>NW_027184085.1:6877300-11677300 GCF_041296385.1 Aphelocoma coerulescens
TTTGTCATATTTTGAACAAGTTAATGTAGTTTTTAGCTTTCTACCCAGGGGGATCTAAGCTTGTTGCAAGATAAATCAATTAATGCATGAAGAATGCTCAGGTAGTATAATCAACATATGAAAAGAGATCAGTTTTTCTAGTCTTGCTGGACAGAGAAAAATGTCACTCTATCTTTCTGTTGACTTTTGATTGACTTTGGAGCAGGTCGATAATCAGCTCTGCTCAAGTAATGAAAATGTTTCTCTAAAGATAATTAGAAAGTAGAACAACCCTGCAGAAACGTCGCAAAATCTCCGAATTACATTTACCTTGGCTAATTTTTTTATTCCCAGTGCTTTTTTACAAAATTTTTGGTAGGATGCCTCATAAATTGTGGCTGAGGCAATCAGATATGGTCTTTTCTTTCTACTCCAGATTCCTGATGGCAAATGTTATCTTCAGTTTATTCTGAGTTAATCTTCTGTTATTTAGTGCTTAACTCTTCCTCACATTTTCTAGATACCTTGCCATCTTCAGACAAATTCTTAAATATCTCTAGTTAGTATGTTAATAATTTGATTTACTGATATTTTACAGGCCACTACCTCTAAGAGCTGGAGTCCAACAAATTTTTTATCACAGATTCAAGGCAGGTGGTTTCTGTTTCCTGAGTAACAGCTATTACTGGCAAAAGATTGTCCTTCCCAAAGTAAGTAATGGCCTCCTTATATCACTCCTTCTATATACTGATGCTATAAAACTCCACATCCACACTGCATCAACAGAGCCCATTCTCTCTCTATCCTGAGTCTAGATAATAACACTTTAAATTAAAGAACTTTAATTTAATCACTTAACTGTTGAAACCTTTACTGGCATCTTACTGGCTGCCATTCCTGTGATATAGGAGGGAACTTACATGAATACCCTTACTGCAAGACAAAACAAAGACAAAATTAAAGAAGGTACCAAAAATTAGAAAGAAACCTCATCCATCCCCTCCCTGAAAAGTCTGCATCTACTTTTTCTAATTAAATATGTTCAATATCTTCTGTGCCAGGAAATTATTGCAAGCTATAGGCTAATAAAATTATCATTTAGTATTATTTCATTTTATTTGGTATTTGTTCTCCAATATGGTCCTCAGTCTGCAAGAATGCAATAGAACCAGAAAATGAGCTATGCACTGCAAAAAATCATCCCAGAAGAGAGAGTTTAGTCTCTCACTGAATTACTGTTTACATATCAAGGGTTATCACGAAGATAACAATTTAGACTACAGCCCTGGCTAGAAATATTCAACTTATCTTAAAAAAGAAATTGAGAAAATGGCAGTTTTCAGCCCACAGCATGGCCTGAAAGACAATGAGAAAACTTGAGTAAGTCACCCTGCTTAATTCAGTACCAGATTCAAATCTGTGTGACTTATGTTACAATGGCATTCAAGCTCTCAGTGCTGTTACTGGCCATTTAGTTGTGAGGGTATAGTTCAAACACTCTGCATGGCTAGTGACATTTCAGATGTTCCCCTGATACTCCAGAATAAGCAAGTGTTTGAAAGGCCCTGTACTAATGTTGCAACTAGTTTGGCGTTACGACACTAGATGTTTGTAAATGAACTATAGAGCTTACACGGAAAACTGATCACTCAATGAACTTGCTGTTCAGGAGCTTCTGTGAGGATAGTGTAGACCATATTGTGTCTTCAGGCCTGGACTTAATGGCAGAGTCTCTAAAGGGGTCTATATAATGGGGTTTAGAGAGTGTGGTGGTATTCAGTCCGAAAGGTCTTGGAGACCTTTTCCAACCTTAATGACTCTATGATTCTCTGAAAAATAGGACGAGCATAGAAATCTACAACACAGAATTTTTAAAATCTTTGAATCCAGACTGGAATATAACCCAAGAAATATTTTATTTTCTACCAAAGTTTAATAGGGTTGGCTAATTAATTTAGATTAAAAAAAAAAAAAAAGCGCCTTTTCAAAGACATATTTTCCAGGGGTTTTTTATTGTGATATATCCCCTCTCTGCAGCATGGAAGATGCTTATTTCCTTCTTTGAGGGTTTCTGAATTCTTTTTATAACAAAATATTTTTTGTTAACACAAAAACCCATTAGCTGCTAATGCAGCATCTTTCTAATTCCATAGCACAAATTACCCAATGCAGAAAAAAGAAATAATTACAGAATTACACAATAAATCATCTGTCCTTAGCCAGTCAATATTAATTCTTAAGTAAAAACATGGCTATTGCAAACACAGCTGAAAGGCTGGCCAATCTGAGCTCCTTTATGCCAAGAACAAAGCAAATTCCAAGTAAGTTCTTTAAATAAAAAGATTAAAGTTGTGAGAATTACTTCCTTTGAGAATCAAATAAAAGCAAGTTATATGTCTGTAGTGGTCTGTAATGGAACCTAATCTGCATAAGTTAGGTATCTAAGATTGCCTAATTTTCAGATGTTTTATGTTTCTTTGAAGCCCTGCAGGAAAATACCCTGTCTGTCCAACAAAGATACCTAATTGTAGCCAAGTAGAATCTACTTTTGGATGGTTTCGAATACCTTTCTTCCTATCCTGCTAGGCAGCAAGCTTGGGAAATTTTCTTTTCTGCCCATTGGCGGACCGGTTGTTTTTTAAAAGAATTTTCCGAAATAAAGTTCCTGTAAGCTTCTATGAGATGCATATATGGACAATTAAAAAAAAAAGTGTCCAGCTTACAAATCATGAGCTTTAGAGCACTCAGAACAAAACCAACATTCTCATTGCCCAGCTTTTGATGATTCTCTAGACCTTTTGAACAAGCCATTTTGAACAACAACAAAAAAACCCACACAAAATTCAAACCAAAAGAAAAATAAATACCCTCCACCCCCCCAAAAAAAAGCCTCAACTGCTAACAAAAACATTCCCACCAACAAAAAACCACCCATAAACTGCCTTTAAAATTATCTGGAACAGCATTAAGCTATCCATGAAGTATCGACCTTCTGACTCGGATGGTGGATAACTTTGCCAAATCTCATAAAACTCAGTTTTTCAAAAAACTTCATCAGTTCTGGAGCTATAAGAATTTGACAGCATAGTTTGTCAGTCTGTGCATTAAAACCAGTTAAAAGTCAATTAGTTTTGGAACAAAATGGATGTGATGCATTCATTTCAGACTTGGAACAAGTAAACCTTTGTATTTCACTCTGGCAGCAGAGGATTTGGACTAGAGGACTAGGCCACTTGGCTGAACTGCCTTGGATATACATTAAGTGCATTTATTTACTTCAAGCCATTGCCAAGTGTGCTGGGGGGACAGATTTATCAAATAGATCCAGATCAAATTGATCAAGACTGCTCCCAGATTTCAAGAATGTCTGAATCTAGGTGCTGATCATTACTTTGTTCAACACAAAAGGCAAGTTTGGTTTTAGTCATTGAAAAACTACAGGTCAAAGCAACAGCCTCGCCCCCCTGCCATGAAGGGTTCCTTCACCACGCAGATACACACTCCATTATCGTGTAACAAAACAGTTCAGGGATCGTTTCTCAGATTAGGAGGGCAGATACTCCACCACTTAGCTGGGACTGCCAATCAGGTATCAGGTTGTACCAGCTGTGTGATGTCTGATTTTGGTGTTGTGCCACCAGGTCTGAGACAACCAGTTCAACTGAGGATCACTCACAAGCTCGGATCACTTCAGAAAGTGAAACAGCTAGGTAAACCTAAGGACAATATTTTATGTCAGAGGTAGTTTGCTGGTGAAGTGAAGGTAGGGGACAGCACATCCAGGCTTCTGTTCTCTCTAGTTTGTTGTTGTTCAGAAATTTGATGATTTTTTAGATGTCTTCCAACTCAAACCATCCTATGATTCTATGATTCTAAACTTCAGTGGAAGATCTGTCTCATTAAATGTTAAGGCAACAATACCTTTAATGTTTTATGTAATATCTTTGTTTAATATTTGATATGAAACCAATCATTGCTATATTATTTTTCACCCTTTTGTTTGCTAATGAAAGAGCAATGAGACACATAACAGTAAAGGATCATTTTCTCTAGGGAACTAAACAATACTCCGAGTTGTCCAATCCTGTTAAAATCTGAAAGAGAGAAGAACCTAGAGGAAGCATGTTTCCTGAAAGTCAAAATGTCCCTATTTTCCAGGGTCCTTCCATCATTTCTGAAGGTTTCCAATGTCTTTAATTAACTGGCTTGCTGATTAATGTTCTTGTTTCCTTAAGAACCTCTTCAATGACATTATATGGATGAAGGTTGAAAGGGATCAATAAAGTTACATCAGGATCAACAGAGATTTCTATAACCACTGATATTTATGCTAGAAATGGCATGCAACTGGACAGCAATGATGGGTTTTAGTAGATAGGGAGTGGGTTTGACAGGGTTAATTAGAAATGTCCATGAGTTTGCATGCCTTCATTCACCCCCAGGTCCCACATCTTCACGTGCACACACATGCACACATACACGCACACACAGGGTGATCATACAGATACTCATATCTGCTGCTTGCACGTGTGACAGTGATAAACAGGTTTCTGCTAGCAACAATTTAGCTGGTAATAAATCACTCTGGTAGGGGCTAGTGTGCACAGGTGAATTGCCATGATGCAAGGATATAATTGTGCATAATCAATGCAAACATGCTCTAGTGGAACGTGACAAAGACTTACTTAAGCATGTTTAGCCAGAGCCTAAAGGTTAAGGCACAATCAAGGTGATGGGGGTCTTTCAGATAACACCAGGATATCTTCCTAACGCCATGACAAAGGGAAGCATAACACACACTTTGCCTGAACTGGTGTCAGGAAAAATATGAAGGAATAGTCTCTGTGACCCTCAGGAAGCAGCCTGTCAACATTCCTCAGGATTCCCCACCATCTCAGGAGCCTGGAAAATACAAAGTACTATACAGAGTACCTAAAGCAACCATAAATTATGATCAGTTCTTGCAGAACAGAGAATATCCTCCTAAGAAACTGCTTTGGACTTTTAGCTTGGTGTTGTTTCCCTTCCCTGTCCCCACTTGAAAACGGATTCTTTAATGAGAAAATGTTTTGTTAGAGTCATAAATTTCCCACAGCGACATATTTATTTTGACTAAACCTTCATTGTGACAAACTTCTCAAGTCCTCAGTGGGATTTATGGGCAAAGCTCAAATTCTAGAAAAGATGCCACTTCATAACAAAATAGTTTGGGTATTATGTTATGAAAGATAAGGTAAAAACCTGTTCCTGATTGAATCAGATCAAGGGAATAAAACATTCATGCTGCAGATGATTATTCTAATAACCAAGGTAATGTTACCAGCTATTTTACTCTTTGCTGTAAGGGTCTTTTTCATGGCTTCAATCCAGTTAGCCTAGTCTGCAATCAGAGGAGAGAGGTGCTATTTCTTGAGAGGTACCTCCAGCCCATCCAAAATTTGACTGACCTCTACCATTCCCTCTCTCTTACATCTAACTCTTCAGGGATGGCAGAGCAACAAAGCATCCTGTGCTGAGTCCTAAGAACACATAAGACAAAATTAGATTATTCCATTTTAGGAATCTGTGTCATCACATAGAGGACTGAGTGACTGATAGATGTTCACATGCATGAGTGACTAGAAAGATCACTTGAGAAGTGAGTGACCCAATGCCTAATGTCTGTAAATAAATCTGTTTTCTGTCTTAAAGTCACTGGATAAATCTCCTTAAAGCTGGCCTAGTGCGACGTTCCTTCTTTTTCTGCTTTGGAGAGCCTTTTGGGGAGGGGTTGCTAATTTCATCTGAGGAGAAGACATGAACATTTTTGGAAATCTCAGAAAAAATAATAATTACAGTACAGGAAAACCATCTCTTCCTTGGATCTATATACAAAGAAACAGCTCTATCTTTTCTCTTTCTCGTCATTAAGATAAAAAAGTTAATAAAAGCACTGTTCTGGAGCAAAATGTTGTATAGATTTCTTTTTTAAAAAGTGCAGACCATGATCTACAACAGGCAAATTGCCCTATTAGTGTTGGTTTAAAGAAAAGGGTTGAAAGGTGCAAATTGGAAGGAAACTTGCTCCCAGGAATCAATAGGTCCAGAAGAGTCTATTATAATAACATCATGTCCCTGAAAGGGCATCAGGGATATGTATGTTATTGCTAAATTAGGTGGTGCCATCTTTGTAAGGAAAACAGAAATGTAATGTTTGCTAATTGAACTATAAAAATAATAATTACCTTTGATGTAGGGGAAGGCAAAGTCACTCAGCAATGTCTCTGATTGTATAAATTAAAGCTGTTATCATCAGAGCCCAAACTAGATTAAAAGTGAGCTTCTCAAATTACATTTAGATGAGACCCAACGTACACAGGACTTTGAACGTTTTTAGTCCATGAGAAACAGCTTTTCTCTTCCCTGCTCTCTTACCAAATAGTCACATTTCCTTAACTGTAGCAGCAAGTCCTTCCCAGTAGTATATATTTTTTTGATTAGCTTCATTCCAAATGCAGGGTTTTTTTTCCTGCAGAAAATGTAGTTTACAAGCCAGTATTAACTTAGGGGATTTTTTTGCTTTATTGGTTATAACTATAACCAATGATGACATTGATTATGATTTCTTCTCAGTTCAGAGGCATGTGGAAGAGGTGTTTCTTTTCAGAATGCTGGGTCCCAGTTTCACTTCTGATCCTATCACACATTTACTAATTCTCTATAATTTATAAAAGGGTAGAGCCAAGGACTGACTGTAACTGGATGAACCAGTTGTGAAGGGAATTTATGAGGAATCAAACAGTAGATTTTTGAAAAGATTATGATTTTTTTTTCAGTTCAGTGCTATACACAATATTATGTTGCCTTGTGGTGAGATATTAGTTGAGCAGTGAAGTTATTTATTAATTTTCTTCTTGAAAGCATGAAGAACTTTGGTACTTGAACTGTGTTCAAAACAAAGAGATTTTACACCAGAGGAGTGAAAAACAGATATCTTTGATCAAGAACCATAAAGTGAAAAAATTCTTGGACAAGCCAGGACTATTGTCTGTTTCTAGGAAGGCAGGAAAAAAACATTTAAGGAAAACAAACAAACAAACAAACAAACAAAACAGAGGACAAGGAAAACATTGGAGTGGGAGGTGGACAGGGAGAGCTAGTGGCCAGCATAAACAGGACACTGAGTAACGATTCCTTATGACTAGAGATGGATTTGTGGGCAGATATACTGTTAAAAAGACAAGGACATTTCTCAATAGATCTTCAATATGGAAAATCAGGAGAACAGTCTAAAGACACAGTTCAACAATAAACTGGAAATAAGCAAATATAATGTACAGTTGTTGGTAATGCTGCTACACTCGTCCCAATGAAACAAGGTGTCCATCTAAACGAGTCAGACAAAGTTTGTGAGATATTTTTATTTATGTGGATTTTTTAATCTGTTTTAATGTGCTTAATTTTTGAATATGTTTTCTGAAATGCAAAGATTACTCTGCAGGTAAGATACCCTTCAGACTGCCAAGGCACTAAAGCCATGGATAAAGCTTGTGAAAAATTCTAAAGTTATCATCCAAAAGGTCTTTTGCTGATGGTGTATATTCTTAATTGCAGTGTACGTAAAAGATTTTAGAGATCTCTAAAGAAGGCTACAGCGGAAGACTACCCATCTAATTTTCTTAGAAATCCCTTCTGTCTGTAAAGACAGAACACATACAAGATACAATTCGGAAAGTGAAAAACAGTGGAAGTATGATCCTCTTAAATTTAAAATACTTTGTGAAACGATTTTGAGTGTATTCTGTGTTAAATCAAAGCTCTTAAACTTCGGATGACTTCTCTTCCAGAAATTACAAAACAAAAATCTTCTGGACAAGAAAGCTGGCTAGAAAAGACCAAAGGGCAAAATTATTTCCCCATAAGAATAAATGCTCATTTAAAAAAAAACATCTCTATGCCACATTTTGCTTAAATTTTTTTTTTTGAGTGTGTGTGTGTGTGTGTGTATTTAGATAAGGTAACGCCATGAGTGACTTCTGCCAAAAAAACCCCAACCAAATTATATTGGCTCAAATGTTTTCCTTGTATCACATAGCATATCAAACCATCCTTTAAATCATTACTTAATTTGTACATCCAGAACTAAATACATATGCGAGCAAACATACTAGCTGAAAAACCCATGGTAAGAAAGACTGATTACTTAGAAAAAAAAAAAAAAAGAAATTCCTGCAGATTAAAGTACCCTAATGGGAAATTGTATTCAAGACTGTGTATATGTCCAAACTAGTGGCTACCCTAGACTTCTTCTTCCAGAAATTATCCTGGAAATGAAAGCCTTTTTAGACAAGAGTTTAATTGAAACCTGTACATAATCCTTTAAAGTTTTTGTTTTGGCCAATTAGTTTATTATGATTAAAACTTAATTAGTACAAAGAAATAAGTTTCAATAATTGTAGTCAGAGAGGTGTTAAACTGAGAAAGAAAAGGGGTGAAAACAGGAACAAACATGTCCTCACTTAGAACAAAATCAGAATGTTGAGAACCAAATTAATCAAGACTCTGAAGGACATGAGGAGAAGAAATTATTTGATTGCCTGTACACCACTGCTTGGAGCCTGGATAATAAACACAGGGAATTGGAATTGCTCATTTATGAGCATAAATTTGACCTAGTTTGCATTACTGAAACCTGGGGTGAAGAGTTACATGACTGCAATATCAAAATAAGTTGATGTAACCTTTTTTTATGTGAATACAGTGGACAAGAGAGAACAAAGAATGACAACCTATCTTTAAGAAAAAAAAAGTTTTAATTGTCTAATTGTCTAATACTTAGCAAACAGTGTCTTTCTGCCCTGTAGTTGAAGAAAAGTTAAAAGTTGTTTTTTAACTTTTTAAAAGTTTTCACCCAGGTCATGGGTGATGAAATTGAAATACTTTGCTTTCAATTACTAATTGTAGAGAAAGTAAAGAAGGAAGACAAACCCCAAAATCTCAGTATTCAAGAGTTTCAAAACAGCTGGGTGCAGTTTTGTCTAGAATGCAATGGATAACAGGAAGTCTTGTGACACAGAAAAATCACCAAAGATCTAGAAAAATTCAAAGTACAGAAACATTTAGAAAGGAAAATGGAATGGCCCTGATAGATGTCCTTTTGTCAGTTTAAAGTTAACCTAAGGCAAACAATAAAATAGCTAATAAGAGATTTAATTAAAATAGAATTAAAGGAAGGTAATATAACTAATATCACATAAAATTGGTTTATGAAAATAGACCTAGAGTAATTTGATGCCTTTTTGTAAAATATAAGAGAACACTGATGATGATAATTCTGATCATCTAATATTTAAACTTCCAACGATTCAATCTGATCACAGAAATCTTTTTTTTTCAAGAAATAAGAGCACTATAAAGTCAACAAGTTATCTTCAAAATATGTTAAATCTCAAAATTAAATGAAATTGAGACATCACCTTAAAACAAGAATGCTTTTGAGAAAGAACATCATGCTTGAGTATGTTTTCTTAACACGAAAAAACGAAAAAAAGGCAAAGCCTTTGGAACTGGTCAATTGACAAGCGAACAGCACACACACATAAATATGTACATCTATATGTATCTGAATGTACGTATATCTACCAATACTCATTATACCTTATGGAATATAAAACTGTATTTACAGAAATTATGAATTTAAGGTATCATTAGAGAGCAGGGAAATTCAACTTTTAGAATGGTTGATTCTGAAAAGAACTTCACCACAGTGGTTGAGAATCTTTTTCTGACCGCACTGACTGCAAAGGGAGCTGAGTAAATAGGCTTTGGCTAAAACAACACTTAGGAGTTAACTGAGATGACTCCTGCTTTAAATGTCCTTAGAAAGAGGAGAAGTTTGTTAAAAGAAGGCTCATCAGCTTATTTAGCAGATGTATGAAATCCAGATGCTGAATGTTGAGCAAACATGTTTTCCATCCACCTTAACCATTCTTGTTAAGTCTCTGTATTTCTCCTCCAGCTCCTGCGGAAAACTGAGGTGATTACACCTGGACGTATTTCATTTTGGTACTTGAAGTTAGATCAGACTACTTTAAGCTTTTTAGACTAGACGTTATGTTAATTTTTTCTTTTTTTTAATTTATATTTCGTCTATAGAAATAGTATTCAGCTGTAATTCTAAAAATTTATAGTGCTCTGTAATTTGTGCTTCCTTCCTATGCACTTCCTAGTGCTTGTGTTTTTCACTAAATTTTACTACAATGTTCCCACCTGGTTTCAGAGCTCTTCTTGAGACTGTATCTGAATGCATGTACCAGGCAGTGGAATATGACACAACAGTATGTGATACTGTGGTGTTCAGGCCTGTTATGTCCACACAACTCAGTACCAGTGATCTTTAACAAGCTTTAGCTCAGGTACAGAATGATCACATCAGTACAATTACAAAACAATTAAAATTAAAAAGTACAATTAAATTTTAATCTTCATAGGGCTCATTAGATGAGATCGCACCGATAATCCCTCATTGTTTCAGTTATATCCTGTGAATTGTAACATACTAACTGCCTTAAAATCTCTATGTGGTTAGAGCAGGGAATTAAGGTCAATCTGGAAATCTTCACAGTTCCTTTACTTCAACCCATGGACTGCACCACCCTTCTGTCCCAAGGGATACTACTAGCTGCCCTGAGTGGAAGACCTCTCCCACAAAAGAACAGAAAATACACCTTTGCCTTTTAGGGGGACTCTTTTATTCTCTGTATAAAAACCTGTATGCTCATCAGTATATCTAAATTTAATACCAAAAGCCCATGAAGTGAATTTGATCTCAGTGCCAGGCCCAAACCCATTCGAGGCACTTCTCAACCTCCTAATTTTGCTTCACTCCCGTAGGAAAGACCAGCAGACCTCTCACACAGACTTACTTTTTCCTCTCTTTGGGCTATGTAACTGACTTGGTAGGCCTTTCATGTTCAGTCCAAACAAAAATTACTTCCACCATCTGATCCACAAGAACTGTCTCATCTACTACATTTTTATTTCTTTTTTTTGATGGGTGGTCAAAAGTATCCTTTGTGCAAATTGGTGCACAAAAAACACATTCTGTGAGCAAAAGTTTGACGGATGGTCAGTTGTATATGATTTTCTACCCCATAAATGTGTTTATTGATATCAGATGAGGGATAATGTTGAAATGAAGTTTTGTTTTTTTGTTTCAGGTCTAATGGAAGGCTCGTCCTTCCTTGTCTCTCAGATTTATATGGAGTGAATTCATATTATGTCTTTCTTTCAGTAACTAATAAGAAAAAAAAAAAGCTTGCTGTCTTTCTTCATGGCATTGGAGGGATCTGGATTATGCCTCAGACTTCTGCACTTTCTATCAGATTTCACTGAAATTTTCCAGAGGGCTTCAGTGATATGAGACGTGAACGCACCCAGTATCACACAAGACAGTGTGACCATGAAAGCAGCAGTGCTTTAGGAAAAAAAAGCAAGAAAGGCATTTATCTGACACAGCATGAGGAAAATCATTGGGCTAAAAACAAAACAGTAATTAGATATTCAGACTAAGGTTCACAATCTTTTATGCTCTTTTAACTCTTTTATTGTCTGTTCCAAAATTTGTGCATATCAGCAGGAACTTTCCACTGACTTGAAAGGAGTTTGAAGAGGTCTTCTAACAAAAGGAAGTGAATGGCTTGGAAATTCAAACTGCAAAATGTAATGATGTTGACTGACTGCACATGCTGAATAAATACCCAGGGTTAACCCATCACGTTCTTATTTTTACTACTACAGATTTTTTTCCTGGACCTAACAAGTTGTTAAATCACCATACAATGTTTTCTGATAGTAAGTCAAAAATGACTAACAGCATAATTCAGTGGAGGGATAATTAACATATGGCTCTATTCAGTGATGAAGTGGCACTCCAGTTCTCCAAGGTTGAGAGTCACTGCTGTAGATATTCTCTTTCTAGTGCAAGTGACACTTTTCAGTTTCACCTGCAGGAATGTTTTCTTGGAATTACTCAAGGCCTCCCTTGCAAAAACATCTGTTTGCCCCATGTACTAAAAGTATTGCTTCAGGATCCTAGCACCTGAGAATCATTGATTAGGAGAAAAAAAAACAAAACAGCCTTGAATAGCTGATATTCTATTACAGGAGCAAAGAAGGAAAGAAAGTGAGATGGGGGGGCTATAACAGGAAAAAACACATAGCTGGTGAAAAGATTGACATTTTAATATGAATCAAGTTGAAGATGAATGGGAAAGGATGAGTTTTGTCATCAGCTTCCAATGAAATGAAGACACCTGATCTGATCACAATGTTTTAAAAAGTCTTAATGGCATATTAGAAAAAATTATGCATGTATTTCTAAAGCACTGATTTCAAAGTGTATGAATTTTAACTATAAATATCCTTCTGAATGAGAAATTACTAGCCTTTGTGAGACAGTTCTGTTCACTCCAGAGAAGCACAGCTTCAGCTTCAGTCCACTAGGGCACCTCCTGTTTAATATCTCTGTCTTAATGAAGTTCAAATACCTGTCCTTGATGGCTACTGTTCACAGAATTTTTGGGAGCACAATCAGAACTTCCTCTCAAGTGTTAAACACAACTTCTGTTGTAGCACATCTGGAGCAATTTTGGACTCAGAGTTAACTCTATTGCACACCTGGAGATGCTCAGATGCATCCCTGTGGGCAGGGATGCCATAGCTGTTTTAAAGGCTGGTATCTGCTCCTCTAACTGCAGGTTAAATATTTTTCAGTTTAGTAGAATACTGCCAATATCACATATAGAAGTAATACAATAAGGTATCTTACTGTAAAGCACTGTGATGTCCGGGGAGCAGATACATGTCTGACTACCTCCCTTGGTAAACAGGAAAATTAGCTTGTTTTCTTTTAGTTCTTTCTTAAATAGCTAAATATAAATGGTCACAGGGTTTAGAACTTTTGTGTTTTTCTCTGTTGTCTGACTACTGCTGTCCAATTCCTTCTGAAAGTGGGAACAAAACAGGAAAAAGAAAAAAGTGAATATTCTGCTGACAGAACACTGTCAAATACGAAACAGTTTCCATGAAGTTCAAGTACATTATGAAATAAAACTAAACAAAAAATCCAATCCAGCAAATGGAAAGCCTTTTTTTGTTTGTTTGCTACCAGACATACAGCATTATTACTGCAATAGTTATTTTTAAAGGGCATTTTGCATTTTTACTCCAAATTTCTCTCAGTGTCACAAGCTGTAATTAGTGCTAATCATTCTCTACTCCTGGTAAAATAACTGAACAGAATTCCATTACCTTTCCAGCCAAAAAGGTTTTCTGCTTGCCAGTTTCTTTATACTAATGCTTTAAGCCCTGTAAATGGAATGGAAGCCACATAAATAAAGTGGAAAACTGAAGAGAGCACTTCTGGAAATTAAGGGTGGTTTGAAGGAGTTCTATAAATATAGGAGTAGGTCTTCATGGGCAGAACCCCTACTCAAAACTTAAAAGACATAAACCACCACAGGTAGAGAATCTGTGTAAACACATTAACTCACTGCAGTAACCAAGAGATTATGTAATTTTCTAGGATCAAGCCACTACATTGGGGAGCCTTAGGGTCAGATTTGGCTCAGAGCCAGTCAGCTACTGTACAAAACTTTATCCAGCAAGCCATGGAGCCATGATCTTTTGTGCTTATTTGTTTTGATGAGAATATGCAGGAGTAAGAAGAAAAACTAGCAATATATTTGAGGGTAAAACATGTAAATCATGGTAGAGAGCTGCTTGGCTTTTCAAAGATGTTTCAACTCACATTAAGCATACATTTAGAGACTTATCTTATGGTTAGTTCTTCTAGGAAAGCAGAACTTTCTGGACTGGTTTCCATGCCTGTCTGGCAGTTCAGTTTAACACAAATTGCAGCAATTCTTAAGACCATTAAAATGTCTGATGATCATTTCCACTGAGTGCTGTATCTTAGCTTGAATCCTTTCATTTTCTTTAACTTCCTTCATAGCATTTTCATTTCTAGGAAATGCCATTGATTTAAAACTAAATAAAACAAGTGGAAAAGTTAAAGTACACTTCTGTAATGGTTCTTATTTTAAATTTACCTGCAACATTTCTATGTTTGCATCTCTTTGGGCAACTCCCAGAACAGGGCTGAAAACTTATCGGAATAGAAGCTGCTAGATTTTGACCAGGGCAGGACTAGACAGCTCTTTTGTCTAATCCAGTTTGCAGATTCCCATGTTCTGAAGAGTTTGAAAAATTCCTTAGATAAATAATTTCTATTTTCTATTCTTCCTGAGATCAAATATTAACAGCTGCAGAATCCTGAATATCAAAATCTACATTGCCACCTCTGTGCCCTTTCATAAATTTATAATCTATAAATTTATAATTTATAAATCCCCACTTAAAACTCTACCTGCCTAAAAATCACTGCCATCTAGTAATGTTTAGGGATCAATAGAGCTGTGGTGGTTTGAGGAGTTATTGCTTGTCAGTTGAGCCAAGTAACTGCTCATATATTCTTAGCCTGCTCTAAATGAGAGACAAGTTAACATAACTTTCTTTGGAGAAGAAAAAAAAATTAGAAGACATTACCTAAAAATTTGAGGGTAATTTTTAGGTACTTATCAGAAATATCCATGTTACTTTTCATATAGCAACCCACGCTGCTGGTATAAATATACCTATATTGGATTCCTAAATCTGCTAGTATTTACAACCACTTAGACAAGAAAAGAATTTAAATTAGGCAAATCCTTTTTCCTATTCTAATGTATTATCCTCTCTGTGGACTTCATTTGATGCTTTATTTACTTGTCTGATAATATTGAAATCTTAATTTAAGAATTTTAACAGAGCAAGGATTGTTTTTGTGTTCGCTGCTTCATTTGATAATTATGTTTCAAATCATTTGCAAGGAGAAAAAATTTCAAAGTAACTCACAATTAATAGGGAATGCAAAAGCAGAAAAGTCACTACTTACCATCCATAAAAAGAGCTGACCTCAGAAACTAAGGTTATACTCATTACACGGGATCAGAGATTGCATGATGAAGGATTAAAAAAAAAAAAACAACTTTACAAAAAGACAGAAATTTACTTATTTGGTAAAGTCCAAAGGAAGAGAAAGACTTCCTTGTCTTACTTGATTACAGCTTGACTTTGAAGCATCCACATGGCTATGGAAAAAGTAAATGCAGTCCTAACACCTGTGGAATGAATCTTCTGTAGTAGTGGTAAGGAAGACCTAGTGTTGTTATACAAGTCATTTATGTGATCTTCCCAGGAATATTAAATTCCATCTTTAGGACTTTTACCCAGAAAAAAACTCACTTGGACTCAGAGAGTGGATCACCTGTCCAACAGAAAGACTGCTCAATTAAGGAGAGAGACATTTTTGAGATCAGAAAAGAGACTTCTGGAGGACACACAGAACATAATGGGTATCACTAAATGTTCTGCAGCTTTATTTATTGTTTCTGGAATTGTAATTTAACAAGTCAAATCTATCCTGGGTATTCAACACACAGGTAGTTACTTCAGCTCACAGAAGCACTTAAATCCACATGAGTATTCTCTGATGGAGTCTGCTAAGTTGATGATTGTCCAGCAGATTCTGCTCAAAAATACCTCTCCTT
The DNA here is from genome assembly GCF_041296385.1 of Aphelocoma coerulescens. NCBI lineage: Eukaryota > Metazoa > Chordata > Aves > Passeriformes > Corvidae > Aphelocoma > Aphelocoma coerulescens. The sequence goes on from NW_027184085.1 coordinate 6,892,909, forward strand.
TAATCTGGATTCTAGCTTCTGTTCCAAAATATCATGCAGCATAGCCGTATGTTATTGAGCAGTTTAAGAAACCTTTAAGAAAACTTAGATTATTCACTGTCTGGATAAAGAGATGCACAAATAAACTAGATATTTTTTCCATAGAAACTACTTAAATTACATGAGCACAAAATGGGAAAGAGGCATTCTGAGGCTTTGTGCACACTCTTTGTCTGCCGTATTGCAAATATAGACTAAAGGGAATGTGCTGCATCTGATCTTGTTGTATAAATCTGGAAGCCAGGGCCTCTGTCATAGACTGATATTCTTTGTACTTGTATCTAACAGAAAACTCAATGCAAGGAAAAGCTTCAGAAGGATCTCCTAAGGCGCAGGGTTCCTTTTCCCCACAGCTGTGACAGTGTTAATAGCCATGTAGCTAACTCTTTCATGGACTGCCACAGCACAGATCCTTACTTCACACTTGCCTGTTTCTTCGTGTTTTTTAATTAATAACTATCAAATTTTGTCCGATTGGTTCTTTCCTCTCTTTGCCACTGTCACAACACCCACACTCACTCACTCAGCAAGCAGGAGGGAAGAAAGAAAGGAGAGATGGGGGTAGGGGGTGGGGGAGATGCCAGCTTGAAATTAACTGAGACAATTGCAGTTGACATAATGATACCACATGATCCTAGCAATTAAGTGACAGAGCAGCACAACGAGTTCATACTCAGTGCTCGGGGCTCTGCTTCCCTCTTCCCCTCCCCACCTTACTCTGTGTGTAGGAAACAAGGGATCACAGAAGCCACCATTCTCTTTAAGGACCCTGTTCTTAAAGACTAGCCATCCTGGCTGTCACACGTGGATGCGGGAGCTGGATGCAGCCATCCATCCATTCAGTCCATTGGCTGACAACAGATGACTTTGCACACGAGTGGCACTTGGATTAACCCTGGGGGGGCCGGGCGGGGGCTGAGGCTGCACACAGCTGTGCCATCTGCTCCAATAATACCACATTACTCTCTAAACTCAGTAATGAAGGGTCTTGAGCAATCTTTCATCGGAATGACTTCACGGCATTAAAAATGCATTTCAATACATAGCTTGTTTAAATATTTAACCCTCTTTGGCTTTGAGAGATTGATTCAGATCTGTGGCGTTTATATGTGTAAGAAACATTGATTTTCATATGTAGATCTGCATTAATTCATGAAGGCATGAGTATGCACAAAGAGTTATCCATGATAAACGGACTCTCAAACTTTAGGTTATGAATGAGGACAGTTGGTCTTCTGGCTTTGATTTTCCTCAGTGTAAACTTTTCCTGCAGAAGAGTTTTACTTTGGACTAAGTAAGATAAACACAACATGGACTAGTATCCAATTAACCTTAATGGGAATTTTATCAGTCTCATTTACCCACACCCTCTTTTTGTTCTGTTCACTGTCTTTCCCTTGCCCTGATTTTCAATCTGTCCAGCATTGTCAGTTCAACCAGTTTATTTTTATTGACATTTTTTCTTTTTTTTTTTCTTTTTTTTTTTTTAAGTGCTTCCCTGATTTTTTTTTTTTTTTGGTGGCAATTTCCTTTTAGGTTTCTGACATATTTAGCCAGCAGAAATGAAGACTGTTCTAAAACTGTCAAGCCTTATTATGGCACAGAGGACCTGATGCATGCAGGGCTGTCAGCTCTGCTGTTGGTGTGGAATGATTGGGTGTGGGGAACAATCCTTAGGTTTTCCCAACTTGCTGGTAAGTCCAGGATGAGGAATCCATGGGAGTCACTATGAATGCACATTCTTCCAGTCATGCCTTTGGCTCTTTGCCACACAAGTTTTGGAAAGATAAAGCACCAATATTTGTAGGGAAAACCATAACAAAGACATAGTGGGAACATGAGCTGTGACATAGATGAGATATTATTCTGGAAGGTATGTTCTTATTAAATAGTCATTACAAGGCTTGGTAAAGAGAAAGCTGGTCAAAATCATGGAAATGCTTGCCATATAGATACTTGGACTAGACAAGGGATACCTGGCATAATTGTACTTAGTACATCATCGGTGTCAGTACTCGTTCATCACTCAAAAGTTTCTTACATTCCAGGAGTGATGCAATGTGTTGGTTTTGGCTGGGGCAGAGGAAACTTTCTCCACAGGAGACATTATGGGGCTGTGTTTTGGATTTGTGCTGGAAACTGTGATGATAATACAGGGATGTTTTTATTATTGCTGGGCAGGGCTTACACAGAGCCAAGGCCTTTTCTGCTTCTCTCACAGCCCCACCATCAAGGAGGCTCAGGGTGCACAGGGAGTTGGGAAAGGACATATTTTGCAAAAATGTGAGCCAGTTCCAGAAAGGAAGATAGGAACTATGTTTAGTATGACTTTAAGTCCAAACTAAACCCTGAGGTTAGTTAAGAAGAGTCTGAAAAAGAATAAGGGTGGACAAGTTTGGAGAATTAGACACATTCCAGTATTAGATATGTTGTAATCTTGCATAATGATTGCACAGATTTCTCATCTCATTGCTACCTCACAAATGCTCTCCACTGTTCCACTCCCCTGATGTGTAATTTGGACACTGTCTTCTGGTATATATGCTAGCAAGGTTCTTCAAAGCCATTGTGAATGACAGATCCCACCATCTGCCTCTTCTTCATGTAAAACATAAGCGATAAAAAGAATCAAAAATACATGAACTATCAGCCAAACAGCTCAAATTGCAGAGTAAAAAAGCAGTGGGAAATGTCAAGTAATAATGTATTATCTTAAAGTTATTGCATGACTCTCGTTCTGATAAAAGCAGTGGGCTTGCTATTTATAGAGTTTATTTATCCTTTAGGAAATCCAAGCAGAGCTGTTCTTTCACATATATATACGTGTATATATATATATATATTTTTTCCTCCTATGTCCTCACAAACAAACATATAAATTTTATCCATATATTCACTCAGAGACACATGTAGGAGATGTAGAAGCATGCAACTCTCCATAAAAATCTAGATGTATCATTATCCGTGTCCAGGAACTGGCTACCACAATTGTGCTGTATCAGCAAGTGCCTGTTGACTCCAATTAAATACTGCTCAATGGCACACATAATGTAGCTCCCAGCTACAAGGGGTTAAGGAGTGTTTTGTGGGAAGGCAGATTACTGCATAGCTTGGTGGACCAGAATTGATTTTTATCAGATTTTAAGGCAGAGTCTGAAACAGGTTTCTAGTTGATCTGACATGCTTGTGTTTTCTTCAGTTTTTTTACTTTAATTTAGCATTTGTTAGATATATATTTACAAATATGAAATGTTGGTAGTTTACTTGTGATGTTTTCTGCACTGCATTTTAATTTCAATTTTGTTCATGTGCACTTTTTTCTCTTTTGCTCATCCATTCCCCATGTTGTACAAGTGCTAATAATAATAATTCAATTTAATAACATCAATCCTTGCAGAGCACTTGAGCCCATTCGCTCCTCAAGGGCACCTAACCCTTCACGTCCTCAACTTGCAGCTTCTTTATCACACTTGAACCACCCTCATAAACTACATCTTCTTCAGACCTTGTCAGGAAGGGCAAGTCCAACATAATCGAAATGAACTGAGAAAAATACAACCTTCAGGTATGTCATCTCTTGATATTACAATTTCTCTTCCTTTTTTTGCTGTGGGAACTGAAACAGGTATTCTTGTTTTTCTGTTCAGGCTTTTAGGATCTCAATTTTGCTGTCACATTTCTATCACAGTCTGAGCTAGAAAAATGTCCTTTCTTTCTGGAGTTAGGGGAATTCTTAGAAAGCATTTCACTTGCGCAAACTTCTGACATGAATCTGATCAAGTTGTTGATATAACTCATGTGACTTTAGTGATCGCAGGGGGTGCTGAGGACTTTTTTATTGTCGCTCTTTCGTGTTTTATCTCTATTTTGTCTTCATGTGAGACAAGATTGTGTGCAGGCAAAGACTGGGACTCTCCATAGGAAAGCTCTCCTAAAGGAATTAAATTTTGTGCCCCCCCTTACACTTTTTTCATTTCCCTCAGTGAAAATTTTTAGGTATTTCATTTATGTAGGCAGTACATTAATTTGCGAAGTCTGGAGAAGAACAAAACTGAATGGATCCCAGCTTGTTCCATGTTTTGGGTGTGTTATTTTCGTTTCTACTAATTTGTGAAATAACCTTACAGTGCAAAGTTAAAGACAAGGAAGATTGATGGTGGTAGCAATCTGGACAGTCTTCATTTTGCCTATAAGGTGGGCTACCTGAGAAGAAGCAGTTGGTCTCATAACTGTTAACCCCTCCCAGAGAGCCCTGTTTTATGCATTAAAAAAAAAAAAAAAATCCATCAAAATCATGATCAGAGGATAATCCTGATTATACATAACCAATAGGGATGCTAAGGTAGGGAAACAATGAGTCATGCATTATTCCACTGTTAACACTTCCTCCTGCAGCATGGTTGGATCATTTCTTAGGATGGCAAGGATGTAATACCATGGTAAATTTTCTTCAGTCTGGATAAGGATGTAGGGGAAAAAAAGGTCTGAAAGGGGGAATATTAAAAGGTGTTGGAGTAGACACAGCAACTTAAAGGCAAAATATGTTGAAAAATATTTGCCACTCAGAAGGTGTTTGGAAACTGGAACAGGCTCCCCAGGGAAGTGGTCCCAACACCATCCCTGTTCAGGAAGCATTTGGACAATGCTCTCAGGCACAGGGCGTGACTCTTGGGGATGGTGTTGGCCCAGGAGTTGGACTCAATCATACTTGTGGGTCCCTTCCAACTCAGCATGTACTGTGATTGTGATTTTAAATTATATATGGATCTCCCTGTCTATTGTACAACAAGAAAGATGAGGGATGGAACATTTCTATGAGGAAAGGCTGAGAGGTCCTCTGTTGTTCACCCTGGAGAAGAGAAGGTTCCAGGGAGACCCTGCTGTGTATTTCTAGTACTTTAAGGGGCCTTAAAAAAAGGAGGGAGAAGAATTTTTTTATACAGGCAGGTAGTGACACTACAAGGGAGAATAGTTTTAAACTGAAGAAGGTCAGATTTGGGTTACATATTAGGAAGAAATTCTTTAATCAAAAGGTAGTAAAGAGATACCAGAGAACTTGTGTATGCTCTGTACCAAGAACAGCTCAAGGTCTGGTTGGACAGAGTCCTAAACAACCTGTTCTAATGGGAAGTGTCCCAGCCCATGGAAGGATTTTGAAATGAGATGGTCTTTAATGTCCCTTTCAACAAACCACTATATGTAACTATGAAAGATCAAAATCTCTCCGTATCTGTTGTTAATGTTACGGATTATTCATTTTATCTGATGGATGTTATTCCAGATAGACTCCTTAACCTTAGCATTACTTAGCTTTTGTTTGGACTATCTTAGACAATTTTTTCTTGGTTAATTCCTGTGGTTTTGTGTTTTCTTTTGTTTTGCTTTGTTTTTGAAATAAGACACTAGTCACACTGAAATCTAAAAAAAAAACAACAAAAAACTTATGAATTGTCTCAATGCAATTTCCTTTTTGAAAGATACAGTCAGAATTATTGATCTAATTTAAGTGTTTAAAAGTTAGATATGTAGGTCTCAGCAGCAGGTTATGCTCCTGTTATATCCAGTGGAGAGAAACCAGCATTTTTCAAAGGTAAACTGTCTGGCTTCACAGAATAACTCAAAGTTATGCAAGTTCTTATTGTAAGAGAGTGACTTGTTAAAAAGTCATGCATTGTATTAATGACAAAATAAAACCCAGGTTCCTTGAATTCCACATCTGTATCATAATCATTAGGGCAGGCAGTCTAATGACTACTTAGTAGAATAGAATGCATTACCAAACAGTCTTACGCAGACAAATCTGTTGTTCAACTAAATTATTAAGATATGTTCAAGAGTAAGGATCTGGAGCATAAAATTCAAATAAAATTCATAAACACCATTTTGCTTGCCTGAATGAACTCAGGGTTCTGCTATATATAGCTAGCTTAATCAGGTGGAAAGTACTGCAGGATGTTAATTGTGTACATTTGGATTTGTCTCACCTGCAAAATTTCTGAGTGTATCAGCTACTTCAGAATATGTAAATATATTATTTGGGTTTCTTGTTTGTCTGTTGCACTTGTCTGTATCCCTACAATGAATAAAACCATACATGGATGGAAAGGCATCTCTGTCACGGAATTCAGTCACCTGTTGTCATAGGAAACTAAGGTATATAATGCCATCAACAAAGTGGTCACAATAATTCTTAAAAAAATAAACAGCCAGCAAAACCAGCAAAGAACCTCAGATTACCTAAGTCATTTGCACTCATTGTTCCTGCTGGAAGGCTCTTCCAGAATAAAACTTCTTTGGTAGTTGGCAATTTCTTTAACTTTCAGCAGAATTACGTTTGGATAGTAATTTGTGTTAAGTACAGTACCTCCATTTACCAGAACATTAGTAAAACTGAATGAACTACTATGTTAGTGTTTATTTCTTTCACAGGGAACAGTTAATACCTTCTCTGCCTTTGTTTTGCTGATCTAAACCAAAATTAATTTAATAAAATAAGTATTCCTTTCCTAGATCGTTCCTGGAGCTTTTAAATAACTTAATCCGATTTGGCATTTATATTTTTGGACAAGTGCGGTCACATTTATGGGCACTACTACCAAATGCTGTATGAGTTGCACTAATGCTCTCTTTACTTTGATTTAACCTCAGTGGATACAGCTCTAGAGTGCATCAGGCAGCCCTTTGTCCCTAAAAGAAATCTGGTTTAGACTATATGTGATGCAATCCAATAAAAGAAAAGCTTTGAGATACCAGCGAAGAAAGTAAGTTTATTGGGAATATGGGGTCAAATTTTAGGACTGGGCAGAAAGATATTAATGAGTTTCAGCAATAGGGTTTGTGGGTTTTCAGAACGTGAGTTGAGTGTTAGAGATTTGTGTCTGGACAGGCAGTTCTTCCAGTGTTGGTGGAGTAAGTAAAAAGTTCTTGAGGCTCCCTAAGTTTTCATGTCTTTCACAAACATGGTTGTCTCTTTCTCTTTCAGTTTAAGTGCTTGCAGCCTCATGCAAGCCTCATGCAAGAGACAACGTCATGTGGGTGGAGCCAATATCCTTCTGCCCTGCTCTTTTTGGCTGGTTCTAAAGGACATTAATTTTTTTTTTCTTAAGGAAGAAGAAGAAGAAGAAGAAGAAGAAGAAGAAGAAGAAGAAGAAGAAGAAAAAGAAAAAAAAAAAGAAAAAAAGAAAAAAAGCAAAGAAAAAGAAGAAGAAAAAGAAGAAAAAGAAGAAGAAAAAGAAGAAGAAAAAGAAAAAGAAAAAGAAGAAGAAAAAGAAAAAGAAAAAGAAAAAGAAAAAGAAAAAGAAAAAGAAAAAGAAAAAGAAAAAGAAAAAGAAAAAGAAAAAGAAAAAGAAAAAGAAAAAGAAAAAGAAAAAGAAAAAAAAGAAAAAAAAAGAAAAAAAGAAAAAGAAGAAGAAAAAGAAAAAGAAAAAGAAAAAGAAGAAGAAAAAGAAAAAGAAAAAGAAAAAGAAAAAGAAAAAGAAAAAGAAAAAGAAAAAGAAAAAGAAAAAAGAAAAAGAAAAAGAAAAAAGAAAAAGAAAAAGAAAAAGAAAAAGAAAAAGAAAAAGAAAAAGAAAAAGAAAAAGAAAAAGAAAAAGAAAAAAAAGAAAAAAAAAGAAAAAAGAAAAAGAAAAAGAAAAAGAAAAAGAAAAAGAAAAAGAAAAAGAAAAAGAAAAAGAAAAAGAAAAAGAAAAAGAAAAAGAAAAAGAAAAAGAAAAAGAAAAAGAAAAAAAGAAAAAGAAAAAGAAAAAAGAAAAAGAAAAAGAAAAAGAAAAAGAAAAAGAAAAAGAAAAAGAAAAAGAAAAAGAAAAAGAAAAAGAAAAAGAAAAAGAAAAAGAAAAAGAAAAAGAAAAAGAAAAAGAAAAAGAAAAAGAAAAAGAAAAAGAAAAAGAAAAAAGAAAAAGAAAAAGAAAAAGAAAAAGAAGAAAAAGAAAAAGTAAGTTTTGATTCCCTTATTAGAAGCACACCTCAGAGAGGGGGATGATGTAGAGAGGAAAAGGGATGTAGCAAGCCCTTTAAAGTTTCTTCATGCTTTAGACAAGCTTGAGATCTTGACAGGCTTCCTCCACTCCTGACTGCACAGGAGTGGAACATATAAACACTAAGTGAAGCCCTACACATGTTGGATTTTTGCAAGGAATGCCTGCTTGAATGGTGCAGGTACCTGATTGAATTTCCAGCAGATGCCTACCAAGCCGTTTCAGTTTCCAGCCCCAAGCAGGTAATAAAAATTTATCAACTCTTCACATTCCCACCTGATCTCTCACCAGTGCATCTCCATATATATTACTTTTATTTATCTGGATTTGTTTTGAATTAGCAGTTTATTTTATTTCACACCATTTGTGTTTATTTGCAGCATTTTTATTTATTTGTAGTATTTTTTTGGTTTGGTTTGGGTTTTTTGTAGTATTTGTATTTATTTGGTTTACACAGGCAGGATAAACAACAAGATATTGTTTATAACTGTGTCCTCACTAGTGGCACTGTGGATGGAGACCTCAGCAGAGCCAGCGCTTGCATTGACATCAGCAGCAATAATTGCATTAATAGCAAGACATGGCAATCTCATCGGTATTTCGTCCAGGAAAGATATCATGGGGCTAAGAGCTGTTCCATAAAAAATAAAGAAACCTATAATTTTATTGAAAGCAGAAGGGCACAAAAATGATATTGTTTAGAAACTACTTGAAAATCATAGCCATTATGTCACCAGGCTTGTCAACCTTTATGTCAGCTCAAGAAAGCTGCAAAGAAAAAATAAATCTATAAGTGCTCAGACAATTATTACATTGGGCTTGAGAGGTTACACGAGGTCTTAGGAAGAATCTTAAGCTCCTGTGTTTTTGCAACACTTTTCCTAACTAAGTTTAAGTTCAGAGCTGAGGTAGGGAAGCAGTAGGGAGAGTGTTAAGTAGTACAGATTGGATTATAAATTTAAAATAAATAAAATTAAATTAAATACTCTAGTTTGGTGTGCTATGCTAAGGAACAATTTTAATTTTCAAGTCTGTTACATGGCCAATCTGGAACTACATTTGTTTTGGTAAAAGAAGGATCATTTCCCTTAATTTTGTTCAGCAAGATTTTACTTCCTGTGAGAGAGATAAGTTTTTCAACTTATTTCATAGGAAGAGAAATGTCTTCTACACAAAGAATTCTCCAAACATTTCAAAAGTCACATTTGATTCTGTTCTTCAGAGCATAGCATAAAAGGCCTGGCATATCAAAGAGATTTTTCCACTCTCCTGTATGCTGCATTGATACAGTGAATCTGGAAATTAACAGAAGCATCTACTTTCGAGTCAGTGAAGAAACAGAACAGAAGACAGGTAGGAAGAATTGGAGGTAATTCTTGGTTATAATTTAAGTTTTGTTGGAAATTAGGAAATCACATCTTTTAGTTTTCATGCTTTTTTTTTTTTTTTTGCTTATTTGTTGGCTTTAAATACATTTTGATTGATACTTTGGGATCCCACTGTCTGTTGACATGGATACCAGCCACAGACTTTGTCTTTATCAACACAACCTTTACATCTTCCTTAGCTGCTGCAATGACTGGATAGGTGTTTACCTAGTGTTGGGGAAATGAAATTCGTGTTTGTACTGTTTCTATCTAAGCCAAAAGATTAGGTAAAGTTCACTTCAGGTTCACTATGAGCTTGGCCTTGAATTGCATCAAAAAAGTATTTTGCTGTGACTTTCAATAAATTTGATGGATTTTATTGTTTGGGACATCAAAAAAAAAAGACATAGAGAATCATCTCAATACTTCCCATCATCAAAGAAAGAGGAAATAAAGAATGAAGAGGGTCAGTTTATGACTGACCAGCTTCAACAAAGCAGAAATGAAAGTGTGGCATGCCTTTCTTCTCTGAAGCACAGAGACTTGAAGAAGACTCATAGAATCATCAAGTACTATCTTTTCCCACTATAAATATAACATTACACAATCCTTCGAAAATAGGTTTACTATTCTTTTTAAAGTGTTTAGGTATTATGTCATTCTTTTCTATTCTTGCTTCTCCTATTTGAAGGCTGATTGTCAAAAATCTTCTTCTAATGTTCAATTTCAGTGCATTATTCACGAAATGTTGCATGCCTCTCGATGACCCACGAGCACATCCCAAAGTTACCAAAGCCTTGGTAACTTTTACAAACACAGAAATACTTTTCAGGAGATCAGCATAAAGCTGAGTGATGGATGCCTGTTGCATTGACATAAATCAACAGCAGCACCAACAATAATTGTGACATGTCATTCTCAGCCCTTGTTATTAGAGTGGTGTCGCTGTATCAGCTGAAACCACCCCCAGGCTACTGTGGCTCCACAAATTGCTGCTAATTCCATTTTCTAATGATACTGGGACAAATTTAATCACTTCAGAGGCTGAGGATGACAAAAGTTTATTTAACCTAGAGGCACAGGGATCTGTGTGTCTCAACCTCTAACTCTCAGAAGCCACACAGGTTTTTTTTCCAGCTTTGAGGTATTTATCTGCCTACATGCCTTGTTTTTGTGCGCAAACAACAATTAGCACCCGAGTCCCACTCTTCTACTGGCCTCTCATCAGTGATGGTCAGTGTTTGATACTTCGGAGCAATTGACTCTGACATGCAGCCAGAAGAACCAATTGCTCAGTATCATACTTCAGGGGTAAAAGGGGTGAAAACGCCTTTCATCTTTCTTAAAAAATCCATGCCCTGAAGCAGGAAGGTTGATGTCCCCTGTTGCTTTATCCTCGCTGGTGTCACTAATTCGTAGCTACTGGATTTTTCATGATGCTTCACCCAGTGAGATTGCACTTTGACTTCCTAGAACACACATCCTGTCCTGGCAGAGTCAAGTGTTTGAGCTCTCAGGCAATGATGACCCAGGCTCTTAGTCAAGTATTGATCCAAACACATCCAAACGTTTCTCATGCAACTTAAACTGAGAAAGTTTTACTCTTTCAGCCTTACTCTGAGTGTTACTTTGGTCTGGGCTTGGCTCAACTTGAATATTAGATCTTGGAAAATTCACACATTCTTTTCTATCAGACTAGATCTGCATGTATAATTGTTTCTTTGTGTATATTCCAGACTGGTTTTCTAAGTAAATAAACATGATAAAATAAAATTCTTTTTTTATGGCAATGAGTGCACATTTTTTTGTTTCTGTGTCTGCACTCCTTCTTCCTCAGCTTTTAAACCTGTTACTCAGTTTTGTGCACAACTAATAGATAAGATATTTAAAACTATTAAGTTTTAATATGTTCCATGAAAATAATTAAAATTCCCCAAAGCAGATGCCTTATTAGCTCATATGATCATCTCAGGGGTAAGATCGTGACATCTTTTCTTAATAGTCCCACTAGAACGCACGCTGAAAAGAGGAACTATGAGACTTTTTTCCAAAATCCAAATAGTCTTCTTGCAACCTATAGCAATAAACCCCAGAAACAGGAAATACTGCAGGGGATGTTTTTACTCTACAAGGCTTCATAAAGTTCAGCCATCTAACATAAAGCCAAGTTATTTATGCTGCCCACGATTCTTCTGTATTGACTGACACAGGATGCAAGCCCAGATCTTGGCATCCTTCCCTCAGAGATCAGGAAACAGGAGTGTGGTTGGTACTTACACAGCTGTGTAAAGGGAGAGGAGAAAGTTATGTGAGCTGTCATCTTTCTTTAGCCTGCTTGAGATCAGACATTATAGCAATTTTTGGTCTTTATATGGCACTTCTCACTCTTAGATTTCACAGCACTTTTCAAGCAAATAGAAGAATCTTTGACAAAACCACATTCCCATCAGCAATGAACAGTTCACTCAAAAATTAAACATTTTACAAAATTGGGTCAGATTCAATATAATATTGTACAGAAGAAAAATGGGATAAAAGCTCACACAATTCAACACGCTACATTTTGACATTGTTTGAAATAAGCTATTTCTTTCTTTTTTTGATCTTTCTTCTGAAATTACTTTCCATTTCTGTGTTTCAGTATTACATAACACACCATACAATACCATTCCATAACATCCCACATCACAATACAAATGATGAAATGTCAATTGAAATGTTTCAAATGTGTCGTAATGATATAAACCAGGTTTTTTTCTTGATGAGAAATTAACAATTTCAATTCTCCTCTCAAACTATATACAGCTGAAATTGGCAATTCTGTCAGCTTTCATTAAGTTGTAATTACATCTTCTGTATAACCAGAGCAAGTGTATTTATTCTTGTTTTAGAAATGAGAAATTTGAGTCATGAAGAAGAAAAGAACTAAAGCTCAGAAAATAAATGTTGACAGATCTGGAGGCAGAAATTCTAGTTCTGAATAGAGCTAAACATCCAGGGGTTATCTTTGTAAACAGACTTTTTTTGTCCAGATTTCAAATATTTTTCCTTCAACCCATAACAATGAAATCAATATTTATTCATCTATCTATATATTTTTTACTCAATGCCTTACTAAACGGATGAAATCCAGAACTTCCAGCAGCCAAAAGTTTGAAATATGGATCTAATATGTCAAAGAATGAAAGTTTGTATAAATTCTGTCTTTAACAAAGAGAATTTCCACAAAAGAAACTAAGAGAACTACAAGGTTTTAAAATTGATGTATGAGCATTTTTAAGTGAAAACCAATTTAATCTGGATATTTCTAGCTATGTTCCTAAGTCTTAGTGCTCTCTTTCCCGCAGAATTTTAAATCATACTTCTCTATCTTGAGGAAATAAATAAGATTATCGATTGAAACGTGCAGTAGGATTTGGGGGTGATCTGGCAATTGCAATAGCAAAATTCTGACATACACTGATCTTATATTATAAGCTTATCACATTTTAAGAAAACTGCAGAAAAGAATCTGGTAGTCTTGGTGGGTGACAGTCTGACCATGAATCAGTGATGTGCCCTTGTAGCCAAGAAGGCCGGTGGGATCCTGGGGATTGCGGTGATCTGTTAATCCATTGCTTTTCGTATTTCACATGTTCCCCCTGCTCCCTGCCCTAGCCTTGGCCACTCCCTCAGCTTCTCCCTATTTGCTCCTGTACCCCAACCCTGCCCAGGGGCACCCCTGGGCCCCTGACAAAACCACCCCACACGCAGCCTACTGGGTCTCTCTACCTCCGGAGATTGCTGGGAAAAGATGTGAGATTAAAATCCTCTTAACACACACAGGGAGACCCTTCTCCACCTCTTTTGTCATCACTGCATTGTAACGCTGATAGCTGCCCAGAGCAAGATCCGACATGGACTATGGGATGCGACTGGTCGCATTGCCCTAGGAAGCCCCTCTGAGCTCTTAGGGAGCTACAGCCTGCTAAGATAAATCTAGCATTACAACAGGAGATCTCTTTTATGAGCAGAGACTGTGGGAACTGGGCCTGTTCAGTCTGGTAAAAAGACAACTGATAGGAGACCTCATCCATGCATAAAAATATCTCAAAGATGGGTGCCAAGGGGATGGTGCCAGACTCTTTTCATTGGTGCTTGGTGACAGGATGAGGAGCAGTGTTCATAAACTAAAACACAAGAAGTTCCACCTCAACAGGAGGAATAACGTCTTTATGTTGAAGGTGGCAGAGCACTGGAACAGCTGCCCAGGAGGGCATGGAGTCTTACTCTCTGGAGACATCCAAAGACCACCTGGACATGTTCCTGTGTCACCTGCTCCAGGTGACTCTGCCTTGGCAGGGACTTGGATTGGGTGATCTCCAGAGATCCCTTCCAATAGTAACAATTCTGTGATTCTGTGGAAGTCCGGGAGAGTAAATCAAGAACAGTAAAGAGGGGTCTTCAACATTCAAGAAGTGTAGCTAAGACAGCTGCTTAAGTCTTGGAGAAAGTTTTTGAGCTCATATGCTAATAAAAGGATTCAGATTTTCAGCAGTATACTGTAATGGCCATCATTTCACTTAGGCGTCCTTGTTTTGTTGCTTCATTATTTTTAAAAAGACATTTGTCATGATTTTTTTAAAGAAAAAAATTAGATTTTGTCTTTGAAATACCTATGCAAAAAAAAAAAAAAAATGTATTTTGAACATTCCTGTTTCAAATTTTTTCTTGAAAAATATTGAATAGCTGGATAAAAAGCCACATTTAATCAAATTAAAAAGAAGTTTTTAACATTTCACTTTGTCAAAATTTTCAAGTAAGTGCTACACCTGGCTCACTACATATATTTTCTTCCATTCATAACTTTTGCATAAATATGATTAAACAAAAACCCATTACTTCCATTCTTTTTTTTTTTTCAATTGTTCATTCCATCTTTCTGGTCTTACTTGTCCTCTAGAATGTCTAAACTGAAGAGGAAAGAATCCATCACTTCTTTAATTTTAAATTATGTATAACCTTTACTCTTTAAGGTTGTTTCTGCAATAAGAATCTATGCTGGATGCATGCAGCGCAGTTTATAATAATGTTTTACTGCATGTCTCTGACATGCAGAGTATGTTTACTGTGTGTGAAGTCAGTGTAAAGGTTCAGATGTTAATCTGATGTTGCTTTGTCCAGTAGTTACATAGATGCTGTTTATAAAGTGGGGGCTGCTTACACAGTGTGTGAAAAAAGACCTCTGAGAGGTTAGGGGGTAGAGGCTCAACATGTGTAATTTCTTGTGAATATACCACATTTTGTGGATCTGTATCTGAGGTGTGAGGGGACAGATTTAATTTTGAATTCTGTGTATTCCAGTAAAGAGCTTTCCAGCAATTATTTTTAATTCATCTGCATGTGCTGTATAAAAGATGTTGGCAAGGTATGGCTTTACACCTACATTTTCATTGCTGCACAAAGGGAAAGGAAAAAAAAATAGGTTTTGTCCTTTAGGTGATAATAGGCTGCCTGTGTTAGAAAGAAGCATTAAATCTCTCCATTTTAAAACCTGTCTTTACACGTGATGCAGGTGATATTTACAGTCTAAAGAGTGGTGACATTTATGAGAGAAAGACATTTTACCCACAGATCAAACCCTTATGTTGGAAGACATTCTTCCATTCTGAGCTCCCTACAGATCATATCGAGACTACCTAAATTCAGTTTCCCAATCCTCTTCTGTACAACAGGTATACAAGCTTGAAAACAGGTGTAGACTTTTGAATACTGAAAAGGTAATGGTGCTCATAGGGAAGACTTAACTCACCATCTGCCTCCCAGATATTCCCAGGCCTTCAACATCTTTCTATGCAGAATTCAGAAATCTGGATGTCCCTGCTCTCCTTTGATAGCCAATGGAAAGAAGTGAATATCTCAGCCAAGAGTTCTGAATTACTGGTATGATGCCAGCATTTGGAGGCTTGCAAAGGTCTGAATATGCTAGTCATATCTTTTCGTCCTAATTATAACTTATTTTGCAGACTCCCTGACAAATATAAGATTATTTTTCATGTCAAAATGTGTAGACAAAGTAAATTAGTCCCATATATTAAGTCTGCATTTACTTTTAACACATGGTCTAGGAGTACAACTGAAATTTCATTTTTATCATCTCTCACATTTTTTTCTCTCTTCTGCTCAGCCCCTGGATTCAGATATGATTCCACACAGTGACTTAATTCCCAAGGTTTCTTGCAATGCCACCTCTACTCTGTCTAGCTTATAAGAGCTGAATAATATAAAAAAGTTAGAACACAAAAATTTGAGTAGTTAACTCCTCTGAAGTCTGAAAACCCACACTGTGCCATGTCTCTGAGTCTGTTTACCACTGGACCACTGGATATTAAGGTTTTTAGGAGAAAGCAATTGCTTTACCTTTTTACTCTGCCTATGCAATCTTGTCAAAGAAAAAGGCCGAGCTGGGGTAGGACTTCCCTCAATGAACTCTGTTCTGTTCTGAGGCAAGAAAGGTCTCACCATAGAAAAGATACTGCTAACAGGGTCCTAAATTTAAGTGCATTAAAAGAGGAGAATGGAATCAATATGTGTCATTCTTTAAAACACATGTAAAATGATGTAAAAGAGGAGATGAAGCTCCATGATCTTTCACTAAGGTAATTCCTCATGATTGCTTTGTTACTTTATCATCTTTTCTTAGCTATGTGGTCTTGTTACAAAGACTTGTAGTATAAAACATCACAAACTGAAAGTCAAGTGAACAGGACAACCTAAGGGTCTTTCAGTTGTTGGAGGAAAGAAATAGTAGCATCCATAAAGTTATTCATCCACTTTTAAATAAATTTCTAAATTAAATAATTTTCTGAGTGTATCCAATCAGTGCCATTGTCCACATGTGGGAATAGTCTTCTCTTTGCTAATGCTAGATATATAACTTTGATGACTAAATTTAGGTGAGATGAAACATGCCTTCAAGAAGCTCCATGATATTCTGCAAACCATATCCTTTTGTGCTCCCTCTCTCCCCTGCTGTTTCTTTTCTTCAGTTGTCACTTCTCATTTCCATGTCAGGTATCTAAACTTAGACAGGAAGGTCTTTGAAGCAGAAACTAGGCCCAAATATTTGTCTCAACACTAACTAGCCAGCTTAATCTACAAGTAGGATGGGCAGCTGTAGAGTGCCTAAGACACTATAAAGAAATTAACTATCTATGATTAGATTTTTATTAAAAAATCTGCTCCCTTTTAACAATAAATTAGAAAAAAATCCAATAGTCAGTGGAATGTACTAAGTTTTAGGTTTTTCATACTGAGTAGTGTTTTAACTATTTTTTTCTATAAACCCATAGTTTTATATAGATGACAGTATTAAGCAATAAAAGATTCCTGATCCCGACAACTCACAAAAATACCCCACTAGAAGAGAATGAAGCCAGTAAACAGGGGACCATTAGGAAAAATGGGTGGGTGTAGTGGTTTGGTCCAAAATACTCATTACTGTTTATCTTCTGTGAGATAAGAATTAGGAGAAATGCAAAGCAGGCACCAAACTTGAAAGAATAGAAAGAAGTTTATTAACAGACCTAAAAGAAGGAAAAGGGAAAAAAAAATCAAACCATACCTTCAGAACTCTCCTCCTCCCCCCACCTTCCTCCCTTCTCCCACTGACAATGGAAAAAGACAACCCTTAAGATGTTCAGTCTGTTTCCCACTTCCATAATAACCTTGTTCAGTCCATTTAGAAAGAGAAGTCTCTTCTTGCTCGTGCTATGAAAACAGTATCACAACGAGACAGCCACCCACTTCCAAATATTGTTCAGTCCATTTAGGAAGAGGAGTCTCTCTGCTTGCGATGTGAGTCCCTTCCCCCGACTTGCAGCTTTTCCCGCAACTGCTTTCGAGGGTCCACTCTTGAAGGTTTTGGGGTACAATTTTAAGGTTGAGCTGTTCAGAAACAAAAAACTAGAGGCCCTTCTCCTTCCCTGGGAGCAAAGGGTCTTCCTCATCTTCATCGTTAGGACTATCTCTGGGAGCATCTCTAGGAACTGTGGTTTTCTCCTTTCCTGTTTGGAGCAAAAGTCCTCATCTGGTCCATCTCTCCCTGTCCAACTTCTCATGAAATTACAGCTGCGTCAGCATCTGCCTATCTCAGCGCAGGTGCTTTTGCTTACGAGTTGAACACTCCACCCCCCACATCTTCATGAAATTACAATGGGATACTCTGATATATCATAGCTTCACAACAGAATTTCAGCTTTAAGCATCTCCTCTCTCTCTTCCCTCAGGTTTTCAGCTCTTCACAGCATTAAAAGGGTTACTCTCACCTCGGCCTTGCAGCTGGAATGTGCCTTATCGCTGTTGGTCACCTTACCTCTGCCGGGCTTTGCTGAAATCTTGGCCACAGTTGGGGGGATGGTTCCGAGCCGCTCTGGCTGCCCACAGCCCTGCTGGGGGGATCATCCTGGAGCTGTGGCCCGGCCCGGCCTGGCCTGAGCAGGGCCTGGACTGAGCCCACTGGGCCCCGCACGGGGCCTGCAGCCACCTGTCCCAGCGCTGGAAACGAGAGAGAGCTTGAGGGGAGTTTGTCTATTCTTAAGTGTGTATCACAGAGGCAGTCACAACTTTAAGTGGCTTAAAGAATTGTCCATATTCAAACTGGCCAGCTGATAGGTTCTGTCAGGTCCCAGAGGAAGCTGTAAGCACCCCTTAGCAAGGACATCCCTTCCGGGACTATGCTTGCTAACCTATGACAGTGGGTCAACACCACGCAGTGAAAAGAAGTAAAACCTAAGTGGTTTGCAACATTATAACTAAATTATCATTATTGTTGAAATTTTTTGAACAACAAACTTTTTTTCTCAACAATAATTAGATCTGAACTAATAATTATAAGACTGATAAGTTTTCAATTACACTAACAATAAATTCTTGGATTTATAGGAGATTAATATAAAGAAGGTATGATCTTTTTTGTGTTCACCTTTTCTTTAGGTTAACTGAAAGTGTTGCTATAATCAAAAACTGTGATTTTGACATAGCTAATCACTGGAGTATTTACCTGAAAAATCTGAGAAAATTTAGCAAGTAACATCCAGAAGTACTGAAACTTGATACACTTGCAAGATCTTACAGTGAGTTTAGTTCCCCTCTCCACCCTACCTCCAATTTTATTTTTACTGTGAGATTCATCAGAGACCTGTAAAGACCTGCCCTTGGTTCAGGTAACATCTGAATATGAATCTAAATGTCTGCTTTTTATCTATAAGGCACCTTTATGTCAACATCTATCATATCCAGAAAATACCTTCAGGACATAGACTGTGTTTAAAGAGCAAATGAAGAAACAACATTACATTTCTAAAGAAAATGTCTTGTCATTTTTCTCTCTGAATACTGAACTTTTAAATAATAAATATTGTTATTGCTCTGAAAACAGCTGTAATATTTTTATTCATGTAAAGGAAGTTCCACGCAATCCTCCAAATCCACCTTCACGTACCGTAATCTGGACCAAGTAATGCATTTTATATCATGCCAGGCAACATATTTTACAAGGAGAGTCAAGGATGGTTAGCTCATGCCAACATGTGGCTTCACATGTCAACATTTAGATGAAAGGAACTCTAACTGAAGACAGAGTCCTCTCCTGGATTCTCAGTTGGAATTAAGGGGCAAGGGAAACCACTTCATCCATAAACAGGCCCAGACCATGGTATCAGCTCTAGAGATCAGGAAGAATGTTTCCACCAAAGCACGGGAAGTTTGTGACCTTGGGCAAGGTTTGGATTCCAGACATACCTCAGGTAAAGTAGGTAAATTTTTTTGTACTTATTTGAAATAAGTACATGTTTTTTCCACCACAAGTGTGCTTCTAATTTGTCTTCCAAGCATCCTCTCAGCATTTCTTGCTGAGAGGAAGCACAAACATGGAGTTAGAGAGGTATTTTGGTAAGGCTCAGAAAGCCCATAATAAGCACACGGTGATCTCCTATGTAACACAAGCCAGCAAATTTTACCAAGCAATTCTTGCATGAGGCCTTATCCTGGATGTGCTAGAGGCACTCGTTTGGAAAGACATCCAGGTCACATTGACAGCAGCCTTCCCTGAGGCTCCTCAGTGATTTTCACGTATCTGACGCCCCACAACATCAGCAGGGGCTTTGGAAAATTATCAGAGAGTGCTTTCAAACCTAGATGCTTGCAGTATGATTACAGGTTCCAAAAACAGTGACGCAGACAACAAGCAAGGGGAGCAGATCCACCCTTATTATATGAAAGTCTTGCAATAGAGGTATTCTTACAGAGTCTCTTCGTTGAAGAACAAGAGATATAATTTAGAATGTAGCACTCCCAGGAAGGCAAATGACTAAAAACTAATTGTTTTTCCCATTACAGAGAACAGCCATGATTGTACCAGTGTCATTCTCTCCCAGAAAACATTCTAGACAAACATTCTTTATTATGTGCAGCAATAATAATAGTAATGATACATTTTTCTGTACAATGACATCCATCCTGATGAACCAAAGTGCTCTCAAATCTTGGTGATCTGTTTCTTTCAATGATTGACCTAGACCTTGGATAACAAATTGTGGTGATAGCTGGCAAAGAATTGAGAAAACATCCCTAGCTTTGCTGACTTTTACCCAAAAAACTTCTTGTCAAGGCTTACTTGTTTGTCTGCTGTCAAATATTTCCCCTGGGCAACATGAATACTTAAAAACATTTAACATCCAAATCACCTAGGATTGGAGAAGAGACAGTTTCGTAAGTACCACCTTGGTTCAGCTTTTAGTTTTAATACAGTATGACTACTTTAATTACTACTGTCAGTGGTTATTCACAGCTTTGCTACTATGATATACAATGATCATTGTTATTAATTTGGCAATGAATATTGCTCTTATTAAACTTAGTGTTTTAATTCTTGTTTCTGCAGTGTGAATGTTAAAATTTTTATAAAACTAATGGCAACATGAAATATAATCAAAATAATAATGATGTTCTACGGAGGAACATAGTTCATTACAGAATTCTAATACAGTCTCTTTCAATAAGGGTTCCTAGCAATCCGAGAAGTAGGCATACCCTTCAGCTTATGATAAAGAAATAACCAGATTTGGGCAATAACATAATATGTTTTCAAATGCCAGTGACAAACTCTCCTTAAATTCAACTTTGTGATACTATTCTTTAATAATGCAAATTATCAATTATATTTGGAAAATAAAAGGAATTAAAATTAAATTTATAAGTAAGGTGGAATATGCTTTTTGTAGGTGAACAAAGCTAGTCAATTTTGTTTTTCGCCTCATCTACTCAGCTTTGTAAATACTAGATGTGCAGTCCAAGTTGGTCATAGAGGGTCTCTCTATTTGTCGTGGAAACATCCCTTCCTAAGAAAGCTCTTTGTGAGCTGAAGAGTCTCTGAAGGCTTCTTGCTCTGCAGATTTGCTAATGGCAGAGACTAAGTACACACCCCACAGTTCTGCAGATGTTATAGAAAACAACTTGAAAGTCTTGTTCTGAGTGATTATGTGCTTTCAAGGGGATTTAGCTAGTGTGTCTGCATAATTCTCATTTTTTATCCTATTTTTTGGTTAACTATCTAGAGTCAAATTAATACAAAAAGTTTTGTGTTGCTTGTGTCTCAGGCTCTGAAGTACTTTATGGGATTGAGGCAATGGAACGAAGGGTTTCAGTTAAAGTCAATAAAGTCACAAAGGAAGAGACCTCTCAGGGTGATTACCATCTGAAATATCCGTCTCCTATACCACCTTCGTCCTTTATTTTTTTCCATTAAAGTACTGCATCACCCTACATCTGAGAGTAGAAAGGACCAGAAAATCTAGCAATGTGACCTCAGTTCAAAGAATAAGAACATTTCAGATGTTGTAACATTTGATCTGAGAGGGTGTGATCAAGGTAAGAACTCCTCTAAAATAAATTTTCTAGGTGCACATTGATACACAGACAAGGTGAAATTGAACAGAAATTGTTGAGATAGAACTCAGACTCTCAAGTCTCTTGATCCGTCGAGTTTCATGTTCATCCATCTGGGTGCAGATGCAAACCTGCCATTTTCATTTGATGCTGCAGTCTTCTTTCCAAATTAATTTGGTTAATAACTATACCTAATTTTAGGTTAAGGAACAGCTGTACCTCAATTTGCAGCTTTGAAGTACAGTGCAGGTTTGAACCTATCCTACCAGGAACACCAAGAAATATGAACCAACACATACCAACCACCCTACCAGCACTCAGTCTCCTGTTTCTCTTATTACATGTGCTTAAGTTTAGGGTTTTTAGCATCACAATAGAAATCACTTTTTCCCAGATAGTCAAGAAGTCTGTACTTGTAATGGAGGCAGAATTTTGCCCTAGGTTTCATTTCAGCCTCAGCCCTTCTAGAATACATTAGAGGAAAACATGCAAGGAGAAGGATACAACTTGCAAAATGGACAAAGGAGAAGGAATAATAACTTCTTTGAGTCTTAAGAATTTCCAAAATATGAAAGGCTTAGTCAAGAAATGCTGTCAGTTTACACCTATACTAGCTGGGTTTAACAAACAATGGATAAAAGCTCCTCCCCACAAAAAATTATAAGATATAATAAAATAATTTTATTAGACAATCTTTGTTTTTCTGCTAACATTTCTGGATTCTAAATTTTACTTAAATACCGTATTGTTTTCATTCAAGTATAGAATGGGAAATGTACAATTTAGGTTAGTTAAATGCAGCGAAGCCTCCAAAACATCCCTGACAGAACTTCGAATGGAATTAACAAGTGAATGTACAAATTACATCTTGTTATTCAGCAGATGAATTTTTTCAAGGTTGAAGTTTCAGTTATCAAGGTTATCCATCTTTCTGCCTAGACTATCTGTGAGGGAGATATAGAGCTCCTATTCTCCAGGGATTTAAACTTTTCTAGTGAAAGAGACACTACCTCTGAACTCAACTAACATGAGAATGCCATGATCTCAGGTTATCTTGATGCACAGATGAGTCTGAGATTACAAAACAGATTATGATGAGGAAAACCTCTTTTTATAGTTGTACATAACCACAAGGAATAAACCAATGCTGTCTGGAACTCACAACTCAATTTGGGAAGAAAATATGAAAGAGAAAGAAAATACAAACAAGAAACAATATATATGTTGGTTTGAAGGCATAGCATTTCATCACTTCCGGCAGAAAGGACAGTCCTACTTTAGCAATCAATGCCCTTGTAAGCAAGATAGCTTAAAACCAGGTGCCTAAAGTTTTTAGAACTCCACTTTAAGTTGGGGGCTCCCAGACACAGTTACCCTAAGGAAAGTCTTGAAAAACTGAAAAGCTATCCTAAATTGGCAGTGAGAAACATTTGCAATATCCTACACTTAATTTATTTTCCTCTTATATTTGCGTGTTATGAATTGCATAGGAGAAATTTAATAGAGTGATAGTACTGTAATTTTATGTAATTGTCTTTAAAGAACATAGTTGGTGTGATTAGACAAGCTGAACCATGGATTGTCTAAGGATGCACCAGAAAGAGGACAAACTTAGCCTTTGGATTATAGGCTGAGTCAAAAAAATAGCCCAAACTACAGTATCTGCAGATGCACTGAATTCTGTGGGTGGCAGGTCCCTTGGATTTCTTTAATGATTATCTTTAATTAATGGAGTTTCAAATCCATATGTTGCGAGTTTCACTAAAGTTATGAGTGGAATAGAAAGTAGAGGGTCATTCTTTGGTTCCTTAGTCCTGAAAGGAAAGAAAGTTGTATGTTAGAAAATCCTACTTAGAGTTTTGATACATATAAGCAGAGCTCTGAGGGGTGTAGTGAATAATATGCAATTTAGGAAAGCATGCTTCTGGCTGCAGATGTTAGCATTGTTCTCAAATTTAATGGATGAGACAGACTTTCAAGACTCAGGCTCAGCTGTGAGCCTCCCAACACAAGTCTGTGCTCTGCAGCACAGCAATGGCATTTGGGGAGGCTTTGTGAACAGAGCTTTTGCCCTGTGCTGGGCGTCAGCCCACTGAACAAGCTGCATTATGCAGGTGATTGAGTCATTCCTCAGTGACAGGGGTTTCAAAGACGCTGGTGACAACAGGCCTCACTTATGTTGTGCAGTCAGTGCAATTATTAGATTTGTTTTTGCAACTATCTTGCTAAACATTAAAATATTCCTTTAAACTTTACTAAAGGCGGAATAAAATTAATTAATTAGTTTTTTACCATGTCCAGTGTTAAACATGAACTTATACAAAACTGGCAAGTGATAAAAATTAAGTATTAGATATTCTGATAGCCTTCATTCATCCTTTCCATGCAGCAAAGCTCTTCAGGACTAGGCAGGTATTTTAGATGTCATGACAATTTTTGGGGGAGTAGTCACACAAGAATATCTGGACAGACTGATTTTTGTGACTGAATCATCCATCACACCTTTGAGTGGACACCAAGAATATGAAGTATCTATAAATAAAAACTATTTTTTTCTTCTCATACCCATGCTCTTTGCTCCTGGGAACCCTACTTATGATCATAGTCAACAAAACAGACATACATGTAGTTAAAGTTTACTGAAGAGAGATAGTCCCATGAAAAAACATTCTAGAATTCTTTGATTACAGAAACTGGTGCTCAGCATATGGATAGAGCTAAGACCTTAGCTTTAAATATTCTCTAGAAGCTGGAGATTATACAGACCAGCTTTACTCTGAAGCATCTCACAAACCTGCAGTAACATAGACAACTTCAAAAAATAAGGTTCTCAACAAAATGGAATTGTTCAGAAAGATCCAGAACTGCTTGGCTAAACAAAAAAGAAAAATTTAGCTCATATGGTGAGGACACAGGGCTACAGTTTAGGGGAAGGTATTAACAGAGGAAAGTCTTGCATTTTTGATGTAGGAATCCTGCACATCAGAAATTAACTTGAGAAAATAATCTTAGCCCTTCCTCTGAAAGAGGATTCAAATGCATACCCATTTTGTGTAGATCCATTTTTAGGCTTATAACTTATGTTTAGAAAAATGCAATCATTCAAGTTCCTTTAAAAAAGAGATATTTAAGAGAAAGTTTATTGTTCAGAATGGTGTTCTAAAGTTCTTTTCCTTTCAGTCTCTGTTGAAAAAGCTTAGATGACTTATTTCAATTAGACATCACCAGATAGATCTCATTCAGACTTGACTAAACGAAGTCATCAGTCTACAGCATTAAACACAGATGGATGCCAGAGGAACAATGTGTCTCTGTTAAACACTTAAATTCAAACCCTGAACTTTATGTTGATTGAAAAAGTCAGCTTGGGGAACAAGGTAAAAACAGATATCTCCTAACTGGTAAAACATACTCATCAAAAATGCAGTGCAGGTTCCAGCACATAGGTCGTTCCTGCATATTAATCTGCTTATACAAATATAGGTTCTTAGGTATGAGGGTTATGAGGATGGGATATAATCTTACTCAACTGCACTTATAAGGCTATTCCTCCTCCTAGATTGTGAGCATACTTACTGGACAGAAATGCACCTTTTGATTCTCCACTAAATTTATAGTCTTTTTTTCTGTATTTAGACAATGTAATGTCTTTCTAGGAGCTGTAGTGAGTGTAGAAGAGCGTGTGAGTAAGTATGTTGCATTGTCAGCCTGCCCATGTCAACCACATCAATGCTTGTGCAACAGAGAAAGTTCCTGTGTGTCAGCATAGGAGAGGGACAGGTAGTTTTGTGTGTGCAAGGAAGTCTGTGATGAGTTTTTGGGTAAAACCTGAGGAAGAAAGTTGTTTGCGTATGACACTTTGCTCTTGCACAAACCCCACTTTTTATCTGTATTACTCTGTGAGCACTAGAGAGCGAGATGGTGCACAGGAAGAAACAGCACACGTGACAGAAGGAGATTCTGTGTATACATGTGTGCACAGACACACACTTTGCCCTAGGCATGTTCAGCTCTTAGTTAGAAACTTGAGAAATTGACTTTACTAGAATTTGAAAGAGATCTCAGGTGAACTAAATTTGTCTGCTTTCTTTTCCCACTAGCACAGGCGAAACAGATTCTCAGTCTAATAAGGTTTGACAAGACCTGGCACTGGAGGCAGGTGCCAAGGAATCCAACTAGTCAAAAGCATTAGAGACACCATGGGCACAAGAGGATAGAGGTGTTGCCATGGGAACAGAATGAAAGATGCTCCATGGTGGATGGTTAGGAGCTTTGTTTAAGAGGGAGCCAAGCAGCTGCAGCCTTGCTATCACCCTATGCTTGAACAACAGTAGGTAAACTCCATCCTCCTCCGTTCTCTGCCAGAGAGAATTTAATTCTTCCTCCTTATGTGAACCATGTTGAAATCACTGACATCCTTGAAGACTCCCAAATGGTTTGTGCTGCAAAAGAAGATGGTTTGGTACTCAATGCTGCAAATGCCTGATCTTCAATGGGTGCTTGAGAGCACAGGAGATATTTTTTTTAAAGAATTAGAGAACATAAGTTTTAGTTACAAAGCTATGAATCTGCCTTTCTCTGTCTTCCTCTTCCACTCTCTGCTGCAAACTCTTTCCCCACTCCTTAAAAACTATGCAACCCCTTCCAAGAAGCCAGAGAAAGAAAAAGTTATTATGAAATCAAGGTCTGCTTCAAGGGGAATTTATGAAAATATTGTCCTTTCCAGAAGACACATAAAAGAAAGTAACAATAAAAAGCCCTTGTGTTTTTTACATCCCGAAATCTATAAAGGTGGAAGTAGTGTGTGAGGAAAGGAGAATGGAGCTTTTCTGGCTCAAAACTAAAATACCAGCTGAGCAGCTGCAATATTTTAATTATAATAATTTGCATTTCAGTGATGTCTAGAATCCTCTGATAATACCACAACTCCATGGTGCTAGGTGCAGTACATAGTGCAGCTGGAGACAATGGGTGGCCTGCAGTGCTTGAAAAGAAGATTAGAAAAGAAAATATAAAGGAACATAAAGCTAAAAACTAAATCTGAAAAAAATTCATTTTTGTATCACATCAGAAAAAGGAAGAGGAGGATTAATAAGGAAGTGATTCCAATTATTTATTAAACAGCACTTAAGGATAATTTAGCAACATTAAGCAAACAACAGCCTCTGGATACAACCTCTCTGCTGTTTGTCAGCAGCAAGAGTCTCAGGTTAATGACCACGATACACAAACATACACATCCATACCTCTATCCCTCTCTGAATATGTGTGCATTTCTATCTGCCCATTCAGTTTCTGAAAAATGCTGCCTCAGAACCAACCACAGCCAGAGACAAGGTAGCTTTGGTTCAAACCAGTGCAAATATTCTTAATTAAATGTCTGCAACTTCCATTTATGAAACCCTACTCAGTACCTCATGTTAATGCCCCCATTTAACAGATGTTTGTAATTGGTTATAATACCTAGAAAGTCATGTGTTGAGTTACAAGTAAATCACAACAAAAACATGATGCTGAACTATCTATATATTTAAACTTAAAACTGAAGGATTGCTTTGAAAAGGGTATATGCACTCATAAATGAAAAGCGTTTACCTCTTTCTACAATTTATCTGCTGGACATGTTTAAGAATGTTTTTGGCTTTTTTTAACCAGTTTTAGGTTCTCAGGACTTATGTGATTGCTATGTCCTGCTGCTCTTTAAGTCTGCTTTTAATGGACTTTGCAAACTTAGGTCTCTCAGGGGCTTCAATTGTCTGACCATTGGATTAATGTTATCTTTGGGATTAGTATTATCCTTAGGGATGACATTTACAATGGTGTTTAAGGCAAGCAAGTGTCAAGGATCTCTTAAATGTCAAAGAAAATATATATTTTTTTTTTATAGCCTGACTGATAAACTGTAAATTAAGCTCTATTATTGTAGGCAGCCAAGCTTGCATATGTTGGCCAGATCAAGTAAGTTGCTGCTGTAATGCCAGAACACGCAAGACAGATTAAACATAACCATGGGTGGCATGGAGAAGGTGAATGATTCTCATAGTTTTTTCCAACTTATCACATCTTAAATTAAATCTTAATTATATTTTACGCAAAAAAGAAATGGATGATTTTTTCATTACATAATATGCATGTTTATGAATGCTAAAATGGTTTCAAAAGAGAAAGAAATTATTAGAGTAATAGTTTTTCAAGGTAACATGTACAAATATATCACCTCTCCCAAAAAAAAATCCCTTAGTTGCAAAGTTTTGGAGGCCAGAAGAGTACTGGGGTCAAGTGCCACTCAATGACTGATGTGCTTTTTATCAGATATCTGCTGTGGACTGTGCTGGAGATGGCATAATTGGATGGTCTGACTTGGTAGATCTTATGTCTGTATTTTTTTTTGGATGAACCACAGTTATGCATCCATTCTGAGATTAAATAGAGTTAACTGAAATTGTGTGAGAAAATGATAGGTGAGTGCAGACTCAAGTTTAGGAGCTTGCAAGTAGATAGCAATTTCAGAATGTTCTAAAGATTGGTTCTTCCACAAGAAATGAAGACAAATTCAGTCCCTTTTCTTGAAAAGAGTCCAAATCTTTCATTTTTCTTGCAGACACCTGAGTGTAATCCGTTTGCTGACCTAGAATTGGGTCATTTTTGATCCTTGATATTCTCTCCATAAACATGAGGAGACATCTTTCCTAAAGCGAAAAATATCTCAGGTTCCTCTCTTATATCTCTGAGTGAACGTGTTTAATTAAATTCAATGCTGGCAAAATAAATAAAACCTCCCCAGGATCAAAACTTGTAAAACAGCATTAAAGTAAAAGCTAGCTCTATGCAAGTCATTTCTTATATGAATTTGAGGAGAAGGGATGGAAGAAGTGATTAGAATTAGATTTATAATGAGCCACTAGTTGCCCTTTGGTAGTGGAGTCACCACTTCATCTCCATCCTAATGTGGTGACTCAATGTCTGGGTTGCACTATTTGCTGTTAAATAATGAATATGCCTGTATCTATGATAACATGGAAAGGCTTCGATTTCCATTTGTTCGGGATTTTTTTTCTGGTTTTGGAAGTCTGATTAATTAAATTTTTATATGCCCTTTATGTAGGCAGGATTCCATAAATAACAGAGAATTCATATCCAAAAAAAACCCAACCAAAAACCAATGCAAGAAAATAAAACCCAAACCAAAACAAATCAAACATGCACCCCCCCCGCCCCGTTCTAAAATAACAATTTAAATCCACTTTTGGGTTGTCACTAAGGCTCAGTGCAGGATGCATGCAAGCTCTGAAATTCAGTGATGGATGCCTCTTACTCACCCAATGAGAAAATTAAAGGAATGTAAACACATCATTGACAGGAATAAAACACAGGTAACATTGCCTATTAGTAGTTCATGTCTTGCCAGTAACGTCCACCTCTTAGAAAAGAGTCTAATGGAGGAGTCTAGGAATTTTAATTAAGTTCTTGGTCAAAGAGAGAGATAATTGTACAGTTACAGTTATTTGTCCATTTAAATAAGTGAAAGATAAACATTCTTTTTTATCTAGTCTACTGAGGTTAGTGAGGGTGGTGAGGCACTGTCCTGTAGGTTTTTCAGAGAAGCTGTGGGTGTTCCATCCCTGGAAGTGTACAAGGCCAGATGGGACAAGACTTGGAGCAACCTGGGGTAGTCAAAGGTGTCCCTGCCTATGGCAGGGGTTTGAAACAAGATGATCTTTAAGGTCCCTTCACATCCAACCCATTCGGAGAGTCTATGATTCTATTTGTTTCATAGAAGTAAACAAAGAGTTAATTTGAGTTGACCCTATTTTTTCAAAATCCCGCTTCCAATTTGGCTTTTGTCCCTATTTAAAGGACCTATAATTTCTTATCTGTAAACCAGTATTGATAATCCTGCTTTGCACAGCTAGATGTAATCATGAATACATAAAACCAGCCTATTTTCAGGCCGTGTAGGTAGTTAAAATATTTGTCACTATTTAATCCCTCCTGGCTCTTCTACATCTTCACTCACAACTACACTGGACATCTTCTCAGATACTATTTCATCATTTTTCAGGATTTTATAGTCTGAAAAAACAGGGAATTTGTATTATTTTAAGAAGCTGAGGCACAAAAAGATGAAAGAAACCGGATGAAGGATACAGAAAGTTAGGGAAAATGTGGAAATGGAATCCTCATTGTTCTCGGCCACTTTCATTCTTCTATCCCCCCAAATGATTCTTCATTTGATCACAGAATAATATGGTCCAGAGATTCCAAGAGGTCGGACAGGCTGACTCTATGGCCCATGCATGTGCCAAATCTAGTCTAAACTATTCAGAAAGTCTTTCAAAGTTGGAAACCCCAAGATTTTTTTTGTGAAACTGTACTCTGACCCCTAACTAGCCTCACCATTGGAAAAGCTCCTTATCTCAAAGCTGGTATCTCCCCTGCAGCAATTTAAATGAGCAACTTCTTGTTCTGTCTGTCATAACAGGAAAGGATTATTTCCAGCTTCTGTAGGACTTGACAGTGTTATCGCACCCCAAAGACAGATTTCTAAGCTCTCCAATAATTTCTTCTTCCAAAATCTCTACAGATGGTGGATCTATTTCTTGAAGTATGTTACTGAAAACAAGGTGAAAGATTCAGCTAAACTGCAAACTTTTATGTTACAGAGAGAAAATCACCTACCTTTCTGATATTTTCTTGACACATTGCATTATGAGCAGGTGTGGAAATCATGACATTCATATATTTCTTTTTTTCACATCATTGACACAAACTTCTAATATATTTTCTATTTTTTATAGCTTCATTTTTCATATTTCAGGAGATTTCTTGCCAAAGTACTAACTACAAATTGGGTGCATTTTCCTACAGAAAGCTTCAGCAACTATTTTAACTTTTAATATTAAATTAATATAAAATAAATTCTATAAATTTATTAAAATCTATAAAAATATAGATGGAAAACATGGAAACGTCCCTGACTTTTTCTTTCATTTGTTTTTCTTTTTTTTTTCCTCCTAAAACGTGTATTTGACTAAAAATATTATTGCAAGTCTAAACCATAGAAGACCTACTTCATAATAGACAAAATGCTTCAAAACAGCCTTCAGTTTTTTAATATTTACAGTATTTTGCCTTTCCATAAATGTTTTCTCTACATGAAAAAGTTTATCACTTCAAATTATATTTAAAAATGTGATGAAAACATTTTTTTAAAGATGGAGATGTCTGAGAACAGACCTTACAAACAGGTTTTTCTTTTTTTACATTCTACTTGACCCCTTTTATTTCTGGCCTGAAGAGGAAAAACAAAACAAAACCAACCAACCAACCAACCAACCAACCAACCAAAACCAAAAATCCAAAACAAAAAAAAATCAACAACAACCCCCCTGAAAAAACACACAAAACAAAACAAAAACAAACAAACAAACAAACAAACAAAAAAAAACCAACAAAACCAAAACCAAAAAAACACCAACAAATACAAGGTTTTCTGATGTTCATTTTTATGATCTTTAACCAAACCCTGGCAGCCAAGTGTGTATTTGTGAAACTTCTTTGCAGTTGTTTGGGGTCCCAGCAGATCAATTAATTTGGAATTAAATCCCAGTCATCCATTCATGGAAACACTGTAAAATGAACACAAGACTTCTTAGCTTTGTCTGTCAGTCACCATTTCATTGCAGAGCTGGTCAGTTGAATCTGGGAAGGCTCTCTGCAGAGGGAGCTGCACTCTGGGGACAAATTGTAGAGGTCATTTTGGGAGCTATGCTCTGCATTTGCTCATTGTTTTCATCATTCTCCACAAAGAACAGCTGGAGTGCTCCAGAGAAAGTGCACACTGGAGGAAGGCTCCCAGTTTTGTGTTTATCAGGTGAAGGCAGGAGGGAAGGAGAGACTGGGATCCTTTTCTTCCAAGAATTCTGACATAGATATTGCTATTGCCATGGATTTGGGCTTGGATTCATCCTAGCTAGCCAAGGGAACCCAACAGATCCCAAAGTTAGAAGTCCAGCCACAGTAGGCTCCCTCCCTAACTCATGAAAAGAAATAGGTGCCTCTCAAGGGTGGGCTGTCTCACACTGGGAAGCATTTATGTCTTTCCCATGACAGTGGGAAAAACCTAAAATAATTGTATATATTGCAGATATTTTTTGTTATATCAGTGGAGTGTAATCTGGGTCTTGATATGCCACTTGCTCAGACAGCAAAATGTTGATGAATTAAACAAGACTCCAGAAGAAATTAGAAGCGTATTTCACGCAGAAATGCAGAGTTTTGAGCTGCAGTTTCTGTTTTATTTTTTTGTTTATTTGTCTGCATGTTGTATTTTTCTCCCACACATGATAAATATTTTGCTGCTGCCTTATAGTTGTAATAAAAGTTTGGACAACTTGTTAAACTATATTTGTATGTCAAATGAAATTAAAGGCTATAGAACCTACATGGCCACCTTCTTCAGCCTGCTGGGCTTGAGTTGCCCACTCCAGCACTTTTTAGGAGAAAAATGAGTGTCAAAGAAGCTCCCTGCATCCACCCTACCCACTTAAACACCCAAAGCAAATGAAACCAAGTTTTTAATTTTCAATTTGGATTTTCAAAACTCCAAGTGCTCTCCTTGGGTCTTTGCTGGCCAAGCACATGTTGAAACCAGAACCTCCCACTTAATGTTTTACTTTTTCAGTTTTATGCTCATTATCATGCAGTCCCAGTATTCTTCAGGCTTTTGAATATTGATGGAAAACTGTCACAAATTACTGAAAAAAACTGTCATAAAACTTTTCTTCTGAATTCTATGGAGGAAAAGAACAACTGAAAAAAACCCTGACAAAACATATCCTCTATTTATCCTTCCCACCATTTAATAGTTTTATAAAATTTGGAGAACATTCATTGTGGCTTTTTGCTTGTTCCTTCTTTTTATTGCAAGGATAAAAAAGAAACCTCGTTGAAATTATGTTTTAAGAGATTTTTGGGCTCCATATAAAAATCTATAATGAAAAATATTTACTCCTATTGCAAGTCTGGCTTTAAATAAAGACAAACCACTGCAGAATTCTGTCTTGAAAGTTTTTCAAACTTCTTTGGATGCTTTGCGAGTATATTGTAGTGGAAATTCAGCAGGATTTTCTACTTGACTCTGATACATTGGGAAATTGTAGATAAACATGCACAAAATCATAGCCTGAATAGTCAGTCCCCATCAGTAAATGCAAGAAACAAGAACCAGAAAGCTGGAAAGGTTACTTCTTTTCTCTCAAACACTCTGACAAGGAACAGAGCATTCCAAATACTTGATTTCTGTGTGGAGATCCGTGTCTCTGTGCAAACCACACTGTGCCTGAGCTGCGTTCCTGGATCGCAATGATGTCGTAAGGATGGCTTAGTGCAGGCTGAACAGAAAAAGGAAAGTGAAGGAAGACAGAAGATCTAAAGGTGGAAACGGGGAGGCTTTATCATTTGTTTCACATATCCTAGGCTCAATTAACACATCTTGAGGATTCTTATGACACTGCCAACAAAAATTAATGCAGAAGTTATGCGTTTTACCTTTTATCTCAATAGTGTTGCACGAGTCTGGCAAAGTTGAAAAGCTGCTAATTTAGTAGTCAGCAGTGTCAAATAAAATTTCTAAACTGTATGTCTATAAAAGAACATCTTTGCAATAAGGCATAGCAAATATGCTTGCAAAACAGTTCAGTCAGCAAACCTGTTTTAGGTTTTGAAATATTTGGCAATGACATTTATTAGAACAAAACTATAATATATCAGTGATATAAAGAGCTGTTTCTTCATCACTGGTGCTTTATTATAGCTACTAATTTTGTGCAAAATCCTTTAGAATCTTTGCAAAACACCTGCTGAACTTAAAGAAATATGGTTACTGCTTGTGCTGAGACAGATGTAGCTTAATCACATAATACTGAATTTGACTTTTCAGTGCCTCACAATAAATGAACTGAGCATACCAGTGCAGGAGATTTAAATCTTGTTCCAATTTGAATATCACGTTTGCTGACTGGAGGGTCTAAGCTACAGCCAGCTTCCCCAGGTGTCCAACATTACACAGAACACTTCTGTTTAAGCCACTGTATCTCTAGTTTAATTAAAAAAAAAAAAAAAAGAAAAGAAAAAAAGCCTCAGAGAGTACACTCAAAGAATGTTGAAATTCTTTGCAGATTATTTTTGTTTCTGTTCCTTCCTTGCTTGCTTGAATCTAGCCAGATATTGAGCTTTCCTCTAGCTGTATTGTTTCCTTTAGGCACTCTTTGTCAGGCTTTTTTTTTTTTTTTTAAGTGGAATGTTTCAAGGCTCTGTGTTTAAAAGGAATTTTGCTCTGGAAGCAGCTGTTATGAACGTCTTGAGCGGAGGATGGAATAAGACAGGTAGTTTTCTTACTGTGTCATTAGCTGCACATGTCTAGTTTTACATATTGACTGACTTTTGGTGGTAGAATAACTAAATTTTTATAAATTTCAGTCACCAGGTAGTGCTCAGATTGAGATTCAAACTTGTTTAGTCTTTTCTCTGTTTTATTTATAGATAAGGGAGATTCTGAGAATATGTACACATATGTTTTTGAGTGCAACAATTAGTTTTGACTGTTTATGCTTGTAAAAGAATGTGTAATAATCAAACTATACAGTCATAATCATAGAATGGTTTGAGTTGGAAGAGACCCTAAAAATCATCTAGTTCTGACCCCTCAAGTCTGCTCACAATATAGAGGAGTACATATCCCAGCACAGAGCACACAAATTTAAATGCACAAATACCCATAAACATATTTATAGAATATGTATGTTACATTTTACAGTGCATATATTTTTGTCTCCCTCTATTGAGTCTTATTTACACTGTAATGTTAAATAATAGTACTTTAATTTTACTTCTTCAGATAAGCTCTGTGCTTCATAAAAAAGCATAAAACAATGAAAGCTCATGAATATTTATATCAATGGCTACATAGCATTATAGTCATAATCTCTGGAACTGGTTCTCACCAGTTCAGAATTAATTATCAAGTTCAGTTTTAATTGCATTCTTCTAAATTATAACCAAAAAAAAAAAAAAAGGAAAAAACCACCCATAATGAATGAGCTCACAAGTGCTCTGCTGGGCCTGGTATCTGAGACTGCTTTCTGCAACCCCATACTTTATGTGTAGTGATGAGCCAAAGATATGTGATTCAGAGGCTCCTCTTGAAACCAACTTGCTTAAATGTTCATGCCTCTCACACTTTAAAGATAAAATAAAAATTCTATTTCTAGTTGCTTCAGCAGACATGTTGAACTGAATATTCCTTAAAATAGCCTTTTTTTTCCCTCTTTAGCTGGTTTTGATATATGATTGCATGCTACATTACATACTAAATATATTTCAGTAATGTTGGTTGAAAAAAATCTGGGGGAAAAGTATCTTTCTGGAGAGAAAATCTTCCTCTTTTTGAGCCCTATCCATCAGTAGTTTTCTGAATTAAACTCCAAATTATCTCTGATTGTATTTAAACCTAGTTCATAATGAAATAGAGAGCAAAAGTCTCTACCAAATCCTTCGGTATTAAAGACAAAATATACAGACTCACATGATTTTAAGGGGTTCTTAGATGGAGTGGGAATCTGAAACATGTTTCCTCCCAGGTCCTGGTCACTTCTCCAAGACAGAATCTATCTGAAAAACCCAGGAGTTGTGTGTTGTCAACACTCCCTTTTCTTTCCTTCTTCCCATCCACACACAACCACAGCTAGGATCACTGACTATCCCATCCTCAAACAACACTTCTAAGCAGCTTAGAGCAATGCCACACACCTAATGAGCTGAGTTTCAGCCCTGTACTTTTATCTTCTCATCTTTCTCTGTCTAGAGAAGGCATACATAGTCCTTCTTCCTGTAATTCACCAGCTCCTGTGTGCACACATGTAAAAAAGAGCAAAAATCAAATGCTTTTTTAGTTCTCTCTGGTTCAGTCATCCGAAGATCCTATGGCCTGTTTCCCAGCTGTGTAATCACAAAAAGTTTGCTACTCTCATCATTCCTTGCAGATGAAGGTCCTGACAGCACCTCAAGCTATTACCCTGCTCAGGCTGAGTGTGAAATGGAAGATTCAAAATTCATCCTCCCTGTGTATAGTTGCTGATCTGTATCCAAAAGTCTTGCAAATGATCTGAGCTCAAGTCCATCCTTTAAAGAAAAGGAAAAAAAAAAAAAAAAGAAAAAAAAAAAGAATGAAAAAGGGATCAAAATAATATCAAATAAAAGCAGGGAAAATTCTGGATCTTTCCTCTCAAGTGCCCATTTATTTCCTAAAGTCAAATCCTACTCAAGAGGAGCCACATTCCCTCCTGCCTGAATAGAGAGAAATTATATCATTTAAGCATTAGTAACTGGTTCTGGAGATAAATCTGGAGATTTGTTCTCAGGATTTTCATGAGACCTTTCACTCACTCAGCTGCTCACTAGGCAAACAGTGTAACCAGCTGCCTTACTCTAAGCATATGAGTAACACGTTGATTTAATCAGAATTGCTCTGGCTTACAGGATACCTGTTCAATCCCTGCATGGAAAAGGATGTAAATTATAAACAGTGGAGGAAGCACTAGTCAGTTTTTAATTTTAAGATAATTTGAAGGAAGCTGAACATGAGATTATCTATTAAAATTCAGGTCTGTATAGGCATACTCAGAAAAAACCACGAATGCTGAAAGCAGCACCATCTCTGAGTTTGTCAGAGGGAAGGAAGGAAAAAAGAAAATAAAAAAAAATAACCTTATTGTTGGCAAATTCCACTGATCAGGAAAAGAAACTGAAGAAAAGCCCCAAATCACCCACCTAAATGTCTCACTTAAGTGCCGTGAGAGATAGTCAAAAGACCTGTTATCCTGGAAGTAGTCTGGTAAAAGCGGGTTAGAAACAGCATCAATATCTACTTGGTACTGCAGCCTAATGATCTGAAAATAACCAGGCTATGACACTTACTTATTCCTACCAAGAAAGCACACCAATACTTGTTTCAAACTACCCTCTAATACATTCACTTTTCCTCACTAGAATAATTTCTATTTCCCCCCTAATTTTAGATTACTCAAGCTGTTTATTTTTATTGGATTTACTGGCTATTATTACAATGTAAGGTGCCTTTCAGAGAAAAAAAGAGATATTCTTTATATTCATGCAGAAGCATTTGTCGTGCATATAGCTTAACAGGACTTTTTCTAACTGTCTGAAATTCCCAGGCACTACCACAACAAAAAGAAAATTATAAAAATGGAAGGATGGGAAAAGAAAGTATTAAAGAGTGAAAGAAAAGTCCAGACTAAAACTATACATGAAGTTGGATACAGGCAAGTTTTGTCCCAGGAAGAATCAATAAAGGCAATCATGTACAATCAACACTTATGTGGATTTAAACCACGTGGCTCTAAAGCTTAAAATAGAGATGCATTACAGCAGATGGCTGCTTGTGGAGAAAAAAACATAGGTGCAAGAAAGGCTGTCCTTTGAGGACACTTCACAGAGGTGTTATTGGCATGAAGAACATATTTTTTTTTTCTCTCGTCCAGAAGTGAGAGGTAAGTTTTTGAGAAAATCATAGTCCAAGGCAGTTGTAAGGGGTTGTATGAGCAAGGAATTTCAGAGATGTTTAAGTGCATTTATATGCAGTATGGCTGAATGAGAAAGAAAAAAAGGTGGTTGAAGCCCTTCTGTCAAGCAGTTCTCCTTCCTTTCTTTTTCTTTCTTCTTTTTTTTCTGCCTTCCTTTCACAGTCAATTTGCTGCAAGTTGGATCTTGCAAAGAATGCTCTGACATCTAGCAGTGTGGCTAACCTGTTAGGGAGCTTTTCAATATTTATATATTGTAACCCCGGATAAGACTTTTTTCTAAATAAAGTCCTGCATCCATCCTTGGGCACCTTTTAGAACAGCTTTGTAACTTAAAATCTGCATTTATCTTTATATATTTGCTTCTATTAAATAATCACTTTCTCTTGCTTTCTTTCTCCTTTTCTTAATTCTTGAGGTTTCATCCCCTGCATGGAATTACATCTGCCTGTTGTGCTCTTGCATTTTTAATTTGAAGAAAATAACCACATAGCTTTATTATGGTGGGGGAGTGGCTGTGACTAGCAGCCACCTCCCCTTGGAGATAATGAGGGAACAATTAAATGGCCCTTTGCTTGGAAGCAGCTGAAACAATTGGAGCTACAACAGGTCACACGCAAAATAAATCAGAGATGTGGACCATGTGGGTGGAAAAGTTCATTGTGGTCTGAATCAGAATACAGCAGTGGTGGGGAAGGAGGAAGGGTGAATTTTTCTGCAGCTGTTCAGAAAAGGGGTGGGAATAAAAGGTTGAAAGGGCAGAAGCAGAAATAGAAGTAATAGAAAAGGGCCAGTCAGCAAGAAAAGGCCTGGATACATGGCTAAGAATAAAAGGGAAACAAAGGCAGAAAAGAGGGAGAAAGAATACAACCATGCCCTGGTAAAAGAGAAGAACTATTGAAGGTTTTTCCTGTGACTCAGGTCTTTCTGTGCTCAGAAGCCAAGCTTCTGCATATGTTCAAGTTAAATCACAGGGGTAAAACTAACATCTTATTCCATATATTCTTTGGAGTTAAGCAAGGCTCAGACCTGCTCTGTTGCTTTCTATGCCTATCCTTATGACACATTTGGGTGAGAGGACTTATAATCTTCATATCTTTGTAGAGGATGGCTGTATGGGTTTCCAGCTGTAGTGCAGTTCAATACTTTGCAGAGACATATTCTGTGTGGACAGGTTGGTCTCTCATCCCTGAGATGAGAGGAAGGAAAACCAAGCATCAGAATTCACATGGTGACATTCTCATCCTGGGTAGGTCTTTCTGAGTTTGCCTGTTAACAATGGACACTGAAAGATTTGACACAAACTGCTTTTAAAAAATGAAAGGTTTTTATTTATTAGAGACATAAGTGAGAGAGGACCTTCTTGGCTGCTAAGGTCAATTCCTTAATTTCCTTGGTTGTTTCATTAATCAAATTTATAAAAGTCCTCATGAACTGCTGAATATGTTTGTCTTTGCTTGTTAGCTGCCCTGGTCTGACTGTGACAGAATTTCTCTGCTTTGATGGTTTGGAACTGTTCAGTCTTGGATCTTCCTAGTTTTTCAAGTTTTATCAATAAACCGAATGGAAGCATTGCCTGTTTTTTTCTCCCCATGAATTTTCCAGAGATGAACAGAAACAGAAATTTTCATTTTGAGTACGAATGTAATTTTGCCATTTTGTGTATATTACATTTCATTTTTCTGTCCTAAGATCAGATAGCTTCTTTTTCCTTCTTTGTTATGTTAAATGAGAAATCGCTCAATTTTGTCACTGGGAAAGTAGCAGTCCCTGTGTTAATTTCTGACAACCAGCTGGTATTTAGTTTTGGCTGATATGCACTATATTTCTTTGGCTATACTGAAATTCAAAATACGTTAGAAACTAGGAGAAAAGGAAAAAAAAATCAAACAGATCAAAAAACCCCCAAAACTTTCCAGCAAATAATAAAGTTATTTGCTGGAAAGCAAATAAAAATAATTATTTCTAGCAAATAATATTACATGGTATCAATGACAGTATATGAAAGTTATTTGTAGTTTCTTAAGCCATTAGGTTTTCCTCTTAAAAAGGGAAAGTCAACCTAAAATATTAAGAACTAAGCAAAAGCTCCTATTCATCCAACCTTCTACTTTTGTTTGTTTTTTCTTTGATATTTTTAATTGAGATTTTTTACTCGTCAAATGGAAACAGAATCTCAGTGCTTTCTTTGAGTTTTTTTCTTTCAGGATTATTTTTCTTCCTGTTTCTCACTTCCTTCTTATCTGTATTGATATTGGGGATGGAAAGTGTGGAAGAGTAAATATTAGGAGAGCACCAGTGGAAGGAAAATGGAAAGTCACTCATGAGCTCATTACTTCCTCTTTCAGCAACACCTCGGGGATATCACACTCTTCACATCACTTAGTTCAAAACCAGAAGCAAGCCCAAGACCATTATTTTAACCACAAAAGACACATCAAAGGTGAAAAAAAAGAAAATACAGTATTTCATTTAATCACCACGAATGCCCAAATGCTGGAAAGCTATAGGTTAACAGCGGTATGAATGATACGAAGAGACATCACACACTGAACACCAGCTCAGGACACCCTGGCTGGGGTTTTCAGCTCAAAACCCATACAGAAAGGTTGCTTCCTTTACATTTAAAAAGCTATTTGTGAGTAGCGCTCTCTGTGTAGTGTAGAATCAATGTCTCCATCATCTTTGAACCTTTGGACGAGCACTGGTTTTGATGTTTTGGACATCATCTCCCTCACAGGAAAAGGAGCAAGGTGTGCAAGGAGTCCCTAGGCATAGGCTTTTGCCTCAAATGAAGCTTTTGCCACATCTATCCCTCTGCTACAAGAAGGAGATGTGTTTCTATTTCATCGCTGTTTGAACAGACTCTAATTCATAGTTTATTCCCCCTCCCCACTCACCCCTTTATCAAGAGAGTGATAGATTTATTGAGCCAGGTCTTCATCTGGTGTAAATTGGCATTGCTGCATTGATTCCTGTGGGCCTCCCTTGATTTATGCCAGTTGAGGATCTGGTCCACTTTCATGGTATTTGAACATCAATCCTTGCATCTCCTTTTCCCATCCGTAGGCTTTCTCTGTCATGTTTCTGAGAAGAAAACGCAAATGAGTTAAGGGGCTGTCAACCAGCCTAGGGAAGAATTTGCTATTCTTTCTTTGTGACTAGGGTCTCTCCTGTTAATTTCCATGGCAGGTCCCTCTCAAGTTTCTCCAAAACTTGTTACTATGTCCTCCTGAGGATGTCAGTTCCTGTTGCAGACTGAAACATTAACAGGGGAAGTTATTAGCTATTCTCTTTACATACTGCCTTTCTTTATATCTGTATTAATAAAAGTATGAATGCTGGTCATCAAAAGAAATAATGAGTTTTAGAAAGTGAAAATGACACTGACAAAAACAAAAGAAATCTGATCTCAGCAGACAGGTCCACAGAGAAGAGAAACAAAGAGTTAGAAGATTGTTACAGTGGGAAACTGCAACACACGTATCAATCAACGAGGCCCGTGGAAAAAAATATATATGGACCGATTCTTGATAGATGTTTCAGAGAGATGTTTATTTTCCCAGCCGCATGGCCGGGACTCTGCTGCAATCACGGGACCCGAGGGTCCCTGCCCGCGCAGGGGAACACAAAACAACCCATGGGGAACGAGGCTGACCAGGGGCAGGGAAACCCCGTGTCTGCCCCCCAGGGCCCCTCTCCCAGGGCCACATGGCAGGGGGAGGGACCCCGACATTTCACCCATTTATTTTTAACAAAAGAGATTTAAAATGTAACATTGAAAACAACTGGATAAACTTGAGACAAGGACAGTTTCCAAACAAAACAAGCCACCCTCCTGAGTCTTTAAATGTCCAGACAGATTCTCCGGAACATCTTAAGGCTGACAGAAGGGAGGAGACAGGACTCTCCGGGCACGCTTTGTGGGGAAACTGAGGCAGGAGAGGGTTTCTTCCATTTGTACCTGTTGGAACTCTAAACCATAGTTAATTTCTTCCCTCCCCCTCTTCACCCCCCACTCGGCATTGGAAAGGGATTTTTGGGGCAGCAATTGGCAAAGGCATGGTTTTGTGAGGGAAACCATGGGTGAAAAAACAGATTGGGAATACACTTGGGGTAATAGGATATAGGATAAAAGGGAAAGGTGGGATTAGGAAAGGGAAACTGTAGGGGGGGCTTATAATGGAGATATTGTCTAACATGACTATGATTTTTAGCATATATACTGCCTTTTACAGAAACACCATCAGGCCCAGTGACCTCTGCTGCTTGTAACCCTTTTCTACCTGTCACAATTTTGAATTCCACCACCTCTCCATCTCCCAAGCTTGGGATGCATTTTTCAGGGTTGTTCTTTTTAATAGCAGTTCTATGAATGAGTATGTCTTCTTGGTTGTCACCTCTTGTTATAAAATCATAATTTTGTTTAACATTATACCATTTTACTATTCCTAAAACCTTGGCGACAATGATTTTTTTCCTT
Organism: Aphelocoma coerulescens; assembly: GCF_041296385.1. Taxonomy (NCBI): domain Eukaryota; kingdom Metazoa; phylum Chordata; class Aves; order Passeriformes; family Corvidae; genus Aphelocoma; species Aphelocoma coerulescens. The sequence goes on from NW_027184085.1 coordinate 6,934,295, forward strand.
TTTCCAAGTGGCTGCTGTTTTCTGTCTCGCTGCATTTTTGCTTTCTTTTTCGCTTTTGCTCGCTCCCATGTTGGAATTGCTGGAGCTGCTCGTGCTGCCGGGGCTGTCGGGGCTGCTCCTGCCTGCACACTCTTCCCGGGGTTGTATTTGGGGCCGCGCAGGCTGGGCCAGGCCGCGCTGCTCAGCTCCCTGCGCGCCGCCTCCTCTGCTCTCAGCTGCGCTGCCGCTGCCTGCGGCCGTGCCCACGTCTCGGCCGGTCCCTCGAGTGATCACCCCCCATGCCCTGCTCCAGCGCGTGTCTCGGCTAGGTGCAGCTCCGCTCCACCACCGCTGCTGGCCATCGGCCACGTGCCGCCCCTCTCGGTTGGGCGTTCACGGGGCTCGCTCCACCACGCGCTGTGAGGGGCCGGGCGGGCACCACCAGGTCGCGCTGCTCCCACTGCACCTCGCCCTGCTGCCGACACTGCAGCTCGCATCGCTCTGCCCACGCACAGGAATTGCCTCGCTGCTGCTCGCAGAGCGCTCGGTCCACGTGGCCTGGGTCACACAGACTCTGAGGCACACTTCCCATTGCCAAGACACAGCTGACATTGCTCAACAGACTCAGTAATTAAATAATATTCATGAAAATATTCTTCCATCGGCATGTATTTTGACTCAGAAATTAACTGTGTCCAAACGGTCTTCCAAAAGTCTTTGGTAAGAATTAAATCCCAAGAAACATAGAAAAAGTTCTTAAACAACCATGCCAGGAAGTGTTTCAGTTCCTTTTGAGCTTGAATTAAGCTAAAATTTACAAATCATTTATTCAAGAATCTTTTCAAGTTTAAGATAAATGTCCATATGGCTGAGAGCCAAGAGTCTTTCCACAGTTCCTCCATAGTTTAGAGGTAGAACAGCAAAACAAAAACATGAAGAGGAATCCAGAGTTTACTCACAAATCAGTCACTGTCCTTAGGGATTGGGGATCATTCTGCTCGCATTCTCCCACCATTTGTTAGAGTGGGAAACTGCAACACGCTGTATCAATCAACAAGGCCCATGGAAAAGAAATATATAGGGACTGATTCTTGATAGATGTTTCAGAGATGTTTATTTCTCCATCCGCATGGCTGAGGATCTGCCAAGGAACTGAGGCAATCATGGGACCCGAGGGTCCTTGCCCACGCAGGGGAACACAAAACAACCAATGGGGAATGAGGCTGACCAGGGGCAGGGAAACCCCATGTCTCCCCCCGGGGGCCCCCTCCCAGGACCACATGGACGGGGAGGGCCCCAACAGAAGATAAAAAAGAAAAATTGAGAACCTAAAAGGAAAAGAAAAGAAAGAAAGGGGGAAAGAGAAGAAAAGGGACGTTTGGGATGAGAAAGAGCAAACCAGTTCTTCATCAGAATTGAAAGCAGTCATGGTTCAGACAGAAGGAAGAGAACTTATCAGATCTTTAAAGACTTTTTTCCTCCTTCCCATTTGACTGAATAATATAAATACATGTCATTAAACCTCCACCCTGGATGGTCTGTTTGCAAATGTCTTTGATGGTTCCAGACTGGACAGAAGATCCCGCGCTCAGAAGCAAAATGCCAAAGAACCACAATGTCCTACACCCACACAAAGCCTGAACAGCCCCCTTCCATCCTTCCCCTCAAAGCCCAAAATTCCTGCCCACTGTAGCTGTCAAAACCATTGCTGGACTCAGGTGTGCATTTGCTGTGGCAGAACTGCTTCTGGTTGAGGAAGGAACACAAGAGCAAAGAGAGCAAAGGAAGAATAAAGGGAGGAAAAAGGAAAAAACAAAACCACAGAAAACCAACTTGCCACTCAATCTTCTTGCCCCTGTCCTTCTTTGTTTATAATTGACAAAGTCTTATTACAGTTTTCTTAGGAAAAAGGTATTTTTGATCACTTCTAATACAGACACATCTTTTTTCTTTCTTTTTTTTTTTTTTTTTTAAATCCCTTTCCCTCCATTCTGCTGATAAAATAAAAAGCTGAAAGGAGTAAATAATTAATGTGAATATTTTAACTATACCTATGCATCTGCTTTCAACAGTTTAAGTAATTGATTTCATCAGCTTGAGGCCATACAGGCTCCTCTTAATACATTGTATCTCTAGTTTACTTGTTTGATACCTGTCTATCTCCTGTTTCAGGAAGTAGAGGCAGTTAGATTAGCAGTGCTGTAATCACACAAATGTTAAGGCTGGAAAAGACCTCCATGATCATTGAGTCCAGCCATTAACCCAGCCCTGCCCTGGGTTAAACCATGTCTCCAAGTGCCATATCCACACATTTTCTAAATATTTCCAGGGATGGTGATTCCACCACTTCCATGCGCAGCCTGTTCCGATGCCTGATCATCTTTTCAGTGAAGAAATGCTTCCAAATATCACTCAAGTTCCTAATTTGCCACATGTCTTCTGAATGGTCATAACTATGCCACTTACTCTCTCTGGTCTGAGTTTCTTTTTATCACAAATATCATGGTACTTTGCTCCCTTCGAGGGAAGAAGTATGAAAATAGCCTAGAAGTGCAAATGTTCCACAGGGACCCTTGACTCAAGGTTGTTTCATAGAACCAGCAATGACCACTGCACTTCTAAATAATGCGTGTTGTTTGATATTTCTCTGGCAGACTTTACCTTTCTCCTTCTTTCATTCAGTATTCAGAGTGGACATCTCTAACCCATATTGCGTTATATAATTAATAACACTTGAGTCATTTATGTGAAGACTGAATACAATAATGGAAGATTCTCATGAAAATAGCAAACTATTATTTTTGTACTACCTTGAGGTACTACACTCCCTGTCTTAATATTTTACACTCTTACCCACTTTAGATTGATGCTGGGGACATTTCAAGCAGTGCAGCATGAAATTTCTGGGTCTTCCCTACTGAGGAATGACAGAAATTCCTCCTGGAGGGCTTTCCATGTGCGGCTATCTCTATCTCTGTCTCTGTCTATGCCACCTCTGACTGCCTGTAAAGTCTTCAGCTTAAAATGTGTCATGCTGTTAAACTGTGATTTTTCTGTGAAACAGAATCTATGAGTATTTAAATCTTGGGTGGATTGTTTGCCATGGAGAAATAAGAACATATCTATGCACTCTATCTAAATATTTGAACCTTGAACCAAATTTATGGAAATATACCAGTGTGGCATCAGAGATACTCAGAGACACTCAGCACTGCCTTTTCCATGGCCATGGTTCCTTTATAGTCCTGCTGGGTAATTCAGAGAGGACATTTATGAATCTTGAGGAGGGGTTATCCTGCTTTTTTTCTCTTTCTTTTTAAACTCCTCTTCACAAGCTACCAGATATTTCTGGTTTCTGAACCTACTAATTGATGTAAATTTGTGTGATATCCTCCTGAGAGTCACTTACCTTGTATCACAGATGGTCTCCTGGGAGATATGGATCTCAGCTGCAGTCCTGTGAAGAAAAGCTAAGTGATCCTCTACCATAGAAGAACTGTGATCATGACACTCTATAATACAAAGAGAAAGAATCTCAGGACACCTGATACAAGCTGCATAGAATAATGAAATATGGAACGGCAAAGTAACTAATGTAAATTATAAAAAATACACTCTTAAGACTGTTTGATACCTCCCTTTGAAGGTTTCAAATGAATAGAGATAAAAGCTTGTTGGGAAAGTCTGCTTTTCAGTATGACTGATTTTGAAAAAATAGCTTTTTTATTATACTCTTCATCAAAAGTCCTCTTCAGAATTGTTGTCTGCAGTATGTTAAAAAAAAATTAAAAATCCATAAACCTGCAGTCAGGAACTAAACAGGTAAAATTAACTGGGGTTTTAGCAATCATAAACCATTATACTGATTTAAAAAAAAAACCAAAACCTAGTGTCCTCTTAATGAGTATTGCATTTCTAAGTAACATTTCAAAATTTTATATTTTATATAAAATATTTATGACAGGGAGAGATCTTTCTTCAATAAATACATCGTATTATTATAAATAACTGTAAGAAATATTTGTAATAAAAATAAAACACCAGTTTCTACCTTTTTTTAAGTCTATTTCAAATCATAGCAAAAAAATTTGCATAATCACAAATTAATTTAGCAATATCTGTCCCATGATAAGGCAATGACCAGGAGCCATTGGGAATTCAGACCTTTTGACCGTGTTTTGGCTTCTTTCATCCCCAGTATAAATTACATTTACGAAAAACCTATGATTTCATCTTAGAGCAATGTGTACTGCATAAACAAGAATTATGTTGATGGCTACATAGTTCTTCCTTGTGTTTGAAAGGATTATTTTCATTTCATTTTAGTTAGTAAAGAAGAAGCCTTTCTCAGGATGTCTTAGGCAGCTGTTGGCTCTCAGCTTGCAAAAAATGTTTTGTTTTTTGTTCACGTTTGTTTCGAGTTGAGATCATACAATGAGGCCAGCACTGACTTCTGACTTACTTTGAGATATATGATAAGTTATTATGATGTGTCACTTTATCATACTCAAGGGTGTTAATATTTTGTGACATGTCAAGAATGAGGAGGCGCTGTAACCCAGAAGTTGCCTTCTGTCACAGCTGTCAAGCAGGACATGAAATCTGGTCCCTTCAGGAAAATTTACTTATCTACCTACCTAATTTAGGACCAACACTTCAACATTCCTGTACTACCCCAGAGAAGTGTTGTGTTAATGAAGAAGGAGTTAAGGAAAAGGTTTTCTCAGTTTCTACACACATCACCTGTGAGTTTGGCCACTAAATTAGTGTGGGCTGTTGTACGCACTAGATCCTTTCCCTACACCCTTTAGAGGAAAAATCCATTTATCAGAGTGAAAAACGGTCAGCTCTCATATACTCCTCTTGAAACCAATGAGTTACAAGACACCAAGGTTGTCCACATGGCAGAGAGGTAAAGCCAAGTGTAATGGTATTACACCTCCACAGATAGTGAAGAAGCAGCAAAGGTCTTTAAAAACAAAACTGCTATTAAGGGTTAATAAATAAAGTTATTGTTCTTCCTCTCAATACAAGACCTATGAAGCAAACTGTCATTATCAGGCACTTGAGTAAATATGTATTTATTTTTTTCCAATCTTATGTAACTCTTTGGCACAGCCTGTAATAGAAAACCAAAGTATACTTTACCTACAAAGTAATTATATTCATTTTCAAAAAAAGCATTTCTTGTAAAGCTAAATTGTTGGTGAATATTGTTGTAAGTCCTACTAACAAGACCTAATTTTGATAGCATTTCAAGTCAACTTTAGGTAATGCCAATGGCTGATCCAACCATTAGGTGCTAATGCAATAAAAGGAATGCAGAGGCTCCTATTCCTGGAAAATCATATTTGATGGATGGGAGGACTACAGGTACATGACATACTAGTGCTCTTTATTAAAAGATTACCAAAGTTTCTCTGGTAAGCTCAGTTCAGCTCAGCAAACTCTTTTCCTGTGGTTAATATGGAAAATTTGAACCTAAACAGCAACTCTAGTATAAAGGATCTTCTCAGAAATCATGGAAAACTCTGGGTTGGAAGGCACCTTAAAGATCATCTGGTTGCAATGCCCCTGTCATGGGCAGGGTCTCCTTGCACTAGACCAGGTTGTCCCTAGTCCTCTCCAACCTGGCCTTGGACACTTCCAGGCATTTGGCATTCACAGTTTCTCTGGGCAGCCAATGCCAGGGCTCACCTCGCAGGAAAGAATTTTTCCCTAATATCTGATCTAAACCACTCTCTTTGAGTTTGAAGCCATTCCCCCTTGTCCTGTTACTCCATGTCCTTGTAAAATGTTCCTCTCCATCATTCCCATAACCCTTCTAGGTACTGGAAGGTTCTAGAAGTTCTTCATAGAGACTTCTCCAGGCTGAACAAAAAAATGCTCTCAGCCTGTCCTCATGGCAGAGGTTCTCTAGTTCACAGATCATCTTGGTAGCCTTGTCTGCACTCATTCCAGGGAGTCTATGTCTCTCTTATGGTGGAACACTGTCTAGTGAAGACTGAGGCGAAAAACAATTGTTGAGCACCTCAATCTACCCAGTCCCAGGCCAGCAGGTCTCCAATTTCCTTCCAGAAACGGCCCACATTTTCCCTGGTCTTTCTTTTATCACCAACATACCTTATACCAAGGGCTTTTCTTGTTGCCCTTGACAGAATGCTGTTCTCATTTTACACATGGCTTTTAATCTTACTGTAGGTCAAAGAAAATCCCAAAGCTGTATGTTTTCCTGAGGCTGTCAGGGCATTAGGATACGGTTCCACGTTTTCTGGTCTACACCCATCTCTCTTCCAAATACATAAAAAATAATAGAAGGAGGTCAGGGGCCAATTATTATAATTAGTCACCAAGGTCAGAACAAGAAGTAATGGGATGAAGCTGCAACAAAGGGGAAATTTTAGTTAATGATTAAGACAAACTTTATAACTATTAGGATAGCTAGATCCGTGGAACAAACTGCCAAGGGAGGTCACATCACTTTCACTGAGAAGCATTCAAGGACAGACTTATAATCAGTCTCACAGTAATGTCTTAAGGAAAATTAATTCAGTCTTGCTGTGAAGCACAAGCACAAGATATGCCACTCACTAGGGTCCCTATTCCAACCCTAATGTTTCAGTGCTGAATCTATGCAAAATAAAAATAATTCTCTGTTCCTACAGAAAAGAAGTTTTAGGACAGGAAGCTGATTATGTATATATTGATTAATACTTTGCTAATGTTCCTAGCATGTTTGAGTGCCACTGTACATAAGATATTTTAAAGAATATTAACTGTGATTCCAACCGATATTTGTTATTTTTATCCAAGCCTCTTAAACCTCGTTGCAAGCTATGTGAAGCTCGATTAACCTATCAAGCTTCACCACAGGAACATGTTGTGCCCAGGTGGTTATTGTGACAAAAGCAGCTGTGTCATGAGAATTGAGGATTTATTTCTAAATCATAATAAATAGCTTGAAGCGATGCCAAATTCAGGATTGAGTTGAAAAGGTTGAGTGTATCAGAGAAAATAGGTGCTACTTTAAAGGCAGATAGACAATTAATAGTGCACCCTTGATCCTCTGGGCCATGTCCTGAGAGCTAACTGAATTGGACTTGGAGCAAAAATCCATGTGGATGAATGCCTCATGGTCACTTTTCTACTTGGTTAAATCTTGGGCCAAACAAAGCATTGCTGACAGTGTAATTTCTTTAGCTCTCTGGATAAAGGAAAACCTCTTTCCACAAAGAAAGCCCTGGGAGTTCCTTATATTAATTCCCACATTGAGTCCAAATTCTCTGTTTGAAGTAGGAAAAGAACAGCAAACCCATTTAAAGAACACCCAGAGATGGAAAATCTATCATCACCTTTGGTAAATAGCTCCCATGGTTAATGGTTTTACTGTTTAAATCTGTACTTTATTTTCAGTTTGAATTTCTGTAGCTTTAACAACTAGCCATTAAACACTGCTGCAACCTTGTCCACAATGTTCTTTATGTAGGTATTTACAGACTAATCAAATCTCCACATGTGCTTTACCTCTGCCAAGTCAAATCAAATGAAATACCAAATTTGTATGGGGATGAGTAAGAAAAGATTGTCTGAACCCTGATGGGAAAAGATTGTACAAAGGGAACATGGATGAGCAGCAGTTATTGTCCTGTTTAAAAATTACTAACTCCTTGCATTAACCTTCTGTTTGTATAGTCAGCTTCTATTCTTGTGCTTCCCTGGATTTGTAATGGCACATTTGGTCCCAACTGTTTGCTTACACCCAGCTTACCAAGCAATCCAAAGAGCTCCAAGTCAGTCATCCATTCTGCTTACTATTTACTGCTGCACCCAAATGTATGTCATCTGAAAATATTCTCACTAAATGATTTTCTGTTTACTTTTTTTTCCCCAGGTCCTTGTTAAAACTGTTTAATCATGATAGGTATGAACCATGACCTCACTGGAATTCCAGCAAAAGGAGTTTTTGAGGGCTTATTGCACATTTTATGTGGTATTTCGGGATCCAATACTCAGTATTTTTTTCATCTGTGCAAAGTAATCTATATTAATTATTCAAGCCAAGAGTACCGACTACCTCTTCCACTTATTCTTAGAAGTGTTCTAACTTATGCTTGCAAAAATGTTCTTATAATCAGCCAACCCTTGTCTGAGACTTTGAAGCTTTTGTCTGAGTATCAGTCTTTCCAAGTTATAATGACTAATGCATTAAAAATGAATTTAGTCTACTTCACAATGTCTGGTCAGAAAAAAATCAGTTACTAGGGGTTTTTTTGGTTTTGGTTTTGTTTTTTTGGGGGGTTTGTTTGTTTGTTTGTTTGTTTGTTTGTTTTTATGGGGGGAAGTTATGTGACAAATACCTTTTTTCAGCATTCTTCAAATGACTAATTTCCCAGAACAAGTTAAGTGCACGTGGGAAGCATGAAAAGTGTCAAAAGACACTTTTATCCTGGCTGTTTCACAGCAACAGCAAAAGCTAAGGAGGGAGTAACCAGAAACAACAATTTTGGTAAGCATCAAGGAGAGACCATATAAAGACAAGGTGTGGAAAATATCAACCCATTTATGTCACCTATCCTTAGACCAGGATAGGGAGAAGTTACTTCCTTCCATGTCATTGTAAAAGTTCTTATTTACTTTTTAGACTGGAACAGAGGAGATGGAAAGGGGATGTTACCACTGTGTGTGTCTGAAGGGAGGGTGTCAAGAGGATGGATCCAGGCTCTACTCAGTAGTGCCAAGCAATGGGATGGCAGAAACTGGCAGATAAGAAGTTCCATGTGAACTTGAGAAGGAATTTCTTTAATGTGGGGATGACTGAGCACTGGAACAGATTGCCCAGAAATGTTGTGGAGTCCCCTTCCCTGTAGATACTCCAAAGCCATCTGGTCACAATCCTGAGCAATGTGCTGTAGGGGACCCTGCTGGAGCAGGGAGGCTGGAGCAGATGAGCTCCAGACACTCCCAACTTTATCTGGATTCTGTGATTCTGTGATTCTGTGATTCTGTGATTCTGTGATTCTTACAATTAGTTCAGTTACACCAAAAAAAAGCTGCAACTCCAGGTCTTAAAAATGTAGGTACAGCAACACTTTGAACAGAACAATTATGCCAAAATTGAGAGACTGGACACCAATCATCAGTGTGACAATTTAATCCATTGCTGCAGACAAAATGCTGTTGTAAACGTTCAAAAGACAGTGAAGGGAGAGGGGAGGAGGAAAAGAAAGAGAGGATATTCATTTTTATCACATTAGGATTGATTTAAAGATTGTTTGGGAGCTACTTTCATTTTCATTTTAATATTATTAGGAGATAGCAGCATGTAACAGGCTTTGACACTGAATGCTATGCTTTGCATCGGTTGCAGAAGATGCCTGGGGAAGCAGGGGGGAGCAGGGAGGAATTGATCAGATTCTCTCTTTTTTCATGTGGGAGGGAAAAGTTGTGTGACATTTACAAAGTCAACCTGAACAACAGGCTGGAAGACAAGTTGCTACATTTCATGATTTATGTCTTATTTTAACCCATACACAACCATTTTTCTTGGCCTGAAGTTAAAGGGAACGCCACTACAAATGATGAAAATAAGCTACTTCTACTTATTCATCCATTATCTCTCTCACCATTCTTTCATTCAGTGCTCTACTGTATTGTTCTCTCCAACTCAAACCTGTTGTCATCATGTTTTCAGTTGAAAACAAGCAGTCATACCTGGACTTTCACTAAATAAAACCTTGCCAATAGTTGTTAGGGCATTTTACAAATAATTCTAATAATGTGATTTGAGATCTATGGCGTGTCTAGTTTTGAGGGTTTGACTTTTTTTTTTTTTTTTTTTTGACAGGATATCTGACAAAGAAAGACATGGAATCTATTGACAGGTGTTAAATGGTGAAATAGCAGTCAAACAGGAGCTGCTGTATCCCAAGTCTGGGCTTTGCAGCACAGTTTATCAACATACAGCAAACCATTTATGTTAGTAGTATGGTTTCACTGCATGCTTTTAAGGACGCTGCTTTTAAATTCTCTCTTCTTTTCTTTTCATTTTTGTTCCAGTTCCAGATTCATTCATTTCATCCCAAATCCCTGAACAACCTGTCCAGTGATAGATCGTTAAAGACTGATGAGAGTTACACTGCTTGAGGAAGAAAGGACGTAACTAAGGATCATAGAATCATAGGATTATTTAGCTTGGAAAAGACCTCTAAGGTCATTGAGTTAACCCAGCACCACCAATTCACCACTAAACCATGTTCCCAAATGACATATCCACACTTTCTAAAAAAATTTACAGGGGTGGTGACCACCACTTCCCTGAGCAGCCTATTCCATTACCTGACTATCCTTCAGGGAAGAAAAATATTCTAATATACAATCTAAATTTCCCCTGGCAAAACTTGGGGTTGTTTCCTCTCATCCTGTCTCTTGTTACGTGGGAGAAGAGAGTGATCCTCACCCAGTTACAACCTCCTTTCAGGTTTGATTCTGAGATGTGTCTGTCACAGCAGAGGACTAAGGAAGAGCCTAAACCACTGAAGGATCAGCCCAGGTGTGAGGTGTGTGTCACTGTGCAATACTTCATACTCTCTTGTAGGTTTTACTTTCCTGCTCTTCGTGTCTTCTTAATGCAGAGGGTTGTCAAGCTGTCCCTGATGCTTCACCTGGACATCATCTTGGACTTTACTGTTTAAACTGAGTAGTGAAAATGTTTTTTCTTCTTCCATTTGGATTCTACAGAGTAGATGGGATGGAGGGGTGAATCTGGGATCTCTGACTTATCGTCATGACCAATTAAAAGCTGGGAGAGGGCATAGGATTAATGGACCCAACAAATATCTTGAAATGAGTACAGCATAAGCAGCTGGAAGGTTCTGAAAAGCATTAATCTTCTCTCCTTTCCTGAAATATGGCATCTAGGATAACAGATACACTCATGACCCCCCACCAGAGCTGGTCTGCAGTTGCTTCTTGCTTTAAATGCGGAACAGCTTCTTCAGTGATAACACTGTGCATGGCAAGCAGAATAAGAAATCAGTCAGTTTACGGATCGATGGTATATTTCCAGTTGCATCCCAGCCTGGGGGAACATGCATGTTTCTGCTAAAGTCAAACACCTTCCCAGAGGGAGCCTACATGTCTCATTTTCTCGTGGAAATCATAGGTCTCATCAGTGCAGTAATTCAGCGTGTCTCAAATATTTCAGATTAGACAGGACAGCTATAATCTTTTTCTTTTTCTTCTTCCCCAGAGGAGGGAAATTGCTTTATTTGCTGAGCTGCATCTATGTCTGTTTCTCTACAGGTACTTACGTGAAGAAATTTTTGAGGTAGAGTTGAGTTTTGCACTTGGATTTGAATGTGGTTTCTCTGAAAGCATGATCAGGCTAGAAAAGAGCACATTTTGAAGGAACTCACTGGTCAGACAAGATAGAAATAGAGGGAACTTTCACATTATTATTGCAATGACTGGTGGATAAAAGGCCAACTCCTTATCTTAATTATTTCTACATAACCCAGATGCCTGGGAATCATGGAGACCAGAAACAATCTATTGCTTTCAGTTGCTGATGAGATTTATTTTTCCTGGGTGGATGATGTGGTTACCAGGTTGAATATTCATAATTAGGTTTAATGTCTGTCCCATTTGTCTTGGTTTAACTAGGAACAATCAACTGTTACAGTGAACTTCTTCAAATAGGTAGGATTTGCTTGTAAGTATCATCTGAAGAGGAATGTATGGTTGGAGCCATGCAGATCTAACCCCTGCAATAGAAGGGATCACAGCCTACTTTGTTTGACTTTTGAATAAAAAAAGTTTTCCATGTTCAGAATTTGAAATAAAAGTGTTGGTGCCTTATCTGCCTGCCTGTGTCAAAGACTAAGGCATTTAATTCCTGTGTGGATGGACCCCTGTCCTTAGCAGATTTCAGGAAGTTAATGTGTTTTATTATTCCAGGTACTTAGTTTTCTTTGTCAGATATAACTCCTGGGATCATAGCTCTGGGCTGTGCTTCCACTGCAGAGGGCAGACATCTAATCATAACGCCAGTGGATCAGCTAGGATAAAGTGTTTTGCCCTGCCAGCTACTGCATACTGCACTAGCTTCAAAACTCTGACCTAGGTACCTTGAGTAATTTGTTTTTAATTACAATACCTGACAAACCTCTCTGTGATCAGTATTAAACTGAAGGAGTAGTAAGAATCATATCTTGGTCTTGAATGAAATCTAGCATCTGGTTGAGCAACAATGAGCTCTGATTCAATCTTCACCAGTGCAAAAATAGTTACGTCAAATTTATGCTCTTATAAACTAAACTGCGGTCTCTCCATCTAACTTTACTCTTACAAGAGTCAATCCTCTTTACATTTACAGTTTAAATGACATCCTTACCTTCAGACAACTTTTGTTCTGCACTGAATTATTGTCTTTCAATGGAGCAGTATTAGCTCAGACTCTCTCCATCAAAGTTCATTACAATTGTGTTACAAACCTCATCTGCAGACGCATCTAAGGAAATGTAATCATTTGTGCTCCTGGCACTCTGAATTTGAAACCACTATAAATAATTATGATTGTGCTAAGTAACTAGGGCAAAGGCTGTGCAACATAAGTTTTTACATCTCTGGGTCAAGTCTGTTGTAGGTGTAAATTGAGGAAGAGAGTAAGACTTACACTAGCTAAATAGTGTAGCAAATCTTGGCAATGAGTGTGGTTCCTAGCCAGCTGTTCCATCTGGTTTATCATGAACCACTGCCTTTGATCAGAGAAGAGGGACTGAGATGTGCTGAGATGTGATGAGGTTTATTAACTGCAGGTGTAACATTCAAGTGTGTTGCCCCTAGAGGAAGTCCACAGTCTATGGTGACACCAGTGGGATTACAGCAGCAATACATGTGGCCCACCACCTTACAGATCCATCGTATAAATACCAAATTTCATTTCCAGTAATGACACTGCAGGTACATTGTTAAAATGGGTTGCCCACATGAGAGGACCAGGAGATGGTTATAGCTTCATGTCTCTGTTTCTTGCCCATGTTTTTCATGCTATTTCCTCAGGACTATGCACTTTCCATTTGCTGCTTTTCCCTGTAGTAAAAATCTCTTCCCTCAATTTGCTCCCTTGAACCTCATTTTCTGCTATTTTAACTTCTACTCTTAGCACTATCTATGCTTCATCAATAAATCTCTCCTACTCATTTATCTCCCTGAGAATCTCACTTCCTATTTCTATCACTTTTGCTCTTTACTAAGAAGTCCTTTTCTAGAGTGACATCCCAGCACACTTAATCACAACATGGGCTACAGAGATGCCTTCCTTCAGTGTGGTTGGCACAGCACAGAGAAAAATTTTTGGCCAACATGGGCAATGAGTAAACTGTTCCAATGATCATTATAATGATGGGATGACACATTTAGCACATCCCAGAGGTTTAAACCCACTTCAGAATATTATTAGGGAATTGGTGAAGTTGAAGTTGGCACCTGGGTTTTCAGACTCAGGTTCTAGCTGCTCTGGAGGGAATTTTTTTTAGAAAAGTAAATAGCTAAACCTAAAGATTTCTATGAAGTGCTGAACCTGTCTCCTTCCTTTTCCAGATATCACTTTCTGTTTGGGACAATAGGGGACACAAAAAGACAGCTACAGATTGAATAGCTCAGGAATTTAACATGCCATTATATTCAGTACTTTATTTGGGTTTCCTTCTTTTAAATGATATGGCTTTATCTACCTCAGTTACAAAGGAGTTCTGTTTTACACACCTTCTGAAACTCACTATAAATTTTTTGCAAGAAAAAAGGCAGCAAAGAGCTGGTCCTTTTATTTGTACACTCACACACAAAAGAAAAAATAGATCTGCATGCATGTCTATATAAGTGTATCTTATCATCAGTGGTCTGGGCTGAAAAGGCTTCGCTTTGCCTTGGTTTATAATGTCTTTTACTCCATTTAGTAAAAATATGTTATATATTGTCTTTTCAGTCAAAATCTCCAGCTGCAGGAGATTTTCAATGGGTGATGTATACTCACCTGAATTTGGACAGAATATCATTCTCAACTCTCTATTGCACATGCATGAAAATTATATAGACCTTTTTAGTGAAAACAGCTAGTATTTATTAAAGACATTCCATTCATTATCTGGCATATTTGCAAATAAATAATGTGCTGTATACAGTGCTGTATTCTATCAAACTGAAATAATAGAGGGCATGTGGATTCTTATCCATGTATTCATTTACTGTAATATATATATATATAAATACTTATTTACACAATCTGGAATTCACAAGTAGAAGAAACATCTGGATATTTTCTGACCAAAGGAAGTTTGCATATACGAAAAAACTATATTTCTGTAATATACAGGATCATTTTAAAAGGAGGATGCTTATCTAAACCAACAAATATAAGTCAGGATCTACATCAAATTACTTCCACACCTCTTTAGATCCACTTTTGTCTCCTTTGTTTACCAGAGACTGAATTGTGCTGGAACTGTATGCAATAATCAGAGACATCTAGTGGCTGCCTGATAGACTGCAAATAAACATCATCACATCCCTCTCCTCTCAAACCTCCAAATTCACAAACAGCCGTAGCTGTCCTCGTGTTTTAAGGATCCCTTTTCCCAGTCCTTTCAAATGGGACACTAGGGATTCATACCATTTCCCCACTGATGGAACAAGAGTTTATGCTTCCCTTCCTAAAGTTCTCTCCAGTGAAAATGTTTAGGGATGCTCTTTCACCTCCTTAGTCTGTGCTTTGCTTAATGTATTCCTGTCTAATCACTTACAATGCACGTCTGCAAACAAACAATTAAAAATGAAAAGGGCTACACTGAAGCAGTGGATGCTTATTTTATCTGACCCAGAAAAAAAAAAAAAAACAAAAAAAACAGTGGGAGTATACACTATGTAGAAATTATAGGGCTAAGGTTACTTCCAGAACAATAAAAATATCTAATTTCCAATTTTTGTTTTACTTTGAAACTTCTATGACTTAATAGTACTCATAAGAAGAGCAAATAAAAACCGAGATTTCTCCTACTTTTTCTTCCCCTCTTTCTTGCCCTGTCCTCTCCCCAACCTCTCTGGAAAACTGGCCAAATTTTTTGCCCAGGTTTTGTTGGGTTCTGAGGGGTTTATTGTTGTTGTTTGTCTATATTTTTTTGCTTGGGGACTTTACTAAGGAAATTTTCTTCTTAAAAACTGCAGTATTCCCTACCCTGACAGGCCAGATGCTGATACAAACCTCTAGATTGTAAATAACTAACCCTAAATATCACATTTGTCAATTCTAATTTCCACATTTCTCACAGAAAATAAATTTGTGGCTGTTTGTTTAGTTTTACAGGTGCTTATGTTTAAAAATAATAGATTAATTGAACCAGTTTGTTGTTTGGGAAAAAACAAAAAAGAAAAACACCTAGAGGAATTGTTTAGACATTATCTTACAGAGAATTTTCTTATTTCTTCCTGATGAATTATTATGCAATGGACCTGTAACAGGGAAATAAGGGGTGACCCCTTTCTGCACGAGATACTCCTGCCTCTATAGAGGAAAAAAACAGGCAAAGCTCCAGAGAAAGTGGTGTCTGGAGAGAAGAGACACTCCTTGTTTGAAGCAGCTGGCACAGTCACACCATAAGTTTCCATCTAGTTAAATCCCTGCCTTCCCTTAAAGCAAACAAATTCCAAAATCACTCAGAACAAACACACTGCAGTCCAAACCAAGTCAGGACAGCAAGCAAATACACAATGGAAAACACCAAGCAATTAGACTCCTAAAGTTAGTTTAAACACAGGCACAGCAGATCAGCAAACACTTCCTTCCCCTTATGGAAAACAAACACGGGAGACAACTGCGCTGCTTGGGCTGGCAGCCCTGGACCCCAATTCCCCAGAGGAAGGAAGACCATGTCTCTCCCATGGTGTATTGTTCTGTCTGCGGTTTCCTGACAGGGAAAGAAAATATTGATATAGTTTTGCTAATTAGAGTTGTCTGTATGCTTTTCTTATTATTGGTTCCACTGTGTAATTATATTTTATTGGGCAGTTGGGGGTAGGAAACAGCTTGGCAAAATAGGATGTGGGGTGGGTATGATCAACTGGTTGACCATGAGACAAAAATGGGCTCTTGCAGCAAAGAAGGTCAACACTATCCTGGGTTACATTAGACAAAGCACCACCACTGGATTGAGGAAGGAGATCCTTCTCTGCTCAGCACTGGCGAGACATCTCTAGAGCACTCTGCTCCCCAGGACACGAGAGACATGGGGGACATCAGAGTGTACCAAAACACCATTCAAATGGTCAAGGATCTGCAGAACAGCATGAACACAGAGAGACTGATGGAGATGATGTCTGTTCACCCTGGAGAGAAGACAAATGAGGGGTTTGGCATTTTATTATGCCTTTGATTACTTCACGGACACTTAAAAAATATGAAATCAGATTATTCCTGGAGATGACCAATGAAAAAATGAAAGATAACAGGCAGAAGATAAGTATTGCTCTCCCAATTTCTTCATCAGGGTAAGGTAGACTATTCATCTTTAGTTTCAGACTTAGCTTAAGAGAGACATCCCTACTCTCTACAATTACCTAAAAGGATGTAGTAGACAGGTGGGAGTAAATCTCTTTGCCCACATAACAAGTAATAGGACAAGAGGAGATCTTCTCAAGTTGCACCAAGGAAGAATTAGATTGGATATTGGGAAAAACTTCACTGAAAGGGCCAACAGGCATTGGAACAGGCTTCCCAGTGAAGTGGTGGAATCATCATCCCCTGAAAGTGTTCAAAAAAATTGTGGATGTGGTGCTGAGTCACAACTGGTGGTGAACCTGGCACTGCTGGGTAAATGATTGAACTCAGTGGTCTTAGAGGCCTTTCCCAACTTTAATTATTCTATGATTCTGATAAAAAAATTGTCATGCACAATGCTAACAATGAGAGCTTCTGTAGTAGATGTAATAGGCTTCACTTTTTAACAGCATGCCATACACGACAGTACCACTTATTTACAATGGAAGATTCAAAAACCCTTGCATCAAAACCCCTTTTCAGTTATCTGAAATGTTCCTGTAGTCTTTTAAGATGCAGGCAGGACAGGGCTCCAATTTACTGAATGCATTACAGTCCCAAATTTCTACTTCAGTTTCTAAAACCCCGTTTTTCCAAAATGAGCACTGTAGGGTCAGCTACTAAGGCTGAGGAATCACAGAATTATAGAATGGTTTGGAAGGGACCTTATAGATCATCTCATTCCAGCCCCCTCCCATGGGCTGGGTCACCTTCCACTAGACCAGGTTGCTCCAAGCCCCATCCGAGAATCCATGTGGCGGTTTTCCAAATTTCAGGGGTTTTCCTACCTTTTTTACAAGCATCTAAAAATCTGTGCTGTAACAGAACTAAATTAAGGGAACATTCACAGAGCTTTTAGACTGGAGTTAGGCCATACTTGTCTCATCTAAAGCTATTTGGAGGAATAATGTTGCTGATGTGAGTAAACATATAATAGGAGTTTGCGTTTACAGGAATACCTCTACAGATATTTCTTCATTACACTTTGGAAATCATACTCGAGCCAGAAGGCTCAAGTCATTTCTAAACCAGAAGAAAAAAAACCATCTTAGCTTTTGCATTCCTCTAAAGGCCTTATAAACCTGAGCTCAGAAGTGTGCCTGCTTATACAGCTTCCTCCCGTCTCTCCTTGCTTTTCAGTAACTTCCAGAAGACAATTGTGTGAATAAACTAGTGACTCATTAATGTCTCAATCCAACTGGACAAGGTGCTTCACTTTAGCATCTGGAATTGAAGCAGACTCTTTCTGAATGGTTTGTTTCTTTTTTTTTTTTTAGTTCAACGTTGCAAAAGCCCGTTTTCAGTGGGCAAAAATTCACAAGCTAAATTTTGTGTATGAGGTAAAATACCTGTCTGAATGAGAGCTTCCTTTATGTGTCCTGGGTGGTCACAGACAGCAAATACACAGGGTCACATTGCAACGCAGACAGTCCAGTTTCCTCACAGTCCAAACAAATATCAGCAATGAATTTACAAGTTACTTCTTGTTCTTTTTTTTTAACAGATAAATGAATTTCTCCAACAAAAAAAATGTAAGAAATTTTTTGAAATATGTATTCTGTATGCTTTATGCAAGAGCAAGCCTTTGATATTTGCCAGCTACAGAGGGGAAAACCAGTAGAATGTGTGAGTTGCAGTTATGATGAATATTAATTCAGATGACTTGTGTGTACTAATTACTTTCAGGTATTAGTCTGATAACACTGGCCTTTTACTTGCCATTTAAATCATGTAATGTGGAAGGTGCTGGAAAAAAAGAAAGGTAACTTAACAGTCCTTACCTCAAAGAATAGACTATTGGACCTCTAGGGCACCTCAGCTGTTCTGTACGATGAAATAAAAGTATAAGGCACCTCAAAGAGTGTTTTCACAAAGAAAAGTCAGGGGATGAGAAAGGAGAAAAAAACCCGACGCTGAATACTGAGGTTTGTCAGAAAATCTTGGCCATATGTCAAACCCCATCTCCTGATCAAGACTGCAGGTAGCTGCTTCAATCATCTGGTGTCTGGTAGCCAGGACCCCGCATCAGGGGCAGTCTCATACATCTCTTCTTTGAATTAAATGCATATGGCTCACTTCTTTTAAGGAAGGAAAGAGGTGTTCTACCACACACCTCTCTCCTGATCTCTCACTGGCTACGACATTTTCCACAAGCCCAAAATCTCCATTCCTGTACCCTGACAGAGTGCAACTTCCCTGCTCCTCGGGCTGTGCTGAGTGGACTGAGAGGGTCCCCAGGTGGGAGATTCCACACTCCCTGTGTTCTCCCCAAGTGCACATGGGGAGCACAGGATACTACCCAGGGGGAGAGCTCCGATGGTAGGGGCTGCACATGTATTTTGCGATATGAATAAGAAACTTAGACAATTCTAGGGTAGATACCACAGCCAGAAACCACTGCATGGATTTATGCAAGGTGAGCACCCCAGGGGAGGAGCAGCACTACAGCCATGTCCTGTGCAGGAGACTGGGATGCAGGAGGGGAATAATTTACTTCAAACATTGCTTCAGGATGATGAACAATCTGTGTGCCTAATGTCTTGGATATGTCTCTTTGAGCGGAGGAGAGCACAGGGTGGGTGAGCCTTCTGGTAAGAGAGGAAGGCTCAGTGATTTTATGCAATTGAAGACCATCTTTCACCACTGGATAACAGCACCAGAACTTATCCATCTCAACTGCACAAGTTTCTCTATTTTTAAGAAGCTTCTTGGCTTTAATGTATGCCCAGAAACTGCAGACCCAGAGGCTGAGAGTAACATCAGAATTTCCAACTATTTCATGGATGTCAGGGACAGAAACCAAGTCTAGAGTCCCTCTTCTCTTCTTCATCGTGTTCTAGGGACCAATCCAGCAGGAAAGCCAATAACAGGGGTTTCATTAATTTCAATAGGGAGTATTTAAGCTCCAAATATTGCAAGAACATTATTTAGATGCATCAAACAATGAAGCAAATGGGGTTGGTTTAGTAATATACTGAAAGGCTATTTGCACTGAAAACTTTCCATTTGACTGAAAAGGTTCACTTTGATGTGATTTTCCTGGTTTTCCTGTCTGGGAAAGGAGAGACAAATAATAAATACACTTTCAAAAATTAAGAAATTGTTTTTGAAATTTAATGAGATTTAAACCCAAAAGTAATACACAACAAATTTACTCACTTTCTTTGCTGTTCCAAATATTTTTTTTCTTTTTAAAACTGTGTATTATTTTTATTTTAGGTTTAGATTAAAGTAAAATGGAATTTTTATTATCTGAAACATTTTTACAAAAACCCAAAGGCACGAAGGAAAAGGTCTTTATGCATCTCGGTTTAGAAAGGTATGCTTATGTCAGGAATTTAGAGGGAAAATTTAAATAAAATCCCAAGATAATCACTGCTGGTTTTGATTACCCTTAGCAATGAGACAGATGTGTAGATTTATTATTTATTTTATGTGATTTGATAATGAACTCTGGTTTTTGTCTTTACTATATAGGGGAGTTTTTGCTTAATGTTTCACTTCTTTTTTTTCTAGCTAATGTGTCTGGGGTCTGCAATGGCAGTGATTTCCTTGGTTTGTTTGCAGGTTTTACTGCAGATAATGTAACACTCCCAAGTGATGTATCAGAACCTCACTGTGGTACGTGATATACAACTACTGAGTCAAAATGTGGCCCCTGAAGTATGAGGCAGGAGAATACAGAGAAAGAAAAAGAAAAAAAGAAAGAAAAGAAAGAAAAGAAAGAAAAGAAAGAAAGAAAGAAAGAAAGAAAGAAAGAAAGAAAGAAAGAAAGAAAGAAAGAAAGAAAGAAAGAAAGAAAGAAAAAGAAAGAAAGAAAGAAAGAAAGAAAGAAAGAAAGAAAGAAAGAAAGAAAGAAAAAGAAAGAGAGAAAGAAAGAAAGAAGACAGACAAAACCAAGACAAAAAGGACAACATATAATTTTAATTGGTTGATGTAGGCTGCAGTCTCTTTTGGCTCTCATAGCAATTCATTCCCAGTATTAAAAATATAATGCCAATGTTCCAGGAGAAATGATGCACAGCCTGATAAAAAGTGAATCAAAATGCTTATTGTGACTAACAAACTTTTGTTGCATTTCATGAGCTACATTCCTGCAAAGAATGGAATGGTGGCACTAATGGGACAGCACCCATTTATACCCCTGCAGTCAGATGTACCTATTAGAACATAGATTAGCCCTGTGGCACTGTATGTAACTCAAATTTGGTGTTTGGCAAATGGAATTGCATGGCCAGAGAATCACACAAATTCTAATCTCAGAGAGTACAGACAGTTCAGGCAGTACTATCATAGAGAGGTCCAAGATATATTTACACCAAAGTAAATCTAGTTCAACTTGCCTTCCTTTGGAGAAGACTGTAGTTAACACTTCATGCCAAATTCATGGGTTTGTTCTTACCCTTCTTTCTGGTTACGATATTAAAATGGATTCAGAGAAGCTAAGCTTAGGAAACAGAAGAATGTCTTAACATGCATTCTGTGCTGATGTCTTATTTCTTACAAAAGAAGAAAGGTGAGGGGAATAAAGGAAAAAAAATTCCTTGGCCTCTTCTTATTTCATTATTCTCTTTCCTTTCTCTACTTTTGCTTTAAGTATCAGCCCAAACCATTGACAGCACTTTGCTTCCAGGGCCAGAGGGGTTAAATTCCTTCCACTTCACCCAGTCTCTCTTGAAGCTGGAGTTACACTCATCAAGGATCTAGCATGGGGAGGGATGGATTTCTTAAGACAGCCTGAGGGCTCCAACAGCAGCCTTCGCTTTCAATCAATGTCGAGAGGCACAAGTGGAAATTCATTCAGCGAACAGTCGGAGGTCTTCGCCTGTCCATACAGCCGCCTGGCACACAATCCCAAGCACAAACTGGTGGCGTCTCAGCTGGAGATCTGACATTTTGCCGAACCACTGTTTGCTTCAGAACTGATAATTAAACACTCCTTCTCCTTTAAAAAAAAAAAAATAAAAAGGTAGATAAAAAAATTAAGTCAACTCTGGTGGTAACCTTGGAGGCTTCCTTTTGTCAAGGTCTCAATATATGCCAAAATATATTTTATTCAGGATTGGTCCTGGCGGTACAATTGCCTTTTCTGTTACCTGACTGTATTATTCTGACTGTTTTCATTTGACTTGCCTCTAGGATGCTGTGCTGCTCTGGCAGAGAAATCTGTGCGCTGGCAGAGTTCATGAACTCATGCTTGCAAGCTGATCTTTGCCCTGTGTATTTCTAAATATTTTGGTGCGTGTATAACATGACAGAATGTGACTTTGCACTGAAAAGCTAGATAGACACAAAGAGGAAGAAACATCTCACATTCCCTCCTTCCTCCATGTCTCCCCCCTCCTCCAATCCTGTCTAGTTTTATTATGCTCAGAAGGCAACCAGGTGAGTCATAATATTTAACCAATATTGGGGGAAGGGAGAGGTTTTAATTAATTTCATTACACATTAACAAAGTCCAGCTCATGATGCAGTGGAAGTCCATACAGTCTTTTGCAGACAGATGGGTGCTTACCCTCTCTGTCCTCTGAGTTCCCTGGATGAAGTGAAAATGCATTAACACAGCTTATTAGCTGTTCTGCAGTGTTGCTTTAAGTCTAATGCCACTGTGAGACAAGCGAAGCAACCCATTGTTTGAAGCTGACTTAGTCAACTTATACTGAAAGGCACTGGTTTGGGTTTTTTTTCAACTCTACCCACAAAGAAAAACCCTGAAAATTGTAAGCATATCTGAAGGTGTCTCTTAAACCCTCAGAGAAACATCACTGGTGTCCTATATGATCAGATGTCACCTGGTTCCAATCAGCTGTGGTCAGAGGTGTCTTGAAGCCTGGTTCTAAAGCAGGATAGTAACCAAGCCTAGACACTGAAAGGGCAGAAGCAACCAATATACTCCATAGTTTCACATCAGGAAAGGAACATGG
This sequence comes from Aphelocoma coerulescens, assembly GCF_041296385.1. Taxonomy (NCBI): domain Eukaryota; kingdom Metazoa; phylum Chordata; class Aves; order Passeriformes; family Corvidae; genus Aphelocoma; species Aphelocoma coerulescens. The sequence continues at coordinate 6,956,786 of NW_027184085.1, forward strand.
TCAGAGAGGACTGGAGAAGGGATTCTGCTGTGTGAAAACGCTTCTCATTTGTCTTTGACATCACTACCTGAAGGTGATCTTGGTCCACTGATTCTAGTCTTAGTTCTAGATTGGTTTCGTTTTCCTTTCTTTCTTTCTTTTTCTTTCTTTCTCTCTTTCTTTCTTTCTTCCTTTCTTCCTTTCTTCCTTTCTTCCTTTCTTCCTTTCTTCCTTTCTTCCTTTCTTTCTTCCTTTCTTTCTTCCTTTCTTTCTTCCTTTCTTTCTTCCTTTCTTTCTTCCTTTCTTTCTTCCTTTCTTTCTTCCTTTCTTTCCTTTCTTTCCTTTCTTTCCTTTCTTTCTCTCTCTTTCCTTTCTTTCCTTTCTTTTCTTCCTTCCGAATTCCTTCCGAATTCCTTCCGAATTCCTTCCTTCCTCTCTCTTTTTTTATTTTTTGCTTGTTTATTTTTGGTTTTTTTTTTCCTCTCTTGTATTTTATTTTGAAACTTGGGCAAAAAGAAAATAAAAAAGGTCTATTTCCAAAACGGTCACCTGATAAAGAAAAAGCCTTATACCTGTGCTTCAGGTTTCTTACAGGTGCCAGGCAAGAGCTAGCTCAGTTTTCATTTCTCATGTTAGGAAGTTTTTGCACTGTGCATACGCAGCTGAATCTGACTCTGCAAGAAGGAATGACACTGATGTTGTACCAGGATGTAAACAGAAGCAAGAAAGGCTCAGAATTCCTTGTGACTAGGCAAAGAAGCTGGCCATAAAGTTTTGACAGAAAAGAGTCTTAAGGTGTATACTTTGCCTCTCCCCTTTTATTTAAGACAATATTTGTAGGCAAGATGAATATTGAGCCATTACTGTCCGTATCTCACCTAATTTTTCTCTTTTTTTGCATGAACTAGCCCAAGGCCAGGGTAGGCATTTCTGGATCTCTGCACTTCCTCACTTAAATTCGGAGTACAGAAAGCTCCAAGGTCAAGCAACAAAGTTCAGCTTCATGCTAGGAGTAACTTAAAAATAAATAAATAAATTAAAATTTTTAAAAGTGGGCTAAAAAAATAATAAAAATTAAATTAAATTAAATTCTGCCTAAATGTTCCCCTCTGAATATTTTTATTCCAGATTTTCAGAGAGACCAGGAACTCTCCCAACCTTTGTCCCCACGCTGCTGCAAAACCTTTCCTGTTCCTCGCTGGGCAATCCAGAGGCAGCAATCAAACTGAGGGAGCAGAAGTAGGAGTATTCATCTGCACTGCCAGTTTGGGGCTGAAACAGTTGGGTGGCGGACTTCCCTTTTTCAAACAGGAATTTTCTCCTCTTCTGTTTGCTCCTCCACATGTCAGCTCAAGCAAGAAGCATTAGAGAGACAATGCTTCAGGGAAACATGCTTCATGCCTTCTGGGTCAGGAAAGCTTCTGCACACAGTATTTTTCAGGGTGGTGCTCTAAGATGTTACAGAGACAGCAGCCAACTCTGCGTGCCCATAGCCCTCCAAGACTGTAATCTGCTCCTTAACCCATTAATTGCTCAGGTGACTGAGCAAATAAATCAGAGGCACATCATCAAAGAGCACAATAACGAATAGTTTTTACAAGAGATACACTCAGAAGTGACCATCTCTATTTTTATTGTTTTATAAACAAATTGCCACTTTTGCATATCAGCCAGCTCCTCTGCCTGGTTTTCTCACACATCACATCCCTCTGTGACGCTGCACAAAGAACAAATAGCAGCAGTGCACTAAGCCAAACACACCTTGTCAAGCGAGTGCCATTACAATATAAGGATTGATTTGCTGGTGGAGGTCTTGCATGTAAGCAGACATGGAAGTCACAGCCTGAGTTAAAAAGTTTCCACGTGGAGAATTTATTAAGAGCACAATAACAAAAGGACAATCCCTGTTGTTGCCTCTTAGATCCCAGGTTTTGCAGATTTGGGTTGGCCTCAAAACTTCCTGGGATGAGACAAAGAGAGGGTTATATTTATACAGTCCCTGCACCTCTTCCAGGCAAGTGCTTCCAGCAGGTAGCTGTCTCTTTGGATATTAATGTACACATACCCTCATTTTTGTTGTCAGCTGCAGCCTCTAGCAACCCGCCTCTGGTGATAACCTTGTCAGTTCTCCCTGGACAAGCTGGAAGAGTTGTTTTCTGAATAAGAGCCGCAGTGACATCCCCCAACTTTGTGGTAAATGCTGCTGGTGATGCACAAGTGGCATCCACTTCTCCCCTGCCGGTTATGTCTGGCGCCAGTGCCGGAATATTGAGCTTTGAAGGAGCACCATGTTCTAGATAAGACACTGAATGATGACTTCTTTTAGTAACAGGTCTTCTGTCTCTGGCAAAAGTAGAATGGAGTCATGTGCTAAACCAGCCTCTTGGAATGCCATCAGGACGAGAAGATCTTGAGATCTTTAGCACACACTCCATAATCTCCCAGCATGGAGACTGCCTTTGTTTCTCCCTTTCCAGAAGGACATGGAATGAGTATTTGACCAAGTTTGCATGAATGGGCTCATAGAGGATATTGAGTATACATTTCCAGAGAAGTGGATTGGATTGACAAGAACAAGAATAATTTCTACCCTTAATATCTATGATTCTAGAAGACCATTATGGTTAAGTGGAAGGTGAATTAACTCAACAATGGGATTGCCCCCAAAATGTACATTTACTTTCATTTTTATTGTTTTTTTGAAAAATGGGATTTTGAATTATTTTTTTCTTCTTTTTTGAAAAAGATGCATAACCTTTAAACACCACAGAGCCCCACACACTTTGGGGAACATTTCTAAAGGTATAAATTTAGTTTTAAACCAAAACCACAGAATAAAAATGTTGTTTGATGTAGTCAGAGATTCTCCTTGTTAGGAAACTACAGCATTCATAAACTGTTTATTTGCCACTTGGATCCTTTAGAGAGGAAGACTTCATATTAATGTCTATGTGGTAAAGAAAGTAGGATTCATGTGACTTTGACTCTTGAGGCTGTAAAACACCTCGGAGTTTGTTGTACATTGTAGTGTAAGGCTTGATCTGGAGCAACAGGCATATTTTGCGATTGCTGGTCAAAACAAAAATTACAGGGTTTCATGTAAAATCACAATGTTAATTTTCTTGTCATGGCTACACTTATTTCTTTTAGAATTCTGTATATATTAGATAGAAATGTCACTTGTCTACAATGTTCTTCCCCTAGCTGCACATGATCACACTACATAGCCATGCCCTGGGCTCTGTGGATCAAAATTTGTCACTGTCCGTCTTATAGAAGGGTTCAAATCAGAGCTGGATTAAACAGCTGTGGTCCAGTTCTGCAAAATACTCAAGAAAGGATAAACATCCCTGTTCAACAAAGTCTTTAAAGCTACCTTACATTTTTTAAGGTGCTCGAAACTCTTGAAGCTGAAGGTACACCAGCATTTTTTTAAGGCTCAAGCACATCATTTAGTAGGCCATGAAGAAGAATTGCCATCACAGTGCAAGGCTTAGTGGAAAAATTAAACAATTTGCAACCATTACTTTGGGACCAAATTGTAGGTCATTCATGGGGATTAAAAGATATTTCAGAGATTGTTATTTTTCCCTGTATTTATTTATTTTGATAATTTTTCTGAAATCTCAAGCAAACTAGAGATGGTTGAGTCTTTCAAGCCTAGGGAGAAACGTTTGTAGGAAATCCCTTTCAAAATATTAAAAGCAAAATTGGATTAAACCGTTTTAATGCAATGGAAAAATAATAATTTTTAAGAGGAAGCAATGTTCAATGTTGAAAATAATAACAAAGTTCATTATTCTTTTGGGTTTCAGAATGGGCAGCCCTTTCACACATATTTGCCATTAAGAATGATATAGCCATGTTGTTTGCTCTTTAATTAGTTTTCTAAACACATAAGAAACTGAACTGAATAAATCAAAATGACCTTTAAATTCCCAGAATTACAGCCTATTTAAATGGCCTTAATAAGGTAATAATAACCCAAGCTAATGGTAGTTCTACTTCTCTACTCTGTGTCTTGCCATGTGATATGCAACATTACTAATTTTAGTGTGATGACAAATTATTCCCATAGTTCAGGTTTAATACAGTATTGATGTTGTTACTAATATAGATTTGTCAGTAAAGATACAAAGAAAAGCCAGTCCCACTTAATGTTGGCTGACAAGTCAAAACAACTAAAAGGAAAAAAAAAAACAAGGAAAAAACAAAATTAAAAACTGCTACCAACTTACAGATTAATGCACTGGGGGAGAAAGAAGTACAAGTGAAAAATAATGATTCCATTTCATTAAAGGTGTACTTAACCTGAAGTAGAGAATATAAAGTGGAAGAAATGTTACATGTAGCAAGTATCTGCTATTACTGTGTTTCTAGAATGAGAGCAAGTATTTACTGCTCCTGCTTTGTCCTTGTGGTTGATGTTTCAAGTCAAACATTTTGTGAATCCAGTAAAAATTAATGTTTTATTCTAGATTTAGATCATGTAACTTAAAGAAGAATTTGATGCAGATGGATATCTTACATGATATGGTTACTTATCTGGAAAATCACACCAATTCTGCATGCGTTTGGTTTTTTTCTCTTGAGCTTGCCTGGCCCTTGGTCTAACCAGTTTTGTTATGTTCTTTACCTACAGCACAGGTATCTGTCTCTGAGCTGCAATCTAGCAGATACCGTAATCTCTGGAAAATGATGTCGTTGCTTGCTAGATCCCAGTTGAGTACCATAGCTGGATGTGAAAGCTCATCTCTCCTGTTCCACTCTAATTTGAAGACAAGTTAATGCAAAGCACAGATGGTCTGAAATAACCTGTTTGACCATGTTCTGCACCAGAAGATAAATGAACACATATCTATTTACCAGTTCACATAAAGCAGTCATTGTACTGATTTTCAGTTGTTAGTTCCCCAAATTTCTGTCTATTCAGTTGATATTTAATTGATTAGGGAGAAAAAGCTCCTGTGGAGAACTGAGTTGCCTGCAATTTCTTTACCTGTGGAGTATTCCAGGAGCAATAACAGACATTGTCTAAGCAAGAGGTTTGAGTTATCCTCCAAAGCTGAGTCCTGTACAACTAATATCCCTTACTTTATTAGAAAGCATTAAAATTCATGTGTGTAAAGGCTCAAGCATGTGAATATGAAGGAGTAACAAATGATTCTGTGTCAGCTCAGCTGGGACAACTCACGTGTATTTACCCTCTAGCAAATGTGAGGTAATATGCACTAAGCTTTTAAAAGAAAGAATTTACCCTACTTACCTTATATTCATCCAGGACTAAGAGTGTCTACATGGATTTGTTATCACAGTTTAGCTCACGTTTTTAACTAATTACATAAATAAATGATTTGTGCACCTGGCACACTAGGCCAGATGTTGTTCATATGCATAATAAAGAATCCTATCTTGCCTGCAGAACTTGCTTTTTAATCAAACAAGGCAAAGGGTGGTTGTTATTCCCTATTTTGCAACAGGGGGAACAGACATATGACTGGGAAGCTGACTTGGCCTAGGTAGCACTACTAATCTAAGGGAAGACACAGGACTGAACTCAGATATCTAATGAGATAGCTGTGAAATCATCTTTCTGATCAGTAGGCTTTCCCACCAGAGTAACTCCCTGTTTTTCTCTCACAAATGCATGAGAAAAATGAGAGAAATATCTGAGTATTTGAGAGAAGTATCTGAGCCCGAAAAATATTTCACTCCTGGTGGCTCACATGAGTCCTCTCTCAGATTCATAATTCCAATAATATTATATAGGGATAAGAGATTATAGGGATAAGGCATTCAATTGGGTTTATGGACCCTCTCTTGCAAATCATGGACTTGTGTCAAACGGGAAGAAAGATCACTGCTGGCACAACCCTCTTTACAGGTGTTCTCAGCACCTGCTGAGAAAGTGACTTAAGAACAACGCACTGAAGTTGCTTTTGTAACATTCAGGCTTCTGCTTACCCAAAATTCAGAAGAAATCAAGGAAAATATCACAAAAGGATCATAGGTTTATTGTAGGCATTAAAAGTGCCACCCTAAACATCCTCTGCAAAAGTCACCAACAAAACTTTTTCCAGTGAAGAGAATCCAAGAAGCCTGGTTTGCAGCCCTGTGTACCCACTACTTTACAAGATCCACAGTTTATAGATCAAGCTGGGCATGAACATGGTATTTATTTGCACTACTATAGATCACTAAACAAGCAGAAAAGGCAATGGGAATTATGAGGAATGCCCAGTAGTTAAGCATGTGTTTTATGACCTAGCAATTTTACTTAATGCTGTTTAGATCTCATCTTGTTTTGAAATAAATAAATAAATAAATAAATGTAGTCTTAGAGTAGTGATTAAGAGCAATTCCCGGAGACATCTGGAGATACTACAGCAATTAGGTTTGCACTTAAGGAAAATTCTTCACACTGATGTTGGTCATCCTTTGAAATTAAAAGGAATAGCAAAAAATATTGAAAGACATCTATTTTTCTCCTCCTTTCATCCCAGTGCAACTCTTTTCCTTTATCCCAGAGATGACAAGTACCTAGCAAACATACACGTACGCACATCCCATACAGGTCAAGCTGCATGTCAACTTAAGCTTGCCACTCCTCCAAAGAAGATGAGCAAAAATACATTCAAATTCCATATACAAATATGCTAAAGACAAAGTCATGAATACTGCTTCCCTTTTGAATGTTTGCTGTATTCAAAGAGCACTGTAAAGAATCTTTAGAAGGGGTGTTTTTCCAGGAGGTTGATTTTGTGGGGTCTTTTTCCCACTTAAATGAGTGTTTATTTGCATATGGGAACCTGTACTGATGAATTTTATCCAGTAGAATAAAGAAAAGGAGAAGGCAATTAAATGGAGGGAGACAACATGGCCTAGTAAATAAAGTAGCAGACTTGGGGGAATCAAGAGACCTAGATACTATTCCCAGCTCTTCCCTGCAGTGTGACTTTAGGCAAGTCTCTGAGCAAGCTTTCCCTCACCACTCTGTTGTCTATTTATATTGTAAACACTTCAGAGCAAGCACCATCATTTGCTGCATGTTTCTACAACCCCAGCTGCAAGGGACCTCTGTTCAGCATCGGAACATCCTACCAATAGTAATTGAAGTAAGCCTCTGTGATCCACTTGTCAGTGAAAATGTTAATCTACCTTTCTGCAGCCAGTCTGGCTGCAGACAGCTCTTGGTAGTATGCAGTATCCAGATCATAGAAATAAACAAAACTATCCCAGGAATAAACACAAGAAATTAGTGGCATCAGCAATGCCAGTGCAATGTCCTACTACAAAAAAATCTCGGTTCTGGAAAAATGTCGGTATAGGGTTTAGTAAGAGTACAAGCACATGGTCTTTCATCTAAAGTACATGAGTTGCAAGAAAAAAAATTAAATGGAGTGGCCTGGTTTCAAAAAGCACAGTATGTCTGAAAGAGAGGAATGACTTTCTTCTTGGAAAAGAGTTGGAGGGAATAAGGGGACCAAAGTCCCTTCTGCTAACACCTCCCTATGTACTGTGCATGCTTTCCCTCAGATAATGCAGCAGAAGCTGTGCTCGCCCTAGTACTTCATCCTTCCCTGAAGGAAATTACTATAGCCAGAGAGTGTGAAATTGTGTATTTTGTCCTCACAGAAAAGTATTAAAACAAAAAAAGATGGAGCCTGGCAAGAGAGGGTTATCTACATAACTCTAACATCCACGACAAGGACAGGAGGTTAGATTCTTCTGGCACAGAACGTTAAGTTGAAATGTGGAGCTTTCCTGCATAGGACACAGCTGTGGATGTTCTTTGCTTAACTTTTGGAGAAGTGTTCACGGCTTGAACTTCATGCTGCAGCACGGACAAAAAGTTAAGTAATCCTGAAATACTATCTTAATGTTTTTTCTTTAATGTGGTCATTTCTGACATCTACCTGTGTAGGCATTCCTAATCTTAAGCAAAAGTTTAAGACCAGTTTGTAATTTAAGCACGAGCTTACTCTTTACTCAGAGTTCAATCACCACTGACATAGTCATTTTTCACACCTCGATGGGAGTGGGCCACAATGAAAATTTTGGAACTTCAGTGGAATGAGTCCTAGGTTATCTCAAACTCTGAGAGCCATGCACCATGAACTCTGATCAAAGGAGGCATGCACAGAGCGCAACATACAACAGCTTAGTCCTACATCAAACCATATTAGCCCTTTCTAGTAGCTTTATCAAGCCCAGTCTGCAGATTGTGACAGCCAACATGTATCAGATAACAAAAAGGCCTTGCAACTCAATATGTATAACTTAACATTAATGCTGCAGGTCCATATTGCCCAGTGGACTCAGGTAGTTATATTACACTTGCAGTAGCTTTGAGCTCAGCCCTGACTAATCATCAAACACTGACTCCCTTCCCAGGGGGATTTTGCAGCCCTTGCTGCAACTGATGAACATTTGTGGTGGGTGAACCACAGTCAGCAACTAAGCACCCACTCAGATTCTCACTCATACTAGTGAGTATCCCTAGCAAGACTGGGGAGAAAATAGGAGTAGTAAAAGCAAGAAAACTCATTCAGGGCTCTAGAGAAGGCAAGAGGGGAGAATCCAAGTGATACAAAGGCAATTGCCACCTCCCAACCAGAAAGATGCCCTGTCAGTCTCCAAGGAAGAGCTGTCTTGGAAGACAACCCACACACCCTCTCCAGTTTTTGTTGCTGAGCATGGGATATGTGGTAAGGAATATCCCTCTGGTAAGTTTGGCTCGGCTGTCCCAGCTGTGTCCCTCCCAACTTCTGGCCCACTCCCAGGCTGGTCATTGAAAGGGGGTAGAGTAAGAAACAGGAAAAACCTTGACACGGCAAAAAATGTTCAGCAAGAGTCTTACCAACATTGTTTTAGTCAGAAATCCAAAACACAAGAATGTACAGGCTGGTGTGAAGAAAGTTATTTCACTCCAGACAGATCCAGTACAACAGAGGAAGTCAATTTCAGTTTGATATATTTGCCCTCATCACCCATTCTCAGCCTGACACTTCAGATACCTTGTGTTTGAAAGAGGGTCAAATACAATCCTGGGATAAATTCAAAGTGAGTTTATTAAAACTGTTGAATTTCCTTGGGATTCCTTTAAGAAAAGTGTCATTCAGGACACTATGTAAACCAGTGATTTTCAATCTAGGATTTAATAGTGTATTTCAGAGGAGTCAGCTAAGTATGAAGTATACAAAAAGCTGCCCATGCATCAAAAAATTTTAGGAGTTTGAAAGCAGGGAGTGGAGAGAGAGAGAAAAACTGACTTTAGGAAAATTTGAAGATCATATTGATAATGAAATTTATTTTTGATTAGTATAACACTTTAATGTCAGAGACAAAACAATCAAGGACATTAACAATGCAGATGCATAAAAAGTTTTCTGTGCAGTGAAGATTCTTGTCAGCTTCATTTAAAATTATTTCTTTCTATCCTTTGACATATTTATTTGTCTTTGCAATTTTTTTTTAATTTACTTGTGTAAAAGTTTTCTGCGTTCAATAGCAGCTGGAATCCTAAAATGAAATTAAAACCATGTAGGTGCCAATATATATATTCAATAGATACGAGACTAAATTAAACTAATTGACATTTTATTAATACTCTGCTGTTTGTTCCCGCAGAGTTAAAACCGTACCGAGATCCCATTATATGAAGATATACTCTGGACCATCTGGTGGCCAAACATTTCTGATTATAAATAAGTCATTTTTTGTTAATTATTTATTTGGGACCTTTTGTTTATTACACAAAAAATCTGGAAAGGGAGAAGAAATAGCTAAATGTACTGGGTTTTATAATACATCTTTCATAAACAAAACTAATTTTTGCAGAAAAATCTGGTTGAGGCAGGAGAGAACACTGAATATTCATTTGAATTAGAAAACTCTTTCGGATATGATTCTTGTTTGCAGCCCTTTTGGCTTCACTTTGTATGAACATACAAGCAGCTAGAGAAGACACTCAGAAGTAGTAAACACTTAGCTGTAATGTTAAACTCTAAAAAGGATGGAAACTATTTGTTTATCACAGAGAATAGAAGGGGAGAGACACTTTATGAAAAAGAAAAGAAAGTAAATCCCTTTGATAATGATAACAAAGTTTTGGGAGTATTAGTAAAGGAAAGTTGAAGGCTTTTCATCACTGGAGGTTTTCAAGAACTTATCAACTACTATCAGGAATGATTTGGATAGAATTGATCTTTTTTTGAGGAAGTACACTTGAGGTTTTGACAAAGGACTACTCAGTTTCTCAACATAAGTGCCAGCTGTGTTTTCATCATTCACAAATATATATCTCCATATATTTTTGATAACTGGCATAGTTTTGAACTTTAAGCTTCAATCAAAGTCCTTAATACTGTGAGACACAAGGAATCATGATATTTGAGTCATTGGTTTCAAAAGAAACTTGAAATAAAGACCAAATTTCATTTGGTTCATTTAAAACCTGGAATTTCTTACTTTGTCTCATATCCTGTATTCCAGACAAACTTGCATATATCCACACTAGAGAAATACAAAAGACTACAATGTCCAAGAAGCCTTAATAAATTGAACAGTTATCATTCATATCTGAAACAAAGACAATACCCATTTCTGAGCATTGTACAAAACCTAGACCAACCATAACCACCCAGAAATTGATGCCTTTGGTCTGTGGCTTTGGGAGCTAGGGAAATCCCTGTCTGACTGCAAAGAAATAAATATGTTACAGTTATAAATATATTTAGTCACTGAAAACAAGTCACTGAAGGCATTTTGAAGGAAAAGCAGAAGCTACAATGATAAAACTGAAGGGGACATTTGTAGGCAGAGGCAGAGAGCTTAGCAGGAGTGCTGTAACACTGGCAAAGTTTGAAAGATAATATTCCTTATTGAGTAGGAATGACAATCAAACGAAGAAAAGTAAAACTTCTATATATTTTTTTTTTAATTCACTGCTTGCAAAATAGACGATTTTCTGTTATCCCTGACAATCCTTAACCACACAGGCAAGAGGAAAGGAATCTAGTATCTGCGTTGTTGATCTCAATCCCTCATCAGGGTGGAGTTCTTCCCCTAACCTCCTCTGCTGGGCAGGTTCCATCTCAGTTTTGAGTTTCCTTGTTAGGGTTAATTTTATAATGTTGTTTGTCACAATATTTTTAATCCTAACAGAACATACTATCGAGTAATTACCCTTCTTACTCTAAATTAAAATATTTTCTTCCACTTATTTCTCACATTGCTTATAACTATGAATGTGGCTTCTTTTGCTTCAGGGGGAGTAGCATGCAGAAAGTAAGAGTTGGATTGAACAGTGTACTGTCCTCTAGATGTACATTCATATGATCCTGACACACAGCTGAGGTCTTCAAGCAATATTGATACATACCTTTAATCTATTAAAATTAATAAAGCATTTATAAATACAGAAATGAATGGAAGTTTAGATATTGATTCCCTAATTTTAAATGGGTTGTCCCAAAAATCAAGATACCATTATCAGTAGAAAAGGGAAAGAGAATAAATATTCCTCATTTTATTTTTGTTTGTTTGTTTGTTTGCCTTTTTTATTTGTTCATTTGGTTGGTGTGGTTTGGTTTGGTTTGTTGGTTTGAGGTTTTTTCCCACTTGACTAGGCCTGTCAATGGGTTTTGGGGAAAAGCACTATTTTGGGTGAGGGACACAAAGAACCTCACATCACTTCAGTAGCCCTCCAGCCTCAAATGCCTACTAATAGTCAAAGAAACCATTACTGAAGCCATTAAAATCACACTCTGTTATAAACCTTTAAATAGTTTATAATGTAAACAGTCTTTGTAGTCATGCAGCACAATTTTCTGTGGAACAAAGAATTAATTCATGAGGCTTTGAGTTAACTCTTCATGGAATTAGAATAGGTGTTAAACAAATAAGAAAGATAAGGAGACAGTGGAGGAGGAAAAGAGGGAGGTGGAGGAAAGGAAACAGCGAAGGAAAGAAACTGCCAGCACTACAGAGTTTACTAGTGCAAATATAATTTTTATTTTAATGTTTTTGTTTTGTGAAATTTTGATGGAGATTTTTTGTTCTTTGGTGTTGTTGTGGGGTTTTTGCTTGGTTGGTTGGGGTTTTTTTTGGGGGGTGAGCGGTTTACTGTTCAAGTGCTATCCACTGGATACTGCCAGTCCTCTGTTTGTTAGATAGAAGAATAATTTTCTATTTTTCCTGTGAACACTTACAGTCTCTGTTTTAATCTTCTTCCCAGCATAGTCTAATGCAATTCATTATTTCCTATGGACTTGGAAAATAAATAAAAATTTTGGTGGGGACTAGAACAAAAATGGTCCTGCAAACATGGAGCACTTTATGAGCAATATGGATAGGTAGCATAAGAATTGAGAAACTTGACAGAAAGAAATATTTGCCATCCCTAGGAAGGTGAAAAGGACATGACTGATATGTACATGTTCCCTGGGAAGAAGAACAAGGGAGGAAAGCATGAATAAGGGAAAAGGGATGTGAAGTTATCAGAGGGGCACACACCGAGTGTATTCCCCTGCTTGAGGGGCAAAACAGAAGAGAATGAGAGCAGGTAATCAACAGAGAGCGTGATGCAAGGAAGCAAGAGTTCCATGACTAAAAGAGTAGGAGGCTGTGATGCAGGGCAATGGACTAACCTGTCAGGAGCCGTGCCAGCTGCAATGGGTCCAGTGGCAGAAGCATCCCAGTGGGCAAGAGTAAGTGCTATGAACCATGAAAAGAGAAAGGAAATCTTAACCATTGGAAAGCCTGTGGAAATTCTCTTTGTTTTGCACCACTTCATGTTTCCAAAGTATTTTAGAGCACTCTGGCATCCCAGCTAACCCATTTCAAAATGCGTGTGTGTAAATAAGCTGTTAGGTCTTCATTTTGGGGGCACTGGTACTGATAGTGAAATGTACTACAGAATTGGGGCCAGCCAGTAATGCAGATCTCCCCCAAAAAGCTCTGGAAAAAATTACCTGCTCTTTTTCCACCAGTCTAGAAGCTTTTTTAGATAATATTTTCATCTATTTTCTCAGATTTTTTTCAAATTCTGAACTAGATCTACCAGCCCAGCCAATATCACAGGGAGGTATTGTTTAGGATTTAGGGGAATTATTCTTCTCCTGCAAACTGCGGGGCTGGTTCTGCTTCCTCCCTACAGAGCTAAGAAACTAATTTGCATGATGTTGAAAAAGAGAAATCTTTTCTGATGTTTTTTTCTTTGAATGCTTTATGTGTAGAGCTGTGTTCATTCCCTCCATGGTGGTGATTATTCAGAAAATCTGAGTGAATAACTGTGCCTAAGTATTTACATTTCAATATTTTATTAAATGATCACTCATATTATCCACTCAGTACAACAGGATCCAGCTATGTGGCTCCTTCAAGACCTGGAGAGGCAAAACCATGGGAGGCTTCATTTCTTTCTTTAGGACAAAGTCTAACCATGAAAGTGCATAACCAGTCATGAGCCACTTATGTTATCCCAGCCTTGGAGTGAAAACAAAGCTAACCTTTCTGCTTTAGCACAGTTGAAGGATAAAGCTGCTGGCTTTTGGGTCTGGCACATTTTTGAGCCATGCTGTTGCTAATCCACAGAAAGGAGAAATAGCAGAGAGGAATCTGGAACCATTTTTGTTTCCCATATTAATTTTTTTGCTGTTCTGTTGACAGCTTACTGTGCTGCTGTTGTGTTTTGGTGTGGTCATGTCTACAGACAATCAAGAGGGACCCTGTGTCTCAGTTTTCTAAATCCTATATAAGGCCCAACACATTCCAATTACCTGCCTTCAGACACCTAAGAGTTCATCTCATGGATTTCCTGATATTTGAGGGAAGTACAATGTCAGAAATACTATGGGGCTAGTGTTTAGCTATAATATACACTTTAGAATCCCTAATTGTTCATTTCTCCTAATCTCATCCATGTCAAAAGGAAGAACTGTGCCTGTCCTTAGCAGGACTGGACTGGTTTGGTGAGTTATTTTATGCTTTCAAAGAGCTGTGTGCATTGTGAATGTCATTACATAGACTGTATTCTTGATCATACAAAATAGGAAGTAGTGACCAGAGCTAAACTGAAAAGCTGGCCCTATAACTTCAAAGGAAAGAAGAAAAGGAAAATAAAGTTACCTTCAGAGCAGCTTTTGTACCTGCACACACTAAGGTTAATCAAATCTTATGCTTCAGAGTATATGGCTGATTAGCTTGTGTCTGGAAGCACTTCCCCTTATTTGCCATTCTACTCCTAGCTGCAGAAAGAACAAAGTTCACGTTAGTTCTAGGGTATTTTTTGTCATTTTTTTCCCTCATTCACTTGCCAAAGAAACTTTGAAAACTACTGCTTGTACTGAGAAGTGCCCTGTGCAGAACAGCTCTATTTTGACAGGGAGATTAGGAAGCCTGCAAGCTTTGATATGTATTAGAAAACAAAATTATTTTGCCCTTATTACTGTGAACTGCCTCCTTCTTACGGAGCTTTACATCTGAGAATGAATTATACTTCCATGAGCCCTTGAGGTAGAGAAGTCTTCTCCCTCCTGCAACCTATCTTTGAATTGTGATTTAAATCATAGAGAGACTAAATGGAGGTTAGTGTTGTGGTTTTTGATTTGTTTTGTTTTGGTTTTTAACCTTCATAGTTAAATAGGAATGTCCAGAATGAAATCTCAGTACACTCCTTCCTTCTCTCTCTCTCTCTCGTGCTCATTTCCATACAAGATCCTCTTCATCCTGTTAATCTTCAAAGTCCTGTGTCAACCTACCTATTAATTTTGGCATTCAGTTCTTTTTTTTTTTTTTTTTTTTTTTTTAGTTATTTTGGCTCGCAGATTTGAAGAGGCACTAGCTCTGTCCATTCAGTACACCTCTATCAACTTCATTACCGCTCTGGCAATTTACTCTTGGTGAAGAGTTGGCCATGGGGCCTGTAAGAATTTATGATGTCAAGGTCATGTAATTACAGGCATTTATAATTTCATGAGAGTTTAAGGCGCAGATAATTTGCAATGTAATTATTAGGGATTTAAGCACCTGTGTGCATGCCTGGCCTCACCGACTGTCACACGGGTGAAGCACGTACCTGAGCTATCCATCACATCAAAAAGCACCATTGGCAAGGCACGATCTGTTGAGAGCACTTCTTCCACTCTCCTTCTCATGCTGTGACCTGGGTCCAGCCTATTCCAGGTGATGCAGGTTTTGAATGATTTTGCAAAGTGGATTTTTCACTAAAAAAAATTATGTGAGACAGAAGACTGGATTGTTACGTAACCTTAAAAATGAAGTGGGCAAAACTCTAACATCAAATTGAGGGTATGGGGAAAGTGTGGTTCACTTGTCAGAGAGGAAATTAGGCTGTGTGTATTTCATGGCTTTAGATATCAAGCAATCTTGAGATGTACTATGGATTAATTATTCTGTCCTGGTAGTCTGGGGAAGGCAAACGTATTTTGGCTTCTGAAGACCTCTGTGGGAAATAGAAGGAGAACCTTTAGGCAAGATATTTTTTTCCTACCTCAGATAAAGTTCCTTATTAAGCATCTTGAAGAAAGAAAGTTTGCATAATGCCTGATCCTTGTCATTTGCTTTCTATCTGTCTAACAAAAGCAGCAATTGAATTTCTCCTTGAAAAGGCCAAATCTGACTGAATTGACAGGGAATTTTGGTCAAGGGATTTTCGGAAACGTACCCTACCCTACTCTACTCAAAGCATCTAAATGACCTGCAGTCAAAAGGGACTTTCTATAATAATTACAGAAGTCTGGTACATGCTGGATGTGTTATCATCACACACAACTAAAATAATATTAATTAGCTACATATTTCTTGATGAATTAGCCAGTAAGAAAACAAACAAACAAAAAAACCAAACAAACTAAACCAAAACCTGACAACAACCCTCCCCTGTCAAGAAAAAAAGAAAATAATGAAATTATGCAGAGAAGTGAATGAAAGATCACAGTATATCTGACCTTCTTGGACTGACCTTAATAGTTTGATAAAAAATATATAAGGATCATAGTTTTTTGTTCTTTTTTTTTCTAGTCATAGATTGCCATGTTTTCATAGGTTTACTCTTATACCTTGTGGAAGAGAAAACAACTATTTCTTCTAACTTGTATAAAGCAGTACAGAGAATATTTTTAGTTCATTTTCCTTAGTAAAAATGTCACTTGTAATTCTCTCTTTTATGAACTATAGGTTTATTTGGAATAAAGAATAGTCCTTAATTAAATTACATTTCTAGGGTTTAATATGTTTACATTTTTATTGCAGGGAAGAGAGCAGCAGTTCGCTATCAACTTATGTGTCTGCTTGCAACACTTTCTCAGCCACCAGAAATAAGACGAAATTTGGTGGAGCATAAGCATTTATTTTTATATTATACCAGATTTTCGGAATATCTTTATGTATTTATTTATAATGTTTATCAGCACTCTAATGCTAATTTAATCTCTTTGAAAAAAATGTGTCATCAGGCTTGTAATGAATGATAGATTGGGAAATAGGGAATTGATAATGTTTTGCCATTTCAATGTGGTCTGAAATTCTAGTTTAGATCTACACTTAGGAATTATTTATATCCTCTTATGTCATATCAATTTAAATAATATTCCACTCATCGAGGCATAAAGAATAATGTTAATATTAAAGTTTCTATTTAAAATTTGCTAATTGCACATGAAGGGGTTATATCTGCTGCATTCAGGGTTTTTAAATTTAATTTTATTGTATTAGAAAATCTATGAGGTTAAATCTGCAGAAATTATTGCTTTTAAATGTTGTATAATAAGAATCTTGCTGCTGTTATGAGCACTGAAAAATGTGCCTTCATCTCAAATAAGCCTTGTTAAAGCTACAGTTCTGGAACTGCCAGGATTTAATACTAAATTTGGGCCTGATCCAGCTCAGCTTTACTCATGTGAGTAGCTCTGTCTCCTCTGAAGAAATCTGTGCCTGAGCAAGGGTTACTGGATATCCCTCTGCAAGGGTTACTGAATATCCCCTACTGTTCTGGGGAAAAGCAGGGAGTGGAGAAGAAATACGGATGAGTATATAATTTCTACGCATTTAAGCATTGGCGTCCAAAATTAATATGTCTCCAAGAAGTCCTTTTTAGAGGCAGGGGGTCAAATAACAGACTGAAGCCTGTGACAAGGTATTAAAGGACACTGAAGACTTTTTTTGACCCATCTCCACACATCTGAAACAGGTGGACAGTGTCAGAGGCTTGCAAGAAGCAGCTCCATGTAGACAGAAGATTCCTCTACCCTCCGACCACTCTCAGCTCCTGCTCAGTGCTGCTGAGGGCCAAAATCAGGAAAGCACATTGTCAATAACAGTTTGCTTGATTAGACCCCTTAGGGGAAGTCACCAGAAGCAGTTTTATCCCTAGGGAAAGGAAATTACTAAAGTAAATATGAGTCTATTGACTACTGAAGTCATGTGGAAAACAGTCATTGACTTCACCCTCAACAGGAAACAGCCCAATATGACTGTAAAAGTTATGAACTTAAGTGAGTGACACTTTACTTGTTCTAATGCCAAACAACAAATCAAATTATCTTGCTTTCTGCTCTAAGCACAGATACTAAGCTTGATTCTCTTCCCACTTTCATACAGTGACATCATTCTGGAGGAAAAATCTTGATGACAACAGGATTAGATCATGAGCAAACTGATGAGAGAGCAGAACCAGTCCCATTTGTCTATGACTGATATTTTGAAATTGCTGAAGTTCTAAAGTTTCAGATTCACATTGTACAGGTCTCTGTCTTCTGAAAACATATGCTTTTAATTTTTAGCCCTAGATGAATCTGAACCGTTTAATATTTCATTTTAATTAATCATCAAAATATTAGGATTCTTATCCTGATTTGAAGCTCCTAAGTTTGAACTATTTGTCTTGGAATCTTCTCAGGACAAGCTGCCACCACATTAGATCAGTTTCATGTCCTAATTGGTACCATGAAGAAAAACAGTAATCAATTAAGTTGTCAATTAACAAACAAACAATTCTTCAGTGTCCAGTAAGGTTTTCCTGCAATATGAAGTGGGAATTTTTCTATAATCTCCAGACATTATTTAAATTTCTGTGTACACATATGTATGCACATGCGCACGCACACACATGTATAATTTAAAGGTATCCTTAATGTTATTGCAATTATTTCCCTCCAATCTTTAGCACTGCCCTGGAAGGAATGCCACTGAGCTCAAATGATGACACTGATAGCTGAGAGGCATTCGTTTTGCAGTGGCTAATTAAGCATATGAAGGCCACGTAAAGGATTGGTTCTATCAGCACACACTCACCATCAACAGCCTGTCCCCTGCAGGGTTAAGAAGAAGACATTAAATGATCACCTGTCCCAAACACCAAATGACAGTTTCAAGGTAGCAAATGAAGCCTGAGGTTATTGATAGATAAACTTGATTCTTAGCTTTGCAATCAAAGGAAGAAAACAGTTGAGGAAAATCACCTTCTGAAAGCTTGGAGACCTCTAAACAGAATTTTGCATTGCCCCTTTATACGTGTTTTCCAGAGATGCTCCTTGGGAGAAATTCTCATTTCGATGAATGTTCAGGCTATGCAAATCTTGAGCTCACAGCTGACACCCCTTGCAAGCCCCGCCTGCCCTCCTCTAGGGATGAATTACCCCTCCAGTACAAATTACACATGCACACCAGATGGGGTGAATTGAATGCTCTAACTAGAAACAGAGGGAGAATGATCTTGTGTTTAATATGAAGGTCGGGGACTCAAGAGACTTTGATTCTATTCCTGGCTCTGCCCCAGACCTTGTATAACTTTGGGTGACTTGTTTAATCGTTCTGCCTTGGTTCTTCTCATCTATAAAATGGGAATGGTAATACTGTACTATGTTGTCAGGGTGTTACAAAACTAAATGACTGCTGGTAAGATGTACTGCAATCTATAGCTGAAAGAGAACACAGACAGGCCATTTGTTACTCCGAATAATCATTTGGGGCAGGAACTTTAACTTTCTCATGTCTTCTAAAAATATATGTATTCAGGCTTATAAGTTTATTTTTAGGGGTGCTTTGGAGTAATTTCTCTCTAAGAGCCTGGAAATGACACAGAAAGTAAAGTTTTGAGAACATACAAAGAAATACTGGAGGATTACCTTTAAAAATGTGGGTGGGATAAGAAGAAAAAAAACCAAACCAAACAAAAACAAACAAACAAACAAAACAAAAAACCCAAACAGACAAACAAACAAACAAAAAAGCCCACAAAACCAAAACCAACCAAACAAACAAACAAAAAAAACAAACCAGAAAAAGAAGGAAGAAATTATCTCACCCTTTGGAGAGACATTTTTTTATTTATTTGCCTTTTGAAAGCTGTATTATGTATAGCTGAATTGCAAAAATAACCTACTGATCAAGGAATGATATTCCACACACACAGACACACACAGCCTTTTTGAAGAGAATGTCTCAGCAAAGCGTTTGACTGTTCTGGCATATTTATGTCATATTTTGTTTCTAGACAAGCCCATCAACCAAGTTTTTACTGGTTTCCTTCCCTTGCCTGTTCCCAGAGTGCTTCTGTCGTTAGAAAATTTAAAACCTAAAAATATCTCTCTGCCCTAATGAAAGGAAATGAACAGATTTACTAAATTATAATGATTGTATTCTGTATAATGTTATCGATGAAGACAGCTCTCTAAACATCTCTGGATTACAGTGCCACTTTGCCATTACATAGGATCTCTATATCAGAGGATCTCAAAGCATTTTCTGGAAAGTAATTAATTAATTAACCCTAACTATCCTGTTTTGTCTCAGCTGGAGCCAAAGGAAAATTTTTTTCACTGATTTCAATGGCAGCTGGAGGCTGGGCTGCATGATTAGTACTCCTGTAATTTGTCCACTACCCACTCTCCCCAGAACAAAAAGGCACCACAGCTCTCTCTTTCATAGACTCCACCGTCTAAAAGCCTTATCCAGGTAACTTCCTGCATACTGATCGGCTCCTGAGTTCAGTAAGACACCTCTCAGGGAGGTTTAGCAGGATCTGGCCCTGCATAATCAAATGCCCTCTCTGATTTTCTCTTGTTGGTAAAGTTTCAAATATCAAATATTCTGATACAAATTCTCGCCTGGCTTGAGAAGTGATTTATTTTAATGGAATGGTATCAAGGCCCCCTTTTGTTCCTCCCCCCGTACACCTAGGAATGAAAGGACATCCTTTTTCTCCCTCAATGAGCCTGCAAATCACTATTCCCCCTGGAGTCTGAATATCTATTCAAAAAAAGTAGCTAACTCAGAATCTGTTCTCATCTTCTCGTTCCTATAATTAAAGTTTTAAATCCTCAACTGTAGAGGTCAAATAGCACATGTAGAACATTTGCACTCCAGCTTACTGACTGTCAGCACAGGGCCAAATCCTTACGTTTTTATGCAGTCAATGTAGTTGACAGAATTTTTCCTGAAGTTAGG
This sequence comes from Aphelocoma coerulescens, assembly GCF_041296385.1. Classification (NCBI taxonomy): domain Eukaryota; kingdom Metazoa; phylum Chordata; class Aves; order Passeriformes; family Corvidae; genus Aphelocoma; species Aphelocoma coerulescens. The sequence goes on from NW_027184085.1 coordinate 6,977,234, forward strand.
GCCAGATTCAGCCTATTCCTATTTTTCGGATCAGTAAACTATGGCACAGAATGATTATGGATAGGCACAGATACCTGCTCATGGCATAAGAATGAATGGTCCAGGATGTCAAATCTTGGGTTTCAAATGCCAGCCCTAAAATGAATGTTGCCAACCTGATATGTGCAAAGGTAAAATAAATCACTTTGTGGCAGGAAAAAAAAAAATATTGACTGAAGAAGGCTGACTTTACTTTGTTGATTCTGCCAAAGATTTTTGATCCTGATGTACTCAGTTACTTGACAGGTGCTTTAGACTCTCAGTATGCAGCAGGATATAAAAGTAGATCTCCTTAACTCTTCGCTGAAGACTTTCTTGAAGAAAAAAATGAGCAGAATACCATTTATATGCATATTCACATACATATATATATACATATTTGTATGGCTTCAGAGAGAACTGGAATATATGCGAATTTACATGCTTGAGTTAGTTCAACAAATTGTGTCCCATTCATGCCTGCCCAGGTATGCAGCCGGAAGATTATGAGCCTGCCGTGTGACTGGGAGATGGGAGGGGTTTGTGTGTAAAACTGCTCCTACACCCACCACCAGCCACGGAGTAGAGACTGTCAACCCTTTGCACCCTCTGCCTGCCATCTCTGTGGACTCTATAATGTGGAAAAAAGTATTTTATTCTATATATTTACAGCAGAAAAAGAGACAGAGGTGTTCTGAACACTGGGATCTATTGCATGCTGTAAACTGCAGAGAGAAGGAAAAGATTGAAATAGAGGGCAGCTTGAACCTGGCTATTAGTGTAATGGGATATGTCACAGTTTGGCCACTCTTATTTCATAATTTCCCTTTTAAACACAGAAGTTAAAAAATGGAGAATTATAAGCAAACTAGCTTAAAGCTTTTAGATAAAAGCCCCCACACCACCTCAAATCTATACTGACGCTGAGCCAAATATATTTAATTATTGTCAACATAAATTGACTTGCCACTAAATGAAATCGACTTTGAAGTGCTCTGTTAGGTGATTTATTGTATTTTGGTTTTGCCATGATCTGGACATGATTTCCAGGTCTACATAAACTAAAAATCTGACTTACTACTTGCAGAGCCTTGTGGTGAACCAGATGTTGTACCTGTTGCACTATTATCATTAATGCTGCACCTAGTGAGAATAATCTGTTACTTTATGTTGTATCTTATATAATCATCCCAGTGTCAGTTTGCTGCTTCTCTCTCTGGACTAGGGACTAGTTTTTTGGACTAAGCCTCTCCCTGAATATTTTCTGGGAACACTGGTCCAAATTCTTTCCACTTGTCTTCATCTGGCTGCCTAAGGGTCTGATTTAGGAGAGCCTGCTCTGTGGAGCTGACTGAGAGGAAGGCAGGCAGCCTGGCTGGTGCTAAAGATTTTAAGTGGCCATCACAGTCTTATTATGATTATGCTTGTAGTGAAGCTCTCCTGCGAGGAGATATATATATAACCTTGTATGTGATGAAGACAGGTGATTGCAGCAGGAGACAAAGAATGCACAATATGCCATCACCTCCGCTGAGTAGTATGGGAACAATTTAACTTTACTCACATGAGAATGCAGGCTAATGCATTTTGGGATTTAGTTTCTTTTGCATGTCATTTTGCCATTCCATTATTAGCAAATATATATCAGCAGAAAACACTCATTATTTAGCTAAATTATAGTAACAACAACGACAAAAAAAAAACAACTAAAAGGAGCAGGGAGATGAGAAAGAGAGGATTTCTTTTCTAGCTTAGGCATAGATGAAACCAGAAATACTGTGTCTGGAGACTCCTGAGAACAGGAACAGGCTTTAGTAATTGTTCTAGTTCTACCTTTCATATTTAAATTTATTTGAGTGCAAAAATACAGGCAGGATTGTAGAGATACCAAAAAAGAAAAAAAAATCCCAGAATTATCCAAAGTTTTACCAAAAAAACCCAAATAATCCCCCTTTGCCACCACCTTATTGGAAATCAGAACACAAATCTCTAAAAAATAAAAGCTTTTAAGTTTGCTGTTAAGTAAAATATGCAATACAAAAATTCATTATACACATCTTTTTTTTTCAGCCAAGTTATAACACTTATGATATACAAACAAGGGAATTTGTAAGAAGGAGGTTTCAGTCAATGCAATCAATATCCATAAGAAAAATTTACTTTAGTCGTAAATTTTATTTGGAATTCATATGGAATAATCTATTTATTTTCACACAGATGCACAAAAAACCCATCATAAATAGGACAGTCCTTCCACTTTTCTGCTTTGTAACACCCTTGGAAATGAAAGGAAACTGACTCAATGCACACCAAAAAAAGTACATCAGGCCATTTTCCATTTCTTCCTGCTCCAGAGCTCAGTTGTCGACACTACTTACAAATGGCCAAAATAAATCTCAAAAGTTTCCCCATAAACAGAAGTCTCAGTTTCTACTACCTGCTTGAGTTCATTGATTAAGCTATTTTATAAGATAATAAAATAAAATAACCCCCACACACAAATAGAAAGCATCACTTGCCCTGAGGCATTCCAGTGCTTCACTCTCCTGCAGAAGTTCATAAGTCATAACTGGAGGTGCATAAAAGGTGTTGGGCTCAGGTGACAGTGGGATGAGCGAAGTCTGGCTGGGGTGAGAGGAAGAGGGTGTGTGTGGCTCCATCCCAGGCAGTTCTGCACCACACAGGCAGACACAGGAGCACCTTGCAGGCCTTGAGGTGCACTGAGTGCACCCCAGCTTAGGTACAATTGTACTTGCACCTGCACTCACAGCCTGAGCTGGCCACTCATCTGTCCTTCAACTCTGGTGCATCCAATGTCTGCCAAATGAATGGAACCCATTGAGGACAGGCAACAGATATTCATGAGCCTTTTTAGAAAAGACAACAGAGTTGGATGGAAAGAGTAAAAAATCCCTCACCAGTTACATCAAGAGCAAGAGATCCCCGCTGAGAAAGACTGGATGGACCAGTGCTAAAACCATGACCCACCCAATCAGGGTGAAACCATGAACCACCCAACCATGAACCCAATCAGGACTGTGCAGGTATCTGAGGATGAATGCTAAGACTCAGAATATCAGCTAAGGCTGCTGCCCACATTTTGTGTTAAATTTCCCCAGCTATGGGTACAAAATAAATACCTAGGATTGCCTTTTTCTCATGCAAATCAACTTTTTTCTTTTTTTCAAGTGTCATTATCCTTCATGCTTTAGTCTGTAATTAGCTTATAATGTCCCAGTAACAGAAACATATGGCACATGCCACACTCATCTCCAAATATGACATAAGGTCTTCTTACACATCAAAAAAAAAAAAAAAAGCATTCCTACTTCTCTGATGTATCAAAGCTCACATGGAAAAACTAAAAAAAAAAAAACTAAAAAAAAAAAAAAAAAAAAGAGCATCCACTTAAAACAACTTAATTTACAAGTAGTGAGTAGGCCAGAACCTCTTCTCAAAAATAATTTCCCAATTTGTCAGAAAAAAACTACTCAGATTTTGAAATTAAAAATTTTAATGTAAAAAGTCTGCTTACATTATTTTTCATTCCAAAAAAAGTTGTACCTATATATAATATAACTATATTCATTTTAACTTTAGAATTAAATGATAGAATTAAACTAAAAAGTGAACAGATTTTTTAATTTGGCAAGACATATTGGGACTTAAAATGTATCTTGTTTTTAGATAAGCAGCAATATTTCTATTTAACTACTTTGTAACAGTTAAAACTGAAGCAAAATTAATAAATTTTTTTTTTCTTTCATTTCATCAAGAATTGTAGGACCTCACAAGCGTTTACAACAAGAGAATGTTTCCTACCCAAAGCTAGAACTACAATACAGAGAAATCCAGCAGCTTTTCCAAGGTCATCTATGAAATGCAAACACTTTGTTTTCCCATTATCTATTATGACTTTTGAATTGCTGTGAAAGCACAAAGAAGGAGATAACTGAAGACAAATAATTTTTATTATTTGCAAAAGGTGTGTGCATATGTTTGTACTTTTATTATCACATAAACTAGTGTAATCAATAAGCTCAGGCATGTTTTAGAGCCTAAGACTTCTATTTACTGAAAACTTTGGTATTCTATCTTGTATTATCATAACTGATGACCTGAAATCAAAGTAGCATAGAAGTACTATTCTGTGTTTGTATTAGTTAAACTCTTCTACTGCATTAAGTATATAGTAGTAAAAAGGAATGCTGTGACAGGAGTGTGAGGAAAGTTTAAAGAAAAGGGATTTTTTTCTTGTTTTTCAATCTTCTTGACAAGGTTTTCACTGGTATCTTGCTTTACATTTTTAACATTATTATATCTATATTACATGAGGACCACTAAGTACTTCTGATCAAGTCTTGTTCTCTGACTCTCCTTCTTTTTCAGTTGCATAAGAACCTGCCTTGATCAAACCTTGCCCACATTTGCCATTCTCAGGATGTAAACACAGTCAAATCCCTGCAGCTCATCAGATAACTGAGCATCAGCTGAGATTCAGCTGTGCTCGATGTGCACATTATGAGTCTGTAACAGATGAATCATAATGCAAGTTATCTGAAAGCCCTTTCATTATCTCACCTTCACTAAGGACTTACATAAGCAGAGACACAATATGTATTAACGTGCTAAACTTTGGTAGTTTCAGTATTGGTCTGAGCCTAAGAGTGTACCCATCCCGCATATATACGCCATGCTTGCAGACAAAACATCTCCAAGTATAGAAAGGTGTACAAATAATTGACTGATAACAGGCTTAAAATACCTGCATGCATGAGATTTTACTCAGGTCATAAACAGGTTGTGGTCTTACCCTGTCTGAAATAGAGATTGACTGACTGTTGTACATCTGAACAAGAAACAAGGCTGAATGCCATTGTTCTTATTCCTCTGCTCAAGGAAGCTGCTTGAAAGGCTGATAAACTCTTAGCTATCCAAATCTGAAAAGATAGAGTCTGAGCAGAGTTAAAGACATATTTTTAAAAGTAATTTTGCCAATTAAAGAGATTAAGTTTATACAGCAATGTGATAGATAAATTGTCCAACTTCCTTTTGAAATTAGCATTGAACTTCTATGTTTTTAGATACTTCTTTATGCCTGACTATATTCCAGGAGTTTTGAAGACTTAAAAGCTGCAGTGTTGCTGTTAGGATTAACTGAAAAAATGGTCCCTCATCTCCCTAAATCGCAGTCATAGTATTTTAGGACCTTCAGAAATTTCTCCTGCTTTGATGGGCCATGCCAGAGCCACTAGAATAGGAAATAGAGAAGAGGAACCAAAACAAACAACAGTTTTTTACTGAACATGGAAAAATCTCCTGGTTGTTGTTCAAGTAATTCTGAAAATACACACACAGACCTGCTCTTCTTTAGAAAGTGACAAACAGAAGCAGCCTTGATCCTTTCAATTAAGAATCTTTGCCTAGAATTCAGGAGACTTCAGTATTGGCGGCACAGGGGAAGGCAGGGGGAGCTTTTTTCTTCTGGAGTCTTAATGGGTGATTCTGCAATAGGGAGGGAATGAACAAAGGATATTCCAAGGAAAAGAAAAAACAAAGAAAGGGGGGAAGAAAGAAAAAATAAAAGAAAGGAAAACAAAAGGAAAAAGAAAGGGAAAACAAAAAGAGAAAGGAAGGAGAGGAGAGGAGAGGAGAGGAGAGGAGAGGAGAGGAGAGGAGAGGAGAGGAGAGGAGAGGAGAGGAGAGGAGAGGAGAGGAGAGGAGAGGAGAGGAGAGGAGAGGAGAGGAGAGGAGAGGAGAGGAGAGGAGAGGAGAGGAGAGGAGAGGAGAGGAGAGGAGAGGAGAGGAGAGGAGAGGAGAGGAGAGGAGAGGAGAGGAGAGGAGAGGGCAAAAAGAAAAAGAAAAAAGAAAAAAATGAAAACCAACTAACACCCAACTTCTTTAGGCAAGATAGGAACAAGAGGGAAGGCAAAGAGATTTTGAGAAGACTGAGGAAAAAGAGAGGAAATCATGAGACCATTTTCTGAGAGCAGAATTGCCACAGTAAGTCTCAGCTAGGCCTCCTTCTTTAAAAGAAGCTGGAAGGGTATGACTCAGCCATTTAACTTATACTGTCTTAGGACAGAGCGAGCTTACCGCTATTGTACTTACAGAGAAGTCCTTTTTGTAAAGCAGTAAAGAAGAGTTTTCATGTTTGAGGGCTCATTATTTGCTTTTTCTGTTGGCACTTTCAGCTGAGATCACTTGGTCTGTTTAGCCTGGACAAGAGGAGACTGAGAGGACACCTCACTGCAGCTATAACTTCCTCACAGGGGGCAGGAGGTAAGCAAAGGTGTAACCGCTGATCTCTTCTCTGGTGACTGGTAACAGAACCCAAGAGAACAACATAAAGTTGTGTCAGGGGAGGTTTAGGTTGGATATCAGGAAAAGATTCTTCACCCAGAGGGTGGTTGGGCATTGGAATAGGCTGCCCGGGGAGTGGTCACAGCACCAAGCCTGGCAGAGTTCAAGGAGCGTTTGCACAATTTGCTGAGGGTGTGACTCTTGGGGACATCCTGGGCCAGGAGCTGGATTTAGGTGATCATTGTGGGTTTCTTCCAGCTCTGGATATTCTATGATCCCATGGTCAGATTATGTGATCAGAGCAATGTTCAAATAGCTGTATGAGAAAAGGAATAAGTTTAACGTATTTAACCATTAAATTTCACTGCCTAGTGTGGACTTTGTCATACTCGCCACATCTTTTCTGTCGTCTGTTAAAATTTTGTGCAATGACTTTCACTTCCCAAGTAAATTTTATTTCATGTACACTTATAATTAAAATACTGGGCCAATATTATCTACTTTACATAGTTGACATAATTGAAGCTATTTTGATTTACACCAGAAAATGGACCATTAAATCTCTGAAAAAATGTTAGGGAGGCAAAGGAATGATAAAATAGCCAAAAGAAGTTATCTAGCTTTTATGGTATCTCTGTATTATTTATCTTGTTGAGTTAATGAATTAAAATTTATATTACACATAGAAAGACCTTAACATGTCAAAAAGATGTGTACTTGCTTTTACCTTAACTCTGCACCAACAATTCCTAAGGAAACAACCTTGTTTTATGTTATGGCAATTGTTATTCTTGAGATCTATACATTACCCAGCAATATTCAGTGAGGAGTAAAGATATTGCAGACCTGGTGTATCAGCTTAATTTTTTATTTTATTTTTTTTTTACGTTAGCTACCTTCACCTTTTCAACAAATTAGTTCCTTGGAATTTAACCTTCCTCTCTAATCCATCTGAGGCTTCTTCTCATAACTCACTCCTGGAGGAACATTAGTGGATGTGAGTTTTCTCCCAGGGAGGGATATGCCATCCTCCTATTTTAAATCAAAAACTGTTTTTGCAAATTAGCCAAAGGAGAGTGGCTTTAAGTGTCCTGAAAAATCCTTCAGTGCACTCTGTGGGTCTTTTGCTCTGCTTGCTTTAAATTAGGTAGAGGAGGACTTAAAGGGAAAGGAAATAGTAAAAAAACCAAAATACATATGTGTTTCTGGTCTTTCACTCACAAAAGAGGTGGACAATTTTTACAGGTCACTCTTTGCTGAAATAATTATTTTGGTCTTAGAATAAAGTGATCTGGATATAGACAGGAATGACTGGATATAGACAGGAATGAGCAAAAGATTTGAACAATCCAATATCCAGAATCGTCCATTTAACTTTTGGCAATAAAGAATGTTTTCTCTACACATGAATATATATATATATATATATATATATATATATTCATCGTTCTACAAGACCAAGTTAAACTAAAAATTTTAATTTCTGACTGTACATACAGATTAGGCTTGCACAGACTGAGTTTATGGCCTGTTTTCAAAGTTTCAAACTTCCTCCTGATAAAATTAATCATTTAACTGTATGTAGGGGAAAAGAAAAGTGTTAAAAGCAGGTCTGACTTCCCTACAATTAGAAAACCAGAGAGGGATTAAAGTAAGGAGCAGAGTAAGATGTAAGGACCATGTTTGGATAATTTTCACTATCTTGTCTACAAGTCAACATTGCCAAGCTGTCATTGCAAAGTAAGGATATTTTTCATTGCTATAAGCAAATAAGGATAGTGAATAAGCCAGTTTTAGGAGAGATTGAGAAGCTAAAATGGGAGATGAAGACAGTAGAATGCCTGGTAGGACTTTTCAGATGAGAAGACAGGAAACCATGTGGTAATCTTCAGGCTAAAGAGTGGACAGCTGGAAGGGCATACACTGGTTTTCTACGATTCATCTATAATCATGAATGGTAAAGAAACTGAAATCAGGAATGTCATTCCCCGCATGAAAAATAATAAAGGGCACTCAGTAAAACAGCCATCACAAAAAACTTTCTTATAAAAGGTACTTTGTTGTGAAACTCATTGTGAAAATACCGTGGTACACCCAAAATCATAAACAACTAATCAGATGTTGCTTATTGGTTGCTAGGTGCAATCACTGAACAAGGTCTCATGTAACTTGAGGTTCATGAGGGATCTACACATGGACAGAGGGAAACTATGAGACTGTATCAGTCTATATGTTATGTCTTTGCTTCTATTCCTGCCTTAAACATCTTTTTTTTTTTTTTTTTTTTTCCCCAGGGAAACTTGAGTCCATTGTTTGGAATTGGAGCACGCAGTACAGATGAAAGTACCCTTTCTTTTTCTCTACTTGCACTATTAATTAAATAGAGGACTTCAGTCTGAAAGACAATCAGATAAGTCCACAGGCTGATCAATATGAAACTTCAAGCCAAGCCAAAAATATCTGAAAGAAAATATAATAGAGAGAAAAAATAAAAAGAATCTAACAAAAAGTCACAACTAGCAAGAGATGGAAATTGAATGAAATAAATTGCATGAAACTTCTTGATTTTATTCTTCTTGATTACAATTTAGGGAATGTCCACGATATGGAATTGTGCATAAATTATTTCTTCCATTTTTACGTGAAAATAAGAACTTTGTTACTTTTAGTAACTACATCACACACACCTAAAACAGAAAGAAAAAATCTCTACTTTTTTTTTTATTTTTTCTATTTAAATACCATCCTGAATGTGAAATGAAGGCCTTTGCTTGAAAGTAGGTGAATGGATCTCTTGAGGCTGAAGTCTGGCTTCTTAACTTTGACAACATCCAAACTCTTTCGCTGATGTTTTACAATGAAAATATATCTTACTCAACTTAAAATGACTATTTGCATACATGTAAAAATCTAGGTTTTTTATCTAAAGTTTCTGACCGGACTTTCAATTTTGACAGGGTGTATTGTCTCACACTGCCTCATCTATTCTACAGACAAAGTTAATGTAGACATAAAATCTGAGGGATGGACTGAATACTAAATGAACATTATACATAGATGGATTAAAATATTTAAAAAAAAAAAAAGTTGAAATAATATATTTGTCTTTTTTAAGATCTGTTAAATATTTTATTGATGATAAGTGAGATTCTGCTAAATATTAGGAGTAAAAATATATAAGATCAATACAGAAAAGGAGAGGGACAACTCCTTAATTATAATGCAGAACTCTACAAAATATTATAATGGGAAAGGAAAGGCTTACCACAATCCCAAGTGAAAAAAGTCTTGGATTTGATTAAATATTTAACAAAACTACTCTTCATGGGAAGCAGATTGCAGAGAAATTAAAAATTGTCTTCTGACTTTCAGCTGGTAGTAGCCAACAGTGAAAAAAGTACTTTTCTAAGAATTACATCAAAATTAATAAAAACTGTTAAACACTCTTATCACAATTCTGATTATCCTGGTGTTCTTAAAGAAAACAGAATCAGCTCTTTATTGGGAATAAACATAAAGTATAATAGTGCTGCTAAATGTAAAAAGAATATTTGCCTCCAGGGGATAGGAAATAGGGAATGCAGGAAAGGAAATGCAGCGGAAAAAGAGCCATGTCTACAAGATAACTTATCACTTTCATGAGAGGTATAACCCGGAACTTTCTCTCATAGTGAAAATTTGTCAGTCTTTATTCCTACTAAATAACTCTCATTTTGAATTGAGATATGATTTGGATCATAATATGAACTGTGTTTATTTTCTCCAGAAGTAAAAGCTAGAGAAATTTTTATTTTATTTTCTACCACAGTTACTCCTTGCACTATTTAAAATCCCAATATTCCTTTCTGTTTCTAATTCACAAGAAATGAAGCTGTTCTTTCTGACCACTGTTAATTATAAAGGATCCCAAGACCACACCCAGTCCCTGCAGCACAGCAGGACTGATGGTCAGCAGCTGTCATATCCACAACACAAAACAGAGTACAATTACTTCTGGTTTAAAATGTATGCATGTATAAATGATAGTGGAAAAGTCAAACAACTTTACAAGCACTATTTAGTTTGTAACTTTTATAAGTTACTATAATAAGCATGACACTTCAATTACTATTTATTTGTGTTGACTTGAGACACCTGTCCTTCAGTTTCAAGCGTCCCTCAACCCTTTATTTTCGGCTTTCATTTTAATATGTAGTTAAAAAAATTGAGGGAGGAAAGAAGAAAAGAAAGGGAGGGAAGGAAACGAGATTTCATTTCTCTTACCAACACTATTCTCCCTTGCACAAACTGCTGTTGGTCATGTCACACACGTTCTTGCAGTACTTCCAATTGGCCAGTTGGGTAATGTTCAGAATTCTGAATTTATCTTGTTTCCTGTTTATCCTTTATCTATTAATAATAAGAATAAAATGGATACTTATCATGATGACTGTGAGGAAGAAAAAAGGAGACTAAATAAGATATTTCAGAGGTTAAATCTGTTCTTATTTCTCTTTGCTTGGGTAAATTTTTCACTTCCAACTCTGCACTGTGCTTCTGATTATGTAGAAAATTGATCAGGAAAAAAGGAACTATACTCATCATTAAAAAATAGATATACATAGCCTGAGAATATAGGCTTATGTTTCAGCCCGTTCTTTTGAATAGTTGGTGAGAGTATGCATGCATTCAGTCCTCATTCACTCCAGCTCCAAAGTACCAATAAGGATGAGCAGTAAATTATTAATTGTCATAATAAAGAGTGGATGAGTGTGTATCCATATCCTACCTAAGTGTGAGACCAGCTGTTGGTGTGAGGTTACTCAAGGACTCAGATGATCACAAGAGAACACAAAAATAAAACATTTCACAAAACCCAGATATTCTTAGTCATATTTCCGATTGTCTTGTCTATGAATCAGCTCCTTATACACATATATTAACTCAAAGAACACTTGCAATATTAATTTTTTCTGTAAGCACAGTAGAAACAATATAGAAATGAGCAGAATCAGATAGATATGCTCAATTGTTCAGCTGAAAAGTAAAAAGTACAAAAACAGAAGAAAAGGGAGAAGGGGCACACTTGTTAGAATGAAGGGCTGATTATTAAGACTTTGTCTTTCATTCAATTATGACTTTTACAGCCTTAAGAAAACCAGTTTCTTTTTCCCCTAATTCACCACTCCCCAAACTGCTGTCAACTTTTGACAGTCCAAGAACTATGGTCAGGAATCTTTGGTCACTACACAGCACAAGAGTGTCCTTAAGTACATTCTAAATTGAATGTTCACCTGGATGAAACTTACATGCTTGTGTACAGTAAAAATTACTAACAGTGTAGAAGGTCCTTGGTAACCAATGCTGGAAGTATACAGTGAGGACACTAATTATCTGCTACTTCAACAAAGATGTAAGTATATATTTCTTACTTTACATTACAGGACAGATTAGATTTCAGTTCCTCATATGGTCCTGATTCCTGGATCTGATCCTGACCAAGTCCTGCTTCTATTAAAGAGTGTTGTCCTTCCTCTTTGGAAGGAAATTTGTGTGACAGCATAAAAAAAGAATTTCATCAGTTCCTCTGGAAAGGATTTTTCACAGCACAACTTGAGTTCACCCCATGGTAAGAACCTGGCTAAAAGTCACACAAAGCCAACAGCAGAACCTTATCTTGACTTCATTTTTAGAGTAGTTTAGCTTTCATATGCACTGCCCCAAACAGGCTAAGATGTTGGTACAGTTCATCTTTAGAATGTAATTAAAGATTCATGCAGAGTACAAAACTCCAAATCCTTTCCTTACAATACATTCTTTTGAGTGTCATTCAAACTCATCCCTGAAGTATATGTTTGTATGGTGGTTTTGTTCTGTGCAAGCATATTGTACATCAATTTTATTTCATTATCTCACTACAACCTGTACTGATTGTAAACTCACAGATGCTTGTCTAATCATATCAAAACTTTTAACTGTTCAGATTATGAGTACTTTGCTAGCTTTTTAAATTTCTCCCCATTATCTAAGTCTCCTTTTTTTATGTAAACTCTGCAATTTCATTGTATATTACAGAAATCTTTCTTTAATTTGATGTCATTCATTTTTAATTTTTTTTTTCAGTTTAACTATTGTGGCTAATTATACAGCAGATCCAAATCTGCATGAATTTTGCAGGCTGCTGCCTGCGTCTCCAGTTCTTTAATTTTCTATTATCAGGCAAATTACTCTAGTGTTGATTGTTAGTCCCTTTTCCCCCTGCCTTGGCCTCATATGCAGATTACAATCAGCGAAGGTCCATCCACTGGGTCATTCTATAAATCTTTTCTCGAAAGACATTTCTTTACGCTTGATGGATTTCCATTTAACTCTTCCTTCAATGTCCACTGTGCCCCATGCTACATAAATCATTAAGAATAGTCCAACTTCTTGCACTAGCTATCATGCAAGTCTCTCTGTATTCTGCAGCTTTAGAGTTACTCAGCACTCTGAACTGCGGACACTGGGTCTGTTCAGTACAATTTCAACATTGTCATGAAGCTGAATCATTTGGCATCTGAATTGTAGCTGAATAAGCTTCTATCTTTATAGTTCCATAAAATTCTGTAGGGAGAGATAGATTTGTTTGGTGACAAAAACAACAGGAAAGTACTTTATCTCTTGGAGAAGTTATTCAGCCTCCATATAAACTCAGGTAACTATTAACACAGGTTATAACTATTTTACATTTCAAATAATTTCAAATAATAGGAAAAAACTCCTTAAAAATTCTGCAGTATTTGCATGCCTCAGAAGCCATGTGATTGCCCTCCTGCTCTCTCTCTCATTACCACTTGGATCATAACTGAATTCTTAAAAGTTCTGCATCAGAGGAAGGCAGCAACATGAACAATTTGAGCACTACATAAAACTTCCCATGAGGTCTCTTCCTTTTTCATTTACTGAGATTTGCTGTTTACGCATGATGGACTTGATCCTTTACAATCAAGATTTTGGGGTAGAGACCCAGCAAAGTGCAAAGCACGTCCTAGCAGCTGTTCCACTTGCTGATCTGAATGCCCTGGCTTTGAGAGTAGATTTAAGCCAAAGGAGATATTCTGTCTTACATGCTCTTGGAAACTCCTCTACTCTAGTGACATGCTGAGAGCTGTGTGTGCAAGCACACTGAGTATTTTTCATTCCAGGGAGGGGAATTCTCAAATACAGAAACTGGAGCTTCTGAATCAGTGTGAGGATCTATTATGCTAGAAGGCAGACCAGTTGCTTCCAGCCAATAAATTTTGGACCTACTCAGAGTACAAATTACTGTAAATTACAGAAAAAAACCCATCAGGCTGGCATTTCACAGCTAATTCTGGGCTTGGCTATATGAAGTTTACAAAGGTTGAAATAAACCCATTGTATAAATTTAAAATGAGTCATGCAGTGGTTCATTTTTCTTCCAACCCAAAATATATTATTGTCAAGGAAGCCAAATGTGTTTTAATGTGCACATGCTATACAAAGCCCTACAGGATGTAACTGAATCACACTGAAAATTGTGAGAAGAGTGTTATTCCTCCCAAAAAGTCCTCACTGAAAGAAAATTGTCCAAAGTGCACATAATCAATGTGAAAGCATAAGTTTACATTGGCTGTTAAACATGTCAAGCTCTATTAAAACTGATGCTTGTTTCCCAAAGTTAGTGGAAAGAGCCACTCACAGTACTGTTCCTTAAAAAAGGGGAAAAAAAATACAAAAAAAACCCAGAAAACCTGTACTTAGGCAGACTCTTTTCAGATCCATCTTCTCTCAGGGTAGTATCATACCTGGGGAAGACAGACCAGAGCTGTCCAGCATGAGGGACTAAGTGGAGCTGCTGTGCCAAGCTGTGTTGTGTGCCACTTGTGTGCCTACTTCATTAAACTTCAGTGTGTTTCATTTTTGTCATCACCAAAAGAAAGTAAAAAACATCCAGTATTGAGTGAATCTTTTTTGTCACTGAGCTCGTCACTCAACATTCTGTTCCACTCAGTGGAGGGAAATAATCACTCCTGGCAGATGGTTGGCTAAATTTGCATTAGGTGTCTGAAATTGCTCAAAAGAGTTTTGCCACTAAATGTTATTTATTTACACTGTTGTCTTTAGATAAGAGATGTGATGCCATGAACAGGCCGCTGTCTGTGCTGTGCTCTTTGACTGTATCATCTACACCAGCCTAAAGAAGTTTGAAGAAGCATCAAGGCCAGATTGGATGGGGCTTTGAGAAAACAAGTCCAAAGAGGTGTCCCAGGCCATGGTAGAGGGCTTGGAACTACATAATCTTTAAGGTCACTTCCAAGACAAACCATTCTGTGATTCAGTGATTTTACTACTGGTTCAAGACTCCCACTGGGGAAAACTGTACTGCTCAATCTTCAGTGAATGACACTGTTTTTTAGCAGAGGAGAATTTCTCCCCTTTTTCTCAATTACTGGCTTTGTTTTCCCACTTCTCTTATTTTAACAATAGATATGGTTTGAAATGGTTTTGATGGTTTGATCTCATAGCATCTATAACTTCTCACAAAGGGAAGCAGGGAGGGCAGGCACCGATATCTTCTCTCTGGTGACCAGTGACAGGGCCTGAGGGAATGGCCTGAAGTTGTGTCGGGAGCATTTTCTTCTTCCCGTGACTTCCCTGGTCACATCACCAGGCCTGACAGAGCTCAAGAAGCATTTGGACAATGTTCTTAGGCTCATGGCTGGATCCTTGGGGTTGTCCTTGGCAGGGCCAGGACCTGGATTTGATGGTCCTTGTGGAGTCCTTTCAACCTGACACAAAAAAACACTATTGTTTGTTGCAGTCGTTTTAAATGCTAGATAACAACAAGGCACATCTTTTCAAGAGAGACTGGGAAATTGTCTGGCAGGGAAATCCTTCTCAGACAACTGGATACTGAGACATTGCCCCAGTTTAGGAATTCTTTGATCCCCAAGTGGTAAGGGTCTCAGAAAGGACTGAAAGACACTTTCCTTTATTGCGTCTACTGGCCCTGATCTTTTATCCTTCATGAGACATTTGCTTTACACCTCTGCCAGAAACAGGAGGCTGGGCTGTGCAGACCTTTGGTCTGATTTATTTTAGCTACCCTGATGTTCATAAGTATTCAGGTCACAGGTTGTGTTTGCGTGTAAGCACTGGCAAACATGACTATTGTCTCTGAAGTCTGGAGAGAGCATCTCCAGACTTTTTGAGCTTCTTTGTCTTTTTAAAAAGGCTGTAATTCTGGAAACATACAGAGTTTCCATGTCTACTCAAATTTTGACACTGCAAAAATATCAAACAAATAATGTGGTTGCTTGTATAAGAGTTATACATATGCTAGCTTCAAATCTTAATCAGGAGATTAAATTCAGTTATCCTGATGTAAAATTGGTCTAATTCCATCTCACTAGTTTCTCCTCTCAATTACACTGGTTCAAAGCTGGTGAGTTGGACTATTTTATTGCCACAGTTTTATACTAGAGAATTAAACCAACTGTGAAAAAATACAGACAATATTTCAGTTAATACTCAGTTGGGAAGAATGGATTTTTGATTAAATTTAAAACTGTTTCTACATGGCAAAAATACGTTCAAGGGTAGTTACACACATAGGGATTCACAAACAGGATAGAATGTAGGCAGGGAAAGAAAGGAGGAAAGATTCATGTTCAGGGATTATTGTCAATTGCAGGTATTCAATGGAAAAATAATGCCTGAATGCTGCCTTAAGGTAGCATTTTCACTGTCAATATCACTAGTGAATCTTCAAAACCACTAAGATTAAGGGGTCTGGATTTGGTTTTGTACAACATTAGGACAGAAAAATGATCCTCTTTGACACTGAGGGCTCAAGAGTCAGAGTTTGGGATGAGAAAAGTCCATGAAAATCCACTGAAATCAGAGAAGAGCCTTCTCTGGCTACCTATGAGTAAGATTTCTTTCATCAGTGTTAAAAATTAGATTAATCTAGATGCCAATTTTATATAACAAATTGCAAATAATTCTATGGGAGAATATTTCACTAGAGTGGTAGGGAATTGGATTTATGAAGGGGATTTCAGTGTGTTCAGAGTACTGGGAAACTAGAACTACTGGATCCTCAGGGATACATTCAATGTCATGTTTCTGCAGAAATGAAACATTAAGATTGCATGTAATGCAATTCATGCAAAGTACCTATCCATAATTCCATGGCTATCCCCCTTTCTCTCTGAAAAAAAAAAAAATCAAATAGATAGCTGTGTTTCAGCCACAAAACAGCAGGTATGTGCATAGCAGCAATACAAAGGAAGATTTACCCCATATTCTTTCTTCCACCATTACTTCCTTGTCTTTGATTCCCCCCCCATCTACAGAGTCTTGTTTCCATAAATCCCAGCTTCTCCTGATTTCAACCTCCCTGCCTTGCTTTTTTTGCAAGTTCATCTATACATCTTGGGGTTTTTTTCCTTTTTTTTTTTTTTTTTTTTTTTTTTTTTTAATAAAGCAGTTTTATATTTGTAAATATAGTTCTTTTGCTGAGGAATGTTGAATGTTTCCCTACTAACTCAGAATAGTTCTTTGAAACAAAAATACTACCTTGGCACCAGAAATCCTAGGATTAGAGTTCACTGTGGAACATTCCAAATTATTCAGACTATTCTAACTGTTTTTAGGAAAATACCTTTCTCTGAACACATAAGGAAAGACAATGTCCTGGTACCTTTACCCATACTGTCTCCCTTTCTCCTGTCATTATGTTTCTTAAGATTTAGATTTGCTTTTGATTGAAAGATTTTAAAGTGGCTTCTATCAAGCAGAAGAAATACTGTTTTTCATTAGGGTTTCCAAATGTTCCAGGGGTTTTTTGCTTGTTTGCTTAATGGGTGTTTGACTCAATACAAACCATCTTAAGTTTTCTTTTCATTTGCTTTTGTCTTTCTGTATTGAGAGCACTGGCGAGGGAGGGAGTTATGGTGTGCATATTGTGTAATACAGTCAGTGGTAAATTACAGAATAGAAGGCTTCATTTAAGTGTAACAGGAGTGAAGTCTTTGGGGTTGGACTTGACTTCTTCCCAGTGTCTGTTGGTTTGTTTTTTTCTGCCTTGTGAAATGCTCCAGGGTAGTGCCTTTCACCACCACTGGATAATGGACAATTCTGAAGATGTAAACCCCCGATGGGGAGATGTTCCATATTCATTTAATGGAACTGGGATCTACATTAGATTCCTGAGTATAGTTGCTATGAAATGTCCCAAATATTCCCTGTTTTAGTAACATTCAGTGATTATTGAGTAATAGTAATTAGTTCACCAAACCTGGCTCTGAACTATCTATACTTTCCTTGTAACTCATAGAGAAAATAAGGAGTTTTACTTTGAGATAAGCTAGACCTAGATAAATTGCCTATTTTTGGGTAACAATTATGGACATGACAGCTGAAAGAAAATACTTTGTAAGAACTAATTTTCAGTTTGTCCATAATCCTCCATCCAACACAATACAAAACCAGATGAGTAGGGTCTTCATTATGGCGTATTTGATGCTATAGACTTCTTTATGGTGAGTAATGCAAGTAAGAATGGTAAACTCATACTTCATTTTCTTTCTGTCTTTTTTTCCTTTCAATTTTTTTTATTAATTTTCCTTGCTGTTTTTCCCTTTACTTTCTTTTATTTTTTCTCCTTTTTTTCCTTTTGTAATTTCTCTCTTTTCTATTCCCTTTTTTCTTTATTTCTCCTGCCTCTTTTGTCTTCTATTTCTTTTTTTTTTTTCTTTTTTTCATTATTTTCCTTTTACATAAACCGCTTCAGTCTTTCCCATTAACTCAATTCAGTTTCCATCATCCAGAAAGGACAGTCATGAGTTGCAGACACTGAGACCATCATCTGAAGTCCTGATTCTTTGCCTCTGTGGCATGAACTACAGCTGCTCTAGTTTGTTTAGATGTAATTTTAGACCGAATGGAAGGCACATATCCAGGTGGACCACTCCACCTACACTGGATGACTTTCTCTAACGTCTCTTTGTCTCTAAGGTACCTAATTACTGAATGCGGGCTTCGGTGGGTCGATGCCGCGTTTGTCCCCGCTGGGTCCCTCGTGGGCCGCTTAGGCAGCGCTCTGCCAGCCCCCACGCGTGCACCCATCTCACCTTGGCAGGTGGCTGTGAGCAGCCGCTCACACACACGGTCCGTGCACGAACCGGAGACAGAGAGGCGAGAGGGGTTCTCTGCGTGCAATTCCGAGGCGTTTAACGGCAACGCCCCGAAGGGAACACAGGCAAGGAAGAACCACAACCAAACGCCCGCACCCGTTTTATCCTGAAAACTGCCAGAGGTGGGCAGAGCATCCAAAACCAATAGTCTGAGGGCTAGGGGGCAGAGGCAAGGTTGAATGACAGAACAGGGGCCAATGGGAAAAGGGATGGGAAGGGGGAGAGGGCCAGTGACCAGCAGGGTCTAGACAAAGGGAGAGGTTTCTAGCGCAGTGTTGTAAGGAGAGACCGCTTTTAAGGCAACTTGAGGGGTGTAAAGTGGACTTAGCCACTGCAACACCTAATTATTCTTAGAAACGTGAAACAAGATTATACAATGTCCCAATAGTTCCTTTTAGCTAGAAAGCACCTATTAGCTAATGCTTTTATAGCAATTTTGGATAGTATCATTCCACCAAAACCAGCACAGCTATGTAATTTTATACTTACTGAGGTTTGAACTGTGTTCTGATCAGGAGACAGTCTCAGGATCCAGGAGGTGAAAATCTACAAGAATTCTCCACAGTGTGAAGCAGTCAGTGTTTTATTTCCTAGTGTTTTTTTTTCACAATGTTTTATTTCACAATATTTCCAGAGATTAAACACTCCAAAACAAACCTTCAAAAGTAATTAAGAACATTTGTCTGATCATAGAAATTCATTCTGGCGTCAATATTCTCTAGAAAGAATATAGTGGCCCAGACTGCATTGTTGGTAAATGGGTGATGGCATATATTCAACCCAATTAAAATATCTGTATCTAAAATTCTACGTTGTTTGACTTTCCCACCTTGATTACATATTGTTTTTATGAACCAGTCAGTGAACTGAATTTACCTTCAAGTTCTGTTGACTGTGAACAATGTAGCAAAACTCTTTTTGAAAAATGGATATATATAGTAAAAGGATCATGTCTTTAACTATATTTTTTTCCCAAGAAAAAGGAAGTATTCCTTATACAAACAAAATTGAAATTTAAAAAAAAAATTCCAAAATTACTTGTGCTACTTTGAGATGCATCAATCAATATGTGGTTCTTGTGATTAGACTTCAGCCAATTATAAATATTTTTAAAATTCAAAATGGGGACAGCATTGGAAGAAAAAATGTATTTCAAAGTTTGTAAACAAATATCCATATGACCTGAAAACAAATTAATAGTCAAAAGATACATGTTTTTTTGTTTTCCATCTTGTTGGAGTCTATAATTGAAACCTTACTGCTCCTTTCTTTTTGTATCCCATTAAAATATTCCCAGCCCAGTTCACAGTTCTGTTGTCCACAATCAATTCTCTGCCTCCCAGTGATCTTATTTTAATATTTGCATGCAGCTGTTGTTCAGCCTTCATTTTACTAAGCTGATACATATTGGCTTGCTATCACAGAGACAATAGCAATAAGATCTTAAGCAAGCAGAGTTCTTGGACATGTCATGACAGCATCTTTTAGCAAACTGAAAGTTTTAGTCTTCAAGTAGGAAGGGATTGTTTGTTTTTTTTTTCCTCACTGGTGCAGTAACATCTCTAATTTGTCCTTGAAGCTTTTTCATTTCTTCTAGGGAAATATGGAAAAAAATCCCAACTAAATTTTTGGTGTGGTGTACCTTTTGTCTATAAATGCAAATAATTAGAGTCCATATTATTTCCTTTGCTTTCCTTTGACTTACCCTCTTGACCTTGATTGCTGTGACACAAGCTGGTTTCCATTGGTCTGAAAGCATTCTTGACTTTGAACATCATGTTTTTAAAGCAGGAAGAAATTACAGTCAAAGTGAGGCAATGGAAGTCCTGCACAAGACATGGGTCTACCCAAGATATATCAGCACTTTGAAAAATCAGCTTCAGCAATCTTCCCCTTCACACCTCCTGTTGTCTTGAAAGGTGCATTTAAATTTTCAGACATAACTTGTGCTATGTCTGTCTAATTTACTTCCTTCCATACACAGACATATAGACACAAACATATCACTTGGGTGTTTTTTATGCTTAGAGAAAACAAACCAGTGTAAGCTGTAATAGAACTGCTAATGAGCTGATGTTATCTACCAACCTGTTTAAAATTCTGTTCTCTTTCTGTTTTGCATTTTGTGGGGTTGTAATTTTAATTTTCAAGTGCAGTCTTATTTCTTCTCCTTAGTGTTCAGCTTTCCCATACCACTGTGCACAGTCCACGCACCCACACAGGCACACAAATCACAGAGCCCTGACTGGAAGGAATCATTTATGCTTCAGTGCTCTGTCTTGAGTTGTTTCCATTTGTTGGTACCTGGTATATGTTTATTTTTTGGAGGATAGGGATTATAATGACATCCAGAACCCTAGGGATGGGCTGGGTACAAGAAAAACCAAGACATTTCCTGTGGTTTATAGTGTAAGGATATGTCATATGGAGGAAGAAAATGTGAAGAGGACAGGTGAAATAATTCCTCTATTGCAAATTGTGTATATATATTTTTGTAAAACAGTCAGTATGGAAATGATTGACAGTAGTGAACTATGTCATAATCTTAACATTGAATTAATCATAATTTTGGTCTAATAATTCTAAGTTAAATGTCTAAAAGGTATCATCTCCTGATAGATTTTAATCAAATCTACATTCCTACTATTTATACCATTTCATAATGTCTTAAAAATATGAAAAGAAGTTACAAAGAATTAGAGAGGATGTTAGGATCTTCACAATATAATATTTAATAAGGCAGATTGAATCAGTTCATCTGTTCCAATGGCAATCTCATCCATTTTTTTAATTATTATTCACTGCACTTGCTTCCTATTGCTTTTCCTAATCTAGTTTTAAATGTCTGAACAATGAAACATCTGCTGGAGAATATCCCAACATTCCCTGGGAGAATCATACAAGCTAACCAAATATTTCCACAGTATCCTTTTCAGTTGATCGTTTGCTACATGCTTTTCATCATTACTGAACTCCTTTATCTACCTTAATTCTTTTTTTTTTGTTTTTAATTTATTTACATTGCCTTTATTTGCAAAAAAAAATTGTTCTTCAGTAGTATGGTAAAGTATTTTCTGTAAAGGCATCCTTGTGGTTTTGAACGGCATAAAAAAAATTTAATTTTCTACAATTTATTGTTCCTAAAAAAAATTGCTCTAAACAAAACACTACTAAAAAGGTTTCAGAAACCTTCATCACACTCATAGACTATACAAAGACTAGTTTTGAAGACTTTAGTAAAAGAGCAAGCAAGATCAAATGACCTAGAGTCAGGATTTATTGTGATCATTTTGAATAATTCTAATTATAGATGTGCTTTCATGAGAGGCAAACACAAATGTGGGTTCATTTTGGTACAACCAGTCAGTGGCTGGTGTCAGAATTCAGGAATCTGGTGGAAAAACAGCTCATAACTTCTAAACGTCATACTTGAGTAGTGGATTCACCTTTATTTAGGTAATAGGTTCTTCCTTTTTTGTAGAGTACCAAAAGGCAGGTACCATGAAGAGGGAAAAAATATGCTCTGTTTGTGTGTGGTTTTATGTGCATTACCTTCTTAAATTGTCTGGACAGGTGATTAATAAAGAGGACTATAATCTCAATTTCATGCAAACCTCTAGATAAAATAATGGTCACTGTAAGGCAGAGAAGATGAGAAGGTCGAACTTGGAGGTGAAAAAAACAGGTCAGTGATGGTCGTGAAATAATCAATTAAATGGGAAACATCTGGAAAAATGAACAAAACTTGACTAAAACTATCAAAAGGATAAATACTGAATAGTTGGCACTCAAGCTATAGTAACTTCCATGAGTCCTTATGGAAAAGACTTGCTTTTTGAAGGAGACAGATGAAGATGAAAAAAAAAGTCCATCTCATCATACTGACCTTAATGGTTAAATATTCTCTTAAGCTGTCAAGCTCTTTTCTTTAATTCTTTCCTCAAATAATGAAGCTAGTCTGTACACAGCACTCCTCTCAAAAGCAGGGTCCCTCACACAAAGTTTCTTCAAAACATAGGACTTGGGAGACTTACCAACACAGTGGTCTAGATGGGGAACCACAGCTTCATTTCTACCCAAAAATGTAGGTGCAGCATCAAATACCTTGGTTCTTGAGCAGGCCACTCGTTTCCAGTTAGTGAACAGGGAGGCTGGCTAGAGTTCAGAAAATGAATGCCGTATGCAGAGTCAGGATCTTAACTGATGATTGACTCAAGGACCACTCGATTCTGCAAAAGGTCTTAGAACAGTAGAAGTAACTAAATTTCTTTCTGACTAACCAAGTGATAGAACAGAAGAGAGAATTCTCTTGCGCATGGGGTAAGGTTTTTATTTCGTTTACTGTTCTTATTTTAGCAGAAATGCGTATAAATATTTAGATGTAAAGGTCTACCTCTGAACTAGCTTTCTCAACTCCTGTTACCATCAAGAAAACTCAGAAGTTTTATTGTTAAAAAGAGGTGTCTAATGCATTCAATATGCTCTAGATAATTGCTTCTGACTTCATAATTCCAGTCCAGAGGGGTATAGGCATTTTGCAGTTCTGACAGACCCATGTGGATGTTTCATACTTACTCATAATCTCAAATGACAGTAGATGTTTTACTTCAGTCAGTTGAAGCAAATTCATTGTTTATAAACACAATAAAGCCTACAGAGCTATTCAGCTTATGAAGTTTAGATGTGTGTTTTAGGACTAAGTATATAGGTCTTTGGACAGTCTGTATTTCAATTAACACCTGTGGACTACTATGCAAGCTTAAATATATCCTTTCTATGTAGACAGCTTAACACCAATATCTTTGTCTGGACCATCACTATACCATCATCCAGTGTACCCATATCTGTCTTGCCCTACAGGGACCAGAAACAGAGCTTGAGAGGTCTCACCAGTGCTGAGCAGAGGGGAAGGATCACCTCCCCTAACCTTCTGGTAATATTCTTGGTAGTACAGCCCAGGAAGTTTTTGGTCTTCTTTGCTACAAAGTCAGATCGTTTAGTCAGTTTCTTGCCCACCCACAGCCCCCTACATCCTTCTCTGCCAATGCTGCTTTCCAGACAGTTGGCTCCCAGCTCATCTTGTTACTTGGAGTTATTTTTCTCCAAGTTCAAGACTTTACATTTTCTTGTGTTGTGTTACAGTGCAGATACTGCAACATGTGTATCAGACGAGGAGGCCCATGGAAAAGAAATATATATGGACCAATTCTTGGTAGATGTTTCAGAGATGTTTATTTCTCCAGCCTCATGGCTGAGGATCTGCTGAGGAACTGAGGCAATCACAGGACCCGAGGGTCCTTGCCCACGCAGGGGAACACAAAACAACCCATGGGGAACGAGGCTGACCAGGGGCAGGGAAACCCCGTGTCTCCCCGCCAGGGCCCCTCTCCCAGGGCCACATGGCAGGGGGAGGGCCCCAACAGTGTTGAACTACTTTTGCTGTCACTTTAGGCCTTCTTATTCTGGAAATATTTATTTGTCTGGACTTCAAGGTTACTATCTTCCTAACTTGAATTTATTTGTGAACATTCTACACTTCATCAGGCTTATTTGGGAGAACAACGTTCTCTCCCTGCATGTGCCCAGAAATGCACCAATCTGAAAGGCTCTTTACCTTTTTCTTACTTTATAGAATGTATATCCCTTCCATAAGTCCTTTGAAGAATCAAACCTCTCAAGGCATTTAATTACAGCTAAAGAGTGCCAACTTTTTTAGCAGTATAATGACCCAGAAAAATCACTCAAATTGTGGCAGACCTTCCTGAAATTTCTTGTTCACGTAGAAGCTCTCTCTTTCCAGGAAAGTGCTCCAGGTGCTCTCATTTCAGGGCCCTGCGTTCCACAGGTGGCCTGATGGGGAAAATCTGGGTGGTATGACATCAAGTTACAGAGAATTTCACCCTTTATAAACTTTAACCTGTTCACTCATTCAAAAATTATTGCATGACAGTGTATGTGTCATGAACTATGCAAGTCCTCATTGTCTGTTTCCTTATGGCAATGCACAGATGCAGCAGGTAGCCTGCGAAAGCCTTTTCTGCCTGTTTTATTTCTGCATTCGCTCTCACCTTCTGCTGCTGCTTTTGCACGTGCTTGTCCCCTCCTCCTTATCTCCCTCTCCTTGTCTCCTCTCAAGGCATTGGAGCCAAGAAAGTCTGAGATTTACAACTGTGTGATACCTGCTCCACCGCGATGTCAATTTAATTTGAACCAATTTGACAACCCTTATACTAACACAGGATCGGAGACCACAATGATAGTACAACATCCGTCTCTTGTTAAGCTTCCTGCACCTGCTATTGCTTCCCTCTGTAATTGCCCTAGATCAAGAGACCTATTGTAAATGTGTTAGGTTTTGCTGACAACACAAAGCTGGGAAGACGCAGGAACTCAGGCTTAAGAGGCAAGGAAAATTCAACAAGATTTGCTGGGCTCTGGGCTGTTACGCAGCAAATGAAATTCGGTATTGACAAATACACATTAATGTAATTGGTCAAGGGAAGTGTGGAACTAAAAGAGCAAAACTGCTGAGTAGGAAAAGGAAGGGTTTAAAGGGATGCTGATATAATATTTTTATCAGGGCCGACACCAAAATCTCTGTTCAA
The DNA here is from genome assembly GCF_041296385.1 of Aphelocoma coerulescens. Lineage (NCBI taxonomy): Eukaryota > Metazoa > Chordata > Aves > Passeriformes > Corvidae > Aphelocoma > Aphelocoma coerulescens. The sequence continues at coordinate 7,002,342 of NW_027184085.1, forward strand.
GTACAGGGAGAGTCTTTGAATGTCGAATTGCTCTTTACCTAACTTGAGGTTTTACATACTTCCTGCTTCTGAAGTATTTCAGAGCATTTCACTGGTAAAGCTGTTGTCTAAATGGGAAACTGAGGGCACATCACCCAGTCTTATAAAATCTCACTGAATGTGTGCAATAAGTAACTTTGGTCACTCGCAACCCAAACACTACTGCTATTTGTGGGATCTGTGTTTATCAAATCAACATCCACAGTGGTTATTAATTATTAGGACTTTGCTGAACGACAAAGCTGCTCAGTCCTTTTTTGATAGAGTAAACCCCATATTCCTGACTGTACTGTTATCTGAAGGGGTTGTGTGTGTCCCTTCGAGCTGGATTACCTGAGGACTAGTTTGTCACAAATAAGTAAGGATGTGATTCATCTTCTCTAACTTCAGTTGTCTAAAATTTAGAGGCCTAAGTCTGAATTCATTACCTAAGAATTCCTTCATGACAGTCCAGAATAGAGAGAAACAGACATTTCCAGAGATTGATTTGTATTAATCTAGGTTTGATATATATCTTAAAGTGAGCCAATCACTCCTGGAAGGATTTATTGATCAGTTCATCTATGTTTGGGCAAATGAGTCCCACCTAGTAATCCAAACTGTTCCATCAGAAACATAGCTTTTTAATTGTTTCTTTTTATATCCCTTCTCTTTCTTCTTTCCCAGCCTTCATTCACAGCAAATTGCCATTTTTCTTCTAATATGTATGTGTCAGATGAATTTCAGTGCCATGATTCCCATGGATTGAAAACATGAAGCAGTGAGTATCACCTAAAATGTAGGAAAAAAGGACTTTTTTTCCTACTCTGGGCTGCAGCTCATAAAGATCCATGGCTATACTGTCTTTTCGAACTCTCTCACATTTCTTGCCATGTTGAAAACTTCAGATTGCTGAAAATACTTTCCTACAGTATCACAAGCCCCGTCCTGTAGCTGTTCTTCAGTTATTTCTTAGTCCAGTGTTCACTACATCAATTTTCTCATGCTCACATGGAGGAGCTGAGCTCACTCTGTTTTGCTAAGGGCTTGTGTTTACAGTAGCATTTTATACTTGTTTGCAGTGATGGCCATGCTCTCCTTTACATGTGTCTGCAGCACTGATCTGGAGATTCACATGTTATTTCATTTCCCTCAGACTCCTTGAACCAGGGCATGAATTTGAAATGAAAAGGAGATGATTAGTTTAGCCTGAGTGCAGCACAGGGATATGAAAAACTGTAGAAAAGCACAAAATAAGCTGTGATCCTAGAGGCTGTGAATGAAATTTCTCCATGAAAGGGAGGTTTTTTTGTTCTTTAAAATCAAATCTCAGTGACTGCATTTGGACCATCATTAATTTATGCCTGTGCAAGTCCACTCCTATTACATAGTCCTGTTCTCATGCTCAGACTGCAGGTCTATGTTTATGTTTTTGTGGTACACAGGCTCAGCCTCCAGATCATGTTGATCACTTATTCAAGCTGATGATGACTTGATTTCCACCTAGAATGAGCTGAGAGGTCAGCCAGACAGGAAAACTCAGGCACAGGAATCAATCCAGATGTCGAGTATGTGGATGCAACTCTTCCTGCTGTTGGAAGCGTGGATTTGACTGATGAGAGCTGAGTTAGAGTGCAGACCAAGCTCAAGCGTGAGTCTATCATCACAGTAGGGTGAGAATAGTGGAACCTGGTGCCTCTGTCCACCAGCATTAATGTCATGGCTTTAATCCTTTTGCACCTTGGATCTTTTCTATAAAGCATGAACAAATTTCCACAATGACAGCTTGAAGCGACCTGAAAAATATTCTGTCGTATGAATAAGGCATCCCATAAGGAAGAGGTTAATAAAGAAAAAGTAGAGAAAAGTTTTTCCCTTTCCTCACTGCTCACTCACAATTTCTCTGTCATGGTAATGCTTACTTCAGGCCTCAGTGAAAGGCCGAGCTCTGGGATGTGCAAAACAAACTTCTGCCTGCTTCAGGGAGAAGTTAAAGGTAGGGGGGAAAAAAAAAAAAAAAAAGAAGTTTTAATAAGCAGGAAGCATTCATTATTCACTAATGGTCATTTTTTACTGAAAACACCAGCAACTTATCAAGGCTGCAGACTGTCATTTTCTTAGTGTTTTAGAAGAGAATGATGAAGTTAACAAGGGAAGTGACAAAATATACTTCTATGTCCCTCCAGCAATTAGATTCAAGACTTCTGGGTTGGTATAATTTGACGGTAAATTCTTATATTGTTACCTATTTGAGGACTCCAGCCCTAATTCAAGTAGGTTTTGTTAACCCTATCATGATAGATTGGGCAAATAACTGAAATTCAAATATTAAATTGAATATTACAAGGATTTTCATTATTGCATGGTAACTTTTGTTTGACATATCAAATACATTTTAAAAAATAAACACCAAATCTACATTCACTCCCAATCCATTAGTGAGTGCTTTTGCTCTCCTTCCAAATTTTATCAATTTTGGTTTCAGAATAATCAGCAACAACAGAGGCAAGAGTTTAGGACAGGACATGCTTTCCCTGGAAGATGTTAGCAAGCTGTGAAAATCAACTTTTTTGGCCTGGAGTAAGAGTTTACTTTTCTAATTCTCATTTTATATCACGGAGGGAGGTGAGACAGCATTTGCCCCAGAACAGAAGAAGATAATTTATCAGATGGATTCCTACCGACTCTTCAAACAGCCTATTGTGACCTTTGGTTATTAAACCTTTTGACTGTTAGTTAATTTCAGCAGTGGGGAGGCTATTAGCTGACCGGCTAGATTCCCTGCCCAGCATCTGCTAACCAATGACCTGTGATCTGGGCAATAAAACTGAAATTACATCTGGACAATAAATATATTTTGGCTTCTAACACAATGAGAGGTCCCATCCTACCTCAATTTATTGATTTTTTAAAGGTATGCCAGAAGACATTTTGCTGTGTCTTAATGAAATAACTTGATTTTGGCCTTTTTCCATCCATGAAATACGTTTTTACATAGGCTATTGATGCCAGGAATTTTTGGTCATCTTAGGGACACAAAGGAGGGAGATGGGAAGAAATAAATAGCAGCAGCAACAGAACTTACAAGTCAAAAGAATAAAAATTATTATTTCTATCTTGTTAAAAAAAAGAGAAGAAAACTTAGTTTTGGAAACAGCATGTGTTCCTCAGCAGATATCACAGTGTTTATGCCCTGAATGGACACATGTGAGTAAGAAAGAGGGTGTAATTTGAACAATGGGAAGGACTTAAGCCATATGTTCATTACTGAAAGAATAATCCTTGAGCAGTAGAACCAGAAATTATTCCTGTAAACTGTAAGAAACTCATAAACTGTGATATCTCTTCTAAAAATGCTGGTGACTATCAGAAGGTAGAATAGGGGGTGAAATATGGCCACTCCCTAAGTCTGGATCAGGAACAGTCTTGTAGGAGGAGTGCTTCAAGTTCTTATTCACCAGTGTGGCATGTTCATAGATCTGCAATGAGAGCTGAGACATTTAAATAAATCTGCAGGAGTTTAGTGATCCAGATGCTTTTTAAATCCATGGACTCATAGAATCATTTACATTAGAAAAGCTCTCTAAGGACATCAAGTCCAACCATTAAGACAGCACTGCCAAATCCACCACAAAACATGTCTGTTTAATAAGCACCACATCTGTACATATTTTAAATGTTCAGAGATGGTGACTCAACCACTTCCCTGCATTGAGTCACACTGTTCTAATGCCTGACAACCACCTTAGTGAAAATCTTCTTCCTGTTATCGAGTCTAAACCTCCCCTGGCAGAACTTGAGGCCATTTTCTCTCATTCTATCATTTGTTACTTAGCAGAAGAGACCAACATTTAGAGAGCAAAGAAGATAGCCTTCAGTTCAGAAAGTTTGTCATTAAACTCAGAGATAATGTATTTCATTTTCATTATAGAAACTATAATTCAATACGTGTGGTGAAATTGAAACCGTGTAATTGCATTCTGACAGGTATGGGCACTGTAGTCCAAAGATTTTATAACTCTCCGTCCTTAAGGTTTTTAGGAACTGGTGAGAAAAAACACAGGAAACCAGGCCAAAAGAAGTTAAATCAAAATAAACCAAATTGAAATGAACTAACTCAAAAGAAACCAAACTAAACCAAGAAAACAAGGCAAAGGAAAAAAAAAAGAAAAAGAGAGAGTCAAAAGATATTTTGCTGTACTTTCTCTATGAATTTATGATTCAGATATGACAATGCAGTGTTTTAAAGTCAAGATCTCAGTTAAAAGTGGCAAGCTCTTAAGAGCAATAAGCCTTCACTGAGTTTCAACATTTCAGAGAAATGCTTGAGACCTTGCTTTGTAGCTCTTTTTTGTTACATGCAAAGCTGTATATCTTCCACTGAGACCTTCTTGTGTTATGCTTAAACTGTGATTATTCAACTGGTTTCATTATAGTTGACACTTGTCTGTGACAGCAGGATGAAAGTGCAACCCAAATTCAACCCATGCAAGCTAAAGCTTTTAAAGTCATAGACTAAAGTAACTGCCCAAACGACTAAAACTCCTTCAAGCTATAGTGATGCAAGTTTGGGAGCTCAACCAGTTCAATCAACCTAAAATCTCTGTGATCTAGTGAGAGTGCAGGTTTGTTTCTCGATAAGGGAAGCCAAGAGTGCTGACACCTTTGATTAAAGAGTTTCCGGCAGGTAGGTGGAGTCTCAGGTTAGGGAACATGATTTGGGCTCGGGTATAAACTAAAAGAAAGCCCCTGAATCTAGGAGTTATTTTTTATTTACTTGATTTCCCATGGATAACATTTTCCCTCCCCATTCTTTCTGGGCTTTATACTTTACAGACTTTCCCCTAAGTTCAAGGTTGATGATGTCATTGTGACTAAAGGAAATGCAGTGTTTGGCTTCTCTTTAAAAGCTTTTTTGGTAACACAACACATTACATTTCTTGCTTGTCATTACATCCTGCCAGCTTTCTGGCACCACTTTTTTTTTTTCCCCCCTTCAGTTTTACTATTATGCATTATTCATTGCAAAGGGAAAAAAAAAAAAGAGGAAAAAAAAGACAGAAAAAAAAAGAGAGAAGAATAATTTGCATTTCCTGATTGGAAGCCAGGGATTATTCATCATTGCCCTGTACATCTCTTATAAAGATGATAAATGAATGTATATTAACTGAACCCTAAAACAAAATAATGTGTTTTTCTAAAAGTTTTCAGAGCTGCATTTCCATTGTAATTAGTTTACTTTTTTTAACCAAGTGTGTTGTTAAAGCACCATCAAAATGAAAGCTGAATTCTGAACTTTTAGAGGAGGTGGGAGAAAATAATAGACTATTCAGTAGGTTTTTCCTTTCTCTTTTAGGACTACTGAAAATAAGTCCAAATAGGTTCTATCTTTAAAATAATAATAATACTAACAGTAACAAACACAAAAAAAAATTTAAAAATCAAAATTCAAAATCCAATAAAGCAAACCAAAAGACAAGAAAAACAACAAAACCAAAATGCTTATTCAAGGAAATTACTCTGGAAGAAGCAGATAACCACAGTGGCAAGAAACTTGTTACACATTATTTGCCTCGTAAGAAACTTGATAATCATTTATACTCGTCCAAACAGAAATGAGGAAGAGATTGGTCTTTTCATCATTTTCTTTTGCTGTCTTGGTGTATTGAGCTTGTCAAGGTTTAAACAAGGCACTTGGCCTCCAGCACAGGCTCGAACCCACAATGCTGTTCCCAGCCATTCCCTCTCTGTGCCTCTCCTGCCACACTGAGGAGCTGAATTTGACTCTAAGCTGAACAGGATGTTATCCTATATAATATGTGATCTTTCAGTGAAGTAAAGGCCCTTTGTAGGGTAAAATTGCAATAAGGAGGCAGTTGGACCACATAAGACCCAGGGGACGAAAAAAATAAAATTTGTTGTGCATAAATGTTTTGGAGTAATAAGGCTGGATTATTTTTTTGTAGAAAAATGTGTTTCACATAAAAAATTTATTCCCTAAATGTTCTCATTTTCAGCAAAACACAACTAAAAACTTCAAAGAAACTAATAAAAACAGGGCCACTGAAGTTACTTCAATTAATGTTTTTTGGAAGTACTCTCTTTTGCTGTGTTTACATTCCCTTTTTTTTCCTTTCCAAATCTTGCCACTTCTTCCCTTCATTTTTCTGTACCATTTTTTATTTAAAAAAAAAAAAAACAAAAACAAAAAACCAAAACAAAACCACAAAAAAAAACAGAAGGCAAATGTCTAGTTTTTAAATGTCTTATTAATATTTTTTCAAAAATTAAAGACTTTTTTATTAAAAAAAAAGTAAGAAGTGGGATTTTCATTAATATTATTTATCAGTCTGGACAGAGTTGAATTACTTGTTCTCAGATCATGATTGCAAAATGCTGTTGTTTATTTTTCTTATCCAGATACAGCAATTATGTCCTTGAAATGAAGAATTGATGAGAACTTTCAACAGCACTGACAGAATTCAGAATTTTGTTGTTTCCAGTGTTTTGCAAAATAAGAAAATAGGACTTAAAGACTGGGTTCCCAGCACCCAGAGGGAAAAATCTCTGGTGCTGTAAACAGCTCCCTGGAGAAACTCAGCTCAGTGCTTTCACAAAGCAGGACATTTTCAGACTATTATTTCCATTAAACACCAAATTAACTGCCTGTAAACTTGTTCAGTTATTTGTTTTTACTGGCCTGTAAAAGCATAAAACATAAATACATAAATAAATATTTATAATGCATGGATAACAGTGCTAACACATGCCATAAGCCATGCCAGGAAAAAGGAAATAAATCAAGGTTCGTGGCTGAGAGATGCCACTTGCTTTGATTTGTAATAAACAACTTCACTTATTGTTATGCGCCTTATTCCTATATATTATTTTGCATTTTAGAATTTTGCTCAGCCTTTTCATTGTGCTAGCCACTCTTCAAAGAACAATCACAATCTCTAAAGACTCAGCTCTTGCCTGCCAAGTTTAGGCACTTAACTGAAACACCTAAATTAGGCTTTCTCTGTGGTCATTGCAAGTCATTTAAAAAAGCCGGAGGGAAATCTCAGATGCATATGAACCTTAGTCACATCTGGAATTAAAACTTTACTGTGTTTTCCAAGACAGGTGAGAGCTTGTTCTTCTACCTTGTGTGTGTGACAAGGGTTGCATGGCCTAAGTAATTTTAACAAAAAGAATCTTTTCTAGGAATATTAATGGAATTTTCTAAATATAACCTCCTATTTACATTGGGCTGGACTTTCCTGAAGAAAAGACTTCTAGCTGCTTGAACCTTTAATTTCTCCAGCAACTCTTTTGTAGACTGCCCTTCCAACTGTGAAGCCTTCTGCATCAGAAATTGCAGTCACAATCCTGGTACTGAAACAGCTCGCCAAAAGAAATACAGAAAAACATCCCATTCTGCTCTTCAGGGGTAACAGACCGGGCTACAATAAGAAGGGAATCTCAGCTTGAGAAATGTAAGACTGAGTTTGCCATTTGGGAGGAAGCTCTCTGGAGAACACCTACGGGCACTCTGTGGGCTAGCAAAGCCATGGTTCAGAGGAATACACAAAGGAAAGCATTTATTAAACTGTTGAGCTCCAAAGACAACTGATTGTGTGACCTCCAGTAACTCCTCCTCCGATCTTGGGTTCACTTCATGGCTTCCCTCTTCTCTTCCTAATTCCCTGGAGCTCAGTTTGGAGAACACAATTTTTCTTATATCAGTAGTCAAGGAGTGGGCAAGGCATTGGAATATATTTCTTCTTCTCTGAAGCTTTCAGCAAGGAAAGCCTGATTCCAGCCCTGGATTGTGATCAGCATGGCTAAATTGAGCCTTTGTGTGCAGTAATATTTGCAAGAGGTGAATACCCTATTTTCCTGCAGGGCCGTTTGCAGTGATTCTTTCCTTCACATGTGTGACTCGTTGGGTAATATAGCCTGAGTACTTTTATTATTACTTCCATGGGAAAACATTAACTGATTTATCTGATTAAAATTTGAGGTGGCAGCAGTAAATAAACAAAATACTCAATAAAGTCTCATTAATTGCGACACTTGTTTCTTTTGTAAATTTTAAAGCATTCCTTGACATTGTGTAATGTCTCCGCAAGTAGCACATGAGAGCTTTGGGGCTTTTTTTATTACTGCTTAGTTAAGAAATAACTTACTTTGTCCCATAGCTAGCAAGTTTGTTTCAGTATTATTCCACACAAGTTGCAGAGGTCTCTGAACACCACCCATGGTCATTAGGTCATTTTTCTCCGCAGCTTTTTCAGTAGTTACTCACAAACTGATAATTGCTACCAAATAGATGCACTGCAGTGCTGGGCTGTCATTTGTTAGTACTTCCCTTCAGCTTATAGCCCTGTGGCTCTCTCTCAGGCTCTGTCTACATGCCAGTGTGCTGTAATGATAAATAACATTATCGACCTATAGGTATGCATAAAACATTAGATGGATCGTATGTTTTCCGGACTGCTCAACTTCCATGAACTGCATTTCAAGTTACTTTGATCAGGTGCCTTAGCTCTGACACCATTAGTTTGGAGTGGGGAGAGGAGTAACCTGGGCAGAAATAACAAAACTCAACAAATTTATATATTATCTCTTCACATTATAAACTGAATAGTTATTTCAATAATTTCCTAAGTGGCAGTCAGAAAAATTAATTTAAAAACTTGTCACTAAAAAAAATTGTATATTGATGAGTTTAAAATATAATTTTCTTCCATCTTCATTTCATTAAACAGGTACAATCAGAGCACTTAAGTTTAATAATGGAAGACTTTAATTTTAAATATTTTTAACTTGAATAAATCTATACACAGTTTAAATGTCTGAAGGGTTTTGTTCTGTTTTTTCAAAATTCATAAATTATTTTAGAAAGCTAAATTCAATTTTTAGTGGTAACCCAGCATTCAGAATTCTAAATCCCTTGTATTTCAAATAATATGAGACTTTTAAGCAAAGACTCAAATGAAAGTTAAATTGTCCCCTAATGCCTTTAAGCACCTGGGGTTTTTTAAACATATAGCATCTTTGCAGATAAAATATGTTTGTTTTCTGTCATACCATGTGCACATATGTATTTATTTGTATGGGCATATACGTAAGACAAGTAAATTTAAGGGTATGTGTGCATGTATAAATTTATTATAGTGAAAATATTTTTCATTTTTTTGTTTTTATGAGGAAAAAAATGTAAATTCCACTTCAATTTTACAGAAGGGGGAAAATGTAATAGAGAAAAATTCTCCAATTTATTTTTGTCTAGTTGCAACTCAAATTAATTCCTCTCATGCACAATGCAAAAATCATTCAAAGCGTAATGATTCAGGATCAGGCCCTAATTTCTTCCCAGAACACTGTTACTGACATTAATGAAATGAAAGGAAAAGAAATAATAAAAGGAAATACAATAAGTGACAAATCTTTAGATGAAATAACTGCCAAACAAGCAGAATAATTTATGTTAGAGGAGTGGGAGGTCATCTGGCCCAACTCTTCACTCACAGCAGGACCTTAACACAATATGAGTTCAGTATGACATGAGGTCAGTAACACAGTTTTGTATTAATTCTTCTCGAAAAATAAATTAGATGGGTCTAGGAAAGAGAGAGGGACAGTCCAGGTCTTGCATTTCCAACCACAGAGAGACAAACTTAGCCCTAAACTAGCACACCAAACGTTCAAAAGTTAGCCTAAAATCTGACTTGTACATTTTTCTTTTCTTAAACAAATAATTAGATTAAAAACGTATAGCCAATTCCCACAGAAAAAATACTGTTAAGGGATAATTAAAGTGAGGAGCAGACAGAAAATTTCTTATTTAAAATTTCATCACCAACTCCAACAATATCTTCCTTGGGTATGAATTGAAAAGGTTTTGTTCATTACAAATTCATTAAGAAATTTGCATTCAGACATTCATTCTTTGGAGATGTAGTCCCTGCCCCTCATGCAGTAAAGGAATTAAAACTTCTTACAGTTTTAAAACTCTGGAAGGGTTTTTTGGGGAATTTGAGCCCTTCTTCTCTAGTCAAAGCAATTTTTTTTTCCCTGAAATCAGAAAAATTTTGTAACTCATGTTAAATTTGGAATTCATTCAAATACTACCTTCTTCCTCTCTGCAGCCTCCTTGCTAATTAAAAAAAACCCTATATGACTCCTTTTCAGCTGAAGAATCCATCAGATTAAAAATAGATATATATTTATATATACATATAATATATATATATTCAAAGATAAATGAATGAAAAGAGATTTATGTCTCATATTAGTCTATTAGGTAAATGGGAACAAATGTTTTTTAGCTGGGTTGTTTTCCTTCTCTTCCTCTCTCTATTTTACTGCCAAAGCCCCAGTAGAGTATGAATGCAGAATATCAGCCCATCTTCTAATATATGCAGCATAATCTTCTTAAAATGAGTTTTCACTTCAAGGAACAGAAGGGCTTAGAGATGAGCAGCATGGCTTTTTTGTATTTGGCATCTCATTATACTTAGTACCATTTTTTCCTTCTTAGAACAATTGAATATCATTAGTGAAGGAAAATTCTCCCTATATATTATTAGGACTTTTTGTTTTGTTTTGTATTGTTTTCCTTTTGTGGGGCATGGAGAATGAAGTGAGAGGAAGAATAAAGCTTTTTATCCATTCATGGAGAAAAAGAAAATGCTTTTATATTTCACATTCCTTCATCACAACTTAATATTTTTCCCCTTTCTGGACAATTCCGCCTCAAATAATTCTATATAAGCATTAACAAATGAACATTTACATGAATTCAGGATGTGGGTTCAAGGAAGTAAAAGCATTGTGCAATATTTTTTTTTTTTTTTTTAAGTGAAATGGCCTGAAATGTCATTTGAAGAACTGAGAAATTCTTCGGAATGTTTGAGTATAGATTTAATTTATCATGTCTTCTTGGCCAAACTCAAACACAGCATCAGCTTGAAATCCAACATCTTCCCTCGGGAAACCTCAGCTGAGTTCTTTACTGATTAAAGCCAATGAAGCTGGACGAGCAGACAATTTGCCCAAATATCTATTTGCATGGATAGTTTGCACTACATTAGTGTCTAGTGAAAATTCAGTGATTTAACATGTCTCTTACATGTTTAATTATTTCTTTCAGATAGGTTGGTTGGAGAAGGTAGGAAGTGTACTCATGTCCAGCATAATGTTGGATTACCAATACTATAAATGAAAGGAGTTGGTGACGGTGGAGCAGTAATTAATTATTTTGTCTTATCCAGTGTATAGCATCCATAATCCATGTCATGAGTTCTCCAGACTATTGACCATCAATTAACTTGTGTCATACCAAAAAAACAGGAAGCGTAAGGAATGGGAAATAATAGAAGAATGCTTAGGACAAAGCTAATTCTCAAACCCAAGGCTGTAACTCTGTGCAACAAACAGTAAGAACAGCCACACAGGTTGTGTCATTTTCTGGTAGTGTCTCTGATAAAGATGAAATTAAGACACAAATGTGAAAGACTTCAGTACCGAAAACTTTTAAAAATAAGATGGCACGGGAGAGAATAAGACCACTGGCACACTTGTAGAGATCAACACAGAAAGATCTCCTTAGCAACAGAGGTTTAGCTGGTGGGACACTCGATTTTTGTGGTTAATCCCTTCAGCCCAATGCATAGCCTTCCTGTACTTTGGAGATCTGCAGGCTGTGTGAGACCTACTGCCATAAACCACCACCAGATGCTAGGTTATACTAGGTTCCAGTTCAGCTCAGCTTGATTCAATTGGGCAGCTGGCCAAAAATGGCCTCAGCATCATTTCAGAGCCTTTAGCTGCTGTACTCACTGGTCTTGGCACACACTTTTCAGTCAGCTACATTCAGATGGCAAGAGAAACCATCTCTGAACTAACCATTTTCTGTTTAGTTGTTGAGTTTTTCATAGCCACTACCACCTGTGTTCATCCTTCCAAAATGTAAGCATCTCTCAAGCTTGCTAAGTGTCCTAGAGAGCATCATCTCCAGGGAATGATTCCTTAATCTGAGTTTTGATTCACCATTGAAAGTTATGCATATTCCTCAGTGATTATAAACAGCATAAAACAAATTAAGTCACTGCATAATTTCCTACGTGTAAACTAACATTTTTAGAGGAGTTGTAAATATTACATTTAGAGGAGCTTGCTTTCAGCTTATAAAACACAGGTCATTCAAATAACCATGATCCTCTAAGAGATCTTTATCTTGTCTCCAGCTAAGAGTATCCCATAGTCTCACATCATATCTATCAGTCCCATGCAGATAGCTCTTACACCCTAACACATCTCAGATGCTACTGGGTACACTTTTGTGGTTAATGAAATTTTTGCTTGTATTGAAATTGAAACTGGCACCCTGGAATTGTTAAAAGCCAAGCTGGATGGGGCTCTGAGAAAACTGGTCTAGTAGAAGATGTTCCTGCCCATCAAACAAGATGATCTTTAAGGTTCCAGTCCAAACTATTCTATAATTCTAAGACAAATCCAAGATTGACTAGACCTTCCAGGGACTGTAACAGAAGTTTAGACCCCTGCTCTGCTGTTCCTGTAGAAAACTGAGCTTGCAAAACTTAATCTCGAAACCCAGTCTCACTCTGAAGAAGACATGGAGGCGTGTCTTTTTTCCCAATGAAAGATAAATCTTATTTGAGAAACAAATTTTAATCACTCCTTCCAAGTCTTGCACTATTTAGGAGGCCAGAATAACAGTGCACAAGCTTCTTCTTGCTTTACCTCATGTGCTAAATAAATATCATCGGAAGCAAGGAGAGGCAGTGCTGAAGTCAGAGATTATTGTACGTGATTTAATCCAGTCCTCTGTGGGACCCCAGGTCCGTCAGGTGGCACGCAGTGGGGCTTGCCCCATTGTACTCTGCATGGGACAGAAAGGGAGAGCTCAGCTCCTCCCTCACTGGGGAGTGGGAGAAAGCTGCAGAGGTTGATTTCTGAAGCATAGAATAAAGAAGATAAAGTTTTTTAAAATGTGCCTCTATCTCCAAGAATTCTCTGCATGCAGCAGAAAGGAGGAAATTGTGCTCAGGAGCTGTCAGTCGGATTGCAGTAAAAACTCCGGTAATGATGCCCTGTCCATGGAAGCTTTACCAGCCTTTCCTGTAATTGAATGTTCTGACCTTCTCGAGCCTCTTTCTATAAAATAAATAAAACACAAAATAAATACATAATCCTTCCATTTTGACTTTAGGAACAAACTGAAAATTATATCAGTTAAAATAGAACAGTCTTCATTTAAAGAATACAGTAATTGGAGAACGTTTCTGTCCTGCTAGGAAAAATAAGCTGGATGAAATAAAGGAAGGGAAAAGAACAAAAAGAGGAAAACAAAATATAGTATGAAACTATCTCTTTTAACTATTTTCTTTTTCCTTTATTGAAATTCTAGGGGTAAGAGAGCCGAATACTTGTACGTGATTAATTTAGGGAACTGCTTACTAAAAATTGGGATTTCTCAGGTTTCATCAGAAGTTACAAAGATAGCAAATTAAACAGAGGTAGTTAGAGGACTAAAAAGAACAGTAAAGTATGAGAAGCAGAACAATTAATGTATGTAACTTGTATAAAATTTTCCTGGACTTATTTCACTAGTTGCTTTATACAGTAAAGAAACAGCTTTGAGACACTGGCCTGAAATCACAACAAAAGAAAAAATATTTATGTCTGAAAAATAAGACTAAGTAAGATGAGGATATTGTTGGTTTTTTTTGTTTTGTTTTGGGGTTTTTTTTGTTGTGTTTTTTTTTTTTTTATGAGAAATACCACCATTTCCACATATTTCTTCTTGTTTCAATTTAGAAAAAAAACCCCTTTTTATTTATTTCTCCTACAACTGGCCTCAAAATTGGTTAGTCTTTAGCCAAACTGAATGCTGTGTTTTGATTAAGGCAAAGTGGGTCCTTCTGTGTTTAGCTTTTCTCTTTCAGTGAATAACAAAAAGCATTTGAAAAACTAAGCCAAATCTTTAATATAATTTTTTAAGTTTCTCGAAACCTTGCAGCATCAGATCCTTCTGCCTGATTAGATATCAACTGAGGTTTTGTGTGAGAAAACCAAATGGCATTCATTTTTAATGTTTATGTGCTGAGATACAGGAGCATTTTCTTTCTAATGAAAGACAAAACCCAAACCATGTGTATATCAATGGAGATCTACCACTGCTTCAACAATATCTAGTTACTCCAGGCAGGAGCCTTTCCAGCAGTTAATAGACTTACCTGTAGGGCTCAGTCTCTGTAAGTCACATGCTGTTTTAAGAGGCCAGGAATATTAATTTATTCTATCAAATGGACTTTCTGGAGAGTTTAACTGTCACCCAGTGGCACCGTTCTCTGCATTTGTAGAACAGGGTCTGAAACACTTTTCTGTACTGCAGGTACACTTGCAAAAAGGTTTGGTGGAGCACAGGAAGGTCCCTAGGGTGAGTTTAGATGGGTACCCAGGGTCCTCATCCTGCTTGTATGTCAGTCCAGGCTGGGGTTGGCAGGGAATGAGTTTCCTTCAGCTGCTAAACCTGCTCATAAGACGAGCAGAGGTGAGTGGTAAAATCAACAACAGGTGCTCAGCATCACCCCCTTCAACTGGCCTGGGAAGTTGGTCAGTCTCTCTCTGGCTTGAAAATGCAGAAAATGTAGCTGAAATCTCATTTCTCTTTCTCCTTAAGTATTGAGCTGTGGTCTTGGACATGAAGAGTGTACTAAGGGAAGGAACTCTCCATTTTCTCCTTGGTGATTCCAAAGGTCTTCTATGCAGGAGTGAGAATACTGTTTCATTTCCTGTACATCTTTCATCTTTGACCAGTCCTAATTTTCTGGTTTGGTTGTTTTTTTTGTTTTTGTTTTTGGGTTTTTTTGCCTGTTTTTGTTGGGTTTTGATTTTTTTAGGGTTTTTTGGGGGGGAGATCTTTCCTTTTTCCTTTCCCCTTTCCTTCTTCTCTTCTCTTCTCTTCTCTTCTCTTCTCTTCTCTTCTCTTCTCTTCTCTTCTCTTCTCTTCTCTTCTCTTCTCTTCTCTTCTCTTCTCTTCTCTTCTCTTCTCTTCTCTTCTCTTCTCTTCTCTTCTCTTCTCTTCTCTTCTCTTCTCTCTCCTCTCCTCTCCTCTCCTCTCCTCTCCTCTCCTCTCCTCTCCTCTCCTCTCCTCTCCTCTCCTCTCCTCTCCTCTCCTCTCCTCTCCTCTCCTCTCCTCTCCTCTCCTCTCCTCTCTCTCCTTTTTCTTTTCTATTTTCCTATGCAGTTTTCAGAACGAGCACTGTATTTAAAAGCATCCTTCTAGACTTGTAGCATAATGGAGCCTCTGGGGCTTACAATAGAATGGACAATAATTGCTTTAATTCATTGTGCAAAAAGAAAAGAGCTTCTCAAAATGGCTGTCAGAATAGGTTGGAGTCTATTATGCATATTTATTTCTGCTAAGATTTGTAAATATTTTAATAGGCTTGGGTTTTATCTGGGTAAAATTTAGTTATCAATTACTATGGTTTATGTGCAAAATATTGTCCACAATAAGTGTGCAGGGCAGTCTTAGTCACTGTTATAAAGAATGTAAGCAAAGTAATTGAAATAAAAGCTAAGCTTGAGTAAAGGTTATTTTGCTTTTATTTTCCTGTACTATATGACATAAGATTTCTTCTGTTACATAGTTTTCAAATAGGACTGTGACCCAAAGTTAATGCTATTTTAGAGACACTGCTTTTGGAAAATGAGCAAATTGGTTTAGCTAATAAGAAACAAAATTCCTATTGCCTGTCCTCAGACAAGTATATTTGATAACAATGGCTTCCTTTTAAATTTTTACTTTCAAAATATGTTGATTCTGTTGGGGAACTCGCACATAAAACTTCTCTTTCCAAAAAGTTAATTAAAATTTAAAAATAACAATGAAACTTTATGTTCAAAGGAAGAAAGTGTAAGAAAAAAATATTTTTTATTTTTCTAAAAAATCCATTCCAAAGTGTAACAAGAATTAGAGGATATTTTTAAAAATACCAATTCTAATGTCATTCAGACTTCAGTAGGTACATATATGGTATTAGTACTAAAATTTAGAACCTTTTTTCTTCTAACTCTTTCCTAATTATTTACTTTCTGGTTTCTAAGTTATGCAAATAATTCACTTAATAATAATTATTACACTTATTTTAAAATTTTCTCATTTTAAAATAATTAAAAGAAGTTTTCACAGTGTTTTAAGGTCATTTAGGTATCCAAGAGTTACTTCATCACACACTGTGTGCATAAAACTGTCCCATTTAATCAATATTCATCAAGGGAAAATTAGAGATTACTTTAGACTGCGATATAGTAAAGGCTTTTCTTTAACATTCCAAATGTCTTTTCAGAATTTTATAACAATTAATTTGTTTAATTTTGATAATAAATCATATTAATTAAGATAGATTTTATGCGTGTTTGTAAATTCAATCTCAATTTTTTTCTATAAATAGGTTGAAATTATAAAAATCTAAGTTTCAGAAATAAATGGATAGAGAAGGTTGAAGTAGCTTAATTTTTTTTTTTTTTTTTCAGTTAAAGAAAGATGTTTTGGCAGGTTAAAATGAAACATTGAATGAAAACATTGATTTGAAATTAAAGGTTTCATTTTGAAAAGCTTATGTGAAACACACATTTTGCATCAAATTAGTATCATAAATTGAAATGCCACACAAATTCTAATTTAATTTAAATTCCAGTTCAAAGGAAAAGGGTTAAATTGGAACTGAGCTTTTAAAAGAAATATTTTATTCTGTTTCAAACTACTGCTTTTTAAAATCAGAAAGATCATCACAGTGGACAGTCCCTACATACAAGTTTGAATATAATGAAAGCTCATTTTTCAAAGAAAAAAACATACAAGCAAACAAGTATTTTTCATCAGAACAGTTTAGCTCTGGTCTGATTCCTTACATATCCATCTTGGATGTGTCGGAACAAGGTTCTCTGGAGCAGAGACACATTTTTACCAGCGTTCATATGATAATAACACTCCAGAGAGATGCGTTTCATAAGCGGCTACCTCGTTAAAGAGATTGTTCTTAGGATGTCACAAACAAGGTCAGACACCTCAGTACCAGGAGAAGTGAAAAGAAAAAGAAAAAAAAAAAAGCCAAAAAAACCCAACAAAACCCCAGTACAATAAACAACTGAAGGAAAATGCTAGAAATTGCTCACATGCTGTAAAAAGGAAAGGACTCTTTTGTGACAAAAGTGTTCAGGATGCAAAAAAAGAGTTATCAGGCTGAATCTAAGTGAATATACAGCAGCCTGCATACAGAGTTAGGAATAATTGGTCTGCATTTTAGTTATTGGTCTGCATTAGTTATCATTATTCAGGTAGAACAGTCTGAGAAATTCCAGAAACATCACTGCCCACTAAACATTAAACTAAACAAAACCATGGATGTTATTTGTATCAGATTCTTCCTATTTTGATGAACATTTGTCAAGAAGTAAAAGGAAATAGTGACAGACTGCCTCATATCTGGGAGTTACTGTGTGTTGATATTGTAAGGTGTTTTGATTTGTTCTATGCTTTCAAATATGTAAGAGTCGTTTCCTGTGGAAATGGTCTCAGTCAGATATACAGCTCTTTTTTTTGAAGCTACACGTGTTAGCAGAAAAATTTCTGCTTTCCCAAGTGTCTCTCTGATGGAATCTAATTTTAATTTCCAGATCTGTTTTGGATGAAGGTTAAAAAATAAAATAAAACTAAATAAAATTTAAAAAAAAAAAAAATCAATGTAAACCAAACCAAAACAAAGTAAAATAAAACAACAATACCCCCAAAATAAAATAAAATAATAATATAATATAATATAATATAATATTTATAAATATAATAAAATATAATAACATGTAATAAAAATAATATAATATAACAATAAAATATCAGCCCTTTCTGCCATAACATCACAGATAACATTTAGCCAATCTTTTCTTTCTCTGAGTTCTGTGATGGCATGATAATAAGGAAATGTAGTATAATGAAGAGGAAAACATAATCAGTAAAGGATTATTTATTTGTCTACAGCACACATGGCCATTTTTCTAATGTATAGGGCTCTGTTTATATATTATCCAGTTATGTCTGACATTGTTAGGTACAAATAAAGAGAGTATTTCTTTGCCTAAGCGGAACCTAGTTTCAGAGTTCTCCCTTCACATCAACTAAAATCTGTGCTGCTTTCAAATAAAATTATGGGGAAAATGAAGGAAAAATGACTTGCCCATCACTAGCTCTGTTACAAAATGAGTCAGGTGTATGGTGGTGGAGATAAATGCCCAAATGCAGGTACAAGGTAGAAAACCTCTTTCTATGATAGCTGAGCATTTAATGACTGTAATAGGTACATTTTCCCAGGCACTTCATAGGAGCAGTGTTAGAAGCAAGAGAAGATTACTTGATCTTAGGGATCCACCTGGAAATCAGCACAGAACTTGTAGCTTTTAAATTTATTTTTCACATTGTTTTTCCTTTGTCCTAAAAGTATTTCTGGACATGATTGTCAATGTGTAAATCAAGAATTTGTTTTTTTTTTTTTTTTTATTTTTCTCTTCACTGTCTTTTTTGCTTTTGTTTTTATTTTAGCTGGAAGATAAGAATTTCCTCTCCAAATATGTGTGTATTGTATCCTAAAAGGGACAACTCTTACATGCTGATATACAGGAGATAGGTTTAAAGTACATAATCCAGGCAAGTAATGATAATACAGTCACAAAGTCATGGAGATGCTTGGCCAGAACACATTTGTCTTCACTTGAGTTCCTGGTTGCATTTTTACAGTCTGCACTGAAACCTTGCCTCCTATGGGTTACTTTTCCAAAGTAATTATCTGAGAAGCACTTTGACTGTGCCTTTGCAATCTTCTGCTGCAACTTACCTGGGCTGTTATTGTTGACGATGAGTGTTTTCTATGCACTGAATTTGGCTTCTATTTATTTGCAAGAATCCTCTCTTCTCAAACGTGAGAAAAGTAGAGAAGAAATTCCACACCATGAAAAAGAGGAATCCATTAATCACCCTATACTGCTAGCTGCCAAGAAGAAAATTCATCTAAGGTGTTTTCCTATGCATACTGGAAAGAAGGAGAGTAAGAGAGGCAAAAAGAGAAACAGAACAACTTGAAATACTAATAAAAACACACAAGCAACTTTTAAAATATTATTGGGGAGACACAAATTTTAAATACTAAAATATTAAAATTGATTGAGGTTGTGAAATAAGTGTATTACTTAGTCCTCTGTGCATTAAAATTAATTTTTCATCTTCTTATCTAAGCAGCTTCCCTATTGGCTTTAGCTGAACATTCTTAATATTTCATATGCTTAAGGGAAAAAAGCTGTACTCTGACATCTTAACATCTCTGAGAATGTTTATTTCTTTTTCTTCTCCTATGCAAAAGGTTTTCAAATCATGCATGAACAAGGGGAAAGAGAAAAAAAGCACAGTTTTGCTGCACCATTCTGGGTTTTATTTCCCACATGATTGTGTATGCAAGTGCTAAGAACTCTATTCTTCTCTACATTATTATTTTTCTCTTCTTTGTTTCCCACTATCTCACTCATGTGGCTTGCATCATGCAGTAGCCCCAGCAATGTTGAGAACATCAATAATTTGATTGTAATTGAACAATAATAAACGATGAAGCAACTTCATCTGAGCTGGAAGATCTGGCCTTAACCTCTCTCTATTTACAGCTCTGGAAGGCTTGTATTCAGGAGAATTTAAATCAGCAGAGACATGCCAGTCCTCATGTAGTGCAGCGCTGACATAAACATAGCTAAACTGCTGCTATTAGGAGATAAGTTCTTATTTTGTAGCCCCACAAACAAAAGGTTTTAGTATATCATCATTGGTGCTAAAAGCAGCATAGGCAAATGGCCCTGGATAAGGCAAACAAGTGCTTAAATCACTACAGCTTGGTCTCTGCCAGGAAATTAAATATGTAAAACCTTCAATATTATGGTCCTTATATTCACATGCTGAGGCTGTACCATGTGATACAACAGGGTTTTATGCCCTAAGGGACACTCTCAGTGCTGTGGTTCTTCCAATGAAGCTGTAATTTTGTACCTTTCAGCATAAAGTTACATGCAGATCTGTGTATTCTCCTGAAATTGTTCTATTCCTAGCACCCTGATCTTTGCCTTTGGACTGGTGTGGGTGAATCCTTACAAGGATGCAGACAGTTACAGCTGGACCCTGAGACCTATGTGCATACTCTTTATTGCAAGTGCTAAAAGTCTTGACTTGACTCTCATGGCATTGCTGAAGAAAAATTTTGAAATAATATTGCCTGCTCCCATCCCAGAGGAGGGAAAACCCCCAAACCTTACAAGAAAAAAAAAAAAACAAAACAACCAGCCAACCAAACAGAAAAACAAAACCAAAAAAATACCCTAACAAATCACACCAAAAATACTGAATACTGAATATTCAACTTGCCTATTGGTCCTTTCATTGGCAGAAACTCCTTCATGGAAGCACTCACTAATGTATGTGAAACCCAGAGCGTCTGGGAGCAGTGTCAAGGTGAACTGAGCTTAGGAGAGATAATTTTGACAGACCAAAGTTTGTATGAATAAAGGCTTGGATTCTTTTCACCTGATTTGAAGTGTAGAATTTAGTATTTAAGGTATTGAAATGAACATCCTAAAATCCCTCTGTAACTGATGGAGAGACTTGAACATCTTCATATCTTTGGAGCCATAGGCCACTGCTTAAAGGGAGGTGAATCCAACCTATCTGTCCAGTGCGTCTTTTCCTTTGTTGTCCTATTACTCCACAAGATTTGCAGACATTCCCTTGTTCCTCCTGCTCCCTTGTCCCCTTCTCCCCACATCAAAATTTTACTATACCCTAGACTATTGCAGGAAGTGACATTTTACCAATATTCTCCTTGGCCAACAGTCAACAGTGAAGATCTTTTCCTGTGGGCATTTCACCTGAAGTAATGGGTATCATTTTAGTTAGTCATTTATACCACAGTTACAGGATAGCAGGATTTCTAGGAGGAGAGGAGGGACTCTTCTGGTCTGTATTTAAATATGCCCCGAAGATGCCTGGATACATCTTTCTGAAGTTCTTGACAATTCAAACTCAGATTGCTTTTATACCCTGCTAAAAGCAACACTATACTAAATTCAGTTCATGCTTAAGATTGAATGCTACCTGTATTTGCTTTTGAAAACCACAGCTGCTGTATATAAAAGGGCTATCTTTACAATTCAGGACAAAGCTGAGTATGTATTGTGACATCTACCAAAATACTGTGAAATCTATTTTCATATTCCACATGAGATCTCTAAATCTACCCTCACAAGCTCAAATAACTCACAAAAGTCTGCTTTTTTAGCCTAACCAGTAACAGATGCCTACTCCTCTGTATGGCCTATGCACACATGAAGAGGAGGAATGGTTTCTTTCTCCTTTTAAATCATGTCTCTCACACTGTGGCTCAAGCACAATACCTCATAGCTAGAATCTCTTGGTTTTTGCAGCTAAGTTGCAGTTAGATTCCTCATGATCTAACCATTTTTCTAACAAATGAAAATTTGTCAATTTAAAGAGACCAGAGATCCAGAAAGGATCTAGATTAAAGTCTGTCTGTAAATTGGTGTCTAAAGAAATAAATCTCTCACCAATGACAACAGAATATGCTAGGGAGATCAACCTCACTTATGGACAAATCATAAAACTCAAGACTGGTGGAAAATGCAGGGTTTTTTTCCTTATTCTAGTTCTCTGAGGTCTGGAATTTAACAGCCTGTTTCACTACAGTTTCTGTTTACATTTTGTCTTCCTTTTCTTTCACTGTTTTTAAGATACATATTTTGATTAACTTCATTTTTAGGAGATTCTTCTGAAGGCAGCTATACTCAATCTCTGTTTCTCTGGAGAAGCAAAGAAGTTAATGGCATGGCATAAACATATTTTTCTTCTCCTCTGTTTCACATTTGTCCCAGAAAATGTAGGACCTCTCTCCTTATGATGGAAATACTACTGAATTGCTTAAAACTGAAAGGATTTGTGGAACTGTGTGAGTCTTTAAGATGGTATCCATTAGATCCCAAATAAATCCTGAAACTGCAGCATGAAATGTAGAAGGTATAGAAGGCTCAGTGAGCCTATCATGCAAACAAACATACTAGCCACATGCCTCCATGGTTACTTGATGGGTAAGCTCATTTTCCCCTAGAGTCTTCCTGGGCTACATTGATTGTATCACTTTCAATATCTCTTCTTTGGTTACAGGCAACTCCAGAGATTTCTCTCCCTAAGTTGCCTAGCTTTGTCAATTCCTATTTATCTAGATATTCTTTTACCTTTTTCCTGGACAGCAACGGTTTGTGATCAATAGTAAGCCTCATAAAAGACCTAGAAACTATTGCTAACCCTTCTTCCTTGTGTTACCAATGCCTCCCTTGGGTCCACAGAGGAGTGCTATCAAACAGCTTGACTAGTTGGCAGGTACCATCTATACCCACCAATTACTTGGCATTCTCATTTCCCTCCTAGCAGTGGCTTTATTCAGAGTAGAGATCATTTTGTTTTGTTTCTTCCCACACCTTGTCCCTTTTATGTATCAGGGAAAATTGAAAAGCCTCTCTTAGGGTCCGGGGAACAGGACAGCAGCAATTTAACCATTGTAGTTTACTTTGTTTATCATTCCCTCACAAATTCATAATTCAACCCCACCTGCTGCACGCATTTGGCTTCAAAAACAGTTTTCTTTTTCTTCCTTTTACACTGAAATACTCAAAAATCCTATGAAAAATCCATAGATAAAGTATCCCTTGAATTCGGTCAAAGCTTGGAATTGCTATGGCTAACAGATCTTTCCATTAGCCACATTTATGTTCAATCCTTCAGTGCATTCAATCATTCCAAAAGTTCCAATTTTGGATCAGATGTCATAAGAATCAGCCAGTAAAATTAAAAAAAATGTACTCCTTGTGGTATACATTAGCATTCATGCACACAAATTCAATTGAGCAGCTCAAACTCATTCTGCAAAATTTGGTGCTCCAGAAGATAAACAGAATCACAAAATCATGGAATAAGCTGAGGTGGAAGGGATGCACTAGGGTCATTGAGTCCAGCTCCTGGCCCTGCACAGGACACCACAAGAGCCACACCCTGTGCCTTCAGAGCATTGTCCAAACACTTCTTGAGCTCTGTCAGGCTTGGTGGTGTGACCCCTTCCTTGGGGAGCCTGTTCCAGTGCCCAAACACCCTCTGGGTAAAGAAGCTTTTCCTGAAATCCAACCTAAACCTCCCCTTACACAGCTTCATTCTGTTCCCTCAGGTGCTGCCACTGGGCCCAAAGAGCAGAGATCAGTGACTGCCCTTCCTCTTCCCCTCACAAGGAAGTTTTAACTGCGATGAGGTCTCTCCTCAGTCTCCTCTTCTCCAGGCTGACCTGACCTCGCATAGCTTCCCCTCTAGACCCTTTTCCATCCTCATGTCCCTCCTGTGGACACTATCTAGTGGTTTTATATCCTTCTTACATTATGCCACCCAAAACTGCCCCCAAGACTCGAGGTGAGAGCGCCCCAGTGAAAAGCAGAGCAGAACAATCAAAACTAACACTTCTTAAACCTGTGATCTTTGGTTGTTATTTTGTCATTAGTGAATGGTTTACTCTGATTGATAAGATCAGCACATCAGAAAGTCACGTTTCTAAATTATGGCTCAAGACTGAGCTAAAAAATCTCAGTTTGGAGGGAAACAAAACAGAAAAAGGTTTCGAACAGTTTTTTCCCTAGAAGAAAAAAAAAAAATTAAATTGAGTTTCTTCAAATGAAGATGTCATAAAATTTTAATTAAAATTCTTTGGAAAAGGAAATCTGACCTGGATTGTCCAAAGGGATATTCCATATCCCTTTGGTTCTACCACAGAACATCATGCTCTGTATATGGAGGAAGGTGTCTGGAAAGGGTCTATCTCTAATCACGGATAGTCTCGGCATCTGTCAGTAGGTAGTGAGAAATTTTATTGGGCATCACTTATCTTTCTTCAGTTTTATTCCTCTTTTTCTACGTTTCTATTGCTATTATAATTGTAATTATTATTATCATCATCATCATTATATTTTGCTTTGTTTCAGTTATTAAGCTGTTCTTATCTGAACCCATCTTTTTCTGATTCTCCTTCTCACAAGGGAGCAGATAGGAGAGTGAGCAAGAGACAGAGATACTTACTTGCCATTGGGTTAAATCATGAAAATAGCACAGACAAAATTTAGAAGAGTGAACCTCCGTTTGTTTTATGTAGCTCTTCATCAAAGGGATATCTTGGATCTGCAGTTTCTCATTTGGTTTTCCTGACTCCAGACCTGGCAAACTGTTTTTAGCTTAAGATTCTAAGCGAGTATCCCCTGCAGTTTGGAGATAAAGCTACCAAGTTCAGCCCATGGTTGTTCAGAAAGCAGAAGTTAGATCCATTCTGGAACTCTGTAGTCACTTCAAGTATTTTTACATGTCTTCTAATTTTGGACAAAAAGGTGAAAACTCTGGAAAGCTCCTGGCCAAACAGTCTTGAGCAGAAGAATAGATAGAAAAAAAAATACATCAGTCTTTAGGACAGCACTGAGTAAAACAATGATAAAGATTTAAAGCATTCATAGCTTTCAGAAACTCACGTAGTATCTGAAATTTATTGTTTAAGTCTTTCACTGAATTCACAGTGTTCTAGTGTTCATGCCACTTTGTTGCTGCTGTTTCAACTGGACTAACTCGTTAGTCATTTTGCACAAATGTGATTACACACCTTATAGAACAGTTAAGAATTAGGAATCCATTTTCAAATTCTATATTGATTCTCATTCTGTTAATTATACTATTAACTAAGGTTAAAATTATAAACCAAATGAGTATCACTTTTTGCTTCAGGAATTACAAGTGTAGCATAGGAATCTGATATCTAGAGATGATTACTTCTTTCCACCAACTATAGCAGAAGCCAGAGGGCAAATACGTTGATAATTTAGGCAGCTCAGTTAGCTGCCAAAAGTTAGATGGAAGGAATTGTTATTCAGCTGTAACTTCAGTCTACTGGGAAAAGACCATCTAATACCTTGCAGGATGACTCTCAAAGGTTCTCAGAAAGGAGATGAAGCCAAGGAGTTGGGTTTCTTCACTCCCTGTCACGTTTCTTGCTGCCCAGTGAGAAGAGAAATGGCCTGTGCAAACTAGTACAGAACTGGAGGCCCTTTCCCTTTCCCTTTCCCTTTCCCTTTCCCTTTCCCTTTCCCTTTCCCTTTCCCTTTCCCTTTCCCTTTCCCTTTCCCTTTCCTTTCCACCATAGAGTGAAGACATACATAAAATATCCAATATAAATGATTGGGTTCTGCTATCAGTGGAAAGTTTCAGTAACTGGTAAGCTGTCCAGTGAAACATGGATTTGCCACAGAGAAAAAATGCCAACTGCTGACCAACTACTGCTGTCACTCAAGAAAAATCTTCAATATGAATCCCATTGACCTCTGAGCACTCTGAGCATGAAATAGCTTGGATTTGATTGGATTCTTTTTCCCCCCCTCAAATTTCATTCAAGACTCAAAACTGAATTATATTCTTCCCCCTGAAACAAAAGAACAGATTCATTAAGAGCCAGGGGAATGGTATGCTCAAAATATGACACTGCATTTTCACTGGCTGAACTGTGCATACACACTGGCACTTCTAGTAATCTAAACACTTGTGATAGGATCATAAAATCATAGAATCATCAAGACTGGAAAAGATCTCCAGGACCATCAAGTCCAACCTGTAACACAACATCACCTTCTTCAAATAAACCATAGCACTGAGTGCTGTGACCAGTCATTTCTCCAACAAGTTCACTGGTGGTGTCTCTTTCCTGGGCAGCCCATTCTAATGCCTGACCACCCTTTCAGTGAAGAAATTCTTCCTGATGTCCAGCTTGAACCTCCGCTGGTGCAGCCTGAGGCTACGGCTCTTATCTTATCTCTGGTTATTCTTTCAGATGGTTGAAAAGAGTGTTATGCTGCCTCTGAGGCCCCTTTTCTCCAGGCTGAACAACCCCAGCTCGCTCAACCACATTTCACATGATGGTGATATAGGTCCTGGTTTTAGGACATGTCACAGTAAGTGCAGTTCCACACGGAGGGTTCTTGACTTTTCCTTAATAAAGTTAAGATGGATCTGATCCAGACATTCCTTGTTGACTTTTGAGAGATCAGCATCACTGTTCAGACAAACAGTTCTGGCTCCAGATTCAGCGATGAAAGAAGCAAAATAAAATCCACCTTGAGGACCCTATCAGGGTTTAGGCAGGATCTAAATATCAGAATGTGTCACAAAGTAAATCATAATCTTGTGTTGATGAGGCAGCTAAGTGTGGCAAATAATGCTACTTAAGCCCATGAAACTCAAACCAGAAAAGACAGCTACTGGTCTTTTAAAAGCTAAACACTACTGCATACCTAAGGTTCACCTGGGAGATTGCTCTTGGTCTTTGTATGCTTTAGATAGATATGCAAGTGCATGAAAAACAGTCAGTGGCAAACAGTTTGGAAGAGGGGTGACAAGGCAACACAAGATTATGATTTACAGGAAAAGTTTTTTTTTTCTTCTCTGACTGAAGGATGTCTATTTGCCTTTTGTGATTTGATCTAAATTTATTGTGGTAGCTGGGAGTGGAGATAACAGAAAAACATTTTGTCTCATTTGTTAACTAATGAAACACACAATTCAGTATAAAGATGGCTCATTGAGATCTTGGACAAACCAGTAGTGTCCTTCTTCCTCTTCTTCCTTTCTTCTTCATCATTTTTCTAATTACATTTCAGAAACAAGAGGAACAGACTGGAAGGGGGTTTGCATTCTGCTCTTTTAGAGCAACTCTCGACAAAGCAAGGGGATGTAATCTCAAACTTCACCAGGAGAGGTTCAGATTGGACATCAGGAAGAATTTCTTCACTGAAGGGGTGGTCAGGGCTTGGAATGAGGCTGCCCAGGGAAGTAGTGGAGTCACCACCCCTGAACTTGTTGGAGAAATGACTGGATGTGGCACTCAGTGCTATGATTTAATTGACAAAGTGATCAGTCACAGGTTGAACTTGATGTTCCTGAAGGTCCTTTTCAGCTAAATGATTCTGTGATTCTGTGATTCCGTGGCACATTGCTCTATTTTATCCAACTGCCTAACACATGACCAAGGTGCCCAAGTGCCTTTATGAGTCAGGGCCACAGCTGAGTACTGGCTACTGAAGAACTTGTGCTGCAGAGCACAAAGTACTGAGTTCTGGTGCAGCTGTTTGCAAGGATTTCTGTGGCAATCCCAAATTTGTTACACCATTTCTAAAATTTAAGGATCACATCTGGAAAAGCATGCTCAAGGAACTTATCTAGGGCATCATCCTCTTAAAAGTTAACTTTACTGTGTCCAATGAATGAAATACTGAACAGCAGGCATATTATTTTTAAAAGGGATATAAAACAATAGCGAAGCACTGCCTGATTATATTACAGCATCTATCTTCTCATGTATCAGCAAAAACTAGCACTGAAGTATACCTAATTATCATATTTACAGTGGTACAGGTAGTAAAACAGTTATGTTTTGCATTGCTCAGGATGTTCAGGTCTGAAATAGATAAACTATGTGGGAGATTAGTAATAGGTAATTATTCTCTACTTACATATTCAGCTTCATATTTCTAAATTAAGGTAAGTGGAAAAAGCTTATAAAATATTCAGGGCTCTTTTATCTTTCCTCCTCCCTCTTATTAGAAACTGTGCATGAATTTGCATAGAATAAACTGAGCCCATAAATCATGGCAGAAACTGCAAGAACACTCTTTGTAAGTTATAATTTAAGGTTAACTGTAGCACATTTTGCTTACTGTATTATTAATGACTTTAGTTCACTCATGACAAGATTACATATTAAAAATTGTTGGTAGACAAAACTCCAGTTCATAATCAATTTACTTCCTAACCTTAGAAAGCCACTCACCATGTTTTCATACTTCCAAAGAAGGAACCATCAGGAATAAAATTTATCAAGCAATATGTTACATTGGTCCTGTTCCTCAGCAGCTCTGATGCCTTGGTCAAGAGGTTTAGGCACAGAGCCTCGTGTGGAGCTTGAACTGTGCATCCATGACATATGGAAGGCTGGAAATAACCTATTTCCTCCTGTGGTCTGGAACTTATGGCTGTGCCCCAAAGGAAAATTCCAGAAGGAACACCTGCAGAACTTCAGAAGAAGTTGTTTAATGTGCTATTTCTGTTTCTCATCCTAATCTTGAAGAGACATTAACCAGATATTCTCAGAACCACATGCGTTTATATTACAGGTATTCTCACTCTATGTTCTGTTCTACCTGCTAAGAGAAACCACTGGTACCTAGACAAAATAGTTCAATATTCACTACTATCTTACCATCAAATGCCCTGCTGAAATCTAGGAACAGTTGTGCACTTGAACATTACTGATGATTGTCAGATATTTGCAAGGCTTGGACCACCACCAATACATGCATCTGAGCCTGAAGCCTACATAACAGAATGCTTTTCCTTTCTTATATTGTGGAACCATATTAAAGGAATTCTGTAACATTCATTTGGTAGTTTAGGTTCTCCTTCTTGGCTTTCACTAGCTGGTAACTTTGCCTACAACTGATGATTCTAAAAATACTGTATTTGACTTCCAGGGAATCCGAGGGTTACTTTCTGACGAGTGCATCCATGGATTTCCAAGATCCACAAAAAAATAGCAGGCTACAAGTAGACTAAAATAAAAAGAAAAAAATCTAATGAACACAGAAAATAAATTAATACTTTTATAATCTTGTTATACAGTACTAACTTTCAGATCACAGGCCCTTTAACATAGCATAATTTGTCTCACATTTTTTGTGGCGTTTATTATTATTGTTGTTGTTGTTGTTATTTACTATGCCTGGCTAAGTAAACCATTTACAGTGACTTAATACTTCAGTCATGACAATAGCATAACCAGGCTTTTAGCAACGTGATGATTTGTCCTTGATACCACCCAAAACAAGAGCTTCCTGACATCAATAAAAATGCTGTTCTTTTCCTTTGGATTTTACAGGAACTATCCACTTTGTTTGATAAACCTGAAAGCAAAGGATAAATGTGATTTTTCCTTTGAAGAGAGTTTCCATATCAAATGAATATTAACACTTTATGTCCTAGAAATCAAATCTTCTTCTTGTTACATTCGCTTTAAATTTAATATCAGAGGGTTGTCTTCTTAGGAAAATGCACACTCTAATAATGATTTATCACTCTAATAATGTTATTTATCATACCATCTTTTTGTAGAGTCCTAAAAAAGAGGAATGAGTGTTTAAACTTTCTGCCATTCTTTTGGTTCTGTTTTTCTTTTTGTTTTGATAAAGAACAGTTAGGATTCATGTGAAATTTCTTTGTTAAGTACATTTTTGAAAATAAATGTTTCAAATATTGCATTTTGATATTGCCAAACTTAAAATTCCCTATAAGAAATTGCTTTTATTCAAAATTAGGTGAAATACTGCAGAAAAGTACTGAAGGTCAAAACAAAATGTTAATTTTAAATTGTTGGATATACACAAGACCTTTTTGTTAGCATATTTTAAATTAGGAAAAGACCTCTCAAAGTGCTGACTTCTTGATATTACTCAGGGCAGGAAATGTTTCAATATTTTCCAGTTTTCATGTCTTATATAATAAGAAAAATGTTGATCATCTCTTATTTATCCAGACTAATCCTTCCTTCCAAAAATTGGTTTGTATAATTTGGTTGGTTTAGTTTCCCAACGGCTTTAATAATATATTCCCACAAAATTTCTGTACCTTTCTGATATAAAAAAACCCAAAATAACCTAATCAAATCAGGTGTCATCAAAATTCATAGTCCTTTAAAGCAAACATAGAATTTTAGGTCATACATTGAAGTTTCAAGAAAATAAATAAATAAATAAGAGAAAGCTTTCATCAATTACACAGAAAAACATAATATAACCTCCCACTAAAATAAAAATCATCACTGACCTGCAGACAAGTTGTTTAATGTTTGTAACACAGAAAATGGACATCAAAGAATCAATTACACTGCAAGTAGATTGGAAATTGTAATATCTTTAATGTCTATATTCAGAGGGGAAAAAAAATGGTCTCGTGAATAAGATAAGTGTCCTTCATACTACACAAATTGAGTCGCAAGACTTTTTTTCTAGGTGCCCTTTTTTCCAGAAAACAGATTTATTTTACAGGCGTGTGCTTGGTGTACTTAATAAGACAACATATTTCTATACCTTTTTTTTTTAACACCGAAACTGTGATGAAAGGTGAAATTCAATAGCATCCTGATGGTAAATCATCATTACTCTTGCAAAGTGATAAATTTTGCTTGTTCCTGATTAGCCCTCATTGTACCTCACATTATTGGTAACCTCTTCTGCAATCCCAGCTCTGTAAAGTCAAGACAAGTAAATAATCTTTCATACTAATTAGAATGGGATATTATTTAAAATATTCCAGCTTTAATATACAGGCAAACACTGGTGCATCTTGAATTGCACATTAATCCCAGAATATGGTAGGTTGTTTACAGGGAGACACTGGCCTTTGAGGTAGAATTTGAACAAAATTAGCATAAAATGGGAATAAGGCAAACTGCATTCTTTTATACAAAGTGTAACCCATTTCTAAAGAGTAAAGTGAGATAGGATTGCATTTGTGATGGAGTATGTGCATAAGAGTAATGTTGATCTATGCCAAATAAAAACGCAGAAAATGGTAGAAATTTGGTTTCCAGACCTATTTATTAAATTGCTCCATAAACTAAACTCTCCTGCATCTGTTGCAAGATGGCAAGATTATTAAAGAAGAAATACATTGCCAAAGCTTTCTTAGCACTGTGAAGAATGAAAGATTTCCTCTTTTTTCCCCTTTCCTGCCCTTAGAAAAATTCCCACCTTCATTGAAAATTTCATTATTTTAATTATAAATCTGAAAGTAATTATATAGTGGGTTTTTGTATAATATTGCAGCTCTTTCAAATATAAATATTTAAGATATTTTTTACTGAAAAATGTTGATGAGATGATAATAAAAAAATAGTTTCTAACATACGAATAATATTTTGAAACAGGTCTATTCTGAACTTCAATTCTCTCTATTACTAACTTAAGTCACTATGATTAATTGTGCAATACTAATGCGTAATAATATAAGCACAAATCACACAGTGACTAATAAAGGTGCTATATTATTGAATAGTTCTGTTGAACACTTACAGTCTGGAGAAGAAGAAAGAGCTGCATTCTCTTTTCTTTAATAAAGTGTTCAATGATTGAGGTTCTGGTCTCAAACCTAGGTAGAAAAATGCAGAATGAGCTGACAGAGCTTCAGCAGTACAAAAAGGCCACATTGTTTTATTCTTGCATTAATGATTGAAAGGTGCTAGTGGACCTGTGAGTTAATAAGCTGAGGAAACTTTGGAACTAGGCATAGCTAAAAAGGCTGGTTAACACAAGAAATATTTCAACCTTTCCTCCAGCAGTGAATGCAGCTTCCAAGCAATCTTTTGATTCTGAGGTGTGTATCCCCACTATTTTCATGAATACATGCCTCTGAATGTTTCAGTTTACCAGAAAAAAACCAAAAACAAACCAATACTGAAATGTGGTAACAGAGCCAGTTGTCAGGAATGTTACCAGAATGAATGACACATTACCAATCATACTTTTTTGGAAAATCCATGACAGAACACCAGTAGGCTATACACATACCAGCGGTTTCCCTATATATGGGGAATATTTATTAAATCTATATTTCATGTACATACACTTGCCTCCTTGTTTGTTAAAGTGGATTTACGAGTGATGGTTTATTCAGTCTGGAGAATTTAGGTTTTGGAAAGGAAAATGAGTTGAAAAACCTCTTTAGCATTACAGCAAAATATAAATTTAGGACCCTCAGAGCTATTGCAGTGGTATATATCCTGCCTTTGGTCTTCTTTTCCCAAGTGAATTTACTGTGGCCCATTACGTGACAGTTGTAGCAACTAAATTACAGTAGCTCTCCATTAAATAACAAAGATATGATTGGTGGTATACTTTACATTCTCAAGGCAGCTTTCTAACCCCCTAAGTGGATAATTGTCAGTTATTGCTTTTAAACTGTGAGCCTTGCATGACTTTATTAAAAGTTTCTGAGATCCAAAACCTTACGAAGCTAATAGCAATATATACAGGAGGGGTGTGTGCACTGCTCTGTTATAGGGAGGAACAAAATATAGGAAAGGTTGGGAACATGTGTCAGGTTTTTGATAGAGTCATACATGCGCCTTCTTCCTCAAGTGCCTCAGCCTTCAGTTATCTGTGCAAGGGGCAGAATTTTACCTGGAAAATCTTGTTTATATTATTCCTCCCTTTCCTCATCAGATTCCTCCAAAAATTTTGACAATCAGCAAGTAACACTTGTCTATTCTTAAGTAGCTATTTTGAATTGAACATACATATAGCTGATTGGAACAACTGAACAGCCCCAGCTCCCTCAGCCTTTCCACATAAGAGAGATGCTTCAGTCCTTTCATTATCTTTGTTGCCCTCCACTGGACCCACTCCAAGAGCTCCACATCGCTCTTGTCCCAGGGAGCCTGGAATTGGACATAGTGTTATGTGCCTTAAAACACTCATTTGAATACAACAAGCTGCTTTTCCCTCAATTCCTTACAGGGCTTTCTTTGAAATCTCTGTTAAATTCTAATTATCCAAGTGTATGCTTTTCTTCTCCCAGATGTAATGAGAAGATGGGGTCATCTTGATTCCTTTCACTTTCTTTTTGTAAGAAACATCTTTTATGCATCATATAAATCATTATTCCTCAACTACAAGAAACTGTCACCCCCTGCTGTTACATAAGAATATGTGGAACTCATTTACGGCTCAGCTGTGGTCAGAAGTTGCATCGGGGAGGCATGCACAATCATAAAATTATACAATCATCAAGCTTGGAGATTACCTGAGTAGTTCAGCTCAATGCAAGCCTGGTTAAAACTGAGTATTCCAAGAATTGTTTATCAAAGTTTTAAGTATCTCCAAGGATGTAGCACTGTGAGCATTCCTTTTTGGTATGGGTGGGGTTAGAATTTATCCTTACATCTAGTCAGAATTCCCTATGCTCCAGCTTCTCTCCATTGCCTCTCCACCTTCCCATGTGCAACTCCAAGAACAGTCTGGCTCCATTTTCTTTACAGCCTCCCACTACGTAGCTGTAGATCACTTGGCCTGGAGATCTGCCTTTAACCTTCTCGTAAGTCTGAGAAAGCACAGCTCTACAAGACTTCCATCCTCATAGGTAGCTATTATCAGTAAAATTAGAATAGACATAATAGGAGGGAGTCAGCAAGATAGGCAGAAGAAAGGATTTTTTTTTTTTTTTTTAAATCAAAGTTCCTTCCATCTAAAACAGTCCTAAGGAGACGTGACGATACACAGCATTTGGGTTGCAGTTTTCATCAATGCTTGACTGCACAGGAATGTGACAAGGGACAAATGCAATTATTTTTGAGTACTATATAACAAATTTGAACAGTATGACTGCTTTCACTATTGCAATATCCTCTGTACCAGAAATTTTTATTCAATAGAAATATTTTGGCATGGTGAGATCATATAATGTTGGACATGGATCAAGAAACAGTGGCTTCAGAATATCCAGCTAGAGAAACTGCCTTTTACAGACTTGCAAAGAACATGCTCCATTTCAGAAAAACAGCAGGCCTACTGAATTGATAGAGAATTCATTTCTCTCTGAAAATTACTATCTTATCTCTTAAAAGTCCAGACTTTGTCAGTGTTTCTTTGGCAAATCTTCTGGAGAAAGATATTTTTGTATATAGGTATTTTAAAAGTTACTTGTCTGACAGCTGAAAGAACATAAGATAGGATAAAAAGAGGATGCAAATATTGTCATGTAGGCAACCAGGAAATAATGATTCAGTACTTCACACAATGTAAAAATGAACCAATGAAATAATTATGAAGCCAAATGAAAACAATTTTAAAAAGCATGTCATTCTGTTATGAAATTCACTGCCATATTATGGTGTGCTAGCAAAAGCAAAAAATATATGGAAAAAATTTGTGAAGGATAAAGACATTACTGACTATTAAGTTAGCCTGCTTGGGAAGTTTGTCAGAAGAATGCTAGAAACCAAAATCTTTTAGCAGGAAAATATTAATTCTGTACACGCCCTGTCTTTAACACTCTTTCTATTTTAACTTTTTTTCTGCTGGTCATTTTCAGAGACCAGATACCAGGCAAGAAGGGCACTTGACTTTATGTGGAGATGACAATTATTCCATAATAATAACTATAATATAACTGATTGAAAGACTGCCACCTCTGGAATTTGCTAGGACAATGTTGCAGTCTGGCTTGCAGTCTGTGACCATGCAGGCCATTTGTTGCCCAGCAGAGCCCTCAGGATGATGAGGCATGGTGATGAACAGCAGTGCATACTGGCAGAAAACACCACACAACAGGAGTATTCCACTAACAACCACTTACAGATTTGGACAAGCATGTGCCATATTCTCTCTCAGTCATCACGAAATTAATGGCATTCTTGTCTATAACACCCTTAGATAACAGTGAAAAGCATTAAACAATATTCTATGACATGGGCTGTGTACGTCCAGGTTAAGACAGGGAAGAAAAGGAGAGAAAATGCAGAGTTTACCTAAAGTTGACATCAGAAAACCAAGACTTCTTTTAGTCCTTTAACTCACACATGCAACTTACAGCTTGGTGTGTATTTTTTTCACACATCTTAAGCCTTATGCATGTATAAAACCCTTGCATGAATCAAACCCTGGTAAGTCTGATGAAAGCATGCAGAAAACTATGGAAAGTCAAGTTTCTGAGAGAGAGCATGGTGCTGATAAAATGCTCTAACCCAGGTCACAGCCTCAATCCCAGTATGGGCCACTCACTTAAAAGTCAGACTTGATGATCCTTAAGGGTCCCTTGCAACTCAGAATATTCTGTGGAATCTGTGAAGTTTCTATCCCTGTTAGCCACAAAAAAATGCGGCCTCAGTTCTCTTCATAGTAGCCAAGCTCAATGTAAGAACTACTTGGATTTGAATGCTATGGGTTTCCTATCTTAAATGTGGATTTTAAAAGAGAAAATTAACCTTGCCAAGCATCATTACATGAAAGAATTACCAAGAAACTCTCCAGAGTCCAACATTCATGATTTATGAATCTATCTGAGTTCAGACACCTGGAAAATAAAAAGCATCGTGGTTAGGTCTTGTACAGTTTGCTAGTACATTAGTTATAATATTGTTGTCATTGAGAACCACATGTGTAGTTATACTGTGGAAATAATACTTATTTCTACCAGAAAATTTAATTCAAATCCTATATATGGATAAAATCTCATTAAATATATCATAGAAAAAGGTGAGACAAAATTCTGGCATAACTCTTTGGCTCTTAATTTGATAGGAAACCAAAAGTCTACCAAATCCAAAACACTGGTTCTTTTCTATCCACCTATATTTCTCAGATAATTGTTATCACAGATGTATCTAAGAACCTTCCAGTAAAAAATTGAAGACATTTTGTCAACTTACTTTTCTCATCTTAATGTGTACAAAGTTTATGGTAAATTATATTCTATGCATTGATGCTGCCATTTCCAGGTACACAATACTGTCACTTAAAATATATTTAAGAAAGAGAAGAATTTTAACTTCTAAAAGAGGGTTGAGCATTTTAAACAAACAAATATGTTAATAAAATTATTCATAATAGAACAGACAGTTGCATGTGTGAAGGATCTAGCAGGAATACTGAACTACTGACTTACCTTACATGACTGTCTGCCAAAGGGGACTTTCCTGGGACACTTCTCTCTTCAAAGTACTTGCTTCTGATACCTACATGTGTTCTAACCTTCAGTCATCAGAATAGCTGCATTTCAAACAGTGACCACAATGAACTCCAGTAGAGAAAAAATGCTCAAGTCAGCTTTTACAAATCTCTTCAGTACTTTAACTTATGTGAGAGATCAAAATGGAGAACGAGAACAATATACAGTGACAAAGAAGTATTTACAGGTTTTCTTTGTATAAACTAACAAAAGAATAAAAATACTTTCAATAAGAATATGTGCAGAAGTCAGATCTGGATACTATTTGAAACAATTTATTGTTTCAAGTTTTTAATCCATTTACATTTGGATGTAATTCATTCTACCATCTCTTCTGTGAAAATATATCATAGGAAAATTATTCTGATGCAGACAAACCTCACTGAAAATCTTCATTTTGTTTAGGTTTTATATTGATTAATTTTGTACCCATCTTCATTTTCCCTATAGATTTTCAACCATTCTCTGCACTGGTGATGCAAGCGATGTTTCCTGAGGAGTTAAAACTGGAACACTTGCTGACAAAGAAATATTGTCCTTGATTTATCTGGTGGAGAAGGGTTTGTGGAAATCTCAATAAACATACCTTTTGCTATGCAGAAATTTCAGAAATTGCATGAGATGTAAATTTGGAAATGTTACTCATTTCCAGACTAGCACCTGCTGTGTTTTCAATATACAGGTCACGAGTTTGCAGCAAACCCCACAGAATTACTGAGTACTCAAGCTTTTGAATCTCATCAGAGCACACAAGCACATAAGTGATCATTGTTGCTTTAAAGAGTTGTTCACAAAACATTGCAAAGATGATACACATTTTCGAAAAAGCAGCAGTTTTGTTGATTATCCATCATTTGCATCACAATCATGGACAAATTTCACACCTCCATTCATCGTTGACTTTTAGTTTAATATTTTGCACCAGTTATTTAAGTTCTGGGAACATTATCTGGGAGATGAATTTGACCTATGAGCAATGGCTGTAAAGAAAGGAAAAACAGAGTTGATGACAGTCGTCATGATTTTCTGAAACAATTTTCGACCTTATATTTGTGCAAACCAATAGGAGCTGTGACTGCTCATAGTATGTTTAACTGTGCTCAAGCAAAATTTATGTTCAGAGGACTCACAGTACTTTTGAGACTGTGTGCTAGGGACCTCCTTGTGTGCTCAGCTTGCAGATGCTCTGAGCTTATTTCAGCCCTAACAAAAGAACCCTGGAACTTGAGCTCAAGCTATAACAGTTTACACTTTTAGCTTGACTATATCTAGTTCAAGCCTTAAATGTCAGCCAAGATGGCAGCTATTACGTAAGTGGGGATAGAAACAAAGACCTTTTAGAATCAAAAGCATAGTCTTTGCAGTGCTGAATAAATCAACCTTTTTGGAGAACCTTGAATGTACGTAATTATACAGTGATCCATATAATTATTTGGCAACATGCTGGAGGGGAGAATTGCATTCCCAATTGCATGTCTGTCCCTTTATAAAAAGGTAGAGATGAGACTTTGTAAAAATTCTCTACTCTTTTCCTTTTCTTCATTACATCATCATTTTATGATCGACCTTGGATATGTGTCCCCACTATTTCTACAAATCATCCCTAGAGAATGCTCGGTATTTTCATAAAATACCCTTCCTTTCCAATATGGAAAATTTTGGCTATGTATATTCCATTCCAAATGTCATTGTCCAGCACTTAATGAATTTTACTCATGAAAAACAACTCAGATGTATTTTCTAATGTTAGAAATATAACGTTAAATTAATGGAAGCTTGCACTGGGATAAGTCTCTTGCACAAAAGAGATCAGTTCTCAATAGAACAGGGCTCTAGATGAGATGATCCATTTAAGCTAGGTGTTAACAGAGTAACATACGCCTATGCAGACTGATTAATTTCCAATCAAATTACAAATCTCTGTCTCAGTTTGTAACAAGGTTCAATTAATTCATTTATTTTGTGTATGTGAGCACTTCTAACCTGGTTCTCCATATATTTAGGAGAGGAAGTGTTGGGCTAAATGAGTCACACAGTTTCCTTTCAGCTGTAAAAATTATTTACTTTTTTAAAAATTATTTGGTATAGTCTCTATCACAGGGAGACATTATAGGTACCATCACAATCCATATATGTGGGGCCTTTTTCCCTGCATAATATTATGTTTAGATCTAACTCTAATTTCCGTACATATATAGACAAATCAAGAGAGATCATAGGTGCATAGAACATCTTGGGTTGGAAGAGTCCTTAAAGATCATCTCATTCCAACACCCTGACATCGGCAGGGACATCTTCCACTAGACCAGACTGCTCAGAGCTCCATCCAGCCTGGCCTTGAACACTGCCAGGGATGGAGCATGAACAACACCTCCAGGCAACACATTGGTGCCTCACCCTCACAGTAAATGTTTTCTTCACATCTAATCTTAACCTACTCTTTTTCAGCTTAAAGCCACTGTTCTTTCACTCAGTGCCCTTGTAGAAAGTCCCTCTCCAGCTCTACTGTAGCCCCTTCTAGAAACTGGATGGTGGTAAGGTCTCACCAGAGCCTTCTCTTCTCCAGGCTGAAAATTCTCTTTCAGCCTGTCTCCACAGCAGAGGTGCTCAAGCCCTCTGAGTATCTTTGTGGCCTCCTCTGGGCTCACTTTCAGAGGTTCACACCATTCTTATGTTGAAGTCCTGTCCCTCTAGAGCAGCAAACAGCCTCACTGCTTGATGTCATTTGCAAGCCTGCTGAGAGGGTGCTCAATGTCATTGTCCTTGTCTCTGACAGAGATGTCTCATTGGTCCCAACATCGAGTCCTGAGGAATGCCCCTGAAACTATTGTCCTCCTCTTCGTGGGAAAGAAAATTCTGTACAGACCCTGTGCACTCTTTAAACTGAAATGATCCAAAGCTCAACAGTAGTTGTTTCCTATTTCTTTTTGCACATTAGCTGGAGAATACGAGATCTGCTGTCATCAACTTTGTATGTGTTTGAACATCAGCCCCTACGTTAAACACCCTAAATAATTCCAAAAGGCCTCTCTTTCATCATCTATTCTCATACTTCTGTCACATTAAGGGCTCCTGAATATCCACAATAAAGTGGAAGAAGAGATTTTTCACAAAACTCAGTTATTCACACAGGTCTTACAGCTTGATCTTAGTTCTCTGTAGTTACTTCTTCATTGCTGGGAAACATCATGAGTTACAAACTGAGAGAAATGTTTACTCAGTCCTAATCATGAGTGTGGGTCAATGACTAAGGTCCCGAAATAAATCAATAGTTCTGGAATAGGCAAGCACCCTTTTCTGGGCCACAGATACTTCAGGACAGTGAAAGTAAGGATGAAGGAGCCTTTATTGGCTGCCTTTCCAGCATGAAAAATCAAATGCAATTTGTACAGATTAGTGGGCTTAGTCTCTTTCTGATTATCTGGTGCCACAAATATGTGACCCATGCCTATGCCTCTGATTTTTAATAAACACATTTGCTGGGTCCAATAGTTCCACAATTTGTATAGAAAATTAGATGTAATTTGCCCTGAATGCCACTGGTTTCTCAGATAGTTCAAAAAAATTACAGGCAGTTCAGCACATAACTACAACATCTCTGCAAGTGAATCAGGCTGGAGACCAGGTTTGCTTGATGAAGCCTACTGCTGTCTGCTTCAAATCCAGGTTCTCGCCTGCTTTCAATTTCCATAACCTTCTGTGTATCCTCTCCAGCTTTCCTCCACATTCCTTTCCGGAATCCTATTACTTCCTACTCTTTCATAGAAACATTCTGTAATAAAAAAAACCCTGTGTAAAGGGTCTAATGTAACGACAAATTAGCTTGTTTTTTTCATTGAAATGAAGGATGTTGGCGCAGACTCTCCCACAAGTGTGGCCATGAAGGGCTACATCTCCTCTCTCAGACCTGTGCCTACCCTTCCCTCCCCCTGCCCTAGCATTTGCAGAGGTACCAATGGATGTAGGATACTTGTGACTTTTAGTGATCTGTCCTGAAAGCCCAATAAAGAGATGGAACTAGTGCCTTTTTTTGTTGTTGTTGTTTTTCATCATTTGGCAGTGCCCTCCTCCCCCTTGCTGCCCAGTGAGGGACACAGATGGCTGCTGCCTGTTCCAGTTAGCTCGAATCGCCAGTGGGACCCTTTGGGGCTCTTAAAAAAGGCTCCCTCTAGGCTGCTCTCAGCCCCATCCCTAAATAAAGTTAAATAAAATTTTGAAATATTATATGGAAAGTTTTCTCTTTCATTCAAAGGAATGCCAAGTTCATACAGGAAATCTGTGATCCTTTTTTTCCCCACTCTTGTCTCTATTATTTTTATTTCCTTTTTCTTCCTCCTGACTCACAACCTCCTTTCTGCCCCCTCAGCCCCCCTTTCTTTCTTTTCAGTTTCTCTTCTTTTGCCATCTGCTCCTGGCTTTCATTTTTTGTTTCCCCCTTCTCTGGCAATACAAATATCTCCCCACCCACTCCAAGAGCAATTCACTGTTGTGCAAAATGGGGTTTGTTTCTCTGGACAGTGTTGTAGCAGCTTTTTGCTGCAGTTTAAAGAGAAATTACAACAATAATATAAACAGGTTAAAAACTAAAAAGAGTATCTCACAGAATAGGCATATTTTAATTTGAAATAATAATAGGGCTACAGTCTCCATAAAGTGTTGCTTTATGGAATAAGAACCCCACAAGATTTCTCTGGAACTGAATAGATGGGGAAGAAATGAAAAAGACATCCCACCCCTTTTCTAGGTTATTTTTTTTTCCTATAATTACCAATAACCCACTATTAGGCTTCAAGGACAAAAATAACTCTTAGACTGTCTAGGTATCACATCAGAACTAGTCTTTTCCCCCCTGGCAGCAGTTTGGAAAGATGATTCCTCATGGCACCTGAAGTCTATAATTGTCAGATCACTCATTCCCATGGAGAAGTCCAGGCAGGTGGTATCTGCTCTGTGATTATTTCTCTTCTTTTTTTTTTATCTGGTTTCTTCAACATCCCCAAATGTCAGATGTGGTACAGAGGAATAACTGTATTTTTGGGAGGGAAAGAGAAGGGAATTGGAATGGG
This sequence comes from Aphelocoma coerulescens, assembly GCF_041296385.1. NCBI lineage: Eukaryota > Metazoa > Chordata > Aves > Passeriformes > Corvidae > Aphelocoma > Aphelocoma coerulescens. The sequence continues at coordinate 7,043,382 of NW_027184085.1, forward strand.
TTAACTCTATCTAAGCTGGTGTAAACAATGCCAACTTTGACGTTTAAATTTTCATTTCCAAATGCAGGCTTGTGTGGGTTTTGTGATGTGTAGAGGCCCCAGGTGGGAAATGGGTCCCCATGTGTGAGATGCTGTACAAACACATTAAATTCCCTGACTGGAAGATCTTACAGTGTAAGTAAAGAAGACCAGGGAGAGGCTGGAGGGTAAAGGCAGAATGAGCACAATCTTTGTTTTACAGCAAACAGCTAAATTAAATGGTGTCCCCAGTGGGCTGAAAGAAATCTGAGGTAGAAATGGACATTGAACATCGATTACCTGAACCTCAGTGTTTTGCTCATAAAGCAGTTTAGTCTTCAGGCAAAATCTGGCCTCGGGTTTGATCTTTCAATAACATTCTTTACTTTCTTATCATTTTCAGAAGCAATGGGCTTTCACACTGATGCATTGTAAGGTAGACCAGGCACAAAGGAAGAGCAATTCACTGCCCATTCATATGCAGCCATCTCTTGTGCAGAGCACAGCGGGTATATAACAGCTACCTAGCCATACTACAGAGAATAAAGAAGACAGTGTTTAGCAGATACCTGGGTAGAATGACTAGCAGGTGGGGTCTAACCTTCATTCTTGAACAGAAGTGTTATCAGATTTTTAATGATCACAGAGCAGGCAAAGGACATACACAGATTCCCTCTCTCTTTTTCTCTGTGTGCATCTGTGTGTGGGTATAAGATCACGTCTGTCTCTTGCAGTTGGGCCATGCCTAGGAGAGTAGAATAAGTCATTTGCTAATAGAGGATAGTAAAAATCTCCTTAAGATCAAAAGATAACAGTCTATGCCTTTTCTTTCTCCCTCTCTATTTTTTTTTAAGCAAAAAAAAGAGGGGGTTCTATTCTCAGCTTTACTGTTCAAGATGGGTGATTTGTCTCGTAATTGTGTTCGCTGACTGCAGCAGATGGATTCATTACTAGGGCTGGTCAGAAATCTTTCAACAAAATGTGTTTTTGTGAGTGTGTGAAAATGATGAATCATCAAAACTGAACTTTTCATGAAGATATGGCAGTGCAGAGGAAACTTTTCTCACAGAAGTTTTCTCAGCTCTCCACTGGGGCTTGTGATTAAAACCAGAGAAAGCAAAAGCTTCTCATCTTGGGGTAGCCCACAAGATAGGATGTGTGGGCACTGAGGTTTTGAATTTCTCTTCTGATTTTTCTGAACTGTTTATTTTCTGAAGTGTGTTAGCTCCTTTACCATCAAATTATTCAGCACATTTCCTTATATATATGTGTATACATAAAGAAACATAAACAGAGTATTAGAGTTTTAACAAGCAGAATTGAGGGAAAGATGATGGTCCGCTGAACACTGTTAAGTGAATGCAGATCATGTCCCCTATTAAAGCCACCATATGCCTTTTTTTGAATCAGAAAAGCATTTGAGATCTTCAGAGGGAACAGCTTGCTCATTACGGACCCTTCTTCCCAAACCCACCAGATCCTGTTCCTTTTTGTTTCAGTAGAAATTACCAAAATAATCCAGAGGGACTAATGCTCAAGGAAAAGTCTTGAAGGCAAAGTCACTTAGCTCATGACCACAGCTGAGGAGTAACATTTTACAATGAAAGGAGGTCATGAGCCTAGTTATCTGCTCATGTTTATACCCCGTAAAGACTTTTCCCCTCTGAGTGTTTGTTTAGCTTGTATATAAACTATTGCAGATTGTATTGCTGCCTTTGGGATCCAATCTTATGCATGACTTACCCTGTGCATAAAGAAGTTTGTCTTGGACCTCCTTAGCAAATGTTCAGTCTAGACTCTAATCAGCACAGAGAGAGAGAGACACTTCCAACAGGAGCTACAGCCAGCAAGAGGCCTATTTGGAAGACAGACAGGACACCAAATGCGCCTTTTAAATAGGGCAAGGCAGCTTGCTAATGGGCAGGAATTTGGCCCTGAGGTTCCAGCGTATGACAGTCATGTAAATGACAATCCCACTGTAGCAATGGGAAGAGAAAATCAATAACATTGCCCTATCAGTGGGAACAATAATAGGGAACAAATAAAAGACTACTGTGGAGCAAAACATTAGACTGGGATTTATCTGAAGCAGAGCAGAAAAGAAGGGAAATATGTCAAAATTTATTTCCTAAAAATAGCATGGAAGTCAATAAAAAGGCATATCAGTAATGGAATAAGAGCAAGAAGAGGACAATGAAGTTGTCGCCAAAGGTGAGATAAAGCTCACCAAGGCAAAAAAATAGGCCCAAATTATTGCAAAGGTCCATTCTATCTATCCATTAGCAGCTCTACCTCTTCCCTTGAGTTTTTCTTCCAGACCAGTCTAGAGCATTTGAGCATTTTCCATTTCTAGACACTTTCACTCCTTCTGCAGTGATTTGCTTCTTCCTTAAAAATATTTTCACTGTAAGAAGTAGGAACCATGAAACATATAACCATGTAATCTCTGTGCAGGACATCTGACATGTCCCATTTTTTTCTCTGGACAATTCAAAATGTATAAGGAGTACCAAGTCCATTGTTTAAGTTGTTTAGCACATTGCAGTTCACAAAGGTTCACCTATTACTTTGTCTAAAGTGAATAAAACTACACTAAAATTTGTTATTTTGAATTGCAAATAAGACTTTAACCCCATCCAGTTAACTTCTGCTCATTTTTCTGGTTTCTTGAGATACCAAAGAAAAGTATATTCACTGCATCATGGAAATTATAGTTCCTTTTGTTAGTCCTTTAGACCTGTAGCTTTTTCAACCTTCTGTAAATTCAAATAACATTGTAAAAAATACGTGAGATATAGAGTTCTGACAATGGTTTTCGTCTTACAAGGAAATAAAAAATAGGTTAAATTGTGTATGTTTGATTATGGCTCCCTCATAACACCTTGTTTGTTCTCTTGCTTATCTGCATGTACAGGTTTATAAGATGCAATGATAAAGAACATGAGGTTTTCATGGCCCATTGAAGTTCTATGAATCAGATCAGATCACAGACTAAGAAACACCTACTTACTGTTTATCTTTTATTCTAAAGTCAGCACAGGATTCATCACCCTCTTTTTTCCCCCAAGGTATGCTCTTATATACAAAATCAAATTTAAATATCATGAGGTATTTGGCTTTCATCCATGTCATCTTTGTGCTATCCCATTTATAGTTAAGGGTGCCATCTAAAGCCTGATTCTCTTCCATCATTTTATGTATTTACTTTGGCGGAAACTTATTAGTATACTCTGTCAGGACAAAACTTTGCACTATTTGATCACTCCTTATTTGCATTTTTAATAGTCCCCATTAGACAGCCTCTGAACTAATTAACCAAGCATCTGTAATAGAAAACTCCTGTTTCCTATTTTCAGAACTAAGAAACTAATAGCTGAAGCCTTACTAGAACAATTAAGTAATAAGAAAAATACTGTGTTAAGGTTGGCAATAGAGTAGCTGACATAAATCACTACAATAATGACTTTCAGCTCACAATGCTTAAGTAGATAAAAAATTAACCCACACACTGTTTCTGTGGCCTACAAAATAGACATGTCCCAAGTTAAAAAATGAAAAGAAGAAAAAAAGTGTATGTAATGTATATGGAATCATTTAGGTTTTGTTCTCTGGGAGGGAGAGGGGGGATTTAGTCTTTAACATGGAAAAACCTGTCGATTTTCATTGTGTTTATATAATTTAAAAATGTATGGCTTAAATATCAGTGAAAATTATTAAATGTAGGATTCTTAGACTAATCTTTAAAACCCTTGAAGTGCTTTGTTCCCTTTGGTTTCAATGCAGACATTTGGTGCCTAAATCACTTCAAAGTCACAAATCTTAGGACTGTGATTCAGTTGCCCAAACACTGATCTCTTGCATTAGATATCATAAATTATCCCACCCCCATTCAGCTACTGCTGGAAAATGGATTAAGGGCATTAGACATCCATATTCAGGAAACTGATTTTTGCCTGAAGTAATTTCCACTGATTTTCAGAACTTTATTCAGCACTTACTTTTTCCGATCATCCAGAATGACAGAAGCTGTCAAAAAAAGTGGGGTTTTGTTTGTTTAAGTGTCACTATCAATTTTTTCTTCAACAAGTAGAATGTGCAATGCATTATTTAGCCAAAACAGTCTTTTGCAAGCATAACCATTCTGAGACACTACTTCAGAAAGATAATAATTTGAACGGAGACATTCCATATAATAAATTAAATCATTAAGGATGGCAAGTAGCCAAAAGAGAAGTCAAAGTAATTTTGTTTTGAGTTTCCAAATAATGTTTCCCCTCTCTACTGGAATTTCAAAATTCCCAAATATTAACAAAAATAAAAAAAAACACTTGCAATTGCACAATATCAGATGTTCTAAACTCTCCATCAGTGTGGGAAGCTTGGTTTCTTCACTGAGAGGGTGGTCAGTCACTGGAACAGGTTCCCAAGGAAGTGGTCATATCACCAAGCTTGTCAGAGTTTCAGAACCATCTGATTTTTTATTTTACAATCCAGACCACTCAAAAGGGTTGTTGATATTTTAAAGCACTTGCTTTTTTTTCAGTATCTTTATGTCCTCCAAAATTCTTTACCACTACCTACTGAAGTCAAACACTTAATTTATAATATTAAATGTATACCAAAGGTCATACTTTTTGTTTTAATTTTTAGAAACTAAATTAAAAAAAAATCTTAAATAATATGTCCTCTGCAAAAGTAAGTGGAGCAAAATAGTAGTTTCTAAAAATCTATAACCATCTTTTAGTTTTTATTTTTAACTTCCACTAACTGAATTATTGATTTACCCAAGTTATCTAAGATTAGATTTTTGTACAATGAGCATGAGAATGGTAAAATTTGGCTCCTGAAAAGACAGAGTATCTTGCTTTACTTACATCCCTTACTACATTGAATTCAGTTAACACTGTAATGAAACCAGTAATATGCTTAAAGCGATGGAACTAAATAATGATATATTTATAAAAATAATGAAACTACCTGACTACTTAAAGCTAAGAACATGTACAATTAAAAATGTTCTCCTATTATCTAGCTAAGCGCCAGCAAGAGATAAAATGTCTTTAAATATCTTTTACTCTAGAAATAATATCACCATATTAACTATATCTAGAAATAATATCACATATTAACTATACCTCTACATTGACTTGCCATTAAAAAATGCCTTAGGATTTATTTTGCAACTAAGTTTTCTTTAATTTGTTTTTCTTCCATGGTCTTCCATGATCTCTTTGTAAATCACAAAATTCCTCAAAAGAAGCAAGCAATACAAAACCACTTCAAGAAGTTCAGGTTTCAGGATACAGGAGACCCCCTGATCTTCAAAAACAATCCCTGCAGGAATTTTGAACACAGCTCTGTACTAAAGAAAAAAAAAGAAGAGAGAATTATTTTGTTTATTTGTTTGTAATTAAGAAAGACTTTTGTTTCCATCCAAGCTGTAATACATTCTGCTCATTCTGAAAATCATATTGGAAGAATAATACAACTTCAGTCACGGTTTATAGCTCTCGGCTATGCCAGGATGGCATATATATATTGGGGTTTATACCCAAAACTTCTCTCTGTTGGATTCTGTTTTAAGTTCTTGCCTCTTCACACACACACTGTGCTCTTAAAACACTACTGCTCAGGCTTTCAGCATTAAGTTATTGCGAGACACTTTTTGGGTACCTCAGAATCAACCTGAAGCAAACTTCACCTGCCTGTGCCAGCCACCGTGGCACTGAAATGAGTATGAATGAGGATGTACTAAAGAATTTCTGAAGAGTGACTAGAGCCAAAATTTGAGCTTAGTTTTGGAGAGGAAAGGCTGGTGAACTAGCACATTGTGCCTGCCCATTACACCGCCTGCTAGGAGACAATAACTTTCCCAAAACTTGCCTGATGCAGCCAAAAAAACAATGACACAGAAGCAGACGTGTTTGTTTCTTATCAGCAGGGATCCTATTGCTGCAAGCTCCACAGTGTTTTGGACTCCAGCTCTACACGTCAAACCATTGCTCTTGCTCCATCGCCAAGCAGTTTACAGAAGGCAATTAAGTATTGCATAGGCATTTGACTGTAAACAATTATGGAACTTAATGTCCTGTAGCTCAGAGGGGGGAAAAATGCCTCCTACACTGGCTGAGCTGATAATCAATGACTTTGACAGTGAAGAACTCCATCTCTGAAAGACAAATGAAGCTATTTCAACAATCACCCCATCACCATATTCCACCACAAACTGTCTTCAGTTGGGAGATTATTTCTTTTACAGGGTCTGGCAGTCAACGAGATCTAAATGCCAGGAAAGAACTGGCACAGACTTTTGACTGTTCAGCTTGACCACAGCAGTGTATGCACATTCAGAAAGGCATGTCATGCTGTGTGCTTTTTTGAAGACGATGATGAGAGCTGAACTGTGGTGGGAGGCCGGCGAGTGACTGATGCCGTATTATTCGGAGAGCCCATGCGGCTGAATTGTGCTACACAGCGTGCCAGAGATGGGATCCAGGTAGGCAAGCTTTGGGCAACATGGAAGCCTGATATCAAGAAACAGGAGCCTCAAAAAGCAGACCAGCAATCTGCAGAGTTTTGGTAACAACACCAAGTTCACGCTGAGAGCTTTTTTGGGGAAAGTAGTGATGCGTCACTTGACACAAGATATTCAGTCAAAATATAAAAGAAATCTCTTCATTAAACGTCAAGATGTCTTTGAAGCTCACAGCAGAGGTTTCTTTGCTGTGACAAGTGATCTCCTGGGTCAGACCACATGTATTATTTAGTTTCCAAAAACCTAATATATAACATTATATAACCTAACTATAAACATTATAGTTACCAGATAGGAATTTCTGTAAGTATTACTTACAGCATTTCAAAATGTTATTCTTATCACTTGTCCACAGACACCCATCTTTCATATAAACCAAATGATCAAGTGTAATCTCTGGGGAGAAAAGAAAGCTCTGTCATCACCTTAGGGGTGAAAAATCCTGTGTTGCTTTTATGTAGGAATCATAAATAAAACTTTAATACTGGGTGGATGGTGTTACTCCTTCAGATAAGTAAAGGAATCCATGATGATATCTCAGACATTCATGTAGGTCCAAATTTACCTTTAAACTAAATCTAAATTTCCATGGTCAATATGGTAATCTCACTATAAGGTGATCCAATCCATCCTAAGCCAGATAAGGGCCTAAAATGAAATGAGCCACATTGTTGTCATTTATTCTCAATGTCTATAAAAGAATCAACCAATAAATAAACAAACAAACAAACAAATAAATGAAGAGGCCAGATGCCTAAAGCTGAGGGAGGTGAATATCCTCCACAGTGATTAATAAAATGTTCCGAGAGATCACTGAAAAATAAACATTAACAACTGGGGTCTGTGGACTGGCAGAAAGTGAAGTCAATGCCAGTGCCTGAACAGAAGCTTTGGGATGAGATATAGGCTCCTGAAGAGATCTGTGCTGTTCATAAATCAGCAACACTGACATTTACTTCAGCAAGGACAGCTTTTCATGCACACCTCTCATCTCCCTGACCTAAACTACTAGAAACGAAACAGATATTCACAGCAAATCACCAAGGGGTAAGAAAGGAGTCCTTGGGGCCAGAATTCGGGGTCATTTAGGAGCAAGGGGCAGGAATCAGCACACGGAGAACATCAGGGTAGGGGCAGAAAGAACATGATGTGGGGCACAGAGGGTGGGCCATGAAGGCATTGACCCAAGCCTCTCCCACCTTCTGCCTCTCATGCAGGTGCCTGGATCACAGACATCTATGACTCTTGGGAAATATATTTCCTCAGGGCCTCCTTCCTCTTTAGAGCCACCAAGTGCTCTTTCCATAGCTCGAGCCCTGCCTGTTACACAGCAAGACAAAGTTAGTTCTTTTGGGGAAATCCCTCAGGATTTCCCACGTCCCGTAAAGACGCTTAGTGTTTGTGCCACTTTCTTGCCCCTTTCTAGTGAGTGTGCTATGTCACCAGGCAGGACCCAAGTACTTACAGACAAAAAAGACAGGAGGACTGTCTGTACCCATAAAATTTGCCTGGTGAGATTCCCTGCCTCTGCCTATAGCTTCATGCTGGAACTCAGCCCAGTCTGGCAGTGTCAGGGTATAGGGTCCTGACACTGGCTCCTGTGGCAAATCACATTCCAAGAGTTCTGTGGCTGTTAACTCCTTCCCCAAACACCATCTGGAAACCCCATCCTGAGCTATGCTTTAGCTCTCTTGTCTACCCTGGCCTGATATCTGCTCAGATCTGACAGCCTGGCCAGCTCTGAAGGAGCTGCATGTGAAAAACCCACAAACAGCTTCTATAAACTGTTCCTGCAGTTGCAGAAATGGTCTCAAAGGACAGTTTTCTGTAGATAAGATAGTTAGAAAAATGTACGCTGTACAAGGAGTGATGGGTCTTGAATGGGCTGCAGTTGTCACATAGTGGCATTTTGTGTCCCAAGTAACTAGTGACAAGTAACTAGAGACAGAAAATGGGAAAAAAGAGCTGAAGTTGCAGCAGGGAAGTTTCCTATTGAATCAGGAAAAGTTTCTTCATCAAAAGTGCTGTCAAACACTGGAACAGGCTGCCCATGGAAGTGGTGGAGTCATCAGCTCCAGAGGTATTTAAAAGATGTGTAGGTGTGGCACAATGGTTTATTGGTGGACACAGCATTGCTTATTGGTTGGACTCTTGAAGGTCTTTTCCAGCCTAAATATTTCTGTAATTCTATAGCAGAAGAGGTCAGATGGATATGGGAAGATCTTAACAGTAACAAATGGTAACAAATGATGTATATTATGTTGCTTTAACAGCTTATTTAAAAGACAGATTACAAAACCTTTTTTTACCAGTCAATTTGTACTTTCTGAAGGCATTAACAAAGCGCTAAAAATTGTTTTAAAAGTACTAGCCATTTCAGAACTCATTTTGGCTCTTACAGCAGTGGTCCAGGTACACTTGCAAAATGTGTATTGCTTTTGGGATGAACTTAACAACATTTTATATTTGGAAAACTATTATACACCCACCAGGTTAGGCTGCCGTGGTTCATCCATGCCTGGATGAGGACTTTCTGAGAATCACTAACAAGTTAAGAGAAAGAGTGGGATTTCTGTATGACAAGAGAAAAAAATACTTTTCCGGGAATCATTTTGACATTCTTGGTTCTGGATGAGTGTGGCTTGTTCAGGGGCTGCAGGGAGGCTTCAGAAAAAAAAAAAAAAAGTGATGTGCTGGAAGTCTAATGGAGCAATAATAAAAGCAGGAAGAAACATGCTGTCTTCATTATTCCTTTATTAAGATTCACCTAGTACACCTGATCACATTAAGAAGCTGCCAATAAGAAGTGAATTAGCATCCACATCTCTGGGAACCATAGTATCTCCTTTAAGTGCTCTCTGTTCAAAACGGAGGAAGAACTGTACATATCCTTTTCAGAAAGATGTCAATCTTTTAAAGCAGCTGTACAAGGCAGGCCAGTACTCGGAGGTAATTCCTGGCTTGGATCACTATGAGTTCTTAGTCACTATCTCCTAACTGATTTAGCTCAACAATCAAGTTGTGAAATGGGAAGGTATCATCATTAAATATTGAAGCTTGAGAGATGTCATGAGAGCCTCCATGGATATGTAACACAGAATCTTTGGTGGCCTCCATAAGATTGAAACCACATGAACTATTCTTCCCAGTCCTGTAGTCAGGACTTATCATTCCCCAGCCAATTTACAATCAAACCAGTCTTACTGTAAGTCTGATTTTTACTTGTGGAGTGGAACATTTCCAGAAACTACTCATTAGGTGGGTGTTTTTAAATTTTTTTTAACTCTGTTTTTTTTTGATAGACAAATTGTAAAGCAAAGAAGGGATATAAGAAGAAAGGAAATGAGTAGTAGGAAAATCTTTTTGTTGCTGAAGGGCTGTCTGCTTTCAAAGGTTGTTGTAAGTATGAAGGTCACATGCACAGTTCGGACAGGGAGGAATTAGAATAAATAAGGGAATAGGACCAACATGGTCAGAATTGAAGCAGAGTTTCCAAGATGATCATGGATGGCTCCTGACCATAAAAGTTGAAAATATAGTTCAGATGTTCAGGAGGAATGATTTTAGGACCACATTAAGGTTAGTTTTAATTCCTGGTGTAAAATTAAGCAAAGGACTTTATCAAGTTCATATAGAAAGTTCTTGAAATAAAATCCTTGGTCAGATCCTGATCTAGCAGAAAATGCCATAGAACAGAATTACTCTTATCTCAGTCAGCTGCATTTCTGCCCCAAGATTAGAAAATCAAAGTTGCATTTACTGGAAGGAAAATTCTATCTTGAGAACTGTGATCTTGTAAAAGACTTGAAAGAGAAAATGAGAATCAGTCATAGCTCATCAGCAGAATATGGGATCCAATGAGGTGTTATGTTGCAGAGGACCAATATGATCCTTAAACACATAAATGAAAATATATCAGATGGGAGAAAGGAATCTTTTTATTAGTTTGTACTTGGCATTGATATGGCCATTACAGGAAAACTGTCCAGTCTTTGTACCTGCAACTGAGAAAAGATATTGAAAAGAGATTGGAAAGGGTTCAGAAAAGTTCCACAGGAATTATTTGAGGTTTGAAAACACTGTGCAATGAAGTACTGCATGCTCTATTTAATTTTTCAAAAGGAAGATAAAGGCGTGACTAGACATGGTCTATAAATACCCTGAAAGAATAAAAATGTGATAATAGAAGTTTCTTCAGTCTTAGAAGGAAAAACTTGAAAAGATCCAGTGGTTGGGGGTTAAAACTTGGCAACCTGATTCTGCAAAGAAATATCCGTTTCTGATAAAAATTATGAAAAACAGTAGAATGACTGGCAAAGAGCTATAGTAGGTTTTTCATCACCTAGCACTTTCAAATAAGGAAATATAGTTTTTGTTTGCTTGCAGAATGTACTGTACAAGTATAGGTCACAGAAATAAAACTGGAATTTCCTCATGGAAGTAATGTTTTTACCAGAAGCACAGTTAAAATTTCAAGTCCAATTAACTTATTTTAATATCAAATGGGAATTGGATGTTTTATCTAAGATGGATATGCCAAAAGAGTTTTCTCCATATCCAGTGGATAAAGACTAAGACCTTCATATGGCTTTATATGGTTCACTTTCTCTACACAGGGATCTTTGGTTAGATGAATCACCCTCAAAATGTACCTCTTTCTGTGGGTTGTACAGGGAGGCTATGGGTAAGCGTTGTCTGAACAAACATTGGCATCTACACTTAGTCTTAGCATTGGTCCACTTTCAAGTCAAAACCTGAAATGGAATTTCTAGTGCATAACTCAGCTCATCCAAAGGATGAGCCAAGCAGAGCCAAGGATCTGTTCCCTAAAAGTGCCTATTTATTGTACTGTATTGAAAGTGCTATTGTTCCCATTGCAGATCCTGTAGTCTTTTACAGTTATACGAGATGAATCCCACCCTTAGTTAATACAATTTCTCTTGCCCTTTAGGCTAAAAAGAAATCCTGTGAATAATTAAGCATTCAGATATAACAATGATAGTCAATTTTACAATATTCGCGATGATTTCTTTCTAGCTGGAACTTGAAGAAACAGGGTTGGTCTCTCTGCCTCATTTAAATTTTGCTGAGCAACTGACATTTTCCTACAGCAGTTCTATTTTGTCATTGAGGGGAGCTTTATTTTAAAGGACCAGGTCATGACTTTGGGTTATATTACTTTATAGTAGGCAATCTCAGTTCTACCCAGAATACTTTATGTGTCTGAGGTCAGACTTGTAGTCACCTCATTAGCATCTTCTTAATTTAAAGATCCAAAAACCCCATAGGTAAGGTGAGACTTGGAGTGGATGAAAGGTGGGAAATCAAGAAACTTAATAAAGATTTGGCAATCATATCATTGTCTCACACTTTTCATTCTACTACCCTAGGAGCAGCCTTTGGTACAATTTATGAATTATATACCTATTTTTGACTGAAAGGAAGTACATGATGAGTTGTGAGACTTAGAAAAATCTAGTCAACATTAGAGGAAGTGTCTGAATGATAGACAGAGAGACAAAGTCTAATCTCTGTAATTCCCTGATGAAACATACACTGAGGCTTAACCTAATCCCTGAAGGAATGACAGCAAAAATAAGGTGAAAGACCAATTAGCCTTCTCCCATACTAATCCTGGTTAGAGCAGCTTATTCTTTTTTACACTTGTGGAGACATTCCTCATACCATGGAAAATCAAAATTGTACCAGCCATACCTTTTCTTCAAAATAATTTCACTGTGATAGAGTATCAGTCCTTGCCATCTACAGGTTTTTCACATGCCAGAGTTAAAAGATTTCTGATCCCAGTGGAAGATTCGGTAGTGATAAGTCAAGAAGATAAGCCAGGCATGAAAATTAACCCTGGATAGAATGATTTTAAGTTGATTCTATTCAAATTAAATGAAAGGATGAAAGCAGGTCTGTAACTAAGGTTTTCAGTGGTAAAGGACAAAAGGAAATTAGGCAGAAAAGTCAGCTGGGTGGAACAGATCCAGAGCATGAATATAAAGAAGGTCTGTATATTTTCTTTTTCCAACATAGGAAAACTACTGAGAATTTCTACCACAAGCAAGAATTACACTTGAATAAAATGTAACTAGGCTGTACTGAATGAAAAATTGTAACAGAACAATCAGTAAGGAAAAAGAAATACTAATAAGCAATGGAAGCCAAAAACATTTATAGACATTACAAAATTGTTTTGGACATCCAAAGGCCAATATTCTTGAATTTATTCAGGACTCATTAGCAAGAAAACAATATATATAAAATGAAAGAGATAAAGATTAAGGCAAAAAATTATTATGCTTCAATAATGAATATATACTTTAGTTGTCAAGGGAAATTAAAATATTCAAGCAGCATTAAAGAAGTAGAACAAATATAAAATCATAACTGTTTAAATATATTTCAGCCATACATTTTACCAATTCAACCTAACTCTGTGGAGAGAGTATTTCCCGATTTCAAAAATAATTAAATGGCACAGGGTAAAAATCAACATAACAAACACAAAACCCCCACTTCTATAAATCACATCAGAACAAAAGCTTGCAGGAAAGACAACATTCAACTGTTATTATCTGAATCTTCAAAATCTTATGATGGATTTGTGTTTGGTTTATGATTATCATGACGCCTGACATAAGAAATTTTAATATGACTGGTTTGCTTTCCAGTGAAAACCCATAAAAGAACTTGTAATATTTACATCTTTTCTTGAGGTCTGCCAGCCATCTTTCTTCAACTTTATATTTGCCCTATAATTCCTTTTAATAAAACTTTATCTAAAAAGACAAAAACCAAAACTTTTTAAATAGAAAAGTTCTTTAACAACTACTCCTAGGTAGCTTCAACTTCTACACTGTTTGACGAGAGGCAATAATCTACACAGGATTCTTTTTAACCTTTTGCATGTGTTGAATACTGACTAAATAACAAAGTTAGAACTGCCTTGATCAATGCAGTATCCTTCAGTTAATCAACCCATCTAAATGAATTATATTGTCATAACTCCATAATCCATTATTCCTCACTGGAAAAGGTAAACAAGACTTATCACAGAGTGCCCTTTGTAAGAACCAGTGCATCATGGCATTCACGTGATCACAAGAACATCTGCAAGATGGGGACAGACCAGGAAAGAATGAGAGTATGCGATACCCAAACAACAGTGCCTGTAGGAGTGAAAATAACATGACAGACTTTGATTATTTATGGTTTAAAGTTAAAAATATCTCAATGAATAGATGACATTTTTAACTATAGTGTTCATTCATCAAAAAATTTTATAATCAAATATTTGAAAGGAAAATTTTCCAGTGGTGCAGTTTGTTGTTCTTTTTTCAAACAAGAAATCAATATTATTTTGGATGTGGAAAGGGAAAAGAAAGCTCATTCCCTGCCCTAAACAAGATGCCTGATAGGACAAGTCATGTCTCAAAATGTGCATTTCAGTCATCAACTAAACTCAAAGTCTAGAGGACTGGTGTGCATCTCCAAAATGGCAAAGACAGTTGAGCTGAATACCCCTCCCATGCATGATCTCGAGCAGTAAATCTGAGTAAACTTTTAAAATTTAAAATTAAATATCCATTGAAACCATAAAGAAAGACAAAAGGAAAGACTTCCCAAAATCCGCATCTGAAGACAGCCTTAGTGCTACTGTTCCCTACACCAGAAAAGTCAGTCATCTGGGAGAGTTTTAACACAGCTTGTCTCTGTTTTCCACCAGTAATTGCCACTAGATCAGAGTCACAGAACTGAGATGGCAGTGAGAACATCAACACAGACAGAATGGCAGTCAGGATATTTATTAATAGTACAAAATAATGTGGATGAAACTCTGGTAGCTGTGTACAGGATTGCTGGCACTAGTTGGAGCAGAGTGGTGTGGAAGCATAGAGCAGAAATATGTGTCCATTGGGAAGAACCTCTGGTAGTCCCTTGTTCCACCTCTCTGCTCAAAGCCAAAACAACTTAGATCAGGTTTGTCAACATCTTGTCCAGCAAATATTTGAATATCTATAAGGATGGGATTCCAAAATCTTGTTGAGCTTTCAGTAAGAAGCTATGAGGGAAAATAATTTGGAAGAACATTAACAGACAAAAATTCGTAGGGAAGAGGAAGACCATTAGAATTCTTACTCTCTTTATAGTAGATCTTCCTCCCACTATGATTCTTGGTGTAACATGGCATTTTTTTTTTTGAAATATGCAAGAACCTGCCCAGAGTTTCACTCCCCAGAGTATATCCACCAAGTTTTCTCTCATTACATGTGTGCTCGTAGAGAAAACCATCACTGTTTAAACACCAGAACTTATGATGTTGTGCCTAGTCTGGCAGGAATGGAGCATAATTTTCACCATAGGAGTCCATCTGATGATATGTTGTGAATTTGTGACCAGATAACCCACCAATGTGGTGTCGTGGTTTGACACTGGCCCAATGCCAGGCACCCACGACAGCAGCTTATTTACTCTCCCCTGCCACAGCTGGGCAGAGCAGGGAAAAGCAAAAAAATTAACAAACGCTTCATGAGTGAGATGAGGACCAGGAGAAACACTTCAAGCGCAAAACAGGCTCAACTTAAGTTGTGAAGTGAATTTATTACTAACAGAATCAGAGGAGGATAATGAGAAGTAAAATAAGCCCTTAGAACACCTTCCCCCCTCCCCCCCTCCCCGCTCCTCCTTCCCACAGACAGTGCAGAGGGACAGGGCATGGGGGTTTGGTCAGACCATCACTGAGATTTCCTTCCGCTGCTCCGGGACAGGAGTCTTCCCCTGTGAGGCCGTGGGGTCCCTCCCATGGGAGACAGTTCTCCATGAACTTCCCCAGCGCGGGTCCACTCTCAGGAGCAGCAGCCACACCGCCCCTGCTGCAGCGTGAGCCCCTCCCACGGGCACACAGCCCTCCCGAACTGCTGCACTGTGGGTCTCTCTTTCCATGGGGTGCAGTCCCCCAAGGACAGGCTGCTCCAGCCTGGAAGCAGGGCCCTCTCTCTCCACTGGGTCTCCCACTGGAGCACAGCCTCCTCCAGGCATCCACCCACTCCAGCACAGGCACCTCCTCCATGGGCTGCGGGTGGATCTCTGCATCCCCCGTGGATCCCCAGGGGCTGCGGGTGGATCTCTGCATCCCCCGTGGATCCCCAGGGGCTGTGGGTGGATCTCTGCATCCCCCGTGGATCCCCAGGGGCTGTGGGTGGATCTCTGCATCCCCCGTGGATCCCCAAGGGCTGCGGGTGGATCTCTGCATCCCCCGTGGATCCCCAGGGGCTGCGGGTGGATCTCTGCATCCCCCGTGGATCCCCAGGGGCTGTGGGTGGATCTCTGCATCCCCCGTGGATCCCCAGGGGCTGCAGGGGCACAGCTGCTCCACCATGGTCTCACCACAGCCTGCAGAGGAATCTTGGCTCTGGTGCCTGGAGCAACTCCTGCCCCTCCTTCTCCACTGACCTTGGTGTCTCCATGTTGTTTTCCCTCACATGTTCTCAGCACCTCCTCTTCTCTGACTAGAATCCAAAATCTTGTGACTTTGTTTTGATTTTCTTCTTAAATCTGTCATCACAGAGGCATTACCAACCTCTCTCATTGGCATGGGCAAAACTGGCCCAGTTTTGGCCAGCAGCATGACCGTCTTCAGAGCCATCAGACATTGGCTCTGCTGGACATGCTGGAAGCTTCCAGCAGCTTCCTCACAGGAGCCGTCTTTGTGGCCCCCCTGCTACCTAAAACCAGGCCATGCCAAATCAATACATGTGGTGACGAATATTTGGGACCAGACTGATAACCTACTAATGATTTGTGTACTGATGGAGAGTGCCTGCACAGCTTCAAGGCTTTCTTGAAGGGTTTCTTTTCTGCCCCCCTACAGAAGGTTGCCTAGAGATAGGCATGAAGTTGGAGGGGGAAACAGGCAGGACAGTTGACTTGAACTGGTCAAAAGAATATTTCATTCAATGCCATGCTCCACAATTCAAAGCTGAAGTATGGAGGGAAGTGTTTTCCAAGGTCACTGTTGCTCAGAGATAGTGGAAGGTGATGATTGATCACCTTTGCATCAGAGCTGCTTGAGTTTTATTCCCCTCTTTTCTTCACTTATTAAAGTATCTTTAGCTCAAACAATGAATTTTCTCACTCTTGTTCTTCCTGTGTTCTCTCCAGTCCCAGCACAGGTGTAGGACTGCATGAGCAGCTGTGTGGGTGCTTAGGTTCTCTTAGAATCCTCCACAAATGGCCAGAAAGTAAGAGAGAACAGCAGCATGAAGAAAATGTCCTTTTTTTCCCTCTTCCCCTTCTATATGAATAGTTCTGAACAATCATAGCCCTACTTGTTCAGCTTTTACCACTTCCTCCATATAATATTATTGATTTTCATTTTTTGACAGACACTTTAATTATGCTAAGGATCTCAGAGTGATACATTTTTCTATTCATATCTATACTATTTGAGTTTATAAATTTGTTTCTTTGTGCCTAAGTTTTGCACAGCAATATCTTTAAGGAGGAAATAGTGAAGAGCTGATGTTATATATGAAAGAGACAGGTAGTGTTTCACTCAAGGGAACACCTCCTCTAACAATTATAATTTATAAAACAAAAATCCGGAATATGACAGTAGCCAATTTAGTCTGATATAAAACAGGGCCCATGTTTTCTTTCATTTATATTTTTATGATACATAATGTCTTTATAATTTTTACCACTCACATCAAAGCTGCCAACTGCTGAGTGTCTAAATAAGTAGCATGTGAAGAAAATGAGTGAATTGCTAAATGTCCCATTACGTCCATGGAGAATATCCTTGCATTTGGAGTCTGGAATCTTAAAATTGAGACGACAAATGAATGGTTTTCACTCCAGTGGAGTGAGGGTTTTTGGCAGTGGCAATTCTATTATTCTCTGTGTCTGAATAGAAAGAGAAAAACAGAGACAGAGAAAGGAATGTATAAAACCAAACCTATAGAAACCTATTGCAATACCTCAACTCTAGGACTGAATGACAGTTACAAAGAAAGAGAGAAAAATAAATCTGGTAGAATGTGAAATATCCAGAAACATGCTACCTCAAAGTTCTGGAATTATTTTGGGTGAACAAGGGTGGACCAAGAAGTGGAGAGATGGGAAGATGAGAATTTTTACCATTTCTATTATCTAAATGAGGAATGTTTATCTGTTAGTGCCTACACATGGCTGGATTCTTAGGTACTTCAGCTATGATTGTTAAAGTAAATAATGCCCAAAAGGACTCTCATCTGACCTGATTAGAGAGGTATTAGGACTGTCTCTGGCCCAGTCTTAGTTCATAACGACTAACACTCTGCCAAAACCAAGAAGTATTTTAGTTGTTAGAACTGCCCACTCCCAGTAACTACCCCAGGTGTGCTTACCCTTTTTAGAAGCTTAGTGAATTCCCCTGCACAGACACAAATATATTTTGCTGCTTGACCCTAATGACCAGAAATGTTCCTGGTCCCATTTAATTTCTCAGTATAGATATATTCTTAATGATTGTCATAAATTAGATGCTAAGAATAAAGGAAAATTGCCTAGACATAATTATCTACTGTCATTTGAGATGCCCTTGGGTGTCCCTTTTGGTTGCCATTTCAAAAGAACAGAAGGATTTTACCTACCCATAGATGGTGTCATAGGGGTGCCAACCCCACAGCATCTCCAATGATATTACACACATGTTTAGGCAACTAGACTGAGTAATAATGGTAGATTTCAGCTCCAGATTCAGAAGCACATATATGGCACTGATGGTACATTGGTTCTTGTTGCAGTCAATGAAAATTCAGTCAATGCACTGAAAAATCTTGGGGAAAAAAATCTGTAAAAAAAAAAAGAAAAAAGAAAAACATTTCGCTGTCTATTCTAGAGAAAGGTATCAATATTGACCATAATCCTCTATGTGGCTAACACAACACCACCAGTAATGCTGTCACTACTAATCAGGGGCCAAACAGGTAGTGGAAGAAGTAGTTTTCATAGAAAGAAAACAAGACCAGATCTCTACCTAGCTCTCAAAACGATTCCATCTTCTGTTCTAGTTAAAAAGACTTTCTGTGAAACAAAGTCAAGCATTAAGCTGTCAAACTGTGACTGAAGTGGTATAGTCCCGTTACACAGTAGCACTGTTGGGATGAACACTACAAAAACAAGGCAAGAAGAAAGAACCACTTTTTCTCCTACCACATAAGTGAATATCTCACCACAAACCTGGAGAAATTCCCTGAATGTATTATGTTATAGCAAGTAACTATCCAATGAGTGAAAAAAATTACATCTTAAATTATAATTCATGATGTAAAACTAGGAAGGCATGTTGTGTTTGGATACTCTGGTATATTATGTCTTGTACAGTGCATCTTAATGTGAATTGACACAAGAAAACACTCATTGATTTATGACACTAATTTTAGGACATGATGTTTTTTGGTTTTGCTGCTGCTCTTGTTTTTACTATTATTGTTACTGTTATTGTTATACTATCCTTGATCTATTACTGCCTTTTTTCACACCAAGATTTGACAGGTGGATAATGAATATTGTCTATTGTGCCATTACTATGATTAGATGTGGATAGCAGTTGTTCTGCTATTGACTCATTTCTGCTATTGACAAGCTAATTCTGAATTTTTTTTAGCTTATCAAGATGTATTGTCAGCTGAAGTGTATGTGTCTTGTGGTTAGCAAGCTGATCTTTTACTAAAACTGTAGGATCCAGACCATTAGTTCATCAGTCAATGCATATGGCACTTTTTATTCTGCGCAATTATGCACTATGTTAGCATTCTAAGCCATCAGTTGTGATCAAGGATGAGTGAGCCTCATGCAAAGAAAACATCTTGGAATAATCATGCCATCTTCAACTACTCACTAGTCTGTACAGTCAAAGGGAAATCAAGCCATGCCATTTCACCATTTTCAGCCGTGTGTTCACTCCCTAATCCAGGCTAATCTTCTGGGTTCCCTCCATAGTATCTCCAGAGAGCATTTCTTCCCATTTGTAACAGACATTTGTCTTTTGCTGATGTGATCTAATTTTCTGTGACAGTCCATGTCTCTCCAACGAATGCAGAAAGAGCCTGTTTAAAAGTTTTAGAGTGATCATAGGAGGACTCATGTTTGGAGGGACCTCAAGTGGCCATCCTGGTTGAATTCTTGTTGAAGAAGAGTCAGATCAGGTTTCTTAGGGCTTCCATGGAAATCTTTGGTGAGGGCTGCACAACCTCTCTACAAAACCAAATCTCCTCTCAACCTTGAGACTGCTGTCAATGGCACAGAGTATGATAGATATGTAAGAGGTATCTCTTGACATTTATATCTAAATGTGTAATTGACCATTTCCAAAAATAAGACATTTAAGTGAACAACTCAAGTTTTGTTGGTTTGGGCATTTTATATATATATATATATATATATATATATATATATATATATTTATTTATTTATTTATTTTAGTTGTGGAGTGCTTTTTTCAGTATTGGCTATGTTAACAGAGGATATACTACTGCTGAAGTTCCAGCTTCTATGTAAAACACATTTAGGGCAAAAAAAAGTCTTATTAAAGTGCATAGTAAAATATATAGTGAGCCAAGAGTTTTCAGTTTACAGGGCAAATTATTGTCCCTGTAAATGAAAAAGTAACCTCCAGTGGGCAATAATGCCTGAAGCTGAATTATATCCACTTTTTCATCCCATAAGTCAATAGCTTTCCACTATAAACATCAGCTCTAGTCAATATGATATGCTGCATACTGATATATTGACTAATGGTACTATTAAAAGCTCACAAAATGTCAGCAGCTGGGAATTTCTCATGCATATAGTTCTGCATTTCAGTAGATAAGGGTGTTCTGTGTAACTTATAAATCCATGCCCAGTTGGGAACAGTCTTTGTAATACTTCCCTTTGTGTTATCCTAAAGGATGCACAAGTTCCCCAGTGTCTCCTTTCCTGCAAATTTTTTCCCCCTTTTTTTGTAAAATATACTTTCTCATTTTTTCAAAGAAGTCATCCAGAAAATTCCATGTTGCAAGGTAACCAAAAGAGGTAACATATAATTATTCTTTCTCTTCTACATATAAAACATGACATAGTGTGAGGTTTTTCTTTTTTTTCTCTTACAGTGACGACACTGACTCATATCTCCTTTGCTGACAGAGTGTCTCTGAAGAATGAATTTTGACAGCAAGTAAATGAAAAGTAACCTCCTAAGTTTGCAAGTTGAATTTGTTTTAAGCAGTAATGTTCGAGGTCAAAGGTAACTTCTGGGGTTTGTAAAGAGCTCACAGGAGCTGTTGGCCCAGAGAGCACCTAGAGATGACTACCACCACCCATTTGCTAATGCCTAATATATGCCTTGTGTCCAGGTGATGTATCTGACTCAGGCAGAACAGAAATGAAATTTATGGTCAAATAATTTACATTTACTTTGATCTGAAAATTTCTAGAGAAGTAAAATATTTTCTGAATTTTTGGCTTGGTTGGGTTTTGAAGGCTTTCCTCAACTAAGAAAAGATATGGGTGCAGAGAAGCCAATTTAATTGACAAGAGAATCCTCACACACACATGAATCAGGTGTTTACAGCACATAGTAGATTTTTGTAGCACGTGAGGGTATTTTTTACACCTACAATTTCATTAACAGTGTCTGTAAATTAGGTCTGAAAATGTACATGCATTTGTGAATCTGGTCTGAAGTGTCTGACAGTTTGTCAATCACGACTCCAACATTGTGCAGTCTTGTTAGCCAAACGAATCATTTGAATTTTGTTCAGCGATTGAGATGCCACTTTCGATCCCGCTAGTGCCCATTCACCATGCGTGTCATATGACATCATTTGTTGACAGTCCTAAAAGTCTTTCAGGATTAAAACCAGCAAAAGAATAGTGATGTAACAGCAACAAAAAGAATAGGGATGTTGGTTTGGTTATTAACTAGATGTGTTTTTCAAGAGAAATAGCTAAAAGGTGTAAACCAATAATGACATTTTCATGAACAAAATGAGCTCGTTTCTCATTTTTAGAATGCATTTCTTTTCTCAGGTTGTTTCTATTGCAGGTTTCTGTGTGTGGTTTTAGCTCTGTCACTTTTCCTGCAAGCCGGTCATTTTTCCCTTTCATGGAAAACATATTTTTTTAATAGCATTTATTTATTAGAGTACAAGATTTTCATGCAAGCTGTGGACCTAAGAGCATGTACAATTTCAGAAACCTACATACACCATGTCTATTCTGACAAACCTGTGTTAGAAGATCTTTATCCTGTGCTTCTTGTGCATTGACAAATTAACTTTAACAGACACCCAAGAGGGAATAGCACTTCACCACAGAAGTTTTAAATTGGATGATCAGTGTCTTGAAATGTTTAACAGAAATAGCAGCAGTCAGGAAAAAAAGGTTTTATCCCTATGACACATTCAGCATTTTTGGCACCCCACTTGCTGAGCATGGTTCAGCATGGAAATGCATAACCATGGAGGATTTTGGGAAACACCATTTACTATCAGTACTTGGCTGACAGAGAATAATGAAAAGGTGGGGAATAAGAACTATAAATTCTACTAAGTGCTCTGCAGAATTTTTCTAAATTCAAATTCTTTCAGGTTTAGCTGAACATTTTTAAACCACTGATTTTCACCCGTTTTTTTTGTTTTGACTTGAAATGCATCTATTTTATTTCTGAAAAGATTTATGAAATCTTTCTAAAATCTTATTTTAAATATTTATGAAAAGATAATCATCTCAATTTCTTTTAAAAAACCAGCTTAATTATAAATCCAGTTTCCTATCAAAAGGATATTAGATAGAAATTTTTTATTCTAACTCATAAATAGCCATGATTTACACTGATGCATTTAACCTCACTTTATTAGTTGAGAAAATAGGTATAATCACGATTATTGCTATTCTCATAGGAGCAGTGAGCATGAATGGACATTCTTAAGTATGATAAGATGTGAAATGACAGATAATGGATATGTCCAAAGTATCTTTTCTTGGGGTTATACCTGCCAAAGGCAAATGTAGCTATGGGAATTAATAGACACAATATCTCATTTTGGTATCAAACTTTTCTTATCAGCGTGGTTTATAAAATAATTATCATAGACTTTAATTTTATTACCCAAGAAATATATTAAAAATGTAGATCTTTTATAATTTCTTCAATTAACAGTAGACACTTCTTGATTACTTTCTAATTAAATCATTTCACTCCAAGACTTGGTAATTACAACAAGAAGTTATTAAAATTAGAAAACATTTGCTAACTCAGTACTTTTGATTATTAAGCCTTTATCGTTTAATATCGCCAAACAGTCTATGAAGATATATGAGGTTGGAAACTGAATTTAATGTATTCAGCTATGATAATTAACCACAGGTGTTCCAAACAATGCAATGCCTCTTCTCTGTCATATAATTTCCTATGAAATCTATTGTTTCTGTCACTGAACTGATTTTTCATCTTATTAAGGTATCTGTCTATTGACAACATATTATTGTTCCTATTACAGGGAATAATACTCTTGATACTCTTCCATTCATCTGGAAGATACAGCAATGAACAATATAATTTATATTAATCAGTCTCTATGTAGGATAAAACACTTGATATGTATTTACATATAGTGTCCAAGAATGATGTGTCCCTGCATGCACAGAAAAAGGAGTCAAAAGTCAAAAAAACAACATTGTTAAGAAGAATGAGAGAGAATTTGACATGAGCTGAAAAGCTGAGGTGACCCAGAACTGTCTCAAATGGGGTCTCTACTAGCAAATGGGGAGAAAACTTGTCTCTACAAAAATTGATATAATTTCCTGCTGGAAACAGAGGAACAAGGATAACATCTTGGGTTTTCAAGGCTACTGTCATCTTTCTAGATGAATTCTTCTCAATCAAACTGAGTTTATAAAAAGAAAATTCTTATTTTGACCATCACTCAAATTGTTTGCAGTTAAATAAATGTATTCTTAACCTGGTATTCTGACGGAAATATTATATGAAGGATTCAGCCACACATAAAGACTTAAGACTTGGAATAATCCTGCTAATTTGTGAAGCATCTGAGGGCTTTTAAGTTGGAATACAGTTCCCTTCAGCTCCCTGTCTAGTCAATGGAGAGAGATTAGTCCCTTCACCAGTTAACTGAGATCAGAAGAAGGCTGAATGAACCTCTAGAGAAATTAAGCTCCTACTTTTAATGTCACAGAGTATTTTGTATGATTATAGCCAGTCAGGTGTTAGGGAACAATGAATCTAGGCCTTTTTGAGTGTGCTCCAAAGAGTTTGGTTACAGTCTGGACAGGTCCTTTGTTTCTAATTTTTTTTTCTTTTTTCGATCATATCGACATCAAAAATTGAATTTGCTTGTGTTCAAAATTAAGAATCCTCCACAATTTCAGGCAGCTCATCTTTTCTACCATCCTTTGTCTGATAAAGAAAGTAATCACAGAAATTAAGTAGCAGAAAATCTGGAATCAATAATTTAAAATTTAAAAAAAAAGGAGGGACATTCATAGATACATTTGTTTGCTAGAATTTTGATGCGAACCTTCAAGTGAATACAATCTGAATCAACCCACCTTTTAAAAAATATCTGAGAATCTTAGTGTCATTGATTTAAGTTTCTCTAATTTATAGAGTATCAGGAAGTATTATCTGCCTTTTCTTGTGGATGTCAATAAAGAATCATAAGGCTTAATTAATGTGAATCATTTTAAGAACCTTAGATTAAAAGTGATATGCAAGTGAAAAAGCAATACCATTAATGTTTATGCTCAATGCTTTGCAACCTTGACAGATGGCTTTATTTATTTTTTCATTTATTTGTTTTTATAGGGAATTAGTCATAGCGAAGGAAGTAAATAAATGCTGACATTATGGCCATTTCTATATGTCACAGATTCCACATTGTTTCACCTGATGACCAGAATACCTAAATGACCTGGCCATTACACACTGTCTTACGATGGCTGTTTCCCAACAATCATCTTTACAGCCTCACCTAAACCTGGATTCTTCTACCTCTGTAACAGATGCCTGCAAACATGGCTGAGTAGTATCCCTTCTTTATTGTCCAGTATTAATTCCAGATTATTTATAACCTGTTCTGCAGCAGAGCTTTGATAACTTCAGCAGAGTTGTGTGTTACTCTGGCTAGGAAGTAACTGGGTGTTTCTATCAGCTACTCATGAGTACTCACAGAAATTCAAGTCCTATTTCTTGCTTACTTATGCATCATCATCACCAATCTTGCCGAAAGCAATGAAAGACTAAAAATATTTGAAACTATGATAACTGAAGAACAAAATATTATATGTGAACCTTCTTTAAAAGAAAATCCAGTGTTGCTTTTATTTTTTTACCTTTTTTGTCCTCCCCACAACATCCATTTTTATGTTTTTTTTCTTTCATTATGGAAAAACAGAGAGATTTCCCTGCCCTTTACATTTTAGAGGCTTTCTGTAACAGCAAGATATTGCCAAATAAAAATGGCAATAAATAAGTTCCTTATTTGTATCTTTCTGATCACAATGATGTTGACCTGCTGGAGTAAGTCTTGAGGAGGCCACCAAAATTATTAGAAGGATGGAGCAACTCTCCCACGTGGAAAAGCAGAGAGTAATGGGTTTGTTCAGCCTGGAAGAGAAGGCTTTAGGGCAACCTAATTGCAGCTTTTCAGTACGTGAAGGGAGCCTACAAGGAAGATGGAAAATGACTTTTTACAAGAGTATAAAGAGACAGGACAAGAGAAAACAAATTCAAACTGAAAGAGAGTAGGTTTATATTGGATATTATGAAGGAATTCTTCCCTGAGCATGGTGAGGAACTGGCACACGTTGCGCAGAGAAGTTGTGGATATTCCATCCCTGGAAGTGTTCAAGTCCAGGTTGGATGGGGCTTTGACCAATCTGCTGTAGTGGAAGTGGAGGTGGAACTAGATGAGCTTTACGGTCCCTTCCAACCTAAACCCTTCTATGATTTTAAGCTTCTATGATTTTATGGAACTAAATCTTTCCTCTTGGATCTGAAATATTGCTGAATTCACAGAAGGAACTTTTCCTGTTCTGATATAATTTAGCTGACAATCTGCCCTTGGTGCCCTTGCATCTGAAAATTCAAAAGTTATTTGATATTTCTGAAAGAAGTCATGGACTTGTGCTTGAAGACAAATCCTCTTACATAGACATCCAGGACTTCCCCTCCCTTTCCTCTTAGCTGAAGCTTGATGGGGGAGGCAGAGTTGGACAACCACACACACTTTTAGCCATGACCTAGCAATCCCACTGAGTCCCACAGGCCAGATCCCTACAGCTACTTCAAGAGAAGGATGCCTGGAGCATTTAGTAGAGCACAAATCTTGCTAACTACTTGTCATCTGTCCACTTTGAATATCTCTCTACTAACAGGCATCCTCTTTGAGAACAGTTTGCTTGGGCCATGATTGTGATCTTACTGAGATGTACCTCTGTCTAGTAGAGGGAGGACTCCATTGATTTCAACATTATCAGACATTTTGGAAGGTCTTGCTGGACATTCACTTTTATAGCACTTGCTTGAATTAGGGCTTTTTAGTTTCACCACAAGATCGAAATTTCAGTCCAGAAAAAAGTACTCAACATCATCATGAGATGATTTTTATACACCATCAAACTCATAGCAGCACAGAATTAAGAAATTATAGGGAGAAAAGAAGCAATAAATAAGTCAATTATTTGACAATTACGACAATAATTAAGATATCCACTTTCCAACTGCCTTATTTTAAGGAACGGCTCACTCACCCCTTTGCAGATATAAAAAGTGGAGTCAAAGGTTGGACTAGATGATCTTAGATGTTTTTTCCAACCTAAAATCTGTGATTCTGTGAAAATTAAAAAACAAAAACAAAAACAAATCAGATCTGGCACAAGGAAAAATCTCTGTGCTTATATGTGTGATACCCATTCTCAACAGCCATCCATCTATACAAAGTTGCACCATGTTACCTTTGTTTCAAAGATCTGAAAGATCTTAAGTGATATTAAAAATATGAAGTGTCTCTTGCTTAAAAATGACAAGTCCCTGCTGAGCTGCACTTAATGTGTCTCACCTGTCTATAAATACTCCTCCCTTCTCACCATTTTTTTGTAGTCAGATGCTCCCTTGTATGATTATTGGAGCTGGTAGGAAATTTTTCAAGATTTGTTGATATTGCTGTCAGAAAAGACTGATTCATTGAAACAAAAACTTTTCTCAGAAACTCAGCATATTTAGTGAATCTTAGCTATGTCAGGAAAGAGTCACAGCTGCCCCACAAAATTCAATATTTCAATAATGATAGGAGACTGAAGTTCAAATGTCTGGTCTGCTTATTTCCAATGACAGACTGTTTCTCCCACATCACAGGAGGGCTTCAGACACTGTATACCTGCAGCATTAGTCCTTCTAGGTGATTGTACTTTAAGAACTGAAAATATTTATCAGATAGAATGCTTGGTTTTTTTGCTATCCAGTTGTTGTCATGCGTGACTCTCAGGACAGAACTTCTAAACCCGTTACATTTGGCAGTCAGTTGTTCTGGTATGACATGCTGAAAAAAAGAACAATAAGGAAAATTGTGGGTTAGGTCCTGACCTCAGGCTCTATCTTTAACAGCACCAGAAAAAATCAATTGAATTTCTCCAAACTTACACAAATGTAATTGACAACAGAAGACAGCCTTTTATCTCTCCATGTATCATCACTCAGAACTCCCCAAGTGCTAGTGCCACCACACTGCCAGATCATCAGGGTGGAATGAATTTCCTCACGATTTATTATATGATCCCTGATGAAATATATTTCTCTGATAAAGGCATGGAACTTCCTTTCAGAGCCACAGATCTCAGTTGTGCTGCTGTGGCCTCCATACTTTCATCAGTCTAAATTATTTGATACACTTTAATTAGTCTAATCAAAAGGCTCAGCAGTTCTTGTAACTCTGCTCAAGAAAGAGGAAAGGAAAAAAATCAGTGCTTTGTTTACTTACAGTGTTGCTCCCGACGCATGAAGACACACCAAAATAACTGCTGTTTATTTTACAAGATGGAAAAAATATTGAACGCCCTCTGGTCATAGAAGCCATTTTCTTTTGGGATTACAAGTGCAGAGATGAATTAGGTACACTTAGGATCAATATCTGTTTCTCTTCTCGGCTCAAGATGGGATTTGTCAAAATTCGAGAGCAGCTTCTATTGAGTGTCAGCTACAAATCCTTCCAGTACTGAGTCATATACTCATTGAAAGTTGAAATATAAATGGCAAAGGGCTTTTTCAGCTACAATGTCCGAGGTCAGAATGGTAGATCACCTTTCTTCCTTCTTTTTAATGAGCTTTGGTTTGATGAAGTGACCTTGCAGGTCTGGAATCTAAGGACGTAAAGGGGCTTTACAAGCTCTGGCTGTGTTGGGTTCCATGTAGCACAGCTCTGGGAAGCAAAAAGCACACAGTATAATGGACCATTGATAAGAGAAAGATATGGCTCATGATGAGAAGATTTTAATTGAATCTTGAATGTGGTCTGAATACAAGGGGGAGAAATAGCTATGGCTACCAGATTTCAGCATGGTGAACAAGTGTTAATCTGCTGCATGCCATTCCTTGACATTGCACATGAAAAATGAAGGGGTGCTGCATTGAGAATGTCTGTGGGAAAGGAATACCCTCACTTTTAGATTAAATGGGATCCTAGGGCACAGTCCAGAAATCCAAGGATCTCCAAAGCAGAGCACGCTCCAACACATATTTGGAAACTGAAACAACCTCTGAAGACAGAACCAGGATGAAGAATCAAAAAGGCTCTTCCTTCAAGTTTGGATTTTGCTGTTTGGAAAAATATATCTTTTCAAGAGGAACAAAACACTCACAGGCTCCAGCTGAATAGAAATTCCATATAGCCGTTTAGATTCTTGACCAAGGTAAAAGTAGTAAAACCCAAGGAAATATAATATATACCTAAGTTTTAAAAAATAAAAAAAAATAAATTAAAAAAAAAAAAAAAAAAAAAAAATTAGAAATTTACTCAATTCCTTAGGAGTTCGTAAAGTTTCTAATTTATTTTGCTTTCTTTGGGATGTATGTATGACTTTATAAGAATGCCTTTTGGCTTTAAATATCTTTTATGAGGGTGATCAGCTGCTGTAGGGATGGAAATGTGCAAAATAACATGTAATTTTAGAGAAAGACTGTTTTTTAAGGGCATATGTGACCATCAAGTTTTGTATCCTGGTGTTCTGTGTAATACCATAAAATTTATTCCATTCTATCTGCAGATGAAGAGACAAAAAGATTTCCCTGTAGGATCACTTTGCATGACTGAAACCAATGCTGAATCATCTTTTCCATTTAGGGAGACAGGATTTATACCTGTTTTTTTCTGTGTGTCATAAGTCGCTCTCTTTTCAGAAGAGGCTGAATTTGCAGCAAATGTGCTACTTTGGTGCACCTCTAATTGCCAAAAACTTTGAGGCTGTGTCTTATGTATGCATTATTACCTTAAAGAAATTAGCTAGGGAATTTGGATTGAAGGAGCTGATTCTTTTTGTTAAGTGGAAAAAATACTGTATAATTAATATTGAAGCCAATAACAAAGCAAAACTAGGCTTCTCATCCTTGAAACTTCACTGACTGGAAAAATTAGCCTACTCTCCCTCTTGCTCACTCTCCCTCTCTTTTCCTCTCTCTGCTTTTTTTTTTTTTTAATTATAACTTGCTGAAGCACTCGATAATACCCTTTAATCTCCTTTAATAACTACCCTATCCTAGATTTTTCTAAGAATCCTTTTGCACAGCATCCACAAATCCAAGAATGAATTGCTGTTAAGATTGACTGACTGGCTGATCTCTGAGCTCTGCCAATTTACTGATCCATGGCTTGCTCCTGTGGTTCCTCGGGTTCATTGTACACTGAAGATGGGAGGGGAATGGGAAAAGGCATTTATTCTCACCTGTAGAGCCATCACCTGCACTCAGCTCATCTGACTCAGCCTTCTGAGTTGACAATAGCACTTTAAGGAGTCCACTGAAGTGAAAGGCAGGTTGACCTGGTAATATCCAGAGATTGGAAGAGCCATTTTTGCATCTCCATAAAGGTGTAGAGTAAGATAATGGAGACAGAATGATAAAAATAATTTCAAGAGGGAAAGAAAGAAAAAAGGAAGAGAAGGGGAAGGGGAAGGGGAAGGGGAAGGGGAAGGGGAAGGGGAAGGGGAAGGGGAAGGGGAAGGGGGAGAAGGAGAAGGAGAAGGAGAAGGAGAAGGAGAAGGAGAAGGAGAAGGAGAAGGAGAAGGAGAAGGAGAAGGAGGAAAGGGAAAGGGAAAGGGAAAGGGAAAGGGAAAGGGAAAGGGAAAGGGAAAGGGAAAGGGAAAGGGAAAGGGAAAGGGAAAGGGAAAGGGAAAGGGAAAGGGGCAGTTTTAAATCTTTCCTGACTCATTTTGTCTGACTACTCATGTTAGTTAAGGTCTTTCTGGTCAAGCAATGAATAAGACATACATTACTGGTTTTAATATATTTTGACTCTACATTTTGTTGATCAAAATTAGTCAATCTCTATTGTTGGTCGTATTTCATTATTTCCTTATCTCTTACACTTTTTTTATCATTTCCTTAGGTGTTTTGTAAGACAGAAATTTTCTTGTAAAGACCTCACTAAGTTTACCTCAATAAATTTTTGATTACTATGTTTACTAGGTATAATCTTCTTATGAAACGAGCTGAAACAGAACTCTACAAAAAATGATCCATATATAAAACTGTCCATAACTGTACTACAGTTGTTAGTTGCCAGGAATCCTGTAGTCTACAACATTTTTGGATCTGATTCAATACTGAGTTCTGCCTGGAAAATGCAGCAGTAAAATGGTAGCATATCGAATGCAAGTAGTTAATACCTGCCATAAAGTTTCATTTGCAAAAATATGTGGCAGGTGGCTCAAGATAGTAGAGAAGCAGGCACGCTAAAAATCATGATATATAGCCAGAAATTATGATATATGCAGATGGTCCAAATAGGTGGACTTGCTTCAATTTCCTGCTTATGATCTCTGATAAAAAGAGCTTTGTTTAAAGCATTGAGGGAATAACAGGAGAATACAGATGTAAGAGAGGATATCTGAGCTGACAAATCCTGTTCACTCATAGCTATTATGTCTCAATTTGAAATTAGTCTATTTTTCAAAATAATTTCTTCTGTTATCATTACACTATTCAAGTATATTTCTTTTCTTGTTGTTAGAGTATTTTATAGGCAGATTAAAAACATCTGTGTTCAGTGGATCAATTTTTATTTTTTCTTAAATTGTTTTTTCTAAGCAAAGATAATAGATATTTTGTTTATCTAGGAGTTTCAAATTTTGCTCAGCCATAACAGTTAGTTGATATTTACCTACGGAAAGGTAGATAAATACATAAAAATATACACAGGACAGAAAACAAACAAACAAACAAACCAAAACCGCACCCTAAACTCTGTTCCCATATTGTCTAAAAAAATTATAAAGTCGTGGTAGAACATGAGGTTTATAAATCACAACTCTGGTCGTGTGTCACTTCATTCTCTGCCAGATTGCTTGTCTGGTTAAGTCAAATGGTATTTGGCACCGGGATATTCAGCATCTGTACTTTCAATTATATGTTATGAAGCTAAGTTAGTTGCCAAACAATTTTTTTTTTTTTTTCTGTAGTCCATAAAAGATTAGAAGTATGTCCAAAAATTATATCCAGACTTGTAGGTGCTAGGTGAAAAGTAAAGCACATGAAAACGTGAACAGCTCTTCAGTAAATAGACAAAGTTAGAATGTTTGGTAACCAGAACCAAAAAGAAGAAAATAAAAATGAATAGGTGTATCTCAAATATTTGACCGATCCCAACACAGACTCAGAAATAAATTAGTCGGTGTAGTTCTCGCTTGGAAGAAATCTGTCTTGAGCTGTGTCCAGATTATTAAAACAGTGAGTTTAAGCCAGTCACACAACTGACAAAGAATTATGATGCCTATTTAGAGATATTTAAAAGAGGTGTCAAATTAGGAGGTTCTAAATTAGGAACTTCATCAGGTTAGGTTTTCTCTGGGGTCAATGGAAGAGGAAAAGATGCTCCACAGAATCACTTAGCACACTTGAAATTTGAGAGACCTGCAACCACTGGATTTTTTTTCCAGTTTGACCAGAACAGGAAACAATGGCACCTATTCTTTTTATTTGACCACCTAAAGTAAGGTAAAGAAGAAACCGAAGCCTACAGATGGAGCTTTTTGTTTACTTTTGGTTTTTTTTAAGAAATATTATTTTTGAAGAAGTGTAATAATAGGTATGTCTAATGTTTAAGAGCAAAAAAAAGAAAAAAACCCCTCAGAATCTTATAAATTAATAAAGACATTTCAATAACAATCTCCAGCAAAACTGAAATTTAGAAAAAAGTTCACATGTATCTGAAACTTTGTATTAGAAGCATAGAGGAATAAGAATGACTTGAATTTTTCATTAGAGAATTTTGTTTCTTTTTTCTGAGGGTTTTTTTTTGTTGTTTCTTTCCTGAGGGGGGAAAAAAAAAAGTGTTTCAGAAACTAGAAAAAATTCAGAGGTTTGCAAAGGGTCAAATCAAACCTAAAAGAATTTCCAAAAGTAGTCATAAATTTCAGGAAACCCTGTAAAGAGGCATGGAATTTTCAGATAGAAACTAAATCAACCAAAGCAAAAGACTCTCTTAATAACTTAAACAAATTTCTGAGGGTTAATTAAAGAACAGTGTAGCACAATTAAGAGATTGAAAATGCATATGCCACAGCTTCATGACTTTTGTGAAGTGAGTGATTATATGGATAATTAATGACAAAGAAAACTGATTGGATTCAAAACTTAAGCTTTTCTTTGAATATTACTCAGAAATGGACAACCTATTCCTGAAGAAAAAATCTTACTTCGTTTATGTACACTTAATAATTACATTTCAAGGAAGCTTTCAGGACATCTACCTATGTGAACCACAGTGAGAATAGAGTTTCAGTGTCAAATAAACACTATTTCAAAACAGAAAATTTAAAAAATTATTAGCATGAAGAAAGAATAGGTCTGGTTTTGGCCATTTTTTTAACTCATTATCAGCTGTCTTAACAAAAATCTCTAGCAATCTTAAAAGGTATGTACCTTTTAAGTACAAGATTAGTACAAGATTATCTTATTGAACAGGAGGCAAAAGATGGTTTGTCTTTAAGCATGCTTTCTGACCATAGCCCACAGACATTTTGTAACCCATTTCTCAGTTCAGAGAAATTTCCCCGTCTTGAAAAGCAGTCACCTTATTTTAGATTATTATGGCTAAAACCAAGCAGGCCATACCCTGCCTGTAGTTCTGCTAATTATTGGCTTCAGACAGTTTTAATATTTTTTAATATTGAAAAACTGAGTATTACTAAGAGTAAGGGGCTTAGAAGAAAAACCTAAATCAATAATAAAGTTGTGGATTCCTTTAAGAAGTGTTAATTCTAGCACAATCAGTAGCATTTGAGAAGCAGAGGAATTATGTGAGTCAAAAAATTAATTCAGATTTTTACATAGGTGGCAGGCATGGGATCCACTGACTTGCATACTAGACTAAAAGAAAGGAGACAGATTTATTTCCTTACTTTTATTGTTGTGTGTTAATGGACAAGCTGCTTCACTGGCTCAGTTCTCTCTCTGGTTGATTATATTCAGACTGGCATTCTTCAAGGACATGCATCAATTCTGTATCTGCACAATGCCACCCTGAAACCAGTCATGGGCTTTTAGAAATGACTGAAATATAGATAGTAAGAAAAAAAGGAGACTTACATCTCAGCTGTAGTGGAGTGGGTTTAGTGTTCTGCAATGCTTGGTTGCTTTATTATTAATTAACAAACAGCAGCACTATGTTCCTTCTTTCTTTTCCCCTCCTTGATATGAGTTGCAGCATGAAGGCAGCTCCTACCAAAACCACTTTTTAATTTCATGGTATAAATTGGGGTTTTTACGCTAGTTAGCAATAAATAAACAAAGACTTTCTGAATGATTGAAATGGAATTTCTGAAGGAAAGAGCAACAAATAATTAGACTTCTATATCACTAATTACTATTGGTAGCTTGAACAAAATTATGTTTCTGGACTATAGAATTTCTAATCAGTAAAGTCACAGCATCATAATATGATCTCTTCAAACAGATTTATTTTTCAGATGACTGGTTCCTAATGCCATTTTGGCATTGCACAATTCTGCTGGTGGTTATATTTGTCTCCTGCCTAAAAATATATTGTTTACTTTTCTTACAAATTATTATTTGTAGCACAGTAATGAATAGAAACTATAGTCACAGGTTAAGGGTGCAGTGCACCAGGAATTACAGTAAAGGGAAGTTAAAGCCAGTTCCTGGCACAGATGTTTCAATTTAATAAAATTATATAACATTTAAATATACTACAAGCCCTTGTTTCTAGCCATGTTTACCTATTACATGTCTTCCACATATTTGTAAATGTCTGTTGAAAATAATCAAAGCAAGAAAGTTGGGCTTGGGGCATTTTTACACTTAACAACAAAGTAAAGAAATTGCACCTGGGAGGTCTCTAGTTAATGATGCAAACATGGTTTCATCATGGTTACATTTAGACAGTCAAGGACTTTAATTTAAAAGCCTGGTTACCACAGGTGATGAATCAACCTTGAGGAGTGTCCATGAACTGCTAGGTCTTTTCTAATTGTGAGTGATTCAACATTAAAGGAGAATGTAACATTCTCACATTCTTTCACTTAGATATAAACACAGAAAAACATGAGACATGCATATCAAAATCATCCTTCATATTAAAGATTAATGGAATTTATAAGGGTTGGTCAAAAAGCTAAATGTTGTTTGTGTCCCTTAATAATGTAGTTCAGCCCATTTTGGTTGCAACTAAAAACTCAAAGTTTCTCACCTGGAAACTCAGTTTTTCCTTGATTCTACTGAAAAAGTTGCATCTTAAGTATGGACCTCTGTTATGAATGTGGAGATCAGTAACCAGAAACCATTGAGACAAATAAATAGGGAAATGGGATGGCTAGATAGTAAATTTTGAGATGGGTAATGATGATAGGAAAATGGGACTACTAGCTAATAAATTTTCAGATGATGAAAGACCTTGTGCCTTGGGATGAAAAATATCTTGAATGCAAGACTTGTATACTTAGACATTTATTGAAATTACAAGGAACCCCTTTTTTTTTGCCTCTATTCAGAACTGTTTAAGAAATGGAGAGCCAAAACCACATTAGGGTGAACTGATGAGTGACAGATAGGTGGCAAGACATGGGCACGTTAGCTGTTTGTGTCCTTTTAATCACATCTGATGAGCTTGTGGTTTCCATCACTGGAGCTGGCACAAAGGCAAAAAAGATAACACAGATTTAAAGAGTTAGTCTAATGATAAAAAGTATTCACTAAAAGCTTTCAACTGAAGGCCACATGTTGGAGATTAAGAGACTTTTGAATAAGTTTTATACAAGTTGTTAGAGTATTTTTGGTGACTTTTGGAGACGATGCACTGGCCAAGCTGAATATTGGCTCAATCCAATTCTCTTATCTCCATGTTTCTGTGGCCCGGGGTTGTGTGGGATGAATGAGTGGAGCAGAAGAAAGCTGGATGTGCACAGGGCACAAACAAACTCTTTTACTGAGAGGTGCTAGTAAGGAGATGGAAATGGGTGCACTGCTATGCTCAGCATGAAGGAATAACACAGAGGTATTTCCTGTCTCAAAACCTATGGCACAGGCCTCTCGCCAGGTGGAAAAGCCAGCTCTCGCAGCAGTGCAGAGGATGCTATAAATACAGATTGCAAACTCAGAAACCTTTCTGAAGAGCCTCATCAGAAAGGGAAGCAAATGCTGCCAGCCATTCCCATACAAATGACTGTACCTGGCTGGGCTGCAGTATACTAAACAACTGCAGAAAGCAACAAATCACCAGTCTGTTTGTGACAGGTCATCCCCGCTAAATCAAGTTGTCATTTATTTTTGACTTGCTCTTGCCCCAGGATCAGTAGCTGTTTCTTTCAGGTTGAGACTGGAGCAATTTGAAAGTGCAAAAGCCTATTAGAAAAAATGGCATGAAGGGTTAGTTATAGCAGTGGCGGTTGCACTTTGTCATCTGTAGTTAACCCTTTTGCCCCAGGGCTTCAGAGACTTTTGGCATGGTTCACAGGTCATTCAGAAGCTTTGCTGCAAGTAAGCATTTAAAGGTGAAACCTGGGAGCAAAGCTGTCATAAAGGCATGGGGGGAGGTGACTGTGCATGTGGCAGAGGTGAGTTGTTAATCCAGATAATATTTTAAATGGAAAGGAGCTCCCTAGGGGGAAAAATAAAAAGTAAACTTGCTTCTTGTGTTTGGTAGCAAAAAATGCCAATCACTTAGGAAAAGTAACACTTTCAAGCAGTGTTTCAGTCGTTTCAGTTGGATTCCCTGCATAACTGCTGCCTTTTGTAGACTTGTACAAACTAGAGACCTCTGCTGAATCCTGAGCTCAGTTGTGTTGGGGCTATGACCAAAAAACAGAAAACAATGCAAAAATTATTTGTATGAAGTTCTCCCCATTTCTTCATAAACAAGAAGATGCAAGAGGAAGAGAAATGGATTGTTCTGTACAGAAACCAAACAACTCTTCTGTGGAAAGGAGGTCTAGATTAGACATCAGGAAGAAATTCTTTACTGTGAGGGTGGTGAGGCACTGGCACAGGTTGCCCAGAGAAGCTGTGGATGCTTCATCCCTGGAAGTGTTCAAGGGTCGGATGGGGCTCTGAGCAACCTGGTGTAGAGCAAGTTGTCTCTGCCCATGGCAGGGAGTTGGAACTAGATGAACTTCAAGGTCCCTTCCAACCCGAAACATGCTGGGATTCTATGATCCTATGCTCCAGACTCATATCCAGAAAACCATTATCTGATTTCTGTGTATAGAGCCAAGTGTTTAAGGGAAAGGTTACTTAAACTGTGGCTGCACTGTTTTGATTTAAACTAGGCTTTCTGCAGAACACACTGTTTATCTGTTGCATTTCTTGTTTTGCTTATTGCTTTTTTAAATGATCCACTTTACAAACTGACTGATATTTGACTCATACCATTGGCAATATTAGGAGAAAGGTTTCCATCATTTTCTCATTACTGCACTAAAAAATGCCTAGTCTGACATGGTGGGCATGGATGTGGTTGAAAAAGCAGGCTTTAGAAAGGAATAAGGAGTTTCCTTTATGGGATCTGTTAGCCACTGGACTGGCATAGATACACAGGGCTGTAATGCCAGCTGAAAGAGAAAAAAAAAAATAAGATGATTTTTGTGAATTTGCTTGGGCCTGTCAAGATAGGTGCATTTGAGATGCACAGTAAGACTGAATAAAGCAGTTCCAACTAATGCACTTTTATTCAGATATTTCTGCAAAAGCACTTGTCGGAAGGACTTACTTTAACAGTGCTAATATGCTATTCTCTGCTAAGGGATGCAGCCATTCCAAAAGACTGCATGGTAGTAATCACTAACAGTGCCAGCATAATTACAAATTTGCCCATGATCAGTGTTGTGGGGTTTTCTGCCTTTTTTTCTTTTTCCTCAGGCTTCTTTGCTACATATAAACATGTAGAGTTCTGCTTCTTACTCTGCTAGCCTGAGATATTGGTAATATCTTGAATATCCTAATCTAACTAAAGCATTTTCCTTTCTCCCTTCTATTTCCAAGAGATCATGAATACCTATACTGAGGGAGTCAAAGCGCCTAAACAGTTCCCCTTATGGCCTCTGTACAAATTTGCTATAGCTTTTCTCATACCTTTTTACATGGCTTTTCTTAAATTCCTTAGGCATCTTAAATTTACTCTCAAAATAAAACAAGGCTGACAGATTTGAACTCATCTTTGATATTGTGAGAAAGGAATAGGAGATAGAAAAGAACCTCTGACAATTCAGAACAAAGATATTTTTTTGTTGCAAGCTTGGTAATGGTGTGAGCTCAACCTTAGTCTCTGCTGAATTGTTAAAATGTGAAAGGCAACTTAGCTAAATGGGCAGTGAATGAGGGGAGCTGGATGCACCGTGCAAGCAAAGTGAAAACTATCAATCACCATCTATTACTTCACTCTTGGTATTTGAGCAGTGTTTCAGATGTTCTGGAGAGATTAGCTCAGAGTAAGTAAATGCCAAAATGGAAACTGTCTACACATATCCATCCAATGCGTCAGCCAAGCTAATCACAGTGTGCTTTATAGACTGACCACTTTGGTCCCAGCTCTATCAGGGACCTCTCAGACATAAATTTAGCAAGTAGATGAATCTGACTTGTCTTAGTAGAAAGTTCCATATCCTTCAAGCAAGTCATCATGCAGATAAGGAATGAAGATATCTGACTTGGAGATCTGACCTTCTAAATAGGCAAAGTAAATCAGAAGCTATGAAGATTTCCTGCAATCATTCCCTGGATTGTGTCTTGATTTCTAATACTTCATGGATCACAGTTTGAGAAGAACTGAGCTAGCTTAACATGAAAGCTGTCATCTAAAGGAAAACATAAGCCATGAGCCCACTCGCTGAATTTCACACATGATTAGAGGGGTTATCCTCAGGCATCAAAGCCAATTCCCAGTAGTTTTACAGAACCCTTTTAGTAAACAGGTTCCAATTCCTCATATTAATTTGTAGCTTTGAAGAATATTTTGCTTGAGAAAATGGCATCTCCCTTCAGGATAAACCAGTGCAACATTCTTGCTCAACACAACAGGTTCTCACTCCACCCAGCTCCAAAGACTGAAATGACACCTGGTTTCTCTGAGCTCTTTCAAAGCAATGGTCCTTTGGACCTCTCCAAATGGAGAGGTCAGTCAGCCACTGTAATCCTCTAAACATAACACAGAGGCAACATGAAAACTGTGAGCTTGCCTCATCCTGAATATGGTGCAATAGGCAGAGGGGTCATAAAAGGTTAAAGGCAAATGTCACTTGCTAGGATGTGCTTTCTCATGCTGAAGAAACACCACTACAAGCAATCACAGTGACAAACCTTAGGAGAGAAAATGCCAGTTATTAAGCAGTATCCCCAGGAGTACAGGAGAAACCCTCCTTGCTCAGGTGAGATTCACTTCTCATTCTGAAATAAAAAAGAAAACAGCAGCAGTAGAAGAGAGACCATCAATTGAAGCAGATACTACAAAAATAGTCCTGAAGGCAGAGAGGAAGAGCAATGGTGGTGTAACCTAAGACCTGAAAGGATACCAGGGATAGAAGAGCTGTAACATTATAGCAGAAAGTGGTAAAGAGCAGGCAGCATCCATATTAGCAGAAGAATGACACAATTTTACAGGTGTAAGAGAAGCTGAAGTGAGATAGATTTAGCTGCAAGTACCCAAAAGAAAGGAAAAAAGTCATTGAAAGCAGCAAGATACAGCCATTAAAAAGAGGCATATTTTCCTCCTCAGAAAGATGTTCTGAGGTGTAGAAGATGAAGGAACTGAACCAGAAGAAGAGAAGGAAATAAACATGCAGTGGAAAAGCAGGACCACACCTGCACAGGCAGCCACTTCAGGGAGTTGTTCATGTTCTTCTTTTTCTCCAAATAATCATAACAATCACATTCATGATGTGAAGCATGAGTTCATAATTACTATCCAGCAACTCACATAAAGGAATATGTGACAGCTATGAGAACCCCTCAAGCTGTATTTTAGCAACACATGCACTTAAGTCTTCTAGCCTTTATCAAACTTCATTTGCAAATGACTCTGACATTCGTTCCTTTGAAAGGCAGGGAAGTGGAAGTATGAGAAGCAGGGATAAAACTGACTCAAAGTCAGAAGTTTTAGAGTAAAGACAAGGAAAAAAAGATAGATTACCTAAGTCCAAAATCTATAGAACTTACATACACCTAATAAGAGAATCAGTAAAGAGTAGAATACAAAGATGAAAAAGTGTGATCCTTAAGATACTGTTATTCCTCTTTCCTGCTCCGAAATGCACATCATTTGTATCCATGCTGTATTTGTATGCCTAACTGTGAGCACAAACAGGCACAGACTCATGTGTGGTTTCTTTGGTAAACACACAGACAATATATAAAAATACTGGCATATAGGATGTGACAATGGTTCTACGTGAAACCAAACCAGAATTTAATTATTATTTAATGAGTGACAGCTATGAATACATGAAAAGGCAATCTTACCCCAGATAAGAGATACATCATTTTTAAAAAACTGATGTTCCAAAAACTGACTGAATGTAACTGCAATTATTTTTTAAGATACATTCTAATGCATTAACTTACACCCAGAAAAGAAAACTGTTTAAACCATCTGCCCCAGCTTCAGATTTTTGTTTTGTTTTGCCTTTTGTTTCTTTGTTTGGTTTTTTTTCTTAAAAATCAGCATATAATGCTTTAGCTATGACGCATTTTTCCCAATTTGGGCTTTCAGACTGGTTTTTCTATGTTTGGAATTCATCATTTCTTATGGATAACTCTATTCATGACCAACTGATATTTTCAGAAAACAATGCTTTAAGATTGACAGTTCTCCAAGCCTTACTTTTAACCAACAACTTTCAGGACTCTGTGAATAAAGTTAAATAACTTTATTTATATTTATAACTAGGAATATCAGAATATTTGTTTTCTTATACAAAGCTACTCTGGGAAAACAAATACTTTGTGACCACATTTCCAAATTTAAGCAATGCAAATGGCTAAACAAGATTGTTTTCAGACTGATAGAAGTCAAGCAAAGAACTCTAGGGCAAAATTAGCCAGCTGAAATAGCTGGAATTTCTTTTAGTCTGTTCTGCTGAAGTGGAAAACACTGATTTTTCCAAATCACAACTTACTATGAAAACATATGACTTTAGCAGAACTTCAGGCTGGCCCAGGATGGGATCTGCAACAGTGAGTGACAGTTCTCCACGTACATGATTCAGTGCATCACCTTTCTGGAGTTGATAAAATCCATCTCAAGTCCCTGCTCTGTCATGTCGCAGAATCATGGAATAAGCTGAGTTGGAAGGGACCCACAAGGATCATTGAGTCCAACTCCTGACCCTGCAAAGGACACCCCAAGAGCCACATTCTGTGCCTGTAACCATTGTCCAAGCAAGCACTCCTTGAACTCTGTCAGGTTGCTGCTGAGACCACGCTCCTGGGGAGCCTGTTCCAGTGCCCAACCGCCCTCTGGGTAAAGAACCTTTTCCTGATATCCAACTTAAACCTCTCCTGACACAACTTCAGGCCATTCCCTCAGGTCCTGCCACTGTCACCACAGAGAAAAGATCAGTGCCTGCCCCTTCTCTTCCCCTCACAAGGAAGTTGTAACTGCAGTGAAGTCTCCTCTCAGTCTCCTCCAGGCTGAACAGACCAAGTGACCTCAGCCGCTCCTCATACTGCTTCCACCCCAGACCCTTCACCATCTTCTTTCCCTCCTTTGAAAGCTTTCTAACAATAATAGTTTTCTAATAATTTAATGTCTTTTCTATTGTCTTGGGGTGATTTTATGACAATTCTGTATTTTCCTATCATCTGCTTTATGCCCAGAAATGGGTCCCATAGCTTTAAGCTGCATCCAGGAGAGCAGGGGAGAAAAGCCAGGTGAATTCTTCAGCGTGGTTTGTGTTCAAGGACTCACACACACTCCCCCGCGGTCTCACCGCTGCAGAGCTGAGGGAGCACCTTCCTGCTTTTAGCTAGCCTGTTAGCTGAGGTGAGAAATTTTCCCAGGACTGCATACTTGAAATCCTCTGGAACTGCTTCTTCTT
Source organism: Aphelocoma coerulescens (assembly GCF_041296385.1). Taxonomy (NCBI): domain Eukaryota; kingdom Metazoa; phylum Chordata; class Aves; order Passeriformes; family Corvidae; genus Aphelocoma; species Aphelocoma coerulescens. The sequence goes on from NW_027184085.1 coordinate 7,084,741, forward strand.
CTTCTGGAGCTGTTCGGCCTAGCTGTGATCTGAGAACCAGATCATTGAATCCCATGGACCGGCAGGGAGGCTGCGGGGACGCCGCATCCCGGCCTTGCACCTCACCAGGGGCCGAGCCAGCTACAGAGGGAACTCTAAATCCACCAGCTTTCTCTGCAGCGAGGAGGTTTAATATTTTAACAGTTATTCATTTTTAACAATATTTTAAGTTTTTCATTTTTTCTGTGTGCTCTGCACACACTTTGTTTGTTAAATAAATAGTTTTTTTCACTTTCCTTCAAGAAATTCCTTTCATATCGGTAGGGGAGGGAGTGCTGAAACCTGCCTTCTGTGGAGGAGATATTCCTTCTAGAGTGTTTCCCCCTAAATTTGTCTCAAACCGAGACACCTGTATTGCAGTGACCAAAAATGTACACTATATTCAAGGTGGTGCTGCACTAGTGCGGAGAATAGCTCCCTTTTTCTGGGGCAGACATGCTACTTTGTATTAAGTTTCTTTGCCACAATAACTTAAAATATATATTCAAAAGTCTCAGAGGATCAGAGCTAGAGCTAGGGTTTGAATATCTTTTTTCCAGGCAGTAAGCTGGATAACCCACTGCCAAACTATGGCTTGCAAGAAGTAGGCATCCAGTCTGTGCTAGTCCCCTTGTCTCCCTCTGGCATCACCTGCAACAAAAGCAAGCACTCCTAAGGGTTCAACAATGCCACCTAAAAAAGCTGACTGAAAGTGCTAGCTTACTTGAGAAGAGATGCCTCATTTAGCTAATGATAGCTCAGATTAATTTTATCCTTGACTTTCTATATTCTGAAGAAAATGACACAAAATCCTTTCTGGAGGTTCAGAAGGCTGTGGGTTTTTTCTTCTTCATCTTCCTCTTGTCACGTATCTCCTCATTTTCCAGCAGCAGTAAATGCACAGAAAGGCATAGCACACCAAAAAGTGCAACTCAGTGCCTCTTGGTCTTCAGCACCCATCATATTGCTCTATGAGATGTAAATATGTGACCTTATTTTGAAAGGAAAATCCTTCCTAGCTGCTTTTCAGCTCCATCACTTATGCATTATAGACTTTCTACTCAATTGCAGCATAATCTCATAGGAATTTATTATGCATCCTGTATATAAAACAGTATGTACCCTCTACAGAGAACATCAAAAGGTAGTTAATAGAGATGTTAAATTATTATTGGTTGAAAGCAGCCGATGCCCTAGAGTAATCAGATTCTCTCTTTCTCTCTCTCGCTTCATATACTATATATAATATATACAATTAATAGTGCACATATATCAGTCTCCAAATAGATCTCTATAAAGTCTGCTCAAATGTTAGAGGAACTGATGTATTAAACATGTGGAACCAAGCAAAGATGTCACAATAAGGCACACTACAAATACCAGCAAAAGTGTTGATGGATAAGGCAAAGGAGAAACTGAGAGTGCCAAGAAAAAAAAAAAGCTTTATGTTATTTCCTGCTGTCACCATTTATTTGTAGGGGAAGACGGTCAAGGTGCTGCTGACTGGAGTGAATAGATGTACTGGTATTTATTAATGGTCAGAAGAAAATGTTAAATGCTTACACTAAGCTAATTACTTATTGCCAAAGATCAGGAAAAAGTGTAATTTGGAACTTACTACACAATTATTAGATTAACTGAGATGAGATTGAATTAGAATTGAATAGAATATTCTCTGGGATAAATCTCTGAAATAGGAATCAGGAAATTTTTTGAATGCTATGGGTATATTATGAACTCTTGTCTAAGTTCATTCTTCCCGATTTATGATGTCCTCCTCAGAGTCTAATCTCTCCTTTTAGAGAATTGACTCTTTCCATGTATTTATCCAAAATACAGCAACATCTCAAACAAGGCCAGTGACTTAAAATAACGCTCAAATCAGTAGTAAGTATCACTAGTAACAATCAGAGCAACTGGTGAAATCCAAATACAGATTTATAAGTGTTTCTTTAATAGGTAATTGAAAATTTCAGAATAAAATCAGGTTAATTGAAATTTTAAGATGTAGGACAGTGGAAAAGAAGATAGTGGTTTGACTAAATGACGTTAGAGATTTCCAACCTCAATTATTTGTGATTCAACAATAACATCTTAAATACATATATTCCAGTATATGCTTAAGGTGAAGAAAATACTGCAACCCACTGAAATTTAGGTATCTAGCTCCTCTAATCATACACTGGTCTATAGCATGATGTACATTTGCCTGGGGTTTTGCACTGCTCCATTCTAAATTATCTGGGTCTATCTCACAGCTGAAGGCTCATCCCATGTAAATCACATTACTGTCATGAAGAAACACCCTAGCAAGAAGAAAAATGTCTTGGAAAAGATTTCCTACCTGTTTCACTCATGAGTTCCAGAAGGGAACGCAAAGAGTAAGCTTGGGCTCAAGTGACATGTTTGTGTTAACAAGGCCTGCCATAGGATTCTGTGATTAACAACCAGACACTGTGTTTTTACACTGAGACTTGAAGTGGAGAACGGATGCTTGAAGGCTACCACCTTAGCTAGAAAAACGGCTGACTTTCAGGGAGAAGATCTCTGAAATGCCCTCCTGAAAATCTCTTTTCTAACATTGAATGTGATACAAACTTCACTGTGAAGGCCTGGCAGACCTAGCAACAAGAACATGTTTTCCTTAATATCCAGGGGAAATTCCAAATCCTCAAAAGCTCTTTCAACAGGCCTGAAGAAGGAAAAGGGAGTGAAAATCTGGGGAAAATCGTCCTTCCCTGTTTTACCCACAGGCTGGGTATGATTATTAATGGATTCTCAGAGGTAAGGGCAGGAGAGCAGCACTGAATACACATCCTAAATGACTCTCATTGCACTTGTTTTTATCATGTCATAAACTGATATTCCATGGTACAGCAACAAAGCAATCCTGATCCTTCTTCTTGCTCTTAGGAAGGTCATCTCAGGAGCACATATTCCATGTATGGGACTATACCCAGGGATAGGTACCTCATCACATAAACAGAGCAAGCAACACTGTGACCAGTGGTTTTGTACCTAACACAACAAATACTCAGATCAAATTTCTTTCTGCTCTGGGCACATCAGTTGTTATCTCAAACTTTTGTGCCCCTCATGGGGTGTCAGTGTAGACTGTCATGGTTTAGGAATGGTGTTCTCCAATTTAATACTCCCACTTAAATCACGCTGCCACACACTGCCTCTCCTCCTCCAGTTGGAAGCAGAAAGGCAAAGATCATGGGCAGAGGTAAGAAGAATTTACTGGAAACAGCAAAGAGATAAGAAAACCAACAGTAACAGAAACAATATTAATAACAAGAGGTGTAAGACAAAGAACTGATTTACACAGAAAGCTCATGACAATTAGAAAATGCAACTTGGATCTTCCCTGCCACAATTCCTCCTGACTGGAAGGAACGCTACTCTCCTTGGAAGTGAGATTACCATTCCCATTCCCCCTCTCCCGGCAATGACAAGTGGTGGTAACAAGTAACAGTGGTGGCCTGGCCATGTCCCCTCCTGGCTACTGCAAAAAGTTAACCCTGTCCTGGCAGAAACCAGGATATCAAAGCACAAATTAAATACTAGAAGATGAGCTGACAATGCCTCAAAACACACCCAATGCCTGCTCTTTATAAGAAAGGCTAACAACAAAAGTTCACCTTTGATTTGGGCTGAACGTCTCATTTCAAACCATATTAATAAGCCATGTTGAAGAGTGATAAAAGGTGGATTGATCTCATCTAGCTAAAGACATACAAAACAAATATCTACATTTGTCTGCAAAAAAAGAAATGGGTATGAAACGAAACATACTTAGTAAAAGTTTATCTTCCAGTAATAAGATAGTCCATATACATAAACAATAACCTCAGCTGCAGATAACTACCTTGCAAACCTCTAAATGAATCCTGTATGCTGTATCAAATGACACTTTTTTCAAATGCCTTGGTCCAAAAGCATCTGAATTCTGTTTCATTGGTGAGAGTTCCACCTACCTTCATTTTGTGGGATATTAATTTAAAATCCAAAACAAAAACAACTCTTGAAGATCTGAGAATTGCTAAAAATTCTGAGTCGTATTAGAGTTCTGTTTCTTGCGTTTTTTCTCTTGTATATGTAACATATGTTTGGTGTCTTTAAACACAATTACTTTTGTATAATAAAAGTGTTGATTTGATGATGCAACACTTTCTGCAAGTGTGTTTAAGACAGTTTATGTTTTCATAAGTTGTAATGAAACTCAATTATGTATGTGTAATAAGGCTCTTGATTGTTACACTTCTACTTTTCTGTATAATGAAGCCAGCAATTAGAATTTGGCTGCTCTATGGCATAGGAAAACACACTTGTTTTGTAGACAAAAGATCTTAATGAGCATCTCTAAAAAAAAAGTGTTCCAAAAAAAAAAAAGGTCAATAACTCAAACGTGTAATCAGATTTCTTAACAAAAAGGATTTGCTTCCTGAAAATATAATAACTTCAATGGGTAAACAATTGAGATTACAAAAATAAACTCCTTCCTACGGTTAGAGAAATTAATCAGAAAATATTTCACCAATAAAGTTATTGCCTTTACATTGTTGACTTACATGTTAGTGCAGGTAAATGCACATAGCTTGTATAGTAATAAGCCCTAATCACACTTATCAGCATCAGTCTTTTGCTTTGGGCCAGAAGCAAATTTCCCAACTGTCTTTATTTACCATGCATTTGTTTGTCTTCTGTGGCAGTCCTGGAGCATGGATACTATTCCTTTTAGGTTAAATTAGACCAGAGGATATATTCCTGGAGATCTTCAGAGGCATTACTCCTGCAGTCTGTGGGTTCAGACTACAACTGACTCAAAGCAAACACTCTTGAAGTGTCTATGCTGTGGCCATCAGGTTCTAAACACCATCTGTTTTGCCTACACAGATTTCTTTCATTCACCTTACAAGACATTATAGATAAAGATAATATCTCATCAAGGAGCTGATTTATGATTTTCTAGTAACTCTCCTCAGTAGATGTTCATTTTGAAATGTCAGCCTTTTAGTATAGGCTATGGAGTCAAACTGAGTCCAAACCAACCTGTTGCAACCACAGCTTTCTTATACCATATGCCATCCCTGTACCCATTTATCAAGTTTCAATCAATTCTGATGACTGGCACAGAGCAAGCAAGGCTGGGAAAAGTTACTTTTCATCTTGGAGTGCAGGGGATGAGACAAGAGAAGAGGTAGGACTCACTAAGTGTAATTATAGTTATTTCAATCTGATAAACAAACACTAATCCAATTGTTTTAGAGTTTTGTACAGCCAAGTAGAGAAATAAGCAATTTTAGGATATGAAATGGACTGCAACCAAATAGTTTCTCTTTCTTTCCACTGACTATGAGGGAGCATAGATGACCAGCACTGATGGAAATCTCACGTTTAACCCCCATGAATGATGTCTGGTCATTAGCAAAGCAGAAAAAAGCCACAAGGATTGTCACCTTCTGGTGAAAGAAAGGGAACCCTAAATTGAGAAGTCAGACAGGTAAGTGTCCAGCTGAAAGACTGAAAGCTGAAACAGTCAGTGGCAAATCTTCTTTTGACTTTAAAGGAACTCATGTTTTACTATTAAAATTAACGCAGAAAGTAAGAGTAAAATGCTGTCAGTGCACATCATTGTGGTATCATAGTCACACACTGCAGTCAATGTGACTTCAAATGAACCTACAACAATAGTCTCAAGGGTTTTTACACACTCATTTGGATCCACTCACAGCAGTTCATAAAGCCAGGCATTTTACAGGTGGAATACCTGTCAAAAATCTACTTTAAAATGGTTTTGTTCCTTAAAAAAAAAAAAAACAAAAACAAAAACAAAAAACCCACAAACAAACAAACAAACAAAACCAAACAACAAAAACCCCTCAACAAACATCAGGGGTTTTATTAGATTGCTCTGATGTCCACACTTTTCAGGAAAAAAAAAAATGTAATCAATATATTGTAAATGCATTGCACTACAGCTCAATTTTCTGTGAAAACCAACTTTTTTTAGAGTTTAATGAAAATATCAATAGAAATATACTCTGGCTTAGGTTTGTCTTTGGGGCTTTTTTGATTCTGTGAAATGCAAATTACTTCCAAATCCTGAATTAACTGATTTAAAATAATTTCCCCTATTTTAAGTAGTTTTATAATTGTGCTTGCATTTAATTATGGTCCAAGAGGAACAAGATTTCTAACTACACTATTTTTCTTTAAAACATTGCTGAAACCACTCTTTTTCTGTAAATGCAAATTGCTTTGATCTTCCCTTTTTTTATTTTAAATCACACTACAGTGCCTGACATAGCCATCCAGGGTGGGTGTGTGACATCACATTCTGTCTCCTTTGTGCTTGATAAAAGACCAAAAATAGTACAAAGGAAACCCCAAAGCTTGGAAATTGTGAATGTATTTATTGTTACTTTTCAGGTTTTACGAACATGCAGGTGAGATTACACTGAGTACCACACTGATATTGGTAAAGCATGGAGAAGGAGGCAGGGGTGAGGCAGAATGTGTGGAAGGTGAGGCTTTTTCACCCTGTGTTGCCAAAAAATTTGTGGCAGCATAAATCAGACCTCAGGGAACTCCACAAAACAAGATGCTACTGTACCAAAGGCAGGTAGCCCAAGATAGCTTAGGCTATCAGGGAAGCCTTGACGTGAATCTTATGGATCTCATGTACCAAAACCACGCTCTAGGGCCAGGGTGAGTGTCTGGGGTATTATTACTTGAACTGACCAAATAAACCTGATCATGACTGCATGTGTGCAGCAACTGACCCACCATATGGCAGTGTCATCACAGCCTTAAACAGGTGTTTGGGCTTGGGTAAATTTAATTTGGGTCCAATCCAAAAGATATTTTGGAAGCATAAGCATGTGTTAAACTGCTTAATCCCTTTACACACATCCACACACATGAAGAACATGGATTTCCTTGCTGTGGCTTTTACATGATGAACATACAACATTATGATCTGGTTTTAAGTACAGTGTGTGACTGCCCTGCTCTTTCACAACTAAATTCAAGAAACATATTTTAGATGTTGTTGGTTTGTTTCTCTTGCTTCATCTTCTTTTCTTTTTTTTTTTTTCTTCCCTGCCATCTGGGTTTCTACAATTAGAGATAGGATTCATCTCAACTAACCTTCACTGTCTGAAAGGTGAATGGCCTAAAATAATCACCTAGGGTCTCTCTGCAGTCAGCAGAGAAAAACAGACAACTCCAAGTAGTGATTTGTCCCAACTTAAGCCAGATGTCTGACACAGACAGGACAAATCAGTCTCTGAGGTACCCATTTCTCTCCACTGAATATAAAAAGGGTCCAGTTATCTGCCTTAGACCAAGTATAATTTTTATACAATAACAGTAAGTGAAATAAATCCTGTCCTCAGCATCTTATAATGCATATTCTGCTTTACAGAGAGTACTTACGTGAAAAGGACTTCTTATATAGGGACTGTCTTCAAAAGGAAAGCTAACATTTAATAATAGGGAAAATGGATCAGTTAATGCAGAGATTTGGAATTAAATGGCAAGATGAATTGTCAATGACTACAAGACTTTGTTTGACTCAGCAATACAATTACACAGCTGTAGATTATTATGGTTAAATACTTTACACCTGGAAACATATTTGTCATCAAAAAAATTCCATTTTCCATTTCCTTGCACTTGGCCAATTAGATATATAATGACAGCAACATACATTATAAATTTTGCATGCAGATTCTCATTAAAGAAACATCTTAACACTATATTTTAAAGAGATCGCATACGTACTTTGTAAAAGTAATACTTTCAAAAGACAGTTTGAAGTTAAGTCACACAAAAAAAATAAAGTAATTACACTTTTTCATGCTGGAAGAGACATGGTCAAGTAAGACTTTCTATGAAAAATTGTGGGATATGCCCAGCCCTTGCCCTGGAGGGATCTCTGCTGAGACAAGAGATTTTGCAATCGCCCAGCAGGACTCCCTGAAAGGGGCAGCCGCTTCTTGGGTCATGGCGAGGAAAAGTGGACCCACAATCCTTTGAGAGAAACTATGCAGATCTTTCTGTAACCCATTGGTCCGTCCCAGACCCTCTGTAACCCATTGGTCCGTCCCAGACCCTCTGTAACCCATTGGTCCGTCCCAGACCCTCTGTAACCCATTGGTCTGTCCCAGACCCTCTGTAACCCATTGGTCCCCCGCTGATCCCCTGTATCCCTATAAAAGAAAGCCACCTAGCTCTGTGGGGGGGAGAGCTCGTCCCTGGATTTTCCCTTCGCCGGAGGGAACCAACAATAAAGCTACCTCTGTGCGGAACCAGCCACACGGGCCTCTCGTCTCTCTCTGGTCTGGTTTGGCCTGGAGGATGCCCTGCAGAGCTGAGTTGGAATCACGAGCTGACAATCACTAAAGAGCTGACAGCCTCTGCAAGGGCCCTCCTTTGCCAGCAGCTGAGAGGAAGACACTGGGCCTCGGGAAGGCGATCCCTTCCGGGACCATCTCTCCGGACCAGTCACCTCTTCCTGGGTCAGAGCCACGGACCCCCCCACCAGCTGAAATAAAAAATTATTCCTTTTAAAAATTACTCTCTATTTCTGAGAAACAGCTTCTGAAGTATTGTGATAATAAGTTACTCTTCAGAGCAGTGTCTGTTTTAAAAAAGGCCTACTAAATGTACAATACATGAATGCAAAAGATATTCAAATTACATATGCCAAGAAAATATTACCAAGTCACAAACTTAAGTACTCAATTAGTACTTTTTTTTTTTTTTTAAATTTGAAAAAGCTTAACATAACCTAAATAATTTTCTAATAAAAAAACCACTCAGTCCTGAATGGCAGAGCTTGTACCTGTTACATCAGTACATAAACTCATCCATCAGGTAATAACACAGTTAAAAGTCAAAATGTTCATCACATCTTCTCTTAATAGAATTACTCCCTCATAATAAGAAGGATTTAGAGTGTATATAGGGGAAGAGTAGGAGGAAGAAGAGGCTGAAGGAAAAGATAATGGGTTTGTACTCCTCTCAAAGAGCTGTCATTGAAACATTAACTCTGACCCTTTCCTTCTAAAGTGTCTGTCATGGAGGAGTTTTTGCATTGATTTAAAATAAAAAGCATAAGTCTACTACACCAATTTATATATCTACATGATCTAAATGTGTTTCTGCCCATTGAGTGTATGGAAGTCCTGAACTGGCCACCTCATATATAAACCTCTGTGTTTTGCGAGATGAATTGAACTCTCTCTCCTGGCACTAATGATATTCTGATGGTTCATTAATGGTACCAAAGGACTAAGTCACTGCAGTGAACTGAGGGTTATAAAAGTCTGCAGATGCTTCCAGTGCTGAGAGCCAGTCAGAGGAAGGTTTACAAACTCTCCCCAATACATGGACATGTTTGATTGTCCATTCACAACTAACTACTTCAAATAAGACACCAGATGCCTTGAACAGCTATCAGCAGCAGCTTCCTTTCTGTGAGGTATAAAAATGAAATGAACAGCTGGGGTAAGTTTCTGTTTAATGAAACATTTTACATTTTTTTAAGTATCCTTCCCCAATTGTACACATAAATTTCTCTCCTATCTCATCTAGAAAATGGGCAAATTCTTCCCAATCCTATATGTCCCTAGTGTGGCACTTCAGAAGTTAAATAATGATACCCTCCAATAAGTAAGTGAATGGATAAACAAATTTCCAAATCTTATTATAACAAGTGGTTGCACAATTACATAAAGGCCAAATGCTTCTTAAGGAATAATTTCAGGTAAAACTGTGTCATATCATATGTATTTTACCTTTTCCTCCATTATCCAGCATTATAGAGAAGCTCTCCTCTTTCCTAATGCCTTGATTTTCAGGGCATGATAAAGTGGCGAAATGTGTGTGTCTATATTTTGTGGTATTTTTAAGTCAATTTAAGATGTCTACGTGCTTGTATCCGAATCAGTGTCAGGCATGTGCTTCAGAGCCATTGGCTTCAATAAGAGCTGAGTTCTTATTGAAGTAGGAGGCTCTGAAGCACATACCTGTGTGTTTGGCGAATCAATGACTTGTGGGCACCCAGCCCTGCCCCAGAGGTGCTGGATATTTCACCTCCTATAGATCCAAGTGGGAGCAGAATGGTAATCTACCATTCTGTATGAAGATGTTGAAAAGGATGTTTTTCTTTTCAGAGGCCTGTTAAACCCCTGTGAATCATAACTCTCTCACCCTCTGAAACTATTGTTCCTTCAGACATCTGCCATTTTGTGGCAACTGAATTTAGGCTGTGTATGCATTTTTCTCATGGCCCCATGACCTGTAAAATATGATATGTGATGGAACCATCAAGAACACAAAGCCTCAGGAGATTCTGCATGCCTGTATGTATTATGGGCATTTATTGCCTGTGTATGTGTGTGAGCACATTTTTATGTATGTCTGTGTTTCAGTGTTCTCTAGTACCTTCCTTCTTGGGTTTTTTAAATTAGTATCTGATTTTCAAGTGCACTGAATTTATTGAAAAGAATTGCTAAAGAAGAAAGCTGGAAAAATAACGCTCAGAACACTAACAGCAGAAATTACCTCGTCTCGCTTAAGGATATAATGGCCACAGGGAGAAATCTTCAATAATTATTTCAGACTAATATTAGTGTTTAAAAGTTAGTATTTTAATGGAAATGTTTGATCCTGATGAAGCACAGAAATTGGCTGTGTCTTTTAAGTTGCCTTGCTCACACACCTCACACACAGACAGTAGACAGGCAGCATAATCCTCTCTGGGCCTTCAGGTACAAAACAAATCATTATAGTTTTCCCATGTATGCCAAGGTTAAACAAACACCTGTAATGCTCAGTAACTTCAGCTCCTTCGTACACTGCATTAGTGGCAGCTTTCCTTAAGGATTTGACTAAGCATATGTCTACCCAGCAAAATGGAGACGATTTCAGAACAGATTGCCTTTAGCCTGCTCGATATAGGTAAAGATAATAGCAATGGCACATTGACACAGGCTGGGAAAACTCATATGCACCCACCAAAGCCCCTGAGTAAACATCCAGGCTCCCAATCCTCACAAATGGACAGGATGCCAATCAGCAAGGACTGACAGCTCACAATTGACACAGGTTAGGGAAAAGCAGTCTAGGAAGTCCTGGTTACAGAACTACAGAATTTTCTGAGTCAGGACAGAGTGATTCAGCAGCTTTGACACTGACTTCCCCTTGTTCCTCAGTTTACCCATTTGACCACTTCATATTTCCTCTTTCTTTCATCTGACCTATTTTGTGGACTGCGCCCCAGGGCAGTGGCTGCCTCTTTTGGTGCAGAGTCACATTCCCTTCACAGCAATCATTAATAGGTCAGATTTAACTTAGAAGTTAATGGTAAAGGCTGATATATTTATTGCCAATACAGTCTGTAGGCCTTTTTTGCTACACAAGGGCTGCTACCATGTTATCTATTTGTATTATTTTCTTTTCTTTGCGATATCCAACAACCCTTGAATCATCCAGGTATACTATCCCACAATAGGTCTGATCAGGGGCTAAAAATAATCAGCAGGTCCTGCCTGGAATGTCTCTTCTCACACTCAAACCAATATCAAACTTTTTGTTCATTTCCAGGAGTTACTATTTTAGAGTCACTGCCCTTTTCTTTGTACTCAGGTCTTCCACCTCATACCTTTTAGTCACCTGTAGCCAATTTTAACACCTACTCCAAACTGCCCTGCAGGGTTATCTGTTGCAAGGATGGCAGAAAACATGTGAGTATGAAGGACAATCTTTTTTTCTTATCAGTGGGGGAAGATTTTTACATTGAATTTTGTATATTCAGGGATTATTTTAATTTTTTTCCCCCCTTAACAGAAAATTATTTGGGGAAAGGTGCAAAAAGAGGACTCCTACACAAATAAAAACTAAACTGCAATTCCTTGCTTACCTATTAGAGTCTTATTAGGGTCCTTATGGGGTACTGTTCATCAGAGTACAAAGGAGCTAGCATTCTATAAAGAAAGAGTCACAACACAATTGTTGTACCAGGTATTTACTTTAAAAGAATAGATTCATCTCCAGTGACTCCATTAAAGCAATTATCATTTACATCTCCTAAAGGTCTGTTGCCCCCAGGGAGACTGCCCTGTTTATTATCAAACGGTGTCTTTCAGTCTCCCTCTCAGTTTTCTGGCCAGCAAAGATCAGCCTGCAGAGTTTATCTCCATTTTATTTACCTTGGTTCTGATAATGTTGCCTAATTTAATGATGGAGTTGTTAAATTTTCCTGATTGGGCTATGTCTTCCCCTGATTTAGTGACGCCCTTCTTGAGTGCAGTTGTTGCACACTTTGCTGATTGAGATGCATAATTTAATTTAATAAATGGAGAGAGTTTACTATCATTTTTGCATATTTTATTATTAGGGAAGATTCACAGTTTTGAGCGCTGGTTTATTCATTCCCCTTATTTATTTATTTTTGGCAAAACCAGCTGCACAGACAACACTTGTTCAGCTGCAAAGCTCCGCTGACCAAGCTCTACAATTCAGGAACTGAACTTTTGAATCTTTTCCTTATTAAGGTGCATATTCTAGCAGTAGAAATTCCAGATGCTTTTTGCTTCAGCAGCCAGGGCTTATATGCTAAGCTGTTGACAAATCTGTTGGGGATATCATTTGTTTTAAGATCACTAAAGTGCATTTTCTATAGTTTCAGCTATGGTTTTAGATTCTTTGATAAAGCAAATAAAGATGCAATCAGTTTCTTTGTAAATCTTCCTGTTTTGCATATAGTAAGTGGCACAAGCTTTCCATAACCAGCAGCTTCAATCTTTGGGGAAGCATTTATCCTACTATTTGAAAGAAAACCTAAGCATTTTGCTATCTTAGATTCTGAAGACACAGCAGGTTGGAAATACTGTAATTCCTGTTCAGTTTATTTTGCATAATATATTGGGGGAAAAACAAGCTTGAAACTGGACTGGCAAATGCAGAATGTAATAGCTATATAAACAGTGATAATAGATGGCTCAATCAGCAAAGAATGCAGCGTGATTATGTATAAAATTTCATCCACTAAAGTTCACAGCGTGATCAGGAAAGGAGGCAGCCAATCAACAGAGCATAGAGCTCTACTGGGAATGAATATGTTTTGAAAACTCAGCTACCCAGAATATTCAACGGGATCAGCAAAGTTCTAAAAGGGGGCATTTTAAGATAATAATGGATATGGCATTATTAGTCAGTAGAATGACAACTCCTTAGCATGCCTGTTTCCAGTAGCGTGTTCAAAAGAATTTAAGTATTATGTACCTGGGAATACAAGTTAATGTTGAGCACGTCAGTCATGGTGAGAGCTGTTGGCAGGACTGGTATAAAAATCTGCTACTATTACACGCTGAAGAATTCACTTCATTACATCCCTACTGTGTCTTAACTCTGTTCATATTTGCAAAGGCTGCCATCTTGACTAGCACCCCGAGAAACAAGTGAAGAACTAAAAAAGAGGCATATATGAGGTCTATTCTTTTCTCTGTGAAGAAATAACAAGTTTATCGTCCTTGAGGAAAGGGCACTCAGAAAAATTGCTAGCAGTTATCTGTATGTTACACAAGGTGCATCGGTCCCACTGCTCAAAGCCTTGTCTGGCTCACAAAGCACATTTGTCACAGCATGAAAATTTCCATCCAGCCTCTAGTGTACATATTTTGTTCAGAATATATTCCCATATGATCTGGAGATGAGCTGTTGGGACTACCTACATGGATGTCAGCTTGGATGTCTGCCCCAAAATCCTAAGAAACAGAGAGTCTGGAAATTCATTCCACATGGGCCAGTCACTGACCACTGCAATCATGGTTTTAACATACCATGAGATTGAAAATCTTATTCTTTTCTAGGTTTCTAAGACCCCTACCATTTCATCTTTCTCTTTTTAATGTAAAAAGTAGGTACTCTAAATAAGTTTCTGAGTACCCCAGGAAACTGCTAGTCAGTGCCATCAGGTCTTAATCTGGCAGAACAGCTTCACGCAGTCAAGCAGGGTGATGCAACTTCAGTAGATCTACAGAATCAACTGCTGCTGAGGGCCCAGCATCCACATTATATATCTTTTAGGGCTTTTTTTAGTTTATAGTAGCCTTAGAGTGGTCCCATAAACCCAAGATGCAGGAGAACATTAGATATTTGATTAAAGTTCATCACTGACATCAGTTTTTTCCATACAAGATCCTGTTCAGACACTCCAAATTCACTTTGTGCAAGATGTAATAATTGAGAAAGGTCCAGAAGGTCACTTCAGAAATACAGTCCTGATCTAAACTGAATTGTCAAGGTAGACAATACCCTGATCGATGTCAGGTCCTCAGGCTTTTCAGTCAGCTAGAGCATTTCTCTCCACAATTCTGCAAGTTTCCAAAATATAAATGTTCTGGGCTGACATATTCAAGGAGACCAGTACAAGCTCTGTTCCCCATAGCTGGGGAGCAATCTTGTTGAAAGAGGTCTGGAGGATCTGGTGGAAAACAAGCTAAATATGTGTCAGCAGTGTGCCACTGCAGCACAAAAAGGCAAATAAAATCCTTGGTTGCATCTGCAGGTCTGTTACTAAAAGAGACAGAGAGGTATCATCCCATTCCACTCTGACCATTTAAGGCTGCACCTGATCCAGCTTTGGTTCTTACAGCTCAAAAAAGTTGTGGACAGACAAGAGAGAGTCCAAAGGAGAGCCACAAAGATGATCAAAATGACTGGACAAGCTGCCCTGTGAGAAAAGAGTGAAAGAGTTAGGTCTTTTCAGCCTGGAAATGAGCAGGCTCAGGGGCAACTTCATCACTGTGTTACTGAACCTAAGGAATAGCTACAAAGAGGACACTTTTCATGAGGAGTCACATGGAGAAGACAAGCAGCAATGGGAACAAGTTCACCTTGGTATTGTTTCACCTTCACATAAGTTTTTCACAGTAAACCATTCAGAACAACCCCCTCGTCACTGAAGGCTTTCAAGCTGCAATAGGACAGAATGCTAAATAATCTTATCCAGGCTCCCTTTCACACTGAAGATGGAATTGGATCATCCCTGGAGGTCCCTTCCAACCTGGGCAGTTCTGTGCTTCCATGATTCTGTGATTCTATGTGCATGCATGTATACATATGTGAATATGGATATGACATACATTACCTTCCCTTAAAAAAGAAACATTAATATATATGGTATTTTACATGCCTTTCCACAGCCACCCTCACGTTACTGCCAAACTGATACTGAAAAGGGCTGACTCTCATGTAGGCAGCACCAAAGAAGCCAACACTTGCTGTAGTAAAAGACTGTTATGCATCACAAGATATGGAGCCTGAGGCGAGAATTACTGGCTAAAATTCCATGACAGGCGCTATGCAAGAGGTCAGAGCACATAATCATAATGTTCCCTTCCAGCCATAAAATCTATTAATCTAAGGATTTCATTCTACTGGGTATTGTGCACAATTTGCTACAACAAATACTGAATTCAATTCACCCAGGTCACACAGGAAAACAGTTGTTTTTAAGATTACACTTAGAAAGAATTTGCACGTGCTATCAACTAAGTTCATGTACTAAAGAAAGGACCACAGCAATGTTTTTTTCACCTTTTGCTTGGATCAGCACACCTTTTAAATCTCTGAGAAATTCTAGTGACTTCAAAGGCTTGATGTTTTAAAAAGAAGAGTCACTTGTTAAGCAAATAAATGTAAATTGAACCTCTCAGGTTGTTTTGTTTCCTTTTGTTTTGTTTCTGTTTGGCTTTTGTTGTTTTGTTTTTTATTTCTGCATTGATGAAAGGTCTGATAAAAGGTAAGACTCCTTTCATCCCAATATTTTTTTACAATACATTTGGTTACATTGAATTTAGTACTGAAAAAGAGTTTAATTTTAAAATTATCCCCATACAATATGAATAAAACATATGCTAATTGGATTAAGAACTGGCTAACTATAAGGTCTCAAAACACAGTACTTAATTTTGTATGATCCCAGGATTTAGGAGGGAGCTGTTTCTAATGTGGCTTAGTAATTGGTGCAGCATTATTCAATATTTTCATCAATAAGTAAATAAGAAATCACTACAGCTAAAATCTGCAGTTGGCACAGAGATTGACAGGCTGGTAAGTAAGGATGGGAACAGGAAAAACCATCTGGCTGTCTCATAAAATGGCAGCCATATAAATAGAAGATTCACTGTAGCATGATTATACCTGGAAAAAAAAGGTTAAAAATGTCTTTGCCTTCACTTTGCAAAACAGAAACACAGTATTAGTGAAACTGGACCTGTTGCACAGTCAACAACTCTATATTATCAACACTGTTTTCTGCACAAATTCAAAATGCAGCCACTTCAGGTGCTATGAAGAAAATTAACTTCACCCCAGCAAAAACAGCACAGAAATAAAGCTGATGACATACAGCAATGGGCAAAGAAGTCTTGAAAATAATCATAATAATGTTTCAAACACATTCTTAATGAAGGATTAAAATAAATCAATTTGCTTAATTTTCTGAAAAGAATGGAGTTGACTGGATTACAACACAGGTAGGACAAGGTAGGATATGTAGTTTAATCTTATGCAATATGACAGAACAAGCAAGAATGATTGGACACATTCAAACTGGCAGACAATCAAATTCTTAGGAAGGCACAACTTTTTAATAGCAGGGGTCACAAACTATTGGAAAAAATTACCCAATAAGTAATAGATTCCCTGTGTTTTGACGTCTTCAGAAGTAGCATGGATGCCTTTTGGGAAGGAATGTAATCAAATACTTTGAATTCAATGCTGAATAACTCTGTGACATTTAATAAATTGCGATATGGAACTATCCACAGTAAGAGTGAATGTGAGTGTCCCTTCTGGCTTTATCATCTCCGCATGTATTATTTTGTATTATAATGGATGTCCCACAGGATTGTTGGCTGGAATCCTACTCTCTTTTTTATGATAGAAGGACATGCTGCAGACTAACTTAAAAATAATAATAACAATAAAAGGAATTTAAGTCCTAGTATTTCTTTTATTTCCACTTTCTGCATCCCCATCCTTCACAGCCATAATGGGACACATCTAGGTGTGTGTTACCACAAGATAACTCTCATCTTGGGTCATTGAAGGCACTCCTCTTTGCCTTGTGTTTCACACTTCCCCAAAGGTATATGTTATCTCAGTATAACACATGCCTTGTCGTGTCTTATTTCTCATCTTCAGAAGAGACCTTGAAATTAAATAAATAAGTCACCAAACAGTATGGGAGGCATTGAAGGGTATTTTTCCCCCAGTGTTTCCTTCTGTTTGCGTGTGCATAGGGGTGTGTGTGTGTGTGTAGGCGTTTTGGATTTCTTCAGGGGAGAGGAAGGAAGAGAGAAATGTCTGGAAGAAAGAAAGAATTAAGAATTGAAAGAAGCACAGAGATTAAAAAAAAATAAGTGTTGAAACAGCCGTACAGCTTTGTTACATAGCAACAACATAGGTTTGTGATAATAGGTTCTGATGAAAGAGTCCCAAGAAAATTATTAATATGTTTGCACATGTACACAAAGTAACAAAAACATTCTAAGATAATAAAACATACATAAAGAAAGGAGGAAAAAAAGAACAAGTAGGCAAAGTCAGAACAACTGGCACCTGCGTAGAAAATCAGTGTATATAAAACCTGAAAACAGGAGAAAATAGAGATTTCACAATCAGCACAATTAGGAAATACAAGCAGAAAACACTAGTCCCACATACTCACAGAATGTGTTCTTTTCCCTTCTTTCCACATGCTGTGTTCCAGTTGTGATGATAAGACAGACTGGCCCATACAGGTGAGTGAGGAGTAACAGGGAGGTACTGCAGTGACACATGGAACTTTTACATGGCTGAAAAAATGAAGGCCAGAAGTACACCTGCAACTCATTTCACAGTCCTCACTTCTTAACCTCGTTGAAGATGCTTTCAGTCGTCCTGATAAGCAAAGAAAATGGCAGAAATTATTGCTATTTAGGAAGTAAATGTCTATCCAAATACCTAATTGCTTTTGAAAATACCAGCACTGCTTTCACAGTTGTTTTTTTGCTTGTTTTTTTTTCATCCTTGACTTAGCCACTAAAAGACTCAAGTCAGTAAATCAGGCTCTCCATACCACAAGTCTCATCAGCACCCACCAAAACGGCGTGATGAGGAGAGCCTTGGGCTGCTGAGGGTTGTGTCAGCTCCAGAGTTGGGACTAATCTGGCTGTATGAACATATGTCTGCATTCAAACTGCAAAACTGAGCAGTAGAACATGTGGATTGGGATTCAAAACCACACTGAACGAGCTACCTTGTTCCTGGATTCAGTTGTGCATCTGCACAAATTCCCAGGATGCACAACGTACAGAAATCCATCTGGGGGAGCATACTGGTTTTGCTCTGAATGAACAGTAGCACCAGCTACTAGACTCTTGGGAATTAGAAAAACTGAGTTGTCATAGAGAGGTGGAAGCTGCCATTTGTGTCCTATCAAGAAGGGCAATCAAGTTTGAAAGACCAGGGAGTTGGACCTCTAAGTGCACAGTACTATTCTAGTCCTCAGACTGGCAAACACAAAACCATCCCCATGTTTATGAAGTAGCCTGCCTTGGGTTGGAAGGGTGCTTAAAATCCAGTTAGTACCTCATCTGGACTTGGAGTACCAATTTGGAGCAAAGCCTTTTGTTTTGTTTAATGTTGGTGAAATGCCTAGAGCAAGGCAGTCCTGCCCCATTCCTTGACCACTGGTGATAACTTACATACATCTCTTTAAACCAGTCTACTCAGAAACTATGTCTTCTCTTTTGCAGAGCAAACAGGTGACCATGATGAAGAAAGAAGGGCTAGTCTTTTGCTTGAAAGACCAACTTCCATTGCAGTGAAGAAACTCTCTCTCCCCTGCTTCATTGGAGAGCAAATGACACACAGGTGCCAGGGTCCTGAGTCATCCTTACTGTCCCTAACCAGCCTCCCTGGATGCCATAAAGAAAGTGATCCAGGTCACTTCTAAAAGGTCAGTTCATGATAAAAGCCATGAACAACCAGTTGCCTCATGAGTTTCCAACCCTACTGCTTACATCACTCGGCGTGACCTGCTACACTGATTTCATTCAAGATTTAGGTCAGCAGAGGTACTGTTTTCCCTCAGAAGACTCACCACATCCTCACCTTTTCTTCAGCCTCCTGTGGCGTATCCTCCCCAGACTCTGCTAAAACAAACATTGGTGTGGCCACACTGGGAATTGAGTCAAGGTGATTTTTTGGTCTAGGGTACGCAAAAAAAAAATACATATATTTCATCTAACAGATCTGTCTGTGCATAGAGATATAAGAATGTTTTTTTTCTTCAGTGCTGAAGAGGGGGAGACAAGGAAGTGTGTCTGCTTTTTTTCCACATCAATATTGTCCTGACAGAAGGATAAATTATACACGAATCTGCAGCTTAAGTCAGCCCTGGTGTCCACATACAGCAAACAGCAGCATCATGTGTGACCAAACACAGAACCATGTTCTTACAGGCCAGCTGTGCATCTGTCAGAGCTGTGGTCAACAAAAATGTTGCTGAAGGCATGGGGGAAAACATAATCATATTTGTCAGCTACGTCCCCAGAAAAACAGGACAGCAAATGGCTGCACTGGATGCACTATTTGGAAGTAGAAAGCAGTAATGGATAATGAGAGACAATGCAAAGCATACTAGAGGTAAGAAGGTGCCTTTCCACACACCTCTGCTGGCTTTTGACTGTGAACAAGCACGTCCCCTGCGCATTACCTGCTCTTTTCCAACTAGCACATAGCTGCACAGATCAGCTCACAGATGTGTTCATTTTCTGGATCTTGGCTGCAAGTACAGCACTTCTGGGTACGAATCATCTGGTTCCTGCAGATGAGGAGTTCATATGCCAGGGCTGTAGAGGAAAATACCACCCATTTCAGGTTCTTCACAAATTGCCGTAAGAGCAAGAACTAGAGGTGCAGAATAAAAAAAAATAGATTTTGCAGTCTGGGAGATTTCCTAGCATTGGTGGGAAAGCACTCGCTTCAGGCCATTGTAGACCAATAAACAGTTCATTTTTTCATTGTTCTAATTAATTTAATTAAGTTAACTTCCAAGGTGTGTTAAGAAGCAATGCCTTGGGTGATTAACTGTTCCCATATCAAGGTGTTTTCACAAACACATTTACCTTGATTAGTGTACACATTATTATGTAATTAAATACCTCACACAGAGGAATTTATTAGTGCCTCCTTGTCTCCTAACAAATAAAGCAGCCCTTGAAATTCTCTCTGAAAAGCGCTCTCCTAAGCTAGGTGAGAAGGACAAGCAAAAATGTGTGGAGAGAAAGATAATCATGGATTCATCATGCAAGGAGGTCCCTCATTGTCTCAGCAAGGCTCTGCATCTCTGTTTTTGCAAGGACTGTGAATGTCTGCCTGGGTTTCCTGGAGACTTTCTGGCTAATTAACCCACTTTTTACAAATCTAATGTGAGTTTCTTTGGCCAGCAGAATCATCAGTGCCCCAGTTCTCTGGAACAAATTTTTTATTCAAACCTTAATTTAACTAAATGGAAAACCTCAGCATAAAGCATTTACTTAAGAGCATTTCAAATCTGAAAAAAAAAATATTACAAAGGAAACTTAAACAGTGCTTAAGAGCTCTTCCTACGGAGCTTAGTCAAATGAGTGAAGTGGGCCAGTTTCACTGAGAGTTTGCTTCTTCTTTCTATCATTTGTAGCCTACAATCATTTCAGCCACAGTTCTAGACTTAAAAATGTGCTTAAATATTTTGTTGAACTGAGGCCAAGGTTACTCCCATTGGCTTCAACAGAGATTAGTGCATGAGCTGGGATTAGTCTTTGCCCTATCTGCAGGCTGTACCTGCTATTTTATTAGGCGTGACCACAGTATTTCAGCATTCTCTTCTGGGTTTGTCAGTAGATCATAAATTGCACTCACCATCTGATGAAGCAATAAGATTTGCTTTATGCCTCATTGGTCACTTTCCCAAGCATTAAAGCTTAGAATGAACAAAACTCAGATGGTTCGAAGGTTTGGTTAAGAGATTTGCCCAAACTTTACAAAAACGTATTTTAGAACTCTTGTGTCTGTAAAATAAATTAGTTTTTCATTAAATTCTGGTATTACTAATTATTTATTCCAGATAAGTAAAGCAGTTGGATGAAAAATTCTTCTAGCCAAGTTAAATATGATCATCAAGTTCCCTGTAGATCAGGAATTTAGTGCTGGAGTAACAAGGTGCAAATTCACTATCATTACCCCAGTTTATCTGTGAGAAGGGAATTTCAGACCTATATCCACAGTCCACATAATTTTCCCAAGCTATGAAAGTCCCTCTTGAGCTAAATTTTGAATGTTAAGTTGCTGCCATTATACTCTTCATATGAATTTCATCTAGAGTGAATACAATCTCTAGTTTTCTATCCTTCCCCCCTAAAAAAAAAAAAATTCTAGCTCCTCTTCAGTGTATCTTACTCTGAGAAATGACAACAAAGTCTGGGCTCTTCCAAGTGCTTAAATGCCCAAATTGAGTCTTACTGATTTGAGTCATTACCCATAATTCCTTTAAATAATAAATAAAAAATATCAAAAAATAAATTTAAAATATTTAAATATTTTCTATTTTGTGGAAAATAAAAAAATGCAGGAAATAAGGAACAGGATTAGACAGCTGGCCAACTATCCAGTTAGGAGAGGAAAGAACGTTCTGGATGACTGCCTTTTTAGGGAAGGTTTACCTCGCTTAGTGCTTGCAGCAGTGTTGGAAATTTCAAGACCTCTGATCCCCTGAGCATCCCCTTACACAACCCACTTATAAAGCCATGAGTTTGCCAGCCTTGGTTACACAATACCTCAAATATGGGCACTGTCATTTCATGACCTAATGCCAGCTGTGCCTGACAGAAGTCATCCATCCATCCATCCATCCATCCATCCATCCATCCATCCATCCATCCATCCATCCATCCATCCATCCATCCATCCATCCATCCTCTACATCCCTTTCCTGACCTCGTTCCAGGTTTAGCACATTGGTGGTCACAGAGTGAATCTCATCAGTTTGCTTCTCTGACCAAAAATCAAACATTTAGGGTTTTTCTTTTTTTTTCCCCCCACATCATTTTCAGCCAGGACATTGCACTGCATCATCTCACTCCATGGTTGCATGATTTCTGGAACTCACGTAAGGTAATAGCAGGAGATCACAGTCAGGAGCTGGGGATGGTTGAGATCACCCTTTTAGCCTGTAGCACAATGTTAGATCAGGTCAGGCCAAGTGGAAAGAGAAATGTAACCTCCTGAATCTCTGTGCATCGGTGACTGGGACTGACTTTTGTGTTTATTCTCCTACTCCCCTCAGCATGGCAGGAACACTGTAAAAAGTTGTGCATTTTCTGGAAAAGCGCTCTCTCCAGCAGATTTTTAGTACAAGCTCTGCTTCTAATAAGTAAAATTTGATGCAGATTTCTAAGCTCCAAATACCAGCTTTCAAGACTTCAAGTCCCAAATTACAATAAGAACCTATACAGAAGAGAACACTATAAGTGCACTGCACTCTTTCACATATAATTAGCTAATTGCATATACTGGTGCTTGGAAGCTGCCTTTTTTCTAGTCCCTGTCTAGGACTAAGAATAATATAAAGGAAAATAAAGGAAGAAATAAACAAATAAACCCACTTTTTTTCCCTTGTCCTATGAGTACAGCAACTATGCTCCTGAGCAGTGCTCCAAATTCTTGGAATTCAGTGTGCTTACTTATTTTGATATTTTTCAGGACACTGTGCCCTAGGGAAAGAAAAAAAAAGTCAAATCTTAATGCTAGTGCATAAGGTTTAAGCATTTAGGGCCCAGCTTTCATTCTATGGTAAGTATAGGTCCTGGCTCACAATGGTGTTGTAGTCCAGACCAATGCCTCTGAGTTGCCATTGGAATACAAATAATAAGGCTTACTGATTAACCTACCTGCTGACAGGCATGAAAAGCCTGACTGAGTTAAAAGCACTCAAAAGCTTTTAACAGCCCTCCTTGTGTGTCTACCATTCCCCTTCCTCAAATCACATGCACAAAAGGCAATAGAGGAACCTACAGGATCTTGTTTTCCATTCAGTTCTTAAAGTACCACCAGGAAAAAAACAAGTATTAAGGTCCTCTAATATACAGCCATCACCACCCTTTTTAGAGAGGATGAATTAGGTGACATTTTCTGGGAATCTGGAAAATACTTCTGAATGCCAAGTGAATCAATGTTGAAATAAGAACAAATACAATCCCTACAAATGGGACAAGAGCTATCAGGTCTGTGGCAGTGAGAGAGAATTATGTTTGCCTGGGGCCAGCTCCTCAGGGAGTGAAGATTGATTCTTTATGATTGATGACTCGGCACTTGAATGCCAAGTCATCAATTCCCTGTGTTCATGGCATTGACTGCATCAAGATAACTTTTCCCTCGTGCCTAAGCATGGATATGGTCCTTGCCTGGAGTGCAGCCTCAGAGGGCTTAGGTACAGAACCTGAGTCACTTGCTTTAAATAAGAGATAGACAAAAACTCCAGTTGCCTGGCTGCAAGAAATAGACAACACTGAGAAATGAAGTGGGGATTGTGCATGGAAGACTTGGCCACCCCTTTATTTTAGCAGGTCCAGATTATATACCCTAAATTGAATGGGTTTGCATTATTCAATTATGTACTCTGAAATGCAAAATAAATATTTTTTGTTTTGTTGGCTGTTGATTCAAGCCTTTGTCTGGGAGAACTCAACACTCATTCCACTGCAACATTGTAAGCTGTGCACCTCATAACATAGAGGAAAGTGGCAACCAGAAATACGTACCTTTATCTGTACGAGGGAGTGCTGGAAAATGCACCTATCCTATGGGTCTTGACAGCTATTGACAAATATGCACAAAACAGCTACCCACTGATAGAGGAGGAACGGTGATTTCACTGTCAAAAAAACATCTTAAAAAGAAACACCATGAAAAAACACAGTTCATGTTTGGAAGAAAGTCCATTCCTTGTCTCATTTGTTCTGTCCCTAAAGTCCAAGCAAATAAACCAAGTTTCCTAAGTAAAATTTAGGATACTCTTTCAATTGCCACAGTGCTTTAAAGGACAGCTCCAGCTGCCTTATATTAACCACTAAGAATTTCCCCATCAGGGGAGGATCCACAGCTGATACAAAGGCCCCCCAGGCTGGGGGCCATGTCCATGGTGTAGAAAGCAGGAGGAAGTCGAGCAGGACTGCGATGTCTCTCAGCTGAATTCAGGCCGACAGAAATGTTCAATCAGTGTATGTTAGAGAAACTGTGTGGCTGCTCCTTTACAGCCTTCAGAATGTTTAAGCCTCAAGAAGCCACTAGCAGAGGAGGGAAGGAATTCTGCTGTAAAGTCACCCTTCTGTCTCACTCCAAGAGGAACCATCCCACTTTTTTCTTTATTTTTTCCTCCTTTTGTCTTTTAGTTGGCTACCTTTAATCCTGCAAAAACATAATGCTGTTTTCACTACGTGTATGGAAAAGGTTTGGGGTTTTTTTCATTCATTTGTTTGCTTGGTCTGGTTTTCTTGGTTTGGTTGATTTTTTTTTAATAACTCTGTTTGCAGAACTCAGACTTTGAAAACATTCTTTCCAAGTTCAGATTGAGTTTCAAAAATAATAAGATGAAAAAATAGGAAAACATCCTTAGTCAGAACTTTCTTCCATCCCTTTTCACTTTTAACTTCTAGGAAGACTGATGTGTGATGTCTTTAAAGAAAGTGTTAAAAATTTTGCAAGCAGTAATTAGAAACTTCAAAGCTTCACAAATCTTCCTAGTAAGGTTTTTACTTTGCTCCAAAACAAAGCAAAATTTAAGCAGAAAAACGAATTCTCACTTCCACTTCCCACAACCAAATGCCCAGTGTCTCAAGCCAGTCAAAAAAGCAGAGAAGCAGTAACAATAATAAAGAAATATAGTGCAGATTCCACCTCTAGCCATGTGTAAGAACATGCTTCCTTCATTCCTTCATGTTTACTAACAATCCATGATCACTATTGCTTAATGTTTATCTAGTGATTCCTCTTCCTTGATTAAGACTTAATAATGCTGATGTCAAAACCAGTTATGAGGGAGTATTTGTAACACCAGCTTATTAATGCTTTGGGACATACAATATTACAATCATCCTTTTAATCACATCACATTGCATTTGCCCTATTCAGAAGCATGGAGTTGTTTCACACCTCCCGCTAGAATCTTTTTGACTTAGAGGTTATGTGCCATATGCTAAAGGATCTACGTCTAGAAATAGATGTGAGCTATTTCCAGCCTTCCCGCAAGCCCAGGCTGCTGGATTTCTACTCCAGGCTTATAACTATAGAATGTGTTGTACATTTAAGTTGCTTTCAAACTTGTTTTTAAGTGGCAAGTACTTGAGGATGAAAGGCTGAGAGTTACATAGTGTGTTTCCCTCTACAGAGGAATAAAAGTGGCGATACCTTTTGAAGGTTGTGAAAGAGCTGTTAATGATTTTCCATTAACTTTTGATGTAATGATAGAAGGGAAAAACTAGAGTATTATACTAAGAAGAGATGACTTCGCTCACACAAACTGCAGCCAGACAACCAAATCTACAGTCATCTGTAGCCTGGCCATTTATACTAAACAATTCCAGTTCAATTCCTTGTGAAATATTCTAATTCCTTTTCTCTGGGTTGGACTCTTGCTGCCAATAAATACCATAGATATTTTTACTTGAACTGCACTTTTCTACAAAGACTCTAAAAGACTTTGAGATCCCCTCTGCATGAATGTGATTTTTATCTTATATGCACATAACATTGATGTTACACATCAGGACTTGTGTTTGTTAAAGTGAGCCATGTACATAGCAAGCTTTTTACAAGTAGACTGAAATACAGAGGTGTAGATATGCACACAAACACACATACAGAGCTATTTCAGCTCACAGAAAGTTCAGTTCCTTTGTTGGTCTATAAGAATCCAGAAGTTTGGGCACAAGTCTTGATCATCCACAAAGTGTTGATCATAAAGTCCTAACACTGCATTGTCAGGAGAGGAAGGAGGCAAAGCTTCACTCTGTGCTTGGCTGACATTTTTATATACTTTCACAAAACAAATTTGGTTGGCCTGAGGTAGACTTGATGCTTTAGGCTAACAGGACTTTTTGTTTGACTCTGTGTATGGAAGATCTCCTAAGGAAAAGGTCATCCTGAAAAAAAGCAATGTGTCCACCAGTGACCTCAGTGTATGCACAGATGCTCCCAGCTTCACTTTTGTAACGGTTTTAGTAAAAGTCACTAAGAGTCTTTGTCAATTTGTTGACCATTTTAATTACAAGAAGACTTGATTATAACTACTTTGCAGACTATTCAGTATTTCTCTTCATTAACATCTTATCAGCAGTATAATTGCAGGCTGGAGTGAACTCACAGTGCCTTTTACCTTCTTCAAAGCTTCATTCAAAATGTGAAGACAACTTCCAATTCAGTCCTGTGAAGCTAAAGGAGATACACTCCTTCAAACATTTAATCAATCTGAGTTAAAGCAACAAAACCTGAGCAAGTACCTTTTGAACTACCAAGATCATACAAGAATCATACTCGTGAAAGCAGTGCACT
This sequence comes from Aphelocoma coerulescens, assembly GCF_041296385.1. Taxonomy (NCBI): domain Eukaryota; kingdom Metazoa; phylum Chordata; class Aves; order Passeriformes; family Corvidae; genus Aphelocoma; species Aphelocoma coerulescens. The sequence continues at coordinate 7,111,414 of NW_027184085.1, forward strand.
GACTTAAAGAATAAGAATTTTACCAACGCTTTAGCAACTGTATTTGCAACCAGAAAAGGGGCTAAGTTATCTGTTCCCTAGAAGATGACACAATTCAAAATCTTTCTGTTTCAAAAAATTCTGTTTGTTCAACAGGGAGCGAGGACATAGCCTCAAGCTGCCAGGGCAGGTTCAGGTTGGACATAGGAAGGATTTCTGCACTGACATTGTGGTCAGGTATTAGAGAAGGATGCCAAGGAAGGTGGTGCAGTCACCATCTCTGGAAGTGTTCAATAAACAATCGGACACAGTTTCAAAACAAAAAAAAGTTAATTTTCTTTTCTGAAAACCTACAATAATAATAAAAATTAAAAAAAAAAAAAATCTGTGGGCCAGTCAACTCCTTTTTGTCCTTCCATTTATGGCAAATTGCTCCACTCTTAATGACTATATGTATTACCATTTTGTCCTTGCAGTATACACATCTTGTTCTTTAATACTACATTGGAGGCTACCAAGCCTGCATTGTTCTGAGCACATAGGACAGCTCTGAGTCTCACAGTTCTTCTCTGACAACTGTGATGGTGAGTGACAGTATTCCTGGTCTGTAATCACCATGGTGGAAACATTTCCTTTCCCAGTGTCTGGAGGTGCCTGAAGGATGTGTTTCTTTAGTTTCTATCAGCCACAGGAAAGGGAGAGAACAAAACCAGTGGAGCTTCCGTCACAGCTTCCCTGAGAAGAGGTGCAGACCCGCTCTGATGTGTACCCAGATGCTGTATCAAGAGTTGACCCTTCTTGACTAGCAGAGAGATGCTGTGATGACAACAATTTAACAACAAATAGTGAAGTTATGGCCTATGACTTTTCTATTCAAATGTAAAGAACAGACAGAGACAAGCAACACTCTCCCCTATCCCTCATTGTTTCAACCACTTTGTCTACCGAGATCTGCTATTCCTCTAGCAAGAAGTCAGATTATGACTCAGGATATTTATTTATCATGTATTAATTAAGTATATGCCTACATAACTGCACTTAAGGTCACTTCTTAGCAATTTAATTACAAAAGAAAGTTAATCACATTTAGGCAGGCTCTCCCAAGATTTTTTTTTTTTTTTACTTCAATCATTTTTCCTCTGTGTTCAGAATTAATTAGTGCTAGCTAAAAAAAAAAGTTACTAGATTGACACCACAGAGTCTGTTATTCTTCCTCTATTCATTGAACAGTCAGAGTGCAAGCAAAACAAATTTTATCACCCAGGTGTTCTTTTTTTCTTCAGTGTTCTTTAGAACATTACCTTTAGAAGTTTGTGTAAAAATATATATTTTATATGTACGAATTTTGAGGCCACCAGATATTATAATGCTCACCCACACTGCTACAAGATTCAGGATATGAATACCTAAATTCAGCTCCTCCTCCTAACAAATCATGAAACACGTTGAAAATTGTGAGAATGTGCTGACAAACACTTTCCTAGTTTTCTCTGGGTGATTTATTCTTATTTTTCTTGAGGAATCTTCTCATGCCATGTTCATAAACCTAATTCTGTAGCCACAGACACACAAACTACTTGGGAAAAGACAGGCATATAACCAGACATTTTCCAAAACACATACCTCCAGAAAGTAGGCATTTAAAGAGAAAAAATTATCATGAGAAATGAAATGAAATCATGAGAGTTCACAGTCAATTTGCAGAGTACAGCTACGGGAACTTCACCCAGTAATTCATGTACAGCACCCAATAAACGTGCCTCCTAAGACAAATGCCTTATCCTGACTGAACAGCACGTTTGCCCACAGATAAATCCACAGGAACCTGTAGCCCTGATTCACATCCATGTGGGCTGGGGGTGTCAGACCTTCCAGATCACTGCCATTTTTCACAGCTACTGGGACTGTTACTGAGGGTGCCAGTCCAGAAAAGTTAAGAGTTTTGTTTCTGTTTGGGATGCCTTCCCCTCAAGAAGGACAGACACACGCAGCTGCTTTTCATGTTAGTGCCGCTTTTAAAGAGGAAATTTCCCAGCAAGGTAGCTCTGTTTTATATATCTTGCATATTAATTTGCAGATGTTTGAATCAGACTTTTTTTTTGTTTTTTCCCCCCTGGATAAGAAGGATGTAAAATATTAGAGAAAATCCATTTATAAACTCTTCTTCTCCTCCTCCCTGGAGAGCTGCTCTAAGTCTTTTCCTCCACTACAGAGCAGTGTGTGTGAAGGTGACAAAACACCACTTTTAAGTCTGCCCTCCAGGGTCCTTTTGTCCTCCATGTTCAAACAATAAAAATACAGAAGGAGAAGAAAAAAAGAGGAAAAGCAAAGATGAATAAGAAGAAAAACCCAACAAAACAAACAAACTGGTGCACTTAGAAAACAGCTTCTAAAAAGCCTTTAAATTGTATAAGGAGCTTCTGTTTCAGATAAGCTGTTTTGACACAAATGCACTGCAAAGCCACTGATACCTTTTAAACAGAAATCTTCCCACCTTTCTTAAGCAGATAAATTGCTCTGGTCAATATTATCCCACTTGACAGTTATTTGAGTAACAAAATAACTGACCGACATCCTAGATTTATATTTTCCATAGTGCAGTTACCTGACCAGTTGTTAGTTTCCTCTTAGATAATAACAATATTATGAATAACCTTAATAAATATTCCACACAGTGATGGCAGTTCTGAATAAAACAGTAAAGAAAAAAAAAAATTAAAGGAAGGACAAAATACCCCAGCTGCTACCAAATCTCGAGCTATGACTGTGCGTTCTGCATTTGAAACTTCATCAAAAAGCAACAGGCACAGATCTGGGGGGGGCCTGAGGGGGGCAAAAGGGAAAAGATATATAAGCTATAAGAAATATCAAAGGACACCTTTGTTGGTGGAATATTTTTCATTATATCTTGACATTACAGAAGGCAGGATGGTGATCAGTAAAAATGAGTACAAGTATGAAACAAATAGAAAAGTCAATGAACACATAGAATGCATCAGGTATATTCAATAGATCATCAGCAAAGGAAATCAGCCCAGATTATTTTCAACTCTCTGTCAGTCCACTTATGTATATATCTATTTACCCAAACATTATTCAACCAGAACAGGAAGGTCAAGAAGCCCAAGAGATCTAAAAGGAAATCTGATGAATGTGCAGGGGTGTGATAGTCACGTGTGTGAGTGTCAGCAGTGGTGGACAGATGGACTCAGAGAACTGATTGGTCATTTTATATCCTTTTGTTTCTCTTTCCCGTGGTACATGCAAGACCTTGAGAAATTCCTGGAAACACTAAACTCATTTTGCTTTAGAGATCCAAAGAACTAGGTCCACATTAGTATGTAACATCCAGTCACTGCTAGCAATAATGAGTTTCTTAGACTCTAGGCCCTTAAATGATGAAGACTACCATTAAATATAGAATTAACAAAAGGGATAAAATGACAGTGATTTCTGGAATGTCTCAAAAATTGTTTTCAGGGAGAATGAAAAAGTTAAGTTTGCAACTTGTGGGGAAGCAGATGGGAAAACAAGTCTGTGTGCTAAATGAAAGTACTCAGATCCCCACACTAAATGTTGATTCTTTTTTCAGGTTAACTATTTCAAATTGTGAAATGTTTCATTAGAAATCTTCCTGTTTTTCCTGTTTATGTATTTGTGCCACAGACATAACAAATGGAGTAGGGTCTTAACCAGAAAAAAAAAAAAAAGGTGAATAAAGTCTCCTGAGACAACCATTCATTTCTGAAAGCCATTCATAATGATGAATGTCTGTGAAATGCACTGTAAGGGGAAAATTGCTCATCTAACCTCCACATCCTTGTTGGTGGTGACAATGAAGAGTTAATAGCGAAAATTGAAATTCATGGAGAACTTGAAAGTCTTTTCAAGACTCCTCAAATGTTTGCTACATTTCTTTGAGTTAGTCTTTGCCTTCCTACACAACTGGTAGAAAGAGAAAAGAAAGGTGCTTATCTTGTTTTTTAAAGACAAAGAAAATGTCCTGTCCTTATGAATGATGAGAACATATATAAGTATAATCTGCAGTCCTTGTTATATAAATTCAGGTTAGTGATAAGGCAGAGCTTATGTCTTACTGAAGTGTCTTTGCCTGTTTCTCTTTTGCCCTTATTGACCACTCCTTATGGTGGGCTAGAATTTCCTTTTACAGATTTCCTGGGTCAGTTAAATCCATATTTCCTGCACTGGAGTTGAGAACCGTTTCAAACGTTCTCCATGTCCTCTTCTTCCCTTGTACTTGACAACTCTTGCCTGGAAAACCTTAATTTCCTTGATTCCCTGTTGGTATCTGAGATGGAGAAGAACAACATGACCTCAGGGACCATCAGTCAGCCCTGGTTAAAGCTGCAGCCCTGACATGACAGGCCTGGATGTTTTTTTTCTTTTTTTTTTCCCCTCTTAATTTACCAGGCTGAGTATGATTCAATATTTTCTGCCTAAGGTTCATCCTTGTCCTCCTGCCACACAAGGGAGCTTTTACTATTCATCTATCTCTAAAAAAGTACTTGCAAACAGAAAAAGCATCACGATGCACATGACCTAAAGCACACCAAACCATGGTGCAACTATGCTCTCCAAGCACTCTAACCAGAGGCATTTGTGACGGGGTGGGTGTGGTAATTCTTACAGATTTCAAGACCAAAGATCGAACCAGCTGCCCTCCAACCTGAGATGGAGGTGTCTTCATCAGATGGAGAAAAACAAGCTGCCACTTGATTTGATGAGGGCTACAGAATACCTGCTGCACAATGGGAAATTCGAGCAAATGTTGCAGTTCAAAGCCAGTCTATGAGGAAACAAACAGGTTAAACAAAACAATTTGATAAATAATGAAAAATTGTTTTCTTTATAAAGCTTTCCAAGTATATTTAGCTAAGATATTATTAATAATTTAATCATTTCCCTCCTGACTCAGATCAGTTGGAGAGTCTGACACCTCCAGACAAAAAACAGCATCACTTTATCTTTAAACAAACAGCCTCCATAACATGGATAACAATTTTGGTCTTTCACTTTCCTGTCAATGAGTAGTGACAAATTTATATATTTTTTTTAATTTCTAGATTACTCCAGCTTCAGTCTAGTGGACTGTACCATTTTATTCCAATATCCTAAGACCTCCTTAGCTGACTGAAGAGTGATGTCTGTAAAAAGAAGCTTCACTGATCATATCTGGACTGTGTGAGAATGAAACATGAAACAAACTACTCTATGCCTTTGCCAACACATGGACACACAGCACAGCAGACCTCGCTCAGGAGAGAGAAAAGAATTTAACAAGAGTAAATGCAGGCATCAGTGGTCTCTTAAGAGATAAGGGTCCCCATTGCATATGCAAAGGTCTTGCAGAGGCAGTCTGTGTGTTCCCAGGGGTTATCAGCGTGCCTCTCTGGCTATCACCCAAAGTTGCAACTTGGTTGTGGCTCACAGAAGGTATGAAATATGAATTACTGATCCCTTTGGATTTCTAGATGCAGTTTTCTGTCCTAGTAATACCGGCGAAGAATTTGTGCATATCATCTGCTTATATTTGCATGGTTGTCTTATAGCTCTTTTTTAATTTATGTCGATTGCTCTTTCTGCCTTCAGACTTCGGACAAGTATCTCTCTAGGAGTGCATTCTGCCCTAAATTAATCCAGGAATTATTTTTGTGGACTTGAAAGTGCTAGGTTAAAGGTTTGACTCAATGATCTTAATGGTCTTTTCTAACCTAAGTGATTCTGTGATTCTGTAATTCTAAGAAGACAGGACAGATTGTGCTTCAGGCAGATGTTGCAGTGAACCATGGCCAAAGCTAGGGTCAGCCGGATCAAGGGGACCAGAAAGTCAACTGGTTTGATCCTTCCACAGTCCAAAACCCGTGAAATTGCAGAGAGCACCCCAGAGGCCATGATCTGTGCCTTACCTTTAGCTGCAAGCCGCCCTTCCCCATTTTTCTCACATCTGGCCGCTTTTCCAGAGTGATCTAGGTTCTTCAGTGGCTAATTGGTCTCTGTTACTCCTCCCCACCTACCGCTTCCCCCACTGGCTCTAATCCCTTCTCTCCGCCCCTGTAACACTCCCTGGTTAAAGTATCATTGGTTACTGTGTGTTTTCCACGCCTGCTTGTCGGGGTACAAAGCCGTCCGGCCAGGCACGTGGCTTGGTCTTTCTCCGTGGATTTTTACCCTGGAATAAAGCCCTTCCCCCCAAAGGAGTCCCTCTGCTTTATCCTACCTCCTTCACGGACACTAGCCATCGGGGTGCAAGGCAAACCCGAGCTGAGGACTCGCCCGCTCTCCCACATGCTGCCATTGGACTCTATCTCTCCCCGCCAGAGGCAGGCAGAAGATTGCTCGGTGCCCAGGACAGTGTGCTAGGCAGCACGGGACTGAAGCAGGCAGGGGGAACAGTCAGACAAGTGTGTTGATCAGCAAATTATTTACATATCACCTACTATTTCTTAGCCTCTAATTCCTCTATTTTTCTGAACTTTTTTCCTTCCTAAATCACCTAATTCCTAGAGCTATCATTGTGGTGGCCAATTGGCCCGTGGCACAAGGGACAGAGAGAGCTCTTGGTAAGACAGTCTCTGGTGCCAGAGACTTACCGGTCAAGGTGAGAGAAAGACACTTCTCCCAGGATGCTTGTTCTGTTATGTTAATCTGTCCCAGTTTGGATTCCCAGGTTGGCTGTTGGCCTCTACCCCTCATCACTCCCCCAGAGCTTCCCCATTGGTCCCCGTTCCCTAGTCCCACCTTTTCCCTGCCCACGGATAAAACTGTGAGCTTTGGGATCATGTTCATATCTGCCTCTGCACCCTTCGACAGTGTAGCAGCAATAAATGCTCCTGGCGGAACACACGTAAATGCCCTTCTCGACTCCTTGCTACCGACTGTATTACTGAACCCACCCTGCTTCTGTGGGGGCATGCAGGACCCCAGAGAGCTGGGCAGAGACAGTAAAATACCATAACAGGTCTGGTGCAATCCCAAAGCACTTTTCTTCTGTGCTCTTTATCATGTCCCACACTTGGTCAGAAGCTTCCTCTTTGTCTGGAAGGTGATCCCAAGAGCTGCTCCTGATGCCTTGTGGTGATGGGTGTCATAACTGTGTAGGGGGGCAAAGGCTTTATTGGAAAGTTTGGATCAGAGGGGGAGGTAGGGAATTTATTTATAGGAAGTCCTTGATTTGGGTCCCTGTCTGGCATTGCATCCTTGTGGTACTCTGGGCTTGTGGGCATGGGTGTTTAATGGGTTTATGGACTCTTGTGACAAGCATGGAAGTAGCCTGGCAGTGCACTATTTGAGGTCCCCCACCTGCTGTGTTCTCTATCTGCTACTGTGTGGTGGTCTGAAAATGAGCTTTTGTAAAACTTAACAATAACTGCTAAACTTCTTAAGTCTCTGTAACTGAATTTGTTCCAGCACTGAGTTTACCTCCAGGTGTGGGTAAGATCTGATTTTTTTCCTTCTAATTTTTGAACTCAGGCAACAAGGTTCCTTATTCCAGGGATAAAACAGGAAACAAAACCACCATTTTGGGGTTGGTTTCTTTTTGTTTGGTTTGCTTGTTTGTTTGGGTTTTGGTTTGATTTGGTTTGGTGTTTTTCCTGAATGAAAAGTTGATCTGTTTTGAAAAAAATTAAAAGTTTCCATGCTTTGGTAAAACTATGGCCAAAATTTGGTGAAAACAGAACATTCCCTTCACTGTGATGTATCTTTTTCTAGACAGCAAAGACTTCCCCAATATGGCAAAATCAAATATATTTGAAAATTTCAGTTTGTACAGGTTATGTGGGACTATATTCTTGCTGCTAAATACCTTGATCATTTTCTGTTGGGCATGATCTAGTCTGGACCTAGGATACATTCATTTTTGTTATCTGAACTATAAAGAAGTTTGTTTTGGAGATATTCTCCAAACAGGGAAATGGTCTGTCTTCACTCTGCTCTATTAAAGCACAGTAGAGAAGTAGAAAGTCTCTGGTTGAATTCAGGGTGAACTGGACCCAGAACTGGGTGATACATTTTGTCCAACAGAATGGATGGAATAAACCCAAGCCAACTTTTGAGTACTAAGTGGATAGAGTGTTGAAACTGATAGGGCATAGCACCTCTTGACATGGGCAGGGACCAGGAATTCGGTAGATGAAGATCACTAGACTTTCAGCATGAATGAAAAAAAACAAATTATATTATTTACAGAGTTAGGGGTTAGGGTTAGAGCTAGGGTTAGGGCTGGGTTTAGGGTTAGGTTACTCCGATAATAAAAGGCCACTTAATGCAAGGGGTGTGGCATTAGATTTTTTACTCAGCCAACATCCCAGTCGATCTAACTGCTTTAACGCAACTACTGAGGCAACTGATGGCATAAAAAGAGATGTTTCGAGGCTTTTTCTATAGCCCCATGGGGTGAAATTATCTCTGCATTCTGCTCCATATTGATGGGGAGCATGTCTTTTTTATCTGTGTCTCATGTTGGCAATTGTCTTCATCCTAGGAGTAAATAGTGTAAGCTCTCACAACTTACATGGACCTCCTTTAATGTTTGAAGGGATAGCTGGCCATTCTCTGTCTCCACATACAAAAAACATTCCTCTTGGTAATTGCAGAGGAATAGAGCTAGGTTCAGATGAAACTACAAAAGTACTATTACACCAAAAGAAGTGGTTCTTATATACAGGGTTATGTGGAAAAACATCTCTCATCATTGATTGATTGGTGTTTGTAGAATTGAATTCAACACAGAATTTTACTTTTACAGAACCAAGGATTTCTAATTCTTGGGGTTCATCAGAGGCTTTAGGAAGATAGGAAATCCAATATTCCTATGTATTTACTGGGGTATAGTGTTCCCAAACTTTTGATCCCACAAAGATACTTCACAAGGCTCTATCAGTCTTCTCTGGGATTGACCAGTTCTCTATTGGAACATTGACTAAACAAGTTGAAAATGGATTTTCTGGAGTTGTGGTAGACAAACATAGAGTATCCAACCATGAATCAATAGCTAAAGTCACCCAAACATTGCTCTTAGGTTGATCAACTAGCAAAGCTACCCTACTAGAAGAAAACAAAACAAATAACACAAAAACCAAATTTAATATTTGATTAAATTTCATGTTTCTGGAAATTTCTCTTGGGAAAAGACTTCCTCTCAAATTCCAATTTTTAAATAAATTTTTAAGAATATTTTTGTATTTTCCCACTTTTGTTCATATTTCAATTAATGATGAGGCACAAAGATATTTTGTGCCTTCTTTAAATAGAAAGATGAGGATTACTTCCCCTACCCCTAATTATAGGTTGCACCCACAGTGGATGCACGCACAGTGCAGTGGGCTCTACCTTAAGCCTAACCCTAACCCTAACCCTTAACCCTAACCCTAACTGTAACCTTAACCTTAACTTAACCCTAACCCTAACCATAAATTAAAAAACCTCTTTGTTCGAGGCTGACAGAGACGAGCTCTTCGCGGCGGTTGTCCAGTACTGTTGGTGATGCACTGTCGAGGTGGCAATTTGTACTCTTTGTTCTTCCCCCTTCAGAAGACCTACTGCAGAGGGGTTCTCTGATAGTCCAGGCAAGGTGTTCAATTGCTTAATGCCCTCTGTCTCCACAACTGCTATTCCAAAAGCCCACTTGAGTCCCTTTGGGTCTCTAAAATACCCATTCCGGAGGAAGTCTATGCCCAAAATGCACGGGGCCTCTGGGCCAGTCACAATAAGATGCTTCTTCCACTCAGTTCCAGTCAGGCTCACCTCAGCTTCCACCAAGGTCAAATTTTGTATCCACCTGTTACACCAGCAATAGAAACAGATTCTACCCCCACATGCTGCGATGGGATTATTGTACACTGCGCACCAGTGTCAACCAAGGCATCATATTTTTGTGGTTCTGATGTACCAGGCCAACGAATCCACACAGCCCAAAAACCACAGTTTTCCCTGGCCTCTACCTGGCTAGAGGCAGGGCCCCTCTCATGCCTGGTTATCCTTCTTTCTCTGGGCATCTTAGAGGTTCCTTCATGGGAATCGGACAAGTCATCGTCTTTTCCATCATTTCCGGCAATTTGGCTACAGGCAACTGGAACTACTTCCTTTTTGGTAGAACTTCCTTTCTGAGACATGGGCTCCTTCAATTCACGCACTCATGCTACCAGAGCAGAAGTGGGTTGTCCACCCCACCTCCTCATGTCTTCCCCACTTGTCACACAGGAATTTCCACAGCTCACTTTGTGGGATGTACCTTCCCTCTGGGGAACATCCGCATTTGATAGCAGAATCTCTGATCTGTACTGCTGAGATTTGGAGAAGGCTCTCTTTGATCTCCTTCTTAAGCTCCTGGGGATTCTTCTATATTTTATCTTCCAATTTCTGTACACGTTTTTCCACAGCTGCGATTCTTGCATGTGTTGGGCCATACACGGCATCTGCATATGCTCAGAGCTATAAAAAGGGTTATAGGGGTGGAGAAGAAATAAAAGAGAGCCCACCCCTCCAAAAAATATACACATATAAGGAAAAAAGCTTCAGGGACATGGAGCATATGAGTATACTGTCATTTCTACTTGTGTCTGAATTTGTGGTGAATTCACTGTGGGTCTATTCTTCACATATATTTTCTCACCCTTGGCTGTCTACTTGTTCTCATGCCATACCTGACAAAGAAGGAAGTTGGCATTATTCCTGTTGATTTTGGTTTGGTTTTTTTTTTTCAGTTTAATACGCCTACATGGATGTCACAAGAAGGCAAAGGGTGAGAAATTAACTATGGTTCAAGGCCTTAAGAATCTCCGCTTTATTTTGTCCAAAATGGTGGATATATCCTGGTGTTTAGACTGCACTGTGAACCTCAAATAAAATCTCTTTCTTATCTGTTGTAAAAGCACATGTGGAGCTAAAAGGCAAGATACTGACCTGTTTTGGAGATCAGGATTATACCTTGTGTGTGCTGTCAATGAAGATTTGAACTTCTCAGGTGTGGTCACTAATGGCTTCTTCCTCATTTTCTGGTGCCTGGATTCAGGCCCTGGGGTCTGATTTGTGATGGTGTGTGCTGGGTCAGAGCAGTAATGAGAGGAGAGAGGGACTGTGCACTCAGCATGTGAAATGTTACATGAAAAAAGAAAGTTCTGGGTGAGAGAGTTATTCAGTTCACTCAGCTTTAAGCACTGAACACCTCCCTGTGCCCTCTCATGAGCTGGTGCAAAATTGTTCTCTGGAGAAGACTCTCTCCTTCCATTGATTATTGATGGGATGAGGATACATGGGCTTGATAGCTCTGCGACCACGCTCTAGTGCAGGCGGCCAGGTGACTGGCACCCTCTTGCTTACAGTGTGGATGTGCTGCAGGAATGATTCAGCTCTTGTTACAGGGACCACCAGACTACCCACAGGGCTGATAATATCTCTCTGCTTGAAGTAGGATTTAAAGACTAAGTGCTAGATAAGAGTGGGGTCACAGGCATTGGGATGCACCCACAGTGCAGTGGGCTCTACCTAAACTAGTCAAAGTCTCTTTATAGTCAAGAGAGAAAAGTACTTCTCCTTAGGGGGTGATTCATTTCACTCTAAAACACACATTTAAAATGGGTCACCTCTTAAAACACCTCTTTCTTCCGCCTGTTTAGAGGGGGAGCCTGGAGCAGCTAGCTGAGATATAAACATATACGTGTGGGATCTCTGTAAGGAGGTGAGGTGAATCCCATGGTTGCTAATCAACAGTGGGAAAGCACATATAGGATCATTATGTACAAAATGAGACCTATTCAACCTGAGTGTTGAATGAGGCAGGACACCCATGGAGTGAACAACATGTCTTCATGTAATTAAAAGTGCCTTCATAATTGACAGACACAATGAGAGAAAAGGCAAATATCACTAGCAACCTTATTTCTGATGCTTACCAATGCCTGAGTGTTTGACTTTTTAAATTCCATAAGTAGCATCTAGCTATACGTATATATGTATGTAAATAATGCAAATATTTTAAATTTTTGTTTAGATTTTTTCTCTGCATTTATAATAAACCAGATACTTCACTAATGTAAACAAGGGTAATTCTACTTTCTTCTGTACATTTATGACAGTTTCTCCTAACTGAAGATGTGGCCTGGTTTGTGCTATATGTCTTCTTTTTTTAAGTACCCCAGACATATCAAGTGAATCAATATTTCCGCAGTTATGCTGACGCACCTCCACTTATAATTGCTGACAAGATCCAAAACTAAGTGGCAGCCTCCCAGTGAATGAGATAATTTTTCTTTCTCTTTTGCGGAAGCTTGTCTTACCTGTTTCACTTCAAGATAAGTTCATACTGAGTATAGTAAAACCAACTCTCACTTGTATTGGAAAGATTACTGACTACAAACAGTGCAACTTCTGGATGGGAGATATTGTAGTCAATACTAGCTTGAGATGAAGGAAAGAAGGAATTTTCTTGCCAAAGGACTAAGAGAGTTGGATACCGTTATGAAAAAAGTGTTTGGTACATCTGTCTTGATGAGTTTTAGAAATAAAAACCTGGAAGTTCTTCAAAGCCCCCAAAACTGAAGGAATGTTATTTAATGTTCCAAGCAGCCCTGGGCAGAAAATAGAGTTTGGCACTTAAATGTTTCCCTGGAGGACATTTTGTGATATATTTTACATGTTATTTCTCAAAGTCATGAATCCCATGGACCTAGGGACAGACTATTCAGTCCCCAGCTGTCATTCGACTACTGCACACAGAGGACTACACAGCACCAATTTACACCACTTTCTGGTTGGCTTCATTTAATATATACTTGCACTCTGGAAAGTGACAGGGAATAAGCCTTAGTCTAAAAGAGGGGCACTAACCTGCCCTGTAGCTACACATTGTAGTTTTACAATCCCACTCTTAATCTTGTCTCTAGTGTTTTTTATAGAAAGAGGGTTACTCATTTCAGCCCAAAGTCCAAAAATTATCATTGCTTAAGGGTGTTCCACAAACAAATTAATGCTCGAGACTTCTTTGAAAGCTTCTGGCTGTAGAAAAATAAAAGCTCTAGCAGAATTGGGTCATGCCACTGGTAATAGACACGTCCTGACTTTGTATGGTTGGAACATCTGACAGTGGGTGAAAGAGACAGGGAGAACTGTCCCTCATGACCTAGAGGTGGTTCCCATCAAATGGATAATAATGGGCAATATTGCTATCAACTAGATTAAGTTCTAAGTTAAAGACTTATTCCCACAGACGCTCCAGTCTTACATTTCTAACTGCAAGGCAGTACTAATCATGGTTGGAGGAACAATTACTCATCTTGGAGGAACAGGGAATGGAAGCAGTATTGGTGGCAAGAGGAGTACTTTGCTTTCTCCGATTTGAATAGAGGAGGGGAAGCCAAATCTTTAACAGTACTTGAAATACATTGTCATCCTTCATGAGCAATTCTTGTAGAAAACAACAGCGAGATCTTGGTGGAAATGACAAGTAACTTCACTTTGCCTTTTCCCTCATGTGAGACAGAACTTCAGAAGACAAATCCCTTATAATCCTGCCTGACCCTGTTTAACCACTGAGACATTTCAATGAGTTCAGTCTAGAGAGCTTCCTGTTGAAGAATCATATGATTTTGTCCACTGGCATCACTTCTGCTACAATAGGAAATTGCATTCCTCCAAGCATGGCTTTTAAAGGCAATTCAAAGTATTTCTCCTGATCAGAGTCTGTGCTAGTGCAAAATGTAAGTCAAAAACTCTCCTAGATCCTTGGTCTAGTGTAAATTAACTTCAAACAGCCAGTTTATTTCTTACAAGCAAACTGTCCTTTCAGCATATCCTTGGGCTATACACCAAATAATTTCTTCAAGCCCTCTATTATAATTAATTTTCTCTTAAAAAAACCCGAAAAAGTTAAAAACAAACGAACAAACAACCCCTCCCACAGAAACAACAGAAAACCTAACAAACAAATAAAACACAAAAGTCTACAAACAAACAAACACAACATAAATACCCCAACCTGTTTTCTTTCCTAGGGATACTTTTTTTCTCACTTCCCCATCAACCTCAACAAAAATAGGTTTTATTGACTTCGATGTGAAGCTCTAGCCCTCTTTAGATTCTCCAAACTTTCTGCTGTGCTGGGAAAGTGCTGAAACTTAATGAGGAATTCTAAGCTCAGTTTTGTTAAATATGGTGACACCTAGGTCTGTCTTGTTCTGTGAAAGAAAGAATTGGAAAACAGGAAGTGTAGAAGCTTTTGTAAAAGATACCCTAATAGATCTGTGTTTTTCCATCTGAACTCTTTCTTCTCTGATGAATGGTAGATTATTTAGAGGAAGTGTCAAAAAAATCCACAGTAGTGAGGCAGGGAACGAAAAGTTCCCTAACAGCCTTCAGAGTTTAAGTTTAAAAAGGATGGTCTGACCATATGCTCTCCTTTCCACTTTCATTCTTGCCAGAATTGCTGCCAGTGTATATCTGTGGTATCTCATTAATGGAAATGAAAAATGACTAGTTTTGATCCCAGAAAGGTCCAGTAAGGTACAGGGGAAAACCATTCATCTGGTTCAATTAACTCAGGAATTCAAGTTACACCTTTTGAGTATAAAATCCAAAACTATCCTTTGCTCTGAATATAGAGTCCTCAACAAAGCAGAGTCTGGGTGAGTGAGGACAGGAGAAAATAAGCTTCACACTGCCTGTTTTTAAAGTGACAGGTTAAATCCTCAAAGATGCTGCAACCTACGACTCCCCTTGAGGTCTCCACAGCAGAAAAGTTACCCTACTAAATGCTTAGTTTCTTCTACTTTTCAGGATTTGGACCTTTCTTTCTAGAGAAATCTGTGTTGGTCATGCTGGCTTGAATTCTACTGAAAGGAAGGAAGGTACTGTTTAAGCTTTGAGGACTGAATGAGAGATGCTTTTTTGTGACTCGGTGCATGCAAAGCAAGAATGATAATAACTGTGAGATGTGAGGATGGGTGTAACAGTGTACAAATGTTATGGAAATGTGATCAGTATACACTCAGATGCCTTTAGTGTGTCTAATTTGTTTATTATATGCATATTTGTAGGTTTTTGGCTACATCCAGTGTAATATGCACTTACAAATAGTTTTGGTTTTGGGGCTTTTTTTCCCCATTGGGAGATTTAGCATCAACGGTAGTGTTGGATACATTTTGGTGTTACGGATTTCATTGAAATTCTCTTACTGTGAATTCTTATTCCCTTATCTGGGATAGGATTTGCCAAGAAGGACTTCTCTGAAGTACTTTTCAGTGATTCACTCTCACATTCTCTATCAGCAGTTTATCCAGTTTCAAGAAATGTTGGGCAGAGAAGTGGAACCATGAAAATTACCTCGTGGACAATTTGTTGCTGTTGCTGTTGTTATTTTTGCCTAAGATTCTATTAGAGTTAAATTTGCTATGACAGCTGGAGGTCTAATCTTTTGGATAGAAACTGCCAGATTTGAATATAACTATTGTAAAGAGGGAGATGAAAATACAAATCTGAGGGTTAAATCTCTGATGGTGAATCTTATCTCAGTGGCTGAATGCACCCATAGTAGCCCTGTGAAAATTGTTTCACTTTCCTTGTTAATCAAAAAACAAACAGACAAAAAACAGTGATGATGGGGAATTGAAGGCTGAAATGATTGCCTTATAAAATAATAATAAAAAAGGAAAGGGAAAATCTCCCAAGCTCCTATTAAAATCACAGGTTTAAAACAATACTAGGATTTCATCAGGGCAACCAGATCTGAAAGTCCAGTTTTTTATTGATATGCTAATGTGAGAAGCTCACAATTAAATGGAACTCACTATTCCTAAGTTCTACATGTTCAATTAAAAAGGTCCAGCACGGAACCTGAAGCCTCTTCTTAATTTATAAAATATTTTCAGTAATGAAAGTCCAGTAGTTATTCAGTTCTTTCAAAGGAAAACTTAAAGCAGAGAACAGAGCGTCAGCATCCCATACTTTTCAAGGAATTTTCATGTCAGTTTTCTGAAATAGCCACCCCAGCTCAGCACTGTCATTAAATATGATTGGAGGGGAAAAAAGAAAGATTTTTTTTTTTTTTTTCTCTGTTCTTTTCCTTAAAGGTCTGGATAGATCACAGGAGTGACTTACCCCCTCTATTTCTTCATGATAGGGCAAGGGTTCTCTAAACCCTCCTGATTCTGGAAGAAAAGGTGATAATGAAACGAGATAAATTAAAGCAACCTAAGCCAAAAAAATGTTTGTTTTTATATTACACTTACAAAAGAGCAGTTTAGAATGGTAACTGAAGGATTGAAATTGCCAGTATTTTATATCATGATATATCAAAGTATTTAGGATGTGTGAGATCATTAAATATAACTAGATTGAGTGAAGTTGACAGAACCATTAAGATAAGCCCGCTGGTTCAGATAGTTGAAAATATGTACCACAGCCGTTTGCTAGAATGAGTGGTGCATGTTCATTTACCCAGCCTCTAATGTGAAAATAAGGGTAATAATTTTCCCATTATCTTAAAATATTATCAGGATAAAATCTCTTAAAGTCCAGATGCCATGTTGTCAAGATATCAAATCCGTATTGTCTTTGTGATTTTCTTTTCACCTGACAATGTTCTCTTTCATTTTGTTATTCCATTTAAAGTGAAAGATCTCCAAAACAATCAGCATTGCCTCATATATGTTTCTTTCGACATTTTTAAATTTAAGTGTTCCACTTTATTTTCTTTGCAAAATCCTTGCTCTTGCATCACGTTCCAAATAGAATGACCTGTGAATTCTGAGGTTCACAAGTTCTGCTTTTAAATGTAGTACTTTAGGTTAGTAATCAGAGACTATTTTGAAAATGTGGTGCCTACAGTACATATGAATATGCTAATCAGCTAAACTTAATAGTTCTCATTTGTATTAATTCAAATTAGGTGGCTGTACTTTCCACCAAATATTTTCCTCAGTATTTATTAGAGAAATCAAAATCTCTTTCCACCCATAATAAGTCCTAATATTTCATCTTAACAGTTTAAAGGGCGTGTTTTACTTTAGCTTAATATAATTTCATTGAACAAAATTGGATCTAAAGGCAATATAAAGTTACAATTTGGTCCATGTGAAATAATAAAAATGTGCTTTAAATTTTACATGAATTTGCTATTTTGGTTTGTGCATTTCAATTAAACCTCTCTTGTAATCCAAATGGTAGAACATACTTTGTGTTCATTTGGTCCTGTAGAAAGTGTATCCAGCTGTGTTCCTGGTGCCTTCCTCCCTGTAGCCATCGCCCTTTCTTAAATCTCAGTCTCAACTTACTCCCATGAAGAAAGATCAGGATTTTTCTGCTTACTCAGACAAGTCTTGTATGCATCTTGCAGTGCCTGGAAATGAAACCATGTGGGATTGGATGTGCCCAGCTTTTGAAGTAAGGGTTGGTAAACACTCAAAACAACCTGGGCTTGTTCTTTCCTAGGTGGCCTGTGGACCCTGAAACTGGAGCTGTTCCTCCTTCGAGTTTCCTTATTGAACACCCAGAGAGCCCTAGAGTTGAGGTGAAGCCCAAAGAGAAAATTTGTAAGAACTATGTAGAGGAACCACCTCTGTTTTTCTAAGCACAGCAGCTTGCCAGAACATGCCCAAGTCTCTTATGATCTTTGTCCACATAAATTTGTTATTAATAGCAAAAATATTTTTGGTGTTAGTAACTTTCTCTTTTCTGTGTGAAAACAATAGGAAAGCTCTTTACTATATCATCCTTCAGAATTATATTATCTCAGGGTCACGTGCCAGCCATTCTCTTCTGAAGTAGAAAAATATAAGGGAGTTTACCATTAGTATTCAGAATATTTGCAGCATGCCAATGGAGTTCATGATGAAGAGAAAGATCTGAGTTGAAGGTAGCTGTTTCCACCCTCAACAGAAATGAGATACAGTTTTTATGGGGCACCATGACTGCCATATCTATGTCTACACTCTCCAAAATATCCCCAGCCTCATGTGTGACTTGGCTAAAAGGGCCAGCTATTCTTTGATTTTTATTCAGTTCCTAATTGCACAGTGGAATCCCCTATCTGATGGGCCCATACGCACTGTTGTAATTAAGATGATTAATAATATATGTTCTGCAGAGAAATAGCTGAGAGTAGTTTCCAAGGCTTGAAGCCTTGAAGCCTTGAACTTCTTTTGCAGCTTTGAATCTAGCTTTAGACTTGATGGCTTAAAAACTACTCATTCTGTGTTCAGTAGAACTAATGAAGCCTGATTTTCGCTGGCATTGTGTCTCATGGCTAGACCGTGCTGTGTCAGGGAAGGTGCAAACCCTGGTCCTGGGGCTGAGATGTTCAAAACCACATTCCTTCTGTGTGGGCTCTTTAGAGTCTAATGAGAGTGGGCTCATGCTGCAGCCTGTCTTTAGTGGCTCTGCTCATAGAGTGTTTCTCTGCTACTCAGATGCCTCTTTTCTGAAGCTCATAGTAATTTAATATCCTTGACACCTCCAACCCTCAGCTAAATTTGATTGAAATGAGCTAATCAGTCTGTAAAGTGAGACAGACAGACAAATAGTCAGAGATGAGTGTGCTTTTTGACCATGATAAGCCTCATTTCCTTCAGAAACCTGGGTGAAAAGAATAAAATCCATGATGCTTTCGGTTTAATTTTGGTTTTTGTTGTTTTCTTTTTTTTTTTTTCCCAGGGCAAACTAACCCCAGCACTAAAAGCAGAGCAACCCTGACGTCAGACTTCAGGGAAAAAGAAAGGGGCAAGCTATTCCAGGGGGGAAAAAATCAAGGAAAGAGGAGGAAAGAGGGTTTTGTTCGATTTTTTTTTCCCCTTTTTAACTGCAGTAGAAATCAAACTCCAGAGCTTTAATGGAAAAAATCTCACTTTTTTTTTTTTTTTTTTTTTTTTTTTTCTGAGAAGAAGAAGAAGATGGGAGAGAGGAGGAGAAAAAAGAAAGCTAAGCGACTGTCAGATCAGCTCAGGATCTCCATTAGAATGCAGAGTGCTCCAGAGTAATTACAAAACAGCTGTAATGGAAAATTGGTAGTCAAACCCATTTTCCACCAACTAGAACGGTGAATGGGCTCCATTATGTTCCTAATTCTCATTAACTTAATTTGCATAGGAAACAATGAAGGAATACCTAATGAGTTAGACTCAGCTAGCAGCAGATCGATACCCCTGTGAACAGGGGTTCGACCCATAATTACAGGACATGTGGCAAAGCCGGAATGTTTCTCCTCTTACATAGGGGAGATGGAAAGGTTGGCCTCGCTGTTGTTATTTATTTAAAAGCTGGAAATGTGGTGCCTACAGGGGCAGGAATTTGTTGCTGTTTGGAGCTGGGAGGGAGGGAGGGTTAGTTTTTTTCTTTCTCACTTTGTTCTGTGGCTTTTTAGGAAGAAATTTATTATTTGACTTCTTCTGCCTTAAAGAAGCAAATACTTAAAATCTGATCTTGTGTCCAAAGTTTAATAGCTGGGATGTGCTGATGCTGTACACTGAGGGCTGCAGCCAGCACACTCTCTGCATGTGTTCTGGGCCAACTAAAACCTGCACAAATACACATCATGTGTCATCATGCCCCAGACTTTGAGCCCAGCCAAAAGGCAGAGCTTGCTCACCTGGGCTCAGCTCTGTGCAAACACAATCACATGGTATTAGAGAACCAACAGATGTAAGTACTGCTGGTTCAGGGTGTGTGTGTGTCTCTATGCAGTGTAATCTGGGCAAGGTCTCTGTTCAATTCCCGTTCTTGGCAGCCTGGCCCTATTTGAAGACTTGGGCATCTGCATTCAGCTCTTTGGCCCTTAACTCCTGCATGTGGGACAAGGATAGCAAATCCCTGCTCTTGTTTAGACCCTATGCTGTGTGGGGAAGGCTCTGGATGATCCAAAAAGTAAGGTAATCTGAATGAGGAATATTTACTCTGACAAGTAAGGACTGGGAGCAAGGTGGAATGCTGCTGCTTCTGTAAATTAAGACAATTTTTCTATTTTTCCTGATTTGTCAATCCTAGACCACAGTAGCTAGATCATGCATATAGATATCAATACAGTTACTGGAAATGGTTGAATCTGTCCCAATGGTCTCACAGCTTAATTTAGTATCTATTGTTCTTTCTGAGTGAAATTTCCCTTGTGAAGAAGACTTTTTGAGAAAAAAAGAAAAAGGAGAAATTCCAAAAACCGCATTATGTGAGTCCTCAAAAGAGTTTTAAATTAATGTTACCATATTTTTGTATGTACTGCAGCTGTGCAGTCCTCACAATGCCAGAGGGAACATGCTGTGGCAGATTCTGTAAGAAATGAATAAAAAGAAAAAGTGCCTGCCTTAACAAGCTCACAATCTACCCAGATCGGGAAAACAGAGGAAATCGTCCCATTCCCCTTTTCACAAACAGAAACCTGAGTCACTGAATGATTCAGTGACAAGTCCAATGTCAGACTCAACTTCAGTTTGATGATTTATTACTGCAACATCTTTCATGTATTATATATGTAAAATTTATAGGATGCATAGATTTTGGTGTCCCACTGTGCTAATTTTTTCCATATGACATAAGAGAAAGGAGGTGGCACTATGAAGGCACTGTGCTGTGAAGGCATGCCCTAGCTGCACGACGCTCTAGCAGACACTGTGTTCATAGGACCTAAGGAAACCTTTGGGCTCATGTCAAGACTGTAAGTAAAGGTTGGGTGTTGGAAAAGGCTTTTAGCTTAAAAATCATTGTGTCCTAGAGTGGATGAGTAATTGTAGAGTTGTGAGATCTTCAGGAATGGGAATAACTGGGAAAGCATCTCCCTTAGATAATATGTTACATGACAGGGAAGGGTAACAGGTTTCTCTTAATGGAGTGGGGAGCTTCTGCAGACCCAAAGGAGCAGTGAGGTGACCAAAGAGTTCTGCTTCATTTCCCCATGGCAGGGGTCAGCAGGTGGCACTCACACACAGCCTCAGGAGGTGCCAGTGCCACTGGAGTAGTGGCAAGTTTCTCTTTTTAGAAATGCTGCATCATTCTTAGATCTTTGCTGCAGTTCCTTTGTGGGAAGCTGTGGCAAACAGCTCAGGAAGGGGTTTTTCTTGTCATAGCATTTCTGACTTAACACAGAACTGCACTTTGGGAAGTGGTTTGGAGTCCCTGAAAGCCAGATGGTCCAAACTCTAATTTGCTAAGTTCTGTTAAATAAGTAGCATATAGAATATCAATACATTATCAAGCTGAGCCCTTATATAGAGTCATGAGTTCCTCCTTCGGTTGCAAGACCAAGATATGTGCAAGACCAAGATATCTGCTTGAAATGAGAAGTAGCACTGTTCAACGCTACTCAATCTCTTTAAAAACCCTCCTGGATGTTTTCTTTGCAAATGCTTATTATTGTCCAATTTCTCATCTGTTTTAAAATAGAGAATCTTCTTGGAAGCCATCAGTACTTTTTTTTCCCAGTTGATGTGCTGGTGGTATGGGATGATTGTAAGTTTGTAGCTGTGTAAAGAAGGTACAACAATACTCTGGGCCTCTGGAGACCTGAGGTTCATCTCCTGTGTAACTGACTTAGTGAGGGTCCTTGGCCAACTGATTTTGTCATCCTTTGCTCCCCATCTCCTTTCCAATAGTTTTTCATCTTCTCTGTTCAGATATCTCTGCTTCATGTTCTCACTCATCCTTTCTTTATCTGATTTCACCACAGCAAATAGAAAAAATAATCACAATAATTTAAAATACATTATTCTAGGTTTTGATTGAGCACAAAAGCCTTTTATCCAGCATTAGACTGTCAGCTTTGATTTGAAGGAACTCTAAGCAATCACTGCAGTTAAAAAGTTTATGGAAACCAAAAGACCAATCTTTCTGCAAGACAAAACCCTGAATTCACCCTTCACTGGTTAAACTAAAGTCAGGATCAATGGCTAGTACTTGAGAATTTCATTCTGAATTATTGTTGCTTTGTATGACTAGTTACATTTGTTTAATTAAAGTAACACATCTGTACAGTAAATAGCCTGTGATCGGGCAGTAACATAATACTGTACAAGTGCAGCAGTAATTGGATAATGTAATGAAATGCATGACAGTTTGCTTTTTTTTTTTTTTTTTTTAAGAAAATATAATGAGATTTCATCATTTTATACACACAGGTAATTAGTTCTTAGAAATACGGGTAGAGTAAATTATCTGCAGATTTGAACTGTCAGCAAGTATTTTATATGGCCCAGCTGAAGAGGTAAAAATGTTCTGTTTTAAATCTCTTGAAATTCAAACCAAAATGAGGCCAGTATGAAATTAAGGTACTAGTAAGAGCTGAAAGGATTCAGCTTATTTCAGGCCATCTGCCATAATGCCTACCAAGCTTGCGGGTGAATTTGTGTAGGTGACAGCATGTTTCCCACTGCCTGAGTAGCATTGCACACAACTGCAAGCCATCACCCATCCAGGTCACTGTACATGAGATTCCTTTTCTTTAGACTTCTCAGATTAACTTCTTTTAAAGCCAATTCACCAAATGTGCCACAATTTGGAGACACTTCCCATAAGCGGATGTTTCAAACCCAGGTGTTTGTGGTAATAGGAATATGTGTAGAAGAAAGGTGCCAGGTTCTGGTCTGGAGCTGCAGTCAGTGCAGGCCTGCTTCTGTGCTAATACTGAATCTCTGTTCCTCACCTTTGGAAAATTAATGCCGTTCCCTTTATGTGTCACGATCACGTTCTGGTAGGGAAGGGTGAAGAGGGAGATAAAACACGTTAGCATAGGTTAACATTCAGAGGGTTTGGCAGGCAGGATCAGAAGTCAGGGGATGTGACTGCCTGCATTGTGTCCTGAAAACCATCCATCTTCCTGCTCAGACAGTCCTGATGTTTAATTGATACATTTCCGCCTTCCCCCTTGTTGTTAATATTTAAGCAGGTGAGCACAGCGGGCTATGGGCTGCTTGCAGTAGCCAGGTGGCCCTGTCAGCAGCCTGCTGCACTGATCACCTCCCCTGAAATTTGCATTGCTTTTGTTCTTCTCCTCTGAACGTGCACCAACAGCCCCAATTTGAAAATGCAAACAAACAAACATATATCTAAACTTTCTTTGAAGGAAACCTAACCCCCTTGAAGAAAGTTCTGCAGGGCCACCACTAGATTCTTTTATTCTTCTATTTTTTTTTCTCTCTGCCTTTTTTTTTAGCTTTCACTCTTATTCTCAGTATTGCTTTCTTTCCTTTGTACTTTGATGTTTCTTTGGGGATGTGAGAAAGAAAAGCAACAACAAAACAAAGCAAAACAATAACAACAAAAAAGGAAAAAACAAACAAACAAACAAAACCCAACTCTAAGGAATTTACAGTTTGTATTCACATTAACTACATCTGCCAGCAAACATGGGAGAGTGTGGAAAATGAGAAAAAGAAATATAACCCGGAAATCCAGAGGCAGGAAGACTGGGGTACAGGGAACCATTATCTTTCCCTAGGGTCTCTGTCCTGAGAGCACAGCCTTCCAATCATCCAGAGTAAAAGGCCCTATGCCTGACTTACTGGCTGGATCATTTGCTCTTCCCCCACCCCACTCTGGCTCTTTTCCAGAGCAGCAACCAGGTTGCAGGCAACTGATATATTTACTCTTGTCTAAGGGACAGCTGGTTCAGGCCAAGAGCCTCCAGCGTTTAGCGGTCAGCTGCTTGGTGCAGAGTTAGATTAATGGAAGTAGTCTGTGGTTAGTGTTTGCCCTGTTATCACTAAAGTGTCTGGGTCCAAATTCTCCATCGTACAACATTTAGGCCCATAAGAATCTGTCCTACACCAATCTCCTACCACTATAGCTCAACAGCATGGACACTGGACAGGCTTGAGCTCAAGTCCGCTGTTAGAAATTGTTTCATTTCGTACAGATTTTTTAAAAATATATTTTTATATATATATTGAAAGGGTTAAGAAGGTACCAAAAAGCATGTTTTACCTAGGGAATGTCATTAAAACCTCTTCTTTGGCAGCCTAGCTGAAATGAAAAGACTGGCCTGAAGCTTTCTCAGATCATTTGACTTTCTCAGTCCATTCATGAACATCTCTGAGAAATTCTGAGCCCAAATATAATATTTCCATGCCTGAAACAGTGCATTGTCTTGAAGCTAGTACAGTCATCCACAACTGAGGAGGTCTGAATTTAAATCACTATAAACACAGAGGGAAGCTAGACTGTGATCCAGCTACTGAGATTACAGCAAGCTTACAGCTATCAGCTTGGCTAAACTTGAAAGAGCATTTGTGGCTGTGAATGGAAGAAGGTGGCAATCATTCAGGCAATCCAGAATTAGGCACCTGTTTTCCTGAGAAAGGCAACTTTAAGTCAACTGACTAGTTTGCATGCATTGTGATCTGAGAACATGAACTCAAATATTTATCTTTTTTTCTTATTGGGCCCTGTACCCTTGATGCATGCTGCAGTTTGATGTAAAACCTGGTCTTGCTGTGTTCATCGCTCCAGTCATTGTACCCTTTGAAGTTTTAGAGCCCTGTAGAGAGTTAAAATTAATTTCAAAGAGTCCCAGTACCTGAGATCTCCTGGTACTGAGAGCAAGTATTGTCCAAAGACCTGTGCTCACCCTGACTTCCAGACAGCTAGCTCTATTTCTTCTTCTTCTGTGATTTACCAAATATCCTGGTGAATCCTTGTCCTGGCTTATCTAATGATGTGAAAGTCATTGCTCTTATGAATCTACTGGCTGGTTTTGATTTAGTGTGGTTTGGGTTTGTTTTGGTTTTTTTGTGATTGCATATAGCTTATTGTTTAGCAAAATAGGTTCCCAATATTCCTGTCCTTGTATGACATAAGACGCAGCTTGTAAAATGTTATCTGACCAAATTCTGTGGACCTACAAGGATGTAAAGACAGCTATAGTTTGTGTAGAATTCCAGATCATGACAAAGATGTTCCCATTGGCATATGAAAGTACACAAACCTGGATCAACCAGAATAGTGCAGGATAGAAACAATGTCATTTGGAAAAATCCCAAGTTTTAATCTTCTACCATATTTCTTTGCTTTGTGAAATAGAGCTTATACTGTTAAGGAGTTGGTCAGTACTAGCAAAAGTTCTCTGACTTCTGTGATTCTTTTGATGGGGCCACAGGTTGTTGAGAAGTAGATGGAAATGGGCAGGAATTAGCAATCTGTGAGTGGGAAAAAGGAGTGTCCTCCTATAGTGCTGAGTTTGAGGAAACAATGCAGAAAAGACGTTTGATCAATCCAACCTCTCTTATACGTCTGAACTTTCCTAAGAATTTTTCTTTCATGAGAAATTAGAAATATAGAAATTCTCTGAGAAGCAGACAGCATTTAACTAAGAATATCCACTGAAGTGAATATTCATAGCTTTCTTACATATCAGTCAGGGGTGATAATAGTCTCTCAAGCCCTTGAATAGAACAATCATTGTGATTTTATTGTGTGTGTTTACTGTGTTTATATCAGGGAGCTCAATGTTTGAGCTACAAAACATCACTTTTAGCACAGATCCATTTTATATATCAGGCACTGGACAATCAAAGATTTCTTTGTATTCATTTTATTACATTCTGCATCCTCTAGTTCTTCGTATGATCACAATTTTGTCTTCACTATGTGCTTTGTCTACAATGAAGCATATTCCCCCATTCTTATGTAGGGATGCAGAAGGCATTTTAATAGCCCCGTTTCATCCACAAAGAAAGAAAAATCGTAAAGAGCAAGTGATTTATTTGTATGGACAAAATGGTTTGATGTTGTTCCTTGTTGACAGACTGATCTGGCCAGAATTACATTCTATTGATAAAACTGTGAAGGAATGCCATTCATCCACCACATGAAGTTAAGGGATTGAGGAAAATGAATTTGTCCACAGAACTTTCTTTCCCAAGCTGTCAGATGTCTCTGGAGATTTGAACAGCCTCGTGCTCACATTTGTGTTTACATCTACTTTATTTGTTTAACCATTTTGTCCTTACTGGCACACATTTGTATAAATGCAGCAAAAATTGAACAGTCTCTTCCAGCAGTTAGCTACCAAGATCTAATATTTGAGAGTTTTATCTTGGTGGGTCTCCAGAATACTTTGCAATTTCCCTATCACTAAGTAAGTAAATCCCTAGAGAACACAGTACTGATTTTTTGAGATTATGCAAGATTACCTTTCTCATACACTTAAATACACAATTTAAAGTCTTGTGACCAGTTACTTCCACAACAGATTCTCTCCATGCATGTTGCAATTCTCCATGTACCATGTGATTCTTATAGTTAGTTTGCTGTCCTCAGACTGAAAGGTAAAAGACCTCCTCACAAAGATCAAGAGGAACAGATGCATTTCAAGAGGGTGGGAAACTCAAACAAGTCTTAGTATCTGAAATCATTCATTACATCTATTTGTTTCTTTTATCTACTTTTCTCTTGGGCTCTGCTTGTGATCCTTCAGTAAAACATTTAGTCTCACAAACACACACACTTGGGGACCTGTCATCTTTAAATAAGGGGTCCACGGGGAAAGGAAAGTACTTTTAATTTAGAACTGTCTTAACCAGAATTAAACCAAGCTTTAGATCCCATGCGGTGGTGTAAGTTTGACATTTGCTTCTTGCTTTTTTCCAAGCTAGCGAGCACAAATGTGCTTCCTCTATAAAGTAACAGAAAAGCTAAGATTGAATGTAATTAAAATAAAATACAACAATATTAAAATAATATTAAAGGAAGGAAATGTAGTGCATAAACTAGTCATTAACCCCAGCATCCTCAATAGATTTAAATTTGAGTAACTGCTGGTTGATTTGCCTACTTATAATTCCCACTCTAGTTTTAGCTGGATATTATATTCTTTTTCATTCATTAAAGCTTTGCAGCTGCTTCCCACTCGAGTGAGGGGTGCACTGTCGTGCCGAAGGGAATGATTCCTAGACGGAAAGAAGTTTTCAATCCTTTGGGAATTCCTACAATGATTCCAAAGGGGCCTGGGATTTTACCCATAGGCTCGTATCTATGTTATAGATTAACCTGGTATATTTCATCTAAATTCTCCTGAATCCTAATAGAGTCAGTTAAGTGAAATGTTAGAGTAAATAAGTGCACAGACTACCAGAATACCCCAGAGCTGGATTTTTTTCAGCTATGACCCAAATTTGGATCCTGACACTGCATAACTGGCCTTTCCTTTCTCACTTTGTGTCCATGTACATAAATGTATATAAGTGTGTGTACATATAGCCTAGTAAGACATACTAAAATGTTTTAAGATGAAAGATCCTGGATAACATGTAGTCATAAGACGTTATTTATGCAGTTTCCTTGGAGGAAGATTAATTGGGCTGAGGGATGTACACTAATGCATGAGTCAGCTGTGGTATCATCACTGCAGATACATGGCTGATTCAGATGATTTAAAACACACAGCCATACTACAAAGCAGCTCAGGACAGGAAGTTAAGAATGATTTCAAAGCCAGCAGATACTGCAGGAGAAATCTGAGCTGGTAGAATATAATTACACCAGTCAGCATGTTGTCTAGGCAAGTGAATGAATATTCTCCTTTCTGCGTGAGAGCCAGAGGCTTCTTTCAAATATCCATAACTCCAAGTTTAGACATGATTATGAGGATACTTTGGATTTAATATTGATTTAGAGAGCACAATATACTGGATAGAGCCCTGCAAAGTAAATCTTAGGACTGACAATCCCAGTAAAGGCTCTAGTCACCTGAATGAGTTCTGAAGTCTAGTCCTGAAGCTTCCCTCTTTGTAGGCTGTGCAACTTCAGTTATGGCGTTTGACACAGCTGCAGCCCTTCCAGAAAGGTATTTGTAGCCCAACAGCCTCCAGAAGCTCAAGGACATGGCCCTATAAGAGCTGTTTGAAGTGACTCAGTCACTTATCATAAAAACTGTACAATTTAAAGGACAATGCAGACAAAGAAATTGAAGCCACACATTGGAGAATGAAGATGGTGCAAAAGGACCATGCAGAACTGTCAGCAATTTGGAAGTAAGATTTTGGATTCACCAGCCACTGGTAGAGCAGAGAGAAAACTCGTGGCTCTGGAGTCCCCAGTGGTTTGCTCATAAAAAGCATCCTTCCCTGGCTTAAGAAATATGTTTAATGAATTCAAGCTGAAAAACCTCTCATGAATCTGTAGTTTGAACAGATAGGAGTATCCAACATGGGAGAGGGTGGGAACAAAGGTACAGAGAAGAGTGCCAAATTCAGAATGGAGATCCAAGTCCAGCCTGAGGACCCCGAGCTCTCAGCTGCTTGACTATAAAGTTGTTGCATCCCTGTCATTTATTCCCTTAGTTAATGAAAAGGCACCCATAGTCTTCACTCCTCCCACCACACACCTTGCTGCCAGCCCCTTCTTGCTCCATTTCATGCCCAATCAATATTATTTGACAACATACAGGTCAGCAATGATGGCAGTTATATCAGCAGCATGGAAATTACAAAAGAAACTATTGTTTGTCTTGAAATTAAGGGCTACTGAAATCAATAGTACATTTGAAAATTGATATCGACCACTCTGTGTGTGTGTGTTTGTATATGTGTGTATTTGCATGTTTAGGTACAAGAAGAATTTTGGGGGTTAACTCCTCTTTCAGCTACATAATTTCTGTTTCTTTTTGACAAAGCCGATGAAATCACCTTAAAAATTATACACATATGAGTCTTTTTGAAGCAATTGAAAGGAGAACAATATTGACATCTCATAATTGGATTTCCCCACTTACAAAGGTAATAGCCACTGTTTTGTGATTATTTTCCAGGGCTTGTATGTTGGTTTATTGTTTTCGAGGTTTGCTCTGGGTTTTGTTTTATTTATTTAAAGGTTTCTATTCAAGTCATATCAAGAAGAAGGGACGAATAATGTCTGCAAATGCCATTTGGATCAAACAAGCCAAGAATAGTAATAGTTATTGTTTGGCATATTTGAGAGCTATTGTGTGACAAATAGATTTGGAGTCATCATTTGTTTAAAAAGGCAGTAAATGAAACTTTATGAGATGGGGACAGAGTAACGACACAAAATTACCCATCCAGAACTCCTGATGGTGATCAGTAAAATGAAATGGATTAACTGTTTGTTTTTCCCCCCTCCAAGCCACCAAGAAAATAAGATGCAATCAAAAATATTTTTTATCCTTGACCCACGGTGAAAAAAAAAAAATTGCATAGTAGTGGCTCATGACAGCGGAGTTTGATGGGTAATGATTAGATAACCAGAAGCAGATGAGAACATAACAAAAGGCCAACCAAGTGTTGTCACAGTCAGAATAACAAGGGGTTTTTTAATGAGAAAAATGATGCTGGTATGAAGTATGACAGTTGTCTCCTGGTATATGCTAATCCCATGCTTCATGACTTCTTCTCACTACCTGAATGGACAAGGAAAGATTTTTCTCTTCACCGTTTTCTCCACCTGTATTTAATGAATAATTTACTTTGTTCACTTCTCGGAGCTTCATCTACCAATCACAAGGGAGAGCATTTGTATAAAACCTGACAATGGTGCTGAAGTACCTCCTGATTGGCTAACTCTTATGAGACAAGTGTCATACTCAGTGCTGGACCTGGAGACAGGAATGTTTCCCTAGGAAGGTCACCAGGGGAACAAAAAGTACTCTTTTTTTTTTTTTTTTTTCTCTTAGGCTACTTGTCTTCACTGGATTTTTGGCTGATTAGAGGAAGGGAACAGAACAAGAGGTGAGTTTTAGAAGTCCTTGAAGTGGCTCATACACAATGACTTGCGGATCAGATTATTTGAGATTATAGAGTTTCATACAGACAATGGGGAGAACCTCTGTACTTCCAGTGGTGGGTCAAATATTGCACCATGACATGCAAAGGATGTTGAGACAGACTCTTTACAGGGGAGATTACGGCAAATCAAGGTGTTTACGCTCATCTTTCCTTAGTCTGTGTTTTTTCTTAATTTCTCTGCTTTGCTTTTATCAATTTTCACTGGATTAAATTTCTAGAAGTCAGTTATTTTTCCTGGAAATTCCACAAATGGCATTTTCTAACTTCAATTTCAAGTCAACCCACCCCCTCCAACCCCCCCGTAAAAAGCCAAACAAATAAATAACCAACCAACAACAACAAAAAAAATCTACCAAGAAACCAAACCACACAACAGAGCAAAAAATACGAAGTGCAACCAACCAACCAAATAAAATCTACATTCCATCATTATTGCTCATACAATTGATCTGTTAAACCTGACTTATGAGAAAGATGTCTACTTACATCTTAATTACCAAGACAATTCTTCACACAGATGTTGTAAATACTGTTATTTATTGATTACGTAGCATGTGTCACCAGGCTAGAAGCACTTTCCCCTGAATTATATACTACTTGGCCAAATTTTGATCTCTCTTACACCTTGATGTTACAGATCCCCAGATGGAAGACACTATAAAGAGAGTGCTAAATTTGAAGAATATTCGTTTGAACATTGACAGACAGCAAGAAGACTCTTTCCAGGCCGTGGGCCAAACTGTGCTATGAAACTCACTGCTCCAAGTCTAGTATAACTCCCCTGAGTCATCACCACTCTCAGTATTTTGAGTCTCAAGTGTTTCCCTGCAGGTCTATATGCTTCTTAGCCTAATGAATCCTTTTCTTGCTTTTCTTTGCCTCTCCTGATAATCC
This sequence comes from Aphelocoma coerulescens, assembly GCF_041296385.1. Classification (NCBI taxonomy): domain Eukaryota; kingdom Metazoa; phylum Chordata; class Aves; order Passeriformes; family Corvidae; genus Aphelocoma; species Aphelocoma coerulescens. The sequence goes on from NW_027184085.1 coordinate 7,142,016, forward strand.
CAAATCCTCATCCTTCCCATTCAGGTTAAAATCAAACCATACAAAGTATTCCTTAATCTGAACAAATATCTGTTTCCCTCAAACTTAGATCCTCATCTAATTATATAATTATAATTTCAGTTCACCAAAGTTGCTTTAACTGTCCTAATTTATACCAGTAAGAAATCTTACCCATAATTAAATTTTAAAATGTTGAAAACATATTTTACTGAAACACCCGTGAAGTGGTCTTTTAGTAATCTACTTCAAATGTACTGCATTTTGACATTCTTCATTCTGCAATTCACAAAAAAATCTTTCTCTACTTTTCCTACAAAACAACCTTTTTCTTCTTGAAGCTACATATTGATTCTAAAATTTCTTCTGAAAGCCATGTGGACAATCCTAAAGTCTGCTTTTTAGTTAAATTGTGACTGAAATAGGAAGATTCATCAACCTTGGATATCTGGAATATGAAGTAGGAGATAAATTCTAACAAAAGCTTAAGTGGCTGCAGTAATTAAACACCTTTTCTTTTTTTTTCTTTTGGGACATCAGGTGATCAAGGAAACTTTATCTGTATCCTGGACTATGAGACCACAAATTTCTCCCTTTCAAAGCTCCAATCTAGCAGGTTTAGGAACATGGCTCTCCTGATGTGAGTTAGGAATGGATGTGTCTACTCTAGTATTTACAGAAAAGGTCAACCCTGAAATGGTTAAGTCCTGGTTGTCAGTGAGAAACGATAAGCTCTTCTCTGTTGGTGGCCTCTGTTTGGAGCATACAGTGGTGGCAGGGATCTCCCCAGATGGGAGATCAGTTGAGAATTGATATCCACATTATCACCCAGCTGGGCCAGATGGGTTAAATAAATCCCACATCCAGGGTTTTCCATGACATACAGCAAGGAAATTCTGTCTTGTGGATTTGCAATTGAACTTCTGACAGAGACATTTTCCTGCTATATCCTGAAGAAATATACTTTCTCTAATAGGAAATATAAACTACTTACATAAATTTCTTATATATTACTTATGGACTTTAATGTCAGTAAAAATTAGTGTTACATTAAAGTTCATTATGACACATTTCATTTACTATTGTATCCCAAACAGTGAGTTGGAAAAGCCTAATCACCATAAAAATTATACCTAAATGACATCTGGAAAAATCAAAACGGAAGATTGAGCCAGGTAATGGAGGCAGAGTAGAAATTTTTTTTTGGTAGGTTGTTCTTTTGTTATTACTATAATTTTATTTTATTTTAGCTTGCTGAATTCAAGCTATAGAAGAATAATGGAACATAATCCAACTTCCAAATAATAACAATAATGATAAAAATAAAAACTATGTGGGAGAAGTGGAGAACAAAACTGTTCAGCAGAAATGAGCGAGCAGCAGATTGGAAGTATGAACAAACCTGTCCAATGTCATAGCATGCCAAATTCTTGAAGATGACAGATGGTAGAATTTTCTTTTACTGCACTCTACAGAAATACACAATAAAGCAAAGTTCACCTCCTTCTCCTCCATCCTCCAGCAGGTCATTACTAGATTTCTTGAGACATTACACGCATCCTCCCTTCGTTTTCCATGGCTTATTTTATTTTGCATTGTTTACCTTATTTTTTGCATTTCCTTTTTTCTCATCTTTTAATGCCAGAATATTGGTATTTTGTTTCTGTTTCTAGTGACTAGAGCCTTTTATTCTATATTGAAAAAAAAAAAATTAGCTTTCTAATGGAAATTTTCCTCAAAATGGTTAATGTTAACATCTAAGGGAAGGTTTTTTAATTTTTAATGTGATCCATACCTGTATTTTCATATTCCAGAGGCTAAAGATCCTCTTTGGCAATAACTACTCTTGTGACATTCCCTACATTGCCAATCTTTTATTATCTTTCCTCTCAGATGGTATTACTCATATGCATTTAATAAAACTCACATGTGCGGTGATGCTCTTTCTGTGGCCATCACACAGCTCCCCTGAGGGGACAGATAGGGAATGGTTACCTTAACAAGCAAAACACTGCCTGGCAACATTCATGGACACCAGAAGATGATTACTGATACTACTAAACAGAACAGCTCCAGATATGGGTTTGGATTATGACAATTATCAGCCTCCAGAGCTATTCCTTGGCATGTAACCAGTATGGGTTAGGGACTGTTCTTAGCAGGCAGTTAAAGTCATGTTTTAAAACCTAAGAAGTTGCTGCAATGGGGATGAGACCCATTTCATGACATTCAGTCATGAAGAAATAGACCAACAAATGTTCAATTAACATCTAATGGTATTGTCTAAGAGCAGTGCTTGAGCACTTCCACACAGAAAACCATGGGATAAACCCGCAAACGCACTGAGGTGAGACCAGAGAATGAGGGAACAGTTACGTGGATGTTTAGGACCAGTTTGTATTCTCAAATGACTGATACTGAATGGAAAACACACTTTCATTTTACTCTTCATGCTCTTTCTCCATTTTCCCTATTTTCTGCCTTCAAACAGTACAATTTTCAGGTTGGGGACTATTTTTCCCTATGCTTATGACTAACTCTTAGTACAAAACATCATACCTCTGTCGTGGCTAAAGAAGTTATGACAATTCTTGTTAACCTATGGATCTTGAACTCTCATTGCCAAAACAATGCCATTATTAATGCAGATAAAATTATCCTTCTGAAGATATTTATGGAAAAGCCTACATTAATGCTCCTCTTCTCCTTCTTTGTCATGTTTAGTACAAAAACACCATCCTTCTCAAAAATATTTGCTATATTTTATTAAATTACTAATTTGAAGAGCTTTATAACTCCTTCTAATAACAAAATAGCTCTTCAAGATGTATTGCTGCCTCTTTCTTTCTGTGAAAAGAGCCTGACAAAAAATTCAGAGAAAAAGGGTATAGAGAACACCTTCACTGAAGGATTTCCAAGAAAATAATCCAGCTAAACTAGTTTTGAAAGAATGAATGAAGCATAGTGGTACAGCAAACACATTAAAAGTTACCACACAAACAGAGATATTTTTTATTTGTTTGTTTCTCTCCTTCTTGTGTCATCCATGGCCTGTCCGGAGGCAAAGAGACTGACACTTGTAATATCCTCCCTCTCAAGCCGTCTGTCAGCCGGGAAATAATGAAGGGAATTGAGCTTGTTTCAGCAGAGATCAAGATTTCTAATGGGAAACTGGTGATGGAGATTGTCTGAGTGCTTGTGCCCTGAGCATGGATGAGTTAGTCAATGTCAAAATATAAACCATCACTCAGGGAATGTGGATAAGCTTGTTTGGCTCCACAGCTGTTTTCTGTGTTGGGAAAACTCTATTATGTGCTATGCTTTTCTAATTATTATTTATTTTTAAAGGCAATCTTTTCTTTTGCAAATGTGCAGTCAGAAAAAAAAGCCCGTCCTGCTAGGTATACAAGTCTTTGTTGCCATTTTGAATGTGTGAGAGAGATGGGTTATACAGGAGTCCCATAGGGAGTTTTTTCTTTTCAGCATATTATTTGTGCAATATGTAGGGGTTTTTGTTAACACAAGTTGTGGTCAACTGGAGGTTTGCTATGAGCTATATAAAAAAAAAGATGGATTAGGCTAATGCTAAAAAGTTAGAAATTCCATATAAAATAACCACGATGACACATTATTTCTCTTTCCCTTGGCTGCTTTTTCTGCTGAGACCGAAGGTTGTTTGGAACTGGAATTGCTTCTTCCTATGAGTTTGCACAGTGTCAGCTGGTAAGACTTTAATCTGGTCTGTATTCTCCAAATTCTGGTATAATGTATCTAAGTACATGGTTTGCAATACATCACTGGTCATTGCTGAGAACAAGAGATAGACAATCTTCTCTTGCAAATGGCTTAGAGTAGTTGATCCTGCCTTGGGGAAAGAACTACATGGATTACACACCCTCTTAAGACCCCTTGCAATGCTATTTTTCTGTGATTGCATCTAATACATACTCCACTGCCATTAAGGCATTTGGAATCTAAAACAGGGCTCCTCCTTTAACGTAAAGGGAAGTGGGAGTAAGTCCATCTGAAAAACAAAACAAACTAAAACAAAACAGATCTTTGTTTCTGAATTGGTTTAATAAGTAAATAATTTTTTTAAAAGTTCCCAATTCAGATATTGTTCAAAAGCAGCCTTTTGGATTACTGGATTGGATCTTTTTCCAATTGTACATCTATTGTTCTTTATTCTACTGAGCATGTTTCAGATATAAAAATCACTTGCTGTGAGCTTGAATAAGAAGGCATCTGTCAGAAAGGGGAAGCATGCCCATCTTTTGAAGGGAAAAGCAATACCTAAAAGCTTCTGTAGGTTGCAAATGCCACTGCCACAGTTGCAGAGATGATTCTGTCTGTGTTCTGTCACTGGTTTCTTCATGTGATTTGCTATGGGGTACTGCAGGTGGCATTTCTCCAGCTTTAGACCAAGCTGAAGACACAATATTTGATCTACAGCAACCATCTTTGCTTTCCAGTTCTGTATGAAGAGCAATTAATTTTCTTTTAAATTGTCTAATCAGAATTATGCAGTGATGAACAGGTATCTGCTTAACAAATAGAAGGGAGTATCAAAAGACTAAACATAAAAACTTAAAAGCTCATCTAGATCTGCTTAAGCTCTTGCTTAACCACTAAGCAGAGCCATCCTGGTCCATCCTCAGACATCTCCCTGCAGATACTGACAGACATTGGTAACATCCTCTCTCAGTTCTCTCTTCTCCAGGATAAACAGGCACAGCTCCCTCATCCTTCCCTCATAAAAGAGGTGCTCTAGCCCCTTAATCATCCTTGTAGCCCCCCACTGGATCTACCTCAGGACCTGCATATCTCTCTTGTCCTTAGGAGCCCAGAACCGGACACAGCACTCCAAGTAAGGCCTCGCCATGGCCTAAACATAACAACTAAACTCTTTGTTGCAAGTTCGAGATGTGAACTTTTCTTTTTGACTAGGGCAGTGTGCTGTGCTGGTCAGACTTTGTGATGACCTTGTGCCATCCTGGGTCATTACTCTAAGCTATTTGGTATCTGAACTTGGTCTCTCTGACTGGCTTGGGAGCTCTGATTCTGCATCTGCAGATAAAGCATCTCTCTTATCTTTGCTCTAGCTCAGAAAACTTGCATAACAGTGCACACTATGAGCTATGGTTAAACATTCAGAACACCTTCCTCTTTGTGACCAGGCATTTCTCTGTCCTCCAGAACAGATAAAGGTCATAGACAGAAATTTGAAGTGTAACTCATGAAATTATCATATGTTAATCGCCCTCTTCAGATAGTGATCTGTACTCTGGATTATTACAAAATCTTGGATACTTTTTTTTTTATCAGCACCCCCCAGTGGGACCTTTTGAGTCAGAAGTCCAGCGTTGTATGAGGTCTTTATTTATTTATTTTCCATGTTCATTTAGCAGATGCTCTTTCTAAGTACAAGTCCTTGTTCTCAGGGGCTTCTCACTGCACAAAGGTCTGAAAGTTCAACCACAGCCTTTACAGGATAAGGCTTACATCCTCTTCTGTGCTTTTTGAATTTCTGGAAACTCTCTTATCCTTAATCTAATAATAAATAATTGCAATAATTAGTATTATTAATAATGCAGGATCTCAGAGGGCATAAGCACTGGTAAAACAGAGCATCCAAAAAATTTCTGTGAGCACAGAAATGCCCCCCAAGGAAATAAAGTAGTCAGAGGGAAATATCTTGAAGCCAATGTAACTTTGGGAGAAATGTGTTGTTTCTAATATGCTTTTGGTTCTCTATGGAGCAACAAAAAAACGCCATAAATTATTATAATTGTTGATTATTTGTTAGGCACTAAAAATACAGTCAGGGTAATGAATGATTTTTAATTTTCAAGGCTTCAGGATACTTTAGTGAAAAGAGTTTGGTGAATTTCAGTCAGTCTCATGCTGGAGAGGTCACAAAGCACACATACAGAATAGTGAACACTTCTTTTCACAGTGCTATCTATAAACTGTAGGCCAAATAAGACTGAGCAATTCATTTTCTCTTTTTTGTTGCCTGCCAGAAATACTTCAGTGTGGAACTCATTCTGTCCAGAATATTGGTGTCCAGACTATTTTGAGCATCTGAGTATAACTGGTAAGCTTTGGGTCTCTATTCCATGAATAGACCTATTTCATCCAATAAAAACAGGTACAAAATTTACTTTCAAGGTCAAATCAAGAACTTTTGGAAAACATCCCAGAAGAGAATTCCCTTTATAGTCTGGAGGTTACCAGGAATTTCATGTTCATATGGCTTCACAGGTCTTTCCAGTGGTCAGAGCCCTCTACTACTGTTTGTAAGACAGAATAAAACCTAGCCCAGAGGGAAAAGCTCATTTCCCACATGAGTACATTTAACAGAGAGGCTACAAACTCCCAAAGGACTACCACATTACCTCAGGTCTTATGAAGACATGGAAAGACAGGGAAAGACAGAAGCCCTGGGTATGTCTTGGAGCATGAGGTAGCACTGGCAGGAAGGACAAGGGAGGCAATAACCTACTGGATTTTGGTGAGGGGCAGAGGTGTGTTGCTCTCCTGTCAAACAAGCCACCACAAGGGTTACAAATCAAGGCTGGAACTGGGAAAACACCACAGCAAATGAATCTCCTACATTTTTTGGTATATAATTCAATTTTCTTATGCAATTCTTGTATTGTCTCCCAAACTTTTCTGAAAAACATAAGGAAAATCTTCTCATACACAAATGTGAATTTTCTGGGTGAATTTCCAGTGATGAACAGTACCCTTTAGCACCCTTTAGCACAGCCTCTTCATTCTTGATCTCATGCTACATCCGTGAATCCTAACTCCATGCTTCTTCTTCCATTCCCTGATCTCATGGGAAGAGGTTTTTTTACAGTAGAAACTCCTGTTTTCAGCTGGAAAAGTGGCAGCACTGGGCGTGATTGTCAGCCTTTCTGGGCTGGTGAGGTTTTTATGAAATTAGACATATTTGTCTTGATGTTTAGTAGAGAGCATGAAATTCAAATCTCTGTGTTTGGCATTCCGCAGGCCAGCGCTTTAATATTCAATGACATAACTTCATTGCGGTTTTGACAACACTATATAGGAGTTGTGCTTACCATTGAAAATTAAAGCCACTGAAAGAGTTGACAACAGCAGAATTGTGAATGCTTCCAGGCTCCTGAAGTGATTGTTATTCCAGTTTGTCTAGAAGTGCTTATTGTGTTTGTAATACCGTCAGTTCCACTTAAGGGCTACTTGAAGTCAATGCAATACGGGTAAGTATTACAGAAATCTTTTTTTCCTCCTGAACATTTATACCTCTGTGGCTCATTTGCATTTTCATTTGCCCATATGTTTATTGATTAGATTTTTGCTTGAAATCTTATCCAGGGTTAGTGTTTATATCTGTGTATCCTATCTACGAAGATTCTTATCTGTTCCTTGTCTCCATCATTTTTTAGCACCTCAGAATCACTCACAGGCTTTTATCCTCAGCTCTGAGGGAGGGAAGTGCTGTCTGTGTTTCAGAAATTGGAGATTTGTATGCAAGCCCACGAATTATGAAAACTCTATCTTAATTTCCTGTACATGTTAGTTACACAGATTGATCTTGCTATGGTTTCTGCAGTGAAAAGAGATTGTGCACCGAGCATCCAAACTTGGTTCAAAAAACAAAAGCAACTGAAAACATTATAAAAATCAACCTCCAAATTATAATGAATTCAAAGCAATGAAACTATAGATCTGCAAAATTGTTATGCATAAAAGTAACGAAATTAAGAATTTTGCTTTTCTCAGTAATTTTTATACGTATATCTCAAAGCAAAATTTTTTGCTCAGGTTTACTGTGCTGATCTCATTTCTTCATGTTGTATCTTGCAAGATCTCTACACTGATATGTAGAACCAAGCCTAAATTTATTCTTAACCGGTTTGAGGCATGTGAGGCTCCTCACCTTATCTCCATTGTACCTTCCAGTTAAATGCAAAGATTTGCTGACAGATCTTATTTCTCGGGAGTGTCATTACAACACAACCCATGATCCTTTGAGTCTTAAAAACCCAAATCTTTCCTAGAAATTAATCTGAAACACAATTTTCTTATTTTCATTAGCTCTTTTCCCTGCAGGCCTGGAGACCCTGAGGGGCAATAGTCAAATGCCATAAAATATGACAACTATCCAGATCCTTCCTTTCCACTAGGAAAGTTGGAGCTTCCAACTGGCTTGACAGCCTCGATGGCTTGGGCATACTCCAGCTCCTGATTTTAATTTTAAAGTTCTCACTAGCTTAATTTAAACACTCTAAAAATTCAGTAAAAATTTTTACTTCTGTTAACGTAATATGGTACTCTGTCTGAGTTTGTTGCAATTATATTAACATCTAAACAGTGAAATAAAATAAATCTGTAATGAATATTCACATTAATGAAGAAAAAATATTAATACCCATAAAATTTGTGAAATACATTGAAATAAATTTATATGAACTAAATTCTTCTTACAAAATCACTACCACAGGAATGTACAGACTCTCTGTTCACAAAATGCAGGTATTACATCTTAAAATTGCTTTCATCATTTATTGAATTAAAAGAGAATTAGGTTTCTTTTTCCCAATCTTCATATTACAAGGCTGGGAGATCCATGTTATGCACATAAATTAGCTTTTTTCTTTGGTCAGGAATGTTCTTTCCTTTTCCATCCCACATTTATTCATTGCCAATTTACCTCCAGATACCCTTGTGCCAAGAATGCCTTTTAACCTAATAGTTTCTTCTTTGTCCCTGATGTTTATTTCCCTTTCCCCTCTCTCACAGGCATTCCAAAAAGCATCCTCATTTCTTATCATCCTCTAATATGATGTCAGTGTTGGTTATACACTCATGCAAGTTTTGGAATGGATTTCATATCACTAGTGGTTTAATCTGTGCAAATTGCTCAAGCAGTGATGATATCAATGGAAAAAACATCAAGAGTAGTAGAGGATTCAACAGAGATTGACATCATTGTCCAAGATAGGACCTGTAGATCACTGCATACATCCCACTACTGAATCCTGGGAGAACCTAGGTGAGCCATCTTAGATAAAGCATTTAAGTGTGAAAAGCCTTGGCAAAAATCTGACCTGTTTTCCCTGCAGGCCACAGGTGATTGTGCATCCTTTTCCATGTTTTGGCTTTATTTGGAAGATCCATATGAAGAAAAGCAGATAATGCATAATAGGGGAACACAGGACCCATTCTACTGGCTCAGAAAAAGAGCTAATGGATTCAGTGTCCTGTCTCCCATAAAAAGAGACTTGCCTGACTCAAAAAAAAAAAAAAAATGACAGTCATCAACACCAGACAGAAAATAGTCATAAATAAAAAAATCCAGATTTAAAAAGGCTGTTATGGGTTAATGAATAACCTGGCCCCAGGAAAATTCTTTCATAGAAAGATGATAGTTGGTAAATACTTATCATAATTGTTGGTATTCATCCTATCTGAGTATCTGTCTCAGCCTTTGAGTCATAACATCTTCTAGGAGAAACAGGCTATCCAGCCCCATGGCCTTAATATTTTCTTTTTTTTTTTTTTTTTTTTTTTAAATTTCTTGTCCTCTTATTAAGAAGCTACAGTCTTGTTACTTGCTGCGGATGATCTCCATGCACCGATTTTGTTTTTCCAGCCATTGAATTACTTGTGCACAAGCAAAGCATCTGAAATGGTCTTCAGGAATGAAAAGCACTTGCAATTCCCCAGCCACAGATAACTCAAACCATGAGATTTTAAAGCATTTTGTGAACAAAAAAATAAACACCAAACTATTCAGCTCAGAAAGTGAGACACATTTCAGCCTAGAGAAATTTTTCCCATGCCAAAAGTTTTTCAAACTGGTAAAGGTGCTAAGGCTACACTGTAAGGGTCTTAGTTGGAGTTTAACCAGACAATACTCTCATGAGAGGCACTGGAACTCTGCAGCAAATGATCAAGTTCAGAGCAGCTGAACATTTCTAGCCTTACAACTCATGAATGTCCCTCTGCAGACTTCAAAAGCCTGGAAGTCTCAGAAACCATGTGTTTTCAATCAATTTCTTTCCAAAAGCATTTTAACTGAAATTGGGCAATATTTTCCCTTGTTGGTGTAAGAGTTGCTTACACGGCTTTCCCTTTCTTCTTCACTGTCAATCTCTTCCCAGTGGTTCTATTGAATTATTTTAAATCCTCCTGATAAAAGGCTATGAAAACTCATTCCACAGGTTGTTTGTTGTTTGGTTTTTCCCCTCTTGTTCAGAGACATAAAGTGGTTCTAGTGCAGAAAAAAGGAATCAGGCTCTGATTCCAATCACACTTGGAGTGCTAAGTCAAATTCTGGGCTCCCTAAAATGGAGACATGGATATACCAGAGCATGTCCTGCAAAGGGCCACAACGATGATGAGGGATGTGGAGCATTTGGCATATGAAGAGAAGCTGAGAGAGCTGAAACTGTTCATCCTAGAAGGCACAAGACTCAGGGGGATCTTATATCAATCTGTATAAATACTTCAGGAGAGACAGTAAAGAAGTCACAGTAAACAGGACAAGAGGCAGCGGGCATGAATGAAAACACAGGAAATTCTAGTCAAGCAAACACAAGAAGAAACTTTCTAACTAAAAGGGTGGTCCAATACTGGAACAAGTTATCCAGAGAGGTTAGAGAATCTCCATTCTTGAAAACGATGGAATCCCAAATGAGCATGGTCCTGAGCAACTTGTTTAAGGGGACCCTGCTGAGCTGGGGGTAAGACTAGAGGAACTCCAGAGCTTCCTTCCATTCTCCCATTTTCTGTCTCTTTATGATTGTTTGTGGCTGTGAGTACCTAACATATGCAGAGAGGAAATAGGTTTCAGTCTGCTTTTCTTTCCTGGCATCATGCTATTATTCCTTTTGAACAGTTGCTTCTGTCCTTGGAAATCATTCGTCTCTGTGCTGATACTGTTCAGAAATACTGTGGCCCCCAGCTGTCAAATCCCAACTAGTTAACTTTTTTCTATGTGACTTTTCTCACAGTTTTTCTTTCTCAAAATTGTGGTGTCAACACATCTTTCCTAATTTTTTTGTTAATTCTTTAAGTTAGCTTTCAATCCCACTAATGCTACCAGCATTTTAGTCTTAGTACTTGTGTAGAAATTGATCCTACCTGTTACCTTTAATCCTGCAAGTCATTTTGTCAGCATTAATGATTCCTTCTCATTAGTCCACATAAAGTATGTAAGATTTGGCTCAACTCAAAAATCAGAAATAAATCCTGAATGGTTCAGAAAAGTCCTATGAATTAGTAGGATGTATTTCTTGAGTAAAGGCTGAGTAAATGCTTAGTGAATATGAGAAGCCATCCAGGAATATCTGAGCAGACTTATGGTTTCAGACTGTTCTCACAGGAGCTACTTGTCATGAATTCTAGTCAGAAAGATTGCATTTGTATTTCATGTTGGTACATGCATGGTGCTTATCGAAGAAAAAGATCGCTCTTCTGACACCAATCTCCAAGGCTTTGGTTTCCTGTCCAAACACTGACATGTTGACAGATATAAAGCTCCCCATTTCTCAGGCAATATTGTTCTGATCATGATGGTTTTGACGAAATTCCATCTTTATCCCCAATCCATTTTATTTTTTATCATGGCGATCGCTTCCTAGTTTCCCTCAGATTACTTAGTAGCTCAGCATCAATAGACAGTGGTACTAAAGGGAATACACTTTAGTGCTTGTACAAAGACCATCCATCATGGAGAGATGGATTTGGGTATTTTTATAGGATTCTCCTCCATGGTTGGCTGAGTGCTGTTCTGCTGCTGTCTAACATGGGGGGATTATAGGTGTCTCTCTGTTGTACCTGCTGCTTTCATATTGCAAAGCAGCGTGGTTATTAATAGCGATTGTTTTCAGCTGGAGCTTTTAAAGCTTGTAATACCAAGACATAGGATTGAAAGTTATTAAATGAACTGCCAGTGCTGCAGCAGAGATGATAGTGTCTAGCTCTGGGCACTTTATTCCTCAGTTTCTTCCTTTTTCCTGGGTAGGCAGACTTTACATTGAATGTTTTTTCACCATAGTGCTCTCCTTTAGCAGACTACTTTCTATACATAGTTTCCAAACAATGCTAATCTTTCTTTAATTCATTTTTTAACCTTTCCCCATCTTTTATTCTCTGACAAATTATACCCTTGGCATCAGGCTCTTCATCATCTTTCAGCTCACTCAGCCTTTCTTGTAGATAACAGCTTTCTGTGAGGGTTTTCGCTCTGAACATCTTGCCTAGGATCATTATCTAAAGGTATTACTGTATCTAGAACTTCTTGTCCCTTACTTTCCTTTTCCTCACACAAAGAACTCAGTCCCAGGTTTTGCTGATGAACATGGGAACAGAAATCTTCACTTTATTTGTGCCATGATGGGTTCAGAGCTATTTGGAAATGAGGTCTTGGGATGATAAAAGATAGTGCTAAGAAAGTATCATCTCACCAATAGTTAAATTTAGGAATGCAAGAGAGAGAAAAGCACTGCAAGTCTGCAGCATCCCTTAACACGATGCTGTGTGCAGTTCTACTTTTTCTCATCTCTTACAGAAAGTAAGAGAACTAGAGAAGATATAGAAAGGCAACAAGAGAGATCATAGGTATAAAATAGCATCCACACATGAAACTCTGAGGCCTAAATAAAGAGATGACTGAAAGATGATATGCTAAGGGTCTGTGAAAACAATGTTTATGGGATCTTTCAAAATACAAGCTAAGGCATGAAATGAAACTGGCAGATGGGAATTTAGAAATGAACAAAAGGAAGCACTTCTTGGAACTCCTTAGCACAGGTTGTTGGGTATGCTAAAATTCCTATGGCTTTGAAAAACAGACATAATGAGTAGAAAAATTGTTGATAATTATTATTCCCAAAGATACTGCCTGTTGGAACAGGAACAAGAAATGTTTCTGAAACAAGAAATCCTTGGAGGATATTTAGGAAAAACAGAACTCCCCTCTTCTCATGCAACATTTCTCACCCTATAGCTCTTCAGTGGAACTGGTCAGAAAAAGATTTTTAAAACTGAATTCCATCAGAAATGTTATTTCAATAGGACTGTTCTTTGTGTCTACATGTGTGTATGAATACATCTGTGAAGTGTAACACTGATGAATATTTTTGCTTCAAGTATCTTAGGAGAAACTTTGAGTAGTACATTCTCTTTTTGAACATCTTAATGGAATATTTAAATTTAATATCCCAAAATACAGTTGAACAAAGAAAATTGCCTTATTTAGTATGGAATACATAAATGCACAGATAATCAGAATTATACATTTTTTGAAATGTTTTGACAAACTTGAAGCAAGTATGTTTATGTATATTTCTAGAAGGGAATTCTTTAAAAGATTTTTTTCAGATTTGTGTTGATATTATATGGCACTGTTTCTCCGCAATGACATTTTGTACAGGAAAGAATTTACACTTGTTTCTGCATCAAAAAGACATTATTACCATATAATCTTAGCAGGCAGAGATCATAAGGACCTCACATTATTAAAATATTCCATTTCTCTCCCAGGGTAGGATTATTATCCACACTTACATTGTCTAGTGATTTTCTTCTATCTCTAGTTTTAAAAATCCAAGCAAATGAGTTTACTGGGGAAAAAAATAACCCATAAAACTGCTCAAACTATTTTTTACAGAACTTTTTTTTTTTTCTTTTCTGCTTGAAAATGCCATTTAAGCAAAAACAAAATGTTTCCAGAATGTGCTAATTTTGATAAAATTCTCTATGGAAAATTTTTTTAAACAGTTCCAGGTGGTAGTGATAGCTGTGTTTGCTGTGATTCTGACATTTCCCTCTGTAAATATTCTCTTTCACATGAAATTCCAGACTACATTTTATTCTAAATTAAAATCAAATTTAAAAAAAAAAAAAAAGTGTTTAAGAGTTGAAATCTTTCTGAAAAATCCATTTTCTGGTGAGTTCTATGCATCACTTAAAGAACAAAGTACATTTATTAATGCTTTGCTTTTCTTTTATTATAAACCATGATGAGGAGATGAGCTACCCAAACTGTTACAAGTTTGGGTAGCAACTCCACCCATGAAAAGTCCTTTGCGAAAGGTTTCATTCTCCTTATCATTACCAACCCGGTAAAGAAGCCAAATCCTTTATTATTTGTATTTATTAGTTTTGTTCTTATTGTTTCTAAGTGAGTCCATTCCAGCTCTGCCTCTCTTACAGTTTTCCATGGTGTGGACCAAGTTTGCTGGAACTGATGAACCAGACCAGAGTCCCAAGTTAGAGGATATTGCTCAGACAGGTTCTGAGACAGCAGTCTAGCATCCCTTTGACTTCTGGGACTTAAGTAGAAATGTTCATGTACTCAAGAGAGACCATGAAAAAAAAACGAACAAGGGTGTCACCAAACACTGGGAAATAAACTCTCCAAACAATTTGCTAGGTTAGAGAGCCAAAATTACTTTATTAGCAGCATCAGATGCATGGCGAATTCTCATCAAAGCATTCATGCCCAGTAACCTAAGAGACCAGGTTATATTCCTGAAATTAATACATATTCATCACATTTCTGAATACATGCATATATGCTAATTTTTTTCACAGTACTTATTTGGAGATGGTTCTAGATCTTCTGATTAATCTTTTCTCCTTGAGAGTATTTCAAGCAGGAGGTCAGATCATAATGTACTTTCCTTATCATTCTTTGTTCTGACATACAATCCTTGTTCTCAAAACTAAGATATCTACTAGTACATATTAGTCACTGATATAAGTAAACAAGGAAGCATTAGCTGGAACAAGACTTATTAGTCACAATGTAGAGAGTTAACACAAGGCCACATTAATCTCTGGCATTTGCACTAAGCACTCCATGTACAAACCTAAGCATCAGCCACAAATATAGGGATCATTCAGTATGTGCTAAAGTGGAAAGAATTTTCCAAAATCTTCCCCCACTGCTGCACAGACTCCTTCTTAATACAACTTGCTCAGGGACAAGGGTATCACAGATTACATGGGTACAGACTATAAACTGTGCTGGGAGAGAGGATGCAGTTATAGACTGAGACCCCAGAGAGCCTGGCTTAGCACTGAGAGGAATGCCTCCACACGAGCAGAGACAGGGAAGGTAAAGCCTGAACAAAGATGTAGCTGCAGCTACAGAATCACAGGACACAGGCCTATCTGCACCCAAGGGAGGATGAGCAATCCAGTCTGGCACTGACACTGTCTAATCTCTTCTTAAAAAGCTCCCAAGCAACAAAGTTTCACAACATTGTGTCTCCATCACAAGAAGTAATGACCTGACATTCACTGAATGATTGTATCCCCATTCCCTCTCCTTTCCAATCTTTCATGTGAGATGGGGAAATGCTGTTAGCCTTGCTTTGGAGGAGACAGTGAAAAAATAAATGTTTTGGCCAACATCACACAGGAAGGCAGAGCAGAAAGCTGAAGCCATTGCCTGAGTGCCACGCTCTGATCCTCCTGGTCTTTCACAGCTCTCTCTACCTCTGAAACATGACTATTATTATTATTATTACACTTTTTTCTTCCTTTCTTTTTTCAGTCCCTGCCATGGCTGGAAGCGTTTCACTGTTTTCCACTTGGCCATCCTCCCAAGGCTCCTGTGCAGGTGCCCAGTGCCTCAGCCCAGAGGGAGCAGCAGAGCAGGAACTGAGCCCTGTGATCAGCTGGACTACACCAGCCACATACAACAGCTTCAGGATCAACTCTAATTTCTCTCCAACCTTCAGCTGAGGAATTCAGAGAGAGATGAAGTATCAGGAGGGGGTGGGGGAAAGGTGAGGCATTTTGTCATTAACAATATAGCCTCACTTATCGCTTACAACTGGAAGTGCAGATAGCAGTTATTAAGAGATGTACCATTAGTACAAAAGCTCATTACCACACTGTAATCCTTGTAAGCATTTGTGACTGATACCAGTGGAGTTGGCAGTGTGTAGAGGCTTTTTTTTCTGCTTTTTCCCCCTTTTTATTTTTTTGTTAAATATATCTGGGATTGAGAAAGGAACCAGATATTCGAGGATTAAAATATGCTTAGAGAAAATTCTGGTTTCAGCATAAAGAGTGTTTATATGTTTATAAAGGGGCTGAAGAGTCATGTGTGAATGTTTTTCCATCCTCCATAAAAAGGGACTAAATTCCTCTTTCTGATAAGAGATAACATCATCTAGAATGGGCCTGCTCATATTTTTTTGCTTATATCTGACTTACTTTCTCCAACCACATTTGTCTCCCTCTTAGGTTCAGAGTCTTTTCTCTTCCTACATGTTATTATGACACTTTCCCTTCACCCATTGCCCCATATTCTTGCTTCTCATTTGAAACACAGTTTTCTGTCTTAAAAAACAAATCCCAATATAAACCAGGGCACTTTGCCAGACATTTGACAAACGTACACTGGAAACTGCTATTCTACCCTGTTGACCCTTGAACTTTGTCTGAGCTATGGTTTATTTCCAGCCACTCCACTAACCTCCATTTTAACTGCTGGCAAATTATTTCATTTTTTCTGTGCCTCAGGAAAGCCAGGATAAGAACATTTCCCTGTTTTATGAAGTTCTCTAAGATATATACAAGAAAAAGCTATAAAGAGCTAAGTAGTACTACTGGTAGTAATAATAACGATCATAATGGAGCTAAAATGAGCCTGTGTTCCAAACTTTGATTTTTTTTTTTCCTTGAAAATATCATTACTGAAATGGAAGGGGAAATAATGACAGAAAGGAAGATGTAGTTCATTCTACTAATACAAAAAAAAAAAAAATAGATCTCCATGAGATTGGCTACCCAATGTAATATTTTGTTCAGTACAAGAGAGTATAAGAGTTAGTATTCAGACACATGGACTTAGGTATTACACAGTGAACAGAAACATCATACATATGCAAGTTTTATCTGCACATAAGTCACCTAGAAAATAGAGATCTCTTGGTTTCAAGGATTCTTCTTCATTGCAATTTAAAATCAATGGGTCAATTTAGTAAAATCACCTTGATTCAGGGTGAAAAATAAAAATGCTGGTCTTTTTCTATTCTGAAGCCACAAATAAGACTGAGAAAGGGGAATGTATATGACTAATACCCAACTACTTGCTGTGGCTTGTTTTTCCTGTGTTGAGAAAAAAAATGCATTTTCTTGGTTATGCATAAGTAAACTCCAAGGGAATATTTAATTCATGTCACCTTAATGGGTAGAAACACTCTTTGCAAGCTTGAATTTCAAACAAATAGTCAAGACCACAAGGCTGCCAACAGCTGACTGAAAGGCTGAAAGGCCACCCAAATGGGTGAATTTTGGATGCAGATACAAATCTCATTAAATGTATTGATGTATTAAAGCTAATGTTTTGGCCAAAAAATATCCTTCAGGCTCAGCAAAAACAGGAAACAAGCTGTTCTTTGCAGTATAACAGCTGGATTGTGTCAAAGATCTGAAAAGAAAGTACTTGACAGGCTGGAGTAAAATGGAGGCTTCTCGTAGATAAAGAAAGTACCAGAAGTTGCATTCAATGATCCTCTTAAGGCAGAAATAAATAAGTCAAGTGGCTGTGAGAGTGGGCCAAAGAAAAGGCAGAGGATGTCCCAGTGAGATGGACATATAGACTTGAATAAGGCAACTCACTTTATTTTCAGTCAAAAATGTTTTAGGATAACCTGCTGGTAATTGCATGCAAATAGTCTTCTCCAAGATTTTACCTGGCTGTGAACCCTGATGCCTCCGCTCAGCCCTGGACAGCCCAAAGGCTGCCTAACCCCAGAGGAATGGTATGAGATGGAGGGTGCATGCTGGACTCTGATGTGGCCCTGACTGGCAGTACTGAGAGATTCACCATGGGAGGTGTACCCACCATGGGGAAAAGACTCCAGTGCTGCAGTGACACCAGCAGTGGTCACTGCTGAATGAAAATAAATGGCTTCAAAAGAGACATCACTGGCCAGGGATTCAAATACCCCTTGACAGAGAGCAAATCCTATGGGAAAGCCACTGTGTGCTCCTCGTTTCCCAGCCTGGTAGATGTGCTTGCAGATCCCCAAGAGCTGTCACGCAGCATTCTACTTTCCCTACTCAGATAGCTCAGCAGCCCTGGCTGCCTCATCATCAGATCCTGCACCTCACACTTCTAATAATTCCTATAAGAGCTCTTCTCTTTCCCTCCCTTCAGTTTTCCCCTCCTCCCCTCATTCCTCTGAGTGATTCATGTTGAAGTTAGAAGGATTAAACAATATGTTATCTCAAATGCTGGTAATAGCTTCAGGTTAAAACCACACAGTCTGCAAGAGGCACCTTGTTGCTTAAGTTATGCAGAGACCAGAGGCTGCAGAGCAATAGAATCTTTTTTCAGACTTTTATCATGCCCACTCCTATAATGTATTATAAATCACTACCTTCCCACTCAGCATCCTGGAGTCACCAATATTCAACATCATGCTTTTCTTTTCCTAGAAATAAATTAATATATATTTTTTAAAAAAATGCTGACTGAATTTACTGCTTGGAAAAGTGAGCATCTGAGAAATGATTGTGAATGGATGTTGTGTAAATTCACGCACACAGCTCTGCAGTCCCCTCACCAGCCCAACTTCCTTCCTGTGTCTTGCTATTGGAGACTACATCTTCCACCACACTACTGCTCCATTCTTTATTATTCTGCACTTTTTCATCCTTTCCCTTCATCCCTGTCAAAGCAGTTGAACTCAAAGCCTAGTTTAAAGCGAACTGAAGCCTAGTAAATCTAAAAGCAGCTCTTCCATTGACTTAAGAGGACTTTTGATGAGGTCTTTAGTGCTGATTCAAAGGAATGGGGACAAGGAGGGGGGCCCATGGGAATCTCATCAGGTTTGACAGGACCAAGTGCAAGGTGATGAATCTGCACGCTCAGTGTCACCCCAGGCTGGGCATGAACAGACCCAGAGCAGCCCTGGCCAGCAGGACTTGGGGGTGCTGTGGGTGAGAGGCTGGACATGCCCCGGCCATGGCACTCACAGCCCAGAGAGCCAAACGTGTCCTGGGCTGCATCCAGAGCCCCGTGGGCAGCAGGGGAGGGAGGGGATTCTGCCCCTCTGCTCCGCTCTGCTGAGACCCACCTGGAGCACTGCATCCAGCTCTGGGGTCCCAGCATGGGAAGAACAGGGACCTGCTGGAGCCAGTCCAGAGGGGAGGCTATCAAGATGATCAAAGGGATAGAGCATCTCTCCCACGTGGAAATTCTGAGAGAATTGAGATTCTTCAACCTGGAAAAGATAAGGCTTTCCAGTACCTGAAGGGAGCCTACAGGAAAGATGGAGAAGGACTATATACAAGAGCATGCAGTGACAGGACAAGAGGAAATGGCTTCAATTAAACAAAAAAATCCCAAAAACAAACAAACAAACAAACAAAAAACACAAAAAACCAAAAACAAACAAACAAACAAACAAACAAAAAAAGCAGGTCTAGATTAGATATTAGGAAGAATTTTTTTATTATGAGATGGTAAGGCACTAGCACAGGTTGACCACAGAAGCTGTGGATACCCTATCCCTGGAAGTGTTCAAGGCTGGATAGGGCTCTGAGCAACCTGGTCTAGTGCAAGGTGTCCCTGTCAACAGCAGGGGAGTTAGGACTAGTTAACCTTTAAGGTCCCTTCCAACCCAGGACATTCTATGTTACTGTGATACCACCAACTATTTTCCCAGAAAACACTATAACTGTTTGCTTATAATTGGAGCTCCTTAACTCCTAGGAGCTACAACACCTTTTAGAGTGGTAATGAAGCCTGTTCCTCATTGTTGTTCCCTGTTGTCACTTTTTTTAGCTCTTGAGGAATTTACAACTCATGGAACATCAACAAAATCTCTTTATGTTTTTATTATGAACTTGTGCAAAAAGTAAAAGCTCTATGGATTTCTCTTGTTTAACAGAACAAAAAGTGCATTGTTTTTAATTCAACTTCATAATTTGAAAATTACTCCCTGGTAATGTTTACTTGAGTTTTTTGGGGTTTTTCTCTTATGAATCCAATTATTTTGGGGATTTTTTTAATAGTTTAAAATGTTTGGTCAAATTTTCATTATTTTTTTACCCCCAAAACTTCTTCTGGAAAGATAAATTATGGTAATACAGAGAGGAAATAAATCTTAGAGTTTACATTCCTAGATAAATTTCAAAACTCTTGGAAGTCTCATGAGGTAGTGCTGCCATTAAACTGTCAGTACTGAGTTTGGATAAAGACAGTTGAGCAAGTTTGAATATATATGTTTAATAAACCCAAGCTAGGAGACATTTTAAGCACATACACAAAAATCTTCCATATTTTGAAATACTGAATAGCACTTGGTAGTGCACAGTCAGTCCATGACCAGCTTTCCTGCCTGCTGTGCTCAGAGATTTATGAATTAACAGTGCACACGTTGAATGTACTATGCTTAGTGAAAGAGCAAGGACCTGAAAGCTTTGTGTCTCAGAGAGATTCAGCTGTTGTGTGGGCCATCACAAAAGTCTTTTGGCTTTGGCCAGGTTAGAAGCCCCTCTGAGCTAGTCCTGTTTATTCTAGGCAAACTCAGCATACAAGGACTGTTTAATGAGCCCCACACAGTAGAAGAAACAGCATTTCTTAACTACTCATCAGTGAAAATCTGTTTCTTCCAAGTATCTGAGACAAGTCGCTGTAAAAGGCATAAACCTAGCTCTTCCTTAAGCTGCTCCAGGATTCTTTTACAGCATAGAACTTTCCAGTCACCTTGTTGTGTCCCAAGATCGTGTTACATTACAGGGTTTTATTTCTGTGTTACAACAGAGAGGACAAGAAAGGCAGGATGAGGCAAATGGCTCTAACTGAAAAATTAATTACAGTCTGCTCAGGAGCCTGGTAAACTGGAGCATAATTTCAGTGCTATCATAATTTTTCCTTTTAATTTTGGATAACGGCCTTGGAGCCATGTAATGCTGTTTAATTTTTTAGGTTTATCTTCTTTAGATGATTAACTACCCTATTTGTCCCCCCAAAAAACCTAACAAAGAGACAGAGAGAAATATCTGGAAAATTGTCCGGATCTGGACTGGAGTCTCAAGTCCCAGCGTTATCTCTGAAGAACACCAAGGAAAATCCCATTTCTCAAAGTGGATTGATACCAACTGCTGCTCCACAGTGCCTGCATTCCCCTCTCTGAAGGAGACTGCCCAGCTCCTGCCTGTGCTGCCTGGTGCTCAGGGACCCTGACAACACTGGGGGTAGGATGATTTGGTGTTTCTGTGACACCGTTCTGCAATTCCCCTGCTGTTCTGCCTTCCTCCAATGTTTTCTACAGTGTTTTGTTGGGGTTTGTTTAAAGTGTTATTGCATGCAATGCTGAGGATGGATTATTCCTTGTTATGAATTTATACAGTGCCCTAAGGGTCCCTTGATTTGTACTGTAGAGTTTCTCATGAATAGATCTCAGTTGGGACCTGAGAGCTATGAAGTGAGGCTGAGCAGTTTGCTCTCTTCTAGATGAACTGTGAGCAGGGGACTCAGTGATATACAGAGAGAAAGGCTTACTGCTGAGGGGAAGACTTGAAGGAGCCTCTTCTTAAGAGACCAGCCAAGAAAGTGCTCAAAAATAAAATGTGCATTTCTACCCTTTTCCTTTGAGGAAATAACACCCCCCAAAACAAACTCCCACCATAATTCTCTGCAAACTAGCCTGCAAAGTTAAGGAAACAGAGGCCTCCTGCAGCAAACTCAAATGGCAGTTAGCCATTACTATTCCATATATACACACTCACCAGCATAAAACCAAGGATTATGGATGAGCGGGCACCGTTGGAGATCAGAGGGAGCCTGTGGAGGGGAAGATGATAAATCAGTTGATGGCAGAGACATGGACCTGCTTCCTTCCTGTGTGGCAATCCAAAAAGGAATAAACCCACTGATCGCAAGCTAGCAAGCCCTGAAAAGTAAAGCTCATCTATTTGGACTCTTCCATACAAAGTTTAGGTAACATAGTTTCTGAATATAAACTACTGGAAGTTTATTCTCCAAAGACATGTCCTAAGTGCACGAAACCAGTCTTGTGTTGGGAGTTGGGGAAGTGAATTCTCCCTGAGACTGCTGTGTGTGTAACACTATGTCCTTATTTACTCTCTGTCTCCACTCTCTAACAGGTCTCTGAACTCTTGAGGACATGAGCTCCCTCTGCCTTACAGCTGAGCTCTGTTGTCTTCTTTGGATATTGATTTTTCTGAAGGCATATCTTGCTAACATCTCACAGAGAAATGGAGATGCAGAAGGTTAAAACTGGTATATAATTCCCAGAAAAATGACTGCTCAGTGAGACTAAAGTCATGCTTTCTCCAGCAGCTGCTAAGTAGCAAAGGAAAGGCGGTGGCACCTCTCAGCAAAGTCATCCTAGTGATAGATTTCGATACTTTAGAAAAGCTGGGACATAGACTGGCATCCTGTAACAGCCACTCCTGAGCGCAAAAACCTTTGCTAATGAAATGACCAGGCTAAAAAGGGAAAAAAAAACAGAATGGAATTTAGGTTTTGTGAGAGTTTGTTTGTTTTTAAATTTTTGTTTGTTTATGTAATTTTAATTATGCAGAGCTTTCTGTCAGCACTTGGAGTGAGATCATATGTCATCATACTGGTAGTCAGCATAGCTGGCGAAGACCAACTTCCCTCCTTCAGAGAGAAAGTTCAAGTTTGAGTTCAAGTTTGAATTCAAGTCTGATAATTCAGATGTTACCAGCCTTTGCATGTACCAATCCCACTACATGAATTCTGTAAGCTCTCTATAAATACTGTCATCCACCCCTCGAAATGGTGGCAGAAGGGTAACACAGGGCTTGTTTCTGAAATGGCTTTTGATGAATGCTGAGGAGCTTAGTCAAGAAAAAATCCAAGTCTTGGTGATACATTAGAGCGAGAGTGACAGCCCATGTGTTGAATATATTCTGGTGCAAATATTATCCTCACTAATGATGCTTCCATGAAAATATAAAGATCAAGGAAAGGAAAAGGAATAACAACATCTTTCATTGTGTTTCTGTGTGTCTGATAAAGTCATTAGGGAAAACAAGAAAATGGCTTTTTGATGCTGATGCTGCATAAACATGTTTTCTGAAGGAAAATGTTTTCACATTATTCTAAGAGGTGAAAAAGAAGAGAGATTAAACTGCCAGGCCTCTTACACTGAGGGGTGATTTCCCTTAGTACCTTTGATAGAGGGGAGAATGGCCTGGATAAATGACAGTAGGGGTGGGTAAAGGGGTACCATCATCTTTTCTATCTGAAGAATGTACAGAGCAGGAGTGGAAGGGTGCTTGAAGGCCAGAGGAAGGCAGAGTTTGTGAAGGGAGCTACAGAGGAGCTAGACAGCTGAGCTGTAGCGATTACCTGGGCAAGCAAGATTGAACAAGAATATCGTCATGAGGCTGGTACATCAGAGAACTTGCTACACTTCCTGAGACTCACAAAAAGATATCTATAGTCCTCTGCTGGGAAAGGCTGGGTTCTAACCTGGACTTTCTGTTTTATACACGGACTCCAGGCAGGCATGGATGGGGGCCAAGATCTGCAGTTCCCCTGCTGGGGAACATCCAAGAATGTTTTGTTGTCTCAAACCAAGCTCTTAGAAGACACACTGGCTGAACAGAAAATATACAGTCAGGACTAAATGCCCTGCAGTCCATCCTTTCCGTGCATGTTCTGAATTCAGACCTTTTCAGTCGGTTTATATGCTTTGAGTTACTGAAACAAACTGATAGTGGGAAGAAAAACTGTTCCAGTGATCAGTGTGCTAAAGGACACTACTGAGACAGTAGTTCTAAGTGAGACCACTATTTAAGGTTATATAGACTTCTCCTTGCTTCATATATCTGATCTTTTGTTGTTCTGTGACAGAGACCGATATTGTGGCTTCTGCAATGTGGAATAAGTTTGACAAATTATTGTTTTGTTCAGTTTTTCTGTGCGGTGATGTTTGTTTTATGAACGTGCAACAAACAGGACATCTTGCAACAACTCCATGTGATGGAGTCATCCCCAAGTTGTGACTCCATAGCTTGCATGTTTAATGCACTTTGGACATAATAGTTGAGTTGCATAATATTATATGTCTTACAGACATGAAATAGATTATATCACGTCATTAAACATATGTCCCATTTCTTCTTCTAATGCTTAGACATGTCTACTTTGCTTAGACATGCCTTGGAGAATCTTTGGACCTGTCTAGGAATGATGAAATTATGAGACTTCACACCAAAAAGCCTAACAGACTTAAAAGGTTTGCTATTTATTAAAATTTACTATCAAATCTAGATTTTCAATAGCAGTGAAAATTCACATAAACAAACAAACAAAAAAAAAAGGCTGAAAAGTAGTCTTCATATTTCAGCAAGTTGGCCTAATTCTACTACACTGAGTAATCCCAAGGACAAGGAAAAAACCCCAGATATCAAAGTATTGGCTGGCCAATTAAACTCAACCAGACACTTTTTGTTTGCCTGCAAGAATGAGACGTGGATGGGGTGAGCTTGAAGGAACTCTTTTAGGGGATCCTAAAAGAGTTGATCTCATTAACTTTTCCATGGGGGACAGAAGTTTTCTGTGTTATGTTATCTGATGCCCACAGTCCAGGCCAGAAGTAACCTCTTTTGTACCTGCAGCTAGCAGGCTCTTTAGATGTTTAAAAGCACAAATTAGCTCTGTAACATTATGGGGGCTCTAGGAACAAGTTTTCTTTAAAGGCATTTTACTCTTCACTATTTTCTTCTTCTTTTTTTCTTTTTTTTTCCCCCACCAAATCAAGCTTTAGCTTCCTTTCTTTTCTTCCTTTTTTTTCCTTTCTTTTTTTTTTTTTTTTTCCCTACATCTTTAACCCCTTTCCTTTGCCTCTTTCTTTTTTTTTTTTTTTTCTTCAACCTCATTTCAGAGGTCTGACAGCTCAGATCTGTAATGGGTCTTCCTGCTGGACATCTTTATAATTGGGACTGCAGAGTTCTGAAAGCATGCCAGATGTGTCGTCATCAAACAGCAAAGTCCTCATTAGAGCCCGAGTTGTAAGTGCATGTGTATGTTTTCAGAAGAACTTTTCCATTAAGGGCTAGTAGGTGTCCAGGAGCAAAGATCATTGTCTCTTTTGTAGCTAGCCTTTATATAAAGGATTTTACCCAGTGAAGTGAAATATTTTCTTTTGTCCCACTGTGTTTTCCATTGTAATGGGGACTTGTCTGTATCATTTGGTTGCTGAAGTGGTGCTTGATATGACAAGAAACCACTCTCCAGATGCTAATTGCCCTTGGGTTGCATTATTTATGCAGGAGAAGCAAAAATGGGATGTTCCACTATATTTTTTTCCTCATAAGTGTTTCTTCAATTCTTTAGCATGCTATCTTTCCCTTTATACTGCACATGCCTGAACTGTAACATTTATCCAAAAAAGACCAATTTTCTTTTATTTTGAAAAAGAGAGGCAGGGGTGGATAATGGTGCTTTATTTGATGTCTCAATCCAGATTCTGCATCAAACTCATTTCATTTTTGCAAATAATTTAGAATCTCCATATCTTAGCATGTTAGTGGGAAGATAAGTGCAGGTATATTAGACTTTGGAGCTGTTTTGAGAATAAAATGTATATGAGGTAAAGTTCCTTAAATTGAAAAATATTTTTAGGTACAAAGTAATTAAATCTTTCTGTAGAAGAGCTATAGTAGATAAGTGTCTAGAGAGAACTCAAATGAACTGATTAGCTATTTTTTTGGTGGGGTTCCTTTTTTTTTCTTTTAATATAATACAGAGATTTTTAAATAAAACTGCCAGAATGTCCTCTACCAACCTTTCTTTCTTTCTTGCAGAAAATGCTTGTCAAAACTGCATGCGTGTGTGAAAATCTATCAATTCTAATAAAATTTCATTATGAAGAAATCTGAGAAGATTGTTCTGATGAGCTTGTAATGGAACAGAATGTTCAGATGTTTCCATTTCAGTACAGCCTTTTCTGTATATCATTTTAAACCTGTTCATAGTGTATAAAATCAAACATGAGCATTAAAATGAATCATTTCACTTTCTTTGAAAAAGCAGGTTTCAAATAAAAATCATCATTATTTTATTTCAGGCTCACATTCCGGAGTAAATTTCATATTTCTGCTATTATTTTTATCCAGCTAAAAAGAGTGAAAATTATGGGAATAATGTAATTTTCTGTGAAACAGAAAATACATTTGCAGCCAGGTTCTACTTTTAAAAGTAAATTGGTGAAACCATGAGTGAGCAATTTTTTAGATACATGAAGTGGGGTTTATGTCATCTACTGTTAGACATGAATAGTTCTAAGAAAGTATCTAGACTATATCTGGGGTCCATGGAGGAAAATAGGTGTCACCACAGGATTTATCTCATGTGTCTTAGAATGGTGTGAAGTTCTCGTGGCAGATATATAGTTATATATTCTGTTTCTTCAGCAAAGAAATGCAAAGAAAATACTACAGTGAGAATGACCTTGTTTTAATAAGAACACAGGGCAGGAAGGGTTATGGGTATCTTATTTTGGTCTTTTTCTTGTTATAACTTGTCTCAAAACTCAAGAATGTTTATGTTATTTGTATTCCTTAGCACCTAGTTCTGCTGTTCTGGACCAAACCCCACACTCTGCTTTGTGCAATATAACATAAGCCTGACCGCTGTTACCCTGTCACTAAAAGCATGCAATGCCAGGTGACAACTGTTTGAATTCTCAGGTCAGTTTCAGAAACCTCAGTCAGATTCAGTTTTACCTTTTTGCACATGTTAAACAAAACTGAAAATGTCAATGCTATCCTCAGCCAACAAAGCAGAGAGAACAGGACAGTGTCTCAGTGTACAACAGGACACGTGTCATTGACTGCTCCCACGTGATCCTGATTCTGATCTTGGCTGTAATAAAACAGAGCAGCTCTGTAAGGATTTTGGAGTCACACAATAGTAAGTAGGACCAGAAACTTGCTAATTAGTTTGTTAATAAAAGCATATGTATGATTCACAACAGTGAAAGATATGGTCCATTGCTCTTTTTGTCTGTGTCCTTTACTCTCTTTTCTACTCTATTCCACCCTTTCCGTCTCCCCTTTCTTTTCTTCAATCCAGTTGTGATTTACTGCATTATAATTATATGTTGTCTTCTGACTACTACTAATTCCAATATCCTATCCATCCATTCAACAGTAATTATTAGCTATAAAATGTTGCTCAAAACAAGGAAAAACAGACTTTTTTGCTTTTTTTCTAAGCTGTTTTTTGAAGGCATTCTTGGTAATGATGCCTTTGCCTCATCCCCCAAGGAAACTAGCAAAAAAAGAAAACAAAAAAACAAATGCCTTCACAAAGGAAGAATGAGAATACAAAGAGGAAATTCAATACAGTGTATTAACTCACAAAGAGAAACAGTGAGTAAAGTGCTGGGCTTATCATTGACTGGAATGAAAAAAGATTACCCAACAAATCTATCCCTTCTGTTGATGCAGAGCTTTTCGTAGACTTGCACCAGAAATTAATCTGAACCAACAAAATTACTTGTATAAAAGAAGCACTAAAAAGAAAACCAGCAAACCACTTCAGAATGGGATTATTTCTTTATTTTATACATACATAAACACAAGCATTAAAGAACTTGCATTATATTTACTCTTGACGTATCCTGTAAGGAGTAGCACTTTTAATCATTCCATTTTGTTTAGAAATCCAGATTTTGATGATGGGACAGGTGTCCAAAAAGCACCAAAAATGTAATTCTTTAAGAAATTTTAATAGATATAAAACAATTTGCAAATTTGGCCCACAGTGCCATAATGGATTGATCCACAGGTCTTTTGCCAATAATATCAAAATATGAGAGATTTCCTAAAATGAATTGTTGAGAGCTGAATCTCAACTCAGTTGAAAACAGTGGCAAATGTCCCAGTCATTTCAAATGTTGCGCCCCAAGCACCTCAGAAGCTTACGCCAGGACTCTGTGACAATATTTTTAAATATTCTAATCGATCCAACTATGTGGCCCCTCCAATACTGACAATTGGTGGTGCCCAGGTAAGATAAACATATAGTGGCATTTTGTCAGTATACTCTTTCAGTCTCCAATGCTAACTGCAATTTGCAGTGCAGAGATTTCTAAGATAAGGGATGGCCTTTTTATGTTAGCCTTGATGGCTTTTTCTTTCATGAAGGGCTTTTTATGAACCTATATAGATATTTAATCTTCAAATGTTCCTGCAGCAGGGAGTTCAACAACTCATCAGGCTTTTAGTCTTTACAGTCAGAACACTCTTGATTTGTTAGATTTGTGTTTGCTTTTTAATGATTGAATTTGATGTCCTCTATTTTCTGTGTTGAAAAAAAGGTCATGAAATGTAATCTGTAGAGCATAAAGTCTGAAAATCTTCTTATTGACCTCCATGTCCTTTGGATTGGGCTCATAATAATTTCTGCTAGAGTATCTCAGAAGAGGTCCAGCACTAATATACAACAGAAAGCTCAATACTTCTCATTCATTTTTTTTCTAAGACTGAGTCTTCAATTAGAGACTGACTATGAGATGGTGGACTCCCGGACCACAAGCCTGGATTTCAGGTTGGTAAACACTGATCTGTTTGGGGATCTGCTTGAGGGAACCCCATGAAATACAGTCCTGAAGTGAAAATAGGTCCAGGACAGCCGGTTGATTTTGCAAAGGCCACCTCCTCCAACCACTAAAACAGTTCATCTCAACTAGTAGGAAACCAAGAAAAGGCATCAAAAGGTCTGCATGGGTTGACAGTAATCTGGCAAAACTCAAGATATGAAAGTAAGTGTAGAAAAAGTTGATGCACAATCTGGTGACCTGGGAGGAATATACAGAGTTAATATTGATGATGTTAGGAAAGGCCACTCAGTGGATTTGACTCTGGCAAGAGAAATGAAGGACAAAAAGAACGAGTTTTTCATCAACAAAAGGAGAATTTATAGAAAGTTTAAGTCTGCTTCTGAATGGAGTAGGGGATTTGCAATGTGGTGAAGGCTGAGGTACTCAACACTTTATTTGGTTTGGTTTTTTACTGGTGAGATTTTTCTTTGGGAATTCCAAGGGTCTTGAGGCAACCCCAGGAGCAGTAGAAAAGTCTGAGCAAGGAAGACTTACTCTTGGTGGAGGAGGATCATCTTAAAGTACATTCTAACAGTCTGAACTTACATAAGAACTTCCCTGATGGGAAGAACCTGCAAATGTTGAGGTCCTGGTCAATGCCATTGTGAGGCCATTTTTAAATAATCTTTGAAATGTCATGGCATTTGGAGGAGGTTGCTGAGGAAGCAAACATTACCCTCACTGTCAAGAAAGGCAACCAGGGGGATTTGAGGAACTGTAGGATGCTCGGTGTTATGTCGATCCCTGGGGAGATGATGGAGAAAGTAATCAGGGAACCAAACACACAAAAGACAAAGTGATTTGGAGTAGTCAGTACAGACCTAGAAAAGGGGAAATCATGCCTGACAAACCTGATAACCATCTAAGATGAAAAGAACTGTTTGGTGAACAAGGGAAAAGCTGTGAATCTTCGTTTCTCAAGATTATGTCAAAACTTATGACAAAACTCTTCCACAAACTGATGAAATTCGGGCCAGTTAACTAGTCAGGGAGATAGTCTGAAATCTGCTTAACTTCTGTTCTTAAAGAGTTGATGATCAGCAAAATTCATGGAGGCCACTTCCTAGTGGTATGTCCCAAGGGCCTATAATGAGGGCCAATACTGTTTAAAAATCTGTATTAATAAATTGAATGATGGGAAAATGAACCCTCAGCAGGTTTGTATTATAAGCAACAGGCACAAATCAATATACAGGAAACTCCATTTAAACACAAAAAAACTTCATAACTGTGAGTGTGATCAAACATTGCAATAAATTGTTTAAAGAAGTTGCATACTCTCTATTCTCAGACATACTCAGAATCCCTCTGGACCTAATCTGACCCTGATTTGATCAAGGAGTTGGACTGGGCAATCTCTAGAGACCGCGTCAACCTCAGCTATTTTGTGTTTAAGTTTCCAAGTGAGTAGGGGTTTGTGTTACCATTTTTTTCCTACCTATCTCTGGCATAGGTTAAGGGGCTGGCCAGGGGATAAACAGACCACATAATATGCTCTGGAGTGTTATTAATCCCCAGTTCATAAATGTTAATGACTTTCCTGCTCATGGCTAATCCAGACAGAGAAAAGGGTTTTGAGATTAGAAGATAAATCCTTACCTTCATGGCAGGCCCAAAGGACTCTGAAGCATTTGGGAAAATGACATGTTAGCATCAACACCAATTCTGCATCAGGATGCACCAGCACAGATTTATGTTCCTGAGAGGCATCCCATTTATCACGTGTGTGCTGCAATATCCCACTTTGCATAGGTTTTTCCACAAAAGTTCAAGCCATGTTAAGGCTGAGAATATAAAGAGCAAAAATATCAAGAGAGACTCTGTAAGATGAAATGACAGATACCTCCTGTACCTGCTCTCTCACCACTCATTTCACTCTCTTTCACTTGTTACTTTGTCAGTGTGGACTGTGTTCTTGCAGTCCCTCAGACAGCCCTTCACTTGGACAATCTGAAGGAAATTCAGGTTTTATAGTCTTCCCTGAGCAATCTGGGAAGCACAACTTCAGGAAAACAGATGTGTTTCTACTCTTATCTGAAGAAGTGAGAGAAGGGGAGAGATATCAGGTTGATGCATATTCAATCTGAAATTATGTACATATTTTTTTGTACATATATCTACAAATACATGCAGATATATGTAGATATGCACATGTATAAACATAGGAAAAGAAGAGATATGCCAGGTAAATATGTCAAAGTGCTATAATAAATTCCTGTTCAGACTACTATTACATGGGTTTGTGTGTTTTTTGAGCATTAGGATAGGGTTTTTCAATACTTTCATATTTCACCATCTCCTGTCTATCAAAGACATGAAAGCTATGTCGGGACAAAGGAAAAATATAAGCAATTACCACAGCAAAGCAAAGCTATCCTAAACTAAAGTGCCCAGGCCCAAGAACTGGTATCACAGGATATTGCCACACTGAAATTTAAGGGAAAGATATAATGATGATGATAATAAGCATCAAATCCTTGTGAAAATGTCCATGTCTTCAACATGGTTATCAATACAACCTCAGGAGATGTTCAGAGTTCTTTCTGATTTTTAGCTGCTAGCTAATGCAAATATTTCCTTTTTTAAATATTTATACATGACCCTCATGGGAATCAGGGTTGCAAATGAGTAAGGATCATGAAGAGATCACAGAATAATAGAATTAAGTTGGAAGGGATCTTAGAGGTCATGCAGTTCCAACCCCCTGCCATGGACAAGGACACCTTCCACTAGACTAGGCTGCTCAGAGCTCCATCCAGCGTGGGCTTGAACACTTCCAGTGATGAGGTATCCACAGCTTCTCTGGAATCTGGAGGTGTTCCCTATTTAACCAAACTGACTTAACATCTGGAACAGAAGCTGAGGCTGCTTTCTCCAAAATGCCATGAGTAGGTCAGCTTTAGGCTTCCAGATAGCCTTACCAATGTGTGTGTCCAGCAACCCAAGCGCATACACACTCCTTGGGCAGATGTTAATTTCCTAAGTCTCTTGTCTTTGTTGTTCTAAGTAGGAAAAAAATTGCCAAATGTAAGATAAAAGGTTGGTAAAAAATAGAAATTAAAAAAAAAGGGATTGCTCACCATAGATATCCATTCACTTTTTGAGTTTTAGAATGTGTTTTCCACTACAGAGCCATCACAGTCAAAAACACTACTCTTTTGCCTGTTACAGTATTCAATTAGCAATTGAAAAGCTTGAAAAATTAGTATCTGGGGTGACTCAATCCTGGAGACATTCCCAGTGCTTGAAGTAAACTGAAGTTCATCTGAACCTGGTACAGCCAACACTAACAGAGTGTTAACAAAATATCCCAGTTATGAGTATCCTGGTTTGTTTGGAACAGAAACTAAAATATAAAGGAAATTTATAAAGGTCTCAAGTAAAATTATGTTTCTTGCAGGGCTCAGAACAATAAAAAAAACCAAAAAAATAATTTTCAGGTGTAGTAGGAGTAAAAAAGATTTGAAGAGTGGAATATTTCCATTACTAAGTTGTAATAAAAAATGACAATAAGTATGAAAAAAATGATATATTTTATATGAAAAGTTAGCTTTCATATTTGAAAGAGGCAATATGAAGTACTTGTAGCAGATGAGGTCAATTAAGCACTTTTCAGTCCAGTAGTAACCAGATAGAGAAAGATAGAGAAATATTATTTCTAGACATAAACATTTACAGATCATGGGACTGAAATTCTCATCTCATGAATGTCAGTGTGTGTCCTAAGTGCCCATCTTCCTGTTAATGTAAATTTGTTTTATTTTTTTTAGGAAAAAAACAAAATAACACAAAAACACCATAGGATTATAAAAAGATAGCACTATTGTTCCATTATATTAAAAATATTAGATATCAGTTCTGGGTAAGACAATGGAAAATTTTACAAGACACTCAGAAAATAGAAAATTGAATAATATATAATCAGTAGAAAAATGGTAGATTATGATCAATAACTAACAACAACAACAAGAACAACAATAATATAATAATAATAATGCTAATAATGTTTAATTGAAAATAGACTCCATAAAACAAACCTGGTTTAATGTTTGGAGGCGCTTACAGGTTGCTTAATAAGAATAATTCTGCTACTATGCTATACTTTAAAGTATTCACTATTTTAGCACACCATTTTGATTAAAAATATGTACTTCAGAGTATCAACAACACACACACACTTCTCTGTGCTATCCTCCCTGCTGATTAACTGGCAGCTGTGAAAAAAAATTGTTATCAATAAAGAATCACCAGTGAATAAGAGAAGTTTAGAAAATGGTTTTGTGCTCATCAACATTTTAAACAGGGAACTGGAAGGAAATATAAAGTCATTACTGGTGAAATGTGCAGATGACACAATATTTGTCCTTCCTTTAGCTGATTGAGGAATAAATATTAACAATATCCAAGCAGCCATACAAAGGCATGTGGGTTCTTTAAATGTAATCATATATTTGGGAACAACAAATGCACCCGAGACACAGGACACTGTAAACTGGAGACTTTGAAAAGGTTATGTGTAAATGATGATTTTAAGAGAGGCACTGATAGAAGAGAAGCTTGTGTGATGCTAGGCTGCATAAAAAGAGAAGTAGGAAAGAGTGGAGGAAATATTCCATTTCAGCATTCAGCATTCACAGGACTGAGACAATTGTGGCATCCGCATGAATAAAAATAAAGAGTTTATTAAAAAAATGAGCTGGGTGCAGAAAAGAGCCATGGAAGTGATTTCAGGTCCAGAGAAACTGCTTCACAGAGAGAGACTTAAAGAGCTCAATCTGTTCAGCCTATTAAAATGAAGACTGAGAGGTGACTGCAGTACAGCGTATCAGTACCTTCACAGGGGAAGAACGCTGGGTATTAATGGGCTCTTTAATCTAGTGGGGAAAGGCACATCAAGAACTAATGGCTGGGAGCTGAAGCCAGACAAATTCAAATTAGAAATTAGGCACAACGGAGGAGATGATTAACCAGAGTCACAAACTACTGAGGGAAACAGTGTTTTCCCTATTGCTTGGTATCTTCCAAATCAGAAAAGACAGTTTCGGGGTGTTGGGTTTTTTTTTCAGATCTGTTTTGGCTGAAGTTTTATTTCCTAATAAAGGGCATAGCTCAGCCCAGGTTTGTGCAGGTTTGATATGGTACAGGTGGGTGGGAGAGGTGTCTTGATGTCCCCTGAGATGACAAAAAGCTAAGTGAATGTAGTTAGCACAGGGATGAGCCTGAGCTAACTAATCTGGCCCATATATTAAAGCTCCAGTCTCAAGAGCCTTTTATGCTTTCCAGTTGGCACCAGGAAATGCAGCTTGTCTTTTTTTATGTGAAGTACCCTACAGAAATATCCTTTCTTTTAAATAAGGATATGTTTTATATCCCTAAAGAGATGCGATATTAACATAACTTTGGCCAGATACAACATCAGAACTTTAGTTTCAGGGTTTACAGTTCACAGAGCTCAGCCTTCCAATTTTAAGGATCAATATTCTACTTTAAATATATATACATATGTGTGAATAACATTAAGTAATTGAGCTCTAGATCTCCTTCCTGAGTCTTTTTGTTTGCTTTGGCTGTTTTGTGAGGCTTTTTTTTTTTTTTTTTTGGTTTTTCTTTTTGTTTCTTTGTTTTTTAGTGAAATGCAGAGAAGAAATGGAAGACACAACACAAAGGAACTAGAAAATTAAACTCGAATAAATTGATAAAATGTGAGCTGTGCTGCTAGAATTTTGAATTTGTTAGCCGCAACGTCTTGAATAAAGGGGCTGCTGCCATTTTCTCAGCCAGTTATTCCAGGAAACCTATGTACCACGCACAAGTGTGGCATGAGTTTTAATATGCTGCTAGACACTTGCTACTTTTCTCATTACAAGCAGAAAAACAGATACCAGGAATGAGGATCATACAGACTATGTGTCCTTCTATTATTTCCAGATGGCTCTGTTTTGTTGTGATTTTAATGCCATTGCAGAATGTGCTCTTTCTTCTTTTTTGTTTTCTTTCCTTTCTCTTTTATTTTTTTTACTTTTTCCTTTTTCTTATTTATTTGCTGATACCCCAGAGTGCTGTGCAGTGCTGGGGAAGAATAACCCCATGCACTCCATGCCCCAGTACAGTCTGGGGGCCTCCCTGCTGAGAAACAGATTTGTGGAAAAGGAGCTGGGGGTCCTGGCAGACAACCTGCCCCTGAGCCAGCAGTGTTCCCTGTGGGCCAGGAAGGCCAATAGTGCCCTGGGTTGCATTAGAATAAGCATTGCCAGCAGGTCAGGGAGGTGATCCTGACCCTCCGCTGAGCCCTGTTGAGGTGTCACGTGGAGCACCGCGTCCAGTTCTCAGCTCCTCAGGACAGGGGAGACGTGGAGCTCTTGGAGAAATTCCAGTGGAGAGCTTACAAGGATGATCAGGGCACTGGAGCGTCTCTATCATGAAGAAAGGCTGAGGGAGCTGGGGCTGTTCAGCCTCAAGAGGACACGACTGAGAGGGGACCTCGTCCATGTCTGTCAGCACCTGCAGGGAGGTGACAGAGGATGGAGCAGGCTCTGCTTGGTGGTGCCTAGCAGTGGCACAAGGGGTAGTGGGCACAAACTAATGCCCAGGAAGTTCCACCTGAATATGAGGAAGAACTTCTTTACTGGCAGAGAGGGTGTGGAGTCTCCCTCACTGGAAATACCCCAGAAGAGTCTGGATGAAACCCTGTGCCATGTGCTCTGGGATGACCCACTATGATCCCTCCAACCTAGCCATTCTGTGATTCTGTGATTAAGCACAAGTCCCTTCTTAGTATCTGGATTTGATATTTTCAAAGTGGTCACTATCCAGCAGAACTGATTTTTTCTTTTCCAAAGAACAATATAAAAAAGTGAAGTTTTTTTTAAAAAAGAGAAAGCTTCAACTTTACATTTATTTCTTTGTGCAGTTCTAAAGAAGGACTACATTCCTGTTCAAAAATTGCTTAAAAATTCATTCAATATCTAAGAGATTTAGTCCAGCTGTTTAATTATTTTTTATAAGTGTTCACGGTTTATGGTTGCCATTTCAATGAAAGGTAGTATTTATTACACTTCAAATTTGTGGACAGGAAAAGTGTTATTAAGTGTGGCCTCTTCTTTGCCTTCTCACTACATTAGAGAGGATTCTGATTTCAGAACGGCCTTTTAAGATAAATAACGCATTTTCCCCATTTTTTTACCAGAATTCATGGTAAGTCATTTGAAACAATTGATGTCAAGGTTATAAAGAAACAGTAAATATCAGATCATGACAGGAATATCATTATGGCCTGGAGTCCCCAGTTAGGTCTCAGTCTCCTCTGAGGTATACCCACACCAAACACACCCAATACAATGGTGACACCAAAGACTTTACAGCTGAGGTAGAACTAGCTATTTCTAGACCTTTTGCAAAGGCCAGCAACTTCTACAGGAATAAATCTTTGACTTAAGAGTGCACGGATTAGGATTTCAATAAGAATTTACAATTACAACTTACTTTTGTGCCACTTGGAGAATGTATTTTCAAAATAATGAAGCTTAGACTGAAGAGATGAAAAACATGTAAAGGGTGATAGATGAAACCAACATTTTTTTCATTTGGTTTTGTTAAAATGTCTCATAATTTTCAGTAACACTAGAAAACTCTTGCATCAATTCTCCTTGTTTCTAGCCTGTTTCACTTTATAAGCCCCCAAGGAGTCAATTTTCCAAGGATTCAGGAAAACTCCATATATTCCTTAAAAATGAACTGGTTTAAGCCTGAGAACTTCTGCCTGAGATTACAAGTCCTGCACCAACCTGATGTAAAACCTTCTGAAATGACCCGAAGAGAAATTGACGAAACCTTACGCAGTAAAAATTTGTCTAGAATTCTCTACTTTACATGTTTTCTAATCAAATAAGAGAAATTTTTAGTACTAGGATTTTATTTTATTTTATTTTATTTTATTTTATTTTATTTTATTTTATTTTATTTTTATATTATTTTATTTTGACACATCGTTCACTGTACAGAGCACATGAGCATCAAAGAACAGTCTATACAGGGGGATGTGGAATTTCTTCTATTAACCTTAAATTTTATTTTGAAAATATTAGAAAATATTAAAGAAATTATAGCTAACAGATCCACTGGAAGTGCAACTGGAGCAATCCAGGCTGGACAGTGGGAAAATGTGTGCTATTAGGGATTGTGCAGCCCTGGAGATAATCACATAGAAATTGAAGGAGTTTCTATCCCTAGATACTTTCAAGACCAGGTAGGTAAAATTGTGCCTTGCCTAACACAATACTGTCTCACTTCAAATAGACAGCTGGACTAGAGGCTTCAAAAGATGTCTCCCAACCAATATATTTTGTAGATAGCTAAATAATTGCAACATGTATTGGATCACTTCTTCTTTTAAACTAAATTTATTAATCAAGGCCTTAAAAGTAATCTGAAATGAGTCATAAGGACACAATAATTTGTGTATTAAAGATTCTAAGCTCTTTTAATTCAGTATTTCACATCTTATGTTGCTCTATAGAAAGCAAAAAGTATTTTTTATGAACAATTACTAAATAATCTGGATATAGAAGGAATTTCTAAGATACCTACAAAAGATTTTTTACAGAATTATAGAGTAATTTAGGTTGGAAATAATCTTTAGGACCATCAAGTCCAGCAGTAGACCCAGCACTGCCAAGCCCACATGTCCCTAGGCCCCACAACTAGACAATGACTCAACCCTGAACACACTGTTCCAATGCCTGTCAACGCTTTAGATGAAGAACTATTTCCCTAATATCCAATCTAAACCTCCCCTGACTCAACTTGCGGCTATTTCCGCTTGTCCTATTACTTGTTACTTTTAAATGTGTTTGTTTTATTTTATTTTGGCTTTATGAAAAAGAAATCATCTGAATAAAAATAAACTTTTAGTGCCAATTTTGTTATGATACCATATTTTGACATATTTTAGAATGAAACATTATAGCTTTCAATTTCCAAAATATCATTTCTGTTATTCCCTTGAAAGATTAATCCTCTCCTTCCTGCTGCATCTCCAAATAAAAGAAAAAGTTTAACTTTTTTATTTGAATATTTTCTTCAGTGATCCATTTGTGGTACTTTTCATTTTGTGTATTCATATTTGAAAGAAAATAAATTAAAATGAAGAAAACAGTTTCATATTGATACGCTTTCCTTCTTTCCAACTCTGTAGTTTCCTATTTCAACGTTCAAGTGCAAAAATGAAAAACAATCGGTATTCTAGCACTTTTACCAATCAGTTACTTATTCCACTAATCCAAAATACAAATTCTTATCCTAAATACTAAAAAAATTAATTTCTTTATCAGACTGACTTGGAATGTGACCCTAGAGCTTCTGTATCCACCTTTAAAAAAAAAAAAGATGTTACTTTTCCACCACAGTCTTTCAAAATTTATACAGTTAGAATGCTTAATACTATATGGAGTTATTTCTAATTTAAAGCAGTATGATTCTCCTAAATACAGTGCTTTTATTGTGATTTACACCACTGTTGCTGAGCTCTGAATCACAACCATGTCTATATTTATGGTTTTCACAATCCCTTTGGTTGTATGTAATTTTTACAGTAGAATAAAAATAGCAGACCCCTACTTAAAGGACCTTATCATCATAGATCCTTAATTACAGCTATGTTAAAGTAACCTCTGTAGTGGCCCATGAGCCAAAGCAACAATAAATAAAAGGGACTGTAAAGTGAGTAGCTTCTTCCAAAGGGAAATGTCAGCCTGCGCAAGGAAATGTCACCAGTGCAATAACATTTCCTGCTGCAGCACAGGGAGCGGAGTGGGAGCGGAGCAGAGGAGCTGGTGCTTTGTGAAGGGTGTGCGTGGTGAGAGGCTGGGGACACACAGAGCTGTCTGCCCACTGGGCAAAGCAGGAGGAGCTGCCAGGTGGGTGATCAGAACTGTCAGGCTGAGCCAAACTGGAGACTCTGGGACAGACCCCTGGAATGAGGCTGCTGCATCAGTTTGACATCGATGCCCCGTCTGAGTATTATTTATTTTAACCCATACACTACATAGCCTTCCCTGGAAGCAGAAGAGCTTTTCCTCCATCAGATGTATTCCTGTTTCTGCAACAGTTGACATGGCAGTGTCAATCAAAGGAGACCGGACAGACCAGAAGTTCACCAGCCTCTGTCTTCTGGGTGAGGTGATTACATACGATATAGATAGGAGAACACTGTGGCAGAACTCAGATGTCCTACGAGAAGCCTTAGACACAAAATATGGAGGAATTTACCTCATTTTCCTACAGGCGGCAAGTCTCTCTGCAGAATTTTCTTTCTTTCTAAATCCTTGCTTCCATCTCCCAATAAACTTTAAACTGTGTTTTTGATTTTTCTCTGGATCCAGTTTGATTTTGCCCAGCCTCCCACCACATGGGCTCCACACACAAACCTTTAGTCCTGGGTTTGAAGAACCACACTCTGGGCCAGAGACCTTCCCCATTTTGCCTCTCATGCATCCGTCTCTTGGGATGCTAGAGCTCTAATCCCTTGTTATTTTTGTTGCAGGAAGAGGTCTTCTTGCTTCATTTGTTGAATTGGAAAGATCATGCCTAACAGAGTATCTGGCTTTAATGAACTCAGTGATTATCTCTGTTCTGAGAGCAGCTATAAGAGCTCTTGGTGCAGTAATACGAATGAACAGAACACTCAGACCAAAAAGAAAAAGGGAATCTGCCAATTCCAAGCAATCATGAAGCTCAGTACCTGTAAAAACCAGTAACGAGGCAGGTGAAATTTAGTTACCCATCTATGACATGCACTGACACATGCTCAGCCACAACCCTAGGAAAGACAGTTCAGTCAGTATGAGAAAGTAGGATGTACACAGAGGTTTTTAGGCTGAAGACATGAATTTGCATAGAGAAACATAAACTGTATTGCATTATACACTAAATATAAATGAGAAATAATACACACCAACCTCTGGTCAACTGTACAAGGCATATGATTCCCTCTGCATATGGCTTTAGCCGTAAGCATGTAAGGTTTGCTGGGACTATATTTCCCTTCCCTAACTGAACTTGTTCAAAGGTACAACAAGAATCAGACCTTTTGCTTAGGGGGAAATCAAAGGGGAAATCAAACCCAGGAAATGCCGCTGGCCCTACCTCTCCAGTCTGTGCCATACCATATAACTAAAAGATCCAACCTTACATCTCAGAAGAACTAACCTTTTGATGTTGCTCACAGATGATATCTGCTGCCAATGTCCATTACCAATTTTAACTGCCAGACTCCTCAACTGGAAAAAAGGGCTTCATTTTCCCAGCAGAGGTGAAACTTTTTTTACTTCCTCCTCCTCCTCCTTCTCTCCCCAGCTCCTTTGCATCTTTTCAATTTATGAAATGCTTTGGGATCATTCTGGGAGAAAAGGTCCATGCAGTATAACCACACTAGCTTGTAAAGCAAACAGAAAAAAATGGCCTGTTGGTCATAAAAAAGCTGTCTGCAAATTTGTCATATGCTATCTCTGCACCGGATCTTATTCAGGACTGCAAGATGTGATGGTTTGTTTTATACTGATGGGCACTGTTGCCAGGGATTCCATCCCAATATAGATGTTTGTAATACACATCGTGTGTCAGTCTCTTCAGTTAGTTGTCAGTAATAGAGTTTGAAAGGCATATAGTGACAGTATAAATGCATACGGTTTATCTGAATATTTTGTTAGTAGGATGATGGGTCCTGGCTGCTTAGGATGCTACATGGACTCCCGTGCAACCTGCATCTTTACCAACTCTGGCTCCCAGACTGGAAATAAAGACAAGCCATGCTGGTCTCTCTACTGTCAGTGGAGTGAAATCTGGAGGGCAATTCATCTGACCTGCCTTTGACCTTCATCTTAGAATGAGATGAGCTTCTTTCTGTGTTTCTTTCCACTGACTATGAAAACAAGACCCATATGATGAGCTTAACAACTGCAGCTCAATGCAATTTCTTAAACTTAGGCCCTGCCTAGTCTGATCAACCTCTATCTTCTGGGAGCAGCATCCTTTTGATAATATGTGGTATCTGCCAGCCTTTCCTGCTGTCTTGGCCTAGAACATTTCAAGTGTTACTACTTTGTACATGATCAGCTGAAAAGTCCCAGGTTAAGCTCAGTGTTTGGGGACCTTTTCAGTAGACCACAAACAGGTGGTAGGGCATGACACCTGGCTTCCAGTGGCAGGTGGCTCTAGACATCTCCCTAAAGTCCTGTTCCACGTGGGCTAGCTCTGTGTGGGTGCCTCCAAAATGCAAGGACACTTCAAGTGTTGTCAGATTTCTATTTTCAGGCAACTGACTCAAGCCACTATATATCTAAATTTAGGTGTTTGCATATGAGCTAGGTGTCTAAGCTTGGAGAGCTATTGGTTGACCAGATATAGACATTTGCTTCATCTCTTTCTAAACCACTAATTGTATTGACTAGACCTCTACTCTCTTTAATGGCTACCTGGCCATTTATCTTGCATGCAGACATCTAAAATTAGATGTCTTAATCCCTGAGCCTAATCACACCACTAACTTTTAGATTCCTAATTAAGATAAATTAATTGAAAACTACAGGACCTTTGCATCATTTTCGAGCCTTCTTTGAGCTTTCATCTACCCTTAGTTGGAAAGAGTAGATGACCATACTACTTTCTCCTTTGATGAATTTCAGGAATTAAAAAAAACAAAGCAACAAAATTATTAAAAAATCAGAAACTGGGCTTTTGAAGAAAAAAACCCAGAAGTTTCATGTATGTGGCAATTTGCTTCTTCATTCTGAATAGTCATGAAATATCAATCAAACCTTCAAAAGATGGATTGCTCTATTTTGCCATCAAGCTAAGTGTGTCAGGGGTGGTTTAGGTTGAATTTCAGGAGAAGGCTCTTCCCCCAGAGGGTGGTTGGGCACTGGAACAGGATCCCCAGGACAGTGGTCACAGCACCAAACCTGACAGAGTTCAAGAAGCACGTGGACAGTGCCTTGTGCAGGGCCAGAAGTCGGACTCAGTGATCCTTGTGGGTCCCTTCCAGCTCAGGATATTCCATGATTCTGTGATTCTGTTAAGAGACAGCTACAGAAGTGGCTTCTTTTCTCCACCTGGCTAGCAGTACTGGCCAGATCTGACTGAAGATTTGGGTAACCTTACTACTAGAGCTTTGTGTCAACACTTAAAAGTCTTGTTAAGCTTGAGCACAAGGATCTGAATCAAATCTGTTCTGGCTGCTTTGGCATGAGAGGTGAGTAAAGTAACATTCAGCTCTATGCAGTTGCATGTGTAGACTTTACCTTGTTGAAAGTGTTTACTCAAGCTTTGGCATTTTTGGGGGTGTTGTTTTTATTGGGTTTTGTGTTTAATTTTTGCAGTTGT
This sequence comes from Aphelocoma coerulescens, assembly GCF_041296385.1. Taxonomy (NCBI): domain Eukaryota; kingdom Metazoa; phylum Chordata; class Aves; order Passeriformes; family Corvidae; genus Aphelocoma; species Aphelocoma coerulescens. The sequence continues at coordinate 7,184,024 of NW_027184085.1, forward strand.
TGTTGGGGGATTTGTTTTTGTTTGCTGTTGGGTGGTTTTGGTTTGTTGTTGGGTGGTTTTGTTTGGTTTTGTTTTTAAGCAATACCAGGAGACAAGTTGTTTTCTTGTTAAATAAAGGACAAACAAGGTTTTGATTACCAGTTTCAGATAAGTCTGGTGAAGTTGAAATATTGTAACTACAACAGGAATACTAAAAATTTGCAGAAAGCAGAACATGAACGGGACAGGATAGGACAGAAGTGTCAAAAACTATTCAAAAGATTGTACAAGAATTGAAAGTGCTCATTCTTACCTAATTAGAGGTTATCTGTTCCTCCCTACTGAAAATGTCCTCTGAAAACTAGTTGTGTCCAAACCAAACAGTGTTTATGTACATAAATTGCTTTTTTTTCTCAGAAATAGCATTCATGTGATTTCATTTCTTTGAAGTGACACATATTTTCCATTTCAACAGCTATGGAAGGTAGTGAGTACATTTGTTTCAATTTTACATGAAAGAAACAGAGACAGAGAGGGCCAAACCAAAAAGATATTTAACCTCCTACTTCCTTTTGAAATCATCATGTAGCAATATCTTTGGAGATGTAGCTATAAACTTTAAAAGCAATATTCAGAGTACTCACTTTCACATCATAATGGCCAAAAATCAATTTCATTGATTCTATGCTGGCTGTTGAGCAGGGAGAGCACCTGATTCTCATGTCAGAGGCTCTGTGGGAACTGTTCAAAGGTCACCTACAACCTGTAGACTTTTTAGGGATACACCTTTCTTGTAAAAATAGCTCACTCCTTGCATTGGAACCTAGCCTCTCATTCATTGAATCATTTGGGTTGTTACGATCATCTTGTTCCAACCCCCTACCAAGGGTAGGGCCACCTTCCACTAGACCAGGTTACTCAAGGCCCCATCCAACCCGGCCTTGAACACTTCCAGGGTCTTCCACAACTTCTCTGGGCAACCTGTGCCAGGGCCTCACCACCCTCACATCAAAGAATTTCTTGCTAATATCTATAAACTAAACCTGCTCTCATCACGCTGAGTATACAATAGCTTGGTACTACATGGAAAGAGATATCTCTTTCCAATATATCAAAAATGTTATTGAGAGGATGGTCCACTCACAGGCCCAGTTCTTAAAAGCAGAATGAGGACAGACTCCATTCCAACTTATTCACGTAATGGCCACTGCCAAACCTCTACAGGAAATACAGGCACAAATCAGTGCACACCAATCAGCTGCTGAGGGCTTGATGTTGCTGGATTTTTTGGGGGCTTGTTTTTGTTTTCCCTTGTTATGGACGATAAATTCTTTTCAAGTTGTGCTTTGAATAACAGAGTAGTGGGAGGCATTTCATGTTCAGGAATTTTTTGAGGAAGTCCAGGTGTGTGACGGGCCTGACTGCAGTCTAATGACTCAGGCCAGGCAACTCATGATTGTCCTGTTCTTTCTGAGGTCAGGCATCATGGAAATCTGCAGTGAGATTTGTGAGGCTCTAAGCTTAGACAATCCCTTGAAAACAGCTTCCTGGAATTTAAGGTTTTAAGTTCATTCAAAGTCCCATTTGGACACTGAAATAAACACTCTGGACCGCATCTCAAGTGCTTTGTTCAAGGTCATCTGAGAGGAGTTCAATGGATCTTGGAAATGAGCCCAGATCTCTGCTTAACTCTAGCCATAGATCCATCCATTTTCATTCCATAGCAGCATAATAGGGATTTGGAAAACTACTCTAAAACCTTGAGAACTGAATAGATATGAAAATCCTTCTGTATGTATTTGGAACCATCCCACAGATTTCAGTGGAGGAATATATTCTTTCTTATAACAAATTGAATTGCTAAATACCTATCGAAATCTCTCATTACTTGTTAAAGTAACTACAGCTTTCTCATAAATATTGTAGAGATACATGCAGAGGGTTAAAAAGCGACAGCTCAGTGGTCTGGAATTAAATCTGTTGCAGGTATGTAATTTAGTGTGACATTAATTGGGTAGTGGGGAAGCATAAATGAGGAACACAATGCGTATACATTGGAATTTTTTGTTAAAGAAGGAACACTGCAAATGCTAACCTCAGCAGCCCAAAATCAAAGAGAGCAGAGAGGAAGGGAGGAAAGAAAAAAAAAAAAAAACAAAACACAACCAAAAAACAATTTCCACCCAAAAAATAATCCCCAAAGAAACACACAAAACAATATACAACAAACAATTGTGTCTTGTTTCTTTCGGAAGAAGTTTAAATTAGTTACCAAGGATTAAGATTTTCAGCTGAAAGAGATCAGTTTAGCCCTGAAAATGTAGGTTTAGCTGATTCTAAGTCACTGCAGTTCAGCTCATCTTTGTAATTCTATGTCCTGGGGCAAATAGAGGGCAGCTGACCTTTGTGTACATCAGCTGTGACCACCAAGCCCCACACAGCCACTCACTCACTCCCACACCAGCAGGACTGGGGAAAGGACTGGAAGAGTAAAAGCTGGAAGTCTCATGGGTTGAGATAAAGACAGTTTAATAGGGGAAAGCAAAAAGCCACACACACAGGCAAGGAAAGCAAGAATTAATTCACTGCTACCCATGGTCAGGCAGATGTTCAGCCATCTCCATGAGAGCAGGGCCCCATTATGTTCCACTGTCACTTGGGCAGACAAACTCCAAAACATCCCCTTTCTTCCTCCTTCTTCCCCACTTTACACACTGAGCACTATGTCACACGGCCTGGAATGTCCCACTGGTCAGTTGAGGTCACCTCTCCTGGCTGTGTCTCCTCCCAGCCTCCCAAGCACCCCCAGCCTCTCCAGCCTGGCAGTAGGAGAGGAAAGCCCTTGGCTCTGTGCAACTCCTACTCAGCAATAACAAAAACATCTATGCATTATCCACTCTGTGTTCACAACAAATCCAAAACACAGCCCCATACCAGCCACTGGGAAGAAAATTATTCTTAGGCCAGCCAAAACCACCACACCCATTCTCTGTTTTGCACTCACTGGCTGACCAGTATTGACTTGTAGAAAATATGTGATGCATAGATTAAACCTGGAAGAATGGGTGAGATCTTATGGAAATTGAAGCATCAAAGAGAACATAATAACTGGGCAGCACAAGTCATGTGAAGACCAAGAGGAACATATACTTCAGTCTTCTCTCAGAAAAACTTTTTTAGCCACTTGCATGACAAGAATTAAAAAAAAAAAAAAAATCTACTGCAAATAGAAAAAAAAAGGTATAAAAACCTTCCCAGCATTGCACATCTTTATCTAGCTGAATGCATCCCCGCACCACAAGAAACCAAAAGATACAAAACATGGAATTTGTCACTACAAAAGAGCCAAAGATACAAAGAATATTACCAGTGCTGTAAGTCTCTTCTACCCTAATTGCATGTGCCTTATTCCTGTCCTTGAACAGGGCTTCCTGTACTGTTTGTACTTCTCTCTCTTTACTTCTCACTCTGTTTTTTGAGTCATTAGAGGTAGAATGTTCTGGTTTTGGTATTTAACTGGGTGTTCAGGCACTGACCTGGATGATTAAGTCAGTTTCCTGTCTGCTATGCCTCTGGGTTCTTCCTTGACTGTTATGTTCAGGGTAGGGTCTGTATAACTGATACTGTGTATAACTGATGCTGCTGTGGGACCTTGGTCTCTGCTAGGGATATTAAATGTTGCTACCACACAGGCATTAAGTGTGCCTGCAGTTAGACACAGGTAGTCTTACAGTGGAAACTGGGGAAAAAGAATAAATTCAATGCCTTGCCTTTTTAATTTCCACAGTCGCAGTTTTGGAGATTAGTCTTAAATTATTTTGAATTGCAAATCCAATTGGGCTTTAATTATGATTATGACCTCTACTTTGTGGCATACAGTTCAATCTGTACAGCCACAGTCTATGGTAAATTACTATTATGGTGCTGTAGATGATGCACCATAGTACAGAGCCTTGCCCTATATCTGGAGACAAAGACATGCATGCACATGCACATTTTGACTTGGAACAACCTCCTAATAATACAGATTTATTCTCCTCTGGATTTGCTTTTTTGGCTTCCCTTCACTCCACATAGAGGGTAGCAAGGACTCAGTGACTTGCAGGAAGAAATCTGTAGAGTATGTTAATTTCTGTGGAACTTAGGCAGCCTCATAAGTCTTAGAGATTAATAAGAATCTGGGAAGTATCTATCTTCTGGTGATGCTTTCATTTGCGCAGTAATAAAGCTCGCCTTTCTTGTTTAATAAAAACAATGAGGAAACAAATGGGTGTGCAGGCATTGGAACTTTTGAGGAATTAATTCAAAAGCACGGAGGAAAGTTTTTTATCATGCTGTAAGCACCGGAAAGGTGAAAATTACTCTTCCCCAGAGCTCTTACTCTCTGTGTGCCTTATCTCCAAGTTACACCAAATTTAAGGCAAAACTCTCAGCAGGTGCAGAGTGTCTCTTAGAAAGTGCTGATCATTTTCCTGAAAGGTGGTGGGCACATTTCACTGAGACCATCACAAGGCTGGGACAGTTTTGCATAATTCAACTTCTTCCCTTGCCCACTGGAACAATTTCCTGGTAGAACATTCCCTCTCCAACCAAATGATGTTCCCGTGGAAAATTTCAAATCAGTGAAAATTTTGAGGCTTTTCTTTTTTTTCTTATAATTCTCTTTTGATTTTGGAGAGATGGCCGTGATTTTGCCTGGCTGTTCCCTTTATCCTCCCCCCTAGAAGTTTTTTGTCACTTTAGCTTTCTGTGCACAGACAGAAAACTAATGAAAGCAGGAGCCTTGCAGTAGGCAAGGGGCCAGGGGCTGAGCACCCAGCTCCTGCGTGGATCCCAGTCTCCCTACAGCTCCAGCTGCCAGAGAGGCAGAAACCCAAGTTGCTTAGCATCCCCACATCTCCTGAAACTCTGGCTGCCAGAGAGCTAGAGCAGAGTGAGAACTTGCAAAAGCGATTTGCTTACCCCTCAAAAAAAGAACTTTGCAAGTTAGCACAGTTTTTATCATTTAGGCAAAAGGATTTAACAAAAAAAAAAAAAAAAGAGATGTTTCAAAACTTTATTTTCCTTTGATACATATTAATGAATTTATTATATTAAAAGTGACTTTGATGTCTTAAGAACTGCACCTTTGTCAGCTGGGGTTACACAGTGAGACAGTCCTCTCTTCCTGTGGCTGAGAGCTGACCAAATCTCTCTGCAGCCACCAGTTCCCAAGCTCTGTTTCAGGATGAACACAGCTGCCTACAGGGGCCATATTCAGTACCAGGAATGAAAGGATAGTGCAGCAATTACTTATTCGGGGTTCTGAGCCTCATCTTCCTACTATGGCACTTGGTGGTCTCAGGAAGTGGTCCTATTCTTGTCTTTCTACAGGGGGAATTTCTCTTAAAGAATACTGGCCAATCTGGTACTTGCCCTACTTCTTAAGCAGACCAGTACTTCACCACTTGTAGCTCACATAGATGGAAATGTAACGTACAGAAGGCTGTTGCTTGATAGGTGCTGCCTGAAGACATTGCTGTCTTTCTGGGTCAAGGATGGACTGGGTGTTTGTGTTCTTCTCCTCTCAGCTCCCTGTTCCAGAAGTGAAATTTCTCTAAGTGGCAGAAAAGTTTCCTGTTTATCTCGCTTTGACAACCTGAAAAATAAAATTAATTGGGATATTATTCTTACTTGCAGCAGTTTAATCCAGCCTTACTGTATAAACCTACAAAAATTGCTTGATGAGCAAGGTCTGAGTTGCTGAGATTTGTTCTTACATGGTTTTTCAGCTTGCAGTCTTCATCTTCCACATAATTCATGTGGTGGTACCTTTAAGGGTGATCCAGCTCTGTGTGGGTAGAGAACATGCAGAATTCTTTACACTGGTAGGAACACGGTTACGGTCAGGAAGCTTTTGCCTTTGCTTCTGATCTGGAGCTGATACTGTGGCACAGGTCTGGGTCAGGATATTATGTTTGTAACCATATTACAGTGGATCTGTTTGGGCCCTGACTTTAACCTTCACTTAATAAAAATGTGTTCTAGCCACAGGCTATGAGTTCTCATGACTAGCAAAGGTAGGGACCTTTGCAATGTAATAAAACAGGGAGAAAATATTGTGAGATATAGCACAGGTTCTGCTCTCCCCCTCCCATCTTATTGCACTCTGAAGTGAAATCTTTGTTTTAGAAATAAACACTTTGGAACTTAAATCAGTTTTTGTTTAATCAAGTCTACTTTTTAAATATTCTTAAATAAAATACTACTTAAAATGGGTAATTTTATATGAAGTGGGAGAGAGATAGTGCAAGAACCTACAATATATCAGCCTGAATTAGTTTTTCATGCTACAAGATGTAAACAAATCTATTTAATTAGAACACCTTGTTCTTATTGCATTCAGAGTAATTTTTTATACAGGCAGAAAGAAAAAAAAGGGTTTGGCAGCAAATTTCTACAATACTACAAAAAACCCATCTGAAATGAGCATCTCCCTCACTAAAATGGATGTTTCCTACTTGTTTGAATTGGTGTCTCAAAGTCTAACCCCCAGCTACAGAGATGATCCCTGGGCCAAGCACATACAATCCTAGGGACCAGTTTTATTTGAAACCCTTCCTTTCTATTTCATCAGCAGAGACATCGGATGTGTAGTCATGCAGGGGGAAGCTGGTACTTCAAGTAACTTGCTTAGGTTATGGGTACCAAGACCAGACTTCACTCATGGAACTTCCTGCCTCTGCCAAGGCCATGAGATTGCCATGCTTGCTCACCTCTGGGCCAATCTGTCTGATTTCCACCATCATTCCATATGTGTGACCCAGAAACAGTAACGACTTTCCCCTCCTTGCATTTCTTTTCTCCGCTTATAAAGTAAAATGGAATCGGGAGCAGCAACAGGAGGAAGGAGAGAGGCTGTGTGCTCGAGGGCTTTATTAAACCCCATAAACTCTAAGATCACCTTTCTCTTTCCTCTCTGGTAGCCGTGCAAGGAGCCCACTTGGCTATACAGGCTCATTAGTCACAACAGAGAGGCAGCACAAGGTCCCACAGTGACAAACTGCCACCTAAATCTAGGTAATGTGCCGTGCTAAAATGCTGTACTCTGGCTTGCAGCAAGATCTCAGTTCCTTGCTAAGGTGATGTTTCCTTTTCTTTCTGAATTCCAGGCCTGGATTTACCACCCTTCTGGCCTGTATTTTCCTTGATACACGTTTTAAAATGTGTAGCTCCCTGCCCACGCACTTCTGAAGCCTCAAATGGGCAGTAGAGGCACACAAATGTTATCTGGGAATATTATGCTTAATCCAGACCTCTAGATCCAGCCACCACACAGTGACTCAGGCCAACACAGTGGTAGCTTGAGCTATTAAACACCAACATGGGTGTCCGTCCTCTCCTCTGTACATAGTAGCCAGGTCTGTCCCACCAGATTACTGCTACAAGAAAGATTCCCTGACTGTGTTTTAGTACAAAGATGTCATGGTGGGAACTGGAAAAAAAACAGGGAGAACTTTCCTGAATAATCTTTTCCTGAATAACCTGACCAACTGTCTGAGCAGAGCTGCACAATGCAATCAAGGAAGTGTCTCTTCATCCCATGATGCCATGTGTTTTGGTTCCTAGTACACCAGACAGGCATGTTGCACACTGGTGCAGAAGTCTATGGATGTAGATTAAACAGAATTTTAGTAATCAGGGGATTTTTATATTGTTCCTCTCTTGCCCAGAGACCTGCTGTGGCTCCTGGAACAAATATCTTCTTTACATTTGTGAAAGGCGTCCCTGCCCATGGCAGGGAGATTGGAACTAGATAATATTTAAGGTCCCTTTCAACCCAAACAATCTTGTTATTTCTTATTGTCCCTCCCACCTTACCTTTGACCTGCCTATTTATATAACCAGTTCTTCAGGAGAGTCTGTTTTGTTCCATACTGACATCGAATGGACCCCCATCTCATCTGAACTGTCCAGAAATGGTAGTAGCCTGTAATCACAATAATCACCCTGAAAACAAAATACCAACATTTTTGTGGCAATGTGAGGGCTGTTTTGGATTCCTCTGGCTTTGTTCCCTACATTAATGATGCTTAGTGGCAAAACAAAAAGCTGATCATCTTACCACCATTAAACGTTATCAATGACTTTTAAACAATTGTCAGTGAACTTAAGTGCTTGTGTGAGGAATTAGTAGTCCTGGCTTAATAAATGTCTCAGGCACTGGCACACCACTTATGGGCAAAATGTCAGTGATGCCTGGCTCCAAAAGTCTCCATCTGGAGAAGCAGCCAAGCAGCACACAATGACACTGCTGTCTGAGCCACCCTCCTCACTCCCGCCCAGGAGCCACAGCTCACTTCACCACTCAGCCAGTCTACTGTCTAATCCAGCCTTCTCTCCTCCCCCATTCCTACTAGTGGTATTCCCCTGGTTGCCTCATACCCCACCCAAAATATTCCATGCGCATCCTTCCTAACACCTATCCCATTTTCTCCTTTTTCTTCCATCAGATAATGCACTGCACTGTGCATCTAGAACAAAAAAGATCTACAGAAACAGTATGATGCGGTCAAGGAACACATCATGCCCAGCTGCAGTCCTGGAAGAAAAGCTGTGTCTCTTTGTGGGTTCCTCAGCACAAGGAGTTACTGGAGAGGGTCCAGCAGAGGCCATAAAGATCTGGAGCATAAGGAATCTGGAGCCTCACTCTTATGAGAAGAGATGGGAGAGCTGGGCCAGTTTAGTCCAGAGAAGAGAACACTGGGAGGGGATCTCATGAGTGTGTATAAGTATCTCAAAGGCAGGTGTCAAAGGATGGTGCCAGACTCTTTTCAGTGGTGCCCAGTGACAGGACGAGGAGCAGTGGTCATAAATTAAGACACAAAAGGTTTCACCTCACCATGAGGAAAATCTTCTTTCCACTGAGGGTGGCAGAGCACTGAAAAAGCTGCCCGGGGCGGTCATGGAGTCTCTCTCTCTGGAGACATTCACACCCCACCTGGATGTGTTCCTGGATGTATCACCTGCTCCAGGTGACTCTGCCTTGGCAAGGAGTTGAACTGGGTGATGTCCAGAGGTCCCTTCCAACCCCAACACTTCTGTGATTCTGTGAAATAGAAACCAGTGTGAGCTTATGACAAAATCTGTGACCCAGCATAAAAAGATAATGATGTCACTAAAAACGATGCCAATATATTAGATTATTCACATTTGTGTGCCCCTTCCAAGCTCTGGAAAGGTAAATAAGTGTTGTTATGTCTATTTTACCTGTGAAACTTCAGTTTAGAAAGGTTACTTTGTCCAGATTTATAAAAGATGCTTTATGGAAGAATAGAAACATTAATTCAGTTCTTTTTACATCTTGATCACTGCTCCTTATTTCCTCTCTCACTGTGATTTCCAGTCTCTAAATTTTCATTAATTCCTAGGAGGTAAGATTTTTTGTGAGAAAAAAAAAGAGCTGTGTCTTTACTGGCTGCATGAGGAACACGGTTTAATCAAATGATTTTCAAAACAAATCCCAAATGCCTTCCAGAGACTTATTACCTTCCCTATGGTCTTATTTCTGAGTATTTAACTCAGGAAAAAAAAAATCCCCTCATTTGCTCCTCTCACCAGTCTCTTCAGTTCTTGCCCCATGCTGCCCCTTCTGCTTGGACCACATCCCTGAAACTGTTCTATTGTCCCTTAACTAACTACCCATACAAACATCTGCATTACCCCCAAGGAACAAAATTTCCTTCCTTATAAGCTCAGCAAGAAATAAAACCCAAATCTGAACAAAAACAATGGCCCTTTCCTACTGTGATGTGTGAAATACTTTCCTGAGGCTGGTATCAACTCTCTCAGTTTAAGTGAAGCTCATTTGCAGTCACTTGCCTATTCATAGTGGTTGGGTAGAGAGCAGAGCCAGGGCTGCCTGTCACCAAGATGAATAGACAGATGGCACAGACAAAAGTGGTCACATTTGGTCCGAGCCAGGGGTGCCATTTTTAAGGTCAGGTCTTCATCTTGTAGTGGTCAGGAGGAGGCCTGTGATGATGATGATGACAGTACATTTGGAATGATACTGCTATTTGTTTATCATGGCTTTTGCACAGGAGGTACCAATTTTAGCAAACACAGGAGGAAAGCAATTGAGTTAGCCCTGCAGCAGCATCTGAGGATCTTATCTGCATGGATGCCTCTCTTTTTACCCACTGCATATCAGAATTTAGGTACAGAAACAAAAGCTGTTTTCTGTCCTGGGGCAACAGTGAGTACTTCCTAGACCTTGCTGAATTTCTTCCCATCTCTTGTTGGAAAGAACTAGCCATAACTTCATCAGAGATTTACTTACCAGTTTGAACCACACATTAATCAGAATGGCTGGATCCTTCACTGGTGCTTATCCCCGTGTCATGGATCTATGAACATGGATTTATGTGGAAGTTTTCCACTGATCTCAAATGGCTGGTCATAGTTTTCCCTTGTTAAACTGAACACATCGCAAAAATGGCTTCCTCCCTCTTCTTCCCCACCTGCATCCCTGTGTAGACAGATGCTAGACCACAAAAATATTCTTCAGTCAGTGAAAGTAGATGTAGGTTCTCAAAACACAAACATGATGTGTCAGTTTACCTTTAGTCAAGACTCTAAGTATAAACAAATCCTGAATATCTCCAGCAAGTGCAAAGACCAGAATATAATTAGATTTTACTTTACCAACAACCCTAGAAGAGGGCATTGATGTCTAATGCATTTTCCTCATTAATTGGAGACTAAAATTTGACCTGAACTAGAAAAAGCCTATTTATTTACAAGCTGGAGACATGCTTTAAATAGGAAATTAAAGCAGATAGCCGTATAATCTTATAAGAATAAATGAGGAGGAAGACTGATAAAAAAAACAAAGAAAAATAAAATTTCTTGCAGCTGTGTTTCACATATGACCTCTTCAGAATGTGATTAAGAAATAAAAACAAACAAACAAGAATCTTCCTTCTGGTATATGTAATGTACTTATGAATAAAGAGTAGTTTGGATTAGTGCTATGTTAACCCACTGCAAAACATGGATCTCTCTATATTTTTTAATGTTAGAAATCAAGTTCTGCAATGTGATGGCGGGAAAAGAGTCTCTTTCCAGGATGGGAAGTAATTCAGGATATGGCACTTCTGACATGATCCTGGTGTTCTGACAGCATAGAGTTGGAGTCTGGAAATAGGCAAAATGTTGTATATATATACTTTACAGCACCGGGTAAGGAAGGGAAAATAAAACCTACTGCCTCTCCCTCTTTGTGTGGTGCATATCCATCCCAAGGACTTGTTTTGGTGGACAGGTACCTACAGTCTCTCTGTCTGACTGTTAGGACCAGAAAAGGAACACCTGCCTGCCCAGCTAACCTCTTACTCTTCCAGGGATCACTTCTGGAGTTCATTGGAAGTGAAATAAAAGCAAGAATATATTTAGTGTCTTTACAGATGATCTGGAATTAATTTCCTTGCTCTTCTGCAGACACAAAGCGTAAACTTTACAGTGGGCTGAGTCTATCTCTGCCTCCTTCATGCAGAGCAGCAAAATGCATTTTCTATCTTCTATCACAGGTCCATTCCCTTAGGCTGTGAGCTGCTTTCCATGAGAACTCCCTTTACCTGCGCCATACTCTCTGTAGCCCCAGTAGGTACACACCACCAAAAACTTGGAGTGACAGAATTGTCAATTCCCAATTTGTTAGAGGTTGCGTTTCCTTCTCTTCATCCCTCCTTTCTGGTGAATGGCTTCTGTCAGTGATCTCCACAACAGATCTCTGTTCTTGGGCTGCTCTGGGCAGCACAACAGCTTCTCCAAGGCAGGCTGAGACCCTCTGGTTATGTGTTGTCACGACAATGTGAGAAACAACTCGAGGAGGCCATTGCCCCTGCCCCAGCTGCTAAGGGAAGGATGGTGTCACCAGTGAGGTCAGCCTCACTTGATGCCTGGTGGCACTCGTCCCCATGTGCATCTTGGCTACCACCTCCTGGTGGGAAAGTGTTTTTATATGGAGCAAAAACCACTTCCTGGGGAGAGCATTATTGTCTCCTTGGAGAGAGTCCAGTACCGGAGGAGGCGGCAGTTTATCAGTTCTGTCCTCACCACTCCACTCAAAGTGTCTATGCCGTCAGGGGGATTGATGGAGTTGGGAAAGCCCCCAAAACCATATAACTTGACATTAAAGAGAGGCTGTGAAGCTCTCACAACCAAGAGCACCTTTCAGGGAGACATGCAGAGAAAACTGCTCTGTCTCTTTGGTGGATGACTTTTATCGTGAAGCTGCACAAAGCCATTACTAAGAAAGGCACAAATTTGCTGGAGCTGGTAGGGGGGAGGAAAGGGGAAAGAACCAACAACAATAAAAATAAGACACATGCTGCTCTCTTTTCTCTTCAGAGGCTTTGGGAGAATCTCCTGAGGACCAGAGGCAGCTGCAGAGATGTCGTAAGGAGGGAATAGTGCACACAACCCACCTGTAATTTGACACAGCGTGAGCACTGCAGTGGACAGGACTCCTGGGGTAGCACTACACATGCCACCCCAATTAATTTGCCTGGATAATACCTCTAAGAGTCCCTATGTTACAAATCAGTTTATTCTGTCAGACTTATTCTGGCAGACAGTAAGGAGTGAGGGCAGCAGGGACCTCATGGCAGCTCAGCAAGTGACTTTCAACATGGACTCTGAAATCATAAGCAGAGGCTGATACTTGGTGAGGTTGGTGGTGCTGTGTCTGGCTTGCTATGCATGTAAGAGCTCTCAGGCTGCCCAGGTGTATCCACACAGGAGTTCTGGCACTTCAGCAGGTGGATCTTGTGGCTTTTTGCAGCACCCTGCACCATGGGCAGCCTCACATGGAGACACTCACTGTCAATAACATTGTGGTGCAGTGGTGTAGGTGAGAAAGGGAGACGAGAGGATCTTTTTTTTTTTTCCTTAACTTACTGCATAAATAGAATCAAGGAAAATATAATGTAATATAAATAAAAACAAATGGCTCAGTCAACTCATCTTTAATGCTTTGCTGCGTGACATCTATTTTGTCTAATGGAATACGACTTTCATACACCAACTGGATATTTAACCTTGGCCAAAAGTTATGATGTACATTACAATACACTTTTATTATGTTACAATCTATTGTTGTTGTTTTTTTAATCTATTGCTAGGCCCCTAACAGTATGTCTGTGTCGATGAAACCCATCTGTCAAAAGCACAGTAGGGACATTATTATGTAAATGTAGTTGGGTCTTCCTTTTGTGGAATTGGGGGCAGGAATTTAATATACTGTCCTAATATTCCAGCCAGAGGGGAAAAATATTTATGAAAAAATCTTCTTTTTTTTTTTTCTTTAAGTGAGGAAAAAAAGTCTAGCTGAATTTGGCTTTTAAAAAGTCAGATCTTTCTCTTCACCCTTCCCAGGAAGATCTTTAGAGCTAATGATACAGTTTCTAATAAAAAATAAAATAAAATACATGAGAGACTTTTTAAGTGCACCAGGAGACAGATAGGTCATTAATATCAGCACTGCTATCTTTTCTATATTACACTCATATTTCAATAACCTACATTTTGGGGTTATTCTTTTTTTTTTTTTTTTTTTTTTTCTTTTTTAACAGGTGCCATTTTGGATTATTTCTTTATTAGGGTTTGTTATAATATATGCACAAAGGTATGTAGATTTCTAGGAGAGGCGTGGGTGAGGAGGAGATTATTTATTACAGTTCTTAAATATCAGCCAAAATCCATCCATCTAAATTGTCTTGCCCTAGACGCGTTCTGCCATTATTTGTAAAATTAAGACATTTGTCCCTGCTCAGAAAAGGGGCTAAAATTGAAATAGCCACTGTAGGAAATGGAATATCTACACAGCCCTCCCCTGGGCAAGCTCCCAACCTGAGGAACAGGCTCCAGGAGGTTTGTCCCAATGTGATGCATGAAATGAAGTGTATGTAGCTCTCTAAATCCAGATTACCAGCTGATTTCCTCCTCTAAATTCAAAGGCACCATCTGTTGAAATCACGACAGCCTCCACTATGAGGATCTCTGAGGTGGGAAAGTGTTGTCATCTCCTTCTCTGCAGATGGGGTGCTGAGGAGCAGAACAGCTGAGTGTGTGTTTGCACAAAATTAAGGTATATTCACAGCATAAGGAAAGGCACACGCATGCTGGCTGCGTTTCCTTAGCACAGGTAATGGAAACAAGGAGCATATGACAACGGAAGGGTTATCATGGACAACAAGTATTTATGGCCCACTCACAGTCTGGATCATCCTTTGGCTCCTGAGACTTGCCTCCTGTTCAGTGAGTTTTGGTGAAGGCTCCTCCTGTTTGGGAATCCTTTCTAATTTCTTTGCAAGGGAAACTGTGAGAACAGCCCAATTTGGTTGAGAGACCTTACCAAAGCACACAGACAGCACTGTGAGACAGGAGGCTTCTAAGGAATTAGTAGCCAGCACCAATAATGAGGCTGTGCATGCCCCACAGGAGTTAACCAGCAATTTAAATGTCTAATTCCAAGACCAAAACCAAAAAAGGCATGACTTCATGATATCTTTCTTGTGCCGTTTCCTTGCTTGATAAAAAAGCTTTTAAAGTATGCTGTAAAAAAACATTTTTTTGGTGGATTCACACAGGCATGGGAAAGACCAAATTTTTATCATCCATGGTAGACTCAAGCCCTCAGCTACCACCTAAGACAAAAGCACCCTTATTCCCAGGCAAGCTCCAGGAGATGACATTCATCCCTCGTCCCAGATGGGCCACTGCACAAAAAGGAGTGTAACAAACGCAAATGATGACAGTACCTACAACTATTTTTGGCAGAAAATGGACAACATTTAACTTTGGACACACATCTCTCTGTACAGAGCTTTTGAGCTCTTGGTAGAATCCTGTTTGCTAATATAAAGTGCCACAGGATGTCCACATGTATTCCTAGACTTGACGAGGTCCTGGGGATGCTAAACCATTGAGTGCTTGTTTCACATCTAAGTCATGTTCAATAAACATCCTAAAGCATTTGACAAATTCTTCCGCTAGAAAAAGCTCTCTTTTATCCAGAAGTACAGAAAAGAAAGTGTTCACACAGGAATACAGTAACTTTTCAATCCTCAGTCTTTTTGAAGTGATTTGAAGCAAAATCTTTTCCTTTCCTGAAGTCTGGACTAAGGTAACCGGAGATAGGTGGGATGCCTGGTGTCCATGGTGGAAATATTCTGTACCCTAAAGACTGAGAAAATCATTGTCAAAAATGGAAACCTTTCACTACACTGTAGATTTTTCCCCTGTTTATTAAGTTGTTGTGGGGGCAGGGATTTTATCTCAATATTTGCGTATTATGGTACACAGAAACACCCAAATAATTATGTTTGTCTGGCTGGGCCCAGGTCTCAGATCTTGAGTCTTTTTCTCATTTGAAACACATTATGTTGAAGCAGAGCCCCTGTGTGAGGGACTGTGTCTGACAGTGAGCACCGAGGTTCCGGTTTAGACTGACGAGCTCCTAGAATCACCAAGAGGTTTGTGTTGGAAGGACCCTTAAAAATGTCATGTAGTCCAACCACACGCCAGCAAGATGTTGCCTATGAAGCAACCTTTCAAAGCATTTTCAGCCTGTCCTTTCTCCTCCATGCTGCTGCTGCGTGTCCTCCTCTTTGCCAAGGGAAGGTGAAGCTCGGTGCTCAATGAGGATAAACATAATGACTGGGCTTAATTGGGCAGCATACAGTGGAGACAAACACAGTGACTTTTCCTCATCCATAACTAAGTCTCACTGCACTCAGCCACTAACATGCTGAACCTGATCAGCAGAGCTAATTTTCATTAGCTAATTGAGCAGACTCACAGCATTCTCCAGCTCCTACTGCTCCCAGCTGCCTGCTGAAGGAGGTGCACTGAGTGCAGGTCCCATCTCAGAAAGGTCAGCTCAGGGGGAGCTGTCTCAAGAGAGGAAAGATAACCAGTGTTGTTCCTTTTGCATGCCTTCCCCTCCTGCTTTCCACAGACACCTGCTTCTTCAGATATTTCTTAATTTAAAGTTTAATCAATTTTTCTTTTAACATCTAAGCCCTTATGCGACATTATATCTCTAAAGACTAAAATCCAGATCTATAGATATCTCCAAGTCTAAAAATACTTATCCACTGTTAGTCCAAAATGTTAAATACCTATTAATTCCCCTTCAGGGCTAGGTATTAAACCAGGCTGTAGAGATGCATTGTGTGAAGGAGGATGTGAAACACTGTCTCGTACCACTCATGGCACAGCACAAGGCAGGAAGATAAAGTGTACTATTTAGTAGTTGGAAGAATCTGAACACTGGCTTGTGAATTTTTTAGAACTCCAAGCTAATTGGCTAGGACCCATTTGGCAGGCTACAGTGGAAGAAATGGCAAGGATGACAGGATCTGCTTAGTACTACTGAAGCTGGTAAGAAAAATGGATTACATGCTGGACTTTGTGGTTTTGCTTTGTAGATTTCTTTTTTTTCTTAATTTTTTTTTTACAAATTTTTGAAAATAAAGATCTGAAAAGTTTTTATTCAGAATGTCACCTAGGTGTTTCATAGGAGTCACAGGTTCCACAGGTTTTGTGAGATTTTTAGTGTGTTCATTCCCCTTAATTGGCTGAATTGTCTGGTTAAACTACATTTCCCATTGCACCCCA
Source organism: Aphelocoma coerulescens (assembly GCF_041296385.1). NCBI lineage: Eukaryota > Metazoa > Chordata > Aves > Passeriformes > Corvidae > Aphelocoma > Aphelocoma coerulescens. The sequence goes on from NW_027184085.1 coordinate 7,200,668, forward strand.
GAGCTTCTACATGCTATGAGAGTAGATATGAAGGCAAACAGTCCAAGAGCCAGATCTGTGAATTAAGATATTTGTGTTTGCTCATAAGTGGGGGGGGAAGGAGAGGTGGAGGGATAGTTGTTCCACAAAATTATTATTAGTGAAAGAAAATTCAATGTTTTATTTACAAAAAAGACTTTTTTTGCAAAATATTACATTGTGATACTGCATTAATAATGGTCATTTACTATTATTATTACTACTATTATTATTATTGTTATGTATATATATGTATTGCATATGTGTATTTTTATATGTATACTACTTTTTCTAAACCATTAGCAAACAGCAGTTTTCTGCTGCTCCTGCATCTCAGGTGGGAGATCTTATGGAAGACAATAGAGATCTAGTGAAAAAAATTACTTGGCTTCCCATCTAAACTTTTCTGTGGGTGTTTTCTCCACCTAAGTGCCTTTTTCTTGTCAAAGTGTCCTCATCCACAGGCTGGAATGTGGTACTGTCATGAGGAGCCCAGGGGTGCCTCAGCAGCAGCAATCAGCAAGGAGGGGTGGCAGGGAGGCTTTACCCTACAGTTTGTGAACTTTCCCAGACTGTGGAGGGTGCCTTGAACACTTCTGTGTTTACATGTGAAAGGATGGTGCTGCCTCAATCTGGGGAGAGGGGGCAGCTGCTCTGGGCTGGCAGCAGGTAAGTGGCAGATTGGGAGGCAGTCGGGGGAAGGAGCCCATCTCCAGTAGTCCTGCCTTCCGTGCCTTTGTAGATTTTTCCATACCTGAGTGAGCTGCAGCAGGCAGCCGCTGCTGGGTGTCCCAAAAGCCTCCTGTCAGAGCACATCTTGATGACCACATCCTCACATCTTTTAAGCACTTCTGAGGCACACAGGCCATAAGGAGGTGGTACGGGGACAGCGCTAGAAGCAGACACCAGCTTTCATAAGGTCAGCGCTGCTCCGTGATTGGCAGGGCGGCAGCTTCTGATCAATAACTGCAAGGGGTTATTGATCCAGCCACCAATCTGAACTCTTAATTACTGATATTAAATGTCAGAAACTTTCAGAGTTTAAGCCACATGACTGTAATCTCTTATTCCAGAAGCTCTGTGGTGGCAAGCTCTCATCAAATTTTGTGTGGCAAGGGTGTGCTCTCAGCTCAGCTGCTGAACACTGGGAATGATGTGGCTGCCTTTGGTATGGCTGCTCTCGGCTTGCTCGGTGGGAGGGAGGTTGCTGTCTGGCCCATTGCATCTTTCTCCTGCATATCATTCAAAACTAAAGGAGAATAAAAAAGAAGAGCCCTTCTCTCCCTCTAGCAGAAACTGGAGTCCTCAACCCACTGAAATCCTTGCTTTGAGTACCTCAGAAGGCCAGGAGCTGAAGCTTTCCTTGTTAGCCCATATTAATATAGGCCTGTATAAAGAGAAACACAGCAGGTGAACATTTCATAGATATATATTTTTCTTATCTATGTACTACAAACTTTTTGTGCGGAAAGGAAAATAAGTCATCCTCATACTTTTTATCTACGGGTACATGTCTGTTTGCATGAGTTAAATGCACACAAGTGCTCTGGGGATACCTGCTACAATCTCTAACAACTCCTTAATTGTCATTCTGATACTTAGTAAAAGTTTGAGTCTCTTTCCTGATCCTATAATATCTTGCTCACTATGTCCAGTACTCTCATTTGTTACCTTTGTAGAATCATAGATCCATTTGGGCTGGAAAAGACCTTTCAGAACAATCCCAACTGAAAATCCAGCACTGCCAAGCACATCCCAGCACAGTGTCTCTGTAATTAGGGATTTTCTCCCCCTTTTTAATTACTTTGCATTTATCAGCATTGAATTTCACCTGCCATTTTTTTTCCCTATCATTCAGCATCATAAGATCAGTGCTTCTAGCTGTCAGATTTATTTTAGGTTCCGTGGATATCTCAATCCCATCAACAGATTTTTTTGTCCCTGCTGCAACAGAAAGGATCCCTGTGGGACTCCTTTGGTCACCTGCCTCCAATAAAATTTGGCCATTTATTACTGCACTACACGCCTACTTCTTTAAGCAGTTATTAACCCAAGAAAAGCATTTCCTATTTCTTCCTGCAGTACCCTGGTTTCTTTACAAGCCATTGGTAAGAGACTTTTCAAAAATCCAAGTGTGCTTTTATCCATCCATATGCTTACTGACTCTTTAAAAGCACTGTAATAAATTTTGTAAGGGATAACTACCTCCTATAAACGTTGTGTTGCCTCTTTCACATTACGTTATATCCATCTACTTGCCTGCCAGTTCTGTTCTTGATTATAGTTCCTTCCAATTAGCTTGATACTGTGGCACACTTGCTGGTTTGCAGTTCCCCATTTCTTAAACTGAAAAAAAAAATCCCTGATAAAAAGGTTTCCTCTTTAGCAAGAACTAATAATCAAATTAAAGATGACCATGGAGTACTCTTGATTGCTAATAACACTTGTGAGTTTAGAAGGAGGAGTTATTTCAAGTTACTGAGCATAACTTCATTTTATTTAAAATTTTTCAGGCTATTCATAATCTGAAGAAATCATTAAAGGTAGAAACTAAATCTTAATATCTGTCTCTCTGGATGGTGAATCAGGGTTGATTCCCTTCATTTAGTCTCTTGAACTGGGTTGTTTATCATGTCATAATTAAAGAAAAAAAAAAGGAAAAATTGATGATTTTTTGCTATGATCATTTCATTCCCAGAAAAAGGGAATTACACTAAAAGGAGAGCAATCCACAAACAGTGGTTACCTCTGTCTCCTGCCTATTTATTTATAAAGGGTTTTTGAAAGATATTACACCTTGGAGGGTCAGCTGATTCTTGAGGGAACCGAGTACTCTATTATAAAAATTAGTAGCAAGCAAGTAATACTGTATCACAGGTAATTAAAAAAATTTATAGATGGGCAAAATGCATTAAAGGGTTGGGGTATCCTATTCGGTGTATCATGGAGAACCTAAACAATCTATAAATGGGCAAATGTAACTAATCTTAAATAAATCCTATGAAACCAAAGAAAGCCTTTAAGTCAGTTAATCAAAAGAAGCCAGTCAAGCAGTTGTCTTGAGGTAGGTGAATCAATGAATATCAAGAACCTTAAATCTGTATTAAATCCCATTACTTATCTTTGTTTACCAAATTTTAGCCTCAGTGCCCTCTCCAGGAATATATATTCCAAAAAAGAAGTTAAAACCCCTCAGCCTGGCATGGCAATAGCACTTCCACATCCTGTTCAAAAAGAATCTAAATTAAGTTCTGTGGCAAAACTTTCCAGTTGCACATCACCTCTTCAAATGTCACCTCAGTGATGTCATCACATGGTAGGAATAACGCTGAGTTATTGAATACTGCTGTTTTATTTTGAGTTGTACTATCTTTTGTTCTCAGTCCTTCTTCTTAGGCCTCTGGTTGCTGAAAACTCCCAGGAGTGAACTGGAAAAGCTCTTGGCCATACTATAAAGCTGAGCAGTAGGAGAGCTGCCTCTTTATTTCAGAGGATTTTATAACCTTCTCTCTTACTTTAGGCAGGGGAAAATGTGCATCTCTTTCAGGTTTCACTGGATTCAAAATCAGCTCTTTTCATCTGCTCCTTAACACCTCCATGGCTTTAGAAACATAGCTCAGGACTATGTAGTCAATTTAATACGTATGTAGGACACTTCTAACTGGCTTTTGTATGTATGTGTATCTGGAAAGGATGACTCAGAGTTCCTTTCAAGGCAAGGTTTTAATTTTTTTGCATTTATTGAGCACTTAGTTACATGAGGCTCAGTACAAGCTGAAATTCTGCTTCAAGTAAATTGCAGTTAACTTCCCTTTTATAAAAGAATAAGAGAACACTCTAACACTTCTCATAAAAGTCTTTTAAGACTTTGTTTTCAAGAGGGCTTTCCAAATTGAATGACCATGAAAAAATATTGCTGTTTACCTTATTAACCTGTGTGGACAAGCTTGAGCTCTTTTTTTGTCCTTTGATTTCCCATTTGGTAAGGAAGGCTATAGCTATATCACCAGTTGCAGGCAAGAACAATGGTTCAACTTTTCTGCTAAATTGGTTAGAACATGTAAGGATTTGTGTAAAACACACTAAGCCTAAATGAATAAGCAGAACCAGGAAGGAACACTACGTTCTCTTCAGTAGAGCAGACTTCTGCTCTGCCCGAACAATGGGCAAAACAAGCTCTCTCCTTTTTCAGCCTAATCTTCAGCATAGATATACCTTAATTAGTACATCCAGTACTAAACAACAAATACGTAGTCTTACTGAAATACTAATCTGATATTGTACACACTACAGAACAGGACACAGTCTTATATTTGAAAGGTTTCCTGATAATAACCAGTCGTTTCACAAGTGCACTTCTTCTCTGTCCATGAGGCCGAGTAAGGTTTCTATAAGATTTGTAAGCAAAGGTAAGGCAAGTTTTTATGGTCCTAAGTTGTTTGCCTCCCAAAACCACGTACTGAACAGTCTCTCATTTCTCTGGGAGAAATAAATAAGCCTTTAAACGCTGTTAAATAAAGACAAAGTCTATGCAAGTTAGGTGTTTAAGGTATCTGGACCCAATGTCCCCTTGGAAAGAACCCTATGAAGATACACACCTTTTCTTATTGACCTGCAGGAAAGTTCATCTCACTTGTCTTCAACAGTGTGGATTTAGCATCTCACTGGATTGGTCAGTTAAGATGTCCCCTGTGTCAGACAGGCAGCTGCAGGAGATTGTGCTTTGGTTGGCTTCATGTCATGTGTCAAAGAAATGACATATGTCACAAGGGATGAACACATCCTGTATTCACTACAGGGGGAGCCTGTGAGGCTAGTTTAGATTAGACTTCTTTCTCTTAGGTAAAATTAATCACAATTTTATTTTACAATAACTGCCTCAGTTACTGTTAAAGGTTAGGCTCATATCATGTACAAACTAAAATGTAATATTTATAGACATATGTCTCAGAAGAATTTTACTATTTCATGGTTATCAGGAGATCAAAACAAAGAAGCATCTATAAGAATAAGAGAAAATACATTTACTATAGAAGTAATTGCCTTCTCCTCTAAAGCGTTTTTGAGTTATAAATATACGCTTCTGAAGGTTCAAAAGTTTAGAGCATTTTTAGAAGAAAACATGTTCAATAAGAAATCATCAGGAAGAGTTGATTTTATTTCAACAAGAAGTTTTTTTTAGACTGTAGAATGAGAGTTGTTTATGATATATTCTGTTAACATATCCCTACATTACTCTTTGCTCTTTACGTTTTTGAAAGTCAGGATTCTTTCTAAAGCATATTTTATAAAAATCTGTTTTTGCGAGATTATGATAATGTCTCTACCAGCTGGATGTCTAGTACAAGGAGTCTTGTTCTTTGAGGAGACATTCATGTTAGTAGCTTGATTCTTGACCAAATGGCTCCTGGTTTTTACAACTGCATTGCATTTGCAACTTCATAATTATGGGCTTTTATTTAATATTCTATACAAAGTAAAAAATATAGTGCTTATATCAATTCGAGTTTAAGCTCTAGTTTAAATCTACTAAAAAGATGTTAATGATTTTCTTTTTGAAAGTGGTTTTTTTTCCATAAGTGCTATAAAATATTCAATGTTTATAAATATATTGCCAAGAATAGCTGAAGACAGTGAAAGCTAAAACATGTTATAATTATACGAGCTGATTTTCAGACTTCATATAATACTGGCTGTTCTATAGCCTGTGGTATTATCCTCCTTTAACATGTACAGCTGATTCCTGGATGAAAGAAATAGGATCAGAATGGACTATTTTTAATTAGCCTGCATATTTGAATAGCCTAAATATTTTAGTAAAATACACACCCAGATACTTTTAAACCTATTTTAAACATACGAGATTTAAAACAATTACAAAGCTATCTTAAAATTTTCTGGCAAGCTACTAACCACCCAGAGTAAATTCTGCTAATAATATGTTCCAGTGCTATCTACAGGTACTCAAGGATCAGCACTGATTGCACACCCCTTTTAGAATTCTGCTCTCCTTTGGGGAAGTGCTACAGAAATAAACCAATGTCTCCCAGAGTATAAGATCTAGTCATTTTACTTATTTAGATATCTATTCAAAAACAAGGAAAAAATTACATTTTTTGTTTTCTGACATTTGAAAATTTTCATGCATTCTCCCTTTGGATGAAATTAAACATATAGTAAAAGGAATAGAATAGCTTGGAGATCTAAAGGTGATGATTTTCTTCATGGGTATAAAGATGGAACAGAGTAGCTACAGGAGAGGAAGAATACTAAAACTTTGTGTTTCTTTGTTTGTATGTATAAAGAAGACTGCTATTTCAAAAAGTCAAATGCCTTTTTTTTTTTTTTAATGTTTTTAAAGTCTGACTCAAAAATAGAGCCACCAGTGCATATGGGAACTAAAACAGATATGCCACCAATAATGATATTCCTAGAAATACCTTTTCCTCTTGTATATGTGTACCTGATGTTATCTGAAGCATTTGAAAATGTGTTTGTGTACACCAGCACTATAATAGGATTTTGTGAATTGTTCTTATCTAAGCGTTATATATGCATCCAGAGGGAAAACTTTACTTTAACCACGTACATTATCAGAAAATAACAATCTGGGGCATAAGCATCCCAAGTGTGCACCTTTTTCATGATGTCAAACAAAGCAAACAATACACATATTTTCCCATTATTTTATGTTTGATTTTTTTTCATTATTATTATTATGTTAAGCCAACTGTGTTGGATTTGTAAATGGGCTGTGACTGTTACTCTATAACATCTGCTTATCCAAACAAGTCTTTCCTGATAATGGTGCCCAGCAATGCAGGCCAGGAAGTGGCAGTGGGAAACAAAGGGTATGTCTCTGACAGTGGCCACAGGTTTCACCTTGGGCTGATTTACATGAGTGCAATAAGCAATTCAACACAAAAGAGTTGTTTTCAAAAAGCTATTTCCAACAGGAGAGCATGAACACAATCCCCCAAGCTATCCAGAAATTAAGATCAGGGAGGCAATGGTTGTTTCTGTTAGAAGTCACGTTCCTGTGAGAACAATGCACTGGAAACTAGAAGAAACAGACATCAGCAATGCATGTAGGCAAAGGTAGCAAACATTCTTCCTATCTTTGTTATGTACAAGAAACTTGTTTTCTTTAACTTCAGCACTTCTTCACTGCAGTGTTATGTGTATATTCCCAGCAGTAGAAGACAAGCTGAGCAAGTTTTCATCAAAAGAAAGTTTGCAGGGCTGCAGTGCAAAGGAAAGAAAAATTGATCTAACTACTACGATGAGAGAAAACCACATTTTTTGCAGAGTTTATGGATAGACAGTTACCATTTTCTTAGTGACAATATCTGTGTTAATCGGTTTTGCATCTGAACTTGGAATAGAGGCAAAGCAGATTTATTAGAGTCAACCCTTTAAGTGAGTGACTTCTGTGAGTTCCAGTAACCAGATGCTAGAATTTTCTTAATCCAGATGGTGACCAAAAAGAGATATAGAGAGGTGTGGATGATCAAAAGTGGAAAAGATTCCATCAAGATCATGATAAATATTACTTTTCACTTAACACTCTTGCTACACAAAATCTTACGCTTGACTTGAACTGCAGCTGTCAGAGCCTCACTGTGGCATTTCTTTTCATTAGTTGTAGGGGTAAGTTTTCCACTTTTCAAACACAGGGCAGGTTGAACCCTTCTTCAACCCAACAGGTAAATTTAGTGTTAGAAGTAAAACAAATATAAGGTTCTCCATGTTCAGTAAAGCATCTTTTTTTTTTTCCAGACATCCGAAGCAAGGAAAGTAGAGATTCCACATCACACTTTCAAGAAGTACCTATTTCACTGCATGATACGAGTGTTTGTACTCCCTCATTCTTTACACTCATGAAAATTAACAAGATTCACGGAAGCTTCAGTGGTGAAAGCCATACATTTTCCAGACCGAATGACTTCCTACTTTAGTCTCTTAGTCGGTGTGGCTGTAACTGATATTTTACTTTTTGGATAGTCTTTCAGATTTCACTTGGCATGGTAAGTTCCTGGTAAACTCGCAACATTACCACAGCAGTTCCCATGCAAAAGTCCTCACTTAGTAGAAAATGCTTAATATTCCTCCTCTCCCTTGGCAGTGAAACATTTGGGAACCACCATAAAGCAGCTGTGCATGGGCTGTTAAGAAGTAATTTGACACCTTTACACCATGCAGAAACAGGAGTAATTGGAGCCTGGTTTTTCAAGCTCCCATGATGTCTCAGTCCTGAGGTTGGGAAAAAAATATGCAGGTAATTTCTTACTTTTCATTTCTTGCTTTTTCTTGAAGGGGAACTTTTAGGTTGTAGGTACTGACCACATCTGCCTGTCCAAACGAGGAGTTAAAACTTTTATGGTGCTATCCAGAATTTAAATTCTTTGTATGTGATTAGATGGACTGCAGTCGAACAGCCCTCAAAACATGATGATGGCATGAATCACTGGCTCTAGAGAGTAGAACCACCTTGAGAGCTTCCAATGCATGTTAATAAGTCTCCTGGAGTCTGTAAGGCAGTTTGGCTACCACAGGTTTTGATTCCATGACCCACATTCATAGCACGGCAGCACCAATGTCTCTGTCCATTGACTTCAGCAACACTGCTTTCCCAAGTAATTGTTATCCAAGCTGAATAAAACCTGAAGAGTGTGATCAGTGGTTTGTGGAGCTACTAAGTGCTTTGCAGTGGAGTTTTAATATAGCTAAGACAAATGATGTAACAAAGATATCTATTTATATTTAAAAGTGATACTGTAAATAGTTAGGATTCCATTTAATGCATTGCAAAGTTAGGTAACATGATAAACTACCTGATAACAGTCAGGCTTTAAAATCCATTAAGTGTGTTTGAATATTGCATCCTAAATGTCCATCACTATTACAGGATTTTATGTGAAAGTACAAATATATAGGGCTTAAAAAAATCTACACTGAATAAAAAGACAGTAATAAAATAGAAGCTTACTGAGTTTCTTCTTCGACTATTCTTTCTTCTTCCTTTTAATTTGACACTTTATTAAAAGTCCAGAGCTCAGAATTTCAACCCCTGGTTAATCACCACTTAATCATTTGGCATAAGTTAAAGACACATCTCTGCAGCAATGGTTTTCTCCCTGTAACACTCTCCTGATTAAGCATCAGGCATTGCTGCCTTTTCCCAAACATATCTCTAATTTAGATGTGGTCAATCCACCTTCTAAAATACTGCCAAGTGTACATACTATAGATGCTAAAAAAAATTACATGAAAATATGTGTCATCCTTGGAACAGATGCCACCCTAAACTGTGCTGCAAGCTCCAGAGAAAGGATACAGGAATGGACTGTGAGTAATTCAGTGTTTTATCACGCTCACATATCTAAAAGCCTAAACTTTAGGGAGCTTCTTTGTACTAGGATCCATCTGGTGACTAAGCTGGACAAACTGGGAAGCTGTGTGAGACTGTGTGATGTTTCAAAATTGCGCAATTACACCTTGGAGTAATTGTTCACAGATACCTATTTGGTGCTGACCACAAATAATAATAGATGGGTGTCAGGAATTATGTTTCCCCACAGCACTGCAGAAGTAGGGCTGGAACCAGTTTTCCTTCCACCTAACTTTTGTTGCCTTCTCTGCACGGCACTTCTCCCTCCTGTGAAGTGCAGAATTAATTTCAGCAGCGATATGGGATCAGGAATGTAGGAAATCTTTGAGCCAAGATGGATGCTTGACATAATGAGTCGTACAGCGACACCATGGAATTTGTCAACTGTGATCATCACCAGGGCGCTGAGAGTTTGGGATATTTTCTGTAAACACACACATCTTTATTTTTCCATGTGTTTTGCAAACCCGTATGGTGGAAGGCTTTTCACACTTTTAGCCTGCAGACTTTTATTGAGTGTGGAAGCAGAGTTTATAAATAGGACTTCTCTTTTTTCTTTTAATGCCATTTAGATCTCATTTTTAGCAGAGTTTATAAACAAGCTACATTTGTTCTTTTTATTGGCTCAAGAGAACAGCTGTCTATCAAGCATTCCTGTTTACATGATCTCCTTTGGTAAGCCATGCTTAGAGACCTTCTGTGGGTTATCAGTAGCTGTTATATAAATAACAGCATATTGGATGAAATCTGTGATATTATTTCATGTGCATTTTCTTCCCTTACACTGAAGTTCTCTTGTAGGCAGTGGCCCAGAACCAGATCCATTCACCTCTGAAATGTCTCCAAAGTCTTTACAGGCCCTGTGTTAGATGCTGGCAGACAATGCCCCAGGGTTGCACAGATCATATGCTGGCTATCTGTAGAGGACTGCATTTCAGCCATGATGAATTAAGTGATTTCTTTCCTCAAAAAGCAGGAGATGTTTGACAGAAAAGCTAAAAACACAGTGCCAAAGTGGGAGGTCTGTGCTGTCAAGAGGTGTCAAACTGACAGAACTGGAGACCTAAACCTTCTGTTCCCCTACAGCGAAAAACAGATTTCGAACCACGTCACATACTAGAAGCACTGGCAATGGAAGCATTCATGTATGTTAGCCACGATATAGAGGCACCAGATGTAGAGACGTGAGATTTTAGTTGCCATCTCAATTCCAGTCTCAACTTTAGAGATCTAGAATTTAGTTCCCCAGAACTTTGTCCAATACTGCACCTTTTATTTCCATAACACTCTCCAACGCTTATCCCCAGTGCTCATTCAAATACAAGATTTTGGATCCAAAGTGGTTGAAGATTCTATTTTTCATTGCCCAAACATTCCCCAATTATACAAGTTAAGTAAAACTTTCAGCAAATGTTTAACTCCATCTTTTAGAAGCAGTAAATGTTCAAATTCCTAAAGGGCACAGCCCAACTTAAGCATATGTTTAACCAGCATCCTGACTCAGTTGTTGCCCTGCATGTGGGGGCTCAGTGAAAAATAAAAAAAGAAATCCTAATTGTAATCCTGACTTTGGGCCAGGATTTTATTGAAATATTTATAAATAAAGACACGGTGGTATTTAATTATTTAAGAAACAAACTGGTTGTGGAAATTTCACAGAGATGTAAGGTCCTTGGACTTGTGCAAGAGATAAACTTGGCCCACTTTCCTGTGACTAATATATACAGTACAGAAAGAGAGAAAGGGGAAGGAAAAGCCATTTTCTTTCGCAACAGGAACATACGACATTAAGGAAACCGAAAACTACATTTCTAAAATTGTTTCCATTTCAGAGTTCTTCTGCCTATGGAGAATCAATACGCCAGAAGAGCATAGCCTTAAACATTAATACTACAGCATAAAATTTGTTTTTGATGGATTGATAGGCACATTTTCTTAAGGCCAAGAAATAATGAATACAACCTTTTTTTCCAGATAGTCTATCTTTATCCTCTCCCTGCACAGAGGATGTAGAGAATAATATGGTACCACTTGCCTGTATATAGAAACATCTGTTACCAGGCACCAAGAGGTTTCACTGCGATGCATGTCCTCAACCCCATATATCCAATTGTAACGGCAAGGGGAAATCAGAATACAGGAAAATGCTGTTGTTTGCTCTGCTTCAGCTTTAGAAAGCCAGTCAATCAAGAAAATCTTGGCTGATGTGATGGTGGCTAATAATTCCCAGGGGATTTTACTCTGCCCTAACTACACAGTCCCTAAGCAGGCTGAGCTTAAAAGCAAATCCATGTACACCCTGATTTCAACACGTAGTTTTACATCATGTCACACTTGCTTTTCTTTCTGAATCAGCAATAACTAGCAAGTGCTTCCCTAGTAATTCTGATCTTACATATGGACAGAGTAAAAATAATAACTTAGGTATTGTCCTGACATTTGGTGATTCTTTGCAGGGAGGAAGCATGGGCCCGCATTTGTGGGGCATCTCTAAATTCCTACGGCTCCAAGAGATGCTTCCAAGATCACTGGGTATGCAGTTGAATTTCAAATTGTGTGTCTTTCACTGTCAGACACATTTTTATTCACTTTTACACTTACAGAAGAGGCAATTCTGATTCCATAAATCCCCTCTTTTTCTTGGTGTCTCTTTCCCACTTAACAATGATGTATTTGATACCCAAAGTCAAATCTGAGCATCCTTCAGAGGAAGAAGAAACCGCTGGACCCAAGTAAAAAGAGTTTTTTGCAAGGTTGTTTTCCTATTCAAATATATTTGTACAGAGGAGGGTGGTAGTGTGGAAAAAGCAATTCTGCTCTCTTTTGGGTAAGTCAAATAGGAAAAAGACATGATGTTAGGACATTATCATATGTAGTTTTACTCTGTCATGACACAGTTTAGGCAGAATTCAGGGAAAAGGCTGACCTTTCATTGAATGTCACCTTGTAACAACTCAGAGTTAAGTCTAATCATATTTTTAAATAAGGGTAGGGAAGAGTATTCTTAAGTCTGCCTCAGTGGAAGACCATGGGGGCTCTTCAGCATCCTTAGTTTTATCCAGCTGCTCTGACAAAGGCAAAATCAGCGGAAGAAAAATAAAATGGAAGGAAAAAGCCTTAAAACGAAAGTTAAAGTCAGTGTAACAGTTCAGTTAGAAATCAGAATTGTGCGAAGTCCAGAGCAACTTTTCCATCCTCTGAGATTCTTGGCAGCTTATCTAGTATCTCCCAGGATTTCTGCTTGCAAGAACAGAGCATAATATTGTAGTCATTGATTGCATTTTATTATTGTACTCTGAGTGCTGTCTGAGGGACTGCATTAGTGGAGCAGACAATGGAACCTGACTCACCCAAAACTTGTAATTGTCTTGGATGAGGCTAAAGATACCACCACAAAACTGTTTGTGCTATGTTACTGCTGAAAAACCCCAGGCCTTTGGCAAACTCTGGAGCACTGTCTTGTGCTTGGAACAGAGAAGGAACTTACCCTTAAGTCCCAAAAGAGCTTACGAAGTAAAGCTTCCTTAAGAAGACTACAAGCTAAAACTTAATGCTGCAGTATTATGTGTTGCTTCGCAATAATATCAGCATTTGCACATTGTAATATGACTTAGGGATACGTTATTGATTTTCTTTCCTAACCACCCAGTAATCAGCATCTTGGCTAAGGTTCCTCTATCCTTCCAAGTCACTGTACCGCCATAGAACCGATCCTTTCCTATTTCTTTTTAGATTGTTGCAGACCCCAGCCTGTGCCAGGTGCTTCCCAAAGAACAAAGCTTAGGAAGTAGCTTTGAGATCTATGTAAAAACTCATTATAGTGATATTTTTTTCCTTCTTCTTTATATTGAACTGCACCTTTCAACTAATGAATTCAGCAGAGTTAGCAACTTACACCAAAAATTGGTCCTTTGTTAAACTTTTCCAAGCTTTCTTTTCTCCCCGCTTTGCATGGAGGGAGATACAGGTTCATCGGTTGGTTGTTTGATGAAATTCTCTTAATTCTTTTTTGCTTTTCTTTTTCCTCAAGAATAAACAGATGGCTTTGTAGCTAAAAATATTATATAACACACCTCTGGTCAAAGTCTTCTGAAGCATATATGTTCTTATTTATTTTTCTCTGCAACCATAAATGTCTCAAATACTTTACAGAAATCATACCTGACTCTTCACCTGAAATGAGGAATGAGATTTTTAGTAGATTTCTTTGTAGTCCTTCCCACTCCTATCGATTTTGATAGAAGTTTGGAAACTCACAACTAAAATGTCTCCTACTGTAAACTCCTCCTTTTGAGCCCTTTGTGGACATATCTTTTAGCTAAATGGCTATTTATGTTTTGCTTTCAATCTGTCTCAGACCAAAGAATTTATCGTCATTTGTTCATTTTCCTTGCAGCCCATAATGCGTTTTCTGTATCCTGGTTTTGTCTGGGATAACCTGGTTTCAGATGGGACAACCCCATAGGCCCATCAGACATTGAAATGCAGATACTCCAAGTGGACTTTCTTGTGACCTTGGAAATTAACTGAAAAGTAGATTATTACCTTCTTCCTTCTTAGCCAAAAACACACAGGCGCAGAGTACATTTGAATTGGTAATTCTTAACAGCCAAGTGCATTCCTACTGGGAGCCAGTTAGTGTGGATGGAGTTAAAGCAAGAGAGAAGTTTCTGCTTTGGAAACCCCAAGATCTCACATACCTATACATGCAGTCATTTATTAATTTACTTATTTATTATTGTATTTCTAAGAATCTTTGCACGCACATGAATTTCATATGATGGGAAATGTTAATCTTACGTTAAAGAAAATGGCTGGAAAGCTTTTCATCTAGCTTCTGCAACCAGGATTTATTCTATGACCTTTAATAAATCAATTCTGGATGTGTCAGTTTTCCCACTGGTTAGATTTTGATTAATAATGACCCTTAATACAATTTCTGCAGTTCAGAATAGGGTGATGAAAGTGAAGGCCCAGTCCTGACAACTTTTACTTCATCAGGTAGCACTTACTCCTGAGAATGGTTTTATGAACCTCAGTAGAAACTGCTCAGCTGAGAAGTTTACATGAATAAGTATGACTTGTTTAATATCTGTCAACTTTTTTCAATTTTTGAAGTTTAATGTGGCATTTAAGTGAAAATTGTTTTTTCTTTATGAAGGTCTTTTTTTAGCCCATCAGGCCTTATGACAACCCAGATAATTTAGCACCCTTTTTGATGATGGAAGAGCTGTGATAGTTTGATGCCACTTGGCTACAGTTTAGGTATTTTTTATTTGGAGGTGGGGTGGGGAAGAACTTGTTGTCTATGTGTAATTTTTGCCAGCATGGGTTTACACCTTCAGACAAAGGATCAAGTTGACTGATGATATTCCCATCCAAGGTAGACAGCAAAACTCTTTCCAAAATCTAGCTGCTATGCAGTTATACACATGCAAAATGACTCATTCTTTATTGCAGCGGCATCCAAGATTGTTACAACAGATATGACAGTGCCCAAAACAAAGGATGCACTCCAAATCAATTTACTGGTGAGGGAAAAAATGGCAGAAATTAGAAGTCTAAGAAAGATTCTTACCATCTCCTGGCTATATTCAGGATTTCAGAAGGTCTTCATTTTCATAACAGGACGCCAACACTTTATTCTTTAACATCTGAACAATGATAAAACTCAGAAATTGTGATACACTTCTCTGTTTCAAAAAATACATGTTTCAACAGCTTTATCAAAATGCATAGCAGAGGAATTTTGATGTAGGTTCTTCCCACAGCTTCAGGACACCTTCTGTGAATGGCTCTATAGGCGTTTCAGGGAAAACTCTTTGCTTACTAGTGGGACAATCTGTTTTTCTCTGTCTTTGCATAGACATTGGAATCTGTATTAGGTGTGATGTAGTGATGAGTCAAGTTATGAGTCTCAAGCTTTTAATTTAATAAACTCACAGTGCTAATTGTGCTCACAAAATTATTCAGAAATTCTGTAATTTTTATTTTGCAGGACTAAACCCATTATTTCAGTGCAGTTTTCAGCTGGGCCTAGAAGGTGATAACTACCATGATTCTTTTTCTTTTTTTTTTAATTTCAAAAAATCAATATTATAGTCATTTTCCACCCTTTCTGTTACCTCTCCAGATTTTCAATTACTTTTCCAAAGTATTTTTCTTGGATAAAATTAAACCAATTACTGCTGATCTTGACAAATAATGACACATGCCCTATGAACTAGTAGCCCTTTCTGTGCTCTGAAAGCAGTGCTTCATGAAGAAAAGGTGTTTATTTCTTCTTTTAATACTTCTTTTGCCAGAAAATAGTAGACTTAACTACCATGCTTCTTGATATACCAGAAATTTCTTCTGCTGAACTTCCAGTATTACTTTCTATCAGGTTGTGCCCATTATTAGTAGATTATGCTACTAGATACTTTTAATTTTTACAAAATTTGTAAATTAGTTCCCCTAAAATTCGTCACCAAGCAAAGATCTTGAGCACCTTCTTAACTTAAATCATATAAATGCATTACCAGGCAGGACCCTGGGGACAGGATGGGACCTCAGCCCATGGCCTGAGATGTTGCAGTACAAGAACTATTTACACATTGAGTCATAATGGAGGAAATTAATTCCCTGCCTCCAGAAAGGGACAAGTTATGTTATTTCCTTTCTGTATTTTCAAACCAAAATACAACTTAATTTTTTTTAAAAATTGCTTTGGTCATTTCAAAGAAGTTAAGGGAAAAGAAAAAATTGGTCTTCTGTTTCTCTCCAAGGTTTTTTGGGGGTTTTCTTCAGTGACAAAAAGAAAAAAATCTTTTTGGGTCTATCAGCCAAGTGAAAAATCAATTAGTTACACGGGTCTGGCTATTTGTTAGGATTAGCTATCAGGCAATGCATGTTTTTTGTTATTTTTTCCCCACAGTAGGACATATCATGGAACACAATAGCATTGAATTTTTGTTTACATCTTTACTGACAAAGTAGCATTTTCAGCACCATTCTTCAAGGTGCAGACAAAAAAAATGTAATAAAAGAGAAGGAGGAGAAGCAACTCCATCTGTATTTTAAAAGGTATGTATAGCTTTTGGGGAAAAAAAAAAAAAAAAGTGATTTAAAGATAATCCTAGAATGTTCAACACTCATTCTTTTTACATGAAATCCCAAAGTGAAACTCCATTTGACCCTCTCATTTAGCAAGAGTCTGCTTGGCCACCATCAAATTGAACTTCTCACACCTTAACTGGACTTGCTTTGTTTGTCTTTCCCTGATAAGAAGATATTTAGAGGCTAAAGAATATCCTACTGACTTCAGACTGGACTTGCACGAACATTCTGTATGATCTTTTTCTGTCCCTCTTTTTCCAGTAGCTACAAATTCCTTCTCAAAACCTCTTTTTGTCCTGGAATATTTCTACATTGCGACCTATTAAGCATCTTAGTGTCAATCTGCTCAAATAACCACAAAACACGTAATTAATCCCAGTTAGGTACATGAGTTTGCCAGGTGAAGAGGTAATAACAGGGGGGCAAACCATCAGCTGCTATGAAGCAGTCCAGCTCCGCTGGGTTCGGCATAACAATTTCTTGTTGTAACAGAGAAGACCACAGTACAAAATCTTCTCAGCTGGGAGACACTCAGTAACAGGCACCTGAGAATGAAATGCATATTTAAGAGTAGACTGAGGAAGGCAGCTTACAGGCAAAGGATCAGATAAAAAAAAAAAAAATTAAAAAAAGTCATCTCTCTGCTGCCACCTGAGCTGTTCACTATGGAAGAATAACAACTGATGCACAGGGAAGTTGCCAAGGAATACAAGGAAGCACAACTTCTTGTGTGCTGCCTTGGACTAGTTAATATTCATCAGCAAAGGTCAAGGCCTTAAACAGAAAGGTTATTTCAGGTAATTGTATGGAATAACAAGAATCAGTACAGCCCAGAAGTGCTGAACTTGGAATTCAAGGGTCGAGGTTTCCTGAAATTTCACATGTGACTGGATGTTCAGATGCTGGATTGTTTTCTAATTACTACAAATCTTGTGAGGTTTTTAAGCTGTGCACATAATCTGCATTTCTGAAAAACACAGTTATTAGTTACCAGAAACCCAATGTATTATTAATTTATTTAATGCTGATGGACTGAATTGTGTAAGGGGTAAAGACAGTCAAGAAGCAGTGATTGGCAGGAATAAACCGGTTTCACTGAATGGGGACAGGGAGGATTTTATTCAAGGAAATGGCAGTGAAACCTATCCTAATAAATAACCAGGCTGAGTTGACTCAAGCACTTATAATGCCAGTGTCTGTGATAAGCAATGGAAACATTAATATAAAATGCTTCACCATAAGCGAATACGGTAGAGTTCAGAATGATATATTGCAGCACAGCCATCCCTAGCATGGCATGCTTTTAAAGTGATGCTTATAATCATTTTTATTTTGGTAACAATAGGGGAAAAAGAAAGAACAGAACAGCAAAAATTGTTATCTGCTAAAAAGGAACTGCAATAGCAAAATTTCCTGATAAGAACCTACATAAGGATTTAGCCACAGTGAGAGACTGTGCTCAGATACAAATGCAGTAACTAGGAACGTGGTTGTAGCTTGTTCATTTCTAATCCTAGCTGTATGTTACAGTCAGATGGTGAAAGCAGTCATTTCATGAAATAACTGAAATTTTCAGATATTTCATGAAATGACCAGCATTATGGCTGTTCTACTACACTCTTAGACTGTTTCACTCCATCATTAAATTAAATGACTGGTGTTATTGTGAAAGTCACATTGGTGGGATTTTTATCACTTATATTTAGGGACCTGAACCTAGATGTACAGGTCAATTTAGGCTCTCAGAGTCATTGAAGAAAAGGTGGCATGTCCAGCTGGTAACCCAGCTGATCTAATTTAGCCACCTGGTTTTGGATTAAATAAAACATCCTTTTGCATATACTAGTACTTTCACTTAATTATAAAAGAAGTCAAATGTGATAGGTTTGAACAAAGATGCTTACCCATTGGTTGATCTTTGTGACTCCTATTCACTGTGTTGCTTAATACTATAAATGCTCACAACTGCTGTGAAAAGTATTTCTGTTATGACACACTCTTAGAGATTCACTTTTTACACCCTGTGCTCTTTGCCACAGGATATCTGATTGCACTGGATCCATTTGCTCCCTCTTTGTAGCTTACATTTCCCTTTCCCAGGGAAATGTGGGCTACAGGATAGAATTAGTATTATATTCAGGGGCTTTTTTTTGTTTTCTTTTGATCAGAACAAATAACATGACACATCTTTCTTTACCCAGTCTGGGACATTTATTAAACCTCTCCACAGTCACGGCTTTCCTACAGTCCCTAGACTTAAAAATTTGCCCCTGTTGTGACAGTCAAATTCTAGTGACAGATGAGCATGTTAAATGCCTTTACTGCCTTGAAGAAATTCTGTCTCATATTCCTAGTAAATGCAGCATTTTTTGGTCCTTCCCCTTGCAGGCCAGAAAAGACTAAGAGCCTGTCTTTCTAACTGCTTCCCTGGGAAGTGAAAAGTTCTATCTTCAGACAGCCATGATGAAGTGGTACCATTCATGGGGAAGACAATATTAGTTGAAGTATGGATGTGGTGAATGTCCGTGAAGTTATATGACAGGTTCACTCTTTTCTAATGAGAATCTGAGTGGAGCCAAGGGATTCTGCACATCAGATTGGAAATGTCCAATAGGGTTCTGATAGAACTGATTGGCTGGAAACTACATCTCAAAGCAAGTTTCCCGGCTGTGGATGCACAGTAGGGGAGGTGCAGTTCTGGGGTTTTCTGGGCCCTAGAAGGAGGGAAAAGCAAGCACCTGCAACACAAAGGAGAGCCTGATTCTCCAAGAGACTTACCAGATTTCCTGAAACTGTTAAAAAAGCTGTCCTTATCCCAGGGAAAAGGCTAATTGAAATGAATAGGGGTTTAAGTTTTGCATGAGGTCAAAGACTACCTGCCAGTTTGAGTCTCTCAGTCTAGGTTGGAATATGGTAGGGTAAATATTAGTTCCTAATTCATCTGCATATAAAACCCAGAGCACGTCACAAGGCACTGACCTTCACATCTGTTCACACAACTGGGTGCTCTGAATTCCTTAGAAGAAGGTTTTTTTTTAGTATGTACTCTTATAAGTTCTTTTGGTTATGGGGTATTCCACAGAAGAACAGTTGAGAAGGTAAGCAGGATTCAGTTGTTGAGATCTACTGCACTTCCTGCGTACAACTTCACCACAAATTCATACTCCAGAAGAGAGCGGGGAAGACTTATAATGGGGTAACGAGAGACAAAATGAGACATGTCACAAGTCTTAAATGGAAACTGGACAGTGAGATCTGGGAAATACTGGTCACAGAGGGGTAATATTTCTTACTTACCATACATCATGCTGTTTTATCAGATACAGGTTGTTATCATGAATATGTGCAGCCACCTCAGAACATTTTTGATCTGCTGAAATGCGTGTTCATGTCAGCAAATGTTATACAAGCAGTAGAGCTTGATAGTTGTGTATCCCACTGAACCCACTGCCCACTAGAAGGTACAAAACCAGCTCAAAGTCATCTGACAGAAGTCAAGTATTTCTGAGACAAATACTTTATGCTCTTTCCTGGTCATGGCCCCATAAATCCTAGAGGTTTCCCCTTTCCACATCAAAAATTTAAAAAGAAATTGCCTTCTGATTTGTGTCCTTTTTTTCTTTTACAGTCTGCCTTGAGAGATAAATGATCAGTTGAAACATCCTTTACAGACTTCATGGCTATCAAAGAGTAGAGAGACTTGTCCTGAACTTTTGTAAAGCTAGACATTTCAGAAAAGCTGAAATGTTGGACAAGAAATGGGAATGTAATCAGACAAGAAACATAAATTTTCTTCCTAGGGTTGCTGCTATGGAAATGAGAAACATTAGTGATTTCGGCTGGCTTTTGCTCTTTTCGTATGTCATCTAGATATTTCAAAAAAATGTTTGCCTTCCAAGTCTGTTTTTTACACTTGAGTTTTCTGGATTTTTTTTTTTTTTTAAAGGCTCAACTAAGTTATTTACAAATTAGCTCATTTAAGGATAAAACTGTAATTCACAGCACTTGTTTTTTATTTATTTAATGCAATATTTTGAGCTTCCTGAGAGGCAGATTTGTTGCATTTATTTTGCGTTTTTTTAGGTTAAAAGTTTGGGGTTTTTTCATCTTATTTATTTGACTAGGACTTTAATTTTATTTTGATATGGACAGATTTCAAACATACGAGTTTATGCTTATTTCTACAGTTATTATGGTTTTCAGTAAACATATACAGTTAGGCCTTTGAGTCACTACCCATGAGGCCAGATAACCTGATTTCTGAGCTCCAGCTTCACATATTTAAGATCAAGGAATCATAGAGTAATTTCAGTTGTAAGGAGCACCTGAAGGGTCAGGATGGCTCAAAGCTGGGCCAATTTAAAAGTCATACCATTTGACATAGGCCCTTGTCAGCCAAGTTTTGAGTGTCTCCAGGAATGGGTATTTCACCTCTTGTCTGGGCTTCTGCTTTAATGTTTGACCACCCTGATCGTATGGTGGTTTTTTTCCCTAATTTCTAATCAGAATTCCACTCTCTGTAACCTGTGTCCATTGCCTCCTGTCCTTTACATGTCTACCTTCCAAAAGAGCCTGGCTCACTTCCTCTTTAACATCCTAACTCATATTTAATGACATTTACTTACTCTGCTTTTCTGAAGACTGAGTAAGCCCAGCTCCCTCAATTTCTTTTTTGTATTTCTTACGGTCTGGACATCTCGCACCATGCAGATGCCTGTCAGAGAAACTTGAGTATCTTGAAGATGCAGGGGACATGTAGCACTACTCCAGGTTTGGTTTCACTAGTGCTGAATGGAACGTAATAATCACTTCCTTCAGCCTCCCGTCAAAGGTCTCGCTACTGTGTCCCAGTCTGTGGTTAGCCATTACCTCTGCAAGGATGCATTGTGGCTCATGCTCAACTCAGTGTCCACCAGGGCCCCCCCAAGTTCTTCTCTGCACAGCTGTTTCCAAGGCCAGCTGGTGGGACAGGGCAGAAGCTCTTGACCAGCATAAAACAACTCCAGTCTTGACCACATTCAGTGGCTCCACACAGCACCTGAAACTGTGGCACTCCAGAAACACCCTGCAAAGGAAATGGCTGCACCTCTTTCAGCCTGATGAGCAGTTGTAGTGGTTTGGTTCAAAATATCCATCACTTACTTATTTTGCTTCTGTGAGGTAAGAATTAGGAGAAAGCAAAGCAGGCACAAAACCTAAAAGAATATAAAGAAGTTTATTAACAGACCTAAAAGAAGGAAAGAAAAAATCAGACTAAACCTTCAGAACACTTCTCCTCCCCCCACCTTTCTCCCTTCTCCCACTGACAATGTAAAAAGACAACCCATGAGATTTTCAGTTTACCACTTCTATAACAATCTTTTTTTCAGTTCACTTAGGGAGAAGAGTCATCTCCACAAGAAGAGACATCTCCACAAGAAACCATTCTCTCATGGCTTCAGTATCACAATGCGACAGCTGCCCGGGTTTGTTCTCTTCTCACATGTGAAAGTCCCTTCCCTCGATTTACAGGTTTTCCCACAAATGTTTTTGAGGGTCCAATCTGTAGCTACTGGGGTACCATTTTAAGGACGAGCCGTTCAGAAGCAAAGGTTCTCTTCACTCATCTCTGGGAGCATCTTCAGCTCCAGGAACAGAGGCCCTCCTCCTCCCCTGGGAGCAAAAGGGTCCTCATCACTTTCATCTGTAGGAACAGAGGTCTTCTCCTTCCCTGGGAGCAAGGGTCCTCATCAAATTACAGCTACTGTCATTTGCTTATTTCAACACAAGTATTTTTGCTCACAATTGCAGTTTGAACGCTCCACCTCCCATGCTTTCATGAAATTACAGCGGGTACTCTGATGTATCACAGTCCATCACCACCATAGCTTCATAACAGAACTTCAGCTTCTAAGCTTGAAGCATGTCCTCTTTCTCCTCCCTCAGGGTTTCAGCTCTTCCTTCTTTACTGACTTTGGTGTCTCTTTTTTTTCACATGCCTTCACCTTCCCTCTTCCTCTGACTCAGGAGGGGATTGATGTCTGCAGGCTTCATCTGTTTTGGAGGAAACTTACATCACTAAAAAAGTGTTAATCTCACCCAGGCCGTGCAGCTGGAGTTCACTTATCGCTGTTGGCCACACGATCTTTGCCAGGCAGGGCAGCTTCAGCTGAATCTTTGGCCGCACTGGAGGGAGGGATGGGGAGCCGGGCCGCGCTGCCTGCACGGAGCAGGGCTGTGGGGGGGCTGCGGATGGAACAGGGCCGCCCCACAGCCGACCCGGCCGGGCCGCGCTCGGCCACCTGCAGGCCCCCCGCCCCACCCCGCCACCTGTCCGAAAGCCAGAAAACAAGAGAGCTTTCCCGGGCTCTGTTTGTTCTTAAATGTGGATCACAGAGGCCTGTCAAGCTTCTTAAGTGGCTTAAAAATTTGCCAATATTCAAACTAGCCAGTTGATAGGTTCTGTTAGGTCATAGAAGAAGCTGTAAGCACCTCTCTGCAAGAGAATCACTTCCGTGGCTATGCTAAATCATGACAGCAATGCACATGCCAAGACAAAGCAGTGGATAGTGCATTCCTTCAAGGTACAGCTGCTTCAGAGTGAAATGAACTGAGGCTGACAGTTTTCTTCATAAGAATTCAAAGTTTTAATACCAAGCTTCACTCACAATGGTAGAGAGAGAGATTCATCGAACTGAGATTGTGAGAATGAATTGTCTGAAAATAAACTGAAAATGGGGCAAAACAGTTGGGCATTTCTAGATGGTAATGAGATGCAATTATATATCTGAACTAAACAAATGTATCACATAGCAATTGTTTTTAAACTATTAGAAATTGCTCAAGACAGTGAGTGTGTCTGCTCATTTGTCCCAAGCTCACAAAAACCTCAGATCTCCTCAACTGGTAGAAGAATAAAGCTTCTCTAGTGGGTAGTTAAATATTGCTGACTAATAATTCCAAAGGCAGGTTATAATAATTTAATGATTAGTGAATGTGGGTGTAATCTTGCTAATTTTCAAGTAACCCAGAAGTTACATGGTAACACTTCCTGCAACCGAATACGTGACTTCCAGAACTGATACAAAACCAAAATGAATCACTGGAAATCTTTAAAACATGAGATAAGGATCTTATATGCTTCTTGCCAAAGCTTATAGTCTAAATAACATTTTAAATTAGGGGACAAGATTGTTTAATCTCCACCTAGAGTCAACAAAGAGGGATGTGACCCTCTCCAGAGGGATATCGTGAATTGCTGAATGATAGTCACAGTATGTCCAGTGAGATGGCAAGAGTGGGTGACAGAGCCTGTAATTAAGACATATCATTCATATGCAGTAGTATCAGACAAAGAACAATCTTCTCTCCTATTGGTGGCAGAAACAGGACATATTTAGTATGTTTTATGACTTCATCTGGTCATAAATAAAGAATCATAGAATGTTTTGGGTTGGGAGGGACCTGTAAAGGTCATCTTATCCAAAACCCTGCAGTGAGCAGGGACATCTTCATCTGGATCATTTTGTTCAGAGCCATCTCCAGCTTGACCTTGAATGTTTCTAGGGATGAGGCATTGACCAGGTCTTTGGGTAACTCGTGGCAGTGTTTTACTGCTCATGGTAAATATCTTCTTTCTTATATCTAAACTAAATCTTACCCTCTTAGTTTAAAACTACGACCCTTTCGCCCTTTTGCTGTAGGTCCTGCTGATAAGTCTGTCCCCATCTTTCTTATAAGCTTCTTTGAGTACTGTAAGGCTGCTCAACGCAGAATCTTCTCTTTTCCAGGCTGACCAATCCCAACTCAATCAGTCTTTACTCTTATGAGAGGTGGTCCCACCCTCCAATCATCTGTGTGGTCTCCTCTGAAGCCGTTCCAATATGTCCATGTCCTTCCTGTGCTGGGGTTATAAATTGACAAATTGCATAAAATTAAGTTTTAGAGAAGAAGATTGATTTAATTTACAGTTTAATTTAAACTAATATAGGAAGATTTCTTAGGGTATTGTAACATCCCTTTTCAGTATTGGCAGAACAAAAACTTGGTATTTGTGTTCCAATATGATTTTTATAATATGATAACATTTTGTCTTAGATGCTGACAGGATTTTAGTGACTTAACTAGAGGTAGAACTTCATTATTTTGTTAAAGAAAAATTTCTGAGATATTATTTTTTGCTAATGCACTTTTTTGGTGTATTTTATACAATTCAGAAAAAAAAATAACTTCATCAACTCAGAAATTGTTGATGAAATGAAATTTGCTTCTTTTTCACACCTCTGGGTTATTTATTACACTATTCTTCATTCAACATCTGGTACTTATTTTCAGTTGAAACTTTCATTGTTGCGATGGTTGATTACTCATACCAATTATTGCTGCTCTTCTGGTTGTACTCTATTTGAAAGAATAGGCACAGCAAGCAAATGCATTATTACCTATTATGACATTTATTATGATTATTAATATGTGTAGGGAATATATGCAGAGTATTATTCATATGGTAGTTAGACAGTTCCACACTCTTGATATTTGCGATCTTTGATATCAGGCTATAACAGTTTCCCCATTTTATATATTAGAGATGGAAGGAAATAATAATTAAAAATCTTGCCCACGGTTAAGGAGAGAAAATGAGTTGGAGCAGGGACTCACAGTCTTCTGGTTTTAATTGCTTCTAGAACAATATGTTTCACTGTATTATTGAGACCAAACAGAACTAAAAGTGATAGATGAAAAAAGTCCCAGTGGTAGGTATCTGGCTTACTTCTGCAGCCATATCACCAAAATGGATTGATTTTCACATCAACAGAGTCAGTTTAGAAAACATTTGTCTGAAATCCAGGAAGGCTGAATGCATCCATAAATGCAGAATATCCAGTTCTCAGACAAGTCAACAGGGGCTTTCCAAAAAATTATTTTGGGTCGGAGGTTTGGTAGGTTTGTTTCTCTTCAACTAAACTGAAGTTGTTGACTCTGAGGGTAATGAAAGAGACTTGCCAGTATTGAAGATGAGGGAAAGACTGTGTAACCTGCATAGTTTTCAGAAAATCTTCTCATATTTTCATAATAATCTGGAATCCACATTACCACAATGAAAGCACGGTGGATTGATGGACTAATCTTGCCATTATATGTTAAATATTGCACTGAAGTAAGGAGTACATGCAACTGGTGCCAAAAGAAGGGCATAGAACTCTCAGAGCGTAAGAAAGACAAGTGCCTCCAGTATGTAATTAATTCCATACATTTTAGGCTCCTTTTTGGTCATTTGAAAGTGCTCTGTCATTCTCCTTAATGGAAGACTGGGTCTAACTTAAAAGGTTAAGTTAGGAGAAAGGAATCCTGCTCTACAGGTTAGTTCTGGTCAGGTCATCAGTGGTAAAAGAAATGAAGTCTTGGAGCTGGGTGAAATTAAGTTTAAGGGCAACAAAGACATCAAAGACCAGATATCTAATATATATAGAACACACTAGGTGTAGTAAACTGGGATGTAACATGGGGGTGCAAACAAGGAAGAAAGAGCAAGGAGTATAAGGATGTTAGAAAATATAAAAATAGCCCATGCCAATTTCCCCAAAAAGGAGTAATAATGAAGAAAATCAATTAACATCTCATTTTTCCCATTTGTGAATTTGGAACACTGATGGCCAGATCCAAATGTTCCCTTGCTTGAGCAAGATGTGTGGTAGAGGATCCAGAGGGACAGTGGAAGGGTGACCATAATGTTCATGAAAGGGATAGGTACCATTGTGTATGTAACAATGATAACTGCTTTGTTATAGTGCTGAGACCTTTTTCTGGGCACAGATATTCTTTATTTTCTTTTCCTGTAATAAATAAATCTGAACCAGTAACACTTGTCTGGCTTTGCCATTAAGATTTCATTTTTATTAATAATAAGTTCTTGACTTCATGTATTCACTGCATTTCCCTTTAGCACAAAACAAGATTTTAAGTGTAATAAAAAGCTTAAAGTTTTAACAGACAAACAAGTTCCCATTTGACTAGCTTTCATAAAGCAGCTTCAAGAAGCAGCTAGGACAAACAGTTATGCTTGTTTTTGTCTCATCTCATTTTTATTTCTTTGTGGAATTTGCTGCTAGCGAGCAAAAAGAGTTTCTGATCATAGTCAGTTACTCTGAAAAATATATTTTATTACTTTCAAAAAACCCCACTTAAATGAAGGGAATTATAAAATCATTTTTACAGGAGTCTTTGGATAATAAATTGTCAAGTCTTAAATATCATCAGATTCTTTCATCTGAGTTTATCTTGTCGAGATGGATCAGAATGCTGTAATCAATCACTCAGCCATAAAATGGCTTCATCATACATGTGCATTCTCTTCAAAATCAAGTTGTAACATTTACACATAATAACTTACTGGTTGCAAGGTTAGTCCGAGCCTGTGTTCAATATTATCTGACATTTTATTGGCTACTACACAAACTTTTGCCTAATACAGTCATTTTACTTAGAAATTTAATTGAAAGGTTGCCTGTAACAAAGCACTTTTTTAATGTAGGAAGAGTAATGTAAAACTACTTGATGCATGGGAGGAAGAAGGGAGACAGTAAAATGTGGGAGAAAATGAAGAAGAAAAAGAAAACACTCATTCTAATGAGAAATGGAGTTTGAAGAGGAAGTTTCATAAGGATGAATTCATTCCCTAAGGGAGCTTAGTCTGCATTTGGTGCCTGGATCAGCACACCTTCATAGATGAAAAGTATAAATCACACAGTTATGTGATGGATGATGTTTATTTAGAACAAGGCTTGTTAAAGAGGTGCTTAGCAGGGAATGGGCGTCTTCTTTCAAGGAACGAGGTCTTGGTGCAGGCATTTAGAGAGCAGAGAAAGGAAGGCAGGAAGGCATGGGCTTGTAGGGGAAAACACCAGCAGAGGATAAAAAAGGGCCATCCTCAGTTTGTGACAATCTGGACTTTGTCAGAGGAATATGACAGATGAAAAAAGGCCTCTACTGGGGGTTTCAGGCAGGCAATGGATGTTTACATGTGAAACTTACAGTGGTCTATTTCATTTCAGAGGAATGAGGCTTTACAAAAGGTGAAATAAAAGCCTGCTTAAAAACTAATTGATGTATGGGATGATGAACATGCAAGAGGCAACAATAAAAATAGAAATATAATATTAACCAAACCCTATGTTTTCTCATGTAGGTGTCATTTTTTTTTCTTTCTTCCCATATCTTAGAGGCCTGTAACTCTGTTGAAGAAAACATTATTAAGTCTTATTTTTAGAAAGCTTTTTCTATCTCTTCCCAGCTACACCTCTAGCACAGAAGGGAGTCACACTCACTTCCCTGTTCTGAAAAACAAAAAAAAACCCAAAATAACCCCCAAAAAATTATTTTTTTTAATTCACCTTATATCTGACATTGAATAAATATGCTAATACAAGTACATGATAGCAAAGTGTATTGGAAAACAAACTAAAGAATGAGTAAGTGTGGAAAATATTATTGAAGCTGGATCTGTGGCCCCTAGATTTATGTATAAGCACTTAACATAGAATAACAGTAAAATTTAAAAACAAACA
Organism: Aphelocoma coerulescens; assembly: GCF_041296385.1. Classification (NCBI taxonomy): domain Eukaryota; kingdom Metazoa; phylum Chordata; class Aves; order Passeriformes; family Corvidae; genus Aphelocoma; species Aphelocoma coerulescens. Next base: position 7,228,718 of record NW_027184085.1, read on the forward strand.
AACCAACAAACAACAAAACTTCTAGAAGTGCTTTATCCTCATTATTGTTTAGTAGAAAGTTCCTGAATAATACTACTATTCCCTCAGGAGGTGATAATTTATAAAATAAAAATTCATAACATATGAATGTCTTATGACAGCTGTTGAATGCTGATAGAGCTGTGTTGGAATCTAAGACTGGGTTCCATTAGAAAAGGTTGTTTTCTCTTTGGTCATTGTTTCTCTCAATTTTTTCCATTCGTTGGTTATGGGGATTGCCAGGATCCCACTGTGCCTCTTCACATGGAAGGGAAGATGAAAACTTGGGAGCTATTGGATCTTCAGTTCCTGAATACTTTGGCCCCTCCTCACCTTGCTACATATCGAAGTGGCTTCCCATTTCAAATGTGTAGGATAAGAGAAACACAAAACTTGTGGAGCCTCTGTACAGCCACCCTCCCAGGAGCTTGCAGTGTTCATACCTTCAGGATGGCTCTTCTGGTGGGTTTCCTGAAGACCGTGACATTTTTTATTTTACACAAAGAATTTGAAATGTGAGGTTCTCCTTCAGTTCATAACAAAGTCAGCTATTCTGAAATATCAAAGCCCTTTGTGAATTGGAATGACCTTTCCCTGGTTAGCTCCTGCCCTTTAGCCATGGGTGTTGCTGGTTGCTCGAAATTCACATACATGGCCACTTTTTGCAAAAAAAGGCTGTGAGAGGGCAAACTTTCTCCAAAAGGTCTTTAACTTAAAAAAGTCAACCCAAGGCATGAAAAAAAGAGAACCAGTTCTGCAGGCTATTCACCTCTTGGCCTCTTTACTGAAATTGCCAACAAGGAGAGGAGCTGCGATGAAGACTATTCATTTATCTCTGAAAATAATGTTGAATATCTGTCACTGCTTTGGGAAATGATTGACCTGATAATGATAGGTTTTATATCAGCAGGTCCTCGAGTGCCATTCTCAAAGTCACTATATGGGGTTTGAAAATTGACTTCTTAATGGTGACGGTCCTGTGAAACAGAAAGGAATTGCATTGCAGATGAATTTTCTGATGCAAGTGCATTGTCTTTTCTCGACCCAGATTGATGCCCATGCAAAAAGTATGTTGCCCAGAGCAAAACTTAAGGGAATTACAGTGCAATGGCATTACACTGAGCCATATACCTTTAATGTCATACAATAATTTAGTCTTAAACTTTTTCTTATGAGGGTGAAATGGTTCTCACTTAAAAAAAAAAAAAAACCAAATATACTTACAGGAGAGTTATATTTGAATTTGAGTATATAGTTTAGCCTTAAGAAAAAAATATCTTCATTTGCCTCTTGTTTTTAAGGTTCATTAGAGTTAAAGTTTCCTTCCAGAGAAGCATCTCACAAAGGTCAGTAGAAACTATTGGGGATTAAGGATGGAATTTTCAAAAGTAATTACTGCTGGCCTAAGTCTGATCTCACTGGTTTCAATGAACTACCGTTAACTTTATTGTGAATAGAGGTAGTCAAATGTCAGGAGCTTTTTGGAAATCCAGTATGACTGATGTGTCATTCACTTGACAGTGAGACAAGAGTAGAGTACAGGACCCTCAAAGTGGATTCTCTCTCTCTTTTCTATGAAGTGTGGATATTAATTTCTTGGAAACATACAAATGCTATCATAAAAAACAAATATGCAAATATAGAAAGAGGAAAAAAAACATAGTGAATGAAATTGAATGGCTGGGAGAAAAGGGGTTAACAAGGACAAATATAGATAAAAGTAAACAAATACAAATCCAATGAGATATTGCTTTGGAAAATTGCTACCTAATTTATTTCCTCATTAGCATTTTTGAAACTTAACTAGGCCCAATTTCCCAGTAAACAAGAAAAATGAATTGCAGATCCCAACTCTGTTTATGTTCAATTTCTATGCTGTGTTTTGTTCCCCCTGAATTAAAGAAAAAAATCTGTCTTGTTTGCTCTTGAATTAATATTATAATCAATGCAACTTTCCATGGTGTTTGCAGTTTGTCACTACTATTTATTAGATACAGTATGTTAACACCCAAAGAATAACCAACAGAGGTGTTTCGTTGTGATAGGCAAGACTGAAACACTACCCATTCCCAACTTTGCCTATTTAAATGATTCATTTTTAATGAGTAAAGAAGGGAACACTTTTAGGGGAAGGAGAGAAGAATACACAAAACACACAAGTTAAGAAAATAATATTTTGATTTGTAATCTTCAAATTATTCTTACCATTTCAGGCAACTTTGAGGAATAGCTGCTTTCCAGCAATTTTCTAAGGAGATTGAGTACTTACAGAAGGAAAAATTAGCAAATGGTAAAAGTTAGATTTTCAATCCATGCACTAGGTTGGCAGTTGTGCAGTTGTCTTTGCACAGTGAGCCAGGACAAGGAATGGCTGCACCTTTATGCAACAGGAAGAAAGAACCCACTCAGCAATCCTAACTGGAAAAGTAAAGCTGCGCTCTCTACACTGAATCATAGAATGTCAAAATCATAGAATAGCCAGGGTTAGAATTGACCTTAAAGATCATCTTGTTCCAACCTTACCAGTGTTCTTTCCAATCAGGTTGCTCAGAGCCCCACCCAGCCTGTCCTTGAACACTTCCAGGGGTGGGGCATCCACAACTTCTCTGGGCAACCTGTCCCAGTGCTTCATCACCATCACAGGGAAGAATTTCTTCCTAATATATAAACTAAACCTCCTCTCTTTCAGTCTGAAGCCATTCCCCCTCAGCCTATCAGTACATACCCTTGTAAAAAATTCCTCTCCATCTTTCTTGTAGACTCTCTTGGAAGATGGAAGGCTGCAATTAGGTCACTCTGAAGTCTTTTCTATTCCAGGCTGAACAATCCCAACTCTCTCAGCCTTTCCTCATAACATATCCTGGGTTTTTTTCAGATCAGTCATATATATTTTTTTATTTATCTGGATACTTCACTTACGGACTACCAGATACAAACTGAAGTTTGTACAGCGAAGATGACCCTTCAATAGTTAAGACAGTACGTGAGTAGGAACCTGTTCTTAAACAGGTGCTGGAATCTATCATGCTTGCTTTATGTTGTAGCTTTAGGTCACAGTTCAGCATAGGTGAGTGTGTATGCGTGCATCCAACTTAGTAAATTAAAGCATATTGTCCAATTAAATAAGCTACATCAGCTTCTGATGCACAAAACCTGGTCTTTTTAGCATCAAATCTTAGGGCTGAAATTCATCTAGGCTGCAAAAAATTCTCAATATGTGTTCTCTGATAGCTGTGGATGTTGCCTAGGATAACTGCACATGGGTGCCTTAGCACCTAGTGCATGACAGCATGGCACTGTTCTAGAGAGAAGGTTGTGTGTTAAATTGGTCTGGACTTCTGTGTGTGTTTGGCTTGTTTGCTTTAGCCCAACATACATTCCCTCTCCTGTACAGGTAATCTGTTTCTCCTGTCATGATATATTTTTTCTCCAATCAAATCCACTAGACTACACTTACTATAGGCGCTGCAAAAATATGTTTCTTGTAGAAAAAAAAAATCAAAATAGTTTCATAATCCTTTGCTGAACTGTTGCACATGAAATGTAAAGCAATTCATTTCCATAACAATGAATTTTACTAAATGTAAATGGAATTCTATTCCAAGTATTTCAAAGCAAATATGGGGGGAGGGGGGGTTGAGTTGTTTTTTGGAGTTTTTTTCTTGGTTTTTTTTTGGCATAACACAAACAGTTATCCTCCCAAATATAGCAAGTCTGCTTACAAACTCTCATCCCCCATATGATTCACTTACACTGGCATTAGCCTGTCTAGAGACTTTCATCCAAACATGTAAAAACACTGAAAAATATCAGGTAATGACTTATAATTGCTACTTCTGATGGACTATGGATTTTGTATGATTAATTTTGTTCCTTCTTACCAACCTCACATCTTTATTAGGACACTTTTGTTGCATTTTTTTTCAGGCTCCAAATTCTGTGGAATAGAAATTGTGTCATTTGATTTATTTTTACAGCATCTAACATAATGTGATACTAAATACATCTGTATATAATCAGTGCTGTATCAGTGTTAATAATAAATAATAAAATCCCTCTAAGATTGTTATTCATTGCTCAGTTAAAGAAACATTGAAATAAGTAGGAAACTGCCCTAGGCTCCTATCAAATCAAGGGCAGAAACAACCTTCCAAACCAAAGCAGACTAAGATTGAGACTCACTTTCAAGGCATGACAAAATGACGTGTTTCTCTAAAAGCACTATTAAAGGATTGACATCATCTGCCATGAGTATCCAAGGGTGAGCTTCACTGCGGACCACCTCAGCTGACTTAAAATTTAGGCACATAATTTTCCTGTACAGAAAAGGGTGAGGAATACCCACCTCCCAAAACAAAGTCCTCCCAGCTCTCTCTCCTTGCTGGCTCCAGAGGGAACCACGACAGCTCAGAAATTCCCAGACATTCATGAGCTCACTTGCAGGTACTGACATCTGATGATCCAAGGCATCCAGGCTGGGCTGGTGGACAGCACGCAGAACATTCCAGGTGCCTCCTGTCCTGCAATATGAACCTCGTGCTCAGGATCCTTTTCCAGGGAGAGCCAATGTATTCTGGTGAATAATCAAGCTCTGCCTGAAGTAGGCACGGCATTTAATCAGAGGAATCCCTCTGAGGAGTCACACAATTTTAGCAACTGGAGTTCAGAAAACCAGCTCTTATGTAGACACTTACCCTGCAGTTAACTAAAATTAGGTGAAATGAATCCCAAATTCATAATTTTTAAATAGCTATAGTTATATTAAATGCAAATGAGCCACTGAGCTGGGATCTGCAGTAATTTCTGATCAAAGATTCTGGAGTTGGGCTGAAAGATGATGGCTGCTAAAGTTCAGGAACAAGCTATAAGAGGAAACTGGGGACCTCACACAGGACTTAAAATGGTGCAAGACAGACACTTCCAATAGACTTGCCTCAAATCTATCTGAAGGAAGGTATTTGGGGAGTATAAAACCTTAATGCTAGCACCAGGATTATGAGAAGAGGACTGGCTGATATTTTGCATACTTCTGTCTTTTTTGAGAACTGTGTATCAGATTTCACCCTTGAAAATGGTTTAGTTGTAGAAGGAACTCTTTGTACTTAAAAATCAGATATGCTCCCTGCACCAAAGAGCATAAGGCAGAGATCTAGATCAAGAAATACTGAAAGAGATTATTTTTAAAGAAGACTGAGAGAGACTGTCAGGCTGACAGGCCCTTGAATGTGTTCCATCCGTATGGAATAGACTATTTAGCAGCAAAAAATATAATATGCATACGCAAGAAAAAAAAAACGTACATAACTAAATGACATAATGAGGAGCATTAAGAAGAGCCATGATGCCATTCTGAATGCTAGACTGATGCAATCAAATGAAGTGGAGAAGAAGACAGCATGTGCGTCAAGGAAGAAAGATTCTGCTTTAGGCCAGTTGCCTATCAGCAAAAATATATTTTCAGTTAATACTGGATGAAAAAAATAAGTAAACACTGTTCACAATCAATTTAAAAATTTGGGAGTGGGTTTATTTTCTACAGTTTGCCTGTAAGCCTAATCAAGATAAAAAAGTTCAGTGTACACTTGCAGGTATGGGTTTCAGCAAATTGAAAATGAAAAAAAAAAAAAAAACCAAAAGAAAAATCCCAATTAAAAAAACAAACCACAAAAAAAAAAAATCCAATCAAACAACAACAACAAAAAAACCACCAAGAAAAAAACCCCACAAAACAATAAAATAATGAGCATTTCTGGAAAACCAAAAATAAAAATTGGAGGTCATTTTCATTCCAAAAGATGTGTGGGGTTTTGTTCATGTTTTCAAATAAAACTTTCCCAAAATTCCTAAGCACAAGAAATGGTGACTACTTGTAAGTGACCCAGATTTGTGATTTCAACAGAAACAATGAGTACTCCTGACTTCCTCCTGTATTACTCACTCTGACTATGAATATCTTGAAAAGGAGCATCTTTCAAGAAAGCCACAAAAACTACAGGTGTAGTTGTCTTTCTCATGTAAAGCACTGTGACACTTTCTGACTTTAGTGTAATTATGACAATCAACATCAGTGGAAGATTTGGCTAAACTGGATCTGAAGTATTTCTGTCTGGTAATCCAACGTTGTGACTGTCTTTCTGTGCATGTAAGGTTAAACAGCTTTGTGCTAAAAAGGATCACCAGAGGCTCTGACACCTAGTCCAAATCTGGAGAACCAAATATTTGAATGCCTGGCCTACTGGAGACGTCTGTTGCTGCTGTTCAACATCAGTAAAGTAGTTGCCTGTAACTGCAAAACCAACTAAAGGCTCACCTTTGGGTTACAGAGGAAATACACATCTATAGATGAATGTCTACGAATATTCCCAAGATGCAGACAGCAGGGAACATGCAATAACTACTACACTTGGCCCCATGTACTGCTGTGACTGCTGCTATACAAACTTAAAAAAGGCGAATGAGAAGTGAAGTCATAAGAACAGATGTAGCAGGAAAAAAAAAAAAAAGACATTTCACAAGCCTTAATTGCAGTTAAAAATATTTCTGTCCTTCCTGAGTGAAGAATTTCTGCATCACTAAGATATAATTTTAGTCTTCTTATACCTACACTAACAGAACAGCAGTTCCTGACTATCTAAAGGTAGCAGAAGCCATGTTTTCCTAATCCTGGGGTTGTTTTTTCCCCCAACAAATGCAGTTGAAATAATAACAAAGCAGCCTCATTCCACCTCTACAGCCCAGCAGCAAATATAAATCCATCAGGGTGACAATAGGATTAAACTGTGGGCACTGCTTGCTTGTTAGTCTTCTCCCTTAAATAACTTCCATGTGAGATGGGAAATTAATGTTGCAATAAGTTGGTTCCTGTTGTGGCCCCAACAATAGAGCCAGCAATCCTCTTACTGTGGAGCATTACTTTTGCCTGTATGTCAGCTGGCTAAACTGTTCAGTCACCTTTTGTCTCCATAGGAGTACAATGTGCTTGTTGATTTGCCAAGTCCCAAATCCTATATTTAATACAATGCCTTGGTGTAATTTGAAAAATAAAAGTATGACTCTCCCTGAATACCATTAAGAAAATTGAAGGGGAGGGGAGAAAAACAGGGGCACAAGCTCGCATATAGATATTTTCACATTCACACCCCAGACAAAGATTCAAGCTGTGTCTTCAGGTGGAAAGAGGAATAGATAAAAGAAAATGTATTAATTGGACCACCTCAGGACCAGGTCTTAAGTTATCATGGCTCATCTTCTTCCACTGCTTTTTCCTTGCTTTAATGCAAGGCCATTTATTTGCTGCAGAGCTACATCAGCTCTGAAGGCCACTGGAGAAAGAGGACAGAGCCAAGCCTATTTTTTTTCCTAACTAAACAGATATTCCTACACCTAAACCCAGCTGTATTGGGTTTTGTTTGTTCCTTGCTGTTGAATCCAAGCCTGGGTACATCCAACATATTTAAGTCTATGACTAAGGACTGTCTAGCCTAAGTCTTCATGAGGAAAAGGGCCACACTGCCTCAGCAGTTTGGAGTCTCTCTCTGCACTCCTACCTTAGATGCCTTAAGCTGGGCAGAGCATTTCAGAGCCACAGTCATTGCCATTTAAAGCTGTTCGAAACACTGCTGTCAGAATGCCTGCCTGGTGAGGAAAATTTTATTTTTCAAAATGCCTAAAAAAGTATTGTTTTCAAGAAAATTTCACGTGAGGAGGAAAACAAATGAAACACAGTGACGGTGACAAACTGTACTGTGGCAAAAGCTTCCACATGGGATATTTCTTTTAAAATTTCAAAATAGCTTAGAAAAAAATCATTGGTTTAGTGCATTAAAAAAAATCATATAGTTTTACTGTGAATTAAATGCTCTGAATTTAGTACAGCAAGGTATTTGGACTGACTCACCTCCCTTTTTTCCCTCCAGGGAATTTTATTTTGAAGCAAGATGTTTGTATGTTTGTTGTCAAGGAGTTTTTTTGTATTTTATGAATGAACAAATGAAAATCATGGGGTTAGACTTTCCCATCATACAGGGAAATCTCTGTGTCCTCTCCCCCCAGGTCTCCCACCATCTCACCACTTTTCAGTAGAAAATTAATCTGTGCCCTCAGTTTGCCTCCCATGGGGCAAAAGTAATGCTCAGAACTGTCCCAGCACACAAAAAGGAGGAGGGAGGGCATTTTCAGCTGTAAAACTGTGGGCATAATTTGTGTTCCAATACACTCCTTGAAAACTCACTGCCCAGAACTGGGCATGCTATTGCTCACACAGGTGACAAAAATTCTCCTGAATTTACGGTCAGGATACAGAAGGAGACAGATGAGAAAAGAGCAGGGCAGGTAGGCAAGGCAGGAGCAAGGGTACAAGAGAAAAGAGTCACGCTTCAGCTGGAAAATGGTGAGCTTTTATTTCTGATTGCATGACCAGCAGAGTTACACATCCTACATACTCATCTGAGGCCATCCCTTCAAGTTAGACCTCATGGGACAGGAGGGAATCTTGGGCTGTCTCTGCCCCATGCTAAAGGTAAATAGGTGAGTACCACAATCAATTTACTTTAATGAGAGAAACAGATGCATGCAATTTATTATACTGAGGGATGACGAATGCAAGCAGCATTGCCGTGGTTTAAACACAATTCAGCCCCACACAGCCACTCATTCACTACCTGACCGTGGTGGGATGGGGAGAGAATCAGAAGTGAAGGAACACATGGGTTTTTCATGAGGACAGTTTAACAGGTGAAAGAAATCCATGCTCACAAGCAAAGCTAAACAAGGAATGTTTCCAGCACTTCCCATCAGCAGGCAGGTGCTGAACAATCCCCAGGAAAACAGGGGATCCATCACACACAACAGTGACTTGGGAGGACAAGTGCTATCACTCCAAACTCCCCACACACACTTTCTTCTTCTCTCAGTTTTGTATGCTGAGAATGATACCTACAATAATATCCCTGTGATCATCTGGGGTCAGCTGTCTTGCCTCTGTCCCCTCCCAATTCCCTGTGCACCCACTCATTGCTGAGATGAGATGAGATGAGAAGGAAAGTGCTTGACTCTCTGCAAGCCCTGCTCAGCAATAATGACAGCATCTCTGTATTATCAACACTGTTTCAGCAAAAATCCAATACACAGCCCCATGGTAGATCCTTGAGAAGGAAATTAACTCTACTCCAGATAAAACCATCACTTGCATGAATTTCCACCCAAAACACAGGAGACAATTCCCAATGAGAATAAACAGAGGGTCTCTGGAGCAGAGCTGCATTCTCAAAGTGACTTTATAAAAGCTTTCTCCTCATTCCAGTCTTCTCCCCCACTCAGCAGCCTCCTTGAGATCTCATGTATCATTGTTTTGTGCACACCGCTTTCCATGAGATGAGTTTAATAGCATTATAAAAGTCACATTGTGCACAAATTGGGAACTTCAGTGCCTCAGTAACTGCTCTGATGCATACACACTTGCAAAGTTTTCAAAGCAGAAATGTTGAAGGCACTTCAAGGCACAAAAACATCCTTGGGTAAATTACTTCCTATTAGTATGTCACATATATCTTATATATGACTCTGGTTTCATGAAGTGACAGCCGCACTTGACAATAAAACTTTGCACTCTTTTTTATTTATATTTTTCCTGATTTTTTTTATTTCTTCCAAGTATATAATGTCTGATGCTAAACCACTTATCTTCCTGCTACCAGTGAGACCAGCACTGCTTACTTTGCTTACCAATAAGCTAGAGCATTTCCACCCCACACCTCTCCCTGAAATATCAAGCCATTCTAATCACTGCTGGTTAAGTCAGACAAGAGGAGGAAGCATGGATAGTTTTAAAAGGTGGGTAGGGTGTAAGTCCTGTGACCCATTTAACATTAACGGGTAAAAACATGAAAGAAAAGCTGAGTATCTTAAAAAGAGATGTTTCCTTGTCTGGATAAATTCCACCTTCGATCACAGAATATCACCCTTTTTTCAGTATCTTGAAGGTATATAGCAAGAACAAAAAGTACCAAGCCTTCTCTCTCACCTATAAAAAAGGAAAATAGAGGCATAGCTTCTACCCACAGGAATGCCCCAAACTGTCTGCAACCATAGGAATCCCCCAAATTGTCTGCAACCCTCCCCCTTTCCAGATAGTGATTCCAGAGTGAGTAATTTGGTTCTCAATTTTTTAATGAAGAATCTGATCTCCTTTTTTTGTTGTTGTGTTTTATGCTTCCACATAATGGGACACTGAAATTGAAAAATCAGTTTAAGTTCAGGTTTACAATCTATTTCACTTCCTCATTTCCAATTACAATTTTGGAATATTTTGTTGTTTGCGTTTAAGGCATCATATGGAGATATTTAACACTTCCTATCTAGTAGGTTAAGTGACAGTTTTAACGGACTGTTAGGAAAGTTTAGAAATACATAAAAACTAGGAAAAAATAACTCCAATTTTCTACTTTTCTGCCCCATACACCTTATGCATCACTTTGAAACAGAGAAATGACATCTCCTTTACAAGTTCTGATCATTTTGATAGCCCATGTTTAATTTCCTCTAGAGTATATTTCTGAAATTTTATGGCTGAGAGAAAGATGGAGTAGATATAGCTAAATTACAGAAAATAGAAGTGTATTAAACCTACATATTAATCCTCAACTAAATTTACAGTGTCCATTTAACTGAGCTATGAACTCTGTGTTTACAACTATGGGAAATGTTTCCTAAATAGTTCTCTTTCCATTTAAATTCCTAAAAGTGGTCACATCTGGCCAGAGCAAAGTAGGGGAGGGGAAGCTCAGTAATTAATAAGTTATTTGAAAATTCAGTTGAAAAATCTTATCTTTCAGACCTTCCAAAAAACAATCAAATTTGAATCTAGGATTGAACTTCATGATTATGTTCACTTGAAAATGTACTTTTTCTGTAAAATCCTGTAATTTAGTCCACATTAAAAAACTTACACTAATTCATAGGAATCCTAAAAAAAAAAAAAAAAAACCAAATAAAAAGCAGTCACCACATCAATACCATCATAAGGAGTAACTGCAGGGAGATTTATTTTAGACACACATTCTCCATGATTATGCTGGCTGAAAAATATATTATTTATAGAATGACATTTTATATTTTAAAATACGAAAAAAACATGAAGATCATTACTACTCCTTCAAATAAAGAATTCTATTTAGAATTAATGAGTTATGGTGGTTTTAACTATTAGTTTATTTTATTTTTAGGTTTTTTCTTCTTTTTTTTTTTTTTAATCTTAGGAAGCAGACAGCTATTCAACCCCAGATCTTGACCTGTTGGATTTTTATTTTTTCAACATTATATGACATCATAAATCATATATAAAGCAAATATCTGAAGCATAAATCTCCCATTAGACATACTAGACAATGTAATTTCCTTCATTTAAGCTTCAAAGATTTAATCATGACTCTTTACCTGAATTTTAGTTCTGATTTAGGTAGTGGCTGTCTAAATAAATCTCCCACAAATTGTTGGGAAAATCTTCGTTTGAAGGAGGTAGAAAAACAGGGAAAGAAGATAAGGAGTAGTGAAAGAAAAAAAGGAAGGAATTCGGAAGGAGGGAAGGAATTTGGAAGGAAGGAATTCGGAAGGAATTCGGAAGGAATTCGGAAGGAAGGAATTCGGAAGGAATTCGGAAGGAAGGAAGGAAGGAAGGAAGAAGGAAGGAAGGAATTCGGAAAGAAGAAATTCGGAAGGAAGGAATTTGGAAGGAATTTGGAAGGAATTCGGAAGGAATTCGGAAGGAAGGAATTCAGAAGGAAGGAATTCGGAAGGAAGAAAGGAATTCAGAAGGAATTTGGAAGGAAGGAAGGAAGGAATTCAGAAGGAAGGAATTCGGAAGGAAGAAAGGAATTCAGAAGGAATTTGGAAGGAAGGAAGGAAGGAATTCAGAAGGAAGGAAGGAAGGAAGGAATTTGGAAGGAAGGAAGGAAGGAAGGAAGGAAGGAATTCGGAAGGAAGGAAGGAATTCGGAAGGAAGGAATTCGGAAGGAAGGAATTCGGAAGGAAGGAATTCGGAAGGAAGGAATTCGGAAGGAAGGAAGGAAGGAAGGAAGGAAGGAAGGAAGGAAGGAAGGAAGGAAGGAATTCGGAAGGAAGGAAGGAATTCGGAAGGAAGGAAGGAATTCGGAAGGAATTCGGAAGGAAGGAATTCGGAAGGAATTCGGAAGGAATTTGGAAGGAATTCGGAAGGAAGGAAGGAAGGAAGGAAGGAAGGAAGGAAGGAAGGAAGGAAGGAAGGAAGGAAGGAAGGAAGGAAGGAAGGAATTCGGAAGGAAGGAAGGAAGGAAAGAATCTCAGAGTCCAGGCTGAATCCAGGGGGATTGCAGTGGACTATAAAGCTAAACCTCATCAGAGAAAGCTTTATTCCCGAAGGGAGTTGCACTGAGAGGGAATAATTGACTACAGAACAGAAAGAACCGATTCATATTCTTTGAAGTCAAATCAAATTCCTCATCCTGAAAACTTCCTTTCACAGATTAAGGGCCAAGTTTTCTTCTGCATTCTGTGAAGCACAATAAATTAGACTGCTATGAGTGAGACGAAAACCCATCTACAGGCATTTGATTCTTAGATCAAGGAAGCAGAATATTTTTGTATGCACTGATTATTCTGCTCAGCATTTCACTGTAGGAAATCTCTATATGACAATTCCTAATCTCTGTTTTCAGCATATTTAATCTTATATTCTTAAAAAAGCGTTTTTGCCCATTCCAGTAACACCTCGAGGAATGTGGCCACCAGGGTTAGTTAGGTCCTGGTCATTCTTACTCCGTCTTCTGATAAGAAAATTGTAATTTTTTTAAATTACTCTTTTATATCAAGGCAGTGTGAGCTGTCTCTAGGACCAGCAGAAGGAATGCAGAAGTGCACTTGACACCCAGAGTGGAAAGCATTATGATTTATACAATGGCTCTTTCTTATTTCAGAAAAACTGAGGACAGTTCCTTCTTTCACAAGAAGTCTTTGCACTAATAGGCTCAGGGTGTTTATCAGTCACAGGTTTGCCTTTCCATAATCTATAAAGTGAGGTTCAAGACTCTGAGCTTGATGTATGAAAGCAGAGTAAGGAAGAGAGGACATAAATGTTTTCCTTCTGGGAGCAAAGGGTAGATGGGATGGTGGTGGTAACCTTTCTTTAGGAGCACAGATAGGTACATATAGATGATAATTATCAAAAAGCAGTTGGTTATATATTCTTGAAACAAGGCAAATTCTTACCCACTTTTAACCTTGTACAATTTCCTGCACTGGGCTCCACTGAGCCTCCAATGGTACAGGACCTCTTAGGGGAAAGCTCTCCATTCAAGCACGTCAGAATCTGGGCCAACACACCACAAGGAAAGAAAGGGGAGACAGCTGTCTTGAGTAAAGCCAGAACAACATTACCAAGCTCTGGTCTTTGGGAAATTCAGTCCTCTTCCTACTGTTTGTGTGGCCTTTGATGATACAGGTTCACCTTTGCAAAAGACATTTTGCGGCAGACAGTTCAGATCGCTGTCCTTTAAATCCAGACATTACAACCAGCTGGAAGTCTGCAATGACCTCTTCCATGGCAGAGCAGAATAAATCAGTGACAAAGTGCTAGAATCATTGCAAGAACAAAAGAGATCCCTCCCTCCTGGAGCCTGTATCTTAACCTCTTTAGATGAGATTCTTGTTACCTCACATGATCCTCTGAAAGTTAGACATCTAAGTCTAAGGTAGCCATTTATGATTCCTTAAGAGTCAACTGAAAGAAACACAAACCTCCAAAAGGGCAGTTCACCTCATCCTAAAATAGCCCTTGGGAATGAGTCAGCAGTACTGCCCTCTGCATTACCCATATCTGTCCTCTGACTATAATGGATGGTGAGGGCAGTCCATACCTGTAAACTTCAGACTGAATTTATGTATGAGGACTCACACTTTCTTTAGGGTATTCCAGATTTCATTCCTGCAGAATCAAACACAGGAAACTATGAAGTCCACATATTCAAGTCTTGCCTCTTATAAGTACTTGGATAGGTAACATAATCACAATATGAGTTGAGGACTGATTTGAATGGAGAAAAGACTTATGTTGGTCACCTTAGTTATTATGGAAAAAATGTAGTAAACATAAAGCAATAATATCAATCTCACTTTTATGTCCACACACACACACACAAAGAAAAGGAAACAAGGTAAATTTGGTCTCAATTTACGTAGATGGATAATAAGACTTTCAATTATTGTTGCATTATTTGTTAGTATGTGGATGAAAGATTAGGTGACAATATGCAAAATATATTTTCTGCATATTATAATATTTAGTAATGTCATTTGATTTTTTATATGTTTCATTAAATTGTTTTGTGGCTTTATTATCTACCCAGATGCACAGCTCAGAAATACAATTATTCAGATTTAGAAGCAATAAAATTTGGCATGCATTTACTTGTATTCAGAATTCCTGCACGCTAAAGAGAAATTACTGCATTCTCCCAACATAGCTCGGTTCTCATGCCTTTGCTGAACCATTCATTAGAAGGAGCACATTACAGAAAATACACCATTTATGTTAAGAAACCCTCTGATAACAGATGTATTTGTACAAAGCAAATATTTCAATATATCATAGCCTTTTGATCATGACTATAATAGAAGCAAAACCTATACACATTTTCTGTAATGCATATCTCCGTTATATGATTATTGGGGGGGGGGGGGAGGGAAATGAGTGTTATAGATTATATGTTGTAAGAAAAGGCACCTGCAGACAGAGGTTGACAGTCCTTTGAAAACATTATTGAATACGATACAAATTGTTCCATTTTATAATAAATGTTTTGAGGTTGCATTAAAAGGCATGTCTCCTAGCTGAAGCACAGGGAGATTTCCTATAGACAAGTCATTCCAGCTTTGTTTTGCCTCCGCTATGTTTCATAAATCAAGCACTCAAATATACGACACAATGTCCTGAAGTCGTCCCCTGTCCCCTGTAGTTGCGACTGAGTCTGTTCCTGATGGATAGCAGGGTAGGGAGTAAGTCAGCAGTCGTGTCCTAGCAGGGGAGGTTTCAGCAGTGGTGTCTGCTGTGCTCTGTGAGGCTGCACACAGCACCTTGGAGCCCTGCTTGGACCTCAAGTGATGATGCTGGGTAGAAGCACCCCAGAAGCTTTAGTGTGCATTTTTTGTAGAAGCATCCAAGATGCACACTGTCTGTAGTACAGACCTGCTGGGCTGAAATGAGCTGTAACTGCTTATCAATATACAAGTAAATACGGTTGAAGGGAAGGTGATACTGCTCGGTGTTCCTTCCACTGTACCTTCCAGCAGGAATTGTAATTCCACCACCAAGTAAGTGCTTTCTTTCACCATTGTGTTGCTTCTCACACCACCTCCACAAAAAGAGCATCCCCTGGCAGAAGAGCACTAATGAACTTCCATTTGCTGCCCAGGAGTAAATGGGAGGATGTTCAACCCCAGGATGTTCTCTCCATTCTGACAGTCCCGGGTAAGGAACACTGCCTGGTCTCTGTTCACTCTCAGTGTCAGTGCCATTCTGAGGCAATAGTTTGCATTTTAGGGAGTCCCCCAGGGCACTGCCATGTGCTACACTGGGGAGCCCCAGGTCTTTAGTCCTTCTTTTGTGCTATCAGAACTGTACCATAATTGGTGTTGCTGTAGATGGATACCTTGAAGTTTCATGTCTCTCATGAACTCAGCTGTCTCCCATTTCTGCCCACCCATCACACAGGCAAACTTTATCTTGTAAGCCTGTGTAAGAGAAGAGACAAGGACAATCTGAGCAGCTGTGATTTAAGATTTGGATAACCGAGGCACAACATGGGGCAATTGCCAAGGGGCCAATCCCTAGTGATGTAGGAGATTTATGGACTACCAGAAACTGTGCCTTTTTTTCTATTATTTCCTTCTAAAAGCAGCAATATTGGTCTGAATATCTCTGCTCTGCAAAAGACACAGATCTCGTCCTCTTCTTTTTCTGCTGGAATTATTAAAATGTAGAATAGCATTTTATTTTTTAAATTAATAACTTCTGCTTCAATGTCTCTGATTAGGGTATAAGAGCTTTATTACATGAATGAAATCAGTATAATCTTTTTTGCCTAAATTTACACACATAATACAGATAACTTTAGTTCCCATTTCTGCAGAGGTATAGAATTTTTATTCTTTTATCCTAATGGATGGAATTTCAGGCAATTATGTTGTTTATATTTTAGAGACCAAACTATTTTTTTATGTTAATTTCAAATAACTCTCTTGACTTCAACAGAGTTACACTGGATTTACACTACTATAAATGGTAGTACATGTTGGTCCTTAAATGACTATGGGGAGTTTGGATTACCCAATGGATTTGGCAAACCACACTCAATAATTTTGCTAAAAATGTCTTTATTCCTGGGGTCATTTAATATTTATGCACTTGTTTCTAAAGAGTACAATGATTTATTATGAACCAACACTTGCACAATAAGCTATAATAAAACAGCTATTTAGGTTTGCTTGTGTTTACCACAAAATCAGTTCAAGGCATCTGAGAATTTTCTTTGGTTAAAATAAAGTATATCCAATATAATGGAGAAATTTGACTTGATGTAACTCACAGGCTTGTAGGACAGACAGCAAACTGCCCTGGTTTGACAGATGACAGTGGATATTCTTTGCCCACCACATTTTCCCCTCTTAGGGCTTCCCTGTTCCCATTCTCCCTCCAAATACACCCAATTTCAAAAGATAATGTAAGTCTTACCAACAGTGAAGAAGCAGCAATCTCTTTCTGTGTTTCTTGGCACATAGCTGAGTTATTTAACTTGAGGGGTAATGTTCTGGGAGTTTCTAAATTGTAAGACAAACAGATGGCTGTCATTTATGTATGGTTTTCAATTTGTACATTATAATCTTTCCATTATTATTTGGAAAAAAAGTCTGAACAGCTTACAGCTTCTTCAAACCATGAATCACCTCTTTCAAGATCTTGGCAGTTTCCTTGGACATTGCCTCAAGGGAGAAGAAGCCTTGCTCTTCATGCATGAGTTGACCCTACACTGAGGTCATTGAACATTCTCCACTTACACTGGATAACTGAGTGAGGGCTAAATGAGACTCTTGACAGGGTCAGGGTCAGTGAACAGAAAGGTTTAGAAATTATATTTTATTTTAATTTAATTTACCTTATTTTAAAGACTCAGAATCTAAATTCTGTAGACTCAGAAAAATACCATGTTGATGACTGACATTTAAACCAAAGGCAAAAATCTAAGAGATCCCAGATTTTCAATCTCTTTTCCTTCTGTCGAATGGTGCTTTTTAGTAACCACAGATGCCTTTGATTTAATTTTTCACTGTTCTATCCACCCTATTTTGTTGTCCATCAAGAAAGAAACGTTAGTCATCACTCTGACAACAACAGAAAAAAATTGGCTAAAATAGAGGTCTGATATATATCAGCTGCTTTTATTCTTGTTGCAAGTCAAAAGAATACAATTCCCACAATTTGCTTAGACTCATAAAGTATCATGCTCAGAGATACAGCTGGGGCTTTCAAAGCCACATCACAGCACAAGCAAGCCCTGTCATTGCCACAAGAGGAGAAACATTGCTCGAATCGTCAGCACCCACATTATGTATACCCACTTCCTTCCCTTTGACGACATCAATGAGATCAAAACAGGTTTAGCTTTCAGAAAGTGCTGTGGCTCAGTCATAGGTGTTCGGGACAGAGAGAAGTTGTGGGGAGGAACTCTCCACCTTCAGGCTATGCAGTAAGGTCACCAAAGCATTGCATCATCCTCTCTTCCAAGTTTTCTGCTTTCCACAATGTCACACAAGCAAAAGATGCTTCATTTATCAGAAATGCTTGCTATGTGGCAATTGTCACATCCTTGGGGAAAAGAAAAGAAAGAAAAGAAAAAAAAAAATAAACAACCTAGAGGACTGGAACAATTTTGGAAATCCATGAAGAGAGAAAGAGAAGTTCTCAGGACACAGGTGAACTTTGTGGCCATTGCAACTATCAGGAAACAAAGCTTCTTGTTAAAAAGGAGGCTAAAAAGAAAAGATTATGTAGTCTAATTGCCATGACACTGCTCAAGGGAGTAAAGGACAAATGGGGATAGTGGGGAGAAGGAAATACCTCCCACTCACAGGTGTTTCCAAACTGCACAAAAATGAAATGTGTCCTGTCATCCTTAAAGAGAAAAATAAGACTGAAAACAGGGAAAAGAAAGGTTAGGGTTCATGCAAAATATTTTCTGTTTAATGAGTTAGAACTTTGGCATGTGCTTCTACAAATGCCATAAATCTCTGCATATCCATGAGGCATCATTTCCCCACTCTGGTGTTTCAATTGGTTTCAACCCCTGACCCAGCTCCCTACAAACAAGCCACACTGTGGACAGCAGAGAGGTCTGCAGACCTAGTTGTGATGGCTCTGTCATGAGACACTAGAACTCCAAAACTGATGGCTTTGGGCAGCCTCAAACAATTGAGAGCATGAAAACAAATACGCAATTTAATCTGATGTGTTTAAGTCAATTGTGTAAGTCATTGCTAGTCATTCTGCTGCAAAAAAAAGGGAAATTGCACAGTTGACCAATCTAGAAAACCGACCACCAGTCTAACTATCCACACCAGTGACAGGCAGAGAAGCCACCTGGATGTTAATGTGATCAAGTCTCAGTAAAGAACTGCAGACAGAACACATTCATTTACAACAGCCCAGCCATAAGTTGCTTGAAGTGTGAAAGGCAGCATGTACTTATTTAGTAAGAGGCAACTACTTTCCACTTTGACCATAAACCACATGTACCCATCTCATGACTTCCTATCGTCATGCTGGAAATACATATTTTTGGTTCTGATATGATTTGCGAGGTAAAACTAAACTCTGCAGACAGCTAAAACTTCAGTCCCTGTCTCTGGAGCATCTGCTGGAAGTGTGAAGGAACACAGCGCAGAGGTTTCCTCTCAGCTTATTCTTTGATTTAAGACAAACAAAATGCCTGAAAAAAATCATACTGTACTTGCTAAACAACAACTCTGAAAGAGAAACTGCAGATGTTGGGAAGTAAAAAGTAATATCCCAGCCCTGGTGAGATAACACCAGGGTGACCAAGCTGACTGTGCTGCCTGGTGACAAGCATGTAGGGTAAAAGTAACTTGTCCAGACCATCTCCATTTGTCCTACATCATGGCTGCACCCAGACATTGCAACTAATTCTGGGAATCCACTAGGGCCAGCTAAGAATTGAAAAGCCTAACAAAAAGTTAAAAGATGTATTAAAAACAAACGAACAAAACAACAAACAGCTAGACAAATATAAATTGACATTTAAGAAGTTGTCAAGACTTGCTATACATGCCACAAATATAAGTCCAGTCCAAGTCAAAAAAATCCAATGTCAATGACTGAGGGAGAATGTTGGGGTTCCTCCCCCCTGGCGTGGGGTCCGGGGGGAGGGGACCCTGGAGTACAGGCAGGGCCTAGGGGGTTTCCCTACTCCCTGGTCAATCCCATTCCCCATTGGTTGTTTTGTGTTCCCCTGCCCGGGGGAGGACCCTGGTGGTCCCTTGATTGCTCAGTTCTTCAGCAGTCCCCCAGCCATGTGGCTGGAAAATAAACATCTCTAAAATATCTATCAAGAATCGGCTCCTATTTCTTTCCACAGGCCTCGCTGTCTAATGCATGTTGCAGGACTCCCCACTGCAATGGGAGAAAAAACAAAAAGGCTCTCTGGAGCAAAGCTGACATAGGTCTGATTATGCTGACAGAGGAAAATAAAGTACTTGTTCTAGAATATTATTCTAACTTCCCTGAGAGCTTACTAGGAGCCATTACGGCTAAACAGGTAATCAGATATGCCAAATCTATTTTTGCTAAATATAGTACACCTGCGATCAAAAAGTCTGACAGTGGGCTACAGTTTTGTAATTTACTGATGGGAATTAGATATATTAAACAGTAAAGAGGCCCCAAGCATCCATCCTGTGGTTTAATGAAGTTGTCTCCTTAGAACCATAGAATCATATAATTGTTTATATTGAAAAAACACCTTTAAGGACATGGAGTCCAATCATTAACCCAGCACAGTCACATCCACCACAAAACCATGTTCCTAACAGCCACAGCTACATGCCTTTTAAATAGTTACAAGATGACACAACCACATGCCTGGGCAGCCTATTCCAAATCTTAACCACCCTTTCCATTAAGAAATTTTTCCTAATATCCAATCTAAACTTCCCCTGGCACGGATTGAAGCTGTTTCCTCTTATCTTGTTGCTGTGACTTGGTAGGAGAGAATAAACACCACTTCTTTTTAGGTACTTTCAGAGAGCAGTAAGTTCTCCTTTTCTCCAGACTAAACAACCCCAGGTCTCTCCACTGCCCCACATCAGATTTATGCTCCGGATCCTTTCCCAGCCTTTCTCTGGAGACCCTCCAGCACCTCAATATCTTTCTTTTTGTGAGGAGCCAAGCCTCTTAAGCAGGACATTCTTCCCTCCAGAAGCCCCAAGTGTCAGTGTTGCTAACCCCATCCTCCTTACTTCTCCAAGAATCAAAACCTCTATTATTCCATGATTGCTATGACTGGGGCAGCCTCTGACCATCACATCACTGACCAGCTGTAGCTGCCTGACCAACCCAGTGGCCTTTGATGATGGGTGACTACATCAGTGGACAAGGGAAGGGATATAGATGTCATTCATCTGGACTTCTTTAAAGCCTTTGACATGGTGGCCCTGAACATCTTTTTCTCCAAATTGAGATGGATTCAACAAGTGAACTGCTAGATGGATATGGAATTGGTTGAATGGTTGTCCCGTTGCCCCAAGATGAGCTCAAAGCTTTGGCTCAGTCCCAGAGATTTGACATTGCCAGTTTAAGTGAAACCTGGTAAGACTGGAGTGCCCGGTTGGGTGGTTACAGGTGCTTCCGGGGGAGATAGGGCAGGAGAGGTGGAGGGGTGGTACTGCACGGAACGGAAGGAGCTCACAGCTGGCCACAGCACAGTTGAGAGCCTCTGAGTAAGTGGCCAGGGACAAACAGATAATGCAGATGCCATAGTGGGAGTCTGCTACAGGCCTCCCAGCCAGGATGATGTCCGTGGGATCCTCGGGAGGTTTAACAAGGCCAAGTGCAAGGTGTCCCTCTACTCTGCTCTGGTGACACCCCACCTGGAGTACTGCCTCCAGCTCTGGCCAAGCTGGGCAAGTGGGAGGTGTCCCTGCTCATGGCAAGGAGATTGGAACTGGGGGGTTTTTAACATCCCTTCCAAACCAGTCCGTTCTGTGACCCCATTATCACCCACCAGTCCTAGCTGTTACCTGCCTTGGCCTTCCCCTTGATCCCTACCCATAAATTATCAGCTATCATTAAGGTCTAGACAGTTAAAACACTCCCTAAACATACATGGCTGCCCCACCACCTCTCCTTCCTTGCCTTCCAAAGAGCTTAAAGCCATCCATTGCAGCACGCCAGTGGTTCAAGAAGCCAAACCATGTGTCTTCCTGTTTATTCCCTCATTATTCCTGGCAGGAAGGATAGAGGAGCACACTGTTTGTGCTCCTGTTCCCTTAGCCACTCATACCAAGGCCCTGAAGTCTCTCCTGGTAGCCATCGGATTTCCTGTTGTAACTTCATGAGTGCCCACTGGGAAAATTAACAGTGAATAATGATCTAAGGGCCCTACCAGAGCTGGGCTTTCTCTTTGTGTTAACTGGGCCTAAGGGCAGCAGCAGCATTCCCTACGGAATGGGCCTGGTCTGTAGTCATGGACACACCAGCTCTGCTGGGCAGGAGTTCAGCCCATTCCCTCTGCCCCTTCAGTCACTGTGTTCAGTCAGGTGCAGAGAGGATAGGGATACGTGTCATGTCTGTCAGTCTGTCAGGCCTGTCTCAGGGAAGGCAGGGCTCAATTCCAGTCTGTCTCACATTCCCTAACACTTCTCAAACTACTCCTCTCCTCCTGGAGCATTGTCACTAAACACAGGAGCTTCTCTGCCTGGATGCCCTCCCACTGGCATGAGACCAGGACTTACCCTGCAGCTGGCCCTGGGTGTTCCCCCAGAGCTCTGCCTGGGTGACTGCCTCAGTCATGGCTTTCTGCCCTGCGGACACCACTGCTCCCTGGTAGAGCTGGCAGGGCTTCAGTGCCCTTCTTGCATGCCATTCTCCAGGAACTGCCACCCAAACTTCCAAGCCATGCCCTGATGGCTCTGTCTTGCCCTCTTTTCCCACCTTGCTGGTGTCACTTCTGGCTGCAAGCCTCTACAGAGGCTTGGCTACCATTGCCACTGGCCCCACCTGGGTCCTGTCATCCAAAGTCAGGTGATCTGTGGGCTTCCAGCAGCTGTCCCAGCTCCTCCTGAGCTTCCTCCAATTCTGGAAGCTCTGTTGTGCACTGACCAGGGTGCTCTGCTGCCAATCCTGCCAGGACCAGAGCTGCTCACCTCAGCAACCTCAGGAAGACTGAGCAGGAGACATGTGCAGACAAAATGGACAGGGCACAGAGGCAAAATAAAAGGGACATTTTGCCAAAGAAACCATCAAACAAGCACCAAAGAGCAAAGCAAGGAAAACCCAAAAAGATAGCTGTCCCAGGACAGCTGGATCTGGTACTTCAGAGCAGCAATGGCACTGGTTAAAGAAGTCAGTCCTGGCAAAAATCACAGGAGTGAACAAGCACAGATTCTAAGTACTGATGAAAGTCCCAGTACCACTGATATCTCAGGAGAAACTCAGTAATTTAAGCAACTAGAGAGGCCTAAATTAATTTTAAATTTAAAATTTTAATTTAAAAATAAAGAAAATGTGATGTTTGCAAATATATGTAACAGGATGTCATTTGCCTACATACTATAAAGTAGGTTTTGTTTGTTTTTTTCCTTTTGCCTAGGACAGTAAAGCAGAACAAATGTTGAGAACTGCACCTTTCAATGGCAAACACAGGCATTGATTTATACCACCTTAGACACTTAACATCAGAATCAAAATCTAAGCGAGTAAAACAAGATCCATTTCTCTCTCATGGAGAAAAACAGACACCTTCATAGGATGCTTTTCCACACCTCAAGACAGGAATCTAAACTGGGAAAGGTTTTCTCTCTCTCTGTTCCTCTGTCTCCCCATGAACTATACAGGGAACGCAGATGGAAAGTCAGGCTTAAGTGTCTTACTGTGTGACATTTAGAATCAGGGGCACTGAATCCTGTACTCAGCCTCAAGGATGATGCTTTACTAACAGTATCCCTAGTAGACAGCTGTTTTCCATGACCTTTTCAGTGACCTTAGGCCAGGCCTTCAATAAGAAAGCTTTTTATCACTTCACCAAGGACTCCTACATGCTACAGGAGTCTGCTCTATCACCCTTTTGCAACATTGGATCGATTTTCCTGAGAGTCTCTACTACAGTTAGTTTCAAGGTCCCAAGTTAATTTTCTTGCTATTTTCATTTCCACACCCCTTGGAGTCCTCCTTTGCAGCAAACCAAAACCCAGGGAACAAACCCAGGGACAGGACATCTGCATTTCCCTTGGGTTTCATCTGTTCCCTCATGCATGGGGCTATTGGCTACAACTCTGTGCATATAAGATCAGATTGCTTTGCATAGTGTCTACCTCAGCATTAGCACTCGGGTCTGCAGCTTTCCGTGTCCTCCGAAATGCAAACAACCAGGGCACTCTCAAAAGGCAGCTGGGTGGCTGCTGGGGCTGGAGGTAATGCCTGGGCTTCTGCGTCCCATTTTGAATCTAGCCCATGGTAGATAGCAAACAAGCATTGCTACCATCTGATGGTTGCTTGGGGAAGTGAGTTTTGATGCTGCAAACGTTCGTCTCGGAAAAACCACCACTCCCGGTTGCATCAAGGAGCACTGTGCTGGCAGCTTCCTGGCTTGCAACAGGAAAGATTCACAGACTTATGTTTTATTTTGAGCTCCTCTCACATAACTCTGAGGAAAACAGGCAGCATAGATGAGTAGAACTGAAAATTGAAGTCTTTTATGTAATGAAATACTCATGTGAAGGATGGAGGTGTATTTTTAACTTAGTCAGATATTTTGCTCCCGGGGAATTTAAAAAAAACCCATTATATTAAAAAGTTGTTTTATTAACAAAGTGAAAGGGTAATTATTTTCATAATACACCTTAATTGCGGGGGGGGGGGGGGGGGGGAAGAAGGAGGAAAAGCACTGAAAGGGCTCTTTTATTTCTTTTAAAAAGCTTTTTTAAAAAATTGCCTTCCTTTTCAGTGTACGGATAGATCAGAGATTACTTTACATTCTTGCTTTGACAGCATATCCTACATAGTGGGAAACTGAGGCACTGAGATATTAAAGGTTAAAATCACAGATACTCTATGAAAATGGCCAGTACCTGACCTTACAGTGTGGTCCACTTTGTACTCCCTTCTGCACGTTCAAAATTCAGTTGTGGTGAATTCACCTGTCACTGAAGACTCAGCATTTTCATCAATTAAGATAACTGCCCTTCTTGCATATATTGTCTACCCACAGTGGTTTTTGCCCCCAGCATAGCATCCATCCTCAGACCCTTCTTGCCTTTTTGTCCCACATCCCAATAATTCTTAATTAGATGCATCAACTGTCCTGTCCATTTTCCCTCCTTTCCTTCTCATCAGGACCTAATTCCAATTTATTTTTCATTACTTCTCCTCCTTTTTCCTGCCATATATATTTCTTGTCCTGAGCTGTTTCCAACATTCTCAAGACAGATTTCTCTTTTTCATATGTGCAGCAAGCAATTTCCTGATCTTTTCCTGCAAGACTCACTCAAGAAGAGGAGAAAGGATGTATACCAAGGAAAGCACAGGAGAGTCATTGCATTCAGGTACTGAAATGCTGAGTTTCACAGCCCACCACCCAAACTGCAATTGGAGCTGAAATTGAATTTAGTGGCTGAAATTTAAAATATCTCAAAGAGCTCAATGTGCTTGTCGGTTTTAGAGGCCTGTACATCAGTCAAGTGCTGGTCACAACAAGTGACCCACTCACATCTTGAATCTTTACTGCAGCTTATCAGAGCTTTAGAACTTAATTAACAAAACACTACCAGAAATCTGTAGTAGATATGCAATATATCTTTCTCTAGTCTTTTTATCTGAAAAAAAAAACCTAGTGATTTTGGGCTTTTTGAGGGTTGGATGGGTTTAATTTTTTTGGTTTTGCTTGTTTGTTTGTTTGTTTTTTTGGGTGGGGGGAGCTGAGTTTGCTGGTTGGTTTTCATTGGTTTTTGTTTTTCTTTTGCTTGGTTGCTTTTTTTTTTTTGGACAAGCAAATACCCAAGATGTCAAGAGCTGTAGGGAACTGGATTTAGGGCCAAATAATGTGTCATGAACCTTAGGAAGAAACGGGAAAACCACAGCTGCTTATCTGAGAGAAAATGGCCTATTTTTTCGAGGTGACAAGACCCAACAACATCTAATGAATCCATTATCTGAACTATTATCTGCTTTACAAAATGCCAAACTCTCCACTTAAGGAATAATTACAGTTGCAAATTGCCATCGTTTGCATAGTTTACAAATCACACAGTTTAAAAATCTTACCTATTGAAAGCACTGAGTCTTCCACATTGCCCACAAAATAGACAAATTCACAAGTCATATAAGTTATCAAGAAATGGACATTTAAAGTGGTGCTGTGCTAAGAAACCAATTTTTATATTTATTTTTCATCCTGATTTTGGTATCTAAGTATACCCTGCAAAATAAGAAATGCGTACAGTATAAATTCTTGGTAAAATTAATATGTATGGAAAATCTCATTTGAGGTAAACTGGCATGTATTTTTTATACATATTATGATTTACTCCTGGAGCAAATGCATTTGTTTATGAGTTAAACAGTAAAAGGCTTTTGTGTACCTAGATCTTTGTGCATCATCTGAACAGTGTCAGTTCTTCAGAGTTTGCTACAGAGCAGTTGTTCTTTCCATAATGGTGCTTATGCATCTTATCATTTGTTTAGTACAGTTATGCAGTTTTAAATTCTTTTCTCCCTATGAGGTCTGGAAATCTCCTTCTCCATCTTAAAGTGAGAGAAAGCTTAGCCAAGAGAAAGCTTAATGATTTAGCCACAGTCATACAGGTAGCAAAAAGGCAGCTGAACAGGGTTTTCTGCGTAATCTGCAGTGAGGACAATACTTGCTCTCACTCCATAAGTCCTAGAAATAAAGTATTAGCCCCCTGGCAGGGCTCACCATTTTTCAGGGTAGTCCTCACTTACTGGGTGGCATAGCATGGAGTCTTAGATGGAAAAACTGCAGTCACTGTGCTGAAACCTACAGTTATTACACAGACAAAAGCAGAGCTCCTGAAATCCTTGCACCTGATAGTACCAGAGCTACAGTGCCATAGCACCTTCTCTAAACTGCTGTCAGAGGGCAAAGGGTGAGATGCAGAGTTACAGGCAACCAGGGCCAAATACAAAATAATTTCTATTTACATTGTTGTATGAGACAAGAATTAACACCAACAACAAAAACCCTACTGCAAAAAGAACAGAATGGAATACTATGGACATAAATATGGTGTTACATGGATAAGCTACACCTGTCCTCCAAACGAAAAGTTGAAGAACTGGGCTACTTTGTCCGAAAACACGGGTGGCAAAATAATGGTTTTTCAGTTCAAGAGCTGCCAAGGCAAGTGTGATGAATTATTTTTCAGAAGCACCACAACCAAGAAAAGAAGGCATGGACTTAAATTACAGCAAAGATTTAAAGTAGACACCAGTAATATATTCTCCTGATATGGAATAGTTAAGTATCTGAGTAAACTGTTTGGGAAGCTTGTAACATCTCCATTTCTGGCGGTTCTTTAAAACATAATGCCAGGCTTTAAACAGGCATAAAATCAGCCTTAGAAGGACAAAGGAATAGATTACTTCATGATTCTACATTCTAACCCCGAGTTATCTGTCACGTCGCGCTCAAAGAGAAGCCTGGAGGTTTAGCTGTTCCTCACCTGAGGGAGCTATTTCTGAGCAGTGTGTGAGGGCACGCAGGTGGAGGTGAAGAAGAAGAGAGAAGGGACTCCTCGTATAGAATCCCACCCACCTTTAGGGAATCCCCAATTTGGACATATATTTCTCTCCGCTGCAGCAAGAGTTTAAGAGGGCTGCACCCTACTTCACCCCCAGCAGCAGGAAAATGAAAAACTTAAAATATACCACCCCGGGAACCCCACAAAAAATTTGAGACTCACCACACAAAAATAGGTCCCGGGAATGAAAACCTGCTGCCGAAGTCCTCCACCAAAGGTCTCGAGCTGAGACTGTTGACTCCTGGAGCACCACTGACCAAAAAGCAGTGTGCTGCAACAGGAGGGAAGCGGCTTTCCCAAGGCACGTGTCCTGGGTGTTTCTGAGCTGCTGTACGTAGGTCAGGGAATCCTCCTAGAAGAGTCCCTATCCCTGTTTGGGTGCCATTTATCATGTCACGTGCTAGCTCAAAGAGAAGACTGGAGGTCTTCTCTTTGAGCTAGCAAAGAGAAGCCAACTGGTTTATGGTGGCTTCTCACAAGAAGTCCAGAAAGGAACGAGCTCCTCACCCAAGGGAGCTGTCTCTGAGTAGGGTGTGAGGGCATGCAGGTGGAGACGAGGAAGCAGAGAGAAGGGACTCCTGGAACAGGTTCCACACAGAAGGCTTATTCAGGTGAAAGGGTAGGGACAAAGAGCCGAGGGTCTGAGGGTTTCCAGGGACTTTATAGTGGGGATAGGAAAGGCAGGGATAAGGGATACAGCCAATAGGATACAGGATAGGAGGCGGGGTTGAGAGCAAGGGAACCAATGAGATTGACACATAGGAGGGACTAAGGGAAGGAGCCAGTGGGGTGTCGAGTATTGCAGAACTTTCTAGAACTTATACATATTAACTTGAGGGAAATGAATATGCATACACTTATACCTAAAATAGGGAGGGGAAAATAAGGACCAATCATACAAAAATATGTAAGCTGTGGAACTGGGGGATTATGGGCTCTCACCCTAACCAAGAGCAGGGCATTAAGCTTTGGTGCCTGACCACCACAGTTTGGTGTCGGTTGATCCTCAGGGGTCAGGGTGGCCGCAGCCACTTGCACCGCCACATCTCCCCCTTTTTTTTGTTTTAAAACCGACTAGGTCGCTGCAGAAATAAGAAAGTTTTTTAAAGCAACTTAAAACAAATATGATAAGGAAGAAAATTAATATAAACCAAATAATGGATTTAATAATAGAAGCCCCCCACCCTGATAACCCAAAGTTTGAAAATAAACTGTCCATCCAGTCCTTTGTCTCCTGTTGGATCTTATGCAACTGGTCTCAGATCTCCTGGAGGGAGGCGTGGATCGACTGCCCATTTGATGACAAATCAAAGCAGCACAGCCCCTCATGGTCTTGGCACCCATGGCCATGTGACAATAAACAGAGGTCAATGGCGGTGGTTTGTCTGGCAATGTCTTCATCTTCAAGGAGGCCAGCCAATGTTTGGGATGTTGAATGGACGTGCCTTTCAAGCCAGCGCCCAGTATTTTCAATACTCCCAGGTACTTTCACTGCCACTACCCAAGGCAGGGAGAGGGAGTTTGTTGTTTCCTTTTTGTGTAGCCAACTAATGATTTCAAGATCACAATTTGGATCGGATTGTTGGGTGGTCAGTTCTGTTTCGTTCTGCCAATTGAAAATTTGAGATTTGTTCAGTACGAGCACGGACACACGACCCAGTGTGCATGCCTCTCCTTGAATATGAGAGGGGATTTCTGCCCACACTTGGTCCCCACAAATGAGGAGATTGCCCAGCTGGAGCCTAATGGATTTATCCATGGACACGGACAGTGTTCTGGTGGTATGATTGCACCAGTGTTCAGAGTGATATTCAATACGAGATGGTCTAATAATGATATTGACTCGTCTAGCCCCCTGGTAATAGAAATTAATGCAATAGGGGGCTGGAGAGAACCCCAGCAGCACCAGTTCCTGGGGCTCCTCTGGTGTATGTGGACAAGTCCTTGTCCACACGTCCCACTGGTCCAGCGGGCTAGGTGGGGGTGGCTTCCTCTTAGGAGCAGGATAGATGGATGGGGCAGGAGGAATCCCAACCAGACAGGCCGAAAGGCGGTTGTCCATGTCTGCCATCGGGAGGCACAGATGGTCCGATTTTGATGCTTTGGCCAGGGTGACCCAGATGTTTCTTCGGGGCCGCAGCGCGATCCACACCAAAGCTGGTATCAGCATCCAGGAGATCACGAAGTTCAAGAGCAGCAGGAGCAGAAAGTAACAGGACAGGCTGGACATGGTGGGCACAAGGTGTTTGGGGTACCTTCTCGGAGAAACATATAAGCTTAACATTTCTAAAGTGTATAACAAAGGAAAATCAAGAAACCCATAAAACCAGAAAAACCCGACTTTCCAAAATCCTCCCATAGGTTCCCCCCTTTCTATAAAATGTTCAACTAAAAAATAGGGTAGGGTAGAAGGGACCAGGGAAATGCAGAAACTTGAGGATCTGTGGCCTCGTCATCAACAGGGCATCTTTTCCTTCTCCATGCAGCCATGGCGACATTTTTGGGCTCGCTGTTGGCTGAAGGGCTTTGATGTTTGCTGGGGCTGGCTTCGACTACCTTGGCTGGTATATATGGTTTTACCCACTTCTTGGGGATCCAGCAGGGCCCTACTGGGATGATGATGCAGGCATATCCCTGTCCCCAAGTTATTAAGTCAAAAGGTCCCTGTACCTCTTTAGTTTCTGGGTCCCAGACGAGCACAGGTGCCTTCTCCTTTAGTTTGGCTTGGGTTTCATTGGAGAAGTGCCTCAGGACAGGCAGATCGGGCTCCTCGAATGAACCGTTGAGAAAGTTCATGGTGAAAAGGGCTTGGTTCAGTCTTATGAGGGGTGTGCTCACCTCAAAGCCTCCCTTCTGCTTCTCAAGGAGTCCTTTTAGTGTCTGGTGAGTCCTCTCAATGGTCGCCTGTCCTGTTGGAGAGTGTAGGATGCTATAGTGGTTTGGTCTAAAATACTCATTACTGTTTATCTTCTGTGAGATAAGAATTAGGAGAAATGCAAAGCAGGCACCAAACTTGAAAGAATATAAAGAAGTTTATTAACAGACCTAAAAGAAGAAAAAAAAAATCATGCCACACCTTCAGAACACTTCTCCTCCCCCTCACCTTTCTCCCTTCTGCCATTGACATTGTAAAAGACAACCCTTGAGATGTTCAGTCTGTTTACCACTTCCATAATAACCTTGTTCAGTCCATTTAGGAAGAGGAGTCTCTCTTGCCCATGCTATGAAAACATTATCACAATGAGCCAGCCACCCGGGTTGGTTCTCTGCTCGCAGTGTGAGTCCCTTCCCCCTGACTTGCAGCTTTTCCCACAACTGCTTTCGAGGGTCCACTCCTGAATTACTGGGGTACAATTTTAAGGTTGAGCCATTCAGAAACAAAAGTTCTCTTCACCCATCTCTAGGAGCATTTCATCTCTAAGAACAGAGGCCCTCCTCCTTCCCTGGGAGCAAAGGGTCCTCCTCATCTTCATCTCTAGGACTATCTCTGGGAGCATCTTCAGGAACTGAGGTTTTCTCCTTTTCCATTTGGAGCAAAAGTCCTCATCGTTTCCATCTCTCCCTGTTCAAATTTCTCATGAAATTACAGCTGCTTCAGAATCTGCCTATCTCAGCACAGGTGCTTTTTGCTCACCAGTACAAGTTGAACGCTCCACCCCCCATGCCTTCATGAAATTACAACGGGTACTCTGATACATCATAGCTTTACAACAGAATTTCAGCTTTAAGCATCTCCTCTTTCTTCTCCCTCAGGTTTTCAGCTCTTCATAGCACTAAAAGGGTTAATTTCACCTAGGCCTTGCAGCTGGAATTTTGATTATTGCTGTTGATCACATGGTCTCTGCTGGACAGTGGTGCAACTTCAGCTGAATCTTGGCCGCACTGGAGAGGGGGAGCTGGGCTGCTCTGGCTGCCCACAGCCTCAGACCCTTAGACCCTTGGCTCTTCGTCCCTACCCTTTCACCTGAATAAACCTTCTGTGTGGAACCTGTTCCAGGAGTCCCTTCTCTCTGCTTCCTCATCTCCACCTGCATGCCCTCACACCCTACTCAGAGACAGCTCCCTTGGGTGAGGAGCTCGTTCCTTTCTGGCCTTTTTGCCTGAAGCCGCCATAAGCCAGTCGAGTCACAGCTAGACCTCCAGGCTTCTCTTTGAGCTAGCATGCGACGTGACTGTTATCTTCCATGTCTTACTAACCAGAGTCGACTCTTGTTTCTTCTTAAACAGAAACTCTCTGTAACATACAGAACCAGGAGACAAGCATATGATCTAGTAAACTGAAGACCTAATTTGGAAAATATTCATGAGATTTCGAGGCTAGGATATTTGAGGCAAAAATAGAACCATTCTCTTCAATGATTTATAAGATTGCTTTAGAGAGACAGGGTAGAACATGCACAGTGATGTAGTGAGTGAAAACAAAAGTAATTGTTAACATGTTGCATTTTGAAGAGTAGTGGCACCATTTGCCCTCCTGAATTTTGTATCAGTACTTCCATGAGCTCTCCTGATCAGCGCAGATGTGACTTTGGTAGGCCTGGGAAAGACATGACCTCGGTTATTCCCTTGACCTAGAAATGTCAGGGTTAATCTGTTCTTCCAATTTATATCTAGGTTGCCTGCCCTCCTTCCTGGGAGTGTTTCAAGACAAACACTGAGCAACCGTTCAAAACTCTCAGCTGCTGTCTTATCCTCTATTTGACAACTCATGAGTTTTTTATAAATGTAAGTCTTACTTTGATTTTTGCCTGCTGCATCAAGCCCCTCAAATTAAGGGTTACTATTTCATGAGACTAAAATAGCCTCACAGGGCCTATGTCTCCAGTAGCACAGCACAAACAAAATGGTAACTCTCTTCCACTTGCTTAATAGTAGAAATAAAGTTGCCTGGGCAATTGTCACTGTAAGATAATTATGAACTACCAGGAAATACAACTAGATGATGCCTCACTCTACCTAAACCAGTTTAAAAAGCTTGTTTTGTTTTTTTTTTACCTTAAACTACTGGTCTGAATTTCCACCTAAGTGGCTTCTCTGTCACCTGTACTGTAATTTGGTAGTATCCCAAGTGAGAACACATGTCTCTGGAAGTCACTGCCAGGTGTTTTGAAAATAACTGGAACCATCTGAATATTCAGATAACTAGCAGTTAAATTTCTTCAGTGTAGATGAACAGAAAGAACCTCTGCGAAGTCTGAAACTTTGCTAAAAGGCCTTCAGCTTTTTGGAAGAACATAGGGCCAGCAGTAATATGTGTGAACACCTCTACTATAGCTCCCAGCAACTTTACAAATAGCCATAAAATCCCTGTTTCAAGTCTGGGATTGAAACAGGTCTTCCGTCAAATGTTGTTTCCACTGGTTTGAAAAGCAAGGCTGGAAGAACATGATTTCTGCTGGTCCTGTCCCCTAGCATTTCACATATTTTTTATTGAGCCTATTTTCTCTACAAAAATCTATGACTTTCTAAGAGTCAGAATAGGCAAAAAATGCACCTATTAGAGCGTTTCAAATAATTCTTGGTAACGGCTAGAAAGGAATGGATTACTGGGGGATGTTTAGTTGCTTTGTTGTACATGCTAAATCTCAGTGCCAGTTGTGATGCTGCAGCACTCAGCCTCATGTCTTTGTCTCATATTCTTCTTCAGAGATCACTTAGCTGAATTGCCCCTTTAACCTTCCTTATCTTTACCGGAATTTTCTCCCTTGCCCTACGTGAGTCCTGCCATAGAATCCAGAACCTCAGATGGATCAGGTACTTTGGAAACCCTGTCTCCTTCTCCCCCACTGCTCTCAGACATCTGGCTTTGGCCAACAGTTCTCCACCATTGAGTTCCATCTCATCTCATTCTACAGCCTTGTAACACATCAAACATTATTTATTCATTTCACTGTTGTGGTAGGGTTAGGCCTAGAGAAGAACTTCAGTGAGGTGTATGAACAATGTAGGAGAGATTCTGTTGCTGAAAAATTTATAGTCAAAAGAATCAAATAGTGAAGGAAACACAGTATTTTTGTCATATTTTTCTGAGGTTGAGTGGGAACATCAAACTATTGCCTTCTGTTCACACAAGAAATCTCTGATGTTTTAAAATACACTGCTTCCCTGCCTAGACTACAAAATCACCTTCCATTTCATCAAGGTTTTGTATTATGCAAATGTGAGAAGACACTCATATTTTAGAAGTTCCGATTCGTTCCCAACCTTCAACTTTAAACAGATTTATTTGTTGGGTGGTTTGGTTTGTTTTTTTTTTTTTTTTTTCCACTTTCCAAAATTGCTTGCTTTGATTTCATGTTGTTAAAAATAAAATCTGTGATCACCTTCACATAAAATTTTGTCTGTGCTCCTAATTTGGCTGTTTTCTCTGTGCTTTGGCCACTAGAGGGTAGCACAAACAGCCTCCTGGAGCGAAGGTCCAAGGACCCCCAGGAAGACCAGGGGGGACAGGAGAGGTGGAGCAGGGTGGTGAAGCAGCAGCAAGGGGCTGTGGACAGAGCTCCTTGCCTCTGCTTAACTCAGCAGTGAAGTCACCCCTGGACCAGCTGGATCTAGACATGGATGAACTTTCCCATTAACCAAGCCTAGGTATGGCTTTGGAGAGATAAAGAAGGGTATTTATGCATATATGTTAATGATTTGAGGGAGAGGTTGGTTTTGTTTTAACAAGACTCTGTTTGTGTTTAACCCTTTGGGCAGCATTCATATGGATCTGACTGAGGGTGCACGAGACACTAATTGTGATATTTACAGGAACAAACTGGATAAACTCAACAGTGGTAGAATTAATGAGTGCAATACTGGAAAAAAAAAGTAACCAAAAGACATTAAAGAAGTGGGAATAGCGATAGCATGCCTCTGTAAATTCACGTGTACAGTAGGCAGGATTCTCTGAATTGTTTAGAAATTTTGCTCCCACAAATCACCCTTTGGCTTTTAAGTCTCATCACAACCTCCTGACTTTGCCTTGAGAAATTTTTATATTTCAATCCAAAGTTTTCACAGGATGAAAGGTTTACTAGCCTACATACCCCAAGCCTGAAGCATAGCCCAAGACTGAGAAGAAAGACGGGAGACAGAAGCTCTGAGAGAGAGTAAATGTCATGTGGAGATACTAAGAAACAGGTCAAACCTGGTGTAAAAATTTTCTCCCTCCTAATGAAAATGAAAAGCAATAAAATGCAATATCAATCTAGGATTCTGTGCACCTTGGCTGTCCAGATCAGAAAAGAGGGTGAAGAAGCCAAGTCAAAGAGAGTGAAAACACAACTGTTGTGTATACTGACCTCCAGGTAGCCTGTAAACTTTAACTGCTGTACAGAAATGCAAAATGCAGCAGCAAAAAACTTTAGGAATGATCCAGTACAAAACATGATGCAACAGCTGAGCAAGGCCTATTATAAAGCAATTTTCATAAAGTCTCTACAGTAGGCAGTTGCAAAAAGAAAAGGGATAAGAACAACAGACGGAAAAATTATATAACAGGTTGTAGATCATCAGTGTTTTTTTTTTCCTTCTCAGCAGCAATGAATCTTCTAGTAAAATCAGCAGAAAAGCAGTGTATGGGTCCACTGATGGCAGGAATAAAGCAGACCCAGGGGAAAGCCTAAATGGACAATAATTGCAGGTTATTATATACTGTGCTACAGTACAGTGGAAAGCTGGTCAGCTATTAGCAAGTTTGGAAGGAATAATCAAGAGGACGGAGAAGAGAGTTTATAATCTTTCACATTCAGCAAGTCAGAGGCAGGTCTCCAGAGCTGAGAGATGGGAAAAGAAACCAGCATTGTGATGCACCAGGGTTGCATCTCCACTGCTGAGGAAGGAATTTGTCAGAGCTTCTAAATATGATTTTTTAAACCCCTGTGGCCTGCAAAGATGTAATTTAGCTGGGTTTCCTAGGCTGGGTGCAGAAGTGTCCTAGGCCGATGGAGATAGCACCTCAGGAAAGGAATTCAGTCATTTATTAAGGCTGTAGGCATTTATTTACCTATGTTAAACACTTTGTCAAAATTCAGTTTTTTCAACATAGACATCCACTGTCACAGGAAGAGCAGTGGGACATCCACTCTGTCCTGGGAGTCCAGTGTCATTATCTATCTGCCCCAAGCACGTGTCTTAGCTTTTGTAGGGCATTTGAGAGATCACTGGATACCAGTGTTCAGACAACTGCAGCCCCTCCCCAGGTACATGGTGTTGGGAATCCAATGGAAAATGATAAGCAGCTCTTGATCCACCTGCAGACGTCCTTCCTTCTCCCTCTAATTTATATATCCTTGAATAACCAAACTTCTTGGTTTACTCAGAAGGGTGTCACAGCTAAGTGGGATGAGTCTGGACCTGAGTGCCTCCCAGTCCTCAATGTATTTATCCTACCAACGTTCCTGTGAAGGAAAGAGATGCTATAATTCCTCCCTGACATATGGGCAACAGAAACAGTCATGCAGAGAGTTTGTGCTCAAGAAGGAAATTGAGTCTCCAGCTCCTAGTTTGTAGCTGTTGAATTGTTCCCTCTTATGTTTTTAGAACTGATTGCCTGCCCAACAGGCAAAGGTTTAAAAACAATATTACTATTAATTAGATTCTGCTGCATTCATTTAGTTTAACACTGTAGATTATTTATAGCTTTTTTTTTTTAATGCACCTTTGTCAAGTCCTTAGTTTTTCTTTGACATATCTCAATTCAGTTATGGCATTAGGAAAAAAGAAAAGGGAGACAAGAGCCCAACTTTTCTGCTGATTATTTCAACTCCCACTACACAGCAGATGACTGAGAAATCCTAAAGATGAGTCAGAGGGTGAAATAGGAAGTGTGGAGAGATTGTTTTAAATTAATGGATGTGCTGAAAAAATATTGGAAAAAAAACCAACTAAAAAGCAAAACAAAAAAAAAAGAAAACCCAAACCAAACAAAAGAAAGGTATTCACATTTCTAGAGAAGTTGTCTTTAAAGGTTTTCTAAGTCAGTAAAGGCATCAGTGTGTCTTCATATCAAAGAGAAAATAAATGTTGGAAAATATACTTTTCTTGATTAATTTTAGTCAAAGATTGGAGAAAGAATTAAATCACTGAAGTGTAATGCAAGAGAAATTTGCATTGTAAGGTATCACAACTCGTTTTTAACTATGGTATTGCCACTAATGCAAGCTTAGAATAATAGTTAGCTGTGACTCTGCAAGGGAAACCCAAGTGGCTCAGGAAATGGAATGAGTCAATATAAGACCTCTTTCCTTTTCCGTTTCATTCCACTTACCAAGGAGGGCTTTGCTGAGGCCATGAAGGATATTGTGATCTTGCAGATGCCTTCCTTCAAATGAGATATCAAATCAAGTCCTGACTGCTGATACAGAGCCTGTCCTATCCAAAGTTCAAAAGCAATAATCACAGTTACTCTCCATGTACTGATCCTGCATTATCAGTCAAGAAGTTTTTCCTTGACTCCCAGATCTAAAACTTTGCCTGGTTGCTAGCTGCTGTTAAACAAGCACTGTTCTTTACAATCTCTGTCCTCTTAGGACCACAATTTTGCATCTCATCTGTGAAAGCCATTGCAGTACACTTCTGGGCTATTGGTTCAACACAGAGAACTATGGGGCGGATTTTCCAAGGGATATGAAATGTGAAAGTTGGTGTTTTACATACAAAATTCAAACATTTCAAGACATGTCTTTTAGACAATCAGAAGTAATAGTTTAGTAAAAAAACATTAGCCCAGACTCAAATACACATAAGAGTGGATGAGAAATACTGTTATTCACGGGAAATAAGGATACACTGTGTGGATTGCCAAAATGTTCTTTGCCAGGAAAGTGCTTTTCATCAGTGAGTACCTGGAAGATTCTGTGAGAGACTAGAAAGTGGGCAACTATAGAAATGCACTGCTGCCAGCTGTGGGAGAAGTGGAGGGGTTTGTTGGCTATGTAGCGTGATGTTATAAAGCAAAATCTTGGAGATCTTGCTCCCACATGATTGCTTGCAGCATGGCTTGGGTGGAATCATTTAGCCTACCTGGCCTCTGAGGAGAATCCCTGAGATATTTTGCATGGATGTTGATTCCAAGTCTTCCTTCAGATCTGCTTTGTCACATGCTGTGAGTTTTTGAATTATCCATTCCAAAGAGGACAGGAGCACCTTTGCCTTTGCCTTCTACTGCATTCAAAGGAGTTTTGCTTTTGTGTGGGCTGATAAAATAAGCTGATAAAAAGACTAGATAACTAGATTAGGGCAAATAGGATATAACTGATAATGACAGTGAGTGAGAAGGCTGGCAACTAGGCAAAGATAATAGGATTTATTGGGGAAATCAAACGTGAATTGAAATGTTTTTTGGCTACCAAATGAGTTAAAACAATAAAACAAGGGACACCAAACTAGACCTTAAGAAAACCAAACTCCTGGGTCCAGTATAACGGAAGAGAGGAGAAAGAGAACAAATGACTGTTAACAGAGAAAAAAGAAAGCAATCATACAAAAACCAACTCACACCTTAGCAGGAGAGCAGGAGGATGAGATGAAATGATGAATGCTGAGCAGGAAAGGGAGTGGAGCAAATCCTCTTGCTTGGGTTTGAGGCCAGGCTGTGGGAAACAGGTAAATAACATATTGTTTAAACGTGAACTAGCCATGATTGATTATCTGCATTTTTTCTTGACCTCAGTCATGCTAAGAGACATGTATGAGAATATTGTTCATGTATTTGTTTAATGAGAAACACAAAGAATAAAATCTAATTTCCTTCTTCTCTGCATCTTGCAGGTCACCTGAGTCCATCCATTAGAGAGCAAGAACAGTTGTTTTCAGGTTCCTCAGCACACGGGGAAGATGGCAGGCTGCAACATGTGCTTTGTATGCTTGCCTTTTTTTAGGTGGAGAAAAGTCTGTTCCCTTGTAGACTGTTTTACACAGGTGAGTATGGCTCGGTTTTGTCTTCCAGAGGTGCAATATGTGATGTTGGCACTGGTTTTGCAGTGAGAATTAATTAAGTATAAGAATAAGGTGAGTTAGATTAATTTTATTAATCCAGCCATATTGTTAAGGTAAACAAAACAAAACAAAAACCTAACAATAAATACTTCCTTACCCATCAGATTTCTCCATGGTCTTCTTCAAGCTCTTGTAACTGAGTTTTTTGGGGTTTGGGCTTTGGTGGCTGACCTGTGTGGTTTTTTCCTGTTTCACCTGTTGGTCTAATATAACTTCCTTTGCTTCTAGTGTTACAGGGAAGACCACGAAACTGGAATCCAAAATGAGTCACCACATACATTTAGAGGGATGTTTTTCATAGGCTGGGGGTGGTGGGCATAGGATCACAGCCAGGAGACGAACAGTGATATTCCAAGTGTGAGAATTTGACCTTAAAAAAGACAATGGTTTTATATTGTTTCCTTGAAAGACTATGTGGGGGGGAGTGAGGTAAGGGAGAAATAAAGCCATTTCCATTTTAGAGCTCATGAAACATAAAACAAAGTGGCCCACAGCCACCTCAGAGATCAGAACCAAGGAGTCAGTCCAAATCATCAGACTCCAGGTGTGAGAAAGCAAACAATATTGCCTTGTCCTTTTATTGAGACTGCTTCTCTGGCTTCTCTCACCAGTGCTAAACACATAAGGAGAAGAATAACAAAGATTCTAAGTGGAGAGAAATAATGAAGACTTGTGATGTTTTGTTCAGTTGCAGCAATCTCACATGTTTATTAATAGAAGGTCGCCATGTGTAAATATATAATTTTGGCTGGATATGGGCAGCATCTCTTTAATTATCTGAAGAAAGAGGGTATTCATTATGTAGATAGTAAAGGAACATCATTCAGCAGAAAAGCAACAGAAAATTTCAAGCAAAGGAAAGCATGAACTGATATTTTTCCCTGTCTCTTGCTTGTCATTATGAGTCATCTCTACAGAGTCTCTCTGTGTTTGTGTAAGCGTGCATATATTTTTACACATAAAACCGTAATATCTGTATGACTTATATAAAATCATGTGTGTGCTTCCTTGGTAACTCTGAAGGCAGGCAGGAGCTGGAAATTCTGGAAAAAAAAAAAAAGTTAAATGAATGTAGAGCTGACCTGGCTCAGTGTGCAGTGACTGAGGGTAAAATAGAATTTGGTGTTACAAATTGAACTTCCTTTCATAGCTAATGTGTCCTAAAGTGCTTTACATACAGTACAATGAGGGTGATGCCAGGAGTAGAGGCAAACACAGAAGTCATTGTAGGCACAAAAATAGCTCACATGTAGCCTTCTATATTAGAATCTGTTTCAGCAGGAGAATGGTCTTGGGAACATTATTAACTCTATATTCTTCTGTTTCCTTATTGCCAAGGAATGTTGAACTTCTCCTTGGACAACCTCTGAGAGGATGGCTGCAAGAGCATCACAGTTTCCATTCTCTTTAAAAAACCCTGGCATTATCATTTCCAAGTACTCACATTTCACAGCGCAGTTATGACTGTACTGGTCTTTTCTTCATTTTCTTCCATCTTGGACCTTGTCTGATTGAGTGTGTACTGGATATCAGACTGTTGTTCAATCAGATGACTGGATAAGGGCCAACAACAGCATTATACTCAGCCCTTTCCATTCATTGTATGCATTGAGTCATGTTGCAAAAGAGTGTTTCATCATTGCTAAGATTCCCAGGAATCTCAGTCTACCATCATGCAAATTATCTCCCAGGAAATTATTGTGTCCAAAGGAACTGCTGTTTGTCATATGGTATTTATGTACCATAGTCACCATTCTTATGTGCATTCACGGACCACTTACAAACTTGGAACTGAAATTCTCCCACCTACTTTCAGGAATTCACTCAAGCTAGTGACTAGTTGTGAGTCTTTCTGTGTCACGCTCTGTGTTTATTGAATCGATAAAAGCATCTCCACCAGCCAATTTTGATTAGTCAGGAATAAAATGGCATCTGGAGATTCAGTTGGATGTTCACCTCCTGTTGTCTGGGGTCTTGTGTGGGCAAAAATCTAAATTCCTCACTTTTGAAAAAACAGAGTGTCTCTTCATTACTGTCTGTTAACTCAGATCAAATGGAAAGCTGGAGGTCAGCACAGATAGATGATGTCCCTACTGTGAGCAGCATTAAAGTCAGGAATGAGATTCCATCCTTATCATTCACATCCTTCACTTCTAGCACAATGTAAACTTTGTATCAGAACTTTTGAAAGTCTACTGAGTGCTTTAGGGTTCAGTTTAAGCCAACATGTTTAAAAACTGTATCCAAACTGATGACCAAATACTTATTTATTTTTTTCATTTTATTAAATCACCTTTGTTCTAACTCCCTGATTGCTCAGACCGGGGAGGCTCTGAAAAACCATACAATTCCCATCCAGACTGCATGTCTCACATTTCTTTGCATGGAAACCATGGCACGGGAGCCTTGATTCAGTCCTGAAACTCATCCTTATATGAGCTCAGGGACACAAAAACACTGTTGGGTCTACAAGATGTTCTGTGCTCAGTTAAGTTTGGGAACTAATACTGCTCAGCCTGACTCCAACTCACGTCTAAATCAGTTCATAGCAGTGTCTTCCAGTTTACACAAGCTTAAGTGCAAGAAGAACATGGTCCTACTAATGTCACAACAGTACTTAAAACCACTGAAAGCTGTATGTGGAGAAATGTGTCAGAATACTAAGGTCAATATTAGGGTGCACATTGAGATTGTTCAGCTGATGTATTGATTTATCAGAAGGCTCATTTCTCTCCCAAGCCCACCTGACTTTATTGAGTTCTATATTAGAATCCGTGATTTTCAAACCTTCAATACATTCTATGGCAAGTATAGCAAAATCAATGAGGTATGATGACTGGGGATGATTTGGTATTTAATCTGCTGCTGACCAAGATGACTGCTTTGAAAGAAAGGAAAGGGGATATGGCAGCCAAAAGAGTTCTTTGAAATGCATACTTATACATTTGATGCATATATTTGGGAGGTAATAATAAAGAATTTTTTGCAGCTTTCAACCCTAAGAAACACTTGAGATGAGTTTTAGTGCTTTGAAATTGAGGGGCATGGTGGGGGTCCATACAGTGTCTTTGAGTCTTATGTGCTTAGGCAGAGGTTTCGACCCCACAGTTCTTATTTTCATTTTAAAAAGTAGAACAAAGGATTTGAACAGCAGCAAGGTTTCTTATTTAATTGTTTGGCATGAAAGAGCAGATCCTTACCTGATATGGACTAAGACATTTTATACCAATCATTTAAACAGAACTCACATTTGCATAAAAGAGCTCTTCCTTTTAGATGGAAAAGCTGTGGGGTTTTTTGGGATGGGCTGTGAAATCCAGTCTAAATTTTCTGTAAAGTTTGGGAGGCGTAGATATAGAGGAAACTGTTGTCCTTTGGGCAGCCACACTTGCTCCCTTGGGAAGCAAATTTCCTGTAGAACACAGACACCAAATCTATATCCTACATCTTCAGTTAAACACAAAATACTGTGGGTTCTGAAATCCAGACCAGCCCACTTTATGTAATGGAAACTCACAAGCAACCAGCAGGGCTTTTGTCATAATTTGACCCCTTGAGGTGACTGTGGAAGACAACCAAGCTTTCAGGCTCCAACCGCCTGATTGGAGTACATGTCAGTAGGACAAGCTTCCCCAGGCCTGAGGTTCACAGGCTATATGGAGTTACAGAAATTCAACTGATTCAGCTGTGTGGATGCAAAAAAAGATCACCTAGAGATAGATAATCCCTTTGCTGAAAATGTTCAATTTCAGAACAAGTGAACCCCAAAGACACGGAATGTGTTATTATGTGCAGGGTTCTAATCTCATTACATAATGTTTATCAGCCATGTAAATTTATTGAAAGTAGCCAATTTTTCCCATAGCCTGATCCTGGCTCTTCAAGGGATCAGAATTCTCTCTCACAGGCATTACTAAGAAAGCCTCTCTCCCCACTGATTTCATAGGCAAGAGTAATAATACACGTGGCTGGCATTTGCTGTATATCTCTGATAAAAGCCTGGTATAACCTCGCCCTTATGTCCCATTCTGTGGAGTCTTGGTTCTGTTCAAGTTGCACTGCAAGCGAGGAGACACCATGCTCTCCTTTGGCCAGTTAGTTGGACACTTCCTACAGTTAAACCCAAGAAAAAATACAGTATTTCCTTTCCTCTGCACAGACTGGGAAGACGACCAGGCCTTTTCTATTCAAAATCAATTGCCCCTGGAAAGCAAGGGCTGATTCTGTCAGTGTGGGACCTAGCAGGGCTCTCCTCAGTCTCTTCTTAGTGCTTCTCTGGCTGTTTGCCAGCACATAGAAGCAGAACTCCTGGACAGAAACTCTCCCGTTTTGCCTCTGAGTCTCCAGCTAATCCTGCTTTGGATACCTGTGTTTCATTTGACTTGTTCCATGTGCTTAGATGACTTGCTGTTTATTCTGATAACAGACCTTCCAACCAGTCCAGTGAGTGGAAGTTTAAACTAATATTTAAGCTTGCCCCATTATTTCACACAAAAAAAAGCTGGCTTTCAAC
Organism: Aphelocoma coerulescens; assembly: GCF_041296385.1. Classification (NCBI taxonomy): domain Eukaryota; kingdom Metazoa; phylum Chordata; class Aves; order Passeriformes; family Corvidae; genus Aphelocoma; species Aphelocoma coerulescens. The sequence goes on from NW_027184085.1 coordinate 7,271,304, forward strand.
TGTGTGTGAAGCTGGTGCTGGCGTATCCAAAGTTTTAATGTCAAAATACACATGGAAATACATGTGCAAACTTCTCTGCTCATCTTCTGCCCTTTTTTGTTGTACGTAAATTCACAAAGGTCATGATATCTTTACACTCGTTCCATCATTTCCTGTCACAACGTAATAGGTGGTAGTGATAGAAGGTTTCCATGAGGAGCCACTGTAGATGGAGCTGGAACATTTTGTTCAGACTCTTAGATTAATTCAGAGCAATGGAATTATGGCAAGGTTCAGAGGCCTGTTACTCCATTACAGACTCTGGAAGTGCCTATGTGTTTTTTGCCATTTCTCCCCATGCATGACCTCTTTGATTTTATGCTTTTACCCCTCCAGGCTCTTGCATCTAGTTTCCTTAAGTGTTGTTCAGACCTTCCTCAAAAGACCTCAGTAGCCTCACCTACCCAGTTCTTTTCTGATAAACTCTGCATTTTTTTATCCCAATAAATATCCTCACCAAGACTTTACTAGTTCTTCCAGGAAATGTAGTTTTTTTACCTTCTTCTGCCTCCACTGTGACTTCCCCCCTGCATTTCCTCTCAATTTCCCCTCTCTACCTCCCTTTCCCAGTCCCTCTTTTGACCTTCTTTAAGCATTTTTCTCATCTGCTGCCTCCTAGAGATCTGGCACTTCTGCTTTCTGAATTATAATCTACCATTTCCTCTTCAGCTAAAGGTCTGGAGAGATGAACAGCCCTCAATAACACCTATCTTTTAGCATGAACTGCAGATGTAACTGGGGCTCCTAAATTAAATGGATACATGCGGAAAGCACAAAGGATGAAAAATTGTCTGTTCTAATTTCAGGCCCAGAGCAACCCACCAGCTGGAAATACAGGAAAAGACCTCTTCACCCTCTTATTTCAGTCAATGGAACAAACAGAGTCTGAATCTTTGTATTATGCTGTCACTTGTACTACAACTATTACTTTCAGATCACGGGGAGGTACATGAAACATGCAGTTTTCCTGAGATGCTGGAAGGCTGTCTGAGAGAAAACCAGCATCCAGGTGGAAAAGTCAATTTGAAGTGACCAAGACCCTACACTTTTCTAGAGAATGCTCACTTGAGTGCACACACAGCAGACAGAAGACCTCTTGTATTTGTTCCACAAGCTTATCAATGTGGGCTTGGCCCCACAGTTAACCAGAACCATGAGTGTTCTCTCCACTGCTCTTGAAGCCATGGACAGTTTGAATACCCTGCCTATTTCCTTTACTGTCTCCACCTGCATGTCTGGCCTTCAAAAGACAGCTCACTGTACAGGTGATTTACTATTCTGGACAGAAACAGACAAAAAAGAAATAATCAATAGGAGTTTAAAAAGATGTAAGAACAGATCTACATTTTATTACATTCATAAATTCTAGGACGGATTTATAAATTTGACCATTAAGGAAACTGAGCATATTTGCAACACCAGTAACAAATAATGCAGGTAGAGATATCATCTATCAGACAGTAAACAACTGATATATTTGTAGGTATGTAGACAAACAGAAAGGGAGTGAAATAGACAGAGAGACTGGCAGAGAGAGGAAAACAAATCTTTAAGGGCTCTGTGAAATTCTAGCAGAAAACTGATGAGGAGTATTTTTGCACATTTGGCTGTAGAGTACCCTTCTTCTCTGTCTACAGTATTTCTACACGTGTGCATGTGTGGATGCACACCTAAATGGACTCACAAAAAACACACATACACAGAGACACACGCACACACACACACACACACACATGCTGTCAGCACTTCATCATCTGCCATGCATCTGTGTTAGAATGAGGCACGTGAAATCAGCAGCATTAATGCTGGACCCTGACTGTCATTCCCTCTGGGCACTTGGAGAATAAAATAGGAGCAGGAGTGGGTTTTATAAAACAAGTATTCACTCATGCAAACAAATACAGCATTGAGACTGTGCCTACAACATGTGTTGTTCAAAGCAAGGCTGGGCATAGCTTCAGAAGTAAAACGTGCCACAGGATGTCAGGGCGTTCTGAATCTGAGCTCTGACTTTGCCATTTTTTTCCTCTGAGGCTGTAAAGGTCCATGTGAAAAGGAACCAGTGATTTCAGATACTAACGTCACACACCTAATCTCCACGCTTCATTCTCTCTAAAGTTCAGCAAGCAGCTGGGTGCCCAAATATGAATTAGCTGCTTAAAGTCTTTTTTCAGAGTTAGGCCTGATTTTCAAGAGTACACACTGGCTGTGACTACAACACTGGGAGGACAGCACTCTCCAAAAGCTGGCTTAAAATCCATCTTTAACCTTGTTAAATTGAGTTAAAGTCCCCAAATCCCAAACTGGATATTAAAAAAAAAAAAAAAAAAAAAGAGTTTTGTTGTTTTTTTTTTTTCTTGCACACAAGCCCTAATTAAAAGAAAATTATTCTGGTTGCAAAGACAAGCACTTAAATATTAAGAGCTCCAAGAATTGAGGTTACTTGCACAACCTGGATTTTCCTTTGTTGTACAGATGCATTCTAATTCAGACTTTAATTACATGATCATGCACAGAGTAGATGGCATGTGTAGTGCTGTTTGTTGACTGTAGAGGACTGAGGGACTCTGCCTTACATTTCAAGTACACAGAAGAGTGGACTCTTAGGGGGAAATATTCTGTCGGGCAAGACCTCCTGTTCTTTAAGTCATCCCCATCTCCGATCCACCCCTTCTCACTCTGTATTTCTTTTCCCTGTTCCAGTCCTGTATCCAATTTCACTTTTTGGCTCTTTCTCGATTTGTCTCTTTTATCTTGCCTCAGTCTTTCAGTGCCTTACCCCTTAGTTTACCAGTCCCAGAGATTTCAGATCCTCTGTGCTTTACCAGAGGTTTTTTTTTCTGATGTTTTCTTGTATCACATATTGTATATTAACCTCTCTCTTTTCCCTATTTTTGTGCCACAGATGGTTGCCCTTAGAATTATGTCCCCTCCCATTTCTCTCCATTTTCCCATATTCTTCCTACTGAGAAGCAGACTGCTGTGTCTCAGCACAACCCTTCCTCCAAAGCTCTCTGTGGCTAACTGGGTCAATACAAATAAATAACAGGAGAATTCTTTAACCCTGGGTCCAAGTGGCATGGCACCAACTATCCATATGGCTAAATGCTCTTTTCCATTAAAAAAACCCCATGTTATCCTTATCTGTAGCACCTATTGAAAACACCACATTGGTCTGTGATCACCTCCAAGCTGCACCCAGAAGGTACCTGGGAGGCAGGTAAGGACCAAACCTGTCTAAGACTGTGCGAAGATTAAGGAAATTAATACTTTTCTTAAACTTGTACTCTGAACCTGGTCATTCATTTCCTGGTACACATACTATCTTTGAATCTGAATCTCAGCCTATTTCCCATTTGAGTCTTTTCCGAATCCAACCCAATGATACTCCAATCTCCTTGTCTTTCCAAATTACCTGAATTTCCCCACAGCTGTTTCTCTTTAGTTTAGTGCTCCAGTCTCACTGTTGGATCTCCCTGTCAGCCCCTGAAAGCAAAGGGAAGACACACTCCCTACTTTTGTTTCAGGTATCCAGACTTCATTTTTTCCTCGCCTGTCCTGGCCCCGAGCTGCAATGACAGGAATAACTCTTGTCTACTGTAGCAAGCCCGGTGAGAGCCGAGTCACTGGGGAATCTGGTTTTGGAAATCTGCATCTCTAGTGAGCGTCCGAGAAATGCCATTCTCCCCAGGCTTTTAATTGGCCACTTTGGGGCAGATTTTCCCAGAGATGGCAAAAAAACTTGAGAAAGAGCTTCACCTCCTGACAGCTTTTAGTATCATGCTGTAAAGCATGGGGACAGGAGAGCTTTACAAAGCATCTCGTTTTACTCAAATCAAACCAACCCAGTTCTCCTATGGGTTGTTCTCAGGGACTGACAAATATATCCCCAGACAAAATTTTTGAGAAATAATTAAAGAATCTGAACTGAATGCTGGTGCCCAACTTAGAGTTTCAGCCCAAAAACGTGCAGTTTATCAAAGCTGAACAGGATTTTAGTAGACTGAGGCAACCTTTGTGATTGGTGGTGCTACCAGATCCTATTAAAGTGAAATCTCCCTTCCTCACAGGGGCGCTGTAAGCATTAATTTGTTAATGACTGCACAATGACTTGATGATGGAAAGGACTGTATTAACATGAAGCATTATTGTCCCTACAATATAGGCTTGCCTGCTTTCATTACTCATTAGGTACAGGGACATACCTATTATGAAAAGGGATGTGAAGATAATAAACTTGATACTCTTTTCAAAGGACTAATCCAACATGTTTACAGTGTGTGCAGCACAGGCAATAGGAATATTCTGGAGAGCTCTGTTTAAATGGCAGAATCCATTGTGTGGAATGTAATGATGTGCATGTATGTGTCTGCACAAATCCTGTGTCTAAACATACGTGCAAACATGTGCATGCACACTCTCTTCTACTTTTCTGCCTGCTGTTAACCATGGGTTTCTTTGCAGCCCTCCCTCTGCTGCTTCAAACTCACCAGTGCTCCTTTAATAACAAACTGCCTCCATAAACAAACACTTTTGTTTTATAACAATGATACCTTTTTTTGCCTACAATCCTGTGCTAAGCTTCTTTGGATACAAATAATTTTTCATTTCTCTCCTCAATCAACCTTCTTGATTCTAAGACAGAGGAAAAAAAAGAAACAAACCAAAACAAAACCAAAAAAATCCCACCAACCCACACTGACTTATGCATTAAATCAGGGACCAATTTTGCAAATGTTCACATGGGTAATCCTTCTTCAGATGAATAATCCCTCTGACCACAGCAGAGTGATTAACAACAATGCAGATTAAGGTTTTCAGGATCGGGCCCATGCCCTGATGCTTGGATTCTCCCCCAAAGTTTAGTGGATAATGTCCCTCTTCTTTTGTTAGATATTATTAGAGGCCCACATGCAGCTCTCAATTATTTCATTTGATTACGTAGTTAATATGCCCTGATCCTGTCAGCACTCCCCGCAAAGCCTAACAAGCTGAAGTAAACAATTCCAGCAGAGTTAGAAGACTTGGCAGGATTGGGCCCTTTAATAGCAGCTGTGAACTGTGTCTGATTTGTGATCAGAATGTCTTTGCTATTAACAGTCTCATGTTTCATTTAGAAATAGTCTTAATAAAAAAAGAGAGCAGAAAATCTGTGAGTATATGAGCTGATATAGCTAACTAGATCTAAAGAAGGAGAAATTGCTATTTAAAAACAAAAGTCACATGTATTTTTATTTCTTTGGAGCAAAAGTTTCGTGCTACTTAGCTTATCTATTTAAAAATAAAATTCACATATATTGCCTATTTATTTGGAACAAAACTTGCCTGCAATTCTTTTTACATCATACAGTGACTGACGGTTTTGTGTGCTATGGGTCCAGGGGTTTGAAGTTCAGCAGAAGAATCCCCCTCCAGCAACCTTTCGGCCTATTCCTGCCTTTCTTCTTTACTTGCTCGTTTCCTGGAGAATGAAGACAGTCAGGACTGATGTATCGCTGTGTCCCCCTTGCCTGCACCACACGGTGTTCATTAAAAACTTGCTGCTAGCAAGGGCCTGATCCAGCCCTCTTGGAAGTCATTGGAAAGTTGTCTATTGACGTCATGGGGATGAGGAGCATACTAATGCATGCAAGTACCTTTACTAATGCGGCCAGTCCTGTTAACAACACCGAAGTTGTTCACAGGATTAACAGCAATCAATCAAGCCCTTTGAAAGGCACATTAAAAGCCAAAGCCTGGTCGGCAAGGCCTTTCTCACAGGAGGTGTGTATATACCTGTGGCTAGTCCTGCCCGTTTCGGTGCCTTTTTCCAGTCATGCTGATTTGGGGTAACATTCCTTCTGAGGAGGTAAAAACTGATGGCCATCTACACCCAAAATAAATGATGTTTGTGTTCTTAAAAAAAAAAAAAAATAAAAAAAAAATAAAAAAGACACACTAACCAGAGTGAGAAGCAGGAGAAAATAGGGCTGCAAGTAGTTGTGGGAGGGGGCTGCTTTTTCCCTGCAAGTACAAGGAAAAAAAAAAAAAAAAAACAAACCCGAAGTGCTTTATTTTGGTCCCAAGCAGATAAATAATTTTTACTCTCCTGGAGAAACTGAAGCCTGTTACAAAAGACCTTATCCTTACAAAATTCCTGTGGACTTCTTCTGGATTGCAGAACTGGACCCACTGTGATTACACTGGGAACATTTCTCGCTGGGGAGCTGTTCAGAAAAGCTGGTTTATAGATAACAATTTCACTCCTGCTTTGCCTGTATCTGTTTAAAATCTGCTACAGCCCCTTGTACATGTGTAAAGGTGCTTATGGGGTATAGCTTATTTCCACCCACAGCAGCAGCTGTGTTCATCTTGGAGCCCTTGTAGCAATATTTGTGTCCGTATTATTTCATCCTGCCACCCCTCACAGCTGTGCCTGTGCACCAGGGGGCTGTACTTGAACAGCATCCATTTCTAAATGACTATACTTACGGCTCTGTGAAAACGGGGCGTGGACCAGCTTAAAGTTTTAAAAAATAGAGATTGTTATAAAAGGGACACCCGCACTGAGCAGCAAAATGACTCTTTTTACTGCCCTGTTCCTTTTAATTGGCTTTCATTTGGGATAAGCTGTGATTGCAGGCAGAGTGGCCTGCTCGTGGACAAGGTGTTAACAGAGCTATCCCTGGGATGGATCAGTGCCGGGTGGTGGACATTCCTTCTTTAAAAAAAAATGGGTTTAGGTCTTCTTTCAATGAGTCCTCCTAGTTCTATCACGGGTGTGGTTTTAGGGATCAGAAAGAGCGGATATTAGGATTTGTAAGGGGCGGGGGGGAGGGCTGAAAGATTTTGTTTCATGCGGGTTTTGTTGTTGTTGTCATTCTTTTAACACAGTCCAAGGCACAAGGCAGGATTTGAAAACAGGTGAGTCACGGGGCTGGGAATTTGGGAGTGGGGCTGTCTGAGGGTTTTACCCTCCCCGCAGCTCCTGGGCTGTCAGATCTCCGTGTCTGTAGCCTTTAAATGTTGTAGGAGGGTGCCCAGGAAGGGAAGACGGGCAGACCACCCCCCACACCCCCCCGGCTTGGACCCCAGCACACGGCACGCCTGGTCAGACGGCAGACAATGCGCGCCGCCTGCCACCAGCCCGGCACCAGGCGGCTGACAGCCGCTGCTACCCATCAGCGCCCGGAGATATTTAAAGAGCCGTAAAAGGCTGCGAAGGCTGCCGGGGGCTTCGCACGGGTGTCGCCCCCAGGTGCGGGCCCCCGGAGGGTGGGATAGGGAGGCTCCTCGGGGCCGGCCCCGTCCCGCCCCCGCCCGCAGCGCTCCCCTCGCCGGGATCGGCGGTGGCCCCGGGGAGGGGCGCAGTCCTGCTCCCCCCCGATCCACCCCCGCTCCTCTGCTGGCAGGACACGGGAGCACTTTCAGACACAGGAGTAGTTGGAATAGCCGAGCCACCTGCAATGGGGTGATTTTCTTTTTTTAAGCTTTTTTTTTTTTTTTTTTAAAGGGAGGCGGAGGGGACGGGGGACGGGGGAGGGGTGAGGGGGGGGATTTGGCAGGACACTGCCTTCCTTCTCTGTTATTAAAACAAAAGCCAAATAAAGTGGAAAGGCTGTTAAGCTTGTTCCTTTCTTTTGTTTGTTCGCTTGTTTGTTTGTTTTTAAAACAGAAATAAAAACCAAATCCCGGTCAGTAAAGCAGGCAGGAAGGTTGAAATTTTAAACTAATAACCTCTTTTCTCCGCGGCTGCCCCTTCCGTCGGCAGTCACACGTGTTACCTGCGCTCCCGGGGGACGGGCGGCAGGGGAGGGGGGGGAGGGTCCCGCTCCCAGCGCGCTCCCCCTTCCCCAACTCCCCGGGGCTGCCGCCGCCTCCGCCGCGGGGATCAGCCGGCGGCGCCGGGAACAATGGCCGGGGGCCCCGCGGGGCCGGGGGCGGCGGGGGCGCGGCGGGGGCCGCGGACACCCCCGGGGCAAGCGGGGAGGGCCGGGCGCCGAGCGGCTGCAGCCCGGCCGGGAGGCGAGCGGGGGTTCAGGCCAGGTAACTCGCGGGCTGCTTCGAGCTCGCCTGGTGGTGTTTCTCCGAGCTTCATTCCCGCACAGCTTGCACGGGAAGCGGGAGAACACGAGAAAAGGGAAAGGGGGGGGGAAAAAAACAACCAGGGGAAAATTGCTCTGAGCGCACGCAGAGCCTTGTTTTGTTGCTGTCCGGATTACTGTTATTATTATTTGGGGGACAAGGGGGAGTTGTGTCCTTAATCCGAGGCTCCCTGCCCTCCCCACCCCCAGATGCTATGAAAGAAGAGCTGATTTCGTCTCCACCATACAGTACACTTTGTCTAGAGAGCATTGTTCGGACAAGCAACTCCCGATCACTGATGACTACAAAATACGATTTATGTTTCCATCAGAGACAGACAGAATATCCTGATGGCTTGAAAGTCGGGCAAGAAAATCTTACCTAATCAATCCCTTTCCAATAGACACACTCGCATACACACACACACACACACACACGCACAGCCGGTAGAGGAGATAACGCCCGCACTGACTGTACATAAAATAAATATCGGCAGCACGAAAATTAACGACAGCAATTTCGATATTTTTTGTCTCTCTCCAAAGCTCTACAATAATATAGTTTGCGCTTTCCTAGTTTGATGTCATCAGTAACATAATTTATATATATATATATATATAAAAGAGCTTAAAGAGCATGCATTTTTTTTTAGATGCAACATGAACAGATATAGTAAAGAGAGCTTGTAACATCACAATCACAACAACAACAGCAAAAGCAACCTCTGAGCCGGGGGGTTCATCCGTATCTGAATTGCTTTTTATTATCATTTGCGAAATTATAATAAGAGTAAATAATAAGTAAGAGACATCATCATAAGAGAAAGAAGTCAGAACACCTTGGGTTTGGGGTTTTTTCCCTCTCAAATAAAAAGGTAGATTTCCCGATGATCACTGAAATTATAACGACAGCGATTGATCGGAGGGCTTGCAAAGGAAAAGGAAAAAAAAAATCATCATCATTGGTCCTAAAAACGCAACCGTTCCCCTTTGCTCACTTGGCACAATAGAAATTGACTGTCTCTCAAAGAGCCATGCGCCTAGTGCTATTTATAGCCAGGGGCTGTGTTGGAAGATACCATTAAGCTTCTGCCGGGCAGACAGACAGGGGGGTGGTTGGATGGGAGGAGGGGGTTTAGCCAGAGTAGAGGCAAAAGCAATCCCCCACCCCTAGCCTCCCTTCCCCGTACACACACACATCCACACACTCACACCCCACCCCCTAGTCTGGCTGGGAATTTGAACCGATCCAGCCTGTTTAAACGGAAAGGACACAGATCTTCAATGTAAAAAAAAAATCAGATCAGACCCAGAGAGAGAGAGAGAGAGAGAGAGAGAGAGAGAGACAGAGAGGGAGGAGTGTGTGTGTGTGTGAGTGTGTGTGTGTGTGTGTGTGAAAGAGGGAGAGGGAGCGAGAGAGCGAGAGAGAGGGAGAGAGAGAGGGAGAGAGAGGGAGGGAGAGAGAAAAGAAGAGGGGGAAAAAAAGGAAAGAAGATTTTCTCTATGTATATAAAGATGGCCACGTTAGCAAACGGACAACCAGACAATACCAGCCTGAGTAGCAATCACAGCAACCCCAGCACCAACGGGCATATGAACGGATTAAACCATAGTCCCGGAAACCCATCCACCATCCCAATGAAGGACCACGATGCCATTAAGCTCTTTATTGGGCAGATCCCCCGTAACCTGGACGAGAAAGACCTCAAACCGCTCTTCGAGGAGTTCGGGAAGATCTATGAACTGACGGTGCTGAAGGACAGGTTCACTGGCATGCACAAAGGTGAGTTACCTCCTGAACTTTCCCGGGAGAGATCGGAAGAGAAAGGCAGGCTCCTTCTCCCTCCGTGGCTCTCTCTTTCTCTCTCTCTTTCCTTTCGATTTCATTTCATTTTATTTCATTTTTGGTTGGCCCGGGGGCGGAGGCGGCAGGCTGGGGGGGCAGGGAAAGAAATAATAGACCCATCCTGGGAAGAGAAGAGCGAGAGTCAGGGCAGGGAGTCAGCTCCGTTTGGCTTATTTATTAGTATTTTTATTTCTTTCCCCGCTTTTTTGAGGGGTGAGAGACAGCTCCCGGGGAGCGCCGGGCGAGCGGCGGCGCGGGCGCGGGGCCGGCGGCAGCTGTCCGCGGTGCTGAAGCGGGAGCGGGTGCTCTGTATTTACCTTCGGGAGCCGCTCATCGTCAGCCCAGGGGTGTGTGTGTCCGTCTGTCTGTCCCTGGGTTTGCTGGCAACCCCCTATTTTACAACTGTTCTGTATCTGGCACCGGCGGCTTTCTTTTTCTTTTTCTTTTCTTTCTTTATTTTTCTTTTTTTAATCTTTTTTTTTTTGACAATTTTTATTTTTACTGCTGTCACAATTATTATTTGTAGTCCTCTACAAAACAAGAAGTGGAGGAGAGTGAGTTGCTCCGGGGGGCTATTTCATTTTAGTTCTATTCAACACGGGAACAGGGATATAAACAACAATAAAGAAGCCCATCTCAAGCGGGGCAGGGGTGTGTGCACAAAATCACGATATGTGTGAGTGTGTGGGAGAAGGCAAGACAGAAGGGACAGGTGGCAGCTTAGTTCCAGAGGGAAGAAGTCCCTGACCAGGCAGATTCCAAGCACTACTTTAATGTGCCCAAAGTCCATGCCGGGAACTTTTTAGGTTTTCTCTAAAGGTAGTGGAGATGTACTCCTCACACGATGCCTCACTTGCTCCATCTCTGCCCGCTCATTTCCCTGCTCATCTTAGGCTGTCTGGAGGTGCCTCTCAGATTAGATGGTGCTCCGTTTTGGGGGTGGGGGAGGGTGTGTGTAGTGGGGGAGAGATGCTCAGCTCCTCGGGTAGGAAAGTAGGACTCGCAGGGAGAAGTTGAAGGTAATTTGCATGGTAGCCCCGCTTAGGAGTAGGAGAGAAGCAGGAGATATATGAGCCGCCTTATTAACTCAGATTCTGTATACGTGTGTGTGTGTCTATGTGTGTGTTTATATTTATTTTTAAAAAAGAAAAGGGAAAAGAAAAAGACTGGGTTGGAAGTGATTGGGGTGTGACTCCAGATTTAGTGCAGGAGGAGAAAGCGTTTTGCATGGGGCCACGGGGAGAGTGGAAGTTGTATCTTTTACAGGACAGCTTCAGTACCAGTGTCTAGTCCGGTTTGGTGGACTCCTGGCAGTGACAGTCACCGGTAATGGCATTACTGGCTTCCTAGCTTTCCAGATGCCTTGGCGAGTTGTAAATCTTGAACTTAACGGCATGTTTAGCAGGCATCTCTTCCCCCTTCCCACTCACTCCCCTCCTTGCTTCCACTCTCAGGAAACGCGAATGAAAATATACCCTGACAGTGCAAAGTGCCAGTTTTACACAGGCTAGGGAAAATGTTCAGGGCTCAGGGACTAGGGACTCAGTCCAAGTTATAGGATATTTCTTCCATCCTTTCTTGCCGGTCGCTTCAAACACCCTTCTCATTTTTAAAATGATCAGTGTAGCTCTTTCGAACCTTGCTTTCTTTTCAGACTGGCTTCCTAGAAGCCACATCAAGGTCTGATTGGCATCACTTAAACATGACATCTGTACTATAATAATTATTAATAATAGCAATAAAAATAATAGTAAGAAGTGCAGGGAAGGAAAGGTCCTGGGAGATTTTGTCTAATAGTGAGAGTAGACACTGAGCTCGTGTGTGTGCATGTGTTTGCAAAAAATTACCTAAGGTTTCTGTAAAAGAAAAATAACAGCAGTAAAAGCTACACTGAAGAGAATCACTCAACACAGTGTAGAGGAAATCTTTGAGCTAACACTTCGATGAAGTATTTTTTTTGTACTGGGAGTTTACTGTGATTTGTTGATGAGATTTTATTCTTTTGTTATGTTTTATCTTAAACTGGAAATTAGTCAATCTATGCACTAACTTTAATTTCTATTTCAGAGATTTGAGTTCTCCCTCTTTAAGTTCAGTTTTGCTTTTACTGTATGACTGTATTCACAGAGACAAACTCAGGAAGGGGGAGAGAGAGAGAGAGAGAGAGAGGGAGAGAGAGAGAGAGAGGGGGAGAGAGAGACAGAGAGAAGAGAGAGAGAGGGATCATTTATCTTGCTTGGATGTGTTTAACACATATCCCTGAATTAAGCAAGATACTAACTTCATTTCCCTTCATTTCATTTCTGTTGTAAAGCTGCAACCTAGGAAAAAAGCCAGGTGGGGAATCTTGTCACCTCATCAAACCAAATTGCATGAGTTCATCTCAAAACAGTCATTTTTAACCTGCTATAAGTTTTGGACTTTGGAAAGAAAATTTATGATGATGATTGTTATTTTGCAGGCTAGGGTTTGAGCGAAGCTTCAGTAGACACCGAGTTGCCAGAATTTTAGAGATCGGTTTTATTTAGTACATCCAAGAAGAGTTTGAACTCCTTTCTAGCGATGCCGCTGATTTATTAGCTAATCCTGATAAAAATATGCCTCTGGCTACCTGGAAAAAAATTACTTTCTTGCCAGTAGTGATTAATTACTATTAAGTCAAAAAGGGTGATGGGGCTTTGAAGGATGAGGGTTGTGTTTGCCTTTTTGTTTTTATTATTTTATTAATTTTATTTCATTTTTAATCTATTTTTTTCTCTTTTCCCTTCTCTAAATGCAGTCATGTGAAGCATTGTATTCACTCAGATGTCCTTATTTTGGCTTTGCTTTGCAGGCATAGGTGAAGAATTGCATAAAGATAGTCCAACTTGGCTCACAGGGGTAGGTTGGCAATACAAAACCCCAAGATGCTTTCCATAAGAGATGCATAATGCTTATACATTAATTGATCCATCACTCTCAGTTGATTTCATTCCTAATTCAGAGGATGAGGCTGTGGCAGGGGTATACCCTGAAGGGTTAATAGTAGGCTGTAGTTTATTTAAGTGTACGGAGAGCAAACCTTGGGTGTGGAGGGGAGAAGGTGGGATTGTTCTGGGAGGAGGGAAGAGACAGGAATTAGCTTAAAGTAAAAAACCGGCAACCAGAGTAATTTCAGGTGTAAATCCATTGAAATGAGATCAAAGGATGTGTATTCTTGAAAATGTTATGAAGATATCCAATTGCGGTGCCCCTGCATAGCAGGAGGAAATTGAAAATTAAGAACCTAAAGTACATTACTATGCCCTCCTCCGAGAAAAACTATCACAAAAGGAGAGTGAAGTCCCAGGTTCTCTCACCAGCATCTCTGGCTGATACCAGTACAGATACCAGCAAAGAGGCAGGGGATTATGATTCTCTTACAGATACACAAAGAGAGAAAGGGTATGGGGGAAGCAGCATGTGGGGGAAGGCGGGAAAGGCTTGCCAGATCCCCGAGAAAACAAGCTTTCATGGCACGAGCGTAGCTGCTGCATATTTCCCCCATCCTCACTTCTCTCCACACGGGGCAGGAACAGGCTCCTGCTCTGGTACTTTGCTGTAGGGTTGGGAAGAGGCTGTGTGCTGAGATCCACGGGTAGAAATCTACCGGGGCTGAGCTGACCCACCCACACGCTCACAAATACACTCACACACATGCACGGAGTTAACTAATCACACTTTAACAATTTAGCAAGATATTCATTCATAACTTCCCCCCATCTTATCTAGCAGTGGAGTATGCTTAAAGGCTGAGTTACTGGGAGATATAAAGGTTAGTGCTCTCAGGACAGCCATATTATAATGCATTATCTTTGAAGTCATTTAAGGCCAATTTAAGTGGTATTTAGTATAATATTTATGAATTAATGTAATCTAAATATAGGACTGTCCCCATAGGTTTAAACAGCCTTTTCTACTGAAGCTTGCTTGTACCCACGGCCTGGGAAATGTTTTAATTTAAAACACCCAGGTCTCCATAATATTCTATTTAGGAAGTCAGAAGAAATCAGCATTCCACACTTAACTGAGATTTACTGAAACACATGCGGGCAAATGCACTTAAAGTGTGGAGATAGTGTGCACTGGGAAAGCAGGAGTCTTGTATAGACTTGAGACCAACAACACTCTTCAAACCCTTATTTAGGGGCGGAAAAAGCAGAAACCCCCCAAAACCTCCTTGAAATCCACCGCTGCAGTCCCATGATTAGGGTGTTTTTCCTACCTGACCCGAACCTCACTCTATAAGTATTCAATGCAGATAGAAAAACACAGTATGAAGAGAATAGTTTAGTTCTTTCACAGCTTTACCTTCTGAAAAGTATAAATAATTTTAAAATTTAAGACACCTCTGGGGTAGGGAAACAAGGCTTCCATTCATTGTATTCTGTTCTGTTTGATTACAAAGATAGATGATAGAAAAATTAGAACCTTGTTAAGTTTAAGGATGTTTATGAAGGTTGTGGATATGTCAGAAATTCAAAGGCGTGATGAAAATGAGCATTCAATTAAGATGATGTATTTATTTATATGTAGAAATGTATAGGTTTGTGTGTATGTATACATACAGAAAAAGAGATGTATACACATTCATGTGTATAGCCTTTGGGAAATGGAAATTTAGTTGAAAAGAAGCACAACGCAATACAGGTGCTGAATAAACTCCTCCATAATTGAAACATAAGACTTGCCTGGCTGAAAGCAACACATACAGCATTTAGTATGGTAGTAAACCAAACAAGTTTTAGGGAGGTAAATGCGCAAATAAACTGGAATAAAACAGAGGAGACTTTATGCCTTAGGTCTAAAGAACAACCCCTTAAAACAATCACAATGCAATTGGATAGCTTGATGGAAGAGAGGAAAAAAGCAACCCCCTCTACATTAAAATCTCCTGTACAGATGAGCGTCTATGTGTTTTGGTAATGTCAAACAGATAGCCCAGATTGCTTCATAAATTAGAAGGATATATGTTAACTCTTTTTTTTCAGGGGTCTGGGCATGGATTCTGGTTTCTAAAAGCAGCTGCAGCCAGTTATGATGCTGTTGTTACAGTTGTGTCAGCATTTCCAATACAAACTCCAATTTTCTGGGATCTCTTGCTTGCCTGTCAAGTTTTGCACTGAAAGCTGTTCCTCAGCTAGTCCCACTATTATATGAACTAATCATCCTTACAAGATGGATTTGTTTAAAAGTTACATTAATGCAGAAAATAGAAAGAAATTAAAGTTTGTGTGTCCACAGCTTTTGTTTCTTCTTTTACGTTTCTCCAGGTTAGACTTACGTTTCCTACACTTTTACAGGTTACGATTACTTCTGTCTCTCAATATCTACATATACTGGTGCCTTTGGGCATTTTATGAAATAAAAAAGGGTACTTATTATTTTCTTTAAAAAAAAAACTAATTAGCAACAACAACCAAATTTCATAGTATTTACTTGTCCCTACCAAGGTTTTAATTAAGGGGTGTATCAGAAACTCATTCATTTCTGCAAAAAAACAATAGGAACAGGGGACTGTTTGGTTTAGTTTTATGTATTTTTTTTCCTGTATTGAGCCAGAAAAGATCCGAAATTTCAGCACTGAAGTAGAGGGAAAAATTGAGGATCCTTGTCACCTTGCATGAAAAGCGTGGTTCATCTGGTCCTGGATCCCGCATCGGCTAGTGGCCAGTGCCACCGACAGGGCTTTCTTTAGCAGAGGATTCAAACTGCACAGCATAATAAAAGCCAGACAGCTGATGGAGTAGTCTTTTGAAGGAGATTGTCAGAAACTACCTGGAAATTTTGTCTGGATAAAGAGTGAGCGAGATTGCGGAAAGTGTCTTGTGCTCAACCAAAAAGCGTACTGTACCAGTCAGGGAGGGCAGGCAGAGAACTCTCTGTTCATGGTGGTCAAGAGCAAGGGACAGATGGGGTTGAATGATGAAGGAGGGTCTCCTCCAGCCCTAAGAGCTGGAAGTATGCAGCCACATTTTTCAGCAAGACATCAGGGTGTTTTTTTATCATGCATACCCTGTGCGCATGCATACCAGCCGCACTGACCCGACAGACCATAACGACACTAAAGGAGCTGTTACTGTCCCTCCCGTCAATCAAGTGTGAACCGAGGCGGGTTTATGCGACAGGCAGTAATGGTTCCAAGGGAGAAAAAGTGGGGAAGATGATCTAGGCTGTCGGACCGCTTACCTGCATTTAAAATAGAGAGAAAGCATCAGAAACCCAAAGACCCATGTAGGTGTTGGCTATAGCCTCAAAGTAATATTCCAAAAAAGCAGGGGGCTGCAGAGCTCAATGTGACCTGTCCATCAAGTACTGTGTGGTTCCTGCCCCATAAGAGTTTGCACTAAGCAGGTGAGGTGTTAAAGGAACTAAGCTGAATCATTAATCCCTGCGTCACCTTTACTTCGGGAGCAAAGGCCTGTTGCCTCCTTGCTGGGCAGAACTCAGTGAGGTTTCTGCCATCACTTCGGTGGCTTCACATTTGGAAATCCTGCTGCAGGTTTGCATTTACTGAGTGTTTCAGATTCCCTTTAAAATTCTGGATTATGGGTTTACATAGCAAACCTCAACACTTGCAGCTAATGCTACTAATTTCTGCAAATGCTGGCTTGTGCCTTAACTTAGCTTTACTTCTGTAAGTGAAACTAAAACTAAAACAAATGTGAGGAACTGACAAAAGCCTGATCTTTGCCACATTTCTCACTCACTTAAACATTCCACCGATGCTTGTATGACTGTTGCCAGGGTTTGTCATGGTGGACTGACCCTTATGCATTAAAATCTGCTGTAGAAAAAGGGAAAAGTATAAACCATGGTGAGTAAAAGTTATGGTTTTCTATCACCATTGCTCCATTTACTGAGTTGGGGTATATATTACAATTGTCTCTCTTTCCCTCTACCTCTGGGAGAGCCATCATCACATTTTGGGGATCTCAGGATCTACTGAGTCACTTTGTCTGCACTGCATCTCTTGGTGTGGTCTGGAGTCAGGATGTTACCACAGAGATTGCATTTGTTTGCTTTTTTCACAGTGAGCCACAGCCTGAATGCACATACAGGTGAATGCAGCTTTTAATGTGCATTCATTATATCCAACTGACATCCCCTTGAAGGAAGAGAGGGCTTATTATTGTCGCTCCTTAAAATAAAGATGGATGAGAGCTCTAAACCTCTCAAATAAAGTGCCTGACCATATGTAGTAGCTAAAAATAAATCATATACGGCCATCTATTCCATGTAAATGAATGGCAAGACATATAGATATAG
Source organism: Aphelocoma coerulescens (assembly GCF_041296385.1). Lineage (NCBI taxonomy): Eukaryota > Metazoa > Chordata > Aves > Passeriformes > Corvidae > Aphelocoma > Aphelocoma coerulescens. The sequence continues at coordinate 7,288,539 of NW_027184085.1, forward strand.
ACATTGTGTTAAGTTTGTCAAGCAGAAGCAGCCAAAAATATTGATCAAGGCAAGGGGGAAAAATTGATAATGAACTGGACTCCAAGAAGACTTTAATTGACAGTGACTTCTATGAACCAGCTTTGGACAGTATATATAAACTGACCACGATGTAACTTTATTGCAATGCACTCTCCTGTAATTAATTGTCACCTTTGTTAAGACTGGCTACAGATCAAAGGTTTAAAGATACTTAACAGATTCTTAGTAACAAACCCTTCAGATGCATTAGAAATATCCGACAGCTCAGCCAATGAGGCATGCAGATTTCGATCTACCTCACCCTTATCTGTTTATTTCTCCCTCCTTTGTTGAACACGGAAAGTCATTGTTTAACATTAGCTATTTAGTAGATGACTTTGTTGGCAATTTTGATGCCTCCAGGGACATATGGTTGTGGTGACGGGGACCTTCACTGTAAGGTCTTTCAAAGTATTTTGCCAACAGAAAGTTGCATATGGTTTGGTAGACCAAGGTGTAGTGCAGACTCAATTTGCAGTGCAGAATATTCTTACCCCTTTATGTGTCTGAGCTGTTTAATTTCCTTATTTAAACCCCTGAAAACATGAAAAGAATGTAAGAACCTTAAAAAAACATACACAAAAGTGTAGTTGAGAACGAACTTTTATATGAAAACTGTGTATGCAGTGAGATACAGGTGTACCTGACATGTTTGTATATCACACACATGCAACTGTTTATTTTATGTGCATGTTAATGAAAACATACATTCAGTACAGACAGGATAATATAGGTCTCTAAATAATTCCTTTCTGAAAGACAGTGTAGAGAACACACTCTTATGTGAAAGTGGCAGGTGACTTAACAGGGTATTCCTGGAATTTTATGCAGAGTTTAATATGATACTTAACCATTTGCTCATTATCCTATTTTAATGATACAGTCACAATTAATTAATCTCTGGTTTATTTCTACATTGTGTCTGAGTCTCCAAAATATTTTAGAGGCTACCAGGCTGCCTTCCCTATGCACTGGGGCAGATAACTCTGGACATGAAGCTTCTTCAAACAGAATAAAAACGGAGCTTTGCAGACAGAGTTGGTCTGATGAGATCTGACTGCATATTTGGCCTGTTTCTAATTCAAATGCCTGTGTATATACTACACAGGGACTGTGTACGCATGCATGTACGGAAAGGACAGACTTACATTTGCACATAGTTCCTCTCCTTCCCAGTCCCTAAGGATAGATTCGCATCACATAATATGCATCACTCACTGCAAACGCACACAAATATCTTTGTCGGACTCGGTAGCTTCTTGCAGGTAGAGTATAAAGCAGCATCAGCCTAATAATATCCCTATAAAACAGCTCTTCCTTCCTAGGATCGAGAGGGATGAAGGTTGTCAGAAGATCAAAAGATATATCACAGTGTGCTTGTAGAAATCCCCTGATTATGTTTCCTCTCTATAATGCTCTAATTCACTATTTGATCAATTGTAAAAGGGCCAATGCTTTAGGAGAGAAAAAAAAGTATTAGGTTACTAGATGCTTCAGGGTGAGTGAAAATCACACCTAAAATTATATGTAGCAATACAGTAATAAGCTTATCAATACTTCTTTAAGGAATCTGACAGCCCTATACGAGAGATTCAGTTCTGTGAGCAAAGGTCACAATGCAGGTATTGCTTATTAAGACTATCGATAGCCTAGTTGACCAATCTAACCAGAGACTGTGTAATGTACCTGCTGTTAACAGGCGGGGAGGAGAACTATGAAGAATTTACAGAATTGCCCACATGTAATATTAATAATATTGATTGATTCTAATAATATAATAAGGTAAAGACACATTTCTTTGAAATAGTGCGTGGAAGCAGAGCGAGAGTGAGATACATTTGCCGAGCAGATTGAATTGGTTTGCACCTCTCTGAAAGTTAACAGAGAGAAAATTCTGTTTTCTTGCCTATGATCTGTTTCTTGCCCATTTTTTCACCCATTTCAGACAGAAACAAGATTTGTTTTTCTCTATGATTGGGTCTTGGCCCGGCAGGTGCACAAAAGCCAGGGACCTGAGAAACTTCTTTTAGCGAGGAGCATTTTGGTCAACAACTTCAGCCCTCCTCAAAATAGGATTAATCCTAGAGAGCTCTTTTTCAACATAGAATTGCAATGAAAGTATTTCTTCTTTTTTTTTTTTGCCCACACCTTTATCAGCATTTAAGGGATGGGGGGAAAAACATGGTGGAAATAACGTATGTCCTACACTGTGTAAAATTTAAATTGACAAGAAAGGACTTTGCAGCGCAGCCACACACCTGCTCCAAAGGCTGCTGAAGTCCAGGAAAACTCTACCTTGCCTGCAACAGTGTTTGGATTGGGCCTGAAGTTACGGGCAGTTCTGTGAGATGCCGCTGGTTGAAGCAGGAGCGGCCGATAACACGCGATGTGACTGACTTAAGGTGGTTACTCACCTAAGCCCAGACACACAGACCTGGCTCCATCCGAATTTCTTAACTACTCCCTCTGCAACAATAAGCTGCCTTATCTAGGTAAGCTAGTTCACTGCTTCTGCTATACCATTCAGCTTCAACCATCTCATTCCAGTGTCCGTATGGTGGTTTCAAGAAGGTTTACATTTCATTACGCCTTTTTTTTTTTTTTTTTTTTCAGTTTACAGGGCAAGTGTTTTTCTTTTGTGAGCATTTAATTGGTTTTAAACGTGATTTATTTGATCATATTCCACCTTCAATAATACATGGATGAGGATGCAATTTTTCACCCTCTTTTATAAAGATATATTGTTTCTCAATTATGCTATTCTGTGGGATTTGTTCTGTTTTGTGCATTCAGAGGGAGCTTGCTCATTTTTTTACTTTGTTTTCCTTCTTCCTATCTTCTTTTTATTATTATTTATATGGATTTTTTTTTTCTTTTTAGAAAAAGAAATCTCATTCAAGATACTGGCAATAAATGAGAAAAGTAGGAGTGGAAGTGAGGAATGGGCAAGACAACCAACAAAAATCCTTTGGCAAAGCCTTTAAAAGCATACCATTGCTTCATGTTTATTTGCAAGAGGGGATACAGCCAATTTTGATACAAAAAAAAAAAAGAGTATCTTAGAAATTATTTAACTCCAAGTTTAGTCATTGACAGAGAAAGGAAAAAAAAGAAGTGAGTCAACCCGTAGGAACACTGGCAGAAAATGCACCTAAAGATTTCACAGCAGACAAGGTTACTAGAGTGGTGTTGGTTTCTACATTCTGCTAGGGATTTGGAAAAGTTAACAGCAAATTAAACAAACAAATAAGTAAACAAGAAACACAAGCACTGCCATTCCTTCTGAATTATTTGTAATAGCTAATACACCTCAGAGCTGCTCCGTTTAAATTGCTGCCTGTGCCTGCAGCTTCATTCAAAGGAAGGGCATTATCTGGTGGGTGAGGGCGGGCGGTGAGGATGCCTAGGTTCTAATCACAGCGTGGATAATTACTCACCAACACTCTCTGATGGAGTCACTTAAGCTCGGTGCCTTCAGGCCTGAACTGAAACCTGTTGAATCAATGGAAAGATTCCCATTGGCTCTAGTGAGCTATTGATCTTTCATTTCCCCAACTGCAATATTAGGCTAGCTGGAATTTATTTTTTTTATTCTTTTTTTTTTTTTTTTGAGGGAGAAGGTAATGGCATAAATTTGGCATTTACTTATTTCTGTGTAAAGTTTTGGTGTATCTCTGATGGTAAATGTATTACATCAGAGCCCCTTTCAGTGTAGATCCGGAAAACATGCTTTCAAAAAACACTCTGTGGGGGCATGGAAAATTAGCTTTGCTCATTTCACTTGTAAATGCATATTTGTCCCTGCTTTGCTAGGAAAGGGTCAATGACAATTTTACCAGTTTTCTTTGTGTGAGTAGGATTCAGCCTTTGTAATTTCTCTGTCTGCAGGAATGTCATCATTCACTGATTCAGGATCTTGATTTATATTTTTTTTTCCTTCTTTTAGTGAATCACATACATACTCTTCATTGTTATGGCAACTGAGGGAGCTGCAAAGCAAGGATTTGATGAAGGGCTGCATCCCACCTTTCTCCTTTAAGGGCCTGATCCAAACCTAATGTTTGCAACACAGTTTGGATCAAACTGAAGGTATCTGCCTTCACAGGGTCAGTAAAAAGAGCAAGTTCCCTCTAGACAAGTGTACTCCTGCCCTCAGTACAGGCAGATGGAATTGGCAGTCGTCACCCATTTGCCGAGCACCGACCCAACACTCTCTGAAGTCAATAGTTAGACTCTGACCCAGCCTCACAAACAACAGACAGACACTGTGTGAATCTTTAAACAGGGATGTGAATATCCCTGACTTTGTCAGAACAAGGGAGTCCAGAAGGGAGTTTTCATTGCTGATACCCAAGGTGTAGGTTGTGGAGGTTAAACAACATCCCAGTGTCCTTAGTTATCTGGCCACAAAAAATTTAATTTAGTAATGTTTTCATCAGAGAGGACAGTTTCAGGTGATCTCCTATAGGAAAAGTCTGGCAAACAAATGAAGCAGGCTTCCTGCTTTTTTTAAAATTATTTATGTTGTAGTTTTAGTTCGTTCATCAATAGCAATGTATGTGGGATTCTTTTGTTTGTTTGGGGTCTTTTCTGGTGTCCCCATCCCATCTCTGCTCATGTCTTTTATGAAATAAATGAAGGATCCGGAGTGTGCATGCAGTTATGTGTGTGTGTGTAGAGTCGATTATCTAACCCCTAGTCTATTTGAAATCATCACAGTGCACTCAAGTCAATGATATTCTGTCAAAGGTGGAGAGGAAGCGTGCGTGCAGTGTAAGTGCGTGAACGCGATGCTGTTTGATTGCCTGAAATCCAACTAAGTCTCAGTTTCAAAGGCCTGGAGGCAGCAGAGAAAGTATTTGTTTGTTTAATTATTTATATATTTACTCAGCTTTACTGACAGTGTTTGCAGATGGGGAAAAAAAAATTGAGGAAGGAATGTTGGGTTCTTCTTTGGAGGGGAACATGCGTTATAGCCTCAATCTGTTCTCCCATATAATGGCTGTTTTGTGCTCATTGATCATTTGTTACTGACCAGCTCATTGAAAAAGTTCAAAAAGGTGTTGGTAGAATTAGATTTCACGAGTTTATTCGTAAAATGAGTTGCACAGTAGGTGTGTCATTCCCCTGTCTTTTCCGCTGCACCGATCCAGGGACAGGACTTCTGGCAGCAGCTTCTTAATTCAAGAAGAAATAGCGGAGCCACCAGCAAACTAGATGACTCTTGCTGTGACAAAAGATACAGGTCCAACTGCTGGGCTATCAGCTCACTTCCCCAGCTCGGGCCTCTATCCTTGGCCTCTGCTTTTGCTCTTCAAGTGCAGCACCCAGGCTTTCACTGGCTGGGCTTGCATCCAGGACCAGCTCTTCATCCTGGCTTCCCAGCCTTCCTTGCCTGGTTGCAGGTACAGGTGTGGGTGTGTAGACCACAGGCTTAGATCTGCTCTGGGATCAGGATCCTTCCCCAGGTGCCACTCCAGGCTTGCTGCCCATTCCCACTTATCAGCTTACTGTGCCCATGAGTTGTTTATTTTCCATAGACAAGCTACAGATCTGTTTCCCCAGCTCTCACCATTGCTGTTCACATTCCTCTTCCCTTGGTTCAGCTCTGCACAGACATTCTGCCCTCACGCTGTCCCTTGCAGAAAGCACTTCACCGGTTCCTGCCGCGAGCCACCACTTGGATCCTCTCAGACCACGCTAGCTGTCTCTCCTCTCCTTTCTCATCTCCTTCCCTAGCAAGTTTTGGGAAATGGAAGCCATGCTGTCCATATTTTCAGAAAGCAAAACAGCCATGGGTAGTAGCAGAAAGACCCACACTCACGAAGTATGCATGAACACAGACACACCAACAGACGCATTTCTGTACATAAACTACTGAGAGAGTAAACATAAAAAGTTGTTGTTTTTTTTTTTTCCTTTTGAGGTTCAAAACTCAGTATCCTCTTTAAATTTAAAGATTTAAAAAAAAAGAACTAATGCAGTAAACCTGTAATTTCACCAAGGCAATTGCACCTTTTTATTTTTTAACATTTCTTTTTTCATTAAATCAGCAGCTTGTTTCTCACACCTGAACAAAGATCCTGCATACATTTCCCTTTGAATTCTTAAAATTGTGATCTTATTCTTAATTATCCCTGGCAGTCCATTCTAGGACTATACTTCAGCATCTTGCAAAAATATTTTTCCCTGCTGTTTTGAAACATAACTACCCTTCACTTCCAGAACCTCTCTCTAGCAATCCCAGATAATTGCGAGAAGGCAAAATAAGCATTTGATGTGGTGTTGCATCAGAGTCCTCTTCATTCAGAGGTAGGTAGGAAGGAGCCTATTTCTAGCCCAGTCCTCTTACTAACCTTCTGTATCCTACCTGATCCTGTTCCTGGACCTTGTTCTTCCTTAGTTTGCTGTGTGTAAAGAGGAATTTATGATATCCAGCTTTGCAAAGAGCTTTGTGTGTATTTAAGGCAGAAGTCATGCTGTAGCTTTAGCAGTGATGGTCTAAGGTTATAAATGAGACCACATTTGTAAGGAGAGGTAATATCTTTTATTAGTCCAGCTGATATAGCTGGGGAAAAAAAAGACAGACTTCCTTGTGTGCCTGAAAGCTTGTCTATTTTTTTCCAACTGTATCACTTGGTCTAATAAAAGATATTACCTCTCCCAGCAAGGCTTGTCTCATTTGAGGTGTAAAGCATGTAGGCTGGTAATTTAGGCCTGGTTTTTGTGTGTGTTGAGGGATTAGACTTTTCCTCACCTAGGTGGATAGGGAAAAAGCACCCCGGGTTGGTGTCCCTGTCTCTCACTTTCTGTGATCAGCGGCGGTGGTCATCTCACAGGCATTGAGAGGTGCAGAGAAGCTCTGACAGCCCCTGTTTTCTGATCCTGGAGATGTCCTTCCTTTTTTACTGTTCTGCTCCCTTCCAATGCACCACATGCCCTCTCCTCACCCCTGTGACTGTGATGTATTTATAAAATTGCTGCGTGTATGTGTGTGTGCGTATGTGTGTGGGCAACCACACAAACATCCCCAAGCTGCCGAGCAAGCTGATGAGCATTTTCTAATGTATTTAGCAAGTAATAATGCAAACCACAGGCAAAAAGTACGACAAGGAGAACAGGTAAAATGCTTAAGCCCGGGAAGACATTGGAAGGAAGGGTTTATTTCCGTACCTGTAAATAAATTACAGCCCCCTCCATGGCTGGGAGAAGCATTTTGGTGGGTTTCTTTTTTTTGTTTGTTTGTTTTTTTGTTTGATTTCATAAAGTATATCTGAAAATACTGAGCAGCAGAAAAGAATCCAGAAGCAGATAGCAGGTTTTCAGACACAGCAAAATCTGACTCGTACGCATAAGGCAGCAGTAGTCAGAGGACAGCTATTACTTATGCTTGGCTTTACTACCAGGGAAAGCGTCGGATCATCTATTCAGATCAGGATAGTCAGCTATGCCAAAGGTTTAATCAAATATTAAACATGGTCAGTAAAATTAAACCAACGTTAGATGTGCAGGAGTTCTGTTCCTTTTCAAGTAAGCACTCTGAGAGGGGAAAGTTCTCTCCTGTCTCTCTCTGATGGAGACCTTTTGCAGCTGGAGGGATTCTTTTTTCAGACAGGGATCCACATGGGTGTATGTCTGGATAAATAGATGTGCATGTGGATCTTCGAATGCATGTCTCTTACCCTATCAAGTAAACACTGACTTGATTTTTCCCCACAAGTTCATATATTTCTCACTCAGATAATTTCCTGTATGCTGTTAACTGTTCATCCCATCCATTTCTCTGTCCATCTGTCCCTTTCCAAACACAACGTTTTCTCTCTTGCACTCCCTCTCATCATCTCTTCAACAGAGTTAGAAAGGTACGTGCATGTAGATATGTGTATGTGTGTATTTGCAAACCCATTCAGGTAAATGTGCGTGTCTGGCTGCTTATTGATAAATAATACACTTACAAAGCCACATCTGCCTCCTTCTTCTGTACATTTGGGCTGTATTTACACCCTCCAGCTCTTATTTATTCTGACTGAGGACAGTCAAAGGTAGAACATTTTGCAGGGAGTTATGGTTTACAATGTTACCTCTCCCTTCTATTATTCATTCTCTCTGATTTTTATCTAATCTCTCTTTGATTGTCCTGGTGCAGCTTAAGAGACAAAGTGAATTTTTATTGCATCATCAATATAATCTCCAGCTAATCAGCATCTGTGTGCATTACCATGCCCCCTTTGGCTTTTCATCTGTGTCCATAAATAATAAGAATAAGGGCCGGTTTTTGTGTGCGTGCGTGTGTTTGTGTGTTGGTATCAGGAAGAGAGTCACAGCTGCACTTTTTCATTTCAGCCAGCTTGTTTTAGCAACATTGGACCCAGCTTTCTGCAGATTGTCTTGACTATTGCCCAGATTAATTTCCTGGTGCCTAATGCTTAAATCATGGAAACAATTAAAGCGGATGAATCCATACGCATCTTCTCGCAGCAACTGAACTTTGCTGTTAATTGTATACACATTTCCGTGGCATTGCAGGCAACATGCCCAGTGCCAGTGGAGTGTAAGGTAGTCAACATATCCCCCTACATGGGTATTTAACCTCAAAATTTTTAGTGCACACTTGCCACTCTTTCTTGGGTAGGAGGATAGTACATCACATGTCTTTGAACAGGAAGCTCGGAGACCAGATTTTTGGCTTTTGATTGCTGATATTTTTCCACAGCTTGCTGTGTAGCTCTTAGCCTGCCACTCAGGTCCACAAATTTTGCAGAGTTGAGCTCCTATACATTTTCTTCTCCTCCCTTCCCAGCTCTGGAAGAACAATGAGAATAATACCTCCCCATAAAGTAAGACTTCTGCTGTACTTTGAAATTCTCATCCCCTGTACAGATGCATTGTGAATTTTAAACAGAATCACTCTGCTTTCTCTTTAAAATACCCTGATTTGGCAGAGCAAGGCAGTGGCAGTGCCTCTCTGTTAAGCAGGCAGATTTCAGATTGGCTTCCCAGTGGCTTAGGGTGATACTCGCATCCGATACACAAACTGTAACACTTCTGTCCCGTTCTGAAGTGCCAGAATCAGTCCTTTCCAAGTTGTCCAAGACTCATCACAAGCACCGTGCGAGGGTTCGATTAAATGTGACAAAATCTTCAATTAAAAAAGGCACATACATTTATGGAAAAAATTTAGACTGATACATTAAACAGCAGCGAACCCTTTGGGAAAGAGTATGGCTCTCTTCCAGATGTAATGTAGTTATGGTATAGAGCTGTCCATCCAGCAAAGTGTGTGCTTAATTCACATTGTGGAAAGCCTCCCAGAACGCAATAGGTTCTTAAAGTTGAGCAGGTGCTTAAATGCTTTGCTGGATCTGTGGAAATCTGTAGTTCAGATGAAATAATTAAGCGTAGGGGTGTTACAGAAGCCAAGTGAAAAGCATAATTCTGTGACTCAGAAATAACACTCCTTCATAGCTGTGACAGAACAGTGAAATAATGAAAGAAACACTGTGTACCTTGAACACCTTGCAGGGTGGATCAGGCTGAGACCACCTCTATATTTCAAAATATTTCCTTTCTGAATTCTTTCTTCACGGACAGATTCTGATTAGATTTGGCTTGGGAATGGGATTTGCTTCGAGCAAACAGAAACACAGAATATTTTCAGTTCTCATCTTCTGTTTTCTTTTTTTATAGCAAATCCTTTTCCCTGGCCCCTCCAGTTCCACTCCCTGTTTTGACAAACCAGCTCATTTATCAGATGGGAAAAGAGGATGGGGGGAATAGGAATATTTTTGGTTGCTTCTGTTTTGCATGATATAATCCCCCTCTCCACTTAGCACCTCCGTAAATAGGAGCTCCAATCTGAAATTGGTCACAGTTTATCGAACTCAGGATGAGACCAGATTGGGTCCTGAGTCTCTGTCAACCATGTAATAAAGAAAACAGAGTTTTACACTTCAGACAGATAAATCTGACACTTCATGTAATGTCTTCTGATTTTCCTGGATCTTTTATTCTTTTCTATTTTTTTCCTTTTTTTTAAAATTTCAAATATTTATTTGAATGTGTACTACTAGGTCTCTCTTTATTGTTTCACTATTTACTTATGCTTCCTTCCACCTTTTTACACTCTTTCTTGCCCAGCTTCCCCAAACCCAGTGGCTAAATCCCTTGGGCAGGTATGAAACCACAATAATTCCTGGATAAAAATCTACCTTGAAAGATGAAGAGCATCCCCCATTTGGAGCTGGAAGCCATGAAAAAGAACACATCACTTATCTGAATTTGCTGTTCATCCAAGCACTGTTTATGGAGATTTACAGTTCCTTGCCTGTGCAAAGAGCTCTATTGCATGGTGTCTGCTGGAGGATTTTAGGTGGCGGTATTAGCTGCGGTATTAAAAATGCATCGGAAGGCACGGGGTGGGAGATTAGTTGGATAGAAGGACCCATGAATGAAGGGTTAATTGCATTCAAAGAGGCCATCGTATGGAGCAGAAGAGGCAATAGGTTTCTTTTCTTTAAAATTTACTAAATAGCTGGAAACACGGTTTAATGAATTTTAATGGGATCTTTCTGAATCCTATGCATATTGCATCTGCTGACTGTAGGAAGTCAAAGTATTGTTGAAAGGGAGGGTATTGCCCTACTTTAGGTTTCACAGTTCTGTATTTAAAAAAAAATATTCTGCAACAAGCACTTTATTCAATATTTTTTTTTCTCCTTATTTAATTCCTGCCCCCCCCCATTACAAGTGGAAAAGACTTTCAGAATCTGTGAGCCCTCAATACCATAGATTATTCTACTGTTATGTAACATGTGCTTTACATTTATTGAGCCATCTTGTGCTGTCAAGATAAAGGAGGCCTTAGTATTTTCCTTGCTTATGAACCATCGATGAAGACGTGGTGATGAATTCTCCTCTTGGTTACATCCATGTAAATCTAGAGGAACTGACTCTCGTGATTTTCTTCTGGGATTACTGTGATATAAATGGGACTGAGATTTGGCCCAGTCTGGTGGGAGAAAGAAAGAAGGGAAAGAGTTGGTGTTCACTTTCTCCCTTCCAAGTGTGTATGGGCTGGGCTGGGATCTCACTGCACAATTCATTTCCATGGAAGCTCCAGCAGAGGCAGCAGAAAAAACAATCTATTCGACTTCGATGCCATGCAAACCAGATACCCATTCACACTTTAGAGAGAGCGGGTTTAAAGGAAGCTTTTTCCTAAGGGAAACTGAGGCAAGGCATGCAGTGCATTTGTTTCAGAGCAGTTATGTGGATCCAGCACATATTTTTTACATCTATCTTCACTATGTTGAGGTTTCCCATTGCCTTGGTAACTTGAATTTTCTCTGTCGCTCTTCCTCAAAATGCCAGGCACCCTCTCAGCTGATAGGATAAGTCTGCCCTATTTTTTATTAACCTGGGGCCCAGTTCTCCTTTGGGGTGCAGAAAGAATTGCTGAGACCCTCAGGAAAGAAGCTTTGTGGTTCCCTTGAAGCCAGCAGGAACTGACAGGGCTTGACATGTTACAGGATTGTGTTTAGGTCTGTGGAAGGAGAAAACGGCACTGTTTTAACTGCAGCAGCAAGATCAGGATGACAAAACTTCTGTGTTACAAACATTGTAGTATCTACATAGAAATGGTTACACTTGCATATAAGTACACAGACATACACACAAATATAGAAAATGTGAAAGGAAAGTAAAAGCAGGCTGGCATTAGGCATTTTTAAACCAATATGACCGTGGCCACTCCACTGGGATAATATTTTCCGTGACCACTTGGTGTTACACTGGCTCTGCAGATCCAGAGGGTGTCCCAGTACAGGAACCAGGGCTTCCTAAGAGCAGAGAAAACCTTAGATCTGGATTTGGAGTGAGACTTTCCAGACTGAGAACAGCAGGAGGACTTTGCACCCAGACTTTTTTAAGGAAGAAAGACAGGAATTTAAGCACTCTTCTGCAGGACTCCAGACAGTACATCTTCCCAGAATGGCACTGGTGTTGCTCTTCCCCCTTGTTTCCCAACCCTCCCTCATGTGTTTCAGATCTTTCTCTGCTTACAAGCAGGTAATGTGATGCCTGCTTTAATGGCACAGATAAGTTAGCCATGCAACTCGGAGAGCCAGCCCTAAACCACCTATCCTCCTCCCTTTGATCTGGAATCAAAACAAAAGACGCCGGCATCAAAACGATCCTTTGCCAGGTAATGGTTACTTTGTGCGCGCTGCCTTAATTCAGCTGCAAGGAGCTCTCATCTCTTTGTATCCTGCCCAGATCTGTGCTCGTCTTAATACTTTATCAATGTGCCAGCAAGCTGCTTCTATCGTGGATACAGCTGTGCAGAAGCTGTCAGCGTTTTTAAGTAAAGCATTAAACAATACTTTGGGAGACAGCAAATTGTTATTTCCTTACCCCTCCTCCAATTCTTCCCTCTTCCCCTCCCTCGCCAAGCCCAAATGATGAAGCCCTTATTTTTATGTCAGCTTCGTGCTCAAATTATACAACCCAAATGCATTTTCTATCCCCCCCCACCGCCCCAATGGGACACATTCTCTCTCTAAGGGGTGGAGAAAGAGAGGCACAGGAGTCCTTCTGAGGAGCTGCAGACTAAATGACGCTCATGAGCAAGCAGGCTATTTCGGTGGCTCATTCCCCCTCTGTTCCAGGTGAGCTGCTGGAGTGAACCCAGAAAAGCCACCCACCTCACCCAGGTCCTTCCGCAGGCATGGCCTGTGTTTCACAGCCCTTTCTAGACCTTTAACACACGGTGTTGTTGAGAGCTGAGAGTTAGGAGACATAGTTGTTTTGTTTTTTTCCTAGCTCAGCTGTTGGTTTACTCTGTAGACGCTGAGCTAGTAATTTCTAGAGAAAAATTAAAACTGTCTGTCACTTTTTTTAGTGCCTACTTGTTTTGTATGCTTGTTACGTACATGCTTTGGGGAAGGGGGGTCCCTAGCACAATTGGTGTTTCAAGCTGGACGCTGTAAATTTGAGATTGGTTTAAAAATCTCAAGATACTTAACTTGTTGGCATTGCCTTTCTGATTCTTGCTTTACAAAAATGGATAAATAAAATTTCCCTATAAAAACTTTGAGATTTTCCAAAAAGTTAGCAATTGACAGTCACTTGAAGTATCAGGAATCAGACCTTGTTGGACTTGCACATACTGTGTAAACAGATATTTCCTAACAGAAATACTTTGCCAGATTCTTGCTTAAGGGAATCCAGCTTGTTTGGGTGCATAATAATCAAGCCACCCCAATTTCTTTTTTTTTTTTTTTTCTTTTTTTTTTTCCCTTTTCTCCAGAGAGGGGCAGTTCTGAGGCACCAGTACCCGAGAACAAAGTTTACTCCTCCTATGCCGCCTTCGCCACTGACCCTCTCCCAACAAGTCAGGTCGAATTTGATACAGGCAGGACCAAGGTCAGGCTGGCTTGACTCTGGCTGTCTCTTCCACACACCAGATACAATGCTGCCACTTTGTGGTTCCTTCCTATCTGTTCTGCTGCACACACTCACCCAGAGCTCTCATCCTGCCAGAGCGCATCCCAGCTTTCTCTCCAGGGAGGACTAGTGACACTCCAACTTTAACACTGCCTGGTCAGGGATGCCATCCAGCCCCACCGGCCTCCACAATAGCCTGAGACCAAAAAAAAGACCCCTCTGACAGTGGTCATCTATTACAAGCCCCTTGTGCACTCCCATAGCTTGTCTTGCATGGCAGCTAGTGCTTCTAGCCAAGACCCTCTGAGCTGGAAGGGAGGGTGTAGGTATGCCAAACTTAATTTCTCAGACAGACACCACCTGTTTTACTCTCCTCTCCAGATCCTTACAGAGGTGGCTGATGATTTTGGTGCAAGAAAAATGCACTTAGGCCACTCTTTTCCTAAAAATCTTTTCTCTTTTTTGTCTGTCAGGTTCTTGATCCTCTTTATTTTTTCTACCATTCCTTTTTTCTTATTTCCTTCCCTCCTTTGAGGAAAAGAAGAACATATGCACACAAAAACACGGCAGGACAGGAAATTAAACCTTTGCACAAAGATGATTTGGTAAGATGATGTCTTTTCACTTGTTTGTTTTGCACTGATTATTTTTTATAGGGGAGAAAGGAAAGAGTGAGAGCAAAAAGATGTGACAAGGAAGGTGACTAAGTAGAGGAAAGAAAGTCCTTTAATTTATTTGGAGAGTTCAGACATTGGCTGTTACTTTTTCCCTATACACATGAGAAAACCAAAAGAGCTTTAAGCCCACCAGCAACACTCACATGAATGAAACGCCAGGTGGAACTGCTCCCATTTTCCTGGATATGATAAGGATAATGGCTTCCTCCTGGCGAGATTCTCCCCACATCATCCTGGTTAAGCAAGTCTTAGCTGTATTGCGACACCACTTAGGCATTCCAAGGCTCATTTTAATTTAACAAATTAATCCATTGCTTTGTACCGGAAGGTTGTTTCAAAATAAGGCCATAGTAGTTCCTTCAAATCTCTCTTGCTATTTTAGGAGAATATGAACATTACAGCCAGAAAGCACTGGATGTCTCTGGCTCCCTGTTCATCCTCAGTGCTCCACAGACAGCATGGTTTGCCTCCATGCAGTGAATCCTCAGAGAGGATCTGCCCCTTGGAGATACTGAAATCCAAAGAGCAGGAGGGAACTGCCACAAGTTCAGAAATTTGCACTTCAAAAAAATGGAAGTATATCAAAGATAGTTGCTATTTCTGAGGAAGATGTGCCCCAGACAGGAAGATGCCAGTGCTTATCCATGGAAGTGGCTTACGCTTCCTGGAAACATGTTCAAGTGTGATAAGAAACAGCTGTGACAGAGTCCCAGCAAACCCCAACCTTCAACTGCAGGCTGGGAATTTCCCCACACCTCCTGTGCAGGGCAGAGTAGCCCAAGGGAATGAGAACAGAGAAAACTCTCCTGCCCCGTCCGTCCCTGGCGGCTGTTATCAAAGGATACACCGGCAGTCCTCTGCCACACACCCGACGGTGTATCTGCCACAAGGTTTAAACTGTTGCTTATTCACACACCCTACAAACCCAGAAAACACTGTGTTCTCTGTGGTTGCTTCATTCTGTGTTCCCACTGGCAGGAAGGACCCCCACTACCTGCTCTTACCAGGGGAGAGGGACAGCTTTAGGGTGCAGAGCGCTATTAGAGAAACAAACCTGGGGAGGAGCAGACAGAGGTGGTATAAAGGAGTGGTTCAGTAGCCAGAGGAGTGGAACATGACTCTCATCTCAGGGTACCTTTTTAAAATTGGGATACTTGTAAATCTGACCGAAACAAGAGGCACCAGGACAGCATTTTTGGGGTGTTTTGCTGTTTCAAGACCTAAGTGCTTATATGTGCATCCTTTGTCTGGGGCAAAGTTCTGTGACTCAGTTTCCTGGACTGAAAAGTAAGCAAGGCAATAACCCCATGTCCAGGAGAGCAGGATACAAAGCCTAGTTCACACCTGTAAAATAATTGAGATGTTTTGAGGAAGGGTCAGTAGAAGGGCTGAATAATTGAAAAGGCCACAGGAGATCAATGCACAGCAAAATACATGGTGTTTGCTGATAATTTTCAAAGCACAAGAGAACATTAACAAATAGACTGTAATATTAAGGTCCTTAGATTTTTTTCTTTCAGTTTAGCTCTCAGCATGTGTTGGGGGTTTGGGTTGGGTTTTTTTAGCAATTGTAATCACATTTGTATAATACTTTTTCAGCAACAGCTGAGATAAAGAGCGCACTGTGCTAGACGTGTACAGGAATTTACAGACCTGCCATATTCCAAATGGACACAAACAAGCACACATCCAGTAGGAGAAAAGAAGCACCAGATCATGATCAAACATGTTTGGTTCCTAACCCTGAGTTGCACTGAGATTAAGACTCAGATCCTTAAAGACACTTAGAGCCCAACTCCCATTGAAATAAATGGGTGTTAGATACCTAAATAGCTTTATGGATCTGAGCATAAATAACTTATCCAAGGGCAGAGCAGCAATCTACAGCTGGGTTGGGAATTAAACACAGATTATACAAGTCCCAGTCTGATTTCTTAATCACAAAATCATCTTTCCTCTCCATATTTTGTGCAATAAATCCCCAGCATTCACATCACAACATGGATACACAATCTCCACCCCATCAAATCACTGGAAACCTGCAGTGACAAAAATAGTTTTCCTCAAACCGAGCCCAGCTACAGACACACACCAGTACACTTCTTCCGTGCTTGGGGTTGGCTTCTGCTCTTCTTTACACCATAGAAACTTCCATGGTCTTCAGAGTTTCCTCCCTAGGTTTGCACCCAGGTGACAGAGCAGAATCCAACCCCAGCACTACAAGTTCAAACATTTTTCACCCAGCTCTAGGGAGGGGATAGATGAGACAAACTGAACTTTCTGAAAAGATCAATATGGAACATCTCTTTCAATTACTCTCCAAGGCACTAAGCCTGTGAATTCGGTTATGATGCATTTATAAATCTTTCCAGGAGGGGCTGTCTGACATTCTCCTCTTCCACCTTTACTTCCTGAAAATAATTCCCTGTTGCCTGGGATGGGCTGGCAGGGCAATGCTACTCAGGGAAGGATCAGGCTTGAGTTTCTCAGAAACAGGACAGATGGGGACCATTTCCATCTCCCTTCCCTAGACACTAAAATTCACATAATTAGAGAGGCAGATACAGAACAACACGAGGGGCCAGGTACAAACCTTCTGACAGCCACTGCAAAGTCACTGGGACCAGAAGATGTTGCACAGGTTGAATGTGTGTGTTACACTCTCCAAAAAGATCACAGCCCTGATGGATTACTGGCGTGGATGCAATTATATAGGGGAGTGGGGTGGGGGAGCCCTTATGCCGATATAGTTCCTTTGATTCACAGAACAGGTTTAAAGCCTACCCAAAAAATTATGCTGAAGGTGTTGATTTAAGTTCAGTCATCTCCTACCAGCCTGCTGGCTCTAATACTGCAGGGTTGAAGTGAGGATTTGGAGCATGCAGGGAGAGTTTTCTAGACGACCATGAGTCACTACACCGTGGCTATGCTTTTCTGTGCACTTACCTGCCAGGACAACAGGAAACCTGCCAGTTAAAAGAGCATCAGGATCACTTGAGATGCAATCTGTGTCCCTAATTCTCCCTCTCCAAAAATTCTTGCTTAAGATCAGGCTGTCTGAAGTTTTATTTTGTGTTCTGTCTTGGTGCCTGGTTAGGACTTTCTCTAGAGGCATTAGCTGAAAGGCAGTAACAGGCTCAGGCAGCCAGGGCTGCAAGCGTTTAATACATATAAGCTATTTAGACATTGCTTCAACAAGGCTGCAGGATTAATGCATATTAATTCCCATCTTTCAAATCCAACTCCAGACCAGGCCTAATGACAGTACTGCTGGCCAAACTGTCTCCTCTCCTGTGTGGGTGTTTCCTCCTTAGAGGGTGCAGTGAGGCAGCTTTTGGGGTGCACACAGGATGAGCCTGTCTTTCCACTTAGGGTGTAATAAAATCCACATGATGGTGCATAGAGAGGAAAGAGATGCAGGGCAGTTTAGCCTCCTCTCTGCATTAAATGCACCCACCTGCTTCAAGTGGCATGGTCACACCTTGGGGTTGCCTTGACTCTGGGCATGAGTCTGTCACCTCTGCTGGGGCTGAGAGCCCCACTGCTGGGTGCTGCACAGATGGGGGACAAAGAGAACCTCCAGCCTCAAGGTGCTGGCATGCCATGCAGGGGACAGGAGACAGCAGATGGATACCCGCAGACAGGGGAAGTGTGAGTAGGTGCTGAGATGTTTTTCAGCAGCATGGCTGGCAGCCATCCCACCACCCTGCAGCTTTGGGTTCCCGGGCAAGAGCCAGGGGTGAGAAGGGGCTCAGCAGCAGCTGGTCTTTGGCTAATTCACCCAGAAAATGTGACAGCCATCCTGGGATGTCGCCCACCAGGTCCCTTCTTGCCCTTCCCGTTCTTCTTTACCGCAACTTGAGAAATGCCAGGAGGGAGATATGTCCTTGGGTCTTGCCTGCTCTGACTGCAGCACTGGGGTGATTCCTGGCCTGAAAAGGTCCCCTTTGCTGTTATATCTTCACTTAGTAGAGACATCTGCAGCCCTTCACCCTGCTTTTAAGGAATCAGGAGTTGCAGATGTGGGTAGGGAATAAGGGGGAGCTGGCTGCAAAAGAAAGGCTGCAAGTACAGCTGGGGAAAATGTTCTCCTCCATTTCTTTCCTTTGAGATGACCGAACCCTCAGCAGCTACAAGGGTCAATCTCTTGATCTTTCACTCACTGGGGAGGGTGAGACTTGTGAGGATAGCCAGGAGGGACTTTTAGGGGCCAGTGTGACATCTTTTGCCCACCAAGCCTGTGAAAGCCGTGGCAGTCCAGAAGATGCCCTCCCTGCTGCCAGGTGGGAATAACACTGCAGGGCAGCAGCGGGGAAAGTGCTTCAGGAGCAGCTGCAGATTACGGCGAGTAAAACTGTCCATAACCTGATCCCAACTGCAGGATTGGGCTGCAGGGAGGTTGAAAAGGACCTGCCATCCTCGGTGACAGCATTCGGTGTAAGTGCCAGCCTTATTTTAACCCAGTTGATGCTGTTAATGAGCGGATGTAAAGGCACCAAGGAAAATTTGCATGCAGTGACTGCGCAAGGATTGAATCTTTCGGAGTGAAATTTCTAGTGTGAGACAGACTTGGTAGATGTTATGAAGAATTAATATTTATAGACCATCTTAGCTGGGAATTTCTACACAGAGGTACATTTGCATTCTTGGAAAAGAACTTTTTATGAACTTTTTTTTTTCTTTATTACTAAATAGAAATAACTTGTTGATCTACGGCGTATAATTTGAAAGCGTGATTACTGTCACATTTACAGATAATTGAGCAAAGTGCATATAATAGATATATATTTTACATTGTAGTGGTTTCATTATCTAGAAAAAACAGGGAACATGCACATGACTACATTAAAGATTTAGGGCTCTATCCTGCCCCATTTAAGTCAACAGGAGTTTGTCACTGATTTTAATGGAAGTTAGATAGGGGCTTACAAGCCGAGGTAATGCAGCTGCTAAGGAACAAATATTGACACGAGTGGGTCAATATATTGGTGTCTTTTAAGTGCTAAAATTGTACTTTGAGATACCTATTGCAATTCTTTTTTTTTTTTTTTTGCATATTCATTGTAGCTGCAGTGCAGCCATCCTGCTGCTAAAGAGCAGGACATGGTGGGTACCAGTATTCATTGTGTAGTAGTGACACCTTCAGGTTACTACCAAAACCAGTCCCCTCTGTGCAAGGCACTGCACACACATGTGAGGAGAAAGAAATCTTTAGTGAGAGATTTGGTGACTTGACCAAGGACGTGGGGCACATTAGTGACAGAGGGTGCAGTGAAAGCCAGGGACTGCAGCTCCAGGGAGAAATCAGAACTGCACACACTTAATCAAGTCTTGCTTGGAAGGTTTGGGATATATTTCACCTGTGGGGATAAAAAAAAAATTAAAAAAGAAGACAAAAGAAGTTTGGGTTAAGCTTGAAAGTTAATTTGCTATTTTTCTATGAAAAAAACCCCAAACCCTGAGGTATTTTTTTTTTTAACACATCTATGTTGGGACATCTTTTATACTTTTCATAAAATATAATAACAAAACCAGGTCACAATCATTTAAGAAAAAAAAATTATTTCCACAGATAAACTTTTTTTTTAGGTATTGAAAAAAGTTTTGAATTTATCCTTTTTATGTCCTGCTTGAAACAACTTGCCAAATTTCCTCCAAATCTGTGAACAGATTTCCTTCTTGCTAAGCTATTTTTCCTCTACAAATATCAGCTGACAAAAAAAACTGTGCAAGTCTAGTCATCAAGCTAACAGTCTGCTCTCAGTCTCTTCAAACTAAGCAAACAGTATACAAAATAGAAAAGAAATTAGGAAAGAGCCAAAGAGACCAGAACAAAAGCAAAAAGGATTTATTCTCTTAAAGCATCAGCCTGGAGTACGGGGATATTACTCTAAGATGCACAAGAACCACTAGAAACAGCCACCTCCATATGAACAGAAAGAGTGCTGTACTCTGCCTCCATCTAATACGTGAGATTTATAAGTGCTTCAGCTCCCCAGAGGCACTCAGGCATATTGCTATATATAGGACTGTTCCCAGATTACAGAATGCCTTCCCTTGACTGTAGCATTTTCAGTCCACAGGGATTTTTTTGCTTCTTTTTATTTTCTTTTAAAACCAGCTCACTCCAAGCTGCTTCTCTTTGTTTGCTCCACCACCAGTGTTAATCATTGCATGGAAACGGGTTCAATGTCCGGTTCAAAAGCAATCCTAGGCAAATATAGATAAACAGCCTCTCCCAGGAAGCGACAATATTTGTGCGGCACATAATGTGGACAATAGATTTGTTTTCTGAATGAGTTAGATGGAAAATCAGTTAGGGCTCTGCCTCACATTGAGCTGTGCCTCCACTGAGGCCAGGGCTGGGGGCTGTGGATACTGTGCTCGAGGCTGGTGAAGGTCCACAGGGTAACCAGAACCACCCATGGGTTGGGGCATGCTGCCTGCATTCCATCCACACCAGACCCATGGAGGATGCTATTCTGTCCCTGCTCACACTCAGGCTTTTTAGCTCAGGAAGTCTTTGCTTTAATCTGGAGCATGCACAGGGACAGCAACCCTCACCCTTGCAGGAACAGTGAAGAGGGGAATTGGACTGTGACAGCTGCTGTTCTCACATAGGATGTGATTTTACATGGTTTTGGGGAAGACATGGACAGATCCTGCTAGGGTGCTGAGTTCCCTCTGTGCAGAGCTGATTTCTCTCTCTCTTTGACCTATAGGGAAATTATTCTCTTTGCCCTCCTTCACTCTGAAACTGGTGTGTGATTTCATACATCTCTGCTTCTGCAATCACTGGCCCCTCCTCCATTTCTTACCCTTTTTTTTTTATGCTTTCCTTCCCTGTCATTATTTTTGTCCAACAGCTATTTGTTCAGTAATCTCCCCCAAGAGATTAGCACACTAATAGGCAGTCAACAAAACAAGAAAGAAAGAAAGACACAGTACTTAAAGGATGAATACTTGGGAGAGAGCATCAGTCTTTT
This sequence comes from Aphelocoma coerulescens, assembly GCF_041296385.1. Taxonomy (NCBI): domain Eukaryota; kingdom Metazoa; phylum Chordata; class Aves; order Passeriformes; family Corvidae; genus Aphelocoma; species Aphelocoma coerulescens. The sequence continues at coordinate 7,309,705 of NW_027184085.1, forward strand.
GATGTCCTGATTCCAGTCGGGTTTATTTGCTATATATATGTCTATAATAACTATACATCTTCGTACAGCTGTCCTACTGCTGAAACGGAGATTTCTGACTGCCTGGCAAACCTTATGTCTCTCCTTCACTTGCAGAGAGGAGGAAAACGATGGCATTCCCAGTACCCAAAGGGGTACCCTGGCACAGAGCAACTCACATATTCAGGGCAGCAGGGCGGCTTAGCTGCAGAGTCAGTCCACCTTACACACGATTTCCTGCCCTCTGTAGCAGCAGCCCATGTCCTGAAAACATCTCCACACCTTTCACTTTAACCCCATGGTTGTTCCTGTCCCTGTTTGAGGAATCCGTGCCTCCTGATGGGGCGCAACCAGGGTTCCATCTCTAAATGCAGATGCTGGATTTCGCTCAGTCATGGCTGACGAGAAGAATATCACCCGATCTTTGGTGACCCTGCTACGCTGAGTGGATAATAGCCAGGCATTTAATACAGACACAGAAAAAGGCAGGGGCACTCAGGAGGGAAAAGATGGCTGCAACTGCGTCACATTCTGCAGCATGGTCTGACAAAAGCTGCAAGGACACTTTTCAAAGAAAGTTTGGTTTTTCAGGCATGCTCCATCTTTGGTGGTTGCTCTTGCTTTGTTTTTCCTCAGACAAATTCTTCTTTTAAACTGGCAGTGAAGACTTACTTAGGACTGCATTAGGGCCTCTTGAAAACGCCCTGGAAATTGATACCACACACTTGGGCGATTTTATTTTTTTTAACAGATTGGTAGGCATTCTTTTAATTTCCCCCTTGTGATTTTATACAGAACACTTTTTCAGGCAGATCTTTTTGCACCCCTCCAAAGCAGTCAATGAAACCATTTACATGCATACAATTAAGCACAAGGGAGGGGGGGGGAAGCAGGAAAAAGCTACAGCTACAACAGCCTAATAATTTCATCTGAAAAAATCCTCCAGACATCCAATATTGTAAAGCAACAAGTCCTTTTGAGCAGAATTTTAAAAAATTATGCATGCCTCTTACAATAATTTTGCATACCAACAAATCTGGGAACATATGAAAGCTAGTAATTTCAAAGCTGGAGTAATGCCATACATTCTGCCCCCAATTTGCCCCTGATCCTGCACAGTTGAGGATGGTGGGAGCTTTATTATTGACTTTGTTGAGCATATGATGAAGTAGGTGATGTGGTGCAGCCTTCCTCAAGGCAAATGAACTGCACAGGTGTAGCAGAATTTGCCCCCACATTTCTGATAATATGTAACATAAAACCCCCCACTTAACACAATCCAATACCCAGAAATCAGAGAGGGGCAACAGGGGGACCTGTATCTGGGGAGTGACAGTGTAAGAAGCTGGATCAGCAGGAATAAATCTCAAATCTTCAAAGTAATATAGGTATCTTCGGTATCCAACAATCCTCGGCCTCCTCCCAAAAGATCAGAGCAACACAGTTATACCCTGTGATTCCCAGTGTACACAGAAGAGGGAGTTACTATTAGAGTATGGAAGGCCACGAAGTTGTTACTTTTGATTTCAAAGAAAACAAACTGAAGTTTTAAGGTTAACAGGGCTTTATTTTCAGCTCTGATGCATTCAAAAGTATGGAAGAGATCATCCAAAATTATAATGCTGGACTGAAAATCTCTAGACAAAATACATTCAATCATTTTAGCTCAAAACAGTGCATTCTGAGGTTCATAATTGTTGTTTTGCAATATTTCAATCTATAAGATTCAGATTTTCTCAGTTAACACACAGGCTGAAAAATGTACATTAAAAAAAAAAAAGTTGAGATTCTCATATATTCTCACACATTCTGGAGCTGATTGTAAGGAAGCAGAGCAAAGCACACCAGACTTGGAGGAACTAGAAGAGAGAGCAAAACCAAAAAAAGAACAGGAATATTTTTCTTTGAGTATGCACATGGTGCATTTAGTTATTTTCAGGGTCAGATCTCAAAATTATCCTTTAAATTTTGCTTTGCTTGCTATTCATTCCCATTCATCTTCTCCTGGAGTCCAGTGAACACGGATGTCAGATTTATAAACAAAGTTGACACCTTTGAGGGTTGCTTAGAAAACCATTTCAGCATTAAGGGTATAATGGGAAAAATAAATAAAAAGAAATGAAAGACACTGCTTCCTTAAGAATGTAAGTACAGCCCCCCGACTCAGACATATGGAGCTCACAACGCCATTCTGCCACCAGCAGGGGCCATAAACACGAGCCCAGAGAAAACGAAGAACAGGGCAAGTGTATGCAACACCTCCCTCAGACATTCTCCCAGGCTCTCACCATTTTCAGCCCAAGGGATTTCCAAAGCCTGATGCTGCTCACTTCTTTCTGCAGTGAGCCATAATGAGCTATTTCATCATCATGCAGCTCCAACCCACTACTCTTGAAGGCCTCGTACCACAGGTGCATGATATATTCCATCTATGTCTGTGCATCTGGTCAGTAGAGAGAAGAAAAGTAATTCAGAGGGCACAACAAAACCTTGAGCAGAGTCTTCTAGAAGCACCTGAGAGGAAATACCAGTCAAGAAACCTGCCTGGAGAAGGCAAGGTTTGCCTTTTAGGACTGGCATTTTAGGAATATATACCACTAATATAAGAAAAAGACCTATCATATAATTCCTTGGAGAAACAGTACGTCTGGAACCAGATCAAATGTCTGCAAAAAAGCTGAATACATGTAAAATTCACTCCCATTTAATGTTTCACTCCAAGCTTCAGGGTCAGCTAGACTAGAATTAAAGTCTATCCAATCTTCCAGATGAGCCTGAAGTTTGAGAGAAACAGGAAGGACTTTTGTTTTTGTGACAGTAATCTGTAGATGAAACACTGGTGAGCTTTTCACTTGGAACCAACTACCAGTGCCCAAAAAAACTTGAAAAAGTGTGACTTGGGAGAACAGAAAAGGTTATATTCTGTTCCTATTTTTATCATGCCTTTACAACATTTCCCAAATGAAAGGTTGGGGTAATAAAAGTGGTGACCAAATTTACCAGCACTTTTGTAACAAAACCCTTAGACTATTCAACATCCTACAAGGAAAAATTAATTTCTATCATCACCTTACACAAAATGCTGGTTTAAAAGTTTAGTTCCCACTTTGTGCCTCTGAACAATACAATAACATCCTCTTGTGTTTTCTGGCCCAGGCCAACATCGAAGTCAGCAGTACAAAATTAAGGAGTGCTTTGGATTTCTATTCAAACCACTCTGTATTCCAAACCCAAGCCTTGGCCTCCCCTCATCCCAGGTACACATTTGCATCCTTTAAATGATCTTGTTTATTCTCTGTGTTGGAATACAGTTATCTGAATATTAATTATGGTTTTAGTGAAGTTCATCGGTTGAGTGCAGGAATTGAGAATTCTTCCTTCGGTTGCAGCCACCTGCTTAGATTTCTGTGTTTATCTGCTTCACTGAGTTTAAATCAGTTTCTGTAAGTGAAAGTCTGTTGCTTTGAGCAGATGTTAATGCTCAGAAATAGTGTACAGTCTGCCATTAGCATATGTAGCATAACGCTAATAAATAGAGGCATGTACCACCCTTGAAGGTGATTCTGATTTCAATAGAGAAATCTTCCCCCCCATCCTGCCAGCCTCTTTCCTTAGGGAAGCCTCCGGCACATACAGCTGTTAAAAGTGAGGGATCTTCCTCCCACCCCTGGAAAGACCTTAGCAAATGGTCCATTCTGTTTATGCTACATTTGGATGATTAATGATATTGTATAGTGTAACTAAATTGTACTGCTATTATCATCAGGTCACTGCTGACAATTAGATATATCATCTCTGGGGTTCATATACAGATAACAATTTTAACTATGTGGATAAGTAAAGGTTTGATGGTGTCCTAATGTTAATGCAAATATTACCACATATTGGAAATCAGTAATGCACCGCATACGGGGATCGCGTTACACAGCGGTGGCCGTCGGGTATCTGGAGCTGGTGAGATGGTTGCAGCAGTGGTTTCCTCCTTTATCCACCTTGTTAATTTTTGTCCCTTCCCTAAGGATTTGGAACAATCCATCTGTAAAACATGACAACCGTTTAGGCTCTAAGGGACCCAGCAGCTTTCAAGCAAAGCTGTAATCAAACTGATTTGGGATGTCTTGGGTTTTGGGAGGGGGGAGGTTCAATTACCTCGGTGCTCTCCTGGCTCCCTGCTCAATGCAGGGCTTAGAGGTCCAGTACCAAAGCAGAGTCACTGGAAGAAAAGTTGTTGTTTGACCATGGCCAGCTTAGCCACGAGAATGAGAAAATCTGAGAAAATCAGGTCCTGAAAGGATCTTCATGTTTTGTCTCAAGAACAGATCAGTGCTCCTAATCCTGACAGCTGCAAGTAACCATTTGAGAGAGAGGTCGTATTAAGTCAAGATGAAAAATTTGAGAAAGGACTTATTGCAGAAATGCAACATTACAGCTCCTGGCTAAAGCTGAAAGTATATTGGAAAGGTTTGGAGGAGCAAGAATTCAAAATGAGCAAAGCCTCTGCCCCTTTTACTATTCATCCATCAATAACTGGCACATGTCATGTTAGGGCACAGATAGAAATTAATTTTCTCACTAATATTAAGAAACTTTATTGCACCAACCCTTATCTTCATAAATCCTGATATATACCAAGAGCAAAGAACACGGAAGTCACTGCAATAATATCAGCAGAAAACTGGAGCATGATAAAAATCAGCTTTACAGGCCTTGCATTTCCATGAGTCTAATTCCCATTTCATAGGGAGGAAAACATAGCAATCTGCACTCAAAAAGAGAAGAGAATCACTGGATCAGAGCCCACAACTGATTTATACTCACAATTTCCTTCTGAGATAGCAGCAGCGGATGTGAAAAGCAAAGAGTACCAATAATTCTGTTCTCCTCCCGGCATGAGAAGGGAAAGATTTTCCTAAACTCAAGAAATTACTGGAGTCAGATTCATTGGACAGTGGTTATTCTTAAGTGGTTTGAGCTACCCACTTCCATCATTTCAGGTGGGTGATATATCCCATTATCCACAGAGGAAGACATTAAAAAGGAGAAAGTTTTTGCACAGAAATAAAGATACAAGCTGAGTTCACACTTCAGTGATTATTGGACACCTTGTCTAATTAAATAATGGGGTTAAAATTTAAAAAATAAAAGCAAAAAACAAAACCAAAGAAGAAACAATTAAAAATGCAAGACAATGGTTGCTCATCTTCTTAGAGAGCTGAGTTCATGCTGCAGGAGCATATCGTCTGTTGGTAAATTTGTACAGATACCCAGAAATTGACAAAACAGGAAAAAAAACCCAAACAAAGCAGATCCCAGAGCACCCAGGGTTGTGCAATAGGAAAAGAGAGATGGTGGCAAGTAGATACTAACTCCCTACTAATCACAGATCAGAGCATCATTTCACTTGACATCCTGCACCTCTTGGGCAAGGGATTCATCTTGAAAAGGGTGTTAGGGTCTCTGGGCAGAGGTACGCAATTTCTGTGGGTCTCAGAGCAAAAAGGCAAACTGCCCCCTCTGCTCCAAGCACACCTCTGCTGTAAAATCAGTCTGCTCAACAATTTAAGAGGGAGAAAATAAGGAATGAATGGTATCAATTCATTTTTATTCCATTGATGTTCCCTTGCCCACTATTTGCACTTATTGATCTGCAACTAAGGGAGAAGGCCAGAAACAGTAAAGGATAAAGGCAAACCCAAAAAGTGCTGCAGTTCTAGAAGCTGGAGGGCAGAGGAGAGACAAGGAAGAAGAGCAGCAAGAGAAAGGGAGAACAGAGAAAGGAAGAGAGAATTAGAGACAGAGCAAACAAGATTAAGTTTCATCTGACTTATTGGATGTACACTTGGAAAGCAAAAGGCAGAGAGTGAGGGCAGGGGGAGAGAACATGAACTGCAGCAAGTTCTGTCCTGAGGCTCCATGCAATGGTTTTGTCAGAGACTCTCCGAGGCTGGTGCCACTTCGCATGATGTGTAGCTTTAATGAAACAAGGAGGGGGGCAGGCAGGAGGGAAGGGAAAAAGAAAAAGTGACTGAGACTCTCTGTCTCTTGCTCGGTCTCTGTTCCAGAGACCTATTGGCCATAACTCTTGCAGGGCAAATAACAAGCATTCCCCATCCAAATGTAAGCACATTGGCACTTAATCCTATTTTATAAAGGTTATAGTTTTACATAAATCACTCCCTGTAAATGCACTTTAGTCATCCTCCTCATGTTAAGTTTCCCTTTAAGCCTAACTAGGCAAGGAGGATTTCTCCCACTGGCCCTCTGGACATGACGCCACCAAGATTGAACTATGCTCTCCATCTTTAATATCCCTGGAGGGATTCGTCTGTAATGATGTCAGGGGCTAAGCATATTCCCTTGCCAGGGCGGGGGAATTAAATCTGTCCTTCCCCTGTCTCACTCTGGCCCAGCACAGCTAAAAACAAGTTGTTTGGAGAGCAGAGAAAGCTGGTGATGTTTCACTTTTGATGCCTTGCTCTCCATGCAGGTTCGTTAATGTCTACTAAAGGGTGAGCTTAGTAGCCTTTTCTTCAGTGATTTCACTATCAGTCATCCCATTAATGAAGTTTATAACAGTCACTGAGACCTCTCCTCTCTATCATATCATGTTGAATTTGCCCAGTGATTTTCAGGGTTACATTGGAAGGACAGACTGAAAGTCAGAGCCAGGCCTAGGTAGGCAGACAGCAGAGTGCTTGAAAAAAAACACATTTCACTAAGAAATCAGCTTAAAAGTGCCACTGACATAAATGCTGCCAGTCATCTTTTGCGTGTTCTCATACAGACGCATCCCTGATGAGGAAGGCACACTCCAGCTCCTGCACATTTTCCTAATGAGTTCTGTGTTTGTTTCATAGCAGGGTACACAGGCTGTTGAATCATCAAGTACTCAGGGAAACTTCATGAGCCTAGACCAAGTTAGGTACAATAATTTTAGCAACCTCAGAGCAGAAGTACACTACTCCAGCTGCTGCCTTTATTTTTTTAATAAAAAGTTAGTTAGTCCAGCAGGATGAAGTGTTCTGCCACAGACACGGAGCTTCATGTGGCCAAAATAGAACTTGAATTATTTCAGTTAACATAGTTGAGCCATCTCTGTGGTCTCTCACTAAGGCACCTTTAATTTAAATCTCTCCTCTCTACTCAGATACCCATTTTCATAGCAATTCTTCCAGTTCAGTCAGTCAGATTTTTGACCTAGTCAAGTTTTCTGAGGTTGAATAGATTTTCAGAAGTCATTGGAGTGAAGTAGGGGAGAGTCAGAGACAGTAACAGCACCATCAGTAGCCTTGTCTTCTGAAAACCAATCTAAAAATACACCCTCTTTCCAAGGAGAGAAGATAGGTAAGTAACATTAGCTGGCAGGAAGGTTGCCCCTCAAGCTGTCTTTATCCCTCTCCACAGATGAGTTCCTGGTAATCTGCAAGGACACCCTGAATTTCTGGTGAGCAATCCAGAAACCTTTTTCAGTTTTCCACTAGCACAGACTTTATCTAGCCTTTGTGTTTAAGAAATGATTCATGAGGTCCAGGTTTAAATGAGTGTCTCTGTCTAGCATTAGAAAAGAAGCTGATGCAACAGGAAGCAGCTCTTTTGTTCTTTCTGGCCTTACATCAGGCAAGAGACAGTTTATGTGACTTCCAGTCAACCGATGCAAAGCCACGAGTCATTGAACTAAATTCCCAGTGTCTGATTCAGAACACGACTGTAAATAGATGACGCTCCACTGAAATCATTGTTTAACTCTCCCCACCAACTCTTTGACTCTTCACAGCAACTCTGATTCTAGCTCCAAATTAACATTAACAGCACATAATCCGTCTTAACAGAAAACTAAGGACAGATAGGAGATGAAAAGCTTGAACTCCTCTGCAGAGAGCAATCTCACACCTATGAAATCCTTAAGCCCTCTATGTCAGCCTCAGCCTTAAATGACTGTATAAGCCTAAACAGGAATGAATTTCACCCACAAACAACATGAAGAAAAATTCTACTTGCCAGTCAGTGACGATTCGAGCATTAGCAAATTCACAGGAAGTTCAAAGCTGCCTAGTTCTGTCACCAGCTTTGCACAGCTGGGAGAAACTCCATTTCCTTGCAATAGTAATGACATTCTACTACAAGAGTAAGAATAAATTTGTTTTCTATCAGACAACCAACAGAAATAATTCATAAGTTTGCCTTATGCAATATGGTTGCGTTTGGAAAGCTCAGCTGCAATCAGTGCCCCACAGTGCAAGGTGCTGTTCATTCTTTAACAAAAACACAAGCCAAAAGAAACAGAAGAGAGGAAGTCATACACTCAAGGCCGTGCAGCAACTCAGCAGCCAAGGGAAAAAATGAACTTAAGGTTTTTGACCACCAGCCCAGTGTTCCTTATGCTGCACCATTCTCTGTGCCATCAGTGAGGTCAGAAAGAGTTTTATATTTACGCACTTTACACCATCATCGTGCAAGAGCCCCTTACAGCCTATATCCTTATTTTGCCCCTAGAAGGTAAAAGCTGCTTCTGTTCCCAGTTACATAAGAGAAATTGAGATATAGGAAAAAGCTGGAGCTACAGCCATAAATAAATAAATAAATAAATAAATAAACACTTCTAGACCATAATTTGTGGTGCTTATGTCCCAACCTCAAAGGCCCTGCTCAGTTTCTACTCAACCCCAAAAGCACCTATTCCATCAGCATAAATACTGCTTCTCTAACGAATCCATACCTTGGAACAGGGCCCAGATCTGAGGTCTCCTCTGAGTCGCATAAATGCCCTTACCAGAGCATCATTTTCTCAAATCTCTGGTCCAGAATTAAGACAGAAGAAGCAGCAAAACATTTTTATCTCCTCCTATTGCAGCATCCAAAGCACCACCTTGATTCTTTTCAGTGCACACTGTTTGTTTTGGGAACAGTAGTAGCTGTCACGTCAAATCCCTGCCATGTGCTTGGTGGGGCACTCACTCACCTGCACTGGTCCAGAGAGCCACCATCCAGCACCAGCATCCCCCAGCTGTGCTCAGCACACCCAGATCAGCTGCCTGAGATCCCCAACCAAAACCTCTCTCTCTCGACACAAATATACAAGACAAATATTTATCTGAAATGTTTAGGGCACTGGGTTTTCTGAGGATTTTCTGTTAAAATCTCCTTGGCACTAAAAACCAGGCTAGGTCACGGAAACACAAAGCTTCTAGTTTCTCTAACAGTTGACGGAAAAAAAAACAACATTGCTTTTTTGCAGAGGAAAACCAGCTGGGGCCAAGGACAAAGAATCAAGTTGCTGTTTTCTAAAACATTGATTTGAACCTGCCTTACACTTAAAGCAAAACAGAAAGACAATAAATCCTAAGAAAGAATCAGCAAAAAACCCAAAGATATCAAAACTTACAGAGTTCTATAGTAAATCTAAACTGCTCACATTAAAGTCTTCCTGCTGAAACATCCTAGGAGGACTTTTCTCCTCAAGGGGATGCCAGAGTCACCAAGGTTATCTTATCCCCCTCCTGCAAACATCTTTGGAAAGTATCACAGCTGGAAGGCTGACGTAGATTTGAGACAGACACACACGCTGGACTGCTCATGCAAGAGACCCCACGCAGTTACAGTGACAGTCACACCTGCTCCAGCTTTGCATTTGCAAGTCCCAGACTGCATCTGAACAACGTGGAATTGCTGCCATTTTCTGCTCCCCTGTTTGGCTGCACAGAGCCACAACACAGGGCAGAGCAGCATATATGCTGTTCGGAAAACAAACCAACAAACACACAATGTCATCAGTGAAAGCAGGAGATTCTTCAGCACTACTGAAAGGTGAGTGACAAGAGAGTCTTCTTGTTTTGAAAGCACCACGACAACATTGGTGGTTCTCTCAGCTGCCACCACAGCAACCTCTGAACAGGGAATATCAATTTTATGCAGTCACAAAATAAACAACAGGTTTAGAAGACACTGTCCACATGCTGTCAACAGATATTTCATGTCTGTGCTCCTTAACACCTTCATATGCCTTTCCATTACATAATTCCTCTAGTGCAGGTGTACCCAAACCTTTGAGTTAATGGTTTTCTTTTTGCTTGCTTGCTTGCTTATTTTTTTTTTCTCTCTTACTGTTTCTTATTCTCCTGGCAACCCCACTTCATTTCTGGGAAAGTATCAGACAGGCAATTGATGTCTTAGCCCTTTCTATTGTTTCCCCTAAACCCCACCAAATTAGTTCCTGAAAATTGCTCTTCTTGTTCTTAGGATTACCTAGAGAATGTGCAACAATACCGGATTAGGACAAAAAGGGGTTCTTTTGCATAGTTTGGAGAGGGGATACACTTTTTTTTGCTCAGAAAGGAAGATGGACTTTGGCAGGCTCCTCTGCAAAGCTCTGCTCCTGTTCCTGACAGCTCTCCAGGCTGAAGTGATTTCACATGGAGGCAGGAGCTCCTTGAAAGATCAGACCTGGTTCCCACTCACTACATTTGTCATGCAGGTTCCAGCTGCTACAAACTCACATTACTTTGCCAAAGTCAATAAAGCAGCAGCGCAAGTGTTAGCTGTAAAGCCATTTTCTTGTTTCTTTAACTTTTTCCTTTTTAGAGCTATTCTGTGTGAATTAATGGTCCATCCACAGAGAGGGTGATGTAGAGCTGCATCTAAAATGTTTACATAGCAGATTTGTTGAAATCCCTTTGAAGGTATACACCTGACTCTAGTTTTGAATTGAGTTCCTTAGTCACAAAAAAGGAAGTACTTCCTTGTTTCTTCATTTATGAGCATAAGTTCATATGCTGCCCACCTAGGATGTGGTAGTCTAACTCTTTTCTTTCAGGAAGAATAGAAATGGAACTTGGCAAGTTGGAGCTATAGGGTAGTAACTCCTTCACTGCTAAGGAATGTATAAGCTCTGAAATTCACTTTCAACAGAAGCAAACACCACATCAGAGAAGTTAGGAAGTGGGAAAAGTATTTGGTATTCTACAGGCAGTTGTGTTTAAAAAAGCTTAGCTCCTGAGGTACCCCCTTCCTGTCCACAACCCTTTACATAACCCTTTACATTTCTCTCTACATAAGAAGTTAGGAGGGGTTTTATACAACTGTACCAAAAAAAATTTTTGCAGCAAGCCCTCCTTAAAAGCTTAACTGACTTGCTTGCCCTTTGAGTCTTTCTTAGTTTTGTCACTACTGAACAATCTATTTGTATTTCATGGGCGGAGTTATCAAAACCCAATTAGGAAAAAATACCAAAATGAAACAAAACCAGAAGAAACCTCAAAACCTTTTCACTAAGTTATTTTATTAAAAATAATAGCAATCATAGCAAATGCTCCTGAGAACACTTAAAAATAGTCTTTCCAATACTTATTAATTGTTTATATTTAATTTCCCCTGAAGACACTTGGAAAAGCAATTTACTCAAGAAGTAGGAGGATACAAGTTCAGGACAGCACCAGAAGCATCACATAATAGCATCTAAACAAGTCCCAATGTCCTCTCTTTTTATCATTTCCTTCCCACAAGCTGTATCTTGTCAAGGTTTCCCCTCTACGAGAGCACTTTCCAGCCTACCTTTTGGAGGGATGACTTCTTAACACAAGGGGTAGAAGCATAGCAAAGGCCCTAAAGAGTCTATTTTCCAGTAGGTAGCAGACCGCTAAATTGCTCTGTTTCATATTGGGAGTATCCTTATTTCTTGTTTGTGAGCTTTGCGTTGGACCGTGTCTCCTCAAACAAACCTAGTTATGCCTTCGCCCCCCACTTAAAGGCTAGTACTTATGTTTTTCTTTCCTAGATGATCATTGTTCTCCTGAAAATTGTTCCAACCTGTCCCCCTAAAAAATCATCTCTAAGCAGAGGGTTGTTTTTTTTTGTTTTTGGTTGTTGTTTTCTGAAAGCTATGGATAGACCCAGTCTTGCACAGTTCCTTGGAAGTAATTCTCGTTAATACAATATGTTTAATCCCAGTCTCAAGAAGACTTTGATGTGTAGGCTTAGGAGATGCTCAGGATGGGATCTGTCCATTAAGAAGGGCTTGCCTGGGACAATGAGTTTGTGCATTAGGGCCTAGAGCTGTTAGTTTAAACACAAGTAATAAGATGAGGCTATTCCTGGATGTATGGCCATATATAGCACCACCTGTGCCGGCTTATGTGTTTCCCTGTGCAACTGTCTTACTCCTAAATCCCTATGCCACATTTCTGCACTGTTCTGGGACGCTGTTTTATCCCTCTAGGATGTTAATAAACCTCACTGGCAAGGAAGAAAGCATTAGTCTTTGATGGGTAGGTAGATTAAATATGCACGCATAATAGTAAATATTTATTTAGGTACCTGAGCTATTCTGATTAATGGCTGCATTTTTCTTTTAAACGATTTGAGTACTTTTTAATGGCAATTAATTAGTATTTATGGCATGATTATTTAATTTATTTCACTCTTCTGCTGCTAGTACTGTCAGGGAAGCTGGAAACTCCAGGTTTTTACAGTTTTTTCAGGTTGGTAAATATTAGAGTTTGCTTCTGTCTTCTGTGTGCCTGGGGATGCACAAACCAGCATGTCTCTGCTCTATTTCCTGGCACTTATTTACCAGCAGCAGAACTACCATCCAGGGAAATAGGACTCTGATCCTGCAAGCACTTCATGAAGTTTTTTAACTTTAAGTACACAAATAAACTTGTTGTGGTCAGCAGTGGCACAAGGATTACATGCATAAGTTTCCAGAACTGGGACCTCTAGGTCTCTCTAGTGACCTGCTTAGCTTGCAGTAATAACAGGGCAGCTCTCAAAGGACTATGCACATAGATACCCGGTGCCATAATCTGGCTTTGTAGGTCCAATGTAAGTAGTGGCAATATGATTTATTTTTGGCCCTGATTGCTTGAAGTTCAAGGAAAATAAATGAGGGTTTCAAGAAAAAGAACAAAAAAGCCCTTCTGTATCAGGGGTGTGCACTGCAGAAGCTATGAGCAAAGAGGGCATAGCAATATGTGTCTCCTTTCTCTGGGCTGTCAGGTGAGCTGTGAGGGCTGCAGGTATCCATCTCTTGCTCCTGTCATCATTGTATGGGGACCTTGTCTTGACTGAACCTGGGAAGAATCTCCAGTGTTAACCTCACAAAAAACTACTGACTTCAAAAAACATTATAATTTCTTCTTTGGGTGAAGCCCTAGAAGTTGTACGGGCTTTGCTGTTGGTCACTTAAGCAGTTTGAGTTCTCCCTTGGCTTGATGCATGCTTTGGAAGTTGGATTTCTTTTTTTTTTTTCTGAGGCATGTGGGTTTGTAAATGAGACCAATACTGTATTAAGTCAAAACTTTTTTGAGTGCCCAGTTCTATTCCAGATTTTTCTGAGACAATTTCAGAGATGCAGGGCTTCTGAGCTGATCTGGATACAGAAACTGCTGGAAGGCTTGAGAAAACATTGTCTCCCTACAAAGACTAAGGAGAGGATCAGCACCTGGCCTGGATCAGGCAGAGTTGGAGGCTACCAACAGGGGATAAGTTGATGGGAGAGGTCCTAATGAAGCAGAGGGTGAGACAATTAGTGCCAAGGGATAAATCTTACACAGACGGTTCTCTTATTCGCTCATCCCCTACACTCTCCTCCCTCGACAGCCCTGAGTCAAGGCAAAGCAAACAGATGGGGAAAAATACAATTAGTTGCAGAGACACCAGAAATCCAAACAATATTCCATCACAGGTTCTAGGCCAGCACACTAATTTATCGAGTGCGCAGTGCCATTGGAAGTGGCCCGGTGTGCTAACTCGGCAATAGATCATGATAAAAAATGTAAGTGATCAGTTATCGCCAGGTTAATGCGCTTTACTATGCAGTTCTGCTAGCTCAACAGAAACATCATTACATAATGATAATGATGCTCTGCAAACAGAAGCTGGAGGAGGGGGAGGAGGGAATGAGACTTCAGGCTCCAGGATTTTGCAGAAATTCCTGGCCAAAAAGGGCTGGATTTCCAATTCATTTAAAAATAAATATAGGAAACGGAAGAGAGTCAAGTCTCAAAAAGCAAAGATGTTCAGGAATCATTAGTTCAAAGTAATGAATGCTCTTTTTTTACAGTTCATCTGCCTGATTAGGAGTGTTGATAACCATGAAATTCACCAGATATTTGCTATTGTTTCATTTCTCAAGAGCTGACAGGGCTGTTCAGATCTGGATGCACTTTGCTGATAATGTGGATGAATCAAAAAACTGCCTTCCCACCTGGCACATGGGCTTTTGCAAGCTTGAAAGGGAGACTGGAGAGAGGAGGCAGGAGGAAGGGAGAGGAAGCACAAATCACTCTCAGTGCCTGGGACATGGATGCAGAGAGAGTGGGACAAGTGGGAGAGGCTGAGCTGGGCAGGGTAATAGGAATGGGGAGAAAGGCAAAAATAAAGCACAGCAGCGTGGTACTGGTGGACTGTATGTGAAGTGAGCTGAGGGAGTACACACAGACAGTGCCCTGGGTGAGGAGTCCCCTGAGAGTGAGAAGAAGTACGTGTGTGATGGAAAGAGAGCACTCTGCCTGCTCTGAAGGCGTGGTGTAGTGAGTGACATGGGTGATACTTGTGACACAGCCATGATTTCGGGGGATGGGAGTGTGAGAAATCGCTGCACTAGCAGGGGCAAAGAGGGAAATTCTCCTGCCTTTGATACCTCATTGGATCCTGGGCGCAGGACAGAGACCTGGTCTCTCATAAGCTTCACTGCTTTACCCCCATCTTGCTCTGCATCTTCTGGGTGTGACATGTTTGTCTCTGATGCTGTGGAAAGCTCTTGCAGTTGGTGTGCTTGCCTGGGTATTTTTAGCAGATACTTTGCATTATAAATCCTGCTGGCTTTAACATTGCTGGGTAGACTTGGTATAATTTACCTTTGGTTTAGCAAGAAATAGGAGCTGACTCAGGGATTAAGGTGTGTCAAGTCAACACAAATAAAAAATAATGCAGGGGAGGATTAGTCAGAGATGAATGCAACACGGGAGCTGAGTGTTAATTGTGGGAACAGTGCAGGAAAAGAATAAATAAAACCTCCTTTATTTACCCCCTACTTCTCTGCCGACACAGCCTGTCTTGGGGTCAGTATTGACATCCTGTTGACATGACTCTAGTTTGCAGAGGTTGCATCCCTTCCTGTGGAACTCGTTGTCTTTATAGCCCAGGTTTTGGAGTTGCACCTTTTAGAGTAGGAAGTTCCTGCTTGGCCTCCTACACAGCAGGCAGGGTGGCAGCCCTCAGCCACATCTCGTGGCTTGCAGCTGCTGTGTGATGTGGCTGTGAGCAGAGGCTGGCTGCTGACAGGATGAATTGGGAGATGCCTGCTTTGACACAGATTTCATTCTCTGGCAGAAGGATTTCCCTTGCAGGCTCCAAACAACCATACTGGGAAGTGGAAATTTCTGAAGCATTAAAACTCTGCATGCAAACCCGTTGTGGGAGGGAGGATGCTGCTGAGTAAAGCTAGCTGCTATTAAATACAGGGTCCTGTGACTTTGGTGAAAGGTGAGGGGTGATTTGGCAACATTGAAAAGTCCATGGAAAAACGTGCTGGTCTTCCCTGGCCATTCTCTATTTCTTTTTTGAAAATAAAAGACCCTGAAGGTTTCAGGACCTGAACAAATTATAAAACTTCTGTCTTCCCTGAAGGTCAGGGGTCCTATTCTTTCCAAACTGCTGGGGTTCGTTTTTGCCATATGGTAATGGCTCAGCATTGAATCCTTCAATGACTGTAGGGTAAACTACCTTCCATTATTATTCTCATTCAGCACAACTGTCCATACACACATATGGACTCTACAGTGAAGCCTTTATCACAGGCTTCTGGCTTATCTGTTGCCCTGCTCATATTCCACATTTCATGGCCAGCATTAGGCTGTGACCAGAAGACAAAAGAAGTAAAAATGGCTCAGTGTTCTTTGATCTTTTTGTTCCTGTTCTACCTGTGCCCTGCCCTTGCCAGAAATAAATGGTTATAACAGACCTCGAAACAATAAATTTCATTGCCTTGGGTTGGTTTCTTATGAATTATTGTCCTCATTGAAAATCTCCTTATATTTCCTTTCAATTCTTTTTCTACAAGAATATGCGAGGACTAATTTGGAAGGAGAGGGTGAGATCTGTTGCATGTGTACACGGACATGTACACACTCTCTCTAAAAGTAGTGTAAAATTTGTGATTAATTGTTTAGATCAGTTATGCTTCAAATTCCTAATCAAAAATAGATGGTTTCTTTGCTGGTCACACCAATTTCACAGCACCCACACCTCTTCTCCCAGAATTCCTGACGCTGTTGTCTGGCAGCATCCTCTGATAAGGATTGATGGAGGTAGGAGAAGGCTGAGGGCTCCAAAATGCATAAAAGTCAGCATAGGACAGTTGGTTTGGATCTCTTTCCCTGCCAGTGCTGTGGCCCAGGAGTGACATCCTCTCACACTGCATGTGCAAAGTCCCACCAAGCAACAGGCTGAAAACTCAAATCTTGCTGCCAGCCTTCTGAACTCCTGCGAATACAGGAGCATGACGTGCACATACCAGGTGATGTGATGGAGCGAGCATCCGTGGGTTGGGGTTGTGTGAATATTGGACTGGAACAGGCAGGGTGCTACTCCAAAATACTGCCTTCACCAGGTCTGGGCTTCTAAACCCTCTGTGGGAGTGGGGTGGCACTGCACAGTCTGAGGTAGACTCACAGGGTTAAGGACAGCTGGCATCCTGTCTATTAAGTCATTTAATCTTTCTCCTGGGCTAGATACAACCCTCCTGTGTTGAATCACCACCTTTCTGGTAGTATCTGTGAGCCTAAGGGAAGACATTTCTAAGATTCTTTAAGAGAGCACATTTTTTAAAATTTGTTTTCTGTAAGGAGTGCAGAGAAAGAGTAGAAACACTTGAAATTTTTCCCCACCTTGGTGTCATGAAGAGGAGACAGGAAGGAGGGATAATGCTGGTACCAATGGAATATGAAGCCCCTATCATTGTACTCGAGGACCAAGCCAATGAAAATCTCAGTTATACAAAATGTTTTATATCTGATCTTTCACTGTAAATGTCATATAAAGAAAGGATCTCTCTGATATTTCAAGGAGCAGCAAAGTCTGTGATGACATGCTGGTATCAAGATTTGCATATTTATTATAGATAAGCTGTCAAAATGTATGTTGTCAATTTCACCTTATACTCAGAATTTAATGATGCACATAAAGGACAGAAAATCTTTAATATTAATATTAATATGATTTTAGATTATAAGACTTCATTGTGGATATCAATCACCTAACCCTTAAGGACATGCCACTCAACTTGATAGAGTTTATAGAAAATTAATGTGATCCATTCTGTATGATCTATTGCAGGGTGGGGGGCTCAGGGGGTGGTAAGAGGGGTGGGAGGGGGGGTGGCCATTCTGAGTTTGCATTACTTTCTTGGGTATGTTCAGCCCTTTGAGTAGATTAACTCTGCCTGACCTGGGACTCGATTGCTGTCTTTCTTTTCGAGTGCTGTTGAGGAGCTGTGCAACCTGTAACCTGAGGGAGAGTTTGCAGCTCTGCTGATGGCCCCGTGTTGGGTCAGTGCCTGCATAAGGAGCTTGTATTTCATCAGCAAGAGGTGCTCTTGGAGAAATATTTCACTTCCACTCTCTACTTAATATCTTTAGAGGGGATGGGTATTACAGCTTCCAAGAATCTAAAGGGGAAGGGAACACAGGAAAGGAGTCGAGAAGGCAAGCTACTCCTAAGATTGATGTCCCTGGATGGGAGCTATAAGAAGAGTGTTGAGGTTGACAGGTTTCTTAAACTTGATTGTACCAATATTCCGGTAAAATCACCCTGATATTTAGAGAATGGCTTTGAAAAGCAGTTACAAGCCTTGGTTGAGGTTATTTTTGGTATCTTCTTTCTCATGTTAGAAAAGATTAATTCATTTAAGGCATTACTAAATCAACATTTTTGCCCCTTCATTTCATGGGCAGTAGCTTCCAGATAGAATTCAGAGAGGAATTTGGAGGTTTAGATCTTTTACTGCAGTATCTGCTGCTGTGGTTCGTTACCTACTGCAGCTCCAGTCACTCTCAGATGCAGGACCCTTAAGAGAAGACAAAACTTGGACCAGGCTGCAACAACTAAACCTGTTTTCCTTCGAGGAGCAGGGAGTGAACAAGACCACTGCCAGCTCTCCCTAACAACTCTTGTATGACAAGATGAAATATTTTTTGTGTGAACAGAATTAGGATCAAGCTCAGTCACAGGTGGGGAAAAATCTAAATACCATAGCAATGGTGATCCTCCTTGTGTGCAGCTCTGCTGTCCTGTCCTTCCTTTGCAAGCCTTGTGTTGCTGGTTCAGGGCTTTCATCACAAGTACACACAACACATGGGTGTAGCCTTATTTTAAATTGCTAGTGATGCTGAAGCATGTCTGATTATTTCCCCAACCCTCATCTCCCTTGACATTGGTTCCCAGGGAGGAGAGTGTTAAGATTGCTGATAAAACCATGCCTTCAGCTTGCTGTGGTGTTTCTGGGTCAATTTTTCTATGGGCCAAGAAGAAGTCATCCAACTTTAGAAATCATCTGTTTTGTTTCAGTCCTATTTTGAATTAAGTAGCTGACACTAGTTGTATTTGGGACTTTAGGGAGCAAAACACCTTTTGTGTTATCTCCTAAGCTGTGAGTTCTGAGGGACACTTAAATTTGTGGGGAGAACCTGGGCTCTGACACCACAGTGGGATGGGGGAGAAGGAACTGGAAACCACCTTGCTAATAATATTTCCACCAGCAGTGAATCATAATGTGAAAGTTCAAGCATGAAATGAAGCCAACATGAACCTGTTTCCTTTATCCACTTCATAATACCTGCAGAAAACAGGTAGGGGAGCTCTTATATTTGGCACGTGAAGGTACCATGGAGCACTGGCAACACGGACTGGATCGATGTAGTTAGTCACTGCTGGGGTTTATACACATACATGCTCCTCTTATCTCTGAAAAAGACAGTATGCACAGGCTCAATAAATCAAAAAAAAAAAAAAAAAAAAGGCATGTGGGAATAAGAAGGGGGACAAAAAAGGCCTGAAATATCTGTAGCAGCTTTAAAAACACCTTTCCTTCATCATGGTTTTTAATGGAGCTGAGTTCCTACAGATCTTGTGTTAGCAACTTGGTTTCTGTCCCATATTCGGGTGGGGAAGGAGAGATTACATTGCATCTTGATTGTATAAATTAATGGGTGAACACCCTGCACATGTTTTCTCATCTTAAATAGTACCAAAGATTCACTAGTACAACTTTCTCTGCATGCTGGCAAAATGCTGAATTGGGAGATCTTTCTCAACATGTTTATGCCTCTAGAGCAACTGTGAAAATGATAAATTCCAAAATCTGTCCTATTTTGACTGCTTTTTATCTCCTTTTTTTTTTTCTTCTTCTCCTTCTTCTCCCCCCTGCCCCCCTCCCCAGCTCTCTTCTTCTGCTTGCATATTTAGGACACTTACTCATCTGTGCAACTGTCTCATCTATTTCCTGTAGGCCTCCTGCATAGTAGTATAAGCAATGAAATAACCTAATCAGCCGAACACGTGTGCTCTTTCTTGCCTTGTGCATTTTCTCCTGGTTGTATCTGTTTATCTCCGTGTCTCCAATATCTGCTTTTATCTATTAGTATGTCTTCTTTCCCATGTTTTATCCATTAATACCTCTTGTTCAGCTGAGGATAAACTCAGTAATAATTGCACTATAAAATGAAGAGTACACTACATGTCTCGTATTGCTCAGGGGTCTGTTAATTGGAATTTATAAAGTTCAATAAACAGTAATCCAATAAGACCTTAAACTCTTATTCATTTATCTTAGAGGTAATATCCAGGCTGCCAGCAGCAAGCTGGAAGTGGCTGAGCCACAAGCCTTGGTCACAGGTGCAGAATGGATTTGTCTTTTTACATCTCTGTAGCAGGTACCTGCAACTGTGAGTGTCCCAGCATGCATGTCACTCCCAACAGTGGGAGATGTTTTCCCCTGTATGGGAGACTTTGGAGGAATGTGGCAATAATCAACTCATGCAAAGCAGAAAGTAATATGTTTTTCCCTTATGTCATGGCCTGTCTAGAAGATCCAGCTAGAGATACTCAGTCCTGTGACTGGGTGGTTTTCCTTTTTTTTTTTCCAGCTGGACACTACTAATTTAGAGCTAATTTAAAAGACTGTTCCCCCCCCCACCCCTTTGAATTCTGCCTTTTGAACTTTAGCCCTGTACCAGAGGTGAGAGCAGAGGTGCTCTGCTCTCCTCCTTCCCTCTGGCCTAAAGCACTGCTTATGAATCACACTGGACACCACAGGCTCATTTTCAACACAGCCTATGTTTTAATGGAGGGCGAGAGCATGAAGCAGCGCTGTGATAATTTCCAGTGCAGTGCAGAGAGATCTGTGCATACAAGTACTACGTTTTCTGCAGTCCACTGCAGTGGCAACCAGCAGTGGAGTCCACAAGACATAGATCAGGTCCTGCCCCTCCAGCAGTCCGGGAAAGCAATGCAGGTATGGGTGAGACAGGGTCATGTTTTGAGGTCTCTTGTTGACTAGCACAGGGCCGATTGAATAGCCCTGCATTTGGCTATGCAACCTATTAAGTGTTCTGTAATGCAATCTCTGCAGATGTTGTACCAAATATATCTCGGTGATAATGCAACTTAAATAGCAATGTATTGACTGGACAGACTAAACAGATAACATGATACCTGATTACTGGATCAGTTTGGGAGTAAAAAGCAGTAGAACCTGAAAGTGATTTACATGCCTTTTGAAGAGTGCTACAACTGTGTGTATGCGCCTAGCTTAAAAAAAAAAAGGTGTAAAAAATTTGTCAAACAATAGACTTTCTGTCTATTTTCAGTCTTTTTAACCCTATAATAAATTTGGGGCTTTAAACTGAGTTTGATAAAGCTAAATATATTGCTTAGAAACCATCTTTGAAAACAGCATTTCAGTATCTCAGTTTCCCAGGAAGCCCCACAGAAACCTCTCTTGCATGCAGCAGTGGTTTTGCTCCTGTTAAGTAGTTGCTGTAGATCTGAGAGGAGATGTCTGGACTGCGTCCCAGTCCCTGGACTGGGTTTTACACAGCTGAGCTGAGGGTCTCACTGTTTTCTAACTCTTTGCACCTTGAAGGAAGACACCCTGTCAGCCCCTCACAAGCAAAACACGATGAATACTGTTGGCTCCTCTTATCAGAAGTGCCCATAGTGCTTCTGCATTTTACTTGGATGCTCAAAAAGTAGTTTGATCTTGGCTCTATGGCCTTTTTACCTCTGCTCCCAGAGGCTGGAGTGTCCCTGGAGGTTTTTTACTGATACCTACTCATATCCTGCCATCTGATATGAGCACCCTGCTAAGATTTTGAAGCAATGATATTATGGCAGCAGTTTCTACATCATTGCCTATGCACTGGTTTCTACATCACTGCCTATCTTTGCAGCATGATGTAGTTGGAAGTTTCCTATCTCAAAGTGACTAGGCAAATGTTCAGATAACTCCACTCGAGTGTTTTGCTTTTTTTTTTAATCTAAGGTTGCTGCTTTGGAGTCAGCATATCTTTGAGATGCGGATAGCAGAGGTTAAGAGAGTATACTAGGAAGAGAGCATACATATTTGTCCTGTTCTTGTGCTTTTTCACTTAATAGCCATTACTGACCACTGCCAGAGACGGGGTACTGGGATAAATAGGTATTGGGCCTGACCCAGCAGGCTGTGGTTACAAACAGCCCTCCTGAGACCCTTCTCTCAGCATTCACTGGCTGCATAAATAGCTTTGAACCATCACAGTCTGTTCCGAGAGCCTAAGCCATGTATCTAAAGTGAAGTAGAAGGAATCTCTGTCTCCAGGTCTACTCTTGTTGAGTAAAAACTAAAACCATAATTGTGAATGACAAATACTCTCCAAACCCCAGAAGTGATGTTGGGCAAGGCAGTATATTTGCTTTGCCCCCTTTCGGTGATGCAAAGCTGTTTACTGAAGAAAACTGAATGAGTATAAACCCTTAGTTCATCAGTGGGGCAACTGCAACAATATATTTGATCCTTTCATACTTCACTGTTGTAACAGCTTAATATTAGAGTTTAGAACAACATACGTCCCTGTTTTGAGAGTATTCACTTTTTTTAGAACTGTAGAAAAAAACACAAGCTCTGTAGTAAGGGGAGGAAAAGGACCTCAATTTTAGCAGCTTTGGTACAAAAATAGACAAAAATCCTACCCTTGATTCAAAGCTTCAAAAGTGTAAAGTGAAGGCTCGTTATGACCTGTTCTGTCAAATGAAGTACAGTGGTTGTTCAGAGGTAATACCCTCATATATTATCATGCTTAAAAACAGGCAATGTCATAAACTTTTTGAAGCACCTAACATACTACAGAAGCTGTGCAGGCTGGTAAAGTCACTAGTTAACATCTCTAAATCACATAAAGCTGGAAGTGCCATATTCTTTCCTGATGTGTTCAAGGTGACCTGCCATTCTCACTATAAACTAGACTTTTAATTTATTTTTTATTTAAGAAGGGAAATGCATCCACTCCGGGGTGGTGGGTAACAGCTTTTAAACCGTGCTGGGGCACTGTTCCTTAGGTGGTAGCTAAGGACGTGTGGCCTCACCACAATAAAGAACTGAAGACTTTGGTGGTGACCATGACCCCAATATTGACATATTTCTCAGTAATAGAGGCGGGTGCCTTTGTTTCCTCATTCATTCATAACCATGATGCATTTGTTTAGCCTAAACCAAGGCAAGCCCATGGTGCCTTCCTACAGTCTGTACAGGAGCAGCAACAGAATGTTACTTTTTTGAGGGGGGCAATAGGATTTGTAAAGACAGTGAAAGTGCTGGCCTCCAGTGGGTTCCAAATCTTTCCTCAAAGGAGGGAAGAGATGTTCAAATCTCTGTAGCTTATTTTTAAATATGTTCTGAAAGTTAGACTTGCAGTGCTCTATATAGGAACCAAAGCATGCAGCCTGGCTTCCAGAGATACCAAACACACAGAAGATCCCACCAAAAATCAGTGGTGGCATCTTTGTGCTCAGAAGCTCTGAAATAATACCTTCAGAGAGAGTGCTAATTTCTTCCTCCCATAATATGTTATGGCAAGATATACCTAGACCAGGACCATATGGAGCTCAGTGTTTTGAACAGGAGCTTCTGTCTTGTTTGATTTACTCTCGCCGTGGTGTGGTTTGCACCAATCCATCCCTCAAACCCTCCTCCCTCTCTAAATCGCAGTACTGCTTCACTGACCATGTCAAAGGTTCACTTTGCTCCTGTAAAAGTCTCTTCCAGCCTGGTTAATGTCACTTAACGTTTGGCTGCAGTGTTTGTTTTGAATCAGATTAATTAGGTTTCCCATGACTGGTGTGTTAAGAGCTTCTTGATTCATGTGTTCTGAATATTGTCTCTGGACGTGTTTTGTGGACAGTCTTTAGAAATGTTTGTGCTGTGGTGATGTTTGTTGCTAATTGCTGTGATTTGTTGAGACATGGAACAGTTGACTGATATCACTGTTAGCAAGGGCAGGCAGAAAAATAGATTTTATTCTGAGGTCAGAAAAAAGTAGGAAACAAATTCATTGCAAGTTCTAATGAAATTGTCTCTGTGTAGCAAATAATCACTTTGAAAAGCATCTAAACAAAAGAAACATTTTGAAACCCAAACAAAAGTCAGTTATGTTTTGGAAATAATAAACAAACTTACCAAAGAAGCACATCTGTTCCCTGCAGCTATGTTAATGGTGAAAGGTGCCTCTAAGCACCTACTAAAACAGGGGTGTCCAGTACTTGACACTGTTATTGTTTTCCAAGCTCCCTCCCAAAAATGAATTGTCAGCAAGTTTAAGTACAACATCCTTTCTAGAAACTCCAGTGACTCCTAATGACTTCTAAAACTGTGTAGCTAAAGATGCAGATTATGGCTGCCATCTCTCCTAAACTGAAATGAACCTGCAAGAAGTTGCCTATTGCCTCTCCTTCTAGGAATGCCTTCCCTTAAAGATGCTGAGTGGTTTTAGTAGCAACTTTGCCTTATACTGATCAGATGGTCAAAAATGTGTCCAAAGCTGAGGTTTATCTCCAAAAATATGTTTATCAGTGAGAGGAATCTGGTTCTCTGGTAGGTTTTCTCTCCATGGATCAGTAATCTCCTTAATATCTAAAAGCCAGTGGCTTCTGATTGAAGGTTTGGGATATAATCTTGGTTATACGAAGACAGTATGGTGGGAAAAGTGTTGTTTATGAAGCACTGGGATAAAGAGTGAGGCTGTCTTCCAAATACCAAGAAAAACAAACCTATTATATTCCAGCTGCTGATAGTCACAGGGAATATGTTCATAATATAACAGATACAGACATGGAGTTGGATATCCAAAGAGTCCAGAATTTCAATTTAGAAGATTACTATGCATTAGTAGCTTTCTAATTTTGGTCATATTGTTGTCTTCTTGATGTATGTAAATTTGATAGTGTGCATCGTTCACACTCTCTGCTTGCCCATGGCTTCTGCCAGGGTGGTCAGAGTGACAGACTGCCATGACGTTCTAGGATAGATGCTATTGTGGAATTAGTGCTTTTCTAACCTGTCAGCAATTCCTGGGGTTCCTGGTCTTGGCATCTTGACTAAGTTCTGTCTTTTTTACTGTAAAAATATTACCTTTGTTCAGAGATGTGTGCATACACCATCCATTGTCTGGAGACTGTTTTGTCAGAACTGTGTTGTTTGAGGGCTGTTCAATTTTGAGCAAGCCAGAATTGTTTTATAGGTGTCCCTTCTCACAATATGAAAGAGGCTTTTCTCCTCCCTTTGGTTGGAAGAACACAAAATGTTTGATGTTTCGGCACTTTCATACCAGATACAGAGAAAGAGAAGAAATCATAGAATAACAGAATATTTTGAGTTGGGAGGAACATTTAAAGTTCATCTATTCTAGTAGCTCTGCAATGAGCAGGGACTTCTTCAACTGGTTCAGCTTGCTCAGAGACCTGTCCAACCCTATCTCATATGTTTGCAGGGAGGAGGGACCTTCCACCTCTTTAAAAAAGATTTTTAAAAACTTTTTCCTTATGCCTCATCTAAATCTTCCCTTGTTTAGTTTGAAACCATGACCCCTTGCCCTACTGCAATAGGCCCTACAAGTTTATCTCCATCTTTCTTATAGGCCCCCTTCAAGTACTGAAAGGCCATAATAAAGTCTGGAAAGCCATAATCCTGCCCTTTCCTTGAATATATATTTTTTTACATACTCTAAAAGTTAGGCTAGCTTCACAATTTACCATAACTGTTCTTCCTCCTCCTTCTACACGTTCCCTATAATGCCATCAGGTACATATGGCCACTGCTCAGATAAGGGCTGTTACACTGGAACCTAGTGCTTTGTGATTTTTTTTTCTCTGGAAGAAATTCGAATGGCAGGATTTGCAAATGTGCTGGGAATGTAGGGCCAGCCCCCTTTCCCTTGCCTTTGCCGCACACCTGCATGAGACTTACCCTACCAGAACCCAGATAATCTGCAACTCAAACATCTTCTCTAGATCTGAAACAAATTGTGCTGGCTGTTTGCCATGCAGTGAAATCACACAGTTTTTCATTACACTCTCAGAAGCCTTAATTAGTGAATAAGGCAGCTGTATGCTCTCAAAAATACATCTATCAGTACAAACTGCTGCCTGATGGTCCAAAATAAAACATGCCAACATTTCTTTCATGCTTTCTCTTCTCTTAGAGCTCATGGGCAGGTAATTGGGGAGACAGGGACCACTGATGATTTTGTTACCTTTGTTATTTATGTTCATCCCCAATTAAGAAGAAGAGACAAAACGCATCTTTAAATTGTCTGATTATCTGTCTATGTATGGAATTACATTCCTTTCTGTCTCGTCTAGGTGTTCAACTGGTACCTTGTAACTCCTGATTTTGTGGGCCCTGCATGCTTAGAGGAAAAGTTCTCTGATCTTCACCCATTAGTTCCACATTGCTGTTTGTCAGCATAGAGAAAAAAGAATGCTTGTTTTGACATATCTTAAAGAGAGAAAGGCTCTTACCTGTCTTAGGGAATGACCAGAATCCACTGTTTTTCTAAAAAGGGACAAGAATTTTATTAAAAAAATTATCTTCAAATGGCTCTAAGTATTTTTGTTGAATAAATTGGCCCTGGGGACATGCATAGGTGAAGTTTCTTTGCCTGCAACTTTTTCTGGAATTTCTTATTCATTTTTACAGAAAACTTAGAAATGAGCTTGTAGAGATTTTTTTTTACTAGCATGGCAGATAAATAGCTCCCATCACCCAGTTCCAAAGTATTTCTAATAGAAGACTTCCACCAGCTTTGAACTGGAGCTGCTGAAGCATCGTTGGGGTTTTATGCTCTCGAGTTTCCAGTGCGGAAGTGAAATTAAATGCTTGTTTTAGAGGGGGAGAGGAAAACCCACCTGCCACCTAGAAAGATTTTGGTGAAGATGGGACCTGAACCCACACCTTTCACATCAGCAGGCGGCTGGCGTTGATGTCACAAATGATTGGCACAACTTCAAGGAGGAAGAGGGTTGGTTTAGGGTGGTGTCAAGGGAATACAAACCCACATTGATTCCTCTCATCTCCCTGAGCTAGGAAACTGTCTAATGATGCAAACTTGCAGAAAGTCACAGAAAACCCAAGAGAAAGGTATGGAAATGGTACAACTGTTTCAAAATTTTATATAAAGAACAGGAAGGGTGGTGAGACACCAGTCCCATTGCATTTTGTCTTGTTTGTACTGTTTTCCATAGTGGTTGTTGAAACATACTGCTTGAGAGGCAGGGGGAGAAAACTCTTTTTTCTGAGTCAGGGGTTCATGTGTGGGGGAACAATGGAGTCTGATCCTTCTGCCTGTCTACATCTAAAATGTACTTGTCCACTGCCTTTCTTTCTCCCACTTGAACTCTCAGAAGATCCAAGTACCTCTGCTTCACTTCTCATCCAGATCACTTCTGAACCTTCTTCAACAAAATTCTAGTACAAGTCTTGGTCTCCTGTGTCTGTCTCAATACCAGATTCAAGTGTGAATCAGAGATTCTTCTGGACAATCTCTGGGTCTTCTGCAGAAGACTCAAGGATCGACATATGAGTCTCACTAGCCTCAGCTGGTGGAATGTCTCTTAGCTAGCTTAGACCTCAGGTTTTCTGCTCCTTTGGGAGATTTGTAGTTGGAAAAATTTTGCTGAAAAAGTGCTACTAAAAAAGGAAAGATCAGCCTTTTTAATTTCTTAACCAGTATTAAGTGTGTACCCCTAGCAACTTCTGACTCACAGTTGCAGATCCTGGGAAATCTAACATTTTTTGCAGTACAGTGCAGATAGAAAGATATCAAGTGACTTTAGGTGAACAAAACATATCAAACGAGACTAGATTTAGACTTAATTTCCCCTCCCTCACCCCCTTAAATTTTCATATTTCTGATTTTTGGACTGTATTGTGGGGTTTTAGCTGTGGTTAGGATAAGAACAAAGAGCTTTGGTAGTCAACAGGACTCATAAATAGAAGACACTGTTACTTGTAAAGCTTTTACCATTGAATTAAATAGCGAAACAAATTCTTCACATCTGAACTTCCCAAAAAAGATAATATTTAACCTTTACATTAAAAAACACAATTTCTCATAAAATCATAGTCCAAGCTGAATTTTATCATTCAGCAAACAGTTGGAAGGCAAACAAGCAAAAGTTGCTTCCCAAAAAAAATGAAAGTGTCCCTCAGCAAACTGGTAACATCTCCCTGATGATATGTTCTTACTCAGAGGTCTTCAGTGGTGCTGGGAGGAGATATGCAAGTAGACTTTTCAGACTTCTATTTTGCCTGCACATTTGACCCTCCTCGTGCCTGAAAAAGAGGTAATATATAAAATCAGGGTTATTCGTGATGGCAGTAATACCATTAACTGCTGCCTTAATAGCCTGCAGGAAATGAGTGGGAGTATGTCTCTTACTATTTATGGTGAGCAGAGGGACACCATGAAGAAGCCTTTGACAGCTCCAGCGGTTTCTGTGGTTCGTGTTGTCCATAGTGTGTTTATCTGACCTCAAAATGCACTTTGGCTGGGGCAAGAGATGAAGGTAACGTGTTGCCTTCTGCAAAGGGGGGATTGTGGGAGGGGGCAGCTGGACAGGGAGCTGACCCTGAGGAAGGTGGATTCCTTACACAGCTTTGTTACCCCTCTCCTGGTTAAATTTGGCCAAGTCACTTCATATTTCTCCAACTATCTGTCTTCTCATTAGCAAATGGAATAAAGATGCTGACCTTATGTGCTTTGAGACCTACTCAGGTAAGATAATTTCTAAGACCATGGTGGGATTAACATGGTAGGTTGAGAGCTTTACCCTTTTCTGGGTAAATAGGATGCAGTTCTCTCAGGCTGTCAATCCAGTAGCTGTCACTTGTCAGAAGCACTAAATTCAGATGCAAAATGTATAATTACAGACAAAGTTAAATGTACCAGGGTCAAAAGAAGGGGGTGGTGGGAAAACGAGATAAGTTGTTTATGTGGAGAGGGAAGGTATGCATGTGGGGGGAAGTGTTTGCTGAACTTCATAGACCACATCTTCTGAAGGATGGAATCGCGTTGTGTGAAGGTTCCAACTGCTAGTTTCTGGCAAAAAAGCATTAGCTGCAGGAGAAGCAAAACCATACATCATGGAGCAGTACTTTCTGCAAATTTTTTTTGAAACACACATTTGTAAACACATCTAAAATTAGAGTTCAGCATCAGAACAATGAGTACTAGCTCTTCATATTCTTTGCTCTCAAATTTTGATATTTTTTTCCCCTCTCCAGATCATAATATAAGTAGTGCATGTGTATATAATTTATTTATATTTTTAAAAGGAACTTTCTATATTTCCATCTGTTCCAATTAGACTGAATGGAACAGCTTTTGTAAGTAAATGGAGAGAGGGGGAGGAAGAGAAGGGAGTAAAAAGAACAAAAAGGCTTAAAACACAAACCTTGAATGGAAAAAGATAAAACATTTGTTGCTTAGCACCAAGATGAAAAATATCTTAAAAAATCAGGAAGCAAAATTCTTATTCCTCCCCCTCCATCTTCCTTTCTCCCTTAAAGAACTTCCAGCGACTTGCAAGGAATATGGATTGAGAGACTTGAGGACACAGGGTCACATAGGACCTGGACATAGAATTGCTCCTGTGGCAGATGGCTTTTCCTAAATAGAGAATGTCTTTGGAGTCAGAACAGACCCAACATCACCTCTGCAGGTTTTTAGTAAGTTTATACAATCCAAGGAGAGGGAAGATCTTGGTCATCTTGGACAACAAGATCTCCAGAATCCCCTCCCAGTATCAGCAATTCTATCAGTCAAGATGGTCATCAACGTGCACACTGTTACAATACAGTTTAAACCCATAAAAAGCAAAGCAAGCTGAGTCTCTGTGAGTAAACCGGAAGGAACTTAGAAGGTTCAAAATATTCCCAGAAACAAGATTTAAACCAAATGAGGTTAGATGTTGATGCCAAAAAATTGATGTATTTTATTTAATAGTAAAAGAGGCAAAGAGAAGGAAAGAGAAAAGAAAGAAAGAAAGAAAGAAAGAAAGAAAGAAAGAAAGAAAGAAAGAAAGAAAGAAAGAAAGAAAGAAAGAAAGAAAGAAAGAAAGAAAGAAAGAAAGAAAGAAAGAAAGAAAGAAAGAAAGAAAGAAAGAAAGAAAGAAAGAAAGAAAGAAAGAAAGAAAGAAAGAAAGAAAGAAAGAAAGAAAGAAAGAAAGAAAGAAAGAAAGAAAGAAAGAAAGAAAGAAAGAAAGAAAGAAAGAAAGAAAGAAAGAAAGAAAGAAAGAAAGAAAGAAAGAAAGAAAGAAAGAAAGAAAGAAAGAAAGAAAGAAAGAAAGAAAGAAAGAAAGAAAGAAAGAAAGAAAGAAAGAAAGAAAGAAAGAAAGAAGGAAAGAAGGAAGGAAGGAATTCGGTAGGAATTCAGAAGGAAGGAATTTGGAAGGAATTCGGTAGGAATTTGGAAGGAAGGAATTTGGAAGGAAGGAAGGAATTTGGAAGGAATTCGGAAGGAAGGAAGGAAGGAATTCGGAAGGAAGGAATTCGGAAGGAAGGAAGGAATTCGGAAGGAAGGAATTCGGAAGGAATTCGGAAGGAAGGAAGGAAGGAATTCGGAAGGAAGGAAGGAAGGAATTCGGAAGGAAGGAATTCGGAAGGAAGGAAGGAAGGAATTCGGAAGGAATTCGGAAGGAAGGAAGGAAGGAAGGAAGGAAGGAAGGAAGGAAGGAAGGAAGGAAGGAAGGAAGGAAGGAAGGAAGGAAGGGAGGGAGGGAGGGAGGAAGGAAGGAAGGAAGGAAGGAAGGAAGGAAGGAAGGAATTCGGAAGGAAGGAAGGAAGGAAGGAAGGAAGGGAGGGAGGAAGGAAGGAAGGAAGGAAGGGAGGAAGGGAAAGAAAAAAACAAAGAAAAAGAAAGAAAGAAAAAGAAAGAAAGAAGTGTGCATGGGGGGTGTGGGGACAGGGAGAGGTGACAGGGGTTAGGTGGAAGCACATCACCCATCCAAGGGTCCCAACAATGTCTTGTTGCTCCCCTCCATCTGGTCTGCCGGTAGTGAGGGTCCCCCGTCGCCGCCATGACCACCACCACATACCACGCCACACCACCACGCGCCACGCGCCACGCGCCACGCGCCACCACACACCACACACCACACACCGAAGAGTGCAGAATCCCGTGGATTAATACACACTTCGGGCCAGGTGGGAACGCCAACGCGTCTCCCCTTGCAGGGGCTTGCTTGACACTGTCCCTTGCAACTCTCAGGGTCTGCTGCATCATCTCTGGTGCAGAGTCTGGGGACCCATTCTGGGGGCCCCTGTGATGGGCCATGTCACCGCCTCCTGCTGTGGATGAGCTTTCCCCCGCCCCAGTGAGCACCCCTCAGCCGGGCTCCTCTGCACAGTTGGAGGATGGGCAGTCACTGCACCTCTGACCAGAGGCTTTTCCAAGATACCCAGAGCCTCTCCTCCCTCCCGCCCTTTGGTTTGAGGGTCTGTTTGAGCCTGGCAGCTGA
Organism: Aphelocoma coerulescens; assembly: GCF_041296385.1. NCBI lineage: Eukaryota > Metazoa > Chordata > Aves > Passeriformes > Corvidae > Aphelocoma > Aphelocoma coerulescens. Next base: position 7,340,764 of record NW_027184085.1, read on the forward strand.
TAGCCCTGAGGCTGTGGTCTCCAGCTTGGAGGTGTTAAGCCTGTGCTCTGTGAATGTTCTCAGCCCTGAGTTGTTACTTTATCTTATCTTCATCAGTGAGCGGTGTAAGGCCTCAGTCAGGGCCCCATCCAGGGTGCAGGATTCTTCTCTACAGCTTTTATAATACAGTTTTTAAAGTCCTTTAAGAAAATGTTTAAGCCATAGACTATAATATTTCAGTCTCTGACTCACAATTCCTTGGTTTTGAGAGGGTGTAGTTTTGATTTCTGTCCTGGTGACTTGGCCTGTGGAAATTCTCTGCCAGGAACTCTAATGTATGGTAAAGCATTTAAAACTCAGTTAGTCCGGTTGGCTTGTTAAGCAATGATAAGAACAGGACAAAAGTACTCTGAAAGAATGTTTTGCTACCTTTTTCTTCTGCTTGGTTTTGGTTATTTTGTAGTTTTTGTATGTTTGGTTGGTTGGTTGGTTGGTTTGGTTTTTGTTTGGGTTTTTTTCTCTGAATTGAATGCTTTTCAGTACTTCTGATTAAAAACTTGTACTTATTTGTCTCCTGGCTTTTTGGCTGCTTTGTACCTCCACTTCTGGATGAACTGAGGTTCCTAGAGCTGGTAGAATCTTCTCTGAATTTGTCCTTCTTCAACATTTGTTTGAGGGTCTCAGCAGAAAGCTGAGATATGAGCAAGGGTGGAAGCCGTTTCTCTCCTGGGACCCTGCTTTGAAGTGTGGCACTTGGAAGGTCCATCCATGTTAGATCCTTCCCTCAACCAAGTGGGAAACCCAACCAGGCTGCCTAAGCCCTTTCCGCTCCAGAAGAGTGAACAGGCCTTCTTTAATGTCTGGAAGTCATATGGAGAAGGGAACCCATGCAGTTTTTAGGTTCATAACCCCCTCCTTCCTCTTCCTTCTCTTCCCATGTCAGTGTTTTGTTGCTATGGAGACAGTGATTACTCTGGGAGATTTCTAGACTCTACTGAAGCTCCCATCAGTCTCACCTCCCACCTGGGGAGCTTCTGACATTGAGTTAAAGGTCAAGTCCTCATGTAAATGTTTTCCTTTCCAAAATGAAATATTTTACCTATTTTGGGTGACTGTGGTGGCAGCACAGAAAACAGTTTGTCAAATCACTTACAAAGCCAGAGCTGGGACACTTAAATTCTATTCCCATCAGGTACATGGGAGTATGGGTGGAAATCAACAGCCTCATAATTCATATTTAAGTCCAAGTTGAATGCTTGATTTTTCCTTACCTAATATTGCACATGTGCTTTGCCATTCCCTTCCATCCCCCTCCTTCCAGCTTTTCTGAGCTTCTTGTTCTCATTAATTTGTTGTTTGCTCTCCTGCCTACACGTAAAAGCTGGGATGAAATCATTTTTATTGACGTTAGTCATAAGCTGACACAGTCCTAGAAAGGATCCCCTGGGTCACTGAGTCTGCCCCCCTGCTATTGCAGCAGGCAACCACATAATTTAATTCCTTTCATAAACTACCTGTTAAAAGCCAGAATAATCCCTTTTTAAGTGACTGTGAGGGAGGTGGGGGAGGGAAAAAAAGCCCTCATCCCCTGGTGTTTCTTGCATAGAGGGCAAAGAAATTGAGATGTGTTGTTAGAGCACTTAGAATAAGAAGCAGGAAGATGTGGCTCTCTTGGTTTCTTTTCCCCAATTAACCCATGCAGTCATCTGCTTGGAGATGTTACCCATGTGTGTCAGATTCAGACATCAGTGAAATGATGGTGCTGATACACTAGTCCTCTCTGAAGAGAAGGACAGTGTAGCAGTTTCAGATGCTGCACTGAGATTCATGTGACTGAGTTCTGCTTCTGTCTTTGTCCTGGAGTCTTACTAAGCAACTCCAGACAAACAATTTCCTTGACAAGGTCTTCACTGTCGATCCATCCATGCTGCAGATCACTTGCAGCTTTCCAGAGATGCCAAGGCAGGAGGAGGAGTGTTTGTGATGGCTCCTCCAGAAGGAGTAGCTCTGCTGAGCAGTCCTCCATCCAAGCTGTGCCTGTGCTCTGCGCCGCTGGCACGAGTGACACGGAGGTCAACTGTGCTCTTGTCAGAGGCAGACTGGAAAGCAGCAAGTGTAATTTATGGAGGCTTGGCATGCAGTTAAGTGTAAAGTGATGGAAAGTGTGGTGGATCACTGCACTGGTGCACTTGACTTGTGCATCAGGCACATATCTATGCAAGTTCACGTTCAGTTCAAAGACAGTCCTGAAAGCATAAAAAATGGCAGCACTCCCAGCTACAGCATTGTCAGTGTCAGAGGATGCCATGGGGTTTTGCTCTTGATACCTTTCTGAGCTTCTCAGCAAAGCACACAACTGTAATTAGTTGACAAGCTGGCTGTGAGGAAACTCTGGGCTTTTATAATATCCTTGTGTTTCACTGACACCTTTGATCCTGAAGTGCTTTGCAAAACTCTGCATGTGTACAGAGGAGACCTTTAGCTTTGGCATTGACAATCAGCCACTGCTGGGGTGATTTGCAGCAGGTGGTAAACAAACAGCAGCTGCAGCTGCAGTGGGTGCTGGAGAAAGAAGGAGTAATGCACTGAAGTGCTTGAGGAGTTTTGGGCAGGCAACTTGGGTGAGGTTGAGAACAGGCCTCAGTGAATGCCATTAGCTCAGAAAAAAAAATTGAAGGGGCTTTCAAAGTATGGTAGTGCATTGTTTCTAAACCAATGTGTTGAGCTAGGAAGCTTGCAATGGGGGAAATTAATTCTGGAGGATCAAGTGTACTTGGCAATTTTCTTTGAAAGAGGGACTCAAAGAACAGAGGGCTTTTTTTAACAGCTAAAACTCAGGATACAGGCTAGGCTCAGCCAGTGAAGTTGAGCTGATGGAGAAAACAACATCCTGCAAGCAGATCAAAGCTGGACTATATAGACAGCAACTTTAGCATTGGTTGAGTATAAAATGTACAGGACTGGACCCCCAAAAGGATATCTATTTAAGTAGACTGATTTTTACAGTGAGACAAGTGCCAGATTTGCTGTCTCTTTTAGCCTCCTCATTGTGGGACTGTTTGCCCTGGAACATAGGGACTTTCAGAATGGTTGTGAGCAGGTCATACCCCTGTCCACATCTACAAAGCCACACGTTGTATCTATTTGTTCTGCTCACAAGTAGATGCTGCAATACAATGTGAAAGAGAATGCAAATGTCTGTCTTAAAGTGATAATGTGGTCTGGCCTACTGGTAACCTGCTATTAAGTTTTGTTGCCTAAGGTCAGAGCTTGCTAGTCCAGTCAAGTAGGTGTCATGCTTAGCAGTCAGGGACAAATGATGACCTCAAGCTGTCTGTCTTTCTCCCTGGTTTTTGAAGACCTTTGATCTGTCAAGGTAGGACATGGGTGCAGTAACTACTGATTTGTATGCCCACAACCTCAACCACTTGTGTGATTTTCAGTGAGTTTTCCAGTCACCACCGCACCTTGGTTTCCCCATTTAGCAAGTGAAATGCTTGTACCAGCAAGCACAGAGCACCAGCATGCTCTGAGGAAAGGAAGAGGACCTTAGATATGTCTCCATTGACTTGTGTCATTGATGGAGAGTATTCTTTAGTTCAGCTGGGGAGGCAGGAAGATGAATTTAACCCCTGGAGTTTTAGCCACAGCATTAGTTAAAAAGCCTGAGCAGTGCTGCTGAGGAGTAATGCTGCATCTTGATGTGTGAATCTAACACTTAGGGGCAGTGGGCATTGAGGTAGATTGCAACTTGCCCAGATTTAGAGGATGTAATCAGCAGCATTTCCGGCTTGGAGATTTTGGGTTCCCAGAGCTGCACTCTGAAACCTTGGTCTCTCCCAAACCACAATGTAAAGTCATTGGACTGGACACAATATTAAACTTTCCTGCTTCACAAACCGTGATCTTCTCTGTGGTGTGTAGCCACAGTGCAGCACAGCAGCAGGCTGCTGTGTAGTAAATTCATTGTGTATTGTGCAAGGGACCATTAGTTAGCTTATTATTAATACATGTGTGGGCTTTAATATACTGGTACTGTATCTGTCAGCATCTCTACCAGGTTTGCTTTTGTCCTTTGTGTTTTCCCAAAACAAGCTTATACAATTAGTTTCTTCTTGTTTCCTAAATTATTTTTGCTGTTCCTAATTATTTCACACTCCATATAAAAGAATTATTGGGGTGGGTAATGGGAGGCAAGGGATCACCTCGCCATTGCACTGCAGGCAATGTGACGTTAAGGCAATTTGGATTTGTTTTTGTACTTGTTTATGTTTGGCTGCTTAAGAAATAGGAGGTATTTGGGATCTGACTTTGGAGGTTAGGGTGTGACTTTCCAGTAGAGGAAAAGAGGTCTATCAGGTTGGCCTTTATGCCCAAGTAAAATGTTTGCTGAAATAGACTAAATCACTGTCAATTCATTCAGAGAATAGTGTTCTTGCCTGAACATGCAGATTTATTGGTTATTTCCCTGATTTCTATTCCTCTATAGACAATCCTTCTTTCTTCCCATCCTTAGATACATTTAAGTAGCATCTCCAAACATCCATAACTATTTACATCATGGCCAGAAGACAGGATTCTGTTGAAGATTGTCTTCCCAGTTTCAAGCAGATAGTGGAGAAGAAATGTGTGAGAAGGGTGTGAGTAGAATGAAGTTTACAGCTGGGCAGTTAAAACACATTTACATTTCTGATTGCTGAGAAAGCAAGCTCCTTAAATACTGGTTGACTGAGTGTGTACAGGCCAAATATCACTTATTTCTTAAATATCAATTAAACAGCTATCTCAGTTAGGATTAGAATGCAGACCAGCAATGGAGAGAGCCTGGAGAGATTGTGTACGGAGTGTGCTGCTGACTTGGAGACAGTGCCTCTTGCCCGTCCAGGATAGTGATCCATGTCCCTCACAAAGCATACCTGTGCTTGAAAATTTCGACCAGAACTGGAGTAGCAGCTGCGCTGTCCAAAGCTCTAGGGTAAACAGGGCCTCGAGTATGCTCACTGCCAAGTCATGCTTGGATTGCGGTGGTTAAATGCTCAAACACCATCTGCTTATATACTTTTGCTGCCTTCCACAGAGCAACACCCCTGCTAACGTTTGCTTTCTGGTAGAGATGAAGCATGTTTGCCTGTTCTTCCCAGGTTGAACTAGAGCAAACACATCCATTTATTTTCCAACACAAAGTTCCCTGCTTAAAATTTGAGGGGTTCTTTCCTCAAAGGACCCTTCCCTTCCAGTGATCACATCCTGCCTTCCTCCAGCCTAACCTAATGCAGCAAGACCTTTGAAAAAATGTAGTTAAATGGGAGGTGGGTTCTGAACTGGGGCTCATGAAGAGATGGGGATGAAACTAAACAGCAGGAAACACTGTGGGGAATATTATAGAGGTCAGGGAGAACATACTAATTAAATCTGATAAATATGTTTCTCATGGGGAAAAAAAAGCACGGCAGTTTGTTGGTTGGGGATTTTTTGTTACTGTTGTTGGTTGGTTTTTGTTTATTTGTTGTTGGGGTTTTCTTTGTTTGTTGGCTTGGTTTGGTTTTTTTCTTTTTGTATGGTGAGTGGGGAGGTCTTGAAAATGGGAAGCGTCGTTTACCTAATTATTTATTCCACAACTGAAGGCTATGAACAACAGTTGTCCATTAGCAGGGGGTGGTCTGGGCTAGGTGGCAGGGCCCTTCCACTGCAAATATCACTAAAATTTTCATATCCTCAATGTGAATGAGTCCTTGCTATGGGGGAAGGGAATGCCACTGGAAAAACAGGGGTGTAAGCAGCCAAAACCTCTCTAAATGGAATATTTGTTAGTTTTCCATGAGACACTAGTGGGTTTTTAAGCTCTTCCAAGCTTTGAACAAATTAAGACTGAGTGTAAAGTGTAGATATATTTATATTTGTTCCATCTCTTTTGGGTAAGTTGAGGATCTAGAGGAAGACTCATCAATTCAATGCATGTTCCATTAGAAACTTCTTGGGATTAGATCAGGTTAATGAAAGGAATAAATAGGGCTTTGACATGTTGTTTGGTTTTACAGGACTGTATTGTTTTATGATGTTTTATGAGAAGCACTTATACTACTCTTCAGTAGAGAGATTATTGCACCTTTTATAAAAAGTAAAAGAAAACCCACTTCTCTTTCTTTTTCTCTCTGTTGCTAAGTAGATGCTATGTTTGTTTGTAGTCGTCATTTCCCAGCAGAAATGCTGCGTTCTGGAGCACTGCCTAGAAATGGCTTCAGAGCACAGATTTCACAAGCAAAAGTGGTGGTGTGGTGGGAGGCTCCCAAATCATGAACACCCAAAAAAATCTTGGAGTAAGTAAGTTGTCTTGAAGAGAAGATGAATGAGCACAGTCCCAGATGAGTACACCCAAAGTCCACAAAAGCCCACTTGGGCTCCATTCTGAAATATTGGTCTTGTAACACTTTTTTTAGAATGTTTCTTTAGAAGTCTAATATCTCAACAAATAATTGAAAACATTATTCTGACACCAAACCTCTGGCTGTGCAGAGAACATCTGAGGTGATGTCAGTGTTCAATTTGAATAGGTTAAGCTCAAGCTCTGAAAGTTTATAACGCCTACATTCAGAGCTGGTCCTTTAGTCTTTCAGCACCCTGGTTAAAATGGGACAGTTGATCTTTTGATTTGCTTTAAGGGTTTGGAGATTGTCATGCCAAATCAACAGGGAGCACTTGTTAAGCTGCTTTGTCTCTGACTTCACACTATTCTGTTAGGGTTTTAATCTTTTCTGTAGGATTTTAAACAAAAACACAGTAAAAGTGTAAAACTGCATCCTAAGCTCCATCCTGTCTTGCTGCTTTACTCTCCAGCTCAGCTGCTACATCCCAGTTTTCATATAGGGTGACATCATTATTCTAAATAGTGCCATTTCCACTTTTAATATCCTCTCCCTTCCCCTATGATGACAATCCCTAAGCACTTGGTTTAACTTTCTAACTCTTCCAGCACTATGGAGATGCACTGCAGTTACTATCCCCTTGAAGATGGGAGGCAGAGCTAAAGAAAGAAAGCAGTGTGCTCAGATCCACACACAGCTTGGGGGATGTGCAGACTTGAACAGGGTCCTCTTGTAACCTTGGCTTTGTAGGAGGCTCTAGGTTGTACTTGCAGACCATCACTGGTTTTGTGATATGGACAAATGTCTGTTAGACCAGTGTGACCCACTTATGCATGTAACCTAATGAAGCTTTGAGTACAGACCTTTCCTCAGAGGCATAAGGCCAATGCACTCACCTATGAAGTCTCTTCTCATTCACCTTTAATATTTTGGTGTTAATGGATCATGCTAAAAAGGATTAGGCATTTCAATTTACATTCTGCTGCTTTCTGCATTTAACATTCTAGCTGTAAGTGATGAATTATTGACTATTTAAATGTGACTACAAACAGTCTGAAAGAGAAGGCCTGCTTTACCATTTGTAATGCTGAATTCATACGGCACAGGTGAAGGTGTCCCTTCCTTTTTTTAGTTACCCATCGGTGGCCTGCCTTCCTGGCTTTCACCTGCTGTCCCAGTAGCCCAGGCTGGTGTCCTGTCTGGTGTTCAACAGCCCAAGAAGAGGCCCCAGGGTTAAATATTGTTAAGCATGTGAAATTTAACCTATATTATTGATATTGGGTTCAGACCAAAGTGTCTGCAAAGTGGCTTAAAAGGAAGAGTTCATTATAGAATAAAGCACTTTGGCAGAAGACCAAATCCACATGCCCTTAAAATTGCTCTTGATTCCCCCCTTCATATTTAAATGTACATAATTACAGAATCGGCCACTGTTCAGAAACCAAGATCTGTCCTTTGAAAATAAGTCAGAAGAGATCTAGAAGCAAGATGGGGTAGCATCACTTAAAACTTGAAGCGCAGTCTCCTGAACAGCTGTAGCAATGCACTGAGGCTGAGGGATCAGTGTTTTTCTGGGCCTGAAATAGTTTTATTATGGCACAGAGTATACCTATGAAAGCAACAGTGAGTGCAGAGGCTTCAGGAAAGAGTTTTTACAGACTGCAGTGAGGTTTCAGATTTCCCCATGAGAAATGAAAGATTCATCCTTACCTTGCTCCCTGCAAATCTCCTGCAAGTCAGCTGTCCTTGGCCACCTCAGAGCTTAGGAGTGAATCATGCAGCTCCAAGGTGGAAACAAGATACTTGTTTCTACCCTTGTATGTTGGATTTCTTTGGGGTGGGAAGGGATTCAAGAGACCCGGCACTGGTTTCTAGGTTATTCATTCCAAGGAAAAGTAGAACTTCTTGATAAATGTCCAGTTCTTACTTGTAGATGATAACGGTGGAGGAACGTGGAAGTCTTCTCTTGTTGTGGATATGTATTGTGTCTAACATGTGATAGATGTGATAGTTTTTGTAACTTTGACATGAGTAGTAGGTCTGTGGCAAGTTTCTTCAGCTGGAGATGGGTAGAGAAGAGGGACAACCTCTCAAGCAATCAGATTGAGAAAGTTCTAACCTCTTTTCTATCAAGACACTTTAATTTTTTTTCCATTTCTCAGTTCTGCTTCCATAATTGCTCTGTAGGCTCTGCACCATGAAGGACTGTCCATATCTGGAAAGCAGCCCCCAAGGGGAAACCAACAAAACTCCAATTCACATGTGAAAACAGAAGTGCTTCTATAAATTAGGCTGTAGAAACCCCCAGATAAAAGTGAGAGACAGGCATGTATTGGTGGTGTAGGCAAGATTTTACCCTTGAATGTATCTAGCCACTTGAAAATAAAACAACTTTCCCAGAGCAGTTAGTCAGAAGAGTACAAAATGGGTAGGTATTTGGTGAACTCTAAACAAACTCAGCCTTGTCTGATCTCTTTTTCACATGTGTGCGTGAGAAACACAAACTCCTGGTTAGAGGAGAAGGTGGAGTTAACACAACCATACCTCATCAGATAGCAGTTGGCACCAAGCATGGAACTTCTGGCTCCTCTTTCTGTCATAATTATGATCTGAATCTTCCATCAGCTACAGGAAGTTTTTAATTTTTTTTAATTTATTATTTTTTTAAAATTTCTTTTTATTATTAGAAGGCACTACTTTATTTCTAAGTATTACTGTTTTGGTACAATACTGTGTATCCTTGTTTCTCCATGAATTTCTATGCCTGGAGTGTCTATGCATATAAATCCACAGGCACGCAATATTGCATGGTACTGTCAATAATATTTATGCAGATTTGTTCAGGGCCTTTTGTAAAGGAGAACAATACACTTAGAGCTTCTCTTGTGCTTTAAAACCTGATATAGGAAGTTAGAAAAGTGTTGACAGAGTTTTGAAACAACTCTATTCCATCTCTGGCAAGGTTTCTTTCAAGTTAAAGGAATCATCTCCAGTGAAGGCTAATAATGTTTCTTGAAACTCACTTCAATCAGGTGTTCTACACACAACAAAATACAGTGGAGTATTTGAGAAAATGCACTTTTATGTTCAGATTTCATTAACGTTTTAACCTACCATTTTGAAGTGGTGGAGGACCACCTGAAATCAGTGAACATATTGTACTAGTTACTAAACAAAATGAATTCTGAAATATTGGTAAACGGAAGAGACAGTGAAGAACTAGTCAGAGACATTGCTCAAAGTGTAAAGTGATATGAGAGTGCGTATTGAAACATAAATAGCAGAAACTGCTCCCATTGCTGCATGTTTGTGTTTATTCCCAACTGTAACAAGCAGCAGTTAAAAATGAAGGTGAGAATTATCTATGTGAATGCACTTTTTTCCAAGAAGAGGAATTGGATCTTCTGGAGGAGGAACATTATTAATTTCAAGAGACATACTGAAAGAAATTACTCAGCTGTGCAAATTTCCCTTTATTTTCTTGTTTTTAGTTTTGTTTTTTTTGGTTGTTTTTTTTTTTTAATGTATGTTCTTTTGGTAATCGAGGTCTTATTTAAAGAATTTTTACAGCTGTGAGAAAGGACAAATGACAGACCTTCAAATCGTTTTGGGCCTTTCAGACTATGAAGTGTGATGTCTTAGCATATGGCTAGAGGAAGAGGGTCTGAATGTGCTCTGGAAAATAATTTTCCACAAGCAATTGCCAACTCTGCAAAAGAATTTCCTGAACAGAGACTGAAAAGACGCTTCTGATTCCACTCAGGGTGTTCTCTTTAATGGAAATGTCTAACTTGCTGCAGTAAACCTTGAAGTCCCCATGAAAAATTCATGGAGGAGAGGAAAAAAAGCTGAAGGACTTGCATAGTGCTGCAAGAAGAGGCTGGCACTGAGGCTAGGTGACATGAGAAGTCCTGCGGCTCTGCCAGGTGGTGCCCTGGAAATAGAGAGGAGTCCAACTCCCGTCATGCTCATGAGCACCGCTGAGCTGGGAGAGAGGTACTGCAGATGAACCCAACCACACCTTGTAATTTAACTGCTTTCCCTCTCTTTTAGCCTTGCTTTCTATCTTGGGGAAGTCCAGCCATGAGTAGAACTCTGGCAGTGGATGTGAATAGCTTCTTCTCCCTTTGGAAGGAATATGTACCAAAGTAGTTCCTAGCCTCCAAACACATACAGTCCTTGTGCCTGGGAAAGAAAACTGTCTTGCTTCTCTTCTGGGCAAAATCTCTGTTCTGGATTCAGTTCAGTTCATTCAGTGTGAACTTAGTGAATTGAATTCCGTTCATTCAGTGTGAATCCAATTCAGATTATTTCACTCCTGGTGTGAATGGAAGAAAGACCTTTCTAGTGTGGAATATGACAGGCAGTCGTTGAATTTGGCTGTCCTTGTCCTTATGAGGAGTGACTATAACTTGTTCTTTCCTGAGAGATGGAGACTTCAAAGCGAACTAATGATGCTTCAAGGCCCACTGGGTAATGGCAGGCAAATGGCAATAAGGCAGTAAAATTGCTGTAGTAGCAATTTGAGCAGTATAACCCTTGTCATAGAGAATTTGCTTACAAAATTAAATCTAAATAAAATAAACATAATTGTCAGAGGAGGTGTGGAGTGAGATTTGAAAGTAAGTTTAAAATAAGTAAAATATTTGCATTCCTTCTTCATTTACAGGCAGTTGTGGGGCCTGCGTTGGGCTTGTTTGGCAACAACATGTTTGGTGTGGACAATGACATCCAGAAAAGGAGAAAAGTTTTCTATGTGGTGTTATGGCACATAAGAAGTTAAGAATATCCCAGAGGTCCAGTGATTGACATCATCAAATGCACTTACTGTTCCAAAGCTCTTGTCTGTCTCAGGCCTATTTGGCATCAGAGGCAAAGGTCAGAGAGAAATTAATCTGCTGTAAATGAAACTAAATGGATTTCAGGGTGCTGTTTGTGACAAGAGTAAGTGGTGGAAGACTTCAGCATCCAAAAGGCTGCAATTTAGACCTTGCTGGTGAACTGGGTCATTCATCTTTCCCATGCAAAATGAGGTGAACCTAATCTTTCCAACAAAATAAGGATAACAAGCAAGATGGGTGTTTTTAGCAGTTTAACCCCAGGGCAGCTACTATCTAAATAACTAACTATTAATGTGCCTCTCCTGGCCCTTATCAAAAGGAATAAAAAGAATAATGCTCATATGAAAATAGAAAATAGTTAATTGCAGTCATGCTAGATATCTCAGCTCTAACTCAACCCCTGGTAATATGTTCCTTGTTCTCTAAAATTAGTGATGCTTGAGTGGCAATTATATCTGATGGGTACTCTGGACTGGTTCTGGGTGACAAAAAAATTCTGATCCTGCTCCCAGATGGGTGATTTTGGGTGAGGAAATGTTTCTGCCATAGCATTATGGGACTTGGTGCAGGGATCCCTCAACTCTTTGGCCATTGACTGGGGTCATACCCTGCTTGATTCATTCCTCCTGGAGTTCTGAGTGCTTCTTATTCACTCTCTCCCTCCAGTATTTTATTTAGTCCTCTGAATAACAATCAAGACACATTGATTTAAGAAAAATCTTTGTGTTGAACCTATCTGAATGTGGTCCCAGGTATGCATGTGCCTCTTAACACGAAGGAAGTACTGATTCTGGTTGAGATTTCTAGGTATTAGAAGGTATAAATAATCTCCTCTTGAAATGAAGTGAAATAAATGGGTGTACTTGTAGGGGAGCTAGCTTTCTATTGAGAAATGTATAATGATCCCAGCTTCTGAGGCATCTGAGCCAAAATGTGTGTGTATATAAATGAATGTATATCTCAGTGCTTAGGTCCCAGAGTGATGGATGCTTTGGGAGAAGATAAAGTAGCCAGAGAGGTATGAATAAATGTCTCACCAGTGCCTATCAATAGGCAGCGACTGCTGCTGACATGCTGTGTCTCAGTGGGCAAACTGTAAGGGCTTTAAGTAAAAACAATTATTGAATGTATGATGTCTAAGTCTATTAGTTGTATACTATTATTGACTGACGTTAGATTAAAAAGCATGTCCTTATTACTCCCTCCTGTCATTAACTTGCCAGAAAAGGTCAGTCAAGAAGTGTATTATTACTAAATTGTAGACTCACACATTTGTAGCTGCAGCAGGAATAAAGCCATGGAGGACTAGAGCCAAACTTTGGTCAGTCCCAGAGCCTAGTTTTGTTCTCACTCCCCACACTATAACAGGGCCAACTGCTCCCCATCCAGATAATCTGTCGCTTTGTCTATATTCTGTGCTGAAAACAAGCGGATTTGTCTTACTGTAGCTTTTCCCCAAATGCCTCAGGGTACCTCTGCACTGTGTAAGGAACCTGGATCTAAGCCTGCATTCGAGTTCCAACCTGCTGGCCATCAATGCAAGGCATGTGCAATCCCATGGTGTGCTTGATCTAAGGGACAGAGGGAAAAGAGACGGAAAAAAGGCTTTGTGCTCAAAGTATGTATTTATGAGTGTCATGGACAGACCAGTCTGCTGTGTTCAGCCTCTCTTTCTGTTATTTAATGTTTCCTGCAGCCATGGTGGTAGATCCACACCAAACAGTGGAGAAGATGCTGCCAAATCCTTCCTGAAAGAGCCCGACATCTGCTGCTGCAAAGCAGATGGGATCTGTAAGCAACCTGTCCTAAATCAACTCTCTGTCAGTAGACATCAGGAATCAAAGCCTCAAGCCAGAACATGGAAGGGTGGATAGCGGGCAGGAAAGGAATTGCCCATCAACCTTTTTGCTGACCTAAGCATTATAAGGGCAAGTACATAGTTTCAGTGGCAGAGCATCCTTGCATCTCCACTAATTTCAGCGGTAGTTAGTCTGAAATGCCTGAACTTAAGTGCATGAACTCCTTTCTCAGAAATAGCATTGAGCTAAATAGAATGCCACTTTGCAGTGACTTCAATATTTTGTAAGTCTTTACTTTTGGTTTAGTGTCATTGACATAAAATTGCAAGATTGGGGGTGGATTGGACTCCACTTATTCCTTTTCCAGAGATTTCTTAGAATGATCCTTCAGCTGCTCGAAACTTAACACTAAGATTTCAGAACAAATCAAGTTCAGAGGTGAAAACAGAAATTATTCTTTGTCTACAAGGTGGACTCACAGATGCAGCAGTAGGTTACTGACACAGACAGAGAAACAACTTGCACAAAAATGAAGCTTTGTTTTGAGATTTTTTGGTCCCTTTGCCTCTTTCCTTGGACAGAAAGATTCATCACAGTCTTTTGATTTAGAACAAAGCTCCTTACAAACACCAAATTTGTGACTTTTCTTTCAGGAATAATGCCACTGTTTTGGCCTTGCACCTTCTTCCCTCTCTTTCCCAAGTAACCTCCTTGAAATCATCTGGGTTAGTGTATGTTTTTATTCTTGGACTGTTGCATGCCTAAGGGAATTGAGTCACAAATGGCTTGTGTTCACAAAATTGGTGGAATAAAGCCCAAGCTTTAAAGATGCAGCTTGGCAGCTTTTAAAAGGGCATAAGTAAAGGCATAAAACATTGGGTGAAGTTTCCAGAGTGATTTGAGAAAGCAATTCCTAAGTGAGTTTGAGAATTTAAAGAAGATTCTGACATTCATTTTTTGTCTCATAAAGATACAGAATGATGAGCCATTACACATACATTTAAACATCTTTAAGCGTGCTTCAGAATATATGTTATTCTGTTCCTGCAAGAATGAGGAGGGTGTGTGTGTGTGATTCCAGAACAGGCTCATCTTTAAAGTAAAACTCGGGAATGTCATGTGGCAGAAGTAAGAGGGAGTTAGGAAAAGAGTTTGACATTGTAGTGGGAGGGAAGGAAGGAGCTATTTGCTCTTTGTGGAGGAGTTCAAAGGTTCAAGAACTGTTTAGGCATTTGAAAATATCAGTCCTGTTCCACAGACCAAAATCAGGGAGATGTGGCTAATCTGTTGACTGAGAGCTGGTCGTGGATACTGAAAGTGAGCTGGAGGACAGGTTTTACAGAGGAACCCATTTCTGTTTCTTAACATGTAAAACGAAAGCAAGAGGGACAAGGTGTGCAGACATTAATGTTTGCTGCAGGATTATCCTGACTCCTTTACATCCATCGTACTCTCTGCACTTCTCTCCAACATATCTGTATCCCTTTAGGTCTCAAATCTTCTCTTCCTGGCAACTTCAGAAAAAGTTAAGTTTTTGAAGCTAATCTTAAGGATTTTTATCTCTTTTAAATATCCTATCTCTAGTCTGCTGTGTTTCAGAAGTGTCACACCAAATCCTGAAGCTAAGAGTGAGAACACCAAGCTCTGCATAATGCAGGTGCCCAGGAGAGCAGTAGGCAGGCTGGTTGCTATAACAGCTTGTAGCTGTAGAACATCTTCCATTTCAGAAAAGATCCCAAATCTCTTTATGGACTCAGTTGAGAGAAGGTAAAATGCACTATGGACAAGTTGGGAAAAGCTGAAAGAGGCAAAATACTGGATTTAACTTGGTATCTAGGATAAACAGTCCTGACCTACTAAGTACTCTGTATGTATAGATGAGAAAGGTAGTCAGAGTTCAGCTTTTTTCCAGACATTCTTCCAACATCTATGAAATAGGGATAACAATTTCTCTCTTTTCAGTGGCACTGGTACAGAAGAGGAATCATGCAATGTGGCTAGAAAACATTACATCTTAGGAAGTTTAATACACTGTACTCATCAGCTATTGTGTTTCTGTATAGCATACAGTTTCATTAGGTGAAGGCTGAGATGAGACTCGACACCCTGGACTGTGTCTGTGCAGCCTGTTTTTCTTTTAGAAATGGTAGACATGGGGAGGTTCTTCCCTTTGGCTTTAACAGCCACAACTGAAGTGATCTGATTTGAGAAACATGGATGGGAGATGTTGTTGGAGTGGTCAGCCATAAACCCACTGTGAACTGTGTGGTGAGTCTCTGACACCCTTAAGATCTCTCAAGACCCTAGAGGTACTTGCTCTATATTCTTATCAGAAAATAATTTCCCTTGCAGTGTGAAACTGCTTTGCATATCAAGACTGATCTTTCCTGGGAACTTTATCTGTTATCTTAAGGAAAAAATAGTGGCTAATATCAGGACTGCTGTTGGGGTAATCCTGGGACAGCTTTAACTTTGCAGAAATGTACCATAAGGCTTCTTTATTGAAAAAGGAGGAGTAGTTATATTCTAAATCTTCTTCACCTGCCACTCTAATATTTAATAAGATTCAGACTTAAGCAATTTATATTGCACTATGATTCCAAAATGTAGATTCTTCTTTTTTTCTGGAGGTTTCTAGGAAAGGATTGGACAAAAAATGCTAAATGCTTTACGTATGCCATGCATTTTGGTAGCTGGTTGGATGAGCTGACCTCACACGTTCCATTTCATAGTAATTGGTGTGAATTGACAGTTCTGTGATTCACCTGAAACTGCTAGGTAGCCAAGAGTGCTGCTCTCAGTATTCAGAGTTGAATAGAAAATATGGTTTGCATGACTAATATTCTTATCTAGACCTTTTGCAACAAAACTTACAAATTCATGGACTGATTTTTATTAAATATCAGAATGGTTTCCTGTGTATATGTTTGTTTATCAAAGTAATCGAGTACTTTGCCCAAGTTTCCAATAGAAACAATCTTTCCTTTCTTCCCCCCACCTTTATTTCAATTACAAATGTCTAAGTTCCTCATTTCCCACCATCTAGAAAGATTTCTAGGGGCTTTTTCTTGTTCTTTTTTTTCTCTCTTTTTTTCTTGCATTACCAGTAGTAGATGTTCCCTTTCAATGTAAGTTGAAATGTATGATCTTTGGAAAAAAGGACGCCAGTCCTGTTTTAGAATCGGGTGGTCTCTGAGACGCCTGGTAAATCACTGCACTGCAGAGGAGGATTTAGGTTGACAGGATGCAGCCTGGAACACAGGACTGGGGGGAAATCCTGGCTCATCAGGATCCGTTCCCTACTACTGCAGACAACCACATCACATAATCCCTTTCATAAGTTTATCGAGCCTCATCTTTAAACTAATTAGGTCGTTTGCTCTCACTATCCTTGTTGGAAAGCAGTTCCAGAGCATCGCTCCTCTGATGGTTAGAAACCTTTTTCTAATTCCCAAATCAAATTTATTCATGGTCAATTTATACTTATTTGTCCTTGTGCAACATTGTCCTTTATTTTAAATGCTACTTTTCTCCTTGATATTTACTGTGGGGATGTAGCTAGCAATCCTATCTATGTGGAGTTTTTTTCCATTTTTCCAGCCAAACAGAACAAGCTCTTATTTCTTGCATAATACAGGAATTTGGTAACATCTCTCTGGCTCCAGGTTTTGTATTCCACCTCTTGGAGTACATGTATGGGGAATGGTACACCCCCCTTCATGCTGAGGCTTCCCAACAGCCTCGTTAATGGCAGTGGTACCATTTTCCTGATTTTTGAACACCCTTCTTGACGCATGCCTTGTTTCTTACTACTGGAAACAGCATTAGAGCAACACACTGAGATAATACACTCTCCTTTCCTTTTCACACCTGAAGAAAGGGACGTAATCATACCTTAAGCAAACAGTTTGGAACACGGACACTCCTGGATGTGCATTTCAAAGTGTCACAACATGTCCTGTCACACGAGGCTTACCTCCTCTACCGCCTTTCCAAGCGCTCTCCAAATCTGCAAAGACCTACACATGAATCTTGAATGCTGACCAAAACCAGGACAAACAGCAGCTGCAAGCAGCTCTGTCTTTGTCCTTCCATTCACAACGCGATACACAGCACAAAACCATGTGTAAGGAGAAAGACCGGTGTCGCGTAGTCCTTCCTGGTGTGGGACGTGAGCTGCAAGTAAAGCCTTCACAAGTGGAGTTCTTCTGGGGACACAAAGTTCCATGAGTTTGCAGGAATCATAGCCAAAGGGGCAGTGATATGGCTGCAGGGCATCCGCTCAAAAACTGTGAAAGTCTTAGACATGGAAATGCAGAGCGGATGAAAGACTTTGTGGATACCTGGCTGTACTCCACGGAGGGCAAAGACAAGAGGTAGAGTAACACAGCCATTAGCTAGTCCAGCGTGTCAGCGGGTTGTCGCTGAGGAGGGTTTTTCAGCAGTCGGACAGACCTGACCATGAGCCATCAAAGGTCGTGTTAACACACTGTGACGTTAAATCGCGTGAGCGGTTGATGCTAAATTTTATCTGTTTAGCTCTCAAGCTTAGTAAGGCAACTTCAAGCTGCAGCATGCATCCACAAAACATGTCCTCATCATCTTTGGGCATGGAATTCTTGCGGCATGAATCCTGGTGAGAAGCAATTCTGAAATCTTTTTGTGGAGAGACCAGAGGGAAAAAAGTACTGAACAATTAGAGTCTGAGTGGCGTGAGGAAGGGTTGTATGCCTGTCAGGGGTTGGGAGGAAGATGTGGGCCTCTCAGAGACATCCAGCACCTGGGCTGCCTAATAATAAATAGCTGGATAAAAAGTTTCTGGTTTTGCCGCTTTTGTCCCTTTCCTAAGGTAAGAATTCCTGCTGCCTTAGTTGTAACATAACATTCTGCATATCCTGATAAACCTAATCTGTTGCAATTAAATCATATGGTGATGGTATCACACATTTCAATTCAGATGGAGAATTACTCCAGTTATATTGGAGAAAGTGGCTGCATGGACTTATTTTGATGAGGATGCTGATCTGTTGGGATCTGTACAAGAGTGGGATAAAGACTGTCCGGTGAGAGAAGCTAAAGTACAAGTAAAGGAAAAATAGTGTGCAATCATATAACTGACATCTTCTATAAAGCATACATATATTAATATAGTTTTGCTATAAGCTGCTGTTTCCTGGCTTCTAATTTCCATTTATAAAAAATTACCTCAAAATCTTGTATTTTCACTTTTGAAAATGTAAGAACCTTACAGAGATTTTATAGTCCTTGGCCAGGGGAGGCTGGGATGAGGTGAAAGGAGTATATGTAAGCTTTCTTTTTTTCTGGGGTCAGAGAAATTCGAATAGCATTCCTGTGGGTATTATCCCATTATCATGCAGAATGTATTATCATGAGAAATTTGGTTTATCAGCAGAGGTAGATTAGAGAAGAAATTCTGTGATAAATTAGTTCCCTATTGAGCAATGTTGTTTTACAGGAACCAAAATATTTGAGAAATGCTTCACCTCAAAGTTTCTGCCAGCTGATGTACTTGGATCTTGAATACTTGGGTCTGTAAATGGGTTGGTAAGATACTGGGAGCCCTGTAGGACAATTCTAAATCTATAACCTCTTGATTCACCTTTTGGACTGCTCAATAAAATCAGATTATTGGTGGAAGTAGGCTTTTATAATGAATGTTTTTAAGATGGAAGGTTACTAGGCAGGGGTCTACTACTTTTCCTGGAAAACTTACGCATTATAAATCATAAGAAAACCTGCAAAACAAACAAGCAAGCACCCTTAAATCTGTTTACAGGGAAAAAGAAAAAAAAAAAAAAACAAAAAAACAAAAAACCAACACAAATGGAAATACTAAAACACAACAAATGGCTGTGGAAAATGAGAGATTCGGTTTCATCAAGTGATTACTGAATATGCAGAGATCACATTTGGACCAGAAGTCCCTGAGCCACAAGGCTGAAATCTGAGAAGAATACCCAGAGGAGGCATGATGCACATCCTCTGCCTATAATCTTTTCAGTGTATCTGCTTCTGGCCACCATTGGAGAGAGGATATTGACTGAGGTGGACTTTGTCTGATCTAGTACCATCATCCTTATATAATGTTCTAGTCCAATACTTTTGAAGGCAAAAGTAGTTGTTTGGGATTTTTAAACTCATTAAAGTCTACTCTCCTACATTCTGACATCAGCAGGGATTCTCCAGTGAGTTTTAGCCTCCCAGAGATGCTCAGCAGCTGGCTCACTATTTTTAGCTTTCCTGATAGAAAAAAAATAGTAAAATGTAACCACGTCTTTGATGTGTGTCTGCTTTCAGGCATCCACTATCCACTGATTCATTGACTGGTAACAGGGAAAGTTTTGGTAGGTCATTGTATTCATGAGGTAGCCTAGAAAGTTTCTTTCATCCATCTTTTAATGTCTTGGTCAAAATGGCTTCCAACAGTCTCTTTTGAGGAGACTGCTCTGCAGTCTGAATACTTCCCCACTGTGAACTCTTTGCTGGTACTGTGTTGGTACAGACATGTCTTTCTGTTCATTTCTGCCCTCAAACTTCTCAATCTATATTAAATCGGTGGCTAAATAAATACCAAGAAAGATGTCATATTAAACTTTTATTTAAAAACAATATCTAGTAAAATTATAAAAGATCGTGTGTGTGTGTGAGAGAGAGAGATTGATTCTCAGTTTTTTCCCTCATTATACTACTCAGAAAAACTTGGTGACTGGCTGGCTGCTCAGCTCTGTCCAACCCGTTGAAAATTACTTGCAATTGCCCAGCTGACCATGGATGGAATTGTGTTTTAATGCAAATTTTATCACAGTCAGTTCACATTCTTTTTTGTTTTTACCGGGAAAGGCTATTGAAACTGTTTTCTTAAAAAATGGGCTATTTCTTGGGTTAGAAAATATGTTAAACTTCTGGATAGAATCATTAAAGTTAGAAATAGGGAGAAGGAGGAAAATCGAGGCTCTCTGAATGCATTTGCTCTTGGATCAGTATTAGCTTTTGTTTATGGTTTCAAGTCACTTAAGTAATAAAAGTTCCATGAAGGACTGATTTGCTCTAATGGCTGGGAGAGACAGTTAGTAATGTTTACTTTTACCTTCTGTAGGGTCATAAACTTCCATCTTATAGCTTGCAATTGTCCTAAATGGCATAAGAATCTGTGGTTGTGATTCTGTTCCAGGGATGCAAGAATTTCTCTCTCCTTATGCCTCTTAGCAGATTAAGGAGACAAAAACCTTACAGAACAGTCAGATGGAACAGTGACAAAGAAAGGTGTTGGAAAATTACTGAGTTAAAAGTTTGCATTGAGAAGCACCCTCTGCCCTTCCATGTTTATTTAACACTTCTGCTTTTTGCCTCCCTGCCTTTTCTCCATCTCTGCCTCCAACACACACAGACATAGACATTTTCAATCACGCTTAAGAGATTATTCCACTATTTCCCTTGAACTTGTATGATCTGGAAAACCCTAGGTTATGTGGTCATGCACTAAACTAATGCAAATAAATGCCAATAAAAATTAAATTAAATATATTTCCAACTAGCAAATTATTTATGCGCAAAAGCCACTCTGAGGCTGTTCAGGAGGAACAAACAGTTAGGAAACATTCTTAAAGCTCAGGCTAAATGTTCTGATGTTGAATTTCCTGTTGTTACTACCAGTTATTGCTCCCTGGTATCACCACAAACAACTTTTCTCCAATCTTTGTGCTTATACCTTCAAAACTTGCAGCCAGTTATCACATATCCCCTTGAGTCATCATTTACCCAAATTATACACATTTAGTTAATCTTCTCTCCTAAGTCAGTCCTTCCAGTCCATTACAAATTTCTCTAACTCACCTCTGAAATTCATCTTTTCTTTTCTTTTTTTTTTTTTCCTTCCATGTGTTTCTGAACACTTTTAGGTGATTAGAGCTGACAGGATCATTTTAGATGTGGGTTTTCAATTGACACCAGAGGAAGAAGGTGTCTTTGATCTGGAGGAGGCATACACACTATTATATGTGATATTGTCCACTGTCATTTGAAAATGTCTTTTGACAGTACTGTCTTTCAGCTTCATTTTCCTGTTGAGCACTTGCCTCTGTGGCTATTTGTTACCTGCATTTCCAGAGCTGAACCATGCAAGGTTCTAGGCATGGCTAATCCTGTCCAGCAGGGATTCAGATGACCAACCGTGGTATTAAGGAGCTCAGCACCCTCTAGGATCTGTTGCAACTTATTCCCCATTCTTCTTGATGTGTGAAGTCTTCTTTGCTGTGCTGTTTAAATTTAATATCAGAACTCCTGCTTTCCTAGATAGTTCTTCTACAACTGACATTTATCATGCACGTTCCTCCTGGCAGCCCTCAGAGTTTTGTGGTCTACACTGTTCATCATCTAATAGGAGTTCAGTTCTCAACGCAAAAAAATTTCTGCTATAAGCTGTTTCAAATGTTTGACTGAAACAATTTACTATATACTCAGCGTTCACTAATTTTTAAGTTGATCAACAAAAAATGTGATCAAAATATGTCTCTGATGGTTGATTACTGCACACTTTTCCTTCTGTTCTCTACAGAAATTGTACCTGTCAGGAAATTGTACCTCCTTTACTTCAGCCTGACAAGAACCGTTTTAAAACCCAGTGCACTGAAGCTTTGTAAATTGCACAGATCTTGTTTTAATTAAATTCACTGTTTCTTTTTCAGTTCAAAGATTACATCCTTATACCTTTTGTAAAAATCTGAAGTTTTAGGCTTAAATTCACTCCATTTGTTTTAAACTTGTTACCCAGGAACTTAGTCCCACAGTAGCAGATGGGAAAATACACCTGGATACAAGGGACAATAATGTTTTCCCAGTTTGCTGTTTTGAGATAATGTACTGGGAATGTAATGTATTTGTGAGTCTGCATAAGAATGTGTCCATGCTCAAGAAAAATGGACTGATAGGCCTTCATAGCTCTAGGTAGAGTCTTGGGAGATTTTTGGGTTCAAGTTTGACTTTTACTACAAACTCTTTGTGTGGCTTTGAAAAGGTGGTTAAATCTTCTTTCAGTCTCTGCTTGCCTTGTCTAGTTCCTAAGTACCTTATGCATGAGCCAGGCTCTTAAAGGAAGATTGTACCATGCAGTGATGGCTTAGCTTAGAAGTTTTTGCCAGAGAGGCAGTGGAGGCCCTTGCCCTTGGCACAAACCTTGCTTCCTTTGTGTTATAATTGATTGATAGGGCCTTTGAGAAGCCCTTTCCATCTTTCTCCTGCCATGCTCCCAGAGCACCTCATTTCACCTTCCTTTCTCTCTCATGCACGCACACAGATTATGCCTCATGGTTCTCAGCCCTGAGTAGATAGAGGTCTGTTGGTTAAGAAGATTACTTCATCACTGGCATCTTGCAGAAGAACTGGATCCTACTTCATACCATTCCGCTACCTATACTTAAAGAACAAGCTAAATTGATAAAGAATAAGGAGAAAGATATAGGTGATAAGAGACAACACTTATTTGCTCCCAACATCTCTTAGAGGATAGAAGAAGCTATTCAAAGTCAAAACATATGGAAAACAGCATCTGGTTATGGGAGCTTGGATGTTAATTGTTCTGACAGCTGAAATTTGTCTCCAGAAATCTCACGAAGCCAGCTGGTATTGTAGAGTTTTCTCTGGCTCATATTGTGACTCTTACAAGTTTCTGTAGACTTCTAGTCTCAGGGTGATCATCTTGTAGGAGCAGCTGCTGCCTAAAGATTTTCATTTCTATATCAGCTGGAATCAGGAAATACATTCTTTGTGGGTTTGGGTTAGCTTTTGTAACATAAAAAACCTAAGGTGGCTTTGGATGCTCTTCCCTGAATTCCAACTCAACAAAACCTTGTGGAACTTAGTAAAGAGGTTCTAATGTTGTCCTGTTTATAGTTCTTGTGTACATGGTGTGGAGAAAAATTCGGTAACTATGAGTAGTAAGGTTGCTTTTGAGAGGTGTTCTGAGGTTCCATTTTGAATCTGAATTTCCTTAATCAGAAAAATGTGGGCTGGAAAACTCAGTAAAAGCAATAACTCTAGAGAGATAATTACAAGAGTTTGTTTCTGAATGGGCTAGGAGTTATCTAATAATAGCTCTTTTCTGCAGTTGTTTTAGTGCCTTTTGCTTTCAACCTTGAGCTGGAAATGTCAGAAATCTATATTGACACTTGTGCCCTGTCAGAGAGAATAAAGAATATGAGGTTGTTTAGAGAGCATACGAGTCTGTATTTAGAACAAGCTACTTACATGTTTCTGAGACAAAAGCATAAATAACTAATCATTTGATGATGCTATCAACAAGATGTTTTCTGCATGGCCCTGACATTTTTTTAAGGGTGAAAATACCAACTTTTCTTATGCAAAACTACAAACACATTTCCCGCACATAGACTTGATGTTATTTTCCAAGAAATGTCTGTTCCTTACCCCTGTGAAATATAATGAGCAGTAAAAGAAAAAAAAAAGGAAAAAAGAAAACAACCCAAACTCACTCTATATAAATGTAGAAAAGAAAGGCTTGGACAAAGCTGTAAGTAGCAGAGCAGTCTAATTAGTTTAGAGATGGTTTTGCTTTAGATTTATTTTGCTAAGATTCAAGGTATTCAAAGTGATTGTTGTTAACAGTAGCATAACCTCTGGAGACTAGTTGAGCATTCTTGAAGAAGTCTCCCCAAAAGAAGTGAATCCAAAAATCAAAACAAAATGAAAAAGAGGAAAAGTTTCTGAAACAGGGAATGTTTTAGAAAATCCACTGAGTTATTCATATGCTGCTAACAATAGAAAGAACTCAAAAGGCAGGACCCAGAACAGCAGGTACAGAGTCTAATTAATGCACGTACTCTAAGGAGGTTTAACCCATAATATTCTGAATGTAAGTGGTACTGTTTCAACAGCAGGATTGTTTCCAGCTATATACCTGACTTTCACTAGTGAATCACAAGATACAAAAAAATCCCAACTTCTATATTTTTTCTTGCAAACAAGAAATCTTGAAGATTTCAAGCTATTTTTTTTTCCTGAGGCTGCAATGTAAAATGGGTAACATAATTATGTTGGATTTTTCTTTGAAGTAATAGGTAGGTTGAAGTGAGTCAAGCTTAGAGATTATCAGGATTTTAACTCAAACTTGATGTATCCTTATGGAGTAGAAGCTGGAACCTACTTATTCTCATTCTCACTTGAGTGATCTCTAGAGCTTGTTCATGATTTTCTCATCAGTGACAGAGTTCTGAAACACTGGGAACACTTGCTTGGTCCAGAAAACCACTTGATTATCATTTTCACTTTAATGTTTTTCTTTTTATATTTTAAAATCAAAAGTGTGACCTAATTGTTTGATGAATATGGCCTGAAGGCATACACCTCTCCTTACAACATGAAGTCCAAAGGTATTAGGCAACAAATGAGAAATTGAAGGGAGGCTGGTCTGTTTAAATGTAAGTTTTCTACTGTAACTCAAAGCATTAAATATTTGCAGGCTTTATTACACACACCAGCACTCTCTGTGGTAGACAACTATCTTAACCAGTAATCTAAATTCTGATTTCTTTAATGAGGAGTCTATTCATTGGCCATTTCTTGTGTGTATGGAAATTAGACACCTGTTCTGGGGAGAAAATGCTCTGGGTAGTTAGAATTGCAGAAACTTGACCAGTGAGTCTTCTGTTGACTTGGACTGGGATGATCAAAATTATCTCAGAAGTTTCAGGATGAGATTTAAAGCTGAAACATTGGCAGTTGAGAGAGAACAAGACCTGGTACATGCTATGTCAAATCAATGGTTCATTCTGCACCTTGAGTGTACCAGTCAGCAAAGGATTGTTCAAAGAAACTTTGCAAGGAACTTTCAGGACCCCAGGAAAAAAAAACATCTATGTGTGAATCAGAGCCAGAAACTGTTCCTCCATCCTGGGGAAGAAAGTTTGACAGATCAAAAGCTTTCCAGTTTTGCAGTGGTGTGGAGCGAGGTAACTGGGGTGTTACTCAAAAAATAGACATGAAGCCTTGGGGGTCTGCCAGTGACAATGTGCTCTCCCGTGTCAAATCTCTGCACTCAAGACCCTGTTTGCCTGATCCAGATTACAGCCCAGACTACTGGCAGTCCTGGAATAAATTACTCTTGCTGTAGGCTCTTGTCAGAAATGGTATCATGGGGCTGGGAAACTTGGTGAACTATTTCATTAAAAATTTCTATGAGAAATTCTGACTTTTAAAAACTGATGCCCTCATTAAAAAACTACTAGTTATCAAAAATCAGGATGAAACCATTGCCTGTGTTGTTGAAATGCTCTCATATGCCGACAGATGCTCAAGTCTCTGCTGTCTGCCTGGACACTGCTAAATATAATTAAACACTGCTGAGTACTGACTCTGATTTGGACTGTGAATATCAATGTCTCATTTTGAACTATCATAAATGCATTTTAAGCAAGCTAATATTCTGTAAATATGGTTAACTTCTGCATTTGCATATTTGGCCTCTTAATTTATTTTTTACTATTGGTTCATGGGTGTCTATGAGTGGGTCTTCTGTATGATTTTAACACACAGAACCCTATCAAGTTATCTATAGCAGGAATATTACAGCATCATAATAGTTAATGGAAAATAGCATAAGAGGAAAAAGAAAATTAGCATTCCACACAGCAGGGCATTTCGGATGTTAATCTGCCTTGCAATATAATTGACAGGGAAGCTGATATCTGGGAAGATTTTTATTCCTATCTTTTTCTCTAAACAGTTAGTGTTCAGTTGTTGTGCAGCAGGGGAGATGGAGAAAAAGAAAGTTCTAGCCAAGTGAATGTTCTTTACCAGCAAAGATGTTAACTTTTGTCAGAAGGTAGTTAATCACTGAGAGAGAAACAGATGAAGAAATTGGATAAAACATTTCCAGTTCCAAAAGTCTTTATTGATTGTGTCTCCCTCAAGAAAATTCAGCTCAATCTTTGAAACCCTCAAGTGATTAAACCTTGGGCAGTCCACTGTAGACAGAGCAAATGAGAATTGTTTCAAAACCAGACATGTAGAGCTAGGATACTTAAAGCGAAAAAAGATTTCTTTTTCACTTTGAAATCGTAGCTGGGAGACGTAACCTGAGACGTTGATTTTAAGGCAAGAGTTTTCTTAAGAACCATGATCTTTCTCTATATAACAGATCTCAGAATTTAGAAGCAATGAACTTTTTTATTTCCAGAGAAGGAGCTCTCTTAAAACACAAACCAGGAGACTGGAAAATGGGGCACAGATCTCTGGTCCACCACAGATAACTTGTATATCTTGGTCTAATTTTTTCAAAGGTAATTAAGGCACAGAGAAACTGAGGCATCACTAAATGTGATGCTTAGACCTGTGACCAGTTGAGAGCTCCTATTTTTTTACCAGTGATGTGAGCTTTTTGCTCTCAAATCAGCTCCTCTAGAAGACTGTTGCTCCTCTTAAGTTGGAGCATGACCACTAGCCCGTGACCCAAGGTATGCAGCATTACTAGAGCCTCCTCCATTTTCAGTATACAGCCTGAAGCTCTTGTAGAGCTGTGCTTGGGTTGCAGTTTGCTTGCTGAAAGTCCATTGTGGTCTGCTGGAGCAAAGAGCTTGATTTCTCTGCTTTGGAGTTTTAGGGTGTGAGGTACAGTAAAGATGGTAGTGGAAAAGGTCCCACAGTAGTAGACACCGTGAGCTGATCCGTGTTCTTTCTTCTGTTACAGAACACCATCTTGTTCATTAGTTCATGTGCTGTGCAGAATTCTAACATAAAACAGCACAGGAAGGCTAGTTAAGGAAATCCTTTCTGCTAGCTAATATATTTGTAACCAAAAGCAAGAAGGTATTTGACTCCAAGAAGAAAAACCAACAAAAACCTGACAGCCTTGTGAAAGTTTTATCTTTTTTTGGGCAACGATTCTGATTTTAGTTACACTCACAAGTATTGGAAGGGCTGTAGTTTCAGAAGTTATCACCTGTCAGCTGAGCTGTGATAACTCGTTGAGTGCATACGCTACAGTCACAAAAGTTTGTGAATCAAAAATTGGCTTAGATCACTCGAGCCAGCCTTCTCAATGCCTAGGGTTATCCCAAGTGTTCTGGAGTATTGTGGCTGAGATGAGCAACTGAGCCAAGGATTCTTCCAAGAGAGGCAATGGATTATGATTCAAATCATCAGTGTAATTTCACCACTGTGTTCCAACTCCCCTAGCATGGACAGGGTCTGTCAGACCAAGGCGCCAAGCCGCGTCCAACCTGGCCTTGAACACTTCCAAAGCTAAGGCATCAACAACTTCTTTGGGCAACCTGTTACAGTGCCTCATCACCTTCACACTAAAAAATTTCTTCCTAATATCTGATCCAAATCTACCCTCTTCAAGTTTTAAGCCATCTTCTTCCTTGTTCTATCATTTCATGGCCATGTAAAAGGTTCCTCTCCAACCTTCTTGCAGCTCCTTAGGTTAGCTGTCCCCAGAGCTGTCTTTTCTCCAAGCTGAACAAGCTCAACTCTCTCAACTTTTCTCCACAAGAGAGGTGCCCCAAGCCCTCTAATCATCTTTATGTTCTCCTCTGGACTCTCTCCAACAGCTCCCTATCCTTCTTAGTTTCATGACTCCAGAGATGAAAGCAGTACTCCAAGTGCGCTCTCACAAGAGTGATCTAGAGGGGAAAATCAGCTCCCTCAACCTGCTGGCCACAGTCCTTTTTCTGCAGCCCAGGACACAGTTGGCTTTCTGGGCTGTCAGTGTGCATTGCTGACATCAAACAACATTTCCAAGTCCTTCTCGGCAGGGCTTCTCTCAATGCATTCTCTGCCCAGTCTGTATTTGTGCTTAGGTTAGTCCCAAAATGGATAAAAGACTTTGCACTTGGTCTGGTTGGATTTCACAAGTTTTGCACAGGGCCACCTCTCAGCCTGTCAAGATCCCTCTGGATGTAATCCCTTCCCTCTGGAGTGTCAACTGCACCACAAACCAAGTTTCTTGTTGGTAAACCTGTTGAAGGCGCACTCAAACCCAGTACCCATGTTGCCAGCAAAAACGTTTAACAGCAACAGTCCAAATATCAGATCCTGAGGAGCAGGAACACCACTTGTCATTGTTCTCCACTTGGACATTGAGCCATTGGCAGCAAACCTTTGAGCGTGGCCCTCCAGCCAATTCCACTGACCCATCCCTGAAATCCATTTTAGAGAAAAGGATGTTGTGTGAGATGGTGCCATATGCTTTGTACAAATCCAGGTAGATGGTGTCAGTTGCTTTTTCCTTTTCCACCAGTGCTGCAACCCTGTTGTAGAAAACCACAAGTTTGTTAGGCACCATTTGCCATTTGTGAAGCTGTGTTGACTGTCACCCAGCACATCCTGATTTTCCATGTAGCATGTTGTCCAGGAGGGTCTGCTCCATGATCTTGCCCAACATGGCCTGCAGCTCCCTGAGGGTATCTGTTTTAAAAATAGGGAATTTTTTCCTCTTTTCCTCTTTTCCAGACAGTAGGTACTTTGCCAGTCTGTCAATCCCAAATACGAAGGACAGTGGCTTAACTACTTCACCTGCCTGTTCCCTCTGGACCCATGGATTCATCTCGTCAGGTTCCATGGACTTGTGCATCTTCGGGTTCCTTAGATGGTCTCAAACCTGATCTTCTGCTAAAGTGGGTTGTTCTTCATTCTGCCAGTCCCTGCCTTTGCCTTCTTCAACTCAAGCTGTGTGACTGGCTCTGAGTTTTCAGAATCATTGTGTTCAGTTCACAGTGTGTCTCCTGATAGTTTTGCCTCCTAGGCTTCTGCAAAATCTTCTGGAGACTTACTGTGGAGTTGAAGTTGTCGTAACCACAATCATTATCCATCTGTATCTCATACAATTATTATTTACACTATTGAATTCTCTGGAGATAAAATTAAAATAGATCTTTTGTAATTTTTTTTCCATCTTAAACTTTTGTTTTTGTTTCCCACCATCTCTTTAACAATCCTGTTTCCCAGGAGACAACTTGGTATGTCCTCATGCTTCCAAGAGACTGCAGTTCAATAGGTTAGAGTTAATTGGCAGGTGGGAGTTTCCAGATGTTTACGTGCTTGCCCAAAAAGCTGTCCACTGGTAGTAAATGAACAGCTGGAAAGATGCGATCCAAACAAAGCATCTTTTAGTTGATTGCCATATGTCTGGAATGCATAGCATGTTTGAGAGAAATGGAATTGAAATTAGGAACAGTTTGGAGTGAGTCCTTCATTATCAATAATTAGTCAATTAGAATTTTTGTTCCAATTCAGATATAATTCACAAGCACTGTACTGACTCAGTCATTACCACCCATAGAAGTGGAGGACAGAAAAAATGCATTGCCCTCACACTATCTTTACTTAAGAGATGTGTTGAGAAATGTTCATTATACTGCTGAGAGTGGACAATTAAAAGGGGATGGATGGTGCAAATGATTTGTAATGGAATATGAAGCCTTTCACCAAGAAATCCTGCTCACATCTGGACCAAACAGTTGATGGCAAGTGAGCAGTTAAGTGGAGCTACTTAAGAGTTTGCTATGAAAAACTTTTAATTTTTTTCTCAGTGAAATAAGTGGTTCTGTACACAATCATAAGGTTCAGCAGGGAAAATTGATTGTTCTGAAATTGAGTTCCATCTGGCAAATCGAAATGAAAAAAAAAAAACAAGCAAACCAAAACACAATTTTTTTTTGCCATTTTCTTTTCTCTGCAAAAAACCCAACATAGCTAATCATATGACATTATTTCAAGATTCAGTGGTTTAGGGTGCTGTACTCCATAGTGTTGAGTGTTCAACATAGTGTCCTGTGTTCTCCAGGAAGGAAGAGCCCTTTGGAGGGGTCATATAGAGGCACATGGAAAGAGGTAGCCTTGGAAAAGTAACACCTGAAAGAGGTTTTACAGTTTTCATCCATTAAACACCATAGTACAAAGTAGAGATCAATTTTGATGTTTTAGGGAGGCAGGAGGGGTGGTGCAAGAAAGAGTACTGCCTTTTATCCTAATGCACAAGGAGATGAAATATAGAAATTCTTGCAGGATGGAATAATGGATACGTATCATCTTATAAGAGGCCGCATGTTTTTGAAAAATACTATTTTAGCTGACGGCTAATGCTGCATATGTGCCTTACAGAGCAATCTTGTGGTAAGGAAAGGGAAGACAAAAAAAAAAACCTGAACTGTCCTTTTCAAGTTCAGGTTTGAGGCCTGCTCTGAACAGGAATCTCTATTTCATTTGGCCACTGCTGGGATGGAACTTCTTAGTGTCTCTAAGCAACTATGTCTTATTTAAAATAAATGAGATTTTTTTTTCATAAATATATTACTTTTTGCCCAACACATGTGGGCTAGATTGTAATTTGTGTGCATGATATATGAATGAAAAGGGAAAAAGAAACACTTCCACAGAGCATTTTTTTTGTCCCTGGAAAACAGGAGGGTTTTTTTTGTCTGATCATATGAGAGAGTAGTTTTATTTTCCACTTCAAAATCTTTTTTGTCCGTAACACTGTGTTTGGTATGTCAGGGATAATTCGATTCATTCTAAGTACTGTTTTGGGGAGTTTGGCACTTCTACCACTTTTTACAACAGATTTGGAGAGGACTTAATGGAGGTTTCTCCCTGGTGAGAACTTGCCTCCACACACACACTTATTGTGGATCTTGGATGGAAAATTTGCACCTTCAGAGAAGAGTCGTCTTCTGCCTACTCTGCCTGAATTACAGTCATAGTACAGTAGGAGCTGCAGGACATTGTTACCCTGAACTGTCATCATGGCAATCACAATGAGGAGAAAAATATAGCTATCATTATGAGAGCTTTACACTGCATAGTTTATCTCTATAACAGTGTGCTATGATGTGCCTAATTAGACTGTATCAGCTGCTCCACGTCTGCTACTAAAGGGAGACTTTCTTATTGTGTCTAGTAAACAGAGAGCTCTCAGCCTGTGATTTAGCACTGAAATTAAATTTAAGCATGGTTTCCCATTTGATTGTCAGGCTATGGGTGACTTTTAAGGATCCTTTTCAATCCATTAATTCTGCTAGCTGTAAACTCTCTGCCATGATTTCTTCCTCTTCTTTGGTAGATACAGACTAACTGAAACTCATCCATTTAAAGTTAGAGGGGAACAAATCAAAATAATTCCAAGTACGCAAACTTTTGATGATGTTCAGTCTCCTGTTTTGATTGTCACCTTCTGCTTCTGAGTCTCAATTATGGAGACACAATAAATTGGCTTGAATAAGACCTCCAGAAAGTAACACAGGATAAGAGATAGTGAAAAAATTGCTCTTTTTCTTCTTTTTCATGCCATATCATAGTTTCATTGTGAGAGGGGTAAAGTGACTTTCACAAGACAATCCTTGAGAAAAAAATGCATATTTATAAAAAAAAAAAACTATTTTATTTGCTATATTAATCTATTAAAAGCATGTAAAAATAAAAGTGTGTATTTCTTCAGTAATACTATCTAAGGAAATAATTTGGAAAAAATAGTGAACATTGCATGGACAAAATGCTCACAGTGGCTATCAAAGTTGTAAAAAAGTTTACAGCTTACTGTTTACTCACCTGTTACGTACTTTATATATGCTTGGGGAGAGGGTGGGTGGGTCAAGATGAGGTTATGGGACATGTTTGTTTCTTAGGTAGTCTCTCTGTACTTGTGCTGCTCTTGAAAGACACTCTCAGTTTGAGGCACATGCTGCCTGAACCTTGAAATCTATGATACCTCCATTTCAAGGAGCTGGAGACATTCTGTAGTAATTTCAGAGGAAATGTCTTCTGCATAACAAGCACCTTTTTTTTTGCTGCAGGAACTGGCAGGTTTTCAGTATACTGCAGTAAGAAGAAATAATTTGATCACATCAGACGCACAACTGATATTGCAACATCAACCAGTTTTACCAGAAGGGAAGCATGGAGGTGGGGAAAGAAGGAAAAGCAGGACTCTACCTTGACAGGGCTTTAGCCTTTGTAGTGGATAAGACAACTTTTTGAAAGAATCAAAGATATAACCCATTGGTGTATCCCTGAAGTTCAAATGATTTGTGGGCCAGGGATGTTTTGGAGTGGTTGTTTGGGCTTTGGCATGATTGTGTGGCATGATATATGACTGGAAGCCAGTGAGTCCTTGCAGCAGCCGATGCAGGGTCGTGCCTTTCTGGTGTGATGCAAAAAGAGCAGCGAGTTTTTGGTGCAGGTCAGGCTAAACAATAGAAATATTCCTCTGCAGTAGGAAGTTCCAAGTCCTTGTATGCCCTTTTCTTAAAGTACTTGGTACAAAAGAAAGACATGAGACCTTTCAGCATATGGCAGCACTTGTTCCCAGTGCTGCTGCTGGAGCAGGACTGGGATCTCATGCCCCACCTTGCCACCATGTGGAACCTTTGCGATCCTTAATCCTGTGCAGCCTTCTGTATCTGACACTTAAGCATGTGTTGAAGGAAAAATAAGCACTCACAGGTACACTGTTGCTCACTTTCCACCAGGGCTCAGAGGAAGCTATGATAGCTTCATTTCTTGACTCTTTACTAGTGACATACTAAGGAGGGAATTTTATGATTGATTTACTGGGAACGGGATGATGACAGAAAAGTGGTTTGCTCTATGTCTCAATTTCAGGAGGATCTTCTCTGAAATACCAGTGTTACTGAGGTTTTTCTTTTTCTTTGCAGGCTGTGCCTTCCTAACATACTGCGAAAGGGAGTCTGCTCTAAAGGCCCAGAGTGCACTGCATGAACAGAAGACACTGCCAGGGGTGAGTCCAGACTGATAACTTTTTTTTTTCCTTTTAAATCCAAAATGGGTTACATATGGTGTTCTCATCTCAGATTTGGAAGTATAAAGTCTCCATTTTTTTGGATGATTCACTATTTGCATTGTGATAATAAAATCAAGACACCACCAACCCACCCAAACGGTTTCCATGCACAAAACTAAAAACTTTTCACCCTTGTGGGAAGTCAGGAAAACAGTAATCAGCTGGTTGTGGACTGGGTTCTACCAGTCTTACCTAGCTGAGGATGTGCTTTAGGATTCTGACCACAACAACGAAATGTTAGAAGTCCTCACCATGTGCTTCCTCTCACTGTTTTTCTTCTCTGAAGCAAGTTTTGGCAGCAAGAAATCAAGAAACAGATCACATTATTGAGTTATCACAGAATGAAAACATATTCCTGATGACAAAGTGGTTTGACTCAGTTACTTTAGTATTCAAGCAGCTGTAGCAGATTGGAAAGGCGGTGAGACAAGGAGAAAAGAGAGAGAGGAAAGACGCACATGAGATAATGAGGAAAATTATTCACATGAGCAAGATCTAAGGTTCAGACAACACAAGCAGAACTAAAAATAGAATCAGCATTATGTGGGGAAGACCTGCCCTGCTGGATGGGTTTCTAGTTAAGCAGTTACCCAGAGGAGGGGGAGACGCTGTTTAGATTCAGCCAGAGTAAGGTGGATTGGGAACAGCCAACTGCTCCTGTAGCTGGAATGGGGCCAGTTTTACAATGACCTGGAGTCAGTGACCACTTAACTAAGACCGGGCTTCTGAAGGTTCCAGGTTGCATCTAAACTGAGAGGAAATCTATCTAAAAATGTGTCTTTATTAGCTGGTGTTGGGTGATTGATTCCTGTGTTGCTTAACCTACCTTTCCACAGATCTAAGACACATCCCTTGCTCTGTGTTCTGAGGAAAGTGTTGGTTCTGCTCTGCCTGTTTCCATCATCCTGGGTCTATTTACCTATCTCTAAGCCACCTTGCCAGTATGGAGATGCCCACGCACTTGCTCATCTACATCTATCTTTGCTTAAAAGGCCATACCTTATGCAAATATATACATACTTCATTCCCTAAAAATATTTCTGTCAGCTGACAACTCCCTCTGAATTATTTTTTTTTCTAGAATCTCCTTAGCAGCAGATTGAAAGTAACTTCAGTCCTGTGGGGGGTTTAACTTTTTCTGCCCCCTCCCCCTTCCAATGTTTTCTTTTTGCTTCTCTCTTTCCTGAATGATAAAACTGGATGTAAAAAGAATGAGGATATGTTGAGTAAGGGTGTTTCAGGTAACATTTTAACTGATTTTTTTCTGAAATATGCTAGAAATAAAACATCTATTTATCAAAACTAGATATGTGATGAATAGGGTGTTTTGTATTTAAAAAAGACTAATTGAAATTCCAGATTTTCCACTGAGACTGTTTGTTCTTCTCTTTGGGAGCCAGACCATTCACTTGCACATGGAATTCTATCTTCTCTATGAGGTTAAAAATCTCATCCTGTAATTGTATGATGGTGTTATCTTCAAGAAGACAGTGGGTCAGTGAAATTTAGGACTCAGAGTTGGAGAGGGAGGGCAAGTGATGATTTAAGATTTTATTTTTTTTTCCAAGTTCTTTCCAAGTCCACCATTCTGAATCTCAACTTCTGTTTTAGAGACTTCAAACCACGAAACTCTTAAAGTCAAAACTGTTTTCTTGGACAGTGGCAAAATTCAACCAGTGTTTGATCTAGGATCAAGACTTCCTTCAAAGGCTGCACTGACTCATTCTAGACTACAGGGAAACAATTTCTTCTTTGTTTTGTGTAATTTCTGTTACATATACTCCAAACTGGACACACTGGCTCTAGAAGCTCTAGAAGGCTTTTTTTTTTTCCCTTTTACAATTTCGGGAGACATATCAGGATCTGATTCAACTGGGAACAGTGAATCCTCTTTCTAAAAGAGCAGCCAGGTTTCTTAGAGTTCTGAACACTGATTTTCCCATTCCTTTCCTTTCCTGTTCTACTTGTCTCAGGACAAAGGTTTACTTTCCACCAGCAAACCCTCTGCAGGCAGCTTTCTGCCAAGTTTCTGAACTCATCCTCTGAATGATGTCACTGTAGTTTATTTAAGGAAACCAGTTTTGTCTCTTGATAAACTATCATGCCTGGATACTGTTTTATGGTTCCTATCTGAGTAGAAGAGAATTATTTATGACTTACCTGACTGTTCTTGATAACATGCACCAAAAATATCAACCATAGTTCATCACC
This sequence comes from Aphelocoma coerulescens, assembly GCF_041296385.1. NCBI lineage: Eukaryota > Metazoa > Chordata > Aves > Passeriformes > Corvidae > Aphelocoma > Aphelocoma coerulescens. The sequence goes on from NW_027184085.1 coordinate 7,375,787, forward strand.
ATAAAATAAGAAGCATTTTTAAGGTCAGGGGTCTAAGTCTTCATTCATATAATTTCACAAATGACACGTATATAACATCTTCTCTTGACACTCCACTGTCTGTGACACAAACAGCGTGACTGAGGAGGCATCAAAAGCAATTAACAGGCACGATACAGGAAAAAATAAATAGTACTAGACTAAGCCATTCTTTCCCATTCCCCAGTAAACTGCACATTTTCCTGCTCTCGCAATATTGCTGTTTATGTTCTTTTTATTATAAAACACAGAACTGCCTAATTTTTAATATTATGCACATGAATGTTAATGTATGGAAATGGTGAGGCATGCAGAGGTTTTGTCCAGATTCAGATGCCTTGCCTCTCAGCTATGTATCACTTTGTTTTTAGTGGAGTGGCTACATGCACATATTTTACAGTAATTACTTTCTGGATGTGCTTTGTAAGATGACAGAAATATGTTTCACATATTTCTATGTTATATGTAGGACATAAACTCATCTTGTGGAATAATCAAAAGACTTCCAAGCAGGTATGTGTTGATTAATAAAGTCTTTACGGCACTTTGTTTTTGGGTGGGAAGGAATCATGATAGATATTTTGAAGCAAGTAGAATGGAATGTAAAACATAAAACTATCAGTTGGATCCTCTTCATCTGAATGAGTAAATTAGGTTCTTTTGGAGAGTTTGGAATTGTTTTGCCTGAAATGGAAGGTTAATGTAGCAGAGTGCATATGTATGTGTAAAGAGCACTTTGTGATTGTTGGACAATTCAAATTCTAGTGTTTACTTGTGATTGTTTATTTTACATATAATAGAGTGGCTGGATGATGAAGTATATTAGTTCTTTAATAATTTATAGAAATGCTTTGATGTTGCAGTAATTACATTAAAGGTCACATATCAAAGGTAATTTGGTTGAGCAGCTGTGATGGTTTCTCAGAAGCAATCAATATTGCTGTCCATGGCGCTGATTTCACCAAGGGGACTGCCAGATTAAAGGAGGCTTATTACCAGACAGACAGACACGGGGGAAATCAAGAACAGATTGGAGAGATGCACTATTCTTTTTCCTCACCTATAATTAACACTGTTCACCATAATCTGTGCTAATCCTTCATAGTGGGAAACCACCTTTTTTTTTCCTTTTTTTTTTTACATAGCATTATAAAAAGTGAATGAAGGCAAGGAAGAGTAATTTGGGGGAGCAGGAGAGAGAAAGTAGAGAAAGTAAAAGTTGATTCACCCCTGGGATATCTGATGCTGATATACCCCGCAATGATAAAATGCAAAATCAAAAATACAGGCCATGATCCTGAGGAAAGCAAGGCAAGGGGGAAAAAGTGATCTAGACAATGACAGTGCAACGTATGGGAGAATTATCTGCCTGTAGATTTTGTATAATATTATCTATTTGCCCCACAAAGCTCCACAGGAAATGAAATCGGGGAAATAAAATTATGTTTTAAGTGTAGTCATTTTGATTACAAATTATAGTGAAGCGAACATTTTCTCCCCTTTCTTTTTTCTTTCTGAAGTGAATGGCAGAGGATAATGCTGAGAAATGTAATTACGCTATCAAGATCTACTTTTATTTATAGCACAAATAAACTGAGCTCTTGTATGATAAGCACAGCAGCATTTTTCTTCCCCTAGTTCTTTGTGGCTCTCTCAGGCAACGGGAGTGAACAGTCCATGTATACGTGGTTGGAGGCACTGTCTCTTTGCATAACGTTAAAACCTTCCTGTAAGTCTTGCAAAGAATAACTATGAAATTAAGTATGTACGAAACTGTTAACCTCAGCAATCTGCAGGGCTTGTTCAGTCTGGGAAATAGGCTGGGTTTTCTTACTGTGTCTCTTCGTCTTGAAAGAGACAGTGGTACTACTGGTATGTTAAATTTCTCAGTGCGTAACATAATTAGTTTTCTCCCTAACTGTTCTGATATTCTTTGTCTCTTCTTGCCATCTAGAAAAAATGCATTCTGTTTTATTCATCATATGCAAAAATATGCATCTTTAACATTAGAAGACAGGTGAGCTCATAAAACTCAGATTAAACCCATTTTTTAAAGAAGCAAAAAACCCCTATCTAACTACAGTTGCCCACAGTTAAAAAAAAAAAAAAAAAAAAAAAAAGGTTTTTCCAGCATTATTGGCCATACCTGACTTAAATTCGTACATATATGTAAGGAAAGATATTTGAGCACAGGAGAGAGGAGGGCGGGTATCTTGCAAGGTCTCGCCTCTCTTAAATCCTTGTAATAAGGCTTAAATGAGACATAAGTGTCATGTGGACTTCAGAAGTCCTGCACATATAGCATCGATTTCACTGTTTAAGCAGACCTTGAAATTTTACTGTCTTCTTATCTTTTTCTTTCTTGTGTTTCAAAGCTTTTTCCAAAAGCCTGTTAGAAAACCATTAAACCACATATCACACTGCATGCTGTGTTGTGCCAAAAATGGTATTATATTCCCACAACTTCCCATTTCAAAACTTTTTCTCTACTGATGTAAATTGCAATTTGGTCAGCAGTGGTAGGCTGGATGGGTTCCATTGATTAAAGTAGCCTGCTGAACACACAGCCTGCTCACCATGCCCTTTAGATTTTGAAAGAAAACACATTTAATTGTTCCCTTAGGAGAAACATGTCTGTTTTCTGAAGTTAAAAATGAAGATGAAAAGGAATAAAACCAGATTTGAGGTAAGAGACTTGGAAAAAAACAATAAAGAAAAACAAAAAAGAAAAAAACCCAGTCCTTCAGAAATTCTCCAGAAATTCTCTGTTTAAATCTTTGGACGTCAATGTCATGCTTAAAGAGATTTTTTTTTTTTTTTTTTTAAACTCCTTGTTTCTTCCTTCAGAGTGACCAGCCAGTAAAAGGACTTTTGGATCTTGCTTTGGGTAAAGCAGGGGAGAGGAGAGAAAGAGGAAGCTATATGCACTTTCGATTTGCTAAAAACGCCTGTAGTTTGACAGTGCTGTTCTGTTCACCAGATGAGATGAAACACCTGGGTCCTATCTGCTTGGTAAACATTAAAGTTCCATTTCACTAGTTAAAGATTGGCTTCTGTATCCCTATAAGGCAGCCTCTAGAATACAAAGTAAACTCCCTCTCTGCTACCCAGTCCAAAGAGCTTTGCAGAGAAAGAACACAGTGCCAGCATCCTGACAGAACCAGTGTGTTGGATGCATACTGTTATCTCAGCTGAGACTGGTGTATTCATCACCTTTGTGGTGGCTAACCAAGCTCAGCCTGAGATGTAAAATGGGAAAAAGGCTCCTCAGTAGTGCCTGAGATTTGGTGGCAATTGAAAAATGATGTGCAAAAAATTAAATTATAAAGGTACAGTTGTCTTGTCTTTTTAATTTGACACCTTCTAGATCTCAAAGGATGATTTCCAAGTTATTCAACAAAAGCTTTTGCTGGACCTTCATTTGCTTTATGTGTTATTCAATGACAACTTTTCTCTCTGACGTGTCTGCCATAGGAGGATCAATCTAATTTTATGTACAACTGTAAAGATGAATGATAAGTAGAAAGGATTCAGGCAAGTACAAGCTGAATAAATTATAAAGGGCAAATGATGACAGGACTGGGGGTCCCAAGAGACAGTGATATGATAACAGAAACTAAAGACGAATTTATGATGGATGTAGTTAGCATGTACTGAGGCTGTTAATTCTTCAGGGTAGTTTTACAACTTCTTGTGATTGGAGCAATCAAAGTATTTCATTTTAAAGAGATGCTGTATATTTTCGCTTGTCTGTTCTGCATATTTGTATGTACGTCCTCATTTACATGCATAGCAGTAAACTCCCATAGGCTAGTCGAGCTTACCTCCCATCAAAGGACCCCTGTTCTCCAAACCATAATGCCACTGTTTATGCATAAATAAATAGATAATGTGTAATGATTTGAGGGCAAAGCTGGATATCAGGGAAAAAAAAAAGTTTCCATTTTCATAGAACATGGCAATCAAATTTTTTTAAACCCTGCAAGTAGCTGAGCACCTCCAGCTACCTTCAAAGCCAAGCCTAGGGATTGAGTTAGCTCACAGATCCCTGATGAAAAATTATATATAACAAGTTTCAGGTAGGTCAAATTTTGGGCTTAAGCTGCTTTAGGAGCAGCTGATGCAGCATCATAAAGTTAGAAGCAAATCTGATCTCAGAGCAGTTCTTGATTGCATTTCATTCATACTCTTATTTCTAACTCTTGTTCCTTATTATTAAGGATATTTGCATGAAAATGATCTTTTTTCCTTCCTCTGAAGGGTTGTCTCTTGTCTGTGAGTAATGCTTACTCTGGCCTACATTTGTGAATACCATGGGCTGGATTCTGACTTCATTTACACAAGTGTAAATCAGCAATGATCTGATTGAGGTCAAGGGATTTATATGGCGTAGGAAAGAGCAGACTCAGCTATATTTGTCACTGCTGAAATGATGTCATCGTGAAAAGTACCATAGCTCTAAATGGGGAAACATATTTTTACCAAGAATCTTTACATGCGAATACGTGATCTCACAAAACACTGAGCATCCCTGACACCTGCTGGGCCATTCCATAGCTCCCATGGCCTTTTTGCTAGAGAGAGGTCCCAGCTCCAAACTGTAGGAATTAAAGATGGTTGGTGTCTTGGTGTTTCAACAGCGTTAGCTGTTAGATACTGATCTATCCTAAGCGTTTGGATTGCCAGTTGCATCACCCTACTGATTCAGCAGTGATGGGATACACCCAGGAATAACTCGCAAGCAGTAAACCTTCATTCCTCATCCCATGTTCCCAGTCACAGAGAGACAGAGGAAAAGAGCAGGCACCCTTTACCTTTTCGTTTTTTCAGTCACGTGGATGATTGTGCGTGACATTATGTAGCCCAGGAGTCATCGTTCATAGGCTAACCTTTCCCATATTTGCACTACAAAGTATGTGGTGCTTGTGATCTGCAAGGCCAGTGTAAGTTCCTAGTAAAGCACTTAGTAGAATATCCTGTATAGTTATGTGATTTGGATTTCTCCCTGGGGTAATATGCCCACCTGTATTATAGCTTTACCAGCTGTACTACCCATAGCCTACCCTGGTGCAAGCTGTCTGCCCAATGTTTTTCATGCTGTGTATACACCCCTTAAAACCCTTCAGATATTCAGTGACAATGAGTTTTTTGTTTTTTTTTTTTTTTTTAAATACAAAGGTTGAAGACCATGCACAAGAGGGATGGATCAGATATGTATGTCTGCCACCAAAATCATTATCTCTGAAACTCACAGGCCTGTGTCTTGATCTAATTTAATTTGAATAGTCTATATAATAACAACAATGAAAACATTAAACCATGGACTTGGATGTTGTGGAGCAACTGCATTCCATGCCTGTAATTCGTGGTGGGCAATCCTACAATAAGGACTTGAATCTTGCCTGAAACATTATTTCTGGTAGTGCTACTTATGCTATGTAGGTTAAGAACATCTATGCTTGTTGAAAACATTTCAGTTGCAGAGTAGACAGGCTGCCAGCCTTACCATGTGAAATCCATCCACTGGCTGCAGATCTTTTAAGAAAAGCTGTGTTTCCTGCGTTAAATAGTCTAAGAGCATGATTCGTGCATTAGACTTAAAACTGCTCTTTAAGTTAAGAACACCTTTTAAAGAACTATCTGAGCTGGAATGCTTTCGGGAGTGACAGAAACTGTCCCGTCTCTCCACTTACGGATAACTTCTGATAGAACTTGACATGATGTAACCCATTTAGCTCCCGTGTTTCCCTTCTGCTGCGCTCTGTCTCTGGCAGGGAGAAAGTGGTGAGGAGCGACTGACCATGAGATTGCACTATCAGTTGAGGCGAGCAGGTATCTGAAGTGACTTTGCTCTGTTGAGTAGCTGCAGTGAGAGACTTACAGTGGCACCGCATGTATGAGTTGCTGCGCTTGGCAGGTTCCCAGCAATGTCAAATCTCTCTGATTAGTTTCTGTAAGTACAAGGACAAAATTAAGCTTAACCTATTTTTCAAAGAAGAAATGTGCATTTCCCATTTTTCTCTTTAATGGGAACTTCTTATATCTTGTGTCCCATACTTTTTCCTCCCCTCCCCTTCCCACCATGTCACTCCTTTAAAAAGAAAAGCTTCTTAAAGTAAAATTTCTTGTAAAAACATGTGCCTTCAAATTTCTTTGATTTCTGTAACATTTTTGACCTTGATATGCATTCATTTTCAGCACCAAATGAATCCTATGGTGCTAGAATGAAGTTGTTCTCTTACTTTCCCCTTAGGTATGGTAAACTACAATCCTAAAATCCTCTGCTACTTTCTAGTGCATATTTTCTTTGACATATTGCAAAAAATGAGTGTTTTGATCACTGCCTTTGTAGGCAGGTTTTGGCAGAGCAAGTTTTGTCCAGCTATAACTAATCCATTCCAAGCTCAGTTTGTTCCTTCAAACAGATGGAGAAAATTTATTTTTCTCTTGTTCTTAGAATGGCTCGTAATTTCTATGCTACTATGTTGACTTTGCACGGTAAATATGTAACTGATAAGACATGCTGGCGTGAGTTTCTGATTTCATTTACAGCTTTGATCAGTGGAAGAGCACTTTGTTTTCAAGGTGGTAAAACTGGAATCAGTTTTTCTTGGTCTTTTTATTTATGGCTAGCTTTCTGTCAAGATCTTCCCTGGTAAACATTTGAGATGTTGCTTCTGTCTTTCAGGTCATTTTGTAGTGTCCTTTCTCAATGAAGTCACACTAATGTCTCCTGTCTGGCCAAGCATCATTTTCTCCTTTTCTCCTACATCCCATCTCATCCTGCACGTCTGTCCTTGCCATTTCTTATCTCCTTTGTAGATTTGCTGGAAACATTACCCTGTGTTCCCGTAATGCCTGCTTGGTGAAATGAGTTGAGATTACAGCTGCTGAAGAGGAACACCGTGCTTCCCAACTACTTCTGCCTGGGAGAGCACATATTTTCTCCAGACAAAAGGAGAGACTCAGCTTAGTGAATGTTTCCACATTTTGTGGCACCACACGTATACAGATTTCAGAGCTGGCTTGTCCTAAATCTGATGTCTCTTGAAATTATGAGGCTTAGTGTGTATGAGCTTTTCAGTGTATATTCATGTTGCCCAAGAGAAACAAGGCAGCCAGGAGAGAGTTGTACATGCTGCGTTCTCTTGTCTGTTCTTCCTCAGAGCAACTGGGGAATGCCTGGGGATTGATTTCTGTGTCTGTGCTTGTCCTGCACAGGGAAAGGGGGTGGAGCGCACAGGGGGTGAACCATTCGAAGCTTTCAGGGTTTTGTTGGTAGCAGCCTGCTGCTCCCACCTTGTTATTTTTTCTACCACTGTATTTTCACATTGCTTGACATGACTCACACTTTCACCTGGGCTGGTAGAGGCTAAGACACTCCTGGGAAAGTTGGGCATGTGTTGCTAGCATTCAACAAGCACAGAACTTCTGACAGGAGCCTGAGAAAATGCTGATATTTGAAGGCTTTGTATGGCTTTTTTTGGAAGTACAGGCTCTACAAATGTGGATACACTACAAAGAGTACAGATGTGACTCCCTTCAAAGACAGCGTCTCATGTCCCAGTGGAGGTCCCAAATTTATGAATATTGATATGTGTTTCTCTTTCATTTTTAGTCTATTAAGCCTTAAACCTTTTTCACCAGTTCTCTGAACCCAACCTGCAACAGCACAATGATAATGCCTCTAAAGTGATCTTGTCCAAACTAATTTCATTGTCCTTGTTGAGCAAAGTGCAACAATTAAGCAGACAGCACAAATGGGTCCAGATAAATTGAATATTTACAATTATTTCAGTTTGGATAATCTAATGTGATATTCATTGTTCAGCTAAGAATTATGTTTCCAGTGAGGAGGAGCTGTCAACCAGTACTCTTGTTGGCTGGATGTAAATTCAGAGTAACTCCATGGGCTCTTGCAGAGTTTAATCTTCTTTACATCAGTGCAGCTCAAATGAGAATCTCATCCTCTTTCCATACATGCCCTATAAAGCTGAGTCCCTTCAGCTGCGCTTGCACTTTAGAAATACAGCCAGGAGAGCTGGAAGGTCTTTTTTTCCCTTTTTTTTTTTTTTTTTTTTCTCCTGGGCTGGGGTTGTATTGTTGAACTCTCTCACTTTAGGGAATCCAGCTTTTTCTGAGCATCTCTTCCCTTCCAACACTGAAATACTGACTGAAAACTTGAGTTACCATCCAGATCTGGCATTGCTGCTGACTTTCTGAATAGCACTGCAATCAGATCTCCTCATTACCAGTGTCTCACTTCCTTGTATTAACACCTTGTGTCTGTGCCCTGCCTTTCCACTGATCCCAGCTGAAAACTCGTAACAATCCCAGTCGAAAGGCAAGGGATTTATACCAGCATATCTATGCTAAAAGGAAGATTGCCGCTACTTTCTGCTTCATTTCTTTGCAGGATACATTGCTTCTCATTCCCTCCTCCCAGTCCCCCCCTCTGCTCAAGCAGAGCACACTGTGTTGCTGGGCAATTTTCACCAACTTAATCACATTTGGGCCCAGTGTTTTTCCTGCAGACCCTGGAGTGTGCAATGCTTAGGCCTTGGTTATTAGTTTACACAATAAATGAAGCCCATTAGAAGAGGATAATCAGGGCTTGGAGAAGGCCACCTCACTCGTTATCTGAGGAGGTTATGTTAAGCCTCTGTAGTTATTAATCATACTTTCCTATGCAGATAGCTGAAGATTAAGAGTCACATTTATCCTCTTTGCTCCTCATTCTTTCGCACTGATGTGCAAACGCTCTTTATAATCGTTGTTATTATGGTTATTCATAGCCCATCCAGTCAGCCAGAACTGCTCCTGAGATGTTGCTTGAAGTCTTGCACCTATCCGTGGTGGCCTGATGATACAGATCAGAGCCACTGGAGGTCTCTCCATTTGAAACTCGGAAAACATCCTTGAGAGTCCTAGAAAGTCTCTGCTAGCTGTTATTGAATTGCAGTATCTTGTCCAGAGGCCAAGAGAATTCTGAACAGAAGCCGACACCCTTATAAGAGCCAAGTTTAACAGCAACCCTCTTGATTTCACTTGCTTTGCTCTTTAATACCATCTCTAACCTTGAACTTTGACTAAGATGATATGCTACCTTGTGGCTTTTTGAAATCTAGCCTAATGCCCTTTTAATCGAAGTGAATGGTCCTTTTTCCCTACTTCATTTTTAAGCACTTAAATCAACTTGGATAAAATCAGAGCTGTACCAAGCGGACTCAACATTGTTAAAAAGGAGAAAAAAAAAAAAAGTTTAAAAATGAAAGCTATTACTCCATCACAGAATTTTTTTTCCCTTAGAAATACGTTTGGGTTTTTGTCACTCTCTTTCTGATATCCTGTGCACACATGCACACACACTCACATACACACACAAAACAACTCCCCAGAAAAACTTGTTTAAAACCCAAGTGGTTGGAGCATTTTCTCCAATGACTCTACTCATGAAGCACTTGCTTCAATAAGATTAAATTTAAGACAGCAGTTAACAATTAACACCATTCAGCATTTAGAGCTTGCACAACCATCCAGTCATAGATCACATCAACGTACAACTACTTCCAACTGCTTGCACACCTATTTCTTTCCTTTGTGACCCCTACCAGTTTTACAGAAGCTGTCCTCCAAACTTTTTCTTGTTCCACTTAAAGAAAACTGTTTTTCTGTGAGTGGGCTTAGTTTCTGAAGCAGTAGCCATGTCCGTGACACACAGAAATCCTAAAGCAGCGAGACCATAGTATTAATCATGCAAATTTAAAATCACCCATTTGTCCAGTTTCTAAAACCTGGATTTGCTCTTTGAACCTGGAATGTGAGTTGCCATATATGTTTTTCCATCCTAAAATTATTTCTCAACCTGTGAGGAAAGGCTAATTTCCAGAATGAACACTTCATAACATTTCTCCTTTGACTGAAGGATATAAAACTCCAAACCCTGATTTCTCCATAAGAAGTCCATCTCTTCCCCAAATGCTCTGCTTATATACCAATTTTGCACATCTAGAGGAAATCAGCACTGCTGTATTGACTTAGAGGTCCACTAGCTTCTCTCATCTCATGATCTGGCTTCTCCTTTTTTCCCTTTTTTTTTCTTTTGTATTTTTGTCTTCATGAGGTGCTTGATAATGCGTAAGACCCTTGCTAGGGCCTTATGTTTTGTTTTTTTTTCTGGTTGGCTTCGGGTTTCGGGAGAGGCTTGTTTGTTTGTGGGGTGGATTTTTTATTATTATATATATATGTTGGGGTTTTTTAAATGAAAGTATTTTCTCTAGAAAATGTCAATTCGAGACCTTTTCATTTGAGGGATCATAGTGGATTTGGTCATGCATTTATGTGAGACTGAGTTTTGGATCTGATAGAAAATTCTTGCTTAAATGAAAAGGCCAGAAAAGCAGAAATCAACCCAAACAGGCAGGCATGACATTTGCTTGACATACGTAGCTTCCCTGATACAAATCCCTGCATTACCTAATTCAAACTAAGAAGTGAACAGACTCTGGCTTTTCTCTGCCCTCCTCAGCTAAATTTCCTACTCACCTGATCCTTGGCTATTTGAAGATATTTGCGTAGGTGCTTCCTTTATTTTCTCCTCTTCGCCCTCTATTTTTACAGAAATTGCTAAGTAATTTTCTAGAAATGCTAAGGATGTTTTTGAGTGCATGAATATTTTGGTAAGGGTCGTTGAGGGACAACACCAGACCTGGTTGATTTTAAGCTGAATATATAGGTTATTGACTTGCAGTGATGAGAGGGGACCAGGCACACAGACGAGGTTTGCTGCACATGACCTCAGGTTTCACTAAGATGTCAGCAGTTCCTCAGGTGTCTCTGGTCTCCTTTGTCCTCCATGAGGTGGGAAAGTGAAGCTGTGAGAAAGTGAAGAGAGAAAATACCTATGATAAAGAGAAGTTTTAAGGGTTGAACCAGAACCAGGGTTTCCAAACTCTAGATTCAATAACTGCCTACGTAACAGAAGTCAACAAATGCACCTTTGCCTTGATATCCTACCTACAAAAGGGAGCTAATTAACCTTCCCCCAGTGTTATCTCTTTGATTAGCAGACATTTAGAGTCCTCCAAAGGATTTTTCCTTTCATATGCATCTGTATTTGTGTACAGTGCTTAGCAGTGACAGCTCCTGCTTTTGACTACGGTGTCCTAGACACTCCTGTGATGCTGACAAAGGATGATGACTGTTGGGAGGGAAAAGCTTTCCTCCAATAAAAGTCGATGGCTCAGGATGATTCTTGCCTTTCAGAAGGGGGTTGCCCTTCTCTTTCTCTTCCATTTCTCATGATTGACTTGAAAATAAATAAGGAAGGAATGACATTCTTGCTATTGCATTATTTTTATATATTTTTTTTTAAAGAAAGGAGAATTTCCCTTAGACTCATGCTGTACTTTTTCATACTGTATTTGACATCTTTAATAAAATTTGGGTCAGATACAGTTGTCGATAAAAAGAGGCATCCTACAAACAGCCCTGTGCTTGCATTAGGGTCATGTCAAGAATAATAGAGACTATTGTCACTGCAGCGAACCTCTGCATCGTATTAAGTATTCCTCACTTCTCTCCTCTCTGCTTCTCTCCAAGACATAATACAAGATGCCTATCATGTTCCACCACATCTCACCAAAGGGCATGGAAAGGGGAGATGGCTAGCAGGCAGCAAAACTTCTCCAAGTTGCTCCAGCATCAATGAGCACAGAGAAAAGTGGAGCATCCACTGTCTTGTGTGATCATATGTCTCCTCTCCACTTTTGTGGGTGAGAATTGCAGGGAAAAGGGGAATTTCAGGTACTTCTTTTGTCAAGGGGAATTTCAGGTACTTCTTGTTATTCTTAAGCAGAGGGGGTATGTTGGGTTGTTTCTCTTTTGTGTGAATGAATAGTATGCTGTGGACAGATGAGGGAACCACACATTGGCATATGAAAGAAATGATCCTAGGAAACTTCCCTTCAGTGTTTTTTGCTTAAGGTCTCCCATGCTGCTTACTTGTGCACAAACTTCAGACACTTGTATGTAAAAAATCTTCTATCTGCTTTGTCTTAGCAATGAGATTTCTTGCTACAGCTCTACACTGTCCACCAGCACCAGAAAAATTCATGTGCGATCACAGACCTGCACCCACCTTTGACCTGTTCACATCCAGAGATGGCCCTTGGCCTTAAGTGCTTCATACATCTTGCCCTAATAGTTCTGGAGCAGCACCCACAGCACTGTGGTGGCTCAGGAGTACCTTTGTATAACCATCTTTTTGTTTATCAGCACATTTGTGGTGGTCAAGAATATTTTCAACACTGAGCCTCAGTCAAACCTCTTCCAATGCTAGTGAGACAATGTGAAACAAGGAGGGGAGACTGATTTCATTTCACTCATACCTCATAACAGACTTAGAAGACAAGTCATGTAGGCAAAGGAATTATTTGCTCTGAATTTAATGCCCAAAGTTGCTCTGTTGTGCTTTGGCTGGACCTTTTCTGTTCCGGAATAGGGTCTTCTGGAGTAAACAGTGAAATCTAATTTTGCCCAGAAGTGCAACACCCAGCTCTCCTCTGTACAAACCCACTTTCACTTGACCAATACCTCAATAATTCAGTGTTACCTGTTTTGGCACCTCACAACTGCACTTTCCCTCACTTTCTGTCTCTCCTTCACCTTCTTTTTCCAAAGCCTAGTGACATCCTTTGCTATACTTTAGATGCTAGCATAGATCAAAGTCCTCTCAGGATCAAACAATGTGCTGCATACAATCCTTACAGTTACAAACAAGGTCTTTCACTGACAGAAACACGTTTCTGTGCTGAATTTTCAGCAGCCCATCAGACTTGATTCAAGGGTAGCTTTTGATTTCACAAGGAAACCTCCACTGCCCTTCCCCCCAGTTCTTCAGACAGAGGGGGAGGGGAAAAAAACCCACTCAGTTTACCTGGAAGAAAAGGGAGAAGGGCTTTCTTGAAACTTTGGAGAGAGATTTAATATTCCAGTGCTGTATGCTTTATTTGTTGTATCAAGTAGCAGACAGAAACCTTTAATGAAGGATGAATGTGTCTTATGTAAAAAGCAAGAAAGAGGACTGAGACACTTGCCTGAGTGTTTCTTACATAATTCTGATGGTATTTTTTTAATATCTTGTGGTCCTCACTTCCCAGTAAGGTTCTTCCTGTGCAAATATCCCTTCAATACAACCTCTGATGTTTGAAGTGACATGTGGGTCCAGAGCATGTTTTGAAAGTTGGCTAAATGGCTTTCAATACAGGATACTAGTTACTATGGGCAAATATTTCCTATGAGTCCTGTCTTTGTACAGCTTCAAGAAAACCTTCAAAGAAGATGAAGTGAAAATATAAGTATTAATGTACAGTTTTCTGACTAGCTTTTATCTTTTGTATTGTATCTCTTGGGGCTTCTGAAAAGCTTTCTAAAAATTTAAGTGACGTAGATGCTGTAAATTGAATACAAATACTAATTTTGTAAATCCCATTTGCAGAGGTTCACTTCAGTCTCCAGTACTCCGAGAACACTCTTTGCTGCACAACTCAGGTTTTTGTTGTGTTTTATTTTTTGGACCATTTGGTAAAAATCCCCTTTAAATTATTTTCAAAAGACAATTTTGATTGGACCTTGGAAAAAAATCCCAACAACATATTTTCTTTGCCACTTTCTATACAGTCAGAAAAATGGACAAGTAAGGAATGTAAACAGTAAGTAATACCCCTCTCCACATTAATGGAAGAAAAATCTATATTTTTTGCTAGGGAAAATAATTGCTGATTAATATTTCTGAACAAATAATCCTCGTACTCCATAATTCACATTCTATTATTAAATAATCAATCAGTATAAAGCTCTTTTTAATAATTAAGTTCAGGAATGTTACTGTTTACTCATAGTGTTACTGGGTTTGGAACTGTTCTGGTTCATCCTGAATCACAGAGATGGAAAAAAGCACTTATTTATAAGTGGCATGATGAAACATATTGCCTTCAAGAAGAAAATTAGAAATCCTCCCTTGATGCCCACTTCATCAGGGTCTGTTTATTTGCTGGTAGAGTCTTAGTTTCATTCCTAGCTGGTATTTCTTCTCTAATTTTGAACATGCACTCTTCTTAGGGTACAAGTAGCTGGCTCACAGGTCCTCAGAAGATGTGAAAAATGTAGATGATAGGCTCTGAAAAACTGTTTGTCAGGAAGCAAGAACACGAACCCACATCAGCTTGTGATTACCCATTATGGGATCACACACTTGCTGGCTTGCCTCAATGGCCTCTCTTCTGGAGTGCATGCAGGGTAAATAGCTGTTAATTTCTTTGCTACATAGAGAGCATTTTCTGTCTTGTCTGAAGAGAGGAGGTGCTGGTTTCCCCCTGAAGAGTTTCTTTGTTTATTGGTTTGGATGAGACAATCAGGAAAGAAAGTCCTCTATCACCGCAGTGTGCCTTTCTCTCCCATGATCAACTCCTTCAAATTCTTTCCTCACAAAGTAAAGTAATGTCCAAGTTTCTTTCCTAAGAAATATCCCTCTGGGTCATTACAGACAGCTGATGTGGTAACTCAGAGTAATTCAGATGCATGTGCAGCATCACAGACTAAAAAAAATCAGCAAAATAATTATGAATTCACAAATTGGAGTGACAGTTCAAACCTCCACAAGGAATGAAATGGTTACACAAAACAAATCATAATGTGTATGTGTGCACTTTAATATGAGGAAATGTGAGTAATACATGGGAAGCATAGAGAAAATTGATGTGGACTCCAACAGGTTCATTGAAAATCTAAAAAAATTTTCAAATCCATTCCAAATGTGGCTCTCCACATCTGGATTGTATTTTCACCTCCTTGCCTACCTTCAAAGAAATAAATTCAGAAGGAAACCTAGGAAAACAGTTTTATGGGAAATATGGTATGGTTAAATGGATTTAAAATTTTACCTTTTTTGAAAGGAATGCATTCATAGTTTTTCAGATTCTCTATGAAAATGAGCATTGTAGAAACCTCCTTCAAAAGTACACTGAAGCAATTCCATGCAATGAAAACAGCTTCATTTAAATGAAAATACTGATGTATTCTCATTAAGATTTAAATTTAAGAAAGATCACCAAAATAATGATCTTGAAGGGATTTAAAAGAAGAGAGGACCCTTGCTAAACTGGAAAGCACCAAGAGGGGCTGAAACAACTCTCAGTGAGGAAGGGGAAGACATTAACAGGAAGAGATTGGTAACACCCTATTACATTAAGCTCTCTAGATGAGGACCCAGACTGTGTGGACCAGCTCAGCCCTCAAAGGGCTAGAGCAGGAGGCATTGACAATTTTTCTCTACACCTTTATTCATTACCACAGGCAAGTCTTTCCAGGCCAAAACCTGCTCTGCACAACTGAATCTTTCTTACCAGTTGCCAATTTCCATGCTGAAGCTCAGGGTGCTGGGCTGGGTGAGCTATTCCATAATGCTTGGCTCTTTGGGCATTCAGCCAGGCCTTCAGGTGATCCAGGGCTACAATATCTGTGCCCACATTGGGTACCAGTGCTGTGATCTGAGGGACTGCTTCTCTCTGTGGTAGGCAGGGAGCAGCAGGCACGTGTTGGAGCCTGTGGGATCTACTACAGAAGGATGAGACATCCAGTAGCATATGGCCTGTGTGTGCACGTCACATTCCTGCTCGTGCTGACTCACCGGTGCCTCCGCAACCCGCGCTCACGTGTCTGCAAGAGGTTGCCTCTCTGTGTGGTGAAGCCCCACTGGTGTTTATTTGATGTCATCCTGGGAGTCCACAGTTGTGTGGGAAAACTAGAGGCTTTCTGAAGTTGGAATTAAAGCACAGTTTTACTATTCCAAAGGGAAGACAATGAGGAGGCTCTTCAGGCTTTGTCTGTTGCTGGTTTTGATCTCTCTCTGCGAATTAGTCAATTACAAATGACTCATTTCAGTGCAGAGAACCCAAGTTAGTACTGGGGGAAGGGGATGAAGTCGATTGGATTTTCTGTCAGTATGTGGGTAGGTTTTTCTTATATATGTATTCAGTATCTGTTTTGTTCTGCTCTCAGTTAGAACCAGTGAAAAATCTTCATCTGGATTCCCAGAAAGCAGAGCCAAGTCAAGGACACCATAAACCCCTCTTTTCATGTGAGCTATCCATTATGCCCATTCCCAGTATGTGTGGGAGGAGGTGGAACAGGGCTTAGTAAGCTGATGGTAGAGCTCTTTTATTTCCAAGGATGTTGTTTTTCTTATACTGGGAAGCTGGTGGGAGTTGTGCAGTGAGTAGGTGAATACAATTCTCAGAGGCTGGCTTGGTAGTGGCAGACGTGCAAGTTAAACTGGAAAATGCAGTCATGTGATTTGACTTTCAGATTAAGCTAAAGTGGGAGCAATATTCTGGTATCTCAGTGTTTTTGTGTGAGCTCACTGATCTCAGCCTCTTTATCCAGATGTTAACCCTTCCCTACCTCAAAAAATCTCTCCCTGGGATTTGGTATTTTGGGTTAGCTGTAGGCATCCTTACAGACATCCAAGGCCATCCTGCAGTTTCCTAAGTGTATTCTTACAGTCTTTTCCCCATGGTTCCTTGACCTATTTATAATGTAGGGAGACCTGATGCACAATCCTGCATGGTGTGGGCAGTTGTCCTCAAGGAAAGCAGAGTGGACAGGGTGAAGGAGATTATCACCCATTTGCAGTCTCACCTGAATATTCCCAAACTGTCAATCTGCACAAGCAGCTGGGTGGTTGAAGTTATTTGAATTCCTGATTTGTACAAACCTGATTAATCTGAGCCTGAAACTAAGATTACTTCCTCCCTGTAGTGCAGAGAGATGCCCAGGTGACTGTGGCACTGCTCTCATGAGCTGGGTAGGTCTTTGTAGCTCATCTGTAGCCTGACTGGCTAGAAGCTGCTCACCTTAGGTACCACATATACCAAGATAAGCTTTCACTATTCATTAGAGCAGTCATTAACACTTTGAACTCTAGTTCCCACACCTAATAGCTCACCTTGACAGATGACATGGTTTCTTTTGTCAATGGTCGTCTGTAAGTCCCAGGGGGCCTTCTGTGGGGAGGGAAAAGCAGGGAGAAACGTGGACATAGTATTTATTTCAAGCACCTCTACATAGGATGGTGTATATCTGGACAGGAAAGATTCAAGCCAGACTTTCAGGAAAGCAATCCATGGGAGATGGAAATAAAGCACTGGGACTTCAGCATTTCTTCTGGTGCTTGGCAACATAAGGCTGACCATTCTTGTTCTGAAGTAAAGAGAAATGGAAAACCTATCCACTAATTTGGTTCCCAGCGATCCTGGGAGGAAATGCCAACCACAGGCTGGGACTTGAGATTTCAAATTTGTTCCCAAATTAACTATTAGAAATATAGATTATATTGGGCAAATTACTTTGCCTCTCTGAGACTTGGGCTTTCACCCATAAAATGAAGACAAAGCTCTTGAACCCTTTTGCAAAATGGCATAAAAAGATCACGTTTTTATTGCCCAGTCACCTGCTCCCCCTGCACAGGAGAAATCTCATTTTTTTCCTTAACCATTTCACTATTGTCAGATGCTGGCAAGAACTGCTAAAACACCAACTGTTTTCCCACCTCTTGGCTTTTAAAAACTGTAAGCCCTTAAAATAAATTTGAAAAACACCAACCAAGCAAAAACCTGAATTTATCATCACCTGGTGGGTCTGGATAGGGCTATTCATGAGAACAATCCAAAGGCTTTCACCTTGACTTCCCAACATAGTTTGATGTGATTTTAATCTGATTATTAGACTCTCGATACATCTTGCAAGCTTGTAAAAGATTCATTGCTGGCAGAAACATTTTCGTTACTGGGGAAACTTTTTGTTGTTGTTGATGTATGTGTTGCCTGCCATAAATACTCATCCAAGAGCCAAAGGTCATTTGGTAGCTGCTTAGCAGCTTCACTTTCTGAAATGAAACTTGAGTGTGTTGGATCTGCAGCAGAAAGTCGGGGGTGTAAAATAGACGAGGGAAGAGCTGTTCCGTAGCATTGAAGCAGCCAGATTACTTTCCAGCTTTTTTGTTTGGTTTGGTTTTTTGGTTTGGTTTTTTTTGTGTTTGTTTTGTTTGTTTTGTTTTATTTTGAGGTTGAGTTTTCTTGGTTTTTACTTTGTTCTATATTATTCTTCTTAATGTTCAAGTTACAGTGCAAAATGCAAAAGAGATAGTCTTGCTAACCAAACCTTGTATTTATTTACAGGGTTTATTTACAGGGCTTCATAGTACAGCCCGTGGCATTAAGGGATGCACTCCCAATGCCATGACCTTCTCCTGTGCTAGCCCAGGGGATTTATCTGCAGAGCAGCAGATGCAAATTTGGGCTTGTTTTCTAGGCTAACCAGAACAATTTGGTAACCAAGGGCAGTGGGTAATCAAGCCTTGAGTTAGAAATTTCATTATGTGTACAGAAACAAGACTGAAGAAAAAACTGAGAGTCTGGCTTATTCTTGGTGTGCAACCTAAATGCACCGTGAACAACAAAAAAAAATCAGTTTAGCCCCATGTCCATTCAGTTCTCAGTTTACTTCTGTAAAGTCTACTTTTGTAGGTTCCAATTTCTGCTAGGGCTTGCAATATCTTTAAAAAACCTCTGTGACCCACATGACACAGCACATCAGATTAGGTGATACAGCAGCAAGTGTTCAGTCCAAACTTAATTTATTTTGTTTGGGGCACCACCTTATATCTCTGTAGCTCTCTGAACTAGCCTCACGTAGGGTCTTGTTTCTGAATCTTCAACAGTCCTGATTTGGTGTCAATACTGAGGCAAAAATATTGGCATTGTTGTAGCCAGAAGACCTGTTTGTTTCTGGTGCTTGAATGGTATTCACTGCAACTCTTTCTATTAGATATGTGTGTGTGTGTGTGTGTGTGTGTGTGTGTGTGTATAAACAAAAACCAAAACCAGAAAAGCCTTAAAATTGTCATGGAAAGCAGGTTTTCACCAAACATTTTTGAGAATTTAGCAGTTTTGGTCATGTAAAATGGGTGCCATCCACAGCAGTGGCAGAACTGCCAGAATAATAGCAGCTCCTGTCTGCAGGACCAACACCTATCATCTACCAGCAGAGAGGAGCAACTGGCCTGTGATGAGGAGCTACCTGTGTGCAGGACCTGAAGTGCAGTTAAGTTCACTGTTAAAATGTAGGCTGCATCCTTGCTTATTTAAAAAACAAGACACTGACAAATTCAATGAGCAGAGATAATGGAAAAATTAGCAGACAAAAGTTATTCTCCTGGAAAGCACTGAAATGTTTTCTGAAACAATATTGCTTTCAGCATATTTCTTACTGGGATGGTATCTCAGATTCAGAACATTAGTTTGACCAAAAACTTCCCTTTATCCTGTTTTGATGACATGTGGGGTTACAAACCAGTAAGTAAATCTACTCTGAAACTGGTAAAAAATTCTCCTCTAATTTGCATCTAATCACTGGATAATATGCAGTGACATTTCTCTTCTTAAAATATCAGTTCTCTCTTCACAGGAGTGAAATAAATTCTATAGCCTTGAAGTGTGCATTAAATGGAGTAATGTTTTTCTGGCCAACCATGGTGGTACTTTGTGATCATGGTTATATTTCACCCTTCCTAACTTCAGCCTAATGAAGGTAAAATATTTGGTTTTCTTCTTACAGCCATTGCAGAGTAGTAGTTGAGTGTGGCCAGTCATCCCATCTTTTCTTTTGCCTTAATGGAGAGTGACATGAGGCTAAGGCTGCCCGAGTGATGTTAGGGAAAACTGCTCTGACAGCATGGCTCGTGAATTAATCCCCTGGTCCCAGGCAAATCAGTAGCCAGGTCTCCAAAATGAAGCTAGTCAGAAAGTGGTTTTCATCCTATTAGCCCCCATGCTTAGAAGATTTAGCATTATGCAGCTTGTTATAAGCTCTTCACTGTCTTTATTAAACTATTTATCTGAGGTAACTTCATATTTTCTTTTAGGATAAACTGGAGATAATGCAATGTGCTTGTTTTAATTTGCAAGGTTAACTGATCTAATTATCTGTGTGTGTTTATTTAAATCCTTTTGAGCACTAGGCCCTTGCAGGTGGCTGCTTTGTTTTCCACCAACAGGAAATCTTTTAAAATGAGATGATATAGCTCAGTGGGTCTTCTTGTATAAAGGATTTTCTAATAATGTATGAATTTATTAAAGACAAATAGAAGGCTTATTTACATTAAACAAATTCACAAGGAACTAGTTTTTCCTCAACTGGGAAGAAAAAATGACACCTACTTCTTTTCCTACATTTAAGGATTATACATTTTCTACAAAGATATTGGGCATCAGTATTTTGGGTGAGGCCTTTGGCAGACATTTCCATTCTCATATCAGGCAAGTTTTTCAGTGTTTGTGAGTCAATGTGCTTGCAAAGTCTTTGAATTCTGAAGATTTGGAGACTTCAGTGGTGCAGAAAGCAGCACCACGGTTCTAAACTTCTGCTTCAGGTTGAATGAGTGCAACCTATATGCTCAGTAATTTAAAGAGAAGAAACATGCTCCTACAGATGTCTAGATAATATTTCAGCAAAATTTAAAGGAGGGGAATATTTTTTTTCTCTTGCATTCCTTATGCTCATAGCCATATCCTCTTCTAGCCACATGGCCACCTGAAACCTAGGTGTTCTACTCCCAAATGCTGATTTACTATTTGCTTTATCTAGTGATGGAGTTAAGCTACAAACAGTGCCATCTGGGGAAGCTTGTCAGCAGAGGTGCTGCATGAATGTGGCCAGACTGCCCCAAACCAGAGAGGGCTCTGCCCTGGCATTCCCTAATCAGGGATTACCTTGAATAGAGCCACCTTGTGCCAGCCTGCTCCTTATGTTGTACAGTCACCAAGGTCCCCAGGTTTTGCAGGACCAGTAGATTTCTTTTGTTTGTGCTGCAGAAGGCTTTCTCCTAGTAACTGTTCATCGACTCTGAATACTCCCATATTAATGAATTACCATGTTCCTCCTATCAGCTCACAAAGCCACCTTTGATAAACAGACTCATTTGCTCTCTTTCCTGACCAAGCATTAGCTTAGTGGCCCAGCACATCCATCTTATCTTTTGGGAGCTTTGTTCGCTATAGCAGAGCCGATATCTTGCTTCAGTTAAGCACCTGCCAGTGATAAACAGAGGAGAGACAGGTGCTAATCTCCCTGGGCCTGCCACTCCCCAGGGAAAGAGCCCATTTGGTCATAGACATGAATCGCTGATGGATCATTCTACTGATGACACATCTCACCATAAAGGGAATTGGCTGAAGCCCTTTCTCGATTTTGGGTGTTTTTAAATCTTGGCTGGCTGGGGCACTGCAGAATGTGCTGCAGTGAACAGTCATGTTTTGGCTAGCATGTAAAACAGCACTGGTTTCAGACAGAGTTTTGTATGAGGAAGGTCTTACTTTTGCTGATCCTGCTTATGCTCCAGCCGGTCTTTTATAGGCTGTCAAAACACAGAGCCAAGCCTTTCCTTGGATTATATGTGGCCTTTACTTGAGCAGAGCCTGCACTAAGTGAGCAAAATCTAAATAAGGCTGTCAAGGCTTTGACCTAGAGTATTTACTCACACGAGTCCCAGTGAGAATTGCAGACTTTATACATCGGTGCAAATGTAAGCGTTTCAGCGCATTCTCCTGTGCTCTGACAAAGTTAATTGTCTAATCTTGACACCAAGTGCCCTGTACTTTTTAAAGTGCTTTATGCACGAGACTAATTATGTGCTGTTAATTTGGCTGCTAGCAGCTTTCTGCTTTTAACATCCATTTGATTTGGGAACCTTACAGGGTGGAATTTGCATGTAACTAGTGCAAGGGCTGTGAACTGGATGCTGAAAGACAAAGGCAGCATATACTTGTGGAGCCCTCAGAAAGAGGAGGAAAGTCCTGATTCCTTTGTCCTGGTGTCCAGAAATGCTAGGATGCATGATCCACAAGTACACTGCACAGACAAATTTTGCCAGTGTATATATACTCTTTTCATGTAGATAGAGTGTACAAGGAGCATTAACATTTTTCATAACTATGTTCAAGAGCAAGAAGAAAGAACTTAGGTTACAATGGCAGGGCAGGGAGTCGTAGGTTAGTACAGGCTAGTTCCATCAGCATACTTAAAATATCAGTTGTCTCTACTGCATTGGAAGCATCTTTAAACTTAGTAGTATCTTGGCATTCAAGCTTTGAAATAAGACAGACTTGTGAGTTATTTAAATTCTTGAGGACATGCTAGTCTGTCATAGCTAAAGGTGTCAAAATTTGAGCAAAGCCCTTGCACAATTTCTGGAAATGTTCAGCCCTATTTTTCAACCTTCTAGTTTTCATCAGCTCTTCCAGTGCCTGCAAACTGAAAGAGAGAAAAGCAGACTGTGCTATTTGTTCTGCCTCTAGAAAGTGCTGTGGAAAGCTAATCAACTTTGTACCACAGGACATTTACTGCACTGTGTTCCCAAAGTAGTTTCTCAATGGTATAATGAAGCAATGGCAGGGCACTTACAAAATTGCATAAATTAAAAAAAAAAAAAAAAAGTGGGGGAGGCAAGCCATTGTGGGAATCAGATTAATATGACAGCAATTTGTAGGTGTTTGGGGAGGGGGATGGTCTGAGCTCCTACTGTGTTACAATCATGTTTCTCATGTCATTTCTATCTGAAATGAAACATGATGCCAAAGATCTTAAGACAACGTTGAATTAATACAATGCTTCAGGAGTGGAGAAAGTTGGTTGTTCGGATGTTTCTGCTTCAAAAGTTTGAGTAGATCAGAGCATCTGTAACTGGTTTGGATTATGAGCCACATAAATATATATTAAGTTTCTGCCAGGGCAGTCTCTGATTTGTAGTTTGGGAACCGGCAGACTGCAGGTTGTCCCATCAGGTCACACTGATGGGATGTTTAATTTTGGGTTTGGGAATGATGAAACATTGATCTTGGGTTTCCAGCTGAAGTTCCCTGGGACTCTAAGCTCAGCTCCAAAGCCAGCGTTGATCTCAGCATGAGGTAGCTCTGAGGCAGCTGGTCTTTGTTATCAACCTCAGACCTTCAGACTGCAGGCCAAGACCTTTCTGAAACCCAAAGCAACCAAAAGGAAGCTGACTACTCTGAGAAGAAAATGGTATAACAAGTTTCTTAGGAGCTCCTCTGACATTATAGGCCTGATTCTGAAGAGGGTCTGTGACTGGAGTCTCTGAAATGACTGCTCTTTATATGGCAATTTCCCATCTGGTATAGAAATCAGGCTGTCAACAGACCTATTTTGATTAGAACAATAAAAAAAAAAAGAAGAAATCCAGGTGTCGTTAGTAAGGCATTAGGATCCCAAATTTTGGTTTAAATCTAGAGGCTGGGAGGTGAATATTTTTTCCCCTGAGATATTATAATGTCTTAAGGCTAAAAAGTTATCACCACATACATATGAACACTTTCGAGCCCATAGGTGCATTTTACCTGAGCAGGGGGATAAAATAAACACCAAAGTTGATGGATGCAGAGCCAGTGAGTTTTTTTTAAAGGAGCAGGTGTTGCATGAAGCTGGAAAGCAACAAAATAAGGGGACTTGGTTTCTGAAGGCAGCTGGGCTGGGCAGGAGAAAAGCAAAAGCACTGGGGCAGCTGGTAACCTGTGTTAAGAGGAAGAATAAAGAGGAGTCTCTGTTGAGGACAGGGGAGAGTGAGCCTGCTCAAGCCAAGTGGGAGGCAGCAGGAGGAGAAAAGTTCACTGCCTGCTTAATTGCAGGGGGTGCCACAGTCCCACTGTGTACACAAAACCCTGTCAATAGCACTGAGGTGCCAGCCTGTTAATTAATGATTTACTTACACTGACCCTTAACCCTGAGGCAAATAAGGGGGATTTGTTTTGCTTCTATTAACTCCTCAGCTTGCTGAGCAGAAGCCCTGTAGTCACCAGAATCACACTGCCACACAGGAGCTACGTGTCCTTTATCGTGCAAGGATCCAGCTTGTGACAGAGGGGAGGGACTTTTCATAGGGCTCAGTAAAAGAACAGGGGGCTCTGGGCCTCCTTTTCCCCATTCTCATCCTAAAAGTGCATATTGTTGTGGGTGGTGGTAAGGGAAATATGCATACCAGCCTCTTCAGAACCGGATGTGATTTCCTAGTGGTATAAATGGAAATATAAGTCCCAGTACCTCTTCAGGGACATCTGCTGTAATTATCACAGTCAGTTTGACCGAATGGCTCCCAGCAGAGCCCGGGGGTCTGACCTGTGACTGGTGTCAAAGCCAGATTTCTGACACAGCACTGTCTTCCTGCATGACCACGGCCAAGCCTCAAGCCCACACCAAGATTCAGGTCTCCATCTCCAATGCCACAGGAAATGAAGATCTGAGAAAGCACTGGGAAAGCAGAAGGAGCAGCAATGATCTCTCCTTCCCCTGAGTAGTAGGAGGATAAATACATTTCAGAATGTAAAGAGATTGATACTATGGAAATAGGAACTCTATAAGTTACTTAGTTCACACACGTGCAACTCCCCGAGGGTGTAACTAGGGTTGTTCTGGTTTTTTAGTATTATTGCTTCAGGCATTACACCTGAAAATGCCAGATGTACTTAAATCAAGTGTGATGGTGTCACTGCATAGTAATAGTGTTTTATCAGGGGGATGAACTAGTCTACTTTCTCTCTCAAGAGTGTTTGGAAGAGTATGATGCAGAGTGGATTGGAAGGCAGATGGGTTCCTCTCTACTGGAGAATTACATTTTTATTAAAGTAGCTGGTTGTTGCTTCAGTGGAGGGCCAGTGGCGGCTGCTGTGATCAATAGAACTGTGCTTTTTATGTAAGATTTACTCTTGCTTGTCCCAGTTTTGCCAAGAATGTTCAGCTTGCAATCGATAACAAGCTGTGATGACAAAGTAGCTAGTTTCAATTGAATTTGATATAATTAAAAATGTTAAAAAACTATTGTCTCTTCCACCTTTTTTTAGAGAAAAGCTTTTCAATGAGAAACTTTGGTGCTGTCCTAGTAACCCAACAGAGTGAGAATAACCAACCATCTGTCTCAGCCTTGCCAATGCTTGTCTAGGATTATCATGGCTGAATCCAGCATCTTGTAGCACTGTGCTTAGACTGGGTTGTGGCTGCAATTTCCCAGGACCTGGTACATCCCAAGTACTGACTTGTGCAGCAGCTTCCCAGCACTGCTCAATTTTCCTTCCCAGAAGAAAAAAGTATTTTATTTTCAAATGTAAAATAT
The DNA here is from genome assembly GCF_041296385.1 of Aphelocoma coerulescens. Classification (NCBI taxonomy): domain Eukaryota; kingdom Metazoa; phylum Chordata; class Aves; order Passeriformes; family Corvidae; genus Aphelocoma; species Aphelocoma coerulescens. Next base: position 7,401,039 of record NW_027184085.1, read on the forward strand.
TTCTAGAAAAGAGAGGGAAAATAAAAATCCCTCCTTGATTTCAGATGTTCTTCCCCTGTTCATACAGATTTTGTAGCTGAAACTTACTTCCTATAAGTTTTAAAAATACTCTATAAACTAAAAGAGGTGCCCATCGGTAAGGGGAGAAGATTCCTGATGGTGGGCTGTGATTTGATACCAGCTTCCAAAGTAATGTTAGTTGATACTGCTCTTACCTCTGGAATCAGGCTCCTTTTGGCCCTTTGGTATTAAGAGTCCGATTTGTAATTAGAAGAATGACATTATGATAACTTTAAGCTCTGGAAGGTAACTGTTGCCATGTATCTCATAATTTTCCATTTCCAAAGTCAGAACACATTAAGTAAATATCCCTCTTGTGCCCAGAATGGGTGATTATCTTCTGTTCTGACTTGAAGAAACCCTGATGCAGGGACTAACTTGCTCCAAATTTTGGAGGGCAGCCACTTCTTCTGACTCTGACTGGAGCACAATTGCATTTACCGGGCTTGTCTTGCACATTTCAGCGTGTTTAATTTCCTAATAAGTTCTTCTTCTTGGGCAGGGGAGTGAAATGACTTCTTACTCTTCCAGGAAGTCCAATCGTCCCTGGCTCAGGTGGTTCAGGTCAGAGTGACACAACATGGGGGGGATCCCAGCAGCAACTTTCTGCAGCAAAATAAATGGTTGCTGAATTTAATTCAGCTGGGAAGTGTTCTGAGCTGTAGATTTGACTTTTCCTCTCCAATCTGCAGAATTGTTTCTGCATTTAAAGAACCTGATATATGTTAGGGAAAGCAGAATAGAAACTTAGAAATCAAATTCCAGCTGTTGTGGGATTTTGGTTGAGTTTCGTGTTCTACTTGTTGGCGGGTTTTTTGCTTTGTTCCACATCCTGCTTTAAAGCATCCTTGCACCTAAAATGTTCCCATCAGCAGAAACAGGTATTTTAACATCACAGCCAGGCAGAGAAAGAGATGTGTGGCTGCAGAACTGCCTAATCCTTTCCCCTAGGTGAGTATGTTGGGTTAACTATCTCCTCAGAGCAGGTGGTCCCTCCTCTGAGAGCTTCCCAATGAGGGGTTGCAACAGCAGAATAACATGAAGGGGAAGGGGATGAAATACACAAAGGTCCAAACCATCTTGCTACCTGCAGTGTGTACAGGAGAACACTTTCTTTAGATGGACTTAGAGGTGGATGGAGCTGAAGTCTGACAAATGAGCTCGGAGACCCTGCTCTGTGCTTGGAGCAGGGGGAAGGCAGGATGAAGTGACTGTAGACCAGGCTGACAGACGGACTTTGTGCTGGTTGCTAGGCAAAGGAAACTCCTGCCTGAGCCAGCAATCCCCAACCTCTCCTGAGGAGCACCAGAGCTGGAGACGAAGGTTGCTGCTATTCCAGTGCCAAGGAACACTTTCTTTTGTTAAGAGCACGGTCCTGCTTTATTTCTTTCCCCTCCAGCTGCTGGGCATCAGTGGCAAACTTAACTCTGCCATGGGTGGGGAGAATTCTTCGCTGTGCCCTGCTTCACGTCTTTTGTTTTGTTCTGTAATAATTTCATAACCTCAGCAACAAACTTCTCCCCCTCCTCCCTCCTTATTCCCCCTCTCTCCTCCTCCCCTTACTCCAATGGTTTATGAGTTTTGTGCACTGTGGCCTATTAAGGTTCAGTTCCCAGCCAGTAAAAATGAGGAATTGGTTCCTGCCATTCCACGCAAGGAGTTTTAATGCACTCGGTCTCCTGGAAGCCTAAATGCAATAGTTTTGTATCGGTGATAGTTGTGTAACATAAAGCCTTAATAAAGGTTTATAAGGGAAGGGATATGAAATGGAGCGTATGGAGTTCAGCTGTCTGTGGCTCTGCTGGGGAGTTAAACCAGGGAGAATGTGTTTCTAGAAGAGCTGGGGGTCAGTGATGTGTTCAAACACCCACTGCTGTGACCCCCCAACCTTGTGTTGCAGCATTGCCTCCTCCCCAAGACAACAAACTCCCCAGCCTCTGAACCCTGCATGGAAACTGTGAAAAACTGGCCTGGAGAGACATGGTTGAGTCTGAGCTGTGGGTCCCCAGGGAGAACTCCTGTGTGTCTCATCTGCTGTCCTCTGCTGCCCATTTCTCCAGAATCCTTGGAGAAGCACTACCCTCCACAAGTTCTCCCCAAACTTGTGTGTGCAGGGAAGGTGCCTGTATGTAGAGGTAGCAGCTAGACAGGCACTATCTCTCTATACAACTTACTCAACTTTGGGCTGAAAACTCGGATTTTGCTTCCACTTCATCTTTTGCTTGATCTTTTTGAAGCGATCCTTGAAAAGCAGCTTGTTGTCACCTCCTTTTGCTGTCACCTCCATTTGCTGTCTCACCTTTTTGGGTTGTAAGCTCTTCAAGATGCTGTCTGTCCCTGTGCAGTGCCTAGCACAATCTTTCTTCAGTGGTCAGTGAGGCATCTAACACACATATTTAATATTTAATAGTCTTGTGGGACTCAGATGGGAAATACAGAACCAGTCTCATACCTACCCCTCGTCTTTTCCTCAGTTTCAGGAGTGGTGGCACATGCAGTTACAATTAGCCTGCCCCATCAATTGATAAAACACAAGCTTTTTATGAGCTTTCCCATCAAAAGTCTTGAAAGTAGGTACATGGGAATGCATTTAGTAGGGTTTGAGGGGTGCCCTTTAGCTGCCTTATGGTATGTAAACATGAAGGTATTTTTTGTGGCTTTGTTCTTTAGCAAAGCAGCAAATCTTTTCCTCTTCATTTTACTGAAATGCCTCATAAACATGAGCTTTTAAAGGGATAGGGATGGCAGGTTTTTGACATATAAGGAGTTTAATTTTTTCCCTCCCAGATCTTTGAAGAAATGGAAGCAGAAACATGAGAATATATTTCCTTCTCAGTCGGTCTTGTCTTCTCAATATTTTAAATTTTAAGTTTCCAGAAGTCTTAATGAGGGTGGAGAAGGCACTAAATTTTATTTTGCTGTTGTTGCTATTTTCTGTGTTCTGATCTCTAAACCCCATCTCATTCCTAGTCACCTCAAATTCAGATCTCTGTACGGTTACTATTTTTATGAAAAGGACTTGAAAGACACACATAAAATTTTGACAACTTTGGAGAAATTTTGTTATCTGATCCTAAGGTTTGTTTCTTATTTCTTCAAAATTGCTCTTGCAATCATTTCACAACTTCAGAAATTTAAATTCAGATCTAATTACCATTGTCAATTTTTAAAATACACATTTTCAGGCTTAGATTTCAAAACCAATGTTTAAATATGTGTATGGTGTTTTTGTTTTGTTTGTTTTTTTGTTTTAATAGGGTGGACAAAATAAATATGTGAAAATGGTACATAAGGGATCAGTGATCTGGTTCTTAATATTGCAAGAAAAATGCAGGAAGAGTTTAAGACAGCGAACTGTCCTAAGTGATTAGAAATGGTGCTTCTGTAAGGTGTAAATTCCCTATAAATGTATTAAAGGATATTAACCATAAAGCCTAAAAATGATGGATGAATATTGCAATGAACTTTTTCATTGCTGATCAGGTTAATAGATGGGGTGAAGAAGAAGGCTAGTATGAGGCCTTCTAAAGGTCCTCAGGAGTTATTGCAGAGGACAAAAAGCAGAGAGATGAAATAGAGAAAGTAGATATGGATAATAACTGTGCTTCTGAACAGGTGCAGTTTTCTCCTGTGCAACAGAGGTGACAGAGTAATAGCAAGTGATAACTAAATTGGTGTTTCAGTAATTGCAAAGTCTTGGTCCATGCCTTAGCATCCTGCTGCTGTCCTTGGGTTACTCTGATGAGAGGACAAAGTAGTCTTAATTGAATATACTTGTCTAATGATCCAACCCACAAAAAGAACATGGTGTTTTTAGAATGCTGATAGGCCGCCTCACATACTGCTCACCTGCAACCAGCATAGGACAGCTGTAGCTCACTTAGTTTTGTCTCTGGAGCCGTCTTAAATGACACAATTTTCTGTACTGTGTTTATCACTATGAAAGTTGATGTCTAAAAAAATTTCAACCATTCATTGACTGATTTTCTCTGATGGATATGTTTCTTTGTCTTGACATAAACAATGTTTCCAGGGACATCATACCACAGATTGGTGTGGGGTACCCATTGAAAGGATGGTGACCTTAATATCATGCCCAAGTTCACTTCCACTCCTTCAGAAAATTTCCTGTTCAGCCTAGACTAAAGCACTTTGAATTACACTCAAAAGAGTATTTGGGATAGGTGACTCATATTGAAATCAACATGGATCCATTGCAGATACCAGCTCAGGTTCTCTCTTTACTTCGTTTCCATGTATGTAAAATGGTGAGAGTGACAGCCTCTACCTCACAGAGCAGGAGTTTAATTTAATACTGAGAGCAGCTCAAACGCTCTGGTGATGGGAAGGCACACAAGCACCAAGTTGCAAATGGTTCAGACTAAAATGCCAGCAGGAAGAACAACATCAGCATTGGAAGTAAGTCATCAGGGTATCTGCAAAGGGGAAAAAAAAAAAAAGTGCTTGAAAGAATCCCCTGAACAAATTAAATCTTGAGGCCTAAAGACAAAGGGAGAGAGAATTAATTTTTCTACAGATATGAAATGTTCTGAATCAGATAAGTCTTGTCATTAGAAAAGGCACTAAGCAGCAAATGTCTGGATAATACCGCCAGCTCCAAGCTTCTCTTGGAACCTCTAAATACATTAAATCCATAAAACTAAATGAAAGCAGCTGCAGTTTTATAGAAATAAAAGGCTCTCATATTAAAAAGCTAAGAGCTTATGAAATGAAAGAAAAAAATAATAATAAAATTAAAGTGGGGGAGGTGGAGAGAGAGAGGAGTGAAAGATAGAAACATAGGTTCCTCAGAAAGGTTGATGCAAAAAGCTCTAAGTTAATATGTGAGAATCCTTCAGAGACAAAATAACATACATCCAGTGCTCTGTATAAAAGAATAATAATTTTTTTAAAAATATTTTTTGGCTTTAAAGATAGGTTTTAGTGTAAAAATGCCATTTTGCAATAAAACTATTTAGAGCATTGTGCCCTCTGAAATTTTGGGGAAGGCCCAGAGGGTTTATCCCTTTTCTCATTTCTGCTTCAGTTTTCTGAACTGAAGCATTTTGACTTTCCACTTTGAAATGCTATTCTTCCACCTTTTTAAGTTACAGAAAAAAGATAAATCTTTTTGTCCCCCTCTTCTTTTTCCTTAAACGCATCAGTGCATAGACACAGCCAAGCACATTTTGTGAGAAATTCTGCTGTTTCTTCTCTTTGTGGGAAACAAGGTTTCTGTCCAGCAGTAATTCCTTGTGTCTTATGCATCCTTGAGGTTCTGAGAAAAGAATGAAACTGGAGGTGGGGGAATAGTGCGTGCAAAAATAACTTTCATTTGTATGCAAATTTGCTTTCATTAGGATTTTCAGTTCTTCTTTCTTAGATGTATTACAGCAGTGTTTGGAGGCCTGCTGTACAAACACATGAATTCTGCATTGTTAACATCCCTTTGTGCAAGAGCTGTTGAGCCACATCTCCGTGATTTAAGCAGAGCTGCCACTTGTTGTGTCTTGGCTTTTGCAGAGCTGTTAAAGGAGATTCATCTTGCCCAGTCTACAGCACTTGAAAGTCAACTGTCCATGCATGATTGGGCTGTCTTAGACCCATTTTATAGCCAGGAAAGGGACAGGAACCTTCAGAGACACATTGACCTCTGTCTGTTGGTCTGCATTGCCCATAAAAGAAGTCTAGGTTGAATAACTCGAACTTGGAGTTCAGATCACTGAATCCCACTCTGTGATTCCTGAACTTGCTGGAACCACTCTCACCAGATGGATGCTTTCTGCTGAAGTTGTGCACCACAGGACTGCTATTTTGCCAGCCATTGAGGAAAACGTGTGTGGGCCAGATGGATTAAAGTAGCCTTGATGTGTGGTGATTTAAGTATGCCTTCTCCTGTTTGGCTTGTTTTTTTCAGGTTTTAAGACATGGAAAGGCTGAAGAGGGGGAAGCTATTTGAACACCCTATTCATAGGAATAATTATTTTCTAAGGCATTTGAGGGGAAACAAAGAATTGATTCCCACAAAGAGAAAGGCAAAAGCTGAGACAAGGAGACATCAACAAATACATATTACACCAGCTGCCCTTAAGTAGAGTATAGACTCATAGTTAGAACTGCCCTAAGTTCCCTTCCTGACTGTGTCACTGGTTTGATACAAGATGATGGGTGAAATGGGTAACATCCTTCCCCATTAGTCATCTTATCTGAATAAAAGAAACAAAAGTTCAGATGTTACACTGACGATTTCATGTACCAGACTTATCGGCATTAATGAGGCCTTATAAATGTTAAAAAATAATGATGATAACGCTTTGAAATCTTAACTGGATGCTAGTTCTCAGCAAAACAAAATATTTTAAGTGCCATTATCCTTTAAACTCCTGTACCATTTTGCTTTTTGCTTCGTTCTGATGTGTCAAGCCTGTGGAGCAATATTCTTTCCTACTCCTCTGTCCTCGGCAGGAAGACACAAAGGCCAGGGAAAGTTGTGTGATTTATTCTAATTTTCCTTAGAACCTCTCTCTTGGTATGTTGAAACTCCAAGAGGGCAAACGCTCCCATCCAGGAAGGCAAAGCTTGTCAGATGTTACCATGACAACCTGAGTGTAATTAAGGCCCGTTTCAGCTGCTAACAGCTGTGTGCATTTTATCTGTCTTGAAGATTTTATATATACACACACACACACACACACACACACATAGATAAATATATATCTACAATGCGAGTTTACTGTGATGATATCTGCATCTATCTAGCTGTACATAAACCCACACCTAAATTGCTGCCCCTGTGCACTTCCATATTAATTGAGCTGAATAAAGAAATTTGAAAAGATCTTGCTGTTCTTAAGGATGCTGAAGCACCAGAGTTTCTCTATTGCCTTTCCTTTTACAACCACCCATCTGTAATGAAGTGTGGAAAAAAAAATATTCATAGCCAAGAAAAAGAAACCCTGCTCTAGGGTTAGAGTTTCCAGCATCTTTTCAGGTTATTGATAGAGACTGTAATTTTTGTTCCTATTAAGGAGTAAATAGGAGCTGTTTCCTAGAGTTAAGTGTCTCCTGCAAATGCAACAGGTTCTGAAATGAGTCACTTAACCTTTAGGCAACTCTTCCTGTCTTCCTACAGGAAGCCACACTCACGTGCATTGCTTCTGCACTCAGAATGGTAAGTGTGTGCTGCGCCGTGCCTCGACACTGTGCTCCTCGGAGTGCGGTGTCTCCGGGCTGGGTGTGGACCCTCTGCATCCCAGAGCAGTCAGTGCTGCTCTGACTGCGTCCTTGGGGCAGTGGACACCAGAGGTCAGGAGCTGCTGCAGGCAGTCCCCTTGATGCCTTGACATGGCTACCTGAAAACAGAGGCTAGGCAAGATTAAGAGACTAAAAACAGGTATTTATTTGAAGGGCCTTCAAAGACACATGCTGGGCAGCCAAAAGCCTCCAAGGGGCTCCACACAAGACAGACCCTGGGTCACAAGTTCTTCACACTTTTAAAAGTTTGGTCCATTTGCATGTCAGGGTTAATTCTCTAATTATAATTTCAGGTAATGATGTCATTACCCCAAGTTTGCTCCTCCTGTAGGAGGCTTTAGTTTACATATTCTGGGGCCTCGGATAACAAGGTGTCCTTGAGTTCAAACCCAGAGAGGGTTTGTTATGTCTAACCAGCATGAGAGAAGTATCTAACAGGCTGTATGAAGTTTCACATTAAGCAGTACAGGATTTGAAAAATATAGAAGTTAAAGCCTAAGGCATCACTCTCACTGGAGAGGGAATGGGAGCAGCAGGAATGGATACTCGGACACTCAAAAATAGGTGCCAGACTGATGTCCCTCAGTAGCCAACAGGGACAAGAACCTTTTGAGAGCTACCTACAGCAGGTATGTTCACTGTCACCCACGAGACCACCCTCCTGAGCTCACTGGCTTTTCCTGCCTGTGCAAGAGGCTGCATTGGGCCTACTTGGATGACGTGAAGACCTTTCATTGTGTCACAGTGGGTTACAGAATTGTCACCTAATAAACAGTGGTTCAGTTGGTTGTGTTGAAGGTAAACGTGTCTGCTGTGAGTGTGGCTCTTGAAGAATGTGGGGTTTTGTGAGATGCCACACGTAACTTGTCTGAGGCTGTGAATATATTAGACTCCCACACAAGTTTAGATACACATCTTTCCAGCAGAGGAGTTTAACTCTTCATGGAGCCCATAGGGATACAGTAAAGCATAGGGAACTTCATAAATAATAAAGTTCTTCTCTAGTATCTGTATAAATTGCCAGAGATGACACCAGTTTCAGCGGGAAGTGATGGTCAAGGGCCCAAGTAAACCATTTGTGGGAAAAGAAAAAAGAAAAGATGAGGAGGTAAAAACGTGAAGAACTGTTTTTGGGAAAGATGATTCATAGAGTAAATACAGTGTAATGAAGGCAACAATATTATTTAAAAGACAAGCTCTGGACATATTTTCTAAGACCTAGATGTTTTGTTGTTGTTTTTTTTAATGTCCTCTAGGTTTGCACCTGCTGTAAACCATACAAATGTGGATGTCCAGACTGTGTTTGGCTGGCCTTTGGGTTTTGTTTTGCTTTTTTTTTTAATTATAATAATCTGAGCTGGTGAATACAGCTGTGTTCTCCTGCTCTTTGCCTTTGCATGTGTGAAATTATAAGTGCCAAGGGATCCTGTGAACTTTCTGGTTTGGGAAGGAATCTCATTGGGATCTGCATTTTGGGAATGCAGAATTTCCCCTGAGTAAGTGAATGGGGTTATGTCCCTGCATGCTTTTTGCCCGGGGGACAAGGTAGAGGGAGGCTGCAGGCAGAGAAGCCAGCAGTGTGTGATTATATCCAGAAGGTCATGTGTCAAAGGCACAGTTCTCAGAGGTCAGGTAAGTCTCTGCAGCTCTGTTTTGAGTGCCCAGCTGCAGAAAGGCAAGTGATCTGGCATCACTTTCCCCGAAATTCTTTGACTCAATCCCACACTCCCTTCTGGTCTCTTTGCTCATAGTGTTCCTGTTTCCACTGCAAGAGATTGTGTCAGGACATTTAATTTTTTTTTTCTTTTTCCATAGGAGGTGATTGCATAGAAGGAGTTAGGTGGTTGGATGAAGAGACGCTTAAAAATCCCCTGAGAATGTGTTTCACATGTGTGTGATGCCCACAGGTGTGTGCAACTTGGAATGTGCTCAGGCTTGGATACAATAATGGCCACGTCCTAGGTACAGGTGTCCTGCACTGGGCACTGGTAAGGGTTTAGCTACAGCTGCAAGATAAAGTGGGAGTGGTGTGCTACAAGTTAGCCTGAATCCAGAGGATTTAGAACAACTTGAATGCCAGGCTGTACCTTTAGCAGTGGTCTAAATGATTCCTCAGAGGAAAAAATACATTCAGTATTTTGTGGTATTTATGTGAGGGAAGTCCTGCTCAGGGAGAGGCGTGAGTTTAAGGTTTTAAACAAAATAAATGAAATTTCATGAAGACATTGAAAGGGGGAAAAAAAGTTGGAATGGTGGGAAGATTGGGGTGACAGGGAGTAGGAGACCTTTGCAGAGTAGGGAGCTCTTTGTTAGAGGAATTTGTATTGGTTTTGATTTGAAGAATTCTGTGAATGATCAAAACATATTCTCCCTCCACCTGCACCCGATCTCTTTCCCCAGAAAATCCCCACCAAACCAAACAGAAACTGATTATGAAGACTTATTACTGCAGTCCTAGGCCTAGGGTAGGTACATCACCGTGTCCCGCAGCCATAGGGAGGAGGAGGAGAGAAGATCCAGCAGGCAGGAATTGTGCAGCAAGATTGAATTATTTAATTATTTTACAAACTCTTTTATAGACTTTTTTCTTCATAGCCTAATTGGACAAAGGACCAGCCACCCCTTGGGGCTGATTGGCTAAAATCCTAAAGCATCCATTGTCAAAATATTTTTCCACTATACCATAAACGAGACTTTCAAGGTTGCAGGTGGCTTGGTTGTTTACATTCCCTGCTACCTCTTCTGTGAGAGAGAAAAGTCTCTCATGGACTTAGAAAATAGCAAGAAAATCCTTGCTAGCATCATTTTTGTATCCACACAGACTGTTCATTTTTGCTGAAATAATTCCAAACTCTGGATGTCAAAGAATGATTTTCAGGTCCAACTCTTACACATGAATAGCTCCAGCACCTAATTTCAAGTTGGCATATGCTTTATCAGACTGGAAAATCCATCTCTGAATGGAAGCGGAAGAAATAATAAACTGGTAATTGGGATAATACGATACCAAGATTAGCTTCCTTCAGAGCTGCAATGCCTCAAGTAATTTTCTTGGGACTGTGATATACCCAGTTATATCCAAGATTATTTTGTCTTGGTATATATATATATATATATATATATATATATATATATATACTTAAATCCCCCACTGATGTTTTATAGCTGGGTAGCCATTTTGTGAAGTGCAAAGTGAATATGCTCAGGGGAAAACATCAGCATCACTACTTTTTGTGTGCCAGTTTTGGGTTTGTGCTGCCCTTTTCCTACCCCACGAGAGATGACGCCATGAGGAAAGTGTTTCACCGGCAGTTTGTATGGAGAGATGGAGGAAGGTGAGGATGGGATGTGCAAGGGATGGAGAGGTCAAATATTTACAGAACTAGGTCACATTTTCCAAGCTCAACTTCTGGATAGCAATCACAAAGAAAAAACTCATTCCTTCAGAAACCAAGATGTGCCCTGAATAAGGAGGAGTCAGTAAGAAAATGAAAAACACTCTTATCACACAGTCAAAGGATCTACTTGGAGCAGGGAGATTCAACAGTTTAAATGTGCCTTTGGACTGTAAATAGACCCAAACCCCTATCTACCAGTCAAACAGACTCCAGTCCTTTTTAACATAAGATTTGCTTTAATTACAAAAGCATATTACCATTTATCACAGCACTCTAATCCCTAACCATACACCTCCTTAGCCTCTCTTATCCAGTAACTTTACTTAGCCTACCCTAACTGATATAAATCTACATCTACACATCAAACATATTCATGAACCTCTGTCAAAAAAAAAAAAAAGCAAACACCCCCTTCCCCCTCAAGTGCAGGATTAAGCCAGTAGAGGTGTGCCTGTGCTAAGTCTGGCTTTGCTTCTGCTGAAGCTGTAGCTCACCAGAGGTGCCTCCATCCCACAAAGAGGGACAAAATCCCTGCCAGTCTTGCACGCTAGCCCATAAATCCCTTTTTTTCAGTGTGTAGGTGTTTGGTGTCACGGTGCTTTACGCATCTCCTCAGTTGCTGCCGAATCTGCCTGAGGTCTGTGGCGATGGATCAGGGTTTTGATGTTGGTTTGCCTGTCTGTACACTTCGCTAATTAGAATAACAAAACTGGTAGCAAATCTTCAGGCATCAGCCATGCATTGCATCAATTAAAAACATCAAAAAACAAAGTCTCTCCTGGTTCCTCTCCTTTCCACTTGATCTCTTACTCCATGGGATGATGCAACTGTTTCCCTAAGTCCTTCTCCTAATTACTGTGTTCCTTCTTTTCTCTGTGAGCTTTCTTGCAGCCCCAATTCTCTTCTGACATTTTATTTGCTTGCCCTTTCTTTTGCTGCTAGGGGACACCACTACTCTAATAGGGGAAAACAAGCATTTACCGAGCTTACATACTCTAGCAGAAATGTTAGCATATGATTTTTAACTAAATTTTTCTTCTCATTCAATTTGAAGCTCACTTTTAAAATTTTCTTTAAAGCACCAATTTTTTCAGCATTTCTTCCAAAGGATAGATAAGTATTGTTATCTCAATTGCATGTGGGGTATTCAAGATGCACAAGTTTGAATTAGATGAGCTCATATGTTCTATTGGATAGATTCTAAGCCACTGAGCAGGTAGGTTGATACCTTAAGATACTGACAAAACATGATTGTATGGAATTTAGATAAAACACCCTGAACATTAATTTTGACAGAGCTTGGGTTTCCAACCCTTCACATTTAAACTCACTTTTCATGTTTAACTGATGCAGGATTATAAAAGACTTGGAGGAAGACGGAGACACTGCCCTAAATTTTTTCTTAGGCAGTTTAGTATGTACAAAACAAAGCAAAGAGAGATGCCTCACTCTATAGATAATTCTTTGTGCAGAGTCTGAAGAATGAGATCATGGTATAGAGGCTACTTCTGCACTGATGTAATTTCCTTATAGGCTTCTAATATAATTGTTTATTTTTCTTAGAATAATGTAAAAATAGAAAGAGTGCACTGAATATTTCAAGTGATCCATAAATCATTCTGGGGCTATTTTGGTCTTGTCATCTCACTTTGTCCAGCTTGAATTATATTGTGACACGTGGTGGAAAATAAACACTGCTCAGTGGAATTCAACAGCCAGTGTGCAGGCATGAATGTAATCCCACACACACACAGATATTAGATGTCCCAAAATTCAGACCATCAATATTTTACCTTCTTTTCCCTCCTATTTAATCTTTCTTTTGTTTTTGATTTTGTGTATGAGTTTTTACTCTTGTCAATGAAAACTAGGATGGAAAATCTCATGACAGAGGCCAGTGCCTCCCCATCATCTTCTCCCTTTTGCTGACTCAGGCAGTTGAGAGAAGCATCTCAAATACAGGAATGTTTCTGAGCCTGAACTCTCAGCCTTTCATGCCTCACTTTTCAGTCTCCTTGCTCTGCTTTCACAGTATTTGTTTGCTTGGCATCACAATAAAACCTACCTTCAATGGGAGTTCTTTTGAAATCTCCCTATCCAACCACAGCAATGCCCCTCTTTCCCTTTCCTCCTCACTCCTCCTACTTCCTTTCCCTTCTCAGTCTCTTCATCTGTGAATACTCAGAGCTGCTGTTGGGGGAGTGACTTGTACCAGGGCAAACTGCATTTAATTCAAGTCACTCCTTACACCTACAGAGCTGCCTTCCTGCTGTTCAGCATATGTTATGCATCCCCTCTCCGTGCCTGGTCCGTCCGCCTTGGCAATTTAATTCAAGTTTCACAGCATCATGCTTAGAGTCTCCAGTTTGCTCTCAAGTGTCAGCCAAGATGGCTGCTGTCATATTCACTTAAACATCCCATGTAGATGAGCCCTTTGTATGACAGGAGAAGTGATTTGGTGAGTCAAAACCAGCACAAACCAGGAGACACAGCATCTCCTATTGCTAGCTGAGCTATCCTGATATTTCTGACCAGACTTCACATGCCACAAAGGACTGACTGCAACCACACTTTCCTGACGAGCTTCTTCTTAATTAATTATTTCTCTTCAAAGAATTTGGGGGGAGTTGACATATTGATCCAGGTTACTTGCACTCAGCCCAAAAGTAGACATCTGTTTTGAAAATTTTGGAGAATGCTTTATTAAAAAAAATTGGAAGCAAAACAAAAGCCCCAAAAGAGTGCAGGCCTTATAAACAAAGCACCAGGGACCAGAAAAGGCAAAAAGTGAGTAGTGTTAGTGCATCTGACAACGTGAAACAGGATGCCTGTTCTTGCATCCTTTGGTTAAATCAACTCAAAGTTACTGTCTAGGAGGAGGATAAAAGAAGGGGGGAGTGGAGGAGATAGAGGATAAAGGTGGATGGGGAACAGGGGGAAAGAAAGAAAAGAAAAATCAATCGAAGCTGAGTGAGATTTTGTTTGCCAAGTTTCCAGCTGCTGCTCAGAGTGAATTTTTATGGCCAAGTTATAAACCTTTGAAAATAGGAGTTTCTAATGGAAATGCTGACAGACCCTTTATATGGTGACATTAACACTGGCCGCTCTGCAATTGTCCTTGCCTTCTTTTATTTATTTTCCTCTCTTTGTCCTTAAGGTCCTATCACACTTACAGTGATCCTGGTGAAGAAACAAAGAGAGAGAGGTCAAAATCCCTTAGAAACAGGAACTCTTTGTAAGCTGATGAAGCAGGTTGGGGAAGGGCGATTTCACTCTGTGGGGACAGAAATGCTTCAAGTTATTGTACCCTCTTGTGATGCAAAGTAGTGTTCAATCTCTCAATATATATTGTTTTATCTGTCTTCTTTTTATTCCTACTCTCAGTAGCTAAATGTCTTGTGAATGGTGTTCCTCGCCACAGCCAATTAATAAGGTAAATCATTAAGCTAATAACAAAAGTGAGCTTGAGAGTAAAAGGAAAAAAAAAGGGAATTGTACGCTGTGTTTTCCTTTTGGTATTTTGTGTGTGTTTCAAATATTCAGGTCTCTTTCTCAGCTGAAATGAAAGTGGTCTTGTAGGGGAAAATCAGTCTTTCCTACCCACTTATTGAGAACCTTGTTTATATTCTTACAGGCTTTTGATTTACTTGAGAAAGTTTAAATTTCCTTGTGTCTGAATGGCCTTAAAATGAGTCTCAAGCTGTATTTCTGAAGGAAGCAGTCACCTCTGGGTTGCTGAAAAGAAAATGGTCAGGAATACGACCTCTTCCATGTTTGCTGCCACAAGCTTTTCCTTCACTTGTGCAGGCTGGGATGTGGAGCATCCAGTGACCTGCAGAAAACAGGCTCTGTGTGGAGCCAGAAAAAGGGTTAACAACTCTGAGGGCACTTGGGGACTCTGCAAAAGATGTGAAACTCTCCTGAAGGAAAGGGAGGAGGGGATGTGCAAGGAGGGAAATGAGGACATCAGCCTTAGCCCTCTCATTTCCTTCTGCAGCCCCTTTGACTTGCCAGACAAAAAAGAAAAGTGTCTGCATCACCTGAGATTTAGCTTAGTCTTATCATTCTTGGAGACATAAAGCATAAAGAAGGTCTTTAATTAGAGATGAGAAAAAAAAATGTCTCTGATCTTTCAAATCCTGTTACTCACCATTTCTGGGCCTTGCTGATTCGACTTTCCATCAGCAAGCTCTTGTGTGCACCAGTGCCCTGGTGGCTGTGAGGAAGTGGGATGTCACATTTGTTAGGAGAGGTTTCTTATAAACTGTCCTGCTTGCAAAGGCACCTCCTGCCATGGTAGGTGGGTCCCAGGCTGGTCCCAGAGTGAGAGAGGCAAGTGCTGGGTCGCAGGATGAGCACATGTAGCACCTCTAAGCATCCTCAGAGAGCAAAGGTGATGGCACCGTCTCCCAAGAGATGACGGATCCTCCTCTCCAGCGAGGCACCCTGTTTGCCTCTCTAAAATCTGTGTGTCTGTACTTCAAGGTTTGTGCCCTGACTGGAGCCATATGCACCTGTGGAGCATTTGGCCATCATTGGGTTTAATAGATCTCAGTCATGCCTCCCTGCACGCCCCAGAAGGTGGAAGTCAAATACATGCCGCATGCTTCAGTGCTCTTCAAACACATGCTTAGCATCTTAACTTTATTTCTTGGTTTCCATTTTGATGGTACACAAAGGGTTTGATGTTTTCATTGTTATACACAGTAGCTTAATTTTTTTCCTTGTAGCCTCTGGGCTGTTGCACCACTGTTATGAGATTCCTCCTAGGAACAGCAGGGCAGAAATGTTCTTTATTATGTGCTTGAATTTAACTTTTTTTCCCTCTCCTCCATTCACTCCCCCCACAGTTTCGTTTGCTTCTCTGGTTTTAATTAGCCTTGCTTTTCCAATTAACATCCTGGTCTGCTGCAGTGAGGCCAAAGGAGGGAACCAGAAAGGCATGGCAAGAACCCCCTTTTCTGAGAAAGACTCGTGGCTGAGGCTTGGAGACTGAATTTTCCCAAGGTGGAGCTGCATTGACTGATTCTTAATAAAAGGAGAATTTGGGGCCCAGCGGCACTGTGGGTTTGTAACAGGCATTGTTCCTTGAAAATATTAAGCTCAGTAGGAAGCACGTTCCCCCTTGGCCTCTTCTAGTCTCAGGTAGTGATATGGAAACTATCATCACATTTGAACCCCTTGCAACCTGTCCCTAGGTGGTAATGCTTTATGAATACCACTGAGCAAGCAAAAAGAAGAAAGGAAACAGGAAAATAAAAGATTAAAAGCAAAACCTTTTGGCTTGTCCCCCAGCACAATCATCTTGGTATTTTCAATAAACTAAAACAAAACAAAACAAAAAATTTGGGGCTGAGCAAATCCCTTAATTGGGACTTAAAGGTTTTTTCAGACATTTGCCAGAAGTGTCAGACTGCTGTCAGTGCATCACCTAATGTGATACTTTTATCCTCTCTAGCTTGGCCCTTGCTTTGGATTGAGTGAGTCTGGATTTACCTCCCTGATTTTCCTTCTCCTGCACATGTCCAGCAGAGGGTGGGGCATGGGCATTGTTGCAGTGTGGTCCCCTTGTCCAGCAGGTGTTCCACTGGTCCCAGACCTCCCATAATGGTCCATCCTTCCATAAAGGGTCACAGCATGTGAGAGCCAGGGAAAAAGGGACCTGGATCAGCCTCGTTCCCTGGGGTGCAGTGTAGGGAGAGATGGTGATGGTGAACTCCTGACAGTGATGCTCTGTCCAGCCTTCCTTTCTCTGTCTAGGCTGTGTTCCCTGGCTGGGGACTGATCTGCAGTCACAGAGCCCTTGATCCTAGTGTGCCTTAGCAGGAATCAAAGCCTTCCAGGAAAGAATTGTAGGCACAAATGATATACATGCATATTTGTACTTAGATTGGGTATGTTTGCATGACATTTCTAGATAAATATCATCTTGTAAGAATATCCCTTTCTAGAGAATAACTTTGGTCGGATACAGCCAATATCTACTTATTGGCACAACCAAAGTTCGAAAAATGGCTTTGATCAGGACAGAGAATCTACTTAAATAAGAACAAATTAACATTCTAGAGAACACTTTTCTACTGGTATTCTTGAACAGACCAAACTATCAGAGCTTTAATTTTTTCTCTCTGTCCCTCTTCCTGTCTCTGCTCATTTTTCTAGCTGTGATCATGCATCCTTAATTCCATTCAGATTTCTTTCCTTTGAGAAGATGGTATTAAATTAATAGCTTTGCTGGAAATACAAAAAAAGAATGTAGCCAATATGTAAAGTACCTGGAGATTTATCACTTTGCTGAAGAAATTAATAATTACAACAATATGAATCTCATTGCTTTGCCCAGCCCACCAAAAAATTAACAAGTCTCTTCCCCTCTAGAGATAAAAATCTTATTTAGATCTGTCAGGAATATACTTTTGTAGCCTTTGCAATATCATTGTCAGAGTGGGGAGAGGGGGAGGGGAAAAGGATTCTATGTAATATAATGGATTTTAAATCTAAATATTTGATCACATCATTCTCTGCTGAGATTTTATTTTTCTTTATCTTACTTCTAACATTTTATTTTACCCTCTTCCCACTAGGATGGTCTAGCTTTAGTCACACTTCCAAAACAGCTCTTTGTTAGACCCTGGATTCAGCCCTGGAAGGGTTATTATTAATAGTGATGTTTCTCAGTAAACTTGCCTCCCAAGGTTGCTCTAGCCAAGATTGTTTAGAAAACTCCACTGGGATACTTGTAAGGGACACCTTGGGTCTAATGTACTAGCATTTAATGGACAAATCTATTTAGGTCCCTGTGTTAATATAAAACGGTTTTGTTAGTTGTGAAGCAGGCACAAAGCACTACTAATAACAGCTGTGAAACAGAGCTAATTTGAGCATCAGTGGCCACCTGAATACTGGAAATTCAGGGCACTCTCAAAGCCTCTCTGTTCTTGAT
The DNA here is from genome assembly GCF_041296385.1 of Aphelocoma coerulescens. Lineage (NCBI taxonomy): Eukaryota > Metazoa > Chordata > Aves > Passeriformes > Corvidae > Aphelocoma > Aphelocoma coerulescens. The sequence continues at coordinate 7,418,694 of NW_027184085.1, forward strand.
GAGTAAAATTGGATTGATGAAAATTTCATTATTAAACCAGAAATGCTTACCTCCCGTGGAATATATTTTTCACTTCTTTGAAAGCAAAAATTACATTTTGCTTGAGAGAAGAGCACAATTTGACAGCTAGGGGAAGTTTATTCCCTGCTTTTCCATTACTTGTTTTGGAAGGTTGATCCCAGGCTGGACTTGTAATTCAAAAGGATTTGGAGTCTGTGCTAATGTGATAATGGCAATATTGGTGCTATTAATATTGTGTTTCACTCTGCCTTGTCCTGCCAGGTTGTAGTTTTAGGACCACTCAGACTTGTCTCCTGTTCTGTGGGGAGGAGATGTCAGCCAGATGATCTCCCTAGCCCAGGGTGATACTTATTTTCCCTGGTAAAGTGCTGCAGTAACCAGGGCTGCCACAGGAGTGGGGAGTCAATGGAGATTTCTGAGTAAAGAGAGGTGTTTTGTAGCTTCAGCATTGCAGGTCCTAGAGTGGGACGAAATTGTCTCAAATTCCAGCCAGGTACCCAGTTTGCCTTGGTGTGACAGAGAGAAAGGAGGTTACTGGGGGCAGGGAGGAAGAGGCAAAGAGAGACACCAAACCATGACACAGCTACTTCCTTCCTATCCCCAGTTTCCCTTCATCTGGCTCTTTTTGAAATCACATTTTCCACAGCAGGTCACAAAAGTGCTCTTTCTGTCTGTCCTTTTCTTGCCACGCTGAATAATACAGTGGTTCTAGGTTTCCTTCTTGCATGACTGAATCCTCACATGCTTGGTTCTGGTTTAGAATCTGGCCTAACAACCAATTTGTGCTCACTGTGGGAGGGGAAGTAATGACTCTATTTGGAGAAAGAGTGAGGGAAAGAAACAGAGGGCATTTTTTCTGAAATATTTCTGAAAGGAACCTTGTGGAAGGCATAAAGTTACAGATGATTTAGCATTTTTTCTCTGGGACAACTGGGTGGAGGAAAGTTTTTGGACAGCAGGGAACTAGTGGCACGTGATGCTGTGCAGGTGTTGGATAGCAACACAGCAAGAAACAACACGAGAAGCAAAAGGTCAGTTGGCCAGAGCATCTCCTGTGTGTGCACCGCTGTGCTTTTAAAAGATGCATTGCTTTGTTTTTTGTTTCTGGGGCTTGTGGTGGATAATACCAACAGTTTTTGTGCTGCCTTGGTATCCTGTGTGCACCAGTGTAGCTCATTCCTGCCATGACCCTGTGAATATCACTTTCAGTGGCACAGATCCGTCCTGTTGCTCTTGACTCTGCGATGCCATGCAGGCTCTCCTGTAACTGACAGGTGCATTTCTCAGGGGACTTATTTGTCAACCTGGAATTCCCCTTCCTCTGCTTTAGCAAAAACCTGTCGACACGATTAGCATGGGGACTGCTGATTCACCAAGTGGGAAACAAGAGGAGATTGTTTATTTGCTAATGTCAGACGTCAGTTCAAGGTAATCTCTGACCCTTGGTCAGGCCTCAGGAAATGAAGCTAAGTGATACCTTGGCCAGTTTACTTTGACAGAAGAAGCAAAAAATTATTATAAACTATATAGAGATTAAAAAAAAAATATAGAAAAATCCCTCCACCTAGGAACATTTGGCAGCAAGGAATCCCCAGCATATTGGCTCTTGGAAAGTATCTTCATCCATCTTTGTGACTTTTTACTTTAAAAAACTAACTTAATCCTAACCTAATTCCCTTCAATTTTCAAGGAGAGTTGGAAGAGGATATAGAAAAAAAAAAAAAAATACACCAAAACAATGGAAAGCCTAAGTGCTAACAGATGGGTAAAAAGTATGTATAAATTACATTGCCAAAAGACCTTACTGATGGAAAGTTGGTATCTCCCTAATAAAATGATATGAAAGGTGTTTAATTTGTGGGATAAATTAATGGTTGACAGCATGAAAAATCCATACTGTATACAGTATCCACCAACCCTCTCCTCTGTTGGATTTCATATACCATCTTGATAATGAACAAAAGTATTCTGGGCTTTTAACAGTGGCTAATACTAAGATTTTACAGAGCTGATTATATTTTTCATGATGCCTGCTCTTTACATAAACTGGATGAGACTGGATATATTTTTCAGTCTGAGCCAGAAGATGACTGAAGCATCTCCCTAAAACCCCTCTGATTTTAAATTGTAGCCCAAAGTAGGGTCTTAATCAGTCATTGGTGCAAATGACTGGTGAGCAGCTGCCAGCCTGATCCTAACCTCACTGATGTTAGCAGGAATCCTTAGCACCATGTGAATGGTCCATGAAAGCAAGTAGCCTGAGATTTTCCTTCCAACTTAAAACTCACACAAAGGGACTAGGAAAAAACATCTCAGGGTCAGTTTTCAGTGGAGGACAGTGTTATTTTCTTAAAAAGTGTTACTCACAATTCGTTTTTTGTGTCTCTGGCCATTCACATACACTCCTTTCTCACTGCCTTCCTATGATACCCATGAATTTGCAGTCCCTAAATGGGAGCTCGGTCATGAGAACAGAATCCCCCACCACAGGTGGGAATAGAAGAAGTCTTGGGCAGACACACAGTGGCGGAATTTGAGATAAATGAATCCTTGTCTGCTACAGTTCCCTCTTAAATATCCTTACTAGCATCCTGGTGAGATGAGTCTCCATTCCTGGTCTGATGATAGAAACAGATGATCTTTTAATAGTTCCAGTGGTAGGAATGCTGTTCCCTCATCTTCCGATGAGGAGTTTAGAAACCGACAGGTAATTAGCAGGAGCAGCTGTTCATATGAATAGGCCTATGTCCAGCTTTCCCCTCTTCAACTGTTATGCTCTGTGGAAACAAGGAAAAATGATATATCAGTGCAAGGGCAACTTCATTTCATGTTCTTTTTCATCTCCTCCATCATTTACAGCAGTTCCAACAATACTGCTGTGGTAGCAGGTACCACTTAAAGCTGAGACCTGCAAAAGAATGAGACCCTTGACATTTGTGTTAATGGATGCAGTATTTATCCTTTTTGTTATACTATGTGGCACCTAAGAGGTTTTTTTTAATCTATTTCTTGAAATTTACAAAATATCAGTTTTCAAGGGTGGTTTTGTTCAGAAAATGCTACTAAGTGGGTGAAAACAATCTGTTGCATAGACAGCTTCAAATAGAAGAAGATAAAAAGTAAATTTTTTAGAGTTCTTTGGGGGGATTTTCTGCTTTGTTGTGTTCTATGTCAACATTTTGTGAGGCGGGTGGGAAAGAAAAGAAATACACTAGAGGCTTCAGTATGAATTAAGACGTGCTTTCCAAATCATTAAAGGGAACTGTTAATATTCACAGACACTTCCAGGGGTCAGTTCAGCCTACCTAGGATCTGAATTGCCATCTGGCTATGCCAATCTCTGCTCATTCAATACATAGTGAACTTAGGGACTAGACTCCTAATACCAAGATGCTGTTTCCAATTTTGTATTAATATTCTACTCAGATGTGGAAGATTGTACTTCCATTAGAATCATCTAATTCAGAGGGTGGTTTTTTTTAAATGTGAGCTGTTGCCTTGTCAAAAGGAGTTCTGCTGGTGATGTAGTAATTCAGATTGTAAAGTTATGCATCAATAATTGCTTGTTGGGCTCAGTGAGAGGCAGGACCCTGCAGGGTTAAGTGTCTCATGAATGTGCAGAGATGAGCTTTGCCTTTGGGAGTTTTCCAGTGTGGGGAAGGAGTGGGGAGGGGTGGCAGAGAAATGGGGTAGAGGAAGTCTTGTTCACCAGCAGCCAGCAGTACAACTGTGAAGAGAACTGGTGGTTCAGCCTTGTGCCTTTGACTGCTGGTCCCTGATTCTCTCCAGCTGAGGTGTCAAGTTAGGAGCTAATCTCCTTCAGCTCACTCTGCAGTCAATGAAATCTCTTGAAGCGTTTCTGAAGGACAGGTTACTTAAGAGCTTGAAGTTAATGAGATAAATTGAACAATTGGTGCCCCTTTAAGTTGCTGTCACTTCTGCCCATTGAAATCTCCAATGTGCATTTGGTATGGCAGCATGACAAACCCTAAGCAATGGTAATGATGACTTCAGCCTCTCCAACACCAGTTAGCCAATATAATATGAAAGTGTTAGTAGTATAGGTTGTATTTTTGGTTAGATATGCTATTTCTCTAGCTGGGAGAAGTGCTCCATGCAGAGCCCCATCAATAGCTCTGGAAACTATACTCAGTGTTGCTAATTGGATCCTCTGCATTTTCTAAATTGAGGGAGAAATGCTGGAGCTGAGAAAGAGGCTGGAGCACCTCTTCTCTCTATTCACTCTTCAGCACTTCTGCAGCTGCAACCATTGTTTTTCCAAGTAATTTCCAGGAACCCAGACAAAGGAGATTACATGATCGCTACAGTGGCCTCTCTGAAGAGACAGTGTGATTAAATGTGTTGATTAGAAATTTGCTGCACATGTCTGATAGCAGTGGCATGGATCAAAAAGTCAGCCATAGGTGAAAAAAAAGCTGCCTTTTAAGAAGAACTGTGAGTACAGTGCTGTCAAATACTTACAAGAGTATAGCATAACTAACAAGTGAGCAGTGAGTTGAAAAGTTTTCCAGGTAAGTCATTTACCATATAAAAAACACATGTATGAACTTAGATGTTCTGTGTCTACCCTGTGCATAGACATTGTGGTAGCCACAGCCTACTCTGCTTCTGACTACAGATACTCAAGTACATCATCCCTCCTAGCCCTGAGCAAGTGGTTTTGACCTTCATCTCTTCTGCCCCACCTGGCAGGATGTCACTCTGGCACACTGTAAGGTAGCTTAGTTTCCCCTTGAAGAGGAAAGTCTTTTTTACACTAAAGTGTATCTTCAGGGTTTCATGCTGCCTGCTGCAGGAACATGGCTTATGTGGGACAGAGAACTGAGATGAAGAATGCAGGGTTCCTGTAGAACCTGCAGAACACAAGAATTAGATGTCCAACACAGGAAAGCTTCTTCCTTCTTCAGCATTTAAGGAATGGCAGAGTAGAGAAGACTGGCTGGTGCATGTTTGCTCTTACAAAGCACAATGCTTTGTGTGTTTTCCAAAATTTGTAAAATCTAGAAACAGGTGCATATTTTCAAAGGTCTCATTGGCAAGAGCTGAGACTATTCATGTTGCTTAGGCATTGTGATCTGTTGTGCTTGTGGTACTGTGAGCATTCAATAATGCTATTCAATGTCTATTCTGGTGTTTTGGGTGTTTTTTAAAATATGTAGACAAAATCTACAGCAGCATGGGGAGGAGAATGTTTTATACATAATATAATTTTTTGGCATTGTCTCATTTTTTCCTTCTTGTTTGTCGTCTCCTGATTTTGCACCTTGGACTCAAATTTCAAGGTGCTGAGGCGTTGCAAGTGTTTTTGCATGGTGGGGTTCCAGAATGATCCAGAGGGGTGTGCAAGCTAACATATGATGCACATTAAATTTCCTCATATAATTTACAGGTTTTACAGAAAACCTGGGATGAAACCAAGATTTCAAACCTGATTTTCCTGTGTCGCAGTGATTTAAGAGCATAGTTGGACATTTTAGTTAATTTTTTTAGCTTATCAAGTGTATGTGGGCTTAAGTAATTAGGGTTAGATTTTATAGCCATTTTGGAGAATAAGAAGATGTGAAATGTGATACTAGGATGTTTATCTCTCCAGAATATTGCACTTTTTTTGGCCCTAGGAGGCCTCTGTTTCAAGAGAAACTTTGCCATTCAGCTACCTGTGAATAAAAGATTCTTCTCTAGGTCACCAGAGCAGACCATGAGCTTTTGAACTAGAACAGACTAAGTTTGGTCCCTTTGGCCACTGAATAATTGAGCAGACAGGAGATGTCACAGAAAGTGACAAAACAAAACTTTTGAGGCTGCTGTCATTTTTGTTACACTGCACAGGGAAACAGCGTTTTACTTGAAGAGTTTTATAGAGAGAAGAGAGGAACAGAATTTTTTATTTCTCCACATGCTCCTTAGCAACAGTACTTTTTGCTTCCAGTTTGGTGCCACACCTGTAGGCTCAATCCCTCCTCAGTGTGACCCCACTGAAACCGGGGATGAAGCTGCCCTCCAAAAGATAAGCTCCGTTCGTCATGGCAATGTGACAGTGAGTGTGGCACTTTGAACTCACTGTGTATGGCCAGAGGCTCTTCTGCCTTGAAAGGAGCTGGATTTCCATCTCAGGCATACAGAGATATTTTTCATCCTAGACAGGACTCAGCCCTCCTTGCGTTAGTGATGCCATGACTTTTCCTGTTGCTCTGTGTCTGCACTCCTGGCACTGCTTCCTGGTGCTTCACAGACAAGGGCAGAAGAGCCATGGTTATGTACAATGCTGACACTGGTTGCAAATGAGGCTCAAGAGCTTCAGAAGTGTTTAGAGAGTGTGCCAGACCTAGAAGATCAGTGTGTGCAATAACAAAAGGAATCAATAAATACACAAGAGTGTGTATAGGAGTCAGAAGACTACAGTGTCAGGATTCAGGAGCTGCCAATGTATGCAGCTTAACCAGCTGACCAGTGTAACCAGTTATTTTGTTTTAAACTGTCATCCATTTTTCTTACTCATATTTTTAATATATTTGCTTTCTATATTTTTCATTTTTTAAAACAAGTGAGTAAAATGAGAGTAAATATTATTATAGTGTAGAGGTCAAGAAGCTACATCTTTGAAATCACCACAATACCTTTTGATTCTCTTAAGCTTGGGTTTCTGAGAACATGAGTCTTAAACATTTTTACTGTAGCTCTATTTTTCATTCTTGCTTTTTTTCAGTCTGTTGAAGTGACTAGCCAAGTCCCTCTCCCTCTCTCTCTCTGTCTCTTTTCCTCTCTCTCCCGCCTTTTCTGGAATAAGCCCTCTCAAATGTATTCATTTCCCACAAACCTAATAAAAATAAGGCTGTGGATAGAGGAGGGAAAGCCTGATTCCCACTGAGGGAAAAACCTTAGTTAAGATTAAGCACATTACTTTGACAGTAGAGAATCCAAACTGGGAGGAAGCCTGGAAAAAATTAATGTTCAGTAGTTCCACCATTTGTGCACCTACATGCAGATTTCCTGGCTATCTGCTCCTTCAGAAAGGTAATATTAGATAAGTAAACAATTTTAAAAAATTTTAAAAAGGTATAAGAATAAGAACTGTATCCTAATTTTTAACAAAATGTCACTCTTTTCACCTGGATGACCAGTCTGGCTTAGCTATTATCACAAGCCAATTCTAAACCAGGAATTTTATGTAAGCACTTATACTAGGGCAAATCACTGCACCTTTCGTCAAACCTCCCTGGGGCCCATGGGATGGAGAGCAGCAACAAGCAATTTACTGGCACAGAAAAATACTGTTGGAACTGCATATGAAATTCTTTCCTTCTTTTTAAACAAATGGGGATTGGTGTCACTGACCTGAGAGTGCTGCAGAAGTGGTTCCCATGGGAGCTGACCCTGCGATGGGGTGTGGCAGGTGTGAGAGCAGCACCCAGCAGTTCTGCACAGAGCTGTGGGACAGGAGCCCACCCAAGGGTGAGGGACTTTTGGAGACCCTCAAAAGGGTCAAACTTGTACATGTAACTTGAGCACAGTCCAGTGAGGTCCCATCCACCCAAAATGTCCTTCTCAACCTACCCCCATCCAAACAAATTAGCTTTTCTGTAGGATCTGCTGGGTCCTTTTGCACCCCAAACCTTCACAGAGAGCAGATCTGATGATCTGACCTGAGTGGAAGATACCCTTCACTGCTGCTGCAGTAGGCTGCCAGGATATTCCTGCCATCAACAGAGCCATCCATCCAATCCTTACTGGTAAATTGGAGCACAGATCACATGCTTTTTCAGGCTAATGATGATATAAAGGAGTACAGCCAATTGCCACTGCAGCAGCTCCAGGCAAGCACAACCTCTACTATTCAAACAAGAGGGAGGAAGGAAGCTTCCAAAATGCACCTAGTCTTTGCCCATCATGAATGATCTTTCTCCTCCTGGCTTCAGGCTTCCTTGGTAATATCAGAGCCAAGTGCTGCTGCCATTGAGACTTGGTAAACCTGGTGTAGCACAGCTCAGTTTTCACTTCATTATGTTTGACTCTCACAGGTATGGTCAAAGATGGGAAAAGAGATCATGTTATTCTGAAAGTCTGTGTCCCTCAGCTGTCTGCCCAAGCAATGTGGCACCAGCCTGCCTGGCAGGGAAGATGGTGCAGGATTTTGTGATGGGTTGAGAGAGACAATATATCATGAATTCAAGTCTGCCTTGTGCTTCTGTGTAAGCAAATGGGAGCTTTGCCTCTAATTTTGTGGAGAGCAGAAGCAGGGCCCTGGTCAACAGAAAATAAATCTTTTAAACAGAAGGGAGTAAAATGTGAAGACGGATTTCTTTTTATCAAAGTTAAAAAGTACTTACTACTTGGAGGAAAAGTATTTGTCTGAATTATGGCACTGAAAGTCAACTTTTCAAAGAGCTCTCTAAATAGATTTGTGCTTTCCTTTCAAAAGTTCACTTCTGAAAGTTAAGAAATCCCGAATAAGCATTAAAATTTATTTACAAAGTTATAGGTGTGAATATGAAGCATAAAATGAATATTTAACATATAAGAGCTCTTGCTTAATATGTGATTGATGTTGTATAATATCTTAATATACATATTGTATAATATATTAATATATATAATTGATTCATTTTTTTATTATCCCTGTCATAATGATCATTGCTTATTTCCCACTGAAATCTGTTTCTGATGGTTAGTTCTAAGCAGATAATTTTTCTGCGATTAACATCATTGGACATCTCATTACAGACAATCAAAGATTTTGATCCTAAATACTTTTTGATAATTAATCTGATGTTTTATTGAGTGTTTTTGGCAACATGATAGATTCAGGAGACAAATTCTGCATTGTATGACACCATGAAAAACTTGGACTAAATAACTTATCACAAAGAATATTTACCATTTGGAAAAAAAAAAAACAGGTATATTTAGAGTAAAGTCTCTCTAACTGGTTCTTCTGTAATGTGCAATTTAAGATTGACATGCCATCTAATCTATAACAGTGGATTACAGCACTTTCCTTACTGCTGCATTCAAATATTGAGCCTAGTTTGAAGTATTGATTCAGCTGTCTTCAGCCACTAGAAATATGACAGTTTATACCAGCTATCTGGTTAGTAATGTCTCCATAAAGTGATACATTTGAAAAATACATGCTTAAAAATAATACTTTAATTTTTGCTTGCTTCTTAAAAAGACCATCATGGTTGTCATTAAATGAAAATAAAATGCTCTAGTTCTAAAGGACAAGGTTTATAATTTTTTTTACTACAGTCGATCAGGTCAGATGTGCAGCCCTTGTGCAGCTGATACTCCTTTTACAACCAATGTTGTGGACATCTTCATTTTATTTTTATTTTTAAACCATTTTGCTCAAGGAAGCTTTGCATAATTGGACATTTATTCCATCAGTGTGCTGGTTCAGATATGAGCTCTCACATAGGAGGGGCTGGTCTGTTTAAAAGCTCCTGTGTGTCAAAGCAGGGGAGAGAAATAGAACTGTTAGGAATTATTCATAGAGCCACAGCAAGCTTTCAAGGCAAAAAAAAAAAAAAAAAAAAAAATCCTGCCTTAATTTTTGCACTGTGAGGTGGAGGCCAAGCTGACCTTCCCACCCAAAGGCACTCTGCCTGCTCATGGCTCACTTCTTCTGTAGTCCTTCTGGCATCATGTCTTTCTTCAAGCTTCCCTCCATCCCACCTCACAGAAGATAACTCAGAGACTGAGGGACAGAGACACCACTGAAGGGAAAATCTCCTGGGGGTGACACTATGCTAATACCAAATAAATAACAAAATTAAACCCAAACCTGTTAGTGGGTAGGTCACACAGACAACCCTTTTAAGACAACTTCTTGATGCTGGAGGGAAAAGAATATGAATCAACAGGCAGGACAGAGACTGTGGGTCTGCTGAATGACTCATTCTGGGAGTGAATTGTCTTCATTAGCATAGTGTCACCCATTTATTTTCCTCTGTGGAAGGAAAGGGCTTCAGTTTCCTCTCTTCCTCACATGACCTTCTTCAAAGTTATTGTAGAAAACCACTTGGAGATCCAGCACCAGCTCTGTTGCTTTCCTCCTTTTTTCCTTCTTTTTTTTTTTAGTGTGACAAAAAAAGCTATTTGAAACCAAAATCTTTGTAGGCTGCTTACTCTCTATTCTATTTAATTTTCTATATCAGGGCTACATTATGACATTCTAATCAGGTTCCCACATCACACCCATCGCTACTGAAGTGACTTTTATTTATTGTTTCTTCCTTTCTCTCTTGTGCCCTCCTTCATTAGAAGGACATTGTGGCTATCTGGGAAATGAAATGACTCACTCAGTGAGAAATCCATTTGTATCATACAGGAAGGGCAAAACAGATTTGCTCAGTTGCTTGCAGAATGTGAGGGCAAACCTTCTTGGTGGTTTTCCAGTGCCTTTTCCTGTGTTCTGAGCCTGGGAAGCAAATAATTTTGAAATTGCTTTTTCTAACTTGGTTTGGGTGTTTTCTCTCATGTCTTTAGGAGGTTACTTACTAGAAAAGGAATAGAGGGAGAGAGAGGAAGGAAAGGGGTTGGTGATAGAAGGGTAGGGTGTAGCCTTGAACAGAGTCTGGTAAGGTTATCCAGCATATCTTCCTCATTCCAAAGAGGGATGAACTGTTCTTTTCTGTAGAATTTGTACAGGAGGTTTTGAATTCTGTGGAGCTGAATTTCTGGTCTGATTATTATCTAATCCCAACATGTGAGATTAAAATTGATAGTTCTAAAGCTGAGAAATACATACGTGAGGAATGAAGCTTTTAGCTGTATTGATCAAACTACCAGTTTTATATGAGAATTAGTTGGTATTTAATCTATCTAGCAGCATATATCAAAATTACAACCTAAGGTTTTTAATACTTACAAAAAAAATTGGGAGGGGAGGCTTGGGGAGATATAAATCAATGGGATAAACTGTAATTAGCTTTTTTTCTGATAGATTATAGTTCCTTCCCCGAACGAGAACTCAGTACAGTCACTATATATATTTAAATTGCATTAACTATCCTAAGAGCTGTAAAATACCTGGAGCATGGGAGATGTCTAATATAATAAAGAAAATAGTAAGTAACAATATATAACTAGGAGCTAGTGTTGAATTTTTATGGGTCATGTTGTTTATAGGCTTATAACTGTGCTCCTGGCTGGAGCATGCACTAAAGAATACCTAACTAAGAATCAAGGAAAATACTCTGCCAGAAGATTTGCATGAGTCCTTTTCTTTCATAAACTCTATGTATTAACCATGTTCAAATACAGTAGCCTGCTCATGGAATGTTAGGTTAAAAAAAGCAAAAAAAGTATAGAAAACTTTTGTCAAAAGATACTTTGTGTTTGTTTAAATATCTTTCAGTATCAAGTGTAAAAGATTAGAGAGAATTACTTAAATTAAAAAAAAAAAAAAAAAACGCAGCAAAATAACCCTAAAAAATAACCTGTTAACATTCCAGAAACATTGGATTTAATTTTTTTTTACTATTCTGCATGACTTGCAAGTTCTTAGAGCTGAGATTTTTTTGTAGTAGAACCTGAATTTTACTGGCAACTGACATTGTGTCCAAAGAGAACACAAACACAGACCTGGAGAATCAAGTTTTGAAGAAACCTTTTGGCATTAATCAAGCTGACATCTTTAGGATGTTTTTTTCATACACTTTCTCCACCACTAACATTTTCAAGGCTGTGCTCAATCACCTCCAGCACACATGCTCAGTAGTTTTATAACTGGTGGTTGACTTATCAAGTTGTCCCTCCTCTTCATTGCCACTTTTATTTGGCTTCAGATCCTGAAATCCTGGTTCTCCAGTTCAAAGTGACTTTGTCAGAGTATCTGTATGTGACTTGGACTTACACTTGGGCCTATCTGAGGTGCATTTAGCAACAACTCTTTAAACCTTGGTACAGTCATAAAACCTTCCAAGAATATTGCAGTTAGCTCATCACCTTCTAATGGATGTCTTGTACAGCCCTGAAGCAAAGAAAACTCACATACTGTTCTGAAATACACCTTGGATTTGCTGTGCTTCTGGTCATCAAACATTAACACCAAATGTTTGCAATCAGACTGCCTATTGTAGAGACAGGAGTTCTTTGAATATAGAGAAGCACATTGTTCTGGGATGATGGTAGGCACTATCCCCCATAGGAGAGATCCTACTTTCAGTGACATGCTATCTTATTTCTATTTTACAGCTGCTCTGCAGAAAAAAAAAAAAAAAAAGATGCTGTGTTTCAGTGTAACTCTGGGCATTTGGTTGTTGGTTTTCATCATGGTAAAGTTTTCTTTACCCCCACTGCTGTTTTCTTTTCTTATGACAACGCATCTATCAAGGATTTTTAGGCTAATTTAGGGATCTGCCTGCTTACATGTTTATTATGAGTCTCAATCAAGCCATCAAATCTTCTTCAAAAGTACAGAAAGACTGGAAATACTTAGGATGTAATGAAAGTAAGAAGCTTTATGACCATAAAGGAGAAGGGAATAGTGGGTGGCAGATGAGAATAGTCAGAGAGAAGTTTACATCTCTGTTCTTTCCTTACGGTCCAATGGATAGAATTTTAATTCCTCAAAGACCTGAGTCAACTCTGTTGAATTCCCTGGCTGCAGTAGACAACCTACATGACTTTAGAAGTTACTTAGCTTGTCTATGGCTCAGTTCCCCTTCCTGCTTACTTGCTTTTAGGCAGCACATTGCTGATAGCAAGATACTCATAATTAGTGTCAGGGTAATAGATAGGAGTTGAACAGATGATCTGAGAGTGGTGACTTACCTCAGGGCCATACGCCAAGCCCTGGCTACTGCAGGAATAAAGCCAAGTCCTGTAAAGGTTGGTGGCTTCCTAGTGAGACTTTCTGCTTTCTGTGCCATGCTGACTGACAGGAGAAAGGGGCCACACTGCTTGGCGTGCTTCAGGATTTGATAGATTATGTACACATACCACTACAATCAATTTAAAATATTTCTTGCTGTTGCTATCACTTGGATCTTGATGCAGCAGTGGGTGAAGGCACTGAATATAAACACAGGATGAAGCATGATGGGCAAGAATATCTGATCTGAAAACTGACCTTGGTCTTGGAGGCTAATCCAGTTTGGTGCTCAGTGTGCTCATCTCCCCACCAGCTTCACCAGAATATGAACAAGCTGTACACCTTGAAGGATCAGCCTCCTTTAGTACGTATTTTAGCCTTTGGCAATGCATTAATTAAATGAGGATAATGCTTACTTTCCCCTTGAGGATATTGTGAGGCTTGGTGTAGAGAGATATTTTGAGCCCTTCTCATGAAAGACACTGCACAGAGTAAATGCCAAGCGTTATGCACCTCTTGAGAATCAAAAGGTCACCCACTGAAGACCAGGCTAAATTCCCATTGATTTTTATGAGAACTCTGGGTGGAGCGAGAAAAACAATCCCCAGGGCATGGACTGATCCTTCTGGCCTACTCAGAGCTGGGATCATGTAAGCTTTGATACTTTCTGGAATTAAATAATTTACTTCTTTCTTAATTTCATCATCCTTAATTTAGCCTATCTTGAAGAGTAGCAATAGGTCAGTTGGATGGGGGGTAAGGAAGCCACATGGAACAAGTGAGGAGGAATTAATTAGGTATGCTGCTGGCAATGTGCTGCTACCCTCTGTGGAAGTCACAATGCTTAGAGCTATGGAACTACCAGGGAATGAAAAATAAAATAAAAGGCTTTAGATTTACGATTCCCACTCTTATGTGTTCTTGCCATCGTTCATATGGATTAGGACTTAAGTTCAAACATTCCCTGTAGAAATGAGGGTTTGCTGACTTAGAGCAAACAGCATTAGGAATACAGGTTAGGCAAACCCAGAGACATTCAGGTTGATCTTAAGTTTCAGCTGGAGTCGGTCTGAAGTGCTATGTTTATATTTTTTTTTTTACTCTGGTGAGGCAATATTCATAGGATAAACAGAAATTGTGGAATCTATATTGGTCAGAGTGCTTCAATGCTGTTTTGGGGGAAAAAATTAAACTAGACCTAACACTCGAATATTTTTACAATTCCTCTTCCTTGTTTGTTTCTGTTTCTAGCTTCTTCCACTACCTGTCCTTTCTACCGTTTCTGGGTTATTTCTGAGTCACCCTGGGCAGCATTAATGTTGAGAAGTTCAGGTGTACCAGAGAGACAAATTGCTTCAATCTGAATAAGAGGAGGAAAGTGATATCTTGGTATCCAGCACTGTGGCAGTGCACAGAGGTCAAGAACCAAGGCATCTCTATACAAATTAGACTTTATACAAACATAGTCTGTGGCACAAAAGCTTTAAAAGTAACATTCATCAGATGAGGGAAAATAAAATAATTAAATATAAGGTTAGAGGTAGGAGCAGGAAAAAAATTAAGAATGACAGACAAACACAATTTTGGCCTCTGTCTTATGGAAGTCAGGCAGATGTGCTTCCATGGAGGTTGATAACTCCTCTGTTCAGAGAGTTTACAACTGTCACAGGGAACAGCAAGTTTCAATAAATAGGAAAAGAGCTGCAGAAAGCTATTGTGATGTGGAACTGCCCAGCAAAGATGTTAAGCACAAGGGTTCTTCAGGACTGTTGTGCTGTCTCAGTCTACAGAAGCTGTGAAGATTATATTAGACAAGCATCCCTAAACTACTGCATATTAATATCTCCTTCTGGATCATCAGATCTTTTGGGACTCCTCACAGCTCTGATAACTAGCTTAAGAAACAGCAACACTGATTTGAGACCTGAACTTTGAAAAAGAGAGAGAAGGAAATATTATGTCCCTTGTAATAACTTTTTCAGCTGGTCTGGAACGCAAGTTCAGATTTAAAAGCATGTAACAGTTGAAAATGTGACTCTTAGCCTACTTGCACAGTTCAATTCTCTTTCTTGTCTGGGGCCATGGCTGTCCCCAGGGCTGTTTGATTTCGTTCTGCTTGATCCTGAGCACCAATTCCCTATTTTCCATAAATCCAAAAGATGGAGGAACAGATCATAATGAAGGTGAATCCCATGTTCCAGGAAGCTAAAGGGCTAGAAGGGATCATGAATTGTAAAACCTCTCTCTAGTTATCCCACTGGTGAAGTGACTTCTCCTTTCCACTTCTCAACCTCCCTAGCACCCATTCTGACCATGAATTTTGGGCCTGTACCAGCCTATGTTACAGATACCAAATCAGAATGCTCATTTCTTTGTCTCTGCATCAGGCAAAACATTCAGTGGTGTCATTAAACAAGGAGCCTCTTTCTACAGCATCCCTCCTCTGGAAAGAGCCTTCTGATTTCTGCTTTGGGGAATGCATTAATGATGCCGATAGGGAACTCTCTTGCAGGTTGTTTCTTGCAGCGTACGAGGATTTTACTCTATCAAAGGGTTTCTGGCTGTCTCTTAGGGCCCAGGCAGCATTGCTGCTCTAATTCCTGGGCCTGGTTTTCATTTAGCTTTTTATTACTTCTACCCTGGTGTGACTCCACTGACCTGCAGAGGCTTTTCTCTGATTCATGCTAAAATAGCAATCTATAGTTCACTCAGAGATCCTGAATTCACTCTTTCCAATCCTTCTTCACCATTTCAGTCACAATGGCCAGATGATGATCTTCATTTCATCAACACTTGCCTGAAAAATAACTGTTTGTGTGCACCTGTTGAATGTGTTTAGGGACAAGCCACCTTGGAGCCTATCGGTGTGAAAGGGGTCAGATGTCACCACTGAGCAGCTCTGGTTGTAAAGGGTCATACATAAACTTTCAGGTGTGCTCTGTTTCCAATTTACCTCCCTCAGATGCAAAATCTTTCCTCTGGGGTCTGTGTTTAAAAACCTGTTCTATAAAAGAAAGGTGAAAGGGTGACATTTGCATATGTGCAAAAGCACCTGGTGTTGGGTGAGAATCTTGATGGAGCAAAGATGTCAGTTTTAATCAATTCCTCTTTTGTACAAGACTGCTGAAAATTCTCTTACCTGACACAACAAAACCCAAATTTTCCAGCAATGCTGTTTGATATGAGGAGTTCCATTCCAAGCGCTTATTTGCTCAGAAGCTGATTTATAAGTTGTGAGACCTGATGCCTAATCCCACATTCAAAGTGCTGTCACACATGTCAGGTTATTGGAACTCTGTGCCTCAGTTTCCCCAGTTATAAAAGAGGAATAGCTACCATTTTCCTATGCAAAATACATTGAGGATTAGGCAAATTACATAAAAGAAAACACCTGAAATCCAAACGCTGTTAATAGGAGCTTATTCTCCATATGGCTTCAAACTCTCAGAAGCCAATTCAAAGTAGTAGTGTGTGTGTATGTGTGTGTGTGTGTGTGTGTGTGTGTGTGTGTGTGTTAAGAAGGGAAGTAGTAAGAGCATTATGAAAAGATGAGCAGGCTTAAGGTAACTTTACCTGAAAAGCTGTCGTCAGCATAAGGGGTGGCTTGAATTGAGTGACAGAAGTATGTGTGTGTTTATTTGTAGAAGTAAATGTAAAACATCTGTTGGACCCGTGTATTCAAACCTCCTGGGAGAAGCTTTGAAGCTATATACCTCTGTGTCTGTGCAGTTCCTTTCTCCAGGTTGGTAACTAAAGATGAAAAGAAATCAAAATATGCCTAAAACAATCTCATGTGCCGATCTGGATGTGGTGTTTCAGGCTTGTTCAGATAGTAAGACTTATTTATGGTTTATTTTGTCACCAACGATCTCCAGTACAAACCGCGGCCTTTTATTGTACGTTTGGTTCTTGTTATATCCAAGGTAATTAGACAGCAGATCCAGGTATTGAACACACATTCCTTCACTAGCTATCTAAAATTAAAGGTAATCATAAAGACATTAAGGAACACATCAAGATTTCCTTTATTACGACATTAATAAGACATTATGCATCGCACCCCATTTGATTAGCATATGGTGCCTCAGAGCAAATCAGTTAACACTGATGCATCTATTAAAGTGTCCAAGCAATATTCCACATCTCCTAAGTGATGCACAATAAATACACTGCTGTGTGGCTGCCCTCACCCAGCCTCTGCCAGCCTGACACAGCTCTAAATCTCCTGTGGTGAGCCGGATACGCTGCAGGTGCAACCCTGGGATGTCACCACAGGGCTTGGAGGGCCCTTGCCAGAAAGAGAGAAGGAATTTAAGGGCACTTTTTAAGCCTTTGTAACCCAGCTAAGCTTGTTTTAAGAGCAAGCTTGTTTTAAATTGTGAGTTTTGTGAGTAAGGCTTTCGTCCCTCCGAGACACTGCTGTTAAATTACCTGGTTCCACTGCATCCCAATAGCCCTGTGAGCACAGATCCCCCATGAAGTTAGTGTTGTAGCCTGCCTCTGCAACTGTGCAAGTGAACCAGTTTCAAAACATTCCTCCTGTCCTTGGTTAGGGAATTACTGCAGAATCAGTAGTGCATGTATTGTCCTGATCTGTGGTGCAGTCAGTAAAGACTGGAATAAATACATTAATTTTAGGATTTGACAGATTTGAGTATTGCCTTGTGACTCAGTGGTCAGGTTTCCATCTCAGATTTGGACTCACCTCTCCTGCTCTCACAGTATAATTCTTATTGCCTAATTCTGTCCCTTTACATTTTAAATTATACTTTTATTTAGAATTTATTTCTCTCTTCTGCAAGTCAGAATTTCTATTATTAATCCTGTGTAATATTAGAGACATCCAGGAAGAACTATGAAAAATTCAATTTACTTTTAAAAACTTATATTATTACAGTAAAAAAAGAAACAAGAATACTACTCATCTTAAAGGTCAACATATTTAATTATATTTAACACATCTAATGACATTTAAGAAACAGACTAAAGACTGGTTTGGATTTTGGGTTTTGTTTTTTCATAAATTCAACCACAATTCACAGCAAATTCTGTTGGATTGCGTCACATAACTGTGAGATTAAAACAAACAGTAAAAATATTATCCCTTTTTTCCAGGATGAGAAAACCGCATCACAGGATAAGTTGCATGACATAACAGAGTAACAGTAATAGCCTGGATATTAAATACATAGCCTTGTTTGCCCTAGATAAAGTCCCTGTGCATTTGTTTCTAGAGATTGTCTCTTACTGAGCAGCCTCTATTGTTCAGATATTCTGCCTGCAAGACTTTTGTCACTTACTCAGTATAGTAGGAGCTAAACACTTGAAACATTTTCTCTCTTACTACAACTTTCAGGCACTTCAGGAACATAAAGGACCATTTTCAAGTGTGGCGCATCCTATTTCTTTAAAAGAACAAGTCAAAATCTCTGATGTGCTTTTGAACTTCGCAAAATTCATACTGAGCTTTCTTTTCTTGATGACTGTTATACTGTGACAAGTTGGGGGAAGGTTGTCTGAGGTCAGCTGAATCAGACAGGAGAAAGCAAAACTCTTCCTTGTCTAGTCTGTAGAGAGAGGATCACCCCAATAAGAGAATTAGCCATGTGCAACCACTGGGCTCTTCTGCTATGAGCTGACAACTGCCTGTCTTCCTCAAAATTAGATTCTGCAATTTTTTTTTTTTTTTTTTAGAGCAATAATAACCTTTCCTGCTTCGCTAACATGAATGATTTTTTTTCTATTTTTAGTTTTTAAAATAAAATCCCTATTGGCAAACAAGAAATATTATCCAGGAAAAGTTCAGTAAACTGTGAACGCTGCAAATGCTGCAGATACCCAAGAGCTTAGAGGCCAGAGCCAAATGGGGAAGAAAGAGGAATGTGAGAGTGGAGAACAGAGGAAGGAAGAGTAGGTACTTCAGTTTGATGAGAATCATCTGAGTTTCTCTTGATGTCCCTGCAGTTCTGCCTTCCACTGGTGTCTTTCATCTGTGAAGCCCCAAGTCACGCCACTCACACACTCCTGGAATTGTGGGCATGTAGCAAAGTTTTTAGAGCAGCAGCAGCCCCAGTGTGTGGCACATGGTGTACATGCATTTTTCTTGAACCCAGTCTATAAATGCACATACTCAGATGCACATGCAGGAAGCCTATTCTGGGGTTTAACAAACACCTTGTTTTTTTACAACATAAGCTCGTGTATAGTTTGAAGAAAGGTGGAAAAGAGAAAATATCCTTTTTTTCTTTTTTTTTATAGAAAGCTGTAAACTGTAAGGTATTTATTCAAGAGACAAGAGCTGTTCCCAAGAGCTATTCCAGTTGCTTTTAGAGCTCTCTCTGTGTTTCTCTTTGTGTGGAAGAATTTTAATATTTGTCCCCTTCTTTTTACTTTTAAATCTAGTGTAAGTGGATCTGTGACAGTTTGAACTCTCTGCTAACATTTTCCCTTATTGAAAGGGCTGCAGGAAGATAGGATAAAATTTAGAGGCATGGGTCATAGTTTTGATAAAACACATTTCAAGAATTGCTGCTACAGGAATGCTACAGCTGAGATTTTCACAGCTAGTAAAATGTAATCTCAAATGTTTTTGCTTGCTTTGCCCAATAAGAAATTCATCAAAATGGGGTTAGATCCTAATTTAAAAAGCTAAAAAAGATGATTGTTAGAAGTGAGTACAAGATGGTGTTATTTCCCCACATCACTCATCCTCCCGTAACATCTTTAACATAAGATCAAGTGAGGCCTCTCAGTTACCCATTCCTCTCCACTGCTGCCACAGCACCGCCCTTGGAAAAGCTGAGAATTAATTCACTCAGGCTCTTCAAGAATTTTTTTCCTCTGCGGGTCACAAACATTCAAGTCTAAAGATGTTTGCACCTATTGGTTTTTCCCTGATGGTGCCATGCACAACCACCCTGTGAAGCAGCAGTACCCACCTTATTTCCCATGTCCATTTAAACATCCAGGGGCTCTTCTGATGAGGCTGTTCATATTTGTGTGTAACTTCTCCAGCTACAGAGGCTCCAGTGCCACCAGGTTTGCAAAATGCATGCTGATGGTGGGCAACAGTAGCCAAGGCTTTAGCTGCAGAGCGGTTTATTGTACAGGATCTGAGCTTGAACCTCTGATTCTTTGCTCTGGCACTGATTTCTCTGAAACTATGAATGATTTGTTTTACCTTTGAATCCTCCTTTCTCTGAATCACAGTGCTAACCTGCTTTGAGGTTTAATCAAGGAAACTGTGCAAGTGCCAGATACAGTATAAAAGCAAGAGGCAATTATTAGAAGTGGGCTTTGACTTTTTAAAGGTAGGATAACAGATGCTGGGTAATAAATCTCATTAACGATGATAGGGAAATTGTCTTACTTTTGAACTCTCACGGTGCTTGTTTCCTAAGTTTTGTTACTGCTTAATACTTATTCTGGTTTCACTGTTTGTTTTCCAAAAGTGCTGAAAACAATTAGATGACACAATGAGCTATTATTTCCCTAGGGTGTCCTAGCACTTTCAGATCTGTGTTTATGTTTAGGAATTATTGAAGCATATTGTTTTGATATGGCTTTAAGCAAAATGATTAGCTTTCAGATCTAACGAACGCTGAGATTTGAAATCTGTTGAGCAAAGTTGCAGTGTTTTTAAAAAGAGTGTTGCAGTTTGAAATTTGTATGAGATATCTCAGTGACCTAACACATTTGTGTATATGTATGCGCGCTTGTCTACTGACAAAAATTATTGACTTAATAGGTTCTGATTTTTCTCCCTCAATTTGGAAAGGGAAAAACATATCTCTTGTTTGGTCATGATGGGAAATCTGCTTCCTGTCCACTTATATCACCAGCTCTGAATGTGGAGCTGCAAATCCAGCCTGGACTTGATTGCTCTCAGAAGTGTTTCTGCAGTTAAGAAGCTGCTGTGTAGCACTTGGTTCCACATGAGGAGAATCAGATGTGCTTTAGGATTTACTTTGCTCTGCTACTGAATGTGCCTCAATTCTGCAAGTTCAAAATGGTGATGCATTTAAAGTTAGCTGTTGCACTTGACTCACCCACTGCTCTTGGATGATTTCTGTCTGGCAACAAGCAAAGGCACAGGAAATAAAGATCTGTTTGGGTGATTATTTGTCTTGGGATGATGGGCAAACATTCATATTGAGATTTAAGAAGAAAAACAGAGTATAAAACTCTTGCTTGAGTAGGAGACAAAAGTGTCAGTGATAAATTAAGCCTCTACCTCAGTTTTCCTTTCCTACACAATTAGGAGTTTCATAGAAATGCCTCATGGCATGCTTGAAAGAGAGAAGACATTTCTGTACAAGAGAGAAATATCCTTACTCAGGGTCATGAGAAATACTAATCATCAGAAATACTAAAAGTCAAGTGAAACAGAGGTCTGAGAGAATTTGTTTTGTTTTAAAAAAGAGATGTTGTTCTTGTAGAGAGAAAACTGTGATAAATAGACATGCAGGTGGTGTACTTGTGTAGTCCTGGGCTTGTTGGAGATGCTGACCCACCCAGACATGGGCACATCTATCTATCAGGCAGCTCCTCTCCACAAAGTGTCCTGTGCTGATTCCCTGACTCATATTGTAAAGAGAGAGGGAGACCAGCCTCGTGCTTAGGATTTTATGATGGAGCGTAAATCAGGTCTGCCTGTACTTGACCAAGGTTGAAACCCACAGTCCTGCATGGTAATTAGATTTTTAAAAGATTTTTTTTCCCTCTGGTTTATTTATATAGCAGTAATTACCTCCAGCACACAGTCGGAGTGACTGCTTGTCTTTCATGACCATACTTTTACCCTTTCATTTGACTGTCCTGTGCTTTTGTGGCTAATATAGAGCTTCATTCATTATCCCCGAGCCCCTTCCCCTGCCAGCCCTTGCACAGTGGCACAGCGGGGAGCACAAGGTTATTCTGTGGCAGCTTGAGTGGACATGAAGAGCGGAGCAGAGACGTGTCCCTCAGCACTGAGCCTGCAAGACTGCTCCCGCACTTTCCCCAGAGGCATGGCATTCCTAGGGGGAACAGGGCTGGTCTGGGGGCTGTGAGCCCATGGACCCTCTTGCTGATATTGCTGGTGATTCTCCCATCCCTGGCTCTTTCTGGTGTAACTTACCAGTTGTGCAGAAATGCTCCTTCATTAACGTCTCATTTTCCAACTCTCCCTATCATAGAATCGTTAAGGTTGGAAAAGACCTTTAGGATCATCCGGTCCAACCAGCACTGCCTGGCCCACCACTAATCCATGTCCCCAGGTGCCACATCTACATGTCTTTTAAATCTCTACAGGAATACCAGAATGGTGACTCCACCATTGCCCTAGGCAGCCTGCTCCAGTGCTTGACAACATTCTCAATGAAGAATCTTTCCTAATATCCAATCTAAACCTCCTCTGGTGCATATATGTCTCTCTTTGCCTCTTTTCTCCTTCCATCTCTTCCCACCTTCCTTTCCTGTGAAGTATCTTTTGAACTGGTTCCTGGGTTTGAGAGGAATTTGACAGCACTTGTTTTATTACTTTTAAAAGTTATTTAGTTCTTACTCTTCTCATCTTAATATGAGAGAAGGACCATCAATTAACTTCCTGCAGAAGAAACAAACCCTCATTGTGTTAGCCTGGCTCCTGACAGGACCTGTGGCCCCTGGAGAGAGGAGCACAGGCAAGAGCAGGTTTGCTGGTAGGACTCATGATCCCATGGGGGACCCAAGCTGGAGCAGCCTGTTCCTGAAGGCGTGACTATGCTGGGAGTGTTTGTGAAGGACTGCAACCCATGGGAAGGACCACGCTGGAGCACTTCATTCAGAACTGCCTTCTGTGGCAGGGTCTCCACGCTGGAGCCAGGGGAGGAAGGAGCAACAAAGACAGCATGTGGCAAACTGACCACAGCCCCCATTTCTCATCCTCCTGTGCCACTGTGTTTGAGAAAATCGGGACTGAAGTTGATCCTGGGAAGGATGGAGGGGTGGGAAAAAGGTGTTTTAAGATTTGTTTTAATTTCTCCTTTTCCCACTGATTTGGTTGGTAATAAATTAAACTAATTTCGCCAAGTCAAATCCATTTTTCCTGAGACAGTAACTGGTGAGTGATTTCTCCCTGTCCTCATCTGGACCCATGATCCTTTCATTATATTTTCTCTCTGCTGTCCAGCTGAGGAGGGGAGTGAAAGAGCTTTGGTGGGCACCTGATGTCCAGCCAGGATCAACCCACTATGGCCCAACTTCTATTTGGCTGCAGTCAGGATTCCCATGTGAGCCAATTTTCATGAAGTCCTCCAAGGATCTTAAAACCAGATCTATTCTGGTGTTAGATGTAGGAAGGACTGAGGTGGATGCCTGTTACAGCTCTGTGTGGCCATGCTCAGCAACACAGGCTGCAGAGGGACACTGTCTTCTCTCTGGAGGCTCCCAAGAGCTCTGGGTGTTCCCAGTTATTATTGCTTAATGCACAACAGTTTGCTCCTGGACCAGCAGAAATGTGGGGTTTCCAGGGGATATCTTTATAGCAGTTGTCAGAAGGCTTGAAGTAGAATGGCTATGAAATGGAGCATTTTCAGTACTCGAGGGAGAAGGAGCTTGCTTAGCCACACGAGGTGGTGATGTTGCCATCAGACCAGTGCAGTCAGTCAAACAAATGCAACTCCCTTTACAGTGTGAAGAAAAATAGGTTTTAAAAGCATCACCAGCCTCCCCAAAAGCAAACAATGTTGGTGAGTCAATAAATGATGGAGTTCATAAAGTGCCATTTACTTCCCCCTCCGTCTGCAGCAGTAAATTCAGATCAGACTTTCAGTAGCTGTCTGGCCTCACAGGGGTCTTGATTTCTTTTTGAAAACCATGGATGACAGTTACTTCTCTTCTCCAAGTTGTCAAGAAGGATCTGATATGACTGTCAGAGGCACAGTGTACGTGATGTAAGCAGCGTTTCTGTTTCCACCTCACAATTGTAAATGTAGCTGCTAACATCTGAATTCAACTCATTTCTAATGATTATAGTAACACTGAGCTGGCTTTCTCTTTCTGTGGAAATTTTCACCATTTGCCAAGTATCCTGACACCATCTTGAGTGAGCAGGATCTGTCTGTAGATATTACATGGGTCCTAGCTTCTGGTAGAGGAGGTCAGTGGGAAGGAGGAAAGACGCTGGATGTTCGCGTTTAGGGGGAAGGAGGCAGAGAGAGCTCAGATAGAAGGTGTTGGTGTTACCGTCCAGGCCTTTAATCTTCAAACGTACTGACTAGTTGCCACCAAATCTTGGTGTCATGGGCTCAGCTGCTTCAAAACCATCACAACAGCCCACCTGGATCTCTCAAGCATTGTTAAATGTGTGTCTCTACAGTACTCAGAGCTTGGGAGGAACCAGGTCTAGCACCACGGGATCACAGAAGTGTTTTGGTTTGAAGGAACATTAAAGATCATCTCTCTAAAATCCCCTGCTGTGGACAGGGGCACCTTCCACCAGATGAGCTTGCTCAGAGACCCACCCATCCTGGCCTTGAATATTTTCAGAGGTGGGGCATCTATTCTCTGGACAACCTGTGCCAGTGCCTCACCACTCGCACAAAAAGGAATAGTTTTGCTATCTTTCAGATTAAAGCCATTCGCTCTTGTCCTGTCACTAAATGCCCATTTAAAAAGTCACTCCAGCTTTCTTGTAAACCCCCTCTACGTTCTGAAAGGCCACAATAAAGTCACCTTAAAGCCTTCTGTTGTCCAGGCTAAGCATCCCCACCTCTCTCAGACTCTCTTCATAGGAGAGGAGCTCCACCTCTCCGATCATCTTTGTGGCCTTCTCTGATCACATTCCAACAGGTCCATGCCCTCCCTATGCTGGGGACCCCAGAGCTGGACACAGTGCTCCAGGTGGAGTCTCACCAGAGCAAGGTAGAAAGTTCCTTTGTCTTACTTGGACTTCTCTCCTTCGCACCCTTTCACACCTGCTTGTGCATGGCGCAGTAGAGATCAAGCTGGGTTGAGCAGCAATACACCATTTCTAACCATGGTACCACAGTCAGATTATCTGAAGAGCAGATGCATGGCTCTCAGCACACAACAGGCCTGCCCCAAAACTACTTTGTGATAGTGATTAAATGCAGTGCTGGGGTTTTTTGTTTTATTTTGGTTTTCAGAGTACCAAAAGTGTGCACAATTTGAGTTCCTGGTGTTATTTTTTTACCCGCTGTGAGATAGCGCCTCACATTACCATCCTTCTGCAAAAAGCCATTTTTAACAACTGCAGGTCAGGAGTCTGTTTTTCCTTCCCAGCTTCAGCCCACAGGGATTTTCATGATAACATTTAGTTTCAGAGCTGCGTGCTCTATGGAAAAATGTGATTCAACAGCTGCCCTTCCTTAACTGTGTCCTTAAAGTAGAAGGAAACCTTTCATAAAGCCAGGGATGTAGGGGAACAGGTTTGTATGTGTGTGGATGGGTTTAAATGTGTATATATAGGGATCACCCATATGAAGGAAATTTTGCTCTGTCTCCTCAGATGACTTCTGATTTCAAAGCACTGTACAAATCTTGGTCTCTGGTCGTTTTGCTGCGGAGAAAATCTGCAGGCAGTGAGGACAAGCAGTAACACTTTGGTAGCTGGAAACAAGCTTGGTCGGGGTGTAGGTGAGGAGGGAGAGAAGCACATCCTATTCTGCACAAGAGTGGAGGTCATTCCCACATCCCGGGAAACTTTCACCCGTTTCAGTGTCAGGGTGTTTTGTGGTCCCTGCTCTGGCAGGGCTACATAAGTGTGAAAGGACTGAGGATGGAAAGCAGCTCCATATGCTGAGGTAGTGCCCAAGTGATGCAACCTGGGCTGTCACTCATCTAGTTTTCTTTGTCTCCTTGTTCTCACAGTCCAAATGTGTGATATCCCTCTTTTGTTTGGTTGTCAGGGTTGTTTTGTTTGATTGTTTAGTTTCATTGTTGTTTTTTTTTTTTTTTTCCCCTAGTTTCTTTCTTCCCACAGATTCTCCTTGTAAGTGTTGTTTTCTTAAAGCTAATCCTCCATCTGCCCCCTTAGGAAGGAGTTTGACCCTTTTCACCCACAGACTCAACTTCCCGCCGTCATTTGGTATGTGAGTGCATTTTAGGGTTCGTTTTCGTTATCATTAGTGTCCTGAAATGACCTACACGCATAAGCTGCTTTGCATTCCTGAAAGCTGGAGTGGAGTAATGCCTGGTTGGCTCCTCTCGGGCTGGGTGGGAGCTCTGTGACGGATCACAGCTCAGCTCCTCGCCTCCCTCTCTGCCCTTCACCCACCCGCCTGCACCCTGGGGAGCCCACACAGAGCCGCCTTCCCCTGTCACCCCACAGCTGATTGAAAACCTTGCTCTGTGGATTAAGACACAAAAGTCCTAAGTGAATTAAATTGCTCAGTCTCAGCTCTTTCCTTCGATGAGAGATTTCGGAGAACAAAAGCCTCTGTAGGTTTTTTTTTCACATGGTTCAGCACAATTGGGGCATCTTGCTCTGAACAAAAGATGTGAAACTGAAAGGAAATTGCAGGGCTGGTTGTTGGACCCTGTCCTCCACCCTCCCCTCCCTGCTCTGCACCAAGTGCAAAGAGCTGAGATGTTCAAGTCATGCACATGGTGTGGATCAGGTGGGAGTCCTCCCCCCTGCACCTTGGCCTGAATGTACTGAGGGTCCAGAACTGCCCTGGCCCCAAGGGTATATTCCCTGATACGGTCACTGGAATTAAAGACGGATGATTTTCACATCATTCCTGCCCTGACAACATTAATCTGATGTGGCTTTCACAGCTTTAGTTGCAAATCCAATCACTTGATGGATGGGAATGTTTACCCACCCCAAATCTCAACTTTCCTGCCTTCCCCGCCTCCTAGCTAGTGTCAGCCAAGTCAGCAAGATCTCTGTCTATAAAATATACCAAGCAAGCTGCAACTTTGCAGTCTTACTGGGATTTATGGACAGGCTTAAATGATAGAGGATATTTTTTGTTTTGTTTTGTTTTTGTCCTTTTAGGCTTTTATAAACAAACGTTTTCCATGAGTAGCTTTGTTTTCCTGAGGTGCACGTCAACCCAGCTCAGCTGATGCAGAGACCTTGCCCGTCTTTCACAGCCACCTTAATTGCAATGAGTATTGTGGCAAACTGAGAGATGAATTTCAGTTTGTGGAGCATGGAATGAAATTCTTGCAAATTACTTTTAAGACTTAAATCTCCTTTTCTTTGTCAAACCAAGAGAGAATTGGAATATTGAAGAATATTGAGACAGGTGTGGGGGGAAAATTGGAACAAAACAACAAGAAATTGACAAAAAAAGCAACCAGATCTCAATCTTTTTTGTCTGTAATAGGACTGTAGAGGGTTGAGCATTATTTCTTTTACTATTGGCCTCCTCATGTGACTATCTCAAATACACTCTTTCTCTGACCAAGTCAAGCAATGCAATGTGTATTGTATTTGTATTTGAATGTCAATCCATGTCCCACCTTGTGTGACTGCACCATGTGTGGGGGAGAAATATTAGTTTTGACTGTATCAGAAGATTGATGCCACACAGGGTAATTAATCAAGGCTTTTTAAACCTCTCTTAGTAGACAGAATGGGTCATTTTGTAAAGACTGGTCCCATTTTCTAACAATTAGAAGGACTTGGTGCCATTCTCCCTCTGCTATCTCACCGTTATCCATAAAGCATTGGCTTTTCAATGCATTAGTATCCTCTCTATAATCTCTCTCTGCTCCCCTCTCTGACTTTCCTTGAAAGGACAATGTCAAGATAAAAATCAAATATTTACTCTTGTGGGTGTAGACAAATCCTTTCTGTGTTACTTATAACGCCTCAGATTATGAAATCGGACATGATTTCAATCCTCTAATTGACCTGTCATCATTTAGGCTATTTACTTTAGTTCTTGTGGTGCTCACAGCTTGGACAGTGAGTTCAAAGAAGGATGGAGGAAGAGAGATTTTATTCTTAAATTGGATGCCTTTAGTCCTTTTATGGCAGTACAAACCTTTACATCAGGTGATAACACTGAGGGGAGCAGCCTGACATTAGCTGTGAGTAAGCACGGTGTACAATCACCTCTCTAAAAATGTTATTTTGCTTCTCTGGTCTCTCATTAAAGAACTACAAAGCATAATTTGAGGAAATTTTTCATGTAAGTGCTATCCTGGAAAACCTGGCTATTAAGGTTTTGTATTGACCCTCAATGTACACTGTACTGAGAGAAATGCAGTTTGGTAGTAAGGGTGTGAGTCATATGCCCTGAAAGCTTCATTTGAGGGAGCAGTAAAGTCAATTGGAAGATGTCTGTTGATTTCAGCGTTATCTTCCTGGCTTTGTATGTACTGACCTATGCTACCCGGGTAATTCTGATAATCCAGAGGATGCCAGGGTGTCATTACTCAGTCCCTCTGTGATAGATATTGGAAGGCACTTCATTTTCAGCCATCACTGCTGAAGGATGGCCTTATGTCAATGTGCTTCAAAGGTCTGATACAGAAACTAACAATTTTTCTATGTTCTGCAAACCAATTTCTCAGTAAACATACACAAGTCCCTTTGAGAGGTCTTGGCTTAGGTTTAACACCAGATCACTTTTCATTGTCTTGAAACTTAATCACTTCTGCTGAAACTTTTTTGGTGAGGGACTGAG
The DNA here is from genome assembly GCF_041296385.1 of Aphelocoma coerulescens. Lineage (NCBI taxonomy): Eukaryota > Metazoa > Chordata > Aves > Passeriformes > Corvidae > Aphelocoma > Aphelocoma coerulescens. The sequence continues at coordinate 7,447,179 of NW_027184085.1, forward strand.
AAGGGCAGAATGAAGGAGAAAAAGAAAACCCTTTAACCTTTCCAAAGGGTTGGGATGTGAGAGGCACTCTCCTATCTAAGAAAACCAGCAAGTTTCAGCAGGCATATTGGTGCTTGGTGACCATTCACATCACCTTATCGCACTCTCTGAAGACAGTGCTGTGGAATGATGAACATGAATAGGTTCAAGCTTTCTGACGGATCCAAGAACACTCATGGGATGCTGGAACCTTCTCTTTCCTTAGGGCAAGACCTTACTGCTTGTTGGAGTGGACAGGATGCTACATGTTCATCCTTCACTCGTACAACAGTGAGTGTTTTGGTCAACACGAAGGGCCTCTCGATTGTCACCCTGAGGTGACACAGTATGATTGGGAGAACCAGGAATGCAGCTACAGGTGCATCTTGCCTGTGTCAGTCAGAAATGAGCTGCTATACTGTAGGAGGATTTGAGATAAAAAAATACTCCTGGCCTGGATCTTGCCTTCTTCTGTCACCATAGACATGAAGTTTAAGCACAGCTTAGTGCCTAATTACAATAGATTTCATTAACAATAACTGTTAAAATGGTTGTTTTTACTTTCTGCCAAATGGCCATTGAGAGGTAGGCTGCGCTCTGCCCATGACAAAGAGTAAGTTAATGACTGTCATTTCAGTTGCTTGTAATAGATACTGGCAAGATTTTAGCATGGTCCTTTTTCTTCCTAGTGCCTTTTCTCAAAGGCAGTAGGATGACAAAATTCAGATATGACCATCACTGCCCATGGCAGTAAATCCGTGATGGAGCCTTGATTACAGTCCATCTCTTCAAATTTGTTGCCTGGTTCTCTAGCTAGCTGACAGACAGAGTGGTATTAGCTGCAAGTGTGAGATCAGATGGTGTGGGTTATTACTTGTATCTTTGCTTCTGCCCTGATTTGTGGCCTTGATTGGGTCCATGATCTTGTCTGTTCCTGTATCTCACCATTGGAAGATAAAATCTGCCTTCTACATGTTTTAATGTTTTATTCTAGCAAGCTTTATATCCCAGTGACCAAACACATCAAACCATTTAAAAGTCCACTCCTGAGACCACGATGGTGGGAACACAAGGAGCTTTTGAGGGAAGAGTTTTTATTTGTCTGTCTTTTTAACCAGTGTCTTTCACAAATCAAGTCATTACCCAACTAGTTTACTCCTTGGCAATTTGAGTACCAAGCTGGTGTGTCAAAAGGGGAGCTTTCCAATGGAAAGTCACACAAATAACAGGAAAAAAGTGGCTTTTGTCAAATGAATTTCTGAAATGGAAAGCATCATTCTGTTTCAATATGAGTGCTCAGGGACGGTAAAGATACGAGGAGAGGAAACAGAGTTAAAAATTGCAATCAGTGTGTAGTGGGCACGGTCAGCTGAAGAGTTAAGTGACAGAGCCTTCTTCACTCATATGAATTAATAATTGATTCAGTAACAAATCACTAATGTTGCAGTAGTCATGGTGAATAAGATAATAAATGTGTCCTGTCCAGGGAATGCAATGTTGTTAGAATTCAGCTGAAATTATTCATAAATGTGCTACTTTTCCTCATCTCCAACTACTGCTAGTTTAGCTTTTCTTTTTAATCTTCCTAAGCTGTCACATTAGATGGTGGAGCTAGTCACATTCTATATACAGTGGGATATTAAGGAGAACTGTGGAGACATTATGTCAAATTTCGATAGATAATAGACACAAATTGAGAAACAAAGTGCCTCCATGCCTTTCTGTGCTCCTCGTCTAGCTTAATAAATAAATAAAATAGAAGGCCAAAGGCTATTTAATAGCTTTTGCATGTGACCCCTGCAGATTTTCTGCCCCCTCCCTCTTCTTCTGCTTGCAGAAGGAGCTCCAAGGACTTCTGTAGCCCTTTGGTGAGCTGTGCAGTCTCCTGACTGAAGAGGCTCCAGGGTACCTGGCATTTGACCTGCAGAGAAGATTCACAGCCTCTACACACCAGTCTGAAACACCACCACCAGGTCTTTATGTACATGAACCAGTCTTCAGCAGGGCAGCTGGGTGTCCTGGGTGACAGGAAACAAGAAATGGCTTGTAGTGGTATTTGGAACATGAGGAAAAAGGTGTTACGGCTGGAGAATCACTCAGTGAGCAATTAAAGAGAAGGTGAGGCAGATGGAGCAAGCCTGCAAAAGATGAGAAATGCTTAAGAGTGTCATAGCTTAGATGATGTGAACAACAAAATTTCTCTAGTTTATCAGGGAAAACTACACCAAGGACTAACACCTGTGAAAGCAAGCCAGACAAAAATGATAAGTAAGGTATGCTTTTCTTTTTGGTAATCAATGAGTGTAATTGAACTTTGTCATAACTTAAAATGGGTGAATTTTCATTGCTTGAAGTTTTCAAATCGGCATTTGGATTCCTTCCTAGAAAAGATGCTTTAGCCAAGGGCAAGGTGTTCAGTAAGTGAGTGGAAATTGTGGTGCATCATGTTAACGAGGTGAGATTAGAGAAATCTGGCCTTAAACTCTTTGAACACAATCTTTAAATACATCTGGAAAATGGCAACAGTATGGAACAAAAAACATCAATGTAAATATGAAGAATGCTGGAGAAACTATCAGCATGTTTGAAGAGGGCAAGTAAGAAAGACAGGAAACAGTTCAGAACTGAGGGCTAACGGCAAGCAGTCTAGAAGTAAGGACAAGGTAATTTTCAGGACAACAGAGGGGCAAGCGGTAGAACATAGGGAATCTCATTTTAAAAGTGAGGAAAACATGGGGAATTCACATGCCTACAATATTTAGGGCTAGTTTGGATTGCAGTGGACAGCTTTGTGGGAATATAGGTCAGGAAGTCTTCAGTCCCGCTCTGTTCATATTCTTGGTACACAGACAAGCACATCCCTCTGAGCCAGACAGAAGACTATGTTGGAATCAAAGACCAGAGACATCGCCAGAGGATTGCTGAGTACTCTTGGAATATTGAGTTGAGAAAGAGAGTGGAGCACAGGAGAAATCAGCAAGCCCTTTGGAAAGTGATCTCAGCTCTCCCTAGTTTGATAGGCATGCTTTGCTCATCTAGAGCAATTCCATACAAAGCTTGTTGCAAATTCACCTTGCTGTACTCTCCCCAGATATTAGCAATTTTGACTTTCACCTCCTGTTAAGATGTAGTTTCCACCAGGAGATTCTTGCTATAGTGCAGCAGCACAGCAACCCATTTCTGTCTGGAGGCGCAGCAGCCAGAGCAGGTTTATCCATACAGCCTGTGATTCCCCAAGCTGGATGCCAGCCAAGATGACGTTGTCAGATCACTTGTTTTCAAAAAAAAACCAAAAAACACTGCCATGGGGGCCACAGTGATCACACAACAAGAGGACCTCCCACCTCTGCCTCCCCATCCGCAGCTCCCTGGGTGCTACCAGGGAACAATAAAGCCCAGCAGAAACGAGCATCACTCCTCCTGTAATCACACAGGATAAGACACGCTGTCTCTGCCTCCCCCCCAGGTTACCTAACCCTTCGTGGTGGCAGGAGCTGTATGTGCCTCTCAGGGAATGATGTCAGAGCGAGGCGTAGGGGGGCTGGGGTTGTGCCACATGGCGAGTCACATGCAGTGTAGCTGTCTTCACATCCTCCTCCAAAAGGCTCCGTGTTTACTCGAGCTCTGCAGCACACTACTCCTCTGTACAAGTGAAAAGCAGCTCGCTGGGATGCTCGGGGCTCGGGCACCAGGGTTCACACGTGTGTGTGCACGTGTCTGTGGAGGGGCATGGATGTCTGTGTGTGCAGAGAGACAGGGCTCTCCTCCTCCCTCACTGCTTTAGTATCAGATTAGGGACATGCTCTCCCCTTGAGGCTATGAGGTTCCTTTAAGTGAAGCCTGAGCTCTTCTCCACGCAGCAAGAGGGACAAAAAAAGTGAGAATGGGGTTGGAGGGAAGTGGACAGGACCAGAGTCCTTGGCTGGCTGTTTGCCCTGTCCGTTCGTCCTCCCTCCACTTCTACATTCCCTCTTCCTCCTGCCACCCGGCCCTCCCCCTCCCTCCATACACATACACTCCTTTTATTCTCAGTAAGTTATTAAAAATGTAGACATCACTGGCTCCCAGGGTCAATATGTTGTTTTTAAATTTAAACATGAATTTCCATTTCATTGAGCCTTCAGGCCTAATGAGATGTGCTTTGACAGGAGCAGCTAGCTGGAAAAGGCATGATTGAGGGGCGAGCCAATAATATTAACTCACAGCAGAGTGTGCACACACAGCGCTGGAGCCACGAGCCTTGATTCGCTCCTATCCAGGGCTCCAGCTACAGCAGGCAAGGATTTCTGCTGCAGGCCCTGCAGTGAAATGTCAAATGCATTTAACCATCTGTGAGCTCTGCTTGTTCATGCTGGCCCAAGTTGGACAGCCTGAATGGAGTTTCTTTCAGCTGGGATGACAGACGGGGCCAGGAGGGCTCTAGAAGTTGGGCTTGTCTGTTTAAAGGGCATCAGCTAAAACAAAGGGAAGAGCTGTGGAGAAGGCACTGGGATGGGACTCAGAAGATGTAGACTTCTGCTGGCTTAGTGTGTGACTGGGATGGATCACTCTGCCTTTCAAGGAGGATCAGGAAGGAGTGTTTGCATATGCTGGTTGGAGGTCCCTCCTTTCCACGGACAGGTGGTGGAAAGTGCCTCATTCTCCCTAGGAAAAGCTTCCAGTTCACAAACTTGGTGATATTTCCTGTGGAGAACATGATTTTTCCAATGCAGTCTGTATAAAGCACATGTGGGAGTCTCTGTCAGGATTGCACTCTGGGAAGAGACAGCAACGCTAACCCCATTTCCACAGGGAAAACCTACTCTCATTTATAAGGTGGCCCACCTTACTAGCATGTTCTGAGTGCTAAGGGACTGTAGGGTCCTCAGCCTGGCTCTGTCACCAAATAAATTTGTCACCAGAACTGACATTTTCCCATATTTCTGAAAGATGGCTCATTTGAGAATACCCATTAGAGACAGAACCTCTTACCCAGCTCCAAGCCCCACGTTTTGATATTCTGAAGGTGTGTAAGACCACATATGTGTCAGAACAGCAAGGCAGGCTTGAAAACACAGTGAGAATTCATGTAAAAAAAGAGAGGTCTGATTTTTCCAGCTTTCTAGCAGAAAATATATCGGTTGGAAAGAGTGAGCAAAGGACATCATAAATGAAGAAGGGAATTATTTGTAAATTGTCTCCAAATTAGGATTAGCACAAATGTTTTATCGGAGCTGTGTTTGAGAGAAATTAGGTATTTGACCTTTCCAGTTTTTTATGAAAAGACTTTTTCCTCACCCTCTGAAAATAATGATTTAGCATTGCTAAATTAAAAGGGGAAGCAGTGAAGAAAATCAAGTTTTGGAAAAAATAAATAGTTTTGATTTTCAATGCAAAATTGATGCTTGCCATAGACTCAGTACAATTAAAATGCTACTTTTTCAACCTTTCTGTTTCTCTATCTGAGCATATAGAGAAGTCCGTTTCCCAGCCAGACCTATTCCAGACCCCTGTTGACTCAAATCACTTAGGAGGTTTCTGTCAGGTGTGATTTGTAGGACTTCCTAGGTTTTGTTGACCCAGACTTAAAATTGGGAACAGTCTTTCTTGTGGTACCTTATTGGGTTTGATCCTGCTGAAATCCACCATGGCAGATGCTGATCTGTGTGTGTCTGTGGTTATAAAATATGAAGGAGAAATACAGCACGATATTAAATGAAAAGTAAATCAGAGTAATAATTAATAATAAAGGCTGCTGAATATTCTGAATCTTTGAAAAGGGTTGCTTTCTTCCCCCCTGAATCCAGTGAGCACTCACTCGTATGAATAACATTACATGCATGAGTAATCCTTTTGAACTCAATGAAACCCAAGTTAAGTATGTGCAGGAGACCCACACAGGATGGGGACCAGGAGCTTTAGCACTGAGCTGAGGGAAGCTGTAGCATTATGTTTGTACTGTTGCTTAATTGCAAAGCAGATGTAAATAGTAGGTCTCTCCAGTTCTACTCTGTTTGGGCTTGGCTGGAAGAGATTCCCTCTTGGTGCCTCAACCTTTCTGGACTCATGCATTTCTGGCCTTTAAAATGTGATATTTAGCTTTCAGAAAGCAAATAACAACCATTGTGCACTTTTTTGCACCTTTCTCCTGAGGGTCTTCCAAAGCACTTTTGACAACATTAACTGTTGAGACCTGACAACTCCTCTGTTGAGGGACAGCATTTTGGATTTGCCATTCCTCCTTCTCCCCCTCTCTGAGTCTGCATATATTTTTCACTTGCATGATGATATTTGGACCTTCCATAAAGCTTCTCCTGCTAGACACATGTTTATATAAGAAACTGAGTTTCCATTTCACATCTTTTCTAGGAATAAATTTCTAACCTCTACACACTTCAAATTAAGGAAAAATGTAACTTATAATAATCTTACATTTTGAGGGAAGCAGTTCAATATGTCTTAATATTTGGTTTTGAGAGTCCTGGGTGCTCAATTCTGATTTTATAGAGAACTATATACATAAAGGTGAAGTCTAATTTAGAGCACTGTGCCTGGTATCATATAAATCATCAGTGTTAGGAGCAAGAATAAGAAACACAGAGTACCAAATCCCTTGCTTTATGTCCTGGCTGACACTTGTAGTAGGAGAGACAAGTGCAGCAGCTGAGATGGTGTGAGGATTTGCTGCCTTAACATACAGAATGTTTTCCATAAGCTGAGTTTCATGAGTCAGCATTTCAGAGAGCAATAACTTACAGTAATAAACAGGGAAAGAACACCAAGTTTGTGTGGGTAAATTTGGTTCTAAAATGAGTGATGTACTTCGTGGTAATCAGGTACAGTTGTGATTTGAACCCCTTAAAGCCTGTGAAATATGTTCTCTGTTGGATGATTCCAGCTTTTTTGGTTTTTCCCCCCATCTTTTATTTTCAGTTTTGTTTTTTTTTTTTCTTTCTTCCTCTCCTTCTCTTTAGCTTTAGCTGTCCTTAAGGGCAGGTATCTCAGTGGGGTATTGTGCATTGCCACTACAGAAAAAGGGAATAAAGAGTGAGGCATGGAGAGGAAGAATACAAATTTCCCAATTCACTATTGATTTTTGTGATTTGCAGAGGGAAGCTGCTGTGGCTTCTATATGGAGGCTGTAGGTGGGGAAGATGGGGAAAATGATAAAGCAGATTCAGGAACAGCGGTTCCATGTAAATTTTTACCCATCTCTGTCTTTCTGCTCAGTGGAATCTTGGAGCGGATTCAGGCTTTTCATGTTCACAGAGAATTGGAAGCTTAGATCTCTGACCTTTTTAAAATCCATTTTGAGTCTCATCTTTCAGAGATTTAAACAAAAGATTTTGACCTAAAGGGCCATTGTTTTACACTTTCTGATAGAGGGGATAAGAAAGACTAAGAGGAAGGAGGGGAGAAACAGAGATTATCTGAAGCAGGACCTGCTGATTCAGGTGGTAATTTTGCAAGTGGGAGAAATAGAGAGAAACCTGTGAAGGATGCAAGTTGCTGCTTTAAACCTGTAGCAGGAAATGCGGCAAGAACCTTTGGGGCACAAACAGAGTCACTGTTGGGATAATACAGTTTTCCCTACTATAGTCAGGCTCCATGTTAGAGGAAAAGGACACTCCTGATTCTTTACTGTCATCATAATCAACTGCTTTTATTGCTTTTATACTTAGACCCTGAAGAAATGTTTCAGACAGCGGAACTTCAGAGAGGGAGAAGATGTGGGATCCAGCCACTGGGCATGGTGGGAACTGAGACCTCTCACTATCTTGGCTTGAAATCTTCAATCTTGATGCTGATTTTCTTTTTTTTCTTGCAGTCCTTTCAATGAAAAGATATCCATCCCAAGCCTTCTTTTTCCTTCTCCCTCATTTTTCTCTAAAATACTCCTGTTTCTGTTTGGAGATTTTGTGGTATGTTTTGGAAAACACACAGGATTAAATTCTTCATACCTCTTCTATTTCTTACTGACCCACCCAAATATTTGCCCACTCAAAGAATTAAAAATGGGAATATGTTAGTAGGGAATTCCTCATAGTTAGGAACTTTGGAAGCGGATCTGTCCTTTCCCTACTCACTCTGGGAGGACTTTTGTGATACAGAACTGTGCTACCACTGGAGTTCCATCTCTGTTCTTCATCTTCAGAAGAAACATCAGTGGGTATAGAGAGAGGAGGCATCTGACACAGCAGACACAAAAGAGAGAGGAAGGATTTGCTCCCTGTTGAGAAAGGGGCTCACCCCAGTCTTCAGAAAAGGCTAGAGCAAAGCTCTGCCCCCTCTCACTCCTGCTTGCCCAGCTGCAGTATGCTGTACAGATGCAAGGACATTCAGTAAACATTCAGACTGGTTCCAGCTGTAGAGTGTTCTGTTGGAAAGAATGGATTGAAGCAAACTTCATTTTGCCAGGATTTGAGCTGGTTTTGGTCTTGTTTCCAAAGAAAACAGAGCCTGTTCATTCACACAGCCCACCCACATCTGTCCACCTGAATTTGTGCTACCCCTGTTTCCATCTACACTCCCCCAAGATATTTTTAACCTGTCAGTTGGTTTCAACCACATCGAAAATATCCTGAAACTCTTGATGATAATTGTGGTCTCAGTGGTTGTGTAAAAATTGGCAGAGAAAAGGGATACCAGTGCATTTCCCTTCTGAGGAGGTGGTGGCCAGAGTCCACCCAGGGCAGAAGCTCCAGTCTGCAGCCAGGTAGCAGCCAGTGCTGCTGGAATGTGTCACACCCTGCATGAGCCACAGAGCTCACAGGCTTCTGGACAAAGTGGAACTTAAGGGGGAGGCTGGCTTATCGAGATGGGAGAGCACGGGAGGCCTAAGATACAAATCTGTAGCAAGCCAAGCTTCATTAGCTTGGCTTCATACTTTGAGAAAGCAATTATTATTTCTGAAGCTTTCACAGTGTAAGGAGGATGTGCTGCTTAGCTTAGAAAAATGCCATGTCCTTGGAAAATACCTGTATCATTGAAAGATCCAGGGTATGTACAGTCTGCCCTGAGTGCACAGAGACAAAGAGAGGAGAAATTAGCTAGGCAACATTGGGGTAGCTTAGAGTGGAGGCATTAAGATCTAAGTATGAGGTGGAAGCTTTTCTGTTGAAAAGAAGAAGTCCTTCCCACGCAATAGGCAAAATGTTGAACCGATAGTTTCAGGGCATTGTGAAGATCAAGAGGTATTCCTGGAGTGGATGGTTTGCATAATTAAATAAATAAGAACATTAGGCAAATTTGGTTTAGGAAAATTTCCAGAGAAGGCATCTATGGTGACTCTCAGGTATGGTTACCCATGCAACCAATTTTTGAGAAATTTCTGTAATTGCTGATTTCCTGAGGATAAGAGGCTCTGGCTAGGGGGGATTGACTTGTATTCTTTCTATTTCTTCATCCCCAAACATGTCCTAATTACTAGCTGAAATAGGTGCTGGACTTGAAGAGTCATTAGCTGGGTCTAGCCCTACTGTATGCATTATTTCATCCTCATTTGTTTGGTATTCTGACTACTATTAAGGGAAGGATTGAAGTTTGAAACAGAATTCATTGGGAAGGAGCCATGGACAGATTGACAAAGCTGCTGTGGGATGAGGAACTGGTAATTGTAGGCAGATTTATGATGACCTTTATAAGCGGGCATTGGAACCTTCAATTCAAGGAGGAAGCCATTAACCCTTTTGCAGATATTAAAAATAATGTCATGGGGTATTTTAAGTATGCAAAATTTTTCCTCCTGATGACACACTTTCCTTTGGGCCTGATCTGAAGAGCTGTGCATTCTCCCAGGGGCTAAGCTTCAAATAACAGAGAAGCATGCAGGGAAAGAAACTACTTTCACACTTCATAAAAGCAGGACAACTTTCCACCAGGCAGCCAGCAAGCAGTGTCCCTGTAGGACCTGTAAAGGTGTGTTTAAAACAAAAGTGAGGCAGGTTAAGAGAAGACTGCAGTGATTACCTGGGGGCCAAGTGTTCCCTGTGTATAATAATCTGATTATTGCAACAGTGACATCAACAGTTTCATTGATTTAGGCTGTCTGTGGTTCCACACAGTTATTTCTTTGTGAAAACAAGAAAAATCTGGTAATACAATTTTCTCACATTATAAAATATTTCACTACTCCAAAGTTATCTGAAATATTAATGTTTTGCGAAAATGTGAAGCATTTTGCTTAAGAAAGGCAACTTGATGAGAACAGTAGCAGATTTCCTTAGAATTTGATGGCAATTGTAGTCTTCAATGTGTTGATGCTGCTAAGATTCTGAGGAGAGAGTGGAAATTGTTACTTCCCCAACATGTGAGTGGGGACACTGAGGAAATGAGAGTTGAAAAGACCTCTTGAAAGAAATCTGTGGTGAACTTTTGGGGGGGAAAAAAGCATTTTCGCTGAGTTTAGAGTCTCCTATATCAGTGTTGTGGCAAAATATAATTCTGTTTTCAAATTCAAGACAAAATTATTTTTATGAGCACTCAGTGGGAGTGTCTTATAACTTGCTGCACAGTGATGAGGAACTACCAAGTAACTGATCAGCAATATCCTGAGAGGCTTTGCATGACTAACAGGAAAGGTATCAACAGTTTTGTCATCTCTGCAGAATGGTGGTCACAGCTCCCTGTAAGCTTTGAACTGATGCCTCTCTTGAAGTCCGGTGTTCCCAGCCCACAGCTTTTCCAAGCATCATTTGAAGTCAGGATGACTTTTGTTCCTGTGGCACTGCATGCTTCATCCTACCCTTCAGAACACAGTACTGGTCTGAAAAGTGCAGATATTGCCTGGAAAAGATAAAGAAAGGATAATAAAACCTGTTCCAGGCAGCATTGACTGTATGACCTTATATGAACAGGTTTTTTTCCTTATTTCCAGGATAAATGTACCTGTTATGAGGGTCTGTTGGTCAGATGTCTGATAGGAGGAATCGACTCTGGCTCCTCTCCATTGCTGTTCTGAGCAAAAGCATCACTGTAATGAACCTGGTGTTCAGCATCCAGGGGACAAAAAGTGCACTCTGCCCTTGCAGGCAGGAGCAGGAGGGATGATTTTCCCCACTAAGGTTTTGGAATATGGAGAGGTGCTTTACCCCAGGGTGGCTGATCAGTCAGTAGGATATCTTTTCTTCCGTAGCCACCCACAGAGGTGGTGGGGGAAAAGGAGAGAACAGTAGAGAATAAACCTCTTCCAGCTTCTTTTCCTTTCCTTTCTCTCCCCTGTTCCTTTGATGTAGCTGCTGGGACATGTACACAGGAACAGTGAAAGGCCCAGGCACAGAGGGGACTGCCCAGAACTCCCCCAGAGCATGTCAGAGGAGCAGTACAAACACGGTGTGTCCATGGTGAGCAGGATGTTCCAGAAACACTGTGGTGCTGGGACAGAACAGGTCTTTCCAACAGCTCTTTTTCTGGCGTGTAAATGAAAATAGGGCTGGTAGTGTGGGACACTGAAATCTGAAACAGGAACATATCATGAACACAAAATGAAAGCAAATGACAGTACTTTTATCTATTTGTCTTCATTTCAGTGGATTCTCCCTTCACCCATTCCCACCCGCCTCCCATCCCTTTTTATTGGGTGAATAGCAGTTTTTGAACAATCTGATAGTAGTTGCTAGCTCAGCTTCTTTGCTTTTGAGCTGTATTTATTACTCATTTCCTGATTTCTTACAAAAGAGTTCTGCTGCCTTTGAGATTTGCAGAGGGGTCTCTTTTCTGCAAGGAAAGGAAGAAGAAACACAGGGAAGACTTTGCTCAAATCTGGCAGTGGAAAGAGCTTCCCCTCACCTTGTTGCTCTCACTGACCTTTTTTCCAACACTCATGCAAATTAAAATAAGTTTTTTTCTGTCTATCCATCCCCTTCTCACTCTATATATCAGCTTCACATTGCAGATAATCAATATCAAGAAAATCCTAATACAGTGCACTTGTTGCTAGGGATCTGGAAATTGTGTCTCTGTTCAGCTGCAAGGCAGGGCCAGATGTATCTAATTGATGCATAATTATAACCTATTTGGTCTTCCAAACTGCTGCTGCTGAAGCTTATCTGACCTTAAGAAGGACTGGCTTCAGCTTCTGCAGCTGCCACCTCAGGAATGCCTCGCCCAGACCCACAGTCTCTCTGGCTTGGGCTAATAGACATTAACCTTATTGCTCTGGGTTTTGTTTCCAATTCATGACACGTCTGTTTTTGACAGCTGGCCGGCCCTGAGAGGACCTGGATGTGCCCATTAGTGGAGCAAGGCCTGGGACTCAAGGGAGCACAGTGCACAGTGGGTTCTCCTCTGGCTGTTGTAGAGGGGAGGCTTTTCACCACCACCACACAAATGCAGCTCCCACATGGGAATTTTGGGGACTGCAGCTAAGGAGGGCAGCAGTGAAAATGTGTGGGAACTTCAGCTCTAAAGAGTAGTGTGAACTGTGGGTGCAAGTCCATGGTGGCACCTGGGCAGAAGCTTATGGGCCCAAGGAGACACCTGGCCATCCTGATCAGCGGGAAATTCAACCTAACTGCAGAAACAAACCTTCTCCTTGTCCTGTGACACATGCATCTGAATGTATTTGAACCCCTAAACTGTCCACATGTAAGCCAAGTAGGAATAGAGGGAGGCATGGAAACACAGGTCATTCATTTAACTTTCACCCTGCCCTCTCCAATATGTTTGATTTACCTCTAAAACGTTTGATTTACCTCTAAAACATTCTCTGGAGGGAAGATCTGCCTGTTTATGTGCAAAATTGCTAAATTCCAAGGATGGTAAATGGCTTAATATTATCACACGGTGACTGAAACATGAAAGAACCCAGGTGACTTGACTTCTCCAACTCCTTATGATTTTCACCCTGTTCTCTCCCTTTTTGCAAAGTGGTTGTGAACTAAAGTGCGTGGGAGCTGCTGCACTTTATACTCACTGAATACAGCTTTTAAATTTGGGCTGGTAGACCTTTCTCTTGAGTACCTGCAATTTACAGTCCCTCCTCTCCACATTTAATTGTGTTTGTAAATAATCAGTATATCTTTGGGTGGAAAAATAAAAGTGCAAAGGATCTGTTACAGGCTAGATTTGTAAACTAAATCTTTTTTCTGCAAAAAGGAGATAAAGAGGAGGAGCCCTTTGGTAGTTTATTTCCTGCACAATTAAAAAGCTCTCATACTGCTGTAAATAAAACTCCAGTAACCATAGTCAGCTGGCACCATGTGGAAATCACTGATTTTCAGGCTGAACAAAACTGTCCTTTTGTACACCTCTGCCATTTGTTGGCACTGAGCCGAAACAGTTTGTGTGTGTGGAGAGGCAGCTGGCTGTTTGCTCTGCGCCTTGCCTGTGTAGCACCCAACGCAGAGATTTTCTGACTCAAAAAGAATATTTTGAGGACGTTGCAGTGGTGAAAATACATAATTATGTGTTGGGTGGTAGGTCATTACTGCGCTGACTGCATTTGTTCCTTAAGCAGCCTGAGAGAAGCCAGTATATCCCAATAGCTAAGAAAGGATTTGCACGCGTGGCTGAGGATCTCAGTGCTTTATCTGCTCTAGTGAACCAAGCCTGCAGCTCCCTAAAATGAAGAGAAATGCAGTCACTCAGGACCTTTTCCTTTGTCACTGAGTTGCACAGTCCTGGACCAGAAGGGTATTTAAGTGGAGAAGGGAGAGACAGAGCCCAGGTGTGGTTGTTCCCTAAGATAGCTTGCTCCTTAGTTCCTATTCCTAGCACTAGATCACATTTTCTTTTTGGGGTTTTTTTTTGGGAGGTGTTTTTTGTTTGGTTCTGTTTTAGTTTGGTTGGGTTTTTTTGGGTTTGGTTCGGTTTTTTTGTTGTTGTTGTTGTTGTTTTTTAGTGACTGTGAGGAAAAAAATCCATGACTGGTATAAGACCAGGAGAGGCTTATTTTCACGTGAAGTTTCAGAGTGCCATTTCCTGTCACCTGAATATCCTGATGGAGGAACCAGCCTCCAGGACACCTCCACCTGCCCCACGGGCTATGCAGAGATCCTTGCACAGTGTCAGTAGCAAGTCTGTAGTACAACAGAAAGTGGCTTTATCCCATTTTTTTTCCATTTTGGCATCTTCTCACCAGTAAGATGTGCGCAAATTGAAGGAAGTTCAGACAAGAGCCACAAAAATGATGAAGGGCCTGTGAGATGTTGACTTACGAGGAGAGATTAAAAAGAATCAAATATGTGTAGCTTGGCTACGGGATGACTGGGGGTTGGGGGGAGGAAGGGAGTGTGATATTTATCTCCATGTACATACAAGGATGTAAATTCCAAGCCAGGAGATGAACTGCTTATGATAGTACAAAAGAAGATTTATTAGAAGTTGTAGTAGGAAATTAAGCAAAGGAAATTTTCAGCTGAATATCAGGAGAATTTTGTTAAGGGTATGATAACGATGATAAATATTTATATAGCATTTTAATAGTGAGAAGGGGAGAAAATGGCACAACGATTCCTGCATCCAGTGTTTCAAGGCAATAGGGAAGGGTCACTTTTTTTTCCACCATGTACTGCTATTTGATAAAATCCTTAGTGCAGAGAAGGAAAAGTTTTCCCTCCAATATGTGAAGCCGAGATGGCTAAAATCCTTGTCTAACCATAAATGGCTTTGGAACTCTGGCAGTAGTAACTTGGAGAGATCTTGATCATTTTGCCTGGTCAAGTGGTGTGTAAGCCAGTAGTTGGTCAGCTATTGCTGATATTTCTGAAGACAAACAGATTGGTTGAACTTTTTCCTGGGTAGCTCCAGCAGAAGATGTGGCTGTCATCTCATGTCAGGGACTTATATTCAGAATAGCATTGGAAAACATGCCATTTACTTGGTAAATAATCTCAGCCTTCCAGCCTGTGATCACTTCATTTCACTTCACAGCTCTGTATTAGTGCTTTCTGAACGTAACAGGAATTTTCCAGCACCAGCCCAAGGAAAGATATCTTCTTAGTAGGGTGGTGGAAAGCCAGCTCTTGAGGTCCTGGAGGCAGGAATACCAGAATGTGCTTTGCAAGGGACAGTGCCATACAAATCTGGAGAGAGCGTGTAGGATGGAAAGCAGCAGCGTCTTCTGTGTTTCATATCAATTACAGCGACCCCCATCTGATGCCCCTCAAACCCGTGCTGGTGTCATTCTCCTGACTTTGTCAAGCAAAGGGAAATCCCAAAGACCTTCCGAGCCTTTTCAGAGAAAGATTTCACACAATTCAAGGCAAAAGCAGAGTGGGTTTCTTTTTTTTTTTTTTTTTTTTCTTCCTAGTGCAGTGTTCAGTGTCTGGGACACAAAAAAAAGGTATTGTCAGATGTGTAAATGCAAATTTAATGAGCGCGTAAAAAAACCCTTTCAAATCAATGCAAAAATATTCCACAGTGGAGTCATTTTGATTAAAAAAAAAAAGGGGGGGGAGGAGGAGGTTGCCTGAAATAAGCAAAATTTCAAGCTAATGGGAATCTCATTCATTATTTAATCCACTCCTTATCTGAAATGTACAAAAAATGGAATCTAATATGGCGTATGTATGTTGTTGTCTTAGCGAAAAGACAGGGGCAAAGGCCTGCAATTTCACTTAATATATTAAATCCTACTGCAGGCTTTGAGCCAGATTAATAACTCTAGCGAGCTAGAAAATCCCAATATATATTTTTCTAGCTCCATGCATGATGCGGCTTGATTCATAAGCAGCTCTACTGCTGGGCTTTATTAAATACAAATAAAATATCTCTTCTATTGCAAAAGCCCACAAGGTGACAGAAAGAGGAGAAGCAACTGTCCTTGCTAGTTAAAATGTATTTTCTTTGGCTTCCTACTCCTTAACTCAGCCCCCAAGTCCCAGGTCCCTAGAATATTTATACAGTCATAACCCTGTGCATAGAATCCAGAGGGATAGACTGAAAGGAAAGAATTTGTTCCCGATCACTGGGGCATGCTTGTGCAAAAGACCCTGCAGCATTCCTACCCTCAAGTGGACACGACTCAGTTTAATGTCCGCTCAGGAGAAGAGTTTCAGCAGCCCAGCACGCTTCCTCACAGTCTGGGACAGCTGGTTTGGGGATGATTTAAGAGTGTTCCCCAAAGACTCGCTGGCAGCTCTGCCACAAAACCTGGGTTGGTGCTGTGTTTGCCAGGTGGCATGTTTGAATCCCCAGCTTGGAAAGCAAGAATGGTGTCAGGGGGCTCAAAATCACCAGGCTGGTTTAAAAATCATCAGATTAAAACTGTAAAATATATAGGAGAAATACTATTTAATTTTAAGGTTGCCTTTTTAGGGTTGCCTTTCCATGTACATGCAGTGGTAGTAAAACAAAGGATTTAGGAGAAAAATAGAAAATCAAAGTTACGTGAACATCATAGTCCTCCCTATAATTTGCAGCACTAGTTTGGGAAATCAAACCTTTTTTGGACAACACTGAAACACATGCTGTATGCATAGCTCAACATGCACTTGCATATCCTGAAAAGAGAAATATTTACTCATGTACAGCCTTGATCTAAACCTGGGCTTCTGTGGGCGCAATATTCAAGGCTGAGTTCTTGGGGTCTATACTGGAGTGAGTGGACAGGGCTTCCCAGAGAGTAGAACTGGATCCCATTGCAGCCCTTTGCTTTGATATCTTACAAGGCCTTAAAAAAACCACATGAATATGCCTTGGGTTTAACGGTGGTAATCCCTGCATGGGACACCAGCAAAAATCTGGGAACACCAAATTTTCCATGGGTGTAGACCTGCCGAAGTAGATACAGTACAAATATGTAGAAGCCAGAGCCTTTTCTGGAAAGGTTAATGTGGAAGTGGGCAGAAAGATGGAGAAAGTATGGAGAAAGATATTACCTGTTCTGAAGTGGGCAGAGCTGGCCTGATACAGACCAGGGGAGAGGATACCTGCAAATGCACTTTGGGGGAGCATGATATCTTCTTCTTAAAGGGCTTATTTGAGCCATCACTTATTCTTTCTAAAATAAACAGAAGAATAAGATCTTATTTAATTTATTCCTCTGGAGAAAATGGAGCTTTCAGTGTACTGGAACAGGATAAAATAACTTCTCCAATGTAATTTCACAACTTTTTTTTTTTTCTTTTTTTTAAATCATAGATGACCAAAGGGGTTTGTTTCATTTTAATTAAAGGAAGAAGAAAAATGGAGACTTTAGTTAGTGCTGCAGGTTTTCAGATATCTGGCAGTGAAATACGAAAGTAGTGGTTTTTATTGCTGCAGTTGTTTTTAAGGTGGGATATTAGTGTAAAGATATTTTTAAATCCACATTAGTAACTTGATGGATTTTTCCGCTCACTCCTGGCACAGACCCAAGGATTCCAGTCCTGACTGCACTGAACTGATGGAAGTGGTGTCCAAAGGGACCAAGGACAAGGGCATGGCTCAGGAGGAGGGACGGATTTCCGTCTGTTTCTGTGAGGTGTGTGTCATGCTTCTGGTTGGGGGCTGAAACTGCTCTGGTGTCACTGCAGCATCTCTGCTGTGCTGTGAGCAACAGTGGGCGGATAACCTGAAGAAATTTGAGGCTGGCAAAGGCTACTCTTGTTGTACTTCACAGCTGGGCCAGTCCTCAGGACTGCTGCTGTTGTTGGTTTGTTATAGCATACATTGCAATGGGCGCAGGAGGTCCTATTTGAAGGTAAAAGGACTACTAAGTGCTTACCACATGCAAAATGAAAAGATGGTCCTTGACCTGAACTGCTCAGAGATGTGAACGCCTGAGAGAGGCCACAGCAAACAGATGGAGGGAGAGCAAGGTAATATAGAGCGGATTATGATTTGGTTGGGAAGTTGCAGTGATAGCACACTGGCTGCCTCGTGGGTGTTGAGTGGTTTGGAAGTGTCACTGCAAAGGTGAGTTTCAAGGAGGGATGACGAGGCGGACTCTGTAGTAGATGCCTCTGATGTTGGCAGGACTTTCACATCCCTGGTACACAAAGGTCTCTGGACAGTAGAAACAGCTGACATAGCTTTGGGGTTAAGCCAACACTATCATGCTGTTAGGATGTTTATCTGAACCAACCGTCGCAAAAGGCTCTCCCATGCCTACCTCAATATTAAGGACTCAAAGGATTTTGAGGACAGAGCACATCATTTATCCTGACCTTCTGGATGTAGTAGAGGCCACGGGATTACAGTGATTCCTGCACCAGGCCCCAGTCACTTGGGCTGAATCACACAGCTCTCTCAGAAAGGCGTGCAAGCCTAGCAGAGAGCCTTGAAGGGAGATGGTGCCTCACTTTTAGAGGACCTGTGTACGTGTTTGCACAGCATGTGAAATATAGCAAGCATATATTTGTGTATTTTTTTTTTTTTTTGAATGTTAAATGGGCTTAAGGGCCTTTCTGAAAAGCTCAGGGATTTTGAGCACAATTGTGTTCTGCAGAGGCAGCAACTGTAGGCTAATTTGAAAAATTCACACTGGACACTGGGCTGAGATGTGCCCTTTAAATGATGGTCAGTGACCCAGGAAGAATTTCCTGAGCGCAGGAGGACCTCAGCGGAATTGTTTCATGTCTGCAAGTGTGTGGCTAAGCAGTTTAAATGGAAATAGTACTAAGGGCATATTGTTTTCCTTTGGCTTGCATTTAAAGTGCTTATCCTGTGCTTCAAATGCTCATGATTTTACACGAACTTAAATTCAGCATAAACATTTTCAAACTTTAGAAATAGAAAGTCAGTAATATTACAAATCCATATTTTAATTTATGGGTTATTTTTTTTTCCCTCTCTTTGCCACAAATGCCATGTTACCTCTTCTTTTTTCATTTCCTTTTTATAGTCAGCACCAGTCAAAGGGTCCACTGATGATCAAGTTGGCTATGACCATAAGAAATGAGATTTTAGAGGAACAGAATTCAGGAGATGGGCTTTGTCTGCACCACAGAGTTGCTTTAGAAGCCCTGAGTGGAACATGAAAACATGAAAAGGAGGAGTTAAGGAGAAGAGTGGTATTTGGTTTCACAAATTGATTAGGTATCTTGTCTATATATATGATAGTGAATGAGAGAGAACATGTTTTGTTCTGGGAACAGTGTGGAACATTAATCATTGCTGATTATTTTTTGGCACTCTAAATGGAAATGGAAAATAAAAAATTACTGTAAATTACAGGGAAATTTAAAATTTCCACAGAAATGATGGCATGAGCCCCATGTTGTTGTCAACATTCTTCTAAACTTCCCCCATCCATTACAACCCCTTTTCTCTGCTGAGATCATGTCTGTCTACTTTGTAAGCTCTCAGTATACAGTCCAAAACCACAGTTTCAGGCCCTGCTAAGAAATTGTGTTAGCACTAGGACAGAAAATTGATTGGTCCGTTTTCTCTGTTCCAACTTAAGAGAAGAGTGAAGCAGTAAATAGTGTTAATGCTGAAAAGTGAATTAGATTTCTAACACTGTTTCTGCTTTAATAGTTTTTTCCATTTGCTAATAGCCCAGATAATAGCAACTGCCCTTCAATAACATATGTTGTTTTGTTTGTATCTTTCTTCTGACAGCATCTTTTTAGAGCAACATGTTACAGCTCATTCATGAAATAGTTATCAATTCTGTCCTTGTTTGTTTCTCCAGGCAAGCTAAGTATGTCCTTGTTAACACTGGCTGTCGGGCATTGTGTACCTGCAGGCTGTGCTTAGCTCCCTCCTTTTAAGGGTCTCTCAGTCAATTAAAATTGCAGATACAAATTTCAGGTGCTTTGGAATAGAGCTTTCAAACTCAAATGCCAATTTTGCACTTTGTTGGAAAGCAGAGCAGCACGAATAGGTGGTGATGTCTGCTCTGGGCTGGAGCAGGAGTGTCCCCTGAACACCAAGGATGCTGAGCCAGATTGGATTATTTTGGTATCACCTTTTCCAAACCTCCTATCTTACTTGTCTCAAATTCCTCCTTAAGCATACTTTTACCAGTCATGCTGTTCTTGTCAATTCCAGCTTTCTTGTCTAGTCATTGCTGTATCCAAACACTTTCCAAAAGTGCCCAGATCAGGAGGGCTATTATGTCACCTGTGGCTAATATTCTTTGTCATCATCTCCCCAGCAGAGCTAGTGGGGCAGTGTTCTGGTAGGGTGTCTTTTGTTTCTGTCTCTGGAACCCATGTGCTGCTCCATGTGAACATTTGAGGGAGCAAGTTAAATTTGCTATAAGAAATTGATGTGTCCAGAGTGCTCCTTCATTCCTGTGTTTGTTCTGAAATACTATATTTGTCTTGAAAATTATGGTTCCCGGTTAAGTAACGCATATGGAGAGTAGTCTGTCGAGCTTTCAAAGCCTGTCAAATACAGGCCATAATGTACAGCACTAGGACACTTCCACATGAA
Source organism: Aphelocoma coerulescens (assembly GCF_041296385.1). NCBI lineage: Eukaryota > Metazoa > Chordata > Aves > Passeriformes > Corvidae > Aphelocoma > Aphelocoma coerulescens. Next base: position 7,467,480 of record NW_027184085.1, read on the forward strand.
TAGTCTGTGCCTTTGAGGTGTTCACCACGTGTCCTTTGATGATTAAGTGACAATTTGTGATTTTGTATTGCCTAGCAAATTCCTTTCCTTTCACTGTACCAGACTTCTCAACCCACCCCATTCTGTTTTGTCCCAGCATTTCAATGACTAAATTATTAAGAAACTAGGGCAGAGACCATTTGGTTTGGGATGTCCATTCAGTAGTTTTCCCAAGTATTTAATCTCAGATTGGTGACTGTAAAGCTACAGTAATTTGTAATTGCAATTACTGAGTGATGACAGTTAAATGGTATGTAATAAGAGCCTTTTAGCTACATACTGAGTTTTATCCTAGTTTATCACTGACATTTCTTTCAAAGAAAAAATCTCACAGAGTTTTAGTTTTGTAGATATAGTCAGCTAGAGCAGAAATGTTTGCAGAGGAGTGCTACTCAGTTGGTTCTGTCATACTATCCTTGGCAAAATGCATGTTTAATTACAAAATGTTATTTTAATTTATTTGATAGTTCAAAGATCTACGATTTTTTTTCATTTCTTAACTTGGAATTGCTATTTATTTGGATCTCAGAAAAATATATCTACCTTTTTTTGCTAAATTAAATATCCTGGTTTGATTTTGTATCTTTAAAAAAGAAACTGACGAAATTGGCATGGAAGAATTATTTAATTAGTGTGTTCTCAAATCCATTTGAATAGCCAAATTCCTTGTTCTGCAACAGTGTGCAAAGCCTGTACCTAATCCCTGGGTGAGAAAACTCACAATTATCTAGGTGGAAAGGTTCCCTTGCCACACATCTCTGGGAAGCACTCCTTTCCCCTTCTCCAGGGGAGCTAGCAGAGCTTGGCAAGAAGAGGAGCTTGGGAAAAAGTTTCTGGGGTCCAAGTGGAATGTTTGATAAATTACTGGCCAGCGTATTATTTGTTGCACTGTGATTGTGATTAGTCCAGACATCACCCTGTTTTTTTCTGAGGTTATTTCTTTGAGATTAAGAAAAGCATAATGGTGTGATAGAGTTGAAGTTTATAAGGAAAGAGGTTAGAACATTCATTAAACTTTTCTGTATTTATCTCACTTTTCTTGCAAGACAATTTCTTTTAAAACCAAAGCCAGATACTTGAATGAAAAATGACCCATCTCCTTAGCTCTCCTATCCACCACTTTTCATGAAAATTGACCTCTCCATTAGATCAACTAATCAGTGGAGCATAACTGAGGTTTAATGGTCATCAAAGAGAAAACCAATTTAGTTTCAGCTGCTTTGACAGGAGTGCATCTGCAGGACTTTGGGCAGACTGATCAGTTGGGTTTTTTTTCTGGTTGTTGTGCCAAGTCTTTGCTAAATTTCAGGCAATGATCTCTCACAACTGTCCCTTTACTTTGTGCTTTGTGCTAAAAATAAGTTACTGGGTATTTCACAAGAGGCACTGTCAAAGCCTGGACTTACATGTATGAATGAGGGCTACCATGTCACACTCCTGTGGCAAGGATAAGGGTTCCAACCTTTCTTCAAAGTGCAGGAAGTCCTGCATTTCTTTTCAAGTGCCAAGGCATCACCTACAGTAATCGCACAATTTTCTCCAAATATTTTCTTATGGATATATAATCCACTTTCATTAAAGAGTAAGTTCTAGAGTTAAATAAGGTGTTTCACATTCAGTAATTATTTTATTTATTTATTTATTTATTATTTTTTTAGCTAACTCTGCTTTTTGGTTCCTTCCTGTGAAATTGATCTTTGCTAACTGGATCCATTCTTCTCTGAGTGCGAGATCTGCAGTAGTATGTTAGAGGGAGTTGGTTGGTTGCTTTCTTTTTTGGTAGAGCAGAGTTAAAAACTTAGATGCAAACCCAAGAAGATGGTTTGGGAATCTCCAGACTGGCATGATATGGGTAGATCCAGCTAATTCAGATTGCATTTTCCCATGGGATTTAGTCCAGCATTCCTCATGAGTAATCTGAATATAACCTAACCTGCATCTCTACCCCAGTGTAAGGCATCACTGCAAATTACTTCTTAATTCACATTAGCCTCAATTCATAAGGGTTCCTAGTTGGTTTTCTTTCTTGTTCCTTCTACTGTAGCACCTCTTTCAATTTCCCAAAATATTCTACAACTTCATCGGCTTTGGGAGAGTGTACAGATTTAAAAAATAAAATAAAAACTTTTTACAACTCATTTGGCCCCTAGAGTAAACATACTTCCCATTCTTTTTCCACGGATGTTTGTGTCTCTCCAGACTCTGATCCAGAGGAACTCATTGCTATACAATTACAGTCAACGAGAATAATTTTTATAGGCTTTAAACACAGAAAAGAAGAGAAAAATGCATATAGAAACTAGTAAATAAAAAAAAAGGGAAACATTTTAAGACAGGGTAATGCAAAGCTTTCAAAAGCATGAATTAAACCAACCTTTCAGTGATTAGGCATTAGGATGAAAGTTTCCATGGGAACATATTATCTCATCAGTCTCTACTTCAGTGTTCCTTGTGTCCTCGATTGAAACAGCTGGAACTAGCTAAATTATGCCATTTTGTTTGTTCTCAATTGTATGAAACCTTTTTCTTTCTGTGTTTCAACTGCAACACCAAAAAGTCAGTGTCTCTTTTTCTCTTCCTCCTTCTTTCTTGGCCAACGAATCTTTAATTATTTATACAAGTGGAATATCTCCAAGAGAAGCGAGGGAGAGAAAAAGAGAGGGAGTAAAATGAAGAGAAATTGTTTTAGCTTTGCTGGTGTGGAGTTGATCCCAGTCTTGAAATAAATATCAGCCTTTTTGGACTTGATTATTTACCAGTTAGGAAAAAAAAAAAAAGAGAGAGAGAAAAATCATGAACCTCTGATAAATAATTCAGGCTCCTCCATCTGTGAAAATGTTGGATTTGGCCTAATTTTTCTTATAAACAAAGACCATCATCTGCTCCAGAAAATAAAATCTGCAAAATTCAGGTTCTGAAGGGGCACTTTTTCCCTGCCAAGATCTGATATATTTTTTCCCACACACATGCAATTAAAAAATCCAAACCAGGAAATTATAAGAGAAAATCAGGCAAGCTATCTTTCATCCCTATTCTGGTAAAATGTCAGTCACTTGGGGCTATGTTGTTGAAACACAGGTCAACAAGAAAGGAGCTGTTAGTTTTGCCACGTTGTGCTATTCAGTGCCTAAACCCCTTTGCCAGCATACGTTAGATACCTGATGCTGATCTGGGAAGGAGACTCTTTCATCAAGGACTTAGATGGAGCTTGAAGGACTAGAAGTAACTTTAGCCTGTATCCTGTGCTCCACAGAATGGGTATCTATTTCAAATTTACAACAGTTTTAGTAAAACAGCTTCAGTAATTCTGCCCCTCCCAGGATTCTATTTCTTAGAACTCTAGAGATATGTCTGGGTGCAAATATATGTTATTATTTGCAGGTCACCTGAAGTTAATGAATTCATAGAGACCAGCTGCAGCACTGAGTGGTTTCTGAGACCTCAGCATTCAGAGGTTTCAGGTGGTAAAGGGGATTAGAAGAGCCTGAGGTTCAGGGATCTCATCATGGGTCAGTCCATAACCAAGAAATTGGTCATCTTCTGTCTTCTACACCTAAAGTAAAAGTTGGAGTGCAATGGCATGCAGTTGATTTCTCCAGGTTTTGAGAGAGCTAAGTGCACAAGGGTGGGCAGACATCAGGGGAAAGGCCTGTGGGAAGCTGGATTTGGGAATGGAAGGAAGGTATGCCAGGCTGCAGAATTTGATATATAGTCTATAAAATAGCGTTCTGAACTAAATCTACAGACTTCAGAAAGAGAAGAAAGTTGCAAGGAAGGGAGCCTGGATCCACATCTTAGAAAAATTCAGCAAGAAAAAATGGTTGAGGGAACTCTGAGAGGCCTCGAGTAGAAAATGCAGCATGATGCTGGTAAACACATCAGCCCCATGGCAAATTCTTCTTTGCATTTGGCTTCTTCCTTTGATTTTACAGAGGTTCACAGGAAAAAACACACCCACAGAACTATACCAAGCCAAATTTGATCACAGCTTGTTTGGCAATTATTATATTCATGTATGCGTGAAATTTCTGATAGGAACTTCTCAGGGAGACTTTGTGGCTAAATTATCATCATTTCTCTCCTAAAACTTTAAAAATGTTAATGAGGGTTGGTGCAAAAACCTGTAAATTTAAAATTAGATTAGTCCAATAGAAATTACCTGAAAGTGAGTTCCCTATGATAAGCAAACCAGAAATCTTGTGAGAGCAGAATGTCAGTTTTCCCTCAAGAGTGGGGGTGGTGAACTCAGTTCTGCAACATCATAATCAAACCCAACTATCTGGCCCTGTCAGACAGGTGGGATATTTATCTACCTGCCACACGTACATGTGTTTCTACTCAACAGTAAACATGAGTGACATAGAGGAAGAATCTATCATAAAATGTTTAGGGAAAAGAAAAAAAATAAACAAATCCAAACCAATGACTTTAATGTTTCTCTTCTAGATTCAAATAAAATATATATATATATATCTAAAAGCCACCTTGTGAAATGAAATTTAAATAGATGTGGACACTTGGACTACATCCAGCTTGCTGGACAGTGCTCACAAGGCTGTGTTGAGCTGTGACATTACTTTAGAGAGGAAAAAACAATGCATTTTACCATTTCTGAAATGCTTTTGATGCCTTTATGAAGTGGCATTTGCAGTATGGGGTGGGCAGAAACAGTGATATCCAAAGGTCAGGGAGCATTTCCACGGCTGCTGAAGTTAGATAGATAAAGTGGCTGTGGCTGAGCACCACAGTGCCCAAAGCCGTGTGCCTGTCCTGAGACTCACCCCAAGGAGCAATGGCTGGGCTGGGCAGGACAAAGAGAAGCCAAGAAGTGGAGATAGGAAAGGATAAGCAGGATTCTTTGGTGGTGTTCAGCCGGGCTGCAGTTTCCACAGCTCTCCCCAGGCAGCAGGTTAGCCTCTGCACTCCCCTCCTGCTCCATGGAGGTGCAGTGAGCACTGTCTGGCGTCGCTGTACCATGAGAGCAAAGTGTTTATATCATGTGGGTTAGAGCAACAAACCTGATCGAATTCCCCAAAGGGAACTGCCCTTTCTGAGGCTTTCAACAATCTGTTGGGAAGATATTTTTTCCCTTTGTCTTTCCTTCCTATATTCCTCACAATCTGAGCAGTATTTTAAAGAGCACTGCACAGACTGCAGAGAAAAGAGGAGAGGCTTTTCTCAGGGTGCCCCTTCCACCAGAGCAGAGCAGACACTACACTTGTTTCTTTGGTGGGCTGAGAGGAACGGATGGAGACCTGCCTTTCTCCTTCCCTTGCCGACCCAGACTTGGTCATGCAGGGAAGAAAGAAAATGAAACTCGCTTTTGGGATCGGGGGAGGGAGATGGGAATAACTCCTCTTCACCATTATTTCCAGCCCAAGATTAGCTAATTTCTGAGCAATGACGCTCCATTAGGCTTTGGGGAATTGGCTGTCCAGCCCTACACTGCCAGAAAATCAGTCCTTTCACAACGATCAACCTATTTTTAATTCATCAGCAGCCAAATCCTGGGGAACAGCTCTGTGAACGCATCTATATGTGTGTGTGAGACAGTTATGAAAGACCTGTCTTTGACCTCCTCACTTTCAGCAGAAGGTTATTGTCTTAAATAGCACATCCAGCTCACAATTCCCTTTGATCCTCTGAAACTTCAGCTCAGCCACCTGATATAATTTTCATCCCCCTCTCCAACTCCTTGCAATCCCTCCTCCCTATCCACCTCCCCCCAAACATTCAAAGACATTATAGCAGGAACTAATTTTGTCTGGACTATTATTAGATCATGAGATCAGGGCAACATAGAGGTCGTAAAATGTTTCATTCTCTCAGAATGGCCATCGTGCCCCTATCAGGTACCATAACGTTAGGTTTGCTTATTGTGCAGATTGCTTGAGTTGCAAATTGCACATTATCCAGCTTAAACACCTGGCATTTACATTCATTATAACCCTGACACCCCCCCTTTATGGCCTCCCGTGAGGGTCTTCCAATTGGTCAGAAGCACAAATGAATGTTTTATGATTATGATGAATAATGTGAGGGGCTATGGAGGGAAAAAAAAAAAAGGAAAAAGAAGAGAAAGGAAAAACAAGAATGAGATGTAGGCAAAGGAAGGGCCTTATAAAGCACTTTGGCGATGCAGAGCTTTTTGTCAAAGGTGTATAGTAATCCCTGTACCTGGAAAAGGACTGGATGCAGCTGAATAGAGCTAAAGCAGAAGAAAAGTAGCTTTCAGGAAGGGATAAAGATGTGTCTTCATTGAAAGAATGTTGAAGGTGTTGGCATCTTGGCACTAAACAAAGAGTTAGAGGGAGGGGGTTGTTCCTTGTTTCTCAGTGATTTCAGGCCAGTACCTGCACATATTTCCATGCCTCAGTTTCCCCTTAAGCATACATCAGGAGTGGATTTAGCAGCCACTTCTCCTCCTCTTCTTCTCCCCTCCTGTCTCAGGGCTTTGAACTGAAACAATCCCTTCCCCAGCCCTTCCAGACTTCATGCTTTCCCTGAGAAGAGATACTTGGAGACTTGCTGGTAACTGGAGCCAGGTCTAGATGCAGTTTTAAGATGTGTGACTATTACATCCAAATCAAGAGCTATTCTTCCAGTGTTTTCCTGCCTCATTTGCTGGCATGAGGAAGGGTCATAGCTTTGAATTAGGAAGCTGCAAACTAAATGTATGAAGCCATTTACTGCACTACTTCTTGGGTATTTGGCTTTTTATTGGCTCCTTCGTTTCTGCTGTCAGTGGCTGCTGGGCCAACTCTATCTCAGGAAGTCACACTGCCTTTTGAACCTGGGTGTTATATTTTCTATTTTATTTCTCAGACAAGACCTAGTTCCACTACTCTAATGCTGTTATGCCTCAAGATTGTTTTTCAAGGGGTAGCAGAAGGTGGACAGAGTTTATCTCTTGCTTCTGAGGCCATCTTCATAGCTGAGGAGCTTTGACTATAGCTTGTTTTTTTTCCAGGAAAGTTGTAGCTATTTTGTGATTGACTTCAGTGGGGCCAGAACTTCAGAGCTTATTTCCTAGACTGTGGTCAGACAGAAAAGTTGGAAAAAACAGTCTCTCTCTTGTGGGACTTTCATAGCCTAACAAGAGCCTGGAAATTGCCTCTGGGTTTGCTAGTGCCATGTCTTCCCTCAGGAGGCACACAGAGATCATTCCAGGGTGCTCCAAGCAAGGAGGAAGGAAAAAAAAAAAAACCAAAACAGAAAAAAAAACCCAAAACAAAACAAAAAGTCTAAATGAGACTCCATGTCTCCAGAGATTTTTTCTGTGGCTTAAATGATTTTAATTAATAAATAAATAAATGGGATTGAAAGTTGCCCGGGAGAGAGACTGAGGTTCTGAGATATTTTTAACCCCTCACTCCTCCCCCCTGATGTTGTTTTGCTTCATCTCTGAGAGGGATCTGCTGGTTGCTGGGTGCTGTTTTTTGCATCTCAGTCTGGACTAATGAGACTTTCGTGTGACGGAAAGCTCAGAGCAAGGGCAAAGATAGATTTGACTATTGTGTTCAGGGCTTGTGTGCATTGTAGGGTACCAGCTGGGCAAGGGAGGATGATTTTAAGGGCTGGTTTTGTTACAGCCTCACAATTTAGAAACAATCAAGCAGCTACTGATAATGAGAGTTTTTAAATGCAGTCTTGGGGTCTGCACAAAACTGAACTGGTCGAATAGCAAATTGCTCTGTGTTGCTTTCTCTCACATTGTTTGTGATAGTTCACTTATTCATGATCTGCACTGAGCTCAGGGAAACCACATGTCCAGCCTAAATCCATACAGAAAAAGCAAGTCAGATTTCTAAGACCCAAGAAGAAAAGACAGGAATATTTGCCAAAGACTAGCATGACATTTAGGCTGGAGAGAAAAGACACTGCTGGAAAGCCTTCTGCCTGACCTCTTTGCAGAGAGCAAGGCTAGAACAAAAGGATAGATGCGGGCTGCTGTCCCTTACAATGGACACATATCTGTCTGTAGTTTTGCAGTCTGTGTGGTTCATAACCTAAGATCTCTCTCACTAAAACATAAATCTTTCTTGGTAGCAGTGGAGGATTCGTGTCCTTAACAGAAACAGAAGTGGGCTCTAGCCCAGAAGGTGATTGAATCAACAAGGAAGGCCAGTGCCCAGTCTTATAGGGTTGTTATCATACTGCAGCCTTCAAATCTATGTATTCTTTAATTTTTCAAAATAGCCCTTTAATTGAGTTTTCAGCCGTTGATGAAAACTACAGGCATAATGAGACCAAGTCTTCAGTACTCTTGACATATCAGTTTCCTATGGCAAAGTCCTACAACACTCAATAGGAATGAAATCATCAGGATTTTATAGAAACAACTCTGAGAGGGCATATAATCCATTTGATAATGTTTTGATCTTACAGATAGATAGCTCTGGATGTTTCGATACATCCTAAAGATTTTTTTAGGATCATATTCAATTCAACCCTATAGATGTGTGGACATCCAGGTTTCCTCTCTCCTATATCTGTAGACAGCATGGATATCTGTTATATACAAAATAGCTACGTGACAAAAATCAGTCCAGGGGAGAACAGTGCTTTGTGTGTCATCAGCTACTTGAAAATCACACTTGTGTAGTTTACTCTTGATAGAACTTCTTGATCAAACATACTGTCTATTCCTACCTCCATTTTTGGTGTTACAGAACAAATGCTAAAATCCACTTACAGGGTAAGTACAGAATAAACCAAATTTCTTCCCAACTTTGTTCCCATGCTGTTGACTTTTGCCTGGAAGCATGAGGGTTATTTTTCTAGCATTTCTTATCCAAGACAGTGCAACTGTGGATGTTCTCATTATGCATATAAATTTCTAATCCTATTTGGAATTACGGTAAGGTCTTGGCTTTTGTGGAAACTTGTGGCAATTTTTTGCACAGGATAATTATGCAGTGTAGTTAAAAAATAAATAAAAATCTTTTGTCAGCTTCAGATTCATTCCCCCTTTCAGCTTGCTGAGACTCTCCCTCAAACTGGTAATATATGCATATATATTTTATGCAGGGTTTTCGCAGAAAGACTGCTGATCATGATAATGGTTTCTTGGAAGAATGAGGATTGTGCTTTCTGATGTCACAAATTTCTTTCTAGGCACCTGTTTCTTCATATTTTGGGAACATGTGTTTGCCTGAATATCCTTGCCACATTAAAAAAAAAAAATTAGGTTTAGTTACACATTCAGTTTAGGTAACAGTATCCCAGAGTTACAGGTGATTAAATTGTTAATCACAGAGTTAAAGGGGAAAAAAAAAGGATTTAAAAGAATATGCAAAAGGGTTGATGCTGCTGGGCAGTGTATCTGGGAACACGATGGATCTTCCATCAGTAGCGGATGTTCACATGAACACTGGATTGTGTTTTAAGATGAGACAAAATAGAGGGACATGATGCAGACACTGTAGTGTAAGATCCTATGAGAATGCTTTTTATATGACGTCAGACTAAAAACAACGTCTCCTTATATTCCTAGTGCCTTAATGTAGAAGAAATATTTTTGCTTATTATTTTTAATTAATTTAACCTTAATTCCAATTGTTGAGCCATTTTTTTCCCAGTCATTACTGGCTTGCAAATCTTTTGGTTGGTTAGAGTTTTTTTGGTCATATAACATTATTTTAAATTAAAGTGTTGCAGAAGATGTTGTTCAGAATATATTCTCCTTGAACTGAGTAGGATGTTATCAGATTTTAAGTTTTCTATAGGAAATGAGTCAATAAACCTGATGCCACAAAATAGAAAGTAAGATCGTTTCAGGGGGAGTTTTCACTATTCTTATAGGACTTGAGAAACTGGGTATGAGTCTCTCTTGAGTGTTATGATGTAGCTCAAAATATTTAGGGATGGCTGATAGTTTCCTGTTAAATTCTAACGTGTTGAGAAATGAGAGAAAGATGGAGCCTGTGGAAGGAAGTGGAGTTCTTTTTACCCTTAGTGATTTATGCCAGCTGACGTCTTCAATTATAATTCAAATTTGCAATTTCCTCTTAATTGTTTTATAGAATCATTATCTTCAGACTACCTTTTTCATGGCTACATGTAGGGCAATCCTCTGACTCCAAATCTCTCTTTAAAGTTTGCCCTTTCTCAGCTGTACTCCTCCCTAACTTTATCTGATTCCTGCTGTGGTATCTGAAGGGGCTGGCATTGTGGGAAGCTACAGGAACAGTACAAAGTTGCCACTCATAAAACGATTTTCAAACATGAGAAACATAGCATTCAATTTTCCTGTCCAGAGCTGCATCCTTAAGTTGGCATTGATAAATCAGCTCTTTATTTGGTGTCACAGAAGCCAAGTCCAAGAAGATTTCCTGATGCTTCTGGAACTCTCCCTCTCCATCTGTGTGGTGGATAGACCTCCTCCTGCTGTGAACCACAAAAGGGCTGCACCACAGATGCTGGGGACTGGCACCAACCTGGTGATGGAAACCAGCTCAAGCTGCTGGGACTAGGACACTTTACACCAGCTGAGGGTCAGCAGGGAGTGGAGCACCTTTTTGGGACTTGCATTTTGGACACATTCAGCTCTTTTCTCCCAGAATTTCTTAGCATCCCCTTATTTCCTCCTCCCCTCCAAAAGAAATTTTTAAAATCCCAAACTACCAGAGTGATGGTCTGCCTCACCCTGTCCTCCTCCTCCTCCTTGCCCAACTAGATCATGCTGTGAGTCTGCAGAAGTTTAGCAATAATTAGTGCCAACTTCTAGCTGCTCACTGCTTGCTGGGAATCCGGGTTGTCAGCTCTGCCTGTCACAGGGCTGTGAGGAAATGAAGCATTGGGAGGCACAGAGATGTGGGAAGGAGGAGGAGAGATGTCCCCGCGCTACAAAGCACATTGCTATTAAAGTGTCAGTTTTTTGGTTTACTGTTGCAGTTTGTGTGAAGAGTTTATGGATCAGCAGATAACAGTAATTATCACAGAGACTTTTCTGCTAAAGTCTAATCTAACCTTTTATAGTTTTGTACCACAGGGCATCCTTCTCCTCACTCCTCCCCCCCACCCTTATTTTTTAAGAGCTTATTGGGTGATTTTATTATTTTATTTTTATTTTTTATGGCCTTTAAATCATCAAAGTTGACATCAGACACCTTCACACAAAAAAAGGATGCATAGATTAATTGAATGAGAGGGAGGATGGTAAGGTTTTATTAATAATACCAATCTAGAGAGTTTATTGTAGCAAAACCCAGGAACAGATTAACTGCATTAGAAGAAAAGGGAGGGGGGAGTAAGGAAGAGTGAAAAAAACTCAGAAATGTTAGTCAAGGTGAGATGCTGTCCTCAAATTTAAAGCACCTGAAAATTTATTGAATAACATTCAAGCCTTGCAAATACTGGTCCCAAGCTGGAATCAAAGGTAATACCTTTGCTCTCAGTTGGGGAACAGAATGGGAAGGTTTATCCAGAAAATGTCAGAGTGAAGAAAAATTGAAAAAAAGTAAAAATCATCACCAAAATTGTTAGAAAGAATAGAAAAAGTACCACAAGGCAACTTTTTAACAGTTGTTTTTTTATTAAAAAAAAAAAAATCTTTGGGATAGTGTTGTAAACCTTGTTGGAGTGTCTTGTGCTTTTCTTTTGCTGAAACACAATTTTTCAATGAAAATATCTGAAACGCTTGTAAAACATGGTGTGTCAGTTTAACGGACAAAGATTTTCATTATTTTTATTTCTGCCTCCAAAGACTTTGCTGTGCAAGCATTACAAAGAGGTCCTGATGGAGTTAAACTCTCACTTTATATTACTTTTTCCCCCTCTCTCTCTCACCACTCCCACTTCTCCAGAAGAACACAAAAGGAAAGAAGTATCTCTGGAAACTAATAATGCAGGAGAGTAGGGGTGCATTTTGCTTTCTTCACCTTTTGTGTTTTCCTTTGAAACACTTCAGAAATGTTAACACAGGATTTTATTTCATTTGTTCACTATTTCATAATATGGTAAAAATCATCCTAAAAAGGAGTATTTATTTCTGCTTGCTTGAGTATATGTTTTTGACAAGCTCCTGGCTCACAATTGCGATGTGGTGTTTTGGAGCCAACATGCCAACAATCAGAGCCCCAGTTCAGTAAGCATTGTTCAGACACCTAGGAGGAGCTGAGAACTGCCCCAAAGAGCTTTCACATTCAACAGGGAAGTCTGGAAATACTACATTTTGAGGTGGAAGGTTGACGCACAATGGGCAAGACACCAGGTCAAGTTGATGCTTGCAGCATGAATGAGACTGACCATCTTAAAAATGGTCATGCCAAAGATGCTCAGTGAGCAGCATGATCCACCGCTGTCTGAAATGCTTCAGATCTCAGAGAAAATCACTGCCAAGCTCTGTCAGTTCTTTGTCAGGACCCTTGACTTTCTGGTCTTTTGTCAAACCTCCACATTTAGTTTAATTTTTGATCACATTTCTAAACAGGCAGTTGATGATGATTAGGGTGAATGGTGTTGGATTGGAGCAATATCTTTTGCATGCAAGGTGTTAAGCTCTTCCATTGATGTATAAGTTTTCTTCCTGTGATGCTGCCAGCACAGACTTAGGCTGGGGGCAGCTACTTACTATTTCAGTGGGGAAAAGGAGAAATAACCCAAAATGGGATGCACAGTCATTGACCCCTTGTATGAAGAAGCAATTGTTAATGAATTACACAGAGGGAACTAAGAAAGAAATACTAAAACACCCTTGAGAGTTAAATTGTTTCATGTTTAAGGTACCAGCCTGAGATTTGGGAGATCTAGTCCCTCTTTATCACAGTCCCTCCTTTACCTTTGTACTTGGTTTCTATTTATAAAATGAGGGGATGTTTCAGCATGGACATACTTGGATTTTAATACCCTAAAAAGCAAGGTTTCCCTGGACAGAGTAACTCCATACAGCAACTCAGGGAGCTTCTCTAAGTTCTGAGTTTTCTCTTGTCTCCATGCTGGACAGGTAGGATTACAGGTCTCCAAACTGTTCTGTTGAGGTACAAAGTACCAACTGAAGTGTATTTTCCTGCAGGGATATCAAGGAACAGTCATGAGAAGGGAATGCCAGGGCAAGCTATAGTCTCTGGAAGACCATGTGGGGGAAAAAACCTCTTTTAATTTATTTATTGTTAAAGAAATATAACGGCATTGGGCAGCAGTCAATTTTCAGGATATAAAACATGCCGGGGGGATGTGGAGGGTGTTTTCATTCCTGCCTGAGGAGTCATGTGGGTAGGTACAGCCTTGGTGCAGAAACCCATCACTGGTGCAAACACATCCTGCTCAGCATCTAAATGATGGGAAATGTCCTCAGTGTACATGTCTTCCCCTGGTGCTCAGCACAGGAATGAACTCCCCTTGGAGGAACATTAGACGACTAAGTGTAGCATATTCCTGGATGCCAGGCACTTCACTTTTTCTCTCCTGTTTTTCTCCTGCTGTTCATCAAAATAGAAAAAAACAAAACAAAACAAAACAAAACAAAACAAAACTGAAAAAAAAATAAAAACCACAACAAAACCAAAAACAACCACATAAAAAAAATCTCTCAAATTTTCACCTTCTTCCATAAAGTACGTGAGTCCAGCCTTTTTCATCCTAAAATGACAGAGGAATGGCAGGAACAGTGAACATGAAATGTAACAGTTCACTTAGCAGGAGAGCAGGCTCCTGGTGTTCGAGGTCTCTGAGAAGCCTCTGTCAAATGGCAGATGTGGCACTGGTGATCAGGCTTTGCTCTTGCTGGATTTAGCACAGTCAGAGGATTTGGACTGTTCTAGTCAACTGTGAAAACAAAGTTTCCTTTTTCTGTTTTGTTCTAAATCTGAGGAGAGAGAAAAATAAAATGCCCGTCTTCCAGATACACTGAAGGGCAGTTTTATTTATGTCATAGTGGGAAATATTTTCATCTTGCAGATCCTTCTCTGGATGCCTCAAATTTTGACATTATTTTTATAATCTCTGTCCCTTTTTTTGCCCCTCGGCAATATTGACTATTGTTTATCTCAGCCCTTCCTCAGTCACCTGAATATATGTTTCAAAGATTGAATTTCTTCCCCAGAAGTAGCTCTATTCTATTTTCTCTGAAAACTGGGAGGAAATTGCTTCCAAGAGGGTATATGGCAGCTTGGATTGCAAAGGCTACCAGCATCTTCTTTCTCAAGCTCCACAATACGTAGCCAGAGATGCCATTATTGCTACTGGACTTTTCATTTCTGAAATTAACCATGTAACCAGAGGCAGTAGCTCATTTCATGGCTTTGCTGGGAGGCGAAGGAACCAGGGACAGATATCCAGGCATTTTTACTTTGGCTGCAAATTAATTTCAGCTCTTGCTCTGGAGTTTGCAGCTGGCCTTTGGCATCTGGAATAGCATTTGCTGAGGAGTATCCAGCACAAATTAAGGACTCAAATTTTTTTCCTTGTACATTCTCTTTGCAGGAGTATTTTTTACTCTCAGAGAATGCAAAGGAAGGGAGGGAGGGTGACTTCTCAGACCTCTTGGCACTTCCAGCAAAGCCACTTGCAAGCCTTTTAGCTCCATGCAGTAGCCTTTTGGGGCTACAGACTTTTAATCTCCTTTTAGAATTGGGGACAACAGAGCTGTCTAGAGGTGATATCAGAGACATGACATAAACACTTTTGTGTATGGTTTGACACAGGGCACACAAAGGCCTTAGGTTTGATGATTGCAGGTCTCGGAAGATCTATGGAGGTGTTTGAGTTTAAGCACTCTGGTTTTGAAAGTTTTGCCCTATGAGATTTGACAAAAGTGGTGCTGCCAGGCTGGTGATGGGACCAGACACAAAACCTAGGAGTCTGACTCTCCAGATGCCTCCCTCAGACATCAGCTGCATTCCCTCTCTCCTGCTATGGTACAATCATTATGCAGCCTACAGGGCTATGGAAAAGTGCAGAGATTTTCTGCTGAACACGGCTAAGAGAAATTACATCTTGGGAAATCAAGTAGATTAAGCCAGTCTCCCCCCCCCCCCCCCCCCTTTTAGACATCATGATATCTGCTAACAACAAAATCACTATGTTGTTTTTTTTTTTTTTTTTTTCCCAGGGAAATTTGTTTCTTTGATGATTAAGATGGGACAATAGAAAAATGAGTGAAACTAAATGTGGGGGAAGAAAACCTGAGAATTTGAAGGCTTTGCCCCAGAAATATTTTTAAATAAAAAAAAACATGACCAGAAGTTCCACATCAGTTCTGTTTCCCACTGCTCTGAGGAATCTGTGATCTCAGCTGTTAAATGTTAAAGGCAGGGAGTTGTCAGCCCCATAGTATGCATCTGCCCCCTCATTGTCAACTCTCTTCTCTAACCAGTGCAGGAAGCCATGCAGCATCTTTCTGGGCAGGAGGGAGCATAATAATCTATACATAAACATAGTGGTTCAGGAACTCCCCTCTGCAGTGGCATTTAGGAGCTGGAAGCCCCTTTAAATACCAGTGCCTCTGAGGACCATTCAGTCTGCAAACAGCAGACAAACTAGTTAACTCTGGGCTTTGTGTTCTCAGGCATTCCATTTAACACCCTCCTCTACACCTGCAGCAGCCAGAGCACTGAGAAATGGTCACCTTCACCCTGCTGCTTCTGCCACTGCTCACACCCCATCATCCCTCCTAAGCCTGGCATGAACTTAGCCACAGTGGCCAAAAGCTGGTAGGTTTCTCCAAGACTGTTCGTTTTACTGACCCCAGAGCGAATTCATTCTGGCATTGTTGCCTCATACAGGGGCAGACTCCAGGCTTCCCAGCTGATACACCCCATAGGTTTTGTCTGAGCTCAGCCTTCTGCCACCATCTCCACTAGTCCCCCCTGGAAATTTCCACTGAGAAACAGAGAATTCTTGCTGTTAATATTATTGGTGCCAAGAGTCTGGTTAATTCCTTCTGGCTGCTGGTCCCTACTTCAGTTTGAAGAACACTGGAAAATAGTATAGAATCTGTGAGTGTCCTGGAAAAGAACAGGCCTGTTACAGTTTAGTTAGATAAACAAAGTTATTTGAATCCTTTTCCACCAGCCTAAAACTTCCTGGAGACAGATTTCATTAAAAGGGGGGAAAAAAATAATTCTTGTTTGTGTCTTTCAAGTGTCTTTTTGCAACAATAGTACACTGGGGGAAAAGGCTTTTCCATCACTCCACACCTCTTGATTAGTTTGGATTATCAATACATCCTGATTATCTACATGGAATTGCTTCAAGAATTATCAGAGGTGACATTAAATTGATTAATCTCGTAAAGCTTTTCTTGCAATTAGATTCATCCTATTTCCAATTACCTAAGCACTTGCTTGGTATTTTCTGTGGTGGAAGAGGAATCACTGAGATGTTCCTGTGTGCTGGGTGCACTTTTTCCCCCTTTGCAGAGGAGTTTATCTCAGAAATAGAAAATCACAATTCAGTGCTGTGTTTCCAACAGTGAGAGGTCACTGCTTCCAGACCTTTCAATGAGAGGGGCAGAGTTGAAAAAAATACCAGCTCCAAGTCAAAGTTGTAGAACACAGTCAAAGTTATCTTTTGACAAATCCAATTTCCCTATGGTCTTTTTGGTAATTTCCCCTTGGAAAATGCACCGGTCTCCAGGCTTTCTGGTACACTGTCTTGAAGATGGTCACTGCTGCTTCACACCAGAGATGTTCTGTATTTGACTTGCTGGTTTATGATGCAGGAGCTTTCTGGCTGCTCCCAGGACAGTGATTCTATGTGAACCACCCTTTTCTGACTCTGCCATGCCATCCATAAAACATGGGCAACAACATTCCCAATGTTTCCATGCTTTAATCTGGTCCCTCTTGACAGTAAGTTCTTTGACTTCGGAGGAGCTATACTGATTTACGCCAGCAGAAAGTCTGCCTTGGAAAGTTTTTGACGTGTTTTCCATCTCTGTGGGTGAAGAACACACTAAGTTTCCCTGAAATTAAAGGTGAGGGTGACTGGTTGGCTGTGTAAGAGCAGAGTTCTTGTGAAATGCCCTTCTCAAAAGGAGGAGAGCAAGCTGTTTTGCCTCAACCCCATGCTGTGTGTCTCGTGTACAAAACAGGACCTGATAGAGTGAGATGCTTATCAGCTGCAGTAAGAGAAGAGGAAGAGCAGTGTAAGCAGTAGGAGGGAATCTTCACAACAGCTTAAAAGGAAACACATTTGAAATATAATGAAAGGTCTCATTGGGCTGTAAAAAAATAGAGAAAGGGAGAGGAAACAGCAACCAACCCTGCTGTTGTATTGTCTTGTTAACAGTGTGTCACCAAATTTAGCAGAAGGAAGCTTCTCCCACACATCTCCCCTCACACAACTGCAACTGTCACAACCTCCCGAGCTCTGAAGCACAGCTTTGATCCTGTGCAGCTCTGCCCCAGTTCTGCAGCACACAGAAAAGAGAAGAAAGGGGAATCACCTAGCAGATTTTCTGGGGGAATGAAGAACACCGTTGCCAAGACAGGGTTAATTGCCATGACAACAGCACTTCCCCAGCATCTTTCCAGTCTCTGTCAGAAGGGCCCCCCTCCTCGTGTCCTCCTCCCCTCGCTGCATGTGTTGTGTTAATCTAATTTGTTCAGCTCAGTGGCTAAACAAATAACTGCAAACCTGGTGCTCATTCAGATGCATGGCAAGAGGGGGCAGCTCTCCGAAATGATATTTACTTGGTTATCTGATAATACACAAGTTGTATAAGAAAGGACAAGGCCTGGGAAGGGAGCAGACGGAGAGCAAGGTGAGATAAAAGTGAAGGGGCTCCTTAAGTGCCGACTGATTTGTGACTGTGTCCTGCTGCGGTTGGGCAGATTGCACAGAGCAAAGTTGGTCACTGGAGCATGATGTGGAAAGGCTGTAGAGGAAATCTGCTTCCAAGGATTTCCACTGAAGTCCCAGCAGCAACTGACAAAACTGGTAGAGAAAAAGAGAAAGGTTTTCTGGAATCACTGGGTCCCAGAACAGCTCTCAGAACAAAATCTGTTGTAGTCAAGACCTGGGCCTCTTTGTAAGATATCTGATCCAAAGTGTTTTGCCTTTTCAGTTTATTTCCTTGTTTAGTAATTACACTTGTGTCTGTGAAACCTGATTCCCTCCTTCTATGGGATTTTTGAGTTCTCAGAAACCCTCAGGAATGCTCAGTCTTCCACAACTATGTCTTTTGGTTGGCCTAAAATGTGAGAATTGTCCATGAATGGAAAAGTTTCTTCTGAAAAAGTGTTCTTTGCCTTGATTTGCAGAGATTGAGTCTTAGATTTAGCTCAGAAAATCAGGAGTGAGCTGCTGGTTCCCAGCCTACATATGGCTCAAACAGTCTGTGACTATGTGCATCACTTCTAAAGCATTACTGTTGCCTTTTGGATACAGCAGATCGCTCCTAAGAAGCAAAGCAGAGATGCACATGGAGGTGCAGGGCATAGAATTGGGCACCTACATGCAAAAGTTGTCTTGCACATTGCTGAGTGCCTTGAGCATCTGTTTCCAGATTGGAGGGTGCAGGCAGATCTTCACCTCTCAAAGTCTCTTCTATGTACTTATTTGAAGCAAGACTTTTGCCAGTGTACATGAATTTCCACATAGATTCCCTAGAACCAGTTTTATTTCCAACCAGACTACGGAGCCATATTGGTAACCAGCCCATCCTCAGATTTCAAATTATTTTCCTGGTATGTTTGTGCTCCCTGGATGCAGGGCAATCTGAGGGACACGGAGCAAAACCCTAAGAGTCGCCTACACTGCAACCTCTGCATCAGCTACCTGCACTTTCTATGCATCTGTTTCTCCTGCTAGCATTTCCTGCTTGGCTGTTATGCTCAGGGTGTGCATTCACTGGGGTCCCAAAATGTGTTGCAGCACAGTTTTATGTATTATTAGCATTAAATAGCAGACTACTGCTGCAAAATGCTAAATATGTTTTGTTTTCCTTAGCTTCACTAAGCTGAAGGAACACCTATTAGCTCAGGTCTGTTCAGACCTGTAAGCAAGGGCTTTCTTAATTTAAGATGAATTCTTCTCCAGTTAAAAATTATTGCTTGTTAGAAACACTGCACATGCACATAAGATTCAATGTCTCTCTTAGGGCTAACATGTCCACACTGTTACAGTAGTCTTAAATTTTAACAACAAGATCATCCGTTCCATCACTTTTGAAGGAAATTAAAAAGATGAAAAACTTTTGGCCTTGGAATGGTTGTTTTTTCAGTGCTTATGGTTTGTTTTTTTTTATCTGCCAGAATTACAGCAGTGCTCTCTGAGATCCTAGTTTGTTTAGAGGTGGCTCTGATTTTGGGGACAAGAACCCTGAGATGATACTTCAGGAGTCCTCCTTTCCTCCTCCCAGCATTTTCAGGTTGTTTTTCAATCTCTCCTCTTTTTGTATTTCTCCAATTATGAGAAATTTGGGGAAGATACAAAAACTTCTCTGCAAACCTCCTGCTCCCCTTCCTTCTTTGGAGCATGGGATTTTCCATCTCTGGCTTCATATAGAGAGTGGTGACCAAAACATTAACATGCTAATCTCAGAGCCCTAGGCCATTTTCCTCACTGTTGCTAAAGAACACAGCCCTACTGGCTGTGCCCTGAAGCTCTTATAGCAACGAGCTGAATTTTGATACTCTCTCCTTCTCTTGCCCTTTTTTTTTTTTTCCCCTGCCTTATTTTATAATTATATTTATTTGAAATTGAATTTTAAAGGTTCAGTCCCCAAAGCAGTGAGATGTAATTTCTGGTGGATATTAAAACTGTATAAAACTGCTCATATATCCCCTCATGAAGAACAGCTGGTACTCAGAGCGGAGGAGAGAGAAAGAAACTGACTCTACCCTTCTTGCCAGCTATGCAAAAAACCAATAATAATAAATAAAAACTTATTATTTTCCCTTGAAAAAAAAAACAAAAAAGCCTGAAGTTACATGAGGCATAAAATTTTGCATGTAGATTATAAACAGATATTCAAACATATAGTTTAAAGTGTTGCCATTGAATTCAGTACCATGATACTGCCTTGTGCTGGTGGAAGGTCTAGCATGGAACAGCTCAAGCTGTTCCTGTCTGAGAGTGCAGGCTAAGGGACAGCCATGGGGCCCCAATGCATTTTGTACAGTGGAATTCAAGACCACATTTCTGTCCAGGGTCCAGATTGTGAAGCCTGTATTTTTAGTTGATCTCTTTCTCAAAGAAGCATTGAAACACAAGGATGCCAATAAAACTGTCTTGTGCTAACCTGTGCGGAGATGACAATAAGGCCTAGGGTTTACACAGCGATGCAGACACAAAATAGAAAAGAACATGAAATACTGGGATAGAGATAAATCAGTGGTGGTGTTCATTTGATCTAACTGTAGGTCCATTCAGTGTAGGCTTCTATTTCTCAGTTCCCTTCATAGTTAATGGAGAGGTAGGAAAGACAGATGGCAAGTTTTAGGGCATGACTCGTGTTGGCCTTGAGCGGATACCTGTGTTTAGTTGGATAAATTGCACTCCGGACTGGTGGGGCTCTTGGTTTCCTCCCCAGTGGCTGTGAGGAGAGCCATGGCTGAGACCTGCACAGGCTGTGCACTCTTGTTGCTGACAGGTAATTACATTGGCTGATACAGCCAGTGACCTGCTCAGTGTTTCGGTGGCAGAGACAAGAAAGGAACTCAGGTCCCTTGAATTTGAATTCTGTGTTCATCCTTCACCTCCTTCAACAATGGGGAAATTGTTTTTCTGGTTTGGAGTAGTGGTTATGCTGTAGATTTTTCCTATACGGATGCATAGTTTTGGATTTTTTTCCCCATTACTATTGCTTTCCGACTAAATTAATGAGATTCAATTTTCACTGAGAAAGAAACAGAAAAACAAAAGTGGCCTCAGTGGCCAAATACCCCCTTAGGGTAAGGGCTGAAACATCTCCATTGGCCCTTCTGGGCCACAGGGCCATGGACATGACTTGGAAAGGACAGATTCCCAGAGGGCTGTGCAGAGGGCTACTCACCTGATCAATAATTCATTAGGTACAATTTGTAAATAACTGAGTGGAAAACATCCTTTCTTTTCTTCTAATCATTCCAACTAATCTGCTGATCCAGAGAACAGGCAGGTTGACAGCAAATGTTATCTCACACTCTAAATGTAGGAGGAAGAGGTCAGGCTTCTTTTTGAAGTCTCACCTCATAGACTTTGGATGCATTTTGGTCCAGGTGGTGCTACTTGAGCCACTTGTTTGGCTCCAACCACAGCTTGATCTCCTTGAAAAAGTGCTCCCAAATCACTGACAATCTCACTTTTTTTTTTTCTTTTTTTTTCTTTTTTTTTTTTAATCTCAGCTCTTTGCCCTTGTACAGAGGCCTGTGAAAATATCATATTCTACCCAGTGCAGCTATGGGTGAGGTATTAACTGGTGGAAAATTCAAAGATAGCAATGGAACAGCCTGTAGTGTAGTGGATAAGGGTATACTCAGTCCCCAGTCCACTCTACAGCCATAGTCACATCTCTCAACTCCGGTTTCACCTTTTCCTTTGCCTCATCTATTTTGACTATATGTTCTCGGATGGAATAGCGCAGTTACCACTCCATCACGATATTGAAAACACAGTCTGCCCCATATTACCCAGGAATAGTAGGAGTCCCTTCCTCCTCCACATATGCATGCATTTCCTGCTGAAAATGTCAATATTCTGCAGAAACCCGTCTGTTTTCAGACCAGTCTTGTAAGATTTCATTACGGCAGGACAAAAGACAGAAGGAAAAAGGAACTTTTTGGCTTTCCAGCCAACATGTTCTAGAAGGAATGTAAGGGTGAGAATTTTGTAGCTCAGTGTTGAAAGCAAATGCTCAGCTTTTTGACTTTAAGCTGATGGTCTCAACTTAGACCAGAGGAGAGTAGTAGGTTCTGAATGAGAAGCTCTTTCTTACATTTATGTGGTTCCACAGAAACTCCATAACAGAGAACCTGTTTGGCATGTCAGTTTTGTGGCCCAGCAGTGCTACTCTTTGCCCTGTCTTACAAGAAGGGTGATGATTTAATTTGTGTGTGGTAGTGTCTCTCTAACCTGACCCAGAATTGCAGGATCATTTAGGTTAGAAAAGACCTTTAAGATAGAGTTCAACCATTAGCACAGCTCTTCCAGATCCACCACAAAACCATGTCCCTAAGCGCCATCACGGCCATAAAGAGCTGCCTGTGGCATGCTTTGCCTGTTCCTAGGCCCCTGGGTGAGCTGTTTTCCTCCTCCACCATTTAAGTCACAATAGAAGATGCAAGGCAGTGTGAAACCTCATGTCTCACCCTCTGCTACCAAACAGTAAGACTGAGCAGTGTACAGTGTACTTGTATTTAAATATCTGTGTGTTTCCCTACACATGAGCAAGAGTACAGTGACACAGATAAGGCATCATTTGCCCTTTGGATTCCGGTCACCTGACCTTCTCTTCTACAAGATTGATCTAGAAACACCTAATAATATTTAATTAGAAATGCACGGGAGAAATTTTTATCATCAACAATGATACAAAAATATCAACTTGCTTTTTTATTCCCTTTGTTTTCTTGGAGAAGTTAAACTGTAAATTAATACCGATTAAGGTTTTCTGAGAAATCTTGCTGTGATGCAGATCTTGCAGTGACCTAAAGAAGTTCACACTGGTTTGAATTCTGCAGCCCCTGGTAGAAAATGTTTAATTACCTTTATTTTGCCAAAAGCAGAGCTGTTTATCCTGCAGTTCTTGGAGATCTCTTGTACTCCCTCTGGTGGCTCATCTACTACGATGTGAAAGGAAGGGAAAAGAAAAGTTGTTTACTCAGTGCTTTACATCTGGGCACTGTTTGTGCTGCCGCTGTGGTTTGCATTAATCTCTCTTAGTATTTCCTAGGACTGTGTCATCCTCTCTCTGCCTAGGGCTTCTCAGTGAAAACTCAGTGAGGGTGCGATGGGCTCGAGGTATTTTAATGCCTGGTTAGTGGAAATAACCAACATAATCCTCAATTCCCCACGGCATTAAAAATAAAGAAATAAATGTCACCATGCACATGAATGCCCAGATGTTTGCATCAGTGCCTGGGGAAATCTGGATAGCAAACCCGTAAGGCAGGACTCAGGTTACTCCTGCACTACCCAATCTCTTACGGCCCTTTTTCACAGTGAGGCATTCCTGTGGTTTGGACCCCAAACGAAGAGCATTACCCATGTACTCAGAGAATCTTGGAATTCATCCTGATATTATACAGATAAATATAATTTAATTTTGTTTTGTTGAAAGGAACTTTCTGTATGGAAACTAAACACACCAGTGTTATTTGCAGCACAGCTGTTTTGCTTTGCTTGATACTTTTCCTTCCTAGTTTTTAAGTCAGCTCTTTTTTGTTGTTTTGTTTTTGTTGTTTTTGCTATTGTTGTCCTGGTTCATTGGTTTTGTGGTTGTTTTTGTTTTTGTTTTTCTCCTTCTGGCTGGTTTCACATGAAACTGGGTGCAGTTTTCTGTCAAACCCATCCTGTGTTGTGCATCTGAGCTCAGATATCGGTGAGTCTGGCTTGAACCTGGACACCAAATCAGTGCATCCAGAGAGATATTAAAATATTCTGGTGATAACTTCTCTTTAGTTCCATGAATGCCAGTTCAGTCTTATCCATGATAGGAGCCTTTACACATCTCAGAAACTAGGATAAGTTTTCCTGGTGCAGACACAGATGCAACAGTAAATCTGTTCACAGTACAGAGACAGCCAAAAACTCCCTATATGGGCTCAGTGAGACATCAAGCTGGCTGGAGTAGCTTCATTTGCATCATGGCGAGGATCAGGGATCTTCTGCTTGTAGCATTGCCCACGGAATTCTCCAGCACAAACCAAGCTTTTTCCATGTGCCCACTCAAGCTGAGCCTCAGGGATGATATTTGTTTAAATGTCTAAAAGACAGATATTCACATCTGAGATTATTATCTCCACCCCTTCTGTGGTCAGTGGAGGGAATGAACAGCCTCTATGTCCTTAAAATAATCCTACTAAGCACTTGGGTCCAGTGACAATCCATTCAAAATGATTTATCTGTAATGGGATGAGTATCTCAAATTCAGATATCAAAGGTTTAGATGTCAAGAGCAAAGTACATCAGAAGGGCACAATACTTGTATTTAAGACAAAAATTGACTTTTCCCTTCTGGTTCAGGATGAAGTGGAAAGTGTAAAATACATTTTTCATGAAATCTGCTCTATATGGCCAGAATTTAGTGTTATGTGATGCATCCTCAAATAAGAGCATGAGCTGGTAAAACAACAAGTGTTCAGGGACAACACTGAGAAGGAAGAGATCTGCTGAGAATGTGGCTTCCTTGATGGTCCACTTAGCATGTCTGTGACCATACCATAAGTGCTGAGAAAGGATGGCAACCTGCTATAAAGGACTGTCATACCCTATGGGACTTGGGTCCAGGCCCAAGAGTAACTCACCCAGTAAGTGACACTTGCAGCACTTTGCATTAGTGCTATAAAAGAGGTCAGATTGGGCAGGTAAGTACCTATATGTATTTCTTTGAAATAAGTATTTATAGGTATGGATTGTGCACATTGTGACATGTATACAAGTCCATCTGACCCAAGTAAACTATAATATATTTTGTTACAGTAGTACAAAAATTGTTGGGGTTTTTCTTGTTTGTTTATACTTTTCCAAAAGCAGCGAAATAAGCACTCTACAAGTGAGGTTCACATATATGTTAAGTGATCCCTTTTCAGATCAAAACTGGGCACAGAACTTTGTGGAAAGTACTGAGAGACACAGCAATGCCTGGACTGACTTTGCAGTCCAGGTGCTGCAGCTTTTTTTCATTTTTTTACCAAAAATACTGGTTTTCTTCATTAACAAAGCTTCTGAAATAGTTATTCATTAATGTACTTTGGCTTAATTTTGTAAAAGTCAGTGCCATTGCACTGATTTGTACCATCTAATAATCAGTCTACTGCCCACACAGATGATGTCTCCTCATGGACCTGATCTTAAGTTCCTGAAGATAAAGGGATGACTTCAGGGTACTGAGAAGCAGGCCCTCATTAAGGTACAGCTCATGATCAGCAGAGCTGGAAATACCCAACTGTGACTTCACAGGAGCAGGAGAATCACTGGGAAGAGGGTTGAGGTTCGTACTCTCGGTTACTGGCACTGGTCATCTGGTGCCCCTTTCTGCTATCACAGCAAACTCTAGAGCTGGGTGTCTCCTCTCAGGGGCAATAACCTCACTCTGGGCCAGGGAAAGAATGCTGGAGGGAGGATGGACAGGCAAGCCCATGTTTGTAATCTCTAGACAGAGAAATGCATGTCAAAGTGTTGGAGTGAGATGGAAATGGGGCTTGCAGCAGCTCCTGGTCACTGGCCAGTAGGTAGGTTACAAATGGCCTGTGCAGCACACTGTTTGCCACCCACAAGGCTCCCTCCCTCACAGCAGGAGTACCAGGGAACAAAAGTGGCTGCCTGTACCAAATATCTATGTAACAATCACACAGGTATATGGAAATGCCAAAATTGCCCAGGCAGATGCAATCCCTGGGAGCAGGCCTGGGGAGCAGAGGAGAGCCACCCTCTCCGCCCCACTGTCTGCTACAAGGCAGACCTTGTGTGGTTAATTTTAAAGCACCTGCTGCCTTCAGAGACGGAAATGTGAGGGGATTACTTTTTTCCCATTTTCGTTTGCTCTTTGGTTTCTCTTGAAGGCATTGAAAAAGGTTTGCCTTGATAGTCACTGTCAAGGCATTCCCAATGATTTCCCCCATGGCACATGCCAGTTGTCTTTACCTACCTGTCTATTAGCACAATGCAGGGAATCCTTTTGGTGTCTGGGGCTAAATCAAGAATAAAGAGCCCAGTCTTTTCCTGTGTGGTTATCAGACAATAGATGGTGGGCAAAATACCTCTGTTTGCACAGGGTTCTGTTTGTTCTGCTGAGTGAGGGATACAGAGGACACTTACTCATTCTGGGAATTACTGACTTAAATTCTGCTACCAGGGATTCAAAATGATAATCCAGATGGTCCATTCTGGCTTGAAACACAACACCCAGGACCCATAGCTTTAGGACATTAGAGATGTTAGGTCACAGCATACAGTCTCGAAGACTCTTAAGATCGTTCTTTATGAGATTTTCTTTGTATGGTTTTGCATCCTTTCTTAAAGTGCTTAAAACGCTCCCTCTCTCCCTTTTTTTTTTTTTTAGTCACCAAAAGGCTTATATCTTCCCCAGTCTGGTCAGATCTTCCTGGAAATACTTGTCAGTCTTTTAACAGATCTGACTCAATTACAAATCTTTAAGAAACGCCCCCAAAGTGAGATGGTCATGGCCTTAAGCTATCTTGCATGCATTTCATTACACTTCCTATCATGGAGAGAATTTCAGGGGTCTCTAGATACTTAGGATGAGCATCAGCACTGATTCAGGAATGCAAATAATGTGGGATATTTCTAAGTATTTAATTGAGTCTTTGCGGAACTGTTGATGTGTATCCCATATTCTTCCCAAAGCAGACTTCACCTGCTGCAGCCAAACTTCTTGTCCCTCTGAGCTGTGTTTGTGTGCCAAGAACCACACGTCATAGAGTATCTCAGGTAGCTCAGGTAAATGGAAACTCTGGGTGTGATCCAACCCCTGGAAGTGAAACTCACTCCTCTCAGTTTTGAAGAGGAGGGAATTTACATGTGAGCAAGGCTTTCAGGCTCGCAAGGTTAAAGAACCTGTCCATGGTCTGGTTTTGTTTTTTAACAGATATGTGAGAGCTCAGAAAAGTAGTTTTGAAAGATTTCCACTGGTTCATTTCTTCCCAAAGCCAGAAACTCAGATGGAAAAGAGGTGTAGGTAGAGGCGCACCCTCATAGTCAGGAGCATGAAGTCACAGAATGTGAACCTTGACTTGCATATGAGCTGTGTCACCTCAAGGGATGAAGAGAAAGTTTAGCTCAAGACAGACAGTTTTTCAGTTTTCAAAGCCCATTCCAGGGAATCTTGGGAGAAAGAAATTTTCCTGTGACATACCTTGCAAGGCACCAGGAGCTAGAGGCCTCCTGTGTGCCTCTGCGCAGAAGAGGGCAAAGGAAAGGTTTATTGGGTGTTTGGATCTCTGTTCCTGAAGGACATCGCCATAACTCAGCTCCTCTTCCCTGTGCAGCTCTGTCACTCTGTACATGCAGATAGAAGCCTCTTAATTCACTGCATGCCATTCTCTCCCTTTTTCTGGTGCAAACATATGTGCATTTACATGCTCTGCTTTCCTGCATCCTCCTCTCAGCCCCTGCCCTCTCTCCCACCCACACGCTATAAAAATCTGCCAGGGATCCAGTTAGTAAAAGGTGAATTTTTCCTGCCATCTGGGTGTTCGGTGGCACAGATTCTCTTGGCCTGCCTACACACACTCGCGGGCGCGATACATCCTCCTCTTTCCCCTTCCTCTTTCTCTCCCCCTCCCACGAGCTGGCAGTAAAAACAAAAGGGAAATCTTCAAAACCACAATGTCAGCTGCCTGTGTCAGAGTGGGTTGAGAGGACGGATCACAGCGCACTCATCTCCCAGTAGGCAAAGGGGACTGTATTTCAATAAATTTGCATACTACAGAAGACTTCGTAAGAGATTGCTTTGGGGATCTCTCTGTCGAGTTGCTTTGGGGACGCCAAGCCCTTGACTTGCTCAGGAAGGGTTTGATGCCACCTGCTCTAAAACTCTCATGTTCTCCATATCCTTTTCATTTCAATACCAGTGTCCATTGTTTGTTTCACAGCATAGTTTTGTTTTCTCCCAGTTTGACGAAAGGCTGTATATTTGTAGATCTAGAAATGCTGGCTCTGCTCTCAAGGAAGACCAATGCTAGCTTTCCTCTGGTTAGCTCCTGTACACACCTTGCTCCTGACCTTCTTGGGTCTCACTTTAAAACCGTGACCTGTCTTGAGTGGAGCACTCAACCTCTCTGCCTTTCTTTAATCTTTGGCTTCTCTTCTGAATAAATCCAATGGAGATATTCTAATTTAGGAGAGCAATCTGTGAAAAATATAAGGTGTCACTGAAAACAGCATTTATGTGTTCATCTCACTTTTCTTCAGCATTATGTATAATTTTTTCCTGTGAAAAGATAATATTGAAACACTTTTTGCAACTGGCTGTTCAGTACAGATTACATCTTTTTGTTTAGAAGAGAAGAAGAAATTTTCCTTAGACATCCCCGCATTTAAACATTTCTGAATTGCATATTTCCACAAAGCATGTGTAGCTGTTGCCCTTTTTTTTTTTAATTGGCTTCAAGACAAGTGGCAGCTGTAGAAATAGCAAAATTTCCTGTGTTTTTTGAATCCTTGTATGCTTCATGAAAGTTTGCTTCCACGAGGAGCTTAGCTGGACTGATCATGGACCCAAAACCCATCCCAGAACCATGCAAAACACAGGGACTGCCTTCCATGTGGTTGTTGCTGTTGCTTATTGTAGGGGTTTGGTGTCATTCCCAGACTTACTGGGGTGATCACCTCCAGGCAGCAGAGGGAAGACCATGACTACACAGTCTGCTGTAGCGTAACTCACTTCTATGCTTAAGATAACCCTTCTCCATATTCCAATGAGCTCAGACTGATGTCACAGAAAAGCTGTCCTACCGTACTCCAAGCACATGAAGATATTCTCACCTAGAGGCTGGAATTTAGAGCTGGGAGTAGAAGGTAGGTTTGAGGAGCATAACGAGAAAGGAGCTAGTCAACATTTCATACACCCTCAGCTGACATGAAAGAAATGGCTTCAAACTCCCTCTTAGGCATGAGCTTTCTGCGTGACAAGGCAATTAGCCTCCCTGTGGCTCCGTTCCCAGTCTATGCAGTCAGGATACAGCACACAGCAGAGCAGCAAAACACAAGTGCAGGGAATGCTGGTGAGATGTGGCATGGGAAAGGGGATGGAGGCATTGACGAGAAGGGATAAAACAGGATTGGGTGGCAAACCACACCTGAAACCACATCCAAACAGAAGTAGCAAGTTGCTGCTTAGGTGTTTGCATGGCCCTGGAAGTGCACCATGTATTTATGGAAGGGCAAGGCCTGGAGCAAGAGGCTCTGAACCAGTTCATTTTAACAGTTCTTGTCAGAGGAGCATTCATTTAATGCAGAGAGGGAACAGCTGTGCAGCTGTGTTTAGAGAGAAACGCCATAATCTATTACGGGGCTTGGGCCACCATTGATCAATATGGCAAAGTCAATAATAGTTTTTGATTCCAGCATATTAGGCTGACTGTCAGACTCATGTTTATTAGAAGTTTTTACAAATAAGTCAGGCTCGAAGGAAAGAGAATATGTGTCAAAACTCCAGGTGGAAGGCTGATTTTTATTTTTTTCCCCATCAGGGTTATCATAGAATGATAGAATAGTTTAGATTGTAAGGGACCTAACAGATCATCTGGTTCCAACACCCTGCCATGCTGCACAGCTTTTTAAGGAGGGGAAAAAAAGCCCCACCTTTCCATATACAGAATGAAATTCAAATAAAATCTATTAAATTTGAGTTTTCAGTTAAGGAGGATGAGGATTATCTGAGGTTTAAACTTGTAATGACCAAAGCCTCATATCTATTTTTTTCTCCTGAAACTTCCAGTTCTGTGAATAAGTCAATTCCATTAGTACCTCAAACTCTGCTTGAAAAGAAAGACATACAAACCCAAAGTACTTTAGGCATTCCACATGGCATCAAAGAAATGTTATAACTATAACATGAATTTATTTTAAATGTCCAGAAAACGTGATGACTGTTATATAAATAATAATATAACTGAAACACTACAGTATGTTTTAAAAGAAGAAATTTAGAATAATTTTTAGATCCATCAAATATGTTTCTACCTCTTATGCTTAAAACAATGAATTTAGAATATTTTGACAGAAAAAAATATTTTTAAATTACCAAAGGTAGAAATACTTCAGTTATTTCAGATATTATATTGACAGGGGAAAGTGGAAGTACCAAAGTAAAAATACAAAGCTGCTTGAATTTAATCTCCTCTATCTTTTTTAATCAAGTATGTCCCAAAACACTTCCTGGGAGTTAGGCAACCACAGTACAGAGACAGTGTATTAAAGAGAAAGGGGAATTAAAAGGTATAAGGAAAGGAAAGAAAAAAGCTATAATAGAAACTAATTGGAACAGACAAGAAAAAAGAGAGGGTTTGCCTGATGTCTGGAAATATACAACACAGAAACAAGGTCTGAACATAGCAGTGACAAGATTGTTTTAAAAACACACACAAGAGATCTCTGTCCTGGATGAAACTAGGGTGATAGGAGCTCACAGAGGCAAGTGAGATTCGTGTGACTGGTGGAGAAGTACACACAGCAGCATTTTGATTTTTAGTTCTTTTTTATTAATAATCAATGGAGGTCAGCAAAATTAAACCTCTCCACTAAAAGAGAAAGGCTGAACGAACAAAGAGGTGAACAAACCTGTTGGGGAGTAAGTAAGACTGTGTGTCAGAGCTCAGCCTTAAAGCAATATGT
Organism: Aphelocoma coerulescens; assembly: GCF_041296385.1. Lineage (NCBI taxonomy): Eukaryota > Metazoa > Chordata > Aves > Passeriformes > Corvidae > Aphelocoma > Aphelocoma coerulescens. Next base: position 7,497,963 of record NW_027184085.1, read on the forward strand.
AAGAAGAGCTACTTGTGTCCTTATCTGAGTCTCCTCTGAGATGTTAGTGCAGCCATTGCATTTTAAAATTTGATGGATTTCTGTGGTCCTTATCTTCTTTGTTCTCCTGGTTCTTTGCCCTTCTGCTTTCCCTTGATCACTGCTTAGGATCAGTTTTTTGTAGCGCTACTTGGGCAGGGTGTGTTGGCCGCCTTGCTAGTCAATGACCCAGCAAGAGTGGTACAAGGACATTACATGGAGAGGAGTTTTTCAAGAGATGCTGGATGAACAGGTTTATCATAATTAATGAACTTGCAGAGAAGAGAGCCTTGAAATCTTCCTGCTCCAGTCCTTCAGCGTGTAATTTGCTAGGTTCATATATCTTGGTAGCTTCGTGCGTTTTGGTAAGAGCTGGTGGGTGTGGGGCTGAAATAGCATCCCAGAGAAAAACAGGCTCTCACTTGCATGCTGGTGGTGGTTTTAGTCAATGGAATAAAACTGTTTGGAGTAATATTAGAAAGCTGTTCATTCTTAAGAGAGAGAACGGTTTTCACCAGTACACATCTGCAATGCCTGACTTCCTGGTGGATTTCTGTAACTTTTTATTGCAAACCTTCTGAAAGTTTGAGAAACAAAAACCTGGGAAGTTTCTAAACTGCTGATTTCAGACTCAAGAGTACAGCCAGGGGAAAGATCACTCTGTAATTGCCATGGTTTTTATACACTTTCCCCAAACATCTGTTACAGGTCACTGTCAGGAACAGGTTATTTTGTTACAGACTTTTAGTCTGACCCAGAATGACAGTTTTTACGTTCTGATTAATAGCTTTAATCCAACATCTCCCACAACTCCCATAAATCCTCTTACCTCTTCTTTGGCTCTTACCTACCAGAACCCCACGAGTTGGATCACTACAAAGAAAATGCTTCTTTCCCTTGCAGCAGAATCCAGCTTTAAATCCAACCCAGTCTACCAAGTTTATCATTCATTTTTCTTTAAGCCTTGCCTTATCTGCTGTTATTCCCCCTCTTGGATCCAGAGCATTATCTGAAAGGATAGATGGTTGAAACCTAGTGGAAGGGCCAAGATGGTGATCATTCCATCAGCAGAGGAGCACAGAGAGGTTTGCATAACACCACAGTACACTGAGTTTTTATTCCCATGTTGTCATCATAGCATTATCTAACAGAGGATAATTTCCTTTTTTTTTTTTTTTTTTTTAGAAAACAATGAAACATTCTTTTTCAGCCTGCCAAACACGTAACACATGTACCAAAAACAGGAACAAGAACATGTTCATAACCTTACAATGCTTACAAGAGTACCACACATATTTTCATATTGGAATAAAAGTTATGTGTGCATCCAAGGCTTATTGCTGTACCTCTACCAGGATGTTTTGAAGTATGTATCTTGTGGACATAAAACTGTTTTCTGTGACACTGATGAGGCAAAATGGCTCTGTGCATTTTATTTTCTTGTGACTCAGAATTGTTCTCTCCATTTGCTGTACATACATGAACTCAAAGCCAGATCCTTCCTGTTAGTCTTTCCAAATGTTTAACAGGACGAGTGTAGGCTCCACACTGTGATGTAAAACGTGATCTGTCACTTCTATTGGTCTTGTTTTAGTTGCAATTCTTTTCTATCCAATACTTTAGTAGAAAGAAGAAATATGAAGTTTTTGATGGTTTTTCCATGATGCTGATGTGTTTGATTGGTATGTGTTCATATGACCTTTCTTCTTCTCCCCAAGTTCTACAGCCATCTACACACAGAACGGCCTTTCTGTGCGTTTAGTGTGACCGAGTCTCTGTTTAAGGTCCCCAACTACTAGCCTACAGGCAAGGATGAGAGAGAGAGAGAGAGAGTCCTTCTTTGTGGTAACTAACTCTTTATATAATGAGCCCTTTGCAAATTCTCCTTGCATACTTACCGACACCCCCGCAGTTACTTAAATGGGCATTATTGGTCACTAGGTCTCAAGGTCATTCAACAGAATGGGGTTGTTAAAAATAGGAATGAGGGTTCAAGGCACAGGGTCAAGAGAGATTAATTGAAAAATCTTCTGCAGGCCTGACATCATCTGTGGGATGGCAGTGCCCAGACACCTCCAGCTGCTGTTGCGTTTCTTGCGAATGTAAATGAATGGCTTCCTTTGTGGCACTGGGGTGGTTTCCAGGCTGGATTGTTCATTTTATTATGTTCCTTGCCTTTCATTTTACTTTTTTTCCTACAGCACATCTTCTTAAGCAATCTTTTCCTCGGTGCCTTCTAGTCTTCCTTCACACCTTGTCCCCAGCTTTAACCTTTGAACTCTTTGGACAGATCCAATTAAATGTGAAGTTATGGACAGCTTTGGAGAATCAGGTTCCAAAATGAAGGAAATGTTGTTTCTTTTGCTATCCAGCTTTGAGAAAGGGGTGCCTTAGTAGACTAGAGAATGCCCACCATTGCTGACACATGAAAAAATATTTCACAAGTCAAAGTGCATTACTTCCCTTACAGACAGAATTGCTTGCCTTTGGAGATGGGTGGGTGAAGCTTGTCTTTATACTAGGTAAGAAATCAAAAGTTATTGCCTAAAATGGTCTGTAAATCTACTTCCTCCATCAGCACACATTCCTATTCTAAGCCTCTGAGCTATTCCAGATCATGGCAAGGGGTGAGCCTTGAGGGGAGTTTCCACAGGTCACTAAGATCTCACATTCAGGAACTAACCACGAACCCAGTCATGGAAAGTCTAGATGCTTTGAGGAGAGTGCCTTCTGCAGGGTGTCAGAACCTGGGATTCATTGATAAATGTGTATAATGAATACACATCTGACCTAACTGCCTAAACTCTGTACACAGTCAGTGGAGAGAAATAGGCAATTCCAGAGAGTGATTCTCCTGACATCTACATTTGAATTAAATGGATCGTCCTCTAGAATTGACTATTTCTCATGGGTTGTGAAGGTGAACTAGATGACTATCTCAGATGTAAATGCCAGTACTGTAGATGACTAAATCTGTACCAATGAGTCTACTCCCAGTGTTCTGATGAAGATATGCCAGTCCTGAATTGCTTCTGGCTGTTTATGCTATAGAGAAGCCTGGTATCAGGGCCTGCATGCCAGGAGAAAATCCCCTCCCAGTGCTGGGGTTTTTTTTTAAAGGAACAAGACAAGCAAAAGAACATCCCTTTTCAACAAATGAGACTGAAGTTATGTACCTTTCCCCCTGTGACTTTGAAATTTTGGTACAGAATTGGTAGTAAGGCTGAAGCATCTTCAATCTTATTCCAGTACCTTAATCTCAAAATTAACTGTCTTCAGAACATGTTCTTTTCAGAGTTTGAAGTCAGAATCATTTAAATTTGAGGTTTCTCATAGAGCTGAACAGATTTTAGACCACGAAGATTCTAAGAGATGTTGGATTTATTCCCTCCTCTGGTCAGAGAAGTACTTTACCAGGGCAGAAGTCGCACTGCAAATGCCAAGTTCACATCTAATTAGGGTAGTGTGCTCAATCTGCGAGTCACAACTTTTATCAGTCACCTCCTCCTGCTCCGATCTGCTGTGGAGGATCACTTCTTTCTCTCTCTCTTTCTTCTTTAAAGGAAAAAATATTATTAGGCTTTGAGGGCTTAAAACTGTTGCTGCCTGCACATCTCTAAAAATAATATAAATCAGTGCCGAGGGACCACTTGTATTTTGGCTGCATGAGGAACTTAAACAGCAAAAGAAAAAGGGGAAAACTCATCAGTGCGTAGATTTCAAAAACTAGGATGCTGTGTCTGCAGCCTTTCAGAAAGTTCAGAAACCCATTAAAAACTTTATTTTTTATTTTCTTTCCTTTGGCTTTTTCTCTCTGGTAAGTTATTCAGCCTTAACACTGTTCTCATTCACACTTTTAACAAGGCTTGTAATACAGCAAACAGGATCATCTCAATCTGACTGCTCCTCTAGAAATAGGTATGAGGCAATTGCAGAAAGAGAGATGCAAGGTTTTAATTCTTCTTTGGCCCCTGATTTCACACTTATAGCTCACAATCTCAGATATAGACAGCAGTGGTAACACCAGCCAGCAGTAGGTGCAGGAGGGATAAGCTGTGATACCAGCATGTAAAGAGGAATACCAGAAAGGCAGGTTCAGTGGTAGAGAGGCAGAAGGAAGTAAGCCAGCATCACCAGGACATGGAGAGTTAAACAGAGGTCCATTTGTTTCACATTTGACCTCTTCAACTTCTTGCATTTTATCCATAGCTGATGTGGCCTTTGAAATTCACCTGGAAGAGCTGAAAGGCTCTTCCAGGCATCTTCTTTATAGATTCATTTGTAAACACACATTTAAAAATTTCACGCTGTTAATGATTCCCTTGATAAGCTGCTTGCTGAGGCAGCAGAGGATATTTAATGAATTTGAAATACCCCTCTATCCAACTCCATCCTCTTCCTCAGATGAAATATCGGCATTCAGGATCAGATCTGACCCATGATCTGGGTCTATCAGAGACAACTGTTGAGCCGAGTTCTCCCCTGTTGCCATACCAACTGAAGCAGAGGAATGAATATTCTTAACATGAACCCGTCCATCTAGCTGTTAAAGCACAGAAGATATTCTTTCACACATAAACTTGAGACGGAGAAACAGTGATAAAAGCTAAATGATTCTTGGAGGCTACATAGCCAAAAACCAGAAGGATCAAGAGCTATACTAAGGTTGTCCCAGCTCCCTGCCCTGTCTCCTACCTACAAGACAGACTTAACTGACTGGATTTAGAGATCAAAGCCACTCACAGAGCTTCTTAGGGCTGTCTTAGCCACACTTCTTGAATATCTTTTCTTATGGTTCCTTGAACATCCCCCCTTCGTCCCTTTTTTTATTCAAATGCACCGACTGTAAATCTGTTTAAGTAACATGATAATGACCAAAGGAATGGTTATGATGTCACTAAAATGAGCTATATATAATCAACCTGGTGTATTATTGGGAGCAGACAAGACAAGGAGATGGGAGAAAAGAGAGGGAGGAAAAGTGCTTGGAGTTAAATACCAATGTTTATTAACTACCTTCTCAGAGGTGCTCCTTGAAAGCTAACTGATCTGTTCCCTCGCAGTTCTTTTGCCCCTTCACTGTCTATTGCTGATGTATAAGAAGTTTAATTTTGATAGCAGAAGTATTCCCCCCACACTCCCTTTGGTTTGCACTAGACTGTCTGATCTGTTTCACTGACATAGCACAATGGAGATGCTGCTAAGAGATATTAAAGTCAGGTATTATCAGCTCGGTAGCGTAATATTATTTCAATCTCATCCTCAATAGATTGTCTGCATAGTGACATGCTGCCAAGATGAAATGAATGAATGAACTTGGAGAGGTTCATTGCATGGTAAGCACAGGAAATGAAATAAACAAAGGGCAGAGAAATCCAATGTTAAGGAGGAATAGGCACATGGATATGGTTGCCTTCACCGTTCTGCTAGAAATTGACCTAGTGATGGCACAGGGTTAGACTTGTGCCTGGAGGGCACACGGCAGGAGTTTAAATCCTTCTTGAACAGTGGAAATGGTCTGGTCTGGTTATGTGGATGAATTAATGAGAGAAAATTAATAACCCCGATCCTGCTGTAAACTATTACTTGAAAGATCTGAGTTTGGTTCAAGGGAAACAAAACCCAATGAAACCCTAGACACAACCCTCCAAGTACTGCAGGATTGTCCCAAATACCAAATCATCAGTGTTTAAAGGTGGGATATTATTGAATGTGCTAAGCTAATATGTGGGAGCTAAAAGTGGGTTTATGCCACAATCTTTCTTCATTCCTTGGACAATTCATGTAACCCATTTTTCCTTTTTTCCTCATATCACTATCTGTCCCTTGGAGTTAAACCCCAGTTCCTTCCCTTGTGAGACTGATATTTCTTAGCATTTGCCAGACATTTCCAAATACTATAGGGGAGTATATTTTTATACACATAGGCAGGGTCTGACTAAATGATGGGATCAGACCCTCAGAGAGGGGCAGTTGTTGGTGAGGCATGGACTAATCAGCTCAGCAGAAGAGTGGTCATGATAATTTTGTTATCTCAACCTGTTCACTGAAAAAATTATATAGTACTGCCATGGAGATCCCTAAGCAGCTCTGACTTAATCTAAAATTATAAATCTGGCTTCAAGGGGAAGGAACACAGTCTGTGTCTGTCCTTGAACTTTTGAACTCAGCTGATTTTGGATAAATTAAGCAGTGGAGGTAAAAAGACTCAGATGCATTCTGCTTTAATATGAATTTTGGAAACAGGTAAAATGGTGAGCAAAAGGCACTACCACTGCTTCCACTGAAGAAACAGCTAATTGATGTTGTCCTTTATTAGACATCAGAGAATCCAGTCACAAGCAAGCCATTGGCAAACAGTCCTCATTAATTTCACAAAGTCTGAAATAACTTGTTCCTATTTAGGAACTAGGTTAAAATATTGAGGAAGCATCTTCCAGCTCTATCAGTAAGCTGAAGTACACTACTGAAAATTAACAGCATTAACAAATCAACCCTTTGCTAAAGACCAGCATAGACAACTGATTTTTTGGGTCTCTAGGCAGCACCTCAAGATTGGCTTTGCATATGTACTTGATTGTGCATTGTGATGGATTTAGGCTGATTCTCACTTCAGAGTGTTTCCAACCTTCCCTCTGCCTGTCCCACACTTCATGCCTCTCAGCACAGTTCTCAGAGCCCACAAGAGAGAGTTGTCCATGGTTCAGATCGCTGAATTCAGCCGAGACCAATGCAAGCCACACCCATTTCCCTTGTTCTCACAGTCCACTCTGTGCACTTGCTCTCCTCAGTTGGAAACGCTCATCTATCTGCACACCCTAGACTTGCTTCTTCAACTAAAACCTGGCAGGATTAACACCTTAAAGATGCATCTAGTGGAACCTGCACCCAGAGAAATGCCAGTTGCTGCTTTATCCACTTCAGGCAGGAAAGTCAGCCAAGAAAGGAGCCACTTACCCGATTCGGACTTGATGAGCTGCTCTATAAGTTTCAGACAAGAATGCCTTACTCTTGTAACTCATCCAAAACAAAGTAAACAAACACCACAGAAAGCGTTTGACTCCACACACTTTTTACACCTGGGTTCTGTTCCAAAAAGTTGGATTCATATTTTCATTTTGTCATAGCTGTACAACCAGTGAATATCTGAGACTGCATCCCAGGCCCCATGAGAAACTAGTAGCTACTTCTCTTCCATTTGATGGATGGAGATGAACCAGAGACAGAAACAAAGCTACTTGTGCTCTGTAGCATGATGATGGTTCTGAGTCACAAGAATCTGAGGCTGCAAAAGGAACAGGTAGATGTAAAATTTTCTTTCATCCTACAGCAACTTCCTTCAGCTGCTTTCCAATTGAATGTGCTTAGACAAAAATATGAGCAGAGTCTGAAGATAGCTAGAGGATCTATGAGAATTATCTATGGGACACCACAGTCCCACATGAGTGTTTCTCCCCTTCCTTGTCACCTCTTCTTCTGTTTCTATGGCAGTTCAGTTTTGCTTCTAAGAGCCCAGTGTGGACTGCAATGAAAGAGTTCTACCCAGTGACAGATTTTTAAGGATTTAACATATTTTAATGACTATTTAGAGTAATATTAAGATCGCTCATATTTATTGTCCTCAAGGAAAAGGGTGGGGTAGGTAATCCACTCAAGTGAGAGAGATTGAGTGCTGCCCAGTGCTCACTGCATTTGTCTAGGTGGTAGGAAAGCCTTTTACCTGCTCTTTTCTTCCTTTGCTGAAGAAGGATTTGAATCTCTGCCTTCAGTCTTCCTAAATGAGTCCCCCAATGACAGAGCTTTCATGCCTGCACCCCCATTCCCCACAAATGTTTCATTATGTATAAAAGATAAAACTGTTCCCACTGTAAGGACTGACAGGTTAAGGTACATAGGATGTTAAAGCCTCAGGCAAAAGTTTCTGTCTTGTCTGCTTGAACCCAGGGATCTCATGTGAGTACCTAAACTGTCTGTCTCTTCAAGGTCTCCCTGACTGCCATCCATTTATTCTGGAATGAATAAAAGCAAACTACACATCAGACATCAAATACAAAAATCCCAGGGGATTTAAAAACAAAACAATACCTGACTGATTTTAGACATTTTCTTCTCTGTGTTATGGAAGGGGGGGGGGGGGGGGGAGGAGGGGCTGTTTGTGTTTTAATCAATCCTATTGACAGAAAATTAAAACTGTTGTTGAATTCTGTAGCAAAGACTTTAAAATGCATGCACATATTTTGCCTTACAGAATACACACTGACTTTAATAATTTATCTCTCTAGAATTGTTTTTATTTATGTTAAACTCTTCAAAGTTTGAAAGGACTTTTTCTCAAATCAAATGGTGCTAACTCTTTTAAGTTTTATAGATATTTCCCATACAGTTAAAGGACAGATTTCAGGGATTTGAACCTCTCAAGTCTGTGGAGACTTGCCAATGGGAGCTATTTTTGTCCTACTAGAGCTGGTCCGAAATAAGAAGGACTAGAATGAAACTCTGTGACTTTGTTCATTTTTGTTGCCTGCTGCATTATTGATGCAGGGATGGAAAAGAGTAAGGAGTGGTGAGTTAAACAGGGACATATCAGTTGGTTCTGGTCTCTTACAACCTGTCTTTCTGTCTAGGACTTTCAGCATCAGTCACACACTTTCAAAGAGTTTTAGAGATCTATTCAAGGACGCCCTACCACTGGATAATTAAAAAAAAACCAACCCACCACTATTCAGCACTTTTAGTAGACTTCTGGAGTCACAGTACTTCTAGGAAGTCATTGGATAAATCAAATTATGTTTCATCTTGCAGACGAAGCAAATACATATTTTCATGCTGACACAACCAGTTACGATTGGTGATCTGCTGGTGCCTAAAGTACCACCTCTTTCTCCAGAGTGAGAAATCTTCTTGGGTTTGGGAACCTCAGACAAGAAAGTGATTGCAAATACCTTGCCCTTGATCCCAGTAAGGTGAGATAAGGTCCAAATAACTGACCTGGGAAAACTGAGAATCATTACTTGGGGCTGTACAGAAACATGGGAGATTCCCACATTTTACAGGGCTCAAAGAATTGAAATTCACTTCATATTTGAAAGAAAATATCAGAGGAAAAACAAACAAACACACAAAAACCAGAAACCCCTCCAAAGTAACTTCTCAAAAAAAAACTTTCTTGGCAAGGTGAGTGGGACGTTGGTAAGCTGGATGAGGGTGGTTTGAAGAAGAGTCTGCTGCCAGTTGTTGATTGTCTGATGGAGCTGATGGGAACATTGGCTGAGCCTCTGCCCTCGTTGTGTTCATTAGCATTCACACCATTCACTGGCCACCCCCTTGCACCAAAGACATTTTCTGAGGTTGCTAATTTTCATGAAAGCAAGTGGGGTCACTTTCCACCTTTTTTCCTCATCTCGACAAGGCTTGTCCCCTAGAGAGCTGAGAAGAAAGGAGCTTTCTTGTTGTCATCTGTGCAATTATCAGCTTTGAACACGATGGCAATTTGTTGTTGTTGTTGATTTCCTTTGTTATGCAAATGTACCAGCTCATTCTCTGAGTGCTTTTTTCCCCCACACAGCATAAAAAGGAATATTACACATTTAATTTCATGTTATCATTTGTTTCCCTCTGAGATTTCCTACAGCCATTTTTTGGTCTTCTTCAGGCTAGTGGGAGCTAAGCAGTGGCATTTTGAATTCTGACTTTGTCACTTCTATTTACTTTTTATCATAAAGGGGTATTGTCAATAGGTCTTATGTGGCACCTATAAAACCCATTTAGGAATTTAAATCTCCACTAAAACACAGAATTTATGCTTCCTTTTATGATTTATGAGTAGAAGCCTAAATTCTGCTTTTAATAGTCTACCCATTTATATTCAAAGCAATCAGCTTACATGCTGCACGAGCCTTAAAGTTGTTAGTGCACAACTAAAGAGAATAAAAGCAGGAGGATGTAGACAGAGGCCTAAGCCAGGAAGTTCAGAATAGAATTCAAATTAGGACTTCTCCAGGGCTTTAAGATGCTGCATCTCTCTGACACTTATTATGGTTCAACTCCTCTATGCATCCTGTATTTCACCCTTTGGGAAGAAAAACAATATTTGAAATCAAGAAGCAGGATATCTTTTTTTTTTGATCACATAACCAAACATCAACTGGTTCACTTGCAAGTATAAGTCACTCAAGAAGTTGAATGCTTCTCTGACTCAATTGTTCAAAACTTACCAGTCCATGCAGTGAAGGTGGTAAGTGGTCAAAACCAGACTTTTTAATGCTAGCTGGCCTTATCCATTTTCAGACAAACTTAATGGTTGTAATATTCAATTCTTTTTTTAAATCAAAGTGAGTAATAACACTGGTAAGACTTGTCTGTAATAATGCTTAGAATAAATGAAAGAGACTGATGAGTACTTAGGTGTTTTCAAGTTTTTTGATTAATTGAATTTCTTTCCTCTGAATTTTGAGAAAGAGTAAGTGGAACAGGACAAAGCTCTTACCTCGTCTGGCCAATTACTGGTAATTTGTACCTATCAATAACTGCAGATTCATATCTCTTGATTTACATATTTGGAAGGCTATTTGTTGGATGTCAGTTTAATTTGTCTTCCTTTTGATCTCACTGGAATAAATCTAAAAGTCTTCAGATAAATGAATGACTCTGGAGTACCACTATCATAACAAAAATTATAATGTGTCTAAGACATGCATAAAATAACCCATACCTCTTCAGGGTTAAAGTATTAACCCAAATTTTTCCTACAACCTGACATCTTTTGCTCTCATGTTATCGTCATTGCATGCAGAGGCAATCTCAGAAATCGTACATCAAAAATGGGACTCAGAAGTTATCTATTTATGACAGAATACCGTTTGATGATGAACTCTGTTGCAAATGATTTTATGCCTGGTGGGTTTTAAAGGAGTTCTCACAGATCATTATTGAGGTTCTGAGGAATGAATATGAGAGAGGATGCATCAAAACGTGGCCAGTTTAAAAATATCTTCTACTATACGTATTCGTGCTGTCTATTGATGAGCATTGTAGTGTGCATAGCAAGCTTTATCTTCACTGTAGATTTAGCAACATGCTATGCTGGAGCTGAAATAGGTTTCTTGGTGCAACTGTGGTACATCCAGACAGCATACATAACAGTCTGGTCTGTCTCCCAGTCTGAAGTATGAAAACGAGAAGTATGTAGCAAGATAGTCCCTTAAGTTCCTTTTAAATCCTCTGAATTTCAGGCCATTCCAAGGAAATATTCAAAAACTGCATGTGGAATGTCATTCAACCAGTCAGGTTCCCTCGTGCTGTTTACCAGTTAACTGCAAGATATTGTTTGTGTTTTGTTCTTAAGAGAGACCATCAAAGTCTATGGTGAAATTAACCTGTTGTTTTATTCACTGCCTTTTATGCCTTTGTTTAAGGCAAATTTGGTTTTGGGTTGGTTTTTTTTCTGTCTTCTTGAGAAGACATGTGGAACTCAGCATTTTACATATGTATTTTCATACAGAACTTCTAGTGAATGTGGACCACAAGAGGCTTTCAGGTATTCTCCTTCCTCAGGCATGGTGATGGTGTACATACCAGGTGAATGAGGCTTACATTTCTGGAGAGACAGATGCAAGACACAGAGGGAGCACAGTGGACAGTCTAAATCCTTAAGAGCAGCCCAAAATTAAGTTTCCTCTTAAAAAAAAAGGGTAATGAGGAGTCCACCTGTAATTTGGCTAGCACAAGCTCAGAGCATTTCTTGAACAGATCCTAACTTACTTTGTCCACTGCTCTGCAGACCCCAGTCAGGCTCTTCTCCATACCTGCAATGGAACAAGGATGTGGCTCACTCCTTCCAGGACTCACAAAGCCTTAGATGAGGTTAGAATTTTACCCATTTCTCATTCCCAGTCACGTGCTGGGCACCAAAAATACGTCATAACTTCTACCCTCTTTTTAGAAAGAAGAATTTTCTAACAGCACAGTGTAGCAGGTTGGGTTTGTAACCGGGCAGAAACACCAATTTAGTGTAGTGGTTTGGCCCAAAGTACTCATTACTGTTTATCTTCTGTGAGATAAGAATTAGGAGAAACGCAAAGCAGGCAGCAAACTTGAAAGAATATAAAGAAGTTTATTAACAGACTTAAAAAAAGGAAAAATAAATTATACCACCTTCAGAACTCTCCTCCTCCCCCCACCTTCCTCTCTTCTCCCACTGACAATGTAAAAAGACAACCCTTAAGATGTTCTGTCTGTTTAGCACTTCCATAATAACCTTGTTCAGTCCATTTAGGAAGAGAAGTCTCTTCTTGCTCCTGCTATGAAAACAGTATCACAACGAGACAGCCGCCCACTTCCAAATATTGTTCAGTCCATTTAGGAAGAGGAGTCTCTCTGCTTGCATGTGAGTCCCTTCCCCTGACTTGCAGCTTTTCAAGGTCACACACAGATAGCAATTGGTTTTCCCGCAACTGCTTTCGAGGGTCCACTCTTGAAGGTTTTTGGGGTACAATTTTAAGGTTGAGCCGTTCAGAAACAAAAAACAGAGGCTCTTCTCCTTCCCTGGGAGCAAAGGGTCTTCCTCATCCTGATTGCTAGGACTATCTCTGGGAGCATCTCTAGGAACTGAGGTTTTCTCCTTTCCCATTTGGAGCAAAAGTCCTCATCTGGTCCATCTCTCCCTGTCCAAACTTCTCATGAAATTACAGCTGCGGCAGCATCTGCCTATCTCAGCGCAGGTGCTTTTGCTTACGAGTTGAACACTCCACCCCCCACATCTTCATGAAATTACAACGGGATACTCTGATATATCATAGCTTCACAACAGAATTTCAGCTTTAAGCATCTCCTCTTTCTCTTCCCTCAGGTTTTCAGCTCTTCCGAGCCGCTCTGGCTGCCCACAGCCCTGCTGGGGGGGTCATCCTGGAGCCGTGGCCCGGCCCGGCCTGGCCCAAGCAGGGCCTGGCTGGGCCCACTGGGCCCCGCTCAGGCCCCGCAGCCACCTGTCCCAGCGCTGGAAACGAGAGAGAGCTTGGGGGGGAGTTTGTCTATTCTTAAGTGTGGATCACAGAGGCAGTCACAACTTTAAGTGGCTTAAAGAATTGTCCATATTCAAACTGGCCAGCTGATAGGTTCTGTCAGGTCATAGAGGAGCTGTAAGCACCCCTTAGCAAGGACATCACCTCCAGGACTATGCTTGCTAACCTATGGCACACAGTCAGGACTTCCCTGGTGAGTCTCTGCTTTAGATCTATATGCTCTGTCTTCCAACTATGAGTGCTATGGTAAAATGTCTTCACAAAGGACAAACTATTTCTATAGCACCAGTCAGTATCATTTAGACTCCAGTACCCTTGCTGACCAGGTTTATAAAAATGTCATCTACATCCCAAACTCTTGGAGCAGAAGAAGCAGCTGCCTCTGTGAACAGCCATTTTTTTTCTTATATTATGCTCAGAGTGATAAACTCTAAATGATAAACTAAAGGCCAAACTCTTTTGAAATATTCATGCTACTGGCCCACCTGGGGTATAAAATATCCAGAAGGTAAATAATGAGCTAAGTTTTCACAAAATATATCCCCAGCCAGAATGGGTCACACTGACTTCTTCTAAATTCCCAGAAAAGTAAGTCCCTTAAACTTACTCCTGCCTTGGATAATGATGTGTTTGCAGGAACAGATGATTTCACTCAGTGTCGTAGGAGATTGCAGATCTTTGACCCTGGAGATATAATATTTTAGAGACATATAACCATGAAATATTTTCTCTATCAGTCTTCACTAAGCAGGTTCTTTAGCATGGTGCTGAGCTTGGCCTTATATTCCCTAATTTTCATTACAGCTATTCAGCTCGGAGTAAACTCTTGATCAACCATTGCTTACATGGTTTTTTTTCAGAACTGGCCTGCCATAGAATAGGCCATGGACATCATGTCTACTATTAAACTAGTACATAGATGTAAGAAAAATAATAAATGACCAATTGTTCCTGAATCCGAGGGTTGAGTCTTCACCAGAGATCCTAGTCAAGGTGAGAAAACAAAACCAGACCCTATCTGCAAACTATTCCTTTTGTACTCCCACAGCTCATCCTATTGGTCTGCGTTTTACAGACATACTGTCTGTGAACTAGTCCTTTAAAAACTGGCTGATATTGTCCTTCCACACATCTTCTGTGGTAGCAGATTCCAGAGATTCACCACTTACTGCATAAAAAAGCTTTTCATTTTGTCAGTTTTAAACAAACCTAACACTACTTTCATTGTTTCCTTACTTTTTTATTGCATGATGTGCTGAACAACATTTCCACATTCAGCTGAGCCAATGCTTTCATCTTTTGTAAATATTTATGGTATCACATCTCAGATTCCTGCACTGTCCCAGTCTTTCAATTTCCCTTCAAGAGTCAGCCACCCCATCACCCTGATCATAATACTTACCCTTCATTTTACCTTCCTTAACTTCAGTATGTCTGTCTTGAGCTGTGTAAGCCAAAAAAGCATAGAAACGCAAGATGTGATTTCACAGTACCTTTTAGATACAAAAAAATATGTATCCTATCTTGCTATCAACACCTTCACGATGGTGCCCAGCATCTCACTGGCTTCTTCAGCTGCCACTGCAACTTGAGTCAAAGATTTCAGACACCTGATAACATGAAGCCAAGATTTCTTACCTGAACTATAATTGCCAGTTTCACCTTCAGCTTTATGAACTTTCAGTGACTGTTTAGGGTTTTTTTTTTTTTCTTACTTGCCTTGGTTTAGATTTATCCACATTAGAATTTATTTGCCAACCATTTGTATGCTTTTATGAGATCTGTCTGCAGCTCCTTGTTAACAGAAAAGTGATTATCGTATCTACAAACTTGGATATTCGTCTCATTATTTTTTCTCCAGGTCACGGACAAATATGTTGAATACAATTGCTTCCAGGACCAACCCCTATTGACTTCTGTCTTGAAAAGTCTCTTCTCTTTAATATTCCTTGCCTTTCATCCATGCATTTACAGTCTCCTTGCTAGAACTTCAGCAAGTTCTTGAGGTGGGGTTTCCCTTTACAGAAGCCATGCTGCTCAACCGAAAATATAGTTCATGTACTGTATGATTTTATTGTTTATTATAGACTCTGTCATATTTCAAGGGATGGAAGTCAGACTCACCAGTCTGCAGTTCCCAAGATTTTCCCTGGAGTCCTATACACTCTGAGTGAGGTCAGTCTTTGATTAGAAGTTATAGCCTGTCAGTATTGGTTTTGATAGCTGGGTTAGGAATCTCCTCCCATGGACTTTCTTAGACAGTTAACCCCCGAAGCAGAGCAAGAAAAAATATGCTCCCACTCGAAGAAAACTGACATTTCATTCT
Organism: Aphelocoma coerulescens; assembly: GCF_041296385.1. Taxonomy (NCBI): domain Eukaryota; kingdom Metazoa; phylum Chordata; class Aves; order Passeriformes; family Corvidae; genus Aphelocoma; species Aphelocoma coerulescens. Next base: position 7,513,326 of record NW_027184085.1, read on the forward strand.
CCCCCAATTTTTTTTTGAATGAGTGAAATTAAAAGCTAACACTGATTTTATCATTAAAATAGAGTGAAACCAATGCAGCTTTGTGCTGTGCAAAAGGTAGGGGGAGGGACACAACAAAAAATATACAAAAAGTCCTTTCTCTAACTACAGGAGAACATCATGTAAGAATTTGCTCACGGGGTGGTTTTTTTGGCTTTGTAGAATAAGGATGTCATTTCTTATTCTGTTTCTGCTTTAGAAATAGCATATCTAGGACTTTCAGAATCTTAACACAAATACTATCTCTGTAATAAGAAGATGTGAAATATGAATGAGTCTTTTCAACTGATTACTACTACAGGGATGAAGAGCTAGGACAGTCCAGCAAGACAGAGATATACCAGTCCTTTGCTAAGTATCTCATTTTGCTGATTCAAATGTCTCTGTAGTCAGGGTTGTTTGAACAGAATCAAATTTACTTGTAATGAGCCATATAGTGATTCTCTTGTCTTTTTTTTTCCCTCTTTTTTTTTTCCTCTTGTCTTCACATTAATTTCTGCAAAATAGCACATCTGATTTTGTAACGCGCTAAGCAACTGTTTCTCAATTACACCAAATTTTACTGCTCCTCAGTTGACTTTTAAAGACATGGCAACTTCAATATTATCAAAGGTTCTCCTCATAATAAAGTCTACAGTAATTCTTCACCAGTTTCATAAAACTTTCAGTTTTATGAAACTAGTGAATTACTCCATGAATACTTGAGTAAGTAATACTTTCTACCAAATTCTTATAGTTGTTTCTAGAACATCATAGATCCATGGCAATGAAATCCAAATTGCTCACAATGGTAAACTGATAATCACTGCACACATCTACATTCTTTTTTCTAAGTTTTTTCTTTGTAACTCATCTTTTTTTAATGTATGATTTTGAAGGAGTGCTACAACTAGCAAGAAGTGGTGCATATATCTTTGGACTTGAACAGAGCAGTAGTGGGATGTGGGAGGTCCAAGGAGAGGAATGATAAGAACTATTTTTTTAATGAATTATTAAAATTAAAAAAAAAAAAAGTGATATTTTTTCTTTCTTTTGGTTTTCCTGTAACGTGTGTCCTTTCCAAAGCAGCTGTTTTGGGTTTCTTCTTTTGATAGACCCTCTCTGTCCATCTGTCACTCAGTGTGTGCCTTCTCCAGACAGCTCATTCCAGTTTCTAAATCTCTCTTTGTCTTGCCCTCAACCCCCTGTCATGATATTTCCATATGTATGAAGGACACAACTTTATTCCTATAGTTTCTCTCTTTCTTGTGTGTTTTGAGAATCTGGACTGGGAACTTTATTTCTTGCTGAGGGGCTTCATAGCACCATGAGATGTTTATATATGAGCCAAGACTCTTACACTCAAATACTTGAGAAATGTGTATGTGAGGAAAGATGGGAGAAAATCCAATATGGTCACAACCTAGAAAGAAAATGTCATCACACATGAAGATATCTCAACACGTCCTTTATTCATTGTCGAGGTCAGTAGAGGTAATGGATATTATATATTTAAGTTTCTGTGCATGAGAGGCTGTAGAGAGTGATGTCCCAGTTCCTGCAGCAGGTAGACAATCCACATGGAATACTCTGTACATATAGGAACTCTTTCATGATTTAACAATGACCATCAGTGGCAACACTCACAGATGACTTTCTTCTCTCTCCATCAGGTATCTCTATCCTGAGAAAAATGAGCTTTCTCCTGAAAGCCAAAGTGTGAGATGTGTTACTTATAGACAGGGTTGTCTTGCACCTTTGAATTTCCTGTTTAAGCTGGAAGGAAACATTGCCAGCAACCCCAGCAACGTATGCTAATAATTTTTCAGAGCCACCCACCTTCAAACCTTACACTTCCCTTCTGCTTTTCCCAATATTAAAGTGCTTTCCTATGATAAAACGAAGGGGTAAAAGAACAAGGCATTCTTATTATCTCCAGCAGTATGATGACCTGTTTGTTGACATTGAGGATCAAGGCAATGTGCTCTGGGCTGCAGAATCTTCCCAAACACCAACAGCCATTCATCATCTGTCCTGTGGCAGAAGCACTGGCATGAATCTCCACAGCTGGCTGAATGTGGTGGCGTACTCAGTTCTGCTGGGTCTTAAATTGGTTTTCAACACATCTTTGTGAATCATGGGCAACTGGAGAATCAAAAGTTTCTGTTGAAAACACCAAGGTGAAGAAACTACATAATTTTTGTTTATTTATTGGAGGACTAAATTCAGCTGAGACCCACATACTCTAAATTACAGCCTGAGACATGTTTGGAAATAGTTTACCTTACCTTTCTCATGGCCTCTTCCCTTTCTGGGACTAAAAGGGACTTGGTGACCAATGTCAGTACCTGTGCTGCTGTAGGCGGAAATTAAAATCCTGTGAAGCTGCCACAGTGAAAGATGTTTGTCAGTGAAAATACAGTATAAGAATACAGGTTTTTGCTGTTCCTGGACACATAACCCACTCAGCTGTCACAGGAGTAACCAATGCAACGGAGTGAAATTCATCTCCCTCAGCATAAGCCGAATAATGAGAGAGCAGATTCCTGTGAATTCTTTACGTTAAGAATTAGGTATGACCTCTCAGAGCTCAGATGGTGCTCTCAGTGCAGCTGAGTTCACATGGATTTCAGTGTTAAGACAATTCCTAGAATATGACAGGAATTTCCACCATCACAGCCTGGCTTCTGACATTCCCTGCGGATGTCTGTCAACTCCCTCTATAGCCACACAGGCTCTATTTCGGACCTTTGCAGTGATGACAGTGCTGATGACCATTTTGACCTTTCTTAAGTTATTCATTCCTCCTTTCAGAGTTCCTTTTCCCTCGTTTTCTGTAGTGGTTGCTCTTTTGGTTTAATTATATTAATGTTGTGCAGTGCATTGATTGCCTAGAGATGGGTCCTTTAGAGAACAGTACAAGAACAAAAGTTTGGAGCAAATCCTTTGTTGTAGAAATAGATACAAAATCCCAAACTTTGCCCTGAGGAACTGTCAGTGTGACAATTTTCACTTCCCCTACAGCTCGTGAAGAAGGTGTCTTTTTGATGCAGCTGATGGCTAGAGGAACTGTGATCTTCATGCACATTTTCTCTGCCAAATACATGATTGAGGCAGTCCTTACAGCCGAAAAGACAGTGTGGTTTATAAGCACTGCAGTGAGGGAGGTGATCAGGAAGTGACAACAGTGGACCTTTCTTAAGTTCCTCTCTGACTTGTCAAAATACAAGGGAAGGAATGAGATGCAATTATGTCTGAGCCTTGACTAACATAGACTGAGAAGATAGTAACACCTCCAAGCAATTTTAGTTGCTTGGTTTTCACCACTGAGATGGAGACCCATTTAGGGTGAAGTTTCTGAGGAGATTTTCAGCATTTTGAGCTCCTCATCAAACTGAAAGCAATGTGAAAGCAGTGAATTCCAATTCCTTTAGTGGTCTGGTGCTTGGATTCAAAGCATAGACAAAAGAGGCAAAAATCCCAAAAAACTGCTTGCAGTGGAGGGCAAGAGGGGAGGTTGTGAAGTCATCACAAGTAAAGAGGTCACTAGTAAAAAGCTGAATATGGAAGTGCTTGTTGTGAGTGTGAAGAAAAGGCCGCAAGGGATCATCTTTAATCTAAGACTTTTTCTTCTTTTTTGATCCAACCCTAGATCTCCCTGCTCTACGCCCCTACTTACTGCTTGAAATTTCTCGTGGAAAGCCACTTCCTTGGCTGCAGTAACATCATACCAGCACAGCAGAGGAAAAAAGGATGAGAGGGAAGGAAGACTAAAGATAGACATTTTCTATCCCCTCTCTTCCCTCAGCTCGATATTCCTAGAAGTATTAATTAAGGTCCAGCAATAGTTACACTAGGGCTTATGTAAGACAGCCTCAGAGAAGTCAAAAGAATATTGCCCTTTTGTAGCATAAAAACACAGTGATACTGCACAATACATGCAGGTTTTTTAGGAGTTCAGGTCTTTTCTTCAGCTATGAACTTTTTCTGGGAAAGGCAGAGGTATACAGAAAACATTACTAGGTGGAGTTTGTGGAAAATAGGGACTCTCAGTCTCCTCTGACTCATGTCCTACCCCTGTGAAAAGAAGAGGGTAAATGATAAAAGTGTAATGATGAACAACTTGGGTTGGAGTATAAGGGATGGGGAGTAGAATGAAACCTTCTGTTAATTTGAGGAAACGTTGCAAGTCCTTACCTAGTGAAGTTCCCATTTACTTCACTGACTACACCACGTGTCTCCCAGTATTAGAATTTTAGATATTCAGAGACACTTTCAAGGCTTAAAACAACCTTCTTCATGTGGGAAAAACTGTATGACAACTTAAAGCATTCTCATGCACCCTGAGAGTGCCCCAATGTTTTCTGACAGCTGACAAACTAAAAAGGACGAGGCTGTCAAATGCAAAGAATGGGTCCCCTCCTTTTGGCTTCTGTCCCTCTGGTCTATTCAATTAGGATTGATCAAGCTGTGTCAAAGGTCCCTCTTCTGTTTCAGTGGCCACCAAGAGCTTTCATGATGAGTAATGATAGTCTATCCTTAAAAAAAAAAAAAAAGGAGAAGAAACAGAAAGGATAATACAAGCATTTATTTTTTCCTTTCTTTCTTCTATCCTTATGTTCCAATTAGGCACATTACCTTTACGGTGCACTAAATGAATTTAATGTAATTGTCATTGTTCAATGATACACCAGAGCCTTCTGCCTTCCAACATTTGCCTCTCAAGCAGAAATCACCACTTACTCAAGCAAAATAAGATTTAATCATAGTTTGGTGAAAGACAAAGTGGGAGATAAATGTTTTTCTTCCTCTGAAAAATATCTAAAAGATTTGAATTCAAATATGGATAGCAAAGTCAAACTGGGTAACACTGCTGATAAGAAACTTATACATTTCTTGCATATCTTGCATAAGTTAAGAACTGTTGAGCTGTTCCATCTCTGGTACTAGAATTGAGGAAATGACCCAATCTTCCTCCATCAGTTCCCATAGCTGTTTGTATTTATCCTAAATTTTTTTCTGGTATTTTGTTTCTTTAATACTAATATTCAGGTACCATTTACATTTGAAGGTATATGCCATATTTTTTGGGGGGGTTTATATGTTAAGTTCTTGGCCCATGGCTGCCATTTCAAAAATTTTTTATCTGTCAACCCTAAAATTGGGTATGATTTGAAAGAGATATTTCCCAAATCTTAAATTAGACCAGCACCAGAAAGACAGAATGATCTGTGCCAAACAGTTTAGATGAAGGTGAACAGAGTATAAATTTATGATGATAATTCTTATTATTGCAATAGCAATATAAAAATTGCATCCATCTCATTATCCTAGAAACTAGACAAGGACTGCCAAAGGCTCCCATCAAACATCACTTATGTACAGGATATAAGCCTCTATTCTTGCTAAAAATCCTTTATTTATTTCTAAGGGTTAATTTTCTCTTAAAGCTAAAATATATAAAAGAAAGGAATGGGAAGATCTTAAGAGATTTGAAAATCAAATAAAGCCTGAGAGCCAAAATCTGTTAGAGTAACACAGGTCTAGGGATTTTCCTTTCAAGTTCACACAGAACTTCCTGATTTTCACAACCCTAATCATATCTAGTATAAAATCTTTGGAAATTTCTACTTGGTCTTAAGAACAAATTATTTGCCAGAGCATATGAGTGAGTTCTAGTCACAACATGCCAGAAGTTGATCATGGTTGAGTATCACTGTTCTAAATACTCCTGATCCAGTGTTTCCCACACATAAACTATTCCCTAGGACTGAACCTACCAGTGAATTTCTTAGTGTGGTCATGTTAAAACATTAGTGACAAAAATTTTATGAAATTCAGTTTTTTGTTTTCATTTCACAGAGGGTTATGGCTTCTTCTGTTGGTTAAGTTTTTTTCCTACTCTGACCTGAAAGCAGAATCACTCATTTATTGCCAGAAAGTTTTATCAGATTTACCAGTCTTTGTCTAATACTTAATAGCTTTCCAAAAGGAGTAAAACTGGGGGACTTCCCATCTTCCAGTAAAACTCAGTGGCCATTACCTTTCTGTCTTTCCTTGAAGCTGTTGAAAATATGTTCCTAGATGGAAAAAATATCCACTAATGTCAGAAGCATAAATGAAATTTAAATATTGAGGTTGTGCAGTATTCTGACTCTGTAACAACACAACACTACATTTATCCTGATCCCTTGTGCTGAAGGATCCTAAACCATGATGCAAATACGGTAACATTAGCCCTCACAGCCTTGAAGCATCAACTATCATAATTGTTCAGCCCATGAGGAAGTGAGGCAGACACAGACTGAATTAATCCAGGTTCAATGACAGTCAGAAACGGTCCTGACAATTTTGATAATCAAAGGCTACAGGGATCACATGCAGAGCTGCCCTGGGAAGGTGAGGGGAAGTGACAACTACCTAATTACTTACGCAGATCATCACTTTAATCACTTATTGTATATTTTACTGAACCCCAGAAGTCATAAGAACCATCACTGGTGAGCAGATGCCATAACTGTGCATACCAAAGACCCTCTCACAGAGCTTGCAGTCTAAATCACTGGCTACTGATACTGAAATGTAGCTCACTGGCATTAAAAAGAAATCACAAATTCCAAGCTAATAAGATTTTCTGCCATTATTAACATTAACTCCTCATGGAAACAGAACTGCCAGCCCCACCAGCAGGAGCTGAGGAGGTGGTGTTGCAAGACAAGCAGGTTTTGGAGCAGCGAAAAGTCATGGAGCAAGGGAAAAGAGGAGGAGGAGAAGATGGTGTCAGAGAGGTCCATCTTAAAAAGAAAAAAGTGGGGAACAACATGTCCAAATGCACAAACAGATGAGGAGTGGGAGGGGAAGCAAAGACAGAGGGGAAGGAGTTGAGCCCAATTATATGATCACAAACAATATTTTTGCCACTGAAGAAGTCACCACCACCCTGGTGAGACACAGCAGCCAGCCAGCCATACCATTATCACACAGCAGTAAAAGGTCTGAGCTGAAGGCACGTGTAAAACCCTGTGATGGTGACTCAATACATAATGCACTGACTTCTTGGCTCATGACCTTGTGGCCAGCCCTCAGAAAGAAGAAAATATGCAGTAATAAAAGACTCTTCAATCTAAGGGAATAAGCATTTCAAGAAAAAAGACCAGAAGCTGAAATTAGATAAATGGATTTTTTCTTTTTTAAGCAGTGGGTATAATTGCGTATTGAAAAACAAGTGGTGTATTTTAAAATACTTTCTTCAAAAAGAGTACAGAGATCTTTTGGAAGACAAATTTCAACTTAAAAAGTCATTGCACTTAATAAAGATCTAATTGGGAAAATCAGTGCCCAGTTATATGTAGAGGGTCAGACAAAAACAGTGATGGAGGACTGTTGGCATTGGTGTTATGCCTGGCAATGAAGGAGGCCTGGAATGACACCAGCTGGTCTGTGCTGCCATGTTTCAAGCAAATTTGGCAAGAGGCACATGAAAAATTTTCAGTTTTAGTTCAAGGATCTAGAGGTCTTCAGAAGCAAATGCACTTCTGAATGAACACATTTACTTTCTGGAAACATAACTACAGTGTTTTGGTCAGGGTCCTTTTGGAAGGGTGTGGGAAGAGCAGCAGGCTTTATCAACAGACCAACATTTGTAAAACATATATCCACACAAATTGGCAATTACAGCAGAGACATCCTATCTGAAGGTTTAAGTTGCATTTATGTCTCTGTTACATGGTTGTCTAGAAAGATTGATTTCTAGCTACAGCCAGTATTGTGGAGTAACTCTAGGGTTCACTTTGCCCAAATAAATAAGTAAGTAAATAAATAAATAAATAAATATTGCTTACTGGCTCTTATGGCAGCTAACACTTCTTGGCTAGGCTTAGCTTTCCATTTCTGTATGTCATGGATCCACACTCTAAATAATGTCAAATGTGTCTAAAATATACATCAGAAAACTGTAGATCTGTTAAGATTTCTAATCTTTACTCATAAGAATCAACTTTTCATTGCACACAGAGAAACCAATTCCCATTTCCTCTCCCTCCAGAAATTAGACTGTACAGTGGAAAGGCTCCAAGTCGCTGCTGTTTAATGGCAAATTGGCTTGGGGCACCAGCAGTACTAGTCCTAAAATCATTAAGTGAGCTGCCACCAATACATCTTTCACAGTCAAGCTGCAGATAAATGGATGGTGAGATTGTCAAAGATGGAATTCAAAGTTACTGATGAGTTCTATCCTTATCTTCTGGGGTTTTTTTTAATAATATTATTTAATATTATTTTCTTCAAGGGCAATGTATTTTTTTCCAGGTAGAAAATAAAGGGTTGTGATAGGAGAAAACAGAGAATAATTTTCCTCTCTAAAACAATCAACTTTTCTCCCTACTCCTCTTTCTCCAAGACCAAACTCCATTAGCTGTTTGCTTTGATAGGAAGGGGTAAGACTTGTAAAAGCTTCTGAGATGAAGAGAAAGGAGCCCTGAGAGGAAGAAAAATGTTTTTGTTGAGGGAAGGGCAGCATGGCAGAGGAATTTTTGGCTCCAGCTATATTGATCCTGAGACAAAGGTACCCCTCAGAATTCCCAGGTTACAAATGAATTTGTCTTTCCCCATACTTGTATCCCGTTAATCGAAATAAGCTCTCTCCTTGAATCACAACTTTGCTTCTGCTGCAGGTCAGTAAAAAACACTGACTGAAGGCTGGGAAAAAATCCCTTCCAAGGGAGGTGTGGCATGATCTCACTTCTCCTCAGCTGCTGTGGATCACAGTCCAAGTGAGAAAGATGAGCAGATTTTTGAATGGGTGGTACACGAACTGATGAGTCTCTGTATCTCTGGTGGCATGGTCTGATGACCATAGCTGTTAGAGGGTTTTCATGCAGATTGTGAAATCACATTAAAGGGTGTCTGCTGCCTGGAAGAGGTTGTTTCCTACCAGATACACAGTGGAATGGAAGAGAGACATTCAGGGAAAGCATTGCTGTGGATGCCTTTCCCATCTTCCTATGGAACTAAGCTAGGTTTTCTCCTTACTAAAGAGGCCCAGAAAGATATATAAAAACAATTACCTGTATTTTTAAGATATCATCAACTTTAGGATGTAATTAATGTTCTTCAATTCATTCAATTGAATGTTTCAATTCAAATGTTCTTGAATTATAGATCACTGTTTAATGATAAGAATGTTGCCTTATATGACTAGTTTAGAGGTTAGGCTTAAAATCTGAATAGTTTAGATAAGACACTCTTCCCTGTCTTCTTTGGATCTTGTAAACCAGGAAACCAGCCTCCTCAGCTTGTTTCCCCCTGGGTGGTTCATAGGAAGACAGTCATTGGTGATTTCATACGAAAAATATCTGTACCTTCAGCATTTTGTTACTCAGTGGGGGAATTTCATGGCCAAACATATGGGTGAAACTGTGCTATGCATGAGTCACAGGCGTGGAAGATAAATATCTGAGACTGTCAACAGAGTGGTCATTTCATGTCCTTACAGATATAAACTCCCACCATAGTTAAAGTCATTGCCTGTATAGAAACACTGCTTATTGGCAGGAAGCACGTGGAAATCTGAGTCATTTTACAGACTCCTGACATATGTAGGGACCATGAGGGATAGCAGAGTTGTAATAGATGATCTTCCTCCAGCACAAGACATTTTTTATACCATGCACTGCATATCACAGGTTCTCAGTATCACCCAGAAATGCTTGAAGGTGATTTGTTTGAAAGGTTTTCTTATTTACTGCAGCAAAAAGTTTTTCTTCTCTAAGCTCCAGTATATTTCTGACCCAAACTGTTCCAAAGAGGTATCCAGAGTCTCAGGAATATTATGTTAAACTGTTAAAAGGCTTTTTGCATAATCTTTTGTTATAAGCCTTTGGGATATTTAATATTTACTCCACAGATTTATTCTGTTTTGCTTTATTGTCAATGGTTAGAATGGATAATATTAAGGTCTTTTCCAACCTAAATGATTCTATGATTGCGTTTTAATACTGCCCTTATGATTAATTGCAAAAAGACATTATTAGAGTGCAGATTCACCCCTTTCTTCCTTAGTCAACTCTACCAGTGTGAGGGAAACAAGTGATCCTTCTTTTACAAGAAGATAAAATTATGATAAATGTAATATAAGGAATAATTGAATTAGTGTCATAACAGCAGCATAGACTTCAATTAGAAAAAAATATTTCCATTGTGATAAAGTTCTGGCCATAAATTTCAGAAATCATACATTTTTGTAGCCTTATATTTCTTTGCTCAGGAAATGTCTGTCACTGAGAACCTGAGGATGACTGTAGAAATGAAAGGGTTCTTTCAAAGAAGAGAAAAAGGGGAGGAAAAGAAGCCTGTCCTGTAAATGAGATAAGTTTTCAGAAATCAAGTTAAAAGGTAAAAGGTTCTTGGCTCCCCAAGCATGAGACTGTTAAGGTGTTTAGTTTAACAAAGCAAAATGTGACTCCATAGCTCTGTCTTACCTGTAAACGTTTTCTCCCATTAGGAGGAAGAGGACAGAGACTAACAAAATTTGAAGGAACCTGATAGTGTAACATCTGAACTTGTTTAGATCATTGCTTAAAACGGAATAGAGTGGTGGGTATGGATTTGTGCTGAAGGTTATCAGTATCAGGTAGTGCACTTTTCAGCAAGATCCTCATTATTATATAGTTTTATCTGAGAAGTAAAAAAGGGAATGAGCTTTTCTGATGGCAACATGGTGTTCTACACATAAACCAAAATCCCTAAGAGTTTGGTAAAGAGTGGACTTAGCTGCAGAGAACAAATATGATGTCTAATGGAGCCTTAAAAAAAATTTTGCAAGTCTGTGTGTGCACATACGTGTGCATTTTGGGACCAGATGGTCCCAGTGGTCAATTACAGTGTTAGCTGTTCATGGAAAAATAATTTTAGTCAAAGATGGCTGATTTGAGTGACAAGAAAAAAAAGACAGAAAACAAGACATTTCCATGCTGTTGATGTTTCATTTTCTGGCACATACTGAAGTACGTTTACAAACAGGAGAACAGCTCAAGTTTCTTCAGGCAGTAGCCAAGTCCATAGCTACTATGATGGGCGGAGTATTTCACAAAATTACTCAAAAGAGTTGTTTCCCTTGTCTTACATATTCTCTTCTCAATTTCGTTCCCTAAAAAAAAAGCAAAAACAACAGCAACAAAAAAATTATTTGTGATTTTTCAGTCCTGTTTCACCATGATAGTAATTATTTATATAACGCTGTCACTTTCAGCTGGCAGATATGGAACTGATACTCTGGGTAGTTTACTGAGAGAGGACCTGGAATGACTGTGCCCCCTTTATATCATGGCATTGCCACCATACAAACACACCACACAGCCCTGGCATTGCTAGAAATAAGTGTCGCTAGTGCCTCTTATTAGTGTTTATTATCATAACTGCTCATTGTATTGCCCATTATGTTAATGAATTAGAACAACAGACCTAAATGTTTGTTGTTGTATAAAGCTCATTAGTCTCTGAGAAGAACTCAATGCAACATGAAGGTTGAGGAGCTGGGTAGCAGGAATATTACCAATTAAGTCCTATATGAACACACAATTAGGTAGGATGACATGCTTGATTTACGTTGCTTTATGGCTAAGCTGGATAAACAGAGTATCGCTGAAGACGAGAAACCTGCTCCCCCTTTGCTCATCCCCACCCTGCTGGAACCTATTCTAATGTTTCCAGTGGGAGCTCAGCACACAAGAACGGCTGGGCAAGGTTATTGGTGCCATCCTGAAGCAAATTTAACTCTCTCTGCCAAGCTAAAAGGGTGGGGGCAGTGTGTGTTCCTGTTGTGGCACTTGTAAATTTAGTTGCTCGCCCCTCTCTCACCAATGTTTGGTCTTCATGGGGTGTCTTTCCTCAGTACCTCAAGCCTGCAGTGACTGTCAGTTTACAAATGACTTTATACCATGTCATACGTCTTCAAATAGAGCGCTGGACTTAATTTAGATTTCTCCATCGGCCCTTGCCTTCTCTGAGAACACACACAAGTATTTATTATGCAGCACATGATGCAGAATACACCATTGTACATCACACATGCATACATTGTACTTCAACATGCTGCATCGGTTGTGATTCTTGTGAAGCATCACTCTTCCTTAACTTTCTCTTCCCTAACTATGTATTTGCGTCGTTATTTACATTTATCACAACTGAGGGGAGATGCAATTGAAAGGCACTTTCAGAAGTTGTCACCTCCAGCTTCTCAACCATAAATTGTTACCTCCCAATTGAGACTTGGTAACTGATCATATGAGCACTCCTAATTGTTTCAGAGCAAGGTGAAACTTCAATAATGAATTAAACTATGGAATCAGCAACCATTAAACAGCAACATGTTGATTTTTTTTTTTTTTTTTTTTTTTCAGTGTAAGGCATTTTATTTCCAAAATTGGAGGTTACATGTACAGGTAGAAACCCAACGGGATCCAAGAGACAGCTAGTGAAAGACACAGGCAGCTGATCAGCAGTATCTTGTTCCGTGTGAGGCACCTGTCTCTCACAAATGTGTCTTTCAAAAAGCCACGTCTCCCCAGTCTTCTGGCTTATTCTGTGCTGTCTTTGGCACCTGCACAATCAGTTGTTGACCTCTGTTTTCAATGACGGTGGCTTGGCACTGAAATAAAGCCAGAGAGACGGTGAGGTATAACTGAGAGACATTTTATGATGCTGTTTCTTACTGCCTGAAATGCTGCACATGGACAGTCTAAATCATGGAGCTGTACAGAGAGCTTGAGTTTGCATCACTTTTTCTAACTGTTCTGAGCAAATATGGTGTTGCTGCATACTAGGACATTTGTTGTGTGAGTATCTAGTGACTCAGAAATCAAGTTTAGTCTTAGTGTTATATTGACTAGAACAATATAAATGTGCTGTAAGTCAGCTTCAGTATGACAGTAGGGAACTAGACACCTTTTGCCCCTTACTGTTCCTGTGTGTGCAATACTAGTGCACCATTTGCTGTTTCAGCTGTGCAGCAGGCTTTTGCATCCTGTCCTTTTGTTAATACTGGCATAGAGGAGTCAAAGTCCTCTCCTGTTCTAAATTGTTGATGAACATTACATACCCCTCTTAGTCTTTTCCTTTATTCATCATGAAGAAATGTGAAACTTTCACCATTGCATTGCCTTAAAGTTCTGTCATTTCTGATGAAAAAACACATAATAACTACAAACTTGGACTCAACAATGGGTAACGGAGTCTGCTTTAGAAACAAAGGTAGCAATCAGCTTGGAACTGAAATGAATGCTTAGGAAGAGACCTGAGAGGCACGAAATGTCAGTTTTGAATGGAAGGGAGAAGGGACTGTTAAGGACTGTTAAGGACTGTTAAGATCAGAAGTATCATTGGAAACACACACCCAAACAAACCAACAAATCCCCACAAAAACCAAAACCAGCCCCTTAAAGGGAGCAGAGAGGAGGTGACCTGCAGTTATGGAAAGAGTTGAAAGGAAACAGTGACAGGTAGCTCTGATATGTTCAGAAAGTCTCTTTCGGGATCTTTCATGGTGCTAGCCTCAAGGCACAGGAGGAGGACCCGACAGGAGGCAGCTGTACATCTGTACAGCCTTCACTTGACACCAAGAGAATTTCTGGACAGATTTCTGAAGAAGATTTTGCTGCTGTCCCAACTTTTTCTTTCCTAAATATCCTACCCAAGCATGTACTTTTTGATGAATGGTTTGAGGTCATTAGTTTTTGGAGACTGGTGTTCGAAACAGGCTGCTTTTCTTCCAGACAGACACATTCAGGTTATCTTAGCCCCATCCTGAAGGACCTATGTTTAACACTGTGATTATCTAGCTGTCTTCTCTCCTGCAGTCCTCCTGGAGCTTTGTCAAAACTGCAATGTGGTGTGCATTGTTAGGAGTAGAGGCAGCTTCAGAGCTCTCCATTAGAACCTTCCTGCCCACTTTACTCCAACCAGGCTGCCCCAGTAGACTGTGCTAGTCACTTTAATCTGGATTCAAACAAGTAATGCATGATTGCAGGTTTCCTAAAAGTGTGAAATATCCCAAGGTTCCTTGAACTTTCTTCCATTTTACAAAAGAGCTTTTGCATGCAAGAAGGCAGAAATGGAGACACTGTTCTCTGATACTTCACACAAAACTGTAATGAAAGGTGAGAGGAATGGTTATCAGCAGGAATGAAAAAGGAACTAATTTTTATTTATTTATTTTATTTTCCATCTCCACCAAGTCCTTGCTGGAAGGATTGTTCCAATCTTCTCCTGTAGATGCTAGATCAAATGTCCTATTCCACCTGCCTGCATTGGTTTCCCTTGATTGAATGCACTGAGGGTGAGAAACCTCTAATGTGGGTTGGTGAAAGTGGAGCTGGCACTCCACAGCAATGGGATAAAGCTGGCAGGTCTGATTTTTCAAACTTGGCATGAGAACATCATTCCACTTTGTCTCATTTTTAACCTTCCTTTTCAAAGAAGGGGAAAAAGCAAAAAGTTAGGGGTAAAGATTCTTAAGGGCTGATTCTGAACAGCGATCTTCCCAAGCATAATGTCTATAGAGGTCATTCACTGTCAGACATTTTAAAAATCAGAATTTTTCATCTACACTGTTGTGTGCAGATAAAGGAGGAAAACTTAAAAAAATAAAATTTAAAAAAAATTTATTCTCCCCCACCCCTGATGCTTTTGAAAGATACCACTCTGTGCCTCTGTAAAGGGGCATGAATTTACCATCATCTTTGTTTCCAGGCATAATTCCTGAAAAACTTTTTGAACCAGGATTCTATGAGTAGCACAGTTTTGTCGTCTTTCCTTAATTTGTTAGTTGTTTGATGCTTTTGCAAAACTTAGGTCTTACTTTTTTGTCATGCTAAGAAACAGTCCTAAACCAATAGCTGTTCCATGACCCTGCTGAGGGACCTGTCCCCAGTTTTCTGGGACAACCGCTCTAAGGAAGACATGACTGGAATGTTTGCAAAGTCTGGTTAATATCATAGTAGGAACAAGATAATCACTGCCACGTGCTTCCTAAAAGTTTGATGTGAAAGAAGAGTGAATGAAAAAGGGTGCCAAAAGAGTTCCAGATATTAAAACTGCTGCTGCAGACTTTGAAGTCTAGGCTTTCCTGTTTTCTGGAGATCAGGATAATTTGAGGTAGAGGTGGATCCCAGAGGGACTTGTGGCTTAGTCTCAATTTATCTAGCTTTGACAATGACTTGAGAAACTTATACTGGTTTCCTAATAACCAAAGTCTGTTAAAGGTGGGAAGGGGCTATTTTCCAGATGGAATACAACCACTTAATATTTGAATTGTTAATTTTTCCTCCACTGGCTACAGTAATTGCTCATGATGGCTGTACTCTAAGCTTTAGTATGTTAGTTAAATACATGGAAGGGTCTGGGCCACTGTGTCCCACCAAATCACTCTTGAACCTAGATGGATTTTACCCTGATTGTAATTCAGAACCAAGACCATTTCCAAATCACAAACCTGTACAAACTACATGGCAATGCATAAGGTGTAATTTCTGAGCTGAGCTGAGCAGCAGGATCTTCTGTGGTATCCACCAGTGAGGTGAGAATACCTTTTAGTCATGGGACAAATTCACTGGTGGTGAAGTAGAACAGCTCAGGAAGGAAAGGTCGTCTTCTTCAAAACCAAACTAATGGCGAACAAACTCACTGCCTTAATGCATACCGATTATAAGGAAATCAGGATGGGTAATTAACTCCTCTCTCAAGTGTTTGTACAGTTCACTTTCCCTCTGCTGCATTTCCTGAGCACTCCTGGTGCTAAGCTCTGAAGACGTTGAATAATGACTTAGACCACTGAGTTAAAAGTTTATTTTCTTAAAGGATCTGTTCTCCCATTCAATCCATTTCACACATTGCCCTCCACCAAGCAGAACAATAAAATGAACTATAATCATAAATCCACGGGTGTTTTGAGGTAGCCCATTCATAGTTTCTCAGACTAACAATATGAGTCAGCCTGCAGCACTGGGGGAGATGTTAAATTTACGTTGTTAAATTTTCACTCTTACCTCTATGGTTTCTCTAAATCCTCCACTCTCTATTTAATACTGCCTGCTAATCTGTTTTCTGTTTATTTTTTAAAAGCAGGCCTTCTGCCTCCTACACCATTCAGCATCCCGCCCACCTCCCCTCCCCCTCTGACTTTCCCAGAGCAAACAGAGCATTCAGATCGAACCAGATTGACAGGTGTGTGACAGATGGACGGACAGAAAACTGGATCGGTCCAAACTCCTTGGCACTTGAAAAATTGACAACACAACCAAAGCAGCGTAACGGGGAGAGATAGATTGGCAAATGGAATAAATGGTCCCCGGAAAGTTTGCGATTAATCTTTGCCCTGTCAAGTAATGGCCTGATAATGCAGGAATTTAATGGGAACTACTTCTGCTAGTTCAGAGGCATCCATTAGTGTGGAGTAAAGCAGGAGACAGTAGTAGGCATTGTTCTTTTTCATAGCCTTTGCAAATGAGAGGATATTATTAAAATTGTACCATTGGTACCCCAGCTCCACTCTCCTAAATGACAAGTCCACACCTTTCGACTCTTCTGTTCTTAAGGGGTGACACTCGTGAGTTTGGAGCTCCCTTCTGGGAAATATCCCATTTTATTTGACCTGTTATATGCTTCTCCTCTCCAGCGTGAACTCCAAGCTACCTAATGAAGTTGAGACTGGAAGAGAGAGATTGTGTTAACCAAAAGGTGTATACTTTTCAGAAAGCAGCTTGTTCTAAGCACTGTCTTGAAAAAGTAGGTCTTCCTACTGTCATGCATCATTTGGCTCTGCCTCAGTTTCCCTATGTATAATAAGGGTGTCCCCCAGCAACAGGGCACCGTGGAGTATTCTGCTAGGCAAGTCCAGAAGGAAAAATCTGTGTCCAAACAAATGCTGGAGTTGTATCTAAGTTGTGTCTCACATGCTATTGGTGTTGGTTTGTGGCACGCTAGCTTAAGGATAGGTCCGATTAAGGTGAGAAGACATCTATCCTACTATCCCGTTTATAAAACACTTACAGTGACTGGGGACATAACACAAGAGTAGGCAATAACATTTCCACTGAAATGGATGTTGTAAAGACATCCTGTTCTGAAGTGATTTGGCTCAGTAGATACTAATTGGCCTGTGAATCTGTTTGGTTTGTCCTTCTGAACTTTTCTGAACTTTGTTGGTTGCCTCAGCATCTCCTGCAACAAGTGATTTAATTCTGTAACACTTCAGGGGGAAAAGAATAGCTTTTACTTTCAATGTGCTTGTCTGCTTACTTCATTAGCTTCAAGTATTCAGAGCAGGTGGTAGCACTTTTGTCTTTAGCCCTTCAATTCCAGGCAGGGGCTTATTCCACAAGACGTCAAGAGGGGAGGGAAGGAATTGTTGGGCAAAGGATCCCAAGAAAAGAGCAGGCACATGTGCTGCATTGGTGGAGCGGTGTTTACTCTCCAAGAAGCCTGGTACAGACTGAGATACCCCAGGCCTCACTGATATGAATAACTGAGTCACCTTCACTTTGGCAAGGAGGGGACTGGCTGGGGAGTGAGAGGGGAGCCCAAGTGCTCAGTCACATCAGTGCAGCTGTAGCACTGGGGGAGGGAGGATGCAGGGGGGCGGAAGAAGCTCATTATGACTGATAAATAGAGGGCTCCTGTTGTCAGCAATGTCATTGTGTTCACCTTTTTTTTTACAGTCCCCTCTTTCCAGCTGTGTAATTAATTAATGGATTGGAAGTGCTTAGTTTCCAGTGATCTACAGGTTGACCTTGCACCTTCCCCTGCCTGTCTGTGATTGTTGTCAGGAGGTCCAGCTCTCACCAAAGACGCCTCCCTCTCTAACCATCTCTGCATCGGCCCCCATGGTAGCAATAGCTGATCCTGTGCTTTCCTCCCCTTGCTTATTTTCCTAGTTCTAAGGAAAAGAAAGCAGCAACCCTCTTTTTTGCTGGAATTTTGGCATTGACTTTGCACTAGGATAAACATTGGCACAAGGTGCAGGTCCTCATGAGCCAAAGGGTAGGATTAAGAAAACAGGCATTTTAGTTCCTGGAAGGAGGGATGATCATATCAATGGATTTCGGACTGCCCAAAATAATGCATGCAATCCAGACTAGATTTTCTGGTTCTTCTGCAGCCAGTGATGAGAAAGCTACCTCTACTCTCACACCCACTGTAGGTAACTAGCTCAGAATAGGATAAATCTCTTCCAAGAGAGATGTTTTCCTCATTTAGGCTAGGAGAACTATAGAGGGTAAGGTAGATATTTTGTGTTCAAGGTAGCTAAAATTAGGCAAGATGTGTTCCATCCTCATTATCTCTGCTTGGTACTTATAAATGAGATGAGTAGATCCATTTCTTCACCTCTCATTTATATCTTTAAGAATAAGTGTAAAGTAAAGGCATACAATGTTACAAGAGTTTACCAGAAAATTACAGTTGTTAATAGGACTGAAGAACTTGTACCAACACAGACCCCATGGCTTCAGTCCATAACAGAACTCTTATTTTACAGTATGTGAATAAAATACCGTGAGCTTTACAATCAACACCATGAATGAAAGTCTGGGTAAATATACTTGGTGACCTCACTGGCAAATCTGCCTGACAATTTCACAAAACAGACTCAGGCTATTGATCAAGTTGGCTGGAAGGGATCTTTTCACCTCAGGGTCTCTGGACTACATTTGACTTAGGGCAGTCAAGAGCAAAAGTGGCTGTTATCAAATGATAGGAGCAAGCTGAAGGTCACAGCGTAGTCTCTAGAGAAATAAGTCCAGGGAATGGAGATCTCAATCAATTTAAGTTATACTAGGGATGACTGACTAGGTTCACATCACAAAACCAGTCTTCTCTTGGTTTTAAGACTGAATGCAAAAGAACACAGTTATTTAATCTTCCAGTTTGGCATAAGATTGGAAGAAGGTCTGAAAGACCATTAGAGAATCTGCCAGTCTATTGCTTCATCATTTCAGTTTCTCCGTAAAAGCAATTTTTTTTAAACTAAACATTTCCCAACACTGGCAGTCTAAAACTTTCAGCTACCTTAATAAAGTATAATAACTAATTCAAGACTCTATTCCCCAGCCTTGCCTTCTCCAAGAAGAAATACACCACACATAGGAGCAGGATTACCTAAGCAAGTTGCAGGAATGTGCCCATAAGTACTGGGTCAACCACTTTATTACTCTAGTGTACAGCTCGTATGATTACTCATAGGCTTTGTCACTTATTT
The DNA here is from genome assembly GCF_041296385.1 of Aphelocoma coerulescens. Taxonomy (NCBI): domain Eukaryota; kingdom Metazoa; phylum Chordata; class Aves; order Passeriformes; family Corvidae; genus Aphelocoma; species Aphelocoma coerulescens. Next base: position 7,532,593 of record NW_027184085.1, read on the forward strand.
ACTCACCTAAGCAAAACCCCACCTTTCCTAAGAGCTTTACTGACTCCGACCAAAACTCCACTTTGTCCAGCAGCTTCGCCTCCACTGACTGTAAGTAAATGTTCAGATAAAGAGGAAGGCAAAAACATTTTACAAAGTACTGTCATCACCCTTGCAGCAAGTTCAGGCTCAGGCATTTTCTGAGGTGAGCCCTTTGCAGTTAGAAAGATTGGGTGGATTATTTTTTTCCTTGAATTCTCCATGGCTTTTGGATTTATGCAGGTATTTCATACCTGTACCTAAGAGCAAGTTAATTCATAAGTCTAAGTACTATACAATCAACTCCCTTTCTATATTTTTGAGCCTATTACATGCTAATTCTGCTACAAACAAATTTCAGACACTAATTTTTTAAGGAAGGTTTTCCTTCTCTTCTTTCTTTTTCTCCTTAGAGAAATGGTCTTCCCTTCCCTTCCCTTCCCTTCCCTTCCCTTCCCTTCCCTTCCCTTCCCTTCCCTTCCCTTCCCTTCCCACCCCTCAAGGTATGAACTACAGGAAAACCAGACTCAGAAGAAAACCAGGCCACAGAAAACACAAATCAGCCCGCAGGAGAGAACAATCAGAACTCCAAAGCCACTTTCTGAGAGCAATTTTATTATAGTGCTGCCTTCTTTGCAGCTATGGGATTTGGGGAAAAGCATCTGGCAATGGGTTCTCTTATACACTCTCCATTCTCTCTCTTAACTGTTCTCTGCATCTGAGTTAGATGGTGTTTGTGTTTCTCCTCTTCAAATGTGCATCAGCATTTCAAATGAAACTTTGGACCACCGCCGTGGCAGCCTTTTAAAAGGATACAGCACGAGATTCCTCTGTCTCCTCTCCTCCGCTGGAGAGCAAAGGCAAACCAGAAGAGGGATATTAATGTGCAAATTAGCGCAACCTGACTGGCTCCAGATTGCTACTTAGAATTTGCATATTAATAAATGTTTTTGTGACAGCATTTAGCAGATCAAGAAGGGCAGAGATTTAAAAAAGTCAACAAGATTTTTAAGCTTTTCCTTTATATTCCCTTCTCCTCACACTCGCAGCCTCCTGTATATATCTATATCTCCTTATACCATATCCATATGTGCTTAGGTTGCATATCTATTGGTCAATGCATGTAAATCTGCCCAGCTCTTGACAGATGTGAGATTTGCAGAACTGCCCTGTGTGAAGTTGGAGAAACAGTTCTGTGCTGGAAGGAGAGCAGGCAGCTTTGCCTCTGTGTGTATTTGAATGAGTGTGTTTTATACACATGCACACAGAGTTAGAAAGATAGATGTAAGAACTGGACAGTCTCCCTCCCCCACCCCCCTTTCAAATCTTTTTCCAACAGGCATTTTTATCCCATTCAGCTGAATAAATTGGGACTCTTGAAACTGTGATCTTGACAGATGTGAGCTTTTTTTCTGAGCTGCATTGGAAAAAGATAGATAACGAAAACCTCCAGGGCATTTGGGCTTAGTGGAGCCAGTGAAAAGGGTTATTTCCAAGCGTGCTGAATAATGCATCCCTCTGAATTCCTTAGTTCTCTCTTTCTGTCCTCCTTTCTGTCTTTCACTCTCTCTTCCTTTAAATGCTTTGTGGATGAAATGTTGAATGCCCTCCCAGAGTTCTTCCACCACCACAGGAAAGTTGTGATCAAAATCTTACCAAGCAATGGGCCTTTAAAGTGTCTCCTGCAAGTAGTCTGGGGGTCAGAATAAGAAGGGGAGAAAATGAACAGATAAATAAACAGAGCAAGTTACACGTACATAACTGGTGCATTAAAGATATATTTCCCAATTTCAGCTAATTAGTTGTCACATCAGTCTTAAGCAGAGAAACTGGCTGATAGCCAGACTATTTTTTTTTGGTTTTTTTCAGAAATCTCTGTGTCAAGAACATACGTTCAAAGAGACTCTCATCCCTATTAGATTTGTCTTCCTGGCTTATTTTTGTTTCTCTATGGCATGTTTATCAAAACAAGAAACAACTTGAAATTATCTCATTGTCAACTCTTTTCTTTGTTCTCCTGAACTTTCTTTATCCTTTCTTAGTTGGAGCTTGAATTCTGTGCTAGTTGGTCAAGGCAGGATTACAGTTTGGAGCGAGGAGAAACCCAGCTTCAGACTGAGCTGAATTGAAATGTACAATTTCTGTATGAAACAAAGGAAAAAATGTAAGCTCTTTCAGAATAGATGTGAAATGCTTTGTTCTTGCCTTGCTTCATACAAGGCAGATGTTGGAAAGTTGTGTAATTATTGTTTGGGTTTTTTTTTTCTTAATTGCCCCTATTTTGGGACTTTTTTTTCAAACACATTTTGAAAAGAAAAGCCCAATTTCCAAGCACAAAGGTTTTGTTTTTTTCCTTTGGCATTTCCACCATGAAGCACTTTGTCTCTGACTGCATTGAAATGCAGTGTTTTGACATTTTGCTATGTGGATGTCGGGCTAAGTGTCTTGCCTGAAACCACAGAGGGAATTAAGACCACATCTCTTGAGCTTTTGGTTAGCCCTTAACCACTGGACCATCTTTCCTCCTAGCAACCCTTAGGAATTTTTGAGCAAAAGTGAGCCCATGGACAACAACATGGAGAGGGACACGTCCCTTTATCAGAGGCTCATGAGCAGAGACGACCCCAAGCGATTTGTGGAGAGGAGAGGGGTAGGCACGCACCCCCTGTGCTGGAGCTGGCATCATCTGTCTTTTTGCTATGCCTTCACTATAAAAACAAAGATTTAAGAGAAGCACAACAATGGCACACACACCCTTGGGCCACACATCAGTGAGTTTGCTGGCAAGAGCAAAGCTGCCGTGTCTCTGCAATGTTTTTGTCAGGATTATCTGACTCCCAGTCAAGGTGCAAACAAACCTGAGGTCTTCTGTCAATAGTGGCGTGTGAGCTGAGAATCTCAATGTCTTCCGAAAGAAAGTTTGGGAGATCTTCCAGAAAAAAAAAATAAAAGAAATATGTGTAGGGAAGGAAGCTAGGTTTTTACACCAACAGTTAGAAAGTCACTAGGAGAGTTATAGTGAAGTCAAGACAACGTGAGAGTATCTCTCAATGTGTCTTTTCTAGTATTTTATTTGGCTTGGTTTTTAACATCTCAAGTAGCCTTCACTGCTTCTCTCAGGAGCCTAGTGCACCATCTCATTTCCATGAGTCTTCCTGCATTTTACCCTCTCGTGGTGTCACACCATTACTCCTTGCAATACACCATCATTGGTGTAAATTACTTCAGAACATCCGGGTTCTGGTTCTGGTACTGGTTCTGGATCTGGGTCTGGTTCTGAATGGCATTTTTGTGGTGATTCTCAGTCATCCTAGTGCTGTTCTCCTCCAGCCCAACATGCCTCTACACCTATCTGAAAACCAGTTACATGTACCCACCTCCTGAGAGATGAGAAAATTGGATACCATGCATCCATACTAAGCCTGTGACACAACTGCAGGTTCAGATGACAGCCAATGACAGCCCTGAGTTCATTGACCCTAAGTCTATTTATTTGACCCAAACAGAATTCACACATTAACCGTACCAACTTATCCCCTCCTTATTTCCTGGTTTTTACTTTATCCTAGTTTCTACCTCCCTTTCTAGTTTTTCCCCTTTCCACAGTATCCTGAGGCATTTTGTTCCAGCTGCCCTTCATCAGCCCATCATCTACAGCAGCCCATAACAACAAAAAATTTTCAGAGCAAAGTCTTTACTCTTCACACAGTCTTTTGCCTTGGGTGGGGAAGGCAGAAAAGAGAAGGCACAAAACACCTCTGACAGACATCAGTTATGTTGCTTTATTTATGGCTGGAAGGCAGCTAAGGGTTGATGATGTAAGTAACATCTTTGTGCAGCAGAAGGAGTGGGGCCCAGTTTTCCATATTATCAAATCTCCCTCCCTTCTCTCATCACATCCTTTCTGTAGAGTCCCCTATGTCTAATATAAAGAAGTGAATGTACTTCAGTTTTCTCTCAAAAGAGGTTTACAAAGCTTTCCTTCACTCAGCTGTCTAGTCTCATAAACATCCATGAAAAGTAATGTCTTTTTTTTTGTCTTGAAGAATTTTCTTTCTCTCACTCTGTCAAATTTGGTTAAAATTGCTCAGCTGCTATAAGATATATTGGCAGAGAAAGAATGGGACAAGGAGATCAGTAATAAACATAGCACGGGTCCGTAAATCCTGTTTCCTTAGGAAAATTGGGTAAAACAGGATGTCCAGGATTCAGCCTGGTCCTGTGGTGGGCTTGATCACTGCCTCTACTGATTCCTTGTGTGGAGAGCAAGTGTCAGAGCTTTCCCTTGGAAGCAATCATTGTAACTGGGTGTGTTGGGCAGGTTGCAGAGGGCAACAGCACAAGGTACTGTAGCCTTTCTCTTCAGGTCCTTTTATGAAGTCATAACATTTCAGATGCCCTGAAATATATGCCTCTACGTCCTGAAATATACAGTATTTCAGTATGTCCTGAAAAGCTGCATAAGCTTTCTCTTCCCACTTTTCCTACTTCACTTCCCCCTCTTTCTGTCTTCTTCCATCCTCAGTCAGCCTCTTTCTCGCTCCTCTCTGGTGTTCGTCAATAAATATTCAATTAATGCTTTCCTATGATATAGATCTATGGGTGCCAGATAAGAACATCTTCACAGGATGAATGGTGCTGCTAAGTCTGGAGGCTAATTCTATGCAGATGCAGAAAGTCTGCTGGAAGTGACTTTACAAAATGGAGTGTTCAAGCAACCCTGTTTTATTTTTTAATGTAGATGAGAATTTAAAAGCCTGTGTTTTCTACAATTAATTTTATGTACTATTCTTTTCAATTATTTATGTTCCCTGAATGATAAATGGGCTGGCGGAGAGGAAAAAGGAGACTCAAGGTAGTGGGAATCTGTAGAAAGAATCCTTTTTCCTCATTAGTTATTTATTTATTTTAGACTGGAATAGCAGCCCAGATGATAATTAAGAGAATGTGGGCCCTACATCAACAGGTGATAGGAGATCAGTTTATCACCTAGCAAGGCTCAGAGGAAAAAGACCAGAACAGAGGACAGAGGTTTAGTCATAATTTTGCAACAGATTTATTTAATGCACTTTGCCAAATCCCTTAACTTCCCCACTTGCGAATAGGAGGAGATGGTTGTTTTTGCAAAATAGAAATGGATAGCACAAGTAAGCACAAATTCTGTAGCTGATGAAGAAGCAAAACTTTCATGGATTCAGGGTGATTTTTCTTGCATATATCAGTGTTGATCCTGAGCCCAGGTGAAAGCTGCATTCATTAAAGTCATGTTCATCCAAAGCCAGAAGAGTAACCCAGAGGTAGCTTTTGGCTTTGGAAGCGGGAGAGAAGTGTTACAGAATGAATCCATAGTTTCTCTGGGCAACTTGTGCCAGTGCCTCACCACCCCCACCACAGAGGATTTCTTCCTAATATCTAATTTAAATCTACCCTCGTTCAACTTAAAGCCATTGCTCTTCGTGCTATCTCTACAAGTCCTTGTGAAAAGTCTCTCTCCATCTTTCTTGTAGTCCCTTTAGGTATTGGAAGATGCTATAAGGTCTCCCTGGACTCTTCTCATCTCCAGGCTGAACAACCTGAATTCTCTCAGCCTGTCTTCTCAGGACAGGTGCTCGAGCCCTCTGGGTCAACTTGGTGACTCTCCTCTGGATTTGCTCCAACAGATCCACATCTTTATCAGGTTGGGGGCCCCAGCACTGGGCAAAATACTCCATTTATTTTATTTTATATTTTATGCCTTCATGCAAGCTCTTGGCATAGCACTTACACAGAAATACAAACATGCTGAGCAGAATAGCCTTCCTCAATAACGCAAATGCCTGCTCGAATCCGTGGGCGTTTGAAACCTCTGGAGAGAGAGCCTCACCCTCTCTGGTTTCCAGTCCATTTCCGAGGGTTTTGGAGAAGTAACAGGATGGCATTTGGGGCCTTTGAGAAATTGATTCTAAAGATGTAAGGGGATTGTTTTAGAGCAAAAGGGAGGAGACCCCATTAAAATAGCACTGGAATGGAAAGGAAGGTGAACAAATGGAGATGTGTTAGGCTGAGCGTTGTTTGAAGTGAGACATTTTCCTTGAGATATTGATTGGGTTTTTATGCCATTCTTAACCTAAATCAGATCCTTAAAAACAAACAAAAGAAACCGCTAGTGAAAAGAAAATTAAAACCAATGAACAACAACAACAACAAAAATATATGTAAAGGGTTATTTTAAGGACTGAGAAGAAGGGCCAGGATTTTCCTTCCGCACATTCTGCTTCCCTAAAATAGTAGTGCTTGCTTGTAAGAGAGACATCTTGGCAGTAATGTATATTATTTTCTTTCAAGTTCATTTATAAGGTTAAAATCAGAAGGTTTGTGAGTTTTGGATGGATTTTTTTTCTCTTTTCTAAATTTATTTCAGCATAAAAGAGTTGAGTTGGAAGGAAAACAATGGAGGTAAAAATTACACACTGGAAAAAACTAGGGATGGAGCCACTTGAAAAATTGCCAACTTACAGAGACAAATTCATACTAATTTTAGAAATTTCAAACACTTTCACAAATGTATTTTTATTCACAACCATCTCATTGTGCTTTCATGTTTCTTTAAGAAAGCAGGGCAAGATGGGGGTGCAAGGATAGTAGATCAGAGTAGAGACCTTCTCTCAGTTTGAGAAAAATAAGGTAAGCAGTTTGGTCAATTTTATAGAGATTAGAGTTTATGAAAGTCACAATTAGAAAAATCAGCTATCAATTGAGAACTATATTGTAAATATAAGCTACCTAGTCCTTTACAGGGTGTCCACAGGGACATCTGGAGTAATCTCTTCCACCATGAGCTTCAGAGATGACTGAAACTACAGCCTTTGATATACTAGAACAGTTCCTTCAGGAAAAAAAGACAGGAAGGAGTAGTAACAAAAAAAAAAAAAAAAAGAGATCCATCAGACTTATAGCATAAATGTTTGTCTTTGTCATAGAGGCTGTTAGATTAGTTCAGCTTCCATAATCTATTTAATTATTGTCTTTAATGGGACAGCCATTAAGTGAACTAGTTACTTTCTGTAAACATAATGAGAAGTATCTGCATTTTTTGCACCAGCCTGACACCTTCTGAACCAAAATTGTGTACTCATCTCAGTGACATTCCACTCTTACTAGAGGAGATGTTGTTATGAGATGGAGAATGGGAACGATTTCACCATTCTATCTGTTCCACTACTGAGCTCCATTAGCAGTGGAAGATAACAGCTGGAGAGAAGCTGGAGTCTTTGCCCTAATTTTCTCTTCTTTGAGTCTATTGCGCCACTGTCAGTGCAATTTGTGAGTTCTGTGTTGAGGAACACTCAGAAGGTAGGGATTAAGCTAAAGCTGTGGGTTCATTTTTCCAGTGGCAAACAAGATGTGTTAACGAAGCACTATTTCCCTGCTGGTGCCTGTGGCTGAAGAGGCACCTATTCCACTGATACAGTCAAAGATATCATGTGGTTTGGAGATTCTGATACAGTCAAAGATATCATGTGGTTTGGAGATTCTGTTATTTTATAGTGAAATAATAATTAGTCAGGGTGAACAATTACAAAGAGAAAGCTGGGAAATATAACCAATTTCTGAATTAATAGCCAAATCCATAAAGCACCTTTGAAACACTCTTTTTTTTTTTCCTCAGAGCTGCTTTTTAAATAAATATTTTGAACATTAAGGGAGGGGAGACTCTAGATCTCAGCAGAACCTGGACCTGACCTAAATTCCAATACACCACTACATTTACTTATGACTTGTTGCAGTTGTTTTTTTACTTCTTTCCAAGTGTTCTTTCTTCTTGTCTCTGTTCTTTTCTTTTTCTGCAGACTTTTTCCTATTTATTGTGATCCTAGAATGAGAAGGGATCTGAAAGTTTTCAACTCCTAGGAAGGGTTTTGACCCAGTGGTTGCTAGGTGATTAGATGTTTTGATGATGGATAGTCATATAAACCGATAGCAAAAGCAGTATCCAAAATACAGCACAAGCAAGTGTGAAAATATGTGGGTGATGAGCCTCTAATTTTACACTCTTCATCTCTCCACATGAGGCTGTGAGTTTACAGCTTGCGTGGATACTATCTAGATGCCTGTTGTATGAGGATGAGAGGTACTGGAAAAAGGTAAGACTGTTTTCAAAAATAAATCCATAAACTCCCCTTAGCTACCAGTTACAGCAAGAAAGCAACCATTAGGGCTCCCAAAGAGGGTGGAGAAAATTGGAGAAAACAAACTGTTCAAAATGATGCCCCATCCCCCAAAGTGGCTTCAAACGTGCTGGTAGAAAACAAGTTTCCAGAAATAAGCCTCCTTTTTTTTCTTCCCCCCTACCCCCCACGTGTGATTTGTTCATCCTAATTCACCATTTGGGAAGCAGGAAGACATGAGGCAGAAGGAGCACTACAATGCCAGCCTGCTATTTCTTGCTGAGTAGCAACAGGCTGCAGAGTGGACATACAGCTTTTTCTGGATGTGGCAAAAGGTTTCTTTCAGCCCCTAATTTGCAGTGTCAGAGTAACCCATTATCAAGACGATTAAATTTAAAGAGACTGCAGTAAATGCTAGCATACAGAAGACATCAAGCATCATTAAAATGTAATTGGAAGCAAAGCTTAATGAGGTAAAAGGAAAAAATTACCCAGAATCCTATAGGGTTTTCTGCCCCCCCCTCCTCCTTTGCTTGCTTTGCCTGAGCCAGCAACTACTGTATTGAAAATTATAACATGCGAGCTGCATTATTATTTGCTGTTCTTGCAGCAGCTAAAGAGACAAGATGCTTTAGTGTAGCTTTGCAATGGGTGTATAAAGTTATATTCACTGTAATTTTAGACTAAAGGCGGGAATGCTTTTGCTTTCTCAAAGTCTAAAATTTCTGGTAGGAGCAAAACTAATCTGGTTTTACTCATCTAGGGCAGACAATAATGGCCAAATGGAAGCATGTGCCTACAGTTTTGTACTGACCTGTAGACAGCAGTGGGTTTTGAAGCAGCATGATTCCATCTTTCCTGAGGACAGCAGGGACGAGGAGACAGGGGAGCAGAGAAATCGAAAAGGCTCGAGAGGGGAGCAGCAGCCATTGTACCTGGCAGCCAGAATGAAACTGCAGTGCCTCTGGTAGGGATGTGGATAGTAAATGTAATGTTTGTATAGGAGGTAATAGCTCAATAAGGCAGTGGGCTGTTTTCCCAGGTCCTTAAAGGCTACCTGCTACAAAGCATCTGCAGTTCAGCTGGTACCATTGTGATATGTGCTGGTAGAGCTCTCTGGAGAGAGAGTTGTTCCATTCATCTCTGTCTTGCAGCAAGGCTGAGGCCCAGCCTGGTCTTTGTAAAGGCTGAGTTGGTGTGAGTCCAGATGGGGGCTCTTTTTGGTTTGGTTGTTTTTGAATTTTTTTTTTTTTTTTTTTTTTTTTTTTTTTGTAAATTTCTTTTTTTTTTTTTCTTTTCTCCCCAAGACATCAAGTCAACACATTTTGTATTTTTTTTCTGGAAGAGGAAACAGACTGGCTCAGTTGGCTGGATATCACTATCTGGGCTTGAGTTAGTGGTTGTTCTCCTTGTACACAGCTGCATATTTCCTGGAAGCATCACCATTTCAACTCAAGGCCCATACAGAAGTAGGTTAACAATACAAATATTTTTTCCAAAGCATCTGATCCAGCTAGGGTGCCAAGACCTGGCCCTTAAACTAGCCAGATATATTAGTCTTAGTTGGATCCGATCATTTTATCATTTTTGTTTTGATGTCCTTTAAATCAAAACTCTATGGTCTCCAATGGTGACTCTAGAAGTGAATTTTTGTACCTTTGTTAGAGAACAGAAAACTTGACTTCTGGAGAAAGCTACCTGAGCTGCAAATAGAGCCCCAAGCCTGCAGTGTGTGTGGCAGCTCAGTCCTACCCAACACCATCCCCGGTTTCATTTACAAAAATTCATACCCAGCTTTGTGCATTAGTTTTTTAAAAAGATTTCCAAAAGGTGCAAAGTGACCCCAGAGCTTGGGAGTGATTTCCAAGCAATGTCTGCACCAGAGGGGGCTCTGAGGTACAAATGGCTGAGCTCATTTGGAGCCAGGAGATGTGTCCACACAGCAGCAAACCCAGATGTCCCATCTCCTTATCCAGAACTGGCATTTGCACCAGATTCCGCTGTCCTCTTCCAGACAATCAAAAAACTGGCCTTGAAAGTTTTAGTACCCAAGCCTTCTCTGAAAATTATGCCCTTCAACTTTTGTCTTTCCTTTTTTTGCTGTTCCTATTCTCTGTCATGTCTCTTTTAGTTTAAGTCCTCCAGGGAAAAGACCGTGTTCCTTATTAGGAGCTCATACAATGTATAAAACAGCAGGGCTCTATCTTTTGTTCTCTAGGATCAAGCAAACAACCTGAAGAAAGGAATTTTGTCAAAACATGTCAACAGAAGCTTGACTGAGAAGCACATCTCACTACAGTAAAGGTGGTGTGCCTGATACAAAAAATTACAAATGAATCACTGCTTGTTTTTGTTGAATAAGAGCCTCTTGCTTCCTTGCAACGTCACTTTTTTTAAAATTGCAGATACAGTGTCAACTTAATTCAATATGGGGAATGATTAGCAGAGTATAACCTGCAACAACCGCACAGGTAGAGCACTCTTAAGGATCTTAGCTGGGCTGCGCTTAAATAGAGGTCGAGTATTTGAATAAGCTTCAGATTAAATTTTCCCTTCATTTTCTAAGTTGTTCTTATCAGCCAGCTATTTTACGCTGCCTAAAAATGTAAATCTTCAAGTCTCCAGCTGCTCAAACAAGACCTTTCACTGACACAGTGTTGTCTTTAGATTGAAAAAAATGCATAGTTGCAGGAAGCTGGTCATTGAATTTTTCATTTTCCTTGCTTTACTAAAAGAATATTTGCCTTATCATATGTAAGTAGAGGGGAAGAAAATAAAAATATATATTGCTACATGGTTTTTTTTTAATAGTGAATACAAATTTTTTCGTATCACAAAACCTTTTGAGTAAGATCTCCAAATGTTCTTTTCTTCAGTGAACATATGTGAAGTGCCATTGCCCTTTTTAGCCCCAAACGTATGTCTATGAGAGACTGAGTCAAGCTTTCTGCTATCTGACCTTTCTGTGACAGTATCTTCTAAATAATTACAGGGGGGTAGGGGAAAGTTAGAGCAATCATCCATTTCATAGTATGCCAAAGAACAAAAAAGGAAATAGCTTGATTTTTTGCTGTATTTTGGCCACACCCTTCACGAGGTTGAGATTGTGAGGCCAACACTTATAAGGTTTGAGGTTTGGATAATTTGGATTTGGACAATATTAAAAAGTAAAAAGAGGATGAGTTGACATCTTCACTGCCTGCAAAGGGCTCTCTGTTTTCAACAGAATTTTAAGATATTGTGTGTCTGCAAGTTGAATGCACTTTTGCTGAATATAATTGAAGATAGTCTCTCCTTTTTAATACAAATTAGATCCAATGGATCTCTACAAATAATACAGCAAAGTTCTGTGTCTCAGTGTGCTGATTATTTTTACACGTCATGCTTAGCTTTGTAGGGCAATCCTCACTCTACTACGCTTCTTGCTAAAAATAGGAATATTGTGTACTAGAAAACTGTAGCTAATTTTTTTCCATCAAAAATGTGTTTGACTTTTTAAAGGGAGAAGTTGATGGATGGAGCTGAAGGTTTGTTGCCTTTTCAGGAGCAGCTGACACATTTTAGGAGATTTCAGCTACTTATTTCATGTCAATTTTCAAAACTTTCATTAGAAAGAGGAATGGAGGGAAAAAGAGAACATAATTTTTGATCAACCTATGTGGCAGGGAAATAAGCACTAAATTTAACTACATAGGCATAAATTATTATAGGTTTCCATGTGGTATTATAACAGAGATACCTAAGTGCTGTCAGTTTTGGACAGAGTCTGCAAAATTATTTGGTTTCATTTTGGTAACATTTTAAAGTTTTATAGGGTGAAACTCCAGATTTCAATTTCAATCCCTATGTACCATGGGAACACTCGGAGGGTGAAATCATTTTACTCCTGGAATTCAGAACCGGAGGTTTTGCTGCAGTTCGAAAGCACTTTGAGATATCTTGGGATTTTCATTTTACCAGCATAGTCCTTAATACAGATTAACCATTGTACACTTATGATTTCACACTGGCAACAGTGAGCTTTATACCACCCAGTTATAGATAATGTCTCAGCCCTTAACAGTGGCCTATCAAAACTGAAGTTGTATAGTAATACCTGGGGCTCTGGGTAAACCATTTAGAAATATTTAGAGGAAAGATCAGAGGTGAAGGAGGCAAAGGAGGATAACAGTTAGGAATCACTCTTGTCTTCCCTTCCCCTCTACCCCAAAAAAAAAAAAAAAAAAAAAAAAAAAAAAAAAAAAAAAAAAAAAGATAAAAACCTCTGTATACACATTATCATAGAAATAGATTGCCCTGCAGCTGCTCCACTCCAGATATATTAACAGCTCTGGGATTCAAGAAACCATTGTACAAGCATAAGCTTAAAGCCATCAGAGTGACCGCAATGGACTTTTTCATTAACAACAGGATCACAGAGGAAGGATTTACTCAGGCGGAACAATTAAAAAGCATGGGGCTGCAATAAAAGGGAATGAGACTTCAACTCTTTCTCTGCCTCTGTCTTTAGGACTCTTTCTTCCTTTCTGTCTCTCTCTTTTTTCCTCCTTCTCTCTTTCATGTTTTTGTTCTAATCCAGGGCTCCCAATGGCCTGGCATTACATCTTCCCTTGAATTAGCATTCCCATTCCCCCGAGAGGGCTGCTGTGGTGATGACTAAGGGAAGGGGTGATAAATGTTAACAGAAACACTTTTGCAGAGTGCTGATTTTTCTGTTTGTAAAGCATACACCTGCACAAAAGATGCCGAGTGAGAGAAAATAACTCCATCTCGATGGGAGACAAGCGCACCCGGAGACACACACTTACTTAACATACATTACAGGGATGCCCTGTAGTAGTATCACACTGGGACTTGTATGGCAGAGCAGGAAAGGGGAGAGAGGAGGAGAGGTGCAGGGTAGAGAGGATGTTTGCTTTGGGGTTAAGAGTATAGATCATGTTTTATATCACTGGCACACAGCCCCATCACCCCTTCCTTTCATGACCTTTTGTGCATCCCTCTTGCTTGGTGTGTCACTTTGTCAGTACCAGTGCGGTTCATGAAGTGGGGGTGGACAGCTGGGGCTGAGGGAATTTGAGTCCCTGAATATCAGCCACACTCTAATGATGTACCTTTTCAGGGCAGTTCAGTTCGTCTCTGAATCCCCACATTTTTACACGTGGAATCTAAAGGGTAGTAGGGAGCCCATAGGTGATAAATTAGAAGATGGGGTGGTTCCAGTGCCTGTGGTGTCTATATATGGGGATTAAGATGAGCAAACTAGAACCTTGTCCCACCTGAAACTCCACTCCACTCCTGCCCCACACCATGAGCCATAACACAGAGATGTATCAGTACACCTTCCATCACACCACCTGAGAAGAAAGAAAGGAGAATGGGATAGTGACCTCACACTGGGGTGTGCTCATCTTCAAGAAGCTAGAAGTGCATAAGCTGTAACTTCTTAAATAAATATAGTAGATTCTGCTTTGGTGTTGGAATAAAAATGATAAATATGAGCAACACATCCACATTTGATGAATTGCAGGGCTAAATGTTCTCATGCATATGTCTGAACCACTTCCTGAGTCACCCATTCTTGGCAACATCTACTTTTGGGCTCTCTATTATTCATGGCCATACTGTATTTGCAGCATTTTTAGCTGAATGGACAAAGCAAGGCTATGGACATTTTCTGGGAGAAAGGTCAGTGCACTCCCCATACTGTAGATTCAGAAAAGAGTAAAAAACTTGTTCAGGCCAGTGGTGGATGCGCAGAAACTTAGGAGAGGTATAGTTTGCTTGTGGTTATAACTATTACAAGGATTTAGTCTAAAGATATTACATTACAAGGACCTACTAATCTGCCACAAATTTTGGATTAGTTTGGAAGCCTGTGTCAAATTTTTTTATGATAGTGATGAACTTTGGTCTTTTTCTGGAGTTACCATTGTAAACTATTATATTATAGAATTGGGGGAAATATCGATTAATTTTTCTTCTGAGTCACCTACCTTAAGAACGAACTGTGGAGATGGTTTTACTAATTAACAGATTGCAAAATTAGGAAAGGCAAAATCTTTCCTTCATTAGCAGAACCTCTTCTGGGTTTACTTTTTCACTGCTCTCAGACAGAGTTGGAGATGATGTGTACAACCTGATTCTGGTGACTTTTTATGAGGCAGAGACTCAGCTTCTCGATATCTTTGTACATGTCTAGGAAGGAAGGAAGGAAGGATTTTTAATCTGTTTCCATCTCACACCATCAGGCTGGTTCTTCACCAACAATGGACATGAGGTAGTAAGGAGAGGACAGGACAACAAAGACCCAATCTCCTGCTACCTAGCAAGGCAGGCTCATCACTCAGTTGGGTTGAACAGTCCAAAGTTACAGTGAGTGCTCTGACCCTTCTTTATATGAAAAGTTGAGATGCAAGAGCAAATTCAGAGCAAGAACTTGTTCATTGAATGGTTCCAGCCAGCAAATTTGCTTTAAGATCCTTAATGGCTAGGCATAGCACATTCCTTCAGAGGCTCTTGGAGAAAGTTGTATGGGCAGGTGCGTGAAAGAACTTGGGTATGTATGAGGAGTCCTTGGGCTTTCTAGGAGTCCTAAGAAGAGAAGCCAGGGTTCCAGTCTCTGGGCTTCAAACTGCAGGTCATGCTGTTGTGAGATGTTGGTAAAGACATGTAAAGAGATGAGACCCCGCTCAGAAGGAGCTTCAATCTTTGACAAATAGCAAGCACTTTGAGCCAGAAAAGCCACTGACTTCATCCAGAGAGGGGAGGGGAAGAAAGGCAAAGGCAATGTTTAATTAGGAAGCTAATTTCATGACATCATGCCTCCTGGCCTTTATTCCATTAATGAAGCTGAAAGTAGGCCACAAACTACAGGGATTTATTCTTCCCTATTGGGACCATGTTATATCTGTCTGTCTGCTTGCATGGAAAATGCAACATCATTCCCAGTTGTTAACTTATTCCATAAACATTCACCATTCACTCTTCTCTTCCTGTACTCTCATTTGTACTGCATGCCTAATGCCCTGTATAAATTGCCTCTCTCTGTATACTAATGTGGACATCTTTTTATTTTTTCTTATTATATTTTCTTAGAGCAATGGGCATAGGAAGAGTGGAAACAGCCACCTCTGAGGATTTAGCTGTGGGCTAAGCTCAGAGTATAAGGGCTGTCTCCCAAGATACTGAGAGGTGCTGAAATAGAAATTGTGAGATGGGAGAGCAAAGAATTAATGTTGGTTTTACCTGTACCGTGGGATGAATACTGAGGATCTGATAACTCAGCCCTTATGTGCAGGGGGAAGAGGGGGAAGAGGACACTGAAAATTAGCTGGAAGCATGCTTAGGATAGTGCAGATTAAAATGCCTCCAGACCTGGCCCATGCCCTGACTCCAGGCTCCTGGTGTTTTATGATAACGAATCTGTAGCAGTGCCTGTCTCCCCCTCTCCCCGGCGTCTGCTGCTCCCCACAGACAAGGCAGTGGAGCAGAAGGCATGTCTACTCCATGCTGCTACAGCTCACAGCCCGGGGTCCTAACGCAACATGCAACAGATGCCAGGTCTGGTTCCTGCTGGAGCCATCCTCTGTCAAGACATTGGGAAAGGAAGCGTCTTCAGCCCTTCTGCCGTCACTGCTGAGGCACTTAGCTGGGTTAGAGGGGAGCGGTGTCTGAAGTCAGCCCCATATCAATCACCACAGCTCCAAAGACAGGACAGCGAAGGACATGTTTTGGTAATATCAGTAAATAGCTCCAATGGCGAGCTGCCACAGGGAGGGGCAATGTCATCCCCTGCCCTCATCTGCATGTTTATGCTCTCTCTGCTGCACCAGAGTAGCACTCATCAGGCTTGAGGGTTTTATCACAATCATAGAATCAGAGAATATCCGGAGTTGGAAGGGGCCCACAAGGTTCATTGATTCCAGCTCCTGAAGAGTTGCTGAGGTGAACCAGCTCATGCAGCTGACCAGGTCTGGTGTGGGACCCGGGTGGTGTCAGACAAGCACCAGTGCCACCCTGAGAAAAGGGTAGAAAAAATGTTTGGCTGTTGCTGCCAAGAAGTGCTGTCCCATGGATCTACATTGATACTGAAGTCTTGTATATCTTTCCCAGACTGCACAGAAGCCAGAGTGAAGGCTGGGAAGGTAAGTAAAGGCTGTCATGAGAATACAGCATCTCAGCACGGAAAATTGTGACTTACACCTAAAAAAATGCAGTCTCTTAGCTCAGGCATGTACCCATCCTCTGTGTCTGAACAGTATCAGCACACATTACACCAAGCCACTCCACAGGCCTGCTCAGCAATCAGCTGGGTATATTCATAGATGTTAAAGCCCTGAGGACTACTGCGATAATCTGCTTTGACCTACATAACATGGGCTGGAGAAATTCACCCAGTATTTCCTGGAGTGAAAGGAATTGTTCTTCCCAGAGTGATTTCATTCAAAGTAGGACTCAGTTGATTGTCAGTGTCTGTGTGTGCTTGTGTTTAGCTATGCATTATGTTGTGTCTCTTTTTAATTCTTTCTCCATCTCCCATTAGTGGCCTTTTCCCTTCTTCTGAATGTTTAAGCCCTTGAGGATTTAACAGCATTCAGAGGATTGAAAATTCAGAGTTGTGAGCATGACAACTGGAAATATCACCACTAAAATGTGTTTAGTTCACCCCGGAAGACAGGGCCATAACAGCGTGTGTCATTCTCTGACCAACCGCAGTGAAAAGCTGTGATTCAAATTTCAGATCTGCACCCACAATAATGGTTGAATAAACACTTTTGTTTGGTGCTTGACTGCTTAGGGACACCAGGAAACACTGATGAAGTCAGCACTGATGCTCTGTGTCATGGATTCCCTGTATGCAGTGAAAAGGGACAGTCTCAGCACAGTCAGAGCAGTCACATCTTGTCACAAGTTTCCTTTATGGTTGGCATTTATGTGTCCAAAGCTGAGCAATTTTCTCTATTTGCCCTGCTCTGATTGTGGGATCAGCTGTCTCACACCTCCATGCAGGATGCAATCCAGTGGCCCAGATTTGGGAAAGCTCTGTGTTTTCTAAGCGGGCAGGCACCAAGGGATGTATCTGGTCTGTGATGAAAAATATTTCACTTTGTCCAGGCTCTGTCCGCAGAGGTTGTATGAGTGATGTCTGCTGATTGTACTTGATGTTTATGTAGAGAAGACTTCCTCCTTTGCAAGGATTACATTGCCTTGGGAGATTATGAGCTGGGTGCAGCCATCCCTTTCTAAGGGATAGGTAGAAGGGCTGGTTTCTCCATGCCAAAATATCCCTGTGCATTGTCTACTCTTTTAGGAAAGTCCTCTTTAAGCTTTAGCATAGAGCTCTAGTCTTCTTCCTTTCACAAAATCTAAGCTACTTTTTGACTTATGCTCAAAACTGTCCTTCATGTAGGTACTGCCCTGCTGCTTCCTGGACCAAGTAAATTTACAGCACAGTGCTGTTGCTTCTCCCTTTTCCTTGGGCTTTCTTCTATCAGATGGAAGTGTCTGATGTAGTCCACTGAGTGGCACTGGAAGTCCCAGAGCAGGAAAGATGACCTTGAGCTGTGTAGGGCTTCTAGTGACAGCTCTTAGGCTGAGTAATCCTTTTTACCTGGTCCCTACCTCATATCAACACTGACGTGTAGGTCCTTCCTCTCCACATAGCCCTAGGGCCCCCCATCCACAAGCAGGTGAAGAAGTCATCTGGTATCTCACATGCATCTCTCTCCAGTCTCCTTATAGCCATTCATCCCACGGCAGATCCCCAACACTGACTGTCTTTGCCTTCCCATCCCCATCTCCAAGCTCTGAGCAGCCATCTCCTGCCCTGCTCCTGCCTCTGGGTGAGAACAGTGAGCACTGGGAATCAGCCTGGTCCCTCCTGCTCAGCAATGCAGAGTGTTACGACGGGGTCAACCAGCCTGACCCTTGCGTGTTGTTTTATAAATACATCCTCCAGTCACCAGGTCAGCCGCATAAAGACTTCTTTCTGAAATATGGGAACCTGACAAGTGCTTAGCAGACGGCCCGACATCCTGAATCCGGTCTCTGTGAGATTCTCCTCTCAGCAGCGCCGGCACATGCTGTTCTGATGGTGCAGTGCCAAGTGACTTCTGGGTCAGTGCTGATCTTTGGAAATAAGTCTCAGTGGGGGATTGATGACAGAGTTCTTCTGACCTGAGGGAAATCGGTAGGAGGAAGGCACCAGACGTGGAGTTGGTCTGCAGGAGGGCGTGGGGGGGGGGGAAGGGGCGGGCAGAGGGGAAGGGGGGATGGAAGGCTGGCGACTTGAATATTAAATCCTCTTGAGCCAGGGACCATGGTGAGGCAGCCGAGCCTTTAGCTCCCTTCCTCACGGGCTGTTTTCCAGGGAAGGAAAACAGCTTTAATCTGTTAGAAAAATCCCAATTTGTGTTTGAAAGCATATGTTTGCACTGGGAATCCAGCAAACGGCACTGCAGTGCTTAACTAGTAGGTCAATGCTGTGGACTGGGAATTCAGCTCTGCCTTCAGTGTGGAGAGTTTATCTACACAGATCTGAGCTGCCGGGGTGGTACTGAGGAGCAGCATTTGCACAAGGAAGGCCTGGAGGATGCTGGCTCTCCAAAAGGCTAACCCAGACCCACCTTTGCTCTGAAAGCTGATGGGGTTTGTGGGACCTGTCCTGTCCTTCGCTGCTTTTACTGAGGAACTGGGACCCCCCTTCTGCCTGGTCTGAGGACACTGGCTAGACTCAGCTCTGGCATTAAAGAGTTGTTGGCTGAACAGGTGAAAGGGAGGCAGCCCTTTGGCAATATTAGCAGCCATGACCTCAGGCAGGAGCCTAAACTCCCTCCTCCCAAAACTACAAAGAGCGTGTAGTAGTCTCAGGTGTCATTTCGTTACAACAGGTCTGGCTCTTGCACACCATTTGTTGTTGAAAACCAGTAGTGTCCTCAGGAGAAAATAGCACACAACAGCCCCTGGGATGGCACCCTCTGTGTAAATGCTGCGGTCACGGTGTGCAGAGTAAATTCATTCTTCACCCCACTGCTGCTCCCCTGCCCCTGGCATTGTTTCTGAAGAATTTCCTACAAACTGCAGCAATACCTCACCTTGGTTTCTCATTTGAATCAGCAGGGCTCTACAAATGGTTTCTCCAAATGGAGAAGCAAGAAAAGGAAGGGTTTAAGCTAAGATGTGAATTATGTTGGGCCAACCTACCGCACAGCCTCCCTGTTGACCTTATTGTTTGTTTTCAGCCAGGCTCGTTTTGATTTAGTCACTTAGGGACAGCCTCATTTGTGACAATGAGCAAATGTTTACATTGGGTATTTTTATCAAGCTGGCAGAACCTAGTTTAAAAAAAAACAACCTGAATAATCTGAATTATCTCATTGTATCTTTGCTCCCAAAAGAAAACTCTGAAGTTACGATTTCCCCCCACATCCTATGTGAGAACACTGCAACACTGTACAGGGAAGCACAATAGAATAGTAACTCTTTATTACTCCTCTCTTCTCAAAATTATCCCTAACTTTGTCCCATAATACCATCCTTTATATTTAAAAGTGTGAGTACAGGAACAGATTCTCAGCATTTCCGTAAAAATTATATAGACAGGTACAATCTGCTGCAGGCAAGACAAGGAACATGTTATTCTCTCATTCTTTATTTGATTTGTCCAGCTATTTCTCAGCATGAGATGAGACAAGGCAGGAGTTTCCTTCATCTCTCATAGTAAGCAAGCATACATCAAATAAGGAAGAGTTTGTAGCCATCTCCAGCTTTTCCTCTCTTGAGCACTCCCCAAGAATCTGTTGGGGGAAGGGTTCTGGGGGAAACATCACCCACTGGAAGAGGGAGATTTGCACTGTGGTTTGGTTGCTTCTGCAAAGCAGAAAGCAGAACATCAGAGCTGGAATAAGATACTATGGCTGAAATCTAAAGTGGTGCTGCTGCATCTCCCTTGGGACGGGCTCTCTGCAGAGATCAGGGAAGTTTTGCTACTGTGGGACACTTAGAAGCCAAAATTGTAGCTTAGGCTTCAGGTAATTGATGAGTTCACATTCAGGATACTAAATCTCCTTAATTGCGTGGTGAGTTTTAAGGAGTTTAGGCCAAGTCCCATGATATCATGGGAATACGTTAGCTGACAGCGAGGGACAGAGGATTAATCCCAAGTCTTGAAGGCCTGGTGGTGTCTACTTCCAAATTTATTAGTCAGACTTGGAGTTACTTGTTCTTGGCATTAGGAAAGGTGCACTGAGACATAATCAGCTTCTTCTCACTCCGTCCCATAATGGGAGAACAAGGGGTGACTTGGTGAAATTAATGGCTGGTAAATTTAGAATAAATAAAAAGAACCACTATGCTATGTGCCAGTCCCCTGTGGGATTTACAGCCACAGGAGGTCATCGAGACAAATACTGTGGCTGTATTATTAAAACAGGCTAGATAATTTTATTACCATTAATAACATTTACAGTTATGTAAGCTGAGATAATGAGGCTAATCAAATCTCATGCTTCAGGGCATAAACTGATTGCCTGCAGGGGTCAGGAAGAAGTTTCTTTTTCCCCACATGCAGCACTGCACAATTGGCTAAGTGCTGTGTCTGGGGGGGACACCAGCACGCTGGCTGTCAGTGGAGTGGGTGACTAAAGCCAGCATCATGGCACTCTCCCCATCCACGCTTTGCTGCCATCTCTTCTTCCTCCATGTGCTCCCTCTGCTTTGGTTCTGACCCCATCTCCTGGTGTGCTTCTCCTCCTCACTGCCTGAGCACCCTCTGCGTTCTCACTCTGTGCCCCAGGTTCCTCTCACTGCCTCCACCTCCCTCTTCCCATGCTATCTGCACTTTCCCACCTCCTGCACCACCCACACCTTGCCTCTGCACCCTGCCACGAGCTCCAGCATGCTGGCTGGGAGCCCAGGCTAATAAGCCTGGCTCAATTTGTCTGACCCTGTCCAAAGCTGACCCTCTGTGGAACAAGAAAATATGTTTGTGTGGGGTCTGGGGCTCATGGTACAGGTTATGAACCTGTGATACTTCCTGCAGTTTCTTTGCAGATTTATTTTAATGACTTAGTGCATTCCCTGGTAACACTCAACATCCTCTGCTGAAAAGTTTTTTGTAAGCAACCTGACAAAAGTGACGGCATGTTTTTCTGAATGTCCAGAAAAAAAGCATCTCTCCCTTGGTGCACAGACTGAGTCTGAGGAGAAAGGAGAGGTGATAAGTAGACAGGAAAGTGCTTTTGGATATCTCTTCTGGGGGGCAGGTGAAAATAGTCGTGTCATTGTTATTTTGGGTGAGATGGGGAAAGGAGAAGCAAGGGAGAAAGTGTCATTTAAGTCACATGCAGTGTTTTGGATCTGCAGTGATTACTCATGCAGATATCTGTGCTGGCGTCTGACAGGCAGATGAACGGGCTCTGGGCTTGCAGAGTTGTGAGCAGAGGAGGTCAGACTCCAGGTGAAGAGGTTTGAGGTGTTCACTGCAGTTATTAATTTGGCCAAAGCAGCTCTGTACCTGATAGCCCCAGGGGCAATTTTCCCTCCCCTGTTGCAGCCAGAGAGGGGCATGGGGGAATCAAGGGCTGGATCTGACTGCATCCAAAGCTGCCTCTTCAGCATGATGGTCCAAATTCTTCAGCTGCCCAACACCACAAGTAGCTGTCAGGCCCATCTTCTCAAAAATTCAGTGACAGTCACTTGATCCTCTGATTTCCACTTCAACTGTATAAACAGGCCAGATGAACACTTGAAAGGCTGCTAGGAAAGGACTTTATTAAAGTAAGTTTTCTCCTGCTGCAAGAGTTCAAATTACTCCAGGGCATACACAGAGCTGTGAGCAGAGCTGATGTACACTTGCTCTTCTCAGTCAGAGTGGTGATACATTTTCCTCTATAAGCATCCTTCCCAATTAACTCAATTTGGTGGGACAGACGCCCCATGTTAAATACCCTGCTCAGATTTTGTCCCTGAAAGTACACGTGAGATTGCAGTGAAAAGCAGGTTTTCCTCCTCTCTCATGGCTCACCCCCTCACCTCCAGGATCTGTGTTCACCTCCAACAAATTGGGAAGATACAGGCTTTGTTGAACCCTGTTCTTGATGCAGCAGAACAACCTGAAGTGTGCACTTTGAAGGGGTCTCTAATATAGGCACAACATGGGGGTGACCTCATCATTGAGAAAATCCCTTACTGAACCACTATTTATTGATGTAGACAGGTGCAGAATGCACCTTTCAATACCCCTTTCTAGCTGAATGCACTGAAAATTACTAGTGCTTCATGTAACTCCACTGGGGGCCACTGAGATTTCAGTTTTGCAATTAGATGCTATAACAGATATGTATAAAAATATATTATGGAGTTGGGTTTTTTTTTCCCCTTCCTTCTCTTTGATTAATCATTCTTCCCTTAGATATCTCTTGCTCTCCTGCCTCCACTGCATCCACAGCACATTGCCCTCATGTCTGCTTTCACTTGGTCATCTCCCAGGAGGGGTGCTGCCAGTCCCAAAAATGTGAATTCCAGGAATCATTTGGACTGGCACTGTAGGTGTGAGAGACTTTCTCCTGCAAGTGAATGATTGTCCCAGGCATTGTTATCACTCACCTGGTAGCATCCTTTTCTTCTTCTTGTTCACATATATCCTTGGGATAGAGACTGTTCTGATAGCTGGTATACCTTGGAGGATTTTGTAGAACATTACCCCGTGAGAAAAACTATTTGATTTCGTAGCTAAGGTTTACTGATTAACAGAAATATGAGGTTTAGTCTTGGTGCAGTGGAGCTAATTCTTAAATATTTTAAAACCAAGTTTGCTTGTAAAAGGCCTTGATTTAAATTTATGGCCCACTTTCACACATAAAATGGTGGATATGGGATTTTAACACCAAAAATTGGGCTGAAAAGCAGGAGGGTTTGCTTTAGAATTAGAAATTTAGAGAGAGCTGGACAGGAAGGTCCTCTCTTAAATAAAAAAAAAAAAAAAAAATAAATAAAAACTTAAGAACATTGTTTCACAGAGCAGGGGCAGACTAGAGACTCACTATAAGCAGCAGTAGCAGCAGTTGCCCCACTAGGTAGACAACCCCTAGGTAGACAGCCTAAATTGCTCTTCACAACAATGGTGTTTACTCCAATTTTCAGCTCCACTGGTGCAAATACACCAGAGGTTGCACTGTTACAGCTATCCTGGTGGCTGCTGAACACACAACCTCTTATCCTCCCCAGGATGGAAAATACTCTTCCCATCCAATCCCACCAAAAGCTCTTTTTCCTGCTAAACTATGTTCTAAGAAGTTCACTGGAAGATTAAATACCTCCTTCTGCTATCGCCTTCCCCTCTTTATATTTTTATCACTCTGGATGGCCCAACCTTTCCCTCTTAAAGCTTTGCTCAGTGGTAATATAAAACCCAGACAAAAGCGCAGAAGCACCGAAGACAGCAGCCAAGTTAGAATTTAGGTTGCGTCCTCTGAGCTCCTTTTTGGAATACTGCAGGCTTAATTTGTTGTTTGAGCATCTCCCATATTTATAATAATACCCTCTATTAAACAACATGCCGTTAGCCATAATTTCCCGTGTGATTTACATATTTATTATTTTTATTTTTATATATACAGGGGGTGATTTTGTCTCTCAGAATCTACTGCTCTCAGATGGCTGTGGTTGTTGCATTATTATTTTTTTTCCATCCCTTACCAAATGATCAGAGACAGATTGCAGGGGATTTTTGCTATTTTTTTTTTATAGGGTGCCCTGGCTAAAGAAGGGTTGAGTGAAAATGGGTGCAATGCAGTAAACCTGGAATTGACACAAGGAACCCAGAAGGTCTGCTAGGTTCTTGCCTCATTAAGAACTCCATATCTGCTCACTGACTAACCTTGCAAATGAGTTCATGCTCAGTAAAGGAAATTGATTACTTTCCATTGCAATTAACATCTGGTCCTGGGTCAGATCATTAGGATAATTTGTTATAGAAAAAACCAAAGAAGCTAGCTACAGGGTAATAAAGTTTCTTCTGGACCCAATTAAAGATGCATTCTCTGGTTATTTTGCGGGACATCAGCCATCTCTTGGGGGTATTACCAGGGAGAAGGAAGCATACAGAGTGGACAATAGGTGGTGGAATGCCATATATGAGAAAGAGATATCAGGGGAATCATTTACTCCTGCCTCTAGGAAATGCTCCCATTTGCAGTCTGAGTTTCAGAAATGATGTATGACATCTATTTGGTGAAGAATGCAGGGCTGAAGGGTTAGTAGGGACTGTGAATCTCTAGGGATTCTACTCAGAGAAGGCTATGTTCCAGTTTCGGACAGGTTCATAGATAAAAATAAAAAAAAATCTCTTTTTTAATTTCACATCCGTTTGCTCTGAGACTCATAAAGATGTTGGCTTTCACCAGCAGAGTTTTCCCAATTTGAAACAAAACTCTGAATCTTGCCCAAGAACTAATAGAAGGTTTTCTTGGATCAGAGACCTACTTTTTTTTTACGTGTATATATATCAAAAATCTCAGAAATCTCTAAACATATAGCAGCCAAATTTCAGCCCCATGAGTTGATCAAGTTAAAAAAAAAAAAAAAAAAAGCAAACACCACCACCTAGAGAAACGTAGTTTCCAATCATTTTCCTTGCAACAACAGGTTCGCATGGCTCCAGGGAAAACATTTTGGGAGCCATGCTGCAGTTAGTAATGGAAACAATGCTGTTCATATTCATAGCAGCAAATGCTCTTGGAACAGACCTGTTGGTGTCTGTGACTTCCTGGTGTTTCTTACTCTTCTTGCTGTGGCCACTTAGATTCATGGTTACAGGGAGCCTCAAAAAATAGGTTTTCTGTAGCACAAACACCATCCCCTACCACTGAGAAAAAGGAGAATCTTCATTAGCAGCAGAATGGATAAATAATATTGTTCTAATCGTATATCTGTAACTGGGAAATGGCACATCAGAGTTGGGAGGGAAATGGGGATTTTTTTTCCCCTGGAGAAGAGTTTTTGATATTCCTTTTATTTAATATTTTTGTTCCAGTTGTGATGAAAAGTGAAATTGGGAAAATGTGGCAAATAAACATTTTCAAAAATCAGATAGGATCAGGTGAATATATTTTAAAATCATGAGTTTAAACTGTTTAGTTTTCTTTTCATCATACTATAAATGAACTTGAGTTCATACTATGAACTAAACTGTAGTTTAGTTACGAACAACAGGTTCAAAGCAAAAAGTAATTTTGTAGTGACATTCACCCAATATGTCCTGTTTTACAATTATTGAATAATTATTAATTTCAAATTATAGAAGAGAGGGATATTATTTTGTTGACATTTTTACTTTCTTTTCAATTTTCTCTGCAAAAGTTAAGGGATTTTCTTTTTAGGCAGACTTTTCTTGCAAGTATTTTCAGTTCTTTCTGACCAACAAAACACCAAAATGTTGGAAGGAAAAATCAGAACATAATTACCCAATGAGAGAATATAATATTGAGGTATAAGACTTTACTATATGCCACTCTTTTTATTTAGTTAGTTGTCCTAAGAAATACTCAAACTCTCAACCATAAAAAAAGAACCAATCTTCAAATTTTTTTTATTTTTTTTATTTTTTCTTTCTGAAAATTTGAGCCAGAGGTTGCTGATGGTTACAACAGTTTGGGTTGATCTCATAGGAGGGAGCAGATCCTGGCTGAGTGCTTAGGTAGGACTCAAGTGATGCATAGACTTCATGATGGCTCTGTGCAGGAGATGTAAATATCGGACTCCAGTGGCTTTGAAGCATCTTGCTGATAATTCATATGGCTACAGATCTATAAACCTGCTGGTTCTCAGGCACCTTTGCCACAGCTATCCATGTTAATGGGAATGGGAAATGAAGCATATATTTTTCTAGTAATGGATAAACATCAGGAGGTCCAGGGAGTTTGAATTCTTATTAGAGAAGACTACTCTACTTGTAAAAAGCCCTTCCAACTCTGGAACAATTTAGACCTAGATCACTGAAATCTGTATAGGTGGTACCTGTTTTTTTAATGGGTTGGGTCCCCAGTTTCAAAGCCTCTGAAAGCTAGAAGAAGCTGGCAGTTTTAAGACCTGGCTCTGGAACTCAGTAATACAGTCTGACATCAGCTACTGTCCTGATTACCTTGTATTTCATGGTTTGTGCTAATATCAGTCTAAGCCTGTGGTCGTTAATGATGAGACCTCAGTCTCAACACAGTGGAATAGACTAATAGAAGTATTTTTTCAAGCACAGTAGATGCCCAAGTTATTTATTTAAAGACATTTGGCATTGGGCCAATCTAGGCTGGGATTCATCTTAGCAAGTGTAGACACCACATTACCTACATGTCTAAACAACCTCTGTGTTCCACAGAGAGAATTAGCACTTGCAATATGATTTCCATACTAAAGCAGACATCCTGGAAGGCGCCTGCTTTCCTCTATTTCCTCTAATGTCACCAGCACAGCAAAAAAAGTTAACACATGGTAAAAAGGTCAAGTTGAATGCTATCCAAAAAGAGTGGTCTACCTACAATTTATCTTCATGTGACCCAAGGCTGATTTAGATTCTGTGGGTAGGTAAACAGGCCAGTGACTGAATTTTACACCACAGTTCATCTCACTCCGCAGTGGACACTCACATTTCATCATGTGAACAAGCTGAAGAGATTTCCACTGGTTAAAGGAGAAGCCTAGACATCTTCCAGGTACGTAAAGTTGAGTGACAGGAATGCTACCCAAGATCACAGACTCATAGAGTGATCTAGACTGGAAGGAAACTTAAAGATCATCTCATTCCAACCCCTTTGCCATGGGCAGGGACACCTTCTTCTAGACCAGGTTGTTCATCCAGCCTGGTTTTGATTGCTTCCAGAGATGGCACGTCCGCAACTTCTCTGGGCAACCTCTTTCAGTGTCCCATTACTCTACTAGTGAAAAATTTCTTCCTAATATCTAGTCTAAACCTGCTCTCTATCAGTTTGAAGCCATTCCACCTTGTCCTGTCAATCAAGGCCTTGTCAAAACCCCTCTCCAGGTCTCTTGTAGGTTCCCCTTAGGTACTGGAAGGTTCTATAGGTTCTCCCTGTAAACCTTCTGGTCCCTGGGGTGACCAGTCCCAAATCTCAATCTGTCTTCACAGGAGAGATGTTCCATTCTGATCATCTTTGTACCTTTCTCTGGACTTGCTCCATCAGGTTCACATCCTCTGGTAATTAAAAATCTTGGCTAATTTCAGCAGAAAGGGAGCTAGGTTGCACTTAAATCCCCCACCAGAAGGAGGGGTGGGTGAACTGTCTGTTTCAGAGGGATTTGAACTTGGGTGGGCTATGGAGGCTTGTAAATGAGCTTAGAACAGTTTTATCGCTATCTTGGTAATTCCTCAATAAATAAAATTAATGAGTTCTGTTGTCATCCACATCCCCACTGAAGAGGATTCAGATCCTCCTATCTCTGAAGCCACTCAAGGAGTCTTGCTCCTCATCTGCTTCCTGATGATATTTTCTTTTAAAGAAAGGTCCATTTAATATGTTCCTCCCCAAAAAGTATTTGCAATTAATTCTTATCAAGGGCAACAGCTGATTTGTAAGATTACTTCTAAATTGGTAATTAATTAACCTATTACCAAAGGAGGGAGGGGTGCTCTGATTGTCAAGAGGTTAGAGCTGATAAGTGATGAATGGTTGGGTTATATCAGGACCTTGGCTCCCCTCTCTGATCACTTTGGATGTTACCTAACCATGCATTATATTTGAACATGAATCACAGCTCCTCAGTCTTTGTATTTCCTAAGCCAAAGCTTGACACACAGAACTATGGGTAGATCTCATTTATTATTGCTTAATTAAAGGCTCAATGCACAAAGAGACGCCTCTTGCTTCACTTTAGCTAGCCAGCAAGATCATAATTGTACTGATGTCGAGGCCAGCTTTCTAAGTAGCTATTGGAAGACACAGTGAGGAAGATCTGAGCTATTCTGTGGGGAATTCTAGACAACAAAAGTTACATTCATAATTTTTAATTAAGAAATTACTTTTTTTTTCCCCTACCGGGCTGCAACATTGATTCCTTCTCATTCCTCTCATGGTTCCACACTGGAGCATTACAAGTCGCAAGGAATAATGAGGGTTTTTTTCTTGGTTTTAATTTTTTGTGATTAGGCAAATATGTTAAAATCTTTGCATTGACCCAATGCATAGCCCTGCTAGTATAACAGCTGCATGTTGTTTCAGCACATTAAAATAAATATTTCAGTTTACCTTTGATATAGTCTTACAGTTTTCAGCACATTAAAATAAATATTTCAGTTTACCTTTGATATAGTCTTACAGTTTTCAGGTTTAAATATTTTTAGCTAGTCAGTAGAGAGCTGTTTATAATATAAAAAAATTTAAAATAGCAGGTTTATGCAACTCAACTTTAAAACATCTGCAAAAAAAAAATTCCAATTCTTCTACTTTTTGTATGCTTTTTAGTAAAAATAATTTTCTCTGGGTGAAGTAGGTTCAAAGCAGTATTTTATGTAGCCTCACGTTGCTTTCTGAAAGAAATTCCATAGGTTTGCAAGGTGACAGACAATGTGTAAGGATGAAAACTATCAAACTGCATTTTTTTTTTGGCAGAATCTTTCTCTTCCAAGGTGGTGTAAGAGTTAGATAATGTATGACCCATCCTTAAGGGGAGTGTGCCAGAGCTGAGTTGGAAATGAAAAAAAATTTTTTTTGACTTAACAAACTCAACCTGGCAATGTTATGAGAGAGAGAGAGAGAGAGAGAGAGAATAAAATATGGAAAGCCCAGATGGCATTACAGTCACTTTTCCTGACTGTGAGTGTGTTTTAAGGAATTGTCCTGCACTCTGGGATGCCGTAAATCGAACTTGATATAATGCTGCACTGCTCAGCTGCCGTCTGAAAACTTGCATCCTTGGCTTTTTCAGTGGTGGGGCCTGGGGTTTGGTTTTGTTTTCATCACAGAGAAATAGGAGAACTTTGCATGTGAGATGGGAAGAAGGCAGGCAAGAAACATCTTCTCTTTCCTTCCCCCCACTCTACTGTGCTCCCCAGTTAGCAAGATAATCTCTGTTACATGCAAATTATGATAAGCCAGTCACTGATGAGGAAGGCAAGCACAGGATAGAGGTTTGACAAACAGTAAGCAAGCCTAACTTCATGGAAATCAAGATGAAAGCTGCTTTCAAATTTAGAAGTTCTTCTCTTCTGCTGACCAGCCATTCCCATGTGAGGCCCTGTACAGCAGTGCCACGCAGGCAGGCTCTGCTCAGCCAGACAGACCAGGCCGGCAGGAAAGGTGTCTGTTCCCTGCAAGCACAGTTGGAGAGCAGCCTCATGATCCCAGAGACTTCCAGCATTCCCCCGCTGTCTGTCCCTGATGGCTGTGTTTTTGTTTAGTAGCCACTACAGGCAAACTTACTGCCTGGGGTGTGGACCTGTCCACAGCTCAGGAAACTACTGGGAGAAAACAATGGCAATTTCCTGCATCCTTGGATTTCTTACCTGCTCCTGACCACAGGAAAGGTTCTCACCAGCTGCAAACAACTCTCCAGCCCATCAAAGCTTTTTCCTTAGATTCAAACTTGTAGAAATATGCTTCTTTCTGTGTGGGGGTGTGTACATATACTAGTGGATGAATGTGGATGTACATGCAGTCACAACTCTGTACACTTATACATACAAACGCTGCCATGATCCAATTAGTGAAAGATGCCCCTGCCCAAATTAAGGTGCAAATGAGAACACACACCAAAGTAAATTATACGGATTTTATTTAACAATAAGTGTGAGGTAGAGAGATAGAAGGAAATAGAACAGAGGAGGGGGTGAGGAGGGAGAGAGAGAGAGAGAAGGCAGAAAATAGTCACCCCCCATGGACTGATCAACATCCCCCTAGTCATTCTTCACCATGAACTTCTTGATGGTGGGGATCCTGGAGTTGTTTTTTCTGGGGATACCAGCTTTACAAGGTCTAAATTCCAAGTATCCTTAGGGTGGTCGCAGATGCTGTTCCCATAATTGGGGGTGATATGGGAATGAGCCACTGCTTCCTTTCCCACAGTTTGCCACAGAAGGAATCATTGTCCAGTGTGTTAGCCATCACGTGCTAAGCAGATCTTGCGTCCACCAGGCCTGGAATTAACACCTTCCTGTCACAAATTCCCCCTTCCTGTACTCACCTCAAGTTCCCCCTGTGGCTGTCTTATGGCAACTTCATTCTGTGACCTTGTCAGTATTTGAGACAGGCAGTTGTACTCTTAAAGTCCTTACAAATTCACACACACACACACAGACACACACACACATATATATATGTAGTTTCATGATTTCTGTTTTACTACCCAAAGTCAAGACATCAAGAGAAATATGTACTTAAAATGAACAAATTAAGGTAGTCCTTGAAACGAAAAATGAAGGGTGTCTGTGAGACAGTAATTCGTGTTGAGACACAAAACAGGAGTCCTAGTGAATGTCTTATAAAAGTAATGATAGTAGTAATAATAATAATAATTATTATTATAATTATAATTATAATAATGGAAGGGAAATTAGTTGACTACCTGGAGTTGTATCTGCACCAGTGCAGAGGTCTCCACCAGATGTAGAAGTGTTTTTGGAGAGGTGAATCCCTGCACAGTCTCTCAGGGTGCACATAGTCAGTCTTGCATATCACTGTGCTAATTTACAAATCCTAGAGGATTTGCTCCAAATTTTCGCCAACCCATCTCCTCTGCAAACAAGGCCCATGGTTCTGTGTGCTTGCTGTTGTATTCAGTGCTGTAGAACAACCCAACACCAGCTGTGTTGGCAGATTTTAAAGGTGTGCTTCTTGGGATAGTGCACTGGAAGTGTAAGCACGTATTTTAATTTTTTAAATTTTTTTTTTTAGTTTATAAAAGTCTCTTAACTTATTTCCTCCTATGGAATCTACAAGGATTTTTGATATTATTATTATTGTTATTATTATTATTTCTCAAGTCAGTTTTCAGGAACACTAAGCCTTAAGAAACGTTTTTTATGTGAACCAGAAGAGGCCAGTGGGCCACAGGTGAAAAAAACACTGACCAACTCTCATGGATAACACCTGTCAGCAATAAGCTCTACACAGCCACTTATGCACTCACAAAACCCAGCAGGGTGGAGGAGAGGATCAAAAGAGTAAAAGTGAGAAAACTTGTGGTTTGAGATAAAGAAAATTTAATCAAACAAACAAAACAAAACAAAAACAAACAAAAACCCCAAAACAAGCAATGTCCCCAATAATTAAAAAAAAAAAAAAAAAAAAAAAAAATTTCTGTTATTTCTCACCACTAGCCTTTTGATGTTCAGCCATGCAAGTCCCCCATCCAGCCTTCCCCACAGTTTATATACTGGGCATGACAACCTGTGGTATGGATAAACCCTGTGGCCAGTTGGGGTCAGCTCTCCTGGCCATGCCCCCTCCCACTTTCTCGCACCTGCTTGCTGGCAGAGCTTGGGACATTGAAAGGTCCTTGATCAGAGTGAGCACTAGTAAGAAACAGCTGAAACATCGGTGTGTTATCAACATTATTTTCATACTAAATCCAAGGGGAAACTCTATATCAACCACAAGGAAGAAAATTAACTCTACCCCAGCTGAGAGCAGGACACCAGCTTTCTCTGGAAAGACTTTCCTGTGTAGACAAGCCCTAAGGAAAAAGTATTTTCAGTTTCTGGTAGCATCTCTGCAATATCACTGCATTGCCTTTAACCAAAACTTAGCAAAGCTAACTTCATCACCAACTGCCTCTAAAAAACGGTACAATCACAAAAGATTACTTGTCTACATGCAAGTGAGCTTTCAATTAGGAGATATTTTCTGTTTGATGGATTTTTTGGTAAGTTGCCACGCATTCAAAAACCTGCTGAAAATTCTGCTAGCTCTTCCAGAAGCATTCCTAGTGTAGTGCAGGAGTACAACAGCCTTTGGTTTTCAAGGGTGGCTGCCCAGGGTTCCCCAGCAGTACACTGTACACTGACCTAGTACCCTGATTTAGTTTTAGTCAAAATACTAAGCTTTTTTGCAAGTCCAGTGTACTTAAACTGTGCCTGTGGTTACCAACATGAGCTCTGTTTCATTTTCTGGAACTTGGGATAACTAACTTTATGATAGTGATGTTGAGTAGCCATTAATTCTCATTTCCTTCAGCTATTCCTCAACTCCAGCTTATGAGTTCTTCAATAAAAATCTCCCAAAGTTACCTTGGCGACTCATACATTTGCCAAGCTGACAGATTTATGACAGTTACATATATAAATATTTATATGCTGCGGCAATGCAATTTTTAAAGGCAGATATATACACTCTCACTGAGACTTTCGAACAAGGCAAAACGCACTCGAACAATGTGACATAATCACATGCAAGTCAGTGTGTATCTGTACGTGCCTGAACACACAGACACACACACACCAGTGATCATACAGACTTTCTGACAAGCATGTAGGCTTTGTACTCAAAGACCTTTCGGTGAGCCAGAGAGTGCTGGTAGATGTGTGGCTGTAACACACATCCCAGACACCAGAATATAACCTCCTACCCTACTGCACATTGCTGGACAGAGCAGCACAGGAACACACCTCCCACAGGAACTCCATGCTGTTTGTAGACTTAAATTTGGCTTCTACCTAGCAGCACATTCACTACTTCCCAGTATAGTTGAATATAGGACACCAAGGGATCTCCTGCCCAACAAAGCCAGCTTCAACTGTTTATACAAGGCCATGCTCATGTAAGGCATATATCTGGTAGTAAGTATAGAAGAATCATCACTGGAAATAATTCTCTTTAATTTTGCCCCATCACACATTCATGTACCTTCTTTTTAGACCTGACTGAATCTTTTTGAGTTGCATTGCCCTAGGCTGGTGACCAGAGCAAATCCTTAGCCTATAAATTCTGATGATGAGTTCAGCTGTTTTATTGTCTGGCAGAATAGATACAGATGATACAAAGTCCAAAGTTTAAAAAAAAAAAAAAAAAAGAGGAGGTAGCTAAATAGAGAGGAGTCATTTATATGTAAACGACTCAGCAATTTACAGAATAAGCCAGGGGTCTTTTATTTTTGTAAGACTGAGGGGAAGCACAATCAGCATCACGTTAACCTGATGTACTCTGAAGGTACCATTTTACTCGCTCCATCTTCCCTTTCTTTGTCTGAAAGTCTAAATATAAAGTCACGTCCCCCCTCCTTCTCTTGCTTTAAAAATAGAACTGAGATGAAGTCTTCCTCCTCCCCTGCTTTTGATGGGGAAATCTCAGTGGCTGTTTAGATTTTGCTTGTACATTAATAAAACATTACAGGGAAGTAGTAGGAGAGAGAGAAAAAATCTTTCCTGTGACATCAAAATGCCTTTCTATTCTGCTGTTGCCACTTGAATTCACTGCCGCTTCTTCTAATCTCCAAAACTTTGGCTTAGTGTGAAATGTGCACATAGAGAGAGGTTATATATGTGCATATATTTTTGGAGGTGTTGTGTCTCCCAATGCCTTGGATGCACACTGAGTGGTGTGACAAAGGATCCAAGAGAGCTTTTGCTCATATAAGTTCTCCTCTTGCCACATCTGTGGACATTCGAGCAAAAAAAGGTGGCAGGTTCCTAATTAAAATCCCAGCCCTGGAGATTTTCCTTGTTTATGGCAGACTCACAAATTTGAGCAATACCTGTCAGGGTAGGTTCTGATTTTGCATGCTTTAAAGAGGGACGCTTGAGGTGAAAGGAGAAAACATAAACCACCACAGAGAAAAGAGAACGTGAGATTCTGAGAAGCAATGGGAATTTGAGCCAAGAGAGAAGTCAGGACAATCAGTGACTTTAGAACACTCATATTGGGTGCCCAAAGTTGCAATCAAAACCTCAAAAACCAACTCTCTTGGCCTCATCTTCCCATCTGCAATCTCAGAAGCAGGCTTCTGTAACGCAGTTATCTACCATGCCTTTCATTCTGTGGGCATGAGTAGTGTTGGTAAAATTACTGCTTACTATTCTAACTCCTGATGGCTAGCAAAGAACCATGGAAGTCTGACTGCAAATTTAGCTGCCTGGGTAATCCTCAACCTAAGCCAAATCACATGGGATAAGAATTAGACAGTACTGACCTTATATATTTGTGCCATTTTGTTCTCACCTGCATGTATCTTTGCAGAATTTACAACACTTCCAAATATCATGGGCAAAACTGTTCTTGCTAGATAATAAAAAATTTTGTGATATTTGCGGCTTGCTTTTTTTGTTGTTTTGTTGGGGGTTCTTTAGCATTCAGGCCATCAGGTACGCAAAGTCCTCTCCTCATTCTCAGACTTTTGAAGGTCTGAGGTTCATTCACCAGGCTTCCAACTTGTTTCCCAGTTCTGCAGCCACAGCTTTCCTTAGGATCTGATCCAAATCCCTTTAATCCCAAGGAAAAGCCTCAATAGGCATGGTTTGTACACTCCATGCAGACATCTAAAAAAGTTCTCCAGTTTTTCTTCCTTACTTGTATAACACTGGGAAATATAATACTGTATCTCTTCTTTCACTTTTTCCTTTCCTTTTTTTTATTTAAGGGAAACTTTTTTCATCGCTTACCTTTGCCATTACTTCAGTATTACACAATGTGTGTATACATTATATATATATATATATATATACTTATGCACATTTTAAATTTTTTTCTGCATGTATTTATATATATATATATATATGCCTATATATGTGTATTGTCACAGATATATAGTTCAGCTACTAACTTCTACTGGCTTCTTGGCAAAGAACAGTTTTAAAAGTTTAATTCTACTTCACATTAAATATGGAGCCTCAACAAAGCTGAAAGTCTTACCAGAGTCTTCAAATCTAGGAACAGGGCCATGTTTGAATGGTTTGTTGGAAGTCATGATTAGGAATGTTCCCATCTTAAATCACTTTCTAGGAATTAAAAATGATCATGCACTGTAAATGCCCATTGTGCTTTTGAGGTTTGGAAATTAAGGAAGTACAATAAATTTACTGAATGGGGTCTACTATTTCTTGTCTTATTTTCTTCAGGGTAGTTAATCTTAAAATATACTGCCACGTTTGCTGAATCTGTTTGTGTGTGTGTGTGTGTGTATAGCCATTTTGAAGTAGGAACAGAAGTACAGAGAATCCTTTAGGAATTTACTGTAAGTCAGTAATGGATTTTGCTTGTTTTCAGGCCTGGTTTTAAAATGTCTTGTAAAAAAATAATATCCCCAATGCATATTGTGCAGGAATTAATGTGGAACTGGAGCAAAATTACTCTGCCTCTTAGGCATTAAAAAATCCCACTGACACTAGGTTCAAAACATGGCAAAAATGTGTTTCTCCCTCCTTCTTTCCCTCTAATACTTTAGCAACTCAGTATAATTCTTCATTATTGTGTTGTTTGATATATAGGAAAGGCGACCTTGAACGTTGAATAAGTGCTTCTAGTACAGCTGTTAAGATATGTGATCTGCAAAGCATAATATTACATAAGCCTGATAAAGCAGAATGTTTTTAAGCCATTAGACAAAGCAGGTTTTGTAGTGACAAGGGTTTAACTCAGTGGTGTACCACTGAGTTTATACTGGTTTAACACCATCACCCATATAAGGAAAATCCATAGATAAACCTCATCTTTGCAGCTGGACAAGTTTTTTACCTTTGAAGGTTTTATTTTTTTTCCCTTTTATCATGGCATGGTTGCATTAAAAAAATAAGCATTCCATACTTGTAAAAAACACATTTATCAGAGGATAGAAACTAAGAAAATCATCTTAATATATATATGTATGTTAAGGAAGGGACCCTGATCCTAGCTGGCACTGCTCAAATGGAGCTTGGACCAAATCACCCCTTTCCATATAAAGGGCCTCTGGAATTTTGCAGCCCTTAGGGCTGAACTGTACCATTTTAAGGACTCCTATGATGAATTCAGGGATCAGTCCACTGTTTATTCACACAGTCTAAGCTTGCCGTGACCTACCAGTGTAGGTGCAATTGAAGAACAAGGGCTTTGGATACAATTTCTTGGAAAATCCTTTCAGTCACTGGGTTTTGTTGTTGTCCTTCGTCTCAGGAGATTTAGACTCTGTTCTTTCTTGGTTACTGATTTACAGTGAAACCCCATGGAAGATACCTCCTCTTCTCTGCTTTACTTTTTCCATCCACAGAGCCTGGCTTTGAGATGAACTGAGGAAAAGTTTAGGGTATAATTATTTCAATGGGGCCACTCAAGGTTAATTTTGCTTGAACGGGACCCTGTCGAAACTTGTCAAAATAGGACTCTTGTCACCAAAAAGACCCATGGAAGAGGACCCCCTTCTATATATTCTGTTTTCTTCACACAGGAAAAATTCATTTCCTAGAAATATTGTAATTGAGTTAAGCAAACACAGCAGCCACTTTGTGGTTCTGTGGGAGATGGTGTTTAGAGTGGGAGGATGACTAGAGGATATAAGATTAAGCTAAGCAAGGGAAAATTAAGACTGAACATCAGGAGAAATATTTTTCCAGTATTAAGGCCTGAGAGGCTCTGACTGCAATTTCATAATCCAAGGGAAGGAGTGGGGGCTTCATGGTGTATCTGAATGACAAAGCATAGCAGAAAATATGTTTCTGCTTCTATTTACTGGACTCCCAAGTACACTGTGATCTGGTCTGGCTTGAATTACACAGTCTAATTAAAACAGACCCTTATTTAATGGGCTAGAGACAAAGAACGTTTAGGTACACAAGTGCTGGTGTAAGCTTTGCATGCAGTTGCATTAATTTGCCTGCCCAGTTACAAGAGTTCTGTGTAGAAATTGGTTAATTGCACCAATTGAATCGCTGATTGGGCATAATACCCTGCACAATAGCCTTATTTGCATATGCATTGATACAGGCTTGCATGTATAGTTATGTGTGCAACGGTGCTCATATTTTGTATATATAAGAGTGCATATAAATTGCTTGAAAATCTGTCCCTGTAGATCTCTTCCATCTCTACTTTAGATCATTTTTGTTTGCTAAGCAATAGATCATCCCACTCTGATACGAAAATGCATCAGCTTAGAGAGTGAATATCAATTAAATGGGTAAATAAAATGCTGCCAAAGGTGTATTTTTGTATTTTATCTACAAAATCCTTTTTTGCAGTTCTCAAAACTAAAATTCTGGATTATTTTGGGGCCCTTTTCTGGCTGTGAAAGCCAGATTTTTCTTTCAGTAATTTATTTATTAGCCCCCTTGCACATAGATTTATTAACTATAAACCTGATTGAATTCCATAAAAGGCATGCCAATGATATTCCCACTAAATTCCATAGGATATGGGTTTAATTGGAATCAAGGCCTCATAGTATTGGGAGCTATCAAGCTGCTAATATGCTCCTCAAGGCTAGGATCTGTTTTGAGGCAGTTATATTGCCCAGTAAATACCTTTGCTTTGATTTTTTTCTTAGATAGGGCAACCAAGTCACAGAATGCAAAGGTCACCTAAAATTCTATTAAGGAAACCACACGTCCTGGTGAACTAGATCTTTGTTCACTAGTGAGTCTCTTAGCACTCTTTGCCCTCTCCTGTCTCCAAACATCAGCCAGTTGGCCTGCTCAGTCTCTTCTCTTCAGCTTTTCGCAGGCTTTAGAAAGTAATGAGCCCTCCTGTGGGTCTCTTTTGTTGTGCCTCATTCTTCTCTGGCAAAGTAACACATGTTGTCCAAGAAAAAGAAACGGGAAGAGCTTTCTCAAACCTTTAACTTAACCAGTAAGGGCTACAGGATGAACTAACAGAGATTATTGGAATGTTCACCTGTTCACTTTCCTTTCTGATTCGGAGCACACACAGGGATTTGGGAGAGTTCTGAAGAAAACAGTTTTCTGGGGAAAGCAGAGTTTCAGACAAGTGATTCCAAAATGTTTGGTATTATGTGTGAGCTTTAGTCTCAGCACAAAAATTGAAGGCCCTGGTTCTTGTTTTTTTTCCATATTCCCATATTTAGGAAAGTGACCCTGAAGAAGCAGGAGTATAGGAAGCTGGGATTAGGCCAGAGGATGCCTGGGCAAGTCTAGAGAAACATTCCTTTGCTTGCAGCTTCGGTTCTGCTTTCCATACCTCCATCAGGAGGTGTATGAGGAGCTTCATGACCATACTACATTCCTCCTTCTATTGGAGGTGTGATGTATTTCTTAGTCAGGAATTTCCACCCTTTGTAAAACTGTTTCAGACTTCTAGAGTGGGTCAATAGGATTGTCAGCAGTTGGACGTGATGGACTAACTTCAGTAAAACAAGACTGCAGTCCTTACAAGTAGAATGATATCATGTAAAGGGCCTGATGCTTTTACAAAGAATACATTAATCTGAACTTTAAAATACAAAACAGTTTGCAGAGCAATTTCCAAGCAATGAGTGTCCCAGAATAGCTAAAAATTGTCACACGTCAGGTGAATGAAATATCAGCTCCCTAAAGATGGGGGCAGTGAGAAAGTGCAGCATCCTTAACAGATTAAACATAAATTGAGCTTCAGAATCTCCAGGTGTAGTCCCATTTTTGCAGGGAAAATTAAAATTCAAGCATGATTTGAAGGGAATCTGTGATGCAGAATATAAGAGAACCTCTGCTGTTTAGAGAATGAGTCGATGTTAGGAGGCACCCTCACCAGCAGAGAATACCAGTCAGTGTTTTGTAAATAAACAAGAGAAAATAAGGACAGAGTAAACTGGTGCCCAGCCTTTAGAACACGCTTAAAGCAAAGAAAGTTCTTTAAATTAAAAACTGAGATCCAGGGGCTGTGGGGAAAGAGTACCTGTGTAAGCACTGGTATCACCAAAAAAGAAAAGAAGCACTGACCATTTTCTTTTCATTGGAATTGATGTGTCTAAGGCAGGTGACACCATTTTCCAATACATTTTGTTATGCTCCCTGTCATGAAATACAAGTCAACTCCAGCACTGGCCCTCTGTCCTGTAAAAAGTCAACTCCTGTCATCCAAGAGCATGTCTTTGAATAATGAATCCTGAAAACAGCCAAGAATTCATAGCAAAGCCTATCTAGCTTTCCCAGATGTCAGGCTTCCAGGTTCAGATTTAGTCAAGACTTTTGAGAAGCTCAGGTAAAGAAATAGGAAGCAGAAAGCTTCATTATTATTGCTTGTTGTGGCTAGAGGTAGAGAGAACTAGTCATCTAGCAGCAGAAAATTGACAGCTTTTCAAATCCCCTCTAAAAAATTGAAGGTGCTTTGCAGGATTTTTTTGTTCATTCCAGTGTTGTCTTCTCTGTTACTCTGTGTGTATTTTGCTATTTCCACTTTGGATGGTGCTATAGTAATAGGAATGATTATTCTTGGAGGCCAAACCTTCAGACAACAGCAAAGTAGGGGAAACATTTCCATCAAGAAAACAGGAAAAAGGAAACACCTTCATCTCCCAAGATAATGCCATACATGATGAATGCATCTCTTGATCACATTAAAGTGTTTAATTCATGTAAAATTACAAAGGCATGAAAATGAGCAGGAGTCCTTTTGAAGTCAAGACAGTTTAAGTCATCTTGGTGGTCATTTCTCAGGGAGGCAACTGAGTTTATTAATAATGAAGCTGAGAACCTAGGGAAAGCTCTTTTTGTGGGTGGCTTTTTTCTTTTAATTTTTTTTTCATTTCTTGGAAGAAACAACCTAAACCACTTGGAGTATGGAGTATTCTGGCACCTAGAAACACTGGCATCCCTTGAAATAGCCATAAAATTCGTATCTGCTCAAATAAATTTTTCTCACAGTCATCTCCTCTAATCACCAAGATAATTTGCTCTCAGCCTACATCACTCTTGCATCTCAGGTCATCATTCAGGAGATTGAAACCCTACTATGGTCCACAAGTTTCCACATAGCCTTTACCCACTGACAGCAGCAGTAGCCATATATCAAAAGTGTGGGACTATTCCAAATTCTTGGGTATTTTCTGAGAAAAAAATTGTGGCAATAGTATGATGTGAGTGTCTGAGACATCAGAGACTTCCTGAAATCTTTGTCTGTGGCCTGCATGGCTGCAGAAGGAAGGTTTTAGTTCATCTTGGCACAAGTGGTGACAAGGTGAGATTTGCATTAAAAGAGAAAGCATTCAGTATGAGAGATAACAGTGCAGAGTATTTTGTTTAAAGACATAAAAAGTAAGCAGGAAGAAGTAATCACCGAAAGGAGGACTCAAACGCAGTTTTGTGACATGAGCAGCAGAGGTCCAGCAGCTAAATGAATGAAGCTTTTCCTCTGGAAGTCTTTAGTGTCACTCAGCAGACTCCATTGGTAAAGTAGAAAATTGATGGATATATTTAGAAATAACTCAATGACTTCAGTGCCTAAGTTTGCGACAGACCACTCCAGAGTTTCATTATAGAGCTAGGAAGAAATTGCAGGAGTTCTTGGTCCCATACTCTCCCTTTCCCCCATATTAAAAATCTTTAATCTTTCCACACTAAAGAAAAAATACCACCTGGGATGAGACCCATCTGTCCCAAACTTGAAGGCCAAAAGAGAGACATCAAAGTCTGGACAAGTTATGCTAAACTCTCTTCATGGACAGTGGAGAGAAATAGTCCTCTCCTGAGAGTGTTTCATCACATCCCGAGATACACATCTCAATTAACTCAACTATGTGTTTCCAGGGCTTGCTTGTTTCTTTCCATTGACTACCAACATAAAGTCCTGACAGTCTGAATGCAGATGTCTTAGTGAAAGTGAAATTCCTGTGATCTTGCACCCACCTGAGAAGTCCCCAAAATTTGACCCCTTCAGATACTATGTTTTTAGTCATTTTAGTGTTCTCCACCAACCACTCATCCCAAATAGTATCAGCATTTATGTTTCAAAATGGCATTTAAGTGAGATAACCTATATATATATGTAAGACAAATCATATTCAAAAAGTGTCTCACCCACCAACACAGTATTTCTGAGGAGTCTGAGCAGCAGATGTCCTTAGATGGAAGTTTACACTGGACATTTAGGTGAAGCTATTTCTAATTTCTCTGTGTGTGTGTGTACATCTGTAATAGCACATATGACAATGAGGTGTGTACGGGAAGAATGGGTGAACTTTACCATTTCATCCAAGCATTGTGTGCTACAGTAAATATCAGAGATAATGATATTGACTTTAAGGTATTGCAGCTTCAAATGTCAGTTCTACTCTATCTAACACTCCGTTGGATTTGATTTACATCTCTTCCTCCCACATCAAAAGCTGCAAAAAGGAGCATGTTGACAAGAAGGACTTGACACCAACACACTTTGTCTCTGTTTTCTGCCTCTTCTTTTGACAATTTTCATACTGTAGATTTTTGACCAGGGCTGAAGAACTAACTCCACAGCCCTTTTTTTCCAATGCTTTAATTCTGATTATAAATAACTGTGCTTCAGGCTCAGGGGTAAATCAAATGGATGAAATATCATCAGCCTCGAAAGTGAGTTCTCTTGCCAGAGGTGCTGCAGCTGAATCAAAAGGTCAACGAAGTATTAGTGACAGTTTGAACAGAAATTAAACTAGTCCCAAAAACCAAAGAGCTCATAAGAATAACATTTAAACAGCATTTCTTGGTCCTTTACAGGCATTAACTACGAAATCCTCACTGCACCCTGGTGACATAATAAGAAATATGATGAGGGTACTGATACTGAAGATTCAGTTGCAAAGTGCAACCAAATCTGCATCCTATAATTGAGTTGAAATACTATATTTTTGGTCCTTAGAAATTGTAAAATATTGACTTAAAGTGGGCAGGAAACAGATTTTTCATCCAGCAAGAACTTTGCTTCTCCCTGAGCCTAGATAAGAGAAACTTTGAAGCAGCTAATTTGCAGGAAGGAGACAGCACAGAAAGAACCCAAGTGCTTGATTCAGTGCGGGTATTTTGCTTTAATAGTCCTGAAGTGCTTAATTTTCTTTTCAGGACCTTGGTTTTATTCTATCTTTTAGAGGAGTGTTGCAGCATATCATTCACCGTGTAGGATCAAGTAAAGTTTACTAAGGAGGCCGGTTCAACGGGGGTCACTTTTCCAAAGACCCTGCAGAGAACTCCCCTAGTTATGATTTTAACTTACTAAATGCATTAGGTCACTTTACTGTAAAACCTTTTCTTTCAGCTTTTCCTTCTAACACTCTTACCCTTCCACTGTATGGTAAAGCTTTTCCATTTTAAGTATTTTGTGGTTATAGGAAAAAGAAATTACCCTGATAATCTCTGTGGTTTTCAGTACAGGAAGAATTACCCTAACTGGTAGAGGTGGAGACATCTCCTCTATATCGCATGGATGAAGGTACTGAAAGACTGTGTTTTTCTTAAGGGATGATTAAAAGGACAAGAAATAAATACACAAACTTGAAGGGGAAAGTTGCCAATGAAGGAAGGAATTATTTAAGATGGTCCATGGGGATATAACTAAGAATAATGGGATACAATTAGGCAAAGAAAAACTCGCAATAAAGAATAAAACACTTACTGTCACTGAAGTATATCAAGCCATGTTCTCCCAAAGGAAAGGGTAGAAAATCCAAAGTTGACAAGACCTCAAGGCACATTGAGAAAACAGGGAAACATACGCAGGAACATTCAGACACTGGCAATAGAAATGGCTGGATGACCTACAAAAAAATAGGTCTTTTTCTTACTCCTGGTCCTGGCAATTACTGTCCTATAAATCTAACTTCTCTCCCCATTAAAATAATGGAATATACAGACAGAGAAAATATCATGAAACTTCTAGAGGACAATGGGATCGTGAGCCGTAAGGAAGATGGGGTTGAGAATTAATAACATCAGTGTAAAGACAAAGCAGCGGGAAGGTTATGTGATAAGATTTTAGTAATAAGTTTGATAGAGTACATCTGAAAATCTTGAACCCAAAAGGTCATTTAGACGCCTAAGATACCACCTCTTCCTTGTTAAGACTGTCTGTGGGAAAAGGTGATGATAAACAGCAGAGTTTCTAATGATGGAGACTGGTTTGAAAGTACATTGCCGTGCCTTTTCCCTTGTGGTGTCTTCATTCCTGATGCAGAAAAGAACCAGCAAGATAATGATGCTTCTTACTAACTGGAAGTTAATCTTAGTCCTAAATGTCTGTCATGGCAGAGAAATGTTTCCAAGGGATGTACCCAGATTTGCAATACTATTTGTTTGAGGGAATGATATTTCAAAATTGTTCATTCTTAGGCTTCTCACACTTTGAATTATTCTAGACAATGCTAGTCAGAGATGGTGGTAATATCCTTCTGTAATTTAGAGGAACACTGTTTTTCATATTATTATTTTGTGGTCTTCTTTTTTTTTTTTCTATTAGAAAAAAATTATGCACAAAGAGGTCATTTCTCTTAAATATACTGAGGTTCTTATAGCTGAAAACAGACAGTCTGACTTTCAGGGCCCTAAAAGACTTTCGAGATCCCCTTATATCATTACAATGGTGCTCACTGGTATGTGGGTAAATAAAGAAGTCCAGGTGAGATTTCTCTGACTGTTCATTACAAATCTGAATGGTTGAAACCTCTACCCAGCTGTCCAGACTGGTCGGATGGGTGGAATTTTCAGGTTTTTTTCTTTGACTATAAAATAGAAGATTAGTTCAAATACAGATATAGAGGAATGAAGGTAGGTGAGTTGACTTGCAGTCTTGTAACCAAGTCCAGTGAATCATCTGCTTGCTTTTTTAGTTCTTCCAGAGCAATATCTACAACCTGCAGAGAACGCCTTTAGATGCCCAGTATTACCATTTAGTTTTGTCATGGGGCTTTTCTTCAAGGCAACTGTATTTCTAAACATGGCATATCACACCATACCATTATATTTTTTCACAGCTTCCTTTAGACAGAGTTCTGGTTTTAGGTATTGTTCTGTAGGATAAAGGAAGTTCTTGTAGTTAGATTCTCAGTCTGGCTGTTCCCTGTCTCCTTCCACCTTCATGACCCAGAGTTTTTATGGTGTCTGGTAGATAACTAGATCAGTACAGGCCACCAATGACTCATGTAACCTTGAGAGGGCCCTGCTGCAAAGAGCCTTCAGTCCTTCCAAAGTTGGTTTTTCAGATCACAAACTCCTTAGAGGAGAACCTGGTCTTCCCTACTTACTCTTCTGCCGGTTGGATTCTCATCATATCTGGGACCTGGATGCATCTTGTGCCCAAGGTGTAGCTGAAACATCACTGAGAAGCAAAGCTGCATTCCTACTCTTCTGCCATGGCTCCTGCTCCTGATTCCACATGGATCAGCAGGGAGCATGTTTTAATCTGAGCAGACATTTTTTGCTTTGCTGTGCCACTCTCCAAGACTAGCCACTTCCCGGCCTTGGTGGTCTGTGCTGGATTCAATCTGAAAGGTCAGCCGGAGAGGGGAGGCCAGATGGCCGCAGAGACCCAGCATGTCGGAACACTGTGTTTAATTACACACAAATTTACTGCAGCATGTCAGGAGGGAGACAGGGAGCTTGTCCCATGGAAAGGTC
Source organism: Aphelocoma coerulescens (assembly GCF_041296385.1). Taxonomy (NCBI): domain Eukaryota; kingdom Metazoa; phylum Chordata; class Aves; order Passeriformes; family Corvidae; genus Aphelocoma; species Aphelocoma coerulescens. The sequence continues at coordinate 7,577,239 of NW_027184085.1, forward strand.
AGGCATTGTGTGGTGCCTTTACCTAAATTACACTAGGAGGAATGGAAGTGAGACCCTGACCTTGTATAATGAATGTACAGCCAGACCCCAGTGGGCACAGTGCATTCAAGTGTTCAGTTCTTGCTTTCCCAGATAAAGCAAAAATAATTTTTTTTCCATACTGACTAAGATGCCCTAGATTTTCCTTTTCTCAAGAAGTGATAGTATTTCAGGCTACAGGACACTACATATATTAAGATTTAAAAAAAAAAACAGGGCATTTTTTGGTCATGGAAAACCATCTAAATATGATATGGACATCTGAAAGAAGTTGGGAAACCAAAGTCCAACAAGGAATTTAAGTAATCAGATGCAAAAATTTCTTCTTTTAGGGTAATTTGATGGGGTCACTTCTCTTTGAATTTTAAATTTTCCAACCTTACTATCTGAAAATCTCCCATTTTACTTTTTTTTTTAATTCTTTTCATGGTAGAAAAATCTGAAAAAGGAACAGACTATGTTTTTAACTTATGCACTTATTTAGCCTGGTTTAGTGTTCGTTGGTTTACTTGTTTCTGAAGCAGGAGAAGATGGAATGAGGGAGGCAGGAGAGTTTCTCTGGCTGTTACTACTGATCTGAATCTCAGTGGCATCCAGTGGTCACCATCAAGATGAAGATCCCACTTTGCCAAGTGATCTGTGTGTATTTGATCAAGTACAGTCCCCACTGAAAAACAGTCCAATTCCAAGTAAATGTAACTAGGATTAAGACAGGGAATAAATGAAGAAAGGGGGAGAAAGTTGTTTCCCAGGATTATGGTTGGTAAGTGACAAGCTGGAAGGGAACTTTTTTGTCCTGATTTCCAGTCTAGTTCTAGTCTTAACACAGGCTTATTCAAAGACATGAATATGATGTAAAACTTACTTGGGGAAGGTGCCGATTAGAAATTCTTGTAGGTAACTCGCAGTGGTTAGGTTTCAAATTACATTAAGAGCTTGACATGATTTAACTGCTTCTGCAACTAACCAAATCTGATGGAGCCTATAGATTTCCTTTTCCTTGGAATGAAAAATCATAGACTGATCTCATTTTATTCAAAGCAGTTGTTCTACTAGTGCCTTAAACAATGAGTTTTATATCATTATTTGTCAGTTAGGCCTCCTGGGATATTCCTTTAGTTTCCTTAAATGAGAAATGAAGCACAGATAGCAGTGGTGACACTTACTAGTGCCATATTTCTGTATCCTACCATCTTACTGGTACTTAACTCTGCAGAAGAAGTAAGTGACCTGTCATTTATAAATTAAAGTATTCAGGACCAAGAATTTATTTCTATGTTTTTGAACTTACACATTCTGTGAACAAATGTTAAGAACTTAGGTAACTCTATAAAGAGATGTGGCAGTATGAGAAGGTAAAATTGCACAAAAAGTTAGAATGTATTGCACAGTAAGGGAAAATAAAACAAATAGCAGTAAATAAATAAATAGATAAAAGCCAATAGATGGGGACTATATATCCATAGAAAGCTCTCAATAAGCACCATGACACAGATCAGGGACTGTCAAAGCTGGAACTTCAAGAATTTTGGTTGCTTTGAAATTACAGCAGTACATTTTTGGGGTACAGTTCTGCATTAGCTGAAGGTTGGACTATGAGACTCCGTAAAATGGATCTGTTTCTTTTTGTTGGGATTACTTCCAATTCTGTGTATTTGATTTTGATTAGTTTTATGGGGGTTTACCACTTTCCTGACCCTCATATTTTAAGAGGCCTGCGAGATTTTCAACAACTCAATTCAATAGGGTTGCATGTCAACTCTGTAAGAGAAAGTATGTTTTCCATGTAACCACAGAAAGGACACGTCCTATGGTGCTGGCTTATGAACAAGACAGACGTGTGTTATGGGGTTGTGAAGTGTTGTCTAAACATGTAGAGGGTAGGATGACAGTTTAAAGGCCTCTTTATCAAGGATTATGTGTTTATATAATGGACAGATAGCTCCAGCACCGTTCAGTTTTTAATGTCCAGATTCATTCCACTTGACAGAGGAGTCTGATATTCTTGGAGGTTGCTTCAGATCCTGGACTGCAAAGCTACCTGGAGAGGCCTAAATCTCACCATCTCTCTCCATTTTTGATGAAGTCAAAAGGTGGAAAACCAGTCAAACCTCTTCATTTTTCAAATACCCTCTGCCTAACACAACGGTGTCGTTGCTGGGCATCTGAACATGTCCACACCATTAAGTGTTCTGGTTAGTCATGGAAATGCTATTCCTCTAATTTATAGAGTTGGGGGGGGGGGGGGGGGAGATGGCAATGGAATAGGGAGGGATTGGACCACAAATGTTGAGACAGTGCCAGGCATCCAGTACCGTGAGTTTTGCGCATCCGTGTCTGTACACCAGCAAAATACGCGCCAGTGGGGCAGACATGGGTCACAGAACTCAGCTTCATTGATGTAAGAAGATAAGAAAATAAATTCTTTTACAATATTACTTTCAATAGTCAATATGAAGTTCATTTCATCTAGCTCGACAGCCCGTGGGTTAGATGTATGGAAGAAGTCATCAACAGAGAGGAGCGGTTTTGTGACATTCCTAAGGCCTCGTTCACTTATGAGATCCATATGTCCTCCTTCATCTACCACTGCAGGCACTGTACGCTAGAAAGACTATTTCTGTCCTGAAATTAAACAGAGTTTTATTCCACCCCCCTTCTATAAGCACAGAATCATAGAGTGATTTGGGTTGGAAAGGACCTTAAAAATCATGTCGTTCCAACCCCCCTGCCACAGGCAGGGGTGTTACCCACTACACCAGGTTGCTGAACTTCTCAACTTTTGTTATCTCAGTGATTGCACTGATCACTCACAGCCCTTCTTATTCTATTCCAATCTCTAATCAGAAGCAGTCCTTATACTTTCTTACATGACTGAGGTCACAAGTTTGAGCTAGTGGCAATCTGAATACATCACCTCCTGCAAGGCTGCCTGGGAGGTCTGTCAGTCTGTCACACACTTATGCAGTGGTGGTGAGAACTGCCTTAGAGACATGTCAGTCCTAAATCCAGCTTGCAACAGGTGTAAATACAGCCAAGCCCTTTGCCTCTTTTCTGGGACTGGCACACTGGGATAAAGAAAGGGAGGAACAGATCACAGGTTCCTAATACCACTTGGCCATTACATTATGAAAGTTAAAAAAAAAACAAAGCAAAACCAAAAAATCCAAAGCCAAGAAAATAAAGCACAGAAACAACAAAACCACAGACATGTTCATAAAATGCTTCTCCAGCACAGTCAAAGCTGAATTTAATATTGAGACCTTTTTTTTTCTTCTTTTCCTCTTAAACTGAAACCTCCAATAATTGCCTAGTGTTCCTAGGAATGTAAATTACTCTTTTTGGTCTCTATGTGGGAAGCAAGGAGATGAATGGGAGTCTAAATTGGTTTTGCTTCCTGTTCCCTGTAGTGGTTGCAGGATTAGTCCACTGTGCCTCTTTGCCCTTCCATTTCCTTGAAGACATGGGAAAACCTTCATTTTGCCAGGAGTTACTTACTCATTAAAATGAATCAAACAAGCCAGATTGTAGCAGGCATTTGAAAACCTGCTATCTGTCAAGAATTTTAAATTTAAAATTAACATTGAGTCCTCCTTTAAGACAAAAACCTTGACCTTAAGTTGCGTAGTGATTGGCAAGCACCCCCCATCCCCTGACTCGATTAACATTTAAATGCCATTTTGTGCGAATATGAGTAGCGCCTTTGGAACAAACAAATTACTAATGTCTTCCTGCAGGAAAGGAGCATCAGAAGTGTCTTATTAATTTGATGTCTAATTGAAAATCCTTTCCTTGTTCTGGAGAGGTCTATGTGGCCTAGGAGAAAAAGACATGTGGTCGTTTCGGCCCCTATAGATGATATCTCCATTAGCTTCTGAGCATGCTCTGCAGTGGGACAAAGAGGAATACAGGGGAAAAGTTGTCTTGTATGAGGAAATGTATGTTTTGTGTTTGATTGTTCTGGGAATGAGCAATAAGGAAGAACTTACATCCCGTAGTACAGCACTGAACTGCTGTACCAAAGAAGAAAGAAGGCTATTGAGAAATCCAAGGTTTTCAAGCAAATGAACAAAAAATATCAAAGCTGGAAGCCAAACTCAGTTAGGGTGTTGGTGTTTCAGATGAACACTTAGCAGCCCTAACCACTATTCACACCACATGCTCAGCTCATCTGTGTTTGTTGGATCTCACACATCTCTTTGTAGCCCATGCAGGTTAGAGTCTAAATAGAATCACAGAACTACGAGGGTTTGAAAATACTCCCAAAGACTATAAAGTCCAACCTTTGACCAAGGTACCACAGTTCCCACTAAACCATATCATGAAGTGCCATGTCTACTCATTTTTGGAACACTTCCAGGGATGGTCACTCTATGACTTTTCTGATGAGCCTGTTCCAAGTTATCCAATATGTACACCTTCTTGGTGAGTACACATTAGAGGTCCCCCCATCCTACATCACCCACAGAAAAGTTTCACACCAAATTTGCAGATTAGCCTACCAGGGATGTGCTCCTGTTTTGCATTTCAGCAAAATATCTGAGGCCTCTGCTGTTGGCAGGGGAAAGTATAGAAGGGAATGCTTCACCAGCCAGCACATTTATCTGCCAGCACTAATTGTGCAAATGGGGAAAAATTTGTAAGATGCAAAGGTGCCGCTCAGAGAACAGCAGAATTTGCTGCTATATCAGATAAATAAATATGCATATGCAAATTAGAAATGGGCTGCTTTTTCTTTTTTTTTTTTCCTAGGATAATGCCCGCCATCTCCTTCAAATTATGTCAATTTGACATTGTAAATTTGCAAGGTACACACAGGAATCCTGATACACCAAGCCTAGCACTCGTTCTGTTTCGAGTGTTTTTTCCCCCCATCTCATTAACTCTGTCAGTTAATTCTTGTTCAGCCACTTTGCCATATTCTATATTTAAATTTTGAATAAGAAAAGATGAGATTTTATTTAATTACTCCCTTGTCACACCTTTTCTTACTAGAACTCCCATTACAGTCTGTCTATACACACATGCTACGCATCATCTCTAGCTACAGAGATTTATTTTTTTTAACCTACGCTTGAGCTAATCAGCATGGTCTTCTGTTGTGGTCGGTAGAGAGAAGTGCACTCTCTTATGATGTGATTCCCCTCATCCTAATGTTGAAATCTAAAGTCAGTCAAATGAATTGTGTCCCAAAAGCACACATTTCTCTTTGTTGATTATAGAGAATATCAAATGTGACTCACTCAGATGAAGTAATCTGTGTTCAGTGACCACATCTGTCTGGATAAGCTTAAATTCACTCCATCCTCCTGGAGGAGAAATGTTCTTGAGGAACCAAACCTAAAATATCATCTCCTACTCCTCAGCAGTACTCATTACAGAGCTGTGATATCCATGATGTCAAAGATTCCTGTGTGCTTGGAAATTAGTGAAGGTGGAATTGCATCCATATGTGAAAAAAAAAACATGCAGACATTTCCTAGGTACTACCCTGGCTTCTGCTTTACCAAAATGGGATGGAGATGTTTTGCTTGAGCTTGCCCTCATCTTGTAAAGATATCAATCAGCTTGTGTGGTGACAACACGATCATCATTTTAGCATTCAAGTCCCCACCTCCTGCCAGTTCAAGGATGCTTTTTTCCAAAGAATATTTAATCTCCAGCTATCTTATTCATGGCTTTAAGTAGTATTGTGATGAAAAGCTCCTCCTGACCTAAGTGTTATGCAAAAGGCTCAGAAGAAATATGTTCTTACAAGATTTTTAGCTCAGTCAGATTGAAACACTTATTTTTGTACAAATAGTGTATCACAGCTTCACAGGTGTTCAGGCTTTCAAGCTTATATTTTTCTTCCCATGTTAAAAAAATAGTAATAAACAAAGAAAACATGAACTATATATCGATCTGTGTCCTGCTGGACCATGTGATGTTAAAGTACAGTTAGAGTTCATCTGCCTGTTTTCAGTATATGAATTACTCTTAGTTACAAGTGCTGAAGTAAATGCTGATATTTGAGCACTTTGGGGATAGATCTGTCAGCATTTCTACTGTTTTCTTGAAATCTTAGGCTTGTTTGTCTGACACAGGAGTGATAAATCAGTGCACAGAGTGCAGGTGACCTGGTCAAAGGTGTGTGGTTAATGCAGTTAATCGCCTGTTCTGCTCTTCATCACGAGGTTGTGTAATTTATAAGATCACTGCTCTAAAACCATTGAAATCACGCATGCCATGCCATTGGTGCTATAGACCCACAAAATGTGGGTAGCAGAATTTATGAAAGGTATTCCTATAAAGCTGGGTTTTTAAAAGCTGGATATACATAGTATAGATTACTGTGCTAAAGGGTATTGACTCAGTCTTTTAAGTAAAATATAAATATAAAGGGGTCTCTAAGAGGGATGATTTGGAATAAAAGGGGAATTGCGTGGTGAGGCTTACAGTGTGTAAATATCTTATAACATGGCTGCGGACAGCCATATTCAGAAGATACCCACAATCTCAACACTCCAGTAAAAAAAGAGCTGGGAGGATGGATCAGGTGATGCAGAATGCAATTTTGCAAATTGTTTTCTGTTATGTATTTCCTCTAGATCTGTCTGAGTGAGTATTCAAGATCCTAAATAAAAGGGCTTTCTTTATTTCCCGGGGTGGTTACAACCTAATATACTTTCATTTACGAAAATTCTCCTTGGCATCTATGTCTTTCATTTTTCTTCCTGTATTTGTGTGTAACTCTATCAGCAGATTATCTGTTCAAAACTGATGGCATTTTGGAACCCAGGACAGCATTTTCGCCTGTAGCTTGGTCAGCCAGTAGTAAAAAGCTCTGGAACAGATCACTGGCTTCCTTTAAGATTTTACCTTTCATCAGTTTCCAAAGGAAAGTGAGAGTAGGCCAGAAGTCTGAGTGGGAAGTATCTTTATGCACTTGGACACTGTAACTTCATCTGTCAGTGGAATAGCCCATTTTGAAGAATTGCCAGTATATGGGGAACAGCAGAAGAAAACACAAAGTAAATCAGAAAACAGAACACACTGTTCTTTCACTCTCTTTTCAAGAAAAATGTATTTTTTGCCCACAAAATTTGGTAGTTTTATTAAGAATTCCTTTTCAAAAACTGGAGAAAGCATGATCTCAATATTATCTTCTCTGTAACTGTAAAGTTTCTAAAAAATCTTTAAGTTATGTTTACTTCATTTTTATGAAGTTTCTTTCACAGAGAGAAACCTGATGGGAAAAAGAATCTTAAACTTTCAAGAAAATAAGGAGGCTCCTGTGTTTCTTCAGGTTTAATAAAAAATAAATAAACATACTACAGTTCCTATCACATCTATTAGCATTGTGATGGCTGGTTGTTTTTAGAAATAACAGAAATTGCTAAGTTTTCATAGAACATGAAAATAAAGTAGTGGTGTATGCTGTGAAATAGAGGGCAGAAATCTGGGTGGGCACGTATCTGCAGTGGGAAGAGGATGAAAAATCAGGGAGGGGTTTTGAAATGAGTTTGCTTTTATTCAATCACTTGCCCAGGATCTTTCCTAGTGCTTCAGAAAGCTTTCAATAAAAAACAAATAAAATGCATAATAAAATACAGACTCACAAGAAAAATTCAAATGACCATCCCAGTACAAGCCCATAAATAAAAGATTCAGCTAGCGAGACACTCACAAAATACATTTTCAAAAGGCTTTTAAACTGATTAAGGAAGTTGACTTCATGTATATTGATACTGGAGGGTAAATTTCCTACAAAGTGCAGGCAGGCAAGGCTTGGTATACAGAGGGTAACCCAGGATGCAGTTTTGTAAGGCTGTAAAACCAGCCCTCCCAACAGGTTGTTCTTAGAAGTAGACTGTCATTAAATCTTAAGGAAAGATTTAGGTATGTGTTCTTCTTCTTTCTTCCTCCTCTATCTATTTTAATTTCAAAAACTTTTACAATCCTCAGTGTAATAGCTCATCTATCTGCAAAATAAATAGAATTTATTCTGTTCAGCTGAATCATGCAATAATGTAATCAGGAAAGAGTCATAGGCTAACACACACAAAACTTGATCACATTAACTTCATTTTTTTAGAAAACCTAGCTCTACTTACTAAAAAGGACTCTAGCAATCATTTAAATCTACAGTTGTGTCCAAGAACCAAAGATTTTATTCTGCCCTGGCTTTAAATCTATCTCCTGTTTTAAAGAAGATTGATTAGACATTTTAAGATCCCTTAAAATGAAAATGTTGCATTTTAAATGAAGAATAAGGACAGCAATAGAGTATTTCTAGATATTGCTACCCAAAAGTGTCACAATACCGCCAAAATAATCTATTCATAACTCCAGTATAAAAGTGCTACTTGTATATACAGGTGGGGAGGGTTTAGGTAAGATGTCAGTCTCTATCTTTGTCCTCTTGGTTGAATTCTTGCTCCCGTCCCATCTGATCTTGCTGTGGTGACAAGTTGGAGCTCCATGTTATTAAAAGTCATGTTTTTGGCAGCTGCTTGGCTGCATGATAAGGTGAGGTTGTCTTGCTCTCCCTGTTTATCACCGGTCCAGCATGCAGGATGAATGTGGCAATGCAGTGAAGACTGCTGACTACACACATGCTGCATCTCAAGAACCCTCTGAACTGAAAATGATTGGAGTTAAGGAGGTTATTCAGGGTAAATATAATCTTTCTTACCTATTTTTGCCCTGTGCTCCAGCTCTGATGAGAGGAATTTTAGCTGGATGGACCTATTGTATGATCCAATAGAAGTGGCCTTATTCCTCGAAAATATCTAGTATCGTGGCTCTCCTGTGATAGGAGCATGGCATCCATCACCACAGGAAATGAGCCGAAGGGAAACCTCAGAACACCTCATGTCAAATACACACACAGAGCAGAGCTGCACACTCCAGGTACGTCCAGGATGGCTGAATGCCCAAAATAAATTGCCTAAGTCCTGTAATCCAATGTGTTGGAATAATATGGTAGAAACAGACGTATTCTGGAGACATGATAGCCCTTCAAAAACTCTTTTTTACATCCTCATTCACTTACCGGCTTTTTGGTTTATTTTTTGCTATGTGATGTAGCACACAAGGCACTTGCAACCCAAAGAACTCAAAATATGAAATAAGACAGGCACAGAGTAAAGAATTTAAGCACAGGAAGATTAAATGACTTGCCCACAAGCATCTCAGGAGTCTGTAGCAGAGCCATGGACTAACCCCTCTTTTCCAGCCCTACCTCTTGCTTCAGTCTATCACTTGCTTTGTTTTCTTGTTTTTATCTGGCCTTTCTTTCCCTGAGGGAAGAGAAATTTCCCAACTCACTGGATCATTTTGTCAAGGGAGATAGATAACTTTCCAGTTCCTCCCTCTCCCCACCCTCTTCCCCCCATTAGCCAATCCAATTATAGAAAATCAAATATCTTGCTAGTGCTGGCCAAATTCAATTACACAGGTACTTCTGGGTAAATTTTGGCAGTGAATAGTTTGCTCGCTTTACCCAGACTTTTCTCTTTAATAAAATGCTCCCAGTTAGCCAATATATCTTGTTATAAAATAAAACAAAACCCCGCATATACATGCAACCATAGATAAGCAGAGACATGTTCTTCAGATGCTTTCTGGGTACAGATTTTCAGGTATCTCCCAGGACCTCTATACCACTCTGGATCTGAACTGTTAAATCCTGTCTACCTCCTCATGATTAAATGGCAGGATGGGAAGTCCTGCCTTCCAGAAGCTGGAGCTCAGCAGGCAAATACTAAGACTTCATCTATTCAAAATATGTTCCCCTTTCACTAGAAAATAAAAAAACCCAAACATTTCATGTACAAGTACATTTTTTTAAATAAAGTGTTTCATTTGAAAGCTCTAATTTTTTATTAAAGAATGTCAGAGCAACACCAGGTGGAAGTTCAAATGACTCATATTCTTATTTATCTCTGTAGGTTTAACTCCATCTCTAAGTTGCATTGCTTGTCTCCTCTGCTTTAAAAGGGGCAATTCATTGCCAGACATGAAGTCTGCCTGGGGATCACTATTCAGAGAGGAAAAAGGAGATCTGGCAACTACCCCTTAGCTCATTGGAACAAACTTTTATCACAATATTTGGGCTCTTCTGTAAAAATTCTGCAAGGCAAAAAAAACCAAAACAGCTGTTTACCTCAGGAAGCAAATTGCTGTTAGTAAGGTTTTACAGGTGACCAAATTAACACTTGCATAAGACTATAAAAAAGTGAACCAACCAAAAAAGTATTGCCTCAAAGAAGAGTACCTCACACTCTTAATTCTTTAGGGATCCCCAGACCAATACTAAAACCTCTACAAACACTTCAAGGTTCTGTGAAATGTGAACATTGGCCAAAATAACCAAACCTTAACTGCATGGCCATTATAAGATATTGCCTAAAAGGTATTTCATTGTGCTTTTAAACTTTTTGAAGCTTCCTGTGGAGAAATACTACAAATATTTCCTCCCTCTGTCCTGTTGTTGTGTTCTTGACCTTATCCAACTCATCCAGCAAAATGAGACAGTGGACTGGCATTTGGAATGAGTCAGAGCTGATGTATCTCCTTTTTCTCTTGGATAACACCTCTTCTTCCTCTCAGTAAAACCTTGTATTATTCAAATGGGGTGTAAAGACAGTGGACCAGCCAAGAAACATGCACTTAAGATGTCTGAAATACAGAATGCTAAACATGTCCCCTGGATCCCTTCCAAGCTGGTTTAGTTACAAGACTTGTTTCATAAAGGAAATGGGTGTTAAGTGTGAAAAGTGAAAATACATGGAAGGGTATTTTTCAGGCAGCTTTACTGATCACAGCCAGATAACAAAAAACTGGTCATCTCTGGTTTCAGTAATTCTTCTGAGGTAATTCTTCTTCCTTTTTTGTTTTAAGACGAGGAGAGCTGCGGTGAGCTTTTAGACAAATTTCTCAGTCCTGCCCAAGGAAAACCTAAAATTCAGTTAAAAAAAAAAAAAAGAAAGAAAGAAAGAAAGAAAGAAAGAAAGAAAGAAAGAAAGAAAGAAAGAAAGAAAGAAAGAAAGAAAGAAAGAAAGAAAGAAAGAAAGAAAGAAAGAAAGAAAGAAAGAAAGAAAGAAAGAAAGAAAGAAAGAAAGAAAGAAAGAAAGAAAGAAAGAAAGAAAGAGAAAGAAAGAAAGAAAGAAAAAGAAAGAAAGAAAGAAAGAAAGAAAGAAAGAAAGAAAGAAAGAGAGAAAGAAAGAAAGAAAGAAAGAGAGAAAGAAAGAAAGAAAGAAAGAAAGAAAGAAAGAGAAAGAAAGAAAGAAAGAAAGAAAGAAAGAAAGAAAGAAAGAAAGAAAGAAAGAAAGAAAGAAAGAAATTACTGTTTGAGACCAAAATTTTGACAGTTTAGGAGGAGGAGGGGAAGGCGAGAATGGGATTAGACTTATATTAGGTAGCAAGAACATCCAGATTTAGTATTGTGAGGATTAAAAAAAAAAAATCCCAGAGCTTCAGAGTGGATAAAAGCTTTCTTGCATCAGTGCCTAAACCAACTTCTAATTAATGGGGTTTAGGAAGACATTGTCCTTATGAGTATGTTATCCCCATAGCTGCCCACTGAAGGGTGCCCTGTCTGTTGCAGAGAAGCAGATGGTATTGACCACTGTCTGAGACAGGCTATTGAACTAAGACTGACTGTTGGTCTGGTCCTCTAAGTCTGTGCTTTTTTAATCTAATCTCATCTAATCTAATCCTAATGCATTTTTCTTGTGTGTCTCAAAACCTCCCAGGTATATACATAAAATCTTTTTTAATAAGCTCTTCAATTCCAATTGAAAGTGGCCTTCTGGTTTGAGATAGCCTCCCACCTTATCCATCCAGCTATGAAATCTTCACTCCAAACAGTGATGTCCTCCACTGCAGGTACAACATTTTCATCCAGAACAAACAGCTGTCCAGTGTAAGGATCAGTTGTAAACACTTTGATTTCAGAGGAAACCCTCCTGGGAGCTGGCAGCCATAAGGGCTTGATTTGCCCAGGAAAGGTGCAGGGTGACACACAAACAAGTTTCAGAGTCAAGATGAGCCGTCTGTGATGAGCTGTGTGAGGACACTGCTGACTATAGATGAGCATTCATTCCGTGGACACAAGATGTAGAGGATTGTCTGTGACTTGTGCACCTGGATATAAATCATGCCATGACTTTTTTTTCTCCCACCAGTCAAACAGTCAGTGTTTTGAAGAAGACTTTGTCATATTTAATAGCGCTGTCAACCTTGCAGCTTTGCTGGCCTGTTAATAAGAAATTCCAAAATGACACTATTAACTACTGTTCTCCCGGAGCTGATCAAAGCCAGCCACTACACTGTCTCATTGAGGAGGGGTGAAAGCCTTCATGGTGCAAAAATTATAAGCTCAATTCACCCCCAGGGTAACTTCAATATATTTGGGAAGCCAGTCTGCCACCTGCCTTGACAGCAACAGTTACAGGGGAAGGAATTTTAACCCTTCTGGGCTGAAGCGGATGTTGAGGCAAACACAGGTTGAAATCTTCTCAAAGTAAATCATTTATATTCTATATATTGCTGGTGCTTTTTCTTTTTTTTTTTTTTTTTTCTGGGTGCCTTCTCAGTGTGAAGATAAACAGAGCTGGCAGGAAATATCCTCTCAAAACAGAGAAAGAAAAGCCTTAAGGAACTTGATAGATAAAATTGCACTTATATTTCTCCTCTCTGTTGAGAGATTTATCCTGCAATAAAAGTTATGGCAGAAGCTCAGACAGACAAGTCCAGGCTAATGCCAAACTCCTGCCTGAACCACTGAATGATCTGCATGGTCAGAATCCACTCTCCAGTATGTGAGAAATGACTGCCCTAACAGATGACTTAGTTTTAATATTTACTTTCAATGAGTTGTAGCAATGAGTTGGTGGGTGTTTTCCCTGTGCATACAGTCAGTTTCCATTGTGTTTTGGTGTGCAGTTTCACCCTCTTAAGCAGGTCATGGTCCAATAGAGAAAAAAAGAAAAATAAAAAAATTCCTTTCTGTCCAGATGGTCCAAAATAGCAACTCACAGGTGGTTGGAGTCAAAAAGGTTAAGGCTGTTGATTTTGTTAATCCATTCACTCTCAAACAGAGATTCCTCTCCTTCAAACTCTTATATTTCAGTCCTTCGATGCAGGTAATTTGACCTTACATGGGGGACAAAAATGTCCGTTGAAAGATAAAGATGTTTTCAGAGTCATAGGCACGTGAACAACTGATTTTAACTTCTATGGGGTCTTCCCTGATGCCAGCTTTAATTTTTATTCATCACGGTGTTGACTTGGTTAATTGTGCATTGAAAACAGTACCGTTTGCACCATTAACATTGGGCTGATCTATTCTATCAACAGAGGAACACAGCCCAAATGGATGCAAAACGCCTTGCAGCTGAAACTTGTCATGTGAGATCTGATTCCAAAAGACATTACCCAGAGTTCTGAAGAAAAAAAGGTGTGAAAAAGAAAAGAATATTTTTCCCCCCTTTGCAAAAACACAAAGCAACCCACAATGCCAATAATAAGAAGAAAAAGGGTAGAGAGTGGAATTTTGCTAACATTCAGATAATTCAACAAATGTTTGATACAACATTCACTGAAGTCAGCAGGATTGTTTCCATTCCCTCCCTTGTCCAATTGCAGCATCATTAGCCACATTACTTCTAACTGTTGGGCATCTACATCTAATGTTGCCCTCTCAATTGCAGCAAATAAAAATAGAAAATTAGAGAACTCAGCTTTCCATATCAGCACCTGAGGAAGGGGACTGAGCGAAATTTCCAGCCAATTACCTTCATGGCCAGATGCACAAGGTTTTGATCACCTTTCCTTCAGTTTGGGAAGCATTATTTGCTGTACAGCATTTTCCAGGTGATGTTGTAAATGATAGACCCTCATAGGCAAGGCACGTGGTGTATGGATGTTTTTCCTGAAGTTGCAGTCTCTGCATTTCCCATCTTTTTGCCACTTCACATTTGCAACATTAACATTGCATTAACACAGGGATGGGGTGTTTAATATGGGTGTGCAGTTGTTTGCAAATCAGTTTGCAAAGCACTTTGGGATCCTCTGGATGAAGGGTACTATATAAGTGTCAGTCATTATTACTATCATTAGTATCATTATTATCATTAAAAGTTCACAAGGAGACAAACAGCCACATCAGAATAACGCTGGGGGTAGATTTTTCAAAGCCACAATGGAGATTTGAGCTGGGTGTGAGAGCCATGAATGCACAGTTAACAGCAGTTCTAATGGATTACCCAGCAAGGAGAGCTTTGGACTTGTGAAAGGAAGGGTATTTTCAGAGCTACAACTCCTACAAGTCCTTAAAGCAACACAACTAGGTAACACCAGGGAATTTCAGCTTCTTTTCCTGATGGGAAACATGATTCTTATTGGGATGTGTAGTGGAGAATGTTGGGGGAATTGATGGGAGGAAGATTTGCGGGAGCCCTGTAAGGTGGCAGCTGCAGGGGGGTTTGCAGCAGCTTCTGACTATGTAGCATGATATGCATATTTCAGAATAGTGGTAGAGAAGCTCACCTTCTCCATAACTCTGTGCAAATTCATCTTGGGACAAAACTTTTAATCTAGATAGGTGAGAAAAGGAAACCAAGAAGGAGTCTCTCTGGCATTTTGAGAGCTGGAATATGTGGCAGAAGAGACAACCGTTTTCTGGGCTTTCAGAAAGAGGTTATATACATAATCACCATATATTACTAATTTCTGTGTTAGCATCTCCTGTCCTCACCACTGTTCTCCTAGAGGTTATTGCTCTTCTCATCTCTACAAACAAAAATCCTTGTTTGGATGAACTTTAAATTAAATCCGTTTCTGGGGACATTCTTACTTAAGACTGGGGGGCTTAGTGGTGTGGATTTTTGAGGGTTCAATTTTTTTGTTTGTTTTGATACTTATTATTTTGCCAATTGATCATTTATCAAACATTTAAATTGAGACATTTCTGAGCATTCTTCAGTGGAAGGATATGTGTTGAGGAACCATGCCCCAAGTTATGTATAGAAATATATCCCTGGATTGTGAGTACATCTATAGATGGCACAGGTTCTGCTTTTAATATTGCAATTTCATATCACTGTCTTTATTTTTTCTTGGGAAGGCTAGAAGCCAAGTGTTTGGCTCAAATCAGACATGACATTTTAAAACATAATTATAAAGTAATTGACTGAAAGCAGAAGTTACTGTTAGCAGGTTACATGGCTGAAGTGGAAAGGGCCATAAAGTCTATCTCATGACTTAATGGTATTACCAGAACTGAATCTGGTATATCAGAATGCGGTTTTGACAACACCAACAGAAACAGCTACTGTCCTAACCATATGTGTTAGTATTCAGGCACCTACTTCCGAACAAAAGTAACCCTCTATCTGGATTTTAAAACACTTAATTTTAGTCTAGTTTCTTAAGAAACAGAATTTATGCAATCAGCCTCTTTGTGTTCCTGTCCATCTGTTCCTCCTCCTCAGGAACTGTGCAGCCACTGAAATTTGACTGATCTGTGGCATATTTGGGGTCCCCAGTTAAGTCTTGGAGTTTGAAGTGGAGCTAAAGCAGCATGAAGTGAGCTGAAGTGGAGGTGGAGTGAAGCAGCATGAAATTTGGCCCTTCTGAGTGGCTTGGCTTGCTTCTTAGTTTAAAGGACAGACAGCTCATGTTATATTCTATGTAATAATGAAAAGCTAGATGCTACAAATATCCCACTGCTTTGCTGGGCAGGAGCATCCCAGACTACATTCCTCATAGCCTACACTACAGGATGACAATTTGGGGTAAATGGGACCTGTGGCATGAGCCACATGGTAGTAAATCAAGTCTAAATTGATGGCATACACCCATTTCCTCAGTTTACCAGGAAATTCCTGTCACTTTCACTAAATCAGGAGACATTAAGACCCATATGGATACCATACAGTCAGAAGAAAAGGAAAGAACAAAGCAACCTTTATTCATGTTATTTTTGTGATAATCCACCTGTCCACACTATTATTGTCTTGTAATTAGGGTGAAAGACACTTGAGACAGAAATTCTCTTTTCTTTGTTTTCTTTATGGTCCTGATTATAAGCGGGTTTTGATTCACGTCTGCCTCTTTATGTGTTCTTTTGATTAAAATAATTTAGATTTTTTTAAAACTAGGCTCAATTAACCCTCTGTCTCTTAGTTTTCCAACCCTTATGATAGAGCTAATAAATATGTCCCACTTACAGAACTGCTATTCTATTCAAAATTAACATTTTTTTCAACTGATTTACAGAGAAAAACCTTTGCAAGTGCAAAGTAATTATTGAACACGCATTTATAGATGTATGATGACAGACACCTGGTCAGGAGAATCCAGTTGCAAATCTTAAGCACAACTATTTAGCACTAGCAAACTTCTCTAGTAAGGTTTGTGGATTAAGGGACCAAAAGCGATTTGGATTTGGAATGGATCAAGTCCCTCCAAGGTTTCTATTGGCCATGTATTTCCAAAATAATCCCACTATCATCACAGTGTTTTCATGTTCAGCTTGAAAAACAACATCTGATTTCTCATCTCTTCAAAGATTCCTTGACTGCTAAGTTGTTGATTACAATTCAGATGTTAATTGAGGAACTGGAGGATGAGTGTGGGGGTTTTTTTGCAGTGGAATATTTTTGCTGGAGAAATGAGGTGGCAAAGGATGTTTTTGACAAATAGATGCCAATTTAATGCTGCTACGTACACTATTCCTACTCTCCCCTGCAGGGGCTTCCTTTTGCAGTCCCACAATGTGCTAGTTTCCAGAGGCTATGCCTCTGATTATCTCAAAGTTGACAGCATTTCAAACAGTCAGCAACCTTGTTTTAAACGAAGCTGTGGTGATTGGTTGAAAAAGACAGCCTGAAGGCCTCCTGATCCAGGAAGCCACTTACACATATGACATCTTCTCCATACCCTTACTTCTTCAGATCCACTCAATACCAGTTTCTACCATGATAGTGCCCTCGGGAAATCAAACAATTAATAATGGCTGAGAAAAATGCAAAGTTAATTGATGCTTGTTCTATTATTCAATGAAAATTGTGGTTGCCCATGATAGATCTGCAATAGTATTTCTCTTCCTGTGTCTTCCCTTTTGGCACTGCTAAGTCTTTGGGTCAGAGAAAGTGATTCTCATATGTATTTGTTAAGTTTCTGGTCTAAATTAACACTTCTGTTGGGAACACAAGAATTTTCTCCCAAATGTATAATTATTTTTTTTCTTCATATCTTGAACATGCCTTGTAGAAAATTAAAGTTGATTTAAAGATTTTAAGACTCAGAGAGTTGACTCAATCAAAATAAACCATACTGTAATTTTAGACTTAGTTTGTCTAATGTGATATTCTGTGTTGTCTTTACTTCCTAGACTAAAATGCCCCCTGCCATCAGATATTTTTTCTTCTGGTAGATAATAATAAAGGGCAAAAAAAAATTCCTAACTTTCCTTTGCAGAAGTTACCTATATAGCATCCCTGAATCTATTTCTGAAAAAAGTTTCACGGCCTCCACTCTTTTTTTTTAACTCTTCCAGAGCCTTCACATTTTAGCACTATTCAGTTTGTAAAATGGGCAGTTGGAAAAAGCATTGTTTTGATTTAACACCCTCACTAAAGCCCTATGGATAAGTCACATTTGTCTCCTTTTCCTCATTAAGCCTTTGCTCCTGGAACTCACAATCCTTTTGGTCCAGGAAATCAGAGAGGGAATTTGCCATGCTGGCAGTACAGCCTGAATTCTTCATGTGTGTTGTTGCTGTTGTGTTCTGGATATACATATATATATATATATATATATATATATATATATAGGTATCTATATATATAGAGAGAGATAGATATATATACATATACACACTCTTGCTTTCTTCCTGTTATTGTTGTGAGACCGCATTTGGGGAAAGGAGGGAAGGTGAATGCAGGACCTTCAGGAAGAAAGGAGCATTTGAAGGAGTGGAACGTGGAGACAGGATGTTCCAAGCATAACAGGAACATAAAAAGGAATGAAACATCATTTTGGACAAGCAGAAAAGGGGAGAGGAGACAAAAATGTTGAGTCGTTGGCAAGCACTAAATCAAAGAGGGGGGCCTTGAAGTCAAGGGCAATGCCTTCCATTATATCAATACAATTAATGGCATCCTTTTCAGTTATTTGCATTAACAGCAAAGTTAATGCCGGCAAAGATCAATGCTGAGATTAGTGATGTCCAAATCAACATGCTTTTAAGCAAATTATTTCCACTGTCTGAGTCCCTCTCCTAGTTAGTAGCATGAATCTTTGGTGGTGTCTGCAGCTCCATCAGTAGATGCCTCTTAAGGGCTGCTGTCTCTTAAATATAGTCCTCCTAACATTAGTACCACTTGCACAGTAAGCAGGAATATCAGGTCAATAGATCCACTCAGTGTGGATGCCCTGTACATCAGCAACAATGGCCAGAAGCAAAATGTTCCTTTTGCATTAGTGATTAATATTACTATTATTATTGAGAATATTTTAATTTCCTTTTCTCTTTGATTGTCTCTCACACAATCTGATTATTGTGTTTATTCCTTCTAAAAAAATGAGCCTGTTGTCCTGGAACATTAAACCCAAACAAATAAATCACACCAAATCCCATGAACCATCTCTACCCATGTTGCAAAGGCAAAGTAATCAGGCAGCTGTGGTCAGTAGCAGTTCCATAATGTGATGACAATGTTCTTACTCCCAACAGGAGGCTTGTGAGCTTAAGACTTTCAAAAGCAGATTCAAAAAGATGCCTTTGGGTGGGAGCTGGTGGGAATAAAGCTAAATCTGTGTATCTCAAAGTACCCCAAAAACCTCTTAAGGAAAATACCCTTGACAGCAGTGACCCAAAATATTCTGCATTATTACTCAGTCTTGAGTACTCGGCTGAGTGTTGTTCCCTGTTCAGCTATTCCTGTATCGTCTTCTCTGCCTTTGGGCCCTCATATGGAACTTAGAAGTTCTCCAGCTTTGGTTCTGCCCCTACAAACATTTATCCTTGACAGACACGGAGTGCCTTGGCACCCTGAACATGCACGATAGCCAGTGACAGTGCTCTCTGCAGCTCCGCCGAGACACACCCACAGTACTCGATGTAGCTGCTGGCAACTCTGGGCTGCAAAGATTTTGGAGAGGCCTGATCAAAGTAATTTAGACAGCGTTTTTCTACTGAAAAATCATGTTTTTTAAAAAAATGCCTTTTTTTTTTTTTTTTCCCCAAGAGAAATCATCAGGGAAGTCTCCTAGATTCAGGCTTGAATTTCTTTTGAAAATTAGTGACAGTGAGAGACAGAGAACTCTGGAATAGCAGGCTTTCAGGAAGTTATCCAAAAAATTCCTTTTTTGCTGATCAGTCAGTTATTCTCTAGAATTTCCTTCTCTTTTTTTTTTTAATCATTACAATAAATCTGTGTACTTTGTGAGTCAAATTTTCAGTTTGCTAACAAGTTACAAAATTTGAGAGGATTGTATAAGAAACATCTTTTTAAATACCATTCTGTTGGAAGACATGATTTCAAATTAATCTTAAGTGCGGACCGTTGGCAAGACAGTTTTGCTGGTAATAATAGAACAAGGTTTTGATGATATACCAAAGATATGAAAAATATACCCAGAGCCCTAAGACTATATATGAATGGAGCACTAGAGGTATCAGTAACAGTGGTATCAGTACATTTTCTGATGGCTGGATAGGAAGGTGGACCATGATGGGCAATATCTTTGGCTATCAGTTAGTATAGGATAAACATTTCACAAAGAAATATTTGTTACAATTAAATACTGTGGTTTTGGCACCTTGAAGAACTGTATGACCTACTTGGATTCTAATTTCTTTTAATTTCTAGAGATCCTGTCACCTCCCTCACAAAACAGCAATGTCTTCCCCCCTACACATGGTGTTTTGTGACACTAAGACATAGTGTCAGATAAGCAGAGTGCTTTCTTGCAACCCTTTTCCTTCCTGATAGCCCCCAGCCCTTGCTAGGCTATTAAGGAAAGCCAGAGGAAGGTGAAGGGAACGTCTTTGGGCCCTGGTTTAATTCAGAGCACCTGCTGTCTTCCTAGGTGCCAGAATTGTATAGCCTTGTTGGGAGCCAGGATGTAATAGCTGTGCCTGATAAATAGCAGCACTAAACGTGCTACAGCAAAGGTTTTCTGTACTATAATAATTGTAGGCGCTGACTTGGTGCAATATATCTTTGCCAGCGTGTAGTGACAGAATAAATAGCTGTTTTTAACTATAGGATCAGGAAAAGCTAATGCAGTGATTGAGGGAAAGTATCCAGCTAAATGTAGTCTGTCTTTGTTGTGCCGTCCTTCCAGCCTGGCTTTACCCATGCTGAGGGGGGGATGGAGGGACTCCAGCCTCGCTGGCATCCACTGCTCCTCCTGCACCCCGCAGGGCTGGTTCACACCCAGGGTGCATTGTCAGGGTGGTGTCTGCCCCTGTGATGGCTCCTGAGCAAAGAGAATGAGGAGGCAGAGAGGAGGCAGAAAGGAGGCTGAGAAACCGAACATTCCTGGAAGCTGTTGGAGGAGAAAAAAATCAAGGTCGTGAGTTCACAGTCTTTGCAATCTGGTCAGTCTTTGTTGGCCAGGAGAAAATTAATGTGAGTCCAGCCCAATTCCTGGCAGGATTTCCCTCACACAGAAGGGTGCCAGAATGGTTGGTCACCATGTTGACAGTCCTGCAGGGACCAGGATTGAGAGGGGGCTGGTATCTAAGCTAATGTCAACTATTTTTTCCTGCCCATACCTGGGATATATTATCTTGCTCAGGTGGTTGTAGGATATTTCACACAGTCACTTTCTTCCCTGCTGTGGTTTTTTTTTTGGAAATAAAATAAGCACTATACCAAAGAAGAGCTGTCATTGATGCCATGCTTCCAGGCAACAGCTATCCGGAAAAAAAATCAGACTTTGCGAAGTGTTGTCAGGGAAGAGAATCCCTTGTGGAAGATCTGCTTGGGGTATAAGAGATAAATATTTTCCTTCTTGGGTTCTGCAGTTTCATGTAAATCGATTTCTTATGAAAGATTAAGGTACAATAGGAGTAACTAGCAAGGGCCCTTTGGAGCATGGGCAAGCACAGAAGGGAGAGGCCTTGCTCCAGCTTGACTGTCACTGCTGCTGGCAGGAGGTCAAAGAAGGTGAAGCCTTTTGCTTCCATCCAGGGGCTGACCCAAGATGAGGGTTCCCTCCCACCCTTTCCAGGGCAGTGTTGCATTTGCTCTGCCCTGCTTTGCAGACTATTTTTCCTTCCATTTATCTTTTCTGTGGCTTTGCCTGCTCTTGCTGCTTGTGCTGAGAGTACACTTTGCATAATTTATCTCTTTCCTAATGAGGAGATGAAGTCCTGGCTGCAGCTAATGGCACTGAATTAGCTCACCTGCAGTCTGAGCACTGGATCTCATTTACCAAACCTGCTCTGAGTGTCTGCAAGCTCCTGCCTGCCTTTGAGGTACACACCTTGGAGATGTGGCTAGATGGTCAAGAGAGTGTTCAGGGGGGAAGAGTTTTTAGTCAGCTGAGACTAAGGTGTTTGAATGTTAAGTTGATCCTTCTGCTACAGTGAATGCCATACTCTCCTGAGTCTGTCTTGAGTGGTCACCAGGGACGAGTAGACCCAGAAAGAAAAGGTCTGCTTGAACATCAGATCTGGTAATCACTGTACCTGCATCCTTTTCATGCACACAAGCACTGTGTTTCAGGCAGGTCAAGGAAGCCTGCACATTGCTAGAGCTTTAATTGGTTCTAGTGATTTGTAAATGTGTTTCTCCTACAGCAAGGAAAAAGAAGTAAACAAAAAACAAAATTTCATTGAGGAGAGATTGGGTTTTGGAACTTTAAAAAAAAAACCCAAACCAAAACAAACCCAAATGAACCAATCTAAAAGGCAACCAAATCCTTCCAGCAGCATTTCCTCTGTAAGGCATCAAAACCTATGGATGATTGTAGGAACATTTTAAAGGTAGGAAATGAATCCATGTAAAACTTGGTGACCATCATCTTATTCAAGAAGTCAAAGTTTCATGAATTTGGTAAAAGAGTGCAGGAATCCTTGGAATTTTCAGGATATTTAAAATGCGGTTCTTGATTCTTGGCTATGAATTCCATCCTTATACTCTGTCTGTGGGGCAAGGGGTAGCAAATAGAATACAATTCCGTGTTCATGCTGCATACATCAGTCTAAAGTAAATTCCATGGCAGTCTTATAGGGCTTTTTATGTAAGAGCAAGTGTAGAATCCTGTTGAGCCAAACTAGAGATTCACAGACTAGCAGAATATCTGACTGTGGCAAGTGGCACACACTCGGGCAAAAGGTACCAAAAAGAAAGTAGCCTGACAGTGACGGCACTCTTTCATTAAACAGCTGTATTTTGGGCAGTGCTGTCACGCCTGTAAAGTATCCTCATCATCCCACACAAAAATTAGGAGTATTGACTAAACTTGTTCCACAAGCAGCAGAGAGAAAGTGACATCACAGGAAGATAGGAACTATCTTACCCGAAGACATGTAACTTTTCCTGGCCAAAATCATCTGATGCTTTAACTGAAACTTCCTCATAACTGAGCCAAATTTTTTTCTGAGTGAAGTGTTTTAATACTGTTGTCATACCTGTACTAACTTTTTTCTTCTGCACTCTAAGAAGGAACAATTCTTTCAACTGTTTCTTGTGGGCAATGTTTTCTCAGCCTCTAACTCATGCTCCTCTGAATTCACTGATCAATCCACACATTTCTTCAAGGAGACTGCCAAACCTTGGTTCAGCTGGGGCTTTTTCAGTACAAAAGGGTGTAAAAACTGTTCATCTTTTTTCTGCCATAGTCTAGTTTTAGCCACTTGAGTTAGGAGGCATAGTGAACAGTGTTAATGCACTGCCCTGTGCTAAAGACTGCATCAGTGCCACTAGAGGATATTAAATATTTCATGGTTTGTTCTTGTTTCTTTTCTCATCATACTGTACAATTTCAGCATCTTGTGCCGCCTAGAAGAGGTTGCTTTAGATAATAATGACTGGCTAATGTAAGGCAGAAAAACTCTTGGATCATTCTTGTGGTCTCTTCTGGCCCTAAATTTTTGAATCTTCTGTTGTATTTGCTTGTGTTTCTAATCCATTCTAATCCATATGCATCCACGTGTGTGATGAATGTTAATGTAGATAACTACCTGTACAATTATCCTTATAACAATCATTACACATGTTTTTGTGGTTGCACTTACACAAAAATCCGTGTGTCTGGGTATGTGAAAAACATCCATAGAGACAACACTCGGAAGCACCCAAGTGTTTTCCAATCCAAGGATTAGGGGATGGGTTTGGCCTGGCTGTTTCTGTTACAGGAGGGAAAGAATGGAACTGGGGGCAGATCCTTGAAAAAACTGATCTTCCTCTTTACCTTTGCAGTCCTCGAAGAGTGATGGATGTAGAATTAGTGGATCATTTTTCCAGCACACCCAAATTGTCCCTAGATGAGAGCAGGCAGGTGGAGGGGCAGAGCCATTTAGCTGCCCCTAGCAATGTTCTTCTCTGGGCAAGCAACCAGGTTTCTGGCCAGAGCCATCCCTGCATACACCTGCAAGTGTTTAGATAGGAATTTCATCGCACCATATCAGTGAAAACCATCCTCCAGGACAAACATGTGCAGGAGAGCAGCAGTCCCAAAAGCAGCCTAAATACCAGGAAAATTGCCAGACCCTGCTGCACGCTAGACATATGCTGAAAGCATCTCTAGACCATGACGAGATCCATGAATCCCTGGGCTTCATTTTCTTCCAGCCCCCTGTTCATATTCATGAGTTCAGTGGCTTTCAAGATAGGTTTTGTTCCATCTTCTGTCCTCCTTTCCAAGGCAAGAGAACCACAGGCACTCTGAATTCACAGACTTCTGTGTATTCTTGAGTTAGAAAGAAATTGTTGGAAAATGGAAATCACTTGTGATTCTGGATGTCTCTCTGTTTGATTGATTTTTTTTTTGGATTCCCTATCACCACTTCTACCCTGCTAGTCTCCCCCTCCTCCCTGCCTTTTGGGAGCAAAATCTCTAAGCATGGAGACAAAAATTGTACTGGAAATCAGCAACTGGGTACTTGCTCTGTAAATTTCAAATGCTGATGCATTTCTGTGTTAGCCAAAAATAGCAACGAAACCAACAATAACAACAAAAACAACAACAAAATGTTTAATGCAAATCACTTGCCACTGACTCTTTTCCAAAACAGAAACATTTACTCTATAGTGCAGTGCAGCTGGCTGCTGGCCCCCTGTGGAGATTTCTGACTAAGGTACCATTTAGAAACAATTTGGCTGATCCATCTTATGTATTTTTGGCAGATCTTTTCCCTCATTCCTTCTTTACTAAGAAATTACGACAGATGAGCCTCAGCTACAGATATCATTTGCTAGATTCTCCTAGAGGATTATTTTAAACCTAGACCACCTGTAGATGTCCTATTCATCCTTTGGACACCTGTCCCAAGATCAGACAACTTGTGGCAACCCTATCTGTAAACTCCAGAGCACTTCCTCTGGGATTCTCCAATACTGGTAAAATCCAGGTCCTGCTGAATTCAGTGGCAAAGCTGTGGCAACACTTTGTGCCCAAACCCTGTTCATCCACATGATGATTCTCAAATTATGGAGATGCCCATTGAATCATTTGTTTATCGATTCATCCCATCTTCATAGAGACTTTCTTCTCATCAAACTTTATTCAGTATTTCTAACTGGGGTCAGTATTAAGTTTAACTCAGGTTGCAATTCAGTCCCTTGGCAATTTGACCAATGGCTCAAGAAGAGCCATTATTTTGTGAGGTAACACCAGAAGAAGCCTAACACAACTAATTTAGGCGTCTTGCCTTAAGAAAACTGTGGTTAAATTCAAATCCTTCGGAAAACATAAGGCTGTGTCCAACACTCTCCATAGCCTCT
Source organism: Aphelocoma coerulescens (assembly GCF_041296385.1). NCBI lineage: Eukaryota > Metazoa > Chordata > Aves > Passeriformes > Corvidae > Aphelocoma > Aphelocoma coerulescens. The sequence continues at coordinate 7,602,234 of NW_027184085.1, forward strand.
CCAGCTGCCCATTTTTGTGCTGTCTCTATCTGTACCTTCATAATACTCAGGTGAAAAAAGTGTTCATCTATTGTGACCTTCATGTAGTCACTTAATCTCAGTGCTAGAGTTCCTGTAACTTTCCATCCTTTCCTATCCATCATCTCTGCTTACACTGTGGAGTCTTTAGGCAGCTTAAGCTTCCTGGTAGCACTAAAATATAAATCATAAATTATATTAAGGTCATCTCTCCTCTCCAATATTGTATTTAAACAAAACATATATGGTTTTTCAGCTGCTTTTCAACCATTGTTATCTTACCCTTTTCAGGCTAAAATGAGAGCTCTTACTGGATTACATTCAACACACATAAAATTTAGGTGTCTGCAAGTAAGGTGCTGAGGTTAATCTGGTCATCTAGATGTTTCTATAGACAATGAAGGAAAAGGACCATCACAGAATAGAGTTTTTCTTGTATATTATGAAACTATGACTAAGAACAAAAGAAAGCTTTCTTTGGAGATATGTGCATCTCTTTATTTGTTCATGGAAGAAGTTGGAATGATTAGGTTAAACTAAATACTGCACTGTTAAAATTCCAATTGACAGAGATTAAATGAATCATATGCTAAATACACACACTTCTTACTGTGTCTGTTTTATCCAGTGCCCTGGATAAGCATGACATTTCTGCTTCTATATTTTCTGATTCAGACCCATTTTTCTTATTGATCGTCTTTTCTTTCCCTTACAAGCACAGGACAGCATTGTTGGAAGTATCATTTTTTAAACAGGTGCTGTCGTAGCAGACCCTAAGACACAAAATGCAGCTCTAAAGGTGTCATGTAAGGCTGGAAATGCCTGTGATTGTGCAATCATGAAACATTTCTTCTCATCCCGAGTTTACCATACATTTCAGTTTTGGTGACAGCCCAAAATTTCTCTGTGCTAACTTTCCTATTAAATGAAAACAGCCCACTTACGCATCTCTGTTTCCCCCTCAAAGATATTTTTGTTGACATGTTTGAAACTTTGAGATTACATTGATCTTTCTGAAGGTTGAGAAATTAGCACGTTTTACCAAAGTCACTCTAAGGATATCTGCTATTTTTACTTCATTTCACACATCATGTGGTGATTCTTGAAGGTGTAGTCTATGACATATAGTGACATGATTATGCAAAGATTGCCAAATATGTTTTAGACAAAGATTCATTACCAAGAAGCTCGAGTAACCTTCCATGATAGACAGTAAGATAAAATATTTCAAAGATTTTGTTTTAAAATAATTAGATTTTAGAGGTGGCTGCCTATATATTATACACATAGAATTTTGCACACAATTCTTTCAATGAACTCAAAAAGAAGAAGTGCATTGTCCAAAACCCACTGACATTAAAGAGAAGCTCTCTGACTTGAAACTTACCTGCCTCGACAAGAATGAACTCAGACATGCTAATTTAACATTTTACTGTTCTGTTTTCTTTCTTTGATTATCTCATGTGATCTTTCTCTCTCATATTCTAGTTTAAAAAGTACAGTCTTATAAGATTTACAATGATGGATTTTTTTGTTTTTCTTCTTCTGTTAACTTATTGTCTGGCTATAAACTCATGATAAATTTCAGACCTAAAATGTGCCAAAGTCTACAAACCCAGTGGATCACCACATGGGATGAATAAAAAGCAGAGCTGCTATTTGTCTGCCCTTGGAGCTAATTAGTAACTGCAGCTCATATCTCCCTTATACCTTGGATATTCAGACATGAGCAGAAGATGGTTACATTTCAGTGTGTCTACTTATGTCTCACTTATTATTAATTTCTCTCTAAGATGTTTCTCATTGCTCCAAACTGTAGATCAAAGTGATTCAGATGTTATCTGGATCCTCCTAAATTCCAGGTAGCAATATGGGAAGGGTTAGCTGCATACCCATACAGGACTGACCTCCTGCCTCTCAGCAGGGCAAACATGCATCTTTACCAGCTCAGCTTGAGTTGATCCTGCCTTCTAGTGAGGGAAACCGAGCTTTGGAGCTCCCTTCCAGCCCTGTTGTCTCTGATTTCCTTCAGGGAAAAGGAAGCTCTCCAAAGCAATTTAGGGTGGGGTCTCTGGAGAATGAAGTATACTTTCTGCAAAGGGCAAAGCAAGGAAGAACTCATTCTGCTAAAGTTATTCAATGCTATCCCCTGCCAACATTTACTTAATTATCTTTCTGTTCTATAATGGCAATTGAGTTACGGCTCTTTCCTGGAACTTCTATATCCTTCCCTAGTGAATGTGTTTGTGTGTGTGTTTTAAAGAAGAATAAATTGAGTCCAATCAGTTGTGCTTTGCCCGAGGCAGAATTTATGATGGCCTCATTGGAGAAAGAAGCCATGAGGCAGGACAGGACAGTACTGCTGCTATATTTTAGCTGTTAAATATGCATCATAAACTGAATGCTCTTCTCTCCATACTCTTCAAAAATCTGTCTCAGGGATATTGTTGCCTCTTGTCAGGATCGTGCACTGCCTAAATGTTTCATTCCTCTGTACTTGCTCAGCTCCTCCAAATTACTTCAGACCTTGTGGTCTGCATTCACCCAGACCTCAGGCACACAGATTGGATGTTTCAACTCCATCCCCTCGCTGCAGAGTCAGTTCGATGTCCATATAAAAAAGAAGGGTGATCCCCTGCACAGCACATTTGCCTGGTGAACTGAAGGCATCATTTTCTCTATTATCCACTTTCTCCGGTGTTAGTTTGGAGAAGACAGCTGGATGGGAATCTTCTCAGCTAATTTTAGTGCTAGTGAAAGGGAAGGTTCTCAATCGAGGTTACTATTCATAGCTCTCTATCGTCAATAGGGAGACACAGGCACCTTTGCAAGCCTTTGGATGACGCCTCTTGCAGCACAGAACGATTCACTGCATGGGGCACCTGACTCCCTGTTGATGATTCTGCAAGTGGAGATGCCTAGAACAAACCTGGTGTCTGAGCTTTTCTGGTTAGATTTTAGTGAGCTGAATCTATCACTCAGTTGCGTACCTGACAGATGAGAATGGGCTGACTTCTCTGGAGATGTTTGAAGGATATGTGCACTCCAAGTTGTTGCTCAGATGGTATTTCAGTGAGGCCACAGTAGATACTGAGGATTTGTACCTTTTACTTCTCCAAGAGCTTTTCCCAAGATCTCCTAGTTAATATTACAAGTAGCATCAAAGTCAGTTTACTCCTCACTTTCATAGCCTACACTGATATAATTACAGAAACACTGCTCCTACAACAACTCTAAGAAAGCCACCAGCCATCAGCTGTGTGCAGGAGTAACAGCATAAAAGAACAAAAACTATAATCACTTTCCTTGCAGGAGATTTTTGAAAATTAGAATGCATGGGAACCCTAAATTTCAAGTTTTAGAGGGTTCTACTAGAGCTAACTTTTCGAGATACTTTTCACATATTATTGTTAATGCTTCTCTGCTGCATGAGGAGACTCCAGGCTGAAATAAAGGTCTGCTGTGCTGCCCTTTATCAGAAGACAATGCATTCATGGCAATATAATGTAAATAAAGAAAGAAAAGATGAAATATTTTGTCAGTTACTGGTCGTGTGATCAGGAAAAAAAATGGCACTTAAAGAAACACTTGACAGCATTCCTCCAACTCCCTAGTAATGAATAGTTTCCAGTTCCCAAACAAGAACAGACAGAGTGTAACTGAACATAGGCCCAAGGTGCCTTTGCACTAATCCTTATGTCCTAGGGTTATTTGGCTTTAGTTTTATTTAGTGTCAAGTTTTACTTCTATAAAGAGAAAAGAGGGGAAAAAAAAAGAAAATAAAAAAGGTAGAGCTGATGAATTTCCCCTCTTCCTATGGAATGAAGTGCCAGTACCTGTTGAGCTGCATCTTCATCGCTGCCTTGGGGGTATTTGATTTCATGAATCTGATTAAATTATTCTGCTTTCAGTATTTCTTTAATATTGCTTTATAAAATATACTCCTAGTGGCTTCAGTAGTAAGAGCACTTGCTGTACTTTCTTTAAAGCTTGCACTGCCCCTCATGAGACTGGTGGGAAGAGCCCTTATTAAAGAGTTCAGTCATAAAAGCTTCTTCCTCTAGAAGTGCTTTGAAACAACTGAAACACACACATACTTTTTCACTATGATTATAGAGGCACCCATATTAATGCCTTTCAGTGTACTATATGGACATCTCTGATTTAATTGGTAGAAAACCTCCTTCTGCAGAAATTTCAGAACATTGTCATCTGATCAAAGTCACTAACTGATGGGACACCATTTCTCCCCCCCCCCAGTGGTGAATACCTGGAATTTGTTCTGTGGCAAAATGTTGCATTTTTATATCATGGGGGTTTCTGAGGCTCTGACCTTATGTAGGTTAAGGCACTGCATGAACATTCAGTGAGGGACTGTCCTGGTGGCAAGGGGTGCATAGACCTCATGAGAAGCATGGATAAAATCAAAGTGGATGGAAAACAATGGAGAGAGGGGATTAAGTGAGGCCAAAGTGAGTGCCAAAGGAAGGGCAGAGCTGAGGGAAAAACCCTTCCTCTCCCCCACTTGCCTAGTACTGCTGTACTGTTACTGGTTAAAGATCCTTTTCAAATAGGAAATTGTCTGTCCTGTTGCTGTTCTGTGCCCCTTGATCTGCTGTCAGTTCTGGCCATAGGGACTAAGGACACTGGGCCTTCAAAACCACGTAAGAGTACTAGGAGCAAAAGTTCCAAGGCAAGTCTTCAAAGCCGAAAGTGAGGAACCCAGCTCTTCTCTTTTCTGTGCATTACCCATAGAACACATAAAGCGTGAACAAAATATTATATAATATACTGCTCACAGAATATATACCAATGTACTGAAGAGACCGGCTCTTGATCAGTCTCTATCTCCTCAGTCTGATCACATGCTCATAGAAATTTCTATTTTTTATATCACTTGGATGCATGCAGTGTGATGTGCAGGGAAACACGGCCCTGTCTTCTACCTGGTTCTTAACTGGGAAATTATCCATCTTATTGCTGCTGATGAAAGCCCTTTATTGCTATTAAATGTCTGCAAATAACACCTAAATTGCATTGCTTCTCTGAGGCACTTATTATATACCTATATAAATGTATATAATAATTGTTAGGAGCAACTCACGCATCTACTGCTGGTTTGCAAGATAAATGACATTAATCAATAGGATGCCTACAGAACTTTTGGTGAGTCATTTGTTATGTTAATTGAACCACTTAAAGTAAACTGTCAATGAACAGAGATTTTTGACAGCTGAGATGAGACGTGGGGCTAATTAGTCAGTTGCTATTCAAAAAAAAAAAAAAAAAAAAAAGTCCCAGTTTTAATAATGTAATGTTTAAGAGAGAAGATAATGTTAATCATCTGACCAGACCTCTCTCCCAGAGGATATAGTAGCAAAAGGCATAGCCCGTCACAAAAATCAAGTTTCTCTTGGAAGCAAACAAAACAAATGGCTGGCTGTGCAGAGATGACAACCTTTGCAAGAGAGCTGATGTGTCCCATAGGTTACAGAGAACTTTTTAATTAATACACAAAAGCCCAACTTCTGCTCTAAATTACCTGTGTCCTTTTAGATCAATCCCCTTGTTTTCGCTCAAAGTATTTTGCATTCATGCTGGCAGCAATGAGATCATTGGGTCTGACTGCGAGGCTTAGTCCTAACCTACAAATCAAATGGATTGATCAGATACACACACAGTCTAGAAGGCATGAGCAGCATTTTGGCAGCCCTTTGGAGCCAGGCTGTAGAGGATGTAACCGCATGAAGTTGCAACTGAGAGCACAGGAGAAACTTCAAAATGTTGCATCTCTCTTTCTGTGATAGTTTCCAGAGTTTGTAAATTCCTCCATTGTTTTTCAGTGCTGCCACTATCACTCTTGAGGTTGAGGAAGCCACAGCAGCAGAAGGCTTTGGAAAAGAAGTGTTTTGGTCTTAGAGCACAACAGAAACTTTCTAATTCTAACAGATGTAGAAATACTTTGAAAGAAATTACTGTTCCTTACGTCCCCAACTGCTGTATGGGATAAATAGTTAATCTTGATTCCACTGAGGGCATGCCAGAACGCCTGTTGCCTTAAACAACAGGACTGGGACTTACAGCTGGTAGTACATCCCGCCCTGAGGTGGACACAATTCTGTAGCAGATGAACTGTGACTCTGGCACTGTAGCAAGTGTCAGTAGCAATCACCAGTTAACCAACTTACCACTAAAACTCTCTCTTTTATGTTTGCTGAAAAAGTAGTGAAGATAATTTACCTTTAATTGCAAATTTCTGTTCTTAATGACAACCATCAAGGTTGTGTGGAATCAGAGCTGTCTCGTTTGCTCAGTACAAGCATTGCAAGGAAAATAAAATAACCTAGACAGCCAGTCATCTTAAATGTTGCCACTCAAATTTTCCTTAAAATAATATGATAAAATAAAGGCAAACTCTTGAATGTGTTGAGGAAAAAAAGCATTTCCATTGCTACTGGGTCTTAATTTCTGTTAGAAGCAAGTGCAAGCCAGAAATTTCAATCTCGATTTCTTTCTGGTTTTATAACTGTTCTTGGAAATTACTAGACTTCACAAAGCGCATTTGGAAGAAAATTGATTTTCGTAGTTTTAAATTTTCAGGCTTTTAAAGTTAACTGTATGGTACAGGTACCTGAAGTTAATACATAACAGTAACCAAAGGAAAAGTATTCAAAGCAGCTTTTCACAGTACTAAGTAACAAGAAACTAGTTAATGTATCACATAAAATGTCAGCAATACTGTAGAATGGTCAGGTCTCTCTGTCTTTTAGTCTACTGGTGTATATGCCCCTATGCCTCTACCATGAAAGTTCCTATATTATTATGTGCCATAGCAATATTGAAAAGCTAAAGACATTGTCTCTGTGGGTTGGCTGTTGCCATTTTTCTGTCACTCTGGCATTCCCCTTGAACACATTCACACACACACGCATGCATGTCATTCGACAGATTTTGACTAAGATACAATGAACTGCATTTCCAGGAGCAGTAGGAACAACACCCGTCTTTAGCATCTTCGCAGGCTGACCTGTAATCCAGTGAAATAGATGTCACAAATGTCACAAATTAGGAACTGGAGTTTTCACAAGCCCAGAGTGTTGAGATGGTTTTTGCTGCTGCTTGTAGATAGAGGTAGGGTGACACAGACCTCACCATGAGGGAATGTTCAGCTTTCTCCAAGGCAATTCAGCTTAAGCAAGCATGAAGCACAAGCCTCGTCACCCAAACCTCCAGACCTACTTAATCTGACAGGTCTGAAATAGATCAAAGCCTATGAGCTCTTTCCTTTCTCTCTGCTTTCTAGTGTTCTGGCATTTAGTGTCTTGCTCTGTCTGGAGCACCGTCTGATTGGAGTGGGTGATGCCCTGTGAATTGAAGGGTTAGTGAGGGCTGAGAAACGTGAAGTGGACATGGCAAGTCTTCGGATTGAGTTAGCAAACGGAACAATCTGTGAGGTAAGGGAAATCAAAAAAAAAAAAGTGATGGTTTCAGAAGCACTGAAGCCTTTGCCTCAAGCTGAGACCAGCTTGCTCCTTTCCCCTCTGTGTCAAAGTTAAAGAGATGAGAAACCACTGTAGGATGGGTCTCTTGCAGGCACTTAGATACAGGCTCAAAATCTGTTCTGGGTCCAGCTGATTCATTGAGTATATCCTGTGCTGTAGCTCATTCAGAGCTCAGGCATGGCCTTCAATTGCTTAGGACAGGTTTCTTGCCCAGAACCCAGCTGATTTCTTGAGGACCTTTCAAATTCAATTTTACATGATTCTGTGCAGGAAGATTTATCTCAGTCAGGGACTCTTCAACATTCCCCTTTTAATCAACAGAAGATACAAATCTTTCAGGGCCTCCTCTGGCCATTTGTCTCTGGTTTTAGGAACATACATTTTTAGCTTTTGACATCTGCATTGTGCTTTCCCAAATGACAGCTATTGGAAGAAGGAAGGAAAAAATTTCTTTGTTTTAATCTCTCCTTACATCCTTGCTCTATGCTATGGCAGCTTCCTGTTTTATTGGTTATCAAGAAATTTGTTGGTTTAAGGAGTGCTCAAATTTCAGACTTTTTCTTTTCCATCTAAAGAAGAAAACACACACATTTTGATGCAGGATTTTGATTCAGAGAATTACTAATTTTCATTTTAAAAAAAGAGTCTATTTGGCTGATTCTTGTTCACAACTGCAAACCCTGACTCTCCTCTACAGTTTGTTTCCTTGCTTTTCCACTAATGCTGAGCGACTTTGAAAGAGATTCATGAATACAGTGGTCTGGGAAATAGGAAACCCAGGGCAGAAGGCAGAGGTGTTCATGTGTGGAGTAGGAAATGAGATTTCCTTCACCTTTACCGAGTATAAGGATTTTAAATCCAAACATTGGCATCTATATGTGTTGAGAGGATACTGCCTAAGAATAATCTTCTAGAAAACTCCAAATACTTCTTCAACTGAAATCTAGACTTATAATGTATGCATCAGAGGTCAGGCTATGCCTTGAAATCTGGGTGGGCTTGAAATCTGAAGTAGCCTTAATCTCATTAATGACCTCACCCCTCCCAAATTTTGCTGAGAAAAAAGAAAAAAAAATGGGTGTGAAAAAAGATCCAACTTTACAGCCTTGACCTATTTCTAATCCTGTTCTGATTGCTATTTACTGGGCTCCTTTCCAAACATACTGTTTACTTTAGGGCTGATTTTTCTCCATCCAGATTAAAATTCCAGTGAGTTTCCCTCATTCCTTTAGACTGTAACCCCAAATGGGCCATGGTATTTTATTCAGAATATAGTAGCTGGATAATGATGCTCTCAGCAACTCGCCGAAACCAGGCAGTTTGTATATGAGGAGCTCGTATGCCCACAGAAGCACACAGGAGCTCATGCATATGGCCCTGCAAATTGCCTCATGCACACACACACGCAGACAAATGCGCTCCATGAACATGCCCACGGTTCCTTCTACGCTATGCACATATGGACTAAACAATTACACTCACCTATGAGCCTGTCACAAGGCAACAGAAATGCCAGCTGCCTTTGAAGTTTCCCGAAGAGCAGGAAAACGAGTCAACAGTGCTGGCCAACATCACATCATTAATCATCTATTAGCCGAGGTTGTGTGCTCCTGTCACCTGTCACTTTGTAATGCATGCAAATCACTCCAAGAGTAACATTTTCAGCCTGACATTTCCAGGGCCAGAGCTGGGATCAGCCTGCTCTTTGTATTCAAGATTAAAAGGAAGTGGAGAAACAAGTGGTGAGATTGCTGGAAGGAGACAGGGAGAACGAGAGAAATAAGAAAGGTAATGAAAAATTGGTCAGGAGAGATGAGTTTAAAAATAGAAAGCTAAAATTGTGAGGTTTTTGCATATGACCAGGAACTATGCAGTTTAAAAACATACCTCTGCTCTCTAGCTCTTAAAGAAAGTGAACCATAAAGATGACACTATTTTCCTGATAAACTGTGTAGAAAGGGAGAATCATTTCTGTATTTTTTTTCTTTATTTGTATCTTACAAATTTGAAATCTGATCTAGCTTTAGAAATCTCTATCTGAACTGCTTGCTATAAGTTCCCATTACAGTCAATGTATGGAAATAAGATATTTTTAATACAATTCCCCAATCTCTCTATTAGATACATATGTTAGGAAGAAATAAATTGCTGAAGTGCATGGAAATGTCTAATTCTCTTGTTAGTCTAGCAAGGGAGCTGAGAGTGACTAGGTGAGATATACACGAGTACTGTAGGTATCTATGTTTACTGAGTTGAAGCTCAACCCTATTGATTTTTAACTCAGTTTGATTTCTGATGATTCAGAAGAGACAGAAAGGGTCATACCAAACCAACTTCCTCTATTATTTTTGTCATGACTCTTGAAAAGGTAGGATAATATAAACTCCTCATATCCTAGATCTGACCAACCTAAAAATGCCACATTAAGTCTTGAATATCTTTATTATGCACTATGTTCATTAACCAGAAACCTTTTCAGTAAATTAGTGTTGCATGAACAGCTTCTCCAGAAAGACCCACTCTTCTACTTACAAACTCCCCCTGCCATAGTGAAGACATCTTAAATTCTTTTTGGAAAGGTTATACCTGAACAAAGGTCAGTGCTACAGCAGTCTCTGCAACAGACTGTGAAGAGAAAAAGATGATTTTGGGGTTAAATAAATCTCAATGTTAAATAAATACCTGAGATAAATCAGATGGAGATGTCTCGTAGTTCAGGTAGAGGTGTTCAGGATTGTATCTCCAGATAGACAAAAGTTCCCACCTTCATATCTGTCTTTCATAAGACACTTATGTCAGCTTTCTCTCCAACCCCCTCCTTCCTTGTTATCATTCCTTTCCTTTTCATTATTTTCACTGCTTCTTCATTTGGCCCACTTTGGCAATATATGTCTGTCTTTTTCCCTGTCCATCCTTATATGGATGAACGTGTTAAAGAAAGTCATCCTCACGTGGATGAACATTGCTTCAGTGTGACCACAGGACAACCTCTGACTGAAAAAATATAAGGAGTCGCAGTCATTTCTGCTGTGGCTCCCCTCTGGCAGGGATGGTGGTGCTCTCTGCCATACCATTGCCCCAGAAAGGCAGACACTGATTAATCCTGCATATACTGGTGGGGAAGCAGTTCTGGGAAACCAGAATAAGGCATCAGCAGTCCTCACCAAGATTCAGTTACCTGTTCCCTGTCTTTGTCTTCTGAGGAAAAGGAGTACAGAAATTTTCTTTCCCATTTAAACCCTACATTTTCTTTCTTTTCTTTGTTGAGGTAAATCAGCTTTATTCTTAATTCCTTCGCTGGGTGTGAAAGGATATACCTTTCTGAAGGGAACAGCAGGGAAACATCTCATCTGTGGAGTCTAAATTAGGGTGCGACACTCCAAGCATGGAGGGGCAATATCCTCAGCTAGCCCACAGGATATGTATTTGCAGGAGATTTTGAGGCTTATTTCTTTGGATAGATAAACTGCAGATCATGATGGCAATTAATCATGGACTCATGGATGAGTACATCTGGAAGGGACCTCAAGAGGTCATCTCATCCATCCCCCAGCACGGAGGCAGGATAAATGTGCACAGACCATCCCTGACAGATGTGTGTCTGCTTCTCTCTGCTTCCACTCTGGATGCTTGCACACCATTATCCATCTAGAGAAGAAGCAGATTTAAAGTTATGAGGAGAAGCAAAAAATATCACTTTTTAAGCCTGAAGATTTCCCCCTTAGTGTCTCTTGGGGCCTGAATCCACTTTTTGGCAATAGGAAGATCCAATCCTCACTGTAAAATCTTATGAAGGGGAGGAGGTGTGAGCAATTTGCTCGTTTTGTAACCCAGGTTCTTTTCCAAGATGTAAGACCTTTTTGATTGCTAGTTCAGTAGAAAAGCTCAAAATTAAATCTTATCTGGATGTGTGCATGTGAAAAAAAAAAAGAGAGAGAAAAGGAGGAGGAGGAGGAAAAATTAAGTAAAAGAAAAGTGAAGAGAAAGAGACAGAAGGGACGGAAAAAGATAGAATGTGTAAGACAAAAGGGAAAACAGAGAGAGGGACAGGGACTGATTTGAATGGAAGAATGAAGAAACAGGAGGAACAGAGGACATACAGGCTGAAGTGAGTGTAGAGAGATGCTGGTTTTTAAGCTGGCCATTTCTAAGAGAGAGATCAGAAAGACTTTTTGTTGTTGTTGTCCTTAAGTGACTTCTCCCACTGGCTAACATCTCATTTTATGGTAGGTAAATAAGCCTGCCTAATTGGTCCCTTGTTCAAGAATGGGAATATAGAGCTGAGCCTGCTCCTTCTAAAGTGGGATCTTGTCCAATTTACGGTCTTAGCAGATGTGATCTCTTCAGGGTTCCACTGTAATGATAAATTGAAACATTTGAATGCTGCGTTCCCAGGTCTGGGCATCCAGCTTTGAGAGTGGGGAGAGAGGATCTGATCAACTTTCCTTCTGAAATGACAAATTGTGGTTTCCAGAAACATGACTTAGTCCCATTTGCAAGCCTAACAGTTGCAGAGGCCAAGAGTGGTCTGGGTGAAGAAGGATGCACCAAGGTCACTTGAGTCTGAAGGACTCTGGTCTGGGAGAAAAGATCTCCTTTGACAAGGAAAGTCAGGAAGTGCACCTTGACTCAGAAGCACTTTAAATTAAGGTGACACTTACAAACACTTTATTAATAATTAATAAGTGATTAATGAAAATTACTTTTTAGCTGATAAATTGCTTGAAGACACATTAGAGCATGTTTCAGAAAGACGTGGATAAATATTTTTATGCATTCTCATTTATAAATGCTTAGTAATGGGCTCTCAACTTTCAGGTGTCTCGGCGTCATTTATCCCCATCATCCTGGTGGCATGCTATAGAGACATCTTATAATCATTTATTTTCAAAATTTGTTCCTATTAATCATGTATTAATTATTATTAAGAAAACATTTGTGCACACTTCTCTTAATCTGAATTCTTACTTGACTGGTTTTCCTAGAAGTGTGGAGGAACACCCAGCTTGCACAGCTCATCACGTACTCCAGAGCCAGGCCGGTATAAAATGATAGTTCATGAGACCACCTCAGCTTACTCCAGCTAAGGACTGAGTCTAGGCTGCTCTGCCCTTCCTTTACTTTTCCCTGAGGAGCAAGGGGAGAATCTACAAGGATGCATGGGCATGGCTACCAGTGCTAAACAGCTCTGCCGTCTCTGTAGTGTCTGGGCATTACAGGATGGGAACTCAATGCTGAAATCCATCCTCCTGTGCACAGACCAGTGTGTTTTCCTCCTATCTGGTGGGTGGCAAACCAAAGCACAGATGCACAGAAATACAGATCTCGGAAGTTTTTTAGGCACCTATGGAAATTAATGAGCTTGCAGCTGAAAATGGCTAATGACTTATCTGCAGCTCAGTCCCATGCTGGTTCTTCACCTACTGGGCTGTTCTGCTGCAAGGTCAGGACTGGTCTGTCAGTGAAGTGTGTACAGAAAGAGGGAGGAGATGGGCTGTGTAAATTCTTTACATCGGGCTTTGACTGAACCTGTTCCTCCATAAAAGTTAGAGCAGCATGAAGGCTACTGTTATTTATACCAGCCTTAAGGACTGAAACGACATAGGGATACCTAAGCCAGTTGTGAGGATGACTGTAAAATTATCCTTAAATCACTCAATGAGTTTCCAGAGCCAGACTGATGATTTCACTAACTAGCAATAGAGCAGTAGACAGGACTACCTAACCGATGATTTTTTGATGAGTTTAAGCCAATGGCTCTTAGCCTGAGCTCAGAGCCCCTTGCCTTTTAGACTCCTCAATATCAGCCTGAGAGATGGGAGACTAAAGGAGTAACTTGTTAAGACCAAGTACTGGAGACAATATTTTCACCATACCTTGATCTTCCAATCAGCAAAGGGCTGGAGAATCTCTTCTCTGTCCTACATGGACCAGGTAAATCACTAATAGAAGCTGTCTTAGCTTAGAACTTTCTTCAAATAAGGATCTCAATTTATTCACTATGCATTTAATGGTGAGAGAAGTCAATATTGAAAAACACTTTCACTTTTCCAAGAAAGATTTTTTTCAGAAACACGCATTCCTTGGAAAATGAAAAAACAGCAGAACCTATTTCCTTGCAGTTTCTTGTGATTACTTTCTCTCATGTCTGTCAACCTGCAAATGAAACCTCCTGCACCAACTGGTTCAAAGTTATTGAGGGAAAAGAGAGAGGGATGTAAATAGACATTAAGATATAGAATAATCACAAAATCCCTCATTTCTTTAGGAAACCAAACTAAAAATAATTTGAAAATTAAATCAAAGTTTCCAGTGTCTTTCCCTGGTGCCTAAGCACAGCTCTGAGACAACAGACCATTGTGCAGGACACAATAGCCCTGTGACTCCCGAATTGAATTTGTTCTGCCTGTTCATGGCCAGTTTGCACTCAATTTTTATGCCTGTTGCATAGAAGAATCATTTTTCACAGACAATGATTTCTCCATGAGCCACTGTGGAATATGCACAGTGCAGTGACTTGCTGAATTCATAATTACCAATGCTCCTACTGGAAACACACAACTGCAAAAGTTATGCTCTTCCAGGCAGAGAACACAAACAATTTATCTGCCTGCCTAGGTTCTCGTATTCCCTGTGCCAGGCTGTGGAGTGCCTCTTGATCATTACTTGACCTACTGTCTCAAAAACTTTGGAAAATCAGAAAATTACTAACTTGGTGGCCAGTTGTGGGGAATTAGGGACAGGACAAGCGGACTAGGTGGACCTAGGAATTGAACTAAGGTCTAAAACCTAGTACCCATCCTGGCAGCTAAACTCCTTCTCTGATCAAAATCATCCACTACAGCAGGGTATTGAACATTTTGCCTTGATGACAAATGTCTTCCACTTGTCTGTAGTCCAAGAAATGTCCCTCCCATGCACCCTTGTGAATAGCTCTTAAAAAAAAATAGTCAGTACATACTCAAAAAATAATTCAGAGACGGCATATGTATGAGACAAAAAAAATAAATCTCAGAAAGTCTCTCAGTCCTTTTCTCAACTCCTCTGCTGTGGCTGATTTCTAAAATATCAGTAATACCTATAACACCAGTATTAAAGGACACTGTGTTGCCTAGAAGGTAGAGGAAAAATATAAGAAGAGGCAAATCTGCATTCTGTTCCCATTTTTTTTCCACTGGGGGTGCTGCATGGCTTGTGTTATTCACTTTCCCTCTGCCTACCTGTAAAATTAAAGTAATTTGGGGAAATTTGCTGAAAACTACTTCCCACAGAAGGTGTGTAAGGCCTATGTGTTTTTAATCACACCCATCTGGAGCTGTTATGAAAGGATGAGGGAAGGGCGGGTGCACACAGATAAGGAAATGCACGTGGTGCATACACGTGGGGAGCTTGGGAGGCACAGGAGTCTGGGATTTGTCTCAGTGCAGGAGCTGCAAGAAGCAAGAGTGGATCATCAGGCAAGAGGGAGAGATTTAAATGCCTCTGGTAGTCACACAGGTCAGTCAGACCACTGCTGCTGACACCGTGAGCCCTCCCGTAGAGTAGCCATCACATATTCCCACTCCAGGCAAACACTGGAAGTGCCTGGTCTGAACTCCCTCCTTTTTATCAGGGCTGACATGTGCTCCAGTCCAACATCACCTGAGTGCCAGAGGCTGGAAAAACCCTTGCATTCTTTATAAGATGCTCTGGGGGTAGCTAGCAGTATGTCATGTCTTCGCAGGTATTATGAGAAAAGAAGCAGAGACACAGGTGATTACAAATAGATTCAGAGATATAACTTTCCATCCAATTCCATCAGCCCCATCTCTCTTTAATATTTAGCTATTTCTCAATAAACTAAATTGACAGCAGAGTCTCTCCTGCTGAGTATTTAAAATATATGTGTATACATTATATACAGATTGCTCCTTATTTCTTTCCCTCCTTATATCATTAAACTGGTGTTGTGTCTGCTGCTCAGTAAATGTGTAAATGGCAGCTTCTCTTACCGATAGTGGAAAAGTTTGAATAGTGTGGCTTTTCCGTAGATGAGGGAAGGGAGAGGGAAGAGGAGGACTGTCTGCATGTCTACTGGGTGATGAGTGCGTGGTTGCAGGTGTTAAAGCAGAAACTATTTCCTCAGAGTCTTGGTGGTATGTTCTTTGACAGCCTCCTACACCCATGAAAATGTTTATGTGTTTAAATTCTTCTTTAGGACCCTAATCTTCTTTCCTTATATCGGGCATAAAATATCTAAAGTTAGGGACCTTTATGTCTTTTCAGATCACTCAAGTTTCTCCCTTCCCATCATATTAATTTCTATGCATGGGGTCTTATCATGGATCAGGGGTACATAACTGCCTGAGGAGCACACAAATGTATAAAAGGACGTGTGATTGTTCTGCTGAGGCACATCACAAGAGCAACATCCTGTGCACAGCATCTTTACTGGCCAACACAGGAGCTCCTCCAAGCCAGGAGCTGGGCTAGGAGATACATCAGCTTGCAGGCTGATGTGAGATGTCTGTGGCATCTCACACAGAGACACAGCCCAAAGTCCACAGTAGGTCAGTCTGTGACAGAGCACACAGATACACTGAGCAGGAAAGGGTTTGGGGCACTTCAGTGTACAGGCAAAATGTGGTATGCAACAGGAGAGCACCCACTGCAAGTGAGACAGATGAGTCACCTGGGCAGGGACTGAGAGCAGATTTGTCCAGCCTTTGGGGAAAAAGGCATGTGTCTACTTCATAAAAACTGCAGGACACTCCCGAATCAAGGGGATGTTGCCTATACTTCTGAGATGCTGTAATTCCACGTGTGTAGCTACCCACATGTGTATCAAATGGAGAGAAAACAACATACAGACAAGGTCTTCCCAAATAATTAAGTCCACAATAAGCTATCAATCAATACAGAAAATCATACCTGTTCAGCCTCCTTGGGAGAGACATACCCAAGACCCATCTGTTCAATGATCTAAAAGTGAATGCTTGGAAGAAGCATTTAAGAAACAAATGTAGCATGGAGTGACGCCTCCCTGCATTAACCCACTCCAAGGTTCTGGCAAACACAAAACCACAGTGTGTCCAAAACCTCTTCTGTTTAAGGAATACCAGAAAGTAAAATGTTTTCTTGTGAGGTCATCAAGAAACACTACTCATACCTTCTAATCTTCATAGCATTTGTTGTTTAACCTTTGAGCATGGACTAAAATTTGTTTTTAAAGTAGGCTTGATTCGCCTGTGCAAGTATATGCTTAGAGTCATGATAGAGCTTCTCAGCTTCTACTAAAGCCTGTGATTGCTAAAGAAAGTGGTGTGAATTCAGGTGACAGGAAGAGGTTTCGCATAGACAGGTGCTCTAAAGGGATGCTGAAGAAGCCACTCTGTCCTGGGGCCAGATTCTGAGACTGGAGTGACATGCATTTCATCTGCACTCTTATCTTGTATTTCTGATTCCAGGAAGCTTTCCTAATATTCCACCTTTGCCTGTTCATTATAGTAGCTCTGGTTATAATTAAACTCTTCTTTTCAACAAGATACCAAATCCAGCCTGCGAAAACTGTTCATCAACAATTTCCATCTGTGTTAGCAAAGATTTCCATTCACTTGTCTCCTGCCTCACCCCACCCCCTATAAACACGTCTTTGGGAAGCCTTCAGTATGCTCACAGGGAGTCTTCATCTTCCTGGGTAGATGTAATTTTAGCCTCATGGCAGCTGAGAACCATGAATATGGAAGGAGCAGTGCTTGTTTCTGGGACTGCTGTGGAGGCAGAAGCCTGATGATGGTCAGAGAAGGGCTGTGTGCCAGGTGGCCTCACAGATTAACCCTTTCACATGCTCTGTCACAAGGTGTCTGCAAAGCCTTTCTGACCAAGCAGCCTCTGGCACTGCTCTACTGAAGTCTGTTTATTTGCTAAAGGCAAAGCTGTGGGGCAGCCTCACTGGCAGTAGTTTTCCAGGCATGGACTGCCTGGTTGCACTTAGGAAGGTATCCAGGGATGCTGGCTGCCCTTTTCCCTCAAAGCCAAATGTGCTCGTCCTTGTGCTAGCATTGTCCATTATGCAGTTGGCAGTAGTGCTCCCAAAGGCTTGCAGTGAAACACTTGATCCTCAGGTGGAGATAAACAACCCCAGCAGAATAATTCCACTGACTTCAACAGGGCTGTGTCATTCCATGCCAGATGAGCAACTACATCAGGAGATCTTAGAGTCACTTGAGAGGATGGGAAATCGCAAATTCTTAATTCTGTCTGAATAGTTCATTGACCTGAGAGGGTGACTGGATGTCATTGTCTCCAGAGTCAGGATATTTACCCATTTCCAGGGATAAGCAGTACTGTTTGTGTCAGGACAGTGCATCACGGTGTAGTGTCACCCACTGTAAGAGGTGTGGTGTCCCTGCTTTCACTAGGGTGTGTCAGGCACTCAGAGATGTGTTAGTACGTTGTGGGAGTCACACTCAGTGCCCACCCAGCCTGTACATGCACACCCCTGTTTCAGTGTTTCTCCCCAGAAAGGGAGTATCCCTCTAGAGGAGGGGTAATAAGGAGAGAAAGAAATATAAGTCCATGTAAATCAATTGTGCTTCTACTTCCATTGCCAAGTAGGGCAGGCATAATTTGCCTTTCTCCTAACAGACTGCAATTCACTGCCTTTAGAAGAAATTTTTGCACTGTTTTCAGAAATTTCTTAAGGTTTTCTTGGATCTAGTTATAACTTTGGCCCCCGGAAGGCTCATTGGCAAAGAGTTCCTCCAGTAAAATATACATGGCATAAATAAGCAATAATTCTTTGATTTCAAATATAGTTTAACTTCTTCTATATTACAATAAATGACCCTTAACTGTCTGTTTAAAAATCCTTTTGACATTTCATTTATGTTTTTTATATAAATCGATTTGGCTTCCACTCTGTTTTGTCATTTCTGCTGGGCTATCTAGACAATTTCATCTCCCCCATCCTATAGAAACTATGCTTTCCCTCTGATCTTTAAAGCCATCTTTTTCTCTGCCCTTTAGAGTTTTACTTTACTCTTTTTCTATCTTTCTGGTGAATTCTGTGCACTATTATAGGAGAGAGATTCAAACTCATTTAAGGATCATGACTTTGGAATATAATTTTGTTGCCTTTCTAATTCTGTTAAAGGACTCTGCGCTCGTAGTTCACCTTCCAAAAGGAGGGGGGGAAATGGCAAAAAATTATATGGGTTTTATTTTTGTTTTCAATCAGTTATTTAAAAGGAAAAAAATAAAAAAATAAAAACAACCAAAAGCAAAAGCCACCCCAAAAATCTAACCCTAACTTCTGTCTTGGATGGATGGGTGTTTTTGCTGTCAGGATAAAGGCTGAATGCACAGCTCCAGGGCATTGTTCCAATATTTCAGTTCTTCAGCTAGGTGATACTTCTCGAGTGTTTGAACAAGAGATGCATCACGGAATGGGGGAAGGAGGGGTGGAGAGGGAAGAGTCTGTCAGCAAGAGGCCCCATGCTAATC
The DNA here is from genome assembly GCF_041296385.1 of Aphelocoma coerulescens. NCBI lineage: Eukaryota > Metazoa > Chordata > Aves > Passeriformes > Corvidae > Aphelocoma > Aphelocoma coerulescens. Next base: position 7,621,238 of record NW_027184085.1, read on the forward strand.
TTCTCCTTCAAGACGGGGGCCTTTTGGAAACCTGTTTTAATATTCATGGTCTTTAGGTAAATAGTCTCTGAGTCAGGCTGTCAGTTTCTGCAAATGTGGCTGTCTTGCTGAAGCTACTGCACATTTATCAGTGAGTAAACAGTGACAGGAGTAGGGGGATTAGAGAATTAAATTAGTGTGTAACCACTCTCCTTCTCAAGTTTTTGGCATTACCTCGTGTGTGTTTTGTTCCAAGAAGTTTTTTCTAGGTTGTTTTTTTTTTTTTTAATCTCTCTCTCTCCTTCTCCCTTCCTTCCTTCACACACACCCATGTCACTTACTTACCTGAAATCTCTGAGACGTAGCTTGTTCTCCATTTTTTTTAAAATTGTGGTGGTTTTAATTTAATTTTGTATCAAAATGAGCTTTTTAAAATAGCAATGAGGTAGGTTGTAGGAAAGGATGAGGAGGCGCTTGCTGACGCTGGCCAGTTCTGTTTCCTCCCGTCCTGGTCCTTTTAAGTTTCTCTGGCTGGGTTTCCCAATCGAACAGCTCTGTTTCAGCAAGAAGAGCTGGCACTTCCCATCTGCACCAGTCTTATTTTTTCCTCCTTTCTTTCCCTTCCCTCTCCACCCCCCACAGGGCATGACATAGACTCTGCCACCTGCCTTGTACTCATCAGGTTATAAGCCAAATATGCAAGCCCCTTGGCAGCACCACGTTCCTGACATCCTTTGTTGCCATCCCCTGACACCGACACGCAGACACGCGGTGGTCACCCCTTCCCCCATCCCATCTGTGAAAGGAGGAGACACTTTACTCTCTCCTGGCAGCCGGAGCCAGACCGATCGCAGAGGATGCCAATTAGGCCTCGGAGACACTAACCAGGTCATGTCCAGCAAATTTCACACCGGCCCTTGCAGGGGTGTTGGCTCTCGTGTGGGTGCTGGTGGCTCCCCGTGGAAGCACACTCCCGGTGTTTAAGCAGCGGGAGCCCAGTTTGCTGGTGTCCTGAGGCACCGAGGGCAATTTGGGGTGTCAGCATCACAGGTAGTGCTTACATCAGTCCCACAACGTCTGCCCCTGTGTCATAGCACAAACAGAGCATATGTTGAGCATCCTCTTCTGTTTGCTGTATCAAAGCCAGTCTATTGGGAACACCGTGGACACGGCACTGACTTCCAGACTCCCTTCCCAGCTCAGAACAGAAAAAAGGTGGGAAGGAAGGAGAAAAGCAACTGCTTCCCCGTGTATCTCCTCGCCTTGTGTTAGGCTGATATCCACTGGCATGTACACTGCTACAGATGGGACAACAGTACCTTGTTGTGTATCCAGCCCACAGAGTTTGTCTTGTATGTGCGTCTGCTCGGTTCAGCCGGGTTCGCCAAGGTGGGTGGCGGGAAGCCAGTGCTGTAACTCTCCGGATTTATTATTAACACCCAGCTTGAATCAATGCAGGCTCCTTTTACAAACCTCATAGTAAGCTTTCGCAGGCACAGGTTTCTTTACTAAGCAGAAACTCTTCCCCATTCTGTGCAAGCTCTTACTTCAAATTTGGGGACTGACAATGCTGGGGCTGCTCTTGCATGCCAGTCGTTTGGACTAAACCCTGCAATAGCCCCTGCATATGGTAGTTTGTGTATGATCTGTCCTTCAGCTGTAAGGGCTGGCCCACTTTCTGTTCTGTTGGAGGGCTGGGGTGGCAGATGGGGCAGTTAAATTTGCTGCTGATGGGCAGAGGAGACTGCTGCAGGTCTCCATGGGGCTCCTGAATACTTTACAAGTGGTAGGATAGGGTGAACTACTTCATCTGCCTCCACTCGCCCTATAAATGTGAGCATTTTACAAATTGCTAGCAGACATTTCTACAGGAAAAATGTATGCATGGAATAAGGAGAACAAGGTGAAAATAAATAAGGTTGTTTTGGCATTTCTATCCCTGTGAACACCTACCAAAGTGTTAAGAGCTGTGTAACAAGCCTCTGAAACAGACAGAAATCCCATTTTGGCAAATTTGCTACTGACCATGTGGACATCCCTGTGACTTTTCCTATACTCCCTCTCCATCACCATCAACCTCCTGCAGGGCAGGTCATCACTGAGGGGGAGGAAAAGATGGTCCCACAGATGGCCTGAGTTCAGAGGGTCTGTGGGAGTGAGATAGCTCTCATTTCCAGATGTCACTGCAAGAAATAAAATAAAGTAAAGTAAAATAAAATAAGATAAAGTGTAAGCCACCAGTGAAGCCCTTTCCCTCCACACCCTCGCTTGCACACACATTACCCTGTTAATGAAAACCACCCCTGGGGGCTTTACCATTTGGAAATTCCACAGTAGATGGAGAATGCAGCTGCTGCCCCCAAGCAAGTGCCCAGGCCAAACAAATGGACCTGCTGCCATGGTGTAAAGGCCTCCAAGATGTGCATGTGCTCCCTGCCCAGGATACACCCCTCCTCGTGACACATGGCACAACTCGCTAACAGCAAACACTCATAGATGCCATCCAGCTGGGATGGGAACAGGAGCAGATGCTCCTATTAAAAAGGCTGTAAGACTCAGTGCCCCTGTGCCCTGTTCAAAGGGAAAGTCCAAAGTGGCTTGTACAAACAGAGGCTCTTCTCCTTCTGTCGCCTCCTCCTCCCCAGGGTTGAGTGCAAAAACCAGCCATCCCCAAAGATATTTCTGCTTAGTTTCATGCTTTGCAGGACATCATTTATTGTCACGGATCTTGTCTCTGTGTTTGTAATGGTTGAAGCTGCTGCCAGAACTTCCCATGCTGGAGATGTTTTTGTTTGTTTGTTTGTTTGTTTGTTTTTAATTTGGTTGTTGGATCTCTGAAACTGACCTAGCTGGGAAAGGACAGGATTATTTGGGGGGGGTGTGGGCATATCCTGCTTTTACAGGAGACCAGTCATAGATGCATAAAACTCAACTGTGGTGTAAACAAAGAACAAGAACTTTCCTGTAGTATCAGAAGCAGTACCTTTCTTCCTTGGCACAGAGAAGTGTCCTTCCCACAGGTGTTTTGGGAGAGGGGACTGAGATCAGGTGCATTGTGTGCCATCCCAGAAGACGTGTGTATTTCTCATGCGCGCCCCTGGGCTTCCTAGGGAGGGGCTGCGTCAACAAGACAGTTTCCTTGTTTCCCTGTACATTCCCATAATGGCCCTAGGGAAGAGATGCAGATTCCCAAAGCTCCAGATCTCCCAAGTGAATATGGTCTCAGAAAGTTTGTTTTCTTCTCGTTAATGACCAGCCTTAACACTGGGAAAGAATGAGGCTGTGGGATGCCCTGTGAGCTAGGATTGAACTGTGCCCTCATAAAGGGCCTGAAGGTGCATACAGCAATCCTCCCTGTGAAATTCTTTCTTCATATCTGGGTGGAAAAGCAGAGTAGAAGAGGAGAGAGATAGAGCACCGCTTCCCATCCTGTGTGTGGTGTTAGCTCTTCCACACCAGTGCTTTTAGAGCAAGCAGCAAAGGAAGACTGGGAGCAATGCTCTTCTTCACAGATTCTTTGTATTTCTCTTGGAGATGGGAAGTGAAAAAATACCATTTTTGTCTTCTCTCAAAAACTTCCTCACCGTTCTTGGTTATCTCAAGGTCAACCACAACCCAGCCAGCCACCCACTAAAACAAAGCCAGAATGAAAAAGCCGGTATGTAGTGCTGCAACCTGAAAAATAGACTGGGATGGTGCTGTAGCCCAGGGATGGCTCTTAATGTGATGCATTTGAGAGAAAACAGACCTCTGGCATAACCAGCAATATGATTAAGGGGTTTCTTTGCTTCCAGTAATGCAATATTCCAGCCTAACACATGCAGGATTAATCAGCCTCTTCCTGTAGACTGGGAGCAGGACATGTGTAAGAAGTTACAGCCCTCGTTTAAACCCAACTGCAGAGGATTTTGCGGGGCTTTTGCTCGTTCTTCTCATCTGCAAAATGCCACTTTGGTGGTTTATGTCAGTCGTAACAGCACCACATAATGTTTTCTGAGCCCAGCTGGCCCTTATTTAGAGATCAGGAGGTAATGAAGGCACAGTGGAATGATATCGATGCGGCTGCTGAAAATTTTCAGGGCTGGATTGCAATTTGCTGGAGTGGGGGCCCCGGGGAGGGGACAACGGTATGTTAACCCTTTCCATCTCATCGTCCTCCTCCTCCTAGCCAGACTCCAGCCCCTAGCAGTCAGAGTAAGCTAGTGAGAAGCCTGTTTGTGATATTTCACGGAGACTGTAAGGGACGCCTTGACTTTTGGCTTGTCTCTCTTTTGCCACACGGACTCAAGGCCGGTTTCTAGGAGATACCCCCGGTGCGGGGACGAAACTTGCTGGGTGCACACAGCCAGCTCGGTGTGCCTTCAGTCCTTCCTTAACTTCCTGGGATTTTTGAATGAGAAAGATGACCACTCTTGGAAAACAATGACTCCAGCTCCTCGAGTCGATTGGATTAGCAGGAGCGATTGGATTAGCGGCTAATGAGTAGTTGTCACTCGAGCTGATGCTACCTCGCCACATTACTAAGCCAGCATCAGCTGCCCTCTGCACAACTTCCCTGGTTTAAGCTCCATTTACATCCTAAAGCACAGTTTAAGCAAGACTAGTAATTTCTGAGGTGCAGAAGGGGTAAATGTGGGTGCAAAACTCGGTGCAACTCCAGAGGGGTGCAGAAGACTGTACAGAACCGTGGGCTGAGTGAAATCCTTAGGAAGAAAAGGTAAAGCAGCACATGCCATTGCATTTTTCTGGGTATTGGACATTAATATGTTGGGAAGGAAACCATGTAATACACAGGAACTAGCACATTTCCTGCAGTTCTGGGGTTTGGGGATTCCTTTGGATTTTTTTTTATTGGATTTCTCAAAAGCTGCCTAACCTTGTCTTTCCTGTAATTCAGCTCATTGTGATGGTGATTCAATTGAAAAAAAAAAAAAAAAAGAAATCTTTCCTCTAGCTAAAGGGGGGAATCAGCAGGTTGTGTGTGAGTTGTCAGAAGCCAAGCACACGAGCTCACAATTCACACACATCGTCCTCTCTGGTACAAGCACCTAAATCTGGTAATTAGCATGACAGATAAGATTAGGGGGAACTGTTGGGTAGACATAGTCGGCAGTTTTTTTCGCTGCTGTAACTTTTTGCTCTTTCCACACTTCTGCAGCTTTTTTTTTTTCACAGTTTCAATATATTTTTCACTCTGCCTGATTCTTCACTGTGCTAGTTCTTATTCTTTTACCTCCTTCCCCCACACACTCTCTGCTCTTTTGTTCACTGCTTCTCTTAATCAGAACATGAGCTCAATAGCTTTAGAGATTGAGTTGAAATGTTAAAACCATGATATTTAGTGGCTTCGGAATAAATAAAGAAATTGTCCCCACCTCTCCAACTCATTAGCTGGTCTGGTAGATTTTCGTATCATAACAAGCCACAAAGTTTTTTTCCCAGCATCATTTTGAGTGACTATTTACTAGGAAAAAAATGCTGATTTTCTTTTATTGTTTCTGTGCTGTCTCACCCATAGAACTGAAACTCCCATTATGTTCTTCCTCATGTAAAAGCTGTATAGAGAAACTTGGATCTGTAGGTGTCTGGTTGCCAAAGGAGAGATAACAAGGCAGGCAAATGGAGAGAGATTCCATCAGCTTCCAGAAAAAACCCAAGAAACTGTCCTCTCATTTCCTTTCTGAAATGAAAGACTACAGCTATAGCAAAGCATCTTGCAAGGCAAACAGGTGGCCAATGTGTTGGCTGGACCAAAAAGGAGCGTAGGAAGTGTTGCAAGCCTGGTTATAATTATTTCCTTGCTCTTTCCTGCTTACAGTGTTTCACTTACGTATGGTCTAGTTTTCCAAGCCTCCCTCTACCTGCTCAGCCTTGCACATTTATTTGGACCTAGGATGCAGAGTGTGATAACACAATCCTACTTACCAACACACGGTCTCTACAAACTGCAGGAACTGCTCCATGGGGATTTGGGTGCCCAGTTTTGTCATCTTGTGACACTAATCTCTACCCCTACTTGCTAAATTAAAGGGGGGAAAAAAAGGCACGTTTCAGTCATCTCTTTTCCTTATCAGATTCGTGCACAAATTCCATGTTTGTGTGATTGCCCTGTTGAGGAAGAGGCCTTTGGTGCAAAGTGATAAGAGTTTGTCCCATATTAAGGGAGAGCAAGGGAGGCAAGATAAGGTCAGGAAGGGGAACTAAACATAAATACCACGGTTACTGTTTCTGAAGCACTATTTGCCCAGATTAATACAATTTGTGAAATGACAATCCCTGCGGTGGCTTTGTCCCAGCAAACGTTTGCTTTTCGGATTAAGCCTCATTTGATTTTATTTTCTACTTCCTTCTCCAAGAGCCCTGCGCCCACCTCCGAATCCTGCTGACAGACACAGGGACTCTTTGTGCTGTTTCTTCCTCACTGAAGTGGAACAGGGAGAATTGCATTTCTTTGCTTTTCCTCATGCTGCCCTGGAAGAGAAGAGCAGATGGAGGGGGCTGGGGCCGACCTTTTCTCACACAGATATCAGTGGCCTTTATGGTCCTTTCTAGTTTGTGGAAATTTGAAGAAAAGACCCTCACACCTATTGATTCTTTTTTCTATATACTTGTACATACATATATATACACCACATATATGTATTTAAATGAAACACATCTATGAAAGATGACTATGTACATATAAACACATTTTAATCTCAGTGTGACAGAGTGAGACATGGGAATTTCTTCTTATAATGCAGAAGTCCAAATGAGTTCTTTGAAACTGTAAAAATACTCCTCCTCTCACCAGTCACTGTCCTTTTAAAATCTGTCTTTACTTCTCCCTTCCCTATATAAATTTCTAGCTTGGTCATACCCATTCTTGTGAAATAAATTTATCCCTCCCATCCGTCCCCAGACCTTTTCTTCTGCTTCATCTTTTGGGTGTCGCAATAGTGACACACCACTTAAGATCAGTCCTTATCCCCTTATTCTTATCTCATTCCCCTGACTAGTTAGATTCATCTTAGCTCCACCAGGCTACCTTACTTTTAGGCTGGAAGCCACAGAGCAGTTGTTAGTCAGAGGATCACAGAAGATGATGGGGAAAGAAAAGCAGGGAGCACAGCCCTGGTGAGGCTGTGCTGCTTGGTATGAGTCAGAGGGGTGGAGGTAATTAATAATACTTATAATCCTTCCCCAGGTAGACCTTTTTTGTCTAGGAGGGACTTCAGGGACATTCATCCCCCTCACCTTGGCTTTACCCGTGCCTGGAGGCTGATGCCGCTTCCCTGCTGCCAGCCCCGTTTTGCAGGGCTGTCTAAGGGAGGGCATCATGCTGCTGTGTCAGCGAGGCCCCGAACCTCTGCCCCAGTGAGGCTGCTGGAAGCTGGCATCCAGGGCACAGGGCTTGGAGGCAGGGGGAGAGGAGAGAGCTGGGCAGTGATTTATGCCCCATTAACTCCCCTCTCCCTGCAGTGAGGGTTTACATAAGAGGGCATGGCGTGTGCCCGGGTAGGATGGGCAGGACATCTGGACTCCTCTGCCTCTAGAATGTTATTGTTTTGAACAATGTAACCAGGTAAATGCCTTGATAGACTAGACCACATCGCCAAGATAGCATTACTAATTTGATTATGTCACTGTGACATTATTAACCCACTCAACCATCCTTTAGATGCTTCGCTGCATCCTGAACTTGCGCTGCTTTTCCTTCCCAGTGACAGGCTAAGGGTTCTTTCTCCCTAATCTATTGTTCTACATGACTACTACTTTACACAATAATTTCTCATAATACTCAGCTTTCCTAAGAGCTAGCAAGCTCCCTGGCTTTTTCTTTTATATTTCTGCCTGTCTGCTTCTTTCTGTCTTTCTCTGCCTGTCTAATCATACTCTCTTCTATAATAATTTCATAAAATATTTCTTCCTTATTTTGTAACCATATGCATAGGGTATGTTCTTGAAGAATAGCCCAACCTCTTTCTCACTCTTCTCTAAAAAAATAAATCTCTGAATGTATTTTGCATGAAATCAGCATTGGATAAAAGGCAAATGCATTAACTTTCCCACTCAAAGGTGTGCTCTCTAATCTCTGAGCTGTGGAGATATACCCTTGTCATTCCCCTTTCTTCTGCTCTATATATTCTTTCTGTCTTTTCTCACCAATTTCACAGTATTAGGAGGCAGAGGGTTCAGCTCTCTCTCCTCTCTCACAGTGTAGCTGATAGCCTGGTGGAAAGGAACTTTTCCCAAGAGTAGAGCCAAGGAAGAGACTCAGCAGATATCTCCCATATGAGGGTGATCATCTCACTCTTGTAAATGTCTCGGCTCTTTCAGCATGAAGCAGATGATACCCTACCAGAAAGGTCTCCCCATACTGTGTATAGCAAAAGGATAGACACTAAAGGGAAGGCTCTCAGGCAGCCTGCATCTGCAGCCTCAATAATTGTGTTGTGCCTATGTCTGCTCTCTCCTCGGGTGTACGCTGTGCTCTGGTGCAGCGTCTGAAAGCCATGGTGTACGCACACAAGTGAGCGTCACTCAAGCTAGTGAGACTCAAATGCATTTTTAAGTCTGTGCTAAATCAGGACCTCAGAGTGTTCCTGGGAGGGGATTTCTTCTCTAAGGCGTTGTGCAGAGCTGTCTCTTCGTATCACATGAATAACCGGGATATTGGGCTCTTAGTGCTAGAGATGCCTTCCTCTTTTAGTTATGCCGAGGAATCATTTCACTGGAACCTCAGCTCCCCAGACGTCTCCCTTTTGCTCTGTTTCTCTACATCACATCTGTGTTTTGCAGCAGCAGCAACACTCTAGCCATAGCAGTAGCACCACAGGGGCTGGGATTCCACATAAGAACCTGGATTCTCCCACATTTGGGGTGAGTGTGTCAGAGAGCAAACAACTCACTCCATTTGCAGTAGTTCCCTACAGCTCTTTGCATTGTAGTTTGTTCTTCTACTGCCTTGCACTATGTTTTCCCTGCGTTTGAGTATTGGTTTTCCCTTGTCCATCCTGTGTTAACCCTCTGGTGCCTTTGTGTCCTTGTGCCCATGGCAGGAGATCTCTGTGTCTTTCCCTTAATGGGACATGGACGAACTCCAAGGGCTCAATGTCGGCTCTCATGAACCTTTCCAAAAACCAGTCTCTTGGAAGCTAGTTCCACTCTACCTCTCTCATCCAGGCAAAATCAGCTCACTGAACTGACAGAAATTACCAGGACCAGTGGGGGGAAAACTAAAAAGAGGTTAGCTTTTTGCAGGCTAACAGGTTGAATCATATTTGTGTCTTAAAAACACCAAAACTGGTTTAGATGAGGGCAGCAGGATCCCAAGGGAGCATCTTGGTGAGGGACAGGGACTGGCCTTACCAAGGCAGGAATTTGAAACCCAGGAGCAGCTACCCTGCACAGGTGCACTCCAAAACAGAGGGGTTCAGGCACGAAAAAAAATCAAAGGAACAACTCTGTGGTACAGACTGCAATAAAAAATAGCACCTCAGTACACCAAAAGCCTCACCCTTGTGCACTTTTCTGCCTTTAAGCTTTTGGGAGCTTTATGTTTAAGGAAATGCAGAGCTGAAATGAGCCCTGACTGGAGCACAATGCAAATACGAAACAATGATGAGTAATATTAAAATTAAGCTGGACAAAGCACTGAGAGAGTAATCCATAAGGGAATAATCTCTCATCAATTCCTTGGAGCCCCAATGCGGCAACTTATTAGCTCTTTTATAGCTGGGGGAAAAAAAAATGAAAAGAAAAGGGAAAAAAAAATCTAAGATTCCCTTAGCCAATTTGACTACGAAGTAATTTAATAATAGTAACAATTATAAACATAGTGGTAGGAGTAATAAAAATAATAATACTAAGATGACTTCTAAGAAAAAGGAAAACTGTTTCTTTACACGCTCCTTCAAATAGTACTGCTTGTAAAACAGCAACATTTGTACCACTGCATCTCTTTGTTCACCAGCTGCCACAAAGTAAAGTACCTGCCCTCACTGACCATAAGAAAAAGAAAGGAAACACTGGAGTGGTCTGTCGATTACAGCTTTTATTTTGAATAGCTGATTTCTCAAGCATGTGCAGCCTGAGCTCTGTCTCATTTGCAGGATACTCTGAGGAATCAGCCCTAATGCATTCAGTGACCTGGCCCGTAACAATGCACGATCTGAAATAAAGGGGACTTTTTATTATTTACAAAAACAAGCTAGTCTGTGTCAGGTATTGGTGAGCAGCTGTTCCTGCAGGTGCTGCACTCTCTGCTGAGCTGCAAGGAAAGTCAGCAAAGGGGTTTGATTTCTTTTTATCCCTGTTTTTCCCCCTCAACACTGGCAATTGCTGCAGGATCAGGCTGAATGTTACCGGTTCCCCCTCCCCACTCTCCGTGCTGCAGTGGGCTGTGACTGCCCAAAACCAGCTGTATGTGCCCTCCACCATGTCCCTGCATGCGTAAATCACACGCTCCACAGAAACACGAAACACGGGAGTACTGCTGCACACACGCTCCCTGCTACTCCACAGAGCCCAGCCAGCACGGCTGTGTCCAGGATGGACACACAGGCACAGTTTGCCTGAATGATTAACACCCCACCACAGCACAGGCACACTCGGCTTCTTGCCACCGGGCCCACGAGCCACCAGAGAGGCTCACAGCGCGCTGTGAGAGCTACAGAGCTTTCCACGGCACAACAAAAATGGTACACTCTGCACCTACAACCATTCCCCAGGATCATTTCCCACTGGAGTTGTTTGCTGTTTTGCAGAGAGGCGGCCACAATAAAGCCACAGCACCTCACCCTGCACATGTGTGTTTCAGCCACGTAACCTCTGGGTGTTGGTGTGAGCTGTGTGTGTGCACACTGCCCACACAGCACACACCCCATGCACTGCCTCGCTTCCCTGTTCCTTCAGCCCATCAGGCCCACAACCTGTCTTCACATACTTACACCTTTAGCGCACACTGTGGTCAAACAGGGAGCTTATGTCACAGCCACAGAGCCAAGGGACAGCAGGCTGATCTGCCACACACCCCCCAAAAAGAACAGCACAAATATGAGCACATGCACCTGTGAATAAGGGGGGGGAAAGGGCTAAAAAAAGCAGCACACTAATAGGAAAATAACACTAGCAAAGGCTAGCTGAAGAGGCATGTGCTCTCCTTTCCTTCCTGAAGGGCTTTCATTTGAAATCTTGGAAATGTTAATAAGAGTTAACCAGGTGAGACCGTCAACAGAAGGGATCGTGGCTGTGTTGGAGGCTGCTAGAAACACCTGTCCCCTCTTACAACGAGCACTGCTCCCTGCTCCTCATCCTTCCTCCGCCGGCGAGGGGTAAAGTAGATTCCAGTGCAGAATTCTCGTTTAATTGCTCTATAATGCCATCTTGTGGCTTCTTCACTCATGAAGCCGGTTTTTTGTTACATTTCCCCCAAACGAGGTGATTACCCTGTAAAGACCAGGATAGACAGGGAAAGAGGGAAAGGGAAAAGCAAAAGGAGCAACTTATGAGAATCTACCCATGAGTCAGGGGCATGAATGGGTGATACTACAATTTTAATTTTGAATGGACTCAGCTGATACTCTGAAATCACCTGCATCCAGTAAACCTCGACAGACTTTAGCTAAACAGTTTTCCCAGCACTTGGAGTACCAGGTTATATGTGAAAAAATACATTATTATTATTTATTTAGTAGAAGGCCAAGCTCAGATAATTCAGGTCCTTAATTTGATGGAAGTGTAGAGAGATCCCATTTCCTATGAAAACCTGGTGTTTGAATTATCTCATTTGTGGCAGGAATGATGCTAGCATGGGGCTTTCAGAACAGGTGGAGACAGAAAGTAACCATGATCAGAGCATGCTGGTCACTATTGTGAAAGATGAAAGATGTGTAGGGGAATCTGCAGGAAATCTGAAATGCTGGACAAGCCAGGCAGCTCACACAGATTCCTTTGTTAAAGCTAGATACACAGCAGAGTGAGGAAAAAATGTGAGTAAGGAAGAAAATACAATTAGAAATTACATCACTTAGCCGTTGGCTTCAGGATCTGCTCACCCAAGTGATGATGCCAAACTCTGAACAAAAGCACTCGGCTATAGGGTCAAGCTTAGAGTAATTGGAATTTTTGTACCAGGGGTCCTCCATGAGTGATTGTGGTGTTTTCTGAATTGAGGTAAAGATTCCTCAAAAATACAGTTCTCAAGCTGTTTGAAAAATTCACCCTTCAGAACTAGAATCTTGTTCAACACAGAGACACCAAGAGCAGAATACATGGGCCAGATCTGAGATGCTGCCTCGCCCTGAAAATAAAAAACCCAAACACTACTTTCATAAGTGGGATTTAATTCTGCCAAATCCCAGTGAAAGCAGGCAAGCAGGACTTCATCCTGGGTGGGAGAAGGTACCAATACCTTTGTGATCGTGTGTGTTGGCTCCCTTTATGGCTCAGTTAACTGGTACCTGTGCTGGGATGGGATCCACTGCTGTCTGCACTCGGGATCCAAACTGTACCAGAGGTCCTGGTGCTTTTTTGTAAAAACAGTCACTGTGGTTTTGCTAAAAAGAGCCACTCAGAACACAAAAGGTTCTGAATCTTTCTTGTGCATCACCTACCACTGTTTCCTATTAGTTTTGGCAAGTGAAGCCTCTCATAAGCAATAGTGGTTTTTTTATGAGATTTGAGGCAGTGATGGTAGCAGGAATCACCATGTGGAAAGTTGGCTTTACTCATGGGGAAAGGAGTTTTGGAAGGTGATATTTGAGACAAATTAGAGGAAAAGAGTATAAAGAGAACCGTCACTCTTGAATAAGTGTCTGCTTCTTCCTTATTTAAACAAAACCCTTGACTCACCTCTGTTCATTACAGAAATATTGGATAAAAATAGATTAATTAAGACAGAAGAGAAATGCTGTCATCTTTAGGCTTTAAATTCAAATTAACAGGGAAGATGCAGTTCTTCACTACCCCAGTGTGAACTGAGAATTGCTGTTTTGGTTTCAAAGGGAAGTAGCTGTATTTTATAGCAGTAGTTGCAAGCAGTTTCTATCAAGGAAGTTTGGGGTTTTTTTACCAGATTGTTGCAAGACTTGTCCCATTTGACCTGAAGTGGACTCCTTGTATCATCTCATTCAATTATATCCTTTTGTGTCAGGTAACCTTCATGCAAGTGTTCTAAAACTCTTAGGGTTCTGTTGTTGATTATTTTTTCTTTACTCTTTTTTTTTTTTTTTTTTTAAATTCATCTCCGCTAACTTTAACCACCTACAGTATAAATGTCTCTGTCTCAGTTACCTTGGGCTCCCACAACACGGGGAGAAAAATAGGTGCTTCTGGATTGTGATTCATCTGGTCTATTTTGGATGCCTCATTAGGGTAGATGATTCATAAGCGATGCTTCATTCTCTCCATTGAATAGAAGGGGCCTGGCTCTGTTATAGGCATCTGCATTTGTTCAGATCACTCCCATTCTTTGTTCTGGTTTGGAAGGCTCTTCCACACCTCCATCTCCTCTTCATTTCTAGACTAAATTTACTCACAGACAGTCCAACCCCATCAGTTTAAACAGAGACTCCCTCACTTTGAGCAGCCAAGGAGCTCCAGTTTGCCGTCAGCCTTTGTCAGCCTTGGGTCAGGCCAAGGGAGAAATGTTATCAAGATCTTGGGAGAGGCAATGGCCAAGGACAGATGTAATTCCCTGTATGCTACATGTCCATATAACCTCATGGAATCTTTATTGCTCAGATTAGATGTTTTGCTAAAAAAAATCCCCACAAGGTTGGGGACATCATCTGCTGCGTCTAAACAGGGATAAAGTACGATGAACTGAAACGTTAACCTCAGCACACAGGTTTTTTTAGAGAGTTTTGTTTTCTCATTGGGTGCAAACCTGTCTTTCCCTAGCAAACTCCCAGTGAATTACCTATGAACCAGCCAAAAAGCCTATTCACCACCTGTACCTAACCACATGAGCAGGGAGTTTGGCATCTCTCCAGTGAGAACAAACATTGAGGACAAAATCATTTATAGGGTAGCTCTAGTCAGAGCTGTCTTGGCCTCTTGTTTGCAACTGAGAGATTATACAGTGTTGAAACCAAACACAGGCTGGGAAGTAATAGGCCTTGTTATCAGCAGCAGCAGAAGAAAGGGTTTTGTTGTTGTTGGGTTGGGGTTTTTTTAAAGTGTTTTTCTCATGTAGACCTTACTATGGGATTTATTGGGAACCTGCTCAATCCTTCAAATTAAACGCAAGATAAACCAAAACGCTGTTCAAATGGAATAGAATAAAATAAAATACTACCCATGAAATAGTCTGACTATATTTTAGTATTTCTTTTCATTCCAAACCAGGCCCAGTATCACAGCCCAACAGACTGGAGCTGCCTGGTGCAACCACAGTAACTATAAATGCTCCAGTGCACCGGCTTTTAAATGCTCCTTTACAAGGTGGAAGATGGGGCAGCTCTCTGTGCTTTATCTAATCCTTCTCCCTGCGGTGTGCCTGCCAGCAGCAACACTCGTTGTTAGTAAATGTGAGAGTGATTTTGTCCTCTTATGCACCTTGTCCATGAGGTCCTAGTAAAGGCAATCAAACTCCTGCCTTTGCTGCAGCAAACTTACCAGGCAAAAATGTACCTTTGTTTCTGGCCAGTTTTTGTAGTCAGAGAAGGGAGAACTGTGTAGAAGCACTGCTTGGGACATGAAGTTTCTGGAAATTTTGTTCCACACTTTTCTTGACTGTCTTAGGGTGGTTGGTCCTGCTACCTACCTAGAGGTGCATAGGTTTTATTTTTTTAGCCTACATGCTGCTTGCTTTTATGTCTACTTCAGTTTTCGCAGCTCCAGCATCAGCTGTCATTGCCCACCTTGCTGACCTCCCCTGTGGTCAATCCATTCACTGAAACGAGTCCTGCATTGTAAGCTGTGCATTACTGCACTGAAATTCCACGTTTCAGCTGTGATCCCTTCTTTTCTGCAGGGAGTAGAGTGAAAAGGGAGGGAATCCATGAGTGAAACAACATGTGTAAAGAATTTTTGCTGAATTTTTCCACTGTGGGATAAGAAATGCAGAGAGGAAAGTGTATTGCTGAGTCCTGCCCTATGTGTTGGCATCCTGCTGCATTCTCAGAGAGTTTTGGACTTGGGAGTAGGACTATAGGCTCAGCTTAGAGGTCCAATCTGGTTAGTCAGCAGTCAGCCTTGAGGAGTGACAGAGGACAGCACATCTTTTGGGTGGGTCTGGCTGCAGCAGCAGGGTACCAGGTACATTTTCATGGTAGGCTGCTGGCAGGATCACCAGTAAGTCTGGTGAAGTGGAACTGATCATGGTTTGGTTCACCCAAACAAGGTGAGCAAGTAGGATGGTTTAGCCCAATTTTAAGGACATATCTTTTGTCACTCTTAGCACAGGACACATTATCTTTGCAAACCCCCACTTGCAGCAGGGATGTGGCAGAGTTGCTGGATGTCCTAAGAGAAAGCACCTCTTGAGGGACTGATATGAATAATAAAGACACAGACCCTGCAAAGGGTCTATCCTGACGGTGTTTTTATTTTTGAGACTCCTCTAGAAGTGCAGGATGTTCCCTTCATACCCTGAAGAGCACTGACTGCTTCACTGCCTCCTTCTTTCCTCTTAAATTTGTTCTCCTCCCCACTTACTGCATTTAGCATCCCGTGAAGTAGGCACTCCAGCACTGCCAGCGAAATAAACTGCCTGCCACCTGCCTACCTATCTGCAAGTCCGTTTTTTTCCCTTCTCCTGGCTGTAAATATGTTGGTCAGAACCAGAGCTGGCCCCTACCGTCTGCATCAGGCTGTATTTCAGCATTGCCCAGGCTTTTTGCAGCAAGAGCTTCTGACTTAGGGCTGAGAAGAACAATAACAGCTGAGCTCCAGAGGAAGGAACATGAATCAGGATATTAGTTATTCCTCTGCTTTTCTGGAACCCAGGGCGTGAAGAAAGATACCTGCTTTCTTTCAGATGAATCCCACCTTCACAGTGTAAGCTAATGAGGTGCAATTTTACAGCTCAAGATGAACAAAGAATCTGGAACTGTTGTTTGCCTGCATGTACAAATGGTGGCAGGTGCTAAGCAGCTCTGTAAGAATCTCACCCATCAGGGCAAACCATGAGAAAAATAGAGTAAGGAACCAAGGTGTGCTTTTTTCCTCTGAGTGTCTCTGTCTGTAGGTGATTTCCCAAACCAGAACTCCTCAAAACTTCTGCACTGCTTTGAGCCAGAATGATTTCAACGGGCCACCTGCTGCTGAAGCAGACGTCCCTGCCTGGGCTCTGCTGTGGGGGACTTCACTCACTCAGTAGACTAAAAAACAAAAACCTCTCCAGCAGGTTAATGGGAGGACCAGAGCAGGGACACACTTATGTGCTTACAAGCCACAGAGGAAGCACGAGATTTATTGATCCATGCTCCAAATCAGGGACAGAGCACTAGTGAGGGACACAGGATCCAGGGTTATACAGGGTTATACAGGTGTACCCTGTAAAGTACCACAGTGAAATGGTGAACTGCCTCCTTTTACAGTGGCTGAAGAACAAGCAAGTAATGGATTTGGCCTCCCTCAGCTTCTCTCCTGAAGGTCACTGTGCCCACAATCCATACTCTCCCAAGCATGGGACACTCTCCTTCAGGCCTGATTACACAGACTGAATTCCCCTCAGACAAAAGTGGGAAGGTGACCTGCTTTGTAGCAGCCTCAAAAAATGGGAATCATTTTGTACCAGTAAGACACCACCTGAGACTGAAGCCTTAGCAGAGATACTAATATTGGGTCAGGCTGAGCTCAGTTTCATCCTGGTCCATTGTGGGGACAGCAGAAATTCTGCAGGAATATTACAATAGTTTGTCTGAGGCCTTTTTGAGATGAGATGAGTTGAAATGAGATGACAGGGAGTGATCTTGTAAGAAGGCAGGGGTGAAATCTGAAACACAGAGCTGTGGGTCTGCATGATTGCAGAACTTGGTGCTGGTACAAGGCACTTGTGCTTGTCTGTGGGACTAGCTCTGCTCCTAAGTACTCACAGCTGGTGTCAGGCTGGCTAGCACTTTTCTGTGTGCATTATGTAATTCTTCTTATTTCCTTTTCCCCTCATGGTTCCATTTCTTCTTTTCCTCATTCTTGTCTTCTTCCTTTCTCCCTTTTTTCCTTCTTACCTTCTCTCCTTTTTCTCCTCCTTTTGGTTGATTCTCCTCCATTCCTTCATTCATTTTTCCCTCTCTTCTCTCATTTAATTGTTTAGAGCAAATTTTCAATCTATAAACCCATTACAGCAAAGAGACTTCGCTGAGGCAGCCTCTGAGCCTGCAGATGTGGTGGGTCCTGGATTCCAATAACAGAACTTATTTGGAAAAAAACATTATCTGTAATGTGGAAATGGTTTGGCTTGAGGCTAAAATTTATCATCATTACCCTAATATCATCTCAAGCCTCAGCTCTGGCAGCAGCTAAAGAAAACACCAAGGCTTAATTCAGTCAGTGCAAGGAAAGAGAGACAGAGGATGGAAAATATGATTTATGATGGAAATCAATGCAATCATAATACTTTATGCTTGTAAAATTGGGCTGTTCCAACAGTGCTCACAGATTGTGTAGGCAGCTCTCCACCAAAAAACTCATGGCAAGATAGAATGCAGTAGTATGATGGTACAGCTGGCACCAAGGGATAATATTCAAGGTTTGGGGTGTGAATGGGAACAGGTTTTGTTTTGCTGGGGGTTTGTTTTCCCTCCTTCCTTCTCCAGGGATCAGGCAGTTTCACTCAGCTGAGGTCTATCTCTGCAGGACAATAGATGCTGTCCTGCAGCTCCCAGAGGATGGAGGAAGGGGGAAAGGGAAGGGAAGGATGACAATCTGGAATATGAAAGGAACGCTGACTAGTTTTCCAAGTAAATGGCAAGATCTGGCAGGAGCAGTATCCCCAGTGTAAAAGTGAAAGCAACAACGTGACTCATTCCTCTGCAGTGCGGAGTACCTCTAAGAGACCAGCTGAAGTATATTTACAAAAATTTGAATCAGGCTGTTCACCTCAGCTAAAGACAGACAAAAGTGATGAAGTCTGAGAGGTCTGTTTCTAAAGCAGAAAACTAAAAAGCATCTGAACTTTCAAATTTGATCAAATCATGACTCCTTTCATCCCATAAATAAAATAAAAGTTGCAGAGATCACGGCAAATTGCTGATGTAAAGTTGGGTTAGCTCATATGTAGTGTAAAGAACATGAGTTTTCAAAATGCTATATGCAATTTCCCTGGACAATTCTCGAAGGAGGTTCTGCACTTTGGTTATAAGGGTGGGAATATACCCTTGCAGCATTGCCTGTCCCTGCAGAAGCAGGAAAGCTTAGCACCCCCAGCAGCCAGAACAAGGGAATACAGTTATTCTTAAGGAATGCAAAGAAAAATGTTCATATATTTATATAATTTCATCAAAGGTGAAATACATGGTATCCAATATACAATGGGCAATTCAAAGCAAACTCTGTCCAAAAGATGGTCAAAAGAGGGCACTTGCATTATTCTTTTTCAGTGGAAAATATATTTCCAAACAAACCTGTCTTTAGTAAGGTGCTCTTGAAATTATTTTGATATTTCCTGATATCTCAAAAAAGCTGCCTCTAAAAGTTGAAAAAAAAAGTGGGGGATTCTTCCTTAAAAATAATCAAAACTTCCACATATCAATTTATGATTCCTCCCTCTTCCTCTCACTCTCCTCAGGCAGAGTAGATGCATACAGCGACTTAGATCTATAGCCTCTACAGAGGAATACATTGCAATGTGGAGTTGTGAGCACCACACTTACACAGAAAGAGGGGACATGCTGGAGCACACCACCCACTGCACACCAGAAAATCCAGACAAGGTCGGGACTCGCAGTATAAACCATTAGGAAGACAGGCTTCCTTGTCTTCAGAGCTCACAGGCAGTTTTTTTGTAAATGCTGTAGCCAGCCCAAGGCAACCTCCCTGTCCCTTTCCAGGTCTCAGTAACTTCATGGGAGTTACACAGTGGCCAACAACATTGAACCAGCTTGTACAGGCAAGAGAAAATTGAGAGGAAATGCTGCTTAGGGTGACTCCATACCTGAACTTTCATGAGCCATGCTGAGGAGTACCTGGTGTCACAGGGAGCTCCAGAAATATGCAGCTGCAGGCAGGTTTGCATTCCCAGAAGGATCATCACAATGAAAAGACCATCACTGCACAAAAGTAATACAGTTCACCTTCCACTTCCAGGGCCAGAGCTAGGGTTACCAAGGAATTTGCCTTATGCTGACAGGGACATCTCCATCTGTAACTTTAAATGCTTAAAGCTTTCAAGCACTGTGCTCTTTGCAGGAATGGATAAAGAAAGAAAAGTACAAAGGAGCCTTTAGTCTACTCTTCCCCATCTCATCCACTTCCACAAGGACATTGACAGAAGAGCCTCTATGGTGCCAGAGAACTTGTGTCCCTCTCTGATCTGAGCTTTTCAAATGAAACCAAGAGGAGGCTGCTTTTTAGCAGACATTATGTCTTACTCTTTTGGATATCCTGTTACATCCCATCAGTATCTGGCTGTCAGGTCTGTCACCCTCTAGCCCCCAGCCCACTAGCTAGTCCTCTTTTCCTTTTCGCCTCCCCTGCATCCATAGCTTTCCACCAGTACCCCACACAACCACGCACACAGAGTACACACACCTGTTTCCCAGAGATCTGTTTGTGAAGCAGGTTGTTGTCTGATGGCCTAATTTCCCCTATGGATTAACAAATAACTCTACCACCTTCTGTAATTCTATCACATTGTCCCCACACTCTTTCTTGCTTCTGGAAAAGTTTGACAGCAGTAGCAAGGGATTGGAGAGCAAAAGGTCCACTGAATGAAACCGAATTAAAAGTCTTGAACACCTGCAGTGTCAGTGTTGGACAGCCATCTGTCCCTCATTTGAGAGCACCGTTACTGTCTGCCATACCTAATGTTGCTTGTCCCAGACAAATGTTAGGATGCTGCCTGGACTAAGTTGATGTACAGGGCTTTGCTTTGCAAATCTGTCCTTTATTTTAAAGACAGAAATGTCTTCTACTTTGTCTTCTGGTACGTTACTGAGATCAGAAGAGTCACATTACTATACATTAACTCTTTTTGCTGTTCAGGAATGTTACCTCAAAACAAACCTTCTTTTTTAACTCATACCATTTTCTATCTGCACACTGCCTGAAGTACAGAAACACCCAGACCAGGTACAAGAGTATTTTCTCTTCACAAATACAGATATAGACACATATATATCGACATATAAAATGATTTAAAATATGCTAGACTTATGCATATGCATACCCTCACACATGCACACACATGCTTCACATGCATAAGTAATGAAATTTTTCATCAGACCAATGTGCTGGGAGCACAAAAGATCAGGAAAAAGCTTGTTTGATGCTAAATTCTTGAGCATACTGTCCATCCAAGAATAGAAGAAATAGGTCTTTAAGGACCTGATAGGTCTGAACATTTTGTCCTCTAACAAAATCAGTTTAGCAAGAGAAAACCTTCAAGGGCCTTTAGAAGAAGAACAGAGGGAGGACATAATTTTCATTTTCTAGTATATTCCTAATTTAAAGGAAAACTGATTATCCATCTCCTCCCAGACTTATTTTTCTGTATGTCAGTTGAATTGGCAGAAGAATCACAGTTTTTGTGTAGGAGACAGAAAAACAGATTCTATTTGATCATGTGCTTGAGAACTGTCCTCTGCTACTTGAGCTAATAATGTTTCCTTGTCTGTGATGATATTGAAACCAAGAGATCTCAAAAACCAGGAGAAATGGCTGTCACCAAGTCATCTGCAAATACAGTAGGGCCTTTGCTGTAAACTAGAAAAGGCATGTTGCAAACCAAAATTTACTAGTAGTCATTGTTTCTTTCTTCCGAGGACTTACTGTACTTCTACAATCTTGTCCAGACATCCATCAGACTCAGAGTAGGAGTAAGTGGGGAAGTTTCACCATCTTTGCCATGTAAAAAGTCAAACTATGTAGATCCAGTCAATTTGACAAGTCAGTGGCATTGAGTCAAACCACATCCTTAGTAAATAAATACCCACGTCACACAACCATCACTATGTTCAGCATTTAAGTGTGAATCTTGTTTACTTCTAAGCACCGTGGTTAAGATTGAAGGTTCAGAGAAGCTGTTACATCTTTACATCCTTGGAAATTGATGTTCAGTCATGGCAGAAAGGGGAGGAACATGAAGACCTCATTGGTTAATCGAGAACCCGAGATTTTGTCAGTTCAACATTTTTCTCTACTGAAGTCATGGAAATAGAGATTTGAATGGTTAACATTTCGTTTTCCATCAGTTCAGTTACATATAAATTAGTTTCAGAGCAGGTCAGGTGTGGTGATCAGTAAGGTGCTTTTTGCTACCACCACTACTCTCACAGGGATCTCCAGGGGAGGAAGAAACAGCGTCAACATGGCTGAGCAAAGAGGGGCGTGGCAGTGTTCAGAGAAGACTTTCTCAGGAGGGGGTGTTTGGATTTTTGTTGGTATAGGCAGGAAGCTTAAGATGTTATCTGCAGGCTAAAATGTGTGCCATTTTAAACACACTGCTCTTAATAAATACCGACAGCAAATCAGGACAAGAACAGACGCAAGTTGTTTCAGGCGACTTCTGTCAAGTGAACAGTAATGCACCAGGATTAGTGGCAATCCTCTCCATATTGAAGAGAGCAAGTTGCCTGCAGATGAAGTGCTCCAGGCATTGCAGTGGGTTTATCAAGGGGTCCTTGATATTCTGGAGCAGACGTGCAGGCTGCAACATTAACAGTAGCTTTTCAATTCAGCCATCTCCTGCTGAAAACTGGGTGGCAGTAGTGGTGGGAGTGGGAGGCGGATGTTTTAATTCCAGGTGTATCCTAAAGAACCCACATCCCAGTGGTTCCCAGACTGCTGCCTTTCCCCCCAGTGATGTTGCTAATGCAACCAGACTTGCTCTTAATAACTAAAATGTCAAAAGCACGGTATTGGCAGGGCAACAGTTTGAGCCAGTGAACCATTAACTTCCATCCCATTGTGTGCAATCAAAGTCAGGGTTCGCTGGGGCTCAAAAAGGCAATGGCAACTAGCCCCAGTGTCACCATCCTCCCTTATATCAGGTGTCCCTCGAAAATGCCAGCCCAGAGGACAACCTTTTCTGGTATGATTTTATTAAATGGGTGCTAATATCTAAGGCATATTTTTCTTCTCTCCACACTGAGAAAGGGAGTAGGAGCATGGGTTAGCTCTTTATATATGAAGAAGACACCTCTTGCGTATTCCTGAATAAGGATCTCTTTGGACTGACAGTGTTGAAGTACTACCAGGCCTATTCTTCCTCTACCTTTCAGCAGCTTTATGCCATCCTGCTATCTTAAGACTGCCTAAAACCTAGAATTAACAAATTTTATTTAGTTACCATGAGGGAACCCTCATAACAGAGCCAGCTGTGTTGTTTTACTAATAACACCATCAAGGCTGGTTTCCAGAAGAATCTATCTGATCACTGGCATCTGGTTTGAATTACTTTGTACATTAGCACTGAGAGCTGACTCAGTCTCTGGGCACCTCAAAGGTCTCTTTCAGGCACAGATTGGTTTGCTTGCTAGATCCTTGTCCACAGCTGAGCATCTAAATTTGTATTTCCAATCCAATTTAAAGGAAGCATCCAGAGAAAAATCTGTCCCTGTAAGACCCCTAGACTGGAAAATACTGAAAAGACAGGAAATTAAGATAAAAGCAGCATCTCACATTCCATGGAAACCATTTCTAAAAAACCTGTCACCACTTCTGGGATTTAGCTGTGCAGAACTTTTTGCTCAGAGTTTTAAAAGAGGTAATTAACAAAATACATATTATGGTCTCTTTGAAGCTGCATGGTGGGGTCTCGCTCTAATAACTTTTGCTGCAGAGCTCCCGTCTAGACCCACCTCCATCTTAGGAAACATAAGTAAAGGGAATCCAGTTTGGAAGTCCTCCCTAAATGAGATTCTAGCACAGAAGAAGGGTTTACATAAACTTGGAAGTTTTTCCTCTGCTCATTCTGAGTTTGCAGCTAACAGGAACTCTTCGTGCCCTTTTTTTTTAACCCCCTTTTTTTTGCCTCATTAGCCTTCTAGCAAAAATGCTGTGTTACACATGATTGTGAAAGGGTCTGTATCCTGCATGCACTTTTTATGCAGTATATAAAACAGCTTAATCAGACACCACACCAAAAGGAGCATACAGACACACACACAGAGTGAGAGACAGCAGGCACACCTGAGACTAAAGTGCATCCTGTTCATAAAGGGAGATATAGTGCTGATGGCATTTCACACTGAGGTATCCAGGGACCATCACATGGCTTGATGAGACCAAGGAAGCTCAATAGACTTTCCAAACCTAATTAGTACTTAATGATCTGGAGAGGCACGGATGTCCATCACCTCTGCTTCAGCCCCTCTGTTCTTCCTCAAATTCTTAATTAACCTTTAAGGAGATGATGTGCTGATGAGTTTCCTAGGATATTGCATTGATTTTTTTTCACATGTGCACACATACACACTTGTGCACACGCTCAGCCACACCACACATACCAGCTCACATATTAAGAAAGCTCTGGTACAGTTTCTCAGCTCCAATGCACTCCACACAAGGGCTCTGCTGATCAGTGTTTATTAATGAAGCACTGCCTCGAAAATTGTTAATTGATGGCAATGTACAGAACATTGTCTGGAATTTAACCTTATTCATCATTTAAGTATGTGGGAAACTAGAGCGTGGTGTTAATTAATAGTGTAAGAACAAAGTTGGATCGTTCTGCTGTGGATTTGAAAAACAAAATCGTAAGTGCAAAGAGAGGGAGAAAAAAAGCTGTGATTAAATATAAAACCAGAGCAAAAAACTGAGAGAAAATGGAGCCAAAACCAGTGTCATATTCAAGATGACTCACTTTAGGCTGATAATGAAATAAAAATTTTCTTGTGAGCTTATGTAATTTTTTACTGTTGTGTCATATTTAATCAACTCTGAGTTTTAACAAGCTAAGTAGAGGGTGGGGGGAAGCTACTACCAATGAAGTGAAAACCGATTAATAAGTTTTGAAAAGTTAATAGACAAATTTTCAGATTAAAGAAAAAAAAAAAAAAAAGAAAAGAGTCAATGTTGGTAGCTGAATTCACCAGGGGGAAAATGACAAATGGAGAATGCCTTACTTCAAGTTCACTTAATAACAATCTAAATATATGGTGATAATGTAGTGTGCAATGCTAACAGCTGCACTCTTCCAGGCTTGTCTAGATGTTTTCAACGGCTGTTTGTTCTCCAAGTCATATGCTTGATAAATGAAAACCTATCTAGCCAGATATTCATTTAAATGACTTATTACCATGGGGTCAACACACTGTGGTTTGAGTGTGACATTGCCTTCCACTGGACTGTTGCCCTTGCTGAGCTAGGGCATTCAAACCACTTGAGTTTGGGCTCAACATTCCAGTGTACAGCCTTCAGCCTTTTGTATTTGGGTAAGTGGACCACAGTTATGGACCAGTCTGCTGGTCCATGCAGGAATTTCTCTGCCACAAAGACATTTGGCTTGCCCCATTTCATACCCAATGAAAAGGATAACAGGGGGACAGCATGGACATTCCTGGCTGTGCTGAAAAGTCATGGTACTGTGCTCTTATAGACTAAAGCCCAGTTTCTGCCTGTGATCACACAAAAAAGCCCATGAAGAGCAGGGGCTGAAGCCTAGCATTTCCTTGGACCCATCTTCTTCTGCAGTTTCTGTGTTTACATCAGCTCAGGGTCTTAACCCTTAAAGAGATATTTCAGTGACTCCTAGGTTTGAAAATGTGGAGGATGGTGTGAACATGTGGTGTGCTCCCCACTCCAGAAATGCTGTCATGTAAAGAGAGATGATGGTCTGAGGAAAGAGAGGAAATGAAAGACAAAAAAAATGCCATATCAAGGAAAAAGTAAAAGTACTGCCAGATTTTCCTGATTTTCACGGAAATGTTCTTCAGGGGTTAGTTCAGTCCTTTCCTTACAGTTTAAAAAAAAAAAAACATGTTATTTTGAAACAATGATAAATCTCATCACTTATTTTTTTATTTCCAAAGCTCTTTTCTCCTTTTTTTTTTTTTTTTTTTCTAGAAAGTATTCTGGTTGTTGACCAAATTTCTGACTTATTCAGATCCCCCTAAAACTTAACTTTCAATTGACTTTTCTGTTTATTTGGAGCATATTTCTTAATTTCTGTTTGGGAAGATAAGGCATGAAATGATGAAATGTGGAGCTATACAAAGGTTGTTTTATCTTAAGGCTCCAAATCAGGAGTAGTTTTGCCTGTGCTGTTCCTTGAGCCTGTAACCCTTGAGCCATTTGGCTATTGTGGTGATGGGGCTGGATAAGCACATAAAGCCTGGAAGAGAATGGGAAATGGATGGTGAGGAATGTGGAGCACAGATGAGGGCAGTGCAGAGCATCAGGGACCATGGAGGATGTCAGTGGCTACCAGATGCCATGAGAAGGCAGAGATCTTGTTTTGCCCAGATCTCCAAAGATGAGAAGAGAGGTCCTGGCATTGCATGTGCAATTCGAATTAAGCTCAGATTTCCTCTATGTAATTAGTGACTGTTCGTGTGCAGCACACTCTAATGGTTGGTAGTGGGAAGGTATCCAAAGGACATGGAAAGCTTCAGAGGTATCTGGACTTTGTCAGAAGCAGGATGGTGTTTTGCAGAAAGTACAAGAGAACATTTCCTGTTCTGCACATCATGACCCCTAGATGAGGTCTGATTGTCCTGATATCACTCTACTTTGTGCCTTCCCTGAAAGCTGATTCAGTCTTTATTCCCTCTTCTCTCACCACATGCCTGGGGGCATAAAGGACACCCCCCCCACCCACACTACTCATGTACACTGACATGTAAGTCATGCAAAACAAGTCATATAAGAGCAAATACCCCATCTCTCAGCCAAGAAATACCTGGTGAGGATGGTAAGAGTGGTTTCCTATTAGTGGCTGTTAAGTGAACTGTTTAAAAGTCAGGTGGCTTAATTGTTCATGTGAAAGCAAAAAGCAAACAAATATCCTATAGACCAAGCTCATTTTACTTCCTATCTTATGGAGAACCTTTACTACAGAACCTGGCAGCAACTGGGCAAGAAGACAGAAGCTATTTTCTGCATCTTTCACTATTTATTTTCTTCTTACTGAGAAGAAAGCTTTTTTTCTAGCCTGTAAAATTTTGTTAAGATGAGCAATGAGAGGAAAAATATGCTGCCTAAATCTAGGACAATAGCTGACTAGTTAAAAAGAACAATGGTCTTATATTTAGGAAGACTGCTCAATGGCAGACCAGAGCAGAGTTTAGTTCTAGAAAATCAAATAAATAAACGAATAAATACATAAAGTAAAGGGAAAAAAAACCCACCTCCTCACTCTCCAGAATCTCAGTGTTTTTAGAGAGTCAGGTGTGGCCATCTAGATCACCAAAGGCAAGCCAAAGTTGGCAGCTTATTGACTGTGTTCTTAGCAATGCTTACAGCCAGCCCTGGACATTAGAATCTGTTTAACTGAGAAAAATAAACATGTTAATCATGATCCTGGGGATTAGCTTGTAGTCTGCTTGAAAATCATTGCATCATTTTTGGCCACCAGAGTTAGTCTTTATCAGAGCTGGTTCCACGCAGAGATTAGGAAGCAGCAGGGCTCTCCAAAGTGTACCCAGCTCACTCCCAGGGGCTTTTGGGGTCAGTGATGAAGTACCTTGCAAACAAGCTCCTGGCAGGTGTTTCTCAAAGAGGCCCCTCCTGATCTAGCAGGGAGAGTGTTAAATTGTGGATTGCTGCACTTGGTTCAGTTCCTTTCTTCACCCCTGTGAGGGACATTAATCGGCAGGGCTCTGTTTGTTCCCTACTCTTCTCCTGATATCAACTATGTAGGGTATTTCATTTTTTGCATCAATATTTGTTTCTTGTATTTGACACTTTTCTCTTGGCAAGGGGAAGGTATGACCTTGGTGGGAATTTGTTTCTGGGGCAAAAGAGCAAATCAGAACTAAATCACTCTTACCCCCAGCATCAGTCAACCATCAGAAAAACCCTGCAGAAGAGAGTGCTCAGCATGTGCCAGGAGCTAGAAGAGCTGGAGGGTGGTGAGGCACTGGCACAGGCTGCCCAGAGAAGCTGAGCTTGGCCCATCCCTGGAAGTGTTCAAGGCCTGCTTGGAGGCTCTGAGCAACACAGTCTTCTGGTAGGCGTCCCTGCCCACAGCAAGGATGTTGGAACGAAATTATCCTTAATGTTCCCTCCAGCCCAAACCATTCTACAATTCTGTGATTCTAAAATGCACAGTGGGATATTCATTGCCATCTTAACCTGCTTCCTACTTGTCCCAGTTAATTCTTCACTTTCTACCTTGGGTGAGCAGGAAGTAACTTTTGATTCCATGACTAGGTGAACTACCAATGACGGCATCAACATTCTGCTTTCACTGGCTTGAGTAGGGACCACATTTTTACATGGCACAAGGTCAGAATCCATTCTCAAGTAACTTGAAGAGAGCACTTAGTCTTGGAAAGACAGAACACTGAAGGCTTTGTCACCTAGACCTAAGGAAGCTGTGCACAGTGGGGATGAGAGTGGAATCATGAGGCAGATGATTGCAGCTCCTGTCGTGTTTTGCTAAAAAATATGCTTTAATCAGATAGCACCGGTGGTGGTGAGCGTGGTGCTACCTGTTTTGTGCACAGTAGTATGCACTCAGCTGTCTGGGAGACATTCACATACTAGTTTGAGTATCTCACTTCTCTCTAGCAGGTGCTTGTTATGAAATAGGAATTTTTCCACACATTATAGTTAGTTTTGATAGAACACTGTCATCCCCAAAAGACATTCTCTCCATCCTTCCTATTCCTTGGCGTCTCTTCCAATGACTAAACTTCTGCATGCCTATTGGCAAACAGCCTCAGCATCCCATTGTATTACTTGAATGACACTATAATAAAAGAAAAAAAATTGGAAAAAAATACCCAAATCTGACCGGGGAATCTTTAGAGAACTTTTCTCAATCCTTCTGCCTTGACATGTAGTGTATTGATTTCATTCCTTTTCTCCTCCTGTCATTGCTGTGCCTGCTTCCTCCTATCTCCTTCATTCCCTCCCCACTCATCCCTACAGGTATAAATAACCCAAAAAACACGTAGCTATGTCTGTAACACAGCTATGCTGTGTCAGTCTCTGCTGTGCCTGTTTCCCCATCTGCTGCCTCCTTGCCCCACGCTGCACATCCAATACACGTTCTCATCATGCTGAGTTGAATAAGTTGGATGCTCGCGTTTGAAATTAGGCAAAAGCTGAAGCCCTCTGCTGAATCTGAGACCTAGGTCGTGACACTGATGGTGAACAGGCAATTGTGCCTTTACAGAGGGGGACCAGAATCCATTTCACAATGCAAATGCTGAGTATTAATGAGTGTAATAGACACAGGTGTGAAAGTCATTGAAACAGCAATGTCCAGTGCTGGCCGTCAATGCAGAAAGAGGTCTCTGCTTGATCTTCCTCTGACCAGGCTAAAGGCTGCTGCGTTGCATGAGCCTGAAATGCACATTGATTCAATTTCCCATCTCTATCCTGGAGTTCCTTAGGAAATGGAACATTTGCTGAAAAGAAATAAAGCAATCATTACAAATGCTAGTCATTAATGGTGTGAACCTTCATATTCACCTGCCAAGACATTGGTAGCGACTCAGCAGTGTTGTTCCCTGAGCACTGACTGTTGGGTTTTAATTACATTGTTCTATTAGAGCTGTTCAAATCAACCATTTGAGAGCTGTCTGGCTGCTGTAGTAAAAAAAATAATAATAATTTGACCTTGACATCCTCTTCCTTCCCTTTGTCCTAGTACTCTTTGGAGGCAATCATTCATACAGTATATATCTTGTATATAGTCTGTCAGTCTTCCTCCTGCAGTTCTTGTGAGATCACAGTAGCTTTTCTGGGTGTTCAAGCTCCTTTATACTGTCACTGACTTTACTCAGCACCTAAGTACTGATATTTCTGTGGGTCCTTTATAAATGTTCTCATGCTGATGTTTCCTACCATGGCTCTACACCTGTGAGAACTGGACCACTGTGTTACCTTCTTCATACTTTACTACTCTGACTATATATGTCTTTGTTAAAATTTAGAGTCTGTCTGCTCTCCCATCTACTTGCGTGCAATAAAGTCCCCTAGTTGTCAAATGCAAAAACGTTCCAAAATGTCAAAGCTAGACCACCTGTGTATCTCCCTTATTATCAGAATATGTCTACTTTTCCCCATTCCATTCCTAAGCCAGGCTAATGAAAGGCAGATGGACAGGTTTTTAGAAGTCAAAAGACAAGTTCATGCTGGTCTCTCATGGCAGACCTCCCTGAGAAGTTACTGTCTTCATCTCAGCTGACATCATCTTGACAGTTAATGAGAGTGTCTAAGTTCTGAAAATGAAATGAAGATTTGAGTGCACTGATCCCCAAGCCCCAAAAGATGGTTTTATAAGTAGTGGCCAATTCTGTTACCAGTTCTGCAAGATACTGCAGCTGGAAATTGAGTTTAAGCATAGAAACAGCTTATTGCAACATTATCTCTTAACAAGGGTTTAAACGCCACATCAGAAGCAACACAAATAGAGAGAAACTAGGTCTGCAGTAAAAATACAAACAATTTCATTTATGCTCCCTTTCCTCATCAAAAAAAAATAAGTTGACAAAAACAATTATATGAGGTCCTTAAAATTTATCCATGGAATATTTTGATTCCATGGACAAATAATAAGCGAATGCATAAATATTTATTTATACTTTAAAAGGCCACCATGCTGTGAATAGCAATTTGGGTAACTGATGCTTATATCTTCTTCCATACGCCATAATCCTAAATTAGACTCCATGGATATGGTACATGTAATAGTCTCTAGTCTCAGTGGAAAAAGAGAGTTCATCATGGGAACTTTTGCCTACAAAGTATCCTGAGAGGCTTTGTACGTCTGGGGAAGCCATCTCACAGCAGAGTACGATGGCAGCATAGGAAATGAAAATACACTTCCTCTGGCAGAATCTCCAGACTGAAGTCTTTGGGGTGTTTGGGATATGAAGGGGGAAAAAAAAAAGATTCTCCATAGACACCTCATTTGTTCCATGAAAAAAACATAGAGCTCAAACACTAAATTTCTCTGAAGAAACACCTTGATTTCACACTAAGTGGTGATTAAGACCCAAGAGGAGAGGCTTTCTCCAGAATGCAGCCACCCACTTGGCCCCCAGATTTCTCTAGCCAAAGAAGTGCTATGAGGAATAAGATCATCACGACCTTGTGGAGGAGTCTCAATGAGATCCTTGTGATCATCCTGCTTGGCTCCAAGTCATATGCAGGAGCAATATCTTCCAGTTTCTTTCACAGCCACACTGCCAAGGACAGTCAGGGAGACCACAAGGAAAATGAGCATTTCGTATAACTGCTGCCGGTGTCCAATATTCATACATGGCACCCCTTGTCACCAGAATGGTCATCTATTTTGTCATTTGTTACCAACACAAATTTAATTCTGGGTAGTGCCCCTGAGGGGAGGAAAAAAACCAAAACCCACCACAAAAATAACCTATGCATCTCCCTTTACTATCTCTTTAGTTATCCTATCCCCTGCTTCTGCAAGAGACCTGCCGTTAGCAAATTCCCAAGTCACTCATTTATTTTCAGGGCTGTACTGTGAAGCCTCATTCTTCAAACATAACAAATCCAACAGCTTCATGAGTTGAACTATTGTGGATTTTTCCCTGTGACTGCAAATGGGAACGGTCTGTACAAATAAAAGCCCAGATCTCTCCGCTATTACAAGTAAAATAGTCTGGGTGAAATATCTGCTGAGGAATATATTTTATGTGTTTTCTTTAACTGTCCATCCAAAAAGTGCTGAGTGATGGTCGGGTGCTGTTAGGAGGCACTGATAATGGCCTTACATTTATAAAGTACCATCCATCCAGATGGGCTCCCAAAGTACTTTATAAACTTTACTAACTGGTTGTTCCAGCTCCACACATCACCTTATATCTATCCATCTGTTCACAGCTATAGCCTTACACAGAGCACTTCTCACCACTAAAGGGTGTAGCTGATGTTTTAAGAGCTCACATCAGTAACAACTCCATGGCTTATCCCTGCTTCTCTTCCATAGCTCTGTTGACTTCAGCACGAATTAAAACTAGGGATCAGAATATGAAGCTGCTCAGGAATCAGGTCAAAAAGAGATGAGGTGATTTTCGCATAGTAAAGCAGAGTAAGGCACCTCATTGCCAGCAGCTGCTTAGATGTTAAAAGTTTACACAGATGTTTGGGGAAGCTCACAGGTTCATGGAAAATCTTGATTCCACATCCACCTCTGCCACAGAGATATGCAATGGCTCTGGGGACATTACTGTCAGCAGACTTAGACCCTCCTTATGCCACAGCTGAGTTTGGGGTGTCTGTGTAAGTCTTCCTATAACAATGCCCACACAGATGACCCAGAAGCTGGGACATGCCCAACTGGACATCATCAGGGGATGTTGGCTCTGTAATCTTTCACGGGCTTATTGAAAGAAATTTGCTCAGATTTTTATTGCTCTTTACTATCTGCATTTCTCTGAAGTCCTGAGTTAAAGCTACAATTGCACCACCAAGACAGAAATGGAATTCGGTATTTGGGGCTACCAGTTTGCAGTTAAAATACCTAACCGGGGGATAGTGAAGGTAAAGCCACTATAAAGGGAGAAGAAGGCAGTGAGGGGTGTGCTGTGAGCCCCAGGGGACTGCTCCCCTCCCCAGGTGAAAGGGGAAAGTTTTACGCAGTGCTTCCTCTTCCCAGAATTTTTTTAAATAAGGAGCACGTATGTCTCTTTACACAGCCCTTTGACAGTTCTGTTCACATTTGGTTGGGGTTTAGATCAAAATTAGATTCTGTTAAATTCCAGCTTGCATTTGGCTATAGGAGGCATTTAGATCAGCCAGCCTCTGCTCTCCTGAAATATACCCAAAGATCCGACATGATCGTGACTGATTAGGCTATGATATCTTTTTTCTTTTTAGTCCAGAGGATATGTTCAGACAACAATCTACATTTGTGGGAAATGAGGATCCATCCAGCACCCTGTAAAAAATCTAAACTAAAAGATTAATTGTTAGCCATGATTACCATATTATTTATGGTTATTGTGTGATGTTGAGACTATGTTTGGAACAGATGGGAATCCAATTAGCTTAGTTCTGCCTTTGTCCGTTGGATGAGACATTAATTTCAGGGCCACTCTCCACCTTGTCTGAATAGCTACGGGAAAAGAAATATGCTCACGGAACTTCATGTTTTTGAGACTGTTTGTCATATATTTTGTTTTCTCATGAAAGGGCACTACTGGCTGCTAAGCAACAGAATAGCTGTGTTTACATGTACATTTATCTATATATATGCACATACATACGCAGACACAGGGAGTTGTTTACTCAAGGACAAGAGTCCTCAACAGACTGGTTTTCAACTGAGAGTAATTCTATTAATTAGGGCTGCCGATACCATCCCCCTTCTGCTTCCCCCACCTTACCCTCCTTTTCTTTCCTCTGTTGCAACTATTACTATTTTTAATTAACGTGCCAAAATGTTCACTTCTAACTATAACAAGAAAAGAGAAAGACAAAAGGGCAGAAGCAAGGAGAGGAGCTCTGGAGAGAAAGACAATTTGTTTGACTAACCCTTTCAGAAAAAGACAGGCTTGTCAATGATTTCTCTTCAGGATGGTATCCCATAACCAGGGGAGGGAGCAGAAAAGCTTTTTAATGGGGCTTTTCTCCCAGCCAGGAATAATCATGCCTACAGAGAAGTCTTAAAGCAGCCTTCTGCTTGGGGGCAGCTCTCTTACACATCTCAGTGGTATTTCTTTTTTTCCTTTTTAACTCTTTTCCTTTTTTCCTCTCCTCCTTTTTTTCCCCCTATTTTTTAAGGTGTTATGAATTCTTAGTCTAGGAATTATCTCTCAATCCATCTATATTTTTTGTGCTGTATTGATCATTAGGTTATTTCTCCACCACAAATCCCTATCCCTGGATTTTAAATGTTACAACATTTGATGTAATTCCCACACTTCGAAACTGATATCCAGACACCAAAGTAAATATTTAGGGTTCAAAGTTGCCTCTCTGTTCTTCATCTTTGAAACAGTTTGTGATTAATTGAATACCCGTGAAAGGGGAAAGTGATTAAGATGTTCATTGCAGAAAAACAGGTATAAAAGATAATACTGCGATTGAGATATAAACACAGCATCAGCACTAGAAAAAGGGTTGATTGAAATTGGGCATGTATGGGTATGAAACACGGCTTTTCATATGCAATAAACTCTATAAAATGCATGCCTTTATTGCTGCTGTTTTATTTAAGTTGAAGCATCTGGGCATTGATGAAATACCAGGGGAGGTGAGTTCAGGAAAGAAAATCAGCTTTTAACTAAAAGAATAATGTCTTTGCATTTACTAATTTTATCATTCTTTATGGATAATAATAATAATCTAGATGTTTGCCAGAAACTGGAAAAAATAGTTTGCTCATTTTAGGTTTTTTGTTGAATCTTTCTCTTCCAAAGCCTCCTCCTTGTCCCTTCCCAAAATATGTGTGAGAAATTAAAAGCATCAGAATTTGGTGTGTTATGAGCCCCATCCCTTCCAATTCTGAGGACATGTGAGTTTTTAAAGCCTCCAGCTGGCATCTACCAGCCTTTCAAGACAAGCTGTGGATCTGGAGCCCACCACTCCAGAGGTCCCTGATTCAAACTCAGTGGCTTTGTCAAGAGGGCGGTGACTACTTTTGCGAGCACACAAATTGGCAGTTTTCTGAACCACTGTGCTCAGAAATCCTTGACTCCTATTCATATGCGTCAGGCAGTGTCTCTCATTTCAAATTACATGGGCTTATTTGACTTTCAAATGAGAAAACTAAGTATCGTGAACAGATGAAGAGATAATCAAAACATCTTTGTTCAGGTTTTTGGAAACTGGTTTTGAAAACTGAAACTCCTGAGCCATTCTGCCAGTTCTCACAATATTTTTATCATTAAAACAACAACAACAACAACAACATTTGCTAATAGGTTTCCTAAATCTCCTGCCTTTAGAGGCATGTGAATTGGTGCTGATTCACCTTAATAATGATTAAACGTAACTTATGTTTCTATCAACCCATATTTGTAGGAAAGCTTGAACAACATTTACTTTCAAATGAAGAAGAATTCAGAATCTGAGCTATTTCTAAGCCAAGCCTCAGTGCTGACAACAGTATTGCAGGAGCCACCCTTGCTCTGAAAGCACTGGCGTAAAATCAAATGTAGTATAAAAAGAGCAGAAACACATGATAGTGAAAAACCTTCCTGGATCAGCAACTTTGATCCCTTACCACTGCATGGACTTGTCAAGGTTCATCTTGAACATTATCTTGTATCTTGCTTCTCACTTTTTGAGCTAGGCTAGGATTGCTTATTGTTGATGACAGATAATCCTAACTTCTAGGCTAAATATATTCATAGCTGATTGGTCTGTTTCCTCATCCCAAAGAATTTATAGTAATGACTGGCTAACTGTTAATTCAATTATTCTTTGTTATTATTCTTAACTATAAGTTGCATTTTCTCTCCCTTTTTGCATATTTGAATTGTTATCTATACATATTCACTCCCCAGGCTGTTTTGGTGAGTTGTGATTGATCAGCAAAATCATATGGTGAATGTGTTTCATTTTCCCAATTCAATAAGCGGACACATCTCTGTGTGAAAATGGAGTACTCATCTTCCTTTAATATTTGAATATATGTCTTGGAAATTTGGGGTATTCTTGAATTCATTGCTATAGAGAACAACCATTTGACTGTTCACAGAAAGTGCACAAAATAGGTAAACAAAATGTTATAAGCAGTTCAGTCCTGTCCCCTGAAAAGGGAATTTACCTTCTCACATGGCTCTTGATGTGTTACCTTCTAGAAATGACTGCATTTCAGCAATGCCTCACACAAATTTCTTATGAATTCAGTTTACTGTAAAGTACCACAGGACATTTTGGGATGTCATTGTGGGTGCAGTTTGGTTCTGTCTAGACTGGTATTTTTTAAACAGACACCAGGGAACAGAACATCCACAAGATAATAGTATTTCATATGGATGGGTGGATGCTGTTGAGATGAGAAGGTCTAACAACATTTTCTAAGGGATTTCAGGGTCTTTGCCAGGCAATTCCACAACTTCAGGCCTTGTTTGCTTATGTTTTGGTTTAATTATCTGGAGTGAAAGGACATCTTTGCTTTGTATTTGAACAGCGACACATCACCTGCCCTCTCTAACCCCAGCTAACAGCATTATCTCCTCAGGTCAAGTGAGAAAGGCCAGTGCTCTTGTTGCTGTGGGTGACAGGTTCAAACCCTTATAATCATCCATGACAGCACTTGTTATACTTTTTTTTGAGAGTTTTTCAACCTCTCTCTTTCAGCTCCTTTACACCGCAAGTCTTTGGTTCTTAGCTTTCATTTGACATCATTTCCCTTATCCTTCATCAGAGGTCTTACATTTCAATGTTTTTATGAGTTGACCAGTTTTCCTTCAGGATTTAACTCATATGCTTGTGGTCAAACTTTCAAAGCCATGGGGTTAATCTGGATTTGGAGTAAAACCAGAAGCATGTTACAGTCCAGCGTGAGCACACACAGATCTCTGCTGCTTGGCCTCTTTTTCTCCAGCCAGCGAGCTGGAGACACACAAACACAAATGCACACACCCCCAGGGCACAGCCATATCCTGTTCCTTCAGCTCTATCTTCAGCATTATCAAAATTAACAAGTAGCCACGTTAATCCTGCTCACTCATCACAAAGCTCTCTTGTTCCTGCAGATCTGGATCCACAGCTATTGGCTTCTTATCTTGGAGGCGAAGTAAGTAAAAGAAAGGCAAAGGAAAAAAAAAAGACATCTTTCTACTCTTGCATAAGCTCCAGACCAACCTTCTTGTTATTGATAAGTGGCTTAAAGTGCTGTTTGGAAATGAAAAAGTCACACTGATAAGATAACCTCTGGCCTTGGAAATTCCTGGCAAATTACCGTGCATCTCTGACTGGACAGAGTTCCTCTTACTTTCGGCTTAGACTGGGGCAAGCTGACACCCTGGATCACAGAGTGAGGTACCCCAGGGTAATCCTTTGTACTACTCACTAGTAGTGTTTTATTAATTGATACTGGGCCTTCTCCCCAGGTTTTTCTCCTGCCATCACTTCTGGGTTTTGTTTTGACTGGGGTTTGCTCTTCCAAGAGCAGAGAGAGGCATAAAATGTGAGATTTGACATTTCCTAGCCAGGGAAGAAAGGACATTTCAGGCAGCTGTGCTGGCTGCACTGGTACCTGGTCCGAGCTGCTGCATGGAGAGACACCAGGGAGGATGTCAGTACAGAGCAGACAGGTGATGCTGTAGGGTATGAGAGCAGTGGAGAAATGGCAGCTTTGGTGAAGGCTCTTCCCAGGATAGGGTGACAGCATGGTCCTCTTGGGAATGAATGTGATGCAATCTTCCTGTGGAAAGTGAAGTTGCACTACATGAATTAAGCCTGCTGCTTTGCAGTGGGTGAGGAGATTTTGTCGCCTGTGCCACAACTCCGTAGTTTTTCTCAGGAGGTAGTGTGTTGCATTATTGTTGTTCCTGCTGCTGTTGTTTTAATCTTTCACGGGAGATTATATAAAACAGCCTCTCCATGAACCAGAACACATCTCTGGGGAATATGATGACAGCATCCATATCTTAAAAAGCCATAAAGTAGAGACGCACTGTGGAAAGTAGTCGTTCCCAGTAATAAGTGCAGTATGACATCCAGGAAAGATACCCTATTGTGACAAGTCTGAACACTAGTGCAAATCTGGAGAAAAGTAAATTTAAAACCACAGATGTTGCCATGCTTGTTATTTTAAAGGGTTTTCCTTCCCTAAATTACTCCTGCAGCCAGAACAAAGCCCTTTAACCCTTGGCAGACCATAGCCATTTCCTGATGCTCCCCAGCTGTGAATGTTAACATTGATTCCTCTTGAAGCTTGCATCACAGCCATCCACCCTTAAAATAGCAGCTTCCCTGCATTTTGCAGGACTCATATTTTGGTATACTCCAGCCCATGTGGACCCTGACCTTGATGGGTGAACAAGCTGATAAAGGGTTTTCTTCTTCCCTGATCTCACGCAGAGATTAATTTCTGGACTATATATAGTAGATGTGAGGCCCAATAACAGGCTTGTTTCAGGCCTTGCAGGAGCTGAGGCAGGAGAGGATAACCAGAATTCCCAGTCACAGAGGGACAGAAACAGCCTTCAAC
This sequence comes from Aphelocoma coerulescens, assembly GCF_041296385.1. Lineage (NCBI taxonomy): Eukaryota > Metazoa > Chordata > Aves > Passeriformes > Corvidae > Aphelocoma > Aphelocoma coerulescens. The sequence goes on from NW_027184085.1 coordinate 7,658,610, forward strand.
TTTATGTATGCAAAGTGTGCTGCACCCCAGAGCAGGACACTCATTAGCTGCTGCTGTATTTGTACATGGAGGTACAATCCTGCTGCATCACCCATGCTGCAGCCCACAAGATGGAGTGGGACAGAGTTTCCTTGCTGTGCTACTCCACTAATCTGCTAGGACAATTCAGGCCACTGAGCTTTAACTACCTTGGGCCACACTTTCAGAGCTGAAATGCCACCTATATCCCTGCAGCTAGTTAGTGAAAGAACAAGAGACTTCCAAGCATGATTGAGACCTTGCCTGAGCAAGGTGACGTGCAGGGTCTGGTTTAGAGCAAGTGAATGGAAAGCCCTGGGCACAGTGCGGGTCAGCCTTTCCAAATATGATGCTGTGTGCCTCAGTTTCCCCTCTCTGATCAGTGTGCAAATTATGCCAGCAGCCGCTGCCCTCAGCTAGGTTTTATTAATGAACTCCAGGACCAATAAGTCAATAGATCCTGGAGAAGTGTCAGTATTACAACCATCCACGACAAGGGAAAGCACATTCCCAAGCAGGGACAGTGTGGAAGGCCTAATGAACATTAAGCAGAGCACTTGTTCTGCACTGGCTTTGTCGCTGCTGGGCAGCCTTGTCCTGACAGAGCTCCTGTCCAACCAGGGACGTACATCCATTCATCATTAGTCCTAATGCAAGCTTGGGAGTTTTAAAGCCAGGGCTAAATCAGACCATCTTAATTTGCAGGCTTAATGCATTGCATATTATCCATATCCTTCCTATGGGATTTATCTTGATTAAGTGCTAATTTGTAACTGGTGGTATACCCAATGAAGTGACTGATGAGAAGGGTGCCTGGGTTGAGAGTCTGTGTTTTGGCAGCAGTGCAGACTGGGGATGGAAACTGCTGTTCCCACTGCAGACACTCAGGCAGGCAGCACATTTTATGCACATCCCCATCAGCCTCATAGGCAAAGTGTCCAGAAGGGTTTAGCTTGGGTTATTCTTCAGCTGTGATGGAAGCCAGAGGTCTGCAGTGAGAGAGAGGACCAGTCCTGCAAAGGTTTTTGGCCTGAGCTGTTGTATAGCTCTGTGTAGGCAGAACAGCACAGGTCAGAACAGCTGGAGATGCTTCCAAGTGCAGGCAGCTGTTCACACACCCTGGCTTACACATCTCTGGTTGCCTACTGGGCTCTTCCTGACTGTGCCCACAGCTGAGCTGCCTGCCCCATCCCCTGCAGTGACACCCACCCAGACCCTACCTGTCTCACTGCTTCCATTCTGTGACCACCAAGAAACAGCTGGAGTAAAATGTTGAGTGGATGAGACCATTTTAGACATGATCACAGTCCTGATTTGACCACAGAAAGCTGGCAGAGCCTAACAGAAACATTACAAAGTCTCCTTGAGATGGGCAGAGCTTTTCCAAGGAGCTAGGAAGCTCCTATTTCAGGATAGTTTTACTTTGTTGACCTTCATTTTGGAATCAGAAACAAACCTTCCACCTTCACCAGACACACCAAATTTCAGATCAATCTACATCAGCATGTAAATTTTACAGGGTTTGAGGAGAAGTGACCTTTAAGCAGAAATGGGTTCTCAACTTTTGCTATCACAGCGCTGGCATTTCACTAAAATAAAAGCCTTTATTTCAGCTGGCACTTTGGTATCTGAAACTGTGTCTGATTCTGTAACCACCTGCCCCTCCCCCAAATCATAAATACACACTGAATATATGCCTTAAATAAGTCATATACACAGAAACACACATACAGAATTCAGGTCAGGCTGTTTCATAGTCCTATTTTACAGAAGAGTGAAATGAAACTTCACTCAAATTTCTCTGATGTGGTAATAGTACACCCAAGGAAGGCATCCAAAAGTCTTAATTTATGTTTTTTGCTGTACAAAGGTGTTCTCAAATAGCATTTCTCCTTTTGGTTGTTTTTTTCTAATGCCAAAAATAGTGGACAGTTTCTCAGCTGATGGGTACTGCTTCCTTTTACTTGAGTAACTAATGACAGCAGTTGAGGAGGAAGGGGGGCTTTGTGTAAAAAGAAGTTAATTAATTTCAGGGGTTTTAATCTCTTTTCTTTTGTACCAAACTATAAAACAAAAATTCTTCGGGAGCCAGAACATGTACCTCCAGTAATCGAAAGAGAGGCAAGGATCTGACTAATAGATATTACGTTCCATTATATGGTCTTGAAGTCAATAAACATTAGGTTACCTTCATGCAGTGAAAAAAGACCAGATTTATTAAAAAATCTTATCTGGAGGGTTTGCATTTCAATAGGATGTGAATTTGCATATTTTAACAATAACCTCCCATCATTCTGTCTGATCTGTGCTCAGTTGGCCATACAGATCACTTTATCTTGAATAGATTATCACCGGTTTAATAAACCCTTCATAATATGCAGGTATAACAATGGTACTTCATTGGATAAAGAAGGTATTAAAGTTCTTTTTCTGGAAATAGGGGTGGCCCAGCTAGTGATTAACTTTATACCTCTGTACATCCCTGTGCTGAATACCGATTGAAGGAGAGTATTCCCATTATTCACATTCAAAATGGACCAGCTCTTCAGAGCTCCTGTTAACTCCTCCTTGCCCATGGCAGCTGTGCAGATGGGGGAGTTAAAACAGCCAAGGCTGCCGGGGATGTTATCTCCAGCAGTGGCCACTACCTGGAACATCAGGAAAAGCCAACACTCTTCCCCCAGGCTGAGTCTCTCACATGTGCAGGGTGATCAGTGCCAAGATGTCTCATGAAGGAGGCACCATCTCAGTGCTAGATGGAAGCAGGGTCAATGTACTGCTCAGCAAAGGGCCAAAAAGGCTTCTAGGCAAAAAATCTTAGATAACCTGTTTTCGGTGAAAAAGCATCATTATTCTTCCTTGTCTCCTCTCACAGACTTTTGCTTATTGACCACTTCAACTGTCCACACAGAAGTTCATTTTCCACTGGTTGCCCTTTACAAGGGATGAGTCCATCCCACAGCTCCCGTGTCCTGGCTTGTCATCTCTGGTTGGTTGGGAGCAGCATCTCAGACCCTCAGTAGGAGCACCAAGGAGTCTCTGCCAAACCACAGGGCTGGCTTTTGCCTCCTGCAGTTTCCACAGAGTCAGACTATTATTTACATATGCCTGCAGTTCCAGGCTCCTGCCCATCTTTCTCATGAGACACAGGGCAGAGCATCAGTACCAGTTCAGCAACGACAGGGGCAAATATAATTTTCATGTTGTCCTGAAATTTTTGATTTCTTCATTTTTGTTTCTTTGTTGACGTTTGCACCCTGACTTGAAAAAAAACCTGATACCCTCTTTCTCCTGGGTACCCAGTACGAAGCAGGCAGCTGTGAGTGTTAACTGTCCACACACACAGCTTAGACAACCTGCAGGCTACTGTGGCATTAAGCCTGAGCTTGTAGACCTTAATGAGAGATAATGTTTGCTCAGGACCAGCTCTGTGGTCATGCAGCCTTGGGATCTGAGCTGCCTCACATCTGACCAGCTGGGAGCAGAGGAATAATGAATTTAGGGGCTGAGTGTGCATGCCTGTATGAGAAATAGAGAGTATGTCACACACGCATTCCCCAAGACATTCCTGAGAGCAACTAGAACTTTTCACACTCTCTCCCTCCCCTGTTTTCTTTTTCTCTGCTCAAGCTGTGTTCGTGCTTGCTTTTCCAAAGCTCCCATCAGGAGCTTTTTGCTTCACAAGAGCCAACATGCCGTTGTGCTGCCTGACAGTGGGAGCACAGCAAGGCTAGTGAATAATGGAAAGTTATTGACCTATAATAACCTGGCATTATTGACCATAAATGATTTAGTTAAAGCACATACACACACGCACACACCATCTCACGTGAAGGAGCTGAATTTTGAATTTCCTTTGTTCAGCACTGGCTCAATGGAGCTTGTCACAGGGGCATTTTGGCCTGGCATGAAATTAATGTTAATCAAAACATCTCTCAGGATCCTCTGAATAAGATTCTTGTGGGGAACAAGCACAATACCTGGATCCAAAAGCAGGTTGACCCAAGTCTTTACTTGAGGCTCCATGAGAGCACAAACCTTTCATGAACTTCAGCAGAGTTCACAGATTTTAAGGCTGAAGAGGACAATTTTCATCAAGCAGCTTGACCCCTGCCATAAGGCAGTCTAGAGACTAACAACTACCCGGACCAATAACCTGCCACCAAACCAGAGCACAACATTTAGGGAGAAGGAAAAACATCCACTTTTGATGTCAGACTTCCCAATTTCCTATTATTTTTTCTTTCTGCTGAGCCAGCTGTTCCCCTCCAAAGTGCTGACATCAGGTCCTTTGGAGCCACAAAGTGTTGGTCGCCCTTCTGGAAAGCATGCTCAGGGCTCACGGCTGGCCTCAGGTGCCCCCCTGGATCCAAAATGTCAGGCACCACCCCCCACCTGCCCTGATGAAACCCCAACACCTTGCTGTGCCTGAATGGAGGCCTGTGGAAGGGCAGCTATCTGAGCTGCTGAGCTTGGCTGGGTCACATAAAGAGGTGAGCGAGTACCTGTGTAGCTGAACCAGATTTCTGAATGAGGTATAACTTCAGCTACTGGCACAATTGCCATATGCCCTCCTAAGATGTCTGCATTTGTGTCAGCATCTGAATTTTTTTGCCCAGGCGTTATTATGGAAAGTTTTTGCCCAGCTTTTGGCAGGTGAAACTTTGCAGCTTGGACCTGTCCCTGATAATCTATCAGTGCTCTACGAACAGCCATAAAGCTGTGTGAGTGTTGTTTTTTTATGCACAAAATAGCCATGCTCACTGTGCCTGGATTCCTTGTTTTCTCAGGGTCAGACAGATGAAAGAAAGGATTGCTTTGGTTTCATATTTGCCTGACTGGGTGCTCTTGAGAGATGATGCAAGAACAAAATTTTAACTCTCGATGGCGCTGACCCATGATACAAAGCAGGTATAATTGGCATTTACAGCACAGAAAAGTGTCAGGATGCAGGGATTCTTTCCCTTGCTTTTCCAAGATCAAGACAATTTTTTCTACTGACTCCAGCAGGCAGTGGAAGCACCTGCAGTCGCTCCCGCAGTCCAAAATCACTGCAGACAGGCAATCACTGGAGTCAGAGGTGCGATCCAGTCTGTGTACCAAAGTAACTAACTTTTGAGTACATTTTAAGTACCTAATGAAGCAGGCTTCCCGGAGTAAAGCCTTAATTTCTCCATCTAGGAAATTGGGTTTGCATAATTTAGTTGTTTAAATTTAGGCAGCCAAGAGCTCCCTCTGGAGGTCTCCAAGCAGCCCGTTCCTCTGAATGGGCACGGCCAGCCACTTGCTTCAGAAAGGCACTTTCAGGATGTATCTGTCATTTCAGCACAAGCTAAGACTTTCCATCCAGGCTCTCTCCCAGATTTTCCAATTTTTCCTCCAGCACTAGAGCTAAGCTAGGGGACAAGGCCAGCTGGGAAGAAACAACCGAATTTCCCCCTGAAGTCAGGCAAGGCACATGATATCCTAGGGTAGGTCTCCTTGTCACCGAGAGCAGTGGCAGAAGCACAGTGCCTTATCTGTATGTGCACACCATCACACACTTGTGCATACACCTGAGACCAGCCCAGAATACCTGACTGTAGCAGGATGCAACACCAGCCCACAACTCTTTCAAGGGGGTCAGAGGATGGGGGTGCTGACCTCCTCATTCCTTCATGGAATGAAGCTGCGTCAGGGGAAGTTCAGCCTGAACATTGGAAAAAGGTTCTTCACTGAGTGAGTGTCTGGTCACTGGGACAGGCTCAAAAGAGCACCAAGCCTCTCATAGTTAATGGAGCATCCAAAAAAATGCTCCAAATCATACAGATGAGTGTTAGGTACGCTACAATGATCATCACAGGTCCCTTACAACTCGGGATTTTCCATGATTCCATGGCTTTCAGCTCTGTCCTTCCTTCCTCTCTGTATAACAGACTGTTATACCAGCATTATCTGTGCCTTGATACCTTGGATTCATGGAGCTTCTAACAAATATAAATTCCCCTTAGCACACACCCCATTTAATCAAAACCTTGCTGGTTTAAGCAGTCTGTTTTATTAAATTACCAACCTATGAAGCCATTAACTCAATTAGAAGCAGCAGTTCTGTAGTCTTGAACAACCAAGGGGTAATATTGCAGTGGTAGACGTTATGCAGGTATAGCACGTTATAATAACAGTGAGAGCTCATATAGCATCTTAAAACTTTACAATTTTGTAGGAATAATATCTAATTAATCCTCACAATGGGCCCTGAAGGCACAGATTACTGTCTAACCCCTTTTTCTGTGGAGGAAACTTAGTGGGAAAGGAGATGATATGTAATAGACTTTAGAAAAGAGTAAAAGGCCATATCTTTCCACAGTCTTCATTCACAGAAGGCTCCCCAAATTGCTGCTTTCCTTCTGAGCAAATCAACACCAAGTGACCCTTATCTCCCTTTCTTGTCTCCATATTGTAATGTGTAATGGGCTGAGTTAATTTTAAAAAATATGGGGTTTTATTTTGGAAGGCGTAGGGGTAGGAGTGTAAAAGTAAATAACACCAACATATTACTAAAAGCTAATATTACTATTAAAAGTAAATCATATAGAAATTGAGATGATGAATAGGAAAAGGAACTGGACTTGATTTGAATTTGAAAAAGAAAGTGACAGATTTAGGATCAGATCTGCTTTTAGCAAAATTCTGAGAGGAGAGGAACAGCTTAAAACAGTGAAAATCAAACAATGTTTCTAATAATTAACATTGCCAACTGTAAAGATGCATCAGTCATACATTATCTCAAGCAATCCTGTGTGGTATTATAAATAAGAGAATTTTTATTTTCACATATTTGTTTTCTTTAAGCTATACTTCGAGCGTTAAGGATTTTCTTTTATTCTGGAATTAAAATTTTTTGTTAAAAAGTTGCTCAGGTCCAGAAGTTGAGGATTTAAGGAAAGAACCATATGTCAAGAGACTGATGGTAAAGCCCCAAAAGCTAGAAGCTCTGGCACTGCTTGTAAGCAGGGCTAGATCAGGGTTACCTTTAAATGCAGAGAGGTTTCATTATACCCTTACTCAAAGAATTAATGAGTAGTTTATTTAAAGTAGATGATTAAAAAAAAAAGCCCTGTGATTGTTCTCAGTGGTGATGGCTCCATTTTATCTCCTTTCTTATTTACACCATGTAGCACCCAATTCACACTGCAGAGAGAGAAAGTACAATCTGGCCCAAATTTTCAAATATGCTCAGCACCCAGTGGACCAAAATCTTTTAATTATCTGTCTCTGCATTTGAGAACATCCTGCTTTTGAAACAGAAGGCTCCTTAAGTAGTGTGATTTCTTGCTCGGTTTCCCCCTCTGCATTTTTTTTACTCTCAGCATCACGTCTCCAGACTATCTCTGTGCTGTGATTTCGGACAGATCCTGCTAGGAAGCAGCAAGGCTTCTCCTCCTCGGAGGTGATTCAGACATGTCAGTGTTGCTTAGGCTTGCTACCCATGTACTCAGGAGCATCAAAGCCTGGGAGCTCAGACATACACGCTGCAAAAGGTTAATGGCCACAGCCGCCAGAAAGTTTATAGCTGAACTTCTTGTGTGTTTGGCCAACTCTCCCTCTTCAGTCAAGGGCCACACCACACGCAGGGGAAGGAAGGAGAAGGGTGCAGCTTGATGCTGTTCCCAGTGAGGCCTCTCTGCTTTGCCTCTTCCAATTTAATCCAAGATGAACATTCTATGTGAGCAAGTGAGGGGGTCAAGCTTGCAAGCAAGTGGGAAGAAAACGGGGGTCATGAGGAAGGGAGAAAATAACTTTAAATAACTTGGAGCTATCGGCTGTGATGCCAGAGGTGGCATGCTGCTTCCGGCCACTAACACATGTGGACAGGTGAACCTTTACACAAAATCAATCATCATATTTATTCTAATTGTATCGTAATAGTCCCCCAGGAGCTCAGTTCAAATGAGCTTGACATTATTAAAATTTTAATGCCCAGTTTTCATAGCTGAATGAATATTTAAAGGGTATGTCCCAGGCTTAAGTTATGATGATGAAGAAATTAATGGAATGTCTTGTTTAATGCTTTGGTACATGTTGATGCAGAAAAAAAAAAAAAAAAAAGAAAAAGAAAAAAGTGGTTGTTCAAGGCAGAAAAGAAAGAAAGGCAATGTTTAGTCATAATTAGAGAGGAAAGCATCAGTGATGCATTAGTATCAGACACCAGTTTTGTTGGATAGCTCTCAGCAGAGGGGCAATATTTATCATTAAGGAGGGGGGAGGTCAGGGTGCGGTCAGGGACCAGAAGTGAAGCAGCTCCACATGAATGACAGATCAGAAACGAATCCCTGAGAGTCTCTGACCACATCCCTACATAGTGGAATGAGCTTGCTAGCCTCTGTTGGCTGGAATAGACAGAGAAAATCACCTTTGTTACCCAACCAGGGTGTTTGTTTATTTTAAGTACCCAGATCAACTTTGAAGGATGGCATAATTAATCAGCAAGACTCATCAGTCTGGTAATTACGTTACAGATAATTGTCTAAACATAGGACCAGATGATACCAGTTATACATAGATGGGAGTGAGAGGTAACTCCTTTTGCACTGGAGGGCCTGATATAGGCTGAAACTGGTACAGAGAATTGCACTGACAGTGAGGGTCTGAAATCTGGAATGATTGGGGGGTTTAATTTCATTGATTGTTTTGGGGTTTTTTTCAAGCTTTCCATCCTTTTCCCAATTCAAGAAATATTTGGGAATCTATAGATCTTTGTTTTTTTATATTTTGAAGCCTCTACTAAAATTTGGAAGGTTCCAGCTTGTGCTTATTCATTTACTGTTAGAAACTGAGGACTAACTTGAGCAGCTGGATGGGCTTAAAATCACACCCTGTATACATTTCCTAGCTGTGAAGAAGGGAAGAAGAAAAAGTTAACATTCTAAGTCCCTTCACAGAAGATTTTCTCTAAAGGGGTACTATCAAGATTAAGATAATCTTATTCTTTCTCTGAATCTTTCCTTGTTTGTTTTCTTTTTTGTAAAATTATTTTTTATTTCCCTTTTGCCAGCTCGGGAGCTGCAGCCCTGATCCAGTGCACAGCTAAGGGGGCTTATCATCAGAGCAAAGTGCTCACGCATCTAATTTGAGGTGTGATTTCAAACCAGCTTAGGCAAATCAGTGGATAAGGTGGCATGGCCACTGGGCATTCTTATGCTCAAATGGAACTTGTTTCAGGTTGCCTAAAAAAATTAGACTTTATTTGTTTGTTAATACAACTGTAAGGAAAGCACAACCATAGCACCTGCATACTGCAGGGATACACCTTGGGAAGGAGGCTCTTGTGCTTCAGAAATGCCAGAGCATCCACTCGGAATAGGTGTAGGTCTGGGCTTCCTGACACTCAGGACTGAGGTGAGGGACTGGCCTCTGTTACGCTGCAGCAAGCAGGAGACTTCAACCTTTCAAAAAAGGGAAATTAGGGTAGGAGGAAGTAAGTGAACACGCTAACCTTGAAAGCAGGACCAGTGGTGGTGGGGGAACAACTCTTTCTGGCTCAGGATGGATCTAGCCCAGTACCCAGGAAAACCCTGCTTGCAATCTTAACCCAGTGACAGCCTCTTTCACTACCTGGGGAGGCTGTGTTTAAAGTCATGCTTTGAAGCTACCTGCACATTTAGATCTGTGAGAGAGCCTGTATTTCATGGTCCTGGCAGTGGGTGAAAGCAGCTAGTTAATTTACACAGCTTACTCAGTTGTTTGTTAAACGGCAGTGCTGTGGAAAGCATTTCTCCATAGGCAAAAGGGCTGGCCGTGGTTCTTATCTTTGTGGCCAGGCATACAAAGCTACAAGCACAGAAGGTCTAATCTTCTTGGATGGACAGTGGCCAAGGTCTTTTTGCACTCAAAGCACTGAAGTCAATGGAGCTTGGCCTTGCCTACAGTCTGTAGAGTAAAGCCAAGCAACCATTAGTGGCAAAGGCAACGTTTGGGTCTTGCTTCAGAAGAAGAGATAAAGCCCAGAGAGTGAAGAGCACAGCAGGAAAGTTCCAATAGCCAGAGGTCATGAGCTCAGGACAAGGGAGAGACAAGAGCAGATGTTCATCTCTTAGTGAGGGAACAAGGGTTATGTCTACATTGCCTTCAGGGATACATCTGTCTCTCTGACCTGACTGCTGCCCTGCTCATGTCTGTGCTGAGGAGTCCCCTGGGCTCTGTGTGACCATGATGTGCCCCACATGCAGAGAACACCCCACTTGCCCAACAGACAGCAGCAGAATAGCACTAAGAGCACCTATGGGACTGCTGAAATGTGAGGTCTGAGCTGGGCAGTGCAGGAAGACAGAGATCCACAACCAAAAACACCTGAGCTGAGCACGCACATCAAAACTGATCCAGGACACTCAGCACATGTTCTCATCACTCATTAAATACTGCAGTGCCTCACACATGCATTTAGCCATCAGCAGGGTGGGGATCAGTGCTTGTTAGTGTAAGGCTGTCTTTGTTGTATCTATATGGGCTACCTTCATAGGCTAGGGGAAATGGAATGCTCAGCCTGGAAGAAAGGAGGCTCAGGGGAGACCTTGTCACTCTCTCAAACTACCTGGGCGGAGGTTATTGCCAGGTGGGGGTGTCTTCTTCCAGATGACGAGTGACAGGACAAGAGGAAACGGTCTAAGCTGTGCTGGGGGAGGTTGAAGTCGGATATTAGGAAATATTTCTACACCAAAAGGGTGGTCAATAACTGCACCAGGCTGCCAAGGGAAGTGATGGAATAGTCATCCCTGGAAGCAGTCAAAAAACTTGTAGATGGAACTTTTGGAGTCATGGTTTAGTGGTGGACCTGCCAGCATATTATTAACAGCTGGACTTGGTGATCCTAGACATCTTCTCCAACATTAATAACTCTATCATTTTATGGCTATGCTGTTCTGCCTTGAAGGAGTTTGGGATCACAGTGTCTAGGCTGAAATTTAGTAGTAATAGAGTAGTAGTAGAGAATGTAGTAGTCTGTTTCTACTCAATGCATGCTAAGCTGGCTAATAGAAAAAGTTAGGGATAGAGAAGAATGATTTTCTATAAAAGGTGTATGGACACATTTTATAGAAAAAGTTAGGGATAGAGAAGAATGATTTTCTATAAAAGGTGTATGGACACATTTTAAAATTGGATGTAAATTATCTTGAAATAAACTCAAGAGGGAAATGAGAAGAAAGATGGAAGAACTTTTGTGGAAGAACATTTGCCTACTGATACTAGGGAAGAATGCAGGAAAGGACAGCAAAAAACTGACTTAGTTTTATATTAGAATTTGGTGTGTTTATGATTTTTCACATTGTATCACATTGTATCATGGTATCAGCAGGGAATGAGATCTAATGAGCAGCATGTCCATTCAGGAGTTATACCTCTGCTGTCAGGATACACGTAAAAATAGACCCTTTTATATAGCTTAGCCTGACCAGAGGGCCAGTCCTGGGACTCTTGACAGGCTTGAGTGCACTCACTACATGTTCAGAGACTCCTCGCTCATGTAATGGGTCTGGGGCTACAGACACATTTTCAAAAGTCATCATCCACAAGACACCCTTCTTTTCCAGGAAAGAAAGGTAAAGTGCAGGACCAAAGTAAGATACATGAGTGCAATAAATTCCTGTCTGGGTCATTAGGGCATCACCTTCTGTCCTTAGTCACCAAGGTAGTGTGGAAGCACAGCCTAGTGAGTGAAAATTGACCTATTGAACACCACTTCTACAGTGTGACTGCCCAAAACTTTAAGGGAGTCTCCTGCTGTCTCTTTCACATGCAGAATTTCATATAAAACAATATTTCTAAGATATAAATACTAAAAAAAAAAAAAAAAAAAAAAAGTCCTGTCTCTCTCATTTTGGAAATGAGGTTTTGTTACAAGCATCCTGTGTTTTGTCCTCAAACCTTCTGAAGACTAAGTTCTCCTTTACCACCCTTTACCCCACTTCATTTAAAACCAGAGATGCCATAAGGTTGAACACTACATGCTCAGCTACCCTAGGAAAAAACCAAATGATTTGTTGTATTGGAAAGGCTCTATTTGCCTATTGACAAGATTAGCAGTTTCTTCAAACTCAAGCCCAAACTGTTCTGTGAGGAAGTTCTATATTTGAAGCCACAGGCTCGTGCACTTGACTGTGAACTGAACTGAAGCCCCTCTAGGGACTTCAGATGAACCCTCTAGGTTCATCTGTACACAGGAGAAAAGGAGAAAGGTGAATCAATAGTTAGACAGATGGATTATAATATGTTTTATATGATATATAGAAAATACTCTCAGAGAGCAGGGATGGCCGTAGCAATCACTCTCAGGGGTAGGCACCAGAGCATTGACTGATTTGTAAAGGTCAGAACCTTCAATGGGTTTTCTTTATATTTCACACATTGCCATTTCAGGTCTTCTCCTCTGTTTGTGTACATACCTATGGACACGTCTCAACAGGCAGGGAAGATGGTGGTGGGGAGGAATTAAGAGTCCTTTAGCCAGATGAGGTTTAGGATAGTCATTTCAGAGGGAATGCATTACTAGTGAGGAAAACCAATGTTATCTGGGGGGTTTTTTTAACAAAATTTCTAAAATACTTCCTCTCCTTACTCTTTCATTACTCCAACATTGTATCAATTCGTAGTGCCCACAGTAAATGTGGTTAATGTGTAATTATACATCAACCCATGCAAACATAGCACTTACCTCTAGTCCCATGGGAACAAGTTTTTGCTCTACGCATTACAGCTCAAACAGCAAATACAGGAGGTTGGTTGTGTAGCTAACCTGTGGTGAGAAACCTTCCTGTTTCTGCAGCATTTGGAGAAATTTCCCTGAGCTGAGAACCTGAGCCCTAACTTTTTTTTTTTTTTTGCTTCAGAGAAAGGAGATTGTTTTGGATTCACACTTATGGCTATCTAGTTTAGATCACTGTAATTCAATTATGTCACTCAGAATCAGGTACAGAGTGATTTACTTGAACTTTGCAATTACACATACACAATGCAATTGTAGGTGATTTTCTTGGCTTTTCCAACTTTGACACTAATATACTTTGCATTTCCTTAGGGCCCTCTATCAGGGCAGATTTTGTTCAATGCTTTAAAAATTATGACCCACTCCTACAAACACATTCCTGCCAATACCTTTGCTCACATGAATAGTTGTATTGAATTCAGAGGAATTACTATTGTGCACATGGCAGATTCAAAAAAACACTCATAGCAGATTCAGTTGGCAGAAGTGGTAAAATGAAATTCCTCTTAGTGTTTTGGGAAGAGGTTTTAAACAGAAAAAGACCTATTTTCTGAAAATTTCATAGCAGTTATTAAAATATTCCTACCTCCAATTAACATCTGAGCTATGTCATGAGATCATCAAGAACTGCATATTATTTTTAGGGAGGAAGTTGTTCTGGGATGGGATTTTTTTTTTCCATGAGGCTAACCAGCAACTACAGAGATGCAGGAGTGCCCAATAAGCATTTGCTGAGACCTCCCAGCTCACATCCTTCATGATTATGTCACAGCTGTGTTTCATCACTGATTTAGGGGGCTGATGCCTGAACAATACCAAACACAACAGAACATCAGTGCACAAGAGTTTGTTATTTCCCATTGTATCTGTCCACATAATTTAGGCATAGAAATGACTGGATGTTTGTTTGTTTGTTTGTTTGTTTGTTTGTTTAACACCAGAATTTAGATACTTTTTTTCATCAGCCACCTTCATAGTACATTATGATATCTTCATCTTTATTATATAGAAGAAAAAGCTGAGAAAGAGGCAAATGTAATGATGTGTCCAAAATTATCCAGAAAGCCAGAGTAGAGCTGGAAACAGGCCTTGACAGATGTTAGCACCTCTACTTTTTTACACTCTTTGGGAACTTCCAGAAACATGTGCAGCATGGTTTTTGATACAAACCAAAGCACCCAATATGTCCTCCAGGAGTATTCAATTTTTTTAAGATCTCTAAGGAGGGAGGAAAGAGCATTATTTTTATTTAGATGATCACCAGGATAATCTTCAATGGTCCTATAGAACATACAAGCTCCAGAATAACCTTTTGTCTCCTGAAGTGACGTCATCCTTAAGCACAACCAGCAGATTATCTCCAACACTATTCTCTTCTTGGTCATGATCTTCCTAACCATTAGTGGCATTTAATTCATCTTCAGTAATCTCCTCATCTTTTCCCTTTTTCTTCCTGTCTCAGAGCACATTTCAAGCTATTCAGGATAATCGCCATATTCATGGGGGTTTTTTTCCATGTCTTCTTTTTTTTTCATCTCTGTATTTTTCCATTCTCAACTAGAGTTTTAGATCTACTTAGAAGCGCAAGGTATATTGATGATCAATGAAAAAGTGGTGAGGCAAGAAGGAAAAGGGTAGTAGGAACAGTGAGAGGAAGAAAGATGGAGACAGTGAGAAATCAGCTGTCTCTGCTTCCTACTCTTCTTTCCCAGGTGATCCTTCTACCTGCTCTAAATTAATATCAAAGCCAGAGGGAGCAGAAAAGGGTTGGTGGGGGGAAAAACGACAACCTTAGGAAAAGAAAAATCATGATGCAGAAAAGCGTCTGTCCCCTGTCTAATTCCTGCAGTGGCCTGTAGCTGATGGTGCTGAGAAAAATACAGCAGCAAGCTCTGACATTTCATTTCTGTGGAGAATTGAAAAAGGGCTTGCTATAATTCATCGCTTCTTGTAACTCAAACCCTTTTTGACAGGGGTACCTGCGCTGTCTTTTAACAGTGGCACCACCGTGGCTGTAATTGGACATGAAAAATGATGTTGTGTTTCTACTTGCTGGGAGAATTGGGGTGGGGGTAGGTGGGGCAGTGGCAATTTGGTGTGAGATGGTGACATCTGGCATAATTTGGATGCATTGGTTTTAGGCAAAAAAAAAGAAGGACAGCCCAAAATGAAGGATATGAAACATAACAAGTACAATCACCTTGACTAAGTTGTGCAACAGTGATAGTAAAGGTGGTATTCAGCAGAGAAGAGCATGCAAAGAATCACAGGAAAATGAGAAGTGTGATGCCCATAAAGTTCTAACTCCATCATCAACATAAATATTTATGGCATTTGGAAGAAAAGGACACACAACCTCTCTTCCTGAAATAGGCCTAGTCACAGCTGCAGTGGTATTTCTTCCCAGTACAGATGGGGAACCTGAGCCACAGGCTTTTCCTGACTCCACACTGGGACAAAGATGTGAATAAAACCCTGGTGTCCCGTTCCCTTGCCACCTCTTTGAAAACTTATATGCGCTTATATATGTATCCAGAAATCTAAATTCAATTACTTGGCTCTTGCGTAAATCTTTGTGCCTCAGTGGTCCTCAGCATATCTTTGCTACAAAATTGCTGCTGAGTGATGCACTTCAAAGTAAATTTTTTGGCCTAATGGGACTCTGAGTCATGAATGAGGATAAACATTTTCCTGATTTATAATGGTTTTAAAACTATAGAGCACTCTGGTACCATAAAGTTAGACATCTTCACATTATGCAGAGAATAAAAAATTTTAGTCAGGACCTAAAGTATGGTAGAGAAGCTAAAGAGGAGATAAACACTTTTGGGACTAACTAATGGTAAAACAGTTTACTGCTTTCCCAGTGGCACCCCAACAGGGATAACATAGAACGAGGAAGCATGATCATATTTCAAAGGAGAGCACAAAGAGCACTCATGGGCAGAAGAAAGGACCACCGAATGGGCAGGAGTGTAGCAAGCACGTCCTAGAGGAAAGCCTAACAGTACACTCACTCCATCTGCCAGTTCAAATGCTGGGTCAGCATGCCTAGGTCTTTTCCCATGTTGCCAAATCCCTTTTGAAGCTTTCTAGTGATAGGGTTCAATAGCACCTTGCAGCCACACTTGTAGTTCTGATGATCCCAGGTGGATTTCCTGATGGCATTAATCAGATTTGCTATCTGGCAAATACTCTTTCTCCTGTCACACTCTCCACCACGGGTCCACCAAGACAGGACAGATATTAAAGATGTCCACATCAGTATTTCCCCAAACACTTTTCAGAAGGATGCATTTTGGAGTATAAACTTTGGTTTTGTTCCACTTAACTTGATGGTAATTTCCAGATAAAGAATAAACAGGGAATTTGAATCTCTGAATTCCCTTCTCCCCAAGAAGGTATTTCCCCGGACTGGGGAAGCTACATTGTTCTCCCATTTAATTTCTCCACTTAGCCTTCTTCTGGTCCCCATGACAGGTCCTTGCTCCCAGAGTGTCTCTGTAAAAAAAAAAAAAAAAATTCCATAGACAGAGAAAGAAAACTTAATTATTTTCCTCTCAGCGTTTCTCCCTATAATTGGTGTCTTTCATGTCAAGATGATCTCAATTTGTATTATGGGCTCCGTTCAGGCAGCACTTTCTCTTTGGTCTATAAAGAAATTGTCAAGTGTATAAATCATAGTGTACATTAAATTATACTAGCCTTTTACTTATTAATTTCCCCAGTTTTTTCTTCCTCTGTTGGATGCTCATTCCCTCACTGTTTTTTTTAGGCATTGACTTCTTTTCCTCACTCCTCAATCTCAAAAAAAAAAAAATCTCAAACCAAACCAAACTAAAACCAAAACAAATCAAAACAAAACAAAACAAAAAAAAAACAACCGAAGCCCAAACAAATATTTGTCTCCTTTAATTTTTGCCAAAGGGTCTGATAATGTCCTCTGCCTTGTGCAAACTGACTTCATCCAGCTCAAAAAGAAGGAAGAGCTCTGTCTAGTTTTTCTAAAGTCTGGATCCAAAAGTTACTTGAGTTCAGCAGAAATTTTCATTTTTCATTTTAGCATGCTTCAGATCAGTGCCTGTGTTGGTAGATTTATGGGATATTCTGCATCTCAAGGCTGTGTCCTTTTGGACTCCAGACTTTGCCTCTCAAGGCTGTATTCTGCACACCTCCTATAAATTCCTAGCTACTGTGATTTTCTCTCTTACCTACTGCTTAGGATGCAGGTTCTGGCTGTTGTGTAATGAGCACCAGGCACCTCTGACCACCTTCCTCTGACCATAGGAGTTAGATCAGCCATAGGGTCCACATTAGGAACACATAATATGTCACAAGAGTGCAAGTGTTAAAAGTAACCAGGTCTCAAGTCAGACATTGGTACGTGGCTGGTGCCAACACCAACTAGCTGCAAACACAGTCACAGCGGCTGAGCAGCTGAGGGAAGTAACTGGGTAATTTGGTTTCATTGTCCTGCACATGAGAAGCAAGATGGGGTTCATCTCACCTAAGTCTAAATGCATAGATGACCTTCATGATCAGTAGAGAGGAACAAGCACTGTAAAAGAACATGTTTTCATCTGAAACATCAAGCTTAAGAGTGGCTTGAAGTTACACTTTCTATACATTTGGAGTTATATGACATCAGTTACTCTCCTCACCTGTGTGATGTCAGATCTTTGAATGTGTGTAACAGCTAGCTGCTCTCACGTGGGTACAGGAGCCCTGTGGCAGGATGTCTGTCCTGCTGCTGTTTCATACATGGTTCTGCCCTGCTAATATCTTGTAGAACCTTGCAGAATTTGAGGACCAGGTCTTTGCAGTGGCAGAAGCAAGGGCTGATACAAGGTTTATCTAGGTTCTTTGTTGGTTTTAGCACTTCAGGTGTCTGGATTTTTTGGATAATACAGGCATAGAGGAGAGCAGAAACTGCTCAGTAGCATCTGTAGCCATTGATCCTTCTCTTCCAGAGTGTAAACCTAACTGCAGTCAGTTTATGGATAAGTACATTTTCCTCTAGAGACAACAATACAGCATGATCTGCTAGGCTCTTCATCATCTTAACCTTCTTGTCAGCCAGCTTGATAACTTGTTATTACTAAATATGTGTGCAGAGCAATTAGAATAAATCTAAGTTATTATGAACCACTTTCAAAAAAAAAAAAAAGGGGGAAAATTAGGAAAAAAAAAAGGAAAAGAAAACTAATGGCCTTGCTGCCCAACTGAGATTAGCTACAAATAAGGGATGGATAGTATTCCCTGAAGGCATCCTGTGACATTCATCAGCCAATTTGTGGTCTGACTTTATTGCAAAGACATATGTTGGGAGATTCCTATTGCCTTCTGACCTCCTGCTCCTTGTGATGGTTGTTTGAACTTGTACTTTCTTTGTTGGTTGACAAATCAAAAAGATATTTTCATTCTGCTCAGAGGTGGTCACACACAGAAAGATATTTTCAGTAGTCCATCTGCACAGTGTATTGATTTCTTTATGTGACAAGGAGTATGAGGCAGGGAAGTGCTTTCAGATCAAATCCTTGGTTCTGATCAAATCTGCATCTCTGGCTATTGACAGGAGGGGAATATCCTCATCCCTGTTCTTCAGACACCCACATCACGTTAGGCACTGCCTGTGAAGAACATTGTGAGCAGCTGTTGCCCTCTCTCCTGGGAGTGAGCAGCTCTGGGGATAGTGATGGTCCCCAATGATTTTGTTGAGTGAGGAAGGGATAATTCGAATAACAGGAAACCTATTCACAGCACAGCAGCAAGGTTTTTATCCTTACTTATATTGTGATATGAGAAAGGAAAAAGATATCTGAAAATGGAACAGAAGGAACATCTGGTCCTCTACTCCCAGGAAATTCTCAGTGTCCAATACTCCTGCAGCATGTGGACAAATTAGATCCAAATCCCTCTCCCCAAGTTTGAAATGGAGGCTGCTATGTTACACATGGCTATCCTACTGAGCTAGCAGTAGAAGTGGAATTAGCTTTTCTACCTCCTTTTCATCATGCCAATCTCAAGAAATTTTTGCAATTTAAGTTTCAGCAATCCTGATGTTCTGACAAAGCATTTTTGCTCTCATGCACCAGTGTTTCCAGAGGAAACTATTAGAAATTTTAGAAGTTATGTTCCAAATTTCATGACCTATGTGACATGAGTCAGATCCCTCTCCCAATGTGATTCAACGAAGCCACTGTCAGGTAAGAGGAGTGACACTGATTTATTTACCTCGGACCAAGCAGCAGCCTGCACTCCAAGCTTTGTTTACTAATTGCTTTTTTCCCCCCTTGTGGAGTAAAATCTGGTGCTAATTATGACGTGCGGTAAAGAAGCAAAGCAAACCTCTGTATATGAATGTCTGACTCCCCCATTAATTACTTGTCTTTGTTCTTCCTTACAGATGAACAGACCGATCCAGGTGAAGCCAGCGGACAGCGAAAGCCGAGGAGGTAGTTGACTGCATTGCTTTCAGCCACAGTGCTAAATATAATTGTTGTCTCTGGCTTCTCTCAGGCAATGTGCTGATCAATTAGTAACATAATCACTGCCAAAGAAATTCCCTCCGCAGCAAAGATTCTCTTTATTAAATCTCCTTTACTTCGTCTCACTTTCCTCATATTCAATTATTATTTGATTTTAAAAGGCAGGCAGGTGCCAGCGATTGCCTGAGAAACAAATAACTGCCTCGTTAAGAAGTGAAGCATCAGGCACTGACTTAACAAAGTTTAACAGCAGTGGACAGCAATGGGGGTTTTTTCAGACCTATGTCAGGCTGAGCTGTAGAGGTGTTTAATTTGGTTAGGATAAAGCAAATATTTTATGGTTTCTCTAACCATGTTGTTTCTGCTTGCACTGAAGCAACTCTGCTTTTGGAAAAAGCAAATTCTGAGCTGGCAGTTTTCTGCACCTCTATCAGCTTATCTGGATAAACCTGTTGGAGAAACTGAAGACTTCTCTCAGACCCAGGGAGATATTCAGGATTTGCACAGGTGTAGCTGAAATCAGGAGCTGGTCTTTTGCTTTTCCATTCCACACAGTGGATTTGGAAGGCTTTGTTAAGTGATTGTTCAATAGATCACCAGTGATGAGGTGTTTCCTGTAAAAGGTTTTTTACCTGAACTGATGTGGTGATACTTCACCGTACTCTTCTAATAGGAGCCTGTTTGTCAGATCAAACACACAGCTCACTGAGAGAGTGTGAGATGGTCTGTTATGCTGGATAAATTACCATCCTGCTATTTTTTTCTTGTATCTGTACATTTATATATATATACACACATATATATAATGACATGTTCTCTTCCTCTCTATCCCTATCTCTCTGGGAAAAGAATAGAGAGTTTTTTCCTCATCTTTTCAGTAAAAACCTCTAGTACTTATGTATCAGATAAATGTGGGAGTAGATTTTGTCATTTAGTAATGATGTGGCTCTTAGATGTCTGAAAACTCTTCAATTTCCAACATAAATATAAACTCTTCTTCATTTGTATTGGCATTAGTGGAAATCTCCAGCACCAACTACTTAAAAGGAGTAAAATGCCTCACAGACAAAAGGCACCATGTTCTCCTTTCACTTGAAAGCTGTGGGTTTCGGGGAATATGGCTGCATCAGTATGAGGCTGAAACTCTCCAGTGACTCAAGTCATTGGAAGACTTTGTACGTTGCTTGTAGTTAAAGAGTTGGTGTTATGGGGCACTGAAACCACAGATTGAGAGAGGCTCTGTAAGGAATGGCTGTGGTACCCTGTAATTGCAGAACAGGAGAGCTGAGTGCTGGAAAAACACCAGAAATCTCAGGGATAAATATTGCACTTTCAGAGCCTCGAAAAAGAAAATCTGGGGGAATTTGGTTAATACAGGGCAGAAATTATCTGATGGGATCTGGCAAGTTCTGCTATCAAGGGCCAGGGCACATTTCTGACTTGCAACAAAGGCATGTCACATCCTACAGTATTGTCCGGTGTTTTTTAACAGAACCAGGTCAATTTCCTCCCCTTTCCCTCCCTGTCTGATGATCTGGCTCCGTGTCTGAGTAGGATTGGGTAAGCCATGGGCAGTTGTCAATGCCAATCTCCTAGGGGAAAACAGAAAGGCTCAGCTGCCTGGGCAAATGAGGGGACATTATGCACATTCCAGTGGAGATCGTGCCGACAGCGAGAGTGAAGGGAGGGCCTTTTGTCTATTTAATTAGACATACCAAAAAATAATAATTAGGCTGGCCAATTTGCTTAGTGCGCCTACAGGGTATGTAGCTCCCAATCATTCTTTTTTTTTTTTTTTTTTTTAATGCAAATCAGTAATAGAGAACACATGCCTGGCTTTCTGGGAAGGATTTTCAAACTCCTTTGCTAAGAGCAGCTGCTTTCAGGAGCAGTGGTTTGAACTGCAAAGGGCTCCAGTGGCAGTTTGATTCCACACTATCCATCACACCAGTGGCCCCCTCCCCATTGTATTTTAGCTAATTATCTCCCCATCTCGCACAAGCCTCATCTTTTCCCATCCAGTCTGCTCCCATATTTCTTCTGTCAGTGGTGATCATAATGCAGAGGCCAAGCGGGTGCGCTCATCATTGGTGTGAAAGACACGTTGTCCTAATTCCCCACTGACAAGCTGCTTCTGGGCTGGTGATGTTTCAGGACGGCATGACTCAAGGGCAACCATGGGAGAAAAGAACAATTGGCACCCAAGGGAGGCATTGTATGAAAAGTTACGTTCTTCAAGAGCCCACCGGTTAGAGCAGGCACAACAAACAGAATGCTAAAAAGGAGGCCATGTACCTTAGGAGGACATCAAAAGACTTCATTAGGGCTGCAAGATAAAGGTCAGCTTCAACAACAAAGAAACTTAAGTTGCAGCTTATTATACCCTGTCCATATACTGGGATGGGACATGGGGGAAGAGGAGGGCTTGGAAGATGGGGCAGCTCTTCCACACAGCACAAGTCTTTGGCCCACCAAAGTCCACACTCTGAATACACATCCTGGATCATGGGGAATTCTGGTGCTAGGCCACAGTGTTAATGAAAAAATGCAGGGCTCTCTGCAACTGCAGTTTGCAAGGAGGTTGTTACTGAAGAAGATGAGCAGTATTCTTGAGGAGGGGAGATTGTGTTTTCTTTAGGGACAAATACTTGCATTTTTCTAAAGCATGAATCTTTGAATCTTCTAGCAGCTTCTTCCACAACTGAAAGGTGATGAGAGTCACAAATTTATTCTCTCCCTCAACCAGATTCAGCTCAGCTTTTCCAGTTGTTCTGGACTCTGGATTTTTTTGGTCTTTAACCCTACCTGTGTCCTAATTCTCAGTTGAACTGAAAGTGAGTGTTAGCATTTAGTGTGCATGAACAAGAATTTAGACCATCTAAGTTTGGGAAAGTGTTCAATATGTTGTTTGGCACAAATTACACTCAACCCATCAAAATGGATATGCTGAGTGCCCCTTATTAGTTTTGCTGGGTTTATTATTTTGTTTGTTAATCTCCAAATTGGACTAGGTGCAAGACAAAGCATGAAAACCTTTTCAGCAAAAACTGGCATTATTTACATTTGCCTAATCTCACGGGAAACAGAAATGAATGTGTCCTCGACATATTTCTCTAGGGAAATAGTCTAAATTAATCGAAAAATATTGCATTTTACATTCCTGCCTGTTTGTTGCATGTATGCGCATAGTCAAGGTACAAAATGTTCTATAGGAACTCCTTCTACAAAATGCTTCATGAAGCTTCAAATACCTGATCAGAAGGTCAGAGTCCTTTGAGATTTTATGGAGACTTTAACACTAATGGGATAGAATATGATAGAAAGGGAACAAGCCAGTGTTTGGTTCTGAAAAACCAGAGTAAGTCCAGCTCTATAAAGAATTTCTTTAAAACTCTTAAACTGGTTTTATTTTGGCCAAATTTTACCTTGACTATATGGAAACTACTTTGCCAGAGATTAGTTAGTCCAATATAGTTTTGGGGATGTAAGTTATAACTCCACATCAAAATTTTGAACATAAAAAATCCCAATTAAACTGCTAGAACTTGTTATTATTTTCATCTTGGTGGAGGTGATTTTCCTTGGTTCCTTGTCTGATATTAAGCTCTAAAAATATCCTATAGATATCCATCACTTAAAGTTTCTCGAACTTGGAGAAAGATTTCAAATCTGTTTTGTGGTTTGGGGCAAAAGTTTGGAGCCATTTCTTATTTCATCCACAATATCTCCAGCTCTCACTAGGCAACTCTCACTGCAGCTGGCAGGGTTAACCTATGATAAACGCAGCCCTGAGGTCCCACTACATTGTACAGGCAGTAATATTTTTTAAAAGGAAAGGACTCTCCTGCTGCTCCAGTTGCAGTCCGTTAGTGATGCTTCGATGCTGCACTACTCCCACATTCCTCTCAAAGGACAGGGGAAGGTCCGTGAAGGAACACATGCAAAGATGTACACAGTGTGCTACCCCAGCTCAGTGTAAATGTCACTACCAAAAAGTGTTTCACGGTGGTTTTGGGGTCCTCCAGCATTTTATGGAAGAGAAACAGAAGGCTCCCGGACTAAAGAAAGGAAAAGTAGAAAGTGGTTTAGAGTTGAAAGGGTGCAGTGTCCTGAAGAGAGGGTGTAAAGAGGTTTACAAGAGAGGCTGTGGTGCATCATATTGCAGTGTTTTCTGCATGCAAGAAATCTGCTAAAGTTTCTGTCTGTGCTTTCAAGCAGATTATCTTTTTGTGCCTGTCTGAGGGCGGCATGTGCTGTGCCATTTTCTGCTTTTTGGCAGATGGAAGGCTTGGACTTCGTATTTCAACTGACTTACAGCATTTTTCTGCCTGTTACTTGATGTGCAGAGTCTGAAACTATCTGTTTGGTCATGGTTTATTCCAGATTCAGAGCAAAATGTTCAAGAACTGAATTACAGTTAATAGCAAAACAGTGTGCCTTGCTCATGCACAATGATCTGCTTCTTTTTATATCCTTCCATTGGCTTAGTAATGATGATAGGGTCAGAATGGCCTCTCCACATATTCTAACCCCCATTTTCATTTGGAACAAAAGCCTGGGTCTGATTCTTACTTAATCCAGGTGATTTCTAACTTGCTAGCTCTCTGCTGCAGATGGCAGGGTAATCTGTCCAAGGTCCCAGTAACTATTTGTTATTTAGTTGTTTTCTACTTAACTGATCAGAATTACACAGGTTGTGCAGATGGCCAAAACCTCTCAGGAAGCTTCCCATCCAGGTACAAGCCAGATCTAGGTCTATTTACGTGCTTCAGGCAAGCAAGACTGGTTATCTTCATCTTAGTTTGGCTTCACACTAGTATAACAATGCCACATGGAATGATTTCCTTCCTCCTTGGAAGCCCTTTGTAAAGGGTAGGTTAGTTGCTCAGACCTTTAGACCAGAGAAGTTTGAAGAAATTTAAGGATAAGAAAGGAGAGGGCAATCATGACAGAGCTCAGCATCTTCTCTTCTGCCTTGCTGAAGGTTTGACTGTGCCTGTGCAAGAAGTCCTGAAGTCTGGGGCTATGCATGTGTCAGAGTTGTACCTTTGCAGCTCTCATCTCTTCCTTATTTCTGACCCACATCTATTGCCTGTAACATCAAGCTCTTTGGAAGACACTTTACTGTTTCCAATCTCTTGCCTTAAAAGACTTCCCACCCAAGAGGTTGGAGAGCAGGCTAAGGGAATGTCCTCTTCCAAGGTGGTAATCCATACAACCCAGCTTTATGTGGCCTGCCACATCTTTTTCTTCAACTCTCTCATGGTTTTTTTCTTTTATGTTCTACACACCCATTCAGCAGGAGTAAGCAGGTGGCTCTGCCCAAATATTTAGGGGAGAAGAGAACATCCTCCCTTCTCAGAGCTGAGGGAAAGATCTCAATGAACACATTTCTATTAACTCTTTCAACCTCACAATGAGTGCAGTATGGTTTACATTGATCTTTTATAGCTCAGGTAGAGAACAGCACAGACAAGGACTTGCAAAGGTCATGCCACACACGAATCCCAGTCTTCACTGAAAATGTTTCACTGGAGATGCAGACTACTAGTTGTACAGCAACATTTCCAAACTGCATGAAATCTGGACTCGAGACCTCTGGAAAAATAATTTTCCACACCCAGGGTATCACATTCCCCTT
Organism: Aphelocoma coerulescens; assembly: GCF_041296385.1. Taxonomy (NCBI): domain Eukaryota; kingdom Metazoa; phylum Chordata; class Aves; order Passeriformes; family Corvidae; genus Aphelocoma; species Aphelocoma coerulescens. The sequence goes on from NW_027184085.1 coordinate 7,683,496, forward strand.
TCTTTCCCTCAGCGTTCACAACTTAGTGTTAAGAGAATCTCTCTGCCCTCTTGTCAACTCTTGCAGTTTGAAAGGAGATTTTCAGCTCCATGTCAAATCCTCTTCCTAAGTGTCATACATCTCCTCTTCCAGAGATTTGTCCCAAACCTGATCAGCTGGTTTTGACTTTTCTTTCAGAAGGCATTTAAAAAAAATCCTCCCACATCCAAATCTAAATATTTTTTCTCTATTAATTATATATCAAATATTACCCACTGGTGCTGAATTGCAGTATATCTGTGTGGAGGGTAAAGAGAAGAAATGACTGGTTAAAAATAACCTAATACTCTGTTAAAAAGTCTGTCAGGAGTGGAGATGAGCTCATGAATCAACAGGGGAAAAAAAGAAAAGGAAAAAGCAAGAACTTAGGCAAAGATCTTAATATTAAAGTGGGAGGCATCTTGCTTGCCTCTGAGGCTGGGGAAGTGTCAGGACCAGCAACAAACCTTGGTATCATTGTCAGAGGTTCCTGAGGAATGGCTGTAGGAGATGCTGCAGTATTGGGAGAGATGTCAATGCCTTGAAGCCTGTTTGCCTGTCTTGTCAAGGGCTGGGGAAAGAGCAGGGCCCAGGACCACAAGAGCCACTTAAGATATGCCACAACCTTGAGCACCGGTCTGGGAACCTGTCCATTGGATTTTATTTCAGGTCTGAACATCTCTTCAAATTTGTAACGTTTTTCCTTCAGCCCTAAGATAAACCTGATCTAGAAACAGCATTTTAGTAGTCATGGAAATCTTGTCTTTCTAGCTGTAGCTGGTTGTGGGACTGCTTACAATCAATGGGAATTCAAAATCTCTTGGTTTATTGTGGACTTTCAGCACTATGTGACCCTACTGACAGCTTACACTCTGTTGTCCTCTGTTGTCAGAAAGCTGTATTTTCAAGCAGAGAGAATGTACCAGCATGCAAATGGATCAGTTAAATCAAAGTGGCCCTGGATGACCCCATTCATGCTCTCCACTCTCTGGTAAAACTTAATTCTGGGTGAGAAAAAGGGCTTCAGCAGATCTTCATGTGTAGTGTTTTATATTTGATGACTCTGCTGAAGGCTGATGTGCTCCATTCCATAGTCAAATGCTGAAAGAATATAAGGGACATCAAACTTTTGTTCACATCTGCCCTTCCCATGGTGATTGAAATCGATGGAAGTGTGCCCATCAATAGGAACTGGAAAAGATCCACAGGACATTGTGTTCTAGCACATGTCCTAAGGACAACCTTTTAAAATCAAGTATTAGGGGAATAAAAGGAAAAAAAGAACCAAAAACCAAAAACCACATTGCACATTTTTCATAAAGCGTCTGTAACCTAACAATGTACTGACAAGAAGGAGGAGAGAGAGGCTGGGGAGCTTATCTCCTCGAGGTTTTGATATCGGTTCTGTTTCTTGCTACCTTTGATCAATTATGTAGCTTTGATTGCATTCTCCTTCACACCCTTCCTTTATTGTCTGCTTAGGCTGTGATATGCTTTTTTTTGCTTATTTCTTGTAGATAGCTCCTTTGGCATTCATGCACAGGCTGTCAGTGTCAAAGGGTTAAGGCACCAATGAAAGCCTGTAGCTGTACACAGGAGGATGTGTACAGGGCCAAAAATCAGCTGCAGCGGGTGATGGAGGGTCCTCATACTGCAGAGTGATATTTGGAGCTTTCTTCCATAACAGGGAAAAAATGGGAGAAGCGGTGGGAGGAGAAGAGTGGAGGAAATAAAAAATATAATCCTATAAAAAAATCCTACCTTTGTAAATGCAGTTCAGCCTCCTAGGTGAACTTGGGGACACATAACAATCCCAGTATCTTTTTCTTAATGTAAAGGTTGCTTGTCAATGGGGTTTTATATGGCATTAATAATACATTTATATATACGCTCCACAATTAATTGCAAAGCATTTATGGCACTGAACAGTTAGAATGCATTATGATAATCACTCCTCGTGCATTGACTTTATTGTAAAGGTTTTGCTGATCACTGTAATTGGCTTGTTATTACACAGGAATATAATAACACCTCTCTGTATAGTAGTTTATAGCACATCAATAGCAAATGCATTCCCTTTATTGGAAGCAATGTGCATTTTATTAGAATACAGCTGAATAAGTGCAATCTGTGTAGACAAATGAAGTTTCTAATGACCTGTCTCACAAAAGAGTCGAAATAACAAGTCATTTATTATGTATTTTTTTCCACTGATGAATTTCTAGTTACGGTTACACAGGCATTTCTTTAAAATAAGTAAGGCATGTTTTGCTGTTCTTTAGAAGAAACATTTGGGGGAAAATTAATATATGGGCCATTTTTCTGCCCATGTTGAATAAAGTGAGGGTGACTGATGCTTATACCTTAGAGATTTCATTTGCTTGTTGAAATTTTCCAAGCTTCTTCCTTGAGTATTTGGTCTGACATTCACAAAGAATCAAAATGTTTTTACACTGAGTCCAAATCCAGCTCTTGGAGAAGTGCTGTTCTAACAACCCCTAGGCAGTCACCAACATGTTAGATATGAGGGGCTTGTGCTGTCCTAACTCCTGTCATATGGGTTCTTTTACGTTATTTTAAAGAGGCATGTTTCATAGTTAGCAACAAAAAACCTAAGAAGGTACCCAGAGCTTTTTTCCTGCCTGCCACCATTACCCTAGGTCTGAATTTCACATCTTTCTGGGAACTTAGAGTGGCATGAATCTGGCATACAATGTGATTAATGTGCATTTGTTTATCCAACTATCCCCAAGTGTGATCAATGTCAGTCAAGTACCTAAACACTTCTGAAATCCTGAATCTGGGTAAACAAGATTGTTGTTTTCAGACCTGGTATGGTTACACTGCTGTCCATGGTACAAACTGAGTCCAGTGCTCAGCACATAAAGATGGTGAGTGGTGGCTTTTTGGATGAAATCAGTTGATTGGAGGGTGGTGCTAATAATGCCAAGGTTGTGGGTTTTATCCCCATATAGGCCATCCACTTAAGAGTTGGACTTTTAGGTCCCTTCCAACTCAGAACATTCTGTTATTCTGATATGTGCTATGTGCCTGCTTCTTCTCAACTGTCACTTGTTTATTGCAGACTTGCAAATACCCTTGACTCTAGAGTAATTTAGGGTCTTTTCTGGAAAGCAGGAGCTAGGAAATGTCTGCACCATGGGCAGTACCCTCAGCTGTTGGCACGCAGACTGGCTCAACCCAGTTTTGATGAAGACTGAACTCTCTTTGAGTGCGAGTTTCAGTGAGGAGGGTTTTGCCTCTTGCCTGCTGAGATCCCAGATTAGAGTATCACAGCTTGCAAGAAGTTTCAAGACTCCGTAAATACTGTAGGTCAAGAAAACTTTTCTTCATGACATACACAGAATTTTCCAATTGCTATATATATTTTGCAGTATGTACATGAAATCAGCTTGGGAGGCAGAAAATCACTCTATGTAAATAATTTAGCTCTCTGAGTAAACTGTATTTAATGCTTTTACCCAGAATCTGAACCTCTTAGAAGCCTGAGATTTAGGGACAGAAGAAATTTTAAATAGAGATACTATGCCACTGTTCCTAGAATGTTATTTCAAGCAGAATTCACTTTTTCTACCTTTATCACAAAAGTATTAAGCATATAGTCTAAGTAAGTCATCTAGTCTCCTCCTATGGACAGTGGAGAGAGAGAGGTGCTTCCAACTATGATTCATCCTGTCCTAGGACAGGTGGGATAAATGGTTCTTCCAAGTTTCCCTTCTTTCTCTCTTTACTGAATCAGGAACGAACCCATGGCAATTAACTTAGATTTAGATATCTCACTTTTAGACACCTAAAGAGAGGTAAGATGAATCACAACTTTCACCTTTTCAGGCCACAGTTTTCTATCTGTATCATATGAAGGATGATACTTGATTTTTCTGAAACCCTAGGCAAGATCTATGAATAAAAATTGCTATATAAAAACTATGGACTGTAGAAGTTGGGGGTTTGTCCTAAAAATAAAAGTCATCTTTCTCCATTAAAGTGTTTCCTTCACAATACCAGGAGAATAGTAGGAGGGGTTGCATCCCTATCAGCCTGAGCAATAGAGGTAATCCGATCAGTTTTAATTCCTCTTTAAAGTCAATTTCCATTTTCATTTATGTATTTTGGTTTGCTACCACTCACATTCTCAGGACAGAAAGGGAACCAAAAAAACTCCCAAAACCTTAAAATTAAAAGTCGTGTGTAGCATCAGTGTCTTTAAAATGTCTTTTCATAATTAAAAAAATATTTTTATCTTTAAAACCAGCTTGCTTTGGAATCTGTGATAGAAAATGAATATGGCCCCTTGTAATATCATTTGTAGAGAGGTAATTTTCAAGGCAGCACTGCACTGAAACATTTTCCCCCAGGGAGGATAAACAGTTGGCTTCAATTAGTGAGGGACTGTTTCCTTTCTTTTCAATTTTAAGGACAGTCTTGCAGCCTGATCCTGCACAGAGGAAAAGAAAGCTCTACACAGGGCAATAGACTGCAGCTTGGAAGACTGAGGCTTAAATTCTTGCCTTGCCACAGATATTCTCCTCGACCTTCAGGAGGTTACTTAGGATCAGGCTATTATTTTCACTCCATTTCTATCTGGTGACTATTATTACCTTTGACTGTCTGAATATACACGTAAAATTGGCCGAACATCTTGCTCTGACTCCAGCTTCCTTCTATAAAATAATATTGGTGCTGCAAGGATACATGCATTAAAGATTATTAGGTGCTCAGGTTCTCTAATCATTAGTTCCACAGAAATAACTTGGTTAGATAAATAGAGGTGTTCAAAAGTGTCAAATGTGTTTCACTGCTCAAATCTCACATAAAGTCAATGGGCCTTGGGTGTCTAAATATTCCCTTTGAAAATCTCCCCAAATAATGATGTTCTTCCAAATAGTTGGAGCCAGCTTTGTGGGGCTGATTCCTTACATTTTTACAGTGGAATCAGCTTGATCTTTTTCCCATAGGAGAAGCTGCCTACGAATGCTTGTGGAAAGTGAGGAGGACATGTTCTATGCCAGGGCAGATTTGTTTCATAAAACAAGCTGCCCAATGGACAGGACTGGAAGAGTGTTAAAAATAAGGGGAAAGTAACTTAAATATCTTAGGACTGGCCATAGGGAATGTAGCATCAAACCTGGAATGAAGGAACTGATAGTTAGTAAAATACTTCCTGCCCATGAACTGCCATTTGAATAGTAATTAATTCCCAAAAATCTTTATTTTATCCATCTCTGGAGTCACTGATGAATGGCCAGATCCATTGATTATAAACCACAAAATACTAACACTTCCAAGCAGACAGCCAAATAACGTGAAATTATATTGCCACAATGTAAGGTATATTGGATGTGTTGCTTTCTTGTTGGGTTTTTTTTTCCCAAAATGACTATGACTATTATTATTGTTATGAATAGCTAATGAAAAAGAGAAGTGGAAGAATGGGACAGAACCACAGGCAAGGGGGAATGAAGACTGTGTGTGTGTAATGACTTTAGAGATTGGGCTAAACCAACACAGTCTCTCCACTCCCTAGATCAGAAACCTAATTATTTATTATCTTTCTTGCAGCAGTGCCTGGAAGAGCAGCCAGGAACCATCACACCAGGTTCACTGTACAACACAGAACAGACAGAGGTCATCTTTTCCTTGAAAGATTAGTCTCTAAAGAGGACCAGAGGCAGTGTCTGGATACAGAGCCGTCATATAGTGTCTTCCCAGGAGTGACAAAAAGCTTGTGTTGGCTTGCACAGCTGGGTGTGAAGGTCAGAGGCTGTAGAGTTAGAGTTTGCCCGGGGCAAGAAAGCAGTAGGATGGCCTTCAAGCAAGGCTTGCTTGGGTGACACACCTTCTGATGCAAACAAGTGGCATCCTGAATGACATACACAAGTTTAAGCCAATATCACGGCCTCTTTCTTGACAAGAACCATTCTCCTACGCTCCCACACCTCAGGGTTGGTGAATATGATCACACCTAAGGCCAAACAGCTGCCTTTGGTGTACAAGTCAGCTAGGAATAAAAAACTGAGGTTTAGCAGATACCTGAGGGACATAACAAGGAGCCTATTATGTCACCATGCCACTCCCTACAGAGGACGCAGGTCTGTGGGTACCGTGGTAGAAACAAGGGAGCAAAGATATAGATGTCCCTAAATACCAACTGTATCTTTAGAGAGAGCCCTTCAAAGGGACCAAGGCCACTTAAAACAAAACAGATGTCAAAAATCATGTCTCACAACAGAAATTCAAATCCAGTATCTGCAATGAACTGAATTTACCCCTGTCTCTCCTTAATCTCAGTGTGTGATCCCACACTCTTGCCTGGTATTACAGGCAATGGGATTTTTATTAGAGCCTCTAATGTTCCCTTTTTGAAGTTTGGACTTTGAGAGGAAAGGCCAAAACACTGGAGCAGTAGCCATTCTTCTGGTGTTTCTGTCTAGATAAAAGGGAAATGAACAGGGTTTAGATCTAGATGGAATCGATAGCTCTCATTTAACCTCTTGCATAAACTGACCGTAAAATTTCACCCAGATGGTCTGTGCTGAGACTTCTGGCTTGTATTTGACTGAAGAATAAAGAAATTTAGCCAGAGAATGACTCTTTTGAGGCTTCAGTACAACTTTCATATCAAACAGGTTGGAACTGCAGAGATGAACCTTCTAAAAAGCTTTTAATAGTTTTTCAAATCAGTTCAATTAGTAAGGATACATTTTGGTGATCAATTACATATAACAAGTAGAGACATTAGGATATATTTTTTCATCAAGTACCTAAATACATATGCCTTCCCCAGTTTCCCCCACAAAAAAAAGCAAGGGGTAATCTTTTCCTGGGGCAAAATTTTCCAGATTTTTCTAAAGAGACCCTTGAAAAGACACAACAGGGTAATTCTCCTAAAACTGAATGAGTAGAACTATTCATGTCTGTGGACAACGAAGTTCATTCAGAAAAATAAAAGGGAAGTCTCCTGGAAAGCAGATATTCCCATGCAGAGGAAGCAATCTGCATTACTCCTCCTACGTGGTCCCAGTGCCGTCATTTCCTTCTTGCCACATTTCCATACCAACACAAATGTTTCTCCTTCTTCAGTTTCTATCTTTCTAGTCTGACCATGTGCCAAAGAGGTGAGATATGTCCAGTGCTTTTCAGAAAGTTATGCTGCCCCCAACTCAAAAGAAATATCTCATCTGCCTTAGCCATTGACCACACAAATGGTTGTTATTGCATGTCCACGGACATCGTGGAGTGACAGAATTTCCATGGGCAACTAATCAGGAGAGAGAAACCCTCCATTTTGCAGACACTAGTAACATGGTGACCTTTAACAACACCGCAAGCTTTCACTCGCTCTTTAAAGTATTATATCCATCCTTAGGGAGAAAAACTTGTAGCTAAGGATTGAAATCAGAAGTGGATCATAATGCTGGCTGTGCTATTCAATTGCCCTGCTGTATTTAGGATCCATTTATTTCTAGCTAGTTTGTTGTTTTGGGTTTTTTTTATTCTGTCTCGAATCTAAAAAAAGAAGTGACCTGGCTGGCAGTGACATGTGATTAATAGATTGCACCTTTAGAAAAAGTTAGCAGAAGGAGATTAGCATTGCAGCCTATTATTTATTAATTAAATGCAGACACCCTATTTATACCAATGCTGATGACATTAGTTCACGTCCATGCTCTGGGACTGCATTATCCATCCGGTCTCCCAGCATAGTAATGATTGTTATTAAGCCGGTAGATGTTGCTGGGCTCCTTCTGTCACTTGCTTCTGTTATCAGCAGGAAAGGACAGCCAAGAAGTTAAAGATTCAACCTGAACATTTTGTTCAACTGCCTGCTCTGTCTCTAACAGCCTGAGTTACCTTGGCCATATCTCTGGGCTCCTTTGGGACATCACTGCTTGCTTTTTACATCTGTACCTCCCTGTAGCTCAGTGTGCAGTGAAGATTAAGCATGCAAGGCAGTATGCTGTGTGAGACCTTTCCCTTTGCCTACAGGAGAAAGAATTACATTAGTGGGCATATAGGTACCTGCTGCTGCTGTTTCAGTCAGCAGAATGGGAAAGAGTTATCACAAGTGTTGTTATTTAGCAGTGCCAGGGTAGAATATTATACGTGACACGATTCTTGTTTGATAAACTTGTCCTCCTGCCTACAAAGTGTTCAAAGGAAAGTTCTGAAGCCAATCCAGCCCTAAGGTTTCCATTATTCCTAGCAGCTGTTTTCAAGATCCTGCTACTAAATGCAGGAAAAACAACAAATGGGTTGCAGGACTCTTCCTGATCCCATCTCAGGGGGATGCCGTGGGCTGCTCTGTCACGCATTAGGCATGGGACAAGCAGATTGCTACAAAACTGTCCTCTCCTGCACCTTGAAAAAGAGAAAGTCGTGGTGGTGCAGGACACACTCCTGCTGGTTTTATATCAGGAAATAGCTCTTGACTGCCTCATAAACAAATGCGTGGCCTTTGGTTGGACCCATTTTGGTTGCATGAACCAGCAGAGACAAAAGATCATATATGTTTTGCCTTCAGAGTAAAGATGGGAATCCAGGGAACCCTCACATTCATCAGTTGGTACCCTTGAAAAACTGCAGTTTGGGTATCCATAATCCAAATTATCAGTTACTCCTGCAGAAGCATGTCATAAATGCTTAGATTTGGTAGTTTCTTGACAAGCTGTGATGCGCACTCTCTCTTGTGACTGTGTCTGGCTCTTTTTCCACACACTGAAGGACAAGTTAGATGCATGAACTAGTCTCCCAGCAGTGTTTTCTACATGTAAGTAACTGCTTTCTCTGTCAGCAGGACAGTCTGCAACCAAGGCAAGCAGTCTGGTCACGAATGGAGGTAAAGTTTTGTCTCTACTCTGGGAAAATTCCTAAGTCTACAGAGGTACAAAGACAAGTTTTGAAACCAGGGTGTACTCATTAAATTAAACTATTTAGTATTTGGTTCAAAACCCACTCAGAATCAGACTTCTGGAGTCTGACTAGGCTTTGAACCAACACCACTCTGGAAGTGTTCCTCCAGAACAGTCTGAGGACCTGAGCCTTAGGTATCCTCTCACCATCATTTTGGTGTTTGCTTATTTGAATTTTCAACAGCTATCATGTTCCCTCACTGAAAGCTGAGCACTGTAACAGCCAATAATTAAAAGTGAATATTGAAGAGTCTTTCAGCATTATCTACACCATGATACAATCTGAACACATGCAAAAGACATTAAAAGATGAATGAAGAGAGTGAATGGGCTGATTTATCCTGGACTGTTTCTCACAGTGTGAAGTCTGCCTTTCACAGCCTGATGAAGTGCAGAGACAGTTAGTGGATTTGCTACCAGGAAGGGCACACATTCATTTCCCTTCCTGCAAATGTATTTAGAGCTGAAATTGAGCATAGGAAAAGTTAGAGCCAAAAAAGCAACCACTGAAAATGCAAACTATAGTTTATTTTGGCAAGTTGGTGTTAAAAAGAATAAGTTGAGGACAGTGGAAACTGGCATAGAAATTTTGCAGAAGGGTTTCTCCCTCTGCGTGCATGCTTCCAACTGGTTGGACTATTTCTTTTCTTTTTTTCTGCCCTGCATTTCCTGTAGCTTCCCACAGTTAGGCATTGCTTCCTATGGACATTTCTTAAATACTATACCAGTTGTGAACACACCCACTGCTAACCTTAGACAAAAAGAGAGTTGGATGCAAAGTGAAACTGCAGTTCCTTCCCACCCCCATTGCTGTAGCAGTAGCATAAAGCAACTCATCTTTATCCAGATAGTGAAGAAGGGCAGAAAGATGGATTTAAAATGGATGCTGCTCTGCTGGATGATGTAGATAATATTAGCACTTCTGCATCTCTGTCAGTGACTCTCAAAGCCTCCTTCAGATGTAATCAGCTTCTTCACCTTGCTCAGTGTATGAATAAGGAAACTGAGGAACTGTGACTAATGTGGTTGGGAACAGCACATCACTACACAGCTTGGAGCTGAAGTCAGGTCTTCTAAATCCTGTTCAGTGCCCTACTTATATCTGGTCTTCTTCATTCATTTTGTCCTCCTTCCTTGCCTCGGTTTGCATGACTCTTCTGCCTCTTGTAAATGTTCTGGAAAGTGAATCAGAGGGCATAGGAGTGCATAAGGGCAGGGAGTTTGCAGGGGAGTTCCCTGTGGGCCCATCTTGTCAGCAACATAGCACCTACCCGTGTGCATCTTCCTGTGGATGGGGAACACCGTGCTGCTGGCATTGCAGGAAAGAAAGGAAAAGGTGGTGCTATAATGCTGGGGAGCATGTAGCCCCATTCCTGACCTCCCTGCATCCTCTGTGCTGTAGGAATTCATCATCACTCTCCTGTCAGTTATATTATCTCCTGCGTGCAGCCGTGCAAACATGCAGCATAACATGTACAAATATCTGGTCACAAAAGGCTCAGCAACAGCTCTGACCAAATAAAATCCCCCAAACAGAGAGTGAGTTTAGATATTGTCCTTTTAAATCTCTTTTGAAGGTTTGAATTTTTTCCCCCCTTTTATGTAAATCTGTTCTACCTACACCACCCAAATGCCAGGAAGTCTTAGAACAGTAAATACCCCTGCAGCACAAACAAAAATCGTGCTTCAGAGAAATTGTTCAGCTTCTCAAAGCCACAGTCTTGCCCTTTAAAATGAAGGACATGCTTCTGAAAAGCTCTCCTTCTTTTCCAGACCTTTGTTTTCCACACGTTTGCAGCTGTACCACCTTTGCCAGTGATGGTATCACAGCTTCTCAAGTTCAGCAAGGACACTCAGCCCAGGGAGATATTAAAGTGATGTCTTAAAACTTCAGAAAGTGTTTTGCCATTGAGTTGATATTAAAGCAACATCTTCAGAAGGCAGTATGAAGCAATTTGCTGTAAGTTATCCAGTCTATTGGCTAGGACCAATAAAATTCCTGCTCCTTCTTGCCAAAGGAAGTCAGACTTGTACAGTCAAGCTGTTTGTATGTGCATGTCTGGGCCCATCTATCAGTCAATCTGTCAAGGGTTCCTTCTCTGAGCTTTGAACCCACTGGGTAATTTAACCTATCGCTGATGGGGTGGAAGAGGTCCCAAAGCTACTGTGTTCCTATAAATTTCATGAAAATAGGCAGCCAAGCAGAGCAGAGGGTTCTCATTAGTGTTCATAAGCCCATCTTTTATTAGACATCAATGAACTCATGGGGGTAGGGATACTGGAAGAAGGTTTACACATTTGGCTGCCCATGAAGCAACTTGTTTCAGTGTGTGAGCTCTGATACCCTGTCAAGAGGCCTCCTGTAGTAACAGCTTCTTGGTTTTAACAGGATGTCAGACAGATTTCTTAGCTCCTTTCTGCTGATTTCAACAATGCTTCACACAGCAGAAAAGTCAGCCTGCTGGTTGCATTTCCCTTCTCTCCTCAGCCAAAGCCACTGGGGAGAGTTTCTGCACAATGTTTAACAAGTAGCACAACATCAGAGGTGGCTGCTTTTCAGTGAGGAGCACCTGAAGGAAATAAGAAAAACAGTACAGTCTTTTGAATTTTTTCTGTCTATCATCATAAAAAGTCATACTCAAACTTAAACAGGTATCTGTTACTCAATCATATCTTCAGGTTATCCAGAACAGACTTCAGGATTAAGAAAGGTGTGAGAACAAACCTTAATTTCATTTAACATTCTCCAGACTGTCTCGACTCCTCTTTCAAACCCTTTTGCATTAGTAGTGTTGATTTTTTTTTCTTTGTTCTGTAGAATAAAGAAATCTGAGCTGTTGCTCAAAGCATCTAGGTTTAAAACAGGAAAGCACACTCTGACGCAGACCTCAAAAGCTCTAGATGTGTGGCAGTGCATGTAGCAACAGGAGAGATGGCTCTTCAGCTTTAGTTCTGAAATCCCCGTGCTTTCCTGGGTGGATGTCAAATCTCTGGCCATTACCCAAGCATACCTGTGGACAGAGGTATGTAGATGGAAGTGCTCACAGTATACAGTGTAATGTACTACAAACTATGAGTCTTTTGGAGTAGATTTGACATTTAAAAAACATATACATATATATGTATATGTATATATATATGTATATATAAACCTTTTTGGCAAGAACAGCATTGAATATTAACTGGAATATACCCCCAGCTGGTACCAGTCATATGGAAACCTATGTTTCAAAGAAAGATAACTCAAAATTAATGTCATGTCAGAGTTACTGCTTTGTATGAGCAACAGAAAATGCTTTGTCCTATTATTTCTGTAGATCAAGATTTTTTACGTGTGTACTTATGTTATTTGTTCTCATTGTAGCATTCTGGATAAAAGAAAAGTCAGTTTAATTCCTCCTTTTAAAGAAAATCACACTAATTTGAATATGTGGATTGCACATAACTAGGTACTCTGTGGGCTGTGTGTGCACATGCATTGTTCAGGTCCTATGTCTTTTTAGATTTTTTTTAAAAGTTAGTGGAAATTTTACAGAAAAAATATTGGGTTTATTTTCAATTTGTCAAAGTATTGGATTTTTTTTTTCCTTAGACTTCATTTACATATTCTTACTGATGGAAGTACAATATATTATTTTCTTTCTTTCTTACCTTCTTTATTTCTTTTGGTTTTGGCTTTCATCCTTTCTTCCTTCTTTCACCTGCCTGCCTGCGTCTCTCTTAGGTAATATCACCATAATTTCTAGAAGCTATAACAAGCAGGCAAAAGAATAGGACCAGCCTTTCTTCTTTTTAAATGGTGGTGACTAAGCAGTAACTCTACATAAGTTCTTAAAAGTCAGTTTGATTTACTGTGGGGTACATTAGAGCAGGCTCTGGCATACATTATCCTGCCAGAGAAGTTGTTTATATGTATGGAAGACCAATAGGATGAAGCTGAAAAAAAAGCTGGTTTCTGTCCCTTCAGAATGAATCGAAGTAGAAAAAAGGAGAAGAGAGGAGACGGGGAGTGAGGAGGAGACAATTCCACCAGGAGGGCATTTCTGCTGGCAAAGATTCTGCCCAGTGCTCTGTCCTGATGTGGACCACCCTCTCAATAGCTGGATGTGTGCCAAGTGATGAACCAGGCTAGAGAGCAGCTTGGCAGCAGGAGATGCTGCCAACATGGCAACAATGCAGAAGCTGAGATTTATTTTCTGAAGGGAGGCCCCTTTCTGGGACCATTGTTCACCCCAGCCTTTACAATTTAATTATTTGGCCCTAGTAATGTTGTCTTCCTCACGTGAAACATCAAGCTAGGAATCACATGAGGAATGCCTGTCTCAGGTGTCTCTAGTACTTCCTGAAGAAACAAGTCAAGAGGAGGACACAGGCTGGCAGAGTTACTTCCAGTTATCTAAACCTTTTGAATATTACTTTTAGCTTAGCCTCACTGTGGGGAGGATGACCTGGGAGCAATGTCCCAGCCAAGCAGGATCAGATTTTAGCCTTTCCTATGTAGCATCACAGCCAACACAAGGGGTAATCACCTGTTCACTCAGCTGATGTTAAAACAGTAATATTACTTGTCTCTGATACACCATGAAGGTAATGTCCACCACTGTGGCTGTCCACGAGCATTAATGTCCACCCCTGTGAGACACTCTGTGGTAAAGGGACATAAATGCATCAGATACAGCAGATGAAGTCCCTACACCATCCAGTACCTGGAAGGGCTCTCTGGAATAAAAGAGAGAAAAAAAAAGCCTGGGGCCTTGGGAAATTTTTGTAGACCTCCTTTGCATATTTCATGCAAGTTCCTCTTCCCAGTTCCCAATCTTACAGTGAGTCTTTGAACACACCACTGAGCCAGGAAACCAGGGGCAATACCACGATGACCACATTCCCTCAGGTCATGCTTGGCTGTACCTGTTCTGATGTCGGATTGAGAACAAAATTTTTTTTAGTGGGAATACTTATTTCCCAAGCCTAAATTATCCTTGGTGGTTTTGGGACTAGATTTCTACAGGTCATGCTTTAGTACAGTCTTAGCCCTCAATAAATTTTATTCAGATTGCCTGAAGAACTTCTAATAGTTCTTATTTTTCACTCCTGGCAGAAGACCTGCAGAAGGTTTGTTCTCTAACTCAAGTGCTGAAGTCCTGGCTTGAAGCCCCAGACCCTACATACTCCTCCATGGTGACCTATAACAGTTATCTTTGAAGATGAATGTTATACTCATTTCTAGGTCTCTTGTTTCATTAAGGATGAAATTCAGCTGGGACTTGGAAAAAATTGTTTTACTCACTTGGCTTTTGTTGTGTTTGCTCAGACTTACTCATAAGGCATGGAATCAGTGAGCACTTTGTATCTGGGATGGGCAACATTCCTTGATTTGGACAACTTTTTGTCTTCTGGTGGTGTAAGCAATGAGTTAGACAGATAAAGAAATTTCTTAAAGAAATTTCTAGGAGTCAGCTACCCTAGTGAAAAACTTTATTTCCTTATTTTTGAAGGTTAAATGCCTAGTTCTCTCCCTCCTCCAAATTGTTCAATTTCTATAATCCACTAGAAAAATGTTCCATCTGTGTGGGCTGAGGATTTGTCTCTCTTGCCAGGATCAGGCTTTCATTTTAATATTCTTTTTAATTTTTCTCATGGGCAAGGATGGAAAACAAACCTGAAGGTCTCACCTGACACCCAGTACAGATCATGTTAACACTACTGTGACTATCAGTGAGCCTGCAAAATTTTACAGAATGTCTGGGTGCACACATGCCTGTTGGAGTTGAAAGGACAATCCTGGGCAACTTTGATCTTGTTATTGATAAAATGCAGTAAACTATTATTACTGAGGTGGAACCCTCTCAGCTGTCAGAGAAGTTGCTATTACAGAGCTTGCTAAGAATTAATATCTATGTGTGTGTGTGAGTGTGTATGAAGGTGAATAATAATAACCACTTTAGCCAGGTGTTCTTTTCAATCCTTTCCTTTATGTCAGCTGTAGGTTTTAATATTTTTTTTTTCCCCTTCAGGGGATATTTAAATATGTTAGCTAAAAAGAAGTAAAGCAAATGCAAAACCAAATATTACTTGAAAACAGCATTCACTCCCAATGGGTTGCTGTGCAAGGAATTTACCTAGCTCTTCTGTGTGTCTTCAATTATTATTATTTTGTAGAATTTAAACAGGGACATTTGCTCCAAGAAAAATAATATCAAAGAGGATTCTCTCACTCTGCTGCTCATAAGAAATGTCTTTATCCTCATTTCCTCCAAGGGGGAAAAAAGGGTCTGAGAGCCCATCTGAGTTTGGATGAATCTGGATGAACAGATTGAATGCTTTCTCCTTCCATTCTCCTATGCTCATTTCCCTTCTTCCCTTCCCACACACTTAGCTACTGCAATACATAACAAAAACCCATTGAAAGTGTGACTCTGGGATTCAGGCCACACTCATTCCTGAACCCAGCTTAATCATGCTGAGGGAATATCATCAGGTCTGTGTATCTCCATTCTCTGGAGGTTTTCCTCCCTCTACACCCCCATGGCCAATTTATTTTTGTTTGAAACAAAACAGCTACCAGAGAACTGTTTTACAGCAGTGTGAATTCCAGTTTTGCCTCTGTGGTTCATCAGAAGTTGCATGCCAGATCTGGAAATGTCAACTGGACACAAAAACAAAACCCATGGGCAAAACAGAGAGTGCTGGTCCACATATGATTGCTGAGCAGAGGGTTAACCCACGCCCCAAGGAGCCATCTGGTGAATGCTCTACACGGAGAATGTTTGTTTCCGCCCCTTCCCAAATAAATTTTACTTTTTCCAGTATGGGAGTTAATCAGTCTGAGAGAGAGGCATTAGTCAATGAAACAGCTTTCTGAAGAAATCCTCATTGTTCAAGACATTTAAAAATTGGCTGGACAATGAACTGCTTGAATACAGGGATTCATTTTGCTCTGTCCAGGGAGCTGAGTAAGTGTGCGGGATAGAAGAATTAATAAGTGTTTTCTGTCAGTAATTGCTGTAATTCTGAGAAAGAAAATGGGGTGAGAGCACTGCAGCAGGAGAGCCAAGAGACCCCAGGACAGGAGGGGTTAACACTTGTCATTCTTAATCGTACACTTACAGCCTTGTGACAGAGGACTGTGCCGGGCACAAACACAGACAGCTCACCCAAATCCATTTTCCCCACTGGCACCATCTCTTTATGACTTATTGTGTTAATTAGCTCGCCTGCTCCGTTCCACAGCGGAGCTAAACGTGCAGTGATTGCCACCGGAGGGAGAGGGGATTCTGTGCCCAGCACCAGCGACTTTGCTGTTCTGCACAAGAGTGGCTTTCAACGAGGCAGTTTTCCAGTCATCCCCAGGGGAGCAGAGTCTGTACAGCTGGCAAACAGGAGGGTCCTCCCCTTCCCTCTGGTTTTCTGAGACTCTTCCTGGGGCTTGCTGGTCTCCACTGGAGCCTGGGGAGCTGCAGTCCAGTCTCGGAATTTGTCCCTGCAACCACCTGGGCTCTGATTCCCGAGAGATCAGCTTCAGACTGATGTGCTACAGGCCTGGAGGGAGGGGATTGTTTCTTTGTTTAGTTTTAAAGTAAAGCTAATGTCATGAAAATCAATGTTTCCTCATTAAAATAAAAACAAAATATCTTTTTTTCCCAACACTCTTTTTCAAAAAAGAAAAAATAAAGCATTTCAGGCTCAGCCGAACTGAGTCCTATCCTAAGGAGGGAGGATTGTCAGCTTAGTACAGGAATAAGTGTGGCTCAAGGGAAGGAGTGTCCCAGCCAGAGGATTGAAGGTTGTTATACAAATTAATGTGGTAATTACAGTATCATCTGGAGAAAGCAACTGTGACTGTGTCCCTGTTCTGCTAAGTACTGTAAGCACTGTAATAGAAGAGAAGTCCTGGCATGGTTATAATCTCAGCAGACAATTCAAAAAAAAAAAAAAAAGTCCTTTATTACTGTGTCATAGATAAGAAACCAAGGCCCAGAGACATTTTAAAGATATTATAGTCACCAAGTCACCATCACCCCTGGTGTCATTTTCGCTATACTATGTGCAAGACTAAATTGAAATTCTTGACAGGGGAAAGAGACATCCACAAATGTTAGGAGTCAAAGCCATTTTCATTTAAAAATTAAAATTTCTTCCAAATTGCTTTTTCTTTCAAGTTTCCTAATAATGACTCAAAAGGATAAGAAAAGCTCTTCCTTCTTCATTACTCCTTTGTTTTGGAGAGAAGGAATTTTATCTTGAATTTCAGAAGAAAGAATAGATAGAAAGGATTTTTTCTAAACACAAACACAAATCTAATGGAAAAAGAAAAAATCAGGGCTAAGAACAGACCCCCAAAATCATATTTTTTTGGCTAATGAAATACATGCCTTGGTTAGGTCCAAACATGTCCCTCTAAAACCTCTGCCTAAGAGTAATTTGCAAAAGGTCACATAAAGAGGCTTTAGCAGAGAAGCTTTGCTTAAAGTCTATTTTAATAAAGGAAATAATGTTAATAACATATCAAGTGAGCAGTCATAAACACGTGCTAGTAGCAAGACAAAAAGTGTAAGTATGAGAGAAAGTGGAGGATCAAAAGCAGCTTCTGCCCAGGCTAAAACAACCCTATTACAAACAAAAAGGACATTAGGCAGAGATTATTAAAAAATAGTCCATTGTTCAGTAATAGCAAACATTTCACACCTCACAAGGCAGAAGCAATAAATCCCATTGATTCCTCTGAGACAATTCACAATTAAATGCTGATTTGCAAATAAATAAATAAATAAATAAATAAAGCCAGAATTCATTGTGGCACCTTGCACCACCAAATCAAAGCAATTGGAGTGGAATTGAGAATAATTACCAGATGTGTTGCTTTGTGCTCAAAACGGCATCCATTATTTACTACTACCAGTGATGTTCCTTATTTATTCCTCCTGACGGTCTAATGACTATTGCCATTCAGCGTTCTTTTATTTAATCATCAACATCCAAAAAAAGAAGTATCTTTTTTCTCTCTCTGTTTTTCTTTTTTTCTTTTGGAAGCAGCAGGAAGGGAGAATTTTTCTAAACCCCAGCAATAGCAAATTGCTCTGGAGGAATACATCATTTTTTTCAGATTGGCCTGTAATATAATTATGTGCATTGCCTTCAATTTATTGGACTTTTACAGATGTGCAATCCAAATGGATGTTACTTTAACTCCTCGAGTAATGAGTATTTGTTTTTTCCTTGCCTATTTCTCATCTTTTCTATGGAGGGTATTTCTGGATGAAAATTGACTGGCGGTCATAAGCATTAAGAGAGTCTGAAGCTCCCCAGGGGCACCCAGTGCAGTCATAAAGTTGTAGTATATGTAGCCATGCACACACAGAAAGAAAAGTGTTCACAGGTGAAGAGACTCTGGGGACAAGGATTTTCTTTTTTCTTTATTCTTCTATTTGTTTCAAACCCATTTGCAGGCAGGGTGCCTTCCAGGCTCATTCTAGGTAAGGACAAAGGGAAAATATTCCTTGAGGAATGAAGAATTGACAGGTAGATATTAGCAGACAATTAAATAATCTGGCCCTCCACATTCTATGTCCATAAAAGGTCATTTCATGAGTTTCCCCACACTTTTTCTAGGATGTATTTGCACGGATCTCTCTACTGAGATAGAGAAGGATGTCTGAAGGAATAGGTGAACATGTACTGAGTTGTCTCAGCTGCAGGCTGTACTAGAAAACATCCCTCTTCCATTGCCATCTCATCATTTCCAGAGGTAAAACTTTTGGGACACCTCTTTTCCCTCCACAGTTTACAGATTGAACATTATTTCTTTAATTTTTCCTCTCTTTTTGGCTGTTCAGAATGGATCCTAATGATTATATAGGGGTTGGCATACTTTCAGGCTCTCGTACACATTTCAAGCAAATCCCATTTTAAATGTAGAGTTTTTATCACTGTTAAGACATCTCCAGGGAGTTCCCCAGCAGAAGAAAGTCCTGGTAGGTCTGGCTCCACATGGGCACACAAGGAAAACTTTTCTTCCTTCATTTTAAATGTTATCTGGCATGTTCTCCCCACTCCAGTCACTGCACTTCCACCATAAGGCAAGTATGACCGCAACACCCCTGCAAAAGGGTTCACCCTCTATCACTGTAAAAGGGTTAGAGTAAACTGGAAGCCAGGAAATATTGGAGAAAGACACGAAGTTGCAGAAAATAATGGTACTCCTACCACTTCCAGTTTTCTTCTGGGAATCCTGACGGTGAAAAGAGTATGAAATTTTGTAGGGATTACAGAAGGCATCACAGAAAAGCTAACACTTGAGCAGCAGTGCTACTATGTCCCTCCTAATGTCCAAATTCTTCACAATGGGATCTGTGAAGAACCAGGAGTGAAGACCACAGGATCTGTGCCCTTTGGTGGTCCGCTGCACCTGTAAAAGGTTATGGAAGCAGGGCAGTCACTGTCTAAGAAATGTACAACAAATTTCAGTTTACACACACCCACACACATACAGATTCCTGAATGACTCAAAATTTCCTGTCAGTTGGGTACTCTCAGTGAAGACAGACATCACTGCTCCTTGTTCCGTGCCTTTAATCTTCCGTTTTGCTCATTCTGCTCTTTAATCTTCAGACGACTTCTGACAGTAATTGTGGATGTCCCTGGATAGCTCAGTAATAAATATATCCTGAATAAACACGCCTGTCAGACTCTATTTAGCCTAGAGCATCAAGTTTATGACCTCATGAAAGAGAATCTTTCTTAAGTTCTCTAAACAACTCTCAAAGTTAATCTCTACTTGTTCTAATAATTAACTATTTTTGCTGTTTCCCTCAAGAATTAAGGATAACACCCTGAAAATTACATGGGTCCCAAACTTTGGACCACAGACATAATCTCTGCGTCCAAGTCTTAATGCCTGGATCATTGCATTCTGCCACTTCAAATCTGCCCTTTGGGAAGACCAATAGCCACAGAACAACATTGCAGGATACTGTTAATAGAAGTACACTTCTCCCCTCAAAGATTGCTCTTGCAGGAGCATGGAGGACAAGCTCTTTTTCTGTATTCACCTTTGAGCATAGTACATCTGCTGTGAGAGTTTCACAGAGTAAAGAAGTGGAGTTGGAGAGGGGTTTCTTTCATTGTTAATTATTTGTGCTTCTGGTCTAGTGACCCAAACTATATTTAGCTCCCCATCAAAACCAAAACCTGAAAATTAAATGGACTGGAATGGAAAGGTGGTCTCTGTGTCACTCTCTGGATTCTGTTCCACAAGATGCAATCTTCCTCGATTTCCAAAACCAATTTTCTCCCATCATCTTATGAAAGTAGAGGTCATCCTGTGAAATGTGATAGCTCACCAGTTTTTATAAAGGAATGTGCCCTTCCCCACGAAAGCAGGGTTCATTAAATCATGCAGCTGATCAGATTGCTGAAGCCTTGATTGGCCGGCAGCCAGGGTGAAGAAATCCATGGGGAAGAGGCACATGGCACCATCCAAATAGGCTGGACCTGAACTAGGGAATTTTAATCACACTGCTGTAAAGAGGACTCTCAAAGAAGGGCAGTACAGGAGCTTTATTGACTTTTAGGGTCAACAGAAGATGAGAAATAATCATTCAGTCACATCAGAGTTCCACAGTTAGTGTTTATTCCCAGGCACCGCTTTACTGCTAATCAGAGTTTGAAAATAATTCACAACCCACCTCTGCCCTTGTTGCACACCTTCTCTCCACAGTGTCCATATAGAAGCTGGCAAAAAGCTGTTTGGAGCTGGCACCAAAAGATAGTTGCTTCTGGAGCAGGGCATAGCAAGGATGAGAAACTCTTCCTGCAGGACAGAAACCCAGTAAATTTTGAAAGCAGGTCCCTGATCTAAGACAAACTTCAGACAAAATGATGCCTTGGACTAGCAGATGGGACAAAAATCCTTGTGTGTGATGGGTACAACATGAAAAAGTGCACAGGAACAAGTGAGATTAGGAAGGTATAGCTTATGTTTGAACTGGACATGGGGGTTATATGTCCCAAATGTTAGATGATTTAGAGTGAATGTTATCTTAAGGAGTTTGTTTTCCCCCCAAATTTCATGTGGAATGAAAATGGACTGGATTTAAGCAATACTCTAATTTCATTTACAAGGTGTTCAAATAAAATGCAGAGTCGTGGCTGGTGACTACCTAGTTGCCAAGTTTGAACCAAAAACCAAGAGTTTCTCTGTCTGGGATTTGCAAGGCCTGGATAACCTGCACCTGTGAAAGGATAAAGAAAGCAAAAGAAAGTGTCCCAGTATTCATCACAGCTGCCTGGGGCTCTGAAGACAAAATATGCTGGGGATTTTCTTTATATCAGCCAGGAAGAGGGGAGTTAGCAGGGCATTCTCTACTCAGTCACCCATTCCTCAGGCTTGAGGGCTTTGCGTAGCTCAGATGAGCAACCCTGCTTCTGTCTTTAGCCCCAGAACTAAGTTTTGTAGGGAAACTATTGCATACACTATTAATGCTTTGGGGTTTTGCCACTGCTAGAAGACATTTTCCATTGATTTTGTGGGAAATGTGTTTGTGCAGGTCCTCTGAAAATCAAACTGTTAACATTTGAAAATATGGATGGTGTTATCATCTAATATCTATAAACAGCCAATGTGTTGTTTTGCATCCATCCATTTTTACAAGTGGGAAACTGAGGCACAGAAAGGCATATAGGACTTAGACTTAAGGTGTAGCACCAAAAGATAAGAGTCTCTGATGGCTGGTAAGAGCTGACAAATGGTCCTGTTCAACTAAGTTGAAAACTGCAAATGCGGGGCAGCTGACCCTTCATTCATGGGAATCAGCACATCCCTACTCTAGGGTGAGCATTCAAAGGCCAAATGCCTTGCTCACCAGCTGCTGTCTGAGAAGTTTTTCAGCTCTTTGGAGAATATTGATATTGATTGTGGAAAACAGGAGTTAATCTGGAGAGACAGACAAGCACACATAAATAAAGTGCATTTGAGTTTAAAGAAAAAAGTTAGCGTCATGCCATTGAACTATTGACAAGGCTGTCACAAATATCATCTTGTCTCAGTGTAAATAAACAAGCTTAGTGCTGTTATTTTAGAATAAAAGGCTGGAATAGGTTTTGTATTGACTTTCTAATACCCACTCAAGAGTTGGAAGAAGAAAATTAAAGATAATAAAGTAAAAAGTGCAAACCATAAAAGCGGAGACAGCTGGTGCATAGTAAACTGAGAATCTGAGTCGTCTTCAGTTCAGGAAACCAATTGTGTAACTCAGTAAAGGTCAGCAGCAGAGATAAGAAGTTGAGCTTGTCAGTGAATTCCCTTCTATATTTGGAAGGATGACAACTGCAGGGTGATACAATCTTAGTCTGCTCTGATTCAAAGACTGGTCCTGTGTCCTACCCTTTCTGCATGCACTTGAGAGCTGGGTGGTGGTCCTGGGCCCTGCCACATTCGTTTGAAGTTGACCTGCTCTTGGGTAGCTTATCCAATCCACTGGGCAACAGTGACAGTGTAAACTGTAATACCATCCTAACTCTATTCGGTGACAGGGATGTTTATAACTTTCTACAACAGAATCAGGTGTGATCCCAAGCTTTCTGCTGTGGTAGCCTGTTAACCACTGGACTCTGCCTAGCAGGCTGCAGCTCCCTGTGAGCACAGCGGGGGTTTCCTAGGGCCGTGCGACCAGTCCCATCCCAGAGCCCATTTTGGACAGCCCCGCGAGCTGGCTCCGGCACCCAGCAGCGTTACAACGCAGTGGTGATAAAAGAGGTAGAGAAGGGTCTTCCATGAGGGTGGTAAGATGGCTTTATTCACATCTTGTCCCAGCGCCCTTGGAAGCAGAGAAGGAGACCTCGTGGTCTGGGCACAGTGTAGTTTTTGTCAGGGGCCCAAGGGCAGTCCCTGGGGGGGGGGGGGGGGGGGTTGGGGTACAGGAGCCAATAGGGAGGAACCGAGGGAGTGGCCAATGCTAGGGCAGGGAGCAAGAGGAACATGGCATCACAGAATCAGGGGGTTAACGGGCTGCCACATCTCACCCTTTTTCAATTTAAATTGAAAAGGGAAGGGCTTCATTTTTATACAGTATAAAAATGGAAAAATAATGCAAAATAATTGCATTAAAAATGGTGATGCAGCTGGTTGTTGTCTTTGGAGATCGGTGCTGGCTGGGTTCTCACACAGCAGTTGCTTTAGTAGCTTCTTCTGCTGGGGCTGCTTGGATGGCGTCTTTTTGGTTGCTACTTGCTGCTTTCGGTCCAGTGGGCATGGTGAACGGGGAAGGGGGGTGCTGCACTGCTCTTTCCACTCTGCATTTGCCTTTCTTACAAAAACATGCACGGATGCCACTTGGTATCTTTTTTGGAGCTCATCCCTCTGTGTCTTGGTTAAATTCAGGCCTCTTTCTGGGTAAGGCTTGTTCCTAGAATAACGTCATCATCTTTATCAGGTTCTCCTTAGAGCTTCTTTTATTTTCCAAGCTTCTGTGACGCTTTTGTGGACTTTCTCACTTCCTTCTTTCATCTGAAGTGATGGAGGATAGAAGGATTTAGAAAGAGGAGAGGACTGAAAGGAGAAATCTGATCTCCTTAGTCCAGTAGCCCTCTCAGGAAGGACAACTCTTTTGTCCTTTGTCTCATCTCAGCATGCTTTGGGCAAATTATGAATGAAATGTTAGAGCTGCAGGCCCAAGATGCTCCTTTGAGGGATGGCAAATCGTGTGTACGAGCCCACACTTTCCATTTGGCAAGTAATGTCTTGCTAAATGAGTGAAGTTAAAGGTGAATAAGTGGTGATAGTTGGAGGGGTAAAAAGAGATTGCATAAGGGGCTGACAAGATGATGAAGATTTTGAACGATGGTGAATTTGATAAAGATGACAATATGAGGAAGAACTTCTTTATTACAAAGCGCAGCTGAGGAAGATATTAACACTAATGAACAGAGGCTGCTGCTCCAAGGACATAAAAGCCATCTCTGCCTAAACATCCTTCATCCAAGTGACCAAGGGATGACCAAGGCTTTCCATGACCATGACTGCTATGCATGATTTTGAATCAAATCAAAACATCCTCTAGATCTGAAGTATTTCAGACCTCAGGTTCTGCCTTGCTCAGCTCCATAAGTTTTCCATAATGTTGCCTCATAACATCCAGCATATCAAACTCATACAATTAGAGGTATAATGGCCCATGAGTTGTTGAATACATGCAAAGCATTCATGTATTCATTTACTTTGAATCATATTGGTTACTGTGTCCAAATAATGCCATTTAAATAGGTTTCTTTGACATTCTTTCCCCAATCCCTTTGAGACGGAGAGTCAAAGGAGTCCCTGAGGCAGGGAGGAATTATTTGTTTTGTTTTCTATTTCAAGGGAGAAAATTTGGATGGAAAACTCAGAAAATCCAGATCTATGTAGAAGCTGCAACTCCTTAGTCAGAAAAGAGATGGAGCTGCAATTGTATGGATAAGCTCTGGTCTCTTGTACTGGGAGTATAAAGCAAAGGGCTGACACAAATAGCAACAACACTTCCAACTTTTGCACTTCTTCCTTGGAGGTTTGAAGGCCAGAGTAGCCTTTGACACTTCTGCCTGGCCTCACACACAGTGCTGAATTTCAGATAGTGACTCTTGCATCTGTCCCATAGTGTATGGCTCAGCTAGAGGTATCTAATTGCCTTGAAAAGTCTCATAGCAAGGGAGAGGTTTCCCAGTCCCTAGTCTCAATAGTTAATTATCCTCACTGGATAATTATGCTCACTAATTCTCTTCAGTGACAACAAGGTGGCTATAGGGGTTTTTTCCTACTGAATTTAGTTTCTCTGAGCCTCACCTTTGTTAAATTGGAAGTAATAAACAAAGGGCCAGATCATCCCCTGATGTAAATTAACAGCACTGAGCACAAAAACACCTTTCTTACCTGTTTCGAAACAGCCCTTGCAGTGTGAATTTAATTGCCTTCCTGGACTTTCCAACTCCTATTTAAATCTGTTTGGTTTGGGGTTAGAGTCCTTTGGAAATCCTGCCTGTGTCACTGTACTTTTGGTGGGCAGGATAAAAAGTCCTGAACATGACATTGCATGTGAAATGATGCAAGCCCACTGTCTCTGCAGCATTGTTCTTACAAGCATGTATCATATCAATAAAAGATTATCCGAGTTTGGGAATGAAAAAATAAAAATTGAGAAGATGATTGGGAATCATTCACAGCAGGTCATTCTGGTTGGACGGCAATCAACTTGCCAGGCTTGATAAGATAGGTATTTGAGGGAGTATTGATCTCAGATATTTTCTCTTTTTAATTTCATTTTTTGTATTTGTTTATACTTAACATTTAATAAGGTCCTTGCATCTTGCCTGCTGGTTACATGCAGCCTCTGGCTTGTGTATTTGTTGCTCCGTGAAAATTTTGTAAAATTTCTGCATCTTTTGGGCCAGCCTCCATTTCTGTATGGCAGGTAAGGGCTTAGCTCCCCTTTTCCTCCCTCTGTTCAGTTTGTGTTGGGATGATTAATTAAACCCCAGTTTAATTCACAAGACCAGTGCAATTCCCTCGCTACATTGTCACTCTGAAAGATTTTTGCATTGGGGATCATGCCTTGGTACTGTGGTTTCTCTGCCTTTTTGTGCATGTGTGAGGTCAGCACCACCATTTGCCTTCTGTTGGCAATTCCAGGTGCTCCCTCCAAGTGGTTTGCAGGTCCCAAGCAATGTATTCAACCTGATAAGGTGCACTAGTTCTTGATCTGCAGATTCTGCCAGGCTAGAGAAGATGAGAGGAGAAACAAGGCACAGAGGTGGAAATGACTTTTCCAAGGTCATACTGCTGACCATGTCAGAGCCTGCCTAGACCCCAGTGCTCTCAGTCACTCTCTAGTGAGTTATCTCCAGCACCAGAAAACCTCTCCAGGGTGATTTAAAAGGGTGTGATTTTAACCAAGCTCAAGGCCCAGCCGTCTCATGAATCTTCTCCCAACGACTGGCATGCACATAATTCATCTCGTTTTTCAGGCTTTTGTGACTAATACAAGAGCTGTTCACCCTAACCTGCCTGTATGATTCATCTGTGTTTTCTATGGCTTTTGTTTCTCAAACTGTAACTCTCAAGTGCAAGGGGTAAAAACAAAATTAAAGAGTGATATCTGACAGCAGATGGAGATTTGATAATATGAAGAGTAAAGGTTTTTCCTGGATCTTGTTCCAACTTGTACCAGTGTTGAAGATGGTTACTTGGACCAAAAATAACAAAAACACTGAAGTGAGAACTCAGATCTGAACGTTTTTTTGCTGGCTTTATATCCAGGATTTCAGGTATTGTGCTGGAATAGATTCAGTGAATCATAGAACTGGTTTGGGTCAGAAAAAATTAAAATCATTGAGTCCAACTGTTAATCCAGCACTGCCAATTCCACCACTACACCATGTCCCTGAGCACTGCACTTACACATCTTTTAAATACCTCCAGGTATGGTGACTCCAGAACTTTCCTGGGCTTTTTCTTTTATGTGAAAAAAATTCTTCCTTCCTGATGTCCAACTGAACCTCCCCTTCCCCAGCTCTGTTGCATCCTCTGCACACTCTCCAGTACCCCAAATAATGAGAAGAGGCAGACAGTTCAATTCCACTGTGAGTTAAACTGTGTTTCATTTGCAGATTTGGGATCTGTTCACAGTAAGGCACTCCAGGTCAGATAGAAACAAGGTAGTCCAAAGGAAGGACTGACTTAGAGCTGTACCTCCTTCTCTACCTGATTTTTGGTTTTTCATCACATGCAATCCTTGAATGTGTTTAAAATTTCCCTGTCACCTTCCTCCCTCAGCCAAATAAATCACCACTTTCTTTGTTTATTTAATCAGCTTGATAGGATGATTAAAAGTTAAAATATATGAGGAGTCTATTCTGCTTAAAAGTTCTGGGATTTTTTGTTTCAACCCTGTTTTCATAAGGTTTTGGCTTAAAGGAATGCAATGGCACCAGCATGAATTTAAATGTTTCCCTTTTTTTAAGAGATGCCCATGAACACTGCTTTTTTTCATTGTTGTTGTTATTATTATTACTATTATTGTTATTATTATTATTATTATTACTACTATTATTATCCAAAGAAGGTCAGTTTGGTTTTGAATCAACTGTTTCACTCTACAGGAAAGTCAAACTCTGATCAGGCTGAATGCTGAGCTGTAGGAAAACACAATTTAAACACTCAGTGACTTTTCTTATTACGAAGTCCAAAGCTGTCCACTCCAAATAGGAACAGTGAGCTCAGTTTTGCTATCCTCCACCAGCTGCCCTTTCCAATAATGACTCCATGACTGGTAGTTAGCAGAAGGAATTTTATTTAGGACTCATGTTTTGATAAGATTTAAGACTATTTTAAAAAAACTACCCAGATTTCCCAAATGACAGGCTAAGTAGGTGGTTCACCAGCTCCAAAGCACAGATCTAAAGCAATACACATTTTCAGAGAAACTGCACAACGTAAGCCCTTGAGGGACAGGCTCAAGTAAAACGAAATGGGGTTTGCAAATTCATTGAAATTAGGTGAAGCATTCGAGAACCATCACCATTTAAAGATATTGATGAGCCCTTGTCTGTACGTGCAAGTCCATAGCACTAATCATGCACACAGACAGGAACAGACTGCTGTTTTCAAACAAGATTTGCTGAGGGTTGTTGGGCAGTTTGGAAGATGTGTTGTTGTAGGTGGTGCTGCATATATTGAGGTAAAGGTGCAGGTATGGCTCTCCCTACACCCTATACCTACAGTGCATCTCTCTCACCCCTCAGGCAGCCCTGTTTGCAGCTGAGACTGACCAGCTCCTGGGACTTCAGTCAGTCCTGGCAACTTCCTGTGCCGGGGTTAAAATACCAGTCTGAATCCAGGCTCTCCAGAGCAAGTCACGCCCCTCTTCTTCCTGCCCATGCCTCAGCTTCCTGAACTATGCAAAGTACAAGAGACACATATTGATCTGTCTGGTAGAGTTGTCACAAGAGAGAGGAAAATATTTGCAGGCTAAAATTAATAAAAAGTCCCATTGGATTTCATTTACTTTTGGGTATGTGGGAAGTCCAGACCAGTTGTTATGTTCAGAGTTTTCAATCCCAGCATGAAACTCTTGACTCCTTCCTCTCCCATCATTAAGGTCTGATCCTGACACTTTTTACTAGCAAGAGTAAACACTGCCCTTTGAAACTGTCACAATGATTGACATGTAAAAACTCCACGTTACATAGAGTATTGGGAGTGAATAAAGATTTCAGGCTCAGCTTTACAAAGGCTGCAGTAAAGATGGCTCAGTGAGAGGTGTCTGCTCCCATCCCTCAACCCCTGACTGCCCCATAGTGCAGATCTGCATCCTCAGCACTGGTGTCCTTCCGATAAAGTGTTGGCCAGAGCTCCCTTGTCCTACCTGTCTCTGGTGGCTGCTGCTCAATAAGAGCTTAAAAAGATCCCAGTGTAACTTTCCCAGAAGAGATGTCACCTCAATGTCTTTGCCAAACTCCCCTCTTGTGCTAACACAAGGCCCAAATGTGAGCTGAGCTTATGACTTCCAGGGTTTATCTGTGCCAGGGCAGATTGTGTCCTTGGTTTACTGGCTCTGCAGGAACAAGCCTCCTCCTCACGACCACTGTCACCAAACACCACTGCATGCAGTGTCTGAGTGGTGATCCATGAGATGAAACTCACTCTGAAAGTCAGGGGCTCTCTGACACCCATTTGAGTATCCTCTGCATTGAGATGTTGCCTGATTACAAACTCTGGACTTGTCCCCATGAACAATAAAAAAAAAAGGTGTACTGGGGATATTTACAAGGTAACTCAGCATTGGCCTGAACCCTAACCCTTCCCTCTGTGACTTCTGTGTGCTGCATTTGTGCCATCCTATTTTTCTCACTGTTTCACTCACATAGCTCTTCCTCAACATGGCTGAGCTCTGGAGCAGAAAGAAAAGATAAGGGAGACCCCAAGCTCATTTCTCCCCTTCACCATGCAGCACTGGTATTGCCTATCACTACTGGAGATATCACTACTAAATTTGCACCTTTATAGTCCTGCTTTGGTGTAGCAGCTCTCTGCTACTGGTAAAATGCAGGAGGGAATCTTAAAGGTTGTCACCGATTCCCCTATTCTTTCCCAAATTCTAATATCTCCTCCCTCCTCCTCCTCCCTCCTCCCTCAGTCAAGGGGAAGGGTGAACCGCAGCAGTTGGCTGTTCATTCACAGATTAACTGCTCCAGCTCTCTGCCTTATTACTATTCATATTCGTTTCCCCATCCCATCAGGCAGTAATCCAGTAAAATATGTCAGCTGGTTAGCAGAATCATCTGGGAAAAGTTGGGAGACCCTTAACAGACTTCCCCTTCCCATTGCCAGCCCCCTGCTACTAATTCAAACAGTCCCCAAAGCACTGGGGGTTTATTTTAGTTTCCTTTCAGTTCGTCTGTTTTCTTGGTTTTGTTGGTGGTGTGCGTTTTTTGGTTTTATTTTTCTTTTTTTCCTCCTGGACCCAGCTGCATCTCTGCAAATTCGATCTCCAAAATGGAAGCTTGGCTGAGCTGGAAGCTGTCAGCACCGATGGTTAGTAGCTGGCTGCCGCCACTTGCCAGGGAAGGGGAAAGATGAGTCCCTAGGCATCAAGGCAGCATGAAAAGTGACTACATCTAAATACTTCAGCACATGATTTCTTTCCCATTACTTTGATTCAAATCTCCCTTAATCCTCAGCTGCGTTAATGCAGTTAGTAGGTTATGAGTGCCGCATGTGGATGCCACTGGATTTGAGTCCTTCACACAATTGGTTGGTAAATAATTTAGTACCAGTTTCGTCTGGAACAGAACCTGAAAATAGCCAGGCTGCTTATAGCTCCTGCTTTCTCTCTTCCCACTTTTGTCCCCTTCACAAGCACTGGGGGGGGTTGTTTGTGCAAGCACAGCCTGGCAGAGACTGCCATTTTACATGTCACAGCTTCCTCCTGTCCCTGCTCGTCAGAATCTCTCTTAATTTATTTTCTAGAAGAGAGGGGAGGGGAAGAGTGGGTTCAGGCCAGAGAGCTGGAGCTACAGACAAAAAGCAACTGAACATTCTTGCCTTGGAGTCTGCCAACAGTAAGAATTTACCCAAATTTCTGCTACCAACCTCAGTTTTTCTTTACATCTGGTGCTTTTAAAATAGGGGTATATTCATTTATTTGAGATTCCTGTACTTCTTAAACTCAGTTTTAGGTCAACATGGCAAAGGCAGACAGAAAATGGTAATAACAATGAAGGAATTTATGAGTTTAGGAAAAAGTCCTGGATGAGCAAGGAAACAAGAATCTCACTGAAATGGCCAGGCAATCTGGGATGGACCAAATTCAAGTGTTTTGATTCTTCCTTGGGCCATAATAATATCCCTGATCATGTCCCTCATCCCATTTCATTTCTTGCCACACTTTGTCTTCTTACCTGCTACTGACCACAGTGCACCACGCTATGTACTGTATGCTGCTTCTTCATACCAGACACCACTCTCCTCATCCACACGGGACTGAGCTTCACCCAGCAGACATGGAGCAGACTCTAAATCCCTGCTGCTCATCATTGTTCAACTGAGGTTCTTCTTGATCTGAACCATGGAGCATTTTCCCTCTCCTAACCCTACTTACAAAGACAGGAGATGGCCTCATAGCTGTTTTAGTGAGATCCTCTTGATTGATATCTATGGAAGCCCTGGGGACAACAGAAGAAACCATGAACAAACTTTGCCATTGAATGTTCTCCTAAAGAGAGGCAAACCAGTTGCATATAGAAGCTGATGGGTGAAATATTTAATTTTGTTTCATTCAGGAGATCGTACTAGATGAAAAATGCCCAGATTCTTGACTTTCTGGTGGCTGTTAATGTTGCTGGGATCTCTCTCAATCACTGAGTCCAACCAACATGGAGGACCTCGTGTCACTGAAGCCTAAACCACGACCACTTTAATCCTAAAACAGGTATTTAGGGCGACAGACCAATGCATGCTTGTTCACACACCCTCATACATCCCCAAAAGCAGGCTGGGGGCCATGCTCCGTCCCTCAGACACCAACTGTCTTAGCACACTGCATTTTGGTCAGTCTGCCTGCCCAGCTGCAAATAAACTTTTTAGCTAGATCCCAGACTGGTCACCCTCACACCAGATGTTTTTTGGAATCTCTTTGAATTTTATAGCTGCTTGTGAGCCCCCACCTCCCCACCGTAACCCCTATACATGGCTTTCCAAACACCTATTATAGGACTCTGCATCGGCATATGAAGTTATCAGGGTTTTGTCTGTGAAGTATTAGCTCTTAATACAAGGATTTAATTATATATCACAGCCACAGAAAGAAAAGAAGCTGCTTATGCCCTGCACTGCCCCAATGTTGCATTGTGGTGCATCAGGGTTGTCACTTGCTCTTGCCTGCTTTGTTGTCCTGCTTTGCCTCTTTCCTGCTGCAGTTTCTTTCACCCGAGCAGTCTGGGTCATTTTGCAGACTCTGCAGTTGAGCTGCCCATGCTCAGTGAGGTGCAACACTCTTTCATAGCAGGGAGGACCAAGGCACAAAGAATTTAAGGTCAGAAAGTTCATCCTCAGGTGCTTAAAGGCAGTACATTTCTTCAGTATTTAGGGAGCAGAGGGATGACCTGCTTGCCAGAGGTGGTATCACTTCATGTTTGGAGATGGTACCTCTGCATCTTTGCACATCCAGTCAGCTCCGACATGAGCAATGGTTGCTTAGCAACTTTGAGATGATGGCCAACTATTTTGATGTCTGAGTAAGGATTCAGACATATAATTTCAGGGACCCACATTTGAGAACCCTGGTATAGGTGAGAGGATGAAAGTCACATGCAGAGATGGAGGCTGAGCAGTAAGGGCAGAGCCAAGCTTGCTTCTCAACACCCATTTCAATCAGGAGCAACCACTTGCTTCCTCTCTAGAGGTGTTTTGGACCTTTGGTGTTAGGAATCGCCCTTTCTGTCTTGGCATGGCTAAAACTGACTCCTGGGAATGGAGTATTTGTGGAAATGGGTGAGGTGAGGGTTTGCAGTGGCTTTCCACCCTAAGTGTCCTCAGCCAAAGCTGGCATCCTCACCGATGGCTGCGGTGACAAGGGGGTGTAGGGGTGGTGGGGCACTGAGCTGCTCGTGGGAGTCACCAGCTTGACTCACAGACCCTTTTTGAGGGTCACACTTTTGCCCAGTCTGCAAAATGGGAATAGTGATGCTTCAACCACCTTTGCCAAGAGCTTTGAGAGGCTTGTTTCCCTCCTACAAATGCTACGCAAGATCTAAATAGCAGTGTTATTTCTAGTGTGTTATCCTGATAGCGTGAGAGGCATAAACAAGATCCGCATTTGCTGATGGTGACTCACTGTGAGCCTTTGAGGGCTGTGTGGAAGGGCTTGCTCCGATGTTTTTGCTGCACTGAGATAGATTATTGATTCTCTTTATCTGGTGTTCGTCTTACAAACCCAAGGTGATGAGCATCCTGTTAGTTTCAAGAGCACTGGTGCTATTTTTCTACTGCTTCAAGGGACACAGAATATGATCCAAGTACCCTCAGATGAGCAAAAAAAACCAGGTCAACCTGGTTCACATCAATTAAACTGCCAACTCCAAGGGAAGGCTGAAAAGTAAGACTGGATAACAAAAGCAGACCTTGTCCAGCAAGAGGATTGGTAATTTTCCATTAAATTGTATTTTGCTTGGCTTGGGTTGGCTTCTGTTGTTACTAAGTTTGCTACAAAATG
The DNA here is from genome assembly GCF_041296385.1 of Aphelocoma coerulescens. NCBI lineage: Eukaryota > Metazoa > Chordata > Aves > Passeriformes > Corvidae > Aphelocoma > Aphelocoma coerulescens. The sequence continues at coordinate 7,716,182 of NW_027184085.1, forward strand.
CCAGATCATTGAAAACAGTGTCTTTCATCTGGGGAAAAAAAAAAATCCAGAGAAAAATCTCAGAAAATTGTCAAAATGTTGTATTTTGACATTGCTGCCAAATAAAAAAAAAAGTGCTCTTTCCCATTACAATAGAATTTGTTATTTTAGAAACATAATCTTATTCCCAGGTAATTAATACAAGAAAATGTGTGGAATCTAACAGATTTGTATATACAGCTGTCAAGATACAAAAATAAGGATTTGGCTTTAACACAATAGGTATTTCGCTGTTCTTCTCAATCCATAGCAGAAAAAGGTCTCTCCAGCAGCAGCTGCAACATCAACATTCCTTTCTTTGCCGCAAACCCTCCAGCCAAAAAATGCTAGATGCAAAATTTACCACATTCTTTACAAAAAGCCTTTCTTGGCTCTCTCCCTCACCCCACCTTCTGCCTTTCTTGAAAGCCATAAATATGAAGAGGCCAGCTGAAGTTAACTGCAAAATACCCACTTGCAAACAGGTGTAACAAAAGAGTGAGTCTGAAATGAATGTTCTTCAGAAAAGAGAGGGAGAGAGGAGGTGGGGTGGGAGGCGGGAAGTGGGGAAAGGGGAAAAAAATAAAACCACTACATGATTGAAGGCCTTATGAATGTAAATGGTTTGACAGAAAGGGTTTAGCAGCCCTGGGTAGAAGATTGCACTTGCTGTTTCAAGGCCCTTATTTTCAAAATCGCAGCACTGGATCCCTTTCAAAGCTGGTCCCTGTGTTTGCTTTTTCAATCAGTGAATATCAAGTTGTCTTTTTTTTTTTTTTTTTTTTTTTTTTTTTTTTTTTTTTTTTATTCTTTGCACTCAGACGTGCCAGGCTTAAATGAAACCTCAGAAAGAGAGAGAATACGAGCTGTGTTCTGGACCTTTGAAAGAGCTCATCCCTGCTGCCTTTACTGCTACTTATTTATGAATCTCTCATCTCCCCCTCCCAATCCCCCCTTCGTCACCAACCTCCATCTCTTGTTTTCCTGCAGCAAATCCCACCTTCCCCTTTGGATGTTTTTTACTTTTCTTTTTCCTCTACATTTATCTATATATTTTATACCCAGTAAGTCAATCAGTTTCAAATTATTGGTCCCTGAGACAGATGTTTGGTGAGTCATTTAGCTGCACGAAGTTCTTTAGACGGCTTGCTCTTCCACCTCCTGTTCATTTAAAGCATCTTTTGAGGCTGATTTTTCCTTTTCAAAATGTCTTTAACTGCCGAACGTTTGCTCCCACCGGGCAGTCTAATGATGTTGGACACAATATGTGTGAACATCTCTTTAGAGGCCATCTCCCCTAGGCTACATTCTTGCCTATAAAATCATTGTTTATTTAGTCCTTAGGCCTAGGAACCATCTGCAGTCCCCATGGCTCCTGTTGTTTTTAAAGTCCTATTAAGTTTCTGCACTTCTCCTCAGAGCATTATTTTATTTCTAAATAACCACAGACAACTTCTTGTCAATGCGGCTTCTGCCAGGCAAATTAGAGATGACAGTTTCATTCTTCTGACTATGGTGAGCTCTCATCTGATGTTATTTAATGTGAAAAACAACTGTTATATAGAGAGTGATTTAAAAACAATGAGAAAAAAATAATAAGAATAATAATAATAATTTTAAAAGAGAAGATGGAGAGGGTGGCCCAGAGACTCTGGGTTAAGATGCTCAGAAAGCTTTTGCCAGTCAGGAGAATATAAGGGATTGGAAGGCTCTATATAATGGTTATAACAAAAGAGAATCAATGAGTGCTGACTTGATGTCATTTTCAATCTTTCTTTTCCTGACTGGAACTGAAAACATTTTTGTTTGGTTTGGTAGGGTTTATTTTTGCTTTCCCTCCTTGCTGTCTTTGCCCACCTCACATTCCCCTCCTCTGATGAGTAAGCACTCAAAGCCCAGGACAGTAGCTGAGCCCTGTCCCCCAAGGGGGAGCCCATCCTGCTCAGCCACGCCTGGCCTCACCATCCAAGAGCTGAGAGCTGGCAGCAGGGACACCAAAATCCACCCCCTTGGTTGAGCAGCATCTCAGAAGCCGGATGTTCTCAGCATCAAGAGGCAGCTTCCTGTTGCAAATCCCTCTGTGTAGGACTTTTTTGGTATGTCTTAGTAGAGGTGATGCCTTTTCCTGGTCTTAAAATCAAGAATCTAACATGGTTAGAAGGGAAAAAGGGATTTTTATCTTGGTATTTATTTTAAGGATCCTTAGGTGCACCACATCCAGGTCAAATACACCGAAATGCACACCCCAGTGCACACCCCACAGAAGATCTGGTATAACATTATAGGTTTTACTAATTAGCATATCTATCAAAGATTCCCTAACGAGAGGCTCAATTGTGCCCCCTTCCCCAAGGAGCCTTTCCCTGGATGGTTCTATCTTAGTTTACAGAATATGTTCTGGAGAGGACCTTGGGGTCTGGGGCACACTGATCCCTAGCTACGAAGCTTCTAAAATGTTGAGTCTCTCAGCTTGACAAACAAGTCCAAGAATGTAGGCAAAAAGCACTAAGAGTACAGAAGTTACAAAAAGTTATAAAAGGGGTATAGAAGAAACGGCAAAAAATCATCATGGCATCAGAGGTACTTTACTTAAACAGCTCTGGCTAAAAAAAAGCTGAAGCCACTACAATGACATTGATGCCAGGAGAGGGACGGCTGAGCAGCTACCCCTGCTCTAGCCACAGACTTCCTCTGCAGGCAGGTGAACCAACGTAACTCATGCCCACACTTCTAGAAATATTCTTCTCCCTAAAGCCAGATGGCATCATCCATTTTTTCTACTGGGAATGGTTCCTGGCTCGTGGTACACCCCAAACCATGCCCAGGTATTAACTGTGAGTGCTAGCTGGTCAGGGCTGGCAGTGTGCCAGTCCACATCAGTAACAAAACAATAGGGACGACAAGGGAAAAACACCTGAGCCCAAACTGCCTCCTTGGACAACGCGATGACCATGGTGCTTTGACCTCCCTCAGCTTACAAAAAACAAGCTGCTGGCTCTGGCTTCATGCTGACTGCTGCTGATAAAAGTGTAATCAGGGAGAAAGTGAAAAATCGGTAAGAAAAAGAGGTTAACCTGTGTGATGTCTGTGAACCAGCCAGCATCTTACTGCATCAGTTTTGCCACCTGCTGATCAGCGGTGATAGTTGGGCAGGAAGGCTGCATTCAGTTGTGTTAACAAGGCTCTTCAAGATATGCAGGGAGAGGACTGTAAACGGAAATAGTTTGGAGGGGCCAATGTGTTTTGGGAGAACGCCTCACTGCAGTAATGTTGTGGCTCTGCAGTCAAACATTCAGATGTCAGGGAAGGAGGTTAAGGTGGCTTCTGTCATCTTGACACTACCTTCTCCTGAATGTGCAGCATAAGACTGTCAGCCTAACCCTCACTTGGTAGAAGTCGAGTAACTCCACTGAAGTTTTAAAAAATCTGAAATTATATTGCATTATTCTAGCAAAGAAACAGCACATTACAGTACTGAGAAAATAGGCTGACATCAATGGATCTATGCAGATTGACACCAGATGAACAGCTGCCTTTTACAGCAATCACTGGCTGGTTTTCCAGATAGTATGATATCACTTCAGGTGAGTGTTTCTGCAAACCTTAGCTGTTGCCATGCTCTACAACCCATTTGTCTCCTTGAATGCTCACACTGGTTTTGCGTTGTCAGAGCAGTCTACACTATCCTTATCAAGTTAGAAGGTTTATCTTCTCACTGTGGCTTGTATTCTAATCACCTGGGCACCTACATCCAGTCTGAATTTGCTTTTGAAACAGCAGGATAGCCTTACGGAGGTACAATTCAGGGGGATATGGCAATTCCATTACTGTGAAGCTCATTTACTGCATACTTGGGTGGTCTATATACTTTAGTAAATTTTCACTGTTTATCCTGCAGCTGTGAATAATCTCCTGAGTGTGGTTCTGTTCCAAATAGTTTTTCATCCCATCCTCAGCACCAGCATGCTAGAGCCTTCCAGTCACGCATTAAGCAATATGACCAGTTTCTCTCCAGTGAGCCTCTTCCAACATTTTCTTCTTAGGGGGACAAATTTAGGTACACGATCACTTTTGTTCCATTGGTTTTATTTCTGAAGTCTGTCTCAATGTCTGCTCCTGGAGCGTACAGTAGAGAAGGCAAGATGAGGAAATGTCCCTAGTTCTACAGCTAAAAGATATCTGCAGTCTATGATGGATATGTTTTTTTGTGAGACCTGCTTCTGCAAAGCCCCTGAGAAACTTTTGGGCTGTTTCTGATCTGACACTGTCATTCAGTGTCTCTTAGTCCAGTGGGAAGTTGTTCTTCACATAGCTCCAGGTGAATATGCAGGATATTTGGAGAAGTGAAATTAATACAGGCTAAGGAACGCCACAATGGGGCTCTCCTCCAGAGCTCCACAGAAGAATTGGGGACTTCTGGCCCAAGGGATCAGGCTCACAAAAAGTTGGTCATTCCACAGGAAGAGAAAATGGAGTGGAGACAATATGCACCTCCATCTCCACTCTTTGTTCCTTCATTCCAAAGGTGTAGGAACACTTTGCAGGAACAGAGTGGGCTCAGTAAAACTGAGGTGTGCTAACACTGAGTTCTTCCCTCACCAACAGCCTCATCAAATAGCCCTGACAAGTCTCTTAAGTCCTGCTAGAATTTGTGAATTGTGGAAGTTTGTTTGGGACTGAGATAGTCACCCATGGCTCCTTTAAATTCAGCAGAGAGGAAAAGTTATTCCAGGTGGCGATTCATCTCCTTGAAAAAAAGACAGGGCAACTGACTTCTGGAAGAACCTGTGTCACTCTACAGAGCTGTGGGTCACAAGCTGTGGCTTGGAGATGAAGGGCTGAATCTCAGCTGTGGCCCCTTTTGTGGGATCTACAACCCGGAGAGCAGAACCCAGAGTTCTACCTCGGGCAAGGTTTAAGAAGAGAAATTCTGTAGGGAGGAAAGGGGTACATCGTCATCCTGGAAGGAGCTGTGGAGAGGATGAATTAGTGTATCTCCATCCAAAAGAGCTGAGGTATGTTTGAGGATGGGGAGGGACTGTTGTGGTGAGTAGTTGAGTCCATCTATCCCACTGCACAGTCAAACAATGGATGTGTCCTTCTCCAGACACCAGTGATGTCGCCCCACAGGATATCCAGCTGTTCCTTTTATATAAGAAGAGGAGAGGGGGGAAAAGGAGGGAAATGGGAAGTGAGGAAAATTATTTTGAGCCATTACAATTGAACCCAGACAGTATTTGGATGTGACTGCAACTAAAATGGAAGGTCTTTTAGATGTAGAAAAGAAATCCTGGCTCTTAGAGTCCGTGGAGAATGCAGTATTCAGTAACCACAGAGGCAGCCATACATTATAAATACATCTGTAACTACTGAGATAGGTGTGAAAATGTAATTAACTGGAAACCTACTGAGTTTAAATGGACTTTTAGTTGTTTCAGGGGTTTTTTTTCCTTCTTCTTTAGCCCTTCCTCCTCCCATTCTAAAGTTAAGTTTAGACTTGTGGGTCCTCTAACTCCCACTGGCACAGTGTAATTTAGCAAAGGTTGTTCCAGCCGAATTTGAAATTAATAATTTCAAATAGGCAAATCAATGATATTTAAAAGCTCCCTCCTGTGTGTTTGTACAATCTGCACAGGTATAAAAGCTAATCACATCTTGCTGGGGAAGAACATTTGTTATCGGTTTTAAGTAGAGCTTGGCAGTTTGGCGGGATCAAACACCATGTTTCTTTCCAAAGTGTGTGTGTGCCTCTGTAATTTAATATTTCTCATTAACTTAGTGCTGGGAAAAGGTGTCAATGCCGACAGGGAGAGGCCAGACATCCCCATGAGAGACCATTTATTTTGTGTCACCATGAGATCTGCAAATAGAAGGAAGGGGGCATAGAAGGGATCACGTAGGATCAGAAACAGGAGGTTAAAAAATAAAGTTTCTGAGGATATTGCTTTTTTGGACAATGAAGGGCTAGGTTTGGCTCACCTAGAAGACATTCAGGAGGATGCCAAAACACAGGCTTCCTTCAAATATCTCTGCAAATGCCATATTAGTTCAGGTCCAGCACTACTTGTTGTCCTTTGTCATGATCATAGCACTTTCAAATATCACACACCTCATGAAAAAATACCAGAAAAAATTGCAGACTCTACATTTTTCATAACAGCATTTCTTTCTAACACCAGTAATTTGCTTTTACTGCCCACCTGGAAATAAGATATTGTAAAACCACTCCCCACATTTTCTCTATTTAGTATAATTTTGAATGTTATTACTATCTGAAAATCAGAGAATCAGAGAATCAGAGAATCATAAAATGGTTTGGGTTGGAAAGGACCTTAAAGATCATCTAGTTATGAATAGTACCCCCTTTCTAAGTCCTCAAAGACCTTCAGCTGCAATAATTTCTTGCAGCAAGGAGTTCCATAGGTCAACTCTAGAGAAGACAAAATATATGCTATTTCTATGCCAACTCCAATGTATAATTTATTTTCTGGATTAGTATTTTGCCTGTGCTTCTACATGAAAAGATCCTATTCAGCCCAGTGCTGTCTCATACGGAGAAGAAAAGCCAGCTGGCTGTGCTGAAATACTCTTTCAAAAAGTTCCAAGAAGGAGGAAGAGTCTCACATTTGTATTCTCCTTGCAACATCTCTTAATAATTTAATTCCCATTAGAAGTGCCTGTGTTGTAAGGGGGAAAGATTTATAGAGAGATTTCACTCCAGGTTGGGTTTTTGTCTTTCTGTGTTTTCTTGGCATTTATCATGCATGTTTTAATTTGGATCTGAGTCTTGCTACCATCTGGTCATTATTGCAAAGAAATATTCATTTTCTCTGAGTGACATGGGCTTCATTCATCATGGAACTAGCTGATTGCCCCTCGTTTTTTTTTCCTATTACTTGGAATGAAGTCTGAAGATACTTAGCACCAGACACAGCAGTAGTCAATAAAGTTTGCAAAGCTAGAAGCAGCTGGTAACTGGGCATAGGAAAATTAGGAGACACTTTTTAGGCTCTGATTCTTCCCCTCGTTCCCATACGTCATGCATGGGAAGTGCAGCATTAGAGGCCAAGGCAGCCTTGCAAAGGACGGGAAATGAACTGATGACTCCATTCCCCTTCTACTATTGAACTGTGAAGTGCTGTCACCATCAGAGTGAAACCTGGAGGTTTTTGCTGTCACCTAAACACAGGGAAGACAAAAAGGAGACAATTTACCCCAGAGGAATGTTGCAACAGCTACGCTCTGTTTCTCTCACAAAAGGAAAATACTTCCAAGAGTGACAGCCTCAGAAGCAGTGCAAGTTCTTCATGGAAAGGTCTCAAAAGCCGTAACTCAAGCTTTGAAGGGAAATTAGATATGATCACTTTTAGGCTCCTACCATGCAAGAGCCTTCCTTGGATGCCTGTCACTGCAGATAATGGGTACAGGAACTGGGGAGAAAACAGAGGGACTCTTAACTAGTTTTAGGGTTATTTGCCATGTGCAGTGAACCACAACCACATCTGCTCATCCTTTGCAAATAAATTGCTTGTGACTGTTCTTTCCCTTTTCCAGTACTTCCCACATCCTGTTGTGTAGATCCCTGGACTAAGCCTTCTTTTGTTCTTGTTGTTGGCAAACACTTCTGTGTAGCAGTTACTGCAAAGAGTGAGGCTGCATGTGTGATGGGGAGGGCTGTGCTTTGGTGTCTGCACGCTGTGAAAGCCAGGCGTCCATCAGGGGGTTGGACTGGGCAGCCTGAAGGACTGACATCCTTCAGCATCATCATTTATGTACCTCTCCAAATCGGGTAGAGCTAAAAAAGGGCCAGCCAGGGGCAGATGGCAACTTGGGATCAGTCAGGAGCAGAGACAGATGGCAACGTGTGACCAGTTGGAAGACAAGTTATTGCATGAGATTAACTGGAAATGGATGGGAATTGTAAAATGGGACTGGTTGGGAGTGTAATTCTGTACAGTCATTTGCAAAGAGCTGAAAATTAGACCACTGTCCTAGCTCCCCTGGCAGTCTTGGACGTACTTATGTTTCCAAACAGTGCAGAACCACACAGATCTGCAGAAAGCAAAGTGATCTCCCAGGGATAAGATCTGGCCAACATGATCTCACTACGACCTCTGGATTTGGACCTAGAGATTAGCTTCTCTTTTGGAGAGAACAGGTCCACTGGTAGCAGGCATTGCAGTTTAGTGTTCATCAACAGTTGTCACTGTGCCCAAGGAAATATGTTTAACAGTTTTTGGACACACAGCACATTCTGTTGCACCATGTCGAGGGTGGTTTCAAATGGAGCAGCCAACAACTGGAGAAGGTGATAGAACAGCTTGCTTCAATTTGGACCATCTGTGACAGTGAGATTTTGGGGTTATGAATACTCAGCCTTCCTCCAACCTAGCAAGGCAGAGAGAGAGAGAGAAAGAAAGTGGGAACATCTGTGAATTTGCTGGAGGGTAAAACCAAGCTGCCTATTGGGTAGAGCATCATCATAAACACTGAAATGACCAGGAAAAAAAAACTGTTCTCAATCAAAATTAATTTTTACTCTTCCTAATAGGTGGCTTGTTTGGAGGTTTTGCTCCTGCTCAAAGTGATTTGAAGTTGGTCAGGTCCCATTACTCCTAGTGAAATCTGTTATGATGTATTCTAACACAGGCAGGAGGCTAAGCAGAGTATTTATTCATTTATTTGACATCAAAGAAGAAGAGCAACAGAATCATCCAGCAGTAAGGGTAGATGGGTAGGAAAGAACAGGGGCGAGAGAGGCAATAAAAATAGAAGGCAGTCCAGATGTTGACTGCACACTAAAATACTGCCTTTCCTCTCTACTGATAGCACCGAATGTTATTTTGTTTTTTTGGAATTCATTTTCTGAAAGTGTCTGCATGAGGAACATCTGCTCCCTCAAATCCAGACCTACAATTTGAATAAATTATCAATATCTGGCAGAGCCCGTTATTAATGGCTAGAGTTTTATAAGATTCTCCAGTATAATAATAGCAAAACTAGTGGCTGGCATTCCTCCCAGAGGGACTCTTATTTGTCCCATTTTATTCTGTTCTGTTTTCTTTTCTTTTCTCTTTTACTCTCTGAATCTGAGAGTCATCAGTTGATTTTTACCGTAGAGCTTGGCTCAAAAAAAAGAGGGAAGAAAAGGAGAAAAGCCATTAATATCCTATAAATCAAAAAGAAAAATGACATCCTCAGATACAAAAGACTCCCTTGAGTGTTTTGTTATTATTACCTGTACAAGGTTGGACATGTGGTTTCAGAAACATCTTCTTCCATCAGGATTCATCAGGTAGTAAGGTTTCTCACTTCCATGCAAGAGATGAGTTTTATTAACTTCCTCTTCAGCATATACCCTGTTAATTAATGATGCAGAGCACCTTTGAGGTACTCTAATGTAGGCCGTTTATCAAAAAGTGCAACTGCATAGAAGAAGGACTATGTTCCTTCAATATGATAAATCCAAGCGCGTGCTTGGGTGTTCTACATCTCTCTTTTAAGTACAGCCACTCCTTATAATTGCAGGGTTTGACTTTCATTGCAAGTTCTGAAAAATCGCCTTCTGGCAGAGAGGTCCTCCCATGCACATGCGGATGGCCACGCACCAGGAAAAAACTCATCACTTCCTTCCCACAGTCAGCAAAGCACTAAACCCATGGGGAGACCATGCAGCCTAATTTTTGGGGCCACTCTGTGGAGCCCGTGGCAAAAGTCATTTGTCTGTGAGTCTTCTTTGTCGGTGGGGACGAAAGAGAATCCAGCAGGGTACCTGCATGGAATCTCTGCCCTCTGCTGTCCCCTAGAAATAGCTTCTACTTCTTTGCTCTGTTTGTTCCCCGGAGTTTAGCACTGGGAGATGCCTGTTATGAGCCGTAGTGCAGGGTCAGGACCTGCACTACGGTTCAGGTAGTGTGCCACTGAAGTCATCATTGCATGTCTGAGCTCTTGGCAGGATTAAACCAATTCTTCCCAACTGTCTGCAGAGAGGATGGAGATATTTGGCCCATAGATATGCCCATTGCAAAAAGGACAGAAAAGCAGACTTCAAGGTGCTTTGGATTAAGTCCTAATGCAAACGTCATCATATAAGAAAAAGAAAAATATAGAAGATAATATAATCATGTCAGCAAATACATGGAGCCTCCAGAGAACTCCACAGGTTGCCCTTTGTCACTATGATTTGCTTAAAAAGGCTGGTGTTAACCCAAACACGAGGAAAGGCAGATTTCACAGGAGTCTTCCTCATGTGTGGGTTCTGAAAACAGACCTGAATCAAGCAGCACCCTGTTTCCAACAGATCCCACTGACAGCAGAGAATGACTCTGAATGGTTGTGTAGGTCCTACAGGTGTGGATAAACTGATGAGACTGGCAACGCATCCCCAAGTACCCAGAGGGCCAGGGAGTCATCAGGACACAGGCACAGTCCTGGAGAGGGGAGTCACTAGGGCAGATTCTGCACAGTATCCCTCTCTACACTGGTAGGCAGAGCTTTGGGGTGTCTCTTGGGATTCCACATGCCAATATTTTCATGTAAAATGCTCCTTTAGCCAAACAGTGGTGGTCCCAAAACCCACCCCTGAGGAATGCCACCCAACACTGCTCTTCAACTGGGCACCGAAAAGACTCAAGTCGTTTAGTGCAACCATACAGCCAATTCCTAATTCACTGAGTGGTCCATCTGTCAAACCCATGGCTCTGCAGTCTAGACAATGAGGTTCTGTGGGTCATTGTCAAATGCTTTGCACAAATCCAGGTAGATTATGTCAGTCACTCTTCCCTTATCCACCAGGGCTCTCATCCAGCTGTAGAAGGCCATGAAGTACGTCAGGCACAATTTACCTTTAGTGAAGCCATGGTGGCTGTCACCTATCACCTCATTATTTTCCATGTGCCTTAGCATAGTTTCCAGGAGTATCTGCTCCATGATCTTTCTGGACACAGAGATAAGCCTTCCTTTTTTTACCTTTTTATTCCAGTCACTGGGAATTTTACCAGGCTGCCACAACTTCTCAAAAATGATGCACGGCGTCTTAGCTACTTTGCCTACTGGTTCTCTCAGGACCCACAGATGCACCTCATCAGGTTCCATGGACTTGTGCATCATCAGGTTCCTTAGATGGTCTCAACTTGCACTTATCCATGCACAAGCTCCTAAGATAACCCTGTCCTTAGGACAAGTCAGCTGGTTTTCACCCAAAATTGGTCCCTGTGAGCAGAGTCAGTCCTGAACACATGAGCTGCTGTGCTGCCTCAGTGAAAAGCTACATCTCATGCAGGGATGGTGAAGATGAATTAGTTAATTATGTAAAGTGCTTTGGAGATGAAAAGTGACATCTGAGTGCCAAGTATTACTATTAATAACAAAACATATACCACCTACCAGGTATTATTTCTTCTTTTCCCCATAAAAGATATAGTTCTGAAGTTCAGATTGCACCAGCAAAAGTCAGAAGGAAAGCATAAGATTTTCAGCAAAGTATTTCAGTCTAAGCAATCCAGAATTCAGAGGAGCCCATTTTCTTAGGTTCTGCCTGTATTACCGCCTCTGTACTGTGCTATGCCAGTGCCAATATGAAATCCTAACAGATCACAAGTCCTGCACAAAAATCTGCCCTTCCTTATTCTGGTGTTTTGTGCAGACATATGAAGCACTTTGTTCAAATTCAAGGAAAACATCTCTGTAAGATTTACAATACAGTCAATTCCTCCTCTCTTACATCTCTTACATACCTACTTAAATTAAAGCATGGGTTTTAGGCTTGAGAAATCTGGGTGCCAGATTCTTGGTGAAGCCCCAGTTTTACTGAGAGCCAGAGGGAATGGGAAGGAGAGGGAGTGGAGAAATTTTCTCTGAAAATTCAACCTCACATAAAATTCCAGATTGTGGCATATGAAATGAGAAAAAAAGATTGCAAAATAGGAAATTTTGTATGTACCAAGCAGGATATAAACTACATTTCAGACTTGTGTTGGTATTTAAACCTGTTTGGTATGTTCTTGCTGGGTCACTTAAAAACTGGGCCTCGGTGGCAAAAGCAGCAGGTCATTATTGATTTTAGTCTATTACAATGTTTCAAAATAAAGATTCCAATAGTGTTTTGTGAGACAGCAATTAAGTTACAAACTCTGCTGTAGCAATGTGTCTTATTAAAAAAAAGTTCATATATGGCAACCAATGCCAATATTAATTAAACAACTCCAAACACTGCAGTGTGTTTCTGCAGGGGGGAAGGAGTTTTCTTTTCATGTGCCATACAGCCAGCCAAATGTAAGATATTTTGAGAATGAAGCAATTTGTTGAATACACATCTTTGTCCTCTCCCCCTCCTTTTCCTCTCCCTCCTTGCACAAAATTTGAAGGCATTCATGTAAAATGGCTCTTAAGAATTTCACACACAGTTTTATTTATGGTAAATTTATTATAATAAGGATGTTCTCTGTCATTGTCTGAGAGATTTATTTATTGTATCACACTTTTGAAACTGCTGATATTGATTGTTTCAAGAGTTTGCCTTAAAGGAAGAGGGGGAGAAAAATAACAACAAAAAAAGCCTCACGAATGAAAAGAAATGGCCATGTTGCTATCAATTATTTCATAATGAGATATGAGGAGAGAATTTTAAACATTATCTCTAGCAATACAGTTGAACAAACAATATATTTACTGGAAATTATACTCCGATGATGAATGGCTTGTTTTAAAATAGAGGCTCCTCTAATGGGGGCCTTTCAGAGAAGCAGTGACACACAGTCCAACTCACAATTATTATTGCATTTTAATCGAAACTGAATTCCGTATGTCTGCCAGAGAGTGAGAAGAGTGAATCCCATTTGCAAATATCTCTGTCCTGATGATCTCTAAACAATAACAAATTCTATGCTGTCCAAAAATATTTTAGTGATAACTCCATTTGCCAGTAATTCATCCTTTTCCTCCTGCTACAACCCCCCTTTAGCTTTCTTTCTCAGTGTCCAGGTACATTTTCAACTGCAAAGATTCAAAAAAAAAAAAGCTTTTCCCACCACCACCAAATGAGTGCACCCTTCCCCCGCCACCACCTCATCTTATGTAGAATAGGGAATTGAATATTACTCACTGCAGTTTCTAGCTATGACAGACAGTAATTTACCATTTTATTGTGATTCAGTGCTTTGGACAGAGGCACACATTGCCTGTCATGCTGTGTTCATCACCGACTGTAGAGACAAGCATTGCTTGTCAAATAGTAGAGCCCTTATAATGAGGACACCTAGGTGTAACATAAAAGATTCACAGGCAAAAGGACTTCTTATGGAGGGCTTAAAGCCTCTAAAGCAGTATGAGCTAGTTAGATAACACACAAACTTTAGAAGTGCTACAGACAGATATTTCCCCGTTACATCTATTAGGCATACCGAAAACGTTATCAACAGAACAATATGTAAACCTTTGTGCAAAGTAGGCAGAGCAATCTATTTGCATTATCTCACCACCCTGTAGAAGGGATGAAAGAGGAGGGGGTGTGTGTGTGAGTGTGGGACATGCAAACAAAACCGCACAACCTAACCAGGTGTGTGCAAGGGAAAGCAAAAACCTCTAACTTTCACCGAAGCTGTTGGATGGTCACTAATGAGATTTCCAATGATTTTCGTTTGTCTTCATTTCTACCAAGGTTGACTCTGCATGGCATTTTTTTCATAAAGCGAGAGGTAAGGTGGGCCAGCAGGTTATAGCACGCACGTCACGCCGTAAGCAGCTGTCAGGGGGCAGAACACTGACACTTGAGATTGGATTAATCCTCCATCAAACCTAATCGGAAATAATGGACTGGATCCTCAGCTGGGGTAAATGGACACAAACCCAGTGTTTTTTAGTGAGGCTGTCCTCTTTCATGTCTGTCATGGAGCTGCATGACCCGTGTGTGACTCTCCGCCTGTCATTGCCCACATGGCTCCCAAGGTTGGAGCTGGTCCCCTGAAGTTGCATCCCTTTGGCATGTCAGCACCTTCTTGGTCAGGTAGGAAAAGGTCTGCACAAAACTTGACAATGATGAGGCACTTGAACAGGTTGTACAGAGAAGCTGCTCCATCCTTGGAAGTGTTCAAGGATGGGTTGGATGGGGCTTGAAGCAACCTGGGACAGTGGAAGGTTTCCCTGACCATGGCAGGTAGGTTGAAACAAGATGATTTTTATGATCCGTTCCTACTGATGCCTTAGGAAAGACATCAGTACGTAAAGCATTCTGTGATTCTATGAATGTTTGCAGAGCGTGTAGGTGGTACCTTGTCTCCTCTGCCAGTCTCAATGTGACTCAGGCCCAGGGTTTGCTCGTTTGCTCAGAATTGCAGAAAGTTTTGTCAATAGGACAGAGCAGAGACCTCACAAGGGTCCTGAGAGCTGAGTGTAAAGCCAGAGCTACACTTGTCTTCAGACACTTGGCCCTGGTGTGTGCTCGAAACCACCTCTGAAGAGCAGCAAGCTCTTCACAGACCGAGGCCCTCGGTGGGTACAATTGCCTCTTGCTTTTTATCCCTCCCTCCCACCCCAGTCTAAGTGGCCTTTGTTAGCTTCAGATTGTGAAGCATTCTTTGAGTGTACACTTCCAGGGGTGAGCAGAGCCATATCTGCATAAGGGGTCCTGTGTGAAGACCATACACTTGTCTGCGTGGGAGAAGACAGGGTGAGAGGTTCATGAGCCATCTTTTCCAGACAGGTTTTCCTCAGGTTACCCCAAAACTGAAAAGCATGTTAATAAACCTATGTCAGATTTCCTTTGGCCAAAGGGACAATGCCTTTCCTCAGCAGTCCTTCCCTTGGATACCCACCCCATGGGAGATGGGAGTTTTCTCCTCTCTCATCCAGGTCCCCTCCCTTTCCTGGGGCAAGGAGACGGAAAAAACAAAGCTGGATGCAAATGCTGCTGGGTGGAAGTTGCACCATGTGCTTTTATATTTTCTTTGCACAGTAATGTGAGCACATAAGTTCATCAGTGCATTATTATATGCACATTTTCAGTCTTAGATGTTGTGTTACAGAAATCTGCCTCCACACACAGTTCAGCATCTCATTTTCAGGCAAGGTTATGTTTTCCTTTAAGGGTAGTTAGAAACACAACCAATTTTAGGTAGTAATACTAATTTAGGAAAGTGCATGTTCTAATAAAGGTAGTTTAAATGTATTTAGAGGCTGAGGAGTGCTTGAACTTTAATATTGCCAGTTTCAGATAACATTTGAATATTAGTGAAGCTAAACTGATTGATTGAATTACTTTAGGGAAGGGTGAGACACAAATGCAACATTTTAGTTAGTCTTATTACATTTTAATTTAGCTTAAGGGAAATTGTAACTGCTTGAAGATTGGATATTAGAATGCCCAGGTAAATTTTTGCAAGATTTTGCTTTATCACTACGTGCATATGTCACATGCTGACATTCATTCTCTAATGCTCTTTCCCATCTTTTGTCCCACTTCTCCTAAAAAAGAAAACAATATGTGAAATTGAAAAATGGTGCTCACTGAGGGGTTTAGAGACATTTGAAATTTGGAATATATTTTAAAGGTCAATTTCAGCAGTAATTATGTTATAATGGTGAAGCTTTTAGAGAATGCGAAACGCAAGATTAATATGTTGCCAGATAAAAAGTGGCAGAAGACTCTATCTTGTGAGTGTGTGTGTGTGAGTACGTGTGTGTATGTCGCACGTGTTGAGCCTTACAGGCTCCACCAACACACTAGGGCAGCTTTCCCAAGCACAAGGAACACCACCACACTTTGTACAGAGAGGAATTAGCGGTTTAATTAGATAAAGTGAAATGTTCTGGTTTACAGTGAGTATGTATGTAAATCTCAGGTGGGTGCTTTAACTGCATGATAATCTATGCAGCTTTATATTTTGTCAGGTGCTCTATTGGCTCATTGTGTGCTCCTTGTTGCCTCATAACCTAATGTGCCTTAGTGTACTTGATCAAAAAAAGAAACCTCTGAGTCATGACAATGCCAAACATCACATGAGTTTTCAGCTCTACTAGAGTTGTGTAAGAAGTTTCAGATCCTCTGATGGAAATTACTTCATAAAACATGGTGAGGACTTAGTCAATGTAGCCGACAAACTTATTTGTTACAAACCCCTCTCTGCTGGATGCAATCCTACCACCCCAGGAATGGCATTATCCTGAAAACTCCGTCCTGGCTTTTCACTGCTCTGGATTGGCACTTTCATCCCAACAAAGTTTTTCAGTCCTCTGGCTTCTCTTTGGAAATCCAAGCCTGAGAGCACATTTCTGAGATGAGCTAAAGGGGTGTATTAAAGCCTGAACACAGAAGGGAGTGTTCATGCTGTTTAGCTGTAGCTATGTGAAGAAAATCCTGTGAAATATAGAGGCCTCTTTGTATCTATTCATTGTATAGAACTAGGATTCCTATTCCTTTTATTTTTAAGCATTTAAAAGTCAGGAGAAGAGGTCTGAGCTGGTTTTCTTTTAGGACCAGTAAAGAAAAATTGGCAGGCAATGAATGTGTACCCAACCAAGTTGGGTGGGTTCTAGGTGTTCTAGGTGAATATCCAGGTTTTTGCTGCTCTCCTCTCACTGCATAGGGAGGCTAAGTGACAAGCTCAGGGTAGGCATCTAACACTTAGGCACTTAATCCTTAGATGAACCTCATCTATTCACTCCATTTGTATTTAAATTAGGTGCCTAAAGACCCCAGGAAGACAGTAAACTCCCATCTCTCCAGTGACCAAGTGAATACGAAGGCAGAGCCCCCACAGCACGAGCTGTGATTGCTGTGGAAACTGCGAGGCACCTGGCCACTGCAGCAAGGCAAAGTAAAACAATAAAACAGAACATGATGTATAATGAGAGAACTAGTCATTTCCCAAAGCACATCATAAATAGTATATTTACAACATTAATTAAATGTCTGCAACTAAAATTATTTATAATAGAGATGTGAGAACTCAATAGACTATTAGTGAAGTCAACTTGTTTCATTCCAGAAGGACTGGACAAAGACTTATTACACTGTATATGAAAGTCTTAAAGAGTCGCTGGCTTAGAAAAGTTTCTTTCCAAGATGTCTTCATAAAAATAATGAATGTGTTATAGAGCATAGCTTATGAGAGAAAGCCTAGTTTGTCTTGACTCCTCTCTGACATATTTCCCATATAAACAAGGAGAAAAAAATACATACTTGTATCCTAATGAAATAATAGCGTACAGTTTTAAAGAGAGCCCCAGAAAACCTACACACTGGTATTTGTTGTCTTTGAGTATCTCCACAGTGTGTAAAGCAAGGACCAACTGAAGGCCAACAGGTTGCTGTCTTCTGGTCAACAGTGCCTACATCTCTACCTGTGAATAAAACAGGATGCTGGCATCCACCCTGCCCTACAGTTTCCCACACTGATGAACCATTAGCACATCCCTTGACAGCTTTGGCTTGTGTCCAAGCTGACCACGGGTCCCTACATGAAGGCACACATCATTCCAAGGACCATTCCCAAAAGCTATGTGAATTAATTTCTGCCAGGTTTGTTTCCCTCCACCCTGATCTGCCCTCCACTGTGTTTCCACAGGCTCTGCATGTTTATGGGTGCTGATACATCCTCCTGCCACACCTCAGGATTTTAGCACATCCACTCATTTCCAGGCTTTGCAAACACTGCTCTGTTATGTGGGGTTTCTTTCCTGTGACTCTGAGCAGAGCCCACACAAATTAACAGGCCTGTTTACTGTGGGTGTGGTCGGAATATATCAGCTGGCCATAGTGCTAGAGAATCATCCCTGGACTTGTTTTATTTAGACATGAAGACATGCCTCTGCTGCTTTTAGGAGGGAAGGGTCAGTTTCCAGCAGCAGAAAATCCATATCTTTGATCATTGATACGCTTTTCTGTTCCTTCTCCAACTGTGGTCTTGAGCCTGGAGGCTCAAGAGCCAGTTACTGAGAGCTGGTCAGGTCTTTCCCTTTTCATACACCAGCATTTACTCACTGGACCAGCCAACAAATGACATGGGAAAGAAAGAGGAGATGTAAGGCCTGTTATTATCACCGCTTGTTTTCATGATTTGGATACCTTTCATGAGGCTGTGAACACCTACCAGCCAGCTAAAATTAAAAATATAGTGGGTAACTACCAAACTCCATTATTATTACATTTAATTTTGACTTTCCTTTCCTCTTCTCCTTCCTCCTCCCTCCTTTCTGTGTTTCCACTGAGGTGACTGTACCCACTTCTTGTTTCTTCCTTGTTCTCAAAGTTATGCACTATGAAGATTTCTTTTCACTCAATACACTGAAGGGTAAATAAATCAGAAGAAAGCAAGTCCCTCTATCCTCCTCAAGGAACATCCTCCTGAAACTTCTGCTGGTCCTCTTCGTTGCTATTGTCCGCTTAATAAACATCGTAGCAAGGCAGTGTCTCTTTGTCATCTCCCTTCAGATTCCAAGACTGTTATGCATTAAAGGTCTGGAGCCACAGGGTGTGCCAAAAGCTGGGTCATATGTTTTGCTATGATGTTTCCACTATTTCAGCTCTGTCTAGAAAGGGCAAATGGTCAATCATCTTCCTGAGAGTTAATGGAGCATTTCTGCAGCAAGAGGAAAAAGTGAAAAAGTTTAAAAAGAGTGGCTTATTATCTCAGTCAGCCAAAATTCACCTAGCCTGTCACCTACCTAGAAGTCTTCATTTTCTTTTCTTTATTCTTCCAGATTTTTCTTCCTTTGCTTTCTTTCACTTTTTAAGCTTTCCTTTAGTTCTGTTGCTTCAGTTTCAGACACACACCCCTGTTCAGTTCTCCAATTATAATATTTTGAACTTTAACATTAAAACCAGGATACCTGTCTAACATCTCTCCTGTATGCTTCTAAGCTCTTTGCAGACAGTAATTAACTGAATCTGACAACAATTCTGAAAGTTTAGGTGATTGGAGGCACAGAGTGCCTGAGTGTTCAGATGCTTAATTAGTAGCAGAGAGAGGAAGGGAGCCCAAGAGTCCTGACTCCTCATTCCTTGATTTGACCATCTGATGTTGTCTCACACAAAGGACAGGAAAATATGGATCAGATTATCTCTGTCCCCATCCCTCTGCATCTTATTCTAATTACTTGTCCATATTTAATCAACTTTATCAATGCCAGATACCCCACCAATCTGCTCTGGGTAATGCTCTGTGATACTCTGATTACTCTGTAATACTCTGTCTTCTGGTCCTAACCTTTCCCTTGAGATTTTCCCCCTCACCTGCTGTAGCACCAGAGCAGTTATTAATGATATTGAAGGATCACGTCCAGCTACCTCAACCAGTGAGTCCAGCCAAAGAACTTAATACTTTTCCTTTCTCCATCAGCAGGGATATAGAATCATATAATCATGGAACCACAGAATAATTTGGGTGAAAAGGGACCTTTAAAATTATCTAATCTAACACCACTGCAATGACCAGGGACATCTTCAGCTAGATCTGGCTGTTCAGAGCCTAGTCCAACCTGACATAGAACGTTTCCTAGGAGGTGGTTTGCTGAGCATTGCAGGACTTTTTACTTGTGGTGAGGTTTACAAGCACAACTGGGCTGATTTTTCCCCCAACATGTGCCCAAAGTTTACACCTTTCCTTAACCACTGCTAAGTACACTCCTTTATCATTCATCCTGACAAGTTTAAATTTGTCTCTGACTTCAGGGAGGGACAATATGTTAAGACAAGTAATATATACATCCCTTCCCCATCTATCCCACTCCAGACTTTGCTTTCTAGACTAAGCTCTTGTACTCCCTTTTGTGTACTTGGGAAGGACTGGGGGCCCAGACAGAGGGATGGGGAGATGCTGCTGCCATGATGGGAAGAGCACACGACTGTGGGCTCAAGATATTCTTCACATCTCCACAAAGACACATTTCAAATTACCTTGCCCACAGTTGCAAAGGGAGCTGAGGCAGAGTTTGTGACTGTTTCCCTGCTACTGTTTCTCGATGTGTCTCATTACTGATGGGGCCAACCTTCACCTGCCCTATTCAGGTATTTGGGTACAGCTGGGGGCAGCCAATCCTCGCACATACAGAATCCACCTGCCTCAGTCTCTGCACTGTTTCTAGTGTTCATCATCCTGCCCCATGCTGCCATCTCCCTGACTAATTAATAAGTGAGTCATCTTCTCCTGTGGCCTCAAAATGCATTCAAGCTGTCAGTGGGACATTTATTTATTTATTTTGTTGTGGTTAAAGGCCTACTCTCCTAAACAAGGAAAGGATAAATAAAATCAACTCAGACAAGGTTATTTCACATTCCTAATTTCCAACACTATTTTTTTCTTTTTTTGCTAAGGTCCCACGATGCTTGTTCGTGTTTTTCCCCTTTCCCTCTCCCACCTGCTAACAAAAAAACAAAATACATTTTCGAATCAAGATAAAGCCATCAAAGAACTAACTAAACATGATTAGAAAGGACCTCTCCTTAATGGGAAAAAAATCATGATTTAGACCTGGCTGCTTTCCAAATATCCCTGTGCAATCAACCAAAGAAACACATTTTAGAAAACAGAATTGTAAAAGTAACTTTGAAGAATCGGTTGCCATGGAAACAGATCTGTAAATACTTAACTGCAAACATTAAGTGACACAGTGATATTCCAGAGCTCAGGATGCTTTAAAAGGATGGCAAATTTCACCCAGCTCTTTAAATAATCAACTCGGCTGTGCTTTGATTTTTCTTCTTTTTTTTCCTTCTCCTTTCTTTTTTTCACACTATTCAGTGCAATCGCATCCCTGTTCTCAGGCATGTGTGATAATGGAAATGCCAGAACTATTTTATAAAAGAGAGTCCTGATCTTTTATAACATGGAAGCAGAGAGGGAGGATGCAGCACCAAATACAGAGTCAGAGCAACCTGTGGAGTCTGAAAATATAGCTCAAATTCATTCTGTTTCCCTATAACTGCAGGGTCAGAAGAAAGCGTGATTGATTGTGGCTTTTCACTGCAAGAAAAACCGCAAACGACCGGCAATTTCTTGTCATCTGCCAGGGAAGAATCAGATGCAAGGAAATAAAAGGGTTATGGGCAATTTTAATTTAAACAAGTGGGCACATTTATGTTGTGCCCTAGCCTTAAATCTTGGTTCAGAGTTAACTCACTTCTAGGTTCCCCAGTACATTTCAAGACCCAGCTCCTGTTGAATTCAGTGGAGTAAGAGTTCCCTGATTCCCTGGGGAGTCAGGGCCCCTCTTCTTTCTATTCATGGAACATCCATGCCCCACATACTTATCTGGTCCAGCCAAGCAGGTGACTTCATGTGAAACCTCAGGTGTTTGAGGGGCAAAAACCTCTCTCCCTGCTAAGGTCAGAAGAGCCAACAGCATTGGTGTTTCCTCCTAGGAGAACAGTGAGGGGCAGCTGCTGATAGACCTTTCCCTGGCTGCAGGCACTGATTGTGGAAGACTTTTGCAAGCCTGCTTTCCCAAGATTTTGAATGGTTGAATTTTCAGACATACTTCAAAAGGTCTACATGTTCTCCCCAGCCTCAGGAAAGGTGAGGTGGGTCATCAGAACCACAGTGTGAACGACATCTTTAAGGATGACCATGACCCAGTACGTGATGATAGGGTGAACTGTAGTTATACACCTAGTCCCATCAGATGCCTCTTGATGGCTTTGTTCATCTGTTCAAAGTTTTGGCAATATAGGTTTTGCTGCAGGTTTAAATCCTAACATAGGCAGGTTAATTTAACTTGTAGAATCTTTTGGGCAAGGTGATTCCTCTTTGGCTTCTGACAGACTGTGCTCAGAGCCTCCCTATGCTGCTAAAATAGCATATGGCTTTTCCAGAGTAAGGGACTAGGAGAGAGGAGAGGATATTTTCCCACTACAACTCTGCTGTTGGCAAGCATTCGGATTTGAACCAGAGATCCTCACTGCTGAGCAACAGCCTGTGAGTATCTGCAAACACGGGCTTAGCTGTTGCTTTAGGAGGACCTTTAATAACCTGCTTGTTTTCATCGTTCTGGTTGGGTTTGAGGTTTTCTCTTCCCCGTGGGCTGGCTGTGTTATCCTACTGAAAGCTGAGCGGTATTATCCTTTAAGCTGATTTTTCTGCCCAGCTTAGGAAAAGAAGGGACAGGCAGAGGAAGGAAAAAACATAGAGGCCAAGGATGCAAGAAAAAAACAGGAGGGGACAGAGAAAAGCAGTTTGAAAGGAGCCCTGATCTTCAGAGTGATCACCTTTTCCTTACACATTTTATTTGCTGGAAGTCTGTACAACTGTAAGAAATTCGTCTATTCCCTGTGTAGTCTGGGGGTTACTAAAATGGGCAGTGAAACATAGATAGAGGGATAAACCTAGATATAGAGAATTTGGCAATCAATTTATATATATAGATGTATAATTTTTTTTTTTTAAGAGGTGCCTTTATCTCATATAGCTGAAAAGTTCCCACCTGGATCTCTCCCCTGCACAGCTTGCCTATCTCTGTATCTCACATATATGCCATCTGTCTGGGAACCTCTGAGAGAAACCTGTGTGATCTTTGTAGAAGGAAAGTGAGGAAAAGCACATTTTCCTTTGCCTTTCTCCACTCCCTCCTGCTCCCTCCTCTGGATGCATGCTTCAAGGAGATGTGTGCATGTCAGGCAGAACTCAGCCCAGGGCAGGGAGAGGAGAGGTGGCTCTCATTTGCAAAATCTGCAGTGTTTTCATCCTTGGCATGGTGGTGATGGGGTGGGGGAGAGGAAGGGGGTATGGCATGTCACTTCACTTTATCACTGCCTGGGCTCTCGCCTTGTCATTCGGCACTTGCCATGAATCTAAAGAGAGTTTGGCCTTAATAACTTCACACAAGTACTGCATTGCCAGTGACTTTAGAGACGGGTGACAGCAAGCAAGGAATTATAATGAATTGCTGCAAATGCCTTCTTCACACAAATTACAGTTATTTTCTTCAGAGCCTGCAAGCCTTCCAACATCAGGATTTTGGTTCAGAAGATAGGGTAGGGTGTTTTTCTGTATAGGGAGACAGATATACATTTTGCCATCACGCTTGGACCCCTTCACCTCTTTCTTCCCCTACTGCCTCCCTGGGGGTTTTTTCTGGTTGGTTGGTTTCAGATTTTTTTTTCTCTCATGCAGTCAGAAAACTGATTTTCCCACTGAAAGCAGTACAGTGCTCACAAGTCACCCTGTACTTTAAGAGAGAGTGGAAAGAAGTTTGGCCCTTGTGGTGACTGCAACAATTTAATTTGGGGTTAACATCTTTCCTTGACACCTCAGTTGTCTAGATTGGACTGTGAAGGTCCCCTTCTCCACTGAGGGCCATGTCACCCTGGCTGTTTGCCCATCCTGATAGGTGTGCCTTGCTGAAGATGCTCTCAAACAACACTCCTGCCTTCATTAAGGCAGCTATTTTGGTCTCAGTAAGGAGGGCTACTGTTCCTGCAAGCTTTGCTTGGCTGTTCAGCACCCAAAGTGCCCATGACTGGTTCAGGCTGACTGTCACTGTTGCCCATAAGTACATTTAGCTTTGTTAGGATGTGATGCATTCAGGTTCTGACTGTTGAAGGAAAGAGGGTAAATATCACCCAGATACAGCATGACTTATTTTAGACTGGGGTTAATGGCCAGTAAATGGCCAGTACATGGCTCATAACCATTTTTCATTTCCCCATCAGTCTCCATCCTTTCCTTTAACAGATATTTTTAGCAGTAGTGAAGTGATACAGTCCTTGGCATTTCTAAGAAATTGTCTGCACAGACAGGTAAATTGCCCTAAAATCTCCTGGGTGCTAACACATAGCCAAACCCTCCATCTTTAATGCTCATCCTGGAGACGTCTTTGCTAGAGTTCAGACCACAGCTATCCCTGTGCTGAGGACAGAAGATTGTCTTCTTTTGTTGCCCTCTGTGCTGAATGGATGACTGGAGGTGGCATTGTCTTCTCTGTGCATGGGTTCAGGTGATTTCAGTGGTGGTCTGCAGAGAGCAGAGGATACATGCCACACAGAATCAAGAACAGCCTCCCTTAAGGTGCAAAAATAGAAGTATCAGGCAGTCACTTTTGGCAGCTCTGCAAAGGTCACTTCTGTTCTGCAAGAGCATCTTCCAAAATCACTAGAGTAAATGGGAAGATTTATTCTCCCTGCCCTGCTTTTTGTTACAAACTGGGAACACAAGCTAGTTTCTCCACATAAGTCAGAAGTGTAACTCTAAGTGCACTTTAACCTCATCAACTTTAGGTATTTAAAAGATTCTCTAAGGAGTTTTGATTGAGAGCACAGGTCAGCTGAACTCTGTACAGTTCAGGCAGCTTTTCACTCTCTCTCAGCATAATCATCGATACAACGAGGCCTTGCTTCAGCTGTTCAGTTCCTAGATTGGTTTTAAAAAACATTATTTGTGCTATTGTCCATGTTACTTGTTGAGTTAGCAGCTGTCATATGTCAGGATCAACTGAGGGATGATAATGCGTGGCAGAAATATTTCAATTATACATGGAGCTATTCTTAAGCATTTAAAAGAAGGGGATGTCTGTCATCCAAGCCCATGTTATTCTGGAGGTGCACACCTCCTGCTGCTGCATCTCAGGTGAATTCAGGACAGGTATTTGATCTTCTGTTTTCACTGGAAATGGGTTATATTTTGTGAGGGGTGTTTTGGGAGCAGAGGAAGTACTCTGAGAAACAGGGTACTGAAGAGCAATATTATTAAAGAGTGAGCTATTTCAGTGCAGGCTCTGGGAGCAACATGCTTGCCTTTTCCCTAATCCAGTGTGTCTTTGAGTCACTGCTGACTTGGTTACTGGCAGGGAGAGTCTGTTGCTGCTGGCTCTGCGGTGTCAATACAGTTAAAGGGACACTGCCAACATGCTCTACCTCCTCAGGAACAAAATGTGAATTACAAGTAGTTTCAGGTGCTGTGTTTGCCCTTGAGTATCCTTTGCTGATTTCTGTTGTCTCACAAACATGTTTTGAAATGCCTTTCCTTCCCTTGCTGCAATGTGAAAGCCCAATGACGGACTGTCAGTCACCGAGGGAGTGTTGCAAAGTCCGTTCCTGGTGGAAGGGTGATAGTTTCACTTTGTCAGTCTCCCTGTAAGAAATAGTGTGGGATGATAGTACCCTGCGTCATGCACCTTGTCAATAAATTTATCAATTAAGTTTCAAGGCTAGGAAGACATCCCCAGGTAGCATCAGCACCTGCTTTTATGGAGTGTTTCCACACATCCACTGCTGGCCTTTGTCAGAGATAGGACATGCTGCCTGGATCCACAGGCTCTCCTTGTGCAGCCATTTCCAGGTTATATAGTATGGCATGTTTATTTCTTTACAGTTATGTCAAAAACTGAGACAGGTTCTTTAGTGCTCAGATCACAATTTAATTGGGCAGGGCTAGCAGTTAAGAAAATCTATATTTAACTTGGAGGTGACTAAATATTACTGGTGCCATCTCACAGGTATCTGACATTGCAGTTACTTTTGTCCATGGCTCTAAAATCAGGAAAGAACCTGCAACAGCCTTGTACTAGTGTAATCACACTGGATGGAAGTGTGGCCACATGGTCTGAAGTTATCCAGCTATCAAAGCTTATGAGTTGCCATCCACCTTTTAGGCTCCTTGTGGCTTCTTCTGCCTGCATGGGTGGCAGATCTAAGGACACCTATTTGATGAGTTACATCAGGTCAACTGAAAGAGGACAATTAAATATGTATGGCACGAAAATCTCTAATATAGGAGCTGTGCATTAAACACTGTGGTGTTAATATGTCCAGATGAGGTGTGAGCACACAGTCAAATTACATCAGTGAAACAGCTAGCTCTGCTACAGTCTTCAAGTTTTAACATTAGTTTTATGTAGAAGAATAGAAAATAGATTTTCTGCAACTGGGCATTAATCCCAGAATCTTTCTGAACCCTAGGTTGAGTCTGAAACTTTTTGAAACACAGTTAAAGCATCAAAAACATCAAAGACATTTGAAGTAGCAGTATCTAAGATCAGCACTTTATTTCATGTGCCCGAAGCTTTTGTGATCCTTTAGCTGGTGCCATGTACCTGCATAACGTTTAACCACGGCCTTACTTAAAATAGTTAAACCAAACACTAATATTCCTTTAAGAGGGCAACAGATTCCACCTTATTTTAAAACTTCTGAGTGAACTAAGCAAAAGTGGAAATGTCCTCATAGCCTTCTGCCTTTCTCTAACAAAATGAACCCAAATAGGAAAGCTGACTTAAGCAATTACAGTTTTGTCAACATTTGGTTTTGTTCTGGACTGGAATGAAGAGGCAGAATATCAAAACCCATCTTGGCACCAGGAGTTCTGGAAACACTGAAACTTTTTTAGTCTGACATCTTTGATTGAAGAAAAACATTTAGACTTTCCTCAAATTGAAATTCAATTTCCAAGCAGCCAGACCTGAGCTGTCGCGGAGCCTCAGGCAAAGGCTGTGGATGGGGGACACCGTGGGATTTGTAGCGTGGCAGGGGAGCCCAGCCCTGTGAAGGATGGGGATGTAAGACAGATAAACTATTGCTCTCACAAGAAATGGCTTTCACAATTATTTGAATTGTGGGAAGATCCCACTTTCATCAGAAGTCCTTCAATTACCTTTTTTCAAACAACAGATAATTATCCCCATTTAAAGGAGAAAATGATACGTGGCTTTAGCAGAGAAAAGGGGACATTTGACCTAAAACACATTCTTGAAAGGTAGAATTAATGTTCTGTGCATTAATTTTGAAGGGGAAGGAAAAAAACTATGAAAGAATCCAAAACAAAAACACATCCCTCTCCTCTCCCCCCACCAACACACACAAATGGTTTATTTGATGTGATGTTTGTGATGTCAGTGAGTTTGACCAGTGTTCTTCATTAAGAATCTACTAGTCTACTGGATTTTGAGACATTTATGGCAGGGATCATGACTTATTTTCTGTTGCATAATTTATGATTATTACTAATTAAATGCAATAATAGTAATGAATGCAGTCCTCAGGCTTGAGGAAACTCGGTGACTTGAGAAATTCAGGTTGCTTTTTTAAGTAGGATTTTCTCAAAAACAAAAACAAAACAAAACAAAAAAACCAACACAAAAAAAAAGGAAATTTTGAATATTTTTTACAAAGTGAGAGGCTTCAGAGCTGAAGATGTACATCATGTACAATTACGTGTCCTGAATGCATTAGTTCAGGAGAAGGGAAAGAGTTGTATGTCATGTCTGTGAGGCTCCTGATTCTAGCAAAAGAGCAGTAGTTGCAAGTGAATTACAGCAGCTCTCTCATTTCTTTGTAGAGAAATGTTCTCTATGCTTCTTTTAATTCCTTCCCTATTTCTTTTTCATTTGCTATTTCCAATAAGTGGAAGTGGTTAGAAAACCTGTCATGGTGACTTTTAGCTGTGCATTCTCCTCTTCTACCTTCTCCTTCTTAGGTCAGCCAGGATTACACCACCACACATCCAGGTTGGTGGTGATGGTGGTGTTAGTGGTGATAGGAAGTTTCGTGAGAAGGAAGAAAGATGGTGAAATATTTCATTTAGTGAACTCTACCTCATTCCTCTAGTACCTTGGAGAAGGAGAAAAAAAAAAAAGACTGTATTAAGGGGTTTTGAGGAAATGGGAAAGGAAATGGCAAAAAGCTGGGTGGAATGGAAAACATTTTCAGGAACACAGATGTGTGGAAATGCAGATTTGTGAAAGACACTGAGAGGTGTCTGGGTGTTTTGAGAGAGACAGATGCATGAGATCAGCTTTCTCTCCATCTTCTTCTCCCACTGTTCTGCTGAGGTCCCATCATCAGTGAGGAATGGAGAAAGATAAGACTGTTGTGTGGAGGGCAGAGCAGGGATGCTCAGTCCTTGGTGGGAGTCAGGCAGAGGAAATGCTTGGTCAGCTTAGCTTTGAATGAGGGAGAGAGAAGCCAAGAAGCAGAGAGAGGAGGAGAGACAATCTTGGATGTTTTGTTAATTTAAAAGTGCACAGCAGACCCTGTAGTTGATGTCACCAATATGAATTTCAGGCCTTTTCTTCTCAGAGAGGATCAGGGAAGGAAGCAAGAAAGGCAGAGGTGACCTTCAGCCTTTCCCTCCCTAAAGGGCAGAAGGAAAGGGCTGTCAGATGCAAAGAGGTCAGAGGAGCTCTGGCTGTTACCACCCACCACTGGGAGAAAGGCTCATCCCTGCTTGTGTTTTGAACAACACAAAGAGATCTTGATGGAAAGAAAACTTACTACTTACCTTGCTATAATGAATTTTAAATGCCTTTATTTACCAGCATTTGCAATATCTTTCTGCTGGTATCAAGACATCAACAGCTAAAGATAAAGGAATCTTTCAACTGATGGTGCACGGAGTCAGGAAATAATTTTCCTACTCTCTCTGTTTAGTTTTGCATAATTGACCCTGTGAATTATGAGGGTGAAATGGGGAGAACCCCATCTTCCAAGGCAGCAAGCACTACCTGGTAGAAGACAAAGACCAATGCTATAAAGTCCAGTGCAGCAAATTCTGTTGTCTCTTTTGTATTTCACCTGGAGAGACATCTACCAAAACCCAAAATGTTTAATGCTAAAGTAGATAAGTCTACTGCTCTTTGCCATGGTTTATCTCATCCTTGACTAGAGTGAAATCTGAGCAGTGGTGTAAATCCAAATTCCTTTTCTTCAGAACACTTGCTGACAAATTGGACAAGAAATTAACTGAACAGATAAGTTTTATTTCTAGGCACTTTTATATGCCGAAGTGCTGTGAAACATACCGAGCTGTCTCGTTCCTTGTCCCCCCTCCCCCCACCCCTGTTTTCTAAAGATAGTTCAACTAGGTTCAGTTTATTACAGAATAGTTGGGGTTGGAAATGATCTCTGGAGTTCATCTAGGTCAGCACCAGGAGGGGTTGGAGGTATTTTTGATTTATGAGATAAACTGCCAGAACAAAGAGGAGCTAGCTACACTCAGCTGCTTTTATTTTTGGCTAGTAAAGAGCAGGTTTCCTTGTCATTTATCCCACACTTCACTTAGAAAAGTAAAGCACTGGCTTTACTAAAAAGTTTCTGGCTCCTGTTAAACATGGGATCCTAAAAGCCAGTGGCAGGCAGCAATGGAATATTTCTTCAGATACTGAAGTATATCATTTTTCAAACAAAGGGTAGAGGGCTCAGAGAGAAAGTTTAGGTATGGTGTGCAGGAGCTCTTATCTGAATGCTCAGTCCTCATTTTGGCATTGGCTGAGATACAAGAAGATGCACATTTTAGTAGTTAGTAAAATCTGCTCCCAGAGATGATGACCCCAGCTTCCCAAACCTTTCCCACTTTTAGGAATGCAGCTAGGTCCTTCACTGGAGGCAGCTGTTACCACAACCACATCTTCTGTAGCTGTATGATCTTTCCCAAACCCACCTGTGGGGCTCAAAGAGATCCTGGACTCCCTTTGTCTTCCTCGGCAGTCTGATGGTGTCCCCTAGACTTCCTCATATTAAGCTTTTGTCTTTGACACCCTTGGGATCCTGAAAAGACCCTGAAACCAGTTCTATGCTTCCCCATCAGTGTTGTTTTCACCGGGCATATGAATTCCCTAACTATGGTACAATCAACAAGAGGAAATGACAAAAATCTTGGCATTTTACAGGAAAATGCTCCAAAACATTTCATGGTTTCACAACTGTGCCAATGTACAAATGTTCAAAAGTGATGAATAAGACCCCCAGAAAATCATAACAGTGATCAGCTTAAAAACATTTTCTTTTCTTAGTGGTTACATTTGTGGCTTCTTATCACTTCTCTTGTAATTTTCAAGTCTTCAGGGCTCAGGACTTGGTTCATATTTTCAAGCCTTTGTTGTTCACAGCAATTCATGTCTGGAAAGGTATTTATTTTTTAACTGAAAACCTGTGATTTGTACACATAACTGCAGAACTCTGAGAGGAGTCATGGATCAACGCAAAATACTCTGACACTCAAAGCAGTTGCTGGAGTTGGTAATATGGATTCATTACCACTGTTGTAGTGGCTTCTTTGAAACTAGTAAGTATGGTTTTAAGGATGTTAGAAATTCAAGAAGAAAAAAAAAATCTTGATAAAAGAAGCCAGTAGCAAATAGCTGGTCTGCTATGACAAAGATGGTTCTTAAACTGTGTAAGGGTTTGTGGGAAATTATTTTTCATGAGGTGTGTGCTAGTGATCTCTTTGATGCTTGCATCCCTGAGGAGAATATGTACATCTTCTAAAGTGTTCCTGGAGATATTCCCTGTGAATTCATGCAAGAATTCACAAAGTTTAGCATCAATTTTCTTTAGCTCTAAGCAACCTCTCAGATGTATTTCTCTTGCATTCTAAGTATAAAAGGCAGTGGCCACTCAGTGAACCTGGAAGGTGGGGGTCTTGGATATATATATTTTTTTACCCTTTACTGCAAAAGAGAAGGGTTTCCTCATGTAAAAGGGACCAAAGAAGCTGAGGAAGATAAGACAAAACCTGAGCAATGTGCAGCAAAGATGCCTCTGAGAGGACCCAGTGGTTTAAGAAAGACCCTTTGAATGATCAATTCCCTTATGTTGTTCATTGATTTTCTCCTGGTTTTCCCTTATCTTTCCTTTCCTGTTGATATCTCTTTAATTGATTCCTGATTACAGATTACACCAGTTACAAACTGTTATTTGTCAAACAATGGAGCCAGGCTTCTCTCTGCAGCTCAGGAAAACTCGTGAAGCTTTTGATATTTTTAGAAGGTTCAAACTGAACAAACTGTAGAGAACATAAGATGATCTGGTGGTAATTGGCAAGGAAGGAATCTGTATAGACTCTTTTTCAAGCAACTACCTTGTTTACACTCCCAGGCCTTTATAGTGCTAGGAAATCCTGTATCCTGCAAGAATTACAATGCAGTAGAATCTGCAACTGAGTTCAAAATGTGCTTCTCGGACTCATTATCAACTTCAGCTCTGTTTGCAATGCTTAGCATATAAATTATTTAAATTAAACTAACTACATAAATTATTCAAGTTTCTTTCCCCCCCTTATCTTTAACAGGCACTGCAGAAGTTCAGTGCTAGTGGTGTCACACTTCACTGCCAATCAGATAGGAGTGTTGAAGGTATCTCACAATATTGGCAGTGCCTAAATGACCATGAGCCTCTTAGGAGGCACCGACCAAAAGCTGAATGATAGCGACTCTGGAACAACCCACCCAGTGATGGGCAGCATTCTGCTCGCCAGTGTAAACAAGGAGGGAGTTACAAAGGGAATCACAGGAGGGATGGTTGTTTTGGAATAGGTACAATCTGGTCCTGTTAAATTCTTTCTGCTTTGCCTTTGTGTGTGTCCAGGCCTTGTTGCTCCTGCCGTGGGGAACCTGAGGTTATCAACAGCCATGCTGTGAGCAAACCTAGCACAGTGTTAAGGGCTTTCACCCTTATGAAACATTATCTTGACTTGGATCCCTTATCCCTGGTGAAGTTCTTACAAGCATCAAAGTATTGTGGTCTTGATCTCTTTGGTCACCTCCTTTCCTGTCATCTGCTGTATTACCTTCATGGCCATAGTCCACAGTGGCTAGCAGGAAGCTCTGACTTGAAGACATGTGCAAGCTGATGTTTCTTTAGGGCCTCAGCCAGTCCTCTCTTTAGGTGTTTCACGTAGACAGGTACAGCTCCCAGCTCCAGGAGGGCAATAAACTGTAGAGACTGCTTTAGAGGGAGGGCTGTCACGGGCTGGTTTGTAGGCAGCCATCAGGGAGAGGCAGCAATCAAGTGTAATTATAATAGGAAACATGAACAGAGCCCTTAGTTTCAGTGGACTCTGTCTCAATTGCTCGTTATACGCAGGTCTTTTCTTTCCTGTTTTGTTCTTGCTATTTTCTTAATTCCACATTTCAAACATGATTTAAGAAAGCAGCCTCCACCATGTCCCCTGATTTTGCTCTGATTGATTTGTAAATCTGCGAGGACATGGTTGAGTTAGATTTCTGAGTGTGTCCAGACAGTGTGATACATCACAGCTGTGGGGTTTGTGGGGGCCATATTTCAGCTGTAGGGAAACAAATAAATTCTTTTGCTCATCACAGTCCCCATGGACCATCCATGGGATGGTTCAATACAGGCCTAAATAATAGAAGACAAAATCCAAGATATTGATGACTACCTGTTTAGTCTTGAGTTAGTGTAGCTATCAAGGACTGATATCAATCCAGGCTGGGAAGGAGTAAGACAGATAAACTTATAATAAATATATAAATCATTTGAAGGATGTAAGGATGGGCATGGCACAATCCTTGTTGAAGGGAGAGGGCAGTACAGATCATACAGGAGTGGGACGTGATGTAAAGAGCTATCTGCTGAGACATGTGATGAAGTATCAGAGCAGCATCCCCTTCTTGGCACAGCTTGAGCATCCCTACAGACCAGGCAGCAGAGCCACAGAGTAAGGGTATGACCTTTTTGCCACATCGGAGAATTTGAACCTGCTAGAAAGGCAGGCTCAAGGCTCAAATGATATGAGTGTGATGGAGAACACACTGCCACCCTTGTGACTTGACAGTGACGCTCACAATACTCAGTGCTTTCCAATTACCCACAGCTCTCACAAGTATTTGTGCACGTAACAGCCTGATTTTCTTTGAAGTAAAAAGAGTAAAAGATTACATCTTGATCACAAGTTCTGGAGAACTGATGTCAAACCTGAACCCTAGAGCCCAGAAAGCAAAAAGAAAACAAAATTACCCAGAGAAATCATTGGAAAACAAAGCAGAACAAGAACCATTTTAATCCATCCTCATGATTCCAGGGCAAGCAAGAAGAACATACTCTCCCATCTCATTTTTCAGCAGTTTGGGGTTGCTGAAATACAAGCAGGTGAGAGATATGTCGTATTCATTAAAGATGGATGTGGCACACTTCTTTCTTTTTAGGCCACCAAGAGATGACATTCTGTGTGTGGTGATAACTAAGAGGATAAGATGGTGTTTCTATTGGTTTCGTGCTTGCCTGTATTGGAGTAGAAAGACGAAATCACCCTGGAGATACTGTATTTACTTCCCTTTACTTATTTACTTTGGTTCTTTTATTTCACTTTAGGGGACTAGGCTGGAATTGACATTTCTTTCTCTTCAGCAGCAGCTTCCTCTCTCAATGCGGAGTCTCTGGGCACTGAGTTAAGCCAGACAGTGGAATGGACCTGCTGTAAATAGTGTTGATAAATTGGGTAGATAACACAGCGTGGCCTGGTTTACCCCAGTGCACAGAGTAATAAAAAGGAGCTTCCGCCTCAGAAAGGTCATGGTATTGACAAGGGGAACGATTGTGGGAATGGCAGTTTTGAGACGCCAGTCGCTTAAGTCACTTTTCCACAGGAGATGCTGAAGGCCTTTTCCTCACTGCCCTCACCCCTGAGGGCGTTTGATTTAGTGGTACTGGGAAGTCTGTGAAGCTGAGGATCCCTGGTGCCAAAGAGAACTGAGCTGCAAGGCTCCCCAAACATCTCATTATCCAGCTAATCCCAAAATGACCAACTATGAGGGGACTTTTCCAACTTGACCAAAATGGGGTAAACCCCACAGGGCTGGCCCAGGTGTCTTTAGATGCTTTTTCACCACATCCTGTGGAGCCACAAGGTCTTAATGAGAGACAAATCAGTCACAAGTGCAGTGGTTTCATGTGATAATTACAAAAATGGTCCTATTTTTTATCCTGTGCTTGCATTTCACGCACAGGAGAGAAGTATAATAGCCAGCAGAGGACCCACCTAACAGAATCACTGAAACATAATTTTGGAGGCACTAGAACACTTGCGGGTCACAGACACTGAGCAGAATTTGGGTCAGGTGTGCCTGGCACGATGGAGATCAGCCAAAGAAATAGCTCCAATGGATAATTAGAAGTCTCAGACCACTCTGAGGAAACCTACACCCAAAAAATCTGGTCCTCAAAAAATCTGCCTTCCTCTTGGAGCAGTCAAAGCAAATGTTGAGTATTCTAAGGCACCAAATCAGAGATGATAGAACAGAGAATACAGTGGGGTTGACATGCATCCACAAATAACAGCAAATTGAATAATCTCTAAGGTCTTGCCTAGACTTGCAGTCCTCTTCATGTCACAGCACTTTTAAATAGCTTTCCAATTAATATACACAATATCAGGACTGGAAATTCAGGTCTAACAAGGTCTCATTAAAAAGCAAGCATACAGCAAGCATACAGCCCACCAGCTGAATTCCATGGACCATGCCAATTGGCACTAGGATGTGATATGATTATATAATAGCAGCCATTCTGTGTCACATCGAAGGTCCTTGTAGTCCAACAACCTTCCCTGACATTGGCCAGCAAAGCATGCTTAAAAAACAAAATTGAGGGCAGGGTGCTTGTTACAATGATTTTTGCCCCACTTACTCTTCCTCTAGAGGAAGAGTTTTGCACTCCAGAGCTTATGGGATTCCTAAATCAAACTTGTACATAAAGCACTTTTCAATGAGAAAGTATCCACAAAGTGAAGGCATTTGCTCCATGGGGGGGAAAAACATTTGTTCTCCCCAAAGAAGTAAAATGTATGACAAAGTATTGATTCTATCATTTTATTTCAAGAGTGGTATATTAGGAAAGGGAGTGCTTCCACAGTAGAGTGAGTTTCTTAGCTCTATCATGTGTCTTGCTGTCCTAATGGTATTATAACTGATGTGGTTTTCTGAATGGGAGGAGCAATGGTTTTGGTCACTTTCTCTGTCTTTTGACTCTTTACTTACTACAATAGTGGCTTAATAGTAATTTCCAACAGCACTCATGGCCTACTCCCAGCTAAATGTTGAACTCTTGTGAGTTTTTTATAAATGAGAATGAGGTTTTGGGGACATTTTATTTTGCATTAAGAATTGGCCCACAACGAGGACCAGAGTTTGATGTATCATCAATTTGTGTCACTTACTACCATTCCAAATTCAAAGTGACAAGGATTTGGAAACCTCACTAGATGCGGAACTGTGGCGAAACGGCCGAGTTTGGCGAGAGTGGGAAATTTGTAATGCCTTGAGAAGGGGACAGTAAACTGGCTCAGGGGAAGCTTAGGCAAAGCCCAAAGGATGCCCTATGCAAAGGCAATCTAATGATTTAATACCCCTGTTCCTGGAGAGTGCAGTCATCAAGCCCAGGATGGCAATCCTTGCTTTGGCCACACAGCACAGTCTTCCAGGGAGCCAAGATCAGCTCATTAGACTGCAAGATCTGTGCTCCTTGCAAGAAGCTGGTCGCCATCCAGTTTTGACAGTCTCAGCCAGCCTGTGCCATCTGTCTGGGACAGCTCCCCAAACACACAGGAAAGCCCTTCTCAGAGCTCCAGCCACACAGAGGCAATATTTCAGAGGGCTGGAACAGTGGTCACTGTCAAGTGCAGTAGCTTTTGGCCCCAGTGGCCACTTTGTCACAGATGTTGCTGAGGTCTGTTGTAATTTCCGGGCACTTCTGGAAGGCACAAAATTATTCAGTAATCACAAAATTAGAGCAGAAGTGGAAAACTAAAATTGGTAAGCACCCACCTAATGATTAATATTCTCCCTCTCCCCT
This sequence comes from Aphelocoma coerulescens, assembly GCF_041296385.1. Lineage (NCBI taxonomy): Eukaryota > Metazoa > Chordata > Aves > Passeriformes > Corvidae > Aphelocoma > Aphelocoma coerulescens. The sequence goes on from NW_027184085.1 coordinate 7,751,709, forward strand.
ACCTCTCACTGCAAACCTCCCTCTCTATTGGCAGAATGACCTGGACCTGGGTTCCTGTGAAGTGAAGTTAGTTTGCTTTAGTCTTGCAGGAGGCTCTGGGCTCTGAGTGATGAGGGAAGCGAGATAATAGGGCCCTCAGCAGCTCACCCTCACCTTAGCCTCGTCCATGGGCACATGTGGGCTAATGCATTCGGCTCCTATTGCTAAGCAAGTCGGGGTTATAAACATGATTTTCATAATTGGGTTTTAACATACATAGAAACCATCCAGCAGCGATGATAGCTTTGCACCAGAAGAGCCTTAAGACAGAGAACAGCTTCTCTGAAGTGTTAAGAATCCAGCATATTTATCTTAATAAGTTTTATTACAGCCTGCCAGTTTAAACCTAATGACTAATTTATCGTATAAAATACCAGCAATATATTTTTTGGTTTTGCTAATTAATTATCTCAAACAAAGGTGATATTTATAAAACTGTCCAGAAATGCTATGTGCATTAAAATTGCCTTGCAGCAGGAGATGAAATTATTACTAATATGGGATCAAATTATTACTGTATTGACTTAGTTATTTTATTACCTCATAATGGATTTCTTCATTATTTTCCCCGGGATTGTAGCATTCATGATTGCATTAAAGTCTGTTAATCTATGCAAATATCATTAGGAGCTACTAATAACCATGGCAACTTTCTTCAATTTCAAGGAATGTGGTAAGTACTCCCAACGCATTGTTATGTTCTGTTAGTGTGATGGGATTAACTCAGCCCCCAAGTCCTTAGGACAGTGGGTGGGCAGCAGATCCCTGTGAGCCTTTCTTCCTTTACAGGTAGATGAAGTGGAAGGTGGGAATTTGTTCTTCTGCTTAAGAGGTGGCACAGTTTTCAGCTCCACCACTGCAACCCTGCCTGATGTCCACCAAGTCACCTGTTAGTTTGGAAAAGGGCCATGCCATATAAATTTCCTCTGTATTTGCTGCTGTCTATGCTCAAAAACAATAGCCCACCCCATGGCCCCACATTTTAAAACTGCAGTGAGAATCAGATATTTTCTAATGCTCAGGTCATGGGGTGGTGGCTTTTCTACATGCAGGACGAGGCAGAAGCAAATAAGGAAGGTGAATTTTCAACACTGGGCACAGCTTTTGAGTGTCTCTTGTGTGATCTAGTGCCTTCACACTGATGTTTCAGAGGCGCTCAATGAACCATTTTCAAGAGGACTGAGGTTGCTGCAGAGCTGTGAGTGTATCAGTGTTTGTATCGACCACTTCAAAAAAATGCGGACAAATATTAAGCCTTGAATGTTTCCCTTTTCAACACCTCTGAAAACTGAAAGATGCATGCATGAGTAGAATGATAGGTAAGGGAAAATACACAGCTGCTGAATGGTATAACTATTTATCTCTATTACCTATTAGTCTAATTTCACATTTCCCATGCTTAGATAATGAGGTTACAGACACCTTTGTAGAAATGCACACAAAATTAAATAGAGGAAAATCAGGTTAAATTGGATCACCGAGTGACAAGGATGGAATTTCATCTCCTTACCCATATCTGTCTGTCTGACTACCTCTCTCTCTAAATAATCTAGATCCATAGGTTATATGCAAGCAAGACAATCCCAACAGCAACTTTCCGGCAGTGATTTCCAACTGATCAGTGCTGCATCATTCTTGCAATATTAGGGCTTACATCGGGCTCTCCTGTCATTTCTGAATGGCACCTGAAGCCTCCTCTTTGAATTGTCCTTAGACTGAAATCAGTTTAGGTCCAATTATAAGAGCTACTGAACTCTGGGTGCCCTTGTTTTGCTCCATCAGCATGTGCACCACAACTGAGAGGAAGACAGGCTTTGAAAATGTTAAAGGCTTCAGTTTTTGACACAAAAGCTGCATTCTGAACTATAAACAAGCAAAACAGACTTGAGATGTTGGTGAGCAATCCCACAGCCCCAGGGATTCACAGGAATCCTGTCTTCTCCCTTAACAGTAACAAGAGTCTCACTCCCAAAAATCTCAAAAAAAAAAAAAAAAAAAAAGACAGCCCAAAACCACTGCTGTGGTGTCAGAGCAAAGTGGTGTTGGATTAGGCATTTGCACCTCTGTAAATGAATTAACAAAATGTGGTTGTTTTATGTTTGGCTGTCAATCTGCGTTTGGCTCATAGGGGATAATTTTTACTCAGAATGTGTTAAAAAGTAATTCTGTAGATGGAAGCAGTCTTGGACCCCGTGAAACTCTCAGCTTTTTTGCTGATGAGCTGACCTTATTTTGTTAAATAAAAAAAGAGACCCAAAACAGCATTCAGGAAGGGAAAAAGCAGGGTGAATCCAGGGAAAACAAACAAATGAAAAAAGAAACTGTAAAACCCCCTCACGAAACAAAGCATAAAAACCCCACCACATTATTTTTTCTGTATTCTTTTTTTTTTTTTTTTTTTTTTTTTTTTTTTTTTTTTTTTTTAAGAAGAAGTGTAGCTATTCTTCATGATGAGAGGTAAAAATAAAGGGAAAAGCAAGCACAGAAGAAATGCAGGCATTAAATTAGATGGATTGGTTGAAGCTGTTATGCATTAATTGCATTTCAGGATCAGCTGGGCCCCCTCTTCACCAGGCAGCAGAGCCCCAGTCTGCTGGGGGGCTGAACAAAAGACGGTAACAAAGCAGCATTAAGGGTCCTATCAAGGGTCTCTCTGCTGGTTTCCTTTCACAGCCTGTTGCAGAATACAAGCTCATTAATTCTTTGAGCTTAGACAGATTCTGTCAGAAAGGACTCTTTTCAAAACCGCTGAACAAACCTTCCAACTTGAACTGCTTGGGAGTTTTGGGACTGGAAACACAGGGAGTTGGTCTGCTTGGGTTGTTCCCCACACAAAGGTCCTAACTTGGCAAAATTCTCAGGTCAGCCCAGCTAAGGCGTTACAATAGATTTAGGTGTGACGAGACAGATATGGTAGGAGGATACACATCTGCCTAGTGCTGCCCAAAGCATTAATTTAGGAGCTGTGTCCCACCAGAGTAGTTTGGCCCTCCCGTGCTCAGCATTCCTTTTAGGCCAGGCAGGGAGTGCAGTGGTTTAACTTAAAACAGAGGGTGTAAAAGCATGTGCTTTGGACAGATGTGAAAATGGGAGGCAAGGTTTTCTCCTTATTGCTTAAATCAGGGGGTTTTGGGAGTGTCTGTCATTGGCTCTGAGTGGTGGATAGCTGCTAATAAAAGGTTTGATCTCAGTCTGACTGGGTGGCTTTAATGTAATTTGGAACTTAGAAAAAGTCTTTATTCCAGCGGTGATCCCAGTGCTGTCATCTTGAGCCCATCTCAAATAGCAGTGGGGGGATATAATTACGTGGTGTAAATCAGGATGGCACTGATTGTGCTGATTTACACCATCTGAGGACCTGGCTTAGCTGTGTTATGGCAGTGAGCTGCACTGCCTAACCTCCCTGAATTCCCTGCATGGATTCTACACATCACTTAACTTCAGGCAAGACTTTCTCACATTGTCTGAATGCTAATTGCACTTCTGTGCTGCAGTTTATATTAAAATTAATATATAATTCCAAAAAAATAGAGATAATTGAAGTGACCCAAAATATAACCCCTTTCCTTATTTCTTAAGCACTTGAGTTTTAGCACAAATCTCTTTTACTGCAGGGGCTTATGTTGTGCCGTCAGCAAATGCAAAGAGCAATTAAACATTTAACATGATCACAAGGAGAAGAGGAAAGCTGCTGTTTAAATGCATCAAGGAAAAAAAAAAAGCCTAAGAAAACAGCCTCTTGGGTCTAATGTAAGACAGAAAAAAATGCACTAGGGTCGGTTCAATTCAAGAGCTTTGTTTATTAGGGATCTAGTATATTATTTTTAAATTTAAAATTCCTACTTTGCTGAGCTCCTTAGAAGGAATTTCAAACAATCCTGTGCCACAGAGATGCCAGGTTGAAGCAAATGCTTTCTGGAGGGTAAGCGTTATGATTTTCACCTTCTCTTTGTTGTCCTTAGTTGGGAGGGTTACCTGGAGCTTGGAGAATATCTGCTTCTGGAAAGAGCTGCACTGCGTTTCCTCAAAAGAAGAAAAGAAACAACAGACTTCAAAACTCTGCATCCCTACTGACACTCCTCATTTTTCTGTTTCACACATTTTCCTGTTCTGCTAAAAGCACGTAATCTAACCTATGAGTCATCTTGGTCAGTGCTGCTGCCTATACCCAAAGTATTAATAAGAGGAATTAGTCCTGTTTGTCAGTCTGTCTGTGAATGAGAGATGTGGGATTAAGTCGCTAGATGATATTTGTTTTCTGTAGCTTATAGAGAATGTTTATTCAGTTGCCATAAGGACGTCGGGGTCATGCAGCCTGATGTGCAGCTCGAGCAGGCAACCGCAGTGTGCAGCCCCGTTTGTAGGGGAGTCGAGTCCCTATCAGGGAAAGCAGCCCTGGCTTGACATTCTGCCTGTCTGAGGGGCCTGCGTTAAAAATGCCCTTGGAGCCTGTTTCCCCAGTACCAAGGCATGCACAGCAACACGTGCTCAAAAAGGCCTCCCTCCTGTTGAGGGGTGGATGGGGAGAGCAATAAGTGATGGGACTTCAGGGCTGCTGGCAGCCTGACAGCATCCTAACAAAGATACAGAGGAATTTTGGGGGCCTTAATTTGATAGGATTTGCCAGGTCTTTTCATGGGATGCTACTGTTTTCAATTAAGTGCTTTTCAGGACAGTCTTCTCCATCCTGGTGGGTGGCTTAGAGAAGGGGGCCAATGCAAGAAAGTCCGACAAACAGGTAGTCAGGTTGCTCATCAGTTCTATGGGGTACCAGGGTATGAGCTGCAGAGATAATCTTTTCAGAAGAGTCTGACACAAGGAGATTCTGAAATGGAGTGCTGGTCACCAGGAAAGCCACCAGGTCCCCAGAGCAGACTTTCCCCAAAGTTTAAAACAGTGGGAGACCAGTGAGCTGAACCCATTTCCCTACATTTTAGGAGGGCATCTGAAAGCCAGAAAATGGAATTTATTTTTTCCTGCTCTGAGATTTTTAAGAGTTTAGGATTTAGAGGGCATTTTTTGTTCTTTTTCATGGAAGCAGCTTAAAAAGTTTTTAGGTTGAATTCAGAAAATGTGGGAAAACTACTCAAATATCAACTGCTTTCTGCCTGCAAAAGCATTTCAGCTCTTGGATTAACACCTAGACTCAGGCATGCCTGTGACACAGAGAGGCTCTATATTTGTCAATCTCAATTTTTTCTGGGATTGCAATATCAGACACAAAGCAACATTTTCTCTAGTAGATTGTGCCACTAATACAATAAGGGTCTAATATATTAATGAATAAGGATCTATAATATGCTAATATTTCTGCATCACATTAATATTCTATTAGACTAATGTATTATTATGCTAATAAGTCTATTAAAAATGCAAAATATAATTATACGTTCTGTATGGCTCCACTGTTGAAATCTGATTCCTGCCCTAGACACACTTGTGTATGTATTTCTAGAAATTGTATTACCTGCTGTGCAAAGTTAGTTTGATCTACAACTGATGTCTTTCATCACGCACCCCAAGCAGCTGAGACAGGATTTCATACCCCCAAACCCATTAACAGGTGAAACAGATTAAGTGCTTCAGCAGGTCTGCATTTCAGCTGTGGGGGAGACAGGCTGACAGCCATGCTTTACATGCGCCTCACTCTCTCTTGCTTTAGAGCCTGGAATTCACCTTTCCTTTCACGGAGCAGCTGATTGAGAGGGGACCCTCCTCTGGGTGGATGTGTTGTGCCAGAAGAGGGTAACACATCTAAATCCCGGCAAGCCAATACCCTAGGCAAGGGTGCTGAGACCCGCTGAAAGTGATCCCTTTCTCCGTGGTGTTTTCTTTAGCCACGTTTAGGCAGCTCCCTGTTCAGTGTGCTGTTTGTATAGTTTGTTCTTTAATGCCTAATTTCCCCCGACACCGTCAAAGGAGCCTAAGCCACAGGCAGAGCAGGCTGTGACTTCCCCTGGACAGCTAGTTCCCAACACTAGGCACTGCATGTCTGTTTTCCCCCTAGTCCCAGCCCTGGCTATGCTCCTGCTCTTCTATCACTGTTGAGAGAGAATTTTCAGAGTGCCTCCCACTCTCCATAAATATATCCACACTCCTGCTCACTCCTGAATAATGGCATTTGGAGGAGAGGTCTCCTGCAGTTCTTTCTACCACAGCTAAATGTTCACTTGATTGCTTTTAGATGGGCCAATTAAGAATGAAAAGGGAAAGTGAACAGCATGGTTTTGTTTTGTTTTAAAAATGTCATGTTTGCCAAGTTTATTAAGCAGGAGCTTAGAACGAATATTGAATTTTCAAAGACTGGCTCTGATAAAGTTTGGAAAAAGAAAATGGAAGGACATGTCCTTCCCCTTGTCCCTGTCAGGATAACTCGATGCACTGTATCAATGTCTGCATCTTGTGGCACCAGCCATTTAATGGGTGTTACAACAGACATCTTTAATGAAAGAACAGGTTTTCTGTTACCTGTCTGAAGATCTATTCACTTCCTTATTGCCACTGGAAAGAGGCAGAGGATTGAATGGAGAAGGATTCTGAGTAAGAGAAATCCTTTCTAATGAGGAGGAAAGAAGCTATATAGGTAGAACTGGTGGTCTGGGGAGTCTGAGGCTCTCTGTTGCTGGAGGCCAGTTAAAAATGGAAGAAATGTATCTGTCAGTAATAACACACTTGAAGGTGGTTCTGCATTGTGCCAGTTGAGCAGGGAGCTTCTCCAGGTTCCTGCCAAACCTTTGCTCTGGTTCTGGCCCTTCTTTCATGGGCAGCAGACCCAAGGCTTTCTGAAGACCCTCACAGCTCTCAGGGTCTGTTTGGTACCCAAAGAGCAAAGAAATTGGGATGGCATGGAACTGTCCTTAAGTGTGGAATAGGAGGAAAAGTTCATAAGCGCATCATAAGACTGGGAAGTGTGCTAAATTTCACAAGATCTAAGGCTTCCATAAGCATCTCCGTGCTTCATGCAGCCCACCTGTATAGCATTGCCTTGTGCATGAATAACTTTTTTTTGGGGTGGCTGTTCTTCAGTCACAGTAAGGATCCTGCTATCATTAACTCTGACTGGATTTCTCTGTTAGAGCAAGGGAAAGAAATCCGGGTCTGTGGAAGTGAAAATCTAACCATTTCATTACTATTTTCTATGGGCATCAAGAATTTTATATATATATATATATATTTTTATATATGCATGAGTGATAATGAACATATGTGACTCCCTACTTGAATTTGTCCTAGCACACATGGTGAATGAGTTAGGGACTCAATTACACAATATTTGGAATAGTTTTATTTTTACTGTATCATATCCCTCATCTTACTTCCAAATTTCACTATTTTCAAGACAGTAGCAGAATGATTACATACCAAGAGAAGATACACAAAGTGTAGAGTTTGCGACTCTGGTCTACAAAATAGGAAACTCATACTCAACTCTTTACACTGTCCATGCTTTCATCTTGCTGGTGGTGTTCCAGAGGTCCCCCAGCAAATTCCATTTATGTTACTGTCATTATTACCATTATTATTTTAATACATGACTTGTGCACCACCATTTGCTGTGGATTCTCCATGATGATCGTCAAGTGGTGTCAATCTGATTTTTTAACTTGAAGTTCAGTGGAGCTACACTGATTTACATGAGCTGAGACTTTAGCCCAAAGTTCCTATTGAAAGTGACAGAAAGCTTTTTGCTGGTCTATCTCTCCCTGGGAAGGATAACGCTTTTCACAGGAAAGCTGTTATTTGGTGTGTCCCCTTATGTAACAGCACTGCTGGCAAAGTAGTAGACCAAAAAACACGAGGCGAGGACACTAATACTCATGGAAAGGCTCAGGGTGCTGAAGTGACCAGCTTCTCCACAGTGCAATGCTGTGTTGTTGTCAAACAAGTCCACAGAAGGAGGATTTTATCAAAATCTGCTCTTCAGTTTCTGCAGATATCTTCAATCTACATTTGTGTGGAACAAAGGTTTAAGTATAAATTATTACTCCAGCCTTTGGTTTCACCTGAGTTAATCTGCTTAGCAAAAATCTCCCTGTCCTGCTGCCCACCTTTATTTCTGTGTCAATACATATCTAAAATATTCCTTTTTCTTCTCTAAACAGAATCAGACCAGAACTTAGCTGGTTGTCTTCCTGTTAAACTGGCATGCTTGATATTTCATAGCTTGCTTTGACCTCTAATTGGTCCATCCACAAAGGGGGATAAAACTACCCCTATGTTCTTCAGATATAATCGTAGATCTGCTGGATTCAGACATTCAGACATTCAGACAAGTTCAGGCATTTCAGGGTTGTTATTTATTGAACTATCACCATCTTTAAGAGGTTGGTGGACTAAAGAGCAAGAAAAGCCTTGCAGAGGGAGGGTTATGTTGCACACCTCTGTGTTAAAGACCAACCCAGGTGTTCCTGTGCAAGCCCCTGGAATGAGAGTTTGCTGCAGGAATACTGAGCTGCAGAAGCCTGGTAGCTCACTATCTGTGAATGTGTCTTCTCCTCTTGAGCTTGCTTTATACCAGGATTAATAAGCAAAGATTGGCCTGTACATTTTACACAGATTGCAATTCCCTCTCTATACAATGCTTCTCCTTTTGACTGAGTAGTTTCTTTTCCCCTCACACTTTTTCCATTTTTCTCTCTCTTGATCTCACTTTTCTGCAGTCTGAATGCAGGCATGTGTAAAAAATTGGGGTGAGAGGATTTGGTCTCTAGGCAAAGAAAACACCAGAGGTTAATTAAAAACAAAAGGAAGCATAACAAGCAATTCCCTCTCTCTCCTACTGTCTCCCCACACGGACCCTTCAAGCCCAGGGTTTCATGCAGGAGTGGAGTTAGCCAGGACCAGGATGGAGGCAAGAGCCCTGGAGGAGGAAAAGGGTTTGCAATCTTTGAACAGAAGTAAAGGTAGGGGACGACCACCCCATCAGTGTAATCCCAGTGGCAATTTCATCTAGGCCTGTTGTTTCTTAATGAGTTTTTTTCATCTTTAATTTGACGTGTCTTGTTTCCCAAAGGAGAGCTAAGAGAGCAAGGGGAAGGGGAAACACCACAGTAAGGTAGAGAGTGAAATCTTTGACAATATTTCTTTTTTATATGTTTCTTTCTCTTTTAACTGATAGCTAAAATGTCTTTTTAATATATTTCTCTGTCCTTTTACTAATGTATATAGCAGAAATTTAGTTTTGGAAATATCAAATGAAATAAAGAAATTAAGACAGCAGATTGCAAAGGTTTGATACAGTGTCCAAAATTTAGGAGAAAAATAAATCCTTCCTTCCTTCTTTCCTTCCTTCCTTCCTTCCTTCCTTCCGAATTCCGAATTCCGAATTCCGAATTCCTTCCTTCCGAATTCCTTCCTTCCTTCCGAATTCCGAATTCCGAATTCCTTCCTTCCGAATTCCTTCCTTCCTTCCTTAAATTTCTCAGAGCTAGGAAGCTCAGCAAGAACAGAAACCTATCTTGGTTTTCTGGGTTATATCTCTTGGATCACATCTAACTGGTTAGAGCAAGCCATAATAGTATTTAAAGGGAAAAGTCATGGAGTTCTTACAATAGGGAAAAGGAATGTCAGAGGCAGGATGAGGTAGGGGATATCCAGTCTTGCTTGCATAGCTTAAATGAGATCTGGTCCTTTTGATAAAGTGTGGGGCAACTTTCCCCCAAAGTGTTCATCACAGATTGGAGTCCAAGACAAAGTGAGGAGCAGGCTTGTCCATTTTGGTTTCTGGGGTTTCACATCTCACTTCCTCTCCCTCTTTCACTCTCTCTCACCCATACATACACAGGTAAACTTTGGATGTAATATTTTGCACATCTCCTACCACTGCATTACATCCCGCTGGCCATATCTTGACAGGCTGCATCAGTCAATAATGATGTAATATTAAAGGGTAATGACACAGCCATGCAGAGTAATGAGAGAAAGCAATTTCTCTCACTATTTATCCATTTACCAATCGATTGAATTCATCATGTCAAAAACACAGGGATAAGTCCATGAGAGGCTGACATATGTTCCTATTGTGTAGTGGTTCTGCTCAGCTGGCTGACAAAAATGTCTAAGTAAACATATTAAGTTAAATTCTGCTCAGGGTATGAAGACAAAGGGAAAAAAAGGAAACAAGTCTGGACATGAACTTGGACTTGGAGAGTGAAAAAGTATTTCTAAGAAATGAGGAGATGAAAGAAGTAAAAGAATGCAGTTTGGGTCCATTCAGCGAGCATGTGTGATGTTTCACCAGAGTAATTAATTAATACAGGTGTGTCTATTACTATAGACTCTCTCAAGACTGCAACTCCACCTTGCAATCCTTCCTCTGAGAATCTCTACAGGCTCAGAAAACATCTGAACATATGTGGTCCTAGTGATCTTCCTCCAGAGAAGATTAGGATGGACAAACTTCATTTACAATCAGGCAGAAAGTGAGACCCAGATAAATCCTTAGATTAAGCAGAACAAGAACAGGACCTGAATTCCCTCCTGGTGGTGAAACAGGGGAAGGGCTTGGATCTGCCACAAGCAAAGCTTGATGACCAGATGTGTCTGGGAAAATTACATTTGGAAAAAGCGGGAGGCAGATTTTATGTATAAGCTGGTAAGGGATTCCTGGGACTTCCAGGGAGCAGAGAGTCTTCCAGCAGTGCTGTCACTATTTTGGGTTCTTCCACCAGGCAATTTGAGGCTGATGTGACAGGACCCTTCTGCACCCATAGCTTCTGCTTCCTCTTTGGAGGCAAACTGGATGTACCTTTCTAACACAGCTGCTCATATTTGCAAGGATATTTACAAAACAGACCCTGCAAAAGTTGTATGGCTCTTGGAGCAGCCCATTAGAAAGAAAGGTGTCAAACTCTGCATCTGGCTGATTGTCATGTGATGAAGCGTTTGGCTTTACTAAACCACAGGCATCCTGCACAATCTGTGGGCAAAAAGGCAGATACACACCATATACCAAGAGCGGTCAGATGTGAGGTGCTGCCCTAAAATACTGTGCTCAAGTAACTGAGCAAGGCTGTGAGAGGAGAACAGGGTGGAGAGAGGACTTAAAATCACTGAGACTCCATCAAAGATGGGTATTCACAGGTCCTGGGCCAGGGAGGTGTGGAACTCAGGGCATGGAGAAAGGAGAGGGATAAGGATGTTGCAAAGTATTTTTTCTTTTTATTTTCTTTCTCGGAGCTGTTTATAGACATAATCCTACAACTGCAGAGCACAAATCCTACACAAGCCTGAGTGATTATTGCAGCTGGAGGCTTTGGGTGGTTTTGTAACCCCTCTACTCTGCTTCCACTGCTGAAAACCAGGAGGGAAGGGGAGCAAAGGGGGGAAAGCAAGAGGAAGGAGGAGAGCTGGGCTCCAGCAAAAATCTTGATCCAAAAGCCCAGCTATTTTCCCAGCACTTAATGCCTCATGAATGCTGTCCAAAAAGGGGAAAGAAGCACTGGCTTACGGGCTGCATCAGAAGCAGTGTGATGAATAAGTAGGGAGAGACGATTCTTCCTCTCTGCTCTTGTGAGACTCCACTTGAAGTGCTGAATCCAGCTCTGGGACCCTCAACATAGGAAAGACCTCTTAAAACAGGTCCAGAGAATGGCCACAAAGATGATCACAGTGCTGAGGCACCTCTGCTATGGAGAGAGGCTGAGACAGTTGGGGTTGTTCAATGAGAAGAGAAGGATCCAAGGTGACCTTCTAGCACCTTCTGGTAACTGAAGGGTCTAGAAAGAAACAGGAGAGTGACTTTTTACAAGAGCATGTACTGACAGGACAAGAGGTGATGTCTTTAAACTAAAAGACAACAGGTTTAGATTAGAGATTAAGAAGAAATTCTTTACTGTGAGGATGGTGAGGCATGGGCATAGGTTGCCCAGAGAAGCTGTGGATGTCCCATCCCTGGAAGTGTTCAAGGCCAGGCTGGACAGGGCTTTGTGCAACCTGGTCTAGTGGAAGGTGTCCCTCCCCTGGCACGGGGTGTAACGAGATGATCTTCAAAGTTGCTTCCTACCCAAACCATTCTGTAATTCTGTGCTTCCTCCAAAACTCCTCTTCTCTCATGATGTCCCCTGTACTGGGTGTGTAGGAAAATGAAGTGTGATGTGCTCCAGCACCAAATGCTGGTATAACGGCCCAGGTTGCTGTCAGCAGGAGCTGGCTGCAGCATTTATCTCCAGCTGTCCCAGCTCACAAGCATGCCCACCTGGCACACAGCAGCACATTTGCCTGCAGCACGGCAGAGACAGCCCAGGCTGAGACCAGCTTGTGCCTTGCCGTGCAGGGAGACAGACCAGCCTGTCAGACATAGGAAACCACAGTCAGGAGTCAAACGGTTCTTTCTAGCCTGATAGTTTCAAGCCTCAATCATGTGTATGTTTAAAAACATTTTGTTTCCATTTTTCTTTCTTTTTTTCTTTATTGAGATCCATTAATTATGGAAGAATGTGGCAATCTTTGGGACTTTCTCGCAGAGCATCCCCAGTGGCTTGACCACACAAGGGCACCTCTGCTGCTCTCTCTGTCTGCTCTGGCGGAGCTTCCAGAGGAAGGCAGGGGATATGTGAGCGGAGGGAGGGCATTTTAGTCAGTGGAGTGTGATGATTTCTTCAAGTGATGCAAATGAAGAACGCAGAAGCAGTCTTCTGCCAGCATTGCCGCATGCAGAGCATGGCTGTGCCAGTGGAGATGTGCCAGCTCAGAGAGGAGGGGACATGAGCACATCCCTGCAGTCTCCTTAGCTAAATGGGCTGCTCATGCCTTGGGACGTTTCTGTGCAGCACCTACCCAAGTGGGGCTCCTAACGGCGCACGTAATGGAAATAACTTACAATAATAAAGTAAATAGACAGTAAAGCTGTCTCCTGTAATGTTATTCTCCAGGTGAAATGAGATGCCAGAAATGAACAAACAGCCTCCAAATGATATTAAAATGTCTTTCACTTTTAATAATTTAAGGGACATACTAGTGAGAAAAATAAGGAAACTTAAAAATATAGTATTTTTCAGGCTGATGGTCTCCTCCTCAGACTCTCTCCTGTCTGATCCACTGAGGACTCATTGACATATCCTAGGCTGAAGCAGAGCATTATAATAAGTTATTGGGACAAAAAGTTTTCCTCTTTAATTTTATTTACTAAGTTTGCCTTTAGAAAAGCTGGTTTAGCTTTGGAAGTTTTTCTTCTAAAAAATAAATGTCCTTCCTCCCTCTCTCCCTCCTTCCATTCCTCATCCCTCTCTCCCATCCCTTTCTTTGTTCTTCTCCCTCCTTCTCTCCCACCCCCTCCATCCTTCCATCTCTCTTTCTCCCTCTGCCTCTTTCTCTCATTCTTTTTCCTGGTTCAAAAAGCCCTAGACTGTCTCCTTGAATGTTAAGGACAAACTGGCAATAATTTATGTTATAGCGTGATACGAAAAAAATTACATTACACTATAAATTATAATATGAAGGGTGAAATGCCAGGAAGGATGCCAAATGCGGGTGGAAGTCCCATTAGACAACAGAGTTCTATTGCCTACCACTCCCCACAGAAATCTTAGAAGGTTTACATGAAAATCTTTACTGTGAAGGGAGAGAGGCTGGAGGGGGGAGGAAGAAGAAATACAATATAAAATATAAAATATATAATCAGTCAACTGGAAGTAGGATTTTTTTTACTAATGCCCAAAAAAGAAAGGTGACTTTTTTAAAGACCTATAGAAATTTCAAATCTGGCCACCTGCGATTTTGGGGTGCTGCCTCAAGCTGGAACAGAGGCTGTGGGGAGGAGCTGTGTTGTGTGTAGTGCTGTTATCTGAGAGGCTCTAGGATTTTATTCTCCCAGACAATCCCTGTGGAAGTCACAGATGTTCCTTAGGTTTTCAGGTATCCCTGCTCATCACTGCAGGCCCAGAAGCTGTCTGAGGATGTGCCAGGGGCTGTCTGAAACCACACCATGGTTCTTCTCTGAGAACAGGACTAATCAGAGGTGAAATTAAGAAGGGCTCTTGAAGAAAAATGGCAGCAAGGAGAGATGAGAGCCGGGAGCCCATCTCTGACCTTGTGGTGAACTATTGTTCCTGGAGTCAGGTGTCTGGAGGGGAGCAGGAGACGGGTGATTCCGCACTTGTGGGTACATTCTTGTCTTAACACTCACCACTACCCAGCACCTGAGAAGATCCCAGGGACCTGTGGAGTCATCCTCATCTCCCCATGTACTGCCTGTCCCCTGATTATTATTTAATTCCTAAAAATCTTCACATGCTGCCCATTCCCCTGAATCTCAGACTGTGTCCATCTCTTCCTTAGATATGATGGCCCCAAAAATAGAAGTCGGAACAAATGAACTGCTTTGTGCAACAGGCTGCAGGTTGTAAAAACAGAGGGGACAATTTACCCCGGGGTAGAATGGCTGGTGAAGCTGTTGTTTTGTTCCTATCTCATGTCTGGTTAAAATAACTGCTTGAATCGAAACTATCACTCAAATTTTATAACACTTCAGTTTTAGTGAGGAAACTAGAGTCTGGATATCAGGTAAAGAAAGAGGACAGTTTGTTGTAAGAAAGGGGATATTTTTATGATGGACCAAGAGTAAGAAATGTCTATTTTTCTTTAAGGATAAAAGGAAGAAAAGACAAAAAAGGGAGGGGAAAAAAAAGAAAAGAACCAAAAACCATGGATTATTATTTTACTTTAAAAAAAAAAGAAAACTAAAACCATACCAAACACCCCAATCAATGGAGAGAAAAGCAGCTTTGAGTGCCTTATTGAACTGACCTACAGAAAAAGCTTCAGAGTTTCAAGCCCAAACAAGTCCCTGATAAGATGTGAAATGCAATGGAAAAATCATTTAGGGGAAACAACAGAGAAGCTGAGTTTGCTCTAGTTTTACAGGTTGGTTCAATAAAGGTTCCTGAACTCCCTTTTCTGTGTAATTCTAAGGAAGGGTCATTTAATTAATATATTTATCTGAAGGAAGAAAAAAAGTAGAGTAAGGAGGAGGGAGGAAAACAAACTTAAAACAAAGACTGTACTTCACACTGAGAGTTGCAGGTTTTGGTTGAGTTTGTCTAGCACATGAGCTCTCTGGGTACCCACAACCCTTTCTTCCACATGGTTGCTCTCTTAGCTTCAGCCTTTAATTTGGTGTATAAATTATCACAAAAATGATGGAATCCAGAGAGGAAAAACACATCCAAGCACATTTCTTACTCATGTTTCCCTTCTTTAGCTCTTTGTGATTCATTTACTGCACTTTCAACCAGCCCTCCTGGTTTTATGAGAAGTTGAAAGACAGCTCAAGCATTTTATTATCTCCCTGCCAGCCTCCAGAAGAGTATCTGGCAGTGTTCAGGATATCCCCTGCAGTGGGACTTGTGAATGTAAAACTGTGGGGCTCAGTCCTCGGCTCTGCAACATCACTCATTCCCTGCTCCTGCCTTCGCTGTGCATCCTCCTGGGCATGGCACATGTGCAAACCTCAGCACACCACAGACTCCCACACTGGGAGCACCTCCACAGCCTCTGGTGGACATACCTCAGGCTGAAGCTGTCCCGACAGCCCTTGACAGGTCTATTTCTCATGCAGGCAGAGCTGCTGAGGGGGCAATGCAGCAAAAGGGTTCATCCATCCCTAGATTTGAGAGGCGAGCCCATGTGCATCTCTCAGTGCTCAGCCTAAGGCACCGAACGGGTGAGTTTGGTGGCCAAGACCTGGTGTCTGGAGAAGACCCTGTTTAACGTGGGCATTAAAGCCTTTTCACAACTCTGTAGGTCCAGCGCTGCTTCCAAGAGACAGAAACTTTACACAGCCCCAAGCAACCTGAGGGGGTACCCTGTGAGCTGCCTAGACCACTGGTTAGGGACTGCAGTAATGCCACAACAGGAAGGTTTTGTGTGCAAGAACCGGGCAAAAACCCTTCCGCTGATGTGTGGGCCCTCTAGTGGTGCTCCCCATCTGAGAGCCATGCTGGGGAAGGCAGCAGTGCATCTGGAGCCGGGACTGGCATGTTTGCGTGCATGTCATACCCGGAGTTATTGTTGCCATCTGTGTTCCTGCAGCTTCTCCATGTTACTTTCCTATGGCTGAAAGATGGCGAGAATTTCCCCCCACCCCCTTCCTAACAACACTTTTATTAAAAGGGTGTTCTGCACAGGGGGAGAAGAAGGGTTAACAGAAAAACTTTTCAAGGTGAGACGGAAAGCTAAGCCTTCATGCTCTCGAGAAATTGAACTGTGGAGAAGTGTGGGAAAAGGCTTTCTTCCTTCCCCCGCCCCACCACAATGCGGTCTGTCTCAAAAAAAAAAAAAAAAAAAAAAAAAAAAAAAAACTGTAAGATTTTTTTTTCATGTTCTTCCAAATATCACTTCTGCTTGTCACAATATTTATAAAAACCCTCTTGCTATCTCAAGCTGCACAGCCTTTGGCTCAGGTTCCTGCTTATGCAAAACAGGGTCATAAACATGTCACTGTGTATTTGATAAATCCATCTTCCTCTTGTCATTGTCACCAAGAAGCTGAGATGACGGGAGATTACTCCGTCAAATCGCCGTAGAAACGCCTGCAGAGTTTATGAATTTTCATAGGATGTAAGTCCTCTTTAATGGGAAGTGGGGCCCAGTGAAAGCTTGCTATTTTTAAGGAAAAGTACGTGCATCTGTGTGTGTCTTCATCGGTGTGTGGGAATACACTGCATGGCCAAAATTTTACCCACCACACATTAGGAGCTGTGCCAATGCATCCCACTTGAGAACATCGTCGTGAGTTTGTGCCCATTTCCTTGTATCTACTTCTCTTGCTGTGACCCCAATTCACATTTATATTAAGGCTTCCCTAAGCCATACTGGATGTGTAAAAGAGATGTTAAATAAGTGCAAATGCCATTAGAGGGTATTTACTGATCTAACATATTTCCTGTGAGCATTTTCATTACCACATCTTGACATGCTTGTCTCTGCCCTCGCCTCCTCCTTTTTCTGCAATCTAGTGAAGAAATCAACCTATCTTCAGTGAGAATTGCCTCTGTGTCAGGGTTCAAAGGCCATCTGGGTTTCTCTTTCTGTAGCAAAACTTAAAAGCAAACACATTTCACAGTTTTCCAGACAGGAAAAATGTTCTTTTGTCACTCCTTACAAGAATAAAAAAAAAAAAAAAATGGTTGACAGTATTGTGGTCAAACTTTAGCAAAACAGGAGAAAATAGATAAATTTGGATGTTAACCTTTAAGCATGAAGTTCAGTTGAGCCAGGTGCTGAGATCTGCTGAGGACATCCTAAAACCTGGTGACACCTTCAGCAGTTCAGTGGGATTTTTTTGCAACCTTCCACTGTCATTTGTGCTGCTGCAAATAAACAGCTAATGCCCAGCCTGGGAAACTTAGAGTTAGGCCTTCTACATAGACTCTTCTTTGTGATTTAAATTTTTATTTATGACCTATGGTAATGTTTCCTATAATCCTGGGGTATTCTCTTTGCATTAAAGTTGTTTTGGCTTCATTTTCCAGCGCACCCAAGTAGTTCAACCTCCTGCTGGGATGTTGTGGCTTAAGCCGAGCCAGCAACTCATCCCCATACAGCTGCTCACTCACTCCCTGCCAGTGGGATGGAGGAGAGAATCAGAAAAGTAAAAGTGAGAAAACTCAAGGGTTTGGATAGTTTAAGAAGTAAAGCAAAAGCTGCACACAGAAATAAAGCAAAGCAAGGAATTCATCCAGTACTCCCATGGGTAGACAGGTGTTCCATCATCTCCCCAAGAGCAGGGCTGCCTCATGCAGAACATTGGCTTGGGGAGACAAACACCATCATTCCAAATGTGCCACCCTTCCTGCTTCTTCCCCCAGCTTTTTAGGAATTATCCCTGTGGTCATTTGGGATCAGCAGTTCTGGCTGTGTCCCCTCCCAACTTCTTGTGCATCCTCAGCCCCCTCGCTGGTGGAGTGGGGTGAGAAGCAGAAAGGGGCTCCATGCTCTGCAGTCCTCACACAGCAGTGACTAAAACATCCCTGTATTGTCAATGTTATCTCCAGCACAAATACAAAACACAGCCATGGTGAAGAAAGGTGACTCCACCCCAGCCAAAACAAGCTCGTGGGGAAAGAGTACGAGAGGCTTTTGAGCCAGTACCATGGGCATTAGCTACCATGGCTTAATAAAAATCTGTGTGGTACCATGGTTGCTGCAGTGCAAACCAAAGCAGAACCCTCCCCAAATTGCTGCGCACACATGAAACTGCAAGAAGAGGAGGACCTCACTGTTTCTCAGCATCCCAAGGCCTAAAGGGAGGCAATAATACACTTTTGATCCTCATGGCAGCAGTTCCTCCAGTATGCAGCCTCAGTGTGTTGGCACATTTACCCAAACAGGGGGTGAAGTAGCACCTCTGGCTCAGACTTAACCAAAGTGACCATTATTTACAATCTGTCTGCCCTGAGTTCAGTTCTCTGTGTGTGTACCCCAGTGCAGTGTCCAGGAGAGCTGGACTTCAATGGGATTTTCATCCAAGTGATCACACAGGGGCAGGGCCACCCGTGTGCTCTTTGTCAGCACCTTCAGTGAGCATTCAGTGAGCAGTTTCCCCGAGCAGTGACACCAGGGGATGATGTTACCTGTGTTGGGTCTCTGATCACACCACCTGGGCTTCTGTGACCAGTGCATTTTGCTCTCCATCACAGATTTCCTGCAAAACCCAGGAATCTTGATTGCTAGATGTAAATTGCAGTGGACACATTGGATGAAATCTCTTCCCTGGTATCTTAGGACAGTGCTGTGAATTTCAGCAGCCATCAAAGTGTTTTAGAGATTATGCACTCTGAACTGCATTACCAAGTCATTAGCAAACAGAGTAAAACTTAGAGGAAAAGAATGACAATCTGGCAAAACATTACCAGATACTATAATTCCATATATTTTCTAGAAGCATCTGACCACTTTATGCTTTTCATTTGGTGAGAAAGCATACAGCATAAGGAAGTCTAATAAAAGCAGGAATACAGCCTTGGTCTGGTTATTTAAAAATTAATTTTCTGCATTACAATGAAGGGATTCTGTCTTATTGTTTTGCAAGCAAACAGCAGCTTATTCTTCTGAAACTTAGCATTCTTACTTTTGGAGGAGGAAAGAAATTTTCAGAGAATTTACAAGAGAAACCTGTTCATTAGATTATAAGTTAAAATTAATTAAAAATTGGATTTTCTAAGATATGTATCATCTGTGCTCACACTCTCTTCATCCAAATGATGTCAATAAGAGAATAGCTCAGACTTCAAACTTTCTGTATAGTTGCAGTTAATTGAATTCTTATGCTTGGGGTATTTTTGAAGAAATTAGGAAGTAATTAGACTATGCTATTAACCATTGTATAGAATTGATCTGATGATATAGCCAACAAACAGGCCAAGGTCAACAGCTTATTCAGCTCTTAAGCTTGATGTGTTCTCCAAGATGATGCTCCATTCCTTCCTCTGTCATGGACTTGCTTGCTGGGGTTCTGCTGGCTGTACTGGGAGTTATGAATTTGGGGGGGGATTAAATCTATCTTCTGCCATACAAAACATGCCAGGTTGGGCAGCTGTGCTTGAGACAATTTATATGGCTTTGCACCTCACTAGGCAGCACTGCTTCACCTCCTTAACTCTGCCCACAGCAGGGTATCCCACAGCAGGGTATCCCAAAGCCCCTCTGGGCAGCTCTGAAACAGGTTCCCACTCAAAGAACTAAACCAAGTAGGTGACTCCCAACCCATAAACAAACTGTGTGAGTGAAAAGGAATGTCCCAGGCCTTCACCCGCCTCTGACACACGTTACCCAGCTATTAAAAGGGCATCCAAAAAGTAAATGCTAAATTCAGCAGTACAGTTTGGCTCCTTGCATGGCTGTAGCTCTGAGCAGCAGTTACAAATCCAGTTTAACAGGCCAGTGCTCTGACTCTTTGCATTGATTCAGCACACCGGTGGATTTGTTCTTAAAGAATGAAGTCAAAACTCCCTTTGGCTTTGCCAAGGTCTGGCTTTCACCCTGCAGAGCTACAAATCAATAGAAGCAATGGAAGGCAGAACTCACTGTAAATGCCTCTGAAGGGGGAGGTATGGAAAATGCAATTACCCAGAGAAGGAAATAACAAGACAAGCTTTTATTTATTTGCCCTTTTTTTCCCCCTCTTCTTTCCTCTCTTGGTGAAGAGTACTATTGCAGGAATAATGAAAAAAATGCATTTTGAACATTTTATAATTCTTCTAAGCTGAATGTAAGAAATTTACTTACAGACAGAAATACAAAGATGCAGATGTGTGGAAACATAATATTTTTCACTCTGTTCAGAAATAGTATTATTAGAAAAACTTGTGTATCTGTAAAAACTGTCACAATGTGGAATTAGAAGAACATGACTCAATTACTCCATGGTGCCACTGATAACCAAGCATCAGTGTTAGCAGTGTTAGTAGTGGGTATAGCACAGTACTTATCTTCAGGGGCCTTAAAAATTAATTGCTACCAGGATTGTGATGGCACCCCTTTAAGAATATTAATGTAAAGTTTCATACAAGAACATATACAGCATATATTCTGGTGCATATACTCTTAACCTTTAAAATAATTTCAGTAGGGATCTTGGCTCCCCAGGTGCTGTTCTGCTTTGCCTTTTTACACACATTGCAATGAGCTGCTTTGGTATCGTTGCTCCTCATCCAGGGGTAGCCCTTCTTTGGTCCCTCTGGAAAAGGAAGGAGCACAGAAGATGGTTTTCTATACATGCATAGCTCCGTTCCTGTGTTTAAAATGCAGCTACCTCTGGGGTTAAACACGACAGCATTTTAACAACTTTCAGTTGTGAAGGATAGCTTCTGCAAGTCAAACTGATTGAGGGCTATCTGACAAGGGGAAGGGGGAAGCAAACACCATGAATTATAGATGGCAATCTGTCTATTTTACCATTACATACCCACAGTAGGAGCAGATTCATTCCTCTTGCACCTCCCATTGTGCAGTCATCCCCATTGTACATTCATTTCCATTGTTTCTCCTTCCATGTATTGTACATTCAGACCCTGTCTCAACTGTACATTCAAGCTCCGTGGCAGGAGATCCATCCATGGGCTCAGCTGTTTCACAAACAGATCTAATAGCTGTAGTGTGCTCAGATGAGCATGATGGGTAATAGCAGAGCAGATTGAACTATATTGTCCCAGGAGTTCATATATTTTTATACACTCGTAGGGTACACATCATCTTGCTATGACAATGAGGCTAAGTCAAGCATCTCGGGATGCAATAAAGCAGATTACAATACCGTTCTTTCACTCATTTTCACTACACTTCCCCTCCCACTTTCTTTTAACAATGCCAGGCTACTTTACACACAATCCCGAAATCACGGCTTGCTCTGTGTTCTCCTCCTTCCCCCCCAAAAATACTTGGCTCTTATTCCTCCTGAAACAGTCTTCCATGGAGATGAAACTAAGAATTTCTGAGATATCGAAGAAAGTTAAGGACATGAATTTCAGCAGAAAAACTGCTAGTAATTCAGGCCGAAAAATGGCAAGGTCAATAATTTTTTCCCTTCCCAAGCCATGTCACATTATTAAGTTAAATAAAGCTGACAAAGGAAGTGATATTCAAATAGCCAGTGTTCTCATTTACTGCATTATTATTACCATACACCTTTCTCATGCAGACATGCTAGGCAATTAAGAGCCCAATTAGCCCCACAGACACAGGCAAAGAGCTCCCCAGCATCTCAGTGTGAGCTATGGATGTTCTTTCAGAGGGTGAAGGTGTGGCTCCAGATGGGTTTGAATCACAAACTTAGCCAAAAGCTGGTGAACATTTGTATCCTCTTCCCAATTTGTGCCCATGAACCTGAATGACAGCTGCATTCATCTCTTGTCACTGATGCTCTGTCCAGCTTGTCCACTTCCAGTTTGGGCAGGGTAACACTCTGCGCTTACATGCATGAAGCCTGTAAATTGGCCCATGATTTTCCTTGCTGGCTCCCACTGTAGAATTCCTGATCCTACACACTCAAAATCAGGAATCAAGCTTTAGTGAAGCACAAAAATTGCTTAAATTCTTGAGATGCTTTCTAACAGACACGTGAGGCATTCTTTGACTTTGCATCATGTCTGGCCTTATATGTTCATTTTTTTTCATTCCCTCAAGAGCTGAGAGGTGGGGTGAGAGGCAGATCCAGTGACTTGGGTTCTTCAAAATGTAATGCAAAAATAAGTATATAATGGTCTCTTTATGACAGGATTGAGGTGCCAGTGTAAAAAAATTGGCTAAACAAGATAACATTTATGATAAGGTAAAATTTACTCATGCCAACCACACACTGTAAAATGGCAAAGTCCAAGAAATCTGAAATCCTTTGTTCACACAGCTGCTCCAGTACTACAGACCCAGAAAAGCAGGATAAACAAACTTTTGTCTGTAACCACGTAGATATGGCTGATCCTGTCTTCTCACAAGAAAAATGAGCTCTTTCTGGGTGCCTTCAAGCCCAACAGTTGTGACAGTCTGTGAACTCAATTCCACTTTGTATTCAGATAGTTCTTCCCACCTTGAAATATCCCACTGAGTGCAGCAAACCATATATGAGGAAACACATCTTCCCAACACTGACATCCGTCCGTCCCGAGGTAGCCACAAGCATCTATCTTAATGACCCACAACACCACCAGACAACAAATATCAGAGAGAGAGTCTGAGATGATGGGCTGGTGTAAAATGAGCCAGAGCAGGCTCTGTATAGATTTACACCACTGGAAAGTCGGAGCCAGGGACAGAAAATCATTACTACATGCTTTGGAAAGTAAATGTGTACCTTGGAAGGCCAAATACTGGATTGGAACTGGAGATTAATTGTGGCATAGATGGGGCATTAGGAAATGTATCGTGAGGTACAATCGTCCTTAATGATATTGAGCCCTCTCACAAGGTGCTGTGAAGCTTCATGAGGTTGTATCAGCAAGAGGTTCAGAGATGCTCCACAAGCAGGAGCCATGGGAGTACAACCCAGAAAGGACACTGCCTTCATCTTCAGGGCCATAGTAACAAAGGAAGAAAAAGATAAATCTTAAAAGGATGGAGAAATAGGCTAGTGTGACAAGATGGCTGTGATTTCCCCTTTCTTTTCTACCTTCTCTTTACTCCATCTCTCATTTTCTGCTTCTGAACCCAATGGGACAAACACAAAAGTATCAAGTCCCCTGTTACATCTCTCTTTTCCTCCCTTTATTAAAAGGAGGGCTTTGTTGTAATAAAACATATATAAAATCTATAGCTAGAAATTAAACCCTATCCAGATTCAGGAGAACTCAGGGTCAAAGCTGAGACAGAACTTAGCAAATTTAATTCAAAGAAGTTTTGCCAAAATCTTATAAATGTGTCTCCAAAGTGACAGAAACTTCCCAAAATCAGGTTTTGTGAGACTTCTACAGGATGCAGGGCAAGTGGATAAAAATAAACAGACCACATTTGTAACACTCACTGTGGACTACGAGTGCTTCTTTATCCCAACTACCAGTCAATAAGGTCAAATATGTCAATAAAGCCAATAGAGCCAATAAAGAAGTCAAATGCAAAGATTTGAGACAGATAAAAGCAAATATTTTTCAATATAATTTCCCTCTCCTTCCCCCCTTCTAGTGAGTCCTCCCCACATGTTATTATGGTTTATTTCATTAGCAATAAGAGATACATTGGAGTTCTGGGGAAAAAAAAAAAACAAACCAAACCAACAACAATCTTGATTTATTTAGTGGCAAATTCAGTATATCTCCAAGACCTGCATTCCCTAATCCCTTGTGCCTCACACAACTAAGACAGGCTCAGATCCCAGCCCCTGGTCAGAGCTGCCTTCGTAACACTCTGCACACCAGTTCTATGACCCCATTGCTGCACCCCACAAGCCTCCCTGTGACCAGGCTGAGTCTATCTTACTGACATCAAGGTATTTAGGCTCCTTGTATATATTGAACATGGATTTCCATTTGGTCTGATGTGCCTGAGATGGATGTGCTGGCTGCACTTCTTCAATATTCTCCTCTGATTGTTAATGTTTCTGTTCCAACACAGAAGTACAAGTTATTCTATTTTATTTTATTTTTTTCTTTTTTTTTAAGGCCATCTGACTTCATTTTCTAGATCAGATGTGACAGGTAGGGACTGCATCATGGTTTTACAACCCCTCATTTTCTCACTCGTTGTGCTGCTGGATGTTTAGTTGGGCTGGAGCAGAGGCAGCACCAAATATACCCAAACCCCACAGTTCCTCTAAGGAAAGAGCCCAGCTTTTTCCAAATCTATTTCCAGGCATCCAGTAAGAAACTATATAGTGCATGTTAACCAGGTTTTGGGAAGGAGAGAAGATACAGTAAAGAAATAGGAAAGTGGACTGCAAGATACAGGGGAGTCACAGTGGGCTGTTAGCAGGGAAGATATGGTTATCTTTAAACTTTCATGTCTCGCTGTCCTGTTATCATTACCACATGATGCAATCTTAAAACATATATCTACTCTAGCAAGTTAAACCAGCCAAGGTCCATTTTCTGGCCCACAGGACAAGAGATATAGCACAGCTTTTATCCAGTTGTCAAAAATCTCTTCCACTCAGAACAGAGCGAGTGAAACAAGATTACCTCCTGGAAAGGATGCCTGGCTCATAACAATCTGCATGGCCCCAGCACAGTGCCTGGGTCTATGCCTTCTTTTGGTTTAGCTGATAGATAGACACAAAGTCCAAGACTAAGCCTTTGTGCCCATTTCAAGATTTGGGAAAGAAGAAAAAGCACATTCAACTACTTTTCACGTTGGCAAACTCCATTCCAACTCCTATCCCGGTATCTAGCTGTAAACTCAAGAAAACCCCAAACTTCATATGAGAACAGTTCCAAGAGGATGAAATTGTCATGGAAGGAAAGGATTCATGTTGTGCTTCAATTTTGATTATTAAAAGAAGAGAAGAGCCTAATTCATATCCAGATAGAGATTTTAAATCTCCACCTACAGGTATCCTGGGCTTTATGTTTCTTCCTGTTACAAAGAATTGAGAGCAGAATGGGATTGCAGCCCAGAAATATGCATATCTAGTGAAGATCAGAGATGTTTGATCCTGAAAAATGTCTTTTATAACAATCACCCTGTAAAAAAAAAGCCACTGTATGTGAACATCACGCTGTGTCTTGCTCCTGTGCAGGAGAGTGTTAGAAAAAGGGCAGATGCCTGCAAATCTGTCAATGGGCAGAAAAGAATGTATGGTAGTGAGGGGCTGGGGTAAGAGTAAATTCAGAACAAGGGAAAATATTATTCTGGTAAAAGCAGTTCAGGTAGAGGACTAATGTGTGAGGGAATGGAAGATCTTGGCTGCACAAGACAGTAGATTCTCAGCTGGCAGCTGGTCATCATGTCAACACAAATCCTGCCACTGCAGGGAAGTGATGTGCTCAGGTGAGTAGCACCTGACCCTGCAACCCCTGGATTCTGCCCAAGCCACTCCCAGGTGCTGGATCTTTGCATCCTTGTGAAGCTGTCCATTTCCAAAAAAAAAAATGCAGACTTCACTACAAGGAGAAAAAAATGGAGCCTGAGTGCCATTCATAGGATGTATGGCAGCATTCTGTAATACATCAGTCCTACTTATAACATAATAGCTGTATAACTCATACAAGGCTCTGGCTGATGTGAGGCATGGAGGTCTACATTCCACAGGGGAGGAATAAGCAACGCAGTTACATACCCTGTAGCTGGGTAAGATTACAACACAAGCAGCAAGTTTTCCAGGCCTTAAATGCTGGAGGGAAGTACAAGACATAGGAAGAGTTTGATCTCTGATTCTTATGGAAGTTAGAGCAGTTTCATTGCAGAGCTGCAGCAATTCTCTGCGAATCTCTCTGTGTATGTGTGTGTGGTCAGCAGTAATTTTTAGTTGCCTTAGCAGTGAAAGTAAGGAATGAATCGGTGATGGGAATTAAATTTGCCTTCTTATTCTCTCAAGAGGTGATGCCATCAGTGTCAGTGAATGGAGTGGTGAAATGAGACACATCCTCAGATGAGGAAAATTGCTACAGCTCAGATGAAGTAAAGGGAGCTGTGCTCCTTTATACTAGTCGAGTATATATTAGAGAACAAAAATATGAGGAAATCTTTATTGTTACAGACCAGGTTTCTTTAAGGAATTAGAGAGCTCTGGACTTGCAGGATGACAGCTCTTTGTCATTGCTCAGTTCACATGGTTAGCCATAGCAGGGTGACCAACTTCAGGTCAGTCACAAAACATGCACCGTCTGAATCCAGACCTTGATTTTTAATTTCTTCTGTAAAACCTCAATTCAAAGCTTTGGTCTTACAGTATGGCAGGTGATGAACATCACAAGAAGCTACACGTAAACTTTTAAAATGCTTCAGCCTTTTAGGAAAAGCAACATTTTTTTAGAGGCTCAGTATCAGACCTCAGTAATTCATGCATTTTAAACCCAGTAGAAAATGGTGTGACAATCTAAGCTAGACTGCTACATGAAACAGGCCTTCAGACTTCTCTGAAATATTTTCCCATTTCAAGTCCAAGCTCTATTGTCAAAGTAAAATGTGTAATTTAGAAAAATACCCAATCCCATTTTAAAGTAGATAGTGACAAGTTATCTTCTATAGTCCTTGGTAAAGGCTTCTAAGAGTTAATTACTCTAAAAAGGGGCAACTTCTTTCTTCTTTACGTGTCAGACTTTGTCTTCTAGGATTTGGCTTTTTCTACCTCCCCAACTGCTAAAATAAAGGCCCCTGTATTCCCATATTTCTGTTCCACAGAAAGTGATTAAATAAATGCTTAATTTTCATTTTGTGGAGCTAACTGGCACCTTTAGTCTCTCCAGATAAAACCGGATTATGACAGATGTATGTAAAACTGAGTGTCTCAGGGAAGATGAACAGAGAATAGTCATTCACTGCTTCTCCCAGTGTAACAGCTGGGGGACATCGAAAAGAATTATCAGCCAGCATGCTTAAAATGGATCCAGGGAAATTCATTTTTGATGGGACCCAGTCAGGTGGTGTAACTTTTCTTCACAGAACATAGAAATAGTCCCAAAAAGTCATTAGATGTCTTCCCCTTGCCCCGTTTTCTTCCCTTGCCCCATACATGTGTTCCTGCCAGTCCCACATCAGTGCTGCACGTGCCTCCATTTATCTGTAGATTTAGATGAGTTGTGGGTCAGGTCCAAGCCTCAAACTGGGAAATGCTTTAATAATAGATAATGAAAAAAAAGGGTAAGTATCTTTAACAGGATTAGTTCTAGCATTTTCCAAGTGTTCAAAGTAGTACAAATAGCAATGGAGAGAGGCTCCTCTCCATGCTCAAAATTTCATGGCTCAGGTCCAGCCCCCAAGATCTGAGTAGAGGTTCCAGCATCAGTGGGAAGTTTGAGGTACTGAGTAGGAAGTGAGAATTATGTGCCTTCATGGACATGAGCTGCAGAGCCTGTCCACAAAGATAATGCTCATGAATTTTCTTCTACAGCACAAGGCTGCCCCTGAGGATCCCCACAGGCAGCCAGGATCTGTGCACTGGGAAGCAGGTGTGAGTACACCTGCATTGCAGCTGGCCAGAGTGAACATGCACAAGAGGAGAAGAATTACTCTTATCACTCTCCATTCCCAGCCTGGATCATGGGGAGGGTGGATTAGAGCAACAGAGGTTAAAAAATAGAATGCCTACACTGGAATTAAGCCATAAGGTCTGACTGGACAGGGAGAGGAAGAGGGGGGTATGGATAATTGCACCCGTAGGGCAATTAGAGTTACAAGGAGCAGTGGAGCTACACTTCAGTCCCAAGAGTGTGATTAATTGGCACTAACAACCCCTCTGGAGTTGCTTTATTGCTATTATGAAGACAAGTCTTTATTTTTTATTTTATTACTTTTTATTTATAAATGAAATATTTAAGTGCATGACTTTGATCGCCAGGATCTGCTAGTTAGTGCTGGCTTCAGCCACAAGGTGCCAAGATTAAAGATTCATCAAAGGCAAAGGATTAACCCACCCTGCTGGAATTCCAAGTAGCTAGTCAGGAAGAGGATGCTGCATTAAAGCCCTGAGAAGTCCCTCTTTGCTTAGCTTGTTCTCTAGGGCTGTGGATTTGGAGTCTCCCCCTTCCCTCAATCCCTGCTTAGTCCATATGCCCTTTTATACCTGTAAATTGCCTGGGAGGAAGAGGATAATGCCAACATTAAAAAACACAAATACTCTGCTAACATGGAGTATTCTCCTTTTAAAAAGAAGCGGTTGCAAAGGTGGCATCTCTAATATCTTGGATTGGGACACAACCTCCTCTATCTCAGTGTCTTATGGAGAAAGGGCTCGGATGAATCTGGGACTGGTGGTCTTTCCAAGAGCAGCCAGAAAGGAGACAGCAGAAACACAATCATCTCTCTTTAGGAAGAATCACCACACATCCACACTTTCCCCTACAGACTTTCTTTGTTTCTGTGTAGAAAGAGAATCTGAGGCTGCTGTACATTTGTCTGAGATCTCTGGTGCTTTTTTTTTGGGCTTGGTCTGTGACATGGTCACACCAATTGCTGGATCAATGCTGAGGTGAACAGCAAAGCTCTACAGCAGTCCATGACAGAGGAATGGCCACCTGTTTAGCAGTCTAAATCTATTTTAAATCCTTCTTCCTATCATAGGACTGATGGTTTAGAGGACATGCATTTACATGCCAAGACTAATAAAATAGACTGCTAATTTTTTAGTTCTTCTTTTTATTCTCAGGCCTATTAAAGTGGAATCACTATTAGAAGAGTGCGTCTTATGACTTTTGGAAGTCCAAACCTTGCCAGGGTCTTAAGTTGCAATCTGAAATTATTCTTCTTCCTTTAAATATCCAGCTGGTAAGTCCAAGCAAACACTAAATTGTTCCAACAACAGCCCCCACCCCAGAAGGGCCCATTGGAAAGCAGAGATTTGTAAGCATCCACTCCCTTGCAACAGGGCTCTGCAAACCAGTTAGCTCACTGTTCATTTAAGGGGATCTGTCAACAGGTGAAACAAATGGGGCAGGAGAGAATCTGCCTTGGACACACACGAGTTCATCCCAATAATCTTGGTCTGTCTGACTAGTGCCTGCCTATCCTCCTGCACTGCTGGGGCTCATTCCAGGAGAGGATAAATACATCTACTTCTTTGTTCTCACATGACAGTGGTCATTTCTTTTCTTTTTCCTTTCTTTTTCCTTTCTTTTTCTTTTCTTTTCTTTTCTTTTTTCTTTTCTTTTCTTTTCTTTTCTTTTCTTTTCTTTTCTTTTCTTTTCTTTTCTTTTCTTTTCTTTTCTTTTTTTTTCTTTTTCTTTTCTTTTCTTTTTCTTTTCTTTTCTTTTCTTTTCTTTTCTTTTCTTTTCTTTTCTTTTCTTTTCTTTTCTTTTCTTTTCTTTTCTTTTCTTTTCTTTTCTTTTCTTTTCTTTTCTTTTCTTTTCTTTTCTTTTTTTTTCTTTTCTTTTCTTTTTTCTTTTCTTTTTTCTTTTCTTTCCTTGTCTTGTCTTGTCTTGTCTTTTTTTTTCCTCTCCTTTCTCCTTTCTCCTTTCTCCTTTCTCCTTTCTCCTTTCTCCTTTCTCCTTTCTCCTTTCTCCTTTCTCCTTTCTCCTTTCTCCTTTCTCCTTTCTTCTTTCTCCTTTTTCTCCTTTCTCCTTTCTCCTTTTTCTCCTTTCTCCTTTCTCCTTTCTCCTTTCTCCTTTCTCCTTTCTCCTTTCTCCTTTCTCCTTTCTCCTTTCTCCTTTCTCCTTTCTCCTTTCTCCTTTCTCCTTTCTCCTTTCTCCTTTCTCCTTTCTCCTTTCTCCTTTCTCCTTTCTCCTTTCTCCTTTCTCCTTTCCTTTCCTTTCCTTTCCTTTCCTTTCCTTTCCTTTCCTTTCCTTTCCTTTCCTTTCCTTTCCTTTCCTTTCCTTTCCTTTCCTTTCCTTTCCTTTCCTTTCCTTTCCTTTCCTTTCCTTTCCTTTCCTTTCCTTTCCTCTCTCCTCTCTCCTCTCTCCTCCCTCCTCTTTCCTCTTTCCTCTTTCCTCTTTCATTTCTCCTTTCTCCTTTCTTCCTTTTTTTCTCCTTTGTCTCTCCTCTCCTCTCCTCTCCTCTCCTCTCCTCTCCTCTCCTCTCCTCTCCTCTCCTCTCCTCTCCTCTCCTCTCCTCTCCTCTCCTCTCCTCTCCTCTCCTCTCCTCTCCTCTCCTCTCCTCTCCTCTCCTCTCCTCTCCTCTCCTCTCCTCTCCTCTCCTCTCCTCTCCTCTCCTCTCCTCTCCTCTCCTCTCCTCTCCTCTCCTCTCCTCTCCTCTCCTCTCCTCTCCTCTCCTCTCCTCTCCTCTCCTCTCCTCTCCTCTCCTCTCCTCTCCTCTCCTCTCCTCTCCTCTCCTCTCCTCTCCTCTCCTCTCCTCTCCTCTCCTCTCCTCTCCTCTCCTCTCCTCTCCTCTCCTCTCCTCTCCTCTCCTCTCCTCTCCTCTCCTCTCCTCTCCTCTCCTCTCCTCTCCTCTCCTCTCCTCTCCTCTCCTCTCCTCTCCTCTCCTCTCCTCCCTTTTTACTGCCAAAATAAAGTAATTGGTAGGCTTTGGGAAGCTTTGAAATTTCTCTGGCATCTGGTTAGATAAGGTTTCCTTCTCTGTTATGCTTCCCATCTCTCTTCTATGGTGTAGCTAAGGAGCCCAGCAATCTGCCTTCCCTGCCAGATACCATCATTCAATTGGAAATACTATTGTTTTCTTTAGGCAGATGGTTAGATCCTTTGATCCCTTCACTAAACTCATTAGAAAACCTGGCCTCAGATCAAACCTTGAAAAGAAGAAAAATTCAGAGGGAAAAATAAATACCATGGTGATGAAGGTGGTGTGTAAGATGCTGGATAGAACAGAATAGAAGAACTTATTTTCTCTCTGCCTTTGAACCAGGGTTTTTTACTCTCTGCGGTCTGCAACTGTTTCTAATACTAATCAGATCACACTGGTCTTTGTACACATGCACACACACACATACATACACATTCCTGTTTGTGCTTGTGTGTGCAGAAGTAACCAAAGGCATCTCCACTTCCTTTAGTCCATGTGTGGGCTATAAGAGCCATGTGGGACTGGCTGCACTGGACCATGTACTCCTCTGGTACACCTTGGTGTATGTTGATAAGGGCTCTGCATATTTCTCATTTTGAAAATAAAGGGTATTTTCAGTGATTTGGGCCATAAGAAGTAGGATGAATCGCAGCCAAGTGACAGCTGACATGGCCTCTGTGCTTATCAACCTGAGTCCAATCCTTCTACACCTGGCAGTGCAGAGTGGGCACAAAGAGAGTGCCCAGCCATGAGTTATCAGAATAGCTCGGTGCCCTTCCCTTGTGTGGAGACAGATTTATTGTGTTGTGCAGAGAAAAGGTCCCAGGTGTGTATTTGAGAGAGGAGGATGGAAACAGGGGGAGGTCTAGCAGAACAATTCTGCTCTTCCTTTCGTCTGTTGGAACAGACATCCAAGGATCCCCCATAAAACAGGACCACTGTGAGGTGACAGTAATGCCCAACAGAATAAAGGGACACAGTGAGGTCAAAGCAGCAGGTGTGGCAACACAGCATACTTTGAACATAGCCCATTGGCACAAAGAGAGGTGGATTTGTATGACTTTTGGATTGGAGCTATGTGAGAGGAGTGATCTCCACACCTTCTCTTTTCTGCTGAAGTAGGGAGGGAAATATGAAGGAATTTCCTCAGATCTTCTAAGAGCAAACGAAACCCCCCCTCCTAGAGGCAGTCGGTGGCTATCTGTATGGCTCTCCACCTCCCAGGCTGAATTAAGAGGTGCTGGACACCCACAGATCCCAACAGTGGGGGCACAGGCACATCATTTATCCAAAATACCAACATAGTGGGTTTTTCTCTGTAGCACAGGACTGGAGTCAAATACTGTGACTGGACGTTTTTTTATTTTATTTTTTAATGGATTGTATAATTTTATGACTGTCAAGATGAACAAATAATTTGCAATGAATAATTTATCCAACAGATTTTGATTCTTTTGCAGCTTACTGAATATCCATGAGCAGACCTCGATTTCAGCTGGCTTATTTATTGTTTGAATTTATTTGACATGTTCCCCTTTCTTTTTTTTTTTTTTCCAAAAACACTATCAAGTAATCAAAGACAGCTCCTGAAAAAGTTTGATCGTCTGCAGTTGAAAGTAGTTGTAGCAGCCATGAATCAGGGAGTGGACAGTCCAAAGTGTAGAAATTTCACTTGAGAAACTCAGATTTAATTCTCAGACCTTTCACAGACTTCCAAAGTGACCTTGAGATAGAAAGTTGGGAACAATGTTGCTACTAAAAGGCTGTCCCTAAGTGACTAATCCAAGGGAGAGGGAGGAACACAAGAATGACCAGACCAGTGCAGCACATCTGTCTTGCCTGACATTTTACCTTTGACTATGGCCAAGACTACGTGTCTAAGAAAAAATGTAAAATCAGGGCAAGCAGCGAGTGATTCTTCCCTAAAGCATTTATCCCACCTCCCTCAATTTGTAGTTCAAAAGACCGCTGAGACAAAGGTGATGTTTTTCTGTTTGGTAGCCCTCGATGGATTTTTGTTTCACATTAGGGGCAAGACTGGGGAGGACATAGATTGCTGGTGTAAACTGTGTCTTATTTTCTCACAGACTACCTGGGTTACCTTGATCCAGTCAATTAAGATGAGATTCATTTACCTTAACTATCTGTTTAAAAGAAAACTACCCTGATGAGTACCCTCATGAGTACTGATGAGTACCCTGTGAGCTACCCTGATAGCTAAAGGTGGGGATATGTTCACGTGCTGTGGTTAGGGAGCCACCACAAACCCTTGAGAATGGTTGGTGACTGTCTGGGAGCATCAGGGTGCCTGCAGAGCTCCACTCATTACAACAGGGAAGATGCTCCCCTCCTCCAGAGATTTTGATTATCCTTGTGTCAGGGGTACACAACAAGTAAGTGGAACAAACAAGCCAGGCGAGATAACAAACTGAACAATGCTGGGAGGGAACTGAATCCAGGATTATGTCTGGCTTTGCCCATGAGAGGCAGCGGTGTTTTGAAGGCACTGAAGCAAAAGGTAGATTTTAATTCAGGTTCTTTCCATACACAGACTCTCTGCTGAGATGAAGGAGGTATTTTAATCCCCTGGGAGCAGATCTATCAAATTGGCTGGATGGCTCCCTCTGTCACAAACAGCATATTTTATGCAATGTACCCACACTATGCTCAGTTATGGTAAATCAGCTTTTCCTTCTCTGATGTTGTGTGCTGTTTTGCATAGTTGGGTGGAGGGAAGGTGGAAGGAATGACCCAGGTGGACAGAGATGTAAAATGCTTTCTTGTCCAAGAGACAGAAAGAACTGCTTGTGAACAGGTGGGACTGAATAACGCTTGATGTTACATATCTACGCTGGCTGTTCAGGGTGGCCCTGAGAGCTCAAGACCAGGAAATCACCCTCTGTGCAGATAATGAGCCTGCAAGAATGGCCCAAGGTGTGTCAAGTGTACTCCACTCCCTCTGCACAAGATTTCACATGCCCAGGGACTCCTGGAGGGCCAATGTGCTACCAGGCAGGCCCAAACAGACTCTCCACAGGCAGGCAGTCCGCGGGAGATGGAGTGTGCCACGTCTCCTGCTGCTCCAGATTGTGCCCTTTCAGAGTAATGTAGATGTAGCCACTGAGGTCCTGCCAAGAGACAGCCCTCACCTGCTGGGCAGCTGTACATGAGATCGGCAGCGCCTTCCAAAGAGCTTCTGCACTGCCCAGTCTGCCCTTGCTCCATCTGGGAGGACTTGCTATGAACCCTCTCCCTGGGAGCAGGATCAGGGCAGCACAGGGTGCTCTTGGGAGAGAAAATGGCCCCGCAGCCCTCAAAGCACAAAATCCTCTCATTTAGCAGTCTGTTTTCACTAGGCTGATCCTCCCTTCTGTGGAAGGAGGAGGGAAATAGCAGATTTTATTTCTATCTTGGGTCAGAAGGCCTGGGGGGTTCTTGAGGAGTAAATGGCAGGGTGGAAGTACTGGCCATTGCTTTCTGTCCCTTCTCTGCTGACAACATGGGAGACTCTCTGCACCACAGCCATAGCTGAAGTTCTCCAGTCTGAGTCTTGCTTCCAGACTCACAGCAGGCTCAGCTGAGATCACAGATGCCAAACTCGCTGTGTTTTCTTCTGTCTTCCCTCATCTTTCAGGAATCCCATTTAGCTTTCTTTTAAGATCTCAACAGGTTAGAGTACCTCAGGTGCTCTTGGCACCTCCCTTTGCACCCTTCTTCTCCCTGGACCATATCAGGTCTCTCTGCTTATCCTTCTTCTTATGTATTTCTGTCTGTAAGGAGTACAGCTATGCTCAGTGACCACCAAATCATCCCTCCAGAACAAGAAGGTGCTTTTCTTCCAGGCTGATGTATTTGTTTTGGAGGTTGTCTTGATTCAGGTGAAAGTGTTTGCACCCTGAATCTATCAGCTACTCAGAGTCGCTCAAATTACTTTCAAAAAGTAATTTGTCGCTGATTCCCACATCCAAAAACTTATTGTCAATCTCGTGTTCTTGGTGACCGTCGCAGTAAAAGATAGTCACATATCCAAAATTAGAACCCGGCTGTTGCAAGCTCTGGGGAAATAAACCTGAGGTGCAAATGAAAGAGAGGTGTTTAGTGACAAATATAGTTCAGTTTCCAGTGCTCACTTTGATGGCTTGCTAGAAAGCAGTCTCCAAACTTTCTGGCCCTTCAGCAGCACTTCTAAGCGAGTTATGCATTGCAAGTGACATCCTATGGGTTTCCCCCCACTGCGTTCAGATTAAAGACATGGTCCCATTGGCCTGTGAACGATGTCCAGGAGGCAGCAGATACCAGGGGTATCATACACAGAGGTATGATCATATGTCTGTAACAGGACTCAAGGGCATTTTCTTCCAATTCAGTTTGGGCAAGGTTCATCTTCCTTGACTTAGGTGTCCTAAAAGACAGATATCTAACTTGGGTTAGTCATTCCAGGCTTTTCCTATAATAAATACAGAAGAATAGGTGTTTCCAGAGGTAATTTCATGGCAGCCAAAAACAAATGCATAAGAAATGCCAGATGCATTGCCCTCAAGAGGTGTTTATATATCCAAAATAAAAATAAAGGAACCTTATGATGACCAGCTTAGACATCCAACTTTTAGACATCCTTAGCTGGAGAAGATGGATCCCACATTCTACTGGGAAGCTCAGTTGTCCAAATAAAAGCAATTCAAGGCAAAATGTTGCTTTCAACATTTTTCCCAGTGCAAAGGATACTAAGAAGAAATTATGCCAATTTCTTTTTTAAGAACTGAAATATATATATATATATATAATGTTTGAATTGGCTTCGGTTGTTGAAGGAAGCATAGACTACTGCACTAGAAATGTGCTAGAAATGCGCTAGAAATGTGCTAGAAATGTGCTAGAAATGTGTGAAATGCAGGCAAAGCTGTAGGGAAGCAGAGAAGAAAGGGTTATCATAGAAAGGGCAAAATAAGTAAAATGTTAATATCGTAGCAAAGCATTGTGGTGTTCACATGGTTAGGGAGATTAGACTCATGAGCCTGAGCTAAGAAACAGTTCTTTCTTGTTTCTCAGATTTATTCTTAGAAGAGAAGTTTAGGAAAAAATACTCCACCTTGACCCCAATTCAGAAAAGGAAAAAAAAACATTGAAATTTCTAAAGCTTACCTCGTTCTTAATTTTCCTGATTTTCTTTGAAAATTACCTGTGTTCACACATGGAAGCAGAAAAAACTGCCTTATAGGACATTTCTGGATAAAGAGCTGAGGTGAGCACAGATAGATGATGTGTATTATGCCTTCTACTAGTGATACAAATTTTCAATTAAAGCAGGGTCTTTTTGACAGCATAAGATTAAGACGTTTTTCTCAATATCACATTTATTTTCTGGAGGAAGGGAAATGTCTCTCTAACAGCATTTAGGCACTTTGCCGGAAATAAACTTCTCCATTAAAAGGCTGGATTTTGATTGAAAAAACATGAGTGAAAATGG
This sequence comes from Aphelocoma coerulescens, assembly GCF_041296385.1. Classification (NCBI taxonomy): domain Eukaryota; kingdom Metazoa; phylum Chordata; class Aves; order Passeriformes; family Corvidae; genus Aphelocoma; species Aphelocoma coerulescens. Next base: position 7,787,746 of record NW_027184085.1, read on the forward strand.
CAAAAACCTGCACACGGAGTCTGAGCTGAGGGGCTTGCAGCAGCAAACTGCAGAGCTGCAGCAGTGTAGACCCAAGGTCCCTCACTTACGCTGAGCTTGCCATGCTGACGTGCTGGAGGCATTTAAATATATCACAGAGGCTTCTGTGATATATTTAAATATATCACAGAGATTCTTCTTTCATCTTAAAACCTAGTAGGTCGTTACTGCTCATTCTGACATCAGTGCTGGGAGGAGGCAAAATGAAAACCCTGTTCAAGGGCAGTGCCCAGCTCTCTCTGCCACAGCCAAAATCCGGCTCTGTCTGTCCTCTCAGAAAGGATCCTCCTTGTCATGTAAAAATCACAGCTTTTTTAATCTATCCATGGCATTTACACTGCCATAGCCAACCGTGGCAGGGATCAGTCATTGATAGTACTGATCTGCTTAACCTCTCTGACAATGCAGAGCAGAGACATGAGCCAGTTCCAAAAATAAAGATGGTTCTCACTGAAAGTGAAGCAGTTAAATTTGCAGGGTGAGAAGAATACGGGCTGAAAAGCAGAGCAGACCTGGCCATTGAGAAATCATCCAGGTTGTCATAGGCTGTCTGTTCTTTTGCAGGTGACGAAGGTTTTTGACTTTATCCAATGTACTGACCCAAACCTACTGTTTAATTTGCCCCAGAGGAAGCCCCGCTCCCTGCAGCCCTAATCCCAGGGCTGCCCATTTCTTCAACCAGCCCATGTTCAACAGGCAAGCAAGGACCCATAGCATTTGGGAGGGAACCAAAGCAGCTTTGAGGCTAAGCAGGATATATGTGAGCCCACTTAAAGAGCAGCAGGAAACTCTACCACATACTGACCCCTTAAAAATGTTCCCAGAGCCAAAACTGCCCTTGGTTTCTTCTTACTGATCAGAAAAAGTGCTTTTCTCAGACAGGGCAGTTTTGTCAGCCTCACAAGAAAGCCACCCTTCCTCTGGGTTGTCCCTTACTTGCACACTGAAAGAAACATGATATTTATGTTTCCAAAAATGTGGAAGTATGTACATGTATGTACCTTGCACAGTATCATCTCCCCTGAATAGGAAGAAGCTTAAGATTGGCCTTGTTCCAAATCATGTTGAACACGCCACCTGGAAGGAACAGAGACATCTGGAAAATCATTCCACAATCTCTGAGGAAATTACAGGAGAAATACTGGATGATTGGAAGAACAGCCCTTTGTGGGATTCTTACTTTATCAGCCAATTTCACTTAATTTTTTTTTTCATAAGTAGCATATGTTCAGAACTTTAACAAGAAATCTTTGAGTTCTGGGGTGTTTTTTTATTTGTTTATTTAATTTTCCTCATAAATGAAAAAAAGTTTTAGAAATTTCAGAGGTGGCAGGGCAGAGGGTGAGGAAAACAGAAAAGAAAAAAAAAAAAGAGAGAGACAAGAACTATCTGATAATTCACACTTTAGGACTTTAGGGTGCAACAGTGGGGAGGTTCACTCCCTTGCCTGGAATGTGGTGCAGATTAAATGAGCCCACAAGAAGCTGTAGCATGCCTGGACTGCTGCAGTTCTAGCTGCAGAAGGAAGAATCACTGGTTAGTGCTTCCCAAAGTCCTCCATCAGACAAGCAGGGCTGTTTAAAAAAACAGCAGAGTTATCTCTGGTAAGAATGAAGGTCTAGGTAAAGCTGAGATTTTGTGTGCCCATGCAAAACATGGACTGTGGTGTGCTCTGGGTATGGGGGAATGAGGCGGAGAGCACACCTCCACGAGTTGTCCTTCTCACCCATGTGCAGTGCCTCTGATGCAGAGCTGCTCTATCCTCATGTTTGTAATCCCCCTTTAGACATGTTGATTTTACTCAATAAAGAAACCAAACAAGGAAGAGAGATAGAGCACACAACCCACCAAAATTCGCATAATACTCACCTACTTAAAGCACCTAAGCACTTCATCCTAAATATCTCTAATGGAATTAGGTATCCTCTCTGTTAAAGATATTGCTAAAGATAGATGTGCTATCCCTTCTCAGTGACTTAGTTAAATACAGGGAATTGCATGGTATTTACTTTAAATGCCCCCTGGAGATAATAGGTAAACTGTACTCTTCCCATTGCTATTGTAAGGTGAACAGCAGAGAAAGCATTAGCTGAGGTCATGTAGATACTTGGGGAAACCAAGACATGTAAGAAAATCACAGGCAACTCCACTTCAGCCTTAAATTCATTCTGCACTTAGCAGGAATACTTACAATTTGTACACTGTGCCTATGCAGCTCACCTCAAGATTTAACTAAAATTCCAGTGTCTGCTGTTACTGGTTGACTCACGGTGCTGTTCTTGTTTGTGTGTATTTGCTCCAGTAACCTGAATAAATTTCTCACATGAAGTTCATGCTATACCTCAATATCTGCAGTTGAAATCCCACTCAGGGGCAAGGAGTCTAGATCTTTCCACTGGTAATAGAGACAGTTTGCATGGTTGAATTTAGCTTCATTCCAAATTTTCAGGTATTTGCTGCCAGATGAAATGAATTTCAGAGGTTCTCTGAAATCCAAAGAGTTTGGATTTCTCTTTAAAACCAATTAGGATGAGGGAAAAACTCCCTTTAGGGTCTACATCTAAACCCTCAGCAAAATCAAGCTTCAGTTTCCTTATCCAAGTTGTCCATCACTTACACAAACATGTCCTCAAGCCTTAACCGTGTTCATAGCACAGCTAAGGAACCAGGAGCCATATCCACCCCCAGGACTTTTAGGGGATGCATTTGTACCAGCAGCAAGCACAGGCACCTACTCCAAGAGAAGAGAGGATCCATCCCTTGGTCTGCAGCTCTGCTCCTTGCGTTTCTTGCAAAGTCTGAAACCTGGCAGAGCAGTGTGTAGGTTGGGACAAACACTAATCCCTGCGTGCCACACAGCTGCCAACACATGGCCTTGGAGGGGGGAGTCTGCCATGCAGAGCTAGGGAATGGTGGTAGGACTAAGTACTCTGGACAAGTAAAACACATTAGGGTCCTAACTCTGCCATAGAATTCAAGAGAAGCATGGGAAAGGATGCTAGCTGAACAACTCATCCGAAGGAAAGCTTCCTCAGTGCACAGGGACCAGTCCAGTGCCATGGGTGTGAGACCATTTAAGCTCACATTGGCCACTGAGGTACACACTCCTTTTGACAGAGCTCTTTTCTCCCTTCTCTCTTCCTTGACTTTATCATTCAGTTCCTTGCGAAATAACGTGAAAGCATCTGCTATCTCTTTCATTTAATTTGTAAATACACTCCCAAAGGGCTGGCAGAGCACATGTGTCAGTCCTTGCTTCCAAAGGCAAGGAATGCAGGCTCCTGCCCTCACAGGACATGCCCTCCATCCTCGCAGGAGCCTGCTCACCATATATCAGCTGGAAAGACGTTTAAAAACGGGTTTGGGTGATTTCTGCACATACCTAGTGTGTGGAGGTGGTCGAGGGGAGGTGGGGAACTGTAGACATGCCTCAGATGCCCCCTGCATAGCTGGACACAGAGGATAACAGACACCTCCACAGGGCTCAAATGTGTGATGTCAGATGTATTTGGCCCAACAAGCTGTTATGTTTTCTATGAACTACAGTCATATCTGTCTTTTAGACAAAAGTAAGAAAAAAACCCCACCCTTCTGCTCTTATTAGCTTTCATGCTAAAGATCACTAAATATGAGAGAAGGGAAAAGACAAAATTTGGGAGTACATCAGCACTTACTCAGATGTATTAGCTAAAGCAAGGAGGGTCGTTGCAATCCCTTTGCCATATTATTACTTGAGATAGTCCTTGGACTGCAGCTCAGTCATTTACAGAGTCCTTGAGACCGCAAACTTGTCACCACAGCTTATGTGGTCGTTCTTCCCCACAGCAGACTGTTAGAGGCCTCAAGGTTTCACGCATGATTGTTATGATTACTATAAATTATCTTTTTATTGCACATTGAATCCTCAGGCACTGAGCACCTACAAAATCATGTTTCTTTCAGCAGCAGGTGCAGGCTTTCAGTTCCTGAACACCCTCATACGGCTGAGAAGACAGCTGAGACAGCCATCTGGAGACTCGGGAAGCAGCGTACCTGGTTCTCTAGCTCCTCAGCTCTCTCACTGTCTTCATGCCTGACAGAAACAAGTCTTTCCTCTGCCTGGCAGCACACAGACTTCATGGGTGACGTGGCTTATTCTGCTGGGTGCATTCCCCACCCGAAATCCAGAGACAGGATCTTACACACACACACTGCACCGACCAAAAATGGAGCCAGAAGTCTGGTTTCCCATTCTTTGACAAGTAAACACTTGGAAAATGTGCTTCTTTCTTTGGAAATCGGTATAGACTGATAGCTAAATAGTCGGTTAGCTCTTGATCATTTTTCCTGGCTGTAATCATATTTAACTGAGGGTATGAAGTGCCCATGGGACATTTTGAAAGAACCATGTTAATCCCCTACTGACAATGTTGTAACATGTTTCATGTCATCTTGCTGTGTTTGGTGTGCTCTGGGATTAATCTTCATTCCTCAACCCTAGCACAAAGCAGGTGACTGAGGCACAGAAGAGTGGGCAATGTGCCCAAGCTGAGCCAGCAGGAAGGTGGCTGAGCCAGTTTTAAAAGTCAGGAGTTCAAACTTGGTCCAGCACTTTGGCTCCCTAAGCTCTCACCTGTTTCTTTCAGTCTCTGACCTGTCTGCCAGTCCCACCAAAGCTAGAAGCACAGCTGGGGTGGGAGGAAGCTCTCCAGGCAGAGGTATATTTGCTCCCCTCTCCCTTCTTGCACCTGGAAAATGTATTGCACTGAATAGACCGACAAAATCAGCACCTTTATAGACAGGCCTCCATACCAAGAGAGATTTCATCCTTGCCTGCTGCTTTAGATTGGGCTGATTGGCAAAGGTGGGTAAATCCCTACCCTTTGTTTAACAAGATGGGAAAATGATGGAAGGCAAGAAACGCCCACAGCCCTCCCAGGTACAAACGCTCAGGCTGCTTCAAGCCCTTTCAAGTGGTTTTGTCTCCAGCGATTTGCACTTTCCTGCCTCCCACCCCTTCCGCACATTCCCCTTCCCGCTCCCAACTCTGTCTTGCCAAGTTCTTCCAGCGCTGTTATTATTTGTGAAGCGTGAGGAGAGTTATGACAAGGGAGGGATGTCATTAAACCACGCCGGGAGGAGATGTCAGCCGCCATGCAAACATCTTCCTGACACTCCACTTTCAAACGATTTCAGAAACTGCACTCAGATGATTTCAGGTTGGGTAGGCCTGTCAACTTGGATGGACGACACGCGTTGCTTTGGTGCCAGAGACAGCTCCGGAGCCTCTCTGCCGGCTGTTGCACACACGCGTACACAGCCCCGTCCCCACACACACAGCTGCACATCATTATTTTTATGCCACTCCAAGACAGATATCCTTGAATGCCGCTGGAAGCGTCAAACTTTCACTGCAAGAGAAAGCTTTAGCATTTAGAGGGTTCTTGTGTGATGCAAATGAACCAGAAAGGTAGGAAGGCATCCCAAATGCCACTCAATGCATTTATAAAAAGATAAGGTGACTTTGTCCTACCCTACCATATCACTTCATTACCAAGTGTCAGCAAAGAGCCTGGCAGCTCGATTGGTTGATGAAATCACATGACCCAAGTGTTATCTTGCAAAAACACATGAAATTACTAAGCTTGAACAGCAAAGGAGTATAAATATCCCTACATTTTATTCCCATCAACCAATAAAAGACTATGTATCTCTTTATTACCTTTCATTTTTTCCTCACATTGGGGGAAAAAAAACAAATTCCCCATCTAATTTATAATTCAAGATATTTTGCTATCTAATATATTTATATTATTTTCTTCAATATCTAATTGAAGTGCTTTGTTTATGCATTATTCATTTGATCTTTGTTTTCCATCCTTATTGTTAACTTCCAATGCAATTTTAATGGGCTCATGGTCAGAGATCAGGGTGGCAGACACTTTGATGCTGTGTTCACTCACTGACAAAAGGGCAGGAAGAAAATGTGAGCTAGGAAGACTTTAAAGCCATCATTTCTGATCCAGATCTGAGCTGTGTCGTGCTGGTACGTGCCTAATTTTCATGGGGGCAAATTTCCTGGCTTTGCTCTGGTAGTCATGTAGGTGTTTGGGTGTCACACTACCAGCAAGCAAGAAGAAAAATGTAATTGCTTGAGCTTCTGCAGAAGTGGACATTAGCCAGTGCCTGCTGAGGTCTGTGGAAATAACGCATTCTGCTGCTCTTCAACTTTTCAATGCCTCTGCTGAATTGCTCACACAAGTAAACAGAGGTGAAGGTGATGGATGTGGAGTGTTAGACAGGAAAATGGGTTGGTGTTCAAGACTTTCTAGTACCTAGGGTGGTGCTGCACAATCAGGAGTGCACACTAGACTCAAGCAACACACTGCTCTGTAGACTGTGATTCAACCATTGGACAGTACAGTCTGCCTTGTGTCTGACCAGGTACCAGGTATGGCCTTTTAATTCAAGACATTGGAGTTTCAGATGGGTCTCCACCTCATGAATGTCTCCTGGTCACAAATTTTGTTATTCAGTCATTCATTGAACTCACAGTTAAGCTGTCTTCCACAGGCAAAAATTCAGCAGTTCTCTTTTAGCTAAAATATTGCAGCACAGCCCCACTGAGATATGAAAGAGTCAGGTTCACTGCTCACTCCAGACAAAATATCACTTTCATTTTAACTCTTTTTTTCTCAGCTGATCTCAACAAAGACATTTTGCAGTAGACAAAGAGTTAACAACAGTGTAGGAAATACAATTCAGCCTAGGAAAATAACTTATGGATTTTCTTGGCATTTCTCGATATCAGCACAGCTGTAGCACTGTCTCACCCCTGAACAAATATTCTTGGCCAAGACACGGGCTCTCACAGCCCAGTAAAGGGCTTCTGTAGGAAGGAGTGCACGCAGCAAACAATGCTAACCTGAGTTTACAACTGCTGCCCACTGAAAGTTGGCATGGACGGGTAGTGGAAGTATTAAGTGATAGAAGACATAGAGCATTGAAAGTGACAGGCAGCAGATGTAAATAGAGGTAATTTTGTGCAATAACCCACCAAATTCCATTTTAATGAACTTAGCTCTCCAGTCTCCACAAGACAAGACATTACTAAACAAGAGAGAATGAGAGGGAGGTCCAACAATAGTGTCATGAAGACAGAGGCTGCTAAAAATTTGCAGCAGCAATCCCGCAGAGCGCAGATTCCTGGGAGTAAATCCACCAGCCAGCTTCAGTTTGCACCCGCGACAGGAACGGCAGTGGCACCAAGGATGCCTAAGGAAGAATCTGTACTCACAGGATGATGGAAGGAAAGACATGAGGAGTATATTATTCATTGCACATTCCAACAAGAAACCTGGCAGCAGATGGTGGAAATAAGGAAGATTTGTGGGATCGATGTTTGACGGACCAGTGTGCCTTTGACTTCCTTCTTTCCTTTGTTTTGCACATTTATTCCTCTTGAATTAACTCATGGAAGAGGAACAGATGCCATCAGGATTGAAAACAGCATTTTCAGTAGCTTGAAACTAGTGCTTGAATGGAGGATGTCAGCATTTCCTCTGAATTGTACAAATCAGTGGCATTGTAACAGGGCCATTGTTTATAGATTTTTTTTTATTAGAGATTCTTAAGGTCAGTTGCTGACAAATGTTTTTCAGAAATATTGGGGACCATTTTAGGAATTCTCTCTCATCTAACGATACATCATTTTCAAAAGCTGGAAATAAAATCTGCCAGGTGTTTTGGATTTTCACACTGAAATAAATCTCCATGTTTTCTGGAGCAGAAATTCCTGACTTTGATTCCCTTTCCCTCATGTTTGACTGACAACCATTGACACACAGTTGTGAATGAAGAGTTGCTGTCTATCTGAACTCAATGGCCTCAGACTTTCCCCTAGATAATTCATGTTATTCAAATGATCAGAAATCTATAAATCTCAGAACAGAAAAGTGCAGAAATGGCATCTTCATTATTCTTCTGTTTCTTTTTTCTCATCAAGGATATAAGAGTCAGTTTTTCATATGTAGCTGCTGTTTCAGATTCAACATTCTCATCCTCAAAGTTTGAAATTCCTTCACGTTGGTCTTTGCCTGTGGTTAGAAGAGATGACCATCTTTGTTAGAAAATATTCTTGTACAAAATGCATCAAATTCAAATAAAATATCCTCATACCAACTCTTCCTACCTACTTTAGAACCACGCTGGCAAGTTTATTTCTGAACAGAGGAAAGAAGCATAGTATAGCTGATGGGCTTACCATAGGGGAAAAGGGAAACAAAATGAAAACATCAGTGAAAATGTTACCCTTGCCTGTAGAAAATGTAATTTTAACACATCTTCTATCTGTTGTAAAATCAACTCCTTTAATAAGGCCACATTGTTCCAAAACCTAGTCAGCACTGGAAATTAAATTGCCTATCTCGAAGTAGTTTTGATGGGGAATTTTCATCCTGCTCTGAAACAGCAAGTGTGGTGAGATAGCTGTCCCAGTCAAGCCCCTGGTTGTACTTGGTAATACTTAAAAGCTGTTAATGGCAATGCAAAACAGTCCTATGCTTGCCTGTGTAAAAGTGCAAAAATCACCAGAGGCTTCATGTGTGAAAAGGAATTTCTCCTCCCTTTCCCCATGTATCTGGTCCTTTCTCAGTGTTCAAAAGAATTTGAGTGCATGGTGGGGAAATATCTTTCTAGCATGAGAGAAGGAGTAAAGGGGGGAACAAAAAGAGACAGAAAAGGAAAAGAAAATTCTACTTGATTAGCTTCTTAGCATCAGTTGGCCGTGACAACTCTTTGAATATGGATGAAGTCTACAAGAGGGATCATCTGCCAGCAGTAGTTGTTACCAAGGAAGTAAGTGATGCTGGAGGTCAGAGGGCACCTGTCTCGCCAGCTAATGAAAGAATTGTGGGAGACAGAGCTTTTCTAGCTGATTAGTATAAGGGCTGTAATTCCTGTCCTTCCCACCCCCACACCTTCTCTGCTCTCTCTTTTAAAATGATACCAAGGCTATTGTTGTTATTGTAAGTGGGATGTGAAAAAGATCGTCCTAGGAAGAGCTTTGACTCTCTTAAGTGATATTTTGGCCAACAGCTTTTGCCAATATCATCATCCCACACAGATTCTGGGAGAGAAAAGCAACTCTTTTCTGTAATCTCTGCCAGACTTTTTTCCCAATCATGCTGGGAGCTGAAAGTCATCCTTGATTTTCAAGAGGGAGAAATGCAGTTGTTGGAAGCGACTGATTAAGCAGGAATGTATATATGGGGGTGGGAGTGCTGGAAGAAATAACTCAGGAATGTTTTATCTGTAAGGGCAACAAAGAAAAAAAGATTTTTGATAATCTCAGGCTATTGCTTCAACCCACTTTTTTCACCCAATTTACTGCAGAGATAACCTAAATAATGATATAGTTAGTCCTCCTTTTAGGTGTCCTGAGAACTCCATCCTCACCCTTCCAAAAATCCCACAGCACAAACAGACCTTTGAGCAGAACCATGGACACAGACCAAACCTGGCAATTTGAGGATAAAGTATCTGCAAGTCTGATTTGAAAGCAGATTTAGGCATGCAGCATTGTACACTAACCAGTGCATTTCAAACACAGGGAGGCAGAACATATAAAGAAAAACGTGCAGAAAAGAAAACAGACCCAGGAGTTTTAGGGATCACTCTGTTTTCCAAGGCAAGGCATAAACCAGAGCCTTCTCATTTCCAGGCAGAAGGTTCCTCTGGTTATCTCAGTCTCTGTCACTCTCTGGCTCAAACTTTCCCTTACCTGCAAATTTGTTACGGAAGCTCATCCTTTCATGGCATAAATCAGTAAGTTTCAGGACAGCTTTGGTGATTTCAGGAGCAAATTATTTGGCCCATGCATTTCACAGACAGACCAAAGATCTTGCTTGACCTCTCTAAAGAAGTGCTGGTCTGATCCTCCTATTTATTTATCAAGTAAATGCCTGTCAGTGAATTTAAGATGTTGTCAGAGGGTATGAATCTACACACAGGTCTTCCATAGCCAGGATCAGGTTTCACATAGTTTAATTAATGCTGAAGATAAGGCATTTTCCCTTCCACTAGCAGAGGAAAGAGAGAAGGTGTCTGAAACTTCTTCATTGTTGAGCTATCACTCAAAAACTTTGCTTCACCATCAATCGATACCATGCAATTGGGAAAAGATGGATATAGTGAGGCAGCTACTCCCATGATAACACCCAAACATGGATAGTTATTCGAGGCTGCAGTGAAAGACACATCTATACCAAGGCACTGTGATTGAAGTGTCCTACTGCAGATCACTGTGAAAAGTACAGAGAAATGCCTAAAAACCCCTTTCCCTAACCAAGGTCCTCCAAAAGTTTTCACTCCTGTTCTGTTGAGGTGGATATAAGTTAATTTTCAGGTGTAATATCTTATCAGCTCACACTTTCAAAGGTATTTACCAGCAGAATTTACTGAAAGAATTTATACTCCATTGGTGTGAAAGTCTTAATTTGCCTCCTGATGAAAACAAAATCTGGGTCATGTTTATAGATTGCATTTTTAAGTGGAATTTATCTTTTGTATACAAATGTATATATATATATATGTAGTTTATCTCTTTTGAGCGTGTTTTCTTATGTAAGTGTGGGTGGTAGGAAGAAGAGAAGCTGTTTATATCTCACTTGACAATTTTCTATGCATTTTCAAGTCTTGATAATATTAAAAGAATGAAGATGAGTTCAGCAGAGATGGGACACAGCTAATAGTGTTTCCTCTACAGAGTGAGTATCCGCAATTGCAAATAAATTGTGCACGATTGTGCACATTTGGTGACTCTGCCCATAGGCATTCAATCTGAAATTAGAAGTATTTACTTTCATGTGCTGTTGCACAGCCAGCTTTAGGGAAACCATGGCCCTGTTAGGTTCTGCATAATCCTGTTAGCATCCTGAACAGCTTTAAGGAACAAACTCACTTTTAAACTAGTTGGTCAGGTTTAATGTTCCCTAAATTTACCCACATCTAAGACATCTAATTAAAATGCAGATCCTTCCAAGGATCCTCCCAAGTCAGTCAAGACTTGCAATATAGAAAATGGAGAGAAAAGTGCTTTTTAAAGGGAAGTGTGATGTGGCTGAAAGCAGATTACCATATTATGAGCAGAGTTGTGCCCTCGACTTTGCAGAGCAGATCCCTGTTAACTACCGAAGAAAGACAAGGATGATTACCTCAAATAGAGGCAAGTCTTGTAGTAAACACTTAAATTTCTCCAAATGGATCCCACCCTTTCAAAAGCAATTAGTCTGCATATTACTGAAGTTAATATTTCGTTTTCTTTTCAGACACAGTGAAAATGCTATTCCAGATTGCAAGTGAGGAAGGATTTTGGACAAATACTTTATTCACTGGGAAAAAAAAAGTTAAGCACTGAACGGAAATATATGCATGCTCCTATCAAATAATAAGATACCACAATCCGTTTACTTGATTGAAAATGTGAAAAAATTTGCTGATGAGGTGTTTTTTTAAACAAAGCTATTTCTTTTCCTTTTTCTCAATTTCCTTTATTGATCTGCTTGCTTTTAATGAAAAGGGAACAAAACATAACAAAATCAAAAGTTGTTACATTTTGGGTCAGGAGAGACATTCTTGTAAACTGGAAATATATTTTTTAAATTATTTTGTTGATATGCATTTTGGACAGTGAAGTAAACAGTATTTAGACACATCTCAGTCCATGTGTATGGCTGCCAGCACCTACCCACAGACCTCGGAAAGAGCTGCCTAGGGCAGCCTTTAAGGATAGTGAAGGTCAAGGGTCTGTGAGGTCTGGGAAGTCAGCATCAAACACATATAATAGATATTATATTTAGACTGGATATTAGGAAAAATGTCTTCATTGAAAGAGTGATCAGGCATTGGAAAAACCAGCCCAGGGCAGTGGTATAATACTATCCTTGGAAGTGTTCAAAGGGGGTGTGGATGTGGCCCTTGGGGGATAGAGTTTCATGGTGCTGGGCTAACAGGCTGGATGATCCGAGAGGTCTTTTCCAACCTAAATGATTCTACGATCCTATAGGGATCCTATGTTCATTTATACAGATATCAATGAAAGGAAAAGTCACTCCCTGGGCAGTTTTAGCTATCAGTTTCCTTCCCCATAGGAAGACGCAGTTTGCCACAGCAGATGGGACCAGTGGTCGATCCTGTCAGGTACAGTGCCTCCAGCAGTGGTCTGTGCCTGGTGCATCTGAAGCCCTCCCTCCCGGCAGCACCTGGCCACATGCATGGTGCTGGACAGAAAGGACAAATTCCTCCTCAGGCCCTGCAGCGCTGACCTGCTGTACTACTGACACACACAAAGACAAATGTTCTATCCAAATCTTGGGCTGTTGCAGGTCAGCTTTGCACCTGAAGAGTCAAGACAGCCCCCTGGGTTATGTCTGGGCACAACACATGCATTAAGTCAGAGAGTTCCAGGGACAAAAGGCATCTGTGGGGACTGAAATGTGGCCTGCAGGAAAGGCCTGCAGCAGAGGGCAGCCCAGGCCCAGGACATCTCCCTCCACCATGGCCTGATCGTCGTTCCTAGTAGGAGAGCTTGACATGGAGGATGAGCCTAACCTTGATTTAGATTGTCTAAGGCACCATCTCTCTGCTTTAGATTTTAGGACGATTGACATACCTGGGTACTTCCAGTTGTTTTCAGCAAATGAATCCCCCCTCTATGCACTTACCTGATTCTGAAGAGAAAAAAGTCCAGGGACCCCTGTAGACATCAGACAGAGCACAGGAGAGGGAAAGGAGATGGACCATGTGCTCAGTCCTGCCCAGACCCTCAGAACCCAGTACTAGGCCCAGCTGTGGCAGGCTGGGAGCACGCATTTGTCTTGGATATTCATTATGAAAGCCTTTTTAGGAACCCCTGAATCTTGTGAGGAATGGGAACAGCCAGGGGAGGGTTTGAAGAAGAGAATCATGGAATCTCCTGAGTTGGAAGGGACCCACAAGGATCATGGAGTCCAACTTCTCTCCCTGCACAGGACAGAGGAAGGAGATTGGAGATTCAGATCTGCTAGGTGAGGAAGAAGGATGAGTATATTAGGAAATGCTTTCTTGGTCATTTTATCAGAGACTTAAATCAGTGAAGTTTCCTGAAAAAATTTTAAAAGGTATTTAAATAAAAGAAGAAAGGAAAGCTTGCCATTCAGCAGTTCAGCTCCAGATCTCCATAACACTTTCAAATGAAAGCATTACCACAGAGCACATTTTATTCCCAGAGACACTCTTGAGCTTGAGCAGAGGGGATTTGCATCTGTAAAAAGGACGGAGAGAAGGAGACAGCAAGGCTTAGCCTTTGTATCCTGCACCAGAGCTGGAGGAGGGGAAAGCCCAAGGAAGGAGGTGTTTGACCCTCACCTGGTTAGCAAAGAGATTGGAGACAAAAACATTTTCCTCCAACAGGCCCACCTCTTTTTTTGTTCCCCCAACTCCAGGGGAGAAATCAGAGCTGCAATCTCCTGTTGTCAGGGGCTAATACATAAATAAATAAAGGCCCAGATAAGATAACAACAGCCACAACAACAACAAAACATGTAGCAGCATCAGGGGCAGGAAGGATCAGCATCTGCTTTAATTAAAAATCTGCCTTCATTGATTTTTTTTTAAAAGAACACATTTGTAGGGATATGAAGAAAATGCTTCCACTCCATCTTAGTTCAATGAGTAGTGTACGTCCGCTGTTAGCTACAAATAAGCCTTTGATCATTTTACTGCTGTCTGTAAAAAAATAATTTTCCTGTGTATTTTCCTTTTTTTTTCCCTTTAAATTGGGAGCTTAAAGAGGGGAGTGGCAATAGACAGATCAACTTGGGAAACCTCCGAATGAGGGTGGGGGAGAGAGCAAAGAGAGGAGAAATGAGAATAAATACACAAAGCAGCATCTAGCAAGGAGGGATCAGATTGCCAGAGCCCAGGGGCTGAAACAACTAACTGTACCAGCCTCAGCTCAGAAAACTAAAAATACTGTGCCTGCTGCTCCAAGCTGCCTGCTCCCCTCTGCAAACATAACAATTAGAAGCATGTTGGTGTATTAAAATTGACAAAAAGCATGCATTTCGGCCCAAATTTAACTGGAGTGCTTCCTTGTGCTCACTCTCAGAGGACAACTGAGGGATGAGGGAGAAGGCAGTGTGGAAAATGCTGGTCCATGTGGAGGTGGGACATGGGGGACAGTTTTCATTGCCAGAGATGGCACTAAGCAGTGCAAAGCCTAACATGTGAAGATGGAGGTGGGCGGCAGAGAGCTGCCCTCCTTCCCAGGGAGAGAGCCTTGGTGGATGCAGTGTTTGCCTCTGCTGCCAACTTGAGCAGTATTTGTATGGAAATCACTCATGTTTCCCGCTGTAAAATGAGCTTAAGACCACTTTGCCTGCCTCCCAGGGCTTCCTGAGGGTAAGCAGATTAAAGGTTTGGAAGCGTGTGGGCACCACAGCAGTGGGGAGCAGAGGCCAGCGTGGCACAGCCAGGGCTTGGGGGGATGCAGAGTTGATTGCAGCCGCCAGGATTGGGTCCTGCTGCCTTCCTGTGTCACATAAGTGTGAAAAGCCATTGCAGGTGGTGGCACTAAAGCAAAGTAGGCTCATTGCCTGGTCAACAAGGGATTTTAATGCAGCTTCTATCCACCTCCCTCCTCTTGCCCCAGCAACAGCAGTGGGCTTAGCACGATGGGGCTCTCTGCTGCTTTGTGCAAAATCCCTCCCCATCCTCCTGACAGCATCAGTGACCTGTCCTAGGGCTGGCCATGCTCCCTTATGCTAAGGGGAGAGTGGAAAAAAAGTCAGTTTTTCCTAAAGCACTGAGAATTCTGGAGCTGGCCTTGGTGGGAAGGCAAGGGGATCAGTTAGGAGGCAGGAGGGAACAAAGTGGGGCTTCTCTGCTGGGAACTGTGTGGTGGCACAAACTGCTCCAAGATCCCAGTGAGTAGATGTGTCCTTTTGGCTGTGGGTGTCTTTTTGCACGGTCTCTGAGAGATATTTTTCCATGGTTGTACATCATCACTACCATCACCCCACGACTTTCCAAGGCTTTGGGAGGTGCACAGAGTAGACATGGTGTGTCACCACACAGTTGCAGCTTCCTACCTTTAATCTATGTGCCTCAGAGCTCAGTTTCTTCCAGTGATTCCTGCCGAGGAGAGGAGCAGGAAGGTTTTTCTGTCCCCAGGGGCACTGTGGCATGGGACATACATCACAGGGTCAGAGCACTGGATCTTGCTCCTCTGTGGCCTCACCTCTGGTAGATCCCATTCATAGGCAGCAGTGACAGCGTGAGGGGTCCCTGCATGTGCATGTGTACCCACTGCATTAATACATATGTATGTGTATTTTTACATATCAGTTCTATAGGGCTCAGCAACATCAAAAGGAACCTGGATAATCAGAGCAGAAGATATAAAAGATCAAACAGAATATCTTTTAAACAGATCTGAGAAGCTTAATTTTCATCCAATGTTACTGCAGGAGCTTTTCCTTCTTTTTTTTTTCTCCCTCTCTCCATTTTTTTTCCCACTTCCATGAGTTTCTTTGATCTGTTTTGATGTCTTTTTCAGCTCCTCTTTCAAAAAAACTCTTTTAAAACCTTTTTTTTTTCTTTTCCTTTCCCCGAAAGTCATGGAGGCTTCTAAGAGCAAGAAACTAGCTACATGCAGCATCTCCCCACACACTTTCCTCCCCACAATGCACATGCACTCCACAGTCCCTGTTCTGCTCAGAAACCTCTGACTCCAGGGCAGAGGGATGAAATTAAAACTGCACTGAGTAAAATGTTATTTCCTTCATGTCAAGGGTTTTCAACTCGGTCACTTTTGAGTCTTGTTCAGGGTTTGAATTGGACTACATTTGTGGCAAAAGCTGTTCCCTCAGTTGTATACCTAGCAAAAGGCCAACTTCACAGAGAGAAACCCGGCAGGCTTCATTTCAGACCTGTGCTATCAGTTCACATCGACAAGGATGTGAGTGTAGGGTCAGGTCACCTGAGTTTTCTCTTTGATTTCATTGAGGCCTGGGCAAAGTTACTTAAGTTTTCAGCCTAACTACTGAAGAAATTACTAAATTCTGCAAATCTTCAATGCCTATAGGCAACAAGGAAAGATTAAATTTCACCCATGGATGAAAGCCACCGGAGAGGAAATGCTCTATGGCACATTTTTCACTCTGGTTAAAGGCACACCAGAACATCTCCTCTTAGTTCTCCCAGGTGGTGTGAGGTCTGGTGTCCCTTCAGCATCCTGCAGTACCGAGCTGCCACACACATCATTGCCCTGTGCCATGCTCAGATGTACCACCTCAACCTTGACACCCTGGCATTGCATCCCAGCAGTTCACAGGTCACCTGGCCACATGTGGGGCAGCTGACACTCCCCATATGCTCCCAACAGCCTCAACTCTCCCAGCTGCCTATCCCATTCCTCTTTCTGTAGCAGACACATTTTCAAAAAGCACTTCTCCAGTGAAAGGAGCACTCACCAGCACTTCAGAGCAGGCTCTCCACAGCAGGCACCAAGCACAGGCAAAAGCTAAACAATATCAGTTGAGTGAAGTCAGGTGAATATATGTGGCAGGGCACTGTGGGGGATGGCTGTCTGCTGGGCACAGAGCAGATAAAGCCAAAACTCTTTTTACGCTAGCCTTAAGCAGGCTGCAAGCAACTTCTCAGGATGCCAAGGCTCACATTCCTGCATTAAGGCTCTCCCTCCCTCAACAGCTAGTGCCAGAGCAGTAGGAATGCTGGTCCTGTTCTTCTAATTAATATGATTTCGATCTCTCAGAGTGTCCTCAGAGCCCAGATAAAACGTAGAAAGTGTAAATACTGTACAGAGACACACAGACTCACAAGACTGCCTCGTCTTTTAAGCCGAGTTAGCCTTTCTTGCAGCAAGCAGATGAGCTCAGAGGAATGGAAAAAAAAAGCCTGAACTATTACAGCAGAAGTTTTGTGTGAAACCAAAACTGCCCTGCAGATTGGAAATCTATTTTCAGTCATTCTAGTTCTTTCCAAAATACTAATAATAATAATTGAAGTTCTGAGGCTTTTCAAGTAATTTTTATCCACCAGCCTCCTCTGAAGTACAAAGCCAGCTCATGCCTGTCAGGCCAGCTGGGCTGAGCTCAATCCGAGACACAGGGTGCCAGAAATTTAATCCTGAATTTCCCAAATCTAATCGAAATGGCACAAGCCGTGATTAATAATTCACTACTTTATTACTGATACGATGCCTCGGACTATCACAGCGTCTGAATAATTGATTTGCCAAGAGGGGCGACATGTCCTTTCCTAAAGCAGAGAAAGTTTGACCAAAGAGTTGCTGTGTAAAGCTGGCTAAATGTTTTTAAATAGTTTGAGACTAGATCTCTGACATTCACTTGGTGTCTAAGGACAAGCTGGGAAGAGGCAGACGGGAGGTTTTATACCATCCTCCACAGTACAGAGAAGTCTGTACACTGTCTAGAAGCAAAGGGAAAGAAAGGTGAGAAAAGACTGGAAGAGAAGGAAATTAAGTTACCAGAAGAAATAATCCTTATCCTACAAACTATGCATAGTATGACTATTAGCTGCCTTTAGCTTTGATTCATTAGGTCTGTGTCCCCTTTCTCCCACATTGACCTCTGCTTTGACTAATGATGGTTTGGATCCATTGAGTCTAAGGGATGGTGAATATCCATAAAAGAGCTGAGCAAAATTTGGAGAAACACAGCCAGACTTTGTTTTTTCTCATCCTGGAAGGCTGACAAAAATCTGGATGACAGTCCTACTGTGCCTTAGGATTAGAGGTAAATTTGGGCTAGAAATGGTGTTCCAAAGTTCTCCAGAACTGACAGCCCTATATCTGGGCCTTGAAAACCCCTAGAGTCAGTATTTCAGTTTGAACTTCAAAATTTTCCATCAAAACTGGACCTCAATTTTCCCTTTTGTAAAATAGACATATTGAGCTCTGGTCCACTGTTTTCCACATATTCCTGCGGATGGACAAGAACTCGGAGTACTTTAAACCACTGCTATCTTCTTGACTGGCGTGGCATGGTGACCATACCATGCAAGTAGAATTCTGAAGAATCAGAGACCTTGGTGAGGGAAAACTGAGGCCATGCACTTAAAAAAGTTATGATTTGTACTGTTTATCTCCTGCCATATATGCAAGGTGACAGGTCTACTAGATAGCAATCCCATCTACATACAGTTTTGTTGAAATTTTCAGAGCGAATTGTAGCCTCTGGCACTTTCAGGGAGCAAAACACAACAAAATAAAGCATTTTAACTGCTAGCTGAAAAAGCAGTCCTCTGCCTTTTTTCTTCTCCTCTTTATTTTAATACAGAATTTTGTACTTATAAAACAAGTCACCTACTGAGTTAGTAGCAAAGGGGTTAACATAATTGGGGCTGTTTTCTCCCCCTCTCCACTTTGCCTTTCGTAGTTAAATCAAAAGCAAGTGGTACTGCCTTATTACTATCATTGTGCTGAGATATTGCATTAAAGGAGTTTAGGGTTTCAAATTGAATGTCAAATATAATATCACAGTGGAAACTTGAAGTGCACAGCTGAGCTGCTCAGCTCCAGAGGGTTAGCGCCGCCCGCCCGCCTGCCCAATAGCACTGCGAGCCACTGATCTCCATTTCAGCCCACTGAGCTATCTTCATATGCTCACCACAACTTGCAGGCAGGAGAAGGGGGCCCTGATGGATGTCAGGCAGCTGCAGATGGAGAGAAAGAGAGTTCAGTGTAACGAATTGATTGCTGGGGAATTGATTGGAGTTTTGTATTGCCTCAGCTGTAGCAGCCGATCATAACTAATCAACCCTTTGTCACTTCAGACTGGAGCAGCGTCATGCATGGACCAGGGACGGGGAGAATGTCTTTCATTTTCCTTGGTAGAAAAGTTCCTTGTTGGAAAAGAACCATGGCCATTGCCATATGATTTTTCTACCTCAGTGCTTAGAAGCTGAGTAGTTTCAGGTTTGGAGTCATTTTCTAGGGACATAGACACAATATTGCCAATGCTTTCCTCTACTTCCCCCCCCGTCCCCCCCACTTTCTTGGTCTGATTTATCCTTTTTTCTGCAGGGAACATTAATGAAGTATTCTGTATGATGGAAAAAATGCATAGTACCACATACAAGCTTAATACTGGAAACATGTTTTTATCCTCTTGTTAATGTGAACTAAAGTGTATTAAATTAAATCACTGAGAAAAGCAGATTAGACCTATTCACAGTTTGGAGGAATCCATATGTAGCTTGGAGAACAAATTCCCATTGAAGCAAATTTTCATTCAGTGCAATGAGTTGTCACAGTAATGAGTTCTTGGGGTAAATACTTTATTCTGGTACCTTTTCTTAAGTGCTTGGAGGACTGCCAGTGTTGTTCATCTTTCCAGCCTCACTGGCATCACTGCAGTTATGTCCTACTTATACCAAAACTAGAGCTGTTTAAAAAACTGACCTGACACCACAAAATTGTCTTTCAAGTGCTGTGAAAATCTTAGACTTAACCTATGTTTTTAGTCTGCTGAAATAATTTGAAAGCGCCCTGGAAATCTTGTTAATAGTCTTTGTGCATGATCAGTTTAAGGATCAAAACTCTCTTCTCATCCTCCTTCTTTCCCTACTTTCCTTATAAACCCTCCCTGAGCATAGCCCCTGTAGGACTAGAAGGTACCTCACTTTCTGATTCCCTGAGATGACTCCTGAGATGTCAGGCCCAGTCTCAAGCTGGCATCTCAGACTGCCCAGAGGGACTGGTTTACCATTTAGTGTGGGTAGGAGCTCATTAGCTACTTGTCCTGATAGCTGAGACAGGTAATACAGGGCACACCCCACCCACCACATCATTCCGAAATCATTCCATGAACAAAAACACAACAAAAACATGTGCTGTGCCTGTGTGTCTTTTGCAGACAGGACAAGGGAGGCTTCATCTCTCCAAATTCACTGTTCAGCAAAGAAGTTATGTGTGTCCATGCAGCTCTCTGCTCTGCAGGGAACTGTGACACATTCTGGACTTACCACATATGTAAACACACTCACAGCTGTAGGACAGGCTTCAAGTCACCTATGTGTGTCAGTGCTTTGCTGGACAGGAATGCATCAAGCCACGCTCCTCTATGGAGGAAGCATTGCTAATTCCCAAAGAGTACTTTTGCAGTTGGCATCATCTTTTGATTACAAAAATATCTACAAGCAATTATGAAAATAAAGTCCACTCATCACATGAATTGTGGTATACGCACTGTTGACCCATTGCAAATTAAAAGAGAATTTTGTCAATGTAAATGTCTGAAAGATATAAACCATCCCCAAAGCAAGTGGAAATGTATAGATAGAAGTATAGACCAAATCTGCTAAGAGTGAGAACACCTCACGCAGGAAAGTCTTGGATCAACTCCACAAGTATGATACAGCTTTTTCCCTTTCATTACTCCACCTCCTTGGAGTACAATGAAGAAAGATGGTAACTTTGGTTGATGCTGTGTCTTTGTGTTTGTTTACCATGTTGCACATTGTATTGTAAAAGATTAAAAAGAAAAAGAAACCTAAAAACCTGCAGGGTTAAGTTAGAATTTTATAGCCCAGTTGGGAAATAACATGGCAGGAGCAGCAGGCTCATCCTACAGATGTGTTATATTTTGTGACAAACCCTGGTGCATGCAGAACATCCATCAATCATTGAGATAATTTTCCATCTCATCAATTATGCAAATTAAACCAGAAAAACTATGTTCAAATAACGGTAAGGGCCTGACATAAACCCAGGAAAGCAAGGCAGTTTGGAGAGAAGGTTGAAATCCTACCTTCCCTCTGCCCTGCCATGCACTGGTGTTTCAGGTGACAGGCTGCACATGACCGCCATGGCACAAAGCAGTCTTTTTGTTCCTGCCAGGAGCTCCAGTATCAGCAAACCATGCCATGGCTGCTAACAGGAGCCTGAGGGACAGACCTTTGGAGTCCTTTGGCTGATATTCAATATCCATTCTTTCCAGGCTGAATAAGGCCAGGACCCACCTAAGGTGACTGTGAGGGTGTTCCATGGCCTTTAGCACCATGGGCCTGAATACTGTGATGCTGATGGACTGGCTATGATCCACGCACTGGGTGTGGGAAGTCAGAGGGTGGAGGGAGAAGCCATAGCTCTCAGTGGCTGGGTTTATCTCCCATCTCCCAAAGAAGTGCCAGCAGGAAGAAACTCCTCCTACTACGATGGTCCTGCACCTCTCACAGGACTTAATCCTACTTTTCTAGTTTTTCTCTAATATGACATGACTTAATGAACAGAGCCACACCTGGAGAGAGGAAATGCATTCCTTTTGAAAGAGTGGCATGGGGCTCACGTGGGTGGCAGACGCTGCCCATGTGCAGATATTGTCATTCTCCCAGCAGATCTTCCTCAAAGGCAGAGCAGCATAGTGCGAGTTAAATACCGCAGAGCTCAAAGCTCAAAGTGACAAGAATGACAGTGGATAAGACATTTGTTAGCTTTTCAGGGCTTTGGAGCAATCTTGCAATCAAAACTGCTGTCTTCTCATTGATGCCGTGTTGTCACCACGAAGCCTTGAGGAACTGCAAACATCAATGCAGATAACATAAAGCAACTGCTCAGTCATGGAAAAAGGAGCACTCTCCAATATGCTGATTACTTATTACTATTATTATTGTTGTATAATAATAATAACAATAACAATAGTAATAATAACCACCTGCACAGTGCTGGGCTTCATCTTCTTCTGTTTTGTTTACTTCAAAATCAAGGCAGTGATTCCTTTGACTGAGTATGTGTATCTGCAGGGTATACATCTGTACCAGAGCAAACTCTCTTGGCTGCCTCTGATGTCAACAGGGAGTTAGGCAATATGGTCAGTGGAGTCTGATTAAGATTTATTTCAGCTCAAAGTAAGTCCCCATCATTCAGTCACAAGAATTTTATCCTGCATAGTACTGACTGTATTGATGAGATCTCAGTTTCTGTCAGGGCATCTGGACACCATTTGGACAATGTCTCAAATATTCACACCTACACTATAAAACCTGCTGTTAGCTGGGATCCATTTCATAATTGTTCCAGGTCTGAAGCATCTAGTTTTACACACTCCCAGAGTTACCTAATAATACAGAGAGGGCAAGTCAGTGATTGTGGTATCCCTTTGTTTCTGCAGCACCCTGCTCTTGGAACTTTCTTCCAGTTTCCAGAGAACTTACTACTTTTCATCAACAATAGATTGATGCCTTCTCAGCTGGTATACAGACCAGTTTTTCTACAAGAGGAGTCAAATAAAAATGTGCAGAGAAGTAAATGCTATCCAGTCAAAAAGAAAAGATTTGAAGACAGAAGAAAAAAAAATGTAATTCCCTTGCCAAAGGACAAAATGCTTTTTAATTCCAAGTGCAAGCATCGTAAGACAAAAAACTCATTAAAAAAAAAAAAAAACTATCTATTTAGCTAGCTAACTAGCTATCAGAAAACTTGGAAAAAAATACAGACAATCAAAAAGATTACTTTTTCCAGTGCACCCACACCACGAAACTTTTTTTGCCTTCCAAAATATTACTAGTGAAGCTGTTTGGCAGTTTTTTTCCTCCTGCACCTCCATTTCTGATCACAAATGCATTGCTTGTACTCCCCGTTGGTTACACTCCACATTTGATATGCGACCACCAGCTCTTAAATGTAAGTGAAGAACTATACTCCACTGATTTGTGTCAGTGAAGCTGTGTTTGGGAGATAATTGTTCACTGGGTTTATTTATTACAGTCACTCTCACAGGATCTGCATCACAGTATGGTCACAGCATGTCTCTGGAAATAACGCAAAATGAATTGTATAAATAAATCGGGTACATTAACTCAACATGAGCTTTGCAGGAGCAATATAGTCAATAGAACATATTAGTAAAAGTGACAGGACATTATATATTCAATGATACATGCTAACGAAGGTAGCAAGAAGCATTTATTCCGTAAAGCATACAAATATCATGTAGGGACAGAGGAAGTTTGAGTCACATCCAATTAAAATGGCTTATTTCTGGCAGGTCAGCTGCACTTGACAGATGTCCTCCTATACAGCAGCACCTTGCAATGATCTTTGTACCCAGCCCAACTCATCTCTCATTAGCAAGACATTTCATTACCAGCCTGTGGGACCATCCTCTCAGCATTGCTGATTTCTGTCTGCCCAGCAGAAATGCTGCCGAAGCCAAGAGCATCCTGTAGGTGACTGTCTAGCCAGAGAGGGAACTTGGCACTCAGTAAAGCCCACCTACTCGAGAGGCACCTGAGGCACTTGCAGCCACATTTCCTGAATACTACTCTCTGCACTCTTTTCTGAGAAGGTAGTTGAACAACTTGTAAGATTTTTTTTTTTTTTACCTATTTCTCACTTTTCATCCCTCCTTCACCTACTTTTTACCTCATAAAAACCTCCTAGCAGGGTTCTGATACCTGTTTTTCTTTGTGGAGAATATCAGCTGAGAGTAAGATCTTCTGTGCTGACTGGAGAGCATGGGAATAAGAATAGGAAAATATTACAGTGTTCTGCTTCTCCCGCTGGGAAACAATCCCTCTACTTTATGTAACTCTATCCAGTTATGTAAAGAGTTACCACAGGAAAAAAGGGAAACTTCTCAAGCATTTGTCTGTCAGGTAGAGGAACACATTACCTCTGCAGTTACTTATGACTGTGCTCAAAAATACAAGCATACTTAGGTAGTTCTTTGCATCTACAGGACTTATTCAAAGAATTCAGTTTTGGGAGAGCTGCCAGTGACCACAGTAGCACCCCCACATTCACCAGCAAATTAAATAAGAAAAGAGCCGATTTGTGCATTGGTTTTGCCAGAATGCTGGAGGGTCCGTATAGTTTAGCTAGTAGACCATAAAAAGTACTTAGCAATTATTTCATTCTCTTTCTTCATACTCAGCTTGATTCTCTCAGCCACAGGTTTTAATTAGACAAAAACTTTGCTTTGACTGTTTTCAGCCCATGAAAATTTTGTAGAAGTAGAACAGAAGTGATTATTGACTCAATGAAGGAATGGCTGGTTTTAGACTAAAGGAGCTATGTGTGTGTCCATATATGTACTAATATAGCAGACACAACTCAGATGGAAATAAAAGCATCAGAAGCATCCTGCTGTAGCTCCAGCCTACCAGGAACAAGTATAATTTTATGTTATTTTAAAAAAATATACAAATTATATAGTACATATATTGTATATTATATATTATATATTATATATTATATATTATATATTATATATTATATATTATATATTATATATTATATATTTATTATATATGTATAGTATGGTTTACTGTCTCTATCTCCCATTCCTTCCCTTTTCTTGTACCTATCATTTCTTTTAAGGAGTGGTTAACACTTGATCCCCAAACTGGTGAGCAAAGGTAAGATTTCAAGGATTACATTTCCATTGTTACCTAATGTATACCATAGTATTAAGCCCAGGGGAATCTTTATCCCTTCAATTAGTGAATGGCTCAGTGAGGCACTTTTTAGGTAGCTGCCCATTACTGACATTCCCAGTTTGGCATCCCTGTTGCCTCCAACACTCTTCACTCACACATCCACTTTGGCCAAAGCCAGAGGCATCTGCCTTTTAGCTCACCAGTAAGGGAGAAAGTTGTTTCTTATTTCTATGTCCTCTGAACCAAATGATACCCACATCACCACAAACCCCTTTAGCTAATGAAAGCCTTCCAAGAGCCACTGCTGCTGGTGAAATCGACCTGTGATTTATGTTCATTAACATCATGAACATTACTGTGAAATTTTTCACCCTGGCACTGTCTTTTTCAAGCAATAAAAAATTAATGACTTCCACCAAAAACTCTTCTGTCACAGCAACAGGAAAGCCATTTTCTGAAAATGTGGTTACTCTGCCTCAGCTTGGAGCAGAAGTCAATGGGTGCAGCTCTCTAGATTTATAAACATTTCTTAGAATTAATTTATCTGTGAAGTCTAACATCTTCAATGTAGTTGTACCTGTCAGATACAAATGATTCAGCTATGCAAGATGAAATCCCAATATGTCGATATGATCTACTGTAGAAACAGGTTCTTTTTCTTTCCCCTTTTTCCAATATTAGATAACTAACTCTCCATCCAGACATAAAGAAACAAAAGAAACCACATAATATAAACAATAACATTCAAAGGCAATATTTAATAGAACTCTGACCAATGGGGTGAGAAAGTCTTAGGAAAGCAATGCTGTTTTTCAGTATCTCAGCTCTGCATGCTTTTCCAGACACCCATAAAGGTCCTCATTGTCGTGGCGATGTTCGTATCTCTCTGGCCCAAACTGAGATGGGTTCACCCTGGGGTTCCGTCCCTTTGTGACATTTCTCACTTGTTTTTTTTTTCCCTTTTTTGGTTTTGCTTTGTTGGGGTTTTTTTCACGGTACAGCTGTGTTAACTGGAGGACTATAGCACATATGATTTGCTCTTACAGAGCTTTTTTATTAATTCACAGCAGCAAAGTTAAGATCTCATATTCCAATTTGTAGGAGGTAATCTTCAGAAATGAAATTTGCTGAAAGTTCATTTTGTATCCCTCTTATGTCAGATGTAAGAAGGAGATGGAGCACCTTGCAACTTCTGTAAGAGCCTAAGATTAGAAGGAAAAGATACTGCTCATATTTCTATTTCATTTTCATTTGGTCCAGGCTTTGAGGTCAGTTTGTCTTCTATCATTCCATAAACACATCAGCAGTGAACAACACAGCAGTAAAAAGATTTTGAAAAAGCTGCCCCCAGATTTTAGCATCTCCGTGGTAAATATGTGGCATATGCAGAACAAAGGTGCAGCTGTGGTATTATTCACTGTGTAGATTGTCCTCTAATAATAAAATATTAGGAATAATAAAATATTAGGCCAAATATTAGGCCAAAATATTAGGCCAAAATAAAAGGAGTGTAACTGAACACACAAGACAGATAAAGGCATAGCAAAAGTTTTCAAGGAAAGATATTTATCACTTCAAGCAGTAAAGTCATGACAACTTTATATCAACGGGAGGGGGCAAATATGTGGCACTCTTGTGAGCATCAAATAAATTGCAATTAAGAGAAGGCTGAAAATAAAGAAAACCTTAGAGACCATGACAACTATGAGATTCTCTTTTGATGGAGGAATTATGGTCCTTCCAGTGAAGTGGCAGAGGCTCTTCAGATTATGTTGCCTAATTTGAAATTGGATTGGACAAAGTAGCTAATTTCCAGTAACAACAAACTATGCTGAAACTTAGGTGAGGGAAGTTATTCTAGTGGGCTTTGGGAACAGAAGGAGGGAAGAGTCTACTGTGATGATCAAAGAGTTCTAGTTTGGGCATCACTGTGCAGCAAATTGTTCATTAAAACAGTCACTACTTCTGTCTAATTATTATACTTAAAACATTTCTGAGCACCAACAAGAAAAATTCCTTTTAGCAGCATTAGCCTAGCTTTGTCCTTCACATTTTTCACCCCAGCCACCTACAGTGGAAAGTGAACTTTGATCTCAGTACCTACATGATCCATCTGCAAATAGCCCTTCTTGCTCAGTCTCAGCCCTAACATAATCACATCCTGTCCGAGGAAAGTCTGGTGCCACTACCAGCCCAACACTTAATGTTCAAATAAGGAGGAAAGTGAGGGGAAGAACACAAGAACACATGGCTAGTGAAGTAGAGGTGGTGGTGGTAGTAGTAGTAGTAGTAGTAGTAGTAGTAGTAGTAGTAGTAGTAGTAGTAGTAGGAAGAAGAAGAAGAAGAAGAAGAAGAAGAAGAAGAAGAAGAAGAAGAAGAAGAAGAAGAAGAAGAAGAAGAAGAAGAAGAAGAAGAAGAAGAAGAAGAAGAAGAAGAAGAAGGAGAAGAAGAAGAAGGAGAAGAAGAAGAAGGAGAAGAAGAAGAAGAAGAAGAAGAAGAAGAAGAAGAAGAAGAAGAAGAAGAAGAAGAAGAAGAAGAAGAAGTCACTTCCCTTACAGATTATGATTTTACGATCAAAATGAACATTATAAACATTCAATCATTAAAGTTGCACAGGCTTTGATAACCTGTGTTCTCAGGACTTGAATTCTGGACTGCTTATTACTAACACTATTAATAATACTGCTTTGCATTAGAGCAACAAATAGAGATCTTAAGCAGGGCCTGGAGGCCTCTTTCACTACATCTCACAAACATATAGACTTAAAACAATTATTAGTTTCAGACCTATAGCTTTACGAGGTTTGGGTGGGATTTATCTCACCTTTCACTATCTAAAAGCAGGGATCACAAGGTTGCAAAATGAGCATGAGTGTCCTAGTTAGCAGCAGACAAGCTGTGTTTCTGCCAGCCACAACTTACTGGGCTTCTGCAAGGAAATAAGCACGTGGGTTAAGGATATCCAGGGACTGAGATAATATGCTGTTACAGGTCTTTAAGTGTTGTAAATCCTTGAAATGAAGCAGTCTGATTTGTGTGCATGTACTTGAAATGGTTTGTGTGTCCATCTGCACACAGAGAGAAACGTATATACAGATACCTGGGTATTTTATATGAGTCATTCCTATATTGCCATTCCTTAATGGATGCTATTTGCTTCTTTTGAAACCATCCCTGACTAGCATATCAATCCATATTATGTAGACATTATTGAAACAGGCATAACAAGGAGCAATGACTTGAATCCTAAAAAGGAAACATTTAGCTTAGACATTAGTTAAAAAAAAAATCTTAATGATAAGGCCAATTAGGCACCAGAATGAGGCACTGGAGGTGTTTTCAGAGGAGGTTAAAAAAAGGACTGACATCAGGGGTGAGGAAGAAAATTATGCTTGTAATAGAAGTGTTTCAGATAGATAGATAGACAGACGTTTGTGTGTCTGCACATGTACATATATATAATATATATATGTAAGATGCACAAACATCATTGTGCACTTTGTATAGGTGTTTACACATATATACACAGATGTGTATAAATGAATTGGCCCACTGAATATTTGTAAAAGGTGACCTAAAAAATCAGGTAATGCAGAAGGTTTTATTTGTCTGCTAATCTGACTGTTCAAGATCTTTTTTAAACCTTATAAAAAGCAAAATTTATGGAATTGGAACGAAATATGGTGAAGCAGCACCTTTACCTCTTGGTTCCCAAGCAATGACTTCTTCAGTGGTTAATGATGTCTGTAAGTCACTCTGAGTCCAAATCTACCAACAGCCCTAGTTTAACCTTTAGTAGCTGTCCACATCAATGCTGCAAGCCCTGCTTGGTTGTTATCGCTGTTATTTGATTCACAAGCCCAGTTCCCCTTTGTGCTTGCCCTCTTCAAAAATGGGGTTTTCTTCTGTTCTCTTCTTTCTTTCTTCTATCTGGGGTAGAGGAAAGTACAGACAGAGAAACATTTCCTCTCCGGTTTAGGAGTTCTCACTGGATGCATAGCTAAGGAAGAGTGATGAAGCACACCACTCTTACCTGACTTTACAGTAAAAAGCAACTTTCATATAGATTTTGTGTATCTGTAAAGATCGCCACCCATTGGGCCCAAGGATTTTTGGTCTTTAGGAAACAATTTTGCAATCTTGGCCTTTTTAGTGATATCAAGATGGGTAAAAAAAGTTTGGTGAGGTATGAAGGAAGTGCTTTTGTGCACCTGCTTCTGCACAACTTCCATCTGAAAATACCCAAATGGAACTTACTACTATTCATTCTGCTTCCAGCTCAGCTTCAAGGCTCAGGTTATTGAGCAAATCTTCCCTGGCCTAGCCAAGTCTGTATGCACATGCTTCACTTCAGGGCTAGAGTAAATCCTGTGGATTTCCAAGGAATAGTAATCAAAGCTGGTAACAAAAAGCAAAAAGTGGTGTGCCCCAGGCCACAGAAATTTGTGTCAGAGCCAGAGCTAATTCCAAACTTCCCAAATCCCAAATATTGCCGTAACTGCTGGGAAACACATGTAGTGCTACAGGAAAGGGCCATGCTGTTTGACTGTGACCAATACTGACTATGTCCAAAAATCCCAGTCTGTGATAGCACAGGGGGAAGGAGGAGGAAGAAAGTCCTGCTCACTCTCAATCAATCCCTTTCCCTGAAAATGAGATGGAAGGTGTAGATGTTCATAGCATTCCTAGACATCTCTCCGAAACAGCCATCCCTTCCATACCAGGAGAATCTGACGCCCAGCACTACATCACTCTGATTTTCTTAGAAAAGGAGAGCAAAAAAAAAAATCTGGATGGCAGCCTCTGGCACCCAACTCTTCATATTTCTCTCACTTACTCTTCCCATCTCTCTTCTTTTTATTTCTTTTGGACTGTAAGTTTCATTCCAGCTGGAAACCACCAAAATATATCTGTTGGATATGCACAGGAAAAGCCACCATTGTGGAACAAAAAGACATGGAGAAAAAAAGACATACCTTTGGGCTCTGCCAAGCTAAACACTGGGGCTGTTTGTGTGTGTGTGTGTGCAAAGAGAACAAGCATAAACATGTGCATGTATCCACAGGTGCCATTTAATTCTCCAAAGCAGAAACAAACAGGCTCCAAATTTCCCTTCCCTGTTGTGGGGAAGGCTGAGAACACCCAGCCCCAGCACACTGGTGTCCTCCACCAACATATCTGATGAGCAGTAAGAGAGTGTCTGCTCTGCACCAGTTTCCACATTTTCCACCAGGTTACCAGTACCCTGAGCTTCCCTGCACTGAGGCAGCCTGAGAACCTGGGAGATCCTTGTATCCTTAACTGTCACATTTGTCTAATTAATTAGAAATGTGATGGAAAATATTCTTTTAGAGATTATAAAAGTGCCTCTGAAAGATACATTCTTCCTTGCAGAGTTTGTTTGGGCTGGTGTAGATCCAGCCCAGCTATCCTGAAATCGCAGTGGTGCTTCAGCTTTACACATCAGCAGCACATGGTTGTGTCATGGGAAATGAAATTTAAATAGTGTATGGGTGGTGCAGGAAACACATAGAAAGGATGGATTTGGTCAGATTGACAGGTTTGTCTCTGACTGCTTACCTGTAATACCTGGACAATAGATTTATTTCAGAGGGAATCTGTGGGACACCACATTTTCTGCAATTCCCCGACAGGAGCTGGACAGTTCTATGTATTTATGAGTAATGGTGAGGGAGACAAGCAACTTTGGAGAAGTGTAAAAGCTTGGAGCAGAGGTCTGATACAGATTTGCATGGTGAGACTAGTGTATGGTTCCCTCCTACAAACAATATTTCTGCCCAGCTTGCCAGACATGACCTCTGCTGCAGCCACTCTCTATCCCACAGGAGATCAGCTTTGGCAATATACTTCTGTTTTTCTTTCTCCAAAAATCACATAGTGAAAAACCCACATGAAACCACCGTGAAGGCTGCAAAATTGCCCAGTGCTTCACTATGCAGGCAGTGGTTCACCTCACAGTCTTTCTTTTCAGCACAAAGTGAGACTTCTCACTCACCCAAATATGAAATGCCCAAAAAGATTTTTTCCTCCCCTCCCCACTGATTTGGGTTTCTGTGGACCCAAAAGAGAAACACTTCTCTCTGACAGAGCTTTGCACTAATTAATTGCACCCCACTGCCCAACAGAGTAGTCCTTCAGGTGCAGACCTGTTCTCCCTAAGGGAGATTAATAGGCAAACCCTGCTTCAGTTGGGCTCTTTAATCTGGCTTCCTTTCCCTCTGTCTTTAATGTTATTTTCTGTAATAGATGTTTTGAATTATCTGGGAGCTTGGTAAATTAGATTCATTTCTAGTGTCATTTAAAATAACCAAATAAATGTGCTGAGCACTGTTTAAGAAAGACCATGTCTTCCCAATCTCTGACAGGGATAAAGTCTATGAAACTCAGCTGAGCCGATGTCTTAGTTAATGACAGAGCTGGGGTTTCTAGATACAGATTTTTTCAAATAATGATTATGATATCCTATATTTGCCTAGTCCTTTCCACTCCAGTATTCCCCATAGCACATCCCAAGTGTCTCGTCAACCCCCAAAGCACAGATTTTTTATTCATATTCAGATAAATCTTTCTTCTCTGCCATTAGCTTTTGCTTGAGTTAAGACTTCAAGCCATGCTCCTATGTACACTCTAGTTTTGCTTTATATGGTACTCAGAGGCAATTTCCTGTGGGATGTAATACATCAGCTGCTCCAGCAAGGGAAAGCCACATATCTGCCCAGGGGTCTGCTGTCCAGCTGCTATAAGTCAATGGAGATGCTCCACTGGGCAGAAAAGGAATCCCTTCTACACTGTGCTAGAAACAAGGCAGGGAAGCCTTTACAGCCTGCATAGTAAGGGCTTTTTGTGTCACTTTTTTTCTCCTGGCCAACAAGCCACCTGCCTAGCAGACCTGCCAAAAGGCCTGAGGGGGATTTATGTAATTCAATTTGGACAGTATCTTCCACCTTGGCTTGAGTTGGTAGGAAAACTTTCACAGTTTTGATTAATTTTTTCCTCTCTCAAAAGCTTGCCTTCCAATTAGACATTGCAGAAATATTCTTGCAGAAGTTCTTGAAATGGCAAGCTTGTCTTGTTTTTTGATCATCCTGCACACAGCCTAAGAAACAGTGTCAGTATTTCCCTCTCCCTCAGCCAGCTTAGGACCCTTTGTTTAAGGGCAAGTGTCCTCCGAGGAGAGAATGCAAAGCCCAGGAAGACTGATGAGCAGCACTCGGCTGTTTGCAGAGCAGTGTCGGGCATCAATAGGCTCTGCAAGGGGGAATGGGCAAGAGCAGTGCCAAAAGACACCTGTTCCCTATCTGTCTCCAATGTCTCACACCTCTACCTCCTGCTTTCACTCCTCTCTCACTAAAACCCCTTTTTTAACACAAATTAATTGCTCCTGCAGAAACCACTGATAAAAACAGTTAGTTGACCCCAGCATGCAAATCAGCTTCACTGGGGTGGAAAGGGAATGAAAAAATAAAAGCCTCAAAAGGTTGATCTTACACAGGGCATTTTAGCAAGTCCCCAGGACAGTTGCTTTTTTGGTGCATTCCTGTCACACTTAGGGCCTGCGCCAAATTGGAAAGAAGGGCAGGCTGTACTTTATCCACATCTGCACAGTGAACTGGCAAGGATGTGACACCTTGGGTAGAAGAACAAAATTAAATTCAGTTTTTTGTCTTCCTCTGGCTATCCTCACTCTCACAGAAAAGGAAACCCTGTGACAGGTCCAATAGAAAAGCATCCCCACATCTTTGTTAGGATGGGCATCCTCTTCTGGAAATATTCCCCTGCAAGGCCCTGTCCATCGGCCAAATAAGTGATGTCACTTTGTCTGTCCTGCTCCTGGTTTCTTAAGGGCCAATACAGCTACAAACACTTCCTGCTGTCATGTCACCTCAAATTGTCACCCTCCTCATCTCAGAAATGCAAATCACTGCAAACCCAAGTGCTGACCTGTCATTCCCGTGATATACTGGGGAGCAAATGATATGGACATCTGCATTCTTGTCTGCTGCCACCTCTGCCACAGTTTCCTGCAGAGGAAAAAAAACCCACAGATCTCTTGTTTATAGCCCTTCTTATAGCCCTCCTTTCAACCTGGAGCTTGGGCGAATCTGGAGCCTCTCAGAAGCTCTGTGTTTACTAACCGAACTGAGCAAACTTTAGAGGGAATAAAAAGGGTCATGCAGGATTTCAGGAGCCTCTCCACACCTTAACTGACCCACTGTACCTTGGATCCCGGGTTTTGATGTAGCTTTGCTCACACAACCAAGCAGTTTAGTCTCAGATTCAAAATTTGAGCATTTTTGGGGGTATGAGAAACAGTAGAGGAACTTAAATACACAGAAAGGTAGACCCTTGCGTGAATAAAACTAGCTTACCGCTAATGAAATAATACTTCTGAATGCCTGTGCTTGCCCTAGGTTTCCTTCGTGCTGCTGGGAATATGCAACATATTAGTTATGTTCTCATTAGTGTAGCTCTGAGATGTGTTTGTGTTCTCCATTTAGCTCTGTCTTTTTTATCAGGTTCTCTGTATCTCCACACTCACGCTGAGCAGGCTCAAACTCCTCATTGCTGGGTAGGAATGAGGGAGAGAAATTACAACTGCCTTTTGTAGGAACATGGCTGTCCTCATCAGGAACCCCCATGCTGGGGTTGTGAATGAAAGGACTGGCTATATGCTCCACTTGAATATGACTTTGCCCTCCTCTGCTCTTTCCCATGTGCTGACGGGGTTCTCTCTCCATGGGCTTTGAAAGCTGGAGTTTGGAGTTAGGGGACAAGTGTTACAAGTAGATATATGCCAAAAGCTAAGGAATGCCTTTTTTTTTTCAGGTTTTTTGGGTTTGTTTTTTTGTTTTTGGTTTTGGTTTTGGTTTTTTTTGAAAGGAAGTTTGGGTTGGAAACACAGCAATGTTTGTTTCTAATTCAGGGCCCAACAGAAGTGCCAGAGTCTAGTTTCTCCAAGACATAGCCTGACACTTCTGATCTGTTTACATCTCATCAGCAGAGCGGTGTTAAATCCGGCCAAGGCAGAACAGGGAGTGCTCCAGGGGGAGAAATATTGCTGCTGTAGAAATCAGAGTTGGTCAATGACTGTACAGCACTTCCCCAGCACCCTTCTCCGGAACATTTCTGGGTTGTAAAATAGAAGTCCTGGGTAGTGCTTTAAAAACTCCTTTTTTTCATATTCTTTATGAGCTGTACTCCAGCTTAGGCTATTGTGTTTTGCCAATTGTATGTGCAATGCTATTCAATATTTTTCTTTATTTTCCTGCAAAAACATAGCGAACTATAATGCCTCTTTGTGTATCCCCTGATGCCCTGCCATAGAAGCACCTCATTTTGCAAGAGGGGGTAAAACAGCTCCTCTGAGTAAGGAGCCACAGCCTGAAGGAAAGAAAAGAAAGGGACTGCCTCAACCCATGTAGTTTGTGAACACAGCTGTGAAGAAGTCCTGCACCTCAGAAACCCTGCAAGCTTGATCCATGTAAAGAATATGTGCATCTGTCTCCACTAAACATTTTGAGGTTTGGGAGTTTATTCCTGCTCCAAAAGTAGTTGGTAACACAACCATGCAGGCAGCCTGCATGCCACCCAGGACAGAGCATAAAGCTAAAAACATGGGGAAAGGGAGAGGCCAGCACTTGAGGTCTGCAGGAGGACAGAGTGGCCCGTTTCCTTCCCTTTTCCAAGCTCTTGGCATTCTCATCTATGCCATCCTCAATTTGCCTGTTGTAATCCTCAGATCAGCTTCTGTGGGTGTTCCAGTTTTTCCTTCATAGTTAAAAAAAACCCAAACAAACAGTGGGAAATAATGCCCAAGAGTTAAGTTCTTAATGCAGGAGTGGCAGGAGGATTGTCCCAGCTTTCTGAGTACTATGGAAGAAAAAACCCCTATGAAGCTTAAACTTCTGTCTTTCCAGCATCAAGGTGGCAAATGCAAGGTCTAAGCATTTATTTATCAAAATCACTGTAGATATTTTCTTCACTGGGAGGCTCAGTACTTTAGGCTGAAATCATCCATCACAACCAGGGAAAAGGAAAAAAAAAGTCTTTTCACCTTCATGGATTTGCCCCCCCCCCTTCAACTCACCCTATTCATGCTTAAATGGGTAGAAATTCATCTTTTTCTTCAAAGATCCAGCTGGCTGCAACACCCTATGTGCTTAAACAAGCTGCCTGCATTGGAAGCATTTTTCAGGCTCTCTGTCTCTCTCTGTCTCCCCCTCCCCAGCCCCCTGGGTCCTGATTGACATCTCATCTCATTTTTATATTTGGCACCTCAAAAAAAAGAAAAAAAAAAAGCTTAAAAGAATAGCCCCTATCTGTAAAAGCAAAGCAACTTTTCTCAAAGACAGAACAGGCTTCTCACTAGGAGTGTTCACACTCCCCAGTAAATGCTCTTTGCTACCAGCCTCGGCAAGGTGGACTGTGTGCGTGTATGTGTGTGTAGCTAACCTTGCACACAACGTGTGTATGTTTGCATCTTGTGTAATGTTTAATTCTGACTTTCATGAAAGCTGATATTGAAAAGCAAACACGCAGCAAGTGGCATGACTGGCTCCTCTGTGGCTCTGAGAGTGGGACGTTTCTCTTATGGCAACAGCTTCGATAAAGCTGCCAGCAGCTTCTCCTGTAATGTCCATTAATGTACTTGCGTCCTTAAAGCAAGAGGTTTTGGGACAGTTCACCCCAAATATGCTCAGACTGTGTGTCAAACCCACTCTGAACTGGAAAGCATGAGTTTTTCTCAGTTCACTTCATCCAGAGAGTGAGCAGAAACCTCTGAGGGATGTGGGTTTATGCTGACAAGCCTGAGGATGTGATGGGACCACTGAGGCTTCAGCTGTCTCTGTGGGGAGGGTAAGGCAGAGCAATGCCCCTGTTTTCACTTCAGCAGCCATGAAACAGAGCCTGTAGCCTTGATTGGTTATGAAAGGTGATTGCATCCACATTTATTGCACTAGGAGGGAAATTATTACTCAGTAAGGGAAAAAGTGGGAAAAAAAAAAGGATTGACATCCTTCTCCCAGGGAACATGGGCTGTGCATTCAAAAATGAGGCCATGGCAAAGCATCTCTATTCCTACCTTTCCCCATGTGTGCTTCTGTTTTGGAGGGTTAGTCAGCCTGGGCTGGGATTGCCTTCTTCATGTTTGTTTAGGTCCTCGAGAAAGGAGTCCTGAAAGCCTTATAGCTCTCACAACAAATAAGTTCTTCCTTATGGATCTGGGACCAGCTGGGTTTTTAAAACTCTGAATGGAGCAGAGAGATTTTGATCCCACAGATCCACATAAACAAGTGTTTTATCTCTTCTGCCATTCCCCATCCACTACTTGTAAAAGAGGTACTGAAGTTGGAATAGTGATATTGAGACATGCTGGCCTTTCTCATGCTGACAGAAGTTCCCTGTATCGTCCCTTCATTCCTTTATAGCGTGTAGCTCTGAGTCTGATGAGCTATTAACATGTCAGCAGAGACAGACAAATCAGACTGTCTGAATCAAATGGCATTACTCTGCAAGACATGACAAAGCAACAACAAATGCAACTTCTCTGTCTTTGATCTCAGATGATTACAAACAATGAAGCTTCCAACTTGGTAGAAAGCAGTTTTCGTAGCTCCAGTGAAACAGCTCAGTGCCTAATTCCTTGGCAGAACCTACAGCCTATAACCATAAGCATGTGGCTGTTACAGATAACATGGCACTTCTGGGAAAGCTGCAATAGTTTATGCATTTTCCAGAGCCAAATTCCAATTTGAAAGGTCCATTATGCCTATCTGCACATCCATTCAGCCTCACACAACCACAGCAACTGGCTACAAAATCTTACCTTGCATCCTTCCCTAAACACTTGGTTATGATGGGGCAGAGTATTGCCACAACTCCCGCAGAAGGAGATGAGTTTTGAGGCCAGAGTGATTAATCCTGAGAGAACAGGGCATCCACTGCATAGACAGCAAAGCAACCTACAGCTTTTGGGGATAGAGACACCTTCTCTGCTTCTTCACTTTCCTCCAATGCAGTTATGCACAAATTCATGTGATTCCAGGTACCCAGATGGGGAACATCACATGAGATGGAGCTACCTTTCCTAACAAGGATGGGCTGACTCTCCTACCAAGGAGAGGAGGTGGAACCTCAGACATCCATATACTAATCGTTATCAAATGTCTATCTTTTAATGGGGCATTTCAAGGGATTTTGCACTTTTCTTTGAGGCATTGATCTCTGCTGGATATATAATAATACTGGATCAGAAAGCCTGAAAGTCTTTGTGGCTTTTTTTTACATCTCCTTATTTCTGCTAAAATGATATGAATCCCCTGAACATTAGAGAGTGTTCTCTAGAGTGAGTTTTCTCTTTTTTTAAATTTTTAAAAAATTATTTATTTTCATTTCAAGCCAACCCAAAACGTACTTTTTGCATAAAATATACATTTGTGGTTAATGTGGTGGCTATTTAACCAGTTTGTGCTCTTATGGAATTCAGGTCAAATTTTATTAAATATTACTTTGAAACAAGAAGTTGCCAACAGTTGTGCTTTGATACAGGATCAAATATTTGCTCCAAGAAGGGCAATATTTTTGGTTACGATTTTTAAGTGTTCCTTGTTCCAAAATCACACGATTTAAATTTTGACACAAAATTCTCCTCTCCATTGAATGTAGTAATGGACCAAAAATAACCCCACAAATTCTCAGCCAGCCATGTGCCATATGTCCTCGGGTTTGCTTATCTCACTAATTTGCATATCTTGCATATCTTACTCTTGCTGTAGGATGATTACTGAGAGGCAGTCGGGTCCAACTTCACGATGTTCTCAGACCCAGATTTTCTCCCACATTTGAACATTCTGGTAAACCATGTCCACTGAGGTGTACTGGCTATTTCGCATGAAGGTGTGAGGCTATATATGCAGCAATCATGGTGAACGCTTCACAATAACTCACTTTAATAACCCAATATTAGGGTGTAATTTTCGGCTGGTGTAATTCTTCGCATAGCCTTTAAGTATGAAAAATTTCCACCTATTCAAATCAGCTGAAGATCTTGAGCCTGAATCTGGTTTAACTGCTTGGTCATTAAATTAGGAGCTTTCCAACCGCGATGCGATTGTATATGCAGTACTAATGCCTATTCACTCATATAGGCCACCCGAGATCGCTGACTTCAAAAGGCTCCTCATGCAAACAGCACTGTGAAATGTCCAAATTGCTCTCTGTAAATTCTGCAAACTGAGAGCAAGTGTCTTTGTTAAGTCCACGAGGAAGTGCACGAAAATCCTATTTGCTGACGTGCAAAGGCTTTGTAAGGCAGAGCCCCCAGCCTGAAATCGCTTGATTTGTGGATCCTTGCGATTAAGTTGAACTGAATGACATGCAAAGCTGGCAATTGAGATAAAGAATCACTCCAGGCTAAGGAAGGGAGGCAGCTAAAATCTGAAAACAAAGGATGTTAATCTCACGCTCATCATCTTTAAACAGGGCACGTTAAAGGAGCAGGTAAGGCTCAGCCGATGCCTTCAGATTACTGGATGGGATGTTGTCTTTTGTCTTGGCAAACCTAATTTTGATCTAGCTGCTGACAATTCTCCCCCCTTTACTTTCCTCCCCCACTTCCATCCCCTCAGGCGGAACATCTCATCCCAGTGGAGCCTCAGCTCCACTCCTCGGCTCACAGGCAGGAGAGAAATCCTATCCACATCACGGAAAGTTTTCTCACAGTTCCCAGCCTCCCCCAGGAGTGCGGTTTCTTTGTCCCTCTGCCCCTTTGCCTGCCTGGACTCCGGGGGGTCCTGCCCAGACAGCATGTTGCAGACAAACATGACACCTTGCTGTAGGACATGTGGCTAATCTGTCTGTCAAAACCCAGAGACAGCCGCACAAAAACAAAGACATTTGTCCAAAGTAGATGTGCACAGCCTGGAGCTGAATCCCATTCCCAGAGTTAGGTGAGACACTTATTTCTGACAGCCAGAGACCTGGAACTGTGCTGAAGACTTGTACTTCAGCATCCCTAGCCCAGGACCCGGGATCTCAGGGTGTAGCACTTAGCGCAGCTTGTCACAGGTGGTCCCACACGTCTGCGAACAACAAGTATTGTCCTTGTGCAAATTACCGCCATGGTAGGCTCTGGCAGCATCCAGCCACAGCAGGCTAGTGGGCAAAGGGAGATGCATTTAAACAGTATTGGAAACATTAGAAACATTCCAGCACTGCAGGTTAAAAACTGCTCCAAGATTGCAAGTTCGGCATTTTAGGGATCAGTGGGAGATTTCTCTGGAGATTAAGAGCAATTGAAAAGATCGACTTCCTCTCTATAGAGAAGTTCTAATAAGGCTGAAAATGAAATGCTGTCTCCCTCAGCCTTCCTGGCAGACAAGATCCAACGTGGACCCCTGTTGTTTCAATAATTCAAACTTCAGCTTTAGCCAGCCAAATAGGTCTGAAATTCACCTGTGAAAGTTCATGAGGCTAAGTGGGATTCAGAACAAACTCCTCTTGTTTCCAAACTCATGTATAATGCAGTGAGGAACCTTGCTCAAAGCTAAGCTTTGGCTTGCTGTTATATTTACGATGCTCCACAAAAAAGATCAGGAGGCAAACAGATAACACCATGTCAGAGGCAGCGGAGTGGGAGGGGAAGGAAAGAGCACAGCCACCAGCTTGTGATAAACTGACATTCATCTGTAGCTGGGCAGCAGCTGAACCTGACTCTTCTCCCTTCTCAACTTGAGATTGAAGCATTGCCCAGACACAGAGAACAAAACAGACAAGGCAAGCACCAAAGGAAGGAAGAAGCAACACCATGAGGAGGGTCATTCCATTAGCCAGTTGTAAGAGGAAACTGAAGCTGAGCACAAGCATTGCAAGCCTATCGCTTTTGTTTCCACAGACACAAAGATGTGTCCAAGTCAAGCTGTCCATCTGTCAGTGCTGTCAGTCTGCCGGAGCATCCCAGGCTGGCTCCACCGTTGCCCAGTTACCCTGATGCCTTGAGGTGACCACCTAAAACAGAGACTAGACAAGAATAAGAGAATAAAAGGAGGTATTTATTTGAAGGTCCTTCAAAGGTACACCCTGGGCAGCCAAAAGGCTACACCCAAGATGGACCCTGGGTCACAGGTTCTTCACACTTTTATGAGTTTGGTTCATTTGCATATCAGGGTTAATTCACCAATTAGAACTTCAGTTAATGATGTCATTACCCCAAATCTGCCCCCCCGCCCCCCCCCTCTTCTTTAGGCTTTAGTTTACATATTTTGGGGCCTGGTGTCCTTGAAGAGCAAACCTAGAGAGGGTTTGTTATATCTAACCAGAATGAGAAAACAGCAGCTAACAGGCCACACAAAACTTCAGAGTTACTCACTAAGCAGTACAAGATTTAAAAAATACACAAGTTAAAACCTAAAGCATCGACCCCTGGAAGAACACATTTGCCAGTGCGCCCACAGAGCACCACGGCCAGAGGGTGTTGGGCTGGCAGTGCCCCTGGATCCCTGACAAGGTGGAAATTTTAGTTTCAGCAGGGTCGGTTTCACCAAGAGTTATTCAGATAGCTCAACGTGTACCACACTGGTTTTCTGCCACAAACCCCATGTAGTAGACTGGAAGCAGGTCCCATCTAAATTCACTTCCCTGTTGGCTCACCCTGTTTGTTTGTAAACCCTATCCCCAGACCATAAATAGATTTCTGGAATCCTACAGCTGTTGCCCAGACAGAATAGACATATATGTTTTAGGTAGCGGGTATTAAGTAAGCTAAATCCATGACAGAGTGTTAAGAATCAGCTTTTTACATCTACTTAAGTTATCATTGTTTCACTGAGGAAATACATAAAGTGGTTATATCTAATCATGAATTCCAGTGCTGATCTGAGATATTTTCTCTTTCCTTCCTTCCCTTCTCTCTTTAATTACCTCACTGATGTGCTAAGATGTTTGTTGTTGTTGTTTTTTTTTATTTCAAGTATTTGATTTTTTTTGCAGTTTTCTGGGACTGGAGTAACTGAAGTGCAATGTAATTCATTTGAAAGAGTAAATATTTAACTACTAAATGGCACCTTTTTTCCTAGATCCCCATGTTCTTTCCAGCTTTATTCATACTATATAGAATACTATACTCTCTCTATGTTATACCTTATATATGCTGGTCAGTATATTCATTTATATATGTTATCTTTCTTGCTATATTTATTTAAAGATGCTTAGGAGCTGGAGTTTATCCAAAGGAGGGCAATGAAGCTGGTGAAGGGTCTGAAG
Organism: Aphelocoma coerulescens; assembly: GCF_041296385.1. Taxonomy (NCBI): domain Eukaryota; kingdom Metazoa; phylum Chordata; class Aves; order Passeriformes; family Corvidae; genus Aphelocoma; species Aphelocoma coerulescens. The sequence continues at coordinate 7,828,504 of NW_027184085.1, forward strand.
CACAAGTCGGATAAGGAGCAGCTGAGCATGCTGGGGGTGCTTAGTCTGGAGAAAAGGAGGCTCAAGGGGGACATTGACAACACCCTGAAAGGAGGATGTAGCCAGGTGGGGGTTGGTCTCCTCTTCTAGACAACAAGGGACAGGATGAAAGGAAATGGGCTCAAGTTGCTCCACGGAAGGTTTAGATTGGATATTAGGGGGAAAAAAGGGTGGGCAGGCATTGGAACAGGCTGTGAAAGACATGGTGGAATCATCATCCCTGGAAATGTTAAAAAGAAATATGGATATGGTTCTTAGAAACATGGTTTTGTGGTGACTTTGCTGTGCTGGGTTAATGGGTGGACTCCATAATGTTACAGGTCTTTTCCAACCCTAACAATTCTACGATATTCATCTTGGAAGTACAAAATGACATTCAAAGAAGATAAATATTACAAAATTGTCTCTGAAAATGTTAGACAATACCAATATTAGGCCAACCCACGCAAATTTAATTCTTCTCAATTGTATTGCTATTTCATTATTTCACTACTCACTTCTTGATCTGACAATTACATTGGGTTTTTTGAGAGCTACTAAAACTGAGAGTGCAAAAGCCAAAGCTGGAGTAAATAGACTTGGTGTGTTCACTCAAGAGCACAGGCATCTTAGGTCATGATGGACACCCTTTCCCAAATAAAACAGAAATTACTCTTTAAAACAGCAACCACTGCTGTTCTGGGGACCGTGATCAGCTGCATGGGCTCTGGGTTATGTTTGCCTCCTTTGCACCAGGCTGTCCTTTGCTGCTTTGGCTGGGTGTTTTGAATGCTGACCATATTTACAGCTTTGTTAAGTGTATCAGGGAATGAAAATGAAAAATTATTCTTCAAAATATATAGGTGCTACAAGCTGAGGACATTCTGCAGAATTAATTTTGGTGTAAACTTGTGAGAAGTAGGAATATTGCATTTATGTTTCTTGATGAAACTCTTTTTCCTGCAACATTTTGCTGCATTACAGTTAATGGAATTTATGAGAACAGCTTGTGATTCTCCGAAACTACCTGGTGCGGTCATTTCAGCCAGCACAATGTGAATTATGCAATAAGCCATCACTTTAATTAAAACAAATTGCATTTACTGTATCAGTCCATACTATAAATCATCCCCTAGGGCCCCTCTTCAAGGTTTGTGCTTGGCCTATTCTTGAGAAATGTTGACAGCAGCCTCCATTACCAAAAATATTTTTGAGCATTTTGTTCTAATATCCTTCTCTAGGATCCAGCTTTTGAGCTCACTGCCCTGACATACAAAACAAATTTTACCCAAAAAGCAAGGCAGAAATCATGTGAAAAAGCAGAATATCTCATTTTCCCTTCCTCTTCTGGTCTGCAGCATGCACTTCAGTAGACTGTGGCAATGGAATATGAAGTTTATTAACTGAAATAATAATAATAATAAAAGCCAAAAAAGGAAGGCTGCAGATTAATTGTTTTCATCCTAAGTTAGGAGTCACATGGGATACCTCACACTCCCTACTATAATTAGACTGAACAACAAGGCAACCAGATTATTAGTCCTTTGTGTATCTCCAGTTTAATAAAGAGAATTACTATTGGGTATTTATATTCATTTGAGCTCAATGCAGCTTAAAATGCAGTGCTAAATACAGCATATCATACTGCAGGATGAAGTAACTCACCTTTTAAGGAGAAAACATCATCTTCTTTGTGACCTCTGATGAGGGGGCAAGGGTTTTTGCTTCATTCAGTTTGGATCAGGCATGCTGAGATCATTCAGCACTACCTAATGTTTAAGTGAGTGTTTCCTTGAGAGCTTGTTCAGGTTTCCTTGTTTTGCAAATTAAAATAAAGTAGTTAAGTTCTTTACCCAAAAGGGCTACAGTTAAGAGTTCCCTGAATTAGAATTTTAGACTCAGTGGTGATTTCTGCATTTAGCCATATAAGAGAGAGGCTTTTGCAAGTCTGAAGGAGATGCTGTTTAAGACCTCTCCAAGTTAAAACGCACAGAGGGGTCCCAACAGAAGGCTAATGCAAATTTAAAAATTTCAAGCAAGATTTTGCAACCCCTTTTGCAGGAGTTGCTTAACTCTCATTAATTTGGTGGATCTTGTATGTGGAGCTGCTTGGTAAAATTTATGAGGAAAGTGAACCATTTATATCTAACACCAGTAACTTTGAATTTGCTGAAACCTCATGATGAACAACTGGGTCATTGAACATAAAATAAGACCCTAGAGCCTGATTGGAAAGCCATTAAAGCCAATGGAAAGGGATTCACTGGCTGGAGCCAACACTGGAGAAGATCCACAGAGAATAATCTAAACCAAATCTGTCTTCATATTTATTTTCCTCTTGATATATATCTAAAAGAAGCCCAGGTAGATTTGCAGCAGCCTTAATATATACCTGTTTGTTGTGAAGATTATTTCACTTTACATCAAAGCAGGTGTCCGTCTCCTCCAGCAGCCTCATGCTGTTGTTGTTCAGGTCTTCAGCTGAAAGCCTCTGTCACACAAACAAGCAAATATATCCCAGATAACAGATTTAAGCATTGAGAAGGAAAGAAGACAGTACTTATTTTCTTTCCCTGAAAAGTAGATACAATTGGAAGCAGCATATGCCCAGAATGTGACTCCTGCTCTTCAGCCAAAAAAAAGTCTGAAAATAATTGGCATCAATAAGCATTATCAAGGACCATCTGGAACACACATGTACCGAAAAGTGAGCAAATACCTTCAGAGCAGTGGATAAATACCTTAGTTGCATTTCTCATATATTTATTGTATGGAAAAGACTGTTTGGCTTATGAATTCAAAAGGCATTTATTGATGCTGTAGTAAGGGCCCACTGCACAAAGCTCAGGAAGCTCAAAATGCTGAAGCCAGCAAAAAAAAGTCCTTCAACCTCCAATAAACATAAGTACATTTTTCCATCTCTTACTATTAGGCTTGCACTGTATCTAAGTGGTTTACAATTTCTCATTGTCTTTACTTTTTTTTGCCTAAATTTAATGATAATAAAGTGGTGTCTCTTGGACCCTGTGGTCACCTCATTTTTTTGTGTTACAGGATGTTCAAAGTACATGCCTACATTTTCTTTTTAATGATCAAAAGAGTTGGTTTGGTTGGTTTGGGTTTTTTTCCCTGAAGTTTTGATAGCTCCAAAAGAGCTGTGGAGATTATCCTCCAACTTTCTAAATAAATTCACTGCTGGCCTGTTAATAAGAAAGCATAAGAAAACTTCAACCCTCAAAGGTAATTTTGGGGGAAAGTTATAAACCACTGAAAACAGCAGCTTATAATGAAAGTGTCATCTCAGCCATAAAAGGTACCTCAATGCTCTGAACAGGCACTGTAAAACATGATTGAAAGGGAGTTTAGAGATATTGCTAATGGCCCCGACATAAGGAGTGTGGCTATAAAAGATGAAAAGATGCATGGCTAAAACTGCCCACCACAAGTCTTTGAAGAGCATCTGACTACCCAGGCATGCCAGAGACAGCGATTGCTGATGGACCTGGTCATGCAAATCTGCTCAGACAGAGACACCTTCAAACATCTCATGCTTTACTTCCTCTGAAAGTGACGCAGTTGTTCAGCAGCGACAAAGCTCACGTCCCTGGGCTCATCCTGGGGGCACTGGGTGGCATCTGGAGGGTGGGGATGGCCAGCAGTAGGGCTGGACTGTGACACTCAGCCAATAACATGGCCCATGGTTGTAAAATTCCAGTGTCTCATCAATCAGCTTTCCGGGTTTCAGCAGCTTTGTACAGTTTTCATGAAATTGTGTCATTTTGGTTGGAATAGAAGTCTGGAGAACATGCAGGAGTCTAGCCTCCTGCTCATAGCAGGAAAATTTCAAAGTTAGTTTTGAAGTAGTTCTGCTGTTCCTATTTAAGCCAGGTGATATAAAGTGTAATTAATATGTGCAAAATACTTCTGCAGACTGAAAGTCATTTAATGGACTTTCAGAGTTTGTGTTTGGCCATGCTTATTTTGCGACATGGTCCTTATGATATCTTTAGTGAAATGGGTGCTGGTCTTTGCTGAGATTCAGTCAGAAGGACTGTTTGGTTAAATTTATCCTACCCTTCAGGGAGCAAATTCTGAGTAGGAGCTATATTTTGAATATCTGTAGGTCAAGGTTATGCATGACCATGACTATGCATTTTATTCAGGCCATTTCAAAAAATGGATTGTAAGGCAAAATGGGTTGAAGGCTATGTGGTAGAATTATTTTCTTTTTCAATCACTGGTCAGCAGATGAAATAATAACAATAAGGAGTTTGCCTTGGGGGAAACTTACTTCAATGCTACCTTTCTGCCTGAGACCCCTCTGTTTCTCATTCTTACTAACTCCATGTTAGAGATATGAAAAACAATGTATGCATCTAAAAGTCTGTGTCATGGTTTGACCCTGGATAGACAGCAGGTGCTAACAAAGCCACTCTACCATTCCAGTCCTCATCTGAGCAGGAGAGAGAAAAAATATGACAACAGGCTCCTGGGTTGAATAAGGATGGGTGGAGATAACTGATCAATTACCAATACAGGCAAAACAGACTAAACTCAGGGAAATTTATTTTAATTTATTAACAATCAAATCACAAGGAGGTAATGATAAATGAAAGTCAAATCTTAAAACAACTTCACCCCACCCCTCCTTTCATCCTCGGCTTAACTTCGCTCCCTATTTCTAACTGTGGTCAGTTCATTGCATGTTGTCTCTGCTGCTTCTTCCCCCGTGGGGATTGGACTCCTCTCACTCTTCCCCTGCTCCATTGTGGGGTCACAGGCACAGGAGGCAGTTCTCCATGAACTGCTCCAGTGTGGATCCCCTCCCCAGGGTCAGTCCTTCAGGAACAGACTGTCCCACCATGGATGTCTCCCATGGGGTCAGTCCTTCAGGAACAGGCTGCTCCGCTATGGGAGCCCAGTCCTGCCAGGTTCCTGCTCCAGCATAGGCTTCCCACAGAGTCACAATCTCCTTTGGACATCCCCCTGCTCCAGCCTGGGCTCCTCCAGGGGTTCCAGGTGGATCTCTGCTCCCCTGTGCCCTCCCTGGGCTGCAGGGGCACAGCTGCCTTGCCATGGGCTGCTCCAGGGGCTGCAGGGGAATCTGAGCTCCAGAGCCTGGAGCAGCTCCTGCCCCTCCTTCTGCACTGCCCTGGGCATCTGCAGGGCTGTTCTTCGCACACATTCTCACTCTTTTCCTCCAGCTACTGTTGTGCAGCAGTTTTCCCCCCTTTCCTCTTAAACACTTTATGCCTGAGGTGTTACCACAGGGGCCCAGTGTTGACCACTGGCAGGTCCATCTTGGAGCTGCCTGATACTGGCTCTGGCAAGGGCTCTTCTGGCACCTTATCACAGAAAGTAACCCTGCAGCCCCCCACTACCAAAACCTTGTTACTCAAACCAAATACGGCCTGACTTTGCAAAACCCTTCCTATATAAAAGCTGCCCAAACTTGAAAATGTGGAGAATTTTCTAAAGTCTTCAAATGTTGACAAGTATATTTCTGAATACATTCCGTAATATTATCAGAGGATCAAAGCTCCAGACATTTTCTTGGTGTTTATTAGCAATTTCAAGGACTCAGAAAATATAAGTCACACCTAAAGATGTCGTGAGGTTTTACTCGTTTAATAATAGAGTTTAGGTTCCTTTATTTGTCTCCTGCTGAGCCTTTAGCTTGAACTTGGGTCACTTTCAAACTTTGGTACACTCCTGAGGTCTAGAAAACCAGGGATTTATTGAACAAGAAAGAAAAAAAATCTCAAGTGTGCACATGACAGCAGAGGGCAAGGCCTCAAACAGCTTGAGATTGCTGTAAAAATCCTGATGGGTTTCTAAGCCCTATCATTGTCACAAGTCTCTAGCAGGCACTACTCCTTGTAGCCAGTTATGTTCCTCGTGGGAGGCTGCAGAGCACACAGCCTTTCCCCAGGGCCAAGAGGTGAGTGTCTCAGGCAAGATGTTAGCTTGACTTTTTTTAGAACAATTTCATATGAATTCTTCAAAGACAAAAGGAAATAGGAGAATAGCTAAATGTAAAAGTAATTCTCTTTATTTTTCGAATTATTTTGGAGCTTACCCTTCCTCCTCAACTCTGTAGTTAGCATCTCTTTCTCTTCCTCTCTCTTCTGGGCTAGGATGGTGTTTAATGTTGAAGACGATCCATCCTGTTTCCCTCCAGCCTAGAGAGGGAGATGGAGGAGCAGGGCCAGGAGAAGACTCTTGTTCAGTAACAAGAGCACCTCTGAAAAGCTGTCGAAGTGGTTTCATTCCTTAGGTCATGGAGTGCTTCTCAGGTTGTGCTGGGTGCTTCTGTGAGACTGTCCAGGACGCAAGGATACCCGAAAGCTGAATATTCCAGGTCTGAGCATGACCACCATGGGGTGCTCGGGCATCATCTTTTGCTCTCTCTCCTATCTCCCACCTCTTACAGCAGCAGGAGGTGCTTGGGAGCCAAATCAGCTTCTGCCCAGTTCCACACCAAGAGATCTGATGTACCTGGGCTGGGAAAGGATAATTGGGAGATGCTACTTTCCTGCAGCCTTGGGAGACTGCCTTCCACTGCTGTGGGGTCACCTCCTCCCCAGCCCCAGGACTAAACTGCTCACAGAGCTGACCTTATGACCACAACAGCCATGCTCCTACCTGCACTGTGTCACCCCGATTGCCTGGGTAGGGTGACATGGAATTGAGAAGCACTCTGCCTCTCCGAGCTCTCTTTCTCTCGGCAATGCCCTTCACCCCTTGGTGTCATCCTCATGTCCTGCCTGGAGAACAGGAGTTTGTGAGTATATAACTCTTTACAGAATCACAGAATCATCAAGGTTGGAAAAAACCTCTTAGATCACCTAGTCCAACAACTAACCCAGCACCACTGTGTTCACCTTTAAACCATGTCCCCAAATGCCACATCCACACGCCTTTTGAACAGTTCTAGAGATGGTGATTCCACCACTGCCCTGGACAGCCTGTTTCAATGCCTGACCATCATTTCAGTCAAGAATTTTTCCAATACCCAATCTAAACTTCTCCTGGTGCAGCTTGAGCCTGATTTTCTCTTTCCCTGTCACTTGTCATCTGGGAGAAGAGGCTGATGCTCACTTGGCTGCACCATCCTGTCAGGTAGTTGTAGAGAGTGAGAAGGTCCCCCCTGAGTCTCCTTTTCTCCACACTGAGCCCCTCCAACTTCCTTTAGATGCTCCTCATCAGACTGGTGCTCTAGACCCCTCACAAACTCTGTTCCTCTCTCTGAATGCACCCCACCAACTCAGTGTCTTTCTGGTCCTGAGGGGACCAAAACTGAGGCCAGGTGTGCCTTGTGTCAGTATGGCCAGTGAGACGAGGTGGTTATGCACTTTGGGCACACTCTGTGCTCCTCCCCATCAGACAAGGAGGGTAGCAGGACACTGACTGCTGGTACTTGGGGAGACTCAGGAGAAACAGGCAGCTCAGTGCAACTCTTTTTTTCTCTGTGTTAAGACTCAAAAGGAAACCCACGCGTCCTTTTTGTAAACCTCCTCTGCAAACCCACGTGTCTCTCTAATTGAAACAGGGCAGGGTCTGAAACCATAGGAGTCCACAGCTGCTATTTCTATTGTGCATGTCTGAGTCAAGGTGAAGAGAAAAGTCAGCAAAATATCCCACAGGGTGAATCCTCCATGTGCCAAGAAAGCTGACTCTACATTAAAGGTGAGAGCCAGAGCTTGCAAAGCAGTGATGGCCTGGGAAGACAGAGGCCTTGATTCCTTCCAGCAGCCTCCAAGTGTTATTCCCATTAACATTGGCACTAGCCATCACCCTGAATACCCCATGCACCAAAAGACGAGTGAAAGTGAGCAGGAGGGAGGAAGGTGATAAAGTTATCAAGCTGTAGGCAAGGCTCTGGCCTCTAAGGACTGGCAGGGACCGTGTCGTTCAGAGAAACAGCCTGGGATGTGTTTTAAGAGTAGATTGGAGATGCTCAGGATAAGGGTAGGTTTGCTGATCTTGCACAGGCTTCATCTTCAGTCAGCCTTCAGTTCACAGTGCCAGAAAACCAGGGCTGTGACTTTTTCTTCTCCTTTACCTTCATTACCAGGGGAAGAAAATGTGGCACAAAAACACCTGAGATGGCAAAGCTTCTTACATTATCTTCCCACAGGTGACAAATTTCAGCACTTGGTGAGTGTTGCTAACCCTGTGGTGCACAAAACACCTGTCCTGACTGCCATCAGGGTCAAAAGCACTTTCAGGCCCCCATGAGCCTGAAACAAAATATATCTTAAAGAACACAGCACACAGTCAGACTGTGCCATGGGGACACAGGAGGGAGTATCACTTCTGCACTGGACCTCTGCCCTGGTGTTGAAAGAGTAGCATTTAGATAAAACACAAAGTTGCAGACAGGGTGGTTTGTTTCTGCCACAAACAAGTCTGCAGACCACAGAGAAATCAAAAGTATCCATGTTACCAAAGATCCAACCTCTTTTCAGAGCAGTGCAGCCTTTCTGCAGAAACTTTAGCAATTGATGCAGAATCGACAAGTGAGTCATTCCTCCTTCCATCTTTTTTTTCCTCTTCCTCCCACCTTGGCACCAAAGTGCACTAAGAAAACAAGACGTCAGGAAGATGTCTTCTGGATCATTGCTGCTCCTCGAGCATCTTGTCTGCCTTCAGGCTCTGGTGTCAAGTAGTGATCAGCCTCTTTCCTCCAGCCCTGAAGTAGCAGTTTTCAGACGTGACCTTCCACCCCTTCACAGCTCCCTGTGTCTCTGAAATGTCCAGAGGTCAGCCCCTCGCTGCCTCCACAAGGAGACCTGTTTTGGAGATTCCAGCCTCACATCAGCCCCACCTCATGTCCCTGTCATCTCCCATCATGTTACCAAACTGAAGGGGATACCAGGAGTTTAGATGGTGTCCTCCCCTGTGACATGGACTCATCATTTCACTATTTGTTGGGGAATGGCAGCTGTGCACTGCTCATGGAAAGGTAGCCTTGACTGACTAGCTAAAAATTGGAGGTGACCTAGCTGTACAACTTACTGCTCAGGAACAATGTGACAAACTTCATCTTTCTTCACTGCCAGCCTCTAAGGTTAGATAGGGCCACTACCTGTCATAGTGGGGAGGAGAGAGACAGCTCTATGGATGTGTCTGTCGGTGTGTGTGGAGGGGGGAAAGGAGGGGTATGCTCTTATTCTTTCCTTCCTACTTCATTATATTGATTTTCAGTGGCTTGAATGCTTGGAATGCAATAAGGGAGCAATTCCCTTCTATGCCGGCTAGTAAACATTGCCTGTAACTTTATTCTGGGTCAGGAAAGTCAGCACTTAAAATTAAAAGTGGTTCCAGAGGAGGAAAGCCATATTTTAGGAAATTCCAGCCAGGGGTTCCTTGTTACTGTACTTCATTTTAAAATCCAGTGTCGTGTCATGTCGTGTCATATATGCCTTTAAAAAAGCATTTAACTGATATATATTCTCATCTGCTCTTTACTTGCAATATTTCAAGCAGAAAATATTTTGTAAAAATTAGTTCCCTGGCTGTCTAAATTTACAGCAGAGGCCACAGACTATAAAGTGGAAGGGGCTGAAATTAAGCCCAGGGGAGAGAGAAGTGCACTAGAGAGAAAGGCTCATATGCCAGGTGCTTAAACACATCCATAGTTTAAATCCTGTGCCATCTCACCAAAGCCAGTGGAGCTGCTCTTGTATTTAAGACTAACCTGCCTTAAGTTCTGGGACATAATCTCTAAAAGAATGTGTGTAATGCTGGGGTACAGGCTGTGATGCCCATAAGCTGCTCTGGGTCTAAGGTACAACCAGCTGTGGGAGTTCCTTTTTTTTCTATGCAAAGCTTCTGTGCTCAGGTCTTGGAAAGCCAAAAGGTTTCCCTAAGGCAGGAAAACGCATGTCCTGGACAATCAGATTGAGGAATGGGTGCCCTTGCTGACACATCGCTCCCAGATGTGAATCCAAGCCAGGATCTGTGTGCTTAGGATGAGTGTTTTTGCTAGTGAAGTTCCACCCAGCAGAGGCTCATTTCTTCAGTGCTGGGAATTTCAGCTGGAAAGCTTCCTTCGTATGGATCAGGCACTTGCAGAAAGCATTTCACATGTACTTAGGCAGCAGCACTGAAAACATGGTGCTCTACTTTTTAGTTGGATAGACAGGCACAGTAAAAGCAGGGAGCTGTTGGAAAACGCCCAGTGTAGGAAGCAGGACCCCAGTGTGGGGTGCTACCCTATGGGGTGCCACGTGCTTTGTCAAAGCAAGCACCCCCAGAGCTCCATTTGCATTCTGTCCTTCTGCAAAAGAGTCCCTACAAATCCCCTGCCCACTCTGCTGTGTATCCACGGGCCCAGCAGCAGGGCTGTCACCACTTTGTCAGGTCTAGGGATGTCTGCGGCTGGAAACCCCGCTGGGGAGATGAAGGAAGCCTGGACAGTTTACGAGATGGCAGGAGGCAAAGTACATCTACCTGGCCCTGAACTCTGATGCACGGTCTCCCTTGCTCCCCACTTGACAGGTACAAACAGTGACAAGCCCTGTCACCTGCTACCTGATGCAACCATTCCGAAAGCTGGGAAAGCCAGACGTGCTGTTAACAACTCCAGCTTCCCCACAGAAAGCCCCAGAGACTAACGACAAGGAACTGCCTTGACTCAGGCCAAATGCACTTGTGTTAGGAAACCTCCACAGCTGGCTCTCTGGGTGGAACAGCCCCGATGAAAGGACACCAGCAAGGCAAGCAGACAAAGGGAGAGACAGGGTGCTGATATTTCACCCCAGCTCTCCTCCTTGTCCCTTCTCTTCCTACGAGAGGAGAAACCCCTGGCTGTAAGATCCTCAGCTCTGGGAGTGACATGAGCTGCTGCAATTCCTTGTAGCACCCCTGTCCATGACTCCCTGCTCACTGATTTTCATGCTTTTTCCCTGGTCAGTCTCCTAACCACAGCCAAGACTCCTAGAAGCACAGATACCAGCACAAGGGGATCATCTGAGCGCCTTGCTGACATCTCAGTTTCCTGCAGCTTCCTTTCTTTTGGTACCCAAATTCCTATTTCCTGATGGTAAATCACAACCTGGATTTTAAGGGCTAGAAAAAGTTGAGTAGTGCCTTTCAGAGGAGACAAAATCTGTAGATTTGGAAATCTTTGCCATCAGCAAAAATCGTCCTAAATTTCCTAGATTTTGTGATTCCAAACGATTCTGACAGAGCATCTACTTTCAAGATGCATTTTTCAGGATGCTGCTGTTATCCAAGTCTCCATCTAAGCAGTCATGCAACAAGCATCACTTTCAAACAACGGTCTATTGATTACTTGCTTTGTTAACAATGATGCTATTCCCTGGAGAAGTTTATTACTCTTGCTTTTTATTATTTTGTGCCTTATGATTTGGTCATTAATGGGTACACTTGCATTTCATTTCACTGTGACTGACTTTCCTGTGAGGAATCCTCAGTGCAGTCCAAGAACCTCCATGAATAAATGTTTACTGTCAGGAGATATGAGTGTGTTGCAGGGCTCAATGGATGTTTTCATCCTGATGGTGCAGCAGTAAATCAATTAAAAACATGATTGATTGCAAAATTGTGGTTAAGTTGCTTTTGCTTTGGGATTTCACATGACCTAAGTTAGTCAGTATAAATCTAACAATGTATTACTCATGCAGTGATCATCTTGCTGGTATCTACAGTGAGAACTGCTGTGCACACAGATAAGGCAAGAGCAAGGGCCAAACCTGGCCCTGGCATATCCTGCAGCTCTACTCCTGCACAGAGCACAGAGCCTTGTCCCACTGGTGATTTAACTCCTTTTGGCAACATTTGACTAGAATTCCCTTTACCAGAGGATAAAATAAATCGAAAGGGCTCTTGAAAGGGCTCTCTACACAGATACGTTCATTCAGATTACGGTATAGTGTACATTTAGCAAAGAATAGCTTTTCTTAATTAATTCCCTGTCTAGCTGCTTTTTTTTCAGTCAGACTACTGTAGCCCAAATTAGATTAATCGACTTTGGATATTCTTGCTAACAATAACTTTCTCTTATTAAGCATTATTAATATTAGTTCTTAGAAACTGATGATTCTGGAATAACTCCCCTCATTTAGTTATATTCCAAAATCTCCAGTGGCATACGATGGCCAGTGTGCTCTGACTTGAGCAGAAGTCCCCCACACTCCCTGTTTAAAGCATTTGCCAAGAGCACTGGGTTGTGTCTGCTGAGCAGAGGTTATAGTTTCTGTTTTAAAATCAGTTTCGAAATATTCTGTCTTAATTTTCGGCAGTAAAGTAAACCTCTTGGTACGAAGACCATATCCAGAAGCCACCGTTCAGCGCAGAGTGCTGCAAGGGAGATGTAGTGCAAAGAACCAGAGAGACTGAAAAGGCACAAGCTCAAAACAAAAATTGCATCCCTGTCTCCCACATGCCCATCCAGGGCTTCGTCCAAACCCCAGGAATGTAGATTTAAGTCCTTCTGTGGGCTCTGAATGCAGACCACAGAACTGCTGCCTCTCCATGTGTGTGCAAGCCTGCAGATAGGGGCAGAGGAGCGATCTGCATGACTGTGTGCTCAAACAGAGATTTACAGAGACAGTGTGCATAAATCTAGATAATTTATACGGTGCTACAAATACAAACAGCAACGGGCACCCTTCACAAATTCACATACACAAATGTACCTCCAGTGTGAATAATGCAGTGACAAAGTGAGCTGCCTTTGTGTGGACATCATTGGTATCAGCAGTTAGGAATAATAGTTGTCTAATTGTAGTCTTTCATTGTGTGCTGTGTCAAAGCGTGGGCGAGTAATTGCAACCATCAAAATCCTTTCAGAGTGTGTGCAAAGCCCCGACCCCCATCACCTGCTATCAAGCCTATCTGATCCACCACACACATGCACTCACTGGGCAGATGAATTAGCTAGATAGGCTGTTCTATTATTATTACTATTATTATTATTATTATTGTTATTATTATTGTTATTATTATTATTATTTTCTCTTTTGTTTTGTGTTTTTCTTCCCTCAAGGTTGTATCTGACTCATGAAGGGGGTTTAGATTTTTTTAATTATTATTGCTATTCTTATTTTTTTGGGGTGGGTGTGTGCGTGTGCAAGTGAGAGAGAGAGAGAGACAGATCGCTTTTTGGGTGAGATAATATAGATGACAGACATCGACAATTATACAAAATAATATGGTTACCAGCAACCAAAAAAAAAAAAAATTGATTCTCATGGGCTGCTGAGTGTTACAATTTGAATGTCTTTCTATTAAAATCCTTGTAATAGACAGAGGGAGAAAGCAGGGAGGAGGGAGAGAGAAAGAGGGAGAGAGAAAGCAGATCTTTTTCAAATATTACTCATACGATGGAGCACAAGATATTTTCAGAATACAAGTGGGACTGATTTCCATTAACATAATCCCATTTCCAGTATTTTTTTATTAATATAAACATCTTGGCTCTGGGAATGCCTCCTGGATCATTTATACCTGCTGTATTTTGCATTGGGTTTAGAGGAAAATCAAGGAAACCACTAAAAATATATAGATAGATAGATATAAAAATTGAGCCTATTTGTTATATTCATTCTGAATTGCCATCTGTGCAATACCTGAGTGGAGAAGCAGATTTGATTATCAAATACAATTAAGGCCTGGTTTTGTCCATGTGGAGCACCATGTAAGTGCATATTGTAAATATCTGTATAGAAGACAGGAACACCACAATCGTGCACTACACAATCTGTCTTGCTGCTGGAGAGGACTTGCAGTGATTTTCTCTGGTTCAGTCTGCTGCAGCAAGGAATCCATCTCAGTGCTGTAACAACTATTGCAGAGACCACATCTTGTTCAGGTAGCACACAGTTTCATGGGTGGATACCCACTTTAAACTTTTAGAGGCTCGCAGCTCTGGGTTTTCAGGTATCTGCCTTTGTGTGATAGATCATATCTATTTACTAATTCTATCTGGTACCTTCAGAGACTCAGCAGGATATGTCCTTTGTGCTGCAAGTATCTTCTGTTGCATAAGGACGTGTGTAGTTTCCATGGCTGGCAAACACATGTGTGTGCACTTGAATTTCTGCAAAAGACAATTTAGAGGTCTGTAATTAAACTCTCCAAGGAAGCAGGAGAAGCCTATTTTTGTGCAAAATTCAAGTAAAAGGGAATTTTGTAGAATAGTAGAATCATTTAGGTTGGAACAAAACTTTAAGATCATCAGGTCCAGCAATATTTACAAAATGTGTAAAAAGTTCAATGAAGAAAAGTCCTCATTGTGAATTTCCTCAGACTGTGGGTGAGGGCCTCAAGGAGAAGAGATGTAACTTGTTATTTAGATCACTTAAAATGAGGATAGGAAATATATTTGTGAATGTTCAGTGGGGAGATGTGCCATGTTGTCAGAGGCGCACAAACCCTGATTACTCTAACTCATCTCCACAGTGTTGTCTGACACTACTGCCCTCATTCTGCACATTTTGAATTTGCTTCTGTCTTTGAATGAAACAAATTCAGATGTACCAAAATACATACATTTTTTACGGCCTCAAAGCAGTCAGAAATGGTGATTGTGTTGAAGAGAAGATACTGCAAAATCCTTGGCTGGAAATGTTATAGATTGTAGATTTTTCTCAGTATTGCTAGTGCAGAGGTCACTATTTGTCAGACAGCAGAACACAGGTCTGGAAATAAGAAGGGCTTATTCCTATTGGTCTCATTCTTGCTGTAATATTTGGGGCAAGTCATTTGGGGGTGGAGTATGTTCATCTACAGCACCTTCCATCTTAGGAAGCTTAGGTGTTTATTCTCAGCTGTTCATTTGAGATACATTCAGCAATCGATAAAGAAGAAAAGATGCTTTCCAATACAGTCATTCATTCACTTCTAAAACTGGGGAGGATTAATCACTTTGTGGAAGTTCACTTCTATCTACCCATATTTTCTGCAGAGTGAGGCCAGCTCATCTTTAAGTAAATTCCTAGATGGCAAAACTCAGAGAAGAATACCTCTCTTAAATACCTATTCCTCTCCAAGTTGGAGAAATTCCACTCAACAGAAATGTTGGATTCAAAGACCTATAACTAGTTCTTTCCTATCTATAAATGCTTAGAATTTTGCACCCTAACACAAGGAATGGATTCATCTCTTCTGGTAGAGTTTCATAATGATCTTGTAGTAAGGACTTGTTTCTTCATTATAATGGTTCTGAAGGGTTAACTGGACTAAACCTTCATCTTAACAAAGTTGTAAATGCTTCTTTTCTTAATCAAAGAGAACTGTTACCAATTTCCAGTTCTATTACCCACTGTGCTTTGCCAGCAACATTTGGCCTGGATATATTGAAACATTGTGCTAGAAAGCAACTTTCCTAAATACTTATTATCCACATGATAATTAGTCCTGACTGAGGTAATTTTTCAGGCAAAAATGCTAATTTTCCACGATTCCTACTCTGGAGACAAAAGTAGAGGATTCAGTAAATTTTTTATTGGAGAGGTTTTGGAGTTCCAGGATGGGCTTTGTGCAGTAGCAAGTGCTCCAGTATGTAATCCACACTGATGGCACAGGTCACCTGTGCTGCTGAGTTATCCTGATGTTTGTGCTCATGGGTGTTCAAGAGGGAAGAGTGATGATGTCAGTCCAACCATATTTTAAAGGTCATTGGTGCAGAACAAAAATTATGCATGAAAACTTGACATTTTCTGCTAAATGGAATTCTTGTTTCCCACCTCACCCTAATTAAGATAGCTCTGAGAAATGCTTGTCATGGGGAGGGACTCTACATTTTACAAAGACCATCTAGAGGCACGCTCAGGTCCAAACTTTTTACAATGCAAGATTAGTAAAGGAGACGAAAATCAGAAAACAGAGTTGAGAAAACTGTAAGTTTCACAGGAAGAGGAGAAGTGCTTTCAACACACACGTGGTCGCAGTGTTGCCAAAGTCAAACGTGAGCACAGGGGGACCAGTTTTGGAAAAATTTCAGGGAACTGAGATGGGATTGCAGCTCTCTTTAAGGAGTTCCTACCATGAATAAAGGGCCAGCATGGGAAAAACCAGTGAGACACTTGTCCGCAAAATTCAATTACTGGCTGATAGAGGATGTTATCACAGGATAACCAAAGATGAGAGCTGGCATTCCAAAAGCAAATTAGAGATGTGAGGTAGGGGGGCAATAGGCGGTGAGGAGCCTTTCAGAGGTCCCTCTATGGACATTGAACCATAACAGCCACTCATCAGCACTATAAAACTACCAGGAGCAGTATCCCCAGGCTGGGAAAGACTCTTCTTGGCAAGCTTGTGCACCACACCATGCCATCCGATAGAGCCCATCTTATTGAAAACTGAATCCCTTTGAGTTCCCTGGAACAGCAGCAGCTGGAGGGGAAATAACAGTAAAATTCAATGGCCATAATAAAACGCATTAGCCATCTGAACACTCATTTCAATCAAATAATGCAGCCTATTCATATTTAAACAGGAAATATTGTTTAATGTTTATGATAATGATCAAATCAAATTTTAAAAATTAAACACGAAATTAAACATTTAAGTGAGGTTCCAACATTGGGCACTTGGGACACCACTTCCAACCCACAGCTGATGGTTGCAATCAGCAGGGTCTACCCCTTACCTCTGCTTAGTGCAGTTCCTTGAGGAAGATGGTAGAAGAAGGCTTTGGTGTCACTCAAATGACCACAGTTGGTGCAGGGTGGCTGATTTTGAGTTGATTGTTCCAGTTTCCCCTTGCATCCATTATGCTTTCCATGACAGCAACACTTAATGGTTGTTGAGGGGGAAGTGGAAATTGCAAAAGAAAAGTCCTTTCATCTGGAAGAAGCTAAATGGGACTTGTTTTTCATCCAAGTGGAAGGCAGTTATGTTCCTACTGAAGTATTTTGGACTTTTAACTTTTTCCTGAAGAGAACAGGCAGAAGAGAGGTTACAGAGGTTTTTTTAAAGCACTAGTGAAACAGAAGTAGAAAATGACACTGTGAAAAAGCAAGTTCTCAGATGTACATAATGGTCATAGGAGGCAAAAATGCAAAATAACACCTTGTTGCTCTTTAAATACTGTTCCTTTGGGGTAGAGCACAGCAGCTTTTACACACCAGTAACGCACAGTCTTTTCTGTAGTGGCAGTAACTGTTGCAGAGCTACAGATTTCAAAAAATAGTATGTTGCTTTATACCAGTGGAGTCATGATCCCAGCTGATTAATTTAAGGTTTTGACAGCACTGTCGAAGTTTGTGTCTAATGAAGACCTTGGAGTGATGGCTAGCAGTTAGGGTATTGCTTTTAGACCATATCTTGTGCTACAGTAAACTCAGAGCCAGGAAACAACTTTCTCCCACATGAAATCTGTAGTGATTTTATTGATACTAAGCCTAGCAGGTTTTTTTCCCAGCTCTCTCCACTTGAAGTCAGCAGAAAAGCAAAGTTTGAAACTAAAAAGTATTGAAAGAAACTCATTGTCTCTAATATTCCCATGCATTCAGCCATGGACCTTATCTGTGCTGTGAGCCTGTGCAGCAATGTTAACCTTTTGCTCTTATAGTTGCATCTTTCAAGGGAGTATATCCTCAGTGTAAATTAATATCAAATTAATATGAATTAATACCAAACCAGCAAAGCTTTGGACTACCAGTGAACTGCATGTTATTCCTTAGAGTAGAAAAAAAAAATCATCACAAAAGGCAGACTCAATCTGTCAATCCCCATTCTTATGGCAATGCTTGCCCAGATTTATTATGGAAGGAGCATGCACAGAAATTTCCGTACTGTGAAAAAATAAATAAAACGACTGAATAAATTATCTGGAAAAGTACAGCAAAACAGAAAGATTTATCTTAACCTGTGTCTATTGCTCTCATCCCTGTACCATGCACTTTAAATTGGATTGGTATCCTATAAGAGACTGTCAAGGATTCCATTTGTTCTGCTTGACATACAGATGTACAATTGGTAAAACTGCATCTTATCTTAGTAATTGTCTACAGTGCTAAGGCTGTACCTAGTTATTGACTTCAAAAGTCAGGTTTTGTCTGTGCAGTTCCCTGATCCAACATCAGTCCAACCACCCCGAGCTCTATCTGCTCATCTTTCAGCTCACCTTCCTGTGTTAAAACACCTTTCTTTTTGCAATAGCTACTTCTCAGCTTTCTGTAATCAATCAAGACCAGAGTGTGGGGGTAGAGAAGTGAATAGCTTAGTTCCCTGGTTTTGGTAGCATCCTTGTGTATCTAAAAAAAGTCATTGAGAGCTGGTGCTTAAGAACTTAGTGAATATTTTGAGGGCTTTTAAAGCAAGAAAGGTTTTTCTAGAGATCTGTTTTTGGAGGGAGTTGTTACCTAGCTGTAGTGAAATTTCTGTTTATTAAAAGAATCATAGAGTTTAGTGATCACAAAGAGAAATTTCTGTCTGTCTGATGGTCTTTTAAGTACATTTTGTTACAAATCCAGATGAGCAGGTTGACACTGTAATGGTTCAACAATTTTTTTTCAAACCTGCAGTAACCTTTCCTTTTCACGGTCACATGCTGCAAATAGACCCACGTGTAAAACAGAGCACTTTGTTCTTACACAACGAAAGAATCCCTTTAAATCTAGTTATTTGTTTTCCACTTCCAGCTGGAAAGTGCTTTGACTTTTGGGTTTACATTTTAAAAAAATGAATAACCCCCAGATTTTTTTTGGAACCCCATATTTCTATGATTTTTGTGTATTCTGAATGCTGGGCATTTTATCTGCAACTATTCTTCATGGAAACATTTAAAGCAACTGCTGGGAGAAAAAGGTTAAAAAGAAAACCTTCTTTTCTTCCAATTCTCCCCCCCCCCCTCAATAAACAGTAGTGCCATCCTGGGAACCAGTCTTGCTTGAATCCCAGCAGTGTGGATTCACTTTTTCCAAGGAAAACAGGAAAAAGTATAGAACAACTATAGTCAGCCAGACCAACAGTTATTCTGACACATATCCCATCTCCTAGCCTAGTCAGTCATAAAGCAGAGGGAAAATTGCAAAAGCAATATTCTTTCCTGGTTTCCTGCAGTTGGCAGCTCAGGGATTTCCGGAGTCAGAGGTACATTCTTTGTATCAGTAGTTTTCAATGGATTTTTCTTCCATGAGTTGTCCTACTGTTTTTGAGTTCACATGGATATTTAGACTCTGGTTTTGCATCACTGGCATTTCTCATTGTTTGAGCAAGACTGTTTGTCTCTGGAGAAGGCAGAAGTTAGTCAAAGAACCTCAAGAATGACAACTTGTACAATCATGAAACAAAGCACTGAAGTCTCTTTTCACTTCCCCAAATGCTGTCAGCCAAAGGATAGATGTAGCTAGCATGGCAGTTTCAGAGAGAAAACCCTGGCTGCACAGGGGGATGAAGTTTACCAGGTGTCATCACTAAAGGTAGAATTCCAAACCTGTGGTGCTTTGTAGGAGAGCTGCAAACTGCAGGAGTTCAGCCGCTGTTGTACAGCCCTGCAGCAGGGAAATACCTCCAAGGCCAGTTTGGGTGGAAGCACAGGCGAACTGGTTCCACCTTCCAGAGTTAAAGCCATCTCCAGTCATAAGTGAGAGCCATGAGACAAAGAGCACCAGGTTTTCAGAAGGTCCTGTGGCACCTTTGCCATATGCCAAGAGTCCAGAAACAACTGGTATTCAACAGCTGGCAAGAAATGCCAGTTCTAGGGATGGCAGGCTGTGCCTATGTCACCCAAACAGCATTCCAGCTCACAGTGAGGTAATCCCTCTGCTCTTAAGAAAAGGTGCATAGTTGTCACGGCTTTTTGGGGAGATGAGGTGCGTTTTCAGCCCTGTTTCTCTTCCCTTGTTCAGTTTTCAGGCTTCTCTACACAAGCAGTATTTGCAATAAAATGGAATGATGTAAGGTAGTTGGAAGGATCACACGTAAACAAAGACAGTAATCAAATTAGGATGCAGGTCTGGGGTTGTCTGTTACACCAAGAGCTATGTTTGAGTGTTAGCTTTGCTCTGAGCCTCCTTTCTGAGAAATCTTTATTTCAGGACTTCACAGGAAATGCAATATGGCTTTTGTTGTCTGTGAATTTTTTTGCATTATACTTTTTTTTATTCTTTGATCCCTTTATGGACTCCCCAGGTGCCTATAACAAGGTGGCAATTAATAGGGATATGCACAGTGGAACAATCTCCCCTTTATAAATAAATCCATGCAGATATGGCAATCTACCTCAGGGTATCTTTCAAACTTGGGGAAAAAAATGTCAGGGAACAAATCACGTGATGCTTCAGACAGTTTGTGGACATTGGTCTCTGTCTTTGGAGGCTCCTCTCATTTTTCTTTCTCTCTTCTGTCTTACCCTCTCACCTCAATCGACTTTCATAAAGATAAGTGAGTATAACTGGTATGAGCTGTCTTCAGGGATCCTTTGTGATGCCCAGTACTTGAGGCCCATCCCCAGAGGAGTGGTGTGTGAGGGGGAGCTCAGGGACATGTCCTGCTTTCAGATGTCTCCACACACCTGCTGCTGGCCTCAGCTGGGAGCTCCCTGCAGGCACAGCTGAGCAGTGGATTTGAAACTAAGCCTCTACTAAAATAAAATAGAAAACATGACATCTTTGGAAAACAGAGAGCCTGGGACTGCAAACAGTAAGAGTGCGGCATGATGCAGACCCAAGGCAGGATTTGGCTTTGAACGACACTCACAATCCTGTGTCCTCTGGGCTTGCCGCCCACATAGCTGATTTCCTCAGCCAAGATTTTGCAGGAAAGGAGGACATATCCTAACCTTCACAGTAAAGCTGAGTGTCTTCTCAGTCAGGCTTAGATGCCCAGGAGGAAATGTAGGCAGAGAGGTTCTACTCCACTGACTCACCCAAGTAGGGTCAAGTGTCTGTATAGGGACAAGGGTGACCACAGACCTCTGCAGAAGTGACCTTGGGGAACATCTGACATCCAGCTGTCTCTAAGCTGTAGGGGAGATGCCTTCCTGGATTGAAGTGGGAACTGTCTGTGGCCTTTGACATCAGCCTAAAATGCTCCTGTGATGACCCTCACCAGATCAAATTACTGTCTCTGTAGCTTGGGGGGATGCTTTTTTATCTTGTTCTCTGTCACATCAGAAAAGAGAATATTAAAACATTCTAATGGAGGCTGAGCTACCATTACTAGGCGAAACTGGTGAGGTCTAATACCATTTGACACGAATATACCGGGAAGAGTCTGAAAGAGTATGAACCTACAGGATTCCCAGACAGGCACCCAGACCCAGCACATTTTTGAAAGGACAAAGCTGGGATCTTACTGGGTAAAAATACCTTTCAAAATCCCAGGGCAGTAGGACAAAATGTTACAAAATATATAAATATAGATCACTTTCACCAAAAATAAAAATCAAGACACACTGTTGAAGCAGACTGCCATTAAAAAAGGTACCACACAGAGACGGGCTCCACGTAAAGAACAAATCCAAACAGAATAAAATTGAATGGAATGACACTAAGGAATCTAGTTTAGATGAAAACAGTAAATACTTTCCACTTTAAATGCTTTCAAAATGCATGACTCACCCTGTGAAAGACCTTCATTACTTTAAGGAGAAAGAGGACTACCAGGTGCCCCTGCAGATGCCCCTCAGCTCTGACAGCCCGAGTGCCTCCTCCATGCACAGGCGTTACCCCTGACTACTGCCTGTGCTTGCCATATGTCGTCCCTTTTTTGTTCACTGCCATTTACATGCTGGCAGGTTGACTTTTTAACAAGGTAAGAGTAGGCTGAAGATTTCAGGTGTGGGCACTTGAGAGACCCTCCCCTTCACGGCAGGCTCAGCTTCCTCAGTTTTAGCTCAGGCTGACATTATATCAAACTGTGCCTCTCCCCGGTGGGGATAACCACAGTTTATTTACAAGATACAACAGGAATGTCACACTAAATGAAGACGAAAGATGTGCAGGAAGCGTGATTGCTGCCTGTGCCTTCTTAGGAACTGCTTATTAAGGAAATCGTCCTTTTAAGCAGCAAAGAGCCGCCAGAACTGGCCATGTTCAATACTGGGGCAGGATCTGACTTGCTCACCAACACCATCGATAACATTCCTCCCGTGGTAATGATGCAGATGCTAATGAGCGTATTAATAATAAATAACACTGTGTGCATTTATCATGTCCCTGATTCGAAGGGTGGGAAATGCTTTACCAACTAGACAGTGTGAAGTCCCAGAGCAGCTCTTTTCTCTGTGTGGAGCCTATTGCTACCCTAAGCAAAGGGACTTTTGTCATCTGGGTTAGCAAAGAGAAGTGGCAGTGGAACCACTGGATTCCAGTCACTACGGTGCTGCTGATTCATGGTGTGAACTTGGGGGAGTTATTTTAGTGCTCTGAGTCTCAAGTTAACCATCTGTAAAATCAAGATAATTATATTTACAGTGCTTATTTCATAGAGCTGCTGTGAAGATTAATTAATGCATATATATTTACAAAGTGCTTTGAGATCTTCAGGTGAAACCTGCTGCATATGTGCAAAATATTAATTCTCTAAAATACCTTGAAACCTCAGGAGCTGCAGTGTCTTGCCAGATATCACGACATTTTATAGTGCTTTTGTTCATTGTCTAAGGAAGTTGTTTTGCAGGTAGCAGTAATATATTGTGTTAGTGGTGTGATACTTTGAAAATAATAGGTTTTTCCCATTCCTTTTGACTTGTTCTTCTATCATGCACCATGTGCAAGCAGATTATGGGTTCATCAAACAGTAATTTTAGGTCATTATTAGGAAACATATTTTGATTCTCTTTTTTTTTTTTAACACCTCTGTAGATCGCATCACAAAGAAAATCCCTGTGTTTATTTTATACTGGCCATTCAAGCTGTGTTGGTTGTTTGTGATCAGTCAGATAAGCTACAATGCACGTGATCCAGAAAGAAGATATGTAGAGACACAGTGAGGGACTGAGGATTATGTGTGTTTATTTTATGTGCTATGCTCAGGACTGTTCTCTCCTAAATTTAGCCATCTGAATATTAATGGTTAAGTCAAAAGTAGTTGTTTGAAGTTGCTTCATTGGAAAGAGGTGGGCACTGGCTCAGAGCACCTTGCCTGACCCTTCTTAGGTAACAAAAATCAGTGCAGCTGACCGAATGTAGGTGTCCACTCCAGGGTAAATGGAGCAGTGCACTGAGTTCCCCTGGCTGTACAACAATCCCTCCACTGGATCTGGCAACCGAAAAGGCCAGATTATCTTTAGGTAAAAAATGTGGATATTTTAACCTGCAATTTAAATCTCACCTCAGAAGGATGGCTTCATTAAGAGGATGAATACTGAATTGTTTGATGCAGGCAGATATGCTGAGAGTGTCACATTTCTTACAGTTAAACAACGATGGCTTCTGCAGTGCTGAGTAGTCTGTAAGCATCTCAGTGTTTGTAAATCAACTTAAAAGAACAGCAGGTTTTGATAACATGAAACTCACATGCACTCACCAGTTCTTCTCTCTGCCTATTTCAGCTGTTCCAGGATCATGCATGTTAGTCATATTGTGTCTAAGGTTCTCAAACTGTGGTATTTCCACCTCCTTTATTTTAAAGCAATTTTTCAGTTTTAGGAATTCAAAGCCAAGAAGCTACTCAGTGGAAGATTTCTCCTTAATTTCTCTCTCTGACATGCAGTCAAAGCCCCATGAATCACAAAATTCAATTCTTCCACCTCTCCATGCTTATATATATGTCTCCAGATAGCTGCCACATCCAAAATACACACTAGTTTTCTCCCTAATTTTTGTCCATTCTAGTCATCTTTGAAAAAGTTTTGTATCCCAGATCTATAAGAGAGTGAAAAGGATATTTGCACATGCTCACCTGTATACAGAAAAGTCAGAGCATTCAACCAAGGAAGCAAACAGGTAATGACTGTTTAAGCATCTTCACATACTTTCCCTGATTCAGTGGACTTCTACTATTTAGCACCAGCTGACCATCTGCCTTAATATGCACATGCACACACAGACCTACATATGTATGTTTAGATAGATAGAGATATATGGATTTACACTGGTGTCTGGAGAGAAGACTTCCTTTGATTTTCTCTGGACATGTGATCTTCCTTAAGGCAGTTGTCATTCTACATTAATTTGTCTTGCTCTGCCTCAGCTCACTCTTTTTTGTCTTAAATGCCATATTAGAAAATGTTTACAAGCCCCCTGCCTCCTTTGTGATACCCACAATCCACCTGGCTACCTAGGGAAGCATGCTGTGATCCTTCCTGACACATGTCAGCAAACATCTCATCAGGGGCTCAGCTGTGTCACCCCCGATGATACTGCGCAGCAAGATCAGTCGTGGGCTACATTACACCCAATCCTGCCCCCAGGGGAGGTGGGAAGGACTATGCTAATTGGTTCTGACCCTCCAAGATCACGGAGGGAAATCGCCTTCACCCGGTGCAGCAACGGGACAGATCTGTTCAGTTGAAACCACGTTGCTGCAGCGCGCGCAAACCCCTCCAGTGCCTCTACAAGATGGCAGAAGCCTTTGCCCGTGTGCCTGTGGTGAGATGATGTGGCACAACAGTTACATGAGCAGCTCACCTGAAACTATTTCCAATAAATAAAGGAGGGTCTTCCCATTCACAGCATTCACGTACTTCCCAGCCTGGCTGTGGGGTTATAAAAGCATGTGTTTGGACCCTGCTGCATAGGTGTTGCTTCAGTGCTCTTCAAGAACCCCCCAAAAGCCCTGGGGTTTCTCTGCAGGCATCCTAGGAAACAGGGGGCTGTCTATGAAATTAAGGAAAAACAGAGAAAATCAGTACATTTCAAAATACCCTGCCCATTCTTTACTTTCTTGAAAGAAGAGAGGTTTTCTAGTTTATTAGAATCATAGAATGTTTTAGGTTGGAATGGGCCTTAAAGATCGTCTAGTGCAACTCCACTGCCCTGAGCAGGGACAGCTTCCACTACACCAGGTTGCTCTAAGCCCTGTCCAACCTGGCCTTGAGCACTGCCAGGGGTGGGACATCCACAAGATCTCTGGGCCACCTGTGCCAGTGTCTCAACATCCTCACAGCAGAGAATTTCTTCCTAATACTTTCTTAATAGAAGGTGACACCTATTTTGCACAGCCAACAGAGTACTAGATTTAGGGAGACCCAGGAGTTCCTTCTGTTGCCCAGGACTTGCCTTCAGCCCTGCAGAGCCCTACCCTGAGTCAGTGGACCAACACACAAAAAAGGAGGATGAAAGAACCAGCTGTTCTCTGACCTGGCTCTGTATGTCCACATCATCAGACACAGACTTCTTCATTTCTCTTGCCACTGTACCAAAAGAGAAATGTAGGACTGAGAGGTGCAATCATTCCCCCATCACATTCATTCTTTTCTTTTTCCCTTTCTTGCTCTCTTTCTTACCAGTACTCCTTCTCCTGCTTAAATTACACCTTACTACCTTCTCTGCTTTTGTGCATCTCCTGCCAAATGACGTCCACAGGTTGTGGCTTTACATTTCCCTGGCATGCAGATATTGCTGTCTTGTCCTTTGCTGGGCGTGAACCCTGGAGTCATCACCTCCAAAGAATCAGATGACAGACCCATTTTCAGATCATGTGTGCTTAGTTAGGTTGCAGAAGCATCTCAGAGGGGAAATAAATGTGTGCAATTATGTGAAATAGTTAGAGCAACACTGGATAAAGAAAACAGAAATTGAATTTGGTAGCCTGTTTTCAATCAAGCTTTCAGAAGCACCAGGTGCTCTAGTAGAAGCAGAAGGCAGTTTTAAGATAGCCTTACACCAAACCAGTTCCTTGCCAGTTTTCCTGAATTAGACATTGGCTTTCATCCTGTGTGATAGATATTTTGTCTCTTCCCAAGTCCCAGAAACAGCCAGTCCTTGTGGAACAAAATCTAGCACTGAAAACTCCTTTGCACTTCGTGCCAAGGCAAACAACTTGTTCTGCAACGCAGGGCAGGGAAAGTAGGGGGTCGGAATTAGGTTAGGCATTAAAGTTAGGACCTCAATAGGGGGAGATTTTTTGGGTCACTGTTGGTTTGGGTTTTTCTAATTTGGTTATCCAAGGGGTGCTGAGTAGGTGGTGCCAGATTTTACTCAAATTGCTTATGTCTAAATGCACACACACACAAGTACACACTCTCAAGCACGGGAAAACGGGTGTTTCAGTGTGGGGGCAGGGGAGGGGGCGGGAGAGTGGAGCTGTCAGGACGATGTCATGGCAAAGGCATCCCATCAGCTAGAGGGGGAGATTTTCTGGGCCTTGGTTTGAGAAGCAGACAGATGACTGACAGGGGTTAAAAGCTTCCTGCTTTCTTTCCCACATTGCCTCCTTGATGGTAAAGAGTTCACTGTCCCTCACACAGAAGGTGCTCTGCGATTTCAAAGCATTTTGCAGGAAATACTGTACAGACTATAAAAAGCTATTGTAGCCCATGGCAGAGAAGCCCAGCTGAGCCTAATTCCCCATATCCTTAACTCATCAGCCTCTGATCATAATTCAGGTTCAGTGTCCTAGAGTACCATTAAATAAAAAAATGCACACAAAAAATCCCAATTAGTACATTTCCTGATGGTGAGAGATGTCAGACTGTGCATCCTGGGCATAGCAGTTCTCTGCTTAGTCATGAGACAGGCAGGGTAAGCTACCCCACAGTCTTCTGCAGGCCTGACCCAGAGGACCTGAAACCAAAGGGTAGAGAGGAGCAAGGGCTCCTCCACTCTTGAATCTTCCAGCTGCCTGTCCGAGGCTGTCACAGGTGACATGGTCAGTTGTGACACTGAAGGCATCATCATCCACTCTCATAAGGAACAGAGCACACACCACCTCCAACACTGGCAGCAAGGAAGGGAAATATGTTAATGGTGCAGGTTATCAAGGGAAATTAGGGGAGGGATATACAAATGAAAAGAAAGACCAACGTGACGCTCCTGAAGGTCATTATTGGAGAGAGTGAAAAAAGGGGTGACACTTGAGACAGTGAAAAAAGCAGTGACACTCGGCTCTGAGTGATCAAAATTACAGAAAAAGAATAATAAAAAGCACCTGAGACTTGCTGCACAGCCCAAGAAAGTTTGTTACTCAACTATTCCTGAAATAGACCACATTGTTCATAGGCTACTTTGCAAATTCCCTAGTGGGAAATTAATTGTCTGCCTTGCATTTAACCAGTTCCCTCTCCCATAGAGGTCTGGGCTCGCTCCATCTATTCCTCGTTTTATCTTTATTTAATGAGCAGGAGATAGGACCCATGGCCTTATTGTCCAGCACCATTTTCCTTAGAAGAGATTGCATCAAACTTTCTAGACTAAGACACAGCAAACCTCACAGATTTCACAGACATGAGAGAATATGACCTCTGAAAGGTCTCTGGTTCATTGAGCTTGAAGATGAGACATCATCGTGACACTTGCGCTGTAAACACCTAAATAGATGAGATCTCAGCTCAAAAATCACACCTCTGAGCTTCATTCTTTAAATATTTCTATGCCTGAAAATAATTATGCCAGACAACTATCACAAAAACAACTCCTTAGCCAGGAGACAGTCAAATGGGCAGGAGTAAATCAGTGACCATGACTTCTTAGATCTCAAGACGAGTTTTGAGGTTCCTGCCTGGTGGTTACATTACCTATTCCTATCTCCAGGTGAGGCTGAGGTGGTTAATTTGTGGCTAAAGATGTCTTTTCCAGGGGAATGCAGCCCAACGGCACATGGCTTAATGTAGACTGACCCACTGAATGTGTTTAAATGGGTCTCTCTTGACTACAGCATATTAGACCCATTTTTTTCACTTAGCAAAACCAAACATCCAGTTAGTACAGCAAAACCAGGAAATTAATAAACATTATATTTCTGTGCTTTTCTTCTACCAGTACATTCAATTACTTCTTCCTAATAAACAAGATCCATTCATGATCAACAGGTCTCAGGACTGATTTTATTTTTATTTTTTATTTTTATCATCAAGGAGAACTGGCTTTGTTGTTAACCTTTCCATTTATCTAAAATGCCCTGGATTTCATATTCAATTTTTATGCTCCCTGTTTCTGATTGTTTTCTTGAAATGGGAAATTCAAGGACTTTGATAAATGGATTGAAAGGTTGCCTTATTTCTCTGTCACTTCTGACTTTGCATCCTCTGCAAAATGCTGTTTTACAAATCATAAAGCTGGGGATTGCAACAAGTATTCATCAGAGTATGGCAGGGAAGGCTGCAGGGGCAGAACAGATTAGATAGACCTAGTGAGGGACTAGAAGCAGGAGCTGGTGGGAAACAGGAGCTGAAATTAGGACAAACTGGCATAGGCGGGCTGTCTCTGTCGTCTCTTTGGTGGTGGTATCCATGGGCTGAAACCAGTTTTACACTGCTGTGGTCTGTGGCAGTCTGGGAGCCATGGAAAAGAAGGGACTTCAGTGGGTTTGTGAAAATCTGTTGAAGAATTCATTTTCCTATTTGGGACTAATTTACGCTCTTTTTATAGTAACTCCAGTTGAAATAGTGCTGATACAGGTATGTGTCAGACTGTGAGAGAGACTGATAGTTATCCATCGCTGCACAAATTGTCACCTAAACTGCAAATGGCAACACTTGTCTCACCCACCCACCCCTCACCTCCCTAAGCAGGATCACCATTGCTGGGGTATTCCATACCTCTCTGAATGAGGCATTGCAAATAAGTGACTTCCTCAGAACAGCTTTTTTTGAATTGAGTCACACCTAATAAGCACCTAGTGCCAGAACTTTCCCCATTCAAGATACCAGTATACTCAAATAGCAGCCCCCTCCAAAGAGGCAAACTCAGGCCTTAAGTAACTGCAGAATGAGAAATCTTAGGCACTAAATAGGTTATTTCTCTCCTGCATGAGCTGAAATTGGGTTTCTGTCCCTCCTGCATCATTGCAGTCATTGCACTTGAGCTGATACCAGGAGCACCTGGAGATCTCTCCTAATACCACCGTGAGTGGTCACTTCATGGTGGAGTTGGTCAATAAGAAACATCCCTGTGCCATTGCACAGAAGAGCTCTCTGCAAGGCAAACACCTGGGACTGCTGGGTCTCCTACTGTTCCATTCCGGTGCTCAGCTAGAGGCCCCAGAGCCCCTCAGTCCCCTTTCCACCTTCTGAGCCCCCCAAGCTCCACTGCAAAGGGCATCCCATAGGGAATGCTGAGCCAAGAGGTGACTGAACCCACAGCACTTCACAAGGAGCTGCCTCCTCACAGGAACATGACCACCCCTCAGCACCCGCGCGAACGCAGCCAGTGGTGAGAGCTCCAAGACCTTTCAGATGATTCAAATGTGTGATTGTCACACTTGTCCCTTCACACACTGCTGTCAGGGCAGCCAGGACCCATGTTCCTTCTGGCTCTGTGCTTTTCACTCCCTTTCTTTGTGTTACTATGGCAAGTGAGGAAAATGTTCAACTCCCAGCTCTGAGTCATTGCCGCCCTCTCAAAAAATAGTCATGTCCTGAGCTGCTCTTTCCCAGGAGCTGCCAAGCCCATCCCAGTATTCACCCCAGCTTCTTAGGTGGCTACAGACTACAGCTTGTAGCAGGAATCATTAACACTATTAATAACCCCTTTTTAACATGAGACCTTTTCAAACTGCAGGACCCAAAAGCACTTGACGCATTTCACTACCTACGTGTTGCAAATCCACACCCTCCTAGGAATTTCACAGCCATCACTGATGCAGGCTGAGCTCCTTGCACCTGCAGAGCAACATCACAGACAGACCTCAGGCTGTCCTGCCCCAATCTCATAAATGCGTCACCATACAAAAGAACAAGGGGCCCTCTGCAGCATAACAGCTCCCCACCGTGCTTTGATGTACCACCAAACAACTCCACTTCTGAGCATTCCTGTTCACCAGGGCACCGTGAGTGGTGTGCAGGCTTCCATGTTCCTGGATCATTTCTCCCAGAAGCAAAATACTGGAGCTGCTCAGCTCAGACCAGCAGGCTTACTATGCAGGCTAACACTGCATCCAAAGATTCAAGGAAGCCAGAGTGCAATCCCTTTAAGAGCATGAGTAGCTTCTGGAGCAATGACTTCCTGTCATAGCAATGTCTAGTCTGTTTGTTATTCCATCCATCCATCCATCCATCCATCCATCCATCCATCCATCCATCCATCCTTCCATCCACACAGTCACCATTATTTTCACTATAGGTGAGCACCTACATTTCCATGGAAAGGGCAATGCACATTTGTTCATCAATGGTTGTCTCATCTCACTTTGATTTATTTAGAAGGCGGGCCTATTCTTTTTTGCTTGCTTTCACTTTGGATGCCACAGCCATGGCTGACTTACTTAAGCATCTCTGACCTTTACTGCCTGTGACCATTTCCCACCAAATACCTCCTCTGAAAGGGTTTGATTTTAAAAAGAGACCATTTGCCATAGGGAACCGTGAATTTCTTTGCCTTCGCATTCCCACTTGTGTGCTGGGGAGAGGCAATGTTGGGAGGACTGCTGTGCCATACCCTGGGGTTTGAGAGCAGGGTCTGGCCTGCATCAGGGTGAGACTGATTGTAAGGAAGGAATGGAAGAAAAGGGGAGATAGAGACGCAAGAAACCGCGTCACTTCCACAACTGCTACTGCTCAGGAGAAAGGAGCAAAAGAAATATATATCTGCTTGCCTATTAATTTAAATCTAGACACAGGAAGAAGTCAACGAACTGTAATTTATGAGCTGTCAAAGCCTGAAAAATTCCTTTTGACACTGTATTTTCAGTTATTACATGCTTTCCTGCAAGACGACAGCGTAATTCTGTAGGAAGTCTTCTAGTGAACAGCACAATGGCAGAGGGCAGTGGGGGCTTTCTTATTATCTTTTCTTCCCCCTTTCATTGTCTCTCCCCACTCCTTTCAATCATCCCCCCTTTCCTACCTTTTTGCTTGCCCAAACAGCAGCGAGGAAGCAAATCAGCAGCAGTCCCCATCCTGCCAGCCCTTCAACACCTCCAAGGCAGTGCTCAGTGCTGAGCTGGATCCGGTATCATGCAGAGATTTCTGAGGACTCACAGGGTGATGGCAGTGGAGATGAGGCAATGACCACAACTCCATCACAGACAAAGCAAATATACTCTCTCACACTCCCTTTGGCATTTCAAACACTTCAGCTGGTTTCCCTCTGCCCGTGCTAGGCACCCACCACTCTTGCTGGCACTCCTTTGGTTGTGTCCCTCTCACTTGTATCAGCGTCGACTGACAAGTGCCAGATTCCTCAGATGCCCAGAAGTTGGCAGCACTGACTGCCTGGCTCCCTGCTTCTCCATAAAGTGAGCCTGGACAGTGTAGAGTCCTGCCAGGATCCTGGGTCACACATGTTCCCCTGGGGAAGAGCAGTTTCTTCTCCTTTCCAAGCCCTCCTGAGGTTTGCTTCTTGGAAGGAAGTGCTAGGATCTTGGGATGGGCATGCCATCACACCCCTGGACCGCACAAGAACCAGAGGGTGGGGTGGCATTTTGGTGGTAGTGTCTCCTGGAGGATAAGGCTTGAAAGAGCCACCTGTCCATGGGCATTTGTCCACATCTCCTTCAAGTTTTGGGGACACACAAGTTTGGAAGGTGATGACAGTAGCACCTTTGCCCAATGTCAGTTGATGGAGGAACTCAAGCTAACATCAAATGAAGCTTGACCTGAAAATATTTCTTTCTCCTGAATCCAACGTGAAGTTCCCTTGGCATCCAGCTCATTTCCTTATCACTTGGGGACAGGAGTGGGGGAGGCTTTCACAACAAATGTCATTTATCCCTGTATTTCCAAATCTTCCTTTCCTTTACACACACAATTGCTTTTTAATTTGAGTTGCTGGTGGTAGCACTAAGGTTGTCTTTTTTGCTTTATTTTTTTATTCCCAGCTTTGGTTTCTCACTTGCAGCTCAGAAAACCCTTTTAAGGTCTATTCTCTGTGATAGGCACTTCGCCTCCTATTTAGAGAATCACTCCCACACGCTGCACGCAGCCATATGCAAACAGGCAGACATACGATTTTTCTGGGTGAACTGAACTACAAATCTTGTGCTTTAATATAATTTAGGCAGCCTGTGCAAAGCTCTCTGAAGTCAGGATTATGGACTAGTCTTCTGAAAAATGCTGTAGAAAAGACCAGAGAAAAGGACCATGCTTTCTGCAGGGTTGTGCTGCAAGGGAAGTGCTCACAATTCCCAGAGTCTATTCCAGGTTGTGTGTCATTTAACTTCACTGGGTCTCAGTCACCGCAAGCCTGAATCAGGGCCAACCCCACCACCTACTATTACTTGGGCAGTGTTTGAATGATTGTGTGAGACCCTTGTTAAGTCTCTGCTGTCATTGCTGTGGTAGCATGTTCTTTCAGAATTGAGTATCAAAACAACCAAGGCCAAAATTCTCCTGGACTGCAGGTAGAGAGATGAAAATAAACGAAAAAAAAGAGGTTTGCCCAGAACTACTCTCACATCTAACAGCAAAAACGGGAGATAAAAGGCTGTCTCTTGAATGTAAGGTGAATCCTTAGGGAGCTGGGGACAAACTGTTGTATCGTACTCATGAGCGGGTTATTGATGGGCAAACTTTCAGTGTTTTTGTTAAAATTCAGGAAAGCCTGCATCAAATCCTTCAAGCTGCTCCTCTCTGGGTCCTAGTTCCACTTAGACAAGGTGTGAGCTACTACCTGAAAAAAAAAGACAGGTGCAGTAGCTATCTGTAAGACCAAGGACCACCAAACCACCCAGGGCTAGATCTTTGTCAGTCTGGGACAACATGGCTGGAACAGGTCAAATATGAGACAGGGCAAGCCAATAGTTAAAAGGTGAAGGAGACAAAGCAGGGTTCAATGCATGTTCCCTGACATCTTTTGGTTAACATTACATATGCTAAATAAATGTCATCCCTGCTGGGACCTGGGCTTTGTTTCCAGCTCAGAGAAGTGTTCAGGGAAGCTGAATGATAAGAACCCTATTGCCTTTACATTGCTTCACTGTGCAGGGAAGTCTCTGAGTGCATACAATACAATTGCTTTTGCTCCCAGGAAAAAAGATGTTGAGGTGGGAAAAGGAAAGAACTGTCCTGTGTTTCCCTTTGCATGAAACACTCATAGGAATTATGACTTTGGTTTCCTTCATTTGATGGTCTCTCCAGCTCTCACAGTCTCTGTGGGAGTAGCTTGTAGCGGGTATTTAATCCCAGGTTCCTGCAGACATAATAGTGGCAAGAATACAATGAAGAAGAACAGGGTCCTTCTTAGGATAGTTCAGTCACTGTATTTGCAAAGATAACATCTACACCCACATAGCAAACACAACCTGACCATGAACCAGCCATTTAAAATAAGCTGCAATAACCAAGAGGGAAGAACAGAAATAACTGGGGTCTGTGCCCAACTTTTATAGCAATATCTGGAGAAAGGAAAATACAGTATTCCTTAAATACTATTGTTAGAGAATGGTGCTGCAGCAGAGGTGAAGTCCTGCTGCTCATGCTGGGAGAAGGAACAATGCCAGAGGCAAGGGAAGGAAAGAGAGGGGCTATGTGTCTTTGAGATCCTATCTTCCCCATGGCAAAACTGACTGATTGAGTTTTCCTTATCAGTATAAGTTATCTTGAGCTGCAAAGGTTCTCTAGAATTGGAACTTCCTTGTAGTTCTTGCTGAGCACAGTGTTCAAGAGGGTGGACATTAAATGGATTAAGAAGTGGGTAATGGACAAATCTCAAAATGCAGTTGTCAAAGAGAAAGAATGATAGAGTGAGGGTATTTGTAGCAGGGTTCTGCACGGATCAGTAGCCAGCTCTGACGCTAGTCAGCATTGTCATGAATGATGTGGAATTAAATATCCCGGCTGATAAAATCTGGGGATAACACAAAATGGAAAATTGTTAGGACAGAGCTCTGATACAGAGTCATCTAAGTCACTTAGGTCACTCTGAATGAGCTTCGGCTGGCTAAGACATTATGTGCGTGTTCCTGCAGAGCCAAACCTAAGTTGACTCAGGGAGGAATAAGGCTACAAAATAGGCTTAAAGAATGAGGGGTTATATTTCATAAGACAGCAACCTAGAAAGTACCTAGGCAATGACCTAGAAAAGTGGTTAGCATGGCTGAGGAAGACCATGTTATCTCCCAGCATGGTGATGGGCAAAACCATCTAGTGGGACCTCTTGCTATATAAACAAGGAACCTGGAGGACAAAGATGATTTTTTAGTAGGTGGCACTGGTGGAGATAGTACTCCAGAAAACTCATCCGAGCTTGGCATTCATCTTTTTAAAACTGCAATAGTTTTTTTAAAAACCTGTCTAAATGAAACACATGCCTTGAAAAGTTGTGCTCATCCTTGCCTGAGAGAGCTCTAAGAGACTTGGGCCTTTATGGAAGTATCTTTTCTGGGAAAATAGCCTATATACTAAAGAGTACTTTAATCACCTGGAGAGAGGCTGCACTTTTCTCCAAAACTTTTCTAATTTGAACACCATGCCAAACACATTAAAGCGAGAAGTCAGAGACAGGCTCTTGTCACAAGAGGATGCACATCAAAGCAAACTATGATGCTGTCGGTAGCTCTGCCTGTTGTCCTTGTAGCAAGTGTTGGCCCCTCACCAGGACACACATTTTAGCCAAAACACAGCCTATGGGGATGGCTGCTGGGCAGCAGCAGAATGGCTTCAGCACAGTGGTTCAGCCCGCTGGGGCAGCTCTGTGGGCATCTCTGGTATGGAGAGGGAGAGACCAGACCCCTACAAATCCCTTTTCAACAATCAGGCGTGTGAGCCTCTGACTAGCCTGGGGTTAAGGGGGTTTGGAGAGAAAAGAGGAGTTTTCGTCTACTATATTTTTCCCTGTGCAATGCCCATCTTTGCTTCCTGACTGATGCTGCAGATCACTGAAGAGGGTCTTTAGCATGGGGAGTGTGCCGAGCCCAGGCACTGGCTCTCTGTGTCAGTGTTATCGCTCGCTGTCACATTTCGAAAGAGGAAGCGAGTCTGTGCCATGCACGCAGAGAACAAAGCCCTCACCAAGCCGAGTGAGAGTTACAACTTGTCAGCACGTCTCTCAGCCTGCCGAGGGCCAAACATGAAACACAAAAAAGGCCTGAAATGAGGGGAAAAGGGAAAATAATAGCACAGTGAGCTCTCAAGCTCAGAAAAGGCTTGCTATAAAACAGCACCTTCGCTCTCTGCCTCTCTCTGTTTCTCTGAGTCCTGGCTACTGATGAAGGGAAGAGATGACTCCCCTTAGCACAGTTACAGTACTGTTGCAGTAATAGGGACCAGAGCCAGGTTCAGATCTGGCTTGCACTGCCCTGCTTTCTCCACACACCCCAAAAAGCATTGTTAGCCAAAAAGCGTTATTAGCAATGATGGAATCTGAGGTGGAGAGAACCTGCGGAGGGTCATTTTTGACTATATGGACAGTAAAGCTGTAGTGGCTAGAAACACCTTTCTGAGACTTGGACTTTACCCTGAATTAGTCAATTAATTTCTTCTGTTACTGACATTGAGTAGGAATGGGATAACCATTTTTCATATGTGCTGATCTTGCCTTAGCTGTGTTGGTGGGACAAATAATCCTGTCATTGTGTGGTGTATGTCTGTAATGTTGATTTGTACCTACTTAAGATCTTGTTTCAGGAAGCTTTCTAGATTTATGCTGACTAATCGTTTGGTCCAGGTGTATAATTTTCTGTTTCAAACACTTTTGACATGGATAATATGCCATGGCAAGAGAAAGACAATAGTATGGGCAGCACTGTGCAGGGGTAAGCTGAAAGACCAACTTCAGTGCACTTCTGTGAAAAAACAGAGATGCATCTATAAAAAGTGAGTGGAGAAAATTGACTGAAAACAGGAGACAAACTTCATATGGACTCAGTCCTATACTGCCAGTTGTTGTTGATATAGTTGGTAGTATATGCATCCTTCAGGCTCTCCGGTCTAATTAAAATAAGATGAAGCAGAGCACTGTCAATAGAAAATTACTTGACAAATATTTGTCTTGCTCCCATCATGGCACTGTGCTGCATCTCCTACTTCTGATGCCCATCGTGGTAAGACTCACCTGCTGTTAAGAAAAACATCATCCAGTTCAACCCCCTTGCCACAGGCAGGGACATCTTCAACCAGACAAAGTTGTTTAAAGCCCAATCCAACCTGGCCTTGAACACCTGAGTCCTCTGTGTAGACAGAGAGATGCCCCTTCTCTTGCAGGTGTATTGTCCTCAGCTCTTCCCTTTTGCTCTGCTTCATGGGTTCCCCAGCACAGGGTTTCAGGTATGAGCTCAGGAGTGGCACATGTAAGATCAAGGTGTGGTTTAAATCCAGGATTTTATCTAACTCCTGGTGAGCAAGGCAACAAACTCATTAATCCTGAAGCAAAACATAAGGACAATAATGGTCCTTCAAATAGTTCAAGACCACACAGCTATGTTACTTTTACAGAAGCAGAGCCCTCATTCAGTCAGAGTTATTAGGTAGTGTTGGGCTGAGCTGAGAAGGATTTAAAAAGCCTGATGGAAAGGAGAAACTCAGTAAGGAGACAAACAAGGCAGAATTTGGTCCTGAGCACTCCCACCTTCCTGCATGCTAGAGAAGATGGCGGAGAAAAGATTTGCAGGTGCAAGCTACTAGTATGTCATAGGCATCCTCTACAACCAACCTGTTTGCTGTGATTTCAGACCACAGCAGCCAAGATCAGAGCTGTGGCACTGTCCCCACAGGCTCCCCAGGCAAGGGCTGTCTAAAGTGTGAATGGAGAGGTGCTGTGCCTTTTCCTGACCAAGCTCACCTCTGAGACCTGCCTGTCCACAGCACTGCCAGCAGCACCACTGCCTGCACTAAACTGCCTCTGCAGCGGGAGGCTGTTTATGAACTAATTTTTTACTGCTGGCATAGCACCCGGCTCATTCTCACCTTTCTTAAAGGTTAACCTCATTTCCTTCTATTAGTTGGTTTTAGCGAATGCCATTCGGCACGGCAGTTAAAGAGCTCTGTCAGCGGATGGAAATGACAGTGGCATTTAAAGCCAGTCGGAGTTGAGAGCTGGGGGGGTGGGAAGGTGGGTGGAAGAAATAATCTTCAATAAAATGTTTGTAGGGAGATGCTAAGTGACATCACAGGAGCCTTGCTTTCCCCAAGAGGAGAAATCTTTGGCTCAGTGTGCTCATTGGGATGGGTCTCCCTGAGTTTGAAACCAGCCCAAATGCAGGGAGACAAAGTGACTGGAGGACTCCAGAAAGGGTTCTGGACATCCCACCTCTATGGATAACTTCTTTCTGGGTCCAGCTGGCCTTGCTTAGTGACAAGTGTGTGCTGAATATTATTGTCACTGAAGGAAAGTTCCTCTATGAGTGTGTTGATTATAAATTCTACTGCAAGCCCTGCCTGGCATTTCAGGCCACCCTGTCTGATCCCAATTTTACTGCATTCCCTCACTGCTCTGCAGTGCTGTTTCAAAACCTGGGGTGAGACCTGCAGGAAGGACTTCTACTCAGAGGAAGGGTGAGTTTTGCCTGTGCAGGAGATTTCACAGGAGGTTTGTTTTCTTTTCCTTATTGCAACAGAATGGTGAAAGGAGTGAGAAAGCAGGCTGAATCTGGGAAATACACACAGACTACCAAACCCTGGCACAGAAAAGGTGTGATGGGCATCATCCAGGCTCTTGCTGTCCTTCTGCTCTGTCCTCACCAGATCTCTCCTGGCATGGGTGTAATACATCGTTCTGCATCAGGGAGAATCTGCAGAACCCAGCAGTGGCAGGGACATCTGAGCAGTGTTTCAGCAAATCAAGAGTCTGATCCAAAGCCTGCAAGGCTCCGTGGCACTCTTTTTCATTAACTCCAATAAGCTTCAGCTCTAACCCTGAATCCCCGATGTTTATTTCAAGCACTGGTGTAACATCACTGAAATATAATGTTCCTCCTCAGACGCACCTTAGGGTAACAGTCTAAAAGAGTACGTGCATAAGTCAAGCCAGATCCTGCTGCTGGGTGGCATCCTAAAGCAGACCCATTCATTTCCTGGGTCATTTGTCGAGCTGTCCAAAGCATTTCAAAGGAACAGTTGTCTAGCCCAACGTGCGGTTTTACAACAGGAAAAGCATTCCCCTGGAACAGGTTCATTTCAATGAGATTTTTGCCAGGGGACATCTTTTTTTTTAAATTAATGCATTGAGCTCTCTTTTCAGGAGGTACAAATCTATCATTTTAACAGGATCTTTTTGATTTAATTTTGTTTCAAGTCTGTATTGTATTGAACCGCTAGCTTCCGTTTTGAGTTAGACCAAAGGTTTGTCTAGTCCAGCATCCTCTGTTCCAACAGTGCCCATTAGAAACTGTAGGAACAGGGCTTTTATAAAGAGTGATCCTCCCCCTAATACCCTCTGGCTTCCAGCAGACAGAGGTTTAGTGACTAAGATAGATTTTGCATCTGGATATTCATGTTTTATAGCACTGAGTGGACATAACCACCACTAATCTGTCTCATTTGCCTTGGAGCTAATTTATGACTTTTGCGTTCAGCAACATCCCATGACAGAAATGTCTTTTATTTATTCATATGGTGTGTGAAAATATACTTTCTTTTGTCTGGCTGAAAACCACAGACATTCTGCTTTATATATTTTATGTTTTGAGGTTATTAAGACAAAGGCTTTTTATTCCTCTGAGACAATACCCTGTAACATTTCACAACTGAAGAATTTCCATTTCACAAGAACTTTGGCCTCTCCAATTCAAAGTGGAAGCACATTTTTTGAGACATCAGTATTTTTTACATAAAAAAAAATCCATTTTTCATCCAGTTTCAGTCATTTCATTATATCAGTGTAACTGAGGGTGACAGCAGAAAAAATAATAATAGCAACAAAAAAAACCCAAATACCTACCAACAATAACAAAAAGCCTACTTGGGCACCCTGGGAAGAACTGGCAAGAATGAATTAAAGTTTCACAATAGCAGCTTCTTCCTGCCACCTGGGCTAGGAGAGTAACAAGGACAGGTTGGGAGGATCAGACACCTCAGCCTAATCACACTGGCACCACGTCATGTGCCTCCTTGTTGTTCAGCTGCCCATCAGACAGGCATGTTCTATATAGAAGCAGAGTCCAGTTCTTACCTTCATTTTTATCAGTAAAATCCTCCAAATGGCACTTCCACCTACAGAGAGTGGAGCTGGTTTAACAGCTGGTTTAACAAAAGTTATGCCATCCTTTTAGGTGATCTGCCTTGTGGGGAGAAAGTCACTATCAGGGTGTGCTAGCAGTCAGTGGAATGTCTGAAGGATTAACGGGGTGGATCCTTTTGGGGTTCAGATCTTGTACCATTCACCTTCAACTGGCCATATGCACTGCATGCCCACCTCCACTGCTCACATCCATAAGCAGATCCTTGCAGGATTTCACCTCTTGCTCCATAAAGCAGGGTGAAATTAGTTTTTTCCCCCCAATCTTCTTATTTTTCTGCTTACAGTTATAGGCAAGACTGTCTCTTTACATGCTCATATACACAGCCTCGCAAACTCCACTTTTGATTTTAACTAAGGATTCCAGGTACAGCATCAAACAAATAATGCACAAAACTTCTGGTGAAATACAGCTTCATAACTGAAGTGAACATTAGGCTAAGAGCTGTATAAAGTAGGAAAGGTGTTATTGAGACCTATGAGACGTGCTTCTTGGATTCCTTTATTATTGTTTTCTTTTGCGTTTTCTTCATTTTCTTTGTTTGTAGATGAGGGGATGGAGAGGAAAAAAAGCCAGCAAGTTTATAAAAGCAATAGAGAAGGGAGTTGAGGCATTTTGTGGAGATCTTTAATGACATTCTGTATAATTTGAAAGTGGGGAGAAAAGGGGGGAGAGAAAAAGGGAATTAGCAAAAAAACTGGCAAAAGAAAAGTGGAATGTGGAGAGAAGCGTGTGGATGAATTTTAATGCAATCAGAAAGCTGTAATAATGGTAATAAAGGAATATATTCAGACGTCAAGAGAGGGAGAAGGGAACAGGACCCGCGACACCAGAATTTAAATTAGACATAGGCGTATAATTCTCTTTTCTTCCCCCCTCCTTTCTTCAAATGAAGAAAATGGAATTTTTAAGCACAGCAAAGGAGGGATTAACAATTGGCAGGTTTTCAGCCCTTTGTCTTTTGGCGAATCCCATTTAATCACCGTCTTTAATATTAAGGAGGCTGTGGCCGTGCAGGGCTGTCTCAGGCTTGGGGGAAAAGGGATGATATACAGAGGAAAAGAGAGATAACACTTAGGTTCAGGCAATTGTGAGGAAGTGTTTCAATTACCTCCACTGAAGTCTTTAAAAACTGAAGTTTAATTTGATCTGAAATGTCGTCCCAGCTCCTGCAAGAAAAAATATGTCCTTCCCACCCCCCTTCCTGCCCATGCCTATGCTGTTTCAATAGTTCTCAGTGCTCAAGGCTGGAGTACTACCACAGGTTAATGTCTTGGCCTTCTAGGCTTCTGGAAAGGGTTTCAAAGCCTTGACTGGTCATCAGTGAGATGGGTTTAGGAACTGAAACTTATTTTCCTGACATGCTAGTCTTGACACCACTGACCCTGAGGAGTTTGTCAAGAAGCTTCTAAGCTTTGCTCTGAATGAGTGTGAAAACCAAAAGGCCCTTCAGGCTCAGCCTCAACCTTGTGTGGCCACAGAGTGAAAAGGGGATGTTACACATAGGAATTAAGATCTGTTAAATTCCCCAGAACCAAAGGCAGCAGGAGTTGTATTCAAATCTGAGCTGCCTCTGAAAGATGAGTGCAAAAGCATGATTCAGTGTTCACTTGAGGTGTCATTTGATAGTACAAGACAGTCTTCTCCTTCATCTTCTTCAGGAAATCTGTCAAACTGGGCCAGGATAATATTTGTGACTTCATAGGAGGAAGGATCCTAAAGAGTCATGCAAATTCCTGCAAAGTTTAGTCATAGCACCACTGGACACATTCACTCTTCCATGCTGGGTCTCCTTAGGTGCCTTCTTCCATGAACATTTCCAGGGCTGTTCCTGGGAAGTGGGAACTCTAAGAACAGGCTGCTAATATCTATGGAAAGAAGTCTGATTTTTTTTTTTTCATGATTGGTAGGTTGATTTGAATTCAGATATTCTTCCTGCTGTGTCAAGATTGTGAAAAGAAAGTGTGTTTTTGGGCTATAGGTTGAGTTTAGAAAGACCAGATTTTTACTCCCAAGTCTTTTCCTAAAAAATATTGCCTCAGGAGCAATTCTCAAAAATATTCCAGTTGTATGTTTCAGATAAAGACTAAACTTGGAAGAATTATGAGCTGCCAGGCACAGTTCAGAAGCAGAGGCTTTGTGCTTTGCCTGGCATGGGGTTTTAGACTTCTCTTACCAACAGCTTTCCTAAGCCAGGGCTACAAATAAAATGGATCTTTGCAAGTTGTTTTCCCGACTCAATATCAAACACCATAAAACCTGTCATTTAAGATCTGCACAGGGAATAGCATCTCTTGGCAATGGACAGTTGTGATAGGGCTGTTCAGCAAGTCAGAACTACAGATATTTGTCTTGGGGTTATAATATTCGCAGCTGTACAAGAAGAGTCTGCTGTTAGAATCATTCAGGCTGTGTCTTCATGGCAGGGTTTGCTTGGCCTGAGGCCAAAGTTTTGTCCGTACCCTACGTGCACAGAGGAAGCCTGAGTGTGTTTTCATCTGCACTGCCCAGATGAGGCTCTTGGTTTATGGCTGGGTTTCACTTCAGTGCAGGTACACAGCTGGTGT
This sequence comes from Aphelocoma coerulescens, assembly GCF_041296385.1. Lineage (NCBI taxonomy): Eukaryota > Metazoa > Chordata > Aves > Passeriformes > Corvidae > Aphelocoma > Aphelocoma coerulescens. The sequence continues at coordinate 7,870,224 of NW_027184085.1, forward strand.
TCCCACAGCACCACAGGCCAGTCAAACCCAAACAACACCCACCCTTCTGCTCTGAACCCTCTTCTCCATCTCCTTCCATTTTTCATCATAGCTCTGCATTTTTTCCATCTTGCTCATACACTTGCTTTTCCAGACAATTTCTGCACATGGTTTAGCTACTGATGTACATCAAGGATTTCTTCCCCGTAAAGCAGGTCTTTGCTCAGGAGGGTAGAACTGTAATATAGACTAGGATGCTGAAAGTAGAGAATAAACCCAGTTGTGTTTAATTAAAAAACGCAATCTAAGACATTGGGTTCAACATCTGGCAACAAGTTAATTTTCTTTCCAGTTTCTCATAGGGCCGACAGCAGCCAACATCTGTGTTCTCTTGGACACATGCACCTTGATCACCATGACACTGTCTTTAGGAGTCACACCACTGCAGGACATGAAAATCTCTCCCTGCAAGATAACTCCAAAATTTAGTCACTGTAATTTACAAAAGCAATCCTTTATTGAGGACTAAATCCTACCTTGACTTACCCCTGCTGTCTTGCATGAAAAGGAGTTGGGAAAGCTCCAGCCACTTAAATCTGATAGAAACCATTGTAGGGTTCAGCCACAGATCTGATCCCCAGCCTGCCAGGAACCTTTCATTACTACTGCCAGACCTGCTTGTGCTCCTGGAGTGTGGCAAACCTCACCAATGCCCAGTTTTGTTGGAAACACCAATTAGTCTTTTTGCTGGTGGGGAAACTGAGGCTGCCTTTTTCACAGGGTAATTTATGTAGCCCATATTTCCACTGAGGCCGCTGTCCTTGGCAGAGATGTATCGTATGTATTTAATAACAGTAACTGCACAGTCATCCATCTCTTTGGTACCAGGAATAGCAATTCACTCTAGGAGAAAAGTGGTTTTGTCTTCCACAATTTCCAAAGCACAGCTTGAGATGGGACCCAGGAGTCCCAAAAAACAGTCTGAAATGTACAGAAAACAGCTTTGGACGAGCTCTTGAACATCCTCATGGGTCCACTCTTCCATAACTAGATCAGGAATGATTTCCACTCTTTCCCAAGGCAAGATATAGGTTCTATCTATTGAAAATAGTTTGTGGCATGTTCAAAACAAGCAGAAGGAAGAGGTTCCTAACTCAGTGTGTGCTTAAGCTGCAGAATGTCTTGCTGCAGGATGTGCTGGATGCTTGCAAGAGCACATGGGTTCAAAAGTCCACTGAACAATTACATCAAAGAAAGACACTTCAGAAACTACTAGATATGAAAAAAAAAAACCAAAACCAACACTGCAGACTCCAGAATTCCCTGAATTGTAGAGCACTGAATTCTAGGAGAATGTTTGGGGGGATTAACAGAATTCCCTGTTCTTTTACTCTTCCCTAGACATCCACAACTGGCTGTTGCCAGAGACAGCAAACAGAGTCAGACCCTCTGTCTTTTGTTCAGCTGTTCTTTCACTCTGTTTACAGGATCCATGTCCAAGTCAAGGCTCAGAGTGCAGCCAAGCAATTAAGTAAGAGAAATCCTTCAAACTAAGTTTTTGACATGCAACAGTGGAGAGTAACGCACCTGTGGGATGAAGCTTCCTTCTCTGCGCAGGAGAATTATGCTCCTACACCTGGGCTTATATTCATTTGCGCTTGTCCCCAACACACAGCTGTTCAGATTAGCTGTTATTCTCTCTAGCCCGGGTGTCTCAAAGCCTCCGTCTCCAGCAGTTGGAGACCAGCAGCTGTGCAATCATATCTGCTAACATACGGGATATAAAGGATCTGTTAAGTAAAACCAAACCAGGGAGAGCAGAGGGGGAGAGATAAGTACAAAGAAATCAGTCCTGTTAAGATGCGATTAGGGATGCCCCACAACACCCAGCTGCAAGGAAGAGGTGAACTCAGCAAACATTTTAAAGCCTACAGCAGAATTAGCCCCTTGAGGGTGTTGTTTGATATGGGGAGGATGAGGGGAAGGGGCCAAATAGGAGCTGCTGCAGGTGGAAGGAGAGTTTATTTGCTATTGTTTGGAGTTAAGTAGCAGTGTGTTTCTGTCATTTCAAGAGAGGGTTGGGCTTTTGAATCTTGTTGGGTTTTTCCCCCCATCCTAATTTTTGAAACACCCCTATTTTACAAGGTTCATGTATTTTCCAGCAAGGTACCATGGAGAAGATAATTAGCTAATTTACAATTAGCTACAACAGAATTCATAATCACTTCCCCTGTTGAAAGGGTGGTAATCATCATCACGTAGCCGTAGGACTGCTGTGAAAATGGCAATAGGAGTGTGAAGCCCAGGCCCTGGGAAATGCCCTCCTTTTAGCCTATTGATCACCTGATTAGCAGAGGTTAAGGGGAGTGGTGGAGCACTCTGGCTTGAGACAGCGACAGGTTTGAGCTTGCAGATTTAAGTTCACAGCTCAAACCAAACTTTCATAATGTTCAGGGCATCTGCAGCTCACCCTTCTGTTCTCTAGCTCCTTCTTTCTTCTTTGACCGGTAGAGGATTCCTTGGTCATGACTGTCTGAAAGAAACCCAGGTTTATAGCTCTTTTTCACCACTGTGACTTTGGCATATTCCTGATCCCCTTGCTTGGGCTTGGGAGTTTTGGTGGTTGAAAGGCCGGACATGAGAACCAATGGGCTCTTGCAGCCCAGAAACCAGCCCTGTCCTGGACTGCATCAAAAGAAATTTGAGGGAGGTGATTCTGCCCCTCTGTTCTGTTTTCATGAGGCTCCCCACGGAGTGCTACATCCAGCTCTGGAGCCCCCACCATATGAAGGGTATGGACCAGTTGTAGAGTATCCAGAGGAGGCCACAGAGATGATCAGGAGGCTGGAGCACTTCTGCTATGAAGACAGGCTGAGAGAATTGGGATTTTTCAGCCTGGAGAAAACTCCAGGCAGACTTTACTGGGGCCTTTCAATACTTTAGGGTACCAATAAGAGAGGTGGGGACAGACTTCTGAATATAACCAATAGGACAAGGGCTCCTGTTTTTCAAACAAAAGAGAGCAGATTCACACCAGAAAAAGGAATACTTTTTTTACCAAGAAAGTGGTGCAACACTGAAATAGGTTGCCCAGGGGGGTGGTAGATTCTTCATTCCTGGAAACTTTCAAGATCCTGTTGGACAAGGCTCTGAGCAACCTGCCCTAGTTGAGGATGTGCCTGCTCACTGCCAGGGGCTTGGAGCAAATGACCTTTAAAGGTCCCTTGCAACCCAAACCATTCTGTGATTCCATGCGAGTATGTGAGCATCTCAGTGCTATCTCCTCTTCCTTCTCTGCCAAGGATGAATCAGGAGAGTGGGCAAGCAAGATCAGCTCTGCTTCTTGCATCCTCTCTGGTAAATGTGCCACTTGGTCCTATGCACTGGCTGTTCTTACCCACACCTGCATGGAAAACTTCTCTAGGCTGCTTGTTTGTTGTGTTGTGGTGCCAAGGAGATAAGCTTAAAGGCCTTCCCAATGCCAGGACCAAGGCATTGCAGCTGCTCCCGCTCTGCGTGTGCAAGCCACGTTTGGGAAGGAGGGGAAGAGCAGCAGGGACAAGTAATTATTAGCTACGTAAATTAGCCTGGGAGACAGAGATGGTAAATCTGTCCCTCTTTATTTCCAAGGCCTTGGAAGCCATGTTCTAGATGGTAAAGCCGGTTTGCGCTTTCCCAATACAAGGATTCAACCTCTTTGTTTTGCATGAGGAATAGGAGAACACAAGTGTATTTATATACTCTTATCTAAATGTACCCCCACGCACACACATACATTAGCGAGTGCTATCCGGATAAATACAATCCTGTGTCATGTCTCCCTGCGAGTGACCCTAATTTTCCCCCAGTCCCTCCACAACTGCTGTGATTCTTGTTCTTGTCCTCTTGCTCCACAGAGGGTCAAACATCCTGCATCTCATTGTCCCTTCTGTCTCTTTAATTAGTGCCCGTCCTCCCCCTTCTCCCCCTCACTCCAGTGTCCCCCCTTCCCATCTCCTCTCAGCACTTGGTTTGCAGCGCTCTATTATTTCACCTTTCACGTGTGCCGTCTCCTTCGCCCGGGCCCATCTGACACCTCTGCCTTACACTTATCATGGAAACATAACATTTAAATACAAATAGAACAGGGAATAATTTAACCCCTATTTGCACTGGGGAAAGTGCCGAGGCTGTGTATAAACACTGCAGGGAGGTCTATAGACACTGTATATTTATCTGACAAGTTGCATTTCTTCACCACGCTGCCTTGCAGCCAGCTTTTGCTGACAGGAACAAGCCTCCATCGCTGGCAGAGTGGCCAGGAAGAGGGAAGCCTGGTTCCACGGGGATATTGGAAATGTCACCAAGGGGACACCTCTGAGAACTCTGATTTGCCAGTGCTGTAGTCCTTCTCTCCCTTCCTGTCCTCCTGTGAGGATCTCAGGGTGCCGCCTTCTGTAATTTTTTTATGGCAAAATGGGGTAGACCTACGAGGACCTTAATTTCCAATATTTTCAGAGTGCACTAGCAAAAAACTCCTTGGCTCTCCTGTGTGCCACCACACACAAAGATATCCACCCATTGGTTGGATATCCACCCGTTGGTTGGATATTTCCATGGCAAAGCGGGCATGACGGACTCAGCTTGTGGAAAAAGACTGATAATGGGGGTACAATAATGAAGCAAGACAAAAATGTGAGGAGAAGAGGCTCACATAGATGCCATGTTCAGTTGCAACACTTCAGGGCAGTTTCACTGCTCATGGTGCTGCTGGTTTTAAGGCTGTGGGGTGTCCTCACTAACATTCAGTATTCAGGTGAGATAGAAACTGAAATTGTCACTTGGGACAGTGTAATAGACAGAAATTTGGACAGGTTGTATCTTACAAAAGCAAAGGGAAGACGCTCAGATATGAACCAATACTTGATGCACGGCCATGTGTGGCCTTAAGGAGGATACACGGAATCACACCTGTTCTTAGACAGGCTGAATAAGCTCGCTGTCCTCATTCTCCCCACAGGGAGGAGATGGAGGATGCTCCTCCTGGCTGCACATCTCCATTGAGCAAGGCTGTGTGGTACTGCGAGGTACAACTCCCTCTCCATGGCAACAGGCCAGTTTAGGCCGGAGCACAAGCTTATGCCACAGCTCATGTTGGGGATGTCCCAGATCATGGGCTCATGCCTGGCCTCTTTTTGTCCTTCTCTTCTGCCCTGGACAGTGGTATTTCCGCTCTCCTTGACTGTGTATTCCCTTTGCCCTGGGACCCAAAGCTGGAAGGTTTTTAGGAAGCCCGGTCTGAAGGTTTTTCACCACATAATCCCACAGTCTGAAATGGCAGTGAGCACTGAACGATGGTGGAGATGGGGGACTGAGTCTGCCCAGTGCTTTGAAATTCAGGTGTGGTTCCTGAGACACATAGAGTTGGAACAATGTCTCACTGAAAGAGGAGGAAGCATGGGACTCAGGATGGTGATATGAGTGGACTGTGGTTGGTAGAGACGGACCATACAGGCAGGCAGAGCTTAGGGACAGCATCATCTAGGACTGCTCCTAGGAATGCAGCCTAGAACTCTGATCTTTGTAGGATGTAGTGTCCTCAAGTCTCACTAGAGGACCCTGGAAACATCTGGTGAGCAGCATCAGTGGTGTGCACACATGCTCAAGAGACACCTTGATGATACCAGTGCATCCCCTCTTCATTTTATTCTTGCAACCTCTTGGCCTTATTTAGATATATTTACAAATCAGAAGTAGTTGTCTTGGTCCATGGCAAGCCTGGGATGTGGAAGAGCAGTGGATGATGATGCCCAGAAGAGGCTCATAAAAGACCATCAGAGGATAAACTCCTTAGCCAAGGCCTGGAACATGTGGAATGGTCCCTTCTGCTGGACTCTTCCCTCTCTCTTTCTACTCAGGATTTGTGAGGGGTGTTGTTAAAACACAGTGTTGAGTCCCTTGAAAGAGCTGCGATGTGAGAGGCAAATGCAGCACTTTGTTATAGAAACTATGGAAAGTAAAAATACCTGTTAAATTGACTCATTTTTTATCAGTCTAGTCTGTGATTGTGTAGAGTTCTGAGATGGCAGATATAACAAATGATTCCCCTGACAGGGTGCTGTTTTTCAGAAGAGAGACAGGATGCTGATTTAGATGGGGTTGGTGGTAATGTCCAAGCAGTGGCTGTCCGTGGGGTTCCATCTCCCCTGGACCAGCAGCTCCTGGGGAAGGAGATGCTCACCTTTGACAGAGCCCGTTCCTGATGGTCTGATGACCATCTCGTGGGCAGCTCAACAAAACACCACATCATCTGCCTGCCAGTACAGTACCAGTGTACTGCAAAGATGCAGGGTGGGGGGAAGTCAAAATAATAATTTGAGTGGTTCCTAAAACACCTGGTTTTAGCTTTGCGAAAACTAGACCAGACAAGGCAGTTTCAGGCCAGTTCCACACTAGAGAGTTTTGCTGACAGAGGAGGGATGTGATTTTTTTTTTTTTAAATCATACATTTATATTAGCAAAAAGTCTGGTGAAAAGAGTTACACAGCTATAGAAGTGCTTTGGCTGATGCAGCTTATTTGAAACAGGGGAAGCTGTATAAAGTAGAATATAACACTCCTCTGTTGTGCTGGAATAATTTACCAGACACAGAGTTTCTAGGCAAAACCTTTTGCCATCCATGTTCCTACTTCTTTCTGGCTGATCTGCCCCCTTCCTAAAATACCTTGCAGGACAGCTGGTCCCATTTGCTAGGTGGGTCCCATTTTCTTCCAATATCTGTAAAACCTTTGGACTTTGGACTGGACTCTTTTCCTAAGGCTCTGTCACGCTCGAGACTGAAAGATACCCCAGAGACCACACAGTGAACTTCAGTAGCTGCCTCTTTAAGGCTTGTACCTCACATCTTGGAGTCTCTTTCGCAGGACACTTTGGCCATTGGGAAAACAAACCTTTCACATGTCCAAATCGCCTTCTCGTGAGGTGGGAACAACCTAACCTACAAGTTACATGGTGTTAGGTAGGGCTTTGTGTACCACTACAATCTGAACTTTGTGTTGCCAGCAAACACCTCGAAACACCTCTCTGCTTAATCAATTCCATCATAAAGCAGGAATATTTCTTGCTTTAACAGGTCTATCAAAAAGCTATTTCTGTTCTTCTCACTGAACAGAAGTGCATCTGTATCTCCCTAAACCTATTTTTCCTACCAGTTCAGCAGCCTAGCTGAAGGCAACATAACTCCTGCTTTTCTGTGGGCCGTATACTTTTTGTTGTCGTGGATAACTCGACTGCAGGGTTGAAAGCTCCTAATATCCTCATTCAATAGCCACTCCATGAAAAATTATTCACATCCAAGGCTGTAAAGTAATTTGCCAATGTGCAGGTGCATCTTGGAGGGGGGAATTTTGATCAAACACTGGTTGAAGCAGAACAGATTGCCTACACCAGCAATTTCTCGGTGAACAAAAGTGACATGAATTGCCCAATTAGTCAGCCAGAAAAGGGTTATTGCAAACCCATGTTTTGTTCAGCTTTAGGTTAACCTGTACATTAAAAAAATAAATTAAATAAAAAATAAAATTATTTAGATATTTACATATATTTATTCAAATTAGTTACATCTGCTCTGTAACGTGCTCTGAAAAAACCCTCTTGGTTCACACATTTACATAGTGTTTAATGAATCATAAATAAGACATTTATGAATCATGTGCAAATGGCCTGTTTACATACACGATGTAAACTATGTAAATTTCCTTTTTTTCTTGGTGTAATGGTAGTAGTGTCTGAACAGAAACCTGATGGAGAGGCATCACTCAGCCCCCTCTGAGATCTTTCTGACAATCATTAGTTTGTTTTCACCAATATTTTCTGAAGGTGTCTCATGAAGATCCCCAAACTTGGTATAAGTCCAAGTATAAATCATAGAATCATTTGGGTTGGAAGGGACCCTGAAGATTATCTAGTTCCAATCCCTGCTCTGCTCTCACTCCAAGAAGCCCATGTCCTTGCTGTGCTGGGACCCCAGAGCTGGATGCCGTGCTCCAGGTGGGTCTCAGCAGAGCAGAGCAGAGGGGCAGAATCCCCTCCCTCCCCTGCTGCCCACGGGGCTCTGGATGCAGCCCAGGACACATTTGGTTCTCTGGGCTGTGAGTGCACAGTGCTAGGTCCCACTGAGCATCCTTGTTCAAAATACAATTATCTACTAGCAGAAAACATCCTGCTTTGGCATGAAATACCACCTGCCTGAGCTATCTCAGATATTAGCAAACACATAAGTTAACTTTATGTTTCAAAAAACAAGTTTCAAAAACTTTGGGCTTATTTCAAATGAACCTTATAAATATATTAAAAATCTCATCCAAACTTGCAGATATGTGTCTCTGAGTGGGCATGAACGACAAATCTCCAGTTTACAGGCTGTGACTTCCGTTATATCCTGATTTTAAAAAGCTTATGTTAAACATTTTTTTCCTGCAACTTATTTAGTATTGTGAGGGCTACTAATTTATGTTATTTTTCATTTGGAGTTGGTTCCTACACGCTATATTTATCCACATTCCTCTTGGATTGCAGTCTGAGCAATGTTGTCATTTCAGTCACTGAAAACTGACTGCAAAAAACTGATCAGAAGGAGATGATTTGGAAGACTTTGGTGCCTAGATTTTAAGAGGCAGACAAAGATTTTATATATAACCAAACCATTTTTGTTTGTTGTTTGGTGGTTTGGGTTTTTTAAAAATTTGCTGGATTATTTTCAAGTACTCATGGGAAGTCAGAGGCTGTTAAGGTTTTTGAGCCAGACACCTGAAAAGACTAACAGCTTCTGAGATGTGTCACCTCAGTGAAGTCACCACTTGTTTCGCATGTGATACTGAGCCGTCTTGGCTTTCACATCCCTCCTGAAATATGGTAAGCATCTCTTTATTTTGTTCCAGAAGACAGAAAACTCTTTGTGGGCATGCTCAATAAGCAGCAATCAGAAGATGATGTGCGCAGGCTATTCGAGGCGTTTGGCAACATTGAGGAGTGCACAATCCTTCGGGGACCCGATGGCAACAGCAAAGGTAAGGGATGGCTTCTGTTGAGCTAGACCCCAGTCTTCATGTGTATATCACTTTCTGGTGTGACAAAAGTATCACACAGCCCCCAGAACAGCATCTCTTACTTTAGGAGGGGTCACATTTTCGCTCTGCTGGTCACTCTCTGCTTCTGCATGAGAGGAAAAAGCTGATCGCATTTTAAAACACACGTCTCCAATGGGCTGTGTCTCACCAACACCTGTTATTGCTTGGGCAGAGCCTCCTCTCTGAACAGGGCCTTTACATTCACTCAAGATGTGCTGTCCTTGCCCCACTGAACAGGACAATTCTTTCTTTGAAAAAAGCCAAGATTGGTACTTCACACCTTGACTCACTGGCTCCATCATCAACTCTGCTTATCTCTCACCCACCAGCCCCAGGTCTTTCCCTTCTTCACCTGATTTCTGCATGGAGTCCTACCAGCCAGTGATCACAGCTGCAAGGGTACAGGTGCCAGTTTAAATATCATACTCATTACACATTTACTGTTTGAAACACGCAAATGCTTCATTGCAAAACTGGGTGTCTTTCCCCCTTCTGCCACTTTTTGTTATTTGGATAGCACAAAAGATCTTCTGCTACAGCCCAGGCGTGAGAATGAGGCTTCTCTCTTGTGCAGGAAGGTCATATTTTTCTCCATCAGTCTCTAGACAAAGTAACTTCAGCCTGAATAGGAAACCCTCTCCTCTTGGCAGTATAATGTGTCCTTTAAATATTAATCTGCATATAATATAGCATAAACTGTGTTGGCACATGCAACACCAGAGAAGAGGCCAGTCCTGCTGACACAGTTCTTATCTCACTGGATATTTTGACAAGTGACAACATCAACCAGTGCATTTTTGCAACAGGGAGGCAAAAAATCTAAATCACGGTGATGCACTGGAGAAAAATATTGCTATTCCATAAAATCACTGGTGGCCAAAAAAAATACTTCACACCAGCCTCATAGCTGTTCAATACACATCAGCACAGCTCAGCCTTCCTGATATAAATGGCTGAAAAAAGGCTGTGGGCACCTTTCTTCAATTGTGCAGTTACTTTATTTCCATAACACCCAAAGACAGGGGCTGCCCCACAGGGAAGCAGTAGGCTAGGATGTCCTAGAGGAGATGCAATCATCGTAACAGCAGACAGTTAAGCACATCATTCACTGAACAAATCAGCAAATTGGGGAAAAGCAAAAAAAAGTCTGTCTACTTCCAGCTGGAATGAAATCTAATGACAAAGGAGTTAAATAGAGTAATAATAAAGGCAATAAAGTCTGAGTTCTGTAAGAAGCAAATTCCAGAGGAGATCCAACCCACAGACTTGTCTTCATACTTGCTCTATCTCTTTTTTTTTTTTTTTGTTCTAAAACAATTTCATTATGAGACAGAGTCTGAGTGGCAGCTCCATATTGCTAACCAGTTTAATTATTAGTGCTAGCAGGCTGCAGTCTCAGGCTGACGTTTCACTGAGCTGTTCAGGATCAATACTAAGCCTTGACAGAGTTAATATTACCAGCTTCCATTTGCTGGTGCTATTTACTGAGAATGTGAAGCTCCTAATTTACACACACACGGTTTCGTGCATGCACACACGCACACAGAGCAGTCAATCCAATGGAAAACTTAAGGCTAGTGCCCTTATCTTAGGAGACAGTCAGGCAAGCCACAACTCCCACAAAGTTATTGCCAGTCTGTAATGGTTTCCATCTGCTAGAAACCCATATGTGACACACATTGCTTGTGAGCTACTTATTTTGGGTAAAACTCATAAGGCTTAAATTCTATGTAAGTTGAGATTTAAGCAGATTGTCTAAATTCCAGATAGCAGTCAGATCCCATACACTTAAATCCTACCCAGCCCACCAGGTATCCCTGTGGTGAGCCTCTATACCCTTCCAGTAGCTCAGTGCAAGCACTGCTCTCAGAAGCTGGGTTGCAGCTTCCCAGTTTTATCCCATCACAGTCCAGTCTTAGCCAAAAAGCTGCCTGAGACTTTTCTGAAGCCGTGGTTGCTCTTCTGAGCCATGGAGCATGGCCTTCAGGGTCCGCAAAAATACCTCCTGCATGAGTCACAGCACTAGGAACAGTGGCTGGAGCATGTAATCAAGTGGCAGAAGAGCTGGGACTGAGGAATGTCTCAGCCTGAATGGAAATGCAGCACCAGTCTTTCCTGGGAGAGGATGGAGTGATTCTGCATCCCTCCAGGTAAAGCTCACCAGTGCTCAACCAGGAGTGTAGGAGTTCTCAGGTGAGGGAGCTGAAGTGGATCCAGAAGGACCCACAGAGTCTTCATCGCTGCTGCTCTCTGTGCAGCTATTCTTTTTCCCTTTTTTATTTTTTTCCCATTCAGCAGTCTGCCTCAATAACTCAGAAAGTAAAAATTTCCAACAGCATCCTCTGCAAGAGGGCCCTTACCACGCTCTGCAATTTTAATCCTAGGGCCTGATTCTGCAGTCTCCTCCAAGCTGACAAAACAGTCAGGGCAGTCCTTCCAGCTCCAGTCTGGAAGCAAAGGAACAAGAAAAACTAAAGCACATGTATCACCCTGTTACTCAGCAGAGTTTATATCTCAGTGTGTATCAAAATCCCTTCAACACTCCAGAGTTTCTCCTGTTGAAATTGTTCTGAGAAGAGTGACATGACTCATGTCCTCGGCTCATCAGTTCCTAGAGGCAGTTCTGGTGACAATGGGAAGGGAGATTATGTGCACTTTTGGTGTTGTGTACAGAAGCCATCCCATTGAATGCACAAACAAAAAGGACAAAATGTTGGGATCTCTACTATTGCCTTGCCATGTACACCAGCAAAAGCTGAGTTTTCACTTGTCCTGCTACCTCAAAACCTACAGGAAGCAGTTAATAAGAAGCAGTAGGAGGGATCCTATTAGCATCCTGGGCATTAAACAAGATAAATGCCTGCTATTCCCTCCATTCCCACCTTTATCCAGCTCCACTGATCCATCAGGATCCTCAGTACAGGGGTGAATTTCACCTGAAAAGAGTGAAGCCTTCAACATGACAGCAACGCAGCAGCCAAAAATCCTACTCTAAATGAAATTGGTGACTGGAACTGGAAAGCTTTTGTATATTTGCTAATCAGCATCTTCTTTTTAGAGGCAGAAAGTACAAAAGAATCTCTGCAAATAATTAAACACCCTAATTCTGGATTATCTCTGATTAATGAAGAGGAAGACGTGGTATCTCAGGAGCCCGGGAATGCTGGGCTGGGATTATGTCATAATTGATCCCTGTTGTTTCCAGCCTGAGTTTATCTAGCTCATTTTCTTGTGATTGTCTCCTCTCGGCTCCTTATAAATTAGATCCAACTATTAGCAATAACCATTGGGCCTTTCCTGAAATACATCCTGAGCAGAGTGCTGAGAGGGCGATGCAAAATGAACAGCTCTTAAGTGTAAGATATTTTTTATATGTATATTATTTTTAGAAGGGGGTATCACGCCTTTCTTCAATCTCACTTCTATCAGCCTGCAGTGATGCTTTTAGGGACCTTTGGGGTTCATTCTTCTAGTTTGCGAGTTGTATTGCTCCATTTTTCACCCTTCACTGTACAGATCCAAAAGGGTGTGAAGACCTTCTAAAGATGCTGTAAAGGGGCTGAAGGAGAGCCATCCCACTGTCAGGACTGGCATCCCCAGAGCTGCGACGTGCACTTCTTCAGGGAAACTGAGAGGGCCTTGCAAATTGATTAAAAGCTCAAAAGTCTTTGGTAGTAATAGAAGGGGATGGAAGCCAAAAATTCTCAGATCTCTCCCAATCTGTTCCAAAAACCGCCTTAGCATATGGAAATTATCCTTCCTCTCTCTGAGTCAGTTTGCTTGTAGCTGGGAGTGTTGGCAATACTTTCCCCCACCCTAGAAGTGCATGTAACCCTTTGAAGTGTTGATCACTTCTGCACTCCAGCACATATCCATAAATGCACCTTTCTGCCCTAAAACCTTACGTAAGAGTTCGGTGTGAGATTCCCCACACAGCAATACAGGCCAGAGTAACACTGCCCACATTTCTCTAATGTCCAGAAGAGAACACCTACACAAGCACTGACTTTGCAGCTATGAAAAACTAAGATTCAAGTTTTAGTGGTGGCAGATGATAATCAACACATGGGTACCTCTCCCACCCCTGCTACTTCACCAGAAGGTGTCTCATGCTTTGCCAGACCAAAGTGGCTTGGAGCCAAGACAAGCTCTGGGCAGTCTGTCACGGAGCTCTACCAGGCAGTGATATGAAAAGGTACCTCCTGGATTTGGAGTAACTTGAATGCCTTCTGTACGATTGTTGTGTGGTTGCTTTTATCAAGTATGTGTAGCTTTCCAACAACTTACACATGCTTCCATACTGTTTCTCATAACCACAGAGGGAGGAACACTCAGCATTAAGTCTAATACAATTAAAAGAAACAGATGTTCCACCCAATAAATTGAAAGATTTGTGCAAGATTCTGCCAAGGAAAGCTGTGGAGGTCAAAACATGGGTAGATTCAAGATGTACTTGCTAAGTTTTTGTCTGTCAGTGCTTATTACAAGCAGTGTGGGAATTCTGGAAGCAGCTTAGCCTTAAGAGGTCCTCAGTCTGCTGATGACTGGACTCTGGAAAGGACCAGGACACGCTTTTTTGTTATGCTTTTTTCAAAACCATATTTATTGGTCAGTTCTGAGGACAGGATACTAAGCTAGATAGACTTTCATGGTACCCATGCAAACTTTCTTACGCTCTTCTTTTTCCTCTTCCAGGGTGTGCATTTGTGAAATACTCTTCACATGCAGAGGCTCAAGCTGCCATCAATGCCTTGCATGGCAGCCAGACAATGCCGGTGAGTAGCTCTGTAACATGGACAAGTGAGGACTGGGCTAGCTCTGGCTGCCCTGTGGCCTGATTGAGGGGGAGAAATGATTTATCTGTGCTCTGAAACTCATCATCCAGGAAGGCCTAGAGCCTTGGGTGTGCTTAACTCATCAGTGAAAAGGCTGGGATGACATTGTCATTCCTCACAGGCACAGAACCCCAACGGGTGCTGTGTTTTGTCACCAGCAGTTTTGATGACCTGAAAAAAAGACGTATGGTTCACACATGCCAAAAACTTTGGGTCAGACTCGCCATTAGTGCAGCCTTTCAAGTTTCAGAGGGATAAATCAAGTAGAAACTTGTGTCGAAGGGTTTCTTCATTGTCTCTCTTCAAAGAGTCCCTGCCCCTATGCAAAGGATAAGGAACTTTTTGCCAGCATTCAGCAGAGGGAAGCATGCTCACATAGTGGTAGTAGGAGCTAGAGACAAATCACACAGTGATGGGCACCTTTCACTGTTACTACAAAACCACCAACCTAGGCATAAGTGTGGTCCCCTATATCTGCCCTTTGAAAGTGTTTCAGACCAATTACTGGATCTTCCAGGAAACATCTGAGGGATCATTTCACTGGCAAAAATTTCTAGTCATATGGGGTTTCAAGACTGATTGCTCAAGAAAACAGAAATGGGGTTGTATTTTCTATGCAGATAGATATTTGTACACCATCATGAGACAGAGAAGAATGTGAGGCATTCCACTGTCAGTAGGAGAAGAAAATCTGGTACAACTTGTTTTGGTTTATTATAATAGTGTATTATTTTTATTACTAATTATTCACAGTGTAAATCATGGAAGGCTAAGAAGCATGCTGACAACTTGGAAAGGATACAAGAAAGCTCAATTAAAAATATTTGAGAGTGTAAAATCTCCCTTTCAGTAAGAGACTCTAATGTAAATTCATGAATTTATCCAAATAAGTTTAAAGTGGGCCCGACAGATTTTCTCTAGATCTTTGCAGGGATGAAAATGGAAAATTCCTTACAAGCAAAATGGTTTCTAAAACTAGCAAACCATCAAGATCTCCTTTTTTGGAACCGCATCTTAGACAAATCAGTTTAAAAATGGTACTTGTTTACCCGTGACGCTACCCAAAAAAAGTCTCCTCAGAGATGGGGTCTCCACTTTTTTAAGTACTTAAATACTTTTAAGAGTCTCTTCCTAAAAGGCTCCTTCTGATAAAACCAGATGTTGGGCTTGATGCTGACATCCCATACTGATATATTATGAACATCTTTCCTGATACAGGTTAAAGAGGTACTTCTAATGACTTTCTTTCAAACTTTGACCCAAAGCGATAGTGTCTATAAGCTGACATCAGAAATTTCAATTCAATAGGGATTGTGGCACCACAGAAAGGTTTAATAAAAAGTCAGTGCTCATCCCAAAAATCCTGCAAACTCCTGTGACAAAGGTGAGACGAAGACATGAGAGAACAGAAAAAACCCAAGGAGAGTTGAAGATTTTACCTAGATCTAGTATACCCAAAATATCACCATTCTTCCCCAGCCCCTTCTCTTCCTCCTTTCAGAACCCTGTGGATAACAAAAACGTACTCATCTCACAACCACCTGGAAAAAACTTGTGTCTCCATCCTGCCAGTACCACCTGAGCTTAGGATATAAAAAAACACCCGAGAATTTGGCCATTTCATGGGTCAGTTTTGTGGGACCATTTGTCCTCTTGCCTTATCTGACTCAAACACCTGTTAAGAAATATTCTTTAATAACCAGACCTGGGCATCTGAAAAAGCACCACAATTTTACCAATACTAGATGCCCATTCCAGAGTCAGAATCAAGTTTCCACAGCTTCACAAGCTTCCATGGATTGGCTGAACGAATTACTTTCCTCCTCTTCAGTATGAGCTAAGTTCCATGGCATCCCCGTGTGTCTCCCATGAGATGTAAGCAGGTGCAACCCTGCTACCACATCTTTGCAGATCCGTGAGGACCTGCAGAGTGACCAACACTCAGTAAGGCAGGAAGCACAACAGGTTTTTCCCACAGTGGCTCAAAATTTCTAAGGCTCTTCGAATGAGATAGGCCAAATCCTGCCAGGATCTCTGTGCCCATTCTCGTTTTCATGGTACTTCGGGATGTGCGGCGTCATTCAGGACTCACTTGGATGTTCACAGGGAAATGCAGCCACCTCGTGGTGAGATGCAGGTGCAGCCCATCGTCCTTGGGAAGGAGGGGGGCATTGCTGCCATATTCCTTCGGCCCCCTTCCACTCCTCTCGCCGCTAGGACTGGCCTCATTTGTCCGGTTGCAGCGCCAACTCTACGTTGTTCCTGTGGTTCAGCCAATTTCAGCATCTCTTGGTTTGTCCTCGTGTACCACCAACAGGGTATCCATCACCATTCTCGTCAGGTCTCAAGCCGTTCATTCCTGCGGCAGACTCCTGTTTCTCCACAGCTGTCAGGATTATTGCTCTACTGTGACTTCCTGTTCACACAACATATGTTGCCTAATAGTTTCAATAGGAAAGTTTCTTTTATGAAAGTTCTCTTCTTTCTTATTTTTTTTTAATTAACCTTACCTTGGACAAGTGCCTGACCACCAGCCATTACAATCCCATTTCTCTATGCAAGGCACTTGTTTCTCCTAAGGGTCCACCAAGTCTAAAGCTTTCCAATATTTACACAATCCATTTCCTCTAGAAATAAGCTACCCAAAATCCCCTATTTTGAGCAGGCGCAAAGTTCCTTCTATACCTACCTGTCAAGAGAGCTTCCTTTTTGTCTTTTTAGATCATATTTTCTACCAGATCATCAGCTTTATGTGAGTGTTTTACTGGATCTCTATATCATCCTTTATAAGAGATCGTAATTTTTACGTACTTTTGCTTGTATTCATAATATATTTATAACAATTATATATCCTGTACTTTTAGCTTTGATTACCCCATCCCCTCCTGTCTCTGTTTCCCATCCATATGGGGATGTAAACAGGTCTCCTTGTATCATTCTCTTCCCTTCCTCATCCAAGCCTTGTCCCTAACAGCCTTATCCACCAACACAAATTCAGCTGCTATTGCTGTAGTGACAGCTTGCAGATCTAACTTATCTGCTTCAGGACTGACTCCTGTCCAAACCAAAATCTTGGTCTGTCTTTCCAGCATCTTCTGGTGGATGTTTAGCTGTCAGAACAAGCTCAATATGTATAAAACAGAGCTCTTGAACTTTTCTACCCAAAACCTGTCTTTTCTCTCCTCCACCTCCGTTCTCAATCACTGTGGACAATATTATCATCCTACCTATCAGTCATGCTCCTTCATAGGCATCATCTTCAGCTTGGTTCTCTCCTTTTCCCCATATCTTCATATCTGGGCAACAGCCAAATGTTGAAGAGTCATTCTGCAGAACACATCCTACAAATCTAAGACATGGCCTTGTCCATCCACCCACACAGAACAAACTCTTCTCCACAATTCATAGAACTATCATAGAATGGTTTGGGTTGAAAGGGACCTTAAAGATCATCTACATGTCCACTAGCATGAGTAGAGACACTTTGAACTGGCTTGCTCAAGGCCTTGTCCAGCCAGGCCTTGGTCACTGCCAGGGATGGAGCATCCGCAGCTTCTCTGGGCCACCTGTTCCACTGCCTCACCACCCTCACAGTAACAAATTTTCTCCTAATAGCTGACCTAAGCCTGCCCTTTTTCAGTCTAAAGCCATTCACCCTTGTGCTGTCACTACAGACCTTTGTCAAAAGCAAGTGTGCTTTTTAGCTAGTTTTAGGCATCAGTTTGCTATGGTCCTCCAGCTCCAAAATAGTGATTCTTCATCCAGAGTGAAACTTAGAGTGAAAAAAGGACCAGTACTGCTTAAAAACTAAAGCTAAAGCCAGTGCATCTTAGAGTGAATACTTAACTTTACATGCAATGCAGGGAGACCTGAAAAATGTCCTGGATGTTTGTTGCCCAGATAAAGAATTTGGGATTCAGAAACCAGCCATCCTGCAGCACGGTCCCCTGACTCCTGTTCCATTAGATGTGCTGTGAACTTGCTTAACACACAAATTGTCAGCACTATGTTCATTCTACATCTTTCTTTAATTAATGATGTTTAAGGCCATTAGGACCTCCAGGCTCCTGTAAGGTGGTTTCCCTCACCACACAGACCAAATCCTGTCTTCTTTTTACTATTGAAGCCTGCAGCAGCTTGGGCAAAACACTGCATTTCTTCTGCATCCAGGCAATAGCATCCCAAGTCTATCTACAGCTGGCTGAACATCTTCCATGAAAACTATTTTTCAGATGGAATCCTTGGTTTTGTGAAAAGGGAAAATGTGAGACTTGGATACAAGCACTGAACAGACATCTGCCTTTCAGAGAAAGATTCAGCTTAGTCAAACTTTGTAGAAACAGAAGTGTTGGAATACACAACTTTGTTAACTTGGGGGCTTTCATTTCAATATTTTTCTGTGCAGCTCTTATCAACACAAATGACAAAGCCAACTTCAAATCTCTGTTCAGGAACCACCTACATTAAATTATGCAATTATTGCTCAGTTTTGTTAGATGACATATGGATTAGCTCTCTAGTTGTTGTATTTTACACTTTTTATTAATCAAGAAAATATGAATGGCATAACACCTTGAATGAGGTTGATTTTGAGCCTCTGCCTATCTTGTTTCCTGGAAGTCCACCCATAGCACAAAATTCCCAGCCAAACATAGTCAGGTGAAAGAATTGCTTTCTTTCCTTAGACAATGTAGAATCTATCCCCTCATAGGGTAAGAGATTTTTTTTTGCCATTATTAAGATAAAGGAATTTGTCACCTGTTTGGCTTATCAAGTAAGAGTGACGTTATTATGAGATTATCACTGCCCCAAGAATCATAGAATCACAGAATGGTTTGGGTAGGAAGAGACCCTAAAGATCATCTAGTTCCAACACCCTGGCATGGGCAGAGATGCCTGGCACTAAACCAGGACTTACAAGTGTCTTTGTCCTGTGCAGTGGCCTCTTTCAAACTAATGGCAAATGGGGGTTCTCATCTTCCATCTGGCATCCCACCAAGGAAACCACCCCCAGCTCACATTAATGATGGCTGCTGTTATTGCTGTGCATTCCCGTGGTGCAGCTACGACTTTGCAAAGCTCTGTGAAGCTGCCTTCAGACACAGCCCCACTGTGGAAACTGGCTGAGCAGCTGTGCTCACCCCCCACCAACACAGCAGAGGAATATTTAGGTGAATTAGGGGTGGAGGGGAAAGCAGCACAGAGTCTGCAGAAGCAGCTCTGAGCAGGTGGAGAGAAGGAGGAAAATGGGCCTTTGTGGGCACAATGAAGCTGCAGTCCGGGTGCTGTGCTCACAGAGTGGTGGGGAAACAGATTTTGCAGGAGCAGGCTGCACCAAAGTGCTGACTTGGCAGGAAGTCCCTGGGAGGAGCAGCCTGGTGGCTCCGGTGAGTGGGGGGCCACAATGCCGTAGATCAGCTGAGGTATTTTTAACAATTATTTTGATATAAACAGCTCTGAACTTGAGGAGCTCCATGTAAATGGGAAGCAGTGGGGCTTGTAATTAGATTTGTGTACACTTTCATAAATTGCTGGAAAACATCAAAGCCGTGATAGAAGGCTGTGGTGCACTTTATTTCCTTCTTCTGTTCTTCTGTTAATTGAATGGTTGATGTGTGGATAGGAAGTGTTGGCTTCGCAGAGTACTATTTACAGACCCGCTGACAGCTGCACTGTGAAAATTAACAGGAACAGAGCAGCCTCTGTCACAGCTCTTCCCATGAGGGACTTGCTTCAAATTAGATCATTTCTTTCATAGGAGAAACTTTCCTCATTGCTCCTCCCTTCTTCACAAATACGCACACACATCCAGCTGCACGCTCCCCTTCTCCCCTCAGGCTCATGGCAGCCTTTAGTGCTCAGAAGGGTTTGTCATTTCCACAAAGTTGGGGTAGTTAGGCTGCTGTTTAAAACTTGCAGCGCATTCCATTTCCAGCAAGATACATTCTTCAGGAAGACATCCAAATCTGTGAGCTGGGTGTGTGGAGCCACAGCTTCATGTTTGCAGGTCTCACATCAACTAGAACATTCTTTTCACCCTCCTAGAAACTCTAGTAGACATCCTCTCAGACTACTACTGTTGGAAATGTGATTACTGTTGTTCCTAGAGGAAATTGCTGTGTGCTAAACACCATAAAAACCTCTGACAGGACAGTTCCTACACTCAGCAGTTTACTAACTACAGGCTGGGGTTAACCTGGCTGGATGAATTACTTCAAAGTGTCAGTCAAAGTATAAAACTTCAAGGTCACCTACACTTTTGTTACAGTTGATGGAGAGGGACTAGGACCTGAGAGAGACTGTCTTGAGTAGCTGAGGATTTAGAATTGGTGCCCAAAATGGCTGCAATTAGATCATGTGAATGTCTCTATAATAGACAACACACATGAGAGAAGCAAAAGAAGCAATACTAAAATGTTTGGGAGTAAACTAGTCTTTTACATAATTAATCTATATGTTTAGCCTGTTCTTAGCCAAGTGACAGCAGTTCCTTTACCTGGTTCCAGGAGAAAAGTAATAACCGGTGAACACTTGACAATCTAAATCTTAATATTTATTGACATCTGGAAAATACAGAATTAAGAACATCAAAATTGAAGCCTTCAGTTCACCACCTCACTTCCCAGAAACGTCTTCGAAACATCCTAGTTTTGAAGAGAACCATAGACAAACCCATAGTATAAACAGATAACAATTAACCAGACCACGATTCAGAGTATTAATTAACCAACAAAATTTACTCTCATTGAGATTCCAGCATGGGCTCAAGTCCTCAATTAATGAAAGCCATGTGAGAGACAGTAGAGAGTCACTGAGCCCCTCAGGCTCTCAGGGTAAATAGAATCACAGAATCATAGAAGCATCAAAGTTGGAAGAGATCTTTAAGTCCAACTATCAACCCAGGACCACCATTATAACTCCTAAACCACATTACCCAGTGCCAGACCCAGATGCCCCCTAAATACCTCCAGGGATGCTGACTCCACCAGAGCAACTTATTCCAACGCCTGACCACCCTAACAGTGATATTTTTCTAATATTTAATCTGAATCTCTCCTGTCTCCGCTTAAGGCCATTTCCTCTGGTCTTCCACTGCAAGCATAGTAGAAAAGACCCGTCCCCACCTCTCTATAACCTCCTTTCAGGTAGTTGTAGAGGGCCACGAGGTCTCCCCTTGAGCCCCCTCTTCTTGAAACTAAAATAGGAAATGGAAAATGCATTAGACTTTTCTTTTACATGACCACAGAAACATAAAGAGATTTTCAAAGGTAATCCAGGCTGAAGGTTGATGACACTCCAGCATCTAAGTGTCCGTCATGATTCATACCTGATTTTGCCTGAAAGTTAATTGCCCAAAGTCACAAAGTCTAGGGCAGAGCGAGGCAGCATCACAGCCAGTCCTGTCCAGATTAATGCAGAAGGCTGAGGCCTGGTTTTACACTATTGATGTTAGAGAAGTTGATGGATGAAACTGGAGATGTTGACTCTGACCCTTTTTTTTCCTCTTTTCTGTTGATCTTGCACTCTCTAAAGAACACACACTCCTTGCAATGTCTTTGTGTAACACAGAGGCTGGCTTGTTTAACTCAGGGCAAAACATGGCACACCCATTCCTTCTATGAAAAAATAGTAATACCTTAGGAACCCATTCATAACTCACCAGCAGCAGGCCTGGCCCTCTTTCCAGTAATGAATGATTTTTTTGAATATGCTCCTTAAACATCATCTATAAAGGTATGCTGTCCTTAAGGATGAAAAAAGCAGTGGATATGTAATACCTACATGTTAAGTTTGCAGCCACTTCTATCACCAAAGTCCAGTGACTCTTGATAGCCCATCTTTGCTTTCCTTTGGGCAGTGGGTTCTGATGGAGGGGGAATAAACCTCCATCAAGACTGCTGATTCTACAAGCTTTGGGACAGCAGCTTCCCAGTGTTGCCATCATTTCCCTTAATTCTTCCTATACAAAATAAAATTGTAAGACTGTGTTACCTGCCTCTCCCATCGTTTCATAAATTAACTCATTATCATGTTTCTGGGTCCCAGAGTAGAAATCCAGGCATCCCGGCTGCCTTACAGGGTGTGTGAATCATGCTAGCACCAAAGACGGCCTTCACTTCTCTGGTTACATCTCCAAAACCACACAGTCATCCCCCAGGACATCGACGTGACCTGTGGGACATGACAGGCATCACTGCACATCCTCCCTGGGCTCCTCTGCTCCCTCTGACCCACAGCATTCACCACCTCCAAATGGGATACAAGCAATAACTGCTTGTGAGTGACACTACTTCATTCTAGAAAAAAAGATTTAATTGGCACCTGCCCATCCCTTCAAGGGTCCAGTGGGAGATGGGCATTAAATCAGCAGGTGTGGAGGTGGCCATGGGAAAGCAGGAACAGGATCAGGCAACTGCTGAGAGTTGCCCAGATCTTGGTGATAACAGCAGCCCCTGCAATTCTTGTTCCACTCTGTCTACTCTGGGTGAGATTAGGACATGTGGGGGCTAAAATAATTCATAAGCAATGACATTTCTGGGATATCAGAGACATTGATAAGCCTCCAGCCTGGGAGACATAAAACAGTCCCTGCCTGCCAAGGGAGTTCTTGGCCTACTGGAGGTAGCTCCACTGGGCATCACCACCTTCCTCTAATAAGGATTAAAGATGTCAGCATTGTCTTTACCTCTCTGCTTGCTTTGGGGGTATTTCTTTCTTCCTCCTTTTCTCTTCATGTATCTTTTGATCTAAGCTTCATTTATATCCATGGGAACTTCCTACATAGTTAAGTAGGCTCTGGATCAGCATTAAGTCATGCTGGATGCTTCTCATTTTTTCCCATTAATTCACTCCTTCCCAGCCTTGCTCAGGTGTGTGGTCTGGATTGATAACACACATTCTTGTGAAGAAAACAGAAAGATCTTAGGAACTGATAGATTTCTATCCCTATCCAAAACATAGCATTAGGTGGTGCAGGAGTTGTTACCCAAATGGGTTTTCCAAAGCTCAAAATGAATCTTTAGAAGACAAAGATGTATTTAGATCAAAACAATGACTTTCAAAAAAGACTCTCAATTGAAGCTCACACAAATTCATGAATGCGAAGCATCCTACCAGACACCAAAGTCTCCACCTCAGATGTCCACTGGCAAGTGAAATCATGTAGAAGAACATGCTGAACTTGCCATCCCAAAATGTCTGTCTGGTTGGTGCTCACAGGAACAGTGTTTGTGAAGGTCACATGTTTCAGTCTCAGTGGGGTGGAATGCAGCAAGGGCAGATCCTTCAACGTAAACCAACTTCTTGTTTCACCAAAACCCAGGAGAGCTTCACTGAATTTACACCATTTCACATCTTCACTTGATCATCTGCTTCTCTATATGAAAGCATGGGTGATGCCTTCCTGAAAGCAGAATATTTTCTCAATTAACTATGGAATCATAGAAAAGTTTGAGTTAGAAGCGAACTTTAAAGCTCATCTGGTCCAAGCCATGGCTGGACAGTGCTTGGAGATCTTCTGTTTAAATATGCTGCAGAAATTCAAATCTTTTACTATCTCAGTTGAGCAACATGGTTTACACCACAATAGCCTGGAGTCTTGCAGCATGACAGGGATCTGGGATGCACAGTCATGTGCAGGCTGTTGGCAACACAGCGCCACGGAAATGTTTTGTGTCACATTAACAGCTGAAATGTATCTGCCCAGCTTGCCAGCCCTTCCTCAACATCTCTTTTTTTTTTCCCCAGTCATCATAAGCTGTTCATGTCCTCATACTGACCTGCCAAAGAGGTGTGGAGCTCTTGTGAGCAGAGTCCTGAAGCATCAGGAGCTCCATTCCTGGTTGAAATGCTACTTCACTTTGACAATAGTCAATTCACTTTATGACTCTGGAATAATTCCACTTCTCTTATTTTCATCCTTGTGTGTTTAACTGAATGCAAAGATCATTCATGGGGCTCTATGCTGCAGCTACCAAGGACTTCCTGAATAGTAATAATAATTATTTTAAAAATTATGCTTTTTTTTTTGGTGTAAGGATATTTTCAGGGGAAGTATATTATTTAGTTAATATGGAGCTAAACATACCTAATCTTCCAAACTACTCTTATTGGAAAGGGGAAATTTACAACATTTTCTTTTGGATTCTGGATTTTAAGTTTTTCTTCAAATAGACAAAAGAAGAATTATTTATTTCTTTCATAGTCCTAAATAACAGGAAAGAATTTCTAGTCTGTTGGTATAACAATACCTTCCTGTTGTAACCACTAAACTCTGCCTAGCAGGCTGCTGCGGCCTGAAAGCTCAGTGAGGGTTTCCCAGGGCCATGCAATTAATCGCATCCCAGAGTCCATTTTGGACAGCCCTGTGATCTGGCTCCGGCAGCCAGCAGCGTTACAACGCGGTGGATGGCAAAGAAGGTAGAGAAGGGTCTCTCATGAAGGTTTGAGATGGCTTTAAGCACACCTTGTCCCCAAAATGCTCAGAGGCAGAGAAACAGCGTGGTCTGGGTGTGGGGTGGTTTTGTCAGGGGCCCAGGGGCGGTCCCTGGGCAAGGTTGGGGTACAGGAGCAAATAGGGAGAAACCGAGGGAGTGGCCAAGGCTAGGGAGGGAACAGGGGGAGCATCCAGAATCAGGGGGTTAAAAGGCCGCCACACCTTCTGTTTCATAACGCATTAAGGAAAGTGAATGATTTTGTGAGGACTTTTATCATTCATAGACTGAGCTGAAAAATGCAGAAGTGCTTGAAGAACTCGGCTTTTAAGTTTAGGTTTTTCAGATATCTGGATTTGATTCGAGAGGCCTACAAACACCTGGGTTATATATTGAGTTCTTCCTAATTAGAACTGGGTACACTGACACCAGGACTCAATGATTCTGTTGCCCTGTGGAAAGCAATAACTTTAGCTCTGAGAGATACCTGGTAAGTAGTGTATGGGCAAATAAAGCCTAAATCAGCTTCCACTCCAAATAAATTAACAGCTCTGGAGACCTGTGAAGGGAAGTACCTGCAGCAACTCTCTCTGCTTAGACATTGCATGAAGAATCTCCTCTACTGAGGGAGCAGTATTATCAAAGGGTCCATCACTACAGTCCTGGATGAATGCTTCCTTTCCCCTCTCCATCTCTGTCACTCTCAAGTGTGTCTAAACCAGCTCTCAGGACTGTACAGTGGAAATAGCTCCTAGTGACTGCTGTCCTACTCATCTTTCAGATGAGACATGAAATTGAAGCCCTGAGTGCAGAAAAACAACATATTTCACAAGATGGGAGGGAAGTTAGTCCTGGTCTTTTGGTCACCTTCCAGCCTGGGTAATTACATTTCTGCCTAGCTGAAATTCCCACTGCTCTACAGTTTAATTGGACAGTAGTTTCTTTTTTGCTTGCCTAAAGTCCCAGGTTGGGGTCAAACCCCACTGTCTAATTCAGCAGCCCTCTTTTCAGTAGAGCTGCATAGGCATTTCCAAAAAAATCCAAATTTGTTTTCAGACTTAGGGGACATCATACCAAATGCCCTGAGATGACAGAGCCCAAAGCAAAGACATCCTCCTTTGGCTTTTGGACCTTAACATCAAGGATCCTTGTGTGGAAACATTACCCTGATTGTCTTGCTGAAGGTCAGCATCCTCCCAGCTCTGCTTTGTAGCCACAAAGGGAGTGCTAAGGCAAAATTTCTACCGCAAGCAAACCCATTTCTGTGGCGACACTTAGGAACACACCCATTGCCCAAAAGTGAAGCATCCAGCAGCACCTACTCATTTAAGCATCTTCATGTTCACGGCTGACATTTTGGAAGGTATTTTATAGGATCTGGACATTCAGGTCTCTTATACTCGAGAGCTTTAGTCACTGGAACTTTAATACAACAGACTTTTTAAAAATATTTTTGGCCCAGAACTTGTACCTGGCTCCATTTGAGCTAACAAAGATGTAAAAGTCCACCTATATGAGAGACCCTTGTGTTAAAGTACTTAAATGTATGTTTGCCTCCAGCAGGGGATTCACTAAGCTAAAAGTGAAACACAGTTTAATGACTTTGTAAAATTAGGCCCAGATTAATCAGTTTTGAAGGAAAAAGGTATCTAATCATCTGTGGGGACTAGTAACCTACTGAATCAGAGCAGATTTATACAGCTGAAAGGAAAAGGAAATATTCAGGCATATATTCTGCAAGGCTAGACCCTCACAGAACTTTTCCTAGGAATAATGTTCTATGGAGAAGCAATTGGACACCGAGACAGTAAACAGGGGCCGGAAGCAGAACAGCTCCCCTGTAATCCAAACAGAAGCAGTTAGAGACCTGCTGAGCCACTTAGATGCTCACAAGTCTATGGGACCAGATGGGATCCACCCAAAAGTGAGGAGGGAGCTGGTGGGTGAGCTCGTGAAGACACTCTCCATCATTTATCATCAGTCCTGGCTCACTGGAGAGATCCCAGGTGACTGGAGGTGGCAATGTGACAGGCGTCCGTAAGAAGGGCTGAAAGAACGGTCTAGAAAAACACAGGCCTGTCAGCCTGACCTCAGTCCCCAGCAAGATTATGGAACAGATCATCTTGAGTGTGGTCACAGGGCACCTACAGGATGGCCAGGAGATCAGGCCCAGCCAGCACAGATTTAGGAGGGGCAGGTCCTTCCCGACCAACCTGATCTCCTTTTATGATCAGATGACCCATCTGGTGGATGTGGGGAAGGCTGTGGATGTGTCTGCCTGGACTTCAGCA
Source organism: Aphelocoma coerulescens (assembly GCF_041296385.1). Taxonomy (NCBI): domain Eukaryota; kingdom Metazoa; phylum Chordata; class Aves; order Passeriformes; family Corvidae; genus Aphelocoma; species Aphelocoma coerulescens. The sequence goes on from NW_027184085.1 coordinate 7,896,869, forward strand.
AAGCCTTCAACACCATCTCCCAAAACATTCTCATGGAAAAGCTTCAGCCCACAGCTTGGACAGGTGCACTCTCTTTTATCAGTTAAGAACTGACTGGATGGCCAGGCCTGGAGCGTGGTGGTAAATAGTGCCACATCCAGTTGGCAGCCAGTCCCTAGTGGTGTCCCCCAGGGGTCTGTGTTGGGCCCAGTCCTGTTTTATTGATTATCTGGATGAGGGGACTGAGTCCACCATCAGCAAATTTGCAGGTGACTCCAAGTTGTGGGGGAGTGTTGAAGGGTAGGAGTGCTCTGTAGAGGGACCTGGATAGGCTGGAGAGATGGGCTGAATCCAACAATACATGGGATCCTGGGTCCTGCACTTTGGCCACAATACCCCCCTGGAGTGCTACAGGCTGGGGACAGAGTGGCTGGACAGAGGCCAGGCAGAAACAGACCTGAGGGTGCTGGTCTACAGCCGACTGGACATGAACCAGCAGTGTGCCCAGGGGGCCAAGAAGGCCAATGGCATCCTGGCCTGTATCAGGAACAGTGTGGCCAGCAGAATCAAGGAATTCATTCTTCCTCTGTACTCGGCACTGCTTAGGCCACACCTTGAGTACTGTGTCCAGTTCTGGGCCCCCCAATTTAGGAAGGGCATTGAGATGATGGATTGTGTCCAGAAAGGGCCAGTGAAGCTGGTGAAGGGTAGCATAAGTTCTGTGAGGAATATCTGAGGAAGCTAGGGTTGTTTAGCCTGGAGGAGACTGAGGGGAAACCTCTACATCCCTCTCTACAACAGCCTGACAGGACACTGTAGCCACATGAGGGTAAGTTCCTACTCCCAGGCAATAGGATAAGAGGACACACAGTCTCAAGGTGCTCCAGGAGAGGTTAAGGTTCAACATTAGGAGGAATTTCTTCACAGAAAGGGTGATTGGGCACTGGAATGGGCTGCCCAGGGAGGTGGTGGAGTCACTGTCCCTGAAGCTGTTTAAGAAAAGACTGTATGTGGCACTCAGTGCCATGGTCTGGTTGACACAGTGGTGTTAGGTCATAGGCTGGACTCAGTGATCTCAAAGATATTTTCCATCCTAGCTGATTCTGTGATTCTGTGAACTTTCCCTGATGCTGGGCAGTAATGTTTGGACTCCTGAAAGGCTTGTACTTAATTTGTGTATACACTCCATTTTGAAGACTATATCGAATGGGAAACAGTTCCAACAACCAGGCAATAGATTTGTTTTCCTTTGCCTTTAAATGAAATATCAATGGATGGATATTTTATTTTTAGCTGAATATGAAATTTCACAAGCGACCTGTCAAGCTCCTGTTTTCAAGAATGACTTTATTTCACACGTCAAGACAGGCTGGGAAATTAGTTTTTCCCACAGAGGACTCTGATTAGGGATTACAAAGTGAGTGTGGCACAGAGTGATTTTTCCTCCATCTTTTCCCTCACCCCGCCAGCCTAGAGAGTACCTGACTGCTGACTAAGGGGAGCAATTCATTACCATGTGTGGGAGGGGGACGGGAAGCAAGATAGTCATATTAAGTAGACTTGCTGGCCCAAGAGAGAATAGGGAAAGCATAATAATACTTAGCCCTTATCATTCTTTTCATCAGTAGATATCAAAGAACCTTGAAAAAGGAGGTTGATTTGATGGGAAAAGAGATAAATTCTGACTCCAAGCAGCCTATTGCAGAGGCACCAGAAGGAATGCTCACTTTCATGATAGTCTCTTCTGCCTGTGGGTCTGCAGGGTAGAGAAATAAACAGGTCCTTTCCTCCGTAAAATGCAGAAGTACATCTCAAACTTTATTGACTTACCCAGTGTAACTCTCTTGGGGTTTGGCAAAATATGAGGTCCAGTCCAACAACCAGAGAGAGCAAGGAGATTATGTATTACTAGTAAATGACAGAGCAGACAGGACCTATTGCCTTTGTCAGCAGACAACAGCTGATTTACACCACAGTTTAACTCCTCACGGAAGCAATAAATAGCCCAGGTGAAGGGCTGCGGCATTTTTACCCTGTGGAAAATCTGGCCCATTCTGGAGCATTTCTGTTGTTTTCCAGTGGATTAGTAGAAGTCACTGGAGTAGAAAGTAGCCTTGTCCTGCTGTATATGAAAAGCAATATCTGGCTCCACTGCTACAAGTCCTGCACTGGCTGATCTGATACAGTTTACTGCCTGATTTCCTTTGGGCCACATGAAAGAGCTGCACATGAGGAACCACATACTGAAAGCATCAATCCCAAGGTCAGTCTTCAAATTCAAGAGCAGTGCAGCATCTCTACTGGCTACACATCTTTAACCGCTTACATGCACATCTCATTGCAGGGCACTCCTAAAAAAAAAATCTCTTCTTTTTCTCTTTTTTCTTTGTAGTGTGTGCTCTAGCTTGCATCTATTTGCCCATGGCCTTTCTGCCCTGTGTATATGATAACAATGTTCAAAGAGGCCTGAAGTCCTGCTGCGACAGACAACCCAGAAAAACATCTCTTAGGAGGCAATATGAGATCCCGTTGGGTCAAACAGCTGCTGTGCAGTCACTATGACTCACATCAGAAGGCAAGAACACTCCAGGGGCAAGCACTTCATGTTCAAGTTACCCATGTTTTCATGATGCCATCTACAACAATAGCTTGGTTTTCAACAGTGTGAGGCATCAGCAACTGCCTGAGGCAGTTCTCTGGCCCTGAGACTTCCAGGGCAAATAGAGATCGAAAGAAAAGGAGAAGGAAGAAGACACCAACTTACTTACACTTCTCTGTTGTGCTAACAAGAGCAGGTCACATCTTCAAAACCCATTTTGCAGAGATGAATATGTGCCCACCTTACTCAGTTTCAAAATCCTCCATCCTGCATTGTGTCCATCATGATGCAGCCCCTGCTCTGCAAATCACAACAGCAGCTCTGAACAGCCTAATCTGCTGTGGACCAGTGCCTCCCTCCAATACAGCTGCAAATAGGTTTAAATCATTAGATTCAAGTTACCAAACAGTCTCTTGGATCAGGGTTAATTAAATGAGTGTTGAAATCTAATTAAGAACTGGTCCAGGTGATAATTAGCAGGAAATGTATGCATTAAAATATTCATTTGTCGATGAGCTGCAATTAAGAGTGTGATTTGGGGAAGGATCAATATCTGCATCATGTGATCTAACGAAAAATTAAAAGCCACCCAGCCTTCAACAGAAATGCAGGGGAATTTTGGCTACAGTTTTTTTTCTCTCCTCTCCTCCACTCCCCCTTCTGTTTTGGTTTTATAATAACTGCTGAAGATTGCTCTCCATCTTTGAATGGAGCATTCATCTCTGCATCCCTTTGTTTTCCTGAAGCACTTCTCTCAAACCCTTGCTCTTCACCACATTGTGTGAGCAGGTTATAGATTTATTAGAGAGAGACTAACAGGTCAAAAAGAAAGATTCTTTGCCGATGAAAATCACTTTCTCCTAGAACAGACTGCTAATCCAAGGGAACATCGCTCATTGTGTGGTGTTAGATTGTTGGGGTCTTTTTTTAGCAGGTTAATTCCTCAAGTCTTTATTCATAACTGAGGATCTGAAGAGGCTATTGAATATGTATAGCTTAGACTTATATATATGTACATCTATAGCTGTGGTTTACTACACTCTTCCCAATTTGTAGCAGAGCAATTCTGCTTTCACCAAGGCTATTTTTTCTGGTTACATACGTAGGGGAGTGTGTAAGCCAGTTAATAAAATTTTCCTTGTGCAATCCCAGGAAATTCCACCTCTGACAGGAAGATGAGGGTCCTGCAACAGTCCAGTTCCTCTGGCATGGAGCTGGTCTTCCTGTACTGCCACAGCCAGAGGCTGAGCTGGTGATTTCCCCGCTGACTGTACTCCCACCAGTGAATACCAGTTTATCAAAACAGAAGCCATGGGAGCACAAGGATTTCGGCCACCCCTTGTCAGTCTCCTGACAGCTCACCTGCCCATCTCCCCAGGTTGGGTGCAGCCCAGTTCCTGAGGCAGCTGCCTACTGCTATCAGGACTGCAGCCAGATTGTCCCACCCCTACACCTCCTCTACCCCTGGGGAGGCCACCCTGTGGCGAATCAACCAATCGATGAAGTTTGGACTTCCTTGGAGACAGACCGAAAAACACCAATGCCTTCCTTATTAAGTAGATCTACTTCTTCCCATCTCTGCCTCCTATCAGAATACAAGGATTGCAGCTTCTATTTCCTACTGTTCATGGAGAGGAAGCTCAGGTCCATGCAGTACTATTTTGCTGCCTTAATTTAGCAGTGCTGAAGACATGCTGTTTCATGATGCCAAATACACCCTGCCCAGCATACTGACTCCCATCTCCAAGGCTGGGCAGGGATTTCTCAATGGACTTGGGGGTTTACAAGACACAGCATTGTGAAAAGGTGATCCGGTTCAGGCGTCTGGAATGAAGAGAGCTCACACATTCCGCCAAAACAAATTGGTCCACAAATCCTACCACATTCATCCAGCAAAGCCTCCTACATTTTGCTGGACTGTGCCCAGATCTTTGTCCTCTGATGAGGACAACATCCTGGGCCTGAAGGTTGAAAGAGCAAGGAGAAAAAGGCAACAACTTTTGCAGGGAAAACATAAATGGCAGCCTAGAAGCTTGAATTTTGGAGGAAACTAGGAACCAGGCTGCTGGCATTCACCCTCCACAGTCCTTTACTTCCTGATGCTCTCACCCTCATGCAAGGGTCAAAATCAACAACCCGATAGGTTGCTTGGAAAAAATAGGCACCTGGATCCCATTCTACTAAATCTGTGTTAGATGCATGGATTGATGAGCTGGTGTGCATCAGGCTCATTCCCTATGTGTCCCCTTTTGTCTCTTGTGCTGCAGGGAGCCTCTTCAAGCCTGGTGGTGAAGTTTGCAGACACGGACAAGGAGCGTACAATGAGGCGCATGCAGCAAATGGCAGGACAAATGGGCATGTTCAACCCCATGGCCATCCAGTTCGGAGCTTACGGCGCCTATGCACAGGCAGTAAGTATAGACACCGTCTCTCTGCATGTTCATGGGAGGGGGACTATCACCTAGAAATGCACAAAAACACATGGGAGTGGACAAAAAACTGCAGCAGAAGAGGAAGCGGTGGCTTATCTGTTAAACTGGTTACATGATGGGAGTAAAAATTAGCCACGACATCCAGGGTAGACTCTGGGAATCTCTAAGAGGTCTCAAAAGTGCTGTAGCAGTAACTTGTGGTCATGTGTAGACCCATGAAAATGCTTCCTATGGGGCCTAAGCCATTGCTGTCAAATAAAAGCATAACTACCCTTTGAGGATTTGGAAAAAAACAAGCCTGCTCAGTTTATCCCAGTTCTCTGCCCCATGTCACCATTCCCCTGCTGCACCTTGCAATGCCATGGATACCTCTGGAGTGACTACAGGATAAAACGGCAGCTGTTGAGAGAAAAGCTTTTAGGTTCACAAAGCATGGTAGATAGCAATAAAATGTACACATAGACATATGCCCACACAGAGTCCTGCTGCCCCGGACAGTATGATTGAAGCACACTGGGAAAAAAATCCTGTTGTGCTAACTTCAGGTATCCTGTGCACATACCAAACCTGGACCCTGAGAAGATGTGACTGTACAGGGACCTGGGCTCTTGATGATCCTCTGAAATTGATGCCTCTAGAATTACTTGTTTTCCCTGGGCTACAATTAACAAGGATCTGCAAGACAAGATCAGGCTCAGGTAACTTGGATTCTCTGCCAGATATTTTGGAGGAAGGTGGAGGTGGTCTGCAGCACAATGCTGCCCAGTGACTTTGGCTGCCTTCTCTGGCGCAGATTTTCAGGCAGTGACAGTGTATATAGGTGCTTCATCTATCTGATGGTAAAACATGGCCCTCTTGTATTCTGCTCGATTCGTGCACAGGACAGAAGTACTATTGAACACATGTTCCAGAGAAGCATCTTCCTGAATGGGAGATCCAAACTTTGCCTTACAAATGCAGAGCCAGCTCAGGAATCACCCTCTGGTGTGCCAATACTCCTCCCAGTGCACTGACCACAAGGTTTTCTTTCTTCCCTGACTTTCTTTCTCACGTTGGCACCATGTATTTCCCATCACATCCCCATGTTCTTTTTTTATTTGAAGGTCTGGAAATTTCTGTTGTTCTCTGATGGTCCTGTGTCTCACTGAACACTTGGTACAACCCAGCCTACTCCTTGTGTGAGCCATGCAGTGTTGTGAGGATGTGCTGTAGAGCTCCACAGAAGTTCCTCCTCTCCTTCCAGCTGCACCCCTTGGTGCTATTCTGGAGTTTTTATTCTCTCTCCTCCAGGAAAATTCTGGTTTCACTTCCATTTTGCTGTCTTCATTTTTATTCCTAGTCACAGTCAGTCTCTGTCTCTTCTTTTGTCCTCTGCTTCCATCCTCATGTTATAGAAGAGCTGTTCCATCCTCAGCCCACCTGTGTTCAACATTCCCCCTGGCCAGGGAAGGTTACAGGAAGAGGAAAAGGGACAGTAAATCCCAAATGAGCCCAGGTCAGTGGCCAGCAGCCTCTCAGGGGGGTGTAGCACACTTGCCCCCATGCACCAGAGGAATTAACAGGAGGCAACCCACAGACAGCTTGGAACAAATATCTGCTGAGACTGTCAGGCAGGAGAAGCAGCTTCTACAGACATTGTTACTCTACAGACATTGGCCAGGCAGCTGGAGAGATGGTAAAGACACCACTGTCCTGATGTTCTGATCCAACAACTCTTCTTGCATTATTTTTAATCTAGAGTAACTCTTCTAATTTCCAGATAAGGTTTACACTGATATGAAAGGATGTGGTCTGCATCTTTACACCACAAATATTTCCTCTGTTTCTCACCAGATAATACAGGTGCATTATGAGGATAGGTGAGGAATTAGGGCAGAAGGAAGAGTAAAAACAATTTCTGGTCTTCTTCCGTCCACTTGAAACAAATGGATATTTTTCATGTTGATTTCTGTGAAAGCAGAATTGGACCCATACTCTTTTTCTATTTTTCTGATAAATATGCTAATAAGGGGGAAAGAATAAGTTTTAGATCTTGACCCATTGGATATGACAAGCTGGTGACACCAATTACCCTAGGGACTTCAGAGCTGTCTAAATGATGGGATCACATTTCTGTGTGGCGCCTGTACACCCAGAGCGTGTTCAGATGCTGTCTCTCAATCAGCCTCCCTATCTACTCCATCTCACAGTCGCACATAAAAGGGAAGGAAGGGAGCGTCAAGGCTCTGTGACGTTCCCTCGGTCCCGATTAATCCACCTCGGACTGCTAGCTCTCAGATATCAGGGTGATTGGCACCTCACAAATGCCAGCAGGAGATGGAGGAATCGATAGGGGAGAGGGAAAGGGAGACAGCAGTTTTATTCAGCCTGAAGTCGAAGAGCTAAGGCAAGTCAAGAGGAGGGAAGGTGAAATATCAGGGGCAAGACTGTCATGATGGGTGATGCCACTGCCACCAGCAACTCTTGTGACATTGGTTGAATTGTTTGACCCCCTGATCTTGTTTCCCCATGGACAAATAAACCTGATGATCAGATTTATTTATTTATTTTCTCTTCTCCCTCAGGGACACAGCTCTGTCTTGTACTGTCTCTCCATGAGCTTTCTCAGAGTGGTATGGCAGTAACATAAGTGTAAGAACTGCCTCAGTGCTTAATAGTAATAGCACAACCATGAGACATCAGGCTCTCTGATTCGTACTTGTAGCCTGTCCTCCCAGCTATCCCCCAGCAGTCCAAACCTGACTGATGTCTCTGTGTAAGAATTCCCAAGCAATCCCATGATAGCAGTTTTTCAATAGTCTCTAATGGTCTGTCCCCATGGGGGAGGTTGCTCAACACCCTGTCGCTGCAGTTTCTTGCTGAATTTCCCCCAGAGAAGTATCTTGCACATCACTGTGGCTGGATTAGCTCCCAAAAATGTCTCAATGTACCAAGGTGGCCAGTGCAGCAGAAATCTCCAGTGTGGCTGTTTGATAGAGTGGTGGCCAGCCATGGATTTGCCAACCCAGCAAAACCACTGAGGAGAGGAGGCAAGTCCATAGAAACTTGACAGATAAGCTTTAGTGTTGCCATCAGGACAGATCTGGGCCCCAGCTCCTCTCCAAATTACCTCCCTTACAGCTCAGCAAATGGCCATGCCACAGCTCTCCCTGCTGCTGCACATTGCCACCCCCCTCAGCCTCAACTTAAACAACTTCAACCTTGATAGCAGCGATGGTTTCATATCAGCCAAGCAACCAGTCCTGGGGTTCAGCAGCCATCTGGCCTCAGACACAGAGGTAAAAAAATGAGGAAGCAAAGGGAGCTCTCCACTGTGTGTGGTTTTCTACCCCCTCCTCAAGTGCCACATTCAAGCAGACCAGACAAAGCTTGGCACCAACTCTGTGTGCTGTTTCAGTGACACAGAAAGTCACATCAGACCTACCTCACCTCTTTTGTATGCAGCTCAAGGCAAGTCAGATTTCATGGTTTCCTAAAGCTCCCAGAGCCCCTACTCTAATTTGCTTCAGGGTGGGTTTTTGATTGTTTTGGTTTTTTCTCTGCAGCAATATCTTCCCATAATCATTTAACTTCCCCTTTTATGGAGCAATTATTTATTTTGTTTCACACACGTACAGGGCACCAGCCCTTTTTGTTGTCAGGTTACTGTGGATCTACATCAGCTGGGTACTGACAGCTGTTTCTGCAGTCTGAGGCCAGGTTGAGGTATAGATCCGGACTCAGCCTGGAGAGAAGGAGAGTGATGTTACCTGGCACCACCTTTGATTTGCTGCCAGTCTAGGAAGAACCTGCAGGCACACTCTCCTCCTCAGAGCAGCACAGCACACATTCTTAGGGTGGCCAAGCCCAAAATCACAAGCAGTCTGTGAATGGTGGTAGTTTAGTCCTGGCACAAATAAGTTACAGTTCCTGCTGGTCTTCTTTCTGAGAAGAAAGGGGCAAGGAGTGTTTAGTGCCTGTCTCATGTCAGCCATGCCTCACCATGCAGAAAGGAAATGTACGCAGATCAAAAAAGGGGTAGAGAGATGGGAAAATGCAGAAGAGCAAAGCAAGAACAAAGGAAGGAGCCTTGGAAAGTGACAGATACAGTATAAATTATTTAATTTTTAAATTATTTAAGATAAGATCAAAGTCATAAATCAAGTTTGCATAAAAAATGGGGTGGGAATGTTAGCCACAGTCTTCTGGCCAAACTCCAGCCATGGGACTGATTGCATCCTGCAGCAGGGGATAGGCATAGAGTGGGTGTGTAAAAACAGACAGGCTGGGACAGAGACAACACAGGCAATGCTAACATTTGTTCTCTGGCCTGGAACAAGTCCTTTCTCAGTAAATCCCAGCTCTCCTCACTCTGAAAAAGTACAAATGGCTACTGCTCCTGAACTGCAGACAATAACTGCAACAAATCTGGGAATGTCCAGCACAGCAGAGCTCTCAGACATCATCTTAAGTGGTCTCCTTGGGAAGTTAGGGCAGCAGTGACTACCATGCTGACCACAAACCCCTGGGTACCCCCTTCTGCCTCCCTGTCCAGGTCCAGTGGAGATGAAAGGATATTTCTGCTAAAACATCTGAGGTAATGCTGACAGGAAGAATCACTTTTTCCAATATTTCTTCAATTTGTACTGTGAAATTATTTTGGAGAGATACTTTAAAAAAAAAAATCAGCTAGCCCTATCAAATCAGGAAAAAATTACTGACTATAGGCTACCTTCCAGATATAATAGTTACTACATTTAAATTACCAAAATGGGAGAGTATATTTGGTAAATACTGCCTGTTATGCAAATTATTTGTGCTGATCTGTTCCAGAAGAGGAAGCTATTTTGAGGCCATAATACTTTGTAACATGGCTAATACCTTATTTCTGACCACCAGCTCCCTGGTAATTCAGAAATAATGAACACTCAGATTTGGGCTCTACATAAAAAAAATTTTAGGTCTTTTGGGGGGGATTTTCACAGTTCTCAGAAGTTAGGAGCCCAAGCTATTCTGTGTCAGACTTTGGAAAGGCACTAAGACACATTAATCCAGTTATTGCATATTTGTTTAGGTTTTTTTAAAATTAAATTATATTTCAATTTTATTTTCAAAGCAGAAATGTCTATTTCCAAGAAAACATAAGAAGTATGAAGGACAATTCTGATCTACCAATTATCTTCTGTTTGTTTCAAGTCTTGGAAAGTATTTTTAGTTTTAAATCCCAATGGCCAGTTAGGGACAGCAGACATGAATTTGTCAATTGCATCATTTTACCAAATATGAGTCCTATTACTGCTTGATTGATTACTTTACTTACCTCTTTCTATCACAGGGATACCATGAGGATTCATTAGCTAAGTCTTTGTATAGATCATTAGGGGTGGGAAGTGTGGAATGCTGTTATTACTTATTATTATTATTATTATTATTATTATTATTATTATTATTATTACTGAAAGACAAATATGAAAAGTCAAACAAAACATTCATTGTGTGCTTCAGAGACAAAGATAGAACATAACACTGGAAAAAAAGGAGAAGGTCATCACATCATTCAGAGTAAGGCTGAAGGGCAATGATCATGCTATTTCAGAAAGAGCTCATCAGAAATAATCCCCCTTTCTCCTCTTCCCCTTCTTCAGTTTCACACACATTTCTTTTGGGGAGTGGGGAAGGCAGACTGTGCATGCTTGTCCTATTTCTAGCAGGATTTTTTTTGCTCTGAGAAAGTTCCTTCATCTCTCCATACAATTGTTCCTCCTGTAAGAAAAGGACAGTATTTCCTGCCCTTGAGTACCATTGCAACTTGAAGTGGGAAAAAGATGTGTGAGAAAAATCCTTACATGTGTCTCTATCGATCAGCCAACACTGCCACCCCTTCCCATGCTTTGGATGGCTTTTCCAGTGCCTCTCCACCTGTTTCAAGCATCAGGATGGTGACTGCAGGCTCTTATCTCTTGGGGTGCTGTCCAAGGGCAGGAACCAGTCTGGTAGCATCTCCTGGTCTCCTCAGAAGATAAATATTTGAGCAACAGAAAAGATAGCAGGAAAGAAGGAATGAATCTTTAAAATGGATGGGAAAAAGCTCTAAATACTGAGGCAAAGGTCATGCCAAGGAAGTAAGAGAAGCAAAAGGAAGTACGTCCTTTCAGCTAAGGGAGGGAAAAGCTCCTCTCCGTCCCCTTGGATCAGTCTGAGATAATAAGGCTGCTGCCTTCCTGATTAGTGCTCTGTAGCCCCAGCCCAGGCAGGGAAAATCTGCATTTCAAATGGCATATTTTAAAGTACACAATACCCAGGGGCCCTGCTGCTATTGATTTGCCTCTGGTGGGGTCACTGCCTCACTTTCTACAGCTTTATTAACTGGGACCATACACTGGGTCTCTTTCAAAGTGAAAGGAGAGTGGATGGGACATTTGTCTTCAGGAGGAGCTGGGGAAGGAGTGGGGTGACTTTCATTGGGAATGCCTTGGAGGTTTTAGAAGGAAGACTGGTGACCCTTACAGGACTTGTTCTGTAAATTTCCCTAGAGCTGCCCTGCGGCGAAGGAGGTAGGTCTGATGCTGTCAGCTTCTTTCAAGGTGATTGAGATCCCGTCCTTTCACCCTCGTGGTGCTGTTGCACTCAGTCAAGCTCTGACCATCAGCCACTGGGCTGGGTATGAGCCCCCTCTTCCTCCCCCTTAAACTTTGCCCCTGAGCGACTTCAACCAGAGTGGGAAGGGCATGAATGGGATCTGTGACCTCAGAACTGTGGCAGGAGGGTTGTCAAGGGTTGAAATTTCCAGACATTACTGGGACATGGTTGAGGTCACCTCTCCAGCCAAGGAAGCAAAGCCATTAGTTAGGGTTCAGGTGTGGAATGCTCTACTCCTTCCAGCTCCAGGCAATCCCACTTTTACCCTATGGACTAGCTCTGAAGGCTGCAGAGAGGTCTGTGTCCTCTGGGTGATGGTGTGATGGGCTCATTTCAACATGCCAGAGGGGTTCCCAAGGTCTCTAGGACATCTTGGACAGTACATCCACAGAGCACTGAGATAAAAGAAATTGGATGACTGTTCTCTGCCTGTTGTAGCAGAAGCACCTGATCTAGTTTCCCAAATCACAGGTTAGGACCTTATTTTTACTGCATTGACTTTTTAACCTCTTTGCTCCTCAAGGTCCTAATTCAGTCTCTATGGGAGTATGGCCAGTTTTAAATGACTGTTCCACTGAAATATGCAGACTCTGCACCTTCAGCACAGATCAGTAGACCAGGATAATCTAGTTCTTCTCACAAGGAGACAGAAAACACCTTCTTCTTTCTGAAGACCTGTAATGGAAGGGCATGAATGACATTACTCTGCAAAAAGGAACATGCATGTAGCTAAGGCATATTCTGCAGTCATGCACCTTCCAGTGCAAATTTATAATCCTTCCAAAGGCACAGGAAGTGACACACTGAGGTTGCCTGATTTCCAAACCAGGAGGAACACCTGCCACTGCTAACTCTGAACAGCTCAGAGATATCCATAAACAGGAGAAGTTGCATAAGCTATAATTAATGTCACAACTGACTGTCCAGCTCTGCTGAGTGCAAAGTGAAGGTTGTCTTTGGAGCAGTACAATCATTTGCACTACCATTGACAATGCAGCAACTTTTTGGATAGAGCCCTGTTTCTGAGAAGCAGAAACACAGGAGTAACACAAAAAATAAGACAAACACCTCTCTTTTAAATGGATGTGAACTAAGATCCAAAAATATCTCCTGAGGGCCAGGTAAGCAGTGGGAAATACTTCCTCTGACTATTGGTAGGTGCAGCTGAACCAATCACCTGAGACTCCACATAGAGACAATAAGGAGAAACAAAGCTGCAATTTGTCTGCCCAGAAGCATTTGGGTACAGAAAGATGAATCTTGACCTAGATTTCTCTGCCTGTTATCACATCAGCCATAATAAGTGACCAGCTCTTATGAAATTCCATCTGTATTTATTTCACTGAACCTGACAATGGGAAATGCCAAAAATATAGTTCCCAGCCTGCCCTGGAACGTGTCTGTCTCCAGTACCAGGTTGACATCTGCCAGCAGGACTGTTCATGGTGCCCACATGAACAGCCATACATCACTCTCTGTTTTGAGGTGGGTTTATGCAAGCAGGTCTGGTCATCTTTGGAGAAGCACTGGGAAAAGTCATCAAGGACCAGACTGGAACTGTCCCCAGCCCTTGAAACTCCATCAAACATCTCAGAGAGGTGTTTCTTTGGTCTCCAGAAATTCTGTAGTCACATATCTTGGCCGTCATTTCTGCAACAAGCCAGTTACATCCTCACCTGTCCCTATGTTGCCTAGAATCAAAAGAAAAAATCTTTTCCAAACAACGTTAAAGTGGCAAGACAAAAAGCAATTCTTAAGTGAGAGCTTTCAGGTGCACAAATATGGCTGTGCACATATGTGATACAGGATTTCTACAATTTTTATAAGGTTAATTAATTAGTGTATCTAGCAGGTACATCCAATAAGAGGCCAGTTGCCCCAGCTACCCACCCTTGGGTAAGCTCCTTGGGGTTGCTCCAGGGGCTTCTTTGCCCTGTGTCTTGTTATGTCTCTTAAGTTCTCATGCAAAACAGTGTCCTTGTTAGAAATTATTTTCTTGAAAGTAAGACTAAAAAGGATTTCAAGAATGTGACATAGCTACTGTTCAAAAGTGTGAGAAAGGGTAAGAAGGTGCTAGAGACTATAAAACTATGTATTAAAAATCTACAAAGCTACAAATATATGAAAAATCTATTATAAAAAAAAATTCTTTAGGCATCATCCAGGTAAAAACACTCAGAACAGAAAATGAAATGTGAGTCAGCACACCTAGTGTTGGAGTCAATACAGTGTTAAAGATGGATGGATTCCCCTTCCTCCTTCACTTCCTTGGCATACTTCCTAATATCGCCTGCTCAGTACCTCCTCTGGAGAATAAACTTAAATGATGCCTAGGTTCAAATATACTCCTTAAAGGAGAATCAACATAGTGTATAATAGAAAAGATTGTCTAATCACTCCATCAGTAATTGCAAAGAGAAAAATATCACTAATTAAAATGTAAAAGTACCTTATGCATGGTATAATAAAAAAAGGGTAATTAACAATCAAAGGGAAAGCCACCATTTTGCGACCAATCTGCATTAGGTTTCAAAAACCAATAACACTCAAATCCAGTACAGCACATTTCACCTGTAGATCTGATGATGTGTGGAGTCAGGTATCCTGTTTTACATTTTATAGCTGGAGAAATCAAGGCAAGTTTACATAACTTGTGCATGGTTATTCAGCAAGTCATTGTCAGAGCACCCTTTACTTTGGACTGTTTATGGATGGTGACAGGGAAAGTTTCAGCATTTGAATGGGTACAGTGATTTCAAGGGTTTGTTTCATTGTGTATGTGTATGAACAGCTAATTTAGCTGATATTTCAATATTAAAGCGAACAGAAGGGAACAGTCTGTTCCTTGCCATGACTTCTGAGGTCTGTTTAATTCTGAGAAGCATGTGCTTAAAGAACAGCATCAGAGGGTGATTTCCTGGTGGGAGAGAGAGTGAAATCACAGAGAGAAGCAAAACAGAGTTACTCCAATACTGGAGACAGCACAGACATGACTCACTTCAAAAATCACCACAGAAAACATTTCTCTTCTCCACTATTATCATCAAGTCACAGCTTACCAGAGGCTGGGGAATGTACAGAGTGAGGTTTCACTTTCTGCACATCTTCTTTCCCCCACACTTTCTCTAAGCATCCATCACTGGTCACTGATGAGTGGCAAACATACCCACCCTGTCTGGCTCTTTGTACAGCTCCAGGGAAGGAGACAAGAGGCAGCTTCAACCAAACTGTCTTATCCTTCACACCAGGACCATTTTAAAATCTCTCTGCAGCCATACTGTACATTAACTGCACCTGCTGTGTGCTGGGTTCTGAGTGTAACATAATGATAACAAAGTCTGGGTTTAATGAAAGAAGCATTTCCAGGATTCGTAACCATTTACCAGCCTTCTGCTCCAAAATTTTTTTAGCCCCAAATGCCTGAAAATGTAGCCTAGGTTCCTTATTTCTGACTTTTGTAGGTACCGTGAAAGAAGCAGCATTTTGACCACTTTCTAGAAAAAAATTGAGAAAGTCAACTCAGATCAATACTACAGGGAAGGGGTTTTCCCATTAGATGATATTAATCTTACTAAAGCAGGGGAGCTCCCTTCTCTTGTACAGCACTTACAGGGGTCTCTGCTTGGCAGTGTTGGAAATAGGTGGTATCATCTGGTTAGAAGTTTTGGTCATGGTTTTGCTCAGTACCCTGCAGAAGCCCCCTAGCAGCACAAGAAAAAGTAATTTTTATCACTGACAGATGGAAAAAAAATCAGGCTATCCCTAGAGAACTAGTCAAACTTCCTGCTCTGGAGAAGGATTCCCCTTTTCTTACACATGCTGGTCTCTCACCAGTAACCCCCAGGCTTTTCCAGAATTTTGATACAAGCAGTGTAAGCCACGAAACCACTCTGCTCAGGTATATAGTGTTTTGTCTGTGTAAAAGCCTTTTCTCTGCCTTTCTGACCAGAGAAGTACCAAGGAGCTGGTGGGCTGAGTCCAGGCCACAGGAAAACTCCACACTAGAGAACACATGGTGGGGTGGAGACCGTAAACACCCCAAGTTGCAAAGATGCCCTTTGCCTCCAGCGCCTGTAGTGAGAAGAATGGCCAAGCCTGGGGGGTACCGCAGGCGTGGTGTGCTGACACCCCAAAACATTGGGATGCATCCCACCATCACCGGGTGCCCTCCTGGTGCCGCTGCCACAGGCTGCCCTGCCAGTGACCGCGTGATATTTTTTCCCTGCTCTCTTTGTTCCAGCTGATGCAGCAGCAAGCGGCGATCATGGCCTCGGTGGCGCAGGGCGGATACCTGAACCCCATGGCAGCCTTTGCCGCGGCCCAGATGCAGCAGATGGCGGCTCTGAACATGAACGGCCTGGCAGCCGCCCCCATGACACCAACCTCAGGTAAGGGGACAGCGGGCTGGAGAGGGCAAAGGGCAGGGAAATCTGGCCACATCCCACAGGACGCCTGGCAGGACTAGTTAGCTCTCCGTAGCCAGGTGAGGATCAGTCTCCCCTCCCAGATGGCATCAGGGGAGGTTTGGATTGGATATTAGAAAAAGTTTCTTTCCTGAAAGGGGTGTAATATTGTAACAGAGTGCCCAGGGCAGTGAATGAGTGTCCATCCCTGGAATTATTTAAAAGGCATGTAGATGTGGGACTTAGGAACATGGCTTAGTGGTGGACTCGGCAGCGGTGGGTTAATGCTTGGACTCGATGATTTTAGAGGTCTTTTAGACCCTTAACTATACTGTGATTCTGTGACACTTCCTTCTCCATCTAATCCCATACACAACTTCTCTTTAGCTCTGAGAACCCTCCAAACGTCACAGAACATCCCACAGTGAGCTACACTGGTTTATTGGTGCATATATGTGTCCAAGGCATCAGTGCTGGTGCTGTCACAACCAGGCTGGCCCAAAGATAAACAAAACATGGTTTCTGGTGAGATGCAATATCATTAACAAGAAAAATTTTGCCTTTGGGACACATAAGCCTTTCCCCCTCTTGTGAAATAGGACAGAAGGTACTCAAGGAAGACATCTGGTGCTACCTGGGATGAGGCTGGTTGGTGAGGGGGTTCCTGGCTGCTGGAACAGAGACAGATAACTAGTGAAGGGCTGTCAGGATCTGGTTAGGCTGTAAGAAGCCCATTCTAGGAGCTGCAGTGTATGGTTCAGCAGGCAGAGAAATAAGCTGAGACAGAAACAGGACTGTCTTTCTTGGGGCTTGAAGCACAAGATTACCATTTGGTCAGGAACAAGTCAAGGAATCACCATCTCTGGTAGTCCTGGACTGACATATGGCCTAACAGCAGGGAAGTAGGGAAGCAGGAAAACTGGAGCCAAACCTTTAAAGAAGTGAGGATTTGGAAAGCTTTGCAATATACTAGAGTCTGGTAGGGATGAAGAGGACTCAAAGGTACATTCTTGAAAGGACCATTTGTAATAGAATATCACGAGGGACTGGGGGGAGAAGGGAGAGTAAGAAAGTCAGATCTCATTCCACAAGACTTTATGGAGACCCAAGGAAAAGCACTTGACTCAAAAATCTTATACTGCACATTTCAAAATATATGTTTACACAATGATAAATGTATAAACAAAAAGTCGATGGAGCTACTGCAAACCCAAATAAAAAAGTGGCTTAATTATATGTGCACCCTTTAAACCCGCTGCTGGCAAGATTATCATATTTGCATTAGCTAGATTTGTTTTGTGTTGGTGGGAGCAGAGAGAACATCAAACAAAGACTGCCTGGAATTCAAATATTGTCAGGGCCTGGAAAGCTGAATCCAGGCAGTGGTTTGCCATGGACCCACCACAAAAGAGCACAAGCTCTTACACATAAGTATATTCTTGAAAATGGTAGGTTCTGTGTCATGGGTGTGAAAACACCTGTACAACAGCCAGATTCTGTGCCTACCATGATATCCAACCATGAAAAGTATCCCAGCTCTTTTTTGGTGTAAACTTTTCCTCTTTCAGAGTCATAAAATCATTAAATAATTTAGGTTGTAAAAGACCTTTAAGTTCATCAAGCCTGACCATTAACAGCACTACCAAGACCACCACTAAACCATATCCTTCAACACCACGTCCGTGTGCCTTTAAAATACCTTCAGGGATGACAACTGCACCACTTCCCTGGGCAGCCTATTCCAGTGTTTGATAGGATGAGGGGACTATTAAACTCTCACTGTCAGAATACAGGAGAGGAAACTCATGTTTTTTACACTCTTTCCGAATCACCCATGACTGGTCATTATTGAAAATAAGATGCTGGTTTAGATGATCCCTTGATGTCTTTCATGGCAGCCAATTTTGCACTCTCCTAATGACATATTTTCAATCACAGAGCCTATTCACTTTGGTGTTATTGCAGATTTACCTTGAATGAGTAGCTTCCTTCATGAAAAATCTCTGTGGTGGGTTGTGGAAATGTCCATTGACAATTATTCCTAAGGAGAAATGTTTAGACTTTGAAATTACTCCTTGTATTACTACAACACTCACAAAGCATGTGATAAGATGCACAGAAAATGTTTCACATAATGTCTGAGCAAGCAAGCCTACAACACTAGCAGCGATTTCTGAGTAGCCAGGAGATATCTGAAGCCTAACATTAATTCTCCTGCTGGCTTTTGTTAGCATTCAGAAAGCCAAATGGAAAATGATCATTCTGCTTCATAGCAGGATTTCTAGTCATTGAAGTATATCTTTGTTCTGCCTTGGAAGGAAAATGAAATATTTCAAAGTTCTCAGGAAAAAAAAAAAAAATAGGCACTAGAAAAAGTGTTTGGAACATGGAAAGAAAAAAAAAAAAAAAAAAAAAAAAAAAAAAAAAAAAGAAGCATTTTGATCTTTCCGAAGCAAAAGAAAAATTGTGCTAGAAAAAAAGATTCTGGTAACCCAGAAGTCCTAGAGGCTTTGGAGCTATTGGCTCAGCACAGTGCCTCCATACTTCAGGTATCTTCAGCCCCCCTAATCCAGCTGGTTTCCTGTGCATCTCACCTCTAAGAGAGTGGATTCCTGGAAATATGACCATAAGTTCATTCATTCCCCATGGGAACTAGGAGCTCAGAGTTTTGGATCCAGGCAAATCTAACAGATGAGAGAGAGTATCCATCTCACCTGGCTTTAACCATACAAAACTTAGACATCTAATTTGAAATGCAGTCAATGGAGTGCAATAAGCACTCCTTGTGGGTAATTCAGACCAAGAAAACTTTAATGCTGTTTGCTGTCATTTTAACAGTCTTCCATCAAGAGTCAGGTTTATCTCACACAACAGTCCGTAACTGTGAGGCAATTAATTTGACATTTCTGAGAGCTTGGTTCAGGTTTTACATTCCTCCTTTCTTCTTTTACATTTATTGCTACAATCTGGGTGAAAAGTGGGTCTGGCAGTGGGTCTGCTATCCTGTTACCTGCAGAGAGCGGCTGGAAATGAAATTTTATTTAGGCTTCCTTCCTCCTTCATCCTCTCCCCCCCTCCCTCCCTCCTTCTCTCTCCATGTTGTAAATCTGCACCTGGTGTAGCTACAGCAAGAGATCTCAAACAAGGGATGAAATCCACAACTGGCATGCACCACCACCATTTGTTTTCCACAGTGGCATTATGCCAGTTTTACTCCAGCTACAGATCTGACCTCTCCAGGGGGGTTCTTTATAAGAAGAAAATTAAAGAATTCCAATAAATATGCCTAAACTTCCTTAGACATGCACAAAATAGCAAGCACAAATCCCTTGCTGTAATTTTAGAAAAAAAAAATATTTACATTTTCTATGCAAATAAAGGAGAGATCCAGAAAAGCAACTGAAATTTTAAGTAGCCTTTGTGATTTGCAAGCTGATGGCATATGCTAAGAGCATTGCCTTTGGACTTCAGTTGCCACTGCTGGCTCCCTGTACCTCCACAGAGGACATTTTTAAAGGCCAACACCATTTAAATAAGAAAAGGGGAAGCAGCAGCTTGTCTGCTCAGGGTATAAGAAATGAGCTGAAACACTGCCTTTTTTTTTGGGCTACTCAAATCTGAACATATTAAAACATCTCATGTATCCATAGTGGCTTTCTTAAAGCACCAACACAGATTTAAGCAGTTGTTAAAAATGTTACTGGACTAACCCATCATGGAATGCTGCTGTGGTGAAGAAAGTATCTTCAATTGGTTTAAAAGAGAGGTTACTGCAAAAATGGTGCTTTCAATCAGTAGTGTACCCTGACACAGAAAGATAATGTTGAAGATAAGACAGTTTAACTTCCCACACACACCTAGCAAGAGAAAAATATAATTTCAGGCTCATTGAAAACTCATTTTTAGTTCCTGAAATCATCCTGAACATGTTGCAAGAAGAACAGACAGTCCAGTCATTTTACACGTACATAGGAGGAGACAGTGAGGTAGCAGAGGGATTTAATTCTCTCCCCAGAAATTTAAGAATTCTCTGCCAATGGGTGACAAGATCCCACTCAGAACATAAAGACTAATTTGTTCTTCTGAACTAGCAGCATTACAGTCCCCCATAGGATGCATCTGGGAAGAAGGAAAGAAGTATGATGCCATGAAAGTAACAAATCTAGTCCAAATTTTGCCCCCATTCATTGGGAGATATCTGTTAAAACTGTATGAAGTTTGGGCCAAACAGTGACATTAAAAAAATGTATCACTGGCTACCTTTAGGCTACAAATAAACTTCACAAGTCTTTTAAGGATCCCTAGTGCGAAAGTTCAGAATGAGTTTGCACATGAAAGGTGTCTTCATGAGAGAGTGCAGACAGAGCAGTCCTGGAAATCAGTATACCCACAGAGATCCAAAGGGAATCTTGTAGGAACTGCTGTAGAAAGCTGGGGCTGACAGTTTTTGGAGGTTTTTCAAGCTTTTCTTGAGTGCTTTCTGACTACAGGAGCAGTGGCAAGCAGTCCCTTTATTTGCTTAACAGCTTGGGAGTTTTCTCATGTCTTGTTTTTTTTTGAGGGTGGTGGTCACAGCTGTTGTGTTGGCAGTTTTCTCCATGAAGTTGTTGTTTGCAGTACTCACCAGCTCTGCCCTTGTGTCCTCCCCATTTGCAGGTGGAAGCACGCCTCCTGGCATAACTGCACCAGCTGTGCCTAGCATCCCATCTCCAATTGGGGTGAATGGTTTCACTGGCCTCCCGCCGCAGGCTAATGGGCAGCCAGCTGCTGAAGCCGTCTTTGCTAATGGCATTCACCCTTATCCAGGTAAGCCAGACCAATCCTGTGCCCACAGCCTGCTCCCTCAGTCCTAGGGATACTGTCCACACCCACAGGCTTTGCCCAACAGGAGCCTGTGGCATAGGTTCAGCAGGATTATACCCCACACCACCAGGGCTCATTATAGCATTGGTGTATTGTGTCTTATGCAGCTACAGTGTTAAACGGTTCAATCTGGATGATAAACATCAAGGGCATGTTGGAGGTGGAAAAACTGTGTACTGAATATTTGAGTGCTCATCTGCTGGATAGCATGTCTGGTGAATACAGTCAGGACAACCAGCATGTTTTGCTTCAGCTGAAAATGGACATGACTTCTGAGCAGTTCATGCTGGCAGCTCCCCTCACAGTACTCCCAAGGGTCTTGCTTCTGGTTAGCCTTGAAGGAGCTGTGCTAAGCCTGTTTGCACCCAGCATTGGTATCTCCTGCTGGAATTCCCCTGCAGCCAGGTGGCTCTGGGAGGATGATCCAAAGGGTCTACATGTCTGCTGACCCAAACGGCTTCCTGTGTGCAGGGAGCAGGTGTTGATCTCCAAAATGCTCACTGCACACAAATCCTGCTGCCTTACCAGGCCTGGAGAGTGAAGCTGCATCAATACAGCCTCTGAATGGGCTCAGGGTCACCCTTTGGTGGGACACTGCAGGAGAACTGCTGCTGGGATTCACACTGTGCCCAGCTTGAAGATGCCAGCACTAAAAAAAGTGATTTTGCAAGCTCTGGCAGTCAGAGGTGAATGAGGAAGATTCAAGGATACATACCTGCCCCTGTACCTGTATTTACAAATATACATACAGTCTAAAGTTGTAATTACCAAGAACTCAGGAGTTTACCATTCCTTAATGTGTGCCTACATTTTTTCAGTGTCCTTGAGATTTGAGATAGCTCTCTCCTCCAATACACTTCCTCTAGAAAGACATTTTTTACCATTG
The DNA here is from genome assembly GCF_041296385.1 of Aphelocoma coerulescens. Classification (NCBI taxonomy): domain Eukaryota; kingdom Metazoa; phylum Chordata; class Aves; order Passeriformes; family Corvidae; genus Aphelocoma; species Aphelocoma coerulescens. The sequence continues at coordinate 7,918,649 of NW_027184085.1, forward strand.
TTGTATACATACTAATGGTAACAATCATAGCAACAAAAATTTAAGTAAATGTTACTAATTGATCCTAATCACCAGCTGGCAAAGGAGTATTATACCCTGGGGAATTGATAGATTGATCTAGTCTGTTAGGAAATCAAATACTGAGTTAGATGCTCCAGCCAAAAAGCCCAAAAAAACTCTGAGAAAAAATAATTCTTTCAATCTTAGCCAGTCCTGTAAACTCAGAAGATTCATCACCACAGGGGACTTTCTGAGCTACATAGAAAAATATCACACAACATAGAAATACCAGAATCTTTCCTAGGTATTGACAAATAATTATCCTCCTCCCAACAAACACTTTGCAAACATGTCGTTTGAGTTCAGCTCTAAGCAGAATTAAAATCAAGTGACTTACTGTACTCAAACTTAGGTATGTGTATAAGTGTTTTAGCATCTGAAGGGCTGGGGAGCTTTTGGAGTCTTATGAAAGCATCAGAAGATTGCAGGGAGCCCTTAGTATGCTCAGTGAGCTCAACCACAGCACTGAGAAAGCATTCTGTCTTTAAGGTTACATAAACATGGCCATCTGTTCTTCTGTCCATTTATTTCAGTATCTACCTGTTTGCCAGTCAATCATCTCTCTGCTTATTCATCCATTTCTATGCATGTCTGTTCCTCTTTTCCGGTTTATTTAGCTAATTTTGATGATCCATTACTGTGGGTATCACAGAAAAGATGTTCTTTCTAGGTGAATCTTAATGGCTTGAGCTTTTGTTACTATCCCCAACTATCCCCATAATCAAAGAAGCCTTTCAGTTAGGTATTTCATCCATGGTTTTGTAAAAGTCAGTGGCCTTAATCTGATTCCCTCTGAGTTTCGGAGAGACTTGCTCAGGCAGCAATTCACAGTAAGTCCCTGCACAAACACCAACAGGCTGACACACTGAAAGCTGACAGTCATCCTTGCCCCTCTTCGCTGTGGTCAGAGAGACTCCCTTCTGCCAGTAAAGCTGACATCCAAACAGCCTGAGCTGTGTAAAGTTTGGCTTTATCTCGGGGTAACTTCAGCAGTATATTTGTCTTTCTCATTGCTCAGCTTCCCCATAATGTAGTGACACCTTAAGTTATGGCAGAGGTGTAAAGGGAGCAGTGGCAGGTCAAACACTCACCTCTCATTATGCTTTTATCTGCCCCTTAAACGCTGAAAGCAAGTCCACGTAGCTTACATCATGCATTTGCTCCATGTAATCATGTTCCTTCTCATGAGCATTTATGCACTCTCCAAACCACTCCTGCTTGCCACAGGCTTTACTCAGTCCTGGAGCTTAGCAGCATAAAAAATAAAAGGATTAGACATTTATATGGGTAATGAGAACATCCACAGCCATATTAGACGGGATAAAAATGTAGATAGGACACAAAACTTCATGCTTTATGATATAAGCCAGCCACTAATTGCTTGGGGTTAGAAAGAAATTTTCATCACTGGGCAGCTTGTTCCATCATTATGGGATTTTTCTCACTCTCCTCTATTGCATCTCTTACTGCCCTGTGGTTCTGCATGGCTCTGTCTCTAAATGCAAGGGTAGAAATAAAATATTACAGCTGAGCAGGCAATTGCACTAACACTATAGAGAAGGGAAGATCATGACAGTCCCCATCCAAAGGCAGCATCTTCCAAACAACTTTCTTTTATGGCGTATCTCTCATTCTGAAAGTGGCTAAGACTGCTGCAGTATTATGTACATAATCATAGTCTTGCTATGATTATGACTCGCCACATATTGTTTAAATCCTGAATATTGCTCTCAGATACTCTTTCATACTCCACAAAAAATCCTCAAATGTGGGTTCACACCATTACGGCCTGTAGCAGAATGTTCTTTGTTGCCTGAAAACAGCAAAACAGGACAATGAACATCTCTAGAGGCATGGCATCCATATCACTCAGACCCTAATAAATTCCATTAATTGTGCAGTTTGTCTACATGTTCACTCTTCTGACCAGCCATATTATTTTTGATGCTGCATCCAAAGGACTCCAGAATACCACAGTCTTTATAAAAACAGGTCCATATTGAATAATTATATTTAGTCGGTAATTTCACTCTTTTTTCCTTCTGTCTTCCCCTGTGCTCTTTTTTTAAGATTCCCTTAGACTGGTAAAGGGATGTACATGGTATCATTTCAGTCCGACTACCAAACTATCCATGGATTTGTGGCAAAGGCCAGAGTACTTTGAACATCCCTACTCACCAGGGCTTTGATCACAGCCCCTGTCCCTGCAGGAATTAGCTTTCTCTGTTAATCTGGTCAGGCTATGGATCCATGCAGTGGCACTAGAAAACCATTCCTTGCAGGCATAACCTTTGCAAGCCAGGGTCTCACCTTCTCCAAGATCAGACAGTACATAATGCCTCAGTGCACTTTTTGCCACAGAGTGAATAACAAGGCAATAAGTATTTCCCCTTCCACTAGTCTAAGCCCCTTTGGAGATTTGACCTTTTTGTGTATTAATTCCTGCCCTTTAATCTTTCAGTTTGCAGAGCTATTGAACGTGGCAAAGTGTCACAATATATAGTGGGGACAAAGAGCTGTTGTGCCATGATCTTGTGAGTCACTTTGCTGCAGCACAAGAGCGTTTGCCATTTCCACATTAGTCATAGTAGCAGGGATTACACTCTTCTGCCAAAGATTCTTAGCCACCCAGAGCCCAGAGCCTCTCTTGTAACCCTGTGTGATGTACAGTAACAGTAGAGACCATCTGCACTGGCTTCTGCTGTGTCTCACATCATCAGAATTCTGCTCTCTGGTAACAGGTCCTGCCCTGCTGAATTGCATTGTGAGGGACTAGACAAAATTCTCACTCCAAAGATAAAGCCTCTTTGGTAAGAGAAGGGGAGGGAGACATGAGAAAATCATGAGACCAAAGGGCAGCAAACAAGAGAGAGAAGGGCTTGCCTGTCAGCCTATCAGTGAAATGAGAGAACTGGAAGAAGGAACAAAGCAGAGTTCCCGAAAAGTGAGGACTGCTCCATAATCTTCCATCCACAGATGTGCCCAGAAAGAAGTGGAAATACACCACATAGCATCTTACATCCCCCCTTATTCCTCCTGGGCCAAAGGATGTCCAGAGCCAGGGATGGGCCAGTAGTATGGCAGCTTTGTGGAGCCTTAGATGGGGAATGCTTTCACAGGTGCCGAGTTCTTCAGCTTCCTGACAGGGGGAAGCAGAGGGTCAGGCACTGATCTCTCCTCTGGTGACCAGTAACAGGGCCTGATGGAAAGGCCAGAAGTTTTGTTAGGGTAGGGTTAGGTTGAATATCAGGAAAAAGTTTTTCACCCAGAGGGTGGTTGGGCAGTGGAACAGGCTCCCTAGGAAAATGCACCAAGCCTGACAGGTTCAAGAAGCATTTGGAAAATGCTCTCAGGCACATGGTGTGACTCTTGGGGTTCCCCTGTGCAGGATTTTGATGATCCTTATGGATCCCTTCCTACTCGGGATATTCTGGGATTCCAATTCAGTGTGTTTGGTCTGGATTTAGGTTGCTGAGGAAACAAAAGCTAAGTCCCCTCAGTTCCTTGTAATCCATTAAAAGTGTGTCACCTCATTTACTATTTTCAGGCACACAGTGCTTCTGACTGCTCACCCCTTCCAGGACTGGCTCTATCTCTCCACTCTGCAGACCCAGCACAAGTTTCTCCACCACCACTCCCTTTAGCACACAGTGGGTACATCTGGGCTTGCAAGACAGCAACCTCCATATCCTCTTCAGGGTCCAGCCCTGGTGAGTCCTCTGGTGAGGACTAGCTGTCAGTACAAATGGGCAGCCAAGCCTTTATGCCCACATTTTTCCAAGTCACCACTGAGACAGGCAGTAAAGGTGTACTTCACAGGGGAATTCCTGTTTTGTAGCAACTCATGTCTTTGTAACTGAACTATGACCATCAATTCATTTTCCTTGGCTCAACAAAGAGGTACCAATTTCACCCACTGCCAGCAGAGACAGCATTCAGACTCCATCTGTAATTATTATCATTACCCAAGTTAATTTTGCAGTGGAGGAGTTGCTAGCATGCAGTCATGACAGCCTTGTCCATCAGTTTGTCAATTAAGAGCACTGCTGATGGACAGGCTGCTGCTCCAGACCAGTGAGTCCAGTGTCAGTCCTGATCATGGCATGCACCATCCAGTGGCACTGGGCAGGAGCAGGGGTTCTTCACTAGTGCAGGGAGTGGAAGAGTCTGGCTTCCCCCACCCCAGTGTCTACCCTGACATTTCAGGCCTGAAAGGTGTCAGACAAGAAGAATTTAGAGAGAAGGTAAACCAGGGAACAGAAAAATAGTGACTTGCCTGCACATGTAGAAGGTCCAGGATGAAAACCAAACTCCACAGCATTTGGTCCAGACATACACTATAGCCTAGAAATGTGCCTGGCTCAGCTGCCCTGAGGCTAAGTTCCTCACTGCAGGAAATCTCTGACTCTGTACTGTTTGTCCACCCTAAATCTCCAGGTGAGAGCTTTCCTGTTCATATTTTGTGTCAACAGTCCCAAAAATGCAACAGTGAGCACCTGAGACACATCATTATGACTCGGAAGCATTCATTTGACCCATTTGTAACCATCTGACATGTGCCATAAACTATGCTTTACTGGTAAAATAAACAAGTGGAGGAATGAACTCATTAAAAACTTGATAACAAGTTGCCATCTTCAGTTGCAGTCTAAGCCACTTTAATGATGCCATGTACTTCCAGAGACCATGCTGCAGCTGTAATGAATGAGGTTGTTTAAGACAATTGCGTGAGACTTTCCAGAGCAAAAGGGTTTTCTCCTCTGATCTGGAGGAAGGTGTAAACACAAATCAGGCTCTGTGCTGATGTTTTCAGTAGCATCCATGTGAGTTAAGACTTTGAGCTTTATTTTTAAAGATGACTTAAACTAAGCTCCCCCAAAATATGGATTTAGAGTGCCTTAAAAACTTGCAAAACCTGACCCTGACTTATGTGATTATGGCCTGCAACAAAGAGAGGGAAGTCTGGTCCTGACTTTGCTGTTGAATGGTTGTCACCTTGACTAGCCATGTCCACCTGTCTGCATTTCTGAGTTGTCTGTGTCTTTCTTGCTGTGTTACCTGGAAGCTCTTCATTGCCAGACATGTCTCCTATCATGTTTTTGCTCAGCATCCATCTCAGAAGGAACCTGATTAGGCATGGGGCTTGGAGGTGGAACTTTTAAGAAAATAATAAAGATAATCCTGGTTTCCATGATTGAACTAGATGAATGTTATAGTAGGTCCATATGCTGTCCCAAACAAACACCTACAGTAGCTGGGGATGCTACCAAGAGGGCTTTTTCCTACTAACAGGATGAAGCAGAGGACACAAAAGCCCTGGATTTCCTTGTTCTTTTGATGTGTAGGGGAAGAGACAGAAGGACAGCATGTCTTTAACTGAGTGGTGTCCACCCCTAAATGGCAAAACGAGACTATAAAACACAGGATCAGCCTCTGTTTTCTGCCAGATCAGCACATTCTTTCTGTTATTGCAGTTATTGTTGTGTCTGAATACCTAATTAATTACAACAGTAAGCGCTGGCTTCTTTAATCACAGCATCAGCTGTCCTAATCAATCTTAATAATATGGAATCTGTACTATGGCACCCATGAATTTTAATCTACATAAATTTCTTAAGACCTCTCGCAAGCTTGTTGTACGAAATGATATAATTATGGATATAGATTAGGGCTGTAGAGAGTGATTTAAATTGGATTTAAGGAGAAGGTGAATAGAGCCCTCCCACTCAGTTATTTATTTATTTTAATCCTGGCCTTCACATAGATTTTTTTTTTTTCCTATCATTATGTTATTACCCCCCCCCACTGACTGAACGGCACTGCCTCTCTTTGATTGCCCTCCTCCCTCACCCACCTTCCCAAGGGTGATAGTGGCCAAGCTGCAGCTCCTGGGAGAGGTGTGGAATACCTCCAGGACAGTGAGAGGAATGGATAGATGGGGCAGAGCTCATAATATGCTGTTTCAAACCTATACAGGAAGCATCTCTGCAAAATAGAGTGAAACAGATGGAATTGAGCATGTTAGTCACAAAATGCACAGATAATCAGAAAGTGGATTTTTTTCTCCTCTGATCTGGAGGAAGGAGTGGAGAGAATATCACATGGGAGTAAGATTACTCCTTCCACCAAAGTGAAATCACAAGGCACCTTAGGGGCTGAAAAATGTGCTAGGCTCTGCTTTTGTCTTTCAGGAGCACTGGTCTCCTCTGGTTTCAGAGAGCAGACCACTTTGGCTTTCTCCTACCTGAGCTGGGACAGGGAGGCTGTCCCATAGTCCACTGAGAACATTGGAAGGCCCCTTTTGATGGCTCAGGCAGTAACTATCATCCTTTTTCCTCACCAGCCCACTCACTTCAGTGCAGATCCTCCTGATTTACACCCCTGAATACCACAGCAGACTCCAGCCCTCTGTCCCCTACAACCATTTTCACTTGGGACACCCATATAACTGCTTGTCTTGGACAGACACTGGAGCCGGGCTACTGACACCTCAGGAAGGATTCTTTATAGAATATCACTTAAACCAATTTTATTTATTTTTAACAACAGGCTTCATTCTGCCACCTCCATCCATTCTTTCTCTGACAGAAGCTAAATGTCAGGCCCAACACTAACTGAAAGCCCCTTTAAAAAGTTGGATTTCAATCTAGAGATATATCAGGAGTAAGAAAGTTTCCTGGTGTTAATTTTAAAGCACTGGTATTTCATGCTGACTTGGGAAATCATCCTCGCTTTTTGGCATCAGGCAGAGGATTTGGAAAGTGACATTAACGGATCTACTTTCTTTGAAGGACTTGGGAGTCATTTCTTGACTTCTGCCTAATGAATAAGTGCTGCCTTCGTTAAATTTATATTTATGGCCATATAGTAGGTCATTGGCTTGTTTTATGTCTCCAGGTTTATGGAAGGTTATCTGCCATGGTCACCTTGTGGCATCTTGGCCAGGATTGTCTTGCAAAGAGACAATTGTATTTGAGCAAGATTTTTCCCGTGGAGATATGGAAATGATCAAATTAATATAGAGGAGATGTCTGGGGATAAGGCTCTTGCCCTGAGCTGCCAAATGAAGTTACTATTAGCATCTGTTTTCACAGTACACCTTTAGTTTGCCCTGGCCAGGCCAGATCCTCAGCTCCTGGAAAGCAGCAAGGCCACAGGGACTTCAGTGGGGCTGACATGATTGATGGTTGTCCTCTGGCCTCTCAGGACCCTCTCTGTTTTTTTTTTTTTTTTCCTTCCCCAGATGATCCTCAGCATTTACATTACACCACCTTTAATCTCAGAAACGTCTGTATGTTGGACATGACACCTCCATGGGTCTGGTCACAACGAAAGCTGTTTCAGATGTTCTCCCTAGGCACAATTGTACAGAGTCAGCACATCCAAGGTCTTTGGATGATGTTACAACTTAGACACCTGCTGATTCTGGTCCAAAAGCTGCTTTAAGGTGCTCTGTGATATCCACATCTCTCATCAATAGTGCTTACCAGCCCTTATACACCTATTTACCTTGTGTGCCACTGTGGGCTTGCACCCTGGCACAGACAGCACATAGAGGAGCTGAGGTGTTTTCCCAGCCCTGAATGTTTGTGTTCAACTAATATTTTCAGTTTCAAAGAAGACTGGCAAGCTGGATGGGGAAAAAGGGTGACTGAGGCAGGGTAACTCTCGCATTAATGATCTATGTGAAGGCCACCCTGTGAAGTTATGTGTATCTTATGGAGGAATAAAGCAACCTTACCTGGTGTTCTCCTGGTGCTGAGACAGAGAAATTACTCCTATCTCCCAATCACTTTGAATTTGAGCACATGGTGGGCTACAGCCAAACCTAACCCCTGTGGTAGGTTGACTCTGAATTGTGAGCTCCTTGTGTATCTGAGCCCGTAACAAATTCCTCATAGGTCATTAACATGTAAGAGGACTGTCACTTTACAGAACACAGCATGGCCACAACTTCCTCAAATGTCTAATCTGTGTCTTGAGATTTCTGGATCAATACCAGCTGTTGGTTTCATCCATGTTACATCTGGGAGCACAGGCAGTTATGCTCTTCACTAGGTCTGATTCATTTACAGGGTGAGCAGCAGCATGAAGATGTGCTCATGACTGCCCAAGATGCCTTGGCTTCCTGCCAGGGTGTCCAGCCAGCCCTGGAGTCTGTGTCCCTGCATCTTCATAGGCCGTGTTGGCCAGCATGGACACCTCCACTGTGCTGAAGTCACATCTTCATTTGCTGAGTAAACACAGTCTTCAAGCTAAGGAAGGCGAGTTCTTCAGTGAGCAGAGGTCATCACTTTTAAGAGGTGCCAAGTTAAATTCCTGCTGCTGGTGACTCACCACAACTTTTGCTTTTCCCAAATGGCCAAGGCAGGGTGTGAGACTACAAGTAAAACAGAGCCCCAAGCCAGGAGTTGCTGCCTCCCCAGAGGTGCTTTGAACTCTGCTTTTCAAGAGCATCCAGGGACAGTTGGGTCAATGTTAGGGCCCTGTGTGTTAGAACAGCTACTTTGTGTATTCTTTTCTCATGAGGAAGTGATTTCCAGATTGGAGCAAAGCTGACTGAAACCAGGGCAGAGCCTTCCCACTGGCTTGCATGTGCTATGAGCCAAGAGGAAACCCCATGCATGACCTGGGTCACAAGGCAGCCTCATGAGAAATACTCAGTTAGATATTACCCTTGGTAGAAAGTCATTAATAGTTGGGAAAATAATGAACTCTGAAAGTTTTAGTGTGGAAGGCAGAAAGGCTGCATTTCACAGCCTGTTATCCCAAACACTTTAAATAAAGTATTTGCCCAGTTCTAATATTTAAAGGTGGGCCATGATTCTCAGCATAATTTTCTTAAGCAGAATGTTTTAGTTCTGATGGTCAAAATATGGTTCCAAAGGCAGGTGAGATATCCACAGGTGGGATAAGCAGAGCAGCTCTGCAGTGAGACAGGTGGTCATATCCAGGAGCTAGACTCAGCTGTAGCTGGGAGGTTGGGCAGTTCCCACATGTGCCCAGATAAGGCAAGGAATAAAGGAAAGGACCACAGTCAGACAGGTCCTGCCTAGTGACTCCTCCTGTATCAGTGAAGTGTCAGCCACTGCTAGTTAGCAGCAGGTCAAGGGGAGAACAAGCATGCCCGAATCAGCTTCATCTGGGGAGGAATGAAATACTGTAACTGCATTTCCTGAGCAGCAGACAACTGCTTCCACTATGCAATGAAGGAAGGACAACTGCCTTTGGGTCAGAGACGGCAGATCCTCTGCTTCACTGCAGTCTGCAAAACCATAGTTACAAAGATTTGCTTCACTCACCACAGGTTCCCTCACCTTTCTCAGGAGATATCTTCTACCTGACAGGGATTGAAGGGTCTAAGTTATTATGATCCATTCTCCTAAAGGGGTGAGGGAACTGATGTATTACTCAACTTTTCATAGCTATTCAATTTTCTTGTGGAACAATACGACCAATATTCTGTTCTTCGAGGAAAACGGTTTTGAGCAGAGGTTAAAAAGAATAGACTTTAGTTGGTTTCTTCTTCAAGAAGAAAGGAGTAAGTAAAAACAATTTTTATATTTTCTGAACATTACCTCCATTATTTTCCTGGAAAAGCTACTCTTTAAAAAATGTAGTGTAGAATCTCTACTCTGCCTTCCACTGACCTCCCACAGGTTTTAATGTATTCTCCTCACACCCTTTGTAAGAAATGAAAATCCTTACAGTAAGACAGCGCTTTCCCATTTCACACATACACATATTGAGGGACTTGCCAAAAGTCAGCTAGGAAACCATTCCAGCCTAAGACTGCAATCCCACTTATTTCTTCCTGTGACTACCCCAGCCTCAAAGTCCACATGATCCAGTAATACCCATAACGAACAGGAGCTTCCAAGCCTTAGCCAGCTAATTGGGTTTGCCACCTCAAATTTGGTCGTTTCACCATTCCTCCTTGTATTTTGGGAGAAAAGTGCAAGACCTTGCAAGGTTCCGTCATGACCAATGGTGATCTTTAAAGTTAAGTTTCAAGCTGGTATTTCTATTTGTAAGAAAACACTTTATCCATGTTCCTTGGGTATGTAATACTCACGTATGACAACCTCCCCCACACTTTGCCATACAGTCAGTGTCTTTCCTTGGATAGGTGTATGGCACCAGATTTCCTTCCAAGAGGCCCCCACCTTTGCATCCTCCAAGCCTTGCCTCCAGCCACACCTCTGTGCGGGTAAGAAGGAAAAAAGGTGGGATGGATGTGGGAAAGTGGCAGTTCCCTAAGGGATCATCCTACAAGGAATAGGTTGGAGGGACTGCATAAATGTAGAACTGTGCAGTACCAATAAATACAAATTAAACTCATAACAAGAAGTGAAATATTAGGGCCAAGGTGACATTTGGACTGGAGGTTTAGCCAAGCTTTGCTTTAAATTTTTTATTGATGCAGATAAAGAAAGAGCTTATCCAACACGTTTCTCTCTTTTTTTCTCTCTATCAACCAAAGGAGAAAAAAAAAAAAATTCTTAACTAGCTTTGGTTGTATTTGAGCAAGACTTCAAAGTTTCACAAAAATAAACAGTTTTAGTGGGGAGGAATGCACACTTGTAAAGAGAGAAAATACACTTTGAAGCCAGCAAGAGACTGCATGCCTTATGCAGAGATTCACAGCATCCTCCCTGGAGCAGAGAAGTGGTGTCCCCCTCCCCTCCATGCAGCTTCTTCTCTCTCACTGGGGGCTGCCTGGCAGCAACACAGCCCCTCGAAGGGATGTGGGGATGACAGGAGCCATTGCTTTGTTCTCTTCTCCTTCCTCCTGCTATGCCCCTGTTGTTTTCTGCTCTGATTGAAAGTTTCATGTGACTGTAGCTGTCACTGAGATCTGAGTTTGCACAGCACCTAGCACAGTGTTAGTCCTGGCTTAAGATGAGGGTTCTTTGGGGTTGATTAGTGCCAAAAATCTGCATGATCAGTGCAGATCCATAATTAAAGCTTGGGAAATGAGGAGAGAGGTTTATTTGTCCTCTGCTCCAAGGTCTCACAGGGTGATGGCTGGGGGACAGACCCGTCTTAGCCATCCTGGGGGGTTCTCCGCATTCCTGTCCATAGGGCGAGTGAGCTGCTCCTCTTCAACCCTCAGCCCCTGGGTCTGCCTGTTTCATAACACATATTGATGATAAAAGATAAGGGGAGAGTGCCTATTATGTTTTAACCCCTTAATTCCTTGTCTCTCTTGTGTCTCCACAGCACAGAGCCCCACTGCAGCAGACCCCTTGCAGCAAGCCTACGCTGGAGTGCAGCAGTACGCAGGTCGTTAGTATTAACACTTTCTCCCAATAAACCTTTCTCTTCTCTTAAGCCATTACCCTCTGAACACACCTCAGGGGGCTGAGGGAAGGGAGGTTTTTACTGATACAGGAACAAGCTGGAGGCCACAGACTCCCAGATTCAATTTGCAACAACATCGAGATACCTAGGGTCTTCTCTCACTGAGGAGACAACCTCCTCCATTTCCCAGGGAAAGGCTCCCACTGACCTGCACCTCAGTGAAGCTTCATCAGCACAACCATGTCTGGTCTGCCTTAGCACAGTGAACAAGTGCAAAATCAGGCCACTGCTTTGGAGGCCACTTTCTAACATAGGTCCCCTGAGTGCTGCAGCAAAGAGGGAAGATGGGCAGCCACACCCTGCAGACCTACTGCTGCTGTGCCTGGAAGGGTATGGAATGCCTGCACCACACCCTTTCTTTTAGGGTGTGTCTGCTGGCCATGCCCCAGTTAGTCAGTGTGAGCCTTGCTTAAGAGCTATCCAGACATTTCCCCTGCTTCTCAGCAGATTTCACCACAGCGCCCCATGGGTCAGCCTCCAGTTGTGTGTCCTGTATGCTGAGCAGCTCCTTTGCAGTTGATGGACTGACACCAGCCAAAGTGACCTGGTGCAGACCACGACCCTGCTGTGTTCAGCCTCCCCTCACGAGGTGTCCATGGCCAACGTTGCGAGGAAGCTGCCACCCCAAAGTCATTATTTCCTGTGGTAACTGGAGCAATCATGGGTTCCCGCTGAGGAATGGCTATTATCTCGTGTCAGCACTGTATCTGGAAACTTAATTTAATTCTCCATGTAGGGCTTCATTTGCCGGTGTTTTAGTTATTGTCATTTATTGCTTGTGAGGTTTGATAGATGGGAAGCAACTCAACCCTTTGAGCTGTTAATTAACCCCTCAGCACACACATGGCCCCTATCCTCTTCGCTCTGGTCTTGCAGGCGACCCATACTCTGTATTTTTAGCAGCAAGGCACATCATCTACCATCTGTGGTAGTGAATGGCTCCCCTTGTTTGCTTGGTGGGGGAGCTGAGATGGAGAAAATTGTTTAATTGTGGCTCACTGTTTCTGCTGTGTTTGTGTGAGAGAGAGGAAGTCTCTATGGGCGTGAAAGAAAATGTATATCCGAGAGTGTACGTGCAACAGTGTCTATACAGCCTGTGAGCATATGAAGTGGGGAAACACACATGTGCACTGTTTTTATGAGCATGGGAGTTAATCAGGGTGCCAGAGATGACGTAGGGGAAAGGTGTGCACATGCTCTGCGCATGGCTGTCAGCATGAGCATCTCTGCACTGAGCTCGTGCCTGAAGGTGTTTTGTCTCACCAGCTGGAATGGTTGCATATCTCTGCTGGGAGTGGTCTCAGCAGAGCACCCTTTTACACTGCATGGCTGCCCTGGGTGCCACTGCTGACAGAGATGGAGGGAGGGAGGACGCTCAGGGCCCTGCGGCACCTCCTGAAGCATGACCATGGCTCTTATGCCACACCTCAGGCTCCACAAGATGGCCCTTCACAGACCCAAAACACAGGGGCAAAGCCCACGTCTAGCTTGGTGTGGTGGTTTGGAGAGAAAGCTCCTTGCTTCCCAGCACTGAAATCTGTCCTTCTTTCTTCTTTCCCTTTCTCCCCCCTGTAGCTGCTTATCCTGCTGCTTATGGCCAGATTAGCCAAGCGTTCCCACAGCCACCTCCCATGATCCCACAGCAACAGAGAGAAGGTGAGTAAAAGTGATATCCTCCTTTGTGACCCCAGCAAGCCATCCCACCTCATTGGTTTCCCTCCTCATGCACCAAGAGTGTCCATTAAACACCCAGTTGCTTTGAATCCCTGGTCCACTGGTTTTTCTGCATTTCCACATGTGGCACGATGTCACTGCCACCAACGGTACTATGGAGGAACATCCATGTGGGGAATTGCTGATGAGATCTCTTCAGTCTCCAGGGAGGAGAGCGTGCTGGTGTGCATGGGACATGGAAAGACCACCTAGCAACATAGCCATTAACGTCCAGTGGGGGCCTCTGCTCGAGACAAGCAACAAGAATGCAGATAAAAATGCAATTGTATTGGAATAAAGAGCTTTACAGGAAACAAAGCACTAGTGGCCCTTTATTAAAAGCCAGTAATGTCATTTCAGACACCTTCTATTTGGAGAACAAGGCCTTGCTGTTTAGAGTAGCTGATCTAGTCCTTTCAGCCTTTCAGCCTCCATTGATAATCTGGAAACAGCAATCAGACCTTGTAGAGCACAATCGCTATCAGGATGAGAAAAATCATACAGTAAAAGTTCCTATTTCTTTGCAATGACTATGAGAGTTGCCTGGGTAATCTACTCCACAGGACTGGATGGCTTCACAGAAGACATGAAGAGTAAGGAGAGGTGAATCTAACATTTTTGCATGTAAATGCCTTGGGAGAAAACTGTGCCATGTAATATTTCCTTTACAGTCAGTGGGGAGCAGGGGAATCCTCAGAGGAAACCCACTTGGGTGGTTCCATTCCAGTTGTCCTCCAAGGAGTCCACTGCTTCCTTTTGACAAGAAGGAGGGGACTGCTTGCCTAAGTGAGACATTAAAGTCAGGTGCTCCAGCTTAGCAACTCTCATTTTAAATAGTTACATTTTAAATTTTATCCTCTATTAGATCACTAATTCAGACGTATTCTATATTATATGTGTTATTATATGTATGTAATTACATTTAATATTTTAATACTGTGTAAGAGTCAGAATGAAATTAATCTAGATTACACTATCAAACTAAAGCATTCTGATGATCCAAAACTACTTTGGGGGAGAAATCTCATTTTGTAAGAAAATTAGAAATGTTGTCATTTCCATCTAATTTGGAATTAATTTTTTCCTATGTCAGAATTTCCTGGGGAACACAACTTCCAGCTCCTGATTAGCTCTAGTACATGTGCCTGCTGTGAGAACAGATGCACAGACCTATCGTATCATTACAGAGATGTTTCCCCCATGCTGAAGGACTTTGCTTTTTGTTACTTACTGGGGCTAGATTAAGCACAGGACAAAATGGCGAGCAGATCATTGCTCAGCAAAGCGCTGTGCCAGGAACCACCAGAAGCAGGGGAAAGATGTGGTGCACACTTTGAAGACCCTCTGCCTGAAGACCCCTGGGTTCACAAGGCGTAGTGTGTCTCTGTGGGTTAGGAGTGAGTGTCACCCAGTGGACAAGTTATAACTCTGCTCCTTCCTGTAAGCAGCAGGCATTGAGAATGAGCATGGTTGGGGGACCAGCAGCATGAGGTGAACCACCAGTCCAATGCAGGTTGCCATTCCCAGTGTCCCTCATTTTCCTGCACCGCTGAGAGCCTGTGGCTTTCTCTGCTTCTTGCTAGAGAAAAATTCTCTAAAGCACAACACTCTCCTTTAGCAGAGGGTCAAGACCTTTAAGCGTCTCTAACATTTAACCGGAAAACACAGCCAGAGGGAAGTCTAACAATAGTAATAACAATGCTCAGTGCTGAGGAGAGTACTTTAGGCTAGCAAGGATGTGCACAAACACTGATTCATTAGTGAACCAGCCCTAGCACCACCGTAACACCAGTGATCACATTGTTAATAACAATCTTAGCTCTCCACTCCTGGATCCCCACTGGATAACAAGCCCGGGACGTTTTGCTGCTGCAACATTCCTGTAGAGATGAGTCATCACTTCCACATGAGCGCTGAGACTACTGCAGCTGACAGGGCACATAGGGTGGAACAGATCCAAAACTATCAAAGCTTAAGATAAAAATCTTGATTCAGGCTATGTCAACCACACAAAACTTGGAGGTGATTTTTAAGTTTGTATGGTATCACTCATCTTGATGTAGTTTCTGAAACTCGGAAGTACAACTTTGTGGTACAAGTTTGCAGCTCTTATCTGTGCTGTGCTCAAACATACTGGGCAAGCAGATGCAGAAGAGACAAAGAAATTGCAACCTCTCAGTGTTTGCTGTAGAGGTGAGGTGTCCAGCTGACCATAGTGCTGCAGCCTGACTTCATACAACCTCATGGGACAGCCCAGTTTTAATTACTGCTGGAAATCAAGCCTCATCATAGCCTTTCCTCATGCAATTGCCTCCTGGTGCTGGGGTGCAATGATGGACAGCTGATGTCAGAACACGTATATGGAGTTCACTGATGTTGATGGGCACGCAAAGAGAGGTTGAGTCTGCAGCTGTCCCTGTGCTAAAAAACTGGCAATGAGCTCAAGTGTGAGGAGCACAGGCAGAGCAATGGCTTATCAATGGCGTAGCTCAGGTCCAACCAAGCTGAACCAACCATGTGGTTCTGTGCCCTCAGTCACAGGTTTTTCCATTATCCAGCATGGTTTGCCTGTAATCTACAGAACATCCATAAACTGTGCAGTCCTTAAAGCTCTCCTTGCCTTCTTGTCCAAATCAAGGCTAACTGTGCTTCTTGTATATAAATGAACAGAAATGCATATATGTCATAATATGTATACATGTCATAAAACCAAGAGCCGTGGCAGACATCAGTGTTGAAATGAAACTTCATTTTCTCTGATGGTGTTTCATGGGGGTTAGATTTCAAGCTGCACTACAGCCCTTTTGAAAACAAAAATAAAGCCTGTAGTAAATAATTTTATTACTGTATTTGGCCCTGAACTTCCAAGTATGATGATCCCCAATAACCCATTGAAAACTGTCCAAAACAAGAACCTTTTCCCCAGAAAGAGAGTTGGAGTCTTCAATAAGGTTTTTCCATACCAGCTGTGGTTTTTCTGTTGTTGCAGTATCCTGAGCAAGTCCCTTAGATAGAACTCACTGCATTTGTGCACTGAGAACCAACTAAGATCTTTAAAGCATTCTGAGATGAACAACAAATGGAATCATAAAATATTTTGGGTTGGAAGGGACATTAAAGACCCTCTAGTTCCAACTCCCTGCCATGGACAGGGGTACCTTCCACTGGACCAGTTTTCTCAGAGCTCCACTCCCCCCAGCCTTGAACACTGCCAGGGATGGGGCATCCACAACTTCTCTGGGCAACCTGTGCCAGTGTCTCATCACTTCCATAGTAAAGAATTTCTTCCTTATGATCTTGTCTTTGGTTTCTTAAAAATATGCATAAGTATACAACGAGACAGCCGTACACACAAACACACAGTCTTCCATGGAGTGCCCAAAGTAACCTGAATCAGGCAAAAAAAAAAAAAAAAAAAAAAAAAAAAAAAAAATAAAAGCTATGAGGGCTGAGGCAAACAGATCATGTTTTGTGAGTTCTTTACCAAGGGCTCTGACTGTGACAAGTAACTTACAGAAGAATTTAACAAAAAATCACTTGTTAAATTCTAATGGCAGAAATTTCATATGTGAAGGTGACAAAACTAATCGAACTATCCCAATTTTTTTTTTTTCTCAGAATCAAGTGGCGTTTTCAGCATCAGTAGTTAGGAAAAACCCCTCTGTAGTTGGGAACAAAGTCAGTTTGGCCTTGAATGCCTGAGTCAGTAGGGGAAGCCACTGCACAGGTTTCTCAGGCGCATTTTAGAGTGGAGTTGGTCTTTGAGAATGGTCCCTGCTTTTTCTCACCCTCCCTGGTATCTTCCTCTTGCTCTCTTAGTTGTGTGAGGAAAAGTTGATTTCAGGGTGAACTAAGGGTTTTTCTCTCCTTGAGCCCAGCCTAAAGGTGGTGCAGTTAAAGTTGTGTGCCTCCTGGTCTGCCTTATGCCTTGGTAGGTGTTTCTCAGCACACACAGGCAGAATCCCTACTCATGCACAACACATCCAAGACCCCAGGAAATGCAGCTGGTATTTTTGAAAGAATTGGCCAGTTTTACAGTGCAAACTGCTGGCTCTGGTGATGTCAGTGGGAATTTTGCCACCAACTGCAGCAAAGCCAAAATTTTACCCATTTTATTATAATGTGGATCTCAAATCCCACAGCAGAAGTGCTCTGGGGCACGTTCAGATGAAGGAATGAAATTTTCCCTGTTATTCTGGACCGTGGTCTGCTCCTGGGCAGAATTTTCTCAATTTTAACAGACACCTAAGGGGGTTAGTGTTTGTTTAACACTTTCAGACTGTTTCATATCTAGCTTATTATGCCAATAACTCTATATTGTGTGGAAATGGATGGCAGCAAGGATTGGAAAAGGGATAGTTGCTCAGTGAGAAGACTAAAGAAGAGGCAGACGGGAGGTGGGGGGAAGCTGGAAAAGCTTGGCATGAAATAGGGGAGCCTGATTATGGGCCACTGAGGTTCAAAAGTAATTTAGCTAAGCAGATGACCGGGTGCCTAATTAGTTAATTATCCCACCATACTACTATCCCCCCCATTTGGAAGAAACCCTGTTACCATCCTCATGACCTTTAGGAAATGCACAAGATGCAAAGGATCAGCTGTTCCTTCATGACAGTCCTTTTAGCAAATTAGTGGGGAAAATTGTGCTTAGCAAATATTCATTAGGGCTTCATTTTCCATTAATCCAAAAGGAAATGTGGAGAGCCTGTGACTTCAATCATGCTGAGGCCCAGGAATTTTAATGAGCTTTAAATGGGCATCTGCCAGAATCCTGACTTTGCCGTACTTCTCTTGCCAGCCGGGGGGATGAGTAATGGGTAATAAAAGGTGGGAGCATCTAGGCGAACTCCTCTCCCTAACAGGAAAGGCAAAGTTGTAATTTGCTGTGTTATGACACTGTAATTATGCCCTGATGAAGAAAACGAGAGTATTAAAAAACCCTTTCCTTCCCCACACTGTGCCCCAGACGTAAAAAGGGGAAAGTTGACTGAGTCAGGTCACAGGGTTGTAGACACATGGGCTAGAGGAAAGGAGGAAACCCTCCTTCTCTCTCACCTCTAACCCTTTTGGCAAAGGGCACACAACGTATCCCCTTCATCTCGACTCCTCTGAGTCAAGCAGACCTGGAGTTACCTGTCGAGGTCAGTGCAGAGCTGGGCAGCAGCTGGAAGTACCTTTAGAAATAAAACAATGAAAAAAACAATCCCTGTCTCATCAAACTATACTGTTTTCTGCCGTAGAACACTGCAAAGGTTTTAAATGTTGAATTTTTTTAACAAAACCACTTGGACACACCTGCCCCTTTTTGACTGTTGCTCAAGGATAGTGTGCATAAAAATAAAAGTCAGGTTGAAAAGTTACATTCTAGGCTATTTGACCAGAGGCAGGTTTGCCCCCTTCTGCCCCAAAATACAATTTCAACAGAATATTTTTTGAGGGTCTCTGCTTTAACTTCACATTCCAGCTAAAGACTCCTCTCTGGATGTTTTCCAAAGCACCCTCTGAAATCGGTAAGATTATATGTTACAGGATTGAGGCAAAAAAGCCAATCCCTCTTGTCTCATAATTTGGATTTAAATCCACCTAAAATCTCTCCTGCAGAGAGCCCTCTACAGTGGAGGACATGGCCTAACTGTCCAGATCTGGGGGGGTCTTCAGGCTGAGTCAGGCTGGGGAAATGAATGTAAAATTCTACAAAACAAGATGAGCCTGTGGGTTTGTGCGTACCTTTCTGCTTATTATCATCATCTGTGTGATGTTATTGCCATCACACAGATTCAAGAAGGATAACGGAACTTGTGCATGCAGACTCTGGGAAGAGGCAAGAGATAGTGTGGGTCACCCAAAATTCTACAGATTATATAAGATTATGAGGAACAAAGAAAATCTATGAACCATATTCTTTCATTCTTTGTGTTCTTATTCCTCCCCTCTGTTCTTTCCATGGCCACATGTGCTGGTGCATTCCTCTCTCTCTAGATTTTGTCCTGGTGTCCTGGGAAAGCTATTGAAGTTACCATAGCGTCTAGGTGACTTTTTGAGTTCCTGGTCTTCTACTTTGTCCATTCCTCCGAGAATCTACAGGCTGCTTCCTAACATGACCACTCACCAGTCAGAAAGAGAAGATGCCAAAGTAAACCTCCACCATGTGCATTCTTGTATCCTATTTCTCTTCATTCATGGGTCTTCTTTTTCTCTTGATAGGACCAGAGGGCTGTAACCTGTTTATCTACCATCTGCCCCAGGAGTTTGGGGATGCTGAGCTGATGCAGATGTTCCTGCCTTTCGGTAATGTCATCTCCTCGAAAGTGTTTGTGGATCGGGCGACAAACCAAAGTAAATGCTTTGGTGGGTAAAGATAACAAAACAATTAGATTCATCCAGGAAAGGGCTTTCTCTGAATACTTTACCTTTCAAACTGCTTTCTTTCTGCTTAAGCTTTATGATTTCTCTCAATTTACTCCTGTCAATACTTTCCCCCTTCCCTCTTTCTCTCCTGATTGTCTCATGCTCAGAGTTGTGTGCGCTGCTTAGAGGTGAAGGTTTGGCATCTCACAAGCAGCAAGGTGCTGCAGACACCGGTGGGGTCAGAAAATATCCCCCCATGTAAGGGGAGGTGGGGAGGGTGCAGAAAAGATTAAAGCACCTGGAGCAAAATGGAGGGGGCTGGGCATAGGTGAAATGATGAAATCAGCAGAGGGATCACGTTGCAGAAGGGGAATTTCTGTACCTAAGGAAAAGGAGAAACAGGTCCTGGGGTTGAAGGGAAGACAGAGCTGTGAGGGCAGCTTTCCTGCATCTGTGATGCTTTAGACTGCCAGCGGATAAGGGCTGAGCATCTGCTGAGAGCCTGGTCTTCTGGTGGCTGCTTGGTGGATACCATTCAGACATGCTCTGAGCTCACTGGACCTGAGGCAGCACCCCAGCAGATACAGATGGGCTGAGGTAACCCTGTGCCTCTGACAGGCTGTGCTAAGAGGCTGGGTTTGAAAGCTTCACCCAAATCACATAGCTCTGGCCTCACTGCTGGTTCAACCTCACCAGCTGGGGTGGAGAAGGAGCACAGCCTGAGCTGCCTGTGAGCCCCAGGCAGGGACACCCTGAGCTGCGCCCACAACGGGAGGGCTCAGCCAGCCAACAGCCATGGGGTGATGTATGTATGGGCTCTCACTGGGATACCACCATTTGCAAAGCTGGGGCTGTTAAGGGTCCCTTCTGGCAGTGTGGCAGCATGGGGACCCTGCCACATCTGATCCCATCACACCTGGTGGACAGAAGATCTCCCACAGCCATGTGCCCACCACCG
The DNA here is from genome assembly GCF_041296385.1 of Aphelocoma coerulescens. Lineage (NCBI taxonomy): Eukaryota > Metazoa > Chordata > Aves > Passeriformes > Corvidae > Aphelocoma > Aphelocoma coerulescens. Next base: position 7,939,092 of record NW_027184085.1, read on the forward strand.
GGACCTGTAATTTTTGATTCTCTGCCGTCCTGTGCCTCTTGCAGACCCTCCCTGGGAAGTGCAACAGAACAAACTATTGCTTTTCTTTTCCTGTTACTTGCAGCTAATCTGGACTCTGTCTCTCAGGCAAACTTCCAGAGTTAAGACTCATTGGAGTTTTCATTTGATTTTAAAACCACTCTCAATCTCCACACTATGCTTTCTTTCCATGCTGCCTTCCCCTTTCCCCTCCTGAACAGCCCACCTCCCAAATCTCTTACCTCATCCCTTGCTGCCCATGGTGCATGTCAGAGAATACTTCAAGAGTTTTGTGCCCGTTCTCTATGCACAGTTTCTCCTGCCCATCCACAGAGGGCCTGAACAGGCTATTTTCCCTTTTGTTTGAAGGAACCCTGACCCCTGATGAGAGGGACACAGCCCTCCCAGTCACCAGGAGTCACTGGGTTGTTACAGTCTCCAGCACAAGAGGAATGAAGGACAAAGAGTCTGGCACACAGAGGCAGTTGGCAAATTCAAATTAGAACTCAAACCTGTGAATTAGCCCCAATGAATCCAGAGCCCACCTGCTTTTTATATATAAATTATGTATCTACATAATTATATAGATATATAAAATCTCATAACAAGTTGAGCAGACCAGCAGAGTTCTAGGTGACACTGAAACGAATGCTCCAAAGAGATCCATGAATTAGAAATGGACGTTTGGCAGTGAAATTGTCATCGATATTTAGAGGAATTCTGGGCCTGGTTCTCCACATACTGAGAAGTAAATGGAGAAATGAGGTGAGAGACAAGTCCAGCAAGGAAGAATGCCTTCTGGACATCTATGAGCCTTATCCCCACTCAGTTCAAAGGCTCATGGCTACAATTGCCTCATGAGGACACTACACATACCCCATTTGTGGACAGGGTTTTGGGGCTGCTTCTGAGGTACTGTGAGATCAAGGTTGAGAGTTAAGCAAGAATTGAGGGGTCTTAGCAAAAATCTTTCTTAGCACTGAGTTACTGGTAGAAGCTAAACATCAGCTGGATGGATGAAGTGAACTCCAAAACTTATTGTGGGATATCGAAGGCTGAAATAGGAAGGTGCCCTTTGGAAGTGTCGACTCAGGCACATAGACAAGTAAAAGAAAGAATTAGAGATTGCTGGTGGATCTTAGTCACCTTATATTAGCTTCTGAGACAAAATACCCAAATCCAGTTAGTTTGGGGTCCCAGGTGTCAAGTCCCAGTTTTCTCTGGATTTCACCTAGTTTCCCAGAGCTGAGTGCCTGCTGTGACAGCTGGTCTCAGACAAATATGTTGACTATGCTTCCACATCCAAAAGGATAGAAATAGCAGAAGCACAGGTAGCCAACTGTCACAGGTAGGTTACACTGCTTTTCAAACCCTCCCCACCCTCCTGACCTTCAGATTTAAAGCAATGTAAAAATGTAAAAGGTATTAGAGGAAATCAGGCCTTTCATTTGTTTTGCTAAGTCTACTGAAGCTGGCATTTTTGTTCAGGAAATAAATCTAAATTTAAAAAAAAATTACTTTTCCTAAAGGAAAAGAAGGGATTTTATTAACTTTGAAAGTAAGAAAATTCCTTCTTTCTCCTTAAACATTTCCCAAAACTCAACATGTAAGAACATAGCATTTGCATTCTATTTCACTTTTTTTTAGTGCAGCTAGAGCTCTCCAACTGCTAGCCTGGGGGGACAATTCTGTCTGGCCCCAGAAAGATATTCCACTATTATATGACCTTTTAAAATATATCTGCTATGCAGATCCCAAATAAATTGCTGTAACAGAGTTTAGCCCCAGGTTGTCAAGAAATTGTCAAGAAGTCCTGCTTTAGACAAACTTTAAAAATTCTATGGAGAAAAATGTCACCATGTTTTTTTCCACGGGAACAGAAAAAACTTTATTTGTCACCTTTGTCTCACTATTGAACAACCTGTAAGTAGCTGGCACAAACTGAACAAGTCAGTACAACAGCATGTCAAAATAGAATTGTGGAGGGCCACGAGGATGATCGGAGGCTGGATCACCATTCCTATGAGGATTGGGCTGAGAGAATTGGGGTTGTTCAGCCTGGAGAAGGCTCCAGGGAAACCTGATAGCACCTTCCAGTATTTAAAGTGGCTGCAAGAGAGCTGAGATGGACTTTTTAGAATACCATGTTCAGATAGGACAAGGGGGAATGACTTTAAAGTGAAAAGGGAGATATAGCTTAGCTATCAAGAAAAAATTCTTGACTGTGAGGGTGATGAGGCTCTGGAACAGGTTGCCCAGAGAAGCTGTGGATGTCCCATCCCTGGAAGTGTCCAAGGCCAGGTTGGATGAAGCTGGGAGCAACCTGGCCTAGTGGAAGGAGCCCCTGAACAGGGCAAGGGTGGTTGGAACTTGATGAACTTGAAGGTGCCTTCCAATCCAAACCATTCTATGGTTTTATTCCTTACTGTTTGGCTCTGAATTCTTGCCTGCATTTTGAACACAAATTTATCTCTTTTGGCCACTACTGGCAGGATAGTGTTGGGGCAGGTACAGGAGTATTAGGAAGAAAATGAGAGCAGAAATAAGCCTTTGTCCTGGTTTCTGGAGTCCCTGAGCCTGCAGAGAACCACTAGCACCTGCACATGCTAAAGAAACCATGCTGTGGTCAGAAAGCCTTTGACATTCCCAATTTAGAGGCCACTGCCTCCTGGCTGACAAGGAGCAGCAAGGAATGCCAGCTACAGCAAACACCAATATCAGATACAAAATGTGAGGTCCTCAGAGTATGTCTGTTGTTTTCCCTAGCAAGACTGCCTGCTCTACTGTGTAAGACTGCCTGAGAAACAACCCTGACTTCTCACTGAAAAAAGTAATTTAGTCTGGGAGGCTTCTTTGCCTATGACTTTCCTTCTGCCGCACACATCCAGGCTAGACCCAAATCCTTCATTTTCTCTTATAATTTTTCAAACCTATGGCTTTTTTTTCTCCCCTGTCCCTGTACTGATACAGCTGTAACATGGCCAAATGCAGACCATCCTTCTCCTTCCCATTCACCAACACCCTGTCTATCCCCGTGGCCTGAGCCTTCATCACTGACCATATCTGCACCCCCTTGGGTTTCTCCTCAGGCACTGTCCTATCCCCTTTCTTATATTCAGACTCTTCACCGTTCTGCCCTTTTCTCTCCTCTCTCACTGGTTCTTCACTCAATGCCCAGCTCACAATTGTAGCCTCTGCCCACACACTCCTTTTGCAGCCAGCATGTTTCTCCAACTGGGCTGTGCACGTCACTTCCCAGTGAAATGGAAGGGCCGCAGCAGGACTCATTGTCTCACTCAGGGAAAAATAACACTTAGTTGGACACTCCTTGAAGACAGTGGGCTGGTCTAGGAAGACTTGCACGGAGGTAAAGTGTGCCACAGCCTGCATGTCAACATCTGCAGGAACCCAGAGCTTGTGTCTGCACAAGGCAGGGTTTACACTGGGTCTCTCACCTTCCCACTACGTGTGTGCAAGTTGTTCTGTGTGTAGGTGTGCTAAATGTCACAGGACATGGATTACATCTTTGTGCTGGTCTCAATGGTTCTGGTGATAATTCCCTCTCAGTTATGTAGACAGTTTAAATGTGAATAGTTTGTGTACAAGGCTAAAAGAGAGCTCCAGCAAAATAACACAATTAAGGCTGTTAAGGCAAGTAGGCAATGTGAGAAGGGCAGCTCTTCACCCTGCCCACACATGGCTAACTCTACCTCAGTCATAGGGTGACGCTACAACACAACCCAGGAACACTCACTCATAAGACACCTTTAAAGAAAGCATTTGAAGACATTAAGTTAGTGAAATACAGAGACAGACATATTCTAGAGAAATGTTTTAACACAGAAGAGAGAGAGAGCAAGACATGTTTGGGCAGTATTAATTAGGAAGACATGTCAGAAATTAGAAAAATGAGAACACGGATGGAGAAGCAGAGGTCAAATGGTTATTCCAAAGTGTCAAATAAGATGTAGATAAATTAAAGCTGAAGGAACTGCTTTACTGGAACACTTGGTTTGCTCCGGTCACCTCTTTCTGAGAGCAATAAGCACCTGGATCTGCCAGCTTTTTGCACACCATTGAGCAGCAGACACGGTCAGGCCAGTTCTGCTCCATGTCCCTGCTTTGTCCCCTACATGTCTCCTTGGCATGTGCCTGTTCTCCATACCCACTGGTTTAGCAGCTTCAGTTTCTCCCCATGGGACAGTGACTCCAGAAAGCTGTGAACAACCTGTCTTATTCCCAGAGAGACACTGTGGTTTCCCTCCACTCAGCTTGACACACTCTGACACCCCAGGTGTAAGCAACCCATGAGTGCCAGATGTTTTCTTCCTTTTCTGCACATTCCAGATGCACTTTCACATCGCAAAGTGTCCCACCCCTTTTTGAAATGACCCACATTAAACAAAACAAGGAGCATTCTAGCTTACAAACTGCAAGGGCTTCTTAGGTAGGACCATAGGTTTATGTGTCCTAAAGTCTTGTTTGACTCCTAGTACAACGTGAACATTGAATTTCATTCCAGATTCCTGCAGGGAGTGCATTTGAAAGTTGCTAATGGGCCACCTCATTTGGAAAAACATCCATTCTTCTCTGAAGATGCCAAAATAGAGAAAATAGCATCACTTGATGAGGGTCATAATAGTTAATTAAGTTTGCTGTTAAATAATTATATTCCCTACTAAGCTCCTCCTAGCTTATGAAAAGAAACTGGGGAGACAAAGGAGAGAGATTAAAAGTGAGAAAAGCAGTGAGGAATGAGAACTGAACACAGGAGGGGGTGAAGCTTGGGAGAAGGGCTGAGGGATGGGTAGACCTTGTATCCTGTTATTAAAAACATGCTGTGGCAGTTAAATGCTGCAGTGTGGTGGCAAAAAAGGTGGAGTGGGAGATGCAAGGCAGCAGGCAGGTTGTGATGATCTACAGAGTTTCAATCTGGAAGCTGAAATAGGAAGAGAAAAGATGCATCAAGAGAATAGGACACTGGCAAAGCTGTACAGGGCCCTGGGACCAGGGGCATTGCATATTAGGTCTAAAGTGCATTGGCAGCACTCCACAAGACATAGGAGTGGAACAAGGGACCCTGAGGTACATTAGGAAAACATTGTTCAGCACCTGCTGAAAATGTGCCTCCAATATGCCCTGCCAAATATGGCAGTTTCTCATTTAATAAAAAAATATTTAAAAAAAAAGGCAACAACTCTCCTTGGGTTCATCCAGGGAAATGAGCAGGTGCAGAAGTAAGGCGTTGTAAGGGAAGGAAATTCCAGTTGCATGTTCATAGCCCATATGGGTGATCATGGGTCAGCCTAGCTGTGCAGCTTGGGTTCCCCTTCTTGGTGCTGTACACTGACTCCTCTGCAAAAGACTTTAGGATTCATGGTTGAGGAGAGTTATTTATCAGATCAAAAGGTTTGGGGGTTTCTTTTCTGATTCTTCTTTAGGCAAACAGGAAATTCTCACCAGATAGATGCATTATTAGAAAGGACTTGAGGTATGTATCTCTCTTTGTTGCTGTTACCAGTACTATGATTAAGTTTGATTTTTTTTTTCTTTTTACTATTAACCTGATTTCAAATTTCCTAAAGAAAGTCTCTACCTGATCCTTTCTCCCTGTAGCCCATGGACTTAGGGCCTGTCCTTTGTTTTGCATGATCTAGTGGCAATTCATTTTGTTTCAGGGCCCTGGAAAATCGATTTGTCATTTCCGTATGGCTACAGCCTAGAGATCAAAGCTCAAAGAGCAATGGAAGAAGCCACTTATTTGAGTGCCTGAGTTTAGACAAAACAAAACTGATTTTCCAGACACATTAAGCATGCCTGACCCCCTGGTATGTTTCAGTTCAGATCAGCACTGGTTTGTTGTGGTCCTCCCCACTCTGAAGGACCCGGCACAGGGACAGAGCCACAGAGAGATCCATAAGGTGTGTCCAGCTCAGCTGGAAACTAATTCAAGGGGAGTAGGACACCCTCAGAGGGGTGCTTCGAGCTCTCAGAGAGAAGGGGAAGGAGGCATAGAAGTTTAATACTTGCTAGCTACTCCCTGTCATATTCCAAAGCAGCCAGGCTCTGAGATTTCAGGTCTGCAGAGTGAGGATGGAACTCTTCCAGCTGATAAGGAAAGAATTGTGTGAGTAAGAAAGAGAAGGAGCTGTTCATCAAACTCACTGTACAGCACCTCCAGCCATTGCACTTGGTTGGGGGAGGCTTTAGGGGGAGGAGGAGGAGCGGGAGAAGTATTAGGGCTGTGAGCCACTATTCATTTACAAACTATAATTAATTTGATGTTTAGATTAATTTCTGATGCACTCTCAAAGGTGCACTGAAAGCATTTTTCCTTTATTATAATGTTGATTGCTTATTGGGGAGATAAATCTAACTGTCAGTTATGCACTGACTTACCAAAACTTTCAGACCAAGCAAGCATGTATGCATAAGGAACAGCTGTTTGCAGCTCTCTAGTTAAAGGGACAGCTCTGTCTTTTCCCAATAACTCACATTAAAGAAAATCTATACATTGTACACAGGGACTTCTGCTTTCTTTTGTAGCTCAAACAATTTATTAGACAAGAATATGTTAGCAGAATCTGTCTTCTATTTATCTGGCTGTACATATGTCTATCACTATTCTATCCATCTCTCCCCACAAGTGATAAAGTCTGCCCAGAATTTTTGTTATGGGTATGTGTGTACATACCTACTCACATGCACACTTACACCATCATTTTAAATGTTCTTACTCCTGGGGTAATTAGATGGAGGAACTCATTACTGCTACTCCTTTAGTGATGTTCAAAGGGGAAGTGGTCACTATCGGACTAATAGAAATAACCAGTGTTAAGAGTTAACACCAGAGGAGGAGTTTTAGTGCTACTTTTATTCCAGTCAGAAGCTTCTGTTCAGAAGTCAGAATAATGACCCCTCCAGTAGGCAGGCCCATTTCTGAACTCAAAGTTATGGATTTGGGGAGTGTAGACTTAACACCTCCTACTCTTGTGAGACAGCAGACCCACTACAGCATTTTGTCTACCTTGGCATCTGCATTTATATTTGTTTTCCCAAGATCTCTGATGCAAGGACAATTCAAGTTGTACAATAGATGAGTCTCTATCAGTCCATCCAGCCATCCATCCACCCATATATCTATCTTCAACTTCTTTATCTGGTATCTGTACCACCCATTCAGTCTCATTCACTGCACAGGTCTGCTCTTCAGCATCTTGAAGTCTGTTGGCTAGTTACTTACTGAGCAACTGTTCAATAGATCCTCACATCTTCATGCTTGGCCCCAAGCCTTCCTTCCACACCATATTCAAACTCTGCCATGAATATGAATTTATTTTTATTTCCTCATCTGTTTTCCTAAGGCCTTTCCCAGCAGAGCATTTGAGACATTCACAGAGCTAAGTAACAGCATTTTGATGGTGTTCAAGGTGTCCTCATTTCACCAAGGGGATGATGAGGCAGAGAAAGATCTCCAAAACACTTTATTGGTCTTGGATTCCTGATCTGAGTTGCTACAAGCCTGATCAGTCTGTTTGCCTCTTTCTCTAAGAATTCAGCATAATGCAGGGCATGCTGTGTTTTTGTCTGATTCAGATGCAGGTACAGGCAGCAGCTTTTCTGCCAGTGAAATCTCAGGTCATCACCAAAGGGAAGAGGAACCAGTAAAACTTCATCTTCACTGAAAACTAGAGAGGCCTTACACATCTTCAAAAAACACTCTGCCACCATTTAACATATATTTTTAATGTTTGTGCGCCATTATCTCAATTTGGGCCATGACAATTAAGCCATGGCTGGACCTTGCTTGGGCATGACTCAGCAATGACAAGGGACAGGAACACACACTTTTGAGAGATAAGAGAATTTAATGACATAGATTCCACCCTTGGTGTACCATTGGCACTCAGAACCTGCTCTACTTTATTTAATTGTTAAAAAACAGCCTAGAGGTCTTACTAAAGAAATTCTGTGATACATTATGTACTTAGCATAACTGGGATGTCATGGCAGAAATAGGGACAAATTCCAGTTTTCCAAGGCAACATCTGGTTGTACAACTACAAAACCATCCTTTCTCTGCCTTATTTACTGTCTAAATTCCAACACTTGCAATAACAAGTCTGATACATTGCCATTTTCCTTGCCCTGTTATGTTATTCATTCTCTACAGTAATTAAAACAAGGATGCCATGAAAGAGAAAAATACAGAAATGTGTGGTTAGAAGCAATGCCTTTATGCATCTACAAAGCAATACAGAATTAAAATTTTATAGGTAACATAATTTCTTGCATTTCTAACTCGAGTGCTTCATTTTGTAACATTATCATTGTTTCAATTTATGGTTGTATATGATGTCTTCCCTTTTCAAGTAAGTAAACCTAAATCAAAATATCCCCAGATAAGATTAGCATCCTCAAATAGTATATATTGACATATTCGAAAGCTGTCATCAGGGTAACAACTTGCAGATCCCCATACAAACAGGTATAGCATTCTTAACCATTTCTGGTTTCATCTATATCAAATCCCCAAAAACAATTCAGCATCAGCTCTGCTCTCCCTAGTGTTGATCTGCCATATCACACATGTATAAGTATTTATATTATATATATATAATGTAAGATTTGCATAGGTATGTACATTATACAAGTGCCAGACATACATTTATTCAATAACGAATATAAAAACTTGCAGAGGCAGGCTATTGAAAGCAATGAAAATTGCTGAACAATTGTTTGGATTTTAGCAACCTGCTCCAATGCTTGCTGGCCTTCAAGGGGAAGAGCTTTTCCTTGTATTCAGTCTGAACCTCTGTTGTTTCAACTTATGTCCCCTGTCTCTCATTCTCCCACCATGCACCACTATGAATCATATCTCAAGTTGGAAAGGACTCAATAAAGATCACAGAGTCCAATTCCCTGCTCCTCCCAGGACTACCTAAAACTAATCCATATGATTAAGAGCATCATCCAGATGCTCCGTGAACTCTGACAGGAAACAGATTTTCTCCGTTTTGGACAACATGACCTAAAAATCTGATTGTGTTCTGACCATTTAAAGGTGAAATTAAATATTCTAAAGGTAGGTCTCTACTGACCCTTCAAAATCCTTCTCTGGAAGGGTTTTCAGAAATTGTAAAGCCTTTACCAGGTCTTTGTGCATCTTCTGACATGGCTGAAGAAGTTCCAGAAGGATAATTGTGTTGCTAGCTTTTTAAAAATTTTAAGGAGAGAAGAATTTTTGCTACTGGTTTGTTTTGGTTTTTTTTAGGGATGGCTTTTTGCCCCATCTCTTCAAATTAAGATCCCTCTCCAAACTATCAATAAACATCATGACTTTCCCAGGTCTTTAATTTTTCTGTTCAAAGGCATTTTCAAAACCATGTTTTCAGTATATAATTCTACTCCTCTTATTTCAGTAATTAAACCACAAGCTTATTTTCTAATCTTCTGTCCAAGTGTGGATCAAGAGCTCAGATGGGTCATTGGGCAGAGGCCCAAGAGCCAGTACTAGATCAAGAGGTAGTCAATCTGTGATATGATTCAGGTCCCACAGACTGAATGTTACTCTTCTGAGTTCTGATGAACTGCAGGTGGTTCTTCACTGAGATCTCCAAGATTCAGGCCTTTGAAGGCCACTAATGGTGAATGTTCTGCCGGAAGACCCACAGGAATCTATCAGCATCTCTGCTATAATATGATGGTGTTTCATTCCCATTGATGTTGTTGAAAAAAGAAGCCAGACAATCATTTTCTTGTCCTTTAGGGGTGGTTGAAAACATGGAGGTCTTACAATGACGATGGAAGTACCACAAATGTAATAGCTGGTTGGATCTGGAAATGTTATTATCCTCCAGCTTAAAATGCACATGTACAACTCTTTACTTTCTCTCCTTGCTATCCATCATAGGCCAGTGCCAGTTCACGACCTCCTGGCCTAGATATTGAGAGATTTTCTCTTTTCCTTTCCTTTTCTTTCCCAATGACTCACTGAATATGAGGAGGTTTGTTTTCCTGTTGAGTTCACTTCTCGTTTGGTTAGCTGTTTTTCACACAGTCGCCTCCATAGAAAGTAAAATATTCCTTCAAAAGTCATGGCCAAAAACTGTTCATCACCACTTCTGGCTTCTGAACAGAAACTTCCACACAAGAGAAGCTTCAGGCCTTTCTATCTCTGTTGGGTTGTCCCAAACTACCCACAATAAGATATCAGGTGTTCAGCAACCAGAAGGGAAGGGGTGGGTAGTTGTCCATCTAAGTAATGGTCAGAGGGAGCAAGATGGGAAGATTCTGTGCATTGCTGCACCAAGAATGGATCTATTTCAAAGGCTCCCTGGGACATGAGAGGACTGCTAAAAAATAGTGACCAGTACAGTTCACAGTGCACCTTCCTGACAGGATTTCGTCATTTGTTTGGGTGTTTTGGTTTTTGCATTTTGGAATTCTTTTCTTGATTAGTCCAGGAAGGAATTTCCTTACCCTATGAGATATTTCCAAGAAGAAGGTCACTTTTTATATGCTTGTTTCTTGTAGACCAAGAAGGATCCCTGGTGGTTTCAGTAGTTGCCTCATTCTTACATGGTTTCTTTACCAAAAAGTCACAAATGAAGCAGGATCCAAGAGAGAATCTGGGAGTAAAGAAATTAGATTTAGATGAGAAATGGATTGTGACATGGCTGGGGGGAGCTTCAGTAATTATTTTCATCTGGTTTATATTGGAAACTTCAACAAGACAAATGTAAAAATAGCCTTCATTTTGATTCAGTAACAATCTCAGTGCATCCTTAACTGAGCATAAGCGTTTACTTAGAACTTGTGTAAACCCTGCATTACACTCATTCTTTATTTCCAGTTTCACACTGGGGAAAAACATGTATCCTCAAAAGTTCACCTGCTTTTTTCAACCATGTGCTTTCCCCCATAAACCTTATACTGGCACACGATGACATCAGATGTTTTCAAGGAAGGCTCCAAAAACAAGTCAGGAAGAGTTCCATCCATTTCTGAGAGCAGTTAGGAAATAGCTTCAGTCCTACTCATCATTCAGAAAGAGAACAAATACTATTACTTATCTGTGGGTGATTCATCACTGGCTGTTTTTTCCTTGTGAGGAAGATCACCATCATCACCTGGACTGGAACATTATGTTTCTTATAGAAGAACCACTGTGCTTTTTGGCCACATCAGACATGTATGTATACTGGTCCAGTATGTGATTCATGGGCTCTCCAAAAAATGGTTGAAGCCTCAATCCTTCACTTCTTCCACCAATTCATTGGATGGCTTCAGCTCCTAAGAATGGGTAGTCCATAGCATCAGACAAGCAATTGCTCATCCTTTAGAAAATCTCCGTTTTAAGAAGTTTTAATCTTTACTCCATTCTTATGATGACAGATCTGTTGTGGTTTTCTCTATCAAATTTTTTACTACCTTTTTAGAAAAATTTGGTCCGGATCATGTGCCCAGATGTATATGTGAGCCAAAACCTTGGATCACAGAATCATGGAATTGTTTGGATTGGACGGGACCTTAAAGATCATCTCATTCCCCTGCCATGGGCAGGGACACCTACCACTAGACCAGGCTGCTCCCAGCCCCATCCAACCGGGCCCTGAACACTTCCAGGGATGGGGCATCCACAACTTCTCTGGGCAACCTGTGCCAGTGTCTCATCCCTCTCACAGTAAAGAATTTCTTTCATACATCTAATCTAAATTTCCCTTCTTTTAGTTTGAACCCAAATCAGCTCTGACCATGCAGTACTTTAAATTGTCAAAATTCTAGTCTAATCTTAAGTCTTACCCTTGTGCTTTCAACATGAGTCAAGACAACAATTTTCCTAGGAAAAACAATCAAACACCATACAGACAGTGAAAGAGAAGACTCTTAGGTGGAAAAGTCCTTCTTCATCTCAATGACCATATTCAGGTTCAGCATCTGTACCCCTCTGCTTTCAGAGAAGACATTGCTTCTTCTACCTGGATATCTCTCTATCTGGTGAGCATCCAACAGGCAATGCAAGAAAACAGGGAGCAACTTCTCTGCACGCTCCAGCTCATACCAATGCAATGTGGAGAGGTAGTTTTGTGCACAGGAAGACAGGAAGGTGACATAAGGAAGATACTTGTGTATTTCAAGCTACCTTCTGCACTGGGTGTTCTGACCTTTAGAGAAAGTTAATCATGCCATCTACTTTCACTCTTCATTTAATCTCCCCTTCCCATCTGTTCGGTTTCTCTCAGCTGGAAGCAAGATGAAGAACGAGTACCAGTCAGCCCTCTCAGTGGTCTGCAGCCCACACTTTGGGGCCATTTATTATAAGGCATTAACATCAATTGTCACCTCTATCATGATTGTTACTTCAATCCATCCCAGATTAGTAGGCAAGAACTGATTTTCTAAATATCTGAAATGCAAAATGATCAGACAGATATGCAGTATCAGAAGAGACTGTTCTGATCCTTTGGACTGAACTCTGAAATAACATATGCCAGATGCTTCAGCTCATGTGACAGGTTAAAACCTTCTGCTTGAGTCATAGCATCCCTTTTAGAAAATCTCTTAATCAAGGTTTCATGTGATAGGTGCTCCACCCCTATTGCTAAACAAGATGTTTCCAAAATAGTTAATTACCTTCACTATTTAAAAAAATGCAGACTTGGTGTCTTATTTCCATTTTAAATTTGTCAAATGCCTGCTTCCAGATAGAAGAAATCAGTAAGTTCTTCTTTTTGCCCCCTATTCTAAGGGACCCCATGTTTTAGTAGGTATTATTTATAGGCTATAGCCAGAAGTATGTTTAACCTTTACGTCAATAAACTGTGGTCACACTCATTACTCTTTCAGACCTAGAATTACTCTTCTACTTCTCAATAAGTATTAAAACTTATTTGTTTTGTAGAGCAATCACTAGAACTAAATGCAGAATTCCAGTAAGAAGCTTTCCTGAGCCATACTCAGAGGTAACATTACCTTGTTACTTCTAGAGGCTATTCAGCAGAGGTTAACTTCATCCCAAAACTAAGTGCTAACTCTTGGGACTTTGAGAATTTCAATACAGTCCTGAGAGCTCATCTATTTGGCTGTTATTATGACACCCATCTTCTTCTTAACAAGCACTGTTTTCTAACGAGGATTTCCTCTTTTTATGAGTGACCCACTTGCTTTTTCCTGCAGATACTTAATTTTGCATTTGATTGGATTAAAATGAACACCCTTTAACTGCATCCAGACTACGCAGTGACCCAGGTCCCTTACTTCTGTCATTATTTCATCATTTTTGTATGATTGGCCAATTTTACCAGTAATTACTTCAAATGTCTTTCAGGTAATGTTAGAGAAAGTGAATAGCACAGAGCTTCCAGCACACCGCTGAAGGAGCCTACTAGAATCTCTGCAATTTTATTTGTCACAATTGACAGGTTTTTTGGTGATGTCATTTCTGAGCTGATTTCATTTTCTGTAAAGAAGTGCTATCTCAAATACTCCAGCAAAGTTTAAATACATTTTATGATAACTTACTTTTTTCACCAGACTTGCAATTTCATGCAATCAGTTTCATTTGATAGATCCTATGTTCCATGAAACCGTGATGATTGGTACTAATTGTGTGTCTTTAAATTCTTTGTCATATTATCTCATATCAAAATTCTTATAATTTTTCTGACACTTATGAAAGTTTAACTAAGTTTATCAGGTCACCTAGTTTACACCCTTAAAAATTAATATTAGATTTTTTATTTTCCTGAAATATTTTGAAGGTTTTCTAATATTCCATAAATTTCTAAAATGAACATTAATGGTTCTGCAAATTTCTGAGCCAATTCTTTGAATATTCTGAGTTTCCAATTATCTCATCCCGCAGATGGGAAATATTTAGTAGTAGTTGTTTAGCACAGTCGTCAGTTACTGACTGTTCATACATTAAAAAAATAAATGGATGGATGGATGGATGGGATGGATAGCTGGGTAGACAGATCTCTCTTGGACATGATTAAACAGCAGTGGAAGGTTAAATAATCCAAAAAGTCATCCAACCCTATTAGACACCGGAAAACAGCTGAAGTGCTATGCCCTTGATCTGCAGACACACTCCTTTATTGAGTATTCCAGTACCCATAAATCACCTTACAATACAATACCTTCCAATGCACACATACATTATAGAGCTACTTACATACAGATTGTATCCTGAAATTCTTTACAGCACTAAAAAATTGTGAGGCAGCAGCTAGTACATTGTGTAAAGAACACAGCAAGGTAAAGACCTTGCAAAGCAATTAAAGGAAAACCTCCATCCTCTGATAAGACTAATAAACACAGAGAAAAAGAAACTGAGCAGTCGTAGGAATTAAATAGACTGAAGCAGCAGGGAAGGTCTGAGAAGTACGAGGCCAGGTCCTGACAGGGGAGACAGACAGCAGCCACTGAACTACATCCTTCCCACAGGAAGACTGCTTTGATGTGAGCACCTTATTGCTGCCTTCAGAGTAAAAAATGCCTCTCTAGATCTCACCTTTCACTGGTCAGTAACAAAGGCAAGGAAACCATGCACTAAGGGGACAGTTATGTTAATAAGCAATTGTATCAATAACTAATCAATCCTTAATTATTGACTCAGATTCTTGGAGGAAGGACAGGAAAGTCTAACCAATTACCAGTGCTTTCCGCAGGTCCCTCCATTTTAGTATTCCCAGACACATGGTGTGACTCTTGCGACTATCCTGTGTAGGGCCAGGAGCTGAACCCAATGATCCTTGTGGGTCCTTTCCAGCTCAGGATATTCTATGATTCCCTGATTCTAGTCTGGCCAAGCTCCCTACTTATGGCCTGGGTAGAAGCACTTTGGACAGAACAGAAGCAGGAGGCACGGACTTCTCCTTTGCTAATGCCTAGGCCACGTGCGTGGCATTTCTTCTCTTTCTCTCCCACAGGCTGAGGAGCAGATCCGTGGTCTTCTGTTATTCTCATTTCCCTCTAGTAAAATCAGTATGGGTTGAATGTCAAAAGGGAAAAGTTCAGAGATGCTCTCCTTAGCTAGTGACTTTTTTAACTGAAGGAACAAGAAGCACCAAGAAAGATCCCTCATGGCAGTCAGACAAATACTCTGCTAGCCAGAACTAGTAAAAAAATCTGGCCTAAAAAGAGCCAATAAGCAGCAATTTCTACTTGCTTCTGTTGCAATCTCTTGCAAAGCCTATCTCTGAGATGGCAGCAAGTGTCTGGAATATAGCTAAAAATACTCTTCTTAGTTTTAAGACAAGTATAATATTCGTTTCTTTGATGTCCCTCTTTTCCTTTCCTCTGCCTGAAGGCAACCAAGTTACATGAGTGGACCTGCTTTTAGGATCACTTGCCCCCGGTTCAGGAGTCTGGATGAAAAACTTGCATCTGGACCTCATTTGTGGTCTTGACTCCTGATTTAAGGGAAGTTCAGGATAGTTACCATGCACTGGGCTCCATCCAGAGGAAAGTTCCTGCCCAAGAGAGACAACATGTTGTCCCAACCTGGTAGCAGATTATCAAGAGGCTGTTTTGCACATTAAACACTAATTCTCCTTGCTGGATGCAAAGAGAAACAGAAAACTCGGACCAATTAAGGACCCATGGAAACGTAACAATGTGCTCATTCAGTACTGCTCTTAGTGCACAAACTAATTCATGGACATGCAGAGACAACACAAAGTTTACAAAACAGTCTTCAGATGTACTCTGAGATAGATTGTGAATTCCCTTCTTTATCATCCTGGCTGATTAAAACAGAAAAACAGCCCTTAGGTAGTATTTGTTACATAAAGACAATGGTGATCATGCTGATCATGTCATGAGAAAGGCACAAAGCTCCTTCCCCACGCCACACTACAAGGACTTTCTGTGGAAGAAAGGGGGAGAAAATAAAGCAATTCCAAAATTCTACCCCAGCTTCTGTCTGCTAATAGTTTATACAGTCCTACAGGAAAAGAGCAGGCCAGAAGAAGTAGTGAACTCCAACAACAGTACCTTTCCTGGAAGATGCTGTGCAGAATCAGAAAGATTAGATGCCCTCAGTTGCTGTCCTAGCAGCTTTCTCCGTTCTCTGCCGCTTTTGATAAATCATTTATTAGAACAGCATTTTTACATAATCCCTGGGGGGGAAGAAAAAGGAAAAAAAGAAAAAAAACCACCAATATCCCCCCCATAAAGTAGATTTATCACAAAATGCTGTCCTCCTACCAACTGTCTTCAGATCAGAACATATATTTCTCTGATTATTAATTACCTGATGAACAAAAAGAGCTTCAAGCTTTTTAACCTCTCCCTTTCTCTTTTGTCCTTCAAGCGTGTAGATGACAATGTGGGGGTGGTGTTCAAAACACAGATAGCAACTGCAGTACTGCCCTCATGTTTTGAGCCCATGAGCTCAAATATTAAAGCCATTTAGGAGCCAAGTATTTAAGCTATTTTCCCAGTACATACATTCTGTTCCTCGTCAAACATGTTTAAATTGTCATAGTAACATGAATCCTGCTGACAGAGGTGAGGAGAAACAAAGATGGTTAACTGCCAATACTATATGTAACAACAACAACAAAAGTCAAACCCGCCAGTAGGTATTTGACCTGAGAAGAGAAAGGAACATGCTGTTGTTAGCCCAACATGCCTGTCTACTGCCTATCCCTTATCCACTGTAATGTCTCAAATCTCAGGATAAGCCATAGCTTTTCTTCTCTTTGGAGTTCATCCAAATACCTTCAACAATGTGAAACACACCTACACATAAATAACACAGGAGAGCAGGAGAATTGAATGCACCAGCAACTTCTGAGCATATCAAGGCCCCTGAAAGCTAAACCAGTGAAATTAATCTAGAGTAATTAGCTACTCTGTCCCTAGAATGTTCTCACAAAGAAAATACAGTTATTGGCATTTTCCTGTCTCTTTCCACAGCTTTCGATGCCCAGTTCCTCTACCCTCAGCATCCAGCCAGTCGAGATTTTTATATTCCGTCAGTGAATATCAGAACAACTAACGAGAAAAAGATCTGGTCCAAATCTGTAGGCAACTAATACCAAAATCAGAGTACAACTCCCAGCTTCATTATCTGGTCTAAATGAAATATAGTGAGCAAATGCTCTTCTGATCTCTCTTATTAGTCCCATTTGTTAAAATGTTGTATTATTTACAGCTTTGCACAGAATGAAGAAACTGGCTTAGAATTTCATCTCAAAAGCAAAGTGATTATAAAAACTAGTATAGCTTTGTGAGCTTATCTCACAGCAAGGTTCTTGCAGAGGTACGACTATATTAGCACCCCACCACAAGGGCTTATCCCTCAAAGTTCTAGTCTTGGCAAAAGTAGAGAAATAACAGTCTTCTGTCATAGTGGGCAGAATTTCTGGAGGGGTTTGATTCACCAACTAACATCTCTTTGGGGAGTGACCCACCCAGGCACTAGACAGTTAACATTTTACCTTAAGATGTCACTCCTAACTATGGAACCAGGTAGATCCTGCAAGAGAGGTGCCTTGATTTAAGCTGGGTGCCTATCTTCACTGGCAGCCAGCACTGGTGCCTGACCAGTGATTTGAGCACAGCTAGGGGTGTCCTGATAAAAGAGAGAAATCCTGCCCTACACTCCATTGACTGCATTGGCTGGACCTCCACTGATTACTGTAGGGTCCTAAGGTGTCTTGTTCACAAATGGATGAACGTGCAGGCACAATTTAGGTGTGCACATTTAGTCAGCAGGAGGGACATCCCAACAGGACCTGTTGCAAGAGTAGAAATCAAAGTTCCCAGGCAAGGTAGGTTCTCTAAAGACGCGAGCTAAGCAACCATCCAGCTGCAGCCAACTCAGCTTTGATCGCTGTGCATATCTTAAAAAAGTAAGCATACCTGGCACTTCTCCCTAGCACTAGGGACTGCTGGCACAAAATGGCCTACACCCAAATTATCAAATCCTCTCACTTTCCAGAACATCATGGTCCATCCAAGTTAACCACTGAATACAGCCTGTCTTCTGTGCTAATACTCAGACTTTGCCCAAGAATTGTTTGGTGTTAAACACAAGTCAAAAAACCCCAGCAGTACAGATTATTAGGTTCCAGTTTCTCTGAACTTCCCTGGCAAAACTTTAGTCTACCTTTTAGGTGTAACTGATGTGTGTTGGCTGGGACTATCAGCACTCCAGATGTGATTTTTAAAAAGAAATAGGTTTCACCACATCCTATATTCAAAGATGTGAAGTATATAGACAACATATTTAAGGTCAAAGCTCAAGGAAAGCATCCCCAAGGGAATTTCCAGAAGTATTTTAAGTCTGAATGTATTTGAGTGAAACTAGGAAGTGTTTAGTTTATTCCTTTGCTGAGATGGAATCATAGAACTTTGTTGATAGATTATTCAAGTAGTCAGATGTTAACTGGTAACATCACCAGGTGCTTACTGGCTACAAAGTGATGGCAAGAGCAGATCCATTGCTATTGAATAAAACCACAGCTCATTACTCACTATAGCTCTCCAGTTTTCTCCATAGAAATTGATGATTGCTGTGGGGCTTGAGAGTACTTTTTGTCTGTTCATCTTCAGAGCTGCAGTGTTGGTACCTCCTCATCCAGGTGGTTGGCAGGAAAACTGCATGGACAGCCAGTTAACTCGGAGCCTTGGCTTCAAAAGGGGAGAACAAAGATTCCCTGTTCAGTCCATGGGCCTCCCTGTTAAAACCCCATGTGCTATACTCAGTAAACCCGTTGTATCACTTTGAGAGACTAAGACCATAAGTTTTATGTCCTGTCAGGAAGTGACATTATTAGCCAAGGTCAGGGAGCACAGTTTAATGCAGGAGTGAGAAGATGCCTCTGCATGCACAGCTCTGTGTCTTTTTCAGATGCAAGCCACCCTGTGTGACCTGTGAGTCTTTCTTCTGAGGAGGAACTAGACCAGGGAGGAGGGGCTGCTGAATGCATCCACAGCACAGCCCAAGGCTGTAAGCCAGGCCTGGTGCTGTTGTCAGGAGCAGGTGTATACCTGGCAGCAAGCACTCAGCATTAGCTTTTTGAGGGGCTCGCAAAAACCGTCTCTCATTTCAGCCTGTCTGTTGAGCAACACCAGGCTCCTAGGATTGATTTGTGCTGCCAGAGCCTTGCAGGGGTGGGTAAACAGATGGCTTTGTCTGGAGAGCAGGCTGGTCCAGGCTAGTCTCACCCAAGGTTTGTGCTCAGAAATGTTGTTGGCACGCAGGGACATTTCTGGCAAAAGTAGCAGAGGCAATGCTTGTACAGTGTGATGGCCCCCTGCCTCACTAGTGCCTCAGACCCATGGTTGCTCCAGCTACAGCCACATACAGTCTGGGCAAATGAGGCCTTTTTTTGGATCTAACATAAGAAAAAAGTTTTTAAAATACTTTTTTTAAAAAAGTAAACCCATGCCAAAAGCCCTTCCTGAAGCTGAATGCATTAGTTGCATTGCATCCTGTGTGGTTCTGACCTATATTATTTCATCAGACAGTTAGAGAACAAACTGAGACGAAAAACATCTTAGGTGACCTGTAATAAAATATTGAGTCGCTATAGTTGTTTCTAGTGCTGGATGTGCTCCATTGTTGATTGGAAGATTTGCTGGCAAAGTATGAAAATCCATAGGGAAACCATGTTAGGAAAGCACTTGTGTTCATCTCTCAACTGCAGAATCAACATGGAGTCTGCAGAAATTGCCAGTGATTAAAGCTCTTTATATTGCTTGGCTGGCCAACAATCAAACTATTCATGCCAATTAATACGATAATGGAGAATTTATTAAATTCACATTTTACTTATATTGCCATAATAAGGAAGTAGCAGTAGGTGTATCGGGTTCCCCCCATCATCAGTATTGGAAGGCAAAGAAAAGGTTATGCTGGCAAGTTAAGGAAGGCCTAGAGGTTTACCCCAGTCACAATGCAGGGAAATGGAGGAAGAGAGAATGCCTTGAGACCATGCATTACATCTGCTGACTCCCAGCTCAAAGGTGACCCAAATCTTGTGGTATCAACATTTGGATCCCTGTGCTCCACATAGTGTTCAGACTGGCACTCAGCCCAGGCAGTGTCCTGGGACACTGATCTGTAACAACCCCTCCTATCCTTTGTCCCACATTGGCAACCATCCTCTCCTCACTCTCCTGCCCACCTGCCCACCCTCCTACCTGCTCACCTCCCCCTCTCAGCGCCCTCACCCCCTTCCCCATGTTCATTCTCAGTGGTCGTTGCATGTACGTGCCTTGGCACCCTTCAGCTCGTTAAGTCCCCTGCCTTGCCTCATGTTTTGACAGGTTTTGTGAGTTTTGACAATCCTGCCAGTGCCCAAGCTGCTATCCAGGCCATGAATGGATTCCAGATTGGCATGAAGAGGCTGAAGGTGCAGCTGAAGAGGCCAAAGGATGCTAATCGTCCCTACTGAAGGGTTGTGGGAACCACTGGATACACAGCACTAGCACAGGTAACTGCATGGGGAAGGAGGTGTCAGCTACACTCGTAGCGTCTCTCTGTGTTTTAGACCCTCAAGGAGATTGAGCTCTGTGACTCTCTATCTTCTGCCTTTTTGACTCCGGCTAGAGCCACTCTGCTCAGACACACATTCACACATAAACCAGGAACTGTTTGTGTGTGTCTCTCTAGAAAAAGAGGTGGAAGGATGTTTACCAAGGGATAAGACAACTTCCTCATCCCAGGGGCATCCTGCATCTCTAGAAAGTGTTTCTGGTCACTAGAGGAGAGTCAGCAGCTGTCCTGATTCCACTTGCTCAGTGAAAGAGAGCATTTCTGGTGCTTGAAGAAAATCTGCAATTAAGAGGTGGGACTGGGCTGCAGTTTAATCCCAGGTGACTGGACTGGGACAGTGTCTGTCTCAATAGCTCTGTGTTGCAAACGTTTCAAAGCATTCTTCATTCTTCATGCGGTACAGTCTGTATCCAATTCCATCTCAGCATAATAACTTAATGTAAATATGTCTCTCTGACAACCAAATAACCCCTGATTTATTTCTTCACAAACCCAAGAAATTAATAGAAGGATCCATGTTCACTTCTTGGTCAGTTGTTTTAAACTCCTGTGTGTAGATAAAACCCAACCAAAGCCAAGGAAGCTTAGCTGGAGTGAGGACCTGGGGTCTTGTTTTCAGACTCATGTGCCACGTATTGCTGGAAAGAAGCCAGCTGGATGTTCCAAGGGAACTTCTAGTACCTGTGACAGCACCAAAAATACCAGAAGCAGCAGTTGGTTTCATTGGAATCCCAATGTATCACCAATAACAAAAATGAAGATGTTTCCAAAATCGGAAATCTTTTCCACCACTGGCTGGCTCTTCCACTAGGTAATCTTTGAGAAACAGAAATATAAACCCCTGTGTGCTTGTTTACAGAGACAGGAAGTCTCCCTATTGTTAAAACTGTTCCACACCAGAGATTCCCCAATAAACTCAGCACCTAGGGAGGCCCTAAGCAATTTGTACTCCTGAATTAGTGATAAAGAGTTTGGTTAGGTGACCTTTCTATGTCGTTTTAGCTGTAATGTCTAAGATTCTGTGATTTTTATTCAGGCCTCTTTTGACTCATCTAAGACAGGCAGGAGATCCCTATCTTCAACTTTCCCAAAGAAAAACAGAGTGTTTTAATTTTTCACTGGCATCTCAAATATCTTTGAAAAATGTATTTTTTCCAGTCTTCGGAGCAGTATCCTTTCCAGTGAGAATTCAGGAATGGGATCAAAATGCCTTTGAAAGAGGTGCTGCACTGAAGACAACATAAAGGAGATTAAGAAACTTTTCAATAAATATATTAGGTGCATATGCAAGAAACAGCTTCCATAGTGTAGAATCTCCTTTATATGTGACTATATGGAGATAACTGTCAAAGCATTTTCCCCCTTCAAAAACCTCTTTTCTTTTCCTTGCTTATGAAAAGGCCTCTTGGAAGCTTGAAACCAAAACATGTTGCCATATCCAAATGCTTTTTGCTTCATCACACTGGCTTTTTTCTGCAGGCTTTGCTGGGGGAGGGCGGGGCGTGCATGTATGCAATTGTGTTAAAGCAGGGGCTGCATTGGTCAGGGAGGTTTTCCATGACACCTGCAAAGGGATCAAGGAACACAAAGGTCTCCCTAGTTAGGCACCAAGCTGTATGTGCTAGCATAGCTGTGCTCACTGAGGTTATGCTTGTTTCTCATGGTGTTGTTAGAAGATGCAGGGCTGCAGATACCTGTGTTGTTAAAGATTCACTAGTATGAGTCCGCAGTGTTTTTTATTATTGTGGTTCATCAGGAAGTGCTCTGAGGTCTCAGCTTGTTTCCTACAAAAAGTTTACTCACTAGTAGGACTAAGATTTGTTGTTTGGGTACTTCCCCCCCCCCCCCCCCCCCCCCCCCCCCCCAGTAAATTATATTAAAAGGAATCAGCAGGTAAAATAGTAATAAAATTCCACACGTTTCTCTTAGAGCATTTTTTCCTTTCCTTCACCTGTAGTAAGCAGAGCACTCTTGAAGTGTTGCCTCTAGGTAGGAAGTCCTTTAGCCTTCCTGGCTTTTACTTTGGCTTTAGTGCTCTGCTGTCCAGAAAAATCGTTCAGTTCTTACCACCAGATCACTTCCACCCTTGGCTTAGAGGAGCCTTGTTTAGAGACCCTGTCAAAATGTATCTCAGAGGTCTTTATTCGCTTGCATACTCGCACCTTGTTGAGCCCACTGAAGGAGCTGTACCTGACTTTTAGCAGAAAGGAGTTCTCCAGGAAAAAAGTTTTATACATGTCTTTTTCCACCTAACAGAAGGAATTGCCTGAGTGTGTGTGGCCCCAGGAGGACACTGCAGGAACATTCCCCAGGGGAGGGTTTGGGTTAGCACAGGGCAAACCATGCTACAGTAGACTGTAGAGGACACTCGGTGACAGCAAGGATACCCAGAATGTCAGCAGGGCTTGAACCCAGGTCTTTCTTCAGGTCATCTGCCTCCCAGAGCTTGGGAGCATCAATACCAGCACCACAGAAGCAGGCAGGATTCTCAGTCACAGTGGCCATAGGTCAGCTTCCCACCGGGGCTGGGCAATAGTGGCCAGCACAGGGCTAAGCCCTCAGGAATAAGCCTGACTCAGAGACAGGTCATCTGCTCTTGGCTCAGCACAGTATTATTGTACCTCCACTGCTGGCTTGATTTGCAGCTTCCTTTAACTGATCGAAACACAACAACTCTGCTGTGAGTTTTATCTATCTTTACTTTGGATGCAGCTCTTCAGTGTCTTTAATTCCAATCTGAAGCATGTGCATAACCATATTGACATCAGGGCAATTACTTGTGCTTCAAGAGGATGCTCAAGAAACTTTTTAATTGGGATTTTTCCAAGGAAGGGCTTTTTTCTATTGAATTGCTTTCAAAAAATAAGTTGCCAACAACAACAACAACAAAACAAACAAACAAAAAAAAGCAGCACCCGGTTTCGTATAATCCACCAAGGTGCTTTTTTCCTAACTGAGAAAGAGCTTCACTAAATTTTAATTCTGGATGCACGATTTTTTTTTTTTAACTTATAAGTCTCCCTTTTGGGACACAAGCAGTCTAGGCCACAGTGATTTGAAGTCCTTTGTTTTCTTTGCAAAGTGCTCTAAAGTGCTGTTGAACACTGAAAGGGTCTCTGTGATGTGGCAGATAAGCCCAAAGCTTCAGCAAGGAAAGCCCTGAAGAATTTAGATGGCAAAGTGGCTGTCCCATTCTCTTTTTTCAATTAAAGAGGTGGTTGTAGTAAAAAAAAAAAATAAAAAAAAAAAAAGGAGGAAGGATGAGCTGGGAGAAAGCAAAAGAGAGGAGGATCATTTGAGGCAACTTTGCCAAAATCAATATATTCTATTACCAATCCCCCCTTAGGACTAGGAAGCAAGGACTCAGAGACACCCCATGTGTCTTTCAGATAGTGAATGCACAAAATAATTAAGAAAAAGCCAACCTGAAATCCACAGCTCCTTTAGGTGGCCATTCCTAGGAGTCCTTCAGTGGCCTGTGCTATGACAAAGTTGCAGGTGCAGCCTGCAGTGCCTGGGGCTGTGCGTGAGCCCTGGGCCCGTGGGGACTGCTGGGACAGGCAGGCATGTGAGGACAACACTGCCTGGAAAACTGCATGGCACACAGCTCTTCCAGAGCTCAGGACAGCACAGAGCAGCCCAGGAGCATCCAAAGATCAAAAAAAGGCACTGCACACACAAGAGCTGTGAAAATCCTGCCCATTCTCCTTCTCTGGCTTCATTGCAGTGACCACTCATTGGCAAAGTGATGTTTTCCATCTCAGACAGACACTCTGCTGCTGAAGTTTTATTTAAGGCTAAAGGTGCAGAGACATTTGGGTGAGACTAACCCAGACCACTGACTGGCATGAAACTGAGTGAGACAAAGTGAGTGAGAGCAAGACAAACTGAGTGAGGCAAAAGGGAAACAGAAGAGTAAAAACAAAAAGGAAAAAGATCAACAACTAGATTTTTTTAGCTGTGTTCCTGAGTAGTGACAAAACATTAAATTAATGCACTGTCCAAGCAACCTGCTTCTCCAAAACACCAGGGGAAATAACATAGGCCAAAGCTCAAATACAAAAAAACCCAGACATTTTCAGGTCCTCCTTCACTGCTTCTTAAACACAGACTATGTGGTTTATTGTAAAGTGGGTGAAATGCATGTTTTTGCAGCTGTCTCAAATAGGTGGTATTTTTACTCTGAATAAATGTCTTTCTTCTTTTTTTTCTTTTTTTTTTTTCTTTTTTTTTTTTTTTAATTGGAATGTATAGTTTACCAGACTGGAAAACTTTGCATTTTTCTCTTTTTTTTTTTTTCCATAATAAGAGAAAAAAATAAAAGCAACCCAAACTTTGTTTTAAAATAAGCATATACTATCAGCCAAAAATAAAACAAACAAGCAAAACTCCAAATAGCCACATGAGTGGAAAATTTCTGGCTTCTCTCGTCATTTCAGATGGCTTCAGTGCAAAGTCCAGTGAAAGTGTATTTTTTACTGAAATTTTTGTTGCTTATGCCTCTCAGCTAGCTCTCTATTACCTCTAGTGAGAAGCTATTCTGCAGTTGCATTGATCTCACTGTTTTCTATTAGGCTGTTCATCTTGAGATTCATCCCAAATATCCTTTTTCAAGATAAAATCCCATTTCTTGTAGTTGTGCCTCCTACAATCATGCTAACCAGCTCCTCTTCCACCTGCACAGATTATTGTTGTTTCGCTCTTTTAGTCATCACTTAGATTGTTTAGGACTTGCTTACATTATGGAAATTTGCACTAGTATAATTGCATCAAAACAGTACTCCAGCACAAGCTTTAATATGAGTGAATAAAGAGAGAAAAAAAATCAGCACAGCTTAATTTTGGAAAGTCTGTTCAGGTACTGGAAAAACATCACCTCAGCCAGTATTTTTTTCTGTTCTTTGGATTACTTTTGTTTTTCATTTCCACTGACACCTGTGATTAAATTAAGCATCCCTCACTGTGTTTGCAACCCAAACTTTGTGCTGTTGTGCTTGTACTCAGAGAATGGAAGTGAATTGTACTGGGGGAGGCTAAAACAGGACTCCTGAAGGTGTTTGCAAGACTGACAAGGAAATCCTTTTCTTCTGTCTGATAATTTTTAACCTGTCTGTCCATGTAAATTACTGATAACTTTATTATGGCAAAATTCTCATGTCTGTTCTACAAACCACAGTTTCAATACCAGAGCATGCAAAATCCCATTTGCTAATTATCTTATTCTAAGATTGGCACTCAATATAATGCACTGATGGAAAACGACAATAATTAATTACTGCATTTACTCCAAAATTACAATCAGTAATTACTGCTCTGAGACTGAATTCCATTCAGCAATATTTGGAACTTGTTCTTCCTCAAAGCAGGGCAGCTTTTCAGGAGTATTGCTGTGTTTGCATCTAAATGAGTCCATGTAGGTCACTAACAGATACGCGCTATTTGTCATGGGAGCGATAGAGCAGCACAAAGCAATACCACAACACTTCCCCTCAGTTTGGAGCAGGAATTCTTCACTAAAACCCATGTCCCCACTTTTAGAAAGATGTTAGATAATATAAATACTTCAGAATTAAATAACAGATATTAAAGCAGCCTCCCACTTCTCATCCTGCTGTGATGCTCTTGGCCCTGGCACTCTGAAGTAAACTTCTGGAGAATTGTGAGAACTTTTGCCAAAGACTCAGCCAGCAAAGAGCCTTCTGAGTTGTTCCTACTGTGAAAAGACCAGGAGCTTGTTAGGGTTGTGCCCTCTTCAAAGGCTTCCAACAGCAAAACCCCCAGAGCTGCAGGGTTGACTGGAGGGTGGTAATGTCATATTCAGCCACTTGACCAAGATTAGTGTGGGAGTTCATATGGACAATGTCACACAAATTACCTGAGTAAGTCAGATTTTAGAGCCTTTCTGAGCTCAGTGTGAGTTTCAATTGCATCAGTTACTGGGCAGCTGCAGTAACCTGAAAACAGCGGCCTTTGAAGGAACATTTTTAAAAGGTTCGTTCAGCACAGAGAATTGCTGGGCCAGTGCATGAGGGAGCTGCAACTTGACGAAAAACTGGAAAATATAAGAAAATGAAAGAGTAGGTGTTTGAAACAGCCTTGATTTGAAATGAGAGCCAAAGAGATGGAAAAACACAAGAGACATCCATAGCCAAATTTTTTGTTCAAGCAGAGCAGCAAACACTGACAGAATGAATCCCCTGCTAAATAAAATATGTACAAAACAAATGAGAGAAGGCAAAGACCCACAATGAAAGAGGATTGTGAAAATACAGGATGAGTCCTAGAAAACAAGCATAGTCATTTTTCTGCAGGACCTTCAAATAAATTACAAGTCAGCAAAATCCATTGATACTGGAACACTAGGGAGACCAGTACTCACTAGTGAGCAAACAGGAAATGGGCATGCTATCAATTTGCAAATGCTACTCAGGGAGAGAGCAAAGAAAGGTCTAGAACTTCAGAGATGTTCTCAGATGGCACCATATTTGAAGGCAGATAGAGCTGTCTTTGGTGTGTTCAGTTAATACAAACATCAGCACCATGAACATGCTTTTTTGTCCAGGTAAAGACAATGTGAACAGTGTAGGCCAAAGGCAGGGTACAGCTCTAGGTCTAAGAAGAAGGTTAAAACCTTCTTCCAGGGAAACTGGAAATTCCCAATGAAATCAGAATTACAAGTCAGCCCCAACATGTGATTCACAGGACTCAGGTCACTTGTGCAGCACTGATCAGTAAGCTGAACATGACCTGATCTTTTTGTCACTGACCTTTGAGAGCTACTGCAGAACCATGAATTGAAGCTCTGTGGGGTAGTGTTTGGCACTTACACTGTAGAGATAAAGAAAAGGGAGGCTAAAAAACTCCATGAAATTTACTCTGCAGGGGAAAACTGCTACAGGAGTTGGCAAGAATCTTAATAAGGGGTTGCAGAGTACTCCATCAATGTGAGCACCTTAAATTGATGTCCTTATGGTTTGGAAGGCATATACAATCAGCTGCACTAGAACACTGTTTCTCGTTCCCACAGTTATACCCAGTGATATATCAAATGCAATAATTGCATATTTGAATAATTCATAGGTACGGTAACTTTGGCCAGATACAAGTGAATATCAAAACTCTGGTCTCTGAAGTGTTTGATTCAGCTGTAGCAGAGAATTGAAGGTTTACGGTACAAACCCTGCTTCTCAGGTGTCTTTCATCCTGCCCTGTGACTGCAGTTATGAAAAAAAAGAGAGTTTTTATTTCAAACAGTTCATTTTTCCACTTAGCTGAGCTTCATCCAACCTTTTTGAAATATTGGGTAGAAGGCTGAGCTGGAAGGGAAGGGAGAACAGCAGTCAAGTCATTTCCCAAGCAAGAAGCAGAGTAAATGAAAACTCAGTGCTCTGTCTGGAAAAGTACTAACCACAACCATGATCAGGATAAGTTCTTGGGCAGCGCCAATCACCAGCTGCTCTGAAGCCAGTGAAGTGACACTGATTTATGGCAGCCAAGGATTCAGGCCCACTATTACTTACTTAACTCTAAATGTTCTCCTAGCAGAGATGTTTCAATTATTTGCAATTATAGAGGGAGATGCAATGTCACCATTCTGGCTGCTCAAATCTTCTTGGAGCAGAGAGACTAGGGAATGATCATGCCTACCTCCAAATATCACCATGGCTCATTTTAAAAATGCCTTTTTATGATAATGACTTGCAAACAGAAGAAAATCTCTTGCACCCATGGAAAGCTGCAGTTCCACACTCAAGTAATCCTCTTTAGAAAGCAGATTTTTGATGTTATTGAGAGATACATCCTCCCTCCCCAGCTCTTCAGATATCCCTTTTTCCTGTGTAAAACAGATCCAGCAGCTGGGCTGCCTGAAGCATCTGTTCTATGCAGAGCAATAACACTCTAAAATCCTCACAGTGACGAGATGCCTACCTTTGAGATTTCTGGCTCTATGATGTCCAGTCCTTGAAGCCAAAGGTATCTTTTGGTTTATTTGGATGTGCTGTAGACCATGGTTGTTATAGTAGACTCTTAAAAGCAGGTTGTTCCAAAAGAAAATAGGTTTTCACTACCTTGATTTCTAAGGATTTGGAAACAACTGGGACATTAAACCCATGGGCTGTACAGTCAGCTAAAAATGTGTCTTTGATGGATAAAGTTCTCTATTTTTCTCTACTCTCTTGAAGCATCTCCACTCATGAGCAGAGGTTGCATCCCATTTGCCATGATGTATGACACATGAATGCTTTCCATGCTCTTTATTTTTCTCTGTGCATTCTTCTTGCACAGTACGTATTTCTCCATCATGGCAGATGGGACACTGGGAAAGGAAACCAGGCAGGCAGCCCAATGCCAACTGTGGGAAATTGGGCTCTCACATGTCAGTTTTAAGAGATTTGGTGCTTTCAGACAGGGGTTTATTTGGGGGGTTTCTGTCTTCTGCTCTTAGGTTTCAAGGGCATTGTTTAGTACAGACCATACAGACCTTGTTACACAAAATCCCAACAGGAATTCCTACTGGCCTTGTTCCCATTACCCAAGAAGACCAGTGCAATGTAATTTAGATAAAGGTGTACAGATCCTCATCAGGAGTAAAAGAATAGCTCACTCCTGTAGAGGTATTCCTACACTTAAACCTGAATGGAGGAATTTATGTCCTTAGATGGCTTTGTTGAGGAGCATGCTAACGTGCTGTGAGTAATTAGTAAAGGCACACAGACTGGCACCATGGTTGTCTCTGGGGTCTTTCCTCTTTCAGCACAGACGCACTTCCTGAGAGTCTGACTTCTGGGACTCACCAGGGATTCCTGGAAGTGACCCCAGGATGCTGCTTAGGATTAAAATGGAAATAATTTCTTTCTTCCGAAATGCTCTAGAATAAATGAGTTGTCCTGAGGTTCACAGGTATCTGAAGAAGTGCTGGGCCTGTCCTTCAGCTGGGGAAAAAAAGTAGGCTTTAAGGGAGTGATGATGATTTGTGCCAACTAAGCACTTGCCATGGGATTTGGCCACTTGTGCTCAGGGAGCAGAAATCTTCTGCTTTTTCTCTTCTAATCTTTCAAATTGCCTCTGTAATTTTTTCCCCAAGTTGTGTGTGCTCAGTGTGTTCTGTCGATGTGAGAAGTGGTAATGTCACTCTGATAGGAGTTTTATGGTTCACAGAAGGCAGGATTTGTATTGAGATAGACAGATAGATGGATGTCTGGTGCCTGAACACAACATGTTACAGAGATTGACCCAAAATTTTCAACACTAAAATCCCAAACGATAGACCGAGGGAATCTCTGTCTGGGAGATTTCAGATGGATTTTATCTCCTTTTTTTCTGATTAATACAAGCCTTTAAAAGCATATCATCCCTGTCCCTTTGCCCAAATAATTGGAGAAGATCAGAGTAAAGAAGGATCAATAGCAAATAAGTAGTCTACATTTTCTCAGGTGTCAGTGTAAAGGAGGTCAGACACTCCATACTGGGAAGGGAAGGATACACAGTTAGGGGAGTCTGGTGTGTGTTCAGATAAGGAATGTTCATCGTAAAAAGGAAGAGGTGAATCCTGTTGCCCATGCCTCTGGTGAACTCGAGGAAGGTGGTAGTGATGCTCATGTCCCTCTGACAAGCCAGGCTCAGGGCCACACTGAGTTCTGGGCTCTCCCTGCACATGAGAGGTAAATGGAAAGGAGCAGAAATGCTGGCTGATGGGAGCAGTAGGGACACCATCCTGCCAAGTTGCCTGCAGAGCCTGGAGCTGCCTCCTAATGAAGGCAAGCGGCTGGTCACAACTGGAGGCGAGCTGTTCCCCATTTGTTTGTGCTCCTCGGAGTGGCAGGGATCTGCTCTCCATCAGAATAATCCAATTGAACAAAATGATTCATATTAGCAGGCACATCTGTCTGAGGCCAAAGCAGAACCCTGGTGTTAGTTTAATAAATGGCGTTCATTAAACTCAGCTGAAAATATAATCTGGAGAGACTGATGGGGTGAACAGAGCAAAGAATAAGCAAAAGGAGTTAGCAATTATCAGATGTCATTTGTTCTACTGGTACCATGGAATAGGAGCTTGTTTGCTGAAATCTTAATTTCATTTTGCTGAGGCAGAATCCATCAGAGAAGCTTATGCTGCAGCTATGATTCCTGTATGTCAGCCCTTGGTAGGGAAAGGGGCATTTTTCTTTCCTCCTTTTCTACCAGACAGAGCTCTGAAGGAGCACAGATCTCAGCAGAAAGCCCAAGAACAGGAAAGATGCAAGGAGCAGACTTTCCTCTGCCATGAAAAGACTGCAGAGTGAAGTTCCCTGTGCTGCAATGGAGAGAACATGGGCAGTGCTTTGGGACAGGAACTTTGGGTATTTCCAATGCAGTACAAGCCGTAAATCTTCCCTGTTCCTCTACCATTCCCCCTCCATACCAAGATGGTGTAGAAACAATCCTCATTTGACTTCAGGACCATTTTACACTCTACAGGGTAGGGGCCAGTGTTTCCACAGGCAAATGTTTCCCTCTTTTCAGATTATACAAAGGTTGGGTTCTTCTTGGTGGTTGGGTCAGGGAAACTCTTACAGCCGTGCACTGGTGGCTGTCCAAGGCAGCACAGGTGAGGAGGCACAGGCACAGGCATTGAGGTGCTGGAGGCAGCCCACACTGCCAGAGCTTAACCCTGGTGGTCTGGGGCTGCCTCCTTCAGGCCCAGCTCTCACCCTGTTCCAGGTCAGCCAGCTCAGTTATTAGGCATTAACATTCCTGACCATAAGTCTCCACATAAAACACTGAACCCAGAGGGAGTGCTCTTAAGAGGGAGAGCTGCCTTTCCCAATTCCTTTTGAGCAGCGACAAGCTTCTTGGGACTGACTTACAGAATGGTCAGCATTTGAAGATTGGCTGGACAACTTGTTCCTTGCAAGTTGCTTTGGTTTTGTTTAGTTTTAACTTGTTCCTATGGGTATTCAAATGGTCCTTGGTGTGCTCCAGGGGAAGGCAAGAAAGGATTTTGTATTTATAGACTTGCCAGAGCTATCGAGTCCCAGCCAGTTAGAAAAAAATCAAAAGAATAATGGAGGAGAAGGGAAAGCTTGACCTCATGAGCTTTCACCGTTGATTAGTTTGTTGGTGTCAGGAAGCTTTTCTTGTTCAGGGCAGGCTAACAATGAAATAACTTTTTTCCCCTACTCTTTAATCCGTCTCCTGTATTCCCAAGGGGAAGGAAGAGCCAATACCTGCCTTCCTGGAGTTTTGCTTCAGAGGAAGAAAGTGCATGGACTTGCACACCAACAGCAAGGGGCTGGTGGGTTTGGGTTTTTCCAAGATCCACCTTCTCGTTGTGCCCTTTGGCAAGAGGCTGAACGCCTTCCATTTCCCTCAAAATTGTGTAAGAATCAGTTGCAGACATGAGCTGCTCTGGCGATGGTCAGAGGTTTTTCTTGCCCTGGTGAGCACGAAGGAGGGAGGGAGAGTTGCAGGGGTGGGCAGCATTTTTCTGATATTTACCCTGGACTCCACCATGGCTATCAGGCTTCCTTCACAGCCATGGAAGTGGGTGAGCCAAGCACTGAATCCCACCTCTTGCCCACTGACATTCCTCAGTTTGGTTAATCCAAATTTGTAGGCAGAGGGAGGAGCATAAAAGGCTTAGGTTAACTTGATCCTGTCATTTGTATGAGACTGGTGAGAAACTTGCTGAATTTGCTTGGTTCAGCTCCGTAGATCAGGGAATGATAGCACTCCCAAGCCAGCACAGCTGCAGGCACAAGGGGACATGCTTCATAAGCACAGGCTATCTGAGGTGAAAATGAACCAGAAACATAAAGAACTGAGACTGATCAGACTCAACTGGATGCAAATAGAATTTGGGGTTTATTTTCAATACTCTTTTCAACGTATATTGAACTAATCTTGTGAACCAGACATCATGGGAATCAGCACATTGGTTTTCAGTGCTTTCAAAAAAAAGTGTTTTGTTTTGGATTTCTTTTTAAATTCTCAGACAAAAAGTTTTGACTATTTTTAAGCAGTGATAACGTTTGACTGATCACCTGCATTTTCCACCAAGAAAGGCTTTAAACAAAAATGTGATCCAGTTCTAAATTAGAATCATATAAATACCTCAGCTATAGCAGTGAAATGAGTCACAGACATAAGTCACATGCATAAGTGTTTTCAGAATCAAATTCTGAGACACTAAAATTTGCCGGGGGATGTGAATTCTTCAGATGGAAACCAACTCCAACTATATGGTGGAATTCTTGTCTTATCTTTCTCCAACTCAGAAAGAGTAACCATCTCCTTAGTAAAAGTATCTTCTTTTAGAAACTTCATACAGAATTTGGCTTCAAAAATTTTTGTGGGGCTTTAAACAAAAAATTATTAGTATTTAATAATTAAGAGAACTATGTAAGCTTATTGAGTCATCCTGGACTTTAATCCATTTGAAATATTTGGGGCACCAATTTCCACCTTACAGCACCTCACTGGAGGTACATCAGAGTTTTAGTGCAATTAAAATGAAGCAGGAAATATTTTTAGCTAATTGCACTGTGCACCTTGAAGGTAATTTGAAGCTGCAGGCAAAAAAATAAAATATCAGAAGGAGTAATTGAGTGTTGCAAGCTGGGAGTATGTGTTCCTGGCTGCATTCTGATTTAAAGGGGTACAGAGACCAGGAATGGAGCTGAACAGCCTTGGCAGAAGGAGAGTGAAGTCACACAGGACCAGCTTTGAGAGGGAGAACATGTTCCTGACAGGGATGTCAGGCTGGGAGAAGAGCTGAGGTCTCCTCCCTTTGCAACCCCTACAAGCACCACTCCAACACACCCTTCCTATACCTGGTTAGCAACTACAGACCAAATTGTTACCCCCCCAGCCTGGCAGGAGCTGGGGGCTCTCATGTCTTGTGGCAGGGACTGCAGCCACTGGTGGGGGATATCAGGCAACCTACTGGGAGGGCACAGGCAGCCTAATTGACCCTCCTGAGATCTACAAGCTGGACTCAATCAGGAGATCATCCTAGGGGTCTGTTGAGAAAAGGAAAAGGGGAGCAGGCATCCCTATCTAACGGTCAGCAACTAAACAGGAGAGTGTAGCACTGGTTTCATCAGCATTTTGATAAGGTCTACTCATTCTATAAAGGGAAAAAGCAGAAATGGTGGAAACTGGGCACAGAGGCTTTCTTACAGCTTCCCAATTAGACTTAGTTCTCAACCATGTACATTTTTTTAATTAAATTGTTGGTACAATGCTCAGGAGATAGAAAACTCCTTGAGGCCCCCTTGTAATAAAGAACCTTTCATTGTATGCAGAAAGGAAGCTTAATTTCCTCTCTCACCTAATATTCACCTGCAGCAAAAGTAGGGGTGAGCACTTGGTATGAGGCAGGATAAATGCTCCTCAGGGCACAGGACCCACTGGCTTGGCCATTGGGAGGGAAAGAGGTGGCATCCTTTGCTGGAAAAGTAGCCATATAACAGTCATTTGACCTTTACCATCTCGGCTTCTCAAAATTACCTGAGTTCATTGCACTGAACTTTGCCTGCAAAGCTCTTGGTTGGCAAAACAGAGCTGAGAGAGGAATAGAGCCATGGCTACATCTGCATGAGCACGTAAATTCTGGGTGTTGCTGAGGAGGGTGGACAGGGCTATGACCACTCAGACCTTACCAAGCCCTTAGTTGCTCCAAGCTGCAGCCCTGGTGGTGGACAGAGCTCCCTCCTGCACCAGCCCCCCCTAAATCTCACTCTCCCCAGCCCAGCCCTTCCTCCCACCACACACCTCCACATCTTTTTTGGGACTCCTCCACCACCCCTGTGACCCCCACCACCCTGTGTCCACCTCTTCTGCCGCTGCTTGGGGGCAGAGTGAGAAAAGGCAACACTGCTCAGGGAGCCAGTGACATTTTCTGACTGTCCAAGCTGGCTTCTCCAGGAGCAGCTGCTCCGTTGTGGTGCTTTTTCATCCGCTGCTTGAGACTAATGGCTCTAGAAAAATAGATAAATCAGAGGTGGCACAGCTATTGCTGCTTGACAATTTTTCATCAAACAAGCTGGGGGAGGAGGGGATGACCAAAAAGTGACATTTTGACCAAACTGGATGTTTCCTCAGCAAATTTTCATTCCAGTAGATTAAAAAAGAAATGCAAACAGCACAAAAAGCATAACTGTCTTGATTAAAAATGTTGGCCTTCAAAACACTAAATTCCTCTTAAAAATGGACTGGTTTTCAGACTGATTAAAAAAAGGCAAAAATTAATCTATTTCTCTGGCCACCTCCCCCACCCCAGATTTGTTTTGTTTATTAACTAAAATATTCACATGAAAGAAAGCCAAAATAATGACAATTTTCCTCTGGAAAATAATTGTCATTTTTCAACTAGCTCTTAATGTAACATAGTTAAATGAGAGCGATCCTAGTAACAACACTGCACAGCAAGTAAGTCATACAATTATTTGAAAGAAGGGCATTGCAATTTAAGAGCTAATTTTTATCATCACCTTAAATTTATAAATGGGAAAAATGAGGCAGGGTCATTGAGCATATTAAAAAAAAAAACCAAAACAGAGAAAACATTAGCATTTAAAATGCGGGACTTCCATCTCCCTGTTAGACCACACTGGCTTCTCTGTTGTGTGTGTGCAATTGTCTCTGTTGATATGTATGTATATGTAATACCTCTGTACATATACATGTGGGTCTGTTGCTGTGCATTTTCATGTATATAAAGACTCATATATACAATCTGCCTCCTTTTTAACCTTCAGATGTTAGAACTGAAGCATCTGACAAAAACATTCTTCCCCCCTCCCCACTAAAAATAGCACCCCAAGAGACCAGGTAAATGTGTTGATGTCTGGTATAAATGATCAGGCTTCTTTTAATCCCAGCATGGATGCAAAGTCCCCTTCACTGCACTGCCCTTCCCACTCTAACACATTTGGGCTCCTAATCTTGGGCTCACCATACAGCCTTAGCAGTGGTTGTCATAGGGATGGATTCTGTTTTGGAGAGCCCTGCCTCCTTTTTCCACCCCTGCCAGACACTACAGGCAGGAGCTGGGCGGGGGGGGGGGGGGGGGGGGGGCGGGTGGAATCTGTGTGGGTTGGTATCGGGGTACAGTGAAGTGGAGGACTGAGGCATAAGGAAAGCAGAGCCATCCAGCATTGGAGGAAAAAACAGAGAGGGAAATTGCTATAGAAACAGTACAAAAGGCAGGAGAGAAAAACACAGGCTGGAATTTTAATAATATTGATCAGCTTCAGAGGCAATAGCTGTGAAGATCTATCACCAGCAGCAAAAACATGTCCAGTTCCTTCCAGTAGGTGTGCATGGCCACAGGCTCCAGCAGACAGAAGGACAGGATTCTGACTGCAGTTTTGGGTACAAAGGCACACATGTGTGTGTAAATGGAGATTATTATATATTGTATAAAGGTGAAGAAGTCAGTATATGCCACGATCAGAGGCTTCAGTGTGAGCACAGGAGGCTGCCACTTTGTTGCTGGAAGAAGTGACAGCCTTTGAGTTTTTTCAGGGGGAGGTTTCTTACCTCCAAGACAAGAAAAGAGGGATAGAGATGATCAGTGGAGACTAATAAGGATTAAGGGGAGAGACACGGTAGAAACGATGTGGAACTGGAGGCAGTAGATTTCTGCAGTGGAAGAACTCACCCTGGTAGCCCACCACGATGGTGGCAGTGTTGGGACAAATTTGTGGTCCTGTGAAGGCACAGAGCAAGCTTGTACCTGTTTCTGGCTGCCTTTGCAGCTTAGGAGATATACAGTGACTGCTGCTGTGGCACTCACCAGGTAGTCAGGGACTGTTAGGCTTATGCAGCAACTTGCACACCCCTCTCAGGTCACCTACCTGCTGTAAGGGTATCATGGAATCATAGTATAGACTAGGCTGTAAAAAACCTCTAAAAGTATTGAATTCAATCATTAACCCAGCACTGACAAGTCCACCACTAAACTGTGGCTCTAAGCACCACAGCTACACCTTTTCTAAATATCTTCAGGAATGCTGACACCACAAGGCAGCCAATTCCAGTGCCCAACAAGCCTTTCAGTGAAGAAGTTTTTCCTAATATCCAATCTAAACCACCCCTATTGCAACCCAAGGCTGTTTTCTCTTGCTTTGTCACTGGTTACCTGGGGGAAGAGACTGACCCCCACCTGTCTGCAACCTCCTTTCAGAGGGAGAGTGATAAGGTCTCCCCTCAGCCTCCTACTGTGCTGAGCCCAGGGGAACACCACTACTGACCAGCCCCAGCTGGATGTCATTCCATTCACCCACACTCTTTGGGCCCAAGCATCATCCAGATCTATACCCAGGCAACAGTGCACCCATCCAAGCCACAAGCAGTCAGTTTCTTCTGGAAAATGCTGTGGGAAATGCTGTCAAAGGCTTTACTGAAGTCCACATAGACACATTCCCAGCATTTCCCTCATCAACTGAACAGATCACCTTGTCACGGAAGGGGATCATGTTGGTCAAGCAGGACCTGTCTTTCACGAACTCATGCCGACTGGACCCGATCCCCTGGTTGTTCTGCATGTGCTGCAGGATGGCACTGC
The DNA here is from genome assembly GCF_041296385.1 of Aphelocoma coerulescens. Taxonomy (NCBI): domain Eukaryota; kingdom Metazoa; phylum Chordata; class Aves; order Passeriformes; family Corvidae; genus Aphelocoma; species Aphelocoma coerulescens. The sequence goes on from NW_027184085.1 coordinate 7,976,180, forward strand.
GGATGATCTGCTTCATGAGCTTCCCCAGCACTGAGGTCAGGCTGACAGATGTGTAGCTCTCTAGATCCTCCTTCCAGCCCTTCTTGTGGATGGGCATCACACTGGCTAACCTACATCAACTGGCACTTCTCTGGTTAACAGGACTGCTGATAAACAACAGAGTTGCTTAGTGAGGGCCTCTGCCAGCTCCCTCAGCACCCAGTACCACAGTATGTGGTCAGTGAGTGCCTCCCACAGTGCAGAGCTTATCCTCACAGTCCAGCCAGGAACTGCTGTTAAAAGCTTTACTGCAACAGAGGTGTTTGTAGCATTAGGACTACAGTGCTGACAGCACAGGTTGCAAGGACATGACGAGATTTATGTTTGTCTAACCGTGGCTTTAACTGAGATTCATTTTCCCTGATGGTATAGACCTACACTGTAACTATCCCCTCCACAGCAAGTCAGTCAGGGTCCTCATTATAACCACGAGAGAGATACTGGGTCCTTTTGGCCATGACTCACAGTCTTATCTGAAACAGTTCCTAAGGAGGAATGATTTGGGACCTACAATCCCTGTGTGTCTCTACTAATACTGTCCTACAGTGATCTGTTCAGATGAAGATGTCTTGAATCCCATCATTAGGGCTTCAAGCCCTTATCTCTCTCCAGTGTTCAAGGAGAACAGACCCAGGCTGTTAGGCACTTAGGTGCTTCCAAGAAGAAGTTGGGCGTTTACCAGATTTATCTGACTATGGTTTGCTCAGTGGAGCAAGATCTTGGACATGGCCCTTGAGACTATCAAAGGATCTTCTCCTGTCCACTAACAAGGTAGCTGCTGCAGACCCCCGCTTTCCATTTGGTGCTTGGAACACAGACCCAAGTTATGCAGACAGGATGACCACATGTAACTCTTGTGCGAAAGAATATTTTCAGGTGGCTTTTTTTTTTTTTTTTGCTGTTTTTTTAGCCTCAGCAAGTCCTAATCCTTCATCTGTACATATAAATGTTTGTGTGTGTGTGTGTGTGTGTGTGTGCACGTGCAGGCGTGTGTTTCATCTGCAGTGTCTGAGGGTGTCTGTGGAGGACAGGCAGAGGGATGGTAGTACCACCTCCAAAGCAGTGGTCACTGACACACCAGCCCGGTCCTTCCCACTCTGCACATTAAATCTTTTCCTCAGTAAAATTACAGCAAAGGACCTCTCCCCAGATTAGTTGCCTGGATCTAGCATCCATGTGTAAACCCACTGCCCACTAAGCTGCGCTCCTGACCCTGCAGCTGGTGCTGCCCCACACTACAACCCCAGAGAGGAGACGTGTTGTTGCTACTCCCTAAGAATAGAGCAGGATATTGTTTGCTCCACCAGATCTCTCCCATTCCTGTTGCTACCTTCATCCATCCATTGAATCAAAGCTTGTTAACCCTTCCTTTTCCTGCTGGCACAGCTGAGGTAAGGAAAGAGACAGGTCTTGCTGTGATGGTGCTGACAGCTCTCCTTCCTTTCCCAGCTGCTTGTTTTCCTGTGTTATGACATGGCCAGAAAGCCCACAGGGGTAAGAGGGATGCTAGAGATCTTTTCCTCTTCCAGAAGCTGTACAGCTGACACTATTTGCTCTTGGGTACCTAGGGACACAAATGACAACAATTCTATCCTGGGCCATCTTCAAAAGGACAGTTTTCCCCATCTTGGCTTGTGAAATAACTGTAGACACAGATCTTGCATCTGCCTTGGGGGTACCAGGCTATTGTCTATGTCAAACCCCAGGAAGCTCAGGCTGACACTTTCAGATCACCAAAGGGCAAGACTTTGGGGCCAGGCCATCAAGAAGGAGTCAGCTTCAACCAAGACAGCAGCCAACACTGGGAAAAGTGTGTAGCTGAAGCCAGAGCTCAGATCAGGGGTTTAGTTCAGCATCATCTCTTGTCAGCTAAGCATAGCTGCTGTAGCCAAGAAGGCATGTTTCAGTTCACGGAAACAGTAAAGAAAGCCCAGACAAACAAACAAAAAGCTAGGGAAAGAATTTTCGCTAGCCAGTGTGCATGACTTCAGGATAAGAACTGCCAACAATATTCTTGTGACACCCCGACAGGAGGTGAAATTTCATTCGTGTGCAGTGACTTTTCAGAAATAGGCTGCAAGGAGAGATATGAGCCCTGCCAAGGGACAGAAAGGCAATACCTGAGGAACAGGGTGCATAGCTGCTGACTGAGACAAGTGTATTGTTCTGTGCAGTGATTTTTGGTGTTTACTGAGGCAAAACTCCGTGGGCCAGTAAAGGGACATTTTCCTTCATAGGAAAGGAACAGGGTGTTTCTACAGATTGTAGCAACCAGCCCCTGGCAGGTTTTATTCCTTTTCCTTTTTCTTTGTCCTTTGCTTTTTCTTTTCCTTTCTCCTTTTGTTTTTTCTTTTTTTTTTTTCTTTCATTTCTGCTTTATCTCCTTCTTTACTTTCTCTTCTCTTCTCTTCTCTTCTCTTCTCTTCTCTTCTCTTCTCTTCTCTTCTCTTCTCTTCTCTCTTCTCTCCTCTTCCTCTTCCTCTTCCTCTTCTCCTCTCCTTTTCTCTTCTATTTCTCTTATTCCTTTTGTTTTCCATTAACTTTTCAATTCAGGCCAGAGCTAAATTCCAAAGGAGTAAATGTCCTTCTTTTAATGACGCTGATTTAGGGACCATTGTATCATCCGAGTCCTCCTACAAGTCAGCATGCTTCCCACACCATACCAGCATTGCTGTTTCAGAGCCCGCCGTCCTGTGAACTGCTAAATGGACATGCAGCAACCAGCAGTAGCTGCTTTCCTTTTTGTTTTTCTTTTTTGTTGTTGTTGTTTTGGTTTGGTTTTCTATTTATTTATTCTCAGTAGCCAAAGCAGCTCTTGGCCTATTACTCCCCCACAACTTTAAACTTGGGATGTAAACCAAATCAGAGCGGTACCTGCTCCGGAGTCCATCCAAGGCAATGGAGAGGCTCCCGGAGGACTCTGGCCAGCCATCCAGTGAAGCCCAGGCGGCTGGGGGTGGTGTGGGGAAGGCCGGTGCAAACGAAAGCATTCTGGTTGGCAGTGAATGTGTTTATTTTCCAGACTCCGCAAACCGATCTGTGTCTGCGCTCATCCATTCAGTGCATGCTCTCCTCAACAGCCGCTGCATCACGCTCTGTTCCTGTTCGCTGTTGACCGTGTGTCCACATTTAAGTGTGTGTTTTATGTGTGTGTCTCTGGCTAGGCCTCCTCCATCCTTTTTTTTTTTTTTTTTTTCATTCTTCCTTACTTTCTTTTCTTCTTTTCCTTTCTTTTCTTTCTGTTCAGTTAGTTTGTTTTGCTCTCATTCTTGTTTCGTTTTCTATAGTTTAATGGCAAGTATTTTCATTAGAATTTTTTGATTGATGCTGTGTTTGTAACATTTTTTTTTAATTATTATTTTTATATATATCTTCTTTCCCCACCTTTCCCCTTTTCCACACTATATATAAATATATATATATAAAAAATCTTTTCTTCTTTTGTCATTCAATCAAATTCCAACCAAGAGCCAGTCAAATCCACCACAGTCTCGCGCTGAGCTAGGAAAAAAGTTCTCGTAATGACATGAAAGTGGAGAATACAGTTCCCCAGGCCGTAAGTTCAAATCAACTCGAAGTTGAAAGTGTGACATGATGGCGTCATGTAACAAGCTAAGAATTGGTTGCATGACATGCCGTCAAGTTTCGTGCAGGTGCCGTGATTGAAGCATTTTTCTTGGATGTTGTATCAGTTGATGATTGGCCAGTCATGATCACATGTGCCTTTTTTGACTTTGTGCTGCCACAATTTTTTGCTGTGCTCATTTTCGTTTCGTTTTTGGTGCTTGCAGTGGTTTCTTTATTTGTCGTTTGATTTCTCGTCAGCGTTTTATGCTTCTTTAGATGTCACATAGAAGGAAAAAAAAAAGATGGATTCCTAATTCTTTAGAAAAAAAATGGGATTGTTATAACTACAGATAATTTGGAAAAAAATATAGAGAGAAAAATGTGTGGTTAATTTTTTGCACTGAAAATCTTGTGATTATTTTTTTTTTCCGGAGAATTGGGGCCTTTTTCAATTGACACCTTTTTTTTTCCCCTTAGGATATTTCAAATCACTTTCTAAAAATTAAAAAAAAAAAAAAAAAAAAAAAACGGAAAAACCAAATCAAAACTAAAAAGACTAATGATAGTAATGGTAGTTTTCAAACTATAGCAATCAAAAAAAGCAACCCCAAGAAAAGCCTCATTGTATGTCTTTTCAAGAATTCCTAATTCTAAGGTGCCATATTACAGCAACTCCAGCAAAAATTAATTGCTTAGAGGGAGGGAGGGATTGAGTGGGAAAAAAACCCATCCAGATCAAAAAGCAAAATGCATCTTTTTGTTTACAACTGAAAAAGGGTCCTTGACGAGTGTTTTTTATTTTTTTATTATATTATTATTTTTGGTGTTGTAATTGTTTAGACTGCTGTGTACGGTTTGCTGTTTGTTGAACCAACAGTGTGAAAACCTGCCAGCATGGATTGATATTCCGCATGACACTTTTCCACCAGAGTGGACCTTTTGCAGTTTCTAAGTTTCTTGATGTAATAAATCACCGAGTGTATAAGAAGAACCTGCTTGCTAGAAGGAGATAAGAGCTAATCCTTAATGATTAAGCATCCTACTTAAATGTCAAGCCTAGTCGGATCATGATTATTTTTTTTAATATTTTTTTTTTTTTATTTAAGAAATGTTAGCTTTATTTTTTTAATTTTTTTTCAAAAAAAAAGTTTATTCCAACAGTCTTTTTTATTTAACCTCCTATAAATTGCCTGTTCAAAGTCTTACTTTCTGACATTCACAAAGGAGTAGATGTTACTGGCAGCTACGCCTCCACAGAAAGCTCATACACTGTCCGAGATGGCACCCCGTTAAAATACAGAACTACCCTTTTCTGATGCCTTTCACCCTACAAAAGCCTGCCAAGCAAGATTGTGATCTGGCGTTGTAAAGCAGCACTTAAAAATAATTAAAATGCCGCTGCCTTCACATACGTAGTGATACAGATTTACATAGACACGCCCTAATATTATTTTGATTTATTAATATTACTAATAGGAACAATTGTGTTTTTCTTTATCATGATCGTGACTACCTTGCTTACTTTGGGTTTGATCCGGTTCCCACTGAAGTCAAGGGGAATCCTTCTGTTGATGTTAAGTGGGAGCAGAATCAGAGCCAAGGCCTTCAAAAGCAAAACACCAAAGCGGAAGCCCCATCCTGTCCCAATTGAAGGGAGAAGAAAACATCCATTACTTTCAACAGGAGCAGGATTGGGCCAAAAAGAACAGGCTTGATTTTAATTTCATTTTCATTTTTAGGTCTTTTTTGCCCCCCCTGTCTCAAATATTACCCCCACACCTTCCCTACTTCCCCCTCCCCTTTTTGATTTAATTTGCAATGATCTTCTTCATTTTTTAGGGCAGCAGCTGAATGGGCCACATTTAGAAAAAAAAAAGTATATATATATTAAAAAAAAAGTGAACTGTTGGATTACACCTTTGACATATCAGCAAATATCAGTCAAGCTGAAGACTTCAGACCTATTCTCTCTTTGATTGTTTAGACTGTAACATTTCTTCAAGAAAAGTATCACATCTGCTGACTTCGAAGGACATGCGCTTGAAAACAAACAAACACATAAAGTAAAATCAGAGCAGGAGGAAGATCAACCGGGATTTCTGAAGAGACACTGATATCACCACAGCGGCTTTTCTTCAAACAGGAGATGCAAACCTGGATACTGGCAAAGGAGTGCCTGTTTGCCACCAAGGATGCAGTTACCATGCGAGACCCATGGTAACAGTCACTGAGCATCTTTATCTGTCATTCCTTAGCTATATAGGGACCAAAGGACAAAACTTTTTACCGCAGACTTGTAGCTGTATGTAAAATATGGAAGTTCTTTCCTTTTCTCTGAGCTGTTCCTAAAACAGTTTTTGAGAGCGATTATATGAAATATGTAAAACCTAAAAAAAAAAAAAAAAAAAAAAACCTAAAAAAAACACAAAAAAAAACCAAAAAAAAGCCACAAAAAACCAAGAAAAAAAGCCACAAAAAAAATTACAAATGCTTAAATGCTTTTAAAATGGCAAGATAATAGTTCTTTGATACTTTGGGAGGTTCTTTGGTTATACATTAATTAGAGTCTATGAAGCTTTCATATGGTTTTCTGTATACTACGCAAGGATTGCGTTGTTAAAGGCAGGTAAGATGGATATCTATGAAAAGCAAAAAAAAAGTAAATAAATAAATACATAATTAAGTACATTAAAAGGCATAGAAAAGAGAAAGGAAAGATGGTTGATATTAAATGGAAAACAAAAAGGTTTGTAAATGCTTCTAACTCTCCCCATTTAAAATCCTAATAGTTGTACAGAATTTAAAAAAAGAAAGTTTAAAATACCTATATAATAGAAAAAATTAGACAACATAAAAATAAAAAAAAAAAAACAAAAAAGCAAAAAAAAATAATACTACATAGAAGTTAGCGTTAATGCTAAAAACAAAGATGTTGTAGAACTGTAATTTTTGTAGAGTTTAGATTGAGCATAAATTCCTACTCTCTGCCAATTGCTGTTGGATGCTGTTATTTATCGAGGAGAAAAAGGAGAAAAATGGCTATTTTGGCAGCTTTTTTAACTGCAAGCATTCCAGCTATTAAAAAATAAACAAGACAAGACTCAATTCTGTAGACAATGCAAATGGGAAAAAAACAGCTGTCTTTTTATCAGACGTTAGTTCTAACTTGAACAACAAAACACAGCTAAACGCTTCATGTCTTCATGATCTGCTGTCCGCAAAATTCCCATCATCCTATGCTTCAGTAGCTTCCATATTTGCTCTAGAAACCTTCAGGGCAAGGGATTAGCCTAGTACCTTAATCTTAAAAAAGAAAAAAAAAAAAAAAAAAACAAAAAAAACCTAAAAAACCTAAAAAAAAAAACCATAAAAAGTAAACTAAAGAAACAATCTCTTTGAAGAATTTCTGAAACTGTTTACAAGGAATTTTGAAAAACAGGGGGATGTTTAAAAAAAAAAAGATGCTGGCTCTGTTTTCTGTAAATAAATTTGCATATTTTGTAGGACTTTTAATTGTAATGATAGAGAAAAAACAAGGAAAACTATTTAATGAAAGCACGATATTTATCTTTGGTAAATGACTTTAGAGCAGTTAAAAATAAGACATTGCTTTAAAAAATCTGACTCAGAAAAAACAATGAATTATTTAAGAACACATATATTTTAAAGTATATCATATTTATTATAATTTATTTTCACAGTCTTAAAACTTGATTTACATCATTCTCACACTTGTTTGCATCGATTGAGCAGTGTGATAATAGTTTTTGATTATTTATTTGGTTATACTTCTGTTATATTTCGGTTTATGCTCGTTTGTTTTTCTCAGTTTTTTTATCTCGATCTCGAACATTTTTTCTTTATTCTTTTTCCTTTTTCTTTTTTTTTCCCTTTTTTTTTTTTTTTTAATGTTAATTTTGATTACATACTGGGCCTGACCGTGCAGTCCTTACTCTTCCAAAACTCTCATGGGGATATAACGAGCATTTTGCCAGAGTAAGGACTGAAGCAAACTGAGCCCACAGCTAGGAAGTACAGATGTGTAACGCAGCTGCAGTTCCATACAACTGCTCTTTCACTCTCAATTCCCTAAAACTCCTTGTAATCTTCTGTAATTATTGAATGACGCTTTCCAGCTTAGCCCTAAATAAAGCACAGTTTAAAAAAAAAAAAAAAATAGCCGTGTTCTTTACTTCTTGATGGCTTTCCTTAATGTGTTTGCTTTGAGAACAAAATGAATCTATTTCGACTCTTTCATTAATATACATTGTTTGAGTATCAGAACAAATCCCTTTGTTATATAAAACGTATCTCATTGGATTGAATTAATGACACTGTTTCATTTAATGTCTGCTTGATATTCCAGTGTGGTTTACCTTAAACCTAGTAGGTTAGAAGATCAAATAATGGTACATACAAATTAGTGTCATTGTAGCTCCCATTTGAAGCCTGTTGTTTGATTTCACGCTCATGGTTTTTTCATGCTGATAAGTATAGAGGCCAAAGCTCGGGACATTGCTCCTTTTGCTGCTTTGGGAAAACCCTGTGAAATTCAGCAGTCTCCAGAGATGAGGCTCAATTTCTTCCTGAGCATCCCTCACATCTTGTCTTTAGAATGGTTATTGTTCTTTCCCCTGAAATGGCTGTACCAGATCAGCTGAGCTAAGGCTAGGGCTGAGATCAGGAGCCTTTGCAATTTCTCCCTGATTCTTGCAGCCACATCTGCATTTGGACAGGTTGCACAGGCTAAATCCACCTCTAAATGAGTCTAATGTGTTTGTCCATAATTTGAACTCCACAGATGGAAGGAGCTCTATTAGTAGAAACTCCTATTATTATACTATGAGTTACTTAAGTCTGTTCAGGGCAGTAGAAATAAATGAAATACAAACAAGATGATGAATACAATGAGTATTGTATTCATCAATGAACATGGTCAGTATTTGCTTTTCTTCCAAAGGTAAAGGCAAATACAGAAGAGCACACATACCAAACCCTTCCCTGCTTTTCATCAAAGATGTTCTGCAGAGGACAGAGTAGGCTAAAAATGTGGGAACTGGTCTCAGATATCTCTGAGAGAGAAAATGAGGACTAGATCTCCAGCAAGAAGAGGTTGCTATTCCAAAGGTTATTCAGCATCCTGTCCTGAGCTGCAGGGATGAACAGACAAAAGCACAACCTCTTACCTGGGCCAGGCTGAGAATTAAGTGTGGGGGAGGGCTGATGAAAATCACTAATTGAAGGAGGAAAACACCACAACAAACAGGGAAGACTCAATTTCCCAAAGCGGAATGGCAAAGGGAGAACTAAAACATGCTGCCTGATTGTCTCCCCACTTCTCAGGCCACCTTCCCCACCCTCCCCTGTGACCTTCAATCTCCCCAGAGCTCTTCCCTGTCCTCCTCGAGGTAGATGCTCTGTCTCTGTGGTGTGAGTCACATCCTGATGTATCTGCAAGAACACATCCATTTCATCCAAGCAGGATGGGCTGCACCCCTGGGGCATCCAGCTGGGAACACTTCTGGCCAATGAGATACAGCTGGGGGCTGTTGACTGATGATTGTGAGACAAGATTTGTCTTGTTTCAGGTACCCTGCAATACACAGCAAATAAAATATCCAGTGTTGGAGGGCAACCAGCTCCCAAGGGGAGACCAGAAAACACTGTTAAAGATGACTCTATGTCTTAGATCCCTAATACCCCTAAAAATGTTTCACTTTACAGAGACGCCTTTGGGGTAACTGGATTGGGGAATCTGGATGTGAGGACAAGCAAGGACAACCAGTGACAAAAGAGAGACCATGCCTGGTCCTGACCTTTCTCCCAGGACATCCCCATGCATTACACTGCGAGCTCAAAAAGTGGTCAAATCTCTGAGTTCAGCCCCCAGTGAACAGAGAGGCCCCACAAGGGGCCTCCATTTACACTGGAGGTTCATTTACACTGGAGGTTCATTTACACTGGTGTGCTGGGGAAAAAAAGCACTGCTGTCACCACGCTGCTGGCTAAACCAAGGGATGGATACTTGCTATACTCAGCTCTCTGGTTGTGGTAGAGGCACAGACTAGAACAGAGTGGGCTGAAGCACAAATGTAGACATGAACTTATGCCTGGTTAAAACACCCTTCTCCAGGGTGTACAGACACGCCAGCCTTGATTTAAGTGCTTGTATCAGAGAGATTCCATGCTTCTCTCCAGAAGTTCATCCATTTACACTGCGGGTGCTGCAAAGCAAAACAAATTGCAGCACAAGCCTGCTCAGCATGGGGCCGTGTTGCTGGGGCAGGCAATTAACCAAGGAAACATCCCATCTGAAACAATGAAAATTAAGAGAGAGCCCAGGTCTACCCGAAAGCCTGTAGCTGCATGTTTGTGTGCATCAGCACACAGAACACTGTATTACAGAGGTTCAAAAGCCATTGCATGTTTGATGCTGGCTCCTCTCTCTAATCTGTAGCTGCTAAATCACATTACATGAAACTAAAGGGTTTTTTAAAGCTCAAACATTCATCTTTCACCAATATGCTCCTTGGTACCACCGTGATTATAATAAACTGCAATCCCATCCCCATGAGTAGTTGAAAGTTGAAGGCAACATCTGGTACAAGAACAGGGTACAGTTTGCTGTCATTGTTTGTGGAGTCCCATGGAGACACCTCAACCAAAAATCACATTTTCATACCCCTAAGAAAGCAATTCATTCCCTTCTGGGGTCGCTTTTCCATATCAGCATTTCTTGACATAGCTACTGAGCCACTCTCCCCTTGCACGCACAGGGTGAAATGATTCCTCTCCCCACCTCCATCCCATCCCCACTCCAGGCAGATGTCCATTAGAAAACGTTCTTTTAGTAAAGGATGATAGGGACTTTGAACAAGGCTGCAGAGCTATGCCTGTTTTCGCTCTGTATAACAAATGTTAAAATGACATTTTGAAATGTCCTTGCAAAGCAAGGTGAGGACTTTTCCACCTCCAATATTTCAGTTTCCACCAGCACATTTCTCCCAGTCCCAAATATGACCTGGGGGCAATGACTGTCCTATAGGCCTAGAACCATGCAAGGTGTTTGTGGTTCCAGGAATACCTCACACATCACATGGGGATTGGCAGGTGGGGATACTCATCACCGGGTGCTTCAGTGCAACACTGTGCAAGACTGTGCTCTGCACCACTTGGAAGCTGCTGATGCTCTTCCTTAGTAATGTCCCCCAGCAAAGCTTGTTTGAAATGGCCTGACTTGTCCTGCAACTCCAGAGACAATGAAATGGGGACAGGCTGCAAACTCAAGGCAGCCAACTGTTGAGTCTGAAAATGTCTTTTGGAATAGCACTGCTGTCTATTGCTTGTTGAGGAAATCAGTTCTTAAAACAGGTTTCAATACCACAGCCTCTCTCTCACTACAGTAAACACTCACTTTAAAGCAAACACATCCCCAAAAACACTCAGAAGGTTTCAAATCAGAGCCCTTGTGTTTCATTTGTTAAGGGTGTGAGGTCACTCTGGTGTCTCATAGAACCATGGAATTGTTTGAGTTGGGAGGAACCTTTAAAGGTCCTCTAGTCCAACCCTCCTTGCAGTGAGCAGGGATATCTCCAGCTGGATCAGGTTGCTCAGAACCTCATGCCTTTGCACACTTGCCTTCACCATTGTGAAAGCTGCTGTGAAAGCCCGCACAACCTGAAACCGTCCCCACATAGCCACTAAGGAACCTGTGTAACATCAGCGCTGGTAAACACACAACAAATTCTGGTAGGAAGAAATACCCTGAAAGCAAACACCCTCTCACCATGGCACTCATCAGTCATCCTGAATTCTGGGTCTCAATCTGGTAAGTTCTGAACTTGGTGGCATGGACCACCTCAAGCAAGTACAGACTGGGGAAAGTGTTTGCTTGCACAGGTACAGGTAAGCACATGCCCTCCACCTGTAAACAGCAGCCTTGCAGGGTGCAGTGCATCCACATGAGACACAAGAAGAGCAGGTTCAGATTCCTTCCCATCCAGATGAAGTCTGCCCCCTGAGACTCCAGTGACACAGAAGATAGCCCTGATTATAAAACAGTAGGTGAGTCCAGGGAGGTATTCACAACTCCTCTCGTTGATCTGCCTTGTCTTGTTTAGAAAGGTGGAAGGAGAAATGGAATCAGGGAGTGAGTGACTCCATAACCTCTCCTAGGAGACCCAGGGTCCTAACACCACTCCTGAATATGATATACATCATACAGGACACCAGCTCTCACCTTGGTACTCCTTAGTCTGCTCCTTGTGGCATTTTCTTGGGGTGCAATCATTGGAGGGCTGCAGATACTGCTTTCAGCACTCAGAAAGAAGAGATACAAACATGCTGGTTTGCAGTCAGGTGGTGAGTGGGTGGGTTAACTCTCCCCAGTGGGGAGCCACAGCATGATATCCCAAAAATGGGTGCGTGTTCCCCACCCCCCCCCCCCCGGAGAGGGAGAGGCCCTAAACTTCTCCTCACCCTTTGAGGCAGATCGGATCACATATTTTATTTTCTTCCATACACAGCACAGAGAATGCAATCGCCTAATTCAGTGTGGTGAGTCCTACCAGATAGCAAAACACCCACAAATTAGCCATCATGACTGTGATGCCTCCTTTGTGAGTCCCTCCTACAGAGGGTAAGAGAGACGATTCCGCTTCAGCGAGCTACAGAACACTCTCCAAAACTGGAACGGTTGTCAGAAGGCATATTGTACACAGATCCTCCTACCAACTCCTACAAGAAAAGATTACCTTCTTTCAGCTAGAACAAAGAGCTATTAAGTGAGACAATGGGCCTAGCAGCATTGGTGAACCATCTGTCATCAAGCGTTAGACATTAGCAATGTCTTTTTCAAGCCAAGCCAATAGAAGCCCCCAGACACTGTTACAATGGCACACAAGCACAGATGAAAAGTGTCAGCCCAACTTATACGTGTTTTAACTCCTTCCATTTGGTCTGTTTTCTTACTGCTGCTTCCTGTAGCAACCCCAGAGCATGCAGGACCACACAGACTTCTCACAATAACCATCAAACTGCACTTTGCACCACATTTCAGACAAGTGCGGCAGAGTTTGCTCTGGGGTGCAGGCTGGTTTGGTTTGAGGCAACAAGGAGACTGATATGAGACACTTTCCCCTCTAGACCCAGCTCTCTTACCCCCAAGGGACAGCTATCCAGAACACCTCTAACTGTGCTCCAGAACCCAAATACCAAGGAAGGTCCTGAGTCCCTGTTCATAACTCTGACAGCTGATAAGCAGCAAGCAGCCAAGTGTAGGATAAGAAAAGAAACATAAGATTTAGACTGAGACACACAGAAGACTGAGGAGACCAGGCTGGCCCTATGTGTGGGAACAGTTATCAGGCTCCTCTGCCCAGTATAAGCATCCCACTCAGTCAAAAATCCTGTTCTGTTCTGGGTTGTACAGAACAACCCAAGCCCAAACTGGATAAAGAGCTAGAGAGCTACGTGGCTCTGCAGATTAAGCTCTGTAGTTTAAGCAGGAGTTGTCCTGTGTCTGGCTTAGTTTACACCTTCAGTTTCCAGCCCAAAAGCTTGACCTTAAAGCTTTACTAGGTAAATATTTTCTCTGCTTGATTACCAAGCTTTTGCAGTGCTGGGAGGTAGCTGAGTTTGAGTGAAATACTGGACATTTAAGGTGTTTTATTTTTTCTAGAAGTAAGGAATCCACATAAAGCAACACATTTGCCTGAAAGACTTACAGTTCAAATCCAGTTTAATCAGAAACTGGGAATTTTTCCTTCCATGGAGGGATGGATACAACCAGATGCTAAATTTTAGGACAGGTTTTCATGCATCAGATTTAAAGGAACATTCCCTCCCCACAAAACACAAATGGTGAATAACAGCAGGCAGAGCAGCTCTGCAGCTGGGGTGAGAGGACAAACTTGGCCTGAGTGGCCTCTTCCCAGGTCATGTGAAATCTTTGGTGGTCCTGGATCAGAGGGGTCCCTATCACTGCTCATGAGCCCAGATGGTGCTTTTTTCTTGCACTTTCAGCTGGAGACTCAGGAAATGCATATGTCACTTCCCAGTGGTTGGTCCTCCAGGGCCTGAGCACGCAGAGCCACCTCGCCTGTCCCACAGGTGACAGGTGGATGGTCATGGCCAAGCATTACACCTGCCTAAATTAGGAAACAGCTTCTGTGCAGATGGAAACCAGTAAATCTCATCTGGAAGGTAGTGGCTGAGAGAAGCCAAGTGAAGCGGGAAGTGAAACAGATTAGCCATGGATTGTACTCACCATTTGAAACAGCCTCAGAGAGTTCACATGTGGTCAGGCTCTGCATGCAGGAGAGAAGTGCTGGTGTTTCTGTGCACCCTGAGCTGAGCAGCAGCAACTCCCAGTCAACAGGCTTGAGGTGTGTTAAGGCCGAGAGACCACAGGTTCACAGGAAAGCAGGATTTGTGGGGCATCAATCCAGCTTCTCCCACTCTCTGGAAATGTAAATTCAAAGACAAATATAGAACAGGGACAAAACTGGAATTCAAGCCAGGGGACAGTTATTGGTCAGCATCACATGGCAAGAACAGAAATTATATGGAATGGAGACTTTGAGATCTTCAGCCGTTTCGCTTCATGACTGAACTGTACAATGTGGCTGGTATGGAGACTGAGTGGGTGTGAGGGTGGCATGCAGCACTGCACGTGCTAAACAGATCACAAGGGTCTTATATGACCTGCCTTGGTCACTGTGAAGTGGCGCAATTTTCATGGTAACTGGAAATACATATGAAGAGGGACCACTGCTCCACAAATTTTTCCTGTGGCTGGTCCTTTGTAAAGCTCCTCCCATGTCTTTCCAAGTAGGGTTGTCAGAAGCATTCAGCAATGGCCTCTTTCTGCAGCAAAATAAGTTAATAGGAACATTTACAACTGTTTTCAGTGAGCACCTTACAAAAGTCAACAAGAAACTGCAATATTAGTGTGTCAAAGGAGCCAGAATATCCTGTCCCAACATGCCCATCTTTTACCCAATAAAATCCACGACTGGTGTGACAAGCTGTAATAGACAAACAGCTATGATCTGTCATTCTTCTGTGTGAAAAACACCTTTAGCCCCTTGCCTTATCAGACCTAAAGTCATTTCTTTGGCAATAAGATCAACAGAAACCTCTGAATTTTTCTTCCAACAGTTAAATTATTTATGAGCTTTGAAAATAATCCCACTTTGTCTTCTAACCCTAGTTTTGCATATATACATGTCGACCCCTGTGAATTCTTCAGCTAAAATATGCATTCATTACAAAAGCATTTCAGGGTATTTTTTTCTTTCCTCTTTATCTACTTGTTTGAATATGTTGTAAACTTGATTAATGTTGCCTTCTAATCTCTTTCTTTCTAGAGAGAACACCTGGAGCTCCTTTAACCTGCCTCAAATAAAAAATAAAACCCAAGAGACAAACAACCCAAGTGGCAATGTCACACTTCCACAACCCTTTCCTTTCCCTGGCCATCCATTCCTTCTCTTCCAAGAGGGTGGACACATGAGCAAAACTTGTGTCAATGAACCTACAGGGCCGTGGGTTTCTCCTAAAGCCCCCTTCCTTATGCTCTTAGTAACCTGCTTAGTTTCAAGCCTCTTTCAGATTGGAATAGTTTGGGGAGATTTATGACAGCAATTCTTCTGGTTCCTTTCACAATGTGTTTTCCACTATTCTCATCTATTGCTCTGCCTACATGCATCATTTATTTAATACCAGTCACTAGCAACATTAAGCTTTTTTCCTTTGCCTTTTTCTTTTTTTTTTTTTTTTTTTTTTTTTTTTTGAGGACA
Source organism: Aphelocoma coerulescens (assembly GCF_041296385.1). Lineage (NCBI taxonomy): Eukaryota > Metazoa > Chordata > Aves > Passeriformes > Corvidae > Aphelocoma > Aphelocoma coerulescens. The sequence goes on from NW_027184085.1 coordinate 7,991,587, forward strand.
TTTTCCCCTGTACCTGGAGAAATCATGCAGGTAAATAACATCTGAGCCAACAGCCTTGGACCTGCCTTTTCTGCCTTCATCCAAAGCTTTCCATGGGTATCAATCATCCCCGAACTAGGATTCTTCTCATTTTAATTATGCTAATATCGCCATAATTTCATTCTCGTTAACAGCAATTGAGTTTCAGTCTCTGCAGATGGTGAAGCTGGACAGTTACCAAGCCACATGCCATCTTGAGAGGAGGTTATGGACCAGTGCTTAGCCTGTGGCAGTGCTGCTCAGCACCGTTTCTGGGTTGCATCAATTCACTTTACCCATTTATGAAATGACATATGCCTTTGCCTCATACTGGTTTTGAGATTTACAAAGGACACTTCTAAAAATGCAGAGACCATTGCCCATCTAGCTCATTCTTGTTACAGTACAACCCTGCCTGCTTTGACAATTTCAGATGAAGGCTAGAGAGGAATTACACTATTAATTTAAAGTGGCTACAGAGGACAGACACTTTTCACAAGGAACCTCAGGAGAAGACAAAGGAGAACAAGTACACGTTGCACTGGGAAAAGTTTCTTCTGAACATAAGAAAGACATATTTTACAGTGAAAACTATCAACCACTGGAACAACCTCCCCAGTAATGTGGTAGAGTGCCCATCACTGAGGTTTTCAAGATGCCCTTGTATTGCACTGGGGTCTAGGTAATCTCATCTAAGATCCCTTTCCCATGAAAATTTGGACCACATGAGCTTTCTAGGTCCCTTCCAACATGGGATGTTACATGATTCTGTGGTCCTGTGGTTGCTGTAGGTGTGCACAGATGCATATGTTGCCATGATACACACCAACCCTCTGACCCTCCCCAGAAGAGCAGGTATAGACTCCAAATCATGGCAGTGCTGATGGGAAGGACCTCTGTGGTTTTCTCATCCAGCCTCCTCCTGAAATTAGGTTGGGCCTTGAGTATATCCCTTGTTATTCTCATGAAATAAAGCTAAAGCTATTAAAGGCTACACAGGTAAATTTGTATGACCACAGTCATACCTATGCTGTGGGACAGGCACCCAATGCAGCCCCTCTCCTCACCCTTTTCCAGCCTGACAGATGAACCAGGGTTTGTTGCATCCCCTTTCTGGACTGGGTTTCTCTTCCAGGAAAACCAGTGTGGGTAGGGTGAGTGGTGAGCACAAAAACAAGAACCCAAAGAAATATTGGTGTACGCAGAGGGACCAGGACTTCCATGCACCTTATGAGGAACTACTCTTCCCCCACACAGCAGCTCCCATTCCACCCAGTGGAGAATAGGTGGTTCCCAGAGGTACCCGGGATAACCCATCACTGGCTGTCCTCGCCAGGCCAAGTCCACCTGTACCATCTGTGAGCTACTTACACTTTCCAGGCACAATCCCAAGTACAACTCAGCTCTAAGCTAAGGGAACTTCCACTGCTCCTTGGCTGACAAGCAGAGCAAACTTCAGCTTAAACCTGGCTACAGGTCAGAAATCAATACAGCATAAACCAAACTGCACCAGTTCTGCAGGAAGGGCCTGACATTGTGACCAAAAGTGCGATGAATGATTTTACATGGATTTGATGTTTGTGTTGTTTGGGGTTTTTTTATCTGAGTACAGAGTCTGGTAAGGCAGATAGAAATTATGATGGACTGTTGCAGATTTCTGGTCTGGAGAATATATTAAAATCTCTTCGGGAGATGATATCTGACCAGGTTCTTATGGAACTGTTGCCTCCTCCTACTCTATATGACAGCTGACCTCCCTGATAATCAAAGTACGACACAGATGGCAGCTGCACAGCTGAGGTAAACATGAAATGGTCTCTGTGACAGCCCAGAAGAGTCATTGTTTTCCCATCCCTAAATCAGATGGCAATCTAGGATCCCAGCCAGACCTATCTTCCCCCAAGCATTAAAAGCACACAAGGAATGAAAAGACACTGTAGTCGAAAGGGTGAGAAACAGTTTCACTAAGATTTTGTGTTGCAGGAGGTCTTCAGATACTTTTAAGATACACTTTTAATCCATGGCAAGGACTTTGATTTTCTTTAATTACTTCATATATTGGTGAGGTATTAATTAAAACATGAGAGAGAGTCACCTTTTAGGGGCAAAAGGTTTTGAATTCTTCTTGCTGACCAGCATGACAACAGTATTTATGCTGATGGCCAAAAAGGACATTTCTGACTCTAGTTCCATTTCCAGAAAACCTCATGGTGCATTATTTGAATCGGCACACGTCGCCAGGGGTTGAATAAGACAGTTTCTCCACACTCCACAACGGAGTACCGACACTTACTAAATTATGCTGTTAAATACTGTAGTATGGCTATAAAAGACAATGAAGGCCCGTGGAAAGATGCCAGCCCCTTTCTGAGAGAGAGAGCACTTTTTGGAACCCTGCCTGTGGCCCGTAATTTTCACTTCCTCCTACGACAGTCTGAAGTGACATGAAAGGACTTGTAAAGTCAAGTCCAGGAGGATGGTGGGGATTTGAAGGAGTAAAGATAAAGTTAGAATGTTGATGGTAGCATTTGACCAACTTGAACTTTGCCAGGAAAGAAGGAAGGAGCCAACTCTCCCACACATCTCCATAGCAGACCACACTGGAAAAAAAAATTCCAGCCTGAAAAATCCACATTTTTCAGCCCAGATGGGGCCAAAATATTGAAAACATGTAAACTTTTAATGGAGAAAACTGCTCAATCAAAAGCAGCAAAACTTGACAGAAAAGTTGCTAGCTAGCAAGATATTTCAGTATTTCATGGGAAATGGCCCTTGGTGAAGGAAAAGAACAAATGGCAGAGGATGGGAGGATGGAAGAATGGCTTACACAAACTGAGTCTTGTCAGGTACTGCAGCACTTCACATGGACCTTGACATGTACAACCAATAATGAAGTCCTTTAAGTCCAGCAAGCTCAAAATTAAATACCTTTTCTTACTAGTGATTACAAAGGAGTTGAAGGATAGAGAAGGACTCAAGATGGACCTCTGTGAAAAATATTTCATCAGGAAAGATTTGTCCTTCTCCAGTGGTCATAATATGACTTGTCACACTCTGTGTGCCTAAAACCCTTTACTGCAGGAACACAGACAAAATGGTGTTGCACACAAAGCTTAAAAACAACACTGAGGAACAACAACAAAAACAAAACCAGTGCATTCCAACTATTCGGGTCAACCCAGTGATGGCGCCTGACAAACAATGCACACAATATTTTGCCCTCCTGTTTGCTACCACAGTTCTACAGAGGATGGTTAGTTCATTAGAGGAAGGCTCAATCAGAGGAATATAACAATGAGGTGGAGATGGGTGAGCCAAATTCCACAGGAATTTTAGTCTTTTATGTTGACACATATCTTCATATATTTCTTATATCCCCACACCTATAAATTTATACACAAATCCAGCCAATCACTCAGCCTAAAAGGTGTGTCCTTAGTTGTCTTACATGTAAGCCATCATGGTCAAAACTGGAGAGCAGCAGAATTTTCTTAGCAGCAGTGTTTGAACAGAGAGAGACTTGGATTTACCCAAAACACCCTGTATTCATTTTCTGGGCTGGGCGTTCACTGGAGGTGATTCTTTGTTACACATTGTCTCTGGAACAGACCGAGCTTGAGGCATGATTTTTGAATTCATTAAAAATTCAGAACAACTCTGGTGGCTGCAGAAAACCTTCACATGGTTCCTAGGGATAACTGTCAGCAAAGCTCAGAGGTACCTTATTCCACACAACCTAGTCCTTAAAACTCTGTCCAGCCCGGGCATATGTGGACAGTGATTGCCAGAAGTACTTCTTAGGGAAAGGATTTGAAAGGAGCTGTTAAGCCCAGCGATACAGGGCAGCCTGGAGAGCTCCTGCCCAGCCCCTCCTGCCACCATGAGGGAGGGAAAGAGTGTTAGAAAGTGCTTTGCCTAAATGCCAGGATGTCTGACACCGTCACAAAACACACACGTAGTGCACAAGGGAACACCACCAGCTTCCAGAGAGTGAGGGGACCTGAAATGCAGGAAACAGCATGAAGGAAAATGTTAAGCCTTGTCACCCAAAATAAAGTTTACGTCAAAGAAAATCCCCTGTACCAACAGCATAGGAGTCGCTTTCCTTCCCCCCCACCCTTCGCTGTTTTCTCATCTCCACTGCAATTTTGGAGCAAAATTCTCAGTGCAGTTGGTCACAGCGGTTCAGCTGGGGACAGGGATGAGTATCAGGGGAGGAACAAAACACACAGAAGGGTCCCTTTTACATTTTCAGAGACACAGACTGTATTTTCCCCTTTCCCTCGGGCTCTGTCACTTCACTTTCAACTCCCACAAGTAGCGCTTGGAGAGCAAAGAAAGTGGGGGAGAGGTGTGAGAAAGCTGAGCTGTTCGCCTGGAGGAGAACAGGGATTCAGGCACTGGCAGATGAGCTCTACAAATACTGCCATGGTGTCCTCAGGTCCTGCCACGTGCTCCTGCCTCCTCAGCCCCTGCCACGGGCACCCTCACACGTCAGGGGGGATGGAGGGGCGTATGGAGCCCTGACCAAGGAAAATTGATGAGATGCTAGACTCCCAGAGACAGGCAAAGGTTTCCCCCTCTGCTGCAGGAATGAAAGGTTGGTAATAAACTGTGGGGATAAATGGCAGCACCTTCCCTCACTGCTCGTGTCTGCTCCCTGAGCAGGTGTTGGACCATGGCAAGGAGGGCAGAAGAAGGGATTTAGTGAACAGCCATGGCCTCTGTGACAGCAGGCATCAAAAACACTCCCCTACGCCAGCTGTCTTCAGACAGGACTGTTCTTGGTCCATGGTTTCCCTGGCTGCAAGATGTCATTTGTTTCTCTACCTCATACTTCCCAACCCAACAAATTCCTTTTCAAGCAAAAGTCTTTCCTCCACCTCCTCCTCCCCATTATAAATATATGAGGGGGAAAAAACAACAACAACAACAAGAACTACCAAAAAACAAAACAAAACAAAACAAAAAAAACAGCAACCATACAACCAAGCCTTGACATAAATCCTTTTGGCTCAGGTTTTTTGACAAATACTAGTGTTTCTTTATCCTTCACATTTCACTCCAACAACTCTGAGTAAGAGTTTCTATCAAAGCTCAGCTCTTGAGTCTTCTCCATGAAGCACCTTGGGAGAAGTCACTGTGTTGAAGCTGGGCAGGGGAACTCTTCCTCTGCCTGTGGAGAGTGGATAAGACATGGAGTGGGCATGTGCCCAGGACACTGCAGCATGGTCTGTCTGTAGATATTCTGTTTTATTTCATTGCAGGCATCACTTCAAGCATTGTTATAGTGGAAATGATCCCATCTAGCTGCCAATACCACCATCTGAGCTTGAGATCATCACTGTGGGTCAGCAGAGCTGTAGTCATCAGAACTGACTGCATCATCAGATTGCATGCACAAAATCTGTGACAAAGACCAGAACCAAGGTCCAAACCCCAAACCTTCGCTTCCTTCTTGAGTGCTGCAGCCATGAGGCTGCTCCTTTCTGCTCTTCTTGGCTGCAGACCGAGATGCAACATTGAACTGTCCACCTGACCTGAGCCTTTCCCAGAGGATTTGATACCAAGGTGTGTGAAACTGCATCCAAGTGCTTCCCTCCCAATGCCAGAGCTGGCAGAAAAGCAGAGGGGAGTCAGAACACGTAAGCATACAGAGAGGAAAGGAGGTCTTTGCTCCTGGCACTGGGGACTTACCAGAGTTGCTGAGAGTTCAAGTGGATCCAGCCAACAGTTTTGGATCCCCTGCTGAGGTTCAGACCAGGCTTACAGACCTCACCTTCACAGAAGAAGGAAGCAGGGGGATAGTTTTGCTGGATCTCACCTGTACCTAAGTTCTAGGCAGTGAATGAAGGAAAAACCTAAATTCCTGTCCAGCCAGTGGGGCAGAACAGCTCCATTTCAAGGCTTCAGAGAAACAACTTCTACTGAAATTGTCAGATAGAGTCTTGAAAAAAATAACCCTCTCTGATGTCTGGCTAGCAAACGCCACTGCCCCCTCCAGGGCACCAGCTACCTAAAATACAGATGCAAGTCTGGTGCCTAAGCCAAGCACACCTGCTAATGCTCAACTTTCGTATTTTAACCTCAAGAGAAGCTCCTGTTATGGTGAAATATATGGGGCAGCAGACCATGGCAGCAGAGCTAAAGCCCATAGATCATGGAGTTAAATATTCTAGTGTGGGCTGAAAGTGAGAGCACACAGTTTCAGCTCATGTGTTGGTTGAAGTTATGAGCACGCGAGAAAAGGGGATTTATAATGAGAATGGCAATTCAACCTCAATTATAGTGCACGACTGTCTGCACACTATAAACTGAAGGTTTAATAATGAGGCAAGAAGGCTGAAGGAGAGAATTTCATTGTGTCTGTTTCACAGCCTGGAATTCTTACTAAATTCATCAGATTACGTGAGTTCTCCTGACAACTGTAGCAGTATAACTAATTTTAAAGGGGTTTATTGTATATTCAGACTGCAACAGAAGATACGGGCAGAGAAAACCTCACAGCGAAAGAGAACTCCAGATTGAGGACTATAATGTATATGAGATTTGAAAGAAGTAAGTGCTAAAAGATGTAGACAGCAGTTTTTCAGGGTCCTTAACCTTGATGAATAAATGAATAAAATCCCTTAAAAAATTGCAGTGTTTCTTTCAAGTGGTTTCCAGCATGTTAATGATCAAGAGAAGCTGAGAAAATTGCTGGGAAAGGAGATGACTTTCCTCAATATGCTTTTACCACAGAGACTATGAGAGAGACATGAATTGTAAGCAAATAATACGCAAAATATGACAGAGAGAGAAGAAGAGAGTCTCTTTATCTGTCCATAATGCATTTGCATACAGATGTGTTGACTGCAAGACTTTGTGATGCTGCCAAATCAAAGCTTTAATGGAGAGTTGGAGCCTTCCAGTTCTTCCATATCCAGGTACTTAGGACTCTCCTGTGTTGTGTTTACCTGACTACACCAAAAGAAAGAGAAAAGTACCGAATTTGAAAAGGGACACAGAGAATACACAAAGGCTTTATCCACCACCATAAGGCTTTATCCACCACCATCCCACTCACCGTATACAACACCCCTCCAGCTAATAATGAATGACAAAGGGAAATGAGTTGCCCACCCCTCTAATTTCTATCACCAAAGTCTCCTAAGTATTGAAAAAAAATTTAAAGGCACACCAGGCAAATGCAGTACAGAAAAGGGGCATCTCCTCACCTTCTGCCAGAGAGGAAGGGAATGTCTTTTTGGTGTCCTGGCATGGCCTTGCCCAAGGGAACTGGTGGAAGGCGCAACTAAGACAGGGAGCATCAGGCACTAAAGGGCAACTTGTCTGCTAAAAAGTATTCCAGATTTAAAAAGCCATAAAATGGCAAGTGAGAAAGGGGTGCTGAAGGATAAAATTTTGAAGGGATCATCTCTAGCAAGGTTTTTCACCCCTCTATTTTACTGTCTGACAGTCCTTGAAGACAATGCTCTTGCCTCTCCCTGTCTTTGAACTCTCCCCAGCACCACCATCACCCACACACCCCTTTTCTCTCCTGGCCCCACCAACCTCCAGGTAATAATGCAGCTGATTAGATCTTTCATCATTTTTATTGTTATCCACCCGCAGATTAATAAAACAGCGCTCCGGCTGTTTCTGGCTGACCACATTCCCTAATTTATCATAAAGGCTTAGCCTGAAACACTTCTGTCTGACATGTGGGGAGAGCTTCAGCCCCTCCCAGCTCAGCACAGCTGCGGGAGAGCTGTGGTCCGCAGCAATACCCGTATTCTCACCTCACAGAGCAGAAGTTAACGCGCCACAGCCGAGCTGCTAAAGCAAAATTACCAGAGATTGGTACCAGAGTCACAGAGGTGGAAAAATGGGGAGTTAACTCCAGCTCACTGGAGCACACAGCTTCATATCTGTACTGTCTCTTAATATGAGGGAATATGCTCTTAAAGCACTCCAAATTTTCTGTTTAAAGACAATAATTGCAAGGGTGACTTAACATGGCCTTAGGGACCATCCTGTAAGAATTGGAAGACTTGATCCCTTAAAAGTCAAGCTGGAGGGATGATGAAACTGTCATTGGAGTTCCTACATATGCTCACCTTCTCCTTCTTGTCCCCTCTCTTCCCATCCTCTGCCATATCCCTTCCGTTCCCACTTTGCCTTTCTCCTTTCCAGGGTACTGGTTTAAACTCAGAAGAAATGCAAAACTCAAATGTCTTGCAGTCCAAAGGAGGATTTGAGCCCACACACTCAAAAACAATCCCCTCAAAATCTCACAGAGCTCTATGAAACTAATGACCTCATTCATTTACTTGGAGCACATGACTGGCTAAGTGAAGGTGAGTTCATTTTTGAGTGGCCAGTGTTACACTGGGAGCAGCTGTGACCTACTCACTGTTCTACAACCCCAAGAAATAAAAAAGTGAAGAACTTCTGTCTGGCAGGCATTTCTGTAGGACTTTTCCTGTTTTAAACTGAACAACATAGAGAATTTTCAAATTACCAAAAGGGGAAAGAAAACCAAAATGGTGAAAAACTTTTTGTTAAAGAAAAACGTAGAAAAATTCTGCAGAACTGGTACTGATTTATATAACAATTCCATTTAATGGAAAAAAGTAATTTTTCTGGTGAGAAATATTTTCAGGGGATACATTTCAGTTGTGGCTGTCAGCTGTTACTTGCCTTTCAATCACTGACTAAGCCAAAGCAATCCTTGGCTTCAGAGCTGGGGTCTCATTTTGGGAAGAGCTGAGTGTAACAAGTAGTGGGGTGAAGGTGCAATAACGAGATCACACAGATACAACAGTCACCACGAGAGAACAGCCCTAGGGCAGAGCATGTGTGAAAACAGCTGCCTCCCAGCCAGGTATGCCCTGTCTGACTCCCTGCAGGCACTCAGAGATGTCCAACACAGTCTCTTCTACCAGACCTTAAGAAAACATTCATCTGAAAAAGAGCCTCAGACCTTTCAAGGTAGTGCAGTGACAGTGAGGTAGGTAAGGATGGAGCAGGAAACAGGCAGATAGGATATGAACTGCCTCCTCCTCAAAAACACTTGTCCACCTGGCTTACACAGATCTGTGGTAAAGACAAGCATCCTTATCCCCTGCAATGCCAAACCATGGAGAACTGGCAGGATTGCTGGTCTCACAGGGAAAAGGTGTGAGCTGAGAACACACAGGAAAAGCCCAGAGCTGCCAGTCCCTTGCAATGAAAAACACCTTACCTATTCTGGTATCCAAAATATTCTCCTCACTTGGATCAGTTTCTGCTGCTGTATATTTCTTTCTTCTTGCTTTCATTTTCTGCTACTCCTTTTTCTTCTCTTCATTTTCAATTGAGCCACCCAAAGTTTCTGTGAGCTGAAGAATCAAGATTGATTTGCCTTGACTCAGGGCCAAGTCCCTTTGTGTGTGTCTCTTCGCGTGTGTGTGTGTGTGTGTGTCTGTGTCTGTGTCTGTGTCTGTGTCTGTGTGTGTTTGTCTCTCTTTGTGTTATGAGAATCCTGGGCTTACCAGGGCCTGTGAAGGGATAATACTCATGAACATCAGGGGCAGCTCAGAGGACACACTTCCTCCATACCTTTCTTCACAAAACACACAGGAGCTTAAGAACTTTGAGATTTCTTTCTCCTCTACCTAAACCTTCTTCAAAGGAGTTAAAAGTTAGCATTAGAGGGGCACCAACCAGCTGAATGGCACATGAAGTACAATCCCATTAACGCTCCCACCTTTGAGAAGCCAGACCTTGGTGACACACATCCCCTCCTCCTTCTGCCTGATAGTTCATGCATGCTGCCTGATCTACTCCAGTCCTGGGTTCTCTTATATCCCGTGTCAGCTTCACCTCTTTCTCCCTTCCTCCCTCCAAAACCTGAGACAGAAAACAGCATTTAAAAAGACTATCAGGAGCTGGTTTTTGGAACAGAGACCTAAGCAACAAGTCCCTCATAAACAAGTGATGCTTTGCCCAACCAAGTCCAAAGGAAACCCTGACAAAGTCAGGCTAAAATGGAGCAAGTGCAGGTTTGCTTAGCTTCTGCAGCCCAGGGAGGACATGGGGCTAATTCACAGCTCCCAGCCCAGCTCTGCAGTGACAGATGCTGCCTGGAACTGAAGGAGAAATGATGATGCAGGGCCGTTCCCTTCGAGATGCCGTTCTGTCACCATGGAGGCAGACAGCGTGCTCTCAACAAGTTTATCTGCAAAGTAACATGAAAATTCCTCACAGCAGGAGAGATTTGACAGGACGTGCCTAGCACAGCTTTATAAAAAGGTTTCTTCAAATGCTTCCAAATCCCATGGATCTTTTTCTTGCTTTATCATCCTTTTCAACATCCTTCTTTCTCTTGCTTTTTCTTTTTTTTAGCGCCTTCACAAGGCATGTTTATCAACATCAAAGCACATTCTCCTACAGCTCAGTTTTTTTCCTTCTGAATCCACTCCTGCAAACTCTAAACTACTATTTCTCTCCACATCCAGTAACTTCACCAGGAGCAGAACTTGCGTCTGTGCACAAAATCTTTTTCAAAGTCTGGGCAGTATTGACATACTAACACAGGGACTGAGATCCCTTACTCATAGGTGAATTCCTCCGAGACAGAGCATTTGTATTTGATACTCCTGCAGACTCCACTGTGCCTAAGCTAAATTTTGATGGCTACCTCATCTCTGAATTTCTCCTACCTCCCATGCTGAACCAGAGGTGGAAGCTGCATTATATTCAGAGGCTGCATTCAGGATGTTCAGCTCAGACAAACAAGTGCTTTGCTCTGCTGGTGTCACCAGAGAGATGTCGAAGGCTTGGTCCTGTGGCCACCACACCGTGCTGCAGGCAGCCTGGGCTCAGGCAATTAATTGTCAAGTCCTTTCAGACTAGTTGCCTGGGCACAGCTCAGCCAGCCTGTCCACATGACAGGGCAGTGCTGAAGGTGCTGCAACCTGGCGTTTGCTCCCCATGCAGCCCCCAGGTCCCCTCAGGTGACAGATACTCTAGGAATAGGTATCTACACAGCTGATGTGAAGGAAAATTTGGACCCAAGACTAGGTCTAAGCCTCTAGCCCCACACCCTCAAAGCTGTTAAAACTTCTCCCTGATTTCTTCCATTTTAAGGAAGAGCTCAGCCATGTTCTGTCAAGTTCTAGAAGCATGAGTGTATCTGCATGGCATAGGTAGGAAAGTTTTCAAGGCCCAGACTGGTCTGCAGCTGTGTTCCAGGCAAGACTACCTCATACAGGTCTGCTTTCATTAAAAACACCAAGGCAAATCCCACAGGATCTTTAAAATCCAGACCTGGATCAGCTGGTAATCCCCACCTAGCAGAGCCTTACATCTCTTCTTCTCAGCAGTGCCAATGCATGGGGGCAGGCTGGGCACAGGGGCAGCTTCAGAGAGGTCTTCTCCACCTTTTGGAAAATTTCATTTGGCAACTGGCCGTGGGAAAGATAGAAACTGAGTTAAAGGATATGTAGTCACTCTCCTCAGTGCATAAAGGGCTGTGTGTGTTGGGGTGGGGATGGGAGAAGGTGAAAGGGTAGTTGGAAGCGTGAAGTTTGAAGGTGAAAAAAGTCTTTATATCTGGATTAGTGGAGTCCTGGGGCCTTCAAAAATAGTTAAAATTCCCTTTTTTGAGTAATGGAGAAGTAGTTTGCATTGATCTTAAGAATTTGCTTATAGTTTTCCCTGGAGTTCAATGTACTGGGGAGTGCAAAGCTGACACAGCTCAAAAGTTTTATGAACCTCAGGTAACAGCGTGAAAGGAAATTTTAATAAATATTACATTTATTTAAATTTAATTTCTTTCCTTGTTAATAATAAAAGCCAACCTTGGTCTTCTGGGCTTTTCTCATATGCCTGCTTAATACAGCAGTGAAATCGTGGAATTATTTATATTTTAACTTCATTTTCAGTAAATCGTCAATCATTCACCTTTCAAAAGCATTAAATTCAGAGACGAACAGCAGGGGAGAGGGAGACTGAAAAATAAATATTGACTTTCAGGGGTTTGTTTTGGGTTTTTTTAAACACAGGGTAAGAAATAGAAGCTGTTGTGGATGATGAGTAAAAGCACAGAAAAAGTAAAATATATTTGTGCCTATAGATTTCTCCCCATCATAGTCCTGCAACTCTATTTCTGTTTTGTTTGCAGGAAGCTACAGCAGTACCTACGGGCAGTGGCCCTTGTTGGCTTAAAGAGGCTCTTGGCTGAAAATTTTGGGTCTGCTTATCATTGAGTAAATGGTCTTCCACAGACAGGACACCCACTACTAGCCATAGACACTGCTATTGTCAGCAGCAGCAGAGATCCCCAGGAAAACCCAAGAAAAGAGGCATGACAGAATTGAGAAACCCACCAGGATCGCAATATAGTGACACTTGTGCCATGTGAAGATGCCACAGCTTCTTCCTTTCAAGTTCAGTAGCTCAATCAATGCCTAAGATAATGACAGCCTCTTGCTACTGGTCTCTCCTGTCCTCTGAGACAGAAGGACTACAGCCAGCTGCCCCCTCAGGTGCTCTAGAAGCCTTCTGTAGGGCTCTTGCTGTTCTGTGAGTGATGGCATCTCTTAACTCCCCACGTAAAATCCACCCTCTCTACCAAACTCACCTGCTATTCCTCCCCCTAAACCACCTGAAATCCCAGCCTGTGCAGGCTGAAACGCATCAAGAGGGGCTAAACATGGCCTGGCAGATATGTGGAGAGCAGGCAAAGGCCATTCATCACGTGTTGTGCTCATGACCCCCTCAGGGGACATTCAAGTCAGAGCCAAAGACCACAGCAAGGGGAGGACAGCCCTCTATCTCAGGCTTCACAGCACCCCAGTGAGCCACCTGAAAGACTGGGTTCAACTTCAGCTACACAGCCTTGCTTCAAAGGCCCCCGCAGGTGAAATCTCTTCCAAGACCTTTGGCAATTTGCTCCTAGAGATAATGACCAACACAACAAGTGCCTGGATCTCTGCTCTTGTGTATTTGTGTTTGGCTTGTGGGCACTGGTCTGTCTTGTGCCTTTCTTTCTCTCTGAGGTTTAAGAGTCCTCTGCAGCAGGTGCACACACACAGCAGGCTGCCACTCAAGCTTGCTGATGAGCTGAACAAATTGCTCTCTTGGAAGCATTTTCTCCAGCCCAGATTTGTGTGGGTTTCTGCATCCTCTCCAATTTCTTGTTTTCCTTAACAGAGCACATGTCCCCACACTGGAGATGGGCTTCTGTTGTCCGACCCCTTCCAAAGGTAAAACTAGTCCCATCCTTTCACCAGCCTCCTTCAAGCTGATATCAGCTAGTCCCACCACCATACTGAAAGTACAGGTTCAGATGAAGGACCTCCCTTTAGGACCTCTTAATCTCCTTTAGAGTCATTGCCTTCCAGAGGCACTCCGCACACTGGGACTGGACAGCTGGAAAGCAGCTTGGCAGAGAAGGACCTGGGGGTCCTGGTGAACACCAAGCTGACTACGAGCCATCAATGTGCCCCTGCCACAAACAGGGCCAACAGGGCTGCATTAGGCTGATCACTGCCAGCAGATGGAGGGAGAAGATCCTTCTCCTCTACTCGGCACAGGTGAGACAGGCCTGGAGTGCTGTGTCCAGCTCTGGGCCCCCAGTACCAGACAGTGAACAGTGTATTGGAACAAGTCCCACAAAGAGCCACAAAAACAATGAATGAATTGGGGCATCTGATGTGTGAGGAAAGACTGAGAGCTGCACTGGCCAGTGTGTTGAAGAGAAGGGGATCTTAAGAGGATATTATCAGTAAGTATAAATATCTGGTGGGTGCAAGTAAAGAAGATAGATTCAGAGTCTTCTCAGTGGTGCCAGGGAAAGGTCAAGAAGCACAAACTGAAATACAGGAAATTCCATTTAAATGCAAGAAAAAGCTCTTTTAACTGTGATCATGCTAAAACACTGCAACAAATTTCTAGAGAGGTTGTAGAGTCTCCATCTTTGGACATATTCAAAACACAACTGGATGTGGTCCTGAGCAACCTGCTCTGGCTGCCCCTACTCTGAGCAGAAGGGGTTGGAGTAGATGATCCCCAGAGGTGCCTTCCAACCTCAGCTGCTCTGTGATACTGAATACTGATGTTCACCAGTCCATACTTCCATCTGTCCTCCTGGTTCCTATTCTCTCTCCCAGTTTGATGCTGTGAAAATGTATGTTCTACATGCCTGGACTGCTGATGTCCTTTACACACATCCTCAAGCCATATTAATCACTCCTCCAAACTTTAGGTTATCTGTACAATTTAGCCAGCAGCGTTGTTTTTATGTATTTCCAGACCATTGATGGAAACATTAATTTGCATCTAAGTTATGACTGCCTTCTCAGGAATGCCATAGGAAGGTGCTCATTAAACAGATTTCCTGCTCATAATTTCTGTCCAAGATCTGTCAACCACCCATTGCTCAATCTATCAAATATCAGCACATAAAAGAAACAGATTTCCAGTCCATATAGTCTTTATATCCTATTTCTCTCCATTTAACAGCAACAGAGAGCTAGGAAATGACTGCAAGAACTGCAACACATCTACACCCCCACAAATTCTCCACACTTCTGGCAGCTGGATGTTTAGGAGCAGTAATGGCAACCAAACTACTGGGTCCTACAGTCAGCAGTGGACCTCAATTACTCTACTTCTTTTTAAGTTGTTTGCTTGTAGTTGTTCACTGTCACAATGAATTCCCTAACAGGACTGTATGCCCCAAGACAAACAACTTCCCCTTTTTTGTTTTAAACTTTTATGTGATATTTTCACTGGATGTTCTCTCCTCTCTGCCCCATGGGAAGCAGTGAGTCATTTTGCCTTCTTCATGTGATCAGTAGCACTCAAGATTTCTCAGCCTTCCATTCAGGCCACCTTGCTGAGACTTGTCAGCCTATTGTGTGACATATTTCCAGGGAAGACATTCTATCATTCCAACTCCTTCCTTGGAGCTCGTGCTAGATCTCTGCAATAGCCAGGTGGGGTTTTGTCCTTTGCTGCCATCACACCACACCGGCTTTGCAGCTCCCGATGGCCTGAAACCACCCCTGTCCAGGTTGCATCCAGATGGGACAACACATTTTCTTAGGAAGCAGGACAAAAACCTCTCTGGTTCACAAGGAAACAGAGGCTGGAGCCTTTACAAGCTTCTGCCCTTTGCACAAAAAGCATTCTCCTTCCCTGCTGCCCTCCCCAGGCAGGCAGGCAGGCAGGCAGCAGCTCACCATGCAAGCAAGCAAGCAAAAGGGGAAACGAAAATTAAGCAGAGGTTAAGGGAATAGGAGAAGAAAAACAGATGACCCCCGGAGTCTGGGGCTGAGCAGCACGAGCAGTCGGAGCCCCTGGAAGCCAGCTCATCCATGCACACTGCCCTTGCTGCCTCCCCGTTCCCAGGAGGGGGCCTAATAAATTTTACAAAAGAGCAAACAGCTGAAAAATGCTCGTATTTAAAAATATATTGAGAGAATTTGCATGTTGTTCCCTTTTGTGTGAGGATGGCATTTATACACCCGGCGTTTCAGCAGCACCGCATCTCCGAGCACTTTACATAGCAATTAATTACACACTGGTAGTGGAGTGACTGTCTACAGGCAAACTCATCAGCCATTATCCACTCAGCAACATCCAGAGTACAGCTGTGAACATTTGCATTAGCCGAAAGTCATCCTGGCTGCCATTAGCAGGGTGCAGGGTGTCAGCGAGGGTGAGAGGGGTTGGCTCACCCCCACTCCTTCCCAAAAAGCCTTTGACAGCCGCCGTCACAGCTTTCACAGTCAAACTTGTGACCCTTCCCTCGTTTAACCCCAAGTTTGGACCAGAGAGATGCCATCAGCTTACAGCACACTGCAGTCCAGATCCTGCACCAAAATGCCAGCTTCTCCTACAAGATGGGAAACACTCTTGGTAGGGAGACTTCTGAGATAGCACATAAGAGTGTAGTCACGAAATCTATGGAGTGGATGGCTTTATAGTATGAACTTTGTCCACAGCAGTCACAGTTTCTATTTAATTTCCTTCATGAAACCTCTGTGCCCCAGGATTACTTTCAGCACTCCCCAGGTCTCTCTATAAAGAGGTCTGGAAAGACACTGTAGATCTGAAAGATCAATGTCTGATAACTGCTGTGGCCTCAATGCTGTTCTGAAGTACTTTGCAATGCCAGATTCTCTCCTGAGTCCCCTTTGCCTCTGTTTTACCCACAGCATGGCAAAAGCATGTGTGGCACCACAACCAGGAGATCAGAGGAAACCTGTGGGCAAAGAAGATCCCAGCAGTGCACTGACCTTCAGAGGGGACATGAGGACAGGAGACCAAGCAGCAGAACTCACAGAACCCAAAGATATTCTAGCTAAAGCATTAAAATAAACTCCTATACTACATCTTTACCACCTGAACAGACAGTTGTGAAGATGTCCCTGGACATTAGAACTTGATCTTCTGTATTGTAAGTTGTTAAAACACTACCTGGCATGTTTTTGGCACAATCCAGCTAGGATGCTCCCAAATGATGCCTAGACACAGCCTGGGAATTAGCACAGACTAGTGCCCATTCTCAGTAGTCAATTTGGATGCAATCCCCCTTTTTTGGAGGGTGAGAGAATTCAATAGTACAGATGCAGGATATCCTGTGCCAGCTGGCCTCTGCACAAGAGAGCAGACCTAGCTACAGTTAATTTACAGGTATAGATGCAGCCTCAGAGACCTGGACAACATCCAGGCAATGATTGCACCCTCCTCCTTTCAATTTCACCAGCCTGAATTGCAAAAGAAAGCCACAATGCTTCTAATCTTTAATTGCTGCTGTGGACCACTGAAATGGTTCTGTCTTTTGATCCTGGATAAGGTGATCTTTGAATTTCTGAAAGTTAGAGTGTATGAAGTCTTTGGAGCTCCTTTGAAGGGCCACATGAGATACAACTGCAGCACAAACCACTAGGGTCTCTTCTTTCTATCTGGCTTGTGTTTCATGTGTGCTAAAATATTCAAAACAATTATTCATTTTGTGAGGCTGGTGTGTCTTTCTTGCTGAGCCCACCAAGCCAGCTCTGATCTCCATGAGGCCAGAGAGAGCAAACCACCAGAGTCATTATTGCCATGCAGCAGGTAACAAATCTCAGCCAAGAAGGAGACATAAGAGCCACCTAAAAACCTGCATAGCACAAACCTCTTTCCAGTTTGTGCTTTATAAGAACACAAGTTGGGTGGATCAGGAAGATCTAATGGACTTGGGAAGATAAATATGGTCTTACAGAAGATGACTTAGGTGTGCAAATCCAGCTCTCCAGCTTGGGGTTTCCTCTCACTAAAACTCCAATAAACCAGGATTCTGGCTGGATTGGACCATTGCCTGAAGGCAAAACAGGTCTCTCTGCTCAACCTGCCTACCCACTCCACAGCCTGAATTTGCTATCCAGGGTTGCAGGACCTGGCACTAGAGGTGAGCAGACATGGTCTCTTCCCGACCCTTTTGCAAAGAAGAGAACTGAATCAACGTTTCAGTGTCTGGAGAGGGGAGAAATTCTTCCAAGTAACTGGTTTACAGCAAAACCACAAAGTCTTTGGAAACCGAATAAGATAATCTCTCTGGGGTTTCCTTTATCTTGTTTTTGCTGCCGGATTTCTAGCACTTCCTTGGGGTATGGACACACACATTTTAATGAACTTCTGGGAGATGGGGTGCTTATCCCACTCTTTGATGTAGGCTGGATCTCATTCTGAGCTTGCCTCCTATCAAGTTTATCTGCCTTTAATGACTCACTTGTTTCCTGTGAGACTTCCCAATTTCTTTCCCAAACACATCCCAAACCCCAAACTCCTTGGCAATCCACAGAAAATGCCACCTGGCTTTTGAGGTTTCAGTGGTGTGTCACTGTTCAGAGACTTCAACACAGGCAGTGAAAAAAGTCAGGAAATTGAGAAGGATATACCTGAAGAGAGAGAAATGGGAACAGTAAAGGCCACAGCTCTCTGTGCTCAGATGTCCATGCAGACTTCCCCTGGGCCAGAAAACACCATGCTTGGCTTGGGGTGTTCACTTCCCTTGGGCTCCTGGAAGACTCTGTAGCCAAAGCAACTTTTTTTCATATTAGCACTATGGGGACTTTTATTTTTTTTGTGCACTTTTTCTCCATCCCACGGCTGTAGGAAAGTGTGCCTGATCCCCTGGCCCTTACCTGCTGCTGGTATCCCTCTCCACAGCTGTCTCCCAGACAGAGGAGCAGAGCAGAAACTGCCTTTTCTGGGATGCACAGCCACATTCTGGGAAGCAGAGCTGCAAACCACCTGGCAGTTTCACAGATTCCACTAGAGACCATTTCAGAGAAGCCACTGAGCTTGATAATGCTGATTTACATAGTGGTGCAGCTTCCCCTCACCGTGGGAATTGCTGGGTGGCATTCCCTGGCCTCCACAATGCCGGAGGTCAGGCTGCTGATCAGAGCAGTCCCATCTGGCCTGAAAATCTATAAATTCAGATCTGGATGAAATTGGGCAATTTTGGATTTGGATAAGCATTCATGAATTTAAATGAATAAATAATAATATAATAATAAATCATTCATCTCGCTGTCTAGCGTGCAAGTCCCCTCGAAGACCTGCAGTTCAGAAGCAGCCAAAGTTTGACTACCTCTGCAATTAGAGCCAATGAATTTCAAATGAGGGGGAGGGAGGGGTAAAAAAAGCAGCAGAAAAGAAACGTTTGGGGGGACCACTTATTCAAAGTGACTTCCCCCTCCCTGCAGCCCATACAAGGACTGGGCGCTTACAAACTCACCCCACTGCTGTCTCTGGGTAGTGGCACTGGTGAGAGCTTCCATCTCCCACTACCTGTACTCAAGACAAGTAGGATCCATCAATCCAGTGAGTTCCAGATCTGCTATGTTAATGTAAAATTTACACTCCTCACTTCTGGCTCACTGGGCTAGGTTCAAGACTCCCTGGTTCAATTCCAGGCAACCAAGCTGGGCAAGTACATTTCCTCTTGGTTGGTTATTATGGAAAAGAGCTTTGGGCAAGAGCAATGCTATGCTCTGCTCCAGGTCAGGCTCTCTCCCATGAGAGGTAAATCCATGGGCAGTCACCATGATGGAGAGGAGACAACAGGCTGGGCTGCACTTCTGATGGGCAATCTCAGTTCCTGACCTCTCTTATCCAGAGCTGTCTCCTCATTCCTACTGAGGGGCCTTTGCCAGCCACTTGCTGTAAGAAAATTCCTAGCACTGTTCTATCCTTCTTCTCTTCACCTTTCCCACTGTTATATCCCCTTGAACCACCCCCAAACCAATTCTCTCCTGATTCTCCCTGGTGAGTTTCTGCCCTCCCCAAACCTTTGTGTTTAATTTCTTCTCTAAACCAGCCCTTGCAGCTTCCCCCAGCTCAGCCTCCTTCACTCATTTCATTAACATGCTGTTTACTTCTGCTTGTAGATCATTAGCAGCAATATTAAACAACTGGCAGCCTGCCCAGGAGGCTGCGATCTCCGGGGTTGATGACTTGTTTTATTTTCCCTCCCTGAGAGAGCTGCAAAAGCATCAGAGTTGGGTGGACATGGAAAGACCCGAGCCAGGAGCAGAGATGAGAGAGGCGGCCGTCTTGCCTTTCCTGGTAAATCTTCCACTCTGCTTTGCCTTTAAATTCCTCACATATGGAGGTCCTTCTCTCATGGGCATGCTTCTGATACCTTTATATGGACCATTTTCTTGAAATAAGCCTTTGCCATCCTTCCTCCCCTTAAAACCCCTTGGTTTGGAATCATGAGTCCACATCTGGGACTGAATTTTAGATCAATCTCCTTTCAGGCCCCTTATATCACAAATTCCTTCTGTTTTCCTACCGAAAGATGAGACAACAAACTTACTGACTAATTTCAGCCTGTCATCTTACCTGCTCTGGCACAGACAGTTAACTCCTTACAGGAGAACTCACCTCCATGACTCAGACTCTTGAGGTTCTCGTGTGCATCCCTCATAAAATACTTCTAAGGAACTTCTCAGAGATGTGGGAAAAGTTTACATCCAACTCAGGAACACAGAAAATCTTAACCCAGACCAGGTATGAAATGAGCCCAAGGCAATCTATGAAGCCAGGAGGAAGCTCAGACCAGGGCAAAGGGGCTTTGGTTCCTTGCAACAGCTATTCTGTAGTGAACAGAGCAGAGAACTGGCTGCACATTTTCATTAAATATTCATCCATTTTCTCTTTAATATGATTTTTTTTTTCCTGCCAGGGAAAGCTGAAGGGAAGGAAGTGTGAAAGGGATTTGGCACATTCAAAATCTTCCAATATCTGGCAAAAATGTCAACAGAAATGTCACTTGAAAATTCTAATTCAGACGATTTTGACTGATCTCTGATCATATTTCCAGTGCCTCCACAGTGGCCCCTTGGGCTGTTGGCCATCTCCTCTTTGGACACCTAGACTCCCCTGTCCACACGGGACTTGCAGGGACCCACTGTTGAACCCACTCAGCCCCTGTCAGCACTGTAACAATTTCCACTGCTGGTACAGGGACATCCTCAGAACATGCTCCTTCTTTGCTCCTTTTTTGCTCCTTCTTTTGTCCAGATCAGGCTGTTGTCAGCCATCACCACAAAAGCCTGGAAAACTGCCTCTAGATTCCTCACACAAGGCACGTTTACACCAGTTTGTTCCTGTTCTAGCACTTCCACAAAGCATTTTCCTCCACTCTGACCACAGGGGAATCTTTGGGGAATCACTGGGTCCTCTCTTGGCTCCAGTTAGCTGGGCTAAGGAAACCAAACCCTTTAGACCCTCTCTGCCTGAAGTAAAGTGACTCTTCTTCTAACCCATGGTCAGCAGATCCTGCCATTGGGAACTGACATAGTGAATTTGAGTAAAAAGCCTCCTTTCTGTTCACGGACTTCCCTCCCACGATGTGCTGCTATTTCAGACAGGTTTGATAGTGTTTTTTACTCAAAGGCCTTCCATCAAAGGCCACTCATGTGGGGCACAGACTTTTTTGTAGTGTTTCAGGCATTCCTTGTGATTTCGCTCTCTCTCCACCTTGCTGCCTGTCTTCCCTACACCTACCTGGCCAAAGGCAT
The DNA here is from genome assembly GCF_041296385.1 of Aphelocoma coerulescens. Lineage (NCBI taxonomy): Eukaryota > Metazoa > Chordata > Aves > Passeriformes > Corvidae > Aphelocoma > Aphelocoma coerulescens. Next base: position 8,012,655 of record NW_027184085.1, read on the forward strand.
CACACACTGCTCCAGAGGTGTGCTCCTGTGCCTATCCCTCTATGGACACAGTCTGCTGCATCCCCACTTTCAGGAGTGTGCAGCAGAGCTGTGTGACAGATAGAAGCTGCATTTGCTCTGCACCCCCAGGCGCCTAATGTCCTCACGTGGCCTTTTATCTCTGCTTCCCTGCCCACTTGTATTCACATTATTCCCAAGCCAAACATCAAGCTATAATTCCCTGCTTGTCTTTCCAGCCTCCCCAAATCTTTTTGTTTTACTTCCACTGTCCAAACCAGCCCCTCTAGCTCCTCCCAGTTTAGCTTCACCCACACATTTCATTAACATGTTGTTTATTCCCACTTCTAGATGATTAGCGAAGACATTAAATGACTGGCAGCATGCCCAGAGAGGCCATTACCTTTGGGGTTGATGACTTGTTTTATGCACCTCTCAGAGTGGTGAGAGCAGCAAAGCTGGGCAGGTCTGGAAGGTCCTGAGCAGCACAGGGAAGATCCAGAGGAAGCTCCACATCTCCATGTTTCCAGTGTTCTGGTGTTCTCTGCTTTCCCCCCACCACCATGTGGAGCCACCATGTGCCCTGGGACAGCCCCAAGCAGGGACCTTTTGAGTGGGAGCAAGAAGACATGAAGTAGAGAGTTGGTAGGGAACATGGCTCTTTGTCAGGGATTTTTCTGCTATGCAAAACTGGGGGAAAAGGAGGGTGGCAACTAAACAAAAGCATGCAGGACATCCTCTGGCAATGCCACACAGTGTCCTTACCACCTGTAAGGGGTGGGGGACTATGTGACACCATGGTGTTTCTAAACACATTAAAATGCCACATTTCAGAGCATGTTTTAACTCTGACTGAGGTGGAAATGGTTCTTTTGAGGAAATACCCACTGAGCACCAGTGTCTCAGCGGTCTCAGTGGGGTATTGGGTAAAATCCCTTTGCAGACCCTCTCTCAGCCTTTACGAGCCCAAGTTTCAGCAGGGCCAAAAGCTGCCACATACACACTGTGGAGGGGAGGGTTTTACCAGGCTCCTGGTGGGACAACTGTGAAAGCTGACACCTGCCTTGACCCCTGACAAGCTGCAGCCTCAGATCTCTGTTTCCCCTTCTCCAGTGGGAAAAACACTTGCCCTTGGAAAAGGTCCCCTTGCCAACAGAGTGCCCACCACCAAAAACCCTGCAAAAGGAAACTTACACCTGGGCAACACGTTTCCTGATGGTCACTTCACCTGCTTCTGTGGTCTTTGGAGATTCTCAGCCTGCCAGATTAGTCTGGACAGTCAGTGGAATGCCTCAGAGCAATGATTTTGCTAAGCAGCTCCAAGTGTAACAGTGGTTCCAGACCAGAGCACGTCCCCACATGAGTAGTCACATTTTCACCAGCCAGGCTGCTTTCAGAGCTAGGAAGGTGCTAGTCACCCTTACAGAAAGGCACTCTCTTTTGGGGCTTTTAGAAATACAGATCTTACCTGCCTTCTACACTCCTTTAAAGAACAAGATGCAAAGCGATTTCTTCCCCAATGAATAAAATCACTGAATTGAGAAAGGAAATGTACCAGGTGGCTCCCACTCTTTCCCACCTTTAAAAAAAAAAAGGAAGAAGAAGAAAAGAAAGTAAGAAAAAAGGCTTTGAGCTGTTCTTCAAAGGCTGTCTGATTTGCTTTGAATAATATAAAATGATGATGGAGGGAAAAAAGAGAATATTAAACTCAAGGCTGTAAAAGCTCTGTGCTCAGGCTGAGCCACTGAAAAAGATCCGTGTACACTTTTCATGAAATAACCACAGTGATCCCCCCTTGTCTCTGTAACAGCTGGGGGATCAGCAGCCATGCAAACCTGGGCCCAAACACAGCCTGGGGAGCAAAAGCTGGGGTGCTTCCTCCCTCGAGATGTTTCCCCCTTCGAGATGTTTCCCCCCTGGAGACATCCAAATGCCCCGCACCTCACTGCACGTTTCTCCACCAGACTCCCCTGTGTGCCCCTGTCCTGGGGCAGAGCTCCCAGAGATGGGAGGCAGGAAAGCAGGAAAGGAGGGACACGCAGAAAGAGAGGGGAAAATGAACAAAAAAGTATTTTCTTCTGAGCTCCCCCGAGAAAATTAGTGTGAAGCTGGAAGGAGCTGATTGCTGTCAAGGCCTGCCAGAGCCCAGATAGCCAGCTGCAGTCCCCAGGCACAAATGTGATAATAGCCAACAAGCTAAAATCATTAACAGTAACGATTGCCTCTGGAAAGACCCCAACACCTAGGAGGAAAAACCAGTGACAGGAGAGGGAGGAAAAAAAAAAATTAAAAGGGAGCAATTGTTATTTCCTCTTAGCATTTCTGCACTCTGTTTTCCATAACCCTCTGATCCCAATAAAGACTGCCTCACCTAGTAATGGCTCAGTCTAGCTTTCCCCAGCTGGACTCCAGTGGTCATTTCTTCTCCCTTTATTTGCTGGTGGGAGAGCAGAGGGAATGAGGGTGAGGGAGGAGAGGCAAATACTTGGTGAAAATAGCCATCACCTTTAGCTGGCTCTTATGGATGTTAACTACTTAAAAAAAGGGATCTTTATAGCTTTGGCTGGATGAGCCAAGCCCATGTGATGAACATCTGGGGTGTCCCCACAGCCGATGGCACGTGACACAGAGGGAGGGAAAAGATCCGTTTCTCCAGCAGATCTCTAAAGTAGAGGCAAAAGGAGTACGGGAGTGGTCTGTTCTGGGATCAGTCTGGAACAACTTCTTCAACAACAGCTTGGAGAAAGGATGAGACTGCAAGTGGTGCCAGAATTAAGGGACTGCTCTGAGCTATGCTCAAAGAGAGATTTGGGATGGATATAAGAAAAAGATTCTTCCCCATGAAGACAGCTTCCCAAGACAGCTTATCCATCCCAGAGCCTATGGCACGCCCATTCCTAGAGGTTTACAAGAACCATCAGAATAAAGCCCTGAGCAATCTGGTCCAGTCTCAGAGCTGGCCCTGCCTTTAGGAGGGTGCACCAGAGACCTCCTGAGGTCACTGCCAACCTGAATTATCTTGTGATCCAAATCAGACACTGATGTCTCTGCTCTCTGGTCACACAGCCATCTTCACCATCCTTGTTCAGTGAGCACATCTCTGCCTACTCCAGCATCCTGATACTCCTGGGAATGGCTCTTTCCTCTGAAGAATTTTCTGTGACAACCAGAATTGGGAAGCAGGCCATAGTGAGTCTGTGTGCTCTGTGTCAAAACGAAACATTTTCAGCTAAGCTCCTTGACTGCAAGTCCCCTTAAATCTTTAGCAATTCCCATTCTGCAAACCTCAGAAAATTTCTTCTTGCTTCCCAACTCCTTACCCTGTCCAGGCTTTCTCTTTTTCTAACCTCATCTCAAAGCAAACTCCAAGTGAGCAGCCTTTGGTCAATCAGCTGTTTCTGCAAGGAAGGAAAATATCAGCTTTTAAAAATAAAAACACAGACTTTGGCTCCGGTTTTATTTGTGAGAACATTGGATTCATGCATAGGATTTCATGCTTTATCTTGGTACAGCCTCTTGTACCCCATCCAGGGGTAGGCAATGGGAAGCAGGAAAAGTATGAGTTTGCCCCTGAAGTATTTGGCCCAGAGCACACCTTACCCAGGACAGTGCTAATATTAGAAGGAGAGGAGTACATTCACCCTAAAAATCCCCCGTTTAATGCAAGGCTACATTTACCATGTCCCTTTGGACTCATTTGCCTTTTTGCAAACAATTCTCTGCAGAGCTGTGGCTGGCATTCAGGAAAGAGCAATGAAGTGGAGCACCAGGAGCTTTTTGCACCAGTCAGTGAGCCCATTGCTAAGCTGCTTTGTGCAGAAGTTGTAGAAATCACATCCCATGCTGATGCTCACCTTCTTGGGGAGCTGGCGGGGAGGACCATGTTCCTTTCCAAAGATTGTCAGGGCTCAGAGAAGCATTTAGCAAAGCCACACTGAACCTGCTCAGATGCAGCTGGAGTTTGTAAAATAGGGAGCTCTCCTTCCAAAATTAATTCCTGGTTTTGGATTTCTCTGATGTAAAGAGTTTAATTTTCCAGCTCAGAAAACTCTGCACTGTTCCTTTAGTGAAGGGATAGGAAGGTCCCCTGCCTCCCTGCTCAGGACCAGCAAAAACACCAATTCTCAGGCTGTTCCTGGGAGATTTCCTCCTGCCCCTCATCTCACCCACAGGATATCCTCACGTCCTTCAGTTCCAGGCTCAGTGTTGTGGTGGGAGAACATTGCACCAGTCCAACAGCACTGACCCAGGAGAGGCTGCATGATCCTCAGGGTTGTGTGAGAGCAGGCAGCGACCTGTGGGGTTTGTTCAAGTTCCCCCAGCACCTGCTAAATGACCTCTAGCAAATCACTCTGGATGACCAGCACATCACACTGTCCTTAGCACCCCCAGCCCCTCAAGGAGCTTGCCAGTGCAGCACACACCACTCAGGGATTTCAGAGACCCTGCCAGACCCCACCATTCACATGGGTCCACAGTGGCCTTGGCATGTCTCACCTTGGCTGCCCTAGCTCTCCAAAGGACCACAAAGGCTGGCCCACACCTCGTCCTGGCATTTTTTAGGACGTACTTAGGTAGTTCTTCTGCAAGTCTGGTGTCTTACACTGCCTGTTGGGTTATTGATCAGGAGACATGCAAGTGGGTTTTGGGGTGGCAGTGTGGGAATCTGCCCTTCCCCTGCTGGACTTTACACTGAGGCCCACTGGAACATTCATGCCACAGGTGGACCTTGAGCTCCGAGCCATGGGATGCTCCTCAGACAGCCCACTCGAGAATTTAACAGCTTTATTTGGATATGCAGAAAATCCCATATGAATACACACTGGCACAAAGTTTGAAGGAACAATTTCATGAGCTTCCCCTACTCTCACTACACTCTGAACCCCTCTGCTGCAGAAAAGTGAGTTGGCCAGTTCTCCTCTTGAAAAGAAATGCCCACGGATACTTAGAGAGTGTCTCCAAATACTGAGAGTAAATCGTGTCAGATCCCCAGCTGGAAGAAAACAGAAGGCAGGGAAAGAAAAAGATAAAAGTAAACAGAAAACTTCTTATACCCTGAAATGGGAACTAAAAGGTGGAGAAATCCCACATGAAGGACTCCATTCAGAAATCTTGGCAGAGTTTCAGACATCAGACTTCACAGCCAAGTAACTGATGGCAGAGATAAGAAAAAGAAACTGTCAGAAGTGTACATAGTGCACACATCACCTTGGTGTCTAATTAGCTAAAGGAGTCTGAGTCTTTACTCAAAAGTAAAATTTTTCCCAATGTACACAAAAGCTGATTAAACTTTAACCCCTCCCCATAAATTAACAAAGAAGAGACCCCAGTCAAAGTGATATGGTACAAAACCTGGTCAGACAACAAAAGTTTTGGACCTCTTATCTCCTGTTTACCTTCTCTATTGAGATTTCCCATCCTTGATGAAAGACTTGCAATTTTGATTTTTTTTAAGGAGTATGTCTGTTGCTAAACCTCTGAAAGCTCCATGGCATCACTGGACTCTGAACAGACCAAGACTGATTGTCTCTTTTTTTAGAGCAATCTGCATCTTAGACATCTTCTGTCCCCTCACAGAACACCTGGGAAGGTGGATATTCCCAGTGTGATCACATCCAGTCTTAACATCCCAGGTTTTGTCTACACTAGGTCATTCAGTGTGAATAAAGTATATGAAAAAAGGACTGGTCACACCACACCAGGAGCTTCACAGGCACGTTCATTTAATGTCAAAGAGGTCTCTCATCTCTTTTGGTTAATTGAAGGGGTCTTACTTCAACTTATCTTAATTCTGAGTGTTGAAACAGAGTCCTGATTCAGTTTAATTAATCCCTTTTAAAAATGAATTTGAGTTAATTCTCCCACAGGTCTCAAAGCAGAGAGGTGCCCAGAAATCACTATGTGGCTTAATGTTTAGAATGAGATGGAACTCTTTCTGGGTGAACTACTAAACCCCACCTGAAGATTTCATTTTCCTTATTACTGGAGATTGGAGGAAATGTTTTAATTCAGAAAGCAATTATGGGCAGTGCTGCCATGCCCATGGTTTGATCATAAGTTTGATGAAGTGGAAAGGTCACAGCTCTTGGAGTCAAGTGCTAGGACGATATTCCCATGTGCCACATAAGTTTATAACTGAAAAAACATTGAAAAAAAGCTTTGAAGCGTAATAATAAAAGCAAAAACAAGACCTCAAATGCATTAGTATTTTTCCAAATCATGCATTTTTTTCATACTCGTGGTTGGCAGTGTAACATCCAACAGCATCTGCAAAACACTAAGTACTATTTGAACAGACTAAATGCTTAGGAAGGGAGCCAGAAAAATGTTCATAGCAAAATTTACCAGCCCTTAAATTTAATTACAAATCCAGAACTAAAACTGTGTTCAATGAAAATTTCACTGTGGTGAGTGCAGTAGAGATGGGCCTGAGCCAAGAGGGAGCAAAGAAGCAAATCCAGAGCTTAGGGGCCTGGACATTGTTCTGAACTTCACAACTGTGGAACAGGGATGAAAGACCTGGACCTGAGCACCATTCAGTTTGGGGAATTCAAAACCTCTGTCAATCACCACGGGTAGCCAAAGAGTATTTTCAGAGCCAGGGGATGCGGGAGCCCTGCCTGCAGCACCTCCCTTCCTCCCTCCCAGGGGTGTCTCCTCCAGCTCCAATGGGGATTGCCAGGGACTCTGCAAATTTGAAATCCAGCAGTACCACATGCACAGAGTGGGCAGACAAGTGAGATCTGGCACACACCAATAAATCCATACTGACTAACTTTTTTGAAGCAGTCCTGGCCAGCAAAAAATCTGGCTTTTCCCATCTCTTTCTTTTTCCATCTTTCCAGTACCTGCCCACCTTCCACCCAGTGGTCAAGTCCATAAGGTTTTCAGTGACTCTGAGGAGGAGACTGGGGTTTTTTCATTTCTCCCTCCACCAGATCTCTTGGAGGTTTGGCTGCCCAGTGTCTCTGTCCAGGGAAGTTGAAAGAAAAAAATGAAAAAGCAGAAGTTGGCCCCTGTGCCCATGGCAGCTGATGAGCCTCAGCTGTGGATAACACCAGGCACTGGTCATGTGCAGCCCCGTGGTGCAGAAATTCTGTCTCACAGGATAAATGCTCTGGTAGCTCTGCAACATTGTCTACACTTATTAAGTGAAATCACTGCCTGTTTTCTGCAGCATTAAAAGTGAGCTGGAGTACAATATATTTATTGATCTCTACTAAACACACCCTGGGCCTCCCTCCAGCTTCCTCTCTCCTGTTTATTCAAGCAGAGCTCAAAGCACACACACACACCTGCATCCCCAGGACAGGCTGTGCCCTATCTATGGAACAGGGGACCCAAAACTGCTGCCCCAGCCTCTGTGTTTCACCTCTCAGCAGTGGTGCACACACACACACAGGGGAGTTGAACTCACCAGGAAGGAGAGGGAGAGATGAGCTGGTGAAGGGGCCACTGGGCAGGCAGGACACAGCTACTGGAACTGGCAGGAGAAAGCAACGGGTGCTGGACTCCTGGGATTAAAAGGAGAAGCACAGATGAGGAGGAGGCTGATGGAGGTATCTCCACAGCTTTCCCTGGGCTGGATATCAGGAGGAGCAAGAGTCCTGCAGCAGGAACAGATGCCAGAAAGGACACTAGAGCACTGGGGTGGAAGGGACACAGCCGAGAAGCCCAGGCTCAGGCACAGCCCATAAGGCAGTGAATCCCACTTTGTTACTGCTCCTTGACACCCTGGGGACCCACGGCAGAGAAATGAGCCCCTGGATTTATCCCCCTTTTCCAATTAGCCTCATTTCCCCTCCTCCTCTCCCTCCGCCCTGCTGGAATCAATCCTTGTCCTGGCATTTTAAAGGGCAATGTGCACGTTTTATGGCTGTCCCCTATAAAACCATTCTACATGATAACACATCCAGCCCTTTATTAGGGACGTTTGGCAAGTTTATTGGCCAGACATTTTTCTGCACTGACAGATGAGGTCCTGCCATCACTTCTCTGAGCACGAGAGGCCCTCTCCCTTCCCCTCCTCCCCTTTCCCAAGATGTCCAACCCCGTGATGCCAGCAGCCCACAGACATCCTCAGTGCACCATCGGCCCTCCCCAGGCAGCCGAAGTCCTCAGTGTCCTACATCTCACCTGCAGCCAGGTGAGGATCAGCAGCAGGGCCACCCCCGGGAACTAGGAGCATTTAATAACCTCTGCTACAGCCACACCCACCAAAGACCCATTTACCCTTCATAGCCAGGGAAATGCTCTTCCCTCCCAGCACAGGCATCCAGAGGGGCAGATTTTCACATCATGACAGGTCAACTCCTCACTTCCCTACAGCAAGGCTGTGCCTTGAGGAGCTGGAAGGTTTTTAGGTATCTTGGGGGGTAACTGCTCTCATTAGATACTAGAAAACCAACTGGCCTTTTTAGTTTTGGGCACTGTGATGCTTTGCCCCAGTCAACCCCGATCACAAGGTCATCATAAACATGAGACCTCATCCCTGCAGCACTCCATAATGAGATGAAGCTGGGACACAAGTTCAGCAGATGTTATGTGGGGCACAGGGGCTCTGCTTCCCAAAAAAGCCAGAACTGCACTGCCAGAGTGGGTTTGTCTCAGCCCTCGGATGCTGACGCCACCGAGGCTGTGTCTGCGCCAGCTCCTCCTCCCTGTGAAGCTGGGAGGACTTGATGTAAAGCCAGCTGCAAGTTTTATTGTCCTGTGCTCACAGCTGTCCATGTGTGTAAGAGTGAGCAAAAGGGTCAGCGGGGGTTTAATGGAGGGTCAGGGATTAAGAACAGAGACTGAAATTTATCTGAGTGCTTACCCAGTGCTTCCTCGCTGCACTCCAGGGCCACTGGCCACCGCTGAGGGGTCTGCTCCCCACATGCCAGCACAGCCAGAGGGGATGGGTCCCTGGGAAAACAGAGCAAGCAAACCTCTGGCTCAGGTCACATCCCAGTCCGGCAGCTCCTGGGCAGTCACCCTCCCAGGTCAGACAGTCCTTGCCACCTTTCAGGTGCTTTGATGGCACGTTGCACATTAAAATGGGAAGCAAATACAAGGCCATGCTGTGATTCCCACCCTGCAGGGAGCCTCCCAAGAAGCTGCGGGTTTCAGTCACTGATCTTGACCCGTTGCTGCTGTTTAACCCTCAGCAGGGCCACCAGGAGCAGTGGTGGGTTCCCTGCACCTTCCAGCCCCCCTGCCCCATGTTGGTTCACATGTCACATTCCCAGGCTGTGTTATTCTTAAGTGCTGTAAATCTCTCACTATTATTCTCCCACTTGATATAGTGAGCTGTGTCATTTTGAAAGGAAATACATAACAGTATATTAAAGAAATCATGGATCTCCTCATTCATGTTTAAAACAAATTTATTACAATGTAAGAAACCCTGAATAGCATGAATTTATTATAATGATTTAAGGCTCCTGGCACTTGAGTTAAAAATGTCTCTCAATAAATAACTTTCCCTTGAAAACACAGCAAATTAATATAGTTTACCATTTCCAAAGTTATATAAATCCAAGAGGCTTAAATCAACAGTACACTGGATAAGATTACTGTTGCTCAGCCAGACACTGGTATCGCAGCTCAGAAGGATGGAAAAAAGTGGTGAAAAATGAATGGCTTTTTTTTCTTCCTTTTTTTTGGTCACCTTTCTCTCCTTTCCACCACCCTAGGCTATGTCTGCTCTGTGAAAGTCAGACTAATGTGAAACAGATGACAGCAGCTGTGGCCTTTGCACACAGGTATCATTAAAACAGAGCGGCTACTCCGCCACCAGACTCAACAAGCACCGCTCTGATATTTCCCCAAAGTGCCTCCAACACACACAGCCCCGTTGCTTTCCATAGCAGTGTTTTAATTTGACTGCAACCCAGGAGCTGAGATGTCTCCAGCTTGGCTGCCTCCAATCCTGCTGCAGTCTTCCAAGTCTAAAGCCAGCCTGAGGCTCTAAAAAACTGCCTGGACTCTCACCCTGGCCCCCGTACAGGAATACGTGTGCATGAGGTAGGAAGGGTAGTGAAACACCACATGTGGCTGTAGCCATCAGTGGGACTGGCAGGTTTTTGCCTGGCCCAGAACTTGCCCTAAGAGCTGTCTTGGAGCTCAGCAGCTGTTGGAGACAACAGCAAGAGCACATCTGTGTGTCCTGGGGAGGAGTGGATTTGCTCAGCTGCGTGCACAGCTGGGTGCCAGCTCACAGAGAAAAATTCTCACATTTTTTCCCTCCCCATGGACCTTCTTTCTCCACAGGCCACCCTGCAGCAGGAAGAGCTCAGCATCATCAGCTGAACAATGAGGCAGCCCTTCCCAGGCAGCCCTTCCCTCAGCAAGGTCTTCTATGGCTTTTTACTTTATGAAAGCCTAATTTTTTTCCTTTTACTGTCAGCACGTCAATTTTTTTCCACAACATGGGTGATGACTACTTTTTTAAACAAAGTACAGTACTGGTGACATTCTGACAGTGTCAATACAGCCAGAGTACACCCACCTGAGCATTTCAACACGGGAAGTTAGGGCTGTTAAGAGTCAGATTGACAGCCTCGGTAAATTCAAGTCCTCTGTTCAGCAGACAACACGGAGTTATTAGAAGCAGACAAGGCTTTCAGGTCATCCAGTCCATCTCCCACCCCACCTTTTAATTGTCTCTCTCACCCATGCTATAAATATCTGACTCTTCTCATCTTGTTTCCTCATTATGTCAATTATAGCAGTCCCTGATCATTTTTATTACTCCTCACTGAGATCTCTCCAATCTGCCAGTAAACTCTCTGGTAATGAGATTCCTGTGCTAAAGGCATGAGTGCAAATAGAGGGGCACCAGCTCCACTGACAAGGAGCCATTTCCTCTGCAATTCAGAGATGTCATCGCCTCCTCACCTGCAGCTCAAAAGTCTTCTCCTCTGTTTTTGTTGCTATCACTGCCTTGTGCTTTGTTCACTCTTCCCCTTCTGAGAGTTTGTGTTGTCTGGGTCTCCCCCATCCCATCAAGAATGTGTCTGGCAGATTGTTTTCAAGGCGTTTGAGTTCACAGGTACTGCACCCACAAGTTCATGCTCCATCCCAAATTGAGTCACACAATCCTTTTCTTTCCTGCTTGGTATTCCTACTTCACATTCTTCTTTCCTCATCAACTCTTCTAAATTCAGCAGGGTCTCCTGGTTTCACTTCTTACAGAATTTCTGCTTCAAGAAACAGAACCATGATCTGAAGTGCAACCAGATCAGGTACCCAGCCCCCCCCCAAAAAAAAGGCTTCTGAAAGTGGCAGAAAGGAATCGCTGTGCAGAAATGAGGCCACACTGTCACCATTTCACATCAGCAGCACTGGAACTGGGTATCCTGCTCTACCGTAAGCCCTTCAAGATGCATTAATGCTAGAGAAAGTTCAGAAACAGGCCCTCCAAATCATCCAGGGGCTGGAAAAGACATTAGGACACAAGGCATAAAGGATGCCATCTCAACAAAGAGAAGGCTGGACCAGGAGTTTATCACTGCCTTTGGAGTACTCACAGTCTGGCAATATGGCAACTTTGTAATCCTGTTTCCAGAGGCACAACAAAGTCCAGTGGCTGGAAATTCAAGGTAGATAACCTCAGCCTCAAAATAAGGCAGTTTTGTAGCAGCAAGAATAATTGCATGCTGAAAGATTTTGACAAGGCACTTTTAAATAAATTTCACTGCAACTTCCTCACAGCCAACTCTAATTCAAGAATGAACTAGATTTTGTGTCTGTGAATCCATCTTGTCCTTTCCTTCATTATCAGGTCTAGCAGAAGAGAGGAGTTCCCACACTCTTCTTAATGCTCACAATGCTCAACACTTTGTGTTTGGGCAAGTGCTTTAATCAAACCCATGCTTCAAGGTTTTACCATAGTTGCCAGTAAGCAGCCAAGAAAAATAACTTTTTCAGCTTTTCACTTTCCTCTTGTCTGTAGACAGGAGACCAGAAAGAATGAACTCAGACTGGTTATTCAATGTTCTGAGTGAAAATTATTTTGTTTTACATATTCAGGATGACTCCTGAATTAAGGAAACTAGGCTCTCACTGCAGCTCATGGATTAGTTTGTCTCCTAGGACCACCTGGGCATCTCTCACCTCACGTATGTCACGTATGTCACCTCTCAGTGACATCTGAGTGTATCCAGTTTAGCTCCCCAATGCCTGAAATGACTCCTTCAAGCCTCAAAATACATGAAGTTTGAGAGCTTCAGCTTCTGTTCAATAGGAATGTCTGGCCCATATGCTTCTGCTCTTAGAGATTACCATTCACAAATTGGTGGTGGATACCTCCAGCGCCTTCTGCTTTGGGCACTAATATAAGTCACAGCCCCTCTGAGATGTGGAACTAAACACAGTTCAGCACAGAATCCACAGCATGCTGTGGAGGGAGGCAAAGCGGCTTCCCCAGAGCTGGGAAACAAATCCAGTTCCCCCCCAGCCCATCCTTTTCCTGCAGTTGGGATGCCCTTCCACCCGTTAACAAATGTGGGAGTCTTCAAGCATCAACATTGCCCAGGCCAAGCTGGGTTTCTTGCTCTTTTTAAGATGAATTCTGTCTTCAAACACCCTTGTCAGGGATCACCATGAAGCTCTGCTACACAGCCACGCCAGAGATGCTCATGGTAGTTGTCTCTCAGCTACATGAAGTCACAATATTTTAAAACACTTATTGTTGCTGTGAGTAGACAAGCCTTCAAATGACGCAGAGAGCAGCTCTAGATCGGGAGAGGCATTTCCCAGAGGAAAGCCACCCAGTCAGAGCAGACTTCCTTGCTTCTGCTGGTTTAAATCACCTCATTCAATATTCTGTGTTGTCTTATGTAGCATGTAGTTATGTAAATTTATAAATCATACACTAATTAGCACACAATTTCATAAATTTAGTAGCAGTGAAAAAGGAGGTTTCTAACTAACCAGGCTGTGCTCTCTCCCCCACAGATGGTACAAATTCAAACACAGCCTGGAGGTCGTATTTGAGAAAATCTCTGCTCCAACTTTTAGTTTAACCCCAGGCTCACGTGCACTTTCAAGGACTGTCTTTTGGATATCTCAGGCTCAATCTCTCTGAAGTGCAGCTAAGACCCTTTCTCTCCTTCCTTAATACCAAACCTCCATAGCTCATTGGATCACTGCAAATTTTATTTGTTTATTCTGATTCTTGCTATATCCAGTCTCACATTCTTCAGTCACCTAAGCCACCATCCCTTGCTAGCAATTAAATTCAGTCCATGCCCTGGGTTATACCCGGGTTCTGCACAATTGCTCTCCATGTGCTCTGGCCTCTCTGTCCAGCTGCTCTAAAGGTGAGAGGCTAAAGGTAGGTCAAGGTAATTTCCATCTTTCCCTCATTTGCCAAGCATCTCTTGGACAGTAGCTCCCCAAATGCAGAAACATTATTTGGAAAACGGTGTGGAGTCATAAGGCTCTTGTGGAAACCAGTGTTTGAAGACATTTCTCACTTCTCCTTTGCCAGCTTACTATAGTTTAACTCATCCCTGCCGTCTGGCTCACTCCCACTTCATCTCGACCTTTGGTCATCCTTTGGTACAGTTCTCTGCCTTGCATCTTTGTCCTTTCTTGCCTTCATCTCCATCCTTTCTTCCTTACACTTTAATTCACTTTTTCGTCCCAAAGCATGGTGCTGGCTTTCCAATTCTCTTCTCCTTTGTATTTTGAGACCTCTCCCCTACCTCATGCTCCAAAGGAGGCCTTGCTCCTTCTCAGAGCAAGACCCATGTCCTGGAGAGGAAGAGAAGGCTTAAGACAAGTTTTTCATGTATCTTAGCAAACTGGGGACTCACAACATATATGATGTGATGATGTGGGAAGTGGAACACATTGTCAATGGCAGTATTGACATCTGAGCTGGACAAAAATCAGAAGATAAGCCAAATAAAAGTCTGGAAGAATAAATTAAACCCCCAGATAATTTATTAGTTTAAGAACTCACATACACATATAAATACGTGCTCAAGATGGGATTCAACAGCAAGACTGGAGAGGCTAAAAATGAAAAGGGTGTGATTATTACAGGTCTGTGATGTGCAAGGTGCACAAAAGCAGAAACTACAAAAGCAGGCAGCAAGTGTGTGTGCACGAACCACATGGGAAGGACACAAACTGACGGTGTGGGTAGGAGGCTCAGCAGCAGTCATGTTACTGCACAAAGCCTCATGTAAAACACAGCCTGATGTGTAGCTGAAGGATATTCACTCGGAATATTCCCTCTGGACAAACCGTCCGAGGCTGGACCAACTCCCCAGCAGCAGCTCCCAATATAGAAGCTCAAACTTAAAAGGACACTGTCACGTCATCGCTTTTGCTAGTTTAAGTTTTGCATTTCCTCTACTGTTTTAACAGATGGAAAACAATTCCCCTCCCAGTACCAACTACTGATTTTGTCCTTTCCTATTTGACAATCATTGATTTTTTTTTCTAAGGCTATAAATGTTTTAATAACTTCAACTTTGTAGTGCCTCATGGCAAAATATTTTTGCTTGCACTGACTGCTAAACACTATTCCTAATGTACTGCTGATAACTAGAGCAAGAGCCAGCATTATAAAAAATTATTTTCCACAGGGTCTACGGAATTAATAGCTTTTGTTTCTTTTGTCCACATCTCATAGAGAATTAAAGCATACAGCTCTTCACCCATCAGGCATTTCAACCATCTTTACACTAGAAAACTTTGCTTCACAAAAGTGTGTCCCCCATGTAGGTCTGACTGACGGACAGCACCTTGAGCATAGAGCCCACAACCCTGACAATGTCCTTTTAAAAAGAGCTACAACCAAAACATACAATTCAAGCCAAAAGTCACCTTCAGAATTAGAATTTTTTATGGACTAAGTGATCATAAGGAATCCTAAAGCAGTTAAATATTGGCACCCACAAAGGAATCAAAGAACAGAATGCTCCCACGGAGTGTTCTCAACTGGGTACACAAAGGCACCTTTCAAGAAATATACATGTATTTTTTGCTGTTTTGAAAGGTCAGTTAGCATTTATTAGAAAAGGCAATTAAAGTTTCAGTCAAACTGGAAAAGAGACAAGAAGCAATTGGACTGGTATCAGAGAACTATTTCTCTATAAATGCCAACACTTAAAACACCAACAAAGCTAAAAAAAAAAAGCCATAAAACAACCCGAAACCCTATGATCTATGTGACAGTTATCCCCAAGTTTCCTGCTGGTCTTTGTACATTTTTCTCTTCTTTCTCCTCCTTTTTCCTGCCCTCTTTAAGCAGCAGACTACTCAGCCAACAGAATGAGAAAACTTATGTCCCACCTGCTCTGCTTGGGCCAGGGTACTGAATTCATCTTTGGGGCTCTTAGCAGAAACCTGAGCCTTCACAGGCTCAGGGAGTAGAACAAGAGGGACATTGAACAGCAGATGGACATATTCCAAAAAACCTAACACTTCACTAAAAGCAGGACAGACCATGCAAGGACTTTCCACAGTAGTAACTTTCTGGTCCAGCAATGCTGCTTCCCTCCTTTAAACTCCTCCAAGCAGCTTTTAAAATTCAGCTGAGATGCACAGAAAGGATATCACCTAATTTGTGATTAAGACTGGGCCTGAATGAAGCAGCCCAGAGTAACCTGAGGTTCTTCTTCCCCTTCACTCTCCTTTTGTTTCACTGACAGAGGAGCACAGTGCTGCCAGGGGCTGTGGTGCTCTCATCTGAGATCCACCTTGCAGAGCATCACACACTGCACAGGAGCAGTGCAGGGAGGCAGGCAGCAGCCGTACCCCAAGCATCGGTACAGCAACTCAACCCAGCTATTAAGATAAGCACGGTTGCCTAAAGAGACTGTCTGAAAAGCAGTACTGGCCCATGAAGTGGTGTTTGGGAACAAATGGCCTAGAACTTGCCTGTACTGGATCAATTCTACCTTTCCCTCGCTGCAATTTTACTGTGCAAAATGAATATTTTAGTCTCATATTTCTAGGAACACATGCCGGTGGCTACTGTTACAATAAAATATGAACACTGCATTGTGGAGAAAATGACCATTAATCCTGTAATGTGCAGTCATTTTTACCAATTCGGCACATTTCTTTAAATAACCAAGTACATGCAGTAGATGGAAATGCATTTAAATAAACTGAAATAGATACAACATGAATAATTAAAGCTGGCAGGAAAGTGTGCATTGCGAGCTGCTAGTGGAAATAATTACTGATTTGTCTTATTTACAATGGAACCTGGATGCAGGATCAAAATAGTGCAAGTTAGTGAATATGTCTTAAGACTGCTCTTATACTAGCACTAGTGTGTATTTCATCTTGAAAAGTACATCAAATAGGTTTTGGATCTCTACAATGTCTGACTCTGTTCTATTTCAGGGCTACGTTACCCAGCACATAAACTCTGTCAAAGAGCACTGATTTAAAGAGGAATATAATTCAAACCTGTGCCTAGTACATCAACCTGCAACATCAACTATTAACATTATCAGACACTGTAGAGTTGAGTTTACGATATATCCCCTAAAAACTCAGTGTGTTAAATATCAGAATGTTGAAGGAAAAAGTAGATCATAAAATCAGTGAAGAAGTACTAAAGTGCTTGTACCTTTATAATATGCCAGGTTTTAAACAGACTTGTTTAATTAGAAAATA
The DNA here is from genome assembly GCF_041296385.1 of Aphelocoma coerulescens. Lineage (NCBI taxonomy): Eukaryota > Metazoa > Chordata > Aves > Passeriformes > Corvidae > Aphelocoma > Aphelocoma coerulescens. The sequence goes on from NW_027184085.1 coordinate 8,029,284, forward strand.
ATCTACTTTGAACATGCTGGTTCTTGAATGTTAGGCAGTTCTTGCAAACTGCTTTAGAGGCAAAAAAATCAATAATGAAATATACTTCCGATATAAGGCTGGCAAAACTGTGACTTCAATCTATTAGAAAATGTTGTAGATTAAAAAAAATGCTATTTTAAATTGATTACTTGGCACATGAAAGGTTTAGGAAAAAAAGTTAACAATTCCTGATTGGCCTACCCCAACAATATACTTGCATCATGATTACTAAATCCAAAATGAAACTGGATGCTAATTAGCTATGTTTTAGAAGAGGGAAAACAAGCAGTGATCACTCGAAGAATTTAAGAGTGGCTGTAGACCAAGGAGTTGTGTCAAATGAAGAAGATCTCCTCGAGGAGCCGGCTCTCCTCCAGCTCATCTGCTCTGCTCCTGGGGCTGCAGGGGGTCTGGCACCAAGATGACGACAGCCTGTGGCTCGCATAGCAGGGCGTGTGCGCGTTGTTCCTGTCACAAGGTTCTCGGCAGAGGTGTCCCGGGGCTGATATTGGGTTCATAGCTTCCACCAGGTCAAGGAGAGACGCTTCGTACCTACAGAAACACAGCGAGAAAACGCAGCTCCATTAAAGATCGCAGCACCATGCAGGAATTGAATCCAGTTTTCCTGCCTCCATAAACCAGACTAGACCTAGATTTGTCTGACAGGGGCCACCGGCACAGAACGAATTTTGCTGTATGGACTCCACGACTGCTGTATGTCAATAATGACAACACAGAGGTACTGAAAAAGAAGCAAGCAAAGCATGGGTGCTCAGGCTATTTTAGGCTGTTTCATCAGCTTTTCCATTTCAGGTGTGTAATGTCTTAGGTGCACTCTGGAGACTGAACACAGACCTCAAAGAGATGACAGCAAAATGCACCAAACAGGTACAAGGCAGACCCACGCTAGTAATAGTAAAGTGACTTATGCTGCACGTTTGGTTTTTTTTGAATAGACCTCTACACTTGATTTAGTTTCTTGGGGATTTGAAAACAGCAGGAGACTTTATTATTATTTCCACAAACTACATGTGCTTCCTGTAAATCTCCGCGTACTATATGGAGTCTGTCTGGTGGAAGCACTGAAGGAATAGAATCTAAGCAAGGTAATACAAAATCAACACTTGAGGCACCAAGAGAAAAGGTAAAGGTGCTAAGCATCATTCAGACTGTCCTTTAAGTGCAAGTGCAGACGTGGGGGAAGGTTGCAAGCCAATATTATCTGGTAATGCGCACTGAATAATGGCAGGTACTTCAGACAGGGACTCTCTATTAATATTCACAGGAGACAAGACCTGATCTAAATACCAGCACAGGATTGATCAGTACAATATATTTCTTCCTGTCCAATTTTAAATGTCTTAAACAATACCATTTCCACTGCTTCCCCACGGAGACTGTTCTCCAGTGATCTCTCAGTGATATATGTAAGAGATATCGCTCCAGAGTTTTACCCAAAAGTCCCCTTTGTTCCATGCTGTTGTTAGCACCAACCTACCTGATGTTCCCAATCCTGAAGTAATTCACACATTCAAAGATTTTCATGCACAAAACATTATTCACATTGTTCACCCAAACGAAACTATCAGCACAGGTGATTGGATCCATAGGGTACCTCTCTTGTAAGCAAAAAGAGTTCATCCATAGCATGAGGAAACATCTCAAGCTCTTCTCTGCTTTGAGAAGAGCCTCTGATTCTTCTTTCATGACTGTAGGAACCTAGAAAGACTAAGCAACTATGACAGCTGGGGGAGGTTTCTCAACTCAGATGGGATGAAAAATTCTTAAGAATGTCTACAACAGTTTATGGATGTGAGAGATTAGTAGTGGCCAATTTACGCCTAAAGGCAGACCCCCACCTGTGCTGTCCAACAGCCTTGTGCAGCAGCAGCAGGTAAAAGGTTTGCCTTCTGTGAACTAGCCATACCATAGAAAACACCCTTCTTTATCTCCACAAGTAAGTGCTACATCCCATCCGTCACCAGAACATTGTCACAGAATCATTTAGACTGGAAAAGACCTCCAAGGCCATCGAGTCCAACCTTTGACTGGTCATTGCCCTGCCAACCAGACCAGAGCACCGAGTGCCACGTTCAGTCATTTCTTGGAAACCACCAGGGATGGTGACTCCACCACCTTCGTGGGAAGCCCATTCCAGTGCCTGACATGACAAGTTACTTTGTCCATGACAAAGTAACTCATTGTTGTGTCTGAGACACGGAACTACTCCCTCAGCTCAAAGGAGTTAGCAGTGGTACTGATGGGTTAATACTGATGGTAATGGTGACTACTGAAGTTATGCTATAAAAACTTTTATTTCCTTCAATCTTTATTGTTTCTTCCAATCTGATGGTCAGCACTGTTTCTAATACAGTCTGACTTGACCTTATTGCCTCATAGGGCTCTCTCCTCTGTTTGACTACAGACTGTTATTTTCCTACAAATGTGCTAGCTTGAATCTCACTCACAATCAGAAAGCCAATTTGCAAATTTCTTTTCCACATTTTAAGCTTGTCTACATGTCTTTCTATTATCTGTCTAAGTAGCAAAAAATGAGTGACTCAGAATGAAAAAACACAACTTTTGGTTCAATTGGATCTTGTTCGTGGCTAACCTTAAGCAAATGTAATGTCTTTCAGTTACCCAAACCAAAAAGTTCAGAAGGACATGGAGTTTTGCATAGCCAAACCAGATCATTTTAGAAAAATATGTTGTTTGTACTAGCATTCAGAAAGTACCCTTTAAAAACTCCTTAAAAATATCTAAAGATAACATAAAATGGAATATGCTGCACTGATAGCAAGAACTAGCACACAGATACATGAGACTTTTCACATGGAGAAAGTTTAGGATTAGACTCTATACAGATACACACATACGGTTTGAACCCCAAAGAAACCCAGTTAACATATACACTGCTTTCATTAGCCACACCTAAAACTTCTTTTTAGATTAATCTAGTCTAGCATACAAATGCTTATCTCCTCTGACGGTAGTGCTATCATAAAATTTCAATTTCTCCAGCAGCCATATTCAATCACAGATTAAGCAGGGGAAACCAAACCAGCCACTGCATTTACAGCAAATGTGCAGGCCCTAGATTTAAGCAGTACCTTCGAGTTCATTTCTTCTGCAAGTTTATCTAAGTTTTACAGCATTTCTGCTATCAGGAAGGCTAAATGATTTGGCAGATTACAAGCGCAGCAAATAGCAAAGATTATGTAAAAGACCAGGTGTTGTAAATCAGTCTATTTGACACCACAGTCATATATGCAATAAAGTGAATGAACTCTGCTAACAGAGCGCTATCTGATAAAGAGAATGCTCCTTGCAGGTATTTAGTGTTTAATCCCAGGATAATGATTTGCCCTGGTTTGTCTAAGTAACATCAGACAGCATCTGGCTGGAGGCAACAGAGTAGACCTAGAATGGTTTGAAACTTGCAAAGAATTTTCTCACCATTTATTTGTATCATAATATTTAAAGAGACACAGTCAGAATGGTCAAATCCTGAAATGCAACTTCCTCTAAAACCAGGGTATGTATCCTTCACATGACTTGAATAACAACATAAGTAAAAACAGGCTTCATTATTATTATTACTGATATAACACTTAATAGCTTCAGTGAAGTCAAAGCTACAGGACCAGCCACCCAAGAGTCAGAACATTTCAAACAGGAAAACTGATTTGGCAAACTTGGCTTGTGATAGTGAATGATCTTTACAAGCAAACCAATGGCCAAGGGTCCCCTTTTACTGTTCCTGCTTACCGAGGAGAAAAAAATCCCAAACATTCTGCAGAAGTTTGCTTACACACATTTTCTTGGATAGGTTTTGCCCTCCCAACAGAAGGAAGACAGCATGGGCAACTGTCCCTTTAGGGATGGTGATAATTCAGGCTGTCCTCACTTTTTTGGTAGATTTGCCAGTGTTCTGGATGGTCAACGAGCAAGGGGAGAGTAACCCAGGTTCTTGTTAATGCATTCCTTGGAGTGGATTAGAATGAAATGGGTTAAAATATACTCAGGCTCAGTGGGAATTCCCAGGTACCTCCCCTGAGTGGGGGGGGAGCTTTCATTCCTCTGGTGGAAGGCCCCAGAAATTAGTCTGGGGACACTTTGGGGGTCTTTGATAGTTTATGATCCCTTCTCAGCCACCTCTCAGTTGAGCTGATAATGCCCCATCTTATCTTCCCTGGGGGTAAGGGGGCAGTTTAACAACTGAGGGAGTTATATAAGGAAGAGCAATTAGCATAGCAAGAAGCACCATCTCGCCTTGCAGGAGCCAGACTGTGATAGTTCACCTCCTCTGTCTCATGCAGACTAGCATGTACACACCCAAAAACTCATCTCCTCCCTCGAGGGATGCCAACCTGGCCTCCTAAGAACACCCTGGCACCTCCACAAACAGGCAAATGTTTTGAATCATTAATCATTAATAGTCCAGTCTCTCACAGCATCTCGGCAACAAACTGGAAAATAATCTCTTTTTTTGACACTTCCCCCATGTATACTTTTTCATCTAACTTCAATGAGCTTGAAAGTCTGCATGTTTCATCATGGGAGAAGAAAATTTGTAAGGTCTACAAGTTTGGATTAGAAGCCTAACTATTTAGACAGATAAAGTTTGTGAAAGTAATCTTATAAAGTCTCCAAAAAATTCATCAGGAGAGGCAACACTAAGAATTAGTGTACAAAGCAGAAGGAAGGCAGGGCCATGGGCAAGAGGATAGAGATGAGAGCAGGGAGACCAGGCCAAGGTAAGCTTTGAAACTTCTTTCAATGAAGAAGTTTCACTTTTGCTTTTATTGTAGAATATAAAACTCCAAATACAGCTCAAGAGAGCAGCACAGAAATGCCCAATCTGAGAAGTTGGTGCCACTGGGATCAAGCTGGTACAGCTGGGTCAGAGAAGAACTGGTGAGGCATTGCACAGTGCTGTGACAGCATTCCCTTCACATCCTCTGTACTACTAAAACAGGCTGCTAGAAATTTGTCTCCTCAGCCACTAAAAAACCCTTTTGGAAATTGTATTAGAAACTCTCAGCATTGGCCCTTAATTAAAGAAGTATGTAGTAGAGTTTATAAATTCTTAATGTAAAAAGAGTTTTGTAGTCTATCACTAAGATAACAGGAAGCATCATAAACCATTATGATTCAAAACAGATCATTAAGCATTCACATTTTAAAAACGAAAACAAAAATATACACAAGATGGCACAGACCCAAGTCCCTCTTTCCACAGTGTTTCTTTTTCACTGCTCGTGCAGCAGGAACACAGCTCTCTGAACATCTACAGGTGCATCTTACTTTGTCCCATGTTTCCAAACTGAAAGGGAAGGAAGGCTTTCACTTTTTTTTGATGAACATACAAATATGGCTGATACTCTGGGAACCATAAGACCGCTTATGCCCAGGATGGTTAGTGAGAAATGACCTGAAACCACTTGGTATTCCTTCTGATAAAACCTACAGGGCAATCAGAGCTCAGACAGCCCCTCAATGTACAGTACCAAAAAAATGGTCAGATTATGCAAGAGTGATGCAGAGAACTCATAACTATGTAGGATATTAGAAAGAACAGTGCTCTTGAAGGTAACCACAAAGCTTACTTGCCTCAATTGGCTGAACAGTGGTGTTTATTTATTTAGACATTTGGGATATGCCAATGGATTTTTAATGTTTGTCTATTTCCCACTGCTGGTAAAATATATTTCTTACACGCTGTCCAATTTTTAAATTACACTATTGTATTTTCATATCATGCAATCCCATTTAGCTAATAATATCATTTGTTCCTTCCTGAAAAAAAGCAGCACAACTTCAACAAGTTTGATATTTGGAGGAGCGGGAATCTCCTTATGAGGCAAAATAACTAAACTTATTAGAGTCATAAATACTCTGGCAGTAAAATATGTATATATTTCTTTAAACAAGCATTGTCAGATATTATTTGATCACTATATTTAGAGACATCTTTTCATTTACATGCTCTGAAAATTTATTCTTCAACCATAAACATGTATAAAACACATGGAATGTCTCTTTGCAAGGTGATGGCATTTCAACAAAGCATACTGGCAATACAGTTTTGTAGCTGTATGGGCTTACTTTATTTAACTGTATATACCAGAGGAAATAAAAAGGTTTATTTTTATACTACTGCTTGTATTTTCAACATAAAGTTCAAAGTGATTTACTAATGTTACATGAATTGCCTTTGAATTACGGTACAGTATTGTGCCTAAGTACAAAGCCTAACACTATTTTGTATTCATAAAACACCACCTGCCCCTGAGCACTTTACAAATGCTAAATACAGCTAAAAACACATTCAAGGGGTAGGAAACAGACCCATTTTACAGAAAATTAAACAGTTTATTGTTATGATAGAGCAAATATCAAATCGCTGTTTGACTGGAACAAACAGGGCAAATAAAAGCAGAGAAAAAACAGATGCATGTAAGAAGTGGCCTGGGCAGTCAAAGTACCTGAAATCTAAAGACACCATACTAGTGATACATCCTGGGGTTATCTGGAAGAAACAGCTAATCACCCACACCCAAGCTAACCCAAGCTCTACTGGTGAATGGAAGAACTCAACCCAAATTAAAGGATCCTAAATACTTTCTACCATCTTTATTCTGGCATACAAAATTAGAGCATAATGTAATTTTGATAAGAGATTATCTCCATAGCTTGTCCTTTCAACATCCATGTATCAACCCACTGTCCATAAATTTGCCTAATTGTTTTTTCAACCTGCAGCTTCCACAGCATCCTGTGACAGCAAGCTCAGGAAGTTCACTGCTATTGACAGACATACTTTTGTTTTCTGTTTTAACATCTTGCTAGTGTTGCCAAATGTTTTTTTTAAGGATTGACTGCAGTAAGTCTCTTTCACGTGGTGGAATCTGGTAAAAAACAGTTGCACATTCAACTTATCCACCACCTTCACAGTTTTGCACCCCTGATAATTTCCTCAGCCTTTTCCTATCCAAAGTCACAGCTTCTTGGTGTCTCCTTAAATGGCAACTACTTTATCTTGCTGATCAAATGAATTGTTTTGAGTACCATTCATAGCACCCACCACACCTTTCTTGAGAGGCAAAGACCAACTGGAATTAAAACATGGGTGCAACAAGACCTATGTATCCACAAGCTGTTGACAAATTCCGGAAAGCTTTGAACTCCACAAACCCTAACCACCTCCTCTGAGTTCAATATCATGTAGGCATGGTGTTGATGACTCTTCCTCAGATAAATTACAGTTTCACTCCCTCAGTTTTGATGTCTTTTTGAAGTTGTTTGCTACTGACATATCATTGGACTACCTGAAAGAATTAGTATCACACACAAATTTATCAGGTCACAATTTATCAGGAGATTTTGCTGTTCACTTCTCATTCCAGGTCACTGATGAAGAACCAGCCCAGTGGATTTCTGGGGGATCCCTCTGCTAACTCTAAAAAATGAACATTAAGTCACTTTGCTTGCTATCATTTAACCACCAGTAAATCCCTAGAAGGAACTGTCCTCCAATCCTACAGAAACTTGATTTCTTTAACAACTTTTGTGTGGAACCTTGGCAAAAGCCTTTTGAAAATCCATAGGCCTGAGCTGATACCTCAGATTCTTTCTTCCCCACTCCCTGCTCTGTGAGAATAATCCAAGTTTTAACCAGCAGGATATTTGGCCCAGGAAACCTGAGATGAATATGTCAATGAACATTAGAGGCTGGTTGGGTAGGAAATGAAAGCTGAGAAAGAGAAGCTGACTGCAGTCATTCCACCCCCCCTCCCAAAGGCCACGCATCAAGATAAGGGGGCTTAAGGGAGCTTCTCTTAAGGTGAACCGCACCTTCAGTGACCAAAACACACCCTGGGGGGGATATTCCCACGTACTGAATGTCAAGACACCAAAACAGAAGAAAAACCAACACAGTGAAGGGCAATCCATGAGACTGAAACACCAAGAGAAGAAAAAAGATTAAATTGAGAATGAGGGAAAGGGACTGTGACAGCCTGAGATTCTCATTTTACTTTCAAGCAGGCTGGAACTCAGAGCAGATACTTCACTGTGGGATACAGGAGGAGGCAAATTTAAGAGTGCTATATATGTATTTCAACCAACTCCAGGTGCAGACATGCTCTTCACCTGCAACAGGTCTGTATCTTCCAAAAGCATTTCAGAGTTTCTTAATTCTTAGAGAAAAAGATCAGACTGCAGAATATTTCAAAGCAATTAAAAAAAGATCTGACCCTTTTATTTAAAATATATCATACAATGTAAAACAGAATATATTTATACAGTGTCCTCAGCAAGAGCCTCCTGGAGTGCTGTAAAACCCACACCCACGTAATAGAGAGCTTACACTATCAGAGACTTTTAGAGAGCTCTCCGAGGCAGTATTCAGAGAATCATAACCTAGAGAAGGAAAATACTTATTAGATCATCCAGCCCTCTCCCTGCTGACAGAACTGCTCCCTACAGTGTGCTTCCTCACATTTGTTGCTAACAATCAGCCTCTCGCTACTCTCCATGGGAAGCCATTCCACAGCCAAATATATCTCATGCTATCATTACCATTATTACTTATTTATGGACCACGGTATAACCTAAAGGGCCTTGATCAGGATCAGGGGGACCAACTCTAGTACCACTTGTAAGAGCACTCCTCTCTCCAAAAGAGCACACAGTCAAAAGAGGTAAGTCAAAGCCCAGTGGGAAACATATAACATACCATTAAGGAGAACAGAATAGCATGAGAAGTGCCACTAATGTTCCATGAATTTTTGCTTCAGAGTTTGGTGGGAGGGAAAGGTATGTGTCACGCATAAGAACATGTTTCTGACAGTCACCTAGAGATAAACAAAGAGGATTTTCTTCCTCCAAACTTCACCCCACTAGTTGTGGTTAAAGATCTGGCATGGTACTGAGAAATTCGTCTTCTTTTTTTGGTGCAAATACACTGTAAGTATTTAAAAAATGTTACACTTTTCTGTTCTGCTTTTTCTGTTCTGCTCCAGTCTCAGTCAACATTTATCTGAGCCACACGTATTTTAATCTTCTCTCATAAATCAATACCTCCAGCATTGCAACAGATTTTGCCACTCTCCTTCCATCTTTGACAATTTTTTTCCACTAAGCAATCACCCAGAAATAAGCACCATATCCCCTGGAGGGGCTACACAGAAGCAGAGAGGAGATCAACTCCCTCCAGCACTCACGCAATGCTTGTCTGTGCACAGTCAGCCTTTCTGCTGCTGGTTCCTTGCTCCACAGATCCTCCTTTACCTGTAGGTCTTGCAGAGCAGTGAATTCAATGCCTCATTTTCTGGGGTTACTAACAATTATCACCAAATCTTGTGGAAAGCAGCATCAGACATTACAGCCATTGCTCAGGAGAATTTGGAGAGAAGCAGAGGAACTGAGTATCACACCTTTGCTAACTGAAATGTGCTGTGCTTGGCAGCATTTTGGGATGAGCCTCCCTCCCCAGCATGGTAAACAGTAGTAAAGAGCAAAAGAGGACTTGGACTTGAAAGAGGCTGAGGACCCTGGTTTGTCCCGGGCCTTTTGCATACCAAGCAGTGCCAGTGCTCTAAAGGACACCAGATCCAGCAACAGCATTTCAAAAAACTTGTGCCCTAAGGCAGGGCTGATAAAGAGATATTTCCCCCCCCCCCCCCAGTTTTCACCCTGGCTTCACCTGTGATAGCATCCAAGCAGCTCTCATTACTGAAACAGGAGTTACTGCTGCTCTCATTCCTCCTTGGTACACAAGCAGGACTTTTTCACTTATCTGCTCATCAGAGACCAACACCTGCTTTCCTCACCTTTCCACACTCCCATCTCAATGCTCCCAATCTTCAGTTATCCTACCTCTTTGCTCCTGGTTACTCAGCCTTTGTTATTTCCCCACTGGACTCAGACCCTGCTGCCGTGTTACCAACACATCAAATACAATTGAAAGTGCTGCTTCATTGTTTTTGTCTCTGTGTGTTTTTAGTAGCTAAATAATAACTAACTAACTGAAGACCAAGAATAAGAAATACCACAGATCATTTCCTTTAAGGTATGGCTGCAGGCTGCAGCTGAATTGGCATAACTGAGGTTGTAATAATTCTGGAAGGGGGAGGGTGAACAATGACATGAATGCTGGGAAGTAAAGAAACCTTTTAAATCAGATCTGCCAGTGATAGAAGAATAATTTAGAATGAAGTTTTTGTACAAAAGAGAGAAATTACAGAACCAGGGAACTACCACAGAGTTTAACAACCACCTTCTGCAATCACTCTGTTTGTATTGTCCTTCTCTCCCCTCCCACACACCCGTTTCTGTGTCATCAAGTCTGAAAGCTCTTCAGATCAGAAAATGAACCTTGGTGTATGTACAGCACCTGGGGCCCTGATTCTGCTGTGATATTACATAATAACTCTGCACTTCAGAGCACGCTTAGCTTTTATTCCCTTTAAGCACTCTGTCATCACAGCATATCTTCAGCAAGATCTTCAACCTTTATTGTTCTGGGCCAAAACTAAGCTGTCATCATCTTTTCTGCCATACTTCATCCCCCTACATCTCCTGCCTTAACAGCCTTTCTTTTCAATTTTTTACTCTTACAAGTTTGTCCCCAAGCATCCTTCCCCTCAAAGCAAACTCTAATTCAACGAATCATCTTCAAAATTGTGCCTTTTCTTTTATAATGTACTAAAGTCTCTGACAAAGGGCTGCATATGTAAGTCACGGTAAAATCCTGTACCTCCTCTCTGCCAGTCTCAGTGTTTCTCATTAAGTTTTGATTTCTTTTCCCCTTTTCATTGCTTCTTCCTACCATGCTTTAAGCAGAGCTGGGACTACCTCTCCCTAGAACTTTGGGTATTAAATAACTATGGAAAAATTTGAAGGGGCATGGCTTAGGGGAAAAAGAACCCCACCACATACAGCTTGCAAAGTCTATCACCATTTACATGGATTAGCAACCTGTCTTTTTCGCAAGCTCAGTCCAAATTCCCAGCCTGCCAGATAATAAATCAACTTTTTCCTTCAGTTGTACAGTCATTGGGAGATGTGCATAGTTTTAGGTCAAGCATTTATAACCATTTTATGATTCCAAAGTTTCTTACCTTGTCATTTAGTTACTGAACTGTGAGCTTTCATTGACTTTCTAACCATTGTGGCAAGAACTGCAAGTAGCTGTGCAAGATTTAAAACCTCACTGAGCAGAGGAACAAAATCAGACTGCAGTAATTTTAAGTATATATTGGGGTGGAATCATGACCCTATGGAAGCCAATGGAAGTTCTGCCACCATTTCACTAGGGTTAGCTTTCTTCCCTGCCATTTCTTGTGCTGGGGTGAATAAGTATTGCAAGCTCTCTATTTTACACCCTGGAAATAAGATGGCTCAGAATGCTTGGAAATAGTTTATTTTACCATTCTATTTTGCTTGTTTGTTTTTTTTTTTCTCCCTATCCTGGTAAAATATTTTATATACAGTCAATTGCTGTACCTAAACAGCAATTCTTCTTGTGGTTCTGCATGATCCTTCCTCTCCTGCTTGTCAGCTTAATTTCTTCTGCTGTGGCATGGAGTGTGTAATAGCAAATCTAGTACTCAAATTCTTCTGTTTCTTAATTATCTCTGCCCTGTCAGCTATATCAGGGAAAACAAGCTGGCATTAGACAATTCAGATACAAGTAAACATCAAGTTGTGATAATACAGAGTCCTGCATTACTGTCATTATGGAAAAAGCTGTTTCAGGGAGGCTTAAAAAATTAAATAAGCCCAGCACTTCTAAATGGCCAAAAACCTAAGGATATCTAAATTATTCTTCAATATCTTAATCATCCTGGAGAATCATGATCTTAGATAATGGTCATTTTAAATGAAAGGTTTGCTGCTCTGCACAGTTACTACTTCCTTTCTAATTGTGAATTAAAGTGTAATTTAGGGTGGCTGTATGCCAACTGGACTAGAAAAATTTAGACAGTAACTGTGGTTGAAAGATGGGGGGAAGCAGTTAGATTTCTTTAAGTAATAGAAAATCACTCACCAAGTTGTACTTTAAAACAAAACACTAGAGCTTTAACTTGACAAACTGACTTGAATTAAACCACAGAAAAAAGTGCTTGCACTGTAAATCTTACAGGGCAAAAGTGATGGTAGGTTATCATTCTGTTTATTAGCATGCACTTTGGAGAGTTCAGGGCAAGTATGGATACGCATTCATTCCATTTTATGCCGCACATTACTGAAAACACATTCCTCATAAATAATTCATAAATGCATTGTCTGAAATTTCAGATTCCAAAAATACAACACCGTTTTCAACTTTATCGTTTCTTGGTTTTCAAAACAGAAACAGACAATTGGATGGATGGGCTTCACAAACCTGATAAGAACCCATCAGTCAGAATTATACTCCAGAGGTAAATGCAAACATCTCCCAGCCTCTGATTCCTGGAAGCAAGGCCGTGATGATAGACCCAGTGCTTGAGTTAGCAGCCCCTTGGTAGGGAAGAGGGAGAAAAAGGGAAAGGGCAGAAGTAACCACACAGTGAGGTGTGATAGAGAGCTAGTAAGTTGAAATTGGGTAGAAATCCAGAGGAATTTAAATTTAAGATATATTAACAGTCAAAATATAAAGACTGAATACAGCTTGTCTAGCAAGAAGCCCATTTTTCAGACCAGACTGCACTATAAACTTGAGCTCTGCTTGCTGTTATCAGCTTTTAATTGGTATTGCTTTGTTTATGACATAGTAGCTGCCATCATCTTATGCTAGCATGGGAGAGGTGAATAGGTTCTTGCAGTTCATTTGAAGTCTTATTCCTGCAGGGCGCAGAGTGACCACAACACGCACAGAAGAAACTGAAGTATGCTTCATAGGCTAGAGTGCTTATATACCTGTGATCTTGCTGACATTATATATGCAGCTTATACTCAGTTGCTTTTTTATCTTCATACCATGCTCAGAAGCCTGACATCAGATAGCAACTGCTTTTCAGCTAGATTTGCATTCATTTGCTCTGTTCTGCTCACCTCCCAGTGACAGGCACACACAATTTTGGGTACCTTACCTAGAGAAACCTTTGGTGCCCAGCTCCTAACAGAACAACAGCCCATGATCTCCCTATGCACCAGCTCTTTGTATGAACTCATTCCCTCCAATTTGCCTAAGAACAAACATTGCAACTGAGCTCAAATACTTGGCATCCCAATGCACTGACTGCTTGGGTACAGACCATATGTGAAAAAACAACGCTCTCATAAAAATTGTATTCCAGTACCCAACTGCTGTAAAACTTCCCACTCGGTGCTCCAGTGTGGAAAGACTGGACTATCTGTCACTCTGTTCATTTCCAGGTGTGCTGAACTCTCTGGGGTAATATTTAAATCAGCTGAGATTTCATACATCAAAGATGAGGATACATAATTCAAGAGGAGCCACTGAGATAAAACAGTAGCTGTAAAAAATACGGCGTGGTGGTAGTGCCTGGTTTAGCATGTCAAAGAGGGGGCACTGCTGGCGAGGAGCCGCACGCCGCCGGCGCCGGAGCAGGTCGTGTGGCAGAGCAGGCACAGCCGCTGTAAGCTTCACAGGAACACAGCCACCGAGCAGGTCTGACACTGTGCAAGTACCAGGTTGTAAGGCACCCTACAGGAAAAAACAGCTGTGAGGCACAGAGCACGAGGCACTCAGGCCTCGTGTCCCTTGGCTATAGTCATCACACGCTAACAACCTCTTTCAAAAACTTTACACAGGTGGTAGGTGTCCCACCGAGATAAATTACCTACTTTCAGCTGCTGAACAGATGGGCAGGGAAGTGAAATTTTAGTTTGTTCATTCCCAGCAGTAACTAGCAAAGATGATCTCGGCTGCTGCAGGATTACTTTTCGATAACCACACACCTGTGAACAGTCCATGATTCCGTTAGAAACTACATAAGGTCATTAATACACTACAAAATAAGGCAGGGCACTTAACAACTCAAGAAACTGATGCTAAGTCTCTCATTCCCATACTCTTCAGAATATAGGCTGAGAGAAGCCAGAAAGTGTATAGAGAGGGACCTCAACAGGCAGGAGAAACGGGTTCACAAGCATCTCACAACATGCAACAGCAGGAAATGCCTGGTCCTGTAGTTGGGGAGGAATAACCCCAGGCACCAGCACATGGCAGGTTTGATGGGCTGGAAGGCAGCTTTGCAGAGAGGGACCAGGATACTTGCTGTCCTGGTACACAAACACCCTGAACAGAAGCCAGCAAAGGCCAGAACTGCTGGAAGGTTGAGGGAGTTGATCCTCCTTCTCAACTCAGCACTGGTGGGACACAGCTGGACTGCTGTGTCCTGTACATGTCTCCAGTATAAGACACATGGACCCAATGAAGATGATTAAGGCTTCAGCGTATCTGACACAAAAGTAAAATGTGAGAAAGTTGGGACTGTTCAACATGGAGCAAATGCAGCTCAAAGGTGATCTCACCAATGGGTATAAATACTTGATATTGGGAGGAAAGAAAATGGAGCCAGGCTCTTCTCTGGAGTGCCCAGTGAAAGGACAAGAGGTAACCGGCACAAATTGAAATACAAGAAATTCCATTCAAATGGAAGTAAAAACGTTTTCTTGCTATGTAGGTGGTTGAACATTGGCACAGACTGCCCAGAGAGGTTGTTCATCAACACAGACCAAAAGGGCAAAAACTGACTACCAAGGGCTGGACACTGACCTACCCCCCATGCAGTGCAGGCATGATACAGACAGGGAAGCTTAAAACACCAATGCCTGCAAACCAGGAATCTCCAGAAACCAATCCAAACATTAACCAAGGAGTTCTGCCCAGAAAAGCTTGCAACTCATGAAAACCAGGATTATGGGAAACCTGAAGATATATTTAAACAAGGGTTTTCCCTCCCTTTCCCACATGCTCCACCAAATTCACATGGAAGTTGATCAGAGCAGTAGCCCCAACATCATACCCATTTTTTTCTTTTTTAATAAGATGGTAATAGGCACACTGTAAAAAACTTAACGAAAAATAGTTTGTGTATCTGCCCTTTAAGCTTGCAAATATTTCCCTGGCAGAAGTCCTGAGTTAACTTTACAGCAAGATCTCTCAAAGGAAACAGAACTTTAAAAAAAAAAAAAACAACACCAAACTCAAAAAAAAATACACTACAAAATGAATGTGACCCAGGGACTTACCCTTCTATGCAACAACACGAACAGAGTGCACAGAGACAGTGAAGTCCGCAGGGCGTGAAATTAAAATTTTCACACAGATACAATGAAGTAATGATACAATGTTACAACCTTGGCACAAAAATCTTCTGGTTTGAGTAAAGTCAATGTCATGTGATGTTACGGTTTGTGCACTGGTAGAAAGGGTCTGCTGCTAAAAAGTTCATAACAAAAGAGAAGAAGCAAAAGCAAGAAAATTGTACAGCTAATTACAATAGACCTGTACATTCTAGTGATCCAGACATCCCTTAAGGTGCTCATCACAGTCGAATCTGGCTGTCAGTGCAGGCTGAGTTAAGAAAACACACTTTTCTTTCATGTCTAGAAATCTAGATGCTGAGAGGCCATTAGGAGATAAGAAAAAGACTGGAAAGGAAGGGGGAGGGAGAGAACAACTCTCTTATGAGGTCAGTTTGTTGCCTACAAACGAGGTAGATATACAGGTTCAAAATTCCAAGCATATGGATAAGAACAGGGATGCACAGAGCAATTAACAGAGTCAAGCAGAAGCTGGGATGAGCAGCAGCTGGAGCACTGTTAAAGTCCTTCTAGGAATTGCTTCACCTGTTACAGTAAAAAGAAAAGGCAGTGCTGGAAGAACACTGGCTCCTCACCAAGGACAAGGTCATCAGAACAAGAAAGGAGCTTGAAAAATTCTGGGCAGAACCAGGCACAGGGGCACAGACACTTTAGAAGACTGTGCCACATCAGACACCTGCAAAGCAAGCAACCTTCGTACTGCAGATCCAGCAACACAGTCCCACAGGAAATCACCAGATAATCTGCAGGAAGCAGGAAACATTTTATTTCTAAGAGTATGGAAAAGTCTCTCATAAATCATAAAGTTGCTTGTACATTAGGATGTTTCACAGAGACCCAACAGACTGACAGACATGCATGTATTCCATAAAATATATTTACACGTCTGAACTATGGTGGGGGAAGAATCGGAATTCAGTAATCCTGCTCATCTCAAACCACTATTTTGTGATCACAGACACAGAAGTTAACACATGTAAGAACTATTGGCAATGAATTTCCAGTAACCCTTCTGGAAATGTAACAGAGAAAGTGAGTCTAACAGTGCAAAAGTCATTCCTTACAAGGCATGTTTCTCATCCTACTGATCCAAGACGGTACACACAGAGAAACATATAGCCAAATGTGACTTAATAAAAACTTCAAGTCTTCAGCTTATTAATTTTTTTTAAATTTTTCTCATTTCATTCCAGTGATTTCATTAGGTTAGACTTCTTCATCTTTATTATAAAATAATCAGAACTGAAATGTTTCAATAAACCCAATTTCTGTTTTAAGTAGTAAAAGATGATTCAACGCAGATGAAGCAAAAACGAAAGTTAAAAGTACAATGGCATTAGAGGCTTTGAGAATATACTTTAAAAGCTGTTAAATACACAAATTATATATTAGTAATCCAAAATGTCTTTGATTGTTTCTTGCAGAAAAAAAAAAGAACTGTATCAACAATTTTTTTCTTTAGAATAATAGAACAGTTTGGGTCAGAAGGGACTTTTAAGGGTCATCTAGTCGAATCCCCTGTAATAAGCAGGGACATCTTAAACTAGGTAATTTTCACTATGTTCTCCACCTGTATGGAACAAAGCAAAATATTTCAAAACTTACAGGTGGGAAGAAACAAACATGAAAAACAACACTTAAATCACCACAATTAAAAGAGAGACAGCTAACTTAGTACAGGGTAGAAACAAATATAAATTCTTTTCAGTAAAAGGTTTAGTTCTCCATCATATTTCCAAATGATTTCCCTCCCAACACACACAGACTAAAAGAATTTTTTTTTTTCCCCCTCAGATGGAAAGTACCATCCCAAAACAGATAAAAATTACCGTACATGGCCCCAGACTACTGGGGAGCTAGAAACATGTTGCATTTAGAAATTTAAATGTTAAATATAATCAGGATCTACAATTAAATAAATGGTGAAAAAAAACACTAAGATACTGTTTTCCTAAACGTTTATGTAAACGTTGAAGAGATAGCTTCAGTGCTCTAGTCACAGCCCATCACAAAGCCAAACTTAACAATGATCAATAGCACGTGTTTTTGAAAAGGAAATGTGGCCTAGGAAGAAAAAAGTCACACCTGCAGTAAAAACTGGTGCACTCAGCTTGAACAAAGATCTGTAACCAAAGACTACAACATCACCTTTGTTTCCTTCAACTCTATACCTGAAAGCTAAAGGCATCTTACATGATTCAGGGTTCCCCAAAGTTAAGCTTACAAAATAAAAACATATTCAGTTCAGCAGTTCCAAGTTCAATATTCTTTACACTGAAACATCACCATTACTTTCCCTGAACAAATGTGGACGATACCTTGGCGCTTTCATTACCCTATCCAGGAAAAATCAGGGCCCAAACCTTCTGTTATTATGTCCTATTGAATTAATGACAGATATGCAACATTGTATGATTGAGACATAAGCCCATATATTGGATTTTTCCCAATCAGAAACATCTTCACAAGGATGATAAGAGACAATATTTATTTGAAAACAGATAGCTATTTAAAAATCATCATTATAATCCATATATTAAAGATGACTTTAAAAAGCTGTATAAATTAGAGAAAATGACAATAACAATCTTGAAATACGTGGAGTTAAGAAACACAATAATGATAAAAGGTTAGGACACGAGCTCACTGCTGGTTTCTGTCTTCATTTATATCCTCTGAATGTGCCATCTCACAACTCCGCCTGATGCCCGCCAGTTTTTCCAGTAGACAAGACAATGAAGAATTGTTCCCTACTCATTTTCTGCAGGTCTTTTGATTTTATTAAATTCTAACAGTATCCTAAACTTAGCCACCTCTTTTCCAAGCTGAAGAGTCCTAGTTGTGCTGTTCATTCCGTAAAAGCTGTCACACATCTGGGAGCCATCCACTGCACTGCCCAGATGTGACAACCAATACACAGTAACCATTACTGAGCAAAAATTTGCTAGAGCAGTCTTTCACTTCAGAAGTGGAAACAATATAAAAATGAGAAAGCTTGTTAAAAATAATAGTCATACTAGGGGTCCAAAAATGGAGATTCAACCTATGGAGGAAGACTTCAGATGGATGAAAAGGAACCTTACCAGTTTAAGTGAAACCTGTCATCTAGTAAGGTCTAAATAAAGAAAATAGAACAAACAAATTGCTAGTTCAAGGAAAGAAAAAAAATACCACAAACCCACAAAACCAAACCCCACAAAGAATTCCAGCCAAAGACTTAAAGGTTATTCTGCTGAAAGCATCAGGTCCAATAACAAATCCTGGTTTTAAGTATATAAAACATACAAAGTTTAAGTTAAAGCTAGGAGGAAATGAAGTTACAAAGAACAGGATGATAAAGCCACAGCAGAAAAGCTCAATGAGATGAACATACAGTCACCATGTGGGAACTTAATGAAGTTTCGGAAGTTACAGAAGACACAGTGAAAGACCTGTTTTAAGCTGAAATGTCCTGCAAATAAATTGCAGAACAAATCTGCATGAATTAACAATAATGAATTGCTGGGATCAGCTGGTACTCACTCAGAGTTCTGAAGGAGCTCAGGTATGAAACAGCTGAACTATTAACTCTAGCATGTAACTAAGCGCCTAAAACTGCTTCAGTTCTGGGTAAATGCAGGTTTGTTTGGGTTTTTTTTAAGTGGTCTGGAAAGATGCAGAAATCTACAAATAAAGAGGTCTAATGTTTCTAACAGCCAGATTGATAAAAATTATAATAAAGAATCAATAAACTTGACATATTGGCAGAGACTTTATATTAAGTCTTCATTCACTGGGGACCTCTACAAGATTCGTAAGATTATTATGCCTCTAATAAAAGGAAAATACAGTTTATATAGTCTATCTGGAGTTCCAAAAGCCCTCCAGCAAACCTATTACCAAAGACTTAAATGTTGACATAAACTAAGAGAAAAATCCATTAATGGGTAGATACTGGTTAAAACTCAGGAAATTAAGAGAAAACATTAAAACTGGCCTGTTATAAAGTGGCCAGAGAGGTCACCAGTGGAGCCTCACAGAAATTTGTTAGGGCCTGAACTCTTTAATGCATTCACAAGTGGCCTAGAGAAAGAACAAATAAGGAAGAGACTTTTGCTGATGATACCATGCTATTCATGGTCGCTCAAAGAAAAACTTGATGTCTTTATTGAGGCAGAAAACTAGAATATCACAAGGCTTAAAAAAGTACATTAAAAACTGGAAATGGGGCAACTCAGACACTATAAAGCACTGGTTACTGTCCTTAAGTGACAGAGAGGCAGGAATTTATTTTTGAAGCAGGCAACTCATCAGCTGGAAATAACTCATGAAATAACTGAAAAGACAGAGCTGTGTCTGCCTGCTGAGACCATCTCCTGGTGCACGGCACTTCTGACTGGTAGGAATGGGACAGGACTGGTGCAAGGCCCTGCTCAGACCTAAAATCACTGCAGTACCACAGTCACCGGTGTTCGAGTGACAGGGTGTCACCAGGTCACAACCATTCAAAACAGGACTCTGCAAAGCAGCCAAACTTCCATCACCACAGTTTTTATTGAACATGTTACCACATCACAAGCTCATGTGCTGCTGAAACAGATGCTGCATGTTCACACTCCCTCTCCCAGAGTGGAGGGCTTTATATCTTTTATGCCTAAGCCCTTTGATTTATAGTGCAAGCATTAAAAGTATATTAATAATCAGGGCAGTGACCATGCAGCACATAGGTTAACCCTGCATTTGCCTCCAATCCATAATGAAAATATGAATGACAAACAACTTATTTTTAGTTCAACATATCCAGCTACAAGAGGAGTAAGGTGTCAGTGCATGTTACTCCAGGCTTATTTTGCAGCTCACGGGATAACAGGTATCACCAAAAGGATATTTAGCTGGTTCTAAAATAAATCATAAAAGGAACTGAGGGTAACTAGCTCAGTTGTCTCAAGATAAGCAAGACAAATTCCACCCTAACTACACCATCATCACAGTTAAACACCATTATTGCATGGATCAACCAAGCACTGAGACATGCTGTGGCAAGACCTTGCCCTAAGGAGTTGACAGCCTGAAAGGCCCAGGAAAGTGAAGGAGAGAAGAAAAAGGGAATTTACTAACACATGAGCAATATGGTGGAAGGATGGCAGAGACATCTTTTGGGATATAGGCTTCTTAAAGTAATATGCAATTATCCTGCATATATTATTCATCAATTCCTCCCATCTCAAAAATAAAACAAACCTCCAAAAAAACAAGAGGATATGCCTCTGAAAGATGAGAAGAGAAATTACTACAGTACTAGGAACAGAACAGTTGCTTAGAGAACCATGAAGACAGGAATCAAGACTAATCTTACCTTGCCAAGCCCTGTAGAAATTGCCATCACAGTAATTCTAAAAAAGCTTTTAAAAGTACAAGGCAGAACACTTCAAGCTATCAGTGCAGGAAAAAGAGACAGTAAAATAATTTTTTTGACAAAGGAGTAGAGGAAATACAGAGGAACCTGAAAATATTTTGAGCCTGTTTTCATTGCTGTGATTACAAATACAAACAAGAATCACATCCAATGAACTAACATTCTCTTAAGATTTAACATGGTATTTGAGAAACTGCAAATGCATGTGGGGAAAAATTGTAAAAAACAGCAATTAAAATAACAAAGAAAATGATGCAAAGAGTTAAGTCAGTTTCATAACATGATTTGTACTCTATTTTCCATTGCTTATTATTACTTTCAAACTACAATCAAGTTATTGCCATACCACTGAATGATGGAAACCTTGCCAACTACTTCAAAACTGACACGTTTTCTGTTGCACTGAGCATTCCCAGAAGACATTTCCCCTCATTTTAATACAAAATCCTGTCAGATCCATAGAGCTGAAAAAAAAAAAAGTGTAAAGGATATGTAGCTGTAATAGACCTCCCCCAACTAGTCAAGTTTGGAATAAAAGACGATCAAAAAAGACTCAAAGATCCAGTGCTAGATTAATGCAAATATCTGCTTGTCTGCAAGTGTACTTTTTGATTAAACTGGCATACATCAAGTACAATTAGAAGGGTTATTTATAACTAAGAAATACATAATTCTGCATTTTAATGAGGGTGACAATTACAGCCAACAGTTGGTAATTAACATTAATCCTTTTGCACTGTGAATCAGAATTTCCCAATATGATTTTCATTGTCAGCAATGGACACACAGAAACTGTTATTGCAAAGTAGCTATTAGGTAGGCTTCTTTGACACAAATAGGTGTTCCTGTTACACACAGTAAAGAAAGAAGCCAATGATGTGTTAAATTTGATAACCTCAGATGTAAATACAGAATGTCACTTCAAAATTTACTTGATGTCTACAACACAAAATATAATCAAGGCTTATCATTTTCATGGCTGAACCCAATTCCAGGTTTCCCAAGAGCCAGGCTTCACAGGTGAAATCTGATTTCAACACAAGCTTGAAATCTCCCATTGTTAAATTTGGTTTAGATCCCAGCCCTGGGTTCACATCTGCATTTTCCCCACGAGACTTCAAAGCTTTCAGTGGCTGTAACCAAGCAGAGCAGATAAGGAGGAGCATTTGCCCAGGCTGTATCAGTTTCCAAAGCAGAGCTCTCAAGCAAGTACCAAAGACAAGAAGAATCACCACTGAAGGATTTGCAACTGTGGCAAAACCTTCTTGCAAATTCTTTCCCTAAGCAGGTTATCGATAAAATTTTGGTTCTCAAACCCACTGAATTTTAAATCCCAATCTTCCCAAATTGCTCTAACTTATTGCTATTCACTAAGTAAAATTTTCTCTGTACATAAGTTCCATGTCTATAACAAATGCTGAACTTACTAAACACTTCTGTTTCTGATATCTGTAATCCTCAAAGAGATTATTTAGATTTGCTGCGTGGGTCCTTCCAAAAGAGAAAGTATTTCAAAACTAGCCTCTCAGCTGTTGCCTTTGCAGCCAGAAGCAATAGAAAACTCTTTTCATACTGGTCTTTAATAGGAAAAGAGACCTGGTCCAAATCCTATCTGAGGCACAAGATCACAATGCAGCCAGTAAATGAAGCCTCTAGAAGAGTGCAGAGGTTTTCACCATCTGGGTCAGGCAACTGGAGGGGATCAGTGTCAGATATAAGTAAATGAGAAGGTAGAAAAGGAGAACTCTGAGCCATAAGCCAAGAAACCTACAATGCACTTCTTACAAAGAGCTGTAAAATTCACATTTATTTTGTAAGTATGAGATAGATGGGTTATTTCTACATACAGAGGTGCCCAACTAAAATCAAGATAAGTGATATTAATGTCCTATGGTCAGTATTATTGAACCTCGAAAGCAATAAAGTATGAGTCGATAAATATTACATTTGCAACATAGTTAACATTCTTCTACTGTCTCTGGCACTTATTACACATTGTAACCGCAAGTCTACAATACATTATTCATATTTGGGGTGTCACTGAGTGATGGATTGCTGTAAGAGAGGCTGTCCTTTAAATAAATCAACAAATAAAAATGCAAATGTTAACATTTTCAGCCACAACTTTTTCCATCTTGAATGGGGAATGAAAATTTCACATTATATCGACAGCCAGCAGAGAGAACAATTAACAACCTACACTCTGAATAAGAGAGATTAATTTGCCAACGTCTGGTTTTATCACTTGCATATGGAACTACATTGGACTTTTTGCACTGCTGGCTTTCTCGGGGAGTAGGCAAAACTAGCGTCTCCTACAACATTCAGAAACTAACTCACCACCCCACTCCAACCACACTTTTAATCTCTTTAAAAGTTCCATAGTTAAATCTAGAATGAAAGTTTTCTGCTCCTTCTGAATCCTGAGTGGTGTCTGATCCTAAGTGCAAAAAAGCAGTTCTATTTCTTTGGCAGTGCTTGCTTAGACTCTGAAGTATAAAGAACTTCAGAGACCATCTTAAGTTGGTATCCATATTTAAGCATCCCAAACGCAAAGATGTGAAAATCAACCACCACATAAGTAAGACAAAAGCTTGAATCTCATCCCTGTCCTTTTTCCTAACAATCAGCACAACAGATTTACGCTAGACTATTCCAGTGTGCATTATTAAGTATACAGTTCTGCACATTATATTTTACATCAGATATTAATTTGCTTAAAAGTCCCTGAATACCCATTCACCTGAGATGTGCTGGGCAACTGGGTAAATAGTTTTGTTTTTAAAATGTCCCTAAACACAAATTTACACAATACAATCTGTTTATAAGAACTCCAACAGGCCACTGTAGTCTAACAGATAATAATACAGCTCAAATACAGCATTCATATTGCAAGAACTTCTAAATCACTTCTTTTAATGGCTACAAGAAACTCCTCTCCAAGACAATGCACTCAGCAAGTATGAAAGCTTTGATTTGAAACTGCAACCAAAAAACCACAGACTAAATGCTGAAATCCCAGACTATCACACAGTCCCTTAATTCACCTAACTGTTTTTAAATTCCCTTTGTCCAAAATGAAAAATACTGCAGGAGAGATATCTGTTTCCATGGTGAGCAGAACAAACTTTACCTGTGTGTTTTTAAATGCTCAATTTCTGCAGTGTTATAGGACTTACTGTGCCAAACTCAACACTACGTGGGGAGAGCCTGACAATTGCAACAGGGCTGTAATCAAATTAAATGGTATTTCAGAATGTACAATTTACAGATTCCTTTTTTTCCCCAAAAATAGCTGAATACTTTAATTTAGAGCAGTTTCACTTCTGTATGAAACACAACATTTGTTTTGCTGAAATCAGTACCTGATTATAGCTAAGATGTAGTTTATGTAAAAACTTCTTCACTACTAAATGAAAGCATAAATATGCCACTACTTCCCCTGTCCAGCTCTCCTTCAGTTCACCAGAAACACAGACTCTCTCTTCTAAGCAAACACCAGTTATGAAAAAATGTACCTGATCACCAAAAAGGTAACATTTAACACAATCAGAGTAACCATCCTTCAGGAACAAACCTACTCTTACAAATTTGCCCGGCCCCAATCATGCCTGTGATATTTTTTCCCAAATATAATGGCTTTGGTCTAGATAAATAAGCACATGGAGTAGAAAAGTTTTCCAGACCTGCTGTGAATGTAATTTTAAGGGCCTCATGCAGGTGTAGACACTTGGCTTAAGAACACTGGATAACCAAACTTGCAGTGTTTGGCCGTGTTATGGAAGGCAGCAACAGGCATGCACAGAAGCCTGACAGGCAAACAAATCCACACTATTAGCCCATCTCCAGAGGCCAGACAAGGAAATGCTGGGGTTTTCTTTTTCTTTCAGAGATATAACTGAAATCACCTTGTGCACACTCGTTTTGCAGGTCTGGTCCTTTTGCAGGTCTAGCACTAAGGCTCTCAAGGTTTACATCTACTTTCTAGGGACTCTTATTTCTTGTTCATGACATGATTCATTCCAAGACAGAGAAGAAAGTAGGACTGCAGCAATTCTTTCTCAAGCAGGAGGTAGCTGTAACACACTGAAGCCTCCAGTTGAGCCCTGCCAAGGCAGGCTATCACGCCAACACATCTTCTACCTGCCATGCCTGCTTACCCAGCCAGCCCTTCCCAGAAGCTGTGCTAGCACCCTGATGCCTCTCGCTGCCAGGGAGCTTCTGTCGCTTTCCAACACCTTCTCTCTGGCAGGCTTTCCACTGCTGCTGCTGCCGGGTGCCAGGGTTTGTGCTAGTTAAAGCTGGCACAAACACGAGTTGAATCTAGTCCTATAAATTTAAATAGTCAAAAGTAATTAGGTTTACACGTACTGCTGAATAAATAAATTTGCTCTTAGGCTAGGGCTTTGTGTTGCAAGTTTCAGATCCGTGCCAACTGTTGTGGTTAAGCTGTTAACCCCCCCAAATCACAGATCATAATGAACATGCTGACAAACCCTTACTTTAGTGGCACAAAAGCAGCAATAATTCTCAATATTGATTAATTTAGTTAGTTAAACCTGCAGTCTAAGCTTATAACCATTCAGTGATAAATTGAGACTGACCTGCTGCCCAAGCAGGTTTTTTGATGAAGGATAGAATCAGCTTTAGGTCTCCCCAGAAATACTTGTCCATTTACCATTTTCAATTACAGAAGGCCAGGAGTAAGGGAAAGCACAACATGGCTGTTTAACCTAGTCAATTATACCTACAGCACCAATGGTGAAAAAGAAAGGGAAGAATGGGAGAAAGTGCCTAGAAATACAGGATTTTTCATCAACTGGTAAAATAATACTTTAAGGATGACAGCTAATCAGACTCTTTTTACTGATCGCTTTACCTGATATGATTTCTAACAGCATATTTCAACAAATATTTTACTCCCCTCTGTGGAAAAGAATAGACCATCAATCCTCTTGAATAAAATTTCTTTTTCTGAGCAGTCATCATATGATGTGCATAATTATATCTACTCCTCAGTGTTTGAATGGAATCTCAACTTAGCACTATTAGACACTATCAGGCAGTATCTCTACACACACTTTATCTGCTATGACTGCCTTGCAAAGGTAACCATTGCTTCTAAGAGAAATGCTTAGGCAATCTTGTGGTTTCTGTTAGTTTAAACATACAGCTACTTGTGGGAAACAGCCCAATCTAAGTCAGTTCTTAAATCCTCCAAGAATTATCATCCTTTCCATCAGAAGAGAAAAAAAAAGTGTTTCCATAGCAAGTAAGTACAAATTTGTCAATATTGATAGCAGTTTCTCACCTATTATATATCGCAAGTTCTCTCAGAAGATAGAAATAAACTGCCAGCTGCTGCCAAGAATACAGGGATGATATCAAGCATACATTTTCCAAGTCCACTGGGCCAAGAGAAGATTAAATCTGACTCTAGCCCTCTCATCCTCCAAGAAACATTTAACTCTTCTCATGAACGATTGCACATTCCTGTTACGCCACTGCACTGTTATCTAACTAGCGGTATAAAACACTCCAAGTTCATATTTCAATCTGCTTGTATTTTGTTGCTTAACTAAAGATTTTATTATGAGAAAATGTGGGATATGATAAAGAAAAGCAGGGATTGTACACTGTTCTTCTAGGCATTTACCACTAGAAATGTAATCCTGCCTAAAGAAGGCAAGTTGTTTTCAGACTCATAAGTATAACAACAATGTTGCTTTCAGTTTTTTTCATTGGAACAGAAGTGATAATGCTGCTTTTCCAGTGCATTTAGTGCAGATATATAGTATAATCAGGAATTGCTGACTTAATGTGATTTTGTTGCTTGTCATTAAACATAAAATAACTCTCACACAAAAGATTTTAAAAGAAATGCCATTTGATAAAAATGGGGGTGGGGGAGGAGGCAGGCAAATGCAGAGGGATTAAAATCTTCAAGTGGATGTAAAACCTAATGGGGTTAACACTGTCCATTCAAATTATGTACAAAGGTGTAAATAATGTGTCAGGACTTGCAACATAAAATACTTTCTGCTCAAAATCTAAGTAAAATTAATATGTTAGAACTTGGCATATTCTTGCTTTTCTTATTCTAACATGCAACTTAAGGCTTACTATAAATGTCAAAAGGATATGGTAGGTTTTAGTTTATATTATTCGGCTTGCGCTAGTATGAAACATCACAGAAATTTAGTCACTTCTCTGCATCTAGGAGAATTTGATGGTTGTGTTTGCAGAATCTTAAACCAGAGATTACCCAGCAGCTTACCGTGAAGGGTCATGCTGAATCGGTGATATGGCCGTGGTTGCAAGCGCTTTGCTGCTGCCCATCAACCCAGGAGATATGGCTGCATCTTTCCTAGGTCCTGAAGTTGTCCCTGTGGAATGAAGTGAAGATAAGCCAGGCATCAGGAGCTAGCGATTTTGGAATAGATGTTTCTCAGTTCTGCATTATTACAGAACATTGGGATGAAAAACTGAAACAGTTTTTGAGTGACAAATACAGATAGAGAAATTACAAAGAGCTCATCAGTCGACAGTACTAGGGACAGCATCCATTTCAGGACCATGCAGAATCAAATCTGTAGAATAAGACACACTCTACAGCCTCCATCTTACTGCCCAGAGTTTGACAGAGTTGCACTGTTATAATTTCTTAAGTGGCCCACAGGATTCAGCTTGTTTCACAGATGCAGTTCTCATTATGTGCTATAAAACATTCGTTCTCCAAGTGTAAATATCACTATAACAGTATTTTTGTTCAAATAAAATAAAACTGATAGTCCATTCCTTCTTCCCACCTCCAAATAGCTCCTGAATTACAAAATAATCTAGATTTACAGGTAAAGTTTGGAGGTCATGTAGTTCAATCCTCCATTCAAACAGCATCAACAGCTTTCAGGCACTTGTCACATTAGGTGCTGAATGTCACCACTGATAGAACCTCTCTGGGCAACTCCTCTGGTCCCACTGTTTGACCACCCTCATAGTGAAAAATGTTTTCTGTATAGCTAATCAGAATTTTCTGAGTTGTGACTTTTCCCTGTTGTCTCTTGAGCAGCTGATGATGACTTCCAAGAAGCCTCATTCCCTCTTCCCTATACCCTCTCCTAAGGCAGCTGAAGCAAGAAGGAAGATCCATGATGAATGATCTCTTCTTAAGGCTGAATGAACTCAGCTTTCTTAGCCTCTCCCAGTTCCTATGCTTCAGCCCCATTGTTGTCCTGGCTGCCTCTGCCAGAGTTCCTACAGCTTGTACTGTTGTCCGTGCACTGTGGAGTCCCAGCCTGGACACACTGCTTACGGACACAGTCTCACAGAGCTGACTGGGGGGGGAAGTGTCATTTCAGTACTCTGATGACCACAATTGTGCAATTATGGACCAGGAAGAGGTTCTATTAGTCCATCACAAAGGCGCACCACTGACTCATTGCTGTTCAGCAGGACATCCCGTTCTTTTCTGGCAAAACTGCTTTCAGGATTGTCCTGCCACAGGAGATCAGTTCAACCCAGTTGAAGGAACTGGCATTTGCCTTTCCTGAACCTAAACAGGGTTCTGTCAAACCATTTTCTCAACCTGTTAAGGTCCCTTGAATACTGTGCCCTGTTCTCCAGCACACTGACTGCTTCCCCAAGCCTGAAAACTTGCTGAAGGTGCCCAGGCTGTTGATGTTATGCAGCTAACCACTATGAACTGGCTGCCAGCTGGACTGAAGACAACCCTTGAAGGCTGCTGGTCCAGCCAACTTTTCACTTGCTCACCTGATAACTGAGTTTCATTGATCAGATTTAGTAAGACAAATAGCATACAGGTAAACAAGTGGTAAAGGGCAATAGGAAAATTTGGAGCTATCTGATCTACCAAAAACAGCCTGTGGATCGGGGCTTTTTTAAGCTACCCTAATTAGTTGTGTGCAACCAACATCACTTAACTAAAGAGTTATTATAGGGAAAACAAATATCAGCAAAAATTGCAGTCAAACCAGTGTTTATCTCTTTATGTAACCCTATGATGACCAAATATTTCTCGGCTCTGTGAACACTAGCATTATCTCTCAGCCATGCTGAAACCTGAAGCAACACAAAGTTGTAATTCCAGCTTCAGTGCAAAATTTACAGATGTCCAAGGAATTATTTAAAACACTGCATTGATCTAAGAGTTATGCAAATATATACAATTTAGTAAACTCACACATTTTAAGATGCATTTTAGGGAGGCTAACAAAAAATGGGTTATCACCCTTTTAGAATGAACTGTGCTTCAGTACAGTGCAGTGAAAAAATCTTGCCTAAGAAAGAGTTAATTTCAGTGAGGGAAGTCTTGGAAATATCATGGGGATATATGCTGATTGTGTGTCCCTGGTAACTTGATAGTGTGCCAACCCATGATGAGAAGAGTGGGTATGCATATAAAGACTGGAAGCCTCTTGCTTAAGAGTTCTGACTTCACGAACGAATAGGAGATATTTAGAAACCACTTCACGTGACAGTGGAATGAGGCAGCTGGATTTTAAGAAACTAATACCGAAGTAATAAAAACCTTGTTAAGATGGGAGAAAATATTCAATTGTTAATTCAAGAAAGGACTGGCACACCGTCAACATACTACATCCACAGAAAACGAGATGTATTTCTGTGAAGAAAGACAATATATGGACTCAGAAGTGGCCAACACAGCCTCAAGGGGACTGTTCAAAGACCCAAGTTTGAAAGTATTACCAGAGCTAGAAACAGAAAACAAGAAAAGGAACTCAGCAGGAATTTACTGAGGCTGTTAGGTTGCGCAGACATAAAGCAGGAGCATCAAGAAACCCCGAATAAGTGTATATCTAAAAAAAAAAAAAAATTTGAAAAACAAATCTTGGAAAAAACATGCAAGTCTTTTGAGGGAAAAGAAACACTCAGGAACAAGCAAATATATAGAGATGATTAAATCAATGATATTTCCATAAATGTCCAAGCTACTACTAATTTTAAAATATATTATGAGAAAAAAATCAAGGAAGGGAAAATCGGCAAGTAGAGGATAATGAAGACCCTGTTGATGTATAATACCTGCCTACATAAAGCTGATGAAAAGAAACTACCAGGGGAAAAAAAAAGATACAAAGTCTTTAGTCTGAAGGATATATATTTCAGGGCTAAGGGGAATTAGTTAATGAATTTATGAAGCGACTGGTAATTATTTATGAAAAGTCATAGAGAACTGGGGTGATACAAATGACAGCAAATTAATTAGATTGCAGGTGTTAGAAGACAGTATGAGACTGGAGACATTGCAGATGATCTAGAGAAGCAAGAAACGTTTAAAAAAATAGACACATTTACCCCTGGAAAAGACAAAAAGCTCTTGCATAGTATGGTAATTTAAATCCTGACACCAATGGAAAGAACCTGGAGCAGCAAAGAATCACAAAAAAAAAACCTAGACATGAGCTTGCAAGGCAAGCTACCCCTAAAGCAATTATAAATGCCTCCGAAATGGTAATGTGACGAATACTATTTTCAATTTGGCTAACTTGGTACAAGAATGATTTAAAGTAGATAAAGATTCATTTGAGAAAACTCAAACAGCCATATATTTCTGCTTGAAAAACAGACAACTAAAACACTATGAAATGGGGAAATACAGCAGTCTCTATTTTAAAAGTGTAAACACTAAGAATGAAGAAATATGGTTGAGGCTGGTTCAAGCAGCAATGGAATGAAAATAAGCAATGGGAAATCTAGGTTGATAATCATAAAAGAAATCTTTATGGCTTGAATAATAGTAATATTCATAAGACTTAACATTTATATAGTACTTCACATCTTCAAAGCACTTCACTAATATTAACTAATTGCTCTATTCAATTGTAGGGAAGAGTCTTCCCTCAAGGGAAGAAGTTCGAGATCCTGAATCCCTAAGAAGCTACATTAGAAAAACTACTGAAAAACAAACACTATTTAGAGAAATCAGCCCCTGGAAAAGTACAGGGCTAAAATGAGCTAAAATCATTTGCCTTCTCTGGCATTTTCTTTCACACATGGAAAGGAAACTATGAATGCTATACAACATCATGGAGATATTATGTCCAACAAGAAGAAATAAAGGGAAAAATAGTTCTTTCATTTCAATGCAGAGATGTTTCAGAAAGGGTTCATAAAGAAGAATACTTTAAACAGAAATGTAAAGAATTGCCCAATACTGCACAGTGCAATGGATGTAAGTTTCCCAGCCCCACAGCAAAATTTTCCAGAGGAGAAACGAAGAGAAACACACATTTCTGTATTCCAGTGCTTTTTAACTAGACAAGTTGTTAGATTTTAGTACACATTGACATAGCTGGTGGTGCCACCAATAAAAACAATTTACTGCTGAAAGGATCTAAGACTTCAGGATTGCTTCAAATGCTTAAAGTTTTGCTGGTAAAACTAGAAAAGTCTGACTACCAAGACACAAACACCTGCTAAAAGCACAGGAATAAAAACTAAGGAGCAAGCAGAAACAGAAGACAAAAAAGCAACAGTGAGGGAATAAAAATTGATTGCCTAAGTTGATCCAGTGAATTTCTACCCTGGAAAGAGAGCAGAAGTGACCCTTTCCACTCCAGGAGGTGAAGGGACCACATTATCAATGCTCTTCTCCCCATTACTTACCACCATCAGGGAGAAAGAAGAAGTGGATTTCTTAGGAAATCACCCTTTCCAAACCCACTGTTGTCACAGCAAGTGAGCAGTCCTGTAGGCAGGAAAGCCTTCCACCAGTCCAGGATGGGGACAGCTTTCTGATTAATAATTTTAAACCTGATAAAAGTGCCTATGTTGCTCTGCAGGAACACTACTACTGATACAGCCACCATTCCCGGTGGGACAGCAAGGTAACACAGTGCCCAAAGGCCCCACATCAGCACTGGCACTGCACTAAGGTGTGCTCGGATAGAGTCACCATCCTGGAGAACATATAATTTAAATAGACCAGACTGATACAGGCATGAAAAAAAATAAACCTCTGTAGCAATAGGTCAGCATCTGATGGTTGAGAAGTTTTCAGCTGAACATTTTTCTGTACACAGCACTGCTGTGTTCCAACCAAAAGGCCACCTTCAGGTATGTGGCAAATGACATCGAGTTTCATGCCTCAAGATATCATCTTGTGGGCTTCATTTCCCTTTCTCATATTGCATTGAACCAGAAATCCCAGGTCAGCAGCAGATGGGAATACCCAGCAAAATCAAGGACAGAGCCAGCTAAGTCCAGGCTATCCAGAATTAAAAACCTTGACATTGTGTCCCAGTGATCCCCTAAGATGGAAAAAACACTTTACAGGTATGTGTGTGTGCTTGCTAAAGGCGTCCAAATATATAACAGAAGGAAGCCAATTAAAAAGGTACTAAATACAGAAGACTTCAACTTCAGTGATTAGTGCTAGGTAATTTGCCTTGTGATAAACAACTATTCAAATCAGTAATAGACCTGAGGTTGTTCCACAGCTTGAAAGCATTCCTCTGAACTTTATCTGCTATCACAGCAAGTGCCAATGTTTATAAGTCAAATTTTGCCATGCAGCTCTACACCATAAAAGCCAGCAATCCCAGTAACTGCTTGCAAAAGATGCCCACATCTTCAGAGATCATGCTGACCACTACAATCACTAAACCAGCATAGATGCAGCTCAGTTGCTATGTGCAATAGCCAGATGCAGCTTGTGACTTCTCATCAGTTCTACAAAATAAAATGAATGAATGAATGAAGAAGAGACCAGCTTGGATATTTTCCCCTGAATCTATAGAAAATAAATTACTTTTTGGGGACTATCCCCATCCAAGGAACAAAACCCATCATCCAGTTGTGAAAAATCCTAGTTTTATCACTACAGCATAGAGAAGGAGGGGGGCAGAAGGCAGAGGAAAAGAGAAGAAAAAAAATGATAGCTGAAAAAAACCATAAAAGAAAACCATCAGTGAAAATTGCCCCTGAAACTTTGCAGAATTGTAACGGCTTTCTCTTGCTTAAATTGATTGGTGTAGCAATGTTATAAAATGACTATTAGGATTCATTGTGCACAACAGAAAGTGTGAAATGTCAGCAGACTATACAGCAAAAGTAATGGGTCCTGAACCCCTGTTAGTCAAAAATGATTTTGTTTCAAATTAGAAATTGATTTTTTTGGACACAAGCCCTTTACAGGCTTCCAACTTTTGTAGCTGTGCCTTGGAAGAGATTAACCTCAGCCACTGTTTGGGTCCAGGCTGATGATACCCTTTTGAAAGTTTCTTCACAGGGACTGCTTTTTAATGTTGGTACGGTCTTAACCAATAACACAAGTTATTTGTTCCTTTGAGAACTGCACCACATTTCTTCTCATTTTGCCGTTTTCTTTATTTTTATGCTGACATATACGGCAAACTGGCTGACAAGTTAAAATAAAAAAACAAAAAAAAAAGCTAGTTCATAATTGAACCAAGGATTATGTTCAACGCTAAGCAGTGAAACATCCAAGCTGCTTTTGTTCCCAACCTTTCTCTTCCTAAGAGAGAAAAGATTGCTTCTCTGCTCCTTAAGTGGAGGCACTAAGCTAAGGGCAGGATAGGTTCTAGCAGTACAGACATCCCTGTGTGGCAAAATAGCAGGTTGTGATGGTGAAGTCATCACTCAAGGAGGAAAAGAATGCAAAGATTACACTTAAAGAGCAAACCCCACTGCAATTATTCTCATTGCCTTTTGGGAAAGTTAAAAAATAAATCATCGAAGGAGCTTTCTTAGATTAAGGGCTATTTTTTTCTTTCATCAGGAACAGCAGACAAGATCACTATTTGTTATTTTAAATATTTTTTATTGTTTTAAATGGAGCTACCACCTTCTCTTATGTTATTTTAAACACCTGCAAAAGCTCTTCCTTTAATTGTGCATTTTACTGATATCCTTTTGAACACAGCAGCACACTCACAGCCCTGCAATACAGTATGCTTCCCCTTACCTTTCCTGGAGTTGGTGCCGTCCCTCTTGGTCTGCATTATAGGGGTTTGCCCATCATCCACGTTTGCACCAAAGCCAACCATTTTCTTCCCTGAACTGCTCCCACGACTGCTCCCTGGTTTTCTGGAGTTTTTGCTCACTGGAGGTGTCCTCAATAAATAATCTTCACGTTTCAACACCGGGACACTGGGAGGAAAGAAAGATCATGCTGTTACATGATGCACTCAGCCCATTAACATTGCACCCAGCTCTCTACCCTACTTTTACTCTCCAGAAGCACAAACATCATGCTGCTGGTTGAGCTCTTGTTGAATCCATTTATAATTTCTGAAAGCGGGATGCCTAAGGCTTGAAGAGTTACCAATCCACTTTATCAGGAGTCTTTGATTATCAGCAGCCAGCAGCACTCTGACAACTGTATTTGGAGTTTTGTGGCATTGGGCACATTCCTTAAAAGCATTAGGTCCTGGATTTCTTGAGTGGTTAGGACAGGACCAGTGGGATGAAGACATGCAAAGTACTTTGTCCAGCACAATGGGCCAAAACTGGAAAAAAGAGAAGTTTAAAAAATGCTCACTTCGCTAGAATGAGGAAACAGAGAAGATTATCTGAAGATCACGTGAAGAGAAATCCGAAATTTTAGTTTGCAAAAGGAAAGCAGATTATAGAATCACAGAATTATTTTTATTGGAAAGGACCTTTTAAATCATCTGAGTACAATTGCCAAGACCACCACAAAAACACATCCCCAAGTGCCACATCTACATGTTTTTTAAAAGCCTCCACGGATGGTGAGAAGCTGATTCAAGAAGCAAATGGATGAGAGGAGACAAAGTGAGATGAATGAACAGAGGTACTTTTAAAGAGGATAGAGAATGCATGAGCAAACTGGTGGGAGAGCATCTGATGCAGAAGTGCAGCACCTCAAGTAAAGTAAGAAAAGAGAAAGTTAACTAGAATCATTATAATTCAAGATGAACTTCACACAAGAACATAAACACTGCATGGATAGAGGCAGGAGGCAAATCTGGTGATGGGGAGCAGTTGACCTCAACTCTGCAGACACAGGCATCTCAAAATGTTCTGGGTGGACGAGAGGCTATGAAGACCCACATTTCTCTCAGTAAAGAAGAAGAATTGAAAGAATTTGAAAGCAGTAAACCTACTGCTTTCAAATTCTGCTCTCTGGGAAGTAACTACTGCTTTAAATGACAATTCTCAACATATGTAAGTTGTTAGTCCCTGTCATTAAAAGCCCCTTTATAAAAGAAATTAAAAATATTTAAAAGTATCTTTGTATTATCCACATGAAATAATACAATTTATCCCAAGATTATATTCATCTACTTGCAATCATGGAAGTGACAAACAGCTTTCCTAAGTTATCAGAAGATTAAACAAATCTTAACAGCTGGACTCAATGATCCTAGAGGTCTTTTCCAACTGAAACCATTCTATACTTCTGTGATAAATCTTTTTACTGTTTAAGCACCAATTTTACATTGGCAACCCAAAGAGTGTCACTGAGATTGTATTAGTTAGGATACAGCTTCATGGAGGCTGAATCACAGGAATCTTTTACCTAAAAGCTTGCACTACTAAAGTTGCTGTAGATCTGAGGGAAAAGTAGGAAATGATAGCTAAATTAAAAGTTTCACATCAATGTGCTGTAAAAGACATTGTTTAATAGGGCCCACTGAGCCTGTTGGACAATTAGTATTACTCCTGCATTATTAATGCAGAACAGTATATAATGGCTTATGACCTATAATAACTGACTGAAGTGTTGGATATAACTTCTCCAAATAACCTCCGTTTAGGGCTTCTAAACTGTGTGACCACTAATAATATTGCGAAGTGTTTTTTAAATTTATGGTCGACTAAATTATTATCTTATTTGAATTATATGAAATTATTAACCTACTAATTCCTGCAACCCCAAGAGCAACAAGAGGCAGTTTTGGATCCAAGCAACTGCTTAAAGAGTCTTAAAGGTGTAATACTTGACCACATTTCTCTGACAAAACAGGACCTGATATTCCATTTGCCTGTACTTGGATGATTAACAGCATTTAAAAAAACAGTGAGGTTGTCATTATTTGGATGGTTTTTTGAGTTGTTTAAAGCACTTTTGATTACAGCCTACAGGCCTCAGGTGAAGACAGTGACCTTTGGCTTGCAGATACAGAGGTGATTACTCGACTGGCTCTTCTTCTGAATGCAGTATCTTCTACATGGTGCAGTTGCCTCTAGAATACTGAGTTCTGTTTTAAATAATGCAGTGGCAGCGGCAGACACCAAGAAGAAGCTACATAAGCTAAGGTATAACGAATAACAAAAGTAAGTGTATTTGCATTTATAATCGCAATAAACAATTAGTTAGAGCATTATTGTTTAGTATTTAATAGAAGACAGCTCATGCTAAAGTTTTGCTCAAGTAAGGATAGAGTCTCAAATCTTAAAACGGCACTTAATCTGAAAGGTGTGCAGACCAAGGAGGGAAAGGGATAATGCAGAGAGATAAAAAAAAAAAATCAGTAATTAACTATCTACCACAATTAAACAAAGAAAACATAAGGAAAATCTGTTTCTGAACATAATTACTCATTCACCTCTGGAATAATTAGTAAAACGAATGATGTGACTGATCCAACCTGGAAATTTAAACTCAACATATGGTCCAAAGGAATCAGCTATTTATATCTGGAGAGATTTAGCAGCAAAAGAGGTTCTTCTCTATTTTCAAATCCAACTACCTATTGTGTCACTCAAAGGCACCATGGTTAGTAGGACTTCCTGCAGGGCACCACAATATCCAATGAATTTTCATGGCACTCCTTGAAAGTACACAACAGAGAAGACTTTCTAAATAAAGACCTTATTAACCTAGCTACCCTACACCAAGGCAGGAGATGTAGTGTCACCAAAAAAGAAGCGAGTCTCAACACTGCTGCCTCATTATGAATATCCAAGTACACCATCACCAAAGGAAAACACACCTTGAACATTCCTTCCATCCTGTCTGAGCCTCGTATCGCGATACCCCTGCTGAGCATGAATGGCAAATTTTAAATGTCATTCAGGACCCATTGAATGCTGCTAGTATTTGCATTCCTTAAAAAGTAGAAAAACATTAACCTTTTGTTTTATTGAATTAAAATGCCATGGAAATGCTGATGTAGTCTTCAGAGACTGAAATACTTTTACAAAGAAGAATAGCTGTCATTTATTAGACACAAAGAACAATTACTTGATAGGATGCTTTCTGACAAAAAGCAGATTGGTATTCTCATCATAGAAAAGGCATTGTAAAAAAACCCGGCACAGACCTCTGAGACTTGAATAATTTAAAGCTGCATTTGGTGCAATTTGAATTTTTCTTTAGGGAGGCAAAGTTAAATACCTTTAATTTGTTCTAATTATTTCAAATTTGCAAGTTAATTATGGCTGATCATTAAATAACAAAAAGGACTATCGTCTCCATAGAGTTTTACCTCCTACCCTCTGCATTACTTAAGCTAGATTTTAGTATGCATGAATTAACTTTCTAAATAATCACACGGTTTGACTAAATGGCTCAGTAAAATGAGCTCTGATCCTCAGAATAAGCATTAATGGACATTAGAAAGGCTATTGGGACCCATGTTACTTACATTATAAGTATTTTTAATGGGGTCTTATTTACTAATCTTTATGTACTGTTCAAGTTAGGGCACCATATAGATACATTATTCTACTTTAATAGAGGAAAGTCAGTTCTTCAAGATACTAAAATAAATGTCCACTTAGAGCCAAGTAAATTCATTTGTAAACTAATGCAGGAAAACTCCGATAGAATATAACTTGTTTTAGCTGCTGATCCTGATGAATCAATCCAACGTAATGGCAGCCTTGGTCTGCAAATGGAGTTTTGCAGATCTGTTGAATCGCTAAGCAACCCAAGCAGCTCTTGCCAGAGCCGTGCTTACTATCAGCATGTGATCTACCTCGCCCACGAGGTATCCTCTCTTCCCGGCTCCACATCCAGAGCACGGCTGACTGGGTTCCCAGTCTTTGATCCCAGATTTGGATGCTCACCTTTCACTGAACTCTGATCTTTCCGTGCATTTTTCAGTGCGGATCAGTGGCATTCAGAGAATAAGACTATGGTATAACTACTCAGAAACCCAAAACGTGAGGCAATTCATGCCTCCAGTATGTATGTTCAACAGATGGCTGCCTTAATGGTACCCTACTGCACTCTGCTGAGGCAAGGGCTTGCGAGTTTAACCATTATCAAACTAACAGATTGCCGTGGTAGGTTAGCTCCAAAAGCAAACATGTTGGAATGTTA
This sequence comes from Aphelocoma coerulescens, assembly GCF_041296385.1. NCBI lineage: Eukaryota > Metazoa > Chordata > Aves > Passeriformes > Corvidae > Aphelocoma > Aphelocoma coerulescens. Next base: position 8,067,287 of record NW_027184085.1, read on the forward strand.
TTTTCCTGTTCTGTAATTTCTGTTTTAAAAATAAAATAATTAACAGTTCATGTGTGCAATCTGCTGCAATTATATCAGGCCAAGAATGCATAACACTTAATGATGCAAAACTGGTGATAAGTAGACAACCCAAGCAATACGTTTTTGTAGCTGGAACCCAAATTGCCATTTCAGATACAGTTTGACAAACAGGCTGAAAATTGCTTCCTCCCCTGCCACTTTGGCTGGGAGCTTTTTCGAGCCAGATCAGCTTCCAGAGTCAGCTCAGTATAAAGCAGCAGCACTACAAGCGCTGGGACAAAGGATAAGATGTCAGGATCTTCTTTCCAGCAGGGGTCCAAATTTATATCAGTTCACATCAAGCTTGTTATCAAACAGCACTTTTGAAAACCACCCGTTCCAAAGCGGGGCTGCTTGGGAGGTTGTTTGTCTGCATAGAAAAGAAAAAAAAATATTTGGAGGGAGAAAAGAAGCACTGTAGGCTTTGGATGCATGGATCTGAAAATAAATAGCAGTGGTCTACTGAACAACCACAACTTTTCTGGTCGCCTCAAGTGGAGCTGAGGAGAAACACATCAGAATGTATGAGCCAGCAGAGCAGCACATGGGAAAGAGAAGGGAGATTGGTCTACTTGCTACTGCTTTGTGCAGGATGTACAAATCCACAGGGCAGCTGAGCAGGGCTGGAAGGGAGGTAAGAGAGCTGCAGGTGAGGAGGAGAAGCACAGTGTGAACTTCAGGGCAACCTCTCATCCCTGGATGCCATCACCCTTCCTTTCCTCCCCAGAAAACCAATCTGTTCACACCAGCTGATCAACAACCTTAAAACCACACTCTTAAAAAATCTAAAGCCTATCAAACTGAAACTAGAGCACTAGAGAAAAAGAAAAAGGCTTAGCATTTTTTCTTCCCTTTAAGAAGCAGGAAAAGTCCTATTCTAATACAGACATTGCAGACCATATTCAAGCCCAGAGTGAGATTTCACGGGCCAATTACGAAACCTGGCATTTTGAGGCTTATGTTAGATGCATCAGCATATGTTAATGGCACTGCTAGTATCCAGTGAATGTCAATACGGAGCAGCTGCTTTCCTTTCTAGAAAGCATGTGCATTTGAGACCACAGAATCGGAGAATAGTTTTGGTTAGAAGGGACCTTTTAAAGGTCACCTGCTCCAATCCCCTTGCAATGCGCAGGGACATCTTCAACTACAACAGACTGTTCAGAGCCTATCCAAAGTGACCTTGAATGTCTCCAGAGATGGGGCATCCACGACCATTCTGGGCAACCAGTACCAAGTGTTTCACCACTCTCACAGTGAAACATTTCTTCATCATATCTAACTCGAATCTGTCCATTAAATTGAAAAGCATGACCACTTGTCCTATCGCTTCAGACCTTGTTCTAAAGTCTGTCCCCATCTTTCTGAAAAGACCACTTTAACCACTGAAAAGGTGCAGTCAAGGTTTCCCAGCACCTCCTCTCCTCCCACTGTCTTCAGGACCATGTCCATCTCCCTCACACATTTTTTAGGCAAAAGGGAAGAAGGCAGGGACAGGTAGGGAAACACTTCAACAGTCAGTGAGAGTTCTGGAACTGAAATACAAATATTATCAAATCTGCTTGTAATAAAAGGATTTTTCATCACAGAAAATAGACAGTGATTGCCTACAATCTACATGTTATTATGCAGACAACATATTGCTGAGCTGTCATGCAGTGATTTCATCTCTTACAGCACTCTTCAAGCTCAATGCCCTTGAATCCAGTAATGCCCATGGCTGTATCAGGTTTCTCTGTTGTTTTTTGGTTTTTTTCCACCCCTGTTGAGCTCTATCTCTTGAAGCTACTGCATTTGGTCTACTTTTCTGTCATCTTGGAGGAGCTATACCAGTACCTACGCTAAAATTTTTTCTGTATCTGAAGCTGTACCAGGGTACAGCAATCCATAGCACAGCTTCCCCAGACCACTCTTTCAGAGACCAGTTCCTTCCCCATTCCCTCAGTGGCTGGTGCTCAGATATTTAATTCCACCAGCAGGAATTGAGGCCACGTATACTCTTAATTAGCAATGACCTATTAGATCATACCAGTCATAGGTGAAACCCTAGCCCCACTGAATCAGTCAGAACACGGTCTTTATCTTCAGTAAAGTCAGGACTTCACTTAATATACATGGTTAGAGGTCCATTTGTAACAAGTATTAAGCTAAATTTAACCTAGAATTATATTCATGCCTTCCCTTTGAAGCCCTCTCCTTCCTCTGGTTTAAGTTCACTACATTTCAACTCCCTACCAGCACCTTTCAAACATATCTGAGTTTTCCCAAAAAACAGCAAAATTATAGCTGTGATTACTTTTCTATCTCTTTTCTGAATTCAAAGAAAATTATAGCATAAAGGTTTTCAGACAGTCACAGAGAAATGGCCACAGGAAACAGACTGGGCAAGCTTTAGCAGGGCAAAATGCTCTGACTGTGTGTTTGGCCTTTCTTATAGAGCAAAGCAGAGCAGCTGTCGTTCCAGCAAACTCTGCTGTCAGCCTCCACAAAAGAAGTCATGTAAATGTCAAGTCACAGGTACAAAAACAATCCTTCCAAACAGTGTCCGTATACCTGAAAAGCCTGCCTGGCTGACACCAGTCAAAGCACCACGAGGAATGATGCAAAACCCTGTTTAGGACAAAGTTTTTGAACTAAATCTAAACTTCTTTGGTACATCAGGCAGCATCACTCTCTCCTTCAGAAGGAGAATCACATGCTCTTCAGCAAAGTGAATGCCAGTCTTAGTGCCTTATCCAGCATCACTAGCATTTGGCTGAGAGCCAGCCCCAATCACAAGATACCCATCGAAATGCCATATGCAAGCTATCTCCTGAACAAACATGCCCCAAATTGGATTGCAATTTGGCTGTGATAGAAGAACAACACATCATCTCTTCTCAACTTGGCTCGTCCAGAACAAAAGGCTTCACAGTAGATGGGCTGCATTTCAAAACAGGCCGTGGCAGAGGTGGGTCTGGGTGTGCAGGTAACCACCTCATGTTTTCCTTTGCTAAGACTATCAGTACACAAGCACTCTCTCCTCTATAGAAGTTTCCAGACAGGCTGATAGGTGTTGATAAGAGCAGCTTTCAATGAATGAGCAGCAATTGCAAAAGCCCTTTTTCTGATCATGGATCACATCATGGAGCAATCAATTGCTAAGGGTAAGTGACTATACAGCAGAGGTGGGACACAATGAGAGCTGAATAGTAGATGCTCACAGGGTTTTCATTTCTGAAGAAATTCCTAATTAGAGCAACAGCTATTTAAGATTGCACTTTTTTTTTTGTGCGGGGATTAAGAGTTATACATGCACAGAAAATCTGCAGTTTTGGAGGATCAGAACAGTTAAAAAAGATGTAACAACTACTGTTGCTTCTGTTCCTTGAAAAAGTTACACTTGATTGATGCTAAGTTTCAAAACTCAAGATACCAGTAGGATAAATTTTCATTCCTGGTTTCTAAGTGAGGAAATGAAGGAACAAAGTTTCTTCTCACACCAACAGCAATGAAAATTGATAACCACTAAACTAGGCAAAATCACCTAAGGATCCTGAGGTGACTTTCTGGGTCACTGACAGCTCCCCTGATATCAGGGAACATGTCCCAGGGAAAGACTTCCATAAATGAATCAAATTCCATAACAAACACAATTAGAATTTTTATACTGTCTATTCTTCTGAGGCTGCAGAATCTGATTTCTCTAACCAGGAACTATTACCACTGAAAACAACACAGCAGCACCCTTGCAGGACCCATCTCTTTCCATTAAATTTCTGTCCTCTTATTCTAATCACCTTTATCTGTATCACAGGATGATCAAATTACGCATGTTAAGCCAGGTTACTACAGGTTTTCAGGGTTATAGATCTGTTAGTGTCAAAGTCTTACAAATCTTGGGACAAGTGAATCTGGAAGCTGCAGTGCTTTTCTTATTCCAAAAAGCCATTTGGCTCCTCTGCCAAAAACAAACCTGACATAGGTTTTGATTTTTGCTTTATAATGATAAAACCAATCTTGTTAGAATTTTGCCATGTCTGTAACTACAAATGTACATGGCATCCCAAATACTCTCATACTACAGCATCTTTTAAAATGGTGTCATACACTATCCCATATCAGTTAGAAACACCCTTCATGACGCATCTTCACACTTCATTGGCCATTTCTCCATGATTAAATCACATCTGTGGGACATGGTCACTCTATGATTAAAGAGTATATTAATGATTTACCACTACACTAGTACTCATCCATATTATATTGCTTAGTAAAATGAAAACACTGAGATTGTTTATTGATCTGCTTTAAAAAAAATCCTTTAGCCTGAAATGAAGTAAATAGAGAAGTTGAGACTTTGGACTTTACTTTGATTAGTAGATTACCATGCCCAACAGATGCAGATTTGACAAGATAGCTGTTGGTAAAGATTTAAAATAACAATTTTAGCCACTTCAGTTGCCTTAAATTCACTGAAGTTACGTATTTCACAGAGCATGCTTGATGGCTAGTGACTGAAAAATCAAGTATTTATTGCAAGAGCAATATAGACTTAGATGCCTAAATAATGGCATACAACTATAAAACCCATGGCCTGGGCCCCACAGAAAAACCAACACACTAAAGATTTCCTTTCAGTGCATATATTTTATGTGAATTTGACAGCACCACCAAATATTGACTCAACCAGGATGTTTATGGAACAGATTTAAGATGTTTTTGCACTCGTATTTAGAAAATATTCAGATAGAATAGAATTGAAACCAGACAGAAACCACTGCCTCACTAAAAGGCACATACCACTGAGATATGTATTGGCATTGCTCTGATGTCCAGCATCAAGAGAAAGAACAAAGGGAAGAGATCCTGGCACAAGGCTGTTTGCTGTGAAGCTTTGGGCTCTGGTCTGCCAGTTCCCAGCCTCTGGAAACCCTTTTAGTCCAGATATAAGTGATTTTTGCCATCTTAGAGCTACCACTATTGATTTTTGGGCAGGAAAGTCTACCTTTGCATAAGTTTGTTACAACCTGGTGTAAACGCCTGTCCAGAGCAGATGCCACAAGTGCCATTCTGACACCATGATGTGGATTCAGGGGTTTGCATTATTTGTGCTGCCAAACCACCTCAGCCTTACTGAGTCCACAGCTGGTATATAAACTTAAACTATCTCTCAGAGACATTGTTTGCTCAAAAAGGATGCAAAGATGTAAATGGAGATTAAGGGAACACAGAATTAAAAAGAAAAGAAGGATTAACTATGCATTGATCAAACAGAAGGGCATGTAGTTATACAAAGAGGTGAAGCCTGGCACTATTGACAGAAGACTGAAGACACTGCAAATTGCTTTGTTTCAAACTCTTGTGCATGCTAGAAGCCCCATGAAAATGTTTCTACAAAGAAGAGCTGATGACTTGTCACTGCGGTTGGGTTCTAATGCTTTTCTCCCCAGGTCATCAATGAAATCTTTTGAGCACAGTGTAGATCTTAGGTGTATTTACCAGGTAGAGACCATCTTTGTGATTAGCATGAAGAAACACATTAGTTTGAAACTCACCAAATTAGGATTGAGGGTAGGAAGGGGAAGAAAACACTCTAAAAAAGCTTAGGCCAAAAAAAAAGAAAAAAGAAAAAAAAAAGCTCAAACTGATAAATGCAAAACAAGAAAGACATTGTCAGAACAGAGAGATGGAGGCAGAAATCACCATGACATGACCCAGTGGTTCCAAAAGACAGAAAGAATTAGGGAATGTAGTAGGAGCACATGGCCGAAAGTTAATCCCACACAACAAAACTCTGAGTGCCACATAACAGAAGGAGTAAAGAAGAGATGGTGGCAGAGAAAATAAAATAAGAAACAGCTTTTCACAGACAACAGGAACCTGAAGGTGAGTTTAAGAGAAGCAAAGGAGACAAGATCTGAATAAGCAGCTAAGACATCCATTTGGAAAATTTATTTTGAAGTAGGTGCATGAATACTGAGCAGTGAAAGAAGACTTCAGAGTAGTCAAGGTGCAAGAAGAAGGACTAGAGCAAGGGGTGCTGTTTTAGCTGTTGACACACCAAAAGGATATTTTGGCTGTGAGGGAGAAGGAAGCTGCAATAGCTGTCAGTAGCCCAGATGAGTGCAGAGAAGAAGAGTGACCCCAAGGTTATGAGTCTGAGTGGCAGGGAGGATGTGGCATTATCAAAATCAGAAGTGAAGAGAGATTCAGTATAAAAAAGTAAGGAGTTCTGTTTCAGCCAGATTAGGAATGATCTGAAGGCAAAACAACTGGGATTATGTGTCAGGGAGGCAGTCAGATATGCAAGACTAGACAGAACAGAGCAGAGGGTTTAAGAGTTATTGGCAGAGAGATGATAGCCAAATCCGTGTAACAGGATGTTGTCATCCAGTGGGTACAGAAATCTCCAGTCAAATCAAGGAGTGACTAAATCCCTTCCCTGCCACCTCACAGAGGTTCCTACCTAGTTTCAAATGAAATTATCTAAAATAGTGCTGCAAAAACATGCATAAAAAAACCTGACTTTCCATAAAATCTAAAGATCATACCGTTTCTAAAACTAGGGCAACCACTAAATGAAAGTTAACCCGAACAATAACTTTAGCTAAACTTCAGGTCACATGCATTTAATATAATGAGATGAGGAATATGAAAAGGCCATTCATAATGGAATTCATCGAGTTAGGAATGCCATGCTTAGCTGCCTTATAACATATAATTAATGATCCTATAAAAATCCAGCAGTACGAACTCTCCCGGCTGCCCGCAGAACTGTTCTTTATGCTGGGTAGGGCAAGCAAGCATCTGCTTCCACAAATACTGCCCTTTGAGAAGCTCAAAAGCTTTTTTTCCCCTGTTCCATCAGGGACCACAGTGCCATTTCCATGACACGCTGAGCTTTGAACCATTACCCAAATCAGACTATAGCATTTGGCAACCCAGTACACATCTGTCATGATAGACTGGTTATTGGTCAAATGTTAAAGAAAAAGTCATTAACTCTCTTCCATTGCTTCTAATACCCCACCTTCCTCCAGATTATTTATAATCCCCACTAAACCCACCCTCTGTTTATAGTCTTCTAACACAACAGTGAAATATATACTGTCTGGAGATCTGTCTTGCCTTATACTACTCCCAACCATTCGGTACAACAAAAGACGTCCTCTCTCCATCAAAAGGCCTGATCCCTCCTGAAGCATTGATGCTCGCATTCAAGGTTAAAGGATTAAGGCCTGAAGCACTGAGTACCAGAGGAAATGAAGCCAAATATCAAAAGAAACACAAAAATCAATCCTCTTCACCGCAGGAGCAGTGTGAAGAACAAATCAGCTGGGCTGAATCTAAAATTTTCTCTGTGTGGCTCTCAAAAATTAGCACTTTTAAAAATATAATGGGTAGTTTTGCAAAGCCTCAGCACCCGTGCAAAGCCACGGAGTTCAACTCTATACATCAGTATGGTCTGGGAAGTTTTATGTCAGAATAATTCAGTGGCAAATATACAAAGTCCACTTCAGAGAGAGCAAGAGCTGGGAAGTGAGTGAGAGCATGTGTGCTGTTATCTTTATATATAGTCTGCAAATCTCCAAGTGGGAGAACCTAATATTTACTAAAGTTTGCCTTTTGCTTCAATTCTCTGTGTGCTGAAGTGCAGCCAAGGTCACAGGAGGGGTGGTGGAGTGGGTTTTAGCTTAATGCAGTTGTGATCATGGGCAAAACAGCAGGGTACAGAGGATTTCTTGCATAACTTTGTAATACCAATAGCTTTTGTTCTTAGTCCTGCCCCATCAGTTCTGATATAAGCTTTTAAATGGCATGAAAGTTGTGCGGGTGGGTTTAAAATTTCCTGATTTAAAACCCTTTCCAGAACATTTTGTTTTGTAAGGTTTTTCTTAACTTTTCCAACTGATAAGTTTCTGGGACATATGAATGTCTAGGTTAAACATAATATTCTCTTCATCCAAGATTACACATAAAAATAAAGAGCAACAAAATGGTCTGTCTGAAAAAGTAATCCACTCCAATTTATAAAAATAGAATTCAGGTTTTCAAAATTCAATTCAGGCAGTAAATTAACAGTGTCTACATTCTCCCATAAAGGAGGCATCTGCAAATGACTAGCAAAAATGTCTCTCACTGTCTGCAAGTGTTGGCAAGGAACAAACTCCTTCAGGAGATGCATGCATTTCAATATTTCAACCCAAATAAAAAATTCTCCAAGCATTTTTAGTTTTGGTGTGGGATATTACCGAACCAAACCCATGCAGAACACTGGCAGGAAATGCAAGTTTTGTGAAAATACCAAAGCACTTGTGTTTTGACAAGCCTGTTTTCACCAACTGCCCTCCTAAGCTTAGCAGTGTTTCTAACACCTGAGTGTCCGTGCTTTTTGAAGACCTCACCTACAGGGTGAGGGTATCTGCCTACAGAAACTACTTATGGCATTTCCTGCTTACATCTTATACCTCCAGCCTCTCAGTAGGCTTCCTGCTCAAGGTTACTTTGGACTGCAATGGGAATGATGTAATACTGCTGTGTGCAGCAGACGTGATCATGAGAACAGAATCAGCATAATTCAGGTAAATGTTAGATAGGCAGCTTGAAATCACTGTTGCAGTCGAAAGTAAACCTGAAAATTAGATTAGTGAAGGAACCAGGTCAGCAGAAATGAACTCCTCTCTCTCCAGTCCGATAAGGATCACTGCCTACCCTAACAAAAAAACCCCAACATTAAATGCATGCATAGGTATATGTAAAAAATTGCCACACACTCCCCTTTATGCTTTTAGTAACTACATCAGAACAAAAACCTTCACCCTGTGCAAAATCCTACTACCTTCAGAGTCTGCACGTGGCACTAATGAAGCAAAAATGTGTGTCTGACTGTACTCTCCCATACGTCACAGCAGACTCCAGCAGCCATCTGTTGGAAGGATGCTGTGCCTATATATAGCCAGACACCACCACGAGAGAAAGAAAAACTCATATCTGCACCTAATTCAGCGTGTGCACTATTGGCAGATCTGCAAGTACTTTTTTTTTTACCGGCCAAACAAGCGTTCGCTCCACAAATATCCTATCTAAAAATGATACAAACTTCCATGTAAAATTATCTGGAACAAGAAAGTAACTTGGTTGTTAAAAGAGGCACTAACAGGTGGGTAAGCAGCTTCCAGATACACAGATTTTATGGGCCATTTGCAACCACAGTTGATTTCATCCCAATTTAATGTGCCAGTCTGCCAAAACAGCAAATAGAAAAAAAATAAAAAATCCCAACAAACTATTCAGTATGTTCCTAAAAGTTGGTCAAGTCCTTTACAGACACACCTAGAGAGACCAAGGACAACTCAGAGATGACTCGAAGCCTGGGAGTCTTGGACAATGAGCCAGTTGCAGCTCTGGTGACAGCTTCTCTCTCAGAGGCTCAGGTCCTGGACACACCTCAGGACCTGGGAGGTGACACACTGGAATGAAGAACTGAGAAGAAAACTCCTTATAGGAAACAAATGGTGCTACCATTGTTTTTCAATTCTCTTCTCCTCAAAGACAGGAGTAATGGGGCCAGCAAAAGTCAGGTCAGAAGTGGCAGAGCTGTGCAATTGCATAAGATTTTTATTTTATATTTAAATTATTTGGAGGGAGGAACTGTGTGAACAAACCTGGATATGCCTGGGACAGCAGGGGGAGCTGCGAGTCTGCGTTCCTCTGCAGGTCTGTTTAATTGCATTGAATATTTGGACAAAAGCACGTAAGTGTGCTTGCACATCACCACAGAAAGATGCCTGCATGTCTAACAAGCCTCAGAAAAGAGTTCATAACAAAGCATTAAACAAGGAGCAACAGATAATTGTCACCTTCTCTCACTAGATAATAAAAATAGTTACACCATAAACATAAAAATCTTTTAAAAGACCCCTGACAGCACTCCCTCCTGGAACTATCACCATAGCAATAAGCATCCAAGTACAGGGGAAGCACTGCTGAATCCTGTGTTTGATATTTTCAAGTAACTAAAAATACAAACTGGCAAAAATACACACGGGTGATGTAGAATGAGGCACACAAACATAAAGAGCCTTCAACGAAATTAAAGGTGGCAAATTCCACCTGCAAATCTTTAATACACCAGGAAAGAATCCTTTCACCAGGTAGCACACATTGAAAGAGTGCCTGCAGATAACTGTAAACACAACTGATAGCTGCTGTATCCAACAATTCCTATTTAGAACGCTTTGCACGGGTTTGTGTAGAGGCTCAGTGGCAGAATCGTGTGAAATCTGAGGAAAAGATGCCCGTTAGAAAGAAGGCAGTAAAAAGCCACACTGGCAGAGCCATATAGGAAACCTAAGACTCAGAAAAACAGGGAACCTCAAATGTTAAGATTTAGGCACACAGCAGCACTCTGGAGAGGGGTGCTTGCAAAGTAGAAAACTGTGTCTCCTCTAGCTGATGCCATTAAATACAGCTTATTTCCATGCCATTCAGATCCAAAGTTAAGATTAAATGAAGGAGGAAAGAGTTTTAAAATTCCTTTCCCAGATGCAGATGTCAGGAGCACACACAAAAGCAGGTGCTGGGTGTATTGATCCTACTGAATACGCATGGAGTGGGTACTTGAGCATGTATCAAGCATCTGCGTCTGGGAGATGGAAAGCACTTTGTAAAAGGCTGTTTTATGCTAAACAAATGCATCAGGTTATGTTTTTATTTTGAATATTTTAAAGCATCTTGCACACTGGGGCAGACTTGAAAAGAAATTATACAGACAACTTGCCATTAATTGCACAAGCTACCATCTCCATAGCTGCAAATTGGCTGTGGGCTCACTAAGGAGCACTCCAAGCTACTGAAAACCGTCCTCAATAAAACCTGCTCTGACTGCTGCACCTTAGAGAAATGGAGATCCTGCATCTGAAGGTGGTTCAGGTCCCACATGCTGGCCCAGCTGCAAGTAGGCAAAGGGACAGGCACATTTCTTCTCAACGTGAGGGAAAGGACAAATCCAACACTGCAAATTCATACCAAATAGGCTGAAACGGACAATGCTTGCTGACAAGGACAACAAAAATACCTTAATATCCCACGTAGAAGAGAAAACGAAACAGGCAGCCCTTTGAAAATCTGGCTATAATTTGTAGTAGCCCCTGAGATCGAAGTTTTCATTTTCACTAACAGACTGTGAGGAAAATCTGTATCAGAAATCAAACTCTGTACTGTATTTGCTTGTGGAATCTTTTTTGCTTTCTTCAATGAGGGAAAAAAATAATCCCTACAGGAGATGACAAGATGCCTTTTAAACTGCATACCTCATTTCTGACTACAATTACCTTTCAATAGTCTGGCACAGCTGCATGCTCCTATTTGCTTTTTTTTTCATTAAGGGTTCCTCTATTATTTGTACCCATCCTACAGCATTTATGCCTGGCAGTGATGCACATTCCCTTGTCTACAATTCTTCCCACAGATAGTAGAGGATAAATTGCAATTAGATTTTTGTAATTGTAGATAATTAACTCAAAATGAGCTGTTAATTATATAAAAAACAATGTTTTTCAGTTCTTGATTATATTATTTATTTTACTTCTCACTACAGCAAATTTCATATTTTAAAGGTATTTCACCAATTCATTTAAAATACCAGGATATTTTTAAGCTATGTTTTGCTTATTTGAAGACTGAAACCAAGTTCTATGCTGTAAGATTTGCTAGAAGAGCTCTCATGTATGAACTGGAAGTCCAAGGGCTGATTTTCCATTAGCACTCTGCGGGCATTTGCCGTAACAAGAACTGTTTGATAGGTCAATTTAAAAGCAGACACCACCATCACAAGGAAAAAAAAAAAATAAGAAGGAAAAGGAAACAAAGCCCCACACCATGGGAAAACAAACAAACAAACAAAAAAACAACAAACCAAAAAATAAAACAAACCAAAAAATAAAAGGCAGGGAAAAAAAAAACCACCAAAAGAGACAGTTAAAAAAAGGATATATGTCTACCAGCTCTTTCTCTTTTCTAAGACCCAGCCACACACTTACACACTCTCCCTCTCTGTACTGAAGAAAACATCACTTACATATTCAAATGCATAAAAGAGACAAATGGACTTGTCTTCCACAGCCTCTTAAAGCCCTACATTAGAGTAAATTATTTAGGGACCATTCATCTGGTAACCTTTGCGAAACTGAAGATGGCATATAGGAAGAAAAACTTCCAAGTGTTTTGCTGCCAAACTTTGTAACCAGCTGGCATGGCACCTTGAGACTGCTCAAACACAAAATAACTTTGAAAAATTACAGTAAATTAAACCAGGGGAATGAAGAGAGGGTGGGGAACCTTTTGAAGTCTGGGACTCTCATTTTGTTAACAGCACAGGTTTTCCTCATTTTCCCTGTTAGGATATGTAGATATTTGCACGTTTTTGGTAAACTATTGCCAAGAAGCCCTACAGATGTTCTAGGTTACATTTTTCCTCCAAGGGGCTTAATGCTACTCCATCTTAAACATGTCATGACTCTCCATCTTTTTTGTTACAGTGATAATACTTTGATCACTTCAGTTTTTATGAAAATGAAAGAAAAAAGCATCAGAATACAATAAAGATATGCCAGTAATTCACAGCAGCCAAGCACCTGGTTAGCAGTGAAGTATTCCAAGGAAACTAACAACTCCGGTTATTCTGGAGAAAAAAAGACTTATCCTCTTTTAGTGAAAAAGGATCTCAAAAAGAAAAATAAAATTAGTACAACAAAGTTAAAAAGTAAGAAAAAAGAAAGTATTGGAACTTTGGTTTATAAAAGAATTATCAGTTCTTCCAGTATTCTCAGAACAAAAAAGTTTATTATTTTGAGGTATTGTCTTGTCTCTAAAGAACGAGTCATTGAAAGCACAGCAGCTCATCTTGCCCACCATTCTTTGGTCAAAAGAACACCTATAGTTACAGCACAGAACAAGAAGCTGTCACTTTCTGAGAAAAGGAGAAAACTCTGCCAAATCCACAGTTTTTATTTGTTGCTTTTCTAATAAGCCTGAATCTCCTTCCAGTGTTAACTTGAATGAGACAGGGTAGGACAGAAGGAAAGTACAATAGTGTACTGATTGAAGTTTTAAATAGCAAGCAGGATGGAGATAAAGAGCTAAATATTGGCTTGACTGCTTCCAGTTATTTCAGTGGTGGTTTGCTCTGATCACACTGAAGCAGAGGTGCAATGCAGAGGTATTTAAAAAACAAGTAACTGTCACCAACCATGGAAGATCTATCTGAGACTTAAAGGATAATGTATTATTTATATCAAGTCCACCTAAAGACTAAAGAGACATCCTAATCTTAATTTAAAAAGTAACAAGCAGCACCTAGAACAAAGAACTAAAACTAACATTTTGTGAAAACTCCATTTTGCACTGGGCTAAGAGGTGGCACACAAACCCTGAAGCCTCTTCAGGAAGTCAGCCGCTAAACTTTGAGTAATAACAGGTCAGCATAACTATTGAGTTGACTCATAAAACACAGCAGTCAATGAATTTTACCCTTCCTGCAGAAAAAAGCTCTTAATCTGAAACAAACACATGAACAAATACACTTGGCAGGCAACAGCACACTGTCAAGAAGATATACCGACCCTGTGAAGCACTTAGAAGTGAAGAGAGAAATTACCTTAACCCCATGCTGCTGCCGTTCATCATCAGAGCAAGTTCTCCGGGTGCTTCAGCAATGGGCACATCTTCTGAGCCAGGTACATGGCCTCTAATCCTGGAAAAAGACGAGTTAATTGGTTCTGCAGCTGGTCAAATCATCACACCAGGAACTTGACACTCAAAGGTGATGTAAGTTGTCTACAAATGGGGCACTTACACACGTTAAATGCAGAAGCTTTCACAATTGTCTTCACACTTTCAAATACACTTTTGTATTGGAAGGCTGGTTTAGGCCCAGTGTCTTTGCTTCTAAGGGTTATCAGTGGGAAACAGAAAAGTTTCATCCACAGATTACAGCACCGGAGCTCAAAGGCACCATGAGTAATATACATAGAAGAGAATTTGTTTAAGATGGTTATGTGTCCTCAAACTATGGGCCCACAAATGATGCTCCATTTTCAACAGATCACTCCACCTTCTCCCTTCTCTCCAACAAAGACAGAAAAGTCTAGATAGAGGTATTTTGTTTTCATTTGACTAAAATTCCTGTTTCCAAGCTTTGCTGTTACTGGCCTGCTCCAGTGAGGCTTGAACCAGGAGGAGCCACTGAACTACCCCTTGGCCTGCACATAAACACAATTTTTGATAGCTGAGCAACTATTTCACATAGAGAGAAACTGCAAACTGTACGTACTATGGTCACATAAGGCTAAATAGGGAAATGCGGAAAATTAAAAGCAGTTATGATGCAGTGTAGCAAAAATAAAAAGGGATCAATTCACACTTTTGCTAAAAGATTAGAAAAGTTAATAGCCAATAATTGCAAATGGTCAAACCTCTTATTTGTCATTCAATGACAATGGACCTTAACCAGCACTCCACACAGGCAGAAGGACAGACAAAAATAAACACTAGCTGGAAAAGGATTTTTTTGGTATTGTTTTTTATACTGTCATGATGTTCTAACTCTGTTAGAATCTCCTGACAATGAAGCAAAGGGTATTTGAGCTTAGCTAAACAAATTTTTATTGTTAGCAGTATATAAAATTACCCTGTTACCAAGTGCAAAAGTGAATTATATATCTGGAACTGAAACAGAACTGTGATGCCTAACAGATTTACCTCTAGATATCAAACATTTAATTCTAAAGATACCAAAATATTTTTAAGAGAAACACATTATATTCTAGTTGTTTTCTCAGAGAGAATATGGCAAATCTGACTTCACATGCACCTCTGAAAAGAGATCACAAAAAGTCCTCAGATTGATCATACATGATTTTTTTCATAGAATTCTTTTTAGATAACTAAAGCTCTGTAAATCATAAATTTTTTTTCAGAAATAAAAATAGCTAAAATAGATACAACGATACTAACAACCACATCGTTACAGGTATTTGAGGTGCATTTTTTTCTGGACTTACGCTTTCAAACCTGAAAAATTTCCATTAGAAAAAAAAATCTGCCAAAAAACTTAGTTTGTGTGTCCTTCATATCTACTTGTTTTTCATTAGAGGGATGCATGCATAGAATTAAGGTATTTGATGATTAAGATCCATCTGTTCCTACTTAATTCTCACCTGAAGTCATAATCCTTTGTTAGAGACCTCAGCCATTTTCAACACACAGAGTTGTGATTCCCTCTTAAGACAGGCACTTTTAAAGCCATATAAACACATTCTCTTCAATGTAAACAACAATCCAAGAAGACAAACAAAATACCACCTAGATTACAGTACTCTCTTTTACAGTTTGAAAAGTAACTGAGGGGCTGAAATCAAGAAGGGAAAGTGATGTATTCCTCCATGGCAGTTACAGTACACGATGTAGGAAGTGGGTCATCTAAGGCACACCCTCATGGGATGCTGTCAGTAGCTGCCATATTAAAACAGTATAGAAATATCCATCCCTGTGAAACTCTCCTACCGCCTCTTCTAAAAGACTGCAGATTTTTCCCTATCGTTTTATCTTTCTAATGCTGAAATGCTACTACTCAACTGAGTTACAGTGGCTAATTTAACCTGCTCCCATTCACTGTTTCTCTCACCTTAGTAACATCATACCAAAAAAACAGTTGTTCCCTCTTTCTCAAAGACTCCATTTACATTGTCAGAAAAGCATTACCTTCTGCAACAAACTCACAGGCCTCTCAAGCCACATCTCACATTTCTATGGCTGCTCCATTTCCCTTCAAATTGTAAGCACGTATTGTGCCTCAGTCTTACCATTCTCCCTTTTCACTAACGTCCCTGGAAAGCAAATGTCCTTGCTACACAGTGCTCCCTTCCTCTTCCTTAAATGTATGGGGGAAAAACATATATTCCATATGTAAAAAAATATATATACACACATACATATGTGTGCGTAGGTGGGTGGGTGTATATATATATATACGTAATGATCTCCATCTTTCCTGTAAAACACACTCCTCCCAGTCCCAACCTAGGAGGTGCAACACTTCAAAACCGACCTTTCCAAGGAAAGAAGGGAGAATGCCACATCTATGTCATCCACGCTCACGCTGGCCTCTTGACAAATGTCTGTATTCCTTTCAAGTGCCTGCACTAAGATCAACCTCTCATTTTCTTCT
Organism: Aphelocoma coerulescens; assembly: GCF_041296385.1. NCBI lineage: Eukaryota > Metazoa > Chordata > Aves > Passeriformes > Corvidae > Aphelocoma > Aphelocoma coerulescens. The sequence continues at coordinate 8,083,557 of NW_027184085.1, forward strand.
ACTGCTTCTCTTTTCCTACCTAGTCTTTTAGCAGTGCTTTTCTTCTGCCTTTCTTTCTACCACATACTGTTTTCCTCTGCTGCTTTCCACAGCTGTCGTGCTGCTTCCCAACAGTATACACTAACATACTAAAAAGTCTCCTCTCCTCTGAATCATTGCTAGAAATTGTGCCACAAGCCTTGCCTGTCTTGTTTAACTCTATCTATTGTTGCCTTGGTTCTATTCCACCACTTAAATCAATTATTGCCCATGTGCTCATTAGAAATTTTAGATTTTTTTTTAAATTGTAAGTCTCAAAATCACCTGTTATAATCCATACGGGACTGGTGCAGTTGCTGTTGTTTTAGGAGCAGTTTTGCTTCTTGCTTAGTTAGTAAATGTTGGAGTCGTTCCTTTTCAATTTCCAGCTCCAATTTTTGCAGAAGCAGCTTCTGCCTTCTTTCTTCATACAGCCTTCTAGCCAACTCTGTTTCCTTAGGCCCCGAGTCTGTGATGTGATTCAGCCCAGAACCTCGACAGTGCCTGGAATGATCACAGGTTTTGTGAACTGTCCCAGAGTGTTTTCTAAGTACCTGGCTGACACAGCAGCTCTCTTCCATGCTCCCTGAGCTCCCCACATGCCGCCAGGCACAGCCATGTCTCACTTGCTGAGGGCATGTGTTCTGAAATTCACTTGCTCTCTGGTCCATCTCCTGAGCTTGCTTTACATGGTGAGGGCTCCTCTGCTTGGCCGGGGAAATCACGTTGTTGCACTTTCTGTGCAAATCATTTTCCATTGGATACTCCTTCAGATGCTCCTGATGGTTGTAACGCATTTCAGTCCTGTAATCGTGGTTATTCCTGCAAGGCTGAGACAACACGACACGGGCTGGGCTTCCAGCCTTCAGTGTTCCACTGTTCTTATGAAGAGTCCAAGGTCCCCCAACACCCAAGAAGGAGCTGTCCAGCCCCAAAGAAGGCTGTTGGCACAAGCTCTTCTTACTCGATACCTGCAATAGGAGAAACAATTTCCTGTAAATCACTAAAATTCATCTTTGTTCACCAATTTCCCTTGGTAAACGTGCTCTTTTTGAAACAGAGCTGCTAGTCCATCTTGACGGACATACAGCTAAACCAAACAAAATGTTTACCAGAACACAGACACAAATCTGCTATCAAATTTATGTTTCATTCCATTTACACAAGTATAGTAAATGTAAAACTGCTGTCTGCAGGATCCTCAGCATAAAATGAGTCACTTCAGAGTATCAAGTAGTTGTGAGCATCTAGGGTTACATAAAATCAACTTGAAGAGTGGCAAAAAACATTAAATGTTAAGGTTTGAAAATGTTTAATTTTGAATACCGAGCCAAAAAATCCATTCAGCCACTATAAATACTCTTTGATTGGCTATTACACAGCAGGAGATTTGATGTAAAACATTTCACCTTGCACTGAATGGGATATTACTTACCGCTGGAAATTTGATGAGAGTTTTTGAAATATCTTTACAGAAACACAGATAAAAACCCAACTACTTTCTGTAAAAAATGGTTGTACATCAAAAGCTGTCATTTAAATACAAAACATGTTTAAATACAGCTGTAAACGTAAGTGATTTTTCAATTAAGCTGGGCAAGTGATTATAGTCTGATAAAACTCTGAAAAAAGCAAGCAACTGTAATTCACATTTGTCAACCCAGTACAAGCAAATTCTAGTGGTTTTGTTATGGTCATGGATATTATGTAATAGACATCACAATCCTAGTTACATCCTGGAGTATCTTTGCACTAAGGTTCATCTAGGCAGCTAAGTATTTGAGCTTTTATGCACATCACAACAGCAGTGTATCAGGCACATGCATTTCTTTTGCTAGAACTGTGCATTAATTTCAATAACAAACTGAATTTAAGCTCCTCCAGCCTTTGGGACCTTCCACAAAGATATGGGGCTTTTTAATTATGGAAGCCAGATTTGTTAAAGATAGCAAAACCACTGCAGTCTAAGTGGTTTAGCAGGGAAATTTGGACTCCACTGAAGAAAAAAAAAAAGTATTATTTGCCCTCTGGCAATGCTTACAAGAGATAGGTATTGTGCACATAGACTGCCAGCCAGCCAGCCAGACCCAAAATACTCGAATTTAGGGATGCAAGCAAGCGTCCAGCAATGATTAGAAGAGAGATAAAATACAAATCTATGCAGCATTTACATGTATAATTTAGATTCTTTTTTTAATAAATAAACAAAATACCAAATATACTCAGCTGCCCTTCAAGACAACCAATTACAAGTTTCTTATAGACTTCACAGAATGTAAATTAATGTGGATTAGCACCTGAATACTGATATTTTATTATTTCCAGTTTCGTGCATACAAATATATCCTCTCTGCCATGTGATTGAAAGTCAAGGATGTCATGTTTTGCCCCAAAGGGCCCAGTGAGTTGGAGGCATTTGCATTAATGTCAGTGCTAAATGTCTGAGGAAAGTCTGGTGTTTGAACTGGGTGAAAAGTGCAGGACACTAAATATTTTAAAGTCATAGGGGGCTGGCAGGGCAACTGAGCAGAAATGCAACATGCTGCCAAAAAGATGGAGTTTTGTTATTTATTATTTGTAGCATGCCATCCTTGTTGGCAATATTTTCTAGAGAAATAAAGGCTACAGAGCCCTTTTAATCTAAATTAGACAATACAGAAAAGGATGATGCAGTCTCTCATTTCGCACATCACCTGCTTCTGGTTATAGAGCATTTAGGGCACCTACAGGAAGAGGCTTTCAAGGTGGAGGGTTTCCCAGTCCCCAGGGACAGCAGAAGTTCTCAGACCTACAGGCATTCTTAGAGCATCCTATCTGGGCTGGCAGTGTAGGGTGGTCTGCAAAAAGCAAACACCTGTCCTTCTGAAGCCCATAAATAGTAGTCAAAAAGAACACACCAGAAAAAAAGGAAACTCAAAAGATGAAATGTATGAAAATACCTTTATTTTAGCAGTTTACCGACTGAAGAGACAAGAGAATGTTAAGAAATCTAAGTACATGAATGAATATGTTACAAAATAATCATCAGGTTTAAGAATAAAGGTCCACATTGCAAATTAACTTCATGGCTGAGACTCTATTAAGAGTCCCTGAAGGCCCTAAAAGAGAGGTACCAGTTAGCATTTGTTGACCTTGGCCACCATTAAGTCTGCCCTGATGGTCTCAGAAATGGCATTGACATTTAAAGACTTCATAACAAGGCAGAGAAACTTTAATGTTATTTCACAGTTACAATATGTTTGCAGGGGGGAAAGTTCTCATTAATGTCATTGAATATGAGTGGGATTTTTTTATTCCTTTAGAAGGAGGGAGGTCATGTTAGGCAGAAGACTGAGTTCCAACATACCTTTGCTGGCTACTCAGTACTTTGCAGGGTCTAACCCCCAAAGAAAAATTAACTATTGGGAGTCAGAAACTAGTCAACAAATTTTTTAGTAATTTGTGGGCTTTCTGCTAAAGCCTTAATTGAAAATACAGCTGTATGGTAGATGTTACAGGGAAAATGGACTGGCTTTTACACGTATGAGGGCTCAGAAGAGACTGGTACATGGCATGACAGATCTGTAAGATGCAGGCTAGGTGAAGTGGAAAAGTAGAGAAAAGAAATATTCCAAAGACCCACCTACTACTGTGAGTCTAAAGACACACAAGCATAAGGAATCAGGTGGTTTTACAAGATGAGTTTAAGAAAGATATTGCCTATGGGATACATGGAAACCATGACGGACCATGATGGAACAGCTGTGCTTTCTCCTCCATGGAGCTCTTCCAGGCTTGCTGTGCCGTATTTAAAGATACAAGTTCCTTTAACTGAGGCTTAAACAAACTCAGACTGCTCCTTGCAACATAAGCAGTTAATAAGACTTGATCTGATGTGAAACTCTTGTGAAAAAAGCAGATACTAAAAATGGTTTTAATAATCTTTAGAAGGATTTAAAGAGGGAGACACGTGTGGAGGTCTACAAAGTCTTTACTGCAACCCCAGTAATTTTTGCTCAGGGATTCAGCGCAGAGCTTAAACAAACATCCAGTCCTTAAAACTTCCTACGAACAGACAAACAGTGCACCAGTTTTATGCAGGCAGCATTATGATCTCTGCAAATTGTTCTTAAATGCAACTTGTGTGCTTTGCAGTTCTAACTCACAGGGCTGGCAGAGGAAGCACAGTTACAGACTGACTCCAGCACAAAGGGCTTTGTACTGCAAGGGATGAACTAGTAACTGGGCAAATCTTTACAATCTCAGCACAGGCAAGGTCCTGACAGATTTTACTGCATGTACGAACATGTTTAAGAAACAGCCCAAAATCATTACCTTGAGATGTCCTGCATTCTGAGGGGCAAAAATTGGGGTCCCAGCAAAATACATTGCAGAGCAAAATTGCTAGAGATGTTAACAGCATTAGGAGTTCAGTTCATAGCACCTGGGTTTGTAGCTTTTAGCTGAAATATGTTTGAATACAAAAAAAAGAGACAATTAAGTAAAATCATTCTCAGTTATATCTTGAGGAAATTTCTCTAATCTGGATTTTCAGCTCAGGGGTTTCTTTTGGTGGGGTAGAAACAGTGGAAGGAACACACTGATTCAGAACTAGTCCATTGTGCTGACCTAAGTGGGGACTCTGAAGGAAACCAAGGAGAATGACCGAAAGTAGCAACCAGAGGAGAAATACAGAGATTAAAATATTTGTAAAGATTTTTAAAGATGAAGCAGAGGCTACCATACACAGAAACACCTTAAAGAGCACCAAGGGCACATACTCTTCACCAGTGTAGTTGTTCTTTGGGCATGGTCAGCAAAATTTATTAGGAAAAATTTGTTCACTGAAAGCATTGCCAAGCTCTGGCACAGGCAGTGGCAGAGTCACCAGCCCTGGAGGTATTTAAGAGACACACAGAGCTTTAGTGGTGGGCTTGGCAGTGCTGGGTTAATGATTGGACTCAGAGGTGGTTTCCAACCTAAACAATTCTGTGATTCCATCAGTGACCCAGCTGACACCCTCACTAGGGTATATAACCTAAACCTGGAATTCAGTCACCACTCTGCATTGTTGATACACGGGTCTCATCTGAATAAAGCCTGGCTTTGGGTTTCAGGTCTATCGATGGTATAAGCACTTGCTTTTGTCAGCAAAATGAGGAGGATGTATTATAAATAAGCTCAGATAGAATATTGGGGCAACAGAAATGTTGTTTTTAAGAACAATTACATCAAATTACAGGACTATGTGAAGTACATTACTAGTGATTAAGGAACTGTTCTTTCCAAGATTCTGTAAGAATTTATCAGGGAGAATGAAAACGGGTAAAGATTTTAAAATATATTAGTAGATTCTACTGAAGTGTATAATTTTTTCTATTTAAATCACATAATCCTTTGTTAAAATCTGTAACACAAATAACCCAATATCAGTTATTACAAAATGCCATGTAACAGTACAACAACTGTCTCTGTCACTACCTAAGATAAATACAGTAGATAACTCCTAAGGTAAGCCGACCATTTTTCAAGCAAGAAACAAAGCACTACTTTCTGTAGAAATTATGTATAGCTATGATTGCCATATTCTACTGAATAAAACAAGTGGTCTCAAATGAAAGGTAATGTGAATGACAGTCACCAACCTGTATTTTTCCTGTAAAAATCTACTGAACTCAACATACTGAACAGGCGCAGCTAAAAAAAAAGTAATACCACATTACAAAAAAGTGAATCTATAGCTGCTAGATGATAGCAGAGGAACACCTCCTATGTTTGTGCTGCCTTCAGTATTTTTTCTCCTCTTTGTTAAGAGGGTTTGCGCTTGGCATGCCAGGTGCACAAAAAACCTGCATTCAAAGTAGCATGTGAGCATTTGCTGGCACTCAGCTTTAAGTGTATATTTTGCATTCATAAACATGCCACCCTTCTTCTCCAGCTACCCAAACACTGTAGATAATCTCTAACAAAGGCTCCCATTTCAGATCAGCAGACTGGTTTTACACTGCCTGATACGGCAGTTAATAATACAGTGCTCCAAGAAAACTAAAGTGAGGTGTCCGTGTGTTGAGTCTTGGAAGTCACTGTGAGCAAAGTGTCCATTAAGCCCCACAGCACCCACACACAGCAGTGCAATACCTAGCCACTAAATTTAAGCAAACATATTTGCTTTTCGAAACAAAACTGTATCATTCCTGTTTGCACTATAGAAAAGTGCCACTACACTAATCTTGACAGCACCAGGTCCAACTATTAAGATTCAATGTGCTGTGAACATTATAAAAATAATAAAAAAAAAAAATCCCAATCTTCTGACTTCAATTTTTTACTTCTGCCCTTTATTTTACTGAAGAATCAGTAGTTCAAGACCTAGATAAATATTTCAAAAACTATACTATTTGTGAGCAGAGCAGGTCACTACCATTTCCCAGTGCATTTGGAGTTCATGTGAAATAAGGGCAGAAGAGTGATGAGCTGCATTTTTAACATGGGCATATACAGAATAGTTGTCTAGCTGATAGAGAATGTGTAATGCAACATCTGCACCGTACGCTTGCCAAAGCCCATCCCAAATAAATGTAGTGCATTCTCCCTAGTGCAATTAACTCTTGTACTCTGGCAGGTTGTGCTAGAAGATCATCAAGGTAGATTACCTTCCAGCATATGAACTAAATACTTACAGGTGTTATATCATCAGTTATTACTTACAAACTTCTGCATTTAACAAGACATCCAGGCAAATGAATGATCTAATTTATGAATTATTTATAAGAATTTCACAGCATGCTCCTGGCGTCATCCATGGCCTTTTCCAGGTCATATGACACCAATTAGAGCTGAATTTTAAATTATTCAATAACCTGAACTCTCTTGTCATTTAACATATAGATATCAATGCAGTAAACAAGTTAAGTCTAATGGGCCCTGGAGGTTTGCGTTCCTCCACCCATCAGCAGCAGAGGCTGTATGCTACCACTGGAATAGAAAATAATAGAATGCAGCAGTCAAAAACATTTGCAAGGTTTTAATAAGTTATTTTGCCTCCCTTAGGGATTTTAGTATAACTTACAAGCCTTGAATCTAAAACATATTAAAGTCCTTAGCTATGTGCTTTTAAAACAAAATTAGGACATAGCAAAAGAGCAAGTCTGACACTAACCCTAATTTAGGCCCTTAATTTGAAATGTAGTGGAAATTATGGAGTAAGCAAGATTTACTATGCACAACTCATTACCTTCAGGCTCTCCAACAGTAGAGCCAAAAATAGCCCCTCTCCCAACACAGATACACCTGCCTATAAAGATAAGGCTACACAGATGGAAATGAAAATGTTAATTTAACAGCTATCAGTTGACAGGTTTATCTCATATTCCTCACCATTTGGGTGGCAAAAAGACTTCCACCATTCTTCTGTCCCAAAAGCACTGGAGAAACCAGTGATCTGGAAACCCATCAGGATTTGGTTACTGTCTTCAAGACATAACACTTCAGAGAGGTTTAAGGTTGCACCACATCATAAAAAAAAAAAAGGTGAATGTAAATGTAACTGCCTCCAAAGTACAGATGTAATAAAAGACATTTAAAACCATGGTTTTCCATGATGACTACCAGAAAAACAAGAAGATACCACAACAAAGATGATTAAAAGAACAGCACTATTAGATATTTGATTCTGCCTCAGTGTGAAGTCTGCAGGAAATCTATGGCAAGCATGCCACGGCCTGGCTCCAAATTTCATGAGCCTGTGAGCATGACCCCCTATCTACTGCTGATCCACCCTGAGAAGGCCAAGTCATATGGCAGAAAACTTCTGAGACTGGGTGTGCTCAGTACAAGCCTAAACTCTGCCTAGCACCAACAGGCTTATTTTTATAGTACCTGTGCCTCAGCTTTCTGAAGGCTACTAAACTAAACCCCAAACCCACTCCTCCAGATGGTCACTTGCAGAACCCTGTCTTGGAGGACCCAGCAACCCCACTCATCTGCACACGCATTTCCTTTGCTCGCTGCTTTGCAAGGATTAAAAAGTTTCCTGAGATCTATCCAACAGCAAGAGGAAAAGATAGAAAGGAGATGCTCAGCTTATCCATTTTAACACTAGCAAGAAGTTCTCTAGCTACTGCTGTCAAGATAAATGCCAAAAAAATGATGTTGAGAAAACATCATGCCAAATAAGTAAAAACACACCTATCCAAAATGTCTAGCCAGATTAGCAAGAATAAGGATTTAGATAAAGAACACAACATTGGATTTTCTGCTCCATGACCTTATCATAGGAGGGTGCTGCAACAGAGTTCTCTGGGGCTTTTTAAACTTTTTAAACTTTTTAAGAAAAATAGCAGGGAAGAGGAAAAAAGACAACTGCCTAATCTCTCAGCACACATTTTAAGAACATACAAAAATAGCTATAAGGGATTTTATTTTGGTTGGCAGCCAGATTTAGCTTCATTCCGACACTGGGCAGCATTTGATTATTTCACATTAAGGGTAGTAACATGTTGAACGATAAGAGGGAAGTTCATATTGGTTTTCATTAAACAGTAATATCCACCATGTATTTGGTTCTTCAAGGTAACTTCTTCGAAGTTATTTTAAAAAGCAAACAGTTTTCCACTTGGAATCGCAAGTTTAGCGTATCACAGGCTACACATGTTCCCAGCTATTGCCAGTCTCTTTAGAATTCAATGAACATTTGCTCCAAAGTCATGCTTTCATAGCTCCAGACACAAGACAAAAGGGCAAATATACTGTGACCCTTCTAAATAGCCCAGATTACTGTGATCAAACAGAAGCCAGATACTTATGTGGATAAGACGGTGCAGAGTTTGATGTGTGAAGATTACTGCAGAAGTAGACATTGAATCAGCATTTGCCAACATGCACCTCACCATGGCAGCCAATATCACCTTTCCCCTGTATTTCCAGTAGGGATAATTCTGGAACCCACTGGCCAGGGATGAATTGTAAGCAACAGCCACTGTTCACTCAGGACAACTACAGAAAGTTTTACTTCCTTCAGGTGTCTCCTGCAGCATCCCTGGGGTATGGATGAAAGTTTTGAAATACTTTTGCTGCACAAAGAAAGGAATAGATGACATTTAGGAATTAAAAGCATGTTCAGAAGTAGGGACAGTGCTTTGAGGAAAAGAAGGAAAAAAAACCCCACAAAACAACCAGAAAGTTATTTAAATAATAAAGAAATCCCATGCAAGCAAAAGCAGAAAATCTTTTGATTTTAAGAGTGGAAAGGTGTGCCCAAGCGAGTGCATTCTGTCAGGAGTGTCCTTGCACTAAGAGCTAGGCAGCATTTAGATTCTGCTAATGATCCCATCTCTGGGAAATAATTCATAAAAAGTAAACAGTAATTTTCATATGCCTGCCCTTTTGATCTTACATTTGTAGGGAGTATCCTGAGGCTAGCTGTGGGCACCCTCGTGGCTCTGGCTGATTGACCTCTAATCTGCCCCTCAAGTAACGATCATGCCAAGGAATGACAACAAGAGTTGCAGACATTTCAGTGCAATCCCATTAAAGACAGGCTGACTCACTTCATCTTGTCAAAGAGGAAGTTTCACACAAGAAATAAAAGCTTTTTAAAAGGACTCTTTTATTTTGTAATGATGCTATTCTTCAGAACAAAGACTGGAACAAGACTAATGCACCGGGTCCTGACTGCTACAGAGCTTTACATTAACTGGCCAAATGCTGATGCAAGACACAGCTACGTGGTAAATAGTCTTGGTAGCAGAAAATTAAGAGCATCTTCCAAAAGAATCAAGTCAGAACCCTGGTACTTGACCTCTCCACATTTCAAAAAAGTTCATATACCATTTAGAAAACAGCAAGTTGTCTAACTGACTGCTCACAGTCTCATTAGCCACATAGGCTGTGAGCTTTGAGATCCCAGCCTGTGTGGTTTTACCCCATGCTAACTCCTAGTCAACACAAGAGGGGTCCTCATGTCTCTCTCACTGGTATGAGGCTAAGAGAGGAAACTGCCAGTCTGAAGCAGCTGACATCCAGAAACTTGCTGTGATGTGGAAACTTGCTATCATGCCAAGGTGATTAAATTACCAAGAACAACATACTAAAATAAGGGAGTGAAGAAACTACAAATTAACCTGCTGGAATCCAAAGAAGTGGGAGCACAGACTATTTCCTGTATTAGAGTTATACTGAAAAACCATGCATGCTCCCAACACGCTGAAGGGTACAATGCAACAGAGAGATAAATGAACCAATAGAAAGGAAGCATGGGTTGCCACCAAAGTGCTTAGAACGCTAAGCCCTCTCCAAATGGTGGCACAACCCTGTCATGGGTAGATATATCATGCTTCCTCTTCCTGCTTCAGTTTTTCCATAATTCATATCCCTGCTCTTGTCAGATTCTCCTCCCTTAGCAAGAAGTCAACATCTTAGATTACAGTTATGTAAGAAGAGCACTCTGCAAATTGAAAGAATGTGAACTTTTTTGACTAAGAACATACGCAGCTGGAAGTTTTGCGCAAAAATAGAACCAGCCCTGTAGAAGTTCCACCTAAGCATGATATCTCCATAATCTGTTACCTAATCTGACAGTCTCTGCATTGGACACATGTCCCTGAGACCTCTGAGCAACACAGGCAAATGATCTCACAGGAGTCTGAAAGGCTCAGCTTGCTGAACATAATTCAGCAAATTCAAAGTTCTCTTGGCATACTGGCTGTGATTTCAGTGAGAGATTAAATGTCTTCTCTTTGGCATGCTTGCAGTATCTCAAACAGGTACATAAATTAACTAATGAAAGACTGCATGCAAAGTTGAATCAAGGAATAGGAACAGCCATGGAGCAAGTAGCAATCTCTCATTCCCGGGGTAAGCCAGCTGTTGCCTTTTGAAGCTCACCATGAAGATGCTGACTCCACAACATTCCCACCACACTTGAACCACTGCATTGGATGTCCCAGCAGATATTCCATGTATGGCTGAGGCTACTTAAGAGCTGAGGGCATTCTGCAGTGGGTTTAGTACTGTTGGAAGTAGCAACCACTGACAGAGGGAAACAACCTCTGATATATCAAGCTACAAAGATCAACTTCCTCTTGACCTATGGAAATGGATCTTTTACAGTCCTGTGTAACACCATAAAGTATAGCAACATTGTCACAGCTATTATTTGCATAAAGCGGTGCTAGATGTGTTGTACAGCAGTTTGACAGTCCAGCCTGATGGGTCTCAGCTGCAGAATATTGATATAAAGGCTCTTCTATAGTAACCATAGGCCATTAGGTTGTCTGAATGGACATCCATCACTACCAGCTTGTGTGAAGAAGAACATTAAGTTAAAAAGGCATGAACAGGAATAAATTGAAAGGCCCTTCACTACTCCAGGGCAGCAGTGACTTTGTGAGGCAATTGCCTTCATTCTGGGGCACTGCAGTCTGGACAGAGAGACCAAGTAAAACCCACACACAGGTTTATTAAAGTGAGCTCAGCTTCATAAGGCTCTCGAAGTCTCAGCAATTGCATGAGCCAGAGAAAAGGACATCCTTGCACAAAGCTGGGCCTTGGTCATAAGCACACAAAAATATGTGAAATAATTAAATATGTGATCACAGTCTCACATTAATAGTTAGCAAAACATTGTGCCCTGCTTACAAGCTGTCAGACAGGGACGTGGAAGCACAGTTTGCAGCTGTGAACCCCTAAGAACTACAGTCTTTTCAAGCTGCAGAGGTGGACCTTCCTTTCAATAGAGAACCATTACTTTGTTGTATTGTGCCAATTTAAGAGCTCTGTTGTGATAAGCAGGCACTCATGCCTCTTTTGTGCCATTTCCAACATGTTTATATACATGTTTAACAGACAGGCATACAAAAAAAGAAAAATATCTTTCCCACATTAACGTAGCAGATACATAAGACAACCGAAATTTGACCTTAGTTATTCTCAAGTAGGGAACCAATTTTTGATGGGAATTTTTTTTCCCCAGGGTAAAGCACAGAAGTTTGTGTTTTTATATTTTACCTTTGCTCTGGTTTCTCTTTCCCCACTTTGTGAACTCAATCTGTACAGTAAGTCTGCACAAATGCTGAAAGCAGAAACAGCCCATGATGCAGAAAGCAGAGACAGGTCACGATGACAAAAGGTATAAATTTTTGAAGTTCTGACAAAATTCTAATGCAAAGTTGAACACTCTATCTGGGTTCCCAGGCCACTTCTTTGGATAGAGTTAGTTAATAAATGTATTCTGATTACCAGGCTTAAGCCTTTCTTATTCCATCTGAAAGAGCAGCACTTCAGCTCTCCTCCTTAAACTCTGGATTCAACAAAGAATAGTAACACTTTGAGGCTGAATATTTCTAAAACCACTCAGTGCCAACTTTAACGGGAGCAAAATTAGGTCAACAGTAAAATTCACTCCCTCCAGGAACAGAGTTTGAACCATCCAGTTGAGCAGACAAGAAATTCTCACCGCATGTTTCCATATCTGTAAAGTTCCTTGGGATTTGTAAATAGTAAAAAAAAAAAATTAAAAAAAAATCCAAATATTGTCGTAGAGCAGAAAGCTCTAGCCTACCGGAGAAGTAAAAAAAAGAGATTGAGCCTCCCTCATAGTTACATATTAAATAAGTACATCTTTTGAAGTGTCACAAACTTGATGGGGGAGAAGACAAAGTCACAAGTATTCAGAAGAACTGAGTTGGAGGGGAAAAAGGAAGAAGAGAAAAGAGTAAAGAAGAAACCCAAATCACATTGGTTCAGTCAGGTATTTAAAATGAGTTTTCTTTAATTAGCTGAACTGTAATGCAAATTAAAACTGAATTTCTTGTTCATAGTATATTCATTGGAGGGGAGGGGATGCAGCTGGCTATTTCCAGAGCAGTTCAAGCTAAAACAGACTCAGTTCTGCAGGACTGAACAGGAGCCAGTTTCCGTCCTTCTCAAAAAGACCAAAAAGCGACTTGGCAGCAGAGACTCTTGACTGCAAGCTCCATCTCAGAAATACTTATGAAGCACGACAAACCTGTGGCAATTGTGACTGAACTCATTAAAATCACTACAGATTATTTAAAGTCTTCATGCCTGACATTCAAGTCCTTTATTATGCTTTAAATGCCCGGGAAAATAAGCTGTAGACACAGGGTAGAAATGAGGGCTTTAATACCACAGTGGATCGCTAAGTGATGAGTAAAAGGAGTTTGGTCCCACACTCTATTTTTGTCATGAAATGTTAAACTGGATTGATTATAGAATTTCCTCTTGTTTTTGAAATCTTTTGCTTTCTGATGGCAGAACGGTTGATGATACAAATGCCCAAGCCCAGCTTTCAGTCTGGATAATGACCAGAAGCAAAGTAATCAGATCTCTTGGATCAGTGTCTGTCTCATGATATGAGATAAGATTAATAGTTTCATGCTGATTTGCCATTTCCTAGAGTAGTGTTAAATTACAAATTTACAGGGGGGTGGGAGGGAATGTGTACCGTATGAAACTCTCAGAAAAGGGCAAAACCAAAGAACAGTTATCATAAGATAAAACCATAAAACAATCACAGCCCTTGGGGGACCAGAAGCTCTGTGCAGCCTCTCATGTGTCAGATCATCACAGGGTGCCTGGTTATTTCATGATAAGATTATCTAATGTTAATCTCACCACTAGAATTGCCTGCAATAAAAATGTTACCAACTTTCTAATTTTAATTACTGGGTTCCCAAAGATAACTACTTCAATTCTGTTCGGAAAAAAAAAAAAAACAACAAAAACACTCCCCATGCTTTCTTTGAAGCTGGGAATACTTCAAATACCAAAATTGTGGATTTGATGATTTTCCATGTCTTTATTTCTGTGATTATTAACTCCTCTCTTCCCTTCTACTTTCACCCAGTCATCCTGACACAGGACATTAAGAGCTTACAGGATAACATCATTTCTTCCATTTTGTTTCATTTCGCAAACTACATCAAAAAAAGAGACATATACCTCAAAAGAAGAACAGAATGCACCTATACATAGGCATTCTTGAAATAATGCAGAAGGGGAAATTTTTCCTAACCAAAAATTGCAAATGTGATGACCTTAGAATTAGCTAGCAGAAGTGGCAACCCTGACTGTAACAACTCCAACAGCAGAAGCACATGAGCTAATTCCCTGGAGAGGATTTCTGTGGAGCAATGTCTTCAGAATCCACCACTAACTTACTGAAGAGACAATCTCAGGGGTGTTACATCAACTGGTATTACAACACACACACACACACACCCCCTTTCCCTGCATTGTAATTCTTATACCTGTAAAGCTTTTATAGGAAATATCCCCCTCCCACTACCCTGATGCACAGTGGCAAATGATTGCAGAGCCATGCAAGCCATTTGCTGTCACAGGACTTCAAACTGCAGACAAGAACTTACAAAAGGAGATAGGGTGCAAAAACCCTCTAGGAAATTAGGTTTTGGGGACAGTGGGGTGCCTCACACAAAGGAACACAAAGGAAGTGCAATATCAAATAGGAGGGAACAAAAAACAAGTGTAAGGACTCAGACAAATTCAAGAACCTCCCACTGTATCAACTTAATCTGGTCCAAAACCACATTGTCACCAGGGACCCTGGTTAACTCATTAATAGTCCACAGTTTGGGTCTGATTCTACATTTTTCATCAAACCTTATTATTACCAAATTAAGGTCTTCATGCTATAACAAAATAAGTTTTTCACAAGAGCTGCAGTTATTTGGTAAAACCAAGCAACTATGTCCTAATCACACTGCCTTTGGATACTATTCTACTATTGTAATTTTCTGTAGATGAAACTAGATAAGAACAGATGAAGCAATTTAAAGAATAGATTTGTCATTTTACTCACTGGTATGATACAATTTGCTAATATATCAGTTATTTTATATATGCATACATAATGTACTGTCTGCATTTTCCTTGTGCTTTTAGCATAAAAATGGTTAGAGAAAAATCTAGATGTGTATTTCTCCTGAGTTCACCAGTTCCTGCTGTTTGTTTCTCACCTGAAGTCATAATCCTGTCTTTGACATCATAATCATTTGCACCGCCACCAATTGAGATGTCACAAATGGAAGATTATGGCCAGGTGGGGAATAAGCAGCAGGAGCAGTTGAACTCTTAAGAAACAAAAATCTTGTTTTCATGCAAATGTCCTTCATAATAGAGAACAAAAGAACAAAGGGAGAAAACTACAATGGAGAGAAAAATACTAGAAGCCAGATTGTTTCTAAATACATGATCTCCCTGAAGTTCCCTCTGAGGAGTCAGCTGCCGATTAACAACCACACAAATCATTACAAAAATAAAACAAAACTTGACATCTGATAATTGCACTCCCCCCACTGCCCCTACTACACATATACACAGTTTTCCGTTTAACATGAAATCAGCAGAAATACAAGGCGCTTTGAGAGAACTTGTAACCTTTAGAGGTATTTATATATTCCTGGCAGTAACTAAGCACTCTTCTCCTTGTTCTATAGATGACGACACTGAGGTCAAAGAATACACAGGACCTCTCTCAGTCACAAATAGATTGCTGAAGACATTAGGTACTAGAAAATTCAGAGCTGAAGAGGCACAAATTCTGGAGGAACAAAAAACCCATAGCTCCAGTTGCAGTCCAACAGGAGGCTGATGCAGAATGGCTATTCTAGTTTACCAGTTCCAAAGAGTAAAAATAATTACGAACAATTTTTATATTTTTAAAAAAATCATTCATAAATTAATCTGTCTGATATTGATAGCTAGAATCAATCTGAATGCCAATATAAAGTCACTGGGAAAAAAAATTAAATCAAAACTGCAATCCAGATCCGAAACAATAGTAACTTTATATGTAAAGAGAAATCCAATCAGCTACACCGATACTCACTTTTTAAGGTTGCTGCAAAAACATCTACCAGGAACCTGCTTCCATTTCTAGTTTCTTCTTTTATTCAGGTTTAGTTAAGCAGTGCTAAACTGGAAAATGCTTAAATTGCCATGTTCTTGGCACTGCTGCTATACCCTTATCAAGAAAATCAGTGTTTCTCCACCAGCCTAATTAAAAAATACAAGAAATTCATTTCTGAAAAAGGGGGGGAAAAAAGCACTGCTTCACATACTTGTGTTCTGCCTAACTATTGCTTGTGATGATGTTGAATGTATGCCATTAAATGTGACAGCATAGATAGCCTACAGCTCAAACAATTCCATCATCTGCCTGTATTCTATTCCCACACAGTCATCTGGACATATCCTGTCCAGATCTTGTCACAGCACAGCAGATGTGGCAGGTCAGTAGAGCAGGGTAGGAATCTCAGCATGAAAACTGTGCCTTCTCTCCTCCTACTTTCCAATCTCCAATTTGTGGTGCTGAAGTATCAGGACTGTTTCAAGTTCATTTGAGTTGTCCAAATAGCCTGCCTGTAAATAAAAGTGCCATGGCCTGCCTCTAAATAAAAGTGCCATTTGACAAAGGAGTTAATTCAGTAGAAAAAACTTTTTGACTTTGCCACTAATCACTTTGTATTTTAGAACTAACGCAGTCTTTCCTCCAAATCTGAGCAGAGTACAAGCAGGACTGTGAACAGCATTCCAGCTTTTAGGCACTATCAAGCATGAGAGCAGACTGCTAAAAACACAGAATCGTCTGGGTATCTGTACAAGACAATTGCACTTGAAAAAAATCTAAGTAGTATATAAGAAATCTATCCATGACTTCTAGTAAAGGAGTTGCTGAGTAAGATCACTTAGGATTTTACACTTGATGAACAAAACTCTAACTATCCTAACTTGATTTTAAACAAACTGTTAATTGTTCTCAAGTTGTATTAAACTTTAAAATCTGCTGGGTTTTTTTGAGATCTCAAAAGAAGTTTGGCTGTCCAGAACCTTATTAATTTTCCCAGGCTTATCAGTCTAGTTTAACAAAAAATAGTAAACCTACCTAGAAATGTTATCCCACATTTGCTTTTACACCTATACTGTATTTTTTAAAATGGAAGCCATATTCATCCACAGTATTTCTGATCATCTTTAAACCTGTCGCTTTAAGAGTCCAGATGGGAAAAGAATCTTTTGCTACTGTACAAATGTACGTATTATGTGTTAACAAGGCTCAAATTCTATATTCAGAAAGCAGGTATGGATATTTATGAATAACTCAAAGAAAACTGCTTTACTGAAAATACATTTAAATTCCTCCCTTCATTTTTCATAAAGGATGATGGGTAGTTTGTTACACTAATAATCACTTGGAACACACAAAGGGATGTTTAACTGTGTTCCTGTATCTTACTGGTGGCAGTTACCATGCTGACAAAACTTTTTCTATTCATACCAAAAAGACACAGACATACAAGAACATGGTGAAGTTAAGAGCAGGTGTTTTTACCTTACCTGTACTGAAGCTTCTGATTTAATGGGAAAATGGATACTTTTAACTTGCCCTTTTCTAAAAATTTACAAACCTGTACTGAAAGCAAAAGTTCAATCATCTTGGAAAGCATAACACTGTGTTCCAATTGAATCTTTACTTCTTGGTGGAGGGAACCGAGCATGGAATACATTCTACACTAAATATACATCCAAACCCTGTATTTCCATAACACCTTTGTAAGGTGAGCAGCACCTGTGCTGAGAACTGCCTACTGAGAATTCCAAGACTCAGCCTTACGATAACATATGGCAGCAATGGATAATGGACACTCTAGGAAGTGGCGGAAGAAAAATGCCAGTTAAAATATTTTAACACTACGGAGGCAACAAGCCTTTCAGAATGAAAAAAATCTCCCCTTAGAAACAAATCAAACAACTACAGTGTACTTTTTTCAAGGCAAAAAGAACAAAGGATGCAAAACCATGCATTTGAAACCAAGGACTGAAGGCCAGTCCAGCCACACAGCTGCATAGTCTGTAAGTAGCAGCATTTCATTCCTAGAGGCCATTGGTGTCTGCTGTTAAAGTGAAAAAGTCTGGTAGGTAACAGTATAACTGATGTGCCTCCCAGCCAAAAATCCTTACTGTCATAAAACTGAGTGCTAAGCAGAGCTTTAAATAAAGTTTGGAAGGGAAATGTTCTCAAACGTTAGCCTGTGATTTCTGAAATTAGAGGTCAACTCTATTACCCCTTGATGCTTGACTTCTGAAATTCCTTAAAATATGGCACTTGCTTCCCATTTTCAGGAACGCACCTCATGCAGTCAAGCATATGGAGTCAATAAAGGTGTCTCTTCATCTGCCATCCGAAGCTTTATTTTTCTCACTTATAAATTGCAACTGGTTTTAGTAATAGCAACCCCTGCACATATTTGAAATGCACTTCCATTTTCCACATTGCAGAGCTATATGGCTTAGTAAATACATGCAATTTAGGTTCAAAACCATAGCTCCAGGCACTACATATTGAGAATTTCGTATTACTGAAAATTAATGCCTTTTTTGCATATGCTTGAGCAATAAATTAAAAAGCTATGTCTTATATGTATCAATTGGGATTTTCTTAGCCTTCATTTTTAAAAAGAATCATGCATACGGAGTTGCATTTCAGTTTCTTCTCTGGGCTTTTAATAAGAGAATATGAATTTATTTCAATTCATCAAAAGCAACTAACTAGAACTCTAGGAGTCCTGTATTTTGTACTGAAATTTGTAGGTGTTCAACTGCATCAGTATCAACCTCTGAATTCAATTCTCCAACTGAAAAAAAAAATGGCACCTGTGTATACAGCACTCATGGCAGTACCGAAGTAGAATAATCAAAGTAATAGTCATAATTTCTTTCAGTACAGAAAACTGCAGTTCCCATATCAGAGTTGAGAAGAAAATAAATGAGATTATGATAATTGCTGGAAAGGGGGCACCAGGACTAAATAATCCTTTGCTGCTGTTCTCTGCTGGAGAGCCCTATTTCCTCCTGAAATCTCCATTCTCCCATGTACATGGAGCAGAGACAGAGCCATGGGCATTACTGAATGTGTATCGAAGGTGCATGAGAAGTAGGGCAAAGAGTCTTGCTCTCTGCTTGCTAACACAACCTCACTTCTTACATGGCTTTCTTTTTCTTACCCCAGGCTGACCAGTGACCAAGGTGTAAATGCTAGGGACTTTTCAAATTAAGGCTACAGTAGAAGTGGCCAAAGAGATGGCCAAGGAAGGGCTAACAACTGTTGGTCCTTACTCTTCCTCCCCTCAATACAGAAGGGAGAGCCTGGAGCCAATTTAACCTAGATGGCTGGAATGCCAGGCCACAGACCTGTGTGACAGAAAGCTTAATCATGAAATCAGCAAGCTATGTCAAAAAACACTTGAAACAAACATCTCACACAGAACTCATTTGGGAAAAGCCTTTCATTTTTGCTATACATAAACCATAAAGAAGACAGAATTGGAAATAAACCTTTTCTTCTTCTGTGTCTTACTTGCTTTACTCAGAATATGCCTCTGCTCTAAATTCAGATTTAAACTTGGGGACATCATGCTTCAGAAAGTAAAACTAATGTGGAAAAGATGAAAAAGAACTTTCAACATGCAATCTAATACACATTTTACCTCCCAAGTATAGATGGAAGAATCAATTCAATAAAACAATGGTAAGAGGAATCTGTTAGCTTATTTCCCTGTGAATCTTAAGAGTTCACATGCATTATTAGGAATTATACCATGTGATTTCACAAATTCCACTAATTTTAAAATGTATTATTTCATAAAACCTACAAAAATAATTACATAAATTGGAAGAATTTGAAAAGAAGTATCACCTTCCACTTCACAAGAGCAATGAGCTAGGCTGCTTGCTTATAAAAGAGAGATCTAGAAAATTATAAACATTTTCATTACCACAACTCACCAATATTTGAAAGGAGCATATACAACTTCTACACAAGTCAAGTTCAAACTAAAGTTCGGGGATTTGTTTGTCGGGGTTTTTTAAACCTTCATTCTACAAAACCCATAGCAATGTATTTTGCTTGTATTTTTCCAGCAGTGGGATCTCCCTGGAACTGGAGAGATGCCAAACCCCTCCATTACCACAAGGCTTGATATCAGCAATGGAAGCCTTTCCAGAGTCACTTTTTGAAGGTAACTTTCAAAGTCTTTCCTACATTACAAATATACTAAATGCACCAAAACATAATTTTCTCTAAACAAAATGGTATTCATCAAATCTTCAACCTATTATCCCACATTCTCTTTTGGAGCAGACATGTCGATAGAACAGCATCGTCAATCAATCCGATAGATTTTGAGTGTATCCGCAATGAATCTACTCTGCAATAAATTGGCTTTACTCATTTAAAAACTCCTATCTTAATGTTAGGAGAAGAAAAATTACTATTTTGATCTACTCCTCCTCCCCTTAAAGCACCTTGGGCAAGGGCTAAGCATTAAAAAGAAAAATAACCAACAGCTGTATTACAGCAATAAAGCCTAAATAAAAATGACTGATCAATCCAGAGAAGAAAATATAAAAGACATCATTCTATATAAAATACACACAAAGATTTTAACTCAAAAGTTTTCAACTGTGTCAAATGTGTTATAGTAATTAAACAAGCAGACAGGGTGCCAAAGCTGTAGGTAGTTAGAACACCCACGTTTACCCCCTTTTAAATCTTTCTGTAGTTTACTGAAGCATTTAAACTTGTATCCTTTCCCAAACACTGTTCTATTAAGGTACTTAGCAAGAGTACCACAGGCAATGATGACCTATAAACCTGTATGTGGATTTCTCTGCTAGTATCTACAGCACCACAAGAAGAGAGACAGGATTCTCTCCTCTCTCCTTGTATTAGGCAGGAATTTGCAATTCCTTTTCCAAAATGATTCCCATTGCACTTCCTCCTCAATGCGTGTTGCACTTACTTCTCTCGGATGAATCCCAGCTATGTTGTACTGCATCTCAGACTCCTATCAGCTCACCTTAAAAGATTGTTTTCCTTCATGAAATGGTAGGGCCTGAAAATACATAATTCACTATAATTTCATCAAATGGCACTGAGCAATTGCTTAGCTCAAATTACAAAGAAAGAAGAAGGTTCACCAGAAGGCAGCTTCTGCTGCCCATATAAAATACATTTCTGACATTTGAGCAACACGGTGGTTTGGAAAGGTGCTAAGGAGCTGAGTGCTCCCACCTTTCAACAATTTCAAAGAGTCAAGAACACTCAGAATCAGCAGTATTAGTTCAAGCCCATGTCAAATCACTTTATCTGAACATATATCTAAATATGTAAAGTAATCTACAGATATAAATGAAAACTGCACAGAACAGAATTAAGAGGGCCAGTTTCCCATGGCAGAGGATCACCTGCAAGGGAGTAGCAAATCACCCTTCCAAGAGTTAACGAAGAAGTCCGTCCAAAGAATCCCAAGGCAGTATTCCTTTATAACTGAAGGCACACAAATCTATTTCAAAATTTCTGATACTGTAGGATCACCCTAAAAAGTTTCCCCAAAGTAACTTTTAGACTGTAGCTATCATTCTGCTCAAATCAATTCTCTTCAATGCATTGCACTACGGAAGACTGCCTGAGATACAGCTGGCATCAATGACAGCACCATGAAAACTGAAAAATTACCTCTAAAAGGGTTTCAGAAGAAAATGCTCAACACTGTATTTCATATCACAGAGCCTGAAACAGAGCATGTTGTTTATAATGCTTTCTCAAAGTACTACCATTAAAAAAAAATTAAGTTGTATTAAGATACAGACAACAATTTAAAACACCAGTGATCCAGTTAAAGGACAAACACTTAAAAAGAAAAACATAATGCACTAATAGGTTAATACCAAATAATAGGCAACAGTTATACAGGTTACTAAAAATGGGTGTGAAGTGATGAAATGGGAAATAATGGCTATGAAAATGCCTTGTGATAGCAAACCACAAAAGAAGCCTCCCATGGGAAGCAATGGAAACCAACTTTCATGCTATTTAGGCTGGACAAAAATGTTTAAAAGAAGATCTGGAAGGACAAAAATCCTACAGTGGGAGTAGGGAGTTGAAGATGGAAATTTTGGTTACACACATAGATGGAGAATGCAAGGATAAGGTAAATTACCAAAAGTGAAACTGGAAATTTGAGAGAAGCCCATATCACTCTAGGTGGGAGGGGGACAGAGAAGGAAAGGCTGGAGAAGTTCTTTGTCCCTAATGTTTCTGATATTTACATCATTTTTCCAATTCAATGAAAGCAAGCAACAATCTCCAAGTAGAATTAACAAGCACACAGAAAGGCAATAAATATGGATTTAAAGTGGAACATCTAATAAGAAAAGAAAGTCTTTCTCTTTTCTGCAAATGGAGGATAATGACAATTTAAATAAAAAAACCCATAGCAAACCATATTCATAATATACGGTTTCTGCAGGCTACAAAAATCATTGCGAGGTGCTGTATACTGCAGAGTTTTATGACATTTTTTGGCTGAGTTGATGATTAGGAGATTACATAAGCTGTTTATTACTTGCTGCAGCCTATGGAGCGCAAAAAAATGAACTGGTCATTTAATTTACACTAAATTTCTCCCAGATAGCAGGAAAAAAGCAAAGCAACTCACTGAAGACAGAGCAAGCATTAAAATGCTGCAACTGAGAAAACAGCACAATTTTCCAATATCACATTGTACAGAGAAGAGAAGTAGTTTGGTAAAAGACAATTAGTATAAAAAAGCTCTTGAACTCTGGACCCATGGATTAATGCCTAGCAACAGAGATGAGTGCATGTGCATTCACTTGCACGCGTGCATGAGCATAATGGTTGTGGATGGACCAGGGAAGAGCTCAAGAATGACATGGGGCAAGGGAGGAAAAGAACAGCAATTCGGTCATGTTTCCCCAAAGTCTGAACTAGAACTAATCAAAATGAATTCATCTGAATGTCTGTGATGGCCAAGAATTTAGTCACACACAGTCTGGCTGTCCAAATGAATGGTGAGGAAAGGGCTCACATCAATCAGCTTCATCTGAGAAGACTGGCACAACTTCAATAGGGATTGACAGAGTTCAGTGTCTGCCAGAGTGATGAGCCAAGCACCAAGCTGAAAACGTTCTGACTATTCATAATGACATTGCAGTCTAGGGCCTTTGATTAATTAATTCAGGAACTAAAGCGTTGAGTTACTGTAAGAATATTTGAGGTAGCTGTTTCTCCCCCTTTACTGTATATGAAATCCCACTGCTCTGCACTTGGGGCTGCATTGGTGCCATTACTGGAATGCCTTTGACTGCTGCTATGCTGGGTCTAATGTACACTCCAGTTCCTCCCCTCCCTCAAACAATTTACTTTCCTGCAAAATAAATAAAGCCTTGCAAATGCTCAGTGCCTTGCCTTTGAGAGATTTTGCTAAATGAGCCTTCTTCGAGCCACAAAAGAAACATTTGTCTTAATTGTTACTAATAATGTTATCTTTCAGCCCTCTCTGAAAATCTCTGACCAACAGCAGGGCCCTCGCCAGGCACTGCTAAAAATTTCGCTAGGTAGCATTACACATGCAGGCAATTAACAGCTTAAAAAAAGAAGGTTGATCATTTTATTGCATTATTGTTCAGACAGAAGAAAATTCATTTTCATTAAGATAAGACCTTTCTACTCATTCTCAGCCCTAAATCCGGTTAGACGAAGGCAAGGTGTCTGCTATATTAATGTATTCCAGTTAAACACAATTGGGTAACGCAAATAGGAAACTTGAACAAGTTGTATTGAAGTTAGGGGGTGCTGCTACACTTTCTTGGGCATGCAGTCAGTCACACCAACTGTGTTTAATGGAAACCTGGAAGGATGAAAGACATTATACTGAAGTCAGATTGAAAAAAATCCCCGTACTCATCTCTCCCCAACCTAAATAATCTCACCAATATTGCCCATGTATCTGAACAGAGTAACCCATACAGACTCAGTCTACAGCTGCCCTTTCTTTCTTTCCAGTGTGTATCACTTTTCTGCTTAGCAATGGTGCTCTCTTTAGCATGATATTTCCCTAAAGCATCCATCTGCACTGAAAAATATTTTAAAGGGAAGCAACAAGCTTGACATAAAGATTAGGAGTGAGATCCCAGAAAAACAACAACAAGGAAAAAAAAACAAGGATTAAAGTTGGGAAAGGTTATTAATTGATCTTATTTCTCTAGCATTCACTTTGCATCCAGTGTGCATTTATTTTATGAAACTCCATTTGTTCAAAAATAATACTTGCGTGCCTTTTGCTGGAACAAAGTCAACCATCAATAAGACTGTGGCCCATGTAAATGATGAATTAGCTAGAGTATTATATGTGGTGCTTTAACAAGAAAGTGAAGAGGCATTTCCTTAGTTTTCATGCCCATTTAAGCAATCTTTTTGTTCTAGAGTAAGTCTCACCTGGCAGAAGACCATTAAGCTATAAAGCACAGAGGATTCACAATGCAGTAGCATGAAGGGCCCTTACAGGCCACATACAACAAACCCCTAATGGAAATACACCTGGTAACAGTGGATGCAGTAAACTCATCAGATTCACAAACTACACCCTTCTCCAAATTACAAACCACCTGTAAGGGACACACAAAGACTAATCCAAAAGCTGTATTTATACGCTTGTGGCTGTTCATAGCTTTCAGTTTAGATTCAGCTTTCAATTTAGATTCAAAACTCCAGTTTGGCTACTGTAGCAAATAAAATATTCCATATAAAGACTATTTTCTCCTTCTTAGCACTAGGAAATATGACCTTTAGGACATTTTGGCTTAGTTCAAGTCATTTGGCTGCATTTCTCCCTTCCCTTGTTCCATTTCAATAGAAGATTATATAATTCAACTTCATCTGTAAAGCCCAGGGTAGCCTATAGGTAGAGAACAAGGTACTGATCTGTTATAAAGCAGCAGTTGATAAACAATTTTTTACTTCTTCTTAACTTTTAAACAAGTCCTTTGCAGTAGTTTCTTGTACGAAATAAGATTTGTCATGCCAGGACCTATTTCTGAAAATCAACTGAAAAAATCAACTATAAGGAGAGCAACAGTTACTTTAAAGCTGAAGGACATGTACAAGACACTCAGGGAAACAGAAAGTCTGCTAATTTGAACTGAATTACTGAGATCCAGAGTCTCAGTGAAATGAGACTATCAGTGACTAAAGCAAAGCCATCCCACCAAAAATGTCTACACATAAACCTGTACTCATTTTGTTTTGGTCATATATAAGGTGACATCTTCCATTTCACTGCTAACAGCTAACATGGAGAAGGGACTTTTAAATTTCCTCCTTCCTTCCATCCTGTTGTCACTGTTGTGCATTTCGGCCTCCCTGGCCCTTGGCACAGTCACCTCTATGAAAGCCACAGAAGTATTGCAAATTGACTAACAAGATTAGCAAATCCACGCTTGACTTGTTCAATAAGGTGTTGATGCATGCAGATATATTTGCCGAAATTACTTCATCCAGGAGCCATCAAATCTCGCTGGAGCCCCTTCTATTTTCGGTCCCTAATCCCTAAACCTTTCTAACCTGCATATAAGACAAAAAAAAAAGGGGAGCTGAAAAGGAAGGCGAGGAGATAATGATGCCCTCCGCGAAGGCAGCCGATCAGGAGTGCCTCCCCCAGCCCCTGCACATACAGTCAGTGCCAGCTGTAGGCCAATTAAACCCAGCCGCTCGCAGGTGTTCACAGAAATGACTAACACAAAAGAAATTCGCACTTCAGAACTGCAATATTTAAAAGCTTTGAGGTGGAACCAAGAAAGATAAAAGCCCAAATTAAGTTTATTGCCACCTTGTGCTTCACTCTAATGCAGGTTTTGAACAGGGCCTCCCATTGGTATTAAAACTTGGATGAACATCTGCATTTAAAATACAGGAAACTGAGCACGTGAAGTGCTTTTAAAACGCCAGTTGCCATAGTAGATGGGGGCTTTCGTATATGTTCATTTATTATTATAGTTGTACAGCAATATGGTAAAATATATTTGCCAAGTGGGCAATACAAGCTCGACTCTAAGTCAACATAATATGCTAGATTGCTTAGATTTTCATAAATATTTTTGGTGCTTATTTTCCCTAAACATAACTCTCATTTCCCAAAATAACAATTTCTTTAATTTTTAATGAGAACAAAACCATGGCAAGATCTTATCATGCTCTCTTATGTTCAGATTAAAAACCACAAGAGGGGAGAAAAAGGAAAAGAGAGGCAGCCCCCTGACAACTCTCCATGTTCTCTTAAGTGGTCGAGTGACAGGAACTATCCGATAAGTGAATTCTTTTCCTCTCTCTACAGAGCAGCAGGCAAAGTATCTGTAAAATGAATTTCTCTTTGTGGTCCTATACCAAAAATAAGTATACAAATTAACATCCAAATGTCTTTAATTCCCATGATATGTCTATTAAACAGCACTTCTCCATAAGGCTGTTTAGCTATCCAAACAGCAGCCTAAAATTATTATCTCTATAAGCTTTCCATAGCTTATCACTCAGTTCCTATGAAAAGCCATTAATTTTGGCCTCTCTCTATCTTGGTCTCGCAGGAAATATTCTGCAAAGGGATGTAATAAAAATGTGATTTCTGCCATCATTTCATTAAAATTCCCTGTTAAATTTCTATCTGAACAGTGTACATAATATAAAAAAAACTCAAGGCTCTTATTAATGGTGCTGTTCCTTATGATATGGACTTTAAAAAATAATGAAGACCATTTCTTACTTGTAAGAATATTGTTCATTTTTCATTCCTATTAAAATTTAATCTGGAAGTTGTTTAAAAATGTTTAAGTTTCATTACATTTCAACATCTTAAGAAGGGGAAAGAGCAAGCAAGTTCGTGAGCAGGAATGCTGTCCCTCATCTGCCTCTTCCACTGATATCTAAACAGTAAATCACTCAAGCCATCCATGACTCAAGATACCCATCTGTAACACTTTACTACTTACCCATCTCACTAAAGCACTGGGAGGTGACGTTTGCTAAAGACCTTCAGCTCCATGGGTGGAGTATGACAGAGGAGCAAACTGCTTCCTCCACAGTATCGCTGAAGTTTTGGGAGAGGATTTTTGGAGGTTTTTGTTGGGGTTTTTGGTGTGGGTTATTTTGTTTTGATTTGATTTTTGGTGGGTAGTGGATATTTCTGGAGGATTTAAGCAATCTGAAATCAATGCAAAAAATTGTAGGCAATACACAATGAAAAACACATTAAAAATCGGCAAGTGTTCAATATGGGAGCATTCCTAGCAAACACACTGCTGAGATGCAACCCCAAATTGCCTTTCAGAAATTGGAGAATCAACTTGGGTAGAATGTTAGTCTGGTTCTCAAAAGTGGAAACCAGGCAGCTTTTCCCCACAGCAACACTGGGGTTACTTCACATTTTTAAGAGTTTCCTAGAAGGAATGAGAGGTCTGACTTTCACTGGTCTTCCCTCTGCTTCCTTACTTGTAAATACTCAGTGGTGTAAGACAGTTACACCCACCTGAGTCGCTGTGCTGCAAGGGCACATCCCTGCACTCCTTGCCATTCAACTCAACCGGCTTAAGTCAAGAGAACGAGACATTGTTCTGCGGCAAAGCTGAGTTAAATGAAGTGACAGTAACCCACCAAGAAAACTAAAATTAAACTATCAGAACTAGGGCATGCATCTCTTTACAAACACTGTGCTTAAGCACTTTCTACAATCAGGTCTTTTATTCAGGGGTTTAATTTTAGACATCTAAGTATAAAAATTCTGGCCCATACACTTAATGGAAGCGTGAGATTGCCAAGCTGAGAATGTTAAATCTAATTTTAGTTTTTCTTTGCGCACTTGTTTTTTCACACAATTTCTGCAACTGAATAGGAAAATATCTGTGATATTTTCTGGACTGTATTCACAATACTCAATTTAGGCGTTGCATGTGCTGTAGTTATAAAGCCTACTCCAGTGAGTTGGAGCTTTTCATTATTGACAGTGAAACCAAAATTTCATTCTAAGCAATCAAAGTATTTTCTCGGGAATTTTTTTAGTTCTAAAAAGATTCCTATTAAAATTAATACTAATACATTGTGATCTGCACACACTCTAAATAAGAAACTAAAAGTTCACTGAAACTCTTCCTTTTAGATCTCTTTGTGCAACTATCACCTAGTTATTGTGCTACAGGCAAATTTTTGAATTTTCTTCCTTACACAGATAGGCTCATAACAGGGATATATTGATTTAAGCTAGTTTCATTACTACTAATGCTCTGCTAAATTTTAAAGACAATGCAATATTGAACAGAATAATGTGTTCTATTAATAAGCATGCTATTGAAATACCGAGCAGATTTATTGCATTTGGATGTTCAAATAAACACTAAGATCATTTTATATATGTCATCTCCTGCCTAAAAAGATGACTGAAATGGGATTTGATTTAAAAAACAATAATAAAAGCAACAAAAAGTTGTTTGAATAATTAACCAATGGATTTTAATCAAAAAGAATATTCTCTATCAGACACGTGTGGGCCTTGTTTAAAGCAGTACTTATTCCTTATTCACACAGATAAAAAGGACCTCTAAATGCACTGGCTGTAGCTAAAGTTTGAGGAAAGAAGTTTAAAAGGAGATTTAAGGTCTGTTTTGTAAATGAAATAAAGCAAAGATGGCAAAACTTTAAGTTCACACTGCACAGCGCTTGGCTCTTGCACACATACTTAAGCTGGCTCAGGAACCAGAAGTTAAGTATCCATGTCAGTGCAGTATCTGCTTGAGCCTGCTAATTAAGCTTGCTGAGAAGAACTAATTACTGATGCAGCTCTACTGCTTCTGGGAGCTGAGCTAATACCACTATGTGGTACAACATATCAGCCTGTTCAGGGGGCACCTGACCAAAGCAGGGCACAACCATGCCCTCCAGTAATTCATTTCTGATAACAAACAACAAATAAAGATCCTGTTTCTTCACCGGTGACCCAGCATGTGATCCCCCACAGGCCCTCTCCTCCGTGCCTCATCTGCCACATACGGAGAATGCTCCTGCAAGACTGCCTGATCAGAGAAGGACTTACTGAAAGACAGGAAAATAAGCACCTTCTGAGCACTAGCGTAACTGCAGCCAAGGGTTTGCACACACTGGAATCTTCTTCATTAACTCTGCTACAAAGCATCCTCATTTCCTGCATTCTTGATTGCCACAAATATTGTACTAAGTGCTCAGGTTAAAAGAGAATGCTTTAAGCCATTTTCCAGCACAAATTTGAACTGCCATAAAACATTCGCTTCCTATCTTGCTCTAACAGTTCTCCAAAAGAATATTGCTAAAACTACATGGGAATCCAAGCTGAGGGGGAAAAAGGCAAGACTGTAATCAGAATAGCAAGCCCCGCTAGGGCTAACAACAGCTGGTTATTGCTGGTTACTACTGCTAGAAGATAACAGTAAGGCAGGCACAGAGCACCACTGTGCTCCCAGCAAGCATAGGGCAATATGCTCTGTGGACATCCTTGTCTCTCCATCTCTGCTACCACCACTACATATTTTTCTTTCATTTCTCTGTTGCTTGCACCCCAAACCATAAACTGGACAGGACAGGAACTCTGTCTTATTTACATGTGCAGCACCTGCCTAAATGACTCCAAGACTGATGATTGTGACCCCTCCATTTTCCAGCACCTCTGCAGTGACACAAATAAAGCAGACAATCTGAATTTTGTTTCTAGTTTACTGCAGCAGTTCACAAAACCTGACAGCTCCCTTGGCTGTCAGTACCTATTTCCAGGCTAAGGACCCTGTTGCCCAGAACACCACCCGACTGCCCAGTAAAGAGGCCATACACAGGTATGAGCATCAAGCTGTGCTTCTGCAAAATTGCAGCATGGGCCAGAAATCTGTATCTTCCTTTAATATTCATGCTATCCCTAATAGAATGGAGCTTGATCTTTGAAACACTAACACAATACAAACAACCACACTAATTTTTTACAACCCACCATTTCTGCTTGCACACGCTGCATGGCCTACAAAAGGTTATGCATATAAAATTGTTAGGTTACAGTTATTATCTTGTTAGAAAGAACATTTTAAGAGCATTTGAGGAATGAAAGGACTTTTTTTTTATTAATATTTCAGTAAAACTACAAGTGTGCAGTACTTGCTTCTGATGTATGAAAAACTAATTTCAATTCAGTAATGCAGCATAACTGCAACACCAAATCCCAACATGCCTCCAAAATCTTAAAGATATAAAACTGGGCCACAGTCAGACCTTAACCCAATCTTCACTAGTTCAGCAGAGATCTTCCACTGCCTAAGCAAGCTCTCTAATCACGGCTATGAACAAACTTCAGCCTGTCAGATATTAAATCTTTTTAATCCCAATACTGATTAAGTGTATTTTAAAATGTTCCCAACAATTATTGTCATTACAGAGGACCTCTTACTGACCTGTGCTGCATACTTTCTACTGCTCCTCCAATCATTTTATTCCCTACCCACATTGTCTCTACAGCTTACCACAAATGTATAAAAGCCTTTTTTTAATTAAATGATCTCATCTTTGATGGGCAGCTGAACTTGGCAAACTGAAGACACCTGCTGTGTAGCAAATGCACATATTTACCCTTACTTACAGAATAAGTGACAGAGTTTCTTCCAAGTTTGAGAGAAATATCAACTCTGGATATCCACAAAGCCCTCTTACCAACACTACATGCACTTACAGATATTCTTCACAATACCTATGTTAGAAGATTACCCTCTCAAGAAACAATAACCTGGATGTATTCTCCTGGAAATATCTACTGAAAAAGCATTATCATAGTTCACAAGTATCAACAGAGCATGGCTACGTCACCTCCCTGTTCTTCCACCTGAATACATCTCCCTGTTCCTACCCTTTGTCTTTTTCTCATTCTGGTCTTATATTCCCATTTCACCCATTTACTGTTAATCTCCAGATAATAACTTCTGTAACAAACAAGTTACAATGCGTGCTTTAGGTAAACATTACGTGAATGTCAGAAGTCTTCTGATTATCTTCAATCATTCTTAATCTATATTGGCTTACCAAGTAAAGTGTTTGTTGACTACTATGAGCCCTCTTCTCAATTATGTCCTAAAACAAGCTTTAAAAACTAAGTTCATAAAAGAAATGAGGATTAAGCACCTGAGGTCTCACTAACATACAGTCTTCAGCTAGTCATTCAAGATCCTTCCATGCATTCTTCTTCAAAGGGTACACCCCTTTCAACTGACATGCTTCAAGATTACTTCCCCTGCCCCTAACCTTTTTAAATAACTGACTGGAACAATGATGAAATGAACTTTACCAAGTGCTCGCTGGTCATTAGCTCACTACCTAGTCAGCACCTGTACCTGGTGCTAACCCTTTGATTTCCATTAACAGGCACAGTTCAGGCACAATACTGCACCCTCAGTTTAATTAGATGTGAAAACCCATGCATCACCTGGTGTTCTGACCAATGTGTCACCTTACTTCTGACCAAAATGAGACACAGTGCTCAAAAGCAGCAACCTGAGGAGTCTAATAACCCTGCTGGCATTTAAATGGTTTGCCATTTTGCATGAACACTTCTTACAGCTATTTTATATCTCAAAACCAGAAAAGGGATTACAGACGTGATTCACCACTCTTACCCCAGCCCAACTGTTCTTATTTCAATACAGGACTTTGGTGCAAAGGGGGTAATGCCATTATGAATCTTGACAGTGCTTTGTTCTTGTGGTTTTCAAGCACAGAACTTGAAAAGCTTTACAAGTGCTGGTGGGAAGCACTGTTGACCTCACTGTACAAATAGTGAGCTTAGGCACAGAAAGCTGAAGTAATTATCCAAAGGTCACAGAGTGAATCAGTAGCAGATGCAGGACAAGGAGCCACTTACATTCACTCCCAAATTCCACCCCCCCTTACTGCAATGAAGTTATAAGTGTAAATCAATAACTGAGGTCACCAAAAACTTTCTGCATGCAGACTGCAGTGAAGTCACCCTCAGAGAAAGCAATGACAAAAGGGAAGGTGTTTAATGAATTTTTCAATGGTCCTTACATAAGGATACAACAATTCAGGAGGAGGTGAGAAGACGCTCACTCAGGAAGCCCTGTAACAAGGCTGCAGTGACAAATCATTACTTCCAAAACACTGTGCAAGGAAATGTAATGCTGTCGTCTTCCAAATGCTGGGTTATAAAACCTTCCACACATACAATATTTAAAACCGTGAATTACACCTGAGAATGTATCCAAACATCTAACAGTATCAAGTCATGCTAATGGTTATCTGTTTATAGGTCAGAAGGGCAGTAAATTATTGTAAGGAAAGTAGTAAAGCCACATTGTATCCAGTTGTGCTGTTTAACAGGTGATAGTGAAAAGTAGGTGATGCATGGAAACTTCAAGTTTTTATAGCTCCTGCCTCAATCTATATTCACTTATATAAAGATGTCACATTTTTAAACATTTAAAAGTCAAATTGTCTGGAGAACAGATTCATATAAAATTTATTTTCAGAAACTGATATTTAGCCTACTGCTGTAAGAGTTGATTGCTCTTATGTATAAGCTTTATTCAAGTTTCTACAGGTTTGAAAATACAAAGACTGACATTTCAGATCCCATACTCAAGTGTGTCATTAACCAGAAACTGAAATGGGAACATTTCCACTTTCTCAGAAATACTCAGTTTGTTAGGGTGATAACTGCATTAACTGTTTTTGAGTTTTTGTGAAGCTACTAAATATGACTCTATTTCAACACAGACAGGAAGGGGGAGTCACAATGGCAAAAGAAAAATCCTGAATTGGTTCCTTACCCAGCACAATATGCCCTGAGAATTAAATAGTTTCAAAGCTCTGCCAAAATAGATATTTGTAAGTGGCTAATGGCAGAAATGTTTTATTCTGTTTATGTCAAAGACACGTTTGTCAGGCGCTGGACAGCCAGACAAATCAGGGTCTAATTAGTTCAGTCAATTCCCTCAGTTTTATCCTTTCAGTCTACACTGAGTTATTAAAGCATCAGAAATAAAATGCTACTGAGACAGCAATAAGGGAAATAAGATGTCAGAACTCTATTAACAATGGCATTTTCAGGAAGCAATGTAAATAGAAAATCAAATTTATGCAAGAAATATATATCAGTAAGTAATACTTAATTTAATCATGCTGCATTTATCTTCAAAGCAGCTTTCATATCCAACTGATTTTAAAAAAATGCTTCAACACATCAACATTGTGACTTCTTTGGAACAGTGACCATCATTCAGATTCAAATTCAGATGCATACCTAATACAAGAGGATATTGGTCCCCAATCCAAATAGTACAGTTATACAAATAACAGTATGTGAGTAATAATTTATTCCACCCTCGACATTTAGCCAGCTCAGAAAGAACGTGTGACAGTTAAGCAGTTGCAAGATAAAAAGAACCGGAAAATGCCACATTCAACTGAAATGACAGGAAATATTTAGGTAGACAGAATGTAATAAATTTGGCAGACTTATGGGAGTTTAATTGCCCCTTTGTGAAAAGAGATAAATACATGTAAAAACTGTAACTGTGAGGACCAGTTTCTGGGAGGAACAGCTTTCTGTTAGAGGTGTCTAAATCTTCATGACTTCAATACGACCATCAGAGAAAGGAAATTTTCCAAACCCACAGTGGTGATGGTTGTGCTGACAGCAGCACCTCCCAGGTCTGTGCCTGGCTCTGTGCAGGCACCAAGGGAACAGTGGCCTCCTGTTCCCAGAGGGTTGTTCACATGTACCCACAACTTACTGGCCTTGCACCAGTTCACACCTGCTAGCACACACAGTGAGATCTTCCCTACTTCAAACAGCATCTGCCATCCAAATAACTGAGCCTTATGTGCTCACAGATGCCCCCAGGATAAACTTTTTTTCTGCCCCCTTCCACTGTGAAATAGTGCATCTTACAGTGATGGATGGCAACTTCCACTTTAGCTCTTACTCAGGTCAACCTGTCTATCAAACCATGATATGTAACGATTCTTCACTAACACAGAGAGAAAAGAAAATTGGTGATTACACCCAAAGTAAGAAGAGGTTTCTCCTAGGCTTTTGATAATTTAAAAAATGACCAGCCCTCCCCTTTACAGTGTTTCTGACATTTCAAAGTGTTTTCGCAATATCCTTAAACTTTTTATTTAGTGTTTATTTTAACAGAACCACTAATCTCTTAATTCAATCTTTTAACTTGCTTCTATTAGGTTAAAAGTGAGTCATGAAGATCCCTAATTTTGCCAGGTCTGTTTGGCAGCCTGCTATCTGGAATTTGTTCCCATACAGAAGTGCAGACTTATGGATCCAACAGGTTGAAGACAAATCAAAAGGAATACTTAAAATACTTACTAATTTTAAGAGAAGGGATTAGTTCAACATGTAAACAGCCTTAATAATATTTCTGAAAATCAAGCCAGACCAGAAAAAAAAATGGTTCTCCTTACTACTTAGGGTTGTCCACTTTATGTGCAGTGTTCA
This sequence comes from Aphelocoma coerulescens, assembly GCF_041296385.1. Lineage (NCBI taxonomy): Eukaryota > Metazoa > Chordata > Aves > Passeriformes > Corvidae > Aphelocoma > Aphelocoma coerulescens. The sequence goes on from NW_027184085.1 coordinate 8,117,975, forward strand.
TTATCTTAATGATTATGCCATCTAATCATTCATGAAAAAAGTAAACAGAATATCCTGATATTTAATAAAAAATAATAAGGACTTCAGAAAGAAGACGCCCAGATTCATCTAAACTGAATCACCTGCTGGATTTGAGTAACTTTCAGCAGGTGTTCCACACTTTCACTCTTGCCATGTACACAGGGACCCAAGAGTGACTGACATTGCTGTTACTCATCATTACAAAGAAGGAATCAGGGAGTAACTTTCCAATACGTACATGTCCACCAAGTTACACAGCTTGACTGACAAAGCACTGAAAGGGAAAAGCTGCAAGTTTTCAAATACTTTTTATAAAGCAAATCTGTAGTCCTCTAAATTTATTTCTTTTTAAATAAGCACACTATTACAACCACAGTGTTTTCAGTAAACTGTTATATTATAATTAATCCTTAAATAAACTGATTATAAGAATGCATAGGGACTAATAAGGACTCCAGTGTTTTCTTCTTGTATTTTACTCACAGAAGCACATACGCTCCCATTTCAGATGATGTGATTCTTTTTACCTCTGATGAATAAACACGTCCATGAAATGGATCATACCATACGTATCTGCCTTGTATCACACAGCATTGGAGGGAGGAGTTTTCCCCATGTTGAGTACTTGCTAACTGAGCTCTCCTTACATTATCTTACAACTAGACCTACAATTCAACTTTGCATTTACACAGCATTTTAAATTCACTGAGCTTAGATTCTCTAACAAACATTGGGCATCATCTCCTATTTAAAGGGCCACAAACTAATCCAGAAAGCAATTAAATAACTTGATGGCAATACAGCAACAGAACAGAATTAGATCCCAATTCATCTGCTTGCCAGCCCTCACCTACCTGGTAGACCACAGTAGCAGTCCCAGCTGCACACTTGCATGCAGAATTCTCATAGTCAGCACAAGTAATGAAAAATATTAATCAAAACTTCTCATGTCCCATTAATGATATTCCCATGGAAAAAAATGAAAAACAATGGCCTAAATATTTAAAGACCTTTTTAAATGTGTTTCCGAGCTCTCATTTCTGCAAGTAAAAAGGACTACCTCCAGACCTACTCCTGGCTCTGATTTTACCTGAACCTTTGGAATCTATAGTAAGGGCATAAGATAATGTTTCAAAAGGCTGACATCAGCTGATTAACCAGAATGTTCAAGTTATAAATAAATAAATTAATTAATCTGGGACTTATTTCTGTGTTAAGATTTAGAAAAAGTAGAAAATACTGTAGTCACACAACCAGAGAGGGTATTTTATTCAGAGCTTGCTACATGCATATCAGTTCAAGTGGGAATGCTGAACTTGTGCTGATGTTTCAGCCATAGGTTTGTGTCTTCAATGGGTGCTAAATATGGGTTTGCTAAAAACGAGGTTACTTACAAGTCAGTCTGTGTATTCATTCACGTGATGTTTGCACATGCACCCACATACACAGAACAGGAGGCTTTTTGTATTGGCGACGCTGGTCAGAAGCAAGTCCTTCCCACATGTCTGCTGATACCAGAACACCACTGTGCATCCCTGGTCCTCTATCCCTCCCAACCTCAAGATCTCCAGGGACCTCAAGGAAGTGTGCTCACACCTAATGCAAAAGTTACAGCTAAAAATAACCATTCTGTCTCCTTCGACCCCATGCCTAAATGTACACACTCATTACAAGGGACACTCTCAAATACACCAAAACCACAGATGACAAGGAGTCCCAGAGTGCCTAGCTGAACAAGTTCTGAAGGGTAAGTATTCAAAAAGAAGCCACATTAAGTGTGGAATGCTGCGCTTTATATGAGCAACATATGGATCTCAGGAAAAAAATGGTCTCCACAGCTGTCACTTAACATCCAAAAGAGTGACTTCAGTTGCTCACAGGCAACTACCTTTGCAGTCTTGTGCTCTCACTTAATGAGACAAACTCTCCATTAAAATTTTCAGTCTCATTTTCTGTGACCATGAACTTGAATGGTTCCTGACTAAAATGATGTTCTCAATATGACTGTGAATAAAAGCTTTTCTGCTGAGGTTCAAAAGTGAAAGCCTGCAAGAGTAGGTCCTTGACCTAGTCACAGAAGGGAGCAAGGTTCTCAGAAGCAAACAACCCTTTAGGTTGGAAAAGACACCTAAAGATCATGAAGTCCAACCATTAATCCAGCACTGTCATGCTCACCACTAAACCATGTCCCCAGCTGCCACATCTACACATCTTCTGTATGCTTGCAGGATATAGAAGTGACTCCACGACTTCCCTGGGCAGGTTGTTCTAATGATTGACCCCTCTTTCGGTGAAGAAATTTTTTCTCATATCCAACTTAAATCTCTCCTGGCACAACTTGAGGTCATTTCCTCTTGTCCAGTCCCTTGTTACTTGGGAGAAGAGACTGACCCACACCTGGCTACACCCTCTTTTCAGGTCACTGCAGCATGTGAGAAGGTCCCCCAAGTCTCCTTTTCTCCAGTCTGAATACCACCAGCTCCCTCAGCTGCTCCTCATAGGACTTGTGCTCCAGACCCTTCCCTTCTCTGGACATGCTCCAGCACCTCTGTGTCCTTCTTGCTGTGAGGAAACAAAACTGAACCCAAGATTTGAGGTGTGGCCTCACCAGTGCCCCCAGCACAGGGGGATGGGCACTGCCCTGGTCCTGCTGGCCGCACTACTGCTGACACAAGCCTGGTGCCATTGGCCTTCTTGCCCACCTGGCCACACTCCAGATCATGTTCAGCCCCTGAAAACCAGCACCTCCAGGTCCTTTCCCACTCAGCAGCTTTCCAGCCATTCTATCCCAGCCTGGAGCTGCAGGAGGTTGTTCTGACCCAAGGGCTGGTACTTGGCCTTGTTGAACCTCACACACTTGGCCTTGGCCCACGGATCCGGCCTGTCCTGATCCGTCTGCAGAGCCTTCCTGCCCTCCACCCACCCAGCCTGGTGTTCTTCTCAAACTGACTGAAGGAGCTCTTGATTCCCTCTTTCAGATCATCAATAAAGATAACAAACAGGGCTAGTCCCAGTACTGAGCCCTGGGGAACACCACTAGTGACCAGCCCCAGCTGGTTGTAATTCCATTCACCAACACTCTTTGGGCCAGGCTATCCAGCTATTTTTTTTCACTAGTCACCAGTGCACTCATCCAAGCTATGAACAGCCAGTTTCTCCAGGAGAATGTTGCAGAAGACAGGGTCAAAAGCTTTACTAAATTCCAGGTAGACACCATCTCCAGCCTAATCCAAGCAGGTCTTCTTTGTGAAAATTCCTTGATGGGGTTCCTCCCCCCTGCCATGGGGTCCTGGGAGAAGGGACCCTGGGCTAGAGGCATGGCCGAGGCACAGGGTCTCCCTGCTCCCTGGTCACATGTACCCTAATCCTGCTCCCCATTGGTTATTTTGTGTTCCCCTGCCCAGGGAGGACCCTGGTTGTCCTGTGATTCCGAAGTCTTTTTGGCAGACCCCTGGCCATGTGGCTGGAAAACAAAGATCTCTGAAACTTCTATCAAAAATCGCTCCCTATTTCTTTCCATGGGCCTCGCTGCCTATGGATGTTGCAGGAGATCCCACTGCAACAATTCCTCTGAAGTTTTAAAGCAGAGACATTCATCAGATGCATCGTACGACTAAGGTACTGATGGTCAAGACTCAGCTCCAGAGAGTAAGAGGAGTTTTTGAAATTACACACCAGAAAACAGAAGACATCCATTTTGGTCTGCTCCACTCAATAGAATTGCTACCATTTATGGAGAACAGATGGGGAAAGATTTAACATGGAATTAAATGCATCTATTAAAGATTAATGAGAAATTACTTTATTTCAAGGCAGAGACCAACTTCAAGGTAATCCAGACTTCCAAGAGAGGTCAGAGGACATCATTTGCTTTCCTGCACTCTAAATCTTAGTAAGTAACTCAGTCAGCCTGAGAGCCCATGCAGATGTGTGGGTAGCTTTGAATACTTTGGTTTCAGATTGACCATTTTCTTGCATAGACAGGAGAAACTCATGTACCCCTTTTTCTGTTGACAGTACTATGAAACATCTTTGCCATATGATGGCTCTGAATGTCTACATGATCTGTTTCTACCCACGTTTCAAAATCTGAAATTATACAAGCACAGTTTCAAAATGAAGAGCAATGTGTATTACTGTAAGTCAAAGAGAGACATGGCAGACATTTTCTGGCACTTGCCATAAATAGACGGCAACCAAAAATTGTTATGCAATGATATTTAATGCATTCACTGGATCAGAGACAGGTAAACATGCTGCTGTTAACCAAAAATCACATGCAATATGTATGCAGACTTGCAGTAAATGCTGTGGATGCATGGTCTGTGCTGATGCCACCTCACCAGTTACATTCTGCTTATATAAGGAGATAAGTCCAACTGTCTCAAGATCTTAAGAAATTTGTCCTATTGTGGGTAAAAATCCCAGAAGGAGAGACTCCTTAGAAACTTCAAATGGCAAACTGTGCATCAGAAAAACTTTAAGTTTGAACTTTTTGCAGCTCAAAATGAAAGACTCAAGCTAAATCTTAGGGTATTCAGAACTAACTCGAAGAGATATTTCTGCAGGCAATCATCCTGGTACAGACAGATAACGAATTCCCACCTTCTTAGCTGAAAGAAAATTACACCCTCGGCTCTCATGAAAAATCTTTCTGCCATACAAAGACCAACCTTTAGTGCCCTGAACTGATAATCACCTGGCTTTCATTAAATAAAGACACTTCTAATTAAACACCCTGATCAACACACAAAAATGTGTGCTTTGCAGGCAAGAGATGGCAAGCAATTTATCTTTCAATATAGTAATCGCTTATATCACACTATCTGTAATCTACAGTGATGAATAAAGGTATTTAGATTATGAAATCCTAGATGAGCTACAGACTATAGTCATTTCAACAGCAAGAAATGACAACTCTAACTGTCTGCATGTTCAGAAATAGGATTCCAACTGTTGGACTGGCCCAGAAGCATTTTCACTTTTTACCAAAATACGTTCTCATGGAATGATCTCCCTCTTGAAGGGTGGGTGACGAGAGAATATACAACAGTCACAGAAAAATTCAAGTTGGATGGGTACTGTGGTAGTTATCTGATCTACACCTCACCAAAACAAGGCAAGCTTCAAAGTATATTAGGTTCCTGGTTCAATTGGGCTTTGAAAGCTGCCAGGAACGATTTTCCTGAAGTTCAGGAAGGTAATGTTAATGACAATATAAAAGACATGCCACACTTGGAGGAATCAGACACGTCTAGGAACTGGGAACTGGTGAATTGAGGATGTAAGTACATGAGAAACTGATTTTCAAGAGTCTCAAGTTTTGAAAAAGGCTAAATACTGCTGAATCAAAGGGCATGTGCACAGGTCAAATGGACTATACAACAGCAGTGCCAGCATATCGCTAGGCAGCTACACTCCTAATGACTGCCAGGTAAACAGCAACTTCACAAAGTGATGGATAGAACAGAAGTTTCCTTCCTCAAGGCCTGTAGCATAATACAAAATCTTTGACAGCAAGTGCATTCGTATGCAGCCTTGAATCCACTGAAGAAAGCCCCACTCCCGCTTCAAAGTGAGAGGATGCTGGTGAGTATGGCCACAATGCATTCTCCTAAGAGCCACTACAAGTAAGACTGGAGAAATTGCAATATCAGATCTAAGAGTTTGCAAAGTGCTTCTCAAGGACAGGAAGTTCTGCTGCAAATTTAAATGCTCATATAAATCCAGAGGTGATGTTTCACAAGTATAACAGTATCATCAGAAGCCTACAAAGCCAAGAGGATGTTTTGATCTTGGAGAATGGAAAGAAAGGCACTATCTTCTTTCCAGATTTATCCCCCAACAGAAAAATATACACCAGACACGACAGTTCACCCAAGGAAAGATTTCCACAGGAGGGACAGTTTTTAAAGCTAAATGGATAAAACTGAGAGAGGCATATTCAAAGAAACAAAAGGAAAATCAAAATATCTTAAGGAGACTAAAGACAAGGCTGATTAAAGACTGTAGAACAAAGAGATGGTGAACTGGCACCAATCTCAGTTAAGCAGTGAACTGAGTGAGTTGAGAGTGAAGTGCTTATCACTAGGAACACAGTGTCATTCACATCAAGAAAATAGACAGGGTGAGCCAAACGGTTCTACTCTGGCACACATTCCAGGGGATTGAGTGTGGGCGGAATTCTGTTGTGCATGCTAGCAACACACAGGTATTGCAATACTGGTATTTCCTTTTTGCTTAAATATTATATCCATCTGCATTACTGTTCCGTGTTAAAATTTTTTAGAAAAGACAGGTAAATGAATTATGACCTAGTATCTTAGAGGTAAAAGGGAAAAAACCATTATTTTTCTTCATGTAATTATAGGGTAGTCTAGTCCAGACCACCCTATGTTTGAAATATCACTGCTAATCACTTTGAACACCCATGAAAAAGCACCCGAAATCTGACATTCTCAGTAAAAAAACCAGAAAGAATGAGGATAAAAACATTATCTCATTTTTACAGATAACAGAGGCACACAGAGATCAGAGGATTTGCAGAAAGTAACACAGGTAAGGCAAGGCTATTCCTGACAGTTACTCATGCTAAAACTGTCTCTGTTGGCCTTGCAAAATTATTCCAATACCCTTGAGTCCCTACTCAAATTAGTTCTTTATTTATTATCCCAGTTTTCAAGTATCTTTCAGATGGGCTCATCCATTGTTCCCATACAGCTGGGTAAACAGACAAAGTCAATTCTATCATGCAGGTTTACCTTATAGCATTCAAAACCCTTTGCATGTGTGGGATTTTTTTTTTCTTTAAGCAAGCTAAGAATGTTTTTAAAGGTGACCTGTGCTGGAAAAAAAAATGGAACTGGGGAAGTTTAGGGACAGAAAGGCTTCTGAAGATTGGTGTGTTTCAATATCTTTGTCAAAGAAAAAAAAATTAATAAATCAAATAAGTAACGTTTGAAGTTTTAATATGGAATCATCCTTATTAAGGCAAAAAAAAAAAGGACACGAATCTTAGTTGCCAATGTGAAAAAAAAGCAAGGCAAATGGCTTTTTTCAGATTTTACTGTGAAGTGATACAACTGCATTCAACAATTTTTAAGAAGTGATTCAAGAGAAATAGCAACATTAAAAAAAAAAAAAAAGTTAAAAAAAAAAAGCTGTCCCAAAATTCAATTTTGTTAGGATTTTACAATACATCCAAAGCAGACCATGTCTTTCAGGATGCATGCATGGTGCTTAGCATTGAACAGTACCTTCCTTGTTCCTGATGAAGGCCACTGGCAGACCCCCCAAAAGAGGAGGCAGACATCGGAACACAGAGGGAGAGGGGAAATGATACACCATTGAAAATAAATTCTTGATATTCCCTTCCATCTATAATCCCACTCCATATCCATGCTTTTTCTACACAAGGAAGAACTGAAGCCTCACACACACACACACACACACACACAATAATCTTTGTGAATCGAGGGAATTGGCAGATGTGTTGGTAATCTTCCACAAATAAGAAACAAACTCTGCCAGCTGTACTTGTAAATTCAAAGATTAACATTAATAAGCAGTGCCGAGACTACAGGTATTATCCTTCCTTAAGGTGATAGAGTTCAAGAACCCCAGTTCTGCAGAAACTTATCTGCCTGTCCAACTTCAGAGCCTCAAGTCCTAGCCTACACCGCAAAACATCTACAGATTCATCAGCCAGAACTTGCCAAAGCAAACTGGATTCTTGCCACTGTTTGAGATGGCAGTGAAGTAGCAAGTATATAAACTAGGTCGGACATGATTACCTAGAACAAGGGCAATTTTCTTTACATGTCTGTGTAAAGCTTCTGAAAATTGCAAAGACTGAACATTTGGGCATTGCAGAGAGTATATCCAAAAATCATTTTTGATAGAAAAGTTTAACTACATTTTAATATGAATTATATTTTCTATTAACAGCAAGGCAGAAGCCTATTTTGCAGTAAAGCTGTTCCTTTACTGAAGTGCTATCTCTCTGAATCTGAGTCAACTTTAGTGACCACTTTAATATTCACTTTACAATTAATGCTTCTTTTTATGGGTTGGTAGAAGGTAAACCAATTTCAGTTCGGCTTCTAGGTATTGAATTTATTATAAAAAGTTATGTACTTAAAACTCCTATAATGAAACCAGAGGCATCATGAGATATTAACCTAGAGTTAATGCTGAGAAGGCCAGTTTGAATAATTCAATTCATGTCACCTTAAGTATCTTTTCAAATGGAATTAACTTTATCTCACAAAAAACGGAAGTTCCATGTTCCACTTACTGATTATTGACTCCATGAGAGTTCTGACTTAAATCATCTTACCACCATCTTCCCAGCAATTTTATTTCACTACTACCAGGATGCTTCTTCACATTTTGAGGGCTGACTTTCCTTATAAAGAAGCAATATTAGCTAAGAGAAAAACATGGTTTCAGAGTTACTGCTATCGTTAGGTGATACTAAAACAGACAAAAATAAAAGTCCACACCAAAGCATCAGCACTAGTTCAGTACAGCTACAAACCAGGGCTGCATTTCAGCCACATGCACACAGCTACTGCAGTAGTTTACATTCTATAGAACTCCACCTCTTTTTACAACGATGCCATCGATGTTTGGTACTGCTGCAGTTCTCTTTACTTGTTAATTGTCTTATCCTGACAGAAAACCTGGCACTTAAACACTGAAAGGAGATGTTTTCAAATACCTATCTAAGCCCAGGGGAAAGTGGCAGCTCATGATCAGCATTACGGCAGGGTAAGAATGAGGGAGACAGGCACGTGAAAAGCAGAAGCAGGAGGTGTTAAGATATAGGTGTAGCTCTAGAAATTACTCCAAACAAGTAAGAAAAAGAGGGGAACACGAACAGAAACAAGAAAGAACAGCTCAAAATAGGCAGAACAAAGAAGTGCTTCATTACAGATTACAACTGTGCAGTCCAAGGTTTCTGCAAGACACGGGAAAATCGGAACAGCATCGTACATGGAAATACAGAGACCCCAGTAAGATCAGCAGTGTCCTGAAACAGGAAACATTGATTATGTCTCCTAGACAGTTCTATGAGGACAAAACTACGTAGCAAGCTAGTTGTCTTTCTTTAAACCCAGACAAATCCAGGATTTCCTCAACTCAGACAAAAACGAGCAAGGAAAATATTTCAAATGCATCTGGATTCAAACAAAACTCAGGAAGACTTTCATTAGCCTAATATTTCAGTAAGGTGGCTATTGTAAAAGTCCACCTTAAAACAGAAAGGGAGAGCACAAAAGCTTCAGCGGGGCAATAAGAACTGGCATGGGCAGCAGTCGGAACAGCAGGAAAGTGTTCTGGATCTGTCCTCTCCCAATTCTTTCCTCTCAAAAATCCCTCCCTGCTGTGTTTCCCCTGGGACAGACCCCATCCAGGCAGACAGAACAATGCCAGCCTGAACTACTGTGTTAAGACAACACTGAAATAGAACAAAGACACCCATCAGGACAGTGAGAGCTCACAGTTCAGGTATTAAAAGATGTTTGAAAATAACAGGTAAGTCCATCAAGAAGCAGCCCAGTGACCTTTCTTGGGTTTTGAAAGCTATCCCATGAAGGAGTGCGTGAGGGAAAGACCGGACAGAGTGGTGCAGTCTTGCTCATCTCTCCACAGTTTCTGAGCTGTGAGGAGAAACAGCACGAAGTGCTTGTTTGGGTGAAAAATGGTAACCATTTATAGAGCCAAATGAAAAGAACGAGAAAATTAAAGAGGAAGGCTAGAAACATCAGAAACATTTTGCATGCTACAAGAAAAAACAGTTGAAGCATGTTTTGACAGATTTTTATCTATACCTACAAAGCTTTGCACACAACAAGAGGACCAGGGTAATTTCAGACTTGCTAGGCTGGAGCTGTAGAGTATGTAACCATAAATGAAATTTCAAGGCAAACCTTGATATAATATCTGAATTTGCATTTGTAGACAAAAGTACCTTAAGTATAGAGAAAAGAAATAACGGAATCAAAGATGAGCTTGATAAAACTTTACACATTAAACCAGAAAACAAGTTTAAAGAATTCCCTTTGTATATACTGATAGAGTGATTAGGAAGATAGAAGAATAAGAGGAGATGAACGTGGATTGTTGAACTGATTTGACAGTCAGGGGGCTAAAGGTTTCCTATTATCTGCTTCCATGCTTTTGTCCTGTAGATGTGATGACACTGGATCCCTCAATACAAAGGTCTAACCTAGTATAGGATAAATGTATTTGAAGCTGAAAGACTAGAGATGAAACACTCAGGGCAAAACCTGAAGGAAGGATTGGCATCACCCAAAACACAGCTGCCACAGTGCTGTTGGACTACATGGACTCCTCTGGACTATTTTCCATGGAGATCCCCAGCAAACTGCATACCATACAAGCAACAACACAGACATCACCCATTCTGGGAGAAGGATACTCTTGTTTTGAACTCAATGCCATCACAAAAATGAATGGCAGATATAAACGCAAAAGAATGGAAATGAAATGTTTATAAAAGATTAAAAGCCTGACAACCAGCTCAATGTCTAACAATGTTGGACAAAAAAAAAAAAAAAAAAGCTAAGAAAACCCTAAAAAAGCCACATCATCAGGACAGAAAAAAACCACTCCTGATGACAATGAAGTCAGGGTATTACTACCTGCTTCCTGAAGAGAATCAAAAGACTCTTTCCTGCACAGTCTCCAGTCTCCTGAGAAGCAGGATCTGCTGTATAATTCTCACAGCAGGGAACCACTGAGATGCCAGAATCAGGCCTCCTTTTGGATACTCTGTGCTGATGACTTTACTTCTAGCCCTGTTATAAATAAGCCTTTAAGACTGTTCCAGCAGAAGAGAGGATCAAGGGCATAACCTCTACAAAAAGGCATGGTCTTAATGTAAGATGGATTCTGGAGATCTGCAGATGGAAGCTGCTACCAGCAAACAGCAAGCAAGAACATGGGGTAGAGCACTTGCATAGGCAGTCTTCTCTTCCAGGGTATGATCTGCCATCAGCAGGGATGCAAACGAAGCACCTACCTACCAGAAAAAAATCTCAAGCAACCATGTTCTCGAGGTTTTGGGCACCTACATCAGAGAAACATTTTACCACTTAATTTAACACGTATGCCCTAGCCAACGTTTTCTGGTTTTAACTGCATATAGAACTATAGGTCTTCTATAAATAGCTCAAATCAGATGAGCTGTTTTACAGACTTGAGAAAGCTTTTATTGACCAAATACATCATCTGTAATACAGCCCTTTTCAATCATCAAAAGCCACAATGTGAAAGGCTGTATCTTCAGTGACTGCAATTATTTTCCTGTTTAAGTAACGGAACAGAAAACAGAAGAGCATCTTAACTTTTTCCTTGGCAAAGGTGTGGGTTCCCATGATTCTTACTCCATTACAACATGGTCAATTAACTTCACCTATTTTATTGACCCAAAAGTTGTGGGGTTTTTTTTGTTTGTTTTCCTGCAATCCGTGTATTAAGAGAAGGACTCATGGGAAACCAATCACAAAATAGGATTCAATACTTTATGATGCAAGATAATACACTTACACCAACAAAAAGATGTTTTGACTAAGTCATTTAAAGAAAAAAAGGAGATGGCAAAAGAGAGCTTACCTTCTGCTCCTTTTCCTTGGCAGCACTGAGCTCAGAAAGGGAGTGTGATAGCTTTTCTTGCTGCTCAGCCAGGTACTTCTGATAGAGGCTCAAAAGTTCTTGGCATTCTCTATACTGCTGCTGCAGAGGTGAGACATCAGAAGTTAAGGGAAAAAACACTCTTTAGCAAACAGTTATAGCCAAATATATACCAACTTACTCTGTGTAAATCTGATTTAGATCCATAACAGTTCAATTTAAAAACAGATACCGTGTGTTTGAGTAGTGCCTAATGATGATAAATCTGCTTAGAGATGAATGTTCAAGTACAACCTTCTTTCTACTCAGAGTAGAAAAAGAAGAATTGCACCAAATTCTTTTATCATCGGAAAAGGGACAGCAGCAGGAGGCAGGTGATGACATTGTTTCAGCTGGAACAACTACAAGCCTCTGATTCATATTCAGCAAAGCCAGCCATTACAAGTGTTTATTTATAAATAAATAAATAGCCAGCCAAGTAAGTAAATAGTCCATTTTTAAGCACAGACATCGATTCACAAGCCCACATACCCAAATCTAATCTCTTTGCTTGAGCACCAATGGCTCAAAACCCCACAGTCACAGATGCAGTGCTACAGGCCTTTTACAGACCAGCAATAATTTTTGGACAGTAATCTGGAGAAGCAGCAACTTTGGTGTTTGCAAGGATATTAGCAACAGTGTCCTGCCTTGCTTGCAGCATTGAAATTCCAACAGGAGATAAATCTGCTCTTCACCTGTCATTGTGTAATTCCCTCCCTTGCTCATGTAGCATGGTAAACCATTTATGTTCCCTCTCTCCCCCCTCACTTTTAATTATGCATGCAGATGGGATAAGGGCTCGCTGTCCAAAGAGATTACTCTGAATAAATACTTTAATAACAAGTCACTGCAATTAAGGTAGGGAACAAAAACTTCTTCAATCTATAAAATGGTGTTGAGTTACAGATTTCCTTAACATTTTTATGATCTAATCATTGCTTCTGGGCAAATTCATGTTGCAATCACTTTTGCCAATCATGGCTGCATAAATAACTCACTGCTTTGTTATTCCCTGTTATGACCCTAAGGGTTTTTTTTTTGGTTCCGTTTTGTTGCCTTCCCTTCCCTCCCCCTTCCACCCCCCCTTCTTCTTATTCTTTTCCAGGAGGGGTGGCCTTGCCAGGGCTTCATTTTTGTTGTTGTTTGGTTGGTTTTCTTTCCTTTAAATAAAAGGCTACCGAGAGAATAAGCAAAACATTTTAGGAAGGAATGGAAGGTTAATAAACCCCAATGTTGAAATCAATCATGAGAGCTCTCATAACACCTTTGCTAAGCACCTGGAAATATGGGAGGGTACAAACAATGGTCTTAACAAGCTAATTGCATTCCAGAGCCAGCCTGCCTGAAGCCAGAGCTGTTTTACATTTCAGTTCATTTCGTCAGAGAGCACCAAAAGGCTGAAGTGATTTGTGGTGGTCTCAGGAGTCTCTGCCAGCTATGATGTATATAAAAGGAATTTTTTATTCCAGTTGTAACCAGAGGCAGTAATGTTTATAGTAGGTGAACATATTAGCCTGGACGCAGGGCATGAATTTTACTTTAGCAAAAGCCAGTTCATTTATACAGCCTAAGAGTTAAATGTCGGTATTTGAAGACAAATTATAGGGAAATTCATTTAAACCCATGTTATGTGGCAGAATATAAAAACGGACAGTCCTATCTATCTTTATCAATTTTTTACAGCCCTCTTAATTCACTTTGCTTCCAGCAACCCCTTCCCCACAAAACAGATTTTGCCCTCTCCTCCCTCCAGCTAGCACACTGCTGGCACCAGGAATGAGTACCCTGAACAGCCTTGGGGCACACAAGTGATGGCCAGGCAGCCACCCTCACTCTTGCCACAGTGTTAGTATCAGTCCTACTGGAAAGCCAGGCAAGACTGCCCCTCACTCCCAAGCACCATTATAAAGATGCCCCATTTGTGCTTCACAGACTGCAGAGCCGTCACTGTACACACAATGCCACCACTCCTGCATGTGACTGCCAAATTCATTTAAAACACGACAAGCAAAATTAACATCAGCAAAGTATGCAAGCAAATCCTGATTGTCCAAGGGCCAGTTATGTGGTCATGAGTGAGAAGGGCAATAGCTCGCAAGCTTGAGTGGCAGATGCCCCTGAAATTCTTGTGAAATTTGGTCAGCCACAGTAAAACTTGGTGTATTATAAGATTAAAACCTTGTTCATTCACACAATCGCTCTACATTAAGTAAAGTATTGTTACAGCCACCAGAATCTAAGAGTTTAAAGCCCTGCTTTGCTTACTAAGTAAACATGAAGCTTCAAATATGAAAAAAGAATTCATTTGTTAAGACACATGCAGAATAACTGAAAGTATAGCAATTCTCAAAAATGTGCTGGTACATTTACTGCAGAATGTGTTCTTAAGAAAAAAAAAAAAGAAAGCCTTAATATTAGACCTTACTATCTCATTCTATTGAATTTTTTGCTAAAAGCAGCAAGATGATCTCTTTTTTTTCTCCTACAAATTAGCCGGGCAATACACAACACTGCCACAAAAACATTTAAGTCATTCAGATATAACAAGGTCATGCATCTACTAAGGCAATACAGTCTTTGGACAAATATATACATTATGATAAATATTTTCTAATCTGCTTTAAAAAAAATGTTGTAAGTTTGAAAAAACAGTATTGGGTAAGTCCTATAAATTTGCATTCCAAAAAAAGTAATACACCTAAATGCACACATTAGGTAATTCTTCATGTGTTCAGGAGCACAAATATTGGATTTGCGAGATGCTAGTTACCTGGGAGAAGTGGTACTTGGCATTTCACTGAACAGTAGTTTTATGTCCAGGAAATATGCATTTGAATGCATTAGAGTAATACTTTTTATGCAGTTTATTAGTTAAGTATTAAGGTTGTATGTGGAGGGGGGGAACAAAAAAAAAAAAAAAATCAAAATTAGAAATGCGAAGGTTAGGATTTCAACAGCCACATTTACGTGCCATACTGCAAATACTACATATTTTATAGAATAAATTAGTTAATTTTTTCACTGAATGTAAGTCAAAGAACTAAGAGCTCATTTGTGGCTCTTAAGAGATAATAACCTCAGTGGAGATGGTTGGCTTTGAGAACAGGGGCTGCCAGCACACAGTGGTGACATGCTTACAGAAGCCAGGGATGGATATCCAGGGAGCCAGACAAAGAGCTTTTCCTTCGGGGTGAAGCTTCACAAGAAGGTAAAACCAACCTCATGTTCAACTGCTTCCAAAGATACTCTCCCACTCGCTCCTTCCACCCACACCAACTCTGCAGCCACCCCAGACCCCTCACTCTGGGCCTGAGCAAACTGACCCAGCAAGGGAAAGGGATGGCCAGGCACAAGATCCAGCATGAGGCAAGCAGAGGGAGTGGGAGTTGGGAGCAGAGGACACCTCTTCCATCAAGAGGCACCAGGGAGTGTTTGTCCATCTTGTAAAGTCTCAACCCTACCCTTCCTTCAGTTCCACTGTTAATCCTCAGGCTTTAAGGCTCCATGGCTACATCAAGTACTCACAGCTTACTCCTCGCTGAAATACTGCCAGCCTCCCATAGGCTGAGGTAAAACAAACAGCTACAGTTCCTGCTTCCTCAGAAACTGGGAGGGAAAGGGCCAGTCTCTAGCACACCCATTGACCTCCTGCACTGTTCCCACTCCACTGTTTCCACTCCCACTTTGAATATAAGTGAATATACAATTAAAATCTGAAATGTTTTAGTGTAGAGCATCCAGCATCTACCTAAGAAGCTCTTGAATTCTACACATCAGCGTCCACATCCTTCTGCAAGCAACGTTCATGCTACAGCAATTCAAACAACTGCTGGTCTCTTCAGGTCCAGGTTTCCAAATGAAGCCAACACCAGGCTACTACATGAGGACTATTTACCAAAATTCTGCTTTTCTTGTATCACTTTTTGTAAGAGGGAAAAAGACAACTGGGCCCAAAGACAGAGAATCTTCTCCTTAGAAAGACTTCTTTGGGGGCCTTTATCATTTAAGAAGAAATGTTTAGTTTTATCTCACTTTATTTAAAAAATACATAAATTTAAAGCAGCTTCTGATCACAGCAAACTGAGGCTGGAAAAAACTTTTCTAGAAGCTACTAGCAAGGGAAGAGAACACAGCTAATGAGATTCTTTGCAATCAATCTAGTAACAAAGGCCCTTCTGTATTTTCAGAGTGTTTGTGAGAACTCACCACCTAGTGACACTTTCCTCACTGGTTTGCCAAGAGCATTTTCGGGTCAGGCAGTAGCTCTATTGTTCCGTTTTTACACATGGGAAAACTGTGTCACAGGGAGTCTTTGGGCATATCTGAGCACACAGGTGCAGCCCAGCAGCCCCACACTCCAGAAGCCAGCTCCAAGACACAGGTCTTGCAGCTGCAGGGTAAGTTAGCACAGCTCAGGCACAGCACTAACAGATTAGATTCATCTTGCACCTGATTAGCTCAGAGTACGAGTTTGCCTGCATTCACCCATGCAGAAAAGCCCTAACAGACCTCCCAAGCATCAAACAAGATGCCCAGTGATGACTCATTCCTGTAGTCCCTGACTGTAGCTTCAGCTTGGACTCTCACTCAGGGCTGCATTCTCTGATCCACGGCCAGAAGAGAACACAGGAGATGAATCTCATCTTCAGCCACAAGATGCTGCAGTCCCATCAGTCCCCATATCCAATGGAAGATTCTCTAGAGGCTCAGAGCTATTACAGAGATATGCAAAGATGAATAAAGCAATCAAAGGAAAGAAAAAGTCAAACGCACACAAATTGGATTGGAATTTAAATCAGACAGCATTAACTGGAACTTTGTGGTAGAGATACAAGAAACTTTCAGTGATGTGATGAAGAAAGTTTTTTGGGATCTGCAACCATGACCCAGTAGCCACAAAACACTGGTCTTTTTAAATTTCTGCTTAAGGACATGCATCTAGAAACCTGACTAGTTATCATCACGTTGGCAGTTTCAGCAAAGACTTAACTCTCTTCACTACCTCAGGTAGTCCCTTGAAGACAAATGCTGTGATAAAAACTAGACAAGGAAGGAGATGCTGAGGAAATGTCACTGACAGTGGGCTGATGAAGCTACACTGAGCACTGAGATGTCTTTGGTCTCCCAAGAAAAATCTACTCAGATAAATTGCAGTCAGAACTGAGCTTGTCTGCATGCTCTCCAAGCAGGTGCGTGTGCCAGACCCATTCAAGGAGCCATGCACAGTCCCAGCAGCACAGCATCAAGCACCACGTGCCTGCTTTAACTTACCTTGCTTTGATGTTTTTGTGGGGTTTGTTTGGGGTTTAGAGTTTTTTGGCAGCAACAGCAACACTACACCACTTCCAGAATGCAGCTGGCCTGTGCTTGGCACTTGAAGAATGTCACAGCAAGCTCACAGCTGTTTAACAGACACGCCACTGCATCCATAACTTTGGCACCATGTACTACAACATTTCACTGTACAGTTACTCAGTAGCCCAAAAACTACTTTAAAGAATGCTGCAAAAGTAAGAAAGCATTTCATCAAACTCAGGCAAAGGCCAAGACCCATGTAGCTGGGTCCCCAAACTATGCTATCCCTGTAGCTACAACTAAGAATCAAGCTACATCTAAACACTCATAGTACAAGGGAACCTAATTATAGTCTGCAGAGCCCCAAACACCCACAACAAATTCCACTACAAGTGTGCTCAGCTTGAAGGGACCCACATTTTTTTTTCATGCATCACCCAAGCATGTATTTTTCACAGTATTTTGACACATGAAGCAATGGGGTTCATTTTCTGCCTTAATATTTTGCATATCAATAGGAGAGAGATACTGTGCCTTTTGGGAAAGAAGCAATATGTATGTCATTCTGATTTCCACCTGCAGGCTTTTTTCTTCCTAACCAAAGAAAGGATTAAAATAATGCAGCTTCAACTACTTACATATGAAAAGTCATATGAATAAAAATAAACTGCTGGTATTAATGAATTAACATCTAAAAGGAACACTTTAAAATATAAACTAAGATATTCTAAGCTCTTTCCTTTAGCATTTAACAATTACATACTTCATTGGAAGCTGACCCACATTTGATTTTAAACTACTGCTTGTGTTTAATACATACAGTCCTGTGCTTTGACAATCTCTTCTCAGAAGAACAACAGGACTACATTTTGGAAATCAGACTATCCAGGCACGGATCAAAGTCAACCCTAACATGTTTCTTCTGCCTTTAAAATTAAGAGAAATAAAATGAGTGGTTTGACTCTATGTGAATCATTGTTCTGAGAAAGGGTAGAGACTAGTAACTTCTATGAAGGTTTATTATCTAAACTCTGAAGTTGCTGCAAAGACTGAAGGTAATAAAATGTTTTATGAACAACTTCACTTCGCTCGTTCTTATATAACTGAGTTTATGTGGACTCCCTGGCACAGTGATGCTAAGAACCTGTAGGGAACTTTCTGCACATCCACTTTTCGATGTATTAAAGAAATCATCTGGTGAGAGTCTGAACCTTATGAGCCTTCAATTCAAAACACAATTTCCTTCTGATCCAAATGCCTTAGGAAGCACAATTCTGAAAACACTATAAAGAAGCAAGTCACATACAATAAGATTGGAGTGATCTCCAATCTGAAGCCCAGCAGTTACATTTTAATTTACACTTGAATATTTTAATGTTATCCAGTCAGTAAATTAACTCAAGATGCAAGAATAAAAAGGGAAGATGCATAGGGAAAAGGTCATAAGGTCCACAAAAGTTAAGAACTTCACTCCTGTTTGAAGCATCAGCATTATGTTGTTGAATGCCACAGCTCTCATATAAAGGAATTGCTTAATACATTCCCATTCTGTTTGAAGGGAAATTAAATTTACATTCTTTGGGAATATGGTATTGTAATTAGTTCATGACTTGATTACACTTTGAAGTGAGCTGAGACTGCATATGGTGCATACAAATTAGTTAAGTTATGGCTACCTACCTACAGAAGAGCTACTGAGTTAAGAAAGTTAGGGACAAAGCCAGGGCAGTCCTTTGGAGCTTTCACAAAGCACACGTAAAACATCAAATTCAAATCTAGTCTCTGGACTCACAGATGTCAGGTGTGAACAGAAATAAAAAACACAGTGTCCTAAAAAGCTGAAGAGTTGTTTTCAAAAAATAATCTTTCCATTTCCACCTATAGCACTTGTAGAGACACTGTTAAAACTGATCCTGAAGAAAAAGCAGTAAAGAAAAAACTTCCTACCCTGGTTAAATTCACCAGTATGATTTATCCAAATACTTGGAATTTTGTAATTTCTTTTATAGACAGCCTAAGTTTTATATCATCTACCAAGATGCTCTGCTCCACACAGATGATGAAATTCCCAAGTTCGCTTTAACACTCTGGAAAATATTGAGATGCACAATACAAATATAGTGCATCTAAAATTGGCCAAAGAAAAAGATAGCCCGTATGATTTGATGAGAGCAAGGAAAGCATTTAAACCTAAAACTAATTCCCAATATAGCAGATGAACTCAGAGAAGTCTCTAGCATACTTTCAAAATGCAAAAGCAGTTTAGGGTAGGGGATTTGATCCTACGTATTGAAAATCCTTTCCACAGGATATGCCAATCAAACTGGACAGCTTATCTGCCATGTTCTCTGGTTCAAAGGTGGGTAAGGACAAAAATATCACACGCCATCGTATGCCAGCAGATGTGCCTGGATCGATAAATGCAAATACCATCTCAGAGCTCACATTTTCTATTCCAAGTGGAAAGCACATCTCCAGCCTTACCTTCATTAATACAAACAAAAGAATACTTACCAGCAAAGAAAAAAAATAAAACAAAGATTTATTTTACAGCCTGGCTCTGCTAACAACTTTCTTTTACTGAAAAGGAAGGAAGAACATGACATACAAAAGACAAATTATGCCACTACATATACAGGCAAAACCATGCATTTTAATAATAATGAACATAAGGGATCTGATGAGAGATAAGCTAAAAACCTGAATACACAAAATACAGACCGCACAGATCATCATAACAAGATACAGGTCCTGGCATGGGCCATGAAAATTTTTACTTTTAGCTGAAGAACTGCTATGGCAGGAGATTTTTCTCACTGGCAAGAAGGAATTTGTCAGAACATACTTGCTCCTTTCAGGGGAGCTCTGCCAACAACTATAGTGACTTTCAGAATTTAAAGACTTCCTTTGGCATTTGCTTAAACGGCACAGCTACCCAGACTCTTCCAGTGGAAACTGCGAAGGAACTTGTTACTTATGTATTTGTCTACCCACCAGTAAATGTACCATACATTTTTTATGGAAGAAAGGAGCCTGGAGATTCAGACATACACAATTTCTGTGCGAAACAGTCCCAGCACCTGAGAACAACTCCACACATTTCATCATGTACAAGAGAAAATAATCACAACCTGCGCTATGTGAGAACACGAAGCCAAAAGGAGGCATTGTACCTACCACCATCCCACACAAAACCGGCGCTATTTTTCCTTCTACATATTTAGAGCGCAAAATTAAACAAATAAAAGGAACATTGCATAATTTAGCTTTCATTTTCTATCAAATTGCTCATAATTGTAACCATAAAATGATAATACGGTGCCATATGTGCATCTGCAGAGCCGGCAGCGGCACTGACCGGTCCCGGCCGCGCCAAACGTGGGGCTGTGCCGCCACCGTGTGCCCGCTCCGGGTATTGCCGCTCCCGGCGGCGCGCCCGGGCGAACGCTCGGTTCACTTTCTTACAGAAAGGAGATCGAACGCATCGCTTTGAAACGTGAAAATCCGCCGTGCAGTCCGCCTGCCACTGTTCTTCCTCAAATTACACTCTCCCCCATCCGCAGAGGCAGTCGCGGCTTTACGTGACATACCAGTCACTGGGAACACTTGCTGATTTAGTTGCAGGCCTTTGTGAGAATTAAAAAAAATCTTTCACAGTAGCCACCGTCACCGTTTACACAAAGCCATTTGTCATCTCAGTACTACTCGATATTAAAACAGACATGTTCCTTACTCTAATTTGACAATGGGGCTCCTGGCAGAAGCCTGAGGAGAGATAAGGTGGGAATTGAGGTATCTGAGAAAGGATGCTCCAGCCTCTTATGTTTAGACACAGTAAGAGGAGTAATTTAACAGGATAAATGTGAGCTCGGAGTCAGATGCATGGAGGAAAGGGGATGAAGAGGCAAAAGAGAAACGGAATGTAAAAGCTGAACTTACTGAGAGCAGAGCTACACCACCTCCATCTCAATTAAAGAACATGCATATTAAATCAAAAAGGTGTCTGCTTTGCAGGGAATGAGAATGTAAGATCATAAAAACATCAACTCGTTTTATAACTAAGCGAATCAGGTTTGGTCTTGGTTACTATCAGAATGGGGATCACCTGAGAATACACACTGGTGTCTGTCTTGTTGCTTCCTTGCAGGAAACAATCAATCATCACTCTTAATTTTATATATTTGGTGTCTCTCACCGAACCTTTGCCTTACCCTCAAACACGAATAATGCTGATGGAGAAAAGCAGTCTCTCCTTCAGCCCAGCTCCCACCACCTTCAGAATGACAAAATCCTTGTCTGGGTCCTTACTGGAAAGGAAACCTGGCTGCTAGGGGAAGTTTTTGTTTGCTGCCTCCTAACGTGGTTGCCTCTCTGTATCTTCCACAGTGGGCATCAGGCTTGGGTATTTAAACTTCCTTATTTCCTTCTTTTAAACTAGAACATAATCAGACAGCACCATGCATATTGTAATCTGACTATTGGCAAATGGTGCAAGAGACAAGATGAAAATCTGTAAATGCTGCTGGACAAAAATAGAAAAAAAAATAAATACCAGTGAGCCAAGAAACCTTGCCCTTCTTATGGAACTGTCTTCAGTGCTATAGCTATAACAGCACCAAACGTAAAAATCACTGATCATTCTAGATAATTTTTTTTTCCTTTAAAACTATTGCTATTTTGACAGTCTTTCTAACCCTGTTGGAACACAATCTGTTTGCATGGTGTAGATGAGAGAAACACAGTACTCCTTTTCCTAAGACACAGCTGAGGTCAAAACAGACTCCATACCAGCACACTAGTATTAAGTGAGGCGTCCACAAGCCCAAAAAAGGGAAAATATTCCATGATGGAGTGCTGGAAAGATCTTTCCCACCATGTGCTGTACACATTTCTGATAAGTACTTCAAAATGACAAAGGCCTCAGAAAGTTGGTCCTTTCTTGTGAAATCTGGCTTTAAACATGCCAAACTGAGAAGCACTGGTTTCACTGAACTGAGGCCAGTGAAGGAAAGATTTAATAACAGCCTCATTGTAAGGTTCATTGTTGTAGGACTATTTAATATACAAGATTAACACATCTTATCTCCCACTTTCACTCAAACCTATTATACCCCTCATTAATACATGCACATTTCTACATCATTTACAGCACTCAGGTCTCAAACAGTATTGCCTGAAACTGGGTGTGTTCTGCAGCTCTTCCTGGTGATAGGCTCAAAACCAAGCCTCACAACTCAAAATTAGAGACACGGGTAGGTAAACAGGGCTGTCTAAAACTGGGAGAAATTTAAAATAAAAATCATTTGTTTTGCCAACACTCTGGATTTCATTTCTTTATTTCAGTTCCCTCACACCCAGACCATTCACATAAGACGGGAAACTTCTGCCTTCTCAACCTGATGAATAGGTATCCTTTCCTCCTGAAAGTTTGAGATGCAGAAATAGGTAGTGACCCATAGCTTGTCAGATTAAGAGGCATTTTAAAAGTCTTCAGATCTGGATGATCAGAGAAGAGGTAAGGTAAGAACAGTACAACACTTCCCCAGGTTACATTCCTCTTTGTCCACAGATGCACGAGGGCAGACCAGAACAATGTACCTTAAAATTGTATGAAGGGGAGGGAAAAATAGCCACCTTTATGTTCTCAGTACACCAAAAAGGGTTGGCCCCTATTCTTGCACAAACTGTTATGAGCTTGCAAGCATATCAGGACAGAGAAAATGCACTTGCCCAGCAACTGAGCAGATTCAGGTGTTTACAAGCCCTAGTTCCCCTAAGCTGTGGAACTGGCTCTCCACACGAGGCTGCAAATGTTTATAGGGACTCACCTAAACAAGTTCCCAAAAACAACACCACCACCATCCACTGTTATCAAACACAGAGAAACATTCTGACTGCAGTTTTTAATACAGGTTTCCAGACATTGTGAGACATTGGGGAGCAGGTATTAGTGTTTGCTTATCCTGACCTTACACTTTGCCACATGCTTGTGGCCACTGACAGTATTTTAACACTGGACTTTAACACAATACAGATGTTTTATGTTCTCATCATACTACAGTTAATAAGTTAAACATATTAAAACATTTTAAGAACACTGAAGATACCTCTTCTGCAACCATCTGAGGAGAATTGCTACCCCTTCTACATTGTTAGAAAGCATGTTTAAAAAATTCCCTTTCCCTCACATTTTCTGAAGCTACCCTATGATACCAAAAAAGTTTTCAAATCAAGTGGTTAACACTTATTGAAGAGAAAGAAAATTAATGACCTGGAATGATTCTCCTGGGAAGTACTGATAGCAAAGACTTAACTTCCATGGGCCGAATGTACAGCTCCTGGGATTTTTTCTACTGTTCTTGGAGATAAAGATGTTTACTCTGGCTGGGTTATTTCATATCAGAAAATGCATCTTGCTGGGATAGGCCAGGGTGACACTGAACCATTCACGCTGAACTTCGAGCTTTTAGGAACTGTACATGCTTTCAGGTAAAAACAGTCATGAGGTTTTGGAAATTGCTACCTCCTGCAAGAAAAAACACTCATCCCTAAATCCTCACATTTAATACCACTAAAAATTAGCTGACATCCTGAAGGTCTTCTTGGCCTCTTACAAGGAGCACACCAAGGTATCCAGCTGATGTGTATGAACCAAGGAAGTCTAAGGGATTGGTGGGGAAGAGAGAAAACCTCTTCTCCATAGCTATGACTTTTTTTCCCTCACACTATAGTTCTCCATTCATCTTCGAGAAATACTGCTAGGTGTTAGCCTTGAGGGTATCAGTGCTGGAGCGCTGTTACTCCTGAAGACAGGAACTCCTGAATCTAAACTCAAAAGTGTTCATCAGAAGAAAAAATAGCTGAAAAGAGTTTGCATAAAGACAGTTACTGGCAGGAAGAAAATGATACTTTCAGATATCCTCCTTTCACAGGATTAATATTTGAGTAAGCAAATAGTTCTCTGGCAAATTCTTTACTTATTGTAATGCAGTCAGAATCACAGTGAGATGACTCCATGCATACAGCCACTGCTGATAATGCAGGGATCACCACGGATGCCTAGAAGAGCTTAGTCAACTCAGGAACGGAACAGGCCTTCTTGTAAAATACATTCTCGTGGTTAAAATAAATTTCTGAGCCATCAAACTAAATATAATAAAAGGAAATAGGAAAAAGATATCAAACACTGAAAGGTTTTATAAAACAGGGGCCTAGAAAAATCAGAGAAATTAGGGGTATCTTCCAGACCAACAGGTGATCAAGGTAACCTGCACACCAACTTATATGGGAATGCCTATTTCCTGCCAACAAGCAGGAAAGGATAATTAGTGTATGTGAATACCTTGCAAGGGCACAAAAGCCCTGAACATTTAATCAGATTTTCTCACTGATAAATACCATGGAGACTGTGGAGGAGTAATAGCCCCCAAAGAATTCACTTCTTTAGTGCAGGATTAATTTAGAAGCCAAAACTGCAGCAGAACTGCTAGGTACCTCTCCTTAATTTCAACAGATCAAGGAAACATCCATACCTTTTCCATCTCAAATGGAAACTTACTCCTCTACTAAACAGCCAGAAACCTTCACCATTGCAGTATCTCACCAGCTCACAGGTCTTAACAGACTGATTGTCATCATCCCTGTATGTTCACTCTGCAGGGAAGGTCACATCTGGTATGGGGGAAGCCGAGCTACAGACAAGGTATGTGATTTACAGTACTTCACAAAAGTTAAGAGAACCCACATGTATCAGACCCAAGAGTGCTTCCACAAGAGCCTGCAGTACCATTCTGTCAGCACCATTCTCTGAACTGTTGCACTCCACGCTGCTGATGTGGCTTTCTGGGCAGCCTCCCCAACAGTCCAATCCCTAGCTAAACCATGAAAAAGGCACGTGTACTTTCCTCATTTTTCAAGTTTTCCTGAGTAAGACACTTCATCTAGCCTTGCCTTCCCCTCCCAAGGATTAAGGTGAGAAAGAACTGAAGCAAAATAGGGACAAAAATTAAAGCAGTAACTGTACCATAACACATCTGCCTCTGAAGCAAGAAGGAACAGACAGCACCAAAACGTCTTCAGATCTGACAGGTTGCTCTGCTACTAGCAGGTGAGACATGTCACTCCATGACAAGTATTAGAAATAAAGGAGCTTAATGCAACTTCTAGTGTTTTATGTGATTTCTCTCTATCGTGCAACAGGAGACGACAAGCAGTTCTAACAAAACATGGGGAGATTTTTCTCCTCTGAGCTGCAAAGCTTTAAAATTAGCACTTTGTGTATGCTTGTTCTTTTAATGTCTGCATTTATTAAGGAGCAAAACAACCATGCATCTGAAATGCCAGAGAAATATGGATCCATAAATAATGCCACATTCCTATTCACACCTAATCTAAATATTTATGTAGTAATTTACCAGCAAAAGATGCAAACTATTCTTTAAATGCTACATTGTATTAAAGGTTAACCACATGACATGTTTTACTATAAGGCTTTGAATTATGTTTAACACAAATTTTTCTTTTCAGTGAAAGTTCTGCTGTTGAAATGGATGGACAGGGACAAGGAGTTTTAGTCACCTCTCAGAGATGAATGCTGAAGTTCGGACTCCTTCAGTATTTTTTCAGTCTACATAGCCATAGGCCATGCAACTCAGCAGCATACTGATTGGGAGATGAAGAGCCACCTTCTTCACAACTTGAAGAGCTAGAAATAGCTCTATTAGTGGGGCTAGATGCTTACAGCAGGCCTGTTGATGCAGAGTTTCACTGAGATACGCAGCCTCTACAGGGGGAATCAGCGCCAAATCAAAAGGGCTGTGCACACACCCCCCAAGGGAAATGTTAAATGGAGTAGCAGAACTGCCCCCAATACAAGCACATGCCCTCAGATTTCATAGCTGCTAGATGAAGTCTCACCTCAACAGTGAGTTCTCTGCCCAGTACCTTACACAGGAATTCATGATCCACTCCTCACTCAGTCCTACAAAACCCAGCTTCTTTCACTTCATGTCCTGCTACAGTCATCATCACATATTTATGGCCATAACTGTTCCTTTTGGTTCCTCCTTCAGCTCTCACCTTCATGCCTTCTGTTCCTAAAACCTTTCATATTTGAGATAGTTTCCAACTTATCTTCTATTTCCTCTCTTACACAAGGCTTTCTTTAGAAATATTACTTTGCTGACTTCACTTCCAATTCTCTTGATCTCTACGTGATCTTCCACACAGAACACTTTCTTCATGTCATCACTTTCCTCAGATGCAAGACCTTTGAAGCTCACTACAGACTCAGCCATGCAGGAACTGATACAAAGATTTTCCTGTGTTTTCCTTTTCCACGAACAGAGTCCCTTCCATTTACACTACACTGAGAGATCCACTCCTGTGTAACTTTTTGAGCCTATAATGTGCCAGTTTGCAAGGCTGTAAAATAGAGGGGTAAAAAACCCCCCACACTTAAACTTAAGTAGTGTTCTAGGAGCTAAGTATCTTCCAGCTTGTAGTATAGGAAGAAAATGAACACTACTGCCAATATGCTACTTCCTAGACTGAAATTCTTGTGAGAAGAGAAATCCCCAGCTCTAAGCACAAGGTATTCACAAATAAACATTACAACCCATTTTAAATGTCCGACTTCTTCACATTTCCTTTGTGACTGTTAAAGCAGATACCTCTAACTCAGTAGCAGGAAAGGCTCACTTTTTCCAGATAGAGCTAATCAGGCAGAACAACATGAGATCTAGTAATGTTCCCTGCTGCAGCAAGAGATGAAGTGCAGACTTATTGACAGAATCTGCATTTTTGGTCTCATTTGTTCTGCCTGAATAAGCTTACAAATCTGAGGCAACATTTTCAGGCACTGGCATTTTGAACACCAGTGGTCTCTGGGACTATCCTCTTTCTGCACCTCACTGTACTTAGATCAAAGAAACCTTGGCAAGAAAAACAGAGGAAGTCGGAAACATAAATGTTCATTCTTAAGTTGCAGTAAAATCTTTCATTTCAATGATATACAAAAGTACTTGGAATGTATTACAGCTGATAAATGCAGAAATGAGGTATAGAATACTACTGAAAATAGACCTTATTTGTATGCACGCCATACAAATATGTTAAAATACGTAGTTAAATATGCTGTTGGAGTTAAGTAGCTTTCATAGAAGAGAATCATTGCAATTATCAGTGGTAATAGCAAATCCTCTCTGATACAGATGTTTACTTCCTGTTCCAAGAACTAGGGCAGGAAACAGCCATGTTAAAAATATTTGTCTAGCACCAGCCATAGTGCTCCTATTTGTTACAGCTAAGTGTACAACCTGTAACAAAAATAGATAGTTTTTTCTTCCTCCCCCTCCAGCATAACTTAATATATTTAAAACCTTCAGTCAACAACCAAATGCCTGCTATCGTATTTTGGTACAAGCTGTCTCTAACTACAGTCCTATCTCTTCAGTTAACAACTGGAACACAGAATTAGTCATCTCTAGGAAACAGATAGCATTAGCTTTTCATCACAAAAAGCTCAATTAAAGCCCATTTGAGAGAAGCTGAGCCACTTCTTTACTGCATTTTTTCCTTTCCCTGCCTCTTGATAGCTAGGCTGAACCTAAATATCGTTAACTGCTGTGAAGGCTAATACACAAAGCCTAAGTACAGACCTGACTATGGCAAGTGCATCTCTCAGTTCTGATGCACAGGGGGAAAAAAAAGAAGTCATCCACATACAGGCACAGTTTCTTCCCAATGCCCACATGTTTACTTCTTGCCAATTTCTTTTGTAAAATGGTAGAGGTGTAACTGTCTATTCAATTTTTTAAATTTCACTGTGTGCCTTCTGTTTCTAAGAACACGGCAAATACTGTCTCTACACTATATCTCTAGTACTTAGAATGCAAAACACTTTATGACACTTCTAGCTCTGGGAGAAAAGAAAATGAAGCATGAAATAAGAAATATACTAGCAGAACAATATTCATTGACACTGGTAAATCTGTATACTGCTGCATTGGGAAAGTATTAGTATTTGGGGTTTTAGGCTTTTTTTTTTAGTATGTTTGCCCAGCTTGTCTTATGTCATTGGTATGTCTGTCCTTGCAGCTTTTCCATGTAACATGCAACCGAGATGCCAAATTCATCAAATTATGTTCAAATGCAACAGATTTATATATTCTCATTTAAATGGCAAATATTTTTTAAGCTCAACTATGTAATTATCCTAACAGTTCTTCATAAATCCCCCCCCGCCCCAAAAAAACATGATCATATTTGTTGAAGAGTCTGAGGCCAAACACAGAACTAGAAATCTTTTCTCTCCTAGCTAGAGTCTAGAACTAGTGATAATATTATCTTTCCTAGCAAGGGTCAAGACAACAGACTCACAAACAACAAAGCCATGAACATGGAACAAAACACATAAAAAAATATCTTGACTGACCAAAAACTGATTTTGGTTGAAAAAAGTTTTTATAAATTATTCTTTGTTTCTTGTAGCTTGTACTGAAATTGAACAAAAATGGCACCAAAAAGAAAAAGAAAAATCATATTCTTCAAGTCCATTATGTACCAGCAATATTGTATTTAATGTGCACTAATTTGGTCAGCGTTGTGCTGATATTGGATAATGTGTCCTTACACTGTGTTTAATATCCAAAACCTAAAATTCCTGCAGAAATATACACAGGCAGGGACGGAACTCTAAAACTGGTCACATTTAACAAGTAAGAGTCAGGCAACCAATAACTGGAAGAAAATGCTTTGCAAAACCAGAATAAGTGCTCTTCAGAGAAGACTTCTGAACCTCAGTCCCAAAAGAGGAGTGATGAAAATACAGCATATCCTGGTCTGGTGTGTAGCAGGAAAGGTATGGGAGCCTCCACACTACCACATCAGAAGCTGTACAGAGACTGGCACTTCTGCAGCAGGTATCCAAAGCAGAAGCAGATTTATATATGTCGGACTAATCAGTAATAAAATGGATCCTGAGTCACCTAGTGCCTCATGCCAGAAAGTCAAATAGTCTGAAAACCACAACTAGCCTTCCTTTGGGAAAGTAACTGGTACAACCCCCTTCAGATGCCACTTGCACTGCTGCCACCTTCCTCACAGCTCAGGGAATATATCCCACT
Organism: Aphelocoma coerulescens; assembly: GCF_041296385.1. Classification (NCBI taxonomy): domain Eukaryota; kingdom Metazoa; phylum Chordata; class Aves; order Passeriformes; family Corvidae; genus Aphelocoma; species Aphelocoma coerulescens. Next base: position 8,147,119 of record NW_027184085.1, read on the forward strand.
TATTCTACTTTTAATGGAAAAACCTTCCATATACTGTAGAAAGGTACAAGATAGATCAGCACTTCTTTGGGTGAACTAGCTAGAAATTTGGCTGAAGTCATTATAGCTAACTGACAAAGGCTTAAATCTTTTACTACTGATTTACTTGAATTATACATCAGACTCACACTAATGTAATAAGCAACTTGGAATATGCAGCCCTGATTTACCAGGGATTCTCTCATGAGGAATTATTAAAAGTAAAGAAGGTACAAACTAAGTGACAAAAAAGCAAAGATAAATGTTACAGCACTCACTACCACCAGGCCCAGTGCAATACTGACTATGTCAAAGCTACAGCATTGCATATTTACAATGCGAACACGTAACAAACATGTAAAAATTACTTCATGTATCTCCTCTTTTTTATTTTCTTCCAATGTCTTGAGGAAGGATCATTCCCACCTGCAGTTTCACCTCTCTTCAAATCTACCTGGACTCTTTTTTGAGGGGAGAAGTTGGTATTTCATGGTTTCTAAACCATTCTCAAAGCCTACCACTTTGTTCTCAACGTATTTTCAAAGAACAAAAGGAACTACCCCAACTACCTCATACATACAAAAAACCCACTCATAATTATAACTGTACAACATGGAACACCAAAATAATTTTCTCATATTTTGCAATCAATTTAGTTATAGACCACCACAAACAGATGATAGCTTTTTTATTCTGCTTCCTCAAGGCAGGAGGGATGCAAAACTGCCAGGGAAGGCAGCAAAAACAAAAGATGACTTTCAACATCCAGAGTAAAACATGCAATGTAGCTAATGCTTTTTTATTTTCATCCCAAAAAACTGAGGGGGTCTTAGTTACAAGAGACAGGACTGGGGAAAAAAAAAAAAAGGTGCTTAATGTATTCTTTGCATTAAGGATAATATAAATTTGGTACAAGTGTCTTGTATTTCCTGCTACATAAATGAAGTCATTGACTAAGCACCCTAAAATAATCTCATGCCACAAACACCACACACTACTCATCACAGCTGAGATGCTGACATTTGCTGCAGGGCTGGTACTGCTGCACTGAACTTAGGCACATAATCCACCTCTTTTATAATTTAACTAGAATCTATTCTAGTCTGTAGAAGAACTACAATCTTAACTGCAGAATATGTATATTTTTCCCTTGATTGCGTCTACTTGTTCTTTCAAGGGCATTCCCATTAGGAACAAACACTTCTCCATCCTCTCTCCCCCTTAAAGCAGAGTGAAAATAATCCTATCAAGGGAAACTTATTACTGTTTCCAAATTGCGCCTGGCTCTCAGCAGGCACACTCTCCAGGCAACAGTTTTGCCGCTACATTATAACTAATTTTTTTTTTTTTTTTCCGGATGACATTTTGTACTGTAAGTAGGTAGAGGAAAGACAGATATATGTGGTTTGGGATAAGAAAGAACCTTCTTGAGCCGAGCAAAAAAGCAGTGTCTCCCCTCATTCTGCACCCTCCTGCAAAGAAATTTTGTTCTCGCTCCTCAGAACAATTTCTTAGCACGTTGCACCATGGCCAAAACCAGACCCTTTCACAAATTAACACTGCAAGAGACGGATGAAACCTGCAGTTTGTTCAAATTTTGAGCTCCTGGCTGCAGGGGATAATGAAGAAATAAAAGGAAAGAGGGGAAGAAGGAGAACAAAAGAAAGCCCAAAGCCATCATTTGATTCCCGGTACCTGGACACGGCACTCGCTGTCCAACGCTGCCACCTGGTGGCCGCTGGGAGCGGCGACACAGCTCCGGCTCCGAAAAACGCGGCTCAGGAGCGACACCCACACTGTCCCCTTCCACAGCCACCAACTCCTGGACCATCACTCCGGAAACAGAAAATCCCCTCTCCGGTTCCTGTTCTTTCTGTGTTTATGGCTTTCTGTAGTCTTTCCAAATAGAGTCACCAGAACACTTTAAATAAACTGTTCCCACTAAGGAAAAAAAAAACCCCCAACCTCAAACCAAGACATATTCAACAGAATTAAATGTAGTGCACTTCATTTTTAGTGAGTAGATAAAGAGCAATTTTAAAATTAATTCCAGCTAAATCCACTAAAGGCTGCTTCAAGATCAATTAACAAAAAAGCCTCCAAGTCACAGGCATTCTTCCAGACAAAGGGAAACTTACCTAAATACATACCAAGGAATGTATGGGTAATTTCTAGCTTTTTAAAGGGAACACAGACAAACACACAAGTCTTACTGACAGAGCCACATGAAATTTGCAGGATGAGCCAACTATCTGAATCAAGAGAAAAAGCTTCATACCTAACCAGTTCTTCTGAGTAAAATAATCGAGGGAAATAGATACTTCTTTGGGAACAGGACAAAAGAGAACACAAGAATTGTACAGTAACAACACAGAGCCATGCACGTCAGAACACCGCTTCAAAACCGGATTGAAGAGAGGTCAGGAGATAGATCCCAGCCTTTAATCTGCAAATGTAAGAACAGCAACTCTCAACCTACCTAAAGGAAAGGTGATACGCTGCCATTCTCTCTCCCAGTAACCCCTACAGCCCAGCTCCTCCTTGGGAGACTCTCAGCTTAAGAGCATGTTCAGCTGAGAGATATTATTTAGCCACATCACGCTCACTTGGACATTACACCGTTCTGTATTTCACAGCCTCCCAAAGGCATTTAACCAGCCACATCAATGTCCTTTCCCACCACATGCCCTTATGCTCCTAACCCGAATAATGTACTTGCTCCTCACCACACCTCCCCATGCACCAGGGAGGATCCCCCACCCCACACAAAGGCATTTCTGAACAGCTGGACCATTCCTCTCGATTCCAGAACCCAGGCATGCAACCCTCCCAGATTCACAGCACCCATACCCTTTCCTGCTCATGGAAATGAGAAACAGATGCCTACAAAACCCACAGCAGGTTAATATTTTAGGAAAATATACTACAGGTTTGATATGAAACAAGGGTTTTTCTAAAAGGCAGCAAAGCAGCATCCCAGGCTACTCTCCAGACGATGCATAGCTCCAACTTCCCACTTTTTGCACACCACCTTTTCATGTCAAATACAACACAGTTATATGGCAGTTGCTTAAAAATCCTTTTGGCCAACAGGGAGTACCACTTTAGTCCGAAGAAGTAGTAAGAACTACACCATAGCTGAAGTATCAAATTTTAAAAAATACTGATGCAGTCAGCTCTATAAGCACAAAGATTGTCAGGAATGACAAAGCTCTGAAGCCACAAAATCCTCTTCGAAGCTTGGCTCCAAGCAACTATCACTTCTTAAGTTTCAACTATTCTAGATTACAATTTTAAGCGAAAGGGCCTGGCAAGCCTGAAGCACTTGGAATAAAATAAATAAATAAATTAACTAACTAAAAATTGAGACCCTGTGATTTAGCACCAGCGACAAAAATTAAAAGTAAGATGACTTATGTCAGGCTTATTTCTTCAACTGTATGAGGAAAGACTTTGCAAAGCACATGCAGATTCTTCTAAATAATCTAAATACTGCCACTACAAATGGCCATACTGGTGCAGCTCAGGCCTTTCTAATTCTGATTTCTTTTCCTTCTGACTAGCAAGTATCATTAAGCTGATTTTGACATTTCTTCTTGTAATTCTCCAACAACAGACTGACCTTGGTCACTGAAAGTCTTCCTTTGGTTAAGTAAAACAGAACACCTTTTCCTCATGAACTTGCTGCATCCTTAAATACAGCACACAGTCCCTGCATCCTCATTCTGGTGCCTCTTTGTTTCCAAAAATGTCACAAGTCAGGAGGACAATCAAAATCAAATCACTTTTCCCTCAGCAGGTCTCCGTAACACATTCAGCTTGCTGTGTTTTCTGTTGTTTTAAATCTGTAATGTCCTCTTCAATTTGTAAATTTTTAATTGGAACCACAAGACATGCAATTGTTCTCCCATTTCTGTAACTCTTGGGAACCTCATACCACTGTCATCTTGTTATTGAGCATTTTACTCCATAGGCTCTGCCAGTTTGATTGCAACTGTTTTCACCACCTTTTTTTTTGTCACTATATTCACATTTCTACCTTCCTATGCACATTTTTACTAGAAAGTAAGACTCAGGTAAACTTTCATCACTGTCCACTACCTGTATCACTCCAGCTAAGTATCTACTGCCTTAGAAATTCAGATGCAGAACAGAAAGATTGTACCTGCTCCAAATAATTCACACTTGAACATAATCTTCGCAGAAAAACTTTGCACCTTATTTCTTTCCTCATCATGATCATAAAACAACTGCTGAAGTTTGTATTTTCTCTGAATGAGATTCCCCAAACATATCCTGAATTCAGTCAGCTATAGGAATTCATTATTTTAGTTCGATCTAATGCTCAATCTTGATTGTGTCTGTGTCTCAGCTGTCCTTTCTTGGCTTCTCCATCTCTCCCTATCACTTCAGTGCTTTATTTCTCTACCTTGCTACCACAATGTTTTTGGCCTTTACTCCCAGTTGTTCTCTGGACTTCAAAGAGGACCTGTATCTGCTTTCAAAGATGCTCTGCATAGGCATTAACATCAGCTTGCCCTCCTCATTAATGTTTACCCTACAATCTCATCTATTAAGTTTCCATTTTTAATTATCTTGATTTGCAAGATATTTGGATGGGAAATATCCTAGTAAAAACACCTTAAACACAAGTGCCTAACACAAAAGCAAAAATACAGCTCCAAGCAAGTCACATCTGAAGCAGACAAATTGAGGCTGCGAAAGTAAAACACCAGCACTTCGAGATAAGTTTTGGGTGAAACAAGGCACTAGACCAGAGATCTCCAGCGTGCCATGTTCAGCACGGCTCACACGGCTGCAATAAGCAGCAAGCAGTGCTCCAGCAGAATATTCCAATCGGCTTTCAAAATAAATCTCAAGTAGGGGGTGTAATAATCAAGTTGGTAAACTCAATTTGAACATGAAACGTATTGATTTCTTCTGTGGCTAATCACCATCATGATTCTAAATTATAAAGATCAGAAATTCTCTTCTCCCTGAATGCATACAGTAAATTGCAAACCAACAACAGCCCACAGAGCTGTAATTGCTATCCTGACAGGATAAAAACGCCTACTCATCCTATTGTTTTTGTGAGTCCGTCTCCTCTCTACCCTTTTTTCCTCTGCCTTTTATTTTATCTATTTTTTCACCACAAATGTGAACTTCGGGGATATAAAAACAAAGAGCTTTTTCCAGATGTTTCCACAGAGCACAGTACTTTGTTCGATGCCCCACAAATCTGCCCTTTCCTGCAGTAACACACTGCACGTTCTTAGCTCAGTCACAGACTCACAGAATGGTTTGGGTTAGAAGGGGACCTCAAGGTCAAGAAGCAGGCATGGACTGTAGGGGGATGTGGAGACCACCAAATACCCTGAAGCCTCCAGCCCATTTCTGGAAGGGTCTGGGAGAGTGGACTGCACACAGTAACTAAATTACATAGAAAGGGAGAAATTTACCTCCAGTGCACAGAAACTCATCCATAAAAAGGTACCCCCACAAAGCCCAGGTGTGTGTGCACCCCAGACCCTGCACACCCCATCAGCTGCATCAGCAATGGAGCCAGGATTGGTGATCTCTCTCTCTCTCTCTCTTTTTCTTCCTTTCTTTCTCCCCCTCTTTAAATCGCATCTCTCTCCCTCTCTCTTCCCTTTCACCTCACCCCCTTATCCTAAACCCACTGCCATGAGCTTATAGGAGGCCAAGGACTAACATACCAATTTCCATGCCAAGTGTGTAATTTATTAATATAACTTTGTGATTGTCTGCAGACCCTCTGACTTCTGTTGTTCCTTTCAACCATGAGCATCTACAAATCTTGGGTGCTCCCTTCCCCTTAAGGGTGGGACATCTCTCATAATGTGATATGAAAGGAAATTCAAACTCAGACTTGCAATATCTACCATAAACATCATTAACCACTTTGGGGTATTTTGTCACATTTCTGTCCAAAGATTTCACTTTCAGTATGTTCAATAACCCTGAAGGTCTTAGAATTTAAGAGCCGGAAATGATTAACACTTTTGACACCAGTAATACATACTTACTATGCAACTTGGATTATTTTCCACAACTGTATTACTCTGTGTTTTTGCTGAATTTAATATTGCCACATTATTATCTACTTCTACTCCCTTGGTTCCCAAAAGAGGAAATCTGTTTCATAAGGGTAATGCCTCATGGGGTTAATGTTTGCATTATCTGATGTAGAAAAACATGGATAATCTTAACTGTGTCTGACTAGACACCCATGAAAAAAAAGCCTTACACATCTTTGTTGGGATTACTGTAATACAAAGCTGAACCCTGTTTGAAGACAGTATCTCTGAGTAAAGTACAGAACGGTCCCAACCTCAGGGTGGGATGAACAGCAGAGTCTTCTTTTTTGATTTCTACAAGATATCATTACCCAAAGCAATAATGTTGAAGCTGTTCATTCTGAAAAGAATCTGCCACCTTCAGAGATCAGAACACACAATATGGGCAATTAAGCTTTAACTGAAATTTGGCTCAAAGTAAGCATGGATGCAAATTAATGTATGGCAGTCTGGAGCTTACTTGAAGGTCCTGAACTATGACCTTCATCTTTAATAATTAGACAAAGAATCATAAAGATCACTCTCTGGTAAAGAACTGTCTTGAAAATTACAGGACGAACAAGTTTTAAATATCATACCATCACTTATTTTCTTAAAAATCATCTGCAAAGAGAAGGCAATGATGGAAAGTATGGAATGTCTTTTGGAAGAGGGGTAAGATACTACTCGGTGTTTACTCTCAACATTTACCACAAGAGAGCTTACATCACCCTGTATTAACCTCAAAACTAATATGTAAGCATAACTGACTACTTTAAACAAAACCAAACGCAGCTCATTTGAACAGAACATCCTGCCTCTAGCATACAGCACAGCATTCTTGTGCAATCAGAGTAGATTATAACTTTGACAAAAGAACTGTACTTTTAACCAGGGCAACAGAAGCATTTTTCCCCCCAGGTGATCCCTCTCCACTGGTGCTTTACCGATTCTGTAAGACTAGCCTACACAGAAAGGCTGAGGGCACAGTAGCTGTCCACTCTCCTGCACCTCTCACTGCTCAGAGAACAATCTTTCATCCTCATCCTTCCCACTCTTTGCATATTCAGCCACATATTCCCTTCCAAAACAAGGCTGGTTGTAACTTTAGCAACTTCAAAGTCTTAAGTAAGAAGATACAGCTTAGGCATTAAAAACCAGAGGGTTGCTGCTACTTGAAAGGAGTCTGTTGGATGCCATTGTCCCCTGCATTTGCACAGATGAGCTGCTAATGAGAGAATTCAGGCATCTTTTCATTTGAACTTTAAAATGTCCTCAAAAAGCTCCAATTCTGAGCCAGAAATTTCATCCTCATGGGCTTAAGCAAAAACAAAGAAGAATTCATTTGCATTCTCTACACAAACGACTTTTAGCCAGCAGAAGGCCTTTCCCTGACTTCAAGGAAAGAGGACTATTACTCAGATCACTCTTTATCCACAGCTGTCTGCCTGCTCATGTGGGGGCCACACCAACTTAATAATTCTAAAGTGTTGATATTGTAAAGATATCCTGCTGATAATTTGTGTTCAGTTTTAAAAGAGAATTCACATTTCCCATACCTTTCACTGTTTACATACCCCAAAACCACTACATCTCTCCATCTGCCAAACTGGGGCTTCTGCATTTTAGAAGTGCTCCATTAGATCCCTAAAATTTAGATCTTCTGTTAGGCCTGGATCTCACCAGGCTGCATGTCTGTCTGCCCAGTGGTAGTTCCCCTCTGAGAGGTAAGTAAGATAAAAAAGTGCCCTAGCATCTTTATCAATTCTCCCACTACATAATTCCAGCTCAAACAGAAATCTGTGCACATCCCACCAACCATGCAGGCTGGGTCACAAACCTCACCAAGTCGCAAGCAAGTCTTTTCTTTCCCTCCCTGAACAGGAGGGAAGGGAGCAATGTTTCCTAATCATTGCAAAGATACAAAAATTGTACATACAAAGAAAAATTACAAAAGCATACTCCAAATATTTTGAAGAAGTGTATATTGTTCCAGAAAAGTCTTTGGACATGGTCTGTATGCAGCTTCCTCATACAGACTGCCACTAATCAACAAAAAAACCCTCTTAACAGAGAGAACAAAAATGTAATGATTAAAACAAAAAGAAAGGTTGCTCTTAGATACTCTGCAGTAACTTAATTTAAGAAAAGTTATCAAAGATCTTTAGACAGAAACCAGAAAAGATATCAGTCAGGTTCCCCTGTGCTTTAAAATTACTCTGCCTGGAAAAGGAAAGTTTCAACATACAAGTATTAAGATATTTTCTCTGATGTAAATCCCTCCACCTACTCAAGGACCATGTTGCCAAAGGTGACAGATACCATATTGTACTTACTGTATTGCCACTAGACAATAAATTAAGTTTGCAATATAAAGTTGTTCAAGAACAAGATAAAATATCAGCAGCCACACATCCAAACAGATACTTAACATGGAAATGGCAAAAGCCACTGCTTCAATTTACACCACTTGATTTTGTAGAAACCCTAAAGCTGTCTAAGGAATTAATGTCCGTGTGCAGACAAATGGAAAATGCCTAAATGTTCCAGGAGGAGATTAAGGCTGAGTCTGAAATGAAAATAAAGGAAGACAAAAGCAGCAGTAACTTGAAAGAACCATTGTCAGATAGGTTCTTGCAAGTAGCAAAATGATACAGTTTGACATAAGCAGTTACCACATCTTTAGGAAAGGGACTTCAAAAACAATATGGGATGGGAAATTTGAAGTTCCCTTTCTTTGTGAGCAAAAGGGTATTTTTACACACTACTGCAGGCTGTCCTAATTGGCAAAGGAACTCATCTTCACATGTTTTTGAATGAAGTCCTAGTCCTTCTGCCTTCAGTAAAGGCAAGTTTTCTCATGGAGTTTTACTGTGAAAGCTTGGAAATATTAAGACCAAAAAAAAAAAAAAAAATCAACGGAAAACACAAGTGCCAGAATAAAGACATCTGAATTTTAAACACAGTTCTACTACAACCTTCCTTTAATATGTTGAATGAATTCTCAAATTTCTACTTCATTTTCTTCATTTTTATGAAGATGAGATGGCAGCAATACATTTTAACTCATAGAATGAGGACAGAATTATGAGCATTTGCAAACCACTCTGATCTCCCTGAACAAAAGGACCTAGATTAGCACAACACATTATATCAGTCCTTAGAACAAGCTGATTTTAAGTGAGCACCAGCATTATGTAAATTAGTTACAAGAAAGAAATTAGAAGAAGATTCAAATACAGTCAAAAGGTTTGAGTAAATATAAAGTTTAATACAGATACCTACCCATTGGCTCCATATACATTTTCTGTTTGCACACACAAAATAGAAGTTACTGCATTTCCTAATTATATTGCAAAAGAAGATGACCATTCCATGAAGTTCCAACTACATTATTTCAATTCAGTAACCCTATATGTTCTCATAAAGCCTGAAATATTTATAGAGACACATGTACAGATCACCTTTCTAATTTTATAAATACTGAAAGAAAAAAAAACCATGATGCATACAAATCCAAGTTTCATGCTACTCTTAGAATTGACCGAAAAGTACAAAAACCACCCGAAATTTCCCATTACCTCTACAACACTATCCCTCTTCCTTGAAAACGTAAGTGTAATTTTGCAATTAACAAAACACATCATAGTTTCCCAGTTCATGAGAGTTCTACACAATGCAATTACAAGCTGAACAGTTCTTAGAATTGCCAAAGTTTCTGTACTCTCAAAGTAGACTGCATAGTGCTATGCCCAGAAAGTAAAGTATTCCTCAGGTTGTTTTTATGGTTTGTCCTCTGAAAAAGGAAGAGGTTCCATAGGAAAGAATATAAAATGCTAGGTACAGCTTAATATCCATAATTTCATGTTTATGCATGCTTATCTAGATCACAAAAATAAAGTGATAGCAAAAAATAAATCAATTTGACCTGCATAACCAGGGCATAGCTGAGAAAAATTCTATTTTCAGGATGGTCCCATGGAAATTATTAAAACTACTTCCAGAAATTAAAGATGTGTGAAGGTGCCTTTCTAGGATGACAAGCCTAGAATTATTGCCTAGACAAGCAATAATGACAAGCCTAGAATTATAGTTTTAGAACAGAAATTCTTCTATATTCTCAAGCATTTCTGTGAGATACACTAAAGTGGTCTCTTTCAAGACACTGAATACCTTCTCTGTGTCTCCTATGACAACAATGTAAAGGTTGTCAACTTCACTAAAATATATCAAAACCTAAGGCAAAATAAATGCAAACATTTTAATCCACCATTAAGGTTCACAAGAAGAAAGTAACAAGCAGCAAGGCATGTAAAAATTCAGAGTTCAGTACAAACATTACTCCAGTCATACCACATATTCTGTATGACAACACAATTCACTACAACCAGTAAAATAAAACCATGTATAACTGAAAAAGGAAACACATCAAAAATCTACAATGAACTTATTAACATTACATATGCAAAAAGCTCGCTAAAAGCTGCTGTAAAATTCTTAGACTGGATTCATTAACAACCCCCCCAAACTTGGGGTATTTTGGTTCCTGTTACTGCATGTTAAGGTGAACAAGCAACAACTCGTGCTCCTTCTCACATCTCTCATTAACTGTAATTAACATATCCATACTTCACGTATCCTGTCCCAAACTGTCATGTGTTCTCTTAAATGGAATTTCAACTGCTAGGGCCTCTAATGGAAGTCACGGCAACCTGGGAAACATTAACCATAGTTTTTCTCCTGTCCTTTTTTCCTTTATGTTCAGGAGACTGGCTGGCTCCTTAAATTAGGAACTTGACTTAAACAAGGAGATGCATGCATTGAAGCAGCATAAATAGAGGCCATCTCCATTTCTGTGCATGTGCCATAGCCATAACTGAATGCAGCACTCTTCCAGAGGGCACAGAAATCTTTTGAATGCCACCAAAAACCATGCAAGTCAAACTTTTGCACTGTTTAACAGGAACATCCGCAAATATCCTTCAGACTGGCACTTAAGGGAAACCTAAAATGCTAACTTGAAATGTGGCGCTTCTTTTTCCCCAACTGAAAACTCGAGCAATGTGTGTCCGTCCTCATACATTCACTCCCACTTACTTATCTCTACAGTCTCTTCCCTTCCCACCACAAAACCCAAAGTTCCATTTGCAATCCACAGGCATTCAAGACCAGGAATTCATGAGGCTGGCTACCAGAGAAAGGGGGCCTTTAAAGGAAGATAAAGCTACATTTGGCTTAACAGCTCCTCAGCACATGACTGCTGGTTACACCTTCCCATCATGAAGTGCTAATACAATGCAAATAAAAATATACACACCCCTGCAACCCGACAATATTTGGTTCACACATGCACATAACTAAACAGAAACAAGTTACTAGAACTTCTGTCACAAGATTGTCTTCTAAAATAATAACATCAGTCTCCAACGTTTAATATGGTAGTCCTGTAATACAACTTGAAACAGATCCTTACACATCTATTAACAAGGGAATAGAAGTCTCTTCTATGCCTATAATGTTTATTATAGGATCTCAGTTCTGGTCAAACAAAACCTTTAGACAGAATTTTTTGCCTAATCAGGAAAAGACAAACCTATTTTGCTTATGAAGGACAGATCTGGCATTTGAATGCACTTCTGTACTACAAGCATGGAAGCTAGAGAAATATAAAATAGTATGAGAACTGCATTACATTCACATAAAGGGTACTTTAATAATTCAAGGTTTATTTGGAGGTTTGTTTGCAACTGTAGGAAAGGTCAGACCTTATATGAATAAGGTATTAAGGTTTGCACATAAAGTCTAAGGTAAGGATAAGTAAAAAGGCTTGTTTACCATGCAGTTGCTCAGTGCTGTAGAGAGCTAACATTTTTAAAACCAATGCAGCGATAACAGAATGGATTACTGAAAAGATTCTGCATAGAGATCAGCACACATGCATCAAGAGTTCAACTGAAAAACACAAAATTCGTTAACACAGATTGTGAGAAGGAAGTTTATTGTTTGAAGAGCTGTGTGGCTTTGAATTACACTTAACTTTCTTATTTTAAATTTCTCATTGCTTTTCCTTGCACTTCTTGGAGTTAACACTTTACAAGACAGACTTCCATGCTTTTGCACTAAACACTTCTCACACTGTTTAGAGGCAGTCAGATACAACAAATTGTTAAGTTTGGACCTGGCCTGTGCTGTTCAAAAAATAAGTCATTACACCAACAAGCATCTACTTTGGACATCCATAACTGGATGCAGAGACAGCTATATCCAAGAGGATACAGAAATGCATATATACTGCTGCTCTGGCACTGCTAGCTAAGTATTTGAACACATACCTGTGCATATTCAAATACACACGTTTTCATGTTGAATAAGCTCAAACCAACTCTTACCAAAACACTCCCTCAAAGAAGACAGTGGGACACCAAAAATACTCAGAGCCTAGCAGGAGCAGAAACAAGGATATCACTTACTAGTAGCCAACAGGAGACAAAAATATTCCACAGTTGCAGAGAACACAAAAAGCATGTTTCAGGAAAAGCAAACGTCAGGCTCATACAGAAATGCTTCCACATCACCTACCCTACCCTGGAAGAAAAGCAAACACAGAAATTTCTAAGCTTGAGGAATATTTATTTCTGTTCTTCTAACCCAAGCTCCACTGATCAAACTCACAGAAGCCTTAATAGCATAAAAGTAATTTAATTTCATTCAATCCTTTTTGCTTCTTGATCTAAAAACAGAAACAACCACTTCTCCTGAAAACCCCTGCACCCCCTCCATATCATCCCCTCAAGTGTCTCCTGATAGGAATGACAGCACTGTAAGCTAGCAGAAGGGACCACAGCACAGACTGCATCAGGCACATCAGCTGCAGGTAGGGACACCTTGACCATCTGCAGCATCTCTACCCCTCTTTCACATGTGAGGTAGGAGCAGAGGAGCCCCACACTGGCTCAGACAACGGCCAGGCTGCAGAACAGGTGCCTTCCGAACAGAGTCACATCAACACAAATGCAGCACAGGGCAGGCATCATCTGTGCAAGCTGCACATCCATCAGGAAGGATTTAACCAGTCTGCACCTACTTTAGTAAGAAGCTGCAATTATTTTATCCTATGGCTTCCTTTACTTACTCGCACTTTCACATCATCATGATTTTGTTCTGCAGTTTAAACATGATTCATACCCTCAATTTAACTTTGATTCATAGTTTCTAATAACATCAGTCCATTGTCCTAACACTGCAAGGGGATATTAAACAAGCCTAGATGGTCTGGGGAATTTGCCCACCAACATTAAACACAAAATAATTGGTCTCCATAATATTGTTTTAGATAACAGTTTCAGATAAACAAAGTGTAACTGCAATGTGCTTGCTCTAAACGAAGAAAATAAAAAATAAATTCAACAAATGTTGGACAATATTGCAAAACCTTGTATTATTAAAACGCATATATAGCTTATTCCAAAGAACTGGTACCCAATTTCAAATGATATAAGAGCAGAAAAACAATCACAAATAAAAATTTTGAATTTTAAGAGTGGGTACTGCCCACAGCTCAATGTGAAGCTCTATTGTCTTTGTCCAGACTCTATCACCTTGCTTACTAGCTGCAAAATGTCACCCTCAGGAGTTTAGGTTAAATTGTCGGTGTTTTGGAAATGTATCTGGTAATAACACACACGCACGCACACACACACATCGATATATATTAAAAAATAAAATTAAACTATGCCTAATAGGTACCTAAGTTGCTTTGAACCCTTATTAATGATACACTTCTCTGTAGAGCAGAGAACACCCTAAAAATGAAGTGTTGAGCAGACGGCTTTTTTTAAAGTGTGATTTAAATATGTGGCACATGCATGACATGTGCCTTTCCTTGATTTTCCAGACACTAATTGTTAAATAAGACTTCTGAAGTACGCATAAATGCATGGAATTCAATAATCAGTCAAGTATTTAGACACAAAAGAGAAGTCAGCAGAATTTTATGGATAGACAAAAATTAACTTACCAAAACTGGAGTACATTCTGTGCTAAAAACATAGTCAGCACTACAAAAAAAATGTTAGAATAATACAAGTGCTTGTGCACATACACTGAGACACAAAGGAAATTGTTTCCATTTCACACATAAAAGCATAAATATCCTTTAGAATTGTACCATTTCCCTTATAAAATCTAAGTATTAATAGGCAAATTTTTTTATCAGAACTGCTTTTTCCCATTTAATAGGAGATCTACCTCTGTCCCAGCAGCCTGATACTTCCTTTTTACTGTCTGTATGGAATATTCAGCTCCCTTTCATCCACCTCTCTATCTTGTGTTTTCCAGTCCTTTTTCTTTGCCAGTGCTCCTTATTCCAAGCACTCTCCCCAGCACAGTGTCATCAATATTTTTTGAATATACATTCCTGCACACACTGATTCCAAATACAGCAAGCATACATACTCCATACTTGCATATATATCATTAGGAGACTTCTAGGACCTTATCCTGTCAAACCATATTAAAGTGACATTTTTAAGGCTGACATTCCATTTTCTCTAAGCTTGTTTTGAGCAGACATTTAGCAGAAACCTCCCCCCATTCAGGATTTTAATCAAGAGAGAAAATTAAGAAAAAGTTAAGTCTGCTATCTAGGAAAAAGATCTATTAGGTCTTGTCTGGGCTAGAGAAATGTATTCTTCTAAGAATCAATTTAGTCTTTGCAATGCACTTGTAAAATGTCACACGTTCACACACAGAAAGCATTGCAGATTCTGTTAAAACTAGTTTCATTAACTCTAAATGCTATTTCAGTCGGGCTGAATTAATGGGAGCTAAGTTAAAGGTTCACTGGCATTGTAGTTAATGCTGATCAAAGAGCCTACCCATCACTTTCCCCACAATATACTCAAGGCCCTTTGAAATCTGCCCAACTTCACCATCTCTGACACCCCTGCCACAAATCTGTGGGATGGGTACCCAAACCGCAATGCATTTCACAAAGCACAACTGAGGACAGAGGAAACCTGCGACAGCTTGAAAAGCTTATCAGCAGTGGACACTGCAGAGCTTAATTTGCTGAGTGAGAAACAATTCAAATTTCTAGACAAAGGCTTACAGCTATGGTAAAGCCTCCAAATCAGAATGAAAATCTAAACTTAAATTCAGGCTATCTGTACAAAGAACTAGGAGCCAGAGAGAAAGACAGATAGTGATCCATCCTCTGCTGGAAAAGAAAAGGATGCCTAAAGATCTCTTTCCCTTTTTTTTTTTCTAATATATGCTGTTAACATAACACTAACCTTTCGTCAAAATCACTTTTCAAACAGAAGAAGAAAAGCAACACGCTGAATTTTAAGAAAATCCTCTCCTTTTTCACTGAAGACAGTATTTTCATTTTGCATCAGGTGTTTGCTTTCTTGTAGAAGTTTTCTTTTATCACAAATTGTCATGTTTTTCTCATTATAAAAAAAAAAAAACATAATGATTTTTTTTTCAGCAGTAGCTGAAAGTCTGATAGGATGACTGATTCAGTATTGATACACTATGCATGCTGCAATGACAGACTGACATAGTTTCAAAAAACAAATAAATCACTTCCATTATGTCAGAGCACAATCATCAGAACAGCAGGATCACAACATGAGTCTCTTACTATGTCATGAAAGAACATAAAACCAAAACATGGCATCTTTGAATTTGTTTGAAATACATTTTAGTGAAACAAAATTGCACTTCAAAGTATTAACAATGCCTGCAAAATAGAAATTTAAAATGTTGATCAGCTCTAAATGAAAAAAAAAATGTTGCCTGTCTTTAATTTTCAATGCCTGTTTAAGAACAACTACTATATAAGCCAAAAGGCTGGTGGAAGAGATTTCTATTCCTAATCTAAGAAATAACTGAAAAAGAAAGAATAAAATATATAACATACTAGAAGTTGTTTTCTTTTCTACACAAGATCCATCATAATAAAATGTTAGGATCAATTAACAACAATTTCCTAGCACTGCACCAAGGCTGTCTAACCACTATAAATTCTGTTGTAATATTTGCATATAACAGTTTATTCACCAAACCATTGTCTGTTCAAGGCTATAAAAACTGTGGGAGACTCCTTTTGTAAATGAATCTTAATCAAAATTTGTTTTGAGCATTGTTGTATTTTCTAAGAGTCCTAATGCATCCTTTTCACAGAGCAGGGCATATAGCATTCAACATTCTGCAGGATAAACTACAGCAAAATTGACATTGTGGCAATAAAGGCTGCATCTCTATTAAAACTTACAGAACAAGGAGCCAACTGAGTTTTAAGTAAGACAAAGCACCACGTAGCTGTACTAGGAGTCTCATGTCTGTCAGCAAGTCTGTTCCCAGCTGACCAGGGTTCTGACAGATGATTTGGTATGCAAGTTCATTACTGAATCTGTCCCTACTCTGTACCTTTCATACTGGAGTTCTGTCAGGCCAATGAAAACCTGACAAACATCCTGCAGTGCGACACCATCCCTCTACGTAATGTGCGTTCAGTGCAGCTTAACGTACAAAAATGTTACAGTGAGTTATTCTCCTTTTATCAGACACTTATCTTGGCACTAGGCTTAATACGACATTTGATTCTCAAATTGGCTTTGTAAACACAAAACTGTTATGTCCACAGTCCATAACAAAAAAAGTGTTTTGATGATGATTGTTCTGATATAAAAGTTTACAAGCATTGAAGAACTACTGTCCATTACCCAGATGACTTTCGAAGACTCACTCTGCTTGAGATAAAATTGACATCAAAGAACCCTAATTCCAAAGATAAACAACAAACTTTAACAAATTCAGGGGAAATGTATGTAATACAATAAACTAGTACTTACTAACTCAGTTTCTCAATTCTTTTTAAATTCATTACTACATAACTGATAAAAAATGGGAGATGAGCAGGAAAATGAAGAAATACTGCATGCATTCCCATAGATTTATAGCTGAGTCTCCTCAGGAGAGAACAATTCCATGTGCTTCACTCACAATTTGTGTTGTGACTGACTACTGCACTCCTTTCTGGGACATGCCCCACAGTACAGACACACAAGGCACTCCCTGAACACATCAGTGGCAGGCCCACCCAAAGCACTGGATCACAGATGCCACTGGGATTAAGGTGAGCAAGGCAAATGCTGCCATGGGTGAGAGGCAGGATTTAGCAAACTGGCCTCCAGCACATCTCTCCAAGGAGTTCACCGCAGCTTGGACTGCATAGACAGCACATGGGTCATCACTTATCTTTATTACTTAGGAAGGATATCAGAAAGTCCCAGAGATAATATATCCACAAGCACGATGTTGTCAGAATGTCTGGAGTAGAAACTCCAAGATATCATCCCTAGTTCTCTTTGTGTGATGTGACAGCATTAATTGCAGTCCACAAGGGAGAGAAATGCTTGTCCTCCATGCAGCTGCCCAAAGAAACTCTACAAAGCCTTGTGCTTCACACTATTATGTGCTTCCCCTTGAAACTTCCTGCCCCCTCCTACATCCATACTCCTCCTGACTAAAAACGATCTTCGGTGACAAGCAGACATGAAAAAATAATGTTGAATTCCAAAATATACAAAATATGACACAAAGTAACACAAACTGAATCAACCTACAGCCAATACACAACACAACCCTTTCAAAATAAACAGCATTGGAAAATAAATCCACATTAAGGAACACACTTCTAAGACAGTTAAACTAATTATCTTCTAGGAAAATTTGGAGAATATACCATACTATTTTCCTGAGCAGAAAGTCTCTTTCCTAGGCAATGAAGTTTCACATCATCTAGCAAGGAGATCCAAAGAGTGAAAAAGAGTTTATGTATAATCTCATATACTTTTCATGAGCCTTATAAACTTCTGGCAGATTTAGTAATCTTCCATAAGTCTCCAGATTTCACAAGTCCTACTAAAATAAAATTCTTGACATTGAAAGAAAAAGGAAGTAGAAGAACACCTTAAGCAATGCCGTATTGACAGAGGGGAGAGTGAGGGGAAAAAAACACTTATTACAGCTCACAAACACATTTTGGGTTGCTCTTGAGGCCAAAAGATGTAAAAGAGACAAAATACCACTGATTCAGCACAACCACAGTAATTTCATGTCAAAACTATGAACTGCAGTGCAAAGCTCCTGCAATTCAAGTTACCCACACTTTACCTAATTTCAAGGACCAGCAGAAAGTTATCCATTCAGTAAGATATTAATAGCAGAGCTTTCCTTTCATATGTTTTGTATGAAATATGAGATAAGAATCTATTTTAGTGCCTACAAAGAGCAACATACATGGCAATGGCAAAAAGCTGCATATCATCCAAAAGAGGGACAGATGAAGACAAAGATGGAGCCCAAATAAACACCCAAGGACAGCACTTAGCAACTCTGAATTAATAATCAGTTGTCCTGTAATTTCTTTCAGAATTATTTCAGCCATGTTTATTTCCTCACACACAGAGAAAACTCACAACATGAAAAGCAAGTAAAATATAAATCTGTTGCAGATGAAAATCCCAAACCTCTGATTATTTTATTATTTGTATTTAAAAGGGAAAAATCATAATGCTGGGAAGTAAATCCTGCCTTTACTGTGGACAGCACCATTCACAGTTCTGAGACACCACTAGCTACACAGTTAATGTAAATCCAGCTACATGATGCCTTTTCTCTGAAAATTTAAATCATTCACAACAGCCCAATGGCCTTGAGCAACAAGCAAAAGAATACCCACAGTTATGTCCCTGACTGATGATAAAGCAAGACTGAACAGGATTCTTAACGAGAAGAACAAAAAGACACCTTTGCCATGGGGGAAGTCAAGAGGCCTGCTTAAAGTCACACTGTAATTTGTCTGCTCAGTCATCTCAGTCACTTTAGAGGACCAACCTTTAATCATAACATACACGTGCATTTAAGTTTGACCTTTGGGGACTTTCTGTAAAACCAACGAGAAGTTTTTCTATAGCTTTGCAAAGATGAACTTCATCAAGACAACTTCTATATGCAAGAAAAAGCAAACAAATCCCAATTAATCCACATTGCTGTTCTGACTTTGCCAAGCTTTCTGACCTTTCAGTCACACAATCCTTCTCAGCCTTGTTCCATTTGACTCAGATTTCCAGCCCGTTCTAATCCACAAGCCAAGACTTCCCATCATTCATACAACAAGTGAAACTTCTCTCACTTTGTCCTCTTTTCCCTTTGAGAGAGGGAATGCCTATTGCTCTAATCGCTTCTACATAAACATGAAATAGAGGAAGATCTATTTAAGCAAAACACTGGCACAAGAACAAGCATGTTTAAGCTAGCTGTGACTGTGTCTAGCCTGGAAATTAAGAGGTGTCAAAAAAAACCCATCAGAAGCTCTTCTAAAACACTCATCCTTAAAACATGGCACAGAGGAGAAAACTAACAAATGAACCAAGGCAGATATTTACAGCTTAGGAACAGAAATATGTTAAGAGGATTGTTTGAAAGAGCCAGAAGGTTCCTGATACTCATCTGCTCCCTGCAGATGAGCCAGGAGAATCTCTGATGCATTCACTGCCTGGTCAGAACAATGCAATTATACTGTTGTTAAAATCTTTGGATTGTCCTGTGGTTGTTTCCAGAAAGACAAGCGTAATATACTAACATGAACCTTTCCAACATAAGAGAAGTTCAATATAAACAGTTAATTAAAATCAACTGGGATTCACAAGTTGTGTGTGCATCAGAGCAGATGTACCCAGGAAATACCAGATGGCTTTCTGGGGAAACCACAAGCCTTTCTGGGCTACCAAATCTAGCCCCACAC
Organism: Aphelocoma coerulescens; assembly: GCF_041296385.1. Taxonomy (NCBI): domain Eukaryota; kingdom Metazoa; phylum Chordata; class Aves; order Passeriformes; family Corvidae; genus Aphelocoma; species Aphelocoma coerulescens. The sequence continues at coordinate 8,167,033 of NW_027184085.1, forward strand.
TACCAGAGACAATACCAGGCAATCCTTTCCATAATCAAATCTGGTCATTAAGGTAAGTTCATTTTACTGGCTCCCATAACTTCTCTCTGCAGATAATTAGAAACATATTTTTCATTTTTAATTTCCCTCTTTTCATAGGAAAAAATTTATGCAATAGATTTATTAGCAGGTTAAAGCAAAGAGCAATGGCAAGTTAAATACGGTTATTTGCACTGAAACAGAGCAATAAGGCCTCACCAGATTTGTCCAGTTACCTGAAGTGACAGCTGGACATTAAAAGCTGTGCTCACTTGAGTCTTATTCTGCACCATTAAGAGATGATGAGTAACATCTTTAAAATCATCTAAGGATCTTTCATCAATGTGTCCAGCAATATTTATAGAAACCAAAAACTTCTCCCTGAAGATAATGAAATATGAAGAAATCCACTCTGGAAGAGTTAATGTATTATAAAGGCTGTTAAATGCTTTGCTTGCATTTTTATATGATTACTAAAATTCTACTCTCTGAAGAAACTACTTGAAAGCAACACACTTACTTCAGTATTCTGTTCTCTGGATGTAAACAAAATTAGACCTGCCACTCTTTGTGACCATAATACATTTTCTCTACCACTTCTTTTATTTTTGCATTTTGAAATAAGCCATCCTCCTCTTGGTTCTTCCTACACAATTTCAAAGTGTCACAGCTTAATGTGAACAAACATGCCGAGAATAACCTCTACAAGAAGATTACTAAATGCCCAAATTGCACTCTAAAAATTCAGTTACAGGACTTCAGAAGACAGCAAGGGGCCACTTTATGGTCAAATTCCAAGCTGAGTTTACAGAACTACTGGGGGGTGGGAGGGGGGAAGCATCATTTTTACTAACAAGGACTTAAAATATGCAGAAGTCAAATGACAAACCTTGACATTGGCATTTTCACATTTCCAAACAGTAACACCAAGTAATTCAGATGGCAAACATGCAGCTTCATGTATCAAAACATGTGCCCATCCATGAGAAATGAAATTGTACAGCAGTAAGAAAAAGCCTGGCTGACTGCAAACTGCTGAAACATTGCTAAATCAATCATATTTGAACCTTCCTCGAGGTAGATGCACATCCAGAAGCCAAGAAGAGTCTTGGCCTGGCTACTAAATTTAAGCATAATCATGACTTGGTGGTTTAAAATCACGGATTAGGATGCCATTACAGCAGCATGCCAACTACTCCCTCACTGCACCTGCCCTGGCACCCAGGCAAGACCCAGACACTGTAAACAATGCCGCACTTTGGTCTCCTGGTTCACTCAGCCAGGGCGTTTTGAGAAAGTTTTGATAGCCACAATTGTTTTATTCGATTTTATTCTCACTACTTGGAATATACATCCTTCAGCTGACTCATTTTTTAAATCACTTCAGTACTTAAACTGTCACACTTGATGCATAATCTGACACCACAGAGTCATAGTTTGAATATTTCAGTTCTATTACTTTTAATTCTGTACCAGTTAATCATATTTTATTTAAAGGTAAAATGTTAATCTTCTGATGTTAAAAATCATCATACGTTACCTTTTTATGGCCACATATTAAAATAAGGATACTTGCCAATTACCTAGAGTCTTCTTTTCAGGATTTAAATGAGACATTGACAAGAGGTCAGCTCAGACTCTCTGCAGTACAACAGTCTGCTCTGAATGCCAGAGGTGCTCTCTTTAAATTTCCCAATACTTCACAGCTGAAATTAGCACAGCTCACCCGTTTGCTACTCTACATTGGTGCATCTGTATTTTATTCCTGAGTAAAAGGTGTACCAAAAAAGCATCTGGCTCCAAATTGTTTGCTATAAAATGGCTGCATGCCCTATTGCAAGCTCAAAACTCTGATAGGAACCCTTCAAAAATCCTACAGTTCTTTCTGAGACAATATCATCAAAATTTTTATTGTTGTTTTAATATTGCTACTTCTCCTGACTAAAAACACATCTCTACACACACCATCAGAATGAGGTTTTAGACTGCAAGCATTTCCCAGCAGGGGATTTTGTCTCCATACCTGTCTGCAAAGCAACTAGCAAATTGTTAATCATCTATAATTAAAGACACCACAAGCCCAGAACCCATCAGAGTACATCTCCAGTTTGCTCACATGGCCCTTTATGCATAAAATACACCTTTTCATTCCACTCCATGTACCTTTTTCTACTTGGGTGCCTCCTTCCAACCTCTTCTAAGACATGACAAAGACAGGTATTCTTTAATGTGTATTTTTATGTATAAAACAATGAAAATGGCAAACCTGTGTAATATACTTCTCTCAGTCTTTTCCTTGACCTTAAAATTCTTGGTTCTATTTAAAATTTTCACAGTGTGTCCATGAAATGCCATAACTGAGCAACATGCATACATTTAACCTTCATGTCACACAAAGGCCAGCAAGAAGTACTACAAACTTTTAAATAGGTGAGTAGGAGAGAAAACAGCAGAATTGCCCGACGCCACATCTGGTAAGTCAGGGAAAAGCAGAGAACTGGGCTGGAGAGCCACTGGATTTCCAGGCTCATTCACATGGATCATGTCTGGCTCATAAGCAACACACTCTGTATTTCAATAGTTACGTTTTCCTGTGACCTCAACTGCATACTGCAGGTTGCACTCACCTGCTCTACCTTCAGCACTCTACTTGCAATGGTAAGGAAGGCATCCTGAGATAAAGTTCATACAGAACCAGATGCAACATATTTATTTCATTTTCAAATGGAAGAAAAGCAGGGTGGTTTTGGTGGTGATGCTGATTATACTTATTTTTATTCCATCATATCCACATTCAAACCTACAATTACTGGCAGTGTTGCTCAGGGTTTTGATGCTCTGCTTTCAGTGCTGATTTCAGTACAAGTATCAAAGTTCTTAGGTATTTTTTTTTAAGAAGTCAACACTGTTCGTACAACAACTACCATCCATACTTAGCTAGCAAGAGCTCATATACCTCTGCCTGTCTGCAAAATGAAAAAAATATTTTAAGTGTAAAACTAAAAACCTGACAATGTACAACTCAAAATGCACTTCTGCTGACAGAGTCTAGCAGGTGAAACTGCTCCCTCCCTAAACCTTTACAGTGATGCTCTGCTGCCAGGAAATCCATGGATCACTGTCTGACCAGGCAGCTTGCTCTGTGAGGCTCCATGCCTTACACAGGTGGCAAGCTCAAGGCTACAATTTTTATTTTAACATAATTGCCCTGAATTTTAGAAGACTCTTCCTCCTTCAGGCAGAGGACAGTCTCTCACCATTCACAATGAAGGTATCTGTTATTACAACATTCGGAAGTGACTAACGGGGGTGAAAGCTAAGTTTCTTTTCTTACAGATTCTTTAGAATGAAACAAACTATATCTAAAATGTGCAGATATGCTTTTTTATTTCTTTTGCAGTTCAGGGGAGGGGGGAGGGAAAAGCATCACTGATTTGTATATTAAAGTGCAAGCATCTGTCCTACTGATGACATTCTAGGGAAGCACATTAGCATAAAATTTAACGATGTCAAATAAGTGGATGTGAAATAGGGACTGCGTAAAGACACTATTTCCAAGCCTGACAGAAACATCACTGTTTAGAAATGCAAATGATACCATTATGTTCAATAATTATATGAAAATATGAACAGTTCAGCATGTTTTCCAGCCCTGATGGCGGTTAATGGGATGTACGCTTATGTAAATAACTACTATTAAAGCTAATGCTGAAAAAAACTAATAAATTCATACTAAAGCAACTGATTTAGTACGCTTTTAAACCCCAGCAGTGCTCACTTATTAGAAAGGAGTGCATTCTTATGTTTAGAACTCATTACTGTTACAAGTCACTGCAACTCCATCAATTACCATGCATTAATGAAAATGGGACACATACAAAAAAAAATTATTGCCTCTCAGCAGTTTTCTTTAAAGACAAAATATAGGGGTATTACCATCACTGGGCCTTGAGGGGAACTTATCAGCAACATAATCCTTATTACTACAACTGTACTCCCTGTGCTATAAACCCTGGGGTATTTTTTGTCCCAAGAAGGGGATGACATTTTATGCAAATCTCTTGCCATAAGTGCAGTGAAAGTGACCATATTGCCATCAGTAAAAGCTTACCATTTCTACAGTTAAAAATGCATTCAAATAAACACATTCATACTAGGACCTGAACTGAAAACTGTGAATGTGAAATGAAAAATTACAACTCCTGAAACTAGACTAAAGAAGGTGTAATGCCAACAGAAGTAAGGATAAAAGGTATACGTAAAAGTCTTCAGTGAAATTCCTGTATCCGGATAATTCCACCCAGTTTTACACTTACACTTTTAATAACCTCCTAGAGAGCCATGGAATTAAGACTTTAAGGATGCTATTCATTCCTCTTTGGATGTTCTCTCCAATTCCTCAACATTACTCCAAATTCTCAGCCCTGGTTAAACATCACAACTCATAGGGGAAACAAAACCCAGAGTGCTATTATAGTAATGAATTCCTAAAGAAATTAAAAGCTGAGATTTACTGAATGTCTATAACTCTACAACTAACCCACTTTCATTTTCTAAGTAGTCTGTGGAAATGAGATATTAGTGTAACATCCACTAGATCCTAAGAAGTTTAGCAAGGCTAAAAATGCATTTATATTAGTTTGCATTGACTGGCAGTTTAAAATTAAGGATGGATTTGAGCAACCTCACAAGAGACTACGGACAAAGAACTGATGGCAAACAGAAAAGATTAATGTAGGACAGTTACCTGTCCAGTCTCAACTACTGTAAAACAAGATGGCACTTTGCTATGGGGAGACAGACTTGTAATTCTCAACTACAAAAGCACTGTCACTAAGGACCATGAAATCCCACATCAGCAGAAAGGGGTTAAGGAACAGATGCAGTTTTCATCATGGCTGAAGAGAGACGAAGTTCCTACAGGCCAATGTCCACTGTAAAAGCCAATGTTAAATTAATGCTATGCTTAAGTGCAATGCACTCCCCACAGCACAAGGCAAAAATAAAGCCTATCCCAGCCTGAAAAATTTCCAATCTAAAAGCAGGCAGCAAAACAAGGCTTTCAGAGGGCCAGCAGCTCACAGAATACAACAGCAAACACATGATGACAGTCACTGTGACAAATGTTTGATGGGAGAGAGATGGAATAAAAAAAACCCACAAAACTATCTGATTGCTTTCACTAAATCTCTGTTGAAAGAGAGGTATGAAGTGTTTTGCTATCTAGACCATTAAAACTATTTCATGAGTGAAGGCCACTCTAAAAACAGTAAGACAAATTTGCTACTGATTAATAATAAAGCCATTCATTTTATTCTTCAAATCTAAAGTAATTACAAGCCAGAGCATGGCAAATGGATTTAGAAGAAGCCATTACGTCAGAAGAATCCTTTAAAGAAGAACAGTAATTTAAAAGACTGAACTGAATAATGAACTCTCCTGAACAACAATTATTATGAGATTGATTTATTGAAAGTGTATTTAATTATGCAAGAAATGTTCAAACTTTCCAAAATAGTGCAGGAAGACAGAGAAACCAATAGCAGAGTCAGCCCTACGTCCTCATTATAGTTGAGAAGCTGAAGCAGATGGAGAATTCATTTAGTTTAGAAGGATAAAGTACATCAATTTCTCTGAATCCACATTTCTAGTCAATTTGTTACAGTACCAGCTTCAACAATTAATGATCTCATTTTCCCATTTGTGCCTCCTTTTAAAAGATCTCAGTCTTTGTTTTCAAATGAGCCAAATGTCATAAAGAAAAAATTTAACTCCAACATCACTTTGAAAGCTCACATGCCTAAAGCCAAATGTTTCAGCAATAACCACAGAACCAGGGGTAAAATTCAGCCAGGTAAGTAGCCTGGTCAGTACAAGTATCTGGAAAAAGCAGGAAGATCTGTCTTTCACCTGAGTCACTTAAACTGACCAGCCTGACTCCTACAGAGAATTTTTTTTACTTGAACTGTTTCACTTCTTTTTTCTTAAAATACCTGATATTGATATATGAGATTGCCATGGCTGAATGTGCATTTCCAATGACAGGTGTCTCCTGTTCAGTTTAGACAGGGGCATCCCATCACCATATCCAGTTCTGACATGCCCACCACACAGTTAATATAGATGATACCATAAATCTGTGCTTCAGATACTCAGAGCTAGGAGACATGCTGTCTGGGAACCATATAGCTAACCCATGGCTAACAACAATCTGCCAGAGCGGAACTCCAGATCTTACTGAGTTTCAAAATCATCAAGTCTCTAGTACCAGGTAGAGATCATCACAGGGTAAAAACATTATGAAACGTGGGAGATGAGAGAATGCTACTGGCCCTCAACACTCACCTCAGGGAAACTCCAGAATTCTATACAAGAGCTGTTGGGTGGGAACATCTCTTCAGTCAGACACATACAGAACACCATTCCACCTTTGGTATAAAACACAGAGCAAATCTGCATCTCCCATTCCACAGCTGTATTTCTATGCCAACAGTACAATCTCATGGACAATCCTGCATCACTGAATGCAGAGTTTGAGGGCAAAAAGCCTGTCCAGCTCACTACAGAGGCGCTTGTTGACTGCTTAGACGCTGCCTGCTGATTCTGGGTATTTTCATAACATGGGCGGTGTGGTTAGATTGGGCTCTAAGGAACTAACTGGGATTAAGCACAGAAAGCTTCAAATGGATCTCCAGCCATTGATCCATTTGAACACTCAACATTACAGTATGTTTCACCTTGCTTTAGTTTAAAAGTTCATGAAAAATTCAAAATATCTTATTTACCCAATAGTCCTTGACTGATTCTTCTACATTTAAGTTTGTAAATACATACATTATTTAACCAATACTGCAGTTACAGAATAGCATATAAATATTCAGGGACTTTTAATAAGTGCAGCTTTTTTTCCATAGACCACAATGGTTGCTTAGAAACATTTACTAGTAGGATACCTGAAATAACAGTAAGAGAAACACCTTCAAAGAGTGAAGTAGTTGGATAAAATGGAAGAAAGGAGCAAAATACTAATTTTTCATTCTCCTCACACACCTTCAAACAAATTATGATGCACAAGAAGATATATAGTATGCATTCACATATGAAAAATAGAAAGGGAAAAAACATAAAATGATAAGCTGAGGGAGCCAAGTTAAGAAATAAAAGGAAAATAATGACGGTCATTTCAGACCCTCAGTTCATAACTTGTCAGAAACTATACCATCAGGAACAGACTTAGCCAAAGTTAATCTCCAAAATTGTTACTGAGTTTTAAATAAATAGCCTGACTTTCAAAAGCACAAGCTTCCTGCAAATGGCAAATTTGCCTCTATACAGAAATTTTCTTCTTGCTTGCTTTTTTTTTTTTGGAAGGGAGTGGCAGGGGCAGGGGGCACATCAAGGCAGGGACCCATTTTCACATATAGATGGCTTAACTCCAGTGTTAATGTCCACATCCCACCTCCCCCTGACACTGCGCTGTCATTTTGAGTGCAGACTGTCCCCTTGCCAACAGCAGCATCTGGGAGGCACACACACATGAATCTGCCACGCAGGACACTGGGACCACACATCCCACAAAACATGTAGCCACAGCCTTTCCGTGCAAGACCACCTTTGTTCCCTCACCTGTGACAACAACTTGGTGAGTCCAATTAAAAAAGGAAAGGAAGCAGAATACCTGATATTTTCAGAAGATCAAATTTAACATCATAGGGAAAATAAGGCAGCAAGTAAATTCTTTACTCTGATACCTCTTTTTCTACCATTTTGTTCTTTGCATTAAGCAAGTCAGTAACTCTTTTTCTTCTGAAAAATACTACTAATTTTACATTAACACAGTAAGATAGGAAAAGGAGAAAATATGTAAGTGGCTCTAATTTATGTATGCAAGACTAATGTAATGAACAGTACTATGGCAAAACTAAAAGCATTTTATTAAAGTCTCTAGATAATGCTTATAAAGCTCATTATTCTTCCAGCAAATTAATATTCTATGTCTCACTAACACTATAAGCAAATGAACTGTTTTAGTTAAACTAATATTCATGTTAACTGCATGCAAAACCAACTAATTAAGTAGTTCTGTAATATTAAGGACATATGTAAACAGAGTCTGTGATCAATTTTAAGACTAACCAAGTAAATCATACAGGATCTGTAGTGTGAATTTGGCTGGGTCTTCAGCAAGCCCGTCTACTGGAAGGTGTCCCTGTCCAGGGGTTGGACCTAGATGATATTTCAGGGTCAAACTATTTTGTAAGTCTATGTTCAGTCCGAAAATAATTCCAACAAAAAGCTTAAGCAACCCAGCTTAAGTTTATATCCTAAATATAAACTAAAACAGCAATTTAATACAACAGATTAGTTTAAATCTACAAAAAGAAAAAAAGTTTGTAATAAACAGAATCTCTTCTTCCCTTTATTTGCCTATTCTTTGACTACATAATAATAATTTAAGCAGTGCTTAGAATTCAATAACCAATTTTTAAATTATTTTAAAAGAAGTTTCCACTTCACCTATTAATAAATCTTCACAGAAATGTTAAGGCTACTTTTTCGTCTTCCTTTATGCAGCACCATCAAATTTACATGAAAAAAAATCCCTAATGGTGATAACAAGAAAAGCTAAAGACCACAACATAATTTCTTTGAGCTACAAAATATCAGTAGTATTTGTTTCTTAATAATCCCATCACAACTTTTTTCCTAAGACATATATCTTGACAGTATTGGGGCATCTTACAAAGGATATTTTCCTGATTGTTAAATTAAATTATATTTGGGACCTAAATTAATAACAGATGCCTGAAAATATGTCAGGGAAAAAAAAAGTCACAAGGTTTTCTATTAGCAGCTCCTAGCTAAAGTGGAAAAAGAAGCAGCACAAGTAGTCTAAGTGCATAACATGGCACACACTGGTCATCCCTGACTGTAAAAATGCAAATGAAATAACACAAATAAGAACAAGGAAGTTGCGAGTCACACACTCCAAAGCCAATGCCAGAATTTAGACTGCCACTAAAAGCAGTTTAGTCACCATACAGCAGCAAAGAGAACACAAATACCAAGAGTGGATGCTGTAGAAGACACCAAAGGAGGTTACACATGGCAATTCTTCTCACATGAGGTTATTCCCAAATTCTGTTACAAAAGTTCTGAGAGTGCTCAAATACCCTGAACAGACACATCCCTGCCTGTATCAGCTGTCTTAAAACTGTCTGACTGATCCTAGGTCACCTGCCACCATCCTGGCTTTTATTAACCCTCACTGCTTATCCCAAACATTTCTGAACCCATCAGTCACAGGCTTTTGTTGCTTTCACATCAATCATGTCCAGCCCAACCTCCTTTTCCAAATCCTTCCTTCCAGACAGGTTCTAGATCTCACTTTTCCAATACACACTCCATTTACGTTTTTCCCCTTTATTTTTTTACATAAACTTCACTTTCAGAAAGTGATTTTTTTTCCCCACACTTTCTCATCTTTGTAGTTGTAAGATGCTTTCACTGTGGAGGGCATCAAGAGTGGGAGCAGCTGTTACTGGATTATCCAGTTCACCCCAGTTGGGCAAATTTTAGTAAAAACAGCAAGAGATGTCATCCCAGCATGCATACCTTAACACCACATCTCCTAAGAACAGCAGCAGTTCTTAGGAGTTCTTTCCAGTTTATTATAAGCAAAAGAGTTTATTATAAGCAAAACAAAGTTTTGATCCTCTCTTGGTTTTGGAACACTTTTGTCTGAAACACTTTGGACGAAGTTTCTTTTGAAGTAAGTCTGAAGTGTAAATGTCATGAGACCAAGCCAAGCCAAAATATCTACTTTTGACCAAATTATAAAATGATAGGCTTAAATACCGCTTTAGGAAGAAGGTGTAGACCAGCTGACTACTTGAATCCCTAATTTTCCTTAATTCTGTGAGACTAATTATTTGGCAACCCTGACAACAGGCTGGACTATTTATGGTTGACAGCATGCTCATCACTGTTGTTCTCCATTAACAGCATGCCCTAGTACCAAGTACTCAATTTTCAAAGTTTCAACTGCTAAGGAAGGGTAGAATTGACTTCTAAATCTGCATGAATTTTTATATTATAAATATAGTTTTTATATATATTTATTTGTATTTTTATTATATATTATAATTATTATTTTTATATAATATATATTATACATATATTATATATATTTTATATATATTTTACTTATATATATAATACCCAGACAGCACTGAGAAGTTCAAAAGCAAATGTGAGCTTGGGCTGCAGACAGAAACTGTTCTTTAAATACTGCTAAGTTACTCAAAGTTTTGTAGTGAGATCATTGCATACCACACATTTCTCTACTCCCAAAGCTTCTGTCATAATACATCAGCAACGAATTTGAATAGAGGGGATCCTCACAGCTTCTCAGGGGGAAAAAAAACAACCACAACAAAATAAGGATGGATTTTCCTCAAAGTTGGGATTTCAAGCACCAAACAATACTTCTCCTCCAAGAGTCTCAAGGAAAAAAAAAAACAAAACAACAAATACATGTTGCTGAAAAAAACCCAACACAATCCCTTACCAATTTGAAACTAAACCCTTGCCAATTTGAAATTGCACTTTGCTGGATTGCTGCAGCTGTATCAGAAGCACCAATTTATTACTGCAGGGTAGTTTTAAATACTGCAGTAAAGAAAGTAATCTTTTAGAGGACAAATTAGCTATGCAGAGGGAAAAACAAAGGTAAAATTGATTTTAACAGACTTGAAGATTTTTTTCTTATGGAATTATATCCCTGATATCTTATTTGCAAGTGGACACTACAGTCCAGAAGAACTTAAAGAATTTCAAGTTGCTGTATTACTTGAAACAGCCATAATCTGTATTCAGCATCAGCAAGTAATTTCTACTATTCCTTGTCTCCACAACAAGCTTTAAAAAATTAAGTGATCAGAATTACGCTGAAGATCTTGAATCATTCATGTATGATAGGCAAGTATTGCAGTAGTTAAAATTACATTGTTTTAAATTATAACCTTGTTTTATATATCTAGGTTTTACAGAGTTTTATGAAGTGTAAAATTGCATGCATTAACCTTCTGCCATATCTACCAGACTTCTGGAAAAGTATTCATGCTTGTGAAATCTATTTCTGGTAAAGAAAAAAATAAAGGGAAAAAACCCCCAACAATAAAACAAGCACACGTGTCTACTTTCCAGTAGCCAAATAAACTTTGTATGAATTAGTGAAAGCTTTGTGTGGATAAATTACAAAAAAATCGGGAACATGCATCCCACCCACATTCATGAGCTCACTGAATACACAAGCTCTAATACACAACAAAATACTGGCTCCAGTGAAATCAATGTCAAAGAGCTGTTGTCACACCTAATGGCTCTTGAAATACCTCAGATCTAGTATTTTCCAGTAACTGTTCATGGCCAGCTAAATTTGTTGATAAATATATTATTTAGTACAAAGAGACAAAATTCTTCCTAAAAAATTAAGTCCCATTGGGCTACCAGGGATGTTCTAGGTCATCAGGGGCAATGCCCTGCTGAGAGAGACCACACATCACTGAATGCCTTTCCTAAGCCAAGCAAGTTCCATCATAAGGAAAGCACTGTTTTGGTTAAGCCTCTCAGTGCTAAACTGTGAAATTGGATTGCCTGAATTTTCAAGAACCCTCCTCTAAATTCATGTTTAAGTTTCTGAATTATCAGTTTCAGCACTGGCCCAGAGCTTGAACAGCCTCTTTCTGTCACTAACTTCATTTTTAACTTGAACATGGGATGGCTCAGGACTGAAAATAGTACTGCATACTGGGCTCCATCTTGCTTTTTAAAACAGCATTACTACCCTGCCTATTGGAAATGCAGCTCCCAATGAATCACACACTATTTGCTTTTGCTGCAGTTGTAGCCCTGTGTCTTCCCTATCCCACTGTAGCCAACCCTTAGCCCGCTGAGAAATTTAACAACAAAGCACCAATATCAGAGATTTGGAAGAGATATGAATAAGAGAATTTTGTAAAGATGTGTCACACAACAGAAAGAAAAACTGCAATTCCTGCAATAGTGACCTCGCATGTGATATTCCAGGACTGGGACTACGGATATGCAGCTTAAAGAAATGCAAGTCACAGACTGCAAGAAAAGAGAAACTGCTAACTGTTTTTATAAACAAACAAACCAACCCTACACCAAACAAAAAGTCTAGGCTCGCTAAACTTCCTAGTACATCTATTTAGTTCATATGCATTTAGTGTAGATTCTCTTTCTCTGGACATGGAGAGAAATGGAATATCATGCAAGTCTTAGACCTAAATTACGGCCACCTAACAGAATTAATTAAGAAGAAATAAAAATCTATAATCATATTTTAATGTGTAAATTCCTTATTGTCATTTCTTGTTGACAAATATCTATTTCATAGCAAAACAACATCATAGGAACAGCTGGATGGCAGTTTTAAGCTCAAATGAACCAGTGTCACATGCTGACAAGTCATCTCTCTGATTGCTTTTGAATGGCAGCACATGAGATTTATTCTATGCCATATAGAATTATAGAACAATTATTTCACTTTTTATTTCAGTGAGCCATTGCACATATTTTTAAAGGATATCTTCCCTTTCCTTGATGATAAGTTCATTCTGCTCCTCTAGCTGTCTGATCTTCTTCTCAAACGACTCCTGTTCAGCTTTCAGCCGCTCTTCTGTCACTTCTTTTTCTTCACTTACCCTGAAAAGAATTTGAGAAAAATAAAATATATGCCCATTACCACAGTGCCTGACTTCCAACTCCTCCGCCACTTTGCAGGTAAATGGATAACATCCTCTCCACCCTTAAGCACGTTAGTTCCTCACGATGTTTATTCTAATATATTACACAGGAAGATGTGTAGACTTTATGCAGTACATCTCTTTTTTTTCCAAAAATACTGGTCTCAGTAGAGCACAAGCACATTAATGGGCAGCATGGAAGAACAAAGTAAGGACCTGAACCCCCACAATTGGGTTTTTCCAGTTCAATTCCCTCCAGCCATAATGAAAATTCACTGGGATACTTACAAACTTACAACATGAAGACAGAAAACTCACATGGGAGAGCTTAGCTAACATGACAGGAGGAAAATTCTGGAAAACTTTTCTGTTTCTTAATCTATAAACTAATCCTTTCACCTTTACTGGTCAAATACAAGTCCAGGAAAGAATCATTTTTCTTATTAGCTTTCTCCAAACAAAACAGTTTGTCCTTTTCTGAGGATTTTCAAATATCAAGCTGCAGGAGTAAATTTTCCTTTCTGTCTGGGGCATGGCACCCTGTATCTTGCTGCTCAGTGTAAATAATTGGATCAAGATTAAAAGATGACAATGTGAGAAAGGCTTACAATGATCATTTATTCTGCACCTTAAGAGCAGGCTGTAAAAACAATTATTCTGGTATCACGTAGGCAAGAAGATCATTATGCACAGATGATCCTGTAACTATGCTAGAAAACCTGGCTTGGAAATCATGGTTCTATAAAAGCTCCACAAAAATATTAAGTAATGAGCTTAGACTAATAAATATTATTGCTCTGCACTTAGGTGATTTCTGCTGCTGAAGGCTCTTAAAGTTCAGTCTTTTATGATGATGAAACAGCTGCCACTACACAGGTGACAGGAGACCAAAGCAATACAACTTTTAGAAAACTCCAATTTTAACTTCTTTAAGTGGAATAATCTTACAGGAAGAGGAAAGAGGAGGGGAAAAAAAGAAATATATATATATATATAAATATATATAAAAGTATTAGACTAAGCCTTCCACTCATCCCATCAGACTCATATTCTCAACAGAATGTTTCATTCAAGGACTGAGCCATGCATTTGATACCATGGTTTCCCTTAAGAGGGCACACATTTGTTTTGATCTTCCAGTGGAAAAGTCATAAATACCACAACTGGGTCACTCCCCTGGGATGAACTACAGACAAGCAGTATTCCCCAACTCCAAGATCAACCCACAGCCCTTCCCACATCAGCTCAAGCAGACTGCATGAAGTTGGAAAGAAAAATACTGAAACTCACACTTTTTCCTCAACAAATACCATATAATCAAATTCTTTAAATTAGGCCAGTTTGAAAGCTTGGATCAAACTATTAATTGTAAAGTTTCTAAAATACAGGAAAAAAAAGATGCATTGTGATGCATAGTGTAAAAGCATTCTAAAAGTCAAATGTGCAGGGTCTCACTTACAACCTTGGGCCTGGCCTGGGAAAGTGTGATGAGTTCAACCTGTTCCCTAGGCCCCTTCCCCTCCATTCACAGGCTGTCAAAAAGGTTGTGCACGCAGCATTAAAGAAACGTGGTAAAGAGAACCACATGTATCAACTCTGGACCCACAACAACACCTCTGCATTCCTTAGCTAAGCAGGCAACAAACTTTTGAGGAACATCCATTACACATCCTTGCAGTAACAGCCACAGTACATTTGCCACAGGCTGCAGACAGAGGCTTTCATATCTTACCATGGCCCATTTGTTTCCTCTGAGTCCAGAGCAACCACCTAAATGACTATAGCATGTATGACCTTCCTTCACATAATCAGTGAAGGATGCAAAAACAAAAAAAAAATCAATTAGAAAACCACAGTGAAAACTGCAATGACCATACGGATCAAAGACAGTAAGGGAACAAGCAGGGCAGGGAACTGGAAAGGGAGAACAAGTACCATCTCCAAGATGCTATGGAAGGAAGGAACCTTGCTCAGCAACTTGAAGGAGTGATGCTGCATGAGAAAAAGGTTTGGGGTAACAAACACTGGGCTATGCTGGCACCCAACAGCACTAAAGTTGAACAACAGTATAAGAAAAAAAGAGTATGAAAGGACAGAACACTAGAGAAATCAGACTAAACCTAGCAGGCTTTACTCATCTCTAGATTCTGTGATTTGTTGCTTGTATCAGTGTGCACCACATTCACGTGCTGTGTTTGTATTTAACACAGATCACAGCAAGCTGTCACACTCCCAGACACATGAATATATTGTGCCACATATCTTGTGCAGTAAATGACTGAGAACAGTAAGTGATCTTAGAAGAAATGTGGCAGTATGTGTTTATGTATCACAAAGCAGGAGACAGCCCATAAAGGGCACGAGAAATACAAAAGACGGTTACTCACAGGAGGTGGCAAAAGGAAGTTAGAGAAAAAGAATACAAGAATGTCATCAGATTATGCTGGATTTATGTCACTTCCTATAAATAGCTCAGTGAGAGGTTTTTTATATACTTATTTCTTTGCCTTCTGGCAGTAAAGAACATATGATTTTTAGCAGAACTATGGAGGGCTTCACTGATGCTGCACAAAAACATTGCAAGGCTCATATAATGCTCCTCAAAAGTATTTTCACCCTCTGTTCACCCACTTGGGTCAGAAAAGAGCAGCGAAAGAATGAAGGCACAACTACAAAGGGCACAACTGCTCCACTGAGCAACATGCTGGTGTCCAGCTCCATTGTTCTTGCTCCCAGGATCAAACAGAGGACTGACAGCTGAGAGCAAAGACAATGAATCAGTGGAACTATTCCTTCCATTTAGTGTCTGCAACTTTTTCTTGCATGCAATTCACATTCACCTACCTTGTGCCACAGGACATGCACCATCTTTGTTCAAGATTTGTTTTAAATCTAACAGTTCAAAGCCTATGTAATTCTAGATTCATTTAAATAAATATTTTATTTTAAAGGCACCTCTTTAGGAAAATAAAAACTCATCATACAAATATATTGACAAAAAGCCCTCCTGGGACATCAGCCTTAGGGTTAAAATTAATTCCTATTTCACCAGTTCCAATTATTATTGTATGGTCCCAAGTCCACTGCTGATACTAGCATTTCTGCCTGATGTAAAGAAGGAATTGATCAAGGCGTTTGCTGATGACACTGACTCATTCCACTGAGTAAGCAGGACTCATGCTCTCCAGGTGGAATTTTTGAAGCACTGCACAAGTCAACAGCACTTCAACTTTTATTTGTTTAATGAAAAACTGACATGTACAAAAAGACTGATGGTAATACTCTGATCAGCACTACACTAGGGACAGAACTCAGCCCTTTCTGACTGAAAGCAGAGTTGAGAAAACAAATTAAAGACAATGTCTTCTATTTTTTAAAATCTTAAAAAATGAGCTTTCACCAAGAGAAATATGAAGTGCATTAAGGACATTGCGGCTCAGCTAGTTAAGACAGAAGACAAACTAAACTAGAGATATAGACACTGAAAACTTCACTGATCAGTCCTACACTCCTTGGGAACATTAATCTTTTCATAAACGCCAGTCTGGTATTAGTCTGCCAACTGGCCAGCAAAGATGAGAATAGTTTGGTGGCCATTCCTGAAAACTACAAGTTTTAAATTCCAAGCAAAGAATGGCATCTGGAACATGCCCACCCCGGGAGGGGGAGAGGGGGGGGAAAAGTAAATCAAGCAAGGGCCAAGATAAGGCCATCATGCAAAGCCCAGAACACACAGATGTCATGGAACGAAACCAGGTATTCCAACTGAAGAAGCACTCCAAAGAGACAGAAACAGAATTTTTGTCCAAGGATCAGCATTCACAAATTTGATAAATTTTACTCAAGTATCATGTGCCATTTGTACACATTAGAAAAAAATAACAAAAAAAAGCTGTGGGCCCCAAACCTAATTGAAATTGCTACACAATGGATAAATTTTATGATATGCAACCAGAAAAATACAAAACTAGATTTCACAGCATGAATTTATAGCTACAAATGACTTTTTAAGCACAGAAGGTAAGTGTGATTGGTGATACAATAATCCTGGGCATGCTTTACCTATCAACACAAAGTAATTTCCAGACAAGCTTAGGGATATCTCATTTGCAGACTCACTGCCTGACCAATTAAGAAAACTGCAGCACAAAATTGCTTCTAAAGTAACACGCAAAAAAAGAGAAAATATTTTGATGTTAAAGCCAGGTAACAATTTGGTTAAATATGAAGTATCTTCAGGAGAGAAGGCAACCCAAGAGGTCAAACACACAAGATTTGTAATACAAACCACAGGCAAGTTTTCCTTCAAAGATCTTAAGAACTGTAAGAAAAAACAGATATACAGATACACACTATAATAGCTTTACTGAAACCTCTGCAATGGTTTCCAGTTCTGTAACCAAATTAACATTCTGTTTTGATGGCCATTTTCGCAGTTTGTTAGAAAATTTCAATTTTAGTTTATCAATTTCAACGTCATATCAAAGACAGTAGAAAAGACTAGTATCCCAAACTGCTAGCACCCTACAAAGAGTTTAGGAATCCAAGGAGAGAAGCATTTTGTCAAAAAGGGATAAAGGGCTGCCTGAAGGCTGTTCTAGTAGCTGCCAGCTACTAGAGTAAAGTCATTCTGGGCATGCCTGTGATCTTGACCAGAAAAACACTAATATAATAGCAAACACCATCTTGTCTCTCATTTGGAAAGGGAAATCACTCCCTCCCATGGGTGCATAAGGGCATTATGATACCTTTCTACCTAAATTGCTTTTGAAGATTTGTTTGCAAACACAACAGGAAGCCAGCTTTCTCCATGTTTATCTTATTCAAAGAAAGAAAGAATGCAAAATAGTTCGATACCAATTTTCGCCACTAAAAACAAAAATTAAACTTTCATGAACCATTCTACATCACTTAGTCAATGCCTCTGCTCACTCAAAAGGCAAATTTCATATGTGAGCTGTACAGGCATCTGTGATCAGGGGGAGAAGTATTTCTGATGTACCTTCCATACTAGGGGCCCCGAAGTCACAGAACTACGGCTATGTATCAGTTAGGAATGAAGTGAATGCTTGCAAGCACACACACATTCACTCTCTCTGCTAAGGCGTTATGATCCTCTTCATTCAGTCAAACGCCAAGACAGAGAGAGTTCTCAAAATCTGCATATCACTTGAAGTATTTCACTCTAGAAAACTTCATAATCATTCTTAAGTGTGGTGTCTAGCAAGTCCTTAATGTTCAACAGTCAACTGGCTACGTCCCAGTGGGCCCTGCACTGCTCCTTCTCAGAAGAAGCTGATGTGTCCTGACACTGGCAGCGACTACGAGCACAAGAACCTTTCTGTGTCTTCACCATGTCACTGCTCATTTCATTACATAAGCTGATGACTGCTTCAGGAGCAGCCTGCAGGAATAAAAGCTCAGAGAAAGTCTTCTTTGCCTCTTTTGAAAGGACTTTGCTCATAGGGAGAGATAAAATTTGCTCTAACTGTGCCACCTTCACCACCAAGCCAGGAGGACCTTACTGAAAACATGAAGGTGCCACGCTGGTTGTCTTTGAAAATAATGACTGATCACACTCAAGAGTCCCCCATTTACTCACAAAGCACTTGGTATTCATGGGCATGACTCATTCTTCTCAGAAATTCCTCTACAAAAGCAATTTTAAAAGACTCTGCTGACACAATAAATTAAAAAGCTCAAATTTGCAACATTCGAGTGTTTTAAACTTTGGCTCCTGTCTCCCATTCTCATTTCACCTTAAAAGGATACATTCAAAGAAAGGCAAGATAATGGTTAGATTTACAGGTGGCAGCACAGATCAAAAACTACGATTATTTAGCCCAGAAAGGAGGATTGGAAAGGATACGGCTGAGTCCTTTCTTTGGACCCCATCTCAAAATCCAATTCCATAAAATTCTGAACAGCTAAGGTAATGTCAGCCACTGGAATCCCCAGCAGCAGATCTTTACAGCCCAGAAACTATTTTTTTTTTCAGAGAAAATGATATTAATGTAGCCAGCATCAGAATTTACTCATACCAAGAGAAAGTCTGACACTTCAGCAAATTAACAAATGCACTGGCACACACATCCTCAATGTTCAAAAGTGCAGTGGGAATGAGAGTTGGAAGAAGAGAAGTAGAAAATAGGAAGAGGAAGAAAAGTACAAGAGAGCTCACTCCTTCAGCAGTCACAGAAGTTGGGGAAAGACCACTACCCTGAACTGCTCAAGCAAGACCTGGCTAAAATTCAAGCCCCAGGAATCAATCGTATTTTGCAACAGCTTTCCACACAAACAGAATTTTACCACTTTACAAGAGCCTTCACACAACTACTTACTGACCAATCTATTTCTTTTCACCATCCTGCAACAAATGTGCACAAATTAGCCTCAACTACCATTCATAAATTGTAGCAAAATAAGGAACAGTGAGGTATAGTCCAAGTGAAACCTTTATTATTCCAAGTATTTACTGCAGGACAGTGTTTCTGCAGAACTTTCAGCATTCTGCTGTTCCTTTTTCTTCTCCAAAGTAGCAAAGAATGTTCTACTGCTTGTAAAAACTCTCTATCATTGCACAACTAAGAATGAAAATTATGGAGAGTTTTAAAAAAGTGACGAGGTGAGCGGAATTAAAGTTCAACTTCCCTATTACTCTGCAAAGGACTTTTAATTACATCCAATAAAAATATGATTAGGTTTAAAAATAAAAGAGAACTAAGTATAAAATAATAGTGTTCCACTAATTTTACTTTTCAAAATTAATGTTGCTGCACCTTCTATTTTTCTTCAAAGAAATGTCAGGCAGAAATATCAAACTGTCCTCAGGGAAAAATCACAGCATCTGAGATTTAAGAAGAATCTCATGCTCGAATGAATTAGTGTACTACTATTCACTAGGGAGCAGTGTATTATGAGGAACAATGTAATAAAAGGCTTTTTTTAATATTAGAATATACCTCTATATATCAACAGTGGCAACAGTGTCCGAATAGCTCCAACATCTGACAATTTGTAACCAGGCTTCCCACCAATCTACTTTTTATGACAGTCTTAACTATACATTTTCTAACACAAGGCATGATAAAATAGAGTTGCAAGCATGAAGAACTTCAGAAATTACTAAAATACTGTATGGCAAGAAATCCTATATTAGTACAAATTATTAGCAGGTAAAATGGTTCGCTGCATAAGGATAATCAGAGAGAAAATATTCCTTGCTGCACCAGAGAGTTATTGCATGACCTTGAGCAAGTAAGTTAATTTCCCTAATTTTCCAAATTTTCCTATGTAAAATGAAAAAGGACAGTAATGCTTGCCAGTTATTGCACAGACATAAGGGATCTATGTCAGAAATCATTTCCTTATTACCAGAGAACCTACATTTTGTTCTAGAAAAATTTTTCCTTTAAGAAGTCTAAGTATGTACACTAACTTTTAGCCCAAAGGACCTGGGATCATCTCACAAAACCTTTCCCACTGATGTGGCAAAGCCTGCCAAAGGCCCATGTGCTCCTCCTCATTTTTACAGCCACTCTGTAAGAAACGGATTTCCAGAGATTCTGAGGTGTTAGAGACAAAGAGTAGGACAAAAATCTCCTCACTCTAATTCAACCTCTTTTTCATACCCTTTACCTTTGGGAATGTAACTAGCACTGGAAGGAAACTTAGAAAAAGACATGCCAAAGATGAGAAACTTGCACTATTTCTGCCTCTCCTTTCAAGGAATAGGTAGAACCTGGAGAAATTAAGGGTAGCAAGAAGAAGTTTGGCTAGGTAAGTAAAAATTACACAGGCAAATCATTATCAACATGTTTCAGCCACAAGATCAGCAATGCACCTTTAATGTGGCCTTCCATTTAAAAGCTCACCCCTGACAAATAACAATCACTACAAAGTTTCATAGCAACAAAGTCTGTCATTTCCAAAAGCAGAATGTGTTTATTTATAGCACTTGATACACACAACAAACATAATCCTAGCCCTATCATTAGGTTATTACAGATGAATTACTGCTAGTCACAAAACTTTGGCCTTTGTCTTAAATATATATTTAGGGGCTGAGGAAGCAAGGAAAAACCAACCAGGCTGCTTCATACCTCTTCCAGAAAGAAAAATTGCCTTGTGCAAATATTCAGGTTTTTAATGCAGTTCTACATTGCTTGATGTTAATTAGAGAAATTACTCTCTTTAAACTTAATGCATTTTCAGGTGATGCTTCTTCTTACCTGGCAAGTTCTTTAATTAAGTTTGCAATGCGTCTCTTGTCCTCAGGACACAAATCCTTTAAAGAAGCACTCTTCATTCCCCCTTCATTAGTGCCCTGAAAATTTAAAGTTACATTTTAGAAAGTACTGTTTAAAAGAAAACAAATATTTCATAAGCTATTAAAAACATTTCAAGACCTAATAATTAGAAGCTGAAAGTAGATCAATTCCAACTGGAAATAAAATTCATATTTTTTAAAACGTAAGTACATTTCAGTGAAACAAATTACCAAATTGTGAAGAATTATTTTAAGAGATTTGTAATTCAAATGCAAGCTGCTAGCTTCAATACTAAAACATGCTGAGTAAAGTTTTAAGACATGCACCACTCCTTCATTCATACTAGATAAAGAGAAGTAGATCCTCATGACTTGGAAATCTAGTGCAGCAATATCCAAATCCAACTCTGAACTTTATCATATTAGGATCATAACACAGGGAGTAAAAAAAACTAGAACATGCTGCCTTAGCATTTATGGCCAAAGCATACAAAACCGCAAAATATTGTTAGCAGACAGCATGTCCCTTATTTAATCTTGGTAATACACAGAAAAGCACGCACACCTTCACACGTGGCTACTGTTTGGTTTTAATGGCTTATTTGCCACTTTAGTAAGTAATATTCATCAAAAGAGAGCTGTAGCAGGCCTGAGCACTTCAGATCTTCCACGCATTCCCGGGAATGCAGAGAGAACCGCTGCACTTGCTAAGTGTGCCCACCAGAGGACACTCTACTGCCCGGCATTCCATACTTCGGCTGCTTCCAAGCAGGAACGGTTCCAAACCGGTTTTATTCACCACAGTTCCTGCGATCGGGTGTTCAGTTCTTCAGTGCTAGTGGTAAGCACGAAATACGAACCCCAAGATAAAAGCACCAGTAAGAGCCATGATGTTCTGTCCAAGATTTTGGCAAGTTTCAGTATTTCCACTCAATCTGAAAGAGTTTCAGTTTATACTTTTACAAACCTCCCCAAGTGCATGCAGTGCTTAATATCAGATAAAAGAATGCCACCAGATGCCCTGAAGTTTGGCCAAGTCCACACAGTAGTGCACAAAAGAATATAAAGCCAACACTGGACTTCTCTCCTCTCAGTAACAGCAGCTGATCTACACACACCAGAGAGGAAGTGACCCCTTTCCTTCTTAGCTAATTGCTTCTTAAACAGTGTCTTAAAAACAATTAAAGAAAAATGTCCACTACTAAAAGAAGTGATGTTTTCATACAGACTCATGTCATACTCGCCTGACCCTTCAGTACACTCTTCAGTGTATTTTCCTCAAGGGTGAAGGGAAAGGAATTTCACAAGGCAAATTTCAGTACTTTTCAAGGGGCATTTGATTTCACAGTTTCCTTCCCAAACATATGCCACTTACAAATGAAGAGAGAGCGTCTAATTTGACTGAATTCAACTAAACGTATGGTTGAAGGAATTTCATTTCCCATGCTAAAAATGTGTGACTTTTTTTTTTTTAGCAGACGGATGATGGAACTTCTTTAAGAAAAATGGAAAGTTACAGTTCTCAAAAAAGAGAATGAAGCTGGATCACATTAAGTGAAGGAGACGGCAACAGAAGGTGTCTAAACATACTACCCAAAACGATGTACATACTGTCAGACAAACCTCTGTGGGTTGAAGAGGAAAATCAGTTTTTCTATCACCCATAGCTATGCATAGATGGTACACACAATAAATTCTCAGAGGCAGACTTGTATCATAACACACATCAAAATGAAGCTGTTGAATAATGCACAGCAACAGCTCAACCATCAAAAGAAGAGGACAAAGGAGGTAGAGGCCAAGACTCTTTTGTTTCCTCTTCCCAGATTTCTGTCCTTTCTATACAGTTCAGGATAGAACACAGTTTTGGAACTCAGTATTGAGAAGATACTCTCCACATCTTGGAAGGTGACAATCTGCTTGACAAAATCATACAGAATCACAGAAAGGACCACAGCAGCTCCCCTACTCCAGCCTAGAGCATTTTACTCAGAATTAGTCCAGGCCAGGCTGGATGAGACTATGCGCAGCCTGCACTACTGGAAGGTGTCCCAGCCCATGGCAGGAGTGTTGGACTGGATGATCTTTAGGGTCCCATCCAACTCAAACTATTCTGAATCTGTGCCAAAGCAAAGTCATCAGTTCTCCCTATACACGCACACAACGCTTTGCAGAAAGTAAGTTGTGTTGTTGATGAAAATTCCATGCAAAAGAAGTTCTTCTTCAATAACAAGTAAAAACATTTGTTCTGTTTGTTTCAAGTAATTCAAAGCTTATCTTCAGAGTACAAAGCTCCCAGGAGGACTTAGCAAGGTAAGCAAAAAACCAGAAGGTTTAAAAAGACAAAACCAAAACATAGCTTTGAACGCATTTTGCTGTCAATAATACAAAAGCACGAGTCACCAATTAAGATTTCACATATCGGGCATTATATTTTTAAAAAAAGTACACCAAAACCCATTTCTACAATGGCTTTCACAAAAAAGGAGTAAAAAAAACTCTCTAGACAACAAGTAATGCAATCAATGCACCATTCAACAAAACAGATTTTAATGTGACATATGAAGGCATCTGTGAGGCAGCAGGCTTGTAGATACTTATGAAGAGATGCTTCTACATAAAGACTCTGCATAATGGGGGCTATTTGTGGAATTTATCTGCATGCCACTTAACAGCATCATTTGCAAAGCAGAGGTACATACCAGCCTCTAAAAGCAAGTACTGATCAACAGAGAAAGGGAAATTGTACAAGTCCAGGAAAAGGACTAAAAATTAATACTAGTTTAATAACTAGTCATGTGTCACGCTGAAGGATTTGAAGGATAATGACACGATCAAAGCAACAAGAACTGAGTAACCTGCCTTCACATCAGAGTTCTGAATGTACATGTGAGGCACACAGCACTTACTCAGCACACAGACGGCACAGAAGGACATCTTAGCTCAGATGAAGAACAAGATTTAACTGCATGATAATAAAACAGCAATGCAGAAGTACTCAAAGGTTTTAGATCCTGCCTGCAAGTGGGAGGATGACAAACGCTAGTGATTGACAGGCTGGCCCAAGATGACTGCTAGGTAAGAGACTTAACAGTACTCAAATGACTTACACAGTCATTGTACTACACAAACCATGTTAGAAAAATGGCATGTCTCAACAGATTTCTGAACATCACAGCATCTATCACAACACAGAATAACCTTCCAAAGGAATCCCCGCTGCTTTGAAATTTCTAATGCAAGAAACTGTAGGAAAAACATCACCTAGTGTCACAGGAGGAGACCAGACAATTCAAAGCAGCTGACATCAACTGACAAAGCTACTTCTATTACTAAAATGCATTTTGAACTCTTACTATTAAAAACAAAATGTGCTTTTACCCTTCTAACATGAGCAGGCTCAGCAAAAAGGTCTCTAAAATGAATTTTCACTCGTGTTTTTTATAAATGAGATTACTAGAGCACTGAAAATGAATAAACTGAACATAACTTCTTGCATGTTTAGCTAGTAAAATTAGACACTACCCAGGGCTACATGCACTGTCTCTGCACAAATACACACCACATGGAAATATAAATAATCTTTTACATGGCCCCACTTACACACCACTTACATAAATTAGCACATTCAGCCTTTGTTCTCTTTAGGTGATAATTTCTGCTAGAGAGCGATGTAGAGCAGGCAAAAAGTGTAAGAGACCGTAAAAATAACAGTACTCTAAAACTGTTTAAAAGTTATCAATCTAAGATTTTTCAGCCATTTTTCCTACTATGGGCACTCTTAAGAGTAAGAAAAATTTGCCTTTACTGACCTGCTGCCCTGTCAGACCTCCTGTACCTCTATCAGGATCCATGGAAACAGAAGCAACAGCTACAGGCACCTTCAGTTCAGTTTGACCTGTTTGATATTTTGGCAAACACCTTGTTCTTAAATTTCTTTTTGTAGACACTCCTGTAAATGAAAGAAAGCAGAACATGCAGATTATAAAGTGAAAAGGGGCCCTACTCTGCCTTGTATAACCAGACTTCCACAAAGAAATCCTTGCCGTAGAAGCTCTTTTTTTTTGAAAAGAATAAGCACCTCATGAATATGTCTGCAGTTCCCCCCAGCCTCTCACTCCATACAAAATTTCATTAAGAGGAATACATCAGCAGAAAAAGAGGTGCATGGCACTGAAGCACACCCAGCCACAATGAACATTTCGTAAATTCTGAAATGCACATTATGTCTTCAGACTTCATTTTTTCAATGAAAAAAAATCTGTGTTTGATTTAAGATGCAAAAGCATAAAATTGAGCTTCTGCTTTGATACCCAAAGACAGTAAGGAACCAACCAGCAGTAAAGCTGTTAAAAGTAACACTCATATAATAAAATACCATTTTTTCTGTTACACAGCCAACCTACTGATGCTCAGGCTGTTTGTTCCTTTCAGGACCAGGCATATGAGTGAGGCAACACTGCAGTGCACACTCCACAGATCATTTGTCAAACACTTCCTGCCATAATTAGAATTAGATCACCACTACAAACGGTAAGAACATGAAAGCACTGAAAATCCTGATGCTGCAATTACAAAGTACCAACACTGACCCTAACATTAAAATCTCCTGGGCCAGATTAAAGCCCATAGCTTCTTGGTACTGCCTCAAGGGTTGAATTTTGTCTGTTCAGAAGTGCAAAAAGTTTTGAACAAAAAATATTAACTTCATACTAGCAGACAGATAGATTACATGTATTTGGGTAATGAATTTCAAAAGTGTACCAGCAATTCAAGCAAAAGAACTAAATTATAAGCTGTATCATCTCCATGCTCGTACACAAGGGAAAACAATGTTCCTGAAATCCTCTTCCACAGAAGGGGAAGACAACTTCCCAGAGTGAATCAATTTCCATCATTTAGGATCACTGCTTTCTTTCCAGGGAACAGAGAAAAACAATCCAACATCTCCTGGCTTAAAAATCTCTGCATGTGTTTTGTAGCTCAACAGAGATGTTTGGCCAGTACTTTCGAAGGGTATCCACGCCACCTCAAACCCAGACAGTACAATTCCTCAAAACTTACAACTACTGAATGACACACACACAACTTCAGTCTAGAGTTAACCATCCCCAGATATCTTTTCAGGACCTGGTGTCACTTGAAGAGCTGCATTTGAAAACAATTAAGAGAATTCTGAAGGGGAACTAAGAACTCTCATCTTTTCCCCAGCAATATACACAAGCATGCACTCAGTAAATCAAGGTCAAAAGAACTAATAAAAAAAAAATTGCTTTATCTGTACACAATGAATCTTTATTTCAATTGATACCTTCAAAATTTACAAGAGACCTGAACACCTCTAATGCTTCAACATTCCTTGGAGACCACATTAAAAATTCAGCTTGCCTTATAAGTTGGATAAAGTCATGCTGTACCTGCAACAGAAACAACTCCCCTGGAACTATTCATCTTATACAGTATGCTTATCTAAGTAGCAGAGCATAAATCCTCTCCATCATATATGTCCCATTACAACTTATGGTGACTCTCTACCTTACACACACTTACATACACAAACCACATACCTGAAAAGACATGGCAAATTTTATCTTCCACAGGAAGAAACCTTTTTTTATGTCTATTAGAAGGTCATACCTGAAACAGATACCAGTGGATCTTCTTCATCAGAAGCTGCATGTGGCTTTGTCAAAGGAAATAAAAAGAGAGCAAGCTTGGCTCTTTAAACTGTAAAAAGAAGTATTTAGTCTCTTAAGTTTACACAGCTGTTGATAAGAAAACAAACTGTCAACACTTTGGGAGCAAGAAAAGCAAGGAAAACTTGGTTAGAAAAAAAAACATCACCAGAGATTGGTAAAACAAAAGGCCTTACTCCTTCTTCACTGTGCATTAACCTTCAGCCTGTAAAGATTATCTTAGAGGTCACCTTTGCAACAGATCCCAGGGACGAGCCCCAGTTACAAGAGCAATTACAAGAGCAATTAAGATAATGAACTAATAATATTTATTTAAATTTAAACAGTTTATCAGTATATAGGGAACATCTTGATGTGTAGGGCAGGCAAATTCTGAAACAGTGTTTATTGATATTGCAATGAGATACATTTTAGGTGATACATTCTAAGAAACATAAATGCAGATAAATGCAAAATATTTCAAAGGAAGTTGGTTATTCCCATCTGATCATCACATGATGAGTAATACATAAAAGCCTGAGGACTGATTTTCTTTAAGAAGTTTCAAGAACGTTCAAATATCCCAGAGGTTTAACTATTAAATTACCTGATTGCAGAAAACACTTAAAAATTAGAGGCAACAGGGCACCATATTATCTTGTGCTATGTTAGAAGTAACTGAACTTGAATCCCTGCCTCTTAGAAGCCACTAAAAATAGGACTCAATAGAATTCAGGGAAGGGTGTAAACCATATTGTCTTCCTTAAAGAAGCAGTTTCATTTAGCTGAACGTAAAGATTTATTCCCACATAAATAACTAACATACTTCTTGCACCTTAACCCCAGCCAGCAACTCCGTACCACACAGCCACTCCCTGTCAACTCCCTGCCCCCAGAGAGAAACAGTAAACCTCCTGGGTAGAGATAAGAAAAGTTTAACAACTGAAACAAAATAACGTAAAGGGAAGAGGGAGAGAGGCTTAAAACCCAAAAGAAACAGGTGACGCACAGTAGAGCTGCTCATTGACCAATGCCCAGCCCTTCCCCCAGCAGGAACTGGGAGCTCCCAGCCAACAATCCCCAGTTGACTGGACATGATGTTCTGCTACGGAATCTCCTTTTGGCCAGTTTGGGTCAGCTCTCCTGGACATGATCCCTCCCAGCTTCTTTTGTATCTGTTTGCTGGCAGAGCATGGGTCACCCAAGTCCATGGTTTTGGGTAAGCACTGCTGAGCAATATCCAAAACATCAGCGTGTTATCAGCATTATCTTCATGATAAATTCAAAACACAGCATACCAAGTACAAGGAAGAAAATTAACTCTATTCCAGCTGAAACCAGGGCAATACTAAAGTGGAAAACAAAAGCACAGGACACAAAATTCTCCTCCACTATTTTTTGTTTATACCCCTTTACTTTCCTCAACCTTCTATGGTTGGCCAATTAATTCAATTATCTAATTTCTGTACTGTTAACAGATAAATGCATTTAAGGTTTTGCATCTGCATTCATACAATAAAGTAAAATTGGGAAAATATTTCAATAACCCTATACAAACTCTTGCCTTAACTACAATTTGATTCTGATAACACCATCTCAAAAATTTAATTTAGCAAATTACCACACAGTGGAGAAAATTGGGAAAACTCTAGGAGCTTCCTCCTGTGGACACCAACTTCAGTCAACGCCCACAGTCCATCACACAACTGGTACTTGTCACACTGGAAGGGCTTGATCACAGGCTCACTTATGAACTTGTCAATGCACTTTATCACTTGTAAACAATTATCACTCACCAGCCTCACATCAGTTTAAAAACACATTCAGTGAGTACTGCTGTCAAAGCCAGCTCTCTCTACAAACACTGAGAGCATTTCTGTTCTCACTTGTGAGCTGCAGACTGCAATCTCCAGCTGCCAAAACACACTGTGGGGGCATAGCACGAACCAGGCAAGGAAGCTGAACAAACTCTATGAGGAAGGGACTGTGCGTACTCTCTTTTCAAAAGCACCAAGGTGGATCAAAAGTCCGAGTCTGGATCACAGCCCAGCTGTGTCAGCACAACCACAACAGCAAACTGCAGGGTACTGAGAAGTGTATGTTCAGCTCACACTGCTTCAGGAAACAACAAACTTCAGCACAGGCAGTTCCTACTAACTGACATATGGTTAATCTGCATGTCAACACATGGCTGTAGGAAATAAAAAGATTTGCCTAAACAACATTCTGCTTTTAGAGTGTGCCTCTGGTATTGCCAGCTGTTGTGGATAGATTCCTAGTAGCAGGATGCAAAGATTAGTCAAGGCTGTTGCTGTTACTCCCCCCAGCTACCAGGACCACTCTCCTGGTGAAGCTTTTCAGCCCAGTGTATTAGAATACCTCAAAGTTAGAGCAGGTTACATCAATCAGCTGGCCTGAAAATCACAGTGACTCAGAGGCTGATTCATAAGCAGGTCCAATGTCTTTGCCTCGGAGTAACAGACTGGGAACAGCACCAGCATCAACCTTTTAACATTAGTCCACTGCCACATGTCTCTCGATTGCCAGTAAGGCAAGCGTAGTGTTATAAACCTTGTACCACCGCAGCTAAAGTTCAGTGCAACAGCAGAGAGAGGCACTGGAGAAACTCAACACCTGGGTAGAGCTCACCTACACAACCTGCTTTGCTGAGCTGAGTCTATTCAACAATTATGGAGAAAACTTCAGTTTTCCAAACCTTTTATACCAATCTGCCAAATTCCCCACCCACTCCTCTTTTTCTGAAAGCATATATTACCATTATTTTTAAATTGTTCCATGTGCTTTTCTAAGAATTTAAACTTTTCCAAGGTCAGAGGCAACACTGCCTATTCACCAAAACATGTGGAATAGAAATGGTCATCAGGAAGAACTTCATTCCTTGGAATATCATGATACATGAGGCTACTGCTGGCCTCAATAAACCATACTTAAGTCATGGGAAACAACCTGTTACCCAGTAGTTAACTGATAAAAACGTCAACTGTCAATATAAATGCATCAACACTTCCCCAACTGAGAAGAGTAGTGACAACAAATCTGATATGTGGCCACGCACCTTCATTCCATTCGCAGCACGGAAAAAGTTGCAGACCATCTTTTTTACTTTACACAGATGGGAAATCACAATGATGTGCTCCCTAAACAGGCCATGGGATGGTTGGTCCATTTCACTTGCACATTGTCCCAGTGGGTGTGCAGTCAAATATAAATAAAGGAGCACATACACATACTCTTCTTCCCAATCACTTCCAGGTGATACTGAGATCCCGCTCTCAGTCTGACTAACAGCCAACACCTCAAACCCCTCACAGCTGGAGCTAAACTGTCAGCGCCTGTATTTCCACCAGGCCAGACAGTTCTACCCCGATGACTTCAAGTCACCAAGCTTCCAACTCAGCCACACAAGCCCACATACCAACACCAGCTCTTGAGCCACACAAGCTCATCTCACTCTAACCAGGTTTGTACAGGCTGAGCTCCCAACACCACAGCCACCACCCACTCCATTTACGTGTCCAGCCGCAGGTAGTCTCCCACAATGGGAGCCTGCAGGTCCTCTGCAGATTAGGCCACCCGAGCCTCACCCTCATCCCTCAAAGACAGAGCCCTGCAAGTTCCACACAGGTTCACCCAAAATGTTGTGCTTGTAGTCAAGCTTACGTGCCAGTCACAAAAGACACATCTCTTCCCTGCTCAGCCTCTAGCCTCATTTTCAGAGAATCACAGAATCAATGAGGTTGGAAAAGACCTCTGAGATGATCGAGTCCAACCTATGACTGAACACCACCGTGCCAAACACTGAATGCCAGGTCCAGTCTTTCCCTAAACACCGCCAGGGACAGTGACTCCATCACCACCCCGGGCAGTCCATTCCAAATCCCAATCACATTTTGTGTGAAGAAATTCCTCCTAATGTCCAATCTGAACTTCTCCTGGAGAAGCTTAGAACTGCGTCCTCTTATCCTGTCACTCCGGAGAAGAGCCCAATCCCCACCCGGCTACAACCAACCTCCTGTCAGGTAGTTGTAGAGTGCGATAGGGTCACCCCTGAGCCTGCTTTTCTCCAGGCTGCACAACCTCATTCTCTCTACTGGTTCCCTTACAAGTTCCCGTAAGCTGAATGCAGTTTCCCCCTTTTCTATATATTTACTTGCCCCGGGATTTCCGAGCTGTCTCACAGTAAAGAGGACTTAGACCCTCCCTTCTCTCCCAGATCACTTTTGCTTTGAAACCCCTCGTACCCCCTACACACAGGCACATACCCAACTCCTCTCCCCAGGCCAAGTCCCCCACCCTCGCCAGCGGAGCCCCCACATAGCCCTGTGCCACGGCCACAGAACCCCACCCGACCTACAGCCCCGCATCGAATCCACGCCAAACCTCCCGACAGGCCGCCCCGCAGATCCCTGGCGGCCGTTCCCGCCGCTGTCCCCTCACACCGAGTCCCAGGCAAGGATACAGCCCCGGCCCCAGCGAACGCCTCCATCGGCACCGGCGGCCGCCGCCGCCATCTTGAAACAGCCGCCACTCCCTGCATACCCCAGCCGCCCCCCGGGCGCTCACCGCCCATTGGCTGCCTGCGCCGGAGGCACACGGAGGGGTGCGAGGCATGCCGGGAATCGTGGTCCTCTAAAAGCCGGCCGCCGCCATAGGGTGATCGGGGCACTGCCCGGAAGAACTACTGCTCCCACAGCACCCCGCGGCTACGGGGCAGCAGGAAGGACAGAAAAGCATTGTTCTTTGCTGGGCTGGGCAAAGGCAGGAGGGTCCCGCGGAGGATGGAGGACAAACCCCCCACCGGCATCAAGCCCTACCTGGACAAGCTCACCCTGGGCGTCACAAGGATATTGGGTGAGTGGCGTTGAGCTATAGCCCCACGGGGCCGGGGGCAGGCCGGGGGCGGGGGTAGCCACCCGGTGTGAATCGCGTTGCTGAGCAGTCTCTGCACACAGACACATCCTTGTTTCTGGAAGCAACGGCAGGAATCCCGAATCTCTCGACTTGAGAGTTTCATAAGCATCAGAGGAGGAGGAGGTGGTGTTTTATGCAAAATCATGGAATCATTTAGTGTTACGAGGTGGGAAGAGACCGCAAAGATCATCCACTCCCAACCCTGCTGCCATGGGCAGGGACACCTCCCACTAGACCCGATTGCTCAAGGCCTTATCCAGCCTGGCCTTGAACATTACCGGGGAGGGACATCCCCAACTTCTCTGGGCAAACCTGCCAGTGTCTCACCACCTTCAAAGTAAAGATTTTCTTCTAATACCCAACCCAAATTTCCCCTTTTTCAATTTGTACCCTTTACTCCTTGTCCTACTACAGCTCCTAATGAAGAGTTCCTCTCCGGCCTCCCTGTAGGCCTCTTTCAGATACTGGAAGGCTTCTATGAGGTCTCCATACAATCTTCATGTGTAAATTGTGCCTAAATTTGATCTTTTGTGGTAGCGTGGGATCAGCAGGGAGTGTGCCCCGTGAAGGGGAGTTCAGCATGGTGCAGTGTTCTGGTAGAAGGCCAATTTGTGAATCTCCTTGGGATCAGATCCCCATGAATAGGTTCTGTGCAGCTAATTCCCACACTGTGAGACTTGTTCCGCAAAATGCCCCGCTTGCCATTTCCAGGTTTTGCTCAGATCTTGAGCCTTCTTCCATCCCCTCAGCTCCCTTTGAAGTTCAGCAGGACTGAAAGGCATCCAAAGGAAGGATTCTCAGACAAAACTTTATTTGTATCAGTGGAATCACAAGGATTTGTGCAAGTATTTGCATGTGGAAAGGATTTCAGCACTAGACCTTTCATACCTCAGCAGCACAGAGCACAGGACTACCCTATTTGTAAGGCTGGAAAGCCGTACATCTCTCCTAAACCATGTGTGCAACAAGGTTAGAAATTGCTGTCCTGGAATTTCTTGCTGGGAATTTTAGAGCCAAAAGTGAGCTCTGTAATTACCTCACTCTGACGCTTTATTGCAGGACAGTGAGTTTCACCTGGTAACCTCAGTGTATCTATAGTTGCACGTGGGTTTGGATAGATGCTCAGACAGATGAGATTAAAAGATCAGGGCTAAATTCTTTCTCTGGGCTTCAGTGAGGACAGGATTTCACCCTCAATCTTTGATCAGTGTTGTCATACTGACTTATTATTTGACTTCTTGAGGAGGGGTGGGTGGATTTTTTCTTCTGTTTGTTTGTTTTGTTAGTTGTAAGGTCAGGATAACATTATCAGTCTATGAGTGAAACTGATGATCATCATCAGGGCAAAAGCTTCTTTGAAGTAGCTCTTTTTAAAAAATGACTAGCTCTGCCCACATTTTCACCACCCTCAGGTGTGTGAGATCTGTGAGATGTGAACTGTGTCCAAATGTAGTGTTGCCATGTAGACTGTTTTGGGTAGGTGCAAGACATGGCAGTGCAGGTATGGCTCTGAAAGTCCTGTAACATCCCGACCAGATGGAAGGTGTTTCCTGGTTTGTGTTTTCTTCTTTTTCTCTCTGTCTCTGATAACTTGTATTGTGCAATACAGCAAAGTCCATCATAATTGGGAAACATTACAGTCTGTTCAGTGCTTGTTTCTTTCAAATAACAAAGGGTATCTCATTCAGAACAATGCTTTGCTCAGTAGTTAGTAGTACTCAAAACTATCTTACTTTAAATCTTTTAGAAAGTCTTACGAAGTCACTTGGCATTTTCCACCTACCATAAAGTAAAATCAGACATTGTTTTGTTGGTTTGGCTTTTTTTTTTTTTTTTTAACTTTAGTCTCTGTGGTAGTCCCTCCAAGGAGGGATATTTCTCACAAGCAATGTGGAGGCTATAACTTGAGGGGGAAAAGGGAGAGATCTTTCCTATTGCCAGTATGATTCATTTTGCTGAAGTTCTGTGAGTAATAGAATATTCCAGAAAGATTTATTATTCATAACTAAGTCAGAATGGAAGGTGTTAGCTCTTCTGGACTGCCCAGGGCAGAACCATACTTAACTGTCAGCACTCTCTATTAGATAAGAACATAACTATTCAGACATTTGAAAAATATGCTGAGAGTTTAGCCAACTTATAGGCAGTGTTAGTAGTACTGTAAAGACTGAAAATCCTGTGGTTTCCTGCTTCAGCCTTGTGTCCCACCATTACATTGACTCTTTCTGATTAATACTGCAAAGTGGTTTTGGAAGCTTCCAGATGAAACATCCTGAAAATAGGGCAGAGTTTACTATGATCTTGATTCAGAGTAATTAATAAGGTGGAGTCACCTGAAGTAGTTAAGCTTTATCATGTGTCTAGGTGCCACCAGAGTGGCTTCATTTCTTCCATCTGGAAGAAAAAGCAACTCATGGCAAAGTTAACCCTAAATGTTCAGTGGAGCGCCCTTCCATACCTATGCACACCTGTTAAACATGGTCTTCAGTTTACCCACAGGATATCTTTAATATAACATTCGGGCTTTTAAGATGGAATTTCTCTTTCTTTTGATCTTGGATTTGGTTCAGACCTCTTTAGAAGTTGCATTTCTCTCATTCCTAGACATCTTCTTTGACTGCTATGATACTTAATCTTCTGTCATCCCAGCCCAGCTGTTGTGCATGATGAATTAAATATTCCTGATGTTTTCTTTGATCACAGAAATAACAATTACTCTGTTATTATAATCTCCTCAACTTGTCATAAGGTTTGCACAGCTTAGATGGAAAAGAACAGTTAGGTTATTGATTCCACTCTCTTGTTCAGACAGCTTATATGTGAGCAAGAGACAGATCGCCCTGCCTTGGACCCACCTACCAGAAGTGAAATTTGGTGAAACATCAGAGTCTTCTGTATGTTGGGAGTCCCCCTTGGCCAGACAAATTTACCTATGTGACCAACTATGATTTTTTTTTTAATGTCTTTGACTTGGAGTTTGTTTTTCTGATGCCATGTTTTATCTTTTCAATTATGTGACCAAAGTACCAATCAGTATTTCCAACTGAAGTGGAGTTTAGGCTTCCAGAAACTGAGTGCCACTCTTCCACCAACAGAACAGGCAAGGACAATGCTACTGATAGAATTAAAAGCCTGGCATTGGAGATTAAAAACAAACCAAAGCTTTCTAGTGCCTGCTTTTCCTGTCTGGTGCACTGTGTATGTTTTACCAGAAAGCAATTATAATGTGTGCGACTGCTTTAGGGGCCAATACTTTCACAGCAGAGCCAGTCTTGAAAGCCCTGCATAATTATCAGTTCTAGTCCATGGCCCTGTCTGCTGGGCTTGCAGTTCCCACAACAAGTTAGTAGTCTTTCTGGACTTGATCCAAAGAGAATTATCTCTGTGGAAATTATTTCAGTTGGCTGTGGATGAAGAAAAACATTATAAAATAGTAAGTATAAGGGAGTCTGTTTTACCATCACACACCTGAAAGCACCATGTGGATTAGTATCTCACGTTTATATAGCATTCTTTCCCATAAAATATTCAGATTATTTTTATGGATTACAAGCTCAATGCTCATAACAAATTTTCGTATGTCCAGCTGGGGTTCCAGAGAGCTGATGTTTGGTCCTGCAGGTCCCTTTGGCAGGATCAGGTTCTCTCTGTGCAAACTCACTAAATCCAGAGCTGAAGTGTGCCTGTCCTTGTGGAATAAGGGTGCTAGCAGTTCACAGCAGCACTGCACTACATCTTGTCCCAAGCTGAGGATATCCCACCCAACAGAAACTACAGGGCATGCTTACAAAGAAAGATTCATCCCCCTGTAAGAGTTTTCCTCAGAACCCATCACAGATTTTTTTTTTTTCCATGAAACCTCTGCAAAAGATCAGACCTTAAAGACGAATTGTCTGTGTTTATACCATAGAATCATAGAATAGTTTGAGTTGGAAAGGACCTTAAAGATCATGTAGTTCTAACCCCTCCCACCCTGGGGGGGAATGCCACCCACTAAATCACTGTATGTGTAGATACATCATGATATGTGCATATGTATGTATAAAAAATGCAAAGGATAACATTTTGTGCAACACTAGACATCCTCATGCCAAGACATGCTGAGTAGAGTTACAGGCAAAAGAAAGTGACTGCTCAGTCACCAGCACAATGCTTGCAGTCATTAATGCCTTTTCCCTGGCTGTCACTCAGATTAATTTGCAAAATTGTCTGTCTCACAGTGTTGGTGTCACCCGTGCCAGCTGCAAACATGTTCCTCTTTTCCTTTCAGAGACTTCTCCAGGAGTTGCTGAAGTGACATTTGTGGAAAAAGAGCCAGCTGAACGCCACACAATCGTTTCTTGGGAGCAAGTGAGTATTTTCCTGATAAGACTGCAATGAGGTCAGTCTGAATGTTCAGCAGCCCATGGAGAATGTCAAATGCAATGGCAACCTTGTGTTTGTTTATGATACAGCTTGTTACCAAGTTCGATGTACAGTGCAGCCTAAACAGTGGTGTTGGTGGTGGTGTTGGTTTTTTCTTTATCAGGTATCACTCTATTAGGCCATCAGGTGCACCTGATCTGTTAGAGAAACATCGTGAGCATGGGTACATTGAGGATGACAGCTCTGAAAAGAAACCACATAACTGTAGTAGGCAGCTACAGTGGTGACTCAGGGGGGAACAAACATTTTTCTGACTCAGGTCTGAAAACATTTTCCAACTCCCTTTCAAACAAAATAAAGCAGTGCTTTATTATACATGGCCATTAAAGGTAAAGGCGTCAAGGCAGCAAATAACACTGACCTACCCGGTTTGTTCCAGTTATCTGTTTCTCTTTTTAGTCTCAGCCATTCGCTTCAATTTCTCATATCCCTTTCTTTCACCTCCTCTTTGGCTACCCAGCCTAATCTTTTGGCCAGGGCATGTCCTGATGCCTCTACAAGACTATGAAGAACACACGCTCCCTTCACTCTGCATTATCCGACCTTAATGCATCTGTGTGATCAGAGGGCTCCTGAAAACTGTCGTGTGACTCTTGTGGGCAGAGGTGGCATTTTCACTCCCCTTTTGGAATATACGTATTTTCTTCATTAATCCCATGGCCATGGTGGAATAAGTGTTTGGTAGGTGTCACTCGTGTAGGAATGGGACAGTAGAAGCTCTCTGGCCTTTGGAAAGGGACATCGCAAGAGGATGGAGTTGAGTGAATCATCCTCCCTCTGCTCAAACCCTAGCTTTGGCCTAAAGCAAATGCTCCCAGCAACTGCTCTTGCTACCACTGCATAAAATAGCTTCCCGTTTGACACCTTGCAATTTACTGTTTTTCCTAAACAGTGAGGAAAAGTTTTGCACTAGTTTTGGTGATGCCCTATTCCAATTAGTGACATTTATCAAGAATTCATCTGTCCATGTTGGAACGTATGTGATGTAAACCTGTGTGTTAGTTACTGAAACTTGTGCAGTAGCCAGCAATTGTGGTCAGGGAGAAATGTCTTGTTTTTCAGGTTTGTGTAAACTGATTTCTGATTTCCTGTAGCTGTTGTTCAGGTGTTGGGTTAACTGGGCTGGAAAGTTTGAGGCACCATGACTGTGAGCCAGCTCAGGTCTGGGAACAGAGTGGTATTTGCTCATTCTTCTGTTGAATATAGAGGACTGCTTTTCCTGGACACAGTGCTCATTCCTCTCATTTTCAGTGCTGCTTCTCCTCTAAACTAAAATGGGTTTATTTCAAAACCGAGCTATTGTAAAGCCAAACAAATGCTATAGCCAAAGCACTTCACTCGAGAGAAGCCAAAACAAAATTTCAGTTCCCACTCCCCCCTGCCCAGCAATGGACTAAGTCAGTTGTGGAAGTAAATGTGGAAAATTAAGTGAGTACAGTTGAGCTGGACGTCTGATAGTGAAGGACTTGGCTGTCTATTTCTTTGGTTTTGGTTCCAGTTGCATTGACAAATTAAAGCTCCCTTCTCAAATTTAAAGGTAACTGATACGTTTTCTTTTTTTTTTTTTTTGTCCCATGAGCTCTGGGGATGAAGTCTAAATCTAACCCAATCTTCACAATTGCAGGAGAAAATGTCCTGCCATGATGATTAAGTGCAATGCGCTCAACAATTCATGAAGCCTTCTAGGATGAACTTGAACCTCATTTTTCCTCAAACTTACCTTTCTTGAATTTGAATAAAGTGTTTGTTTTTATCGGGGTTTTGGCCACTAGATGGCAATACTTACGCACATAATCATTTCTCCATAGTTGGGATTTTTAACAAGATTTTGTCAGAGTATGTATTTTTAACTTCCCTCTACATTCTTGGTTATGAAAGTATTTGCAGGACTTCTTCTGTGATGTAGGAAAAACTGGTGAAACTGTTCCCAAAAATTACATTATTCTTCCCCCAACAACTTCTATCTGTATTGAGACTCACCAAATAAAAGCTTTATTCTTTAGATGATTTTTTAATGGAATCAATTTTACCAGTGCTATTTCAGTTTGGCAAGGGAAAGGTTTTTTTACTGAGGAAAAAAATCCAAGTGTTCAGAAGCTCTTAAAAGAAAATCAACCTTTTTAAAATTATAAATTATTAATTAACATACTTTATTCATGCTGGCAATATGCAATTTTTGTTTTCATCAGCCATGTTTTCTAAATTGTGCTCTGCTATGTTTGTGCTACTACATACCTGGATACTATGGTGTTTTAAAATCTTACCTTTAAATCTTAAAGATTTTTTAAAAACTCTTTAAAATCTTAAGCTTGTTTAATGTCCCTTAGATGCTATGAAGCTTTGCAGGGGAAACTGAGCTTTGTGACAGGAGTTAGTGCAGTAAGACAGTAGGAAAGCAGAAGAGATTTTTCCCCAAGGCAGAAAGAGCTGTTAAGTGTAACACTTCAGGAAATCAAGCTTGAAATCACTCATGAAGAATTTATTGGAAATCAGCACACTCACAAAAATATTTAAGATAAATGATTGCCAAGTGTATTTACATGGGTAAAGCATCACTTCCCTAAAAATTGTAAGCAGTTCAATATATTTTAATAAAACCAGATAGTCTTTCAATGTTTCCTCATATATAAACCTACTCAGATGTTACCTCTTCCCCAAGAAAGAGAGACAAGCAATAGACGAGGGAGTAGAGACAGAGTTAACTGGTCACCAGAAAACCAGTGCTAATAACTGTATATCATCCTATGAACCCTTTCCCACTGCTAAAATGAGGTTGGCAATGGCCCTACTCCCCCACACATGCAGTTTTTAGAAATAGGTGTTACACTAAAATACTGGTAGGAGGCACTCTGGTGCAGTGCCTGAATCACATTTTCTGTTTTGCCTCAACCAGAACAAAAACTAGTCGCTCACATCATTGCTTTGGTTTTCAAAAAATAGCAAATTACATTTTGTTAGAGGGACACAGAGGTACCTGAGGCTATTTTCTCATGTCCTTCTCACTTGTTACTTGAGAGAAAAGCCTGATCCACACGTGTCTTTTCAGGTATTTTCAGTACCTTTCTCGTGGTAGTGAGTAGGTCTCCCTGAACCTCCTCTTCTCCAATCTGAATACCACCAGCTCCCTCAGCTGCTCCTCATAGGACTTGTGCTCCAGACCCTTCCCTTCTCTGGACATGCTCCAGCACCTCTGTGTCCTTCTTGCTGTGAGGAAACAAAACTGAACCCAAGATTTGAGGTGTGGCCTCACCAGTGCCCCCAGCACAGGGGGATGGGCACTGCCCTGGTCCTGCTGGCCACACTACTGCTGACACAAGCCTGGTGCCATTGGCCTTCTTGCCCACCTGGCCACACTCCAGATCATGTTCAGCCCCTGAAAACCAGCACCTCCAGGTCCTTTCCCACTCAGCAGCTTTCCAGCCATTCTATCCCAGCCTGGAGCTGCAGGAGGTTGTTGTGACCCAAGGGCAGGACCCGATACTTGGCCTTGTTGAACCTCACACACTTGGCCTTGGCCCACGGATTCGGCCTGTCCTGATCCCTCTGCAGAGCCTTCCTGCCCTCCAGCCACCTAACCTAATGTTGTTCTCAAACTGACTGAGGGAACTCTTGCTTCCCTCTTTCAGATCATCAATAAAAGTAACAGGGCTGGCCCTAGTACAGAGAGCCCTGGGGAACACCCCTAGTGACCGGCCCCAGCTGGATGTAATTCCATCCACCAGCACTCTTTGGGCAGGGCTATCAGTTTCAGCAAGCAGTGCACCCATCTAAGCCATGAACAGCCAATTTCTCAAGGAAAATGTTGTGGGAGATGGTGTCAAAGGCTTTACTGATGTCTGGGCAGACAGCTCCAGCCTTTCCCTCATCCACTAAGAGAGTCACCTTGTTATAGAAGGAGATCGGGTCACGTAGTTATGCCTTTCACAAACCCATGCTGTCTGGGCCTGATCACCTGGATCTCCTGTATGTGCCATGTGATGGCATTCAAGATGATCTTCATGAGCTTCCCCAGCACTGAGGTGAGGCTGATAGGCCTGTAGTTTCCTGGTTCCTCATTCAAACCCTTCTTACACACTCCTGAGCTGCTCCCTCTCTACTGTGTACTGTTTCTGGCACACATTTGGAATGTCATCCTCCTTGCTTCTAGCGCATCTCTTTTTGACTCCAAGTATGCATGCAGGGTGCTCATCTTCACCAGTCCTTCTTGGCATCCTTCTTGTCCTCCCTTAGCATTAGCCAAGCCTGCTATCCCTGATCCCCATGAGCACAGGATCTACCCACCTTGAGCTTGCCTTGTGGCTCTGACTGTGGGAGTGATGGGGAAGTGGATCCAGCAGGGCCAGCACCTGAGGAAAGCTGTGTTCTTCAAGCTGCATAATGGGGAACAGGCTGGAGGACTTTTGGGAAGTATACAGTGTTCCTTACAGAGTGTTCCCTCTCTTGTTAAGCTTTATAATATATTGAAAACTGTCTGCACAACAGTATTCTCAAGAGAACTTTTAGGTCCTATTCTCTGCAGCAGGGGCGATCAAGTCTACTCCAGCCCCAGAAAATCAAGGTGATCTCTTGGGAGTCCTGTGGCTCAGATTTATTAAAGGTGCAACAAGAACATCTCAGTATCTTACATAAATTAACATTAGCATTCACTGGCAGCTAAGGCAAGCCAGCCATGAAACTGCAGGACATTAGGGAGAGAGAAAGGTGGCTCCTGATGCCTGATACTTGGAAGCCCTGAGAATGCCTTCCTTCTCTCCCAGAAGTCGAATAAAACTCATTCATTTTTTTAGAGAAGTCTCTCTAGAGCTATATGTTTTGATTGCTTTCTGTTTCTTTAGTATATTTCTTGAGAGGCATTGTTTCAACAGTGCTTCAAGTGAATTGCCATATGTCAGGATTTTTTGCTTTGGACCCAGTTCTAATCAGGTTCTGGCAGCAAAACTAGCCTGGTTTTAATATTTTTTCTCTGTACTCAATGGACTGTGCTTTCTTGGGAGACTATTTGGAGATATTACAGAGAACAAGCAAAAGGAATAGACCTCATGCACCATATTGGGCGCTTGGGATACTTTATTTTATGAGCTGATGAGTGTAACCAGATGACTGGAATGAAAACAGCTGCTTGCCAAGACTGTGGTTAAGCCAATTCTGTCATGTTATTTAGGAGTAGTGTATTTTATGGGGCTAGAGATCACAACCCTGAGAACTACCAGCTGAGCAAGAGGAATACATAGTTTGACAAGCCATTTTTAATACATAGTGGCTTGTTTCTCTGACTGCTGTTAGAAGATTACTGTTCTGATGTCATATGGTCATGTGACTAAGCACAGTATGACTGATCAATCAGTCAGATGAGAGAGATGGGTGTTAATGAAGCTTTCTATTTACAGCCATTTTCCTATAGACCCCAGACCTGCTCTGATACTGCATTTTCTACCCATATATTTTGCACCATAGTTTGGAAACTCATACAGAGGGACATGGTTAAGAGAATTCTGAAATAAATTGGAAGAGCAGCCGTCTGCAGAAATACTCACATGTTGATGTTTTTCAAAAGGAAGATTCAGAGCAGAAAACCTGTTCAGATGTGATTTTTCCCTTGTTTTAGTCAACTGTATTTGCTAAATTGGTCTGTGCCTGAGTTATAGCAGTATTTATCTGGATATTACAGTGGAAGTTTTAAAATCTTAGATTTTGTCATCACAGTGGATCTGGTTCTCCTGCTTGGAGAAGAACACCCACCGAAGCCAGGAGATCCACTCACATACATGTTTTTACTGCTGCAATACGTTAGTTAAAATTGGGAGATTTGAAATGTATTGAAAGTCTTATGTAAACTTTTTGTACTCTTCTGAGGCTTTGTAGAAGGTCTGTCATACTTTTCTTTCTTCATAGTTTTAGCCATAGTCACTGTGCTTACAGCTACAGCTTGAAACTGGAAGTGATGAAAGCACAGCATGAAATTATAAATACTTAGGACTGAGGAGAACCCACAGAAGAAGGTGTGTTTGTTAAAGGCATTTGAAGAACTTCAGATATGTCTGTGTGGTTTAGTAATCACCTTAAACTTACCACCAGGTCCTCAGCCATCAGCAGGATCTTGTTGAAGAACAGTAAATTCTTCTCAAAGCAGTGTCTACAGTTTCAGGTTATCTGCTTTAAGACCTGTGAACCCTGAAGATTTTCCCTGCCTGGGTTAGGAAAGCTCTGTGCTGGTGACCAGGCTGCTCGATGAGGCAAGTAAAGTGACCTGCCCTATTGCAAGCTGCAAAGCCATTCGTGTCTGGGACTCGTCAGTAGCAGTCAGTCAACATTAATGGGTGGGCTCAGAAAGTATGTTAACAAGCACAAGGTTGTGGGCAGGTTAGGGGTCCTACATAGTGTGTATACTCCAGCTGAGGGAACAGAGACTGCAACAACCCAAAGAAAGTGGCTGTGAATAGGCAGAAAGGCTGCTCTGGTCCTAGGGGAGGGAGGGCATGTGGACGGGATGAGACCAGCACTTTCCCTTGCTCAGCCAGCAGCTGATGACTATAGGCCAGCATTGCAGCTAGACACACAGCTGGCAGGTTGCTCTTGCTGGATAGATACATTGAGGCAATATCAGGAAAGATAATTGAGTATATGCAAGTTGAAGATGTCAGGGAGAATCAGATAAGCTTCTCTTGAGATGTTAAAAAAATGTCCCAAGTGAAGCAGAGATACTTGAACTGCATGTGCATCTTCCTTTTCCTTAGCTAGTGGTTACTAGAATATTCTGTCTTTATTAAATGAAACTTTTCCACAAGGAGAGTGGTGCAGCCCTCAGATAAATCAACATGCACAGATTGTGGAACCTTCATCCTCAGACCCTCTCCTGAGTTTTGAGGTCTGATTTTTTTGGAGGCTTGAGTGTGACTATTTTAAATTTGAATTCACTGGAGTCAATTTGGTTTTTTCTCTAAAACAGTTACAAACAGACCAACAGGTAACTCCTTTAGTCATGCTTGTTGCTTGGCTTATTAAAACTGGCAGGCTTCCATCCTATTTAATTGTGTGTACTTGACACTTCAGCAAGAACACAGGGTCATTGGTTTACAGCCAGTCCTGTTCCCAGCAGTGGGGTCTAGAAGTGCCTATAGCTCTTTGGGCTTCATTTTGTTCTGAGGAATAAGCCTTTATCCTTCCTTCCTTTTATTTGCTGCTTAGCTGAAGAGTAAGTTAAGAAAGACTCCTTCCACAACCAAGACAGGTATAGGAGAAGTGTTCTGGTTCCGAGAAACTGGAGCTCACTGGGGGTGCTTCTTTCACTGCTGGCTCAGAAGGAAGCAGGCTTAGGAGCCCCAGCCATGCACTGAAGTTTGGAGGGATGAAGCCAGATCAGCAGGTTTGTGAGTCTGGCTTTGCATATGTTTGCACACATAGTTTTTGTTAAGTGGCACGTCAAATCTGCTTGAGTATGTGCAGCTTTTGAGTCCATGCTTCTTTCACCTACTTGGAACTGAAATCCCTCAGAAGAAGAGAGTCATTGTGCTAATATTGTGCATGCTTCAGTGGAACAGGTAAGTTTAGTCTGATTTCACTTAAAGCAAAACCCTACTCTTGTATATATGAAAAAGCTGATTGCTCTGATTTATGTGAGCTTGGAGTGGCTGCTAATCTCAGAAGTAATACGGTGTCTCAGCTGGGGAACAATTCTGTAATAATTTTGTGATGACTAGCTGCTTGCTCACTGTGAAATTTTCCCAAGCTACC
Source organism: Aphelocoma coerulescens (assembly GCF_041296385.1). Taxonomy (NCBI): domain Eukaryota; kingdom Metazoa; phylum Chordata; class Aves; order Passeriformes; family Corvidae; genus Aphelocoma; species Aphelocoma coerulescens. Next base: position 8,210,856 of record NW_027184085.1, read on the forward strand.
TTTGTTAAGACTAATAGAGTCCCAAGAAATACACAGTTCTCTCTCAAGGCTGTAGACTGAGATATTTGAGCCAATTTGAGTCACCCTGGAGTTAAGAAAAAAACTTGGTGGCACTTTTTTCTGTACCAATTTTCAGATGTTCTTAGGTTTTGAGGCATGTTTTGCTTTTTCCCATAACACTTTGGTTATGATTTGCAGAAAAACTCCTGTGTATTACCAGAGGATTTGAAGAACTTCTATCTGATGACTGATGGCTTCCAGATGACCTGGAGTGTGAAGACCGATGGTGGGTCCCCGTGTTCCTCTCCACTGACAACACCAATTCATTGCAGCCGGTCCATCCTTTGCAGAACCTCTTTAATTTCAAACTTACTTTCTGCACAATTGATACACATCTCTCAGGGCAAAATCTATTGCTTCTGTGTTCTGGGCTCCCACAGAAGAGGTGCATACACTGAACACTGGCAAAAAACTAATTATTCATGCCATAAATACTGTTCTGTAATACACTGACCATCTGTTGACACTCAGATTTAGGTGTGTCATTTAAACCTCATACCTTAACTCCCTCTGTAGTTCATGTAGAGAGAAACAGCTGTAGCTCATTATCCCATGATAAACTGGTAGGAAGAGTCACCCTCTGATAATGCTTCTTTCTCATTAAAATGTGTAGGTACATGTTGGAGCCTGATTCTGCCTTCCACCAGTTAAAGTCCAAGCTTCGTTTTCCATCCTTGTTTGGCAAAAATCAGGTAGCTTGTTCACTCTGCTGCTGTTATCCTGGCTCTCATTGCCTTCAGGCAGGTTTCTCAAGTAGGGCTGTGGACACTGCTCACTTCTGGAGATGGGTGTCAAATACAGGGTCCCTCAGGAAGGGAAATGACATTTCAGAGACAGTTGACATCAGTGCTGTAGCACCTGCAGTGACTCCTGTCATGTTTCAAGCAGGATTTGTTGTGTTGTGAGCTCTAAAGAGTCTTATTTTCAGGGCTCACAAGTGCTCAGAGACCAAGGCTGCTGGTACAACTGTCTTATCTGAGCAAACATCCAGCAGTGTCTTCTGAGACCCATCACACTGGGACATGGCTGAACAGGGTGCTTGCTGCCTTGATGTCTGGTAACAGTCTGAGTCCTCAGAAACAGGGACAAGTGACAAGTCTTCAAGTGTTCTTTTAGGAACACCCACATGTTGATGCACTGATAAAATCCTCTGTGGAACTGGCAACCAAGAGGATGTACCCTGAGCAGGTACATGGAGTAGAAGACAAGCTTCCCAGTAAGCTGTGCATGTGTGGGGTGGTTTCTGATAGGAAGGGCAGGAGCAGGGAAAAGAGCTTTGAGGAAGAGGCTGTAGCTGAAATCCTGTAGCCAGGATTTTTAATTTTTCACGGGACTGAGCTAACAGCTGCAGCACAGTCTTGGCCAGCAGTGTAATTCTCATATCTTTACATCTCTGAGATGGTGTTGTATCACATCTAAGTGCAAGTCGGTGTTTGAAAAAGCCTCATTTTGCTCCTGTAGTGTCTTACTTAAGTGTCCAGGTCTGCTGGGTATAACCGTCTCTTCACGCCACAGAGGTTTATGTCTGGAGGAAAAGAAATACCTCCCATGCTTTCCTGATGCTGGATGTGATTAATGATCAGCCTTGTTGCAGATACCCCAATGCCCCTGGGCTCCATGGTGATTAACAGTGTCTCGAAGCTGTGCCGGCTTGGGGGTTCCTCTATGTACACTCTGCCTAATGCTCCAACTCTCGCTGACCTTGAAGATGACACAGATGACGAAGGTAAGGCACTGTTAACAGGCTAGAAAAGCTGCTCTGCCTCATCCCTTTTGTTCTTTTAATGTTAGGATATAGCACAAGATACATGGGCCAAAACACCTTCCACCAGACCAAGTTGCTCAGATCGCCATCCAACATTCAAGTGTTCATAACCTTGAACACTTCCAGGGTTGGGACATCCACAACTTTTCTGGGCAATCTGTGCCAGTGCCTCATGACCCTCACAGTAAAGAATTATTTCCTAATATCTGATGTAAATCTACCCTCTTTCAGTGTGAAGCCATTGCCCCATGTCCTGTCACTATGTGTCTTTTTAAAAAGTCTCTCTCCTTCTTTCTTAAAGGCTCCCTTCCACATACTGGAAGGCCAAAATTAAGTCACCCTGAAGCCTTCTCTTTTCCAGGCTGAACAAACCCAATTCTCTCAGCACCTCAGCTATCCCCCATGGCAGGGGAATTAGAACAAGATGATCTGTAATGTCCCTTCCATTCTACAATACAGCAACAGAAAAGGTCATTCCAGGTAGATGGGAATTACTTTGTCTAGCAACCTGGTCTGGAGAAGGGTGTCCCTGTCCGTGTTAGGGCAGTTGGAACAAGATGATCTTCAAAGTCCATTTCCAGCCCAAACCATTCTGTGATTCTGTGACTGTCTCCTGGGCTGGATCTATTATGTAGTCCCCTACAGCCTTGGCAGGTAGATCTGTATGCTGTGAATGTCATGGGGCTTAGTGTTATTTGCATCCTCTTTTAACAGCCTGTCAGCCTTCCTGTTCTGCCTCTTCCCTATTTAAACTTTCACCTGAGCCTTGCTCCAGTGATTCAGCTTCCAAAGTCTTTGTGTGCTTATGGTGTTACATGAACAAAAGATAATGGGTTTTGTTTTGGTAGTGAAAAGACAGCTGGAATCGGAAAAGTAACTGGTACGTGCATATAACTATGAGGTTACCCTGGAAAATGTGTGTTCCAGGCTGCCTGAAAATGCTGGGAATGCTGCTATTTGGAGAAAATAAAAAAGAAAAAAAAAAGCCCAGTCATTTTGTCAGAGCTCTTACAATCCAGCTGGAAAAATCAAGAGGATAATAACACAGCCAGGTGTCACACCGATTTCTTAAAAGAATGCTCTTTGATTTCAGTCTTGTCTCTGCATCTCTATAAGCTCTTCTAGCTTCTAAATGTGGCTGAAAGTATTTCTGCACATTCCAGTTTGGCTGCTCCTGATCTTCTAGCCATTGTAATGAAATGCACCAAATTCTGCTTCTATTTAGTGGCTTAAACCTTCATTGATGCATTTATAAGGTACACTGAAAAAACTACCTCATAGAAGTTCTCATCCTGACTTTCATGGAAAATTCTTCTGAAGAGTACGGCTTTTATGTCCCACTTCTTCCCCATCAGCTTTAGGTTTCAAAATTGCATTCTGCAAGAACTTGCAACTACACAGTCCCAAAATTATTTTGTAGAAATGCTCATTGGTGGTTGAGGGTCACAGGTTGAATAAGAGTCAACGTGGTTGTTGAGAAGGATGCTGATGTCACACTGGAATGTATGGAGAAATACATGTCTGCAATTTCATTAATGTCTTGCCCCAAGAGAAAAAGAATAATTTTTTTCTCCCTGTCCTCCTTAGAAAAAAATAAATTAGGACAAAAAAACAACCGGTATGTATAACAGAGGTAATGGGCTTCAGTTGTAGCAGGGAAGATTCTGGATCCATGAGGAAAACTTATAAATAATAAGTGATGGGTTTGGATTGTTTGCCTATAGAGACTGTGCCTTCTCTAACAGTAGAGAACTTTAAGAAAATATTAGACAAACCTCAGGAGTGACATCTGTAAAACTTGTCTTGCTTAATGCCAGGGAGAAAGCCAGCTAGTCTATTTTCAGCCATCTGATTTTGACTCTGTGGTTTGTTTTCCTAACAGAAATGAATATTTTTCTCAGGTTTTTTTGGGGTTGTTCTTTTTTTTTTTGGTTTTTTTTTTACTTGGTTTTATTTTAAACACAGGGAACTTAATTATTTCCAAGGAGTATAAATGTAATGGTTTGATTCAGTTCTTCCTCAGCTGATTTATTAATAAGTATAAAACAGATTGACTCTTTGCAACGGAGTCACAGTCAGTTTTCCAGACATGTTTCATGATTTTTTTTTCCTTGGTTTCAGGTAATGGAGACAAACCAGAGAAGCCGCACTTTGATTCTCGTAGTCTTATCTTTGAATTAGACCCATGCAATGGGAATGGGAAAGTCTGTCTTGTTTATAAGCATGCTGAACCAGGTAAGACTGAAGAAAGTAAAGTTAGCTATCTCTTGTTGTGGGCTGTATCTGGAGGCCACACATGGAGAGTTACCCTGTATGTCTATCTTCTTTGCAATTTGTAGGTGAAACTTTTACCGGGATGTCCTGTCTCCACTGAAGTCAGGAGTCAAACCTTAACTAGATCCAACATTTTCACTCCTTTTAGTGTTGGAGTCTGAGTTATAACTTATGATTTCTGCATGCATAGGAACAGGGAAGTATTCACATGTGACCTACAGACAATTGTGTTGAAATTAATACAGACTTCCACTAATCTGTCTCTGGTTGCTTGCATGTCTCGGAACAAAGCCATGACATTTTGATGAGAAAGGGTGTAACTCTGCTTAGAAACAAAGTGTAGATGATAAAAAAAGCTGAGACAGAATTAGACTGGTTCTTCCACCTTGTGCATGGATGCACAGCCTCCAGGCACTAACTAGGTCAAAATGTGGCAGGAAGGGTTAATGGCAGGGTGAGAAATGGGAGCTGAGCTGTTTCTTCTGACAGATACAGAGATAACTGTTATCAGTGAGTGACTAGTGAAACACCCAAGGCACTCGTAAAATAGTTGTCATCTGACACAGTGCACAGGTCACTCGATGTATGTGTGTTTACTGTGCAAGGGTTTGCACTTGCAATACACAGGTTCTTAAGAAAAATCTTGGGTTGTTATCTTGTGTCTTTCATTGGGTGTGACTGCAAATGCCATGGCAGGAAGTTCTTGTCCTCTTGCCTTCCAGTGTTAGTGATGTCAGTGCATGGATAACCTGGGGAAAGGGAGCATTGGTTACAGGTGTCAATGTCAACACAGGGGCAGTCTGTTTAAAGGACAGTGTTTAGCATCTCACTCTCCCAAGAAAATAACTTCTTTTTATGCTACAAAGGATGTCACCACCAGAGAACTATTTGATCACTGGAGAAAGATTTTGCAAAATGTGTTTTTGTTGGCAGCACACACTCCCATGACTTCCAGACTCTGGACTCTATTCAGTAATCCAGATGACTGACAATAGAGTTAGTTGCTTTTTACTTTGTGGGGCAGATAAATGTTTGCCATAATTGTACTTTGAACATATACTCCAAAGTTGCTGATGTCCAAGAATGTTCCATGTAGCGTGTCACTCCCAGGTTGTGAAGGAACAGCATTGTATTCATTGTCCAGCACACAGCTAGACAAATACCTCATGCGGTGGGTGAACACCAGCTGATGGGTAGGACATAAAGGGTTATAGTAAATGGGGCCACATCAGGCTGTCAGCTGGTCACTGGTGGGGTTCTGCAGGGCTCCATCTTGGGCCCAGTGCTCTGCAGTGTCTTTATAAACAACTTGGACACAGGACTGTAATGGATATTAAGTTTGTCCATTATTCTAAATTGGGAGGAGCTGATATCTCCCTCGAAGGCCCTGCAAAGAGACCTCAACAAATTAGAGAGCTGTGCAACCACCAACCGTATGAAGTTTGACAAAGACAAGGGCTGGATTCTGTACCTGGGCTGGGGCAACCCTGGATGTACGTAAAACAGCCATTGTGATATGTTGTGTCTCCCACCTGACAGTGGCCAGGGGTTAATCTTATCACTGCAAAGCAACAGTGTAATTTGTGCTTGTTTTATTCTAGTGGTCTCCCCAGACACAGAGATCTGGTTCCTGGACAGGGCTCTGTATTGGCATTTCCTCACCAAAACCTTCACAGCTTACTACCGCCTGCTCATCACCCACCTGGGTCTCCCACAGTGGCAGTATGCCTTCACCAGCTATGGAGTCAGCCCCCAGGCCAAGGTAGGACAGCAGCCTCCAGCTTGTCAATATTTTGCGTAAGTATAGGCTGGAAAAACATCTTCCCACCTTTTGGCAAGCAGTCCCTAGGTTCAAGGGGACCTCCCTGGTGACCTATGGAAGGGATCACAAGTTTTTTCCCTGTAACTTGTTAACAGTCATTTGCTTCACAGTAATTTGAATTCACTAATATTGTGTTAATCCTGCTTTTCTCAAGGCAGTTGGGCCTTGATAAAAATTATGCCCAGAAAAGGTCAATTTAAAGTCCTAAAGGTAGTTACAGAAGACCTTTACATAAAGCCTTATGACCATTCCAGTCACTTATTACTAAAAATACTATTCTGCCATGCCAAAATCCTGCTATTAGAGGCTTCTGCTCTTTTTCTGTTTGACTGGGCCTTCAGCCCTATCCCTGCCTCCAGGCTGTGAGAGGTCAGGGAAGGGAGCTGATGGTCCTACTGAACACAGCACAGTGTCAGAGCACCTTGGCAGGGCCTGTTGGGACTCAGTGAGTGTCCTGCACTTCACCCAGACATGACAGCTCTCTTACCAGCATGGCATTCCCTGGTCCTGTGTGCACATCAGAATTACTAAAATCACTCCTGACTTCCCATCAAATAGTGGCTCTAGAATTTGGTTCATTTCATTCCTGATGCCTTCCCTGTTACACTGCACTGTACTTTATCAGTCAAGGCTGTGTACGTGCACTGTGCTCTGCCTTTCTGCAACTTACCTGCTATAAGTATTTTGTTATGTTCAGTATATTTGCAAACCTTAAGAGGAATCATTTGTATAGTCCCTAAACATGTGCAGCCCCTGTTGGTTAAAATCCTCCTACTTCATTAGCCATTATCATTTTTAAAGGTTTTCAAGGGGGTGTATTAAAGCTGTTTTCCACTAAGCAGTATGTTAGTAGATTGCTATCTACATTTCAGTATTGATGTTCTCTTCATCTTGTTCAACATTTTGCTGATGTGATTGCACTGTGATTTGGAATACCATAACTCCTACAGTTTTATTTCCTGACTTTGTCAATGGAGAAATGATACAAAAAAAACCCCAAATCATTGTAATTGCTTCTAGATAGAAGCAGAAAGAGTAAGACAACAAACACAATTTTTTTTTCTGTAAAGAGTTAAAAAAATTCATTATTTTATGTGTGAAGAGAGGGAGGAAGGTTACATTTTGAGAAATTCAACTAGTTGGTTTTCAGTTTATAAGTACATTTAAATTCCAAGGGTTTTTAATCTTTTTTGCTTATCTGAATCTAAATAAATGTGGTTTAGTTTCATCCCATCCTTTTGCTTTTCCTCCTGTGGTTTAAATCAGGAATCGCTCCTGATAGGAGTTACACTGCAGGAAAGGTGGTGTTAGGTTTGTGTCTGGTTCTCCTCTTCCCTGTCTGGAATGCAGTTCCAGGACTGGGGCTGTAGGCATGCCTTGTGTATCCTTATCACGCACTCTTCCAAGTCCTGTAAACTGCAAACTGGTAAGTGGCATAGGATTAAAATCATGTCTTGGGGAAGATGGGGAGCAAGGTGGAATTGTCTAACTGCAGTTTGAATTTTAACTTGTGTTCCCCACCATCCTTCCTTTCAGCAATGGTTTAACATGTATAAACCCATAACCATCAACACAGCACTCCTGACTGAAGAAGCTGATTCCTTTGTGAACAAGCTGGACCCCAATAAAGTGTTTAAAAGCAAGAACAAAACTCCAGTGCTCAAGAAGAAACCACCTTCACAGCCACCAGGCTCCCAAAAGAGTCACATGAGCATGACCTCTGCCAAGACATCCTCACTAGCTGGGAATTCTTCAAGGAAGTGAGCCCACCAGATCTGACCCTGGACAACATGTGCAATAAGCTTTGATGTTTTCTGCTGCAGAGTCTCAGTGGTTCAGACCAAGTTCCTTGTGCATGAATAGATGTGCCCATGGAAAACATATTGCAGCACTTGCATGAAATATAGCAGCCATGTGGATGTAGTTCCTGGAGACTCTTAAAAAAAACCCTTGAGACATTGATTTTATTCCCTTCTGCTACTTGCAGCACATACTTTTCCAAGGGCATAAAGAAGCCTTTGATGTCGCTGCTCCATAAGGAAGCTTCTGTTCCTGTACAACTGCAGCAGTGAAATGAAAGCAAATGTAATTCACTGTAACTTGAACAGACCCATGCTGAAGTAGAGGGTGTGAAGATATTTCTGCCATGTCCTTTGAAAGAAAACTGTCCTGACCTTGCATGCTGTGGGAGCAGGCTGGAACCCACTGGACAGAGAAGTAGCTTTCACTCCAGATAGAATCAAACTGTGCACTTCCCTGTGCTCCTTCCAGCTTCTGCTCTGAGATTCATGGTAAAATGAGACTTGGGACTTCTATGCCTCTGCATTTGCTTAGCCACCTGCTCTGCAGCCCAGACCACTTTTTGGCCTTTGTGCTGTATCTTTTCATATGGTGACATGATTTGCAATAATCGTGAAGCCAGAAGCTGCAAGATCCCTTGTTGCCTCCCTTTTGTGGGAACTGCTGAGCACAGAGTCAATGGTGTTGGGTCCCATCAGCCAGGAGGACCCCTTGGTTTGTCACACATTCATTGCAAAGCTGACCATTGAAACAGCCTTTGACACTTTTCAGTTAGGCAGGATCTCACCAGGGGCCACTGAGATCCTACAGTTTTAGAAACTCCTGATGCTGTTTTCTATACTGTACGTTTTCAGGTTAGAACTGCACTTTAACTCATTCACTGCTGGTTTTCAGTTACAGCTGATTGTTTCCATTACTTTTCTATGCTATTCTGTCTTCCAAATATGCTGGAATCATGGTAGCACCCAACATACTTTGTGCCTAAATACAGATATCAAAATCACTGTTTTCAAATAAGCATTGACTATTTAAACAGCATCATCTTTAATTTTTGAAATGACCACATAATTACACAAGACAAGCCTACCTCACAGAGATGTTGTGAGGCTTTCATGAGTATTTGTATGGCCTTCAGAAATATGATATGAAGCTATCCTGTAAATGCTTAATAATATTTTAATAAATATTTGAATATTTTCCTTCAGAGTGATTGGGTATTTGAAGATGCTTTGGGGAACACATGGACGTGGGAGGCAAAGGATGTGTGGCAAGAGCAGTGTGCAGGACAGATTGTTCGGGGTGTTTCTTCAATGCAGTGGAGAATCTTTCACTGAGAAGGGATGGGTTACAGTGCTTTTAGCTAATCCCTCTTGAGCTACTCAGAAATTCCCAGTTTATTTCACACAGGCCAAAAGACTGAGCTGTGTGACAGCTGTTCCACTTCTGTCCTGCAGTCACTGTACAAAATCTCTGCAGCCAGCAGCCCCTGCTCAGGAATATTTTGCTGGCTTCCAGCACTGCCCAGGGCCTACATTCAAATGCAGTTGCTGCATTGCCTGGCAGCCACTCTCTGCCACCCTCAGATGACAAGAAATGCTCTAATGCAGCCTCTCAAGCCCATGTGCATCTTGAGACAGCTCAAGATCTGTTGTAGCTGCTCCACTGATATAAAGTCAGCTCTAATGAGAAAGCACACGTCAGTACCTCCCACCCAACCCCACCCCATACCATAGCAACCCATCAGCTATCCTTTTAATATTGGGATGGGAATGATAATTAAAGCCAGTAAATGCCCTGGAATTCTGTGCAGTAGAGATGTTCTGTCACTTCCTGCTCTTGGAGATCTCTGTGTTTATTCATGGCACCCAGCCCTGGAACTGCAGTTATGTGCTTGACATACATACCATACTTGCTTAAGCACTTTCTAGAAAAGTTGACTCTTGTCACCCTCCTGGGAACAGGCAGCTTCCGATACTGTTCTGCTTTGAATCCAGTGACACCTCAAACCTGTAAGGCTGTTGCAGGCCCACTTCCTCGTTCAGATGGAGGTAGCAGAATTCCTGCAGCAGCAGGGCAGTCTCTTACATTTCTCATGCATTCAGAGTAGAAAAAAAAGTTTTTAAAAAGTGTGTTGTGGGGGTGGGAGTATTCAGGTTTTTGGAGACGCAGAAGTTGTCTGAATTCTTTCCTGTGGTGGTAGTTGGTGTAGCTCAAGTCAAGAGCGTCAGTAACACACATGGTTCTTTGATGCCAGCATGTTCCAGAACTGTGGCAGGATTCAGGAGACCCTGTAGTTTAGTTTACTAATTTTTCAAATGTTTCCTGAATGTTCAGATCAAAAAATAACCAAAAGAAAACAAGTATGAGAAAAACCCAAACAACCCAACAGGTTTATGTTTCTATTTTAGACTGTCCTTGTTCTTCTCTCTCTTCTGTGCTCTGCCAAACTAGGTGTTTGTCAAGGTGACAGATATACAAATGAAAGCCTAGGCCCCCAGTCCATCACTGTAGTATCTACATCTTACCAAAGTATATTTCAGATGAAAATTTCTGTGTTAATTAAATTAATCATGTTGGTTCTGCCACTGTTGATGCCATGTATTTTGATTTAAATGAATATATATGTATCTGGAGATTTGTAGCTCTGCTTTGCTTTTCTTCAGAATACAATGATTGTGGATTGAGTTTTGTTTTATCTTTTTTTTTTTTTTTTTTTTTGTAGATTTTTATACAGAGTGGTTGAATAATTTCTTAGGTCACAGTCAGGTCTAGCCCTGCGCAGGTCTGCCCAATATCTCAGATACCAAGTTTGTCCATTTAAGCAGAGAAGGTTTACTGAAATCTAGTCCCTCGTCTATCCACCTTCATGGTGGATAAACAGATGTGCCCTTCACATGTGTTATCAAAGCACGTGGCCGTCACAGTTTGGAAGTCTCTGTGCCTGCCTCTTCTTTCTTATTTTCAGTTTCATGGTCAGGTTCATTGTGAAAATCAATGCAGGCTTTGTAGATGAAAACACCAGCAAGACATCCCAGAATTGGAGCTGTGACTGGGACCCACCACCAGGAATGGTCAGCCCTGAAATGAAACACAGAAGAGGCAGCTGGTGAGCCAGACTGGAACCACTGCCCTGCCATTACATCGTGCTGGGGGCACGAGTGAGCTGTGTGAGCAGAGGAGTCTGTCCCACTCCAGGCACTAAGCCTACAATTGGCTTAGACAAATTCACTGTCCTCTCACGTGATTGCTGGAGGGAATGTCATTTTCCCCATCAGCGTGGAAAGGTGGCTCCACACTGCAGGTTTCTTTTCTCCAAAAGAAATGGGCTGTGTGGTCTTGATGAGTGGGACTCTCAGACACACAAAGGCATTCTGCCTCCCTGTTTCCAATCACATCTGCAACTCCTCTACAGAGTTCTCAAATACATTTTCTGGAAATTTAAGGAAAATGGGTGTCCAGGACAGGAGACTCTGGTAATGATCTCACCATAAGAAAATCCATAACACAACACCATCTTACTAGATAGAGGAAGGTAGGGTTTCATCTCCAAATTCAGACTCCAAATTTAGGAGACCTGTTCAGCAATGCACCTTCATTCAGTGAGCTGCATTCTGGCTCTCTGGTCACTGCAAAAACCAGCTGGATCTCCAGTGAACAGGCAGACAGTTTGGTGCCCAAACAGATATCTGAGTGCCAAGGCGTGGAATCCCGTGCAGGAGAATTAGGGTACTCCAAATTTTGTGTACATAATGCACAGGGCTCCTCACACTCTGCAGTGATATCATCACTTGGTCCAAAGAAATAGGCTGCATGATACATTTAATCTCTTGCTTATCTCCTCTCCTGGCAAGCTGAACAGTGTAAGAGCAGAACAGGTCACTTACGTGAAGACGTCCATTCCCCAGCCAGCCATTGCCGTGAAGATCCTGGGGGGCAAGTCCCTGGAGGGGTTTATGGCATAGCCTGTGTTCAGCCCCATTCCCAGACCAATGCCCAGGACCAGCATACCCGAGAGCATGGGCTGAGCACCTTTCAAGGCTGCATTGTTTTTCTCATCATGGATGACTAGAACGCCCAGGATCAGCATAACCGTTGCTGTAAACTGCAGGAACAGAAAAGGGAGAAGAACCGGTCAGGAGAGAGAATGGGAACGGTTGAAAGGTCCTGCTCAGCAAAGAGGGAGAGACTTCCCAGAATGAAAGAGGAAATGAGATTCACGGTCCGGTCAAGGCAGGAAGGACCCAACTATTACTCCCTCCTCACAGGTGGACTGAAGAAAATTCTCTCAGCAAAAACATCACCTTTGCTGAGGTTTTCTCAGCAAAAAGCATCATTGCCAAGACCAATACAAACTTCTCAGCAATGTCCTCTCTCTCCATCTTTCAAGTCAGGGAAATTGGTTATTTTAAGTACATTCTGTCTAATAGAAGCAGAGCCATAACAAACTGCTCACGAGACAAATCTGATCCTCCCTAGAGAAAGTGATGTTCTATACAGCCTGTATGCAGATACCAGATTCTCACCTGGGAAACTGAATTTCCCATCAGTGACTACATAGCTGGCATTTGTAGATTTGCAGTGCTTGGGACACCAAGAAGCATAGTTTTGATAGAGGTGATGACACCTGTATCTTCCTGTTTCAGAAAATGCAGCTGGAGAGATGTGGACTGCTTGCACAGACACCAGCAAAACCAGAAACTGCAGCTTTTGTCAAGGCATTGTCACTCTTATTTGCTTTCTTGGGCATCAAGGACACTTCATGGTCCACAGGAGGCTGAGGGGATCCACTTCCCACCTCTAGGGTCTTCCACTCCCACTATCCTTTTCATCATGCCCAGGCAGGAGTTTTGTCAGCTCAGAGTCAAAATCACAGACTTCCAGATTTGCGTTGGAAGTGAATCTTCCTTCCCTGGTGTCTCAGTGCCCCACATCCCCTGAAGCATCCCTTTCCTATTTCTGGGCATCTGTGCTGTAAGCTGGGAATCCACTGCACAGTCTAAATGGGTCTGTTCAAACATAGAGGCTCAATCCAGGCTGTGCTCATGTGAGAAAGCAGCTCTTTCCCAGGCTCTCCATGCTGGGGAGGGACACCCAGCACAGCTGCCAAGGAGCATGGAGTGGGTGTAGAATCCAAATAGGGATTCAGCGCAGAACCCAGAGGAGATGGCTGGTGATACAGCTCAGCTTCTCACTTCCCACTGCTTGTGCTGCATGCAGGGAAGGTGTCTGGAGAGGCCCTGGACCAAGCTATGGAGCAGCCTTCAGGTATTACCCTTTAGGCGCAGCCCTTTAGGCTTGTCCCGCCACCAAGATGCCTCGGATCTTACCTTTCAGGCACCTGCCTGGATGCTGGGCTCCCTGGGGAAGAGGTTGTGGTTGTGTCTGTGCATGTAGGGCTCTGGGGACCCTGTAGCAGCCTTGCAGCAGCACCTTTTACCACCCACCTTCTCCTAGCACACCACAGCCATTCCCACTGACCTCTGTGAAGAAGGCTCCCTGCAAGGATACACTGGGAGCGGGGTAAGTGGAAAAGATCATCGCTGTGGCAGTTGGTCCCGACACTGTAAGGTTTCCTTGGGTGTAGTCATAAATAGCATCTAGGAGAAGTGGGAATTACGGAAGTTAGCACAGCGTTCATCCCACAGGACACACACACACAAGTCCACCTGTTGCAGCCAGCACAGACATCAGGTAGAAGGGAGGCAATGGAAGACGTGATGGAGGTGACACACTCCTCGCAGGGCATGAACTCACCAATATCTGTTACCCACACACTTTGATCTGCAGTCGCTTCCTTACACCTACCAACTCCCTGTCCCTGCTCCAGGAGCCTGGGGTAGCCTGGATGGTCTGCAGGCAGTGGAGGCCTCCAACCCTCTGCCCCTCAGAGACTTGAGACATGCTAGAGACAGTGGGTGGTGGGTCCTCTGCTCACAGCTCAAAACCCCTGATGGCTGCAAACCTGTGTTCCACAGACCAGCAGAGTCCCCCCAGAGCTCCAGCAGCACCTAATACATGGTAGCTCATGTAAATAAAGCTCCTGCAGACCTGGAAACAAAATGCTGACAAAATGCAGCTACTGCCCTTCTGCTGAAGACAGGTTTTGGAAAGTGGGAATGCCCTGAGTAAAAGGAGCTGTGTTCTCCAGGAATTGTGTATCCTTCCCAGAGGTATATCTGGGACCTGCTCTGAACTTGAGCTGTGAAGTCTGTCCCACAAGCCAGGAGCTTGCCCTTCTCACCCAGAAATCATGCTAGGTACTGTAAAAGGACATATTTTTGGAAAGACTGTGAGCTGAATGAAATTATACCTACAGCAACCTCTGTGATAAAAGACACGACCCTACCATAGTAGAGGGCAAAGACGGTGGCTGCTGCCATAAAGGAGCCCAGGAACTGGCCGGCTATATAAGCTGCAAGCTTTGTCCAGGAGAGGTTTCCTAAAACCCATTGGGTAATGGTGATGGCAGCATTCAGATGAGCTCCTGCAAATCACAGAAAAAAAGAGGCCTCAACACTGGTGCAGCTGTTTTGGAACATGTGACATGGTGGATGCCCCATCCCTGGAAACAGTCATGGCCAGGTTGGACAGGGCTCTGAGCAACCTGCTGCAGTTGAAGATGTCCCTGCTCATTGCAGGGCAGTTGGACTGGATGAACTTGAAAGGTCTCTTCCAACCCAAAATATTCTGAGGTTCTATGCCCCATGCCCCACAGTAATCACCCAGACACTGACCCCGAACAGCAAGACTCTCTCAGGTCAGGGTCTTACTCTAGCACAGACACAAAATGAGCCTTTCTCTCTCAACAGCTGAATCATGCAGGTCAAAGAGCTCCTAGCTAGTCTTCTAAAAATTCTGTAGACCACAGGCTGCCTCCAGAGAGTGGGTCATCTCACCTGTCAGACATACCTCTCTTGGGATGGCATGAGTTTCCCTATAAGTTTCTCAAGGGGCTTCTCCCTACTGAGCTTAAAAAGAGCCCATACCTCAGCACTTTTTATGTGGCTACTGGTAGATGAGGACCTGTGTTTTGATGGAACACTTTCTGTCAAGGAGGTTGGTATCACAATAGTGCTTTTGAAGACTAAATGGATGCAGGTCTGGTGCCCTCAGTGCAAATCACGTGTTCTCCAGGCCTCCTATCCCCAGGAGTCTAAAAGAAATTTTTTTTTTCCTGCCTAGGTATAAACTTTGGGGGCCAGCAAATGTTCCAGCCTTCATGACCATCTTCTACTCCAAAAGGGGTAAGATGCAGACACCCATCATTTCATCAAAGTGCAGGACAGAGTGAAGTGAAAGTGCATGTACCACCTGCTGCAGTCCAACAACCACAACTGGAATGGGGGTAGATCCCTTCTTTGATCCTCTGCTCTTATGTGGGTATGGCCAGCCATTTCAGAGATCACAAAAAGCATCTTGTGACACAGATGAAGCCAAATTACTGTCTCAGGAAGGTCTGAAGTTTGCTTTGTAACCATGCTATTGCTGACTGAACTGAGATCCCTTCTGCACTGCCCTCTCTCCTCAACAAATCAGCTCGTTCTCAAAAGTCACTTGGGACTGCAGGACCTGCTTTCCTCAGTCTGCCTTCCCCAGGATGTTTCCACCAGCTCCAAAAAGGACAAGAAAATCAAGAGCTGACTGCTCCTAACTGCTCACATGGAAAAATTTTCCTTTCCAAGCCAGCCCCAAATTTGGACCTCTGTCTGCTCCAACAGTTCAAGAGCAAGGAGTTGCTTTAATTTTCTGCCTATTAGAGCCCTTAATGTCTTCTCTTGGTGGAAATGAATGCAGAAATTGCAGAAGGCAAAGCTAATGCTCCTGTCATGTGGGGGATGCCACCCCGTGGCCCCAAAACACCACTTCCCACGTTCATGTGGGGCATCTGTGCATGGGTGTGTGTGATAAGGAGAAAATTTGCATACCATTCCTTTTGCAACATCAGCAGTAAGCTCTCCTTTGCAATAAATTATTTACTTCTCCATGGGTCGTATCAGCAGCACGTTTTGGGAGCTCCCTGTCTGCTTGGGCCATGCTGGCATGGGCCAAATGGGGGAGTTGCTGAAACCTGGCTCTCCTGGCCACAACAGAAGGGAGTGGCCAATTCTCCTCAACTCTCCCTGTCCCACTTGCCCTGTCACAGCTCAGAACACAAGTTTGGGGTCAGTATTCTGTACATATGTTGGGCATGCCTGGCTTCTCCTGCTTTTCTTGCCTGGGTGCTCTAGGACTGCTTTTTTTTTTTTGTGAAGGCACTGCCCCCCTCCACACCCCACTCCTCCTGTCCCCAACGCACGTGGCCTTTATGGGACATGGATATGCCCCATGCCTGAGTGTGCTGCTCACCAGATACTCCTCTAGCCGCATAGATGCCCATGGTAACACCAATGCCAAATGCCATATTGATGCTCAGATACTGACCGGTGTTTCCTTTTCCTAATACCACTTGTGCCACAGAGGACAAGCCAAAAACCTGTGTAAAAAGAAAGAGAGAAAAGAGTGTTAAAAGTGTTCTTGTTGCTGTGGTAGACTGAGCTCCTTTGCTACTTTTTCTGCAAAAATAATGAGCTCCAAAAGACAGGAAGTCTCTAAAGTGACCATGGTCTGAAGACAAAGAACAACCTTACCCTGCAAAAATTGAAGTGATGTCTGAGACTGGTGCCCATCAAACCAAACTAGGCACTCTCATTATGGTTGGGTATGGAGATACAAACCCCAAACACTCACACCAAGAGCTGGGGCTCCATGGGGGTCATTCACACAGCCACACTGCAGATGCCTCAGCCTGAAACCAGGGACATGAACCAGAGGAGCATCACTGTGGACCACCAGGAGACAACATCCAAGACAGATGGAAGGAGGGAGTGCAAATTCTTACTGTCCTTCTTTTCCTGGTGTGCAATTTATTGACTAAAAATGTAGTTTGGGCAGCATACAGCTGTTTGCAAAACTCAGCACTAATTTTGGTAACATTCCAGTGAAAGAAAGGAAATTCTGGTTTAACTTTTCCATTAAACACATATATTTTCAGTTTGGAAACAGCCAAAGTTTCAATATTTTTTTAGTGACTAAAGGAGAATCAGAGAAAAAAACTAAAAGTAAACACTCTCCAGCAGGAAAACATATATTCAAGACATTGCTCTGTCCTGAAAGAGGGAATTCTATTTCATGCTTTTGATGTGGTAAGAGTGGAAAAATCAGTTCTTTGCGTGCTCTTACACCAAAGTCTGGAGAAGGACAAGGCATTTCTTCAGGTTTCTGCCTAAAAAACCACTGAGGGTTTGGAAAGTTTATCCTGTTACTTGGACTGCACTGATGTTTATCCAAGGTGACATGTCTTTCAAAGACAAGAAAGTCAGTACGTTTCCAGCATATAAACTTCTGCTTTGGCTTGTACTGTTTAACTGTGATCTTTTCTGGCTACTCCGCCTGCATCCAAATTTTATCTCATGTGTCTGCTTCCCCTCATTGCTTACAGACATCACCCAAATCCCCTGTTCTCCAGACATGCTGCTCTTCTTATCTCTCTTGTAGACACAGACCACACTCTGCGCTCTGCGCAAAGCTACAGCCCCCACAGTGTGAGCCCTTCTCAGTCTGCCTCAGCAAAAGCCCCCAGAAACAGTTTGTGATGTCCCCCTAACATCTGCAAATTACACAAATTCTGTATATGCATCTCTGATTTTTCCAAAGCCAGACCCAAGAGACAACAAATGTGTAAGGTGCAGGTATTGCAGGAGAGCACACAGGTGCAGAGAGAGCAGTGCAGGGCAGGAGACATGACTGAGCATAAACAGCATTATCCTGAAAAAAAAACCATGATAGGCCACAGAATCTGTTTTTCAGCACAGATCCAAACCTCTGGTTTTTTCCTGCATCCTCACAGTCCCAAAACATTTATTTTAATTCCTTCTTCCCTAGGCCTTGTGCTGCTTAGTCCTGCTGCCGGGTTCCTCTTACCAACGCTTCCTGTCCATTAAACTGAGAGGCCCTGGGGTGAGTGTTGTGGTCCAAATAACAGCCATTCAGGCATCCTGGAGATGCATCCAGCACATTGCCTGTTGCACTGAGGGCCAAGGCGCTGCTGAAGAGTTGGGTGCTGTATGCTTTGTTCTGATGCTGGATGTTGCCTGTCTTCAGCCCATGTGCAGTGCCCTCCTCTTCTCTCTTCCCTCTCATGGATCAGTGATGGAAGAGCCAGTGTGAGCAGCAGGCTGCAAAATCTGCCTTGAACTGTCAGAGTGCAGAGTAAAGTCTCCACCTCATACTGCGTCCCTGGCAGGACAACCCTGAAGTTGTCCTTTGTCACCTGGGAACTTCTACCACCAAATAACAGAGAATGAAAAAAGCAAAATGGTTTGCTGAGCTGCTGCATACGAGTCACAGATGTCTGTACTCTGCACAGACACTGAGGTGTGGCACTCTGGGTGCAAAACTACCTGGGAGTGTAATTCAAAGAGCTAGATGTGCAAAATGATGAGATAGAAAGCAACCATGCTCTGCACAGGCAGTTGTTGCCCTTGGAAATGAGAGCCTTTCGTGGTACAGAAAGCTGTGTCAGAAGGTCCCTATGCTTACACAAATCTTAACTTCTTCCTCTGTAAATCTCCAAGTACTAGTTATTTGGGTTATGCCCAGCCTTTGCATGCCAGCCTCTGTTCAGTCTCAGCAGAGGCTAAGTCCTGATGTAGCAAATTTGCACAGACAGATAGTGGGCCTTCTCAGAGGGAGGATCTCATTCTGCCATGTTGATCCAACACTCAAAGTCTCTGGTCTCAGTGGGTACTTCACCCCCACCAGGGATCAATCCTGACTGCAAAACCTTCCTAGTCCTCTACCCAAACACTTCTGAAGCAGGCCAGGAACTCCAACCCACTTAATTATTTCTTTGTGAAACAGATCCCTCAGGCAAGGGGGCCGTTTATGTATGATTTACATAAGCACAGGGGCAGTTTATGTACGATTTACATAAGCACTATTCGACTGGCAGCAAGAAAATCAAAAGTGAAATCCTGGCATGCTTCACACCCTGTAATTGCATTTCCTAATGCTGGGTTGTGGTTCTGGAGAATTTCTCTGGAAAGTTCATTACCCTGGCAACCCCAAGAGGAAGACAGATGAATGCTGTTTTCGTTTCACAGCTGACAGTGATAGAAGAGTCAGGGTCTGCTTTCCAGGGTCTGCTCCCCAGCTACACCACACCTCTGGAACAGCAGGAAGAAAAGCCTCAATTCACTCTCTGGGATCTTTCAGGGGGTGTGACACAATCATTTTAGACACTGATCTTTGACTTCATTCCCAAACGCTTCCTCAATTTTCTCCTAGAAGAAAACTGAAAGAGCAAGATGTCCAGAGAAGGGCAGTGGAGCTGGGGAAGGGTCAGGAGCACAGGTTTGATAAGGAGCAGCTGCAGGACCTGGGGATGTTCAGCCTGGAGAAGAGGAGGCTTAGGGAGGTCCTGATCACTCTCTCCAGCTCCTTGACAGGAGGGTGTAGTGAGGGGAGGGGTGGCCTCTTCTCCCAAGTAACAAGTGACAGGACAAAAGGAAATGGCCTCAAATTGTGCCAGGGGAGGATTAGATTTGAGGAAAAATCTGTTCACCAACAGGGTTGTCAAGCATTGGAACAGGCTGCCCAGGGAAGTGGTGTTTTTTACAGATATTACATATATATAACACCTTGGAGGTGTCTAAAAGACATGTAGATGTGGCACTTAGGGACATGCTTTAGACGGTGGCCTTGACAGTGCTGGGTTAATTGTTGAACTCTTAAAGGTCTTTCCCAACAGAAATGATTCATCTACTTCACTCTCTCCCAGCGCTCACCTCCCTTTCCCTGCATTACTTTTGTGCTCCAGAAGGTTTTTGGCACATGGTCTGCCTGCCAGGAAACTGCCATCCCACCAAAGCAGAGGGGTGAGCAGTAGCAACCAACCACTGAGCAACCCTGAGGATGTGCTAGGAAACCACTGACCTTACAAATTGCTGCCTTAATTGGTCGCACACACACACACACGCACAGACTCCTCCTTACCATGAGGATGAATGTTCCCAGTGCTTCTGCCAGCAGCTCCCTCATGGTACAGTTACGAATCTTGATCGCCTTCTTAGTCTTCTCCAACATTGTCCTCCCCACCTCCATACAGCTGACTCGCTGCTCCTGTTGTGACGGCACACTTCATTGCGCTGAGCCAAGTTACCCTTTGAAACTTGGCACCCTCTCTTCACCCCCAGACACCTTCTCTCCTTTGGTTAACCATGAACAAGCCAATAAAGCAGCCGCTAGCTTCAGAGTCTTTCCCCGCTTCCCTCCCCCCCATATGTCATCCTATAAAAGCTGTATGGTGGGAATGCAATATTTCTGTCATGAGGCATTGGTGATACTGTCCCTCTGCCCAGGAGCAGCCTAACCCCAGAACAGTGGAGCTGTCAGTAGCCTTGATACACTCCTAAAGCCTGTCTTTCTCCTTAGCCTTTTCTACAGGAACTGAACAGGAATTTGGGCTCTGCTCTGCATTGTAACCCATTGACTGGTGGTTTGATGCCAGTTTTTTTAAACAGGTGGGGTTGGGACCATTTGCCTGTGCAGGACTATTTGGATGCCTCTTCTGCAGTGATGATGCTCTGCTGTCTGCAGCTGGGAAGAGCACAATGCATTGTTTCAGGTCAAATATTTGCTCTTGTTGAATGCACCTGTGTCTGCAGATGCCGTCACACTCGCAAAGAGCCTTCCTACCAGCCACCCCATCTGTCCTCTCATGTAGGGCAAGGAGAAGCCAACCTCAGCAATGGTCTCAAGAGACCTTCCATCTCACCTGGCTGCCAGAGCAGAACCATTGCTGCCCTGATTCCTCCTCCATCTCCAGATTCCCTCTGTCTATCTCCCTGCTCACCAGGTGCTCTTATCTCTCCACAATGAAAAGGTTTTAGCACCTTTGGTTAATCATGGAAAAACATATCCGCTGAACACTCAAGACCTTTTCCCTTGAGCATTTTCTGGTTCTTTGCTGGTTTTCTTCGCCTTCCTCTCAACCTGCTGCAGCTTCTCTGTGGCCCTGGAGGGGACAGCTCTGCAGAAGCGTCAGCAGCTGCCCCAATGAGGACATGGTGCTCTGCTCATGCTGCCCCTGGCTTTGCCTTCCTCTCCTCTACTGCGTGGCAAAAGTTCATGAGCTTTTCTTTCACCCACAGGGAACTCAGTAGCTGTATGGAAGAACCTGGGAAGCTGATTCTCCTCTCTTCTCCATAGATGATTGTATGTCTTGTGGCAGGGAGAGTTTTATGGACCGGGATAATCCCTCCTCCAGTGACAGATTAGCTACTGACCTCAGTGAACGCCTGGCTAAATATGCAGTAAATTACTGCCCTGTCTCTGATACTAAGGATCATTTAATTATGATGGATGATAATCATGTTGCTCGCAGGGTGTTTCTACAGCATATTTCTAGGTGGGAAGGTTTTTGTCCTGTGAGTCTGCAAGCTATGCTGCGGCACAGAATAAACCTTTCTAGGCCACTTTGTTCTCTGCCATGCAAATGTTTATTGGTGGAGCACAAACATGGGTCCTGGAAAACCAGGTTGGGATGGTGACAAGACCCTCAAGTTTCTTCTGCACATGGTGATTTCCAGCTGACTTTATATGTCACCTGAGATCCTTGCATCGCCACATACAGGAGATCGCACAGCCTTTCTCAGATGGGCAAGGTATCAGTGGGTCGGTAACACCCACAACTGGACCTACAACTTTGTTTTTCACTCCTAGATCTCAGGAAGCCTTCCAAGTGGATTCCTTCCCTGTGGGCAAACAGTGAAGCTGCTGTGTATCTGATGGGCTTTGTCTCCTGCATTCAGGCATTAATTGTAGGCATCTCAAAATTCTGATTCGGGCTGAAAAACGGATAGGTACTTTCTGGGAACACCGGATTCCCATAGACTTGCAGTCTTCTCAGGGAAAAATGCAATCCCAGTTTGCAATAGAAATCTTTGGTTTGGTGATAATATTTGTGGCATAATTTCCAATTTTACCACCAAATTCTGTAAAACTCCAGCATTGGAGTTGGAGCTTGTCCTCTCATACAGGTCATTCCACAAGATGGCACTGAGACATTAATTTCTCCCTTTAAGGTGTTCAGAAGGACTCCTCTGTTGGCTGCTGAAAATGTGAGAATCCTTTAATTCTGGGGTTCTGCTGGCCATTTTTAGACTTGCTAGTGTTCAAGGAAACCATCACCTTTCCGTGGGTCATGTGCACCAGAGCACCTCTGCTCTGCGAGTACACAAACCCAAAGTGTGTGAGCCTGTGCCTGAGTTTATAATCAGCAGAGAAAAACAGGCAGCTCCAAAGGGCAATTCTTCTCCACCTAAAATAAGCATCTGAGGCCTGACCTATGAGTCATGCTAGATACTGGCACTTTCCCTCCGGTGTTTGCACAGGGACATGGAGTGAAGGGCTCCAACATGCACCCCCATGACCGCCAGGTGGGCTGGACTGCCCCTTCTCTCTGCATCCAGATGTGGTGATCTTGAGCAAGTGAGAGCCATGTGAGTCAGCCAAGGGCTGGATTGCAAATATCTGCTGGTTTCCCAACAGCAACCTGCTCGTACTTGCTCGGTTTCACTTACCCGCAGGGCTGACGAGGATCTCCGGGGTCACTAAATACAGTCCCCTACTGACACAGGCAGCCACACCACATCTGCCCTTTGGTCACCTGGCCACTCTCCATTGTAGTGGTAGACAATTGTTGCCCAACTCCTCCTGTTGGGCCCTGTTACCAGAATTTGCTGCTCTGAAGATTAGACAATTTCCTCTAATTTTAAGCCAAATTCTCAAAGCCATTTGTCCATGTGCAGCATTAGCCCGTCACAGTCATGAGTTAACTTATTTCTTGCAGGTGCTATCACCTAAAGTGTTCCTATGAGCTTTGTTAGAAGAGCATTGGCTGCTCATGCTTAGCTCCACACCACCTCTTGATGTTCGCCTTGATTCCCTCACAGGTTGAAACTTCACTCAGCATTGGCCCTATGATGATTTTGCCATGTTTTCCACTGCACATTAAGCAGCCACCTGCTAAAAAAACCCACTTTCCCCCTCAAGACAGGTGTGCTTTCAGCACTAGTCACAAACGTCTCAGTTTGGAAAGGAAAGTTTTGGCACAGTCAAGGCCCGCTAACAGTCCTGGTGTTGATAACCATGGTAATGAAGAACCAGGAGAACAATGCCCCTAGGTCCTGCCAGAGCAGCCCTGGGAAGAACAAGTACCCAGGCACCCCAGGGCATTCTGCTAGGACTAATTTCTCTGACTCTGTTTGACAGTGCACATGCTTCCTCTGCACCCAGGAGCTCATTTATCTATTTATTGGGCTAATCAGCGGGTGGACCTTTGCCACTCCATTTGTTTCAGCCCTGCTGGTGGAGCGTTTGCTCCCCAGAGGCCAAGAGCATGAGCAGACAGCTGAGCAGAGGAGCTGTGCACCACAGGCAAGAACAGCTTGTTCCTCAATCAGACCAAATGAACACAGCACCAAAATATCTCCAGTGCCCTTCAGGAGACAAGACCTAGCCAGAGAGATCATAACAGCACTGGTATGACCTTCGCTGTCCAGGACAGACCTGTTTGACATACCCTGGAACACCTGCTCCCTGTAGTCTCACATTCCACATTCATGGTCTGCTCGTTCTCCTCTTTATGGATGGCAGGTACCAAGCAAGTCTCACACACCCCACGTGTCTTTGACCAGATGTCTTTGCTCTCTGTACTGTCATCCCACTCTCCATTCCCAGGATAACAGCCTCCACAGCCTTTCAGCTCACCCATTGTCCCTTGCCCTGAAGCCAGCCAAAGGTTCATCACCTGCACATGCTGCTCTTCCGTGTGATCAGGCTTGCTCCAGTCATACTGGCCAGAAGGATGACGTGAAGGGACATAAGAGGGAGGTGGAGCGACATGCGGAGGGATGTGGCGGTTCATTGGTGGGGTCCTGCCTTGGGCATGGTGCTGCATTGCCCCAGGCTGCTACAGCTACTGGGCTGCTACAACTACAGGGCTGCTCAGATGGAGGTAAACCATGAGGTGATGCTGCTGGCAGGAGCAGAATTACTTGACTTTGTTTGTCTTTAGGGGCAGAGCAGGGCTCTGTGTGACGGGGTTGCCAGGGGTGGCCCTGGCCTCATTGTTGGGCAACAGAGTGGAACCCTCCTGGTAACCAGGAACCCATCCACCCCATGCTGGGCCACACTCCTCCTGCCCTTGTCTGACTTAATCAGACAGAATGAAGTCATTCTTATATGGAGGAAAGAGTAATGGTTTTTGAGGCACCCACCAGCTTTGATCTGTGAAAAGCCTTGGAGAGTCTCCCTCACCCACAAATATTTAACAGAGAGTGAAATGGAAGCGCAGGAGTAGATCAGGTCATAGAACCATAGAATGTTAAGGATTTGCAGGGACCTTAAAGAACATCCAGTCGCAATCCACCCTTGCCATGGGCAGGGACATCTCCCACTAGACCACATTGCTCAAGACCCCATCTAACCTGGCCTTGAACATTGACAGGGATAGGGCATCCACAGCTTCCCTGGGCAACCTTTTCCAGTATCTTACCACCTTCACAGTAAAGTATTTCTTCCTAATATCTAGCTTACATTTCCCCTCTTTCAATTTGTACCTTGTCCTATCAGTACAGTTCCTGACAAAAGGTCCCCCTCTGGCTTGCCTATGGGCCCCTTCGGGTACTGGAAGGTTCCTATGAGGTCTCCACACAACCTTCTCTTGTCCAACCCTCTCAGCCTGTCTTTGTAGGGAAGGTGCTCCAGTCTTCTGATCAACTTTGTGGTCCCCTCTGGACTTTCTCTAGCAGTTCCATGTCCTTCTTATGTTTGGGGCACCAGAACTGTAAGCAGCAGAGGTCCCACAAGGCACCCATGGGATTTCCAACAAGGTCATGCTGGCTCCTCATCTGCCATCATCCTTCATTTCCATGAGCACCTTGTTCTCCTCACCTGCTCAGGGATGTGCTCCCACCATACCCCTGTGAGAGAACATCTGCCTGCCTGTGCTGGGACCCTGCCATGGGTCTGCCCAGGCCCAGGCAGAGAGCAGCAGGCTCTGTGAGTTCAAGTGCTCTCACTGAGCCTTCAGCCATGTGCTCAGGTCTGCTTTCAATCCACAGATAAAGTGAAAGCTGGGGAAACTACAGAGCTCACAGTACATCATCACCCTGGAGATAAGAGTAGCCAGGCTTTCTCCTAGGGGAGCACAAACACCCACATTCTGAAAGGAGATATTAAAGGGGAAAGGCTGCAGCCTGGGGGAGGAGACGCTGGGTCAGGTAAAAGAGGTTTTGAAATTGCAGAGCATGGTGATGCCAGCACACTGCTCTGAACACTTCCCCACCTCTGACTGTAGCCAGAGACAGCACAGCATGGCTGTGTCTCCCTGGCCAGTTTCCAGTAAGTCATCTCTTCCCCAGGCACTCCAGTCCAGGATGGTCTGAAAGACACACCCACCCAACATCCACCTGAGCAGCACGAAAAAGTTTGTGTTGACATTCACAAAGAGCCACACAGCCATGCCTGCACCCGCTGCTGCTGAGCAAGCAGAGCAAGGCTGAGCCAGTAGTACTTCACGCAGTCCTTCACAGCCACCAGGTGCTTAAGGGTGTACTGCATCCATACATCCCACTCATATAAGTTACACCTGTAAACCTTTCAAGAGATGGTGCTAAACCCGTAGGCAGACCATAGAGTCACAGAACCATGGAACCTTTTGGCTTGAAAGGGCCTTAAAACTACCTCGTTCCAACCCCCTGCCGCAGGCAGGGATACCATCCACTATACCAGGTTGCTCAAATCCCCATCCAACCTGGCCTTGAACAATTCCAGGGATGACACAGCCACAGCTTCTCTGGGCAGTTTGTGCCAGGGCCTTATGACCCTCACAGAATTTATTCTTAATAGCTAATCTAAACCTGCCCTCCTTCAGTTTAAGGCCATTGCCTTCTGTCCTATCACTTCAGGCCCCTGTAAAAAGTCCATCTTTGCTGCTGTCTGTTATCCACATGTTTTGTGGGATGAGGAACCTGGTGACACTAATCATTGTCTATATGTGTAATCATTGCCTATATGTGTAATCAGTGATTTACCCAGCTATCTCCTCCAGAACACGACTGTGCTCTCCCATATCACACCTGCTAGGGAGTGTCTGAAGACCATATAGCATCTGGTATGACTCACTCTGGTGCTGAGCAGTGCCTGCCCTGTGGGATTTGTCTCTCCACAGGGGAGGGAAAGGCTGGGATGTAGATGGCTGGGTTGGCTTTCCCAGTGTCAGCCCACCCCAGCCAGAGGGCTGCCGCCGGTGCGGACGTGAAGGCATCCAAAGGAAACCCCGATAAGCTCCCAGTATCTCAGCTGTGGGGAGATGCCACAGATTCCTTTCAGGCATGCACACAAATCCCCTCAGACACTGCCCAGCCTCTCCTCGAGCACCAAGGAGCCCCACAGGCATTTCAGTGGGAGTAGATGTTTCCTCCATCATCAGTTAGACCTCACCACCCTCATGATCCCCCAACCCCCTTTGCCTCTTGTGCTGTTTCAAGACAGAGAAAAGAGAGGCCAGGTGTGGATCTGGAGATGTCTCCCTGGTCATTCCCATTCTTTCAGTTCCTGCATGTAAAGACATTGACCCAGAGGATCTCAGAGAAGCTGAAAATCCATCTGTTGATGGGCCCTGAAAACGAGCCAGTTTTCCTAGCTCATGTAGTTTCCTGGCACAAGTCCTGGATGACACAAGTGGCAGCTTCATGAATTGTCCCATATTAAGCACAGCACTGACATGCAGTTTATTTCCCTAAGCACAGGACACTGCATATCAGTCACCACTGACAGTGCAGATATCCCTAACCCATGGCAATTACTAAATTTTGTCACTGTCTTTATTGTCCCTATGTTTGTTTTTACACAGACACTCAAACGTACACATCCCTATCAGCCATTTCCGAGTGAGGAAGTAACTGTTACACACCACCTTCTGAATTTTGACTTCATAGGAACCTCATTATCCAATCAAATGAACAATGTATAATCTTATGAGAATGGCAGAGGATCTGTGCCTCACTCCCAACATGAACCCTTACAGCGGTCAGGAACCACCCTAGGGTGTATTTGCACAGGACCTGATGTGATGGGCCTCTGACCACAACACAGCCATGAAGTGCAAACCACAACAGATCTACGAAGCTATGAGTAGCAATTTGGCACCTCAAATGCTCATGCATTTCCAAACTGCAGCATTAGGCACAGCAAGTGCCTACAGGAGCAGCCAGTGAAGACTCTGCTGGGAAATATGTGACTGCTGCAATGACTTTGCTCAGAATAAGCTCACACTGCTGTTCATGCACTAGGCTATGTAATGAATGTCTAAAAGCCCTTGACACAGGATGCTGAAGGTGCTAAAAAGACATCTAAAGATAGTTAGACAAATTCATGAAGGTAAAAATCCACCCATGGCTATTAAACATGGACAGCCCTGTAACACAAGTGGTCCCTGACCCGTGAATCACTGGAGATTGTAAAATAATTTTGGGGAAGTACATTTGTTCTGTTCACACACTCTTCTCACATCACACTCTCCTCACATCACACTCTCATGGATCTTCTTCATGGGTCCAACGCATCTCAGTGACCACTACCTAACTGACTGTGCTGTCCAGTGGAATGGGATGCTCACCACTTCAGTACTTAAGTCATGCAACAGAAGACTAGCAGAGTTTACTAGCTGCTGTTCTTGAATTGCTCAGATCTGAGATGACATGAAAATGGTAAAAATATATTCTCAGCTCTACTGTTCACCAGTGTGACACCTGAGCATCCACTCCTCCCTACCCATTTTCCTATCCCCAGGGGGTGGCCCAAAAACCTTGTTCAGAAGCAGCCTGTGGTGGGCAGAGGAGACATTTGCACCTGCACGCAGCAGATTACACGATCCTTGCTAAAAGACCTCTCCCAGCTGAGTGCCAGAAGTGCCATCAGTTGCTGGGTCACCTTTCTCAGTACTCTTTTCTCCACTGTGCAGTGCAGATAGTGACCTCTTCCAGCCCCAAGACAGCCAAGGACATCCACTTCACCACTGGTGAGGTCAGTGGTCAGAAGGGCAAGTGGGAGCGTCTTTCAAATCCACAACAGGTCAAGCCAGCAGAGCAACTCCTCAGCTCACCAGAGCACTTATTATAATGCCTACAGCAATGCAGCAATTCAATGGTGTTTAGATACAGTAAAAGCTTTAGAAGAGGGATATCTATTGCACTGTGGTAGAGCTTTCTTTCTTTTTCCCTCCAGGAGCTGAGGAGGCCACATCACATGCGTCATCTAAAAGCAGACATGAAGCAAAAGGCACTTGAAAACTCACCATGGGGAACGTTCATGCTTAGGGCAGTAAATATCTGACTTTGTCTTGTTCATCTCATATTTTATGGCCTTTGCTGTTTGTACAGTGCTTCATGGGAGAAGGCGAGCTAGCAGAGCAGAGCCTGCTCACCGCTCACCTCCCTTGTGCAAGCACCATCTCCCCTCCTGCGCTTTCTCTTCTGCTCAGTTCCATGGCAGTTTTGGATGCCACACCACCACACTGCAGTCACACAATGCTGTCAGCAAGGGCCTGGGGGAGAAAAACACTGCCAGAGCCCTGGGAGCATTGCAGAACCCCTGGCCACACTCCCTCCTCTGTGCCCAGGGTGAGAACTTGCTCCCTCCTCCCTCCTGGTCAGTCCAGTCCCTGATCCATGTGGGAGCTGCAGCGTAGCAAGGAATAGGAGCATCAGAGCAGGGTCTCACTCTCTTGCAAGTGCCATGGGGCTTGGCATGGGCCATCCTGGAAATTTAGGACATGAACAAGATCCTTTGGACTCACAGGACCTCTTTTAAAGCCTGCATGGGCAATTCCCTTAGAAGCAGCAAAGGGGAAATTTTACAACCAGCAATTGTGTGGGGCACAGCACGTTTGTTGGAGACACAGGGTGGTACGGGGGAACACAGATGTCTGGCTCCGCCATTATCTCCTTGGGCTGCAGCTGGACTCTCAAAGCATGTGTTTGTTCAGGAGTTTTGGATAAGTTCTTGTTAGTTGTTATTTCTGTCATACAATTGCCCCATATTTTTTGGACTCTGACTTGTTTGGAAGCACTGCCAAAATAATCCATCACAATGCCTTGTACCCATAGGCAATAGTCTGATGGGAGACATCATACCCTGATCAACATCTGCATAGAGCAAGATATGATCCACGAGTGACATAAACATGTTATGTTCTAGGTTGTCAGCACTGAGGGAAAAAACATGTTCATAATTTGCATCTGGGGATTCACACTTGCTAACAAGATAGGAAGATTGGTAACAGAGAAACTGAGATTAATGAATCGTGATCATCTTTAAGTTCTCAACAGACTGACCCTAATCCATAACCCAGGGTCGAAATCTACATTATTCTGAGTTTTATATTAGCTAACTCAACACCCATCTACTTATTAAAATGAAGATAGGTCCTGAAAAAAGCAGTCCTGATGCCTTAAATTTCTTCCTGCCGTTGACAACCCAGAACTGGGAAGAAAACTGCAAATCCCACCAGTTTCAGCTGGTGGTTGACTTGGATGACCACAGATATGTAAGGAAAACGGTGCTCCCATGCCCAGTGTCCCACCCAACCTGTCTGCAAGGAGTTCATCCCTCACAGATGCTGTCACCAGTTGCTGCAGCACTCAGAGGTTTAATCAGAGGTTTCTCTTTCAAGCACTGACCTGTCCTGCCAGATCAGGCCTGCTCAGCTTTCAGCACATGATAGGATCGTAAGCCAAAGCAAACGTAAGCAAAGGATAGAAACAGGGGATAGAGATCTCGAATATGCAATTACACACATAATGATGCTATGTTATGCACAAAGGTGCGTGAAATATGTTTAAGAGAAAAAAAATCTGCATAGATAGGAGAGTTGCTCATAGTCCAGGATATTATCAGATCTGGGAAAATGCCATGTGAATGAGTCACTGGAGCATCAGTCAATGGCTGCTTACAGAAAATGCCACAAAATTGTCTGTGGTAGTCCCTCTCCTGCACTTGTGTTTCCTTTTTGTGGTTTCTATAAATGATTGATTTAAACATGCTATGGGCCACTCTCTTGCATTATAGCTATCTGCCCCACTACCTTGCTCCAGTCCAATCCCTCCTCAGTTTCAGTAAAACATATTTTAATGAAGTATCTTTTTCAGGTGATGATTGGAGACCAAACAAAGGCCCTTTGGAAAAATGTTTTGCATATTCCTGCCAGAACTGCTCTCCAACCAACGTGCCAGCATGGTTGTGTTGTAGCCTTATGCCAAGGAGGGACACCAAATGTGACTGATCCAGCAAGTTCATGTATGCCCCATTTCTTCAGGAGCTGCTGTTCACTACCTCAGTTCCTCAGCATTTAGCACCTGAAAAATTCAAAAGCTGGAAATCTGCAGATCAAGGCTCTGTCACGGAAGGCTTGTAAATCAGAAATGGTGCCTTCAGCCCCAGCCTGAAGCCAACAGCCAGACTGCAGAGATCCCACAGCTC
This sequence comes from Aphelocoma coerulescens, assembly GCF_041296385.1. NCBI lineage: Eukaryota > Metazoa > Chordata > Aves > Passeriformes > Corvidae > Aphelocoma > Aphelocoma coerulescens. Next base: position 8,241,161 of record NW_027184085.1, read on the forward strand.
TGGTGTCATCCTCCACACAGCAATTTTGGCTGGATTTCTACTGCAGGATGGGTCCCTGCTCTGAGCCCTGCCCTGGGCTGGCCTCAGACTGGCAATGACCTTCACAGCAGGACAGCTTTTGGCTTAGCTCCCATTCCAACCACCCCAAATAGGCAGGGGTAAAACCAGAGGAATCAGCAGGGGAAAGAAGGGGGGAAACAAGAGGGGCTGTCTGAGGAAAAACTGGGAAACAGGGGCCCCTGTGGCCAGAGTCACTGTGGTACTGTTTGTGCAGCAGAACTAGGGGAGACAGAAGCCCAGGACCACATGTGGTGGCACCCAGACCCTCTGCTCTTTGCTGGGAAGTGCAAGTCATGACAGACTGTTTTTGCTCTGAGTCTTCCCTCAGCAGGAGGGGTGGGGAGGATCAACAGGGAAAGGTGCTTCCACTTTGGGTGATAGAGGTCAGGTAATGTCTCTTTTGCTGTCCCTCAGGGCCCAAACTTGCTCTTTCCACCATTACAGCTTGTATTTGGGGCAGTCCAGGACAGAACCCACCCTTGCACAGGTGCTAGGAACAGACAGTCCTCCCCACACCTGAGCTCTGCCCTGGGAGAGGCAGGAAGGGCAGGTCTGTTCTCACACACTTCACACAGCAACGTCTCACCACACTGCAGGTACCCTCCTCCATCAGCACAAAGGGCTTCTGCCTGGGGTAGCAGGGAAGAACAGCTCCTGGCCAAGCTCCTTGCTCCAGGATCTACTTCATGATTCCAGAGAGTAATGTTTGGCATCAGCATGCCTTCACATTCTGTTTATTTACCAGGAAGCTGCTTTGATGACTTTAAAGGACTGTGTGACAGCCACTTTTCCACACAGATGTGGACATGGGGAATGTAAGTGCCAACCTGTCTGGCCTTAACCCTTGTGCCATGGGGACTTGACCACTGTCTCAGTCATCCTGACCCTCCATGCCTTACTGTCAACTGGGCCACACCTCCTTAGCCTTGTGTCCTGTCATGTCTGGTCCCAGCCCAGGACCTGTTTCATGTACGTCTGACACCAGCTGGGAAGCCAGACTGTGTCCAGAGGCAAAAATGTGGTCAAGATTTCATGTTTACAAGATTTCATGGCTGCAAAGACCACCTCACTGTTTATGAGGCAGAAGCAGTCTGCTGGCAGTAGGAAACATGTAAACAAGTTTGTCTGAAAGTGTTTTGGTGTTATTTGCACAGATTTCCTGGATATTTTGCATTTGAGTCTGATCCATAGAAAGAATCACACAAAATGTGCTTACACACCCAAAGGAGTGCAGTGAAGGAGCAGTATCTCTATGGCTCAGGTACTTTTACCTGCCTGAATAATAAATACATCCTTCTCTCTACAGCTCTAGAATCATAGAAATATTTAGGTTGGAAAAGACCTCTAAGATCATCGTGTCCAACTGTTAACCCAGCATTGCCATGCTCAGCACTAAACCATGTCTGCAAGTGCCACATCTATATATTTTTTTGAACAGTTCCAGAGATGGTGACTTCACCCCTTCCCCTTGAAGTGCTGCTGCATGATTCCATGATTCCCACTAAGGGTGGCCTCCAGCGTCCAGGTAAATGCCAGTTCAGATTTCAATGAACCCTGCTCAGGTCAGTTGGGGGAATTTGTAAGCGCAAAAAGTACCATGTCTATCTCCAGCTGAAACATAGATTTAGAAGAAACATAAAGATTTTAGTTATAGGCTAGCTGTGTTGAGATTAGTGGGAATAGGAAAGAATTTGGGCCCAGTGAGAGTTAATTAAAATAGTTAGGAGAGCTGGACTTGAAATGGGTTTTAAGATGTTAGTAACTGATTACCAAATAACTGATGATCTGTCATTTGCATGTTTGCTTAGCTGTGCTTAGAACAAGGACTAGAAACATTGATAAGTTGGTGTAGGGAACAAGGACAATTACCAATTTCCTCCCTTTGTGGGAACCCGTCCAAAAGTCATGCAAGAAGAAACTTACAGGTCACTAAAGTAATTAGGATTGTTAAAGTTCAGAGAAGCAAAAAGGTCAAAATGAGGAAGGTGAGTTACTTCATCTTTCTTGGGACCACTGACCCAATTCAAGACCACTGACTCCATTCAGGACACACACTAAGCATGCTTAATGGCATTTAAGCTCATTTCCATACGAAGCGGAGAATGGGAGGTGTTAAGGTTATGAATATACATTGGTATTTTGGATATTCATAATTTTTGTAAATACAAAGTGTTGTGTTTGCTTGTATCAGGGCCCTGTGTCTTAGGGAGCTATCCCACGCAGTGCCTGGCACTAAATAAAACATGCACTTTCTAACTCTAAACTGTTAGAGAGTTTTTGTCCATCTCAGTTGGATATCGATATTAGATCGATAGTCATATTTTGATAAATCACAGCCTCAAGCCTTGCACAGCTGATGAGCAGTGCCACTCACCTTGCTTTGAGTTTGCACTAGCTTCTGTCTATGATTAGGAAAGGAAAATCAACCCCTCATGTCGTGTGGGATTGTCCAGGAAATTAATCCATGCTGGGGTCCCGCAGAACTCTCTCTTAGTCTTGCCACCAAGTCCCCATGCTTTAATCCTTGGAACACTTGGAGACTTGGATGTGCCAGGACCTTCTCTATCTGTCCACCAGTTGAATGACGTATAGACAGTACTCACAAGCTGAGCGAACCCCATGTTTTCCAACTTCAGTCCCATTTTGTCACAGTGAAAGTCACATCCTCTACTTCCTATTCACCAGCAATTCATCAAAATAAGTATCACAGCTGTGCATATTTTCAGGCCATTTCTGAGTGTCATGAGATGTTCATGAAATTAATCTGGTTGGGATGAAATAATTCATTAGAGGGTTGACCAGAAGACTCCCGGACAGGCCCATGACCTTCTCAGGTGGTGATGACTGAACAGGAGAGGTCAGTACTTTCCCCTGGCTGGCCAAGGGAGAACCACAGTACAGAGGGTACTGGAGAGAGATTTGGACACCCGCTCCTGAACCCAGTCTGTGTCCTTCAGACAAACCTCTTGATGACCAGGAGAGGAGAGCATTCTGGAGAGTTCCTCTTGCCTGTTGGGCATGCTCTTGTGCCTCCTCAAGCTGTCTTCAGGAGGTCTTCAGGGAGGTTTGCTCGTTTTGTCAATCCTGGTGTTGTCAAACTCTGTCATCAACCACTACTCATTGTAATGAACTCTCCCCTCCTGTTGCTGAGCAAACCACAGAGAGCCAAGGATTAGTTCAAATGAGGTCACCTACACTCATAAAGTTTGAGGCCAGCACCTCCAAACCTGACTTGTTCTTCCCAAGTCAGAAAACACCACTACCATTCACTGCTGCTCCCACCTGGAGTGAGCAATGTGCAGCAAGGAAAGGAGCCTTCCTTTCCCCTCTCTGAGCCATCATTCTTTAAAAAAAAATCAGTTCTTGGATAAGCCTGGACTATGGTAGGCTCCCTCTGAATCCTGAGCTGCTACAAGCTGCCACCACATTCCCATAGAGCAGCAAATCAGCTCCACTCCCTGTTCACAAAGATCGTGGTAGCAGGAGACCAAACTGTCTAAAAGAGCCTGTGGCTTCAGGAACAAGTCAGGATCAAGGCTGCCCTTGGTGTTTCCTTCCTGAGCACTAATGAACTCTATCCTCCTCTGTAGGAGGAGGAGTCTGTGTGGGGGCAGCCACACTCTGTGGTGCAAAATTTCCCCACAACTAAAAGCCATCAGAAGTCTCCCTGCTTCTTGATGGACCTCCACGAGCTGAAAAAAAGAGCTCTACGTGTGTGTCTGCACGTGTGCCTCTGTGAAAAAGCAAGGGAGAGACTGACTTGCTGCAATGAGCATTTCAAACAAAACAATATAATTACACATACTTTTCTCCCATGAGCAGGATGGGAACTAAACATGTAACATCTGTTGCTTAATGCATTCCTAGATAGCACACAGATATTATGTTGATAAGCACCACTTAAGAACCGAGATAGCAAAGAACAGAAAGTAATGATTGTAGTTACATAAAGAATAGGTCAGATCTTAGTGCGACTTTAAAGCAACCTGGTTTCCACCCCTCCATTTATCATAATGAGAGTAATGCATGTAGCAGTGAAGAATTTTAATAGCATTTGAGAGGCAATAATAGCTTCAGAAAGATTACTTTCATTACATGGCTGTACAGCTGTCCCTGCAGAGGGCCACATCACACACCATTTAAATCCTGAATTGAAAAAATATCCTTTGAAAATGAAATGCCTGCATGGATGATCTTGTGCTTCTTGAGGATCTAGACAAGATCAAAATTCACACCTGTTTCAGATCTCTGGCCTTCACCACAGCACAGCTTATACGTGAAAGGCATGACCAAAACTAAGAGGTACCCACCCCATGCTTCCCACAGGTTGGCCTCTTCCACTGAACCATGACAGTGCCTCCCATGCTGGGCTCGTCCCTTATTCCCAGCTCCAAGAGGTGGCAGCAGCAGCCCTGCCTTCGGGAAGCCACTCCGTGAGGGACTGACATCGTCCCCCGCCCTTGGAACGGGAGAAGGACTGACACCCTGGGGAAAAGCAAGTGCCCACCCACCCACTCAGACAACCTCAGCATCTCTAAGCTGACCACCAGCTGCAGTAGGCCGAGCTCTGTAGACAACCATAACATAAGGCACAGGACAGTGTATTAAGAAAGCATAACAATTTTTTTGCATCTCGCTAATTTTTTCATGTTAAAGAAGAGGGGGAAAACTTCTTCTGGGATTGAAAGGAGCCCTGAGTTTCTCCTTGTCATTCCCAAGGGAAGCTCGACTGCTTTGCCCATTGCAAAAACCTTTGCAGAAATATCACCTGCATTGACTGTCTCCAGCCACCTCAGAGACTAAAGGTTGAAACCAAAGTCACACATGTCAGTAAAAGAACAAAGAAAAGAGGAACAAATATGGTCCTTCTCTCAGATATAGTACAACCTCAACAGAACTAACATACAATGGGAAAAAGAACGAAGAGAGCCAGGAGCAGACAAAAGCTCCTTGCATCCGGGGACAAAAAAAAAATTGCACCAGTTCTCATCCCACTGCAGAGGTAAGACTTTTAACTGAGTTCATCAACAATGGTGTGTCACTAAGCAGGGTCCTGTCACCCCTGCACATGATGGCTTCTTGTGTTTGGGGGTTTCCTCCTGCACCCACAGGATGCAAAAATATCTGGAGTCTGTATCTATCAAAGCACTGATATAGCCCAGTAAATATAATTCTTGAAATTGTTGGTGAAAGACACAAGCTTTGGCATCTTAGGATGTCTCCAGGCTTATCTTGACCTGTGCTGGTGTTAGTTTACATTTACAATTGCCAGTGGTCAAATAACTTCAGTATAACCTGTTCTGGCTTTATCTCTGTATTACCATATAGGGTAAAATGGCAAGCATAGGTAGTCACTGCATAACAAGAAATAGCCCTTTATGTTAATTGAGGCTGGGCAAAGCTGCTGTGCAACTTTTAAACTTTACCTGGAAACTGCTAAGAAGGAGAGAGATTGTAATGAGAAAAAAATATTAAAATAGCCCCAAGCAGACTGCAGGCCTGAGGAGGAAGAGACCACTACCACAAATTTTGTGCTTCTCCTGGTGACAACTCAGGACACTGATGACTCACAGAGACAAGCCACCACCTCTCTGCTTGAGGAGGCAAGGTTCAGGGACATCAGAAGGTGAGGATAGCACTGGAGAGGTGGATTAGGTATTGCAATTTTTCTTTGTACAGTTCTAAGAGCATTATTACTAATAAGGATTTTTCTGTATTAATCTGGATTGTAAGTGTTAGTATCATTGCAACTGGACTATTAATAAACTTATTATGTCCTGATTAAGTTAAGATTTTAATAAAACTTTTGGCTCTGTATGAATATGATGTATTCATCTTGGACATAACAATATTTTAAGCATAGCATGACAGAAGCAGTCAGAAATCCAAGACTCACTGCCAGGCACTAGCAGAGCAGAGCCTCTCCAGACAGTGACTTCAAAGACATGAGTGAACCCTGCACAAACCTTTTCCCTCAAAACCTACCCTGCCTGGTTTAACTGTTTGAGGATGGCCAGGACAACTGTTGCTCTCACAACAAGAGTTGAAGCTATTTGAGGTGCTTCTGCTGGGAATTTTCAAACAAATTTTTTAAACAAGTATCAAGTATCACCTACCCCTGGCTTGTGCCTACATGGTAGGCTACCCCCATCTCTTGTTCTTCTGAACTGTCAGTTCAGCCCTTCATTTATCCAAACTGATCTTTCCCACAAACTTGCATCTCTCAAAGATCTGTGAGCTGAAATTACAAATGAGAGTGGGATCACTTATACCCAAGGCAGTTCAGAGGCTGAATGTCTTTGACCCACCTACAATTGGTTTGGGTTTAGAGTCCTCCCGTGAGAAAGTAATTCTGACCGGAGAACTCCATCTGAGGCTAGAAACACATTTCCAACAAGAGCCACATCTTGGAAATGAAGAGAGAAACATGCTTCTCACTGCCATCTTCATTATGTTATCCTCTAATGTTTTCTGACCAATCTCTGCTCCAACTTTGCAACCTCCCTGTCTGTGCAAGGGGCAGATTGAGAATCACTGAAAGCAGCTGAAAAGTCCCAAAACTGTCATAGAAATTCTCATCTCACTGCACCACACAGCCATAGGCAGAGACCACAGTGACATACCACCTATGCAAGAAGCCCAGCTAATAAGGAGTAATAGAGACCAAGAGAAGCCTGAACTGATGCTTGTTAGAAGCTGCAGAGGCTTGAATGGATATGGATTTTATTGTCAAGCTGACCCAGAAAAGCTACTTAGTTTAAATTTTCCTATGCCAAACTTCAGCTGAAATAAATTTTTACCTAAGGAAAGTGTTCATTCTGAGAGCATTTCACTTAAAGATAGGAAAGTGTAGTGTGGGAATATGAAGCTTTTCAACTACTCAGGCTTTAAATAAAGAATAATGTCAGCCTTCTTCTCCACTTTTCATGAGCTGGCTCCTCACTATTTGGACAGTAGAGTGTTCTTCACTGAGATAAGCTCACAACAGCCAACCGAGTGTTTTCTCATAAGACATTATCTAGAATGAAAAGTGTCGCCTGGGATGGAGTTTATTATTTCAGATTTTTGGGGGGTTTCTTCTCATGACTTACAGTCACCTCTACCATCTGTAACAGTCTCCAAAGTCTGTCCTGATTTCCCAGGAACAAAGACAAAACAATTCCAGCCTCTCTTTTCTAAAAGGGGCTGAGGGGAATGGGAATATGGGGAACGAAAAGTTGGAGAGCTAGCTTTGTTAGAGGCTAGCCACAGTCAGACTGCAAGGAAATTGACTACTTTTCCATGTAGCAACCATATTAGTCAAGACGCAAAGACTCACAGGTTTCTACCTATTTTCACACATCAAATGTAAAACCTAAACTTTTAAAAAACCAAACTTGTAATAAAACTGAAACTTGGCCAAAAAATACTCTGCCCCCAACAGATGAATCAGGCTTTGACAGATTCCAAGGTCTTTCCCAGTCACAATAGTACATTGCAACATGAGAAAATCATTTGCAGGTTTTCTGGAAATACCTCCTCATCCTTACCACATATCCTAGCAAGAAGTCCCAGACGAAGAGACTCTTTCAGTCAGCAGCTGTGTCCAAACCTGTGTTATTTGATTAAGCTGAGGGCTGTGCAAAGCAGCCAGCAACACAAGACTCTTTGCAGGAAGAGATGACTCACATGCTTTACTGGCTACAACAGAGAGAACTGTATGTCCCCTTCCCACTGGATGTACTGTCCTCTCGCCTTTACATCCTGCTCACGACTCCCACCAGTCTAATCCACAGCGACCAAGAGACCTGAGGATTGCAAGGAAGATTCACTTGTTGTGCAGGGAATACAGCCACATGCCTTCTGCTGGAACACTGCACCTCAGAGGGAAGTAAGTGGAACCTCCCAAGGGTGTGCAGCAGCATCTGGGCAAACACAAATGAAGCAAATAAAGGAAAATAATTTTGCTGCTGCCCAGTATCCAGAGCTGGAGCAGATTTCTCAAACACATCAATTGCCATTCAGGCACAAAAGAAGCAGACAGATATTCAAAGTAGCTCTGCATCCAATGCCAAGAAGGGTCACAAGGCTGGCCTTTCAAAAGGTGTCCACTGTCCTCTTTAATGCTCAGCTCTCAGTTTGCAGCGCATGTGGGTAAGCAGTGATTCCAATGGGAGTCAGAGACAACAGCAAAAGGAAGTGGGGCATCACTATGGAGGGGACATTTACCGCCCTTCTGTGGAAGCCAGCTTCCTCCCCTGCCCCTACTCTTCTTGTAAATCCATTACAGGTCCTGCCAAGCAGCAGCTTCTCCACTTTCATGTCTTTTCCCTCTGGCCTGTAACAGCTCTTGGCATGGCACTGCCTGTGCCAAACGCAGCATCCAAGAATCCAGTGCTGATGTAGCTGCTAAAGACATGAGAATTATGTTTGGAAATGATGAAGAAGAGAAAATTATTCCTGTGGGGAAAAGACACTGTTAAAAATAAGTTGTTCTATGACCAACGGAGTTAATAAGGTGACCTTTCCTCCAGTTCTCTTTCCAATCTCCTCCACCCTGATACTGCAGCTGCTTCCAGAATCTGCTACCAGTTTGGCTGGAGATTTGGGTCCTGCGCTATGGCTGGCTTGGAGCAGTATCTGAATTGCTTCATTACCCAGGACATAAGTGCTCCTTGGTCAGCAGCATGTATATTGTGCAGAACTCTGCCTCTGGCTCGTGTGGAATGAGCAGGGAGCAGCAGTAACACGGATCTTTCTGCTCTATCCAGCTGCCAGTTTTCACAAAACTGTAAGCAAATTAAAATCTTGGGCACCTCTTACTAGATGAAAAATATGGTAGAAATCATACTTTTGGGGACATAGTGGGAAAAAAGGAAACAAATAGAGTAAAAAAAAGTACATGCAACACCTTGTTTCCCTAGGTAATTAGGTTTGAAAATACTACAAATGACACTACTGTGAACTTTACACACCAATTTAGTACAGGATAACCTGCAGTATCAATTAGGGATACAGTGGAAGTGTGAGGTCATGCTTGCTGCAACCTGTAAAAGATCTTCTGATCTCATTAAAGTCACTTTCAAGCTAATTTTGAGCAATTGTCAGAAAGGCCAGAGAGGGAAAGGGAAAAAGAAAAAAGAAATGCAGTAATAGAACCTAGGCTGAAAGACCACCTCTAACTGTTAAACTGTGCCTGCTCCTAAAAAGGAAAGGGACACTGCCAGGAGAAATTAAAGTCCCCTCGCTCATGAGTGACTCAGTGGGCACTGGGCTGGGTAATTTATCTGCAGGAGGGGCCAAGAGATTGCATCCCCACCAGAGGTGTTGTGTGACCCCATCAAAAGGCCACCCTGTTTCCCGGGAATTCTGGTTTTCCTGGCCAACAATTTTCTGGAGAAGCTCCAGAGAAAAACAGTTGCAACTTGCAGCACTGCAAAAGAGTGCAATATCTGCCGATTTCTGAGGTTCCTCCATCTCTTTTTTTCTGGGATACTATGGTTTTTCCTGAAACTGTGGGACCTTTATCTTTGAAAAGCAGCTCTGAAGTGCTGGAAGAGGAGATAGCCAAAATCATGTTAGAAAGCCCCACCCTCTGCATCTGCTGCAGTTACCAGTTTTTGCCATGTCTTTTGCTGTGTTGATCCACAGCACAATCAGGAAAAGCAGAATAAGAATAGGGAAGAAACCTTTAGCACTCTTAGCACGTAGCATCAAGCATGTGCCAAGTCCACATCAGAAAATATTCTCCCTGACAGGCTGATTTTTTTGTTTCAAATTTTGAGGGTTTTTTCAGATTTTATCATGTATTTGCCCCGCTAGTGATTTTTTTCCAGTTATTTCACTCATTTTCACTTCTGTCACAGCCTGTCTACGTAACAGCTAAGAGATGAATAGCCCAGTTTAAAGCATCAAAGTTCAATTTATATTTTTGAATTTTCTCATGTTTTGATGAAGAAATTGAGCTGTTATTGAAACCCAAAAGCCAAAAATGCAGAGGAAAAAGGTGACTCTGGTGCCAGCTTCTGTCTTCCTAAAGAATCCTTCTTGAGAAAGGTGTACTCCTTGTTACAGGATGGGAAACTGAGATATGAACCTTCCCACGGAGCTGCCAACAGTAAGAAAAGCATCCTTTCAGGAAGAAAAAGAAAATCTCTTTTTGTCTTTGTTGTCTCCCTCTGAGGTTTCCTGCCCGTTATTTCCCCATGATGAGCTGCCAGCCAGCTCTCATTTTAACCAGAAAACCTAAGCCAGCATAAACGCTTGGATTTAAAACCAGCCTTCCTTGCTCTGACTCTTTTCTGTGGGTTGTGTCGAGGCATCAGAGAAAAGCTGACCTGGTGTGGGTTTAGAGGTTTTGTGGCAGTGCAGCTCAGCCAGGGAGGGTTTGCTCCTGAGCTGGGACTTGGGCAGAGGAATTTCTAGATGCAGGGGAAGGAAGAGCCTGTGCCAGAAGTAGCTGCAGGGCTCCAGTACATTGCACAGACCACCAGGCAGACACCGTCTTCCTCTAAATATCCAAAAAGGGTGTGTGAGCAGTTCCTCATGTGCTGCAGATGGGCTGCGGAGAGAGGAACTGCCACAACCAGCGCAGATGGAGGCATGGGAGAGCGTGGATGTGTACAGGGAATGTGCGTCATAGAGTCTAGTAACTTCTGATCCCCCACCAGTCCTTCCCCTTCTCCTGCTCAGGACTGTCCTAAACAGCTTGAAAGTCTCCCTCTGCACAGTCTGAGGCACCATACTTGCTGTTTAACTAGTCATGAAGCACCAAGATTTCTTCATGGAGAAAGACATATGCCACATGCACAGCTTGGATTTGGTCCAGACTGTCTGGATTTTCTGCAGGGGCTGAATATCAGCCATGAAAATGCAAACAGGGAGTTTCCACAGCTGCCTGTCACAGCTTACACCTCAACCTTTCCCACCAGGCAAGGGGAACAGAGTCCACAGGCAGGAGTTTCTGCACAAAAGTGGAAGGAAGAGAAGCTGGAAATGGGGAATGATACTGGTAAATTACTTGATAACACTTGAATAGTGTTGGTCAGTGACCAGGTCTACTTGTCTACAGTAGAAGTAGACACGGCACTCCACTACATGGTTTAGTGGGTGTGGTGATGTTCAGTTCAAAGGTTGGACTTGATGGTCTTGAAGGGCTTTTCCAGCCTTAATGAATCTGTCATTTATAATTCTATGGCTTTTATATTTCCCACAGGTCCTTAGTGTCCTAAGCACCATGTGCATTCAGTCTGGGGCCATTCTTGGCTCATGGTGCTTGTTAGCAGTTTTGGCAGCTTATAGCAACTCTAGCACGTAAGTGGCATTATGATCATCACTTCCTGTAATCTGAAGGATCTCGTAACACTATAATTAATTTCTTACAGTGCTCCTTTTGCAAACAATATGCATTTATGCAAAGAATAACAACTTCATCTCCCCTTTTAGGAAAAAAACAGTTTCCCATGCTCATGTCTGCAAATTTCTTGAGTGAACCATAGAGGTTTGAGAGCACAAGACAGATAAATGAAGCTACAGCTACAGTCTTAGACCAAGGAGACTGAATCACACTTCTCAAAAATTTCCATCCAGCGAAACTGTGTGTCAGACCACTGTCACTGTATGCAAGTACTCAGTCATGGACTCTGCAACACAATAAAGAAAAAGAAGGAGGGAATTGAACTAATTAAAACATCTTAAACCCATCCTTTTACAGACACATTGTGTGGGAACTTAATCACTTACGAAAAACCTGACGTCTTAAGCATACCTTGAGCCTCTCACTGATCCTGTAGCTCAGCATCCTGCAACACTACCTGCTACAACACCCATCTCTCCAGAGCTCCTGCACTGAATCCAACTTTCCCATCAGACTTTCTGCACAGGCTGTGACAAGCTACTTCCCATATTGCATCACCCTCTTTGAATCCAACTGTGAGATGGATCCTCCTCATCTGGGCACTACAAGAGGCTTTGTAGTTTCCTGGAGTTGTAACCTCACAGGTCCCTTCAGCCTGCACAGAGCCCAATACCTGCAACCAGCTTCTCCTTTGGAAATCATCTGCCAATAGTTTTCAGGTTTTCTCTAGCAGGGCACACCATACCAGGAGTTCTTCAGCAGAATCCTGTTTGGAAAGAGTGCTGTGATCTGATATTCCCTACCAGATTCTTCTGAGGATAAAATCTGAATCCATCACTGTGCAACACAAGTTTCTGGGCAGGATGCTCAAGATTTTATTCCCTGGACATGAAACCTGACATGAGGTGTGACCATGGGAGGCAGTGAACTGTGGAAAGAAACCTTCCCTTCCTTCTATCTGTGACATCTGAAAACCAAACAACTGTGCCTGCAGTGGCAGCATCCTAATATCAAGCCACCTGTACATCAGCTCTTGCCCTAGTAATTGGTCAGCCTTACAAGTACAGTTGCTTGGAGTGATTTATGAGGTGATTTCAAGTTAGGTTCAGGGGTAAGTTTTGGTTTCATTCACTCATACATAAGAGGACTCAGTGATCCTAGAGGTCTTTTCCAACCTAAACAATTCTCTGATCCTAAGACAGTCTGCCACAGTTCAGGTATGTATAGGAAGGGAGAGGTGCTTCTTCCATGTGTCAGCAATAGAGGTGGGTACTAAATGCTGTTCTTCACAATTGCAAACCAGAGAAGGGAAAATACTGTGAAAATTTGGGAACAGCACATTTTCATGCAGTAGAGGTGTCCAAGGAGTTAGGAGGTGAGACCACGTAGGCTTTGACACAAGGTTATCATAATCCTGACCTGTGGAGCATTTGGTCTCTGTGCTACACAACTTTAAGATAAAATACATTCTCCAGGGAAAATACATCATCATCGGGCTGGGATCCTTCCCACCCAACACTTTGTGTCTGGGGAAGAGATGCCTCTGCCAGTGGTGCATCTCACAGCGCAAATGGGAATGTACAGTTTAATTAGAAGCTGATCTCCAAGAGCAGTACTGATGCAACCATCCCAGCAATTCAATACATGTTCAGGTGCAGACAATTACATTTTGCAGAAGTTCAGATTTGGTCAGATGGCTCAAGACCCAACTATCCTTTCCCAAAAGAGGTGGAAGAAATTATGTCTCTGGTATGCAGCAGGACACATGTTCCTGTCTGCAATAAAGCCTGCTTGTTCACTCCCCGTTTGTCTTCACTCTGCCTTTGAAGAAGTGTGAGCCCCAAAATACCCACTGAACCTGCTAGCCAAGCGTACTGGAAAAACTTCCTTATGGGAAACATAGTCATTATGTTTTTAAAAAAACTTTTTTAAAAAATTTAAAAAAGGAAACAATTTTGCATTCTTCTGCAGATACAACCCCAGGCCAAGCTCAGGCCAGGCTCTGGTCAGATAAACCAGGTCCTGGTGTCATGAGCTCTGGCTGTGAAAATGCTGGGGGCAGGAATACTTCCCAAAATGTGAGAAAATAAGAGAAAAACCATTCCCAGCCAGGTATGCTGGGAAAAAGGAGCCAAGGGGTTTTAGTATCTGATAAGAACTGCCTTGCATGCTACATGGCTGCACAGAGATGCAGCCCCTTCTCCCTAACTTCTCCTGCTCTGCTCCTTTCCAGTCCACCCACAGAGCTCAGGACTGTGTCCACCAAATGACAGCTCAAATCCCTACCTTCTCTCCCTACAGAATCACCAGCCTGTTGAGCAAAACTCCTGCATGTCCATCTCCCTGTTTCAGATCTCCTACAGGTTTTCTGTCTGCCACCAGGCTTTCTGGCTGGCTCAGCATTTTGGGAAAAAACCAAAACTTCAGAGGAGAGAGAGGGAATGGCAGGACATGGTCAATTTTCCACTGACTGGGAAACAAAGACAGTGGTCTGAGCCCTCTTGGCTATACAAAGGAGGAGATCAAGGCTGTTGTTGACATGGTGGGTACTGAGGGTGAGGAAGGCAGCTTTAACCATGCAGAGCCGTGAGTGTCTGTGTCTCTGGTGGCTAAAGTATCTGCAAGATCTAAGGGAGGCTCTGGTATTTACATGTCTGCATGTGCACGTCTGTGTGGGAGTAGGGTTTGTATATATTATAAGGAGAAGCTGCAGATGGAAACAACCCAGTTTGGTATCTAAGGCCTTTTTCAGAGCCCATTAAAATCCGCAGGAGTAATTCCTCACAGTGATGGGTTTTGGCCACGTCTCTCCTTGCCCCACCCCAACATGCCCATGACCTCAAGGGCTGCTGCTTGCTGCATAGCCTCAATTAAACCCTGTGAGCAGTGGGGCTTCCCGTGTTCCCCAGAGTGGCTGCTTCACAGGGGTCTCTGGACATGCCCGCAGCTCTGCTGTCACACCCTGCAGATACTGAGAGGCAAGTGTTGTTCATTCATCACTCCTTGCTCAAGATACCAAGATGCCATTGTTTGATTTGGTTTGGTAAATTGGCGTCACCAGGGACATACTGAACACACTTCAGCATCATCTCCCTCCTCAGAAGTCAGATTTGAGACCAGGAAGGCTCACCATCCTATCACCTTCCTCCAGTCTATCACATTTCTCCCAGCTCTGCCTGAACTGTCTTTAACCTGTCTGCATTCATTTCTGAAAGGTATTCATTCTAAATTTCAGACATAAAAGCTGATGAACCCTTTGGTCTAATGGCTGCATTCTGTGCACAGTGATGGTGTTGCTTTGTCTCCCTTGGTTTTGTCAGGTTATTGTTGCACCCCATGTATAGAAGAGCCCTTTAAGATCTTATCACTTCCACATAAGTGTGGTAATAGCCTGTAACAAGGAACATCTCTGCCTTTCTTTTTAGTGAAATCAGAGGTTTTTGTTCCTGAAGACTTTCATTATAAGGCATTTTATTTCATGTTTTCCATTTGTAACAGCATTTTAAAATGTGGATGCTGGAATAGGACCAAGCACAAGGGTAAAGTCATAGAGACGCAGGATTGTTTCCACTCGTCACTCCATCATTTATGCAGTCACAGATTGCAACAGCTTTGTTTGCCACAACACTGAGTTAGAGGTCAAAATTAAGCTGCTTCTCCTTTCTGCACCACAAACCCTTGTCAGAAATATTGCTGTCTGCTCTCCACCTTGTCCTCCCTGAAATACTTCCCCAGCACCATGGCTCTCTGGATGTGTATCACCCAAGTCTTGACCAGGCTGAACAGATCCATTCAGCTTTTCCATTCTGATAACATCACAGGTCGGAGTGGAATGAACAGAAAGAGAAAGGTTGAGCCATTGAAGCGGATCGAGATCTGCCATGGGGGTGCCATGGACAGTAATGTAATGTAATGTTCCGCATGAGCATGCAGGAGATGTGTTCAGGGATAATGTACTTACACAGATAAAGAATTTTTTTAATTCCAGGATGTTATCAGATCTGGAAAAATGCTGAAGGAGTGGGTCGTTGCAGTATCAGTGTATTGCTACTCCACAAAGAGGGAGCTGTGTTCCTTCTCTAACGTCGATGCTGTAATTGTACAGCCTCTGCAAATAATTAACTGAGTCTAACCAGACTCTTTCCCTGCATTAAATCTGTATTATCAGTTCACTCCCCACCCCAAAAAATTAATTTTCACTCTCAAACCCACACCCCTTTATTATAATAGATAACATGAAATTTTATCCCAAATAATTTGGAGGGAATACTAGGAAGAAAGGAGTTTCAGTCTGCTTGGGAGGAAGTGAAATTCTGGGGAGATAAAAACTACAAGAACATTCAGTCCCCTTGCCGCAAGTTATAAGCTGATCACATATACATTCATGCATGCACATGTAGGCGTAGTCATCTCGCTACTGCCACGTTATGGTCTGGTTTCAGCAGCCAAGGCTTTCCTAGCAGTGAATTAGGAGATGAAATTGCATTGCTTGATCCTGGGAACTCCATGCCCAAAACACTGCACTGTGAGCTGGCGCTATTAGGAGCAGACACAACCATGAACTTTGCTTAACAGTCCTGTAGTCTGCTTCAGAAGTGGGCCATTCATCTGGGAACAGACACAGGAAGATGTTGAAGTTTGCTAACACCCCTCCTTCACTGTACACCCCAGCATTTCCCAGAGCTCCCACCACTCCATCCTTAAGCCCACAGCAGGTACTACCTCCCAGGTATGGCAGTGCTGCCTGATGAGGTGTTTTTCTTCAGTGTTTTTTTGTGATACAAACTCAAGGATACCCATGAGGCAAGGGGTAGCTGGGGCAGAACAGCCAGGGGGTGGCGAATGTAGAAGTGGGGAGGCTACACAAGGTGTGGGTGTAGTTCAGCCAACAGAAGAGAAACAGGCATTGAGCTGAAGCTTCCCATTAGTTGGACTCCCAGCAGTCTGTCACCATGGAAAGCTATCTATTTTGTGAAATTAGATGTTCCCAACATAAGCATTTATTCCAGATAATCATGAAACTTAAAACTAAATTGGAGAGTGTCTGGCAAGGCAAGAAGAACAGCCATGAGGAGAAATTCTCCTGCCAGAAGCAGGTTGCTTATTGCAGTAACTTATCTCTGAAGCAAATGCTATTTCACAGCTGCCTAGGGGCCACAAGCAGCCCTCTGAGCTGAGGGACTCCTCCTACTTGGACAAATAGGATACAAGGGATGGAAAAAGGGGCAAGTGACCTTTCTACTCAGAGTGAACCTCCCAAGAACTCATCTCCAGTCCTTTTCAGAGCATGGAAAAGTGGCTTTGTAAGTTGCCGCTTATACTGAGATAGTGGATGTAGAATCTAGGGCTGCCTTGAGAGCTCCCACTTCCTGTGCAGGGTCTGAAGACCTCACACAATCTCATGTGGTCCCAGTGTGGATAAAGCAGTGAGAGAATGCAACACAAAACCAACCACAATTGAACTGATGAAGCTTTAAATGAGATTATATAAAGAAGGAAACAAAAGAAGTGTAAGTGCTGTCTTTATTCTGTGAAAATATAAAAGAAGAGCTAATCAGAAAACAAAATCCCCATACAGAAGAAGCTACAGCAAACAGGACTAAGTTGCACACCACTGCTGGAGTTTGCTGTGGGTTTTGCTCAACCCAGCACTACTGAGAGTCAGAAAAGTACCTTCTCCAAGATGAATCCTGACAGGACAGGAAGGACAGCTGTGCGTGGAGAGGCAACCCCAGCAAGCACCACACTGTGCAAAGCAGAAGCTGGTCTGCATTGGAACCGTTTCAACTTTATGTCCATCATCCCCAGGCTGTTTTTTCCATCTCCTACCATACTGCATTCAGAAATGGTGGTGCAGCCCTTCATGGCAGCTTTCAGAGACAGTCCACCTATGCAGGGGAAATACAAGAAATACATGCCATGCCTCAGGGGATCCAATCCCCAGCATTATTCCCACCCTGGCCTGTGCAGTCCCCATTTCCAATCCAAGAACTGCCCATTTGTTACATCCAGTTGGTTCCAAACCCGCCAGCCCTGTCTGTTCCCATCCCCTGAAAAAAGGTGAGGAAACAGCAAGGCCATCTTTGTTGACTTCAAATACAAACAGTTTAAGGTTTGTCTTCTTTCTTTCTGCTGAATAAAGATGACTTTCAAAACTTCTAAGTATTTAAATTTAAAAAGTGAAAATGTCTTAAGTAGTTATCTTTCTCATGTTAAAAGATTCTTCTGCCCAAACTTTGGCTTCCTAAAGAGACCGGGGCTGTGTAACAGTACTCCAGGTATTCATTGTCTCCTCTCTCTGACCCTCTCATGACATTCGAACTGGATGACTTTCTCTCAGTCAGATTTGACATGGAGTTGAGAAGTCTCAAAGACAATACAGCCTGAGCCATTTATTAAGAGGAATTCATTCTCAAAGGCTTTATAGGATTTTAGCCAAACCAAGAGAGAAACCTACTGACAGGCCCACTGAAACCTGAACTTGTCCTTTGCCACCACTGGAGCATTTCCCAGAGGAGGAGACCTGAGCAGGTGCTGAGTGCCTAACTCCCCATTCAGATATTCTTGCTCCTGTTGCTTGCTTTTGCTAATGCTGCTCATGTTTCTCTGCTGTGCAGGTTATGGAGGTCTGGAATACTTTGTCAGGCAATTTTATCTCAAATACAAATAACGTGTAAAGGTACTTCATTAGCTCCTCACCTTCCTGTGCTGCCCTACACTGCTGCTTCCTCTGCACAGTTTATCACACTGCACAGGCCTTTTCCACTCACAGGGGCTGATCAATCAAGTCAAGACAAGTTAGGAGCATTTTTTATTTCAGTGGTACACTGAATTAATTTTGCCACTCTTTTCCATTGCTGTGACTAAGAAAATTCCTGTTTTCCTTCATGTTGTCTCTGTGAAACATGATCTAATTTAGGGTTTGGACAGCACATTAATAAAGTCTACAGCAAGGACCTTCAGGCATCACATCATCACCTAGCAATGTTATCAACTCAAAGGAACTTCATCCATAACCATATAGAAGATAATTGTTTTTCAATCTGCTTCTACAGCTGGTGTTGCTGCCCTTTATTTCCATGGGTTTTTTCCTGCCTGGTGGAACACAGATGTGACTGTCATGAAAGGTGGAAGTCTTTTACCTGTAGCAGGGGCAGAAACGAGAGTGACCAGGAAAATTGCTGTCTACTTTCCTGTCTCTAATTACAGGATCTGAGGTGGGAAAAAGATTTCTGAAGGAGCTGTGCAAAGGCTGGACTTCATGGGGAGGGACATGTCCCTGGCTTTCCTCATGCAGAAGTGCCACTGCAACAGTGTCTTGTCCCCAGTGGCTGGTATTACCCCATGGGAAAGCCAGTGTTTCTACAAAGCTCCATCTGAACCTCCACTGAGCTGGCAACTGGCTTAGATCCAGATTCACCCTCATACATTCTAGCTAGGGCCAGCAGGTTCAGGGCCTTGGTCAGGCTTGTTACACACCTGTGTACCAGATTGCCCCAGGAAACCAGTTCCACTCTTGGTCTCAGTTATGCCATGCTGTGAGGAATTCCAGCAATTATTCATGCATGATAGGGCAGAAGGAAGGAAAAACAAAGCCTGCCCTTTGATCATCTTGAAATTTTCAGTTTTCAACTTCAAGTTCCTTGTCTCTTCCTCTCTTTCTATTTCACATCTTTTGCCCATTTTTATGTCAGCAGTGCTTTATCTTAGACTAGTTTCACCCATTTTACCAAGAAGAAGAAAAACGGCCCCAAATAAAAGGCAGTTACCAGCATTCATTAACCCAGCAAGGTCAACACATTGGTCTTCAGATCCAGTGCAGTTTACGACTTCATTACCGCACTGAAAGGAGTCCACGCTGTAGCAGGCAGGACACTGGTATCCATTGGGCACGTCGTTATCTGGTGGCACTGGAATGAAAGACGTGGGCTGTAGCTGGTTTCAATGAGGGAACGAGGGGAATAACCCAGGTGATGGCTAAGCCTGGAAGGCATAACCTTGGGATGGATCAGCCAGAGAGGGGATGGGCTATGAGGAAAAAAAAAGAGCTTACATGACACAGAGGTGGTCCGACACTCATCGCCCGTGCAGCAAACCAAGTGGCTCTTTGCTTTCACCTTCCCATAGTTCACGGTGACAGGGCCAAGGTGGCAGATGTGGGCTGGCAGGCAGGACTTGATGGATGAAGAGATGGCCATCCCCCCTGTCATGAAGTAGAAGGCAGTGCCAAGTTGTTCAACACAAAGTAACTCCCTTCCCCTCCTGCTAGTTCCTGTACCAACTTCTAGGCAGCTGTCCCAGGGCCTGAGAGGGACCCTAAACTCCCTGAGAAGCATCACCAGTGAGTCAGGACACCCCCTGCAGAGATTATGGTGTGACTCATGCCTCTGACCCACAGCACAGGCTTGCTCAGCCTGTGTATGGTCTGCAGAGCGCATAGTCCATCACAGCCACAAGTATCTTGACACAGGCAAGCCTGGTCTACCCCATCAGCCAAGACCAAGAGGTGTAAAGGGGAGCAGAAGAGCTAAATTGAGTCTGCTGAGGTGCTTGAAGGATGAAGGGAGGATGCACTAGCAGAAGAAGACAGGCACTGGAGCTGCCAACAACAAAGCTGGTAGGATATGAGCCAGCCTCCAGCCTTAAAGGCAGCAATCACATCACTAAGGTTGAGCAACTACCGAGGCCATGCCTCTAACACAACTGAGTGTCCTGCTGTGTCAAGACTCAGCACCAGCTTTGACTTATCAACCACGGGGACATGGTTACTGATTGACAATGTCTCCTGTGAGGACAAGCTGAGAGAGTTGGGGTTGTTCAGCCTGGAGAAGAGCAGGCTCCAAGGTGACCTTATAGCAACTTCCAGTGCCTAAAGGGGTTCCAAGAGAGCTGGAGAGGGGCTTTTGACAAGGACGTGGACTAATAGGACTAGAGGGAATGGCTTCAGACTGAAAGAGGGTAGATTAAGATTACATTAAGAAGAAATTCTTGACAATGAGGGTGGTGAGACACTGAAACAAGTTGCCAGGGGAAGCTGTGGATGTCTCCCATCTCTGGCAGTGTTCAAGGCCAGGCTGGATGGGGCTCTGAGCAACTTGTTCTAGTGGAATGTCTCCCTGCCCAGGGCAGGGGGATTGAAAATAGATGATCTTCAAGGTTTCTTCCAACCTAAACTGATTGATGATGATGGTTACAATGATATAGTGATAGCTCAGCCCTGGTGGCATGGCATGGTTCCATGGTGTCCCCATCCCTGCTCAAGGATGGGCATACTTCTCTCTCCACAAATCATCAGTGCACCCCCAGTACTAGAGTCAGTAGTTTAGTGTAGGTCATGGTTCAGCCTCTCAGCCTCTTGACTCAACTATTCACCTTAGCCAGAATTAAAAGCCAATGTCTTCTCCCACTATGAGGCTTTGGTCCTTCCCTCCACAACTAAGAATCAAACCCTCCCAGCAGAAAACTGCTTCTCAAAATAGAGGAATAAAGAGCTTTTCTTGTCCCAGACTATACTGATCTCTGGGTCCTCTGTCAGTAAAAGGAAAATGAACAGACTATCCAAGGATGGACCATACTACCAGTGACAGAAGTGGGGAGAGAGAAAAGTGCCCCAGCCAGCCTCACTCTGAAAGCCCCACTGGCACACATAGAGGATGTCTTACCTATTAGGACCTCATGCAGAATAATGCCACAGGTGTCTTCAGCACCAGTGCAGGTTTTCATGGGGCCAGAGCAGCTTTTTCCCATGCTGTGACAAATCTCACACTGGAGGCAGGTCCCTGGGGAGAAGAGGACACATTCCTGAGCAGCAGTCATAAGGGATCTCACTTCCCCTTTTGCTGATGTTTGATTTCAGCACTGATCAGCACTTTTCACATTTCTCTTCTCTTATTTTTCCTATTTCATTGTGCAATCTGTGTTAGGGTTTTCCTGGACTTGCTGATGGCAGCAGCCCTACAAATCCCTTCATCCTGGCAGGCACTCAGGTGTCCCTGAATTCACAGACCCCAAATTCTCTCTTTGCAGTGAACAAGGGCACCTCAGTGGCTGGGGAATAAGAGCTGCCAGCAGGTCCTGACTGTACTCTGTACAAACCGGAGACTCCCTTTGTAAGCATTATCTCTTTGTATATCTCTTTGTGGGCATTAGGGGAAACCACTTCACCAGATACCTGCTGGAATACTTTAAGCAGACCAGAATATCAGATGGCCAGCAGGAAACACTTAGAAAGGAATAGCAAGTATTTCAACAGAAGACAAACAGTATCTCTTCCATGACACACACCCACAAGGGTCCAGCATGTAGATTAACAGGTCCAGGACATGTGTCACTTCCCTAAACCCAGGTGCCAACCAAGACACCTTGCAGTGGCTGTGGCATCTACTTGGAGTGGCCGGTGTGACCCAAGACCTCCAAGTCAGCTGCGCTTTTCTAGAGCAGAACTGAAGGACAGTTGAATTGACATTATGTCTAAACTGTCACCCAACCCTGGACATGAGTGAAATAAATGAGCCTGGAGATTGATTCAGCTGACCAAAAGTCTGGCTGCCTCAGAGTAACCTGAATCACTCTGATGACTGTCCTGGCTGCACCACCCGTGAGCACCACAGAAAACCAGACTGCAGGCTCGCGTTGTAAATGCCAACACCCTCATCAGCACATGGGCACGTTGGCCCATAGGACCAAAGACCCCCGAGACTGGTCACCTGCTCCCCTCTGCAGTGCAAATCTGCCAAGATGGATTATGGCTCAGATGGCAACAATAGCCTCACACACAAAGCATCCCATTCCCAGCCTCTTCCATGTCTCATAACCCCGCAGGTCCCAGTGGAAAACTCACCTGGGTCCAGGAAAGCCAGGAGGAAGCTGAGTCCAAGAGATACTCTCATGCTGTGGGATGTAAGCACAGGGAGCTGCCAAGTCTTGCCCAACACAGCACTGTGTGCCACAAGGGCTTTATAAACTGGAAGGAAAGGGGATGTTTTGGGGAAGTGGAGGTTGGGGAAGTTCTCTGAAGAATATATATACTGCTGAGCACTAACACCAGTGTTTGCTTTTTCTTTTAAAATGCAGGTTTTGCCTTTCTCTTCACACCAGTGCTGCTGTTTGTCTTTCCTCTGTTCAGAGTGAGCAGCCCATGGTGTAAGACCGGCTTTCCTGGTGGTATCAGGCATGTCTCTGGTGCAGACTTTGAGCATTGTTCAGCCTCTGCCATCCATATGAATGATGGAGAATAAACCATTTGAAAAGCCCTGTTGTGTTGTCACTGTTAGGCCCAAAGAAGCAAAGTATAGCAAGGACCAGCCGGGAAATTCCCTTGTGGCTGAGTTTTTCATGGCTGGTTTCCCATCTCATCATTCCCATGACAGCATCAGGAGCTCTCATGCCCAGAGTACAGCAGGAAAGCAGGCAGTGTCAGAGCAGTGAGCTTCCTCTCCAAGCTACAGTGCAGCTTCAATTTGCAAAATGACTGCCAAGGCACAACTTGGAGCAGGCTCAGTCAAGGATTCTTGGGGTTGAGTATGTCAGAACAGCAATGCCAGTACTCCAGCATTTGGGTTTTGATAAACACTTGGAAGTTGATAAGAAAGCATCCTACTGTCCTTCTGGGCTTTAAATTAAATGAAGTCAGCAAAAAGAAAGCATTGATGTGGCTCTGAGACAGCCTGGTCACAGATTAAGTAAGGTTATAGCATGTTTTCCATGCCCTGGCATCTCATGATGGGCTAATGACAAGCAGCAGTGACCAATTTGCCATTGGCCCACAGGTTCCCAGTCCCATGTGCAGGTTTTATCAGGATGTGCTGCCTGATTGAAACCATACCCTACCCAAGAGATATCCTCTTGTCCTGCACCATACTGGACACAGACCCTCCAGGACTTTTCCTGCATTGACAGCCAGGAAGAACTGAAGTGCCCACAAGCCCCCTTCCCATTTGAGACTAACCTCTTCAAAGGACAGTGGTCTTTTGAGATTTACCAGTATATTGAGTAGTCCAGTGGGACCACTTCTTAGCTAAGTGCTAAGAGAATGGGAATCACACTGGATGAGGGCTTTAGTCCCCCATTGTCCATAAAGCTGATATCACAAGGAAACAAGGGAGAGTTATATCTTCACCCTGAAATTCTTTTTCAGGTTAGAAATAGTCTCATGCCACAGTAGATATGTTAAATGAAATCAAAGTCCTGACTGCAGCCTGTTCAGGATTAAAATTAGTTTCTTATAGGTCTTAAACCTCAGACAGAATAAAACCATGTCCCCAGGCAGTTTGGGGTACCTAGGTTGGGGTGATTCTGCCATTTGGCTACATATGGGACTGCAGACACAGATAGGGAGATGAGATGATGTGACTCTCTCTGGTGATTTTAATTTCATGCCCTTTCATTTAAGATGATTACTGAAGTAATCATCTTAAGCCTGGGGGACTTTCCCTGAACAACATGACTACACTAGTCTCACTGAATTATATAGAACTCACCTGTTTCCCACCTCTCATGGAGGGAGGGTGTGAAGCTCCTTTCATGTGCTTTTTTAGAGATGAAACCAAGCATAGCAAGGAGAAGGCACAATCTGCCGCAATAAGAGACCTGGAAAAGAAGATTTATTAGAGAAGGTGAAAACAGTAAAGGTGCTCAGGGGACACCCATCATACATGTCTACAGAAAAAAAGGGCTGGATAGGAAAAAGTGACATAGGGGGCTTACATTAGGCATTGGGGGAATTTTCAAACAGTGACAACAGTGAAGCTGATTGCCTGGGAAGGTGTGGATCCTCCATCCTGGGTGGCTTGGGAAAACAAACTAGACCAGTACTTATTAGGGAGTTATTTAACTTGATAGGATCGTGCTCCAGGGCTGAGAGATGGATTAGATGCTCTCTCTCAAGATTCTCTCTAAATTGATTCTTATATTTTAATTTCATGGTGTGCATGAAATGCCTGTCTTCTGCAGAGTATTCACATTTCCAGAAGGCGAGAAGGATGATAATACAGCAGTCACACTCTTCAGGAAGGTGAGACAGAGGCTGGGGAGGTCAGAGAAATCTATGAGAGGAGAAAAGTTAAAAATCCAACCCTGAAAATAGTATTGGTAGGAAGGGGAGATGAAAAGGGATATGATCAAAAAGAAGATGATGCTACCATGCTATGTGATGATCAGCAGAAGAAAAACATCCATCTAGGTTAGAGCATCTACAAAAATATATGTGAATTTGTCCTGCAGAATTATAGCAGAAAATTCCAGTGGGTTTCATAAAATCCAAGAATTGTTTAGGTTGGAAAAGACCTTTAATATCATTGAGTCCAACCATCAACCCAATACTGCCAAGCCCACCAATAAACCATGTCCCTAAGTGAAATATTTACGTATCTTTCAAATACCTCCAGGCATGGTGACACCACAACTTCCCTGGGCAGCCTCTTCCAGTGCTTGACAACCCTGTGAAAAAATTTTCTTAATATCCAATATAAATCTCTCATGGCACAACCTAATTTCTCCCATTCCAAGAGCCCAAACATAAAGGTATGTTTTCAAAGCATGAAAATAATATATCAGATTTACATCACAGCTGAAGATCCCAGGTCAGAAAGCTCTGAAAAAGAAAGAAAAATGGCAAAAATGTGACAAAGAAAGTAAAGGTTAGAAAGGAATGAGGTGCACAGTTCTGGTAGGAGATACTGGAAGAAAGCCTTGTGCAGTCCTAACTGGCATTGAAAGGGAGGATTCCTAACACAGAATCATAATGACGGCTTTAAAAAAGCAGAAGTGAGATCAGAGCTAAGGATAAATCCTCTGATGGTGAGATCAGCTGCGGCCAAGAGGAGCACCCTCTTCCTGTGATGAAACCCTTGAGGAGGAACCAGAAGGACAGGATGTGTCTGGGTGAGGGGCAAATCCAACAGATCCCTGGAACCAGGCAAGCGCACTGTGGCTGCCAGCCCTCATCCCTCACAGTCACTGCAGCACTGTGGCAAGGGCTCCCCTCCCAGCAGCCGGAAGCCAGCAAAGCAAAACTTTCTGCAATGGCACACAAATTGGAGGTCAGGATGGAGCCCTGTACACAGGGTCATTGTAAGGCCTGGGTGCTCAGCTGCCGTCCAAAAGAGTCACCCATCATACTGGCAGGCACAGCAGGGCTGTCACCCCCCGCCCACATTATCAGGACACAGCTCTTGAAAAAGACTGGAGGGACCATTCCATCCAAAATAGCCATTTTAACCACAATGTGTCTCTTTTTCTTCTTATCTTTAGAAGACAGTCCTAACTTGCCAGCCTCATGGGCTAACATTTGGGCTACGCTAAGATGGGGCTGTCTGTGGCTTCGGGACCTTGTATGTCCCCAAGAGCTCTAACACCTCCAGTGAAAGAACAAGTCTAACAGTGTCCCAAAAGCCCAGGCACAGCTTCTGTGTGAGCACTAGAGCAAAGGTGTCTCTTTACCTCCCTTTAAGCACGATGCAAGAAGACAGAGCCACAACGTGTTGTGACATTTCAACGGTGAAGTCATCCACCGCCCATAAAAAAAGCTATAGAAGAAGAATCAAACCCACCCATTTTCTGAGCTGATTCCCTGTTCTCCACAGTAGAGATTGGCAAAACCTGCCAGTCTGGTTAACCAGGCAAGGAAACATAAGACAGCAATTCTAACGACTCCATGAAAGGATTAGTGTACCTGTCCCAAAGGGTGAGAGCAAGAAGAGTCTCACCATGTGCTGGCTGACTATAGGCTGAGGAAGTTTCCACAGAATCACAGAATGGTTTGGGTTAAAAGGGTTCCAGTCCCCTCTCACAGACAGGGACATCTTCCACTAGACCAGGTCAATTTTATGGTCATTTGTATTAGCTGTGATTGCACAAATTAATAAACCAGTCAGGTGGTGGCAGGTCAGTATAAATCTAAATGCCGCTCCTCATGAGGAGCTTCCCAAGGCACCCTCTCGCTGTGTTCCCTCCAGTGCTTCACCAAATAAGTCCAGGCTGGAAAGGAGGGGATTTTATTGCCGATCCACACCCACTGCTGATGTAGGGTCAATACTTGAAACTGGACCTGGCAAGGGAAAGCTGGAGGCACCCAGGTGGTTCAAGGGAGCAAAGCCACACCTATGGCTTCATGGGAGTCACAGAACCAAGGGTTTGTCAGCAAGGAAGTAACATGTCTTCCACATGTCTGGAAGAGCAGCATTCCTGTAATAGGGTGCCAATTGTCACACATTAATTTTCCACATGGACTTTACAGGCACAGCTTCTGTGCAAGCACTAGAGTAAAGGTGTCTCCTTACCTCTCCTTAAGCATGATGCAGGAAGACAGAGCCACAATGTGTTGCAACATTTAAATGGTAAAGTCATCCACAGCCCATAAAAAAAGCTACAGAAGAAGAATCAAACCCACCCATCAATCAAACCCAGACAGGGATTCCCTCCCTCTTCCAGCCAGTGCCAGGTCTGCCTTACCCAGTAACGCCCTTCAGGGTTCAGTTTCCAGCCAGGTCAGTCCCTTAAGGTGAGAGCTCCTGTTGGCAAAGAATTTGTGAACCAGGGAAGAGAAGCTGAAGGCTAAAGATAGTATGAATGTAATACCATAAAACTGCTGCTTAAAATGCTTTATTCTGTGGCTAAAAAGATGGTCGCTAATATGTTATTGCACCTGTGCAGCAACACTCTTAAGAAAATACACAGAATCAAATTACTGAATACTATCAAATCATGAAACTTCATCCTTCAAGAGATCAGGACATTTAAAGGAGTGCAAGGGACATTTTCTTTTACCTTTGACACTACACCATTTATGCCTTTAACATTAAGGAATTGTTGGCACCCTGGCCAGTAATTACTTTTTCAGCTGGAATAATTGCCAGGGAATCCAACTGCTTTTCAAGCATCCTGAAGGAAGATAGATTTGCGCACTCGTTAGTGTGTTCAACGAGCTTCCTGTTCCGGCATGAGTCATCAGCAATGCCATCTTTGAGCATTCAAGAAAACAGCACCTGTTTAATCCATTGGTGGATGATGTAGAAAGTACGTCCTTATTAGACATTCACAGCCCTTATTAGACATTCATATTTCAAACTCCTCTTCAGTGAAGTGCTCCAGTGTGCAACTTTACCAGCAGCAGAGCTCATTTGCTAGGAGTGCTCCAGGCTGGCAGCTGAGGCAGACCACTTTACCAGTTGTAGCTGGTACATTAAGACACAGATAATGCTGCCATGGTCTGGTATTGAAAACACCCAATGAATACCTTAGATGAAACCTTTTAATACAATATTAATATCCACACATTGTATTTATTGTTCGCAGCAGTGGTTAGGACTCTCGGAATAGAAATTCAGTGTTTCAGGAATCATGTCTATGTGGGCTCTCAAGCAACTTGGGTCTGCTCTTGTCCCTTGAAAAAGTGGCCTGACCCCAACCCCTGCAAACTTGATTTAATGTGTTTAGATGGCTTTATTTTTTCCTGCCTTCCTCAAGAAAACTTTTCCCTCCCATATAGCTGGAGCTGATGATGAAGGTCCCAAGTCCTGGGAAGTACAAGTGGCAGCCTTCTGCTTCACACTGGAATTTGTGAAGGAATTAGTGAAAACAGTGGGAATCTATTAACTTCTTTTAAAAGCCTAATTTTGTGGGGGGAAAAAAGGAGCCAGCTGAAGACAACCTGGTGATGAGGCATTGATAGACTGCAGGTGCTAAGCTGAGCTGGGGGATTTTGTATGACAAAGATCCATTCAGCCACTCATCTACTCCTTCCCTTTGGCTATCCACGGCACCCATCTGCACACCTCTGGCATGGAAAGCCTCCTTAAAACAGGCTGTGTACTTGGAAACAGGAAAATTGAATTGGCAAAGGGATTAATTTTTGCCCTTGATTGCATTTATTCTGAAAAATATCACTCTATCAGTTTTCCACCCTCTCTTCGTCTTCGGTCAATTACTAACCCAGTCCCACTGAGAGGAAACAAGATTTTATCATGAAAAACAGCAGTAACAGGTGAGTAAGACCTGCCTTGGAAATGGACAGATGCAGCCAAATCAAGAAAAAGAAAAATAAATTGTTACCACTAGGCTTGAGACAAAAGGCTGTGCTGTGGCTACAAACTCTCCACATGGTGGGAAGTATTTGAAAGCAGGCATTTATTTGAACCTTTACAGAGATGCAGCCTGTCTGTTTATACTGGAGATCTTTGTAGTGTGAAGATCCAGACAACCTCATTTACACTTTTTATTAAGCTGAAGTGATTTGGAACGGACTGAACCCTCCTTACACATTTTGGCATCCCATCTCTGAGTAGTATGATGTTACTTCATTGATGCCATCCTTTTCTGTTGCATAATTTTTCCTGTGTATGCACACATCATTTCCAGTGAACCCAGGTGTTATGTGCTTTGCAGTACCAGTTCCTGTCTCCTCTTTCCAGGCCTTTCTTGTGAAGCATAACACATCGCATAAGGAAGAACCCAGAAAGCCATGCCCTGCAGCACCAGGAGATATAATCCCAGCTTTCCAAATGATGCTCATCTTTCCCATCCCTTTCCAGTCCAACATTATTCATTGGGTGATAAGCATCACAAAATAGAAGTATTCCCAAATGGCTGTGGCATATAGCACCAAGAAGATCATGTTTGCTTAAAGCCTGCATTGGTCTGGGTATTTTTTAATCATCAGTCACTTTCAGAAAGCAAAATCTGTTGTTGGGTTTGTCTGTTTTACTGTTAGGGTGGTGAGGCACTGGAACAGGTTGTCCAGAGAAGTTGTGGATGCCCCATGCCTGCAAGTGTTCAAGGCCAGACTGTATGGAGCTCTGAGCAACCTGGTCTAGTGGAAGATGTCCCTGCCCATGGCAGGGGAGTTGGAATGAGATGATCTCTAAGGTCCTTTCCAACCCAAACAGCAAACATCAGATAAATATCCAGAAACAGCAAACAGTAAATGGCAGGGGTTGAGGTCCAAGCAAAACTCCAGAGCACTCAGCACCGAGGGGCCTGGAGTAGCTCAGCACCAGCTGGAAGAGCTCATGACACAGTGCCATGTGGAGACATGGGATCAGGTCCCATGAGCAGGCTGGGTATGGGGTACCGTGCTGGTCTCCAGGATCCGGAGCAAAAGGAGATGTCCTGTGTGGCATGGAGGTGCTCACATTGCTACATCCCATCTGGTTGCACCAGTGGCTGGGGAGCTCTGAAACCAGTGGCAGCCACTGTTGGCCAGTGTCCAGAGATGTGTATGCCACAAGACAAATGACCTTTGTATTGCTTGTCCTCAGATGGACAGATTGGAAAGAAGGTAGAAAGTGCCAAGTCACCTGAGTGACCTTGAAAGGGATAATCAAACTTTTCCATGACTTGCACTTCAAATCCTGTCATTCTTGGGCCTTTCATTACAAGAAAGACATTGAGATGCTAGAGTGTGTCCAGAGAAGGGAGCAGAGAAGGGAAGGGTCTGGAGCACAAGTTTGACGAGGAGCAGCTGAGAGAGCTGGGGTTGTTTAGTCTGGAGAAAAGGGGGCTCAGGGCTTCCTTATCCCTCTCTACAGCTCCCTGACAGGAGGATGTTGCCAGGTTGGGTCAGCCTCTTCTGCCAAGAAACAAGTGACAGGACAAGGAGAAATTGCCTCAAGTCATGCCAGGAGAGGTTTAGATTAGATACAGGGAAATTTTTTTGCAATGAAAAGGGTTGTAAAGCCCTGGAACAGGCTGCCCAGGGAAGCTGTGAAGCCAGCATATATGGAAGTGTTAAAAAACATGTGGATGTAGCATGTGAGGGCATGGTTAGGTGGTGAACATGTGGTGGTGGTGGGTTGACAGTTGGAACTGGTGATCTTGGAGGTCTTTTCCAACCTTTACAAGTCTTTCTATGGTTCTATGTCATGCGCTTACCTACTCATCCCAAAAGAATGTGGACCAGAATTTCTCACTCACTAACAAACATCTTGATTGTGGGGATAAAAAACATTCTGGCAAGGAGCTCTCTCAAGCATAAGGTATGATAATGAATACATTTTCACAGATAGGCCCTCACTCGGCTACACCAACCTAAAGATCACTGGTTTCAGCAAGTCAGGAGATTAGGCTACAGATACCCTGGACTATATGCAATCAAAATTTTACAACAGGAATATCCCCAATAAAAAGTTTCTTAACAGTGACATATATGCAAACAAAATCCCCCCAAATGTGGTCTTTAATCAGTCTGCCCTGTTTCTTCAAACCTGGCATGTTACAAATATACCTGATAGGGGTGATATACTGGCAAATGGCTGGTGCTTGTGTGTCTTTTAGGCCCCAAGCAATCATCTGGGAAACAACAAGATTTTAATGAGCCTGTCCCAGAGACATTAGGTTTTATGGAAACAGATTAAAAGAATTTTACATAACAACTTAATCATGCAGTATAATGAGAAAATAAAAAATAATGCCATACAGATAAGACATGGGAAATTCCAGCCCCAGTGATATGAAATGTATGGAAATGATAATCAGGAGGATACAGAATGAAAATGAAAACAAATGTAAAGAAGAAAGGCAGATATTTAAAACAGGGATTATAAGATTATTAAATACTAGGGCAGTTACATATAAGAGCAAAATCCCTAATGTAATATTTTTCAATAAATTTTTTGTCATCTTTATTTTTTAATTTTTGCATGAACATAGAGGGAAAGGTTAAGGAGTACAGCCAGGTTCCAGATCTCTGCATTGTCTTAAGGAGAACTTCAGATTGTCTGTATTTCAATATGAAGAATGCCTAAATTACATTCACTGGTTATGTGGAAAACCCCATTATGAGGGTCACCTCACTCTAGATTGCAGGGCAAAAAAGGTTGCAAATAAAGATGAAAATTAAGGTGAGCTGGGGCTTTGAGAAAAACACACTGTTCTTATCACATATCCCAAGACCAAACAGAGAAATAAATCAAGCATAGACTGCACATCCCACCATTGGGATCTGGACTTCCAAACCCTGTCAGTTTTGTGGGTGAAGATCAGTTTTGAGGCACATAGTGTTGAAGACAGTATGGGACCCCAAGCAGAATTGTTGATGTAGGGCTCTGTCTTGGGGTGACTTTGTGATGTGTGTCCCTGTCTTGGTTTGAAAGACAGGTGTCTGCTAAGGAAAGCCTCCCTTGGAATGGCAGATGCGACCACCCTTCCATCTGAGTTATTATAATTTTGAAATCAAGGGGCTTTTAGGCAAAGATATGGGAAATGGGAATAACAGTTCTTTACTATTATATATCTATATGTGTATAACCAGTCAAACAAACAACAGTAACTCTGGCAGTAACAGCAAACAATCCCAAACCCAGTCCCGGCCTTCTCGGCTGTCAGGCCCTTTCCCCTCGGGTGCAGTTCCGCTCGCAGCCGGCAGGGGCGCTGGCGGCTCCCGGTGAGCAGGGCAGGTGCGATGGTTCCCCCGCGGCTGCAGGGGGCGCTCCGGAGCGAGCTCGGGGAGCACGCGGCACCGGTGCCCTGGGATCCCGGGAAGGGATGGAACAAAGAAGCTTCACAAACCCCTGGGCAGCTGATCCCGGTGTCCGGCCGGACCCTCAGGAACATCAGGCTGGAATGGCAGGCTGGAACGGCAGGGACAAGCACAAATTCCAGGTGGCAGACAAGATGTATCCAAACTGCAGAGCTGCGGTGGGAACCTCCCAGAGGTCTGGGCAGGCAGGGCGAGCACGGCTACAACGCAGCGAAGGCTCGAAGCAACGGCGGGGGCAGGGCGGCCACGGCCCAGCTCCCAGTGGGGCAGGGAAGGCGGGCTTGGGATCCTGGAGTTTCTCTGGCAGAAGGAAAAAGCAGCCGAAGAAGCAGCCTCCCTCTCTGTCCAAACGCCGGGGACCAACTGTCCACACACCCAGGTGAAACAAAAGAGTAGCCGGATGCACCCCATCTTAGTGGCTAGGTCTTTTGGTTTTTTTTGAAGTACCCAGCAATTTGTCCCCCTAGCAACACGTATGGGGGAAATTCCTTTAACAGAAAAAAAGCCAGGAGAGCTCCTAAAACCCCAACAATCCCCTATCGCTGCCCCATGCCCAGGAATTAATTTTGTGCCTTTCTGTGCCTTTAAACTGAGCCTGAGAGAGGGAAGGAAAACCTGAACAAAACCTCTTCAAAGCAGTTTGCAGCTTGTTCAGGGTCACACAGAGACAGAGACTTTTTTTTCAGCTGCGGCAGTGGGGCGAGATTGGGGAAGGCACCTGGCTTGCTTTCTGCCAGTTTTTCAGCTCCTCTTTCTTTCTCTGGAAAGAAACAGAGAGTTGAACTTTTGTTTTTCCTGGGACTTTGTTTTTTCTTTTTTTTCCCTCTGCTGGACTGTTTCAACATCAGAATACATCAGGAGGAATTTTCAACGAGGCCTTGGCCCTGGAGGTGGGCCCACCACCCCATCCCAGCTCCAAGGAGGGGGAGAGAGAGATCTACAGAAGGACTCTGAAATTTTCCTGGGTTTCTCTCAGCAGAGCGAGAGGTTTTATTATTTAGCATCATTATCCTTTTCCTGTGTGTTTGTTAAATGAATAGTTTTTTACCTCTTTCACTTTCCTTTGAGGAATTTTTTTTTTTTTCCCAAACCTGGTGGGGGAGGGATGGTTGTGACCTGCCCTCTCTCAGAGGATATATTTCCAAATTTGGCCAAACAGGAACAGGTTCAAATCTGTTGAACGTTGCCTTTGAAAGGCCATGTGAAGCTCCTCCTAGGGGTTTGCTGCAGTTCCTGTGTCAAGCCTCACAGCCACACAAGGATTTTTCAGATACTGTGGAGCATTTCAAACGGTGCCTAAATGCATTTGATTGCCCAAACTGCAGTCTTAGCCTGCAAGTTCAACTCACCTGAGGAGCTCAGGCTTTGCATTATCCCTACAATTTTCCCCATATCAGGTGATCCAAAGCTATAAAGCCCACAGATTCATGAGCTGTTCTGATTGTGCTTTGCATGACACAATCTCTCGGGAAATATAACTGCAACAGATCCAGTTATGTCAGCACTGTGTGTATGCCTAGAAAGAGGCAACACCAGGTCCTAAATTCCTTAGTGAAGAGACCTAAACTCAGGTGTGGTGGTGCATCCCACTGGCTTTTCCAGGCCGTGCTGCCATCTGAGGAATGCTCGTTAGACCTCAGCCATGACAAATAGCACCTGGGCTCAGCTCTTCTTGAGCTTCTTAGAAACAGACTGCTCCCAGGAACTGCTGCTGTCTAACGAGCAACTGCTTTCTTTATGAACAGCCTTGGAAATTATTTTTCTTCCCTGAATAGCAGAACGTCCCTGTTCTCACACTTTCAGAAGAAGTGCCGACCCAAACCATGGCCAGGATGAAACATAGTTATGACTAAAGTCCACTTTCTTGTGGCCCTGTAAACAGCAGTCCAAAATGAGCTTGGAGCTCTCCTGGGCCCCAGCAGACTGCAACCAGCAACCTCCCTCTGAGTGGGGCCTCTCAGAGCCAGCAAAATCTTATGTTTGCCGTACTCAGAGAATCGCTGGACAACAACGAATCCTAGGCCAACACCCCTACTCCTCAGGGCCCAACCCATGGCCTGTGGGGGAGAGGCAAAGACATCCAAAGTGAGTATTTCCCTACCTCAAGGGGAATTTTTCACATGTACATTGCTTGCACTGGCTCTTTCTGTCTGTGTGCATGCATGTGCACATGTGCTATAGCAAATCTGGGAGAAATACTGTTCTCTTAGTTGTTTAAGTACCTTAATATCTAAGTTAGGCCTGTACATAAGATTAAGTAATAAGCTATAAGCTAAGTTAAAAGCTGCCTAGTGTTGTTCTTTTGCTAAATTGCTAAGTTTAACTTTGAAGTTATAAGTTAGGTTTAATGTTGTTAAGAGTTATTCCTCTGTTAAATTGTTACGGTTAAATTCTAAGTTAAGGTATGAGTTAAGGTTAACTTATAAGTTAAGCTTAAGTACTATTAAGGTTGAGTGCTGTTAAGCTTTTAGGCCATATTCCTTTTTATCTTTGCCCTCGCTATCCTTTTTTCACACACACCTACACACACACACACACACACACACACACACACACACACATATAGAGAGAGAGTTCTCAGCTCATTTCTGGTTTGATTGGCTGGATTTTGTTTGGTTTTGTCCTTGCTTGTTTTTCCTTGGTGTGCTTTAACTGTCCAGTAAGTAGCAGAGTGAATCTTGACAATGAACTTTGTCGTGCTGTCGCTTAATATTAAAACTGGTTTTTACTGATACCCTGGCTGGTAATTTTTTAAGTGATTTTGATGCCTTGATGGGGCTACCTAAATACAGAGGCTAGACAAAATTAAGAGAATAAAAGTGGGTATATTTATTGAAGGGCCTTCAAGGTACACTTTGGGCAGTCAGAGCCGCAGGGCTACAGCCAAAATGGACAACGGCTCATTAGTTTTCCATACTATTATAAGTTTGGTCCATTTGCATATCAGGGTTAATCCTCCAATTACAATTGCAAGTAATGAAGTCATTACCCCAAATTTGTTCCCCCCTTAAGCCACTTTGTTTATGTATTTCAGGACCTGAGACAGTAAGGTGTCCATGAGTTTCAGGCCTAGAGAGGATTTGTTTCGTCTGACCAGAATGGGAGAACAGCAGCTAACAGGCTATATGGAGTTTTAGAGTTACACACCAAAGCATTACAGGATATGAAAATATAAAAGCTAAAATCCTAAGGCATCAATTTCAAACACTCATTTGTAACAACAAGTAAGCTAAGTGACTTCCTCATGGTCTCTTGGACAGCATAAGTACCCTTCCAAAAGTGACCCTGCCAAAACCTGCTGCTTGTACATGCATCACTCATTCCCCATGACAATCCCATCGTGGTGACAACCCCGTGTGGTAAGGTTGTAGACAGTCAGAAGTCTCACCAACTCTGAAAGCAATGTGCAGGTGAGGCAAGACACAGTATCATATGGAGGTAGCTCCAGCTGCTCTGATCTCTTGTTGTACTACCTGTTGCTAAGGGAATAGCTTTTGTGCTTCACATGGGTTTGCAACCATCAAGACCTGCAATTTATGAGGCAGAAAATCACTGTGGGGATACACGTCTTGACCTGCCTTTTGTCTGTGCCAAGGAATAGATTTTTTCCGCCATACTGGCCTGTCAGAGAGGAATTGTTCTTTGGTATGGAGCTGGGGAAGCAGAAGGCTATTGCCCTCCACTAGGAGTCCAAGGGGCTCCTAGAGCCAGGAAAAGAAGCTGTAGCCATACGAAGCAAAGCTGTGGTGCAGCATAAGTTGACGCTGCTGACAGAAATGTATTCCAAGGATTAATTCTGATCTGGCAGGCTTTGTTCTGGATCAGATCCAGCACAAGCTGTACTGTGCTGTCTCTAGGTCAAATTAGGTGTCATCTGACTGCACTAAGCCCTCATAGTATCTCATCGTGGCAGTTAAGCCAAGATCACATCTTCCCTCTCCTGTATTGTCTGCTCTGTGTGTTCTCCTCCTTCTCCTTCTGTTTCCTCCTCCTTCTTCTCCCTTGTGCCACTGCCAGTGCTCTTGTGCTCCCCTGGAAAGGCAGTTCATGGAGCAGATCAGACAGTCACCCAGCAATGAAATGGGAAACGTGGTCAGGCCATGCAGCCAAGCTGGCACGGACAGAAAGGACAAGGTTGCAGCTGTCCACATTTAGCTTGGCTGACACTGGCAGGGAACCACACACCAACTTTGTGCACGCGCTCAGTCTGGCACGTAGAAAAACATATCTGTTGCCTAAAGTCTGTGTTATGAATCTTGGCTAATTGAATTTAAATTTATTCAGGACTCAAACCCTGTTTTGATTCAAATCTGTGTTGTAACATGACCCAGAAGTACACAGACCTGGTATGGAGGGTTAGGGAAGAACAACCCCCTCCTTCAGTCATGCAGTTCCTGGCTTTTTTTCTGGGACCTCTTGTAGAATCTCAGGTTCATCTTCAGGGATGTGGGCACACCTCCATCATGGATTGAACAACTCAGTAAACCTCCTGCAAAGGAAGCTAAGAAATTAATTCCTCACCACATGGGGCTCAACTGACATCACTCAATACTTATGACATCCCCATTCCAGGAATGATCTGGTGACTCCCATTTCTTAAACCTTCCTTTGCCCCAGGCTGTCCAGAGTTTGGATTTCTATACATTCAAAGCTAACATCGTGACACTTGATCTTGTTACCAGTAACACCACGGTATTGGTGTGAATGTCAGCCTGGGCTGACATTCACATCAACAGGGCAAAGGCTCTTTCTTCTTTTGCTCTGCACTTTGGGCCCATCATGTCATGGCCAAAGAAAACTGCTTGTTCCTCTTTTGGACTGCAGACAGAGGTTCCACGAGAGGGATGAAAAAAGTCTGTATAAACCAAATTCAGGATTAAAAAAGAGTAATCCTGGACAATAGGCCAGTGCCTGCTTATCCAAAATGCCTTTGGCCCAAAAGGAATTGGCTGTCTAATTAATGTCAGCAGAATTAGCGTGTGCATGGTTTGTATGTGGTCTCTGCCAAGGTTACAGTTGGCAGGAACAGACTTTGCCAAGAGCAGCCTGCTGGCAAAGCCCCATATTTTCCACTGCCTACAAGCATATTTTTCTTCATTTCAGATACTTTCCTCCACCTGTAGTCTGCTCCTGCCAGTTCAAAAGCCCCCACCCAGGGGGCACATTAACCCCTTCAGAGTCAGCCTCAAGAGCTGAGTCCCTTATGCAATATTTAACCAGCACTCTAAGCCAGGGATGGTTTTCATCCCCATTTCGGCCTGGAGCATGGATGCAAGACACAACTAGCCCAGAACTTTAACAAGATGTCACCAAGATGAATAATTACTACCAAGTTGTGTGATTACTTAACATTTTATATATATAACTGGATGAAATGAGGTCTCTCTCCTGTCTTCTTTCTGCTTTGTCCAATCTCCCCAATTATCTTCATCTACTGAAGCCAAGATCCTTTCAATGCCTCCAGCTTGCCAGAGAGAGCTGCCCCAGCATGCTGTTTGAATTATAACACACCCTCTAAAAAAGTCTCTGGCTCAGAATTCACCTAAGTGAGAAGATCCCTTAAGTACATAACAAGGAAACCACAGCTGGATGAGTAATTGATTCCATTCTGATTGAAACAGAAAAATCTAGTTGGGTCCTACTCTCAGTTTGTTCCTTCTCTACTTGCACAGACTGCAGCAGGTCTGTTTTCAGGGCTCAGAGATTAATTGAAGGCTCTGGGATAACTTCCCTGCTGAGGTCGGCTGGCTCAGGGACACCACCTGGGATTCACAAGCAGCTGTTCTCTTACTGTTAACAGAGAGTTGGGAGAGGGAATCCCAGGACTGCACAGATGGAAAGGACATGGGGAGTTGGAAATAGATGATCTTTAAAGTCTCTTTCAATCCAAAAAAATCCATGATTCTATGATGGGAGAGAGACTGCTGACAAGATAAGGTAGTGACAGGAAAACAGGGACTGACTTCAAACTAAAAGAGGAAAGGTTTAGATCAGATATTAAGAGAAAATTCTTTATTGTGAGGGTGGTGAGACACTGGAACAGGTTGCTCAGAGAAGTTGTGGATGTCCCACTCCTCAGGTGTTTAAGGCCAGGTTGGATAGGGCTCTAAGCAATCTGGTCTAGTGGAAGATGTCCCTGGTCACAGCAGGCAGATTTGACCAAGATGACCTTTAAGTTCCATTCCAACCCAAACAATTCTATGATTCTGTGATTCTTCTTCTTGGGGCCTTATCTGAAGGGCTGTTTTGCAGTGGGGTGATGCTCAGACACTCAAAACTTGACTGTAAAATGTACAGTTGCGATTAGCCCCAAGACACAAAATTTTTGGAAAGGAAGGGAAATTCCTGACATCTAGAGGAAAACCCCTGGGAGCCAGGTGCCTCCCAGGACAGCTGGAAACAGAAGGATCTCAGCACAGCAAGGAAGTTGAGATCTCCAGGTTTTCATTCAGGAGAGGAATTGTAGTGGTGCAATTTTTTACAACAAAGATAAATGGAAGTACGCTGCATCCCTCTGTGCCTCTGTGCAGCACTGAGTAACAAAAAACAAGGATGGTCACCTGATATGGAGAAACTGTTTCTTGTCCTGCCTTGACCTGCCTGGGGCTGTAGGATCTCTGACAAGTTTTTCACTAGGTGCACATGTAACACCTGCCCTGGAGGAACCTGGAGCCCAGCAAACTTGTCAATCTGCTAAGGAGACTAATAAATTTAGCAGATATAATCCCAAAGAACACGGAGCAGAGAAGGAAGCTTCTGCCAGGACAGGAAACTTTTCTTCTTCTTCTTCTTCTTCAGCAAAGCCAACCAATTTCAGTTTGCCTCATGTGCGGGGAGGAAGGACTGTACAAGGTCATGCAACAGAGGAGCAAGTGTCAGCTTAGCCATGTCTAAACCAGACAGGTCTTCTTGTCCCTGTGACATGCCTATCTCCAGCTGTCCTAGCAATATGTCTGTTTTTCCTCTGCAGATGACATGTTTGAATACTGGACACAATGGACACAGGATATAAATGGTGTCGGCTCTGAATGTACAGTGTACACCAACAGCCACATTACAAGAGTTGTATGCTCACAGTACTGCTGCCCTCCTGCCACTAGTGGCAAGTAGGACGCCTTCCTTTTCCACAGGAGGGACAGAAAGCACATGGAAACAAAGGTCCGTGCACCCTATAATACCTACTGACAAGGTTTGAAGAAAACATGAGGTTTGTTAAGAGTTTTGCAGAAAGAATTGTCGCACCCCTCATGCCACAATCCCCAGTATAATCCTTCATGACATCACCCTTCTAGAAGAAGCACAACCCAAGATGTCTTTCCATATGTTCAGGCTGGTGGAGCTGAAAGTGGGAAATTGGCTCAGGACTTCCCGAGGCAAGGGAGGAGGGCTTCCCCCTAACATTGATTCTCAATGTATTTTCATCTCTGTTTCTTAATGTGCTTTTGTGCACTCTTGATTCCCACCAGTCATCCACCCCAGGGCAATCATTTGAGTGTTGCCACTCTATTAAATGTGAATTGAATTAGGCAGGAGGCAATTATCTCTGTTGGAACTTTCCCAGGGTATCAGAGCTGAGATCCTCAGCAATATCTGATGAGATATTTACAGACCACAAGTAATGCAGTCATTATTTAAAATTATGGTGTTTCCCACACTGCTCCTTAATACGTTTTTGGGACACTGGGCTTCAGAGTAAGTCAGAGAAAGAAGTTAAATCACACCTCTCTTATCACAAAGCAATAGAGTTTTCCTTTGAGATCTCTTTGAGTGCAGGTCTGCTGCTACAGCCTTTTTATTCTCAGATGGCTGGAAAACAGTCCTTTGACATGAGCCATGTTTTGTGTGCAAATTGAACACTGACACTGTTGAGTCCATGGGAAAGGTCCATCATCAGTGCAGGTACTGATGATGGATATTCCTGCCCTACCCTGACCTGTGATATCTTACCATATTCGTAGAATCACAGAATATTCCGAGTTGGAAGGCACCCATAAGGATCATCAAGCCCAACTCCTATTGTCAATGTCAGACTGATTACAGGACAAAGATGTGCTCCCATTGCAAACTGAGCAAACCACAGATTGGGCTATATCAGGACTTTTGTGGCAAGCAGAGCAAGGGAGTTACGACTTCCAGTGCTGGGTCCCCAGTTTAACAGGGCTATCAAGAAACTGGAGAAGGAGCAGAGAAGGACTACCAAGACTAGGAGACAGAGCACATGTCCTAAAAGTCTAGGTAGCTGGAATAGGTTAGTCTGGTGAACAGGAGTCTGAAGGGGAGATCTAACGGGAGCCAAACAATAGTTGAACTACAGCAGTGGAGCTGTTCTCAGCAGGGGCACGTCATATAAGAAGGAGTAACAAAATGAACTCTGGGAGGTCCACAGTGGACTTGAGGAAAAACTTTTTAGCTGGTGTTGCAAAAGCGTAACAAAAGGTCCAACACTGGATGCAGAAAGTCAATGACCTATAGGTCGAGTCACATCAAAAGAGCCAGTGGGATTCACAAATCACACGATTTATTAAATGCAGCACCTCAGGGTTTTGTGGTTTGCCAGAGATAATGCAGTACGTGCAGAGTAGTTACATACAGCACCAACAATACGATTGCAGTCACAAGCTTGATATCTCGTGTCTACACTCACATAGCTGAGGACACAAGGCTTACCAAAAGGTGTCCCTTCCAGGGAGGGTGAAGGGAACAAATCTGCCAACCTATCCCTGCAATTTCATGTCCAGTCCTCATCTCCTGGTTAAATGCAACATTGGGGTACCTTTTATACATTGTTAACCATTATTGTGCAAAGGGCTGTGGTTGGGACTGTGGTCAAATCTTCCATTCTTTGTGGGCACGTTGTACAGAATATTTCTTGATAGGAGATGTACTTGGCATTTGGATATGGGGTGGGAGAACAAGACCTGGCAGCCTATGCCTCACTCCATGATCCCCTGCATCAATGCCGTGGTGACACAAACCACAAGACCTCCATCTGTTTTCCATGCTTCCACCTGCAGGCTTCATGGCCTATTGAGCTTTGCATTTTCTACACTATTTTACACTTAAAACAGCTGGGATGGATGACTATCTCTGGGTCTGATTACCAGAGTTATCTCCATACTCAGAGCTTTCTGGGACACAGGTAAATCAAAGCCATGTAAAGTGGCCAGCCTGGTAAAGTGTTGGGGATAGCCCAGCTAGTCAGAGCAGCAGACTGAAGTGCAGATCTCTGAAGATGTCTTGAGACAAAGCTTCTGGGGTACAGCCTTCCCATCAGCTTTGCTGACTTTCTGTGTGGGCACAGAGGCATTCAGTGAATTATTTTAGTTGAAAAATAAACCAGAAAAGTACAATCTGTTTCAGGCAGACACATTCTAGAAGTTCCTATGCCAGCCTGGGAGCTGTGATGAGTGGTCAGTGGCAGACTATCTGAGCTGCCACCACTACCAACAAAATGTGTACAGGACCACTGACAATCTAAGATAACCTCTGCTTCATAGTAATTTATATTTTGGGACTAACACAGCTTGCTGGCTGCCTAACTGAGGCAGACTCATGCCCATGTTGCATACAAATGAAAGATTGCAGCCCACAAAATGCAGGTCGGGGACCAGTCGTGGCCAAATCATTCTTGATTTACTGGTTGTCAGTCCCAGTTCCGAGCTTGTTATGAGCCCCATGTGCAAGTGCATGTAGGAGAACAGAAGTCCCACCTCATCTTATGATAACAGTTCCATGTAAGTAAATTCACAGGCAACAGACTGCCTCCTAATCACATCAATTATGAAAGAGCTTGTTTGTGGGGAGAAGAGCCAAGATTTGAATCTGAACGGAATTTTACACTGAGTTTCAGTACAAAAGGAAGATAAATATTGAAATGTGCATTTGCTTCCATGAAGAAAAATTTATGGCTAAGTAGCTTCTCTAAGAAAAGCATGACAGGACAGGTAGAGAAATAGTCCTGGGCTGGCTGTGTGCTGCGCAGTAAGAGAGGTGATGCAGGCCAGCCCTAAGATGACTGATAGAAAATGTGCTTTTCTCTTATTTGTCTCTTCTTCCAGCACACTAAGCTCTTCTGGTTGGTTTGTTATCACATACAAATTCTTTGTTTAGTTTTGTTTAGCTTGAGTGACATTGCAGTTCTTGAGAATCAACGGCCAGTGGGTGTGATAATGCTCTCTCGTGCTCATGATGTTGCAGTACTCCAGGAAACAGAAGGGTTATGACCTGTACATCACTCACCTGCATGGATCACACTGGGGGCAGGTAATGGAGAGAGCATTTCCAGGAAAAGGTTTTTCCAGTAAAGTTCTTTGCAGTGCAGCAGGACAATGGGGAGAGTTTCTGAGTTCCCCTATGAAGGCTGTACTGTGAGTCCTACAGTGACCTGCAGTGACTTTGGCTCCCTCTGGGAGATTGTCAAGGTACAAAATGTGTGTTTCTGGTCTCACACTCTTCCTCAGTTTAAGCCAGTTCCTCTTCTTTTTCCCTCCTTTTGAATAATAGCATTGCCTAACCCAGGAATAGTGGATAATTTTTAAGGGTTGTGGGTTCATGGCCAAAGAGTTGGTTACAAATATCTATACAGATGGGACAGACTGAGAACACCCAATCATTGCAGCTCACCACAATTTCCTAAGTTGTAATATCTTGGTTGCTTCTGTTCGTGCACGTAGTCGAGAATGTACCAAGAGGGAAGGGAAAATCAGCAAATCCAAATTCTCATCATGTCCCACATCTGCTACCTGACCAAAACCATAAGCCAACAGCAGCAAAGCTGCACTATGCAGTGTTAATAATGGCTCTAGAAATATTTTTCCAAGCTGGAAAATTCCCAAAGAACAAATGTCTGAGTAGGGCAGGAGGAACAAAAGTCAGTGGAGAGCAAATGGTGCCTCACAAGTTCGCCTTTGCGTGACAGCACCTGTTCTGACTTTACTTTCAAGGAAATTGACAAGGATCAAGCCGAGGATGCAGCACAAAGTTGGAAGGATTCATGAGACACTGGGTTGATGGGGTGCTATATCACCAAGATGTGTGAGCACTTCCTTCAATTGGTCAAGTCCTGTATAGGATTCCATCAGTGGTAACCACAAAGGGATTCGGTCCCAATCCAGGTAGTCCAGGTATCCTGTATTGCCTGCTGGTTTTCAAATGTGTGCTTTAATCTTTTATCCCATGCTCATCATTCTTGAGGGAATTTTCCTTGTCCCTCACCTTCTGACACCCTCTCTGTGTTCAAACCATCATTTTTCAGGCAGATCCTTAGAGTCTCGCTTCCTTCTTCTGCCCCCCTGCCTCTTCATCCAGCTGTTGTTCTTGTCTGCTATCAACTATAACCACTATGAGTTAGGCATGTGTCCTCAAGTGAGGCACAGGGGAGTGAGTCCATACCCACAATTAGGTCACTTTTCTCTATTATGGCAACAAAGAGGAGGAGGTGGGGAAGCAATACATAAGCAGTATAAAACTATTCTAGGAAAACAGGCTCTGGAGGAATCCCAAAGCCTCCTTGGTCGTAGGGCCAACATCTAACAGTCACTGCTTTTATTTAACTTGCTTTTCAGCCAAATATGGCTTTCTTAGGAAATGGCAAGCCTTTGAAAAATGCTTAACTACTCCCACATCTCTGGGATGTGGGATCTCAGTGCAGAGGGAGTTGGGTGATGCTCTCCAGGGACAGTCTCTGGGATGTGGGATCTCAGTGCAGAGGGAGTTGGGTGATGCTCGCCAGGGACGATCCCTCTAGGGAAACCATAATCTCCTGCTGGCTTGCAGTTCAGGCCCTTACAGCCCCCTACAAAACCATGCTGGGAGGACAAGCCCTGCCTCAAACACCGACAAGGCTGGGAGACACATCATCAGTCATCTCATAGCTGTCTCTAATCCTGAGTCTGTATGTCACATTTATTTTCTATGAGACCCTGGAACCATAGCAACTGACAGATAAAAGATGGTGAGAGCCAGAGCTAAACCTGCTCTTATAGGAAAGGCAAAGAATAAGAAGAGAGATCAGGTAAGAAAAAACGGAAAAAAAATGAAGGGGAAGGGGAGGATAGTGCTGAGGAATATATTTAAAACAGGCAGCTAGGTGTGCAAGCTGCAGGTTGAGCTCCGGAGAGCAGGAGCCAGAGGCTGAGCCCCAGGCAAGAGGAGGTGAACTGCTACTCCTTTGCATAGCAAAGGGCACAGGGACCTGCAGCCTGGGCAGGGAACTGGGCATTCAGAGACACACTAGGAGCCAATGAT
Source organism: Aphelocoma coerulescens (assembly GCF_041296385.1). Classification (NCBI taxonomy): domain Eukaryota; kingdom Metazoa; phylum Chordata; class Aves; order Passeriformes; family Corvidae; genus Aphelocoma; species Aphelocoma coerulescens. The sequence continues at coordinate 8,285,275 of NW_027184085.1, forward strand.
TCCAGGCTTTCCCCACACTTAGACTGTAGGGTATAAAAGCACAGGGATTTCTCTTTTGGGGTTCCTCATCAGAGGCACCAGCTTGACCTGTTATTCTGTTATTGCACCATGATCAAATTATTTTAAGGATCAAGATGTCTGAAGCTCTGCTTCTGTGGGAAACCTGCAGTCAAGCCAATAAGGAAACCCAGTCTGACTGTGTGAATCTGGGGCATGTAGCTGAGAAGGGGCCTCAGCTCAGGGAGTGCAAGTGTGATGGCCAGAGTGGCTCCTGGATGGCCAGGCAGGGAAGTTTTGTTAACAGTAGTTGTCACCTTACATCAGAAAAATAGAACAGACTATTTTTGTTGGAAGGCACCTACAGCAATCATCAACTTGTTCATGGTGCACTCAACTCCTGCATCCAGATTGTTGACAGATATATTGAACTGGTCCTTGAATTGACCCCTGAGGAAAACCACTGGTGACTGATTGCCAGCCAGATGTGGCCCCATTCATTTACACCCTTTGAGCCCTTCCTTTAGACAGTTCTTCACCTCGCGCACCATGAACCTGCTCATCCCACAGCTGGACACTTCTGAGGGACAGTATCAAAAGTCTTCCTAAAATCCAGAAGAACTACATCTACTTGGTGGGTCACCTTATCATAGAAGGATATCAAATTAGTTAAACAGGACATTCCCTTGGTGAACCCCTGTGGTCTGTGCCTGATGATTTCATTTTTCTTTAAAATCTTCACTGAACCATGGCCACAGCAACTAACTATAGGCATTGTTGTGTTACCCCTTCCAGACCATGACTGCTTCTTGTTACAGAGTTTAAAAGCCTTGTGGCCAAATTACCCTTTGAGCTGTGGGTTTGTGGGACACAAAAAAACCCTAGAGCAGGAAATCACAGGTTTCATGCCTTGGGCAGAAAGACTGAACACCCTGGAGTTGCATCCAGGAATGGGAAAAGAAGTGTGGAATAAAAAAACCACTTCCCTCATAAAAGTATTTTTCTGTTATAAATGCAGCTGAGAAACAGAAGTGGTTTATGCTCCTGACTTTTATATCCTGGCAACTGCAGTGCCGTAATACTTTCCATGCATTAGTGTAAATAGGTTCTAAATTAAAGGTTTTCATTACCCCAGCTGCACTCACACCACTGGGAGAACAAACCCAGGAGAGCAGCCGATACACTCTGCAACTCCAAGCCCCTCAGATAAGCATCACAGCAGGGCTTGGATAAAGAGCCAGCCCTGGAAGAAAATTACCTTCCTTCCCCACTCTGGGGCTTTGAGTTCACTTTAACCTCCCCAAAGAGCTGGCCCCTTCCTGGCAGGATCTCTGCAGCGCCCTGATGACTTGATTGTGTTTGCCTCATATCTGGAGAGAATCCATGTGATTCACCCACAGTTCCTCCGGGGCCTTGCAGCTTTGATCCTTGTCCTCATTGCTCATTTTTGTTTTCTCACAAGAGAGAAAATAACAAAGATGACTGACAACACACAAGATGAGGAATCTGGTCCATGGTCACCAAGTGCCAAGGGTACAGGTCCAGGAATTTAGCAGGACTGGCTGGTGGGCAGTGGGTACGATGCTGTGCTGGGATCTTACACCACCCAACTTCCATGAGCCAACTCTGCTCCCTGGAACAGCACACATTTGCCCTGAAAACCAGAGAAACCAATGTAATTGCCTTCCTAGAAATGAGTAAGAGCACAGAATGACAGACATTTTATCAGTTGACTTACAGCAATGAGTCAAGGTTTGGTGTTTGGGCCTGGTTTGCCCAATGACACCCGTAACAGCCAGAAGTCTTTAGTCTCTTTTTACCTTTTCCTTTTTTTTTTTTTTTTAGTAGCTATATTTCCACACATGGGAAAATAGCAAGAACTGAGCTTCAGCAGTCAGCAGCTGAATATGGAGGGGACTGTGTCTAACCAAAAGGGACTTTTATGCAGAACAACCTGCTTAGCCAAAACAGGCCTTCCTCTCCGAAAAGCACAGTCACCTTTGCTGATTCCATTTTAAACTAGAGAAATTTTCAAAACAAAGTTTGTTTTCCAAGTTAAAAAGAAATTGAAAATAATTTACATATGTATCTATCTCGGCTCTAGGATCCTGTTATCACAGGTGACTGCTTCCCTTCCTCCATTCCTTGGAGACTGTCATAGTTTAATTGTCATGCTTACTAATGTCCCCTCAACAGGGTCAATAATACTATTTCATTTCTCTATCCAGACAGAGACATTTATGGAATCGGTAGGAATTCTTCACTCCTGCTGTATTGGCCCTTCTCCCATTTTTGCCCACAATGGGCCAAGTAGTTCAAAGGTATCAGGGGAAGAGAGAGATGCAGGCAATGCATGCACTCACCCTCTTGCACACCCCCTACTGCAGGATCACATAGACCTGGTCTCCTGGAGAAACCAGACAGAAGTGGGTAATCATCTCATTGTATGTCTCCAAGAGTAAAATTATCCCCTGCAGGAGAGAAGACGTCTTGTGTGGGTAGATTTCCCTGCCTGCAGAGCACACATATGCTAAAAACAAAAGAAGAAGAGTATCATGTGAGCTCTGGATCCAAGGCAGAGGTGAAGCTTGTTTTGAAGATGAGAGCTTGTTTGCACACAGATCACTCTGGAAGATTTTTCCTGGGTTTCCTTTGAAGAAGCTAAACAAAACCTCATAGGAAAAAATAGTGAGAATTTTCTGCTTATCTATATGGGGTACCGCTGATGAGACAGGGTACAGCCAAGAGCTAGTCTGCAATACAAACTTTCCCCGAGAGACACCACTCTGCCACCTTCATGGGATATTTGTGATGCCATAAGGGAGAAAAATGGGAAACCAAAGCTACTAGCAAGGACATACACCATGAAAGAAGACCCAGACACACTCTTCAATCATTTCTTTGTTCATGCTTCCTCCTGTCTTTGAAGTGGATTTTCTAAGGGATGTACTTCATGATGCTCCCAAATATGCACAAGGTAAAGAGAGTAAGGAAGCAAAAAGAGATTAAACATGTTAAAGGAGAAGCCTCTGCCTGAGCATTGTCACACCTTTCAAGGTGTGACACACAATGCACACACATCACCTGAGACTTTTAACTGCTGGAACTCGAGTCCCACTCCAGTTAGACATATATAAGCAAAAAGGGTTAAAGATAAAAGGAAATATGCCCAGTGGTGCCAAATGACACCACCTGAAATACAGATACATGATAAACAGCCTGGGGACAAAGTCTTAATTAAAGTATTTTTCTGAAAATCAAAACTGAACCTAAAAGGGAGGGGCCATATGCTGTCTTATTGTATTCTTATTTTGCTGTCCAAGTGCTAGGAAAACTGGATACGCCATTCTGACATCAAACAAGTAACGTATAGCCAAGCCAATTGACTGATGACAAAATCGGGAAAACCAACAAAGAATGAAAGGGGATCTTACTCTACTCCTAATACTGTTGATTCTGGTGAAAACTACAGCATGGCTAAGTAGAAAACTAAAAAGAAAGAATGATACAAAGTGGTGGAAAAGTGATAAATTTGAAAAGAAGAAATCTACAAAAAGTATACAGGGTTCAAGTTCCAAATTCTTGAGGAATCTGAAGAAGGGACTCTCATTTTTTGTTGTGAATCAGATAAGGCACATGATCCTACTGTGACAGAGGTAGTAAAAAACATTAGACCTTATTGTTCCAATCATACTAGTTGTTAATTTCAGGTGTTATGTGGAAGTTAACAGTGAATTTGGCAGAATACAAACTACTTCACCTTGTGAAAAATGGACTCAATACCATCTACAGTCCCTCTCCCCACCGCGATGAATCCGACTTCCACTCTGCTAATAAGAGAGGAGCTGACCCCCCAGATATGTGAAATATGCTCTTAAACACATAGGGACAATAGGTATTACTTAATCCCTCACAGTCACTGAAACAGGTAGAACTGATGAGACAAGTTGGTATTTCTACAGTCAAACTGACCTGTTCACCATTCCTACACTCATCCTCTGTGGGATGGTGAGCATGGCTGTAGGAGCAAACCTTTGCCCTCTCGAGATGAACAAAAAGAGATGCAGCTGGTTCTGTAGGGGCAGGATTGAGACTCTCAAATACTATATGTGCTGATGTACTTATGCACAAATTGAACGTAACCACAAGTGACTCAAGGAATTTGGAACACCCAGTGTGGTCCTCTCTGTTTGCATTAGGGACTAACCAATGGCTTGTGTCTAATACATACCTTCAGTGGGAAAAATCAGGGAAAGAGACCAGCAGTCCACTGCAGATAACTGCTTTTGCTGTTGCAATGCTCTATCAATAGTCCAAGGCAACGTTTCACTTGGCTTTAGCTGCATCCAAGTTCACTTCATTACTGATAGTCTCCTTGTACATAAAATCATGGAGAATAATTACACAGTTTGAAAGGTTTCATGAACTGTGTTCAGCATGTGAGCAGGAATGCTTAATAAAAACCAAGGGAGGACTGTTGAGAGATATTAGTTGTTTAGCTGAAATAAGTAAATTTCAAATAGAATGAGTCACAGAGTTATAGTGTTGTGTGATTTAGTATGTTGTTTGCTTAGCTTTACTTGCTTGGCATGAGTAGCTGGATTTGCTGAAGCCGTAGTCTGCAAGCTGTGGACTTTCACCTAGATAAGTCTGTGGCTAAGAGTAAAGTTTCGTAGTAATTTTCCCAGTAGCTGGTACAGTGATGTGTTTTGCCTTTAGTATAAGAAGAACACTGATGACACACTGATGTTTTGGTTGTTGCTAAGTAGTGTTTATCCTAAACCCAGGACGTTTTTAGTTTCCAATGTTCTGCTAGCAGGCAGGTACATTAGAAGCACAAACCAGGGTGTCACCTGGAAGAGATCTGGTCCCACACTTATGTGGTGTCCCAGGCAAGGCGATGGCATGGTACATGTGGAGCAAAGGCTGGAACAGGCAGGCACCAGGAGATGGGTACTCACCTGACTCTGTCCCTCCTTCTACCTCCACCATGGAAAAGTCCCTGATCAACTCTGCCCAGTGAAATCCATATGGAGGTGGACTTCAACAGGAGGGGAAGAAGATGGAGGACGGAAGGATTTAAACAGATTTTCCCAAGGTTTGGCTGAAATGTCTGAGTGATTGCACTGGCTGGGAGGTGAGGAAACACTGAGGACCCTCTCAGAGAGGAAGGTCCAGGCACAGTGGGAAGGGAAGCCTGGTCAAGGTCCAAGGTGGAGGAACTGAGCTGGGAGGGTATGTGGGACAGCACACAGGCTGTGTCCCTGAACTACTGCCATGGCTCTTTCTTCCATTGACCATCTCCTGGCTTAAATTTCTTAAGGAAAGAGCTCCATTCCCACATGTTTAGGGCATAGGTGACCATAAAGCTGTGTTACCTTGGCTCAGGAAAAGGCTCTCATTACCCCTGCTCCCTTTGTATGTTACTTTCCTCCCAGGGGCTGACAGAGCTGCAAATGTTTCCTCCTCAAAAATGAAAGGAAGAAGCCATGAAGAGGCCAGGCCTTGAAGGGAAATAATAAACAAACCCATGACAGCATCACCTCTTTGATAAAATGCTGGGAAGATTTTTTGAAAGCTCGTCAGAGAAATGTGGCTGGCTGCTAGCCTGGAGCAAGAGCTTCCAGATTCCTTGTGCCCCCAAATTCACAGCTTGCTTTATCAAGGCTGGTCCTTGCCCCCTGCCTCCATCACTCACAAGTATAAATGGTGCTGGGGGTAGGCTCTGCTAGGACTCAGGGGGGAGGAGAGCAGAGGGAATAGCACTGAAGAGGAGGAAGAGTGCCTTAATGAAAGAGGAACAGGACAAAACCTGGAAGACAAATTAATCTAAGAGACACCAAAATGCAGAAGAGGCACATAAAAGGGCTGAGTGGAGAAAAGGTCATGGGAAGGGAAAATACCAAGCCAGTTAACCAAAATGATTGAATAGCAAATGCTGTGCACAGGCTGTCTCCTTCAGTGCACGACATTATCTTCAGCGTGCACCTTCTCCCTGCCTGCCCAGGGGCAAGGTGGTGCTGCTATCTCTCTCTCTCTCTCTCTATTTTAAAGACACCCAAAGGCCCGTGCCCAGACCAGCAAAGGGTCTCAGGCGTGGGAAAGCTCTGTGTCGCCGTTCCTTGCTTCCAGACACCTGGCATTCACACTGCAGGAGACACACAAGTGCCCTTTGGCGCAAACAGGGAGATCCACCCTTCCCAAAACCAGTTCCTGTCTCCTGAGACCAAGGGCAGTCCTTGAGATTTTCCATCCTGTGTTATTATTCCCTTGGTTATACACACAAAATATAATTTTTTCCCCTGGTTCTACAGTTCAGGATAGACCCAAGAGCCCTGGTTTTAAGTTAATGGTTTCATTCTGGCCACTCTCATTGAGCGTGGAATTCAAGATTTAAAAATCACTGAACTGAAATCAAGCAGAACTATTGCTGCTATCATCCCTTCAGGATCATGGTCTTTCTTGCTTTTCTGCTTTTTGTCACAAGGTTTTTCCTGCTAGTAATCCCAGTCCCAAAAGCAGGGAGGGTGGAAGACCACATTACCCATGCCTTGCACTGCTGGTAGTCAGGGATCACACAGCCCTTCACAGCCCTACTTAGCTGATGAAACTCAGAAAGATTGATACAAAGGCCAGCTTCTTCTGGCCAGGGATCCTGGTTGTGGAGTTTTCCTCACTGCAGGTATTGCACAATCCTGCGCAGTGCACAGTAGGATAACCCTGCTGGAGCAGAGACATTGGACCAGATAACCGAGCCAGTGGTCCCTTCCAGCTTTACTCATCTTGGACTCAGTGATCCTCCAAATGTGCTGGAGCAGCAGCATTTCTGCTCCTAGAGTTCAGGGAGTAGCTGAGATGGGATTTATTGGATTGCGGCTCTCCTGTGGACCTATATGTCTGTCCCACTGGCTCAGAGGAAGTTTATCAGCTTCAGTTTATGGCTTCTCCTCTCCCATCATTGTCTTTCCTCCTGGAAGGCCAATAGAGCTCTAAATATTTCCTGAGTGAGCACAAAGTAAATGAAAGGACTCAGAGAGGCAACTATTTGCCTGAAGATTACCTAAAGCAATGCGGCAAGAGAGGGAAAGCAAAGTTAAAGGGCAACAGAAACTCTGTCCTTCTGTGCTGGGTGGAGTTCAGAGGTTCCAAGAGAGCCCAGAAGGTTTAAGTGAAAATGCAATTTTTTCAGGGTCTAAGCTGGCACCAGTCAAATCACAAAATACAGCTATTACAAGTTGTCCCCATGACTCATACCTGAGAGCTAATGTTATCCAGATATTAGCCTTCAGCATTAATGCTCTGGGGTTTGAGGCTCCAGTCCAGGAACAGGGTAGAGTCTTAATAAGAGCCTGTCATGTGAAATTACATGTTTGTGTGACTGACACTTGAGAGTGCTCAGTTCAGATAGGACAAGGAAGCTAGTATATCTCTTTGACTCAAACTACATTTCTTTTAACTCCAGTATCTCAGGCTGAGCCTTAGCTGCTGTGTCTGGCAGGGAACATCCACCTGGGACCATTTACCACTGATAGCAGCCAGAAACCTCACATCTGGGGTGTTCCCTGACAGGTTCTTCAGGAAGGTGTTACTGTACTCCCAAGTACAATTTAAAACAGTTGAAGATCTCCTGGGACAAGCTAAACCTGCCCGGCAGGAAAGTTGTCTTCTGGTGAGAAAATTAGAAAAAAAGAAGTATTAATTATGAGACAGCATTAGTGCTTCTCCTTGGGATAGTGAAAGAGATTGCCTCTCCCCATATAAACCAACAAACTCCTTTTGGTTACTATGTAAATGCAGTGTTACTCCAGCTCCTCCAGAGAGCTGGTTTCAATGAAGTCTGTCACAAACCAAACCAAGAGTGTTTGGAAGCTCAAAAGACACATCACCCATGTGGTTTTTGCTGCACCCTGTTGAAGCATTCCTAAGGAGGGTACAGAGGTGCAAGCGGCTGTTGTTGGAGAGTGTGTGCAGGGGCAGGCAGATATTTCATCTGTTCCCTGTGCCACTCCTATGCCTCTATGGAAATGGGTGCACTACCAGAAAGGCAGTGGAACTATGGAGATTTGTTGAGTTTCTGCCTCTGCCCAGGCCATAGTTTCCACGGGGGAATTCCACTGCACTTCAGTGATCTCCAGGACTTGACCCAGTTGCACACACATAGGACTCTCAAAGATACCTGCATGAGGTTTGGACACGTGACATGGGGCTTGCAGGAGACCTCAGCCACTCTGGAGTGGCAACTAGAACCAGGTAGGATGACCCAGGGCATCTCAAATGTTTTGTGACCCCTGCACCCAGTTGAGCCCATAGTCAGCACAGTCAATGAAGCAATTCAGTTCTCCTTTCCAGGTGGACTCAGGGAAAGTTCTTGTTGTCACTTGCCAGTCAGAGCAGAGTCAAGGGCTCCCAGACTTCTCTCTGGGAAGAGGCTGCTGCTCTTTGTCCCTCTTGCACTGTGCTTGTCTTATGCTGCAGAGTTCAGATCGTTTCTGCACCTGCCCCCTCAGATGGGTTTTCCAACAGCCTTACACAGTCATCCTTACACCCTCAGGTCCCCGGAAACAACACAAAAATCTTCTCAGTGTTCCACTATTCTTGTCTGGAGTCTGGAGACACCATCATCTTTCCCTTCTGTCTGGAAGGACAATATCATCCCAGGAACATTGATCCCAGTGGCATGTTTCTCAAGTTCAGCTGTTCATCAGGGTAGGCACAGGACTGGGTTGCAGTGTCTGATGTCTGTTCAGCACTTGGAGTGCATGAACTATGAAGGCAGCAGACATAGAGAGCTCTGGCAATGTGTCACTTTGTGGCCCTGTTGCTCAGAGATAGAGGAGACTCTCTTATCTCGTGTTTCCACCAGGGACAGAGTGATTAATTTAAAGAGCTAGTGGCATTACAGACACTGAGAAGTGGGTAAATGCAGAATGTCACAAATTAGGTGAGAGTATGTCCTGTCCACAGATATATAGCTACTCTATACGTGGTACTTTTCAAGAAGTAAAAGGGTTTTTAGGATGACAAGACCTGACCAGAGCCTCAGCTATCCTATCCCACACTATTCTTGGACATTACATCCACACCACATATGATGAATGTTACAGGACTCAGGGACATGTTTTCCCTCCTGAAGGTGGTTAGATGGGAGCCCACTGGCAGTTTTAATGTCTAATGAGTTATACTTGGGTCTCACACCTTATATCCAGATTGCAGATTTTTGGCTCTCAGCAGAGTAACACATGAAGGGGACCAAGCCACATCCCAATACCCAAGTAACTGTTGTGGGAATGCATGGCACTGGCCGTGAGCAAGCAGGGGTAGTAGGTAAGATCTTTTTAGCTGTCCTGCAGGCAGGAGAAAGGTCTCACCCCATACTCCAAGCCCTCGGTGCAGGGTGGTTACCTGCATTCAAAGGGAGCCTGTTCCCTCTTATGCCACCAGCTGCAAAGCCAGGTGTCACACAGCCAAGCAGATCCTGTGAGACAGCTGGTCTGGGCCAGACTCATGGACTGAGATGCAGATGAGCTGTGTGGGTGCTTTAATGGCAAGATTTTATGCAAGCAAGAAAAAGTAGTCAAAGACACTTTCATTTGAGACAAAGTGTAGAGGAGTAATGGACATTTTAGAGAAAGTTTCTCAGATCCCAAAAGGTTTCATTCAGCTGGTTCCAGGCCAGCAGCAGAAATTAGTAGAATGCAAGCAGATATCCTGGGAAGGAGGGAGAGCAGATTTGGTAGATGGAAACAAGACAAATTCCCTGAAAAGGGCCAAGGCAATTGGTGATCCCGCAGCCAACAAAACCACCATCTCAGGCAGCATCTATGTTACATTTTCAGAGGTCTATCCTAGTTAGAAATCTTCAGCCTGAGAGCTTGCTCTCCTTGTTGTCTTCCCCCCATTTATTTATTTTCTCTTCTTCACCAAAGAGTGGGTGATGGGGAGAAGGCAAAACAACAAGCAGATGATCTGTCAATGTTCATCTGCTTTGGGCACATGTGGAAACCTGCCCTGGTACAGCCCCACCAGGCCTACCTGAAGGTGTTCAGCAAATGCAACCAGCTCCTGCATCCCCAGCACCCACCACTGTCAAATGGAGAGGTGAAAGTCTGTTTGGGATGGAAGGGATGCACAAAGGGAGACTGTGCAATTCTCCCATCCACACTGCAGTGCCAAGCAGCCTTTGATTCATGCTCTCACAAGGCAAAACAGAGCAGGGTTTGGAAGAAATCAGCACTGCTGCTGCCGTTTTACAGATGGAAGAGAGCAAACAGAACTGGAAGAGCTTCCCAAGATATACCAAAAATATCAAAGCACCTGCAGCAAAAAGCTTAGACCAGACAAGAACCTAGAGGAATTGAACACATGGCCACTTTCATCTTGCCTCTTAAATGTCATAGGTTTTAAGGTCAGAAGGGACAAATCCTGTCAATTTGACCTCCTGTAATGGAGAGGTCTGGGAATTTCCTCCAGCAGGACTTGTGGTTTGCAGTTTAACTGAAAGACCTTTTTGCAAGACAGCCAGTCTTAATTTGAAAACCTCACACAATAGAGAATCCACAACAGCTTTTAACACTTTGTTCCAACAACAAATTACTCTCCCTGTCAAGCATGAATAGTTTAAATTTTAGATTTATTTCTTCCTACAAAGCATATTTCAATAGCTTGACAGCTGGAGTTCATCTGACCTAAAACCCGGATGACTATTTTGGCCAGATGAGTCTTACCTCTCCAGTGAGGCACTACAGGGTGATTCATTGCCTTTGAAATTTAGGTATGGATGAAAAAAAAAAAAGAAAAATGTTTGAATTTGCATGGGTCTGCCAGGTGAACAACACCCAGAAGGTCTCTCAAGGCAGCTAAATTGAAAACAAGCAGAATCACAACTCATAGCAATTTTAAGGGTGTCTGCTGCCAGGGAAGACAGCTTTCCCTCTCCACACTTTAGTAACACCTCTAGAGCTCTTGAAATCTTGTGTCTCAAACTGTGCTGTGCACTGTCCTCCTTACACGGCTAGCAAAGAGCAAAGACACAATCATGTCTCCTATGGACCAGACCCTTCTGGAGGCTGTGTTCCCCACAGCTCCCCATCCACTGATGCAGGCAATGCCTGCCCCTTTTCTCATGTTGATGGATCTATTCAGCAGTGCTTGGTGCTTCTCCAGAAGCAAAGCCAAAACTTAACACAGTGGTTAGGACAGAAAAGTTAACCTGAAACTCATATGAAATTTTACTGCCATTTTAATAAGGGTAATAACACACCACTGAGGCATGAGTAAGGCAGGAATATAGAAAAAGTATATGATATGTAACAACAACAACAAAAACCACAAAACAAACAAACAAAGGGGAAAAAAAACAAACAAACCAGAACACACACTACACCTTGAATCAAAAGTCTTAAGATCTGCAGCAAGAATCTTCATGTATTGATCGAGCCAGTTGAAGATACAAAGCGGTGGAAGAGTAGAAAAAAAAGACTACAGTCCTGAAGAGAAATGAGAATTGAATTCTGCAGCTATGTTAGTTGGTCCCAGCAATATACAAGGCTGCTACATAGAGTTTGAGAGATAAACTTTCGTGTTAGAAACGGAAAAAACAATGTGCTGTCTGCACATAGAGCAAATCAAACAAACCTGGGAAATTTCTTCCCAAAAGTCATTTGATTCCTAGCTGGTGAATTGCAGGAAACCACATTCATCCATACCTCACTGAATTGTTCAGTACAGCACCATGTGGGAAGTGAGGAGTTATTTTAAGGCAGCACAATCAATACAGGAAAAATACAGCAGTACACACACCAGCCAAAGAGCAACAAGAATTTTATTTATAGGGAAACTGCTCATCTAATTCTGTGAGCACTGTGTTCACGTCTGTAGCACTTTTCATTGCCTGGCATAGCTAAAAAAAAAAAAAGGTGACTCAGGTAATATGCTAGATGGGGCTGAAGGCAGTAGATGAAGGCAGGGTAGGATTGCACATTCAGAACTATGTTAAGTGAGAGACTAGTAAGGGAAATTAAATTGTACAAAGGATGAAGGACAAATACTTACCCAGTGGTTCTTTTGCCTTAAGAATAAGATGCCTGACAGCAGGACACTCTCACTCCCAGCCCATACCTTGGTCACTATACTGTGTACAGCTACTCCATCTCCTCCCACATGCCCCAAAATCATGCCCCAAAAGGGAAAGGAATAAAACACCAACAGAGCGTGTAGATGGACTGCCTGAAAGGGTTAATTCCCCTGTGCTCAGGCTAGAGAGGAAAAGGGCTTGAGGAAGCTATTGCTATAGATGACTTCCTTTTCATGGTGAAGTTTGCTGACAGCTGCTTAAAAATACAACCAACACTAGCATTTTACAGTGTAGGTATTGACATTTTATTTTTTTAAAAAGGAAAAAAAAAAGAATACATCCTTTTAGTGGCTGGAAGTGTGTACAAAGTTACATTTTTCAATGAATTTGTGCATTAAAGAAACAGGCTTTGAACAAGTTTCTCTAATGCACGGGATTTACAAATTCTTTCACAACCAATAATAATTTTTTTCAAAATACTTGGTAATAATATGGCATTGGGAGAGCCAGAGATCCCCTGAGATACCAGTACTGCTAGTACAGGAGGTGCCTGACCTCAGTCCCTCAGCCATGAGTACCAGGGATATCCCAGTTATTCTGCAAGGTAGAAAAGGAGGTGCTCCAAAAAGCACAATGCCGTATTCCAAGACCACCCCAGGAAAATCCAATAATATCTCAAAGCTGACAGCAGTTCCCACACATCTCTAAATTAACTCATCCCAACCTTGGTATTTAGTAACAGCTTTAAGGAGTATATTTATATATAAATCTACTAAAAAAAACAAACAAACCCCAACAACACCATTGAAAAATTTACACAAACACACGCAACTTAAGCAACACTGCGTTTCCAGTGGATCTTGGCTATTAGTTGCTTGCAGTTTATATACAAAGCTGATTAATTAGAAAGGCTGCCTCAGGAAGCCAAGCTTTCTGTCTAGGTTAGCCCCTGGTTAGAATAAGGATTTCCTATGTGTGATCTTCTAGGAGTTAGCAATATTAAAATTTTTGGTTTTAACACCAGGGTGCACTTGTTTGTAAACATTTTGTCTTAATATTGAATGAAAATCCGATGCATTCTTACTCTATGGACTGACATTATGGAATTCTAGGAATTCATAGGAGATATAAAAGTTTGGCCAATAAAAATCCTTTAGACAAGTTAATTCCTGGTGTCAAGGTACTGGCTTTAGAGCAACATCAAGCACAATTTGATCCACAGCAGAATCACAGGCAAATTTCCTCCAGGACGTAGGAGTTTCCAATCCATGACAGCAAAACAATTTCAGTTTTGCATGATCCCCATTCTACAGATTGGAATACAGGTTTGAAGGGAAGCAGTTTGCCAAGGTCACAAGCAATGTCAGCAACATAGCTCAAAAAAGCTCAGATTCCTGAACACCTGATTAGTGTTGGACAACAATGCCCACTTCTCTCCTGACTCCTACAGTCCTCAATCCCCTTCTACTAAGAAAAGATTACATGATACTGCATTTGGAGGAAGGCTCACAGGGAAATGTCAAAAGCAAATGTGTCAGGGATATAAAAAAAAGGAAAAAAAATTACTAGAATATCTCAAGGCAGGTAAAAAACTTCCTGTTGTTCTTGAAGCTCTTAACTTCTCCTTTTTGCCAGCAGCAGTCCTGAGTAATGAATACCTGCCAGATCTGGGTGGCAGCTTCCTCAGACCCTCTCCTTGTGCTTCACATTAGCCAGCTTGACTGTTTCCTGCTCAGAGGCAGGTGGAGAAGGCTCATCGTGACATCCAATCATCAGCTGATAAACAATCACTCCCGCAACTGCGCCAAGGAAAGGAGCAACAACTGGAACCCACCACCAGTGGGACGGCTTACCAATCCTGGAAAATGAAAAGAAAGTGCACAAGGTAAGAACTGCTGCCTAAGCATTAGGATATTTGCACTTGGATCTGGAGCAATGCAAGATCTGACCCTCTCCAGCCATCTCCACTCACTTGGACAAGACAATGCCACGTGCACATCTGCAGAGCTTCCAAGGCAGACGTTGCCATGCACACACACTTGTAAGTCCCAGTGACAAGCAATTCAGAACAGCTACTTTCAGGACTTTCAAGACTGTCTCTCCACCAAGAAAGGTGAGAAGCATCTGCAGTGTCTACACTAGGCACCTTCAATTCCCTCCCACTGCTTGCAGGAAAGCAACCCTTGGTAACAGGGCTCTCTTAATTGTCTCAAAAAAGAACAAACTTTCCATTTTCTACCATTAAAAAATCATGAAATGCTCGTGTTCAAGGTGCAACTGAAATTCTCATGGATGCTCCCAGATTTCCTTTTTGATAGCAAAGCTATGTCATTTGCTCTCACCACTGGAAGCTGCTCGGCTTCTACGATTTCTTAAGAAGTCAAAGAGCAGAGACTGTCTTTTAGCAACATTTAGACAATCCAAAAATACCTCATGGCTGCCAAGACTCTTTAGTGCCAGAGCTACCATCTATTTGGACTCCTAATTTTTTTTTCCCTTGATGCACAAGGTTTTTATCATCAAGCACTTACCGGAACACCTCAGTGCCCCAGCCAGCAATGGCTGTGAAGAGACGAGGCCCGAAGTCCCTGGCGGGGTTGACAGCATAGCCAGAGTTGAAGCCCATGGAGGTTCCAATAACGAGGACAACAAAGCCCACTGTGAAAGCCTCCAGCCCAGTGGGGACGGGGTTGTTGTAGGGATCAACAATAGCCAAGACACAAACAATCAGGGAGGCAGTACCAATGAACTGGAGAGGGATGGGGAAGAAAAACACAAATTTAATCTAGATTGGTCTTCTAACCAAGTTATTTAACTCCTCTGGGATGTAATTCTCTTAACAGGAAGAGGTGCACCAAGTCATCCCATGACATTATCAGACCACAGCAGCCATGGGAATAAGAGTGGACCATGCTCCTCTCTTGAGATTATGGGAACCCATAATCTCAATCAAGATTGCACCTTTTTCCCTACTCCCAGAAGAGCTATGAATAGCTGTTTAGGCAGCCAGAAAATCTGGGAACATCATCTTCCCATCTGCCACGGCTGGGTAGAAGCTGTCCCTTTTGTTGTTGATGGCAACTTTAAGAGACAGTCACATTCAACAGCAACCACCACCCCACACCCAACTGACCTCTGGATTGTGCCACAACCACAGTAGCAGAGTGAGAGGAAGAGCCATCATTCCTCACACTCAGGACTACGAGCAAATGGCATTCTTTTCTTTGGTGTCCTGACCAGTGTTGTATCACTTGTTAATGCCTTAGCACAAGCCTTCTGGCTGTAAGGTCCTTTCTGGCCCTGTTCTTCCTCTATGGGCCAGTGAGATACCTGTGTCAACTCCAAAACACCTTTCTGGATATCTTATCTTTAAATTGCAATTCATTTTCTAACTAAAGGCGAGGCCCAGAACCACCCAAAAGATTCCTCTTCAAATGGACTTTCATCCTCCCAGTACCCTCTTACCTGGTCAAAGAAGCCATTCACAACATTCAGATGCTCAGATGGGTAGGTGGCAAAGATACCAGCAGTGCCATTCGGTCCTAGTACACTGAGACGGTTATTGTCAAAAGCCCAAATGGCATCTAGAGGTAGGGAAGGAGGAAAAAAAAACATTTTCTGTAGAGAAAACACTCATTTGGAAAACTTAGGGCATCATCCACCACAGTTTTTTACCAGTCAGGCTCAGAGGCAGGTGGCATTAGTCCCTGTTCCTAACAATTATTATTTGCCAGGCATGAGGAAGGAGAGCCACAAAGCAAACACTAAGGTGACTCCAACTCTCTCCCAAAGGTAACAAAATGCCTCTCGTATCAGTCTTGGTGTGAAGACATGACATAGTGATATGGATCAGCAAACAGGATTTGGGCTGCTCTTTCACTTTTCTTAGTTTCAACTCGCAAGGTTGTCTTTAGAGCAACCATCACCTTGCCTACCACTGTGTAGAAGCTGGATAACTAACTTAGGAGGGTCTGTATTCCCTTCATGGTGAGTGGAGACAAAACCAGACACCTCTGAATGCAGTTTTTCCATGAGTTAGGTAGTTAATATGGGGTTAAATCCTTTCTGAAGAGGAGGCTTCAGTCCACTAACTGGAAAGGTAATTGGTGTTGAACTGTAACCATATTTACTGAGAGGAAGGTAGGTCTCCTTGCTTCTTCCTAAAGTGAAAAGCACCCCTGCTAGTGCTGGGGTGGCAGCTTCCTCCCTCCAGCTGGAAATAACCGTGACCCAGATGTTCCACTCAGCTACAGGGAACATCACTCCTATTGCCAGAAACAGACATTGGGAGGCAAAGTCTGAGTCCAAATGTCACACCTGATATTAAAGGAAGAGCAAGGGCCAGCACAAAGATTCAGTTCTTGCCTACTGAGCATCTCCCTACGATGATGAAAAACACACAGGAGGAATAGAGGCAGGAGGAACTGGCTTTCTAGGATGCTTTCCAAGGTATGGAATCACTCTGATAAAAGTAAAATCTGCTAAAAGTCATGTTATCAGAAAGCTAACACAAGACAATGCATAAGACATCACAGTGAAGACTTCATTTTTTTTAAGCCAAGAACGAGAAATGGTTCTCGAACAGTGAACAGATATAAAATCTCCATCACTGCTAGTGTTTCATTGACTTTTCTGGAAGACCAATAGATACAAAAGGGGCCATCCAGAGGTCCAGTGGTCATTACTCAAGGGCAGAGTAGACTGCACTTGCACTTTGACAATGTTGGTTAGCCTTCAGATTGCTTTGAGGAGGCTTGAACCCATCATCCTGAGAATAGGAAAGTCATCCCAGAAACACAGTAAGGAGGTTTCTTGGATCTCTGCTCTGCAAAAAAGTGCTCCTCTCTGATCTGGAAACCTCCCTCCCTTTAGTGAGTCACAAACACAGTAGTCTCACTTCAAAAAACACACAAAGTTTCCACACTTACCATAGTACAGACCAAAGACTATGCCAGATCCAAGGAAAGCCCCCAGGGTTTGTGCAAGAGCATAAATTGGTAGCTTGATCCAGGGCTCACGGGCCAATAAACACATGGCAAAAGTGACGGCTGGGTTCAGGTGTCCACCTGCAGAGAGGTGGGTGGTTAGTGTACTTTTACAGGTAGAATTTAGGTCCCAGAGTTGTGCCAAGGGACACTAGCTTCCATACCAGTGCTACACAGAAAAAGTAGGCCTACACAACAATTGACACAAGTGAAACTCAGCCTACATGGAGCCACACGTACCTGATACCTGTCCTGCAATCAAAATGCCAAGTGTTACAGCGAAGCCAAAGGCCAGGTTGACTGTCAGGAAACCTCCATGAGTCCCTCTGCTGAGCACAATCTGTGCAACAGAGCCACAGCCAAAGAGCTAGGAGGAAAAAAAAGAGATTGAAATTACCCTCTCTGCTTCACATCAGGGCCAGTTGCTGACAAATGCCTCCACTTACACCTTCATGTACCCTAATATTCCACTCACAACTCAAAGCCTTCACTGTTTCAATCTTTAGTTAAAGTATCCAGGCATTATCTGTAGGGATGGGAGGGAAGAAGACAGGGCACAGACAAATCTATCTCCTGGCAGGATGGACTGAAAACAGAGGCAAAATTAAAAGCAAGATGGATCTACAGAAGTCTGGAATTCTTTGTCCAAACATCTAATTTTAAGATGGCAGGTGAGAAGGATCAGGCAGATAGCATCCTGGTCTGAGGTATTCACAGTACAACTATTCTAATAAGGGATCTGGGTACCTTTGTGTTAAAAAGGGTAATAATTGTTTGACACAGTAGCACAGAGATTGGTAGGGAACAATTTTGTTAATGCCTGGAAATACAGTCATGACTGAAGAAGGCCACATTCAGCCTGACATTCATGGAGTTCTCTTTTCAGGCTCCTTAAAGTCCACATTTAAGAGAGGTCATCAGCAAAGCCAGTCTTGGCCTTCTGTCCAAGATCGGGGTGCACCAAACCAAACACTCTGGCAGACAAAAGCTGTTTATTTTGGGTGATAAAAGTGTTTCCTCATAGCTAAGGGAGATCTTGCTTAAAGATGTTTGCTCCAATTGGATAATCCTTCTCTTCCCAGCTGCATCCAAATGCCATCATTCCTATGCTCACCCTTAACAACTCAAACCAGTTTCCCCTGGCAACTCAGGTCATCAGTCATCCAGCTGCAGGCTTTCTATCTTGGCAAGTCTTTCCACTATCCACCATGTAACTTAAAGAGCCCTAAACCTGATCATCTGTATGTTTGTATCCCCCACTGGCTCCACCTGAATGGACCCCTGGTGTATTATCACTTGGAGTTACCACATTGGCAGGTACTGAGAGGATCCTTAAACTAGGACAGAGATTACAGGTCACTCATGAGATGCTCAAATCTAGGGATCAAGGCTTGACTTATTTCTTCTGACCACATACTCATAACTACACCCCCACAAAGACTTTCTGCTTCCATGAACTCCATCATCCCAGAATTACTCAATTGCCACAGAGGCGGTATCCACTCCTACAGGATAAACCACCAAATAGGCACCAAGGTAGCAGGGTTTGCTGTCTTCACTTCTTCAGCCAGCACTGGACATGCCCATTGAGCAACACACAATCCAAATCAGAGGCAAAGACAAAACACATGTAACTCATCCCCTCCCATTCCCTTGAGAACTGAAGAATTGCTAACAAAGCAAAAGGTGCACTCAGTCTGCTTGGAAAGGAGCAGCCAAGTAGGCTGCAGGCTGATTCATGAGGTGGACACTCTGTACATAGGTGCCTCTTGACAAGGAACCAGGTGCCCAACACAAGGACCTTGTGTAAAAACAACAAAGGAACCTGTTGAACTCGTTGGTGAGTGAGGAACAGCCAGCACCGCTCTCTACTGGGTGCAGTCAGAACAGCCCCTTCAGTGTCCTCACTAAGCTGGGAAACCATGGCAGAGGAGACTCCAAGACAAAGGCAGAAAAGATGAATTGTTTATTGGCAGCAAACAGAACCAGCTATGCCAAACCACCAAGGGAAGCATAGCTCCAACTGAGCAAATAAGTACAAGCAATGACCAGGGTGAATCTGGTTTTTCCCTTTCCCCAGACAAGCCCCAGCATGCTTTGGAGAGATTTCGGAGAGACCATGGTGTTTGCCTCTCAAAAGCCACAGCACATCAGTCTGACCAGGGAGGGGACAAGCCCACAAAACCTGAGTTTGGCGGAGTTTAGCCCGGGTGACCCCTAGTGATGAAGGTATTTGTGTTATTTACTCTGTAAGAACTGGCAGTTCTGCAGGTGGATGGTGGTTGGCTCGTTGTCCACATACCTTTTGGTTGCAGAAACCACAGAGTAAAGTTTTCCCACCTCCACCTCCCTGATCACCCACAAAGGTCTTCCCTTAAGCTGAAGGAATGCCAGGTCTGCCATTTCTCAAGAGGTTATCTCAAGAGGTCATTCCCCATCCTCCTCTCCTCCGTCCCACACCTGGCAGTAGCTCTCCAGCTTTTCCTCAGAAGGGAGTCTATGGGCCATGCAAAAACACCCCGGAGCCACTCCACAGGAGCACTACAACTGCTTATCAGATGAGCCGTGAGCACTGTTTGGCTTAATTCAGCGTAACAGTAGAAAACTTAACCCTCAGCAGATAAAAAGAGTGCAGTGATACTTAGGGACAGGTTTGAACTTCGATATGCATGTGTTCAATTCCATCCTGCACCAGTGGAGTCCACTAAACACAAAAATACAGTGTCATGCATGACATCCTTCCATGGCATTTGACTTTTAGGAACCAGTTCAAGTTATGCTCACCCAGGCTTTTGTGGCAAGTACCTTGATGCTACACAGTTTTGCTGTAGTAGTAGCTATTACAGTTTTTAATCACATCACTTTCACTTCTACTCTCTTTGCAAGTTTTCCTGACAATTCCTTTTCCCAGGTCAGATGAGACCAGAGAACCCCAGCTTTCATTTTGTAGGTCTTGTTTGTCCACTGCTCACAGAGAACTGTTCATGAACATCTAGTTTGGGAAAGGCAAGGAAGGTCAAATAAAAGCAATTCAGCATTTTTCCCAGTCTTTTTAAGTCCATGCAATGTATTTCAGAGTTCTTAGGCAATATTGTACTGCTATGGTCGGGGACAGTGGTGCACACTGAAGGGGAAGATGACACCACATTCTTTTGATTTTAATAACCTGCCTTAACCAGGTTTGGTTTTGTGGTTTTGTTTTTCATTTGCATTCATTGGCTTTTTGGTTTGCTTTTTGTTTTGTTTGGCTTTGGTTGGGGGCAGGAGGGGATAGGGGTGCTGTATTTTGGTTTTGTTTTTGTGTAATAAACCACTTCTGGAAGAATACCCAGCCAAGAGAAACCCAGATTAGCACCTCACCTGGCAGTAGGTGCAGCAGTCAACTGTTAAACACCCATGATTCAGTAGCCAAGTTCAAAAGTGGTTTTAAAGTGCTAATAAAATGCTTCCAATAAAGCATCACTCCGATGTATTAAACATACTCTCCAAGGAATTGAGGTCAATGCACCTATTAACCAGGTTAATGGAAGTCTGCTCCCTAATTTCATCTTACTGACTCTAGCAAATCTGATGGCTTTCCCTGCCGAAAGGGAGGCTTCTTACTGCTCATGGGGTGATTCAATTCCTTGCACTGTGAAAAAGAACTAAATCCTTGTTCTGCAGGAACCGGTTCAAGAGTGGCGGGGTTGACAAACTCCAGATGGGAGAAGATCCACTCCCTGTACAAAGGGGGCACCAGCCAGAAGCAGCAGCAAAAAACAGAAAAGGAAGCATGCTGCAGGGGATCCTTCACACTCAGGAAACCTTGAGCTCCCTGTGCCCAGGGCATGTTTGGAGACTGAGCAGGTGGCTTTGTCTCTCAAGATGAAAACACCCTGTCTCAATGTCTGAACGCATGAAAGACCAGGAGCCAGTAAGGGCTGGGTGGAATGAACCTAGGAGGATAAAGAAGTTGCAATAGCTCATGAAGAACCAAAGGCTACCAAAGGCAGCCTATTTAGGCAGACCTTGTGGAAAACAGCTTCATACGTGAGCTCAGGAGGAAGGTGGTGCCCAGAACTCTCTGCACAAGAGATAGGTTTCTTTCCTTTCTTGCCTCTTCTTTTCTTTGCCTGTGCTTTTTTACACCTTCCAGTGCGACACAAAAGGCCTGCGTGCATTTGCTCTTGGACTTCAGACAGACTGATCTCTAAATGTAGATGGGCAAGTTTTGTTGGCATAGACCTGGAGGAGTGCAATTACCTGAATTACAACTCTTCTGCCAGCAAATAAACCAGGGATCAGGCAAGAAGCCTGCTGTAAATCTATCCTAATCACCCTGGGGTGGATGGGAAAGACTGGTCAGCCCTTGATGTCCTCTGGTTAGTGGGGAAGATGCTGGAAAGGCAGTCAAACCATGAGTCTGCTTTGAAGACAAGACCTGGAGATACTGATGGACGATTTTAAATTTTGGACACACAAAGGGTGCCACTCTTCACAGGGAGTAAGGCAGGGAGCAAGGGCAGCATGCAGAGATCTTCCTGAACATCACAGCTCATGTGGCAGGATGGCCTTCATCAGCCAAAAAGACAATGAGAGAAGCACTATCCTTCATGCTTTTCCTCAAAGCATCTCTCAAACAACCAGGCTGGTCATCATTCTCAATTTGCAAAGCAAGGAGAAACCTTAGACCCCACAGCCCAGTTTTTTGTCCAGCACAGCTGGAGGCAGCCCATACAGAAGCAGCAGGGAAGGGCAGCAGCAGATGGTCTGTTATGTTACAGATCTTTATGCACCACCCACTGAACCAGAGCCAAGGCAGGGCTGTGGGGCTGGAGAGATGAGAGATTCTAAAGAAAACTGTGCCCCACATACATCACATGCTACAAAAAATGCTGCACAAAGCTGGAGACATGAGCCTCTTTCAGCTCAGGAAACCTGAACAACCTTCAGCAGAGGAGTTGAGCATTAGGGAGGAAATTCACTGGTTCAGGTGGTTCACACATACAAGGAAGGAAAAATACCTATTCTGATGTCTCTACTATTGTTCAGATTAAGAGGTTGTAGCTGTTAGAAAGACCAGTACAACTGGTGGAAGTTTGGTCACAAGATTGGGCATTCCTGGGGCAAGTTCCCTTCCCACCAAGGGAAAGTCTTGGTGCCTGAACTGTCCTGTTTGTAGGAAGGAGAAAAGTACTGCTCCTGGAGAGAGACAGCAAGAAGGGACAGTTTTGGACAATCAGTGAAGAGCTTCAACCTATTCTGGTGGAACGGTCGAGGGAATGCAGCAGCACTGCCACATCCCATGTCCCTGCACCCAGCAGCACAGACCCTTTGCAAGGAAGAATCAGCAGCATTCAACATGCTTACAGCAAGGATTTCCACTCCCTTTTACAGCCTAGCAAAGCATTAACAAAGAAAAGAAATTTTAAACAAAATTAAATATACATACATAAAATAAAATTACATTTTCCAAATGTGACAAGCTGAGTTTAAGCAAACAACCCCAAATCAAACAGCAACTGTGGGAACTACTGTGCTGCCCCAGATAGTTGTGGAAAGTTACCATCTAGCCACAAAGTCAAGGCAGCACCAATTGAAAAGCAATTAGGAATTGTTTTGTTCTTTGTGCCTCTACAGCAGTGAATCACAGCGAGTTCCACTCAGAAATCAGTCATAAGCAGCACCTTATTTCTCCTGCAAATGTAAAAGACAAACAGAGCCAGCTTTGGTACTTACTGCAGAGCAAGGCAAACAAACCGAGCCTTAAGAGAGGCACAGAGACCCACCATGGAAATCTGTCTTTAGTGGGTTGCTACAGTAATAACACAAACAGCAAGGGACTGGGAAAATGCCTTCAGCGTTTGTAGTGCTTAACAATTGCCAGCAAGCAGTGCTTTCAACATAAGTATAAAGTTCAAGCCTAATGTGCCACTCAGAAAGTGAAATTTGAAGAGGGAAAACACCAATTTAAGTATCAAAGGAAAAGAATGTAGAATCAGCATTACTATTTTTGCAACAATAGAGACACTACCCACAGACTAAATAAAAGTTGTGCAAGGTGCTCTACGCAGCAAAAGTGGCTTGCAAGTAGGCAGCGACTCATCCTGGCACTCTTCAGGGCTTGGCTACCTTAGCTGGATTATTTTTATCTTAAAAAAAGAGGCACTATTCTAAGAGTCCTTTCCAGCCCAAACCATTCTATGATTCTACCTTTACAATGTGTTAAAAAAAAATGAGATAAATAAAATCAAGCACTAGGTTCATTCTTACAGGCAGCAAGACTATGCAGAGGTCTACAACAGCTTTTGTCTAGAAGAGTTTGAGAGAGCTGCAGTCATTATGCAAGTAAAAGGGAGGAGGGAAGAAACTGAAGTGGTGCCAATATCCACAGTGGGACAAGTTTTACATTACACAGTGAAATTTAAAGTAAGCTGCAAACTTTAAACAGTCTCCCTCCCTTGGGGCTCAGGAAGTTGATTTCAGTGTGAACAATATCATACCTTAAATTCGTCCCTGATAGTGTTCTGTTCAAACATATTTGTGTTTAGTCAACTCCATCTCCCATGAAGAAAATTTCATGGATTCAGATCTTTCCTCAGACATTTTACTATGTGAAGCCCATAACAGATATTTACTGGAGTACAATACATCTAAATGTACATACACACAGCTCAACCCGCTGGCAGGGTGGACAGCAGGGACTTTTGCAAGGTACAAAATGACAATTTCTCTCCTGGGAGAGAATCCAATTCAAACAATTGTCCAGGCCAGCTGAAAGGGGAAGGAATTTGCCTTCAAGACCCTTTCTATTTCACGTAGGTGATATAATAAAAAGATGAAAAGGAATCAGGGTGGCAGTAAAGAAAAAACTGCAAGTTTCCCTTCATTAAGAAGACTACATTGAGACAGCATGAAGCTGGAAAGGGATTGAATAGATTGGATATTTCAAGCTTGCAGTCCTGGAACCCATTTCCCTCTTGTGTAGCTGGTTTTGGACTTCTGACCATGCGAGAGCATTCACTGAGTTTGGGACTTTCCCTTTTCTCCCACAAGCCCACCCCACCTCCTCCCACGTGGACACAGAATGCCCACAGCACTCTACCCACTGCAGAGTTGCTGCAGGAGATCCTAAGGAAGTTTGCAAGTCCTACAAGATGGAGTTGAGTGTGCCACTAAAACCACGGTGAGGGCTCTACCTGTAAACTTAGACACACACGCACACTAAAACAGAGCAGGTTTGATGCTCCTGAGGACAAGGTATGTGCTGCCCACTTCTGCCAATGCAGCATCCAGCATGGCTGATGGGTGCCCATTAACACTGTCATTTTGGAGGCTGCTTATGATTTTGGACCAAACCCTTCCTCAAGCTCTGAGCAGATCCCAATTCCTCTCTGCCTGGAGAGGCAAGGCTGTAAGGAAAAGTAGTTGCTGTTGTGCCAACTGTTACAGTCAGAGAATGGACTAATGGGGTTTGGATCATGAGCCTTTCTGAAAGCTCAGATCCACGTGGCTAAAGGCTTGTCTTGTTTCTCAGCAATATTAGCTTCACTATCAGGAGGCATTAATCCACCTTACAAGATTTACCTTGTTTCAATCCTGAGACTAACAGCAGCGACATCAATGATTCATGGACAGCAATCTTCTAACTGTTAATCGTTTTCCTATCACCTTCTACCCACCTTAATTCCAAACAACCCTTCCTGGAAAAATCAACAGGACTTGTTTGGAAATCACCAAAGCTGGGTCACTCTGACAATAAAGCCATTGCACTGTGCAAAGCTGCTTTCTTTTAAGAGTGGTAGCATTTTACACAGTTTTAGCAGAGTCCCCTAAGCTGCTATACAAGATTCAGAAATCCTCTCTTCATCATCATCAAAAAAAAAAAATCTTATTTATTAAAGCATAAAATTGTGTCAGTCTTTTTGTGTTGTTCCCCAGGTACACATGTAGGTTCATGAAGCCTTATTCTGCCTTCAACTCCACCAACCCTTAGATTTCTCTCCAAAAACTTCAGTTATGAGTTACAAAGAGGTGAAAACCCACAGTCACCCCACTGAAACCTCCAGGATTGCTCTGGATTTACACCACCTCAAAGGAACTTGAACCTGCAGATATCCACTGTGCGAACACCGACTCATTTCTCCATCAATATCTATGCACCAAACCCATGGCCAACTGGACAGTCCTGTGTTTTCAGATGCAGATGCTCTAAGCTAGATATCCCTGTCACAGTTTTTCTACACCAGTATTTACTCCCCACAGCTCATACACAGCTGTCCTAGCTGTTCACATCTGCTTTTAACTTCAAAGCCAAGTTCCAGCCGCTCAAAACATTTGCAATCTAAGGCACTCAGACACACATTTATCCCCTATATTCCACCCCTTTGGAAACTGAGCACTGAAACAGGCAGAAGAGTTTTATCTACTTTGACCACTGAAAAACACACTGACTGATAGCGAGCACCAGGTCTCAGCTGGCTGTCAGCACGAGCTACCACGGGATCGTGCAGCCCCACTGACAAACCCTGGGGAATCAACGGCTGACAGCAAAAGGACACTGCAACAATTTAAATTCTAGCTACTTCTTTGTTATGGGATGCACAGGAAAAGCAAAGTGAGGTGGAAAAAAAAAAGCTCTCATTTCCTCGGGTGATAACACTTGCAGTACTTCAGAGCCAGGAAAATACTCCAGGGCAGACAGAAAGAAAGTTTTGCATGATCTCTAGCAAAACACTTGCTGCTTACACAGAGATGATTTGGTCCCTGCACTTCACAGATACACAGAATCTCCCATATACCCAACAAGCTCTTCAGAACCCACTCTTTGTGAGAAACCCCAAAATCCACCCTTAAGAAATCTGCATGAATATTTTTTCCTGTGCACAGGGACTGTCCTCTAGACCCATCGCAGAAGGCTGCACCAGATCTGGGCTCATTCCCAATACAAACCCTGGCAGCAACACAGTCCTTTCACCAGGACAATTTCCCCCGAACCCATGGGTTAGAGAGCATCCCCACACCACAGCCCCCAACTCACCACCAGGATCAGCGTCCCCAGGCACTCAGCCAGTGCTTGCCGCACTAATTTGTTTCTGATCCTCAGGTGCTCCTCGATGGTAGAAAGAATGTCCTTTTGCCGCCCCATCGCAGTAGAGGTGCTCCTCAAGAGGTGTCAGGAAAAAGCAGCAGCTGACAAAGCCTCAGCAAAGTTTCTTCTCCAGCACAGCTGCCTTTGCTTATAAATAAGTTCATCGATGCCTGACACACCTCCTGGGTAACCACACCCCTTCTACCCGCTCTTCAAATCCAACTTTTTTTTTCCTGCTTTTCAGCATGAGACAGCGTGGGTGTTTTTTTTTCATTTTCCTTATTGCTTGCATAGGTGAGCAAAAGATTCAGGAGCCTCATAAGAAGAAGGAATTAAATGTGCCCTGCTGAAGCCACTGCTGTTTTCATCACCACCTAAAAAATAGGGCCATATCTGCCCTTCTCCAGCTTCAGCTAAGTGCATAGACTGAGCAGTGCCTTACCCATTTGTGTGAGCATTCAGATTTTCTTCCCTCCCAAGCTCTTGCAGGATGGCAAAGTGATGTGTGCTCCTGTGCTAATTCAGAGGCTGTAGGTGCTTTGACAGCAAAACTGGGAGGCAGAAGGGTTTGAACCCCTACAGCTGAGTCCAAGGCTCCTCTGAGCTCCAGCAGTTTCCCAGCTGAAGCTGGTACCATGAACAAGACCAAACCTCTTTCCATGGAAATCTATATTCAGGTCCAAACTCTTTTGTGTCATTACAATTGTCTCACCCTCACAGAGCTTTGGGAGAGCCCTTGCAGCCCCATCCCCCTGAAAGCTGTAAAGAAAACACATGAGACCCCCAGTGCAGAGCCAATCCCCATCACAGAACCTCAGTGAGGAGCCCACAGACACTGAGTCACAAAGGGAACAACTTGCTGTCTTTTCATCATTAGTATCATCCTGTATCACTCTGGGACTATTCCACAAGATGTCCTGGATGAAAACAGTCCCAGTCTGTACCATCTGAGGTGAAGACTGCTAACAGGACATGTGCAACTCATGGCATCTGGTTTTTGTTAAGTGAGTAGTAAAAATTCCCTGGGTTCCTTGACTCACCAGGGCTTGATACAGAGTAGCAGGGCTGAATTTTCTAGGACTGAAAGGGACCCCTTTCCTTGATTTGTTCCCCCGCCTTCTCTGCAAAGCCACATATGCCCAG
This sequence comes from Aphelocoma coerulescens, assembly GCF_041296385.1. Taxonomy (NCBI): domain Eukaryota; kingdom Metazoa; phylum Chordata; class Aves; order Passeriformes; family Corvidae; genus Aphelocoma; species Aphelocoma coerulescens. The sequence goes on from NW_027184085.1 coordinate 8,312,543, forward strand.
CTTTTCCTCTTCCCCTTATTTAACCATCAACTTTCCTGTGGAAAAACCAGAGCTTTTTAGTACAGTGGTGAATGGGCCTTTATTTTGTACAGAAACTGCAGCCAACATGAGAAGCAGTCAGGAATGTGGCTAAGAAAGCAGTAACGTGTGAGGAATCAAATACAGGGAAACACTCAAGTCCAAACATAATTACAGGGGCAGGAAACTTTATTTTGTGCTCAAGCCCAGTCCAGGACTGCCAGCATCAATGGGGTCCTCTGAGCTACAGCGAGTGCTCCATCAGTCCCATGCCTGCTTGCTGTGACTGGGGTTTGCAAACCAGTGCTCAGGACGCCCATTTTCAACCTTCTCTCCGTATCTCTCCCATCACATCTTGCAGTGCATCACCAGAGCCATGGAGGCTCCTCACTTCCTCCTGCACTCCCCTCTCCTTTTTATTCTTCCCTGTCCTTTCACTCTGTTGCTCTGTCAAAGCTATCACAGCCAGAAATTAGGTTGTGTGTTGGATTTTTTACCCTTTTGGCAGTTCCCAAGCTAAAACACGTGGCCAACGATGTGTAGACTCTGTGTTCTGTGGTGTAGTTTTATTGAGATTTATTTAGGCTAGTTTGCATTCCTTCCCAGGTGGTGAGAACAGGGATGTCAGACCAGAGAGAAAGGTGAGATGCAAAAAGCATGGAGGGTTGTGATTTTCTCCAAGCAGGTAGGAACATTTCTCCTGTCTGTAGCATCTGAGGCCCTCTGTTACAAGTTGAGGATACAGGCATTTCCTCAAAACTGGTGAAGGGAAAGGAGATGTCGAGGTTCCAAGGTTGATGATATGTCTTGGTTTTGGCTGGAATAATTAATTTCCTTCTTACTAGTGATTTGGATTCAGTATGAGAATAATGTTGATAACCCACTGATGTTTCAGCTGTTGCTCAGCAGTGCTTACCCTAAATATCAAGGACTGCTCAGTTTCCCATGCTCTGCCACTGAGCAGGAGGGAGCATGGCCAGAAGAGCTGACCCAAACTGCCCAAAGGGTTATTCCATACCATAGAACATCATGCCCAGTGCATAAACTGGGGGGAATTCACCAGCAGCAGGTGATCACTGCTGGGAAACAGTCTGGGCATCTGTCAGTGGATGGTGAGCAATTGTGTTGTTTATCACATGCCCTTCTTGGGTTTTATTGTCTGTCTTTCTCTTCTTCGTTGTCATTAGTATTACTAGTAGTAGTATATTTTATTTTGTTTCAATTATTAAACTATTCTTATCTCAACCCACAAGTTTTACATTTTTTTACCATTGTCTTCCCTGTTGGGGGTGAGCAGGGGGCAGTGTGTGGTACTTAGTTGCTGGCTGGGGTTGAACCACGACATGGTAAAAGATGGTGATAAGACCAGCATCAAAGCTGGTGCTTGGGGAAGTCTAGACAGAGGCAAGCCTGAGGAGCTGGGGTGGGGTGGGTGCCTTGACACCAGCTCTTTGCCTGAGTCACTGCCTGACCCCAAGCAAATCCTTCACCTTTCCACACCCCAGCTTCTCCGTCAGTAAATTGGAGAGTGATATCAGATTCCCCTCTTGGGGCGTTGTGAGGGTGAATCACTGCAGCCCAAGATCCAGTGACTTAAAATGAGCAATAGGGACTTATGAAATTGCTTTCCCAACAGGCAGCCATGTTATTATCTAGGAAGGAGCTTGGGGAAAGGACAGTGACGCAACGCTAGAAGAAGCAGGACATCCTTTCAGAAGCAATAACTAATCAGAGTGTGGGCAAGGGCTGAAAGATCCCAATGCTGGAGCTTCTCTGTGCCAATACAGGAGTTGCCGTGCCACATCAATATGCTGGACTTAGGAACACATGATCTAAGGACAAATCAATTAAAGATGTGCTTGAGCAGCAATAGATTTCCAAGCAAGCCCATCTCCTGCAATAACTGGTGCACAGGGTACTTGTACCCATTCTGGTGGTTACAATAAATCTGCAGGATGATAGAAGTAAACAAGGTAGGATGTAGCAGTTAAGAATAATGAGACAGGACCTCAGAGCTGCTGGGCTCTCCTAGAGTTGGGTGGACATGGAAAGACGTCCATGCCTTTAGTGTTGCCTAGCATGAACATCCAAAGAAGCTCTTTCACAGCACAAAGCCTCAACAAAAGGAAATTTCCAGAACTCTGTCACAAAAAAACTCGTGCTTGACTTCCTGATGGTTGTGCCAGAGCTACTGCAGTGCAAGCAAGGGATTTCTCTTGTCAATCAAAGCATGTTTCAAATATCAGGTATTAAGGTACTTAGAACGAATTACTCCTATCCATCTGTACCGTGACAAAAATCAAGGCAATGAAACACTCTGGTTTATGGAATCTGCTGGTTGCCTAGAGGAAACTCCAAGAGAAAAGGAAATTCAACTCAGCAGTGAAGTCAGAGACAACATTGTTATGTTGTGGTCCTGCCATAAACCTCAACGTTTTCTTCCAGTATCTTCTGGGACCGACAAATACAGCCGTACCTTGGAATTATCCAGAATTGGAACCTATGCCTTTTGATCCTGGTCCAACAGGATCACTTCTCTATGACGTTTGTCACTTTCTCATTCCCTTCCTTTCTCTCCAGCAGAACCGTGCAATGTGCCACAAGAAACTCACTGTGTGCTTGGGCTGTTATTTCTAGACATGATCCAAAACTAACACCCAGGTTCCAAATGTGCTGTTTGTGTTTCAACCTTGCCACTTGGCTCTGTCCCTCATCGCTCCATGCCAGGGAAAAGATACAGGTGAAATTGTAAAGGAAGAACTAATTCCTGTCTTGTCCCATTCAGCTGTTTTCCTACTAGCTGTAGTGGCACAAAATAAATTCAGACTCATAAACTCCTTGGCTTCTGCAGAGTCCTGAATCACCCCCCAGCAATGCAATTTTTCCTATTAAAATCCAAGTTTAACAAGGTAACAAGACTTTTTCTTAAGTAAATGAATGGATAAACCCGGACTGGTGGGTTCCACAGCTTGTCCAAGCCAAATTTATTCACTCATCCCAGGAGGGATGGTGCAATCCAATAGGGAGAAAAGTGTGAATCACTGAAATCTGTAATGAGTCACTCATTGCATTGATGGCAGGGTCACCTGGTGCAAAAGCCATTATGCCAAGAGAGGTCACTGTGTCAAGGCATAGCAGGATTCATCCTTGTGAAATCTCCCTTTGGAAGATACCTGTGACCATCTCCTTCCCCTGATCTACTTGACAGAGCAGTATAGTGACATGTTCATTAGATTTCATTAAAAATAAAAATTATAGCTTGCCTAGCAAGGCTGGATAGGAAGTGAGTGGGTAGGAAGTTTATAAGCTTTCTAAGCCATTCTAGCTGGAGGGTTAAGCACAGAGATTTCAACATCCTGCCTTGAATCTCCAGATTTGCAGAGCCAGGTGTTTTTTTCACATCTGGGTCTGCTTAGCCCTCCAAGCTGAGTTAGAAAAATGAAGAAATTCCTCCAGGAAAGAATGATAACCTACACAGCAGAGTTGTTTATGACACCTGGTTTTGGAGACACTTAAGATGAAACTGCAATCCTGATTTAGGTTCCTGAGACCCGGCAAACTGGGTTTGGACTTGAATTACTATATAGTACAGAGAAAAATATTTTAAATTCCATTAAATAGCTCTTCATGAAGTCCACTGATTGGGACCAAGGGAAGGAAAGGGTGTCCTGAGATGAGTCTATGCCTCATATCCTTCAGAAGTACCTCATAGGTATGGATCCCCCAGAGCTATATTGGACATGGACCTACAACCTGTGCCACTGGAGACTCCTTGTCATGACTAGTTCCCTCCTCACCCTGAAGCTTGTGCTAATTTACAGGAATAAACAACGTACATCACATGCCATTCCTGCCATTTTCCGCTCTCAGTGGTTGCATGCCAGAATAACTACTCCACACTGGAAAAGCACCAATTGCTCCAGAAGAAAGCTTTTTAATAACACATCTGAAGGGAAAGCTATTACAAACAGCTCTCCTGAAACAGGGTTTCTCTCATAAACTTCTCAGGGCTTCTCTCATAAACTGCTCTGTGTAGACAGTCGTTCTTCTGAGACCTGCAGAGCCAGTCCTGACTTGGAGACACTGCTGCTGTTGTGCCCACAGCAGGAGAGTTCAAAGACCCCGAAGGCAGAAGACACAGAAATGGTGTGAAACTCTACCAGCCCAAAGTGTGAGTCAGGAGCAATGACAAGAACTTTCCCTACCAGGTGAGGACATGTCCCAGAATGGAAAGTGTGCCTGCTCTCCAACCTAACCACAACTAGAGGTGTTCTTCAGCATAGAAACAATCACTTTAAGAGCAGAAGAACCCACCTAGATGTAATTTTAGACATGTATTCCATGAGATCACTTTAGGAGCGTCTCTTTGTCAGGCTACAAAGGAAGACTTAAGCAATTATCCCAGGTGGAGATAGCTACACGTAACTGGTGTAACCCACCCCAGTTTCTAAGGGGGTGTAGACCTGCAAGATGCAAAGATGTTTCTACCACAGGTGGGATGAGGTATTTGCAATAGGATCAGGAAAGCTTTAAAACTATTCCACAATTCACATCAGGGGGTGCCTCTGCAATGCCACACAAATTCCAGGTCACCTTTGTTCAAGAAAGGTGAACTGAAAGTGGAAAAGGTGCAAAAGAATGTCAGAACAATAAACGGGTGAATGGAGTCTCACCATTCCAGTATGGGTCAGAAGTGCTCAAATAAAGTAACGCAGTGAACCCAAAACCATGCTGGGACATAGTGCTGTCAGTAGGTACATCAGGAAGAAGAAGAAGTGTTTGTGTTGGCACAGTTTCAACTAGGGATGAACCAGCTGTTGATAATTTTAGGGTAGAGAGTAGAAACCATAGAAGCATGGATATTCAGTATTTTCCAATTCAAGTAACATGTTTTTCTTTCCCAGGAGATGCAAAGGCAGGAAGTATGAGGGTTAAATCTGAAAGGACGCGTGGTGTTCCTCTTTTTCCCCAATTTCTGTACCCTGACATAATTCTGTACCCCCAAACCTCACTTGGGTCTCTCATGGTCCCTGCAGGGGATTTCCTTCTAACCTGCACCCTCAGAGAAGAGAACTGGGCTCCTGAACTGAAAAAGCACCTTCGGAGCAAACTACACATTCTCCCTCTTGTGTCTTCAAGGCTGTTGAAGGACTGTAACTATCAGTTCACCTGGACGCTCCCTAAATCCACCTCTGCAAAAGCAAAGTGAGCTTGTCTACACTTGCTTCAAACAAGAACAGAGTCTGCTGTCCTCTTTGGGATATTCTTTCCTTCAGCTGATTTTAAACCAGCCTGAATCCTGGGGAAATTTCCATACTGACCTATTTTTTTTTTTTTTCCCCTGGGTAGTTTTAAGTATTAAACATCATCCTTTAGCAAACAGGCATTAAGGAACTGCATTGTAATGGGCATTTCTGAGATTCCATAATGAAACAGGGATTTGGCATGGACAAGCCACCTGAGACGAGTGCCTGCGGGTGTGGAGATAACAGGGCTGTAAACAGAAGGGCTGGGCTGGGCTGTGCAGTGGATGCAACACCCAAAGTCTGAGGAGACACGAGCAGGCACCCACCTCCTCATCCACCAGAAGAGTCCCTCTCCCAAAGAAAAGAATAATGTCCTTTAACTGGCAGCTCCTTCACAGACATCAGCAGGCATGGGACATGAGCTGGTTTGAGGCAATAGCTTTTAAACTGGTTCTGGAGTCTTCAAGGAAGTCTTGATCTCATGGGAGGGGAAAAGCGGAGAACTTGAAAGCCGTTGTGGTGAGAGCCACTCTTTTTCCCTCACTCCCCAAGCATGAGTTACAATGGTTGACAGACACTGTGGCTGACCTGGAACACCCCAAGAGTAAAGACCCAACATTTCCTTATGAAAATGTCCTGACCTCTTTTTCTTGGCCTGACCAGAAGGAATTAAAGTGGGGATTTACACACTGAAAAGCCCAAGAAGAGTCAGCAAGCAGATTCCAAATCAGGATCCAGGAGATATTCAGAATTTCAGTCCTAAACTAGGAGCACTGAAACAGGGCTAATCTTGTGCCTTGGAATACATCCTTTAGTTCCTGTGTGTGGACACAGGAAGTCCAAGCCCCAGTTTGTTTCATGGCTCAGGGGTGGGTGGTTTTTGATCTTGAGAAGCCCAGAGTCGAGTCAAAGTAGTTTGTGGAAGCAGGGAGCAGCACATGGCAGAGGCAATCCCACCCCAGACAGGCAGTCCAGGACCTCCCTGTACCACTTATATCCAAGGGCAGGGCTGGGTGTTGAGAACAGCCAGGCCAGCAGCCACAGGATCTGCCTGTCCTGGCACAGGATGGGAGGCCAAGCATGAGAAGCTGGCAAACGAGAACAGATGCTTTAGCTTGAGCCACCAGTGCATTTGGAGCCAGTGCTGGCAGCAGCTTCCAGTCCCAGCCACCTCCTCCTGGGGTCAGACATTCTTTATCCCTTAGGCAGGGAAACCCCCAGCCCTGTCAGCTGCCAGCACCCAGTCAGAGCAGCATGAGGCCTGAAAGGAGCACCAGGTGGAGGCAAGCACTGGGTGTTCTGAAGGGACAAGTAGGAGATCCTCTCCCTCCACCACGGAGAGCTGTTGTGTCTCTGTGTCCTTCTGGGATGCAGAGGCAATTGGTTGCCATTGTCCTTGCGGCCCATATCTCCCAGAAAATCCCAACAGTGGAGTCCCATTCCCACCACAGCTCTTGTTCACTTCCAGACGTGAACAAGAAGAAGGAGTAATGGGAAGGTGGCAAGAGCAGCAGTCAGCCAGGGAGCTCAAAAAACACAGAGAGGAGATCACCCCTCCCTAGGCTGCCAGAGGCCCCAGATCTTCCCATCACAGGCACTTTGTTGCACCAGGTTTGCAGGGTGGCAGGAGCAGGGCAATACTGCCAAGGCACCAAAATGCTCATGCTGGAGCAAGGTGTCTTGCCACACACCCCACTTGGGAAATCATTTCCCAGAAAAAACTGTCCATGAAAATCTGTTGTGTGTGACTGGGGCTTCCTAGGAGAGAGCTCTGGATCCTCTGGGGACAGACTCTCTTGCTTTACCTGTTAACCTACACACTGATACACCCATTCTTCAGCTCCAGGGTGGGAGTATTGAACCCTCCAGCCTGCTATGGGAGGTGCAGGTGACGGATCTCTGGTGTGCCCCATTTCCTGAGCCTGCCACTCAGACATCGCACCCACCACTTTCTGCAGGAAGCCCAGAGACCTGAATCAGACATGAGTTGGGCAACTGGAGTCAGCAAATTGGATACCTATTACTGAAAAGCAAGATAAGATCTCTTACACTCATCCTGCTTGTGGCTTGGGGAGGATCTATTGCAGGCACCCAGCTGGGGCATCCGCTCAGCCTTGCAAAACCCTTACAAAGAGGCACCAACCCTGGTTCCACACATGCTCTCCCACCCTTCCCATGATGAATACACTCAGCTGGCAGAAATGACAATGCACAGAGTGAGGGAGTGGGGCTTGGCATGGCTGTCGTGTTCATTCATTCTTCCCCCCAGCACATCAAGTCAGCGATGACAAGGGAAGGGTAAAAAAGCTAGGGAAAACCTGGTGGGATATCCCAGTGTGGACCACTGAAGAGGAATAAAGCATGCCAGTCATTTGTGGCAGGTTTCTGTAAGGGATGTGCCAGGAATACTTGGTCCCAGTGGCTGCCACAGAAATCACAGGAAGTCTGAACTTGAGGCTATTATTAACCTATATAGGAAACTTCTTGCCTTGCTTGTCATCTAGGAGAGCAAAGGTGTGTGTGAGGGGAAGAAGAGGCAGCAGTCTTCCTCAGGCGGGGTTTGACATCCCGGCACTTCTGAGATTCCCAAGACGCAGGAGCTATGCCTCCCACTCTCCCACTGCTGGAATAGGTGGCTCCACAGCAGGAAGCAGAGCACCGTGCATGTCTTCCACTGGGCATCCCTGATACCCTGTGGAAATAGCACTGAGGTGCAAGGGTGGTGGCTGAGCTCAGCAGGCCCCCAAGCATGAGCTGTCCAGTCTGCTCATGCAGAGAGCTAGCAATAGTTGCTGGGTTTTCAGCCAAGGGACGTGGGCTCTGAGCAGCCCACAAGGATCCAGACCCAGAGCATGAAAGAGGGCAAAGCTGTGGCAAAGGGAATTGCCTTGGTGGTGGTGTGACCTGCTTCTGGGATTACAGCCCTTTGCTGCAGCATCTCATATTGTTCCCAGGATTGGTCACAGCAGTTAATCCTGCTCCTTCATAAACAGACCCAAACCCTTTGCTCTTTTCAGTGAAGTGACAGGTCTTCAGCAGTGTGTACTCATTACAAATGATGCTGCCCAAGCTCTAGAGGCAAGGTACCCCTCAGATCAGGCATATCATTCAGAAAAATATCAAATGGGAGATCAAGACACATGTCCTATCCCTTACACCAGTCCTTTACAGCAGCGGTGTCCCAGAAGGGAGGTACATCCTCTTGGGCTAAACAACCTGGTGGGTTACATCAATCTGGACCACAGCAAGCCTGAGAGCCAGGGCAAATTGCTGGTAATAACTCTTCCCAAAGCCTCATATTGAGAAAGGTATTAACTTCTGCTCTCTGAAACAGAGTTTCGTCAGTCTGGGAGGAACACTGCTCCCTCAACACCAGCCCCAATGGTTTTCTATTTGTTTCCACTTACTGTAAGGTGCTTCAGAGAGGTTTCTGGAATGTACAGTGCCCTTAGGATGACTCTGGGCCATGAAACTCTAAACCAGCTTGTGGACCTCTGTGGTAAAGAATCACAACTGTTATTATTACTTCCCGCTGCTGGAGCTGTTGAACTCAGGTCACTGCTCTGTCTTTCATCACTGTTGTTTTTGCCGCTTGGTAAACAGGCAACTTTCCATCCAATTTCTGGGACAATGCATCCTGTAATGGATGGGCCCCAAGCTAACACCTCAAGGTTATTGCTAATTTGGGTAACAACAAATGCCAGGATAAATCTTCCATGCAAGTAAACTGAGGTATCTTCAGCTTTCAGCAGTAGAGAATTTAGCCCCTAAAACTTGATTGCCCTGGGTGCTGGGATGTTCCCCTGCTTGCATTCTGCACCATTGATCTGTGAGCAACACCACAGGTGGTTTCAGACATGTTTGGGCTCTGCCCTAGCATGTGTAAGAGCCTTGGCCACTGCCTGGGATTATACTGGGGTTATTGCCTCCTTTCACATCAAAGAAGATGAAGGAAAGCAGAGATACATGTGTACCAAAGCTGGCTACAAACTTGAGCTCCAATAATATTCAAAGACCCCTGCTCAGGAGTCTGCATGAACATAAGATGCATTTCTTAGTGTTGGATGACCAACCATAATGATGTTCTGGCTCTGCATTCCCATCTCTCACTGGGACTGCCAAATCCACCAGCATCTAATTGCAAGAGTTGGGCAGCCCTGCAATGTGCCTGGCCACATGAACCAGTTTTTGAAAGGCCATGGCAATGGAAATGTTTTCACTGAAATATGAATGACCAGCTCACTTAAGACATTGCTTATGTAGTGGATAGAGAGGGGAGGGGAGGGGAGGGGAGGGGAGGGGAGGGGAGGGGAGGGGAGGGGAGGGGAGGGGAGGGGAGGGGAGGGGAGGGGAGGGGAGGGGAGGGGAGGGGAGGGGAGGGGAGGGGGAGGAAACTCATGGCAGCAGATCAACAAGACAGGAATATCTCCACGCAGCCCTGATGAGTATGAGTCTGTAGGGTTTCAGGTGTTTTTGCACTTTTGAAAGATGTTTAAAAGTTAAAGACAGTGAAGACAGCACCAGGAAATTCACCTGAGGGCTAAAGCAAATAACACTTTGCAGGGAGAAACTGAGAGTTCAGCATGTTCAGCCTTTCAGAGAGAAGATGGAGAGGCAGCTTGATTATAGGGTACGATACAACTGTGAGGAGAAAAATACAAGCTCTTTAATTTCCAGGAGAAAGGCATGTCAAGACAAATGGGTTTTAACCTTGAGCCAGGCAAATACAAACAAGAAGCCCAGGCATGGGGATTTGCTCTTACCCAGTGCACAGCTGGCTCTCCTGTGGGCTGGGGGCTCAGCATGGGGGTGTCCCTTGGGAGAGGGAAGATACCAAAACAAAGAGCTGGAATATGTTTCTGGCTGTTCCCTGACTTCAGGTGCTGCTACTTTAGAGCATGCTCCATCAAGTCCCCCTTTAAAAGAGCATACACTTGAGGGGAAGGGGAAAAACGCGAGCAGAAGTGATTTACTAGCCTGAGGCTCACCGGGCCAAGCCTGTGCTACACTAGTCATGTAGCACGGCATCCTTGAGCTCCAGGGATCCGGAGCCAAGCCAGAATAATTAATTGTGCAACACCTTTATGACTGGGAAACCTGCCTCCTGTCCCTTTATATAATGGCAGTGCCCAGGGGCAAGTCATCTCTTGCTGATTGCAGAGCTGCGTGGCACGGAAGAGGGTCCCAAGGTGGGGGAGAGTTCCTGCCACAAGGCAGGGCAGGGACAACTCCTGCTGCCCCTGCGAGAAGGGCAGGATGCATTTGCAGAGCCATGCACTGGGATGGGTGACACTCCTCTGATCCCACAAGGGAATGAGAAATGTGCTTTAATACCTTATACAAGCCCAAAGCAAGAATTTCAACCAACCCAGCAGGTCTAGCTGATTTTCCTCTTTATCCTCTCTGTTGCAGGCTCCTACAGTCATCTTCCATTCATCCTCCCTTCCCCCTTCACACCATGCGTGTGTCATGGGACACAGACTGCCCGCACCAGGAGGATGCAGCCCCACAAACACGCTCCCACACGCTGCCCCAGGCACAGCCGCTGCCCAGCGCCGGCACGGACGCACCCAGCACGCACGTCATGCCAGGCACTGCCCTCCTCCTCCACTGCCTGGTGCAGGGCTACCGGCCCCCAAGCTCTGAGTGGGCAGGGGCAGGGCAGGAGCACAGCCCAGGGCTGGGCAGGGAGCAGTGGGTGTCCTGCCTGCGGCGCTGGGAGCTGAGCTGTGCCTGCACCACCAGGGTGGCACTGGGATGCGCTGGGTTCTCCTGTGCTGTGGTGTTTAGCCTGACTGCCACAGACAGATGAGGGACCTGTCTCAAACCAAGCACATTTGGGCAAAGGGGCCAGGGGTGTTTTTGTCTGTGAGGCCCAAACATCTGCCTGCGCAAGTTCCTCTGCTGTGCCTCACTGGCACAGCTGCCAGCACAGCCTGTTGCTCTGCTCCCAAGCTTGCCCAGAGCATTGCCAAACTGGCACTGCTGGGGGTTGAATGCTTTCTCACTTTCTGTTTACCTCAATTATTTATTTCAAGCACTTCCAGAAGTAGGCTAGTAACAAATTTATGCTTTCACCCATCTTAAAAATCATCGTTTTAATGGTCCTGGTGGCTCTGCCTTGTGTCTGGGACTAGAGAGATGGCTGGGAGACAGACATGCAAGTAGGAAAGTGCTTTGGCCCACTGGTGAAAATTTCCAGTGTGGTCCAAGTGCAGATCAGGTGGCCTCAGCAGAGACTTGGCAAATTTTTGCTGACAAAACTTCTCAGAAATTTTGGAAGTCATTCACCTCTTATCTGAAATTTCTGCAGCTCCTAGAGAGGACAAGATCACTCACCACATCTTCTCCACAGCAGAAATGGATCTGTTTCCTCATGCTCACAGAAGCACAGGAGCCCAGAATGGGTAAGGCTGGAAGGGACCACAGTCCAGGGTCATATGGTCCAACCTCCCTGTTCAAGCAGCATCACCTCATACTGGTGGTTTCTGATGGCCCCATGGCAGAAGGGGGGTACCAGAAGTGAAAGCCAGGGACTGACAACATCCCCTGACCATGCTTTTCTCTGTGAGATGGTGTCTGGGTAGAAGGAGGGTTATCTGGAAGGTAACAAGGCCAGATTGGGGTGGAGGGGGAAGGTACATTAAATGAACACTAGTCATAACAGAACTGGGAACGTGGAGGGAAGCTCTGGTGTTTAGAGGTGAAGACAAGGCATGGAGATGGAAAGAAAAGGGTTTGGGGTAGTGTTTGGGGTATGATGCCATGGGAAGCCGTTCTTGGAGAGACCACCTCATGGTTCCCCAGAGAGAAACCAAGGCAGACAGAAAGGTGGTGGAACCCAGAGCTGGCTGGACCTGGTGACAGGGACTGCCAGCCTGTGGAGGGCATGGGAAGAGACAGGAGATGAATGAGAGAGTCACAGAGAGACCTAATATCAGAGACACAGCATTTGCAACAGGGAACGGGGAGGAGGCATGCATGGAGCTGATAAGGAGTCAGGAAAAGCAGCAGAGGGACTGGGGCCAGTGAGTTGTGTGCAGAGGCGATTTAAACAAGAGCTTGAACTGCAAGTTAAGAGAGCAGATAAAGGGCCTGAGGTTAAGAGAGGGAGAGGGGGAATGTCTCTGCAGACAGGCAAAGAAAAACAGAACTAACTTAGGGCTGAAGGGGCTGTGACCCTTGAACCAGGCAGGAGAACATTGAGAAGAGCAAAAAGACTGGGGTGGACAGGAGGAGATGCTCAAAAAAAAAATTAATCCAGGGAAATGAGCATGTATCAACCATTACGAGTTCTGCCATGAGACCCAAAAGATCTATGAGTCTCACCCTGTCCTCTGCTGTCAGCAAATACCCATATAAAACCTTCAGGCAAAACATGTTTCAATTCCACTTCATAAAGAGACCAGGGCCTCCCACCAACTGGTCACCCTGGACTCCCTCTGTTCTGGCTGGTGGAAGGGGAGGGGCTGTAATGAATAATGAGAACTGAGTAAGACTCGGCTTTTGATCAGTTGGGTGGCTTTTTTCAACCACAGAGAACTGCTCCAGATATATCCATTAAAAGAATCATGTTAAAGCTTTTAAGTCCGGCCCTCCACCAAGAAAAGCCAGCCTGAAGTTCACCCACACAGCCTTGGATGTAAAAACCCTGAGTTTACACATGATTCTGTAGTCTCCACTATATCTCCATTGGGGTGTACGACAGGCAGAGCTCACCTGATGAACAGATCTTGCATCTTCTGTTTCCCTCCTGCTGCTCCTCACCTGTCTTCAAACACCTCAATTCCACTCCAAAGGACAACATCATGACCTCAGTTTTCCCAGGTCTGTCACAGCCCCTCCAGCTGGAGAAGCTCCTCCAAGTCCCGTCACTGATTGGGGGGGGGAGCATGAGTAGGAGGCATCACCCCCTCTTCAGCTGAGCACAGAAGAGAATCTTATAGGTCCCTCATTTGATCTCCCCACGTCCATTGTATCAGAGGACCCAGTGCTGCACATTTAAGCCCAGCTTATCTCGACATCCAGCACTGACCACTGACAGTGCAGAGCAGCAACATAAAGAGATGCTAACTCAGCCCCCTTGGAGGAGGTCAGTCACATACATCACTGAGGTCACATAAAACACCTGAAGAAGAAGACAGAGCCTGACCACAGCAGGTAGGTTCCCTGGCACATGCCTCTGTCTGGTTGGGACCACCAAGATGCTTGAAAAGAGAGCACATCTACCCAGGTCTTGTGGGTGCTCAGCTACAAAGTGTGGGGACACTCAGCTATCCTTGATCTCCTCACAGTATTGTCATGTAGGCCTGCTCTGACTGGGAAAGACATAAACACAAGCAACTAATTAAATCCAATCGCTTGGCATTATAGGAAACTTGGACCATGACTGAAGATCTTGGGATAACAGTGTCTGACTTAGTTTTAAATCCTGCTTGTGATACTGATTTCTACAGAGCCAGCATTGGGGTGAGAAGCATACTAGAGGGGAGACCCAGTATGCAGTGAGCCTTAGGGATGATAACAGGGGGTCTGAGAGCTCTGAAAGAAACAGTAGATCCTGCAGTGACCCTGTTCCTACTGCACAGCTGTGGCAGATAGAGATCTTTTCCAAAGTTCCTATATAACTTGGGCCTGAAAGTGGGAGGTAAACACAGGAACTGGAAGCAACAGAGTGCTTAGACTCTTTTACCCAGAGAATAGTAAAGATTTTTCAGAGGGTGCTCAGATTAATTTCTTCAGTTCTGGGCATCGAGCTACCTGTCTAGAGAAAGACTTGCATGTAGTGAAACATGTGCTGGGCATGAACTGCCAACACAGGCCATAAAACTGGACATTTGGGGCATGATTCAGTTATCCAAAACAAGGAGGTCTTGAGGTGCTGTGAGGTACCTAAACCAGTCAGCAGATCTGACATGAAACCTTCAGGAGACCCTTGTCCTTCCAAAAGTCATCTGGAGGTCAGGAGGAGCATCCAGGTCATTTAGAATCAAGCTCCTGATGTGAGATGCTGGTGTGAGTTTGGAAACCCACACAATGTCTAGACACATCTCCCTTTACCCAAATGCTTTGATCTATGTCTGGTCCTCTGGCTGGCCAAGAGTGTTTTTGCAAGGGCTTTATAACCTAATAATACTGGATGGTTTGGTAAACGTTTTCTGGGCAACTGAAAAAATGTCTCTAAGATATCAGACCAGGTGCAGAAACGGGTCTATGTCAGGGTCTCCTCCCCCATGTAGTCCTGGCAGAGGGGCCCTGAGGGCACAGACACACGGGGTTTCCCTGCCCCTGGTCAGCCTCGTTCCCATGGGTTGGTTTGTGTTTTCCCTGCGCGGGCAAGGACCCTGAGTCCAGACTGTGAGAGTTCCTGGGCAGAGCCCCGGCCATGTGGCTGGAGAAATAAACATCTCTGAAACATCTATCAAGAATCTGTCCATATATATTTCTTTTCCACGGGACTCCTGTTTTGATAAAGGCGTTACAGTATCCCCGCTGTAACAAAATGGTGGAGAATTGTGAGCAGAACGATCCCCGATCCCTAAGTGACTGATTTGTGTGAGTAAACCCTAGAAACTTTGGATTCCTCTTCTTGGTTTTGTTTCGCTATTCCATATCTAAACTATGGAGGAACTGTGGGAAGACTCTTGGCTTTCAGAGCCGCATATGGACATTTATCTTAAACTTAAAATGATTCTTGAACAACGATTTGTAAATTTTAGCTTGATTCAAGCTCAAAAAGAACTGAAACACTTCCTGGCATGGTTGTTTAAGAACTTTTTCTATGTTTCTTGGGGTTTAATTCTTACCAAGGAGTTTTGGAACACCACTTGGACACAGTTAATTTTTGAGTCAAAATACATGCCGATGGAAGAATATTTTCGCGAATATTATTTAATAACCGAGACTGTTGAGCAATGTCAGCTGTGTCCTGGTGAAGGGAAGCCTGGCTCAGGGACCGTGCGACCCCGGCCACGTGCACCGAGTGCTCTGCGAGCAGCAGCAAGGCAGTTCCCGCGCACGGGCGGAGCCACGCGAGCTGCAGTGTCGGAGGCGGAACGAGGTGCGGCGGGAGCGGCGCGGCCCGGCAGTGCCCGCCCGGCCCCGCGCAGTGCGTGGTGGAGCGAGCCCGTGAGCGCCCGAACGAGAGGGGCGGCGCACGGCTGGTGGCGGTGGCGGTGGAGCGGAGCCGTGCCCAGCCGAAACACGCACTGGAGGAGGGCGCGAGGGGGTCATTGCTCAGGGGCCTGAGATGCAGCGCCTGGCAGCAGCAGCGAAGCTGCGACCAGAGGAGGCAATGCACGGAGAACGGAGCGGCCCGGCCCAGCCCGCGCGGCCCCAAACATGACCCCGGGAAGAGCACGCAGGCACGAGCAGCCCCAACAATTCCAACATGGGAGCGACCGAAAGAGAGAGCAAAGACACAGCGAGACAGAAAACAGCAGCCACTTGGAAAAAGGAAAAGATCATAGTAGCTAAGATCTTAGGGATAGTGAAATGGTATAATGTTAAACAAAATTATGGTTTTATTACAAGGTGTGACAACTAGCAAGACATATTCGTGCATAGAACTGGTATTAAAAAGAATAACCCTGAAAAATGCATCCCAAGCTTGGGAGATGGAGAGGTGGTAGAATTCAAAATTATACAAGGTAGAAAAGGGTTACAAGCATTGCAGGTCACTGGGCCTGATGGTGTTCCTGTGAAAGGCAGTATATATGCAAAAAATCGTAGTCATGTTAGACAATATCTCCATTGTAAGCCCCCCCTACAGTCTCCCTTTCCTAATCCCACCTTTCCCTTTTATCCTATGTCCTATTACCCCCAGTGTATTCCCAATCCATTTTTCCATCCATGGTTTCCCTCACAAAACCGTATCTTTGCCAATTGTTTCCCCAAAAATCCCTTTCCAATGCCGAGTGGGGGATGAAAAGGGGGAGGGAACAAATTAAACCCTCTCCTGCCTCAGTTTCCCCACAAAGCATGCTCAGAGAGTCCTGTCTCCCTTCTGTCAGCCCTAAGGTGTTCCACAGAATCTGTTTGGACATTTAAAGACTCAGAGGGTGGCTTGTTTTGTTTTGAAGCTGTTCTTGTTATGTTTATCCAGTTGTTTTCAATGTTAAGTTTTACATCTCTTTTATTAAAAATAAAGGGGTGAAATGTCGGGGTCTCCCCACCCCCCCCCCCCCTTCCCCCCATGTAGCCCTGGGAGAGGGGCCCTGGGGGGGAGGCACGGGGTTTCCCTGCCCCTGGTCAGCCTCGTTCCCCATTGGTTGTTTTGTGTTCCCCTGCGCGGGCAGGGACCCTCAGGTCCTGTGATTGAGGAGTTCCTGAGCAGAGCCCCGGCCATGCGGCTGGAGAAATAAACATCTCTGAAACATCTATCAAGTATCTGTCCACATATATATTTCTTTTCCATGGGACTCCTGGTTTGATATAGGCATGTTACAGTAACCCCGCTGTAACAGGTCTAGACCCACTCCACTGCTCTGGCTCTGTTAGATGCCCATGTCACCTGTTGCATTGGAGTCTTAGTGATTAGCAAAGTATCAAACAGCAGCAAAAGCAGGAAGAGCCAAGGCAGTGGACGGGCACAACCTGTGAGGAATCAAGGTCTTGATTAATCCCGTGGGACTCTGTCCTGAACATCTAGGATTTTGCCCTCTGCATTTTAGCCCAAATTTTGCCATTGGTGTCTTCAAAATGAGGCTGCAGCAAACCTTAGCTTTGAGAAGTGCCAAGGCATTGCAAACCCTTCTGACAGATGTTAGACCTGCCTGATCCTGGTATTTCTTTCCGCCTCAGTTTTCCCTTCTGCACAATAAAACCTTATCTACCTCATGTGGGCTATGCAATGATGACTAATTAATGTTAATGAAGTGTTTTCAGATCATCCAATTCAAGGACATACATAATTGCAAAATATTAATTACTGTTTATTTATTACCATGAAGCCAATACCAGAACCAGCTGCTTGTCTTCCTCAGCCATGACTCAGAAGGAGGATGATGGCTGATCAAGATAGAGGTACAGAGTCCAGTTAAGCCTGTACAGTGACACACATGTATGTCTGTGTGTGTGTGTGTGTACATGTGCAAAGGCACCTGACACAGCAGGGACCAGGCCAAAGCAGGCCATACTCATGGCTAAGCCATGCAAGCTGAAAGTTCATGGAGATGAGCAAGAACTCACCTTGCCAAAGACCCAGATGGGAAAACGGATGTCTAGCAATGATTCACGTGTTTGAAAATGATGTTCATGAGAGACCATGTGTCACAGAGAATTAGAAGAGCCAAAGCTCTTCTAAAAAAGCTGTCATGAATTACTGTGAATGATTTAAAAAATTGCTGTGCTTGAAAACCTCATTGTCAAAGATCCCAAACCCTGCTTGAGTGGCAAAAGAGAAAGAGGCAGGGAGAGCAACATCCAGGGATGGAGAGCTTGACAGAAAAATGGAGAGGTAGCTGAGCTCAATGTTTTGTCACATTTCATCAAACCCTTGCAGGATGATAGAAATGGGTTTTGGGTTGAGCTTTGAATGAGCTGGTGGTCAGAGGACTGGAGCAGGATGAGTATTCCACAAACAAGAGCTACATAGGTGATATCCTCTGATTAACAGTTCAGGGCTGACCGTGCTGATGAAGCAAAAGGGGTTGATTCTATTGGAAAAGCAACAATTCCAGCTAACCTCCAGTAGACAGGCTTAGGAAGGACCCTGAAGAGTGGTGAGAAGCTCTGATTTTGGTGCAGCTTGCTGAGGTCTCAGAGGAGGGGTGAAGGGCTCTGTGGAACTGTGCTTTGCAAGGTGCAGTGGGGAAGAGAGGAGGGGAAAACATAGAGGAGCATAGAAGTTTGGGAAAATGAGAGCAGAGTTTGGGTTTGGGAAATCCATGCCAGGGATGATGAAGAACTTAACATTACAAAGTTTTTCAGGCATTTTCAGTTGTCTTCAAATTACCATCCAACCTCAGAGGACCTACCAAATCTCTTAGGCATTCTAGTATCCTTAAACATCTCAAATTGCACCCTAGCATTTCCATTGACATGCAAAATTGAGGGCTTAAAAGGGTGACCTGAAAGCCCGTAGTTGTGTCTCCTGCTTGGCCACTTGCAGAGCTCCAGGAGCCTCTGGGCCATGGTGACTTTCTCTGCAGGTCAGTCCAGAGCCAGGTGTATCCACTGTCAGCAACCAGAACAGCTCTACCACTCACATACCCATGGAAATGCACACAGGGGAACTGGATGCACTTCCCTAAATGGGTCCTTAGAACAACAAGAATGGTTATGAGCTACAAAAGCAGGATCCACAAGTTCAAGCCCATTTGCTTTCAGGGGTCTTTAGATAACATAAGTGACTATGACATACAAGTCCAAGAAGGTTATGCAAGTCGATGCTGCTCAGTGAGGTGAAAGATGGGGCAGCTGATGTGCCATGGGACCAGATACAGAGCAGGAATATGTATAGGTCACTGGCAGCAGCCAGCAGCTCCCTTCACATGGAGAAGTATCAGCAGGACAAAGTTGGCTTATGCCCATGTCCACGGGGTCCTCAAGCTGCTCCCTCTCTGCCAGCCAGAGCCCAAAATCAAACAAGCTTAATCTAAAATGTGCAATGATGCAATGTCCTCCACACGTCCTCCAGATCAAAGCCAGAGGACTCCCTAGAGCCCCCATTTTGGGATCTGGAGATGTAATGCAGCAGTCCTGTATTTCATCCACCATTCACCAGGGCAGAGAACCAGACTGAAAGCAACCATCAAACGTTTTTGCTGCTGATTTATGACTTCTGCCTAACTCCTCTAACAAGAGAGATGTATAGCAAGCAGCTCCCATCAGAAAATCACTGCTGTTCTCTGAGACACAGTGGCATAATGATCATTCCTCTCCAATCCTGGTGTCATGATCTAGCTCCTGATTACATCCTCACTTGGAATAAAGAAGTCTAGCCTAAGAAAATACACTTAAGCTTCAGGGTGTCTCTGAGATATGATCAGTCTGGAAGGCCCAAGTCTGATGGGGAAGTCTCCTCCTTATTTTGCAGATGAAAGTTCAGAGCAGTCAGAGTACTTGCCCAAAGCTATTCAGAGAGTCAGGAGCTCAAATGCCTTTTGTCTGACACCTGAGCCACCACACTGATAACTTTGAGTGTATTATATCCATTCTGCTCTTCATTAATTGCTTCCCAATGACTCCTGGCTATGGTGGAGTCAGTTTGTGCAGCCTGAACATCACGGCATGTTCTGCCGCTTTCTGAGTGCTCTCAGGAGCACTCTTTGCTCTTGGTAGCAACATCTCTTTTAGGAGCAATATCCTTCCTAGTGCTTTCAATCATCCCTTTGAGGTTCTGCTAAGGCTCTTGCATTGTCAGGATTCCATTGACTTCAACCATTCAGAGAGAACAAACAAGTTAAATATAGGCTTATTTTTCAGAAGTGAAAAATGATTTTACAGCGCTTTCTGTTCCCATCCCTCAAGCTCCTGGAACCATGTATTTCCAAAAGATCTCCAACAACCAACTTTTAAACACTTAAAAACCACGTCTGGATCCAGATCTACAAAAATGAACCACATTTATTGGGTTGCCTTCTTACAAAAAACAGCTACTTATCTTTGTGATAAGTGCATTTAACAGTTTTGACTAAAAATTTAAGTCTTAACAAGCAGACTTTATTACTGCAGCCTCTTAACAGAGCTGTTTCATAGCCATGAATTAATGTGGGTCATGTCCACATTGTAACACTAGCTTGATCATTAGACCTAAACCAACAGATTTAATGGCTTCAGAATAAATAGGACTAAACTGCTAGCTAGAAATAAATGGATTAAAATGTAGGTGTTGTGCCTCACTCTAGACCTGGAGTCTGATTGTATGCTGTCTCTTCTGCCTGGAGGTCCTGTGAGAAGACATACCAGTACCCATAAACACTCCTGACTCAGGGTGTTGAACTTGAGATTATGTCAGGGATCTTTAAAGGCAGGAACTTTCCTGTCCCTGATGAATGGAGAGTCAAAAAGTATATTTCAGACATCCAATCTGTCTTTTATTGTCCAAAAAGAAGCATAAATAAATAAATGATGAGTCACAGCATCTTCCTGTTTATGCATCTTTAGCCAAGAGGAGGTAGATTTCCATCTGAGCAACTCCACCCCATCTGCATCTATTGTCTTATTTGTCCTAGCTCCCACACTCACCACTTTTACACTCTCTCACACTTTCTGCAGCATTGTAACTCCTTCCTTGGCCCTATGTGTGTGGAAAAACTGACCTCTCTTCATAGCAGAGAAGCCGAACACCCACAATTGCCCTCGCAAGGGCACCCACCAGAAACAAGGTCTCACCAGTGCTACAGATTCAGTCCTAATAGGGGACCTACTTTTAGCATTTCTCTGTTCCCCAAAACAGATCTGCTCATGTGGCAAAACAGACCTAGGCACATTTTGTCAAAAGACATCTGCAAACTGTCCTAGACTCTTTCATAAGCTGGAATCTTGCAAAAATCTGAAGCCCTCGTGACATGGATCTCTGCTCTACCTGGTTTCATGCCACAGTGAAAGTTGTAAGGCAGATGCATGCCACAGTGAGGAAAGGAGAAAGGAAATGCAAGTGGGCTTGTGAAGGTGAGGCCACTTAATCCTCATCTTCCACCATCTATCAGATCCCACATCTTCCTCCTCTCTGAGATTCCTACTGGCTCTGACCAAGACTTCACATTGGAAGATGCTTTTGTGCGAGAAGGGACAGGACTAACAGCTGCACTCAGGGCACCAGGTAGAAACACCCCCTTGTGCAGGTTGGAGGAGGCCACAGCAGAAAAGATAGTGTGGGGGGTTTTATTCCCAGTTCCAACTGAACTGTCCTCCAACAGCCCTCCCACCACACTTGTACTACTGGATCCTGTGTAGCAGTAATGGAATACGGACAGTGGTTTCCAAAGAGAAGATTTGAAACATGGTTCATAGATTTCAACAAAAGGAATAATCAGCAAACATGGGGAATTGTCCTTAGGGAGAAAAATCTAAATCAGTAATGCAAGTGAAAGACAGCCTATGTGCTACCAGAGGACATTGTGGATGTGTTTACTCATCACAAGAGACCAATTAGTGCATCGGAAGGCATTAATGCCAATCAACTAATGTAATAATTGACTATATGCAAAAGACTAATTCATTTCAAATGTGATAAAAAGAGTTTGCTTAACCCAGCAACGAAGGTGTTTAAACTCACCCATTTAATTTCACAACCAGGACAAGCTCAAACAGATGAAGCGAGTCAGTTACTATGTTTCATCTGACAGGTAATAATTTCTGATGATATGTTGACTTAATTCTCTTGCAATCACATGAACATGCCCTTAATTAAGCACACAAAGGCAATCTGTCCTGATGAGCAGGGTAGAGAGGAAGTACAGTGAGAGATGACAGTGACAGCAGACACCAGCTGGTGACATGGGAATCAGAAAGGAATTTTATAACAAATGGAAATGCTGTCCTATGAGTAACGATGATCATGACAGTAAGGGCAGAGAAGGCAAGGATAAACTCAGATAGACTGAAGTACCTGCAAGAGTTAGGAATTAGTGGGATATATGAGGGGCTCTATAGAAGAGGTTCTTGAATTACATAGGAAGTAAGTGGAAGATGAAGAAATGCAGGGCTACTCTTAGCAGGAAATGAGAACACATAGCAAGTGATCCCGGGTGCACAAGGAAGAGTGTGGCCAGTGGTCAAGAGAGTTGATCTTCTCCCTCTACTATGGCATGGTGAGGCCACATCTCAAGTGCTCTGTTCACTTCTGGGCTTCCCAGTTCAAGAAAGACATGGAACTACTGGAGAGGAGTCCAGCGGAGGGCTACAAAGATGGTGAGGGGACTGAAGCACCTCTCTTCTTATGAGGAAAGGCTGAGGCAGCTGGACCTGTTTAGCCTGAAGAAAGTGTTAACATCTCTCAATGTTTACAAATATCTTAAGGAAAGGTGTCAGAGTATGAGGGCAGACTCTTTCCAGTGTTGGGATGAGTGTGTGACTGAGTGAAAGCTGGTATATCCCATACCGTGCTCCAGATGTAGGAAAAGGTTAAACTGGGATGTATTACCAACAACAGAAAAGGTTAATAAGGGCTGGGAGAAGAGTCCAGAATGGGATAACACAAGTTGAATCCCAGTGGGCAGAATTTAATAAATCAGGGGTACTTAAGGAAGCAGTCAGAGACACTTCAAACCCATTAGTAATTATCTTTGAGAACTCTTGGCATTCCCATAGGGCAGATGAAGGGTAAACACAGTATCTTTAAAAAGCAGGCCCAGGAGGAAACCAGAAATCCCAGCTCAGTCAAGCCACCTTCTGTACCGGGAAAGACCCCTGCCCTCCCTGTAGACTGATCCGTTTGTAAGTGCTGGGAACATAATGAGGTGATTGGTGCAGGTAAGATGGATTTATCGAGGAGAAAACACATCAAATCAAACCTGTTTCCTGTCAGATAATCTTGTGGTATGGGAGGAGGCAGGAAATGAAGTACCACTCTTGCATTCTCCAGCATGAAATCCTAACACAAAATCAGCAGAGTACAGCTGCAGTTCTGGTTAAAAGAGATTTGCTATGGGAAACTGTCTTCTGCAAAATGCACTCTCAAATACAGGAACATCTCAAAAGGATTGGGCATCATTTTGGTCTGTACTTTTACTGATTCCCAGGCAGAAAAAGAAAGGAACCTTACAGTGAGTCTGGGAGGGCTCCAGAGAACAGACTCAGGTAGAATATAAATGACTTTATTAAAGCAAACTAAAAGTCTGTAGTGCCCAGGGAAAAAGGGTGGCTTTCATGTGGATGGCAAGGACAGGAGAGCCAGAATTGGGTCATGTGAAGCAGTTATTTTGCTTTTTCCATTGCTTGTAGAGCTGGAGCTGGAGTCCATTGTCCAGGTAACCTTACAAGCCAGAGGGAGTCAGGACAGGAGAAGGGTTGGAGGTTTCTAGTGGAGAGTTTTGGTGTGAGTTGCAACCTGGCACAGCTCCCAGCTGGAAGAAACCCAGCATGAAGACCACAAGCACTGCACACAGCAGGAACCAGGGGGCAGAATAGGGGCATCCATGTAAGCCTGAGAGAATGAGGGTCTTGGAGGAATCACCATGGTGTCGGTGCCAGGATTTGCAGTGTCCCAGCTCCAGCATGTGCTGGTAAGACTGACCCCTGTTCCTAAGCCCAGCCCAAGGTTTCATGCCCACATTCTTTGGGGTCTTTGTAAGCTTAGGGGAAAACAGCACTGTCTGTGAGAGGCCTTTGCTTGGGTTTTCCCTACACAGACCTGGGCTTCATGGTTTCCTCCAGTCAATACCCATCTATAGCATGGGCCTTTCTCCCAGTGCTTGGGCAAAATAAACCCAAGGGGTGCAAGGCACTGCCTGGGAACAGAAAGATGCATGTGTTCAACAGCAGGGGCTGATGGAAAACCCACAGGTGCAAGACAAGTAGGGTAAAGGTAAACCCCCTCAGTCCAGTTCCCTGACTAATGCCCGGGGTGACACAATGCAGGTGAGTCAGCAAGGAGGGAGGGATGCAGCACCCCTCTGCTCGAGCTCCCCACAGGGTCCCTGGCCCCCTTGCCACCCCCTAGTTCTGCTGCCAAACCTTTCTGGGCACACCTGGCACCCAGGGACAGACTGCCTGCATGTATTTACCCCCTCCCCAGCACAGTGTCACCTGTGCTCAGTCACTCTGCACCTAAGGGACCCCACCAACTCATGAGACGAAAGCATTATTCATCAGCACCTGGGAGAAAGGGAAGCTGATGTTTACTTTCACAAGGAATTTATTTTTTTACACCATTCCCTGCCTCAGGGGATGCTTCTGCAGCTGGCACTGAGTAGGATAAGCCAGGACCATGACAAAGGAATCACATCTTCTTAAATCTGAAGGATCCTTTCCCAGGCACCAGTCATGTTGGGCTGCTGCCACAATAGTTTGAAGGGATTCAGGTGGGCACGCCGCTGAGGAATGGATTCACATCAACATTTAGAGTCAAGCCTAATGTCATCTGTCCACAACTTGAGCCACGTGAGCCAGCCAACACTTCTCCACTTGTTTTACATAGCCTGCACCCAAGCTGCTCCCCCATGCCACTTACTGGTACAGCAGAGGTCTTTGGAGATGGGTTCATCTTTCAGCAAAGCCCTCTCAGCCACAACAGGGCCCTCAGCACAGAGCTATACAGTTTGCTCTGCCCCTGCTCATGAGGTGGAAGCAGTCAGTATCTCATCTCCACAACTCCCCATTCTCCCCCCAGGCTGCAGGCAGAGCATGTGGGACCTTCTTTCCTCACATTGCCTAAAAGCAGATAGGTTTTGTCGCTAACCTGGAAGAGAAAAATCATCCCAACCCACCCAGTTAGCATGGCTGCTGGAATCTCTCTCAAGTACTGAGCTAATCAGACCCACCCTAACTTTTTCCCTGTTCTCCTTGCCCAGCCCAACATCTCTTTCCACATCCTGCACAGAGGCAGGACTTGGTGCTGCCAGCCCCAAAGTCCCCAACAAACTGCTTAGGGACACACATACACACACACACACACACTCCACCAACACGCTCACACCCACACCCACCCCTCCAATGCCTCCTGCAGAGAGACCCCTCCAATGTTCACGCTTCCCAGGGAATCCACAGCACCTCATCTCCAGCTCAGTCCTACAGTGAGTGGCTCAATGACATTCCCTGAGAACTCCCACCTCCACTGCACTGGGTCCACCAGGACCTGACACTTCCCGGCTCTCCGGTGCTAAGACCTGCTCTGGCTGATCCTCTTGAGACCAGTCTGTGCCCAGCTCAGAGGTACACACAAACTGGGGCACTGCTGGGAAAGGGTTAAAGCCCCAGCCCTTGCATATTGGTGGGGAATTTTGGAAACCACAAGGGATTCAAGCTGCTTTGTAACAGGGTGTACAAGTAAACCCAAAGAACCACAGGCAGTTTGCTGTGTGGTTTAGGAAGCTCTCAGCTAATTGCTACCTCCCATCTGAGGCGGTGCTGGACTGTGTAGTAATTTAGATGCAAAACAAGATCAAGACATTCACCTGAACTCGATCAAGCCAGAAAAGAGAATTTACCTGCAACTTATAAACCTGCTTTACAGAGGAGGTTGTAAAACCAGAGACCCTTTGGTCCAAAAGGCAAGGAAACAATTAATATGTTCTTATGGGAAAGCAACTCCTACACGTACAAGACATCAGATTTAGTGTAGACCCAACATGTACGTGAGGAAAGCAAGCTTTGTGAGGTATTTCTGTTATTGAATGAGATGTTATTGTGCAAGAAATACTATATAGCTTGTTGGCTGGGAGCAAAGATGTAGGAAGGTGTTATTAGAGCCATTACAGACATTTGATATGTCATAAAAACACAAGCCTAGGTTCTGCTTGAGAAAGATGCTGGTTTGAGAAATATGCTGCTTAGAGAAAGGCAGCAGTGTAAATACTGACAAAAGGCACTGCAGATTTTGAGAAGTATGGAAAGTATGTTCCTACGGAGGCATTTTCTATCCCCCAAGCATCTCAAGCTGATAGATGTCTGAAAAAGTTTCTATGGATGTTGGTTATCTTTCTGATTCAAGACTCTAACTAGCCTAGATTATTCCTTAACTGAGTGTGATGACAAAACTCTTTGAAGAAGTTTAGTGTGAATTTTCTTCACCTTTTACAAACCTTTGTGCAATTACTCCTTCACTCCTTTTTTTACATAAATCTGGTTTATGTTGCACATGCCGAACTCCCATATTGTTAGCATGGCAACTCAAAAAATAGAGAGTATATGCAAGAATCAGGAAATATTTGTTTGGCAGCACATAGACAAGCTCCTTAGAAAATTCAGAAAGACCAGAAGGATATTAGGAAGAAAAAGATGGTGGGATATTTAAAAAGAAATTAAGTGTCAAGACTTACTTTAAGGATTAATATAATTAAAAAGACAACTTTCACGCTGGAGGACTTTATGAACATAGCAATGTTTGTCCAGTTTATCTGAAATGAAATCTTCACTTCTGCAAGTCTTTGAATAATCTAAAATGGCATCTCACCGGTTGAAATTCATTCACATAATTTCTCTACTATAAAAAAAAAAAAAAAAAAAAAAAAAAAAAAAAAGAGAGAGAAGCAAAAATAGTTTTTCTAAGACCAGAAGAATCCACAAAGCTATAAGCTGAAAATTTCAACAAGTGAACTCCACAAGGACACTGACTCATTGCAAGGACACAGAGGTAACACAAACAGCCTGCTTCAGATCCAGACAAGTATCAAATAATTGCACTTTCTTTCTTATTTAGGTCTTTGAAAAGATCATTCAAAACCTCTGAACTGAACATGTAAATGTGTCCTCTATCCTCATCCCTCAGCACTCATCACACCCTCTCTGTAAACAACCTCAGCAAGACAAATAACTGAAATGAAAGAGTTTATCACATAGCACAATTCCCAGACTCAGCAAAGTTTCAGCAAAATGACATATCAGAGGCTTCTGTGTTCTGGGTGGGACAAAGCATTTAAAACACTACCCATAAGTCAGACTGTCACCTTCATAGATGTTAATGGATTTTTTAAACATTCTTGTTAATTCAGCATATCCCTGTTAATCTCATGATTGCAACATTTTCCTCAAGATGAAATACAAACAAAATTTCAATGAGAAAGTACCCCAGTAGGATTTGGTTGTGATTTACCTAACTAGTGAGATCTCAAGACAAGTCTTTAGATGACTTCTTCTGAATAATAGGCTTAGAGGACTTCTTTGATTTCACAGAGCTTATTAATATCACCTGTGCTTGTCCATTCAGCCTGTGAGTTTTATCCTTGACATGCCATAAGGACTCTCCAACAAGGAAATGGTGAAGTCTCCTGTCTGCTACTGATACTTGCAGCTCTTCTACTAATTTGGGCAAAACGGTGAGCCCACTTAGAGCTGTAATCCCTGCAAGGCCTTTCTGCAAAGGGGTTGCAGATAGCATGAAATACACTTCACTGCCTGCTTACTTTAACATCCTAAAAAATACCCTTGTCCTGAAAAACCCTGGGCAAAACCATCCAGGAAACCCTCTGGAGTGGAAAGCCCATCCCCATAAACCATAGTTAAAAGACAGTATGTTAGGAAAAACAAGGCAGCACATGTCAGTGCCTCGAGTGGTGCCCACACTGGGGTGAGATTCTGGAAGCTAAAGTGGGTCAGTGAGTTATTGCATTCCAGAGACAATGGGTGCCCCACTTCTAAACTGTGCCCTGAATTACCAAAGCCTTTTGACACATCAGTCCAGGATTTCAGAGACAAGAAGATTTTAAAACTGCAAATGAACTGCAATTAATGGAACTGGAATAGAGCCAAAATAGCAAGACAAAAGAAAGCCCCTGCCCTTGCACCAAAATTACAGAGAACCTGAATCCACCCAGGTGAAGTGCAAGTGTCTCACCTCACCTGGATCATCCTCATTAAATCCCTGTCCTCAAAACACTTTCCAGCTCCATCATCTCTTCCACTCTTTCTCCTACCTTTCAGTGAGACCTCTCAGAAGCATGGCCTCTCTAAAAAAGCTACACATACTGTAGGACTTTATCCAGTTCCCAAACATATTCTATGATTTTGTGATTCAGTGATCTCTCCTTGCTAGCAAATAGAGGTATTGTAGTGAGTAACTGCAGCTTTTGCTTTCTTCAAGCCACAGCAAGTATTTTTAGAGGAATTAGATCCTTGTCAAACAACAGCAGTAGCATCACAGCCAAGCTTCCTGGAATTATCTTTTGTCTTGCAGCTACCAAAGCTAAAATTCAAGACAGTGCAGATTAGCAGAGAGGTGGATGACATTCAGGATGTTTGTCAGCATTGTGAAAAGTTAGGATCAAATCTGAGGCCACTGTATTTACCTCCCAGAATCAACATGCCAGGCTTGTGATGCAGAATCGTGGAAAAATGGAGATGGGGAAGTCTGCCTAGCAATTCATTGATACCTGAGGCTGGATTAGTGGATTAGTATTGCTCAATATACTTTTACTAATCCAGTAAAGGAAATGAGCAGTAAGGTGACAACCAGTTCATTGCTCACCCCCTTCTCAGCTGTATTTATGAATATATTAAATAGCAATGACCATAAATTAACACTAGTTAGTTACACAATCATAGAGAACTGGGATGCAAAGTGACCTGGGGAGAGCCAAGAAGGGGTCAGGCCTATCCTTGTGATTACAGAGAGATGTTTATCTAGCCTGTTCTTTGAGATTCCCGCACTGGGAATTTCAAGCCTGCCCAGATCACACATTTCAGCACCTAGAGATCCCACTATCCCTAGGATGTCCTCCATTGTCATTGCTACAATGCACTCTCCTAACTTTCTACCTCTCTAGCAGAGAGAACAAGTTCTTCCTTCTATTTTATGCATTTAAAAGTTGGCATTGGGCCCCTTTCACTCTTCTCTGTGAAACAGGAGTGGTTCGTTTTCTCTCACTTCAGTGTTGGGCCCTAAGTTCTTCTGCAAGGACAGACCTTTTTAAAGATATCGGTAAACAGTCCTAAAGCATATAGGAACTTGCTTTTCTTAGTCACCTCTTCCAGACCATGCACAAACAGAACAGAAGACAATAGGCCACAGTCTGAAAAATCCCTGCTCTAGACCAAACAACCCTGGTCCCATCCATGGATCATGTTCCCTCACCCTCCAGTTACATCTGTTGCATTCCTCTGAACCCTCTCCCACTGGTACACAGCCTTCCTGAAGGGCAGTGCCAGAGCTGGTCATATTACTGCCATGTGGGCATGATCCACACTAAAAATTCGTTGGAACTATTTCATGTGTCCTGCAAACAATGCCGTTGTTTATACATCCCAGGGATGACTAAATTTTCCTTTCTTTTTTGCAACACCATGACTCTGTTGACTTATGGTCAGCTGATAACTGCTACAGCCACCTGCAAAGCCCTTTCTATACAGCTGCTGCCTCCCCAGATGTCTGCCTCTCCCTTGTTTGTACAAAGGACTATTCCTGCATCCAAGGCCGAAACCTGCACCATCTTCCTTGAAATAAATCCCTTCTCTCTCGTCAGAGCTAACAAATACAGTGAGCAAAGAGCTGATGGGGCTGGGCACATCACAGTCAGCAAGGAGGGACAGCACGTGGTCTATAACACTGGAAAATAAAACTCCATAATGCCAGCTGAAAAAGAAAATATTTTAATTATTCAAAAAAGGCTTAGTTCAGCCTCTCTGCTGTGATACCTGGCCACCCTAGTAGTCAACTCCCTGGCAGCATCTGTTCCATCAGTGATCAGACACATTGTTCATTTTTTGATTAAACCTCTGCTTCCAGGTGGGAATTTATTCCAACACCTCCTGGTTCCTTGTTGGTGTTCTGCAAGACACAGCCCAAAGAGCACATCTCTCATAACAGTCTGGCCAGCTGATGGTGGGATTGCAATGCTAGCACCATGCAGCTCTGGTTACCATGGGTGAAAAAGAAAGTTCAGGTAGGGATTCCCAGAAGCAAAAGTGAAAAGTGTGGCTTCCCCAGTTCCAGAGCCGTACCCAGCACAAGCTGCCTCCCCACAAAAGCCTCCTCATGACACAGCACCCACTTGCACATCACACTTCACCTGTGGAGGGAAGTGAACCTGTGAGCTCCCAGCAAGGTGGAGCTTTAATATCTACCTGGGGCTTTACCCCTCAGCTGCCTGGAAGGTGAGGTGGATAAAACAGGTCATGGCATCTCTCAACCACATTGACCAGGAAACCCATCAGAGTCATCCTGGCCTTTCATACTCACTTCAGCCAAAGCTGAAATTCAAAGCAAAATAGCAGCAAGAAACAGGAGGATGGATGAAAGGGAAGTCAGGAATTTTCCATAATATGTATCTTTTTTTTATCAAAAGGATAAAGTCTGGAGAGTTTTGACTTAATAATTTTACTCTGAAATACTCCATGGACTAGAGGTGTGAGAGGTGTCTCAGGTAGGGTGGCCTTACATATCCTGCTCCCCAGGAAGACCAGGGCACCCCACCTCTACAGGTGATGAGAACAAGCCAAGCAGATCCATGGTAACACCTATCTCTTATAAATTGTCCTCTTTAATTTCTCTTCACTCTAAAGAAAATTTTAACAGGCATCAAGCATCTCAGGTAGCTCAGATCACAGATAAAGGAAGGGTCCATCAGGTTTTCTGCATATCATCTTCCCTTCGTATCAGGATCTCCTAATCACTACAACCTCCCTCACTAATTAGACCTCAAATGACAGGCTGAGACAGTTGGGGCTGTTCGGTGTAGAGGAGAGAAGGCTCTGGGGAGACCTTATAGCACCTGCCAGTGCCTAAAGAGGCTTCAAGAGAGCTGGAGAGGGATTTTTTACAAGGACATGGATAAAAAGGGCAAGGGGGAATGGATATAAACTGACAGATGGCAGGTTTAGACGAAATAATAGGAATTCTTGTCTGTGAGAGTGGTTGGGAACATGCACCAGTTGCCCAGAGAAGCTGTGGATTCTCCATCCCTGGAAGTGTTCAAGGCCAGGCTAGGTAGACCTTTGAGCAGCCTGGTCTAGTGGAAGGTATCCTTTTAAGGTCTCTTCCAACCCAAACCATTCTATGATTCTATGACTGAGGAGTGAGTACTTTAGCACCCAAAAGCCCTACAGCTTTCCCTGCTGCAGTTTATCATGCAGGACACTGTTCACACACCTGGCAGTGCAGTCAGCCTCCCAGCTCATACACAAACCAGGTATCAGGTTCTCTTGCCATTGTGAAATACTTGTAGTTAAAAGGTACACAAAAGACTGTAAAATCCAAAATTTCTCCACATGCACAGCTTCTGTAGCACAAAAGAGCATTTGCAAGGGCCCCAGAGCTCAGTGAGGTGGATGGGGCAGCCCCACGTCACCAGGCTATGCAAATCATGACAGACCACAGCCATGCTTGCACCACGTCCCCAGCAATCTCAGCAAGAAGAACTGAACCTGTCCCTTAACAGGAGGGGAGGAGGGCTGGAGAGGACTGATGAGAGTACCTGTAAGGCCCTGGGATGCTGCATCATCCCTGTTTGACCATCTGCTGGGAGAACTCATGCAGTGGCCACACAATGAGCCAGCAGTGCCACTGAGCCAGAGCGAGAGGGCCTCACAGATATTTTTCTTTCTTTTGGCATCTGCAGTGGCTGTTTCCAGCCCATTAGCTGTTCTGTCACTGCCTAGGTGTGGATGCTTCCACTCCTGGGGCACAGATGAGGCCCCACTGATGGATTAACCACCTCAATAGGCAACATGAATGGCAGGCTTGATTTGTGCACTGAGCTGACAGAAGGAATTGGATTTTAATCTCATGCTGATATGGGTCATATCCTCAGCTCACAGCCTGAATCACATCCTCACCTCACATTCCTGACCCACCTTGTAGCACAATCCAGTCCCATTGGCAAGGAAATGGTGAGGGCTAATTCAAGCACATCAGAGAGAGCAAAGGAGGAGCTGTGCCTGAGAGTCCCATTATAACTGGTGGAATACTGGTGCAGCTGAGCCCTCTTTAAACCCGGCCCACAGAAGGAAAAGTTTAAGCCCTGCCTTCTTTTTTTTTTAAGGAGTTTGGAGAGATCTTTTTGGACATGGACATGGACAAAGAGCCATCGAACCACAGCTGCATGCATTTGCTTTCCTGGCCCCCTAAAAACACAGCCTCCCAGAAACAGCAAACCTATCCATATAACAGGAACCAGGTCTGGTCCTTGATTTGGTAAGTGCCCTGCAAATAAATTACATAATAAACCTCTGATTACATAAAGTGCATTGCACAATGCATTATATAAATCTCAGGTCATGGCCTAATCAACCACCACTCAGCTCTCTTACATCAAGAAAAATTAATCTGAGGAGCAGCAAGCAAAGGGGAGGAAGAAGTGAATGCTCTCCCTCTCTTAAGACGGAGTGTGGTATGCATGTGGCATGTGGCACGTGGCACATGTGCCCACTGAGCACATCTCCATCCCCAAGCCAGCCCAAGAGGAGCAGCTTCCAGCCAAACTCAAGCTTTTGGCTCAATGGCCACCTACAGGATACTTGAATGGGAGGGGAGATTTATGCACCCCTCAGAAAACAGACCCATAATCACAACCACCTCACCGTTAACCTCGTCTGGCTCTAATGGGATTGCCCAGGGGCACAGAGTGTCCATCAACCTCTGTAACACACCTTGGAGGGAAGAAATGAGAAACTGCTCATGAATGCATTGCTCAAAAAGGCCTGGTTTTCTTTTCTGACACCTTTTGATTTCAAATCAGCAGGAAATAGCCAAGACAAATTTTTCGATGCTGACAGTGATAGAGGAAGTTTCACAGCAGCAGAAGGAAAGCCAGAAAAAACTGGGAATTCTATGCTGAATCTAGTGCCAGAGGTGCCCCTAAGATACATGACAGAAGCCAAAGGTCCCACTTTTCTGCCCTAATATGCAGTTTTTTCCATAAAAAAAAGGATTGGGGTTTCATAGTTTTTAAAGCCCAAGAACAACACTGAATTAGACACAGCATTTCCAATCAATCCACCACAGGGGTGGCAGGTGGGACCTGCTCTTTCTCCTGGAAAAGTGCTGTTAGAGATCCCTGAGGTTACCTGTAGCTTTAATACAACCCTTTCAATCAGTTTCAACAGGTCTTGTACAGGATTTTGAGCATGCAAGCATTTCAGGGCAAGAAACATCTGCAAAAGTTCCCATCATGTCTTGCAGAATCAGACTGAATCAGCAGGGGTGTCAGTGAAAATGGTTTGTAACTACTGCAGGTTTCAGTGAAAACAGCATCCATTAAATAGGAAAAGCATAAATCTATAGGGGACATATGTTGAAAATAAACAGTGAGGTTTCAGCTGTGCCTTGAAGTAGCATGGAATGGCCCAGAGGCAAAGAAGTGCTGGGAACTGGTTGGTCCATTGTGCCAGACATGCAGATAAGTTTTGAGTACCAGCAGAGAGGCTGAGAGTTGCAAGAGGAGGAGAAAGGCCCTATCTGAGGGTTGATTTTGCAGCTGGGCTGTTTCATGGAAGGTGAAATTCTGAAGAGAGAGATGGGGATGCAGGAAACAGCAAGAGCAGTGCAGAGAAATCCTCATGGGATATTTCTGAGCCTTGGAGGCAGATGCTTTCTAATGGCTCTTCCGATGAGAATAGCCATAAAAGAATCCAAGAGGAGATAGGATTTTGTGTTCTGCCACCTTTCCCTTTGGTCACAGATGCACCAGCTGTCACCAGGGGCATACAAGAGGTGGGTCGATTGGATGACACCACAGATGGAGGTTACACCTCCCTGGCACTTCCCAATACAGCTGGCAGCACACTTAGGGGGGAAAAAAAACAACAAAATAAACCAAAACCTTGCCCTGTGTAATAAAATCTGAAGGGAAATTGTGAGAGATGAGAAGGGAGCCAGAGCACATTCCCTGTGACCAACCATCCCCAGGGAGAGAGTTCCCACCATGTCTTCTGCAGAAAGGAATGAGTAAAGGGGAAGTTAGCACAGACACGACGGGGCATGCAGGTGTGCACGGACAGACCAAGGAGACAGCTTTCCTCCTTGGGTGATGGGAATGGGGAGCATAAATCAGGAGACCTTTCTTGCAGCCAAGATCTCCATGGGTCAGGTCAAACAGGTCCTCAGGAGTCAAGGATTCTGCAGACAGATCAATGTGCTGAAGCCTGGATGTGGCATCAGGAGAAATTCAAACACTTGGAGCCTGCCTGTGCCCAAAAGCCATTGCAATAGCAATGGGTTTAGGTTGGAGGCAGAGGATAGGGTGTTGCTCCTAGCTACTCCTTCCACCCATCCTCCTTTTCTTCCAGAAATGGTGTTATCTAGGGGTTGTTCAGTACACAAAGGCTCTCTGTGCCAAGGCTAGATTTCTGAGTCACTAGATGAAAAGCAAACCCATGCCACCAGGGAGATAATGCCTGTAACGCAAGAGTGAGAGAGCTATTGCACAAGGCACTGGGTTCCCAACTATTGCTGCCCCACACACAGCCAAAAGCTGTGGGCTTTAGTGCTCCACATAAAATTCCCTGAGCAGACACAAGATGCCAACCCCATGGGACGCTCAGGTTGGCTACACCTCCTGTTTGTCCGGTTGGGAAACTGGTTTTGCAGTGTGACCAGGGAAACCTGGCCTCAGCGATGCCTGCACCAAATCCTCCCTTTGTGTGAAATGGTGTTGAACAGGTGCTTCCACTCAGGCTTTCTCCAAAGAGTCTGTGCCACCCACACCTCTGTCCCACACAAACTGTGTGTTCAGGGGATCCCAAATAATCCCCAGCACAAACAGGCTTTGCGCCATGACCTGGGAGATAATCACCCACAGCATTCTTGGTAAGATCAGGCTTTGCAGCTTGTACTAATACAAAGCTCCCATCAAAGACAAGTGAAAGAAAACAGAATTTGACCAAAAGGTCCCATGGGTGATCCTGGCAAGACTTAGTAACCATCAGGCAATCCAGAATCATGTTTGATGCACAGGCTGATGGCTCACAGGGCTTTTTGTCACTGTGGGTTGTAGCACAGGATTGCTCAAGATGCAAAAGGGAGGTGAGACCCTCTGGCTGCAGAGGATCCCTCCATGGGCCATGCAGCATCAGGGAATTCCCGGGTCAGGGAATGGATGGGGATGAATACACTTTGCACCAAAGAACGAGGCTCAGAGGAGAACCCTGCTTAAGCTCAGGGTCAAACCATGTGCCAAAGCCAAGCCACAGAAAATACTAATGGCACCTTCTCAGCCAAGAAATGGCTATGTTGTCACAAGGTAGGCACTGCACAATTAGGGTTCCCGGCAGGGCACTGGCCCATCAGCAAACCCTCAAGGTTTTCTCAGGCCTCAGATGTAATGCAGGGGAGTCAGCACTGACCTTCTTCAGCCCATGGTCTTCACCCGAGGACCAGGGATTCCATACTCAAATCCCTTCTCTCCTCAAGAGAAATGAGACACAAAAGAAATGAGACACAAAACTGAAGTGATCGACCCCCAGGCTAACAGCCACTGTGAGTGTCAGACAGACGTAGGTGAGATATCCATATCTCTCCTTTGGAAAGCTCTCCCAGTTTGCACAAAATAATCTGAAAGAGAACACACAAATCACTTCCTTCATGGGCATGGCAGAGGGCTTTCAGCAGGAGAGCTCACGAGAGCCCTTCACCTCAGCGCCCTCTCACTTGGGCATACATGAAAGGCTTGGGTTCCAGCCTCTGTAGGTGGGAAGGGAGCCAGACCTGGATTTCCTGAAACCACAGGATAGGATAGAGAGGTAAAAAGGTAGAAAATAGGAAGGTAGCCAGGGAAGGAAAGGAAGCCAGCTGTAGAGGACAGACCAGGACTACATACCTTCCCCTGGCTGAAACTAAAAAAGATAGAAATGGTGAGTCCTTGGCTTGAAGAGCTGTATTCTCAGCCTGGAGTATTTTGGGAATTTAGAATCCCCTGCTGTGCAGTGTACAGAGTCTAGAACAGTTAATACCATGTTTCTAGATGGGAAAGTCCACTGGGGTCAGAGGTGCTGTCCCACAGCAGCCTCCTTCCCCAGGCATCCCGGGGTAGCACCATCACCTGTGTGTGACCAGATCCATCCCAGAAGCCGCACAGTGGAGTCCATCCCTCCCCAGGCTCTATCATGATAGAGAACATGGTTCTTCCTCTCCTTTTTTTCCTTAGCCATGGCTAAGGAATGGCAATGGAAAGTGATTTATCTATATAGACGGAGACAGGTAGCAATGACGTTCAGAGTGATAGCAACCATTGGACTTAATTATATAGGCATCATTGTATACTTTTTGCCACAGTAAAATATTTGCTAGCACTCTTCTGTCATATCTCTTAGTTGCCATGAAAGTTAGGATGTTTTCAGGGTCTAATCAGTATGCACAAGATCAGACACAGCATAAAGCTGTGACAGAAACAATCCATACCATATGAAAGGAGGGATTCCAAGTGATTTGCACCAAGGAAGAGCTTGTCTGCTTGGCTCAAATCAGCCAACAGACCTCTAATTTTAGTGACACCCAGCTGCTCAAAAGTTCTGTCTTATAAGGGATCCATTGCTTGGGGAAGACCCTTTGCAACCAAGGTTTCATGTCAGGTTGTGGTCAGAGCAGAAGCAGCAATGCTGACGCAGAGCTCAGGTGAGAAGTGCTGCAGAGACAGCCTGGTGATGCTGTGTTCATGGCTTGAGACAGAGAAGGCTTTTCTGCACCACCTTTCCTTGCTTCCTTCCTCCTAAGGCATGGGAGAAACACCAGCACAGTGCTGAGGGCAGGAGAAGGCAGGTTATCAGGCAGCTCAGTAAGTGAGCCTCTTCTTTGTCATCCTTTTCAGCCTTTTACCTTTTTAATTCTGTTGCTTATCTGCTGGGAGAGCTTTGGGCACCACTTGCTGTGCAGCTATCTCCTTATCTTCCTCTCTACAGCCTCTTTGTTCAAGGGCAATGAAAGGATCCAAGGCAAGGGAAACTCACATCTTCTTGGAGGCATGGACAGATACAGACCATGGAGGTAACATGGGGACACTCACCTTCCTGTCCTTGGGTCACCCAGGCACACCTTGCACCTTCGACTGCTGCTGTGTACTCTCCTCTCTCTCCTTGTGGGGCTTGGCTCCATCTCACACCAAGATCAGTGATAAAAGCAGGGAATAAATAAATACAGTAAATTGAGAAAGATCAGCTCATCAGGCCAAGTGCAAACACTACAGAGTCATCCAGAAAACATCCTGTAACGTGCAAACAGGAGCTGATAGAGATCCTCTTCCAAGGGATGAGCTTGTTCATAACTGATGGATTCCCTTGGCCAAAACCACCTCCTGCATATCTGGGTGTGAGCACTGCTATCTGCTGCTGCATCATGCACAGCCCAGATCTCTCCTGGGCAGAGGGCAATTCTCAAACTGGAGAGAATGGAAGCATCAACAGGGGCAGATCTGTTGTCCTCATTAGCCCATCCTGTCAGGGAGCATTTCAGGATGAAAGTGGGGGAAGAAACATGCCTTTTTATCTTGTCACATTCTTGCATATGGGAGGGAATAACTGAATCCCTGTGGCAAGTTCTGCCTAGCAGAGCAAGCCCAGATGCAGAGCCTCACTCTGCAGCCCACATAAACGTCATCTTGGGAAGATCTCTTGGGAGTCACACCACAAAAGGGCTCAGTGCCTGGCAACAACTACAACAGTGGAAAAAAAGCCTCACCATGGAGTCTGGGCTCTCAAGGCACTGTAACACAATTAGTCTCACCAACTCATTTCCTTACCCTGGGGAGGCTGAACCATGGGAAGCCACCTGAATCCTCTCACAGGAAGGGCTGTGATGTGGAGGATGCCCAGCAAATCAGGTGGTATCAAACCTGCACTGCACAGGGCATTGCTGAAGAAAGGGGCACCTTAGGAGCACTCAAGGAGGGGTAATGAGGCAAGACAGCAGCAGGATGAAGCAACAACTTGGGCAGCAAAAGACATGAGCAGGAAAACCTGCTCTTGGGTCAGATTCCTTAGTCTGGGCCAGGTCACACCACTCTATCCCATTCCTGTCATTACTGTTGCTGACCTTGCAGAGCAGACTCTGACATCCAGCGAGCTTCAAGGCAGATGGACAGTAACCATCAAAGCTGACCACTGGCATCACTCAGGCTGAAGAACTCCACACCCTGTGTGTCCGGTTTGCACGGCCAGGTTGTGGTAGCAGGGGGGCTACAGGAGTGGCTTCTATGAGAAGCTGCTAGAAGCTTCCCCCATGTCTGGCAGAGCCAATGCCAGGCAGTTCCAGGCTGGACCCACCACTGGCCAAGGCTGGGCCAGTCAGGAATGATAGTAATGCCTTTGTGATAACATATTTAAGAAGGAAAAAAAGGTACTGTGCAGATGTAATGAATGAGCAGGGTGAGAACATGTGAGAGGAACATCCCTGCAGACACTCAGGGCAGTGCAGAAGGAGGGGCAGGAGCTGCTCCAGGCTCTGGAGCTCAGATTCCCTTGCAGCCCCTGGAGCACCCCATGGTGAGGCAGCTGTACCCCTGCAGCCCAGGGAGGACACTGAGGAGCAGAGATCCACCTGGAACCCCTGAAGGAGCCCAGGCTGGAGCAGGGGGATGCCCGACAGAGGGCTGTGAATCTGTGGGAAACCTGTACTTGAGCAGGTGGATGCCCAACAGAGGGCTGTGAATCCATGGGAAACCCGTACTGGAGCAGGTGGATGCCTGAAAGAACACTTTGGACATGGGAAGCCCATGCGGGAGCAGGCTCCTGGCAGGACCTGAAGACCTGTGGAGAGGAGCCCAGGCTGGAGTAGGTTTGCTGGTAGGGTTTGTGACCCTCTAGGGGACCCACACTGGAGCAGCCTGTTCCTGAAGGACTGCAGCCATGGAAGAGTGAGCCGCACTGGAGCAATTCCTGGAGAATTGTAGCTGTGGGATGGACTCACACTGGAGATGTTCATGGAGAACTGTCCCCTGTGGGAAGGACCCCACGCTGGAGCAGGGGAATGACTCCTCTCTGGAGCAGCAGCAGGAACAATGTGGGATGAACTGACCATAACCCTCATTCCCATCTTCCTGTGGCACTGTGGGAGGAGGTAGAACTGGGA
This sequence comes from Aphelocoma coerulescens, assembly GCF_041296385.1. NCBI lineage: Eukaryota > Metazoa > Chordata > Aves > Passeriformes > Corvidae > Aphelocoma > Aphelocoma coerulescens. Next base: position 8,351,402 of record NW_027184085.1, read on the forward strand.
AGGAGGGAGGGATGGGGGGAAAGTATTTTTAAGATTTATTTTACTTCTCATTATCCTGCTCTGATTTTGATTAGTGATATATTCAATTAACATTTCCAGTTTGAGTTTGTTTTGCCCGTGACAGTATTTGATGAGGGATTTCTCTGTGTCTTCATCTTGGCTCACCAACTTTTGTTACATTTTCTCTTTGTTGTTCAGCTGAGCAGTGACAGAGCAGCTTTGGTGAGTGCCTGGCATCCAGCCAGGGTCAACGCACTGTAGCCCTGCAGTTTCCAGCCTAAGCCTGCCCAACATCATGGCTAGGATTTGGTGAACTCCTTGGTGAGGCATTAGTGTGCTGACCACCTCAGAAAGGCACCCAAAGAGCCTTTGTTGGCCAGGGTCTGCCTGTGGGTATTCAGAGCTCCGAGGGATGGCCCAACAAACCCTGACGCCCTGCCTTTGCTCCTTTAGAATTCCATCGTTTTCCTTGCTGCTGTCATCTCGACCATCCCACCTCTGTCTTCAGTCTTATCTTTCCCAGCAGGGCCATTTCTCCCAGCACATGGTCAGGGTATGGCAGGATCACAGCTGGGATTTCAGACTCAGGGAGCTAAGGCCTGGGAGCAGGGGATTACCCAGAGATGGGGTTACAGAGACATGGAGTAAGAGTGGAGAGGAGGGGTAGGCGGGGTGGCTTCTCCATGCCTTTTGTTTGAGCTGTTCCACCTTACACAGCCAAAAAAGAAGAAAAAAAGAGTCCCTTGGGCCACAGAATGCGTAAGAGTGAGCGCAGCTCCACTGTGAGTCATGTCTGCTCTGAGACAGGAAGGTAGAGCTGAAGTTTCCCACGTCTTGAACATGGAGGACAGTCTGGCATTGGCACTCCATGTCAGGGGAGCATGTCCCACAGGGTGAGAGACACATGACCTTCAGGGACTGCACAAGTCAAAGTTCAGGCTGAGAGGAGCAAACATCATGACATGTGGTTCCCAGCTGCTTGTCTTATGTGACATTCAGCAAGATCCCTTCCAAATCCTGTGGAAGCTGTCCCTGCCAGTGGCAGATCACCTGGGAAAAAAGATGATCTTTAAGGTCACTTCCAACCAAACCATTCTGTGAAATCCAAGCTTAATGGGGTCAAGTCAAATTCCCCTGCAGAGTCAGGACCCACATGTGCACAGAGAGTAGAGCCAGTATCTGACTATCCACTGGAGAGGACTCCTTGGATGTGTTACTGCTGAAATCCCAAAACGAATACAGGAACTTCTCACACTGGTGCCATAATCCCACTGGAAAGACTGAATGCTACCCTTGGATCAGCCCGTGTGCTTTATGCTGCTGTAGAGAGTGCAGCATGAGAATCTTCCACCTACTCTGCCCTTCCCAGCCTTTCCCTGTGTGTCCCTGGAGATGTAGCACAGCACAGAAGCAGTGCTCGGGATGACAGTGCTTGTGGGACCCACCAGACTCAGCATCCCAGCTTGAGCCTCTCTGCTCACACCCCAGAACCAGATGGTGGTCACCCAGCCCCTCTAGGAGGTGTGGGGGGAGGTTGATGCTGCCCTCCAGCCCTCCCAGCTGGTTTGCCGCACACATGACCTGAAGGCAGAAGCTGAACAAGTACAGCTTTGTGCAGGGAGTTTCCCTCTGAAGACTTTGCAGCCCTTTTAGGGGTAACATAGGTTCAGGCTGTCCTACTGGGTATCCTCAAGCCCGAGGGTTTCACTGGGTATGGTACGCTGTAGAAGACAGCATTGAGGCAATGAGACAGCAGTTTGGGCAAAGCAGAGGGCAGTGCAAGCCCTATGCTCCTCTTGGTGCTACATCCATGCCCATCTACCTCCCAGGTTAACTATTTTTGTTGACAGTGCACACAGCCTAAATCTTTTCTTCTCAAGAACTCCATGTGGGTGATCCCCAAACAGACCTCAGATCCTCTGGCACCAGTTGCAACATTCCTGCTGTGCACACTGAGCTCTGCCTCAGCAATGCTCAAAACCTCAGCAGTTCAAGGACAAGAAAAACAGATTTCTCCTCTCAGGATCCCCAGATAGCTCCTCTGGTGGTGAACTCACCTTTGCTGTTTCCAGCAGCTCCCAATGGAGGCTGTGTTGATTTTTTTCCTAGGAGATCAACACGTTCTGCAGCTGCAGCGCATGCGCTGGCACGGCTGAGGTCTGCCCTGACTCACACTGAGACCCGTTTGCCCCAGGGGGACCAGTTCCAGCCATAAATCCCAGCCCGAGCCAGGCCTGCCAAAATTCCTGAAGAAAAGCTAATACTAATAAATGAAGGTTTGCAGGAAGTGTTGGCACAAGCCAGCAGGATGTTGCTGAGCTCTGCACAGAAACCTACCAGCAGCGTTGTGGTTTCAGATGAAACTCAAGACATGAGAGTCCTCCGGCCAAGTTTCACCACTGGGTTTCATGTCACCCTCAGTAGCACGAGCCAGCCACCACTGAAGGACATGGATGAAGCAGCACCAGGAAATTGGGCCGGGAGCACAGCCAGATGCCCAGCACCTCCAAGGCTAGAGCAGTGGGCTCATTCAGGAGGCAGAGCGGACCTGGTCTGCCCTGTAGCCACAATGACAGGGTTCCCTGGCAGCCTGCAGGTCCTGGATTTCATCTCACTCCCCAAAAGGTGGCAGCGAGGCAGCACAGCCCTCTCAAGCTCACACCAGGGACACAGCAGAGGCACAGGGGAGCGGCACCTGGCTCAAAAGCCACACAGTGCAGCTGGGACCTGCACGGGACCTCCTGACTTGCTGCAGGGATTACCAGACCTCAGGCAGCCTCCATGCTGAGGGCCCTCTCCATCCCTGCCAGCAGCACTGCCACTGGGAGCTGCCAGCCCAAAGGCTCCTCTAGCCTCTCCATCTCTCACCCTGCATCTCCAAAACTGCAATTGTGGATTCAGGGCTGCTTGCTGCTGAGCAGACTGTTTTCTCCAATTCCCACCACCAACAGATTTTTGCCCATGTAAAAGTGCAGACAAGCCACCACCTATTGCCAGGGGCAATAGGTTTGTGGGGGAAATCCCTCCACTCAGGCATGGCTCCTCTGTCCTCATCACAGGAGGGATGGCAGCTTTGCAGCATCCCATTTCCATGGAGCTGCAGGAGAGGTGCTGGAGAGGCCTTGAAGAAGTGTGTTACAGGCTGATAGTTTATCTTGGATCACTCCTGAGCACTGGCAATCTCACACCCCTTGGAAGAAAACCCTCTTGGCTGCTTTGAACATTATTCTTCAAGCATAGCAGCAGGCACATGGAAATATTTTCATGCTCAGGAACGTGTCTTGTCAGAAGAGGGGGAAGGAGTGGCTGGACTCATGTCCCTGCTTCCAGCACTGCTGGTGACTTGTCTTGTGACTTGAGTCCAGTCGCTCCACAAACCACAGCGTGTGCAGCTGACATGAGAGGAATAAGGACAGCCATGTCCCCAAACTGCCAGACCACAGCTCTAAGGCATTTTTATAGCACTTTACACACACAGGTGGTAAAGATTGCAGCCTTAAAAGGGAACTGACAGGATCACCCCCCAGCCTGGCTCTGGGGAGGTGGGGGAACAGCTGCTGCACTGGGGAAATGGTGTAAGCCCAACCAGGAGCACAAGTCTGGAAAAGGCCAATGCTTTTCCCCATGGGGGCTGCTCAGTGACATAGTCCCACCTTGGGATGGACAGCACGTCACTGGGGTGAGCAGGGGGTGCCAAATGAGATTTTGGATGATGCTTTGGTTGATGGCTGAGGTCTACATCCATGGCATGGAAAAGAGCAGGGGAAGGGACCCTGCAAGCCCACAAGGCTGCATATCAGCATGCCAGCCATCCTCCTGCCTTGCACAACAGGGACAGGCTTCCCCTCTTCTCAGGGTCATTACCAGACCCGTGGCTGTGATGTCCCACCTGTTCCCTGCCCGGACCCCGTGCTTCCCCCAAAACTCCCTCCCCAGGTGCTGCTCACACCCTCCATGTCTCATCCTACCCGCCCCCACCTGTCGGTGCTTCAGGGCAGGGAAAGGATCTCATTGCCTCCTTTTGATGGGCTGTGGCAACTGCTAGTGGTAAACAAATTGCAATTCCTGCCAAAAATCATCACTGTTGTAGGGCAGGAGCTGGGAGCATTACTCACCCAGGGAATTGTATTTGCCTGTGTCAAAAAGGGCTGGGGGCAGCAGCTGCCTCGCCTGCTCTTTGCTTCAGGCCAGTGTGACATGGCACACCCCACCAGTCCCCTAGCTATGTATTCCAGGGAAAGGCATGGTATATATCATTCCCCAAGGCCTTACCATCCTCCAAAAAGTACCCAAAAAAGTATTTATGTACTTATAAGTAAGTATACTAAGTATATATATACTTATATAAGTATATAGTAAGGCAGGGCAATACCTTGCCCTATAACTGTGCAAGGGAGGGACATGAAGTCTACTTTGAAGGGCATAAAGAAAAGGAAATGTCCTTGGGATGGACCACCTAGGGAAGGGGAGAGGTCCTGGTGCTGTGGCAGTGGGAGGAATGTTAATCATCTGCAGCCCCAGGCTGTACTGGGAGGGAGCATGGGATTTGGTTACCAATTATTCCAACTGGCTGCGTCTTTAGCAAAGATAATCCCCACTGACAAGACTTAACAGCAAGGGCTGGCTCAGCCCTGCACTGTAAGACACCCCTTGCACCATGCAGTCCTGTCCTGCGAGCCCTGATGTCACTGGATGGAGGAGAGAGACCACTCATCACCTCTGACCTTTGGTTTGGGAAGGGCCTTGTTTTGGGACAGGGTCTCCTATTTCAGGCATACTTCCAGAGCTAGCTGCCCACCTGCAATACATAGCCCCTCATCCCTTCCCTGTAACCTTGCCAGGGTCTCCCATCATGCAGAAGCACACAGTTATCCCATGGCACCATCTCCAGCCCACAGCCATGGTCTTGCCCTGCATTAACACAAAGCAAGTCAGCATTCCACCAAACCAAGCCTGGATACCATGTGTGTTCACAGAATCACAGAATAAGCTGAGTTGGAAGCGGCCCACAAGGATCATTGAGTCCAGCTCCTGGCCCTGCACAGGACAACCCCAAGAGTCACACCCTGTGCCTTCAGAGCATTGTCCAAACACTTCTTGAGCTCTGTCAGGCTTGGTGGTGTGACCCCTTCCTTGGGGAGCCTGTTCCAGTGCCCAAACACCCCCTAGGTGAAGAATCTTTTGCTGATATCCAACCTAAACTACCCTTGACACAACTTCAGGCCGTTCCCTCAGGTCCTGTCACTGATCACAGAGCAGAGATCAGTGCCTCTGCCCCTCATGAGGAAGTTGTAATTGTGATGAGGTCTCCTCTCAGTTTCCTGTTCTCCAGGCTGAACAGACCAAGTGACCTCAGCCACTCCTCACACAGCTTCCCCTCAAGGCCCTTCACCATCCTTGTTGCCCTCCTTTGGACACTCTCTAGCAGCTTTATCTCCTTCCTGTATTGTGGCACTCAACACTGCCCCCAGCACTCGAGGAGAGGCCGCCCCAGCTCAGAGCAGAGCGGGACAATCCCCTCTCTTGGCCAGCTGGCAATGCTGGGCCTGATGCCCCCCAGGACAGGGTTGGTCCTCCTGGCTGCCAGGGCACTGCTGACTCACGTTCAACTTCTCATCAACCAGGACCCCCGGGTCTCTTTCTGTGGCACTGCTTTCCACATCTCATTCCCCACTCTGTCCATACATCCAAGGTTGTCCCATCCCAGTGCAGAATCCAGCACTTTCCCTTTTTGAATTCCATGTGGCTGGTGATTGTCCAGCCCTCTAATTTGTCAAGGTCTCTCTCAGTGATGCCTTTTCCTGGTCTTAAAATCAAGAGTCAGACACGGTTAGAAGAGGAAAAGGGATTTTACCTTGGTATTTATTTTAAGGATCCTTAGGTGCACATGTCCAGGTCAAATGCACAGAAATGCACCCTGCAAAAAAAATGCCCACCCCAAAAAATCGGGCATAACATTATAGGTTTTACTAATTAGCAGATCTATCAAAGATTCCCTAATGAGAGGCTCAAGTGAGCCCCCCTCCGCAAGGAGCCTTCCCCTGGAGGGTTCTATCTTAGTTTACAGAATGTGTTCTGGAGAGGACCTTGGGCTCTGGGGCACACTGATCCCTAGCTATGAAGCTTCTAAAATGTTTAGTCTCTCAGCTTGACAAACAAGTCCAAGACGTAGGCAAAAAGCACTAGGAATACAGAAGTTGTAAAAAGGTATAACAGAGGTATAAAAGAAAAGGCAAAACATCTTCATGGCATCGTCAGGACCTCCCTGCCTTTGAGGGAGTCAAGAGCTCCTCCCAGTTTTGTATCATCCGTGAACTTGTTCCAGTTCTGCATCCAGGTAATTTATGAAGATGTTGAAGGGCAGAGGGACGAGGATGGAGCCCTAAGGAACCCCACTAGTGACAAGTCCCCAGTCTGACATCACCCCAGTAACTGTAACCCTTTGTGCCTGGCCTGTGAGCCAGTTGCTCGGCCATCCCATGATGTCTTTGTCCAGCTGTGGAAGGGACATTTTGTCCAGAAGGATACTGTGAGACACAGTATCGGAAGATTTACTGAAATCCAGGAAGACTGCACCAACTGGCTTCCCTCGATAACTAGGCAAGGGAGGGCCAGCAAATGACAAACACAATGCCTAGTGGGGCCAACACTGTAGTTCTCCTCCCAGACACTGTGATCCTCAGTGTTTTAAGTTTTCCATATGCATGGAAACAATGTGATGCAGACAAAAAGGAGAGGCTAATAAATCAATACAGTGCCAGGCTCCTGCCATGCTGCTTTCGGGCACCTCCCTTAGACTTCCCATGCATATGCAAGAGCAACATTAACAGGAACAGTCTGTTTGGCACCTTCAGCAGTGCAGGAGTCACCAGCACAAGGCACAAGTGTTTCTCTGCAGGCTCACTGCCAACACAAGCTCTCAGCAGCTTCGTTTGGGACAGCAAACGCAACCCTGGGGAACAGGGAAAAGGGATTCCCCTTTTCTCACTCTCTGGTGGGAAGAGGCAAAGTTTGAGGAACCTGGTCATGATGCTCAGCAAGAAAGTGAAGTAATGGGGAGATCCTTGATACACACCCAGTCCATTCCTCTGCCAGAGCCCACCATGGCATCACCAGCTACCCAGCACGCCTCCACTGTGCTTTTGGCCAATGTTTATCTTTCTCCTGGTGGCTGCTGAGCCTCTAGCACTTGAGCCTAGTGCAAGTGCAAGAGCACTAGCCTAGTGCCTCTCTTCACAGCACCAGAGAATACATCTTTGTGACAGCTCATATGGTTTGAGCAACTTGCAGTTTCATTCTGCTCCCCCCATGGGATGCAAGCGACCTGGGATGCAAGTGACCAGCATTTTCTTTTCCCCCTACCCCTTCTGTCCCAACCCCAGCCTCTTTCCAGACTGCATTTCTCCCATTTTGCAGTTCTCCCACCCAATGTCTTGATTTCCCCTTCCCTGTGGTACACCCTGCACTTGCTAAATGCCACCCTCATCCCTTGAGATGCATCACTCTGCCTTTCTGAGGAGACCACAAGTGCTAAAAGCTGCCACCTGCCAGAGCTGCTTTGCTTGGGAACCAGTACTTTAAAAAGCTGCTGCCTTGGCTAGGAAAAATCACTTCAGGTCCAGAGCGTTTTCCTGATAACAGAAACCACAGCAAACAAGTAATTCCCAGCCTAGACGAAGGACCATTGTGGGAACAGCAAACTAGGAGAGATTATTCCCTTTCTGTGCCAAAAAATAACCCCAGACAATCACTCCTTCCCTAGCCAGCCATGGAAATTTAACCTAAGGGTTTTCAAAAATCACTAGTAATTGTGGGTGCCTGAGCAAAACACTTCTTTGAAAGGCCTTTATTTCCAGGACACATGTGCTTCTTGCTTTCAAGGGGTCAACCTCAAGACAGACAGCCCCACAGAGACCCCAAACAGCTTCTGAAAAGATCTCAGCAGTCCCAAAGAATGAACATCAAACTCTGAACAACTCAGTAAGCACAAAAACCTCACAGCACTCAATCTGCTGTGGTCATCCCATCACCCCAGCTGTGTTTCATCAACCTGTTTCCCCTGCTCCCTTTCAAAAACCTTGTGATGGTCACTCAAAGCTGTCAAGGGCACCTGGCGAGCAGAAGTCTGGTGGCAGAGGAAAGGCTCCATCCACCTCCCCTTCTCCTGAGCCTCCCAACAACTGCTGTCTGAGACAGCATCCTTGCAAAGCATGAGCTGATCCTTTTAGGAGAAAGCTGACCAAAGGGTGGCTCAGGTAAAGGCCCAGGAGGACCCAGTAGAATTTGGAAAGCCCTGCTAGAAAGCAGAAAGCCCACACAGAGCATGCACCACTAAGCCCTGTCTTAGCTGGCTCCATCCATACACTAAGTGCACCAATATCATCACTCCAGCCCAGTCTTGCATTTGGAAGCACCTCCCTGTTTGCATTTGCCCCCCACGCACGGAAACCCGGTAAAGAGCTTCTGAGGTAGCTTTGCAAAATCAACACATCAAAGCCCATTGCTGTTGCCTCAGCTCTCCCTTTGTCCTCATCCCAGCTCTTGCAAAATGACACAGCATGGCTCCCCAGGGCACCTCTGTGTTTGTGCAGCTCTTGTTTATGGCTGTGACCACAGCTAATCAAACAAGTGAGTGCCCACTCACTGTTCTGGAAGTGGAAGCCCAGCACAGTTGTCAAACAATCGTGCTCTGAATAACCCAGGCCCTACCCCAGCTTTCACAATAGGAATTAGTCACGGTGCTCCAACAGGAGCAGCAAATCCAGCAACAGGAGATAAAGTTACAGCAGAGACCTCGCTTGTCCTCTCTTGTGTACCTGAGACACCCCTTTCCTTTGGATCCTGCCTTTCCAAACCCCTTAGAGGTGCAGGAACCCTGCTGCTCCTGAGAAAGGTGCTTTGCATTTTGCTTTAGGTAAATTGTCACTCAAGAAGTCAGAGCACAGCAACATCCAGGCCCTAAGAGCAACAAGAGGATGTCCAGAGGAGGCCACAAAATTGATTAAAGGGATGAAGCACCTCTCCTACAAGGAAGGGCTAAGATAATTGGGTTTTTTCAGCCTGGAAAAAAGAAGGCTTCAGGGTGACCGGATTGTGGCCTTCCAGTACCTGAAGGAAGCATACAAGAAGGATGGAGAGGGACCTTTTACAAGACACACAGTGACAGGACAAGGGGGAATGGCTTCAAACTGAAAGAGGGTAGGTTTAGGCTAGGCAATAGGGAGAACTTCCTCCTAGTGAGGGTGGTGAGGCACTGGAACAGGTTGTCCAGAGAAGCTGTAGATGCCCCATCCCTGGAAGTGGTCGAGGCCAGGTTGGATGGAGCTCTGAGCAACATGGTCTAGAGGAAGATGTCCCTGTTCACAGCAGAGGGGTTGGAACTAGATGACCTTATGATCTCTTCCAACCCAGGCCATTCTATTCAGATTCTATGGCTTTATGATCCCCAGGCTTTTCAGAGAAATGTCGAGGTGACTTTGTCCATGCACATAGCCCAGAAGGGTCTGAGTTTAGCAGATGACAAAACAAGACCTAGAATATTTGCAGTCTTTGACCATGTGAACAAGGCCTTCAGACTGGCTCAAAGGTGCCTTTAAATGTTTGGATACTGGGAGATTTAAGGCAATGGGGAGTTATCCTTCCCCTGAAAGCAGAGGCAGGAGCCTGTGGATCAGCACAGCTTTGGCAACAAAAGTATTGCAAGCACAGCTGGGATAATTTGTTATCTGGGTAACTTTTGCTAACACAGATGTATCCCTTCCAGGTGATGTAACCTGGGCTAGCTGTGGTCAATATGGTGACTCTTAGGTGAATTCGTGACAAGGTTTTTTCTAAGGTATTCATGTTTGTCACCAAAACTGGGCTCACATCTGGCTGCTGAGCACAGTGGCACCACCATGCGAAATACCAGCAGGTTAGGACTTGTACAAGGGTTTTCTTACGAGTTTCATTTACCATCAGTTTATTGGGACCAGCAGATTTGCCTGGACATTTCCCATCCCTTTGCTGCATGCTGCAAATGGAGGGTAGTGGAGCAGTTTTATGCCTTTTTAAATGCAAAAAGGAAAAAGTAGAAATACAATACCTGACAGTGTAAAAGAAGCAGATAAAAGCAGAGCTAGACTGGAAAGGACAGGACAGGAAGGGCTATCCCTACAGGGTATACCCTTCACAGACTCCATTACAGGAGCTGGGAGGACAGGGCAGAGGGGATTACAGCATTGTTCAGCTGAAGATGCAGAGGCCATCTCCCCATAAATATTTCCAGGCAGGGAATAAGCCACTGAGGGGCCACATCCCGTGACAGCCCCAGAGAAGGGGAGCAGGACCTTCAAGCCTGCCTGGTGAAGAAGGTGGCTGGGGGAGCTCTGCTGCCCTGGAAGCCAATGCAGGCTCTGGCACAAGCCTGGCTCCGGGGAAAAGCAGATATATGCAGTGGGGAGAATGTTCCAGCATCCACAACATACAGCAAGGGGAAAGCAAGGGCAGGATGGGGCATGGAGGGAACAGGCAACTGTTGCAACTCTGTGCAACTAGTGCACCAACTCCAGTGGTGTCCAGCAGTTGTATTGGCAAATTTACATGATTCAAATGTCAAACTGCATGTTCAGAGTGAAGGCAAATGGACACAAAAAGCAGGAACAATCCAACTACCGAGGAAAATTACAGTCATTGCTGAAGGCAGGTTGGGCAACTCCAACATCTAGAGGATGATAAAGCACAACAAAGAGAAGATTAAAAATTAATCCCTAATTATCTGCTTCTGAAACCTGTTGAAATCACTGCCTGCATCACTTGCTAATGGACCTGTCAGCAAGTTCTGAGGCTGCAAGGGTCACAGCAGCAACAGAACATGCTGCTTTCTTCTCAGGTGAGAGGTCTGCTTTGCCCATTAAGAGCTTTTGATGTTTTCTGTTCAGATGTACTCAGAAAGCTCTTGCAAGCCACAATGGGCAGTGGATTCTACCTGCAGCCTCCCTCAGCCATCAGCACAGGGAAGAGAGAGAAATGATCCTTGTAATTTTAATATACCAGATATATCCCAAAACCAGGGGTGCTGCATGCTTGGTCCTACCCCTTAGACACACGGTGCCTCCAACACCAATCTGTGGGCACTAAGCAAACAGCACCAGCCCATAGCCCCATCTCTGCCACAGCCCACTTTCAAATGCCTCAGAGAAAACATCTGAAAAACAAGTTGTGTGTTTCCTCAGCAAAGCCCTGGGCTCACTGCCAACAGCTGGAGAAGAAGTAGGTCTTGAAGCAACACACTTGACATCCCATCTGAAATGCTCCTTACCAAGCAACAACTGCCTAGTTATCAGGCTACCTGAACATCCACTTGTCCTTCTAGGCTTGATCTACTTTTGGTTTCTGCAATATATGCTGTCATTAAGTCTGTTTTCTTTGTTCTGCATCTGATTGACCCCTGCTTTGCTGCTGGAACATGTGTGCTGCCTCCACCAGAAGAGGGGATGGGACAGGTGCATTTGCTCCATCTTGTCTCCCTCTCTTCCCTCATCAGGAGTCTTCACAATTATTCCACATGAGAGAAATAATCCAACACCCCTGCTCTGAGTAGGGTCACCTGAAGCAAGTTGCCCAGGACTACATCCATTTGGGTTTTGAGTATAAAGTAAGGAGACTCCACCACCTCTCTGGGCAACCTGTGTTTAACCACCCCCATGGTAAAGAAAAAGTATTTTAAGCAGAATTTCCTGCATTTCAATTTACCCCTCTCACCCATCATTCGGCACCACTCCATCTTCTTCACTCCCTCATCAGGTATTTAAAACACATTGGTAATAAGCCCCTCACCCTTCTCTTCTCCAGGCTGAACAAGACCAGCTCTTGTACCCTCTCCTTCCCTGACAGAGGTTTCAACTCCTTTATTATCTTTGCTGCCCTTCACTGAACCTGCTCCAGTATATCCATGTCTCCTTTTCAGTGGGAAAACCAGCACTGAACACAGCATGCCAAATATGCCTCACTGGAGCTGAGCAGAAGGGAATAACCTGGTCATTTATTCAACCACTGTTTTTTGGTTTTGCTAACCCCTACAAGAGCAGCAGCTGGTATAAACTCCCTTCCAAACCAGGAAACTGCCTTCCCATTGCACACCTCAGCCAAATTTTTCAGACCTTGACATTTTCATGTGAACATAGCTCCAATTCCTACAATGACCAAGAAACAGGGACACTTTCAAAAACTTTATCCCATCTTTATATTTTCTTCAAAATAAAAAGGCATTTGTATTCTTGGAAACAGTAACAGATCCCACTGCTTTTCTGAACAAGGTATATAAAGATAAATAGAGTAAAACATACAGTTCTAGGATTTAGAAAGCTAAAAGGCTTTTTTAGGACTGATTTATAAAAAGGAACAGACCCAGAGTGAACAAACTGCTTCAAGACAGGCCACTCTGACACCTCTCAGTGGTTTCAGATAGTCCATTTCTCTGTACGAGCTTCCACACTTTTGACCAGGCCTTCTCCCAAAATCTCAAAATCCTCCAGAATTGCCTCCACATTGGGAACACAAACCAGCTCGTTGTTCAGAGTTGTCACCTTCCTTCCTTTCATGCTGGTGACCTGCAGGACACAGAAAATATTGCACAAATGGGAGCACCTGCTCAGAGCTGCACTGCAACCTCTTCCAGCCCCAAGTAAGAGAAGTAAATTCCTCTCCTGCCTTGTCACATCCAAACCCTGCTACACCACTGCACCCAGTTCCACAAGTTCCACTTCTCAACACTATCAGTGCTCATTTTTAGAGCTAACAAAGTGCAAAAGTGACCCTTCCAGCTCCTTTTAGGGTTCATCCTGGAGCCAGACTGCAAGGAAGTCAGGAAGCAAAGTAATGGCCAGGGGCATGGTGGGATGACAAGTGTACATATGCATGGCAGAGCCTGTGTGAGCAGGGCATAAGGAGTATGCAAAGGGGATCACAGCACAAGGCTGAGTAAGAGCTGCTTCTGCTCGGCTCTTTGGTGGGTGTCAAGACCTCAGGTGGGAAGATATCCTTGGCTCCAACAGTGGCAAAACAAAGCCCTGGTGTTTAATCCAGCCAGACTCAGCTCAGATGCAAGCATCTCCTCCTCTGTTTCACCAGTGTGAATAACTGGGTTTCACAACAGCAGCCAGGCAGAATGGCCAATGCCCTCTGGCCGTGAAGAGAGGGGAGATAAATCACCCAGAGACTGACAGCAGAAGAGCCTGGGCTGCCAGCTCCGAGCCATGAGTAACCGGTTTCTTTGCGTCTTTCCTTCATAGAAAGCAGCATGAATCACTCCAGCATGCCTCACACCTGGCTTAACCACGCTCTAGGGTTTGCCAGCCCACACAGTGCAGCTGGAAAACAGCTCCATGCATTGATGGGACATGGGCACTCTGCACCTGGGCTTGCCACCCTGGCTTCTTGTGGGTTGGGTACTTCTGAGTAAGATCCTGAAGCCGTAAAAATGGGATAGCCTATTTCCCTTCTCAGATCTGCTGATGACTGAAGGCACTGTGGTCACAGCCCTGTCTTGGTTTCTCTCCTAAGATGCAACAGAAGTATTATCTCCATTTCTCAAAGGGCTTTGTGGCTGATGAGAGTTGGACAAAGCAATCACCAACAGAAAAAAAAGGGGAAAAAAAAGCCCTTCAGGCTTTCAGGGTAAACACAAAGTTTAAAGCAGAGACAAAAACTCACCTTAAAAGGCTGAGGCTGGAAGCTCAAAGGTTTCCACAAAACTGCAATTACTTCCCCACCATGTTTGTCATAGAAGAACAAGGCAAGATCATCAAAGGCGTCCTGGGTAGAAAACAAACACAGGTTGAGGACAGTGACCCCCTCAGTGCCTCAAAACCCACTGAGTGTCTCTCACTGTGGTCCTCCATCAGCTGACCTGGCACTACCAAGCTGTACTTCCTCAGTGTCCAGGAACCATGTCAAAGATTTCACAATCCGTGAGACAGAAAGAGGCGGGCCCTACCCAGCAGGCAGTGCTGCCACAGTACATTTCATGGCACCAGAGACAAACCCCAGACCAGAGGCTAACATCTCAAGCTCTGCAATCAGTGCAACAAAGGTATCAAAGCTCCTTCTTCCACCAGGATAAACCCCACGTGAGCTGTCAGCACACAGTGTCCAAAAAGGAAACATAAGAGCAGAGATTTTAAGTAACACAGTGTTCTGTGGGGTGCAAAGAGATGGAAAGCTCAATGGAGGCCCTGCAGGAATCTGTCCTCCCTGCCCCTTGTTTCAGCAGTGGTGTCGGTGAGCATCTCCTTTGGTGGTGCTGGGCAGCAGAGATCAAAGAGAGATCTTGCACAAAGGGATGACTAAAGCCCATGGTCTGGCTTCCCCCAAACCCACACAAGCTGGATTCCCAGGGCTGCAAGGAGGCAAATGAGCATCACAGCAGAAGGAAACAACGCTGTGTGCAAGCAACTTCTCAAACACAAAAGTCTGGCCCTACAGCTCATCACCCAACATGCTGATACCAAAAGATGTGTACCCTGTAAGAAGCTGACCAAGACAGCCAAGCAGCTGCTCACTGATACTTGTTTATCTTGGTGGAGATTAACATCAGGCAACAAGACATATTTACCAGGCTGAGCAAACAGTCCCCAGCATCAGTACAGGAGAAGCTTCTGCACAGGGTTTCACCAGCCTTGGAACAAACTATTGCCCAAAATACAGACTCTCTGCTCCCTTTTCAGCCTTCTCCTCCATCCCCTTAGTTTCCCAGCTTTTACCAAGAGAGGTCTCTGCTGGCATCACCGTATCATGAGGTTTTCATGAGGATGTGCATGAAAAGAAAATCAACATCAAAGACAAGCTTGGATGGGGTCTTGTATGGACATACCAGGATTGCATTAGGTAAAAAAAGGTGTACTTGGTTGGTGTTATCAGTGATCCTACAGGGCGAGGTGGCATTTTAAGAATACAGACCTGATAAGCAAGGAGGGGTGGTGTTGTCTGCAACCCCTTCAGACAGATTTGAGTTTGGACTGTTGTTTCCCTCACAGAGGGCAACAAAATTAGGTCATCAAGATGGGAAGATCCCAAGAACTGCCAACTCACCCCACTCCATGGGCTCTCACAGGGGCAAGCCTGATCAAGGCATTATTTCACCCAACTGTCTAGAAAAACCACTGTCTAAAAATACATTGAGAAAGAGGCAATCCACCCTGGCATTTCTATGCTGAGAGCAACAGGTTATGCCCAGAGCCCAGTCAACAGGAAAGGCTCCTCTTTTAGCCAAAGAGCAAAGAGCAGGAGGGAGGGAAGCTCAAGGATCAGCAATAAAGCTCAGGGCATGCTGACCACCAACATGCAGCTTTCCAAACCAAAGGGGAGCAGAGCATGTGTGAACCTGAAAAAGCCCAGCTCCTCTGCAGGGCGAGGTCTTCAGTGCCATGCGATGCTCCTTGTGAGAACAGCATTTTTCACAGATACATCTTGCTGGACAGAAGCCAGTAAAGCATTTGCAGCAAAGAAACCCTCCCAGGCTCAGCTAATTTCCCAATAAAACCACTGTTTGGCCTGATACCCTTTTTTCCCAGACAGCAGGGAGCAGACAGCAGATGTCAAAAGGATGGCATCCAATTCAAAATCCCAGCACTTGTCCTGCCCCCAGCATCATCCATGTGCTAGTACTTCAGGCTGGCCTACCGAGCTGTGGAGATTGCCCATCCAGTTCTTGGGAAATTGCAGCACTAAAAGGGTCTGGTGTATTAGTCACTGCACTCCTGTTTGTTCAGAGGTTTAAGGAGTAAAAGCAAACAGTTCACCCTCCTTTCCACATCCCATGTTCTCTGCCCAGTGTCACTGGACTTGTTTGAGCCTGCAAACACCTTCTTCCAGCAAAAGTTTCAGAGAAAAGGGAGAAAAGGCAGGGAGTGTGTTTGTTCCCTTCTCAAGCTGCTCTATCTTTGGTTGCAACTCAGCTTTCAAGGCCCAGGGAAACCCCTGCCATCAGCAAAACCTACAGCTGGTTCCCACTTTGCAGAGACATGGGGGACCTGCAAGCTCAGGGCTTCAATTTAGAGAGGCCTCATTGTCCAGGGAGAAGGTGTATATGGCACCTGGAAGAAGATTAGAACGAGCTTTGTAAGAAACCATCCGGCTTAAAGGAATGACAAGGGTGGGGAAATGTAGTGAGTAAAACAATACCTGAATCTAAAATGCGATTACCAGGTTAAGCAGCTCCATCTGAAGCATGGATTTTGCAATGAGCTAAATGTAACTTAGTTAAGTATCTACTGGTTGTTAGGCATCTACATTGTTAAGTATCTACTTGTTGCTAGTTAACTATCTACTAGTTAAGCATCTACATTGTTGTTTAGGGATAGGGGTATTTTCCATCTCACCCTTTATCCACCCATTTTTTTCACTGCTCCTATGAAGAGATTAGGACCATTGCATCACAGCTGCTGGGAGAGCCTTTTAGGGAGGTCTCCACACACAAAAATGTGTCCTATAGTAGCATTTCCTCGTTCAACAGCAGCTCAGAAGGCAAATGCATCAGGAAACATTTGCACAGTGCTCAGAGCATCTTAAGTGCTCTTAGCAAGGAATCCACCAGTGTAAAACCATATTAAAAGCTACTTACTTCCAACAAACATTTGTGGTTAATGCTTTGAGGTCTCTGTCACCCTATTGTGACCTGCTCTGATGCTCTCAGTTATGTGACACAGAGCCTCCTCCACGAGCCAGCGGTGCAAGGAGCACTGTCCAAGTAACCCCAGGCTGGGGCCTACCTCTGTGACTTTCTTTTAAAAGACAAACGAAATCCGGGTGTAAGGTTTGGGATTCAGCTGATAAAAAGGTTTCAAACTGATTTCAAACCATGCAAACTTTTCCACCCGAGAGCCACATACACACCCTTGTCCTGGGAATTGGGGCAGCAGGAAAAAAACACATAAAGGAAAGAAGCCACCCGCGTCCTCCCGGCTGCCTCAGCAAACATGTCAATCCACCAAACCATTGAGAGAAAAGCCTTCTGTTACTTCCTGCAGGACAAATCCTACAGGGCCTTTGGGAGGGCATTACCAACACAGAAGAAATGCAGCCACAAGTCCCCTGTCAGCTCTCCCCAGGAGCACAGGGGGCTGATGCCTCGCTGAGCAGGTGGGCACACACACACGTGTGTATCCACCCCCAGCCCTAGGCACGGTGCTAAGGGTCTCATAGTGGCTCTTGCAGCGCCGGGAGCAGATGATTTTCTGCCACCTCTGCCCTTCCAAGGGCAGAGATCCAGACAGGAAATTTCCTACATAATATGAGAGCCCTCAGAGTTTTTTCAGCTTGTCCCTGTCTACCTGGTGTCACCACAGGAGGAGTCAGCTCTGTCAGTCAAAACAGGAAGGGAGCAGACTGACCTCGAAAGATTTCACCAATTCCAGCTACGTCACATAATCACAGCTTATATATTTTAGGAGACAGATAATTTTTATTATCATTAATTCCTTCCTAACGTGAAGTAGCACATTTTTACACCATGAGAGGAAGAAAGGAAAGGGTTCCAAGTCTTCCCGATAGCTCTTGCCTTAAGGTGCAAAAAATGCAAAACATTGCTTTAGAGGGAAGGATGTTTATAGTAAAGCAGGAAGCATTTTCCTGCTCATCCACACAGAAAAGATCTCACAGGATGGGCAGCTCCTCTGCAACAAGCTCTTCCTCTGGCATGTGCAGCCCAAGAAAGCTAAATCTCAGTGAACGACAGCACATCCCATCAGTGAACTGGTGAGACCAAAGACTCAGTACGAAATGTGAGGTCTGTTCACAGCCATAACAGACAGACAGATGGACATGGCACAGGCAGCTTCACCCAGCGTACCCCACCATGAGTGAACAGCTCTGGGAGGTGACCAGAGCCTTTGGCTTTTGTGAGGTCTGGAATGCAGGCAGACAGGCATGGCATGCATAGCCACAAGCCCTGTGTCCTCTGGATGGTCTCCTGAGTCCAGAGAACAGCCAAGCCACCCTGAAGCAAAAGCTGCACTGACTAAGCCTTCTCACACCACATCCCTAGCAAACATAGGGGGATTCTGCAGCTCCACAGCCACCATGACACAGACCAGCAGTCACAACGGAGACTCAACAGGAGCCTCATCTGAGGCACTTAAATTCAATTTCGCCTCGCTGGAGAATCCCTACCAGAAGCCAACCCAGGGCTTGCTACACAAGACGCTCCGAACTGTAAGTAGCAGGGAGGCTGTTGATGGGCTGGTGCTCCAGAGAAGCCCTCTCTGTGGGATGTCTGGCACCTGCTTTCCCTCCAAAGCATCTGTCTGCAAGGTCTTCTCATCTGGACAGGATCACAGAACAGGCCTTTTCTATCAGATCTGTTCTGGAATTGAAGAATTTGCTGCCTGAATCCCACAGCCAGCCTTTCATCTCTACCCAGCCTTCCAGGCACCAGAGCAGCTCAGGCCAGTTCCTGCAGCACATCTCCTTGAAGCAGGAAAAATTCAAGCAGGATTCTACACCTCCTCTCATTTTCTACTCTGATTAAGCTCCCTGGAGAAGGCACAGAGCAATCCTTCAGCTCCAGAGCACTACTGCCTTGCTAATCCCTTTGACTTCAGAAAAACAGGGGCAAACAGGCTGGACAGAACAGCGGATCTCCTGGTTACTAGCCCAAACACTCTGGGGAAGAAGCTACTCCCTGCCCCTCTCAATTCAATCAAAACACCAAGGCACTTAAATCCTGTTTCCATGTGGAAATCTCAATAAAGGGCAGATGTTTCTTTTCTGCCCACAGAAGAACACAAAATCCCACAGCATCTGTGTGGCAGATGTCTCCCTTTGTTGCTACAAACCCACGAGGGCTGCACTGTCAGCCATGGCTTCAGCCCTGTTGCTCAGTTCTGTGGTTTGTGATGTTAAGAGAGAGCAAATTACTCTGAATCAAAGCCAGTCAGTTCTGTGTCCAAACTGCCTTCTCATCCAAGATCTCTCATAAGGACTCACTGCTGTCATCACGCTCCTTTCTGGCACCAACTTCTTGCAGGGTTTGGATGACCCCCAGGGCTCCCAGTCCGCAGGACAAGGAGGAGCTGAACGCTACTTAGAGCGGCAAGAGTCAGGAAAGGAGAAACAAAGAGGTCCTGGAGAGGCTACCAACCAAAGCCAAAGTCAATGAAAAGTTCCTGCCTTTAAGCAACAACATCAATACACTGAGACATGAAGCCAGATGATTTCTGATGGATGGAGTGGCTTCTACTGACAGCTCAGCATCACCAGCTTCCAGTGGTCCTGCAGTGCAAAATCAGCTTTTGAGGCCTTCCAGCCTAACTAGATATGGCTGAGTTTTCTGAGACCATGTGCAGCATCACCTCTGTGATTCTTCCAAGAGAAGAAACACCTGTTTGCCTAGAAAAACAGATATTCATCAGCCCCTCCAGCTCTGCCTGCTACTGATCTGGATGCTGTGAATGACAAGCAAACTGTTACTGCAAGATACCTCCAATATGACAGCCATAAGGGAACAAACCATATCTAAAAGCTTTTGAGACAAAGAAAAGCCCCCCAGACAGGGATGCTGAGGCAATTTCGGGCTCTCTGACCCACAGCACATTCTTCAGAGAAAGCTTCAACAAGTTCATGATCTGTTCCCTCCTAAGCACCCTCGGGTCAAAGAACAAGGGACATCAAGAGAATCAACACTGCTTCCAACAAGGCAACGTGACCTTTGCTCACATCCATCTTTCTTCATTGGGATGTTGGTGTATTGGATTTAGGAGCAGCTGTAGTTTGCAACCTGACCAAACCCTATTCCAAATCTATTATAACCTGTATTAATAAAAACAGGCAGTAAAAAGCAGTAAAAATTCAGGCAGTTTGGATGTCACTATTGACTGGACCAAGTAAATCATAATTGCCTGAGGATTAATAAAAGCTGCCTTCCAGGAAAACCTCTTCTCTACCTTTCACTTTCAGAGCCACTTACTGACATCAACTTGTCTAGATGCATGAAAGTGTCCTATAAACTCTGATGAGTTTCCTGATTGACTGCCTCAATCTACAGCCAGATCTGCTGCAAGCATTTAACAACCTTCCCAGGGAGAGAGCTCTCGCAATCAGCTCATCCAACATCCTCCAGTTCCTCTTTACACAAGCAGTCTTCCTTCTGTCAGGTTTCCACAAGGGCTGCTTAGCCCTGACCCCTTCAGAGATACAGAGGCTCTGTCCCCATGTACCTCCAGCACCTTGGCAGCTGCTGAAAGGTTCTGTTCAGCTCTAGAACCCACTTCTAGCACTGGGTGGAAAAGGATTTCAGGCTTAAAAAACTCCATCTCGTATTCACATCTATGCCTCTTGGCTGAGGTTACGTGGCAGCAGGTCAAACAGTCATCATTGAAAAGGGAGGGGCTGGTCTTGACATGACTCCTCAGACCCAGACACCAGGAAGGAAAGCTAAAGAGCCAACAGTTCAAAATCTGCTTCCTTCTCCCTTTTAAAACACTTGTGAAGGATGCTTCTCCCCTTTCTTCTTGCCCCAAGAAATCCCCCAGTGCTCTCTACAACATGTCTGCAGGACCTCCAGGTCCACCTTCCTTCTCAAAGGGAGGAGAGCACTGGGCACCTCCTCTCCCACGTGTCCTTCCAGCTAAAGAAGCACTGCTTTTTGCAGGGAAATTGTGTGTCAACTTTGAGATCTTCCTCAATTTCATGAGGCCTTTCACACAACCCTGTCTCTCACTTTCCCACCACCCAAGACTGTCCCAAGCTGCTGTGGGTGACAGGAGGACTGAGCTTGCACCTTGGTAGACCTGGCAGCTCTGCTGAAGCCACAGCAGATTCCCATGGGCACAGGTTATCATGCTCTGTGGCTGGCACACAGTTGGGGGGTAACAGGGCTGTGCCCAGGATGAGAAAACCTTCAAAGAAACCCTTGCAAATTTTCTTTGCCCAGCTCCTAAGGTGCTCCTAAGGTACCTGGTTAAGGTGAAAGGGGAGCTTGAATGAAAGGGCCCAGAATCTTCTGGCCTAAACTGAGTTTCAGTTCAGGCACCACTTTTTCAATGGTGGCCAAACATCAGGACAGGGAGGTAGGAAACCCCAATCCCTGGAGACAGACGGCATTCAGCAGGACTGGGCTCTGTGCAGCCTGCTCTAACATGAAAGCTGGTTCTGTCCTGAGTGGGGAACAGGGCCAGAGACCCTCATAGCCCTCTTCCTGCCACAGCCAGCCTAGATTCCCATGCTGACAGTTCTGACACTGCTCACAGCACTCCTGTCAGTAAAGGATGATGGCACTTCCAAGTCAAGGCAAGCTTTGACAAAAAGGCACCAAAGCCCCACCTCTCTGCACACTCAACACTAGCATTCAACCCAGCTACCACATCTGAAGTGGGAAGGGCCAAAGTGCCAGATGCTGCACATCTGCAAAGCACAGGCTGTCCAGATCCAGGGAGGATCACTGCTCTCACCCAGCACCCTGCATGTCTCCCCAGCTTGCCAAGGCTTTGGCTTGGCCTCATGGTGGAAAAGAACATGGTTGATGACTTTGGATACTGATGTTCTCCATATTCCCACATTACCAACTTCCTCCGTTATTATGCATGCAGTCAGACACAGAGAAACCACCCTGTGACCAACACGGATCCCCTGTGGCTTGCACAACCATTGGCCTAACAGCAGAAAGCCTACTGGGACCATGCTGTGGATACCTGTACATCCCCCCAGAAACTGTGTGTGGTTACTGCCCATTGTGCACACCAATCGGTGCAAGAAGCAGCGAAAAGTGAATTGACTGGAGACAAATGGCTTAGACACTTTTGTGCTGAATACAATGTTCTTCAGCAAAAGCTCCTGGTGGTTTGTATCTGAGCTCATTCTCACGTCACAGCAGCACTCCCATTTCCATGGAGGAGGTGGTGCATTCACCAGGACTTCTGCTGGAGAAGCAATGTCCAGCCCATGCAAACACCTAAAGATGTCACCAGCCACGTCCTGCAGCGGCAGGCAATCCAAATGCCAGAAGGGAGCTCCCCCTTGGGCAACCCCTCTGCCTCCCCAACAGGCCGTGCTTACCCTCAGCTCCTGCAGGTACAACTGCACAGGGTCATAATCCACCACAGGAAAGAGGATATTCACAGCAGAGCTGTTCTTCACCACACCACGGGAAACCGATTTCACCGGCCGGTCCACGCTCTCCAGGTGCCGAGGAATCTGGTTTGGATTCAGGTGGATCAGGACATCGTAGAAGTCCAAAGGAGGGCGGAAGACCATCTGCATGGAGAAACAAATAGTGCTACTCAATACAGGACACAAGCAAGCAGGAGAGGTAAGAAAGGTTTCCCAAGTCCTTGTTTGCACTTTGTCCCCTTCTCCTCAGAAAGCAGTAAACCCAATTTTTTGTGAGATTAATGTTAGAAGTTTGCCACAGACCCCAGGAAGCCTACCTGAGTAAATGCTAGTGGGGTGGGCAGGTGAGAGAGGGGCAAAGAGGTGAGCTGAGGTAGATAACCGCACTGCACATGGCAGAGTCTCAGGATGAAGGGGGGAATCAAGAAGCCAGCAGGAGCTGAACAACACCCAGGGGACACAAGGAGCTGTTCAATAATAGGATGGCCCCATCTGTCCACCAGGATTTGCCCCAGAGGGCAACAGCATCTTCCATCAAGCAGATAGAGGGTGAGAGCAAAATGCTGTTAATGGAGGGCAGCAATCCCAGACACGTAAATATTTGGACAGGCAGGATCTAGCTGTGGATACAGCTGTATTAAAATGGAAAAAACTTAAAACTATGTGTACATTTTCAAATGGAACAAATGATGCAGAGACATGAACAGAGGCATGGGACACTGCTCAACTTGGCACTGAAAGAAAACCCATGGCTTGGAGCTGGTTTACAGCCAGGCTGGGGAGAACACACATGAAGAACATCAGTGACCAGCACTGAGTCACTCCTAGCTCTAGTCCACACAGACCACCTGTCCCACCCAGTGCCCAAGTCCATGGCTTTCTGTGTGTGCCCTGGGAGCAAACCCATGTCTGCATCTTCATGACAGCAGGCGCGTCCCCATGAGACCCAAATACAAAGAAAAAAAAAACAACTTGGAGCACTCTCTTAGAGATAGGAGACAACTGTAGAGGAGGCAACTCCAAACTAAACTGGAAAGGCTATTCCCTCCTCCCTGCCCCAAGCTTTGCTTACAAATGCATTACCAGCCCTGGAAATGGCACCCCATGTTTATCCCTAAGGAACATCACAGGCCTGGGAGGACACTGGCACAGACCAGAGGGATTCCATGGCAATAACAAAAGGTCCCACTGCAACGGGCAAGAGGAAGGGAGACAGAAGGTGGCCCAAGGAGGCTGAGTCAAGGTGTTGAGAGGCTGCTCTGGCCAGGTGACAGCTCATTTTAGAAGCTAACCCTTCCCAGCTCACCCCAACAGTGCACTTCTTGAATTTCAGTCTTGGCCCGGCACTGTGACTGCAGCACACTGGACATGTCTCATTCCTTCACAGCCCTGTAACACATGCTGCTACTGCCTCAAGTACATCTCACCCCATAAAACTTCCAGTGCAAAATGCAGCAGGACTGAGAGCAGTGTTAGTAAGTCCTTTTTATATTGCCTAGGCAGAAAAAAATCCATTCGATGTGCTGCTTTCTGGTTTTGGTTCTAGTTTGGGGTTTTTTGTCCCTAATGTGAATCTGCCATATCTAACCACTGCTTGGCTTTTTCAGTCCTTTTACCTTCAATTTCCTGGTTCACTACTTGATACCCCAACAAACTACCCTTCAAAACACATATACCTCCCTTTAAAGGGCAAATGAACATGTCTACATCTCTCAGATCCACTGCAGTAATGGATGTTTTAGTTTACTTAAAAAATAAAACCACTGAGAAACTGAAAAGGGTTAAACTACATAGAGCTTTACTACTCCACTCAAACCAAAATAACATTGTCCTAAAGTGCCTGGTACTGTCCTGCCAAAACCTCCAACACCCTGAGCTTGGTTAGACTTGAGCACACAAGCCAGATTTGCACAGCGACTCCAAAAGAGAGTCTCCCAGAGGAACCATTTGATCCAGTCATGGACATACAACTGGTTTGGCACAGGAATATCGTGGGTTTTCTCATGTTCCAAGAAAACCAGAGAATAAACTTGTCCCAGTCACCCCAAGCTGCAGTGCAGAGACGGGTCCCCCAGAAGCAGGGTGGCACAGAGGGACACCAGCCTGCCTCCTCCCATCCTTGCAGCTCTACATACCAGGGCAACCACATGGCCACAGCATGAAACCTCCTAGTACATCCCAGTGACCACCACCAAAGTCCAGTCTGCTTGGCCAGAGCCTGAAAACCCTTGTGCTGCTGCCCCAGGGGGTTACCTTCATATCCTGGTCGCTGAGTGGGTCCATGAGCTGCTCCTCCAGGACACGGAGAGACTCCGAGGCAAGCAGGACAAGGCGCTGCAGGATCTGGGGAGGGAAGGAAGTCAGAGGGTGAAACTTGGCAGTCCTGGATGTAACAGAGACCCCACTCCTTCAGAGGGCTGCCAGAGCTGGCTCCAGCACTGGGAACAGGGAACTGCCGCAAGCCAGCAGCCACCAGAGGCAAGCGGACAAAGGGCATAGCTCACCTGTGCTGAGGGGCGCTCCCGAGTCCACATGGAGCTCCACTGGTCTTTGGGGGTGGCCAGGAACATGACAGGGAGGCGAGAGCGAGCTGCTATAAACTTGTTCTTGATCTCTGTGCAGTCAGAGTCTGGAGAGGGCAGGCAGACAGGTGAGATGCTCTGCCCCATCCACAGCCCTCCAGCCTCATCACCCCCATCACAACCAGGAAATGGCAGCACAACAGGATTTATCCCCTCCCACCCTCTGATCCCACAATACACATGCAACCCGAGCTCCTTCACCTTGGGCTTGCTCCTCACTCTCATTAGATGGACCTTTGCTCTAAACCCACTCAGGCGGGCTCAGGCATGGCAGGTACTGGAACTGACACAAGCTGGAAACTCACATTATAAGCTAGTGACAGTTTGTATTATTCAAATAGTGTTCTATCTTTTGTCTTTTATTTCCCCTCAAATGGGGAAATAAATAGCTCTTTAGTTCATTAAAATAAGCTGGAGGGCGCTTTGGAAACTATCAGTTTTCAAAACCCAATTCTCTCCCAAACACCTTTACCTTTTTTTATAAATCTGCTTTAAAAGCTAGGTGTAACTATCTCCCCCACCCCGTGACTTTGCAGAGTCAAGACAATCCCATGGGCTCTTGTGGCTCCAGCATGTATCCAAAAGACAATCAACAGACAAAACACTAGAGGGCAGGAACAGAGGGCTTCAAAGACAACACCACATGCAACGCCACCCACGCTTGTCACAGATTTCAACAAGACCAGATGGAGCAGAGCATCATCACTGAGATCCACCTTTTCTCAAGAAAAAAACAAAAAAAAACCACACATGGCACAACCAAACCCATCCTGTAGGCAAGTTAAACATGACAGGACAGGAGTAAAGGAGTGGAAAATCTCTTTGCCCCCAGCACTAGCTATGATGCCTTCCTGTATCCAAGAGATCTGGAGCCAGGCACTGACCGAGGAGAGCTCAAGAATCTCATGTTGCAGCTCTCCTAGCTGCTGCCTGCTCACCTGTGAGGCCAGTGTTTAGGTTGACAATCAGAGGGTTGTTTTTCCAGTCAAAGGTTGCCAGCAAGTTGAGGAAGCGCAGGAACCCCACCTGTGGAGAGCTGCAGGTGGGACAAAACAGTTCAACATCAGCATTTGCTCTCCCGGCAGCAAGGACTGCACTTGGGGCTGACTTAGTGGATGCCCAACCCACATGCAACCCCAGAAGAGATGTCTGTAGTGGGAAAGGGAAGTCCAGAACGAGTTTGAGACACTTCCTCTTCTCCAAATCTCCAGGAAAAGTCTTTCCCCCCTTGTTCCCCACTTCTCAGGAAAAAGAAACCAGCAGAACATGAATCATTGCCCCCCCCGCAGCTGCCCCATCTCCTGATGCTCTTCCCACCCAGACTCCTGGGTCTGGAGCAAGCAGGAGGTGGAGAGAAGGCTGCTCCCATCTCTGGGGCAGGTCTGAACACCAGCCAAGTTCCCAGTGTGCCTCTTTCCCTGCAACACAACACATGCACAAAGCCAGACAGCTGGGAAGACGGGGATTCTGTTATTTTAGGAGACAAGAGAGCATTCTAAGCATCAGACTGCTGTTCCTGCTACTTTGGGAAAGGAAACTGCACCCCGAGTGCAGGGCAGAGTAACCTTTTGACTCCGCACAGAACAAAAACATTTCCTTTAACTTCATTTCACTTCCTCTGGGCCCCACAACATCTGTCTGCCAGGGACCAGCAAGCAATTGGTTCTCTGGAGTTATCTACCAACACACTGTTCCATTCAGCTTTCAGGGGCCGACCCCTCGTCCTTCCCTTGGAAGCCTCCTCCAGGAAGAAGGGAGGCTGGAGGTGCCAGCACCCCTAAAATCCTTCCCAGGGAACCCAGGAGCCCCAGCATACTGGTAGCCACAACACAGCCCTTACCCTGCTTCTCCTGGCCATCACCCCCAAAATGAGAGGCCTCACCAGTCCTCCAGAAGGCACAAGACACCCTGCAGGTGCACCCAGCACCTAGAGGCCACAAGGACACTCACTCCCGCCTTTACCTGCAGTGCAAAGGGCAGGGAAAGCCACAGCCCTGCAGTGCTAAGTGTCTCCATCTCCTCTGGCAACTCCCAACAGGACTTGGGACAGTGTTTTGGCAGCACAGGGGCCTCATGCTCCCTGCTATGAACTCTCCCAACACCTCCTGCCTGAGCAGCATCCCACCCTTCCTCCAACCCAGGTAATGAAAGGGACTAAATCCTCATTGGGCCAGCCTGGGCTCCTCATCCTCACCTGGGTGGCGTGAACGGGGCTGGGTGGAGGAAGAGAAATGCCACAAGGAGGTCCACACATTCCTCAGAGATGCTGTCACTCAGGAGCTGGGCACTGATCCAGCGCTTGGCCAGCCGGGAAGTGCTGCCGAACACAGGGTGCTGCTGCTGGAGCCTGTGAGGAGGGAGACATGCCACTGCTCAGCCCATGCATCCCAGGACCCACAACAGCCTCTTGGCATTTGGCAAAAAAGAAGAGAGGAGCAAAAATCTGCAAGGAACACTTACACAACATCACAAGCACAGGGACTTTCAGCTGGTGCTGAGATTTTGGGGGGAAGAAGGGAAAAAGCTGCCTCATGCTCCTCTCTAACCATGCTGCTTCTTAGTACTTGTTTCCCCACACCAGCAACCTCAGGGTGACAACTCGTGCCACCCACACCCATCCCTTAATCCTTCTGGAGAGCCTCTCACAAGGTTGGCTGAAGAGCCACTTCCCACAGCAAGCTCCTCTACCCACCATCTCCCTCCAGTATCCACAGGGACCTCCATGCTGATTTCAGCCACATCCCACATTCTGACCCCTCAGGCACCTTCTGCCTCACCTACCCATGCAGAGAGCTGGTTAGATAGGGCAGATGCAAAGTCTCCAGCTCCAGCTGCCGAGATTCCTCTGTGTCCTGGTACTTCAGCATCCCTTCTGGGGTGACCACTTCCTTCAAAATCAGGGGCTCCCGGTGGTAGGCTACTTGGAGACGGAAAACGTAGCCATCCTGAGATGGGAGCACAAGGCAAAGTCAGGCTTGGTGGTGACGCATTCAGCATGGTGTGTGTTATGCTGACCCTCAGGGATACAACAGCAGCATCCTGACATCAGTGCAGTCTCACCACACTCTTTCCTAGGCCCACCATCCAAATATTGGTTTTGTCCAGTGGGACCACTGCCACAGCCCCCCCCCCCCCAGTAAGGTCAGGCCTGGAAAAGGTTCCAGGGACCCCCCTACCTTATACACGTCGGTGTGGGTGACTGCAGGCCTGCAAACCAGCTGGTGCTGCTGCCGGAGGAGCTCAGCCAGCTGGAGGTGGAAAGCGGCCTTGATGCGCTTGATGGCTCCTTTGTCCTGTGGCCACTGGCCACTGCCTTCCATGTGGCAGATGACTGGGAAAGAAGGGATAGCAGGAAGTCAGTGAGTCCCACCCAGAAATAAGGTGTTGGATAGGGGTGTCTGGAACTACAGGTTACAGCAGGAGGGCAGGAGGAGCCACGGTTCTGTTCCTGCCTGCAGCACACCAACACAGCAATAACAGAGCCAGCATCACTGCTTGCCTCCACTTCTCTCCACTGGATCATCTCCCACTCACCCTTCAATGGGGTTATGTAGGCCGGGCAGGGCTTCTCCTCTGAAGGAAGCAGCAAGTGCTTGCTTCTATTATGGAAGGAATAAATTGGCTTCATAGGAATGGGAGGAAAGACCTGAAAGAGAATAGCCACCCAGCAACTGAGAACAGGGAGCAGAAACCTCTTGACAATGTGTTTCCCCTCACCCAAACCTCCCACACCAGCAAAGCCCTCCAATACAGAGGGTTTGGTCAGCTTGTGCACCTCTAACACAAAGGACAAACAGCAAAGAAGAGGCCCCACATCGCCCCAAGGGCTCTCAGGAGCCACAAAACCAGTGAGTGACCCATTCTCTCGGTCCTCCCTGACGCCAGGGTACACCCCAGCTCGCTGCAGACCCCCATGCATGGCCATGCCCCAGGACACTCACATCTGTGTAGCGGAAGGCTGGATGGACACCCTGCACAGCTGTCACAGTCAGCGGCAGCTCCTTCAGGTTCCAAAGCTTGCGGCTCAGGTCATCGTAGGAGCAGACGACACTGACCATGGCCTCCTCGCCTGTTCCCGATGCCTGCAGACACAGGGAGCCTCTCCATGCACCTCTACTGCTCCTGCACTCAGCTCACCTCCCTCATGGGCTGGCATCACAGCCAAGCTCTGAGGAGGCAGCACTGCTACCCCAGGGAGCAGCTTCTGGCAAGAGCACTCAGCAAAACGGGGAGGTCAGAAAGAGAGGAAAAACAAGGGCAAGGCTGGATGTGACTCCCCAGCAGCCACAGGCATCCTAGAGGCTGCATTTCCAGTGGCAAATACAATTATTTCTTTTGTAAGACATTAAGGCAGCACCAAGAGCTGTACTGCCAGCAATTGCTATAATAAAGGAGAAGCCAAGAATGATCTAGGAATAAAGAGATCACACATTGGCAAGGTAAGAGTCCTGCCACTGTCTCCCCAGCAGTTACCGTGACGTCAACAGAGGCAGCAGTTAACAGAAAACTCCACTGACTACATCCTTCGCCAGGGGCAGAGCTCTGGAGCATGGCAAAAGCAAAGACAGAAAACATTCAGAGCACCACAGGAGCCTTGTGGAGGGCAGATGAGAAGCACCAAAAGGAAAACTGGTGCTGTCCTTGCTGCTTCCACCTCCCCAAATAACAGCAGAGGAGCTTGAACAGGGAGGACACATTGGTGACACCAAACCACCCAGCTCAGAGGCAGCTGAGAGCCACACAAGGAGCCAGCCCGCCCGGAGTCTTCTGACCCTGGGCTCTCCGGCGGAGCAGCAGCACCCTCTGTGGGGTGTGCCACAAACAGCAAACCCCGGCCTGCCTGTGGCTGCACCCTTCCTCTGCCTTTATCCCCTCCATCCTCGCACTGCTGGTTCCCCAGGCTGACTGCACACAAACAGCTGGAAGACTAGACACCCCTGTACCCACCACCCCCCACTCAACAGCAACTTTCTACTTTGTTCCTGGCAACAATGGGACTCCTAAGCACCCCTCAGGCTCCAGGAAAGTGCATCCCCTGTCAGACTGGGGTGTAACAGCCCTGCTAACCCCAGACCAGCTTGAAAGGACATAGCACACAGACCTTCCTGCCTCACCACACAACAGGCTGTGAAAACCAGCATCTCATCCCAAATCTGACACCAGACTCTGCTGGGACAGACATCCCAACTCTGCCCAGACTGCAATTGGTCCTGGCACAAGACATTCTTTCCATCAAATGTGCACCCCTTAGATCTTAAAATGAGGAAAGGAAACAATTTCTTCCTCCATCCAACAACCCGGTAAAGAGCTGGTTGTACAAAAAAGACCAACTAAGTGTGCCAAAGTGCTGATGGCTCATCTCCAGACTTTAATTTCACAAGCTGGAAAGCAGAAGTTGTAAGGAGGGACATTTCCCAGCCTCCAAGACACATCTTTTCTGTCTAAAAGTGGAGTTTCTTTGTTTCAGCTGCACATTCAGACAGAGTACAATCTAGCACTTTGCAATATGCCAGGAAAGATCCTTTTCAGGGGTTTCCCAGATGGACCTAAGGGATGGCAGCACAGAATTGTCTGGCCCATGTCCTGAAGGATGCAGTACCTCAAAGGTGCAGCCAGAGGAGCACTGTGCGACAGTAATAGATCCTCAGACATCTGGACAGAGGGGCAGAAGCAGAGAGAATAGGACAATGGGATGCTTGCAGGGGAAAATGAGGTGTGGGGAGTGCTAAAGCAAGACGATTTCAGCAGTTATGCCTTGGCTGCCATAAAAGACTTGGTAGATACTTATCCTTACAACATTCTCCTGGGAACCACCCAGCTGCCTCAGGGCCACTAAAATGACCTTCCTTACAGCCCTCCCCTCACTGCTCTTCCTGGAAAAAGCTCCAGCCCCACTGGGAGACCAATCATACCTCTTTCCCAGTCCTGATCACAGATTCCAGCAGGGCTCCTGTGTAGCAGATGGAAGACTCAGGAATGTCTGCATGCCTGTGTGGGAGAAGACAACAGAGCATTAAAGCTATGACATGCCAGCCCACTGATCCTATCGACACTGCACGGGTCAGCCCAAGGATGAGAAATCCCTCTCTAAACAAAGGTCCTGGTGAAAACACAGATCTCTGTGCATTCCTCCCTTGCCCAAGTAATCCACCCAAAGCAGAATAGCAATTTGTGCAGCTTCACAGGATGCAAAGCCAAATGTGCTGCCTTCCCTCACAAAACCCATCCTCAGGTCAGGACAGAGGCACAGGCAAACCCTCCTTTGTGTGGAAGAGGGCCTCACTTTTCGCAGATGGTATAAACTGCAGCAGAGAGGCTTTCCAATGCCATAGGGAGGACCCTCTTGTGAACCACTACAAGGTCACAGAGGATTTCATGAAAACATCCTCCAAGGTCCAGACAGCTTCTCTTCCAGCTCTGACAAACGTCCCAGCACCCCACCTGCATGTTCATGTTGCCTCCTTGCCCTTAGCATCCCCTCCAGCAGAGGCTACAGCACCAGGTGCTCGTCCTCCCCACCCGCTCTTGGGAAGCGGCTCACAACATCAGGACAACTGAAATGACTTCCATATCTTACAAATCCGAAACAATCCACAACACCCCACAAAGCACGAAGCTGACAGTGGGGTCACCAGGGACAGGACACACAGCAGGAGAGCAGCAGTGACCCACAGCTGCTGCTCAGTGCAACTTACAGCTTCAGCAGGTGCCGGATGATCTGCTCAGGAATGAGGCGCTTCTGGCAGACTGCGCTGGCCTCCCACACCACAGCCTCACAGATGCTGCCATCCTGGAACCGACGCAGCTCTGACTTCTCTCCCCAGAAGGTCCGGAACTCCAAGGCCTGTGGGGGCACATTGACCAAGCCAGACCAGGGACACAGGTCATTTCTGGGCCAGACAAAACCCTCCCAGGATCACCAGCCAGCCTCAGAGCTGTCTGCAACCACAACACAGCACCAGCTTGGCTCTTACTCAGCACAAGCAGGGCTCCCCTCACCTCGGGGTGATCAGCCTGCGGACCCTTCTCCAGCGTGCTGGCAGCAAACTCCGGAACAAACAGGAGTCCAAACGTCAGGGGCCCAACATCCTTGTGTTTTGGGGGCTCAGCATCAATTGGCCACTGTGGAAAAATGAGGAACATGAAGCACAAGGAGAGATGAGGTTTGTGGAGCAGCAGCTTCTGGGATACTGGGATGTTAGATGAACCTCCTGCTATGTTCTCCCAGGTGCCCAGACAAGCACAGACAGGTAAAGCCTTATTTAACAGGTCTCCGCAATGAAAACAAAAGCTGTCTTCACCCTGCCCCATTACTGGACCAGGACTCATGACCAGACTAAGCCACACAGCTGCATCCCACAGCCCAGTGCAGAGCCTCAGGTTCTGTATTCCCAACAAAGGAGACAAGCCTGTCTCCTTCCTCAGTGAGCTGGGATGCCCTCCCTGTGCTCTGTAGTGCAACAAGAGACACTCAAGACCCCACAAGCTGCAAAGGATGCAGTGTCATTACCAAGCAGCATTACCTCAGAGATCTGGGGCATGGAGTGAGCCACAAGCTGTGCTCTCCCGGACAGACCACGTGCCAGCAGCGAGACAACGAAGGGCAGGGCCGCAGCCACGTAGTTCCCACCCCGATCCATCAGCTCATTCAGCAGCTGCATCTTCTTGCAAGTACCCTGAAGCTTGGAAACATGCTTCAGGCTATGGAGAAGAAGAGAAGCTGGTCACCTACCTCTGCCAGCAAATCCCTTCTGAGAGAGGGATATGTTAAGAGGATGGATAAAGTGGGGAACTGAGGGCCCTAGCCCAGGATGGCTGCTACAATAATGCACTTTGGCATCTCAGGAGATGCTGGTCACTGTTTCCAAGGCTTGCTACCCTCCTTCTGGGAGGCTATCTAGGCAGTAAAAGTGGAACAGCCCAGTGCAAGGAGGTACCAGTGTCCATCTCAGAGCTTAGCAGGGCCACCTCCCACCAGGTAAGTCCAAATCTACCCCAGCACAAAGCCAGAAGCAGCTCACTCCTCTTTGAACAGGTTCCCTCAGTACCACTCCACCAGCACACTGAGACTCACTGGAAGACGTGGTCAAAGGTCCTGAGCATTGGCTTTGGGGTCATGAGCAGCACCTGAAAGCCATCCACCATCCGGTCATCCAAAATCTCCATAGAGTGCTTGGCTTCGAACTGGACCTAAGCCAGGAGGGAAGGCAGTGCAGGAGCATGAATGCGAAGGGGGAAGGAAAGCAAATCCCTCCAGCAGTGGTCACTTGTGCTCCCCCATCGACCAGGGCCAGCCCAGTTCCATGGTCTGCAGCTTACTCAGATCCCAGTCTCTGTTCTTAGCATGAAGCCAAGTCACAAGCAGCTCTCGCTGCTGGCCAGACAGTCCCTTCTTGATATCCCTGCCATCAAGGTGGAGTTCTTTTCTCCTTCAGAACAGTTACATCTGTGAAACAGCTGCTTGGCTTCACACAAAGGGGCACACAAAAAGGGAAACAACCTAGCCACATCACTCCAGCAAGACTAGCAAGGCAGCAGTACATCTAAGTCTCCAAATTCACTTCCAGTCTTCAAAGCTGTAGATGGTGAAAGCTCAAAAAGCCACAGTGAACGCCCTTCCCTGGTCCTACATCCTCCTCGAAGACATCTAACCACTCTCTGCCTGTCTGAGCTCACTCCTAAGACAGCACCTCAAGGAGCCACCACAACCTGCACAGTACCTGGTGGTATTTGCTGGCAGTCATATCAGCACAGAGATTCACCAGTCCAGAGGGATCCACAAAGACCACTTCAAATGACTGGTGGAAATCATCCAGAACAGGCTGGAAAAGCAAACATGGTCCTTAGCACTCAGCACATCACCAAGACACCCCAACATCGTTGCCATCTGCCATGCCTGCAACAGGCATATCCCTGCCCCAGAGCAGTGACAGTAGACATGGACACAGGCGTGAGGGCTGCTTACCAGGGAGGGATCAGCATCCTTGGCTAGGCTGATCCCTGTCACGCTCAGGTCAGTGGTGGCTGTGGGCAGACAGGAAGGAACAAGTCACACCACCATCCACATCTCTCCCCCTGGTGACAGTGGCACAGTTATGTGTCAATACCACCAAGGTCTCACAACATCAACAGTGCTACAATATAATGCCAGCCTCCACCTCGTGATGGGACTTACCCACCCCCCTGCAAGCTGCACCATCCAGCCCTGCTCTGCTGGCTCATCCCCTCCCGTCCATCCCACCCACATGGGCTTAGCACAAGAGAAAGAAAAACCGCAATGGCCTCTCTGCCTCTTCCCCCACTGTGTTCAGGCTTTGTGCAGAGACACCAACCTTTCCCAGTCCAGAGAGGCCCCTGGAAACTCACCCAGGAACTGCAGAGTGCTTCTCAACACCTGGTACCCACTCATCATCTTGACAATCTTGCGCTTCATCAGCAGGTAGGCAACAAGCATGGAGACCAAGAAGCCACTGAAGCACCCCAAGCCCTATGAAAACAGAGGTACCACAACTCCATTGCAATCCACGGGTTAGGATGGGGCCTCCATGAAACCCTAACACAGGTCAAAGCAAAGCCACAAGCCACCACCCCATGCACCAGGACCAAACCACCACCTTTTCCAGCCTAGGAAGGACAGCAGGCCAAAGGCAGGTTAGCCAGGAAAGCACAGCCTCCCCTGGCACAGAACATACCTTGCAGAGCTGCCGCTGGTTCAGCCAAACTTTGAGGAGGGCCAGGCCATCCTTCATGCCTGGGAAGTCCGTGGCTGCGTTAGACAAGAAATGCAGGTGGGAGAGCATCACTGTGTCACAGAGGATGGAGTTGTTGTAGTGCGGGGTGGGTGGCTCGGTGGCTCCTGTGTGGGCAGATGACAGCACGTTGGACCCAATCACCAACTGCCTGCCCACAGAAAAGGGCTGCAGCAAACCCACCTGAACGCACTGGGTGCAGAAACAAACAGCCTCATGTTCCCCCAGCCCCAGGCCCTACCTTCTTTGGGGGTGCTCTGCTCCATGAACCAAGCGGTCCGGACATTGTTCTTGCTGGGATGGAAGCGGCTGGGTTTGAAGAGACCCGAGTCAGGACAAGCATGGAGTCGGACAGTGACCATCTTCTCATCCTTGCCTGTAAGCACCCAGGGGAAGATGTGCAGGAGGAAGAGATGTCAGAAATTAAACTGGAAAAACACAGAGCATGCCCAGCCTGGGCAAAGGAAAAAGCTCCTTCCCAGCAAAGTTCTGCAGCAGTGGAAATCATCTCAGAGCACAGAGTGACTACATCCCAGAGCCAGTGATGACCTTGAGGCCACACTGTTCACATCACAGTCCCATCTTCCTCCCCACTGGCCAGCCTGGCACCCCCGCCTGCCGTCGCCCTGTCATGCCACGTCTGTCCCAGACCCCAATCCACTATCTCCTGGAGGCTGTGGGAACAAGCAGGCCCCAGCAGCCCATGCATCCCACATCATCCCATCAGGGAAGAGCCAGGCTCCTGGGGAAGGCAGGAGGACGGTGGGGAACAGGGCTGGGGAGAGCAGGGAGGATGGGTAGTGCTGGACACAGACGTGTTTTGTAGGGTTTACTTTTCTACTCCTTGAAGTACCCACAGGATGTGCCAGCCAGTGAGGCCAAGGCTGGGGTGCCCAGCCAAGCTGCAGAGGAGGACTGGGAAGGGGAGAGACCCTGAGGACTAGACTTTGGGTGAAGGGAGAAAACAACTGAGAAGCACCCAAAATTTATCATCAGTTGTGATGGCAGCCCTAGACTGATCCCTCCCCAAAGGGTCGCTAAATGGTACGAGACCACCACCACCACCCTCCACCCAACACCAGTACCCAGTCACACTCCACACCAGAGCAAGGGTCAAGTCCCACCTTGAGGCCTCAGGAGCAGAATGGGCTTCAGATGGTTGCTGTTCATGTAGGCAAACTTCACACTGCCAAAGAGCTTCTCCTTGGACAAATGCTGGGCGATGTGGGACAGGTAGAGGGCTCTCTTCCGGTGGTAGCGTTGATTCAGGTTATCTTTGTCCTGGAAGATTTCCTGGGAAGAGAGGAACAGGGCAGTGCCACCTCACCTGCCTGCTGAGCTCAGTTCAGTCCAAGGCACCTCACCACCCACAGCTCTCCCTGGCCCCACAAGCAGCCCTGTCTCAGCACCAAGGAGCTCCAAGTCGGTCAGGAGCTTGCTGCTGGCTCACCAGGCTCCAGGACTGCAGGAGACAAGAGCAGTCACGCAGCCAAACAGGGTGTGCTTGGTCTCAAGCTTTTCTTATAAGCAAGTCTGGGCAGCAAGGGGAGGTTACCAGCCTCCAAACATCTCCCTCCCTGTAACACTGTCTTGGGAGCTGGGACAGAAATGCAATTGGGTACAAAACCAGACAGCATGCATCTCCCTGGCAATGTTCAGTCCAGGCAGAGAGAAGGAAGATTCTGATGAGGAACTAAGATCAAACAGCTGCAAGCTCTGATAGAGCAAGAGACCAGACCACACTCCCCAGCTCCTCATAGAAGTCACGCTGCATGTCCGGATGCTGCCACCTCACTGAGGAATGGAGAGGGCAAGGGTCACAGAGGACAGGAGGGGACACAGCTCCAGGAGGCCCCAGGCCATTTAGGTGGTGGCATGGCCAGACTCACCCGTGGCATGGTCACTGCAATGTCCACATTGATCTCTGGCCTAACACAGGTGCCCAGCAGGTAACTGCCCACCACCTTCAGCTCGGCTGGGGGCACGAAGTGGAACCTGCCCTTCACATTGAACGGCACTTGCAGGAACGGGACCTTCACATCCTTGGAAAGCCAGGCCTGGTCAGTGAGCTGGGAACAGACAGGACACACAAAATGCTCTAAGCATCAACAACAGCAGATGTGCGGGGACCAAGACCCCACTTCCCGCACAGCTGCACCCAGAGCTTAAGGACAGTGTCCCCCTTTTTCCTCCAAGAAAAAGCAAAGTATTTTTTTATCAGAGAGAAAGTCCATGAGGAGCTCTGCTTGCAGAGCAGCAGCACAGCCTGCTCCTACTCTATACAGGACAGGGGTCTTGCCACCTCTTCCATCACTGTGGAACATACTTCAGTTTCTGGGGTCTCTGGGATGGTGCTCAGCAGGCTGTTAATTTCACGGAGGAAGGCATCAATCTTCTTCTTCTTGGTCTCCTTCAACGTCACCTCCTTCAAAAGCTCTTCGATCTGTAGGGGGAAAGGGGACCCTCAAAGGCAGCTGCAACACTGGAATTGCTCCTGCCTTTTACCTTCTCCTTCAGCACCAACCAGGAACATGGTGCAAAGAGCAGCTGGTCAGCTAGGGAACACAACAGTTTTGTCTCCATAAACCCTACCTGGAGTTGGCAGTTTGATCACTTCCTGCCATTTCCTGTGAGTTCTGGATTGCAATCATCTCCATCCCAACCAAGGTCCAGACAAAAAACCCTGATGTAATTCACACATGCATAGCTCTCAGGAAAGCTGTTTATATAACGGAGAATCAGCTGCAGGAAACAACCACGCAGGTTCCCACCACAAACCATGCCCCAGAGAGCCTGCCACTGACACCAGCAAGTAGCCAGGAGATGAAAGCTGTTCCTCGTAAAAATCACCAATGTTAGAACCACCTGAGGGACAGGATGCCATCCAGAGGGACCTGGACAAGCTTGAGGAGTGGGCCCATGAGAATCTCATGAGGTTCAACAACAGCCGGTGCTAGGGCTACACCTGGCTTGTGGGATGAACAGACCCAGAGCAGCCCTGGCCAGCAGGACTTGGGGGTGCTGTGGGTGAGAGGCTGGACATGCCCTGGCCATGGCACTCACAGCCCAGAGAGCCAAACGTGTCCTGGGCTGCATCCAGAGCCCCGTGGGCAGCAGGGGAGGGAGGGGATTCTGCCCCTCTGCTCCGCTCTGCTGAGACCCACCTGGAGCACGGCATCCAGCTCTGGGGTCCCAGCACAGCAGGGACAGGAACCTGCTGGAGCCAGTCCAGAGGAGGCCACAGAAGATGATCAGAGGGATGGAGGATCCCTCCTATGAGGAAAGGCTGAAAGCATTGGGGTCGTTCAGCCTGCAGAAACAAAGGCTCTTAGGAGACTTACTGCAGCCTTCCAGTACCTGAAAGGGCTATAAAAGGGCTGGAGAGGAACTTTTTATGAAGGCATACACTGATAGGAAAAGGGGCAGTGGCTTTGAACTGAAAGTGAGTAGGTTTAGATTAAAAACTGGGACGAAATTTTTCCCTGTAAGGGTGGCGAGGCACTGGCACAGGTTGCCCACAGAAGCTGTGGATGCCGCACTTTTAAAGTGTTCAAGGCCAGGCTGGATGGGGCTCTGAGCAACCTGGTCTAGTGGAAGGTGTGCCGGGGGGGGGGGGGGGAGGGGGGTTGAAACTAGGTGATCTTTAAGACCCCTTCAAGCCAACCTGTTCTATGCTTCTATGACCTAGTTACAGCTGATCTTCACCTAACACAGCTAGAAAACCCAGGTCATCTCCGAGTCCGGGTCCCGCAGCCCCCCATGCTCCCCTCGCGGGGCCCTCCCGGCTGACCTGAAGGCGGAGCAAGCTGGAGTGGAACAGATCCTCCGTCTCCTTCAGCTGGGTCAGCTCCTCGCTGGTCGGTGGCTTGTAGAGCTCGGCGCGGCTCAGCTTGGCCGGCTGCGGAGCTGCGGCTGTCGGGGCAGCCCTCTTCCCCCGCCGCGCCGCGCCGCCGGCGGGGGGCTCTGGGCCCTGCTCCGCCTCCTCCGCCGCCTCCGGAGAGCCCTGCGGGGAGAACACAGCACAGCATAGCATAGCATGGCTCGGTTCCGTTCGGTTCCGTTCGGTTCAGATCATCCCCGCGACCGCCCCCGGCCCGGACCCGCCGCCTCTCACCGCCATGGCCGCCGCCCACGTGGCCCCCGTCACCACGTGCGGCACCGCCCGCCCCGCCGGCCGCCGAGCGCCGCTCCCTATTGGCCGCGCGCGGCAGCGCGGCGCTTCCCATTGGCCCCCGCCCGCGCCCCGCCCACGGGGGCGTGTCCGCCGCGCCGCTCTGCTTCCGCAGCAATGGCGGCGCCGGTGGCGGGCTGCGTGGGCTGCGGGTTTGCCGAAATTACCGCCTTTCACCCCAAAGCTGCGGCTCTTGGGGCCGTGTGACGGACTTTCGCCGACAGGCGGGCGAGCGTGGGGCCGCCTGTGCGCCGCAGAGCCCGGGTGTAGTACGTGATGCTTAATCAGGGTGGACATTCTGAACGTGGCCGGCCGAGAGCCTGAGCCGGCCTGGCCGGCAGGAACGGACACCGGGAGCCAGGAAAACCCTTCTGGCCGGGAGGAGCGGGCACCGGGAGCCAGCATCCTCCTGGCCAGCTTCCGCAGGGACTGGGAAGGACACCAGGAGCCTGTGGCACCCTGCGTGCAGATTACTGGAGTGGGAGGAATATCCCCTTTGTTGCAGAACCAACTCTGAACACCAGCTCAGATCAGATTTGGTTGTCAGGGCATTTAAAAGACCACCCCGTGTGTGTCCCTGTGCAGGAGGACACAGAT
The DNA here is from genome assembly GCF_041296385.1 of Aphelocoma coerulescens. NCBI lineage: Eukaryota > Metazoa > Chordata > Aves > Passeriformes > Corvidae > Aphelocoma > Aphelocoma coerulescens. The sequence goes on from NW_027184085.1 coordinate 8,390,584, forward strand.
TTGGGAGCCAGGTAATTTTAATTCTCTTTTTGGCTCTTTGGATGGCTTTTGCATAATTGTAGTCAATTAATTCACTTCTCTACCCCCTACCGTGGAACAGGGATGCTGTGTCTCCAGTGGGACCATCCTTCTCCAGAGAGACTGCTGCGGCACAACATCCCTGTCATCTCCACACCAGGTCCAAATTCTCCCTGAACCCTAGCCACACTCAGTACAGCTTTTTTCCTGCACTGTGAGAACACTACAAGCAGAACCTCTTCAAGAGCAAATGTGTAGGCATGTTAAGACATAGGGTAGAAGATCATGTGTCCATCCTGAAAGTAAACGTGGGAGTTCAGAGAACTCAGTGAAGCTGAGATCTGTCCCCCACATAGGGCCCCTAAGCCAGATCACCCCACTGCTCGTAGCCTGTTGGGGGAAAAACAAGCAGGTTTGGGGGAAAAGTTAAGCTCTGTTGGAGGCAGGGGGTGGGAAACAAGCTGTGTTCAGAGCATGTTTGCACCTGATACTCTGTCCTGCAGGTCCTTCCTGTGTCTGACATGCCTCAGAGCAGGGCAGGCTCTCACCCATCCCTCTGCCAGGGAAAGCGGAGTAATGCCGTGTCCTGCCGAGCTGCAGAGCTCATTTCCACACAGTGCAGTATCTCTGCCTGGGAAATCAAGGTGCCAAGCTCCTGCTCAAGGCATGGTTTCTGTTCCCAAAAAAGGCTGGCACCTGACCTGCCGCTTGGCTGGGGTGGCCACCAGCATCCTTGCCAAGAGCCCCATAGCCTCACATCCCTCGCTCATATTTAATGACTTCCATGCAGTGAAATCTGCTGGAAGTGGGGTCGCAGCCTTGTGTCAGCTCGGCTACCAGGACTCCTGCAGGTGGGCGTTTGGCTCCTGCTTTCCAAGGAGAGTGTCTGGAGAGCCGAATATTTGGGGAGCACGTCCCTCACACAAGCACTTGTGGCAGGGATGCAGGTGGTGGAGGCTGTAGGTATGCCATGAGGCTTCTGGTCCCCATTACTGCTCGTAGCACCTCCTGCCTGGCTGCTGCATCACAGCCTTTCTGGATCCCAGCCATCAGCAGCAACTTCCCCAACCCTCTCCAGAGCATCCCAGGAAAGGATTTTTGCTGATTATAACCTCCAAATCACTTTTTCCTCCATCTCAGTGGCCTAGGTCAGATCGCTCAGGCTTAACCCTGAACCGTGAGCTGGGTAGACAAACCCCCTTCATCCATCTGCATCTGTGCACACACTCCCCTGCATTCCAAAGCTGCTTCCAAAACTGACTTCCAGTTAGTGTGGATATTTAACTCCTGTCCAGTTTTGCCAGTAATTCCTAAGTGTAGCCTCAGTGACTCCACCAAGTAAGAATAAGTTCCTAACTTTGGAGGTATTTATCCTCCCTGTTCCAAAAAAAAAATCCAGTTTCTTTGCTGGAGGAGCTCCTGTTCTTCCCCCTTCCTGACAGGGCCAGGACTCAGCTCTGCTCCACTCCCCCAGTGATTCCCTGCCAGACACCTGCAGGTGCCATACCTGCAATGTCAGGCTCCTCTCTTTTTTAAGGTGAGGGTAATTACAGCCCTGTGCAGGATTTTTAGGAAGGCTGGGCAAACCAGTTTGGTCATCCCTCTCCACAAGGACACATCCTCGTGTTGCCTGAGAGCAGCAGGGGAGGAGGGACTCACTCAGGGGCAGGTCCAGGATGGGTTGCTGGGGTGTCCATTGTGCCAATCCCTCAGCATCCCCCATGCATCCCTTCTGTTCCTGTAATGCCCAACTGGTGTGGAAGAAAGAGTTATGGGTCTCTTCTGGGGGCACTGGGGGGAGTTCAGGGGACTGGGGGAACAGGACAGGTCAGCTCCTGGATGTGTCACCCCAGGGCAGCCCAGCCAGCTCTGCAGTGAGGAACAGGACCACTGATGCTTGTCCCAGAACAGGTTATTTAATAAAGTATTTCAGCACATAGTGAGTCATTGATTACACCCAATCCTACAATGCTAATAGTAGTAATATTAATAAAAAACCAATATTACTGCATTCCATACCATGTGCCTGCCCTTGCAGGCATCATGCACCTCCTCCTATCCTGCCTTGCCCAAAGAGCCACTGCTGAGCTCCTGCTTCTTGTTATGTTTCATCCTTGCTGCCCAGGAACACCTGGAGCATTGGAGGAATGTTCCCCTGACTCTGCCCCCAGAAATTTGGGACTTCCCAACTCAGGTGAAGCCATTCCTGGGTGGGTTTTCAACAATGGTGAGCATCCCCAAACTCTGTGTACCAGCATCTTCTCAGCACAACCTTCTAGAGCTCCAGCTTTCCTAAGAGGCACAGACAGATGGCAACCTGGCATCAATTCACCTCTGGGAAAATCCCACTCCAACACTTGCTATCCAGACACTGCCATCAAAATTCAACAATGGCATCTTGTAAATGGCAAAACTCCACAAAATAGTTTACATACTTGTAGATGCTGAGGAGGCTAGCAGAGAAAAAATTCTCCACTTTGAACTGTCTCGTGTGAAAGTCTCCGTTCTCACACAAGCTAGCTGTCTGCCAGTTTGCTGTCTGGTAAACATTTGCACCTGCAGGGCTGTTGTGAGAACATCATGGAATGTTTTGGTTTTACTGAGAATAATATTTTGAAATGGGTGGTTATACCTCTTAGCCTATCACCTAGGTGGTTGACTGATGGGCCAATCATGTAATTTCTTTTTTGCGATCCACGCAAAGATGGGTTTTTGGCATTAAAAGGTCGGCCTTCGACCATATCTTCTCTGACCTGAATCTATGTCATTTTTCACTGTCCCTGCGCAGCAGCGACATATGCTTCCTTTAAAACATGTACCTCACACTGCAGGAGCCATGACACAGGGCCCGGCTACCATCACTTAGATGTCCCAGTCATCCAAATTTCTGATGTTGTGTTCTACACATTTAACCCCAAGCTGCAGAAGGTTCATGACCAGCCTGAAGGCAAAACCCACACCCTATCCCTTCGCTCCAAGTAAGTGGAACTCACACATGAGGAGACAGCCTGCTGCCCCACACTGCAACAAGCTGGTGACAAGCTCAAATATCTCCCGTGAGACAACAGCACTGGTGGGATCAGCAGGCTGGGGATGAGTTTTTTCTCTCCACAGTGGGTTATTTCTGTTTCCATCTCTTTCTCTCTTGGTTCACCCGTGCTGATGGAGCAGGGCTGTCCTTTACACCCTGGGACACAGGGAAGGTTGGGGGGTGATGTTGAACCACTCTCAGTGATTGCTGGTGTCTCTAAAGCGAGAGTTTCAGAAGAATAAAGAGATTGCTGCTTCCCGCCGCCTCATTCCTCTTGGCAAAATGAAAAGCCTTGGGGTGATTTTCAGATGTGATTCTTGGTTCGTTTTCTTTTCAAGGGACAGAAACCCCTTTGGCCCGCCAAAGCTGTTCACAAACGGGATGCTAGATTAGAGCCTGGCATCCTCCTGCACACAGCTTTGGAACCGACTGGGCTGGCAGAAGGACCACTGGGGGCATGTGGAACCACATACTCGGTGCTGTCTTTCCTGGGAGCAACACCTGAGCACCTCCAGCCCTCAGCCGACGACAGCGGTGATGCCCTCCAGCGCACGGCTCAAAGCGCACGAGTGCACCCCGCACGCACACCTGTGTACACACACCCCCTGCTCCCTCGGCTCCAGCCTCAGGAATGCTGCCGTCATCACGCGCAGCTGCCAGGAAGGGGCTGCGGTCGATGCGGCTGCCGAGCAGGTTTAGCGGTCACGTTGATCCCGACTTGTGCTCTGTCCGCTTAACTCCCGCACCACCTTGTCCCCTCCTGGGGTCTTCCCGAAAACACCGCTGCTGTGGAAGTGCTTCGCTCCCCTGGCAGCTGGGGAGAGCTCAACTTGTAGCAAAAACCTTGGCCCAACCCTGGAGCTTGGCATCAGCTGCAGGTGTCTGCAGGCAAAGCCAACTCCTGCTCAGAGCTCCCCCCTCCAAGACTTTTGCATCCATCCCCTAATTCTCTCTGGCCACCCCATGGGTTTTTTTTCCCGAGTATCCCAAAACCTCATCCCAGTCATAGCACCTCAACATGGCACTTCTCACTGCCAGGTAGTTTCACCAAGATTTGATGGAGTTTCTTGCTTCTTCTGCAGAGAAGGGGCTCTGTCCAACTCCAGTAAATCTGCATTTCATTGTAGGATTAAATAGTTCCTCCCTTTGGTTTCTGAAATATTTTCAAGTGTTTCAAATTCTCAAGTGTTAACACATGACAGAGTCATTTGTAACTCCCCAAAATAACCTGCTACACAGGCTAATGACACACTCCCATAATGTTTGACTGTAAATCCCAAGTATGGCCATATCGTAGAAACACGTAGCCACTGAGCAATCTTCACAGTGGCCAAGAGGTGGGAGACTTCATCAGGGCAAAGGGATAGGGAAAAGTAGTTGTTTGTAGTCATTGAAGTTTTAAACAAAACCTCAAGGGCTTCACCCCAGGGTTCAGGCAGACACCCAGCACATTCCTGGCAGCCAAAAAATATAAGGTCCAAGGCCTGTGGGATGGAGTCAGAGGGATACCCAGGTCCCTCCCGGTGCTCAGGGACCACCCAGGTAAAACAGTGTTGCATTGATTAAAATGAGCCTCAATCATCACTCCTTTCTTGGATGGATGATTGTTTGCTAAGTCTTACCTGGTTCATTAAGTCTCAGCCATCTGCATTGGGATATAGAAAGTGCTTTGCATCCTCCTGCACCAGCAGAAGCAGCAGCTTCAGGGCTTTACAAGAGCAATGCCGAGGTTCACAGGATGGTACAACAGCCACAGCCTTCCTGGGTGGGTCAAATGCTGGGATGGTGTGTTAGACACCCTTTCTGATGGGAAAAAGAAAAAAAGAAAAAAGAAAAAAAAAAAAGGCTTAACCAATCCATACGTGTATGTTGGGGCAGAGAGGGAGACACTGATTTTGACTGTCCAAAGTCAGTCTCTGGCAGCTTGATCTCAAAACTGTGGTGATCTGAGTTACACAAAAAGAACTAATGGGAAGCTGAGATGCTTTGAAATGTACCAGCAGTGTTTTACCTCCTCTTAAATTACTAATTTGCCTTTTGCATAGATTGTTCTGTGTACCTTGTTTCTATTCTCTGGTCACTTTGTTTGCTTTATGCAACAGGCAAGAAAGCACATTTACCTTATTTCCTGTCTGTTGCCAGGTTGGCTTTACACATAGCAACAAGGAGGCGAAACCCTTTTCTTTTGTTTTTTTCTGGTAGGAAAAAAAACCTGCCGTCTCTAAAAATCACATCGGAGACACTGAAGGAAAGGAAAGGCTCTGCCCCCTTTTCTCTTGCAGTCATGTCATGTTTTATCAGGGATGAGTGGTTTGCCTTGCCTGTCCCACCAAAGCAGCCCTCAGCAATCTCCCTGCAGTAGAATAGTGCTCTGTTTCCCAACCACAACAGAAGAAAACTCAGTCTCCAGGGCAGCTCCTGAGACAACAGGCAGTGGAGAGAGCCAGGACCATGTAGATGTGAGTTTTATTTATTTCTAGCTTAGACCTCTGAGTGCCAAATCACCTGGCAATGTGAATGCCCTCCCTGCCTTTCATCCAAACCCAACTTGAGTATTGCTGAGACAACATCAGCAGAGGTTATGGTGGTGACAATGATGATGATGATGATGATGATGATGATGACTTGATTAATTGAAATATTCAAGCACACCTGACTCAGATTTAACAGCTCTGGCCTTTTTTATTCTTTGGTCCAGCCCCCCCATTCCAATGACTCTTCAAGACAGGTATGTCACATCCTCATTCACCTGATGGGGAACAGAGGCAAGGCAGTGGAAGGTTTTGCTGGAGTACAAATTCAGGAATTCAGGAAGGACATTCAGGAAATTCCATCACAGTTCTCCCTTTTGCTTCTCATGAAAACAGAGATTAAGCAACAATGTTGACTGTGTCTCTGCCACATCCCTCCTAGTTTGTGATTTTCAGCCCACAGGGGCTGCCTCACCTCCATATGCAGGTGTTTCAGAGCTGTTTTGTGGAATTTGGTGGCTCAGCTGGGAGGAGGAGAAAGACCAAAGTCTTCCACCATGGGGAGGAAGATCGTGAGGCACTCTGAACCACATTACCAGCCACTCAAGGCTCCACCTAAGATGGTGCTACCAACTTCAAAGCTTTGCCGCTCCAGGAACACCTTGCAAAAGACTTACCCTGTGGGTGTTGAATCTTCTTTTTGCACGGAGATGAGTCCCCAGCATTGGCCTCATCCCACAATGTGCTTTTGGGCTGGAAAGGAGAAGCACTCTGGCTTTGGTCTAGGATGAACCCCTCTTTCCTGGCCCCCACAGCCCCTGCAAGGCTGCTCTGTGAGCCAGAGCTGTCATCTGCTCAGGTCAAAACACCTTTGAGGTCTACATGAGGGTTCTTCCACCAAAATAAAAACTGGGCATCAGCTTTGGGGAATCTGGGCAAATCTTTGCTGACCTTTAGCCTGGTTTGACCTCAAAGAGTAGGAGTCACCTGTCCTGGCTTAGACACCATGGAGAGACATGCCCCAAGATGAGTCAGGGGAACATGGTGTGAGGCCAGATGCCTCCTGGAGGTGCTGAAGGCTGCACAGAGAGCTGAGGGCTTTGTGCTATCTAACATTCAGGTGGATCCAAAAGTCCCAAAACCCAGGGATGACAGGCATGCCTCCCAGCTGAACATTCTCGTTCTGATACCCCATCCTGCCCTGCTGTGTGTTACTAAGCCATGGGCAAAAGGCTTCCTTGCCCCCTGGGAGATGAGCCTCTCTCCTGACACAGGCTGGTTATTGTACCCAGGTTTTATGCTGGAGGTGAATGACTTTGCTGTCACTTGGGGTTTCCTTTGCCTCCCCTCTACCTGGTGTGGGACGAAACACAAAGAGACAGATCCCACAGGAAGCAGGTCTTGCAGTCTGAGGACAGCAGCAACATCCAGGGAAGAAAGTATGGGCATGGAACAATTTAAAGTCACCTGGCAGATGGTGGGCATCTCGCTTTGGGGAATTTCTCTTTGGTTTGTTTTTAAACAATCTGTAGAGTTATAGCCAAGACTAATGGAGCTTTTTGTAACAGGAATGGAGACAAAAGGGAAACCATTTCCAGATGATCGTAGCACTGTAAGGTCTTTGTGTCCATAGGAGGAACAGCTGTGCAGGCTGGGAATCTTCTGTAACAAAGACAACACAGGAAAGGTTATAGTACAGCCTGCAAAGTTACAAGGGGCAGAGTGTGATTGAATAGAAAAGGATCATTTATCATCTTCTGCACTGTGAGGATGAGGGCATCAAAAAAGCTATCAGGTGGCAGTATCACAACAAGCCCAAGGAAATGATTCTGCACCCAAACAGGTCATTAGATTGGGCAGCTGTTTGGCACAGGATGTTGCAAATGCTTAAAAATTTATCTGCCTTCAAAAATAACTAACTTTTGAACAAATTAATGGGAGAAAAATTTACTGAAGGCTATTATGTACAAGGACACTTGTGACTCAGGGAGTCTGAGTCACAAAAAAATATTGGAGGTTGGGGAAATATTCTGGGGAAGTATCACTTGTCCTTATGCCTTTCCAAGGGTGGACTTGCATGAAGAGAAGTTCTGGGATAGATGGGTCCTTGTGGGCTATTTCTAGATTCTGGAATAGAGAAGCACCCATCACTGAAACTTGGTGTTGGCCATGACAAGTTTGCTATCTACCTGTATGAATCTGCCCCAAGATCTAACTTCTGTGCTGTGCTAAGCATGTCCTGGAGGTTCCAGGGAGACAGGACACATGGCCCCCAGCAGGTGGGGACAGAAGATAGTGCCTATCAGGACCTGTGCAAGCAGGTCCCTGGAGATAAGGCAGTGTCTGGGGAATCACTGAGTGCAGTGCCTTGATAGAGCAGCAGCTGCTGGCTCTCAAGCCAAGAAACCAAGCCTGAATGTCATGAGATAAAGTGAGGGCAGAGGAAAACCATGACCTGGCAGTGAGGATTTCCAAATTTCCTTTTTCGTTCCTGTGACACAGGAAAATAAGATAAAAAGGGAAAATATTCAAAACAATACATACCCCAAGCAGGGACAGCTCATCCCAGCTGACTCAGACCCAGCTGCAAGGCTGGACTCTGAAAGCTTGTGCAATATCTTCATGGTCTTCACAGTCTGAGACCTGTATGAGGAATGCCCTGGAAGGAACAGAATTCAATGTCAACCCAACTGACAGGAGCACTTTTCAATCCTCTGGGCTGTTCTTTCATCTGTGCCTATATAAAAGGCAAATTCACTGGCCCCAAAATAGCCTCCAAGCCTTCCATTACCCCCATATTAGTATTTTCTATTGAGTGGCTGTACACTGTACCCTGTACACCAAAGGCCCTGCAAAGCATTGTCATCCTTCTCTCTGTGTGCAAAGCATCTCTGGTGCAGCTGGTGTCAGTGCTGACAGAGAGCCTCAAAGCCTGGGGTCTCGCTCAGCAACCCCCTCCAATGCCAATGAAATATGACTCAAATGGCCCCACTGCCAAACTGATGACCATGAAACACAGGTAGGAATGGGATGCCATCCAGAGGGACCTGGACAAGCTTGAGGAGTGGGCCCATGAGAATCTCATGAGGTTCAACAACAGCCGGTGCTGGGGCTACACCTGGCTTGTGGGATGAACAGACCCAGAGCAGCCCTGGCCAGAAGGACTTGGGGGTGCTGTGGGTGAGAGGCTGGACATGCCCCGGCCATGGCACTCACAGCCCAGAGAGCCAAACGTGTCCTGGGCTGCATCCAGAGCCCCGTGGGCAGCAGGGGAGGGAGGGGATTCTGCCCCTCTGCTCTGCTCTGCTGAGACCCACCTGGAGCACAGCATCCAGCTCTGGGGTCCCTGGTATAAAAAAAGCACAGACTTCTGTGCTGGTTTTGGCTGGGGTAGAGTGAATTTTCTTCATAGTGGGTTTTCCTCACAGTTGGTTTTCCTCACATGGGGCTGTGTTTTGAGTTTGTGCTGAACACATGTTCATAACACAGACATGTTTTTGTTGTTGCTGAGCGGTAACAAAGAGCCAAAGCCTTTTCTGTTTCTCATATGGCCACGCTGGCAAGGAGACTGGGGGTGCACAGGAGGCTGGGAGGAGACACAGCCGAGACAGGTGACCCCAACTGACCAAAGGGGTATTCCAGACCATATGAAATCATGCTCAGTCTATGAAGTGTGGGGAAGAGGGAGGTAGGGAAACATTTGGAGTGATGGCATTTGTCTTCTCAAGTAACCATTACGTGTGATGGAACCCTGCTCTCCTGGAGATGGCTGAACACCTGCCTGCCCATGGGAAGCAGTGGATAAATTCCTCATTTTGCTTTGCTTGCATGCATGGCTTGTGTTTTTCCTATTGAAATGTCTTTATCTCAAGCCACAGGTCTTCTCACTTTTACCCTTCCGATTCTCTCCCCAGTCCCACCAGAGACAGTGGTTCCCTGAGGCTTGCTGCTGGCTGGGCTTAAACCACTACAACCTGTCAGAGAGGTGGTGGATGCCCCATCCCTGGAAATATCAATAGCAGGCTGGACAAAGTTCTGAGCAACCTGTTCTAGTTGAAGATGTCCCTGCTCACATCCAGGGGTTGGAACCAGATGACCTTTAAAGGTCCCTCTCAACCCAAGCCATTCTGATTCCATGATTCAAAAAGTAAGAAGCCTTTCGTTTTCTCCTGCTTTACCAAGCTTTTGGAAATACCTCCATGATTAAGAACAGCCAGGAGTCTCACAGGCTCCTGTTTTCCAGGAGTCCCAGATAAAATATTACTCAAATGGCTTTTATTATTTATTAATCATCAGGATATGTGGAGTAACAGCAGGGTAATTTGATTGTGCCCTGTTATCAGATCTTTTGACAGCTTTTGCAGGTTTTTAGACAGCAAATAGATGTGAAAGAATCATATATGTATATATATTTCATGTATATGTGAAAGTCAGTATGTGGGTGGCTGTAAACAAAAGGGAGGGTAGGGCAGTAAGGTCAATGGGACAATATTTTCACGTGTATTAAAAAAAAAAACCACAGAAAAATGCCCTATGGCATTGAAAATTGCTCTGGAAGAAGCAGCTTTATACTGTTTTAGGACAAGCTAGGCACGCTGTTTGCAAACCCTCCCTTCTAATTTCTTTTGCTCACAAGCGTTCAGGTAAATGAAAATATGTCTCACTCTAGGGAAAAACTCTGCATTTCTGAAGCTCAGCACATGTTCTGATGCTTAGGAAAGGATCTGAGTGTCCTGGCAATGCTCACCAGTGCTGCACTTAAAGAAAAAAAAAAAAAGAGATAAATACATTAAAAATAGATGCTAAGAGAAAAACATGCTTGAGGTGGAGAAAGGCTTTTATCTAAGTTTTGTGGCCTTCATGGAATGTTGGCTGCTTGTTTGCAGAGAGAAGAATTCACTCCTTGGAAAGTCCTTACTGCTTCCTCCTCCAGTCCCTGCTCTGTACATTTTTCCTATGGAGGGAGATGTTTTCAGGCCTCCACCCCACAGGGCTTTTCTGCTTTACCTGGCTCTCACATTGAAGGGGCAGCATGAAGGTAGAAATAGCTAAAACTTGCCCTTTTTTCATTCTTCCTGATCACTGGCAAGTATGTTCATGGTTTTTTTTTTTAACTTCCCCAAGGCAAGAGCAAAGAAAGAGCCTTGATTATCTTGGAGATAAGGGGATGCAGACCCACAGGACCAGACTGCAGCCAGCTCACCCAGCCAAAAAGCCTCCCCTGAAGCATCCATGAGTGTCAAACACAAGAAGAAAAGCATATTAATTTAAAACACTGTGTAAACAAGGGTCCTGATGCAAAGACCTGTCTTGGCTCTTAAACTCTCTCCCTCCTATTCTTCTAGACCCTTGAAATGTCCACATGTAGGAAAAACAAACCCATTTGAGATAAAAAACACAGCTTATAGTTTGGGACAGCATCAGAGCCTTCTCCACCTTTTAAATGGGAATTCTGCAGAATGGACTGGCCCTGATGTGCATCCAGACACAAACGTGGCTGTTGGCTCTTTTTGCACCCTTCCTGCCCTTGAATTGGCAGCTGAAGGTTGGAAGAGGGGAACAACCCATCCTACAGGCCAGGCAGAAGATCTGAGATGTGATAGATGGGACAAGGAAATGGGATGTGCCAGACCTACCATGGATTGAGAGCTTCAGGTTGGTGTGGCCAACTGGTTTCCTGCAGGATGGAGAAGCATGAGGGTAATTAATGGAAATCTCACAGCAGGTAAACAAGTCTGGAGGAGATTTACGTGGCCCTGCAGGCAGCTGCAGATGGGAATTGAGATGTTGGCACAACAAAGCATTGAGGGACAGCACCTGCAGGGCACAGCCATGCTCTGCCCTGTCCATGTGCCCCAGGGACCCTCTTGCAGATCTGAGCCCTCCAGCCTCAGTCACAAAAACAAGACAGGACTATAACTGGAGATGCCCCAAGGTCTGCAGCAGGGTGGTGATGGAGCAGGGGGAAGCAGCAAGGGATGGCTGGAGGGGACAGGAGTGCAGAGGAGCTGGTAGAGCCAAGAGGAAGATGACCAAACCTCTCAACAGTCCCTGCGGGCTCCCATCCCTCTCTTCTCCAGGAGAGTGTGTGAGCACTGCTCTCCAACATGGACAGCACTGGAGGGTTTCAGCCTTGTGAGCTCAGTGGTTTTCTATTTTTTTTTTTTTAAGACCCCATATGTTGCAGTATCCCCACTGCCTCCCATAGAAGCTCTTTCCAAATTTCCACAGGACAGCAAGCCCCACAGTGGAGATGACAGCAACTCTCAGCATGCTCAGGCCAGAAAGGAAAGCTTCTCCAGACTTGTTCACCTGTCTGTGAAATTTGCATTAATTATCCTCCTGGTGATTCAGGCTCCTGCAGTAAAGTTCAGCCTCTCCCTCTTCACATATGAGTGCACAGAGCCATTTTCAGGACTGTTGCAAGGGTGTTCCCCTGCCCAATTCTGCTTCACACTCACCACAGTGTGGTTTCCAGAGCTCACAGCCTACCGGTGCACACAGAAGAGTGAGACACTGCCACACAAGCCCTACAAGCAGTTTTTCAGAGGACCACCTCATTTTTAAGAAGCTGGAGGTGGAGGATCCCCTACCCCAAACCCTCTCTGGATCTTTTCACCCAAGGGATTCTCTCTGCTATTCAGCCACCCAAGCCTGCTGCCCATGCCTTGGGCTTGGTACTTATGCTGCAGTTTGGTTTCCTTCCTCTGGATCTGTTCGTATTTATTGTGGGAAGGGTCATGAAAAAGCCAAATTCAGCCTCAGCAAAGCAAGGTCCAACTCAACACTTGGCCCTTTCCTAATGGAAATTCGTCTTCTGGTCAGTTTTCAAGGCCTCAGGCAGGACTTGGGCTGGGCCTCTTCACCTACCCCTTGCTGGTTCTGCATTTTAGAGTTACTGGCAGAAGGTGAATGCACAGCTGCTGGAGTCCAGCCCATGGAGACCACTCAAGGTATGGCAGTGAATGAGAACATAGTAAGCTCAGCTGATAGCAGCTGGTATTGTGCCATTCAGCACTGAACATGGTGTTGGTGTCCCCAAGTCAGGAATGATGTGAGACCAGAAAGCTTCCTCCTCCCTCTCACCTTCTGCAAAATGCTGTCCCTCACCATGGCTTCTGCCCAAGTACACGGAGCTGTCTCCTCTGACAGTAAAAGCAGGGTCTGGTGGATCCATCAGGCAGCTGCTCTGTGGGCTCCAGCTCCTTCACTCTGCTGCCAGTGCCTGGCTAACACAGATGGCTCATCCCCAGAAATGGGAACAGCTGTTAGTCCCTGCTTGATGGTTACCCACTCTCAAGGGATGGACAGTCCTGCAGAGCTGACCCTGAAGGCAAGATGAAGGTGAAACACTGGGGATGTTGGCCTAGGCTGATGCTTCTCCCAGAGCACATCCCTTGCTACCTTACCCCAGTGATGCTGGCATCCACACTATCTCAGCCACACCAGAATGCTGGAGATGGGGATGTCTTGTGCAACAAGAAGAACCTGAAATTCCATCTCCAAACACAGAAACTGCTCCTGGGATTGAACAATATGGATAGCCCAGTCACAGCCCCATCAATAAAGAATTATGTTCCACAGATTGCTGCTTTGGAGGGGGGTAACAGTCACTTCAGGCTTCGACAAAATCCTGATGGGTCCCTTCCAAGCATTTTCTATGATTCTGTGAGATCATGAGTCTCTGAGGACCACAGCACATACCACCATCCCCATGGGCAGCTGGAGGACTGTCCCTGTAGCTGGCAGCTTAAAAAGGCTCAGATATTCTGCACACTGAGCCCAGAATGGAAGATGTAAGGTCACCTGAACAGCCAGGTACACAAACTCTTGGAAATTCAAACCACTGCCTGGCAAGCATAAGGTCACAGTCATCACACTCCTCAGACCCTGGAATCACAGCTGAAATAGCATTGTAATGCACTTATAATTTATTCATCAGCTGAATGCGAGCAGCAGGCATTGTGACGGCACTCTTTTATCAAGCCCTTGTGATGGACTGCATCCATTTTAAAAGAACAAACTGGAGTTGAAAGGCAAAAAAAAAAAGTAAAGCCAACTTTATTCAAATTAAAACAAGCAGAAAAAAGAACAAATCAAAATAGGGAAAAAGGAAAAGCTCCACTAAAGATCTGTTTGTCTCTTCATTTTTCTTGTGCTTTGCTCTGAATCTTCTAAACTTTGCATTACTCTGCTGGTGGCTACTTTGATGTAGGAGGCTTCTGTTAACCCAGATGCTACTGACTGATGCTCAAAAGCATCTTTCTATCTCTGTGATGAGGTCTGCCCGAGGATCAGCTTGCCCCATTTTTAGGTGAAAGAGAGCCAGAAGGAGAGTTGTGGACAGAATTTTATTCTCAAAGATTGACAATTGCTTCCCTTGAGTACTTTGATGCTCTGCTCCCCAGATAGAGGAACCTATATAGGTGTCAATGTGAAGGTGAGGGCTCTTGTACAACTGTTTTTTGGGTTGTTTTTTTTTTTTTTTTGAGGTGAGAATCACCCCATGCAATAATACTGCATTTTTCACTTGGGCAGCAGAGCAGATAATCACACTTTGATTTTCCTCACTAAATGCTCAGGGAGTTTTATGGGGAAATCTTTCCCCAGCATCAGGGCATTTGTGTCAGAACTGAGATCCATCAAGATGGTGCTTGTCTGTCCTCTGGTGTGGGGTATCCAGAGTAAATAAAAGAAGTAACCCCAGATTCCTCTGTTACTGGTTTCTCCAGGGCAGCAAAACCAGCCTGCAAGCCTCAGGTGTTGTTTCCCCTCGTCCCATGGGCAATGTGTGCTGCTGTGGGAATGATGGGCTGCCAACACCTCTGTGGCCTTGGCTGGAGATTTGCACCCAGCCAGGGCAATGGCACTCCAGGAAGGAGACAGAGGAAATAATTCTGGCCTCTCTCTCTGTCTTCCATATCCCTACAGTGGTCTTGGCAAGAAAAAACAGGGTAAGATTTGAGCGGGAGGGAGACCTATCAGCTCTTTAACAGGAAGGGGAGCTGGGTGCAGAGCTGAGCCACATTGACCTAGGAGCATGTGAATTTCCACTTTGGGCAGTCTGAAGGACAAATACTAAAGAACTGGTTGGACAAATATGTCTCAGGCTGTTTAGAACCAGCTTTGGGACAGGACAGTGATGAGGTGGACCTCCAGGTGTCCTGCTCTGTTTCAGTGAAGTCCAAGGAATAGCTGCTTGCTCTTCGAGCTACAAAGGGCTCCTGGTGGGGTAGTTGTAAGCTAAGCAGAACTCCTACCCCCTGCCTGATCTTCTTCATCACTTCACTATCTGACTTGCTGGGGGTAAGAAGGTGTTAAAGTCCAGCCCTGAATCCCCAGGATCCCTCCTGATGGTTTCACCAAAGCACAGGAGTAGAGAGGAGGCAGGAGGAGAGGAAATGATGTTGATGGTGTTGATGCTGTCGATGATATTGTCTTTTATCTCAGGTGAATCCAGTTCCCCATGGGTAAGGAGCATCCTTTGAGCCACTCAGGAAAGAAGTTAGATAAAGCAGAGAAAAGTATCATGTGAGAGGATTCTGTCCTAAGAATGGAGTCACACAGGCAGTCCCACATCTTCCCACCTCTTGTCCTCTCTCTCTGACAGCTCATGGAGCAGTAACCCTCTAATGTGACACCAAGACAGGTTTGCATTTTCAAAGCTTCTGCTGTTGCTAAGCAGAGGAGTTAACTCTCAGTTTGTCATCCTTCAGGAACATGGCTCACAGGAAAAAAGAAAGAAATGAGGAAGAGAGATATTAAAAGCAGCAGATAAGAACAAAGCAGAAAGGACTTAGAGAGAAGTTTTCAACTCAGATTTAACCTATTGCACTGGTGGCAGCTTGAGGTCCAGTTTATAGTGACAAGTTCTTGAGGACTGGATTAATGGTTTGTGTAGCCTCCTCCTCTGCCAGTGAGACTTCCCCTTCCTGGAGCCCATGTTCCTATATCAGACTAAATTTCTTGTTCTCTGACCCCCAAAGAACAAACTGATTTATTCAGGTGAAAATAAAAGAAAACAGAAGAAGGAACAATACTGTTTGTGGCAGAGCACACCCCATGTAGAGCCCTGCTTGCAGGCAAGCAGTGACCATCCATGGGAGAGCAGCTGAAGGAGGAGAAGGCTTCATCCTTTCATTATGATATATCAGAGATTATTAGAGAGGAGAAATGCCATATGATAAATCAAAAAAGTTATGCTAGCCTAAGGACAGCCTCAGCTCAGGGAAGGGGACACCAGGCAGAGCAAGCCTCCCTGGAAGCACAGGCAGAAATGCAGGCAGGAGCCTCGGAGGGGGCTGTCAGGCTGCACAGGCTTCAAAATGCTCTGTTGCTTCAACAGTTTCTATTTTCTTTGGGTGCTGAATGTTTTTGCAGGAGAGGGAAAAAAAAAATCAGAGGGAAAAAGACCAATATTCTTTCTAAAAGCAGACCCGATGGAAAATTTGCAGTCTGTTCTCTTGAATACACCAGGGCTTGCTTTGCTTTCTGCCTTGCATGATTACATCTTGTGTTAACATTCAAGACAAGCAGCAGGCAGAGATAAATCCTGAATAACTCCAAACTTTGCTTCTCCCATCTCTTCCAGCATTAGGCGGGCTCAGACAAAGCCTGTGCTGGAGGCTGGCTGCAAGAAAAGATGTTCAGAGGACAGTGCAATACTAAAAGAGCTTGGCTCCTGTACATTTTTCTCTGAGCATGGGCAAATCAATGTTTTACCAGCAAGCCCTATTAACAGAGCAGGTCTTTGCTGTCTGGCATTAGCACAGAAGTCACAGCATGTGTTATGTCCATCAACTACCGACAATTTAAGAAGGATGCGAAGATCCGTAAATATGTCCTAAGGAGTGCAACAAAGGTGGTGAAAAGGCTGGAAGAATGTCCTTTGAGGAGCAGCTGAGGACTTTGGGCTTTGGTCTAGTTTGGAGAAAGAGGGCTCAGGGTAATGCTTTCTACAGATTCCTGAGGAGGGGAAATGGAGAGGGAAATACTGAGCTCTTTCTGGTATCCAGTGATAGGACACGTGGAAATGGTTCAAAGATGTGCCAGGAGAGGTTTAGACTTGACATCAGGAAGCCTTTCTTTGCAGAGTGGGTGGACAGACATTTGAACAGGCTTCCTGGTGAGATGGCCAATGTCCCCAGCCTCTCAGTGTTTAAGGGACATTTGGATAATACCCTGAACAACATTCTTGAACTTTCAGTCAGCCTGAATTGGTCAGGCAGTTGAACTGGATGATTGCTGTAGTCCCTTCCAACAGAAATAGTAAATTCTTTTCTGTTCTATTCCACTGACATAAATAAAAAGAACATGGGATCGAACTTCCACCAGAAAACACACACAGCATGGTACTGCCCAGTCTCCAAGGAGCTTCTCTGACAAACAGTGTTTCATGATCCAGCCCTCCAGCCCCCTGCTGAGGAAGTGAGAGCTGAATTAAGCAGTAAATCTGAGCTCACTCCAAGGTGGGAAAGAGTGAGCCACAGCCACTGAGCTGTGCCAGTGGCTTACCTGTCCCTGCAGGGGAACGCGCACTTTATTTCAGCAGTCAGGCAAGATGCAGATGGACAAGGGATGTTTCTCCATATTACCCCTGTGGCACTGAGCAAGAATTCATCCCAGCTCATGAGAAAATTGATACCAGTCCCCACAGGGACATTGTCCAGGGTGACCTGGGATTGTGGAAGGGCTGGAGTATTTTATAGCCTGGAGGCAATCACAAGCCCTGGAATGGGTACTTACTGCCAGCACTAGGGGAGCTTTGAAGAGGTTTTCCTCAGAGTCACCACCTTTGGGGGCGACTCTGGGGAAAGCTCAAGAGGCAGGAGAAGGGCAAGCAGAGCAGTCTCAGGGACAAGGGGAGGATGCCTTGCTTTTCACTGGGAAACAGCAAATTTGTCCTGGGAGCAGCTGGAGCTTGGGGAAAACCATCTGCTTTCTGCTCTACTCCCTGGGCCATGGTCTGGAGAAGGAGCCAGAGCCAAGGCTGCCAAGGGTCAGGGAGAGACTTCAAGGTCCCCCTTAAGTCCCAGCTGCATGACCTCCCACCAGCACAGGGAGCCCTGGCTGTCAGTCCTGTCCCTTTGGGAAAGTCCATGGCTTTAGAAAAGGCAGGAGATTGATCCAGCGGTCACCCATGCTTACAGGGTGGTCATCGGGATGGGAAAGCATGGGAGGTCATGGGGGCAAAGAAGAAGGTTAAAGACATGTAATGAGGTAGGGATAATAGGACACATCATCCAGCCTGTTTGCCCAAGGATCAGGTGCCTGTGTGAGGTGGCCTGAGCCCTGAGATGTGTAGAAGCATGAAAGAAATGCCAAGCAGAAATGGGTCATCCTCCACCCGGACAATTACTGTTATTTTTCTTTCTTTTTTTTTTAAAATGAATATTTTTAAAGTTATTCATTAAATACTCACTAAGAACGGGTGCTGGCTCATGTTTACTGGTTGATATATCTCTACACTTTTGCAAGCATTTTTCACCCTTAGCCAAGCCAGGGAATGGGAGGAAGGCTGGGAATGGCATGTTCTGGTGTGACCACATCACACATCTGTGGAGAATATGAGAACAACATTTTGGGGTGAGGGATGGCAGCTGCCTATTTGTATCCTACTGCAGCTTGGGAACTGCTGCAGGATTTTTATGGGCCCCTGAGTCATGTGAGTTCACTCCTCAAAAACTATGCTCTGTAAAAACCACCTGGTTTGTGACCATGGGTGCCTGTCAGTGGGCCAACCATGCCCTGTTGTACCCACTCATAACCTGTGACTCTCTGGACAGGCTGGATGGATCGACCAATTGTGTGAGGTTCAATAAGGCCAAGTGCCAGGCCCTGTCCCTGGGTCACAACAACCCCTGCAGCTCCAGGTTTGGGGGCAGAGTGGCTGGAAAGCCGCTGAGTGGGAAAGGACCTGGAGACTGCTCAACAACAGCTGAACATGAGACAACAGCAGTGTCCCCAGGTGGGCAAGAAGGCCAAGGGTATCCTGGCTTGGATCAATACTAATATAAGCAGCAGGATTAGGGAAATTATTCTTCCCCTGTAGTTGGCACTGGCAAGTCACCTCAAATGCTGTGTCCAGTTCTGGGCTCCTCAATCCAGGAAGGAGATTGAGGTGCTGGAGCAAGTTCAGAGAGGGGCAGTGGAACTGGTGAAGGGTCTGGAGCCCATATCCTGTGAGGAGCAGCTGAGGGAACTGGAGGTGTTTAGCCTGGAGAAGGAGGCTTAGGGGGACCTTATCACTGTCTGCAACTCTCTGACAGGAGATTGACTGGGGGTCAATCTCTTCTCCCAGGCAACCAGGGACAGGATGAGGGGATGTAGAATCACGGAATCGCAGAATACGCTGAGTTGGAAGGGACCCATCAGAATAATCAAGTCCAGCTCCTGGCCCTTCACAGGGCACTCCAAGAGTCAAACACTGTGCCTGAGAGCTTTGTCCAAATGCTTCTTGAACTGTGTCAAGCTTGGTGTTGTGTCTCCTTCCTTGGGGAGCCTGTTCCAGTGAAAAACTGGTGAAAAACTCTTTCCTGGTATCCAGCCTAACCCTCTCCTGACACAGCTTGATGCCATTCCCTCAGGTCCTGTCACTGGTCACCACAGAGATCAGTGCCTGGCCCTCCTCTGCCCCTCACACTGAAGTTGTAATTGTGATGAGGTCTCCCCTCAGTCTCCTGTTCTCCAGGCTGAACAGACCAAGTGACCTCAGCCACTCCTCACACGGCTTCCCCTCCAGACCCTTCACCATCATCACTGCCCTCCTTTGGGCATTCACTAATGGCGTAACTCAAGTTGTGCCAGGAAAGGCTTACATTGAACGTTAGGAAGAATTTCATCACAGGAGGGGTCATTATACATTGAAACGGACAGCGCAGGGGGGCGGTGGAGTCACTGTCTCTGGAGGTGCCTAAGGAAAAGCTGCACGTGGCACACAGTGGTGCTGCTGGGTCAGAGGTTGGACTCGATACTCTCAGAGTATCTTTTCCAAACGAACTGATTCCGTGACTTTGCGACCCTCACGCTGCGCCCCACCCCCACGCCCATGCACGTGACTGTTCCCCCGCCCCGGCCGACGGCGGCCCCTTTAAAGGCACGCGGCGAGGGGCGTGGCGCGCGGCCGCGCGTGCGGCGGGGCGTGGCCCGGGGCGAGGCGGGGCGTGGCCTGGCTGTGCGCCGGGGCACGGCCGGGCGCGCGGCGGGGGCGTGGCCCGGGCGGGGGGCGTGGCTAACGGAGCGGCGGGGGCGTGGCCGGCGCGGCGCGCTGAGGTCAGCGCGAGCGGCGCCGTCACAAAAGGAAGTGGCGGCGGCGGGCCCGTCAGCGCGGGGAGGGGCGGGGGCGGCACCGGCACCACCGGCACCAGGACCACCGGGAGCGGCACCGGGAGCGAGGGGGCGGCCGCGGCGGGGGCCGCGCCGCGCCATGGCCCAGCAGCAGATGAGCAGCTCGCAGAAGGCGCTGATGCTGGAGCTGAAGTCGCTGCAGGAGGAGCCGGTCGAGGGCTTCCGCATCACCCTGGTCGACGAGTCCGACCTCTACAACTGGGAGGTGGCGATCTTCGGGCCCCCCAACACGCTTTACGAGGGCGGGTACTTCAAGGTACGGGCCTTTCCCCCGCGCCACGGGCCGCGGTGTGGGGCTGGGCCGGGCCCGGGCCTGCGGGAGGGGGTACGGGCACGGCCTGGGCAGAGGGGGGGGCCGTGCCACAGCCGCCGCTGCGCTGTTAATCTTCATTTTTAGCCCCAAAGAACCTCCTGTAGAACCTCGGGGCAGGGCGAGAGTTTTCGCCTTCCACCCCAAGTTGCCCCCTGGGCTCTGCTCTGTGTGTATTTCAGAGAATTGTTACGGTTGGAAGGGACTTCTGGAGATCATCTAGTCCCGTATTTCCATATCCTTTCAGTACCTGAAGGAACTTACAGGAAAGATGGGTCAAGACTATTTACAAGAGCATTTAGGGACGAAACAAGGGGGAATGGTTCAAACTGAAAGAAAGTAGGTTTAGTTTAGATATTAGAACGAAATTGTTCATTGTGAGGGTGGTGAGGCAGTGGAACAGGTTGTCCAGAGAAGCTGTAGATGTGCCATCCCTGGAAGTGTCCAAGGCCAAGTTGGATGGGGCTGTGAGTACCCTGGGTTAGTGGAAGGTGTCCATGACAGGAGGGTTGGAACTAGATCATCTTTAAGGTTCCTTCCAACCCAAACATTCAATGATTCTGTGATATTTATTTCAAACTGAGGGGCTTCCTAGCCATCCAGTGATAGCTGCACCCATCAATTGCTAATTCAGGGTAACGGCAATGTTTTCATCAGAACTCCGTGGGCTTCAGGACTGTTTGGCACAACTGTTTTTCTACCGCTGTGTTCTTCCTCTCCAAACTTTCAGAAGGCAGCCTTCAAAGGGCTCTGGTAACACATAATAGGTGAAGGTGGATTCAATTCCTCTCTCAGCCTTCCTGTCAATACAAAAAAACTTTTGTGGTTGCTATTTCCACTCTTGTGAGTACAGCAAATAAGAAATCTGTCACAGCCACCTCAGAAAAGAACTGAAAGGAGTGTACTTAAATTATCAAAACAACTGGAGAAGGAGGAAGAGTTACACTTCTTTCTTAAAATGGGCAATTGGAAAATCTTGATGCCTGCAGAAGATGTGTTGCATTAGGCACACTCCTCTCCGCTTGATATCTGCTTGATCTCTGGCAAGATATTGTCTCCATGAGCTTGCTTCTTCCAGCAGTTAACTGTTGTAGTTGTGGCTCCTGCATCTCCTATTTCATGCCCTTTGGCTTCTCTCAAACTGAAAAAAAAATTTGGATGATGTCTTTGCTTGACTAACGTGCACCTTCGGTGCCTCTTGGCCTCTACAGGTCAAGGTTTAAGGGCTTTGTTCCACAAAACCAAAATAACCTGTAGCTTGGGGAATGATGGATTTGAGTCATGTTAAGTTTGGCCTCATTGTTTGGAAGGAAAGGAAGGCTTTGGCATAAGGCTTGCCTTTTATAATGAGTTGGCTGGCTTATTCATGTAGGTGTGATAGGTGTATTCTTAGACTCACCTCCATTATTACTTATTCAGGAAGTCGCTTGAGTCTTTGGTTGGTAACAGTGTCATCTTTACATCCCTGAATGGTCTGGTGACCTCTTCCTGCACTTATATTACTCATCCATTTTTTTTCAAAGAAATCACGACTGAACGAAATAGTTTTGTTTGGTTGGAGAACTCTCTGGACTGCATATTTGCAGTTGTTCCTGGAAAGAAGCTGAAGCTGCCTGAGAGATAATTTGGGGATGTGTGTTAACAAGTGTGGATTTAAGCAAGGCTCCTAGTTGCCTTACCTCAGCATTATGATTGTGCTATCTTTTTGGGTATTTGATGTCCCTGAACTGCTGTGCCTTTCTTCTAAATTCTTTTGACCAATCCTGTGATAGTTGTTTTGAGAGTGGGAAGATGAGATCTCATGATGCTTCCACCCCTCCCCAGCAGTGGGATTCCCTTCAAGTGCCATGGCTGAAATCTCTCATGTGTTGTTTCTGTCTTGTCTTTCCTCCGTGAGGAGCCCTGCATGGCAGATTTTTGTAGTGTCTGATCTTTGGTTATGCATCTTGAATTCTGAGACACTGAAAAAGTGGTCTTAGGCCCTTATTCTGTCCCTCGGGAGAAGGAGTCCCGTGAGAAGTGATATTCTTGGCTCTCTTTGTGTTAGGTCTTCATATGTGTTAGGCTCTGCTTATGGAATTGTTCAGAGATAAGAATAATACCCTAACTTTATTTGATGTGTTACTTCTGCAATATATTAATAGTACATGCTGCTCTGAACTAGTGCTCACCTTGCATGTGTTTCATCTTCCAGATTTGTTAACTTGATGAACTACTTAGCTTCATCTTGTTTTGTGTTTTCAGTTTACTAAGGTTAGGAAAGCAGGATTAGAAAGATGCAGTTACAGCATGTAACTTTTTTCAACTTTGTGGGAGTGGGAATTGTGTTCCACCTGAAGCGTGGTTTAAGGGCAGGAACTGGAGAAGTACACAGGCTTCTAGTTAAGCTAGAGCATAAATATTTCGAGGAAAACTTGTGGTTAAGGTGACCTTAATAAAGGGGATGGTTGATTGGGAATACAAATGCTTGATCTGTGTTTCAGGAGCTCTTGGAGCTGGTCACATCAACTTTTGGCACCTTGTTTATTCTTTGAGAAATACGACCTTTCTCTCTGGGTTGTTGAACTAGCTGAATAAAGTGAAATGAGGGAAGTGCTCTCTCTGCACCTCCTTGACAGAAGCTACTGCTGTCTAAAGCTGGTTCAACATTTCAGCAGATCCTGGTTTCAGTTGCAAGTCCTGTAACTCTAACATCTGATAAATTGAAGCAGAGAACAAGTCCCCTTGAATGTTTGTTTAAATGGTACGTTGTCAACATGCTGGCTATAATAAAGTCAGGGGCTTCTTAAAATTCAGGCACAGTATCTAAGCATATTTTATCAGCTGATATAGCATGCTCAGGTCTGCTGCAGTGCTTCATGGTTTAGGACTGCCAGCTAGATGGAAAGGGCAGCAGCCTCCAGGAACAGCAACTACATGAAGATCAGCTTGTATCAGCAAGGGATCATCCAGCAGCCCCCTCCACCCCATCCATGTGATCAGCTGAAGGTGGATGTCTGAAGTGCAAGTTACGTCAACCTTTGTCTTACCTGGTGATTGTACTCCCAGTCATGCTGAATAGCTTTGTAATGTTTTGAGCAACCCTTTAAATTCCTGACTGCTGTCCTCAAGGAAGGAGTTGAGCTGTTCCATGCACTGGTTACCTCTCATTCCTTGCTGGCAAGGCAAAAATAGTTCAGGGGTAGTGATGTTAAGTCCTTCAGAGAGGTTGTGATAAGAGCAAATGTCTGTCCTTCAGCTGCTGTCAGTAAGAAATTGCCAGTTTGACTAAAGTCCTAGCAGAATCAGTTGTGTTGGGCCACAGGTATTGGACTGCACTAGGTGAACTTGGCTTTTGGTCCCAGACTCACTCACAGAGTGTAAGGGTGAAATGTGGATAGACATTTTATGTCTTGGATGTTGCTTACATCAGATTCAGTTGCTGAGTTTTTTGAGTGACAAAGGCAAGATTTTTTTCAGAATCAAATGCTTCGTGTCCAGGTCACAGATAGTGACAATTGCTTCTTTCTTATCTCAGCTGTGAAGGACATGGTGTGATAGGATGGGTCTTTAGGTCAGGTTCCATTGGGCTATGTGGTAGTTCTGAATTGCTCTGGAAATGATGGAAATGTGTTTTTCTGGTTTTGCAGGCAGTGCCTGAGCAGCAGAGAACCAGAATGTGCCATAATCTGCAGAACTAAGTGTGAGCAGTTCATCAGTGCTACCTTTATTGCCATAGGCATCTTCTGTTCATCTGAGAGGGTCCTTTGCTACATTGCAGGAGAACGTCTTCATCTTTAATTTTGGCAGCTGATACATAAATGAGGACCACCAGAACAAAGGTTATTATGCTGTAATCTGGTGTTGATAGGTTCTAGCTGGGATAGATCTTGATGGCTGAGGGCTGTGCATGGTGAAATCTTTACCATCTCAGGTGACCATTCATCTCAGTCTGTCTTGAAATCCAGTGTCTTTTTTAATGCTTGAGCCTTCAGAGCCTGGAGGTTGATGAACCTCTGCCCAATGCTTTGATCAAGCAGTGGATAATTGCAGGACTATTAGAAAGTGTTACCTGATGGCTTGCTTGAGGTCCTGAATGTTTGGTGCACTTGTACCATAGCAACACAGCTTTTAGTTATTTTTGAAAAAGAGAGACATTCTAATTTTTTAGTTGAATGGTATTCTTGTGCTGAGAGCCAGGGTTTCAGGGAAGGTACAACTGAGAAATTATACAAATAGAAACTTCATTAGCACCACTCAGAAGCGTGGTTTGACCAAGTACACTGTGTCAAGAAGCATGTTTAATGTAGACCAAAAGTCAATATTCTAAACTCCTTCAGAGGTGATTCAGGCTGGGTAGATTAAAATGGATATACCTAGCATGAAAGGAAACAAGAAAAATTAACTGCATTGTTAGAGTTACTATTTCATGGTTCTTAAGGCAGTTTATTTCATAAGGTACTTTTCCTGCTTGAAGGAGCAAGCCTTGACACATCAGTTGGAAGGGGAAAAAACCACTGAGCGTTATGATTAGTTTTATCAAGTAATTTGGGGGCTAAATATTTGTCAATGCATTGTTATCCTTGTTTTTTGTAATTCATTAGCCCTGTGCTGTGTAGAGTTCTGTATTGTTGTATCTCAGCTTTTTCCAGGTGATTTGATTTCAAAGTAACATGCAAATGTGTTAATATTTCAGAGCAGAAAGTAGATAGAGAACTTTCCAATAACTGATGGCAACAATGAACACCATGTTTAAAAGTTTGGTATTGTAGTCTACTTCTCATAAAGCTTAAAATTAAGCAAATAGAAGTTTTCTAAGCACTTAGAATTATATAACTGGTAGGACATTTAATTCCACAAAAATATCCTTAAGGCCAGGATTATGTGAGGTACTCTCAGCCCAAAAACTGCCTTCCATGGGCCTCGGCTTTGCAAGGTCCTATGGAGTTTCTCTCTGTGGTATTTGATCTATTTTTGTTGCCTTTAGGTATCATTGATGCCAATAAGCAGGGTTTAGTACAGCAAAGGGACACAGAATTGTGGGTGAGTAGAGCCCTGCTTGCTCCGGGCCTGTGGAGCTCCTGTTCAGTTTCAAAAGCCAAGGAGCCTCCAAGCTGTCAGAAGACCAGGAGGCAAAAGACTTCTTCCAGTGTCGATTCATGGATCAAAAGCACAGATACAATCCCAGACTTTCAGGCCTGGGGAATACCTGGTGGTTCCTCACTCTGCAGTTGTATACAGTTTTTTGGATGGCTGTGCCTCTGGGCTGCACAATCTACTCACCCATCCTGTGGCCTGTTCTGTGCATCCGTGTATCCTCAGGAGGAAATGGGATAAGTTGTGGTGGTAGCCAGCTCCCAGTCATTCCCCTAGGGCTCCTCTGATCTAGGTAGGATTAGGTGTGTGCTGAGAAGTACAGGTAGTGGTTTCCAGTTCTGATACTGCCTGAACATAGGAGATCATGTGCAGTCAGGTCCTGTTGTACAGCAAGAGGAGAGCTGTAGCACAGCCCAACTCTTTTGTCCCATTAGAATTAAACAGAAAGCTTTCCATATCGGTAAATTGTTAATTTGTCTAATATTTGTACAGTGGTCCTTGTGATGCCTTGAGAGGCCTCCTAGAAACAGAGACTAGACAGGAGTAAGGGAATAAAAGTAGGTATTTATTTGAAAGGCCTTCAAATGTAACCCCTGGGGAGCCAGAGGCTATTGCCAAGATGAACCCCAACATGGACCCCAGGTCACGAGTCCTTCACCCTTTTAAAGGTTTGGTTCATTTGCATAGAAGGGTTAATTCTCCAGTTAAAGCTTCACTTTTCCCCTCAGCTTGCCCCCCCTTAGCGGCTCTTTGGTTTATACTTTTGGCCTGGGACAGTCTTGGTGTCCTTGGAAAGCACGGCCAGAGAGGCTTTGTTATGTCTACCTAGCATGAGAGAGCAGAAATTAACAGGCTACAAGAAACTTCAGAGACACACACCAAACAGTACAGAATTTGAAAAATATAAAAGTTAAAACCTAAGGCATCACTTGGATAAGGTGAAATACAACTTGAGTTTTAGGTTTTGTTCTTAGGCAAGAACTGTGAATGAACTGTGCCTCTTGAAACTTCTTGTCTGTCTGTTCAAGAGATAGTAACTAAAAGCGTGTAGCTTTATATGTGGTACATATTATAGAAATTAACGGAAGGTTTTGACTCTGTAGTGTTAGAAGAGTGGGTTTTTTTTTAATTTTTGGGGGGGGTGGGTTTGTGTGTAAATCCTTTAGATCTAGTATTGCAGTGATGTTATGCCGGTGTCTGAATGTTTTACACATCTGTAACTTTTCAAAAGCTCAAACTTATTTTTACCTACTGTTTCTGAAGTCACTCTTACGCTGCCTCACTATTTTACAGGGTAATATATTCACACAGGGTACCTTCTCTTTAATAGCACTTTAGGTGTACTACACAATGCTTATTTTGCATCTGGAGGGTAGGGAATGCCAGAAAAAATACGCTTGTAGAACCTTAACTCTGATCTTTGATGTGCAGTTTTGTTGTGTGGTTTATGGCATGTTCATCACGTATTCAGGATAATGAATAGTATGGGCTAAATGGTGGAGGTTTTATGTTGAACCTAAATGTAGCTGTGTTCAAGTGGGAAATGTCGCAGTTACACATTGCAGTGTGATGGATTAGAGGTGATGTGACTCATAAACACAGCTGCTCTTATAATTTGAGCTGCACGTGATCACATGTGTACATACACATATGCATGTACACAAAACTAGACAGCTATTTCCAGAATGCTGCTTCGTTTTTAAAGCCTTAGTGTTTTTATCCAGCATTATGAGTTAGGGGAATTGCAGTTAATCTTGCTAAGCTTTTGTGGTAGTGACTGGCTGGGAATGTCCCATCTCGCCCAGCCAGTTTGATAGTAATAACTTTGGCATTGTGTATCCACCGTTGAAGCCAAGAGTAACTAAATTGATTGATTGATTGCCTATCATCACAGTTGCTGACATATTTAAAATGCATTTGCCCAAAGTGGCTTACAAAGAGAAGAAAAATGAGAGCTACTAAATTAGGGTGTGTTTAGGATATTTTGGAATCTTGCTTGTCTTGAAGAAATGTGACCTCAAGACTTCCTGGATGTTTGTTTTAAATTGAAGCTTCTACCTGGAGAAACAATAAGAACATAAAGCGGCTGAATGGGTGACACTTCGAGGCATCATAGTGTTTGTGGTTTAGAAAGAGAAGGCTGCCTGGCAGGCAGGCTGCATCTTACCCTTTAAAGTTTCAACTAAAAGCTACATATGTTCTTTTTGGACTGCTTTGTTGTCTTAAAATTGTACAATTAATTTCGATATTCAGGTAAATAGCTTTTGTTTGAGAAACCCAAATTGATAGCAGTAAAGGATGTTTGCAGTAGCTCCATGACTCTTCCCTGAATTATGTATCCTAGTTAAGTATTTAAAACATATGTTTTAATGTTCATTGTAGCAAAATATTTGAAGAGATTAAGGTGTAAAACCCTCTGCCACAGTATTGAAACAGTTCAAGGACCAGTGTTTAATCAGTTGTGTCATTTGGGTCGATTTTTTTGAGTGATAGATACTTGTCCATTGTGCAAAAACTCTTTAGTTTTAAATTAATCTTCAGACATCTCTGTAGCTAGAAACTTTTTGCTGTCAGACCTAGGTAAAAGCTGAAATAATATTCTTTTTTGCAGTACCCTCTTTAGCCTTGTCAAAACAAAAGCCATGCAGTGGAGTAGCTTTGACTTACAATACATTCTGTGAATACACATTTGTTCTTGCATAAAGTCTGCTTGTATAAGCCCCTTATTCATGGATGTAAACCACACTGGTGTGCAAGTGTTTGCTTATCTTGGCTAGAATAACTATCTGTAAAAGCACTCACCTTTATTAAAAGAATGGGCTTCTTATAATGTATTGAAGAAAACTGAATTTCATCTCTGTGTTCCCAGCTACTTCTCTGCAGAAGAGTAACTGTACCCACACTTGGTAGCTGAATACCTTTCAGCAGTGCATTTAGCAGTATAACTTGAGAGGCTGTACTTTTTAAGTATCTTTTCTGTACTTTTTAAGTATCTTGTAGCTATTATCTAAATACCTTCTAATTTGTCATTCATGTGGTAACAAAATGCCCCTACCTAGATGCTTCAGATGAAGGTGCATGGCACTTTTTGTTAAGGGGGAAGGAAAAAGCCTGGTCTGTTCTTAATGATATTGCCACTTCAGTGGCATTTCTGCCTAACCTCATTTTTTCATTGCTATATCCATGTTACTCAAAATGCTAAGCAAGAAAGATGTTGAAAGACAACTCTTGTTGAAAACTTATTGTTCAAGTACAGTGGATGATGGTAATGTTTCTTCTCTTGTATAATTCTCTGAGTGTCAAGTGGCTGTTTCTTGAGTCAACCACAGCCATGTTTAAACAATTCTCTACAGAAGACCTGTTGTTATTCTTTTTTTTTTTTTTTTTTGAAAGCACTTCTAAACAAAACTAGGCATTTTATATTGCTGTATGATCTCCACTGGAGCATATAAAAATGAAAATTTTGAGACCAACTTATGGAATTATTTCCATTTCTCAGTCTCTGCCAGAAACCTGAAAGCTTATGTCCTTCAAAATTTGACTAATATACTTTCTGTGAAATTTAACTGATTTTTTTTTTTTTTTCCTGCTGGTTGCAGTCTTTGATTTGTGTGGATGAAGTTGGGATGGCTTTGACCTGAAATACAGTGGTAGTAGCACTACTGAGGAAAGCTAGGAAGGTAGGGTAGACTTGATTGAGGCTATGGACATTTGTGGCTTTTGAATTTTGAAACTGGCTATACTATGAAATATTTTTTGGTACTGAAGATGGTTTTGACCCTCAGAGGTTTATGGACAGACTCATCAGGGGCTAAAAACCAGTCTCAGCAGAGTAACTGTGATATGTCATTCTGGAGATCTATTTTAAATTACGGTAATAGCTAAGTACATTGTATTGTACCTGTATCATCCATGACTATGCTCCGTTTGGAAAGAGATCAGAGTTGTACCTCTAAGGAGGGGTGGGATAAGAAATCTGCTAATCTTGGCCACCTTCTTGGTGTTATAAAATAAACCTGGGTTCTGTTGCTGTTAGAACTGATACTCCAATTTCACGGATTCAAAGCAGCCTGCTTAATGTTCAGCTTGGATAAATCACTGTTAATTTTCACCCAACTTGCAGGCTTATCCCACATCCCACTAAGTTGCTCACTTTTGTTCACATCTCTAACGTGAGTGATATACTTATGCTTGGGCTCTTCAACCAGGGACCGTATTTTGCCTACAAAAACCAGCTAAGTAACCTGCTGGCGGTCAACAAGAGCTGTGAGAAGCCATGGTGGGATGGCTGCTATAGGTATGTGGTACCTTCCACAGCCAGGGAGCTTCCTGCTGGCAGTCATGGATGTATTGCTGAATAGTGGATCAAGGCAGATTGGGGTAAGGGCCATGAGTAACCATCCCAAAGCACAACATTGCCCTTTCCTGTGCCTTGTGGGGGTGCAGTGAAATGTCAAATGGGCATGTCTTCAGCACATGCACCACACTTGGGATCTCACCTGCTGTCCAAGCAGCTAATGCCACATCCCGTGAGATCAGCTCTGTGTGTGCAATGGCAGAGGCATGGAGGAAGGCTCTGGTATGCTTGGCCACAAAAGACCTGTCATCATCATGCCACCAGGCCTCTTCATTTGTCTTGGCATCTCTTGGAACCCAAACCCACCTTAGGCATCATCTTCCTCTTCCTTCAACTCTCATCCTAAACTAGAATAGCTGTACTTGAGTCATGACTGCAGGCTCACATGAGGTCACCACATGTGACCTTATTGGTGCTCCTAGTGTCTCAGCTTTGTTCGTTTCATCTTCTCCCTGCAGCTGTTGACTTTGCTGAGCATGGGGATGACTTTCACCTCCTTAGAAACATAAAATTGTTAATGTTGGAAAAGACCGCTAAGATTGAGTGCAACCACCAACCCAGCACCCACCACCACGTTCACCACTAAACCATGTCCGCAAGTGCCACTTCCACACTTTTTTTCCAAGAGAACAGTGAAGTATTTTTGACCTGCCTACATCTACCCTGTACTTCCAAGATGGCTAGTGTCTGCTTTTAAAACAAAAATGATGCTAGGGAGAGCCTGTAAGTTATACTACAGCAAATCTAGGAAAGCTCTGGCTGGAGGTTAGTGGACAGAAATAAACTCTTCAGGTGTTGGCGTCTGCATCAGTTCTGTTGTATCTTTAACTCTTGCATGCTCCAATTTATTTGGGATTGCGCAGCTTTTTCTTCAGATTGCATTAGTTCATAGCTGGGGTTATAAGTAAGTCTTGGAGTTTCTTATTTCCTTTTCTTGCAAAGTACAGAGCAGTGACTTCTGTGCTCTAGAAAGAATGTTTCACAGAATCAATTAGGTTGGAAAAGACCTCTGAGATAAGTCCAACCTGTGACCAAACACCACTGTGTCAACCAGAACCATGGCACTGAGTGCCACATACAGTCTTTCCTTAAACAGCTTCAGGGACAGTGACTCCACCACCTCCCTGGGCAGTCCTTTTCAATGTCTACTGACCATTTCTGTGAAGAAATTCTTCCTAATGTTCAACCTAAACCTGCTCTGGAGCAGCTTAAGACGGTGTCCTCTTGTCCTGTCACTGGTTGTCTGGGAGAAGAGCCTGACCCTCACCTGGCTACACCCTCCTGTCAGGCAGTTGTAGAGAGCGATAAGGTCACCCCAAGCCTCCTTTTCTTGAGGCTAAACACCCCCGGCTCCCTCAGTCATTCCTTGTAGGACTTCCCCTCTAGACCCTTCACGAGCTTCACTGACCTTCTGTGAACCTGCTCCAGCACCTCAATGTCTTTCCTGAATTAAGGGGCCCAGAACTGGACACGGCACTCAAGGTGTGGCCTCACCAGTGCCAAGTACAGGGGGAACAAACTCTGTGTAAGTAGTAGGTTTTGTATGGTTGTCATCTAAACTCTGTTAGATCTCTTTCTAGTAAAAAGAAAATGTACTATGAAGGAGGTGTTTTATGGAAGAGGAACATAATGATGGTACTGGAAAGGAGCTTCCATGTTTTTAGAAGGGACTTCAGTTTTGTTAGACTGCTTTTGTGTGATGTGTAATTTGTACAACTGTAGTAATGCAGAAAAACTGAGGGTAATGAAATTTGGGCTGAGCCTAAAACCCACTTTTAACACTAGGTTGGTGCACTGAATTTGATTCTTAATTTGCAGATTAGTTACTATACAATGTCAACTTGAAATAAGAGGGTTATGGGAAATCAACTTCTTCCAAGAAAAGTTCGTGTGTTTTTAGGGCCAACCAAACATCATCTTCTGCTAGGTAACAGCCAGCAAGCCTTCTTTGGTACGTGTTTATCTGAGCCCTGTTTGGTAAAACTATTAAATATTGCTGTGTCACATTTGCTCTGAATGCAAATCACTACAATCTGATGTTAGACTGGGTGAAAGAGTTGCACAGTCCAGAATCTGTCGTCTGTTAGGCCCTTTGTGTGGGTGAAGCACGGCACTTGTCCAGAATAGTCTACAAATGCTACATAAACGGGATGAGAGAGCCACTGCAATGCTTTGTTCATCGTCTGTAGTGGCTGTAAGAGGTGCTCATGTGAAGGACACTGGGCTGGCATTGAAGGAGCCCTGTAGACACTTGGGGCATTTTACAAAATGTTCTTTGTCTTGTCTTGTCAAAATGTTCTTTGACAAGAGTAATTTAGTGAATAGAGATTAAGCCTTCTATCTGGTTCATAGTCATTATTCTGGATAAATTAACACTTTTATGTAAAATATGTATATCTTATAATAGCATAATTGACTAAATCTGTAGGTAGAAAGTGTTTTGCTTTTCATAAATAACTCATGGGAAAACTTTCTTCCAAAACAAATTTGACATGTATGTTTACCGTATTTAATTAAGTACAGTATTTAATTTTGGAATAGCTGAAGAAATTAAGTGAATAGGTTTCAGGGTGCTTAAGCACAAAAGTAAAGAGGTTTTTTTCAATAAGAACTTCTGCTTATTCCTAGTTTTTAAAAATAAAAGCCTGAGCAGTTTCTTGAAGCGCCCTAGCACAGAACCTGATGTACTGACAAGTCAACTCCTCTGCACAGACTTTGTCCGTGAGGCAGCTGCGGCAATTCTCTAGGAGCAAAAAATAAAGCTGGGGTTGTGTAACTTAACCTGGGGGAGGAGGGGGACATTCCTGGTGCTGAAGAGAAAGCCATCAAGTGAGGGCCTGGGTATGTAGGCTTGTGAGACGTATGCTATGCAGGCTTCACAAATAAATCTCAGAGTGTATTGTGGAGAATCTGGGTGAACCTCTCACTGGAGGAGGCAAAGTTATCCCTTGTCTTGCCTCACTGTTTGAAGTGTCAGAGGGACCTGCACTGAGTTTGAAGCCACCCTGCTTTTTTACTTCCAACCTCTGGGATTTCTTTCTTGTACTGTATTAATTGCTCCAGCCTCTTGTGCACTTCCATTACAGCCACCCTAGGTCTTCTCTCCTCTGCTTTGAAGAGTAGGTTCAAAATAAAGCCTCTCAGCATAGAGAAACCAGCATGTAGGATTTGATGTGAAGTGTGGAAGCGTGAAAGGGCTTGGAGCTCCGCAGCACAGCCAGGGAAGCAGCCTGGTGTGGCATGTCATGGAGCTGGCACATTTGCAGGGCAAGATTTGGTTCCAGTCAGTTAAGACGAGGTTTGAAATCTATTACTGACATGCCTCTGAGCTCTGTTGTGCTTGTCACCCCAAGTGCAATTACCCAGGCTATGTCACAACACTGAGCTTAAAACACATGGGCAGAAAGCCAACTTCTGCACTTAGCAAGCACTTTAAATAGAAAACTACAGCTGACCTGCAAGGTACCTTTCCTTTTACAAGGAAAGCTGGCTTTTCTAACTACTTTAATTATAAATGCATTGATAAATGCTGTTGTATAATATTTATTCACTAAAATAATGTTTATTCACAGCTTAATGTGATTGCTATGTACAGTTTGAGTTTCAGGCAGAATATAAAGCCTTTACCTTCTCTAACTTTGTTAACCTTGTGTAAATAGGTACAGCAAAAGGAATACTTAGAGCATTTTGCAATGATACTGTGGCAACCATGGCAAATCACCAAGATCCATACTAATAAAGCATTGAGATAATTTTGCAGTGTTTTAAGTATGTCTGTCATGCCACAGTGGCACATTTGACCTGTCTCAAGCACAGCAGTGAGGTCTGTTAGCGACAGCATGATACTTAACACCGGTTGTGAACTGACCCAGCTTAAAGTTGGTTTTGCAGCCCATGCTTAATCCCATGTTGCCATGGTTCAGCCACCACCTGTATCCGTGATAATTGATGCAAAGCTGGTACTGTCGCAGCTGTAAATCTGAGTCACAGCAGTGAGGGCCGTGTGGACAGAAACTTGGGAAGCTGCTCTGATGTGGCTTCAGGTGTTGATGGTACAAAGATGCTGGTAGCTTTGTTGGTGTTAAAACTTAACCAGACCTGACTTAGTAGCTTCTGTTGGCTTATCCCATATTTTGTAAAATGTAAATTCTGATCAAAGCTCATGTTGTGATTGAAGTTGTGAAGCCTTGTTTGTGTCTAAGGTGGATGGATTGGGGGAAGAGGAGTGCTACAGGATCTTGGTGCCATACTTCTCCTATTGAGAAATTCCTGGAAATTGTATTATATCATCCTAGGACTTGGCTGCTTGCAGAGCTTAGCTGAATTTGCCACTTGGTTTCATGGCTGTCACGGCTGGAAAATTTACCAGTTTAAGCCTCACTTAGTTAAAACATATAGTTATGGGGATTATCTACTTACTGATTGCTTTATGGAGGTTCTATGACCTTCCTTAGAAAAGATGTGTGTGGGTGTGCATTTCAAGGCCTAGATGAGTTTAGGAAATCTTCTATGACTTTGTTTCTCTTGGTAACAAAATCAAAGGAGACTTCAGTTTTTGAGTTACTGAAAGTGACAGCATAGGTCCGCATAAACTTGGTTTGGATGTTTACCTCTGTGATTGCCTCAGTGCCTTGGAATTTAAGCTATCAGACTTTTTTACAGCTTTACAGGAGGCCTCACTGCTGAGAGTATAATTAGAAAAAAGTTCCTATGTCAGGAACTTGAGATTCTTAGGACAGAAGATCTGAAAGGCTACTAAAAGTTAAAAAAAACCACAAAAGCCAGATTTCAAAAATCACTAGTTTTGGCAACTGATTTTCTAGAAGTTATGGTGAATGGAAGGGAAGCCCAAGATAGATGAGCTGAGGTGCTGGTGTTGATGAAGTGGTTGTCTTGGCAACTGCAGTCACTTAAATATCCTGAGGAAAATAGCAAGCAAATGTTAAGATTGAGAAATGGCAACTGGTTGACAGAAGAACCAGGAGCAACGAGCAGCTCGAGGCTTACACAGGGAGTTGATCTGACTACAGCAGCAAGTTGCTGTTTTCGGCCGTGGGATTCTTGAATGTTGTAACCCCGATGGTTCTTCTCTTGTAATGACGATGTGCCTGGCTGCCTACTTGCTGCATGAGGCCAGATCTCTGGGGAGACACCTTCCAGGGTATATTTGTTCCCAAAAAGGTGACTGATGCATGTGGTGTAAATTCAAGTTCCACAGGAGTGCTTTATTTTGCAGCCCCGCTGTTCAGTGTAGTCATACAAATACTGTAGCAAGATCCCAGTGCAAAATAAACCCTGCCTGCAAGCAGGTACTAGTATGAGAATCGCATTCCATGTCAAAGATAAACTGCTGGAGCTGCAACTGTGTCAGGGATTGCTCTAGGTCCCTGTAGTGCATTCCATGGTGAGAAATTGAGCCATCTTGCCATGTGTTCTGCTAATTGTGATTGCACGTGTTGATTTGTGGTTCTGTAGGTAAAAACTGGTAAGTTTTAATCTTTTGCTTCCTGCATGAAGCACTTAATTCTCTTTCACTTCGGCACAAAAAGCACAGCCCAGAGA
The DNA here is from genome assembly GCF_041296385.1 of Aphelocoma coerulescens. Classification (NCBI taxonomy): domain Eukaryota; kingdom Metazoa; phylum Chordata; class Aves; order Passeriformes; family Corvidae; genus Aphelocoma; species Aphelocoma coerulescens. The sequence continues at coordinate 8,425,755 of NW_027184085.1, forward strand.
AAGCCCAACTGAGTAAAATGAGTGGAATTTGAGCCAGTTTTTTCCTGCTGCCACAAGCATATTTATAACTGCCAACTATGACAGGTATTTCTACAGGCACTGAATCTTAAGCAGAACACCAGGTGCTCAGAGAAGTTGAAGAAGACTAGGTGTACTCTTTCTGCCTTTCATCTAATACTTGGTTTCTGAGCTTCTCTTTGTGTAGTAACTTGTGAAAAGTCACAGTTGAAAGCTTCATTCAAATGGAAGTGAAAAACTCGTAAGCTACTTCTTGCTGCAAAGGCCAGCAAATGGTGAAAACTGCTGGTAGGATTAATTTCCTATCACATTTATTCCCTTCTTTTTTCTAGGAAAAGTCCTACCCTGCAGATACAGGAACAGTCACTCTATCAGTTTGTTTTTGTTTTTTTACCTGCATGTTTAAAAGCTACTTGGCTCTGCTGGTAGTAGTCGGGGTACTAGGCAGACTTGATGTTTCTGTGATACAGATCCAGCTTGGTGCTCTGGTTATTTAATTTAGTCATTTGACCATCTATTTCTGCTTAGCCACGTTTTTCAACACAGGCAAAGTCTCTGCTAACTTTCTGTAATAGTAATATAAGCCTGTGCTACAGTTAATAGTTGATTTACTTCTGAAGCTTTGCCTAATTAGAGGGACGTTTTCCTTGGCAAGTGATACCAGCTTCTGCAGTACTGAAGCTAGATGCTAGAAATTGTAGTCCCTGGTGTAATGCAGATACTGATGGTAGGTGTTTTATTTGTGGGTAGCTTTTGCTGAAGGAGCAATGGCAAAGATACCTGTTTAGGCTTTTCCTCCTTCCTGGCTTATAAGTTTTTAACCTGTATTACATCTCCCTCTGACCCTTCAAGGTTTTTTTACACTGAAAGTGCTTTTACACTGATGCAACGTATTATTAACGTATCTGTGACTTCATCTGACACCAATCAACAGATTAAGGTTTACAAATCACTTCTGAAAGTAGAGTGATATGTTTTCCAAGCAGTTCCTATCATTGCAAAGAATATTTAATTAAAAAGTGAGGGAGTATGAGATGAAACCTGGATCGCTTCATGTAATCACTTCGAATTCTGTGCTTATAGTGGTCTGCTCTGCTGTTACGAACTGCTGTATTTATCCTTCTATTTTCACTAGTTTAACAGCTAAAAGTTCCAAATAGGCCTGGTACAGTCAAACCCACCCTTTTGTCAAAATGAAGCTTGATATAGGAAGTTTCATAAACTAGGCACTACTACTACATGGAGTAGTCTGAGTTTCCTGAAGAGAGCATATGGTAGCTGGCACTTCAGTGGAGATGACTTGGTAATTATAGATCCTTTGTCTGAATCTCTCTGCCATTTCATGGGGCTAATGACAAATTAAGCTTTTTATAGATGCAAGGAAAGCAGGTTGCTAAAAATATTTGCGTTTTGTACATCTTCAATTATTTTATCAGACTTGGACTAGAATAATATATTGGAGTCCAAGGTATAAGGTCAAAGTGGTTAAACTCTTCTAAAATGAATAGTCCTGCCACTGGAGCAAAGCTTCTTGTGAACAGAGACCTTCATTCTCTCATCCCCTTTACAACAGGACAAGGCAAGCCTCTTAGGACACTTTTGGATTTTTTTTTGTTTGTTTTTTTTTTTTTTAGCTTTAGGTGGTAGCTGTTCACTGAAATCAGCAGAGAATTGCTTACTTAGGTGTTTCAGGGTGATAGTAATCTAGGTGTTTTGTTGTGATGATCTGACTTTGAGGGTGTCACATCAACTTCTGTGACTTCAGTGTCTCAATTCTAGTTGAATGTGTTGCAGGCATTTGTGAATGTGAATCAGCAAAAGTTTGGCTTGAGTTGCTTTTATTCCAAGATAAATGTAATATGCAGTTGTATAAGCTAACTAGAGCAGCCTGAACCTGAGGTAGTGAAATCTAGTTTGATTTTGGTTTTTGTAATCTGATCCTTAGCGCAATTTACCTGTCAGTTGCTGGAACAGTGGGCATGGTTTCTGGTACTCTGCACTAAGCAAAACAATCAGAAAGAAAAATGTTTCTATGATATAGTGGCTGACTTATACCACAAGGTGTGGTATTCCTTTAATCCTTTTATAAACTTTTTTATCCTATGTAATTGTGGATGTTCTTATTACCCATACAATGCCTAATTCCTTTTGAACTCTGCTAAACTGTGGGCCTTAATGTTGCTTAGCAATAATTAGCAAAACACAGGTGGTTTGTGTATTAACTCTAGATCAAACCGTCAAAATTTTGTTTGTGCTGACCTGTTATGCTTTTATGTTGGTAAGACTTCCACTGCTGAATGGTGAATGGGAACTTATCCAGATGGATGCTCAAATCAGCCTCACTGCCAGCCCTTAGCTTGGATCTTCTCTTAATTTTGTCTTTAAAGCTCTTGCATTGTGTTCCCACTTGACATGCCAGGCTTTTAAGAATGCTGAATAGCCTCCTTCCCTAACTATGTAATATGCTACAGGAAGCGTCACTTTCACAAAGTAAACAGAGCGTCTGTGTCCCTTTTTATGGAAACTTGAGATGCATTGCTGGATCTCATTCTGCTCTTTGCAGTTTAACCATGCTGCTCTTACAGGAGCTTACAGATTATTATAAAGGATAAAGGAGTAGTGGTAGTTGGTAGTTGTTTTAGATGTCTGATCTGGAGGTTGCATTACTTTGTGTGATTTTGATTCCACATTCTTCCTTTCTCAGATGTTCGTTCTAGGCAAGTTTGGTTGTTCAAGGTCAAAGTTCCACTTAAAGTTAAGGAATAATACAGGATTATTAAATGATCCCTGCTATGCTTTTGTAGCAGTATTTTTATCTCATATGTCTTGCCTTGTAACTATCACCATTTTAGAGCAATCTGTGTTAAATAGGGTAAAGAACTAAAATTGTGCAGAGTTGCCTGAAATGTCAACAACTTCAGTATGGAAAGGTGGCATTGAGGGCCACCCCACTTATTTTACATGCCCAGCTTTGGAGGGCTTGGAGAGGTTCAGCCATCTCTTGTCTGGGGACAACTGTGTCCTCCTCAGGGAATGGCTCCTCCAAGAAATTTAATATGTGTCTCTCAGCCAAAAGTATTGGAGAGGTATTTAGTTCCCACTACAGCTTTAAGGGACTAATGGGACTAATGGGACTTAAACCCCGTATCTTCTGGGGTTTTTTTGAGGTAATGTAGTTACAAGGCTGTGAGTTTATACTGAGGAATTCTTCCTTTCCCTTGTTGAAACTTTTACCTCCTGGGCTCTTGGCTGCGTAGTGGGGTAGAGCCAAAACCCAGCCAGCAATGAAGGAACTTGCATCTGTACCTTAAGGTGCTCATCTGGGAGGAGGGATTGCTCCTGTTTATCACCTCACATACCAGTGTGAAATGTTACTGATCCTGACTGTTTTTTCCAGGCTCTGTGCTCTGAGCTGTCAGTCTCCTTTTGTTTTCTGGCTTGTGCTTTTGCGTTCCTGTCTGGACAGTGGCCTGATGCCAAGGGGAAAGCTGAAGAGAGCTGTGCTTAATGCCCTTTAGGGTAGGGCATCCACCCAGAAGGTGAAGGATGCAAAGTGCCTTTGGGCCAAATGCCCCAGTGCCAGCTGGTTGAACAAGGTGTCCCAGTTTAGAGGATTTTTTTTTTTTAAGGAAAATAGGACAATCATCTGAATGAAATGTGTGGTACAAGTGGTCACGTACAGAATTTCAGGCTCTGAGTCAGCCTTGTACACACATACCTACTTGTAACCTTGAGTTCAGTATTAAATTCCCAGAGCTCAGTGTTCAGGGCATGTTCAGGGCATTTTGTTTCTTGTCACTTTTGTTGGGCAGGTACTGAGAAGAAACATAAGGAGAATGCTGGGTCTGGAACCTGGAGTTTTCAAGGGTGGGTCCCTAGTCTGCACTGACTCCTGAGATGCATTTCAAAAGTACCAGGCTTGTCATGCTCACCCATGCAATGCTTATGGTGTTACTCCTGGTCTAGCAGGGTCCAGAAAATTGAAAGATATGCTACTTTTAGGTAGCTATTAATTACTCTGTTCTGGAGAGTGCAGGATCTTCTTTTCCTCTTTAAACTTTTGTTCTTGTTTTTTGGAGGACACATCTGTAATAGGGGTTGAGAAGGTAGCCTCAAACGATTTCTGTCCCATGCTCTGTGCCTAGTAATGTCTTTGTGGCAGAAAATCTTTCAGTGCAACAGGGAGATGACTTAAAAGTCCATCCTTATAAACACTTTGTCATTGGCTAACTTTTTTACATTTTTTTTTCTGGTGGAATTTTCTCATTAGTTTGCTGTAGTCAGTTGTCTCTTGGATGAAGCTGTGATTTTAAAGACAACATTTCACACTGGAAGCAATTTCAATGTCCTATGATAACATATACAAGAATGTTAGATCAGTCAGTGTTTAATTTGCAAATTAAAAATCTTGCTGTTGTGGCTTTTTGTGTTAAGCTACTGGACTGTAAGGATAATGAACTAGTGATGCAGACTTCCATGATCATTAATCTGATATTGCAATAGATGTGTTTAAAGCTAACTGCTCACAGTGAAAAAGCAAATGAGCTACGTGTTACCTTAGATATAATTAGATACATTCCCCGGTATGTTTATTTTGGAGATTGGAGCAGAAGCATAAACCCCCCTACAGTACAGGCTGCAATGCCCAGCACAGAAGTGGCTGTACAGGGAATGTGAACTCTGCAGCACACACAGCTTAGTGCACAGTGTAGTTTACTGTGCCCTGTATTTGCTGAGAATTTTTTTTTTTTCATGCTGATGGGAGAATCACAGCGTTTTAATCCTGGTGGCTGCAGTAGTTATGGCCCTATGAGAAATACGAGATCTGGTGTCCGTAGACTTAGTACCCTGAAAAGGTGGGCAGCATTGCAGCAAACATGGAGGAAGTTGTGCATACATCATTGCTAGGATACTCATGAGGTCACTTCCCCAGCATCCAACTCCTCAGTTTTTCCTCTGAGGAAGATCAGGGCTCTTGAACCTGAATTGTTGTCCCACTTGCTGTTAATACAGACTATAGACAGCCACAGTGTTCAACCTTTGTGTCTCTGCAGGCTTTCTATTTTGAAAAGATGACATAACTTCACTGAGCAGCACTAAACAATAGTTAATTATGTAGATGTCTTCCAGAATTTGTTTTGAAACACTTTGAAGCTATAAAATATACTGGATCTGCAGCAAAGCTGCCAGTATATCTGCACTTAGCACCAGGGCCATTTTGCCAGCAGGAGAAAGTACTTTGTCCTGCAAAGTCTTAATTGACTCAAAGGTTTTTGATTGGTTATCTTTGGTGTGATGTCGGTTTTTGGGTTTTGTTTTTTTTAAAGTCATCTTTGTAGGTAGTGGTCTGATGTTAGTTTCAGCATCTGAGTCTTTTTTCTGCTTTCATACATCAATACGTGCTTTGAATGATGCCTGGTTGGGAAGAGGCTAACTGAAAATATTGCAGTAAATTGAGCAGCAAACAGGATGCTACTCAAATGAGGTTAACTTCTGTATAATGAGAGTGAAGGAGGATATTTTGAAAGTTGTCTCTTTTTACAGGAGGCAGTCAGTGCTGTTGGCGTATTTTATGGGTAAGATGTGTTACGGCTTGTGTAACATCCACTATGATGAGGCTGTGACTTGCTGGGGGCTCTTGAACCTGCAAAGTTAATCCAGCCCAGAAATACAATAAGGGGTTTGTGGCTATTAATGAGCTGCAGAAATGATGGTTACTGTAGAGTTCGTTGTATGCAAATATAGAGCTCTCTTGAAAGCCCAGCATACTCTGAAGAGTGGTGACATGTGATTTTTGCTGTAACTGGGCTCGGTAAGAGTTGGCTTCTGGTGAGCGCTTGCTTCTTCTACTCTTCCAAAAAGTCAAACATGGTATGTTAATGACATGCTCCATGGAGGTACATGTGCTGCTGAGGCTGTAATTCTAAAATGTGCGTTATAAATCAGATGATCATGAAGTCTGGCCAAAAATTGTTGGCTTGGTTGTCTTTATCACTAAACAAGCAAGCAGGTCACTAATCTAACTTGCTTAGATTATTTTTCCCTGCTGCCATTCCCCCACCCTACACCTGCCAAGATAATATTGAGTGTTAGAATGGGAAGGAAAACCCTGACTATGTTTTGTCTTCCCAAAGTAGAAAAGTACTGATAGAGTATTCAGATTATCAGCAGAGTATTAATACCTAAAGCCACAACTGACAGTACACAGAACTGCCCCATGGGTCTTCTACTAGGACAGGCAACACAGGCATTTGTGGAGGATTTCAGTAGTAGCCAATGGCTCCTGGTTGAGATTTTTTTCTGTGCATACAATACCACACTTGCTGAAAGATTCAACTTGCTAGTTGGTCTAGCATTGTAGCAACTGAACTGTTGACATTTAACTCTATAAATAGAGGTATAAAGGGTGATTTCTTCCAAAATAAACCTTTTAAATTAAAAACGAGGGACTTTCTGGCTCATTTGTTACCTGGCTGCGCAGTAGTGCCAGGAGGGGTGGGAGGAGGAACCTCTGTTGTGACTTGCACCAGTTTGTTCTTCTCGTCTTGCATATGGCTAGTTTGGATGCTAAGTTGTTTTTAAGCAGTAATACTGAGGATTTATCAGACCCATAGTTGAGCATAAGAGATAGGAAAGAACAGTTTATACACTTCGGATTTTGTGGTGTTCAAATGCCAGTGGCAATGCTGCCCACACTGTCATCATTCATCTGGTTCTTAATAGTCTGTTTGACATATTAATTCCAATTGCTGCTTTTGTCCTGATTTGACAACACATTGACTGTGGTGCTTGTTTGGGACCCTGAGCTGTCCAGTTCAGTGTGTAACTGGTAACGTGCTCTTACAGTACCTGTTAGACCTCACTTGTTTAAAATGCTGTAAATCTAAACAAGCTCTGGGAGTGTTTTGGCATTGAGCTCCTAGTGCATTGCTGTTTCCCTCAGCAGCTGCTGTGCTGCAGCTGCTTGTGCACAGGCACAACTGTGCTCATGAGCATTGTCATAGCTGCTACTCCGAATGTCTGCAGCGGTGCAGAGAAGGCATGGAAGTAGTGAGCAAGGATACTGAGAAGATATCTGATGTTGTTCAAACACAGCTGGGGAAGGGAGGGCATCTTCACTAGTGGGGAAAAAACCAAACACAATCTCAGGTTTTTAGATAATTTGAATTAAGTTCCATAGAAGTTTATGAGGTGGCAGAGTGGATACTTTCTACCATGCACAACTGTAACAATAAAGTTTACAAGGATCCCACTTGCTCTTTGCAGTACCTTCTTGGAACTGAAATCTCCAAGAAGTCCAATCTTCAGCAACTTCTACAGCTAATTTTCACCTGTGCTGAACATCTAGTACCCCTTGAGCTATCTCAGTGCTTTAATGAGTTCACTCTAACATTTTCTGTTGTTCTAAAGTGCCTCCTCACTGTTGACAGGCTCTTCATGCTCATCTCCAGGTGTTAGAAAGGTACATTATTTGTCAGTAGAACAGCCTTATTAAGGTTTAGGGCTTGACATGTTTCAATTACCTCAGACCTAGAGGGAGATTAATAAAGCTTGGGAAGCAGGATGTACCACTGACAGTGGGCACAAAGAATACAGGAGTTAACCAGCCACAAGGACATTTGGCAGAACTCCCAAGATCAGAAAAAACTAATAAAGTCAACAACTGAAATTTCTGGGAAGTAGAATTCTGAAAAATAAGGACAGTAATTCTGGCAAGGGAAGATTAGGATCGTCAGCTCATGGACTACTGGCCCAAGAAACCCACTGACTCAAAAGAAGAGAATTGCTTATTAGTCCGTGTGTTCTGAGAAGTGAGGGAATCATTTAACTAATAGAAGATAAAATGGTAACTAATGAGGAAACTATGTAACTTGTAGCCATGAATATTAATGCCTTTGCTAAAATGTAGAAATACTGAAAGGTTTTGATAGTTGGTGTGCTGGCTTTGCCAGCAGCCCCCATTTCTGTGCAGAACTGTAAATACATTGAATCTGTGTGGGGATTGGCCTCTTGCATAGTGGGTGAAAGAACCCATTTTGGGACAACGCTACAGCACAGTGAAGCTGACTGCGTGGAAAATGAGCTTGAAAGATTATCCAGATCTGGCCTTGGCACTAATATGAGTTTACTTCCGAACAGTTGATATTTGAATCAGTCTGTCATATTGTAATTTATTGTCCTTTCCAATACTGATTTATGCACTAGATCACAATTGCTTCTGTCTGCTCAGTCTGCTGTTTTGCCCTTGATACTGCCTGGTAGATTTTAATAAAATACTTAAGGCAGCTGAATTTGCAGTGCGTATTTTGATGGAGAGGAAAAGAACAACAAAAGAAAGGCTTTAAATATGGTTTGGCCATTCACTTAATACAGACATTTGTGCATACAGTTAGTAGCAAATGCAGATGAGATGCTGAATGTAGAGTGGCAGCCTGTCTGCCTGAGAGAGACACCCGAGGCTCACCTGGGGTCTCTGCAGTGTTTTGACTAAGAATGTCAGAGTACTTACTACTCCTGATCTTTCATGTTAGCAGGAAGATAGTTCTCAGTTAGCCTTATATATCTTAATTTTCCTACAGCCTTTTTTTATTTAACATTAAGACAGTTTGATAAGTACCAGTGGAACTGTGTAGCACATAAAGAAATAATATTGGGATAAATATGTCTTTCTGAATGCATCCTCTGAGAGGAATCCAGGAGTCTAAATGCTGACTTCTGGAGTGTGGGTAGTCAGTTTGGTGTCTTTTCTGAATCTTTCCTGTACAGACAGCTAAGTGCTTCAGGGCTGTGAAGTGACAGACTAAAATGGCACACATAGTACCTAAAATAAATTAGGATTTTTGGTTATTCTAGGTGATTTAGACCAAGTTAATGATCTAATAGGTCAGTTGCTGAAGACTAATAGCTGTCAAGACATTGAAATTATAATATGCTACCAAGAAGAAAATAATTAAATTACCATGTAGAAAATATTCAATCTGATGCTTTTTGTTTACATTTTGGGAACAGGGTAAATGCGTCAATCAAATTAAGGAAGTTCTCGAGTTGGATGACCGAGGGGTGGCAAGGTGCTTCCAAGGAAGGGAAATGAATGATCATGTCACTTGTGTTACAATGATATCACTTGCTCCTGTACTTCATTATGGTACTTTGTGTGCAGGTGAGGTGGGTTTTCTACTGATTTCTCTGCAAATGTCATGTGATAAGTAGGGTCTGATGACCTAGTAAAAACATTTCTGCAATGGGAGTGCCCTGTCTCCCCAGACATACCCATGCTTCTGCGTGTGCAGTTCATGCTCCAGATCCTATAGAGGAACTGCTGCTCTGCCATACAGACACTGCTTAGCAGTTGTGAAAATGCTGGTTATTAGAGTGGGATTGCAGACATTTTTGCCACAGTACACGACTTGAACCAAGCAGCTGCAGCTGGTTTCCTGGGATACTAGAGCAGAAGCCATGGACAGATTAGATGTTGTTCCCCTTTTGCTCTTGGACTCATTGACTGGCTTGTCAGTGTTGTCTAATCAACTTACATTGCAGGTTTGTTTGAAGTGTACCATATTTGGAACGGATTAGCAAAATCAATATGATGTAATTTATTTTGCAGCACATGAAGCCGAAGGCTGGTGATACAGTCAAAGGCAAGGGTCTTTATCATTCCCTCTGCTTTCTGTGGTAGGTACCATCATCTACTTGTGTAGCTCTCAAGTATCCTGCTAGGAAGGTTAAGGATTCTTGGTAATGCTGCATGTTAATGCCAATGCCTGTCTTAAAATGAGATAGGGAATAACTTGTCAAGCCTTCTGATTTTTTTTTTTTTTTTTTTAATACCTAGATGAGTTATATGATTTCTTACTTTTTAACTGATGCTGAAAGGTGGCAAGCTCTGAGCTGAGCACTTCAAATATCAAAAAGTCCCTTGAAAAGCAATCCTTTTTAGAGCTTCTCTTTTGACACAGTGAATACTGAACAGTAACCTTCAGAACAAAACTGGCATCGTTTCTGTACAGGAATTTTTAGGAAATCTCCTGCCATTTGTGGTGGTAATTCGTTGGGGTGGAGAGGACAACTTCAAAGCATAGCATGCTAATTTGAAACTCTATTGGGTGTCTTGAATTGCAGGCTCTTCGAGAGACAGATCCTTACCCTACTGATAAGCCTGGTTTGGTTTGAGCACATATATTTAATGTCGGTGATGTTGATAATGGACTTGAAGTTAATACACTTTAAAGTCCTTCAGCAGCATTGTGGCTGAGAAGGGAAGAGACTGATCATCAAGAAATATGTAGCTGAAGGTACCCTGTTTAGGAGAGGGAAATCCTTATTGACAAATTTTTTTCACTTCCTCTGTTTCTCAATTGGACTTGAAACGAAAACATAAATAAATGATGTCGTAAATACTCTATGTGAGTTCTGCTACTTCCTGGGATAGTAATGGCTTTGATTTCCCCTCCTGAATTCACATGACAGTGGTAAATGTGCTGTCTCCTTCTCCAGCAGGTTTCAGAAAGGACAGCTTGTGCTGACCTAATTGATGCCAAAGGTGATAATTAAGTTTCTAAAAAACTCTGAAGATAGTCCTATTAGAGTAGGTATTCATGACTGTTCTGGTAAGTGGGTGCAAAGTGGGAGTTAAAAGGGATTCTCTCATCATTGTGTGATTGCTTAGTATTGCTGTGCAGGGAAGGAGAGCTCTGCTGCTACTGCAGTGTCTTTGTAGTAAGGAGATGTTCATATTGATATATAAGCATTGCTTCTGGATGTGTTCAGGTGCACTGAAGTGTTTTGTAAGAAAAAAACCCCCGGGGGGTTGGTTTTGTTATTGTACTCCAAGAAATATGCCTGTTCATAAGAGCAGTGTGGGGATTTTAATTAAAATTAACAAGTTCAATATTGTGGTACTTGTGTGAACATTAAAATGGACACTAGTGATGTTCCTTGTCCATGGGTTTGGTGCATAGGAAAAAATGCTGCCATGTCATGGAACCACTTTGTACTTTAAAGTCTGACAGTTACTGAGTTTCAGGTGTTCTCCATTATAAAAAGCAGGCTTGCTGGGCTCAAGTTTTTGAGTAGCATGGTGTAATCCTCTGCTTCCAATGGGACAGTTAAAGTCCAAGTAGTTATGGACATCTGCAGGATATTCTATGTTGCACCAAATCCATCAGTATTTGCTCTAGAACAGTATAAAGCTGAGCAGGCAAGTGTAATGTTAAAGGTCAGATGTGTAGAGATCTTTAGAGACAGTTGTGCTGGTTGGTTGAGCTGTTTGTGTGCCTGATGCATACAATGTGTGATGGCATGGCTGAGGTCTGTCTTGGGAGTGTTTTTGTGAGTGTGTATTACACAGGTCACCCAAACCCCTACTTTAGTGTACTTTATAGGTATTGATGGAGCTGTTCCTAAGGTGCATGGTCTCTTTCACAGGGCAAGTTTGGGATTGGAAGGATGTGGAGGCAAATTGTCTGGATCTGGAAATGCATAACCCTTTTAGTATAGCAAAGAAGACCCTTGAATCTGATACTTAACTCCTCAGACTGTCATCAGTGCCACTGAAGGTCACTGCTGTTGCAGTGTCTGATGGAGACAGTTTTGCTTATCTGAAAATTCTATTCCTTAGAGGCAATAAAAACTGGGCCAAGGTGGGGTAGGAGGAACTGAACAGCAGCTCTAGTAAATAATACAGGATGTCCAAGAATAGGAACAAAAGGATCTTTATGGGTGATTTTTCTGGCAGGCTGCTTGGAATGAGTTCATGCAGTTGTTCACGATTCCTCCACCCTTATAGTGTAGGTACTTCCCCCAATATGTTTCTCAAAACTCTTTGTAGTATGACCAGGGTTCATAACTTGGGATTTTTGGTGAGCTGTTGTGTGCCGGTATTGCCCTTGTATGGCTAGATACTTTTAAAACTGAAAACACATAGCATAAAGGTTTTCTTGGCTAAAACTTCCATTCAGTAGCTGTTCCTATAGAGAAAAGCAGCTGAGAGCAGCACAGAGTAAAGCAGCTACAGGAACAGTTGACTCCTGCTGGTCATCTTACGGTGTTCTCCCATCACAGCCAATACTGTGATCTCCCCCCAAGTCTGCCAAAACATACAGAGCTCTTAAATGCACATCATTGTATGCTTGTTCCACAGTAGCATCTGCAGAACTTTCTGGGTTTTTTTACAGGAAATGAATTCCATGCAGGAATAAGACTCTAACCATGTAAAAGTATACCTTTGTAGGCAACATAGAGGTAAAGAAATTCTTCTTGTCTTCCAGCCATTTTGCAGTATAATTTTCATCCAGAAGTCTAACATAGCAACATAATTTCTTATTTTTATAATTTAAATAATGCTTACTATTTTATATATTATTTTCTAGGGATAGGATACCTCAAAGACTGTACTTGTTTTATTTCGTTATATCCAAGCCTTCCAAAACAAACCATGACAAATGCCAATTACTATAAACATACTGATCATGTGTAGAATGCTTTTAAGTTACTTCTAAGTTACTCTGCAAACAGTTGTATAACTTTTGGTAGTATTTGGGGAAGAAAAAATCAGCATCAGTTCTATTAATTATTTGATTTGGGGGAAATTCTACTTTGCATATCAAAAGGAGTGTAGGAAAGATAGAGACCCATGGTTGTCAGACAAATCTTTTGGCTGCTAAAAAGCAAACCTCTGAAGTACTTTGACAGTGTCTAGCCTGCAATTGTTGTTGCAAAGTGCTGAAACAGCATTACACTTTTTCAGCGTCTGAACCTTGTAACTACAAACAAAAGCTGGCTGTTTCGTTCAGTACCTGATGCCAGATGCTCCAGTTCTGTAAGGGCTCTTACTGAAACCTGAATGATATGAGTCGATGCAGCCAAATTGACAAATGCGGTTTTTTGCTTTTCTTTTGTGATAGGCTAAAGGAAGTGTTGCATTAGTATTAATGCTTACCAAAAAGGGTAATGTTACCTCCTGAAAGAGTGAAAGCAGCTTTCCAGTTACATGCCGCATCAGTGTGGCTGCAACAGGTCACAGGATTGGAAAAACTCCACTGTTAATGACACCTGCTGGTCTCGCCAAATGGAGTTCAAACAGAACTGCTTCCAGTTGATACTATCAAAGTTCATGCTCCGGAAAAGTCCTTTTGCAGCAGCAAAACATTCTCCAGTGTTGTTACCTATGGAAGATACTGCTCTAATGTCACTGTAAAATTGCTCAAAGGATGTGTTTCTGCAGTGCAAGGCTTACACATCCTTGCCTTCTGTGTGCATAGACACAGTTTATTTAAAAATAGTGGTCTTCCTGTGTCAGAATAACTTGTTGGAGAAAACTGGTACCAACACTGCTCCCTATTCTAGGAAACTTTCAGAATTCTTGAGGTAATGATTGAGATGGGGTACAATTAGGGAAATGCATTAAACCAAAAAAAAGCAAAGAGAAGGATGATGGTTTACTGTCATTCCTAGTTCAACAATGAATATGCATTAAACGCAATTATGAAATATGTAGTCAAAATGAAAGTGGATTTTTTTACACAGCATGCAGTTAAACCTGTAGAATTCACTGCCACAGGATGTTGTGCTTCCACTTCCCTGCAAAAAATATTAGTCTGAAAGAGATTAAACAAGTTGTCAGGAAATACCTGTATTCAGTTCATGCACTAAACTTTGCATACAAGCTGAAGAGGACAGAGAAGCAAGCTGTTTAGTTCCCTTATTGAATCAAGGCAAGGCAAAACTTGTAGGTAGAGCACTATTGAAAACATCCTACTTGCTCCCAAGTGTGTGTGTGTGGCTTGCAGGTCACATTGCTGGTAACTTGACTAGGAGTCATGTGTCCATAAGCCTATGTGAATGCCAGCAAGGCTCTTAGCTTGTCCTTGAGCATCTGCTAATTCATAATCACATCTACTTTATCACCACTAGAGGCTCCTCCAAGTCATGCTTTGGATTCATTTCTGTAGCAGGAAGAAGCTTATTCTCTAAGTAGCATGCAGATGTCTGAATCTGTCACTGTAACACCTCTTTACATGCAGTGAATTTTTTTTTTTTTACATCAAAATACAGCCATTCTCTTGGTACCATGGCTGAATCCAAATCATCTGTTTGAGATGGTTACTGGTTATTAACTCTTGATGAACCTTAAAGCATCAGCACCTAGAAGCTTGTTGTATTGCTTGCTAGTAGGTGGAAAAAACAGTCATGAAAATATTTAATGGTGAGTGAGGGTAAATAATTTTCTTTTAACATCAACGTATTTCATCCTAGTGTAGATAAGGCTTTAATTACCAGCACAGGTTATTTTACGGTTCACAGGCTTCATTGTGTAACTGTGGTAGGTTTCCCATGGCAGGGCTGTACTTATAAAACACTGTTGACTTTTGCTGTAAATTGCTTATTACTGCACTGTAATTTGATATAATGTATCAGGTGCAGTGTGTCTTATCTAACGGCCTAACAACATGAAGACTTAAGTTTTCAAGAATTAATCTGATTAGACAGGAAAGAATAACATCATGGGATTGTCCAGCATACAAGTATGGATGAGTTGTCTGTTCTTTGCCAGTCTTGGGGTTTGGTAGCATTGCCTATTCCATACACAACAAGTCTAGTGCTCAGTATTAGTTTTTTGCAGATGTGTGGGTGTCATTTTTCTCTGTATGGAATAAGAGAACCCAGCTTCCAAACTAGCTGTATGTATGCTGCATTTTCTGAGTGTGGAAGTATGTTGGAGCACTGTACTTGAGCTATCAGACACACAGTGTGCATTCTTACAAGTGGTCTCTGTAGTCGCAGGTAATTACAAGATGATACTGTTACTGAGAAGGTGGAGGAGCTTTTAGATGAGTCTTTGCAGGAAGGCAACATGCCTTGTTTCTGCGGAGGCTTCAACATACAAAGTTGATATGTCGCTACTGGATACACATGAGAACACTTGGGAAGGTCATTTTTTGTCTGTTTCTCTAGGATTCAGCTAAATGTTTAAGACCTTGAAAAGCAGAACTGAAAAATAAATTATCCAAGAGTCATGAGAAGGTAGATACCAGAAGGGTCTAAGTAGAAAATGATGTCTCACAATAGAAAATTTGTTTTGTCAGGAATTTCTCTTCTTTTTCCCCTTGGGATAGTACCTCTTCCTACAAATCTTTATAAATGTAGCATCTCTTGCAAGAGCTCTTGCTGTCAGTCTGATATGGCAGTTCATCTTGTTGCTCCCCTTAGACTGGCCTGGTTTTTTCCCCATTGTTGGATTTGGGGGCTTTTTTCATCAGCACTCCCAGTTCTTACTAAGAGCAGACTGTAAATCTACCATAGATTTTGTCTTATCTTCTCTGTTATGCTACTTATGCATGATCTGTCACAAATTTTTTCTAAAGTCAGATATGACACTTTGAATCAAGAGCAATATCTATGACATGCTTAGATACAGGAAGAAAAATTAAATCAGTTCTAATTTCCTTTCAGATCCTTTCTTTGTACAGGCAGGAAATACTGCATTATGTGAAAGCTACTTTAAGGGTTGCTTTTAGCCACACAATTGTACAACTTTCCTTTGACTTTCCTACAAGTTCCATCTTTCTTCGTTAAAACTATAAGATCCTTTTCCTGTATTCTCATCTTACATCTGTCTCATTAATTTTTTGCCTTGACCTTAATCCTCTTAACCTGTGGTAGGCTTAAGTGGTTCTTCCTGACTGCTACTCTTACCTTGTATGCCTTCAAACATAATGGTTCCAATTAATTAAATACAAGCTTGAATTTCAAGGCTGTGTATTCTTGCACCAAGCTTCATTTGGCTGCAGTAGTTTGGCTTTTATAAGAAGTATAAATGATACCTTCAATTACGCTGCACTGCAGATGACTCAACCTGCTTTGCTCTCTTTTGCTGGCTCTTTCAGGAGATTTTTCAGCAAACTGAGGTTTCTGACTTTATCTGGATGTTGTATTAGTAATTGACATGGCAGCTAGTTGGAACATAGGTAGAAATATCAATGCTAGCCTTCACTTCAGTGTTGTACTTTTCTCTTATATATCCATAGTAATGTTACACTCGTTGTAATGCTGTGACAAATCCTCTGAAGCACAAGGCAGGGATGAAAAGAGGTGAAGAATGACAGAATGCTGAGTATCTCTTTAATTTGGCTTCTCGCTAGCAAAAAATACCCACCGAAAACCTGTTACTTTAGAAAGAATAGCCTGAGGAGCAAGGATGGCTATGTATCAGCTAATGCATTTATCCAAGCTAAAACTTTAAACTTGGTCTGGTCGGTGCAGCCCCTGATAATGAAGCTGACAGGTGCATCCTGCAGTCATGTGAATATTTGCCTTTGTGTCTCAAATACAAGCTTCTCACTAGCAAATACCTTCTGACACAGTGGTGGCTCCCACAGTGAACTGGAGGATGCTGGGCAGGAGGCAGCTGGTGGACACGTATCAGACTTCACTTGTGCAGGATTGGAGACACTTTGCAGATGGGTTGTACACTGGGAGGGGCTATGCGTAATACAGTTGTATCACTATAGGGTTATACATCTAGACTAACACATTGCTGATTAGATCTCCACACTAGGAGATGGTGCTGCTGATTTGGCTGTTTGCTTGGAAGTGGTACAGTCCAGCAGACTCGCTTGCTACTGCTCAGTCTGCCTAGGTTTGCTGCCTGTGTCCAGCTCCAAACAGGAGGGCTTACAATCAGTAATGCAGTGGCAGAAAAACAAGTGACAAGGCTGCACGAGTGCTTAGTTGGCTTCTGCATGGCAGCCAACATAGATGAGATTTCTACTGTAGTTCCTGAGTGCTGCCATTCACGTTCCAGAAGCCTTGTTTAAAAAAGGCTGTTCGTATGCTGGCTTGAGAAGTCTTGTCAGAGAGCTGCTGCCTGCCATGCTGGGAAAGGCAAAGTTGTGTAACACTGCAGCACACTGCTAGGGTTTACACTTACAATGCTATAAATATGCCTTTCCCCTTGCTGCTTATGAAAGAGGTGACTGCATCAAGACCTGCCCTGTGTTTTTAGCAGAACATGTGATGGGCTGTCCCTTGAGGAGAGCTTTCCTCTTGCATCCAGCCTGGCTTGCATAGGAGGAGAATCAAGGCAATTAGTCATTCACTGACTCATGAATGGTACTTGTTTAAAGAATTGGCTAAAAATAGTAAAAACAGGCTGAAGGAAAGGGTATTCTCACGTTTAGTTTAGCTAGCTTGGACATCTTGTCACCCAACAGATACAAATGGTATGGCTTGCATCACAAAGCAACAAAACAATCTGCTGTGTTTTGGTAAGGGTGCAAGTGTGGGAATGAATAGATGAGTTCACAGACACTCTGTCCAGCCTTATTGAAAATTGGGATGTGTTTTGGCTGTGATTAGTAACAGAACCTTAAGAGTTTGGAAGGGACCTTAAAGATCATCCAGTCCCAACCCCCCTGTTGTGGGCAGGCACACCTCCCACTAGACCAGGTTGCTTAAAACCTTATCCAGCCTGGCCTTGAACACTTGCAGGGATGGGGCATCCATAGCTTCTCTGGGCAACCTGTGCCAGTGTCTCACTACCCTCACAGTTAAGAATCTGCTCCTAATATCCAACCTGTATTTACCCTCTTTTAGTTTGTGCCTATTACTCTTTGTCCTATCTACAGTTCCTGATGATGAGTTCCTCTCCAGCTTCCCTGTAGGCCTGTTCAGATACTGGCAGGTTCCTATGGGGTTTCCACACAACCTTCTCCAGGTTGAACAGCCCCAACTTTCTCAGTCTGTCTTCATAGGGGAGGTGCTCCAGTCCTCTTAGCAACTTTATGGCCTTCTCTGGACTTGCTCCAACACTTCCATGTCTTTTTCTGTGTTGGGGTCACCAGAGCTGTATGCAGTAATCCAGGTGGGATGTCACAAGAGTAGGGGTGACAATGACCACCCTCAACCTGTTGGCCACATTCCTTTGGATTTTTCCCAGGATACATTTGGCTTTCTGGGCTGTGAGCTCACATTGAGTTACTCATCAACCATCACCCCCAGGCTTTCTCTGCCAGGCTGCTCTCAATCACCCAATTCTCTGTGGGTGCACCACAATCCAGGTGTAGGACCTTACACTGCTTTGTTGAACTTCATGAGATTTGCACAGTTCCACCTCTCCAGCCTGTCCAGGTTCCCCTGGGTGGCATCCCTTCCCTTCAGAGCACGACTGCACTATACAGCTTGGTGTCATCAGTGAACTTACTGAGGGTGCCCTTAATCCCACTGTCAATCAATCCCAGTGATAAATTACCAGGGTAAGTGTGAAGTATATCATGCTGTATCACAGTGAACCATTCCATAGATCTGCCTGTGTAAATCTGCTTCAAGAAGGTATGAATTACTTACCCAGTAAAGTTAAATTCCAAAATGTGAGATTGAGCAGGATGTTGAATATGTCATAGGCTAATTCAGTTCTTAATAAAAGAGACAGTCTTTTGGACTCTGAAGCCTGGCAAGTGGAGAGAGGTGCCCAAAATGACAACACTTGACACGTGTAGAGGGCTTCCACACGTGATTCCAGAGGTGCTAATAATGTACCATGATATTTTGAATAAGCAGTCTCAAATATTCCCACCACTGCTCCAGCAAAATTATTGTTTTTACAAATGGAAATAGATGGAAAATTGCATTTTCTGAAGTGGACAGAAACTGTATCTAGAACAGTTATGCTCATGTTAGAGCTTTACCAGTTCATATAGCAGCATGCTCAGTTATATGTGCAGTAGGGTATTTCAAGTGCCAGCTTCTACTCTGAAGGAAAGACCTAAGAGGAGATGCATGATTTGGTTTAAACTTTAGATGTGGTATCTCCAAGTATCTCTGGCTCCTTCAGCAAGTACCAGGCTGCACAGGGAAACTTACGTTTCACACATTTGGAGTTATTCTTCCTATTTTGTACAAATGGGGAAGTTGGTGTGTTTGTACAGATAAAAATAAGAACTGAGTCATCTGTTTCTGGCTGGAAAATAGTCATGCAGAATAGCCTTTGTGCATAGCACACACACAGTGACCCTGATCTTAAACCAGTGTACAGTCTGTGGCCTGAAGGCATCAGATCCAAGAGCACAGTCTCTACATGAGACCTTCAGCCATGGCAGAAGTCTCCTAACATCTGGCCTGCCACGGTCTCTAGTATATTCCATCTGAATCTTTTTTTTCTCCTAAAATCAGGCCTGATCCTGGAGAGAAGGTTAAATTGAGGGTGGAATCTAGTAATATTTCAGCATAGGAATTCCTGGGAAAATACATAAACCTCAATATGACATTAGCTTTCTCTCATGGGAATCTGAAATTGCTTTAGTGCTTGGCTCCTGTGTCAAAGCTCAGTAAAGCAGCCTGCCCTGTGAAAGAGGATCAAGTAGTTCTGTTTGGTGATGTGTCTTACATAGCTTCTGGTAATGGCCTTTTCAGTGATGAGATGGCAGACAAGAGCAAAAGTTGAGTAAAAATGGGCAGGTGGTAGAATAAATACTTTGTTGTTTCAGGATGCCACTGTTTCCAGCTCAGTATCTCTTGCTGAATGCTGCATCTCCTGCATTTGTTGAAATGATAGCATTTTTTGTTGCATCATGAAAAGTCAAACTGACAATCAGAGCAGTGGAAATGGACCTGGCAGTTGATAGCTGAGTGGAGGTGGGTGCTCTTGTAATCTGCCCCTTTACCTGCTTTGGTCTGGGTTAGATGACTTGCCAGCAATCTCAGCTCTGTGAACATTGCTACATGGAGAGATAAATATCTAATAACATCTTACTGTTAAAAGAAGTTCTGGTAAAAGGAAATCTAGTTTGTACCAGAGGGAGTCTTCCATTGAAAACAACAGATTTAGTAGTGCCCCAGATAACTAAATTAGGAAATGTACTCAAGATATGATTTAGTGTGAAACAAGAATGGGCTGGTGCCTGTCTCTGATTGTGTAAGCTAGCCTTACTTCTTGACTCATCATTGCTCTGCTGTATTTTGGCTGTATTTTCTTTTGTGTTTAGATGCTTCATGTCCTTCTCATGAGATCTAGTTCATTCTTCACATTGAGATCTTTGTGATTTAAATTCCTTGTGAAACAGTACAGGTAATGCAGGATATAAAGGGTTTTCTGCTGTTACTGTTCATATTGCCACTGCAGCACCAAGGGAGTTTTCAGGACTCACAAGACTTAAGTGACCTGGTCATTCATCTTGGATGAGAGATGTGCTCCTGTTCTCTGAAAGCGCAGCAGATGTCAATAAACACTGATACAGTGCTGCTGGGAAATGAAGCAACAACTGGGTTTAATGTACCAGGCTAGCACCCAGCTCTGCCACAAGAAATTACTTAGGACATAAGTCATAATTGGAGCTGAAACAGCAGTGTTGGTCCTACATTCATTTTTACCTCACCAAACAGTTGACAATACAGTGGGACTGGCTATAATGCTGTTTTACAGGTTGTGAGCTGGATGATACCAAGGTGCTTTAAACCTCACTGCTGTGAGAAACAGGCTGCTGGTACTGACTGCTGACCTCTACTGAACATGCTTTCCAGCACATAGTGTTTAATACTGCATGCACTAATCTAGGCTTAATGTGGAAGAGGAGATTCCATTAAATGAATTGTATAAATGTTTGATGCACTAGAAGCAGGAAAGGGCATTTTGTGGGATTAGATATGAACACTTAACCAAGTAGTGGCCTGTAGTTCCTTTTCTCACCTTTCTTGCATGCTCAGTGTGTGGAGCAGTCAGCAGGAGCACAGTGGGGAGCCTGGTTGTGCCCCTTAAGAAGGAAAGTTAGGAGTCCTTGTGCTGTCTGCAAGTCTACTAGGGAAGGTGGATGATCTGTAAGAGACCTTGGGGGTACCTGCACAGAGTTGTTAGGAGCTTATCTGTGGGCTGGCTGTAGCAGATAATTACAAATAACAGCAAAATAGTTTAAAAAGTCAATGCACTTCCTTTGTATCTGATCTTAAATACAATTTGCTAAAGGTCTTTGGCCTCACTAATGCAGAGTTTTTGAAGGGCTGGCATTAAGCTTGTGATGTTTTGAAATAAAAATAATCTCTAAATGGCACTTCCAGTAACACCAAGCAGCTGCAATTTGTGCTGGCCACTATAAAAGCTGCTGGTGTTCCCATTATCCTCAAATCAAATCAGTTGTGATCCCGGTGGCTTTCCAGGAAATGTGTGTGCTTCCCCCATAGCCTGTTTACACTGGGCAGGAGGGATAGATTCAACATTCCTTTCCTTGCTGCCTGAAAATTAGGGATCTCAGTTTTGTCAACTTAAGATGGGTGTAAAAAATCAGCGTCAGACTCCTGAAGTGTCATTTACTGCTAGGCTGGAATAAGGACTGAGGCTAGGACAAAGCCCTGCCTGTGTTGGTCCCGCTGTCCATGCTATTGCTGATCCAGGCCATGATGCTCTTGGCCACCTGGGCACAGGCTGGCTCATGTTCAGCCACTGTCAACCAGCTCCCCTAGGTCCTTTCCCGCCAGGCAGCTTTCCAGCCTCTCTGCCCTGAGCCTGAAGTGCTGCATGGAGTAGCTGTGACCCAAGTATAAGTGTTGAGTCAAGTGTGTGACAAGATCTCAAGAAACAAAGTTGTTGTAATAGTTATTCATAGTGACTGAATCGGTGAGTAATTCTGTGGTTGGCAGAAATACTAGGTTTATGTTTTCAGTCACATAAGATCTAGTGAGACTGTGTGTTTTTCTGGCATACATAGCAGAACCTGTGGCTTTGTCTTATCCAACTTAAAGAAAATTAACAAACCTGAAGTGCAGTCACTGTTGAAGATGCAGGGGAGCAGTAAAATAGGAAATAAAGTGACTATGCTGGTAGCAATATTCTTAAAATATGTGCTGTGGTGTAATTTGGAAGTTGAAGTTCTTGTAGCAGTAGCTGTAAAAGCTTATAAAGGGCTGTATCTTCTGCCAGGCTGGACTATTTAGAAGAGTTTATTATTTTTCTAGGGACTATAAGCATGAATACTAACTGACTAGGGAAGGAAGGAATGGGTTGATTGATGACTGGTCTTCACCCTCCTAGCTATCGAGTATGTTCAGTGATGTCAAGGAGCCATGGCATGCAGTTGGCTAAAATCACCACCAAAATAGGATTATTTCTATTCTGTTTAAGCTCAGTCTGAGGAGTCAGGCACATGCTGGATGCAGTAACTGTTTGGAACTTGCAGGGGGGAACTGAGCTGCATCTTTAGTCCTCCTAAATTAGTTTGTGTGGCTGTAACTGAGCTAACAACAACCTTCCTGAAAACTGCCACTCTCTAGTTCCTAGCAGCCTGGCTGAGTTTAACAGATTTTTTTGCCTTGTAACAGTTAAACTGTAGGGAAAAGCCATTCTGTGAACTCTATTTAAAATTAAGTTTATTGCTTAATTTGGTCTTTTTTTCTTTTAACACGTTTAGAATCAGGCTTTCAGTGGGGAAAAAAAAATGACCTGTAATTGTGGCTGTTGCTGCATCTTTGCAAGCAGTCTTGCAGCTTGTCTTGGAAATTCTTGGCTTGCTTAACCCACACAGAAACGCAAATAGCATTCAGTGAGAGCATAGTGGGCTTACGTAACTTTCCATGGTTTCTCTTGCAGAAGAGATGAGGTAATTCTCTCAGACCTGTTTGTAAAGGCCCGGAAAAGTGTTTGGTTTCACTTTCAAATTCCGAATGACCTCACCGTGGAGACCTGACAGCTCTTTTTGTTTGGGAAAAATCCCTGCCTGTAATGTGAGGTTTTCTGTTTTGGGGGCTTTTGACTCTGAAGTCAGGTTTGTAGAGAAGCCTCACTTGCTTTAGGCTCCACTACAGCATCTGAATGTGCTAAACAGCTACAGACTAGTTAGAAATAGCTGATCAACATGGAATGTGACTGCTTTCTCTAAATATGTGATGGATTACAGGGAAGCTAGACTCTAGCTGCTTGCATGTGGGAAGGAAAGATGTCTCTTATTTCTCCAGCTGCATTTTCTATTTCTAGAGCTCAAGAGAATCCTTCATGTGACACAACACCTCATTCCATAGTTTTAGTTACTGTAGGCAGGTAGTCCTTTTCCAATAAAGAGTTGTGTTTGTCAAACAGGATTTAGAAGTTTAGAACAGTCATTCAGGATCTACAGCTCCTGCATGAGTCTTCATCATATTCAAGGACGTACTGGTGCCTCAGGCTCAGCTTCTGGATTGGTCTTCATGAGACAAACCCATCAAGGTTAGACAGTTTGAAAGCAGAGAGGTTTTGCTGAGAAGAATGAAACCTGCACTCTTTAAGCATCTGTGTGGATTATAAGCATGGTAATGGTGGTAGTCTACTGACACAGTGCTTTTTGTTTTGGTCACCTGGAAGCTATGGCTGTGTAGAAGATGGATTTTGCTTAGAAATCTTGTAGGTAGCTCAGCCCTGAGCTTTGTTGTCTCTTGCATTTTTAATCTCAGTCCTTGTGCTGTTTTATGTCTTAGATCTCACAAAACTGCATGTAAGCACAGGAATGGGCTTTCTTGGAAAACCCCAGTGTCTGGAGGAGTCTGCAAGCACTTGAGTTGGAGTGAACGTGCCCTGCCCTGGGTAGATCTCTGCTCTGCTCCCAGTGCAGGGTGGCACGTTGTAGGGCAGGCATGTCCTTGCTGCAGCAGTGTGTGGTGGTGAGGATTCTCTTCTGCAGGGGTGTGGTGACAAGAGTCATACACTCACTGCTCTTGGAACAATGCACTTTGTGCAACTGATGTTAAACACTGGGATTGTTTAAGTGGATCATAAATTTCTTGGCTGTGAGTGTGCTGTGACAAATGACTGCGGAGTGAGGACTCAGTGCTGCTGGAACATACCCACATACAGTCCTGAGTAGGCATGTACAGACCATAAGGCCATGTGAGCTGATTAATTTCTTTCATAAAGGTGAACAGAAAACCTTCTTTTCTTGACTACCTGGCACTCTGATCCTGTAAAATTTGGGGGGCAAAGGTGTATGCTGGTAAGTGAAACTGGGTACCTAACAGCTCTGTAATCCATCTGGTTGTCTGCTTCTTTGTACTATGGAATAAAACTTCCCATAGTTTGTCTTGTTGAACTAGTGGCATGGTTAGGTATTTAAGTGGAAGAGAGCAGCCTGGAATTCTGCTCTTACCATGTGAATCTTGCTTTTGGCATCTCTTCTTGCATTCTCAGTTGCACATGAGTCTGGCTGTGGTTGAGGGACCAGAAGATGCTTCTCTGGAGATCCCACATTGGGCTGGCAGTGGGACTTTTTGGTGGGTTGAGCAGTTCCAAGGAAAGGGTTTGTGCTCAACAGTGCAGCAAACAGCATGCAAGTCCACCTTCCAGACAGAAGTATTTTGGGCACTTGATCAGTCCATATTCAGGCTGCTGTGAATGCCAGGACAGCACAGAGAAGTAAATATCCGGTGCTAGGATCTCTGCAGCTTTCCCACAACCACCTTGCCTCAGAGTCATGCCCCACAGATGGTTGTTGACCGCTGCAAGATGTTTGCTGTCATTGCCCATCAATATTTCTCAAGGTGCACTGATTTATTAAACAGATGCAGATGAAATTGAGACTACAAAAATGCCTGTGGTGGCAAAATATGTAGTATTAGAAACACAGGTGGATGGACCAACTTAACTTTGAAACAAAGGCAAAGTAACTAGCACAAGTTATGTAACAATTTTTTTTTTCTTCATGGGAAGAGTAATTTAAAATATTTGTACAGGCAAATATAAACCAGGTTTATTCAGCTTAGTAAACATTTTTTAGTCTGCTTTTGAACCCAAAAAGACAGCAGTACTATCTCAAGTTAAAACTTTTCCAGTATATTTTACCCTGTTCAACAACAGCTGTTGAATAGTGTTTTTTGAATTAGGACATGGTAAATGCATTTTGGCTTGTTTTCTGAGCATTACCAGCCCAGGTGTTTTGATTTTTCTTATTCAGTTAGTGTTTTGCTCATAAGAAACTGTATAGAGTTGTGCTGTGGGGCCACTTGGGCACTGGCTTAAAAAATGAGCAGTTTAGTAGCCTTAATGAATTTTTTTCCCAATCTTTTCACTGTAGTTGTTGCTTGTTGGTCTTTTGTGTTCTGTTTCATAACTAAAATATTTTGCTTTTTTCCAGGCTCACATTAAATTTCCTATTGACTATCCATATTCACCACCTACCTTCAGATTCCTGACCAAAATGTGGCATCCCAACATTTATGAGGTAAGGTGTTTTTTAAATAACTTTTTCTGGGGTGTTTGAGACAGTTTTCTGCTTCCTTAAACTCAGTACGTGTATAGATTACTTTCAGAGGCTAGTCAAGGCTGTGGACTCTCGGTAATTGGATCACAATAGAACTACACAGCAGGTCCAGAAGAGGAATGATTCTGTATAGAGGCAATTGGTTCAATATCACCCAGTTCCATAGAGCTGTATTGGAAGGCTGAAGGCCTGTTTTGGTTCAAAACTTGACTTTTAATGGAGGTCAGCCAAATCTTAGCTGAACTTTTGGATATCCTAGAAGAATGTCAACCTGCTAAGGAGCACTGGTTCTATAGTTTTGGGGGCTAAAGGATTTCAAAATGTTCCTGTTGGTGCAGGTCTCTCACCTTATCACAGGTTTTCTTTTGTGAGGTTCTGCAGGCTTCCTTTGAACCCACTTGAAAACAGGAATGTCATTCTCTTCTGTGCTGTGAACAAATGAAGGCTTCTGTTGATGGCTTGGGCTTGGAAAGCCCTTTCTGATAAGTTCTTGCTGCTGAATGCCCAGCTTGGAATGGGTGTGCTTCAAATATCACGGTGAGAGCAGCACTGAAGGCTCAGTAATAAATGGCTAGAAACCTTGCCAAACTTCAGTGTAGAACAGAATAGTAATCAGCTTTAATTACTGACTAATCAGGGGATTGCCCTAAGTCTGAGGACATCTTCAAATCAGTAATCTGACAGTTTTCTGATGTCGGCCTTGTACTTGGCACAGGATCTTGCATGTAGCCAAGGACGGTGTTTCTCTTTAAGGCTCTGTTTCAGTTACATGGAATTTTGATCTATAAATAAAGACAACTTTGAAATCCTCAGATTATGTATCCCATGCAGACCCATACTGTGGATGTTGGTTCTGAATCTGGAAATCCTCATGCAGGAGGTGAGTGGGAAATGGTTACCAAAATGAAATGTACAAAAACAAGGCTTGGAAAGGCCCTCTCCCAGTCCTGGTAGGAAAGGTGAAAAATTGGCTAGAAACAACTGAAGGTAGGAGGAGAAACTAACCCAAAACTTGATGGGTATATTTTGGGTTTACTCTTCAAATACTCGACCTCTCAACTTTGTGCTTTGTGTTTGTAGCAGTATTTTTTGTAGCTGAGGGAATCTGAAGCAGCTTGCAGGCTGTTTTGGAAACAACATTTAAGCAATGGAGGTGAGGCACTGGGATAGTCTCAGTTTCATTTGGAGTTATCTCAGCAAAGTGTTTGATGTTTGAGGGTTTTTCAGGAGGAGGGGGGAGAAAAAACCCTCTTAGTGCAAGGACGGTGAAAGAAAGTAGCAGTTTACAGAATCTGCTGGTAGGACCAGATGGAGAGGCTGGGGCTGACATTCCCGTTCTGAGCAATGAGGCTTGAGTAATGCGTTTTTCCCATCTCCAGTTTACTTGGGTCATCTAATTGAATTTTGGTAAAACTGCGTTCCCTTGCTCTTTATTTTTATGACATAGCAGGTCTCAGTCCTGATAGAAGTGTAGGCTGTTTCTCAATGGCAGATGAATACCCCATTCTCCTTGTTTATGTCTTTCAAAAATGCATGCAGGGAAAGGCTTGGCCTCTGACTATCCTGATCCCTAGAACCTGGTGCTGATCTCATCAGGCCCCGTTATACCTTTGCCTTTCCAGACTCTTAATGCAGTGCAATTTCCAAACATGTAAACACTGATTGCAACAAGATGAAAACTTCTCACATCCTTGCTTCCCTGTATCTTCATATTGCTGAGTATCTGCTTGTCCACGTGCTGCTGACCTGATTGCTTCAGGAACTTCTCCCAAGTGCTGCACTACCTCCTCCAGGCCACCAGCATTGCATTCTCCCAGGAAAAGGTTAAAGGAAAAACTAATAGAAATTATTAGTAAAAGCAGAGCAGAGTGAGCATAATCTAACATTAGTAAAGTTAACTTCACCTTGGAATGATACTAAAAAAATTCCAAGATTTCACAAGTCTGTTGGGGTCCTAAAAGGGAAACTGCTTTCTTATAGCAAACTGTTCCAGCAGCATAAGTATGTCCTTTGGAATTTAGCAGCTCCAGGTGCTGCATTGCCGTGTTCTTGACTAAAACCTGCTTCAAAGTGACAAGGGCCTGCTAGATTAGCATACCTGGTGGGGTTAATGCACCACTGAAATCTGGATACAGATCACAACCCTCCAGGTGAGCTGCTGCTATCTGTAGCTGTGATCACTGGCTTGGGCTCAAAGGCAGAGATGCTGTTGCTGTGAGCAGCCCTGCTCTGCGCTCCAGCAGTGTTGGAAGGACATGAGATCAGGTGTGTGGGGAACTGCCAGCCTGGAGTCCTGAACAGAGCTGATCCTGTCATCAGCCTGTGCCTTGGGCCAGGGCAACAAGGGACAGCGTGAGTGCTGCCCCTCAGCTGGGGCTCTGCCTGCTGAAGGTGTGGGGCTGCGTCTTGGAACTTGTGATTCACCCCACAGCTGGCTGCAAGGGAGAGAAAAGCCCAACATCTGCTGGCTGGCCTCAGGCCTCATCTGCACCTTCATCCCATCCTGCAGTAAGGCACTGGGACCGCATGAGTCCCTGGAGTCTGCCTCGGTGGAGGATATCAGCTGTGGTGGATACTGCTCCAGCACTCCTACAAAGCAGTTGTGTCAGAGTGCTGTTGCTGATGGAGAATTGGGTTGACAGCTTTCTTAAATAGATGTTATGGAGCTTTAAATCTGTATTCAGGCCATAACACTGGTGAGTAGAACACATATTGAGGATTATGTGGCTGTATGGCTTCCATATGCTGCCAGAATATTCTTCCTCTTGCATGCTGGAAGGGATTTTCAGTGAAACCTTCAGAGAGCATCTCCTGCTTTTTCATCTGGTATTTTGAACACCTGTGTCCTAGGGGAGCTGTGTAAACCTGCCCCACACCATCTGTTCAACATCCTTGTGTCTTGGGAGAAGTAATGTTTTCATACCTGAGCTAGTAGATGGTGATTAAATCTTTCAATTCAAAAATTCCTGTAGCTAACTCAAGCTACCACTGGGAACACAAAAAACCCTACTTTGGGTCTCCTGTGATTAAAGCTTATGTCACTGTGAGACTAGTACTTGCTGTCTGGAGACCAATTTAGTTTTATGTTATGTTATTATTATTTTTGCTTGCTTTGCCACATTCTTTAAACCTCTTGACTTTAGAGTGGGTTTTTTTGTCAGTTTGCAGGCTAACCCTTGTGTATAAAGCAGATCCAGGAAGAATTCAGAACCATTTCCAGTCCTTGTTGGTTTTTACTGGCACTGGAATGTTCATATCAACAAGGTTAAACTGCTCAGAAGACAGCCAGAGTGGTAGATTTGAGTCATCAGACCTCAGCCTCCAGCCAAGCTATTCTCAGTGCTCTTTTCTGTCTTGCAGAATGGAGATGTATGTATTTCAATTCTTCACCCACCTGTAGATGACCCACAAAGTGGAGAGCTGCCATCAGAGAGGTGGAACCCTACTCAAAATGTCAGGTAACTGTGAACATGTTGTTCAGTGGTGATCTCAAAGGCCTATCATCTCTGCAAGACCTTAAGGCCTATGTTGGGAGAGGTTTGGGAGGGAATTTAAGATTTTGTGTGGTTTCAGGCTTGAATCAAGTGGGAACCAGACTTACAAGTCTGTCTGAACATACTGGGGTGCTGTGCTGAGCCCTCATACTGGGCTGACAGTGCCGAGCTTTCTGTCCTCTTCACAGAGTTTCATACTCCTAAGACAAATTATCTCAAATGTTCAAGTGTTTCCCAGTCACTGGTATCTTCTTCAAGATAGCACTAGTGGAAAAGTATGTGTAAATAGGTGCCAGGTGCCCACCAAGCTGCTCTATTACTCCAATTACCAGTGGGACAGAGGAGAGGAAAATAACATGGAAAACAACTTGTAGGTTGAGATAAAGCAGTTTACTAAAGCAAAAGCTTGTGTGTGCATAAGCAAAGGGGAAAAAAATTAATCTCTCCGTATCACTGGTGAGCAATGTTCAGCCACTTCCCAGGAAGCAGGGCTTCAGCATGCGTAGAGGCCACTCCAGAAAGCGAACACTGTAATGTAACAAATGTCCCCCATTCCTCCTGTCTCCCTTAGCTTTTGTATCTGAGCTGATGTCATATAGTATGAAATATCCCTTTGGTTAATTTGGGCCAGCTGGCCTGGTTGTGTCCACAGGGCTTAGTTTGGGCAGGACCATGGTGATTAGCAGATCCCCTAGTGTTGACCAGCCAAGTGGCTTCTGTGAAATTTGCATCCCAGTGCTTTTGTGCCCCATTACCTAACACTCTTAAGAGTCTTCAGCATCTCTCAGTCTTTCCAGAGGTTTGTGTGTGATAAGTGATGTGATATATTCACTCAGTGTTTCTTTGCCCAAGAGTTTATGAGGTTATTTTGAAAATGAGTCTCAATGCCTGACTCAGTTCTCTCTGGGATACCATGCCGCCACAAAATGCGTCTCTCAAGACCTGAGATTGCGTTCTGAGCAGTGGCACGGTTTACTGGATACATTTCCAGCCAGCCTGTTGTTGCCTCTACCATGGTGAGCATGTAGCTCTTGCCTTGGCATGTTTGTGGCAATGGCTGAATGCAATCAGTTTGCCACCCAGCCACCACCCTCTGTTCCAGGGATATTTCACTCATGTGGCTTGCTTGATGGAAGCAGTGTGTTTCACACTGGTGGATAACCTGTGTGATGGCCTCTCTGGTCAGGTCCACCCCTCAGTCACGAGCCCGTCTGTGTGTTGCATACCTTCCTAGGTGTCCTGAAGTTGCCTGGGACTAGAAATAGCTCACCTTTTTGCTCCCAGCCTAACTCTACCTGAGCTATTCCAGTCTTCCCAGCCCTACCTACCTGTTCATTGTTCTGTTATTCTTCAGCAGCAGATAAGGACCAGGAGAGAGCACTACTCACCAAACACCATCCCAGACAAAATAGGCTAGAATTAGAGATATTAATTAAATATTACTAACAAAATCTGAGCAGGATAATGAGAAGTAAAATAAGACCTTAAAAACACCTTCCCCCTGCCCCTCCCTCCTTCCAAGCTCTACCTCCTATGGGGTTAGGGGACTGGGGGTTACAGTCAGTTCATCACACATTGTTTCTCCTGCTGCTAAGGATGAGGAGCGTTCCCCTGCTGTGCCATGGGGTCCCTCCCACGGCAAGCCAGTTCTCCCTGAACTTCTCCAAAGTGAGTCCACCCCACGGGCAGTAGTCCTCCCCAGACTGCTGCAGCATGGGTCATGCTTCCACAGGATGCAATCCTTCAAGGACAGGCTGCTCCAGCAGGAGCTACTCTCTCTCTCCATGGGTCTCCCACAGGAGCACAGCCTCTTCTCAGGCATCTCCCTGCTCCAGCCTGGGTTCCTCCAGGGGCTGCAAGTGGATCTCTGTTCTCCCATGCCCTCCCTGTGCTGCAGGGGCACAGCTGCCTCACCATCGTCTTGACCACAGGCTGTAGGGGAATCTGTACTCCAATACCTGGAGTAGCTCCTGCCCTTCCTTCTACACTGACCTGAGTGTCTGCAAGGTTGTCCCTCTCACATGCTCTCACTCCACTCTTCTCTGCACACAATTATAACTTCTTTTTTATTAAATATATTATCACAGAGGCATTACCGCCCTTTCCATTTGGCCCAGCCTTGACCAGTGGCACCTTGGAGCTGCCAGGGATTGGCACTGCTGGACATGGAGGAAGCTTCTGGCAGCTTCTCACAGAAGCCACCCTTGTAGCTCCCCTGCTACCAAAGCTTGGCCCTGCAAACCCAATACAGGATGTTTTTGAGTATTCTGACCAGTAGAAGCAACTTTGCAGAGTTCTGCCTTTTGTTCACCTTCCACTGTTTGTCTGTCTCCTCTCCTGCTGAGTGGTGTCGTGAGCAGATGGGTGGTTTTCTTCCTGCCAAAAATACAAAGGATTACTAAGTACCAGAGGCATTCAAGGCCTAACCTGTCCATGTTTTTGAAACAGCAGCTGAATTTCATTCTCATTACAAGACCCTGTCAAATTAAGAATCAACTAGGTGACAAGCCTTAACTCAGTTAGGAAACAACTTTA
Source organism: Aphelocoma coerulescens (assembly GCF_041296385.1). NCBI lineage: Eukaryota > Metazoa > Chordata > Aves > Passeriformes > Corvidae > Aphelocoma > Aphelocoma coerulescens. Next base: position 8,457,010 of record NW_027184085.1, read on the forward strand.
GGCATTAATTACATATATCACACATACATGTTGAGTACTTCATTATATTCAACCCTAGAGACTGACACAGACCTTGTTCTCTAATTTCTGCTCTCCCTCACCACAGTTGCAGTTTTTGGTGCTTATGCTCTTGAAACGTCTTGGGCTTAAGAGTGACTTGACAAAACATTCCTCAGCAAATGAGTGTATTAGCAGATGAAAATAAAACTCATCTTCCACTGCTAGCCTGCACTGTTATCACCCATTGGGCTGAGTGCCAACAGCAGCACATCCTGCTGGGGTCCCATCTGGCTTGGGAAAACTCCAGAGTGTCAGACAGGAGGCAGAGGGACCGAAGGTGTGGGAGGGCTGCTCCTTAGCTGCTGAATTCTGTAAATCCTGCCAAGTGTTGACTGTTTGCCCACAGATCAGCAGGGTTGAACTGTCTGAAGAGGAGAATTTCATTCTTCAACCATGAGAGATCACCTGTGCTTCTACCTCTAAGGGTGTCAGGCAGGCTCATTTATTTTTTTAAACACAATCAGTATGGAGTTTCCCATCACTGGGAGCTAGGTGAGGCAGGCATAAGTAAATACAGCAAACACACAGCAAAATGTGAAGGAATGCAGCTCTGAGCTGTTCGGCAGAAAATACTGCTTCCTGTGTCCCATGGAACTGAGTGTGTGGTGGCAAGGCTCAGGACTGAGGCTCTCTGATCATTTTAGTTGTCCTCCACAGCTCCCCAGTCTCCCCTGTCCTTGAACTGCACAGGCCAGGACTCAGAACAGCATTCAAGATACTGTTACACCTGTATCTCCTGCAGATAGGTGATGTACTGTCTCACTATTGCTTTGTTTCCTGAGGATTCCCATTTTTCTTGGCTTTTTTTTGCTGCCTAAGATTTAGGCAGATTCCACAAACAGCTTGGTGCAATTACATGACTGTCAGTGCAGCCTAGGCTAAAACTTTTTACTTTTTACCAGAGGGCAAAAATGCACTTGGACCAATCTATACCTACCTCTAGAGGTGGCTGTGTGAGGCTACAATATGGATAGCAGCTGGAATTTTAAAAAAATCCTTTTTCAACAAAGATGTGCTGGTTGGGAGTACCAGCCAATCTATATCATGTCTCTTTGGGACAAAATTGGTCTGTCTCTGAGCCTTTTTCAGTTGATATATAAGAAAAAAAGGTCCTTAACAGGTCTGTTTCCTTGATCCTCTGCTGGCTTCCCTTCCATGCTAGAGAACCTTGTCTGAGGGGCAGACAGATCCCTGACAATATCCCAGGGACTCAGCCTGTATCCAGCCCATGCAGTTTGTGTCTGGTGCTGAGGTTTTCAGTCCCACATGGCTGAACTTTTTTAGTGGTTTTAGTCCTGTCAGATCCCCCATGTTGGGGTGCCTTTCTGTTACTGTACCTTGTCCACAGCAACCGGGTTTGACTTGGAGGACTCTGTCCAGCTCTTAAGGATATCAGCAGTGATGGAGCTGATCTGATGTGCTGGACATGAATGAAGAGCTCTGAGAGCTTCACCTCTCATACAGTTGCCTTGGTGTATTTAAGTAGCTTTGCAGTGACTTTGGTGTCTGGACACCACTGTGACAATTGGCTTCTCCTCACTGTTGATGGAAGTGTGGTAGAGCAGATGCTAACTGCAGACATGAATTCCTGTCCCTGGCCTTCCCTAGACTTTGTTCGCTCTACTTGAAAGCTGCTGCATGATGCTGGAGCTGGTATGCTGGCTTTGCAGCCTGTTTGCAGAGAATCAAAGGCTCTTAAATGAGTTCTTGAGATGAAGTAGAAAATGATCTCTTATGTTCATCATTCCAGTCCAATGAGACAGTTTTTTCCAGAGCTGCTGTTCTCTTTTCATACAGAATTATATAATTTAGAAAATAAATTGTATAAGACTCTCTTGATAGCTGTACTGAACAGTCTGTCCAGACACAAGTGTTTATTTTCAAAACCTTTCAAGATACTCAGTATCCAAATGACCAAGCATTTCCTGGAATTGTACCCAGAAATATGATCTGGTAGATGCGCTCTGAACATGCCCCTAAATCAGTGCAAACGCAACTGCGGCTCTCAGTCTCCTTTAATCAAGGTCTGTGAAGTGGCTGTTAGGTAATTCTGTGTTTCAAGAACTATTCTCTGTCTCTTGTTTGTCCCTTCCACTTGAAGGGAAGCTGTTGCTGGCAGGACCACTGTGACAGGTGACTGCCGTGGTGGCAGCCACAGCCGGTGGCTGGGTGTGGGTGTTTGTGCCGGTTGGGGCACTGCCTGAGCAGCAAAGGCTGCATCTCTCAAGTGCAAAGGTTCTAGGAACTGCAGGAGAAAGCTCTGGGCAAGAGGATGGTGTTTGCAGCTGGTAAATGCCAGCAGAACAGAGCACCTGGCTCGAAATCCCAGAAGACTGACTGACTGACTGGCTGCCTGCCTGCCTGCCGGGGTTATGTGACTGGCTCATGTTGGCTCTGCTTAGTACCAGCAGCTGAATCCCATTGGGCCCTGGTGCTTTGCCTGGGCATTGAAAAGCATCTCCACTGTCCTCCCCTTGCTGTGCTCGAGAGCTGCCGCTGCAGCCTGAATGGGGCATGAGCTGAGGAGAGGAGACACCTGCCCCAGCCTCAGCCTCCCCCCACCCGGCGGGGCAGGGGGAAAGCAGTGCAGCGTTTTCTGATGGCTTTGGGTCATAGTGGTGGCAGGCAAACAGCCTGGCTTTCTGCTGGAGGCTGCAAGCTACTAGGATCAGCTTACAGAGCAGGTTTCCAGCCCCACACCATCTGTGGATGGTACAGATGAGCTGAATTCTGGTCTGATTGTAGCTTTGCCTGCTGCCCTGCCTCAAGCACATGCACAGACATGATGGTCTGTAGTCACATGAGATTTGTGTTGTATCACGTTCCCTACACCAATGACCAGGGTCTGAGGTTCATAAATATCTGCTCTCACTTAAAACACTGTCTTCAGCTTAAGACTTAACTTTAAAAAAGTTTATGATGCAATACCTAAAGAAGTTGTGGGCATCCAGAATCCTTGAATGCATTAGCTCTGACTCTGCTGTTGTGGTTACCTCTTCCAGGACTATCTTACTGAGTGTAATCTCTCTGCTTAATGAGCCCAACACATTCTCCCCAGCCAATGTGGATGCATCAGTCATGTTCAGGAAATGGAGGGACAGTAAAGGAAAAGACAAGGAGTACGCTGAAATCATAAGGTAAGCTTTGCAGTGTGTGATGCTGGGCTGCTGGGCTCCTGCTTTGAATCCTATCAAACAGGCTGCTTCTAGAATTTGCTGAAACCAGCTTCACGCAGTAGAATTTAATTTAGAAATTAATTTCAGTGTCTTATTCAAAGTCCATGCTTCTGGTCCCTCCAGACTTTTCAGCACAGAGAAGCAGTGCAAACTTCTGGGGCAGGAGGACTGGACTGATACGTCTTTAAATTGTTGTTCTTTCAGACTAATATGTCGTGATGCTCTGCAAAACCTATTAGCTACTAGTAAATTCCAGTCGAAGTCCCTGCTTGTCTTTGAGCCATGCATTGCTTGGGATGTGATGCAAACTGACTGCATCCTACTAATTTCTATGCTTAAAGCATGCATGAATCATAATCTTGTCCCTCCAATTCAAAGGAGCATCAACAGGATTTGTCAAGGGCTTGCAGCATGGGGTTGGATTAGCTGGAGGCACTGCTCATTGCTGCCCTTGCAGAAGCCCATGGTTCGTCAGGAGCTGCAGGGGGATGATGTGAACGTGGGCCAGGGCTGCTGTGGAAGGGACAGCCTAGCCTGGAGCAGGACTGCTGGCACAAGGCTGCATCAGCATTGTCTCTGCCAGCTGGGCAGGCAGGATGAGGTCCTGCGTGGGGCCAGCGGGGCTCTGTCTGTGCAGAGAATCCTGCAGCTCCCTTGGCTCCAGCAGAGCTGGGTGTATTCCACACAGGGAATGGCAGACTGACAAGCAGTGCGTGGGTGAGGGGACAGGCTCCCATCTGTTCCTCCCTGCTGGGAGGCAGCAGCCAGGCCTGTCCCCGGGGTGATGGGAAACACTTGGTTTCTGCCAGCCCGGGGCTGTGTCCTGGGGTGCTGCCATGTGCCCCAGCTGCTCTGACCCTCCAATGGGAGCTGAGAGCTGTGAAAGGCTTGTGGGAATTGCAGTTTTGAGCACACTGTGGAAGAGTTGCCAGCGAGAGAGTCAATAAATCATTTTAGGAAATCCATGACCATCACAGTAGTGAACGGAATTTGCTTTGGCCTCTGGCAGGTCTCTAATGTGGAGCCCTGTGGAATAACTGATTTCATGTGTTGCTGAGAGTGTGTGTGCTGCAAACACCCTTGGCGTGCTCCCAGGCCCGGGACTGCAGGAAACAAATTGTTTCCAGTTCTGCTTGTGGTGCTTCCTGCAAACCTCAGCTCCCCTGACCCTGAGCTGCCAGGAGGGCTGGGCAGGGCCTGGAGGGAGGGTGGGGAGTTGAGCTGCAGGCCCATGGCCCTGCTTATGTTCCTGCTGTGTCCTTCTCCCCACAGGAAACAGGTTTTGGCTACCAAAGCTGAGGCAGAGAAGGATGGCGTGAAGGTCCCCACTACACTGGCAGAGTACTGCATCAAAACTAAAGTGCCTTCCAATGACAACAGTTCAGATTTGCTTTATGACGACTTGTACGATGACGACATTGACGACGAAGACGAGGAGGAGGAGGATGCCGACTGTTACGATGACGATGATTCTGGCAACGAGGAGTCGTGACCTGCTCCCTCTATGCCCCTGTACTGCCCTGCCGACTCAGGCCAGAAGGGAGCAGCGGTAACCTAGCAGCAGTCCAGCAAAAAAGTGGGGGGGGGTGTCAAAAAAAAAAAAAAAAAAAAGAAAAAAAAAAACCCAACACAAAACTTTGTCTCCTGCTGTCTCCTGTTGTATGGATCTGTTCGCTCCTTTTTTATGGACCTCTTAGAGACCCTCCACAGAATGTCTGAATTCTTGCATTCTTAACCCTTTCATCACTGTATTATGATTTCTTTTTAAAAAAGAACTCCCCTTTTCACTTCTCTACAAAACGCTCACAGCAAAACAGGTTTGCTTCTGTTTAGATTCTTGAATTAAATACAGTCTTGCATTGAGATGTTTAATGTATTTAAAGCTGGAACAAACCCATTGGAAGCCGGGTTTTCGGGAGCTCAAGTGCTGCATTTACTGGGAAGAAAAAAAAATCCCCACGAAGCAAATTGCCAAGGTTTAGCTGCTCCATTTACAGTTATAGCGTGTGTACATTCGTTTAGCCTTGTGGTGGTGGCTTTTCCTTTATAAGGTGTGGGGCAGAGAGTGTAAAGCTACTGTGTGTTGAGCTTGATGGGTTGTCACTGAAAGGTACAGTATTCCTTTTCAGCCTGCTAAGTTAGGAAATAGCTGGTCCCTGGAGCCCCAGAGGGCACAATCAGCTTTGTCTCTGGAAAAGGCTTGTGATATGAACCCTAAAATAAACACTTAACACTTCAGGTCTGTACAACTGAGCCCTGGGTTGCTTTTTTTTTTTTTTTTTCTTCTTCCAGACGAGGATAGGGTTGAAAGAGTTCAGTTTAGCTGTTGTGCTGAGATCTGCTGCCAGCTGCCCGACTCCGGAGGAAGGAGAGCAGCTGTGCATCCTGCTGCCCAGCGGGCCATCCTTCATGCTGGACGTATTTTTGGCAGTGGGACAGACCAGCAGCCTCCTGCCCCGTGCTGGCCGGCAGCCCTTGCTTCCTGCAGCCGCAGCCCTGAGCAGCTGGAGCCGCCTTCTGTCGCTTGTGTAGGTCACCTGTGGGCAGGTGCGGCTCTGCTGCGGCGTTCGGAGCTCGCCTTGGTGCCCGCGGGGGTGTCCGGGCTGTCCCTGCGCTGCGGGGCAGACGCGGGCGGTGCCGGGCTCCCCCTGCCCGGCTCCCTGGGGCACAGGGGCGTGTGCAGCCCGACACCAGAGCAGGCCAGCAGCAGGTTTTCACAGGCTCTTCAGCAACGTGCTTCAGCTGGTGCCCCGAGCTCAGCTTCCCGCATGTTTTTGGGAGCCCTTGGCAGAGCTTAGGGCGCTCCGTCATGGGCAGAGCGATCCCGCATGTTCCTGTCTCAGAACGCTCAGGCCCTCGGCGCCGTCCCCCCGTTGCAGCGTGCTCGTGTTTGGCTGTGGTGCCGTGCCCCGAGTCCCCCTTTCGCATGATCCTTCCATCGGCAGCCGGGCCTGGCAGCCCCGGGAGCAGATCGGAGGTGCTGGCCCTGCTTGGGCGAGACCCTCGGTCCCCACAGGTACAGAGGCATCACCCTGACCAGAGCCTGCGCCTTCCCTCCGTGTATCTCAGGGTTTTCCATGGTACGTCACCAGCTGCGGTCCCTCGAGGGTGCTCCGGTGGGAACAGGCTTTGTTCTGGATCCGCTCCGTGGCTTCGTCCGGGGGCGAGACTGAGCAAATGCTCCGAGTGCGCTCCCCTGAGCAAGAGGAAAGGAGAGGAGAGAGGAGAGGAGAGAGGAGAGGAGAGGAAGGCCTTCGGAGCTCCGCATGAAGTGAGGGAGGCAGATCTGTTTCCAAAATGTTGCTTGGCTGGGGTTTGCAGGGACAGTCCCTGCCCCGGCGGTGCATCCCTCTGGCCGCAGGCAGTGAAGGCAGCCCAGTGGCGATTCCTCGTCCCCGACGCTCCCTCGGTCGCCTGCCTTCCTGCTTGCATGTTATCTGGGAAGGCAGCTGCACCCTCCTGAGGTGTCAGCCTTCTTCCAGCAAGTACTGACTCAGCCCCAAGTGCTTTTTGGAGCCGGCAGTGGGCCTCCCCTTGTGTCTAGTGACAGTGTGGGACACCCCCGGCTTCACACCAGCCCTGAGAGGGCACCGCCAGGGTTGGCAAATGGGCCCCTGATGCGCCCGGCTGCAGAACTGGACTCGGGGCCACACCAGGGCAGGGGCACCAACCTCCGGCTTTCAGGAGGCTGGGGGGGTGAAGGAGCAGAGTGTGGCAACACTGGCTTTGCTGATGACTTGGTTGGAAATGAGGATACTGCATCTTTCAGGATTTCCCTTGTACTTTTGACCGTCTTCACTGTATGCTCTCCAGTGACTTGTATTTCCAAGCTTGGTGTTGTAAGATGCATTATTATGACTCTTCTGTTACCCTTTTTTAATGACAAAAAAGCAACCTCTTTTGAGAGCTCCGACATTAACCAGACTAATTTCTCTTCCCCACTGTCCTGTGCAGTGTCATTGCTTGTTGACTTGCTGGTTTCCTTTTTTTGAAATACAACTGAAGTATGAGGGGATTTTTTTGAACTATTTAAGAGATTGCAGAAAAATGTTTACCTGCTCTGTGTATTCTGGTTTTTTCTTAACCCTGTTTCTCCTGTTTCAGCCAATATTAGCGTTTACATTTGCAACTACATGTCCCTTCAAATGCAGTTTTCAACCATTCTGAAACCAGCAGGGTACACTAGATTTCTTAGTAGTTTTCTTAGCTGAACTCCCAGATCTTTTTCCTTTTTTTCTTCAGTATAATTTACCAGAAAGAATTAACTGATGCATTTTTGTGTTGTCTTCTCCTTCAGTAGTTATATTTTGTCTTTTCTGCACATCTGTCTACTAATAAAAATATGAAATGAAAATATCTCCGTGCTGTTACTTTCATGTTTGAGCTGGTTGCATGGGTTACTCAAAGCTTTGAATAACAGCTGTTGATGAGTTCATTGCTGCCATGGTATCAATAGGCATATTTATACATAAATAATCTATCCTTTTATCGCAAAATAAAGCTGCTGTTTGACAGCTGTGTGCACCTGAGACTGAAGAACAAACTGATTTAGAGAAGGACTTTGGCAAAAGGCCAGAGCTTTGCAGTTATATTAAGTCTTCCCAAGTCAGGAAGGGGGAGACCAGTGAGAAGGTTGTTCATGGATTAATGTGACTGGAGCAGGGATGCAGGACTCCACCACTGCTGCTGGCCTCTGCCCTGGCAGGGCAGGAGCATGGTGCTCCTGAAAGGGTTGGACACGGTGGAGGAGTGTGGGGTGTGCCCAGCCCCTGCCCTGGAGGGATCTCTGCTAAGAGATTTTGTAATCCCCCAGCAGGACTCCCTGGAAAGGCAACCACTTCTTTGGTCATGGCGAGAAAAGACAGACCCACAATCCTTTAGGAGAAGCTATGCAGATCCTTTGTTAACCCATTGGTCTTCACCCATCCCCTGTATCCCTATAAAAGCTAAGGCCTCTGCCCCTGTGGGACAGAGGGAGCTCTCGTCCCTGGCTCTCTCCTTCGCCGGAGTACGGACTCACAATAAAGCTGCCTCCGTGTGGAACCAGCCACACGAACCTCTCGTCTCTCTCTGGTCTGGCTTGGCCTGGAGGCTGCCCTGCAGAGCTGAGCTGGAATCACGAGCTGACAATCACTAAAGAGCTGACAGTCTCTGAAAGGGCCCTCCTGCCAGCAGCTGAGGGAAGACACCGGGCCTTGGGAAGGCGATGCCTTTTGGGACCATCTCCCCAGACCGGTCACCTCTTCCTGGGTCAGAGCCGCTGACCCCATCACCAGCTGTAATAGAGGAGGAGTTCGACCGCTGGGTCAGGGAGCCACTTTGGCAGAAAAATTGAGGTCATGGCTGCTAGCCGTCCCAGGTGCCAGCCCTGCCTGTCCCACGCTGTTCCCTGCAGGCTCAGGAGGTGAGCAGGGTGTTTTCAGTGCCCCGGCTGCTGCAGTCAAGCTAAAATTAGCAGGACAAGTGTCAGGGAGTTGCACTGGCTGCACTTGGTATGGATGGCAGCACAGCAACTGCTGAGTCAAATGTGGCTGGGGCCCAAGTGCTTCTGCTGCACAGCTGAGTTGGAGGAAGGGTGATGGCCTGTTGGAGCTGCCTTCCCAAAGGAGTCTCCATACTGGGGAATGGGACCAGGAGCGATGGTGCTGTCTGGGATCTGGCCTGCCTGTATCTCCTGCCTGACCCCACAGCACTGGGCTGCCCAGAACTGCCAGTAGCTGCTTCCTGCAGCAGCAGCATGGGACCAAAGGCAGGGCAAAGGCTCCAGCCCACCCCACACTGGCTAAGCTGTGGGGGCTGTGAAGGAGGGTTTTCCCTCCTTTCCTTGATGGCCAAGTGCAGCTGGGCAACCTCAGCTCTGAAATCAGTGGAACAGGACTTAGAGAGGAAATTGCTACAGGCCAAGTTCTGCCGAAGTGACAGTGTAGGGAAAGGGAGAAACATTCTGTTGAGTCTCACAGAGAGGAGAGGAGCCTGCCTGTGGCTGAAGGCAATGCTCTCCTGCGGGCAGGACCCTAGAGTAGCTGGGAAGGTGTGGGACCTGAGGCTCAGGGGCTGCTGGTGGCTGGCACCAACTCTCACCTGTTGCCTTTCCCCAGCTCCAGCTGCTTCTGGACTGTGACACACATACAAGAACTGAGCTACACCCACGGGGCAGCTATAAACAAGCTTGTCTATAAACAAGACCTCAAGCGTGTCAAGGCAGCTCTGGGGAGGTCTGTGTTTTGAAGGGGGTAAACAAGGGGCTGCTGCTGTGAGGGCTCAGCTGCTACTGCAGCCTTGTACAGCTGACAAGCCCCAGCCTGCAGAAACATTTTTGCTCTCCTTGACATTCAGGCCCCAAAGCTCGTGGCAGTGGGGCAGCAGCTGCCAAGGGCTTGGAGCAGCTGTTGAAGTTCAACCAGTATCAAAACCTGAGCAAGGGCAGAGGAATGCCATTTTTAGTTCTTGTGCTGTTCAGAGGCTGGGGGAAGGCTGGGTGACAACTGGGTCTCACAGGGCCCAAGAGAGAGTTTCTCTGTTAACAGAGAAATGGTTCTCAGGGTAGAAACACACTTCTTTTTTCTTGTGGATCCTGAAAGAAAAAAAGCCCCCTTCCTGTTGTGTGCTTCACATCTACCCACCTCCCCTACTACATGGGGACAGGAGGATCAGAAGGATAAGCCTGGGGCAGACTTCCCTCAAGAGCCGTCACACACCTGCCCTTCCTCCCAGTGGAGCCTGTGGACCTCATGGCAAAGAGAGAGGGCAGAGCTGCAGCTGTGCTCCATCCTTACCAATCCCAGCTTCTCACAGGGACTCAGAGCACCACCCCAGGAGATACCAAAAGGAGAGACAAGATGCTCATGGCAGGAATGAGGGTGCTGCCCTGGATCCCATCCCTGCTGCAGGTGCCTGAGAGCTCTCAGCACACAGATGAACTCACTATTGTCAAACCCACCTGCTGCTCTCACCCTCCCAGCTTGGCTGCTGTTGCAGGAGCAGGTGGAAAGGGACAGGCTGTAGAAGTTAAACTGCTCCTGGAGCCTTTGAAAATGCAGACAAACACCAGTGATATGCTCAGATCTTTATTAGGTGGAGGAAGGGCTATAAAGAAATTTAAACTCCTAGAACATTCACCGCACTGGTGCAGGACAAGAAGGACCAGGAGTTGCCTCCAAGGTCTTTGTTTTAAAAAAAGTGGGGAGGGACAGATGAAGTTTCCATCCAGTAGCTCCAGCTTTCCTGGGAAGGTGGCTCAGGGCAAAAAGAGGTACAAGACACAGCTTATACTTTTATTTAAGAAACCGCTACATAGTTTTTGCCTCTAATGATGCAAAGGAGGTTCCAGGACACACTGAGCCATCCAAAGTCTCTTGCTAGAGAAAAACAACACCAACAACAAACCCCCCCCCCACAAACAAAAAATAAAACCCTGTCCTTTTTTTTTAATTATTATTAGAAAATTGAAAAATTAAAAGTTGAGACTGTAGCTCAAGGCCACAGTGATGAAACTGCACACAAGAGCTTGTCTTCCACAGCGAGAGGGAGGGAGGGAGGAAATGAAAGAAAAGGGAAGGCCCACAAAACATTTTTTTTCTTTCTTTTATTTTCCCCCTCTAAAATAACAGCTATATTGGGGGCCGGGGGGTAAAATCAAACCAACAGGACACACCTTGATTTGGATTTTTTAGAGGGCAAGTCTCCTTATTTGTCTGAATTTAGAACTGCATTAAATAAAAGGGCTCCAGCTCCAAAAAAAGGCGCAGTTTGTCTTTGTCTGATAGAGTTACAAAACCCATAGAGCTTAAAATAAAAAACAAACAAAAAGGATGCCCTGGTGCAGATGGAATATGAATAATTAGTTTTCCTACAAAGAAAATAAAAGAGGCTGCAAGATGCAGAAAACCACATTTAGGCTCTATTACATTTACAAATACATACATAAATATATTACATATAACAGCAACTCAAAGAGGAAGCAGGCGAGTCACACAGAGGATGGCTGGCTGGCTGCAGTTCTCCCCGCACAGACATTTGGCTGAGCAGTTAACTTTTCCTAATAATTCCAGGAATGGGCTTCGGCTTTTATTTTCTTTTTTCTCTTTTGTTTTGTTTTGTTTTTTTTTTTTCTTCTTCCTCTCCTTTCATTCTCTCCCCCCTCCCCGGTTTTGGATTTAGTTTGTCCAGTATGGAGAAGTGCCATAGGCGGTTTTGGTAGCCTGAGACTTTTGCTGCATGGTGCTGGGTTGGTTGCGTTGGCCAGATCCACCCTAGAAATGGGAAACAAAGGAGACAGGGGCATCAGCTGCCATAGCACCAGCAATCCTAAGAAGACAAACCCACCCCAACATTGCCAGAGACAGCCCTGACACCCAGCAGCACAGCAATGCTTCCCCTTGAACAGCCCTGTTTCTGCCCTGCACCATCTCTACATCCCACAATCCAGGCCAAGCAACCATGGACACACCAAGCAGGAGCTCAGGGATGCACCATCCCACTGCCTCCCACCCACAACAGGCTCAAGCACAAGGGAAATGAGGAGCAGGGCCAGGCACAGCAAAGGAGCTTTCCCAAGGTGAGCTGAGGTGGCACACCAGACAAGGATGTCACACACTTGGAGTGCAAAATCATGTCCTATTACTGGACTCAAAGGCTGAACAGTGTTTTTTCCAGGGAATGTTTAGGAAAGTAAACACACATGCAGGTGAAACCAGATCAGAGCTGACATGCAACCTGCAAGGGGGTGCTTGATTTTTCTCCAGAATCACAGCACAAGTGCTCACGTCCTGCCCTCCTCCCCAGACAGGGGACAGCAGCACCTGCCTTGGCTTCACACCCTGCAAACCATCCCTCCCCAATCCACAGCGGGATGGACTCTCCACACAGTCAAAGCCTGGCTGAGGCTGACAGGGATCTCTTGAGGTATCTTGCCCAAACCCTTTGCTCAAGCAGGATCACCTACAGCCAGCTGCCCAGCACCATCTTCAGACAACTTCAAGGATGGAGACTCCACCAGCTTTCTGGGCAGTGCTTGGTCACCATCCCAGCAAAAACATTTTCTCTAATATTCCAAGGGAATCTCTTGTGTTCCAGTTTGTACTCCTCACCCCTGTTCCTGCCACTGGATGCCACTAAAAGGAGCCTGGCTCCATCCTCTTTACATCTTCCCTTTCTGTACATCGATGAGATCCCCTCTCAGTGCTCTCCAGGCTGAACTGTCCCAGCTCCCCCAGCCTTTCCTCACAGGAGACATGATCCAGCCTCTTTGTCAATCCTTCACTGGACACTCTCCAATACATCCACATCTCTCCCACAGTGAGGAGCCAAGAACTGCCACGATGCTGCATCTGTGGCCTCACCAGGGCTGAGCAGAGGGCAGGGATCAGTTCCCTTGACTGCTGGCAATGCCATGGCTGGTGCAGCTCAGGATCCTCTTGGTCTTTTTTGTTGCAAGGGCACATTGGTGGCTCATGGTCAACTTATGCCCACCAGGCCCTCCAGGGACTTTGCTGCTGAGCTGCTTTCCAGCTGAGTGGTCCCTGACATACACCGGTGCACGGGGCTGTTTTCTCCCAAGGGACAGGCATTTCCCCTTGATGAACTTCATGAGGTTCCCTCCCCAAGCTGGTCAACAGCCACTGCTGCCAAGGCCCTTTCCCGGGGAGCAAAGCAAACAACAGAAGGAAACAAACACCCTGAGACCCTGCTGGGATGGGGGAGCAATGTGCTCTTGGGAATGCTGTAAAGGCAGAAGGGGCTGACTCACCTGCCCATCCTGCTGAAGGTGGTGATGCAGCATCTGGGAATGAGGCTGCTGATGCGCAGGGAGGATATGGAGAAACGGGGCTGGAGCATACCCCGGGGCAGCACCAGGGTTCAGGGGCCCAGTCGATCCGAGAGCAGAAGGCAGGCTGAAGGGAGGTGGAGTGCCAGCATGGAATCCCTGCTTGTCGAATGTCTGCACAGGGGACAGTGGGCACAGCGTCAGAGACTGGTGTGAGTAGCCCCAACCAGACCAGAACAAGACTGGCCCAAACACACAGCACCTGAACCTTTCACCTACCCCACGAGGAAGCCAAGTCACATTGAATACCTGCAAGCACACCAGAGGATGAGTTTCAGCTCCTGTTCTCCCTCATACTTCTGCACTAATGGCTCTTGACATTTTTATTTTCACAAGACATTGTGGGCTTTTTTCCCCGACCTCTTTTCATTCAGAGGGACATGGGATGGCAGCAGCTGCTTAATCAGTCCTCCTCCCACTGAGTGTGCTCAGCCTAGAATTACTCAACTTATCCAGGGCAGCCCAACAAAAACACAGGAACTTGCAGCAATATTTTCCTCCTGCTGGCCAAAGCTTGACCCCTAAGCATGGAGCTGACAGCTGGCTTCCTACCTGTAAGCATGGATCACAGCCAGACACCGACTTTCCCTGCTGAGGGCGCAGGGAGGAGGAAACAGGAGCTGGACATAAGCCCAATGTACACCACAGCTTGTCAAAGCACTTTCTGTTTTGCCTGGGAAGCTGCACACTGAGCAATGGCCACAGGAGAGTGTGGGACAGGGACCTGCAGGTGTTAGAGGTGGTCACTACTGCCTGGTCCCTCTGATGGAAAGCAAACAGCCTCTCAACTCACCTGCTTAGGGGACTATTTTAACTAAAAATGCTAACACCCAAAACTTAATTTGCACCAAGGACACTGCTGGCTTGGCACAGTGTGGGCACAGGGAGCACTGAGCCTCTGCCAGCAGCTGCTGTCAGGAGCTGACATCACAGGAACTGTGGGAGAGAGGATGAGGCTTCACTCTAGCAGTAAACAGAGCCAGTGTCAGAGATGCCGTGCTGACCCTGGGACTGGCCAGCCTGGGAATAGAAATCATCAGCCTTGGGCCTTGAGGGAGGAGGGTCCAGCACTCCTCACCTGAGTCTTGTTATAGACTGAGCCGCTGATATCAGGCACACCCGTGTTACTTGAGGTCACAGAAACACCTGGAAAACAGAAATGCCACCATCAGTGAGAAGGTCACCTCCCCAGCCAGCACGGTCCCAAGCTTTGCTCCTGGCACCTCTGGCAGCTTCAGGGGATGCACCGCCCTGCTGGTTCTCCATCATCTCAGACCCACAGCACCCCACATGGGAGCAAAAGAAGGGGCTCAGCTTCTTGTTCCCACCGCAAAAGCCCACTGGGATAAATCACTCAGGTCCACAACCCAGCCATTAACACTCAGATTCTAATGCGCACCAGGCAGCAGCTGGCTGCACTGAGCACTCAATGAAGCTCACAAAAAGTCAGCTTTTCCCTAGGATGAGAGGTGCATTCGGCTCTATTGAAGCATTTAAGAGCTTTCCAGCAGTGCCCTGACTGGTGAAACTCAGCGTCTCCTATACATCTGAGCCCTTGTCCTTCCGCAGCCTACAGAAGAGTGAGGTCTGCAGTGCTCCTCTGCCCTGACAGAATCAGCGTCACTGGCTCAGACTGGCTTCCAGCTGGACTGGCTGGTGCCACAACAGGCTCAGAAACACTCGCCATGGAGGTGGCTCAAACCAGACACTTATTCACAGTTTTATAAAGGGTGCCTCTGATCATTTCACTTGGATCAGAATAAAGCCAATAGTTGCTTTGTTCAGTGAATCAGAGGATTGGGCTCAAGGGCACTGCTCTAAGCTTGTAATCATTCTTGGACACTGCTCTTTTCTTGATTGCTTCTCCACTAAAGAGAGTGTGATCACTTGGTGTTTCAAATGCACAGCAAATGCTTGGTACCTGCTTGAGCACAAGGATGAGCCAGTTAGTGCTAAGCAGCCCAGTATACACTTCTCAGATCTAACCAGCATGTGCCGAATAAAGCTTTTGTAAAATAAAGCTGGATAAATTCTTCAGCTTTTATGGTCACAAAGGAAACATTTCCAGGCATGACACAATGCTATGAGTTACAGGGTGTACAGGACCAGCTAGACAGCCCAGAGATGTGTAAAGTGCACACCCTGCTCCTAACACACAGCTGTCTCAGGTGCCTACCAAAAAACTTAAAATCTAGCTATGATTTGGCAGAGGATCATTTCGGCAACAGCACTGTCCTGCTCAAGTTTCAGAAACACAGCACTGTTGAAGAATCACTATATTCTTCAGCAAAGAAAGCTTTGGCTTAGGAAACAGCTTACCATTTCTCCCATGTATAACTGGACCAAGCTGTGCATCAGCCACAGAAACCCTTATGCAAAGTACAACTATGGAGTTTAGAAGGAACAACTGTGCCATTAGAAAAGCATTTTGTATAAGGGAGATGGAGAAACAGCTTGGATCATGACCCTGTTTAGAGCTGACTGCTGTGTTGACTGCACAGCACTGGGAGTTTGCCCTACTAAATCCCACTCCAGAGCAACCTCCAGTCTTGAAGTGTTACCTTTCCCAGGTCCAGTGCCAGCAGATTTGTTTTGTGCTTGAGATGACCCACTGTAGCCTCCTTTGCTGTAATCTCCAGCTGCCGTTCCCTGCGTTAAGTCATCGTAGCCTGCCGGTGTGCACAAGACAGGGAGTTACGGTGTGCAAGTGGTGCTGCAGGAGCTCACGGGGAAGCAGGGGCTCAGGGCTTACCTGTGCCGTAGCCATGCTGGCCGTAGCCGCTCGCCTGCTGGAAGGGAGTCGACGCCGTGTTCAGGTTGACTCCATGCTGTTTAGCCGATGCTGGAGGCACCTGGACAAAGGACAGGAACAAAAAGCGTCGTTACGTGGGACACAGGCTCCCTCTGCCTGTGGGAAAGGCACCTTCCACCTCATGTCGGGAATTCAGTCTGAAGTTGGGAGGACTGAGATGGCATGGCACTGCTTAGAGCAGTAACTTGCTATAGTGGATTTGTGCCCCAGGATTTCTCCTAGAGCTGTCCCTGTGATTGCGGTGCAGCTCTCCCTCAGAACAGGCTGAGTATTTCTTTCATGTGCTGAATGTAAACAGCAAATTTTTACCCACAAACCTGAGAACAACAACCACAGAATCAAAGTAAACAACAATTCCTGCTTGAGGCTGTTCATAAAATACTATCCCTACAGGGCCCTAAATAACCTCATCTACCCTTCTGCCTGGAGTAGCACCTCTTCCCAAATAACCTCTTTCCTCCTGAGACTTCCAGGCCCTGCTTTCTGACTTAATGGGGTCTCCTCCCTCCATGCTCTCTCAGCTCACTGACTCAGCTTTGGGTCTGCCCTTGACTCTCCAGAGACTAGTAAGGGCTTTCAGGAACATCAAATCCACAAGCTGCAGCTGTCATCTATTTACAGGAACTTGGACAGGAGTCCATGAGCTCTGGCCTTTTACTTTTTTTTTCTTCTGGGTGGGGTTGCAGGTATTTTCTCATGTTGCATATTTTTGGAGATCGCCTGCAGACTGGGGAAGCTGACTTTATTCCATTCTAATGAGAATCCATCTGAATACTGACTCCAGCTCTGGGTTCTCAGTATGAGGAAGCTGTGGACCTGTTACAGCAGATCCATAAGAGGTCGCGAAGATGATCATAGGAATGAACACCTGTCTCCCATGAGGACAGGCTGAGAGTTGGGGCCGTTCATCCTAGAGAAAAGAAGGCTCTGGGGAGACCTTTCTACACTTAAAGAAGGCTTATAAGAAAGATGGGAAAAACATTTTACCAGGCTCTCTAGTGATAGGACAAAGGGCAGCTGTTTTAAACTGAAAGAAGGTAGATTTAGATTAGTTATAAGAAAAATATTCATCACCATGAGGGTTGTGAGGCACTGGCACAGGTTGCCCAGAGATGTGGATGGCCCATCCCTGAAAGTGTTCAAGGTCAGGCTGGGTGGGTCTCTGAGCAACTTGGTCTAGTGGAAGGTGTCCCTGCCCATGGCAGGGGCATTGGAATGAGATGATCTTTGATGATACTTTCCAACCCAAACCTTTCTATAATTCCAAGATGTAGAGTGTTTGGGCTGGAGAAAACAA
Source organism: Aphelocoma coerulescens (assembly GCF_041296385.1). NCBI lineage: Eukaryota > Metazoa > Chordata > Aves > Passeriformes > Corvidae > Aphelocoma > Aphelocoma coerulescens. Next base: position 8,474,181 of record NW_027184085.1, read on the forward strand.
AACCAGAGTGGTACACAGGGAGGGTTTCAGTTTAGGCTGTCACACTTACAAACATGGTTGGCCCATATTGGAATGCACTGGGAACACCGGGCATTCCAGCATAGTAAGGGAGCCCAGTGTAGCTGTACCCGGGGGGCAGGGCTGGGTTGAGGAAGGGCTGCTGAGTCGTGTGGTGAGTCTGTGTCTGGTTCTGCTGCGGCTGGGCCAGTGTGGTCGCAGGAGCAGGAGAGGCAGAATCCCCACGGCCAAATTTTGTTACATCACCTATGTAAGAAAGAACTGATCAGAAAAGCTATCAAAGATACTGCAAACGTGGAGAATTCAATGGATTTAAATCCTCTGAATACAAGCAGACAACTACAGTGCAGGACACATCCTACACCTGGAAGCCTGAAGTTGTTCATGGGAAGCCCTCACCTTGTCTCTGTTCCTGACGATATTGCTTGTTTGTGGCACAGAACTCTGTGCCATGGCTAATCCATTGATAAAGACAGATGCCAATACTCACCTATCTCACATGGTCTTAGCAGACTCATTACTATCAGATCACTGCAAAAAAAACATGCTAAAAGCAGAAGCATGATAAATAGCCAGAGAGCCAATGGTTGTTGGGTTAAAGTGCGACTCTCCTGGCGGTTAACCTGTTTAGCTAAGCTTCATGGGCTGAAAGCAGGTTAGGATTTACAGGCAGTGATGGGCATATTTTTGCCAATGTCTATTTGTCAAGCATGACTAGTTAAGATGTCCAGTTCCTCACACCACCAAAGTTCTGAAGACAGTAGCTGAAGGCCAGGAAAGCAAGACTTGCATCGTGGGCCACCTTATTGAAGAAGTAGGAAGGGAAATTCAGTTATTAACCCCAAAATAGCTTCCCAAGAGAAGTGATAATGAAGCAGAAAATCCATAAACACTTGTATTTTCTGGCAGCCTACAGAGCAGCATGTTTACCAAGGAGGTGATATACATCAATCCCTTTTTTTTCACTCCCAACCAGCATTCCTTTTTGCTGGTTACCAGGAAGTATGACAGCACTTAATACCATCATTATAGGAACTACAACATCTATGGCTACAGTTTTAAGCTGTAATCAGATGGCAGTGGATGAAAACCACTGGCTGAAATCCTGGATGGCATAAATATCATTTTTGCACAATGACAGCTAAAGGGCAAGAGCAGAAACAAAGAAGGGCTTCTTTGTTCACAGAAGGGAAAAGCAACTCCTCTTTGAACAACAGCAGGATGAATATATGCACTGAGAAACCAGCATATCTCACATGCCATCCTCATCTTTAGCTAGCACTCACCTGAGTACGGGTTGTTAGCAAGACTCCCATCTCTGCCTGTCAAGGTTGCAGGAGCAGGGAATGTAATTCCATAATAATCCTTGGAAAGAGACAACATAATTTATTAATAGTTGAAACTGTAACACAGCTGGACAGATCTTAGGGACTGCATACTAGACACAGAAGGAAATTTTAAAAGCAAGAACTAAAGGAGGTTTGGGTGGAACCTGACTTTATATCATGCAGCAGAGCTGAACATTGACCTGGATCCTCAAACTAAAAATAAACCTACTTCATAGACACTTTTCATATTATATACAAATATTTCATTTCTTAATGGTAAGTTAAAGGCAATCACTACGTGATTTCCCTCCCAGCTCTTGAGCTGTCATCTTCCAGTGAGACTGCCTGAAGGAGAACTGATCATTGTGGGTCAAAGGCCTGGGGTCAGGCCAGGACTGTAATCACAACATGGATGTAAAAGTCTAAGGGGTTTGCCCTTGTAGCATGCCCTGTTTTCTAAAAGTAGAAATGTCAGCTATGAAAACAACAAAAACATTAAAAGAGAGAGAAAAATAGTTACTATTGGATGACTTGAAAGTTTATTTAAACTACTTTACAGGAGACCTCAGGTCAGTAGTCTCCAAAGTGGGGCGTGCATCACAACCCATTGGGGTGTAGGAAGAAAATGGATTTGGTACCTTTAATAAATACAACTTAGAGAATTTAAAAATAGTGTTTGTTTAACCTTTCTCTCCTTTTTTTTTTAGTTTTTTTTGGTGTATGTTTTATAACAAATATATTAGTACAGGGGTATATGTACATAATTCAGAAATAAAAATACATTGAAGGTGAGTGCTCACAAATTTTTTGCTGATAGGGTGCATAAAAAAAACACTGACTCAGATCATTCTTCTAGGTCCTCTACAAGAAGGTAAGCACTCCTAGAAAGCTTGCACTCTGGAATGACAGGACATGCTAGAAAAACCAAAGCAGTATTTTGACTTCAGTTTGGGAAAAAAGCCACAAAGTTTGCCCTTCTCTCTCTGGGTGAACTCCACCTGTGGGTCTGGTACTCTACTTTTTTCCTCCTAATTTTCATGTTCTACTCCTCACCACCTCCAATTCAGAAAGAGATAATGCTTTAAGTAGTAATGTATCCATTTCCACATATTCTCAAACACTGGAAAAGTCTCCTCCTCTGTCATACCCCTCTCATGCCATAGCACCTCAAATGTTTTCTCAGAGTTGACAGCACCCTCCACCTTGCTCCACTTCCATGCATCACTTCCCTCTCTCCTACACCCAATCCTCTATCACTGAACACGAAATAATGTGGCAAAGTTTTAGTATTGCAGGTGCTTCCTGTAACTTGTAATGGTGCCATTATTGCATCAACCTTTCCTGCCCTGGTAATTCCTCCTTAGGAATATCTGTATCCTACATGTGCACGCACATATTCAAACTAAACGTTCATTAGAAAATACAAGTGCAAGGCAGTTATGTCTGCAGTTCATGCCTGCCCAAAGGAAAATACCAGGGAAGACACTCTACTCTTCATACATCACAGATATCTCCTGACCTAAAAAAGGGGAAGCTGCCTAAAGCCAAAAGCGAAATATCAGAAATAGGCTCAAAAACTGAGGCAGAAAAGGATGAAAAAAAGGTAAGCGATGAGACATAATAGATTAAAGTTCCAACAAGCAGCTCACCGGGTACCACACACACCAGCTGAGACACTTGTAAGATCTTTGCAACAGACGAACAGAGAAAACAGCTATCCCAATGTACTATCCCAATGTAACACACACCAAAAGAACCCATACAACAAAAAAATCCACTGTGAGACTTTACACAATATGCACGTTACTTGAGTTAAAATTTAAAAAAAAAAAACCTCAGGAAAAATCCCATTCTTGCTTAATCAGCAGCCATGGGGATCTCTTGCTGCTGGAAGTTACACAGGAAGCAGTGACAACTTTCACTTGGAACTTTGCCCACTTTCACTTTTCATATGTAAGTCGACTGGCACATGAAATAGAAATATTCCTACCTGTTCCTGCCCCCAGACCATCTAGCACTGCCACATTTTCACAAAAAACTCACAACAGAATTTAAAAACCCCCAAAATCTAGAAAGCACAAACACCACATTAATAGCAGATGAAAAAATCCTTTGTGATATCTGTACATTTATTTCTAACTACCAACACTCTGAGGGTAATCAATTCTGGATGTAGGGGTATGAGAAATGGCTCCAAAAATATTCTGCAAGATTTTGCAGAGAGAGGAAAAACTCTTGCACTAGCAAAGCTGCAGATGCCCCAGAAAAAATAAAAAGTATTAAAAAAATATATATGTACATACAAATAGAATTTTAGAAGACTGAGAGACTAACAGTATTTGTCAATAAGAAATATAAGAAAACATTAACATGCAAAATAAACATTATATACAAATAATCTTAGAGCATGAAATAAGAAAAAATAGATGCTTCTAGGTAGAGAAATTTTAAAATAAAACCCAAAAAAAGGCAACAAACAAAACAGATGAAAAGACAATCCTGAAACACATCCCCAGCACAGCCACCCAGAAAATTTCTTCTGCAACACTTTTAGCTCCTGTAATAGCACAGTAGCCAGGCTTCTCCCTGGCAGCAGCCCCAAGAAAGAGTTAGGTCCCGTTCTCATAGCAGGGCCCTCTCTTTGTCCCAGTGACAGAAGTCCTCAGAAGAAAACAAATGAAAAGAGCAAATGAAAAAACAGACAAAAAAACAAAAGTGAAAGTAGAGGAGGGAAATTCTCTAGAAGATGGTGATGAAAGGAAAGCCTGGACATGGGCACATAAAACTGTACACCCAGCAGCACCCCAAGCAAAGCAACCACCACTACTGAGCCAGACCAGGCTCCTGCACAGCACCCACAGCTCTGCCATGACTGTACCTGGATGCTCACAGCCACGCCTGTGGCACAGCAGCCTGGCACTCCTGCTCCTCCTCACGGCTCTCGCCACCGGCCTCCCATGCCACCACCTGCGGACCCATGATCCTGGGGATGCACTCCAGCTTCTCCAGGACATGACTCTGAGCACGATACAGCCCTGCCACCTCCAAGAGCCGCCCTTCTTCCCCGACACCCTCCTCCACAACAACCTCCGCCCGCACCAAGCCGCCGCCACCGCCCTACGCATCCTCCAGAACCTCTTCCACACCCTCGGCAGAAGGAGCAGCAGCCAGCACTGGCACAGCCAGGCTCGCAACGACCTCCTCAACAAACTCCAGCACTACATCCACCACCTCGAGCAATGCCTCCCCGACAACGCCACGCTCTTCAAAGGACCACGCAACCCGCTGCTCACCATCAACAAGTACTTCAGGGACATCCAACTCTTCCTCCACGCCCACAACCACAGCGCCTGCGCCTGGGAACACGTCCGCCTCGAAGCTCTTGTCTGCTTCCAACACGTGGACAGACTCATACGGCGAATGAAGCACCAAGCTGCTCTGGACCCCACTAGACCCACAAAGAGCAAACACCCATCCCCAGCCAGCACCAGTAGCCGTGGAGTGAGTGGTGACAGCAGCAGCACAGACTGGGATCACTTGGTACCAGTCACACCTCTTCTGGCCAGAATGACGAGATGACATGGAAATGGGTATGACCATGGTGACACCGGGGTCAGTCTGTGGCATAGCCCACACACCCGAACCATGGTCACTGGAGGAGAAGGAAGAGGAAATTTCTGTGTTGCATACTCATGGACAGCTGGGAGGCACTGGGGATAGGGATGGTACTTACTACCTGTGGAATTATCACGTTCATCCAGATTGCAGCCTCACCTGATGAACGGGAAGCGGATCATGGACACTGGGGGAATACTGTGGGACTCTCATGAGAATCACTATTTATCACAGAACTCTGTTTACTTACTTACTTACTTAACTTAATTGTTTATTTATTTGGCTGGCCATTTATTTATTTATTTATTCTTTCGTTAGAAATAAAGACTTTTTGTAAAAGCAAAAGCAAATGAAAAAGCAAAGCTGTGGTCATTGTGCTTCATGCTTATAACTGACAGGCAAAGACACAGTCCCCTCAGGCAGGCAGGGATGAGTCTTCCTCCTGCAGACTGTCTTGCCAATGCCTCCTGCCCAGGTTGAAGGCTATGAACAGCAGACCACTCTCAGGGACCCACTGTGGTCCTGCAGCCCATAGGCATCTCCTACAGCTGCCAGACCCTTGGGGCACCCGTTTGCACAGATAGCATGATGCCTACCCTGCACACTTCCTCCTCTTTTACCACCACACTCTCCCTTCCAGACCCTCCAGTAATGCCAAGACATGAAAGCCACCTCCAAACCATCATCCCACCAGAAACAACCATTTTTTAATGCCACAGCACTGCTTCAGAACAAGCAGGGTGGCATTGACAAGGTGCACCTCAAAGAATCAAGGAGGGAACCCATCAAGGTCGGCAGAGATTTGGACAAGAAACAGAAGACCAGTGCTACCAACTCCACCCAAGAAACACCAAAAAGACACAAAACCCACAGGAGATGTCCGGAACTGCTCACTGCTCTGCTACAGCCACCACAACTGGTCCAGGATGCTCCTGCCTGTACTTATACCCCAGTGGCTATGGGGACCTGCTGAAGCACATTGTCCTTGTCCTTCACCCCAACGCATCATTAGCAAGCAAAGAGATCCATCACCCAAACACCACCATCCAATATGGTCCAGCCCAACCACCACAGCATTCCCCATGAAGGAAGCTGCCCACATAACACCAGCACCAGCTGCTCCTTCACCCTCCAACCACCACCCCAAAAGTATCTGCCCAGGTCAGCAGCTCTAGCCTCCTCCTGCACAGGACGAAGAGGTTTCCTGTGCTCAAATGACCTCCATGCTGCATCACTGCAAGGACATTGCACTCTGCAAACACAAATGATCACTTCCCATTTAGCTGAGTGAGAAAACAAGAGGAACCAAATACAGAATCATAGAATCATTAAGGTTGGAAAAGACCTCCAAGATCATCAAGCACAACCTTTGACCAAATACCACTAAGCCATATCATGAAGTGCCACATCTACTTAGTTTTTGAACATTTCCAGGGATAGTGACTCCACCACTTCCCTGGGGAGTCTGTTCCAACACTTGACCACTCCTTCAGAAAGAAGAAATTTTCCCTAATATCCAACCTGAACCTTGCCTGGCACAACTTGAGGCCATTTTCCTTTCCTACTGCTAGCTGCCTGGGAGAAAAGGCCGATCCCCACATGGTTATAACCTTCTTTTAGGTCATTGTTAAGAGCGGTAAATTTCCCCTGAGTCTCCTTTTCCCCATGCTAAACTCGCCCAGTTCCCTCAGCTGCTCCTCATATGACTCATTCTGCAGACCCTTCCCCAGCTCTGTTCCCTTCTTTGGACATGCTCCAGCACCTCTGTGTCCTTCTTGCTGTGAGGAAACAAAACTGAACACAAGATTTGAGGTGTGGCCTCACCAGTGCCCCCAGCACAGGGGGATGGGCACTGCCCTGGTCCTGCTGGCCGCACTACTGCTGACACAAGCCTGGTGCCATTGGCCTTCTTGCCCACCTGGCCACACTCCAGATCATGTTCAGCCCCTGAAAACCAGCACCTCCAGGTCCTTTCCCACTCAGCAGCTTTCCAGCCATTCTATCCCAGCCTGGAGCTGCAGGAGGTTGTTGTGACCCAAGGGCTGGTACTTGGCCTTGTTGAACCTCACACACTTGGCCTTGGCCCACGGATCCGGTCTGTCCTGATCCCTCTGCAGAGCCTTCCTGCCCTCCGGCAGATCAACACTCACACCCGACTTGGTGTTCTTCTCAAACTGACTGAGGGTGCTCTCAGTTCCCTCATCCAGATCATTGATGAAGATACCACACAGGACTGGGTCCAACACTGAGCCCTGGGGGACACCACTAGTGACCAGCTGACTGCTGCAAGTAATTCCATTCACCAGCACTCTCTGGGCCAGGCCATCAGCCAGTTTTTAACTCAAGGAACAGAAGAACAGAGCATCCAAGCCACAAGCAGCTCGTGTCTCCAGGAGAATTCTACGGGATACAGTGTCAAAGGCTTTTTTAAAGTCCGGGAAGTCAACATCCCCAGCCTTTCCCTCATCCACTAAGAGAGTCACCTTGTTATAGAAGGAGATCGGGTCACGTAGTTATGCCTTTCACAAACCCATGCTGTCTGGGCCTGATCACCTGGATCTCCCATACGTGCCATGTGATGGGAACTCAAGAAGATCTCCATGAGCTTCCCCAGCACTGAGGTCAGGCTGACAGGCCTGTAGCTCCCCAGATTCTACTTCTGACACTTCCTGTAGATAAGCATTACACTGGCCACCCTCCAGTTGTCTGGGACCTCCTTGGACAGCCAGGACTGCTGGTAAATGATGGGGAGTGGCTTGGTGAGCTCTTCCACCAGCTCTCTTACATATTCAGGTACACAGCAGGACTCCTTAAGATGAAACTTCCACATTGTACCACTGTTCTCCTGATGGTCCCAACCAGAAATACCCTGTGACATCACAATGGGGACCTTGTTGATTCTGTCTTCTCTGAGGCGGCTGAAGGAACTAAACAATTCTCAGAGAAAAACAAGAGTGGTGGTGATGACCAAGCTGGAATGCAGGGAATTCAAACATGAAAAAATACATGCATTTGTATTATTTTTTGTGTTTTGGTGATACAACACCAGAATAGGGATTAGAGAGGTTGAGTGATATCCATTCCTGGAGACATATCTACAAGCATCATTAGACAAGGCCATGAGCAGGCTCTTCTGATACCAACTCCTCTCACCATCACACTGCACTTGGGATATCCAGGGCAAAACAGACCAATAAAAATTAAATTTTAAGAACTCCTTTATCATTCAAAAGCAACAGCTTAGAGGAGACTTCTTAAACCCCATCACAATGAAAGTAAAACTGTGAAAGGGAAACAAGAGACTGCAGAAGCTTTATCAATAAACATTCAGTGCTCAGGTGCTTAAACCCAGAGTCACCTCCTCAAAGGCTATCTGGACTTAAGCTCCTCAGGTTCCTGAGAAATAAACCATTTTACAACTCTTTCAAAGTGTAAAAAGAAACAATTTATTCATATGAATGCAAAAAAGAACCAAGCATAGGGTAAGTAAAAAACCCAAAACAATTAATGGAGAATTACAAAAAGTCTTGGGAAAGGTCCCAGGAAGAATGGAAGCTTTGGACAACATTTATCAGGGAAGGCCTCCTGCTAAAATTCGGAAAGGGCTCCATTACTTGCTAAACTCGTTCTCAAAGAAGTCTCGGTGTGGCTTAATCCAATCCTAGTCCCAGATCTGGTAAATTATTCATCTCTAAAGTATTATAAAAGTGTAACTGAGCCTTTATATGACTTTGTCCTGCAGGATCACAGACATATTTATTTATGTATTTATATAGGAAATGTATGGGAAAAAAAATGATTAAAATTCATTATGACAATGATTAAAGAATTTTAATCAGAATTATCTACCCTACATTACAAATAGTTGTAACTACTTGTACAGTGCTCTATTAAAACCATCCTTTGAAAACCAGCTTAATGAACTAGAGAACAATGCAATTAACCCAATGACTGTGGGCAAATACTTCCTCTCAGCCTCAAGGAATAACCTAGAGATGTGTCCCCACTCAAGGGAGGAATCTCCATGCACACTAGTAGAAAGTGTGTGCTAGAAATCCCTGCACTAAAAGTGTGCAACCGCAATTTTACAGAATAAAATGCATGACTCTAATGCGTTATAAGCCAGGACAGCTCAATCAGCTCAGCACCTTACCAGTAACTTACCAGTTACTTACCGGTAACTTAGCAGTACCAGCACTTCCTTTTTTCTACACTAGAAACTTAGTTGGCACATCCCCACCAGTGTGATTTTCAGTCAGGAAAGACAAGTTAAAAAATCCTCAAAATGCTTAAATTTGGAGGAGTTAAGTGGGGATGATTGCACCATTCTTCAGAACCAAAAACTGTTACTTCCCCTGTCCATTATCACAAAAAGGTTTAGGAAAAAAGGTAAAGTCCGAGATACTACATGACAATTAAAATGGAGTGTCCTGTTACAGGCAAGAAGGGAAATTCAGTGAAATACAAGAGAAATGAGAGATGTCCCGAGGAGAAAGGAAAACCACGAAAAAACCCTAACATCAGCGAAACAAAACCATGATCAAAACATTTGGCTTTTAAATCCTCTGTACCAAGGGCCAACATATCTCACACACTGCCTCGACGTACAAGAACTACACTACCAACAACCCTCCATAACCACGGACACCCCAACAAACCACTGCCCCGAGACCACCACAGCCACCAGCCCAGACTGGAAACCACGGGCGGGAACTCCCAGCAATCAGAAAGCGATGAAGGGAAAGCTGCCGCGATACAAAGCCGCACACCCGGCAGCACCCCAAGCACAGCCACCACCAGCACCAGCGCCGAGCCTCACCAGCCTCCTGCCCAGCACCACCCCACAGCACCCACAGACCCACCATGGCTGCGCCCAACGCCCCACAGCCACGCCTGCCGCACGCCGCCCCGGCACTCCTGCTCCTCCTCACGGCTCTCGCCACCACCCTCGCCTGCCAACAGCTCTGGACACACGACGACACCTTCCCCGGCGACGCACTCCGCCTCCTCCAGGACGTGGCTCCCGGCCACGCACAGCCCTGCCACCTCCAAGAGCCGCCCTTCTTCCCCGACACCCTCCTCCACAACAACCTCCGCCCGCACCAAGCCGCCGCCACCGCCCTACGCATCCTCCAGAACCTCTTCCACACCCTCGGCACCAACAGCACCCGCCAGCACTGGCACAGCCAGGCTCGCAACGACCTCCTCAACAAACTCCAGCACTACATCCACCACCTCGAGCAATGCCTCCCCGACAACGCCACGCTCTTCAAAGGACCACGCAACCCGCTGCTCACCATCAACAAGTACTTCAGGGACATCCAACTCTTCCTCCACGCCCACAACCACAGCGCCTGCGCCTGGGAACACGTCCGCCTCGAAGCTCGCACCTCTTTACAGCACCTCCACAACCTCACCCGCACCATGCGCCGCTAGCGCAAACACCCACCCCCACACACCGACCCACGTCCACGTGCCTCCCGCCACGCTCCCGCACCAACGCCCCAAACCCACCCCGTGCCTCACGCCTCCCCTCTCCTGGGACAACAGACACGGCTGCAACCACCGCACGGCACCCGCAGCCTGCGACCACTGCGCCTCCATTCATACAGCCTCTCCCATCGATTTGGACAAAGGACTTTCTCTACTTATTTATTCATTTATTTATTTATTTATTTATTTATTCACTTATTTATTCACTTATTTATGCCACCGAAAATAAAGACCCCTGACAAAACACTTGCCACTGCCTCTCGTCTCACTAACTCTGCAAACTCAGCCTTTGGGCCGGCGGAAAGCCACCTCTACTCAGCACCTACTCCTCTACTCCCAGCCCTGCTCCAGAAAGGGCTCTGCACAGCCCCTACCCGCTCTTCTCACTGCCACCTGCCCAAGCAGGTTTGTGCAGCAACCCCTTTGGAAAAACATTCCCAGCATTTGCCCAACACCACAAAAATAAAGACAGGATAAGGCTGGAAAGCACCACTGCAGCTCATCTGCTTTATCCACAGAGTCCTCCATCCATCCATCCATCCATCCATCCATCCATCCATCCATCCATCCATCCATCCAATCCATGGCTCTCTGACTTAGAGAGAAGGACGTTGTGCGTGCGGGACGGCGTCAAACACTTTGCACAAGTCCCAGCAGACGAGGTCACGCGCTCTGCCCCTATCCACCAATGCTGTAGCCCTACCCACAGATGGTTACCAAAATTGCCAGGAATGGCAACTTTCCCCTTTGGAAAGCCACGCTGCCTGTTACCTATCACCTCTTTGCTTTCCAGACGCCTCAGCTGAGGTTCCAGCAGAAGCAGTGCCAGCGTCTTGCCTGGCACGGAGGTCAGACTGACTCCTTTGTATTCCCGTGCTCTTCTGCTCTCCCCTTTTTAAAAACAAGGGCTATACTTCCCCTCCTCCACAGGTATCAGGGACAAGACACCATTTTTCCAATATGATCCAGGGTGGCCTAGCAACTCCATCTGACAGTTCCCTAAGGACCCGCTAATGAATCTCTTCATGTCCCACAGACTTGCACATGTTCGGGTTCCTAAGATGGTCTCAAACCTCATCCTCTCCTACAGTGGCCTTGGGCTCTTCACTCTTCACACGGGGCTCCCTGCATTTGCCTTCTGCAACTTGGGCAGCGTGGCTGGAGCACTCGCACTGAAGAGGGACGCACAGACGTTGCTGAGAACCTCAGCGTTCTCTTTGCCCAGGACAGCCACGTCTCCCCTTTCCTTACGCACATTATCGCTAACATTCTTTTGCTTGCAAGAGATCTAGCGAAGCCTGCCCTCCCACCCTTGACAGCCCTGGCCAGACTCAATTCTAAAGGGGCCTTGGCAAGCCTAACCTTGTCTCTAGCTTACCGCACCCTGTCCCTGTGTTCCTTTCAGGCCACCTGTCCTCCTTCCCGCTTCCTGAAACTTTCTCTTTTTGCTCAGAGTTTGCCCAGCAGCTCCCTAGCCATCCGTGGATGCCTCCTGGCGTTTTCGCACCAGTTCCCCCTGCTTCAAATGCATCACTCCTCAGCTTGGAGGAAGGGGATCCTTGAAATCCAGCCACATTCTTGGGCCCCTCTGTCCTCCAGGCCTCTATCATCTGGCACTCTGTCAAGTACATCCTTGAAGAGCCCAAAGTCTGCTCTCTCAAGTCCGGGCCAGGGAGTTCACTGGGTGACCGGCTCACTGTCCCGAGGATCTCCTACTCCAACACCCCGTGGTCGCTGCAGCCAAGGCTGCCTTGGAGCACCGTATTCCCCGCCAGCTCCTCCTATTGGTGAGCACACGGCCTCTGTCCTTGCTGGCTCCTCAGTCACTTGCGCAAGGGAGTTGTCAGTGACACATCCCAGAAACCTCCCACGTGGCTTGTGCCCTGCCACGTTGCCTCTCCAAAAGATATCGCTGCGGTTCAAAACCCCACTGAGGCCCAGGGCTTGCAAACGCAAAACCACTACCATCCAGCTATACGGGGCTTCGTCCACTCCATCCTCCCGCATGGATGGGCCTGTACCAGACCCCAACCCCTCTAACATCCCGTGCCTCTGGTTCCCCCTTAACCTGGACCCACAAGCTCTCCAATGGCTCCTCATCCTAACCCAGGAACATTTCCATACTTTCCACTTGCTCACTGAAACACGCACAGCTAAACCCCGCCTCACCTCCACACCCTCTTTTCCCAACTGTCTAAAACCTTCCAATCCAATGCCCCACTCATAGGAGCAATCCCACAATGTCTCCATGAGGCCAGGGAGATCATGCCTGCCCAGGCATGCCTATGCCCTCAACTCCTCTTCCTTCTTCCCCATATTACGTGTGTTTGTGCAAAGGCATCTGAAACTACTGCCAAGTCTTCTCTACTTCACTCAAACGGGCCGGGCCCAGCTCCCTCAACCTTTCTCACAAGCGATGCGCTCCCGTCCCCTCTGCGTCTACAGGGCTGGCCTGCCCCTCCAAGATCTCCACACCTCCCATGGACTAAAGAGCCCGGAACAGGACACCACCGCTCCAGGGCAGGGCTCTGGCAATCCCAAAACACAACGCATTTTGCCGCACGGGGGACAGTCTCATTTTGTTCTCTGCCTGCCTCCTCCACCGAAGCAGGGAAAACACAACCATGCCCTCACTCTGGGGCCAAACACATGGGACAACAGACACAGAGCAAGCAACACAGCAGCAGCAAAGCTCCTCCTTTCTTCCTAATCCTTCTTCACTCAAGCCTATTTTTTAATGTCTTGTTGCCCTGCCTCCTCAGCTTCCAAGACTGCAGCGAGGCCACCTCCACGCAAGAACACCTCCAGGCCTCCAGCGCTCACACCCACACACACACGCCCTTGTACACTGCCACTACCCCCGGGCCCCTGCTGCAAGAGGGGCATCCCCAGGCCCGGCCCACTGACGTCACTGCTCATCCCTTGCAAGCACGAAAGGGAAACGCTGCCTAAGAGGAAAATAAAGGCAAGCCACAAAGTGAAAGGAAAAGTGACCACGGCCACCACCAGGGCACTGCAGGTGGAAAAGATGCTTGGGCACAAAGAGAAACTTCAGCTGCACAGCACAGGCCTTGCAGCTGGCCCTGCAGCTGACCAAGAACACCCAACAACCCTCCCCGACACAGCTGACCCCGACGCCTCCGACCCAGCGCTTTCATAACCCCACTCACCCACTACTGCCACCCCACTGCCACCACAATCCCCAACCACGGACACCCCAACAAACCACTGCCCCGAGACCACCACAGCCACCAGCCCAGACTGGAAACCACGGGCGGGAACTCCCAGCAATCAGAAAGCGATGAAGGGAAAGCTGCCGCGATACAAAGCCGCACACCCGGCAGCACCCCAAGCACAGCCACCACCAGCACCAGCGCCGAGCCTCACCAGCCTCCTGCCCAGCACCACCCCACAGCACCCACAGACCCACCATGGCTGCGCCCAACGCCCCACAGCCACGCCTGCCGCACGCCGCCCCGGCACTCCTGCTCCTCCTCACGGCTCTCGCCACCACCCTCGCCTGCCAACAGCTCTGGACACACGACGACACCTTCCCCGGCGACGCACTCCGCCTCCTCCAGGACGTGGCTCCCGGCCACGCACAGCCCTGCCACCTCCAAGAGCCGCCCTTCTTCCCCGACACCCTCCTCCACAACAACCTCCGCCCGCACCAAGCCGCCGCCACCGCCCTACGCATCCTCCAGAACCTCTTCCACACCCTCGGCACCAACAGCACCCGCCAGCACTGGCACAGCCAGGCTCGCAACGACCTCCTCAACAAACTCCAGCACTACATCCACCACCTCGAGCAATGCCTCCCCGACAACGCCACGCTCTTCAAAGGACCACGCAACCCGCTGCTCACCATCAACAAGTACTTCAGGGACATCCAACTCTTCCTCCACGCCCACAACCACAGCGCCTGCGCCTGGGAACACGTCCGCCTCGAAGCTCGCACCTCTTTACAGCACCTCCACAACCTCACCCGCACCATGCGCCGCTAGCGCAAACACCCACCCCCACACACCGACCCACGTCCACGTGCCTCCCGCCACGCTCCCGCACCAACGCCCCAAACCCACCCCGTGCCTCACGCCTCCCCTCTCCTGGGACAACAGACACGGCTGCAACCACCGCACGGCACCCGCAGCCTGCGACCACTGCGCCTCCATTCATACAGCCTCTCCCATCGATTTGGACAAAGGACTTTCTCTACTTATTTATTCATTTATTTATTTATTTATTTATTTATTCACTTATTTATTCACTTATTTATGCCACCGAAAATAAAGACCCCTGACAAAACACTTGCCACTGCCTCTCGTCTCACTAACTCTGCAAACTCAGCCTTTGGGCCGGCGGAAAGCCACCTCTACTCAGCACCTACTCCTCTACTCCCAGCCCTGCTCCAGAAAGGGCTCCGCACAGCCCCTACCCGCTCTTCTCACTGCCACCTGCCCAAGCAGGTTTGTGCAGCAACCCCTTTGGAAAAACATTCCCAGCATTTGCCCAACACCACAAAAATAAAGACAGGATAAGGCTGGAAAGCACCACTGCAGCTCATCTGCTTTATCCACAGAGTCCTCCATCCATCCATCCATCCATCCATCCATCCATCCATCCATCCATCCATCCATCCATCCATCCAATCCATGGCTCTCTGACTTAGAGAGAAGGACGTTGTGCGTGCGGGACGGCGTCAAACACTTTGCACAAGTCCCAGCAGACGAGGTCACGCGCTCTGCCCCTATCCACCAATGCTGTAGCCCTACCCACAGATGGTTACCAAAATTGCCAGGAATGGCAACTTTCCCCTTTGGAAAGCCACGCTGCCTGTTACCTATCACCTCTTTGCTTTCCAGACGCCTCAGCTGAGGTTCCAGCAGAAGCAGTGCCAGCGTCTTGCCTGGCACGGAGGTCAGACTGACTCCTTTGTATTCCCGTGCTCTTCTGCTCTCCCCTTTTTAAAAACAAGGGCTATACTTCCCCTCCTCCACAGGTATCAGGGACAAGACACCATTTTTCCAATATGATCCAGGGTGGCCTAGCAACTCCATCTGACAGTTCCCTAAGGACCCGCTAATGAATCTCTTCATGTCCCACAGACTTGCACATGTTCGGGTTCCTAAGATGGTCTCAAACCTCATCCTCTCCTACAGTGGCCTTGGGCTCTTCACTCTTCACACGGGGCTCCCTGCATTTGCCTTCTGCAACTTGGGCAGCGTGGCTGGAGCACTCGCACTGAAGAGGGACGCACAGACGTTGCTGAGAACCTCAGCGTTCTCTTTGCCCAGGACAGCCACGTCTCCCCTTTCCTTACGCACATTATCGCTAACATTCTTTTGCTTGCAAGAGATCTAGCGAAGCCTGCCCTCCCACCCTTGACAGCCCTGGCCAGACTCAATTCTAAAGGGGCCTTGGCAAGCCTAACCTTGTCTCTAGCTTACCGCACCCTGTCCCTGTGTTCCTTTCAGGCCACCTGTCCTCCTTCCCGCTTCCTGAAACTTTCTCTTTTTGCTCAGAGTTTGCCCAGCAGCTCCCTAGCCATCCGTGGATGCCTCCTGGCGTTTTCGCACCAGTTCCCCCTGCTTCAAATGCATCACTCCTCAGCTTGGAGGAAGGGGATCCTTGAAATCCAGCCACATTCTTGGGCCCCTCTGTCCTCCAGGCCTCTATCATCTGGCACTCTGTCAAGTACATCCTTGAAGAGCCCAAAGTCTGCTCTCTCAAGTCCGGGCCAGGGAGTTCACTGGGTGACCGGCTCACTGTCCCGAGGATCTCCTACTCCAACACCCCGTGGTCGCTGCAGCCAAGGCTGCCTTGGAGCACCGTATTCCCCGCCAGCTCCTCCTATTGGTGAGCACACGGCCTCTGTCCTTGCTGGCTCCTCAGTCACTTGCGCAAGGGAGTTGTCAGTGACACATCCCAGAAACCTCCCACGTGGCTTGTGCCCTGCCACGTTGCCTCTCCAAAAGATATCGCTGCGGTTCAAAACCCCACTGAGGCCCAGGGCTTGCAAACGCAAAACCACTACCATCCGGCTATACGGGGCTTCGTCCACTCCATCCTCCCGCATGGATGGGCCTGTACCAGACCCCAACCCCTCTAACATCCCGTGCCTCTGGTTCCCCCTTAACCTGGACCCACAAGCTCTCCAATGGCTCCTCATCCTAACCCAGGAACATTTCCATACTTTCCACTTGCTCACTGAAACACGCACAGCTAAACCCCGCCTCACCTCCACACCCTCTTTTCCCAACTGTCTAAAACCTTCCAATCCAATGCCCCACTCATAGGAGCAATCCCACAATGTCTCCATGAGGCCAGGGAGATCATGCCTGCCCAGGCATGCCTATGCCCTCAACTCCTCTTCCTTCTTCCCCATATTACGTGTGTTTGTGCAAAGGCATCTGAAACTACTGCCAAGTCTTCTCTACTTCACTCAAACGGGCCGGGCCCAGCTCCCTCAACCTTTCTCACAAGCGATGCGCTCCCGTCCCCTCTGCGTCTACAGGGCTGGCCTGCCCCTCCAAGATCTCCACACCTCCCATGGACTAAAGAGCCCGGAACAGGACACCACCGCTCCAGGGCAGGGCTCTGGCAATCCCAAAACACAACGCATTTTGCCGCACGGGGGACAGTCTCATTTTGTTCTCTGCCTGCCTCCTCCACCGAAGCAGGGAAAACACAACCATGCCCTCACTCTGGGGCCAAACACATGGGACAACAGACACAGAGCAAGCAACACAGCAGCAGCAAAGCTCCTCCTTTCTTCCTAATCCTTCTTCACTCAAGCCTATTTTTTAATGTCTTGTTGCCCTGCCTCCTCAGCTTCCAAGACTGCAGCGAGGCCACCTCCACGCAAGAACACCTCCAGGCCTCCAGCGCTCACACCCACACACACACGCCCTTGTACACTGCCACTACCCCCGGGCCCCTGCTGCAAGAGGGGCATCCCCAGGCCCGGCCCACTGACGTCACTGCTCATCCCTTGCAAGCACGAAAGGGAAACGCTGCCTAAGAGGAAAATAAAGGCAAGCCACAAAGTGAAAGGAAAAGTGACCACGGCCACCACCAGGGCACTGCAGGTGGAAAAGATGCTTGGGCACAAAGAGAAACTTCAGCTGCACAGCACAGGCCTTGCAGCTGGCCCTGCAGCTGACCAAGAACACCCAACAACCCTCCCCGACACAGCTGACCCCGACGCCTCCGACCCAGCGCTTTCATAACCCCACTCACCCACTACTGCCACCCCACTGCCACCACAATCCCCAACCACGGACACCCCAACAAACCACTGCCCCGAGACCACCACAGCCACCAGCCCAGACTGGAAACCACGGGCGGGAACTCCCAGCAATCAGAAAGCGATGAAGGGAAAGCTGCCGCGATACAAAGCCGCACACCCGGCACCACCCCAAGCACAGCCACCACCAGCACCAGCGCCGAGCCTCACCAGCCTCCTGCCCAGCACCACCCCACAGCACCCACAGACCCACCATGGCTGCGCCCAACGCCCCACAGCCACGCCTGCCGCACGCCGCCCCGGCACTCCTGCTCCTCCTCACGGCTCTCGCCACCACCCTCGCCTGCCAACAGCTCTGGACACACGACGACACCTTCCCCGGCGACGCACTCCGCCTCCTCCAGGACGTGGCTCCCGGCCACGCACAGCCCTGCCACCTCCAAGAGCCGCCCTTCTTCCCCGACACCCTCCTCCACAACAACCTCCGCCCGCACCAAGCCGCCGCCACCGCCCTACGCATCCTCCAGAACCTCTTCCACACCCTCGGCACCAACAGCACCCGCCAGCACTGGCACAGCCAGGCTCGCAACGACCTCCTCAACAAACTCCAGCACTACATCCACCACCTCGAGCAATGCCTCCCCGACAACGCCACGCTCTTCAAAGGACCACGCAACCCTCTGCTCACCATCAACAAGTACTTCAGGGACATCCAACTCTTCCTCCACGCCCACAACCACAGCGCCTGCGCCTGGGAACACGTCCGCCTCGAAGCTCGCACCTCTTTACAGCACCTCCACAACCTCACCCGCACCATGCGCCGCTAGCGCAAACACCCACCCCCACACACCGACCCACGTCCTCGTGCCTCCCGCCACGCTCCCGCACCAACGCCCCAAACCCACCCCGTGCCTCACGCCTCCCCTCTCCTGGGACAACAGACACGGCTGCAACCACCGCACGGCACCCGCAGCCTGCGACCACTGCGCCTCCATTCATACAGCCTCTCCCATCGATTTGGACAAAGGACTTTCTCTACTTATTTATTCATTTATTTATTTATTTATTTATTTATTCACTTATTTATTCACTTATTTATGCCACCGAAAATAAAGACCCCTGACAAAACACTTGCCACTGCCTCTCGTCTCACTAACTCTGCAAACTCAGCCTTTGGGCCGGCGGAAAGCCACCTCTACTCAGCACCTCCTCCTCTACTCCCAGCCCTGCTCCAGAAAGGGCTCCGCACAGCCCCTACCCGCTCTTCTCACTGCCACCTGCCCAAGCAGGTTTGTGCAGCAACCCCTTTGGAAAAACATTCCCAGCATTTGCCCAACATCACAAAAATAAAGACAGGATAAGGCTGGAAAGCACCACTGCAGCTCATCTGCTTTATCCACAGAGTCCTCCATCCATCCCATCCATCCATCCATCCATCCATCCATCCATCCATCCATCCATCCATCCATCCATCCATCCAATCCATGGCTCTCTGACTTAGAGAGAAGGACGTTGTGCGTGCGGGACGGCGTCAAACACTTTGCACAAGTCCCGGCAGACGAGGTCACGCGCTCTGCCCCTATCCACCAATGCTGTAGCCCTACCCACAGATGGTTACCAAAATTGCCAGGAATGGCAACTTTCCCCTTTGGAAAGCCACGCTGCCTGTTACCTATCACCTCTTTGCTTTCCAGACGCCTCAGCTGAGGTTCCAGCAGAAGCAGTGCCAGCGTCTTGCCTGGCACGGAGGTCAGACTGACTCCTTTGTATTCCCGTGCTCTTCTGCTCTCCCCTTTTTAAAAACAAGGGCTATACTTCCCCTCCTCCACAGGTATCAGGGACAAGACACCATTTTTCCAATATGATCCAGGGTGGCCTAGCAACTCCATCTGACAGTTCCCTAAGGACCCGCTAATGAATCTCTTCATGTCCCACAGACTTGCACATGTTCGGGTTCCTAAGATGGTCTCAAACCTCATCCTCTCCTACAGTGGCCTTGGGCTCTTCACTCTTCACACGGGGCTCCCTGCATTTGCCTTCTGCAACTTGGGCAGCGTGGCTGGAGCACTCGCACTGAAGAGGGACGCACAGACGTTGCTGAGAACCTCAGCGTTCTCTTTGCCCAGGACAGCCACGTCTCCCCTTTCCTTACGCACATTATCGCTAACATTCTTTTGCTTGCAAGAGATCTAGCGAAGCCTGCCCTCCCACCCTTGACAGCCCTGGCCAGACTCAATTCTAAAGGGGCCTTGGCAAGCCTAACCTTGTCTCTAGCTTACCGCACCCTGTCCCTGTGTTCCTTTCAGGCCACCTGTCCTCCTTCCCGCTTCCTGAAACTTTCTCTTTTTGCTCAGAGTTTGCCCAGCAGCTCCCTAGCCATCCGTGGATGCCTCCTGGCGTTTTCGCACCAGTTCCCCCTGCTTCAAATGCATCACTCCTCAGCTTGGAGGAAGGGGATCCTTGAAATCCAGCCACATTCTTGGGCCCCTCTGTCCTCCAGGCCTCTATCATCTGGCACTCTGTCAAGTACATCCTTGAAGAGCCCAAAGTCTGCTCTCTCAAGTCCGGGCCAGGGAGTTCACTGGGTGACCGGCTCACTGTCCCGAGGATCTCCTACTCCAACACCCCGTGGTCGCTGCAGCCAAGGCTGCCTTGGAGCACCGTATTCCCCACCAGCTCCTCCTATTGTTGAGCACACGGCCTCTGTCCTTGCTGGCTCCTCAGTCACTTGCGCAAGGGAGTTGTCAGTGACACATCCCAGAAACCTCCCACGTGGCTTGTGCCCTGCCACGTTGCCTCTCCAAAAGATATCGCTGCGGTTCAAAACCCCACTGAGGCCCAGGGCTTGCAAACGCAAAACCACTACCATCCAGCTATACGGGGCTTCGTCCACTCCATCCTCCCGCATGGATGGGCCTGTACCAGACCCCAACCCCTCTAACATCCCGTGCCTCTGGTTCCCCCTTAACCTGGACCCACAAGCTCTCCAATGGCTCCTCATCCTAACCCAGGAACATTTCCATACTTTCCACTTGCTCACTGAAACACGCACAGCTAAACCCCGCCTCACCTCCACACCCTCTTTTCCCAACTGTCTAAAACCTTCCAATCCAATGCCCCACTCATAGGAGCAATCCCACAATGTCTCCATGAGGCCAGGGAGATCATGCCTGCCCAGGCATGCCTGTGCCCTCAACTCCTCTTCCTTCTTCCCCATATTACGTGTGTTTGTGCAAAGGCATCTGAAACTACTGCCAAGTCTTCTCTACTTCACTCAAACGGGCCGGGCCCAGCTCCCTCAGCCTTTCTCACAAGCGATGCGCTCCCGTCCCCTCTGCGTCTACAGGGCCGGCCTGCCCCTCCAAGATCTCCACACCTCCCATGGACTAAAGAGCCCGGAACAGGACACCACCGCTCCAGGGCAGGGCTCTGGCAATCCCAAAACACAACGCATTTTGCCGCACGGGGGACAGTCTCATTTTGTTCTCTGCCTGCCTCCTCCACCGAAGCAGGGAAAACACAACCATGCCCTCACTCTGGGGCCAAACACATGGGACAACAGACACAGAGCAAGCAACACAGCAGCAGCAAAGCTCCTCCTTTCTTCCTAATCCTTCTTCACTCAAGCCTATTTTTTAATGTCTTGTTGCCCTGCCTCCTCAGCTTCCAAGACTGCAGCGAGGCCACCTCCACGCAAGAACACCTCCAGGCCTCCAGCGCTCACACCCACACACACACGCCCTTGTACACTGCCACTACCCCCGGGCCCCTGCTGCAAGAGGGGCATCCCCAGGCCCGGCCCACTGACGTCACTGCTCATCCCTTGCAAGCACGAAAGGGAAACGCTGCCTAAGAGGAAAATAAAGGCAAGCCACAAAGTGAAAGGAAAAGTGACCACGGCCACCACCAGGGCACTGCAGGTGGAAAAGATGCTTGGGCACAAAGAGAAACTTCAGCTGCACAGCACAGGCCTTGCAGCTGGCCCTGCAGCTGACCAAGAACACCCAACAACCCTCCCCGACACAGCTGACCCCGACGCCTCCGACCCAGCGCTTTCATAACCCCACTCACCCACTACTGCCACCCCACTGCCACCACAATCCCCAACCACGGACACCCCAACAAACCACTGCCCCGAGACCACCACAGCCACCAGCCCAGACTGGAAACCACGGGCGGGAACTCCCAGCAATCAGAAAGCGATGAAGGGAAAGCTGCCGCGATACAAAGCCGCACACCCGGCACCACCCCAAGCACAGCCACCACCAGCACCAGCGCCGAGCCTCACCAGCCTCCTGCCCAGCACCACCCCACAGCACCCACAGACCCACCATGGCTGCGCCCAACGCCCCACAGCCACGCCTGCCGCACGCCGCCCCGGCACTCCTGCTCCTCCTCACGGCTCTCGCCACCACCCTCGCCTGCCAACAGCTCTGGACACACGACGACACCTTCCCCGGCGACGCACTCCGCCTCCTCCAGGACGTGGCTCCCGGCCACGCACAGCCCTGCCACCTCCAAGAGCCGCCCTTCTTCCCCGACACCCTCCTCCACAACAACCTCCGCCCGCACCAAGCCGCCGCCACCGCCCTACGCATCCTCCAGAACCTCTTCCACACCCTCGGCACCAACAGCACCCGCCAGCACTGGCACAGCCAGGCTCGCAACGACCTCCTCAACAAACTCCAGCACTACATCCACCACCTCGAGCAATGCCTCCCCGACAACGCCACGCTCTTCAAAGGACCACGCAACCCGCTGCTCACCATCAACAAGTACTTCAGGGACATCCAACTCTTCCTCCACGCCCACAACCACAGCGCCTGCGCCTGGGAACACGTCCGCCTCGAAGCTCGCACCTCTTTACAGCACCTCCACAACCTCACCCGCACCATGCGCCGCTAGCGCAAACACCCACCCCCACACACCGACCCACGTCCACGTGCCTCCCGCCACGCTCCCGCACCAACGCCCCAAACCCACCCCGTGCCTCACGCCTCCCCTCTCCTGGGACAACAGACACGGCTGCAACCACCGCACGGCACCCGCAGCCTGCGACCACTGCGCCTCCATTCATACAGCCTCTCCCATCGATTTGGACAAAGGACTTTCTCTACTTATTTATTTATTTATTTATTTATTCACTTATTTATGCCACCGAAAATAAAGACCCCTGACAAAACACTTGCCACTGCCTCTCGTCTCACTAACTCTGCAAACTCAGCCTTTGGGCCGGCGGAAAGCCACCTCTACTCAGCACCTCCTCCTCTACTCCCAGCCCTGCTCCAGAAAGGGCTCCGCACAGCCCCTACCCGCTCTTCTCACTGCCACCTGCCCAAGCAGGTTTGTGCAGCAACCCCTTTGGAAAAACATTCCCAGCATTTGCCCAACACCACAAAAATAAAGACAGGATAAGGCTGGAAAGCACCACTGCAGCTCATCTGCTTTATCCACAGAGTCCTCCATCCATCCATCCATCCATCCATCCATCCATCCATCCATCCATCCATCCATCCATCCATCCAATCCATGGCTCTCTGACTTAGAGAGAAGGACGTTGTGCGTGCGGGACGGCGTCAAACACTTTGCACAAGTCCCGGCAGACGAGGTCACGCGCTCTGCCCCTATCCACCAATGCTGTAGCCCTACCCACAGATGGTTACCAAAATTGCCAGGAATGGCAACTTTCCCCTTTGGAAAGCCACGCTGCCTGTTACCTATCACCTCTTTGCTTTCCAGACGCCTCAGCTGAGGTTCCAGCAGAAGCAGTGCCAGCGTCTTGCCTGGCACGGAGGTCAGACTGACTCCTTTGTATTCCCGTGCTCTTCTGCTCTCCCCTTTTTAAAAACAAGGGCTATACTTCCCCTCCTCCACAGGTATCAGGGACAAGACACCATTTTTCCAATATGATCCAGGGTGGCCTAGCAACTCCATCTGACAGTTCCCTAAGGACCCGCTAATGAATCTCTTCATGTCCCACAGACTTGCACATGTTCGGGTTCCTAAGATGGTCTCAAACCTCATCCTCTCCTACAGTGGCCTTGGGCTCTTCACTCTTCACACGGGGCTCCCTGCATTTGCCTTCTGCAACTTGGGCAGCGTGGCTGGAGCACTCGCACTGAAGAGGGACGCACAGACGTTGCTGAGAACCTCAGCGTTCTCTTTGCCCAGGACAGCCACGTCTCCCCTTTCCTTACGCACATTATCGCTAACATTCTTTTGCTTGCAAGAGATCTAGCGAAGCCTGCCCTCCCACCCTTGACAGCCCTGGCCAGACTCAATTCTAAAGGGGCCTTGGCAAGCCTAACCTTGTCTCTAGCTTACCGCACCCTGTCCCTGTGTTCCTTTCAGGCCACCTGTCCTCCTTCCCGCTTCCTGAAACTTTCTCTTTTTGCTCAGAGTTTGCCCAGCAGCTCCCTAGCCATCCGTGGATGCCTCCTGGCGTTTTCGCACCAGTTCCCCCTGCTTCAAATGCATCACTCCTCAGCTTGGAGGAAGGGGATCCTTGAAATCCAGCCACATTCTTGGGCCCCTCTGTCCTCCAGGCCTCTATCATCTGGCACTCTGTCAAGTACATCCTTGAAGAGCCCAAAGTCTGCTCTCTCAAGTCCGGGCCAGGGAGTTCACTGGGTGACCGGCTCACTGTCCCGAGGATCTCCTACTCCAACACCCCGTGGTCGCTGCAGCCAAGGCTGCCTTGGAGCACCGTATTCCCCGCCAGCTCCTCCTATTGGTGAGCACACGGCCTCTGTCCTTGCTGGCTCCTCAGTCACTTGCGCAAGGGAGTTGTCAGTGACACATCCCAGAAACCTCCCACGTGGCTTGTGCCCTGCCACGTTGCCTCTCCAAAAGATATCGCTGCGGTTCAAAACCCCACTGAGGCCCAGGGCTTGCAAACGCAAAACCACTACCATCCAGCTATACGGGGCTTCGTCCACTCCATCCTCCCGCATGGATGGGCCTGTACCAGACCCCAACCCCTCTAACATCCCGTGCCTCTGGTTCCCCCTTAACCTGGACCCACAAGCTCTCCAATGGCTCCTCATCCTAACCCAGGAACATTTCCATACTTTCCACTTGCTCACTGAAACACGCACAGCTAAACCCCGCCTCACCTCCACACCCTCTTTTCCCAACTGTCTAAAACCTTCCAATCCAATGCCCCACTCATAGGAGCAATCCCACAATGTCTCCATGAGGCCAGGGAGATCATGCCTGCCCAGGCATGCCTGTGCCCTCAACTCCTCTTCCTTCTTCCCCATATTACGTGTGTTTGTGCAAAGGCATCTGAAACTACTGCCAAGTCTTCTCTACTTCACTCAAACGGGCCGGGCCCAGCTCCCTCAGCCTTTCTCACAAGCGATGCGCTCCCGTCCCCTCTGCGTCTACAGGGCCGGCCTGCCCCTCCAAGATCTCCACACCTCCCATGGACTAAAGAGCCCGGAACAGGACACCACCGCTCCAGGGCAGGGCTCTGGCAATCCCAAAACACAACGCATTTTGCCGCACGGGGGACAGTCTCATTTTGTTCTCTGCCTGCCTCCTCCACAGAAGCAGGGAAAACACAACCATGCCCTCACTCTGGGGCCAAACACATGGGACAACAGACACAGAGCAAGCAACACAGCAGCAGCAAAGCTCCTCCTTTCTTCCTAATCCTTCTTCACTCAAGCCTATTTTTTAATGTCTTGTTGCCCTGCCTCCTCAGCTTCCAAGACTGCAGCGAGGCCACCTCCACGCAAGAACACCTCCAGGCCTCCAGCGCTCACACCCACACACACACGCCCTTGTACACTGCCACTACCCCCGGGCCCCTGCTGCAAGAGGGGCATCCCCAGGCCCGGCCCACTGACGTCACTGCTCATCCCTTGCAAGCACGAAAGGGAAACGCTGCCTAAGAGGAAAATAAAGGCAAGCCACAAAGTGAAAGGAAAAGTGACCACGGCCACCACCAGGGCACTGCAGGTGGAAAAGATGCTTGGGCACAAAGAGAAACTTCAGCTGCACAGCACAGGCCTTGCAGCTGGCCCTGCAGCTGACCAAGAACACCCAACAACCCTCCCCGACACAGCTGACCCCGACGCCTCCGACCCAGCGCTTTCATAACCCCACTCACCCACTACTGCCACCCCACTGCCACCACAATCCCCAACCACGGACACCCCAACAAACCACTGCCCCGAGACCACCACAGCCACCAGCCCAGACTGGAAACCACGGGCGGGAACTCCCAGCAATCAGAAAGCGATGAAGGGAAAGCTGCCGCGATACAAAGCCGCACACCCGGCACCACCCCAAGCACAGCCACCACCAGCACCAGCGCCGAGCCTCACCAGCCTCCTGCCCAGCACCACCCCACAGCACCCACAGACCCACCATGGCTGCGCCCAACGCCCCACAGCCACGCCTGCCGCACGCCGCCCCGGCACTCCTGCTCCTCCTCACGGCTCTCGCCACCACCCTCGCCTGCCAACAGCTCTGGACACACGACGACACCTTCCCCGGCGACGCACTCCGCCTCCTCCAGGACGTGGCTCCCGGCCACGCACAGCCCTGCCACCTCCAAGAGCCGCCCTTCTTCCCCGACACCCTCCTCCACAACAACCTCCGCCCGCACCAAGCCGCCGCCACCGCCCTACGCATCCTCCAGAACCTCTTCCACACCCTCGGCACCAACAGCACCCGCCAGCACTGGCACAGCCAGGCTCGCAACGACCTCCTCAACAAACTCCAGCACTACATCCACCACCTCGAGCAATGCCTCCCCGACAACGCCACGCTCTTCAAAGGACCACGCAACCCTCTGCTCACCATCAACAAGTACTTCAGGGACATCCAACTCTTCCTCCACGCCCACAACCACAGCGCCTGCGCCTGGGAACACGTCCGCCTCGAAGCTCGCACCTCTTTACAGCACCTCCACAACCTCACCCGCACCATGCGCCGCTAGCGCAAACACCCACCCCCACACACCGACCCACGTCCTCGTGCCTCCCGCCACGCTCCCGCACCAACGCCCCAAACCCACCCCGTGCCTCACGCCTCCCCTCTCCTGGGACAACAGACACGGCTGCAACCACCGCACGGCACCCGCAGCCTGCGACCACTGCGCCTCCATTCATACAGCCTCTCCCATCGATTTGGACAAAGGACTTTCTCTACTTATTTATTCATTTATTTATTTATTTATTTATTTATTCACTTATTTATTCACTTATTTATGCCACCGAAAATAAAGACCCCTGACAAAACACTTGCCACTGCCTCTCGTCTCACTAACTCTGCAAACTCAGCCTTTGGGCCGGCGGAAAGCCACCTCTACTCAGCACCTCCTCCTCTACTCCCAGCCCTGCTCCAGAAAGGGCTCCGCACAGCCCCTACCCGCTCTTCTCACTGCCACCTGCCCAAGCAGGTTTGTGCAGCAACCCCTTTGGAAAAACATTCCCAGCATTTGCCCAACATCACAAAAATAAAGACAGGATAAGGCTGGAAAGCACCACTGCAGCTCATCTGCTTTATCCACAGAGTCCTCCATCCATCCCATCCATCCATCCATCCATCCATCCATCCATCCATCCATCCATCCATCCATCCATCCAATCCATGGCTCTCTGACTTAGAGAGAAGGACGTTGTGCGTGCGGGACGGCGTCAAACACTTTGCACAAGTCCCGGCAGACGAGGTCACGCGCTCTGCCCCTATCCACCAATGCTGTAGCCCTACCCACAGATGGTTACCAAAATTGCCAGGAATGGCAACTTTCCCCTTTGGAAAGCCACGCTGCCTGTTACCTATCACCTCTTTGCTTTCCAGACGCCTCAGCTGAGGTTCCAGCAGAAGCAGTGCCAGCGTCTTGCCTGGCACGGAGGTCAGACTGACTCCTTTGTATTCCCGTGCTCTTCTGCTCTCCCCTTTTTAAAAACAAGGGCTATACTTCCCCTCCTCCACAGGTATCAGGGACAAGACACCATTTTTCCAATATGATCCAGGGTGGCCTAGCAACTCCATCTGACAGTTCCCTAAGGACCCGCTAATGAATCTCTTCATGTCCCACAGACTTGCACATGTTCGGGTTCCTAAGATGGTCTCAAACCTCATCCTCTCCTACAGTGGCCTTGGGCTCTTCACTCTTCACACGGGGCTCCCTGCATTTGCCTTCTGCAACTTGGGCAGCGTGGCTGGAGCACTCGCACTGAAGAGGGACGCACAGACGTTGCTGAGAACCTCAGCGTTCTCTTTGCCCAGGACAGCCACGTCTCCCCTTTCCTTACGCACATTATCGCTAACATTCTTTTGCTTGCAAGAGATCTAGCGAAGCCTGCCCTCCCACCCTTGACAGCCCTGGCCAGACTCAATTCTAAAGGGGCCTTGGCAAGCCTAACCTTGTCTCTAGCTTACCGCACCCTGTCCCTGTGTTCCTTTCAGGCCACCTGTCCTCCTTCCCGCTTCCTGAAACTTTCTCTTTTTGCTCAGAGTTTGCCCAGCAGCTCCCTAGCCATCCGTGGATGCCTCCTGGCGTTTTCGCACCAGTTCCCCCTGCTTCAAATGCATCACTCCTCAGCTTGGAGGAAGGGGATCCTTGAAATCCAGCCACATTCTTGGGCCCCTCTGTCCTCCAGGCCTCTATCATCTGGCACTCTGTCAAGTACATCCTTGAAGAGCCCAAAGTCTGCTCTCTCAAGTCCGGGCCAGGGAGTTCACTGGGTGACCGGCTCACTGTCCCGAGGATCTCCTACTCCAACACCCCGTGGTCGCTGCAGCCAAGGCTGCCTTGGAGCACCGTATTCCCCGCCAGCTCCTCCTATTGGTGAGCACACGGCCTCTGTCCTTGCTGGCTCCTCAGTCACTTGCGCAAGGGAGTTGTCAGTGACACATCCCAGAAACCTCCCACGTGGCTTGTGCCCTGCCACGTTGCCTCTCCAAAAGATATCGCTGCGGTTCAAAACCCCACTGAGGCCCAGGGCTTGCAAACGCAAAACCACTACCATCCGGCTATACGGGGCTTCGTCCACTCCATCCTCCCGCATGGATGGGCCTGTACCAGACCCCAACCCCTCTAACATCCCGTGCCTCTGGTTCCCCCTTAACCTGGACCCACAAGCTCTCCAATGGCTCCTCATCCTAACCCAGGAACATTTCCATACTTTCCACTTGCTCACTGAAACACGCACAGCTAAACCCCGCCTCACCTCCACACCCTCTTTTCCCAACTGTCTAAAACCTTCCAATCCAATGCCCCACTCATAGGAGCAATCCCACAATGTCTCCATGAGGCCAGGGAGATCATGCCCGCCCAGGCATGCCTATGCCCTCAACTCCTCTTCCTTCTTCCCCATATTACGTGTGTTTGTGCAAAGGCATCTGAAACTACTGCCAAGTCTTCTCTACTTCACTCAAACGGGCCGGGCCCAGCTCCCTCAGCCTTTCTCACAAGCGATGCGCTCCCGTCCCCTCTGCGTCTACAGGGCTGGCCTGCCCCTCCAAGATCTCCACACCTCCCATGGACTAAAGAGCCCGGAACAGGACACCACCGCTCCAGGGCAGGGCTCTGGCAATCCCAAAACACAACGCATTTTGCCGCACGGGGGACAGTCTCATTTTGTTCTCTGCCTGCCTCCTCCACCGAAGCAGGGAAAACACAACCATGCCCTCACTCTGGGGCCAAACACATGGGACAACAGACACAGAGCAAGCAACACAGCAGCAGCAAAGCTCCTCCTTTCTTCCTAATCCTTCTTCACTCAAGCCTATTTTTTAATGTCTTGTTGCCCTGCCTCCTCAGCTTCCAAGACTGCAGCGAGGCCACCTCCACGCAAGAACACCT
Source organism: Aphelocoma coerulescens (assembly GCF_041296385.1). Classification (NCBI taxonomy): domain Eukaryota; kingdom Metazoa; phylum Chordata; class Aves; order Passeriformes; family Corvidae; genus Aphelocoma; species Aphelocoma coerulescens. The sequence continues at coordinate 8,503,705 of NW_027184085.1, forward strand.
CCAGGCCTCCAGCGCTCACACCCACACACACACGCCCTTGTACACTGCCACTACCCCCGGGCCCCTGCTGCAAGAGGGGCATCCCCAGGCCCGGCCCACTGACGTCACTGCTCATCCCTTGCAAGCACGAAAGGGAAACGCTGCCTAAGAGGAAAATAAAGGCAAGCCACAAAGTGAAAGGAAAAGTGACCACGGCCACCACCAGGGCACTGCAGGTGGAAAAGATGCTTGGGCACAAAGAGAAACTTCAGCTGCACAGCACAGGCCTTGCAGCTGGCCCTGCAGCTGACCAAGAACACCCAACAACCCTCCCCGACACAGCTGACCCCGACGCCTCCGACCCAGCGCTTTCATAACCCCACTCACCCACTACTGCCACCCCACTGCCACCACAATCCCCAACCACGGACACCCCAACAAACCACTGCCCCGAGACCACCACAGCCACCAGCCCAGACTGGAAACCACGGGCGGGAACTCCCAGCAATCAGAAAGCGATGAAGGGAAAGCTGCCGCGATACAAAGCCGCACACCCGGCACCACCCCAAGCACAGCCACCACCAGCACCAGCGCCGAGCCTCACCAGCCTCCTGCCCAGCACCACCCCACAGCACCCACAGACCCACCATGGCTGCGCCCAACGCCCCACAGCCACGCCTGCCGCACGCCGCCCCGGCACTCCTGCTCCTCCTCACGGCTCTCGCCACCACCCTCGCCTGCCAACAGCTCTGGACACACGACGACACCTTCCCCGGCGACGCACTCCGCCTCCTCCAGGACGTGGCTCCCGGCCACGCACAGCCCTGCCACCTCCAAGAGCCGCCCTTCTTCCCCGACACCCTCCTCCACAACAACCTCCGCCCGCACCAAGCCGCCGCCACCGCCCTACGCATCCTCCAGAACCTCTTCCACACCCTCGGCACCAACAGCACCCGCCAGCACTGGCACAGCCAGGCTCGCAACGACCTCCTCAACAAACTCCAGCACTACATCCACCACCTCGAGCAATGCCTCCCCGACAACGCCACGCTCTTCAAAGGACCACGCAACCCGCTGCTCACCATCAACAAGTACTTCAGGGACATCCAACTCTTCCTCCACGCCCACAACCACAGCGCCTGCGCCTGGGAACACGTCCGCCTCGAAGCTCGCACCTCTTTACAGCACCTCCACAACCTCACCCGCACCATGCGCCGCTAGCGCAAACACCCACCCCCACACACCGACCCACGTCCACGTGCCTCCCGCCACGCTCCCGCACCAACGCCCCAAACCCACCCCGTGCCTCACGCCTCCCCTCTCCTGGGACAACAGACACGGCTGCAACCACCGCACGGCACCCGCAGCCTGCGACCACTGCGCCTCCATTCATACAGCCTCTCCCATCGATTTGGACAAAGGACTTTCTCTACTTATTTATTCATTTATTTATTTATTTATTTATTTATTCACTTATTTATGCCACCGAAAATAAAGACCCCTGACAAAACACTTGCCACTGCCTCTCGTCTCACTAACTCTGCAAACTCAGCCTTTGGGCTGGCGGAAAGCCACCTCTACTCAGCAGCTACTCCTCTACTCCCAGCCCTGCTCCAGAAAGGGCTCTGCACAGCCCCTACCCGCTCTTCTCACTGCCACCTGCCCAAGCAGGTTTGTGCAGCAACCCCTTTGGAAAAACATTCCCAGCATTTGCCCAACATCACAAAAATAAAGACAGGATAAGGCTGGAAAGCACCACTGCAGCTCATCTGCTTTATCCACAGAGTCCTCCATCCATCCCATCCATCCATCCATCCATCCATCCATCCATCCATCCATCCATCCAATCCATGGCTCTCTGACTTAGAGAGAAGGACGTTGTGCGTGCGGGACGGCGTCAAACACTTTGCACAAGTCCCAGCAGACGAGGTCACGCGCTCTGCCCCTATCCACCAATGCTGTAGCCCTACCCACAGATGGTTACCAAAATTGCCAGGAATGGCAACTTTCCCCTTTGGAAAGCCACGCTGCCTGTTACCTATCACCTCTTTGCTTTCCAGACGCCTCAGCTGAGGTTCCAGCAGAAGCAGTGCCAGCGTCTTGCCTAGCACGGAGGTCAGACTGACTCCTTTGTATTCCCGTGCTCTTCTGCTCTCCCCTTTTTAAAAACAAGGGCTATACTTCCCCTCCTCCACAGGTATCAGGGACAAGACACCATTTTTCCAATATGATCCAGGGTGGCCTAGCAACTCCATCTGACAGTTCCCTAAGGACCCGCTAATGAATCTCTTCATGTCCCACAGACTTGCACATGTTCGGGTTCCTAAGATGGTCTCAAACCTCATCCTCTCCTACAGTGGCCTTGGGCTCTTCACTCTTCACACGGGGCTCCCTGCATTTGCCTTCTGCAACTTGGGCAGCGTGGCTGGAGCACTCGCACTGAAGAGGGACGCACAGACGTTGCTGAGAACCTCAGCGTTCTCTTTGCCCAGGACAGCCACGTCTCCCTTTTCCTTACGCACATTATCGCTAACATTCTTTTGCTTGCAAGAGATCTAGCGAAGCCTGCCCTCCCACCCTTGACAGCCCTGGCCAGACTCAATTCTAAAGGGGCCTTGGCAAGCCTAACCTTGTCTCTAGCTTACCGCACCCTGTCCCTGTGTTCCTTTCAGGCCACCTGTCCTCCTTCCCGCTTCCTGAAACTTTCTCTTTTTGCTCAGAGTTTGCCCAGCAGCTCCCTAGCCATCCGTGGATGCCTCCTGGCGTTTTCGCACCAGTTCCCCCTGCTTCAAATGCATCACTCCTCAGCTTGGAGGAAGGGGATCCTTGAAATCCAGCCACATTCTTGGGCCCCTCTGTCCTCCAGGCCTCTATCATCTGGCACTCTGTCAAGTACATCCTTGAAGAGCCCAAAGTCTGCTCTCTCAAGTCCGGGCCAGGGAGTTCACTGGGTGACCGGCTCACTGTCCCGAGGATCTCCTACTCCAACACCCCGTGGTCGCTGCAGCCAAGGCTGCCTTGGAGCACCGTATTCCCCGCCAGCTCCTCCTATTGGTGAGCACACGGCCTCTGTACTTGCTGGCTCCTCAGTCACTTGCGCAAGGGAGTTGTCAGTGACACATCCCAGAAACCTCCCACGTGGCTTGTGCCCTGCCACGTTGCCTCTCCAAAAGATATCGCTGCGGTTCAAAACCCCACTGAGGCCCAGGGCTTGCAAACGCAAAACCACTACCATCCAGCTATACGGGGCTTCGTCCACTCCATCCTCCCGCATGGATGGGCCTGTACCAGACCCCAACCCCTCTAACATCCCGTGCCTCTGGTTCCCCCTTAACCTGGACCCACAAGCTCTCCAATGGCTCCTCATCCTAACCCAGGAACATTTCCATACTTTCCACTTGCTCACTGAAACACGCACAGCTAAACCCCGCCTCACCTCCACACCCTCTTTTCCCAACTGTCTAAAACCTTCCAATCCAATGCCCCACTCATAGGAGCAATCCCACAATGTCTCCATGAGGCCAGGGAGATCATGCCCGCCCAGGCATGCCTATGCCCTCAACTCCTCTTCCTTCTTCCCCATATTACGTGTGTTTGTGCAAAGGCATCTGAAACTACTGCCAAGTCTTCTCTACTTCACTCAAACGGGCCGGGCCCAGCTCCCTCAGCCTTTCTCACAAGCGATGCGCTCCCGTCCCCTCTGCGTCTACAGGGCTGGCCTGCCCCTCCAAGATCTCCACACCTCCCATGGACTAAAGAGCCCGGAACAGGACACCACCGCTCCAGGGCAGGGCTCTGGCAATCCCAAAACACAACGCATTTTGCCGCACGGGGGACAGTCTCATTTTGTTCTCTGCCTGCCTCCTCCACCGAAGCAGGGAAAACACAACCATGCCCTCACTCTGGGGCCAAACACATGGGACAACAGACACAGAGCAAGCAACACAGCAGCAGCAAAGCTCCTCCTTTCTTCCTAATCCTTCTTCACTCAAGCCTATTTTTTAATGTCTTGTTGCCCTGCCTCCTCAGCTTCCAAGACTGCAGCGAGGCCACCTCCACGCAAGAACACCTCCAGGCCTCCAGCGCTCACACCCACACACACACGCCCTTGTACACTGCCACTACCCCCGGGCCCCTGCTGCAAGAGGGGCATCCCCAGGCCCGGCCCACTGACGTCACTGCTCATCCCTTGCAAGCACGAAAGGGAAACGCTGCCTAAGAGGAAAATAAAGGCAAGCCACAAAGTGAAAGGAAAAGTGACCACGGCCACCACCAGGGCACTGCAGGTGGAAAAGATGCTTGGGCACAAAGAGAAACTTCAGCTGCACAGCACAGGCCTTGCAGCTGGCCCTGCAGCTGACCAAGAACACCCAACAACCCTCCCCGACACAGCTGACCCCGACGCCTCCGACCCAGCGCTTTCATAACCCCACTCACCCACTACTGCCACCCCACTGCCACCACAATCCCCAACCACGGACACCCCAACAAACCACTGCCCCGAGACCACCACAGCCACCAGCCCAGACTGGAAACCACGGGCGGGAACTCCCAGCAATCAGAAAGCGATGAAGGGAAAGCTGCCGCGATACAAAGCCGCACACCCGGCAGCACCCCAAGCACAGCCACCACCAGCACCAGCGCCGAGCCTCACCAGCCTCCTGCCCAGCACCACCCCACAGCACCCACAGACCCACCATGGCTGCGCCCAACGCCCCACAGCCACGCCTGCCGCACGCCGCCCCGGCACTCCTGCTCCTCCTCACGGCTCTCGCCACCACCCTCGCCTGCCAACAGCTCTGGACACACGACGACACCTTCCCCGGCGACGCACTCCGCCTCCTCCAGGACGTGGCTCCCGGCCACGCACAGCCCTGCCACCTCCAAGAGCCGCCCTTCTTCCCCGACACCCTCCTCCACAACAACCTCCGCCCGCACCAAGCCGCCGCCACCGCCCTACGCATCCTCCAGAACCTCTTCCACACCCTCGGCACCAACAGCACCCGCCAGCACTGGCACAGCCAGGCTCGCAACGACCTCCTCAACAAACTCCAGCACTACATCCACCACCTCGAGCAATGCCTCCCCGACAACGCCACGCTCTTCAAAGGACCACGCAACCCTCTGCTCACCATCAACAAGTACTTCAGGGACATCCAACTCTTCCTCCACGCCCACAACCACAGCGCCTGCGCCTGGGAACACGTCCGCCTCGAAGCTCGCACCTCTTTACAGCACCTCCACAACCTCACCCGCACCATGCGCCGCTAGCGCAAACACCCACCCCCACACACCGACCCACGTCCTCGTGCCTCCCGCCACGCTCCCGCACCAACGCCCCAAACCCACCCCGTGCCTCACGCCTCCCCTCTCCTGGGACAACAGACACGGCTGCAACCACCGCACGGCACCCGCAGCCTGCGACCACTGCGCCTCCATTCATACAGCCTCTCCCATCGATTTGGACAAAGGACTTTCTCTACTTATTTATTCATTTATTTATTTATTTATTTATTTATTCACTTATTTATTCACTTATTTATGCCACCGAAAATAAAGACCCCTGACAAAACACTTGCCACTGCCTCTCGTCTCACTAACTCTGCAAACTCAGCCTTTGGGCCGGCGGAAAGCCACCTCTACTCAGCACCTCCTCCTCTACTCCCAGCCCTGCTCCAGAAAGGGCTCCGCACAGCCCCTACCCGCTCTTCTCACTGCCACCTGCCCAAGCAGGTTTGTGCAGCAACCCCTTTGGAAAAACATTCCCAGCATTTGCCCAACATCACAAAAATAAAGACAGGATAAGGCTGGAAAGCACCACTGCAGCTCATCTGCTTTATCCACAGAGTCCTCCATCCATCCCATCCATCCATCCATCCATCCATCCATCCATCCATCCATCCATCCATCCATCCAATCCATGGCTCTCTGACTTAGAGAGAAGGACGTTGTGCGTGCGGGACGGCGTCAAACACTTTGCACAAGTCCCAGCAGACGAGGTCACGCGCTCTGCCCCTATCCACCAATGCTGTAGCCCTACCCACAGATGGTTACCAAAATTGCCAGGAATGGCAACTTTCCCCTTTGGAAAGCCACGCTGCCTGTTACCTATCACCTCTTTGCTTTCCAGACGCCTCAGCTGAGGTTCCAGCAGAAGCAGTGCCAGCGTCTTGCCTGGCACGGAGGTCAGACTGACTCCTTTGTATTCCCGTGCTCTTCTGCTCTCCCCTTTTTAAAAACAAGGGCTATACTTCCCCTCCTCCACAGGTATCAGGGACAAGACACCATTTTTCCAATATGATCCAGGGTGGCCTAGCAACTCCATCTGACAGTTCCCTAAGGACCCGCTAATGAATCTCTTCATGTCCCACAGACTTGCACATGTTCGGGTTCCTAAGATGGTCTCAAACCTCATCCTCTCCTACAGTGGCCTTGGGCTCTTCACTCTTCACACGGGGCTCCCTGCATTTGCCTTCTGCAACTTGGGCAGCGTGGCTGGAGCACTCGCACTGAAGAGGGACGCACAGACGTTGCTGAGAACCTCAGCGTTCTCTTTGCCCAGGACAGCCACGTCTCCCCTTTCCTTACGCACATTATCGCTAACATTCTTTTGCTTGCAAGAGATCTAGCGAAGCCTGCCCTCCCACCCTTGACAGCCCTGGCCAGACTCAATTCTAAAGGGGCCTTGGCAAGCCTAACCTTGTCTCTAGCTTACCGCACCCTGTCCCTGTGTTCCTTTCAGGCCACCTGTCCTCCTTCCCGCTTCCTGAAACTTTCTCTTTTTGCTCAGAGTTTGCCCAGCAGCTCCCTAGCCATCCGTGGATGCCTCCTGGCGTTTTCGCACCAGTTCCCCCTGCTTCAAATGCATCACTCCTCAGCTTGGAGGAAGGGGATCCTTGAAATCCAGCCACATTCTTGGGCCCCTCTGTCCTCCAGGCCTCTATCATCTGGCACTCTGTCAAGTACATCCTTGAAGAGCCCAAAGTCTGCTCTCTCAAGTCCGGGCCAGGGAGTTCACTGGGTGACCGGCTCACTGTCCCGAGGATCTCCTACTCCAACACCCCGTGGTCGCTGCAGCCAAGGCTGCCTTGGAGCACCGTATTCCCCGCCAGCTCCTCCTATTGGTGAGCACACGGCCTCTGTACTTGCTGGCTCCTCAGTCACTTGCGCAAGGGAGTTGTCAGTGACACATCCCAGAAACCTCCCACGTGGCTTGTGCCCTGCCACGTTGCCTCTCCAAAAGATATCGCTGCGGTTCAAAACCCCACTGAGGCCCAGGGCTTGCAAACGCAAAACCACTACCATCCAGCTATACGGGGCTTCGTCCACTCCATCCTCCCGCATGGATGGGCCTGTACCAGACCCCAACCCCTCTAACATCCCGTGCCTCTGGTTCCCCCTTAACCTGGACCCACAAGCTCTCCAATGGCTCCTCATCCTAACCCAGGAACATTTCCATACTTTCCACTTGCTCACTGAAACACGCACAGCTAAACCCCGCCTCACCTCCACACCCTCTTTTCCCAACTGTCTAAAACCTTCCAATCCAATGCCCCACTCATAGGAGCAATCCCACAATGTCTCCATGAGGCCAGGGAGATCATGCCCGCCCAGGCATGCCTATGCCCTCAACTCCTCTTCCTTCTTCCCCATATTACGTGTGTTTGTGCAAAGGCATCTGAAACTACTGCCAAGTCTTCTCTACTTCACTCAAACGGGCCGGGCCCAGCTCCCTCAGCCTTTCTCACAAGCGATGCGCTCCCGTCCCCTCTGCGTCTACAGGGCTGGCCTGCCCCTCCAAGATCTCCACACCTCCCATGGACTAAAGAGCCCGGAACAGGACACCACCGCTCCAGGGCAGGGCTCTGGCAATCCCAAAACACAACGCATTTTGCCGCACGGGGGACAGTCTCATTTTGTTCTCTGCCTGCCTCCTCCACCGAAGCAGGGAAAACACAACCATGCCCTCACTCTGGGGCCAAACACATGGGACAACAGACACAGAGCAAGCAACACAGCAGCAGCAAAGCTCCTCCTTTCTTCCTAATCCTTCTTCACTCAAGCCTATTTTTTAATGTCTTGTTGCCCTGCCTCCTCAGCTTCCAAGACTGCAGCGAGGCCACCTCCACGCAAGAACACCTCCAGGCCTCCAGCGCTCACACCCACACACACACGCCCTTGTACACTGCCACTACCCCCGGGCCCCTGCTGCAAGAGGGGCATCCCCAGGCCCGGCCCACTGACGTCACTGCTCATCCCTTGCAAGCACGAAAGGGAAACGCTGCCTAAGAGGAAAATAAAGGCAAGCCACAAAGTGAAAGGAAAAGTGACCACGGCCACCACCAGGGCACTGCAGGTGGAAAAGATGCTTGGGCACAAAGAGAAACTTCAGCTGCACAGCACAGGCCTTGCAGCTGGCCCTGCAGCTGACCAAGAACACCCAACAACCCTCCCCGACACAGCTGACCCCGACGCCTCCGACCCAGCGCTTTCATAACCCCACTCACCCACTACTGCCACCCCACTGCCACCACAATCCCCAACCACGGACACCCCAACAAACCACTGCCCCGAGACCACCACAGCCACCAGCCCAGACTGGAAACCACGGGCGGGAACTCCCAGCAATCAGAAAGCGATGAAGGGAAAGCTGCCGCGATACAAAGCCGCACACCCGGCACCACCCCAAGCACAGCCACCACCAGCACCAGCGCCGAGCCTCACCAGCCTCCTGCCCAGCACCACCCCACAGCACCCACAGACCCACCATGGCTGCGCCCAACGCCCCACAGCCACGCCTGCCGCACGCCGCCCCGGCACTCCTGCTCCTCCTCACGGCTCTCGCCACCACCCTCGCCTGCCAACAGCTCTGGACACACGACGACACCTTCCCCGGCGACGCACTCCGCCTCCTCCAGGACGTGGCTCCCGGCCACGCACAGCCCTGCCACCTCCAAGAGCCGCCCTTCTTCCCCGACACCCTCCTCCACAACAACCTCCGCCCGCACCAAGCCGCCGCCACCGCCCTACGCATCCTCCAGAACCTCTTCCACACCCTCGGCACCAACAGCACCCGCCAGCACTGGCACAGCCAGGCTCGCAACGACCTCCTCAACAAACTCCAGCACTACATCCACCACCTCGAGCAATGCCTCCCCGACAACGCCACGCTCTTCAAAGGACCACGCAACCCGCTGCTCACCATCAACAAGTACTTCAGGGACATCCAACTCTTCCTCCACGCCCACAACCACAGCGCCTGCGCCTGGGAACACGTCCGCCTCGAAGCTCGCACCTCTTTACAGCACCTCCACAACCTCACCCGCACCATGCGCCGCTAGCGCAAACACCCACCCCCACACACCGACCCACGTCCACGTGCCTCCCGCCACGCTCCCGCACCAACGCCCCAAACCCACCCCGTGCCTCACGCCTCCCCTCTCCTGGGACAACAGACACGGCTGCAACCACCGCACGGCACCCGCAGCCTGCGACCACTGCGCCTCCATTCATACAGCCTCTCCCATCGATTTGGACAAAGGACTTTCTCTACTTATTTATTCATTTATTTATTTATTTATTTATTTATTCACTTATTTATTCACTTATTTATGCCACCGAAAATAAAGACCCCTGACAAAACACTTGCCACTGCCTCTCGTCTCACTAACTCTGCAAACTCAGCCTTTGGGCTGGCGGAAAGCCACCTCTACTCAGCAGCTACTCCTCTACTCCCAGCCCTGCTCCAGAAAGGGCTCTGCACAGCCCCTACCCGCTCTTCTCACTGCCACCTGCCCAAGCAGGTTTGTGCAGCAACCCCTTTGGAAAAACATTCCCAGCATTTGCCCAACATCACAAAAATAAAGACAGGATAAGGCTGGAAAGCACCACTGCAGCTCATCTGCTTTATCCACAGAGTCCTCCATCCATCCCATCCATCCATCCATCCATCCATCCATCCATCCATCCATCCATCCATCCAATCCATGGCTCTCTGACTTAGAGAGAAGGACGTTGTGCGTGCGGGACGGCGTCAAACACTTTGCACAAGTCCCAGCAGACGAGGTCACGCGCTCTGCCCCTATCCACCAATGCTGTAGCCCTACCCACAGATGGTTACCAAAATTGCCAGGAATGGCAACTTTCCCCTTTGGAAAGCCACGCTGCCTGTTACCTATCACCTCTTTGCTTTCCAGACGCCTCAGCTGAGGTTCCAGCAGAAGCAGTGCCAGCGTCTTGCCTAGCACGGAGGTCAGACTGACTCCTTTGTATTCCCGTGCTCTTCTGCTCTCCCCTTTTTAAAAACAAGGGCTATACTTCCCCTCCTCCACAGGTATCAGGGACAAGACACCATTTTTCCAATATGATCCAGGGTGGCCTAGCAACTCCATCTGACAGTTCCCTAAGGACCCGCTAATGAATCTCTTCATGTCCCACAGACTTGCACATGTTCGGGTTCCTAAGATGGTCTCAAACCTCATCCTCTCCTACAGTGGCCTTGGGCTCTTCACTCTTCACACGGGGCTCCCTGCATTTGCCTTCTGCAACTTGGGCAGCGTGGCTGGAGCACTCGCACTGAAGAGGGACGCACAGACGTTGCTGAGAACCTCAGCGTTCTCTTTGCCCAGGACAGCCACGTCTCCCTTTTCCTTACGCACATTATCGCTAACATTCTTTTGCTTGCAAGAGATCTAGCGAAGCCTGCCCTCCCACCCTTGACAGCCCTGGCCAGACTCAATTCTAAAGGGGCCTTGGCAAGCCTAACCTTGTCTCTAGCTTACCGCACCCTGTCCCTGTGTTCCTTTCAGGCCACCTGTCCTCCTTCCCGCTTCCTGAAACTTTCTCTTTTTGCTCAGAGTTTGCCCAGCAGCTCCCTAGCCATCCGTGGATGCCTCCTGGCGTTTTCGCACCAGTTCCCCCTGCTTCAAATGCATCACTCCTCAGCTTGGAGGAAGGGGATCCTTGAAATCCAGCCACATTCTTGGGCCCCTCTGTCCTCCAGGCCTCTATCATCTGGCACTCTGTCAAGTACATCCTTGAAGAGCCCAAAGTCTGCTCTCTCAAGTCCGGGCCAGGGAGTTCACTGGGTGACCGGCTCACTGTCCCGAGGATCTCCTACTCCAACACCCCGTGGTCGCTGCAGCCAAGGCTGCCTTGGAGCACCGTATTCCCCGCCAGCTCCTCCTATTGGTGAGCACACGGCCTCTGTACTTGCTGGCTCCTCAGTCACTTGCGCAAGGGAGTTGTCAGTGACACATCCCAGAAACCTCCCACGTGGCTTGTGCCCTGCCACGTTGCCTCTCCAAAAGATATCGCTGCGGTTCAAAACCCCACTGAGGCCCAGGGCTTGCAAACGCAAAACCACTACCATCCAGCTATACGGGGCTTCGTCCACTCCATCCTCCCGCATGGATGGGCCTGTACCAGACCCCAACCCCTCTAACATCCCGTGCCTCTGGTTCCCCCTTAACCTGGACCCACAAGCTCTCCAATGGCTCCTCATCCTAACCCAGGAACATTTCCATACTTTCCACTTGCTCACTGAAACACGCACAGCTAAACCCCGCCTCACCTCCACACCCTCTTTTCCCAACTGTCTAAAACCTTCCAATCCAATGCCCCACTCATAGGAGCAATCCCACAATGTCTCCATGAGGCCAGGGAGATCATGCCCGCCCAGGCATGCCTATGCCCTCAACTCCTCTTCCTTCTTCCCCATATTACGTGTGTTTGTGCAAAGGCATCTGAAACTACTGCCAAGTCTTCTCTACTTCACTCAAACGGGCCGGGCCCAGCTCCCTCAGCCTTTCTCACAAGCGATGCGCTCCCGTCCCCTCTGCGTCTACAGGGCTGGCCTGCCCCTCCAAGATCTCCACACCTCCCATGGACTAAAGAGCCCGGAACAGGACACCACCGCTCCAGGGCAGGGCTCTGGCAATCCCAAAACACAACGCATTTTGCCGCACGGGGGACAGTCTCATTTTGTTCTCTGCCTGCCTCCTCCACCGAAGCAGGGAAAACACAACCATGCCCTCACTCTGGGGCCAAACACATGGGACAACAGACACAGAGCAAGCAACACAGCAGCAGCAAAGCTCCTCCTTTCTTCCTAATCCTTCTTCACTCAAGCCTATTTTTTAATGTCTTGTTGCCCTGCCTCCTCAGCTTCCAAGACTGCAGCGAGGCCACCTCCACGCAAGAACACCTCCAGGCCTCCAGCGCTCACACCCACACACACACGCCCTTGTACACTGCCACTACCCCCGGGCCCCTGCTGCAAGAGGGGCATCCCCAGGCCCGGCCCACTGACGTCACTGCTCATCCCTTGCAAGCACGAAAGGGAAACGCTGCCTAAGAGGAAAATAAAGGCAAGCCACAAAGTGAAAGGAAAAGTGACCACGGCCACCACCAGGGCACTGCAGGTGGAAAAGATGCTTGGGCACAAAGAGAAACTTCAGCTGCACAGCACAGGCCTTGCAGCTGGCCCTGCAGCTGACCAAGAACACCCAACAACCCTCCCCGACACAGCTGACCCCGACGCCTCCGACCCAGCGCTTTCATAACCCCACTCACCCACTACTGCCACCCCACTGCCACCACAATCCCCAACCACGGACACCCCAACAAACCACTGCCCCGAGACCACCACAGCCACCAGCCCAGACTGGAAACCACGGGCGGGAACTCCCAGCAATCAGAAAGCGATGAAGGGAAAGCTGCCGCGATACAAAGCCGCACACCCGGCAGCACCCCAAGCACAGCCACCACCAGCACCAGCGCCGAGCCTCACCAGCCTCCTGCCCAGCACCACCCCACAGCACCCACAGACCCACCATGGCTGCGCCCAACGCCCCACAGCCACGACTGCCGCACGCCGCCCCGGCACTCCTGCTCCTCCTCACGGCTCTCGCCACCACCCGCGCCTGCCAACAGCTCTGGACACACGACGACACCTTCCCTGGCGACGCACTCCGCCTCCTCCAGGACGTGGCTCCCGGCCACGCACAGCCCTGCCACCTCCAAGAGCCGCCCTTCTTCCCCGACACCCTCCTCCACAACAACCTCCGCCCGCACCAAGCCGCCGCCACCGCCCTACGCATCCTCCAGAACCTCTTCCACACCCTCGGCACCAACAGCACCCGCCAGCACTGGCACAGCCAGGCTCGCAACGACCTCCTCAACAAACTCCAGCACTACATCCACCACCTCGAGCAATGCCTCCCCGACAACGCCACGCTCTTCAAAGGACCACGCAACCCGCTGCTCACCATCAACAAGTACTTCAGGGACATCCAACTCTTCCTCCACGCCCACAACCACAGCGCCTGCGCCTGGGAACACGTCCGCCTCGAAGCTCGCACCTCTTTACAGCACCTCCACAACCTCACCCGCACCATGCGCCGCTAGCGCAAACACCCACCCCCACACACCGACCCACGTCCACGTGCCTCCCGCCACGCTCCCGCACCAACGCCCCAAACCCACCCCGTGCCTCACGCCTCCCCTCTCCTGGGACAACAGACACGGCTGCAACCACCGCACGGCACCCGCAGCCTGCGACCACTGCGCCTCCATTCATACAGCCTCTCCCATTGATTTGGACAAAGGACTTTCTCTACTTATTTATTCATTTATTTATTTATTCACTTATTTATTCACTTATTTATTCACTTATTTATGCCACCGAAAATAAAGACCCCTGACAAAACACTTGCCACTGCCTCTCGTCTCACTAACTCTGCAAACTCAGCCTTTGGGCCGGCGGAAAGCCACCTCTACTCAGCACCTACTCCTCTACTCCCAGCCCTGCTCCAGAAAGGGCTCTGCACAGCCCCTACCCGCTCTTCTCACTGCCACCTGCCCAAGCAGGTTTGTGCAGCAACCCCTTTGGAAAAACATTCCCAGCATTTGCCCAACATCACAAAAATAAAGACAGGATAAGGCTGGAAAGCACCACTGCAGCTCATCTGCTTTATCCACAGAGTCCTCCATCCATCCCATCCATCCATCCATCCATCCATCCATCCATCCATCCATCCATCCAATCCATGGCTCTCTGACTTAGAGAGAAGGACGTTGTGCGTGTGGGACGGCGTCAAACACTTTGCACAAGTCCCGGCAGACGAGGTCACGCGCTCTGCCCCTATCCACCAATGCTGTAGCCCTACCCACAGATGGTTACCAAAATTGCCAGGAATGGCAACTTTCCCCTTTGGAAAGCCACGCTGCCTGTTACCTATCACCTCTTTGCTTTCCAGACGCCTCAGCTGAGGTTCCAGCAGAAGCAGTGCCAGCGTCTTGCCTGGCACGGAGGTCAGACTGACTCCTTTGTATTCCCGTGCTCTTCTGCTCTCCCCTTTTTAAAAACAAGGGCTATACTTCCCCTCCTCCACAGGTATCAGGGACAAGACACCATTTTTCCAATATGATCCAGGGTGGCCTAGCAACTCCATCTGACAGTTCCCTAAGGACCCGCTAATGAATCTCTTCATGTCCCACAGACTTGCACATGTTCGGGTTCCTAAGATGGTCTCAAACCTCATCCTCTCCTACAGTGGCCTTGGGCTCTTCACTCTTCACACGGGGCTCCCTGCATTTGCCTTCTGCAACTTGGGCAGCGTGGCTGGAGCACTCGCACTGAAGAGGGACGCACAGACGTTGCTGAGAACCTCAGCGTTCTCTTTGCCCAGGACAGCCACGTCTCCCCTTTCCTTACGCACATTATCGCTAACATTCTTTTGCTTGCAAGAGATCTAGCGAAGCCTGCCCTCCCACCCTTGACAGCCCTGGCCAGACTCAATTCTAAAGGGGCCTTGGCAAGCCTAACCTTGTCTCTAGCTTACCGCACCCTGTCCCTGTGTTCCTTTCAGGCCACCTGTCCTCCTTCCCGCTTCCTGAAACTTTCTCTTTTTGCTCAGAGTTTGCCCAGCAGCTCCCTAGCCATCCGTGGATGCCTCCTGGCGTTTTCGCACCAGTTCCCCCTGCTTCAAATGCATCACTCCTCAGCTTGGAGGAAGGGGATCCTTGAAATCCAGCCACATTCTTGGGCCCCTCTGTCCTCCAGGCCTCTATCATCTGGCACTCTGTCAAGTACATCCTTGAAGAGCCCAAAGTCTGCTCTCTCAAGTCCGGGCCAGGGAGTTCACTGGGTGACCGGCTCACTGTCCCGAGGATCTCCTACTCCAACACCCCATGGTCGCTGCAGCCAAGGCTGCCTTGGAGCACCGTATTCCCCGCCAGCTCCTCCTATTGGTGAGCACACGGCCTCTGTCCTTGCTGGCTCCTCAGTCACTTGCGCAAGGGAGTTGTCAGTGACACATCCCAGAAACCTCCCACGTGGCTTGTGCCCTGCCACGTTGCCTCTCCAAAAGATATCGCTGCGGTTCAAAACCCCACTGAGGCCCAGGGCTTGCAAACGCAAAACCACTACCATCCAGCTATACGGGGCTTCGTCCACTCCATCCTCCCGCATGGATGGGCCTGTACCAGACCCCAACCCCTCTAACATCCCGTGCCTCTGGTTCCCCCTTAACCTGGACCCACAAGCTCTCCAATGGCTCCTCATCCTAACCCAGGAACATTTCCATACTTTCCACTTGCTCACTGAAACACGCACAGCTAAACCCCGCCTCACCTCCACACCCTCTTTTCCCAACTGTCTAAAACCTTCCAATCCAATGCCCCACTCATAGGAGCAATCCCACAATGTCTCCATGAGGCCAGGGAGATCATGCCCGCCCAGGCATGCCTGTGCCCTCAACTCCTCTTCCTTCTTCCCCATATTACGTGTGTTTGTGCAAAGGCATCTGAAACTACTGCCAAGTCTTCTCTACTTCACTCAAACGGGCCGGGCCCAGCTCCCTCAGCCTTTCTCACAAGCGATGCGCTCCCGTCCCCTCTGCGTCTACAGGGCTGGCCTGCCCCTCCAAGATCTCCACACCTCCCATGGACTAAAGAGCCCGGAACAGGACACCACCGCTCCAGGGCAGGGCTCTGGCAATCCCAAAACACAACGCATTTTGCCGCACGGGGGACAGTCTCATTTTGTTCTCTGCCTGCCTCCTCCACCGAAGCAGGGAAAACACAACCATGCCCTCACTCTGGGGCCAAACACATGGGACAACAGACACAGAGCAAGCAACACAGCAGCAGCAAAGCTCCTCCTTTCTTCCTAATCCTTCTTCACTCAAGCCTATTTTTTAATGTCTTGTTGCCCTGCCTCCTCAGCTTCCAAGACTGCAGCGAGGCCACCTCCACGCAAGAACACCTCCAGGCCTCCAGCGCTCACACCCACACACACACGCCCTTGTACACTGCCACTACCCCCGGGCCCCTGCTGCAAGAGGGGCATCCCCAGGCCTGGCCCACTGACGTCACTGCTCATCCCTTGCAAGCACGAAAGGGAAACGCTGCCTAAGAGGAAAATAAAGGCAAGCCACAAAGTGAAAGGAAAAGTGACCACGGCCACCACCAGGGCACTGCAGGTGGAAAAGATGCTTGGGCACAAAGAGAAACTTCAGCTGCACAGCACAGGCCTTGCAGCTGGCCCTGCAGCTGACCAAGAACACCCAACAACCCTCCCCGACACAGCTGACCCCGACGCCTCCGACCCAGCGCTTTCATAACCCCACTCACCCACTACTGCCACCCCACTGCCACCACAATCCCCAACCACGGACACCCCAACAAACCACTGCCCCGAGACCACCACAGCCACCAGCCCAGACTGGAAACCACGGGCGGGAACTCCCAGCAATCAGAAAGCGATGAAGGGAAAGCTGCCGCGATACAAAGCCGCACACCCGGCACCACCCCAAGCACAGCCACCACCAGCACCAGCGCCGAGCCTCACCAGCCTCCTGCCCAGCACCACCCCACAGCACCCACAGACCCACCATGGCTGCGCCCAACGCCCCACAGCCACGCCTGCCGCACGCCGCCCCGGCACTCCTGCTCCTCCTCACGGCTCTCGCCACCACCCTCGCCTGCCAACAGCTCTGGACACACGACGACACCTTCCCCGGCGACGCACTCCGCCTCCTCCAGGACGTGGCTCCCGGCCACGCACAGCCCTGCCACCTCCAAGAGCCGCCCTTCTTCCCCGACACCCTCCTCCACAACAACCTCCGCCCGCACCAAGCCGCCGCCACCGCCCTACGCATCCTCCAGAACCTCTTCCACACCCTCGGCACCAACAGCACCCGCCAGCACTGGCACAGCCAGGCTCGCAACGACCTCCTCAACAAACTCCAGCACTACATCCACCACCTCGAGCAATGCCTCCCCGACAACGCCACGCTCTTCAAAGGACCACGCAACCCGCTGCTCACCATCAACAAGTACTTCAGGGACATCCAACTCTTCCTCCACGCCCACAACCACAGCGCCTGCGCCTGGGAACACGTCCGCCTCGAAGCTCGCACCTCTTTACAGCACCTCCACAACCTCACCCGCACCATGCGCCGCTAGCGCAAACACCCACCCCCACACACCGACCCACGTCCTCGTGCCTCCCGCCACGCTCCCGCACCAACGCCCCAAACCCACCCCGTGCCTCACGCCTCCCCTCTCCTGGGACAACAGACACGGCTGCAACCACCGCACGGCACCCGCAGCCTGCGACCACTGCGCCTCCATTCATACAGCCTCTCCCATCGATTTGGACAAAGGACTTTCTCTACTTATTTATTCATTTATTTATTTATTTATTTATTTATTCACTTATTTATTCACTTATTTATGCCACCGAAAATAAAGACCCCTGACAAAACACTTGCCACTGCCTCTCGTCTCACTAACTCTGCAAACTCAGCCTTTGGGCCGGCGGAAAGCCACCTCTACTCAGCACCTACTCCTCTACTCCCAGCCCTGCTCCAGAAAGGGCTCTGCACAGCCCCTACCCGCTCTTCTCACTGCCACCTGCCCAAGCAGGTTTGTGCAGCAACCCCTTTGGAAAAACATTCCCAGCATTTGCCCAACATCACAAAAATAAAGACAGGATAAGGCTGGAAAGCACCACTGCAGCTCATCTGCTTTATCCACAGAGTCCTCCATCCATCCATCCATCCATCCATCCATCCATCCATCCATCCATCCATCCATCCATCCAATCCATGGCTCTCTGACTTAGAGAGAAGGACGTTGTGCGTGCGGGACGGCGTCAAACACTTTGCACAAGTCCCGGCAGACGAGGTCACGCGCTCTGCCCCTATCCACCAATGCTGTAGCCCTACCCACAGATGGTTACCAAAATTGCCAGGAATGGCAACTTTCCCCTTTGGAAAGCCACGCTGCCTGTTACCTATCACCTCTTTGCTTTCCAGACGCCTCAGCTGAGGTTCCAGCAGAAGCAGTGCCAGCGTCTTGCCTGGCACGGAGGTCAGACTGACTCCTTTGTATTCCCGTGCTCTTCTGCTCTCCCCTTTTTAAAAACAAGGGCTATACTTCCCCTCCTCCACAGGTATCAGGGACAAGACACCATTTTTCCAATATGATCCAGGGTGGCCTAGCAACTCCATCTGACAGTTCCCTAAGGACCCGCTAATGAATCTCTTCATGTCCCACAGACTTGCACATGTTCGGGTTCCTAAGATGGTCTCAAACCTCATCCTCTCCTACAGTGGCCTTGGGCTCTTCACTCTTCACACGGGGCTCCCTGCATTTGCCTTCTGCAACTTGGGCAGCACGGCTGGAGCACTCGCACTGAAGAGGGACGCACAGACGTTGCTGAGAACCTCAGCGTTCTCTTTGCCCAGGACAGCCACGTCTCCCCTTTCCTTACGCACATTATCGCTAACATTCTTTTGCTTGCAAGAGATCTAGCGAAGCCTGCCCTCCCACCCTTGACAGCCCTGGCCAGACTCAATTCTAAAGGGGCCTTGGCAAGCCTAACCTTGTCTCTAGCTTACCGCACCCTGTCCCTGTGTTCCTTTCAGGCCACCTGTCCTCCTTCCCGCTTCCTGAAACTTTCTCTTTTTGCTCAGAGTTTGCCCAGCAGCTCCCTAGCCATCCGTGGATGCCTCCTGGCGTTTTCGCACCAGTTCCCCCTGCTTCAAATGCATCACTCCTCAGCTTGGAGGAAGGGGATCCTTGAAATCCAGCCACATTCTTGGGCCCCTCTGTCCTCCAGGCCTCTATCATCTGGCACTCTGTCAAGTACATCCTTGAAGAGCCCAAAGTCTGCTCTCTCAAGTCCGGGCCAGGGAGTTCACTGGGTGACCGGCTCACTGTCCCGAGGATCTCCTACTCCAACACCCCGTGGTCGCTGCAGCCAAGGCTGCCTTGGAGCACCGTATTCCCCGCCAGCTCCTCCTATTGGTGAGCACACGGCCTCTGTACTTGCTGGCTCCTCAGTCACTTGCGCAAGGGAGTTGTCAGTGACACATCCCAGAAACCTCCCACGTGGCTTGTGCCCTGCCACGTTGCCTCTCCAAAAGATATCGCTGCGGTTCAAAACCCCACTGAGGCCCAGGGCTTGCAAACGCAAAACCACTACCATCCAGCTATACGGGGCTTCGTCCACTCCATCCTCCCGCATGGATGGGCCTGTACCAGACCCCAACCCCTCTAACATCCCGTGCCTCTGGTTCCCCCTTAACCTGGACCCACAAGCTCTCCAATGGCTCCTCATCCTAACCCAGGAACATTTCCATACTTTCCACTTGCTCACTGAAACACGCACAGCTAAACCCCGCCTCACCTCCACACCCTCTTTTCCCAACTGTCTAAAACCTTCCAATCCAATGCCCCACTCATAGGAGCAATCCCACAATGTCTCCATGAGGCCAGGGAGATCATGCCCGCCCAGGCATGCCTATGCCCTCAACTCCTCTTCCTTCTTCCCCATATTACGTGTGTTTGTGCAAAGGCATCTGAAACTACTGCCAAGTCTTCTCTACTTCACTCAAACGGGCCGGGCCCAGCTCCCTCAGCCTTTCTCACAAGCGATGCGCTCCCGTCCCCTCTGCGTCTACAGGGCTGGCCTGCCCCTCCAAGATCTCCACACCTCCCATGGACTAAAGAGCCCGGAACAGGACACCACCGCTCCAGGGCAGGGCTCTGGCAATCCCAAAACACAACGCATTTTGCCGCACGGGGGACAGTCTCATTTTGTTCTCTGCCTGCCTCCTCCACCGAAGCAGGGAAAACACAACCATGCCCTCACTCTGGGGCCAAACACATGGGACAACAGACACAGAGCAAGCAACACAGCAGCAGCAAAGCTCCTCCTTTCTTCCTAATCCTTCTTCACTCAAGCCTATTTTTTAATGTCTTGTTGCCCTGCCTCCTCAGCTTCCAAGACTGCAGCGAGGCCACCTCCACGCAAGAACACCTCCAGGCCTCCAGCGCTCACACCCACACACACACGCCCTTGTACACTGCCACTACCCCCGGGCCCCTGCTGCAAGAGGGGCATCCCCAGGCCTGGCCCACTGACGTCACTGCTCATCCCTTGCAAGCACGAAAGGGAAACGCTGCCTAAGAGGAAAATAAAGGCAAGCCACAAAGTGAAAGGAAAAGTGACCACGGCCACCACCAGGGCACTGCAGGTGGAAAAGATGCTTGGGCACAAAGAGAAACTTCAGCTGCACAGCACAGGCCTTGCAGCTGGCCCTGCAGCTGACCAAGAACACCCAACAACCCTCCCCGACACAGCTGACCCCGATGCCTCCGACCCAGCGCTTTCATAACCCCACTCACCCACTACTGCCACCCCACTGCCACCACAATCCCCAACCACGGACACCCCAACAAACCACTGCCCCGAGACCACCACAGCCACCAGCCCAGACTGGAAACCACGGGCGGGAACTCCCAGCAATCAGAAAGCGATGAAGGGAAAGCTGCCGCGATACAAAGCCGCACACCCGGCACCACCCCAAGCACAGCCACCACCAGCACCAGCGCCGAGCCTCACCAGCCTCCTGCCCAGCACCACCCCACAGCACCCACAGACCCACCATGGCTGCGCCCAACGCCCCACAGCCACGCCTGCCGCACGCCGCCCCGGCACTCCTGCTCCTCCTCACGGCTCTCGCCACCACCCTCGCCTGCCAACAGCTCTGGACACACGACGACACCTTCCCTGGCGACGCACTCCGCCTCCTCCAGGACGTGGCTCCCGGCCACGCACAGCCCTGCCACCTCCAAGAGCCGCCCTTCTTCCCCGACACCCTCCTCCACAACAACCTCCGCCCGCACCAAGCCGCCGCCACTGCCCTACGCATCCTCCAGAACCTCTTCCACACCCTCGGCACCAACAGCACCCGCCAGCACTGGCACAGCCAGGCTCGCAACGACCTCCTCAACAAACTCCAGCACTACATCCACCACCTCGAGCAATGCCTCCCCGACAACGCCACGCTCTTCAAAGGACCACGCAACCCGCTGCTCACCATCAACAAGTACTTCAGGGACATCCAACTCTTCCTCCACGCCCACAACCACAGCGCCTGCGCCTGGGAACACGTCCGCCTCGAAGCTCGCACCTCTTTACAGCACCTCCACAACCTCACCCGCACCATGCGCCGCTAGCGCAAACACCCACCCCCACACACCGACCCACGTCCACGTGCCTCCCGCCACGCTCCCGCACCAACGCCCCAAACCCACCCCGTGCCTCACGCCTCCCCTCTCCTGGGACAACAGACACGGCTGCAACCACCGCACGGCACCCGCAGCCTGCGACCACTGCGCCTCCATTCATACAGCCTCTCCCATCGATTTGGACAAAGGACTTTCTCTACTTATTTATTCATTTATTTATTTATTCACTTATTTATTCACTTATTTATTCACTTATTTATGCCACCGAAAATAAAGACCCCTGACAAAACACTTGCCACTGCCTCTCGTCTCACTAACTCTGCAAACTCAGCCTTTGGGCCGGCGGAAAGCCACCTCTACTCAGCACCTACTCCTCTACTCCCAGCCCTGCTCCAGAAAGGGCTCTGCACAGCCCCTACCCGCTCTTCTCACTGCCACCTGCCCAAGCAGGTTTGTGCAGCAACCCCTTTGGAAAAACATTCCCAGCATTTGCCCAACATCACAAAAATAAAGACAGGATAAGGCTGGAAAGCACCACTGCAGCTCATCTGCTTTATCCACAGAGTCCTCCATCCATCCCATCCATCCATCCATCCATCCATCCATCCATCCATCCATCCATCCATCCATCCAATCCATGGCTCTCTGACTTAGAGAGAAGGACGTTGTGCGTGTGGGACGGCGTCAAACACTTTGCACAAGTCCCGGCAGACGAGGTCACGCGCTCTGCCCCTATCCACCAATGCTGTAGCCCTACCCACAGATGGTTACCAAAATTGCCAGGAATGGCAACTTTCCCCTTTGGAAAGCCACGCTGCCTGTTACCTATCACCTCTTTGCTTTCCAGACGCCTCAGCTGAGGTTCCAGCAGAAGCAGTGCCAGCGTCTTGCCTGGCACGGAGGTCAGACTGACTCCTTTGTATTCCCGTGCTCTTCTGCTCTCCCCTTTTTAAAAACAAGGGCTATACTTCCCCTCCTCCACAGGTATCAGGGACAAGACACCATTTTTCCAATATGATCCAGGGTGGCCTAGCAACTCCATCTGACAGTTCCCTAAGGACCCGCTAATGAATCTCTTCATGTCCCACAGACTTGCACATGTTCGGGTTCCTAAGATGGTCTCAAACCTCATCCTCTCCTACAGTGGCCTTGGGCTCTTCACTCTTCACACGGGGCTCCCTGCATTTGCCTTCTGCAACTTGGGCAGCACGGCTGGAGCACTCGCACTGAAGAGGGACGCACAGACGTTGCTGAGAACCTCAGCGTTCTCTTTGCCCAGGACAGCCACGTCTCCCCTTTCCTTACGCACATTATCGCTAACATTCTTTTGCTTGCAAGAGATCTAGCGAAGCCTGCCCTCCCACCCTTGACAGCCCTGGCCAGACTCAATTCTAAAGGGGCCTTGGCAAGCCTAACCTTGTCTCTAGCTTACCGCACCCTGTCCCTGTGTTCCTTTCAGGCCACCTGTCCTCCTTCCCGCTTCCTGAAACTTTCTCTTTTTGCTCAGAGTTTGCCCAGCAGCTCCCTAGCCATCCGTGGATGCCTCCTGGCGTTTTCGCACCAGTTCCCCCTGCTTCAAATGCATCACTCCTCAGCTTGGAGGAAGGGGATCCTTGAAATCCAGCCACATTCTTGGGCCCCTCTGTCCTCCAGGCCTCTATCATCTGGCACTCTGTCAAGTACATCCTTGAAGAGCCCAAAGTCTGCTCTCTCAAGTCCGGGCCAGGGAGTTCACTGGGTGACCGGCTCACTGTCCCGAGGATCTCCTACTCCAACACCCCGTGGTCGCTGCAGCCAAGGCTGCCTTGGAGCACCGTATTCCCCGCCAGCTCCTCCTATTGGTGAGCACACGGCCTCTGTCCTTGCTGGCTCCTCAGTCACTTGCGCAAGGGAGTTGTCAGTGACACATCCCAGAAACCTCCCACGTGGCTTGTGCCCTGCCACGTTGCCTCTCCAAAAGATATCGCTGCGGTTCAAAACCCCACTGAGGCCCAGGGCTTGCAAACGCAAAACCACTACCATCCAGCTATACGGGGCTTCGTCCACTCCATCCTCCCGCATGGATGGGCCTGTACCAGACCCCAACCCCTCTAACATCCCGTGCCTCTGGTTCCCCCTTAACCTGGACCCACAAGCTCTCCAATGGCTCCTCATCCTAACCCAGGAACATTTCCATACTTTCCACTTGCTCACTGAAACACGCACAGCTAAACCCCGCCTCACCTCCACACCCTCTTTTCCCAACTGTCTAAAACCTTCCAATCCAATGCCCCACTCATAGGAGCAATCCCACAATGTCTCCATGAGGCCAGGGAGATCATGCCCGCCCAGGCATGCCTGTGCCCTCAACTCCTCTTCCTTCTTCCCCATATTACGTGTGTTTGTGCAAAGGCATCTGAAACTACTGCCAAGTCTTCTCTACTTCACTCAAACGGGCCGGGCCCAGCTCCCTCAGCCTTTCTCACAAGCGATGCGCTCCCGTCCCCTCTGCGTCTACAGGGCTGGCCTGCCCCTCCAAGATCTCCACACCTCCCATGGACTAAAGAGCCCGGAACAGGACACCACCGCTCCAGGGCAGGGCTCTGGCAATCCCAAAACACAACGCATTTTGCCGCACGGGGGACAGTCTCATTTTGTTCTCTGCCTGCCTCCTCCACAGAAGCAGGGAAAACACAACCATGCCCTCACTCTGGGGCCAAACACATGGGACAACAGACACAGAGCAAGCAACACAGCAGCAGCAAAGCTCCTCCTTTCTTCCTAATCCTTCTTCACTCAAGCCTATTTTTTAATGTCTTGTTGCCCTGCCTCCTCAGCTTCCAAGACTGCAGCGAGGCCACCTCCACGCAAGAACACCTCCAGGCCTCCAGCGCTCACACCCACACACACACGCCCTTGTACACTGCCACTACCCCCGGGCCCCTGCTGCAAGAGGGGCATCCCCAGGCCTGGCCCACTGACGTCACTGCTCATCCCTTGCAAGCACGAAAGGGAAACGCTGCCTAAGAGGAAAATAAAGGCAAGCCACAAAGTGAAAGGAAAAGTGACCACGGCCACCACCAGGGCACTGCAGGTGGAAAAGATGCTTGGGCACAAAGAGAAACTTCAGCTGCACAGCACAGGCCTTGCAGCTGGCCCTGCAGCTGACCAAGAACACCCAACAACCCTCCCCGACACAGCTGACCCCGACGCCTCCGACCCAGCGCTTTCATAACCCCACTCACCCACTACTGCCACCCCACTGCCACCACAATCCCCAACCACGGACACCCCAACAAACCACTGCCCCGAGACCACCACAGCCACCAGCCCAGACTGGAAACCACGGGCGGGAACTCCCAGCAATCAGAAAGCGATGAAGGGAAAGCTGCCGCGATACAAAGCCGCACACCCGGCACCACCCCAAGCACAGCCACCACCAGCACCAGCGCCGAGCCTCACCAGCCTCCTGCCCAGCACCACCCCACAGCACCCACAGACCCACCATGGCTGCGCCCAACGCCCCACAGCCACGCCTGCCGCACGCCGCCCCGGCACTCCTGCTCCTCCTCACGGCTCTCGCCACCACCCTCGCCTGCCAACAGCTCTGGACACACGACGACACCTTCCCCGGCGACGCACTCCGCCTCCTCCAGGACGTGGCTCCCGGCCACGCACAGCCCTGCCACCTCCAAGAGCCGCCCTTCTTCCCCGACACCCTCCTCCACAACAACCTCCGCCCGCACCAAGCCGCCGCCACCGCCCTACGCATCCTCCAGAACCTCTTCCACACCCTCGGCACCAACAGCACCCGCCAGCACTGGCACAGCCAGGCTCGCAACGACCTCCTCAACAAACTCCAGCACTACATCCACCACCTCGAGCAATGCCTCCCCGACAACGCCACGCTCTTCAAAGGACCACGCAACCCGCTGCTCACCATCAACAAGTACTTCAGGGACATCCAACTCTTCCTCCACGCCCACAACCACAGCGCCTGCGCCTGGGAACACGTCCGCCTCGAAGCTCGCACCTCTTTACAGCACCTCCACAACCTCACCCGCACCATGCGCCGCTAGCGCAAACACCCACCCCCACACACCGACCCACGTCCTCGTGCCTCCCGCCACGCTCCCGCACCAACGCCCCAAACCCACCCCGTGCCTCACGCCTCCCCTCTCCTGGGACAACAGACACGGCTGCAACCACCGCACGGCACCCGCAGCCTGCGACCACTGTGCCTCCATTCATACAGCCTCTCCCATCGATTTGGACAAAGGACTTTCTCTACTTATTTATTCATTTATTTATTTATTTATTTATTTATTCACTTATTTATTCACTTATTTATGCCACCGAAAATAAAGACCCCTGACAAAACACTTGCCACTGCCTCTCGTCTCACTAACTCTGCAAACTCAGCCTTTGGGCCGGCGGAAAGCCACCTCTACTCAGCACCTACTCCTCTACTCCCAGCCCTGCTCCAGAAAGGGCTCTGCACAGCCCCTACCCGCTCTTCTCACTGCCACCTGCCCAAGCAGGTTTGTGCAGCAACCCCTTTGGAAAAACATTCCCAGCATTTGCCCAACATCACAAAAATAAAGACAGGATAAGGCTGGAAAGCACCACTGCAGCTCATCTGCTTTATCCACAGAGTCCTCCATCCATCCATCCATCCATCCATCCATCCATCCATCCATCCATCCATCCATCCATCCATCCATCCATCCATCCAATCCATGGCTCTCTGACTTAGAGAGAAGGACGTTGTGCGTGCGGGACGGCGTCAAACACTTTGCACAAGTCCCGGCAGACGAGGTCACGCGCTCTGCCCCTATCCACCAATGCTGTAGCCCTACCCACAGATGGTTACCAAAATTGCCAGGAATGGCAACTTTCCCCTTTGGAAAGCCACGCTGCCTGTTACCTATCACCTCTTTGCTTTCCAGACGCCTCAGCTGAGGTTCCAGCAGAAGCAGTGCCAGCGTCTTGCCTGGCACGGAGGTCAGACTGACTCCTTTGTATTCCCGTGCTCTTCTGCTCTCCCCTTTTTAAAAACAAGGGCTATACTTCCCCTCCTCCACAGGTATCAGGGACAAGACACCATTTTTCCAATATGATCCAGGGTGGCCTAGCAACTCCATCTGACAGTTCCCTAAGGACCCGCTAATGAATCTCTTCATGTCCCACAGACTTGCACATGTTCGGGTTCCTAAGATGGTCTCAAACCTCATCCTCTCCTACAGTGGCCTTGGGCTCTTCACTCTTCACACGGGGCTCCCTGCATTTGCCTTCTGCAACTTGGGCAGCGTGGCTGGAGCACTCGCACTGAAGAGGGACGCACAGACGTTGCTGAGAACCTCAGCGTTCTCTTTGCCCAGGACAGCCACGTCTCCCCTTTCCTTACGCACATTATCGCTAACATTCTTTTGCTTGCAAGAGATCTAGCGAAGCCTGCCCTCCCACCCTTGACAGCCCTGGCCAGACTCAATTCTAAAGGGGCCTTGGCAAGCCTAACCTTGTCTCTAGCTTATCGCACCCAGTCCCTGTGTTCCTTTCAGGCCACCTGTCCTCCTTCCCGCTTCCTGAAACTTTCTCTTTTTGCTCAGAGTTTGCCCAGCAGCTCCCTAGCCATCCGTGGATGCCTCCTGGCGTTTTCGCACCAGTTCCCCCTGCTTCAAATGCATCACTCCTCAGCTTGGAGGAAGGGGATCCTTGAAATCCAGCCACATTCTTGGGCCCCTCTGTCCTCCAGGCCTCTATCATCTGGCACTCTGTCAAGTACATCCTTGAAGAGCCCAAAGTCTGCTCTCTCAAGTCCGGGCCAGGGAGTTCACTGGGTGACCGGCTCACTGTCCCGAGGATCTCCTACTCCAACACCCCGTGGTCGCTGCAGCCAAGGCTGCCTTGGAGCACCGTATTCCCCGCCAGCTCCTCCTATTGGTGAGCACACGGCCTCTGTCCTTGCTGGCTCCTCAGTCACTTGCGCAAGGGAGTTGTCAGTGACACATCCCAGAAACCTCCCACGTGGCTTGTGCCCTGCCACGTTGCCTCTCCAAAAGATATCGCTGCGGTTCAAAACCCCACTGAGGCCCAGGGCTTGCAAACGCAAAACCACTACCATCCAGCTATACGGGGCTTCGTCCACTCCATCCTCCCGCATGGATGGGCCTGTACCAGACCCCAACCCCTCTAACATCCCGTGCCTCTGGTTCCCCCTTAACCTGGACCCACAAGCTCTCCAATGGCTCCTCATCCTAACCCAGGAACATTTCCATACTTTCCACTTGCTCACTGAAACACGCACAGCTAAACCCCGCCTCACCTCCACACCCTCTTTTCCCAACTGTCTAAAACCTTCCAATCCAATGCCCCACTCATAGGAGCAATCCCACAATGTCTCCATGAGGCCAGGGAGATCATGCCCGCCCAGGCATGCCTATGCCCTCAACTCCTCTTCCTTCTTCCCCATATTACGTGTGTTTGTGCAAAGGCATCTGAAACTACTGCCAAGTCTTCTCTACTTCACTCAAACGGGCCGGGCCCAGCTCCCTCAGCCTTTCTCACAAGCGATGCGCTCCCGTCCCCTCTGCGTCTACAGGGCTGGCCTGCCCCTCCAAGATCTCCACACCTCCCATGGACTAAAGAGCCCGGAACAGGACACCACCGCTCCAGGGCAGGGCTCTGGCAATCCCAAAACACAACGCATTTTGCCGCACGGGGGACAGTCTCATTTTGTTCTCTGCCTGCCTCCTCCACCGAAGCAGGGAAAACACAACCATGCCCTCACTCTGGGGCCAAACACATGGGACAACAGACACAGAGCAAGCAACACAGCAGCAGCAAAGCTCCTCCTTTCTTCCTAATCCTTCTTCACTCAAGCCTATTTTTTAATGTCTTGTTGCCCTGCCTCCTCAGCTTCCAAGACTGCAGCGAGGCCACCTCCACGCAAGAACACCTCCAGGCCTCCAGCGCTCACACCCACACACACACGCCCTTGTACACTGCCACTACCCCCGGGCCCCTGCTGCAAGAGGGGCATCCCCAGGCCCGGCCCACTGACGTCACTGCTCATCCCTTGCAAGCACGAAAGGGAAACGCTGCCTAAGAGGAAAATAAAGGCAAGCCACAAAGTGAAAGGAAAAGTGACCACGGCCACCACCAGGGCACTGCAGGTGGAAAAGATGCTTGGGCACAAAGAGAAACTTCAGCTGCACAGCACAGGCCTTGCAGCTGGCCCTGCAGCTGACCAAGAACACCCAACAACCCTCCCCGACACAGCTGACCCCGACGCCTCCGACCCAGCGCTTTCATAACCCCACTCACCCACTACTGCCACCCCACTGCCACCACAATCCCCAACCACGGACACCCCAACAAACCACTGCCCCGAGACCACCACAGCCACCAGCCCAGACTGGAAACCACGGGCGGGAACTCCCAGCAATCAGAAAGCGATGAAGGGAAAGCTGCCGCGATACAAAGCCGCACACCCGGCACCACCCCAAGCACAGCCACCACCAGCACCAGCGCCGAGCCTCACCAGCCTCCTGCCCAGCACCACCCCACAGCACCCACAGACCCACCATGGCTGCGCCCAACGCCCCACAGCCACGCCTGCCGCACGCCGCCCCGGCACTCCTGCTCCTCCTCACGGCTCTCGCCACCACCCGCGCCTGCCAACAGCTCTGGACACACGACGACACCTTCCCTGGCGACGCACTCCGCCTCCTCCAGGACGTGGCTCCCGGCCACGCACAGCCCTGCCACCTCCAAGAGCCGCCCTTCTTCCCCGACACCCTCCTCCACAACAACCTCCGCCCGCACCAAGCCGCCGCCACTGCCCTACGCATCCTCCAGAACCTCTTCCACACCCTCGGCACCAACAGCACCCACCAGCACTGGCACAGCCAGGCTCGCAACGACCTCCTCAACAAACTCCAGCACTACATCCACCACCTCGAGCAATGCCTCCCCGACAACGCCACGCTCTTCAAAGGACCACGCAACCCGCTGCTCACCATCAACAAGTACTTCAGGGACATCCAACTCTTCCTCCACGCCCACAACCACAGCGCCTGCGCCTGGGAACACGTCCGCCTCGAAGCTCGCACCTCTTTACAGCACCTCCACAACCTCACCCGCACCATGCGCCGCTAGCGCAAACACCCACCCCCACACACCGACCCACGTCCACGTGCCTCCCGCCACGCTCCCGCACCAACGCCCCAAACCCACCCCGTGCCTCACGCCTCCCCTCTCCTGGGACAACAGACACGGCTGCAACCACCGCACGGCACCCGCAGCCTGCGACCACTGCGCCTCCATTCATACAGCCTCTCCCATCGATTTGGACAAAGGACTTTCTCTACTTATTTATTCATTCATTTATTTATTTATTTATTTATTCACTTATTTATTCACTTATTTATGCCACCGAAAATAAAGACCCCTGACAAAACACTTGCCACTGCCTCTCGTCTCACTAACTCTGCAAACTCAGCCTTTGGGCCGGCGGAAAGCCACCTCTACTCAGCAGCTACTCCTCTACTCCCAGCCCTGCTCCAGAAAGGGCTCTGCACAGCCCCTACCCGCTCTTCTCACTGCCACCTGCCCAAGCAGGTTTGTGCAGCAACCCCTTTGGAAAAACATTCCCAGCATTTGCCCAACATCACAAAAATAAAGACAGGATAAGGCTGGAAAGCACCACTGCAGCTCATCTGCTTTATCCACAGAGTCCTCCATCCATCCATCCATCCATCCATCCATCCATCCATCCATCCATCCATCCATCCATCCATCCATCCATCCATCCAATCCATGGCTCTCTGACTTAGAGAGAAGGACGTTGTGCGTGCGGGACGGCGTCAAACACTTTGCACAAGTCCCAGCAGACGAGGTCACGCGCTCTGCCCCTATCCACCAATGCTGTAGCCCTACCCACAGATGGTTACCAAAATTGCCAGGAATGGCAACTTTCCCCTTTGGAAAGCCACGCTGCCTGTTACCTATCACCTCTTTGCTTTCCAGACGCCTCAGCTGAGGTTCCAGCAGAAGCAGTGCCAGCGTCTTGCCTGGCACGGAGGTCAGACTGACTCCTTTGTATTCCCGTGCTCTTCTGCTCTCCCCTTTTTAAAAACAAGGGCTATACTTCCCCTCCTCCACAGGTATCAGGGACAAGACACCATTTTTCCAATATGATCCAGGGTGGCCTAGCAACTCCATCTGACAGTTCCCTAAGGACCCGCTAATGAATCTCTTCATGTCCCACAGACTTGCACATGTTCGGGTTCCTAAGATGGTCTCAAACCTCATCCTCTCCTACAGTGGCCTTGGGCTCTTCACTCTTCACACGGGGCTCCCTGCATTTGCCTTCTGCAACTTGGGCAGCGTGGCTGGAGCACTCGCACTGAAGAGGGACGCACAGACGTTGCTGAGAACCTCAGCGTTCTCTTTGCCCAGGACAGCCACGTCTCCCCTTTCCTTACGCACATTATCGCTAACATTCTTTTGCTTGCAAGAGATCTAGCGAAGCCTGCCCTCCCACCCTTGACAGCCCTGGCCAGACTCAATTCTAAAGGGGCCTTGGCAAGCCTAACCTTGTCTCTAGCTTACCGCACCCTGTCCCTGTGTTCCTTTCAGGCCACCTGTCCTCCTTCCCGCTTCCTGAAACTTTCTCTTTTTGCTCAGAGTTTGCCCAGCAGCTCCCTAGCCATCCGTGGATGCCTCCTGGCGTTTTCGCACCAGTTCCCCCTGCTTCAAATGCATCACTCCTCAGCTTGGAGGAAGGGGATCCTTGAAATCCAGCCACATTCTTGGGCCCCTCTGTCCTCCAGGCCTCTATCATCTGGCACTCTGTCAAGTACATCCTTGAAGAGCCCAAAGTCTGCTCTCTCAAGTCCGGGCCAGGGAGTTCACTGGGTGACCGGCTCACTGTCCCGAGGATCTCCTACTCCAACACCCCGTGGTCGCTGCAGCCAAGGCTGCCTTGGAGCACCGTATTCCCCGCCAGCTCCTCCTATTGGTGAGCACACGGCCTCTGTCCTTGCTGGCTCCTCAGTCACTTGCGCAAGGGAGTTGTCAGTGACACATCCCAGAAACCTCCCACGTGGCTTGTGCCCTGCCACGTTGCCTCTCCAAAAGATATCGCTGCGGTTCAAAACCCCACTGAGGCCCAGGGCTTGCAAACGCAAAACCACTACCATCCGGCTATACGGGGCTTCGTCCACTCCATCCTCCCGCATGGATGGGCCTGTACCAGACCCCAACCCCTCTAACATCCCGTGCCTCTGGTTCCCCCTTAACCTGGACCCACAAGCTCTCCAATGGCTCCTCATCCTAACCCAGGAACATTTCCATACTTTCCACTTGCTCACTGAAACACGCACAGCTAAACCCCGCCTCACCTCCACACCCTCTTTTCCCAACTGTCTAAAACCTTCCAATCCAATGCCCCACTCATAGGAGCAATCCCACAATGTCTCCATGAGGCCAGGGAGATCATGCCCGCCCAGGCATGCCTATGCCCTCAACTCCTCTTCCTTCTTCCCCATATTACGTGTGTTTGTGCAAAGGCATCTGAAACTACTGCCAAGTCTTCTCTACTTCACTCAAACGGGCCGGGCCCAGCTCCCTCAGCCTTTCTCACAAGCGATGCGCTCCCGTCCCCTCTGCGTCTACAGGGCTGGCCTGCCCCTCCAAGATCTCCACACCTCCCATGGACTAAAGAGCCCGGAACAGGACACCACCGCTCCAGGGCAGGGCTCTGGCAATCCCAAAACACAACGCATTTTGCCGCACGGGGGACAGTCTCATTTTGTTCTCTGCCTGCCTCCTCCACCGAAGCAGGGAAAACACAACCATGCCCTCACTCTGGGGCCAAACACATGGGACAACAGACACAGAGCAAGCAACACAGCAGCAGCAAAGCTCCTCCTTTCTTCCTAATCCTTCTTCACTCAAGCCTATTTTTTAATGTCTTGTTGCCCTGCCTCCTCAGCTTCCAAGACTGCAGCGAGGCCACCTCCACGCAAGAACACCTCCAGGCCTCCAGCGCTCACACCCACACACACACGCCCTTGTACACTGCCACTACCCCCGGGCCCCTGCTGCAAGAGGGGCATCCCCAGGCCTGGCCCACTGACGTCACTGCTCATCCCTTGCAAGCACGAAAGGGAAACGCTGCCTAAGAGGAAAATAAAGGCAAGCCACAAAGTGAAAGGAAAAGTGACCACGGCCACCACCAGGGCACTGCAGGTGGAAAAGATGCTTGGGCACAAAGAGAAACTTCAGCTGCACAGCACAGGCCTTGCAGCTGGCCCTGCAGCTGACCAAGAACACCCAACAACCCTCCCCGACACAGCTGACCCCGACGCCTCCGACCCAGCGCTTTCATAACCCCACTCACCCACTACTGCCACCCCACTGCCACCACAATCCCCAACCACGGACACCCCAACAAACCACTGCCCCGAGACCACCACAGCCACCAGCCCAGACTGGAAACCACGGGCGGGAACTCCCAGCAATCAGAAAGCGATGAAGGGAAAGCTGCCGCGATACAAAGCCGCACACCCGGCACCACCCCAAGCACAGCCACCACCAGCACCAGCGCCGAGCCTCACCAGCCTCCTGCCCAGCACCACCCCACAGCACCCACAGACCCACCATGGCTGCGCCCAACGCCCCACAGCCACGCCTGCCGCACGCCGCCCCGGCACTCCTGCTCCTCCTCACGGCTCTCGCCACCACCCTCGCCTGCCAACAGCTCTGGACACACGACGACACCTTCCCCGGCGACGCACTCCGCCTCCTCCAGGACGTGGCTCCCGGCCACGCACAGCCCTGCCACCTCCAAGAGCCGCCCTTCTTCCCCGACACCCTCCTCCACAACAACCTCCGCCCGCACCAAGCCGCCGCCACCGCCCTACGCATCCTCCAGAACCTCTTCCACACCCTCGGCACCAACAGCACCCGCCAGCACTGGCACAGCCAGGCTCGCAACGACCTCCTCAACAAACTCCAGCACTACATCCACCACCTCGAGCAATGCCTCCCCGACAACGCCACGCTCTTCAAAGGACCACGCAACCCGCTGCTCACCATCAACAAGTACTTCAGGGACATCCAACTCTTCCTCCACGCCCACAACCACAGCGCCTGCGCCTGGGAACACGTCCGCCTCGAAGCTCGCACCTCTTTACAGCACCTCCACAACCTCACCCGCACCATGCGCCGCTAGCGCAAACACCCACCCCCACACACCGACCCACGTCCTCGTGCCTCCCGCCACGCTCCCGCACCAACGCCCCAAACCCACCCCGTGCCTCACGCCTCCCCTCTCCTGGGACAACAGACACGGCTGCAACCACCGCACGGCACCCGCAGCCTGCGACCACTGCGCCTCCATTCATACAGCCTCTCCCATCGATTTGGACAAAGGACTTTCTCTACTTATTTATTCATTCATTTATTTATTTATTTATTTATTCACTTATTTATTCACTTATTTATGCCACCGAAAATAAAGACCCCTGACAAAACACTTGCCACTGCCTCTCGTCTCACTAACTCTGCAAACTCAGCCTTTGGGCCGGCGGAAAGCCACCTCTACTCAGCACCTACTCCTCTACTCCCAGCCCTGCTCCAGAAAGGGCTCTGCACAGCCCCTACCCGCTCTTCTCACTGCCACCTGCCCAAGCAGGTTTGTGCAGCAACCCCTTTGGAAAAACATTCCCAGCATTTGCCCAACATCACAAAAATAAAGACAGGATAAGGCTGGAAAGCACCACTGCAGCTCATCTGCTTTATCCACAGAGTCCTCCATCCATCCATCCATCCATCCATCCATCCATCCATCCATCCATCCATCCATCCATCCAATCCATGGCTCTCTGACTTAGAGAGAAGGACGTTGTGCGTGCGGGACGGCGTCAAACACTTTGCACAAGTCCCGGCAGACGAGGTCACGCGCTCTGCCCCTATCCACCAATGCTGTAGCCCTACCCACAGATGGTTACCAAAATTGCCAGGAATGGCAACTTTCCCCTTTGGAAAGCCACGCTGCCTGTTACCTATCACCTCTTTGCTTTCCAGACGCCTCAGCTGAGGTTCCAGCAGAAGCAGTGCCAGCGTCTTGCCTGGCACGGAGGTCAGACTGACTCCTTTGTATTCCCGTGCTCTTCTGCTCTCCCCTTTTTAAAAACAAGGGCTATACTTCCCCTCCTCCACAGGTATCAGGGACAAGACACCATTTTTCCAATATGATCCAGGGTGGCCTAGCAACTCCATCTGACAGTTCCCTAAGGACCCGCTAATGAATCTCTTCATGTCCCACAGACTTGCACATGTTCGGGTTCCTAAGATGGTCTCAAACCTCATCCTCTCCTACAGTGGCCTTGGGCTCTTCACTCTTCACACGGGGCTCCCTGCATTTGCCTTCTGCAACTTGGGCAGCACGGCTGGAGCACTCGCACTGAAGAGGGACGCACAGACGTTGCTGAGAACCTCAGCGTTCTCTTTGCCCAGGACAGCCACGTCTCCCCTTTCCTTACGCACATTATCGCTAACATTCTTTTGCTTGCAAGAGATCTAGCGAAGCCTGCCCTCCCACCCTTGACAGCCCTGGCCAGACTCAATTCTAAAGGGGCCTTGGCAAGCCTAACCTTGTCTCTAGCTTACCGCACCCTGTCCCTGTGTTCCTTTCAGGCCACCTGTCCTCCTTCCCGCTTCCTGAAACTTTCTCTTTTTGCTCAGAGTTTGCCCAGCAGCTCCCTAGCCATCCGTGGATGCCTCCTGGCGTTTTCGCACCAGTTCCCCCTGCTTCAAATGCATCACTCCTCAGCTTGGAGGAAGGGGATCCTTGAAATCCAGCCACATTCTTGGGCCCCTCTGTCCTCCAGGCCTCTATCATCTGGCACTCTGTCAAGTACATCCTTGAAGAGCCCAAAGTCTGCTCTCTCAAGTCCGGGCCAGGGAGTTCACTGGGTGACCGGCTCACTGTCCCGAGGATCTCCTACTCCAACACCCCGTGGTCGCTGCAGCCAAGGCTGCCTTGGAGCACCGTATTCCCCGCCAGCTCCTCCTATTGGTGAGCACACGGCCTCTGTACTTGCTGGCTCCTCAGTCACTTGCGCAAGGGAGTTGTCAGTGACACATCCCAGAAACCTCCCACGTGGCTTGTGCCCTGCCACGTTGCCTCTCCAAAAGATATCGCTGCGGTTCAAAACCCCACTGAGGCCCAGGGCTTGCAAACGCAAAACCACTACCATCCAGCTATACGGGGCTTCGTCCACTCCATCCTCCCGCATGGATGGGCCTGTACCAGACCCCAACCCCTCTAACATCCCGTGCCTCTGGTTCCCCCTTAACCTGGACCCACAAGCTCTCCAATGGCTCCTCATCCTAACCCAGGAACATTTCCATACTTTCCACTTGCTCACTGAAACACGCACAGCTAAACCCCGCCTCACCTCCACACCCTCTTTTCCCAACTGTCTAAAACCTTCCAATCCAATGCCCCACTCATAGGAGCAATCCCACAATGTCTCCATGAGGCCAGGGAGATCATGCCCGCCCAGGCATGCCTATGCCCTCAACTCCTCTTCCTTCTTCCCCATATTACGTGTGTTTGTGCAAAGGCATCTGAAACTACTGCCAAGTCTTCTCTACTTCACTCAAACGGGCCGGGCCCAGCTCCCTCAGCCTTTCTCACAAGCGATGCGCTCCCGTCCCCTCTGCGTCTACAGGGCTGGCCTGCCCCTCCAAGATCTCCACACCTCCCATGGACTAAAGAGCCCGGAACAGGACACCACCGCTCCAGGGCAGGGCTCTGGCAATCCCAAAACACAACGCATTTTGCCGCACGGGGGACAGTCTCATTTTGTTCTCTGCCTGCCTCCTCCACCGAAGCAGGGAAAACACAACCATGCCCTCACTCTGGGGCCAAACACATGGGACAACAGACACAGAGCAAGCAACACAGCAGCAGCAAAGCTCCTCCTTTCTTCCTAATCCTTCTTCACTCAAGCCTATTTTTTAATGTCTTGTTGCCCTGCCTCCTCAGCTTCCAAGACTGCAGCGAGGCCACCTCCACGCAAGAACACCTCCAGGCCTCCAGCGCTCACACCCACACACACACGCCCTTGTACACTGCCACTACCCCCGGGCCCCTGCTGCAAGAGGGGCATCCCCAGGCCTGGCCCACTGACGTCACTGCTCATCCCTTGCAAGCACGAAAGGGAAACGCTGCCTAAGAGGAAAATAAAGGCAAGCCACAAAGTGAAAGGAAAAGTGACCACGGCCACCACCAGGGCACTGCAGGTGGAAAAGATGCTTGGGCACAAAGAGAAACTTCAGCTGCACAGCACAGGCCTTGCAGCTGGCCCTGCAGCTGACCAAGAACACCCAACAACCCTCCCCGACACAGCTGACCCCGACGCCTCCGACCCAGCGCTTTCATAACCCCACTCACCCACTACTGCCACCCCACTGCCACCACAATCCCCAACCACGGACACCCCAACAAACCACTGCCCCGAGACCACCACAGCCACCAGCCCAGACTGGAAACCACGGGCGGGAACTCCCAGCAATCAGAAAGCGATGAAGGGAAAGCTGCCGCGATACAAAGCCGCACACCCGGCACCACCCCAAGCACAGCCACCACCAGCACCAGCGCCGAGCCTCACCAGCCTCCTGCCCAGCACCACCCCACAGCACCCACAGACCCACCATGGCTGCGCCCAACGCCCCACAGCCACGCCTGCCGCACGCCGCCCCGGCACTCCTGCTCCTCCTCACGGCTCTCGCCACCACCCTCGCCTGCCAACAGCTCTGGACACACGACGACACCTTCCCTGGCGACGCACTCCGCCTCCTCCAGGACGTGGCTCCCGGCCACGCACAGCCCTGCCACCTCCAAGAGCCGCCCTTCTTCCCCGACACCCTCCTCCACAACAACCTCCGCCCGCACCAAGCCGCCGCCACTGCCCTACGCATCCTCCAGAACCTCTTCCACACCCTCGGCACCAACAGCACCCGCCAGCACTGGCACAGCCAGGCTCGCAACGACCTCCTCAACAAACTCCAGCACTACATCCACCACCTCGAGCAATGCCTCCCCGACAACGCCACGCTCTTCAAAGGACCACGCAACCCGCTGCTCACCATCAACAAGTACTTCAGGGACATCCAACTCTTCCTCCACGCCCACAACCACAGCGCCTGCGCCTGGGAACACGTCCGCCTCGAAGCTCGCACCTCTTTACAGCACCTCCACAACCTCACCCGCACCATGCGCCGCTAGCGCAAACACCCACCCCCACACACCGACCCACGTCCACGTGCCTCCCGCCACGCTCCCGCACCAACGCCCCAAACCCACCCCGTGCCTCACGCCTCCCCTCTCCTGGGACAACAGACACGGCTGCAACCACCGCACGGCACCCGCAGCCTGCGACCACTGCGCCTCCATTCATACAGCCTCTCCCATCGATTTGGACAAAGGACTTTCTCTACTTATTTATTCATTTATTTATTTATTCACTTATTTATTCACTTATTTATTCACTTATTTATGCCACCGAAAATAAAGACCCCTGACAAAACACTTGCCACTGCCTCTCGTCTCACTAACTCTGCAAACTCAGCCTTTGGGCCGGCGGAAAGCCACCTCTACTCAGCACCTACTCCTCTACTCCCAGCCCTGCTCCAGAAAGGGCTCTGCACAGCCCCTACCCGCTCTTCTCACTGCCACCTGCCCAAGCAGGTTTGTGCAGCAACCCCTTTGGAAAAACATTCCCAGCATTTGCCCAACATCACAAAAATAAAGACAGGATAAGGCTGGAAAGCACCACTGCAGCTCATCTGCTTTATCCACAGAGTCCTCCATCCATCCCATCCATCCATCCATCCATCCATCCATCCATCCATCCATCCATCCATCCATCCATCCAATCCATGGCTCTCTGACTTAGAGAGAAGGACGTTGTGCGTGTGGGACGGCGTCAAACACTTTGCACAAGTCCCGGCAGACGAGGTCACGCGCTCTGCCCCTATCCACCAATGCTGTAGCCCTACCCACAGATGGTTACCAAAATTGCCAGGAATGGCAACTTTCCCCTTTGGAAAGCCACGCTGCCTGTTACCTATCACCTCTTTGCTTTCCAGACGCCTCAGCTGAGGTTCCAGCAGAAGCAGTGCCAGCGTCTTGCCTGGCACGGAGGTCAGACTGACTCCTTTGTATTCCCGTGCTCTTCTGCTCTCCCCTTTTTAAAAACAAGGGCTATACTTCCCCTCCTCCACAGGTATCAGGGACAAGACACCATTTTTCCAATATGATCCAGGGTGGCCTAGCAACTCCATCTGACAGTTCCCTAAGGACCCGCTAATGAATCTCTTCATGTCCCACAGACTTGCACATGTTCGGGTTCCTAAGATGGTCTCAAACCTCATCCTCTCCTACAGTGGCCTTGGGCTCTTCACTCTTCACACGGGGCTCCCTGCATTTGCCTTCTGCAACTTGGGCAGCACGGCTGGAGCACTCGCACTGAAGAGGGACGCACAGACGTTGCTGAGAACCTCAGCGTTCTCTTTGCCCAGGACAGCCACGTCTCCCCTTTCCTTACGCACATTATCGCTAACATTCTTTTGCTTGCAAGAGATCTAGCGAAGCCTGCCCTCCCACCCTTGACAGCCCTGGCCAGACTCAATTCTAAAGGGGCCTTGGCAAGCCTAACCTTGTCTCTAGCTTACCGCACCCTGTCCCTGTGTTCCTTTCAGGCCACCTGTCCTCCTTCCCGCTTCCTGAAACTTTCTCTTTTTGCTCAGAGTTTGCCCAGCAGCTCCCTAGCCATCCGTGGATGCCTCCTGGCGTTTTCGCACCAGTTCCCCCTGCTTCAAATGCATCACTCCTCAGCTTGGAGGAAGGGGATCCTTGAAATCCAGCCACATTCTTGGGCCCCTCTGTCCTCCAGGCCTCTATCATCTGGCACTCTGTCAAGTACATCCTTGAAGAGCCCAAAGTCTGCTCTCTCAAGTCCGGGCCAGGGAGTTCACTGGGTGACCGGCTCACTGTCCCGAGGATCTCCTACTCCAACACCCCGTGGTCGCTGCAGCCAAGGCTGCCTTGGAGCACCGTATTCCCCGCCAGCTCCTCCTATTGGTGAGCACACGGCCTCTGTCCTTGCTGGCTCCTCAGTCACTTGCGCAAGGGAGTTGTCAGTGACACATCCCAGAAACCTCCCACGTGGCTTGTGCCCTGCCACGTTGCCTCTCCAAAAGATATCGCTGCGGTTCAAAACCCCACTGAGGCCCAGGGCTTGCAAACGCAAAACCACTACCATCCAGCTATACGGGGCTTCGTCCACTCCATCCTCCCGCATGGATGGGCCTGTACCAGACCCCAACCCCTCTAACATCCCGTGCCTCTGGTTCCCCCTTAACCTGGACCCACAAGCTCTCCAATGGCTCCTCATCCTAACCCAGGAACATTTCCATACTTTCCACTTGCTCACTGAAACACGCACAGCTAAACCCCGCCTCACCTCCACACCCTCTTTTCCCAACTGTCTAAAACCTTCCAATCCAATGCCCCACTCATAGGAGCAATCCCACAATGTCTCCATGAGGCCAGGGAGATCATGCCCGCCCAGGCATGCCTGTGCCCTCAACTCCTCTTCCTTCTTCCCCATATTACGTGTGTTTGTGCAAAGGCATCTGAAACTACTGCCAAGTCTTCTCTACTTCACTCAAACGGGCCGGGCCCAGCTCCCTCAGCCTTTCTCACAAGCGATGCGCTCCCGTCCCCTCTGCGTCTACAGGGCTGGCCTGCCCCTCCAAGATCTCCACACCTCCCATGGACTAAAGAGCCCGGAACAGGACACCACCGCTCCAGGGCAGGGCTCTGGCAATCCCAAAACACAACGCATTTTGCCGCACGGGGGACAGTCTCATTTTGTTCTCTGCCTGCCTCCTCCACAGAAGCAGGGAAAACACAACCATGCCCTCACTCTGGGGCCAAACACATGGGACAACAGACACAGAGCAAGCAACACAGCAGCAGCAAAGCTCCTCCTTTCTTCCTAATCCTTCTTCACTCAAGCCTATTTTTTAATGTCTTGTTGCCCTGCCTCCTCAGCTTCCAAGACTGCAGCGAGGCCACCTCCACGCAAGAACACCTCCAGGCCTCCAGCGCTCACACCCACACACACACGCCCTTGTACACTGCCACTACCCCCGGGCCCCTGCTGCAAGAGGGGCATCCCCAGGCCTGGCCCACTGACGTCACTGCTCATCCCTTGCAAGCACGAAAGGGAAACGCTGCCTAAGAGGAAAATAAAGGCAAGCCACAAAGTGAAAGGAAAAGTGACCACGGCCACCACCAGGGCACTGCAGGTGGAAAAGATGCTTGGGCACAAAGAGAAACTTCAGCTGCACAGCACAGGCCTTGCAGCTGGCCCTGCAGCTGACCAAGAACACCCAACAACCCTCCCCGACACAGCTGACCCCGACGCCTCCGACCCAGCGCTTTCATAACCCCACTCACCCACTACTGCCACCCCACTGCCACCACAATCCCCAACCACGGACACCCCAACAAACCACTGCCCCGAGACCACCACAGCCACCAGCCCAGACTGGAAACCACGG
This sequence comes from Aphelocoma coerulescens, assembly GCF_041296385.1. NCBI lineage: Eukaryota > Metazoa > Chordata > Aves > Passeriformes > Corvidae > Aphelocoma > Aphelocoma coerulescens. The sequence goes on from NW_027184085.1 coordinate 8,544,859, forward strand.
GCGGGAACTCCCAGCAATCAGAAAGCGATGAAGGGAAAGCTGCCGCGATACAAAGCCGCACACCCGGCACCACCCCAAGCACAGCCACCACCAGCACCAGCGCCGAGCCTCACCAGCCTCCTGCCCAGCACCACCCCACAGCACCCACAGACCCACCATGGCTGCGCCCAACGCCCCACAGCCACGCCTGCCGCACGCCGCCCCGGCACTCCTGCTCCTCCTCACGGCTCTCGCCACCACCCTCGCCTGCCAACAGCTCTGGACACACGACGACACCTTCCCCGGCGACGCACTCCGCCTCCTCCAGGACGTGGCTCCCGGCCACGCACAGCCCTGCCACCTCCAAGAGCCGCCCTTCTTCCCCGACACCCTCCTCCACAACAACCTCCGCCCGCACCAAGCCGCCGCCACCGCCCTACGCATCCTCCAGAACCTCTTCCACACCCTCGGCACCAACAGCACCCGCCAGCACTGGCACAGCCAGGCTCGCAACGACCTCCTCAACAAACTCCAGCACTACATCCACCACCTCGAGCAATGCCTCCCCGACAACGCCACGCTCTTCAAAGGACCACGCAACCCGCTGCTCACCATCAACAAGTACTTCAGGGACATCCAACTCTTCCTCCACGCCCACAACCACAGCGCCTGCGCCTGGGAACACGTCCGCCTCGAAGCTCGCACCTCTTTACAGCACCTCCACAACCTCACCCGCACCATGCGCCGCTAGCGCAAACACCCACCCCCACACACCGACCCACGTCCTCGTGCCTCCCGCCACGCTCCCGCACCAACGCCCCAAACCCACCCCGTGCCTCACGCCTCCCCTCTCCTGGGACAACAGACACGGCTGCAACCACCGCACGGCACCCGCAGCCTGCGACCACTGTGCCTCCATTCATACAGCCTCTCCCATCGATTTGGACAAAGGACTTTCTCTACTTATTTATTCATTTATTTATTTATTTATTTATTTATTCACTTATTTATTCACTTATTTATGCCACCGAAAATAAAGACCCCTGACAAAACACTTGCCACTGCCTCTCGTCTCACTAACTCTGCAAACTCAGCCTTTGGGCCGGCGGAAAGCCACCTCTACTCAGCACCTACTCCTCTACTCCCAGCCCTGCTCCAGAAAGGGCTCTGCACAGCCCCTACCCGCTCTTCTCACTGCCACCTGCCCAAGCAGGTTTGTGCAGCAACCCCTTTGGAAAAACATTCCCAGCATTTGCCCAACATCACAAAAATAAAGACAGGATAAGGCTGGAAAGCACCACTGCAGCTCATCTGCTTTATCCACAGAGTCCTCCATCCATCCATCCATCCATCCATCCATCCATCCATCCATCCATCCATCCATCCATCCATCCATCCATCCATCCATCCAATCCATGGCTCTCTGACTTAGAGAGAAGGACGTTGTGCGTGCGGGACGGCGTCAAACACTTTGCACAAGTCCCGGCAGACGAGGTCACGCGCTCTGCCCCTATCCACCAATGCTGTAGCCCTACCCACAGATGGTTACCAAAATTGCCAGGAATGGCAACTTTCCCCTTTGGAAAGCCACGCTGCCTGTTACCTATCACCTCTTTGCTTTCCAGACGCCTCAGCTGAGGTTCCAGCAGAAGCAGTGCCAGCGTCTTGCCTGGCACGGAGGTCAGACTGACTCCTTTGTATTCCCGTGCTCTTCTGCTCTCCCCTTTTTAAAAACAAGGGCTATACTTCCCCTCCTCCACAGGTATCAGGGACAAGACACCATTTTTCCAATATGATCCAGGGTGGCCTAGCAACTCCATCTGACAGTTCCCTAAGGACCCGCTAATGAATCTCTTCATGTCCCACAGACTTGCACATGTTCGGGTTCCTAAGATGGTCTCAAACCTCATCCTCTCCTACAGTGGCCTTGGGCTCTTCACTCTTCACACGGGGCTCCCTGCATTTGCCTTCTGCAACTTGGGCAGCGTGGCTGGAGCACTCGCACTGAAGAGGGACGCACAGACGTTGCTGAGAACCTCAGCGTTCTCTTTGCCCAGGACAGCCACGTCTCCCCTTTCCTTACGCACATTATCGCTAACATTCTTTTGCTTGCAAGAGATCTAGCGAAGCCTGCCCTCCCACCCTTGACAGCCCTGGCCAGACTCAATTCTAAAGGGGCCTTGGCAAGCCTAACCTTGTCTCTAGCTTATCGCACCCAGTCCCTGTGTTCCTTTCAGGCCACCTGTCCTCCTTCCCGCTTCCTGAAACTTTCTCTTTTTGCTCAGAGTTTGCCCAGCAGCTCCCTAGCCATCCGTGGATGCCTCCTGGCGTTTTCGCACCAGTTCCCCCTGCTTCAAATGCATCACTCCTCAGCTTGGAGGAAGGGGATCCTTGAAATCCAGCCACATTCTTGGGCCCCTCTGTCCTCCAGGCCTCTATCATCTGGCACTCTGTCAAGTACATCCTTGAAGAGCCCAAAGTCTGCTCTCTCAAGTCCGGGCCAGGGAGTTCACTGGGTGACCGGCTCACTGTCCCGAGGATCTCCTACTCCAACACCCCGTGGTCGCTGCAGCCAAGGCTGCCTTGGAGCACCGTATTCCCCGCCAGCTCCTCCTATTGGTGAGCACACGGCCTCTGTCCTTGCTGGCTCCTCAGTCACTTGCGCAAGGGAGTTGTCAGTGACACATCCCAGAAACCTCCCACGTGGCTTGTGCCCTGCCACGTTGCCTCTCCAAAAGATATCGCTGCGGTTCAAAACCCCACTGAGGCCCAGGGCTTGCAAACGCAAAACCACTACCATCCAGCTATACGGGGCTTCGTCCACTCCATCCTCCCGCATGGATGGGCCTGTACCAGACCCCAACCCCTCTAACATCCCGTGCCTCTGGTTCCCCCTTAACCTGGACCCACAAGCTCTCCAATGGCTCCTCATCCTAACCCAGGAACATTTCCATACTTTCCACTTGCTCACTGAAACACGCACAGCTAAACCCCGCCTCACCTCCACACCCTCTTTTCCCAACTGTCTAAAACCTTCCAATCCAATGCCCCACTCATAGGAGCAATCCCACAATGTCTCCATGAGGCCAGGGAGATCATGCCCGCCCAGGCATGCCTATGCCCTCAACTCCTCTTCCTTCTTCCCCATATTACGTGTGTTTGTGCAAAGGCATCTGAAACTACTGCCAAGTCTTCTCTACTTCACTCAAACGGGCCGGGCCCAGCTCCCTCAGCCTTTCTCACAAGCGATGCGCTCCCGTCCCCTCTGCGTCTACAGGGCTGGCCTGCCCCTCCAAGATCTCCACACCTCCCATGGACTAAAGAGCCCGGAACAGGACACCACCGCTCCAGGGCAGGGCTCTGGCAATCCCAAAACACAACGCATTTTGCCGCACGGGGGACAGTCTCATTTTGTTCTCTGCCTGCCTCCTCCACCGAAGCAGGGAAAACACAACCATGCCCTCACTCTGGGGCCAAACACATGGGACAACAGACACAGAGCAAGCAACACAGCAGCAGCAAAGCTCCTCCTTTCTTCCTAATCCTTCTTCACTCAAGCCTATTTTTTAATGTCTTGTTGCCCTGCCTCCTCAGCTTCCAAGACTGCAGCGAGGCCACCTCCACGCAAGAACACCTCCAGGCCTCCAGCGCTCACACCCACACACACACGCCCTTGTACACTGCCACTACCCCCGGGCCCCTGCTGCAAGAGGGGCATCCCCAGGCCCGGCCCACTGACGTCACTGCTCATCCCTTGCAAGCACGAAAGGGAAACGCTGCCTAAGAGGAAAATAAAGGCAAGCCACAAAGTGAAAGGAAAAGTGACCACGGCCACCACCAGGGCACTGCAGGTGGAAAAGATGCTTGGGCACAAAGAGAAACTTCAGCTGCACAGCACAGGCCTTGCAGCTGGCCCTGCAGCTGACCAAGAACACCCAACAACCCTCCCCGACACAGCTGACCCCGACGCCTCCGACCCAGCGCTTTCATAACCCCACTCACCCACTACTGCCACCCCACTGCCACCACAATCCCCAACCACGGACACCCCAACAAACCACTGCCCCGAGACCACCACAGCCACCAGCCCAGACTGGAAACCACGGGCGGGAACTCCCAGCAATCAGAAAGCGATGAAGGGAAAGCTGCCGCGATACAAAGCCGCACACCCGGCAGCACCCCAAGCACAGCCACCACCAGCACCAGCGCCGAGCCTCACCAGCCTCCTGCCCAGCACCACCCCACAGCACCCACAGACCCACCATGGCTGCGCCCAACGCCCCACAGCCACGCCTGCCGCACGCCGCCCCGGCACTCCTGCTCCTCCTCACGGCTCTCGCCACCACCCGCGCCTGCCAACAGCTCTGGACACACGACGACACCTTCCCTGGCGACGCACTCCGCCTCCTCCAGGACGTGGCTCCCGGCCACGCACAGCCCTGCCACCTCCAAGAGCCGCCCTTCTTCCCCGACACCCTCCTCCACAACAACCTCCGCCCGCACCAAGCCGCCGCCACTGCCCTACGCATCCTCCAGAACCTCTTCCACACCCTCGGCACCAACAGCACCCACCAGCACTGGCACAGCCAGGCTCGCAACGACCTCCTCAACAAACTCCAGCACTACATCCACCACCTCGAGCAATGCCTCCCCGACAACGCCACGCTCTTCAAAGGACCACGCAACCCGCTGCTCACCATCAACAAGTACTTCAGGGACATCCAACTCTTCCTCCACGCCCACAACCACAGCGCCTGCGCCTGGGAACACGTCCGCCTCGAAGCTCGCACCTCTTTACAGCACCTCCACAACCTCACCCGCACCATGCGCCGCTAGCGCAAACACCCACCCCCACACACCGACCCACGTCCACGTGCCTCCCGCCACGCTCCCGCACCAACGCCCCAAACCCACCCCGTGCCTCACGCCTCCCCTCTCCTGGGACAACAGACACGGCTGCAACCACCGCACGGCACCCGCAGCCTGCGACCACTGCGCCTCCATTCATACAGCCTCTCCCATCGATTTGGACAAAGGACTTTCTCTACTTATTTATTCATTCATTTATTTATTTATTTATTTATTCACTTATTTATTCACTTATTTATGCCACCGAAAATAAAGACCCCTGACAAAACACTTGCCACTGCCTCTCGTCTCACTAACTCTGCAAACTCAGCCTTTGGGCCGGCGGAAAGCCACCTCTACTCAGCAGCTACTCCTCTACTCCCAGCCCTGCTCCAGAAAGGGCTCTGCACAGCCCCTACCCGCTCTTCTCACTGCCACCTGCCCAAGCAGGTTTGTGCAGCAACCCCTTTGGAAAAACATTCCCAGCATTTGCCCAACATCACAAAAATAAAGACAGGATAAGGCTGGAAAGCACCACTGCAGCTCATCTGCTTTATCCACAGAGTCCTCCATCCATCCATCCATCCATCCATCCATCCATCCATCCATCCATCCATCCATCCATCCATCCAATCCATGGCTCTCTGACTTAGAGAGAAGGACGTTGTGCGTGCGGGACGGCGTCAAACACTTTGCACAAGTCCCAGCAGACGAGGTCACGCGCTCTGCCCCTATCCACCAATGCTGTAGCCCTACCCACAGATGGTTACCAAAATTGCCAGGAATGGCAACTTTCCCCTTTGGAAAGCCACGCTGCCTGTTACCTATCACCTCTTTGCTTTCCAGACGCCTCAGCTGAGGTTCCAGCAGAAGCAGTGCCAGCGTCTTGCCTGGCACGGAGGTCAGACTGACTCCTTTGTATTCCCGTGCTCTTCTGCTCTCCCCTTTTTAAAAACAAGGGCTATACTTCCCCTCCTCCACAGGTATCAGGGACAAGACACCATTTTTCCAATATGATCCAGGGTGGCCTAGCAACTCCATCTGACAGTTCCCTAAGGACCCGCTAATGAATCTCTTCATGTCCCACAGACTTGCACATGTTCGGGTTCCTAAGATGGTCTCAAACCTCATCCTCTCCTACAGTGGCCTTGGGCTCTTCACTCTTCACACGGGGCTCCCTGCATTTGCCTTCTGCAACTTGGGCAGCGTGGCTGGAGCACTCGCACTGAAGAGGGACGCACAGACGTTGCTGAGAACCTCAGCGTTCTCTTTGCCCAGGACAGCCACGTCTCCCCTTTCCTTACGCACATTATCGCTAACATTCTTTTGCTTGCAAGAGATCTAGCGAAGCCTGCCCTCCCACCCTTGACAGCCCTGGCCAGACTCAATTCTAAAGGGGCCTTGGCAAGCCTAACCTTGTCTCTAGCTTACCGCACCCTGTCCCTGTGTTCCTTTCAGGCCACCTGTCCTCCTTCCCGCTTCCTGAAACTTTCTCTTTTTGCTCAGAGTTTGCCCAGCAGCTCCCTAGCCATCCGTGGATGCCTCCTGGCGTTTTCGCACCAGTTCCCCCTGCTTCAAATGCATCACTCCTCAGCTTGGAGGAAGGGGATCCTTGAAATCCAGCCACATTCTTGGGCCCCTCTGTCCTCCAGGCCTCTATCATCTGGCACTCTGTCAAGTACATCCTTGAAGAGCCCAAAGTCTGCTCTCTCAAGTCCGGGCCAGGGAGTTCACTGGGTGACCGGCTCACTGTCCCGAGGATCTCCTACTCCAACACCCCGTGGTCGCTGCAGCCAAGGCTGCCTTGGAGCACCGTATTCCCCGCCAGCTCCTCCTATTGGTGAGCACACGGCCTCTGTCCTTGCTGGCTCCTCAGTCACTTGCGCAAGGGAGTTGTCAGTGACACATCCCAGAAACCTCCCACGTGGCTTGTGCCCTGCCACGTTGCCTCTCCAAAAGATATCGCTGCGGTTCAAAACCCCACTGAGGCCCAGGGCTTGCAAACGCAAAACCACTACCATCCGGCTATACGGGGCTTCGTCCACTCCATCCTCCCGCATGGATGGGCCTGTACCAGACCCCAACCCCTCTAACATCCCGTGCCTCTGGTTCCCCCTTAACCTGGACCCACAAGCTCTCCAATGGCTCCTCATCCTAACCCAGGAACATTTCCATACTTTCCACTTGCTCACTGAAACACGCACAGCTAAACCCCGCCTCACCTCCACACCCTCTTTTCCCAACTGTCTAAAACCTTCCAATCCAATGCCCCACTCATAGGAGCAATCCCACAATGTCTCCATGAGGCCAGGGAGATCATGCCCGCCCAGGCATGCCTATGCCCTCAACTCCTCTTCCTTCTTCCCCATATTACGTGTGTTTGTGCAAAGGCATCTGAAACTACTGCCAAGTCTTCTCTACTTCACTCAAACGGGCCGGGCCCAGCTCCCTCAGCCTTTCTCACAAGCGATGCGCTCCCGTCCCCTCTGCGTCTACAGGGCTGGCCTGCCCCTCCAAGATCTCCACACCTCCCATGGACTAAAGAGCCCGGAACAGGACACCACCGCTCCAGGGCAGGGCTCTGGCAATCCCAAAACACAACGCATTTTGCCGCACGGGGGACAGTCTCATTTTGTTCTCTGCCTGCCTCCTCCACCGAAGCAGGGAAAACACAACCATGCCCTCACTCTGGGGCCAAACACATGGGACAACAGACACAGAGCAAGCAACACAGCAGCAGCAAAGCTCCTCCTTTCTTCCTAATCCTTCTTCACTCAAGCCTATTTTTTAATGTCTTGTTGCCCTGCCTCCTCAGCTTCCAAGACTGCAGCGAGGCCACCTCCACGCAAGAACACCTCCAGGCCTCCAGCGCTCACACCCACACACACACGCCCTTGTACACTGCCACTACCCCCAGGCCCCTGCTGCAAGAGGGGCATCCCCAGGCCCGGCCCACTGACGTCACTGCTCATCCCTTGCAAGCACGAAAGGGAAACGCTGCCTAAGAGGAAAATAAAGGCAAGCCACAAAGTGAAAGGAAAAGTGACCACGGCCACCACCAGGGCACTGCAGGTGGAAAAGATGCTTGGGCACAAAGAGAAACTTCAGCTGCACAGCACAGGCCTTGCAGCTGGCCCTGCAGCTGACCAAGAACACCCAACAACCCTCCCCGACACAGCTGACCCCGACGCCTCCGACCCAGCGCTTTCATAACCCCACTCACCCACTACTGCCACCCCACTGCCACCACAATCCCCAACCACGGACACCCCAACAAACCACTGCCCCGAGACCACCACAGCCACCAGCCCAGACTGGAAACCACGGGCGGGAACTCCCAGCAATCAGAAAGCGATGAAGGGAAAGCTGCCGCGATACAAAGCCGCACACCCGGCACCACCCCAAGCACAGCCACCACCAGCACCAGCGCCGAGCCTCACCAGCCTCCTGCCCAGCACCACCCCACAGCACCCACAGACCCACCATGGCTGCGCCCAACGCCCCACAGCCACGCCTGCCGCACGCCGCCCCGGCACTCCTGCTCCTCCTCACGGCTCTCGCCACCACCCTCGCCTGCCAACAGCTCTGGACACACGACGACACCTTCCCCGGCGACGCACTCCGCCTCCTCCAGGACGTGGCTCCCGGCCACGCACAGCCCTGCCACCTCCAAGAGCCGCCCTTCTTCCCCGACACCCTCCTCCACAACAACCTCCGCCCGCACCAAGCCGCCGCCACCGCCCTACGCATCCTCCAGAACCTCTTCCACACCCTCGGCACCAACAGCACCCGCCAGCACTGGCACAGCCAGGCTCGCAACGACCTCCTCAACAAACTCCAGCACTACATCCACCACCTCGAGCAATGCCTCCCCGACAACGCCACGCTCTTCAAAGGACCACGCAACCCGCTGCTCACCATCAACAAGTACTTCAGGGACATCCAACTCTTCCTCCACGCCCACAACCACAGCGCCTGCGCCTGGGAACACGTCCGCCTCGAAGCTCGCACCTCTTTACAGCACCTCCACAACCTCACCCGCACCATGCGCCGCTAGCGCAAACACCCACCCCCACACACCGACCCACGTCCACGTGCCTCCCGCCACGCTCCCGCACCAACGCCCCAAACCCACCCCGTGCCTCACGCCTCCCCTCTCCTGGGACAACAGACACGGCTGCAACCACCGCACGGCACCCGCAGCCTGCGACCACTGCGCCTCCATTCATACAGCCTCTCCCATCGATTTGGACAAAGGACTTTCTCTACTTATTTATTCATTTATTTATTTATTTATTTATTTATTCACTTATTTATGCCACCGAAAATAAAGACCCCTGACAAAACACTTGCCACTGCCTCTCGTCTCACTAACTCTGCAAACTCAGCCTTTGGGCTGGCGGAAAGCCACCTCTACTCAGCAGCTACTCCTCTACTCCCAGCCCTGCTCCAGAAAGGGCTCTGCACAGCCCCTACCCGCTCTTCTCACTGCCACCTGCCCAAGCAGGTTTGTGCAGCAACCCCTTTGGAAAAACATTCCCAGCATTTGCCCAACATCACAAAAATAAAGACAGGATAAGGCTGGAAAGCACCACTGCAGCTCATCTGCTTTATCCACAGAGTCCTCCATCCATCCCATCCATCCATCCATCCATCCATCCATCCATCCATCCATCCATCCAATCCATGGCTCTCTGACTTAGAGAGAAGGACGTTGTGCGTGCGGGACGGCGTCAAACACTTTGCACAAGTCCCAGCAGACGAGGTCACGCGCTCTGCCCCTATCCACCAATGCTGTAGCCCTACCCACAGATGGTTACCAAAATTGCCAGGAATGGCAACTTTCCCCTTTGGAAAGCCACGCTGCCTGTTACCTATCACCTCTTTGCTTTCCAGACGCCTCAGCTGAGGTTCCAGCAGAAGCAGTGCCAGCGTCTTGCCTAGCACGGAGGTCAGACTGACTCCTTTGTATTCCCGTGCTCTTCTGCTCTCCCCTTTTTAAAAACAAGGGCTATACTTCCCCTCCTCCACAGGTATCAGGGACAAGACACCATTTTTCCAATATGATCCAGGGTGGCCTAGCAACTCCATCTGACAGTTCCCTAAGGACCCGCTAATGAATCTCTTCATGTCCCACAGACTTGCACATGTTCGGGTTCCTAAGATGGTCTCAAACCTCATCCTCTCCTACAGTGGCCTTGGGCTCTTCACTCTTCACACGGGGCTCCCTGCATTTGCCTTCTGCAACTTGGGCAGCGTGGCTGGAGCACTCGCACTGAAGAGGGACGCACAGACGTTGCTGAGAACCTCAGCGTTCTCTTTGCCCAGGACAGCCACGTCTCCCTTTTCCTTACGCACATTATCGCTAACATTCTTTTGCTTGCAAGAGATCTAGCGAAGCCTGCCCTCCCACCCTTGACAGCCCTGGCCAGACTCAATTCTAAAGGGGCCTTGGCAAGCCTAACCTTGTCTCTAGCTTACCGCACCCTGTCCCTGTGTTCCTTTCAGGCCACCTGTCCTCCTTCCCGCTTCCTGAAACTTTCTCTTTTTGCTCAGAGTTTGCCCAGCAGCTCCCTAGCCATCCGTGGATGCCTCCTGGCGTTTTCGCACCAGTTCCCCCTGCTTCAAATGCATCACTCCTCAGCTTGGAGGAAGGGGATCCTTGAAATCCAGCCACATTCTTGGGCCCCTCTGTCCTCCAGGCCTCTATCATCTGGCACTCTGTCAAGTACATCCTTGAAGAGCCCAAAGTCTGCTCTCTCAAGTCCGGGCCAGGGAGTTCACTGGGTGACCGGCTCACTGTCCCGAGGATCTCCTACTCCAACACCCCGTGGTCGCTGCAGCCAAGGCTGCCTTGGAGCACCGTATTCCCCGCCAGCTCCTCCTATTGGTGAGCACACGGCCTCTGTCCTTGCTGGCTCCTCAGTCACTTGCGCAAGGGAGTTGTCAGTGACACATCCCAGAAACCTCCCACGTGGCTTGTGCCCTGCCACGTTGCCTCTCCAAAAGATATCGCTGCGGTTCAAAACCCCACTGAGGCCCAGGGCTTGCAAACGCAAAACCACTACCATCCAGCTATACGGGGCTTCGTCCACTCCATCCTCCCGCATGGATGGGCCTGTACCAGACCCCAACCCCTCTAACATCCCGTGCCTCTGGTTCCCCCTTAACCTGGACCCACAAGCTCTCCAATGGCTCCTCATCCTAACCCAGGAACATTTCCATACTTTCCACTTGCTCACTGAAACACGCACAGCTAAACCCCGCCTCACCTCCACACCCTCTTTTCCCAACTGTCTAAAACCTTCCAATCCAATGCCCCACTCATAGGAGCAATCCCACAATGTCTCCATGAGGCCAGGGAGATCATGCCCGCCCAGGCATGCCTATGCCCTCAACTCCTCTTCCTTCTTCCCCATATTACGTGTGTTTGTGCAAAGGCATCTGAAACTACTGCCAAGTCTTCTCTACTTCACTCAAACGGGCCGGGCCCAGCTCCCTCAGCCTTTCTCACAAGCGATGCGCTCCCGTCCCCTCTGCGTCTACAGGGCTGGCCTGCCCCTCCAAGATCTCCACACCTCCCATGGACTAAAGAGCCCGGAACAGGACACCACCGCTCCAGGGCAGGGCTCTGGCAATCCCAAAACACAACGCATTTTGCCGCACGGGGGACAGTCTCATTTTGTTCTCTGCCTGCCTCCTCCACCGAAGCAGGGAAAACACAACCATGCCCTCACTCTGGGGCCAAACACATGGGACAACAGACACAGAGCAAGCAACACAGCAGCAGCAAAGCTCCTCCTTTCTTCCTAATCCTTCTTCACTCAAGCCTATTTTTTAATGTCTTGTTGCCCTGCCTCCTCAGCTTCCAAGACTGCAGCGAGGCCACCTCCACGCAAGAACACCTCCAGGCCTCCAGCGCTCACACCCACACACACACGCCCTTGTACACTGCCACTACCCCCGGGCCCCTGCTGCAAGAGGGGCATCCCCAGGCCCGGCCCACTGACGTCACTGCTCATCCCTTGCAAGCACGAAAGGGAAACGCTGCCTAAGAGGAAAATAAAGGCAAGCCACAAAGTGAAAGGAAAAGTGACCACGGCCACCACCAGGGCACTGCAGGTGGAAAAGATGCTTGGGCACAAAGAGAAACTTCAGCTGCACAGCACAGGCCTTGCAGCTGGCCCTGCAGCTGACCAAGAACACCCAACAACCCTCCCCGACACAGCTGACCCCGACGCCTCCGACCCAGCGCTTTCATAACCCCACTCACCCACTACTGCCACCCCACTGCCACCACAATCCCCAACCACGGACACCCCAACAAACCACTGCCCCGAGACCACCACAGCCACCAGCCCAGACTGGAAACCACGGGCGGGAACTCCCAGCAATCAGAAAGCGATGAAGGGAAAGCTGCCGCGATACAAAGCCGCACACCCGGCAGCACCCCAAGCACAGCCACCACCAGCACCAGCGCCGAGCCTCACCAGCCTCCTGCCCAGCACCACCCCACAGCACCCACAGACCCACCATGGCTGCGCCCAACGCCCCACAGCCACGCCTGCCGCACGCCGCCCCGGCACTCCTGCTCCTCCTCACGGCTCTCGCCACCACCCGCGCCTGCCAACAGCTCTGGACACACGACGACACCTTCCCTGGCGACGCACTCCGCCTCCTCCAGGACGTGGCTCCCGGCCACGCACAGCCCTGCCACCTCCAAGAGCCGCCCTTCTTCCCCGACACCCTCCTCCACAACAACCTCCGCCCGCACCAAGCCGCCGCCACTGCCCTACGCATCCTCCAGAACCTCTTCCACACCCTCGGCACCAACAGCACCCACCAGCACTGGCACAGCCAGGCTCGCAACGACCTCCTCAACAAACTCCAGCACTACATCCACCACCTCGAGCAATGCCTCCCCGACAACGCCACGCTCTTCAAAGGACCACGCAACCCGCTGCTCACCATCAACAAGTACTTCAGGGACATCCAACTCTTCCTCCACGCCCACAACCACAGCGCCTGCGCCTGGGAACACGTCCGCCTCGAAGCTCGCACCTCTTTACAGCACCTCCACAACCTCACCCGCACCATGCGCCGCTAGCGCAAACACCCACCCCCACACACCGACCCACGTCCACGTGCCTCCCGCCACGCTCCCGCACCAACGCCCCAAACCCACCCCGTGCCTCACGCCTCCCCTCTCCTGGGACAACAGACACGGCTGCAACCACCGCACGGCACCCGCAGCCTGCGACCACTGCGCCTCCATTCATACAGCCTCTCCCATCGATTTGGACAAAGGACTTTCTCTACTTATTTATTCATTCATTTATTTATTTATTTATTTATTCACTTATTTATTCACTTATTTATGCCACCGAAAATAAAGACCCCTGACAAAACACTTGCCACTGCCTCTCGTCTCACTAACTCTGCAAACTCAGCCTTTGGGCCGGCGGAAAGCCACCTCTACTCAGCAGCTACTCCTCTACTCCCAGCCCTGCTCCAGAAAGGGCTCTGCACAGCCCCTACCCGCTCTTCTCACTGCCACCTGCCCAAGCAGGTTTGTGCAGCAACCCCTTTGGAAAAACATTCCCAGCATTTGCCCAACATCACAAAAATAAAGACAGGATAAGGCTGGAAAGCACCACTGCAGCTCATCTGCTTTATCCACAGAGTCCTCCATCCATCCATCCATCCATCCATCCATCCATCCATCCATCCATCCATCCATCCATCCATCCATCCATCCAATCCATGGCTCTCTGACTTAGAGAGAAGGACGTTGTGCGTGCGGGACGGCGTCAAACACTTTGCACAAGTCCCAGCAGACGAGGTCACGCGCTCTGCCCCTATCCACCAATGCTGTAGCCCTACCCACAGATGGTTACCAAAATTGCCAGGAATGGCAACTTTCCCCTTTGGAAAGCCACGCTGCCTGTTACCTATCACCTCTTTGCTTTCCAGACGCCTCAGCTGAGGTTCCAGCAGAAGCAGTGCCAGCGTCTTGCCTGGCACGGAGGTCAGACTGACTCCTTTGTATTCCCGTGCTCTTCTGCTCTCCCCTTTTTAAAAACAAGGGCTATACTTCCCCTCCTCCACAGGTATCAGGGACAAGACACCATTTTTCCAATATGATCCAGGGTGGCCTAGCAACTCCATCTGACAGTTCCCTAAGGACCCGCTAATGAATCTCTTCATGTCCCACAGACTTGCACATGTTCGGGTTCCTAAGATGGTCTCAAACCTCATCCTCTCCTACAGTGGCCTTGGGCTCTTCACTCTTCACACGGGGCTCCCTGCATTTGCCTTCTGCAACTTGGGCAGCGTGGCTGGAGCACTCGCACTGAAGAGGGACGCACAGACGTTGCTGAGAACCTCAGCGTTCTCTTTGCCCAGGACAGCCACGTCTCCCCTTTCCTTACGCACATTATCGCTAACATTCTTTTGCTTGCAAGAGATCTAGCGAAGCCTGCCCTCCCACCCTTGACAGCCCTGGCCAGACTCAATTCTAAAGGGGCCTTGGCAAGCCTAACCTTGTCTCTAGCTTACCGCACCCTGTCCCTGTGTTCCTTTCAGGCCACCTGTCCTCCTTCCCGCTTCCTGAAACTTTCTCTTTTTGCTCAGAGTTTGCCCAGCAGCTCCCTAGCCATCCGTGGATGCCTCCTGGCGTTTTCGCACCAGTTCCCCCTGCTTCAAATGCATCACTCCTCAGCTTGGAGGAAGGGGATCCTTGAAATCCAGCCACATTCTTGGGCCCCTCTGTCCTCCAGGCCTCTATCATCTGGCACTCTGTCAAGTACATCCTTGAAGAGCCCAAAGTCTGCTCTCTCAAGTCCGGGCCAGGGAGTTCACTGGGTGACCGGCTCACTGTCCCGAGGATCTCCTACTCCAACACCCCGTGGTCGCTGCAGCCAAGGCTGCCTTGGAGCACCGTATTCCCCGCCAGCTCCTCCTATTGGTGAGCACACGGCCTCTGTCCTTGCTGGCTCCTCAGTCACTTGCGCAAGGGAGTTGTCAGTGACACATCCCAGAAACCTCCCACGTGGCTTGTGCCCTGCCACGTTGCCTCTCCAAAAGATATCGCTGCGGTTCAAAACCCCACTGAGGCCCAGGGCTTGCAAACGCAAAACCACTACCATCCGGCTATACGGGGCTTCGTCCACTCCATCCTCCCGCATGGATGGGCCTGTACCAGACCCCAACCCCTCTAACATCCCGTGCCTCTGGTTCCCCCTTAACCTGGACCCACAAGCTCTCCAATGGCTCCTCATCCTAACCCAGGAACATTTCCATACTTTCCACTTGCTCACTGAAACACGCACAGCTAAACCCCGCCTCACCTCCACACCCTCTTTTCCCAACTGTCTAAAACCTTCCAATCCAATGCCCCACTCATAGGAGCAATCCCACAATGTCTCCATGAGGCCAGGGAGATCATGCCCGCCCAGGCATGCCTATGCCCTCAACTCCTCTTCCTTCTTCCCCATATTACGTGTGTTTGTGCAAAGGCATCTGAAACTACTGCCAAGTCTTCTCTACTTCACTCAAACGGGCCGGGCCCAGCTCCCTCAGCCTTTCTCACAAGCGATGCGCTCCCGTCCCCTCTGCGTCTACAGGGCTGGCCTGCCCCTCCAAGATCTCCACACCTCCCATGGACTAAAGAGCCCGGAACAGGACACCACCGCTCCAGGGCAGGGCTCTGGCAATCCCAAAACACAACGCATTTTGCCGCACGGGGGACAGTCTCATTTTGTTCTCTGCCTGCCTCCTCCACCGAAGCAGGGAAAACACAACCATGCCCTCACTCTGGGGCCAAACACATGGGACAACAGACACAGAGCAAGCAACACAGCAGCAGCAAAGCTCCTCCTTTCTTCCTAATCCTTCTTCACTCAAGCCTATTTTTTAATGTCTTGTTGCCCTGCCTCCTCAGCTTCCAAGACTGCAGCGAGGCCACCTCCACGCAAGAACACCTCCAGGCCTCCAGCGCTCACACCCACACACACACGCCCTTGTACACTGCCACTACCCCCGGGCCCCTGCTGCAAGAGGGGCATCCCCAGGCCTGGCCCACTGACGTCACTGCTCATCCCTTGCAAGCACGAAAGGGAAACGCTGCCTAAGAGGAAAATAAAGGCAAGCCACAAAGTGAAAGGAAAAGTGACCACGGCCACCACCAGGGCACTGCAGGTGGAAAAGATGCTTGGGCACAAAGAGAAACTTCAGCTGCACAGCACAGGCCTTGCAGCTGGCCCTGCAGCTGACCAAGAACACCCAACAACCCTCCCCGACACAGCTGACCCCGACGCCTCCGACCCAGCGCTTTCATAACCCCACTCACCCACTACTGCCACCCCACTGCCACCACAATCCCCAACCACGGACACCCCAACAAACCACTGCCCCGAGACCACCACAGCCACCAGCCCAGACTGGAAACCACGGGCGGGAACTCCCAGCAATCAGAAAGCGATGAAGGGAAAGCTGCCGCGATACAAAGCCGCACACCCGGCACCACCCCAAGCACAGCCACCACCAGCACCAGCGCCGAGCCTCACCAGCCTCCTGCCCAGCACCACCCCACAGCACCCACAGACCCACCATGGCTGCGCCCAACGCCCCACAGCCACGCCTGCCGCACGCCGCCCCGGCACTCCTGCTCCTCCTCACAGCTCTCGCCACCACCCTCGCCTGCCAACAGCTCTGGACACACGACGACACCTTCCCCGGCGACGCACTCCGCCTCCTCCAGGACGTGGCTCCCGGCCACGCACAGCCCTGCCACCTCCAAGAGCCGCCCTTCTTCCCCGACACCCTCCTCCACAACAACCTCCGCCCGCACCAAGCCGCCGCCACCGCCCTACGCATCCTCCAGAACCTCTTCCACACCCTCGGCACCAACAGCACCCGCCAGCACTGGCACAGCCAGGCTCGCAACGACCTCCTCAACAAACTCCAGCACTACATCCACCACCTCGAGCAATGCCTCCCCGACAACGCCACGCTCTTCAAAGGACCACGCAACCCGCTGCTCACCATCAACAAGTACTTCAGGGACATCCAACTCTTCCTCCACGCCCACAACCACAGCGCCTGCGCCTGGGAACACGTCCGCCTCGAAGCTCGCACCTCTTTACAGCACCTCCACAACCTCACCCGCACCATGCGCCGCTAGCGCAAACACCCACCCCCACACACCGACCCACGTCCTCGTGCCTCCCGCCACGCTCCCGCACCAACGCCCCAAACCCACCCCGTGCCTCACGCCTCCCCTCTCCTGGGACAACAGACACGGCTGCAACCACCGCACGGCACCCGCAGCCTGCGACCACTGCGCCTCCATTCATACAGCCTCTCCCATCGATTTGGACAAAGGACTTTCTCTACTTATTTATTCATTCATTTATTTATTTATTTATTTATTCACTTATTTATTCACTTATTTATGCCACCGAAAATAAAGACCCCTGACAAAACACTTGCCACTGCCTCTCGTCTCACTAACTCTGCAAACTCAGCCTTTGGGCCGGCGGAAAGCCACCTCTACTCAGCACCTACTCCTCTACTCCCAGCCCTGCTCCAGAAAGGGCTCTGCACAGCCCCTACCCGCTCTTCTCACTGCCACCTGCCCAAGCAGGTTTGTGCAGCAACCCCTTTGGAAAAACATTCCCAGCATTTGCCCAACATCACAAAAATAAAGACAGGATAAGGCTGGAAAGCACCACTGCAGCTCATCTGCTTTATCCACAGAGTCCTCCATCCATCCATCCATCCATCCATCCATCCATCCATCCATCCATCCATCCATCCAATCCATGGCTCTCTGACTTAGAGAGAAGGACGTTGTGCGTGCGGGACGGCGTCAAACACTTTGCACAAGTCCCGGCAGACGAGGTCACGCGCTCTGCCCCTATCCACCAATGCTGTAGCCCTACCCACAGATGGTTACCAAAATTGCCAGGAATGGCAACTTTCCCCTTTGGAAAGCCACGCTGCCTGTTACCTATCACCTCTTTGCTTTCCAGACGCCTCAGCTGAGGTTCCAGCAGAAGCAGTGCCAGCGTCTTGCCTGGCACGGAGGTCAGACTGACTCCTTTGTATTCCCGTGCTCTTCTGCTCTCCCCTTTTTAAAAACAAGGGCTATACTTCCCCTCCTCCACAGGTATCAGGGACAAGACACCATTTTTCCAATATGATCCAGGGTGGCCTAGCAACTCCATCTGACAGTTCCCTAAGGACCCGCTAATGAATCTCTTCATGTCCCACAGACTTGCACATGTTCGGGTTCCTAAGATGGTCTCAAACCTCATCCTCTCCTACAGTGGCCTTGGGCTCTTCACTCTTCACACGGGGCTCCCTGCATTTGCCTTCTGCAACTTGGGCAGCACGGCTGGAGCACTCGCACTGAAGAGGGACGCACAGACGTTGCTGAGAACCTCAGCGTTCTCTTTGCCCAGGACAGCCACGTCTCCCCTTTCCTTACGCACATTATCGCTAACATTCTTTTGCTTGCAAGAGATCTAGCGAAGCCTGCCCTCCCACCCTTGACAGCCCTGGCCAGACTCAATTCTAAAGGGGCCTTGGCAAGCCTAACCTTGTCTCTAGCTTACCGCACCCTGTCCCTGTGTTCCTTTCAGGCCACCTGTCCTCCTTCCCGCTTCCTGAAACTTTCTCTTTTTGCTCAGAGTTTGCCCAGCAGCTCCCTAGCCATCCGTGGATGCCTCCTGGCGTTTTCGCACCAGTTCCCCCTGCTTCAAATGCATCACTCCTCAGCTTGGAGGAAGGGGATCCTTGAAATCCAGCCACATTCTTGGGCCCCTCTGTCCTCCAGGCCTCTATCATCTGGCACTCTGTCAAGTACATCCTTGAAGAGCCCAAAGTCTGCTCTCTCAAGTCCGGGCCAGGGAGTTCACTGGGTGACCGGCTCACTGTCCCGAGGATCTCCTACTCCAACACCCCGTGGTCGCTGCAGCCAAGGCTGCCTTGGAGCACCGTATTCCCCGCCAGCTCCTCCTATTGGTGAGCACACGGCCTCTGTCCTTGCTGGCTCCTCAGTCACTTGCGCAAGGGAGTTGTCAGTGACACATCCCAGAAACCTCCCACGTGGCTTGTGCCCTGCCACGTTGCCTCTCCAAAAGATATCGCTGCGGTTCAAAACCCCACTGAGGCCCAGGGCTTGCAAACGCAAAACCACTACCATCCAGCTATACGGGGCTTCGTCCACTCCATCCTCCCGCATGGATGGGCCTGTACCAGACCCCAACCCCTCTAACATCCCGTGCCTCTGGTTCCCCCTTAACCTGGACCCACAAGCTCTCCAATGGCTCCTCATCCTAACCCAGGAACATTTCCATACTTTCCACTTGCTCACTGAAACACGCACAGCTAAACCCCGCCTCACCTCCACACCCTCTTTTCCCAACTGTCTAAAACCTTCCAATCCAATGCCCCACTCATAGGAGCAATCCCACAATGTCTCCATGAGGCCAGGGAGATCATGCCCGCCCAGGCATGCCTGTGCCCTCAACTCCTCTTCCTTCTTCCCCATATTACGTGTGTTTGTGCAAAGGCATCTGAAACTACTGCCAAGTCTTCTCTACTTCACTCAAACGGGCCGGGCCCAGCTCCCTCAGCCTTTCTCACAAGCGATGCGCTCCCGTCCCCTCTGCGTCTACAGGGCTGGCCTGCCCCTCCAAGATCTCCACACCTCCCATGGACTAAAGAGCCCGGAACAGGACACCACCGCTCCAGGGCAGGGCTCTGGCAATCCCAAAACACAACGCATTTTGCCGCACGGGGGACAGTCTCATTTTGTTCTCTGCCTGCCTCCTCCACAGAAGCAGGGAAAACACAACCATGCCCTCACTCTGGGGCCAAACACATGGGACAACAGACACAGAGCAAGCAACACAGCAGCAGCAAAGCTCCTCCTTTCTTCCTAATCCTTCTTCACTCAAGCCTATTTTTTAATGTCTTGTTGCCCTGCCTCCTCAGCTTCCAAGACTGCAGCGAGGCCACCTCCACGCAAGAACACCTCCAGGCCTCCAGCGCTCACACCCACACACACACGCCCTTGTACACTGCCACTACCCCCGGGCCCCTGCTGCAAGAGGGGCATCCCCAGGCCTGGCCCACTGACGTCACTGCTCATCCCTTGCAAGCACGAAAGGGAAACGCTGCCTAAGAGGAAAATAAAGGCAAGCCACAAAGTGAAAGGAAAAGTGACCACGGCCACCACCAGGGCACTGCAGGTGGAAAAGATGCTTGGGCACAAAGAGAAACTTCAGCTGCACAGCACAGGCCTTGCAGCTGGCCCTGCAGCTGACCAAGAACACCCAACAACCCTCCCCGACACAGCTGACCCCGACGCCTCCGACCCAGCGCTTTCATAACCCCACTCACCCACTACTGCCACCCCACTGCCACCACAATCCCCAACCACGGACACCCCAACAAACCACTGCCCTGAGACCACCACAGCCACCAGCCCAGACTGGAAACCACGGGCGGGAACTCCCAGCAATCAGAAAGCGATGAAGGGAAAGCTGCCGCGATACAAAGCCGCACACCCGGCACCACCCCAAGCACAGCCACCACCAGCACCAGCGCCGAGCCTCACCAGCCTCCTGCCCAGCACCACCCCACAGCACCCACAGACCCACCATGGCTGCGCCCAACGCCCCACAGCCACGCCTGCCGCACGCCGCCCCGGCACTCCTGCTCCTCCTCACGGCTCTCGCCACCACCCTCGCCTGCCAACAGCTCTGGACACACGACGACACCTTCCCCGGCGACGCACTCCGCCTCCTCCAGGACGTGGCTCCCGGCCACGCACAGCCCTGCCACCTCCAAGAGCCGCCCTTCTTCCCCGACACCCTCCTCCACAACAACCTCCGCCCGCACCAAGCCGCCGCCACCGCCCTACGCATCCTCCAGAACCTCTTCCACACCCTCGGCACCAACAGCACCCGCCAGCACTGGCACAGCCAGGCTCGCAACGACCTCCTCAACAAACTCCAGCACTACATCCACCACCTCGAGCAATGCCTCCCCGACAACGCCACGCTCTTCAAAGGACCACGCAACCCGCTGCTCACCATCAACAAGTACTTCAGGGACATCCAACTCTTCCTCCACGCCCACAACCACAGCGCCTGCGCCTGGGAACACGTCCGCCTCGAAGCTCGCACCTCTTTACAGCACCTCCACAACCTCACCCGCACCATGCGCCGCTAGCGCAAACACCCACCCCCACACACCGACCCACGTCCTCGTGCCTCCCGCCACGCTCCCGCACCAACGCCCCAAACCCACCCCGTGCCTCACGCCTCCCCTCTCCTGGGACAACAGACACGGCTGCAACCACCGCACGGCACCCGCAGCCTGCGACCACTGTGCCTCCATTCATACAGCCTCTCCCATCGATTTGGACAAAGGACTTTCTCTACTTATTTATTCATTTATTTATTTATTTATTTATTTATTCACTTATTTATTCACTTATTTATGCCACCGAAAATAAAGACCCCTGACAAAACACTTGCCACTGCCTCTCGTCTCACTAACTCTGCAAACTCAGCCTTTGGGCCGGCGGAAAGCCACCTCTACTCAGCACCTACTCCTCTACTCCCAGCCCTGCTCCAGAAAGGGCTCTGCACAGCCCCTACCCGCTCTTCTCACTGCCACCTGCCCAAGCAGGTTTGTGCAGCAACCCCTTTGGAAAAACATTCCCAGCATTTGCCCAACATCACAAAAATAAAGACAGGATAAGGCTGGAAAGCACCACTGCAGCTCATCTGCTTTATCCACAGAGTCCTCCATCCATCCATCCATCCATCCATCCATCCATCCATCCATCCATCCATCCATCCATCCATCCATCCATCCATCCATCCATCCATCCATCCATCCATCCAATCCATGGCTCTCTGACTTAGAGAGAAGGACGTTGTGCGTGCGGGACGGCGTCAAACACTTTGCACAAGTCCCGGCAGACGAGGTCACGCGCTCTGCCCCTATCCACCAATGCTGTAGCCCTACCCACAGATGGTTACCAAAATTGCCAGGAATGGCAACTTTCCCCTTTGGAAAGCCACGCTGCCTGTTACCTATCACCTCTTTGCTTTCCAGACGCCTCAGCTGAGGTTCCAGCAGAAGCAGTGCCAGCGTCTTGCCTGGCACGGAGGTCAGACTGACTCCTTTGTATTCCCGTGCTCTTCTGCTCTCCCCTTTTTAAAAACAAGGGCTATACTTCCCCTCCTCCACAGGTATCAGGGACAAGACACCATTTTTCCAATATGATCCAGGGTGGCCTAGCAACTCCATCTGACAGTTCCCTAAGGACCCGCTAATGAATCTCTTCATGTCCCACAGACTTGCACATGTTCGGGTTCCTAAGATGGTCTCAAACCTCATCCTCTCCTACAGTGGCCTTGGGCTCTTCACTCTTCACACGGGGCTCCCTGCATTTGCCTTCTGCAACTTGGGCAGCGTGGCTGGAGCACTCGCACTGAAGAGGGACGCACAGACGTTGCTGAGAACCTCAGCGTTCTCTTTGCCCAGGACAGCCACGTCTCCCCTTTCCTTACGCACATTATCGCTAACATTCTTTTGCTTGCAAGAGATCTAGCGAAGCCTGCCCTCCCACCCTTGACAGCCCTGGCCAGACTCAATTCTAAAGGGGCCTTGGCAAGCCTAACCTTGTCTCTAGCTTATCGCACCCACTCCTTGTGTTCCTTTCAGGCCACCTGTCCTCCTTCCCGCTTCCTGAAACTTTCTCTTTTTGCTCAGAGTTTGCCCAGCAGCTCCCTAGCCATCCGTGGATGCCTCCTGGCGTTTTCGCACCAGTTCCCCCTGCTTCAAATGCATCACTCCTCAGCTTGGAGGAAGGGGATCCTTGAAATCCAGCCACATTCTTGGGCCCCTCTGTCCTCCAGGCCTCTATCATCTGGCACTCTGTCAAGTACATCCTTGAAGAGCCCAAAGTCTGCTCTCTCAAGTCCGGGCCAGGGAGTTCACTGGGTGACCGGCTCACTGTCCCGAGGATCTCCTACTCCAACACCCCGTGGTCGCTGCAGCCAAGGCTGCCTTGGAGCACCGTATTCCCCGCCAGCTCCTCCTATTGGTGAGCACACGGCCTCTGTCCTTGCTGGCTCCTCAGTCACTTGCGCAAGGGAGTTGTCAGTGACACATCCCAGAAACCTCCCACGTGGCTTGTGCCCTGCCACGTTGCCTCTCCAAAAGATATCGCTGCGGTTCAAAACCCCACTGAGGCCCAGGGCTTGCAAACGCAAAACCACTACCATCCAGCTATACGGGGCTTCGTCCACTCCATCCTCCCGCATGGATGGGCCTGTACCAGACCCCAACCCCTCTAACATCCCGTGCCTCTGGTTCCCCCTTAACCTGGACCCACAAGCTCTCCAATGGCTCCTCATCCTAACCCAGGAACATTTCCATACTTTCCACTTGCTCACTGAAACACGCACAGCTAAACCCCGCCTCACCTCCACACCCTCTTTTCCCAACTGTCTAAAACCTTCCAATCCAATGCCCCACTCATAGGAGCAATCCCACAATGTCTCCATGAGGCCAGGGAGATCATGCCCGCCCAGGCATGCCTATGCCCTCAACTCCTCTTCCTTCTTCCCCATATTACGTGTGTTTGTGCAAAGGCATCTGAAACTACTGCCAAGTCTTCTCTACTTCACTCAAACGGGCCGGGCCCAGCTCCCTCAGCCTTTCTCACAAGCGATGCGCTCCCGTCCCCTCTGCGTCTACAGGGCTGGCCTGCCCCTCCAAGATCTCCACACCTCCCATGGACTAAAGAGCCCGGAACAGGACACCACCGCTCCAGGGCAGGGCTCTGGCAATCCCAAAACACAACGCATTTTGCCGCACGGGGGACAGTCTCATTTTGTTCTCTGCCTGCCTCCTCCACCGAAGCAGGGAAAACACAACCATGCCCTCACTCTGGGGCCAAACACATGGGACAACAGACACAGAGCAAGCAACACAGCAGCAGCAAAGCTCCTCCTTTCTTCCTAATCCTTCTTCACTCAAGCCTATTTTTTAATGTCTTGTTGCCCTGCCTCCTCAGCTTCCAAGACTGCAGCGAGGCCACCTCCACGCAAGAACACCTCCAGGCCTCCAGCGCTCACACCCACACACACACGCCCTTGTACACTGCCACTACCCCCGGGCCCCTGCTGCAAGAGGGGCATCCCCAGGCCCGGCCCACTGACGTCACTGCTCATCCCTTGCAAGCACGAAAGGGAAACGCTGCCTAAGAGGAAAATAAAGGCAAGCCACAAAGTGAAAGGAAAAGTGACCACGGCCACCACCAGGGCACTGCAGGTGGAAAAGATGCTTGGGCACAAAGAGAAACTTCAGCTGCACAGCACAGGCCTTGCAGCTGGCCCTGCAGCTGACCAAGAACACCCAACAACCCTCCCCGACACAGCTGACCCCGACGCCTCCGACCCAGCGCTTTCATAACCCCACTCACCCACTACTGCCACCCCACTGCCACCACAATCCCCAACCACGGACACCCCAACAAACCACTGCCCCGAGACCACCACAGCCACCAGCCCAGACTGGAAACCACGGGCGGGAACTCCCAGCAATCAGAAAGCGATGAAGGGAAAGCTGCCGCGATACAAAGCCGCACACCCGGCAGCACCCCAAGCACAGCCACCACCAGCACCAGCGCCGAGCCTCACCAGCCTCCTGCCCAGCACCACCCCACAGCACCCACAGACCCACCATGGCTGCGCCCAACGCCCCACAGCCACGCCTGCCGCACGCCGCCCCGGCACTCCTGCTCCTCCTCACGGCTCTCGCCACCACCCGCGCCTGCCAACAGCTCTGGACACACGACGACACCTTCCCTGGCGACGCACTCCGCCTCCTCCAGGACGTGGCTCCCGGCCACGCACAGCCCTGCCACCTCCAAGAGCCGCCCTTCTTCCCCGACACCCTCCTCCACAACAACCTCCGCCCGCACCAAGCCGCCGCCACTGCCCTACGCATCCTCCAGAACCTCTTCCACACCCTCGGCACCAACAGCACCCACCAGCACTGGCACAGCCAGGCTCGCAACGACCTCCTCAACAAACTCCAGCACTACATCCACCACCTCGAGCAATGCCTCCCCGACAACGCCACGCTCTTCAAAGGACCACGCAACCCGCTGCTCACCATCAACAAGTACTTCAGGGACATCCAACTCTTCCTCCACGCCCACAACCACAGCGCCTGCGCCTGGGAACACGTCCGCCTCGAAGCTCGCACCTCTTTACAGCACCTCCACAACCTCACCCGCACCATGCGCCGCTAGCGCAAACACCCACCCCCACACACCGACCCACGTCCACGTGCCTCCCGCCACGCTCCCGCACCAACGCCCCAAACCCACCCCGTGCCTCACGCCTCCCCTCTCCTGGGACAACAGACACGGCTGCAACCACCGCACGGCACCCGCAGCCTGCGACCACTGCGCCTCCATTCATACAGCCTCTCCCATCGATTTGGACAAAGGACTTTCTCTACTTATTTATTCATTCATTTATTTATTTATTTATTTATTCACTTATTTATTCACTTATTTATGCCACCGAAAATAAAGACCCCTGACAAAACACTTGCCACTGCCTCTCGTCTCACTAACTCTGCAAACTCAGCCTTTGGGCCGGCGGAAAGCCACCTCTACTCAGCAGCTACTCCTCTACTCCCAGCCCTGCTCCAGAAAGGGCTCTGCACAGCCCCTACCCGCTCTTCTCACTGCCACCTGCCCAAGCAGGTTTGTGCAGCAACCCCTTTGGAAAAACATTCCCAGCATTTGCCCAACATCACAAAAATAAAGACAGGATAAGGCTGGAAAGCACCACTGCAGCTCATCTGCTTTATCCACAGAGTCCTCCATCCATCCATCCATCCATCCATCCATCCATCCATCCATCCATCCATCCATCCATCCATCCATCCAATCCATGGCTCTCTGACTTAGAGAGAAGGACGTTGTGCGTGCGGGACGGCGTCAAACACTTTGCACAAGTCCCAGCAGACGAGGTCACGCGCTCTGCCCCTATCCACCAATGCTGTAGCCCTACCCACAGATGGTTACCAAAATTGCCAGGAATGGCAACTTTCCCCTTTGGAAAGCCACGCTGCCTGTTACCTATCACCTCTTTGCTTTCCAGACGCCTCAGCTGAGGTTCCAGCAGAAGCAGTGCCAGCGTCTTGCCTGGCACGGAGGTCAGACTGACTCCTTTGTATTCCCGTGCTCTTCTGCTCTCCCCTTTTTAAAAACAAGGGCTATACTTCCCCTCCTCCACAGGTATCAGGGACAAGACACCATTTTTCCAATATGATCCAGGGTGGCCTAGCAACTCCATCTGACAGTTCCCTAAGGACCCGCTAATGAATCTCTTCATGTCCCACAGACTTGCACATGTTCGGGTTCCTAAGATGGTCTCAAACCTCATCCTCTCCTACAGTGGCCTTGGGCTCTTCACTCTTCACACGGGGCTCCCTGCATTTGCCTTCTGCAACTTGGGCAGCGTGGCTGGAGCACTCGCACTGAAGAGGGATGCACAGACGTTGCTGAGAACCTCAGCGTTCTCTTTGCCCAGGACAGCCACGTCTCCCCTTTCCTTACGCACATTATCGCTAACATTCTTTTGCTTGCAAGAGATCTAGCGAAGCCTGCCCTCCCACCCTTGACAGCCCTGGCCAGACTCAATTCTAAAGGGGCCTTGGCAAGCCTAACCTTGTCTCTAGCTTACCGCACCCTGTCCCTGTGTTCCTTTCAGGCCACCTGTCCTCCTTCCCGCTTCCTGAAACTTTCTCTTTTTGCTCAGAGTTTGCCCAGCAGCTCCCTAGCCATCCGTGGATGCCTCCTGGCGTTTTCGCACCAGTTCCCCCTGCTTCAAATGCATCACTCCTCAGCTTGGAGGAAGGGGATCCTTGAAATCCAGCCACATTCTTGGGCCCCTCTGTCCTCCAGGCCTCTATCATCTGGCACTCTGTCAAGTACATCCTTGAAGAGCCCAAAGTCTGCTCTCTCAAGTCCGGGCCAGGGAGTTCACTGGGTGACCGGCTCACTGTCCCGAGGATCTCCTACTCCAACACCCCGTGGTCGCTGCAGCCAAGGCTGCCTTGGAGCACCGTATTCCCCGCCAGCTCCTCCTATTGGTGAGCACACGGCCTCTGTCCTTGCTGGCTCCTCAGTCACTTGCGCAAGGGAGTTGTCAGTGACACATCCCAGAAACCTCCCACGTGGCTTGTGCCCTGCCACGTTGCCTCTCCAAAAGATATCGCTGCGGTTCAAAACCCCACTGAGGCCCAGGGCTTGCAAACGCAAAACCACTACCATCCGGCTATACGGGGCTTCGTCCACTCCATCCTCCCGCATGGATGGGCCTGTACCAGACCCCAACCCCTCTAACATCCCGTGCCTCTGGTTCCCCCTTAACCTGGACCCACAAGCTCTCCAATGGCTCCTCATCCTAACCCAGGAACATTTCCATACTTTCCACTTGCTCACTGAAACACGCACAGCTAAACCCCGCCTCACCTCCACACCCTCTTTTCCCAACTGTCTAAAACCTTCCAATCCAATGCCCCACTCATAGGAGCAATCCCACAATGTCTCCATGAGGCCAGGGAGATCATGCCCGCCCAGGCATGCCTATGCCCTCAACTCCTCTTCCTTCTTCCCCATATTACGTGTGTTTGTGCAAAGGCATCTGAAACTACTGCCAAGTCTTCTCTACTTCACTCAAACGGGCCGGGCCCAGCTCCCTCAGCCTTTCTCACAAGCGATGCGCTCCCGTCCCCTCTGCGTCTACAGGGCTGGCCTGCCCCTCCAAGATCTCCACACCTCCCATGGACTAAAGAGCCCGGAACAGGACACCACCGCTCCAGGGCAGGGCTCTGGCAATCCCAAAACACAACGCATTTTGCCGCACGGGGGACAGTCTCATTTTGTTCTCTGCCTGCCTCCTCCACCGAAGCAGGGAAAACACAACCATGCCCTCACTCTGGGGCCAAACACATGGGACAACAGACACAGAGCAAGCAACACAGCAGCAGCAAAGCTCCTCCTTTCTTCCTAATCCTTCTTCACTCAAGCCTATTTTTTAATGTCTTGTTGCCCTGCCTCCTCAGCTTCCAAGACTGCAGCGAGGCCACCTCCACGCAAGAACACCTCCAGGCCTCCAGCGCTCACACCCACACACACACGCCCTTGTACACTGCCACTACCCCCAGGCCCCTGCTGCAAGAGGGGCATCCCCAGGCCCGGCCCACTGACGTCACTGCTCATCCCTTGCAAGCACGAAAGGGAAACGCTGCCTAAGAGGAAAATAAAGGCAAGCCACAAAGTGAAAGGAAAAGTGACCACGGCCACCACCAGGGCACTGCAGGTGGAAAAGATGCTTGGGCACAAAGAGAAACTTCAGCTGCACAGCACAGGCCTTGCAGCTGGCCCTGCAGCTGACCAAGAACACCCAACAACCCTCCCCGACACAGCTGACCCCGACGCCTCCGACCCAGCGCTTTCATAACCCCACTCACCCACTACTGCCACCCCACTGCCACCACAATCCCCAACCACGGACACCCCAACAAACCACTGCCCCGAGACCACCACAGCCACCAGCCCAGACTGGAAACCACGGGCGGGAACTCCCAGCAATCAGAAAGCGATGAAGGGAAAGCTGCCGCGATACAAAGCCGCACACCCGGCACCACCCCAAGCACAGCCACCACCAGCACCAGCGCCGAGCCTCACCAGCCTCCTGCCCAGCACCACCCCACAGCACCCACAGACCCACCATGGCTGCGCCCAACGCCCCACAGCCACGCCTGCCGCACGCCGCCCCGGCACTCCTGCTCCTCCTCACGGCTCTCGCCACCACCCTCGCCTGCCAACAGCTCTGGACACACGACGACACCTTCCCCGGCGACGCACTCCGCCTCCTCCAGGACGTGGCTCCCGGCCACGCACAGCCCTGCCACCTCCAAGAGCCGCCCTTCTTCCCCGACACCCTCCTCCACAACAACCTCCGCCCGCACCAAGCCGCCGCCACCGCCCTACGCATCCTCCAGAACCTCTTCCACACCCTCGGCACCAACAGCACCCGCCAGCACTGGCACAGCCAGGCTCGCAACGACCTCCTCAACAAACTCCAGCACTACATCCACCACCTCGAGCAATGCCTCCCCGACAACGCCACGCTCTTCAAAGGACCACGCAACCCGCTGCTCACCATCAACAAGTACTTCAGGGACATCCAACTCTTCCTCCACGCCCACAACCACAGCGCCTGCGCCTGGGAACACGTCCGCCTCGAAGCTCGCACCTCTTTACAGCACCTCCACAACCTCACCCGCACCATGCGCCGCTAGCGCAAACACCCACCCCCACACACCGACCCACGTCCACGTGCCTCCCGCCACGCTCCCGCACCAACGCCCCAAACCCACCCCGTGCCTCACGCCTCCCCTCTCCTGGGACAACAGACACGGCTGCAACCACCGCACGGCACCCGCAGCCTGCGACCACTGCGCCTCCATTCATACAGCCTCTCCCATCGATTTGGACAAAGGACTTTCTCTACTTATTTATTCATTTATTTATTTATTTATTTATTTATTCACTTATTTATGCCACCGAAAATAAAGACCCCTGACAAAACACTTGCCACTGCCTCTCGTCTCACTAACTCTGCAAACTCAGCCTTTGGGCTGGCGGAAAGCCACCTCTACTCAGCAGCTACTCCTCTACTCCCAGCCCTGCTCCAGAAAGGGCTCTGCACAGCCCCTACCCGCTCTTCTCACTGCCACCTGCCCAAGCAGGTTTGTGCAGCAACCCCTTTGGAAAAACATTCCCAGCATTTGCCCAACATCACAAAAATAAAGACAGGATAAGGCTGGAAAGCACCACTGCAGCTCATCTGCTTTATCCACAGAGTCCTCCATCCATCCCATCCATCCATCCATCCATCCATCCATCCATCCATCCATCCATCCAATCCATGGCTCTCTGACTTAGAGAGAAGGACGTTGTGCGTGCGGGACGGCGTCAAACACTTTGCACAAGTCCCAGCAGACGAGGTCACGCGCTCTGCCCCTATCCACCAATGCTGTAGCCCTACCCACAGATGGTTACCAAAATTGCCAGGAATGGCAACTTTCCCCTTTGGAAAGCCACGCTGCCTGTTACCTATCACCTCTTTGCTTTCCAGACGCCTCAGCTGAGGTTCCAGCAGAAGCAGTGCCAGCGTCTTGCCTAGCACGGAGGTCAGACTGACTCCTTTGTATTCCCGTGCTCTTCTGCTCTCCCCTTTTTAAAAACAAGGGCTATACTTCCCCTCCTCCACAGGTATCAGGGACAAGACACCATTTTTCCAATATGATCCAGGGTGGCCTAGCAACTCCATCTGACAGTTCCCTAAGGACCCGCTAATGAATCTCTTCATGTCCCACAGACTTGCACATGTTCGGGTTCCTAAGATGGTCTCAAACCTCATCCTCTCCTACAGTGGCCTTGGGCTCTTCACTCTTCACACGGGGCTCCCTGCATTTGCCTTCTGCAACTTGGGCAGCGTGGCTGGAGCACTCGCACTGAAGAGGGACGCACAGACGTTGCTGAGAACCTCAGCGTTCTCTTTGCCCAGGACAGCCACGTCTCCCTTTTCCTTACGCACATTATCGCTAACATTCTTTTGCTTGCAAGAGATCTAGCGAAGCCTGCCCTCCCACCCTTGACAGCCCTGGCCAGACTCAATTCTAAAGGGGCCTTGGCAAGCCTAACCTTGTCTCTAGCTTACCGCACCCTGTCCCTGTGTTCCTTTCAGGCCACCTGTCCTCCTTCCCGCTTCCTGAAACTTTCTCTTTTTGCTCAGAGTTTGCCCAGCAGCTCCCTAGCCATCCGTGGATGCCTCCTGGCGTTTTCGCACCAGTTCCCCCTGCTTCAAATGCATCACTCCTCAGCTTGGAGGAAGGGGATCCTTGAAATCCAGCCACATTCTTGGGCCCCTCTGTCCTCCAGGCCTCTATCATCTGGCACTCTGTCAAGTACATCCTTGAAGAGCCCAAAGTCTGCTCTCTCAAGTCCGGGCCAGGGAGTTCACTGGGTGACCGGCTCACTGTCCCGAGGATCTCCTACTCCAACACCCCGTGGTCGCTGCAGCCAAGGCTGCCTTGGAGCACCGTATTCCCCGCCAGCTCCTCCTATTGGTGAGCACACGGCCTCTGTACTTGCTGGCTCCTCAGTCACTTGCGCAAGGGAGTTGTCAGTGACACATCCCAGAAACCTCCCACGTGGCTTGTGCCCTGCCACGTTGCCTCTCCAAAAGATATCGCTGCGGTTCAAAACCCCACTGAGGCCCAGGGCTTGCAAACGCAAAACCACTACCATCCAGCTATACGGGGCTTCGTCCACTCCATCCTCCCGCATGGATGGGCCTGTACCAGACCCCAACCCCTCTAACATCCCGTGCCTCTGGTTCCCCCTTAACCTGGACCCACAAGCTCTCCAATGGCTCCTCATCCTAACCCAGGAACATTTCCATACTTTCCACTTGCTCACTGAAACACGCACAGCTAAACCCCGCCTCACCTCCACACCCTCTTTTCCCAACTGTCTAAAACCTTCCAATCCAATGCCCCACTCATAGGAGCAATCCCACAATGTCTCCATGAGGCCAGGGAGATCATGCCCGCCCAGGCATGCCTATGCCCTCAACTCCTCTTCCTTCTTCCCCATATTACGTGTGTTTGTGCAAAGGCATCTGAAACTACTGCCAAGTCTTCTCTACTTCACTCAAACGGGCCGGGCCCAGCTCCCTCAGCCTTTCTCACAAGCGATGCGCTCCCGTCCCCTCTGCGTCTACAGGGCTGGCCTGCCCCTCCAAGATCTCCACACCTCCCATGGACTAAAGAGCCCGGAACAGGACACCACCGCTCCAGGGCAGGGCTCTGGCAATCCCAAAACACAACGCATTTTGCCGCACGGGGGACAGTCTCATTTTGTTCTCTGCCTGCCTCCTCCACCGAAGCAGGGAAAACACAACCATGCCCTCACTCTGGGGCCAAACACATGGGACAACAGACACAGAGCAAGCAACACAGCAGCAGCAAAGCTCCTCCTTTCTTCCTAATCCTTCTTCACTCAAGCCTATTTTTTAATGTCTTGTTGCCCTGCCTCCTCAGCTTCCAAGACTGCAGCGAGGCCACCTCCACGCAAGAACACCTCCAGGCCTCCAGCGCTCACACCCACACACACACGCCCTTGTACACTGCCACTACCCCCGGGCCCCTGCTGCAAGAGGGGCATCCCCAGGCCCGGCCCACTGACGTCACTGCTCATCCCTTGCAAGCACGAAAGGGAAACGCTGCCTAAGAGGAAAATAAAGGCAAGCCACAAAGTGAAAGGAAAAGTGACCACGGCCACCACCAGGGCACTGCAGGTGGAAAAGATGCTTGGGCACAAAGAGAAACTTCAGCTGCACAGCACAGGCCTTGCAGCTGGCCCTGCAGCTGACCAAGAACACCCAACAACCCTCCCCGACACAGCTGACCCCGACGCCTCCGACCCAGCGCTTTCATAACCCCACTCACCCACTACTGCCACCCCACTGCCACCACAATCCCCAACCACGGACACCCCAACAAACCACTGCCCCGAGACCACCACAGCCACCAGCCCAGACTGGAAACCACGGGCGGGAACTCCCAGCAATCAGAAAGCGATGAAGGGAAAGCTGCCGCGATACAAAGCCGCACACCCGGCAGCACCCCAAGCACAGCCACCACCAGCACCAGCGCCGAGCCTCACCAGCCTCCTGCCCAGCACCACCCCACAGCACCCACAGACCCACCATGGCTGCGCCCAACGCCCCACAGCCACGCCTGCCGCACGCCGCCCCGGCACTCCTGCTCCTCCTCACGGCTCTCGCCACCACCCTCGCCTGCCAACAGCTCTGGACACACGACGACACCTTCCCCGGCGACGCACTCCGCCTCCTCCAGGACGTGGCTCCCGGCCACGCACAGCCCTGCCACCTCCAAGAGCCGCCCTTCTTCCCCGACACCCTCCTCCACAACAACCTCCGCCCGCACCAAGCCGCCGCCACCGCCCTACGCATCCTCCAGAACCTCTTCCACACCCTCGGCACCAACAGCACCCGCCAGCACTGGCACAGCCAGGCTCGCAACGACCTCCTCAACAAACTCCAGCACTACATCCACCACCTCGAGCAATGCCTCCCCGACAACGCCACGCTCTTCAAAGGACCACGCAACCCTCTGCTCACCATCAACAAGTACTTCAGGGACATCCAACTCTTCCTCCACGCCCACAACCACAGCGCCTGCGCCTGGGAACACGTCCGCCTCGAAGCTCGCACCTCTTTACAGCACCTCCACAACCTCACCCGCACCATGCGCCGCTAGCGCAAACACCCACCCCCACACACCGACCCACGTCCTCGTGCCTCCCGCCACGCTCCCGCACCAACGCCCCAAACCCACCCCGTGCCTCACGCCTCCCCTCTCCTGGGACAACAGACACGGCTGCAACCACCGCACGGCACCCGCAGCCTGCGACCACTGCGCCTCCATTCATACAGCCTCTCCCATCGATTTGGACAAAGGACTTTCTCTACTTATTTATTCATTTATTTATTTATTTATTTATTTATTCACTTATTTATTCACTTATTTATGCCACCGAAAATAAAGACCCCTGACAAAACACTTGCCACTGCCTCTCGTCTCACTAACTCTGCAAACTCAGCCTTTGGGCCGGCGGAAAGCCACCTCTACTCAGCACCTCCTCCTCTACTCCCAGCCCTGCTCCAGAAAGGGCTCCGCACAGCCCCTACCCGCTCTTCTCACTGCCACCTGCCCAAGCAGGTTTGTGCAGCAACCCCTTTGGAAAAACATTCCCAGCATTTGCCCAACATCACAAAAATAAAGACAGGATAAGGCTGGAAAGCACCACTGCAGCTCATCTGCTTTATCCACAGAGTCCTCCATCCATCCCATCCATCCATCCATCCATCCATCCATCCATCCATCCATCCATCCATCCATCCATCCAATCCATGGCTCTCTGACTTAGAGAGAAGGACGTTGTGCGTGCGGGACGGCGTCAAACACTTTGCACAAGTCCCAGCAGACGAGGTCACGCGCTCTGCCCCTATCCACCAATGCTGTAGCCCTACCCACAGATGGTTACCAAAATTGCCAGGAATGGCAACTTTCCCCTTTGGAAAGCCACGCTGCCTGTTACCTATCACCTCTTTGCTTTCCAGACGCCTCAGCTGAGGTTCCAGCAGAAGCAGTGCCAGCGTCTTGCCTAGCACGGAGGTCAGACTGACTCCTTTGTATTCCCGTGCTCTTCTGCTCTCCCCTTTTTAAAAACAAGGGCTATACTTCCCCTCCTCCACAGGTATCAGGGACAAGACACCATTTTTCCAATATGATCCAGGGTGGCCTAGCAACTCCATCTGACAGTTCCCTAAGGACCCGCTAATGAATCTCTTCATGTCCCACAGACTTGCACATGTTCGGGTTCCTAAGATGGTCTCAAACCTCATCCTCTCCTACAGTGGCCTTGGGCTCTTCACTCTTCACACGGGGCTCCCTGCATTTGCCTTCTGCAACTTGGGCAGCGTGGCTGGAGCACTCGCACTGAAGAGGGACGCACAGACGTTGCTGAGAACCTCAGCGTTCTCTTTGCCCAGGACAGCCACGTCTCCCTTTTCCTTACGCACATTATCGCTAACATTCTTTTGCTTGCAAGAGATCTAGCGAAGCCTGCCCTCCCACCCTTGACAGCCCTGGCCAGACTCAATTCTAAAGGGGCCTTGGCAAGCCTAACCTTGTCTCTAGCTTACCGCACCCTGTCCCTGTGTTCCTTTCAGGCCACCTGTCCTCCTTCCCGCTTCCTGAAACTTTCTCTTTTTGCTCAGAGTTTGCCCAGCAGCTCCCTAGCCATCCGTGGATGCCTCCTGGCGTTTTCGCACCAGTTCCCCCTGCTTCAAATGCATCACTCCTCAGCTTGGAGGAAGGGGATCCTTGAAATCCAGCCACATTCTTGGGCCCCTCTGTCCTCCAGGCCTCTATCATCTGGCACTCTGTCAAGTACATCCTTGAAGAGCCCAAAGTCTGCTCTCTCAAGTCCGGGCCAGGGAGTTCACTGGGTGACCGGCTCACTGTCCCGAGGATCTCCTACTCCAACACCCCGTGGTCGCTGCAGCCAAGGCTGCCTTGGAGCACCGTATTCCCCGCCAGCTCCTCCTATTGGTGAGCACACGGCCTCTGTACTTGCTGGCTCCTCAGTCACTTGCGCAAGGGAGTTGTCAGTGACACATCCCAGAAACCTCCCACGTGGCTTGTGCCCTGCCACGTTGCCTCTCCAAAAGATATCGCTGCGGTTCAAAACCCCACTGAGGCCCAGGGCTTGCAAACGCAAAACCACTACCATCCAGCTATACGGGGCTTCGTCCACTCCATCCTCCCGCATGGATGGGCCTGTACCAGACCCCAACCCCTCTAACATCCCGTGCCTCTGGTTCCCCCTTAACCTGGACCCACAAGCTCTCCAATGGCTCCTCATCCTAACCCAGGAACATTTCCATACTTTCCACTTGCTCACTGAAACACGCACAGCTAAACCCCGCCTCACCTCCACACCCTCTTTTCCCAACTGTCTAAAACCTTCCAATCCAATGCCCCACTCATAGGAGCAATCCCACAATGTCTCCATGAGGCCAGGGAGATCATGCCCGCCCAGGCATGCCTATGCCCTCAACTCCTCTTCCTTCTTCCCCATATTACGTGTGTTTGTGCAAAGGCATCTGAAACTACTGCCAAGTCTTCTCTACTTCACTCAAACGGGCCGGGCCCAGCTCCCTCAGCCTTTCTCACAAGCGATGCGCTCCCGTCCCCTCTGCGTCTACAGGGCTGGCCTGCCCCTCCAAGATCTCCACACCTCCCATGGACTAAAGAGCCCGGAACAGGACACCACCGCTCCAGGGCAGGGCTCTGGCAATCCCAAAACACAACGCATTTTGCCGCACGGGGGACAGTCTCATTTTGTTCTCTGCCTGCCTCCTCCACCGAAGCAGGGAAAACACAACCATGCCCTCACTCTGGGGCCAAACACATGGGACAACAGACACAGAGCAAGCAACACAGCAGCAGCAAAGCTCCTCCTTTCTTCCTAATCCTTCTTCACTCAAGCCTATTTTTTAATGTCTTGTTGCCCTGCCTCCTCAGCTTCCAAGACTGCAGCGAGGCCACCTCCACGCAAGAACACCTCCAGGCCTCCAGCGCTCACACCCACACACACACGCCCTTGTACACTGCCACTACCCCCGGGCCCCTGCTGCAAGAGGGGCATCCCCAGGCCCGGCCCACTGACGTCACTGCTCATCCCTTGCAAGCACGAAAGGGAAACGCTGCCTAAGAGGAAAATAAAGGCAAGCCACAAAGTGAAAGGAAAAGTGACCACGGCCACCACCAGGGCACTGCAGGTGGAAAAGATGCTTGGGCACAAAGAGAAACTTCAGCTGCACAGCACAGGCCTTGCAGCTGGCCCTGCAGCTGACCAAGAACACCCAACAACCCTCCCCGACACAGCTGACCCCGACGCCTCCGACCCAGCGCTTTCATAACCCCACTCACCCACTACTGCCACCCCACTGCCACCACAATCCCCAACCACGGACACCCCAACAAACCACTGCCCCGAGACCACCACAGCCACCAGCCCAGACTGGAAACCACGGGCGGGAACTCCCAGCAATCAGAAAGCGATGAAGGGAAAGCTGCCGCGATACAAAGCCGCACACCCGGCACCACCCCAAGCACAGCCACCACCAGCACCAGCGCCGAGCCTCACCAGCCTCCTGCCCAGCACCACCCCACAGCACCCACAGACCCACCATGGCTGCGCCCAACGCCCCACAGCCACGACTGCCGCACGCCGCCCCGGCACTCCTGCTCCTCCTCACGGCTCTCGCCACCACCCGCGCCTGCCAACAGCTCTGGACACACGACGACACCTTCCCTGGCGACGCACTCCGCCTCCTCCAGGACGTGGCTCCCGGCCACGCACAGCCCTGCCACCTCCAAGAGCCGCCCTTCTTCCCCGACACCCTCCTCCACAACAACCTCCGCCCGCACCAAGCCGCCGCCACCGCCCTACGCATCCTCCAGAACCTCTTCCACACCCTCGGCACCAACAGCACCCGCCAGCACTGGCACAGCCAGGCTCGCAACGACCTCCTCAACAAACTCCAGCACTACATCCACCACCTCGAGCAATGCCTCCCCGACAACGCCACGCTCTTCAAAGGACCACGCAACCCGCTGCTCACCATCAACAAGTACTTCAGGGACATCCAACTCTTCCTCCACGCCCACAACCACAGCGCCTGCGCCTGGGAACACGTCCGCCTCGAAGCTCGCACCTCTTTACAGCACCTCCACAACCTCACCCGCACCATGCGCCGCTAGCGCAAACACCCACCCCCACACACCGACCCACGTCCACGTGCCTCCCGCCACGCTCCCGCACCAACGCCCCAAACCCACCCCGTGCCTCACGCCTCCCCTCTCCTGGGACAACAGACACGGCTGCAACCACCGCACGGCACCCGCAGCCTGCGACCACTGCGCCTCCATTCATACAGCCTCTCCCATTGATTTGGACAAAGGACTTTCTCTACTTATTTATTCATTTATTTATTTATTCACTTATTTATTCACTTATTTATTCACTTATTTATGCCACCGAAAATAAAGACCCCTGACAAAACACTTGCCACTGCCTCTCGTCTCACTAACTCTGCAAACTCAGCCTTTGGGCCGGCGGAAAGCCACCTCTACTCAGCACCTACTCCTCTACTCCCAGCCCTGCTCCAGAAAGGGCTCTGCACAGCCCCTACCCGCTCTTCTCACTGCCACCTGCCCAAGCAGGTTTGTGCAGCAACCCCTTTGGAAAAACATTCCCAGCATTTGCCCAACATCACAAAAATAAAGACAGGATAAGGCTGGAAAGCACCACTGCAGCTCATCTGCTTTATCCACAGAGTCCTCCATCCATCCCATCCATCCATCCATCCATCCATCCATCCATCCATCCATCCATCCAATCCATGGCTCTCTGACTTAGAGAGAAGGACGTTGTGCGTGTGGGACGGCGTCAAACACTTTGCACAAGTCCCGGCAGACGAGGTCACGCGCTCTGCCCCTATCCACCAATGCTGTAGCCCTACCCACAGATGGTTACCAAAATTGCCAGGAATGGCAACTTTCCCCTTTGGAAAGCCACGCTGCCTGTTACCTATCACCTCTTTGCTTTCCAGACGCCTCAGCTGAGGTTCCAGCAGAAGCAGTGCCAGCGTCTTGCCTGGCACGGAGGTCAGACTGACTCCTTTGTATTCCCGTGCTCTTCTGCTCTCCCCTTTTTAAAAACAAGGGCTATACTTCCCCTCCTCCACAGGTATCAGGGACAAGACACCATTTTTCCAATATGATCCAGGGTGGCCTAGCAACTCCATCTGACAGTTCCCTAAGGACCCGCTAATGAATCTCTTCATGTCCCACAGACTTGCACATGTTCGGGTTCCTAAGATGGTCTCAAACCTCATCCTCTCCTACAGTGGCCTTGGGCTCTTCACTCTTCACACGGGGCTCCCTGCATTTGCCTTCTGCAACTTGGGCAGCGTGGCTGGAGCACTCGCACTGAAGAGGGACGCACAGACGTTGCTGAGAACCTCAGCGTTCTCTTTGCCCAGGACAGCCACGTCTCCCCTTTCCTTACGCACATTATCGCTAACATTCTTTTGCTTGCAAGAGATCTAGCGAAGCCTGCCCTCCCACCCTTGACAGCCCTGGCCAGACTCAATTCTAAAGGGGCCTTGGCAAGCCTAACCTTGTCTCTAGCTTACCGCACCCTGTCCCTGTGTTCCTTTCAGGCCACCTGTCCTCCTTCCCGCTTCCTGAAACTTTCTCTTTTTGCTCAGAGTTTGCCCAGCAGCTCCCTAGCCATCCGTGGATGCCTCCTGGCGTTTTCGCACCAGTTCCCCCTGCTTCAAATGCATCACTCCTCAGCTTGGAGGAAGGGGATCCTTGAAATCCAGCCACATTCTTGGGCCCCTCTGTCCTCCAGGCCTCTATCATCTGGCACTCTGTCAAGTACATCCTTGAAGAGCCCAAAGTCTGCTCTCTCAAGTCCGGGCCAGGGAGTTCACTGGGTGACCGGCTCACTGTCCCGAGGATCTCCTACTCCAACACCCCATGGTCGCTGCAGCCAAGGCTGCCTTGGAGCACCGTATTCCCCGCCAGCTCCTCCTATTGGTGAGCACACGGCCTCTGTCCTTGCTGGCTCCTCAGTCACTTGCGCAAGGGAGTTGTCAGTGACACATCCCAGAAACCTCCCACGTGGCTTGTGCCCTGCCACGTTGCCTCTCCAAAAGATATCGCTGCGGTTCAAAACCCCACTGAGGCCCAGGGCTTGCAAACGCAAAACCACTACCATCCAGCTATACGGGGCTTCGTCCACTCCATCCTCCCGCATGGATGGGCCTGTACCAGACCCCAACCCCTCTAACATCCCGTGCCTCTGGTTCCCCCTTAACCTGGACCCACAAGCTCTCCAATGGCTCCTCATCCTAACCCAGGAACATTTCCATACTTTCCACTTGCTCACTGAAACACGCACAGCTAAACCCCGCCTCACCTCCACACCCTCTTTTCCCAACTGTCTAAAACCTTCCAATCCAATGCCCCACTCATAGGAGCAATCCCACAATGTCTCCATGAGGCCAGGGAGATCATGCCCGCCCAGGCATGCCTGTGCCCTCAACTCCTCTTCCTTCTTCCCCATATTACGTGTGTTTGTGCAAAGGCATCTGAAACTACTGCCAAGTCTTCTCTACTTCACTCAAACGGGCCGGGCCCAGCTCCCTCAGCCTTTCTCACAAGCGATGCGCTCCCGTCCCCTCTGCGTCTACAGGGCTGGCCTGCCCCTCCAAGATCTCCACACCTCCCATGGACTAAAGAGCCCGGAACAGGACACCACCGCTCCAGGGCAGGGCTCTGGCAATCCCAAAACACAACGCATTTTGCCGCACGGGGGACAGTCTCATTTTGTTCTCTGCCTGCCTCCTCCACCGAAGCAGGGAAAACACAACCATGCCCTCACTCTGGGGCCAAACACATGGGACAACAGACACAGAGCAAGCAACACAGCAGCAGCAAAGCTCCTCCTTTCTTCCTAATCCTTCTTCACTCAAGCCTATTTTTTAATGTCTTGTTGCCCTGCCTCCTCAGCTTCCAAGACTGCAGCGAGGCCACCTCCACGCAAGAACACCTCCAGGCCTCCAGCGCTCACACCCACACACACACGCCCTTGTACACTGCCACTACCCCCGGGCCCCTGCTGCAAGAGGGGCATCCCCAGGCCTGGCCCACTGACGTCACTGCTCATCCCTTGCAAGCACGAAAGGGAAACGCTGCCTAAGAGGAAAATAAAGGCAAGCCACAAAGTGAAAGGAAAAGTGACCACGGCCACCACCAGGGCACTGCAGGTGGAAAAGATGCTTGGGCACAAAGAGAAACTTCAGCTGCACAGCACAGGCCTTGCAGCTGGCCCTGCAGCTGACCAAGAACACCCAACAACCCTCCCCGACACAGCTGACCCCGACGCCTCCGACCCAGCGCTTTCATAACCCCACTCACCCACTACTGCCACCCCACTGCCACCACAATCCCCAACCACGGACACCCCAACAAACCACTGCCCCGAGACCACCACAGCCACCAGCCCAGACTGGAAACCACGGGCGGGAACTCCCAGCAATCAGAAAGCGATGAAGGGAAAGCTGCCGCGATACAAAGCCGCACACCCGGCACCACCCCAAGCACAGCCACCACCAGCACCAGCGCCGAGCCTCACCAGCCTCCTGCCCAGCACCACCCCACAGCACCCACAGACCCACCATGGCTGCGCCCAACGCCCCACAGCCACGCCTGCCGCACGCCGCCCCGGCACTCCTGCTCCTCCTCACGGCTCTCGCCACCACCCTCGCCTGCCAACAGCTCTGGACACACGACGACACCTTCCCCGGCGACGCACTCCGCCTCCTCCAGGACGTGGCTCCCGGCCACGCACAGCCCTGCCACCTCCAAGAGCCGCCCTTCTTCCCCGACACCCTCCTCCACAACAACCTCCGCCCGCACCAAGCCGCCGCCACCGCCCTACGCATCCTCCAGAACCTCTTCCACACCCTCGGCACCAACAGCACCCGCCAGCACTGGCACAGCCAGGCTCGCAACGACCTCCTCAACAAACTCCAGCACTACATCCACCACCTCGAGCAATGCCTCCCCGACAACGCCACGCTCTTCAAAGGACCACGCAACCCGCTGCTCACCATCAACAAGTACTTCAGGGACATCCAACTCTTCCTCCACGCCCACAACCACAGCGCCTGCGCCTGGGAACACGTCCGCCTCGAAGCTCGCACCTCTTTACAGCACCTCCACAACCTCACCCGCACCATGCGCCGCTAGCGCAAACACCCACCCCCACACACCGACCCACGTCCTCGTGCCTCCCGCCACGCTCCCGCACCAACGCCCCAAACCCACCCCGTGCCTCACGCCTCCCCTCTCCTGGGACAACAGACACGGCTGCAACCACCGCACGGCACCCGCAGCCTGCGACCACTGCGCCTCCATTCATACAGCCTCTCCCATCGATTTGGACAAAGGACTTTCTCTACTTATTTATTCATTCATTTATTTATTTATTTATTTATTCACTTATTTATTCACTTATTTATGCCACCGAAAATAAAGACCCCTGACAAAACACTTGCCACTGCCTCTCGTCTCACTAACTCTGCAAACTCAGCCTTTGGGCCGGCGGAAAGCCACCTCTACTCAGCACCTACTCCTCTACTCCCAGCCCTGCTCCAGAAAGGGCTCTGCACAGCCCCTACCCGCTCTTCTCACTGCCACCTGCCCAAGCAGGTTTGTGCAGCAACCCCTTTGGAAAAACATTCCCAGCATTTGCCCAACATCACAAAAATAAAGACAGGATAAGGCTGGAAAGCACCACTGCAGCTCATCTGCTTTATCCACAGAGTCCTCCATCCATCCATCCATCCATCCATCCATCCATCCATCCATCCATCCATCCATCCATCCATCCAATCCATGGCTCTCTGACTTAGAGAGAAGGACGTTGTGCGTGCGGGACGGCGTCAAACACTTTGCACAAGTCCCGGCAGACGAGGTCACGCGCTCTGCCCCTATCCACCAATGCTGTAGCCCTACCCACAGATGGTTACCAAAATTGCCAGGAATGGCAACTTTCCCCTTTGGAAAGCCACGCTGCCTGTTACCTATCACCTCTTTGCTTTCCAGACGCCTCAGCTGAGGTTCCAGCAGAAGCAGTGCCAGCGTCTTGCCTGGCACGGAGGTCAGACTGACTCCTTTGTATTCCCGTGCTCTTCTGCTCTCCCCTTTTTAAAAACAAGGGCTATACTTCCCCTCCTCCACAGGTATCAGGGACAAGACACCATTTTTCCAATATGATCCAGGGTGGCCTAGCAACTCCATCTGACAGTTCCCTAAGGACCCGCTAATGAATCTCTTCATGTCCCACAGACTTGCACATGTTCGGGTTCCTAAGATGGTCTCAAACCTCATCCTCTCCTACAGTGGCCTTGGGCTCTTCACTCTTCACACGGGGCTCCCTGCATTTGCCTTCTGCAACTTGGGCAGCACGGCTGGAGCACTCGCACTGAAGAGGGACGCACAGACGTTGCTGAGAACCTCAGCGTTCTCTTTGCCCAGGACAGCCACGTCTCCCCTTTCCTTACGCACATTATCGCTAACATTCTTTTGCTTGCAAGAGATCTAGCGAAGCCTGCCCTCCCACCCTTGACAGCCCTGGCCAGACTCAATTCTAAAGGGGCCTTGGCAAGCCTAACCTTGTCTCTAGCTTACCGCACCCTGTCCCTGTGTTCCTTTCAGGCCACCTGTCCTCCTTCCCGCTTCCTGAAACTTTCTCTTTTTGCTCAGAGTTTGCCCAGCAGCTCCCTAGCCATCCGTGGATGCCTCCTGGCGTTTTCGCACCAGTTCCCCCTGCTTCAAATGCATCACTCCTCAGCTTGGAGGAAGGGGATCCTTGAAATCCAGCCACATTCTTGGGCCCCTCTGTCCTCCAGGCCTCTATCATCTGGCACTCTGTCAAGTACATCCTTGAAGAGCCCAAAGTCTGCTCTCTCAAGTCCGGGCCAGGGAGTTCACTGGGTGACCGGCTCACTGTCCCGAGGATCTCCTACTCCAACACCCCGTGGTCGCTGCAGCCAAGGCTGCCTTGGAGCACCGTATTCCCCGCCAGCTCCTCCTATTGGTGAGCACACGGCCTCTGTACTTGCTGGCTCCTCAGTCACTTGCGCAAGGGAGTTGTCAGTGACACATCCCAGAAACCTCCCACGTGGCTTGTGCCCTGCCACGTTGCCTCTCCAAAAGATATCGCTGCGGTTCAAAACCCCACTGAGGCCCAGGGCTTGCAAACGCAAAACCACTACCATCCAGCTATACGGGGCTTCGTCCACTCCATCCTCCCGCATGGATGGGCCTGTACCAGACCCCAACCCCTCTAACATCCCGTGCCTCTGGTTCCCCCTTAACCTGGACCCACAAGCTCTCCAATGGCTCCTCATCCTAACCCAGGAACATTTCCATACTTTCCACTTGCTCACTGAAACACGCACAGCTAAACCCCGCC
Source organism: Aphelocoma coerulescens (assembly GCF_041296385.1). Taxonomy (NCBI): domain Eukaryota; kingdom Metazoa; phylum Chordata; class Aves; order Passeriformes; family Corvidae; genus Aphelocoma; species Aphelocoma coerulescens. Next base: position 8,588,525 of record NW_027184085.1, read on the forward strand.
TCACCTCCACACCCTCTTTTCCCAACTGTCTAAAACCTTCCAATCCAATGCCCCACTCATAGGAGCAATCCCACAATGTCTCCATGAGGCCAGGGAGATCATGCCCGCCCAGGCATGCCTATGCCCTCAACTCCTCTTCCTTCTTCCCCATATTACGTGTGTTTGTGCAAAGGCATCTGAAACTACTGCCAAGTCTTCTCTACTTCACTCAAACGGGCCGGGCCCAGCTCCCTCAGCCTTTCTCACAAGCGATGCGCTCCCGTCCCCTCTGCGTCTACAGGGCTGGCCTGCCCCTCCAAGATCTCCACACCTCCCATGGACTAAAGAGCCCGGAACAGGACACCACCGCTCCAGGGCAGGGCTCTGGCAATCCCAAAACACAACGCATTTTGCCGCACGGGGGACAGTCTCATTTTGTTCTCTGCCTGCCTCCTCCACCGAAGCAGGGAAAACACAACCATGCCCTCACTCTGGGGCCAAACACATGGGACAACAGACACAGAGCAAGCAACACAGCAGCAGCAAAGCTCCTCCTTTCTTCCTAATCCTTCTTCACTCAAGCCTATTTTTTAATGTCTTGTTGCCCTGCCTCCTCAGCTTCCAAGACTGCAGCGAGGCCACCTCCACGCAAGAACACCTCCAGGCCTCCAGCGCTCACACCCACACACACACGCCCTTGTACACTGCCACTACCCCCGGGCCCCTGCTGCAAGAGGGGCATCCCCAGGCCTGGCCCACTGACGTCACTGCTCATCCCTTGCAAGCACGAAAGGGAAACGCTGCCTAAGAGGAAAATAAAGGCAAGCCACAAAGTGAAAGGAAAAGTGACCACGGCCACCACCAGGGCACTGCAGGTGGAAAAGATGCTTGGGCACAAAGAGAAACTTCAGCTGCACAGCACAGGCCTTGCAGCTGGCCCTGCAGCTGACCAAGAACACCCAACAACCCTCCCCGACACAGCTGACCCCGACGCCTCCGACCCAGCGCTTTCATAACCCCACTCACCCACTACTGCCACCCCACTGCCACCACAATCCCCAACCACGGACACCCCAACAAACCACTGCCCCGAGACCACCACAGCCACCAGCCCAGACTGGAAACCACGGGCGGGAACTCCCAGCAATCAGAAAGCGATGAAGGGAAAGCTGCCGCGATACAAAGCCGCACACCCGGCACCACCCCAAGCACAGCCACCACCAGCACCAGCGCCGAGCCTCACCAGCCTCCTGCCCAGCACCACCCCACAGCACCCACAGACCCACCATGGCTGCGCCCAACGCCCCACAGCCACGCCTGCCGCACGCCGCCCCGGCACTCCTGCTCCTCCTCACGGCTCTCGCCACCACCCTCGCCTGCCAACAGCTCTGGACACACGACGACACCTTCCCTGGCGACGCACTCCGCCTCCTCCAGGACGTGGCTCCCGGCCACGCACAGCCCTGCCACCTCCAAGAGCCGCCCTTCTTCCCCGACACCCTCCTCCACAACAACCTCCGCCCGCACCAAGCCGCCGCCACTGCCCTACGCATCCTCCAGAACCTCTTCCACACCCTCGGCACCAACAGCACCCGCCAGCACTGGCACAGCCAGGCTCGCAACGACCTCCTCAACAAACTCCAGCACTACATCCACCACCTCGAGCAATGCCTCCCCGACAACGCCACGCTCTTCAAAGGACCACGCAACCCGCTGCTCACCATCAACAAGTACTTCAGGGACATCCAACTCTTCCTCCACGCCCACAACCACAGCGCCTGCGCCTGGGAACACGTCCGCCTCGAAGCTCGCACCTCTTTACAGCACCTCCACAACCTCACCCGCACCATGCGCCGCTAGCGCAAACACCCACCCCCACACACCGACCCACGTCCACGTGCCTCCCGCCACGCTCCCGCACCAACGCCCCAAACCCACCCCGTGCCTCACGCCTCCCCTCTCCTGGGACAACAGACACGGCTGCAACCACCGCACGGCACCCGCAGCCTGCGACCACTGCGCCTCCATTCATACAGCCTCTCCCATCGATTTGGACAAAGGACTTTCTCTACTTATTTATTCATTTATTTATTTATTCACTTATTTATTCACTTATTTATTCACTTATTTATGCCACCGAAAATAAAGACCCCTGACAAAACACTTGCCACTGCCTCTCGTCTCACTAACTCTGCAAACTCAGCCTTTGGGCCGGCGGAAAGCCACCTCTACTCAGCACCTACTCCTCTACTCCCAGCCCTGCTCCAGAAAGGGCTCTGCACAGCCCCTACCCGCTCTTCTCACTGCCACCTGCCCAAGCAGGTTTGTGCAGCAACCCCTTTGGAAAAACATTCCCAGCATTTGCCCAACATCACAAAAATAAAGACAGGATAAGGCTGGAAAGCACCACTGCAGCTCATCTGCTTTATCCACAGAGTCCTCCATCCATCCCATCCATCCATCCATCCATCCATCCATCCATCCATCCATCCATCCATCCAATCCATGGCTCTCTGACTTAGAGAGAAGGACGTTGTGCGTGTGGGACGGCGTCAAACACTTTGCACAAGTCCCGGCAGACGAGGTCACGCGCTCTGCCCCTATCCACCAATGCTGTAGCCCTACCCACAGATGGTTACCAAAATTGCCAGGAATGGCAACTTTCCCCTTTGGAAAGCCACGCTGCCTGTTACCTATCACCTCTTTGCTTTCCAGACGCCTCAGCTGAGGTTCCAGCAGAAGCAGTGCCAGCGTCTTGCCTGGCACGGAGGTCAGACTGACTCCTTTGTATTCCCGTGCTCTTCTGCTCTCCCCTTTTTAAAAACAAGGGCTATACTTCCCCTCCTCCACAGGTATCAGGGACAAGACACCATTTTTCCAATATGATCCAGGGTGGCCTAGCAACTCCATCTGACAGTTCCCTAAGGACCCGCTAATGAATCTCTTCATGTCCCACAGACTTGCACATGTTCGGGTTCCTAAGATGGTCTCAAACCTCATCCTCTCCTACAGTGGCCTTGGGCTCTTCACTCTTCACACGGGGCTCCCTGCATTTGCCTTCTGCAACTTGGGCAGCACGGCTGGAGCACTCGCACTGAAGAGGGACGCACAGACGTTGCTGAGAACCTCAGCGTTCTCTTTGCCCAGGACAGCCACGTCTCCCCTTTCCTTACGCACATTATCGCTAACATTCTTTTGCTTGCAAGAGATCTAGCGAGCGAAGCCTGCCCTCCCACCCTTGACAGCCCTGGCCAGACTCAATTCTAAAGGGGCCTTGGCAAGCCTAACCTTGTCTCTAGCTTACCGCACCCTGTCCCTGTGTTCCTTTCAGGCCACCTGTCCTCCTTCCCGCTTCCTGAAACTTTCTCTTTTTGCTCAGAGTTTGCCCAGCAGCTCCCTAGCCATCCGTGGATGCCTCCTGGCGTTTTCGCACCAGTTCCCCCTGCTTCAAATGCATCACTCCTCAGCTTGGAGGAAGGGGATCCTTGAAATCCAGCCACATTCTTGGGCCCCTCTGTCCTCCAGGCCTCTATCATCTGGCACTCTGTCAAGTACATCCTTGAAGAGCCCAAAGTCTGCTCTCTCAAGTCCGGGCCAGGGAGTTCACTGGGTGACCGGCTCACTGTCCCGAGGATCTCCTACTCCAACACCCCGTGGTCGCTGCAGCCAAGGCTGCCTTGGAGCACCGTATTCCCCGCCAGCTCCTCCTATTGGTGAGCACACGGCCTCTGTCCTTGCTGGCTCCTCAGTCACTTGCGCAAGGGAGTTGTCAGTGACACATCCCAGAAACCTCCCACGTGGCTTGTGCCCTGCCACGTTGCCTCTCCAAAAGATATCGCTGCGGTTCAAAACCCCACTGAGGCCCAGGGCTTGCAAACGCAAAACCACTACCATCCAGCTATACGGGGCTTCGTCCACTCCATCCTCCCGCATGGATGGGCCTGTACCAGACCCCAACCCCTCTAACATCCCGTGCCTCTGGTTCCCCCTTAACCTGGACCCACAAGCTCTCCAATGGCTCCTCATCCTAACCCAGGAACATTTCCATACTTTCCACTTGCTCACTGAAACACGCACAGCTAAACCCCGCCTCACCTCCACACCCTCTTTTCCCAACTGTCTAAAACCTTCCAATCCAATGCCCCACTCATAGGAGCAATCCCACAATGTCTCCATGAGGCCAGGGAGATCATGCCCGCCCAGGCATGCCTATGCCCTCAACTCCTCTTCCTTCTTCCCCATATTACGTGTGTTTGTGCAAAGGCATCTGAAACTACTGCCAAGTCTTCTCTACTTCACTCAAACGGGCCGGGCCCAGCTCCCTCAGCCTTTCTCACAAGCGATGCGCTCCCGTCCCCTCTGCGTCTACAGGGCTGGCCTGCCCCTCCAAGATCTCCACACCTCCCATGGACTAAAGAGCCCGGAACAGGACACCACCGCTCCAGGGCAGGGCTCTGGCAATCCCAAAACACAACGCATTTTGCCGCACGGGGGACAGTCTCATTTTGTTCTCTGCCTGCCTCCTCCACCGAAGCAGGGAAAACACAACCATGCCCTCACTCTGGGGCCAAACACATGGGACAACAGACACAGAGCAAGCAACACAGCAGCAGCAAAGCTCCTCCTTTCTTCCTAATCCTTCTTCACTCAAGCCTATTTTTTAATGTCTTGTTGCCCTGCCTCCTCAGCTTCCAAGACTGCAGCGAGGCCACCTCCACGCAAGAACACCTCCAGGCCTCCAGCGCTCACACCCACACACACACGCCCTTGTACACTGCCACTACCCCCGGGCCCCTGCTGCAAGAGGGGCATCCCCAGGCCCGGCCCACTGACGTCACTGCTCATCCCTTGCAAGCACGAAAGGGAAACGCTGCCTAAGAGGAAAATAAAGGCAAGCCACAAAGTGAAAGGAAAAGTGACCACGGCCACCACCAGGGCACTGCAGGTGGAAAAGATGCTTGGGCACAAAGAGAAACTTCAGCTGCACAGCACAGGCCTTGCAGCTGGCCCTGCAGCTGACCAAGAACACCCAACAACCCTCCCCGACACAGCTGACCCCGACGCCTCCGACCCAGCGCTTTCATAACCCCACTCACCCACTACTGCCACCCCACTGCCACCACAATCCCCAACCACGGACACCCCAACAAACCACTGCCCCGAGACCACCACAGCCACCAGCCCAGACTGGAAACCACGGGCGGGAACTCCCAGCAATCAGAAAGCGATGAAGGGAAAGCTGCCGCGATACAAAGCCGCACACCCGGCACCACCCCAAGCACAGCCACCACCAGCACCAGCGCCGAGCCTCACCAGCCTCCTGCCCAGCACCACCCCACAGCACCCACAGACCCACCATGGCTGCGCCCAACGCCCCACAGCCACGCCTGCCGCACGCCGCCCCGGCACTCCTGCTCCTCCTCACGGCTCTCGCCACCACCCTCGCCTGCCAACAGCTCTGGACACACGACGACACCTTCCCCGGCGACGCACTCCGCCTCCTCCAGGACGTGGCTCCCGGCCACGCACAGCCCTGCCACCTCCAAGAGCCGCCCTTCTTCCCCGACACCCTCCTCCACAACAACCTCCGCCCGCACCAAGCCGCCGCCACCGCCCTACGCATCCTCCAGAACCTCTTCCACACCCTCGGCACCAACAGCACCCGCCAGCACTGGCACAGCCAGGCTCGCAACGACCTCCTCAACAAACTCCAGCACTACATCCACCACCTCGAGCAATGCCTCCCCGACAACGCCACGCTCTTCAAAGGACCACGCAACCTGCTGCTCACCATCAACAAGTACTTCAGGGACATCCAACTCTTCCTCCACGCCCACAACCACAGCGCCTGCGCCTGGGAACACGTCCGCCTCGAAGCTCGCACCTCTTTACAGCACCTCCACAACCTCACCCGCACCATGCACCGCTAGCGCAAACACCCACCCCCACACACCGACCCACGTCCACGTGCCTCCCGCCACGCTCCCGCACCAACGCCCCAAACCCACCCCGTGCCTCACGCCTCCCCTCTCCTGGGACAACAGACACGGCTGCAACCACCGCACGGCACCCGCAGCCTGCGACCACTGCGCCTCCATTCATACAGCCTCTCCCATCGATTTGGACAAAGGACTTTCTCTACTTATTTATTCATTCATTTATTTATTTATTTATTTATTCACTTATTTATTCACTTATTTATGCCACCGAAAATAAAGACCCCTGACAAAACACTTGCCACTGCCTCTCGTCTCACTAACTCTGCAAACTCAGCCTTTGGGCCGGCGGAAAGCCACCTCTACTCAGCACCTACTCCTCTACTCCCAGCCCTGCTCCAAAAAGGGCTCCGCACAGCCCCTACCCGCTCTTCTCACTGCCACCTGCCCAAGCAGGTTTGTGCAGCAACCCCTTTGGAAAAACATTCCCAGCATTTGCCCAACACCACAGAATCACAAAAATAAAGACAGGATAAGGCTGGAAAGCACCACTGCAGCTCATCTGCTTTATCCACAGAGTCCTCCATCCATCCCATCCATCCATCCAATCCATGGCTCTCTGACTTAGAGAGAAGGACATTGTGTGGGACAGCATCAAACACTTTACACAAGTCCAGGCAGACGAGGTCACGTGCTCTGCCAGACTTTATTGTGGCCTTTCCACATTTCAAGGGAGCTTAGAAGAACGATGCAAACTAAATTTGGAACAGTGCCCACAGTTCCAGGTAATGGACTCTGTAGAATATCATTACACCGAAACAGAGGAGGTTTAGATCAGACATTAGGTAGAAATTCTTTACTATGTGGATTGTGAGGCACTGGAACAAGTACCCACACGTAGCCAGGTTAACACATCCTATAGAATGTTCAAGGTCAGACTGGATGGGTCTGGTGGCAGACTGGTGGCAACATTGTCCAGGAGAAGGTTTCCTTTCCATGGCAGAGGTGCTTGCAATCAGATTACCTCTTCCAACAGAAAACATTTTAGGACTCATGTTGAAGTTTTGGAGGACTGTGGAACCAGAATGGGAGCAGGGAAGAGTGAGGAGGAAGGAGCAGAAGTGTGATGGCACAGAAGGCAGTCCCACTCCCCATCCTCCTATGCCACCTGGGAGATGAAGGCAGAGACAATCAGGAGTGAAACTGAGTCCAGGAAAACATGAGAGGTGAGGGGAAGGTGTTCTGTAGATTTGGTTTTATTTAATGATCTACTTACTCATTGCCCTGATTTGATTGCTAGTGAGTTAAAACTAATTTCCCCATGTCAAGTCTCTTCTGCCCATGACCACAGCCAGTGAGTGATTTCTCCCTGTCCTTGTCTCACCCCACACTTTGTTGCCACAAAAATAATTCCATGCATTTCAGTTGACAGTTCTTCAAGTATCATGACTTTCTCTGGTACAAATCTTTTATTATGCGCTCGACTTTGGGGATTTTTTTAATTCAGGGTCTGCAGTCTGACAGGGTTATGTCTGAGTCATCCCTGTACTCACCTTTAAACCGTCTGACTCTGGCTGCTCCAAGCTTTACACTGAATACCTGGTACTTTTTTGGGCCTTACATTATGGCCTTCATCCACTCTTCTCAGATCACTGCTCCATGTCTGCCTCTACAGATACACTGCATCACTCTAGTATATAACTGTTCTCAGTTACCTACTACCAAACCTTTTCCCCAAGTTCCTTGTCCTACATTTCTGATAGAAAAATTCTTCATAATTCTGCAATTTAGATTGAGGCCCTTTTTGAATCCATCTGGGAGCTCAGCCTGTTTCACATGCCTTTTTGCCAAACGTCACTTGCATTCTGGATCCAGATAAGGAAAAAAACTTTGCACACTCTCCCTCCTGCAGCTCACTTGCATTTGTTGCCACATTGCATATGCAAAGATCTACACCTATGAGCACCTCCAAAACCTGTCAGATACACCTACTGGCTACCAAGTTGTCTACTTGCTGCTCAACCTTACCTCTTGGTAAAAGGAAACATTTATGCTCAGACTTCAACTAGATTAGACAAAATGTCATAATGTTGCTACAACAATTAGCAATTTCTCCACTCAAGCACAAAGCACACTTGCGTCTATTTAGAGATTTTGCAGACAGACAAATGCATGATGCAACAGTTGCTCTTTATCAATTTACACAGTCCTGTTGTAAATTTAAAAACCAGGTATTTTAAAAAAAAGAATATAGAATGTAAGGAAAAGCTCTTAATCACCAATAAATTAACCAATTTACATGGCACAAATGATCAACACTGAAGACAACTTGCTTAAAATTAAATAAATCAAGTAATTTACTTACCATTGGCAGTCTGGATTGAAGCATCTGGAGATCATCATAACCATAAATCTGCTTAAAGACAGATAAAAATACAACATCATTATAACACTTTTTTCTGATGCTGGTCAGTTCGGGGCTTTGAACTGAGCTTGACTTCAAACCATTCTGTGGTAAAGGTCTACAGCCGTATGTTGCATTGTGCTATCATGGGGCACTGTAGCATTTCAAGGAGAGTAGAACTGAAGTTAAAAAGGCTTGTCACTCTCATGTTTCCTGGTGACTATGTCCACTGAGGAGAGTTTGACTGTCCCATCTTCAATACAGTTTTTACAGACACATCATTCCTGAACTTATGAAAAATCTACCAGGCAATCAGATTTGGGAGAAAGAACAACAGCTCTTTTTGCTGTAATCATTGCTTCAAAGAGCAATAAGATTAAAGAGCTGATGACTTGACCACAAAGCAACCTCCTGAGTATCTCCTCACATTTGGTTTCAAATAGAAAAGTTACTGGTATAAAGTTTTGGTTTCAACAAACAGACAACCAAAAATACGTTGATGCTGGTCAGACATCAAAGAGCTATGTGCAGTCTTTCAAACCATGACAGACAGAACACATGGCACATTTCTGTCACTACTATGGCAAATCCATTCCAGTAACACAAACCTAAAGGAGTCTAAATTTATTCCAAGGGCCTAAAACCTAGTAACACTGAAAACCATAGCCACACCCATGTTTAGCTTCAACAGCAGCCAGATCAGGTCTGTACCAAAAGCTCTGCAGTTTACAATCAACAATAAGCCTCTATTGAACATATTTCAGATGTTCTTTAGCATTTGGAACAAGAACTCCAGGTGCAACATGTGCCACCAGAAATGCCTTGGCATAGACAGTAGCAGGTCTGGAGGGCCCACTTGAGCCAAGGGCTAAGAAATCAAAGACAAACAATGAAACTGCTTACTGGGTAGGCAGGCAGAAGTCCTCCAGGTCCCACAATATACTGGTTATGCAACAAGGGTGGTACACCTTGGGGCAGGTTTGGGGGAGCTTTGCCTGTAGAACCAAAATACAGACACTTTAACAAGCCTTTAGAAAAGAAAAGGCTTCAGCATTGAGATAAGATAGCTCACAAGTTCTGGCAGCTGCGCCGTCTTAGCTTATAAAGAGCACATTTTGTGCTGTTTGATGAATATACTCAAAATAGCCTGAAGAGTTTAACCATGCCTCAAGGGAGGGAAAGCACAGGATACTTAAGCCTGAAAACATTCCTATCAGAGAATAGCCTGATTTTGTCATTTGCTTTGTCCAAGAAGATTCCAAGAATTACAGAAACTTCTCTTTTCCTCAGTCCTTTCCTGAAGGCAAATTTAGAAATCATTCTCAGTCTGAGAAAGCAAATTCTCTCCTTTCATTTTCTGCTCTGTCAACACATTCCCTTTACCACCAGCAATAGACTGGAAAGCACTAAATGTTGCCAGCATACTTTCTGTGGGTGACTTACTACAGCTAGGAATAGCAAAGAGAAGACTGAAATGGTTTCAGCTGCCTTCATGATGCAGTGCCAGGAGGCAGAATAGTAAAAGAACAATGTACTTTGGCCAGTCATAAGACACTTCATTTACAAGCTACAGAAATGAGAAATCCTCTTTAACCAAGCCTGATCCTTAATATTACATCACTCACTTCTCTCTGTAAGATTTCCTTTTAGCAGTTCAGGTTTGTCAGAGAAGAAAGAGAATTTAGCATCACTTCCACTTCAGTGCAAGAAGCCTCCCAGCCTTCTTTCTCCATGGACCCTCCTCCTGAAGTGCTATTTGCTGTGCAATTTCTTTTCCTTTCTGTGGAAGTGGCAGTAGGGATGTGACATATGATAATGAGGACACTGCAATATATTCTGATACTGCCATATGAAGTCACGTCACAGAAAAGACTGAAACTACAGCTAATGCAAACTCATAGTCAGGAGTGATCACAACTTGGAATACAAACTGGGTGAATTTTCTAGCCCAAAACTTCCCAAGTCAGAACTGCTCTTGTGTGTATTTATAAAGCTCTTTCGGGACAGAATGTGCTATATAAATGCCACATAATACCCTAACAAATATTTCAAATACATAAAACCAGGCAACTTTATTTCATAAGCCAGCAAATACAGCATGCTAGAAATGCCAGTGAAGAGTGTGGACTTCTTAGCGTTGTTATGGCTGGTGAGATGCTCAACTGATAGCCCTGCTGACTGAAATGCTCTGTCTATCCATGCGATCTGTCAATATTGCCAACCTGAAGATACTAAGGGAGCTGCCCGTGTGGTAGCAGCTGGTATAGACACACTGGTAACACTCAGGCCAAGGCTGTTTGTAGTGTTCATACTGCTTGCCATGCTGACAACCGAGGAGGTGGTGCTAGTGGCTGAGGTTGAAGCAGTTGAAAAGGTTGTTGAGGGCTGGAGCGAAGTTGTGTTCTCAATACTAGTGTGCTAGAAAAGGAGACAAAAAGAATGAGGATCACAGAGCAAATAAACCACAGCAGAAAATGCTGAGAAAAGGGAAAAAAAAAAAAAAAAAAACTTTTAAAGTAACAGAGCACATGCAAAAGATATGCATTATCTATGTACCAGGCAAGCAACTAAGTTGCATGCTTGCGATGTCTTTGTGATTTAAAGAAAACTATTGCATGAGAGCTAAATTCAAATTGCCACACCATCACAAAGTTACACTACAGTAAGTGCAATGTAACACGTATCATCCCATCACCTGCATTTTGTCAGCTAACCTCTCCAATGCAGACTGCTAACAGTCTGCATTTGGAGACATTTCAGATCACTACTTTGAAGTTTGGTTTTGGTTTGTTCTTTTTTTAATAAACTAGTTACAAGCAAAAAGGTTTTTTTTATTTCATCCCCCCTAGCTGGTATGACAATTTCCCTCACAACTGTGTAACTGGCAAGTCTCTGTCATAGCTATTCCTGATCCAGTACAAATCATAAGTGGTAATCACTTTTTCCCCACTAGAGGGCTGACATTCCTTCTTCCCTGAGGTAAGGCTCTTGTTTTGGTTCTTGGGGTACCAGGACACACCAAACTTTAAGAGAGGGTCCTAATTATGAGATAAACTGACTATATGCCAAGCATCTGTTTTAATATTAACAGGACTTACCACATGTGATGTGCTTGAAGACAACACTGAGGCAGGAGAGAGGCTGCTCTGATGATTGGAAAGGGAGCTGGAAGGAAATAGTACAGAATTCATAAAATTAATTTCCCCTAGAACTATTTTTAACAAATACAGATATGCAGTAGGACCTGAGTTAACGAATAAAAATTCTATATGTGTGTGCACATACACATACACAGAGTGGTTAAAGACAAAATTACATGTAAGAGTGTGTGTATACATACACATATCACACACACAGGCATGTACGAATACAGACACCTCTACAGGCACTTTTTCCTTTAATTAGTATTCTATTATCTTTTAATGAAAAAATTAAAGTAGAGTCACTATTGCTAACAAGAAATATCTAAAGCACCATTCATTTGTATTTTTCAATTTCCTGTATCTTTAGAAAAACTAGAGTTGCTTCAGGAATCATATAGCAATGACTCCATGACACATAAAGTGCAAACTCAAAACTAGGTTCACACAAGCACAAGCCCTGTTTCTCATTCTTTCCCTGCTGTTTCTTGCCACGGGGGACAGGTTTTAAGTGAGGCAGTGCTTTGGTTAGACTCGCTGTGGTATTTCTCACATTTTGAGCTGCATAACCTTAACTCGACCAATTAGAACTGCAAGGTAATTGCCCCATAATTCATCCAGAGACCTTCAAATGCCTCCCTGAAAGGTGACTGAAAGTGGCTCTTAAACATTTACACTGACAAGTTATACCTTATATTCGAGGTGAAGAATGTAACCTACTGTATACAGTATGCAATAAACTGACAACATTGAACAAAAGTAATCAAAATGAAGATATAAAACACATGTATAGTTTGGTGCTCAAAGAATACCCTCCTTACTAAACAAGAAGCAGGAGAGATCCTAACAGCAAAATTATTTTAGTGCTCTCTCTGGAAATAGCCACAAGAAAACACAGCAGTTTTCACACCAAAGCTGATGGCTACATTACATGACCTAATTTAAGGGCAAACACTCTGGTAGCTCTTCAAGGCCCAGAATAAACCTTGGCGGTTTCATAGACTAACTTTGAAAACTGTCCCCTCTCTGCAGAAATTACAACAACAGCACTTTAGGGAGCAAGTGAAAATGTAGTTGAGTCCAATGTAAGTTTTATACCACTCCCTCGCCCACTCTTCCCAGCTCTTTTAATAAGCCTTAATTCACCATCTGACCTATGGTAGAGACACAGACACCAGCTCTACGTTAGACACGTTTGGAATTCAGGCATCATGATGATGGCTGAGATTTGGTATCTGTCTAACAGCATCAACCCCCAGCCGAAATTTCCATCAATTTATACAGCTTTTCAACAAATCAGTGTCAGAAAATGTTTCCAGCATAAAGGGAATAGTTCTTGTCTGACATATTTACTATTTTATTCAACAAAAAAATACTAGAGTGTTAGAAGAAAATAAACTACATCCTAGCTGTGAAACAGTACAATACAAAGGCGAGTATCAAAAATATAACTCAATCCATATAGCTTCAGGATGTCACCTGAATGAGGATGAAGCTCATGTAACAGGCATTCAGAAAAACAGAGAGACAGTGCAAACGAGCTGAATTGTGCTAGATGCACTTCCAAGAACATCAATCTGTTATTTTAAAGTATCTTAAGGATATATCTCAGAAAAAGAAAACACACAGTTTCCCTGCAGAATTATTTCTGAGTTTTAATTTTAAGAAATACAAATATAAAAAAGAGAGTACACTATTTCAAATTGGCTATGAAGTAAACTGTTAAGTTATTTGAAACATGACACTGAACAAAAACAGCAGGCACAAAGTAGGACAAATAAACTGGAGGAATCAATTTAGCTAATTTAGCTAGCATGATTGAAGCGAATCTCTTGAAACACAAAGTTGTATACATACCGTGAAATCTTGAGGCAGCAGCTGCTCTGCCATTAGGAGGCAGCCCAGAGCTCATATTTTGCAACCAGAAACATTCTGATCTCTTCTGAATCTCCTAATGCTGATTCACGTCATAAAAAGTGGACCTTGGTGCCTGACAGCCCCATATGGAACCACCCTTACACCCGTCCTATCCCCAAAATTGACTCTCTCTGTTTATCCCAACTCCACTGTACCTGCTCAGCTGGGAGAGTGAGCTGCTAGCCAGATCACTGGACTGAGGCAAGCTGGGCAATGCTGCCACGTGCTGCGGTGTTGAAGGCAGAAGCGAGGCCGTGGTGGACACCACACTGGGCAGAGAACCAGCCGAAGGTAGTGAGGGAGAAGGCTCTGTCTTAGGTGCTGGAACTGATGAAGTAGCTGCAACAAGTTAAAAAGAGGCATTCAGATTAAAATTCCAGCAGACTTGACATCCCATCACGGATACAGGAAAACAGTCGCATTCTCCCCCTGGTCTAAAAAAATCTTACCATTAAGAATTGGTAACTATATCAAGCAATTTGGCTAGGAAGGAAAATTCAAACATAACTGAACTACCATTTTTTCCCTTTAAGCCTTCTACTTAAGATAGATTTACAATTATCACTGCTACACATGTAGTAAACTACAGTCTTCTGCACTTCACCTGCCACTGGGTTTCTAACTTACACTCACAAGTCATTTTAAAATTCCTTGCTTTTGGTTCAGTAAACACAAGTCATTTGTGCCTTTCCAAGGCACTGTAAAAATCCAGTTATACCTACAGCTCTGTTTCTTCATTCCAACCTACACAGCGCTGTTGGAGATTTCAACTGAGATTGTTGGAGTACAAGGGTATATAACAACTTATCAGTTTGACATATTCAGTCAAAAGTGTACTGCAGTAGAATAAAAGAAGCTGCAATGGCAGGACACACTTGAGCACAGCATTAAGCATTTCTTATGGCTAAGGGGTTGTCAAATACTGACTCATTTTACTTAGATAATAAAAAATGTTAGGTTTAATCTCATACTTTTTTTAGGCTACACAGATTAAAACTTGTTTATAGGATCACTATATTGTAATAAGGCACTTAAAAATTATACTGTCCAACATGATTCCCAGCTGTTTCACTTATCTCTCCTACTACAAAAACAACAAAGAATTAGAGACACTCACTCACCAATAAAACTCAGGAAAGAGTTGAACCCTGCCTTCTGCAGGGCCATTTTACCACACCACACCAGGGACCATCACTAACTTGGAATGTATGTGAAGACATTTTTAGATTGGTCACCAAACAAAAATCAAATACTCACTTGGAAGTTATACATTACAGTTTGTTCACTTTATTGTTTTGATTTCCTAGCTACATGACCCAAGTCAGGTTGTGGGGTTGCAATACAAACAGGAATCAAGAGGTCTTGGCCTTGACAAAACGTCTGGCCTCTTACAAAAAGGAAATCCAAGTGACAAACATAATTATGAAGGCAGCAACTGTATCACCTAGTAACTCCTGGTAAAACTCACATAAAAAACAGAGTTTAAAACTCTCAATATATTAAGAGCAGGATTCCCATCTTGAAGTAAAAGTAGATGTCCTCAACACAAGGGACAGAATCATCATCTTAAGATCCCTTACGAGACGCCTGAATGCAATGTGCAAGACAAAGAAAACACGGAGACCAGTAGCATGGTCAGAAGTAAAACATGTCAGTTGTACTTTGAATTAAGGGTTTAGGAAGCTCAAGATCTGGATATTAAAGGAGAAAAACAGCAAAGATGAGAGATGAACAACTAAGAACATTATAGCACACGCAGAAGGGAAAAAGTATTTTCAAAAGTTAAGACAAATTCAAAATCATTTGGATGCATGTAATAGACGCAATGGAAGAAGGAAACAGAAATGCTCTCAAAGGAGAGCTGGTATAGGAAAAGAGACTAGTAAAGCCATTACAGAATACAAAAGTATTAGAATTCTCAGATCTTTGTTTTCTAAAGCAAAAGGACAGGTTCTGCAGTGAATTTCATAAACTGTTTATTAATTCTGTACTTGACACTATGAAAACACTTTGTGTCTTTGTATATGTCAATCTTTTAAATGGTAATTCTCGGAGCATAAACAACTCCTGCTCCTTTAAATTCAACTTAGCACTAACAAAACACATCCCACTAATGGCCCACCTGAAGACATGTTTAAGAGAAGGTTAGACCTAAAATTGAGGCATTGGAATTCCAAAAGATATTAATTCACACTGCTGTCCTTGAAAACTTCCACAGAGAAGCACAAAGATCAGAAGAGTGAACATTATACTTTAATTATTTTAACTCCAAGTAGAGAGCTGCAGGGGTGTTACAGGTCCATGCTACATTAGAAATAGGCCAAGATGAAGAAACTAACACTTATACCAGAGTCAGTACTGAGGTATTGTTTGCAAGGTATCAGGAGGAAACTCAGCAGAGGGAACGTGTTTCTCACCTTTATTCCCCACAGGCTTCTAACAGGGCAGAGATAGAAGCAGACCTAGTGAGAGGTGCATTCCAAGAATGTGACTTTGTTTCATTACAGTTAAATGCTATTTGCAGCTTCCCAACTCAGAACTGGAAGAACTGCTAAGAAATTTCATAGTTATTTTTAATTTTGTATTTTTATTTTATATTAAATAATTTCTTGCAGGTAAATTCAAAAGGAAAACCAGCAGGTCTAACTCTAAGGCTATTTAGGTTTGTAGATTTTAGGTTTGTAGAGAGCTGCCTTCATATTTCAATTGTACTCAAGAAGCAAGCAGTATTTTATGCAAGCACAAATAAAGTCAAATGGGTCAGCCATAAATTAGTCATGGAGAACAATATAAAACCTTAAACCCAATGTCACTGCTACGCTTGTGTGCACAGCAAGTAGCAAGGAATGATCAGAAAGTCCTGTGCTCAACCAAGCTTTGAAAACTTACTGTCAAGTGTTGCCTGGGTTCTAACACCACTGTGTCCGTTCTGTAAACAAAGAAGAAATTAATTAATAAATCATCTCAGAAGTATATTAAATGTTCAAACTGAATCACACATCGAACATGCTTCATGCAAAATTCTGTATTCATACTAAATTGAACAACATGGCAGAAAATTAAATTTTTACTGCCTTTATAAAAACCACATCATAAAGTTGTCTCAAGTGCAAGGTGTCCTGAACATAGAGAATCCCATACACTGCCCATAATACACCCATCAGCAGCAGACCTTCCCATGTACTGTATATAACATAAACTTCAGGCTCACACCAATATGAAATAAAGAATTGCATTAACATATAGGAAATGGTTGTGCTTTTGATCTAATGTAACTCACAATTTTAACTATCCAAGTTACACAGAGACGCCAATTTTTTTCCATTGAAAGATAAGACTTGAGAAGCACCAGTTGTTTTTTGGATAACGCTGGAGTACAGAAGTGGATAGTCTATGCTTGATCCTCACCAGTACATACGAGCTAGTGCAGAAGACAAGTGTGACTGAGCCAACACATAACAAAGGCCAGAAGCAAATAAACTTACAAACTCTCACAAGTTCCTAAAACATTTAATAAACTCAGTTCTCTTAAAACAAACCCACATTCCATATACAAAGAGAGCAGGTGTGTTTGAATCTCTCAAGAGACTCTCTGTCCTATATTAGACCTCTCCTATGCTTATTAAAATAACACATGAAACTAATTCCCACTGGTGTTAAAAGTAAGGCTGGAGGGGCCAAAAAAAGTTTGGAATCCATTTGCTAGGTGCCATATAAATTTAATAAATAATATACCTTTCTATAGAAACTGTCAATTTATGGCAAAATACCATAATTAGTATTTACATACAGAGACAGTTCCTTTTTTAAAAGCTTAACTTCAGGGAAGGAAATTTGAGAAGAATTTTAAGTGTTACTAAGAAAAAAGGTCAAAAGACAATTTAAGATGTCAAAACCCAAAAAATCAGAGGCTCTTACATCCCAAATACAGTATTGCCAAAAACGACTACACACTGGGAAAAATGAAAACAAGTAACAGGGCGGGCTTGGGAATCAAAAATACCACTGGGCTTGGTCAAAGCATTAACGTATCAGAGGAATACAAGCCTAACACAGGTAAGAATATTCCCCCTTTTCAAGGTCCTGTTTCTCTAATGAACTCACCGCAACTGCAACAGGGGTTGGTTCAGACGGAGCCATGGAGCTTTGGTACGCTATCCTGCTATGCACAGAAGTCTGGTCATAGGAGGAAGTTGTTACTGGGCTAGTGCTCTGGGTTGAGCAGGTCAGACTGGAAGAGCTGATGGCAGAGGTTGTGTAGGTGGAGTCCTGTACTGTATTGGATATTGGCAAAGAGGTATTCAAAGGATCACTGGAAAAAAGAATTATTTATCATCTTGGTAAGTATTTCAAATACCTTCATGAAAATATCAGCTCCTGTATAGTTATCTTGAACTACCTTAAACATGCAGAAAAATCTACACTATTTATATTAGAAAATATAAGAATGTAAAAAAAAATTATAATATTGCTTTGGTCCCCACAAATCACTGCTTCAAAACATCAGCTGCACTAAGCACCGCTCACCTTCCTCGTTCCAGCCCAACCTAGACAAGAATTTACATACAAGCATTTTTCAGTCATGTTATTTCCACCTTTTCCAAGGATAATTAATGATCATAATGTTTCTTTTTTAAACAAGCAGAATTGATAAAAGTCTGATATATGATGAGTAACCACAACAGGATTCTTTTTACAACAGAATCCTAATGTTACAGAATGAACTATGCAAAGAGCTAAAAAATACTTTAAAACATGCAGTAATGTTTTATTTTCCAGATAGTTTAAATGCAATGTATAAAACTACAAGTTAATGTGAAAGTTCATTTTCATTAATATTTCTGAATTAACTTCAGGAAGCTTTTTACCGATGCCGATTTTTCAATGAATAAGGAATTAAAAATGGTTTACTGGTACGCTGGCACTTCACATTGGCTATTTTAGCATTTCAGTAAGAGCTTCTGCATACAGAAAGCCTAGCTTCTCATTTTCTCATCCTGTAGGAGCATCAGGTTTGTAATCTGGTGCCAATCTACTAATATATGGTACAGAGGTCAACTCTGCTGGATTAGATGCAGAAAAACGTGGGTTGTGAGGAACAAACCCCCAAAAAACTTGAAAAGCAGGGCAATTCAACATGAGAAGGAAATCCTATAAAGGATAGCTTATTATAAGGTTATTTATACTCATGTCATCTCCAGCTTCACATTTACCCATCCAGGGAGATTTTGACTACCATTAGAGAAGAAATCATTTATGATACAATGCACAGAAAAAAAGTCATCATATTTTTCCCTCCCATTACATTGTAACCGTGTCTTGATGTTTTTGGCACAAACTTGACCCCCTTCAAGAACACCTGAGAATGCAGGAGGGCAACCCACACATACTTTACAGATTTTGAATATAAGCTATTGTTGGTCGCCTGGCTGGTATTCTCACTGCTTGAAGTTGATCCAAACTCTGGGATTGTAGGCTCTGATCCAAACTCAAGAGCTCCAAATTGAACATTTAACCCTGTCACGTCTGCTGATCCAGGCATCTCCACTGCAGAGGCAGGAATCTTAAAGGAAGAAAAAAAGCCGTAATTTCTTTCCATGCATCTTCAACCTGAAATTAATCCACTGATTCTGCCCTAATCTGGAGCTGAAGGAGTAAGACATACTATTCTACAATACCAAAGTATCATCTGTGTACAACCCTCCCACCTCCACCAATATTCATATTGTGGCTATTAAGTCAATCTAAAAACCACTCAGCAACAGCCATTTTCCATACAGAGCAACCAGGCAGCTGCTTGCAAAAGATGTCACCAGAGCATTTTGGACCTAGTAACTATCCAGCTTAGTATTTCCTGCTTTATAAATAAGAAATATACCAAGCTCTTTGCTCTCCTTCTCCCTAGCAATTTATAGAATCATAGAAATAACTTAGGTTGGACAAGAACATTAAGATCAAGTCCAGCTATTAAAGCCAGCACTACCAAGTCCTAAACCATGTCCCTAAGCACCACATCTTCACATCTTTTAAACAGTTCCAGGGATGGTAACTCCACCACTTACCTGGGCAGCCTGCTCCAATGATCACCCCCTCAGTGATGACATTTTTCCTAATATCCAGTCTAAACCCTCCCTAGCGCAACTTGAGGCTGTTTCCCCTTGTCTTGTCACTTGTTACCTGGGAGAAATGACTGATCTCCACCTGGCTACACCCTCATTTCTAGAGGGTGATCAGGTTTCCCCTGAGCCTCCTTTTCTCCAGGCTGAGCCCCTGCAGCTCCCTCAGCTGCTCCTCAGACCTGTGCTCCAGAGCCTTGCCCAGCTCTGCCCCCTTCTCTGGACATGCTCCAGCCCCTCAACATCTTCTTGTGTGAGGCACCCAGAACTGGACACAGGACTTGACGTGCAGCCTCACCAGTGCCCAGTACAGGGGGACAGTCACTGCCCTGGTCCTGCTGGCCACACCACTGCTGACACAGCTTTTTGTGGTTTTTACTTTTACTAAGGACAAGCCGCCATTCAATTACCCACCTTGGATGCTGGAGTTATCCTCCGTTTTGGTGGTTTTATCTGTTTCTGCTGGGTTTGATGAACAGTCACTGCCTGGTTATCCATAGAGATAGTGGGGAGCTGTAATATTTTGCTAACAGCTGTAGAGGTGTCTACTGGTGATGGCTCTCGAAGCTTCACCTGGGAGGAGGAGGACTCCAGCCCAGGAGGAGGAACAGGAACCACCTGCATTTGTTGTTGCTGTCGCTGGGTCAGCTGGCTCAGAACTGGAGATGGCTCGGGCTGGGATTTAAAGTCTGGTCAGTGTTGGGAAAAAGAAATATCAAAATTAAAGCACTGAACTCTGCTCTTCGCAGTTCTACTCTTTATGGAAGAATCTGGGTGATGCTTAACAGTTAACGATTCTCTTATGCTAACGATAGCATTTGCAAGTCTTTTCAGACATCACAGCAATTTCACATTCATCATTTACCGCTCTAACAGTAATAAGGACAACAGTTGATACACTTTCTACTTTAAACAAACAGCTGTGGCCAAGCATTATTTATTTTTTTCCAAAAATATGAGAACAAACTTATCTACACAGTCACAATATTATCACACACAAGTCCTCAAAAACTGTTTTGGATTATTTTAATCAAACACTTCAAGTTTCACTGCAGTTAACTGTGCAATAAAATGTGATTATTTCCAAGGGGTAAAGAGTTGCAATTTAGAGGTATTATGATTTAGGATTCCCTACCCTGCCCTGAAAAGAAAAAGATGGAAAAAAAAAAAAAAAAGAAAAAAAAAAGAGAATCTTCTACTATCTCATAATAGCTGAGAGTCAAAGAGATGCTGGACATGAACAGGTTTTTTCCCAAGTCTTCTCTTTCATAGTTTTCAGATGCTTAAAGCCATGAAGTGACCTAAAGCACTGGTCAACCACTATAGAGATCTACAGCATTTTCAGTGTGCAGGGTTTTTTATTCGGTTCACGAAGTCCATTAGAAAGCATTAAAAGGTACATAAACCTTTTTTTTAGAATTTCTGCATGTCAAAGATAGTAATTGCTACCAATGGCTGCTTATCTACACATAAGCATATATACATACACATGAGAGATACAAGAGCTATCCTCTTCACAGTGAGGATACTGCTAGGATCAACACTGCAGAAACCAAGTTTCTGTCATTTTCACTGTTGCTACTAATTTTACTCAATTACATGAAAAATTCATACAATTATAAATATACAAAACAAATAACCTGAATCATTCACAGCACACTAGGGGAAGAACACTGAGGCGTGATGCTCATTATGAAGAAATTATATAGTACTCATTCAAAATTCATGTAATGAGTAAAGAGAAAATTTGTGGAAAAAAAACCAAAACCAAAATACAGTACACAACTTTACACTCAGCTAAAAGCAGCATAGCTACAATGAAAATAAATCTTTCCCCACATTTGTTGAAAAACAGTCACCAACAAAGTTCCATGTAAATATTCAAGCACACTAAATCAAGGATGTCATTACATGGAAGGCTCAATAACTTTAAAGATGTAATAACATTTATGTATAGGCTTAAGCTTAACAAAACTTAGTTTATGATAAATATACTTGTGATGTCTATTACCAGCAAATAAATGTCACACTTAGAATGATTGTAACTAATTGTATTACTAGGATTACATTTTTTAGAAAGTCTTTCATTAAAGTAATTTTAAACTATCATTGGCACTAAGAAATCTTACTGGCTAATAGAGAGAGGAAGAGAAAAGAAGCTGCGTCAAAGCACTTACCAAACTGACTGAGGACTGAGGACTGAGTAATAGGTGGTTTTAGATCCCAGGATGACGCAGCAGCTGTGCTAGTGGTGCTATTGGTTTGTTGAGAGGTAAACTGACCCAATCCTGGTGGTTTTAATTGGTCCAAGATTTGGGAACCAGTAGAGTTTGCCAGTTTAGAAGATCTGAGCTCTCCAAAGCCAGAACAAAGAACTGCCGACTACCAAAAAAGAAGAAGAGGGGAAGGAGCAGAGTTAATTTTTTAAGTAATAATTGAACATAATCATAAGGTCAATGTCTACAAGCTGCTATCTGGCAGCAACTAAAATCTATTCAAGACCTAGCTTACTAACAAATGACCAGTAAAAATTTCCACCACTGGAATACTAATAATACTAACTTAATTGAACCCATGCATTTCAAAATATCATAGATTTACTAATAGTTGGACCAATTTTTAGAGAATGAACACCTCATCTCACACCCTCAAAAGGGACTCAGGAACAGGCATGCTTCCACAAGAAGTAGTCAAGAATGTGCTTGGAAATAACACATTCGGTTTTCTGGCCTAGAAATCTTAACTCTAAAAAAATTATTTTATCCTACATCAGCAAGCAATGAGCACATCTGCTCTCTAATAAAAAATTAATACAACTACTTAATGTAAACGCAGAAATAACTAATCAGCAAAATGAATAAAAGTAATCTTTTTTTGGGGGTGGTGGGATGAGGGGGGAGTGTGAAAGGAAGGAATGATATTTTTTATTTTCAACTTTTTTAACAAATACCAAAACACCTCATTAAATGACCGGCACTGGAAAAGTTGTTTACCCTGAAATATTTACTCATGAACAACACTTAAGAAACATAATATTTAGAAAGCTTAAGATAGTTTTACCAGACTTTGAGGAGAATAAGAGTTTACAGCACTGGAGTTGCCCGTTCCTGATGCCATCTGGGTGCTGTGCTGAGAATTTGTGAACACTAATGCTTGGCCAAAGGTCTGCTGCTGGGGAGCCTCAAATGAGTTGCCTTCTGTCTCTTGGGTAGATGTCACTGGCTTTTGAAGCAGTGTCACCAAATCAATGCTGTAAGACAAAGTGAAATTTGGCTGGAATGAACACAGTGATTAAACTGCACTGACACCGAGGCAAGCACTAACAATACTAAAGCTGCCATTCCAGCAACAGAATTACTACTGATTAACAGTCTTTTCAAATGTTTTTTTGTCTATCATACAAAAGAGATAGAAAAGAGTTTTTTGCCAGCAAGAAACAAACACAAAAAACCCACCCCAATTTGAGTGGATGAACTAAAACATTTTCTAACATAATTTGAGGGACATCCACTAGAAGAACAGAATAAAAAACATATGAATATACTACCTTTAAGAAAGAAAGGAGTGTAACCTATAGACCACCTGACACCATGCCTCATGCAAATCACATCCATATTATGTGGAAAATTTTGCTGCAGTACAGCAGAATCAGGATGTTTCGGACCATTAGCCTATTTAGTTTTTAGATCTCATGCTATCCAGCTACCGAGTATTCATTGCTAAACTTCAATGTTCTCTCCATGAACATGAGGTTAATGAAGGCAGCTGATTCCACAACAGCACCAGCAAGGCATTGGAAGACAAAGGCAAGCAAAGGAAGACAGCAACTGACATATTTTTGGTTCTTGACCTTAACCCTCTATCATCAGTAAAGGCTTGTAGTTGTGATGTTTACCAGGGAATTCACCTTTTTGCCAATGCAAGCTTTCATTTATCATACTTGTCAAAGCACTGCATTGTGAACACTTTCTGCATCTACAAAGGCAGGCTTTCCATTTTCTGGAAACTAAAGCCAGAGCTTCCTTTTTTCAACAGTAAAAATCTTTTCTTCCCAGCTACTTTTCTTCCTTCCTGTAAGCAGTCCTGATGCAGAAGATGTATTATGCTCACCTATTTGGCAAGTTTGTCTCCACTTTCACAGTAGAAAATATGTAAGTCAGGAATTCACAGAAACAAGAATTTGCAAGCAAGGCTTTTTAAATTTTGAGATGAGTTTGACCAATCTCTGACAGTTTTTATTCAATATTTTATGCATGGCAAGCTAACATTGCTTAATCAAGGAGCAGGTTTTTAAAGCATAGAGAAAACATGGAAGAAGAGCTTACCTTTGCCCAGGAGTCACATGATTCTCTGCTGGAACAGAAGATGCAGTGAAGACTTTTGTTTCAGAAAGCTGAAAAAGAGATGGGGGAAGAATTTTAATCCCACACATGCTCACACTTCCCTCTTGCAACAACTGCAGAAATTCCATTTTGGTCATGCACTTTCAAGATAAAAGTAAAGTCAAACTACCATTACAAACAGCTACTCCGAAGCTCTGCTTAAAAAGACAAAAACATGTAGTCAAACTTCAGTAAAATCATCTTCACAGAATCAAGTACCTATTTAATTAGAGGGTTGGGTTAGGAAATTTGACCTACTGAAAACACGCACCAGTATAGAACAGTATACCAAAGTAACTACATCAGTTTGGGAAACAGTTTAACTGAAATACACCAGTAGAAAGCAATTAATGTGACAGCCATTCTATCATCAGTGTGCAGACAATTTATGACACTATAGAGCAACTCCGATAAATCTTGTTGCACAAGGGTAACACATTGGACTGCTCCCACCCATTTCAGGTATCCTTGCATGTGACATTTCAGCTCCCACCACCAGCAGAGGCAGGTAAGTACAGGTAAGTACAGTGAACCAGCACGCATGGTTCCTTCTTGGCAGCTCTGTTAGGAGTGGAAATAAAGACTTTAACTGAGTGCTCTGAGAGCAGAGTTCGAAGACAGTAATAAAATGAGAGCCATGCTGACACTCATGTAACAAGTCAGACCAGCCACAGAGGAAAGCTGCACTTTTTTCACCATGATGTTACAATACAGAGAGATGCTGCACAGGCACCTGGGACTTGCACAGGCAACCAGCGGAGCTGGTTGGGTCTTCAGGGGAAAAGAAGGGGTTGGTTTTCTGCTGTTGGATTTTTTAATAGTTTTTCTTGTTTAAAAAGTAATAGTTGAACAGCTACAACTTCCTAGGGCTAATTTGTTTCTACTGACATGAGTACTTGCAAACCAGAATAGGTCTTAAGCCAGCACAGGTTAGGTTTAGCAAGACAGAGATACGCAAGTACAACATTAATATTTTAAACTTAATTTTCACAAAATCACCCTTTTTTCCTTTGGTTTAGCCTTGTCTTTGACTGAAGAATAACTGACCTATTCAAACACACACACAAAGAATACCTTTAGAACATGCCATTTGATACAGCTCTTCTAGGAAATGATGCATTTTTAATTGCATACATTGCTAGCAGCCCAGTTCAAAGGACATCACGGACATGAGCCAATTTCATCTGCCATCCCACAGGCAGGTCTACTGAGAACATGTGCACCCCTGAACATGGACATCTGATAGGGATTCTCCTGTGAAACACTGTTGATTTAAAAAGGGCACAGAAGAGATGTCTGGGAGCAAGTCACCACTCAGAGGCAAAGATATTTCATATACTCTCCCAGCACCCTCTTACAAGCAGCACATGAGGCCTTGAAGAAATTGGTACTACCACAGTTCCTCCCTCCATTTCTTGCCCTTCCCTTGCTGCCAACACAATGCACTTTAATCCCTCATTTCTGGATCACCTGTCCTGAGATTGATGCTGACAGCCCACAACTCTATGTACTGACCAAAACAAAGAAAGAACATTCCACTTAAGTACATTTCAGTTAAAAAGGCTGTTCCTCTATTGTTCAGCCCTTTCCCCATTGTGTGCTTTAGTTTAGAGCAATGTTGCAGTGTACTTTCTGGGGTGTTACGATATTCCCGCATTACATGGCACAAGAAGGTCAGCTAATGGCACAAGCAGCACTCTGCGGTCTGCAGTCCCTTGGTTAAATATTAAATTCTTTGTAATATCAATAGCTTCTTACATTCACATAACCCAGGAAAAGACTAACCATGGCTAAAACACTATGAATCCCAAAAATTAAGCAAATTAAGGAGACTGAGGATGTTTGTGACAATGCAAAAACATGCTTGATGTGTGAGAGAGTAAATGTTCTCTATGGATGAACCAGCATGCAAACAAAAGTCTCCAGCTACCAGCTCAGCTACACTGAAGTTTACACTACACCCTGTGGCAAACTCACTGCCACAAGGTCCAATCAAGCATTTAATTCAGGACTCTGCAGAGATTACAGCATTCGTCAAAACACGTGTTTTGTGCTGCAGCTGCTGCAAAGTTTTATTACAGAGATGTATTTAGTATTTCTTAGAAGTAGTATTTTCAGCTCCTAACCAAGCCATTTAGCTGGCTGCACACTACACTCACAAATCTTTCACTGAGGCTCTGGTATTTTCCCAGAACTGAACGAATGGTTGTGAGGCATTTGCCGGTGCTGGCCTCACAGGAGTATGTCCTCCATCTGCAGTGAAATGCCCATGCTTTCCAGCTCCTGTTCCTATAATAAAATCATTCTCCAATCACCAAACAGATAATGCACTTGACAACTAGCTACCAGCTCCTAAAGGAATACAGGAATGTTGAGGAGAAGAGTAAAATATACTCCAGCATCCTTGCAGAAATTCAACATCAACAAATCAGAAATTTAAAAAAAGCTTATTACTGTTTTGGTATGATGTAGCGAAGGCAAAAAAATTAGAACAAGTTCTCATGCTGCTTTCTGGTAAAGAAACCATTTCCACCAAAACACACTTTCTCTTTTTTTTTTTTCCTTTTTTTTTTTAAGAAGTGTTGTTGCTGTTTCAAATAAACTAGTACTACTAACACTGTACAGAAGATGTTTGCCATTACCCACTTTCTGGCAATTTGTATTTATTCTATTTCTCTCCTTTGGATAGTTTCTGTAGTTAAACTTTACATTCTTTAGCCAGGAGAGCATGACCACAATTTTAAGAGCAAAATCCAAAGCCACCTACAGTACCTCAATATTTGCTTAGTCCTTCATTGTTCATGCCCTGAATATCCCTTAAACAAAATACAACCTCCTATTTTCACCACAAGCAGTTTCCATTCTATTTAATAGCAGGTAGATAACCTATTATACTTGCTCAATACTCACTACGAAAGATAAGGACCAGACAGGACTACCAGGTCACAAAGACCTAATTCTTCTCGGGTCAAACAACGATAATTTCACTCATTTGCTCATAACTTTTATCTGACTAGAGAACACCACATTTAAACAGAAATATTCTTCAGAGAAACACCTGGTCTTTCCCTGCAGACAGGAAATATATCAGCTTCCTTGGTTCTTTTAATCAACAGTCATGCCCCTAGAACTGTTTGTTATACACTTGAATGCGTGGATCCATCTTCCACACAGAGGTTCATACTACACCTCTGCTAGACTAAAACCAGAATCCATCATATGCTCCTAAAGTAATCCTTTTCAGATTCCCTAAACTAAAATCTCCCTTCTTAATGACCTCTTTGATCAGTCATTTTCAGCTATTATACACAATTTTTCATCTGTAAAAGCAATGAGAAATTGGATTTGGTACTTAAGAATCAAGTTCAGAAGCATCCACATACAGAAATAACTCAAGAATGATTAAGAGGTGGGGAAGAGTGCCAACAGGCAAAAAGACTACAATAGGAACTTCTAGATAGAGCATCAGCTCATGCTGAGCTGTTCTTTTTCCATCATCCACTACAATCCTGAGAACTTTTCAGTTGCTGCTTTCCAGACACCAGGCCCTTGTTCTTAAGGTGTGTCTGTGTTCCTATAAAACAAATGGATATTTCGCTATATGAAAGCATTTTTCACTGGGACAGCTCAAACTTTGCAGAGGTCCAAATCTCTCTGCATGACTGGCTTACTTTTAAATGCTATTCCAATACCTTTTGGATTTCACAAACATTTTATTAAGCAATTGTTTTAGTTTTACTTCCAAATCATTGATAGAGTCACTAGATGGCATCTGGCCCAGGACTGGGGGGCACTCCCACAAAAGCCCACATTCAGTAAGGGTCCTTCTGTAACAGATTTATTTGCCAAAATTTGCAAGCAGATTTCAATACACTAATGTGTTTGTTGATAGAATACAACTAATTTTGGAACAAATGATATATTATATTTTCCTTTTTTTTTTTTGTGCCTGTTTTGGGCTAATGTATCTTCATCTTGACATTCTATTCACTCTTTCTGAATATTAGCAGACAAACAACTTTCTCCTAGGTTACAGGGATTTTTCCAGGATCCAAAATGAATAAAAATTAACAATGGCTAGAGATTTCAAAATTCATTTGCAAATTATTCAGCTCTAGTAACTAATTAAAACAAATTCCATCCCTAGTCAGCATTGCTCAACACCCCTCCCATACTACAAATGTTGTATAGTACCAGCATCAAACATGGGTGAGAACAGCCCATAAATTTCCACCACCCCTAGCCCTTAGACCACCTCTAGCACATACTGAAGAAACTGAGGACAGGTTTAAAATGTCCGCTTTTGATGACATTAACTGATACAGAAAACCTAGGAATTTAAGTGTTTCTTTCAATTATCTTGAAAGATACACCCCTGTCACCAGATAAGGATGGAGTTTTCGTATCAGTTACATGACATTTTCACACAATTCCAGGAATTACACTGACATGCCACCCTGCAGGAGGAAGCAAGAGGGATGACTTCTGAGACAATCTCTTACTCTTCTGAAAATAAACTTGAAATAATGGGTGTTACTTCAAATACTTAGTTTTTGAAAACAACACAGACTGAAGAGAGTAAATAATCAATTGGTATATCCAACAAGTTGCACTTACATCTTCATTCCAGTCTTCTGCTGTCCATTCTTCTATTGAGTTTTTCCATGCTCCTATCATAATTGGGGGAAAGAAAGAAAACAGGTACAAGTTAAAGGCACAACACTGTGTTTCAATCTTTCTAAGAGCAATCCTGTTTTCATTATCAGTGGAAAACAAAGCAAGGAGATGGAGGTTGGACATATACTTGGAAACATGGGTGTAAGCTCTAGGAAACTGGTCTGCAAAATTAAAATTTTGGGAGGGAAACACTACCACTCCTCCATCCCCCTGCCATTAATTTCTGTTTTCAGCAATTTCTTAGCCACTGTGGTACCAGACTTAATTCGCATGAATGCACATCTGCACCCAGCAATTAATACCAAACACTGGAAGAACTTCCTGCTGTGGGCCCAATGATGGTGAGAGGCTACTCAACCCTGCCACAGGATCCCCTAGTTTCATGCACAAATGCACATAGAACAAAACATAACCACAGCACCTGCTCTGATATCCACAATCCTGCTTTCAACACATTCAATTTCAAGACCCAAGCCTGTGGAGACTACTTTCCAACCTGTTATCCCACGCCTCAGAGTAGAACAACTCCAACTCCTTCCCCTGAGAGAGCAATTTATCTTATAAATAATTCTTACAATGGTAGCAGGACAGTCTTTAAATTTCCATTGTAGCTAAAAAACACTTCCCGTAACTTGTGGCAGAGTTGATTTGGAAAACACTGGAGCATGCAGAAATAGGAAAACTACAGAAAACAATCCTATGGATGCAAAAACCTGACCCCTTCTATTGGAAACTGCAGGTAGAGACATGCAAGAGCAATAAAGGGACTTAAGGCCTTGACCACCAGCAGAAGTACAGGTGAGGTTATCCCAACAACAACAACCAGAGCCTTTGTGTAAACTATGCAACCACGAGCAAAGAGAACACCAGCACCAAAGGTAGTGCCACCAGCACTGTGGATCAAGTACAAAAACAAAAGGACCACTGCTTCAATCATCTCCTTTCACTTAACCAGGAACTGTCTGAGATGCATTAATCCAGAAATAAGCCCCCCAAAGACAGCATCAAAGCCACCTGGTGTAATGCTAGCACTGCATTGGTGCTTCCTCTCGTACCCCGTGACACCGCAGCAGGTTTTGGCAGAGGAGGGTGGAGCGGCGCCAGTTCAGTCAGGCAAACGGGCCAACCACGAAGGTTACACACAGTGCAGGAAAGAGTGGAGGCTTATACCTTGGAATCCAAAATTATTTGGCAGGTCCTGAGCAAGGTAACATCCGCCCTGTGTTGGCTCTGTGGAGCAATACAGAGTTGCCTGAAACATCTCATTGCTCACATTTTAACAAACAACCCCTAGCCAGGACTGATGTTTTTACGAATAACCATACCCTGTAGCAAAACTACTACAATGCCTCAAATTTCTAGAGTAATCCACACATTTCTACAGAAATTTTGAAAAGGAGGAAAAGTCCTTTTAGAGGAAGAGTTGATTTTCTTTTCCTTCCCCTGACCAGCACGGAACCCCTCCCCCCAGTATTTCTTCTTTGAAGAAGAAATACAAGTATTTGCCCTGCTTGTATTTTTCTCTCATAAGCCAGTGCCAGGGCCTGTCTCTAGAAGACAAGCCTTTAGAACACTAAAACAGAGCTTCGAGTCTGATAAAATAAACACTAGAAGAGCTCAGATACATCAAGCCAAACACTCAAGTATTTTCCACCACCATTGGGACCAAACCTGTTTGGAATAATATTTGTGATGTTTTCCTGAATTCAGTTTAAACAATTATCTCTTGTTCCTTCTCATAAAACTAATTCTGAGAGTTTATTCTTATAAATACTGTGTACAACCCTTCACCCTTTTATTAGCTTACCCAAGCTGCCAAGTTTACTAGTGTCATTTACTAACACTCTTCCCTCCCAGCTCAATCCTTCCAGTCTAAGTTATTTCAGTACTCTTCTCTGCACTTCTCAAATCCATTTTGAATGTCTTCCTCCTATTGATGGGATTTCTAAGTCAGATCTTGCAACAGACGCATCAATTTCTTTTTAGTCCAAAATCCACCTTGGCATTACTGCAACTCATGCATCCTCTTCCCAGTCTTCCCCCAAGCTTTGCAAAGCATCACAATTCGAGAGTTCTCTGTTTTCCATCAAAATAATACTTTGTGTTTTCAAGGATCCTTGTGATATCTGCTTCAACCTAGATGGTTATTTGTGACTCTTTCCTGTTTCTCTTTGTAACAAGTTCAGTTTTAGAAAGTTATCAAGACAATAAAAATACACTTTTTGATTAGTCTTCAGCTATTTTCCTCGAATTCCCGTCTCTTCCTGTCACACTATTTAATTTTTTACCCGTTCTTTGAATAACCATAGATATTAGCCCCAAAATAAATTTAACTTGGTCTATGTCAAACTTATGTACTAATTATTTCCTTCTGGATTACATTTGCATTCTAGAAAGATTTGAAGGTTTCCTTAAAATGTTGCTTCTGACTTTTACAGCAGATATTAAAAAAAAAAAAAAAAAACAAAACACAAAAACCCCACAAAAACAAAACCCCAAACACCAACTTCCTTGTACCTTCCAAAGAACACAACTGTCCCTCTTGAAAGTTATCCTATAATTTATTTTTTATTTCTTGTAATTCTTCAGTTTCAGAGTAATTTAAGGCTGTTCCTAACTAAGATAACAAAGGAAGTTTTTCAGTGAAACTTATGAAACTCTATCGAAGTAGAGATGTGAGTAAATTACCAGAACACAAGGCCATTTCTAAAACCAACTTCGAGAAGAGAGAACCTCCAATAAAATTCGTGTATAACAACTGCTGTAATCTGCACTCATTTTCTCCCACTGCCCTGTACATTACAAAAAATGTAAGAGAGGAATCATGCTGCTCAAGTTTATTCCCTTTTGGAGGAGGATTGGTCATTTGGTTTCTACTTATCTGTCCCTTCTCTTTGCCTTTCATCTGTACATTTTTTCTATATAAATTAGGATGCAGGAAAACTGATGCTGTATTATTTGGAATACAAGTAGACCTAAACATTATGAACTATTAAAGACTTGGCCTTCAGTCTATATTTCAACCAACAACACTAAATTTAACCTCCAAACAACCAGCTAGCTTTTCTACTGCATTACACAACTGAACCTAGAAATACTATTCAAGTTACCATGAGTCCTCTTGCATCTGCAAGAATTCAGGGTATGAGGTTCTAGGGCACTTTCAGAGTACACACAGCAGAAACTACATTTTGGAAACAAATACTGTATTTATTTTCAATCAAAATATTCATTTCCCCAGTACTGGCTAAAGGAAAAAATATTTTAAGTAACTCGGAACATCACAAAGAGTTTATATTTATACGATGTCTCCAGAGAATATTTTGATAAGCAAATATCTCTTATTTCTCTAGGCAGTTACCCAGTTATCTCCTCTTTAATGTAACTGCAGATGAAAGACACTAGTTTTCCAAGTAGCTAGCATGAGCTAATATTGTTTGCTTTCTTTTTAGATGAAATAAGAAGTGGGACTGGGTAATGAGGAATAAAGAGAGGGATTTCCTTCCTGTCCTTCCTGCATAAACTCTTACCAGACATCTATAAAACCCACTGCAAGCTTTATAGCTTTCCATACACATAGAGCTCCCACATTAAAAATTTTAGTTAACTCCACATTGGGAACTTAACTGGGTCTGTTGGTTTGTAACTAACAAAATAGCACTGTAAATTTAGGTGGAAAAACCTGCAAATTAGTGTTTGGGATTAACAAGTCAAATCATGCTCAACTTTGTGCCACCTACTTCCAGCCCCACAGCTTGTCTATCACTTTTTCCCCCTACCACTGCTTCTGTGTTTCTTCCCAGCAGTTTCTTCTGCTTTAAAATTACTACCCCAGCTGCAGCTTCCTCTAAAAACCCTCAGGACGCTTTCCATCACAAGGCTGAAAGTGCTACCCACTTGGACAAAACTAACAATTCATTAAAGCCTGTTCTTTCTGAAGTGATTCCTTTTGGCCCAGGGACTTCTTTTAGATGTTCCTAGAGCTTGTCTAAAGAAGCAACACCACAAAATAAAGCAAGCTTTCTTTAGAGAGACATTTTTGTTTTGTCACTTATGGTGCCTTTTTCATTTGAAAGTAAATTAAGATTAGCAACAAAAAGGTACTTGACACCCAAAAAACCCCATTCACACTTACCTAGTTTACTTCAAATTTCCGACAACCAAGTAATTTTGCAGGAACTCCCCACAATGACACTCACTCTTTCATACCTCAAAGAATGACTAATCTGACAGGGCACTGGAAAATTCCCAAATGCCTTCTCACACCTTCTCCACACAATGCTTCCCAAATTTCCATGCATGCCTTAGGCTGTGTAACTGAAGTCCAGTGTGGTTGTTGGTGACATGCACGAAGCAAAAATCAGCTTGGCATCCAAACAGAAATTCCACACACCGAAACTCTGAATTTCCACCACCCTGTCAGCAGCACACCCCTTATGGTGACACATTCATACTATTGGAGGGATCTGTTTACCCACACCAAGCTACCCTTACTCCTACACAGAATTCTTCCATTACTGAACACTGAGGAGATGCCTACAAGGACAGAGGCTGCTGTAAAAGAGACACATGGAGGTTACTCTGAGTTAGCAGGGAGGGTCTCAGAACACTTGGGTTCATTTCAGAAGTGGAGCACAAGTCATAGGTAAGCCACAACCCTACAGCTTCAATCAGTAGTAACAAACCAGTGATTCTCTACCTCTGACCCAGTTTCCTTGTACCTTTCTTGCAGATCTTTCTTAATGTAGTTAACCTTATAGCTTCCACAATACTTGTGATAACATACACTGCCCAAACAACAACATAAGAATACCCAGAGGAATTTTCAAGATATTAGGTATCTTCCTTATTTGAAAAACTAATGTGAGTGAAAACAAAAGGTGCATTTCTGTTTGTGCTACAGCATCAAGTAATTTAAAAAGTAATTCCTTAGAAAGATACCATATGTGGCAAGAATGCTCCCATTAACAACCACCAATACACTCAAAGCCACTCTTCCACACTGGATCAGAAGGCATTCGGAGTGACAAGCCAGCTGCTTAATAAGCCTCCCTAAACTCTGAGCCTCTTGTTGTCTTCTCTGGTTAAGCGGAAAATGGCTTGTTCAGAAAGCTGCATCTCAAGTGGCTCACAGCAGAGCTCAACAGAGCACACTCTGCCCTTCAGGATCAGCTTCCACACTTGACACAGGAGCTGATGAAAAAATCACCCGAGTAGGCTTCACCAATGAAGAGATCAGAAGAGTTACTCATTGCTGCAGTTAAAAGAAATTCACTCAGCGGTTCCCAGTTAGGACAAAAATACACGTGACTTTCTCCATTCTAACACAAGGTTTCCTTTGCCTTCATCTCTCGTCACAGAACACAGGAAGCAGCAAGGTATCCTACTTTTCCCATCACAGATAAGCAGGCTGCCCTCCTCATTTCTGAATCACCATGAGATCACTGGTGCCAAATGGTTCCTTTCCAAACTACGTCAGTCTCTTGCCTTTAGCTGGAAGTCTGTACTTCTCACTTGAGACTTCATACAGAAACACACAGCTGCCTTGATCTTCAGACAAGTCAATGGCTTTCTGGCTTCCATTCCAGTGCCTACTTGTGCTTTAGTTAATAATTTTTCTCTTCAAAAATGGCAGATCTTGGAACTCTGCTCCATCCCAGAGACTCAAATGCTTCCACTTCTGCATTGTGCAGGCGGGGCTTCCAAAGCCATCCCAGTGTCACTGAATGAATTCATACTTGCAAACCTTTTCCTTTCCTTTTCTTCTTAGATATTCACACCCTATTGCCTAAAGTTGGTGGACCAATCCATTCTACGAGGACTTACACTCCTTAACTACATTAAGTGAGATCTTAAGCAGTATTAAGTTATCTAAACTGTTCTGTACATACAAGGTTCTTCCAGTGACTCTTCAAATTCCTTTGTCTCTCAAAGGTTTGTTAGTACTGTAATAAAAGAATTGCAAAATGTCTCCCTTCATTCTCACTAGAGAGACACTCAGGCTCTGCACATCAGCAGCAGTTAAACTTAAACATCAACTAATACCTGTGTCACAAGAGATGTATACAAATTTTCAGAAGTTAACTGAACACTATCAGAACAGTTATTTTAACTGCAATTCGCTACAGGTCTTCATTCCCATCCTTCCACTTCTTGAAGCATCTTACCAGTTCCATCATCTGCATCATTCTGACCAGTCTCCCAAATCTCTGACTTTGTCCCAAAGCCATCAGTGGCAGAAGACTCCGTATAGTCTGCAGGATTAAATGTCCTAGAGTTTTGAAAGTTAAGAAATGGAAGAGAACACATGGGTCATTCATGAGCACAAGTGTCATAATTTTTAGCTGAAGTTGTATTAGATTTAACATCTTGATTTCCACATAACTTATCCTGATAGCTTTTAGTTTCAAAAAAAAATTTCTTCTGCAAGCAGACAGATAAAAAAGGGAGAAAAGAGAAGAAGAGAAAGAAGTGAAGAGACTGGTAAATAAAATTCCTGTAGAGAAACTGAACCAAATCAATTCCTGAAAAACCAGTTAACAGCATCCCTGTTCCTCCCAGTGTTATAGAGCATTATACACACAATGATAAGACCCTCTCAACTGTTAAGTTTTCAGCAGGTGGCTGACTGATAAGTAACCAGTATCATGTCCTTTCAGAGCGCCACACCTGCACAAGAGTCAGAACACCAGTAAGGTTATTTCAAAGTGCTCTGCTGACTGGTTTTATAGATTTTTTTTTGTTTTTATTGGCTTTGCAATGCCAAAATAGAGATGCAGCTAAAAGGTGAAAAAGCATTATTGAAGGAAAAGCTCTTTCCAGTTCATCATCTGCAAGTATGAACAAGAAGAATTACTAGAGAAGTAGAACAAGCCTCCAGTTCATCATGACATCATTAATGTTGCATGAAGTGTCATTAAAGGCAGACACTGAGTGAAAGTAGCGGAGGCTACATTTCTATAAAGCAAGTTATTCCAACAAAATTGAGAGCAAACTTTAAGCTGCTAAGTAACTTCTTCTGAATCTGTTTTAAGGTCCATATGAGTCCAAACAGCTAAAGCATGAAACCTCAATAACAGAAGAAAGTTTAGAATCGTCACTTTCAAGTTTTATATAAAAATTGCATGCTCTACATTACACTGAAATAAATCTGGTTTTAAATTGACCTAAGACTATATGCACCACACAACTTTCAGCCTCCAAGGCACTATGTGGCTGCTACTGATCGCAGGTATGGTTCTCCAAGTTTGAGGTATTAACACTGAGTAGACATACATTAGGTTTCCATAGGTATGCCTACATAGATACACTGGTTTAAGACAAAAATGTTCCAATCATCATCTAAGAGATCTTTCAATTTTTGCATCCATACTGGTTTATCAAACATACAGTAATATCCATATATACAGTGGCAACATTGTCAATTAATATTGCCACTGAGTTTGATCCTTGCCAAAATCTCTGCTCTTCATGTTTCTTACCCCATGCCTTGGGCTGAAAACCTCCCCGCTCCTCTCCCTCTGCCACGTCCAAACCCTAGGAGAGAAAACACCATTTAACAGCAACAGCAGAGGAGCCACCAGTCACTAGTCTGTCACATTAAAGAATGCCACAGTTGAACAACAAAACAACCATAGTTGAAGTTAAATACCATTTACTTCCCAAATTCCCACACAGAATTTGCTTCCCTAACACACGCAAGTAAGCCATGGTTAACCTAAGACCACGCATTTCAGTAGGACCTGCAATTATTCGCCAGCTTTTCTGTGTCTGACGAAGTAGCTCCAAATGCTATTAAGAGAACTCACCTAAACACTCATCCCAAAGACTGCTATTGCCAAATTACTAGACATGAATCAGAATTTTGTCCCTACTGTCTCATTCTTGCCTACGATGCTCTAGAAGCCCAGCCTCCCCAAGTCTCCTGATCTCTCAAGCAATTCTGTCACTCCTTATCTGTGAGGAAAAAGTTGAAATACTCCATTTGCTTCCTTCTCTGCTTCAGACCACCTGTCCACCCTCCTGTGCTTTTGTCAACCTCTGACCACACATTCCTTCTGTGCCCCCCCTTAATTGCACAGGAAAAATACCCAATTCAAATTACTTAACTTCCTTGTTATCATCCACCAGAATATTCGTTTCTGTTTTAACAAAAACAAGTATTTGTTTTCTCCAATTTTGATTACAAGTCTCAGTTTATGAGCTTCTTAATACAATGAATGGTGTAATTTTTGCACATTGCATATTGTCAACAAGGCATGAAAATTTTTGCATTATTCAAGAGTAAACAAAGCAAATGTCTACAAAAAGTGTTACCAACTATTTCTTATATGTGATATATTTCTGTATAGATTTCCTTCCCCCCCTTTTTAGGGGTTTTATGTAAGGCTTTTCCAATTTGTTCAGGATTTTTTGAGGAAGGCTAAGAATATTATTTTGTATTACAAGAAAAGGAGGTCAAGAGCTGCACTCAGAGAACAAAACAATGTTTATTTTAATGACAAAATTATGTGGTAACTATAAGTCACCAAGCAACTGCAAGTTTATCTGAGCACACAAAAATTATAATCTTAAATCACCAATACACTGGTGTCCATAGATCAGAATTACCTATGACAGGCTGTTCAAAGTCCCATCAGAATTACTCCTTACTTTCAGGAGACTACCTAAACTGAGCAAGAGCAGTAGCTCCACAACACAGTAACACCAGTTTATCAAGGTTCTACTTTAATGATTTTCTGTTTCCTGCTCTCACCACTCATTCTTTCCCTTACCCCAATTCACTGTCCAAATATTAAAAGACATTTCTGGACCAACTTTTTCAAGACTTTTTAGAAGCACCAAACTAGAGGAAGATTTTCTGTTCAGCAACACACAGCATTTTGTAGGGACAAAAACATAGAATAGCTTAAGTCTGACACTGACCAGCTCTGTTATCACTACATTATTTTGCTCTCTTTTCACAACTGGCTGGAGAGAAGGCAGACAGAGGTTAGGAAAGAAGCAACAACTGCTGCAACCTGGCATTCGACACCCTTCTTCACCAAGCCCATGTGCTCTTTGCCATAAAAAACAGTGCCCCAAACCCTGCTGTACCCAACTGCCTCCAACTTGGCCGCTGAACCTTGCTGCTCAACCTACCTACTCTACTGCTATCCTCTATAGAAGTCAGAGAACTCTGGATTATCTTTTTGTCCAAGAAGTTTTTTTAAGAGTAGAACCAGCTACACAAGTTTACCTGGGGATATGGTAGGGGCCATCATGTAAAAAAATTACTTTCTACCACTATCAATACAGCATTAAAGACCATTTACAGAAATTGTGCAGAAACAAGATCAACAATTTTCTGACAGCCTGAGGTGCAAGTCCAATTGGGAGCTGTGAAACACACAAACAGTCAACCAGAAATAGTTTTGAGGGAGACAGACATCAGGTACAGAGATAACTGAAATAGCTGTCATGAAAGAAGAAACGGATTTTAGAAGAGGAGGTCAGTCACCCCAGTATCTCAAGTGCAAAAGCCTGAAGGAACAACCTTAGCATACTGTCTTGGGGTGACTTTATGATGTGAATCCCCTATCGCCTGCTCTATGCCCATACATGAATCCTGTACCTTTCTCTGCCTTTAAAACTGAGTCCAAAAGAAAGAAGAAAAAAAAAAAAAGCCAGGCGAACTTTTCAAAGCAGTTTTGTGTCCAAGGACACAGAGATTGCTGCTGCTGCAGAGTGAAGGCAAGCACCTTCCTGCTTTTCACAGCTCTTGGCCCCGTTTCTCAGAAGAGAGAGACAGGGAGTTGAACTCCTTCGCTTCCCTGGGACTTTGGTTTCTTCCTCTTCTCTTCTGGACTGTTCAACAATACCAGAACACAACGGGAGACCCTACACCGGTTGGCCCGGAGGGGCCCACACCAAACAGCCAGCTTCGAAGAGAGAGACCACATTCACAAAAAGAAAATTTGAATCTGAAAATCTGAAAATTTACCAGGGTCTCTCCACAGCGAGAGGTTTTATTATTTAGCATTATTATTTTCTTTCGCTTGTGTGCACCTTACTTATTAAATAAATAGCTTTTTTCTTTTTCACTTTCCTCTGAGGAATTTCTTCCCGAAGCTGTTGGGGGAGAGGCAGCTGAAAGCAACCTTCTCTCAGAGGATATTTCCCTCCAATTTGTCTCAAACCGGGACACTAAAGAGATGTTGTTTTAGCAAGCCAGGGATATATAAGATACCTTCCCATAATGGGCACAATAAACTACTAGCTAAAAACATCAACAAAGACTTCGAACAATTTTGGAGATTGCAAAGAAGAAATAATGCTGTTCCTGAAGTTCTATGCACAGTCTTAGGCTACTAGACAGCAAGGCATTTTTTATACTACATCACTTTGCAAGATAATCTGGAATGTGAATTTCAAGTGGATTCCCTTAACTTCTTAATGATGTGTCTATCTGTGCTTTCTGTCAAAACTCAAATTAAATTAAGTTTCATCAACAAATGCAAAAAAACCTTTCTAAGGAAGACAAAAGGAAGTACCAAACCAAAACACTAAATTCAAAGCTAGAAAACACACAAAAAATTAACTCAAAATATGGGACAGTGAGTGCTAACCACTTCAATACCACTTTAACTCAGACATGGGATCTCATACACCATGGTCATTAGCACAAGATGCCAGTGGAAAGGGCTAATATTCTCTCCGACACAACCAGACCACTGTCATATCCTTAAATTCTCACACAACGAAAGCCACTCCTCTCAGCTGTTAAAATTTTTAAAAGGCCTTAAAACAGAAGGTACAGTCTTTTAAAGACAGAGAAGTTAGTCATGAAACAACTGTGAATGCCCATAAGGTATCTACAAACTTTTAATGCTTCATAAGAGTGACTAAAAAGTCAGTGAACAAATGAAGCTTTGTACCAGAATTCACAGCAGGAACCCAAATTCTGAGCACACAATCCCACAGTAACTTAAACCCATTTAAATCAGAACTACTACAGTTGTGGTCTTCCTCACCAGTGATCACAAGCTCTGCTCTTTGTGCACTGACAGTTTTGCACTTTCCAGTTAGTGAGCACCAAACAACTACCAGGAAACAGTATTTGTTCACTTTTGGATCAGCTCTCCAAACCAGTTCTCACCTTGTTAAATGCCAGAAAACCTTTACAAGCCACTAAAAAACCCTGCTGTCCACAGTGACCATGTTGCCTGCCTCTATTTTTTTTTGTGATGGTTAGTTTGCCTGTCACCCATCACCTCGCACTTTCCATGTGCCTTCACTCAGCTTTCAGGAGGATCTACTCCAGGATCTTGCCAGGCACAGATGTGAGACTGCCTGGCCTCTAGTTCCCCCAGTCTGCCTTCCTTCCCTCTTTAAAATGGAGGTTATGCTTCCCTTTTTTCCATCAGTGGGGACTCAAATATGATGGATGGTGGCTTAGCCACTTCCTCTTCCAGTTCCCTTGGGACCCCCAGCTGTATCTTGTCAGGTCCCATGGACGTGTACACCTTCAGATATCTCAAACAGTCTCAAACCAGATCTTCTCTTACAGTGGATGGTTATTCATTCTCCCAGCCCCTGTTTTCCCTTCAGTAACTCATGTGGCTGGAGATCTTGTGGGAAAAGACCAAGGCAAAAAAAAATCATTAAGTAACTCCAGCTTCTCCACATCCCAGTCAGCAAGGTCTCCTGTTTTCTTACAGAGAAGGCCCACATTTTCCCTTGTATTCATTTATCACCAACAATATAACTTCAGCATTCCTAACCAGAACCCTGGCTGCTCAGACAATCTCATCTCTCTCTTCCTCCCAGACTACATGTATTTGCTTCCACCCTCTGTAGGCTTCCTTTCTGTGTTTGAGTTTGTCCAGGAGCTCCGTTTCATCCATGCAGTTGGGGTAGTTTTGCCTGACTTCCTTTTTTTTGGATGCATTGCTCCCAAGCTTGAAAGAAGGAATCCTGAAATATTAACCAGCTTTCCTGGGCTTCTCTTCCCTCCAGGGCTCTATCACATGGCACTCTACCAAGCAGCTCCTTGAAGAGGCAAAATTCTGCTCTCCTGAAGGCCATGGCAGTGTGTCCTCATCATTGCCCCAAAGATCTCAACCTCCACCATTTCACAGTCACTGCAGCCCAGTCAGCCCTTGACCTTCACATTCCTCACCAGCCCCACAAGCCAGTTGGCTTCCTAGGCTGCAAGCACACATTGCCAGCTCATGACAGCTTTTCATCCATAAGAAGCCCCAAGTCCTTCTCTGCAGGGCTGCTCTCAAGGAGTTCTTCTCCCAGTCTGCATTTATGCCTGGGATTGCCCCAACCCCAGTGCAGCATCTTGAACTTGGTCTTGTTAAATAAACCTCATGAGATTCCCATGGGCTCACTCCTCAATCTTGTCCGGGTCCCTTTGGATGGCATCCCATCCTTCAGGTGTGTGAACTGCACTGCTCAGTTTAATATCATCTGCAAATTTGCTGAGGGTGCACTCAATCTCACTATGTCACTGATAAAGATATTAAAGAGCACCAATCCCAAGACAGAGCCCTGAGGGACACCACCTGTCACCAGCCTCCATCTGGACATAGAGCCACTGACCGCAGCTCGCTGGCTGCATCCATCCGGCCAATGCTTTATCCACCAAACAGTTCACCTTTCAAATCCCTCTCTCTCCAATACAGAGATAAGGATGCCATGTGTGAACCACGTCAAAAGGCCTTACAGAAGTCTAGGTAGATGATGTCAGCCTTTCTTTGTTGACTGCTGCGGTCACTCCATCACAGAAGGCCTCTGGATTGGTCAGGCGCAACTTGCCCTTTGTGAAGCCATGATGACCAAAGAGAGATGGAACCCATTATCCCCCAGAAGACCAGGTTTCTCAAAGCGAGTGCCCTGGTCTAAGTAGTCAAATCCCTGGCTGTGACACAAGGCCTGTAACCACCTGCTGATTCCTCAAATAGAACTGGCCCTTTGAACCCCCTTTGTTTTTTGACTGGGAGGATGGATGAAAAACTACCTACGCCAGAGTCCCTTACGGAGGTTCTGCAATCCCCCTTGATGCTGTTCAGGATGCTCCTGGCTGTACCACTGGCATCCACATGAAACAACAGCAGCAAGTAATAGTCAGTGGACTGCACAAAGCCTCAGTGACATCCCTGATAAGAGCCCCTGGTAAGCAGCACACCTCTAGAAAGCACAACATGTCCCCAAAGGGGTGCCTCTGTGCCTCTCAGAAGAGTCTCCTACTACTGTCACCTGCTGCCTTTTCTTAGTTTTGCTGCTTATTCCACAGGGAGCAGATGGGGCTGCCTTACTCTTTGTACTTTTCTTCTCCAGAATGAATTCTAGAAAAGTCAATACTTATACCCAACCCAGGCAGAAGGCACATTTTTCTGTTTTCACTAAAACCCACTGGGAGTTCAAAACACTCATCACACAATCACATCTCCACTCTGGTACCATCCATGCACAGCAAGAATTGCTCTCCATATTCACAACATTTCTCCCCCAAAAGCAAATGCACACTTAATGGCAGCATGAGAAAGGTGTGTAGAAGCACAACTCAGATGGGCCTAGTCCATTCAATTAACAGCCCATTCTGCAAAAAATCAAGTCTGCTGAGCTTGTAGAGCTAAATCCTTCCACTGCAACACAGGTGCTTTATTTCAAAACTCAGATTTTCACTCAGGGTTTAAATGAGGGGAAGTTACTTCAAAGTTAAAAATGGGCCTGAAGAACAGCTGCAAGAAAAGGGAAATGCAGACTGGAAAGGCAGGCAACACTCTAAATTTGTGCTTATCTCTAACTACACAGTAACTGAACTGCCCTGGTCTCTGATCTGGCAGTGCAGAGCCAGCCATCCTCCCAGCAGACACCAAGCTGATGAAGGCTTATGCCTTAAGAGGTAAAGACACTAAGTACAGAAACTTTGTATTCTAGGTACTCCATACTACCAAAACAAAACACCAAAGTTGGATTTAATAACACAAATTACTTTTGTCTTTATTTGTTACCATAAAGCTAGAAGCAATTCATCAGTTTTATATACTGCATGTACTCTAGACTATTTTTACAAGTCATGCTGAAAACTTTCAACTCTAAAATTATATTTAAAAGAAAATAGGTGACTTGTTACAACTAAGCTACGGTAATCTCAAAAAATTTTAAAAATGTACATGGCAGAGTTTCTTAACTAATGCAGAACGAACCACAGCAAAACTAAACAGACTTCAAATTTTGACTTCCAGAAGGTCTGCTCCACATTCATATTTTAGAAAAAAAAATATCCTCCCTAGTTCTGGCAAACGAAATCCAAGATATATCCTGTGCCAACTGGGCCAAGATTTTAAACCAAGGGAATGTTTACACATGCAATTCTGGTTACAGAAACTCGACTGGTTCAAGGATAGTACACTTTATATTGGAAAATGGTAAAAAAAAAAAAAAAGAAAAGCGGTCAAGAATACAAACTGGACTATAATGAGATCTCTATGAAAAGTATAAACTGTTTTGTTTTCCCATACAGCCAGCAGACAAAACAAGAGCTGGAATTAAAACACAGCATTTTTTCCTTTCATTTTTATATCTGTTTTGTAGGAAAAAAAATTCCTGGCAGAATCCACATTTACAGTATGTTGTTCTGGAATAATGAAGTAAAGAGAGAAACAGAAATGCAAGCAACAACTCTGTCTTGTCTTTGCAAAGCAGGAGAATTACTATACATGAGTCTGTAACAATTTCTATGCTGAATCAAATCCAAAAGCTCACCTACCTGTTATTCTTTTATAAGCCATGGTCAATTAGATATCTAGGGAAGAGAACATGAACTGAAACCACAGTGCAGCTTCTTTGGATGCTTTCCTGGTCTTCAACTGTTTGTGGCTTTGACTTCCTTAGTCAAAGATAATTTACATACAAGAAAATCTTTTGTGTTTTTTCCTCTTCTTGCCTACGGTTTTTTTTTTAGGATGAAATTGTCAAGTCTCTTTATGTGTACATTTTCCACAACACATCACTTTACTCAGAAAGGAGTTCCTCAGGTTCACTACATGTATGAAGAACTAACTCTCTAAGTTCATCTTGAAGCTGCAACCTGCTGATCTCACATAATATTCTCTTTTGCATACTTGCTTGGCATGATCAGTTGATGCCCCTACAGAAATTTAACAGATCTCTACCACACACCCACTCACTGGCAGAAAAATCTTAGTCTACTTGTTCCTCACACTCATAACTGCAGACTTCCCAGTGCCTTCAAAAGCCTTTTCTAGCTCTACTGCATCCTTTTCAATATGAGGTAGAGTAACTGGGAGAATCAGACCTGCACTTAAAATTGAAGATGCAGAAACACTAAAACAGCAGCATAAAAACAACCTGTGCTTGTCAAGTTTGTCAATTTGTATACAACACTGCAGCTGATTAAAACACAAATGAGAAAATGT
This sequence comes from Aphelocoma coerulescens, assembly GCF_041296385.1. NCBI lineage: Eukaryota > Metazoa > Chordata > Aves > Passeriformes > Corvidae > Aphelocoma > Aphelocoma coerulescens. The sequence continues at coordinate 8,632,507 of NW_027184085.1, forward strand.
TTCTATAGCTGACAATCCTAAATACATAACCATCTGCCTCCACAATTTCTTCAGGAGATTCCATTCTAGAGAGTTGCAAATCCTTGCAATACTGACAAATATAATTACTCTGATGCAATCACTGCTCGTCACCATTACAGTATTCTTACATCTAAATTAAGCTCATGCAAGAAATTTGGTTCTGAAAAGAAGCACAGATGAGAAGGGCATCTTAAAACAACATACTCCCTGACCCCAATACAAAGTTTACACCCTTAGTTTAATAAGAAAAGATTTAGGCAAGAGCAATTACAGCTGCAATGTATCCTGTTATGCATGGTGTAATACATTTTTGCTTTCTGTTCATCAGTCAATAATTTGTATCTGCTTTAAATCCCTGATGCCCTACTTATCAGCACCCAGTGGTGTTTGCACTCTGTTTACCTACTATAAAGTTACCTACTATAAAGTTACAAGGAACATGACACAGTTATTAACGGAAGATCTACTGCCAGATGAAGCTAATGCCTACACACCGAATGTCAAATTCTCAGTATCAAGGTTTTTCCCCCTCAGTAAATAGCACACTATCACCTCTGTGTCAATCCCATTTTTGCTATTTTCAGTTGCTTATCATTTCTTAAAATTAGGTTTTTGTACAATGAAGCAATAATATATATGATGGCCCAGCAAATCTCCTAGAAGGCAGCCAGTAAGATAACTCCTGCCTGAAAAGGTAGCTTAAAATAGAGAGAGCGTGCTGCTCAGATAATTAGCTGACCCCTTATTTCATATCCAGCACCTAGATTTCTACACACACACACACACACTGCATGAAATATTTCTAGAAACGGGTTCTGTGGCGATTACCAGCAATCTGTTTACTTTCAGCTGAAGTATGTCATCTCTCATTTGACTATTCTGTGTAACAGAAAAGAAAGATAACAGGATGAAATGGCAGGAAGCTTTTTATTATTATTATTATTCCTATTAATATCCAAAGAAAGAAGGTGACGTATCTCTGAAACGATACGAACTGAATTACACACATTCCTAAAACTCCCTGCAGATTTCAAGGGTTTTCACTATAAAATTAATCAGGTATTTCCTGTATGGAATACACACACCTGTAATATAATGATCCTGGTAGCTGGCCAACAGGTTTATCACAGACACTTCATTAAGATACTTTGCTCACAGTACAGTCTAATATATTTGGGAGAGAGATACAGTAATACTATGTACACAAAGCCAGTGAACAGAAACTCTTTGAAGTTTCTGTTTCTTCAGTTAGACAGGTCAGTTTGATCTGATGATGAAGTCTGAGATATGATATTCATCTAGAAAGCTGCAGTTTTGATAACAAAAGCAGTGTATGATTTGCAAAGGTTAAAGCAAAAAACACTGTTATTTTAAATTTATCTCTTCATTTCACAGAAGAATTTTTTTTAAGTCCTACCTTTATATTTATATTGAACATAAAGGATTTTTTTATAACATAAATAACTGCAAGACTTACATTCCATCTACTGAAAGTGTTAACATACCAAAAATTGTAGCTGTGAACTATACCACACCTGGCCCTGCAAAGCTACTTCTCAGCACACACCATTTGTTTTTTGCTGATTCACAGGCACAGCTGAGACACACTTGCACACAAACCTCTGGAAGCTATTTCTTTGCCTCTTTGTACACCTTCAAGATGCAGATCTGGAGACAATGAAGTTGGATGTGCCTGCCTCTGAATGCCTTGTTACCTGACATTCCCAAGAGAAAGGAGTCCTTTGAAGGCAGAATTTTTCATGCGTCAGACATTACTTACTATGTACATTAGTTTTGCTATACATTTTGTCAATTTAACTTATTTAATACCCTCGTCTACCCATAACCTACACCATACATGGGTTACTCATTTTCATTCCTCCTACTTTAAGGCCTCTTCTCCACCCCAACCAGTGAAAATCCAAACCAAATACACATCACTTGATTCCACATCCAATCCATTATCCCACCACTTCTACAGGGTAGGATCAGAGCTATACCTAAGACTCCATGGTATTCCTTCTCCACAGTTCTCCTCATCAACTCTTTCATGCCAAATTCCTTCTCACAGCAAAATCTCTCTAAGGTGGCTTGTTCTTTCTCTGATTGGCTACCAAAACCAGAAGGCAAGCTTGACACCAGAGCCACCCAAAACAAATGGTACAAGTACACATCAAATCCTTCCCCAAGAGCCATACAGATGGAATCTTGTGCTCTCCTGTTGCCAAGGTACATCCTGAGGAACCCAGTGCACTCCCACTCACAGGAGGCTGGCATGAGTCAATCTGGGAAAACAGCTCTCCATAGCCAGAGCACAGCAGCCTGCCACACAGGAAATTACCACAGAAGTGATCTGTGTCAATTTTTTTTAAGTTGTTCCAAGACGAAGAAAGGATAAACGGTAAGGGAGTAGGATGTACGCAAGTTCAAGGTGGCTGAAGTGCTTATGGAATCAAAGGATAGCCAAAAAATGCTTAAGAGGAAGCGTTTAAAGAAATAAATGGGAGAGTTCCATTTCAGGACACGAAAGCATTGCAAGTCCCACACCAGTGCCACCATCTCACCTCTCCCACGGCCACGTTTCCCACGGTCTGAAGGCCTGTCTCCTTGATTGTTGTCCACTCCATTCTCTTCAGCTCTAACTGTGGAGAGAGGACAGCTTAAGAGAAGCTTTAGAGACTCATATGTGAGACAATACAGCCATCTGCTTAACCTGAACCCGTCAAAAGAAAAGGCAAAACTTTCAAGTGGGCTGGTCAACAGATCTCAGTTACCCCTTTTCTTTGAGGCCACACTAGAAGCAAGTTATGCTTCCTTTGTACTGGACAGTTAGGAAGCAAAATATAAGAAGGAAAAGTCCCTCAGGAGACAAACCTCTACAAGCACCATGTTTTGCAGCCTACTCTGCTTAATGAGGCAAGAAATACAGCTGCCTCATTCTGTGTTTCCTCAATAACGCACTGGTTGACAACAGTGAAAAAATAAAGGACAACCAATAACGCCAACTCTTCTCCTGTCTGCTCATACTGCATCCCTGTACAAAGCATGGAAAGAGATTTCTCCTCTGTATTTAAAGCAGAGGGATGATGACTGGTTGAAGGCAAGGCACTAGAAAAGCTCTGCAATCTGTTTTGTGGGAAACTCCTGACAAGGTACTCTGAAATATGGCTGGCTACATTAAGGGGAAAAAAAAAAAACAACCCAAAACCGGCCTCTTGAAACACTCATTGCTGAGACATTGTACTCCACAACTTCTCCTAATGGTAACAAGAAAACCAACGATGCTTGGACATAAAGTTGGGAAGAAAATACCAAGATCTGGTAACCATCCAAAATGTCTTTAATTCCAGTTTACGAAAAGACACAAACAGCATCTCTCCCTGGTAAAAAATTTTGCCCTTTGCTTTCATTTTGGTGGATCTAATTTACACCTTTCTAAGTCTAGCTGCATGTTTTATTAACATTTTTTCATTTTGACATTACTCTATCCTACAAAGATTCACAATGTCTGTATTGGCACGACAGTTGAATACCTTCCAATTATGAATGAGTTGCCTAATATTGTAAATATTTTTCCTACTCATAAGTGGAACGTTAAACGTATTGTATTCATACTGATGTCTTTTTCATCTATTAGTGAGGCAAACAGCCATTACAGGCAATGCACACAGCTTTGAGAATGCTAACAAAACTTAGCTAAAAAAAGCAACACGTATCCAATGGTGATCTAATGTGACTCTATCTAACTTGGAAACATCAGTTTGCTTTTGTACAATGTATTACTGCAACTATAGCAAAGCTTGAAATGTTTCAACTAACAATGAATTTTCTTTGTTGCAGAAACTCACCTTTGGTTGATTTATGTGAGAAATATATTTAGAGATTAATAATCATCCCAGTGTTTTCATTCCCCTTATGAGAAGATGAGAACATCTTCAGGTTCTCCCACTCATAAAAGGAGATGGAGTCAAAGCTGGATAATTTTTTCATTAAAAGAAACAAAAAAGTGTGTCAGCTGTGCAGCGACATACTCGCTCTCAAGTAGTCTTACTAAGAGTCAATTCTAAAACTTACATGAATAACAAGATCAACTCATCGAACAAGAACAGAGACTTATATTAAACAGAGTGCCTCTGAGCAAGTACAGACCTTCCCAAAACCAAGTCATACAGACAGATCAAGCATACCTGTGGCACAAACAAGTTATGATCCCTTCAACGCTGAGCTACAGTCCGACGGACTTTGTTCCGTTAAGCACTCGCTCTTAGCTCAGTCAGTTCCAGCTGCAAAAAAAGCATCTCAATCTTTAAAAATTAACCCCTATACGTACACTCTCGTCCACGGCTGCCTCCTCTTCCCCGTCTGTTGGAACTTCCCCGTCCGCGACTCACTTCTCTGTCCCCTCGTTTCTCTCTGTTCTCTTTGTTTTCTGAACCTTCCTTTCCAAGGCTTTTCTTCTTTCCCCCTACAGTCTCCCAAGAAGTCTATTTGGGTAGAATAGAATCAGACACAAAAGTCAAAAAGGAGGAGACACCTCTCAATGCACACTTCTCACCCCTGTTCACAGAAAAAAACCCCAGGTATTTGCATAATGTCACATATGCAAACTACGCTGATATAAATGGAAATGCAGACGGTATTTTTGCAAAGAGATGAAAAAGAAAAAAATTTTAAGTTCAATTTTCTTAGGGAATGTGAGAATCCCAAATATTTCTGGCTATAATGGACTCTTACTAGTTCAAGGAAGACTGGATACAACCGTAACATAGAACACCTGCAAAGCAAGCAACAGTTACCTACTCAAATATATCCATAAATCTAGCAAGGGAGCATGAACAGAGCTATCTTTTTCTCCCAGGGAAAAGGGAAAAAAAACAACCTTTTAAGTATCACTGAACAAAAGACTGATGAGAAAAAGTATCTGGCCTAAGGAGGGAAAAAAACAAAAAGAAAAAACCCAAACAGAAAAGAAAAACTTTCATCCAGACATACCAGAATTTAAGCCCCAGAAGACAGAACGGCAAAACAACAGCTTGGGAAAACTGATAAGCCAGACCATCCACTCTTAACAGCTACAGACCATCAAACATAGCAAAACACAGGAAAAGCTATGTCTAAACAAGACAAGGGATCAAGGTCCAAACATCAGGCTTCTGTTTTAATATTAAACTCAATCTTTAAAATAAATTCAAGGATGGTATCAACTCCATAATCTGTAGGAGTTGAAAATAAAATGACTAAACACTTGCCAGGAATAGCTCAGCAACTCATATTATGCAATTGCATGGTTAGTCTATTGAGCCATAGCTGCAAAGCAAGGACAAAGAAAAGGTATTATTTGCAAGCCATTAAGATAGCAGAGAGGTTTACATGTATGTCCCAATTTCTAGGAGCTTACAGCTCAGTTAAGATTTTTAATATCAGAATATTTGCACATACAAATTGTTGTGAAGGACTGAAGTATGACATCTGACAGGCACCTGTATCAACCAAAAAAGGTTTTCTAACAGTAATTTTAATTCCTATCTCTCAGTTCCACCAACAGCAACTCAGCAGCTCTGAGAAGCCAGGCCATGACCAGCTAGGCCAATCTGCCTAGGAAGCCAATGCCATGAAAAAAGCAGGTAACAAAGCACTTTACAAACTCAGTGTTGCAGAGTCTCCTTTGAGAGAATAAGAACAAAGAGAATGGTTATTCTCTCATTTTTTGGCATGGCATTGGGGAGAATGAGGGCTGAAATCACTTTTCAGTTCCATCTCCGCTACAGAGGTCTAAATCAACTTCAGTGAAGCCCAACCAGCACTGATCAGAAGTACAAAACTAAACACATTTGAACAACACCACCTTATCTCTGAGGCAGAAAGCTGCTTCCCTCAATAAGTATCACACGGCTTCACCTACCATAGCTGGTGTAACTGCACTAAAACAATCCTAGTGCTTCAGACACCTCACAAGAGGAAAAACACCTGCACTGACAACTGAAGAGCCACATCTGTACAGCTCAGAATGCACTATTTCACTGATGGGCTTGGTGCCAAAACATCTTTGACCATTTCAGGAAATACCCAGAACTGGATAAGGCTGCAAAGCTGAAGAGGAAGCAGCCTCTGTCCTGAGTGAGAGTTAAAATAACTTAGGAAGGATCAGTAAAAAGATGGCTATGAAAGTATCAGATCCATGCTTTCCAACAGTACAATTTTGTGGAAAGCCTTGAGAAGTCAGGCATGTCTTTTAAGATAGAGGATGGTGCTACCTCTGAGCATGGGGATCCATCATAGGCTGTTGAAGCTGTCTCTCTTTGTAAGGGAGGTAACTGATTACAATTTCAGCTGACAATGCCTGAGGCAACCCAAATGACAGTTGTAGGCCTGACCTTTGAAAATATTTAACAGAAGAATTCTTCTCGGCCTGTTCTTACATGGAAAGAAAAAGAATAAAAATCTGAAAGGTCTCTTTTGTTCTGTCTACAAAGGCTGAGTAAGTAAAACATGGTTGAGCATAAAACGGACATAGAAGTTAAATGAATACAAGTCTTAAGCAAAGAAACATGTCGTTCTCTACTCATCCACAAGCCTCTAACTATCACAAACCAAACTGCCACAGCTGCTGCAAATGGAAAGTCTTTACAGAGACTAAGTCACACAACTTACAGCTTGTACAGCACAGCTTTAAACCCCAAAACAAACAAAAAAAGACCAAGACAAAACTGGCTCAGTACCAAATAAATTATAAATACACATTTTAGCTATCACTCCTTGCTCTTCTAGTTCCTTCAGTTGAATGGACACATCTTTCAAACCAAGTTTAAAAAAACATCAAGTGCATCAAAGCAGAGTGAGACCAGAAAAAGAGATTTGGGAATCTGCATTCGGAATTTGCAGTACCTCAGCTTACAACTTTCTATCAAATCCATGGTTAAACTGTTCTAAAGTATAATGGTATTAAAATAAACCCTTCCAACTGGAGGCCCACAAACTTTCATAAAGAATAAATTTCTTCACACCCATCAATTAATACTCCTTCCTCCTTGACTCCTTCAAGTTCTCTGTACTTGTTTCTACGTTGCATGTTGTCTACAGAGAGCAGTGGGTTAAGAGGGCCTTGTCAAGAGAGCAGAACATACTGACATCACTTCTAGTTGATAAATGAGTTCAGAAAGTTTTTTCCATGTCATGATCAGTTACAACAAATTGCTAAACTAAGAAAGGATTAATATTCTCTATCAACCAGCAAACTACTCTCAACTAAAAAATGGTGAATATGAGAAGTATGAGAGAACAGACTGATTTAATTAATGGAAAATGCTCTCTTCTACTCCCAACTTGTCAATATCGTATACTTCTGTGTTTTAGAGTATCTCAACTTTGATAAAAAATGAAAAGGGATAGGAAAGAAAGTCCCCTTAGTCAGAACAGTGTGTGTCCTAGACTTAGGGTGTGTGAGAGGTGAGTTTCCTCATTAACAATAAGCCAGAGTACACATCCTGACAAATCACAGGAAATACTGAGTGTTCAGCATCAAGAAAGGAAGTCCAGGTTACTTTCCCGACTTGGACGAGATGAACTCTAATTTAAGGACAAACGTAAGAAATCCTTCCAGCAAAAACTTCAACTGCAGTAAAATATATTTTCTTAGTATCTCTTAGAATAAAAAATTTGTGCAACTTTCTAAGCAACATTATTTGTTGTTGTATATACATAGTTTGGTCTCCTCCTGTTTCTCAATTAAGACATGCAAATGAGCAACACAGTTAAAGGAGCAACTACTTGCTGCATCCTTTCTTGTCATAAGTAGCCTTATCAATGCAACTTGCAGATGTGGAAACCTCCTCCAACTTCAATACTAGCAATGCACACCTACAGAAGTTGCACAACTTAAAAATATCTGCCTGCCCTTAGGTTTACAAAGATTGACCACTGCGATGGTCTCACACCACAGAATTGTGGAGGGTCTACACAGGAACTACAAAAGCTGCAGCAAGAAACAGGCCTGTGTCTGAGGGAGCACTGAGTTCTGCTGCAGAGTTAAAACTGCTGCATGTAAATGAAAGCAGAGGAACTCTGCAAGAGACCAGCTGAACACCCACAACATTTTCCAGATTCAGCCTTCTCCAAGGTATGAATGCAGTCGAGAAGCTGCCCCAGTTTCCATTTCCTTCAAAAGAAATTGAATGGAGACACGGGAATTGAAAACTTCTGAAACATAACTTTTCCAATCTCCTCTTAGAAGCTGAAAAACACAGCAAACAGAAGGAGCAGTTTAACAAGTAAAACCTTACCGTGTCTGAACTTCCTTCCAGCAGTATGTTGATTGCTCTGTTCACATCCCCATTACAATCATGTAGTGCTACTATGCACTCATCCTGGTTTTTCCCCGTCACTTCCATAAGCTGGCAGTAAAAGTCAGACATGTTAAAATATCTAAATTATCATCATAAGAAAAGAAGAGTTAGTATGACCACAGATTACAACAAAGTGCATAGCTACCATGTCAGAGTAAATTAACATCCTGAAAAAAGAAATCTGCATTTTACAGATCTGCTTGGGATTCAGATAAGAGATAGAAAGAAGCACAAATTAATTGGTAATCAAGGAAGCACTCTTTCACACCTTTTTTTGTTCTGTATGCTTGCAGCAAATGTTGTCAATGCAGAAAAAGCAGTATATGAGTGTAAAGATGTAAAGAACCACAGTAGTTTCAGTATCATCCTATCTCCTTCTCCACCAAATTAGCCCCTCTTTATCCCAGTGCGAGAAAAGACCTACAGCAAGACATGGCAGAGAACAGATCCACCTGGAAAAGCATCCAGACTGAGAAATACATTATTTTTCAGACAGACTAGCTCCCTTGATCCATTTTAGCATAAAGCCACACCAGAGTCACAAGCAACAGCGGATTAAGGAGACCTAGCTCTGAATTATGCTCCTTGAACTCGTGGTGTACATCCTGACAAGCGTGGGACAGGAATAATATGTCATGGGGCATTCAGCAACTTAATCCAAAGAACAAAACCTACATGAGCTAGCAATACATATGCAGAAGGTAAAATATTGGAGATTTTCTATGCAGAACTTAATTCATCTCCTTCCTACCAGCACAGCTACAAGCACTATTGATTAGGGTCTTTTGACTTCATGAAGTACAAGACTTAATTTCTGGCACAGCAACAGAACTAGTTTGTAACAAGAACAAAAAGAAGAATAATGCTTCAGAGGAAGTTTTACAGATGACAAGAAATCCCGAAATCAGCATTCAAGCTGATTCTTCTCTCCTGGGTGTACTCATAGGTTCTTCATGAGTTGTGATGTGTTCACTATGACAAAATCATCAGTAGCCACAACAGAACAGAGACCCAGACTGTCAGGACTGCTTGAATTAATAGTCTCAGCTATAACTGGGTAAAGGAACCTTGATTATCTAACACCCAACACTCACCACGGAAAGGAAATGGCATGAGATTTCATTTATACACTGTTATTCTATCATTTTAATGCATACACAGATCTTTGAGGTCAGATTATTTATTTTTTTAAGTAACATCTTGATTTACCTTTAAGCTATCATCAGACTTTTACCTTTCCTGAAAAACTTCCAAGATACAGCCAAACTCAGTTTACACACATGACATTTTTCTCACGTTTAGGTACATGTGGACAAGCCGAATGCATTCTTTATTCTGAAAATCATTAATCATCAGGACCATACTAAAGAGATACACTGTGGACAAGACATCAGCACAAACGAGTTTTGGCTTTAGGGTTTGTCTACAAAGCAAAAAACACTGATATAACTATACAGTCAGAGCTATACCACCACAAAATTTCTTGTAAACGGACTTTACAGTGCAATAAGAGCATCTTTTCATAGTTAAACTTATGTCCTTCTGAAAAAGTTTCATCTAAACCAGAAACAGATGCTCTAGCTCCAAAATGTAAGCCAGCTCTAGAGCATTTTATTGTGAGGCAAAAAAACCCTTGCATGTAAGAAACATACTTGTTTCACTTTATCTTCAAAATCTGCGTCGTTCTTATCGTAGATCATCTGAGCGAGGCGAATCTGTTCTGCTGTTGCCTGAAAAAAGATAACATCCAATAAAATACACAAAAGGCAACTACATTTTTTTTAAGTATATCCTAGTGTCAACTGTTTCTTCCTACAGATTCTCAAAAAGAACATACAAAACAAGCACAGAGATGCTGTGGGGAAGGGATCAATATCTTGTCTATTCCCATTTATAGTTTTATATGTTATTTGGGAGAGAAGCAATTTGAACACATTCTAATCTGTTTGAAACACAGTTAAAGGTCACCACACTGACAAGACCACCATATAATAACATAGAAGCACCAGGGTATGTTTTAGCATTAACGCTTTTAATTTCATTTAGGATCTACTACTCCAGAGTTAAGAGTTTTCTTGTAACAAACTGGCAATGGTATCTCTAAAGTAACCACACCTCTGATGATCCCTACTCACATCACCTTCCACAGCTCTCCCAACAACAACCTGACTCTGGAGTTTTATGAGCTTAAAAAGACTTGAGTCGTGCCTCAAGACTTTGCCCATGAACAGCTGCACTGGGCTATTTTTACAAGCAAAGACTGGTCTCAGAAAACTGGTAAAGGAACTTGCTATTGATGAAGTACCTGGTGCTTCTGCAATGTTTCTGGACAAAAATCCACTCTGGCAACTTGCACAAAAGCTGAGAGACTGAAAGAGATGCAGTCAAGTACCATAAATCCAAACAGCTGCCCCTGAGAGAAAACAACTCTAACAGAGATGTCACATCACACAGGTCACTCTTCATAGTGTGGCATCTGCAGCCTATGAACTGCACTCCTGAGAAAATACCAAAGACAGGATGTGCTACAAAATCCTGGACCTCATTTGACTTCTGCTCAAAGACAAGAGGCTACTTGTCTTTGTAGAGTCGCATGCAGAGAAAGCTGATACTGAAGAGAGCCAGGACCCATGATGAGGCTGCTGAGCCTGCAGAGGTTCTTCTTCATTGAGTGGGACCAGCTCATCTACAGGAATTTTTGACAAAAAGGATTCACCCTGGGCAGCTCTCACCGTTTGCCATGTCACCTCACAGGATATACATATGAAATTCTGTGCCTCACAAGGTCAGACCTAATCAAGCTCAGACTGTCTAGCTTTTGGAGTTTACCACAAATGCAAGCTCTAGAGGAGATCACGAAGCATAAATGCTGAGAAGAGTCTAAAAATTACTTCAACGTACACCACCACCTGCTTATTTGCTGAAAAGTTACTGCAGCTGTCCCAGTTCCTTGCGGGAAGTGACATCTGTGCTCAGAGACAACGTTCCAAGAGACATTTGTAACACAGTTACATATTCTGAGTTACTTCACCTTTTCTAAGTGTCATGCTGACAGCCTCGTAAGTCACTCCACTGGGTAATAAGGGGACAGCCTGCTCTGGAACTCCTCAGTTCCACCCTCCACAGAAGCCTCCCTATCAGTGAGGTGCTTTGAGCAAAGGAGCTCGCTCTTGGTGACTGCTGAGAGCTCAGCAGACTACAGAACCAAAATGTCTCCTGGTGTCAGTAATTTAAGTCTTGTTGATCCATCTTCTCACTCTGATTACAGCCTCCACAGGCACACTGTGATTTTCAAGCTAGTGAAAAGATTTTCTTTGAAGATATCCAAAGCAAAAACATTCAGACAATGTAACTTCTATAGAGACATAATGGCATATTTTACCAAAAACCAGGAATCCACTAAGATTCATTTTTTCTGTAAACAAACGTTTTTTTCAAGCCCATGTTAGAAGACAAAAACATACCAATTTTAAAACAATTACAAATGTGTGACAGAATCTTCAGTTTTCCTCAGAGAGCTTAGAAACTTATAGATGCAATATCACTCATATTCATGCCAGTGGATAACACCCAGATGGAACTGAAGACTCAGAAGGAAAAAAAAAACAACAAAAACCACAAGATGACTACACAAAAACATCAGACCAGTGCCACAAAACATTCTGGCCTTTTACCCAGCAAGTAGTGATTCTTTACTTTTAAGGCACCATTGCTAGAACCAATGCTGTAGTATCCTAACCAAGAGTATAATTAAGTTTTAATTGTGACTAAGAAAGTAGTAGCACTATAAGACAGCCCGAATTCAACCTTACAAGACATATTACCTTTTCAGTATAAGAATGGAAAAAATTTCAAACTAAAAACTTCAAACTACCAGAAAACAGAAGTGTGCAAAACACATTATGTGACAGTAATAGACAAAGATCTTACAAATGGTAAAATGGCACATTTATTATCCAGAAGCAATGCAAAAGAAACACGATGTAATTTCTTAAATAATTTAAATTATGATCAATGTGATGTTATGACAGTGGAATTTCCATTTGGGAAAAGAACACTATTCTATACTCAGAAAAATGAATCAGTGGTGATTAAACAGTTAAATCCACAGACTTCCGTTGATCTCCAAAGACTGACTAAGCAGAAAGGTCCATCTGATATACCAACAATAAAATATACAGTGCGTTAAAACGTAACTGCTGCATACGAAATAACCACCTTTTCCACTGAAGTGACAGAACCAATATCTATTATGCAAAAGGTAGAATAAATGGACAAAATGCAGAAAAGGTCTCAATGCCTAAAATCAATAAATCCCATAATTTGGGCAGGTCCTCTAGTGATACACCATGACCATGCCCACAGTAATTATTTTTCTCCTTTTAACAGTTGGAATTACCAGTGCTGTATCTTGTACCACCGTCCCTCTGAGGAGAGTTGGTTTCTACCTTTCCTCTACCCTTTCATGAGGTACCTGAATAGAAGACACAATCTTGCCTTGTCTTCTCAGGGCTGAACAAACCCAGATCTCTGAGCCACTCCTCATTCATTCTGTGTTTCAGTATAACAACCATCTTTGCAGCTTTTCACTGGACTTGCTCCCATTTGCCTATGTCTGCCTTGTGCCAGGGAACCCAACAAGGCAAGCACCCCACTGCTGTCTTGTGAAATGTCAGAAAAGGGGAAGCCACCACTTCTGCCAGGTTGCTTGCCATACCCCTGCAGCCTTGTTTTAAAATAAAACCAAATTCAACTCATCTGCTGAAAGTCACTTTCTAAATTGATACATTAGCATGAACCACCACTATGCCAAGGCCTGCAATTCAAGGAGGTGATAAAGGTTTGAGGTCACATGATTAATTCTGCGCAAAACAGACCAAGAGTGTGTCAATAATGAAGACCAGTTCAGAAAACAATAAAAGGCAGTATTTCCCTGCAGAGCACCGCTAGACTGATCCAGTCTGCCAGCAGTTTTTGAATTTTGAGATGTATCCATCAAGAGAATACTGAGTTGCCAGAAGCAGAAAAATTCTTTGTAACCCACACAAGCACACAACTACTGCGACCAAGAAGCAATGGCAGTGAGGTGAAACTTAATTTCCATCTAACAGATACTGAAAACTTTAGTCTGCTAGTGGATGACCATTCCACTTGGTAAGGTCACTGAGCAAGAAGTTCAGGATTTTGTGACCTGTAGATACATTGAGTCATGCTGTAGAACACAACATACATATAATGAAGCTTCTCCCATCCATCCAAATTTCTCTCTTGACCAGAAATATTCTACAATCAGGAGGCCAGCAGATGGAAGAGCTGAGACCTGAGGACTGTGAGGTCACAGGACTGAAATCCTGACACAAGCATAGAATTCCTCAATGATAGGAGACATTGCTGAAGAACACAAAACTCATTTAGAGACAACACAGGAATAACTTAACACTGTCTTGCGTTACTGAGTAATTAAAGCAAGTAATCAAGCATAATCTTCCAAAATAAACCTTGAGTATTTCCATCTTTTTCCAGTTTTTACTGACTCAGGGAAGAAATTTGTATCATTACATTGTCACTTTCAAGTCAAAGAAGTTGATACAGTACCACATCACATACCTGTACTACTTGTTTCTGTGGTTGTGTTGGCTGTGTGGCTGAAATTTGCATTTTGTCCCGAGTGCCCCGGGTACGTTCACTGCCCACCGAAGTCATCATATACAGTATATACAAAACAATGTATGTACAAAATACAAAATCTGGGAAAAAAAAAAAAAAAAAAAAAAAAAAAAGAGCATGAGTTAAGGTGGGTACTGATTCAATAACCAAATAACATAAATGCAGTAGTTTGAGTTTCTCCTGCATTTACCATTGATTCTATACAGAGACTCATAAGAAAGCAGCTTTAATACACTATTAGTGGATTTACTGCAGTTTTTACACTAAAGGGGGAAATGCAGTGGATAGAAAGCATTTTTGTCAGCTGATTGGGATTTGCCTCAATCTGTACTTCTAAATGACATCTAAGTCTCACAGCTATTTCCAGTTATTTAACATACAGACTTTTCTATTGGCTACTCTGCTGAAATTTTAGCTCCAGCTCCATCACTCAAACTTCTTTAATACCTGCTGTCTAGTTTTGATACCTAGATTTAACTGCTCTCATACCCACTCAGAACAAAACTACACAAAAGTCATACTCATGAAGTAGGCAGTTCCTCTTTTCCCTACCATCAAAACTGTTTTTCCTGCACATACGTGGAAGTCATGGCCAATCCCAACTCTACTTCTCATCTCTCATTTTTAAGAGAAATTATGATGCTTACCTTTAAATCCAGCCTCTACAGTCAGTACTTTTGTTTTATTCCCCCTCGTATTTACAGAAACAATTTATAAAACTACCTATTACCCTGCTTTAAACATACCATGGCTGTATGGCAACAGAAAAACCCCAAAGAAACCCCAAATCCCACACACACATCATTGCTATCCCATTTGTGGCTCTCAGCTATCATTCTTACTTGTTCTCTAGTACTAAAAGTACTTTGAAACAAGACATTATTATTCCCCCTGTTTGTACAGCATTTAGCACAGGATTAATCAATGAGCATGGTTTATAGAAGCTACAGTAACTGGAAACAGATCTTTCAAATGGTCAGAACGGTCATGTTCAACTGCCTGGTTTCTGTCCCCGTAAGGCTAGAAAGTAAAACTGCAATTTTTTGGAAGGAAGGACAATTTGCAAGAGGTGTACCTGGGCTGAAGATGTGCAAAAAGCAGCAAAGTGCATTTACTGCAGCCCCATTATATGAACAGGCCTCAACACACAACTTGCCAGGGCAACAGCTTTGTGCAAGCTGGCTAACACCGAGCTCAGTGCACAATAATCACAGAATCACACAGTAAGCTGAGTTGGAAGGGACCCACTGGGATCATCAACTCCAATTCCTGGCCCAGCACAGGATGATTCCCAAAAGTCACACCATATGTCTGAGACTATTGTCCAAACACTTCTTGAGCTATGTCTGGCTTGGTACTGTGACCACTTCCCTGGGGAGCCTGTTCCAGTGCCCAACCACCCCCTGGGTGAAGAACTTTTTTCAAATACCCAAAGAAAACTGCCCATGACACAATTTCAGGCTGTTCCCTCAGGCCCTGTTACTGGACACCACAGAGAAGAGATCAGTGTCTGACTCTCCTCCCTCTTCTTCCCCTCATAAGGAAGCTGCAGACTGCAATGAAGTCTCCCCTCAGTCTCCTTTTTCTCCAGGAAGGTAAGTACACACTGCAATCACATGGAGTAGGACGGCTCAACACCCAACTGATCACTGGCAGTCACAAGTAATGTGTATTTCATAATTAAAGCTGCAAGGAGATGCTTCAGTTTAAATACCAATTCATGATGCTCAGGAGCCTCATCTACAATCAAAAGGACAATTATCTCCATTATCATCTAAATCTCTTCTTGACTTTAGAAATACATTCTTGTTGGTCAAAACTGAACCCTGACATTGAATTTATTTATGTACTAGCTAAAGTATTCAATAATGCTTTAATGTCTGAGACAAAAGTATTTCCAAAAGAAAAGGCCGACATTTATCAGGAACTGACTGTAGTATGAGCTGAATTGGAATACTGTGTTTCTACAACTTTTTGAATACACTGACCAAAGCCAAGCTGTCTCACAGTCCCTTAACGTAGTCAAACTGCATTGCCTTCTAAGGCCCAGAACACACAGACCTTCAGAGCACTGTGTCTGACACAAAGGCCAGATACAGACAAAACAAAAAGTTATATGAGCTCCTAACACCATGTTCTACGGAAGGCAAAATATAAAGCAGATGTGGAGATGGTCTGGGCAGCAAGTTCAACATTTATCACTGACTATCTGCTCATGGCCATTCATTGATGTGTTAAAGATGCATGGACAATTTCAGTTGAGTCTGCAGTAGCATTACTTCAGCTCTTTGTGTTAAAATCTGCTTTATAAGCTTTGCTGGCTGGACTGACAACATCCAAAAACTTCCATTTATACAGAATAATAATGATCTTTGGGTTAGCTTTTTGTTTGTTTCTATTTCCAAGGATCAGACTGCTTATCACAATTTGAACCTAGAAAATGAGGAACACAAAAAACCCTGAAGACAGCACACAAGCAAGCACTAACTTCACTGGAAGACAAGCTTATAGTTTCAAATATGATTGTCTAGAATCAGCCCATTGTGACCTAAGATTTGTTGAGAAAATGTAACTCCATTGGGTAATTTGTTCATAATTTCTGAATTAGTATCATATTTATTATGATACCTAGGAATTTTGATATATTTCTGCCAGTGCGATTTTCACCAATTTCACCAAAGCTACTCAAAATATGGTGATTTATATTTTAGACAGGACAGTAAGACACTTACATTAAGGAGTTTTCTCTGTGTTTGCAAAGCACATGCTGAACTACACCCCACACTTTACCAGCCGGACAACCTACAGTTCCTCAAGCAGATTGTGTCTCCTTTTCCCAGCATGCATTTTTCACTGTGTGTCTGTGCCACTACGGCTTAAGCCACATTTGTTCTTCAGGATGAAAGGATACTTTAAGAAAAAAGGCAGGCACACGAAAGGCTGAAACACTCCTGGGAGATGAAGTGGCACAGAAAGATCAGGCTGCTGTGGGAACAGAGCTCAAACAACCTGAACAGCATAACAGGGTTTTTAAAGAAGATCTGTATCCTCCTGACTGTGCAGTACTTGAGCAGCACAATTTGGCAGGTTGGAATCAAAAAATAACCCAGCAAAGTACAGGCAGCAGTATGGACTTGTACTTGCTTCAGGCAAGTGTGGAACCCCATGCTCAGTTTGACACTCCCCAACAAGCCAACAAGGACATGTTATAATCCATCAGACACAATTCAGTCTTCTTAAAAACACAACTGGCAGCCTGATAAAAAGAGAACTTTCAAAATACTGTTATTGCACTTCTCCTTAAGTTGGCTCCCACTGTCTACTGGCGGTGTCCAGACACAGCAGCTGAAGGGCCATGCTCCACCTCAGACACTGCACTTAGCAGGGACACATGGCTGAGGCTTCAAGCCCTTCCACAGAGTAAGGAAGCAACAGGCAGCAGGGAGGCAGAGTGACTGCCTCCAAATTATCACAGTGACAACAGTTTTGAGCATAAGTGGGATATTATTAATTAATTAATTAGGGACTGAACAAGAACATTTCCTTGCTCACAAAGCAGCTTCTTATTCTCTCCAACTCCTCGTATTCAAATCTGTTTGGCAGGCTACTGTCATAGTAATGAGCAGGGTATCACAAACTGATGAACTTAATTTTAACTGGAGATCAAATGAGGAAATAAGATTTGAGACTGTGAGGAAGAAAACTCTTAATTAAAATCTGTTTAATAAAGATAAAAATACTCAGAGAAGCAGATGCTTCAGTTTCCATGTCAGGGTCTGGTGCAGTGCAAAAGTCCCTCATCAGCAGTTAACATCTGACCTTGCGGACACTGCAATTCTAATAATCAACCAAAACAGCTGTATTTGAAGAAACATATAAAACATTAAATGAAACTAGTAATAGTTTCATTGCTTTCTATACACTAGTACAGAACCCTAGTAAAAAAAAAGGAGAAAGTATAAAAGAAGGAGACAGGGCTTCCCAAAACTCTTGTGTAAAGAAAGTGGCTGTATCCCCTCATGACAATTAACAAAGATGAACAAGATCCATGTAAACGTTTTTTTTTTCTTTTTTCACTGTAGTGAATCTAGTACCCACAGACCAAGGCTGTCTTTACTAATCTAAAAACAAACAAAAAGCAAAACCCAAACACAACTAAAATATAAAAATGCCTTTATCAGTAGTTAAGACTTCATTTTAAAAATTCCATTAAAAATGGAAAACAACAGAAGAATCCAAGATGAAAACCATTCCAAATATCAATCTTTTGTTTTAGTTTTCTGTCTGTACAGCGAGTTTTAGTCCAAGGACCTACACTGCAATTGCAGCTCCAGTAATGTGTAACATGGAATGGCAAGGATTATTCCAGTTTACAAAAGCATTAACGAAGTATTATAATTTAACCCTTCCTAAAACTACCAAATTTCCCCCTTCAAAGTCTCCACCCCTTGTCTTATCCAACACATTTAGTTGTATTTTTGCGTTGAATTTTAGAAGGAAAAGATGAAGGCAAAGAATCAAAGATTAATTCAACACATAACATAAAAAGCATAAAAAGTTTTTAAAGCTATCATAATGTTTTCTGTGATCTGTTGTTAAAACCTTCCTTCATCAAGAACTCTAAGCCTTTTAGACTCAACGAAGTCAGAAAAGCTAGAGATACAGAGAATAAAAATTGACTTGACATGGCTGCAAGCCCCCAAAACACAGGAAATCTATTCCTGAACTTCCAGGAACTGACCAGGCATGGCAACAGCAACTGACTTTCAATATTCCTCTAGAAGTTAAATATTCACTTCCATCAGTTGCAAAAAAATTTGCAGTTTCAATTCCTTTCCTGAAGCAGTCTCAAGAAAGTTACTTTCTTGATTCCCAGATAAGGAGCTGTGATAAAGAAACCATGCAAAGATCTCTGTGAACACCTTAAAAGTGTGACTGCTTTTTTTATATTCAAAATACAAAGCTACCAGTCAAGGATTTCTCACAGTGACAGGGTTGGGAAAAAGCTGCAGGCCACTGCCTCAGGAGGGCATAACTACTGTACATGTACAGTGAGGTCAGATTTTACTGCTACAGCTGTAGAGTTACATGAGTATGAGGAAAAAGAACAGAGGAAAAAAATTACATCTGCAAAGCATCAATGTAATGCATTTCCCTCGAGTGCTGTTGTCCAAAGCATCTCACCATCTTCGTTGCTGCTTGAAACGGGAAGAGTTTGCAAGAGTCAGATGTTCCTCAGGAGCCGTGCTGGTGACTCAGTGTCTGTATCGCCCCAAGTAACTATAGGAGCTTATGGATCCTGGGAGAATTCACATCTCATCTTACAGTCTTCTATGGTAAATAGGAAAAATATTGACCTGCTTCACTGGCAGAATACCAAAAGAGAGAGAAATTTTACTACCTGCATGCTCTCATGTTTTACCAAGGAAAGAGTACTGCTGGGAGCAGCATGAGTACCAGCACAAACACAGAAACTAATATATAAACTTCGAGTCATATTAACAAACTGCAGCCAATGACCAAGTGACTATTCTTATCCACCTTTTGAAAGCCCTCCGAGTTGTTACTTGAAATGATTATCCTGCCAGGCCAATTTATAACAAGCTAAGAACATACCCCCATCTGCAAAAATCAACAATTTTTCTTTAAAACCAGAAAAAAAATGTTTAAGGATTAATACTCCTGAACACATATTAGGCAAAGGAAGACAAAGAAATATACAAATAGGTCTTACAAATAGAAGACAAGACAGCACTTGGAAGAAGTTTTGGAAGAGAAAGTGCTCATCCTCAAAAGACTAGAGTTAGGCAAAGGCTGGTCACATATTCAGAGCCCAAAAGCATGATGTGGACAAGGGACTGAACAGTGCATGTTTTCTACTAGTAGAGCACATGTTTCAACCATGATAGTTAAGTATTATAATTAACTTTCTTTTTTTAATCCTCTCACAGTATCTATTTTTTTCCTACTATCCCAATGTCTCTGCCTAAGAGATGTGCTTCACATTTCAGTATATATTGGTGATTCTCTAGTTTTAACCAAAATCTGCCAGCTACACTCACTAAACATCCTGCAGACTTGTCCTCATCATTTCTTTAAAAATATTGAAGCTTCTGAGGCAACAAATACCCTTATTCATATAGAAATTTCTGAAGGAAGAAATTCAACTTTAACTGGTACTTAAAAAAAAAAAAAAGAAAAAAAAAGAGAGACAATCAATCACACCAAAATCAGAGAAGCCTGACTGACTTCCACCTAGGGCTTTATCTTCCACACAACCAAGTCAATCTTCAGACTTGTAAGAAACTGGTTAGCAAAACTTACCCAGCTCCGCTGCTGTCCAAACACACCTGAGTGACTCTGGACAATCAAAGGCAGTGAATGTCCTAAAACATTCAGAGGACTTGACCTTATGTTTCAGACGTCATTATCTACAAGGAATCAAGTTCTGCTCCCTGTACTAATGGTAAGAACCACGTTTGCAAGGGTGTGCAAGATGCACTAGCTACCAACAGTTATGATTAACTGTACTGAAACTTCAAGGAACAGAGAGACACAGACAAACTGCACATTGTTTCCTAAGCACCATGCTCTGGACTATCAGAACTAGATAACAGAGATTAGACCATAGTTGCTGCCATGAAACAAAGAAAAAAAACAAAACAGAACCAAAAAAAAGGCTGCACAGGTCCAAATAAAAATGAAATATATAGAAAACAGGAATTCTCTTTGACAACCAGCCATCATGGGGATCCTGTGAGGAAAAGGTAACAGCAAGTTCACTTTTCAAGTATATTTGTCTTCTAAGAAGTATTTCAATAAAAGTTTTCGCCTGTCCAAATATTCTAAGACCTGGAGGGAAAAATACATGTTCCTGCCATCTTTGACAGAAGACCCTTTATTACTTGCCCTCTGTCAGAGAAAAGACTTTCTTACATGAAACCTCTCTAACAGCCACCAGATAAGAGTCTCATCACTGGCCACACAGCCAGTCCTGAATTGTCAGCTCCATCAGTATCTCAGGTCAGGGAGAATACAGAGAACACAGTGCCTCAGAGGTGGTGCTTGTACACCCACAAACATAATACTTCCTCTTTTGACAGGAGGAAAGGAACCTCAGGAGATAAAAGAAAATACTAGCCAAATCAATACACAATACACTCGCTGTTTATTCCATGACTGCTACATTAAGTGGTGAAGAACCATCAGCATTGCAAATCTCTTCATATCTCTGGTTTTGGAACAATCACAAAGAAAAACAGAAAAAGCACAGCCCTTGATGTTTTCTCTCCTAAAGTTTCCTGAGTAGTATCCACTGGAAGGGCACTATTGTGTCTACAACTTCCAACAACACAGCAGCTGGCAAAATTACAGCCTGGTCCTCTCCTGCAACAGACACTCCAACTGAATTATTCACTGCATTAACTAGGAGGCTTGGAAAAAACATTAACTAGTATTTAGTAAAGGAAAGGTTTCTTGCAGCCAGGGAAAAAGAAACCAAACTAGCAGGCTTTTCAGGGTTGAAAATCATTATCCTCTGCAGCGAGAACCAACACAGCCCTCTTGAAATCTCTCACACAAGTAAAGGATGGCTGAGCACAGTTTAGGACAAAAAAAAACCAAAAACACGACTAGAGTTTTAGTTCCCCTTTGGGATCTGGCTGTATATTCACTCAAAGTTCAATCCATAGCTTGGGCAGAACACAAACAGTTTGTTCCACTAAAATCAAGTATCACCTCACATCTAACACCACACAACTGTGAGTAATCGTCAGAAATGGCAGGCCTGCTTCCCCACTCCTTAACCACAAAATATTGCTCCTTTCCTTCAACCAGGCTAACAAACCTGCAGCTGCAGAGGGAGTCGGTTCAGTCAGCTCACCCAGGAGCAAACTAAACCCTCTAAAACAAAACAATCAGTCAGTTCAACAAGCTTATCCAGAGGAAAACTATGTGGCTATACAACTGCTGAATCTGACAGGAGGGACACGGATCAACTTCACAAGGAATGGGGAACTTGCTTCTTAGCAGACATGTACCATTACAGCATAGGTAGAAATGCATTTTGTTTTTCCAGGATCCAGTAGAGCATGACTTGATCCTGGTCAAGCCCACTGCGCACAATCAAAAAAATTAGAAATAATTCCCTGTAGACATTTTAAAAACAAAAAAACTGCCCAGCCAAGTTTTGAAGAAAACTATATATTTGAATATATAATTATTTTGCAAGAAAAGAGGCTTCTATCATGTTTACTGAGGAACACTTCATGTTCAACCTCTTCAATCTCTGTTAACATCTTGTAACTTGCAGTGAAAAGTATATTTAAAATTTGGAGGTGCTTCTATCCAAAGAAGAGGAGGGTATAATGAACATCAGGATAGCCACACTAATACAGCTTATGTCAACCTAAAATACAGTTTTCCCCCAGCTCCAGAAGTGTATGTTTACATTCACCCACAGGCATTAAAACAGAGATTCAAACTAGTCCAAAGCAACTTATTCCCTCATAACAATCTTTAATGGTTTTGTATACACAACTAAATATTCAATGCTTTTGCCAGTCATCTACAGATTTCACTTTTAAAGGAATAACACAATTAAACATCCACCCATTCCCTATCAAAAGCCCCACCCTGACAAGGTTTGCTCACTCTGCCAGCTCATTAAAACTCACAGCATCCCCTCTGACAGGGAAAGAAGGAAACCCAGACAAATTAATTGAGGAAAACAGGGCTGGGTAACTTGGAAGTTCTTTGAATGGCTCTCTCCACTAAAAGAATCACAAGGCAAAGCCTCTTCAGACTGCAATAATTTGCACAGCTTTCCAGCCTGAGATGAACTCTGGGGTCAGCAAAAAGGCCAGGTGAGATGTAGGTGAGGAAACAGCCGCAGTGTACCAAGTACACAAGTTATAGATGTTCTCCTCAAAGAATACATGAAAAGGACATACAATCTCAGGCCACATTCTGCTTAAGCCATCAATACTACAACACCAGAAAATACTTAAGTGGCCAAAGCATCTCAGATAACACTGAAGTACACCACTAAAGCTGCACAGGGTTGATGACCTTCCTGTATTAACCATGACTGACTTGTCTCAAAAACACTGTTCCCTGCTCCTATTCTGACAATGTCAGCAGGACACTTTCAGAACAGTTAAAGCTTGGGCTGTCAGCACATGCAACACTTAAGGCTTCCAATGTGACAGTACTGCCAACTCTAAGATACAACAGTTAAAACAAAACAAAATTTTCACTGGATCACCCTCACTTATCACTACCATTATAATCAACAGCTATCTGTACTCACAAGATGCGTAATGCATGCAACCACCAAAAAAAGAAAAAAAAAAAGGTTGTTAAATAACAAATGAAAACTTTTAAGCCAATTTACTAGGAAAGGTAACCCAGAATAAGCTGTTATCAGAAAACAAAAAAAAAAAAAAAAAAAAACAAAAAAAAAAAAAAGCAAAGAGCAGGGAAAAACAAATACTGGGAACTGCTGGCTTTGGCTATTAAACTGTAAAAATGCATACTTCAGTTACCTGCTCTGATACAATAGCCAATACCTGAACAGCCCCTAAAATGAATTGCTGTTTCCACAGAAAAACAAACCAAGTAAGAAGATTCAAGTAGAAACCCAGGTGCTCCAAATTACACCAAGAATCAGGTAACACCAGCCAGGACAATACACAGCAGGGAAGCTCGAAAACAAGGTGGCACACAGGAAGCAGCGCTGCACATCGGACATCTCACTGCCAGATCACGAACACACTCCGTGCTTGCGCTTTCCCTGCCCCCTCCAGTGTCACCAAACCACTCTCTCCTGGAACAGCTTCCAAAGGAATTCTTTGAATAGAAACAGATACAAGCAAGAGGACTAAAAATAGCTGAGCAAGAGCAGAGACGTTCTCACACTTGCGGAAACACACTCCACTGCACCAGAAAAAAAGGGCACCTATTTAATTCACACTAGAATTGACAATGAGGGACAAAGTAGAAAGTGCCACCACAGAAAAGTTTCGGAGGGCAGGATTAATTCAGACTTACACCACTCATCAGATCACATTACAACACTCACAACAAAAAACAAGGCTGAAATTATAAGCCATGAGTGATATAAAAGGAAATGCACTCTGTAATCAGTAAGGTTTTATCTATAATATGTGATAGCAGATTTGTGATTTTAGTTTCAGTTTTGGTGGCAACACCAAAGAGCTCAGTATCATTCCCACATCTGTACAGAGCCCAACCCTTGAACTAGACACCAAAGAAAGACCATCAGCACAAATCAGGCCTTGTTCATAAATTCAGAAGACCAAAGAAAAGCAGGAGTCTCACTGAAAAACACTCTTTTAAATAAAGCAAAATATTCCAGAACAGCTTTCTATATATTTGCCCCAGATGATGGTATTTCTCAAGATTCATCTTAGGCAGGAGTATCCACCAAAATAAAAAAAGCTTTTTTTTTGCAGTGACTCTGAATATAAAGTTTCCGAAGGAGGAAAAGAAATAACAGTTTGTAAGGCAGTGTTAACCATTTCTTTTCTTCACAGTCCCTGTGCATAACATTTTAATGAAAACTATCAGCCATTTCGCTCAGTTTAGCTTTCAAAAATGCTGTGAGAAGTGAGTGAAATCCTTTTACAAACTTACTGTCAGGTGCTCAGAGACAAGAAACAACTGAAACAGCACAAACAACTGAAAGCCATCAAAGATCACTTCCATTTTTCTGCCACCTCTGGAATGCTCTTTCTACAGTCACAACCACTGTTACCATTTTGTCTAGCTTTAAACAAGCAGGTTTGACAACTTTCCTCTGTAAATCCTCATGTTAATTTGCTTCAGTCAGAAAACTTGTTTTACTCCAAGCTTTCCCACTTGATTTTGAGCATTATTTTCCCCACAATCACAGTTCCTCTACTTGGTGTCATGCATAAATTCACTTATTCCGTCATTCTAGAATTCAGGTGAGGTTAGGTCTATCTCATCTGTTCCAAAATGATACCAAACTATCGAAAGAGGTGAAGGATTAACTATCTTTACAACCTCAAACTTAAAACATGCTAGAAAGTAACAAGCAAATAAAGAGTCCTGTATGCAGAATTCCAATCTAACATCAGGAATACAGTCATCCAGGATGTTCTCATCCTGTAAGTTAAATCAAAATTAAATTAATCTCTCACTTCTTAGTTTCTTAAACTTTCTGAAGAAAATACCAAAAAGACAAGGTGCTCACATAAAGCATTCAATTGCCCAAAGTTTTACTGCATTTAATTCAGTATTTACTTTCTTTCTAACATAGATGGGGTGAAGAACAAACCATACGCTGCTTCTAGGACCCACAGCCACTGTTCTAGCTCCATCTGCACCTTTCTCTGCAAATCTGACTTAAATGTTGTGTTTTCTGTCTCTCTCCTCCACCACTTCTGTCCAAGCCAAACCAGCTCACAACAAAATTCACAAAAGGGCAAGAGTAATATTTTCTTTTTAAGTTTGCAAAATCTGAAAAAGTATATAGAGATTTTCTTCAAAACTTCCTTCCTATTTATTTGGCCATTAAAAAATTCCTTTTCACATTAATGTATTCCCTTATCTTCATAAAGTTAACATGCCCTTTTATAACATTTTTGCATTCTGAGTTAGTTGAGTACAGCATAGTAACGAATCTCAACCCCCGATTCCACACAGGCATGCCAGGTTTGTATACTGTGCAAGGCAATATTAAAATGCCTAAGTAGAAAATCTGTTTTCTAAAGCATTCCAAGAAGATAGTAGTCACCTGTCCATTTTACCACTGGAAATCTGAAAGACCAAGCACTTTCCTGCAAGATGAAGTTACTCACTTTTGAAATAAAACTTGTAATCAAAACTTGAATAAGACTTGTACTCTACACATCTTAGCTCCTGAAACAGCTTATTTATACCAACTGTACACCTCACCCTCAATACACATATGAATTCTGAGACTGCACCTGGAATACACGTTTTGCTACCTGCAGTGTTCAACTCTAGCAACAGCATTAAAATATTTCAGGTACCAGCTACAGAGAGCACACTGCATCTATAAAAACTTCAATAAACAAATGGTTTGACAACAACAATCTTGAAAACCATTTCAGCAGAAGACATGTTGTAAACATCGGTTCTCTCCAACCAAATCAGAAAGCTGTATGTACACAGAAATCAACCAAAGGATGAGCAAGGAATAACCAAGATAAAATATTACAAGTTCTAAAAATTGCACTACAAACTTAAGTAACAGCTTTTTAAACACAGTAATCATTTTCAGTCATTTACAGTGTTGTTTAAAAATTCTAGCGCAGCAGGGGGCTGTTAGGCACACTTGCTGAAAAAGCCAAGATGACACTGTAAATAAATTCAGAAACCAATGGTAGGCAAGTTTAAAATGCAGAACAGTATGATGCCTTAAATGTGTTTTCAATTTAACACAAGACTGTTTTTCAAGTTCAATGAGTACACTGTCCAAAACATGGCTTTTTGAAAACTATTAAGAACCTGAATCAGTAGAATAAAGTGAAAATAAAAATTTAAAAGGAAGAATGCGACATACCTTCTCTGATCAGAGGAATAAGTACAAGAGACAGCATTCACCCAAAACTGCAATCAGCAGAAAGTAAATGGCTAAAAAGCTGCTCATTGTTTCACCTTCAAAACACTGAAACTTGCTGTTCTGCAGGGGTTTAGGGCAGTTTCTTTGAAAGTATACAAGCCTCATCTAAGTAGGTACTGTCCTTTTGGTTCCTCCAGTTTTTGATGTCTAATATTAGAAAAACCGTACTTACTGACCCTACTGCTATGCTCTAAAACTCTAAGGAAGCAGGTGTTAGCATGACCTTAGTTTTGATATTCAAAAGAACACTGCCATGAAGTCTGAGTTTTTAAGATTTGTTGGAAGATACTGTGAGCTCACAGCTACATCATAGGGATTTCTTTGCAGGATCAAATGCAAGGGACTGATAGAATGGGATAAAACAACTCTCAATACACTGCATTTAAACATTGCAGAGTACACATACAACTGCTGAAAACAGCAATTTGAAAGAGCAGAATTTTTACTTCCACTTATTCATGAAAGTCCGTTTGAAGAGTTGCAAATACCTCCAAGAAAAACATTTTTAGATTCTATTTTGCCAGAAAAAGAAGAAAGGGAAGGAAAAAGCATGTTTAAATGAATTATCTAATTCTAAGAGCCAGAGACATAACTTCCCTTAAAACCATTCTAAAATTTCAAATGTCGTATACAGAACAAACAAAACCCAGAAAATTCCTAGTACACACAGCACCAAGGGTAAGGCCTTCCATATCTGAGATTATGTTAGACTTCAATGTGTATTCTAATCTGCAAGTACATTTGAGAACACAAACCTTTGTTTGACTGATTTATCAGTTCCTACCAAATTCAAATGAGAAATAAAACAGAGCCCAAGGAATGCAACAACACTAAGTGAGAAGAAAAACTAGGATGAAACAAACCTGGTGAATCAAAAAAATAAAAAAATCCATCTTACAAACTAATGTGAACATATTAAAGGCTGTAATTTTACTTCAGAGGCAACTAAAATTAAATAAATGTTTATCTGGAACTTGCTTGTCAGCAAATATTTTACCATAACTGAAATGCAAGTTGTTGAACAGTTAGAAGTACACTGATGTCAAACTAAAATTCTCACACAACAAACAAGTATGACTTTAGCTGCACTCTTCTAGAGCTTTAGTGAGATATCCAATTGCTGTAAAAGATTTGAAGTGTAAGTTCCAGAAACATATGATAGTGTTTTGGTAAACCTCAAGACTCTTGGAGCTGTGATGTTTTGAATTTAATACACTGGAAAACATTCCCATCATCTTCTTCAAGATGAGCTTTTGGAGAGCTTTTTTTCTTTTAAATTTAAAAGCTTAATAGAGATCCTTTTTTTTTTTTGGTAAGTTAAATTGAGGGGTTATTTCCACTTTTTTTTTTAATAGAAATTTGGGTAATTTTAAATATATATACATAACTTCTGAAAAAGACAGATGACGAATACATATTATAGGTCAGTATTTCAACAAGCTTTGATACATCCCTGAAGCTTAATGCTTGGGAGGTCAATGCACACTGAGTCCTGGAAGAACTAAACATATCACTTCCTCCCAGCTGGTCTTTAAGATTTCAGGAAAGCAGAGCCCAACACCTCTCTAGCCATAAATACAATAAATACAGTATAAAATACAATAGTTATAATACCCAAACATGCATTTAGGTAAACTAGCCTAGTGTGAAGCTCTATTTTCAGGCTTTGCCATGTTTCCAGAATGACGCTTTTAGGTTTTAACAGTGACACAATCAATGAAGTTCATATATATATTTTAGCAAAGTTTAGCACAGTGTTTGACCTATGCTTACATGAGGTCACTTCACCTGGCAGAGAACTTGAGAAGTGTGAAGTTCAGACTTTTCAGGAAATGTAAGAGGTGGTAATGTTCTTATTTTATTCAACAGAACGACTAAGTGAATCTACCAAGTGAATTAACTTTCCTCAGAATTACTGAGTGCCAGAAGAGATAGCTTATCCCCTTCAACATTTCTCTTTTAAAAAAGAAAAAAAAAACTACCTTAAAAAAACCTTTCACAGTCTTACCAGCATATCTGTTCAGGTATAAACTTCTGGGGAATACAGCAAGCTGTCAATGCTGCACTACACACAGCCATAAATGCAAAACAAAAACACATTTGTAGGAATACCAAAAGTAAGATGCAAAAAACAATCTCACAACTTTGCATTTGGTATTACCACAGACCCAGCCACTACACACTAACAGAGCAACACCATTTCAAAGGCCTGAAACATAGTGTCAAATAATTCACCAGGCAGATTTAACAGCCAAAAGGGATGTTGAGAACAAGAGACCCGCTTCTCTTCCCCACATATTCCACCAGGGCTGGTCATTCCCGGCATTATTTCATTACTCACTTTCAGTGCAGTTCATCAAAGCAGGAATTTTGTTTGTTTGTTAAGACACACCTAAGGTTCCCCAGCATTACTGATTCTGAATGTGAACCTGACTCTGAATAATCTGAACAAACAAATCAAAGTAGCAAACCATCATATCAAGATCAAGAATACCAAACTCTTCCCCCTTTTTCCCTCACTCCAAACCTGTCTTATAACTACCTCCAAGCCACATCCTCCTCCTGCTCCTCCACAAGCAACTCATTCTGTCCTTCTCCCTCTACACACTGCATTAGAACCTGTCTGTTCAGTCACAGAAAGTATCACTGAAAGTCCACGTTAACTGCTGATCCTAACTTTTCTCTGGTACTGTGCAGCAACTGGAAAAGGAGGAAGAACTGTATGTCAGCTTTTCAATCAGGGTCTGTCAATAAAGGGGACCTACAACCATAAAACCAGTTCCTGGCCCCTCACCACTCCTAAACAAAGTCTCAAGAAGGAAAATGATGCTGACTCCAATTGCTCAACTCTTTCACTTGTTTTCCCCTACATTTAGTTCCAGCTCCAAACAGCTACTTGCATTTTGCTGGGTGGAAAGGCCTTTAGTTACCACAGCCTGACTCAAATGTTCAAAATCAGCTTGTTTTCGCTTGAAAGGCAAGATGCCTCACTCAATATGCTTTTGTGTTCAATTTTTACTTAAGGACTAAAATTAACTGAAAAGGGATGGTTCTGCAATTTCTTGCACTATGTTTTATCATATTTTATAGTGGGTGAGTCATTTCATAACTAATGAAACACTTGAACATCTTCTCTTGACCAGTCATTTTAATGGATTTGTTTATGGAGAACAAATATAAGTCATACATTCTTGCTTCGCTCCCTCTCATGGCCAAAGTTCTGAAAAGCAGTCCCTAACAACCCACAGAATCAGCAAGGGAGCAAAGTCATCCAAATATTTGAGGTAGGTTTCCTAGCAGAAACTACACCTCAGTGATGCTTCATTTTGGATGACTGTTCTACAAGAGTCATTCCAGCACTTCCCAGATTCAATAACCCTAGCTATGAAAGTAATTTTAACCATCTAACTTTATTTCAACCTTTCTCTACAGTTGTGGGGGTCTTGGGGTTTTTGGGGAAGGTGTCTGGACTTGCAAGAGTACAAAAACTAGGCTGGTCCAGTTGCTTTCTAATTCACTAGGACTCATGTAATTCTGCAAAGTTTGGGCTTTAGTCTCATTTAAAAGTACTTTTAAAAATAATTTTGATGTTCACAGCTTCATAAAATGGACAGTTCAACATGCAGAAGTACATTAAGAACTCAGTCTAACCTCTCCTAAATGCTGTATTGTACATTAAGTCATCACTTACAATCCACACAATTCCTAGACAGAACATACAAAGGACTTGGGCAATTTTATCACTATCAGACAATCAAGTGTTCGACCTGTTTCTTCCCTCACAGACTGAATTATTGTCTTCAATTCAGCTAGAACCAGGACAGTTAATTACTCCTCATTTGCAAGCACAGAAATTATTCAGATTTGTAATATGCATCTAACTGCATTTTCACAGTACTTTCTCTAAACCTACCCATTTCTCCACCAATCAAGAATCATGAATTACTGTGAATACCACACCATCCATACTAAATTCAATGCTTAATCCACCTCTTTCTCAAAGGCCAGTAAAGACATAAGTGTTAAATTTGCCTGAAGGACTACAGATATGACTATGTCAAGTAGCTGAACCAGAGAAAAAAGCTTGGGGGGATGTGGTGCCTCACCAATGTGTGTAAGTACCTGAAGGAAAGGTACACAGAAAGAGCCAGGCTATTTTCAGCAGTGCCCAGTGACAGGACCAGAGCGAGTGGGTTGACACACGGAAGGCTTCCTGTGAACATCAGGGAATGCTTTTGTGCCCTGAGGGCAAGCAAGCACTGGCGCAGCACAGGTTGCCCGGTGAGGTAGCAGTGTGTCCATTGGAGATATTCAAAAGACATTCAGACGCAGTCCTGGGCAACCTGCTGGAGCTGGCCCTGCTTGAGCAAGGGGAGACTAGAACACTCCAGGAGTCCCTGTCAACCTAGCCCAGCCCATGACTAAGTGAAGTAAAAAGGCAAGGAAGTCCTATAACAAAAGCTGCTATTAAAAACGCCCCACAAGCTTCATTAGAGACAACTCTTAAGCTCTAGCATTTCCGCTTCAACAGTAATATAGAGAAAATCAAGGGAATCTTCAATTAAATCAAGTAGGGTAAAAGTCACTGGGACAAAATCCAGAAATGTACACTAGTACAATAGATAAAATGGTAAACAAAAACTGGAGTACAGGTATGAAGCTGAAATTAGTTTTAAACTTGCAGTCATAACAGAGAACTATTCAAAAAAGATAATAAGCATCTTTTCCTAAGATGCAAAGAAGAGTTCCTGGGCATTGCTGCTAATCTGGACATCAAGAAACAGCAAAGAAACCCAACAGGCTGAAGACAAGTATCAGATAGTGTTTTCTCAAACGCTGAGGAAAAAACCAACACTTTTACATACTCATTAACTTACCTTCACCAACCTCATAACTCTATTCAACTCTTTCTCTAAAACAAATTTCAGACAGCTACCCCTTGGCACTTACCCTACGTTCAAAACATTCAGAAATTCATTCAGCAGCTAATAAAAGAAAGTGAAGCACAAGACCAGGAAGTGCAGTACTGTTCCCCCTCTTCACACTTAGTCACCCAAAGTTAACACCACTAACTTAGGTCTCTCTTATGTCAGTCTCAAAAATGGATCACAAGTCAGTGATCTCAAGAATGTGTGACTGAAAGCTGAAATAAAAGCAGACATCCATCCCTTGGGGCACAACCTATCAAAAGCATGGACCAGAGTTTCTTGAATACAATATACTATGTACAGCCCAACAGCAGAGCAAGGTTTGGCACCAACATTCCTTTCAGATTCCTGCAGCTGAAACTGTGTGTAAGACAACATGAGATTTTGAAAATCAAAGAAGAAAGTAAGAGCAGAGAGAAAAAATTAAATCAGTAATAGCTTTCAAATATGGAACAACATGGATAATGTGATAATATGAACCCAAGTGCTGGGACAAAATAGCCATGATTCAGTTACCATTGAGAAACAAACTGGAAGAGGAAGCAAAAAGGTTTCTGAAGCCATACTCTTCATTCAATATTACTATGCATCCACCATCCTCAAAACATTAAACAAAACAAATGGAGTAGAAACACATACTGTGTTTTCCTTACTCAAAAGCAATCTCAATATGGTCTCTAAAGTATTGTCCTACTTCCAGGAACATTACTTTAATCGTAATACAAATGAAATGTTCTAGATTAAACCAATGCCACATGCAACAAAACAGTATATAAAGACTTCCTCTCCCTACAACTAATCATTAAAAATATTTAGCAACATGGTAATAACTAGTGAATTCAAATCCTACACCTTCAACCACAGGACCACCTAATAGACTGAGATAAGCATTTCCCCCCCCCACTAAAACACATCAAAAAAAGTACAACCTGATGATGCAAATCTGGACATTAACAAAGTATTTGTGTTTTCATTTAACTTTAGATTCACATACTGAATGATTCTGCAATACCAGTTCCACTGAACCTGCATCTTCTACAGGAATAAACTGTATTTCCTGTATGATATAGCAGAAAAACAAAACCATAAAGTTCACTATAGGAGTATTACTTCAGGCAAACCTTAAGTTTCAAAAAAGATCAAAGCTCTCCCAACATGGGAAACATTTCATTGTTTTTAATGCAAAATGCTACACTCAGCCAGGTTAAGGACTCCTCCAAGCTCATCTGTTTGAAGACTGATTTAAGAAGCCTGGGGAGAGAGGGGAAAAAAGCTTGACAATTTTACCTTCAAAAGAAGCCACAATAACATGCAGGTTTCACAAAGACAGCCGGACAAAAAGAAAGAGAATTTCAATAGAATTGAGAATAGAAACAACTCCATCCAAGGGAACTGCACAAAGTTGTTCATGTAACCTATTTTACAGGTTTTACAATCTAAAGAGAACATACGTAAAATAATATGCTCAGCAAAATATTTATGATGTAGTAAAAGCAGGCTGAGCAAGACATGAGATCTTAGGCATCAGACTGTACCACCTCTAAACTGCCTGTCTTTAGTCCCTGTTTACTCCTTGAAGCTTTGAGAAGTAATGGGGAGAGAAGGGCTGGGGGTACCACACCTGTGGAAGGAACGGCCTTGCAGAAGCCCCAGGCGGATGGGGAGTCCCGACATACTCCCAGTGCAGGTGGCCAAAATCAAAAGAGTGTAGACTTTCATGTTAGAGCAAAATAGACAAAACCCTTTGTATGTTTTTTTTTAAATATGAACCTGAATTGCAAAGGAAGCATTTCACAACCTTTCATCCCAGCTCTCACTTTAATGAATGTAACCTGTTTAGGGAAGTTATATGAAAAACAGTGCAAGTCCAAACTAGGTCTTCTCTGAAAAGCACAGAGGACCCAATGGGCTAAGAGTAAACAGACTGTATCAGAAATAAACCTAAAATTCATCTAAAGCTTTAGCAGAGTAACAACACTGCACTTGTGTTTCCTCTAGCACCTTCCACTCAATAATTCTGAAGTCTACAAATACAACACAGTTTCTCTAATCTGTATTTTACAAAGGGGACAAGTCACTTGGCTTCTCTTTTAGCAGGGTCATACAAGGCTGTTGCAAAGCACTGAACACAGGTCTTCAGTCTTGCCCATGTGCTTCAACCAGATAAAAACCAAAGATAAATAAAAAGATTCATAAAAGATCCAAAGTTTTACTCCTAGTCTTTCATTAAGTACCTATTCCAAGAACTGGTACCAAATGTGACTGAAACTGCAAGGAAACATTACTACTAATAGTAAGACTATCAATGCTGATTATTAATAAAGCATTAACAGTATATGACACATACACCTTTCAAGCACTGTTCATCAGCACGTTACTCTGCTATGAGCAGTATCAATAGAGGAACACCAGCAACAAACATAAAGCACACAAAATAATGGCATTTTACGATGAAATCATCACCTAAAATAAAAGTTCATAGAAGAAATATAGAGCAGCCACAATCTACCTCCAGGTTCTAGAGCAGCAGCTTCAAAAAAATGGAAGAGACAAAAAAAAAAATTGAAATAACAGCTTCTGGTAACAGACAAGATTATTTTGTTGGTTTTCCCCCTAGCTTCCCTAGATTTTAGTGATGAGTCTCTAGCTTCCACGTCCCCTCAAATGATCAAGCCCTTCTGTAAGTCATGGCACCAGAAGCTTTATGGAGGACGGGCCAAAACAACTGAAAACAGTCTAAATTTCAGAAATTTCACGCTTTTTTTACTATAGATACTATAGACAGTGTTCAAAATCAACACACTGATAAAAATGCAACTAGAACAAACTATAACAGAGCTTGTCCAATTCCCACTCCTCCCAATCTCCAAGATTATCATGATTATTGAGGTTTTAAACACAGAAGCTGGCTCATTTTCAGGAGTCACAAAACATCATTAATCCTGCAAAGTGATTTAGCCTTGCTTGCTTTCAAGCTACCTAGTGTAAGGTCAAAAATAAATTCTTTAAACAAGCTAGGTCAAACCACCACAGAGAGATTGGGCCCAGGTATAAATACTGAGTCAGCCAGGTAGGAATCCAAACCCAGATTCCATTAGAGAATGTGATACAACCAAGGGAATTGCTAAAAGGGCCTGGTAAATATTAAAGAAGCAAAAGCCAGGAGGCTGAGTTGCTGTCATTTTTTGTGAAGGGCTCTGTTTCAACAGCAAGCACTGCTCCTCCTCCCTTCCCTTAGCTCACATCCAGCTCCAATTTCTCTACTTGGAAAAAAACAGCTGCTCTCAGGCTAGGACAGCCCCTCCATTCCCCTTCCACAGCTTCCCTTCACACAGCTCTGTAGCAAACCCCAAGTTTCTGCTCCACAAGACATTCTGTTCTTCTGAACACAACCAAGAGGGCTCTGTACATCCATGCTCCTGGTGCTAACACACCTACAAGAGAGACGCTTCAAACCAGTCCACCCTGCTCCCAGGTGGCACCCAACAGCACTGCAGACATTCCAGCACAAGCTTTTAAACCTATTCAACATCACAGAGTTCAGATCCTTGCTATCAGACTCAAACAGGCACCAGGTCTTTTCTATAATGCAGCTTCTTGAACAGGAATGCCTACCAGTTCACTTCCCTGCTGCAATTTTCTTCAGCAACAGGAGAAAACACAGAAGAGCTTTTTTTTGTTGTTTTTAAAGGCAACGTAAGTCAGACCAACAGCGAAGCCCTGCCCTGACACCCAATTCCAAGCAACCACGCACAACCGATGACAAGGAAGGACTAAGGTGGAGAAGGTTAACAGAGGGAACGGTTCATTCATTGTCATGTCCTCAAGTAACCCACTGTAGCTGCCGAGATGTCATTGTTTGTTAGTAGCTGTGACCCCCCCATCACCAGCGAGGGAACACCCGGGAAGGCAATGAGCAACGACAACATGGAAGTAAAGCCCTGCGTAAGTCATAGATCAATACTTCATCATCCACTTGTTCACTTCTCGAGCTGCCACCTCCCCTCTCGCCTGACTCCTGCCGCTACCCCCACTCCTCCTCCGGCTGCTCCCGCTTCCCTCACACCCCACCCCAAGCCAGAGGCACCAACCCGCCAGAGGGAAACCCTCGGTGTACGAGACGAGCACCTCCGAGATGAGACGAGAACCCCTCCTGGAATGCGGATGGGGTGCAGGACCCCCTCCCGGGCATATCAGGGGGTGCAGAGAGAACCCACCTCTCCCACTCCAAGCGGGGCTCCCCCTCCCCAGCCAGGTGGGCGCTGCCCGCACCCGCGGCCCTGCTGAGAGGGAGAGGAGGGGGACGGAGCGGGGGCGGGGGGACGGCGATCTAGGCCGGGGCGAAGCTTCCCCGGGGCGGCCGCCACGAAAAGTAGGGCAAAGCCGCGTCCCCCCAACCCGTCGGCGGGCGGGCCGGGGCTGGGCGGCCCGGGTGGACACCGACCGAACCGCGGACCGAGGGACCGCCGGCCGGACAAAGCGGGGCCAGGCCCGCGGGGCCGGCTGAGGGGGGGGGGAGCGGCCGCGCGCGAGGACCGTTGGCCGGGCACGGGTGAGGGGGGCCCCCCGCGCCCCCCGCGCGCGCGGTACCTGCCCGGTGCGCTCACAAAGCGGCGGCGGCGGCGCCCGCGACCGTCACGTGACCTCCCCCTTCCTCCTCCTCCTCCTCCTCCTCCTCCTCCACGCGCGCTCGGGGTCGTTCCCCCTCCCACGTGACGTGACGTGACGCGACGCGCTCGCGCGCAGCCCCGCCCCGCGCCCCTCACGCAGCGCCAGCGCGCGCCCATCCACCGGCGCCTTCTTCCGCCTCTGCCTCCCGCCCCCTCCCGGTGACCACGTGAGCAGCGCGCGCGGAGGGAAAGCCCGCCCCTTCCCTTCTCCTTCCTGTGGCGGCGGCCCCGCCCCTCCGGCCCGCGGGGCGGGGCAATGGGCGGGGCAGCCGAGCCCTGCGCGCGGGCGCCTCAGGGACGCCGGCAGGGACCCCCTGTGGGATCCTATGAGGGACCCCATGAGGGACCCCTGTAAAGGACACCCAGAGGTCCCCCCGGGAGGGACCCCATGCGGGGCCGCGGGAGTTAACCTGATGCCTTTATATTTTTCAAGTTCTCTACTGTTTGGTGTGTGTCTCTGAAGTTTTTTGTAGCCTGTTAATTTCTGCTCTCTCATGCTATGTAGACATAACAAAGCCTCTCCGGCCCTGCTTTCCAAGGACACCAAGACTGTCCCAGCCCAAAAGTATAAACCAAAGAGCCGCTAAGGGGGGGGAGGGGGGCAAGCTGAAGGGGAGGGGGAAACTGAAGCTTTAATTGGAGAATTAACCCTGCTATGCAAATGAACCAAACCTATAAAAGAGTGAAGAACTTGTGAGCTGAGGTCCATCTTGGGGTCAATTTTTGAGAGTGGCTTCAGGCTCCCCCGGGGGTACCTTTGAAGGCCTTCCAAATAAATACCTCTTTTATTCCCTTACTCCTGTCTAGTCTCTGTTTCTAGGAGGCCTCTCAAGGCATCAAACCCACAAATGACCTCCTGAGGAACCCCCCCAAGAGACCCCATGAGGGCCCATGCGAGGGTTCCTCTGAGGAACCCCCTCAGGGACCGCGTGAGGAACCCTGTGAAGGACACCATGTGAGGCACCCCCTGAGCAATCCACCTGAGGGATCCCATTACGGGGCCCTGTGAGGGACCCCCGTGGGTTAGGAACAGGGCATTTTGGAACCAGTTCATATTTACATTAATGTAAACGCCTCCTTCTCTTGCTAGGCTGGACACAGGGAGGAACCCTGTTGACATGGAGAAATCTAGGACAAAGGATAGCTGCACTACAGGAGGAGAAAGTCAAGAAGAGTATGCTGGGGACTAATGGAGAACAGTGAAGGGCTGACACAGCAGAAGTGTGTTAGAGAACTTAGTGAGGCTTCTGGCAGCCTAAACTGAACTGTGACAGAACAGATGGCAAGAAAGGATAGTCAGTAAAACTTGACTCCCTGAGATGAGGAGTTTTGGGTTGTGTGAGTCAGGAGAAAAAAAGAAAAAAACCACAAAACCAACACAACCACCCCGCCACACACACACACCGCCCTCCACCGCCATTTCTTCCATTTAGGCTTTTTCCTGCTGTGCATTTTTTCCATTGTGTACAGCACCTCTGGTTGCCCAAAATGCAGTGGTCCTTACCGTTTGGGCATCGCTTCTTTGCAAGGCCTGACATGTTAAATCCTGTGTGGAAGTTGGTCCCTGCTTGGTGCTGAGCAGTCAGGGCTGGTGATGTTCAGACTCTTCATCCCCTGGTGCCACCAGTGATGACGTCCCATGATCCTTGACCTTTGCTGCGGTCTCATATCCTTTACTGCTGTTTGCTCATCCTCTGTCCCTTGAGCCTGTATTCTCCACGTAAGTAGAAAGGGCATGAAATCTGATTTTACCCTACACACTATCTGAAAATTAATCAGTGTTTTTCATGCTTCTGCCTTCTCTGCATAGAGTAGATGGATTTAACCAGTCTGCATCCTTGATGCTTACTGCATAGATGCGCAGAAGCTACAACAGATCCTACGGCTGAGGAGCTGCAATATCTCCCTGTTCCCATTTTTTTCAGTAAGACAGAGGGTCCTTTGAACTAAATTGAAATTCAGACCAAACAGTGCACAGGTATTGTTGATTTTCTTTATGCAGCTGTTGATACTCTGTTTTATTAGTATTGCAGGGGGACAATTAATTACAGCTGTAAACAAAGTTTCACAAGCTTTGTGACAAACATGTCTGCAGCTCCATAATCTGTGTGGATTTAATCAGTATTATTAGCATTCTTCCATCATGACTTGGCAATCCTTTGATAATCAAGATGGAAATTTAGTGTGCGCACAGAACAACAAAGGCTGAGAGCTCTTGGGATGCTGTTGTCAGATGGTGTAGTGCCAGCTGGAACATGTCTCTGAAAAGCACACAGAATCCAGCCTAAAAGCATTTGGAATAGGAGAAAACTAAGCCAGGATACCAAGACCAAAGTATTGTAGACTCTTTCTGCTGTACATGGAGTAGATATAAATGAGAAGATGGCATACCACACTGGCAAAGCTTCCAGAGGAGAGCTAAAGCAATAAACTGGTGGGGGCTTGGGAACAAAGACCTTCACTCCGAATATTGATCAGGAGGAATTTCTTCCTGAAAGGTAGTGAAGCATTTGAATGGACTGCCCAGGGAGGTGGTAGAAATGTTCAAGAAATGACTGGACATGATACTTAGTGCTCTGTTCTAATTGACAAGTTGCTGATCAGTCACAAAATGGACTCGATCCCAGAGATCTTTTCCGACCTAAATGATCCTGTGATTCAGTGCATCAGACTTGGAGAGAAGACCCTGCACTAAACACAGTGAAGGTTTGAGCAGGCCTGGCAGGCAAATTCTACCTACTGCCTGTGTTAGGACCCTTATCTGCTGTTACAAGGATTTGCAACCTCTTCAGTTTTCCAGCCAGTAAATAACAGTCTGGTGCAGGTGCAAATCCAGATAGGCCACAGCTTACTGCAGGATTGTTCTCAGACACTTTCTGCAGATTTCTGAAATAGGCTGCAGTTCACATACCACAAGCTGGAAACCACTCTTCTGGTACTTTGGCATTCTCCTTGCCTATCACATTTGTGAGTGGGGAGAACTGCTTGTGTTAAGAATATTGCCCTGTTCCTAGTTCAGGAGTCTGCTCTACTTCTGTGTTGCAGTCAGGAATTAAAACCATCTCTTCTCCACAGGCTCTGACGGTACTGTCTTCCCTCTTGCTAATGCTCTCTCCCACTTTCCACACTACCAACCCTTCCCCCTTAGGCTCATTGGACAATTGGTCTGAGCTGAAGTTCAGAGCAGTTTCTTGCTATGTATTCTGAAGTTTTCATTTTCTTTGTGCCCCGTTTTTTCTTTTTTACATCACTTTGTGTCATAAAATATTGCTCTTCTCTGCAAACTGGTCTCACAGCCCTGACCCTGATGACACCTGCTTCAGCAGCACTACCTTTCTCCAAAATTGCAGTAGCCTCAGAGAGTCAAAATAATTCAGGTACACAGGCTCTGCAAGGGAGAGGCTCAATATGAAGAAACCAATCTTGACTTTCAAATTTGAGTTGAGTTTGCAGGGAATCTGTGTAGAAGCTCAAAAGACAATGGGGCTAATCTCAAACACTGATAGCTGGATGGCTCTGGAGCCAGCCAAGGATTGTTGTTACTAACAGCCAAGGATTGTTAGTAATAACACACTGGGAGAATGAACAGAATGTGGCTGGAGAAGGGCCCACATGGAGGCAGAACAGCACATTTCTGGGACAAACATCCTTGTCCTGGCTCCTGGAGATAAGCACAATGCAACACAGCCCAAGTGTAGGAATGAGTTCAAGAAGCAGGCATGGACTGTAGGGGGATGTGGAGACCACCAAATACCCTGAAGCCTCCAGCCCATTTCTGGAAGAGTCTGGGAGAGCAGACTGCACACAGTAACTAAATTACATAGAAAGAGAGAAATTTACCTCCAGTGCACAGAAACTCATCCATAAAAAGGTACCCCCACAAAGCCCAGGTGTGTGTGCACCCCAGACCCTGCACACCCCATCAGCTGCATCAGCAATGGAGCCAGGATTGGTGATCTCTCTCTCTCTCCCCTTCCCTTCTCACCCTCTTTGATACATCTCTCTCTCTTTCTCTCTTCCCTTCAACCTCCGTCCTTTATCCTAAACCCACTGCCATGTGCTTATAGGAGGTCAGAGACTTAACAGTTTCCATGCCAAGTGTGTAATTTAATAATATAACTTCGTAAGACTTTGTGGGGCCTCTGAGTTTTGCTGTTTCTTTTGTCCACAAGCATCTGTGAATCTTAGGTGCTCCCTTCTCCTGAAGGGTGGGATGCCACAACCTGGATTTCTCCCTAGTTATAGTGGAACAATTCAAAATCTCAGATGCAAAGTGGAGTTCTGTTGGGGTTTTAGGAGCTTTTCTGTTAAAGGAATTTTGCCCATACATGTTGCCAGGGGGACAAATGGCTAGGTACTTAAGAAAAACAAAAGACCTGCCTGCTCTTTTTGTTTCACCTGGGTGTGTGGGCAGTTCCATCTCCTGCCTTTTGATAGAGAGGGAGGGTGCTTTCTTCAGCTGCTTTTTTTTCTGCTGGAGAGAAGCCCCGGGATCCCAAGCCCTCCTTCCCTGCCGCACTCGGAGCTGGGCCGTGGCCGCCCTGTCCCCGCCGTTGCTTCGAGCCTTCGCTGCGTTGTAGCCGTGCTCGCCCTGCCTGCCCAGACCTCCGGGGGGGGGTTCCCCGTTTGGATACATCGCGTCTGCCACCCGGGATTTGTGCTCGTCCCTGCCGTTCCAGCCTGCTGTTCCAGCCTGCCGTTCGAACCTGCTGTTCCCGAGGGTCCAGCTGGACACCGGGATCGGCTGCCCAGGGCTTTGTGAAGCCTTTGTTCCATCCCTTCCCAGGATCCCAGGGCACCAGTGCCGCGTGCTCCCCGAGCTCGCTCCGGAGCGCCCCCTGCAGCCGCGGGGGAACCATCGCACCTGCCCTGCTCACCGGGAGCCGCCAGCGCCCCTGCCGGCTGCGAGCGGAACTGCACCTGAGGGGAAAGGGCCTGACAGCCGAGAAGGCCGGGACTGGGTTTGGGATTGTTTGCTGTTACTGCCATAGTTACTGTTGTTTGTTTGACTGGTTATACACATATAGATATATAATAGTAAAGAACTGTTATTCCTATTTCCCACATCTTTGCCTAAAAGCCCCCTTGATTTCAAAATTATAATAACTCGGAGGGAAAGGGAGTTGCATCTGCCATTCCAAGGGAGGCTTCTGCCTTCCTTAGCAGACACCTGTCTTTCAAACCAAGACAAGTTCTCTCAGGAGAACTGTTACAAGGATTTGATAATAAGAGATGCTATCTTTGGGCATACCTGGGATTGCTGCTGCATTTAGATGTGGAGTGAAACTTGTGAGGATGCTGCCATAAATGGAATCTAATATGTTAGATTGTGTTGATTTGCCTGCACAAGCAGAGCTTCAGCAACAATTGTACTCGAAAGGGTTGCTATTTCCATTATGAAAGCAAGCCCTTCTGCTAGAGGTACCATTCACAATGTTGAAGGCAGGAGCGATAATGATATCATTGCATCCAGCCTTCATAAAGCCCAGGCCATTAAAACTCCTAACATCCATGGTCTGTGCTAGTCCATCATGCCTCAGCATTATCCTTGGAATTTGTGTTTGGCTGCTTGATTATTATTTAGAGTCAGTGTGTGCCTGGAGACAACCCTCTTCTCCAGGTGGGCCCTGCAGACCTTGATCTAAGTTTTCTCACCTTGTAGTTTTACTGTATGAAAAAGGTGATGCATTTTCATATGACCAGAATCTGAAATTGTTCTGCACAACCACCTTAGCCCTACTGTTATTTTCCATTCCTCCAACTTTTTTCAGAAAACATTTTATCTGCAGTGAATTTGTACTTATTTCCAGATTGTCAAGACAGTTCCATGTGTCTGAACCTGATACTGATCCTGCAGAGCCTTGCTTAAACACCTGTTCGGGAAGGATGTTGGTAGGGGTTCCCCTGTGTAGTGCATGCTCTTCTAATGGTGAGTGCTGACTTTGTTCTGTCATATCCCCTGATTTCATTCCGTGATGTGCCTGCCCACTGCTACCTCTACCAGCCAAGCTGTTTCTAAGAATTAAATTAAATTAATTCTAATTAAATTAGAAGGTTTTTGTTAAACAGACTTGTTTTCCATACAACACGGTTGTTTGGCATTAGCTGTGTATCTAGCCTTGAATTATCTATTTAGTCCTTTATCGGTTTTCCATTATTTTGTCTGTGACATCAGAGAAAGTAGCCTGCAGATGTCTGGTCACTTTGTTCCCTGCTCTAATAATGTCATGCTTCCCACCTCTTAAAATTCCCCAAGATTAAAATTATCTCCAAGAAGCCAGAAGTTTCCTTGGCCAGCTCTGAAAGAACTTGGTGGGGCAGGGTTGGAGGAGATGATCACTGAAGGTCTTTTAAACATCCTTGCTCTGTATTGCACACTGCCTCTTGCAGCACTTACAGACCATCTGCCTTTATCAGTTGGATTTTAACAGGCCTTGTGGAATCCCAACCCTCCCTTACTCCAGGTAATATAAAGGTTCCTGTAACGAATGGTAACAAACTAATAGCGTTGTAAAGTGGAAGCTGGATTTGCACCATTTGCTGGTTTTCCCCCAAACTTCATCTTAGGATAAATTACAAGCATTTTTATCCTGTGATACATTTGAGGAGAATGTTTTGAATAGCGTGTCCAAGGATATTTGCCAACTCTGGTTAAATGTCAGCCATCTGTTTTCAGTTTTAAAAGGCCTGTTTGTAGATGCAGCAACTGGCAATGGCAGGAACAAAGCAGTGAGCTTGGGAGACCCCAGGGAACTGCAGGCTGATGAGCGTCCACCCAGTCCTGCAAAGGTGATAGAGCAAATAGTATTGAAATCCTCAAACACTGAGGACAAGACGGTGACTGGCAGTAATCAGTATGGATTTACACTGGGGAAGTCATGTCGGGCTGACCTGGTCACTCTCTGTGACAAAATGACTGCCTTGATAAATGAGGGGAGAGGAGGGGATGTTGCTCAGTTTGATCAAAGCTTTCAGTGGTGTTTTCTGAAAGAATCTCATAGACAGTGAGTCGGACTGAGAGCTGCAGAGCTGCAGGGTTCAATGGGTTGTGACACAAACCTCAACTGGCACAAAGTCCAGCTTGAGTCTAGTCACTGGTGTCGTGACCTAGGTCCCGGGACCAGTACACATTCAAGGTCCAGACGCTTCCCTTCTCTTTAAGCAACAAGTTGAGCAGCCCAGAGCACAGGACTAAAAGCTTTCCCCAAAACCAAATAAACTCCAAGTGCAACAACAAAAGCCTAAAAGGTAACAGGGACAGTGGGGTTTTTTTGGAGTCAAAGCCTATTCATACTGGTAAAAAGCTGAAGTTGGCTTTCTGTGATTAACAGGAAAGATGCTCCTATAAATACACATGGCAAGTCATCATGACTCCTAGAATTTATTTCCAGGAGGGAAAAAAGTCTATATTAAGTGTTTTTATCAGATAGCAAGATCATAAGTTGTTGTAGCTTGATAGCACTCTGCTGGCATCCTCACTGGCTGGCTGCAGTCTGGTATCCAACAGCCCTCAGCAGTAGGACACAGGCTGCCCCCATAGCACATGAGGAAGTGAATCTTGTTTTCTTAGTACTGACCAACCTTTCCTCACCCTTTTGGCTCCAAGACCTTTCTTGGGGCTCAGATACATTAGCCAAAATTGCTCCCTAGGTGAATACTTGCCTAGAACAGAACAGTTATTTGGGGTGGAGTTTTACAGCAACAGTGTCAGTCTGTCTCCCCAGACAACATTTAGTCACATTTTTTCCAGTTGTCTAGAATCTGTAAAATTTCTATTGTAGCTGAGTCTGTGTGCTTCACATTCAACATGCACCAGGCACTGCAGTGGGTTTTAGAGGGGAAACCCCTGGGACAGGAAAACTTTTGACAACACAGGGGAAAAAAACCCACAGGCACTGATTACAGGGGTTACAAATCTTTCTGCTGACACTTCAGCATCCCTGAAGCATGACCCTCACTATGTTTATGTCTTTGGCCCAAATAGTTCAAGCAGTGTCTAG
The DNA here is from genome assembly GCF_041296385.1 of Aphelocoma coerulescens. NCBI lineage: Eukaryota > Metazoa > Chordata > Aves > Passeriformes > Corvidae > Aphelocoma > Aphelocoma coerulescens. The sequence goes on from NW_027184085.1 coordinate 8,676,769, forward strand.
CTGACTTTTTGATTGCAGCTTTGCACTTGAGGCCTGTAGCTCCTCTCTCACCTCTGCCAGCTCATGGTACACCTCAGTCAAGAGGAAAGCGTAAGACCCTCTGTGCAGGGCAGTACTTTGGAGCAGCTGACCCATAGCTCCCAAAAGCCATGTTTGTCAGGTGGTCCCTTGAACCTTGTAGAGGGCTGAAGCCCTCCTGACATTTGTTCTACCAGAGGAGGCTTGAGGAAGCTGGGAGACAAAGTACAGAGACTTTTGTTTTCTAATACATTATGAAGTTTCTCACTTTCAATCTCTGAAAGAATGGGCCACTCTTGCCCAAAAAAACCGTTCAAGCACTGCATCCTAGCATATCTTTATTTATTAATTCATTTACTGGACCTTGAAAGCACTTTGAATTCAAAAGACTATCCTGATCCTCCATTCAGAAACAGACAGGATGAGTACAGCTATGGCTAGGAAGAACTAAGAGAACAGTGTGAAACTATTCTCAGTCCTGTCCTGGTTTAGCTTCCTCCTTGTGCAACAGCGGTGCCACCAGCTGGCAAGAGCTGAGGCCCCAAGTCATAGAGATCAGAAACAAAGTACACTCAAGAAGGTAAGTGATGACAGCCAAGCAAACCTGCAGCAGCTGGGCTGGAGCTGGAGGCAGGCAGCAGATTGAGTGTTGAAAGGGGTAACGTCAACTGTCACATGTTTGTAGTGAAGGCATAGTTGATAACAGCGTAGACCAGCTGAAGGCTCCAGGCCAAGAAGTACAGTGGATCTCATCTTGATTCCACAGACAGGAATGACAATGGCCACACATGCACATGCCAAGCATGGCCAGTGAGAAAGCACCGAGGGAACCTGAACTGTTTGGCAGAAGGAGTGAAGACTCTGGCCATGAAACAGTTAAGAATCCTTTCCCCCCCAAAAAAGGTGAGCTGCCTTACATAAGAGAACAAACTGATTAATCTGCATGGTGAATTGGAAAGCAAGGGGACCTGCAAGACAGGTGATGGACAAAATAGATGAATGCTAAAATTAGTTGCTCGGGACAATTTAGACGTTTATTGCTGAGATTTAAGCTGGACATGCATGTAAGAAGAGCTCAATGAATACAACCGGCTTTGGAATTCATGAGGTCATTTTTGGTCCTGTGAGTGAGTTCACAGGCCCCACCCCATCTGAATGCTATACTCAGTGGAGTATCTTAGGCAGGTGGGGAGTTTGTAACCCTGGTTGCCAGAGCCCTAACCGATCCTCTTCTGTACATCTCAGGGGCCAGGGGCTTTGGTTTTTCTTTGCATCTCTCAAACAGTTTGGTTAGAAAATGACAGTATAGTGTTCCTATGTCTTTTTAGCCCCTTCCAGCATTCACAAGCATCAGTAATGCCTACTACAAGGAGCAGAGATGGTGCAGCGGGAGACATGGTCTCCCTCCTAGCTTAAAACCCTTACAAAGGTCCATGATCATGGGAACTAGCCCCCTAGGATGAGGCCAAGGGTGAAGACAGGGATGCAGAAGCTGATTTAAGGCACATGATTTTAACTTCCAGCACAAAACCCAGACCTCTTAGACATTCCTCCTCTGAAAAAATAACTTCCCACCTACAGGCAGTGAAATAGGACAGCTGTCTGAAGGCATCACTCTCCTGTGCAGTGAAAATATGTGGAAGTGCTACAGATGCAGTTTTGGGATGCAAGATCTCCCTGAAACCTGTAGTCCTGTACCTGACTGTTCAGCTACAGTTACCTGTGCTGTTCAACACTTTTAAGAGGTAGGTCCTTCTTAGAAAAATAAAGTGGTTGGAAGGAAACTCTTGCCTCAGAGCCAATGAGGTACCAGATGACAAGAACAGGCAGGAGATGCTTTGACGTGGGACAGTCCCAACTCTGCCAACAGATAATATGGAAGTGAGGAGTATTGCTGCAGCTGTACAGAGAACTAGGACTGATGTTTAGGCCATGAAAAACCAAAAATAAGCTGAGATTCTGCTCTCGGGTTATCAATCCACTCACTGGCAAAGGAAAAAGAACAGTTCACTTTGTTTTCTTTGAATCAGTCATGTCAATGCAGAGGCTGGACAGCTGCGTTAAGAAACTGAAGCCCACTTGCTTTTAACTGCCCTGGATTTACTTGCAATGGGGTAACTACAAGCTGAAGGAAAAGATCAGCCAAGCCAACACACTATACAAATACATTTTATTTAGAGATACCCATAGTAAGATGCACAAATACTTTTTGTTCACCAATTTTCAGATCACACGACTTCAAGTAGTGGAAAAAACAAACTTCAGTTAATTACAATTATCTATGTAACAGGGCAGTAGTAAAAGATTCATTTGTCAGACTACAGCATGGTTAACGATACTCAAGACGAGAATGTACAGGTCTAGGTATTTAAAAAGTGCATGGGGCATTGCCACATACACTAACATGCTTCTTCAAAGAGCAACATCTTTCTGGCATGTGAACACAGTAACCCGGTTAATGCAAGAGGGAAAACTAGGCTCATAATTTGATCTGGAGAAGTATCTACTGGAAGTTTTCCTCCAAACAGCAAATTATTTGTGACTGACACATGGAAACCAATCTGTAAAAATCACTGTTACATTGTCCATGTAGTCAAGCAACACACACATGACCTAAAATTTAAAATTATCAGTTCCATTCTACACCTTCATAGCTTTTACACAGTCTTCTTCAAAAGAGTCTGGAATACTTAATTGCATTTAACAAGCTGGCAGAAGAGCTGTAATCTGAGCTCCACACTCTTGCACCCACAACAAGTTCTTCCACAAGAGAAATCTCAATCTTCAAATTTAAAAAAAAAAACCATGTTCCACCTGCAAGCACATCAACTGGCTCATGTATTGCTTGGTTTACTTTTAAATTCCCATGTAAATGGAGGGAAAGGTAAGAAGCTGCACTGGTCTGAAAGAATAGCTGCATTGGTTTAAAGTTGTATTTAAAACACACAGAACCTGGACTCTTAATCTCCAGGGTCTCTCTCAAACCAAGGAAATTCATTAGGTTCCACTACTCAAAGCAGTCCCTGTTTTGTTTTTAAATAGGGATAGTGCTGAACAGTGCTTGGGAAAGACCAGCAAGGACTGTTGTGTGGGTGATTACATATAAGAGCAAGAAACACATTAAATCAGTCTTCAGATAATCTTCTTCCATTGCAAACAAGAGCAACAGAAACTGACTTTGCATTATAGTTGAGAGGCACATTTTGCATTGATGAAAACCTCAGTCTACATTGCAACTTTCTGTGGCTTAAAACACCACCTAACCTCCTGTTAAAGCAATTTTAAGAAAAGAAACAAAACAACCTCAATTACTGGTTTTATACTAAAAATTCATAAGCTGCTCCCTCACCTATTCTACTCAGAGATACCTTCCCACTTGTGTATATGCAGCTGTTTTCCTCCTTCTTTGTCTAAGAGATCCTTGTCTCTGTGCACCTCGAGAGTAGATAAATAATTCTGATGCCTCAGGATGGGCCCCTGTACTAGGTTCAGGAGTTGAGAAAGTCAGTATGGTTTTGTACCTTTGCAGTGAACCCCAGAATGAAAACAAGAAAAAGAAAAGCCACTGAATTGCAATAACCAGCAGTACGGGAATCAACTCCACGGAACAGGAGTGACTTTGGAGCAAACCTTTTCAGCATGAAAGGGATATGGCAGTCCAGGAAGATACCCAGAGCTGAGTAAAATGAATAAGGACACCGTGAGCAAGGTCCCATTCAGCAAACCACTGCCTAAGCGAGTGTAGAAGTTTGGGCTGTTAACAGGTGCCCCTAAGCTTTGCAGAACTTGGTACCTGAACTAGTACACCATGAAAGAACAGGGAACTTACTCAAGTCCCAAGCAGCAGAGTGCGACAAGATGTGAGTGAGGCTGGGACAAGAGGCTGAGACTGGAGACAGCTTTTTGAACAAGAGGGATAAAGCCCACCAGAAGTTACTTATCCAGTTCTTTTCATGACAGCCCCACTACCACACGTGCAATGTGAGAGAAGCCCAGAGCAACCAGCTGAAGCTGTAAATCACAGCTGGCCTGTTACACCCCTGCACTGTCAACAACCAGCAAAGTGGAGGACAATGCAGACAAGGCCCTTTCACTCCATCATCCCTGCAGGAAGCATGTGGATCAGGCTGGTGAAGCACATTAGTCATAGTCACTCATGAAAACAAAGAGACAAGTGCACTGGTAACCTTGAATGTTGAGGGGAAGACTGAGTGACCACTGGGGAAACTGGTTTTTCCACATTCCATCTTCACATCTCATCTGAAGAGGGATGACCACCAGTTTCGAAAACTCTGGGAGCAACTAATTTGCAGTGATCTAAGGCATGATGGTACAAACCCTCAAGGCCTACCCTTCAAACACTCCCTTGCCAGCTCACCTCTGAGCATAGCCAGCCTTTGTCATTCTTGCTGGCCAAAGTACATTAGAACAACTTTTCTCTTTTGAGCACAGGGTTATTGTTTTGCTCATATCCCTACTCTTTTACAATTCCACCCCCCCCCGAAAAATAAATCTCTGGAGGAAGCCTTTACATGGGATCAAGTCAGCAACTCACCCTCCTGGTATTGCCCTGAATGAAGCCTTTAATCAAGATTTTGAGTAGCAGCTGAAGATGCCAGTTCTCTGGCTAAACCACTACAGATCAGTTTTACAAACACACTGCATGCAGGCACAGGGCACCTCCACTTCCTGATCTAGATACCCACTGAACAATATGGATGCAAGAGGATTTCAGCTTCTGTAGACTGTGCAGGAGTGGAGTCTCCACTTGCATCCAGCCACGGAAGTTTATGCTAAAAGCACAGAGTGATCTTGCCACACTGGGCTATAAGTTTTCTTTTTATTATGATTTATCATTTTCAGAGTAGGCAGACAGCTTTGAACTGATTGTTACAGGTGGACTAGAAGAAATGGGAGAAGAGGAAGATGCTAAAGATAGAAAACTAAGTTAAATCCATTTGTTCTACTCTGAAAAGTGACTGACATAAAAACAGCACCTTACTGAATTCAAAGGAACTCTGAAATTAGCAAGAAGCAAAAAGAACTCCGGAGTAAGTTTGCACTGCGGTACAGAGAGAACAGAAACAGCACAGAAAACACACAGACCTTAGAGCTCCATGATCATGTATTAATGTCAACACACTGATGACTAATCGTGCTGATTCTAAATACAAAGGCAGCCTCATGGATCAACAGCGTGCAGTAATGTAATTCAGTTAATTATGCATAGGCATGTCCATGGAAGGCCACAGCAAGTGAAGATATATATGTTCCTGTTTCTATGCTCTTATGAGACATCATGTATCAATTGTACTGTCTGCGCAAGAGATAGAAACTCAGCCCAAATTCCAGATGTCAGTTTGAGGTTTGTAAACAAATATATCTTTAGAAAACTAAGCCAAATGTATCATGTCTTTGTATTGAAAAAAACAAACAAAAAAAACCCTTTTCAGAGAGGAGAAACAATTTGCAAGGTAACAGAACACTGAGCCCCATGTGCAGACAGGCCGGTTTCACATACTATCTGCAGTTTCCCAGTGTTCCACTTGCAAGCTGCATCAATAACTTGGAACAGGTTTATCTTACAGTTAAAAAATGTGCACTGTAATATTTGAAGAGAGCTGTTACTACTTTGCTTGACAGCTTCTGTGATAGCTCAGGATTCAGCGGTGTTTCTGATACAGCTCATGACAGAAACAAGCTGAGAAAGCCTCTGTTAGATGGGTAGATTTGAAGGAGTTGTTAACAACCATCAGACCCTGGATTCAGAACAAAAGCCATCAAGTATCAGCAAGTCCTGATTTTTTTTTCCCTGAAGGCTTTGGATCTTATTAAAAATAAAATAAAACCATTAAAAACAGTTCACTGTAGGACATCCTACCTTCAGGCAACAAGTTGTGATCACTGCACATTTTAAAACACCTTGTGTATTTTGTGCATCTTGTGCACCACAGGCAGTGGGGAAGATCCAGCATTTATGTACACATGAACATACAAGCAAGCACTGATAGGTGTCACTGGCAAGACTGATACCAAGACCATCCAGCGCACTGATTTGTGTCTACACCACATCCTAACACAGACGGAACAGGTCACAAGTAACAGTACAAACTTGTTGCAATTTCAACACATACATCTTAGAAAAAGACAATGCATGTACCCAGCCCTAAGACAGTGACGAGTCTGAGATAACTTTACAAAGATCAAGGTACCAGAAGAGGAAGGCACATTAACCTCTGGTTGGTCCATTTCAGTACTATTTGGATGAGTCATAGTGATTTATACCCTGAGACTGTGAGAGGCCTTGGAAATGAAAAGAGACCAGGTGAACGGGCAAATAAAAAGTACAAGTTTAATGAGATTGTAAGATTCAGCACCTGAATTTTCCCTTTTAGTAAGGGAATCTAGAAAAGCAGTTCCTAATAAAACAGTGTATTGACTCCTAAATTTTTTGTCCTGAAGGCAAAAGAATCAATTCAAAAGAATCTAGGACTAAAGACATTGCACTATGTTGCAAGGGGTTTTATATACACCCTCTCAGTTTCAGTACAGCAACCACAATTTGTATACAGTCAAGTGTTGGTGGTTTTTTGGGTATAGAAACAGTCAGACAGCCCACATTTTCCCAACTCTGCCAACCCTGGCACTCCATTTTAAATCTGTGTGCACTTTCTTAGACCACACTGCTCCCAGCAGGATACTAGCAGGAGAGGCTGTTAGGAAATGGGAAGATTCCCTTCTGCAAGAGCATTCTTTTAATTACCCAAGTATCACATGGTTTTCATGAAAAAACCCAGCATCACAAGCAAAAAGGTACTTCCTAATTTTGTCCTTGAAAATTAACACAGAGAATTAGGAATGTCAGGGATATATACTTGATCTCTCAAAGACGTTTCCAACTAAGCATTCACGTATCCCCTCTAGTTTTTAAATACTTCTGGAGTCCCGGGAGCCATACCAAACACCCTTTGCCTTTTACTGGTTCTGTGGTGTTCCTTGCCCATCCTCACCACATGAAGTGCTCATGTACAGGGGCAAAGGAAAGCACCTCACACAAGATGTGGCTGTGTTCTCTCTTCCACTCTCCCTTGTCCGGGGGTGTCTGCTTCAGACTTTCAAATAAGTTACTGAGGGCACTGTAACACTCAGAAATGCATTTTAAGTTGAGGTCACACCATGGGCTCAGACTATGAGGTGGACAGCAGGGCACATAGGGATTTTCACTTGGCTTTAAGCTAAAGTTTGTGCCTGGTAGCTCAGGAGTCCCTGGCTCAGCATGGGCTGGCCAGAGGATCAGCTCCACCTGCATGACACACAGCTCTGCAACGGTGTTCCTTAGGAACAAGCTGTACCCCCGTCCAGTAATTCAGTCATAGCAGCAATTGCAAAAGAAGCTAATTAAGAAGATGTCAGACAACTTGGAAAAGTGGGTTTATTGAAAATAAGGGTATCAGACCACTAAAAACAGACCTCAGAGCTCCCACCTGGCTGCTGAAAGATGCTGCTGCTTTTCCACGTGCAGTAACTTGACAACCCACCTGTCCTTGGTTTCCAAGTGACCTCATGAAGGGTCTAGGCAAGCCTGCTTTGTTTCACACCTGCACCACGTGAGGCACAGCAGTTCACAAGGCCTGTAAATGCCTCTCAGCTGAGGGGCACAAATTAAGACACCAAAGCACCACTCCACATAGCTGGATCATAAATTTAATCTGTTAACTTTGCAGGTGCAAGCTATATACAAAGCAAGTACTCAGATGAAGGAATAGGATGAAATTCTGGAAGAGAATGATCCCCAAGTATCTTAATCCTTTAGATACAAAAAGCTGCCAAAGCCCTAAAATGGAGGCAGCAAATATAAACCCCTTAATGCAATTCAGGAGCTCCTCTCATGAAGAGAATCACGAGAGTCACCCACAACACGAGCGTAACCTTTGTGAACAAAGTCCAGCAAGATCACTGGACGCTCTTGCAGTGATCTTAAAAATGGATCTCTGAGGAGAATGAACAACTGAGACTAGGAACATAAACCTACTAACAACTATTCTTTGGTAATTTACTCACCTCGAACTAACAACAGCAGCACTGATGAGGGAATCAAACAAATGGACTCACTTCTTTACTGCAATCCCAGAAAGCACCAGAGGAGAGCACTAGCAATTCTCCCTACAAGACTTGACTGTACAAGGGAGAAAGCTGGCAGAACTACAGGAATAAGGTGTTTAGTGAAGAGAGTGAGCACAACCCTTATTATTGTGCTCAAGCCAACACTGCAAAGTAGCTTCTGATTCCTCAGGAATGTCCCATGACGTAACATCCAGCTATTACTGAGGAGTTGCTACCCAGTTTTTACAAGCTAGGTGTTACCAAACCCATAACTGAGTCACTAGTTTGATTACCTATTATGAATACTGAAAATGTAATACCCAAAAATACCCCAATTAACATGGTAGTCCACTGAAAAGAGCTGAGCAGTAAAATTAACTGCTTCCTACACTCACTGGCAGCACAGATCTCACACGACTGAGAAGTCAATAGCAGCCAGTCTGAAGGTATGTTATGCTAAAAGTTGTTTTCTCTCCTTCAAGCGAGATAAACCACAGTACGTTCCCCACCTGGAACAGACTGCTACTGTGTAATCACATCAGTCAAACATGTACAAGGGTAACTGCCCAGTTCAACAGTCTCAGCTAGCCTTCAACTTTTACCCAGTTAAAATAAAGCAAATTGAAGGTCTTGAGCATAGGCTGACAAAATGCCAGCAAGCCTGTTCCTGCTCAAAAGAGGTCACCTCTGCAAGGACAATACTGCTGCAGTAGCAAAGACTGGTATGATTTGGGTTGGAGGAAGCAGCCTCAAACAAACCATTCTAGCTGGAAAGACCAAGGGAGGGAAATCTTTGAGAAACAGTGGAAAAGGTAAGATGGTCTGAATATATGCATGCCATTGGGTCTCAGCAGCACACAGCAAGCTGTTCAAGAAGCTACTGAAGTGCAGTCACCAGACTGAGCTCATTCCATTGCAGAGGTGTATCTGCCTTTTGAACAATGGGGTACCCAGCTCGCCTCCCTGTGAAGCCCGGAGATGCCCTGTTCTGCAGCCATTCCTACACTTGGATGGGAAACCCCCCCATTTCTAACCTGATCCTGAATTTCATGAGATCTCTAACCCAACAGGGCAACAAAATCAAAGTCAAGAAGAACTCAGTTTTTCTCCTATCACTTATCTTTGGACAGTTGGCATATCATCATCACCTTTCTCTGCCTCAATTTCTAACAGTGAGTGGAACAAAAGTTATGACCAACCACAAAAATATTCTAAAACTTAACATCTATATTGCTATAAGCACTTAAAACCACTGAAACTAGCTAGAAAATAAGGTATCTCTGGCCCAATTTGTTTGTGTGCTTGCAGCACTATCTAGTTTGGTTCCAGTGTTTTGTGGGGATTTTCATACAGCAACAAAGATGGCTCCCTTACCATGAAAAGTTATTTTTGCAAGAAAGCGTCCTGAAAGCAGAATACACAAAAGCAGGTGAGACTTGAGGAGTTCTACATAATTTTCCAAATTCATATGAGAATTGTGCAGAGCTTTCTGTGCAGAAGAAACAGGAGGAAAAGGGCACTCACATTACCAGGCTTTAGGAGCACATACTGAGGTACTTGTGGAGATCAGAGTCAGCAGGAAGGGACAATTTCCAGCGCTGCCTCCTGAATAACCTAGACACTGCAGAAAAATCAACCTCTGTGTTTGAAGGCCATATAAATACCATTTTTCCCCCTATCATGGCCTAAAATATGCTTCAATTAATAGATCAACATCAGGGCTACAGTATCCAGAGCAGGAGTCTCCCTTTGGAACTGCTGACACTAAATGCCCAGCTATTACCTGTTGTTTCAGCAGAACTGGAGGACACTCATGTAGAGTTAAGTGTCTAGCTTCTTTAACAAAATAAAACAAACTCAATTTAAAAAACCCCAACAAAGCAAAGCAGAACATGTTCCTTGTGACAGAATGATCTTACACAGTAGCTGTAGAAAGACAAATCCTTCCATTCTTCTCCAAGACTTGTTTTTCTTCAATACTTCCACTTTTCTAAATCCCTAAAATAACCAAAGCAGCCTACCCCATGGTATATAATCTGCCCTTTTCAGAGAAAAGCCTGACTAGCTGTACCTTGAACTTATGCAGATTAAGCAACCAGACTACAATGGGAAGTACACTTATGAAACACTGGAAGATGATCTGCTTGTGAAGCACCTGTGTCAGTGCTCAGTGCTACTTCTGGGACAGGTGCACACCTGGGAGAGAGGTCTCCTCTTGCCAGCATTTACACCCCAATGAGAGGGATCTGCACTCCTCGTAGGATTTCCATCCAGGTCTCCATACCAACTGGAACTTAAGCCTGATGCTGACTGCTTGGTGTTACTGATGAAGATACCAAGTATGAAGATGAGAGAGACTGCAAAGACACATGCAGCCTAGCTCTTGGCTGTGGGCAAGAACTGCAGTGGTAGCTGGGATCTCCCACAGAGATGGGAGAAGAGAGCATGTTCCAGCCTTGTCCTTCCTCTCAGCTTCAACCAACTGCCCGTTTGGTACCAAAGCTGTGAGGTACAGGCACACTTTATTCCACCAGTGTCAGGGGAAAGGCATTAATTCCAGCAGAGGACAGAGGCTTCAGCAACAAGCTGAGAGTTTAGTGCCTGCCAAAAGGAGGAACACCCTGGAGTCTTGCATTTTAGCTGAGAATTGGGTAAAACCATCACCCTCGGGAAGCACATGCTTCACAGCTTGACCTGAAGGGCATTGGACCTGTTCTCCCCTCCCAGTCCCAGGTGAAGTTGGAGGGTGTCTGAATGCAGAAGGCAGCAGGGGATTCTGGAAAAGCCTGAGCCTCTCCTACAGCATATGCTAGCACAAAGTGAGGTAACACCAAGCTATCCTCCTTCATGGAAAGCTTCTTGCTTGCATTCGTAAAGTCTGAGATGCACTCTTTAATCTTGGAGAAAAAAAATAGTTTATTTATTCCATTGGCTTATTTGAGCAGATGGCCAACCAGAACAGCAAAAAAGGGAAAAAATTTCCACAACCTGGGATAAAAAAGGTCCTAGGTTTTAGGCAGTTTATGAAGAGCTTTTAAGCTACCCTAACAGCATACTTAGAAACAATGTTTCATCTGGAGAACAGATTTAGTTCATTTGAGTAACTAGCCCCCATTTCCTCTCAGCACCTCTGCAGCCCTCAATGTAATGTCACCCTGCAACAGCCATGCTGCAGAACAGCCTATACAAACTCCAGTTGTGCAAGCTGATACCTGGGACGGGCAGTGAAGAAACAGATCAATTTTTGCTCCTAGCACTGCTGAAAACTACCATTCAAACACAAATGCACTTTTGAAACTCCTGCACTTTGGATCTGATGGGCAATACCCCTAGGGAATCCATCCCTGGGCTCCAGTGAGTACAGCTTAAAATTACCATATCCCTCTACATATAAACAGTATCATTAGACTTGTACTTTTAAAAAATATGATCAACCCAGGCCAGGGCCAGGCTCTGCAGATAAAGTAGTAGCTTATCTCTTATAAATATTTTTAATATTTTTTAATTACAAGTAGTCCTCACTCCAGGTAATGTAACTGACACAAAGTACCTGCACACATGCAGCCCCGAGACTTTCACGGAAAGCTCAGGAGCAACCACTCTATAAGAAAGAAATCCTGCCTCACAGCAAAGTAGAGGAGGGGGCACATGGCCAAGACAGCCTAAATGGGGGGAAGAGTCATTTGGAGTAAATACAATAAAAAAGGACTTCAAAACCCCTCCATATAAAGAATCAAGGAGGTTAAAGCAAAAAACTAGTTCAAAAAGATGTACAAAACTGTTGGAGACCAACAGAAAACTCTGCCCAAAAATAACTTGTGTTTAAATCAGGAATCAATGGCATCACACAATTTTGTTGTTTAAAAAAATGGAAATCTGTGTAAAGATCAGCATCAGAATGAAGAGTTATCATTAGCTCCAGAGACCAGCATAATTCCCATGAAGTCCTGATGGGAGAGGGCCTCCTGCCACAAAGAGTTTCGTTCCAGACGAGTCGTAGCAGTGGGTGTAAACAGCATTTGGGAAGTAATTTATGTCAGAAAAATAATTTCTCCAGGTTTCATCATGGTTCTGTTAAAGGAAAGTTTAGATCATTATTGTTGCCAAACAAACCCAAAACCCTGTTTCACAAAAGCAGAAGGGAGCTTCCAGAGCCTAAAAAGAGGTATTTCCTCTTAACAATTCTGAAGCTTCATACCGGTCAACTAAAAGATACCAAAGTTGTCCTGAAGCTTTTTCTGAGAACATTTAGGCCAAACATTGGAGCAGGGAAGTGAAGGGTAGCAACACTGCAGTGATACAAAAGTTAATGGAGCTAAGTTAAATAAAGCCATTAACTGCTTTACGATAACATACAGGAAACCAAACTCAAGTGCCTGCCATGGCATTACCTTAGGAAGCTGCAGTTTCTAAAATTGCACACAATTAAATTAAAACTCCATTGCTTTGAGCACCACATTAGATTACTATGGCCTTAAAGAAAGACAATTTATTTTCTGTTTGAGGTTCTGAAAACTAGAAGTTAGACTATATTTGAAAATATAAAGATATAAAATCTGGTTCATTTATGAATCAGTGCCCTTTCATAAAGCTTTTGTAGAAAGCAATTCTGCAGCACTTCTTGCTCTTCATTGTTAGTTATTGGTTACATGAACACTGACTGGCACACATTTCAAACAAGAGGTCCAAAAAGAACTGGCTCAAGCCCTATGCCACTCCTGTATAATGGGTCCCCTTCCCCCCAGCTCTATCACAGCTACAAACTACTTACCAGCCAGCCTTTCCCAGTTGTCAGCTTCAAAATTTCACTTCCTCCTAATTTCTGCTTCTGCCCATAGCAGGCACGAGGGGGCTTTTCTTCCAGGAACCTCTGGGCTCTGATATCATAAAACAACAAGGATCCTTGCCCTGTCCCCACAGTGATGATGTGCTCGTAGAAGCTCACTGAGCGGATACCTGTCAAACAGAAGGGACAGACAGTGCAGTAAGGAGAGGGATGCTTTGGCTCTGCAGTGCTGTTGCTTCACGTCTAGTATTACCTACTAGTACTCTCCACAACACACAAGTTTTCCCGCTGCTACAGAGTGGTGTAGACAAATTCCACTGACGCTACTAAAACAGCAGCTTCGACTGCATACATGACTGCCCTACTCCTCGAGGCCATAGCTTCACCGATGGTGCATAGTAAGAAGATTCATCCTCACCAGCCCTCAGGTTGGCCAAATAAGCCAGTTAGGCTTCAGAGTACCTTTGCTCTGTCTGCCACAAGCCTTTAAGTGAACACACCAAGAGCGGATACATGGCAGCAGACAGAGGGAAGAACATCACACTGTTTTCCTCCACAAGCTCACACCCTCTCTAACTACATGCCAACCTGCAGGAAGTGACCATCTGAGAAAAATAAGTCCCAGCTGCCACCAAGTGCATTGTGCTGATCAACAGGCTAGCTGTAAGCAAGTGTAACCATAATAACCACTAGTCACCTTGCTGCTAAGATAGCTTCAAAACTAGTAATGAGCCTGATCTGTCTCCACTCAAATGTTCTCAAACAAGCACACCTTATTTTTAGTAGCTGGCATTTTTAGCACTTTAGCCAGGGATGAAAATGGAATAGGAATCCTGCAATACAAACAACACCATGTTCCACCAGTACATGGGAAGGTACAGTTCAAACTAAATATGTTAGCACAATTCAGTTATGCCATTACACTGAACAAGAGTACATTTTGTTTTCAAAAAATCTAAATTTGAAGGCTCAGCTAATCAAGGATCCCTTTGAACTAGTCTTGGGGAGATTCTGTTTGTAGGAATTTGCAGTCCGCAAAACGTCCTGTCTTCTCATCTTCATTTATTGTGTAAATACTGTTCTCTGTAACCACTCTACTCCAAACAACTCTTCAACTCAGATTAAACTCCACCACATCTATACTTCTCCTTCCTTTATGACAGGACACCAGGTTAGAAACCCTAGGGCTTTTTAGGCCCTCTTTCAAGTACCACTGAATTACAGCCTAAACAAGCATGCAAACAGGAGAGGTAAAGAGTGAGTTATGCCAGCTACATTCACCTGCCAAGTGCTGTCACCATACCAAGCAGTGCTGAACATCACAGAACTTGTATCATCCTGGAATATTCCCAGCAGCGCACATGACAGCAGACAACCAGGAGCTCTGGATGCAGCCAAGGAGTTTCCCCTTCCCCTCTGTATAGAGTCCTAACAAGAAACATGTCCTCATCCTTTCACCTCCGCCACCGGATGTGACATCCACAGCCACCAGAATTTGTGACTCACACTTAGAACAAGCAAGGGTACATTGTCCTGCTCCAGATGTGGGGTGAAGTCTTGGCTGCAAACTTAATAGGTGGGAAGCCACTGTGCAAGTCTCTGCTGAAGTAGATTATGAGATCCATATGCTTTAATTCAGAGAGTTAAAAATGCACCTAAGACAGCTGAATACCTTCCCCCCACCTCTATCACACAAGCCTGGCTCTGGGGAAGAAAGCTTTAAGCCCTCTGCAGTCAGCAAGTGCAGTCACTTGGATAAGAGGAGAAAGGCACAAGAGGGGACCATGGATCTCCTCTTATTTTTGCTCCAGAAATGCTCTTGGCAAGCCACTCAGGAGAACACTTACTGCACACAAACAGATGCTGGAGTATGAAGGCGGATGGCATATACTTTTCAATTAAATTTATTAATAAAAAACTATTAAAAATGCAGAACAACTGTGGATCTTTCTCTAACCAGAAATTAACTGAAGAAATCCGTGATGTACCCACTACTGTCTTGGTTTGAAAGACAGGTGTCTGCTAAGGAAGGCAGAAGCCTCCCTTGGAATGGCAGGTGCAACCCCTTTCCCTCCGAGTTATTATAATTTTGAAATCAAGGGGCTTTTAGGCAAAGATGTGGGAAATAGGAATAACAGTTCTTTACTATTATATATCTATATGTGTATAACCAGTCAAACAAACACCAATAACTCTGGCAGTAACAGCAAACACAAACCCAGTCCCAGCCCTCTCGGCTGTCGGGCCCTTTCCCCTCGGGTGCAGTTCCGCTCGCAGCCGGCAGGGGCGCTGGCGGCTCCCGGTGAGCAGGGCAGGTGCGATGGTTCCCCCGCGGCTGCAGGGGGCGCTCCGGAGCGAGCTCAGGGAGCAGCGGCACTGGTGCCCTGGGATCCCGGGAAGGGATGGGACAAAGGCGTCGCAAACCCCTGGGCAGCCGATCCCGGTGTCTGGCCAGACCCTCAGGAACAGCAGGCTGGAACGGCAGGGACAAGCACAAATCCCGGGTGGCAGACGCGACGTATCCAAACGGGGAACCCCCCCCGGAGGTCTGGGCAGGCAGGGCGAGCAGGGCTACAACGCAGCGAAGGCTCGAAGCAACGGCGGGGGCAGGGCGGCCACGGCCCAGCTCCGAGTGCGGCAGGGAAGGAGGGCTTGGGATCCCAGGGCTTCTCTCCAGCAGAAGGAAAAAGAGGACCAAGCAAGCACCCTCCCTCTCTGTCTGAAACTCCAGACCGACTGACCACACACCCAGGTGAAACAGAAAGAGCAGGCAGGTCTTTTGTTCTTCTTAAGCACCTGGCCATTTGTTTCCCTGGCAACAGTATGGGGGAAAATTCCTTTAAGAGAAAAAAACCTAGAACTCTTAAAACTCCAACAACTACTAAGAAGGATATTTAGAACAAACTTTCAAAAACATAATTTCAAATTGTCTACTAAGGGGCTGAAGTACCTCAGATTAATCATTCCCACTAAGCTAGAAGCACAGCCTGTACCAAAAAACCAACCACAGTATGTTCTCCTACACTCCCAGCCCTCTATCACCTGGGGACCTGGATTATTTAGGTAAGTGTATTGAGCCTCACTCCCAAGCTGCAGGAAGGGTCTACAGATCCCAGAAGGAAATGAAGATACAGTGGCATGTCCTACACAAGAAGTCACAGCATCAATGCCATACAAGCTCTTGTCTGCTGCCTTCAGGACGTGAAGTGAAGGGCACACAACATGGCTCTGTACCCCAGTCATGCAGAGAGCAGTTGCTTTCGTGGATCAAGAACTACCGTCCAAGGCCTGCATTTCCCTGTACAGCAGCTAAGAAAAGCAACACTCACAAGAGGCACTAAAAAGCATTCACTGCCTTCTTGTGTAGAGCAGACAGGGTTACAGTAGGGGAAAGCCAGCCCCAGCTCCAGACTGGCTTAAGCCACCACCACCTTTTTCTGCTTTTTGTGTGCAACACTAGTGAACTGAAGTTAATGTGGACTTACCACATTCAGCAGGTGCAACTGGAAACTTAAAGCACATTCAGGTATCACTGCAAAGCACTTGAAATCAGATTTTAGTCCACAGATCAATAAAGAGCCTATGTTTTAGAGGTGCTGCACCACTCCAAGTCCCAGGGAAATCAACAGAAAGTGGAAACACTCAGTATCTTGGGAATTACTGTTATTTACATGCCTCCACCACCACACCAAATAAAAAGATGCACCTACTCTGCAGAACAGAAAACAGCCCTGAACAAAGACTTTCTTCAGACATGAAGTAGAGAAAGCCCTGGAGGTACTCCCTATACACCTTATCCCCCAATATGGATGATGACATACTTGAGGCAGAAGCTTTCAGCCACCATCACCACTGGGCAGCACATGCAGTGCCTGCGTCAGGACCTGGGCAGAATCCTTACTGACAGCACGTCAAGACAAGAGGTCTTTCTGCTAAGATGTTCAGGTGACTTCTCCTGACATTACAGATCCTTCTCCCACATGTGAAAGCAGCAGACCCTGACAGATACCACATAAATAAAAGTTTCCTAATCTTTGCCTACCTACATACCTCTAATAACCTACACGCATATGCCTACGTACGTGCCTCTGATGAAGAGATGGAGGCCCAGAGACAAGCTAAATAGGACTGCAACTTATTAGTCCAGGATTAATATGGCACTGTGTCTTCTCATGCCTGACAGTAAAGGATATGGGGAGAACTTTATGGAACCATACACTCTGCAAGCCCTCAGGCCTGGCCCTGGTATAAGGTTCAACTGGACATGCTGCATCCATATGAGAAAAGGAAATAACACTCAAATCACACAGAAAATCAGGAGTCTCACTCGTGGCTTTAAAATTACAAAACAAGCATTCCTTCACAGCCCAGACTTCCAATAAGGTAGCACAGAGCAGACAAAATGCCTTTTTCTTTAATTCATAGAGAAGAATGAAAGAATGGTATGAACAGTGGTAAAAAGACTATATTTGCTTTGAGATGATAAAAAACAGAGTAAGATCCAGTAAACAATATACAGCAGTAAAATACACGCTTTTTAAAGTTCAGTAATATTTGCATGGTTTACAACTGAGTTGCTCCTAAAGGCACTGATGTTGCCTTTCATTAGATTTCAGAGCTGGCCACATTTGGTTTGTTGGTTGCTCAAGGTATACTGTCACAAAAGCCAAACCTATACACTGCTAATTATTTAGCCGATCACTGGAGAAGACCTTCCTCTTTATTAGAATCTTGACTTACTACAGTTTTAACAGCTATTTCTGCAAGCAAACCATTTGAAGCACCTTTGACAGGTTTCTTACCACTGCCTCGTTCTTTGGAACAGACGGATTTAACGTTGTGAGAAGGCTGCCTCGGATCCAGAAAGGAGACGTGTGCCTGTGATCCTACTGCATACACTGACCACTCCTGACCATAAGCCAAACACACGTTCTCCCTGCAGTATGGCAACTTAGTGGAAAGTAACTGGAAACAGAAAAAATAAAAATCAACCTGTTACAAGAAAAGAGTAAGGCATTAACAGAACAATTTTGTAAGCTATGTTCTAGGAAGCTGCAGGGAAAAAACACACAAAATTGCAGGTGAAAAATATGACCCAGAAGGAAAAGCCCTGAAAGCAATGGGGTGCCTTATCTGAAGCAAACTGAGACAATAAAGGCTGAAGCCAAGAAAAATGGACATTTTGATAAATCGTTTCAGATCTTTCTAAGTTGCTGTTTCTTTAGCAGGTGCACAGTGACATCAGCTCTCAGCTGAAAAAGACTATCACATTCACTAGCATAGGTAAGTCTGGGTGTGATTTTCCATTACACTTAAGTAAGTTCCTTTAAAATAAACTTCCTTTATGAATTCTATTGATCGAGTATCCACCATACTCTATGCAACAGTTCATTTCAGCTAACCCAGAAGTAGCAGAAAGTTAAGAGTGCTTCCTGCCCTCTAAATTAAGGGGAGTACAGAGTCCTCTCCTCTTCAAGCTCCAAATTTTAGCACATTTCATTTTACACAGAACTTTTGAGTGTTTTACAAACACTGCTGCTCTTCAAATATTTGAAGGACATGAAGAATAGTGAACAGCCTTAACGGCTTGCAGTTTTTGAAGTTTAACTCCAACAAACAGAAAAGCACCTTTGATAGTGTGTGCTCTGCTTTCCAAAGATGAAAATACCCATCCAGGGACACAGCTCCCAGCTCCTATTAGAAAGAAAATAAAAAGAAGAGAGTTAGTTTCTGTATTATAGATATCCTTGCAAACTCACACTCTCTTCTAGGCAGGCTGCACACACTGGATTGAACTCATTCATAATCCTGTAAAGCCTCTATCAAGATAAATTTTCATTTTATACTGATCTTTATAGAATGCAATACAGTACAAAGGTGTCAAGTAGAACCTAAATTAACAAAAGAGTAAATAACAGTAACTTTCAAAATCATTAATCTTGCTAGGCATTCAAAATTATGAGACAGTACAATCTAGAGTTGACAATTCTCTTCAGCAGGTCCCACACTGATTCTAACCCTAAAGCAAATTTCAGGCTCTACTCTACTGAAAAAGTTACATGAAGTTTCCATCAGAGGAGTAACTAACAGCTATTGAGAAAAATAAAGCCTACAGGAACATGGTGCTTTTAACAGCACACCCACCTTTGCTTCAGACCTTTTCAATTCTTTGAAGGCAAGGGGGAAAAAAAAGGTAGTGGAGCATGAATTGCTACACCCACTAGTAATAACAGGAGATCAGGATGCGGGAGATTGACATTTACTGTTTGTCAAATACCAACAAAATAACCCCAAAGCAAGCACTAGTGCCTGCCCTGTGAGTCAGTCACCTCACTTGCTGAGCAATCCAGAAAGGATTCAGCCATCAGAACAGGAAGTGCTAAATGTTAGCTGGTCTTTACAGAGGGCAAAAGAAAGCAGAAACTCAAGAATGGGATTCAAGCTGCAAGACATGTCTTGGTGCTTTATCCACTTCTTGTAAATATTCCTTTACTCCCCTGCTTAGGATGCAAAACGAAAATCAAACCCATGGGAAAATTGTGCATTCTAAAGTGTCTGGGGTTGCTTTTTTCTTCCTTCTGGACTCCTCCATTCACTTGGGGCGGAAGCAGAGAACATCAGACTAAAACCACCGCCTCACCAGACAAGGATGCAAAAAGAATCAGAGAAAAATGTATTAGCTTGCTTCTCTGGTATATTCTGTTTAGACTACTTTTTAGTTTTGCTACTACACAGGGACAGTTTTAGGACTTCTCAACTGTCTTGCTTATTTTACTGACCTTGTTCTTATTGTTGAAAGCCAGTGCTCGGACTTTGCAGTTGTCAGGATTGGTGTTCTCCTTCGGGATATCCTTCAGAGCACTGTGTGTTATGTGGGCATAGACAGGAACTTGAGAGAGATTATGCCTGGCATCACTTTTGGACAACACATCCTCTGTGACTTCCCAGAGACCCATGGAACCATCCCGGGAACCTGATCAAATAGTCCATAAATGAACCTGATCAAACAGTCCATTCCACATATACAGAACTCTTCTTTTTAAAATAAAAAGATTAATCAATAGGGTCTGAAAAAAAGAGGATACTCTTAGTTCAATCTAACAGAAAATGCTGTTAGTGCCCATATATTAATTATGATTAACAAAGACATGATTTTACTGAGCTGTAAAGTTCAGAATATTATGAACTCACTATCAATTGTCCACATGGTTTCCAATCAGCTAGACCGTCTTGCATGTTTTCACACTGATTAGGATGCATCAAGACCCACAACCCCATGCAACCATTATCATCATCTCATACGCAGAATGAACTCGGAAGCAACTGAACACTATAGGTCCAGCCTGAGCCTGTAATTCTCAGCCTTAGTAAAAGAGTCTGTTAAATCAATGAAAAAATCTCCAAAAGAACCTCAGCTGGGTTTATGCCAATTTGGGTTTACTTGATTCCTATCACTATGCTTATGACTACACACTCATTTGTGAGCTGAACAGAAACATCTATTTCAAATCACAATTTCTACCACTTTGGATGAAATCTATTAGAAAAATTATTTTGCTAAAACCTGTGCCACTTCTTCCTTAAAGAATGCAATTTAGTTTAAACAAGCAAGAACTCATTTTATTTTTCTACTGAATTTGAAGACATTAATCCAAAATACAAATCACTGATGTTAAGAACACTGGATGAAGAAAGCTGAATGCCTGACCAACACAGGCTTAATCCAAGGCCTCATACACATCCCTTCTGGTGTTCAGGCAACTCACTTCCATCTAAGTCAGATTTGACATGTACCTCAATTTCATCTCTACATAAAGTGAAAAATTCTGTCAAAAGAAATTCATAATGAAGATGCCAGAAGAGTCTGTATATCTATATGAGGCTATTAAATTTATCAGCTTTGCTACCTCATAGGGGAGAAGCTGTAAAGACAGTAAAGCAAAACATGTTGTTGCAATAGGGGTGGCCCAGCACAGCAGAGGTGGCTTTGCCCCCTCACAGATGGATTCAGGTATTTGCCACTATCACCTACTAGAGACAAATACAATAAGGAGCATCCTAATGGCACTTGCATAACAACAGCAGCACAACATCCTGCCACTCCATTACATGCCATTGGTCTTAATGGCACCTAATCTTGTTTGTTACTGAGGCTGAATACTCTATAAACATTTTGACATACTTTCAGAGGAAGCTATCCCTTTTAATAGCCCTGGCAGGAGAAAAAGTCCATGTATGTTGCTCAACTGGTTAGCCCTGAAGCCAAGCAGAGTATCATTTGCTACCCTATGCTTGTGCCATCCTGGGAATTATTCATCTCATCTGGAGCTTTTGCCATAAAAATACTTGCTATATCCTCAATGTCTGGAGTTCAAGTATTTCTGCTACACATTTTCAGATAGAGATGTAATTGAAATCTGTACATTAATCTGTAAAATTAAAACCATGTCAGAAGTTAAAGTTGTCTTTTTTCCCCTCTTAATTAGGGTCGTCAGTGAGGTCTAAAGAACTCAGTTTAGCAACCAGTCTTGCTAATTGCTTTCAACAAGTTTTCCCTGGTGTCTGACATGTGGAGACTGGAACCTACATCCTGCCTGCTACAAGCACCACAGTAGAGAACATGGGAATAGAGAACACTTCTACTCTCACCCTGACCTTTAGAAAATATTGACTCAACACAGTTCAATCTCACAATGCTATGCACTCTATCAGGTCCTTATCTTTCCCCTAGACATCTGTAATCATCTGTGCTGTTCTCTTCAAGCTTACTGGCTTGAACGTGGGGGAGTTTCTGTAGATATCTGGGGCAGAGACTTGCAAGGATCAACTTTTATATTAAATTCAAAAATGAAATTCCAGGATTAGCTTTTTGGGTTCGGAAAAAAAATATATCCTACTAAACTAAACCAACAATTCAGATATGTGAGTTTTATATAAGACTGTTACAGTTTTCTGTCACCTGCAGTTTGACAACTCTGTGTACAGAACACTACACCCTGTCAGCACAGAAAGGCAGTAAACAGTTAATGCAACAGCATATTACTATTTTTGCCTTTACCTAAGTAACTCTTTATGAAGTTACTCTGATTATCCAACTAGTTACCAAAAGACACTGAGTTTCAGTGAGTTACCAGAAGTAACTGAGTTTCTTTATTACAGCCTTCTGTATTCATTGGCATCGTGTAAGTGCATATACACATACACACAACTGTACTGAGAGTTTGACAGAACAAACTCAGTTGACATTAATTACTCTTTCACATTACTTCAGGAACTGATATTGATCTAAAGTATTCCAAAGTTATTAACCAATAATTAACACCCCTCTTGAAATTACTCCTCTTATGTGGAACACTTTCCTGTAACTCATTGTGTTCAAACATCCCCTCACTAGAAACACAGTAATATTCTAATACTAGAAAAATCAGATCTAGACTAAGGCCCTACAACAAAATAAAACGAAGCACTGCACTAAGTCCAAGAAGTGTTTAAATAGCCTACGTAGTTGCAAGGGGTTTCAAATGCCCTGATAGAGGTGCTTTCCTAACACTTTTCAAATACTATACATCAGTATAAAATTCAGAGAGAAGGAAAGTTTAAAAACAAACAAGCAATAAAACCTCAAGAGAGAATTTTTTACTTTACCAGAAACAGCCATAGTATCACTGATCCACGCAATTGAAAATATCCAGTCCTTGTGTCCATCCTAAAGGAAGAAAGACAGATTTTTCAGTGCCATTATACTCAAGAGCAGTCTCAAAGCAGACAAATATTCTTCACTGTGATTTTTAATACAAGCTCAGAAGGACAGACCTACATTAAAAACATACAGATAAGATTCCAGTATCAAGCTGAAGCACTTTAAGTACCTAGCAGTAATTTTAATTTTTCTGGTTTTGAAGTGTGTAATTAATAAAGAGCTCAACTGGTTAGCCCTGAAGCCAAGCAGAGTATCATTTGCTACCCTATGCTCGTGCCATCCTGGGAATTATTCATCTCATCTGGAGCTTTTGCCATAAAAATACTTGCTATATCCTCAATGTCTGGAGTTCAAGTATTTCTGCTACACATTTTCAGATAGAGGTGTAAAAGGTGTTGGAAAAACAGGCCTATGACCAATGACAAATTACGCTCAATTCTAAGATTTTCCAGAATTCTCAGGTTTTCCATTCTCAAAGCAGCATTCTTCTGTAAAGTATCTGCATGTTGAGGTTTTTTCTTCAAATGCATATCCTACTATAAAAAGTAACCAAAATCTTGTATTTACAATACATGACCCATAGATTAATGTTTCAAGACTCTTTTCTTTAGCATATAAGAAACCTGCAGGGGGAAGAAAAAGACCGTAAGACTCTAGTTCTTTTCAAAAAGCTAAGAAGTCACACAACTGAAGAGCAAGTCATGCAAATCTTCAGTCAAGTCTTGCTGCGGCTGGTTATCTGCTGCTGCAGAAACTCTGACCTGACCTCTGCTGTTGCAGTTAATGCCCATGTAAAGTCCTGAATAAAAAGGAGAACTGAGAGAGAAGCGCTCACAGGACACCACTATATCTTCCTGCTTGTTTTTTTAAAGATTGGCTATTTTAAAAAGGCCTCAGGATGTTTCAGAAATGAAACCAGTACCAGAGTCCATCAAACTGCCACAAACCACTGGGTTAGAACTAATCTTCAAAGCCAAGTTCCACCTCTGGAATAATACATCCATAAGCTGCACTGGATAAGAGGGAAATCTTAACAACTTGAAACACCATTTTTATTTCTCAAAAGAGCTTTTTCACTATAACTAGTTTCAGAGGTCATCACCACAATTAGACTTTAATATTTAGGCTTTTCTTACATTTTTGGTGCTAAAAAGTAAGCTGAAGTAGACCTCAGGTGAGGTCCTGTAGGTGATGAAGAAATCTGACTCAAAGCCCTGAAAATCCATTCACATATTTGAGTACTCACTCATATTTAAGATACCACAGCAAAAATGACAACTCAATCAGAGATGTTTTCAGGCTTTCAGAACTCTACTCTCCCTTACAAGACTCCTAAATACTAACCTTGCTCTGACCATACACACTTCAAAGTAGCACCTTTTTAAGTGACAGAATAAACTTTCCCCAGATATTCCCACTTACATCTCCCACACAGACAGGATCAAGTGTAGGCAGACGATAAATTGCAAGACTGTTGGGGTTGTCTCCACCTGTGGCCAGGAGGGTCCTTGAGGGGTTGATCTCAATGGCATGAATGCCACATCCCTGCTGGTTCACCATGCCGGGTTCACGATCCTTCAGGATAGGAATCTTGGTAATTTGACCAGTCTGGACATCTACTACAAATAACTGGGGGGGGGGGGGGGGGAAACCAGACATGTAAGTCATCATCAAACAGATAAGAAAAACAAGATGGTCAAATATCCTCCCTGTTTTGAATTGACATTCTTTTTGAGTTGAAATCCACAAATGCTTCAAGGATGGCTGAAAAATGCATAAATTCCTTCTTAAAACAGGTTAAGTAACAATTACAGTGGGTTTTATTTCAATCATCCCATTTCATTTTCACAGTAATGGAAGGGAGAAGAGAGAAATCTGTCATGAGTTTCCCACTTGAAAAAAAAAAGCCTTTGAATATAAAACTCTTTTCCCTGTTCAGTAGGACAAAACAATATTGTTTTTCAATTTCTATGTACCACAGTGAGATAAAAACCCACCTCAGAAGAGCCATTAAGCCCTATGGGGCTTAGCACGATTCTCCCACCTCCCAGATCCCACACTTACCATGAAGTTTTGGCTTTGGCAGACTGATAGTTTATAAATCTATGCAACTGGAATTTATTTTCTGGTGATACACAGAGAATAGTAACTAAATACAGTACTGCCAGTGCAAACATCTGAAAAAAAGATTTAGCTATATACCTCATCCTGCAAAAAGACAAGAAATTAGAGCAATATGCCACTGACATCTTATCAGAAAACTCTGTAATAAAGCCTTACAACTCTTCAAACATACATTATACCCAGAGTCATGTCAGTTCAGACATATACAACTGCAAGGTTACAGTTTAAACCAAAATAAAGGTTTACATTGCCTGCCAAAGTGTACTTTCATTTGGGAGGCTCATGGGCAGGGTCATTTCACAGATGGCTTCCCAGAGGGCAGCTGCACTGACAGTCAAATAGGTCTAACAGAGGAGACAAGGCCCTGTGAGAGAACATGAGTGAAGCAAGGAAATGGAGGATCTCGAGCTGACTTGGCACTGAGGAAAGTGATGAAAAATTCAGAGCCCAGGATTATAATTAAATTCTACATCATCTTGAGTCTGTTCCTTCTATAACCAAGAATGTTGTCTCAAAACCTCTAGAAGTGAAGCAAGGAGGATAACAGTAATAACAAAAACCCTCAATACAATTTTAAAAATATACACCTCAAGGAAATTGTTCTGAAATCCTCTTCCAAACATTGCTAGAAGAACAGAAGAGAAATCTAGGGGTTCTCAGAGGGAAGTTATACATGCTTTTGGTGAACTCTTACAGAATGCAGATCTGTTCTTTAATGAAAGTATAAGATAAATAACATCAAGATAATTCAGCAGCATATCTATTACTTGATGTACTGAACTAGCAGAATATTAACGTCCTATCAAAACCTGATAAAGTACGGTATGTTACACACATTCCACAGAGAAAGCTGAAATCTACTCATTGCTATTTGCATGTTGTGTCTAGAATTATGCATCACCTTCAACCTGCAATTGATTGTAGGCAGCAGTCTTGCACAGATGACTGCTCCTACAGAGACTGCATTTCCATGTTTACTTTTTTTATTTTGCACACAAGTGTGGTGTATGGCAACAGCTGAGCTGTAGCTGAGGGGAAGGAGGCATTCCTCACTCTTCCCAAGCCTGACAATGCCTTCACTGCCAGAGACAGCTGGTAAAAACACAATGCACACAACAGTCCCTGTGCCCTGACCTGAAAATTAACACCTGCACTGAAGGATCAGGATCAGTAATTCCCTCTCCTCTCATCCTCCTTTGTCCTTCCCATGTGAGTGCATATCCCCTTTTCCTCCCAGTATTTCTTTCCAGCAGAAACACCCAATTCCATCCCCTATCCTCCTTCAACTACTGAAAAAACCCTAAACCCTAAACAAATTAACAGTTTAGTAGTTAGGATTAAGGCTTGCAGGTGTCAGCTGCAGGTCCTAATATTGACACCACAAGTACTAATTAGGAAAACAAATCCACACCTAAGGATGTTCATGGACTCAAAAGAATTATACTTCAGCTGTAACAGATTCATACTTGGAAGAGCAGGTAAACTGGTATGAGGACTAAAATTAAAACCCTTTGCACTCTCTAGTCTGACACCCTTGTCATACACCTGTGTTGGTTAATAAAGACTTACCCTAACGCAGAATACCTTTGCCTAAACTCCAAATTAATTGGACTTAAAAGATAAAGAACTTAAACTTTGCACATATAAGGGACTGGCTATGTTTTGGCTGTAAAGGTCTGAGCAGTAAATTTTCCACTTGGTTGGTGAGGAACTCGAGTAGTTTAAAAACAACCACCACCTACTTAGAGTAAAATAAACAACCACTGCTTGCACACACTGAGATTCTTGCATCACCTGAGGCATCACAGGAAGCCAAAAGCTCACACTTGAAAGCTGCACCTCTGACTGCCCAGAAATCATCCCTGTAAATCCAGCACACAGAAGGCAAGATAAGCCAAACAGTCGCTAGACACTTTTAAAACCAAAAAGGGAGAAATGTTAAGAAACAAGAGGAGCACCCAGCTAGGAGTACACAAAACTTCAATACCATTTCAAGAGTTTTAAAGGCACCAGAGAAAATAAAATACTAAATATTTTCTACTGTTGAATTAAGTACTTCTGCAAACACCTTCAAAGCAGTGTGGACTTAAAGAGTCCTGACAAAGTCCTGATAACTGAACCATACAGTAATCTTCTCTGTTATCTCAAACAGGAATAAGAACTTTTTTCCCAGCTACTCATTATATAGAAACTAAAAACCAGCCCACAGTGTTTTTACCGGACATAAAAAAACCCCACCAGGCTCCAAACACTCATCTGCGCATATTTTTCTCTTGATTTTAAGCATTGCACAAAATTCAGTTCTTCCTTCTAGTAAAACATGTCTTTGGTATTAACATCCAGGATTTACCAAATCTGGATTGCTTCGGCCATCTGACAGAACTGCAAGGACCACACTTCATCTGTGAGAATCACAGCAGGCTCAGCTATCGTGTTCTCTGCCAGACAACACTGCTCTAACAAGGAAACAGGCTGGATGACACGGAAGAGAGAAATCCATCTTCCCTTTTTTAAAAGCAGTTTAGATGTATAGCTTGCAACAGTGCTATTACTCAAGGATCAAGGCAGACAAGCATGGTTAGGCACTACAGTTAACATAGCCATGAAACTTCATGATCTTTGCATATTTACAGAGATTGACAGCCTGTATGCTTTTTTCTTTTGGCTTGCAGAAGTGGTGAGAAGTCATTTTGGCAAATGGCTTCCCTGCAATTACTATATGGCTGTCCTCTTGCCTGTCCAACCTGCTTATGATCAAGTCAACCAAGAAACTACCTCACTTCACTGATGAGGGAAGTTCGTTAATCAGCTTGCCGAAAGTAAAGACTGTGACAGGGAACAGAGTATCCAAGGATGAGAGTATGAACTGCAAAACCCATTATACTCTTATATGCCAGACTGAGAGCAGAATGGTTTGCCACATTTTTTCACCTGCCTTTCAGGGGACAGTAATTTACGGGGAAGAAACACCTAGAAAGCTAACAATCCATTAGAGATAAATTCCCTTCCCATCTTCAACTGAAAACATTCCCTTTAAGCAGCAAGATTAGAGGTCTATGAAATGCCATTTCAAGGCCACATAGACTCTTGTGCCTTCAGCTGCTACCCCTGCACAAAAAACAGCAGATGAACAGGCAGCCCTACCCTATCTTTTAGTTGACTGTATAAATCCATCAGAACAAAAATAAAGGGTGCCATCCTGTTTTTATTACACAAGCAGGATTGACGGAGATTTAAAAGCACAAATAACATGCGCAAAAGAGACTGTTCATTTTTATGCAAGAGCTCACAACATGCTCTGTGCACTGGCTCCTCACACAGTGCTCTCAGAAATCACGGGCACATTCTTGTCATTCATAGTAACTTTTGAAAGAAACCCAACACAAATACACTGCCCTGCTAAAAATAGTCACTAAGAGAGAATCAACCTCGTTCAAGTTTCACAATTGGCTTAAGCTTGTCTTTGAGAATCCCCATGCCTCCTCCTCACCATCCACCCAAACAGTCTCATCACCCTTGTGACCGCAACTAGTGCTCAAGTAGCTGCAGGGTCAACTGGATAGTATCTCTACCTTGGTGAAACTAACTCTACAAGAAAACCTGTCTGCACACAAAGCAGCAAGCTGATCCAGCTGACTCCCTTGCAACACGCACATCAGTGCTGGCCAAAACGAGCAGGTGGCAACATCCGCTTCTGCAACAGCGCAACTCCAGACCAGCTGAGGCTGGTCACAAAAAGATCTCACCCTCAGCCAAGTTGGAAAATTATTACTTGTTCTACTTCAAATATGTTTCTTGCTAACAAAACAACACAAGAAGACAATTATTGTGTTGTTACATAATACTATTGCTGGTCACAGCTGAGTAGCACTGACTGATTTTTCCAAGTTCTCAGCCTTGACTTTTATTCACATTGTAAATATCTCTC
This sequence comes from Aphelocoma coerulescens, assembly GCF_041296385.1. Lineage (NCBI taxonomy): Eukaryota > Metazoa > Chordata > Aves > Passeriformes > Corvidae > Aphelocoma > Aphelocoma coerulescens. The sequence goes on from NW_027184085.1 coordinate 8,705,428, forward strand.
CTTTCTGTTCATAAAACACTTCGCATCAGGTTCTTTGTTCTGTAACAATACAGATTTACTAATATATGCCAAGCCCCAAAGAAACATGGACACTTTAAACTATCAAACTGGCATCATATGTCTGCTTTCTGCTGAAGGTCAAAATAAAGAAGCATAGAATGGTTTGGGTTGCGAGGAACCTTTAAAGGTTGTCTTGTCCAAGTGCCCAGCAGTGAGCGGGGACATCAGCTAGACCAGGTTGCTCAGAAACCTGTTGTTGCATGTTTCCATGAATTTAGCACCCAGAAGCTCTGTGAGCAACCCATAACAGTGTGTCACTACCCAGATGGTAAAGAATAATAGTCTTCCTTGTATCGAGTGTGACTCTGCTCTTTTTTGGTTGAAAACTATTACATCTTTTCCTGTTCAATTCATCTGTCCCCAACAAGCCCTGTTCAATTCATCTGTCCCCAACTTTTCTGTAAGTCCCCTTTAGGTACTGGAAGGACATGATAAGGTCTCCTCAGAGCCCTCTCTTCTCCAGACTGAACAACCAAAACTCTCTCAGCCTTTCCTTTAGGAGGTCCTCCAGCCCCCCCCACAATCTTGATAGCCTCCCCTCTGGACTGGCTCCAGCAGGTCCCTGTTCTTCCCATGCTGGGACCCCAGAGCTGGATGCTGTGCTCCAGGTGGGTCTCAGCAGAGCGGAGCAGAGGGGCAGAATCCCCTCCCTCCCCTGCTGCCCACGGGGCTCTGGATGCAGCCCAGGACACGTTTGGCTCTCTGGGCTGTGAGTGCCATGGCCGGGGCATGTCCAGCCTCTCACCCACAGCACCCCCAAGTCCTTCTGGGCAGGGCTGCTCTGGGTCTGTTCATGCCCAGCCTGTGCTGATACCAGGGCTTGCCCTGACCCAGGTGCAGCACCTTGCACATGACCTTGAACTTTATGATGTTCCCACGGACCCACTCCTCGAGCTTGTCTGGGTCCCTGTGGATGGCATCCCATCCTTCAGGTGTTGTCATCAAACTTGCTGCAGGTGCACTTGATCCCTCTGTCTATGCCATTAATGAAGATATTAAAGAACATGGTCCCAGAATGGATCTGTGAAAGATTCTTCTTGTCACTGATGTCCATTGGGACTCTGAGATACAGACCACTACTCTCCCAATGTGATTATCCAACCGATGCCTCACCACCCAACAATCCATCCCTCAAATCCATCTCCCTCCAATTTAAGAAAAGGATATTGTGGGGGACTGTGTCAAAGGCTTCACAGAAGTCCAGATAAATGACATCTCTAACCCCCTTCTTTGTCCACTCCTGCGGCCACTGCATCACAGAAGGCCTCTGGTTTGTCAGGTAGGACTTACCCTTAGTGAAGCCATGCTGGTTACCTCCATTCATCTCCCTGTCCTCCATGTGCCTTACCAGAGTTTCTAGGAGGATCTGTTCCATGATCTTCCCAGGCACAGAGGGGAGGCTGACAGACCAGTAGTTCCTGGAGTCCTCCTTTCTATCATTTCTCAAGATAAGTACAATGGCTTCCCTTTTCCAACCACCTGGGACTTTATCTGACTGCCATGACTTTTCAAGCATCACGGGGAATGGCAACTACATCAGCCACAACAACATGCACTAATCTTAGCACAAAACTTACTCACAGGTTATGCAGTAGAGGCAACTCAAGTGCGTAATGGCCTTACACATCCTTCTTGAAAGGGTCCAAAGCGAAACAATCCACAATACAAAGAAACCACCTAAGAAGTGAGGAGAGGTAAAAGCAGCCAGCAAGTTGGTTGACTTTGAATTCACTTTCCAGAGACAAGACCATGCAATCAGGCACTCCACCTTTCTGTGAAACTCTGAAGCACTACCAGCTAATACAGACTTTGATGCTACTGAATTTGTGCAGTGCCAAAATCACATTTAACATTTTTTATTTGCATTTTGCCCTCCATGTTTAAATTCAGGGGGCTGGAAGACAGTTAACACATACTGACAGATGGCAACAGATGGAGAAGTGACAGACTTTGTCTGCTAAAGGGCATCCCTACGACTCACACCATACCTGGCACAGAAACCACCAGACAGACATGAGTATCATAAGTAGTTGACAGAAAAGCAAACACTCTTGAGACAAGAAACAATACCTGGCTATTTGCTCACAAGCCATTGAAAGAAACATGAATGGAGTTATCAACCACAGGCATCAGAGGTTTATTTACACCAAGTTTTAGTCACTGTTCACTGGACTTTGAGTACAGCTACAAACTGGAGGAGCACGACTGCTCATTCCCTACCTGGGATTAGAAATGTCTTCTTGATGCTTTCTCACACGTGCAAAGCCAGAAGACACATTAACTTGCAAAGCAAGGAGAAATAATTTTCCCCATAGACAGTTCATATTCACAGATGGAGGAGGAACTGCCCACTGTACTCCCACCACAACCCCAGGACTACGAGACTGGGCTGTAATTGTATGAGATGCACAGATATGGGATCTCTTATACAAGCTTAAAGTCTCTAACAGGAAATTAGAGCTGCTATTTACAGCAGGGCAGCCAAGGCAGCAAAGGAATCTGCTGAAGAGAAAATCGGTTTCAGCCAGCATTCAGAAACCAACCCATGCATGCCTTGGAAAACCTGCCTGAGAAATCAGGAGAGAGCATTCAGAAAGGAAGTTTTTAAACACAAATACATCTATTAGGCCTGCCTGTAAAAGAAAAAAAAAAAAAACCAACTAGATTCCGGGCAATTATATTCTCAAGCAACTGGAAACTAATTAGCTTATTGTATTTAGGGAATGATTTACAGCTTTTATATTTTTTCATCCTTAACTTCAAAATTAGCGAAAGGATTATATCCCGAACAGGTACCTGTAACTAACAGAGCAGAAGAGCCTGAAAAATTGTGACTGAAACTTCTTTTTATACGCTACTTTATTCTTCATAATTTCCTGAAATAGTAAAGAGGAAAAAAACCCAAAAAACAAAGGAACCTTGTGTTCTGTGTTTTTGTCTGCCATAAGCCTGTCTCCTACCTATGTCTCAAGAGTTTCCCTATGAAGCCTGAACAGAAGACTGCAGATTACAGAACATATCTTCTTCTGAGACAGACAGTATCTTCTATTTATCTCCATGGTATCAGTCTCCGGTAATTTAGATGCCTGTCAGAACATACCCCAGACACATAGAAGTTCCCTGCTCATTCATTTGAATTGGAAAAACATTAAGAAGCCCATTGCATGCAAGGTCTAGGAGATTCTTGCAAACAGGAATCCTGGCTCTGCAAAGCGCACGTGAAAAGTCTGGGTGATTTCATTTGAAATTTTAGGTGCCTGAATGTTTGTAATAGTTCCCATAATTCTAAATCTACCAGAAAAAGCACGCACCTTTACAAAACACTAATGTCTGAAATACTTGATTTACAGCTGCCCAACTATGAGCACCACGATCCACTGGAGTAGAATAAAGTTATTTCACACCCTGGCATAGTTTTAAGGATGAAAAGTTACTCCACATAATTAAACTAATTATAATCTTCATCAAAAAAGAGTAATTGACAGAGAGCTCCATATTCTCTTCAGTGTTTTTATAGTAACTAGTACTGCCAAGTGACTAAACCCAAACCTCCTCCTCTATGACAAGAGTGTATTTTTGTTTTGTCATTAAGAACAGTGAATCCTCCTGGCACTGCACAGTGAAGGGCAATTTATAAATTAAATGCTAAAAGCACTCAGTGCCACAGTCAGGCTCTGATTAAAATAACTGCTATAGTTTATATTTTTCTCTTGTGTTAACTTTAAGTGCAACTCCAATGCAGCAAACCTTGCTGAAGTGAACCAAGGTGTTTTACATTTACTCCAACTTGAATGTCACAACTTCAGCATATGAGAATCAGCCAATGAATTTTCCTTAATAGGTCACTCACTCAAGAAATTAGAGGGAAAAATCTCATAATTAGAGTGTAGAGTTTAATGCTTTACTTGTCCAAATGTGAACACAAAGCAAACAAGCTACAGCTATTACAGTATTCATAATTCGCATATGATCTTCCACAAGACTGCAGGGACTTCTTTTGCAATCAGTCTATTTTGCTCAATGACAGACAAGGTCCGTCTCTAACATTAGGTCTGGCTGTGGAAAAACACACTTGGTTGCAGCATGTGCAGAGGGAACAACAATACTGCTGAATCCCTCTTCAGCTCCATGACTGTTTGGACCCAAACAATTTTCTGCAGGGTTGCATTAACAACCCACTTGCCCATTTATCTTCGCTGCAGATGCGCCAGAGCTACAAAAGTTACAGAACAAAGCAAAATCGTTGCAGCTTTATAAAACACGCAGTTATCTTGCTACAGTAAGCAAGATTTTTGGGAGCTTGTGTTTCAGCAGGAGTCTGTCTCCTGTAAGCAGCTCCACAACCAGTGCTGGCTGCTGACTGGCTGAGGAGATGAACATATGTGGAGAAAGTAGGCAGATTCTATTTTGGGCTTATTGCTGTTAAAACATTGCTTTGTTTATACAGTTAGGCCCTGCTTCTTAAGAGCTACTGCATGAAAGCCTCCCCCTGTGCAACTGTGAATAATAACAGAACATCTGAAATGGAGAAAAACCAGCCCACTGTCCCTTGCTGGTCAGACCACTGAGTATGGCTTTGAGAAAGACCTTGAGGCAAAGAAGCAATCACAGCAACTCATACACTCTGAGATTTAAGAGCTGCTTAATTTATGCAAACATTCCTTGAAACCCTCCATTCCTTTCTGTGACACCAATTAACCTCCAAAGGACCAATTTGGGATTTTGCACTAATTCAATCACGACTTCATGCATTAAATTGCAACCTCAGCCAACTAGTTTGGGATACTAACTCTGGTGGAGAGAGTATTACCTATGAAATATGATCTCCTCCACTTACTAATCCCACAGGATACCATTTTAACATTCCCCTGAAATGTTTCAAAGCATCACTTCAAGAACCTGAGGAGTTTTTAGTTTTTGTAAAAGTATGTAAAGTTATATAAACAAGAGAAGCTATTTGAACAGTGGACACAGTTTTAGAGCAAAGAATTATGAAGTCAACAAGCAAAGGATAACACTGAAGATCTGAAATTAATTTTTTTTAAGCTTAGAACATTTCTGGCTGCTCTGACAAATATCTGGAGTTTAACCACAGTTTCATAACAACTTTTAAAAGCCATCAGCACAGAACCATATGTAAAACCAAACTGTGTAAGATTGAGCATAACAGAAAAAAGGAAACTTAGCAGCAAGTTCTGCCAAACACTGACACCCACCATTAGAAGCGCTAATACCTGTCCATTAGCTTCTCATCTGCAGGACAAAAGGAAAGTCCATTAGCTTCTCATCTGCAGGACAAAAGGAAAGATCCAACCGCACCCCCGTTGCTCTTCAGCCCACAAACAGGTGTAAATCGCTCAGTACAGATCACCCGGATGCTGAGTGTGGTACCTTGCTGGGGCTCGAAGTGTCACATTTCCAGATGAGAACAAATCATCCTTAAGCATTGCTTTCATTCGAAGTTAATTGTGCATAATTTTGACTCTGCTCCTAATTCCTAATGTTCTCCCTGGCCATCCACACACTTTGATTATGATAAGCATCATTTGAGGGTGGAGGTGGAATAATTAACAGAGGAAAGGGAAACAGCGAGAGGTGGCACTTACCGTGTTGCATTTTGTCCCACACACCACTTGTCGGTGGTTCAGCCACTGGGAGGCAAACACTTTATTGAGTGTTCCGAGGTGAAATTCCCTCTCCTTCAGGAGGCTGGGGAGCTGCTGGGCTGCGTATCCATGCAACAAGCGGTGGTAGCTGGACTCATTCTGCATCCGGACCTCTCTCCCTTTCACGTAGTACACCAGAGACCTTTTCACCGGCGGGAGCCTTTTCCTTTTGTGAACCGAGTGATCCCATCCATACTGTGGAAAATAAAGTTGGAAACTGGATAAAACAACTACAACAAACTTTAAGACACTACCCCCCTTCCAAATTCAATATTAAATATCCATATTCCCCGAAAAACCCTGAAACCTTCCAAACCACCCATGGAACACCGTTCATGGAAATTAACTCAGGAATGCTGACAGAGCCTTCAGCAGCGTGAAATTAAACATAAATATCTGCTAAAGGAGTAACACGGCGATGATATAACGACAGTCCACGGCGGTTGGCCACCGTTGGCATGCCAAATGCTCACGGGAAGAAGCGGAGCGCTTGGAACGGTAGAGGGGCAGCTCCAATAGCCCTCGCCCTCAGCTTGGCAGGCGTGGGGGTGACACCCAGGTGGCCCCCCGATACCGACCGCGGCACTCGGCCTCCTCTGACCGGGCCAGAGCCATCCAGCCATCATCGCTACGAGGCAGCGAGGGGCGAACGGCCGAACTCAACAGGGCGCCGCGAGCCCCGGGGCGCGGGGAAAAAGGGGGTCCTGACCCTGGGACCAGGGGCTCCTCCTCCCCACTGACCCTGAAACTTGGGGGCTCCTCCTCCCCGGGTGACCCTGGGACTGGGGGCTGCCCCTCCTCGGCTGACAGCGAGACCGGGGACTCCTCCTCCCTGGCTGACACCGGGACCGTGGCTGCCCCTCCCCAGGACCCCCGACCCCCAGGACACCTTCCTTCCGCAACCCACGGACAGGGTCACCCCCCTTCCTCCCAGGCACCGGCACGGCCGCTCCGCCCCGGCAACCAGGGTTTCTCCCCCCTCCCACCACCGGGAACAGGCGCTTCTTCCCTATCCCCGCCTCACCCCTTACCTGCTCCCCCTGGAGTCCCCCGGTCCCCGCGGCGGCAGCCGCCGCCGCTTTCCGCTTCCTGCTAACTGTTTTCCGGGCCATAGTAGAAGGATGAGGAAGAGGATGCGGACGAGGAGCGGCCCCACATGGAGCGGGACGGGACGGTTCGGGGCATATGGAGCGGGACCGGGCCCGGGCTCTGTCCCTCAGGCCCCGCCGGCCGCGCCTCACGGCATTTTACAACACCACGGGGTTTAGGTTTTTTTCTCGTTTTTACGACAGTTGAGTCGCAGCTTTGCGGCGGCGGCCCCGCCACGCCCTGGTGCTTCGTTGCCTAGCAACCGGACAGCAAACTGGCCGCGCCCCCTCTGCCGTTGCCATGGCAGCGGAACCAGCGTGAAGCGGGTCTGGCGCCGCCTAGCGGCGGGGCGGGCTCAGTACAAGGAGGAGGTTCGGGAATCCCTCCCAGGAAGGGGGAGATTTTCCCAAACCCTTCGTGTTTGATCAGCCTCTCAGCGCCCCAGGAAAGCCGAAACACTTGTGCCCGACTTAGTCTGTCAGGGTCTCAGAATCACAGAATCAATTAGGTTGGAAAAGACCTCTAAGCTCATCCAGTCCAACTTATGACTGAACACCACCCTGTCAACCAGACCATGGCACTGAGTGCCACGTCCCATCTTTCCCTAAAGATGTCCAGGACAGTGACTCCACCACCTCCCTGAGCAGCTCATTCCCAATGTCTCATCACCCCTTCTGTGAAGAAATTCTTCCTAATGTCCAACTCTTCACTGAACAGTCCACTGGATTAGAAGGTGGTTCAACTTACTTGTTTAGGGTCACAAATACAAAATTCAGGGTTGCAAATACAAAAACCCCTTCGAGGGTTTCCACACCTTTAGCTGGCCTGTTGGCACCCCAGGAAAGATCCAGAAATGTACACCAAAAGCATGAGACCCTCTCCCACGCCTCCACAGTTGAGTATTCTACCCACTGTTAATGCTCTTAAAGGACTCACACCTTGAAGGACAGTTTACAGAATAATAATCTTTTATTAATATAATAGAAAACTGTGACAGGTTAAGGTTCAAAGATTGCTGGTGATAGTATCTGGCTGAAAAAACATATTCAGAGCAATCGAGATAAACAATCATCACACATAGAGCACAGTTCTTATAGGCTCAGCCTGATCAGTCAGTCAATCCCTGAAGTAACAATGAAATCTTCCCTAACTTCTCTCCATTCTAAACTTACTTCTGTACTATTTTTGCACAAGCTTGAGTAACTCTAGTCGTACATCATGTTCGGTGTGGGGTGGTTGTACCTTGGAGATGGGTAACGTCAGTGTCACAATTGTCATATCTGAGGTAACCTTTGGGATGGAGGTAGGCATTTATGATCTTGCCAGTTGCTGGTTCAGTTGCTGGCTTTTTCCCTTGGTTTTCAGCTGCTATAGAGTTTATCTGTACCGCTGAGTTCCGCCTCTTGTAAGGATTTCAACAGAGCCTGGCCCTGGTGTCACCACTCTGCTCCAGCCTCCCTTTAGTCCCCTTCAGCATGGATTGTGTGTAGGAAGTTGGGCATGCTGACCACATCCCATCCAGGGAATCACAACTGCACTTCATCCTATAATTTCTGTACTACCTTCTGTTGGAATGCAAATATAACTCCCCGGTTTTCTCTAATTTTACCTCCAGCCATTTTCCCACACATTCCACCTGGGAAATCACTTATTGCTGGGGAATTAAAAAAAATACCGTGTATTTGCATTTCATTGCACCTCTTTGAGACCCATGTGGAAGGAGTCCTTTTTCTGATGTCCACATGGCTCATACACACTTTTTCTACGATTTCAGAGGCAAAGCTGCATGCGATCCAAACCCAGCAATCGCTACTTGCCAGTGGCATTGCAGAAACAAGAAATGAAGAGAAAAGCATGTGATATGCAGACAGGCTTTAAGAAAAAGCCAGCTTCTGGCCACCTGGTATCTGATGGTGCCTCAAGACACATGGAATCAGTACACATTCTCCTGATACAACATTGGTTTTATGACCTTGATTCTGTGTTTTAATCCAACCAACCCCAAAGACAAAGGTGCTGTGAGAAGACAAACTGGAAAAGAAACTATAAAATAACCTCTCAAGCTTTCCAGTTTCCTCTGAGGATAAAAAGGGTAATTCCAGTTTGGCCTTTTTCAGTTGTGATTTACCATGATTAATTCCCTTCTCCATAACCTCTCTCACATGCTTAACTACCACCCCCATTTTAGACAAAACTCCTCCATTTTGGAACAAGGACCACTCAAAAGGCCGCACATCCAGCGAAGAATGTCCCCTGAGTCCCTCAGGAGGGTGAGAAGGCCATGGCTGCTGAGGGAAGGGGCTGAAGGGTATGGGGTGAAATGGCCTCCCTGGGTCCCACTCACCACCTTCATCCAGCCCCTTGGGGAGCCTGGCACGGTGCCCAGCTGGGAGAGGGGCAGGAGGTGCTGGAGGAGCTCCCGGGCAGGGCAGGAGCTGGGGACAGACCCCCGGGCAGCACAGGGATGGTGACAGGGGCAGGGCAGGGACAGACACAGGGAGAGGGACAGCGACGAGACAGGGAATGGGACAGGGGAAGGGGCAGGTAAAGGGACAGGGGCAGGGGCACGGGAGGGACAGGACAGGGCAGGGGATGGAACATGCACGGGCAGGGGCACGGGAGGGACAGGACAGGGCAGGGGATGGAACATGCACGGGCAGGGACAAGGGCAGGGACAGGAGCTGGGACAGAGATGGATCAGGGGCAGGATGAAGGATGCAACAGGGACAGCGTTCGCTGGTAAGGGGATGGAGCGGGGAAGGGATGGGATAGGGACAGGGATGGGACAGGGACAGGGACAGGGTCAGCGGCTGGCAAAGGCAGGGGACAGCGACACGGGCGCGGCACGGACACTGCCCAGCCCCGCCCCGCCCCCGAGGAAAGAGGCGTGGCTCCGCCTTCGCCCCGCCCCCTCCCGCTGCGGTGACGTCACCGCCCGCCGCTCCCGATTGGCCGGGCGGGCGCAGGTGACGTCGCGGAGTGACGCCATCCCGCCGGCGGGGCCCAGACAAGATGGCGTCGCCCGGGGCCGGCGGCGCCGAGCGGGGCCCGTAGGAACGGCGGGCGGCGACCGCGGGCGGCGGAACAGCGGGGCCGGGGGCCGCAGGTACCCGGCGGGACTGGGGGGGCCGCAGGTGCTGAGTGGGGCAACGGGGCTTGGGCGCCGCAGGTACAGGCGGGGACCGCGGGGGCCGCAGGTACCGGGCCGGGACAGCCGGGGACGGACCTCGCCCCTTCCTCTTCTCTGGGGACAGGGACCCTCCGCTCCCGCTCGGTACAGCCGCTCTGAGGTGCCGGCACTCGCCCCTTGGCTGGACCGGCGGAGCAAGGTTGGGGGTGACGCTCCTGTCGCCCAGGCTCCTGCTTTCCAGCAGTTTCCGGGACTGCCGGAGCCAAGGGAATGTCCTTCTGTCTAGTAACCCCTGATGAGTTTGCCTTTGATGAGTTGTTGATGGTTGTTGAAATCCGAGTAAGCTGTTGGTGTCCGTGATGTTCGGAAGTGCCTCCCCGCAATAACTAAATCGGTGAAGTACCAAAGCATCTGATTTTCTTTGGGGGTGTGGTGTGTGTCGAGTCTGCTTTCAGGTAACTTGTTAATTTTTGCTTCCTGTGCTGTGAAAATTACGGTGCTTATCTGCCCTATGCCACTTGTGACTAGAGTTCTGCCAAATCACAGAGTATTCTCTGTTTGGCTGCATCTCCTTGTAGGCTAAAGATCCAGTCTTCTTTATTTCATGGGTTGTAGCCCTAAACTTCTCTGTTTATGCTTATCATCCATTTCTGGATCTTTTCCAGTTAGCTATTCTGCTTTTGACTACATCTTTCTCAGAGTTTGAGATGCAGACATCCCATGGATGTATACATTGGTGTAAGAATACTTCAGTTTAGTTGTTTCTAACTTCCTGATAATACTTTGTGTTCCCTTTAGCTGAGTGCTTGCTTGAAGTAAGACATTCAGTGCATTTATTTGTTTATTTATATTTAGTATGATTCAAGGGCTGTCTTCCTGTGTTTTGATAGCTCAAAATTTATCCTGCTAAAGAGAAAGTTAGGTTGCTTTGTTGTTTTCTTTTTTAAAATTAGTAGGAGAAATAACAATAGATGGAAATAAGTAGTCACCTTATCCACTGTTTTTATTCCCCATGTCATTAAACATTCCAAACAAGTGAAAAAACCCCCAGTCATACAGAAATGTTACGACACTGATGCTGTCTCATTAGAGTGGAGATATGCAGGTGGACTCTGGCACTTGGCTGTGGAACTAACGTAGCTGCCATCCTGGACCTAGTAAAATGTACTTGTGTTGGATTTAAACACTTTGAGGTTGATATTCCTAAATTGCTCACTTTGGCAAGTGAGTGTTGCCAAACTAAGGGGCAACTGGGTTGTGCTTGATGATGCAGCTTCAGTGGCTGTGCTGCTGATGGAAGGCTTGCTGCATCCCAGTGCCTGTTACGGGACTAAGAGGCTTTTGTGGGAGCTTGGTGAGGGGAATCTTACTCCTACTCCAGCTGTGATCCAGGGTGTTAAGGAAAAAGAGGAAGCGGTGCAGTTAGACAGACCTCTTCCTCACCTTCCCTTATTAGCCTTAGAGCATGGGACTTTCTGCCCTGCTGCAGGCACTCCTGCAGCTGCTGGTTTCCTGGCATTTTTCAGGCAAGAGAGGGGAAAAACTGTTTTGGCCTCCTCCTTCCCTTTTCTCCACAGGAAAATCTGAGTAGCTGTGCAGCAGCCACGGGCAGTAAGTAGGGTGGGCTGAGGTGCTCCCTGTGGCAGCAGCACACAGAGTGTTTTGAGGCATGTGCAAGTTGGCATTGGGTTACAGCACCACGCAGAACTGCTGCTTAATGACTTCATTTTCCTGTACACACAGAGCTGCAGTTCAGAAGTGCCGCTGGTTCTTAAGGTTACCGTTGCCACTGGGTGGCTTAAAACTTTTAGGCAAACACCTTATTTCTAAGGGTAGGGAGACAAGAAAGTATGTGATTTTTAAAGAGCTTTTGCAAGTTTGCGGGTTTAGTCTCAGAAGCAAAACTGAAAGTGATGGTCCTTTCCTTGCCTCACCGCCTTACTTGGCCTGCACGTTTGATATCTCCTTTTGTTTGTTTTTTTTTTCCTGTGCATGGCCTGTGAAACAAAGGAGTCAGGGAAGAAGTTGCTGCTACTAAAGTCAGACACTGTGCCATTCAAGTGTGAGCTGAAACAAAGGGACATCAAACTTTGAAGGGAGAAACTCTCAGATCTAAGATATGTGAATCAGTAAGTGTTAGTTTCTCTTTAATGAAGAGAACTTAAATTTTCAGAATATTCAAAGAGTATACTGGTCAGCTGGGAGACTTATTGTATAATTTATGCTGATGGATAGAAAAACCATCATGGTGAAAAATCGTCAAAAACACGTGGAAAACCTCCATCTCCATTATTCACATGATGTGTTGTTGTCCTCGAGACAAAAACTGGTAACTGACAGAATGGAGTCAGGTTTCTGGACTAGTCCAGCCTCATCTGTCACACTGTGACAGCCGGAGCCATTTTGGCTGGTGCTGGTGGCAGAAGTGTGGTAATGACACTGAAGGTATCACCTTACTCATCCTCCTTTTTAATTTGTGTAAGCTTATGGTTTCCTGTTGCTTTCACAAACTGTAGGGATTGATAATTTGTTTAATTGATAATTGTTGTCCATGTCCAGTCTCTCTATAATGAGTTTTTAACAGCAGTCTGTTCCTGTATTTTGCAGTTGATGCTGGGTTGAATATTTTGATAATTTGATCTGTGAGAAATTTAGTTTTTCTTATTACATGGAACTTCTGTCCAACCTTCTCTGGTGTTTTGTTTCTAGCATAATCACTCCCAGTCTCTTCAATCATGAATTCCAGAGTTTCAGCTGTCAATTTTAAATTATCTATTTAAAATTGATCAGCGCAATTCAGATCAATGTCAGCATAAGGAAGGTCTAGTGGAGCCATAATTGGAAAACTCTGAAGCTTTTCATGAAAACAGTTCTTTGAAGGAAAGGCAAAGAAGGGTTGTTTACAATTTATAAATAGTTTTGTTATTTGAAAAAGTAGGTCTTCTAGGATGCATCAAAGGTTTGTTTCTCTTCCCTGCATTGTGTATGCTTACTCTGTCAGCTGGGAAAGCAAGGCTATTGATCTTGCAGCACGTACCACTCTGCAATCGACCCTTGGGATTAGTGCAGTTGATCAATACAAGCCTGAGCTCACAGTTGTTGTGTGTTAGCTACTTAGGTAGGTAATCCTCTCTGGTATGCAAGTGCATTGCTTAATGCTTTGACCCTCTGACTTGGTTTGAATAAGCTCGTGTTCTGTGTCCCTAATGACCTTTTGCAGTCAGTGTAGTCTTGTGCTGAGGTCGCCATCAGAACCTAAGCACTGGAGGCTTTCCCTCTCTCAAGTCATGAGGTTTATTCCACGTCCTTGTGTGCAAAGGCTTTTTTCTTAAATGTTAAGAAATGCTGTCTTTCATGTGGATGGGAAACTATTAAAGGACAGATTGTATGCCCAGACTCGGTTTGGTTTGTGCTTTTTTAATTTTTGAAAGCTCCGAGGTCTTTCCAGAATCCCTTAAGCTTGCAATGTACTTGAAACACAGAATTATATCAGAAGGGGAACATAATATCATTGCTCTGATTTAGGCTTAAATCGTCCCTTCTAGAAGGAAAGCAGATTGGTTCAAAATGCCGTGTTGCATTTAGCAGCATTACAGTTTGTAACTGACTGAGCTTGTATTTTCTCAGCTGCATTTTGTGTCAGAAACTCTTACGTGAGAGTAACATTTTAAATCAAAAGAAAGTGAGTGCTATCCAAGATGTAGTAAGTTCTTCATCTGGAGGACAATCTGCAGCATATCAGTACATTTTATGTATTTAGCTGTTGGTTGTTGGTATAGTGGAAAGTAATAGTAAAGAGTTGTGAGCTCTTGTCTGGTCTGTGTTGCTGGAGTTCAGCATTTTTGGTAACTGTCTCCTAGATTATGTGAAAGATTTTATTTTTAAGCCCCTTCCTTATATATATATATGTTTGTGCTTGCACCATTTGACATCTCTATGCTAGCAGCAGAGGAAGCCATGACTGAAATAACTGGTGAGATTTATTCCCTGGTTTTGGGAGGATATGTTTCAAAGGGTGCCTGTTACCAGTTGTGCTGTGTCATGTTTTAGTCCTGTGCCTAATTTAGACACAGGGAAGTGCTTATGTGTTTAATTTGATACACCTCATCAATTCTGAGAACTAAAATAAAACTAGATTCCTAGTTTATTAACACTCTTGGAAGTACTTTTTAAAACTTTAAATGTTTCCTTTTGTGATACAGCAAAGCCACACTGGGTTCCACCCTAATGACTCATACCATCATGTGGTGTCCTTGCATAGTAGTGTGTAATAATTTGACGTAGAAATATAGGAGGCATGTGTAGGAGGGAAGGGACTCTTGAATAAAATCACCATTAATCATCTGGAATAAAACCGTGTTTGGTGAAAAAGGGCAGAAAAGCTTTATGCTGCATAACCTCTGAGAAAAGAAGGTGTTCTTAATCTTTTAATTAAGTATTATATCACCACAAGCAGTTTTTTGCCAGGCTATGTGACTTCTTGGTAGAAAATAGCTGAAGGATTATTGAGTTTCATTTTGCTTGTTGGGTTTGTAACAATATACAAAACAAGTGTTTCCAGAAAGTACCTTTATATTCTTTATTAAGGAGGAGGGGGAAAAAATAGTACCTGTAGTTTTAGGCTTCATTCTTGCTTTTGGGAGGGAGCCTAGTACATATTTCTGTTTACTTACCTGGAAGCCTTATGCAGTCTTAGATCACTGAATTTCAGTGCTTAGTAATTTAACGGCTTTTTTGCAAAGAAAATGAGAGAAAAGACAGTAAAAAGTTTGTTGCTTTTAGCTAACACTGTTGAATATTTCTGAGTTTGTATGCAAAGGGAGAGCTATCAAATTCAAGTATAAATGTAAAAGTAATACTCTTATCTGTAATCTCATCTATATGAAGGTCTTAACTTAAAAAGCCTTAAAAATACAGTTTACAGAATCCACAATTATAAGATGAAAGATAAATGAAGGAAGACAAAGGTGGGGAAGTTGATTTTGGCTTGAATGGCGAGGTGGTCTGAGCTGCTTTTGGAGATGGGGGTGGACTCTGGAAACACATTTAGTTGTCAAAATGACTGTGATGGCTGTTTTTGTGATGTGTTAATGTCACCCTGTTCATACTGAGCTCCCATATTGCATACACAGTTATTGAACAGCTCTGAAGGTCTGCCTGTCTATGGGGATGTTTTCTGAAGGTCTGCCTGTCTATGGGGTGTTCTGTATGTGTTACGATATTGGAGATGAACAGTTGAAATGTAACCATGTTTAGTGCAGGTGATCTTGCTGTACTCTGGATAAATTGGTTCGACCAAGTAATGTAAAAGGTTTTCTCACTTTCCCTTCGAGCTGGGAGAGAAGGTGTGTATCCAATTTATGCCAATCTTCATTCAAGGCAAATTTCTCCTGTAATTTGATGTTCCTGCAGGAATCTAAATGTGATACTCATGTTCTGTCGTTAGGCAGCACTGGATTAATTTCCTAAAGTAAACTGGATTGAATCAGACATGTGGGTTTATGAGAGGGGCAGGCTGGGCCTGATTCTCAGGTTACAGGAGAAAATCTGATTGCTCAGAGGAGCAATGGTCAGCCCACAGTCTTGCCGCTTTGCTTCTTAAAAACAGAAGTCATCTTGCTGCCTTGTCATGATTATTATGATGGTCCACTGAGAGAGATCTCTGTGCTGTCAGCAGTCCTGTGTTCTTGCCAACCTTAAATGTTTAGAGAGGAAAATATGTGGGATGACCCTTGGGTGGTCATGGAGCAACTTCATCCAGCAACTTACTCTGGTCTAGTTATAAAAAAAGTAAGGCTAGATTGCTGAAGCTGAGTCAGATCTGTCAAAATGTCCTGAGAAAATTAAGCTAATGCATCTCTGAAGGTTTCTTTTTTTGCACATAAAATGAGCCATTTCTGTTTAGTTATTCATTGCTTTAAGTGTTCTGGGGCTTGCATTAATTCCTGTATCTGCTGAAGAACTTCCTGATGTGCAGGGAAAAAGTTTATATCATCACTAAGTGAGACAGGATATATAGTATATAACAAAATTACAGACTTAAATTAATTTGAAGCAGTAACCTAGAAATAAAGTTTGGACTACACCAAATTTCATACTCAAATCCAGAAGTGCATCCTTTGGGCTTTTATAGTAAGATGAAAAAGACTGAATAGGAGTAACTTGGTAGGGAATAGATACTGTTCCAAACTTGAGAGACTGCAGTGAGATTCCTGAGGCAGGTGTGGGTCTGGGATTTGGGAAACACAGGTTTTGTTCTGACTTTGCTGCTGGCTGAGCTGGATGACTGTGGGCAAACTGCTTCAGCTTTGTGTCTTATTCCTCATACCTGCAGAAGAGGGACAGTTTCACTGCTGGTTAAATGCCTTGACAAGTATTCTGGAGTTTCATATAAGATCTAGGCAGTGCTGAGGGTATAGGGGAATTTCAGCAAAACTACTTTCCCCTCAGGGGAAAGAAATGAATGAGAAGTGTGTAATTCCCAGCATTATAAATATCCTGTAGGTTTCTAGATTTCATCTGAAAGCAGTGTCTTTCCATGTCTTTGGTTTCTTTTCTATTTTCCATTCTACTTGAGCACCAAAAGTTCAGTATCCTTATGCCCATACTGTTGGGAGGCTTGTAATTGTGTGTGTGTGTCAGTCACTCCTACTACCTTGCAAGTCTCTGGATTTTGTTCTGTGCATTTGTGATAGAAAGTTCACTCTCTAAGTGCAGACTTTTACACTACTCCTTAAACTTATCTGCCCAAACATTAACTGCAAGTGTAGGATTGCAGTGCTGGGAGTGCAGACTTGTTGTCTTACACAGAGAAAGCACACCCTTTCAGTTTGTTTTAAGTGAGGAAATTTAAATCTTAAAACTCATTTTAAATGGAAACAGTAGGAATTAAGGTAGGTAGGTGAGGAGATTATTTTATGATGTTTAGGGACCTACTGTTCATCTTGTGTCAATGTGGCAGGAAGGGAGGAATGGCACCTGCGGTATTGAAAGACTTTCTGAAGCATTATGTGAAGGTTAGTGTAGCAGCTGGAGCATCCTTGAAAGTTACATCTCAAGGATTGAGTAGTTGCTTGCTTTCCTTCTCAGAGGGTGAGGATTGTCTGCGTGTTTGTATATCTTCACTGCTACTAACCTCAGCTGCAGCAGTTGCACACATAGAGTTAACCTTGTTTAACATGTGTACGGTCTCTTTCTCTCTGTTCCCTCTTCCTTTCCTGAACTTTTCAATCTGTTGTTGGATTACAGGCTGAACCATATTTCCATTTAAGCAGCCCTTAATAGAGGGGCATCTGCTATTTGAGAACTACAAAATTAAGAGATTGCAAGGTAGATGTTTCTGCTCAGGACTGAGTATGCTGCCCTCAGGTAGTGTGGGCCAATGAAGTTTTGTAATATAAAACACAGCAAGCAGCTAATTTACTTATCACAGTCTTGTTTTGTAATAGGTCCACTATAGCTGAGGGCAATTCCAGTTTCACTTCACTGCTCAAAGGTAATTTTTTACTCTTCTATGCTAGACAAGCTTGCTGAAGGCAACTTACCTTTCTGTGTTCCAAATTACTTCAGTTTCAGAAGTATACCCACTGTGGGTACCACCAGTTTGCTGAGCTGTTGAAGTGTCTGCTGCTGTTTTCATATACAGAGCATTTATTTTTTTGATAGCTGGTAATGATGCTCCTATTACTATGTGTTTTTAAAGGGCAGAACATCATCTTTATAGCAGTTCCAGCCTCCTTTAAAGTTAACAAGCCAGTGCAAGAAATAATTAAGAAGTTACTATTCACTTTAAATCAGTTTCCTGCTCTTGATGCTCTGTTATGCACCAGTTCCATGTTAATTAAAACAAGTGAAGTTTTTTCATCTTAAAACATGACTTCTAGTAGTGAATTTAATTTGGTGTTGTCTACCCATAGTATTTCCCATCTAGGTCATCTTTTTAATGCAATCATTCAGTCCTGTTTGGACTGAGTGAGAAAACTTCAAAGCAGGATTGACTGGTACTATGCCTAGAGATGAAACAAGATTGGTTCTTAGGCATTACTGCAATGGGACCATTTGCTTGATACATTTTTTAATGTTAGTTTGACTTCTTTGTTCTGCTGAGTTGGTCAGGTAAGCAGTATGTCCCTGCTGAGGCCTCAGCTCAGTGAATGTAACACAGTAGCTGAAGTGAGTGTTCATCTTGAAAGAGTGATAAGGGTTTGTTTTTTTCCGGTCTTTGAGTTTCATCCTTCAGTGCAGCAAAACTTGGCATTTTTTCAGATGTTTACTTCTGTCTATGCTTATTTTCTTGTCTCAGTCTTGATAAGATGGGTTGGATGAAGACAGATGCCTAAATAGGAGTGACTAGGAGTGACACATGAATTAAGGACAGAATGAGTTGGTGTTGGAAGCTGAGGCTGTACCAGTGACATGTTGGTGTGTTGAAGAAAATGCATAAACCCCAGAAAAAGTGAAATAAGGTTGTGAAGAATGTCACACCTGTGGCATCTAAGATGTAGTTCAGGTTTCTCACATTAGCACTTGTCAAAGCAAAGGCAAGCCAAGCCCCATGAGGTATGTTTGAGAATCAGTGAGATTTAAGATAGTGTGGGTTTGTTGTCACTTCACAAAAGAGTGTTTTGGAGACCACACTTTTCCAGGTATCCTGTTACCTCCTAGTTGCTTCAAGAGTATGAAGTGTTTAGGGCTTTTCCTTCCATGTATCTCAAAGTGTATATTTGGAGAAAGATTAATTTATGGTGAATTGGAGTGTTTCTTGGAAAATAGCAACACTGAAAGATGAAACTGAAAAGAGGGAAGATTGAGATTGAACATAAGGAAGAAATGAGGGTGGTGAGGACCTGAACAGGTTGCCCTGGGAAGTTGTAGGTAGCTCATCCCTGGAGGTGTTCCAGGCCAGGCTGGATGGGGCTTTGAGTAACCTGGTCAAAAAAGATACCCTTGGCTATGTGACAGGATGTGTGGACTAGATGATCTTTGAAGGTTCGTCCCTTCCAACCCAAAACGTTCCATGATGGAATGAAGTGAGTTTGCAGGGAATTTATATTCTTAGAATGTGGCTCTTTTAGTTGAGAAAAATGAAATGTTTTAGTGGGAAACAGGGACATCAGATGACAGCAATAGTTCAGCAGTTCTAACCACATGATGGGAGAGATCCTGTCGGGAGTGGGAGAAGGCTGTTGTTGGCCTGATGTGTATTGAAACTGCTTGGGCTGAGTGTGCAATCAGGGTATGAAACAGTGGCTCCCACACCGAATATCAAGGTTTCAGCCTGCTTGCTGCAGGGCAGGCAGGGTTGTTTGGAGGTGGCATAGTTAATGTAACAGGTTATTTTTTCTATCAGTGCCACACTGAATTTTGCAAGGAAAATATTAAGTGTGTGTTGAGAGTGGGTAGTGCATGTGACCCAAGTATAAAAGGAAAAATTGATGCATCTCTACTAGTATAACAGTGTTCTCATTATTCTAGTACAGTGCAAGAGGCGCATATTTTGGCTGACATCCAGTACATGGAATAGCAAGTGATGTTTGACCTGCTGGCAGATTTTATTTTTCCATTTAAAAACTTTTGTCCAAGTTGATATCTTGATAGATTTTTTTTGTCTGCTTTGTTAAAGTAATTCAGTAAGTGTTATTATTTCACAAAATTTATAACCAAAACTATAATTATAAACAAATGCTATCATTTCTCTTCTGAGCTTTTACAGGGAAAAGATGACAACCTTAAGGCTTTCTTTGAAATGGATTTTTTACATAGTCATTTAATTGTTGTAATGTTTTTAAATGCATTAAGTTTTGGTTAATAAATAAATAAATATTGAAAATCAATGAATACAAATTGCTTTCTGTACCAAAATAGTTTGAGTTTTTGTGTTGGTATTTGGGAGTAGGTCCTGGTATGGTCAACAGAGCTGAACTTGTTTCTAAGTAATACCAGATCAGCTACCTGTTATCTCTCTTGGTTAAAGAGCGTAAGAACAAAAAGCTTGAAACTGCACAGATGCTGTTATTTTTGAATTAAAAAGGGGGTGTTGTGATTAATGGATTAAAAGCTGTTTTACTCTGTTGTGCTGACAGCATTTTGAGAGTGTCTCTCTAGCTCTCAGTCATAACTGGGACAAGTCTGAAGTATTAATAATACTCAAGTACTTCAGAATCAGCCTGTTACATATTAAAGTACCATTGCAACAAATAGAGCATCATTTTAATTAGTTTGGGATATTCTCGGTTCCAGGCATACATTCTAAATGTGCAGGATATTCCTCTGCTTTTTCATGCATTATTACCAAAAGAACAGAGTAAGTAGGCTATTTTATTGTTGAAACTAGCAATTAGCAGTCTCTCTCACTCAAGAAGGGTTGTGTTGAAATATTAGCTTTATTCTAAAATGCTGTGATTAACAAGAAAAGTTAATGCATATGCCTGGCTCCAGTTAGTGCTAAGATTGCTTAGAGAAATATGACTCTTTTGTAGTAGTATGAAATCTTATGGTAATTAAGATGAAGTAGCTAAATTTGTTGATAGTTACCAGATGCTTACCATCTGACTGTTTCAAACTCTCAAAACTAGTATGTATTTCCTATCCAAACTTCAGATACAGGAAAATAGCAGTTAAAAACAGTTGCTCTGCTCATCAAATTTGGGACTTGTTTCATTACTGCATTGAGATTATTATACCCGCCCTCATTGCTGGTATGAGTCCTGGGTCATCTTTTTCACTCTTTTCCTAGAATGTGGGAATTGCATGGCACATTTATATTTTTTGCTGTGATTTATCTCTCAAATTTGTCTTGGATCTTTTGTGCCTCAAGGAGGGGAAGTTAGTGCTCCATTTCTAGTTTACCATTCTTTATTTTTCAGTGGTACTGCACTTTGTAGATTAGTGAAGCTGACCTTGAAGTAAAAAAAAAAAAGCAGCAAACACATCTTTCTCTGAGCTGTTCTGTTTACATGATCTTTAAATAACTTAAATAAAAATCACTAAACTGCGCACTAAAATCTTCATCTGCTCTTGAAGCTGATAGAACCTGCACTGTGCCCAAGTTTCCAGAGTTTGGAAGTCAGTCCAGCCTTAGATGTTTGTTGCAGATGGTTTTCTCTTGCAACAGGACTGAGTTTTCTGGAAAGAGTCCTTTTTAAAAAGGTCACCCATTTGCTACCACAGTTAAATGTGAATTTAGAATAGGTGCATCTTCCATGCTGTTGTTTGGCGTGTCAGTGTCTGGCCAAAGGAAAAGCTTGTCCTGATCTGCTTTGACCACAGGGCTGCCTGTGAGTACTTTTCTGTTTCCTTGTGCTGTTGCCTGTGAAACTTGTATTTCTAGAGGTTTATGTGGTATATAAACTTCAACTGCATTGGAAACCTGTATGGCTGGTAAGTCACTGAGTGACTAAAAAATTGGTATGTTAGCGTACTTCATTTCCACAGCCATTGTAGAGTTGTTCCTGATTTCTGGGCGAAGTGTATGTTTCAAATACACAATCAGGATCTTAAAGGAGGAATAGAGCTGTCTGTTATCAATTATGAACCTTAAAACCTTAACCAGTATGTGCTTGTAACAAGTGCAGCATCTTTAATGAACAAAGTGGGACATGACATGAGGATAACTGGAACTGCAGGTGTCTGATGTTAGTGTTGTGAATCCATGTGGAATGACAGAGATGCCATGCCTCTCTGACAGCATGTGGAAGCCACCAACAGAGAGGTCCTGAAGCAGAAGGGTAATGGCCCACTATATCATGTTAAGCAATGGCGCAGTTTGAAGAATCAGTGTCTCCTGATGTTTATCACTGCTAGGAAAATGCAATCAAACATCCTCATGAAAAGCCTCATAAGGCATGTTGTGACCATCATTAGTGTTGTCTTGTAATCCAGTGATGTGATCTGCACACAGTCTTGCTCTTCAAGGTCTTTCCTCCCTGTCCTTCCTACTCATGTATTTGAAAAATGCTTTAGAAAGTGCCATTTTATTTGTGCTTGTACTTCTGCCCCTCAGTCATCACACTAGTAATAACAAACTGCATTAGTTTGATGTTATAGGCTGTTCTTCAGAGCTCTCATCACAGCTGATGGGACTGTTGATCCATGGGATATGTATGCAGCAGGGATACCTCACACTTTCTTCCCTCAGCCCCCTGTTGTCAGTGTAAGCCCTACTCTGAATGGTTAAATGTAGGATGACCACTTGTATTTGTATCCCATAAAATGAAGACATCATTAGATTTGTTTTAACCGGTGTCCCTTGAAAACTGGATAGCAACTCCATAAGACTGTTGACTTCAAGGAGGGTTTGGTTTGTTCTTGTCAATCTCAAAACTGACCAAGAACCTGAAGTGCTACCACAGTCCAGAAGATAAGGTAAATTAAGAGGAATTACTGCAGATAAAGTTAGAACTTACTTTTCTGCTAGGACTAGTGAAAGAGATGTTTTTTTCTTTCCTTTGTGGGTTTTTGGTTTGGGGGTGTTGGGTTTTTTTTATTTGGTTTTTTGTTTGTTTGTTTGTTTTATTGTTGTTTTGGGGTTTTGGGGGGGGGGGGGGGGGGGGAGGTTTTGTGGGCATGTAGTTGCAACATGTCACATGTAGTTTTACAGCTTTATCCAAAGAGTCCAAAGAGCTGTTACCAGTGACTCAACATCATTGTGCTTTATTGTGAGGGGAGTACCTCCATGTGCTCTTGTTTGCAGAACTCTTACAGGTGCAAAGCAGAAGCAGTTGCTGTAAGTTTTGGGGTGATGCAATCTATTTGGATACTGCAGTAAATGAGCATGGAATCTGTTTTGTACTGTAGTGAACTGATCAGCTTTTTGCTGAGAGAAGTTGTAAGAGATCTGAGCTGTGTAGCAGTGGTTGAAGACGCTAGAAGTAGTAGATGGGAAGCTTTGATATGAGAAACTTAACTTTTGTCTTAGCAGCAGACACTGTTGACTTCTATTTTTGCTGTTTGAGGCTGTGTATAGAATCTTGATGTTGGTTATAGCCCTTCACTTGAACTGAAACAAGTAGCTACAGTGAAAACTGAAAACACTGTCTAAATTTTGAACACCTGTGACCATTAGAAATCAATCACTTGAATCAAAGTGATTTTCACTTTTTTCTTTACTGTAAAATCAGTAGTAGCTCATGAATGTAATATAGGCAGGAAAAAATTATTACTTTTTC
Organism: Aphelocoma coerulescens; assembly: GCF_041296385.1. Classification (NCBI taxonomy): domain Eukaryota; kingdom Metazoa; phylum Chordata; class Aves; order Passeriformes; family Corvidae; genus Aphelocoma; species Aphelocoma coerulescens. The sequence goes on from NW_027184085.1 coordinate 8,728,539, forward strand.
AGCCTTTTGTTTTTATAGTCTTCAGACTGGTGCATCCTTAGTAGTGTGTAGACTACACAATGTGTATTAGCAGGTAAAATGGAATTGCAAGATCAGGTCTCTTTCTCTGGAAATCATAGATGTGCTGATTTGATTATGGTTGATAATTCGAGGCATTTTAGTTTCCTTTCACCCATAAGTCATTCATTTTTCATTTAGCTGAATTTTAGGTGGGAGTTACTTCAGGGAATTGACATGGTTTGGAATCTAGACATGTTTGCACCCCAGACTCAGGAATATAGCAGCTAGAGTCCAGTTCTTCTTGGCAAATAGTTAAATTAGTTTGAATTATCATAAATAAAGCAATTACAGGTATCCTTAGTAGTAGGATGCTTCCTAGTTGTCTACTAAGAACTCCTTCAGAAGAAAAAGAATGAAGATATAAACTTAAGGGAAAGTAGAAGAAACATTGAAATAATACCAATAAAACACCCCAACTTCCCAGAAGGTCCTCATGAGTCAGTGTTCATAATAATTTTTTTGTTCTCTTCTCTTGATGAGACTCTCCCTTTGGCATTGCTTTCCTGCACCAAGTCATGTTTTTCTGTGTTCTCCTTGTCTGTCACACAACTAAATGTCATTCAGGTTTAAGTGATGACATGCTCAGCGAATTGCCATCGTCACTTCTGTCTCTTCAAGCTGTTCCAGCTTGTCACCTCTCTGTGCCAGTTGTTACTGTCATCAGTTTTGCCTTGCCACTTCTGTTTCTGCATCTTTGTGTTGTTGCTTGTTGTTGTGCTTGTTTCCCTATCCCCCATCCCCTTCTGTCACGATCACTCTGAAGTCCTCTGCCCTCATCCTGGGCTCTGCTATGCCATGTTCCTCTGACTGGCTGGTTTTAAGAATGCTGACCCACTGCCTCAGTGTTACTAAGTGAAAAATGATACAAATGGGAATAGAAGAGTTCACATCAGGTTGCTTCAGCTCCTTATGACTTTTAGGCCCTTGTAGTCCTGATCTTGTCTGTGGAGAGTTGGCCAGAACCAAGAATGAGGGACTGAGGCTAGGGAGGTCTTGGTTTATAGAAGAGAGCTTGTAGGAGGTGGTAAGAACACCCTGTAATACTATGCAACTAACTGGTTCCTCTAGAGAAGGAAGGGTGTTGAAGAAGTTTGTACGTCCTTTGTCAATTTACAATGTGCAGTAATGTGTCAGGCCAAAATCTGTGCCACCATGTGCTGTTACCACCAATGCCCTTCAGCATCTTTTTCTGGAGTCTGGAGATCAAAGGGGACAGTGGTAGGGCTGTGCTTGTCCGTCATCTAGTTTGGAATAAAGCTTTGGAAGCAGTCCAAAGTTCAAATTAAATTTCAAAATGAGTGGTAACAAAAGTAACCAGACCTTTAGTGCACAGTGTTACGTAATGCCCAGAATCATAGTAACAACATGACTAACCACCTAACTGGATTCAAATACTGTTTTCCCAACCAGGACGACACATCAACAGCAACATGCTTCTAACAGTGGTCCCTGAACAGCCTGTCAAATCTGATTAGGCACAAGACTCTATTTTGATTAAACCTTCATTGGGAAAGGGGTGATGAAATGTGGCTGGCAGCCTGTTCTCTTGTTAACTGTGTATGGTGCTTAACAGTTTTGTTTGCTGACAAGTGCCTTCTGAAGTAATGGTGTCTTAGTAAGTGCACACCCAGAGTGCATCAGCAAGAGCCTGTGTGATATAAACTCAAATGCTACCCGAATCTGAAGTGACTGGCTCTGGAAATGATCCATTTGATGACTAGCTTGCTGCTGATGTGCCTTAGCTAGTTCTGTAGTTAAGTAAGGTGTTGTATGTGGCAGAGGAATTATTTTTCCACTGCACCTTGGAGTTAATGCAGACACCAGGTCAGCATGAGGATTTTATTACAGGATTGGCATCAAAAGCAAGATACATATTGCTTATGTGGGGTATTTTGACACTGAGACTTTATGCAGCTACAGAGTGATAGGCTACTGCAAAACTCCCTGGAAGCTGGATGCGCAGTTTTGGCTTGTTGGGATTTATGCATTGCCACTCACATCTCTGGAGAAGTAACCTCTAGTAACTTGTGCTGCCTTGAGAAAACCCCCTTATCAAGTTAAGTTGGCAAAGTGAGGAGGTTACTTCCTCTAATCAGAAGTTTTGTAAATCCTATAAAAAGGTACTACTTGCTTTTCAGTCTGAGGTAGTAACTAGATAAAAGAACTTGGAGAAATTAAAAGAAGTGTGTAGAGACTTTGTCCCAAGTTCAGTGGATAGTGGGCAGTGCTTGCACACAGTGCCACACAGCCTCCTGTGACAAAGAGGACAGGTGAGGATGTGAAGGCTGTATGATTTTACATGTCACCTGGCTTTTTCAATAACAACAAATCCGGTTGATGTCTTAATTGCTACCCTCACATAGAGGAACTAGCAACACAGCAGCGTGTCTGCCAGCGAGACCTGGGTCTGAAAGCGCAGCTATTTCATGTGCTGTTGTCTGTAGTCTGGGCACTGGGACCAGTAAGGCTCATTCAGCTCCAGTGGTTGACATGCAGCTCTACTGGGTGGTCTGGTGGCTTTGCCCTTGACATCCTTCCTCGGATGGCAGGCTTGGCACTGTTTCAGCTCCTTTTCTTTCTGTCTTTGAAGCCTTAATGGTTTGTTGGCTTCTGAGAACCAGGTGCCAGAACCAGTTTTCTGGCTTAGTGGAGTAGTTTCAGCACTGCTGAGAGAGGTTGGTGAGTTATGAAGAGAACCTAACAAACACCAAGCAGGATGACACACAGCTTTTATGTGCAGTGTGCACCTGGACTTGCCCAGCATGACTCACTTCCCCATGGCCCAGCATCTGCTCACCATGTTTCACAAGTCTCGTTGCACCCAGGTGATATTTGTCCAGCTTTGGCTTTAGCTTTGTGTTGGATTCCCAGTAGCCAGGGCTGGTTCACCTGTTGATTTCAACATAATGTTGAAAGGGTCTTTGCACTGCAAAAAGGACTTTCCTAGAGTACTTGAAACTGGCTCTTCTTGTCCCCAGTCCTGTCAGCAGCAGCAAGGAGGAAATAGCTAAGCTGTCTGTGTAATCCTCACCTTCCTTTAATATGTAACATTTTGCAGTTGGAATCTGCAATGGAAACAGTGAGCCCAAGCATCTTTGACTGGGGAATGATGGGTGTGAATGTTAGATCTGCCCTGTGTTGTTGTACTCTGCTGCCTGTGGGGATGTACCAGAGGCCTCCATGGTTTTGAAGAACAGCTGTTGGGCATTTCAGTATGTGAGCTGGAGGACTTCGGAGACAAAGGGCAGCTCTGAGTTTTTGTCATGCATAATGTCACAAGGAGCACTTACAAATAAATTCAGTCACTCAAGGAATTATGCTGTGGTGTCTTGAGAAAGACCTTGTGATGTACTTCTTGCAAAAAACCCATGTTATTGAATGTACCATAAGCATCCTGGAGCAGGGTTTTAGCTGACAGCTAATTCTGTCTTGAACAACTCTTTTTGTGAGGCAGGCCTAGTTAAAAACTGGCTAGGCACTTCTGTGTTTAACATCTTGGCCATGCAGGATTTGCATCCAAATTCTAAATGTTGTGGGCAGTAGATGAGGCCTGTTATTAGTTTCTTGTGTATATTCAAAACATCTTCCTCATGGTACCATTTATTGTGTACCTGTTTTATGCCTTGCCCAGGTGTCTAGACAAGTGCCATGCTGGCTAACTGGCTGCGTACTCACTATGGTAGTATTCCTTTTTAGAGCAGCAGGGATTAAACTGAAGAGGATCAGTGTGGTATTTCCAGTAGGAAGAGCTATTCTTAATGCCAGGGGAGGCAGGGTGTGCTACATGGGGCCTCTGAGTGCTGTGATCTGTAACTCTTTTGTCTTCCTGATTACCCTGGTTGTGTCTTGGCTGTTCGCTGTTTTGGTTTTTCGGTGGGGGCTTCCCCCCCCCCCCCCCCTTGTTTATTGTGCTATTTCAATTGGCAGCCCCTGGGCTAAGTTATTTGTCTGTGCAATTGGTTTCAAGGCTAAAAAATACATTTGCTTATCTGTCTTGGGAACAGGCATGTCAGGTGTCTGCATTGTGTTCCATAACCTAGAGATAAGACTCTGGAACTGCATAGACTTACTCTGTGCTACATATACCAAGTTGTTCAAGCTGTTCTAAAATGTTTTTCAGGTTCTAAATGGCTTCTAAGAAGTTGGGATCCGACTCTCATGGTAAGTGAAATTTGTCATCCTTGTCTTTTCAACAGGATGAATCCTACTATTGCTGCTGACTAGTATCTTAGCCTAGACAGTCCATAGAGACTAATCTGTTTAGCCTCTGAGTAGCTTTTTGTTAGGAATGAAGTGCCTTGGCTTCCTTCTTGCATAGTTGCTTGCTGATGCTGTGTTTGCCTGTTCTCTGATTAAACTGAAAATCTGTCTCTGGCTGTTCCCTCTTCCTTCATGGCGGAATAACACATTCCCCTTCCCCAACAAATTCCCCTTCAAAATCAAAGTCGAACTGCTCTGGTGTTTGCTGAAGTGGACACTAGATCTGTAGCATCTTCCTGTGGAAGTCACATGAGAAGTTGAATTGAAAGTGCAACTTTTAATATAACATTGAATTGTGCTTCATTTTTGCTCAGCCATGAATTTGTCTCCTAAATTGGACTAAATCTGGTTCAGAAGGCAAGTGAAGAAGAGATTCTATTTTTCTGTCATCTACATATGAGATGCATAAAGTCATGCAGGTGATTGGTATCATAAAAGTTATTTGCCTGTAATGTCCTTATTTTTTAGAGAATGGGGTGTAATTTGAGTGTAATTAATATTACTGTGGAATATGCAGTTTGTTGTATGCAATGTGGCTTCCTCAAATCAGTAATCATGACTTTTCAGGCTATCAAAACTTCTGCTTTTAGAAATTCAGCCTTGATCTTTCTGGATAATTTTTCCAATAAAAGGGTCCTGAGGAATTCTGTTTTTTCTGGAGCTTTTTGTTCAGTCTTGTAAGTGTAAAGTTGAAGGACGAAGTAAGAAATGTCTCACTTAAATACATGGTTAAAGATTAATAAAAATAGCCTACCAAAACTTCATTTTCAGATGGTCTCCTCTTTTGCTGTGGTCCAGTGACCCTGCTGCAAGACAACTATTTTCTTCATTTGATAGCTGCCAGCTCTTTAACAGTTGCTCCTGTGTCTATAAATGGTCTCTATGAACACTCCAATATGCTTGTCTTTCATGTCTGTTTTTATTTCTCTCCTTGCCTAACCAGACTAGCAAAGGCACTGCTCAGAGCTAGAATTCAGCATGTCTTAAATTATTTCCCAGAACAATATGGTGTGGTGGAACATGCTCCTGGCTTCAACATAACAAGATCCAAACAAATGGTGCTGTGCGCTGCTTGGTTAACTTGTCTACTCCTTTGTGTACCTCTGTTCCTAATCACACTGTCAGAGTACTGTTTCTTAGGAGTAGTGGAACAATTCTGTTGTCTTAATTATATCTTAAGAGATCAGCAGGGCAGTTGTTTCAGTCTTCTCCAGGGTTAAGAGTAATCTCACTAAGTGAGTTTTGGTTTAGAGCATCCGTCCCAATGGCTGCCTTCAGCTCTGTGTCTCTGGCAGGCTGATGAACTTGGTCAATATAGTTGATGTATCTCTTGTGATTGTTGTTGAGCTGCTTATTAGAGGTCAGAGGGCTGTCACTGAATCACAGAATGGCTGAGACTGGCAAGGACATCTGCAGATTGTCATGTCCAAACCCTCTGCTCAGGCAGGGTCACCTCTAGAGCAGGTTGCTCAGGACTGTGGTCAAATGGAGATGAAGATGGGAACACAAGGTAGGAGTGGAGAGAAAGGAACCCCTTTTCCTGTGTGGGTTATGCCAAGTGTTGTGCTTCAATATTTCCATTGTATTATTGCTGTCACTATACAATTTCAAATTTTTTAACCCTTGATTTCTGAGAATTACAGCAACTAAGTTCCACATGGTGTCAAAACTGCTCCCCATTCATAACTCATAACTGTTTTGTTTTTTTTTTTCTGAAGTGCTTCCATTTTGCTGCCAAACTGAAGGACACTTCTATGAGTTACACTGGAGAGAAATCTTACTCGTGTAGTATATTGTGCCAGGAATGTAGTACAGAGCACAGTGTCAGAGACCAGGCTGACAAGTATGTTTTTGCCAGGCCTAATCTCAGAAATTACTCAGTATGCTTTTATCTGATACAAGGATGAAGTGGCTAACAGCCTTACTAAATAACAGTTTGGTAAAAACTTAAATTGTTTCAATTGAATATGTGACTGTTTTAATGTCTTTCATAATATTTATGCAGGTTTTTCTTACTGCTTTAGAATGTGCTGTTTAAAATAATTTGCACTCTTTACTCCTCAGTATGTTCAGTGTGATCTGTTTACAAAAAGAAAAGGTTTCTTGGCTCTCTGGATAAGATTTCAGCTTCACCAAGCTAGTACTTTTCTGATTGGGCTGGAACAAACTGAATGCTAAGTGTTTTGCCTCAGACTTTTTGCCATCAAATGCCCTAAACCATTTGATGTATTTTAAATATGTGCTTATGGGCTTTTTCTCATAGTTATATTCACAGTGAGGTTATAGCAGGAATTGTTATTTAAAAATCAGTTTACTGGGGAGAAACTAGGAAGTTTTTATTCCTTAGTCAAGCTTCTGGGGTTAAGCTGGCAGCTGTCAATATAGGTAGTCTAGGTGTGTTTAGTTTTTTTTATTTGCTGTGTAAAACAAGAGTGTTGGTATGTAAACACCAAAGTTTGTGCTTGTAGCCTCTGTGGCTGGTATCTACTTCAGGTGTAGGTGTTCAAGGGAAAGTGTCCACTACATATTGTCAATAGGTCTAATAAGACAAGTATTGGCAAGCTGAGCAATTTGGGCTCGGAGATCCATGTGGAGAGGTAATGTTGCTGTGCTTGGATCATCTGGCTTGGAGCAGGACTTGTGCCAGTGGGACTTAGCAGGATGTGGTAGCAGCAATCAGCAGATCTGGTTGTCTCTGACCTGGCCATGATTTGCTGCTCTGGGTGCAGAGGCTGCCACAGCTGTTACTTCTGTATGAGCAAACGCTTTGGCATATCGGGCTCTCAAATTGTCAGGTCAAGTACAATTTGGATGCTGTATTGCAAATAGTAGTAGTGTTGGTCAGTGAGGTGCTGTCTGCATGCTGGGCTGTGCAATGCTTGAATGTGTGATTCCCAGTAAGGATCACTGAAAATACTATTGTATTCTGCCTGGAGCATTTTTTTTTCATCTGGGATGTGGAGGTGGGATGTAGGTTGTTCATCCTGATGGTTTCAAAGTATCCTCGCAGGACTCTGTGACCAACCAGTGTGTGCATAGTATGAGAGCTCAAGTAATGACAGCACGTCAGCCTGTAACTGCAAATTGACAGGATGTTCCTGTTTTTGAGAGCTGCTCAGCCTCTTGGAGTCTGTGGCTTGCAGATGAATCAACAGTGAGGGAACACAAACAGTACTTAAACAGCCATCTGAGTATAAAAATGGGTCAGATGAAAACAGCAAGTCACAGTTCACTGAGCGAGGGCTTGGTCACTGAACACCATCTTAGATATTGCCACTAATGTCTTTCTGTATCTGTGTCACTCTGGCAGAAGTAACAAGTGAGGCCTAGAGGCACTCCTCAGTTTGTTACACATGCCAGAAACCTTGCCTATGATTCCAAAATCTTAGACCAGTGATCCAAGAGGCCACTTTTAGTTAATGGAAAAGCTGTTTAGTTTGTATTTTGGGTTTTCTTGTACTTCTTCACAGCAGCTCAAGGAAAACACACCAGCAGTCTGGCTGCTTGGAGGTACTTGAGCTCTAAGTGTTTTTTCCATGTGAATTTGCAGGAAAAGTGTCATCCTAGATACAAAGGACAGATGTAGGGCCTGGTAAAGTTAGATTGCCTTGTTTCAAAAATTAGGGTTTTTTTGCTAAATAGTCTTGGTGTTTCATTTAAAGTGGAATGGCTTTGGTTCACCACTTTGCATTTGTCACCACTTTTGTACAAATGTTACTTACTACTTGCATATCAAAACCTGGATTGTAGTTTGTCTCAGTTGTCACAAAGCTGGGTAATCTTAAAACCTGTTTGGAATATGCCAAAAAATGATGGATCTTTTTATAGAGATAGAATGCAGTGTTCAGAAGAGCTTCAGCATCCAGTTGTGTAGGAATAGTGTTGTCACAAATGAACTAAGATACTGGCTGCATTGATGTCAAAATCTGGTGCACTGAGGTTTTGAGGGGCTTTGCCTTTTTTTTTTTTAACACTTACAGGCTAGAATTTAGGAATGAAACAAACTGAGCAAATTCCCTAATCTAAACTGAGACACTGAGGTCCAAACAGCTTCAAACTCCATTTGTGTTGTTATCTGGTGTAGATGCTGCAGCAGAGATAAAATAGCTCCCAAATACAGCAGTGTGAGTCTGAATTGCAAGCATGAAACTTGTGAGTTGTGGAGTTTTCTTCTTAATACAATTTCTGCTTCTGTTTTCAGGGCCTTTCAGTTACCTTGATGATGTCCCATTTAAGATAGGAGACAAGTTCAAAACCCCAGCAAAGGTTGGATTACCCATTGGTTTCTGCCTGCCTGATTCTTCTCAGCTTGTCAGAGAAGCCCAGGTAAATTATATTTTGCCTTTCTGCTCTCTCTCCCCTCACTCCTGGCCCCAACAATTCCAAATTGTCACAGTTTGCACACGTGACAGTCCTGTATTTCTAAAAGATCTGTTAGGCTGTATAGAAAAATAAAATATCATAGGTCATGCCAAAAGCTTCTAATTTTTATTGCCTTAAAAAGCCATTAGGCTTTTATTTTTAAGCATTTGTTTTAGTCTTATCTGCTTCAAAGAAGCAGTGATTTTGTGTAGCAGTTTTAAATGTTACTGTGATGAAATTTGAATATAATTTTTAAGAGCAAATATGCTAAGAACTGATACACCTGGGCAATGGCATAATTTTCAGTTCTTGTTTTCTGTGTAGTTCTTCTGTGTTCTTCTGTGTAGTTCTGAGAATTCTTTTCAAGCTGTGGGGCAAACAGTTTACAGCTTGATACACGGATGGCTTCCCTGTCTTGAGGAGCATGCTTCTGTAAAATAAACTGTTAGTAGCATAAAATCAATTGCTTTAGCATAACTGTTGGAAATCTAATCTCCAAATGCAGGTTGTGATACAGGAAGTCTAATTGAATTATGTTTTCTCATTTGGATCCATGATTTTCCTTGAGCAGTCCCAATTGATGATTGTTTTTACTTTGTGTGTGACAGATTGCTGTAGGTGGTTCTGCTTTTTTCTTGTTGTTTTTGTTTTCTCCCTGCCCTGTATATTACCCTGTTATCCTGCATCATGGCTTTTCCCTCATAACCATTAAACAATTCCCTGATTGTCCTAGTACCCATATTTCCACTCAGTTAAGCTGGTGTGGGAGAGCCAAAGGAGCTTCTGATGTCCTGTTGCTCACTTAATTGTGCTGTGTCTCCATTTTACTGCCAAGCTGGGGCTCAGCCAGTGTAGTGCACCTGTTCAGACTGCAACACTCTGCACAGTGTGGACTGTGCATCTCAAGTGCAATTTGACTCTTTTACAGCTGTAGCAAGTGCCGTTAAAAAAAAAAAAAGCGAGAAATATAGCTTCCCACCCTTTTTTTTAGTATAAAATATATGTGGATGTTTAAAGATAGATTTAAGCTCCTCAGAATTTTGCCCTTTACAACTAAGCCGCTCTGTGGTCAGTACACTGGTAATGAGTAGATGCCTCCCTGTGCTGATCTGGCCTTAAAGGACCTGATGTTAAATGGGAAAAGCCTTTGAGATCCTGTCACATCAGTAACTACAACAAAATCTGCTGCTGCCTGTAGGTGTTGTCATTGGTGTAGCCACTATATCCCCTTTGGCTGGTGAGACACCGCACTGGAGTGAGAATGCAAATACCTCCTAAACCAATGGGTGTAACACTCAAATATCAAGTCCCTTAGCAATCTTCTAGGGGAAACTGAGTGATACTGTTTTGGCCTTTGGATGCAAAAATACTCTGCTGAATGACTTGTAGAACTTGTGGACTGGGGGTAGTTCAGTGGTGCCAGATCAGGGTGTGATTGTTCATCTAATAACTCATTAGACTTCCCCTTGCTATGTCTCTTCTCCTGGGGGAAGAAGGTGGGAGGGCTGTGAAACTGATCTTGGGATGATGAGTAGTTCTAAAACAAAACTAAATGTAGGAAGGAGGCAAAATGCAGTATTCTAATCCAGGTTGCAGCCAGATTTTGCTGTTAGTGGCAAAATTAAGTACTGGTTTCTGCCAGCTTCATCACTCTGCAGGTTGCCTGTCCCTGGTAATTCATGTAGCTCTTCTTCTCTTTGTGTTAATTTATGTTGCTGCTAGAAGTAGCAGCTATGATCCTTATAACTTACGTTTTGTTTTGGTTTTTTTTTGTTTTGTTTTGTTTTTTACTTCCCCTTCTCTCCTTTCCCCTCTATACCCCCATCCAGTATGACTTCTCACTGGAAAAGAAAACAATCGAGTGGGCTGAAGACATCAAAAAAATTCAGGCTGCCCAGAGAGAAGCTGAACGCAAGGCAGAAGAAGCTCTGACAAACTCAAAAGCTGCTGCAGAGGACAGCACCAAGATGGGGTTCTCAGAGGGACCTTGCCCTGAAGCTATGCCTCCTCCTATTAATCCCATCCTCGCTAGCCTGCAGCACAATAATATTCTGACTCCTACCCCAGCCAACAGCAGCTCTGTGAAGCAAAAGGTCCTCAGTCCACCTCGTCCAAAGGCAGATTTCAACCCAGCTGATTTTGAATGTGAAGAAGACCCATTTGACAAACTGGAATTAAAAACTATCGATGATAAGGAGGAATTAAAAAATATCCTTGAAATTCATGTTGGTACTACTGGGCCAATTGTTGCCCAGCTGTTAGATAATACTTTGCCTAAAGGAGGGTCTGAGTCTGTTTTGCAAGATGAGGAAGTTCTGGCATCCATAGAAAGGGCCACGTTGGACTTCAAACCCCTTCACAAACCCAATGGCTTTATCACTTTACCACAGCTGGGAAACTGTGAAAAGATGTCCTTGTCTTCCAAAGTGTCCCTTTCCCCCATCACTTCAGTGAGCAATATCAAATCCCTGTCATTCCCTAAGCTTGACTCCGATGAGGGTGATCAGAAATCATCAAAGCTCACGAGCACTTTCCACAGCACTACCTGTCTCCGCAATGGCACTTTGCTCAGCTCTTTGCAGACCTGTGCTCAGAGCAAAGCCAGTGAACTGAATGGACACCATATGCTTGGTCTTTCCGCTCTAAATGAGGACAGTGGCAGGGAGACGTTATCCTCTTCATCCAGGCTGTCTTCCCTGGCTGTTTCGACTGTTTGTACAGAAGAAGAATCATCTCAAAGCACACCAACTACGGTAAACATGGAGCGCTGTAGAACTGGGGTTGCTGGGGAGAGGTGGAGGTGCAGAGGCAACTCTTGCCTCTAAATTGCCCTGTTGCTTTGGTTATCGTTTCATTTACTAGGAGTGAAATGTAGATCTTCTTGATTTACGTGGCAAATTGATCAATCCAACAGCTCTCTGTGCTGGTAGTTCTGAACCTCACATTATTACTCTGCATTTTTCCCCAAATTTGATATTTTTAGACCAATTCCAGTGATTGTTCTTTCAGCTTTTCAGCTCTCATATGTTGTTGATAGTTGCACACCTTTGAGCTAAGCATGTAAGGCATCTTCTGTGTACAGTCCTGCATTTTTTCCTACCAAGATGAGGTGTATCAGATTCTGAAGTGATGTTGGGCTTTGAATCAAATCTCTTCTAGTTTTCTTCCTTGGTTTGCTGGAAATATTGGGAAATGCAGGCTTCTCAAGGAATAGAAGTAATAATAGGTTAAAACACACAGATTAATAGGTTAAAACAGTCAGGGAGGAAAAAAGTGCTTGTGGTGCAGTGAAGTAAGCCTTTTTTTTGTTTGTTTGTTTCAGTTTTCTTCCTGAGATCCTTTAAAAATCTGATCTTTGAAAGGAAAAGAAATTCTAGTGATTTGAAATCTTGTGTTCACCCTCTTTCTTGTGGAGGAGGGTGGAGTTACTGCTTGGTGGAGACCAAAACTGGTCTTTAAGATCATCTTGTATTTTTAACATTACAGTTGGTCACCATACACCTCTGAGATGGGAGATTGAGGAAATGAAGAGTCAATCTTGTTGCAAGTTCTAAAATTACTTTGAGGACAGTAACTTCACACTGGCTGTTGTTTTTGTCTCTTTGTGAATAAGAGCAGAGATTAGATTAAGCTTGTAGGCTTTTTTTATGAAGAACCTCAGATCTGGACACCAGAAGTCATGAAGCCTAGTGAAAGCTGTGTAGTCAAATACTCTATCTAGTTCTAAAATGATCTGGGGGGTTTCTTCTGTCCTATATAAGAAGTGTTTCAGTGATTCTGTGGTTTTAGTGGCATACCATAGGTTTTTCTTTGACACCATGTCCTCTGAAACAAGTGACACTGCTTCTCCCCTTCTGTTCTGCCACCTCTTTTCAGGGTTAGGTAAATGCACTCCTAACTGTGAAGTACAATATTCTGGGAAATAGTGTATCCGACAGAGCACAACAGAACAGCTGTTGACTGATGGCTGGAACAAATTCGGTGCTGTTAACTTTGGCAGGAGCAGCAGTGTGCTGAGCACCTGCTCACTGCTGCAGGTCACAGGTGTGAGAGGGAGCTGTATGACCTCACTTATAGAACACGTTTCTTCTCTGGGGATGAAAGATTGCTTACAACTAGATAGATTGGCATTAAGATGCCTAAATTTACACTCAAACTATTCAAATCTCTCTGCTGAATTAAAATTCTTTAAAGAGCAAGAGGGAAAGTGTGTTCTTGACAATGCTGTAAGGGAAGAAACAAAGTGAGGAAAAAAAGTAGACTTACTAGGAGAAGTAATAAAATGAATTCATTAATTTGAAACTGTTTATGCTTTGGAAGTAGTGAACCAAGAAATAACTATGCTGACAGAACTTAGTTATTTCTGTTTAAATTCCAAGACTTCAGATTATACTTGTTTTATGTTTCCACAATATAATTCCACTGGAAAATGATGGCTGAGATGCAAGAAATTTAAGTAAATGCAACAAAATAATTTAAGTAAATGTAACAAAAATCCTCAGAGTATGAAAACAGTAGAAAGAAACCACAGTCATCTCTATGGCTGGGAGCAGAAGGCTCGTGTCCCAGTGTATTCCACAGTGATATGATTTTTTTTTCCCCTCACAAGATATAAATTTTAACTTTGAATTTGCAGTTACCATGGGAGTTTTTGCTTTACCAGTGAATTGGATCTAGGAATCTGTGGATGGAAATAAATCTGTGGTTTCTCTGAGGCTGTGGTGGTCCCCTCTCCTCACTTTTATTTTTTCTTGGAACTCAGTAGTTTGATTTTTCGCAGCTTTGGCCAATGCAGAAATGACTAATGAAGACAGCAGGTTGAAATTAAACTCAAGTAGATTGAGTAGGAGGAGTTGGTTTTCCCAGACTCTTGAATCTCTGGTGTCAGAAACAGTTTGGTTTTCCTGGCTGCAGTATCAATAGCAAAGCATCATCCTGCAGTCTGATAACCAGCTGATTTCAGGGCTACTCCAGGCCCTTGTTTCAGTGTATCCTATATTCCAGTGCTTTTTGCCCTTGAAAAAGTGCCTGGAGAGAGGATGTGTGTGAAGAACACACCATGAGAAGAGGTTGTTTGGTACACCAGTGCATCAAAATGAATATGATGTTTTGTAGAAAAGAAACTCTTATGCTGGAGATGGCCAGGAATGCAGAACAAAACCTCCTTGGTGGTGGTTCGGGATCTTTTTGCAAACAAATGGAATTTGTCAAAATCCTAATAGATCTTTTCAGAATTGTTTTTTTATAGAGGGTTTTTTGTTGTTCAGTTTGGGCACTAAGAAGGCTTTTCTGAAGGATATGGACAACCTCTCAAACAATCTGTGCTGGCATAAGTATTAAGAAATACCAAAAACTGTGGTTCTTGGTCCACAGCGATTTCTTGCATTCTGTTCTAATTCCATCTAAAATGCAGGAGTTCTAATTCCATCTAAAATGCAGGAGTTCTAATTCCATCTAAAATGCAGGAGTTCTAAATGTATTGAACTGAACTATGCAGCTTTGGTGGGGCCAAGGCCTGACTTTGCACTGCTGTTAACTTGGGCAAGGTTGTACAAAGTGGTGGGGGGGTTCTGCGGAAGCAGAGCAGGTGCACAGCAGGGGACATGACCCAGCCTTGCTGGTGTGCTGGGAGTGGGACAAGTGCTGGGTAGAAAACTCACGTGCTCTTTTGAGGCAGTGTGGCGTGTTGTTCCTGTGTGGTGTATGGAATTCAGTGCTTTGGGAATAGAAAAGAGGTGTATTTTTCTCTTACCCCTTCACATAGTCAAAAAGTTGAGAGAACTCTTTAGGCAATGACTTTAAAATTATCACTGTTTTTTAGGCAGTGTAGCTATGGTCAGGAGCTGAACTGGGGCTGTGTGAACATGCAGCTGTTACAGTGACAGAATAAACAATCTTAAAATTATTGTGGGGGTACACACATCCTTCTTGGAGTATAATCCATTTGTAGAGTGCTGAGAGGAGAAATGATCCTGATGATGATGATGATTCTGTAGCTGCACACAATGGGTAATGTCAGCATCTCATATGTAGAAGATCAGACCTAGAGTCTCCCATCCTGTGCTAGAATCTTCTGTAAAATCCTCCTTCCCCAGCTGCGGCAAATTCTGCTCACTAGTGCATGATGTTTATACTTATTTTATTTGTGTGTTGTCCAGCAGGTACACCCGGACTACCAGGAAACAGAAATCCCTGTGGTAAGTTTGCAAATACACCTGTGTGCTTGCTTGCACTGGATCGTGTTTATGGTAATCTTGAGAAGTGGTGTTCCTTTGAGTACAGAAAACCACAGGTGATGAGTAAACCTGAGGTGAAAGAAGCAATCTCTGTGCTTCCTCTGAGGTGCAGGGTTTGCTGTATCCCAGCCTTCACTGTTGCAGGGCTTCAGTGTTCAAAGGCTTGGTCACATCAGTAGGAGAGGGATTCATTGTGGAGAAGCTGGGTTGTCGATTGTTGCTTTGAGGATTAAAAGAGTATGGTGGGAATTGGGCTACTTGGTTTCATCCTCACAGTATGTTACTTCCCAAGGACACTCTAGAAAGCCTTTTGGATTAATTACATGGGGTATCCTGGTTCTGGCACTAAGCAGAAACAGGATGTGGGGATGCAGGACATGACCATCACCTCAGCCTCTGGGTTCTCCCCATTAGGTAACCCACCAAAACTTTGCAGTATCTAAAGTGCCCAATAACAGCAGCTCCACGAAGCGGCCAGGTGGTCTCACGGCTGAGCTGCAGCAGAGCCTCTCCCCCAGTGAGAGGCACTGTGTGGAGACCGTGGTCAACATGGGCTACTCGCCCGAGAGCGTCCTGAAAGCCATGAAGAAGAAGGGACAGAACATAGACCAGGTAAGAGCTCATGCAGTGCAAAGAAATGCTTGATTGGATGCTGGTTCTGCTGGGAAGCAGTCTTGGGTTTGCAAAATGGGTAGGGGAATACAGTTACTCTTAATAGAGGGTTGCAGCCTACATCTTGTGCTTATTTCTGGTGAGAGCTGCTGGAGTCAGCCACACCTATGGGTGCTGGGTTGGAGCCATGCTGAGTTTAGGATGGGCCCTTTGCTCTGTGTGGAACTGGGAAAGGTTCTGAGTCTTCCCAGGAGCCACAAACACATCCAAAGGAAGCTTAGCATGGCTCTGTGCCATGCTTAGAGCCATGTGACAGAAATCCAGCTAACTTCCCTTGTTCTGAGCACAAAGGTTTACACTGCTGACATCTCTCCTTGTAGAGAGACTGGCCCCTGCAGGCCTAAGACAGCTCTGAAAGGCTCCTGCAAGGCCCCACTGACCGACTTGTGTGCACTGTGATGCTGCTGCTTCCTGCTCGAGCACTGCATCCAACGCCTGCTCAGACCAGGTCACTGGGCACAGAGCACTGCTGGGCAGAGCATGGCTCTGGCCCTTGGATCTGCTTCAAACAAACACATCAGAGTGGGGGAGCATGGCCCAACCTCCTGTGCTGGCCCTCAGCAGGCTGTGTGCTGCACAGAGCATGTCCCAGGGACTCCTGCTCATGGGACTGATCTGCTGGCCCTCTCCCTACACATGGAGAGCAGCTTAAGCTGTGCACTGGAGTGAACTGTGATATCAAATGGAAAAAAAGGTCCCTTGGGAGGGCAGTTTTAAATCCTGCTCTACTTGCAGGCTCTGTTCTTTCGCATGCGTAGCATTGCCTACCTGACCCTTCCACTCAAAGCTGAGGATAAGAAATTTGGCAGCAGTTTCTGTGTGCATGAGCTGGGATTTGCAGCTCACTTGCCAGTATGCTGAGTTGATCTTCAAAGGCTGACTGCTCTCAGATTGCATCAGCTCCTGTGGCTGTCTGAGAGGAAGCTAAAAGCAGACACGTCCTGGCTGCTGGACCTACAGTTTCATTTTTAAAGCTTGTAGTGTAAAAACCACAGTGAAACTCCCACTCTGCCATCAGAGGCTAAAGATACATTTCTGAGGATGCTTTGACTAGAATGAAGGGGATGGTCAGAGAGCACAGTAGGACAGGAGGGTTGGACTGCATCTCTGCCCCTGGTGAAGCCCTGGATAAAATCATGCTCAGCCCCTCTGCATGTACGAAGGTGACATTCAGCTGCCTGCTGCAAGTGCAAACACAGTTTGTTTTCTTCATTCCCCACAGGTTTTGGATTACCTGTTTGCACATGGACAGCTTTGTGAGAAGGGCTTTGATCCACTTCTTGTTGAAGCAGCTTTGGAAATGCACCAGTGTTCAGAGGAGAAGGTGAGGGTGCAATGTGTGCAGGAATAGAAAAATGTGCCATGACAGGGAATTCCAGCAGCAGTTCCTCTGGCTGATGTAATTCTGGCTGACGTGGTAATGCTGCCTTGTTTCCAAAACTGACTACCAAAGGAGATCCTTGCTTTGATAAAGCTAAAAATTGTTAATGCATTAGAATTCATCTGTGTTGCTCTATTAGTCTCATTTGCATCCATTTTTATGGGGGCAAGACCCTGCTTATTGCAGTCATAATGTTTTGAATGCCAAGAGTTTGCTTGCAGGTGAGGTGCTTGGTACAGATACAGTTAACTTCAGCAGCAGCAAATTGTCTTTCAGACCTTGCCAGGCTTCCCTGGCCATGAATTTTCTCCCTTGTACGAGTGCATCTGCCTGGCTGCTCAGCAAATTGGGTTAAGACTTGCTCTGGAAGAAGCTAGAAAATGCATGTTTTGGGGTCTGGTTCATTGCCTGGCTGCTTTACCAGCACCAAAGGTACAGCAGGAGCAGGTACCCAGGGCAGAGGACAGGAGGATCTTATAAAGTCTGCCAGCCTGTTGTGTGCCAGGTTATTGCATGAAGTCTTTAGAGGTGCAACCCAACCCTCTCAAACATAGATAATGCCTTCCTGCTTTTCTTGGACAAGTGATAATCGTGTAAACAGAGCAGTAGCAGTGTGAGGATGGAAGTAACTGAGTTTGAGAAATGCATTTGCAACTGGCTCAGCCCCAAAATTGGAAATGGCTAATCTCCTGACTGCTCATTTTCAACCTGCTTGGTTGTTTGGGATTTTTCTTTCCCCTGGAGTGGAGCAGACACACTGTAAATGGCAGAGGGTTCATAAAAGTGATCATCTGACTCACTTCTCACCGCTTTATTTTTTCAAAGCTCAGGGAGGATTCACAGTTGATGTTGGAAATATTGTATGTACACAGTGGGGTTTGTGCTAATTCCCCAAGTTTGCCCCAGATCTGAGCGCCCGGTTGATAGCAAGGGCTACTGCACTGTTCCCAATGTCCAAATAACTTTAAAAAACTTTTAAAAAAAATCAGGTGCAGCAGGAGCTGCTGGTTGGGGCAGCTGGGTGCCATTAATCAGCATTTTTGGGAGCCACATTGGGCCGGGCTGATAAATATCCTTCTGTGTGAGACATACCCCCACAGACTAAGCTTTGGTGCCCTGGTTGAAAACAGTTTTTGAAATGAAGGATGGCAAACAGAGAGGACTGAAGGTGAGGCCCTGTGGGCTGCTGTGCCCAGAGTTCTGGTGGCTCTGGTGTGAGCAGACTTTCTCCCAACAGAGCTGGAACGGGCTGTGCTTGGGGAGGAGAAGTCCACAACCCTGGCATGCTCAGGTGCTGAAGACAGGCTCTGTGCTAAACCTTCACCAAGCACTGGTCCATCCACTTTTCTCTTGCAAATAACAGGCTGTGTGTCTTTCAGATCACAGAACTTCTCCAACTAATGAGTCAATTTAAAGAAATGGGATTTGAACTAAAAGACATTAAGGAGGTCTTATTATTACATAACAATGACCAGCACAACGCTTTGGAAGATCTAATGGCCCGTGCAGGAGCCAGCTGAAGATACATTCCCGGATTCTTGGCGTGCAATGGAGCAGGACCGGCCCCGCCACCTTCACATCCAGTGTGACTTGCTCTCAGCGGGAAGGAGTCCAGCTTTTTGCATACAAGGGAGAAAGACTGAGCAAGCCCGCCCACGTGCATCACTCCAGCATTTCTCTTTCCACTGAGGGTCAACTTTCATTCTTAAATTAAATTTTTAAAGTGTCCTTTCCTAAGTTTCCTTTTTCCAGCTTGGCCATGGAGAGTTGAGACTGCCCAGCCTCTACTGGAATTGTACATAGGTAGAGATGGAATGGTTCCCCCCTCATTGTTGCACTGGAGTTGGACAGAAGAATATTAAGTTGGTTCTGAAACTAGGATGCTTTGGTTCTTTGAAGCTGCTTTCATGGTGTCTTGTCTGCTTGTACTGAATTACTTGACTGTGTCACAGTCCAGATTACCTGGTTAAATTTGACCTTTAGTGCAATGGAGTTTTATTTTTTGGTTGAAAGTTAGTCTGTAACTTAGTAAAACACTGGTTCAGAAACTGTCACTATGCATAAAGAGAGAATCTTGTTTCGTCCTCTTGGTTTTTGTTTTTTACCCATGCATCCAACACTTCTGCCAGACACGAGTGTCCAATACTGAGTGGTGTGTAAGCTCGCTTGAAGCAGGTAAGCTGTGAACTCAACCTGGATCTACAATTTGTGTTTGTTCTTGAACCTGAAGGCAGAGAGCTGGGGCTTAGTATTCTTAATCCCCCAGGCTTGTAGGATATTTAAGACAATGCCCTGCTAGAATGTCAGTTATCTTTTTGTTCTAAATAATACACAGTGTGATGCAGGAGGTTTCTTTCAAGCACTTTCTTTAAAACAAATATACTCACTGCATTAGTTCCATTTTTCACACTGCTATAGAATTACATAATAATAACATCTAGTACTACAAATCAGGTTTGGAGTTGTTTTTGATAGTTCAAAGTATTACATTATACATTGATCAAGTTCTAAATACATGAAATAGCAACAGTCTGGAGGAATTTCTAATTTGCTAAATATTTTGATTCTGCAGAAGAACAACTAATAAAACCCTCAGATATAACTCCCAGTGTCATGGTTCCCATCTCTCATGCTCTTTGGCTTCAGCAGACAAGGAACTGGCTGGATCCTGCCTGCCCAGGTACCACCAGCTCCTGTGGGCACATGTCAACACTGTTGGGCAGAACAACCAGAGGTCTCTGGGCTGCAGCTGCAGTGGTGGAAGGTGCTGTGCTGGTCTGCAGCTTACTTTTGTTCTGTGGCAAAACCCCAGCCTAGGGATCTGAACTCACATTAGAGCCTGGAGCTGCAGTGTTGAACTTCCGGAGGGGAAAAGAGCTCAGCTAATTGCATCAGAGTAGGTTTTTCAGTGGGAGGTTTCAGCTCATCAGGACTCTGAAGGAGATGGCATTTGTCTCCACTGTGTTGTTAACTTTCTATGACCAAAACAAGTAATTTGGGCCCAGTGTGCACTCCTGGAATTCTTTTTGGGGTACCCAACTGTGTTAATTATGTATCTTTACTTAAAATGATGCAGGGGAGGAATCTGCTGGCAAGTATCTAGGAGAGGTGGAGATGATGAGGAGGAGCAGGGCAGGTTGCCTTGCACCTACTCCATGGTGTTGAACTTCACCAGTTTCTACTGGTGGAGCTGAATTAAAGCTTGTTTAAGAAGGACATTCAGCAGCTGACAGCGCAGCAGCTGCTGCCTGTGAGTGCAGGTGCTGCCCAGCTTTTCTTCCTTCCCCAGTGAGAAATATGACATGAAGTGAGGAAATGGGGTTCCTGATTAATTGGAAAACCTTGAAAACAAAATTCAAACTGCTTTACCATCACTGCTGTGAGCATTCAGTTGTGGTTTTTGTTCTGGTTTTCTCAGAATTGCTACCCCAGTGAGTCCCTGTCTGGTACCAGACAGTCCTGAAGGGGTAAGAAGACTTTGCCAGCAAAGAAACAACTCTTTAGACCAAACCTCTGAATAAAATACTCTCTGATTGTATGAGTGTGCGTTGTTTTTTCACAGTTCCCCTGCGAGGTCTGGCTCTTAACCCCATAGAATAACCACTCTGCTTTTGGAACGCTTGTGAAGGTGAGAGCA
The DNA here is from genome assembly GCF_041296385.1 of Aphelocoma coerulescens. Classification (NCBI taxonomy): domain Eukaryota; kingdom Metazoa; phylum Chordata; class Aves; order Passeriformes; family Corvidae; genus Aphelocoma; species Aphelocoma coerulescens. The sequence goes on from NW_027184085.1 coordinate 8,749,147, forward strand.
GGGACGTAAAGATGGGAAGTGGCACCTGGAAGTTGCATGGTCTTATTCCAGGGAGCCATGCCCACCATGCTCACCCGGGTCTCCCCTGGTGACACTGCTCTTGGTTTGGCAGTGACAGTTCTGGAGTTAAATCCCTGGGTGGCTGAAGGCATGAAGTGTATTCCTGGCGTGGCATGTCAGAAAAGACCACAGAGTGAGGGGACTAAGGGGGTGGCTCAGAGGAGAGGCATTGTGGAATTAGTGTGTAACAAGAGACACAATGTGAAGAGAGTTCAGTGTTCAGGGTGCTGTGCAGCCTTTGTTAATCTGGCACTGTTCTGTCCAGGCACAGTTCATTGTTGGGGGGGGGGGGCGGTGGTCCTGCTGCTGGCTTGAGCCTTGAGCAAGGCTGGGCTCTGCTCTGCTGCTGGCTGGTGACAGGACTGGCTGCACCATTGGTCACACTTGTGACCTTGGAGCTTTTCCTTAGGCTCTCAGGTTACAGTGATTTATGTCCCTGCTGTACCTTTGTCAGAGCTTCTGTCTGAGGTCTGTGTGCCTGGGTGGCAATGCTGGTGAGAAGTGTCGAGGGCAGAGCCTAAACTGGCGGTTGTGCTTTCAGCTAAAGCATCTCTGAGCTGCCTGGCTCCTCCTGGTTCTGGATAGCAGCAACCTGGAAATGGCTCTGGTGCTGCAGAGCCATCCCTCACCCCCACGACAGCCGAGGGCTCTCGATCCTGCAGTCGGCCAGTGGGAGCGGCAGCTGCCCCCGTGCCCCAGGGCTTTTCTTGCCCGGTCTCGTGGCTCCTGTCCCAGATCTGCTGGAGCACAGAGCCCGTGTCAAGAGCTTTCTGTGGCTGCTCTCCAGGCCAGGGAGGGTCGTTCTGGCTTCAGGCTTCTGAAACACTCCAAAAGGCCCTGTGAGAAGGGGAGCTCGTACTGATTTCAAGCCCCACTTAATCTTTTGCAGTCAATCAAATGGGCATTGTGATCATGGTCACCTAAACTGATTTTTACCAGAGTTCTGTAGTAAATAGATTTTATTTTTAATTGTGTTAACTATTGAAATAAAGTATCAAGCCTCTACTATTAGGTATTAATAGTCATTGTTGCATCCAAATACAAAAGTGAATCCATTTTAGTTCTGTGTTTATTTGATGGTACATGGCCAAGCTCTCTAAATCTCTTAGATTGCTTTTATGACACTTTCACACATATTCCTCAAGTTGAAATGAAAGCCTTTGTAGCAGTTGTTCCTACCAAACAGTAGGAAGGGGATGACACTTAAAATGTTCATTTAGCACATTTTCAGAGGAATTAAATCAGCAACTAGGTAAAAACCCTCAAAGGGGGGAGAAAAATATTACTATTTCTGACAACAGCGTGATAGTTTCTGTTGCATGTGAGGAACCCATTGTTGGTATCTTCATGGAGTGCAGCACGTCAAGCATGTCCATGTTATTGCCAAGGATGGGCTGGTTTTCACAGCCAGGTGCCTTATTTTTTTATTTTAGTCAAGTCTCACCTTCAGTAGAGAAAATAAAATTTGGAGAACAGACATAATAAAATGTTACATTTAAGAAGGTATAGTCATGTGGATTGGCTGGGTAACCTGTTTAAAAAAAAGATTGTATCAGACCTCAGAAAACTGCATGTTGTTGTTTTGATTATTTGTTGTTTCTCTCTGTCCCTGGCTGTTCCTCAAGGGAGCAAACAGTTCCTGCTCTGGGAATTGGTGCTGGGGCTCAGATCTGCCAGACAGACTTGCTTTTTTCACAATAGATCAGATGGGATTCACAGGTGGCTCAAATCTGACAGCTGACTGAACTCACATCTCCTCTGCTCACGGAAATTTTTGGTCACTCATCTGGTCTTGTCACAACTGCCCTGCAGATACTGATGTTAGGACATGACACTGTGGGTTGTACAAATGATTCTTGTGTGTTGCTTAGGAATGTTCGGCTTGTGTAAGACACTCGAAATGCCTGTGAACATACTTTGCTGAGCTGCTTTTTAAAAACCTGAAAGTGCAATCAACCAATACTCATCTCCCAAATGTCAGAGTATGTGGAGGGAAAATTTTTCTCCCTCACACTGTTTCTGACTGGGCATCACATTTTCCTGTGACCTGTGCATACATCCTACAGTCTGACCTTTTCCTTGGTTCCAAACAGACTTGCAAAACTCCTCAGCTGCTCCCTGACAGCAGTGTTTGCTGCATGCTTGCTGAGAACATGCTGGGGAAACTATTCTAAGTCCCACATGCAATTTATGCTATCAGAAGGGACAAGGACTATCCAGCTGCCTTGTATTCCCCTCACCTTAGTCATGGGAAAGGTCTCCCTGGCCCCAGGAAGTGGAGGGGGTTGCTGGCTTTAAACACTTGCTCTTCCCTCTGTGGTTTTAGCAGAGTGCTGATACCCCCACTGCTTTACAGCTCTCCAGTGGCTGTCGGGCACCACTGCTCTGTGCCATGCAGAAATATCAAGAGTCTGGTTCTGGATGCCTCATTTCTCTGGGTGAGTGAGGGAGGCTTCTGAACAGCGGCTGTGAGACCCAGATTCAGGTGTGACATGCTGCTGGCCTGTAATCAGGACACAGGAACTGTTTTGAGAGCCATAACCTTAGACCCCAGAGGAAGTCCACAGAGAAATCCAATCTCGGTTGCAAGATGGAAACTAAACAGTGCTAAAAACAGCCCAACACTCAGGGCAGTGATGTGGGATTTGCTTCTGTTCCTCAGGCCTATTCTGGGTGACATTCCTGGGAGTATTTGCATCAAATATGCATCCCAGGGTGTCACTGTGATTACTGTCCTGCCACTCAGCCCAACCTGGGCTCCTCAAGGAGGCTGTGCAGGCAGGCAGCAAAACCCACAGCTGGTCAGACAGCAGTGTTCCATTACCCTTGGCATTTCTGGCTACTGAGCAGGCTTTGAATGAGCTACCACGGGCATTACTGAGGAGTCGCGGATGAATGTGCTGTGACAGCCCTAATTTTTGAGTGGGAGCGTTCACACAGCGCATTGTCAGCGAGCATGTCTCAAGGTTACTTGTGCCTTCAGCAAGTGGACTGGCTTTGTGGTTCAGATGCAATGCATGCAGCACCAGGGCTTCTGCAGGGCTAAAGCTGATGGCTCCAAGCTCTTCATTCAAATACCAGTTTCACATAACAGTGCTATCAGCAGCTTCTGGATGCCCAGTGCCTCCAAACAGACCCCCTTTCCATGTGAGACATCCGTTCAGCTCCACACAGTGCGTGCATCAGAAGTGGTGTGCAGCAGGTGCAGCTGCTGGTCTCTTCCTCATGGGCAGCAGCATGAAACCCACCCATGTGGGTTAACCCATGTGCTTATTAACACACCAGATCAATCTTTGGTACAAAATTCCTGCTAAACCCCTCCTTACCCATAACTTAGAGCCACCTCTTTTCAGCTCTGGAGGGTTCATCCCAAGCACTAATTCAACACTAGGCTACCTTCTGAAACTGACAACACTTCATGCCCTGCCTTGACTTCCAGTTACTTAAGGTCCAGTCATGTTAGTGTTAACAACCCTTGGCTCCTCTCTCTTTCCTGGCTTCTGTTTGCAAACACTCTTCTGGGTAGCTTTTGAGCATTTCTGTTCAGACCTGTATCTGGCTTCAAAGTTGTTTCCCTTACTTGGCAACACAGAATTGCCTCTAACATGTGAGAAGCTGCACTGGTACATGGACACGATTTGCCTGCTGCTTGGTGAGATTTTTAAAAGCTGCTGAATTGTTACTGTTCAGAACATGGTTTACTGGTATTAATGAAATACAAAGCTTATGCTGCCAATTAGTCATCTCTTATTTACTCAGAATTCTCTCCATCCTTATATAAAATGCACACTAATCACAAACATCAAACCAAAAGCTATCCCCTACCACCCACACTCGGCAGCACCAAGTGTAGCAAAGTGCTGGCTGGTGTTTTCCATAGCTGCTCCAGTGCATGTGGAAGCAAAGAAGGTCTACACAGGTGGAGGTGTTTGCAGTGATGTGTCAGTGCCAGGGGAGGCTAAACAGAGCTGAAGCTGGGCTCGCATCGTTTGGACACACTTTGACTTCAGCACCAAGATTTCATCCAGCATGGTCATGAAATTCTGAAAATCCTGGTGAGGAAGGCACAAGGAAAGCTTAGGGAATAGTATCAGCAGGTTGGAGAAAATCAGCATATTTTTTACACTGCAGCAGAACATAAAAGCATTTTGCAGTCTAGTAGATTAAATCAGCATTTCCTTGTTAAAGTCACAGCCCTCACAGACAAAGGTCAGTGCCTCTAAATACCAAGGTTCATTGACTCTGGTAGTTTTATCTGTGGGTGAAATTACAGCTCATAGAGTGGTTTAAAAATAAAAATATATAAAGCAGCTGTTGTCACTCTTCTATACTGGTTAGCTTTTCAAAGGTTTGGTACAGGGACTGGTCACCCAGCTTTACCATGTACTGAACTCTGTTCCTGACACCTCTCGTGTTGGATTTATCAATTATGAAAATAAATAGTGAGTTGGGCCACTATGGATCAGAAATAATAGCCCAAGCTTGAGAGATGCAGAGATTTATTTCCCATCAGGTCATGGGGCCATGGCTGCAGGTCTGCCATGAGTAATACCAGCACTGTGCCCAGCCTCAGCCCAGGGGAGATCTACCTTCCATAGTCACATGGATAAAAAACAGTACGGAACTGTGATTAAAACTGGTATGGAGTTTTAATCCATTTTTAAGTAGGGCTTGTATTAATAAGGGAACACTTGGACGTGCTCTGCTCTCCAACTGAGAGCAGTTTGGTGCCTTTGTTCACAGGTCTGTGCCTGAGAAGCTGGGAAGTGTCAGCATCCCCAGGGCTGGGGAATTCAGCTGCTGTGCATGAAAATCAATCACGCAAAAGCTTATCTGGCAGTGCTCCAGCTGTATCTCCTGCACTATATCTCTGTCCTGTGGGGAAATCAGGACAGCGATGAAGACTAGCCCAGCTGCTGTGGCATATTTTTCTTAAGCACTTTTAGTATTGCTTTGTTTAGTGTGTGGCTGGTCTTGGCAGGAGTTTCTCCTGCAGCCAAAATTTCATGGCTGGAGAAGTTGAAACCATCTGAAAATGGAAGGAGAGAAGCTGATGCATGAAGCCCAAGCACATTTCATAACCCAAAAAGGTCATGCTGTGAAATAAAACTACAGGGTATGTTATTCACACACTGCTGGGAGGCCTAGCAAGCTTGTCAGAATTCTGCTGGCCAGAAAATAACTGCTTGCTGCAAGGGGCAAATAAAAGGGGTGGGAGGAGAGCTGGTGTCCGGTGACCAACAGACTTATGAGGAACAATCTCAAAAGATTAAAAAAAAAATTAAGAAGATTTTCATCTTGTCTAATTTTCATCTTCTTTGATAGCTTTGTTTCACTGCATTGTCTGCCACAAAACTAATACAGTTTATGTCTCCTGAACCGTAATACATGCAGCTTGAAATCGCAGTGAGTAAGCCACATGGTGGCCCAACTCCGTAGTCCCTGAGGAAAGTGTCCCTGTACTTCAGATCTGAACTGTGATAGAAATTGAAATGGTTTGATAATGCAATGCAGTAATGAAGCTTGGCTTTACTGAGAAGGTGAGGGAACTGGGAAGGCAGGAGTTCTCACTGGAAAATGTTCGTAGTCTGGATTTTTACACAGCTGTGACATGCATCTGTTGGGATGCAGGAGAAACAGAGAACTGGGATTGCCTGGCTAGCAGTGGGGCCATGGAGGTGTCAGTTTTTAGGTCTAGGGTACACCACTGTCACCTGAGGCAAAGACAAGCCAAGAAACACTTGAGTCACCAAAGCCAAGAGCGTGTGGGGCACAAGCCACAGTGGTCAGAGCACTGGAGTGAGCGGGGCCAGGGTTGTTGGCACACCTGCAGTGTGGTAGGCAAAGAGGCTCCCAGAAGGAAGAGCCACCAGTGTCCTGCTCTAGGGGTGTGCTCTGTTCAGTGGTATTGCCTTACTTATCCCAGCCTGCAAGAACTAAAACATCACAGGGACAGATGGCCTGTCTAGTACAGTCTGCCCCGTGATGTGAGATAAGGGAAGGTTCTCTTATCAGAGACAAGGGCTTCAGGGATGGCCTGTTTGTCTCCTGCTCCCCAAGCACATGTCAGAGTGGAGACTGGCAAAAACACAACAGGCACTGAAATTGAGAGGCCTCTCCCAGGACTCAGACAGGCCTTGGAGAACAAGAAGTTGAACTGACAAGAAACATCACATCACCAGTTCAAGTCAATAATCTCTAAGATTAATTTATGCAGGTTCAACCAAAACCATCATCTGAAACACTTACCATTGCTGACATCTGATTTATCAAGCACTCCTCCTTGAAGCACAAGCAAGCCATTTCATTCAGCTGCTGCCGATGGGCACGAATTACAGCCTGCCTGGTTAACAAAAAACACACACTGGTTACACAGCCTGTAACATAATCACTGCTTATAATCACAGCTGGCCTCAATAAACCTTCAAGAAAGAGGAATACCCCAGAGGAAGCCTTGCTGTCCTGTGTCCCTGGCACTCAGGAAAGGCACACTCCTTGAAGTGCAGTGGACTGCACGGGTTTGGGGTTCAGGATGACCTGGGTGACTGAGAGCTGCTCACAGAGGAGTGACCACAGCCCTTTCTTAGCACAGGCAGCACACAACTGCTTTTCACTGCAGGAGAATCAAGGAGCACAACAATCGTCTAAGTAATTGCTGAAACAGCTTACAAGCATGAGTCTGTAAGTAATTTCAGTGAGAAACAGGCTGAGCAGGAATGCAGTGCTGCCACTGATTCCTCTGAGCAGGTTTCACTGATCAACAATGTATTTTCAGTCAAGTGAATGCAGTTCAGTCCCTGGGAGCTGACAGTGGCAGCTCAGATTACTCAGAAGCTTTATACCTACATCTTCAGTGACTGCCCAGCTGCTCTAGGAGCTTTTCTTTTCATTGATGGAGCAGCTATGACCTGACTCTTGATGGGAGGTTTTGATATATTTTAGGTGCTTTACAGCTTACTGAGAACTGCAGTTTGTATTATAATATTTATTCCCCTAGTATTATTCTAGAAGCTCTAATAGAATAATTGGCTTCCTGTGAGATTTTAAAATATCCCTAAACAAGCAACCATATATTTATAAGATAATTACTATAAATTATGATTAATCTTATAATTTTTTAATAGAATTATAAACCATTGGGTTTTGAAGTACATATTTGTTTGACATACCAATAAAGGCAAATGTATCACATGTCCAGAATTTCTGAGCTTCTCTACAAACTTCATGAGCAAGACTTACTGTGCCTTTTCTAGGGCTTCCCTCTGCCATTTCCCCATCTCTAATGCAGCACTTGGAGAGCTGCTGCTGGACATGTGTGAGGGGCTCTTTGCATTTGCTATTGGCTCGTTATCTTTGGTTGCAACTCCTGCATCTGCAGCAAAAGTCTCTTGTGTAAAAATACTATGGATTAACTTGGTTTGTAGCAACCCTGTTTCCTCATTGCCGAATGATGACTTGGCAGGGTCTTCAGAATGGGTGAGGTCCTCATTCCTCAATCCTGGCTTGGGCTGCAGCAGCAGGCTGCTCTCCTGAGAGGGGGACTGGGCTGTATAGCTCTTTTCAGGTATTTCCGGCTTTGTTTCCTCAGCCATGCGCTCAGGACCCGGCCCTCGACTTGAGTTAGACTTTCCTGAATTACCAGCATTGTTATGCTGATTAACTTCAGCACCACACCATCTGCCACCTGCGTGTTCTTTGTAAAGTCCCCCGCCCTCTCTCTCTGCCCTGGGGCCTGCAGATCCAGCTGCGGATGTTTCCGTCGGGTCATGTCCAACAGCCAAACTGCGCCGGACTCCCTGAGTGGATGAATCCGATCCCAGGCGGCAGCAGCATGGCTTCACACGGCCGCAGGGAGGTGGGAGCCACTTGTGCCCGGCTTGAGGGGAGCCCAGCAGGGCGCAGTGCCTTCCCCCGTGGCGAGTCTGCTCCCCCAGCTCCAGCATGCTGTCGGTCAGAGCTCTGCTCCTGGTGCACTGCCAGCCCTCGTCCTCAAACCTGCTCTGGGTGTCACTGTCTGGCACCTGCTTCTCGCAGGGGCGCTTCTCTTGGTTGGAAGACACTTTCTCTGTTTCACTTGTGTCCTCACCATCAAGAAGGGACACCAGGAGAGGGGCCATGAGCTCGGAAGTGAATTCTGAGGAACAACTGGAAGATACACAGTGGCTAACTCCATTTTTTCGAGCTTTCCATTTTACACCGCCTGCAAGAGCAGGCTGCTTATCCAAAGTGGCTTCTTCCTTCTCCTCGTGCTGGAGATCAATCTCTTTGCATTCTGGAGTTTCTGATTTCAATACAAGAGATACATACGGGTTTGAAGCATCCTTTTCAGGAGTTAAGGTGGCTTCATTGGAGTAAACAAGATGTCTGTGTTTGGACTTGTACTCTTTGTGATCAGCTAGGAAATCTTTGCCGTTTCTCCAGCTGCAAGCAGGTTCTTCCTGCAGGCAGTAAGGTTTTTCTGCAGTATTGCTTGGAGAGGATTCAACAGCTAAGTCACAGCTCCAGTCTGCAGTAATATTGCTGCAGCCTGCATTTTTAATGGACTCCTCTGCCTCTGGGCTGCCCTCACTACAATCCCAGCTGTCATCTAGTTCATGATCTTGCATGGGTATTGCATATTTAAAAAATAAATCCTGTCGCTTTTGGCCTTTTTGCTCTTCTTCAGTTCCTTGTTCTCTTTCATGAAGGAAAAATGAATGTTGACTGCATTTATTGGTGTTTCTTCTTTTCACACTCTTTTGACTACAGACAGGTGAGAAAGAATCTTCACTGAAATCACTGTCATCCAGATCTTCCAGCTGCATCCCCTCTTTGCTCTGCACTTCAATTGGAGTAAGGCTCAGCTCCTGCTTCACTTGAATCTCCTCAGGCTGGTACTGCATTAAAAACCTCTCAAGGGGTTGATAGTTCAATTTTTGCTGTAGAATAGGGGGCTGCTGAAACTGTTGGTGATAAAGATGTAAATGCTCTTCCCTTTCCTTCTGAAATTGAGGCAGATGTGACCAGAGTTCAACAGACTGTTTAGCAAAAGTATTTCCCCATTCCTGTCTGCTGTCGAAGGGCAGATTTTCATCTCCAAAGAAATTATCATCTCTAGGAACAAGCTGTTTCTGAACAGGTTGCACTGTCTGGACTTTTAGGCACTGGACAGGTGTTCTGTTTTGCAATTTCTTGTCTTGCTGGCCACTCTCTTTTGTTTCTGCTGTGGTAATGAAATCCTTCACTGATGGGCTCTTTTCAGAGTGGGGGGATAGATCATCATTTTTCTTCTTCAGGGGTTGTGTTATCCGTAGAACTCCCTTAACGGGGGTGGTGTGGTGGAAGCAGGGAATGTTGGTATTTCCTTTGTAGGCATGTCCTTTGCCAATTCTCTTGGGGGTAGAGGTAAGAGGCACACCGGGTGGCTGGAGTGCTGCAGGATATGCCTTTGGTTTTGTAGCACCTGAGGGATGCTGTAGGCCTAGCTTCACTTTCTTCGGAGAGCTCTTTTCTCCAGGTGGCAAAGCAAGAGTGCTTTGGACACGTTTTGGAGATACATTTCCAGCTCTGCGACGCCTGCCTGTGACAGGGGTAGAACATCTAATCCCTTTCTTCAGCTCTTTGACCCTGTAAAAAAGAGGCTGGATTTAGAAGATGCCATGCTTTCAGATAAATAACAGCATCTTCAGAAAAAATCAATGCTTTCACATACTAAGACTTAATATTGAATTTGACATCATGGTTTGTTTTCTGTTAGTGATCTTCACAGGTATCCCTCTGCCAAAATGCCTGGACTTGGAAAAATCTATAGCAGTCTTTTTAAGTGCTTCCTTGAGCAGTCCATAACAGGCCAAGTGAGTGAAATGGCCTCAGTTTCAGTGCAAGGGGGTGGCATTTCCACATATTATAATGCAGCAGAACAAGCTGGTACTCTCCACAGCACATCACAGAGTCCCACAAGGCACAAAGTAGGACTTTTGGAGTAGCTGCAGTGGGGTTCCTTAGCTCAGGTAATGTGCACAGGGCTGCACTGCTCCTGGATCAGACTCACAGTGCAACTATGAAGAGCTGATTAACTGGTATCACCCTTTCCCCTACCACCCTGACCTTCAGCTGTTCCCTTTGCTCTTCTTGCCCCTTAACTTATTTCTTATCTTTCTAACACCAGTATTGCATAGCCTGTAATTTACCTCCTGCTCTGTAGGAGGGAGGGTGAAGGACTTGCACACATTCTAAGTAATATCACAATACAAAACTAAACCAAAACTTTTGATTGCTAAGGTCAGTAATCCTGCAGTTACAGGGCACATAGTGATATTTTCACAACTGAAAGCAATCACCAGAAAGTACTCACAAGACCCAAAAAATTTTAAGACAAAGTATAGGAGTTGGAATAGGTAATGATTTTATTTGCATTGTGAAGATTCTGTTTCTTGCCTAAAATGACATTTTCAATACAACTAAAATAAAATGTTACAGCAAACATCACACATTACTTTTTACTTTGTGTTTTTCAGCCGGGCAGGACTGAGTTTCACCACCTACCTGTCAGCATATCGCAGAGTGTTCAGGGTGTGCTCTGTAGCTATGTGGCTTGGTGATACATTGGCTATCATACATGTCTTGGAATTGCCAATGAAAGAGTCCTTTAGCACCTAGGGTTCAAAGGAAAAAAAAAAAGGGTTCTTAGCAGTTCATGTCCCTTGCACATCCTGTAAATTAGCAATTATATACAGAAGAAGTTCAACATGAGGTAGTCTTTTTTTTTTTTATTAAATGTAGTTCTCTTGTCTCAGTCTGTCTTGCCTTTATTTGTTTACTGTTTAAAATGAATACAAGTATTAATCAGGGCTCTGAGCAAGCCCGTGTTCCAGATGCCTTAAGGGTGCCAATATGGTTTGAGGAATAAAGCAGATGTTACAGCGGGAATAAAGAAATATTGATGAAAGCTCCCAGGACAGTAACTGAACAGAAGATGCAAGATTGGTTTCAGACTGGGTGGAGATGGATGGTAGCTCTATATGAGCCTGAAAGGTGGTGTTTGGGGTTTTGTTTGGTTTTAGCTTTTGGCTTTTTTCTTTTTTTCCCATGCCAGTCCCCAGCTTCAGCTGGAGGAAATTGGCAGTTGGCTTTAATTCTGTGATTACCTTTTCTGCAAATTAAAATTTGCAGAAGCTATGCATTTCCTCTTACTCAAGAGAGGAAGCAGTTACTGATCTATGCCATCTATTTATTTATCTATTTTCTTGTTTGTTTATTTTCGTCCTCATCAGGGAAACCTCTCCTCTTGCCTTTCTGCTCATTTTACCTGAGTTAATTTGCTTTGCCGGAAAGGAGTATGCGTGTGTTCCTGATCCAAGGCCCGAATGCACTCCTTTAGCTACCAAAAGGAAGAAAAAACAGAAGGGAAAAATAAATGTTATGCACTGGCAAGCAACTGAACTGTATCAAACCAAACCTACACATGTCCTGTGCCATCTTTGACTCCTGCTATGTGTTGTCCCTTGCAAGGTCAATTTGTGCCCTGCTTGATGGCTCTGTGGGCTATACCAAACCAAGGAGCTGGGTAATCACACACATTTAGCACACTTAGAGTTCCACAGAGCTGCTGCCTGTACCACGTCTAACTAGTCTGAAGCCAGACTGGGTGTAGCCCAGCTTGCAGGGTAGGTGTACCCAAAGGGCAGAGCTTTTTGAGCTACATCTCTTATTTTCTTTCTTCTGGAGATAACAGATTACTGTATTGTCATGGTGATACTGCCATCAAGCATTTACAGCCCTTCTACATTCTACAAACTCCCACTTAAAATTACACTTATTTCTCACTTTTACAGCATTTTATTAAAAACTGCACCTGTAACAAGTCAGAGATCAAACTATTATAATTTTTTGTCTGCCTCTCATAGTTGCAATGTCTGAAGATCTTCCACTTGAAAACAACATGAATATTCAAACCAGCAGCAGACTTCAAATCTCATGGGTTTAAAGGTATGAAGAGAGTATTATGATCATTGAGGCCAGAGCTAGGTTCTACAGGCTGCAGGTTATGAAGAATTAGTCAAAGATGCCTTTTATAGTTGATTCAGTCACTACTTGTAGACTGCCTAGGTATTTTCTTAGTTTCACACAATACCAAAAATGTACAGACTCTGATTTTAAAGTTTCTTTTAAAAGAGTTTCATGGGCTTACACTCAGGATTCTCAGGAATCACAGAATTGTTTAGGCTGGAGAAGACCTTTAAGATCAGACTTCTTTCTATTCAGGTCCCAGCTCCCTGTGACACTCAGTTATTCACCAGCAAGTACTCAAGAAAGCATGAAGTACAGAAACACATTCAATTCACAGGCTAATTCCCAGCACAAATACTAATATTCCAGTGCAGGAAAAAACTCTGTGCAAAAGAACATTTGCATTCCCAAAACAGAGCGAGCCACCTCCTATTTACAGCAGACTAAGAGGTACAGTTGTGTGCACTGACTTCTGCACTGCTGGCTCATACCCAGGAACCTGTATCACCTTCAGCCTTGCTTAGAGAAGCCCCTGGTCACCATTGAGCTTTGCTTGTTTGCATCAAAGGAGGTGCAAAGCCTGCTGCAGCATTTACACTTACAGGCACTTCTGCTTTATCTTAGATGGCATTTTTCTGCTCCATTGTCCCTCTTTGTATGACTGTGGGCACTTACAAAAGACAGTTTGCCTTAAGAGTGCATTTCTTCCTGTTCCTTCCTCCCCACACATAAATTGCTAGTTTTTATGCTCTTAAGTCCTTTATTCCTGATTTGAAAGAGAAGCCTGAGTTCAAGTGATGAAAATAACTGGCAGGAACAGATGTGCTTTTGTGAAACAAATATGGCAAATTCCAAGCCAGCATTCTTTAGAAGTAGAGGGACAAAACCTTCTATATAAAATATGAGACACTTATTATACTACACCTAACATTCTCCATGCTATGTTTACCTGTCTGGCTGTAAGAATGGATTAAAAATACTTAATTTTCATCCCAATATATCTTCTTTCTTAAATTGTTTTTCACTCACAAAACAAATTACACTGAACACACTTAGTACCTTGGTTATTTTTTCCCCTTCGTGGAATACATACATACATTATTCTGTGGTTCATTTTTATCCTACAACACATGCTAGTAATTAAATACAAAACCTTCCCCAGCCATGATAGTATCTTACTGCCAAAAGACTTTGGTTTATTTCTGCTCCTTCCATTTTTGTTTGTCGATCCGTGTCTCTGGCATCAGCTGCCCTTTCACTGCCAGCCAAGTCAATGAATGATATCCTAGAAAAAAAACAAAGTTGGAATTATCTTAGGGGCTTTTTTTTCCCCCTCTTCGTTTTTTCTTCATTAAACCAGCAGGCTGCAACACATGGCATCAGAAGAGTGATTAGAAATGACTACTTTTGAACAACAAGAAGCATCCACTGGAAACATCTGAGACACCAAAATAAGCACAGCATCAGGAACAGTGTCAGAGCATCTCAACATTAAATACTAGGAAGTGTAGTTACATGTGATGACAGTGCTCCACAGTTTAATGGATAAGCTGTATAAAGTGCAACACATTCATCTCTGGAGATAATCACTGTGTTTGTAGTTTCCTAAGTATGCACTTAAAGGAAATTGTGTCTTGATTTCTCCTTCCAGGTAAATCAGAAAACAGCCATGTGACATGGGAATTTGAGACAATAGGAACAGAAATTTCCAGTGTTGCAAGTAATACACTGAGCTTTCAGTGATCCCTGTCTGTTTTTTCCACAAAAGCCCATTACTCCCTTTCACATTCCCTAGCTCTGCTGCCAGCTGCTGTACTGACTGTTGCACTGTATCTTTGTCTTTGTCCTTCCTCTTTTTCTGCAACAGCCCTGACTTCTTTTTTAGGCCCATCTTGGCACCCTTTCCTCACTCCAGCCCCACCTCCCTTTCAGACACACAAAACCCCCCCAGTCCAGATGCCACACCCACATAACCTCTACACTTTTATTTCTAAGCCTGCCTGTTCTGTCTTTTCCTCTCTTCACTGTTTGTGGTGCTCCAATTTTGCACTGTGTTCAAAATTAGATCCTGGGAAAGAAGACTGTGGTAGCTAATGGAAGGTTGTGTCAGCAGGATTTTGTGACATTCAGCAGTAATGTAGATACACAGACTTTTTTTTCTCAGACCTATTTCTTGGGGTTGTTTAGTCTGGAGAAAAGATGACTGAGAAGAGGCACAATTAGTTTTTGAATACATAAAGTGGAAGCCACAAGAGTAAGTAAACTGCTCTTTCTGTCTGCTGCAGATAGCATCAGAGTCAGACACTCAAATTATCAGGGAGGTTTATGTGAGGTACTCTCATTCTTCTGGCCAAAGGCAAACATCTGTAATGCAATCATCTCCACCTGGGTTAATCATCCCACACTCCCTTTGTAGTCAATTACAGGACAGAAATGCTTTGAGGGGCAAATGCATCTGACCTAATTTAGGTCACTCTGCAGGGATCCCAGAAGTGACAATTTCATTCTCCTGACTTCAAAGGTGATGAGTTCACATGTGGGTACGTCCACTGCAGGCATCTGCCTTTAGCCAAATTAAACACTGAAGATGAGGGGATGGATTTGATTGTCAAACTCCTTCACTGGTAATTTGTACGAACAATTGACAAAGCTCTTACAGATGTGCTTAAAACATTCTCCTTGGAAACAGAAAAAGGACTGTGGAATTTCTCAAAGTCCATTTTAACCCTATCTTCTAATTTAACACACACTCATGCACTAACACCTCCTCTTTGCCTCTTGGATGTCCCTGGGCTTGACATCAGCCCTGAGCACTTCTGCTTCTGGTCTTACCTTCCAAATGCCCTGTTGGCTGTGTCTTTAATTTGAATTTGGATGATGGCATGAGATCGAGAGGAATCTGAGTTGACTCCAGTAGCTCCTGTGCTACGTTCTTTTCCACCCTTCAAAATCACCTGCAAGATAAGGGGCACAAAATCCAAGTGAATTGTAAATAAAAACACAATCTCTCAGAAAGAGATCTTGTCCTCCTAAGATGAGGAAACATTGTGAGGAAAGGTTCATTGCAGCTTTAAAATTTGGTGCAAGGCAGTAAAGGCAGACTGGATTCCTTCCAATATTTCTTTCAGAGCTTGGACTTGCTCACAGTGACACTACAGAGCTTACAGAGCACACTGCAAGTAAGAAGCTGTTGCATCACACACTCACTTAGATTTGCAAAATATCCAAATTACAAAATTAAATTCTTTCTTACATTGCTGGCATACTTTTGTAATACTGTAGACACAACGTAAGAGACTCATGAGACTGACCATTTGTTGTGATTTTTAAAATTTCATTTTCTGTTGTAGTAGATGAGTACATTTATACAGAAAGTTCACAAAAAATATCAAGTGCCAAAACCTTTCTAAATTTCCATAACTAAAAAAAATTATGCCAGAGTAAGGAACAAAGTTAAAAGATTAATTATACTCGATACAACAATAAAAAAAGAAAACAAGGGAAAAAGGCAAGGCAGAAGAACAAAGACTCTTTCAAGATACAAATCTGCGCAATTCTTTTTTCGAAACTTTGAAGGACTGTTGCAGGAAGTCTAGCATTAACTGCAGCAGGGCATTCATAGAACAGTCATTAATTTTGCTTCTGATTGTAAGAACAAATTAAAATATTGCCTAGCAAAATCAATACATTCTCAGCTGATAAATGTGAATTATTCATGATTTTCAGTGGCCAATTCTCAACAAGCAACGTAACCAACCACTGCAGCTCCCAAGCTTTATATCAGTGCTAAGTGCAGATAATTTCTGAATCACAGCCAACATCAGTTGAGTAGTGAGTAACTAGGGATGTGCTCAAAGCTCTTTCCATATAACTGTTGTGGAATACTCAGAAGTTCTGAGTCAAGCCAGTGGCACTTCTGTGTTCAAAAGGGCCTGTGAACAATCTAATCTTTTTCCCCCATGATATCTGTAAGAATGAAGTAATTTAATAGCTCTTCTGTGTGTGGAATGTGATAATACTGAGGAATTCTATATCAACCATATAGCAAATTTGCACTCTAACTTGCAGAAGCATCACCAGCTTGTCCTGAAGCTTGGAGTTAATGGGAAGATGAAGAGCTAAATTAAGTGCAAGATAAGTAGACAACACCATGCCAATTTTAATGAGTCAGTTACAGTATCAGGCACTAGTAATCGACATTTCCTTACCAAAAAAAGGAATTAAACTATGCAAAGTCAGGCTAAATAGAAAGTAGATTTAATCAGCTTACTTGTACCAGGACAATACAGAAAATTTGCCAGTGTCCTTTTAGGGTTCAGCCAGGTAGGGACGGAAAACTGAAGCCTTGCTCATGGTGAATGAGCAAAAAAGATCTTAATTTTAATTGGCTGTTATCATGCACACACATAAACAGTGTTTTAATCCTAATTCAGACAAATATCTCAATCTTAAGTATTTTCTAACTTTAAAATTTATATAAAAATATATGTAAATATATAAAAATATATATAAATATATAAAAAAAAATATAAATATATTTGGCACAGAATTGTGCCAAATCCACAGATCTTTTATATACAAAAATCTAAGTTCATAGAACCCCGAGATATCATACTGGGAGAAAATACATATCCAGCTTTCAAGGTCCCTTAGTGGGACACTATTTCATTTCTGGAATCTTTCCCTAAGGAATGGCAGCAGAAGTGACAGCTGAGAATCAACTGCTTGCATGTGGCTAACATAAATAACAGCTTAATGAATAAAGGCACTTTTAATAGTGCCCCTTGGTACTCTGCTGGGGTTGCCAATTTCAGGGCCCTTAACAGGAACATACACTTTTGCCACACACCAGATAATCTCTGTAAGTGACATGCCTTGCAAATCAGCCAATCGGGCTGCAGAAGACAAAGAACGAATCCCCAACATTACCTCCAACAGCTGATCTACAGAATCCACCTGAACCTCTTGCAGTCCAACAATGTGAACAACGTGCTTCCCATCTTCTCTTGCAAAAAGTCTGAAAAGAGAACAATGCAGAAAGGAGATTTCTGAAATCTCAGAAAGCAGCAATGAAAACACACGTCCGTGCCATGACACTAAAAATCAAGCAAGGCTACTGACTGGGGAGAGGCCCTGCTGTCATTCATTTCTTTTCAGAGCTGAAGAGGTACTTCATTTATAACAAGTACAACTGACATTTCACTGCTAAAGAGACATTACCAGTGCATTTCTGCTAGTTCAAGAATATAATAAAGCAGGGAAGTGAATTACCACGTTTATATTCTAGAGTTACTGTCTCTCTTTAAACTACATCTCAGGCTCCTCTAAGTCCTCCTCAGACTAAATTTGGCTCTGTTCCTATTCTCAGGATTTTTGCACAGGATTTTAAAGCAGCTCCTAAAGCCTTAGAGTAGTATTTCAGCATCACCTACAGAGGCTTGCTGGGCTGAGTCACTGGGCTGCCAGGTAAAGGTGCCCAGGGAGAAGATGAGCAGGCTCTGCAGAGTCAAGCAGGTGGGAAATCAACAGGATCTTCAGAGACTGGACTGGCAAGAGCCAAATCCCCAATGGCACAGCAGGAGGGATAGCCAGAGCTTATGTTTGACCAGGGAGAGGCAGGGACTCCACAATGGTTGTCACAAGACAGGCTGTCCAAAGAAGTTGTGGATGTCCCATCCCTGGAAATGTTCAAGGCCAGGTTGTATGGGGCTCTGAGCAACCTGGTAGTAGAACCTGTCCCTGCCCAGGGAAGCAGGGGTGGAACAAGAAGATCATTAAGGTTCCTTCAACCCAAACTGTTCTGTGCTTCTAAGATAGGAACTTCTGGCCACAAGAAGCTTGTTTGTCTACCTATGAATGTTCAGCTATTATCTTATTACAGTATAAGCAAGAGTCTGAGCTTGTATCTCAAATGTAAGTCCTTAATTTTTCCCAAACAATAAACCAGAAGTCCCCATCAATGTCACAGTATTTACTGTCAGATCCTGCATTCCTCCCTAAGTAGCTCCTAGGAACAACCCTAATTAAATGCGTAACATTTACTATAAATGCTTACATGTTCAATGTAATTGCATGAAAACAGTAACTGATTTCCAAACGGTAACCAACTGATTCACAACCACAGGCTTATAATAAAACATGTTTTTATTTAAATACCTTTTCCTTCCATTTAGCAGGTCATAAAGCTGTCCACAATAGATCTCGTAAAAACTGATCAGAACAGTAAGATCTTTCCTGGATGGTGATGCTTCCAGGTGCCTAAAGATGTCCTTGGCAGCCAGAGCATAGAGTCCTGGGTTCCGGTGATTCCCTATCATGGTGTAAGTCTTGCCAGCACCAGTCTGCCCATATGCAAAGCAAGTTGCATTGCCTCTGTAAAGACAATGTATGTGTTTAGTATCACATTGGATTCATTCATATCTATTAAATAATATTCTGCAGTGTTGGTATCTATCTATAGTGGCCCCTTAGCAATGAGATTTGGGTTGCTATCCTCTATGGGAAACTGCAGAAGACTTAACAATGATTTCCAAGTAGACCCTATGGAGATCTGATGTGGCACAAGGTGCTGGCTCTCTTCCTTTCTCTTCCTTTCCCTGACCCCCTTAAAAAAAAGACTTTGTACCTGGCTCAGTACCCGTGGCAGAGAAATGGGTAAAAAGGTGTGGCTCCAGTAATCACAGTGAACAATTTCATGCCAGTTTAGATTGGCTTCACCATGGTGTCAGATTAGACTAATGCCAGCAGGAGAGATGGAAAAGTAAGGGGAAAACTGAGAAAAAAATAGCATAATCTCTTCTGGTGGCATTACTGGATTAGCTGTAATGTGAATTGTGGCTTTAGTGATTATTACACAGCAAGGTACAAGCCTCATTCTCCTTTTCACTTTCTGTTTCTCAAGAGCATGATACTCTGTCTCTGTTGATGACACCTGGAGATTTTCAGTAACAGAATAATCCATTTTGTTAATTTTCAGCATAGATATGTAATCTTTGCCTTCAAAGACTCAAAAATGTAATTATATTCAAGATCATTACCCTGCATGGAACTAAGATCTCTCATGTAAAGCCACCATCAATTTCCCATTAATCAGGACATATGTATTTATGATTAAACCTCTAAGTAAATATAACTCGGTAAAATAAAAATAAATCACAAGGCTATTAATAATTTCTATTGCCTTGTGAACTATACAAATACAGACAAAAATATCTCTCAGCAGTCTCAGGAAAAAGGTAACATTATTTTCTCTTCAGATGAGTGTGCTCTATCACACATGAGCCTTTGTTAGACTGAAGATTAGCCTTTAGAAATCCTGGGACACATTTTTTAATTCTAGGCTGCCCATGCTGTCTCTTTGTTGCACCTGAGGTTCAATTTAACCTTCCTCTGTAATTGAGATTTGTCGCCAAGTGTAAAGAAAGTTTATCCTGATTTATTTTTGTCAAAATTGCAATCAAAGATATTCTGAAAGTGGGAAGGTATGTGGCAAACGTGAAATTAATGTATGTTTCAAAAGATGAAAAGCATAAAGGAAAATTCAGGCAATATATAAAATTGGAAAACAACAAGGCAAAAAATAACAAATGTAAGCACTGATGCCCTACCCGTTAAAAATATGCTGAATAAGAGGATAAGCTGTCTTCATATACACATCCTCATTGGTACATGACTCCCCAAAGACTTCATCAAAATAAAAGACATGCTGAAAAACAAAGATGGTCTTTACATGAGACTGAATACGTTTCATTTCCCCTACAAGCCCATTCAAAGGTAAAATGAAATAACAGAAGTCTTTCCAGTGAATTCAGGCTTTGGATTAGTTACAGAGTGATCTAGCACACTTAATATGCAGCATGACCTATGGAGGAACACACCAATCAAGAGATTCAGGGTAGGGAAAAAAAAATGAAGGGAAGAAAAAACGC
This sequence comes from Aphelocoma coerulescens, assembly GCF_041296385.1. Lineage (NCBI taxonomy): Eukaryota > Metazoa > Chordata > Aves > Passeriformes > Corvidae > Aphelocoma > Aphelocoma coerulescens. The sequence goes on from NW_027184085.1 coordinate 8,769,123, forward strand.
CTCGATTTCCCATCATTCTGAAGCATAACATACCAGACTCTTTTAATAAGAAAAAAAAAGCGCTAATTAAAGAAAACCTATTCATTAAATGAATCAGCCTACAGATGTACAGTCAGAGTGTAACAGTAAAAAGAATGGAGAGTCAACTCTTGACTCTCTCAAAATTAGTTCTCACTTGGGACTAAGTTGTGATTAATTGCCTCTGTTCTTAAAAAGTTTCGTGCCAGAGAAGACAGAAGCTGTTCCTAAGCAAAGCTGGATTGTCTGAACTCAGAAGGGGGCAAGAAAACCAAAACTTCCTACACTCCAGATCAGACTCAAAGAAGCAGGATCTGTGGAAATGATGCAGCATGTGTCCCACTGTAAAAAGTGGCACATGAACCAGGCCTGAGAGAGCTCTAAACTGAATTTCTACCCGATACAAACAGTTGTTCCTAGGGCCCAGATTGTAAAAATAACACCCAGGAGAACGAGAATGGCTTGCTGCCTCTACAAATCAGTTCTGTTTGTGGTGCTGTCTGTCACAAGTGAGAATTTGAACTATGACAGCACAAAGTATTTGAGATTAAGAAACAAAGACCAAAAGGGATCTTAATTTTCAAAAGCATTTGAGAAAAAAGTAAGGGAGGGGATGAGGGTGTATATGATTAATTGAAACAGACCTACAGTGTTGAAACAGTGGAAAGGGAACTCCTCACTGAAGTACCCTGGAAAGCCATCAGCGGGCATTTCTCCCGCAGCAATGGCATGTAGCAGAGGGTTTATTTTGCCACATACAAAGAAAGCTGCAAGAGACATACTTCTAGAGCTTAAAATTCTGTGCTCAGGTTTTCTGGCACAGGCTGGCATAAATCAGAGTAATTCAAATATAGACAACTCTGAGCTAAAAGAAAAGCCCACCACCTATTTCAGTATAAGAAATACTAACAGTCTTTTTCTGTTTTCCCTCATGGAAAGTCCAAGCACAATATGCTTTAGCTTTCCATGAAAGTAACTGGCCCATAAACACAACATTCAGTGGAGGATGTTACCTGTAAAATGTACTGTGTAAGATCAACTGCTTCCTTCTTCTCGTGGAGAAGTAGGGTTTCTTTATCTCTCACTGTGATGATATTAACCTCACCACGTCTCTGTTCCCTCAGGCAGAGAGGACGTTTTCGGACACACACTCTGATTTTTTCGCTCTCTGTCCATGGAGTCTCTTTGTCAGAAGTATTGGATCTACAACAATAGCAGAGGTCCACATTTTAAAATCAGGTTACGAAGAATCTAGAATATGCTTGAATTTGTTACTTTTATCAGATAATGTTTCTGTCTTTAATGCTTACCAAAAAACTCTGTAACACACCTCACCTCATTTTTACATGGTGTATTTTCTGACACTTTTTTCTAAATAGACAGATGCTTTTTGTGCACTTCTGTTAAAAGAATAGTTCTGTTTGTGCAGCTACACTCCTGAACTTGTTGCTGGACTGACATATTTGCAGTTGTACACAAACATGAGATCGAAGCTGGCATAATATACAAGTTACCATAATGAAATTGAATCTTGCTGAAATTATTTGCACTCATGATTAGTCACTTCATTAAGGTCATTTCATGTTTCATTGATTAACCTGCTGTGTACAGCATTTTGTGAGTAGAATTGGCTTGAATTTAACCAAAATATATTCCTTACTCTCCCTTCTTCAAGCTGTCTTCAGCCAAATCAGTAATGATTTTCAGCCTGGATTTGCATTTTGAATAATCAAGCCCCAACTTGCCCAAAAGCAGTGTTTCTGCCATGCTGTCCAAATGCCTAAATCTCCTAGCATAGCAACTGAAAACTCACATATATCAGTTGTCTAATAAATTGTAACCCACAAGTTACTCAACATCTCATTCCATCCGCAGGCTTGTGGTATCACTGCTGTTGTGCTCCATGACTCCCCAGGAGCAGATGAAATGCAGATTTAAATCTCAAGATGTGGTCTTCGAAGACCACACATGAGCAATTTTTACTTGTCACTGGAGTTCCTTTAATTTTAGTACAGCTTTCCTGTGCAGCCCAGGATCAAGCCCTGCATTTAGATGGAAAATTCTTTCCTCGGAAAAGAAAGGCAATGACACTTGAAATAAGATGCTTCATAAGCTGGTGTGAGCTTATGTATATCACTAGACACCAAATGTTGTCCAACAAATGATCAGAAGCTCTGAAGTTTAATTCTCATGCCAGAGGGTGTATTTGGTGACCTGGAGCAAGAGCCTGTTGTGCTCGAAGACTTTGAAGCAGAAAGGATTGCAATATTTGGAGAAAGGAAAAACTGAAAACTTAGAGGCTATGTCAATGAGAAAAAAGAATAAATTCTCTCTAGTACAGGAGCACATTTTGTTGACAATATTTTTAATGGGAATAGAATGCATGTTAATTCCACAGGCTGAACCCAAAGTTTATATTTCCTACTAACTCTTTTAAAATATAAATTGTATTTTATAATAAAATGGTTTTTCATTACTAGGAAAAAAAATCAAAAGTCTTGACACAGATCATTAGGAACCTGATTAAATAATAGGTCAGAAGAACCATTGTGCCTTTGCAAAATCAAGCTATTTGCTATGGGCAAGTTCAAAATAAATTTGAACATATTAAAAGAGCTCTTTATCTTTCTGCCATCTGAAATCATGTCCGTGTTTTCCAATGCTTCTCATAGATGAGACTAGATTAGCCTTCACAGTGGTCAAATCACAAGGTGACATGGGAATGGATGGATTCAGTAAAGCAGTTAAGCATTTGCAAAACAGGAATCACAAACCCAAGTGTAAGCATGCTACGCCAAGCCTGCCTGAAATGCACAACTCTCCACAAGAGAGTTTCTCTCTCGAGAGTTTCTCTCGCGAGAAAATTAAGTTGAGGCATATCAGGAGGAGGATGCAGAAAGCTGACAAGATGAACCATAATGCTAGGCACAGAAGAACGTGCTTACAAGAGAACACGGAAAGGAAGTGAGAACAATGAAGAACATGACTCTTTTGCAGGATTGAAAATCCTTAACTCCTCTAGCTGAGCCATTAGGTTTTATATTTCATCATTTTTTAATTTTCCAAAACTATAAATCCTGTCCTTTTAGCTGCATCTTGGCTCAACTTCCAGAAGAGACAGAGAATGCACCAGGCTATCAATATATAATTGGAGGTTAGTGCACTTTTCCAGAAAGTGGGAATGATTTTTTTTTTCCAGCCAAGGGAAGTTATAAACTTTTGTCTTGCATTTCACAGTTTGAGTGCTCTACTTACTAAGTCACCTTAGTACTTTTCCACTGTGGCAGCAGCATCTATCCCTCCAGGCTCTGTGCACTCTTGGTGGGAGTTGTAATTGACACCTCAACTCCATAGATCTTTCCCTGTACATCTTTCCCCACAGCTTTTCCAGACCATAACTTTATAAAACTACCTCCCTTCATTGCATTTTAACCACCATGACTGCATTGCAACAAGCTAGATACTGGTATTATGTGTGCAGAGGTGTATGTGCTCTGCTACTGAACCAGGAAAAAAATATCTGGTGCTTTAAAAATGTTGCCAGGGTAGGTTTACCAGTGGTTCACAATAACCACAGCCCCTCCAGTACCAAACACTGGGAAAAGTATGGAAGTTACAGATCATGTGCCTAAGGAGCAGCTGCAAGGCATCCCTCTCACCAAGAGGTCTGTAACCCTCCCCAGCTGTATTCATTCCGCTTCCTTTTAAAGCTTCAGTTCAGAAATTTCTTTATAAACAAATATAGCCGTCACAGCCTGTATCCTTTCTGTTGGGAAAAGCTTGACAAATTTAACAACAGGCAATGCCATATTTTGGAAAGCAAATGTTTTAAAAGATCGTCCCATGGAAAGAAAAAGATTGGCTCAAATACTGAGAAAACAAAGCATTAAGTACTGAAAGACAATAAAAACTATTCTTAGACAACCTTGGTGAGTAGCAGCTGGTCAAATTCAGATGATTCCTTCTATAAGACCTGGAGAGTTGCAAATGCTTATTAATATCTCTCTTGTCTGTAAGACTTTGCATTGCTCTGTAGTGCTTGGATTTGCTTATTTGGAGGTGAGGAAGACAGATTATGCACCACAATTAAGAAAGAATTAATTATGACTAACCCAAAGCATTAGCAAAATAAAGGTGACTGATTATTACCTGATACAGGAATGAGGTAGCCCGTAATTATACCCTGAAATGTGAGTTACTCTTTGTACAATAGGAGCTTCAGAATCCCCCAGGAGAGGAGCAATATCATCAGAAACTGTTGGACAGTTCAGGTCATTTTTTGTACCTATTCCAGGAGTATTTAGGTCTCTTCTAGTTAATCTGACTGGTTCTGAATCGTGTGGTGGGATGTGTCCCAGAATTTCCCCTACACTGTTCTTCTCTTCATTGGCACTGAAATCAGGTGAACAATATAATGCAGATTCAGAGTCCTTAACTGTTCCATCATTTTCTTCACAGAAGGATTCAAAACGCAGCTGTCTGCGGGGACCTGATCTGGTCACCTGAGGCTGAATGAAAAGGCCACGTGGTTGAAAATCTTGCTTGCTTAAGTCTGCAATGTCTTCCTGTTGCATAATTTTGATTATTCTAATGAGCTGAAAAAGTCGCTTGCAGTCACTTATGTCTTGGACCCCCAGTTTGGTGTAATCTTCCATGGAAACTTTGGCAAGTTCATCAATTTTCTGAAGACCAAAGGCAGCAAAGTGGGGATAGTATTTTTCAAGTTCTGCCTCACAAAGGCATTCATAAAGGCATGATGCCATCTTCAACCTAGAAGTTGATAATAAATATTAGAATCATATGAAACATCACATCTGACAAAGTTACTAATGAAGAAACTGCACATTTTCTGATGTCATTACCTTAGGCTAGAAGCTTGTTTAACTCCAAGTTTACCATACACTAGACTGACAAACACTACAGAAAATAGCAATACCAACAATAAACTAAAACATGAAATAAATATTTCATCCACGAAACTATATTTTAAAATTATATACAATACACAACAATGTGTAAGAAATGCACAAGGCAATTATTACTCACTGCCACAGAGTTCCTACACGCCTGATGTCTACTTGATGAATGCCACAGCTACTGAAACCCTGTCCTCAAGCTACAGAATGTAAAATGCCTAATTTTAGACACTCAATTTAATATCAAGGCATGTGGTCTAATGTGGTTCAGCTACCTCTGGTTAACTAACCAGAGGAGAAAAAAATTGCACTTGTCCTCACCTCAAGCTGGCTTATTAAGACCATTTATCTTACAGCTGAACTATAGCAAAGTTATAGTTTTGTTATGTAACTTTCTCTTTTATGTCATGAATCCTGTGAGCATTTCTGAGTCTCCTTGACAGAAAAACCAAAAAAATCATTCTGCAAAATCTGAAACACAGCATTTCTCTAAATCTATATATGCCACTGGAACGCCACCCTTGCATTCTTGGGAAACCCAAAAAGAAACATGCATCATTGAAAAGTATGCCCCAAATCCCCCAACTTCTTCATTTATGTCTTACTGGCAACACATGGTGCAGCTGTCTGTATCCCAAAGGATTCATATCTGCAGATATTTTTACATGTTCCATAAAACACAGAAATGATAGCACTTCAAGTATCTGTTACCCACTGCTATCTCATATCTTTGTTCAGTCTAGGACCTTAACAAACACTCCTCTTACTCATGTTTGGAGATCACAGTAAGACTCAGCAAAACCAAGTTATTGAAGTTTTCCTCCCTGTAGTTCAGGGTAGATTCTTTGTGAGCATTTTCAAGGCTCTCTACAATGACATTATATAAGAAAATAAGGTCACCGCCAAATTTGAGTCCATATCATTAATTAATACATGATGTTGAAGTAACAACAATAAAATCATAAAGATTAATATATTAAAGTGCTGACTGTGTAAGATATTACAGAGGCCAAAATGTGCAGTAGAGAACATTTAAAATGACTGAGAGTCTATGTTTTAGGTAAAATTATGAGATTCAACAACAACAAACTCCAAGGCCAAAAAATTCATATGTAAGTGAATTTATTTAATGTGTATGTAATGTGATTCTGAATCCTGAGGTAAAGTCAGAGTCACTATTGAGGCTGCTGGATCCTGGGAGGGGGAAATCAAAACTTACAGAGAGGATAGCAAACCCAGAGATCAGGGAGACTAACTGTGACTTGTGTACAAGGGTTTCACAAGCATTCACAACTTGCTGAACTTCTCTAACATATAAAAACACACAGGAACCTGAGACTTCATTTAAAGAATTACATTTTGGAAAAATTCCCCTTCTTACATAAGGTAGCTTAAAATGTAAAACCAGTACAGGTGCTGTGCAACTCTCTGTATGCACTGCCATGGGAAACTGCTTCTGTTTGATCAAAGGAGCAGCTGGAACTCAAGGCCAAGACACCAATCTCAGAAGTGCTGGGAATCTGTTAAAGACAAAAATAATCCAATCACTTTATTTTGTCTACCCTCTATCGTATCCTAGATTACACCTACATATTTATATATCCTTAAATTAAATACAGAGTGTCCAAAGACTCTAATTCAGTGTTAACCTCTGTTCAAATTATAATAGTGAACACAGGAGAGAGAAAAAAGAATAAAAAGGGAAACAATGGAGACACTTTCTAAAAAGGAACAGCAGACAAGGGGAGAGAATAACGAATTTGAAGGTCAAGGTTCTAATTAAAAATGAAACAATATATTTAAATAGCTAGAAATAACAGGTTGTTATTATATGGAGTGACACGTCAGAAGAATTCTCAGCATTAGGAAAATCCAAGTAATGTAGGTAATGCAGAACATACAAGAGCCATGTAAGCAGCTCTCCGTGGCTAATTGGCTAAGGCTCTGTGCCATGTGAAAGCAACTAAATGGCTTCTTAATGAGACCTGGTGTCTTAATGGGAGCTGAGATCTGCCTTCCCAGATATAATGAATCTTACTAAGATTTATTATTACTAAGATCTAAGTGGTTTCAGGGAAAACTCCAGTGACTCCTCATTGACAGGACAGCAATTTCACAAGCTAGGAAAACAAAATGTTCACTAATAAAGGAGTAACAAATTAATTAAGCATGGAAATAAAATTAGGGGTTGGCATAAGGAAGGATTCCAGCATTTCTGATCACTTTAAAACTCAAGACTAGAGAATTGCTGAAATATTTTGTGTGGTTCAAACATGAAGGACCTCAGGGAAAACTGCAATTGACAGTGAAACTCTTTTCACCTTTCAATTGTTGATGTTCTAAACAAAGGGATATCTTTCTCCCCATTAAAAGAATACTTTAATTCATCCAACCCTGTAGAGATCCTTGCGTCTGAAGACGCTTTTCCTAACAGATACATAATTCTTCAAAATAAATTGGCCTTGTGAAAACTAAGAGGAGGTTTTCAAGAATCCTAAATTGTTAATGCCATCTTCTGGCAAAAGTAACAGCCAGCATTTCTTCAGTTATTTGTTTGTTCACCCATGAGAACAATGTGTCATGGGGCAGAAAAACATAGCACTCTTCAGTGTGGTATTTTCATATCAAAACAAGGTCTTGTTCCCAAAACCAAAGATATGGGTGGCTTCACTGAAAATAGGGTTGAGATAAAAGACTAGGACTTCTTGAAATAGTTGGGTATTACGTATTTTGAGAAAGAGGTGAGTGTGGAGGTATAATTCTCCATGTGCACCCAGCCTGCCATCTCTGTGTGGCAAACATGAGTTCTCTACAACTGACTTCTTATGCCAAGACGTTTTACAAATATCTTAAAAGGCTTCCAGATGCTGATAATGGGTAAGTATTTGTTGTAAAAATCATTAGAATTATATATAAAGGGACCAGCTTTAGCCTCAGAATTAGATTTCAGCTTGTCATCAGAGAACTCATCCTCAGCTTCAGTATTAGAGGTTTTAAAGGTCATAAAGCTGATAAAAAAAAGTCAGGTGTAAATAACAGAAAGGAGTGGTTACAGTTTTCTGTCTTGAAGGAAATTAACTTACAACAGAATTACGCTCTAGGAGCTGACTCTCCATCTTAAAATGCTTTTACTTATTAATTACCTCTCACAAGATCTCTTCCTTCTCAGTGCACTTTTCAAGGTGGAGGAAAGGTCTTCAAAGATAGTCAGGGAATGTTAATCACTGTGTATAAAATAAATGATGTAAAATCTCCATTGAGATTATTTTAAGAATAAAGCAGCCTTGAACTACTATATCTTGATCCTTATTAACTTCTGATATATTAAAGATCTCAGCACCCCATTCACTTGAATAACCCTCCCATGTCCTGTTATCCCACTGTAGCTCACTGATACTGACCTGACAGTTTTAGATGGTTTCCACTGACAGTCCTGAGTGTCACCACTGAGAAAGAACACAAGTGTCATTATATCCATTCTTTACACTAGAGAAATAAAGTGAAGAAATCTTATGTGACACTCTTACAAATGCAAACTATACATTTTGTCCTGCATATAATCTAAGGTAATCACTCTGAATCATAAACTCTGGCCTGATCATTAAATAATTTTATTAGTCATGATTTTCAAGAGTATTTGATAAACATAGAAACTGTTAAGGGGCATACAAAACATAAACACCACCTTATTTTTCATGTAAGCCATCTTGCTCTACAAGTACCATACAAAATTAAAGCTAAGGACTTTAAAAGTTCATAAATGTTTGTAGCAGGTGGGTGTTTCCTCGCCTGATAGCAGCTACAGCAACATACTGTACTCATTACTTGCAACCATTTTACCCCAAAAAAAGTTTCAGCACTTCAGCACAGGTTCTATTCATGCCATAGAATTTGCTGGTTTTTTGAAATACAGAAGCAAAGAATGAATGGAGAAAGGGAAATGTATTAACTCATGTCACTACTCATCCATCTTCATTCCTTATTCATTTGAACACTAAGCTCTTTTTTTTAAGGTGATCCAGAGCTAAATCTGATTTAACCCTCCAGAAGTGAATGGCTAATTTGCTTTTCCAGAGCACGACACAAAATGCTTTACCTTTAATCATTCTGACCCCATTCCTTGGGAACTAGGACATTCCTGTGAAGAACAGGCAGCAGCTGCACTTTTTTAAGACAAACTCCATAACAAGAGATAATCTGTATTGTAAAATGAGCCCATAATTTTAGTTTAATGCAACAGGTAGGGATCTGTGAAGCCGTGCTTGATGTTGCAGCAGATCCCTTTGGAAGATCATAGGATTACTCTACCCTGCATGTAAACAACATGGCATTAAACGTTCCACTGCTCCTTGGAACAAGTGTTGGGGCAGCCTCTTTTGAAGCTGAAGACTGACAATAGATAACCACTTGCAGCTTGAGTACAGCAAAGAAACTGGAGAGGAGGGAATGTGTTTAATGCTAAAGGAAAACTATTTTACAGCTGGAGCTTGACACAGGCCTGCTACTTGCAGCAACAAGTAAGAAATGGGGGTTTCCTTTGCCACTGGCATACCTCGAGGAAGTTACTAAAACAATTAATGTCATTAAAACTGGCTTACAAAGAACTAAATATTGGGGATTTTTTGCTTCCCCAGAAAGTATTTCAGAGTATTTTTTTCCACTATCCATACTAATTAATGTCATTAAAACTGGCTTACAAGCAACTAAAAATTGGGGATTTTTTTTTTGTTTCCCCACAAAGTATTTCATGGTATTTTATTCTTCTCTCCATACTAAGTATAGCCTGGTGACCTCAGCAGAAGAGGCTCCATCCCGCAGCTGATCCCGACAGCTGCCAGGAACAACAGCTGCATAGAGAAGGGGAAGTGTCCAATATTGGGATATTGAATATTGGAAGTGTCCAATATACAACCACGTGACGAGAAAATGACCCACGAGTTATATCAGGGTGCCAATTATCTGAAATCCGTGCCTGAGCTCCTCCTCCCAGCAGGATCTAACAAACGGCTCTCAAGGTTTCTTTCATAATTTTAAAGTTTTGTTTCATTTTAAAAATGTAAAAAAATATAAAGCACACTTTTATATATTATATAAAAAATATAAAAACTGTATCTTAAATAGTATTTAGGTGTTTTATATATTGTACATAATATATAAATATATATTTCAAAACTGCGTTTACATATTTTACATATAATATAAATTATATACTATCTATAAAATATATAATAGAAAAATATGTTATAAAAATGTCGCAAAACAAACCGCCACGCGTCCAGACTTGCACCGCGTGTCTGAGGGGGGGAACATGTCTCATCCTTCCCCTAGCTGTCCCACCACGGTTTTTCCCCTTCCAGACGCCGGTGGGACCGGTCAGGGTGGTGTCCCCAGAACCCTCCCTGGCCCGGCCGCCCCCAATCCCCTCAGGGCTGGGACCCCCTTCACTCACCGGCCGCGGCACCGCTCGGCGGCGGCCATTAAGCCGCGTCTCCATGGCAACAACGCTTTTCTCGCTTCAAACGCCCGCGCGCAGCCTCGCGCGCACAGCCAGCCAATAAAGAGAGGGGAGAGGGGCGGGCGGGGCGGGTCACGGAGGAGAGAGGCCAATCCGTGGCCTTCCCGGGCATGGGGGCGGGGCCCGAGGGAAGGACGAGAAGGGAGTGGCCACCGCCTGCGCCGCTGCCGCTGCGATTGGTTGAGGCTCACGTCAGTCATGCGTGGTTCCCGCCCGCTGCCGGGCCCGGAAGCAGAGGTGAGGGCGAGGGTCCATGGTGGCCGCTGTGGGGGGGGACGCGTGTCCCCGTTCCCAGTGTCGCCATCCCTGCGCACCGGGGGCGACCCTCTGTGGGCGGGGAGGGGAGGGCAGTGGGGCCGCGTGGCGCCAGGCCCCGGTGGAGGGGGCCTGCTGGGATTTGTCCTTCCCGGAGCGCACGGGAGGTGGTGCTGGTCCCCCGGGCTGGCCCCGGGGCTGTGGGGGCTGGCGGGGGGGTGTTGTCCTTGTTGTGGCTGATCAGGAACTGACGGAGGCGGTTCAAGGGGTTGACCAAAAGAATTAAGCGCCGTCCAGGGGCGTGGTTGGAGGTGAAGGGCTTTCTGCTGTGGTTTCCCGCGTTGGAAGCTGGAGGTATTGCGATGCAGCTCTTGGCGTCCCAGGAAAATACAGTGTTCTATAAAGTTACTATTTACTGAAGTGTGCATCTCTGTAAAAATGCAAGGTTTTGCCCGGAACTGGGAATCGCCCAGATTTTTAACATGGATTACTCATCTCCATTGCTCTCCCTCTTTTTCTCTATAGGACTACTCATCCTGACTCCGTAGCTTATTGCTGGCAATACTTATCACTTAAGAGGTGTGTTCCTTATTGTTTACATAAAATCAGTGCTTAACACATGGCCCAAGAAGCTTTTAGTTTTGTATGACAGCCTTATGTCTAAGAGAGACAGCAGAGAGCCTTTTGTCGTTCATTTTCTCAGTTTTGCCCCTGATATCCTGAGGAGTCCTGTGCACCAGGAATTCTGTCCAGCGCAATTATTTCAGTATGCCAATTTCAGTAATGTTAAGGTATTACCTCTGCACAGGGCCTTTGGATTTTTGCAGTGGAAAAGTTTCAGAGTGTTAATCCGTGGCTTTCCTTTTGCTTTATAGTTTTTCTCCTCTCCCTACAATATGGTTTGTAATCTGTTAGCAGCAAGTAAGTGATATACAGGTCATTTTTTGTGCTTCTTGAGAACATTCTTCTTTTTAAAAAGCATTTATCTAGGTTCTTGTTTCCTTGTTTTAAAAGGAAAGTTTTTTTAGTATTCAAAGGTATGTAATAAGATACAGCAGTTTAATTCTGTAGTAGCATCAAAGGGATGCACAACTTTTTTAGTGTGCTGAGATCTGTTGGCTGGCTAAATACAGCTGGTCTGTTTGAGCCCCCTGTTTTGTGCTGTTCCACAGCTCCTGGTGCAGTTTGCAGAGGGGAATGGCTGTGAGAGCTTGTGGCTTGATCATCTACAGGAGGCTGCAGCCAGCACCATCCTCAAAGGTCACTGACAGCATCGAGTACCTCCTGCTTCAGACATCCTACGGGACCCACCACTGGACCCCGCCCAAAGGTGATTTTTGTTCTGATAACACTCCTGGAGGTCGTTGGTGTTAGGTTGCAGAGGGGATTTTGGCTGAGGTCATCTTAGAGGGGCAGTTACCAGCTGAGACAGCTGCTGGCTGTGCTGTTTGTCTGATGGTGCTCCTGACGCAGCTGAGGGGGGACTTCTGAGACTGAAATCCTCTGCAAGTTGTGGCTGTACCAAGTACTGGGCACGACTGATTTGGGTTAGGGCAGGGGGTGTCACCCAGTCGAGCTCCTCAGGTATCTGATGTTTCTGGCAAGATGTTGTGCACTCAACCAAAGCAAGGTAATGAGGGGATATTTTACCTTCTTGCCTCAGGTCTGATCCTTTGCCAGGCACCACTGTTGCCAGTGCAGGATTGTTTGACCCATGTGTGATCAGAAGGGTCACAGTTTGCAGGAAGGCAAACTGAAATCTGTAATATTACACTTCAATGCACCTTTCTTAGGAGATGCAGGAGATCACTGGTGAAGATCACTTGCCTGATGCAGCAGAGATGAGAGGGACAGATACAAGAATTAACCTTACCAGCCATCCTTACTCATCAGTGAGCCTCAAAGCAGAAGACAAGCGCTGTGTCCCAGGACAGAACAGCACCTCCTCAGTAAAAGCACATGACAGAGCCAGTGTTTGGTAGTACACAGTCACAGCCCTGGTACCAGGAAAAGTGCAGCACAGAAATACTTCAGGATCCCTGTAGATCTTCTTGCATGCTGTTTTTTACCAACTGAGATTTCTTCCTGGTAGTTTTTACTTCTCATTTTGTAAAATGCAGTGCTTTCAAAGCATAGTGCAGCAGTTTGTAGACAAGAATTGGCAAATTGGGGGGAAAAAAACCTTTTAACAGTGTCAGCTAGGCTCTCCTATTAAGGGAAAGAACAAAACTTTCCAAACCTCCCCCTTTGTCTACTCCACCAAGAGCCTATGGGAGTTGAGTTTGCAGCTAGTGGAAAGCTAAAAAACATCTGCTGGGACATGACTGATTGTTGAGAAGAAACCCTTGTGGAAGGGCTCCCTGGGAACACCGTGATTCTGGACAAGCCATTTAAATTACTTGTAGGCATTTTGGTAGGGAGTTAATTGTCTCCTATGCATACATCTCACATTCCCAGAACTACAGAACCATAGAATAGTGTAGGCTGGGAGGGTCTCTTGAAGGTTGTCTAGTCCAAGCCCCCACCAGTGAGCAGGGACATCCTCAACTAGAGCAGGTTGCTCGGAGTCCTGTCCAGCCTGGATTTTTTGAAGGATGGGGCACCCACCACCTCTCTGGGGAACTTGTGCCAGTGTTTTACCTCTTGGTAAAAACAAGTCTTCCTTGTCTGTAGTCTGAGTCTGCTGTCTCTTAGTTGAAAAGCAGGAGCCCTTGTTCTGTCACTCTGGGCCCTGTTCAAAAGTCCCCATCTTTGTTCTAAACCACTACCCTTCAGGCACCAGAAGGGGCTCTGAGGTCTCCCCAGAGCCTTCTCTTCTCCAGGCTGAACAATCCCAACTCTCTCATCCTGTCTCCAAAGGAGACGTGCTCCTCTCCCTGATCATATTCATGGCTTCCTCTGGACTCAATCCAACAGGTCAATGTCCTTCCCTTGCTGAGGACTCCAGAGCTGGATGGAGCACTGCAGGTGGGGTCACACCAGAGCAGAGGGGAAGAATCACCTCCCTCAACACAGTGCTTAAGATTTTAGAGATCAAAAGCTACATACAAAGGCCACAGTCTGATGATGGCCTGTAATAGAAGCTTGGTATTGATTTGGGGGAATTTAATGAAGAGAAGCTATTCCATTTTATCGTCTCTCTGATGGGAGTGATCTTCCAAGGTGGCCCTGGGATGTATGATGTGGTAACATATCTTGTATATGATGCTGACATGGATTCAATGTGTCAGAAGCCAGGAGAAGGTTAATTGTCTCTCCAAGCACACGCAAAAGGCAGTTTACAGCTACAGCTGCACCTTGTTATTTTAAAAGTTTTCTAAGCAGCTGCAACTCTTAAGGAATTAAACTGGACTTGCTTGGACCCCGTCATGTGAACCTCATCAGCCTTATCTCTGCCCGTAGAACTGTGACTTTACACTAGCTGAGGCTGATGGGAAGGGGAATTAGGGTTCATTTTCCTTCTCAATCTATTGGAACTGCACTAGTGGAAACAAGTGGGAGGATCTGAAAGCTGTGGTGCGTGACATGCTGGCTGCAGTCCTTTTTCTGCCCTGCAGTACTGCACAGCTTGGCAATTTACTGATCTTAGACCTAAGGTTAACAACAGGTATCAGCATCAGATGCTGTTTTCTGCATAGCTGCTGCTTAAAGGAAGTGTATTTTACCTCTGAGGTGATGTCGTGTTGTAAGAGGTGTTCGCACTTTTGATACACAGGCAGGGAAGTGAGTAGGACCTGTTGCAAAAGCAAAACAAACTTCCCACACACCCCAGTTGTGGTACTAAAGGGGGGCCTTGGATACCTGGGACTTGCATTTCATCTCTGTGATGAAATTGTAGCTAATTGCAGCCAGCAATGTAGAAAACAGAGTGACATCAGGGACAAAATAAAGTTTAAACTGGGTTTTTTCCCTCCTAAAATGTCCCAACTCCTGCTATGTTGCTTTTTTGAGGTATTGCTTGGCTTGTTCTATTTATGTTCTGGTCCAGAGCTTTCATGAGAAAACCGAATCTGACATTTCTCAACAAAAGTACAAACGGCTGGGGACGTGTTATATTTATCCGTTGTTTGTAGGGGCACCTCTTATTCTGAGCAGTGTAAAATAAATTATGTGTCCTAGGAGAACTACCCAGCTGGTGAAAGAACTGGCTTTTAGGCTTGTTGCTTGTTTCAGAGGGGAGTATGGAAGAGAAAAAATCCCTAGCTACCCAGATGAAACCCACCTTTTAAATGGCATTTTTTGGTGCCTGGTCCTGTTGTTTCTGGATGGTTGGCTTGAGTAAGGGTTTTGCAGAGCTGAGCTTTAAGCTTATGTGAGGGGACATGGTTGAGAGAGGATTAAGACTCTCAGATGACCTGTCTCCTCTATAATTAGACAAAGGAAAAATGAGGGACTCAGTCCTCAGTATGACCTAAGGTGTAACATTATGGGTGTAGAGCACTTCAGAAGTGGAGAGGGGGAGTGGGAAGATAAGATGTCTGGTGCTGGTAGACCGATGGAAGTTTCAGGAGGTGAGGGAAAAAGGATGATCCTAAGAGCCACAAGACAAAGACAAATCAAGACATAAGATCTGGAAAAGCAATCTCTGCTCTCCAATTTCCATTTCATCCTGTGTCAGCTACAGTGTACTCTCATCTCTGTCTCCCAGTGTTTCCCGATTAAAGCAAGATACGAGTTTCCTTCACAGAGATTTACTTTTCCACCCTCTTGGCAGGCCACGTGGACCCAGGGGAGGATGACCTGCAGACAGCCTTCCGGGAAACGCAGGAGGAGGCTGGTCTGCAGGCCAGCCAGCTCACCCTCATTGAGGGCTACAAGAAGGAGCTGCACTACCCTGTCCATGGCAAGCCTAAGACCGTCGTGTACTGGCTGGCAGAAATGAAGGACTGCGACACAGAAATCAAGCTGTCGGAGGAGCACCAAGCTTTCCAGTGGCTGAAGCTGGAGGATGCCTGCAAATTTGCAGAATATGAAGACATGCAAGCAATGCTGAAGGAAGTGCATCAGTTTCTCTGCTCCAGAGAATAAGTGTTTTTGTGAAGTATAAGGGGATTTCTTGAGGATACACGGCTGCTTTTTATTTTTTAAACTGGGGGAAGAATTACATGGCTGCAGAAATGTAGATTTCTTTTTTTTAAATCTATAGAAATTCAGTGAGGATACATGGAGCTTTTAAACAGATTGTGTTTTTTCTCCCCTAGCTAGTACAAAAAAGTGTAGTCTGATTGAACCATAAGCCAGAGATGGCTGAATTGAAGCCCAGAGCTAACAAAAGACTTCCTCTGTCTCTGTCTCCTTTTCTTTTTCTTTTTTTCCCCCTTTCTTTTTCTCCCTTGAAGTGCGGAACAACCACAGGTCTTTTTGAAAAATCAAACACTTGATATATGTTGACTTGCTGATGTACAGCTAGAGCGTTGAGAAAATGAGCATATGGGGATTTTTAATAACAAAATGCTTACTACAGAAGTCATACCTTGAATTTCAAACAAGGAAGCAGTATTTCTGTTCCCAACTCCTCCACTGATATGCAGTGGTAACTTGTCAGATCATTTCAGGTCTTTTTTGTTCGTATCATGAATTTATGTACATCCCTAACGTACTGTTGTGATTTTCCATCCAGAGAGTCTTAGTAAATGGTTGATGTACGGTATTTAAGTGGTGAAGTTCTTCTTTTGCCTCTTTGTTTTTTGATCTTTAACAGACACCTTAGCCATATCTTTTCCAGGGGATTGGGAAAGGGTGCTTAATACACTTTCTGCACAGGATATCCAAGCTTATGTGCAATCTTCTGTCTGTTTGATACCCTCAGTGCTTCTGTGGCTGCAGCCACTCATCTTTTGGAGGAGCAGGCATTAATAATGTTGGTACCAGTGTGACAGGAGTCTCTTGCTCGTCACTCCAGTATCTTCCAGTGGAGTAATTTATAATTGCATGTATTTTTATTTGCAAAAAAAGGGATGCACTATAAGGGGGCTCTAATATATAAATATATATGTATATATACACTTAAAAAACTTAAGTGCTCCTCCACATTACAGTCAGGCTTTATTCTGATTATGAGCACTGCTCAGGAGTGTTTCATTCAGGTGATGGCAGAGTGGAACAACCAGTGAGAGTGGGAGAGCAGGGTTAAAAGCCTGTGCAGCTTCAGACTTGGGTTTTTATTATTGTTTGAGCTAGCATTTAATCAGGGCTGTGTAAACAATGGTGTTGCTGCCTTCGTGTTTATGAGCAAGATTAGCATATTAAGATGGAGTTAGAGTGTTATTAGCAAGTCATCGGTTCTGCCCGTTCAGCAGTAATGAACACAGGCACTTGGTGCTTTGGAAAGCACAGCATCAGCTCAGCTCCAAGCCAGTATTTCCCTTTTAATGGCACTGCTTACATAGTGTTCCCAAAGCGTGTCAAGGTTTTGGAGGGTGAACAGTGCTGTGCGCTGTAAGGTGATGTGCTCCTTGGACAAGATTCCAAGGGGTGTAACTGTGATAATTAGTGAGGCACTGTGTGGGTATTTTGAGTGATTTATGTACAGAATGTGTTCCCACAAATTCTGTGAGTAAAATGATGCTGATGCCTTAGGTTTTAACTTTTATATTTTTCAGATTCTGTACTGCTTAGTGTGTAACTCTGAAGTTTCTTGTAGCCTGTTAACTTCTGCTCTCTCATGCTATGTAGACATAACAAAGCCTCTCCGGGCCTGCTCTCCAAGGACACCAAGACTGTCCTAGGCCCAAAATGTATAAACCAACATCTTAAGAGGCGGGTGAGCTAGGGGAAATTACATCATTAAACTGAAGCTTTAATTGAAGAATTAACCCTGCTATGCAAATGAACCAAACCTTTAAAAGGGTGAAGAACTCATGACCTGGGGTCCATCTTGGGGTCCATCTTGGCAATAGCCTCTGGCTCCCCAGGGGGTACCTTTGAAGGCCTTTCAAATAAGTACCTACCTTTATTCCTTTACTCTTGTCTAGTCTCTGTTTTCGGTGGCCTCTCAAGGCATCAATGCTTGCACATTTTTTGATCCCAGAGTCTTTGGGTTTCGTTTAAAGCGGAAATGTTGGAAAGTCAGAATTTAACTCTGATTCTTGCTGCTCACTGGTGAAGAAAGAGTTTTTCCTCTGCCCATGTCTAGCAGTAAAATATTTTCCCAAGGAGCATCTGGGAAACCCTCCAGTAAATAATTATGGAATAATCTGCCTGGCGAAGATACTTATTTCCAACCTCTATGCTATTTATGACCTAAACCAATAGGGCTTTTATTTTTTTTAATTTTTTTAGACCAGTTAAGTTTTCGGTTATAATAATATCACATGACAGTAAACTTTTTACCATTTAAAAAGAAAAATTAAAAAAAACCAAACAAAACCCAGAGATTTTAAATTCCCTGGAGAGACCTGACTTCTGCCATAGGTTAAATAAAACCAAACTCTAGAGAAGTCCAAGCTACACTGAAATAGCAGAACAGCTTAATTTAGGTCAAGTGAAAGGCATTGCTCAAGCAAGAGACCTGAGGATGTGGTTTCTCTTGCTCTACTGAACAAATACACTGACACAACTCGTACTTGTAATTTCTAGGTGTTATTATTTCTTTCTCCACATAATTTCTGACTTATAGCCATGATTACATCATCTCAAAATCAGAGAGAAGGAAAGCATACATTCATGAGTATTAGGAAAGCACTAAGACACTAAAGGTTTCACCAAGAAAAGGTCAGGATCGAGTGTGACAGTCACAGGTAACTATGCTCAAACAAGAAGTGTAAAGGCTGAAAACAATGTCTTGCTCCTGTCTAAAAGAAAAACAATTATATTACTGCTCTGGTGGAGCAATATATCTATTAATTGACTATTCCATATGATTATAGGAAATCAGAGACTGAAGCTGGTATAAAGTGGCTCTATATGCAATATCCCCAACAAGCATGACCGATGTTACTTACCAGTCTATATAATAAAAGAGGATGTGTGTTATAATAAGGTTTAGTACATCCTAAATATGGAAACATTTTGAGAGACACATGGTCTCTTGGCAGGACTCTTGCCGTGATGCAGAGAGGACAGGGGAGTGCTACCTTTTAAGTTAGAAGAATGACTTGCTGTTACTTAATTGACAACTTAGTGGGGATGAATATTTTGGCAGGTACCCAGAAGGGATTTTATAGAAGGCAGTGCTTATTAATTACATTCTCACACTGACAGTGCAACCAGCAGCCTTCTGTGTCTGCTGGCAGCTAGTTTTATCTTGAAAATAATTTAAGGATCTTCAGGACTTTTGTTTTTTACTTTTCACCTTGTCTTCAAAGTTTCACTTTTTCATATGCTCAGTAACTCGAATTTTGGTTCAATGGGCAGTTGTAGCTGGCAAAAGTCCCAGCTTCATTTAGGTAAACCTGGGGTTTGTTATGGGTTAAAGCACTCTGGAATTGCTAAGCAGCATGTGCCTATACAAACAAACAATCTACTCCCCTTGCTTCAACCTTGTGCTGTGCAAGGAGATTGTACTCAAGTGTTTAGAAAAAAAACCCAAACAGTGCTTCCTGTCAAAACAGCAAGGGTAGGGAGGAGATCAGCTGTGGTGGCACTCTTCCTGGTGGGAAGAGTGACACGGGATGGAGCAACAACTCTGTCACTTTGGAGCTAGTCCATTTGGTAGTTGATGTTATCAAAAAGAGGAGTGACAGTCCCGTCTTTCCACTCAATGAGGATCTCTCCATGCCTCAGAGAAGGGGAGCGGGATGGTGGAAGGTACGGCTGGGGGCCTCTTCGTAAGGGGGTCTGCTCCCGTAAATCAACTCTGCTGCTGTTGGCTGGAGAGCTCTTCAGAGCAGAGAGGATTTTCTTCTTCCTAGGAGAAGAGAGAAGAGAGTAACTGCATCTGTCTGTCACTTGGTTGCTTCTGTCAGCAACTGTAATGCCACTTCCTTCCGTGATGACATGAGGTGTGTAGGAGAGGAGGAGCTGCCATTAGTGGCTGCATTTGGGTGGGTCAGAGAGTGGGATGGATAAACAGGATGGCAGAGAGGAGAAATCACCAAGGGTGACACACTGGTGACCAGAGCCATCAGCTGAGAGCCAGAGACATCAGGTGTGGAATGGGGAAGGTTGCCAAGATCAAGACTGTTTTGAAATGTTGGAGTTTTTCTTTAAAATGCTGTTCATGGCAAAGCCAATGAACCTGACTCCCACTTACTTGTTGTAGTGAACATTGAGTGTCAGTATTATTAAGCCCAGTATGAATGCCAGGGGGCTGAGGACCAGCATGGCTGTCTTCCAGTTGGTGCCTGAAAGGGTATCATAGAAAGCATCATGTGTTTGCTGTACATATCCCTGTTCTTACGCGATAGCCACAACTGCCACAAAAAATCACCTGTAATGTCCCTGAAGAATTCCAGAAAACAGGAAAAGTGATTTGCCTACAAGATCAACATCTTACAGCTGCTTTTACACTGCACAGCATCCTCCTATTGAAAGTGACCACAAAAGGTTTTCTTTCTCGCTATGAAGACAATGACATCTCATGCTTCTTAACTCTGCGGCTTTCTGATACAAAATATCAGAAATCTGTCATCAAAATATCAGGGCTGGGGGAAAGCAGCAGTGCTAGTGAGTATCTGATTCTCCTGGTGAGCTGGGACAAAGCATTTGCATGTTTTTACTATTTTTTTTTTTATCACAAGCCTGTGGAGATTTGTTTAATCTTTAAAAAGAGTCTTTCTGACAGGTAATTTTGTGCCCTCATTCCCTAGGGAGCATCCTCAGCAGTACCCCAGGGAAATGTATGGGCAGGGACACTAATGAACCTTCAGGTGCCTGATCCCTTCCTCCTCTGGCTGATCCCTGGACTTACCTGCAAGCCTGGCCCCAGTGTTTTTCCCCCGATTTCCATGCTTCTTGGAGTGGTTGTGGGATGGATCTAGTGGAAGAAGCAGAAAGACTCAGATAAGTAGCTTCCAGTTGGACCAGGGATCCAAATTCCTCCTGAGGCTTCACTGTAATCACAAATCCCTTTTGTATGGGACCCAGAAAGGAAAAGGAAACTTTATTGTCACTTGGTGTTCCCCAACCACAGATAATTTTTACTCCTAAAACTTTTGATGGTTGTTCCTCCAGGTTAAGCCTGTATTACTGAACCACTTGCCAAGGGAAGCTCCTTAGCATGTTGGGTGAAAGCACTTGGTGGTATGCATGGAAGTTCTTCAGAACTCCTCAAGTACTTTTCCACCACTGAAAATAGCTGAGTAACCTCGAAATGCTGCCCACGCTTTCCTTCCTGCTGTTCTCACGCATTCAGAAGAGTACTCACCCTCATTTGCCGGGAGCTGTGCTTGTTTGGTTTTCCCCGGAGACACTGTGCTGTTGAATTTGGTAGCCAGAGGTGGGTCAGTCAAGCTCACAGAAGACTCTCTGCCCACGGCATCAATCTTTGATGAATCAGTGGTTTTAGCTTGGAATGGAATAAAGCAAAGATCTGTGTGATTATCATTTACTTTTCGTAGGAACCTGGATACGGCCCAGCAAGGAAAAGGAACCCAGCCCTGCTGGTATGATTTTCTGCCCTGCAAGGCAAGCAGGCTGTGGTGCAGTAGCAATCACCTCCTCCTGTGCATCAGGGACCTTCAGCTCTCACAGATTTTAAAGGTGAAATGAACCTCTCAAGATGGAATCAACAACCAAAGCAGAGCTTGTTTTTTGGTGGTAGATGTGGTCATTGGTTTAAAAAGTATGAGTTTAACACTAGCTGTTAGAGGATGATGTGTGAGGAAGAGGCAAGTGGAAGAATCACAGCTGTTAACAACACTGCAGATATAAAAATGGGATCCAAAGGGTGGTAAGTAGTGCATACCTCTTGTAAGGCTCAATACCTTCCTTTGCCTTCCAGTCCTACTGCAGAGTAGGCCGTGTGGGGAACCAACTGCTGCTAGAGGGGAGGTTGTGGGAAGCTTGGTGTCTGCAATTCACCCCTCTCCTGCAATGATGCATGTGCCAAGACCAAGAAAACCGTGACTTCAGGGCTCCCTGCTGCCTATCCAAACCCCAACCCATCCTCTGGCATGAGCACCCACACCACAGCTACAGAGGTGTAATTTATTGAGCAGATAACCTGCCAAAGTAGAAGCTGTCTGTTGATGATCAGCTGAAAGTTAGATAAGAAATGCCTAAACAAATACGTAGGACTTTGATGTTGGTACTGAGCAGTCAGAGGTTCCTTCCAGTAGACTGAACCATGGGATTGATAGGAACATTATGAGTTTGAATGAGACGCACCAAGTGGCATAACCTGATTCAAGGCTGCTGTGTGTTTATCCTCACGGCCTTATTTGGGGATCCTGGCTCCAAGGCAGCCCTGGGCTGCCAGGAGCACTGCCTTGGGGAATGAAAACACTCTTTTCACATGCCTTTTTCCCATATCTTAAATGTTCCACACGTTTCCTAGCCTATATTTAACTAGCCTATTATGGTATCTAATTTGTATGGTTCATATTTAACTTAATGTTAACACTAACACTAACACTTGCAACTACTATGGTAATTACATGTTGACCTTCTAGTTGGCTATTTAAAAACTTTGAGGGGAAAAAGGCCACCTTCTCTGCACCTTGCAGCCAAAGCAGCTGATGTATCTCTTTTTTATTTCAAATTAGATATAGCCTCTCTGTGTCAAAAGGTTATACTTATAATCCATCTGCTTATGCTAACAAGATACATCACATTTTCTCTTTACTCATTTCTGCAAAGCTCAAAATTTCATTGGGTCCGTCAACCTTAAGGTAAGGAATAGGCTCCTGTCAGGGAAATAATTTTCCTTGAGGGATGTTGGAAACCTCATCACCTACAGAGTGGGCAAACACATGAAAACCATTACAAACACCAGCTCTTTTTTGGGTCTCTGGAGTGGAAGAAAGGAGAGGAGGAGAGGAGGAATTGAGTGTGATTTTCAGGTCTCAGTCCTGCACACAACTTTACAACAAAAGTAGTGAAAACCACCTTTCTTTGCAGAAACAACTTAAATGAATGCATGAAGCAGAATGGACCATGAATTATCAGTGGTCAGCAGTGGGCTTCACTGGACATGTGACAAATGATCGCAGTCAGATCTTCGTGCAATGACCATGCCTGGTGTCTAGTAGCCTTGTGTCAAACTCCTAAAGTTGTGACAAGACCAATGTTTTTGCGCTTTCTGTGTCCGGTCTAGACAAAGGCTGGTGAACACTCATGAAGGCAGAGTTTAGATTCTCTTCAGCAAGGGCAAAGGCCATAAACTGGAAATATAAACCCAATTTTTAATAATTTTTGATATCATCTGGGATTTCTTAATGCAAAGGGAGGGCAACACTTAAGCTACCTCCCACTACCTGCTGTGTTCACCAGTTTCTTTATGGTCACATTGGGCACCAGGAGCAAAGTTCACTTCTGAGGATAATGAGAATGTGGAATGAAGGTTAGAACTGGTTTTTGTTAGGGAAA
The DNA here is from genome assembly GCF_041296385.1 of Aphelocoma coerulescens. Taxonomy (NCBI): domain Eukaryota; kingdom Metazoa; phylum Chordata; class Aves; order Passeriformes; family Corvidae; genus Aphelocoma; species Aphelocoma coerulescens. The sequence continues at coordinate 8,792,295 of NW_027184085.1, forward strand.
GGTGCACTGTTGGGGTCTCACAGGAGAGAGTTTTATTTCATAAACTGAAGCAGTAATTTCTGATACAGCTGCTTCTCAATAATTCATACAAGTTTAAAAGAGGTTTTTAGCTGCCTCCAGTTGTTGTCTTACCAAAAAAGACATTCCAAAGTACCAAAAAATCTTTCAAAGTCTAAAGTGCCTGACTTTGTAAGACTTCCTTGGTTGTTTTGTGCTTGGGAGGCTCAAGCAATTTCAACTATTCTTAGCTGTGGGCACCAGTTCAGAAATATTTAACCAAAATATTTGCCTGTCTTCAGAAATGCAGCTGGGTTTTGGAGACCTGATCCTGTAAGGTGTTGCACGCTTCTGGAAAACACTGAACAGCCACTACTGGAAACCAGTGGTACCGGGTGGTGGGGCTGAGCTGGAGCCATTTGGTGTCTCTCCAGGTGGGGCCAAAGTGAACCTGAGTTAGAATGATGGGTGCAAGCCCAGTGTTAGGTGGCTTGGATGACATGAAAGTTAGATGTTATTCGACACTAAATCTACCTCATCTTACTTTGATAGATCCGCACACGTGTGTCTAGAGCTTGTTGTGTTGGTTTGCTGAGCCTCTGAGCTGCTGTCTGGGCAGCAGTACAGATGGTTTCATCTGCTAACGTCTTCCACCTGCTGAACTTGTCCTTCTTCCTGGAGACAAAGACCTTGTGGCCTCCCTCCTTGGTGCCAAGGTGGAAGCCCAAGCTCTGCAGAGTCAAGTGTCCCTTCTTGCTGCAGGACCATGCCTGGCGTTCCCAGTCTCCACAGGGCTCCAGCTTGACCAGAGCGTACTCACGCATCCTGTGGGCCGACAGGCACTGCTGCGTGTGCAGGCTGACAATGGTGCCGGAGTCAGGGTCCCAGCCCCACTGCTGCTGCTGGGAGTGCTCCTTGCAGCTGGCCAGGCCGATGCTGTCGGTCTCGTGGGAGGCACGGATGCACTTTTCCAGCCGGGTGTTTCTTATGAGGAAGCCTTGTCCCTCTGCTACTGCGGTACAATCAGAGTATGGTTTAGTACTGTGCATGTCTGAGGCTAACACATCTCCTTGTAAGTACTCTGGGGGAGGGAAGATGTAACCCACCAGTCCTTTCCTGGATGGGCATGCCTAGATAAACAGTTCCCACAGCTTCCTAATTTCCTGGAATGACATTTCTTGGAAAAAAAAGGAGCAAGCAAATAGCCGTGAGCAGTGCTAGAGGAAAATAACAGTTACGTAAGTAACCCATGTAACTAATGAGGAAAAACATCCTTCCAACTTGAATGGTTATATCAAATATCTGTCTATATATATTCAATTCAGTACTTCAACTGCTTTAACTAGGTAGCCATCCTTCCCTCCCTCCAAAATAATTAGCTGGTTTGAGGGATCTTTTGCCCCTATCCAGGCCAAATCTTTCTTATAAAAGAGCAGTTGAAATCCCCCATGTGCTGTTCATCTGGGACCAACTAGGCCACCTTGGGCTACACTTTCCATTAAGTGGCTTCTGGAGATGTTAAAGCAGTGCAGAGACAAAACCATATCTCACCAGAAGTGTGTAAGTATTTGGCTGAGTCAGCTCATGTAAGTATTGAAATTTTCTTGGATTTAGCATACCTGATATTGGTCTGTGCACCTTAGGAACAAAGGTACCACTTTTAAAAAACCTTTTGTAAGAGAGAGGCATTTTAGCTGTCCCACAATAAACACATAATTTGAAGCAATTTCTGTAATTTCTTGTTGCTTTTAAGAGCAACAGGTCCCAACATCTGGGATGACTTAGGATGGATATCATGTTAGCTGGAGGATTGCCACTGTTTTCAGTATAACTTCATCAGATGTGGCCTGTGAATATCCTGAGCAAAATGTTAAGTGCTAAACCATCCATCACTGTTGCGGGTGTACCTTCTGCTGTGTGTTTTATGCCTAAGATAGATGGCTAGAAATAGAATTTCTGAACATTCCGAGAAATCTTTTAATAACAACACATGGCAACTCCCAGCTTTTGCAGTGACCTTTTTTCTCTCTTTTCCCCAGGAGACAGAGTTATAAAAATCCCATCAGCATATAGCACTGAGCATAAAGAGTAAGAGGACACTGAAAAGTGGTGTTAGACAAGAACACTGATTTTTATCTAAACTATTTCTGCAGAATTTCCTTTCCCGAAGCAAAAAACCCAATACTGAGCCAATACAAGTATTTGGCTCGGTATCTGAAAAGATTAGTGACAGTATAAACAGAATCTGGTACACAATAACAAGTGTATAAACAATAGCTTAAAGGGGGTCTCATGTTTTTCTCTCAGGAAATTCTAGGGTTCTGCTAGATTAGTAGTGCCTTGGGGCTGTTAAATCAGAAACAGCTCAGGGCTTTCTGCTCTGCCTGAATGCCTGAGGAGAGGAGCCAGAAACCACAGTTCTTCTGCACCAGCTCTGAGATTGTCTGACCGAGGTGTCTTCACTGGGATACTGACTTGCATGGACGTGTGATAGCCACCAATCCAGACAATTCCTGCTGAGCCAATGTGCCTAAACGGAATAGATTTCTGGGCTATCTGTAGACAACTTGTGAGTCCTGTTCTCTTGAACCCTTACTGAGGGCTGGGTGGAGGTAAGATGTTTAATGCACTTTAGATTTGAGTTTCTGCCAGCTTCTGAAGGCAGGAGAAATGTCTCACATGTAATTTTCAATAAACTTTAGAAAATTGAAATGGATTAATGCAATCCCCCCAGCCCCACCCCACCCTCGCCATTTTTCCCTAGGATCTGGAATTCAGGATTCTCACCTCTTTGCTTCAGCTTAACAGTGAAAAACCCATTTCCAAAGTAATAATTTGAGATATGCATTAAAATGTAGCAGTGGAATATGACAACTGTGCTGGGTCAGATAAAACATCTGCTGAGCTCAGGATCCTGTCTCCAGCACTGGACCATTAACATTTGCTAATAGAGAAAGAGGGTAAGAATCAGACAAGTAAAGGGCTCACTCAAGACAGCAAGATGCCAGTGCCTTCTTCCAAAAATCACAGGATCACAGAATTGCTGGGGTTGGAAGGGACCTCTGGGGATCATCCACTCCAACCCTCCAGCCAACACAGGATCACCTAGAGCAGGTGACACAGGAATGCATCCAGGTGGGGTTTGAATGTCTCTAGAGAGGGAGACTCCACAACCTCTCTGTGCAGCCATTCCAGTGCTCTGTATGAGCCAATTCAGAGAGTATCACTGGGTATTTATGGGTAAAATGGTTTTGCCCGCAACATCTTATTTTTCAACTCTGAAGTTCAAAGAAAAATCACATTTTGTTGCTCCATCAGTATCATGAACTCCGTCTGCAACTTCACACAGTCAACTTAAGTTTTGATTATTCTTAATTACTTTGTGGCATCAGCAAGCCTAATTACTTCATTCTTCACCCTTTTTGATCTTTCTGAGCACCTGCTAATAGCATCACTGCTGTGATCATTCTCAACTTATTCCACCTTCTTGTTCCAGCCTGTGGGCTAGGTCTCTCTCCTGCTCCATGAGAATGGAGTTTCTTAGGGGCCTTGGTGGAAGATGCTCATCAAAAGCCTTTTGCAAACACTGGCACAAGGCCTTGGTCAGCTCAGCACATTTATGTGCTTATTGATATCATCATGGATGTCAGACATTCCCATTACAAAAGCTGCATTGACTTTTTTCATGTTTATCTGTCTGTAAATGCTGTTGTTTGCCTCTACTCACTTGCCTGATGCTGCAACGGAACCTAGGGACCTGTGTCTCCCCATGCTGTGCAAGGATCCCTCTTAAAAGGGACATTATTGCTGTAATGCAGCCCTTTGGTGTTGAGGTTGCTTTAAATAAGAATTTAACACTCTCCTTAGAAATTCTTAAAATGTCATCTTCAGTTTCCTATAACTCCTGTAACTCAGATGACATTTGGGCTAATCCTTTGCCACAGATTATTTATCTTTTTTTTCCCTCCTAAAACTTCCTCTGTTGCCAGTTCTGCTTGATAACACTCTTCAAACTGCAGAGAGTGTCTGCCACGACCTCCCTGACCACGTCTGAAGTGAGCACCAGAGCCAATAGTTCATTCAGCCTTTCTACACTGCTCTACTTTTGATTGGCTTCTTGCATTTGTGTCAGTTATTTACTGATCTCCTGACCCCCACTAAGTTCCTACTTCAGATATGTTTGAAAATTTCTGCTGGCAGTTTCTGTATTCTCTCTCTAGGCTGCTCATCCATGTCTTTTTCTCATATGTTTTATTACAGGTTTTATTATTAAACATGCCACAATCTTTGCTGGTTTTTTTTTCCTTGCTTGGCAATGACTGTGTTTGAAAGTTTTGGGTATTTTTATCACACTTTAAAGAGTGCTGCTGTGTGACCCAGCAGGAGATATGTGTTTTGCTCTCTGTAGAGTCCCTGATGTTTCATGTTTACCTCTGAAGAATCATTGTGTTTGTTACCTGCACAGTAGCAGCAAACATTGCAATTACATGTGACTGGCAGCAGCCGCTGCACGTGCCCCACACAGTCACAGGGGGTAGACCCACAAATAAACCTGGGGTATGTTTACTTTGGGATACACATCAGGCACCAAGAATCTTTACTTAGGAGACAAAATGACATCTCAAGTCCCGCTGCCCAGCGGTCCGACAAATCAGGTCATCAGCTCTAACATTTTAGGAATGTTAACCTGGAGCAACCAGAGCATCCAGTGTACTCCCTGAGGATGGGACTCAGCATCTCTGGAATATGCCAGCCTTACCCACAGAGCCCAATCTGACGCCTGCTTTGGGCTGCTCATACTTGAACACTTTGGCCACTTTGTATTTTTAGGAACAAAATAAACAATTTCTAGCAAGGCTCTTGATGCCAGCTCATTTGTCCTATGATACTGACACTCTGTCTGGTTACAAGATAGAAAAGCAAGCAAATACAGGCTCCTGTCTCTCTGCAGCATGGCCACCCTTGGGACATGCTGTTCCATGTAGGATTAGGAGCAAAATCCATGCAATATTCCTAATTAAGGTAATGCCACTGAGAAAGCCTTGATTACCAGTAATCCCAGTGTGGCTGGTAAATTTTCTGCTGTTTCTAAGCAATGCTTGTGATGGCTTGATCAAAGACATTTGCAACTTTGGGGTGGCTTGGCTCATATTTTTCCCAATCACTTCTGCTTTCTTAAGAATATCTTGCTTTTAGTTGACCAACAGGGCTTCATATTTTTCTACATTACTGCAAGGTTCACTTTTGACCAAGCATCTCAGCAAAGGCCTCCAAGGGAGCAGAACAGCCACAGGAAAAGAAGGAAGATTTTGGCATGGGAAAAAAAGAGATCTGTAAATTATGGGAAGCAGGGGAAATTGGTGAAGTCACCACAAAGCTGATGCAAGTGGGGAAAACCAGTCCGTGAAGCGGGGGACATGATGGGTGTCTACAAAATCCAGAGAGGTCTGGAGAGGATAGAAAGGGGCTGACTGGTCAAGGACTGATCCCAGATGGGACAAGGGGTGCCAAGGGAAGGCTCACAGTGTGCAGGAGGTAGGTCTGAACCCAGGCATTTTGTGTTGTTGCTGCCAGGGAGAGCCTGCACAAGCCAAGGGAGAAGTTCTGGTAGCTACTGAAGAGTTAAACACATCACAGCCCAGAAATCCCCCAAGTGAAAAATAGTTGAAGGCTGGAAAAGTAATGGGGGAGTAGAGGTATCTTACAAGCTTGGCCTTTCTGCCTCTTCAGCAAAATGCTTAGGGCTGCCTTTTGAGGTCAGGGCATGAGGGGTCAGGGAGCAGCCAGCACTGCCATGGGCTTGAGGGGGAGAAGAGTGGCTCCCAAGATATGGTATCAGGCCAAGATGCCAAGCACAGCCACTACCAGCCTTACACCCAGTGCATGAGGGTCCAGAGCCAGTGTTAAATGCAGTTTTATTTCAGCAGTTTTCTTTCTGTGCGTGTAGGCACAGATCCTGCTGGTTCCTGACTTCCCATTGCCCATTGCACCTCACAGGGTCACCATTAGGTTTGGCTTTCAAAGAAAACTTTTCACCTCCTCTCTGCTTGCAGGTACTTTCCAAAGAAACAACTGTCAGAACCAGCTTAGGAAATTCCAGGATTTCCAGTTTTCAGCAGGAAACCAACCCCTCAGAGGTCTGTTGAGAGAAAGCATCTCTGTCCTGCCAGCAGCCTTAAAACTCAGCAGACCCAGGCAGGAGGGGATGGGGAGAAGCTGCTGCAGGGAGAGATCAGCCCTAAGTATGAACATGTTTGTGCTCTGTTCTTTGAGCTTCTTTGGGCATTTCCAGGCATTGGGAATATGAATTCCTTTCTGCAAAACAGTTGTGGTTTTATTGTTTTGTTACTGGTCTGGCTGAAATGCAGTGGCTGATCACATTTGCACCAAAAGCATTACACTAGGAAGGAAATGTCCTGTGATCCTCCATACTTTCCTAATAAAACACAACCATGAGTATTCTGTTGTATGGCAGTAGTAAAAAAATCATTTTATTCTAACACCAGAAAAGATCTGCATTAGACGCAGAGGAAGAGCAACATGCTGAAGGCTGTTCTATTCTCTTTGCATCCCATAGACATGGAGACATGATGTCTCCAGGTCCTAACCAGATCTCCTCTAACTTTTAAAAGATGCATGTGCATCATCACCCCTTACCAGTACAGGGACATGCTTTCAGCCTGGGGCTCTACAAAAGGGAGAGATTTAGTTCACTTTAATTGGCAACTTTTAGTGTACAGAAAACAGCAGTAGATGGAGCAGAAGTCAAAGGAGCACAAACCTCTCCTTTTTACCCAGCTGCAGAGCAAATTGAGGGGTAACTTCTCAAAGCATCCCCGGGAACACATACTTGTGGAGCAAGGAATGGAAAGTAGCTGGTCAGAGGTGCCAGTCTGGGGTTTGTCTTTAAGGAATAAACATCCCATCTGGGCAGCCCAAATAGTTGTAGTCCTCTGGCTGAGGGAGTTTGGACAGCTCTGAGCATGTAGCATATAAAACTGCAGGACTGTTTCCCTTGTAGCTTCAGGGACTGAATGAGCCTTGAAAAGCTTCAGGGATTTATTTCAATGAGTCCCTTTCAACCTTGACATCTCAGTCATAGCAGCAAAATAAAAAGGCTTATTAACTCAGGAACTTTTCCCAGAGCTAATTTTTTAAAGAAAATAGATTCTTCCTGGTGTCCGTGATGGGATGGGTGACACTGTGGGTAGCACCACTCGTGGGAAACTGTTCCTGGGTAGCTCTGCTCTGGATCTCAGGGATGATGCTCAGCAGGGACTTCTGCTTTTTGAATCTATCCATGCATGTCAAAACCAGGGCTGTTTGGATTCAAAATACTCCTGTGTGTGGGCAGGATACAGGATTGGAGCAAGCTCAGAAAGCAGCTGGATGTCAACATGAGCTTCTACCAAGTTTGCTCCATGGAGGTGAGCAGTGCAGACTCTGCAGCTTCCCAGCACATCCCACTCCCAGCCGACCACCACAGGAGCAGGACTAATACTTCTACACTTCCCACTACTGTCTCCCATGCTGCTAGATGCTCTGAGCTCACTCACTTCTGCTGGGAAGGAGCAGCTGGGGCAGGGAACAACATTAGCTCTTAGGAGGTCACTTAGTGCCTGCCTCCCTCCCGATCAGGTTTATTCATCCACTACTCTTAGCAGCTTAAAAGCACTTTATAAAAGCAGCCGGCATGATGCCACGGTGTCCCAACCATCCCACCACCTTGCCAGCCTGTCACTCACTCTTCTGTACCCGTGTTTAATCCCATTTTAAATGCTGCCCTGAAATGTTCCTGTTGGCACTTGTCTTAGAGCTGATGGGTTCAGAGCTTCGCAGCCCAAACAACACTTCAGCAGGAAAGCAGGTTAAAACCTGAGAGGCAGTTCTCTTCCCAATTTACAGCTACCCCAAAGGAGAAGAAACTTACCCTCAAGCCAAGGAAGGAGGCAAATGCAGCCCAGGCTCAGCCTGAAAAGCTCCATGGTCTGCCAGCACAGCGGGGGAGAAAGAGCCCCCAAAGCCTCTCGCCCACGAGGAGTGCCAAACAGCTCACTTTTACCCCTTTCTCTGTCATTCACAGCAGAAAAACCTGCTGGGAAGAGAAAAACTCCTTTGTCTCAGCACTGGAGGCTTGGCAGCTGGCTTATCAGCAAAGGATCAGCTTGGAGACACAGTCCGCTCAGCAGTTGTCCCTTAGGAGAAATCATATGACGAGCCAGGATGGGGGGGACGCTGGACCGAGATGCTCGCAGCCGCCGGGCTCGGCTCCTTAGCAGCAGCGATTGCTCCCAGCAATGACAGACGCATGCTAAGCAGGCTGGCCCGCTGCCTTTGCCAGGGCTGGGAACGCAGGGGGATGCAGGGCTGGCCTGGCAAGAAAAGGCAAAGTTCAGCAGGAGTGCCCGGAGGGGCGTGGGATGTGTCTGCTGAAACCTTGCACTTGGCTGTGCTGTCACAGGGTCGTTTTCTCTTTTGAGAGAATTATCCCCGATTTTAGGCAGTGTTATAGCTCATGGCAGAGATAAGACCTCCCAAACCAGCTGTAGTTGTCCTAGAGCCGGAGGGTGATGGAAGGGGAAGTTGATCTCCTGGATGGGGAGCAGGCTCCTGCTGTGGGTTTATCCTATTCGTCATCCTGAGGGTTGCTCAGGTTGAATTTGGCTTTTCGTGCATCAGTTTGGGCTCTGCACAGGGAGGAAACCTCACATCCCTCCTGAAGGAAAAGCAGCAAAGGCCAACATGTGAAACAGCAGCAGGGCAAGTGAGTTACAATTTTGCGAGCAAGATGTTCCCATTCAGCCACATCCTCTCAGCTCGTTTGTCCCATATGTTCGCTGAGGTCATTCTCACCTGAATAAACCATTAAGTCTTTTGCATAAGAACACATAAAAAATGGTGGCTTCACGTTCAGTTTTGGGGTCCAGTCCTGTATGGCACCAGTGTCACATCTCCCAGCTCTGCCCATGAGACCAGGAGTCAGCTGAAGGGCTGGCAGCTGCTCCTTTTAGTGGCCAAGCTGTCACATTGAAACAGTGCAGTATTGGGATCCATGCAGGTCAGAGCCTTGCGATGGTGCAGCTCCCTCTTTGCACAGCCCTGAGATGATGCAGCTCCCAGCTTTCCCAGTGTCAGAGAGGGAATTGGGCTTTAAACCAGATGTGGATATAGCAAGGGATATTCTACAACTAAACAAAGGGGAAGGCTGGGGTAAATTCTTGCCCTGGTGAGGTTGCTCATCCTACTGTAGCACTGTGCTTAAGAAAAATACCAGCTGGTTTCTTTGTGATTACTGTGGGTTTTTCCCCCATGGGAACAGATCAAGTTGTGATAAATTACAAGCATTTTTAATTTTTAAAAGTGCAGATGTTAAATTCTCTGCTACTGGACTGGGACTGAAAATACAAACACTCTTCACTGCATCTCCTTGGCACCAGACTGAGGAGAGCCCACACCAGAAACCAATGCCCTATTTAAGCCCTGGAGAAAAGTGGTCAGTCTAAAAGCAACCTGTCAGCACAGACCAAAAAGAATCAGTTGAACATCAGCCATTGAGATTTTTAGGCCACCACTTTGGCCTTATTTCTTTATATATGCAAGAAAGTGTTTGCATATAAAATTGCTCTGTAGTCCTAGAGCCTATTCTTCCCCACTGCATTGGCTCTCTTAGGGAATGGCAAAGCTTCATGCATAGGGACGCTTTCTTCAAATTGTTTTCACAGCTTTTCCTGGGATGTCCCTAGGAGAGAGCAAGCTATTTTCCAGCTGTGGCCTGTCGCACATGGAGCAGGAGAGTCCTGTAATTTCTGGCTCTTGGTCACGTAATTTCCATGTCAGTTAGTCCTTGCCAACCCAAGTCCCATGGAGCAGCCTTGTTCTTGTCTCCATCATCAGTTTCATGGGTGCATTGCTCTTCCTCATGTTGCAGCTCATGGTGCATTTAATCAGACTGAAGTGATGATCAAGTGAAACTTCATCACTTGATGGTGATGGAAGGCCACCACACCTCCACACACAGGGGTCACTCACCACACACCAACTGCAGCCCTGTCTGATGTGGGACAGGGAGGCACTTCTTTCCTGCACAAAGCAGCTGGGAGAGCAAGTGGAGACAAATATTTCACTAGCCCTAAACCTGTGGGATGCTCAGGGACAACACAGGCATCTGCTACACTTTCACCCCAGCCTTGGAGCCATCACAGTGCTTTGTGACACTGGGGACATGAGGAAGTGGCTTAAAATCTGGGTCAATCCTTTACCCTTTTAATGTTATCCCAGAACAGAAATGGCAAAATTCAAACCATGTCTGCCCAGTGAGGAGGACTGAGGTTCTGGGGGGTTTGTTCGGTATTTTAGAGGTGAAATTCTCCTCTCTCCAAAGGTAATAACATCTTTTGGGCAAGGTGGAAATGCTTGTTGGCTTTTTTTTCAGCTCCCTGACCTTTGTCAGGTTTTCTTTGCATTGGAACCTTTGTTCACAGAGATCAAATGCCATCAGATGTTTAGGAAAATAACTACAGTAAAGATCCTGTATCTGCAAGAAGGGATGCAGAAGGAAAAGTAAATTTTTACATCCCAAAATGCTCCCATTGCTGGGAAGTGAAGCTGGTCTGGGGTACAGCAACAGCTGCAGAGATGCCTGGGCTTAGATGAGTCCTTGCAGACCTGCTCCCATGTGAGCAGCAGCAGGAGACCATGGGGAGCCCAGAGCAGATGCACTCAGCCTGCCTGAGAGCCTCATCTGCCATTGTGGGTGTGTAAGTGCCACAAGAAGTCCCGCAGGGGCAGGCATGAAATGCATTTCCCAGGACCCCTCACCCTGGCAGGCCGGTGGCTTAACCCATGCAGAGCCTGAAACATCCCTCAAGGACCTGCCCAGCCCTGCCCTTATGGTAGGTCTCTGACTCATTGTCATGAGAAAATAGCAAACTAGAGCAGTTCCCCTTCAAGGAAAGCCTTCAAGAATTGAGCCTCTTCATCTCTCTGCTACTGCAGGCAGCTCTCAGGAGCTTCTTCTCCAAGAAGAGCTGCCAGCTGAGCCTGGGACTAAGTGGGAGAAAGCCTAGCTGAGACCCAGGTGACTTCCTGGCTTATTCCTTCACCTGGCATGAGCTCAGCCTACTGACTTCATTCAAAGCAGATTGAGATGACAGCACCTTTTTTCCCCCCTTTTCCTGTATTTCCACTGTCCCCCAGCCTGCTTACGTGATTGCAGCTGTGGCACGGAAGGACCTTTTCTCCCCTCACCTGCGCTTTTCTTATCCCTCCTTGCTCAGTTTGTTTGAGAGGAAGGCACCTCAAAACACCCCTGGAGCTCCTCATGAGCACTGATCCTGGTAAATAGGGTCTGATGAGCTCGGTGTTACCCAGGAGATGCCTGATGACCGATCAACCCACAGCCCTGAGGCAGTCTGGCAGTGGTCCATGGCTTTCAGCCTGGGCCACTGGCTCGGCAGATGGAGCTCCTTCCCAAGGATATGGGCAGAGCGGCTCCCAGCGTGCAGTAGGATGCTGTGGCCACTACTTGCAGCTTGGAGCAGCACATGGACACTGCGTGCATCTTGAGGAGTCTGGGAGAGCTCTGAAAAAGGGAAAAAGTTGATTTTGGAAGGCTTTTTTCTGCTGGCTTTGGAGGAGGAGTTTGTTTGAACAAGAGGACAGGAGTGGATCTTCCAGTGCCTGCTTCTGTAGCAATTAGAAATGAAAGACCTATGCAGTAAACGCTACCTTTTTTCCCCAGTACTGAGGGACTGGAATCCTCTGGATTAGGAAAAACCTCAGGTAATATTCCTGCTCTAGACCCGAGCTGGATTTGCAAGGCTCCAGGGGGCTTATGACACTGTTAGGCTTGCAGAGGGCAATCACCTTTGCAGCAGTACTCTGTACAGGCAGAAACCAGCAGTGTCTGTGCAGCCACCTTCACAGCTGAGGTGAGCTAAAAGCCCTCCAGGCATCAGGAGGATGCTCCCCTGGGGAGCGGGGAAGAGCCCCCCAAATCAGGATGGTTTCCAGAAATAAGCCTGCTCAGAGTTGTCTGGTGGTGTGAGCTTGGTGAAGGTCTCTCCATGTTGCTGGTGCATCCCTGCAGGATGCAGACACAGGCCTCCCAGCAGGTCCCACTCTGCTGCTGATATGGAGTTAATATAAACCAAACTGACGCTTCAACCCAATGATCCATATGAGATCCCAGGGGCCAAGGGTTGAAGCAGTGAGGCCAGTCATCACTGTTGCCCTCACTGGAGCTATCAGGAATTTCTAAAAGCCCACACCTGGGGTGAGGGGTGCACTCAGTGCTAGGGCTGGTATTGTCCCTGCTTAAGGACACAAATGAGTGTATTTCCAGGTGGAGCAGGATCCTGCACCCCTCTGAGGGACGGACTCTGACTGTGTCCTTGCTTTCCACCTCCTCATGCTGCTCCAGGTGTTCTGTAAGTGCTGTGTGGTGATGGCAGAGACATTGGTGCCCTTACCTGCACCACATGGACTGCAGAACGTCTTTGGCAATGTCATTTCACCCTCTGCATCAATTCCTGAGCCACTTCCACCCTGTGTTAAGCCTTGTTGGGTTTGTAGCTAATCTGTGGCAGCTCATGCGATAACCTTGGCTCTCCCTCCTCAGCTGCAGAGACAGCAGTTACCTCTTTTCTCGCATCATCTATATGCACAGAAAAAATGGTGAGCAAACCTCCTCCAGGTTCCTTGTAGCAATAAATCCCCCATACACCACTCATATTTGCCAAGCTGCTGCGGGAAATGAGAGCTAATGGGAACTGCTTTCTACTTTGCATGACTTTTCTGCTAAAAAGGTCCATTTTAAACAGTCTAAAAGGGCTTGGTAAATGATTAATCAGTTCTTGCAGCATTTGACAGGGCAGTAGTTTGTTTATGGCTTATTATGTTTAGATCCCTATGGCTCTTTCTGCTAGGACATGTTGTATACTCTCCCTACAAGCACCTGATAGTGACTAACTATTTGATAACCTGTAATAAAAGGAACTTCAATATAGAAAACTATCCCTCTATTTAAAGGAAGAATTATTTCTTGATGGGTTTTTAAAAGAGTGATGCTCTCCCTGAACCAGCAGGAAGGCAAACATATGCAGAATCACAGAATATTCTGAGTTGGAGGGGACCCACAAGGATCATCCTTAAGTCCAACTTTTAAGCGAATGGCCCATACAGGGATCAAACCCATGACCTCGGTGCTATTAGGACCAACTGAGCCAGCCTCAGGGTCTTAGAATGGTGAAAATCTGAGGATTCAGGAATCACTTAGCTGGAACCTGAGTGAAGGCCTGACAAACTCCTGACACAGGTGCCAAGAGACATGGGGAGGTTCTGGGGATAAATTTGATCTGTGGGAAGGAGACTCTGAGGGTAGATGTACTAAGGGGTTTAGGTGTGTAGCTGCCATTCGAGCTGGCTGATATGTGTTTCGTCACTTGAAACCCTTGAAGCTCCTGTTTAGCTATAAGAGGGTCTAAAGTCCTGCTTATCACAGTGCTGGATATGTCAATGTTTAATCTGTGCATGCTAAGTCCTGCTAAGATCCTTGGGGTGAGGAATCCTGCCTTCTTCCAGCCTGGGGGACGGACAGGCCCAGATCCATACCTGATTAGCACCTGATAAAGCAGCCCAAATATAACACAGCAGTGCCTGTATCCCTTGGACATCTGGCTTCCAGGGCACTATGGGAGAATTCATCCCACCCTGGCTTGGGAGCACTTGCACTCTGGGTGGGTTAATGAAGTACTCACCAGAGCAGAAAGGATTTGCAAGGATCAGTTAAATATTCACAGGTAAGGGATTCTATGATGCCATAACCCCATGGATGAAGCAAGGATAGGGCTGGATCTGGGCTCTGGGTCACCTCTGTGCACCCCTAAGCAAAAGTCCTTCTCATCACCCGTGGGCATCACTCAGGCTGCCAGCTAGGCCAGCAGATGTTTAATGCGTTCAGGAGACCTAAGTCTTAAAGGATGGGAGTGCAGCTTCAAGAAACTCTGTTACTCTGGTGGAATCTATGCTAGGAATCCCAGTTTCATCCTGTGCTACCTCCAGAAGTGCCAGTGCCTTCTCTCCCCACTGACGACTCACATCTCACCTCTTCTCTGTGAGGGGCAGGGCTGGGATATCCATGTGGCATCCCACAACATTGTAGGAGTGAGGAAAACTCAAAAAACCCTGGAGACAGGACGGCTTGGCTCAGGAGTCCTGGCTCACTTGTATATGATTTTTTCTGCCCCTGATCTTCTCCTGGGGAGATCAAGGGATTTAAAGCAACTCTCTGGGAGTGAAATCACTGCATAGAAAGCTTGGAAACTTCCCTCACATCCTTTATTCTTGTACGGACTTTGGAGTCATGATGTCCACGTGTTTTGAGGTTTTTAATCTGTTGCTTAATATTACAAAAAAAAAAAAAAAAAAAAGACATAAGAAAAAATAAAAGGAAAAAGAAAAAAAAAGAAAAAAAAAGAAGAAAAAAGAAAGAAGAAAACCCTCTCTTTCCATTCCTTATTTTTTCACCCTGGAAAAGGGTGCAACTTGTCTTAAAGGAGAGTCCTATCTTCAAGCTGGCTGGGAGGGTGAAAGGAGGAAGGAAGAAGAGGAGGGAAGCTCTGAAGCCAGCAACTGAGGACTTACACAGCACATAATAACACCTTCAAAGTGAAAATGTTGTTTTGCAAAAACACAAGGGTTTCACTGGAAACAACCCGGGCTGGAGCTGCAAAGCTGTGCCAGGAGCCAGGCCAGCACTGGGAGGCTGCCAGGTCTGAGCACTTTGAGGCTGGCAGAGTGCCCTGAGCACATGTAATCCAACCTGCTCCCCCAAACCACGCCTGTCCTGGATCACCATCTCTTTGGGGCAGCAATAACTGTCCCTTTTTTACTCCCTCCCCTGGCCAGGTCTTGCCTTGGAACACTTTTATCCACTCCAGCTGTTTTTCTCAACTAAGTCTCACTCATCCCAAGAATGCACTTCAAAAACTAACCAGGCAGTTGATTTGGGTGGTTTGGGATCTGTTGTGATCGATCCAAAACGTGGTGACCTCTGGCATTTTTAATGGCTCCCTGGGTGGCTTATCATCTCTGTATATTTAGATCCCGATGTCATGGTGACATGGGTAAATACACCCAGCCATGTATTGCTGGGCACAGCTCACATGAGCAAGCTGGCTCCTTTTCCCCCTCTCCATATAGGCTGCTCCTGCACATTTTCCTGTCAGATCCCACAGACCTCTAAAGGGGCCAGGGGACCCACAAGCTTGGTTGCACAGAATACACTGCCTTGAGCCACCAGCCTCAGTTACTGCTGCCTGTGTTTTTGTTGGCAGTAGATGCTCAGCTGTGCTGCATTAGCTGGCTTGGTGATGCTTGATGCAGCTGGAACATGTCACCTTCTGTGCATTTCTCAGCAAAACAAGGTTTTGATGTAGTCCTGGTCTTGCAACAACTTCAATTTAATACACCTATCCTCATACTCTGTACCAAAACATCTTCCACCCTCACTGCAGTCTAGCATATTGGCTGGCATAAGCCCAGGACATACAGAGTTGTAATAAATTAGGAGAACTGAATGATAATAAGAAAACAGAGACAGAGATGTAGTGGAAGATTCTCTTTTTCCCCTGCCAGGGCCAGAGGGGCTTTCCTGCGGTGATGGCTTTGGAATAGGTAGCAGGGCAGGCAGTTGAAAGGAAAAGAGAAACACATCCCCACACCCCCACATCCCCATGCAGCTCAGGAAAGGAGCAAAGTGCAGTGAGATAAAACATCTCTCACCATCTGCATCCCTGGGTGGGTGATGGGGAGCAGCAGGTGGAGCCTGGAGACTTCAGCGCAGCATTTCTCTGCCTGTGTTTAATACAAAGAGGTTGTGGGCAGGAGAGGAAATCCAGAAGGACTCAATTAATGTAAACACAGATCAGCCTGTGATGTCCAGCTTGTGTGCTCAGGTACCAGCCCCCTCCCCGGGCCCCATTTTCCTCCAGGCTCTGGTCTAACTTTCATCCCTTCATCCTTGCTCTGTGGGATGGAGTGAGGCAGCAGCCAAGTGAGAGTCGTAGGAATCCTGGCACAGACATGCTCCAAAAAAGCTCAACCCAGCTGCCAGTAAGCAGGCTGCCACTGCAGAGCAAAGTGCGCCAGAGCCACAGGGCAGGGAGGCTGAGCTGCAGACGGAGCAGAGGAGCTGCAGCCCTCAGCAAGATTTAATTGGGTTTTCTTGGTGTTTATAACTCTCTGTTT
Source organism: Aphelocoma coerulescens (assembly GCF_041296385.1). NCBI lineage: Eukaryota > Metazoa > Chordata > Aves > Passeriformes > Corvidae > Aphelocoma > Aphelocoma coerulescens. Next base: position 8,808,540 of record NW_027184085.1, read on the forward strand.
TATGAAATAATATTGCAGGTGTGAGCAGCCAAGCTTTGGAAAGGACACTGTGAAAGAAACAGCTTCATACAGCATCTTGGATTTTCTGTTCACTGGCTGGAGTAAAATAATTCAGCAACAAAATTTCTAAGCAGGTGTTGAGGCTGCAAAGGAATAATGGACAGTCAAATTACCCACCGATCGGGAAAACATGGAAACGTTCCAAAGGGGGATGCCAAAGGAAGGCACTTGCCTGAAAATGTCACACCAGTGAAGCAGAAGCCCTCCAAGGAGCTGAGGCCCATGTTGGGCGCCATCTTGCTGGGCCTCATCCTGTTCATTGCTGCGGTGGTGGCCTGGTGCTACTACACGGTGTCCCTGTGGAAGGCGGAGCGGCTCAAGACGGAGCTGATGGACCTGCGGGCGGACGGCTTCATCATCCGCAACCAGCACGGGGAGGTGGTGTTCCGGCTGGCCTTCCGCTCGGGCAGCCTGGACCTGGAGTCGTGCTCCAAGGAGGGCGAGATCCTGAGCTGCTCGCGCTCGAGCCGGGGGCCGCTCAACTTCTTCATCCAGACAGTGAAGCCCAAGGACACGGTGATGTGCTACCGCGTGCGCTGGGAGGAGCTGGAGGCCGGCCCGGCCGTGGAGCACACCATGTTCTGGGAGGACGCCCACTGGTACGGGGGCTCGGAGATGAGCACCCAGCACTGGCCCATCCGCCTGGCCGGCTACCAGGAGCCCGTGCCCTACGTGACCAGCGATGTCTACTCCTTCCGCGACAGCTTTGGCGGCATCCTGGAGCGCTACTGGCTCTCCTCCAAGGCGGCGGCCATCAAGATCAACGACTCCGTGCCCTTCCACTTGGGCTTCAACGCCACCGAGCGCACTCTCTTCTTCCAGGCCCGCTACAAGGACTCGCCCTACAAGCCCCCACCAGGCCAGCAGCCCTTCCCTGAGCTCAGCTACCGCGTCTGCGTGGGCTCTGACGTCACCTCCATCCACAAGTACATGGTGCGCAGGTACTTCAACAAGCCCTCCAAGATCCCTGCTGAGAACGCCTTCCGATACCCCATATGGTCCACCTGGGCCCTCTACAAGAAAGATATTGACCAGGATAAAGTTCTGAATTTTGTAAGAGACATTAAGAAGTACCATTTTAACTGCAGCCACATTGAGATCGATGACATGTACACCCAAGCCTATGGGGACTTTGACTTTGACCCTGTCAAGTTCCCCAACGTAACAGAGATGTTTGCAAAGCTGAGGGAAGATGGGTTTAAGGTCACTCTGTGGACTCATCCTTTCACACACATAGATTCTTCCAATTTTGGTGTGGGGATTGAGCGTCAGCTGTTCATCAAGGAGCCGTCAGGGCAGCTGCCAGCCATGGTGGAGTGGTGGAACGGCATTGGGGCCATCCTGGACTTCACCAACCCAGCAGCCCGGGACTGGTTCCAGAGCCACCTGCGTCAACTCCGGCACAAGTACGGCATCTCCTCCTTCAAGTTTGACGCGGGTGAGACCAGCTACCTGCCCAAGCAGTTCAGCACCTTCCGCCCGCTATCGGACCCCAGCATCTGGTCCCGGCGCTACACAGAGATGGCCATCCCCTTCTACGAGCTGGCTGAGGTGCGGGTGGGCTACCAGTCACAGAACATCTCCTGCTTCTTCCGCATCATTGACCGTGACTCTGTCTGGGGCTACGAGTTGGGCCTCAAGTCCCTCATCCCCACTGTGCTCACCATCAGCATGCTGGGGTACCCATTTGTGCTGCCGGATATGATTGGAGGAAACTTTCTCCCCAACAAAACGGAGAGGGCAGTGGAGATCCCTGACCGGGAGCTGTACGTGCGCTGGCTGGAGCTGTCTGCCTTCATGCCCTCCATGCAGTTCTCCATCCCACCCTGGCTCTACGACAAGGAGGTGGTGGAGATTGCGCAGAAGTTCACGGAGCTCCACGAGTCGCTGGTGGCCCCGTTGCTGCTGGAGCTGGCGGGGGAGGTCACCGACACGGGCGACCCCATCATCCGTCCCATCTGGTGGATCTCCCCCCGTGACGAGGCCACTCACCGGATTGACTCCCAGTTCCTCATTGGGGACACCCTCATGGTGGCCCCGGTGCTGGAGATGGGCAAGCAGGAGCGGGATGTCTACCTGCCAGCGGGCAAGTGGCGCAGCTACAAGGGGGAGCTGTTTGAGAAGACCCCGGTGCTACTCACCGACTATCCCGTTGACCTGGACGAAGTTGCCTATTTCCTCTGGGTTTCCTAACAAGCTGTGCAATGGACTCAGTGATTAATTTACCAATGGCTTTAATGACCTGTGAATTTTAGTAGTTTTTAGAATAGCAATACTTCAGAATGAAATTTGAGGGAAACACTGAGACGTCTGTTCTGTGTGGCAAGTGTTCTACAATAACCATAAAATGTATTGGATAGGTGTCTTTGTTACTGCAGTGTGACAATGTGCAGTAATGTACAGAAACACAGTCTCTGCTCATAGTCTTTTCCCACCAAGAAATGCCATGCACGCTTCTTGTGTCTTAAAGGCAATTACATGTAATCCTTTGTTACCCAGTTTCACAGATGATCCTCTGGGACACTGAAAATTTCATGTACTTAGTGAAGGAGGCAGCTGCAGCAAGGTACTTTTTTTTGTACAAAGCAGCCTGTGATTATCCTGAAGAGAAAGGCACCCAGTTTGCAGCCTGCACATCAGATGGGAGCTGAAGCAAGAGTTAGGAGTTTGCATTTCCCATGGCCTGAGCTATCTGAGCAGGAAGAAAGCTACATCACTTGCTAGTGATGTGGCAACTGTTTCCCCCTTTTATGAATTACTGAGAACCATGTCCATGGTGTGCATTCAGGTAAGCCTGTAAAATGTGGCGAAATCGGAGGAGACACTCGTTCCAGAGTGTTTCCTCCTGAAGTTTTGTCTTCAAAACCAAGACATGCCCAACTTAAGGGGCATGTGAAGTGGAAGAAAACCCCAACATTTTGGGTTGAAGCATTTTGTCTTGAGGTACAGCAGTAAGACTGTGCTGTTTGATTTAATAATTTTTCTGTGGAACTTAGCCATAAGTACATGTCCACAGCTATGGGCAGTCAGATCCCTGGCTTACACTTTTTATAAGTCAGGAATAAGAATCAGGACTGCCATTTTGATATGCCTGATGTTAGTGATTTCTCAAAGTTTGGCTGACGTAATGAAACCATTGAGAATGTGTATGTCATGTTGTTTTTCCATTCTAGCCTTGGTAGTTTCCTTTTGAAATGTATTAGCAATTACACCCAGTTTGTTAGGGGTAAAGCAGGGGATGATAATTCCCAGCCCTTCATCTCCCTCTTCCCCTTCAGGTCTGGCATGTCACCTTTTGAAAGTGTCCAGTTTCCCCATGATATCAAAGATACCATTTTCTTATTATGTTGTCTAGCAGGGTTTCTCTATGTGGTCTCCAGCTTGTCTAAAATAAGGGCTGAGATTTCCAGAGGGGTTGCCCAGACACCTGCCCCAGTTGTGGAAAATCCTAAGTGGTGTGGGGTATGGGAGGACATAGGCCAGACCCTGAAGCAGTTTTCTGACCCAGTAGCCTGGAACTTCCCCCCTGAACAAATTCAGAATGCAGCTGAGGTGGGGAAGTATCTGAAGGAAAACTGCAATAACAACATGGATGAAAAGAAAAAGCTCATTGCCATGTGCTGGGTCCTGGCTAACGCTTACTGCACGCTGCTAGATACTACAGGGCAGAAGATACAGCCAGAGGAGCAGGAGAATAAGCCAGCAGACACCCCAGTCACTCCAGCTGCAGCTAAAGCAGATGGGGAGCTTAAACCAGTAACAATTGCCCCTGTCCAGAGAAAGAAACAGAAAGCTAAATCCATTAGCCCAGTGGATGATGATGGGCAGCCAGGACCTCCACAGCCAGCAGAGGAAGTGGAACCTGAAATCATTATTGAGTTCCTGTCCATAGAGAGCCTTCACACCCTGAGGAAGGATTACACCTGACGGCCTGATGAAACTATATTAAGTTGGATGATCCGAATCTGGGATGCTGCAGGCGATGGTACAATTCTGGATGGCACTGAAGGGAGGCATTTGGGATCCCTGTCATGTGATTTAAGTATTGACCAAGGGATGACAAGGGGTCCTGAAGCTCTCAGTCTCTGGACACAGCTCTTAAGAAGTGTGAAGGAAAGATACCTGTGCCGAGAAGATCTCCACCTGCAGCTAAACCCCTGGAAAACCATGGAACAAGGGATTCAACGCCTGAGAGAACTGGCAGTGATAGAGATCATATTCTCAGGTGACCAAGCAATTAGGAGCCCTGACATGGTAAAATGTGCACTGGTGATGTGGCTGAGACTTGCACAACACAAACCACCAGAATACACCCCTGCTTTGGCAATGATGACAGAACGACGGGGATGAGACGGTGAGTTCTATGGTGAGGAGGCTCCGGGCGTATGCAGACACTGTGCACGGCCCAACACAAGCAAGAATTGCAGCTGTGGAAAGGAGTCTGTCAGAGACCATACAGAAGATGGAAGATAGGATGGACAAGACTCATGAGAAACTCAGGAAGGAGCTGAAAGAGTGCCTTCTCCAAATCGCATCAGTGCAGACCAGAGGCCCTGTTACCAGAAGCAGACGTCCCATGGCTAGGGAGAGAGGGTACACCCCAAGAGCTGAACTGTGGTTCTTCCTGTGTGACAGTGGGGAAGACATGGAATGAGGGATGGAAAACCAACTTCTGTCCTGGCAGCACAGGTGCACAAATTGAAGGATGGTAATGCTGAGAGAGGGAGTTCCACCAGAAGGGAAGTAGCTAGAGTTTTAAATGATAACCAGGACTAGAGGGGCCCTGCCTCTAGCCAGGTAGAGGCCAGGGAAAATCACATCTTTTGGACAGTGTGGGCCCGATGGCCTGGCACAGCAGAACCACAGGAATATGAAGCCTTGGTTGACATGGGCACACAGTGCACCTTGATTCCATTGACACACGTTGGAGCAGAACTGATCTCTATTTCTGGACTAACAGGTGGATCACAGCAGTTGACACTGCTTGAAGCTGATGTGAGCCTAACTGGAAAACACTGGAAGAAACATCCTTTTGTGACTGGCCCAGGGGCCCCGTGTATTCTGAGCATAGACTTTCTCCAGAGTGGGTATTTCAAAGACCCAGAATGACTCAGGTAGGCCTTTGGAATAGCTGCTGTGGAGGCAGAGGGTATTTGGCAATTGAACACCTTGCCTGGGCTGACAGAGAATCCTTCTGCAGCTGGGCTCCTGAAGGTAGAAGAGCAGCGAGTGCCAACTGCCCCTTCGACAGTGCACCGCTGGCAGTATTGGACAAATCGAGATTCTGTGAACAAGGAACAGGTAGATTAGGCTGTGAAGATAGAGGTGTCAAAGACAGATGTAGATTGGAAACACAAGGGAGAGTTGTTCCTTGCTCGATGGGCCCATGACACCTCAGGCCATCAGGGCAGAGATGCACCTATAAGTGGGCACGAGACCAAGGGGTGGATCTAACCATGGACAGTATCTCCCAGGTCATCCATGACTGTGAGACATGCGCTGCGATCAAGCAGGCCAAGCGGGTGAAGCCCCTGTGGTACAGTGGGCGATGGTCCAAATACAAGTGTGGGGAGGCCTGGCAGATTGATTACATCACACTGCCTCAAACCCGCCAAGGCAAGCGCCGTGTGCTCACAATGGTAGAAGCCACCACAGGATGGCTGGAGACCTACCCTGTGCCTCACGCTACTGCCCGGAACACCATCCTGGGCCTCGAAAAGCAAGTCCTTTGGAGGCACGGTACCCCTGAGAGAATTGAATCTGACAATGGGACTCATTTCAAGAACGGCCTTATAAACACCTGGGCTAGAGAACATGGCATTGAGTGGGTGTACCACATCCCTTACCATGCACCAGCAGCTGGGAAGGTTGAGCGGTGTAATGGACTGCTTAAAACTACCTTGAAGGTACTGGGTGGGGGAACTTTTAAAAACTGGGAGATGCATTTAGCTAAGGCCACATGGTTGGTGAACACCCAAGGCTCCACTAACTGAGCAGGGCCTGCTCAATCTGAACCCCTGCATATAGTAGATGGAGACAAAGTCCCAGCAGTGCATAGCCGGGGACTCTTGGGAAAATCTGTTTGGATTACTTCTGCATTGAGTAAAGGCAAACCCATCCGTGGGGTTGTCTTTGCTCAGGGGCCAGGTTGCACATGGTGGATAATGCAGAAGGATGGAGAGACACATTGTGTACCTCAGGGAGATTTGATGTTGGGCGAGAACTGCTTGTAATGTTGGAATGTCTGTATGTGTTTGTCGAAAGTTGCCGCCACTGTTTGTATATAGCTATGTATATATGTATAAATGTGTGTTTAAAGTTGAAATGTATTAATTTGGGCATTGAGCAGACGGTATGGAACAAGGGGTGGAATGTCCTGGGGTGATGTTATGAAGCTGCTTTATTCCTTAACCGTCCATTTAATGCCCAAGGACGCAGTGCCTTTAGGATGGAGCCGGGGGGCAGGGCCACGGGACCTGAGTGCTGGGCGGTTGAACGGTTCAGCCCAACAGCTCGGGGCTCTGGGGGGTCTTGGCGGGGCTCGGGAGGGAGTGTGCCAGGAGTGCTGTGCTGCTTTTTGGGTTTCTTTTGTGTTCTGAGCTAGCGGGGAAAAAGGTTCTGTTGGTTTTTCTTGTTCTTTTTCCCTTCCCTCCCCTTGCCTCACTGCCTCCCTTCCCTCCTCGCTGATCCAGGGAGCCTGCGGGGGGTGGCCCCAGCAGGCCCGTGGGGTGGCCCCAGCTGGTCTGAGCCCACGTGTCTGTTCCCTCTCTGGGAATTTGTTGTGTTTTGAGGTTTTTTTTTCCCCTGTTCTACCCTGCTTTGTTTGGTGTTAATAAACAGTTTGTTTATTCCACTTTCGCTTGCTGTGACCCACTTGTCTTATTGGTGGAGGAAAAGGAGAGGCCCTTTTCCCTGCAGAGGAGACGCTCATTCCAGAGTGTTTCCTCCTGAAATTTTGTCTCCAAAACCGTGACAGCTATCTGAGCAGGAAGAAAGCTACAGCACTTGCTAGTGATGTGGCAACTGTTTCCCCCTTTTATAAGTTACTGAGAACCATGCCCGTGGTGTGCATTCAGGTAAGCCTGTAAAATGTGTCGAAATCTCATGGCAATCAAGATTAAATCCTAGTACCAAGTCATGCAGTTCATACTTAGTAAGACCCATGTGTGTTTTGGGACCATGTTTAGGCCAAAGGGTGCAATCCGTCAGGTGCCAGGAGAGAACTTGGGCTCCTTAGAGAGTGCAGATAATTAACAAACTGCCTCAATTTCCCCAGTGAGAATGTTTTCCCATCTTATGTTAATGGAGATCCCTGTCCATGACAAGTGGATCCTTCTGTATCCTTCTACCCATAGAGGTTACCTCTGCAGAATAAAGGTGTCTCAGCAGCTCCTGGAGGCTTGGGGTAACCAGGCTGGCTGTGAAATGCTCTCCACTCTTAGTCCAACATTCCCTGCTGGTTTTAAGCAAAAAAGAAATTTAAAGTGGACATAACTGAACAGTTTAAGGGAATCCAGGGGTCCCTGGGCTGGAATGTGCCTTCCCAAAGTGAGAGACAGATCACTTTGCTGACCCCAGCATATCAGTAGGCACCTGAGAGGTAAAGCTGTGTGTAGCCCCAGGGCAAGAGAAAGCTCCTTTGTTTAGGGATTTACCCTAGAGCTGCTCCATGCAAAAAAGTAAATAAAATGAGTCTAAAGAACATTGCACTCAGTTGAGAGCTCGTTTGGTGCCCAGGGGAAGCAGACCCAAAACTGGCTGAAACCTGTTATCCATCAGTGGGTCCATTGTGCCATGAGGACCCTTCATGGACACAACAGCAGTGCCAAGTGGGATGAGCCAGAACATCTTTTAGATGCCCCTGAAAGCAGCTGGAGTTGCAGTAATGCTATCACTGGTGTGGCAGCGGAGAGAGAAAACCTGCCTTAATCCAGGGATGTGAAAGGGAAAACAATGCTCAGTCTGGCAGTTGTGCTCAGGGTTAACAGGGCACCACTGAATCCTTACAATGGGCTTTCTCCCATGCCAGGATAGTAGTTTCCAAAGATGCATCTCCCTCAATGCTGAGAAAGTGTTTCTGAATGCTTTCTCAGTTGCTGCTTCAAAGCCCCAAGAGGTCCCTGACATCTGGTCTTGGGGGAACCAGAGGGTCCCAGGGTGGCCCAGAAAAATTGCTCTGGCTGTTGTTGATGCACTAAAAAAAATTTTCTGCAAAGTTCATGCCCACAGTGCTGAGGAGAGGTGGGAGAGCCAGACTCCATCACCGTCACACAGTACCTCTGCCCCTGTGATCAGTGTGTTCTGCATGCTCACACAGCTCTGCCATCCACCTGCACCACAGGCTGATGGGGAAAAAAACAGGCAACACTGAGACTTCCTGCAAACTCTGGGGATGACATGGGGTGCCTGGTGCCATGGCTGCAAAAATGCCTCTCCCATTCCTTTCCAATCTGTCCCTCAGTGCCTTTCCCTGCTGCCCAGCTGAGCCACAGGAAGCCACAGGAAGCCACAGGGCACAGGTGCTGGAGGTATCCTGAGAGCAGGTGGCACCACAGCCACCTCTCTACACCCTCCTGCCACACAGGGACTGTGTGCTGCTGGAGGGACATCTTGTTTGCCTTGCTAAGCTTCAGTCCTGGTTGATTTTTTGCACTCCCAGTGCTGCACACGAGCTGCTTCCTGGAGGTGCTGGTGACATGGGACTCTCCCCCAGAATTTGGCTTACCACAGCATGCCTGTTTTTTGGCATGGGGAGTTTACTGCGCTTAATCTTTGATGACTGCTGAGCTAGAAAACACCCAGCCCTACAGGGAAAATAAAAAACCCAAACAAATAAAAATCTGTTTTTCTTTACTTGGCCTCTGGGATTTTGTGTCAGCACAAACCATCTTTATGGCTCTCCCAGCACAAGGGATCTGCAGGCTGGCAGCTCCCGCCCAGATTGAGGAGGTTGTTTTTTTCCTAAGGCTACCATCCAGCCGTGTGCCCAAAGGGACTCTGCTGCTGTCAGTCTGTCCTTTCATCGGAGTCCCCCCCAGCCTTGGGCTCTGCCTGCCTGTTGGCTTCTTCCTTACTTTTAATCAAAGCTGTGATTTCAGGCAGGCATGGACACACTCACAGCGTGGGTCTCCTGGGCCAGCAGCCACTGCTCTGCTGTCACCCATAGGCACCTCCTTGAAATCCAATTTGCAACAAATTGGGCTTTTGCTGCAGCCCCTCTGGGGTTTGGATTTTGCCACTAACACTTCTCCCTGTGCAATACACAGCTGTGGATGTGTTTTTGAGCACTGCCATGTAGCTGGGACCCAGCACAGAGCTGACCCCATTCACTGTCCCCATGTCACGGTGAGCCTCAGACACCATCTCCACACACTGCAACAGGCTTTGGGAGGATGTAAACCAACTCAAACCCAAAACACTGATTTTCAGGAGGACCTCTGCATCACTGAGGACCTCCTGCAAGGCTGTGAGTGCTCTTAAGTTGCCAACCTGCCCACAGGTCTTCAGCAGTGCCAAGCTTCATCCCCCATATGATCATCAGCCAAGTGTATGGATGCCACTTGCACCCAAGGAAGAAGTCAAAGAAAAAGCACTGGGAAAATGTCTTTTATTGCAAAAGGAGTGAAATGAAGTCCCTCTCAACCCTCAAGCCACACTGCATGTGTTGGCCACTATTATTGATGCCAATGGCACAAGGTAGCTATGGTTTGTGCAGTAACAATGAGAAGGGAAGGAAAAACATTATTTGGGGCAAAGGGGGTGATGTGGGGCAAGGCAGGCTCCTAAATGAGTCTCACATGCTCCATTTCTGGCACTCCCATAGCTACAAACATCTACTCCACCCGTGTCCTTGCTGTCAGTACCATCTGGAAAGGGGGACCGTGGGGACAGTCAGAAGGACTTTCTGGAGTACCCAAGAGAAGCTGAGAACAGGCTCCTCTTGCTTATCCCCTACAGTCTTGAAGTATGTGTCCTCTGAGAGCAGCATGGACTAGCAAATCCCCCCAGAATCAGTGTTGATGAGCCTTTTTTGGGGCGAATGTCAGTAGAAATAGGGGCATGACCCTATTGGTGTGTATGGTCCCCACCCCCGGCAGCTGACTAAATATGGAGCTCACCTGGACATGGCCTTTTCCAGGCCAGCCCTAAGGCACAGCTAGTCTCTTTGCTGTCAGGACCCAAGGGAGTACAATCCTCAGTCCAATGGGATTGTCTGCCACCACTGCAAACACAAGAGTGGGGTTACTGCCAGCTTCTCCTTTTAAAATATACATCAAAGCTGCAGGCTGCAAGCTTTAAATAAAACAACAATCTCAACCCTGATTTCAGTGAAGACTAGGGTAAGAAAAGCCCCAAATCTCCCTGAACCACCAGCCCCACCAACTAGGTACAGATGGACATAGTTAAACTTCTTTTTGTTTTCCAAAATTTTATCTCAATCAAGGCGATTCATGTTACAGTTCATACCAATTAGAAATTAGAAAAGTGGTTAAAAACAGACCCACCAGCATTACAGTCGGACATAGGACAGCATGTACAAACACAAGCATCCGGAAAACCTGATACACAACAGTGCAAGCTTCAAAATTCAATCACATAAGCATCATGTGTGAAAAGGCTGAATCTACATCTCAAACCTGGTTTTGGGCTTTTTCTTGGCTAAGAGAAGCTAAACCCAGCTTTGGCCAGTGACCCATGGTGTAAATCAGAGAAATATCCCTAGCAGCAGTTCCCAAGGTATCTGTGCAGAATTTCTGGTCTGCAAGGTCTGAGAGATCCTCAAGTCCTGCAGTACTACAGCATAGTGTTAGAAATAGTGGTTTTGGTAAAAAGTTGGATGGAAAGGGCACCTAGAAGCCTGTGAGACAGCTTAAGGCAGCACTGCTGAGCCTATCCCCAACATCAGCTCTTAGTCCTCTCAGCAGCTTTACCTTTCTCCTTGCTGGACCACTGAACAGCTATGGACACTTATGCCCTAATTACAGCATTTAGAAAAATAAGAGTACTCTATAATCTTACCCATTCATTGGTATAGTTAAATAAAAGAAAATTATAACTTTGTTAATAAAATCCTTTCTTTTGAGGGAAGGGGAAAGAAGACAGTGTGTCTAATGGAGAATTTCCTCCATGACCTTCCTGACAGTGCCTGAAACCACTGCAAGGAGATTGAAGGCACTCATCTGGCTGCTCCCATCATTTTAATAGTAGAAGGATACTAACAGGGATGCTGTGTTTCTCTTCACGCAGCCTCATTCCTCATTAGTGATGCATACACTGAGTGGCACGGAACCAGGCGAAGAGAAGGCAACATCTCATGGTCATGCTGGGATCCTTCCCGTGAAGTCCTGTGCCAAGGATCCCAATTCTGCATTGGCAGCTGAGCTGTGCAGCAACGTCTCCTCCACCTAGTGCTCCCAAGCCAAAGGATGACAAGTATTTCATGAGCAAAGGTTGAAAGGGAAGAGCTGGAGCCTCTCAAAGCATGGCCTTCCTGCACTTCTGGGGCTGCAAAAGCCCCCTCCACACCCGGCCCTTCTTGAAGGCTTTGGCCAGCCTCATCTCCTCACCTTCACTGCCACCCTGCAAGCAAGGACCAAGTCCTGGCAGTGCCCTGATGAGTGACACTGAGGTTCCAGGATGAACTCCTTGCCAGAGGGTGTCTGTAACTTGTAACATAACTGTTATTTGCACTGGTGGCCGGGAAGAAACTCAAGTCCTTCAGAATTAAACGCCTGAGAAACAAACAGGCTTCAGGAAATGCTTGTGCTCTAGCTGGACTTATAAGGCTCCCCTACATCTCATTTGGAGATGAAATTATACAGGGCAGATACAGGTCTTAAAGTCATGCTCCAAAGAATCAATGAAACCAGACTTCCTCACTTCCTTCCTAACTACAAAGCTCTTCAGATTTTGCCCCTAACAACTGAATTTCTCCTCCTGCACCCCATCACAACCCTTAGATGCTTAGTGCATCTCCTTTTCTGCCTCCTGAAAAGCCCTGTGGTAGGAGATGGGCTTTAAGAAAGATCCTCACTGTACCCAACCCTACCCAAAACATGCACTATCACCCTGGGTGGCTGACTTGTGCCAGACCCATGCCCAGCCCACACATAATCCCAGGAGAAGCCCCAGAGATGCTGAGCTGTCCTTGGCTGGCTGTAGCCTGGGCAGGGTGCCCCAACCCTTCCCGGCCATTGCAGTTCAATTCTGCAGAAGCTCATTAAAAATTCAGGGGCTGACACATGTTCCCAACCGGAGCACAGCCAGGAATTCTTGCCTTAGGGAAGAAGTCTGCCAGACTTCAATCCTGTTTGCCCTGCCTTGGGTCTCTGTAAATTCATTTTCCCATACAAAACCAAATAGGAAATCTGCCAAAGAGGCAGCTGCTGGGGACTTGGGTGCAGGATCCCATCACCCCATGTGCCCTGTAGAAGCCTCTGACAGCAATCGCACCTCCAGCAACACCAACGCTGCCTGAGGAAGGTCCCTGGGACTCTCCCAGGGAGAGAGGAGGGCTGACTCAGGAAAACCCTCAACAAAATCATCATCTCTTAATGGCGACCTGAGATGGGTATTAGCTTAACTTCATGTTAGATGAGAACATTTCCGTGGGTGCAGTGAGAACACCCGCTGGCACAGACCCATCAGTTCGTAGAGCCGGTGTTTTCCACCCACAGGCAAGCCGGCTATCAGCAAACATCACTGTCAATCCAAGACATGTGCGGCTCATGGGAACCAGCTGTTCCCAGGGAAGCGCCGCACCGAGTGTCTGAGGACAGCTTTGCTCCAGGCAGACTTTCTGCCAGCAACAAACCTCATCTGTCCTTAAAACCCAAAAAGGATGTCATCAGCAGGATAATCATGCAACTAAGTGGGGTCATAAATGCTTAAAAAATGGGATGTGCTGGCACAGGCAGTGTTGCTCTAGGAAAGGCAATGTTGATGCCCTGGGCAAAACACAGAGAGGCAAGAGCCTTGCAGAGGGAGTCAAATGAGTGAGCAGGTGGGATGCAGCTGTCCCAGCAGGAAATAAGCAACCCATTCAGTTAAAACACATGGATATCACTTGAGTGACCTGACCTGCCTAGTACCCAGGAAAGCAGGAGCATGGGGCAACTGTTAGTTCAGTGCTGTGCCAGGCAAAAGGGGGAAAAAAAAGTGTGTATATATATATATATATATGTAATGCTGTTTTGCTTTATGGTCTTAAAAATATCCTTTTGAATATATTTGCCATATTATAAAACTTACGGCAGGCTGTGCTGTGGCAACCCTCCCACAGCACACGCCTCCATACCCAGTGCCAGGTGCTCCCACGAGACTAGAAACGCTCCCCACTGGCCCTAACCAACTTCCAACTCTTGAAATCCTTGAGAACTGAAAAGATATTGGGTTTACTACATGTCTGCAGACAGACCAACAACTCCTTTCTGACCTAAACAGATAAATTGTTGCCTACTGTAATCCAATCAGAGCCTACCACCAGACCCAAATTAAAAAAATCAAGACCAATCCCCAAATAAAAAAAAAATTATCCCCAAGAACAGTGAAGTCTATTTAGTTCCCTTCCTCCACCCCAGTCTCAAATGAAATGTGCAATTAGAGTTATTATTTGTTAGAAAGTCCTAGGTAAGGCATGGTTATTCCAAAGCTGATGAAGAAGCCTGTTAGGAAACCCAGAGGAAATAGGCAACTTCGTCCAGGTCAACGGGATAGTCGGTGAGTAGCACCGGGGTCTTCTCAAACAGCTCCCCCTTGTAGCTGCGCCACTTGCCCGCTGGCAGGTAGACATCCCGCTCCTGCTTGCCCATCTCCAGCACCGGGGCCACCATGAGGGTGTCCCCAATGAGGAACTGGGAGTCAATCCGGTGAGTGGCCTCGTCACGGGGGGAGATCCACCAGATGGGACGGATGATGGGGTCGCCCGTGTCGGTGACCTCCCCCGCCAGCTCCAGCAGCAACGGGGCCACCAGCGACTCATGGAGCTCCGTGAACTTCTGCGCAATCTCCACCACCTCCTTGTCGTAGAGCCAGGGTGGGATGGAGAACTGCATGGAGGGCATGAAGGCAGACAGCTCCAGCCAGCGCACGTACAGCTCCCGGTCAGGGATCTCCACTGCCCCATTGGTCTTATTGGGGAAAAAATTTCCCCCTATCATGTCCGCAGATATGAAGGGGTACCCCAGCATGCTGATGGTGAGCACAGTGGGGATGAGGGACTTGAGGCCCAACTCGTAGCCCCAGACAGAGTCACGGTCGATGATGCGGAAGAAGCAGGAGATGTTCTGTGACTGGTAGCCCACCCGCACCTCAGCCAGCTCGTAGAAGGGGATGGCCATCTCTGTGTAGCGCCGGGACCAGATGCTGGGGTCCGATAGTGGGCGGAAGGTGCTGAACTGCTTGGGCAGGTAGCTGGTCTCACCCGCGTCAAACTTGAAGGAGGAGATGCCGTACTTGTGCCGGAGTTGGCGCAGGTGGCTCTGGAACCAGTCCCGGGCTGCTGGGTTGGTGAAGTCCAGGATGGCCCCAATGCCGTTCCACCACTCCACCATGGCTGGCAGCCGCCCTGACGGCTCCTTGATGAACAGCTGACGCTCAATCCCCACACCAAAATTGGAGGAATTGTAGTTTATGAAAGGATGAGTCCACAGAGTGACCTTAAACCCATCTTCCCTCAGCTTTGCAAACATCTCTGTTACGTTGGGGAACTTGACAGGGTCAAAGTCAAAGTCCCCATAGGCTTGGGTGTACATGTCATCGATCTCAATGTGGCTGCAGTTAAAATGGTACTTCTTGATCTTTTCAGCAAATCGCAAGAGTTTATCCTGGTCAATATCATTCTTGTAGAGGGCCCAGGTGGACCATATGGGGTATCGGAAGGCGTTCTCAGCAGGGATCTTGGAGGGCTTGTTGAAGTACCTGCGCACCATGTACTTGTGGATGGAGGTGACGTCAGAGCCCACGCAGACGCGGTAGCTGAGCTCAGGGAAGGGCTGCTGGCCTGGCGGGGGCTTGTAGGGCGAGTCCTTGTAGCGGGCCTGGAAGAAGAGAGTGCGCTCGGTGGCGTTGAAGCCCAAGTGGAAGGGCACAGAGTCGTTGATCTTGATGGCTGCCGCCTTGGAGGAGAGCCAGTAGCGCTCCAGGATGCCGCCAAAGCTGTCGCGGAAGGAGTAGACATCGCTGGTCACGTAGGGCACGGGCTCCTGGTAGCCGGCCAGGCGGATGGGCCAGTGCTGGGTGCTCATCTCCGAGCCCCCGTACCAGTGGGCGTCCTCCCAGAACATGGTGTGCTCCACGGCCGGGCCGGCCTCCAGCTCCTCCCAGCGCACGCGGTAGCACATCACCGTGTCCTTGGGCTTCACCGTCTGGATGAAGAAGTTGAGCGGCCCCCGGCTCGAGCGCGAGCAGCTCAGGATCTCGCCCTCCTTGGAGCACGACTCCAGGTCCAGGCTGCCCGAGCGGAAGGCCAGCCGGAACACCACCTCCCCGTGCTGGTTGCGGATGATGAAGCCGTCCGCCCGCAGGTCCATCAGCTCCGTCTTGAGCCGCTCCGCCTTCCGCAGGGACACCGTGTAGTAGCACCAGGCCACCACCGCAGCAATGAACAGGATGAGGCCCAGCAAGATGGCGCCCAACATGGGCCTCAGCTCCTTGGAGGGCTTCTGCTTCACTGGTGTGAAACTCTCTGGCAGGAAAGTGTACATGGTGCTGGGTTTTCTCTAGAGCTTTCTGCAGAGGAGTAGGAAAGAAGCACGCCTGGGGTTCTCAGGAGAAGACAACGGATTGTTAGGAGAGCTCCCACCTCCACCAAATCCCAGAACATCCGTCTCTGAAAAAGGAGAGGATATAAATAGTCTGAGAAAACCTCTGCATCAAGGGACAGCGTGTCATCCATTTGCTCCCCCCGGCTCCCTCTGCCTGTCTGTGACATGCCAGGTGTTGTGTTCCAAGTACCAGACACCATCTCCAATTACTCCAGGCAAGACAACACATGCAGAGAACAGCCTGAGCCCTACACAGGGAACAGCCACGGGGCAACAAGGACCAAATAATTGCCATAATTAGTGGTTTTTTGTTTTGGGGAGACTTTAAGTGAGGCAGGAATGGAGACTGGGTGGCAGTAGAAGGAGGCTGAACAGGAACCAGATCAGCTCACTGACAGTGTCTTTAAGAGACAGAGATAACTAAGAGCTATAAAAGACACCACGTAATGAATTCCACACAGCCACTCCTAATTTTAATCATATTGCCTCCCTGGCAGATTTAATTCATCTGCAGCAACATCTCCTCCTTGTCCCAAGCATGTTCCAGCTGCTCCACCTGGGTGATGCTTTGCAGTCAAAGTGGGTAAATCCCTGCTTCTCCACAGCTCACGGTGAGCCAAATGGGGCTGGGGTACCAGTGGCTCATGTCTGGTTTTGGGGGGCGTGTAGGGGGTGCAGTGAGTGGCACAGAATGGCTGGCTCCTGCCATGTGCTCAGACCTTTACAGCATTTCTGGGTAGAAAAGAACTTCCAGCTTTTCTGAAAGAAAAGCTAACCTTGTAGTGAGCAGTGCAGGACCTCCAAAGGGCCCTTCCTCCATCCAGCAAGGCTCCAGGCTGTGTTTCAGCTCCAGCCCACTCCCCCCTGAGTGGCCCCGGGGAAGCGGGCTGTGCCAAGAGCCTAATGGCTTTTCCTTGGCCACAGCCTGGCTGGGCTCCGCCAAGCATAACGCCTGGGATCCAGGGGAGAAAAGTAAAGTAAGGACATGGGAGAGTGAGAAACAAACGCAGCTGCCGGAGGAATAGGGGAGGGAGAGGAGCTGCAAAGCTGCAGACCAGCTGCCTGATCTCTGCCTGGTGCCAGCAAACACAGCCGGCTCCTCCCCAAGCTCTGGGGCTGTAAACCTGCTGGCTGTGGGCAAACCAGAGGGAAAAAACCCTCTTTTTCCGCACAAATGAAACCAGTTGCAGAGATTCCCTCTGAAGAGATTGGTTTTTTTCTTAAGAAAAAGGAAGAAAAAGATCCAAAATGAGTTACAGAACCCCCTCCCTGCCATAGACACGTATTTCTCTGTGCCTCAAACAGATCCAAGAAAGGAAAAGTAAAGCAGAAGGGGGTCCTGAACACCACCTAAGCCTTGTTGCTCCACTGTAGGGATGGCCATGTGCAAACCCACTGCAGCATCTGCGCACAGGCTCAACAAAATATTCTGTGTTTATATTCTTCATCTTGAAGCAGGTATTGGAGCAGACCTTGCAGCAGGCGGGTCATTCTAACCTTCCCCTGGGAGTCAGTAACTTTCTAGACAGCCAGTTGCTTTAAATGGGATTACAGAGGCATTAGGCAGCGATTAGCCTGAACAGGCGATAGGTTTAGTTAAACAACTTGTCCCATGGCCAACTCCTGCAGAGCCCTCACTTGGCAGCGAGGAGCTCGGGAACGGGTTGGAGACAGCTCCAACCACTCCAACTGTGTCACCCAGTGCTGGATCCTACCCCCCAGGTGGGCAACAGGGCTCTCACCACCCAGCGCTTGTGATGCAAGGCCAGCTGAGCCAAGGCAAATTGGGCAATAAAGACAGGGAGGAGGTGGTGGTGGGATGAGGCTGTGTTTGGGATACACCTTTCATCCCTCTCTCAACTCTTCCTTGGCTTTAGGGTGAACCAGAAGCAGCACAGGGCCATCCCAGGGATGGTGGGAAGGAAGGTTTGCAGAAGGACTTTGGCCAAAACCAGCACAGCTGAGTGAAGCTGCAAGTGGCAGGATGCTTCTGGAAATACAGATGGGTACACTGAGCCTAAACAAATCCTCACCCTCTCAACACTGGGAGGTTTTGGGATGCCAGAGAGAGAGGGACATGCAAATACCTGTCACTCCAGAGCCATGCCTCTGTCTCACTTGTGCTTTATCTGGGTAGTGCAAAGGTCAAGGGGGAAAAAAATAAAATGCACCCTTCACCAAGCAGGACTTGCAAATAATTTGGGAAAAGTTTTCACATTTTATTTACAAAAAAAGGGGAAAAATGGTGTTTTCTTTGCCAATTCTCATTTAGGGTTTTAAGCCCAAGAAATATCTGATACTGCTACTGAGGCTCCATCTAAAATTGACAGCAGCTCCCACAGCTTCAGGGAATTTCTGGATTTTTATCTCCCTTTCATGAAGCTGGCTTATTATTTATGAACTACTTCGAAGCTGCTCTATTTTTAGGCTGTTTCCTTCTTTTCCCCCCCATGGACTGGAGCTCATGGCACACATGAGGGAGCCATCACTGCCACTGTCAGTAGAGAAATAATGTGGTTTTTAAGAAAGGTTTTGCAGCCTCTTGAGTCCTTTGGACACCAATCTGCCTCAGAGGGATGTGCAAGCTGGGTGATTGAGCTGGTGGATCTAATCCTGCTCTGACTGCTGTGGCTGGGTCAGAATCAAACCCTGTGGCTGCTGATGAACATTGCCTACTCAGACATCACTTTGACAAAGATGCTGAGAAGGGTGTTTGCAGACATCACCCAGCACAGTGATGGGCCAAGGAGGTCTCCAAAAACAATCTTGGTCTGTGCCCTCTATTTTTTTGCCTTGTTAACAGAATGTACATTCTCCAGTGGGAGATCTGGCACCGTCCCAGGTGAGAGCTAAGTCTCCCAGGCTCCCCAGAGATGCCTTCTGCCTCTCACTCGCAAGCTACAGCCCGCAGAGGTGCCTGCTCATGCACTGCCTGTTTCAACAATTTTTTTTTTGTGTAATGCTAGCTTGTTATTTTGCTCCAAGATGACATTGTGGCGACCTTTAACTCCTCAGGAAAAAAAAAAAAAAGAAAACTAGAAGGGAGAGTGTCAAAGTCAAACAGCATGTTTGCAGCTTGCTGCGCCGGAGCTTCCCAGCTGACCCAAAACAAAGCTTTTTCTCTGTGTTCTGTGGAAGCAGCAAGTCGCCTTGCCTCAACTCAAGATGAAAGCAAAACATCTGAGCAGGACACACTTTATAGGGTAAAAATAAAAATCCATTTTTTGACCGCTTCTATTTTTACCAACACCACTGCTAACCACGGGCTGCGAGACCCACAGCACCACTAACCCCAGCCACTCTGCAATTAGGACATTCATTTAAAGAGGGTCAATAACATACAACTGGTCTCTATTGGCCTGGCAGGGTCAGGTCTGAACTGCGCTAGGGGCCAAGCTCCTGCCGGAGACACACACCCACTTCCCCCACCGGGATGCCAGGAAACCCTCCCTCTTCCACTGCAAGGTGCTGCCGCCTCCTCCCCAAACATCTTGGCAGGAGTTGAGCTCAGGAAATAGTACAGAAACACTGCAGATTTTACCAGGAGGCATCTCCAACCCCACACAAGAGCAGGGAATTAGGACAGCAAATTAAGGGGAAAATTTCTTCTCTGCAAAAAAGCTGGGAGGCAATAAAACCTCCATGTGTCCAGCCTGAAAACCCCTGTAGGGAACCTGCCCTGACAAAGGGACTTTGCACACCTGAGACAGGGGACAAACAAACCCTTCCTGGGGGTTTAATTTCCCTTGGAGGGGTCTGCAGCAGAGCACTGGAGTTCCGTGGAGGGCTTTTTGGAGTCAAATAAGGTGAAATCACTGCTCCTCCCGCTTGACGCTGATGGGAGCAGGTGAGATGGGTGGAGGCACCTGGTGACAACGCAGGCACAGAGCGCAGGGCTGCTCCCCACACACCCTGATTCCACATGGATCAGAAGCACTCATTCCCTCCCTAATCCTGGGGATTTCCCCAAATACTACAATGGATCACCCTGAGGCTCTGGGTTTATCTCTGCAACACTCAAGCCACCTCCGGGGGCATGTGTGAGGCACAGACACCCGGCCCCTGAGCCCTGGGGGATCCTCCACCTTCACCGTCCTTGCCGTGGTCAGAACAGGGATCGACCCACTGACTGGCCTGCGGGGTTTCTGGAGATGCTGCGGTGGGGGGGCTCTCTGCCCCTCCTGCAAAGTGACAGACCCTTCTTGTCAGGGCTGCTGCAAATTCTCCACCGCACTCGGCTGCTGGACACAGAGGCCCATGCAGGAGGCAGCTCATCCCTGCGGGGCACGGTGCCCCAGTACTTACCTGGCCATGGCTTCCTGGGGATCCCTGCCTGCCGCCTGGCTCCACCACAGACGTCTTTTTAAGCACATAAAAAAGGAGCACCGCTCCATCTCCACGTCCCCGGCAGCTCCATCCTCTCCATCACGTGGGGCGTTCCGGGGCTCCGAGCTGGCCGCTCCGTGAGCAGCGGGTGTCCGCGGGCAGGAGGAGGGGACCAGCACGTCACCGCTGTCTTCTCAGGCACCGTGACGGATGTGTGAGCAGCCAACCCTCCGGCCGGGGTGTGCCAAGGCGAGCGGAGCCCAGCCAGGAGGGGCGGCCGCACACGGGAGCGCGCTTCCACCCTCCTCCGCTCCGGGACACCCGGGATCCGGGCTGGCATCTCACCTCCCTGCCAGGTGGGCGGGAAGGGCCGGCGAAGGCGCATCCCCTCCCTGCACTCACAGGAGCGCCAGAATCAGAAAGCACAAGGGAAAAAAGACTAAAATCCAACCCAAGGTTTGGGGTGATTTTTCTTTTCTTTCCCAAATCTTGTGATTTTAAGCAGAGTCATGACCCAGAAGAGTAATGAGGCTGCCTCGTGTGAAAAGAAACAAGCTGCCCCACTGGTGCTGGTAGGTTTGTAAGATAGGATTAAACAGCACTGGGCACCTGGAGGATAAACCCCAAATCCAAGGTGGCTGTGTGAATACAGAGCTCATCTGCAAAGCGCAGACAGGCTGCCAGCACCTCGCTCTGTCTGCGAGAGGAGGCAGGAGATTTGAAGCTGTGGCATTAGCTCTGCCCAGCCTTAAATGCTTTCACCTTTATTATAGGAGTCATGACTTTGCAGTCCAGTTTTGTCTTTTAAAGTTTCCAGTGTCAAGTGATGCTCCAAACCCATTTAGACACTTCATCCAGTGTTTGACCATGAATACAAAGCAGCCACAGGGAACCAATTCTGGCAGCAGATGACTTAATATTTAACATCCCTGACAATTCCCCTTTTACACTATCATCTTTCTTTGTTCTTCACCCCGTGCTAATTACCAAGATGAAGTTTAATAAACTGGGTTTTCACTGTAACCCTGCACACAGCTCGTGGTGCTTTCATCTCACGACTAAACCATGACCAGAGGATTTTTCTTTCCCCTGCCTCAAGGCACATCAGGGAGCCTGAATTTATCTGAGCTGCAAAGATCTGTGGAGACTTTAAAACAAAGAGAGTCCTCCTGGTCCACTTGTATCAAAGTACACCAGACATGTGTACACTGGACAAGCTCCAGGGCTCTCCCCTTAAGGACATGCCTCTGTCCTTAGAGGCAGAGAAGTCCTACAGGCTCTGTGGGAGCTGGAGAGAGCCGAGCTCCGAAGCTGTGGTCCACTGGGTAACCCTGAGCCCAGCAGTCAGCTCCTCTGCACCCACAGGGCCGTCAGATCTTGTGCCAAACAGTGGCAAAAGCAGAACACCAAACAGTGGTGCTATTAGCTTATTTCATGTGCCACTTTTGCCATGTAAGATACACGGCCACAAAGATTTTGGTGTCTTTGCCACTGTCTCTTGGTCCCCAGCCCAACTCCAGCTGGTACAAGACGTGTGTCATCTACCACCCCATCACTCCAACAGCCTCTCCCCAAAGTGGGTGTCAATCTCACTCGCTGCTCATCTCTGTCCTCCAAGACAACCCACCCTGTAAGTGGGACCCAGTGCCCCATTTTGTCCACGCAGATTCTTTCTTCGAAGAGCTGACTCAGCGCTTCGGGAGCTCTCAGCATTTCGGATGCTGATGCAGGCTGAAACCTGAGCCCACCCCAACATCCAAGTGCTACAACATGATATGGGGGAGAAATGGAAACCTAAGCACGCCCCTCTGGCACAGCCCTGCCAATTTTCCAGTCATCGAGTCACCATGAAACTCCAGGCACTGGCAGCTCCAGAGAGCTGTGGATGGCTCAAGATGCTGGGCTGTTGACACAAGTCCCAGAATTTGTATCCAACAGTCAGTGATTCTGGATAACCTTGGCCCAAACGCAGTCACCAATCCCTTTAAGTGCTCCTGAGCAGCTTTTCCATGTGCAGATCCAGCCACACAGCCTCACAAACGTCATTCTCCACTGGGCTGTGGGTGTCTGCTGTGCCAGGCACTTGCCTTTGGACATCATGGGTATCCCAAAGTGGTAAGGGGGGAAAAGGGGAAGAAGCATTTGTGCTTTCTAACACAGCTTTGGCCACTCCTTGCCATGGCCAGCGACGTCAGAGCTGTCCCAAAACGCACTCCAAACCCAACCGAGTACACAGCACAATGAGCTGCGTATACCCATCTGCAAAGTTTTCACTACCACGCATCTTATCAAGCGGCAAAAGTTGAAGCTGCTCTTTGCGAGTCGTGCCGGGGACGCGTCTCCCGGCTCCGTTCATCTCCGGGCAGGCAGACTCCCACCTACCGGAGAACTCGCGCGGCCCCTGCCCGGCGGGGTGCGGAGGGCTCGCACCCCAAGGTCCGGGCAAAGCTCCGTACCTTCACCCCGCTCCCCGCGGGCCTTCCCGAGCCCTCGCCGATGCCGCAGCCTGGGGTCTGCGGGAGGGGGAGCCCCTCGCCCGCCTCTTCCCGCACCCCCGAGCCGGGGCTGCGCCCCCGCCCCCGCCCCGAGCGCAGCCCCGGGAGCCGCTCACTCACCGGCACCGCGGGGCCATAGCCGGGTCTGCCGGCCCGGGGGGCTCCGGGCGCGGGGCTCAGCGCGGTTCCGGGGTTGGGCGCTGCCCGCCCCGCCCCGGCTCCCGCCCCGGACCGGCCCCCGGACCGGCGCTCCCCGATGGGAGATGTAGTTCGGCCCGGGCAGGGCAGCTCCGGGGGGCGCCGGGGGCTGGAGCCGCTGGGGATGTCCGGGGGTGCGTGGGGATGGGGTACCCCCGGGGCTGGGCTAGGGGGATCGGGGTTTGGCTCCGGCGGGGCTGTGCCGGGGTGCTTTTGGGTCGGGATGCGGTTTTCATGAGATGCTTTGGAGCTGGGACAAGTTTGTCAAGGGATGCCGTGGGGCAGGGACAGGGTTTCAGTGGATGCCTTTGGGCTGTGCTGGGCTCTTCATGTGATGCTTTGGGACTGGGATGGGCTTTACATGGAATGCTTTGGGGCCGGGCCAGGTTTTTCAATGGGGTGCTTTTGGGCTAGGACATGCTGTTCATGGGATGGTTTTAGTCCGGGATGGGGTTTAATGGGATTTTCCCGGCTCTCAGGAGGACTGCGGTACTGCTTGGTGTGGGCACAGCACGGCACGCTGCTGCCCCACTGGCATGTGGGTCCCCAGATGGCTCTGTGCTGGAGCATCACCCCGCTGTGAGGACCACAGTGCCGTGGATTTATGATCAGCAGCACACATGGAGGGGCCTGGGTGGTATTGCCCCCTGGCACTGTGCTCTCAGATCGTAGTCAGACAAGGGCATTTCATGCCTTCATTAATTATGTGCTGCTTTCAAAGTACCCCTCCTTATGTAGCATGTGTCAGTGCTCAGTACCCCAGATGGATGGCAGCTCTTCCTGGACAACTTGCCAAAAGTAAGCACGTCCTCAGCAGCCCAGCATGAAGCCGACAAACACGGGTGTCAATGACTGCTTCTATTTTTGGCTGTGTTACTATGCTCCCAGAGCTTTCCCTTGCATGCTTTCTTGGTCTCCAGCTTATGCATGGTGGGGGGGCACCAGCCTGCAAGGACTGTTAAAGTGCCCACCAAACCAGCAGTCAATGACGTTTCTCCCCCTTTCCCAGGAACTTCCCCAGACTGTGAGAAAGGGTCTGAGGGGAACAGTTGCCCAAGCCAGCTTTAATGAAAGACCACCTTTGCCCTTCACCAGTGCCATGGGGCAAAGTAAGCCTCTGAGATAAACTAATGTACCCTGGCATTGCCATCTCAGTGAACCATTTCCAGTGGCTCCCTGCCTGTGAACACCATTGTCTCTTGCACTCTCTCTCATTTTCCTAAAATTCTTGTTGCCAGATCCATGCCAGTTGAGGAAAATATTCCTGTTTCTTGGTGGAGAAGTCCTTGAGAAACTTCTTTCTGAAGCTCAGGCATAGGGACATATATGGGGAATCCAGTGCTCCCTGTTTATTCTTGTTGCTGCTTGGTTTTAGTTTCTGATCTCAGGAATTTAAAGCCAATCACATGTTTTCTGCTAAGTCTCACACCTAATTTTGGCCCACGGGGATTTGATGCAGCAGCAGAGCGATGACTGTGCTGGTTGAACAGTGTCTTTTCTGCCCTCTGCCCAGGGCTGAAAAAAGCTGCTTCAGCAACAGAGACATCCTAAAGGTAAACATGTGGGGATTAAAAGGTACTGCCAGACCTGCAGTGGGTGAAGGACAGGGCTGATTACGGCATAACAGTGTGGCCAGGGAACTTGTTCTTGGTAAGTAGAGCACACAATGACAATTGAAAATACAAGAGCAGCACAAGAAACACTGACATGGCCCCAGAATCTGGGAGATGCTAAGCTACATGCAGGTGGGCTCAGGGATGCCAGCAGGATTTCAGGTGTTGTACAGTCCCAAGCATGGCTGGATGAGACCATGCATACAAACACCTGTCCTGGGAGTAAATCTGGCTTTGTTAAGGATCTGTCATAGAGGTTACACACATCAGTTGCAGCTCATAGGCCACTTGTCCCTGCTCATGCAGCCTTGGTCCCTGGGGACTATGGGGCACCAGGAGAGTATTTCCCAAGCAGCACTTACCACCAGGAGGTATTTATGGGCCACTGGAAGTCAGAACCCTCAGGAGGTGCAGACATCCCTGCGACAGGGACAGTCTCAGTCCTGGGAAGGAGATGGGTGGCCGTGGCAAAGCCGCAAGCACATATACTGAGGGAGCATCTCCTTGGCACTGGAAGGAGGACACAAGATAGAAAGAGGGGATGAACAGAGCCACTGCCAGCACCATCAGCCCCCAGACCCCATGGAGATATGCCCTCTGTGACACAGAAGAACAGCTGGTACCTTGGCAGAACCTTTGGACCTGGACAAACAGTTCTTCTCAGGCTGATAGGCAGAGGGGTTGATGGTTGATGGTGTTCCTGTAGTGCTCCTGCACTGCCACCTCAGTCAGCTGCTTGGGCTGACCTTGGCTCAATGGATTTTTTAATGGGGGCATTGTTGATCCCTACAGACAGCAGGGAGTGGGAAGAGACACCCGTGCCATGTGGCAGCATCTGCCTTCACAGCCGCCAGGGCACACAGTGAAGCCCATTACTAGGCAGGATCTAATACTGGAAATGCAGCTGGAGATCTGAGCACCAAGCCTCCCTTGGGGGTTGTAGCGGCACTGTGATCCCCTCCCCAAGATCCCCACTCACCCAAAACCAGAGGACTGAGGATGGCATCACTGGCTCCTCTGCCCCTGCATCCAGGGTGTCCACAGACATTCGAGCACTTTGCCTAGTGGGAGATGGGGAGAGTGCACTGGGACTGCCAGGAATGGGGCAAGCAGAGGTTGGGAAGGGACTTATAGGACTGTACCAATGTCCTACAGCTGGCAAGGCCTGTGAGGGCTGGTTTTCATGGGACAGAGGGGTACTCTGGTCGGTAGCATGCACTACTTCTGTCCTGCACAGTGGTGACGTCCCTCTCCATGCCCTCTGCTCACTCCCTCATTATAATGCACATGATAATGAGGCTGCAGGAGATGAGCTGGTTTGCAGCAAGCTTTGCCTCAGTGCCGGTGACCTTCTTAGCCTGTGAGGGGAAAGCTGTGTCCCACAGACACCCTTTGAGTGGGGCCTCGGCTCAGGGATCCCTCCTCCTGCAGGGCCAGTGCGGGGCGGGATATTTTGGTGCTTAGAACTCTCCCCAGCCCTTCACATGATCTCCCTGGCTTGGAAGGCCCAGCAGCTGGAACTCTTCTGAGCCTGGGGACTGTGTTGCAGCAGCTCTTAGAGCCACCCCATCATCACCATGTCACACAGCAGCCCTGGCATGAGCTCTGTCACTGCCTCAGTTTTCCTTCTCAGCAGATCTTGTGCCTGGTGCATTCTGAGACCATGGACAGGGCCAACATGTCAGGGTCCCTCCCCTCCTGCCATGTAGCCCTGGGAGAGGGGCCCTGGGGGGGAGACACGGGGTTTCCCTGCCCCTGGTCAGCCTCGTTCCCCATGGGTTGTTTTGTGTTCCCCTGCACGGGCAAGGACCCTTGGGTCCCGTGATTGAGGAGTTCCTGAGCAGAGCCCCGGCCATGCGGCTGGAGAAATAAACATCTGTCTGAAACATCTATCAAGAATTGGTCCATATATATTTCTTTTCCATGGGCCTCATTGATTGATACACCTGTTACAGTATCCCCACTGTAACAAATGGTAGAGAATTGCTGGCAAGACACTGATCCCTAAGGACAGAAAATTCGTGAGTAAAAACCACTCTAGATCTCTCTTCTCACCTTGGTTTGGATATTCTCTCTGGACTATGGAAGAATCGTGGGAAATGTGGCTCTCTGAGCCACAGAAAGAAATGTATCTAGAAGTTAAAGGAATCCTTGAACAACAAAACAGGAAAGTATTTCTTTTATATTTCTCGAGACTTACTTTTTGATATTGATCCTCCTGGGACTATTCATGGGTGCTTTTGGTCTGAGCTCTTGTGTGAGATAAAGGATCAAACAGAACAGGCACTAGTGACAGAACCTCTTCATGCATCCCTTGTAATCAGTGAAGCTCTTGAGGAGCATTTGTATGGTCCCATTACCCCTAGAACAGAGGATGGCCCTAATCCCGTGGCCGAGACTACGCGATGGCCATCCCAGGAGCGCGTGACTGCAGCCGTGCCAGCAGAGGTGCCTGCGCTGGATGCGCCCGGCCCCCTCGGGAGCGCGCGCCTTATCACAGACCCCATCCCTGTCTCAGGGTCCCCGGCCACCTGGCCGCGAGTGAGGGAGCGATGCCGCAGGCGCCGCGGGTGTCATGGGTCACGAGCAACCAGGAACTGGGGGTTGGCGTGGAAGCCCGCTCTGTGCATACGGCTCAGAGAGCCCTGTGGAGGGAGAAGCGGCGGTTTCCACAGCGACACGAGAAGCCGCGCAGCACAGCACCAAGCTGGAACGGGGCCGCTCTCAAAGCAGCGTGGAGTTTGCGGAGCGGAACCACTCACAGGCCACGGAGCCAGCGGCGATGGCAGCGCGGGGCCGCGCAGAGCCCAGACACGCGCCAGAGCAGCGCCACTCGGAGAGCGCAGAGCAGCCACAACGCGGGGGCCTGACCGAGACGTCGGAGTCGGCGAGGCGGCGGCCACGCGGGACCGGCACCCACGACGAACACGCAAGCACGTGATGGGAGAAGTTCTAGCAAAGAAAATCACAGGAACTGTGAAATGGTACAATGCAAAAAACAACTATGGATTTATAACACGAGATGATACAGGGGAAGATTTATTCATCCATAGAACTGCCATTAAAAGGAATAAGCCTAAAAATTACCTGCAAAGTGTAGGAGATGGGGAAGTTGTTCAATTTGATATAGTGCAAGGAAAGAAGGGTTTACAAGCAGCGAATGTTACTGGGCCTGGGGGTATTCCAGTCAAAGGCAGCCATTATGCACAAAATTATAAACAATATCCATCCCAGCAATTTCCTTACCCACAGCCTATTTTCCCCTTTTACCCTATACCCAATATGAACCCTTTCCTAAGTTTACCCTATCCCCAGTTTATTCCTAACCCGGTTTTCACCCCATGGCTTCCCTATACAATTCCCTTTCCCTACAACTCCTCTCCGATGCCGAGGAGGGGGATGAAAAGGGGGAGGGAAGAAATTAAACCCTCTCCTGCCTCAGTTTCCCCACAAAGCATGCCTGGAGAGTCCTGTCTCCTTTCTGTCAGCCTTAAGATGTTCCAGGGAATCTGTTTGGACATTTAAAGACTCAGGAGGGTGGCTTGTTCTGTTTTGAAGCTGTTCTTGTTATGTTTATCCAGTTGTTTTCAATGTTAAGTTTTAAATCTCTTTTGTTAAAAATAAACAGGTGAAATGTCGGGGTCCCTCCCCTCCTGCCATGGGGTCCTGGGAGAGGGGCCCTGAGGACACAGACACACGGGGTTTCCCTGCCCCTGGTCAGCCTCGTTCCCCATTGGTTGGTTTGTGTTCCCCTGCGCGGGCAGGGACCCTCGGGTCCCGTGATTGTGAGAGTTCCTCAGCAGATCCTCAGCCATGCGGCTGGAGAAATAAACATCTCTGAAACATCTAACAGGAATTGGTCCATATATATTTCTTTTCCACTGGCCTCATTGTTTGATACGCGTGTTGCAGTTTCCCCACTGTAACACTGACATGTGAGAGTTTCTGCTGGTGATTGTCAGCTCTGAGAGCCCAAAGCCACTGCAGGATGCAGCTCCAGGGGACAAATCAGTGAGCACATACCATGGGCTGTCTAACACTTTCCTGATCAGGGAGCATGACAGCCCCTCACTACAGAGATACAGCAAGGCATCCTCTGAGTCCTTGTGCCACCCTCCTGCATCTGCAACTGGGTAGGTGTAGAAACCCCAAAGTTTCCTCCTCCTGCAGCATTTATCTGTTTCAAACTTGTTCTCTTTCCAGAGCTCCTGTGGAGCCTGCTCTTGGATGGACTGTTTGACAGAGCACCATGAGCAGTCAGAGTTGGTGCAAGTGCTGATGAGGGTTCTGTGTTTTTTAGAGAAGAGGAACATGCAGCCTGCTGGAACAGGTGTGAGTGTGGGCACTTGCATCCCAGGGTGATGCTTATGTGATCAGTGATGCCATAGAATGGCAGCAGTGAAATTTGGTGGCTTGCTGTCAATCCCATAACCATGCTTGACAGAATGCAATTCCTGCCTACATCTCTCCTGGGCTGTACCCTCCTGGCTTTGTCTTGGCTCCCAACTCCCTCCCCTCCTGCGGGCAGCTACCTTAACAATGGTAGGAAATAGTTTCAGCTGGTCCTAGTCAGGATGATTTTATTTTGGTAGGTGCAGGAGCAGTGATTGTGGCTTTTCTAACCCCTTTCTCCTGTATTTCCTTGGAAATCCTACAGCAATCCAGCTGCAGGCACAGAGCCCCACACCAGTGCAGCCAATGCCTGTTGCACAGCACCAGCACAGCTGCTCCAGCCTGATGAGGTATCCAGGGAAATTATTGCCTGCTCTGCCTCCCCATTTTAATTAAAAGCTGGATTTGGGTGATCCTGTGTGGCATGTTTGCTGTTCCATCCCGAGTTATGGGCTCTGCAGTCAGAGTGAGCAGTCGTCCATCTCAGTGCAGAGGCAGCTGGGTCGTGCCAGAGTGGGAGTTGCATGAACTGGGTTTGCTTTCTCCACAGCTGGGGAGTTGAGCAGAGATGCCCTTGCAGGGATGGGGACAAGCCCTGCCCTGCTCTGGTCTGGCCTGTAACACGGTGCCAACTCAGAGCCCTGCTGTGCTCCTGCTTCCAGCCCCACTGCTGCCTCATTTTGGCAGATCCATGGGTGCAGCCCCACACCCATCTTGACAGGGCAGGTGACAATCTGTGCCCCTGAAGGGCTGCAGAGCGCTGCTTGGTTTGCTGCTGTTCAGCCTGGGACGTGCGAGTCGCTCTCGGCAAAAGTGATTATTGTGCCCTTAGAAAAGAAGAAAACAAGCTGCCCTTGATTTTCACAACCCACTGGTCTCTTTTCAGCCAGGTTTAGGCTCTCCATCAGCCCCATTCCCTCCAGGGAGTCACTGGAAGGCTGGAAGGGGAGGGTGGATACTGCAGTTCCTACCCCTGCCCCAGCTCCCTGGCTTTGGAGAATCCCAGGGCACAGCTCTGGGGAGCACCACTCTACGGAGAGGTGGAGTCCAAGCCTCTCTTGTGAGGGTACTAATCCTGCACCAGATTTATTGCCAGCATGAGCCACTGGCCTCCATGGCTGTCCTCTGTCCCTGGTGGTCCACAGGTTTTCCAGCTGCTGGCATTGGACTTTAAAATCAGGGCTTGGCTCCTGTGCCAACAGTTTTGAGGGGCAGAACAGCTGCAAGGCAGAAGAAAAGGTTATTTCACCCATTGGTGTTGTACAGTTGGAGCAGCTCTTTCTGCTTCTCGCAGGCCAGATGCAGGGGCTGGGTCCAGCCTTGTGTGCCTTCCTGCTGCCTTGGGGACTCGTGTTTCCCAAACACTGGGGGCCAGTCTTGGAATATTTACCTCTGCCATTCACACAGCTCATAGCAGCCGCTGTTTCTGGCAGCCAGCAGGCCATGGTGTGAAGGCTGCACCCCTGGTTTCAGTACCTGTGACTGCTGGGGGCTCAGAGGAGCTGGTGAAGTCCACACCCCCTTGCCCTGGTTTGCTCCAGTGAAAAAAAAGGCGGTCAGGCTGGTTTTCATATGTATGCTTTTTAATATCATTAATTCCGTTACACTACACACAACCAGTAACAATGATAAATACTGCAATGGAAATGTTAAAAAAAAATATTATACACTTATTTCATGTTTTTGAAAAAAACCCCCACATTTTAAAATAAATTAATGCATAAAACTGATGGTAGAAAAGAGAAAACCCAAAACAAACCATAACACAACTGATCTGTTTAAGGCAATACTCTACACAGACGGGAACAAAAGTACAATAGTGTGCTACATGATCTGAATGGGAAAAAAAGAAAAGAAAAGAAAACCCATACAAGATGCAGACTGATGCTTTGGGAATGAAAAAGCTCCCAAAACCAGATAAAAAAAACAATGGCCAAGTTAAGTGCAGCATTAATACACTCTGCATGTCAAATGATTAGCAGGTTCCTAACAAGGACTAAGGTCAAGCTACAACAAATTTATCTTCCTAATTAAAGGTTATTCAGGTCAAACCCTACATTTAACTCTATTTGCGTTTGGCTGTTTCAGCTATATTTCACTATATGCAAGGACAGCCAGAAATTCATCTCCTGCTCTTGAGATTAACACAAAGGTTGGGAGGTCTCCCATCCTGAAATGTATTTCCATTAAATAAATCCAAAAAGGATCTTGCTTTTGGTGACCCTGAAATGCCTCTCACCACCCCTTCCCCTGGGGCACCAGGCACCACACAGGGAATGGAGATCTGGAAGGCATTTGCTTAGGTTGATTTTTTTCCATGCTGAGGACACAAAATGGAAGTGCAGATTTGATCCGGACCTGGAGGAGTGCTGTTTCTCTGTCTGCCAGAAGTGTCCATCTGGAGCCTGCTGAAAGTACTTTGCCAGCATGGAAGAAACCCATCCTGTACCCAGGTTCTGAGTACAGGCAGGACATTTGCTATTAAGGTTGGTGAGAAGCTCCACACCTGCCTGGGCAGCCAATGAACCCCAATTATTAATGCAGCCCAGAACTTGGCCACTGGAAGATGGACAATAATTGTAATGCCAAAAAATCCCCCTCTCCCTCAAAAAAGAAAAGAAAAGGGACAGTAGCAACTTTCTGCCAACTTCCTCGGGTGGATCCCCATCAGCTGCCACCCATTCAAGATCGGCAGTGCCAGATCTCACCATCATTGACCCAGTACATTCCCAGTAAGGTGCATGTCTGCAAGGTGCTGCTGGGGGCAAAGAAACTTCTTGGGACATGATTAGAGCCTCCTGTACTGCCCTGCTAGAGTGCGTGGGAAGGAAGCCATGGTACACAAGGAAAGAAACCCAACTGGAATTACTAGATTTGTGATGGCCAATAACTGTCTGGGTTGCCTTGGGTTTGGGTGGGAAAGGGGGATGCGGAACTGGGCTGAGAATCACTTTGGTGCAACTGCCTCTGATGCTCATCACTAGTGCATGGGGGCAGAGCGAGGAAAGGCGACGGCTGCTTTGAGAAAAGGGGAGTGGAAGGAGGACGTGTGTGCAATATAACAAGGCTTGCGATTCTAGGACTAACCACTGGACACGGATACCGAAGATTACCTGTGAAAACTAGCTATCCTTCTACTGCTGCTGCTCCTTCCCCAACTTCCTGGTCTGATTCTCCTTCAGTTTGGGAAGCCATGGCTGTTTGGCATGACGGCCAGCGCCGACCCTCCCACCCCAGTCCTCGCTCAGCTCATGGGGTGACTCTGCTACAGGTTGGACAATGAGGTCTGGAAATCACGTCAGGCATAGACTGGCTCTGCGTGCCAGCCAGCACCTGCTTTCAGACCCTTCAGAAACCTATTTAAATGGCAGCTCATCTCCCTTATTAAACTGAAGGTTCAACAACCTCTGTGGAAGGAGTAAAAATGGTTTAAAAAGTGCAAAAAGGGGAGGGGAAAAACCCAACTTTCTGAATTGTCTCCCCTGCAAAGACTTCATCCTACACCAGAGTCTTTTGGCAGAACTACAGTCCCACCAGTGTCTCAGTGCCCTGCCCCAGTGCAGCAAGAGCAGAACCAACAGGCTCCCCACCAGGGCCTCTGCTGCAGGACTCCAACCCACACCAGGAGCGTGTGGGCTGGCAGGTCTGGGACCCAGTCTGCAGACCTGGACCCACAGCACTGAGGCCAGGAGGGTGAAGGCATCCGGCTTGGTGGGCTGGATCTCACCAGGTTTTGCACGAACCTGGTGAATCCTCAGCCCCACAGCCTTCATGTGGGTGAAGAGAAATCCCAGCCTCCTATCTGACTCTCATCACATCACATTCACTGACCTACAGCTGGCCTGACTTTTGCTTGGGGTTTGTCTTAGGACAGAAGCAGCCACACACTGAACACAGCTGCTACTGCAGCTTCTCCATGCAAAGAAACTGAACAAACAAATCTGTGAACTGGGGATGGATACGAAGGTCTGTCATGAAGAGTGCTTGCCCAAGTTTTTCAGCTCTTTCTGTGTGTCTGTATTATATCGCTCAACAAACTGTGTCTCCCAAATCATGGAAGCTTGAGGAAGGTGGGTAACAAATGGAGTTGCAGCTTACTTGGGTTGCAGAAGCAAGAAGGCAGTGTATGTGAACAGGAGTGCTTCCCAGAGAGCCCACCTGGGACAGCTGCATGGGCAGCTAGAGGAGAAGTGCTGCTCTGGGAGGGTAAATATCTCAGCAGCTATGGGACTTAGCATGGACTTTTAGTGGCCTTTTCTTTTCCTGATGCCTGCTGCTCTGCTTTCCAGTGACAGTGTGAGTCACATTTTAATGAGGTTTATTTTGTACCTTCCACTCCCTGATCCAGTCCCACCACCTGTATCACCATTTGTTATTATGGAAATGCCTCCACAGGCCAAGCACCATCAGTGAGGTGGGCACTTTCCAGGAGCAAATCCTTCTTTTGCTGGAGCAGCTTTTTAGAGAAAGTAAAAGGCTCAAAGTCACCCCCAGTGGCAAATGGGTCTGTAAAGCAATGGGAGAAGCTGCTCTCCAGAAGCACCAGGGAAAGCTGCTACCTGTCCTGCTAGTGTCTGTGCTGCTCTGTGACATGGTTTGCTGTATGATTCTGTGGGCCATGGGGCTGTGCTCTGTGTCATCTCAGTCAGTCCCAGATTTTGACTCCCTAGCAAGCTGTCAAAGTAGTGCTCAGCCAGGCAGCACTCAGCTGCTGTCATCCTGGGTCTGCCAGCAATGTCAAGTGGGACAAAAGAAGGGATGGAGCTGTAATTTTTGGGAAGCAATGCGGCAGCTCAGCTGCATAATACAGGAAGTTAAAATATGGACCACAACCCCTGTGAGAAACCTCCATTGACTTTCTGTAGATAATCCCAGGCCACAACATCTCCCTCTATGCTAAATTCCTGGCCCCTCTGCTTCAGGTCGTGTGGTTCTGTAACAAAGGTGGGTTTGTCTGATGAGATGTGGTTTGGAGCAATCTCTCTCACAGCTGAGCCTTGAAAGGAAGTGACAAGTATGCCTAGAGGTGAAAAGCGGCTTAAAATGAAGACCTTCCCATGCCTTCCCAGTTAGCCCTGTGGCACTGCTCCTCTATGCAGATGTTGCTTTTGAACAGGCAGCCCAAGCTTGCTGAGCCAAGCAGCAGCCAGGTGCCAAAGCCTATGGCATTCTAGGTAAGTGGCAATACCCCAGGTGGGTTTGAAGTGAGAATGGAAAAGGAAAGGAGGAGCCCAGGCAGAACCACCAGTTTAAAGGCTAAGAGGATCATATGGTTGCTAAAAGCAAGAGCATGAAACTGCCATGGGAATATCCCAAAAAATGAGCCTTGCAATCCTCTGTTCCCCTTCATCACTACTCGCCATCCCAAGTTGCACTTCCAAATTCCTTAATTCTGCTATCAGTGAATGGTGCTGTTGGGCCACCAAATCTTTGTACATGCTCCCTGTAGGAGCAGGCAAACTCAGAAGCCAGTTGTGCAAGAGTCAGCTGCCAAGTAACTGAGTAACATATCCTTGACAAACATCTTTCTCCAAAGATGTTTAACCTCTGTACTAACCTCCACCCCGCTGCCTTCTGGAATGTGTGAGCAACATCAGAAGAGGGTAAACAGAGGGAAAGAAGAGTAGTACTTTGAAAATAGGAATTAAATTTCTAGAGCATGGTATTTACATCCTGCTTGTAGATCTGTCCTATCAATGGCGTCTCTCACATTTGGCAATATCCGTGCAGGGTGATGGTAGCACTTTAGGAAGGCAGGTTTCTCCCACGTGCTGCAGAAGGGAATGGACATCAAGAAGGGATGTGACTTGCCTGAGGTTAGAGCAAATACCAACAGCAGCAAGGACCCCTGATCTCATTTCTGTGCCCTAACAGTCCAGCAGACCCACCAGGGTTGTATCTGGCTGCAGCACCAGCTCAGGGACAGGGTGTTTCTGGTGTGTACATCTGAAAGCAAGATTTGCTCTCTGCTGGCATCAGCACTGCACTGAGACAGATCAACTCAGACAACTGGGATCTGCCCTAGGCCATGACAGCACTTGGCAATCTTTCTAGTTACTGCTTGTTTTCCTTTTCCTGTTTTCCATCTGTTGCCCAGCTGGTTCCTTCCTTTCTTCAAAAGCATCTTCATGTTTCTGTTGAGTCACACACAGAGCACTGCATTTTTCAAGCCTCCTGCACTCTCCTGCACAGCCTGCAGGCCAGCCCAGGGTCAGACTGTGCATGGAAAGGAAAGGATTCTGCTCAGGATTTCAGACCTGTGTGTCAGCCAGCAAACTGCTGAACACAGTGGGTGCCTCCTTTTGGGACAAGCACTGGTGAGACAAACCAGAAGGAGCTGAGTCCATCCTGTCCGTGGGGAAGCTGTCTTGAAGCCCCTTTCAAAGTCCACACAGTGATGGTCACCTGCTTTTGCAGTTGCAATCTGCAGGCAGGACAGCCAGAAGAGCATAGCAAACCCAATGGCCAACCACACGTGTTAGGGACAGACATGCAGCAATGTCAGATATCATCCAGTGGCTCTTCCAAGGATTGACTTCAAGATGTGTCTGATAAATGAGCCTTCAGGATGGGCATCAGCCTCCTTTCAGCCGAAGTTGATTTACAAACACCAGAAAAGGAGACATGACTATGCTATCTACAGACCCTCCTCAAGACTAGGACGATGTTCCTCCTCACAAAGACATCTGGAAATGTGGAGTTTGGAGACTGGAGAGATGGAACAGAGTGCTGAGACCCTGGAGTTCAAATCCAGCTCACATTAAAGTATACTATCTGATATTTTATCAGATTAACATCTGATAAAAGAAAAGGATTTGCTTACACTTAGGTAATTTGGTGACTGACATTACATAAAATCCTAACAAAAACCCAGTCTGGCTTTATGAGGCATCAAATGCAAATTCCTTTGTGGAGGCACCAGCATCAATATCCTTACATCCTGTTTGCACGGTAATTTAGATAGTGATGAAGCATTACATACTCCATGGTGTTCCTCTCCTTGGTTTTCTGTACAACTTTGGATTGAAAATGTGGCCTGAGAGGGCCATCTCGTTTGGTGCCAAGACTGGAGGAAGGAACAATTTTCTTTCTTGCATGCCACCTGCATTTAGGAGAGCACTCAGCAGCTCTGTAGATTTTGTAAAAATGCTGTGACAGAGAGTCAGAGTCTGTGCTCTTTCCTTCTGCCTTCTCCTGGCCATGGTGGCAGAGACTGGTCTAAGGAGAGCAGTGCCAGAATAGCCATCTATCTTCACACCTTCCCAGGAAATCACCACAGCATAACCTCCAACAAGGGCTGCTTGAGCAGAGAGGCTGGATCAGATGATCCCACTGTGGCCCCTTCCAGCCTTACCCATACTGTGATGCTGAGGGCATAAGGAAAACCTGCTGGCTTAAGCAAAGGTCTGAACATGAGACCAGACAGGGGTAACCAGCCTCATCTGTAGTTGATACATACCAATGGGCAGTCCTCAAAATTCCATAATGAGCCAACAAACATGCTTCATGGTAATAATCTGCTGAAGGGGCTGCAGTTCAGAATGGTTAGTGTTCAGTTTTCTATGACAGCCTCATGTGCATTGCCTTAAGCCACTCAGCCTTTCTGGTAACGACCCTACACAGGTAACTACTTTTCCCCACCCTTTCTACATTATTCCCCTAATAAAATATACGAACACAAAGCATAGAGAGGAGAAGCCAAAAAATTGCCATTTTATGGTCCTGTACTGTCATGCCAAACCAACTATTTGTGCAACCAACTCCTTCTATGCACGGGCAAAAACACTTGGGTTGTGCTTCAGTTTGTATTTGGAGAAAGCACCGGCTGTAACATTTGAATTCATCTCCCTCCTTCCCTAAAAGGTTGTGCTAGAAGCAGATGCATATCACAAAATGAAGAGGGAAGAAGGCAGCTGGAGGCTTGGGGAATGCCTCAGGGCACATGGCAGGCAGAAACCAGCAACAGGGGCAGTAAAAGGACTTGGTCATGGTGCCATGGGACAGTGGGTGTCATAGAATCACTCAGATTGGAAAAAGACCTTGAAGATCATAGAATCCAACTGTTAACCCAGCATTGCCAAGTCCACTAAGTGGAATTCTGTCCCTCAGAGAGGTGTTAACCCTGGAGGATAACAGTGCCAGCAAGCACATTCTTAGACTGAACAGGATGGTGCTTGGTTATGGCTGGACCAAGTGACCTTAAGGGTGTTTTCCAGCCTAGACGATGGCATGATTCTACGATAGCAGCATGATGGAGACCTTTGGGATGAGCAGTCCTCAGTGGCTGGCCCAGGTGAAGAGATGGCTTCTTGTTCTAGCAGGCACTCCAAAATGCTCCGATCTCCTGAGCAAGGGCTGTGGGAAAGGCTGAGCGTGTGCAGCCCGGCTGGAAGGCACAGAGACTGACCCAGGAGGATAAATGTGATGAAGACATTCCATGGTACCAGTGCTGAACTGCAAAGTCCCTCTCCAGAAGAGTGAAGATTTAGAGAGCCTTGGTCATGTCCTATAGGATTTGGTTTGACCATGGTATTTCTATGGTTATAACTACATTACTCATTTTAAAAAAAAGACTCCTCAAGGAATGTTTTTCCCCTTTATCTTTCTCTCTACTCTCTACTTCCCTCACCTCCAGACAACTTGATAACCTCAACCTGAGTTGTATTTTGGAAATATTCCCCCTCAGCACTACCAGGTGGTGAGAAAATGAGAATTCACTTGAGGAACACTATACCTACAGGAGCTGGCAAATTAACCATCACTTCTGCATGAAGAGGCAAAGATGCTCAGTAAACAACACATTCAAGTCCTCTTTCTGTGGCCTGGAACCAGGGTGGCAGCATGCTGTTCTAGGGAAAGGGGAGAAGCACAGCTTTAAAAGTTGTCAGTACTATCCAGTGAATAGTAAAGCCCAGGAATTTTGTGTGCCTGCTCTTTCACTCCCACTGTGGCTGGTATCAAGCTTTGCATTGCACAGAGTGAATCCCCAGGATGTTAAATA
Source organism: Aphelocoma coerulescens (assembly GCF_041296385.1). Classification (NCBI taxonomy): domain Eukaryota; kingdom Metazoa; phylum Chordata; class Aves; order Passeriformes; family Corvidae; genus Aphelocoma; species Aphelocoma coerulescens. Next base: position 8,846,389 of record NW_027184085.1, read on the forward strand.
AATCTCCTGCTAATTATGAATAGGACTGCTTAAAGACTCAGCTCACTTCATGCAGATCTCAGATGGGGGATTTGTCTGTTGTGGTGCAGCTCAGGCTCTGCTTTGTGACTCCAGAATTCTGTTGGGAATTTCAGAACTGCCCTCATTTTTTTCCTTTCCCAGGCTACAAAGCAGGTGATGACCCAAGGCAGGTGGTCCTTCCTCCTGAAAGGCCAGGAAAACACAAGAATTGTGCCTGTGGCAAAAGATTTCAACACCGAGAAAAATGCCAGCCCATCCCTTGCATATGCTGAAGCCAGCAGTGTAAGACCCACCCCTGAGAGGACATGTTTCCTAATTCCAGAAGTGATTCTGCATTAAAAACAATCTGCTGGTGAACTGGCAGCTCCGCCCAGCAACCTAATGTAACAGGTTTCCTAACTTTTCCATCACCAAATAAAACACAACTACTCCTGACAAGGGACAGCTGTAACATAGACCACGTCTGGCTCACAAGTGGGCAGATAGGGGGTGAACAGTAGTTTCCTCTCATGGGCATCTTTCAGCTGAAGCTGTTCATAAGTCTGCTGTTGCTGAAAATTTCTCTCAAGTCTGACCCCACTGCACTGATGACTTCAGCATTAATGAGTCTCTTCCACAGGCAGCCAGAGACACAGTGCCAAGAGAATATCAAGAGTCAAGCATTGTTAAAATGTGCTTTCTCCAACTAGCTTTTCCAGCACTGTCATTCAGGCTGTACATCTCTAGTCCTGACTTACGCAGGATTCACTTCTCAGTTGGACAAAGTTTAAGTTTTTTGGAAAGAGATGGGTTGCACAGGGTTTAAATACAGGCTGAAGTCAGAATACGTGACTGAACTGAACTCACGAGTATGGTTGGTATTCCTGGGCAAGGAGCAAATCCCTGAAGTGCATGGATGGATTGCAGATTGAATCTGATGTGTTTGGTGGTAATTTAATGTGGCGCTAAGAGTAGATTGCATTGGCTATGTGACACAACAGCTCTAGCTAGTACTGACTCACAGTGAAATGTCACCTGTTTGTCCCTTTTGCAAGTGAATGAATTGTGTCATGCTAGTCCTGGCTAGCCTTGCCATAAGAAAGGATGCCCTGGTCCGTCCCCATTCCTGTGCCCCAGTTATAGTATCATTTTGGTTATGCAAATGAAACAGGTTTAGTGAATGAATTAAGAACTGACTTCCTCTCATTGGTAAAACACTTTGATACCTCCAACTTGCCCTTATCTTGCAGATGGATTGGTTTCAGTGGGCAGGATTACCTGAAGTCCCAACTGACCTTTCCCATTCTGAAAAAAAGACACTTTACAAAATATCCCCAGTGCCTAAACAAACCAAGGAGGTATCTCTGGACCCCTCTGCATTCGCTTTCCAGATCAGTCAGTTCTGCCAGGCACTGCCTGGCACTTTGAGCAACTTGTCTTTTGTTTTACCATAGCTTAAAATAAGTTATCAACCAATCATAAAATGAATTTTTTGGTTTCTCCTGGCTCCATGAACACAAAGAGGTGCACGTCCTACCATAGGAGGAAGCAATGGCTGTTAAGTTTTACAGTTATAGTGGAAAGCACTGATCACAGCCTGCCAGCCTCACTACTGGATGTGACAGGCGGTGGAGGAGGTGGCTTGGCAACACATGCAGGTGGGGTTGACCGATTTAGGGGGGATTAAGTCGAGGTCCTCGTCGTCTGGGATCTCATCTAACCGGTACCCATCCTTTAGCAGCTGGATGTTCAAGTCTTGGTTGATCTGCTACAGACAAAGAGACAAACAGTCAAACACTTGGGACTTCTTACTTCTGGTGGTCAGAAGACGAAGAAGGTCCCCTATTCTGGAATGTATTTCCCCATCATTAACAGCTGCCCCACTAATGAAACAGTCCTAGTTTTTGACCTCAGGTGAGGGGAAGGTACTAGCTTCTTCCAGAATAGGAATATCTAGAGTGAGGTACATTATTTTTGGTACATTATTTTTTTCTGGAATTATTTTTTCCTGATGACAAGCCCTCAGTTAAAGTAATGTAATAATAGTATTTACTGGCAGATGGGCAGTCTCCCCTCTCAGTCTGGGACACACTATAGCAGTTAAAAGATGGTAAAGTTTGGCTGTGTAATCTCAGATTCAAGTGCTGCCTAACCGGGTCTGTGTAAACAACCCTTCATCAGGGCACAGAAACAGCTCAGATCATCTGATACAGTCACTGCTCCTCGCTGTTTCCCAGGGTTTCAGAGGTATTTTATCCAAGGAAGAGATAAAAGTTCTGAGCAGTTTGTGGGCAGAATGGCTGCTCAGCACCCTGGATGCAAAACCCTGCAGAAGCAGTAGCCAGAGGCTGAGCAACAAATTCATGAGAGTTCGGGAATATACTCAGAAACAATGCAGAAGGACTAACAAGACTGAGCTTCCTGCCTTTTCTCTTTGAAAGGGCAAGAGTTCATATCTGCAAGTCCTCCCTGGAATTTCTGCTTGCTCCAAGTAAACACACACTGGGTGACCCTGACCACTCCAATAACTGGAAATCACAGCACACCCTCAGATCCTTTATTTGTGTCCTTGGCATGCATACAGTTGCTGAGCTGCCATGGCAGACAAGATGATGCTTTTGCACCTCATGGATCACTGCAAGACTAAGCAAAATGAGGGAAAGTTTGAGTGAAACCAAAGGTAGCTGTGAAAACTGCTGATGGGCAGATCTCTGTGCCATGGCAGTGAGAATATGGAGTCAACTGGATCACCAGGGAGGAAAGCAACATGAAACAGTTTCTGCCATGGCCCCTTTCAGACTCACAGAGTCTATACCACTACTAATTTTGTTGTGTAGCCATTTCTGCCTGAGCAAGACTACTCGGAGCCATTTCTGGCTGCTCTGTTATTTGCATTCATGGCAAGGATGGCAGGAGAGAGTATAACTCACCTCAGCGGATGAGTATCCCGAGGAGGAATATCTGGACATATCAAAGTCATCATCACTGCAGGGAAGTACAAGATACAGCAAAGAAGGAATTGGTTAGATGAGACCTGTATTCCCCACTTAGTCCTATCTTTCTTGTGCCATGAAACTGTTCTTGAGGCACAGAGAAGTTACATCAAGGCAGCCTGTAGAGAAGCTTTCATCTGTGACCCTCGGATCTTTCCATCACAGTGCCCTCTACTCACAGCTCCTCTCACTTGTTCTCAAACAGAGACCCATTACAGCACAGGTCAGAGGGAACAGTGGAGGGAAGAGTGTGAGTGCTGCCCTCTGGCATGAAAACTTGCTTAGGCTGTCATGTATATCATCTTTTTAACCTTTTGCATACCTGTCTGTATCCAGGGCTACCAGGGGCTTTTCATCGGGACTCTGGTCTAGCGACGAGTAGCCCTTATTGGGAACGACGAGCCTGAAATAATTAAATGTTGTCCATTAACCACACAGTAAAGCTCAGCACCACACACTGCCTAGGGTAAAGCTATATGACAGCTGGCTTTCCCCATTTCACTTCTTTGCATGCCCTCACTTATTGGTGAAGATGTTTAAATGGGTGCAATTCAGAGGGAGCGAGCTGTGCCTCTGGGTAGCCTACAGTAGTTTCACAGGGATAAACACTGGGCAGGCTTTGGGAACATACTCCCTCCTGGAAGAAAAAAAAAATTGGGACACTCTGCACTTCATTCTGGTGAACCTGTTTGGCTAGGACTGCTTGTCACATCAGATTGCTCGTTTTTGTGTTGCCTTTTTTTTCCTGGCAAGGGTACCTGACACTAGCAGTAAGTACACAGGAGAAGGAGTACATAGGGGAAGGCAGAGGCTCAGGGATCCCACAGTTCTGCTACTGGAGATCAGGGATATGATGTGGTCTCTCTTTCTGAGTACCCAGGACCCTGGCAACACAACACTTCTGAGATCTCAGTCCTAAATTTAGTTATACTAGAAATATGAGCTGGTGTGCCCAGTATAAGAGACCAGTCAGAAGAGCACGTTTTAAATTCCATTTTTTTTGTGATGACTTTCAGTTAATCAGAAATGTTACAAAGGCTGAGGATGACTCTGCACCTTTAATTGCCTGGGAGAGTTTGTGAAATGGAATGTAGGCTTCAGAACTTCTAGGATAAGGAAAATGTGTTAATACAATGGTTTCTTGTTCACATCAGAGTTCTTTCATCCAAAAAAACTGCAAAACTACTTTGGTTCACATTTAAATTAAGATTAACTAAACCAAGCAAATGGAGTAAGATTCTTTGTTCAGCAGGTAGGAACCATAAGAGTGACAAAAATCTTCTCATTTGATGAGATAACTCAGGTTTTCTTCCAAGTGGTCTTTAACAACACACCATGATGCACAATGATGCTTCACTAAGAGTGTAAGAAATGAAAATCCAAAGATGATAATCCATGTCATCCGTGCTCCCGACTCTCTAACTGCCTCAAATGTTTTTCTGCTTCTGTGCAGAAAATTGCAGCAAGCCATTAATAATTTTAGAAATAAGAACTCCTGGCAAGCACTGTCAGTGGGCAGGCTCAGGGAGAGTAAGATATATCAAATCCTGTAACAAAGCAGATATATAGGTTCACAATTAGTTATATTTTCTTACTGTGTTAATTGAAACATAAATAAATTAATTTAAAACCTAATGCAGAATTTCCAAAGTGCTGCACCAGGGGACTGGAGAAAATGGGATCTACCTGCAAAATTCAGCAGCCCTTCTCACAGAAAGGGGACAGTCCTTCTGCTCCTGAGGTATGTAGGCAGGAACTCAAGAAGCAAAGATGTCTGGAACTGAACCTGAGATGTGGCAGCACAAATTTGCCCATACAGATATCAGAAATACTGACTCCCATTTTCACTCTCCAGTTTCCAGTCCCTGCTCCATATATATTCACTGACAGTTGTGATTAAATCATCAGTGAACAAAGCACTCTCAGAGGATTTAGGAGAAGAATGCTGTGGTGATATTTACTTGATGAAAAAATCCCACTACACCTTCTTTTTGAGAAATGTCTTTTTTCTAAATAATAAAAAACTTTGATTTAACTGCAACAGGCAAAAATTGTTATAGTGTCTCTGCCCCTGATTTAAATCTTTCCCTCACATCCTGATTGTCCTTACTTTCACTTCCCACTGTTCTTGGAATAAAGTTGGGTAGCAGTGGTAGCTGCTTTCATCTGCAGCTGTCCCAGTATGAGCTTCTTGTCTTTGTGTTTTTGCTCACTTGAAGCAACACAAGTTGGAACACAAATTCCAAGTTTAGGTCATCCTGAGTGGACTGTAGCATCCAGCTATGTCCAAGTGGTGTGGATGGTGTGGCCTCCGTGCTCATAGGAAGAGTGCAGATTCAGCCCTACCTTGTTCACATTCAATTTGCTTTTAGGGAGACTGAGAGTGTTATGGATCCAATTACTCTCACCTGTAAGGCTGACTGCACCCTTGTCCCAGAAGAGGACTGAATGGTGAAGGCAACCTTGTACTAGAGACTGGATGTCAGAAATCCACAGGGATAATACAGAATAACGGAAGCCTTGGGGAAGAAGGATGAGGTGGAGTAGAGACTAGGAGAGGCAAAGCACAAAGGAAAATGTATTTGATGAGAAGAGCAGAACTGTCAAAAAGGGGAAAATGGCTTTAGCTTATTCTCCTGCAGAGACCTGAGGAAGCCAACAGTTCAGACTTAAATCATAACCTGCAAGTGTATCCTTCAATCATACCTTGCAGTGTATCCTCCTGGACTATATCCCATTATACTGCAACCATTACCCTGTGAAAAGCTGCTTGAAGGAGCTTGTGGCATTTCTGCCTTGCTGGTGTTGCCCCGCCTGTGGCAAGACAGACTGAACCATTCAGAGGTGCTCAGATGTCCTTAAGTGAAATGAAACTGAGCTGGCTGTTTGAAATCTTTTGTCAATAGGTGTCACTGCTCTGCTCTTTCCATCGGCAGCTTGGAAACAACAACCTCTCCATGGAAAATGCACTCATGTTATAGGTAGATACCCCTATTTATCCCATCTTCTCTCCTTTATTATCTTCCTCCACTAATTTCTGTGTTTCTAAACCTCTCAAGCAGCAAATCTGCTACCATTCCTCTCAGGATGCTAGCTTGCAGCCTACTGCCAAAAGAAAACAAGTTTTTCCAGCATGTACTTGGAAGATAAGGAGGAACAGTGGGCCTGGAAAACCAGCTGAGCACAGTTCCTGAGTTTCTTGCTGCCATGAAGGGTCTGGCTCTTTTATATGGCCTCAACACCCAAACACAGAGAGGAAGCAATGCAGCATATTCCAGCCACATTTCAGGGGCTTACAACTAAAAGTTGACAAGGTCCTGCCAGGATTTATTACTAATATTTTGGGTCTGGAGAATTAGTGTGAACACGAAATCTCATCTCTCAGATGCATTGCATAAAAAGAGAGGCACTGACCTGCAGCTCCTATTCAGTTTAATATATGGTAATCAAGGCAACTTTCCCATTCATCAGTAAATATCCAGGATTCTGCAGATTCTTCTGTCATTTTAAGTGAGGTCCTCCACTAAAAACTGCCACCTTTCTAGTGGCATGCAAAGCATGCAATTCTGTGGGTTCATGAGGTTTCCTCCCTTCTGAACATAGGTAACTAATACATTGGTGTACTGAAGTTTGCATGGAAAAAAATAAAAATACTCTAAAATAAAATATTCAGCTCGGAATGTCTTTGTTTACAGCAGGTTGTAGCACTGCCTGATACTGTCTTACAGAGCTCTTCCAAAGCATCTCCAGCAAAGTGTGACCATGCTGTTCCAAGGGTGGAGGAGGTGTATAGCAAGGCACACAGAGATGGATTATTTACAAGCCTCCACTAAATCCATCAGGAGGGGAAGGGGTCACCATCAAAAAGGAGCAGTGGAACTTACTGTGACAAAAGCAACCAAGGCTGAGCTAAGCTCTAAACCAATGTGTGTTTCATGAAGCAACACTGCTCCTCTCCCACTGGCAGGATTAGGTGTTACATGAGACTACCCAGAACCTGTAGGGTGGCCCTATCAGCCCCTTGATTTCAACCAGTCTGGGCTACCTCTGCGTTCTACAGGCTGCACTGCCACTGGTCCTGGGCTCAGCTGCCCCGCATCTTCCCAGGGGCTGGGATGCAACACAGCACAGAGCATTTGGGCCCGCCAGCTCTAGGAAGGGCCATCATTGCTCTTGCAGTGTGTCTGGCAGTAGGCAAAAGCAATGAACACTGTCCTTGACCACCCCAGGGCCATTAGGGATTGCAGCTCAGAGCACAGCTACCAGTACTTTTCCAGTCCTTTACCTTGTTCGTGCCATCACGTTGTTCTTCTTGGGCTGCTGATTAACTGGGCTTCCCATGTTGCCATTCTTCAGGGAGCCCTTCCGAGCCAGCTCCCTCTGCTTTTCTGCACAGAAGATAGGAAAGGGAAAAGCAAAATTAGAGCAACAGCCTGGATGGCCACCATAAAGCTGAAGAAACCCAGATCTGATAGTGGCAAAAGGCACAGCAGAATTAACAGCAAAGGACATGACCTCGCCGTCTCTTACAGAGGGACGCTGCAAAGGCCAGATGAGTTGTGTCCCACTTTCTCTAAGGTCACCAGACCTATCCACCTTCACTCATAGCAGCTTGTTGGCAGCAACACACTAAAATCTTGGTCTCCAAGACCCTAAGGTCTTGGGGCTTCTGGATGAAACCCAGCTGAGGCAGACAAAGGGCAGGGACCTTGTCCCTGTCCACAGCTGGTTGCTGCATGGACCCCAGTACTGTGCTGTACTAATATGGCTCTGCCTCCAGCAGGGATGGGAACCCAGGGATGGATAAAAATTGATATTAAATTTTCTGATTTGAAATTCTTCCTTGTTTCCTCTGGAAGATCACTTGTGTTGAGTTACCTGCTAGTCACAAAAGTTGAGCTAGCCACCCCAATCTCATCCTGCAATGGCAGGCAAGGCTTGTATGGAAATGCTGGGCATGGGGCCAGTAAGGCAGGAATGAAACCAGTTAAAAAAAAATTCTCCAGAGTGTGAGAAAATGCTGGAAACTACTTTTGTGGCATGCCTGAATAACAGGTATACCAGGCTGCTTGCTGAGGAACCTGAATAGTGAATTTGTTTTGCTTCTGCTTTCCCTAAAATGTGTGAATTCTGGTGGTTGGTATTTTTGTTGTTGTTGTTGTTTTGTTATTTTCTTTTGCAAATTTTATTTCCCCTTGGAGAGAAAAGCAGCTTTTCCCACTTATTGTAGAAAAGCAGCATGCTTCTGTGGTGTGCAAGTTCAAGGTGGCCCAACACTTTCCCTTCCTCACAAGTCAGAGCAGGGGGACACACGTCCAAGACTCCCCTTCTTGAGGGAGAAATAAGCAGCAGAGATGCCTAGAGATTGTGATGCTGAGGAACATGGAGAGAAGAGTATATACACCTACAAACCATATCCAGCCTGCTCCTGCTGACAGCAGAGGTGAATAAATGCTCATGGAACTTGGCAGGAAAAGGACTGGATTAATAACTCACTCTGGCATGAGCAACCATGAGACTGATTCAGTATTGAAATCAAAACCTTAAATCAGAGAAATTTCTCAGTATGGAACTTGCAAATGCATTGGTTACCTCTGACTCCAGAATAAAAGGCTGATATTTTGCAGGCTACATGAATTTTGCTGTTCAGAGAGAGATACAGTGAGACTATGGAGGCAAATACTTACAACACTAAATACAACCCACTTTCCACTCATCTCCATCAGAAGCTCCAGCACTGACCACAAATACACAGCACTGAGACAAGCTGCCAGTGCTTTAGGATGCTGATGAAATGGTTATAGGTGACTGAACACACTGTGAGTACAGGTGTGATGGCTTGCAGGTAATCATCAGCAACACCAGCAGGGCTGAAACAGCCAGGGGAGCCTTAACCATATCCAGGTTCCTTCTGGCTTTTCACTAAAGCTTCCTTCAAAAAGCAGGATAGAGCAGAGAAGGTTGGGAGGGTATGAAGTAGCCTGTGTGTGCCTTTGACATTACAAAACAACTGGGGGTCTGAAAATCCTGTCTGATCATTAGCAGGATCACTGTGTTGGGTGATGGATTTGGTTTGTGTGCGAATTTTTGGTAGTGGAGGGTTACACAGGTGGGTTCTGTGAGAAGCTTCTAGAAGTTTCCCTGTGTCTAACAGAGTCAAGGCCAGCTGGATCCAAGGAGGACCTGCCGCTGATCATGGCTGGGCCCATTAGCAGCGGTGGTAGAGACTCTGGGATAATGCAGTTAGGGAAGGGGAGAAAATCCTGCACAACTGCAGCCAGAGGAGTGAGGGTATGTCAGAAACACCCCTGCAGACACCCAAGTCAATACAGAAGGAGGAAGAGGAGCTGCTCCAGGTGCCAGAACAGATTCCCCCGCAGCCCATGGTGAGGTCCCCCTGCAGCCCATGGATCTCTCCATAGGGGAGCAGAGATCCATCTGCAGTGCAAGGAGGACCCCACAACAGAGCAAAGGGGCGCCTGAAAGAGGCTGTGACCCTGTGGGAAGCTCATGGTTGTTGTTTTCACTCCTCTGTCCAGCTGAGTGACAGAGAGGCTTTGACTGGCTCCTGCTGTCCAGCCAGGGTCATCCCACCACAGACAATCTACCTGTCTCCATGCTTGAGTTGAAGCAAAGCAGCAGTTTTCTGTTTCAGGGGAGAACTTGGAGAACACAGACAGCTGTGCTGTCAGTCTGACTCAGGGGGGAATTAGGCTGCACTGGTTCCACTTCAGCTAATCCTGGATGTTGTGTCAGAAGAAGAACACATGGAGCAGCACGTGACTGTGTGTGTGTATGTGAGGAGGGGTCCAGGATCCTTTTGATACCACTATCCTGCTCTGAACAGCATGGGGAACAGCCTTTCGTCTGGATCTGCCAACCACATCACATCTTCTCCCTCCATTATGCCCTCCTCAAGTGCTCACCTTGTCACTTCATCTTTGAGACACTCGGTCCCTTACGACCTTAAAATCATTTAAGGGAAGATGCATCTGCTCAAAGAATAAATCACTGCTTTCCTGCTAGCCCCACACAGGCCTGTGCTGCTCACTGACTCCATCTGAGCCATTCAGCATCTGCTCCAAGTGCTGCTTCAAGGTAAGCTCTGCTGGTGACAAGACAACAGCCAAGCAGACCATGGAGCATTCAGAAAGGCAGGGATAACACCTAAGTAGCAAAGGAAATGCATGCTGCAGGCACAATCAGCACTGTAAGTGGCCCAGCCTTGTGTCCTGCCTGGCAATGGTCTCCTATTACAGAAGCAAAGGTCCTTAATAAGAAGGTGCCCCAGCATGCCAAACACTCAGCAAACTGTCCCTGTCCCAGGATCCGTTCACCTGCCTGATCCAGGATGTGTTAGAGGATGGATGGACAGATAACTGCATGCTGACAAGTGATGCACACCCCCACAGGGAGCCTCCTTTAGAAAGAGTCATGTCTAAAATGAGAGGGGCTGAATTCTCCCCTGATCATGAGAACACCTACAGCCCTAATGAATTATTTCAACCTTGAGATGATTTAGTGCAATGTAAAATGGTTACCTGTTCAGCTGGCAGGATCTGTCTATCTGCTTTATGATGACAGAAAATAGTAATGGAACATGGGAAACAGAATGGACTTAACATGAATGTGTCTGAACTAAAAATCAGACTTGAATGAATCCTTAACATTACTTCCCTGGTTTCAGCATTTAAACAAAATCATAACCAGTTTTAATAACATTTCACATTATTTTAATAAGTGAAATGCTGAACAGTTTTTTGGTGCATGTTGCGGTGGCCTTGGTTTTGCCCACTATCTTCCCCAAACCAGAAATGCCAAAAGTACGCATATGCTTGAGTCTCCTGCAGAACTGCTCCTTTTGTGAAATGAGGCAAAGCAGACAACCCAGGAATCTGGTGAACATCACACTGTGCTATGCTGAAGAGCTATTTGGAAGATCAGACACCCAAAATCCACATTTTCCGTTTGTCCCAAGATAGCGGGTGAGTCTGGCTATGATCAGACAGTGGTGGGTGGAGAGTGGTTTAGGATGCCATTGTCACACTGTCACTGTGCTTGACTACCTGCAGCCCCCTCAGCTGAGGCAGCCTGACTGGCACAAACACCATTTTATGGCAGATGAGGCTGATTTGCTTCCTTTGCACTGTGGGATGGAACAAGCAGATGCTGACTGCTCCTGTCTCTTTGCTGAAAGCTGCTGGCTGGACCTCAGTAACTCAACTGCTTGTGAACCTGCCTGACCAGGAGAAGATGGAGCTTCCTGCTATGGGGACAGGGGAGTGTGGGCCCATGGGATTTACTGCAGTGGCAAGACAAAGAGAAATTAATCCAGTGTGCCAGAGTTGTATTTTTTCATTTTCAAAGTTGATGAGATTTTGGGATGTATTTCTCTCTCTGTCCCTCACAGTCAAATTGTTTCTGAGGCTGAGGACTGCAATTCCCAGATGAATTCTAATTTCTCAAGTAAGCTGAGAATTTAAATTACACACTAAATGAAATTAATATGTCTGCTTAAATTCTGCTGAGTGATGAACACATTCATGAGCAAATGAAAAGAGAAAGAATGAAGTGCTGTCTACAGCTTCTTCAAGCCCAAGTCCTGATTCCAGTTCACTTGCATCGCTTAGCTGGGGACATTAGCATGAATGCAGCTAACACTGAAACCTCTACCTTTCACCTCTGACAGAGAGTATTTGTCAGTAAGGACTGTGTCATTGCTTGGAGAGGATTTTAGGGTAGGTACATCAATATGTGCTTTGCCTGCAGGCTGCATGGAAAGGAAGGTATAAGAAAGCTGTGTGATAGAGCCATGCTGATCCCAGCGCTCCCTGGAGTGTAGGTGTGACCATGTGGGTGGCATTAGTGCAGCTGATGGCTGTGCCTACCTGCAAGGAAAAAAAAAGGCAAAAGAAAAGTGATTTTTACTAAACAAGTGTAGCAGAAACAAAAAGGACCTATCTGTGGCCGGTCCCCTGCTGTGAATACAGGGAATACGGTTTCAAGCTGATACACCCACCAGCACTGATTATTCAGGACAGGCTATCTGAATAAGGATTGTTTCACTCGGTTTCAGAAAAGACTGTTCAGATAGCAAGGGTCAGACAACTATGTCACCCAACCACCAACCTGGGTGAGATGCAGCATTCTTAGCTGAAGCCTATTATTTTTCTGATCCAGCAAAACTCGGGAAAAATAGTGAACTGTTTTCTAGTTTCTAACTCCAGTTGTGTGAACTGGCTAGCAAGAAAAGGTGTATGAATCTGTCTTCCAAGGTCCCTCCTGGACTAGGTTTTAAACATCCAAATAACAGCATTTCCATACATTTCTATCTGGCTGCTGCTCTGTGCCTTTAGCATGGCTGAGAGCTGGCACAAACACCAGTGGGCTGGGAGTGGTTTTAAGCTCCCTTCAGCTACAAAGAAGGCCTGATCAAGAACTGGTAAATGACCTAGGGACTACAAAGTTAATGTTTGTGTCTATTGTTCAAGGATGCAGGCCTTAACTTCTTGGCTGGGAGCTACTAACAGCAGCAGGCAGTGCATTGCACGCACAGCAGCACAGGGCTCATTCTGAGGTAATCCTCAGCTAGAACACTGCCTGTGCAAGTTATTGAAAGGTTTCTGAGGGCCTGGATGACATTATTTTGCACTTCTCTTCAGAAAACACACACCAAAACATCACACTATTCCTTAGCACAGAGGAGAATGTGTAAAGAACTGCTCCAGTCCCAACCAAAGTTACCACCTATTTACACCATGCATTTCCAGAAGTGCCTTTATGTTCCCAGCAGCACATCATCCTTCCCTAGCCACTCTATCCCAGCCCCAAAGCTCATTTTTCCGACCCTCATGTGATTACAGGAAGGAATGGCTTCTCTGCTCCTACCCACTATTGGGCTTTGTCCCAGAGGAGAGCAGGTCATTTCCTGCAGTGAAAACCTCATGGCTATACACTTCTGGGAAAAAAAAAACCCACTATTTTCAACACACAGAGCATTTTATCTCTTCATGGTGTGATACAATGGTGAATCATCTTTGTAAAACAGTAAGTTGTGTTTTACTGCTGGTATAAACTATTTAACTGGTTTATCTTAGAGCCATGTAGAGCATCTGTGGCAGCAGGGGAGCACAGAACCAGGATTCCTGCTCCCATTTCTCCTCTCTAGCTGTCTCTGCAGCCATTTTATTCAGACAGGTTGGGAATGCGTAGCAGCAGCCAGCAATTAATCTCTCTTCATCTTTGAACACCTTTCTGTACTGATTTCAAAGGCATCTACTGCTGCAGCTCCCACCCCACAAGGGCATTTATTTTGTTCTCATTCAGAATGTGCTTTTTCACTTAATTCTAAAGGATTGAGATTTTTATTCCTAATGGCTGCAAAATACTGCATATAAGGATTTCATTTATCACTGTCAAAACTGGAATATATGAACAGCACTGGTGATATTTAAATCTAATTTTTTTTTCATTTTTCACATTTACCTTGAGAAAGGGACTTACTTGGTATTTTCATTTACTTTTCAAAGAACATTTTTCCTGCCAGCCAGAAGAACAAAGTTAGCTATCTGGGGAAGCATTTGCATTCTGACAAGCCCAGCTAAAAAGTTTCTGTTTACAAAATCCCTAAAAAATCTAATCCATAAAACTGAGCTACTGTCTCCTTTAATGTATTTTAAAGGGACAAAGAGAATTAATTTACTTCACCTGGGGAGAACTTCTGCAAATGCCCCCTCATTATTTTTACTCAACTGAACACAGCTTTAAGTCAAAGCCATTTGCTTGACCCTGCTAAATGTGACAGACAAAAAACCCCCAAAAAACCCCCAAAACCAAAATAAAACAACAACAACAAAAAAACCAAACCAAAAAAAGGGAGTCTTTTAAGTGCAATTTAACTCTCTTCATTTAAATAGCTCAATTCATTCAAAACATCACTTATGCTAAAGGCACAATCTACCAGATACACAGAGGTAATATCAGTGTCTATTTCACATTTACTATGAGTTCTGATGTTCTGTGAAGAAGCATTAAGGTCACTGGTGTATGTACTAAATGTGATGTGTATTTAGGAGAGTAACAGTACAAACTTGCTTAGCTGAATGCTCACAGCCTTTGGTTATACAGGATGTCATCATATAATGTGCATTTGTATAAAAAACCACTTGAATGGAGTCTGACATAAGTAGGCTTGAAGTGCATCGACACTTAGTCAAATGCTTTCATGCTAAAGATTGGTCTATGGGAGAGAGCATGTGTTGTATCACCTACATAAACTACAAATTTAAAACAATAATAAATCACAACTAAAATATTTTTAATATGTTGTCACCGGGAAAGCCTTCACTGACTAGCAGATACCCCAGCTTGGAATGACTTGTTGAGTTCCCATCAGGAGGCAAACAAATAAAGTCCTAAGTGATAATGCCACAGGCAGCACATGAGCTTAGAACGGATTCATGGCCTGCTGACTCCAGCACTGTGCTTGGAAAGGACTCTTGGCCTTTTCTCTTGCCAGGACTGGACTGCATCTGACAGTCCAAACCATGTTTCTGGCTTTATTTAGCAGCAAAATACTGTATATTTGATCCATTCTGCTTTATCTGCTGTATTTGGTTTCTATGAACCTATGCATTTCAAACAAAGTTCTGTATTTTCTGTCTAGTAAGATGAAAGCAGATGGAGACAGGCAACTAGGCTGGTTAACAGTACTGTTTTCTTCCCTGGAAAAGGTAAAGAAAGAGTGTTACTAGTGAGCAGAGTACTTGGAGGGCAGGTCACCCTCCAAGTACTCTGCTCCCCAGAAGAGGACTTTCAGGCATTGTTTCACTAGATTAATTGCTTGTTTACTATGAAACTTTGCAGGAGAACAGGATATGTACAGCTCAGGGTGCCTCTTCCTGCTATTCAATTCATGAGCCCCAGTGCTGGGTACTTGGCTCAGCTGGAGCACCCAGAAAACCTGCTCCCCTAACAGGATTACTGACCTGATCCCTCCCTCAGCAGGGCTACCACAGTCTGGAAATTTGACACATGGCCTCAGAGCTCAATTAGTTATTTAATAAGTTTATGACCAAACAATCTGCTGATTAAGCTTTCATTAATTAGATTGGCAGGAATTCTGTTTCAGAGGGATAGTGGCCTCTAGTGTCTCCGAGCAGGGTTGGAGAGTCCTTGTGTTTGGCCTGACACTTCCCTTTCCTGCTCCAGAAGTACCCGTGAAAGCTGTTTGGGTGGCACCTGAGGATGCTGCCAGATCACTGGGGCATGGTGGCCCTTTGGGACAGCCCAGTACTGTGGTCTGGTTGTTACACCTGGGGCAACTCAAAGGCTCCTGCTGCTCTCTTCTCTCCTCTGAAGTTTTGCCAGATGGTGACGAACAAGACAGGCAGGGTTTATTTAGGGCAGCTGGAGATCTCACAAGTACAGTTCCAAAGGGCCTGGCCTGTCATTTTGGTATTTTGATTGGGGAGGGTGGCTCACAGGGAGGAGTGGGAACCCCTTTCCTCTTCCTCTTTTAGAGAGAATTTAGAGAAAGTTCATGGCTTCAACCACTGGCTTTGTTCTGTGGTTTATGCTCTGATGGATGGGTCTCAGTGGGTGCTGCAATCTGTTCCCTGCAGGGTGCCTTGGCTGAGAGGGCAGGGTGCTGCCACCTTCCTACTCCAGGTTGGCCCCTGCTTTGGTAGAGAAATCAGGACTGGGCTAAGGGATTAGTCCCAAACTATCATAAACGATTACATCTTTTCCCATTTGCAAGGGATCCTCTGTCTCCTTTCTCAGGCAGGGCTGGTATCTGTTGGTGTTAGACACTGGAGGATGGCACAGGGGATGGTAACCAACTGTTTCATGTTCCTTAATGTTACATGTCCTCATGTTACAGGTGCAGGGCTGAGGGTTTGGCAGCTGCCTTCTCCTTACACCTCTCAAAAGGGTTGGTGACAAAACACAGCCATGCTTCTAAGTGGCAGAGGGAAACAGGACTGGCCAGAGAAAGCTCATGTCCCTGCTAAAATGCCTGAGAAAGAGGCTTGAAAGACAAGATGAAAGACAAAGTTCTGGCTGTAGCTGCTTTACGAGCTGCAGGAGAGGAAACAGGGCTGGGGGATGACAGATGCCATCCCTACTGCAGAGCCTGCAGCTGGAAATCAGACACATGCACTGCTGAGCTGAAGCCTCAGTCAAAGGAGCGGCAGGTCCAGTGGCAGCAAGAGCTCAAAGGGGCTCTGGGAAAGCCTGACTCATGCTGAAGAGAGCAGTAATGTGCTGGGAAAGATGATGACATTCTTAACCTAGAACTCTGACGTCATGAGTTTGTGTCATGGTTTAGTATTTTAATGCTGATGTACTTCATGCTTTTGTTACCATTTGTTGGTGGAGCAGTGATGCTCAGAAGAGGTTTGTTACCACAAGCTGCTAGGTGCTGGCATGTCCCTTCAGGGCTGAGGTTATGGCACTGCCACCCCAGCCTCGCTTGCTGCCGGACCACAGGCAGCCTCCAAGGAGAAAGGATGAGTGCTAATGCACTTCTGGCCTGAGCAAGGTTTACCACTGCTTTTCGGGGGCAGTAAATGGGAGTTCAGGCAATGGGGAGGCAGGTGTTACCAAGACTGAATGTGAGAACCCTTTTTTCATGCCACACACTACTGATTTTGCAAAGACTCATGCCTTTTGATTGGCAAATGGGCCCACCTCCTTCAAACAGCTGGCAGGGGAGGTTCCTGATTCTGCCTCCCAGCTGCCTGTTCTTAACACTGTAGCACTAAAATGAGACTGCTGGCAATGCTGCAGCTGCCACGTCCCTGCTATCTGACTCTGTCTCCTAAATGAACCACTGAAGCAGAAATTCTGGCAGACCAACATTTTTACCTCCCTCCTGAATGGTCAGCTGTATGCACTGAAGGAAGGAGAAAATTCCAGCTTGGATTTGCTTATCAAAAGACCATTAGCTAAGGATTTTCTAAGGTGCTTCTGAAAGAAAAGGAAGGAGACATGCAAAAGCAATACAAGAATTATCATAATTTTTGTGCCCCTTGCATGCCTGGGTCAAGTATGTGTTGGGCCACAGCAAGTACACGTTCAGCTTCACTTGGCACATTTAAGAGCTAAAATTGCCAACTGCACACCAGCATAAGGTTTACTGTTGTACAGCTACCTGCTTGGCTGCCTGACTGGAGCTGTGGTAAGATGAAAGGAACAGGAGAGTAGAACAAAAGAGGAGAGAAACAGCCTGAGGGTCTCAGCAAGCAAGGCTTTATTGCAGTAGAGCTAAGGGACTAAGGAGCGTGCATAGAAGACACAGTTGGTTGCCTGAGGAAATTAAGACAAAAGAGAGACTATACATAAGGACTACAAGCGGCTAGAATGGTGGGTGTTTCAGTGATGCACAGCTCCTTTTAATTACAATTTCAGTTTGAATTATCTTTCAATAATTAAGATATACAACAGGCTTTAACTTTTGTACACAGAGACTTAAGCACAGTGAAAGTCATTTTAATTTAATGATGGAAAAGGGGAGTGAGAAGAGTCAAGATACAGATTTTTTAAGGGTCAGGGACCCTGTTAGGGATTTTATAAGAAATTACCTGCCTGCTCTTCAGTCAGGTTGTGCTGCTGGGTGGACAGACAGAGGTGAAGGGAAGAGCAGATGACAGCGGGAAGATCCTGTCTGGCTGCTGATGGAGCAGGCAGAATGTGCAAGGAACAAAATCCTGCAGACTCCAATGTAAAGCAAAAGATGTGACAGCAGGGGGGTATAAGCTCAAGGCATGCTGAGATTTCAAAGAGTCTTTGCAAAGATACAAGCTTGCTTTGTGTTTCTTTTTGCTATGCATTCTTGTAAAAGAATCTAATTTTCCGTTCATAATCTGATTTGAATCAAGAACAGGTTTCCATTGCCAATCAACTGCATGCAGGCTAACAGTATCCACTGTTGTCTTTTTTTACCTTTTTATTTCTCTCCACACAAGCCCCAGGAACTTTTAGGTCATACTGTATCTCAAATTACATCTGGGGACAGAAAACAAAGGTGACAGGTTGATCTGTCCTTAACACAACTTCACAGTGAAGTGACATCAGAAACTCACTCTGAATTGGGATGTCTGCAGGAGACAGTGGGAATGAGGCACTGGGTCCCCTGAGGAAAGAAATTCAAGCAAGCGCAAGGAGGATGGAGGAGCTGGGGTGTGTACACACAGACACGCACATTCAGTGACTCAAGCCTGGAATCTCTTTCTCTCACACACTGTGCTGGAAGGAGCCTGGTTTTTGCCAAGACCTAGACACAAACAGCATTAACACTCAGCTTTCCGGACAGCTTCTCCACCCCATTGATGCTGGCAGAGTCAGCACTGAAAAAGGGAGAGCTGCGAACAGAGCGAAAGCAGGGCAAAAATATTCTCTGCTTTCAACAGGTCTTTGAGGCTTCTAACAGCTGCATTTGTGAGGTGAATGCAAGGGCAATGCTAGGCTTCGGGGAATAAGAAACCTTTAACTTTTCTTCAGCAGAGATATGCAGGAAGCCCAGGGACTGACAGCCTTGTCCTTTCCAGAAATGGCACTTAAGTAAAAATTTGGGGACACTGGGATGAAGAGCTGTCTTTAACAGAGCTTCTCCTTGGACAGTGTGTGCACTGGGAGAATGAGAGTAAGGATCATCATTTTCTGATCATCCAATAAACAATCCAGCAAAGGCATCTGACTGAGGAGACATGTCCTGACTTGGAGCTCATAGGGATGAAAAATGAGGACAAACAGAGAAAGAACTCAAGCCAGCAATTTTTTATCTCCTGCATCTGTTCCCTGGGTGCCTGAAGTCATATCGACTCAGTCCGATGACAGAAACAAGGTTTCTTCCTACCAGGTCTCCAGGGTCCACTAAAATATAAAGGAAAGCAAGTTGCATCTCCTCCCCTGACCACACTACGACAAAGCTGTCAGAACAGCTCTGACAGTATCACGCCTGCAGCAATGTCTGGTGGAAAAGCCACAGAGAGCCATTGCTCTTCCACATCCCTTTGGAGAGAACTGTACTGGAAATCAGTGCCAGAAAGTATTTTCTCCTGTGAATTTCATTGATTTCATGCTTAAAAGCAGCGAATTGGAACAAAGAAGACCTCCAACAAAGTGTCCCTGCTGTGTCTGTTCTGGAGAAGGTGCTTTTCAATGGCAAATTACAGTAGCATGGAGACATAAATTTGGGGGTTAAGCCTACCACACTTTGTTCACTGGAAAGGCCTCAGTGGCTGGGAAAGTGACTGTGATTTTTGTACCTTACTTACAGTGTTAAATGTGCTCTGCTTACTTTGGCTGACCTTGTGAAAAACTGTACTTAGGATTTACTGCTGGCTCCATAACCTGATCATATGGAACAGACCTCATGAAGGTCAACCAACCTCTAACAAAAGTGCAAGGAAACGTGAAGGAAAAGAGCACAAGTCAGTGCTTGGGTAGATGGTGCCCAGGGGGCACTTTCTGGAAATCTCTGGGGACCACTTGAAAACAATTGGGTGACTTTTACACCGCTGGACCAGAAGAGGGATCTGTATGTAACAGATCCCAGAGGCTTTGAAGGACTCTCCTGAATAGTAGTTTTTTCAGTAATGTCTATTTACAAGTCATGTACTCCTGAGTTTTCAGTTTTAGGGCCTCAAATATTCTCTGCTTAATTTTTCACAGTTCTGTAATCCTGCCTCTGGATTGTAGAGATGGTCTGTGAGGTTTGACAAGTTGCCTTTTTGTTGCATCCCACCTTTGAAAAAGTGTTAGTATTGTTCTGTAACCTTGTTAGATGTTTTGTTTGGAACAATCAGCTTTGTTCTAAACTCTTGGACCATGAAAGAGAATTTGTTTTTTCTGGACATCAGTTTGCTGCAGACCAATATCCACTTTTTCCCAAGGCAATCTCCACACCGTTAGCAGTCTTGGACACCCCCCCACTGCCTCCACTCCTGTCCTAAAATCTTCATAAGAACATCAAAACAGTGTTTTTCACATTAAAATAGTCAATCTCACCCTTCAGGATGGATTTTAATCTTCTTTGATTCAAATCCATTCCCTCATTCTACAGGAAAAAAAGCAGGACATTCATAAAGGAAGAAACGTGGGATGGGGTGATTCATTTGCTTTTGTTTTCTTCTGTTTTCTTACACTACTTGTGGCATGCAGCAGGTAGGGATCTGTGTGTGACAACCAGCCTCTGGGTCACGATCTCTTTCTGCAAATCCCCTTAAAAATTCAAATCACAGATGAAAAAAATCCCTTTGCCAATCTAAGATAAAAGTGCCTTTTCCAAAGGCTACTTGAGACATGACCAACACCAAGAAGAGCTCAAATTGGTCTAAGAAATGGAGGTGTTGCACAGCCCCCATAGTAGCTGCTTGATTGTCACCTCTCACACACAAACACTTTAATTTGGTTCTTGTACACTCTGTTAATGACCTGTGCTAATGCCCTAATGTTTTGCTAGGACACAGTAGGTACAAAAATCCAGCTGCTTGTTCATGTTACAAAATCATTCAGCATTAAGGAATGCAAGTTAGGAACCAATTTCCCTGTCTGTGCACTGGAGTCAGTAAGAGATACAAGAGAGGAGAAAATTAGTTTTAATATGTTTTTGAATTCAATCAAGAAGGTTTGGTGAATTAAAGAGAAAGAAGAAAAAGCTGTAATTTAAACTTTAAAAGAAGAACATTTATAATGGAGTGAAAATCAAGTAGCAATTGGTTCTTTCTTGTTTACCAGGGGTCATACCAGAGGACTGCTTTATACCAGTGCATGCAACTCACTGAAGTCTATCCCTGCAAATCTGGCTGTGGTTATGAATCTGTGTTATCTGAACCCAAAAGTGTAACTAGACAGAACTTTTTTTTTTGGGGGGGGGGGGGTAATGAGCAGAAACTATATGACATCTTAAAAAAACAACCTGGAGTCCTAACCAGAAACAGGATCACTGGTTTACTTCAGCTGGAAGGGACCTCACGAGCTTTCTAGCCTTGCTCAAAGTAGCATCAGCTATGGGATCAGACTGGGCTGCTCAGAGATTCATTCAGTCAGATTTTCAAAACCTTCAGGGTTGGAGATGACATGACCTCCCCAGGAGAAGTTTTCCCATGCTTGACTGTCTTCATGGTGAAAAAGGATTTCCATAAGGTGAGAAAAGTAACAGGCTGGGAATGAAGTACCCACTAGATGCTCCAGGCAATTTACTGCCAACTCAGGCATGATGCTGTCATTCCTCAATAGCACAGAGGAAGTTCCACACGAAGCTTTTCCTTAGAACTCTCCAGATTATCCTGGTCATCTCCCATCTGATGGTCATAACTAGGTAAATGCAGACAACTGGACAACTGGCACTGTGTTTTGCTTCCTTTAGTCCTGCCCTTTTTCCGTTCTCTATCTGCCCTGCTTTGATGCAGAGGAGATTACAGCCTAGTTCTAGGTCAGATGAATGTGCTGTAGAGGGTTCCATTCACCTTATCAACAAGACCCAAAGCAGCCACAGCCTTCTCTAAAGTGGTCATGACTGATTTCCAGCGAGATGGAAACTCCCAGGTACCCAGGAATGTTTAATTGCAGATAGAAAGAAGAACATTGCGAACAATGGAGCTAAGATCACGTCCTTGCATTGATCATTCCCTTCCAGTGAAGGACAGGAAACCCAAAGGACCCAAATTCAAACTCAAGGACGGTTGTGTATTGTAGCTGTTCTGCACACAGGCAGATGTGAATCAGCTACGTGAGGTCTGAGGAACTAAAAACATGATATCTGCCTGCACAGAAATAACTATGCCAAGGTTTTGCTTTCACATTTTGCTTAAACCCCTGCCCCATGGATCAGAGGCTGCATAAAGCCACACTTCAACCTGACAGCTGAAGCATTCAGGCAGAAAAAGAAACTGAACTTGAGTCTTTCATGTTCTGGCTGAAAGTGAGTAGCTAAAAAAGGCATAGCTGCTTTGTGACTTGAGTGTCCCAAAGTTTTTACGGCCAAAACCACCTTGCGAATTAGACATGAATTTGTGAAGGATTTTTGAACCATCAGTTATATGTTCTTGCAGTGAACTTAAAAAAAAAAAAAAAAAAAGTAGTGCTAGAATTTACTAGGGAGTCTACACCTAGGATACCTGATTTTCTTTAAAAAAATGTAAGCAAAACCTGAAAATCCAGATTTAAAAGGCAGCTTCCATTACGGATTTAAACTACGCATGCTTGACAGAATCACTTTAAATATTAAGTATGCTAGCCCTGTTCAAGACACACTTTTTAGCAGTGTCATTTATTATGTCAAACACAGTTTCTCAGATGAACTTATACAAAGTAAATTGTCTCCCTTGTACTCTTCATGTGTTCTCTCAATTTTCTAGTCCTAGAACCAGTACTTAAAGTAATTAATAAAAAATCCTTCCTTTTTTTGAAAATGACCTCTTACTTTCAGGCTGGGTAGTGATGGGGGACAGAGAGGGGATGTTTTCTGGCATTGGTGTAACTTGGTAGCTGAGTTGCAGCAAAGGGACTGCCAGCAGCCCACATGCTCTGAAACACCTGGTGTGATTAAACCTTCTTCTCATAGCGAGCTCACAGTTTACTCATGGCAGAAGGCAGTTTAAAACTCATGAGCTTCAGACTAGTGAGCTAGACAGAACTCCACCATTCCTCCAGAACACATTAACACCTGCTGACTTGATTGTACCAATTTCACAGCAGTGATCAAAAAAAGAAGCTATGTGGGTTGTTTGGAAAAAGTGGGGATTGCCTTCCATTTAGAGGAGAAGGCAGAAAAAAAATCAAAGTTATAGCAAAAAAGGAGATGGTTTAGGGTTTACAGTAGAATTACCTTAAAGCCCCATAGAGGATTTATTTTACTGTGCTATAAACAGTGTTACTTTATGACACAAAGGGTTGGAACATTCACAAAGGCTTAGGCTGAATCAATTCAAGCTCTTAAGGTAAGCAGCAAGTGGGACAAAAAAGGCAGAGAATTAAGCAAAAAAAATATTTGGGCAGAGTTCAGGTGAAAGGGACATGAGCAAGAAGGAAGGCAGGAGTCACTGAGAGCAATGGCTCAGCTGTGCAGTCTCTAGAAGTGAGGATGGGTGATTTCACTGATACAGAAAGTGGGAGGAAGCCTGGGAGAGGAACAGTTTGCAAAGCAGCATGGAGAGAACAGGAGTCTACTACTAGTAGGAGGCAGACACAAACAGATCACAATGATTACAGAGGCTGGAGATGATTCTTTGATAAAGGCTTGGATCTTTCTCCCAAGAATGTACGTGTTACCCCTCCTTTCCCCTTGTAACTGGACGAGGGGAAAGGACATAAATATTGTCTATGGGGCATGTTTTCCTGTATGTCAGGTTAGAAAGGGTTTGGACAATGCTCAAACATTTTAAAATTTGATCAAGAGTTCCTCCTTTTCCTTCTGGAAGATGTTTCAAAAGGGACACCACAGCTATTTTGCACAGTACCAGGCTGCAAAGTCTCATTTCCATGAGTGATGCAGAAAAACATACCCTCAGCACAAGCTATTCAGCCATGATGCAGGCAGCACTTAATGCTTTTTGAATGTCCAGTTGTGTTTAACAACTGGACAAATGGGATCGGACTGTCCAATTACTGCTATGACTTTTTTCTTAAATAAAATTTTATCTTGGTAAATATATGGTATCTGTAAAAACAGCTTTACTTTCCTTCAGTGTGCCCAGCTTTACAGAGAATGACTGCCAAGAGGAACAAGGAAAGAACTGTGCCAGAAGTTTGAGGTTTGAAAGAAACAGAGAGGTGCCAGAAGACTTTCTACACATGGCAGAGCAGGGAGGCTGTGGTCTTTCCTGGAGAGGTCACTGCCTTGTTCCTGCCAGGAGTGAAGTGTCAGGGTACAGGCAAAACTCCCTCTTAGTCCCAGTCAGGACTCTGAAGGTTCAGAGGCCTTTTTGCACAACTAGTCCCACTATCCTCACTGCAGCTTAATTCCCATTCCTAAAGCGTCTCCATAAAGCAGTGGTGTTGGTTGGTGTAAGAGGCTGAGATGCTGACAACAGCTGAAACTGTTGAGTTGCTTCTACCAGTATGCTAACCTAGAAAACATGTGCCCAGCACAGGCCCATACTGCCTCATGTCCTGCTTCAACCACCCCTCCCTCCATGGAGAGAGTGGTTTCTCCTGTGCTGCCTCCTGCTTTTGGGAATTGATTCTCCCAAGGCCTCTGGACCGAAACTGATGGACATGATGAAATGTGACTGTTGCTGACTGGGCAAAAACTGTACTTAGTTTGTTGCTGCCACAATGAACATTCCTTGGGGCACATGTCCCTACCTGCCACATTAGAGCTAGGCCTTGCAGGAGGTGCTTTGGCTGCACCACTGGCTGGGTCTGGGGGTTCTGGTGTGCACAGCTGGATGGAACACTGACTGCTCTGCCTGGAACAAAGCCTTGGGTCACAGAAGAAGGGTTCCTTGAGTGTACCTCTGTTCATGCTCAGGTGAGGTCTGCATCCAGGACCATCATGGTACCCTCCCCTAAAAAGAAGTCTACTGGGTGACAGGACACAAAATATGGATGACATCCTTGTCTATTCTGCTCTCCTGCTGTGGAGGAAAATAAGAAAACAGGAAAGGGAAACAGAAACCAAGGTTTCTGTGTTTTTCTGAGTTCTGAGTCTCCAAAGGATTCTTTAGTATCTCATAGAAGCAACATGAAGTTTTCAGGTTGCTCTGTGCCTAAGGATAGCAGCTAAAAACCAAGAATTGCAGTGACTTTACTATACCAGGACATGCTCCTTCCCTTTGAGAAGTGTATGTTATTTCTATTTAATAGAGCTTGATCTGCTGATGGAGCATTTTAGTCCCCACATTCAATAAGCAGACAGTAATCTTTCCCTGTTAAGAGCTGAGTGTGCAGCACAGAGAAGACAAAGTGGCAGCCCACATCACTTGAAAATCAGAACAAATTCAATTAACCATCAAGTACAGTTTAAGGTTCATCATTAATAAATCAAACACATTAAATAAATGCATCACCCAACACTGTCTGTAGATGCTGTGGTCTGTTCTGGAGACAATTTATATTAATTATACTGGACTATACTTGCTTCCTTCAAATGCTAGGCAGAAACTCATCTACCTTTGGAGACATCAGAAGGCACTACAGAAATAGCAACACCTGGGTAATTCAGAACTGGGGAAATGTTACACTGGTGGAACCTACATTTAAGGACACAGGGCTTTGAGAAGCCAGAAAACAGTATTACTGCCCTTTTCTGTGCTGATTTTTTTAAAGATACCAACATCTGAGCAGGCAGCCTTATCATCTCAGTTGCTGTTAATCTTTTTAATGTCAGGAACAAGCTGAAAATCACCTTTGGGGACCTCTTTCTTTTAAACCAATTTTCTACATACTTCACAGAAAACAGTGATGAGAGTAACACATACTTGTGTAACAAGGCCTCTGGACAGACCACTGTGTGGTGCTGCCTGCTGGGGTTAGGCTTTGCTAGACCAGGTACTTTTTACTGTCATCACTACTTCAGTTACTGAATTTTTTCTTTTTTCTGTCAGAGAATCTCAACAATTTGCTCAATCTGTTTTTCCTCACAACCTTCTGAGCTGCTTTGCATATTTGAGGTGACTGACTATGGTGGGTAAGACAAAGAAGAGAACCTGTAATTTGCAGCTCTGGGCTTCTCCTTCAGGCATGAAACCCCCATTCAGACTCCAGGTGCTGTGGCCCATTCTCAATACAAAATAAAATAATTTGTGCAGAGTAGATCTTCAGGATTACCTCTCCTTCCTAGACTATTACATTGTAGATACCATAAAAATATGGAGTAGCTAAAGGATGGCCAGGTAATACCCCAAAATTATCCAGTTACCTTACAGTTTCCCTCTTCATGACTTTTTACCTGAAGGAGTATTAGCCAAGAGTGGTGTTTGCAGCACAAGATGTGAGTGGGTGTGAGTCTGTTGGCCTGTGAGGTTTGTTGGTACCCAGGAACGTGTCATGGGAAAGGGGCACATACCACCGTGGAGGGCTGGGACAGGCTAGTGAAGCCCTGGTGCAGTGGCATAACAAATCAAGCAAAATTGCAGTGACACAACCTCATGCCACATCATTCCCATATTCTTGTGCTCGTGCTCTGCTTCTTGGATTTTGGAACCTCCCTTCCCTCTGTCGCACTCCCTCACACATTCCTTCCTGCCTGGAGCTCTCTGCTGAACTTCAGTGATTGCTTTGTTCCAGTTTGTCTGAATGGCTTTACTCTTCACCCAAGCCTGTCTCAGGCACCTCTTTCTTTCTGCCCCTCTACTTCTTGTCTAACTAATCTGCAATAATATGCCTGTCAGCACTGGTTTTCTGCCCTCATCTTTGCAGCTCTGTCTGCAGACAGCCCTACTAGCCTTAATGTGATGCAGCTGTTCACTCTCTCATCCTCTCCAAAAAGAGCCTGGAAATATCCTACAGGAAGGATGCTACCATAAATCTGTGTACACCATTTCTCTTATGAATGGAAAGAGTAATAAGAGATTAAAAAAACGTTTAAATAAATGCCTCCCAAGCTCCATGAGACTTCCGAGTGGTGGGGTGCGCTTCTGTCTTCATGAAGAAAATCAATAGCAGTGCTGTATTGTTCCTGCTCTCTGGCTTCCATCCCGCCCTCCCCCCCCCCCCCCAGCCCCAATGCACAGACTGTGTTCAAGGAAATGGGTGCTCCCAGGGGAGCAAAATGGCTTTCTGCACTTAAGGTAATGATGTCACTTGAGGTCGCCATGCAAACAGTTATGGATATGAAAATCTGTAGTTTTGTCAACAGAGCTGGAACCTGGGGACCTAGCTTAAGAGTTAGAGCCTTTTTATAAAATGTTTCCCTAATTTACCTACAGAGCATCTTCCCAGAAACAACAGCTGCTGTACCTAATTAGCATTAATCACCTTGTTACAGAAGAGCAACTGGGAATAGTACAGTACTTGAAATACTGACAAAATGATACACTAATGGCATTGATCTGTCCGGTCTACTTCAACTTCCCCTTTATTATTCTGTTTTCTGTATGAACATCTTCAGAAGTCACAAGTTTTGGAGCAGACTGGGAAGCGATGATGCAGAAAAGGAGCCACAGATGGGGGCAGATACAGAGCCTTTCAGCCTACGCAAGATGCTTGCTGCCTGCTCTGTTCACTACTACACTTCCCGGTTCTGCATCTTGACCTGCGGCAAGAGCAGTCCTGGAAGGGGATCTCTGAGCATGGCATCCTTTTGAGCAGCACTGGGATAGGCTGCTCTGCTGTGTGCTTCGTGGCTTTTCAATGGAGAGCTTTAAGACAAGCTCCGAACACACACCTACCCCAGGAGAAGGGGTTAAATACCTACGCCAACTGAAAGATCAATCTCAGAAGCCACATGGGGCAGTCTGTCGTTTACGGGGATCAGAGACCTTCTGTAAAGTTTCAGCCAGAAATGCACCAATTTTGTTAAGCTGAACCCTGAGGGCTTTGTAGTTCTGACTGATACTCCTGGTACTGTTCCTCCCAGATCACACAGCAATTCAATATCTGCCATGAATACACAGCAGCAGGCTGAAGGGCTGGAGCTAACAACACAGACATGTCATCAGCCTCTGCCCCCAGATGGATTATCTCCTGTGTTCATTTCAATCCACCAAGATGGGGCTCAGTCACAAATTAGTTTTGTCCAAGTCAGACACACCAGGGAACACCATTCTCTATGTCCTTGTGACGGTGTTTTTGCTGCTGTTTAACCCTACCAATTCTGCTTGGTCTAAGTGAACAGCATTCCAGTAACTTCCTTGAGGTCGGACTCAGTTTCTCTAGCTTAGACACTCAGTTTTTACATACTTTTATGACCCCTTCGAGGAACCTTCCAAAAACAGTGGTTATTCCCTATCTAGTCCAAGGAGAGGACGTGCTTACATCTAAGGCCACAGGCACCTTAGAGGGCTGAAGGCTGCTGTGAGTGTCTCTGCCTCTCCCCCACATGCTCATCTGCAGACAGGCATGCAGGACATTTACTGCCAGGCTCTCAGTGTGGTGGATGTGCTGATGAAGATGCCTCTACCACAATCCCTCATCCCACCTGTTGCTTGTTTCGCAGCACTCCAACCAGCTTCCACATTGCCCATTCTGTTTTAACACAAACTAATCTCATCGACTGCTAGGTAAGAAAGATGCAGGCTGTGGGTAGGGATTTCAGAGCAGAGAAGGGAAATTAAAAATGCAAACTAGAAAAGCAGATGGCATAAGCTTCATTAAAATAATATCTCGTGTCTTGGGAATGCTAGGAGGATCTGTTGCCTTCCAGTGGATGTGGTGCCCTGAGATTTACACTTGGGGATTATTCTGTTCCTCTCTCTCTCCTTATCATAACTCTCCTCTGTTTTCAAAAGGCTTGTGGTATGTGCTCCATCTGGATATGGCTCCTAATAAGGATGTGCTGGAGACATCTCCTAAGCACTAATGTACACCCAGCCCCCAACCTGTGCTGTCAGGAGTCTCCTTATCAACGATCTGAAAGAAAGAAAGAAGCATGGCTGAGCCTTGCAGCTCCTGATAGAAAGACAAAGTGGAAGTGTTAGAAAAGGAACAAATTCAGAATTAATATGGATACAATACTAATAAGGCGTTAAAATTATGAACTGTGTGAACTGGGAGATCTTATTTCCCCTTGGTGTGAGGTTCTTTTTTTTTGACGTGGCCCTAGCATCAAGCACTGTTCCATTTATAAACCACGTGTAACCTTCACGAAGTCGCTAGAAATATAAGACAGCTGTGAAGTTTTTCCTGTATCTAACTGACCCCCCTCAAGCAAACATGTAGCCAAATGTATTTATTTAGGGGTGAAGAAACAGCCAACGAAAAGACCACTCAAGCAGCAGGATAAATCACGCTCTTTCTGCCACACTTCAATCACTGCAGCGTCTGGAAGCAAAAGTTGTATTCATGCTGGGTTGGTATTTAATTGAGCTCACTTTAACCAAACTTCCAGCAAGCACATATGACAGATTTATACATGAATCTTTGCAAACTGAAAAATGACATTTATCAACCTTCCATCAGAACATCTGACATTTGAACAATTGATTCTGATTTGACAGTGAAAAATGCCACCATCCATATGGAAAACCTGCAATAGGATTGAACCCCTAGATGCTACCATCCTCAACAATGGCTTGGCCGGTTAAGATACTAAACATTTGCGTACCACTTTAACTTTTTCTAGCCTTAAAGAGATTAAGAGAAAATCTGACAAGTTTAATGAAGAAGGGACAAAAATATCTAGTCAGGGGAATGGGGGCCAGAGCTGGGAGATACAATGATTAAGCTGCTAGAAAATTCTAGAGGCTGGGCAGATTTTAAGAATAAGAGCAGCAGGAGCTGGTGTGGATTAAAGGCATGTTACACTGGCGACAGGCAATACTGTTAGTCTCATTTTGCCTCAGGTAACCTAGAGCTCATCTGGATATGGCTAAGAGTAGAGAGCTGATGCAAGTGCCACTAGGTATGTGTTCACCTCATTAGAGGGACATTGTTTCCACAGAGAGGTGTTGGAGCAGACTTCTCTCTGGAGACAAGGCAGGAAGATGCCTGTCAGTCTTGCAGGACAATTCCCCTTCAGCAGGTAGGCTTCACCCACTATTATCTTCATAAGCATACTGTGGTCAGCACTGATTTCACTTGGCAGAAGCACCAGCTGGAAAGGAGGTCCTGGCAACAGTGTGCCTCTACCTACTACAAAAACTGTTCAAACACTTCAATGCCTCCCTTTGACTCTTTATGCCACTCAGCACTGGCTAAATGAAATAGAATTTTTCCTGTGTGGAAAAGCAGGAGTTCTGGCAGAAAAACTAATCATTCTCTTCTATCTGATCCCCAGAAAAAAGCTTGTAAATTCTGCAGAAGTGTGACTGTGGGCTATTTTCCTGTATTAGTCCATTTATATAATTACTAACCTTCCAACTAATGTAGTCATCTCCAGTTGACAAATTACAGCTTACAGAAGATTGAGTTTCTCTTGTCTTATTTTTCTCATTTCTATTATTCCAGTTTTCATTGTTTTATCCTCTATGCCATTTCTGAGTCTTTATGGGACTTGTTCCTCCCAAATATGCTCTACTGAATCTTCTTTGCTGACTCCTGCTTTTTACGTAAAAGTCATTAATGAACATATACATAAAATGACTATTGGAGAACTCCATTAGCAATGTCCTTTCTCCTGATACTTTCTCCTTTCAACACTACCTGATGTGTTTTGACTTCCCAAGTTTCTTGTTCTACTGGCTTTATTTATAATACTGAGGTTTGTTAAGGATCTTCCTCAAATTACTTCTCCATTTAATTTGTATGAACTGAACTTGTTTACCCTGAATCCAAACCCATTTTCAATGATTTGATCTCCTAGAATGCTCTCACGACTTACTAAAGCCAAGTCTAAAAAAGCACCATTTCCTGTCACTTTAGTGAATCTCAGGAGGATATTTTTATTGCCTAGAAAGGCAATAATATCACAGATTTACCAATAATAGCATCAATTGCTCTCTAACCTGTTTCCTAGTGTTAAATTATCCAAAACAACTACTAAGTAATTATCTGTCTAGTAACATTAAAGAACTCTCTTGGCAGTGAAAAAGGATCTTGGTGGCATATGGCATGCTGGCAGTAATTATTTTTTACCAAACTATGAATTGTGCTGTCATTAACACACACTGCTGCTCCCTGCCTTTTCCTGAAAAGCAGCCACTGGTTTTAGAGTATTCATGACTTGCATAACCACCTTCAATCAGCTTCAGCAGCATCCTTTCAATGTCACTTGTTCTGATGTGAAGGACAGCCAGGGGACTCCTTCCTGCTCCTACACTTTTTTTCTACACTTAGATTCCCATTTTTTATCAAAAAGCACACTGTTCCTTTGGCTTGTCTGTCATCAGGTTCTTGAAGCTGCGTGGCTAAATAGTTGCTCAGGTTCTGAAGGCAGGACAGGCATGTGTGGACTGCTCTTTTAAGCATTAGCCTTGAAAGGAAGCAGTGTCTTGTGCTAACAGGATGATTCTGCTTCCAGAACTTAATAAATATTGCTCAGAAATAGCAGGACTATTTGTATGAGAACCTTTACAGACCTAAAAGTCCTCCATTTCACATTAATGCAGCTCTGTCTTTTCCTGGTAATGTCTCAGCTCTCTGATCCTTTCCCTTTTGTTTGCAACTATTCTGTCTTCTCTTCTTTTTACAGTCCCTCCATATTATCTTCATTCTTTATCTGGCCAAGCCTTGATCTGAGCTTAATAAAAAACCTGTAGGTTTAAAAGAACTATGCCTTGCTTTTAAGGCATAGCTTCCTTTCTTTACCACATCCACGGATACAGGGGCTTTACATGTTTGTAGGTCAGTTCCCTGAGTTACAGCAGCAGAATTACAATGATAAAACTGCTCTGCGAGCAGCCTGGGCCTTGCTGGCATGCTCAGCCACAGGCACGGAGGTGTGCACATGATCTGGTATTTCACGCCTTGGATTCAGCCTTTTCACTCTCCATCAGCAAAGACTCACCTAATTTCACTTGAAGTGGGGATGGCTTATAGTTCATGGCTACAGTCTCTCCCTCTCTTGTATCACAATCTCTGTCCGAAATAGCTGCAGCTGTTGGATCCTGTTAAGAAAGAACAGAAATAAAACAGAATGGTTTAGCTGAAAGTCCTACACCCTCTTCTCTGAGTGGCTATTAGGCGACTCCACTCCCTTCACATTCAGAGGGAGCAGAGAACATGCTGGTGTTTTGAATGCTGAAACCCAGGGGCAAAACACAGAACTTTGGAAGCACATTTACTATCTTAAAAGTACCTCTGGAAATGCCAAATTTCAACATCAGGCTTATATGATGGATGATACTGGGAATATAATGTGGATGGTGGGTCACCAGTTCAAATTCAGCCTGGGCTGGCAGTAGTCCCAAATAATTTTCATGTGATGACTCCTTGGGGTGTTGTATGAAACACATTTACAGTTTCAGATGAATTCCAAGTGGACCACTCGACCTCAAACTTAAAACTAAAAAGTTTGAGACCAGGTCTATGTGAAAGTCCAGCTTGGAAGGAATGAGGGCTACACAGGTAGGAGAATTCAATTTCCGGTCCCTCTTGGGACCTATTTCATGGCTGACAGGAAAGATCTGTCAGCAGAGTACCTTTCACTGTCACTAAAATTCCCCGAAAAACAAATCTCCCCAAACACATTTTGTTCCTGCCTCCTGGCAGACATGTACTGAACTCTGTGGTACAACACATCAAAGAACTTAAGAGAGAAACTAACTACCAACTCAGACAGTTCTACCACTGATAAAAATATCTGTAGTCCTTCCACAGCAAACTGCAAACCTCTCCACTTAGCACCATAGTGAAAATTAAAACTGGTTTTCAAACACGTTCTTATTCCCACCTAGAAGCCAGAAGTTAAATTGAACATGCACATACACATATGTGTATGTAAATTTGGGTATATCATAGGTAGAGCTGCACAGGCAAAGCAAACATTCAACTTTAGGTCCAATATATGAATAAACCATCACTTGTAAGAAACGGAACCAGGCATCATAAACTAAATACTAGAATACTATTCCAAACTGGTGAATTGATATTGTCTCTCTCTCCATTTCTGGAGTTTTTATTTTGTACACAATGTCTTGTAAAATGCAACTCATCATGGCACTGACACCTGTATGCAAAGCAGAGTCACTGAGTTTCAAAGCAAGATAACATCACTCTTCCCTCTCAGTTAAAAAAAAAACAACAAAAAAACCACTTGTTGAGGCACTCTTCTGCCTGCCTTCTCCCTGCAGTGCACTTTAGCTCTTTTTAATACATTGTGCTTAAGAGAGAAAATGTAATTTTTGAATTAGGCTCTACCTTGGTGGAAATGGGTTAAATAACATATGTAGAGTTATAAGATTTTATCAAAATCCTGCTCCTTTGCACTACCCAGTAGACTTAGACAGTACTTAAAATGGATGGTGCTTACAAGACCTCGCATTCAAGGACAAGGGCAATTTCTTCTGCTTTCACTCCTGCACTTCTCCTCTAATGTAGCAGTTTAGTGACTATTTGAAAAGGTAAGAGCAATTTGTAAACCAAAAAAAAAAGTCTCCAGGAGAACATTTAGGCATAAATCATAGATCAGCTCATGTGGTATCCTTGGAACATGGATCTGGTCTCAAACATGCCCAGATGAAAGGAATAGATCAGAATCCAAGCTGCAGGAAAGAATCATCATGGTGTGGCCTCTCACCCTTCAGGGGAAGAGAGCACCCAAGATTTGTAGATGCTTGTGGACAAAAGGAATGTTTGACGTTAGAAGGTCCACAAAATCTTACGAAGTTCTGTTAGTAAATTACACGCTTGGCATGGAAATTGGTACGTTAGTTCTTGGCCTCCTATTAAGCACCCAGCAGTGGATTTAGGATAAAGGAGGGAGGTCACAGGAAAGAGAAAAAGAGACACATCCCAGAGAGAGATGAATTAAAGAGGGGTAGAAAAAAAGAATATAAGAAAGAGAGAAAGAGAGAGAGAGAGAGAGAGAGAGAGAGAGAGATCACCAATCCTGGCTCCATTGCTGATGCAGCTGATGGGGTGTGCAGGGTCTGGGGTGCACACACACCTGGGCTTTGTGGGGGTACCTTTTTATGGATGAGTTTCTGTGCACTGGAGGTAAATTTATCTCTTTCTATGTCATTTAGTTACTGTGCACAGTCTGCTCTCCCAGACTCTTCCAGAAATGGGCTGGAGGCTTCAGGGTATTTGGTGGTCTCCACATCCCCCTACAGTCCATGCCTGCTTCTTGAACTCATTCCTACACTTGGGCTGTGTTGCATTGTGCTTATCTCCAGGAGCCAGGACAAGGATGTTTGTCCCAGAACTGTGCTGTTCTACCTCCACGTGGGCCCTTCTCCAGCCACATTCTCTATTCTTTCCAGTGTGTTATTATTAACAATCCTTGGCTGCTATTACCAACAATACTTGGTTGGCACCACAGCCATCCAGCTATCAGTGTTTGAGACATACACATGAGCTCCCTTACCTTGGGGCTTCTACACATGGGAATAGCTAGATCACACAAAGGACATGTCTGTCTGTCAGACATGCTAGAATCCCTCCAAGAGGTATGTTTAAGATGCTAAGTGGCACCACTTAAGTCCAGGCTTCCTGGATGAGAACCTTTTCTCTGCCAGTCTGGGAAAAGGCAGGATATAGCCATTTCTAAGGAACATGACTCCAAGAGCTGGATGCGTCCTACCTGTTACTGAACACAATAAACAAGTCCTTGGAGCCCCAATATGCTGGCTGCAGGAAGGCATGGGAGTAGACATATTATGGGAAACGACATAGTGTGATGGCCACATACTGTCTTCTATGCTGGTGCAGTCCAATAGAGAGTCCACTGAGCTCAAAGTCAGAAGCCCACAGGGCAGAGAGAGGGTCTGGCCATGCCTGGACTAGTCCAGGTTCACATTGTTAAAATCATGCTAAAACTCTAAATCCAAACCAGCTCTTACTTTTCGTGGCAAACTGATGTGCTGACAGTAGCTCTTCCTTTGTAGGTAACCTGACCGTGACGTTAGACATCCATTTGCATCAACAGAGGGAGGGGAGAAATGTTCTGAGGTGCCTTTGAAGATCTGAACTCTGAGCCTGGACCAGTGGACTCAGCTGGAGAAATCTCCAAAATGGGCTCTAGACCACACACACAGAAAAGGCTTCCTTGGCCTCCAGAGAAAACTACGATGATTTTCAAGAAGTGATTACTTCCATTCTGTCTAAGACACTCATCTTAAAAGGAGATGAATCTGTCCTTGGAGATGCGTTTCTCTCTCCCCACTGTCTAGAGAGGAGGCCTGGTGGAGCTTCTGACACTGGAGGTGGGAATGATGCAGGACACGGTAGTGGAGTCAGCCCTAGGAATTCTTCCCCAAGGTTCGGCACAATGTTTTTCAGCCCCAGCAGCACATGTTACAGCTGTGTAGGAGATCCACAACTTGCACAGAGGGATCACAAGCACCATCAGTCTGGGTGACCACCACTGCATGCATGGGCCAGGCCCACTCCTTCCAGAGAATAAAATGGATTTGAGAGGAAACCGAGCCAGGGACGGTGTTCCCAGTGCCAGTGGGTCTCTATCCCTGGCCCAGGAGTGGCAAGACACTGTCATATTTCCCGTCCATCATTTCGCAGACATTCTGCAGCAATTCAGAGGCCTCCATAGTAACAATGCCCACTGTGAAAACAGCAGCATTCCCACGCCAGCTCGGCTGGAGCTGTCTCTGCACAAACATGCCCTGCTTCTGTGCATACTGAATGGATGCAGTTCTCTCTCCACAGCTCAACTGCCCAGAGAAACGTTTACTTGACTGATTAGCCTTTTGCTTGTGAATGCCTAAGAGCACACTGAGATTCAACACAGGCTTTTGCTATTGGAATTCACTTGGCAATTTTTTTTTTTTCACAAGCCCACCTAGACCAATACACTCAGCTCTGCCCCCAATATCAAAATCTCAGCTACATGGTATGACTCATCCCAGGACAGATGATGTGATTTCTTATTGCTCCCTGGGGACAACACAACACTCCCAAACAAAAGGCAAGTGCTGAGAAGTGCCTGCAGGGGCTTTAGACAGATAAAGGTATTTAATACATTTAAGGGATGTTTTTTTGTTCCTGAGGCCTCTGCATGTCTTCATTCCTAAGGAAAAAATACATTCAATCAGAGCACTGCATGAACATTTGGCTGGGGCCAGAGTTTAATCAAAATTTTCTCCCCACATGCCCACAGCTTAATTGAGCATGCACAGTCACAGCAATTCGAATGGTGGGAAGTTTTCTTACTAGATTGTTTGTTTCTATAGGCTTGACACAAAGGATCTTGAAAACTGCCGTCCTGCTAGGAGCAGCCATATCCCACAGTGTGTATACCATGTGCCCTTTCTGAACATCAGAAATTAGTTCCAGCAAACCTTTGAGGAGCAGGAGTGCTGTGCATCATCAGCATGCAGGAGCACAGAGAGAAGGTGAAAACACTTTAAACTGAAATCTGGGGTTTAAGGGAGATGGCATGCTTAGCAGGCTGTTTATATTTTCTCTTTTAAATCACTTTCCATTTTGCAGTACTTAATAAGAAAGCATCAGCTCAAGAGCCTTTTAGTCGTATTATCTACCTCTCCCAATAACCCACACTGACTATGGGAGGGAAATCGCCCCAAATGATGGAACTGGGTGCTTGGTACAAACTCTGCCTTCCTTCACAGCCAACACTTCTGACCCCATGTAAGCTTAACAAGGCCCCACTTTCCACTCTGCAAACCCTTGGTGACCCCAGAGCACGTGGAAGGGAATGGGCACACACAATTTCTGTGGTCTTCAGCTACACTTCAAAAACATACGTGTAACTTCAGAAGTCTCTATGTGCCCCTCAAAATCAGTCATATTTACAGCTCTTATGAAAATGTTCTCCACTTTTCTGTCTGTAGGAAATTCGATGATCACCAAAGCAGCTCTGCTGCTTTTTTTGAATAAAAGCAGAGGGGCGTGATTGCCCTCATCCTCCTCAAGGAAAGACCCAATATACAGGGCTTGACCATAATTTCTCTCCATAGTTCTGAGGCTTCTGTCTGACCACCATCAGTTGAATCAGGATGAGCCAACTCATCAGGAATATCATCCAGCTAACTTGTCTCTCTCCAGTACCCACCAATGATGTGCTTGCTGTCTTCTGTCCTACTTAAAAGATGCTGGAAGTCTCAGTACCAACACGTGTGTGACAGCTTACAGTGAGTGCTTGCAGCTCAGGAGACATCTGCTTTCTGGAGCTGCCCATGTGGATTGCATACTGCACACAAATGCTAACAGGAAAGGACAAGTCCAAGTGTTTTGTTTCTTTCCTACATCAAACACTGAGTTTGGAAAAAACAGATAGATGTTCTATGCATGAGGGACTGACTTAGTGAGCAGAAAAACAAGTGAGAAACCACACACACCCTGAATACAGAGGGTACATGTGGGTCAACGAGAAATTTCTATGATTCCAATGTTGTCATTCAGACTCTTGGGCTAGAATATTGTGCTGCTAATTAATATTTATACCTTCAGTCTCTGCCCTGGCAACAGAAAATCCTGTGCTGTTGGCAGATTCCCTCTGCCTCAAGCTGTACCATGCCAGGTGTTCCTGAGAAATCTGGCTGTCGGCAGAAAGCTTCTGGGGAGGGGACTCTGATGGGCACAGGCAGGTACTTAAAATCTCACAGTGTTTTGGACAGCAGACCTCTGCAGCCTCTACATATCACTACAATACAGACATAAAGTATCTGTGAACATGAAGTGCCCAAAAAATGCACCAGGAACAAAATTATTGGGAACCAAGATGTGCATAGTTTGATGTCTATGTAAGAAACAGCATAAAGGAAAGGCTCAGATTTATAGGGAATCAGACTTACAGGGGATCAATCCAAACCCAGAGTATAGATGAACAATGGTCAGTAATAATGGCATGTTTGGCAAGAGAAAGGAAAGTGTCACA
Source organism: Aphelocoma coerulescens (assembly GCF_041296385.1). Taxonomy (NCBI): domain Eukaryota; kingdom Metazoa; phylum Chordata; class Aves; order Passeriformes; family Corvidae; genus Aphelocoma; species Aphelocoma coerulescens. The sequence goes on from NW_027184085.1 coordinate 8,883,943, forward strand.
GGATGATGTATAGCAGGAATGGAACCAGAAAGCCTCACAAAAGACTCTCTCATACTCTCAGGCTTCAGCTTAAGGAGTTTTGGAACCCATTCCTTCAAGGGAGATGTAATCCCCTCATCTGTCCTATGGATACAAGTTAGGAGCTACAACCACACCAGAGCACTAGAAGAATGGGGTTGCTCAGAGAAGAAAGGGGAAGACTAAGGAAGGATATAATAGATGCGTTCAGATACATAAAGGGCTGGCAGAGAGAAAAAGAGGAGTATTTTTTTTCATGTTCCTGATCACCAGAGTAAAAAATTATTATCTTAACTTGCACGAGGGTTATAAGGAGTTACACAAAACTGTAGAGGTAAGGCTAAGGAGCTGTACACTTGCCTGATGAAGTTGTGGCATTCTTGTAGCAAAACCAGATTAGAAACTGATGTCACACACAAAGTCAACAGAGCTGATCTGGTTTTCAGGCAGACTGATCCCGATTTGGTGCAAACTGTGAAGATCCCTGGTCTTTTTAGGTCTCTTTCCCCCATCTGTCTTAACAGGAGAAGAATTTGCTTCTAGGCCAGACTTATTTAGTCAGAACACCAGTCTATCCTGCAAGAGAGGTTCTCCAAATTCCCCTATGCACTGCCAAGGACCATGGCTGACCTCCACCTTCTCTCTGGGAGAGCTGAAAAAAACAATCTTTTTCCTAGATCTCACATGTTGAAGGAGCTCTAGAATCACACAGGATCCAGAGCAGAAGGCTCCTGGGAAGACATGATTGTCACTTTTCATCAACATGTGCACTCTGTCAGATCCAGAGCAGTAACTGTTCCTCCCAGCATCCCCACCTTCCCTTTACCAAAGTAAAAATAAATGGCATTTTGGCGACACAGTGACTGATGTACTGAAAAACATTCTGATAGCTACTGACTTGGTTTCAACAAAGCAATAAACAACAACTGTTTATTGACTTTCTACTAGCTCTGCCAATGCACCACTTACAACATTGCTGTTTTTTTTTTCCTGAGCAACTACTGAACAGATCTTGTTTAACAAATTAGGCCTGCAATATCCACTACAAGATCCAGATTTTGAACCTGATTAGTTTATAATTGTACGATAAATTGGTGCTTGAAACCATTTTATTTCAGCAATTGAGAAGCCAGCAATGTTAATACTGCTACATGACTAAAACCTCTAGTGTTATTAATTAAACTGAACCAGCATGTCACTAAAGTGAGTTTTTGCCATGTACACCTGCAGTTGGGGTAGTTCAACTTACTGACAGGTAACCAGGAGTTCAGACCATTGCTTTGCTTCAAATGGAGGCAGAAGAAAAGTGCCAGTCTCCCTGCAGATGCTGCAGTGCCTGTGCTGAAATGCTCCCTTGGAACCCTGGTCACAAAGGGCCTGCCCAACTGCCATATCCGGGCTGAACAAAATGCAGCAAACAGAAAGGCATAAGCTGTGGAAAGGGAACAAGATGTTTCAGTGGTCTGTTTTCCTAATCAAAAATGACATTTGCAGCACAGGGAAGAAAATATTTTTTTAAGCTGATGATGTATGACTAATCTTGGGAGTCTACAGTAGCAGAGGAAGCACCAATTCAGTAGCTAGACCAAATACTTTGGGAAAGCATTTGAGGGACAAAGAAGAAAAACGGGATTAATTACATGATTTCTGTTAGATTTCCCTCTGAGAAACCAGCAGCACAAGCAGCCCCATGTCCTTTCCTTTCAATCAAGATAGAGTGCATTTAACACCGTATATCCCTCCAGGCTTTTCTCACACACATAAGCCATCTCTATTATCACATGCATTTATAAGTTTAGTATCTTGTGCTAGCTTTACATGACTTAAATTGGATCATTAACATTGCAAATTAGAGAAATGCCACACTGCACTCCCCACTGCCTGCACTTGCCAAGTGGCTGGCATGTAATAGCTATTTAAAACCAGCTATTAACTGAGATACGTTTTCAGGATGATTAAATATCAAAATAATTCCTTCCTTGTAAAGGATATATACATGAAGATATTATACCTTTCCTCTTGTACCTCTGACTATACAGCTACAGCTCCAAGGTGCAACATGAGTATTCAAGGTGCTAAAGCATCGCAGATTCCTTAGTAGCTATTGTAAGAGTCAGTTTAGCAACTGGCATCTGGCCAATCCAGGATTGCAAAAAACCCCATACAACTTTACAACTGCTCTTTAAACCTCAACTCTTGAGGGGAGGATACCCCTAAAATGATTAAAAAATTGAGCAACATGTCAGAGCCACGGTCACAGTGTGTTTGGCGATCAGAGGCACAAACAGGAGCCCAGACCCTTCGCTGCACATTCCAGCTGAATCCTATGGAAAACTGCATGGCCCTAGTGCTGTCTGCAAGGGACCATGGCAGGTTCTTGTAGAGACTGAATTCATGCCCATTGGTTATTGTCGAGAGCTTATTTCAGGTCTGATCCCATCTTTACTTCTTCAAGGCTTTAACAGAGCCTCGTTGAGAGGAACAGTCTGTTTTGAAACAGCCGTTTTCCACCCCAAATGAAGACTTCCACAGACTCTCCTGCATGGTGGAGGGGAACTGTGCTTCCTTCCCGTGGACAGCTCTGGGGAACTATGCTTCTTTTCCATGGACAACCCTAACACCTAGCAACACTGGCTGAAGAAGTGCAAGTGGAGCCATCATTACTGACATGCTGTGGTTGTCAGCATATATAGAGTGGTTTATGGATCCTCTCCACATGCAGCTAGGCTGTTCCAGCTGTACATGGAAGACAAAATCAAAGTTTGCCTGAAGGAAACACTAGAAATTTTGGTTGGTTCTAACAGATACTGCAGAAGTGATGTATTCTGACAAAAAAAATACCTGGTGCAATACAAATGACAGTAGGAGAGCCCTGTTGCAGTGATGTTAGTTCCCACCAATGTCCTGGAGACTGGATAATTGCTTCCACGGGCCATTGATTGAATCCAGCATGGAAAATATGATGTTATTAAGCTTTCAGAGTCTCTGGCTGTAACAATAGTCGGAAAAGCTGGGATGGCTCCACATCCACACCTTTCAATAGACCAAGGGCCCTAATCAGTGGTTCAATGTCGAAGCTATTACTAGCATAAATCTGGGTTCTTTTCCAGATCGTTTGGGTTTTGTTTTTGTAAGGCAGCTGATTTTTACATGTTCAACTTCCATACAAGTGTGATGAATGAGGTCTTGTTTTTTGCTTCTGGAGTATCACTGGCATCTTTAATCCAATACCTCAGATCCTTTTCTGAGCTGTTGGATTGCTTCTTCTGTTCACTCCTTCTCCAATAATAATTTCTCATCTGGTCTCTCTCCTGCACCTAGTAAATCTCCCTTCTTCCAAAGAGCAAGTGCGTCTGGCTCTGCAAGCTCTCTGACTGTGGTCTCAAGCCAGGAAAAGAGACAGGCTGTAAGCAGGATACAAATGAAGCTCCAAAGAAGCACTGTGGGGCTTCACCACTCTGGAATGGAGGCTCTCCAGAGAAGCAATCAGCACCAAGCCTGTGAGATTTAAAGACGCATTTGGACAATTCTCCCCGGCACATGGTGCAACTTCTGGGGTTGTCTTGAGCAGATCCAGGAGTTGGACTCTATGAACCTTGTGGGTCCCTACCAACCCAGAATGTTCTGTGATTCAAGAGATTTATCAGGAACCATAATGGATGCGCAGTGGCATTCAAAGCTTTTCAACAAACATAAAAACCACGGACTTTTCCAACACATCCCCAAAGATGTGCAGCTGCCCAAGGCTCATGCACCAAGCACATCTACCACACCACAGATAGGTGGGGATCTCAGTGGTGGACACCGGCTTAGCCTGGACAGAGTAGGGACTGACACAACCCAGGCTGTTGCTGGGCTCAGAGCTTTCCCGGGAGGAAGGCCTGAGAGTTCACTAGTCCATCCAGCAAAGGTGGATCCCAGTGATAAAAAATTGCCAGTTTCTCTGCACTAGTACAGAAAACAAAGCCACCAAGCTCGGAGTTCAGCAGCCCTTTTCTCTTTAGCACCACGCTTTCAACTTGTCCCGAGAGACAGAGAGCTCAACCATCAGATTTCCATATTTATAAGGAGAGAGTTTCTGTTTAGCCAAGCTTGCGACAGAAATAACCCCGCAATCAGCAGCAGGAGCAGCAGCACGGCAAACGCATCTGAGGGGCAGGGATGTGAAAGCCAGGGGAGATCTCTCTACCTTGGCTTTCCAGCTCCACCTGAGAAATTCTGAGGGCACAAACCATTTCAGCTTCTAAAATAAGAGCTTGCCTTGCCCCCGCCCCACATACCTGTATCTCCGTGACTAATTGGCATCTGGAGGGATACAGATTCTCTTCTGATAAAGCAATGTTTGGCTCCCTTCTCCCCTGACACATTTGTATTAGAAATATCCTCATTATGTGACTAATCAGGAAAGCTGAGACAAAGGCACAGAAGCTGACTTAAAGGGAAATCACTGATTTTTATAAAAGTGGCTTATAAATTATTCTGTCTCCAAAGGGAAGGGATATTTCCTCCCCTCCCAGTGCTGAAAAAAACCCGCAAAATTTAGGTTCCTGAAGAAAAACCCATTTTTATTACAGAAGTGGTGGCTTTTATAATTTCCACTATTTACCGAGCTTGCTCCCAATTCCCTTGGTTACTGCAGGGTTGCAGTTTGTGCACTGCAAAGATCCTGGAGAGCCTGCCAGCCCCATGCTGCCCACAGGGGCTGGGCTCAGCAAGGTGCCCGACAGCTGCAGCGCTGCCCAATGCTGTGGATGGGAAGTGACAAGGCTGGTTAGCAGTTTACCACATTGAGTTTAAAAGTCAGCAGCACATCAGCCACATCCCTGGCTGTCCCTTGAGAGGGTCTGAAGATATTTTAGCTACAGCTTTCATGCAGCACAGTAGGCTGAGTGAAGACTAGAGTGTATTGAGGTAATCTGTGCTTGGCAGAAGGTCTCTGAAATAAAGGCAAGCAGACACCATTTAGCAGAAGAGCTTTTTAAAGGAATTTGTTTCCCTTCCATGCTCCCTGGAATGGAGCTGGTGTCCATCCAGCTCCAGCTTGTCTCCTTCACCTCCCGTTGACAGCACTAGAAAGAGATATCAGGCCAGACAGCTTCCGCTTCGTTTCTTTCAAGGCAGCCCCTTTATCAGCTGAAATCAAGCCATCTGTCCCCGGCACCCTTTGAGGAGCCACAGCAGATTGTGGAGCATGGGAGGATGCACTGCATGATGTGAAAACAGGAGGTTGAGGGAGCTCATTGCACGCACAAAAATCCAAACCAGATGCCTGTTTGAGCTGGGAATGGAGATGAAAAGGTGAGCGCATCATCAGTGCTCCCTGGGACAGGCTGAGGCACATGCACAGGCTCTTGGTCTTTGTTCAGCTCCCTCCAGGCTGCTGCTCCTTCTGATGCAGATACACGGACCAGCCCCAAGGCTTTGTGCTGGCCCTCCCAAAGGCTTTGCTGGAAGGTAGACTGCTGTGAGGCATGGCGGAGGGGTTGCCTGCTTTGCTTTCTAAGTGTGACTGCCCAAATCTTTGCATTTTGAGAGTTTTTTTCAGTTGCCAAATGTCTACTCTTTGGGGTGAAATTTGGACATATTTCTTAGCCTACTTTGAAATATGTTCCATATTCATATATAATTTGAAAAACCCCCTTTAATCTCTTTCTTTTGTTGAGGTGGGGTGCTGAGAACACGTTTGGTCACCCTGAGCCCTCCCCTCTAAGTGATATCCCTCTCTGCAAGTACAGCCCCAGGCTTAGGCTGATGAGGGCAGGGGGACTGGCAGGCGGCAAGCAAGGAGGAAAAGCAGGATCTGGCAGTAGGACTAGAGCTGGCTGGAGAAAGTGATGGAAGAAAGAGACTGGATGGATAACCAGATAACCAGGAAGAAAAAGAAAAACAGTTGAACGATGTTCCTAGAAGAACAAGTCCAAGAAGAGAAGGAAAAGACAGAACAGGGACAGGGAAAGGCACCCATGGTTAAAAGCACTGGAGGACACAGCTGTCAGATGTCAGTGATGTACCCTCCCAGGCAGTGCTCTGCCAGGGCTCAGAGAGGTGAAGGACAACATCTGACCACTGCTGTTACTTCTCTAAGTGATCTCAGACTACCTTTGAGCGAAGCTCCAGAAGCCTTCTGTCAATGAACAGATTTAGGAATCTGGCTGTCTCTGTGACCTGAACACAGCTATGGCTGGTGGCATGCAGCAATGTGCTCAGACAGAGCCCAGAGCCATGCTGGTGATACTGTGACAGGCCACGTTGGGGTTTTTTTGCAGTCCATTTTTCTCTTTTAAAACTGCAGGGAACTGACATTAGAAGAAAATAGCAGGGCTAGTTTCCCAAGCTTTCAAATACAGCTACTGCAGCCTAATTTGAGCCCCTGCAGCATATGTGCTACAACACAGTCTGTAATAACATAGTCATGTAAACCCTTTCCCTTGGTAGTTCAGCATGGACCTGTGCTGGAGATGAATCAGGGTTACACAACAAAAGAACAGAAGCCCAGGTTTGTGGTTTCTTGCAGAAGCTGCAAGTGATGTAGCGAAAAGGGGAGCACACTGCAGAGACAGAAAGATGACTGCAGAGACAGAAAGATGATTTTGTGATTATGCAATGTGGAACTGTCCTAGAGAACTGGGACCTTATGCTCTTACAAGAAATGTGCCAAGTCTCTAAAACCAGATGTCCCACAAAGGGTCACTCATAAGGTCTCCCTACTTCGCTGGAACAGTGGTTCAGAGCCCTGCAGTGTGATATGCTGAGTGCTTACAAATGCTACCAAAATTGAGTGGGAGTTGCACTTTGAGCAGGTGAAAAGATGTGAATCAGAAGAGGGGGAAAAGACTCACACAATAGGTACCTTACACTACATACCCCAAATGTGTTTCTGGCCTTAGCAGGTCTGTCTCAAGCTCTTATCGCTGGAGTAACAAGATCACGAGAGAGGGAAGGTATTTTGAAAAGACTAGGGGCATCTGGTAATTTCTGGCATTTCTAATCTATCCTTTCACCTAGCAGCAGGGCTGCAGAGATGAACAGGGACTTTGTGAAGTGCTCAGATGCTATCTGTCATGCCAAATGCCATAGAGCAGTCCATAAAGCATCTTTCTAGGCCATCAGGAGAGTTTTGTTCTTATGCCTTTCTTCATCTTGTGTGTGCATGGCTCTGACATGTCTTTTCATACCTGCTTTTCCAGAATTAGCTTGTGAATGTCTTCATGCTCTTTGTTCAGTTAATTTTCTCACGAACTTACTGCTTTCTCATTGTCATCCAAACTACTGCAATTCAGCGAGAGAGCCAATCTTTCAATTATGTCACATGTCCCTCATCAATGTAAAGAGTCACCTCTCTACCAATCTGTCCTTCCCTCTGTCTTGAAAGCCTATTTGCAAGCTTCCCTGCCAGCATCACCCTGCTGCCTGTGCAGCCATTCTCCTCCAAAAACTGGGAGAGTGGAAGGCCTCAGTGAAGTAAGAGCTACTGAAGTAAGGGACTACTATAATAAATGAGAGCAGCCCTAACTCTTACCTTGATATTTACCAAAGACTTGTGCTCACCCCAACCAGGAGTGCATGCCCTGGAATGACCTGGCACTTGGAGAAGTTCCCTTTCCAGACCTACTACTCAGAGGCCTGCCAGAGGTGCTGAAAAAAGAATGTCTATCCCTTCTGACACTGTTTATTTCTACTTTGGTATAGATCCCTGCATCCATTAACGTGAGTCCTGTACCCACAAGCTATAGCAATGGATTTACAACTCAGCCTCTTCCCCCTCACCACACTGACTCAGCTTTGGGATCAGTGTCATTCAGTCTCACTAAGTCCTTAAGAGTATTCCTTGTGTTTTGTAGCAGGAGTTCAAGTATCTACTAACCCTTTATCTCATTTTTCCCACCTCTTTGATTGCTTTCCTCCTCACAGCATGCCTCTGATGTGCTGCTTCAAGAAGAAACAATCTCAGTATTTTCATAATTTTCTTCTTTCTTATTACAGATGCTCAAGGTCTTCCTGATTCCAAAATACTGGTTTTAGGATGGCTGAGCAGAAACACACACCATGTTCGAGGCAACATACTACTGACGGCTTCACAGTTTTTTGCCTGCATTTTAATCTCCCTGAACTTTTGTTTGCCTTTATGTCACTATCACCACACTGCACAGCTGGCTTCATTCCTGTTCCCTGTAGTGATGCTAAGTTTTTTTTCCCTGTGTCTCAGCTTTTCTACCTTCCTTTTAATCTTCCATATTGATTTGCAGGAGAGGTCTGAATCATTTTCCCCTGTTTTGTATTTGGGGAAATTGAGATCCAGAGAGCTGAAGCTGCTAAACACAAGAGCAGGAGAATTAGGTCCTTCTCCAGCGTTCTGTCCCCTGCAACAAGAGCATCTTCGTACAGGCAGTTCTACAGAATACATTAGAGAGCATGCACCAGAAAGCAATGAGGACCAATATTACACCCCACACTACACTGCAAGGGAAAAAAAGTGGTCAGGAGCTGCAGCTCCAGCACTATATTACAGTCCTGAAATATGGCCCCTTCCTGCAAGCATTTTAAATGAAGAAGAGAATGACATAAATCACCAGTCTCACATGCCAGACCATTCATCAAACGTTTTAAATGTTGGTGTCAGTATATAGGCTTGCATCTTCATCCTATTATCCTTCTTTTCCAGCAAATTGTTTTTCCAGAATTAGCTTGTGAACGTCTTCGTGCTCTTTGCTCAGTTAATTTTGTCAGCAACTTACCTTCTCCTGTTATCATCCAAACCACTGTAATTCACAGACAGCCAAAGTTTAAATTACGTCACACATCCCTGATCAATGTGAACAGTCACCTCTCTACCAATCTGTCACTTCTGACAATTTCTTTTCCTGATGAGTCTCACTCATATAAGGAGCTTGGAACTAAAAAGGGGAACAGCAACAAGCGATCTTAAAAAGCAAATTTAAAATGTGCATCTTTTCTCTTAAGGTACCCTCTCAGTTTGAAGTTTGGAGCTGCGCACAGTGTGTACAGAAAAACGGAGACTAGAGAAAGAAACAACAAAATGTTAGAATGGGAACTTCCGGGGTTTCAATTTAGTTTCTAAGCTTTTCTGAGAACCATTTTCTAAGAATTAATACAAGGGGAAGCATAAAGAATACCTTTCACTATCACTGAAGCCTTTTAGCTTAATAAGGACGGCTTAGACAACATATTCAGATACAGGAGAGATGGTTCACATAAAATTTCTATAAGAAAGGTCCCCTGAGCCTGGTTCTATCTGTGTGTCTTCACAGCTTTCAATTAACACTGTGGGTAGGCACAGAAACACTTTAAGCTCATTATTCTCTTTTCAAATACTGGTGGACATAAGACATTTAGCTGAAACAGCCCTTTGTAGATCTTTTAAATTCCATTATCATTAAGAAGACAGGCATCCAAAAGAGATATTGTTTTCCATACCTAATAGTTTCATCTTCTGTGGGATAGAGGCAGCTTTGTGCATTAATTTAAGGTTTGCAACATCTGTGCTGCTGGAAAAATCTATCTGAAATGTAAATCTTCTGAGCAATGATGGATTGAAGCTGAACTCAGGCACTTGACTTAGAGAGGCATAAATAGGAACATTACTGGATCAAATATTCATCAGCCTCCCAATGAAATAAAAAATGGTAAATAAATCGAAGTATCTCTGGATGATCATTCTCATTATCTGGCTATACAACATAACCAGAGAATCACTGAAGAAAGCTTGTCATTAGCTGCTAATTGAAGGCACTTTCAGAAAGCGCTGCTTAAGCCTTGAAAGATTGACTGTCTTTCCAACCACTACCTAATGTGTATGTTAGAGCTGTATTAAAGCAGTCTCATTAGGTGCCTGCCTCCAGCACCACAGCTCCGAGAGAGCTTCTGATGCTTTAGACAAAATTCACGTTTGAAATAGCTCATCTACATACAGCCTAACCCCTGGGCACATCTTCAGCATACTTTACCGCATACAGATCTAAGCTGACACTCATGTTGTAGAAACACAAGATAACTAAGTGCATTGTAATGGCATTCAAAAGAGGCAGCAGAGTCCTGGCTCATGGTGATGTGCAATCACAGGATGTGCCAAGGACACACATCATAATGATGAGCCTGTAAGCTGAGAGCAGCTACCTCAGGACAGGATTTTAGGTTTGCTTGCTCTTTATTGCTCTTTCACATACCTTCTTTTGTTCTTACCATCTTCCTCTCCTTATTTCCAGACCTTTTATTTTCACTCACTAATGGGAGCCTGTTAGTGTTGAAGAGGGTTTCCTGTTGAGATAATAATTCCTAGATGAGACACCATACTTCCCATGAAGCAGCCAGCCTCTATCTACCTGTAACATGCTCTAACTTGACAAAACGTGAAGCCTTTCAATTTACTTTAAAGTGGATACACTTCCATTTAAACTTTTCTCTGCCTCTACAATTGTTGAAGTAAAAATCCATCTTGTAACTACTTTACCTTCAAAGCAATGTTTTCAATCTAAGTTATAGGGCCATCTATGATAACTCGAAATTGGGCATCACCACAAGGGCTGGTGCAAACTGCCTGCAGAACTGCTGCTTTTAATTGAGGGGTGTGATGTGGGTTGATCCTGAGAGAGCACACAGGGAGCCTGAGCCCAACAGAACAGGCTCACAGAAAATGAAACAGGGTCACGGCCAGAAAACACCCAAAACAACTCAAGTGGCTCACCCATACCAGAGAGATGAACAATTTAATTGTAATCTGTGCTCCATATAGAAAAGGCGTTAAGCTATCAGAGAGCATCCAAAGTAGGGCCACGAGGCTGGTGAAAGTCTGGAGGGGAAAGCATTATGAGGAGTGGCTGAGGTCACTTGGTCTGCTCAGCCTGGAGAAGAAGAGACTGAATGGGGAGGGCTCATCACAGTCTACAACTCCCTCATGAGGGGAAGCAGAAGGGAGGCACTGATCTCTTCTCTGTTGTGCTCAGTGACAGGACCTGAGGGAATGGCCTGAAGTTGTGTCATGGGAGGTTTACATTGAATATCAGGAAAAAAACTTTCACCCAGAGGGTGGCTGAGCACAGGAAAAGGCTCCCCAGGGAAGTCATCATGGGCCCAAGCCTGAGTTCAAGAAGTGTTGGGACAGTGCTCTCAGGCAGATGGTGTGACTCTTGGGATGTCCTGTGAATGGGCAGGAGCTGGATTTGATGATGCCTCTGGTTCTCTTCCAACTCAGCTTATTCTATGTTTCAGTTTGCACAGCCACTAGAATAAATATCAGATGTGAAGAATGGCACTAAGATTGTGTTATGTTTTGTCACAGGATAGCAGTGTGCATCTACCCTGTCTCTGTTTTTTATGCTTCCACTTCTGCAGTAGTTGCAAACATTTGAAGCAGAACAACAGGCCACACTGAGCGTACACCTGTGCTTACAGAGAGACATGTAATTCACTCAAATTTCCCACCTCAGTAATTTAAGAGTTGTTCTGCTCTTACACTATGTAAAATCCCAGCAGAATTGCTTTGATCAGAAATTAATATTAAATAGCACAAACAGTATAGTTTAGGGCCATTTACCTCAACTACTCCAAGGGTTTTTCAGATAGAACTACTCCTTCAACATTATTTAATGGGGCAGGGTTCAGGGAATTTGTGACTGACTGCTTTTGAACCTTCCAAAACCACTTGTATGGCTGAACTCCAGCTTGAGCTTCTAGTTCTCAGGTCCAGATTTTACAAAAGGCAAATTACAAAGGCAGCTGCCTCCTGCCATCATGCCCATGATAACCCTGAGCTGCTGATGGTAACCCCCGAACAAAGAAACAATGTGTGGCATCTTAATTACACATTAATAAATCCCAAATATCTTCATTTACAACCATGCCCAGCACCTCCTATTCTGACACATAAACATTTTGGTAATTGTTCTGTATTTCCATCACACAGGTTGGTATCCAATTGCATTAGCATACCATGTTTTAACTCCAGACACAGAAAGTACATCAAGTAGAACAGGCGCTTGTATTGTGGTTTGTGCAGAACCAAGATGTATCTCACAAATGTGTGGCTGTGTGGAGAGCACAGATGCTGAAGTAGCATTCTCCCCTCATTTCAGTTTAACTCCTCACTGTCTCTACTCCTGACATATCCAGCAACTGCTGCACTGAACAGCTTTTCCCGAGGCTGTACATTTCTTCTGAAATGAATATAATTTCCCAAAGGCTTCCAGAACTAGCCTAGCTCTTACACCAGCAATACAGTTTTCAGGAGGCAATTATCACAGTGAAGGTGTCTTAAGGGAGAAGAATGTGGCCCACTAACAACCAGCAAACAGGGCTTCTTACTGAGCCCTTGTCAGCAGGAACTCCTGCTCCTTCTCTCAGTGTGACCTCTTGAGACTTCTATCCGCGTATGATGGACAAAAAGAAGAGTTTGGAAAATCACTTTTCAGTCACATCCCCACAGAGAGCATGAACTAATAGAGGCAGGTGAACACAGTCTACGACAGTGGCTAGAGCCAAGACTTCAGCTATTCAGATGAGACTATTACTGCTAACACAAAGCATTTCCCCTTCTACCACAACCAACTGCCAGGCTGACAAGTCATTCACCCACAAATTGTGACATTTGCTCGCATAATTTTTTTGCATTTCCTCCACCAATGGCACAGCTCAGCTGGCAGCCAAGGCTGGCGTGCTGCTTTTTCCTTGAAAGAGGAAGGATATGGCTTTTCTGGCAGCATAGGCTGCCTTATCATCTGATTACCTCCTCAAAGCCGTGGTGCTCACCTGCCCAGAGAGCCTGAGTAGCAGCTGCCCTCCCTGGAGGGAAAGAATAAAGTTGGGATCACACCATTCCTTGCACACACAAGCATCCCAGTGCATACTGCTGGGACCACAACTGCATTGCCTGGCCCTCAAAACCAGGACCCAGCTCTGTGAAGCCACCACAGCTGGGCTGTGCTGATTCACAGAGCTGCTGGCACAGCAAAGAGAGGGGGGCTGGTGCACCTCATGTCATATTCAAGATGACTGTCACAAAAACACCATAGGTGAAAAAAATAGACTCTATAAGCATGAGACTCCTACATCTGTTTAAGTCTGTGAGGTAAGAGTCCACGTGGCTCTGCCATGTGCAGACTCATCCCTGCTTCAGAAGCAGGAGGTTAAATGTTACCTAAGCAAGCTTTGTATTTTATATGCAAACAATTACATGGTCCAAACATCTGCTCCTCTTTCTGATAAACCTTCCTCAGTTGGAGAAATGGAGGGAAAAGAATTTCAAGGTGTAGACCAAGTGGCTTTGACACAAATGCACTCAGTAGCTGCCTTGTACAGTCATTTCTAGTTGGAGGAACTTCCTATTTCCATTCAGATCTTTCTAGCTGAGTGTGTTGCACCAGCACTGAAAATTAGGAAATGGAAGTCATTACTATTGCTCCTTTTGTTTTCAAAAGAAAAAATTTAAAGGGGGGAGGGGCAACACCTCATTGCAGAATTACTGGAGTGACGTTATACTTACATTGTAATGAAAACTGCAAAGTATTACTTGAGCCCTGTCAAGATACCAGGATCTAAGAACAAAAAAGCCCCACCAGGATGGAGGAAGCTGCTTTCATCCCAGCCAGTGTGAGAACCATCTGTTGAGAGATTTACTTAAGTTGTTGGAGTAACAATGCCACAGCTGTTCTCCATGAATTAAAAAGAAAGCCAAATCTAAAAGAATTGTGTGCGTTTCAGAAGACGGTTAAAGAGACTCTCTTCCTTTTCATGGCATTTCAAAAAGATACAAGAAGGGAGATGCCACTGGCAAACTCCTGTTTTTCCTCTGAAGAAAACAGGAAAGCACATCACTTTAACCCAAAAGTCACCACTGGTCTTCTGAATTTCATAATCCAAGGAATTTCAGTTAATACATATTCTATTCAGTAACACATAATTTGAGAACTGTATTAGGGTATTGATCCTTGTGTGCTAAGTATACCTCCCAAACAAACTACGGATCCATTCAGAACTGAACACCCTGCAAACAGAGGTGGAAATAAGCAAAACAAAGCATAAGGTTCTTCAACCTCTTCCCAGCAAAAGAAGTGATGACCTAGAGGTCTTCTTGTAGCCAACTGAAATTTCCTCTATTGTTTCTATTTATTTTAATGACTAGGACAAGCCTCATGCAAACATGGCATCCATTAAAATCTTGTATGAGGACAAGATGTCAGTTTTAATGTCCTGTACCCAAGCCAACTAAATGCAATTCCTGAACATCCCACTCAAACCATCTCCAGTGGCATCTGAAATGCCCCTGGCTCCCAGTGCAGCGAGCAGATGAAGAGTCTGTATTCAGACCGCTGGCTCCAGATGTCAATCTCAGCCAGTGTGATGACTTCTTTAAAGCAGCCAGGACCTGACAGATTTAGACAGTGAGTATTGTGAATCATTCTCTGTTCTCTTGAACCTGGATGCATGTGGTCCTGACCCCTACCCGTTCCTTTTCTCCTGTGTCAGCTGTGACTTTGCCACTTCTGTTTCTGCATGAACACTGTGATGAACCAGTGATGGTTGAAGATGTGCCCCACAGCCTTCAATTAGTATAGTCAGCAAAGCATTTTCATAAAGCAACAAATCAGGACCATCAGGATGCAACTCTGCATAATGAAAGGGCTTAAAATCCAAGGACAATCATGGAATACTCAAATTCTAAATTACCATTACTATTTTTCTTCCTTGTACAGAGATTTAATGTAATTTTTTTTTGCCTTGCAGATACCAAAAGCATGGCCAAGACTAATTAAATGCAGCCCTTTCAGGAACCTTGCCTAACAGATATTGGTAAGGCACAGATGAATTACTTTCCCTTGAAACCAGTCTAATGTGGAAAAGTCTGGAAGTGTTAAAAAATAATAAACATGAAAGCATGTAATAATTCATTTTTTTAAAAAACCGAAGCTGTTCTGCTTCTAAGAAACTGTCCTCTCAACTTCATGGACTCACAGAACATTACTGGATGTACAGGCTGTGCAGCACCATAAACTGTAAAGATCAGGGCTACTGCTTTGGGCTAATAGTCTAATTTTCCACGGGGTGGTTTTCATTTACAATTCACTTATTGTACCTGGAAGTCTAATTGTAGCCAAGTATATTTGTTGGTTGTCCAAGGTATAATAAAGAACCAAATAGCTTAGAAAGGCAGCTTTAACTTTATAATTAGAAACATTTGCTATTTCAGGTGGCTTCTCCCTAGCATGTTTATAAGTTTCCCATTATACCTTCCAGCATGTTGTAAAAATAAATTATGACAACCACAGAGTGACTCATAGATACAATAAGAAAAAGGGAAGAGGAGTCTGGATAAATATGAGACAGCAGAGCATCTGTATGTTCATAAGCCAAGTGTCTTCTAGCAGAAATACAGACAGACAAGGAATATCTGCACTTGATTCCCGTAAGGCCAAATAAACAAAGGCAACAATGGCAATTGGTTGCCATTTCCTATGTATGAGAACAATTTATCTGTCGATGTCAAAGAAATGCTGTGCACTGGCAGCCACCACTCCAGTGTAACCTGGTAGCTACTACCCACTGGAACAGCTAGACATGCTTCTCCAACCACTCCATGGCCCCAGTTAATACTGACACTCTAGAACCTCCTGGGCTGCTGGCAGCAACCCAACCTCTTCTAGGACAAGTCACTGGGAGCAGTCTGCAGTGATGGGGACAAGGCAGGACATCCTGACAAGCCATGCAGACCCTTCAAGTTACACTAACAGGTGAAACAAGAAGTTTGCCATGCTGGGGGACAGCCAACACTGTTTCTTTGCAGCTAGTTTGGCGAGATCAAGAGCAAAATTAGTAGAAGGCATGTTCATAAACATTTTTTTTTATATGGGCTCTGGTAGAATTCAGCCTTTATGAAAATCTGTGGTTTTCTGTCCAAAGAGTATTCTAACGACTCTTGATTATTATCTTTGCTGAACTGGAAACAAATGTGAAAGGTTTTCTACTGTCTCATCAGTTTTCCAACTCCCTAATTTGTCCCTTTGTAGGAGGACCATGAAAATGATGTTAGAGAAAACACAGCAAACAGCAGCTTAAATTTAAAAGGCCCAGAGTCAGTCATTCCAAGGTTAGTGGAAGGGTCATAAATAAGTGGTTGAATGAAAAGATGAGTTTTTTCTAACTTCCAGGAATTTAAGAGTTAACCCTTTCCTACTGCTGTTCCTAAAGTGGATATTAAGGAGCAGTGCTGAGCAGCAAATATTTCTGATTGCTTTATTTTCTGCCCTGCATCATTGCAAGCTATTTTTCCAATGAAGTGTACAAGGTTATAAGTGCCATTTCAGAATATACAAGTAAGTGCCAAATATCAAGTCTTCTAAAGACTGTCTCCCTCTTTCCCTGCTATCATGTCTGGATGTTGCTTCAATCATCCTAATGACATGGATGATACAGATAAACTCTCCTTAAGGCCATTTGTCAGAAATACCCTGTGAACAGTCACAAAAACGAGGTCAGGAATCTACTTAAAAAAAGAAAGCAGAGCTGGACACAAGCACAAGATCAGGCACCACATCTTCTAAGTAGCTCTGTGTGTGGCTGCCAAATCCTCCTGCTGCACTGCTGCAACCCCTGACCTGTCCCCTGCAAACGCACTTCTGCATGCCAGCACTGCATGGGACACCCTGGTCAGGCTGCATACAGGCTCAGTCAGCATGAGGACATGGCTTGGGGGCGGTTTCCTTCCCTTTTGATGCTACTTTTTAGCCTTCTGTATAAGTAGATACATTGCTGATGGCTGTTTTTTCTGTTTTGTGATTTTATCAGTACAGATTTCCACACTTAAGACACGACACAAGACTGCAAACCATTCTCCACTTGCAGTACACCAAAGAAACCCGAAGAAAAACCTTTTCTTTCAATACTAGTGCTCCAACTATACATTTAATGTACTTCTGCAGCCCACACAGCCTTATTGAGGGCTCTCACCACTGTCAAAGCAATGAGTAAGAAAATGTAATACCTAAGGTTAAGTTCTTCTCTTTCCATATATAACAATATGAACATCTCTATACAACCAACACTTAAAAGACTTGCATTTAACATCTTTTGGGTTATTCCCATTAGGATGCCTGTTTAAACCAACAGAATATTGCAGACATCACAGAAACCAGCTATCTCGACCTTTACATGAAAAAAGTGAGGAATTCTGAATCCTAAAACTGTACTACAAACATTTACTAAAAAGAAGAAAGGAAAATTCTGACTTTGCAACCTGAGAAAATATTGGCTGTAGCCTAATAAAGCAAGCTATGAGTTAGACAATTTGATAAATTCTGTCACTGTTAATTAGGAATGTAACAAGAGATTAAAATTAAAATTCTTACAAGTTTCAACATAGGCAATTAGAGAAGCTATCAAACATATTAGTGCCAGCCCCACTAAACAGGCTATGGCAGATGGAGAGGCTGGAGAAAAATCAAAGATGGCCAGAGATTCTGCGTGGAGCAGTGCTGTCAGCTCTCCCTCCTGTGGTGCCCATGGCATCAGTGCTCCCTGGACGCAGGGCATTCCAGAACACACTCACCAGGGCTTTAAGAAATGAGTCTTTTATCTGAAATAAAATACTCTCTTGGTATAACATGAGCTAGCTGTGTGATGAAATGATGCCTTGCTGTGCTCATACATGTTCTAGCTCAGCTCTGCTGACAGCAGGTACCAGCAGTAAGTGCAGAGCAGTGAGATCCACCTGCAGAAGAGAGGAGCCTAAAGATCAGCTTAGGGTTTGACACATGATAGTCATACATATAACAGCAACTAAGTGACTATCCATCCATCATCTGTGGCATGTAAATGACTAATTAGCATGTTCCCCAGTAATATTCTACAGAAAAGACTTGGTTTATTACAACCAGACAGCACAATCGGCTCAGTAAACTCACTTGAACCTGACAAGTTTCTTCTGTGTAATTTGCTATGACATTTCTAAGGATCACCATCTCTGCCACACAAATTACCTCTGCAGGCAAAGGATCAGCCACATGTCCCAGGCTAGGTACTTCTGCTTGAAGTAGTTTATTTTATACAGCTGTTAGCATTAAACCTTTCTGGAAGATTCCCTAAAGCTGGAGCATATTCTCTCCAGAATTAGTTTCTTCAGTAGTTAGTGTTGCCTTGCACATCACGAAAACACTGGGCTGTTTTATGCCTGCAGTGCTGTTGTCCTCCTTTTCATCCAAGGCTCCAGCAATTTTCCCACCTCCAGACTGGCCATGGTGCTGCATCATAACACCACTGGCTTCCGGCTCATCAGCAAAAACAAAGTGAGGGTTTTATGAGGCCATTATTCAGGTTCTTGCTGAACTACCTCTTAGCCTGACTTTTTAAAAGTCAGTGTGAAATAGTTGCAGATAACGTGGTTGCTAGCAGACTCCAACAGGTAATTTTGAACAGCTAAAATCATGTAACTGAGCCTATGGAAAGTTTTAGGGACATAATAATACCCTCGCCATAATGATAGGCAACAGACACCTAGTTATCTCCACTGCAGCAGTTAACAGAAGTTTACAGAGACCAAAAAAAGAAAAAAAAAAATTTTTCTTTCAAGCTTATAGCATCTTTAATTGGATTCCCAGGCTTAAGGTAGAGAACAAGAAATGCAGGGAAAAGAAATGGAAATGCTAGAGATTAACTAATTTTAGAATCAACCACATGCTGTTTGCTTGCAGCTGGTGAGTGACCTTTGCATTATTCTCAGCTAGCAGGAAATTCCAATCTACATTAATAAGCAGAATATCGTTCACTCTTCCAACAGTGTTGCTTTAAAGGCTTTCTTGCACACACAGACTTCAGTCATTTTCTACGCACTTCTTCACACTGCCTGCTCATCTGAATCAGTGAGGTGGTTTGCAACAGTGGTAACCACCATGCGGCTGCTCTCTCAAATGAAACACCCTACTTAGAATGTTTTAAATGGGAATGGAGGAGGAATTCTTCACCCTTCACAGCTAGTCTGCAACAGGTATTTCCAGATGGTCACTGCTACAAGACAGTTACTTTCAATCAGGAATTCACCCCAAATTTTCTAAGATTATTTTAGCAATGAAGGATTTAATGTATGATTAGATGAAGACAAATGGGGTGCCATTTGTTGCAGACACAGAGTTCTCATTAAACTCAATAATGGCTGTACACAGACGTGACTGGATTTCCAGATTTTGACTGCAACTTGCTGAAATGTTTTCAGCTACAACAAGGCATTTAGAAAGGAAGCTGCAGCACAGTGACAAATCTCTATCTTCAAAATATAACTGGACGGAGGTCCTAAAGTAGTTTATAGAAATATTCTTCTGTTGTTTTCTGTACTGCAGAAAGCCTGTCTGTGTGAGGTACCAAAGTGTTCTCCACTTGAGTAGGAAAGTCCAATCCCATCTAACCGGAAGTGATGGCAATGATTCTGCCCATGCAGCGCCTTCTCCCTGTTTTGCGCCCACACCCACAGCATGCTGCTATCTCCAAGAGTGGCTGCATTCCTGCAGCAGGGAAACCAGGTGTCTCTGTAAGAAGTGCTGAATGAGTTCTATGGGTACTTAACTACAAAGAAACACATGGAATTTAGCACAGCATCCAGTAATTCAATGGCTTGCTAGCAGATAGCAAGGGAACATTGTTTGGATGCTGGAAAGCCAATCCAAGACACATGAAGGCATTTCTGTTTGACAGTGGACCCAGGCCCATGTTTTAGTTACAAGCACAAACTCTTCATCTCATTTGGGAACATGAAGTTTCATCTTCCATACTTTGGCCACCCCTCCTCCAAGAGTAGGCTGGTGGTTGCTGGTGGCCCCTGTTCTTCTCTGTCTTGCTGCACCTCTGCCAGCTGCTGACTCACAGCAAGGCAGCATCCCTTCCCTCCTTTTGCTGGCTAACAAGGATAACAGGCTGGCTCAGGTTTGCAGGGCCCTCTTGAGGTCACCTGATCCAATTTCCCCTGCACAAAAAAGGCCACCTGGAGCTGGATGCCCAGGACCATGACAAGATGGCTTTTGAATATCCTCAGGGATGGAGACTCCACCTGTGTGTGGAATCTGTGACCATGCTTCATCAGAGAAGAGCATGTTTCTGTTGCTACCCCACTATCTGTATTCATCTTCCAGGGCAAATTGAGGCAGGCAAGCAAGTGCTTGCTCTGCTGCCCTAATGTGGAGACCTTCCTTGAAGAGGTCACCAGTGAAAATTCCTGCAGCAGCATTGAGCATAGGAACCCTGGCTTACACTAGGTCTGAGGCATTCAAGTCCCACAAGTACACACATTCTTCCTTCTTTCTAGTAAGAAGACATTGAACCAGCAGGGAAAACAGCCAATTAAACATTTCCCTGCAGGTCATAACCATAGCTAGAAATTCTTAATTAACAAGTTAACACTCATTTACAAAAAGCTTATTAACATTTTTAGGACCAGTATACTCAGCCTACCAACCAGAAAATAGCCTGAAACACTATATGGGAGTCACCAGTTTTTCCTCTTGTATTTGTCTCAGCTCATATACAGCAAGTTTCAGAAGGAAGCATCTAACCTGCTGAAGGTGCATTTATCTGAGGGGTTTTTTTTCTAAATGATTAAAAGAGCTTTTAAAGCTGTAGTTTATAATTGGTTTTGGAAACTATGACAAGGTGTTTACTTTCCAAGACAGTGATTCGAAGATTTTGACTCATTTAAGGGTCAGTGGCTCCATCTGATGATCAAAATTAAAGAGCAATTAGATTTAAAAAATGGACTTGTCAATTTGTCAATTCATTTCATGAGATTAACAGGTGCCTTAACATTGTAAGGCACTGATGAAGTACAGTGCAGCTTTTCACCTTGGTGTCTTCTGCTTTAAATTGTAGATTTTATGAACTGTTGCTTATGTAAGCCAACACAAAAAGAAACAGCAGCCCAGAACTCAGTCCCTAACAGAGACATGACCACACCTGCTGGAAAAGCAAATTTTCCATGTGAAAGCAGTGAAGCCCTGGCCCATTTGCTTCTACATGTGAGGTAATGCAGTGATGTCCTCTATCTGCAGACAGACAGGACTTCCGTGGCATCTTGAGCCCTGCCTACCAGCAGCACAGTGAGAACAGATGTTCTGGGTATTTCTGTTAGAGTGGAGAAAAGAATTGCAGGCAGCAAAAATTAACAACACCAGCTCTGCCTTACTCTGCTGCTTTTGGAACAGTCTGAATAGCAGCTATCAGCTATTGAAAAAGTTTAAGAAAAGGTTTGGGAAAAAGACAATGGAAATTCTCTCTTGTTCACAACCCAAACAACATGGCTTCAAAGATATAATGCTCCTTCTGTCCAGGAATAAAACCAACCGGAAGATCCAACTCAGATGCCTTATTTTCTGTAGGCACTGACTAAAGGGAGCTCCAACATACTAAAGAACTAAAGATCACATCAGCAAGACATATTTCAATACCAGCACAACCCATGGCAGACAATGAAATGTCTCTCCCCTACTCTTTAACTCCAGCTCTGAGTTATCAGATGCATGTTTCATGAGCTTTATATGAACTCCAAAACTCATTTGCTACTCCACCTATCCATACCTCTTCCACATGGAAAGCCTGTGTTCAAGGCTCCTTGTGCCTTTTCTCTAAAGTCAGACAGGTATGCAGTATTGGAGAAAGGGATAGCCTTCAGAGAGAATGAACATGCCCTGTTGGCCTCAAGCACTGCATCCCCTCTCCTCTCCATTTCCCACCATCCTCATCCAGCTCAGAAAATGCTGCTTCATTCTGGCTATGCACAGTCAGTAAGAAGGACCCCAGGAGGATGAGGGTTTACAGATTACAATGATTTACATTTCATAGCTCTATCTGACTAGAATGAGATGAGCTTCCCCTGCACTGCAGCGTTACAGAGAGTAGCTCTGAAATTAAAGATAATGGGAGAAAAGCCACATCTACCAAGACCCTTCCTTCCCTGTTTGAATGAAACAAGCAATTAGTGGTTAGCAAAACCACCCCTAGAGCTGCAGGCTGGTGACAGAAATAGGAGAGGTGCCCCAGGCTGTGCAGAGAGAACAGCTTGTCTCCACAGGGATAAGCACAGCACAGTGAACTGCCTTCCCTGAGGTGGCTGAGCCAACGAAGCTCAGTGTGCCAGGGCTCAACCTGTAAGTGCGTGTGGTGGAGTGACCCTTTTTAGTCCACAGCATCACCCTCTCTGCTGACTGCCGGCATCTGTCCCACCCCTGATTTGGCTACTGCTTTCAGAGCCTCTCCACAGGCTGGAAATGTTTAGGACTCCCTTGTCATCCACCATACGAGAACATGTTTGCACCAAGTTCCCAGGGCGTGAAACACGCTGAGATCATTACCCAGCCCTGCTGTGAGAGGCAGATGGTTTGCACTGAATCTGGCTGGTAGGCTGCTAGTCACACCCATCCCTGCCCACACCAGGTGACGGGCCTGAGGAGGGACTGCTTGCAGAGTCAGGCTGCCACAGCACCACTCTCCCATGGAATGCACACACACAAGCAAAGAGAGGTGACAGATCCATGTGCACGGGCACTGTCATTGGCCTTTGTCATAGAACATCAGAGCTGCATAGAGAAATGAATTTTTATTTTGATTTAGATTTTGAAATGAATTCATACAAGGAAAAGAAGGAACTCTGCTAATGACAGTGGAACACAGCAGGACCTGAGTGGCTGTATTCTGTTATGATATGGTGATAGCCTCATTTAAAGGGTCTGAAACACTAGTGCAGATTTCTCCAGTACTATTCTTGTCCCAAACGCACCTTCCATTCCACTCAAGTCTGTGTGAGAGAGGGAAGAGCCAGCATTATTGTAACTGATTTAATCTCCTGCTTTAATTTTTTTTTTTTTAATTCACCTTTTACCTGAAAGAAATCACAACCTATAATTAAAAAAACAAACCAAACCAGCCCCCAAAAAGACACACTAGAAGAACCTTGACAACCATTATACAGAGGAACATTGGGCTACTGGGGACAATAGGAGATGCATTAGAGAGCTGGGAACAAAGAAACTGAAGCACAGGGTGGAAGGGATAAGCTTACAGCCTAAAGAACAAGATGAAAGTTAACAACACCTGATGCTCACAGGGGCCTTTCTGAACCATTTCATACCATTCTGACTCCAAGTGCTGTGCTACCCTACGTTCAAAGGTCACCCTTTGTTAACATGCTTTGTGTCTTGCAGGTTGTTATCTCGTGGCCGTTTGACAACACCAATCCATAGCCAGACTTTTCCTCTAAAGATAACTTCTTCTGCTTTCCTTCTAAAATGTAACAGGCTGTTGCATGACTCGGAAAACTAAAGAAACTTGGTTACACAAAGATTTGCTTATTTGTCCTTCAACCACCCTCCCCCCAGCTTGCAGCAATACCCCTCCTAGAACACCACTGTCAGGAAGGAGAAAGCATTGCTCAGACCTGTAGTGCATGGTCCAGTTTGCAGGCAGTTGCCATGCAGATCCCAGCCTGCCTGAATTCTGCTCATCCTTCCCATAGTGGGACACTCTTTTGGGTATTTTCTACTCTAATGCTGTGTTTTTTAGTGAACCCTGAAATACGGCATCCTAATTACCTTTCAAAAAGAGCTCTAAAATTGGCTTATATCAGCCAACAGAAATGTATGTCAAGGGGAAATGTATAGACCCACTGTCACATAAGCCTTCTGTCCCTCTGCAACCAAACTGTGTAATGGAGGGAGGATCTGCACTTCAATCATTATCTCATGACACAACTCCATGTTTCCACATGCTGCTGAAAATACGCTGTCATTTTCCTGAGTGCCACAGAGGTGCTTCAAAGCAGCACGCACCCCACAGCTAAGCAGGGCAAGTCAATGGCATTCTGGGCATTCACCTCCATTTCAGTCAAGACAAGGGAAGTGTGTAATAGCATTTACCTCTTGAAATCTGAACAATACTGAACGACTGAAACATTGTGAGCTTTTGTGCACATGCCTCAAAAACTGGAAGATATTGGTGAGAAGTTTCCCAAGGCCACCTTTCCTCTCTCCTTCCCCACCATGCATACATCAAGACACAGCCTCTGTATTAAAGTCCTTTTCTACTCACCCAAAGCTATTAAAAAGCAGGTTTTTCATTTCTAATTAGACTCATTAGACACAGATGTGCTTCTTTCAAAACCAATCAAGCATTTGTAAGGGTCAGCTGACATGGTATTCCAGTCCTCCACAGAAATTAAAGCATGGCTCTACATTTGGAAATCAGTTCTAAAAATATTATTGCAGAATCCACAAATCTTAATGGTTTAGATCAAACACACTCCACTTAAGTCCTCTAGGAACATCTTCCTGGTGAGCAGCATGCAATGTAACCCTGTGGCAGAATCCTTTCCCACACCCAGAACTGAACTGTTGAGTGCTTTTAAAGACTTGGAGTCATATTGTGGCAAACAGAATTGGCAGTGTCAGAGACTGCATGATTTGACCTGCACCACTTCAACTACAAATGATGCTACATGAAGCAGGATGATGACCATCCAGGCCTGGACTGAGCTGCTCTTATAAAAAGGGCATCTTCCTACTTAGGCAGGTGAGAGCTAAGCCAGTCAGAAAACTGGAAAAACACCACCACTGTGAGTCAGAACCATTCTTTGGTTGAAGTTTTGGGAAGCTAAACTCATCCTTTCTAGTTTGGAATTCCAGCTCTTTATGCCCAATTCTCTTCTTTATTTGCTCGGTACTACCCACTTCAAAGTTTTTAGTTCTTACAGAGAACACCCAGGAAGGCTTCACTTCCTCAGGTCAACCAGCCTTTGAATAACAGATGTGTTAGTGGTAACAATCTGCTGACTCCACAATGGGCAGAGAGGCTCCTTGGAAAAACATGCCTGCCCTATGCACAATTGTGACCCTTTCCCCCCAGTTTCACACAGGGCACTATACTCTGTCCATGATGATGCTAAGAGAGGGATTTTCAGGCCTCATATTCCCCCAAAAAGCCAGCCTATCCTCCCAGCACTGCAGTAAGCCAGAACTGAATAACTTTATGCCTCAAGATTAGGATCAAAGCTATTGAATGAATACACTACAATACAATGTAGACAATACTACAATAATACATTGATTGTTGATCCATGGGCAGCTAATTATAGAAGGAAACTTTATTCCCCTTTTTGTAGTGATTCCATGAACAGACATTATTGTATGGTGAGAGAAAACACAGCCATGTTGGACCAGCTGAGTCTGTAGCAGAGAGCTTTGTGAAACAGTAAGTAGTGCAAATAAACATTTATTAATGAGAACAACAGAAACTCAACCAAGAGAACATGTTGAAATAGAAGGCTCCATAAAGTTTGACAGAACAATAGACTGGAGACCAAGCTGTGCTGTACTGATCAGAAGAGCATGAAGGCACAAGGCTTCACCAGGGTAGAATGACCTGTTACACAGAACTGGAAAGGGAAAATACATCTCTGCTCCCTCCAGTATATTCTTTGCCACACAGGTTTTCATTGCCTTGAATTGCAAGGTAAAGATAGAAGGATGAGTTTAAGTGATTTATACCCCTATTAACATCAGCGACTTAAAAATAAAATCAGCAAGCATGAAACATAAATTTAAAGTCATTAACTTTCCATTTATGCATTAGTTTTTACTCTGATGACAGGTCTTTCTTCATTTTTCAGACAAGGTTAACTTTCACTTTGCCACTAAATCTAGACTTATAGTTACTATTTGTGCTACTGGTATCAGTCTGCAAAGAAAAATAATCATTGATTGTTGTGTTAATCCAGACTCTGGTGTCACAATAAAATGAATCTGATACCCTCCCCCAAAATTCCTACTCTGCTACTGAAACTATGGAATAGAAATTGGAGGTATAGTGCACAAATACAGCTTTTAAAAGGCAATGAGAAGCCTTAAAAGCACTGCACATATAAGATTATAAATGCATTTTGAAGTAATGTGTTGCAAAATTGATCATATTTCTGACCACAAATCAACAAGATTTCAGAACAAACAGATCTCTGCCTCAGTTCTCTTTCACAGGTTGATTATAAAAAAAAGCTTTCTTCCCTTTTTCTCTCAGTAATTTCCCAATTGTGAAATTATTATTAATAAACTGAAAATCTTTCTCATGCCCCTGAAGAGACAATTACCAAAAAAAGCTGGGGCTTTGCACATCAAACCTAGGCATCAGGTATTCAGATAGTGACTTGTCCAGTTTGCTAGTTGGACCATAAAGTATGTATATCCACGTTTCTCTGAATGTTTTCTTTATAAAGTAGAAAGTTTCTTTCACACAGGTTGAAATTACTTGTCTTGAATCTTTAAAATAGCTGATCACACATTTAAAATTTAATTCAATTATGTTAGCCAGTGAATTGCCTGGCATGTTCCATGTGATTATCTGTTACCTGACAGACATCACTGCGTAGAGACTGCAGCAAAGAGCAACAGTACCATAATCCAAATTTGAAATTCAAGCATCTCCCTCTATCTCTTTCTTCTTAAAAAACATGTGTAGTAAACACTAAATTCCCTAATTCTGCAGTAGTATTCCCAGAAATCTTCTCTGCACTTTGATATCAAAGTGTTTCTCTGCTCAACCGTCTTTCTCCTGTACTCCTGAAGTGGGTGCTTGAAAGTAGAAGAAAAGTTGGAAACTGTCAAGAGAACAGGCTAACAACTAATCAGATGCCTCTGAAGCCTCTCTCCTTGTTTCCAGGGAGCAGAAGTGTGTATTGTTCAGACTTGCACAGGACACTTAAACATACCTAACCAGATGCTGCTCTTCTCCAGAAGCAGAAGTAATACAGCTTATTCGAAGAAGAGGTAGAAAACAATGTGCAGCCTTGAGTGTTTGTACAAAAAGCAACACTTTCTGCTTTTGAATTCTGTTCTGCTGACAACCAGGTGTTTAAAAATGCACTGCAGAACAAGCAAATGTCAGAAAACCAGGGTCTTTAATGCTTTAAGTGATTAAATGAGTGACTTACCTCCCCATGGATGTATTGACAAGAATTGCTCAAAGTGTCATTTAAAACAAGGTGGCCAAAAAATCTGGAATTTGCTCAAACTTGAATGCTTTTTTTTATGGTGCAATTGCTTTTGGATTCTAATATACTGATTTCTATACCTGTACTGTGAAGGGGCCAGCCTGGGCTGTGCAACCCAACTTACAGGGACAGGAAAATCAGAGGGGTCTAGCAGAAGGTAGAGGTCTCTTCCTCAGAAACTTCTGAAAAGGAAGGTGTATATACATGTTGAATTGTTTGGAAAAATAAGCTTGTGGTGAGAGGACCACCCAAAGTGTTGTATTTAATATTCCCTAAAATGCTCACTCCATTCCACCAGATTTTGGTGTCTACCAAGGTTTCAGAAACTCTGACCTTGGAAAATATTTGACTTTTATGGGCTGTGGCTTTCTATCAGAACCCTTGTTAGAGGTCAGTGGCCTCTGGCACTTCTTTATCACTGCTACTGCTGCCTAATTACAGCCTAATTGCTGTTTCGCATCCCACTGAACACCCAACAAGCCTGTGGCTTCCTCTTCTCTCTGTGTCTGTGTTGTTGATTTGAAGTTCTCCAGGGTCTCTTTCCCTCTGCTCTGTTCCAACTTGTCACAGATATGACAGCCTGTGTCACATCTCAGGTAGTCCCATGACCTGTGTGCTGGTACCTGCTGTCACCAGGTACACCCTGTCACACAAAAACACCCTTACAAGCCTCTGCTGAGAAGCTGCAATCTTTCCTTACCTGGTTCACCTCCAGTCTCTTGCAGACACACACAAAGCCTGGTGGCTGTCACATCAAGGACAGAAACCTGCAGTTGCACACAAGCACATCTGGCTTTATCCTGGTATTTAAAGTAAGATCTGACCCCATGGCAACCTGAAGCAATGTGGGGGAACAGCAGCAGAAGGGCTGGCAGCAAGAAGACAGCTTAAGACAGGCATCTTTAGTGATACCTTTGAAAGTAAACTAGCTGATCTGCAGAACCATCATGCAAAATACTGACATCTTAATCAAGAAAAAGTCTTGACCAAACCCACTCCCAGGGCAGGAAAGGCAGGAAACCCCCAAATCTCTGGTGAGCATGGTTGTGTGCACATCCAGGAATAAAAAGGCTGCGTCACAGAGTAGAGCTTTACAGACTGGCCAGGAAATTACAAAGTGTGTCATTTCAGTCCTTTGGGGCTACTCGTCCTGAGAAACAAAACCCTGCATTGCAGCTCTAAGCCAGCTCCACGGTACACCCATACTACTGTGAGTTGGCATGAACTTTTCAGATACTTTTTTCCATACAGCATGCTGACCCAGCAATGGTCTAGCAGAGACTTGTATTGTATCTCACACATTTACTACGTTACTGTCCTGAAAACAAACACTTATTAGAAATAAAGTCCCATGTAGTTTCCCCTGTGAACCCAGTCCTCCACAATCATTGGGCAAAATCTTAAATCTCTGTTTGCCCACCTATTAACTTACCTATTTTATAGGCAGAGCCAAGGCATACAGGTAATTTAAAACTCTTAACTGACGTCTTTCATGGGGGCATTGCTGAGCCCTTCCATTGTTTTCAGTTTTCTCCAGAGCCCAACACACCATGGCTGCATGGGAGCCACAGAAAACACCAAAACCATCTGAAAAGTATTTACTGAGTAAAATTATTTCAAGAAAAAACAAAACAAATACCAGAGGGCAATCCACACAACTTGCTCATTTTTCCTACAGCTACAGGATGCAAAAAATCGTCCTCCCAAAACACCTTCCAGATAGTTTTTTTAAGAGGAAACATGGCAGCATAGCTGGGAACTTGCAAATCTGCAAAAGCTCTACAGACTGCTCCCTGTAATCACTGCCTTGAACAAATAAGAAAGATGCACAGCTCTATACAGTATTCAGTAGCACTTAGAATTTGCTTGGAAATTTAATTACAGTTTACTTCAGAAAGTAACTGTTACAAGAAATCACATTTTCTTCCCTATTTCTTAAGCAAAGCCCCTTGTACCCAAGTTTCCACACTGCAACCCCTGTAGTTACCTACAAAACACATCCTTTAGGACACATAAAACTGAAGTCAGATAAGTGAACATCATATAATCTTCCTCCTGACTTTCTCTCCACAAGTAGCCTGTCCGGAAGCAGCTGGAATTTGATAGTAAATGAAGACACAAGACCAAGAGCCAGTACAACCTCTGCATGACTAGCACACACTCTTGCATAGCTTAGAGGCAAATCTCTTTCCAGTAGTTGAAACATTTTCAGAGCTCTGAGGGGCTTGGTACTATCTGAGTTAGTGCAGTGCAACTGAAAGACAACTCCACTTAGCTTTAAACAAGTTACCTGAGGTATATTTTCATCAAAAAAGCACAAAGCTCACTGAAGGCTAAATTACCCAACTTTTGGGGTGGGCATTGCAGTCCTGGAAGGCTTCATGCTGGCCTATCTGGACAGAGATGCTCAGCTTAACATTAATTCAGGCATCTCTACATTATGCTGGAGTCTTGCTGAGTTCACAGGATGGATGCACCCTGAGATATTCCTGGAAGTGGAGAACAGCACCATATCCTCATTAATTTCCTCCTGTGGTTGTAATAGCCACCACCAGAAACCAACACATCACATAATATTCCATATGGGACATGAGGTTCCTTCCATGAAAGAGACTTAAGAAACCCACTAAAGTAAAATGGTACATAGCTCATAATGAAAGAAATAGTTCCATGCCAGTTAGCTAAAGGACATGGCCAAATCATTCAGTTTTAAGAGAAAAATTGTTAGAGAAATAACTTTTGTTTCTGGATAAGGCATATTCATATACTTCTTGCCTATACAAAAGTTAAAGAATTTCAGAACTGTAGGTCCTGTATCAAGTCACCTTATACCAACATCCTGTCTGCAGGAACAAGAGGACTGGTATTCAGGGAGAACAGAGGATGTGAACCTCACACTTGCAAAAGGCTCTTTCTAGTCCGCGTTAGCTGCTGACCACCACGACTTCTGCAAAAACAACCAGAGGTTAGAAAGACAAAAATTAATGCTGCAAGATTACATTAGAGATCATCTCTGGAACACAAGCATCTAGCTCTTGGGAAGTGTAAGGCTCCCTACACTGTTTCATTGTCAGGATAGAAATAATTTTTCTTTGAGTTGTTTTCATTGGAGATTCCCACTGCTTCTAGGAGAGTCATGAGCTGCCAAGCTCCAGTCAAAGGTTCAAATGAACAGTTTATTAGTCTTGTTTTGCCCTCATCTGCATCAGTTTCTTAGGAGACAGCCAATACCTCCACAGGGAGACCTACCAGAACCTCAGAGACACTGCTGAACTGTGAACCCCAGATCTATGTTTCACCCTTAAATACAGAAGGTGGGCATTTTGTGGCTCCAATGTGTTTGTCCCTGACCACCCCAGGACGCAAAGGAAAGACAGACTTAAACAAAAAACCTCTTCCACAATGGAAAAACATTTCAAAAATAATCAATTGAGAACAGACATCTAAATCCCCAATCTTGTTAGCATTGCTTCAGTGTCCTCAAAGGGCTGTCAGAACTCTCTTCATCTATGGGAAGAAACCTTGTTTGTATCAGAAAGACAATGGAAACATTAAATATAAATCTAATATTCACTGAGTTTACAACATGTTGGTTGCCCATAGCAACAAAAGGGCAGTATTGCCAGACTCTGCTTAAATGAGACTGCAATTTTAATCAATATGAACTGAGTGCACATCCAACCAGATGTTTATTCTTGACACAGAGCTGACATTTATGTACAACTATCAGGTTCAAGAGCTGTTTTTCTAACATCCAGACCTGAGAATATTTAAAGATACAGTGTTACAGCACCAAAAAATTATCCTGTTCTTAATCAACACCGCATATAGAAAGTTTAAACCTTACAAACAACAATCTAGAGGACCATGAGCCTCTTTCCTGGAAGACTGCACAAAAAGTCTCTTGTGCTGACCAGAAAATTTTACTGATTTTGGCTCATAAGGATGTTTCTGTGACTCTTACCCACGTTCTACACATTTTGGGACAGAACTAAAGCCCTTCAGCATCAGTTGTCCAGGTTCATCCCTTTTTCAATAGCTCTTTAGTAGAGACAGGTTCACCGACAGAACAGACTCAAACAATTTGGAGAAGAAAGATTTTTGCATTGTTTTTATAACTCATCCCTTCAGCAGACCATAGTGGAAGGAGCTTTGGCACAATTTTTAGCTTAAACAGGGAATCATAGAATACTCTAAATTGGAAGGGACCTACAGGGATCATCAAGTGCAACTCCTAACTGCTACGTGTGTACCTGCTACACCAAAGCAGCAGAACAACAGCTTGCAGAAAGGCTTTGCCTTGCATGCCCTGAAGTACCTGAAGTACTCCAGCGTACCCAAACTTGTCAGAGGCCTGCAGGTAGCCAGGGAATGACCACACAGGCCTCCCACCATCCACTGGATAATTAGCCAGATGGCAAGGCTGCAACAAAGCCACCATGAGGCAGTCCATGTTCCTGTTCACTGAACCTGGTAATGCAGCTTAATTTCTCCAATCTAAATACCAAGCCCTGAAAGCTGCTGTATCTCTTGCCCATTTTCTAGATAACATTAGGTATCCAGAAGGGAGCTGTTTGCATTAAAAATAGGATGTGTCACATTAAGCCACTGGCACATTCTATAAAAGCTGGGGAAAATATTTTTTAGAAAGCACTCTAAACAATATTGGCTGTTGTTCTTGCTACTCCCTGGCCTCTGTAATCCAAGGCACATTCAGCACAGTAAAGGCTGCCCTGTGGACGAGTTCTAGTGAGAAAAGTCCAAGCTCAGCACCACAAACATTGCTAAATCTACAGAAATCCTAATCCAGGTTATGAGATGGAGATAAGGACTTCCTCTGGCAAATAGAAGGAATACTTGTCAGTTGCTTCACCAGCAACTTTTAACCCAGCTTTTACCCATGGGTCTGTTTTCAAAAGCTTTAGCACAAGGGTCCCTCAATGTGCCATTGTTGGGGTTTTAGTTTTGTCCTAGTTTTTTTTTCTGTTAGAGGAATTTTCTCCCATATGCATGTTGCTAGGGGACAAATGACTATACTTAAGAAAGACAAAAGCAGCAGAGCAGCCCGTTTTGGGGGTGGGGTGGGCCTGGCTACTCTTTGTTTCACCTGGGCGTGTTGGGAGTTCGCTCTCAGCGTCTGGAGAGAGAAGCCGCGGAGAGAAGAGCTGCTGGTTCCCGTTTTCGGCGTCTTTCCTTTCTGCTGGAAACAACACCGGGATCCCAAGGCTGCTTTCCCTGCCCTGCTGGAGGCTGGGGCTGTGGCCGCCCTGCACCGCTGCTGTTTCGAGCCTTCGCTACGCTGTAGCCGTGCTTGCCCTACCTGCCTGGAGCCCCGGGGGGTTCCCCTTTTGGATACATCTCGTCTGCCACCCGGGATTTGTGTTTGTGCCTGCTGCTCCGGCCTGCCATTCCAGCCTGCTGTTCCGGGAGTCCAGGACCGGCTGCCCAGCGGTTTGTGAAGCCTTTGTCCCATCCCTCCCCGGGATTCCAGGGCACCAGAGCAGCCGCGTGCTCCCCGAGCTCGCTCCGGAGCGCCCCCTGCAGCCGCGGGGGAACCATCGCACCTGCCCTGCTCACCGGGAGCCGCCAGCGATCCCTGCCGGCTGCGAGCGGAACTGCACCTGAGGGGAAAGGGCCCGGCAGCCGAGAAGGCCGGGACTGGGTTTGTGTTTGCTGTTACTGTCATAGTTGTTGTTGTTTTGTTTGACTGGTTATCTATCTATCTATCTATCTATCTATCTATCTATCTATCTATCTATCTATCTATCATAGTAAAGAACTGTTATTCCTATTTCCCACATCTTTGCCTAAAGACCCTTGATTTCAAAATCATAATAACTCAGAGGGAAAGAGGTTATATCTGCCACTTCAAGGGGGGCTTCTGCCTTCCTTAGCAGACACCTGTCTTTCAAACCGAGACAGCCATATAATTCAGCTGACACTGGGGCTGGTTGGTGCTCTGTCCTGTGATGTTTCCTGGCACGTATGACCACAGACTCATTTCTGGCTATAACATTCAAGACTGTGACCATACAACTTGTTGAGGAACAAGTGACAGAATCACGCAGCAATGCTGCATCAGCGGCCAGGCAGCTAAGTTTACATATTTGTGTAAACTGAGCTTAAACGCATGCTGAGGATGTTAAAAACCAGCCATTGCAGTGTACATGTACAAACTGGTTTTCCTTAAACTGAAATGTCTGCGCACTATTACTGCCAGCCAATGCACTGTGAAACCCTTTCTGTTTCACCAGAGCAATGTCACACAATATTACTTTTAGATACTTTCACTGACACTTAGAGCTCTAATATTTCACCCACTACAAATACTGCTCGAAGGGAAACATCTAGTAGCCAACAAAAGCTTGTTGCAGTACCAAAGCCAGCACCTGAGGAAAAATCGGAGTGATGCCCAGCATCTCAAGTAGGACTAGGTACATCCTTCTTATCAGAAGAAGTTATTGCCAATAACTCAAAGCAACATAAAAGAATAATTTTATTTGCACTGGCAGCTGTAAGAATCTCAATCATTCCACCACACCAACCTGATAATAATAAGGCAGATTTCAAGAAAAGATGTTGCTCTTCTCATAAACCTACCAGCTGAGGTTTGGAACAAAACAAAATGGTAAAGGTTTGTAATTTATTTTTTATTTCTTGACTTCAGAGGCATGATGGAAAGAAAACCAGAGAGAAAAGCTGAAAGAAAAACATCTGTTCAACATCAAGTCATCCTAGCTAGTGGTAGAATTCTATGAACATCTCAGAGGAGAGACCTCTATAAAAATAGTGGTAAAGGCAGGAGTTATTCAGAGTAACAAAAAACAATATCAAGGCTAGGAGAGTTGGTTACTCATGTTTTTTATCTCTTCACAGAGCACAACTTAGTGATGCAAGACAGGACAGAGACCAATCTCAACAACAAGTAAAAATGCCTCCCACCTCTTTATTCAAAGGTATGTAGCCCTTTGAAATGACTTGGGTTTTTGGTTGTTTGGTTTGGGCTTTTTAAGGTATATAGAGACTGATACAGATCTTCTGTGTACTGGGGGACATGCAGGTTTATCAGGAGTCCACTAGCTTTGTGAAACAGAAAATCACGCTGTATTTCAGCCAGGTGTGAAGACAGCCCTGCACCCGTGGCAGAATAAAGCAATACCAAAACGTCCACTGACCTGGAGGTAACAGCTCGTTAAGAGTTCTTAAGATGTTTTTCTCTCTCTTCCCCTCCATTACTGATGCTGAGATTTCAGGCACTATTCCTTCCATCCCAGAAGAGACTTCTCAATTTAGAGCTTTTTAATGTACATTCATTGCTCAGCACACCTCTCTCGAAATAAAGCTTTTGCTCTTTTCTGATACAAATCCAGTTGAGTTTCAGAGCAGGAACTCTAATTAGGAAACATTAGTTAGGCTGAAAGATACACTGGACATAGCTGGTGGTTTTCCAGGTGATCTGCCAAACTGAAGCAGGGCCAGGTTTACAGAGCCACTTATTTCACTCTAGCAAGCAATAAAAGAATTTTAAAATAAACCTCAGTGGTTTATAAGCCCTTTCTCCATCCTAAATTAGAGGAATTACCAAGATATGGGTAAATATTAACAGGTAGAAATTGGACATACTCGAGAACTGCTAATCATAGAATCCTCATAGATTCATAGAATGGCCTGGGTTGGAAGGGACCTTAAAGATTATCCTGTTCCAAGTCCCCTGCCATGGGCAGGGACACTTTCCACTAGACCAGGTTGCTCAGAGCCCTATCCAACCTGGCTTTGAACACTTCCAGGGATGGGATATCCACAATTTCTCTGGACAACCTGTTCTAGTACCTCACCACCCCCACAGTAAAGAATTTCTTCCTAACATCCAATCTAAACCCGCCCTCTTTCAGTTTGAAGCCATTTGTCCTTGTCCTGTCATCACATGCCCTTGTAAAAAGTTCCTCTCCATCACCCTTGTGGGCTCCCTTCAGGTACTGAAAGGCTGCAGTTAGGTCACCTCAAAGCCTTTTCTTCTCCAGGATGAACAATCCCAATTCTCTTAGCCTGTCCTTGTATGAGAGGTGCAAAAACTCCTCTTTCTAAGCTTTTAAACTTCCAGGGTTGTTTCTTTTCTAAAAAAGTTTCTGCAAGATGAAAGCAAGTAGTTTTAAAATAACTTCAGAAGACATCCATCTGGTCCTTCCAGCCATTAAGAAGTGACTAACTTGAACTGTTGACACCATTTAGGAGAGGCTTAACCTGAATCCTAACCATACATAGTTCCTACCCCATCAAGGGCACTTAGGTCTGTTAGGTGCCTCTTGCCCTCTGAAGGGGACTGTACATTCCACCACCATTCAAGTGACCACAGCACAGTCTCCTCCTTCAGACAGGAACCTTCCTGAGAACTAACCAGGCCGCTCTGGTTTAGTGCTGTGTGCGCTCATCACCCAAGCACTGCCTGCACCATCTGATGCACAGTGAGACTTGAGTACAGGCAGTGCTTGCTTACAATAGATTTTGGTTGTGCGCAGACACTCAAGCCATTAATTGCAGGTCATGCTGACAAATACAGTAAAACTTACCTGGAAACTCAGGGAAGGATGACAACAGCTTTTGAAAAATCTGACCCAGCAACACAAAATGGCAACTGACACAACTAATGGTGGATGGATTGAATAAAGGATAATATTTCCACATGTGTAGGGGAGGATTCTGGTGACAGTGACAGATCCATAAGGACATTCACTATGCACTGCAATACAGGATGGGCAGCACTACAAGCAGGGAAGCAGCCCTGTTTTTGAAGAATAGGCACAGATCCATCTAAAAGCTAATTTAGACACATTGTGTTTGTTAATCCAAAAGGAAAGGTTGAATGAGGACTACTGAAATTACCAAAATACTCATTTTTAAGTGACCAGCATTAAATTTCATATGACTTACTAGTTAAGCTGAACCTTTTTTTTTATCATCACTGGCAATCAGCAGAATTAAATCCCATGCCCTAGTAATGCTCCAGGAAGAGCGCTTCTATTTTTGCCTCATAAAAAGGATGAACTGACTTCAGCTTTGAAAAATTAAAGGATTTGTCATGTTTATCAATTAAGACCACAGCCTGAAGTACAGCTTCAGACTATTTAAAGAGAAAGTTCTTCAACCCCACTAAACCAAAAGAACAAGTTTGCAATATCAAGGGGATAAAAACTCAGCAAGGGTCTAATATACTTCAGAATATCAAGCTTGGAGTGGTATTTAGCAGACCTGCTTCATCCATGCCTCCTGGCTTTCTGTGTGTCAGCATGAACACGTTATCACTGTTGAAACTGACTGCTGGCAATTCCCTGTGATGTTAATGAGTTCTGAATTAATGCAAAGTCTCCCAGTTGGTGCTTCCGCAATGTCTACTGACTGAGATACCAAGGCAGGATACCCATGGTAAAAGCATCTAGCTTTCTCCCAGTTATTGATTAATGTAGCAAGCCAAACTTCAGTGGCCATTTGAAAATCTTTCAAAACACAAAATCGACTGGCCTAGAAAAAAACAGTTAACAAAAACACATCACGACCCTGTTTTGAGCTCCTACGTATCTATTGAAAAAACTTCATGACATATTCCTATAATCTGATGAATCTTTCACAAAATACAAATCAGAAACCAGAAATAAAATGTTTAATCCTCAAAGGAATTAGAATTTGCAAAAAGCTGTCAGGATCTTGTGCCATCAAGTAAATCTGCAACGACAGAATAATGTCACAGCTTTTTTACAGAATTATCCATGGTCATTCAGAATCATAGCCACTGTCAAATATCCATGACTTAATAAGAAGAAGGAAATTAAGTGAGCCAGCATCAAACACACACCTCTTATGCCAGTAAAAGCACCTTGTGCCTCTCCAGCCAGGTCCTAGGACATTAGCCACCAAGCTTCCCGAAAACCAGCACTGCTACACACGTAGTACTAAATATTGATTTGAGGGTTAATCATTTGGATAAGCGAGGGGAAACTTTGGGACCACTGGAGTCAGTGCCGTGGAATACTGGTTTTCAGATCATAGTTGAAGAGAGAGATGGTGTCTTGGCAATACATGCACATACTTTCTCCATCTCATATACAGACCCAACAGCCGGGGTCCCAGTCACTGAAAAGAGTTGAAGTGTGCACCTAATTCACCCATTTGTTAAATTGAGTACAACTTATGGTCACAAACCAAGCAGAAAGCACTGCTCCTCTAAAAGTCAGTACAGAAGCGCCTCTAGATCTTTTAAGTGCTACCAGTTAACCTCATGGGACCAACTTTTCTTGCTGGGTTGGACTTTATTTTCTCCCAAAGAAGAGGTTTTCTACCAAAATTCAGGGATTAATCTTTGAGAATTCACTGTTGCAAATATAGAACCTTAGAGTTAATAAAAGCTCGTATCTGACATTTCCCACTGCAGCACAGGGGAACTTTTCTGCAGAAAGCATGAATTATAAATTCTTTGTAGGTACATAATACAAATAAAACATTCTCTAATAACCAGATAATCTCTTTATAATAATTCTTATATGCACAGCATGGATCATCTCAGCTATTTTCACAATCACTTTGCCCTAATTTTTGCAAGAAGTACAAGAAATTCTTTTCACAGAAATGTTTTTGTGATATGCTTTCTAAGTGACATCCACCTTAGAAGGATTTGGTTCTGCTAGAAATGATGAGAACAAGGGGCAGTATGACATTTTATTCCATCACAGCAGAAGAAGAATAGCTAATGTTTTGCAGAATTCTAGACTATATCTTCAGGTTTTGCATTAGCATCCTGAAGTCGCAATTCCTGCCACTTAAATCTCAGTACAGATGTGTCACAACATATTTTCAAGAAGAGCTGGACTTGCTCTAACTCCTTTAACAATGCCCATTTCCCCCTAATCTCAGTGATCAGAACTGGAAGCTGATCTGACTTTTGACACACACATTAACAGAAATGGAATCAGAAGCCAGCAGTTTCTCCTTGTCTTATCAACTGCCAAGAACCCACCGTGAAGTGCAGCTTTTACACGCTCCAGTGGGCTAGGTGACCTCCATCCTCAGAGCCTGTGAACATGCTGTTCCTGTTACTATTCTCGGAACTGCAATTCCTTTTTTTTCCCCTTATATAAAGGGAAATTAAGATTAGAGATATAGACAGACCCACAGGCCGAAAAAAGATTGGTAGGGGCAGAGAGGAATGGTTAAGGCTTTCCCTGGACTACAACACAATTTTGCTGCAAGATACTTTGAAGTTTAAGAATTCTAAGCTTTGAAAAAAAAGCTTTTTCTGCTGTTTCCATATCACATGGATCCTGTGAAAGCCCTGTTACACACCTCCATTCTCATCCTATTCACATATCCCCCCAGCTTTTCTCAAGTGATATCACACTTTGCTTTTTCTTGCTCCACATGCATTCCAGAGAGAGATGCTGTGAGAAACAAGGATCAGGTATGGTGCATTGCCTTGTGCTTCCAAACATTTGCTACCATTAGGACTCAAAGCCACAACTAAAAAGACACCAGATCATTTTGATGATGCAGGTTGTACTTATGCTAATATATTTTGCCTCTGGAACAAAGATGTCCCACAGAAGCATTAGTGGAAGTGTTGCTGCAGAGGGGAGGCTGTGCAGAGTTGGTCCCTGTACTGACATGGGAGCACTGCACACTTCTCTGCACACCTCAGACCCCTGCTCCAAGCTAGTGAAGTCTGGACAGTTGAACCTTCACTAGTTTTGTTCCATCAGTGTGACTGCCTCTTTGCATGCATTGACTGACAAAGCAGTGACTGCACAATCCGTATGTGGTGTTCGGCTGGAGAGTCTGCTCTGGCCATCATAGACAGTGTATTTTTCATTTGCATCACATGCATGTTGTTGAGAAAAAAGTCATGCTTTCATACAAAGAAATATATTGTTTTTAGAAGCATCAGTCACAAGATCCTGCCAGACAAAAGCTCTGCAATGCCATCTCTGGTTAGAACATTCCTATTTGTTTTTTCGTTTCAATTAACAACGTGTACCTCATGCAATGCACACCTCTTTCCCTTCCTCTCCCATTTCTCAGATCAGTCTGCTCAAACTGCTCCTTGATGTTTGGGTTCTGCAAACTTCAGAAATTTATAAATTTTTCTCTTATTACACATCAAGATACTTGCAACAATTGCTGAAAACACAAGTCTGAGATTAGAAATTAAGCCCTGCGATCAAGACACTATCAATGAGGATAAGCCCCATGAGTATTAAAATAGTAAGTACTTTCTTCTACTGTGTTAAACACTACAGGTAAAAAGCCTTTTTAATCAGAGACTTCTAACCAAGCATCCCCAGGTGCTTTCCTGTAGGTCAACCCTTAATCTGTGCATATTCCTCACTATGTGCAGGGCTCTGTACTTACCTTTGTTGAACTTCATTATTTGGTTTGAATCCCCTTACCTTCTCTTCTCTAACAGATAGTAACCTTCATGCTTCAACAACCTCCAAGAAATTGCTTTCCTAGAACTATCTGGCTCAAAACATGGGAAGTCCCATCTGCTTCCCTTGTCCTATCATTAGTCTGCTGTAAGGCTGGTACATCAGCCAAAGAGTGAAATGGGAACAGTTTATTTTCTGGGGACATGACTTAACCAATACTAACAATAGAGCTTAGGAAAGTGTAAATGCATCTATTCTGAATTTACAAATGTGTGTCTAACCAACAGGTCCTTTCCAATACAGCAATACACTGCCAATGTGCTCTTCTGCAGGGACTGCAGTACTTTCTCACTTTAAGGGAAAAAGCAACAGTTTCTTAAGTCTGAGAACACCACCACAGAGGTGAGCACAGAAACTCAAAAAATATCAAATTACCTTAGTTAACTACAGAAAAAAGGGAAATGATGAACTGATGAAGACACAAATGTAACTGTAGTTAAGGCAGCTAAAGATGCCTGGTCCACCAGGTGAAAAAGACCTTCTACTGGCCAACTGTAGGAGATCTGCTTGAAAGAAAGCAACATCTTTGAAAGAAAGAGAGGTCACCACCAAAGCAGGCTATCTCATCCCAGCTCAAAAGCTCTTCCAATGCCTGTGGAAAACTTGCTGAAAAACCAGAAACCACCATGCCCCAAATTCACCGGGGGATAGGGAAGGAAACAATAATTAAATCAGCATAAGCAACTCTGACATTGATGCAAGAACCAAAATTGGTTTTCACCTGGGGCCACAAATAAAAACAGAAACATGAAACAAGAAATAACCTAAGTAAACATTTTGCTTGGATATGGGTGTACTAAATCACTAACCTACATTCCCATGCAATCAGTAAAACACGCAAGAGAGAAATGATCATTAGAATATTGCTGCTCTACTTGGCTTAGGAAAAGAGACTGTCTACAGGATTTATTAGACTGAAGGCTGAGAGCCCAAAAGATAGCTGCTCATATGAATAGGAGTTGGCTCAGCAAGGAAACTGAAAAGAAACTAAGAAAAAGGAGTATCAGACAAGCATGAGGCAAGACACCATACCATGTCCAAAGAGGTGCAATCTATGTCTGATGGTACTGGATGCTGAAAGAAACAGCAGCTTCTCAGAAAAGCTCTAACACAGACTATTCTGGCAGCATGCTGAGGAAAGAGCTGAGGCAGATTTGTGCTACCTGCTTCAGCACCGCACATAGAGTCTAAACAATGTGCTCTGGTAGGCAGACGGTGCTGGGTTACAGGAGTCCCTTGGTGACCAGTTATTTGATAGCCAACGACTTTGTTCTATGCAGTAGAAATTAGCAGGCTCATGAAGAAATTCAGTATGTTCTAGCAACATAACTTGTTCACAACAGAGGCTGCATCTCCACTAGACAGGTTGCCAGTAGAGCTGGAATACCTTTTAAGATGAAACAAACAGTACTCTCCCTTTTCCCTTCTATATAGGAAATAAGGTCTTACCCATCATTAGAGAGCCAGTGCTCTTCTCAACAAAAGCCAATGTGTGCTACCTCCAACTTTACTAAAAATAAACTTTTCTCAGTCCACAACTAAGATGACTGTAGCTCACCTAATAAAAGTAGCTTGGATGCAGCCAGTATACTCTGCACGTATTTACGAGAGCATTTCTTCATAAAGAACTTTCCTGAAGTGATAAACCTTGCTGTCCTGTGAATTGGTGATGGATGTGTCCAAATGTTGATCTGATTTGCTACCAAGTACTCTTCAAATTAAGCAAATTTCCACCTACAATTTCATTCACTCCAACGCAGTAATCCTCACAGACAAACCAATGAAGTAAATGCTTGCTTCCTATTGCTTACTACAAAATGGACACTTTAGGGACCGAGTCTGAAGAGCTGGCCAGAGTAACGACACATGCACCGATACAATTTGAGCATCGTTCTCTCTTTATTGTTTAACTATGCAAGCTTTTATCTACTTTTTGCAAAGATTCACGCCCAGTCGCTCTAGACAGCCTCTAATCTGCAGGGGAGATGACCTGTGTATAACTTTGCCAAGGACTTTCAGGGCTGCCTGCAGCCAGGTGTTTTCCTAGCTTGACTGCAGCCAGGGGCCAGTTCAGGGGTTTTTCCTCAGCAACCCTGGGTTGTCCAATCCTTCCAGGGGTATCATATGCCCCTGTTCCACAAGGAATGCCTCTACACATCCCCCGTTTTCTTTTTGGGCAACCCAGGCCTGGTCAATAACCTTTCACAGCCCTGCTTTAATGCAAGAAAAAATGCACCCAAATACTATTAAGCCTAATATAACTACAAATAGCAATCGGCAGCCTTCTACTACGAAGGTACGGAGCCATACAGTGATACCCAGACCCTTAAGCCAATCTCCAATAGGGTCGTCTGTCTCCCGAAGGTTACGCAGGCTTCTCTTCACCACACCGGAAACAGACTACTCCGCCCATCCGGGGACCAGGAGGTGGGCCAGTGGCTGTCGCCCCCTTTTTACTTTGTGCCCCTCCCGTCAGTGCTGCAGCGATGACTTGTCCCTGCTTTGGCAGGACATTCTGCAGCGTTGCGGTAAATGCAGCTGTTTGAGACGACTGCTCTGCACGGCTAGCATGCACAAGCATCTCGTCTACTCCTGCTCCCTGGGGCAGCGTGGCAAGAATCATCTTAGTTTGCCTATTAGCATTTTCAAAGGCAAGGGTCCGGAACGTTTGCTCTTGGAGCTCTTCGGAGAGCTCAGTTGCATCCTTCAAGGCTGCTGACAGACGGTCAATGAACTGACCATATGGCTCTGACAGCCCCTGTCGGACTGCTGCATACGGAGAAGACTTCTTCTTTTCAGGTACTGACAACAAGGCTTTATGGGCAAGAGTCTGTGACAATTGATGAATGATTGTGGGCATGGTCAGCTGCGTCACCATCGCTCCAAAAGCCCCGCTCCCAGTTAGCATGTCGGCTTGGATCGCATGCAGTGGGTCTTGTGTATCACCTTGGTGTTTGCTAGCTTCTTCTTGTGCTAGCCGCTTCCACATTCACTCCCAAAGCAGGAACTGTGAAGGGGTTAAAAAACAATTGTGCAATGTTGATGCAATCATTAGGACACAGGACATCTGCTGTAAAGATAAACTGCAGGATGCTCCGTGTAGCTTCGGACCGGAGGCTGTGTGTGGTGACCATTTGCTTCGCTTGCTGCAAGATTTTCCAGTCATGGGGCTCCCACCTTGCAGTGTCCCCCTGTATCAGTGCAGGGCAGGCTAGGGCATCTACGGCTTGCCAATCCCCTTCAATGATTGTGTTACAGACAACTCCATTACATCTCCTTCACAATGGATCAGTCCTCACCATCGGGGCTGATGGAAGCGATGGCTGCACCTCCTCTTGCAGGAAGGGAGGGGCCGTAGGTCCTGTGCCCGGTTCTCCCAATAGGAACACAGAAGTTCTGGTGGCCGTCCTTACCAGTGGGTCCACGGGGCGCCACGGTGCTGATGGTGTGGTTTCACAAGCCTTAGACTCCAGTGCGTCCTGACGCATAGACAATTCAGCAAGCTTCTTCATTACTTCATGCATCATCTCTTGGCGCTTCTCCTCCTCTTGGGGCTGACCCCTGGTAGCCCTGGCAACAAAGTCGCAGAGGCTGCTTCACAGTCAGACGATGATCCGCTGTCTGGCAGAGGGGGGTGGCATGCTGCCATTTTCGGCCGGCAGCTAGGACTGCTTGCTTCTCCTCTGCTAGTCTGTGCCCCACCCCGAGTCGGGAGCCTGAACTTCCGCCTTTGCTACCATTTCTCCCTCAGGCGTCTGTGGGGTAACTTCCTTCCCTGTTGTGTCCAGCGCCTCCCACAGCGAATGTACAGGTGCTGATGTTCCCTTCATTGGTCGACCCACGGTCAGCCCGAAGAACTGCGCAACCCTGGACTCTGCCCTGGCTTCCCGTCACCGCTCCATGAGACCTCCCCCCCCCTTTCTTCTCTGGGGCTGCCACCCCCCAGCGCCTCCATGGCTGCCATGGCCACCTTCCTCTCTGCTTTCATTTCTGCAAGGGTATTAGTCACAGCTTTCCATGATAATCCCAGAGCTTTTGCTTCTTTACCTTCCTTTCCACGCTCAGTTGTGAACAGCCACAGTCTGTTTCCATTTTCCCACTACTCTTCAGTCTAAAACAAAAGCGAAGTGCATTTCAAAAACCCTTGTTCCCAGGCCCACGTAATTAGGGTGTAGAGATCTCGATCTTTTACAGTGTCACCTCTCTTAGAGAGGATACTGGCTAGGAGACGAGTGGCAGCCTCGTATTCCATAGCTTCTTACCTGCGGGGTCTGCTTGGCTGCGCGAGCTCCGGTCTCTGGCTCCACTCAACTTTTTTGCTAGGACACTCCCGCTCCAGCTCTCCAGGCTCTTCACCGTCGGTGTGATGATTTGGAGTCTTGCCACATTTAAGTGAAACACATTTAAGAGAAAACAAACTGCATCTAGGCGAAAATCACTCGAGTCCCTGTTCGGGCGCCAGGGAAGAGCTGGCCAGAGTAATGACACGAACACCGATACGATTTGAGCATCATTCTCTCTTTATTGTTTAACTATACAAGCTTATATCTACTTTTTGCAAAGATTCATGCCCAGTCCCTCTAGACAGCCTCTAATAAGCAGGGGAGACGACCAGTGTTTAACTTTGCCAAGGACTTTCAGGGCTGCCTGCAGCCAGGGGCCAGTTCAGGGGTTTTTCCTCAGCAACCCTGGGTTGTCCAATCTTTCCAGGGGTATCACATGCCCCTGCTCCACAAGGAATCCGTCTACAGGACACCAATAAGATGACACTTTAAAATTCAAAGAATAATGGTCAGAGAGACTACAAAGGCTTTGAGCTGAACTGATGTATTTACTAGTGGCAAGCAGCTGCATCACTACAATGTCAATTTTATAGTGACAGATACAGAATAACCTTGGAGGAACCTTATACTCAAAATGGCACAAGACTTCACTGAAGATGTATGGCATGTGCAAGGGTGAGGGGAAAGTGTAGATACATTTCTACAGACTGTCTGTGGAAAGTGACAAATAATTGATCTACACAGAAGCTGAAAGGCAACTACTAAAGCCACGGTCTTAAAATGTCTAAAAAAAACAGGCCCACCATTGTCACTGAATGACCAGCAGTCCTGCCATTAGCCAGGTTTTACTCTCCTACCCCACAGATCAAACTGGTGATGGGGTCTCCTCCTCTATCCTTATCAAGTTCAGGCTTCAATTTCACCAAAAGCAAAATGTACCCCCAGACAGGTCACAGCCCCCTTGGTAAGCTGAGGGCTTTCCTGGAATAAAGGCTTGCAGAATTGAAGGCATGCCTTGTTCTCCTCTCTCACCCTGGCATTTTGCTCATCTTGTGTCTTTACAGACCTGCCACTACCTACTGGCAGAGAGAGGCTACATCAGTAGCAGAAATTGCTGAGTAGGTATTAACATCACGCTACAGATAACAAGCTCTTGGGAATGATGGTAGAATCCCAAGAGCAGACTACGCAGATTTAATTGTT
Organism: Aphelocoma coerulescens; assembly: GCF_041296385.1. Lineage (NCBI taxonomy): Eukaryota > Metazoa > Chordata > Aves > Passeriformes > Corvidae > Aphelocoma > Aphelocoma coerulescens. Next base: position 8,928,933 of record NW_027184085.1, read on the forward strand.
CACGGAGTTCACTGCCCCCTTTTAAATACCTTTCTTCACTCAGGAGGAGATTTCCAAATACGATTTCCAAAGAACGACTGTAGTCAGAGCTTGTACAAAGAAGTGTATGTTCCTGCAGAGACAGTGCCAGCCAGAACATGCTCCCATATCCTGATAGGTCATCTTCCAGCTACAGCAGCACATCCCTCACCACCTCCATTTGGGAGCCTGTTCTGAATCACTGCTAGAGTTTCAGCCTGGCCTGGGATGGTAATAAAAATGTTCCTGTACCTCTGCATCACAGGCCTGACATGGGACAGGGAGGTGACAGGACAGAATCCCAATTAACTGAAGTATTAAGGGAGGCAATCTTTAGGCTACTGCTATAGATGACATGATAGCAGATCAGAAAAAGCTGTTTAAATAAAAGCAGCACTATCTGAAATAAGTAAATTTCAGGACTCATAGTACTGCAACATTACAAATCTCACATACTGTAAGCACTTAACGAAACATGTAGCTGGATAACCCCTGAGCTACATTACAATGACTATATATAAGCATGACATTTTCATTTTATAAGCTTTTTCTTTCTAGAAAGATGAGGTTTTTGTGTACTTGCACTACAAACCTAATATTATATTAATATACTATTTATAAGCCCTACAGGTATAGGCTTTCTTTTTGCTTTAGTTACTTTTCGTTTTCTGTTCTTAAATTTTTCCTCATTTTAGGGAGGTATCTTAGCAGGCAACACAACTTTCTTAAGATGAGATAGACAGTATTTTGCAAAAAAAAAGAAGATTTTATACTCACACTGAGCACTCATACTCTCTGCTGACTAAAATTACAGTTTGTTTTTTAAAAACTAAGTATCCACTAGATAATCTAATTTTTCAAAATTCTCCTCTAATGTTAAAAAAAGTATAGAAATGCATCTACTGTACCTTCAAAGTTTCTGAAAATTTTACAGTTCCAGGACTGGTGCAGATTTGGCATCTCAGCTAAAGAGCCAGCAGTATCACTGCAGGATTTGGCTGAACAAAATCCTTAGCTTGGCTGTCATCATCATAAGTAGAGCTACCAGCCTGAGGCCCCTGCTGGCAAGGAACCAGGCCAGGCACAATGCTTCAGGTTGAGATATAGGCACCACCAGCCCAGCTCCTCTGGAAAGAGCTCCCGCTTTTCATGTGGGCTGAAAACTGGGCAACTGAAATACTGTGTTCCTGCTGTTTTCAGAAAGTAAGCCAAAATCTCAGAAGTTTGTGTCAAAGCTCTACTGAAGCTGCTGCACTTTGACAGATGCATTTTCTTAGGAAAAGTTGTACTGGTGCCATGTAAGCAAAAGCACTTTTACTCTACTTTCATTTTTGTGCTGAGAACAAAAACCCCCTGCTTCGGTCTAGGAGAGCAATGTGTGATCCAACTCTGTCACCTGTCAGTTTGCCACCACATGCCAGCCAGGGCTTGGTGTATGCTAGAGACACGGGCTTGGAAGGGAACCATGTTCCAGCAGACTCAAGATACAACCCTACTGCACTGTGCTCAGTACACTTCATTTTAACAAAAATACTACAGGTTTGGCAAGAGTTTAGGTAATAATCCAAAACACAGATTTAAAAATCACAGGGAGAATGTGTGGTGAGACTCCAGTGCTGAAGAAAAGACGGGTCTACATACAACTACAGGGTCAGCCATTCTTATTTCAAAGGGAATTTTACTTCTTTTTCCTCTGCAGTTATCCTTACAGTGCAAGTTTCCCTTCATCTCTCCCTCCCTTCAATATCTACCACTGTAATGAGAATTTTCTGTTAGGAAACCTTCCCAGAAAAAAACTTGGGAGAAAACAAATCATCACAACAAATGCACCACCACCAACAGACCAGGAAAAATTGACTAGTTGGAAGTTAAGACATCAAATACCAACTCCATCAGCCAAGATTGCTACCTACCAAGTGTAAGCATCCCAGAAATAATGAATTTCAGGCCTCAACACATCCCTACAAACCCTGAAGTGACTTTATCTGAAAATAACTCACTATCCAGCAGCTAAGGAAGAGAGCCCTTTCTATGAGTGCAGAAGGATCACGACAGGTCGAGTTGGAGATGAACAGAATCTGAGCAGAACAGAGTTTCTGCAGTTGAGCTTGCATCATGTTGATAAGGATGATGTGACATTAAGCATTAGGAGTAAACAAAACACTAGGTAAATTAATTTATATTAATTTGAAAAGTCAGACATTTTTAGGACAGAAGCCAAATGTGACCAATATACAAGAATAGAAATGTGGATCAGAACAAATAGTCCCATTTTAATGAAAAGACATGAAATTAATGTGACCAAGTGCCACTTACCAGCCTGCCTTCTCTTCCATGATGTATATGTACAGAATTGTACCACAATATCAAAATACGTAGTGTAATGTGTCTCTCAAAAATGTGAAACACTGGGCCTCATCCCACCTGACAACTGGATGATGTTTAACCAGGTCAAACCAGGTTACCAGGTTCTGTATGCCATCCTGTCCATCTGCCCATAGCAACTCCGTCTCATTAAGTCTTGTGCTGAACCTTTCCTTTGGGTCTGCATCAGTTACCCAGCAGTTCTCAAAACACATTTGTTCACACAGAGTTCACACAGAGTCAAGCCAGCTTGCCTGACTTCACAATGCTTATCCAAACAGGCTATAAAGAGGAGGAAAATGACTGCCCACCTTATTAATTTCACATCACTGCATCCAATGTGAAGCATTGGAGGGCACATATGACAGACCTGGCCAACATGCAACCTGCAGGCCAAATGCTTCTCACCTCTGCAACATAATCACTCTCTGACTTGTTATCAGCAGAGAGAAACTTGCAGCAACCAGAGATGCTGGTAGGCTTTGTCCAGCCTGTACTAGTTGGGTGCTGCCCTTTGCCTTGCAATGGGAAGCCAATGCAGACCTTGGTGGGACAAGGCTGTCAAAGAGACAATGTTCCCCAACAAGACACATTTGGACTTCAAAGAAATTAGTTTGGCAAAAAGCCATGTCAGGTTCTCTGTCCCTGCTCTGTAATAAAGCACTGGTTATTGTCAGGATGTACAGTCAGTAGACACCAGATATTAATGCACTATCATCCCTGACAGACAGCTGATCAATAAACAGTGCAAGTGTCAGTGGCAGGTCTGGAGGCACAGGGGTTCAGAAAGGTTTCAGACTGCTTTCTAAGAAAGGTAGAGCTGCCACATGCCGAAGAGAAGCCAATCTTTTAATTCTGAAGATGGGCAGACCAGCAGGCCTGTCAGATGGTTTCCAGGCAGATCAGCAGCAGTTGTCCTGGAGTTCAGTATAAAGACATCAAAAGCTAAGATGACACTTTATTTGTGCAGACAAACAGACATTCAAAAAACTTGCATGCTGGTCAACAACACAAAGTTAAGAATTTTGAGCAAAGCTTAGCTTCACAAACCTCATTTCAGGACCTGTCACACACTGGCCAGCACTCAGAGGGAACAATGATTTCCTGGGACACCTTGTTCCCATTGGAACAGGATGAAAAAATATTTCATCTAGTGTTTACTCTATAAATCAAGCAAGGGACCTTCTTTGTTTGCTTTCAGCAGGGCATAATGTTTAGATACATTTTTTATATAGCTTTGGTAGCAAGTCACAATGACTTTTAGGTCCCACCTGAAAAACAAACTTTTACTTCAGCTTTTTGGATGTGGAAAAGAGTGACAGTTGCATCTCTCCCTGAGACCATTGGAACTGAAAGCTTTTAAACTGTAAGGAAGACAGTATGTCCTGAGATGATAAGGTTATTCTGTACTTTTGTGCTGATTTTGACAAGGGATAAAGTTCATTTTCTTCACAGTAGCTACTAGGGGCTGTGTTTTGGATTTGTGCTGAAAACAGTGTTTATAACACAGGGATGTTTTGGTTATTGGTGAGCAGCGCTTGCAGAATCAAGGCCTTTTCTGCTTCTCACCCCATCCCACCAGTCAGTAGCCTGGGGGTGCACAAGAGGTTGGGAGGGCACACAGACGGGACAGCTGACCCCAACTGACCACAGGGATATTGCATACCATAGGCTCAGCATATAAAGCTGGGGGAGAAGGACAAAGGGGGATGTTGGGAGGGATGGCATTTGTCTTCCCAAGTAGCGATCAGGGGTGATAGAACCCTCCCTGTTTTCCTGGGCATGGCTGAACACCTGCCTGCCCAAGAGATATGGTGGATGAATTCCTTGTTTTGCTTGGCTTGTGTGCATGGTTTTAGCTTTACTTATTAAACTGTCTTCATCTCAACCCACAAGTTTTCTCACTTTTACTTGTCTGATTCTCTCCCCCATCATGATGTGGGAGGGAAGTGAGCAAGTGGCTGTGAGAGATTTATTTGTTAACTGGGTTTAAACCACAACCTTTAAGTACATTATGGGAGGGAGAGTGACAGACAAATGGTAATTGTAATGGCACAAAGCAGTCGTATTGGCCAGAACTGTATTACCAAGCAAATTAATACGATAAACCCCAGAATTGCAAAGACTCTTGCAAGTATACAGTTTCTATCTGCAAAGTGCAGACCAGGAGCTACAAAGCAGAGGAAATCACCAGAAATACTGTACCAGACTGGTTACATCCCACTTCTGAGACCACTGTCAGCATTTCCATGCCTGTGGAAAAATCCTACACACCCAGTCACAGCAATAGACCCCCAAAGCCACAAGGTTTCACTATGAGCTCCAGTAGTTAGAAAAGAACTGACACCCTGAAGCACAGATTCTGAGTATTCTTTTAATGCAAGTGTTAAAGCCCTTTGTGAAAAATTTTTAATTCTTCCATGTCGAAGGAAACGTGTCTCCTAAGCTTACTATCTCTGCTGCACTATCCACTGCCCTATCCTGAGACAACAGGGTTGGACCAGAGAAGTTCTTTGGATTCTGCCTGGTTCATGTCCATGCAAACATGCATGTATTGCAAATTCCACTCTTCCACTATTATTATGGAGTTTCTAGAAAACACTTAGGAGTATTGTTTTGTCTGGCAACAGCTTTTTCAAACTTGCTACCTTCACTACTATTTCTGCAGTATCATGAATAAAGATGGCCATTCTTGTCACATTTGTTGTGTCTTCTTGATAAAAACACCAACAATAAGTAGGGCATGCAACAAGCTCACATCAGCTTGTATGGACAGTTTTTTAAGCCACTACAAAGGGTCAAAGCCAAAGAAACAACCAACGAATCAAAAAAAAACCCCAAAACCCTGCACCCAACCCAAACTAAGCATATTTTCAGAATTTGTGAACACTCCCACAATAAGAGAAATGTTTTTCTTGCCACTGAGGGATAATTTGAATCTGTAGACCTTGTAGAGCTTTCCTGTTCACAAGACATTTATTGTGTTCTCAACGTCTTACAAACACTAGCTGCAACAAGGAACCGAGGTAATGATTATATCAATGCTAAATAACGTATGGTTTGATATATTAGAAATCTCAGAAGCACTTCAGTGCTAGCATAAACCTGCCAATAACCTATCCTCACCTGCTGCCAAAAGGAACTGTGCAAATATTTCATTAAAGTTCTTTCCACCTCCCCAACATTTCATATGCCTGTCTCACACAATGAGATGCTGAGATGGGACTTGCTTACTCCAGGTGCCAAAGGGAATCAACACCTTGAGTGAGTGAGCCCGTTATCCAGCTTTCACTTTAATGCCAAGATAAACAGTATTTCAACAGGTCCCAGGTTACAAATAACATGCCTTCAGGCAGAGACTGAGGAACACAGGAGTAAGGAGAGGGGAACACCCAAGAGAACCTCTTTCAGGTAGAAAACAGAAACGGGCAAACACATTCAAGAGTTCTGTGGCAGGCAGATGGGGCACAACATGTACACAAACAAGCCTGCGGCATTGGAGCAATGCAGCTACTCGCTCATAAGAAGCCTTGCACTATTTGATGATGGTCTAGCATCTCCTCTGGCTGCCAGCCAGCTGGCCTTCCTTCATAACTCATTTCAGAAGCTATCAAAAGCCCAGAACCGCTCTACCTGCCCACTTACACATCTGCAAAGTTCTGTGAGCCTGCAGACTTCCTTCTCTGCAAAGATTCCCCAGGGTCCCATGTAGTAGGGTAACCATTATGTCAGGCTCTTCAGAGCTCATTAATTGAGAATAATTGTGTCTATGACATGAAAAAGCATCCTGATATGAAAAACACATGCCGTGGAACAGCATCAAACCCTCACAGATTGCTTTCTTTACGCAAAGAATTTTCTGCGAGCAAAGCTAATTTGACAAGAAATGGTTCTTTTCAGAACATCTGGTCTTCACACAGGATGAGCATCTCCTCACTGCAGCCTAGTGTCCAGAGCAGTGGCTACAAAACCATCCTCGGAGAAGGTCCTGCGGCTTCACACCGCGGGGAACTTCACACCTAGCCCGTGCAGCTCTGCTGTCCCCAGGGAGCGTCGCTCCCCGCAGCTCCCAGCCCGGGCTGGGCACGAACACCGCCCGATTCCTGCTTAGACCTCACCTATCTTGTAGAAGTCAATTAAAAGCCCACCCGTCCTCAGCGCCTCCCGTTGCTCCGACCGGGCTCCCCAGTTCCTCCGCCCTTCTCACCCGTCCCCGGGACATTCCCGCGGCCGGCGGTGGGAGAACACCCCGGGATGCTCCGGGAGGAGCGGCGTTCCCACCGCGGCAGGAGCGGAGCCGCTCGCCCACCCCCGCCCGCTTCTGCTACCGACGGCGCTCGGGGACACAACGGGGGAGGAGGAGGAGAACGAGGAGAAGAGGACGGGGCGGCAGGATAAGAGGATGGCCCGGGATGACACAGCAGCAGCCCCGGGCCCGCCGGGGATGGCGGCGGCGGCAGCGCCCAGGACGCCCCGTTATATAACGGCGACACCGCCGCGCCCGCAGCGCCGACACCCGGGGGCGTGTCCGCGACCCCCTCGGCACCGGGGTCATTTCAACCCGGGCACAGCGCGGCCCCGCCCGCCCGCCCCTCACCAGCGGCTGCATCTCGGCGCGCACGGCGGGCACCTGGAACCGGTCTATCTCCTCCATCATGGTGGCGGCGGCGCCGGGCGCGGCGGGCGGAGCGCGGAGAGCAGGGCGGGCGGGCGCGGGCGGCTCCTCAGGCGCCGAGCGGGGACAGCGACAGCGACAATGACAACGACACCGCCCGCGGCTGCGGCTGCCTCATCGCCGCCGCCGCCGTGACTCAGCCGCGCCGCTTCCGGGTCCGGCCGCAGCCCCGCCCCTATCTGAATATTCATGAGAAGGGCGGAGCCCACTGTCACTCGTTCAGGGCCCGGATGCTGGGTTCCGCTGCCCCGCCCCTTTTGAATATTCATGAAGGGCCGGGGCGCTGTCTTATCGTTCGGTGCTCGAACGCTGTTCTCCCTGCGGCCACGCCCTTTTTGAATATTCATCAAGAGGGCGTGACCGATAACACTGTTTTTGGCCTGGTCGCTCCGTTCTCCGAGGGCCGCCCCTCATTAAATATTCATGAAGCGGGCGCGGCCTGTATCACCGGTTCGCGGTTCAGCCACCCCGTTCCCCGTGACCCCGCCCCTCATTTGAATATTCATCAACGGGCGGGGCCCGCTGTCACTCGTTCTGGGCCGCGGCGCTCGGTTTCCAGCGGCTGCTGGGATGTACCATTCCCTGCCTCGAGGGTAGAGCGGGGGGGTTGGGAGAATGGCCGGGTCCGCCCACCGCTTCCGGCGCGTTGCCATGGCTGCCGCCATCAACTTCCGGCGTGCCGGGTTGGCGCGGGGTTGCGGCGAGGGGCGGCGAGGGGCGGCGAGGGGTGGCCGCTGCACTGAGGGACGGCCATGCCCCCCAAGGCGGCCGACAAGCGCCGGCAGGTAAGGGCTTGCCGCACTCCCGTGGTGGCAGCGCCGGGGTGACGTCACTGCAGGCACAGTGACGTCACACCCGAATGGCGTCGCTGGGGCGCCTCGTGCAGCGGGAGGCGGCGGCCCACAAGAGGGAACGTCGCTGTGCAGCCCCGCTCTGGCTCTGTTGCCTTCGGCTCCTGCTCTGAGCTCTATCCATGGTGTGACACCAGCAGTGACGTCGCCATTCCCCAAACCGCCACCCATGACGTCATAGTGTGCAGCGCAGACCTTTTCCTCCGGGTTCACAGAATCACAGAATTGTCGGGGTTGGAAGGGACCCCTGGAGATCACCCAGTCCAACCCCCTGCCAAGGCAGGGTCACCTGGAGCAGTGACACAGGAACATGTCCAGGTGGTGGTTGGATGTCTCCAGAGAGGGAGACTCCAGGACCTCCCTGGGCAGCTGTTCCAGCGCTCTGCCACCCTCAACATAAAGAAGTCCTTCCTCATGTTGAGATGCAGCTTCTTCTGTTTTAGTTTATGGACACGGCTCCTTGTCCTGTCACTGGGCACTATGGAAAAGGGTCCAGCACCATCCCCTTGGCACCCACCTTTAAGATATTTATATACATTAATGAGATCCCCTCTCAGTCTTCTGTTCTCCAGACCGAACAGGCCCAGCAGTGCATGAGGACATGCAGTGTTTCCTCATAAAAGAGATGCTCCAGGCCCCAAATCATCTTTGTGGCCTCCGTTGGACCTTCTCCAGTAGCTCCTTGTTTTTCTCGTGCTGAGGAGCCCAGAACGAGACACAGCACTCTGGATGTGCCCTCAGCTAGGGTGAAGTGGAGGCAGGGGATCACCTCCCTTGACCTGCTGGCCATACCATTCCCTGTGCACCCCAGGATACCGTTGGCCCTCCTGGCACACTGTGCGCTGAATAGTCACCTTCTCACACCCAGGTCCTGCTAAGCAGAGCTGAGGGGTTCAACTGAGAACTCAGGTTGCCCCACAGAGCTGTAACCCACAGGGCTGGGTGTGGCAGTGGAGTCAGCACAGCCCCTCTTGACCCTGCTGACTGCCTATCTGCATCATGCACGTGTCACTCTGTCCCTTCACTTGCCTGTGACACCCTGAGAGTTCTGTAGCATTTCACAGCTGTTCAAACCAGCATGTCCCAAAGCTGCAGCGCCCCTCACTCTGTTACCATTCTGTTCAATCCTTTGAGACCACAGAATTCTCAGATACCATTGCCGGGCCGTTTCATCACGCTTCCAGTGTACAACACCCCTTCCAAGGCAGGTTCTAGTGCACTCAAGGTGTCTCCAGGATCTCCCTGGACACTGTGCAGGCAGGATTAAATCATTTTTCTTACAAAGCTTTAAAAAATTATTTTAGTTATAGCCAGCTGTAAGTTTTGTCTCTTTCCTTTTGCTTTGCTATTTGGTCTTTGCTCAACTCAAGCAATGAAGAGGAGTAATTTGCTACCCTTCCTGGCCCTAACCCTACTGTGCTGTAGCATCTGTGTCTGTGAAACCTCACTGTATTCCTTTGGGCTCTGTGTAGACATGTCTGCATGCATCCACTATTAGGATGGAAAACTTAGATTAATTCCTGGATCTTGTCTACTACTGGACTATCAACATGTTTGATTTAAAAGCAGATGGTGGCCTAGCTGATAAAACACTTTCGTTAACATGTTTAGATCAATCCCAATGTACTTGATGTGGCAAGAGGGTTACCAGGCATGTGAGCAAGAGTGAGAGGATCACTTTGACATTTCTAATCCTCTACTAAGTACTAATAAGTAGCAAGATACAAAGGGCTTTATTAAGTCTTCAAAGGGCACAAACTCAGAACCAAAACCCACATCCAGTCCTTGACAATGAAGATGTTTATGCTAAAATGGTAAAAAAACCATTAACAAGGATGCAAACTAAATGATGCAAACTAAGGGATGAAGTGCTTGCTCTGAATTTCAATTTCTTTTATTTTCAGAATTTCCACAAAAATATTTTCAATAATTTTCAGCAGCCATTATTTCAAATACTCCAAAATGGAGAGGCTTTGCTTGACATATTATTTGAAAAACTTAATTAATGTGCTATAAAGGCATTCCTTTTATTTTAAAGCTCTTGAAACATCATAAGCTGTTTAGACTCTGAGGATATTTGGCTTTTCACATAGCTTTCATCACAATAACTTAAAAGACAATAATTTTAACTTGTCCTGTATTACATTTCCTATATTTGCCTTGAGCTTGTTAAACCTGATTGCTGTTTCACATCCCTTTATCTGCTAGAATATTCTTGCAGTGGGGGAATTGTGTGGCTGACTGGCTGGCTCTGAGTCCAGAGGCTTTGCCTCATTTTCCCTGACTCAGAATACAGATGGATCTCAGTGGCTGTGGGTGTCTGGGGGGGTGAATACCTTTGCACTACTCGCTGCCCAGCCAGGGCCTTATGTTTGATATCTACTGGGCCATAGTGCCCACTGTGAAACTAACTGATTAATCAAGGTTTAGATTCTAGTTCCTGACAAGAATTCTTATATAGTATTATGCTCTATTCACCTGTCTCTCTGCTTTTTATTTCTCTGTTTCTTATACATTGCTTTATTCTGCTCTGCCTCTTAGGTTTTTTACTGCTGACTGCTTTCACTTTGAAAATTTTCTTCCTGAGACTGTTCTCAAAGCTGAGATACTTAACTGTGCACCTATCCCCTTTTACTGTGTCCCACTTCCAGTTCCTCCTCTCCTTTCACAACTCCATGTTCTTCAAGTGCATTGTGATAAATTCTTATTTTTTTCTTCTTCTCCCTTATGTGGGGGTTGTCTGCTCTTATTCTGTGCTTATCTTGTATCTGCCTTCTCCTCTAACGTCAGTTTCTTGCTTTATTTCACTCTTTTTTTTTCTTTATCCTGGTGACTTCTGCCTCCAGCTCAGTCTCCAGCCACCTGATGGGTGAAAATATGTCAGAGTTGGGTTGACCATAACAACTAAAGTCTGTGGCCCTTCAGATGAATCGATTGACTATAGCCTTATTTATTAATGTCTTTGGGCTTTTGTATGTTTGCATACATTTATAAGAAATTTCAATGTTTCAATGTTCAAAGTCGTAAAATAGTGTTGTATTTGTGATCTTTGTGCTCCCAATGCAGCCTTGGAAATAGCGCCTATGTATGTTCTGTACTTCAATAGCACCAGTCCTTTCAGATCTGAAATATGTTATGCACAATTGAGCTCAACACCTTCTTGTGGGGATGTGAAATTATGGAAAGGCATAAGCCAACTTTCCTGCATCAGGCTGAAGGGAATGAGTGCATCAAATTCTCAGCTTCCCTGAAAAATGAGGTCTTGAGCATGGCAAACAAGACACTCAGAAGTGGGGTATTTGTTAAAAGCACTGAGGTGTGTGGCATGTGCATGGACACGCAGAACGTGGCAGGGCAGGGATCAGCATCCTGTTGGTCTTGTGTCAGTCCCATGTGTGGTCCTGGGTAATGAGAGAAAGTGGCCAGTGATTTTGAGATTGTTATTTTGAACATGTGTGTCAGATTGGAAGTGTTTGTTCCAGATTTCGGTGCCTTTGCTATGTAGCTCAAGGAAAAGCCCTGAGTGACCAGTGTAGAGCACGCTGTGCTAATGTGTACCTCTGTGGCTGCACCCACCTCAAAGAGAAGCAAGATCTTGTTATGGCTCTTTAGCAGACATTGCACACATTTAGCATTTAAAATACAAAACCAGACTGTTCAATCTTATCAGTTAGGGCTAACCCCACTGTCAGGAACAGATCACTTAAGCAGTGTTAAGAAGGAGTCTGAATTAGGACAGTGAGACATTTCTTGTTACCCTTGTGGTCTTAAACCTACTGACATGGAAACAGCTTCTTTGCTGTGCAGCAAGTCATAAAAGAAGCAAATAGACCCCTTCCCCAAATACAGAAACAATCAGACACAGTTTACTTTTTTTGTATTTTCTTTTTTTTTTTTTTTCTTCCCTTGAAAAGGCTTTTAAGGTGCTTACTTGTTCTTTAACATGCATTAAACCATCCACAGAATATAAAATAAACATTCCATTTAGTGTAGCTCAGAAAACATTGTAGAATGTATTGGCAAATAGTGCTTAAATTGGCATCCCTAGTGTGTGCAAATAAATACCTGCTGCAGGGCAGGCTAGAAGTGACTTTTTTCCATGCTGTGATTTCTTGTGCCTTGTCCCAGCTGGTGGTTTACTATGGAGTTTACTAATATTCAAAACAGGAATAAAAAGCTAGCAGGAAACTTATTAAATAGTTTTACAGGAATGCCAGGCTTAGCTCTCATACTGTCTCTACCTCTTTCTTTTAGAATCCAGCAGGCACATTACTACATTACAACTACGTTATATGTTTCCCACCATTCTGGTTAATCTCTGTACTGTGCTGCAGAGGAAGTGGGCTGCAGGAACGTCTCTTTAATGATAATAAAAAAATATAGTTTGGGTTTGTCATTTGCCCTGGTGAGTGTTTCATTAATATGTAATCAATTTTCAGCTCTTGGAAAATTTGCTTAATATGAGCTGACACTTCAGCTTGGCAGGGTGACCAACCTGCATCCTCCCTGCCACTGAGTTCTCTGGATCTGCAAATCCAGGATTATTTGTCCAAATTTATGCTTTAAGCATAGGGAGAAATTTCTCATTCCTTAAGGAGTCCCTGAATAGTGGTGTCTGGCTCCTCACCGTACAGTGACCCATTGCAAGACCTAGTCTGAAAAGGACAGTTTAATCTGGCAGTATGGGAGAAGGATGTACCAGCCAGCAAAGGCCGTAGTGACAACCCTTATCCTGGATGGCAGCACAGCACAAGAGGTAACAATGACTGCATCTCCTACTTGGATGGTCAGGGCAGGCCCAGGATCTGAACCAGAGGAATAGGCACATTTTTCCTGAAGGCTTTCTGCGGTCACTAATTCAGGATTCAAACCGATTCTTAAATGAACACTGGCTCTTGAGAGTAAATCTCTGCTTCCTAGGTCACCAGAATGATTTATTTACCACCGGAATTGCCACTGACAAGTCAGAGGTTTTGTGCAGCAGATGATGAAATGGCTGAAAAGTAGGGCTCTAGAAAAAAACAGCTCAAAAGGAAACAGACTTGGAAAAAACTTCAGAGCTTTTGCTATTCAGTGAAGAATACCAAATAGCAATAGGCACTGATAGTCCTGTCTGGTTTGTATAAATTCATTTAATGAGTCTCAGATCAGCAGTTAGTGACTGTCATGTCACCAACAAAAGGGAGAGTAATGTGAAAAAACATGCAGATAGAGTGAGCTAGAAGAACAAGACTGAATGCATGGTTGAGTGTGATTTTTTATTTTCTTCATTGCAGGGTAATCTGGTGACATGTTACTAGGGTGTTGAGGGCAAAACTTCTAAACACTGCACATCTTTGATGGTTGCCCTCCCCTTCTTTTTCTTTTTGGATGCAGAAATATGATCACTCTTATGAAATGCCAGCCTGGTAGTGCTTTCTTTTAAAACTTTTTTTCATATATTCAGTGGTCTTTAGAAAGTAGCCAATAGTTTCTTCTTATTTTTGTTTTCCTATTTTATGATTACAAAAGATTTAAGTATATATTACCCAGACATCCTACCCAAAATACAGTTGGAAATGCTTGTTGGATTGCTCATCAGCAGGACAACTCTCTGCTGAAGTACTTGATTTTGCAGCTATTTGTACCTCTCAGTGGCTTGTTTGCAATAAAGGGAGCTGTGAGGAGGGAAAGGAATATTAAATGGCATTTAAAACATCACTTTTCGTCTGTTCCATCTGTTTCATCTGTTTCATCACTTTTCATTTTTATCATCCTGTTGGATTATGGTATCTTTTCTGTAGTCAATAGTTAAGTTGTCTTGTAGCATAGCAGATGTCTGGCCCAGGGAAGAATTCCTAGGTGCGTCTATCATTCGCACCCTGGAAGAAGGATCCAGAAAGAAACAATCACTTGGGTCTTCTGTAGCCTTAAAACATGATTGGCCTCTATGAATTCTGACTCTGGCATTTTTCTCTGGCGTGCCTGAGCACCTCCCGGAGTTGTCAGAGTTATGATGGTGAGCTGGAGGTGAGAAAGTCCTTAATGCCTCCTGCCAGTTCCTTAGCAAAAATGTCTCGTTTTTCCTAATATAAATTCCTCTTCCTGTTAATTAATACTACTATTAAAGCCAGGGATAGCAGCACATTTATTAGGAAGATCTATGAGGACTGTTGATTTTTTTTTTTTTGGTAGCAGAACCGTCTTTATCTAGAATTTGCTAAAATGTAACTATTTGGATTGAATAGTCCTTTGTCAGATGTCTGACTTATGCTATGGATTACAAAAAGCCCCTACCACTGAACAATATAAACCAATAAACTATAAACCTGGGAGGACTGAAGGGAGGCAGGAAACCTACAAAAACAAAGTATGTGATTATGGAATTAAGCTGTGTATCATAATGCCTGTGTCCAATGGGATGAATTGAATGTTTCCCCGGCAACCTTAATTCTCACATTTTCTAAGTTCTGAATGCTTCTCTTTGAGATGTTAATAATAGTCTGTTAACTTTTTTTCCCCCTTTAGCTAATGCACTACACAAAAATGTTCTTGAATTTTAAACATGCATATGAAGGCAAGTTATTGTTAACATCTTACAAGTGAATATACAATCATTATGTTGATTCACAGTTATAGTTTATTTTTTATTTGTATTGCAGATGTGTTCGTGACCTCTTCCCTATTGTACAAACACTGTGTGATGTATTTTAAGTAGCTGTCAGAACAAAAGGATTACATTTTTTTCATAGTTTATGGGTAGTGCATTGTTACAGTAAAAAGAAGAATCAGGAAGCAGTAACAATAATTCTGAGCCATGGTGGCAGGACACAAACTACCTAGGTGGTATTGAGGACTCTTTACAGCTAATGTGGCAGAGAGAAGTTTTAAAGTAATGTATGAAAAAGGACAATGTGCTGGCTTTGGAAAGATTTACAGGGAGCAGGAGCTTGCAAAAAAAACCCAGGTAAAGAACAAAGTGCAGATACACCAATAAAAAGGGATGTCAGGACTGCCCTTTTCATCAAGTGGCACAGCAGTACTGTCTGTGCTATTATCTGAATTAGGAGTCAAAGATTTCATATTCTTGACTTAATGTTTGCTCCCCAACTTGCTTCTTGTAATAGTTTTAAACAGACCTACTAGTTTTGATGACCTTCACCGACTGCTAATATTGTCAAAATACTAGGATCTCATCTTCCTTCATTTTATTTTTTTCATGTTTGTGCCACCTTTCAGCTGGGTTCCAAAAGTTGGAGATATTTCGGGATGAACTTTCTGCAGTATAGACAGCAGTAGCAGGAATGATGCTTGCAGAGCAAAGTATGTCTTCTGCTTTTTATGCTGACTTCTTTAGAGTACTGAGTCAAGTGGAGTTACAGTCTCTACCTTCACCTGCAAGAGTCCAGAATATCCAACAAATAAGACATTCAACTTTTGTTGTTGTTGAAGTAGGTCTCTGTGTTTGAGGGATGTTTCATCTGGGCAGGAGACAAGAGTTTTGCTGAATGACCCCAGAATAAGCTAAGGACCAGCTCCTTCCTAGACTGCTTCAGGTATGGCTGTCCTATCTTTGTGGAGCACACATGGAAGAACGCCCCAGGCCCACACTGATCTCTGTGTGCTGGGTCCCATCCTCCCACTTCAGGCTTAGCACGACTTTGGAGTGGGCTGTGTCCATACTGTGCAGCATTTGGCCAAGCATCTGTGTGGTAACAAAGTAGTTCTAAAGCATAACTGTTCAGGTTGGAGAGAGTGGTTGGAGCTTCTTTAGTTCAAAATACCAGAAATAATTAGTATAATTTTTTAACTTTCCTGTCAGTCATGTGCTTGCTCCCTGCTGTAGGGAACTACTTTGCTTAGTTCCAAGGAGCCCCAAAGCAAGCTGTCGCAGTCAGCAAGTAGAGGCTGGTAGGAAAGCAGGCATGAGACGTGGAGAAGGCTGGTAAATCTCACTGACAGATGCAATGAAACCTCTTCCTTGAACACCCTCTCTCAGTCATACACAACAGCCATCCTTTGATAAAGGTTAAAAACATGCATAGGGTCAAAGTTAAGACTTTCAGAGCCTGGTTTTGTATTTTGCAATAGTCTGTCAACTTTGTTGCACTCAAAATCTTGTATATGGGCAAAGAGAAGGCACAACTTATAAAACTAAAAATTTCATGTCAGTGTGACTGAAATTTTAGTCTAAATATTATCATCAGTCCGGATGTCTTCATTATAGAAAATAAGAAATATTTCTGTGCAAAAAAAAATTCATTAATAGTGATAATGCGGTTAAAGTTGTTGCATGCAAGCTTCCCAGTTTCTACCTCTTTTCTGGTATTGTGCTCACATTTCTTCTGTTCTTCTGGTTCCTAAAGTTGATGGTTTAATTTTACTGTTGGTGGTGGTGTTGGTGGGGATGTTACGACAAGTTGTCACCTGGACACCTTCATTGGGGATGATAAGATGTCCATTTTGATGGTTTCTTCTTCACGTGGAGTTTCTTTTATATGTTAGCTAATCTATTTTCGCAGGTTTCCCTTTCTCCATTGGTCTGGCGTTCCACACTACACTCAGTGTTAGTGCATATGATGCTTTTTCAGTGTGATAGATATTTTTTCTTTGTTTTCTTTGCTGCCCCTAAACCAGGTTTTGTTCAGTTTCCTTGTCTGCCAATTTGCAGTTCTCTAACTGCAGTGGTGAGATGCTTTCAGCGGAGTCTCCGATGTCAAGATTGTGCCCCATGTCTTATCATCCCCTGCCTGTACTCCTCCATGTCATGTCCTGGGTCTCCTCAGGGTCGCTCTATCATACCAGGCCTGTACTGTATCATTAAATTACTATCATAAAACCAGCATAGTACTGTACAAAGACGAAAGAAATAGAGCCAGCTAGCCACAGGTCCCTGGTTGATTAGAAAAATTGTTCATGTTCCATTCTACATACCCTTTATGGTATGGGAAGCAGGTCAGGGTTTGTGCTGCTTCCTTCCAGTGCACTCATAGCTCTAGCTTTTCTTTAGTCTCACTTTTGGATTTTAACACTGTTGCAGATATTTATTCACAGGTGTCTCTTCGGATTATGTTAATTCAAATCTGTGCAACTGCTAAAGCCAATTATCCTCAGATTGCCTTGTCAATGCCTTTGCTAATGGATAAATGCTTTTGTAGACCCACTTACAAAGGGTAATCGTAAGTAGACTTTGTTTCATGTTTAAAATTAAGAATTTGGTTTCAATTTGGATCTGAATAAAATTCTGCTCTGAAAATCTGTTTCAGTCACATCTAATTCACACATAGCAGGATCCTTGTCAGAGAGAATCCCCTGTTGCCCATTGCCAAGCAATCACATAGGGGAGACAGGCCAGCTGGGTGATCCAGTGTTCTCAGTAGTGGTTGTGACACAGGAGCTCTTGGCCTCTCTGCTCTGCAATCAGCCCACTATAGTGGGACTATAAAGAAAATATTGTAACTTTTATTTTCTCTACCTGCATCATAAAAATTTGTATTTCAAAGTGAGGCACATTTTCTAAGCATAGAAATGTATTGTTCTGCTCATTTTTCATCGTTTTTAATATGTATCTTCTGCAATAAAGATAATCCCAAATGCCTTGTTAGTAACAGCAGTTTTATATGTTTTAGCTTGTACAAAGAGAAATAACACAGAGACACCATCTCACATCTTTGCTGCACTTTGTTCTCCTCTGAAAATATTTCTTTTCTGAATTCTTATTGTCAAGACTTAACAAGTAGTGGGGCTTGACAAACAATGCTTGGGTTTCTGGGTCAAAGTCTTTATGGCTGCTTAATTGTTTAATACATAGGAAGTAGGTGGTGGAAATGAATATTAAATTTTCATAATTAAGGGGAATCATGAGAGGAGTGTAGGAATCTCTGTAGAGGCTTGTGCTCCTGAAAGTGTTCATAAGACATATGGAAAAGAAGAGGAAGAATAGATATTGTAATAAAGCTGGCCTTTCTAGAAGAACTAGGAAAACCAGATGAGAGAAACAATTAGCTGACTTAAAAAGCAAGCACCGATTCTGTGCATTACCATGTAGTTGTACCACAGGAGTCCTTGCTGTGGAAGTTGTGTGTGTTAAAAATGTGCATGGATTCCAAAATGACAGAATAAATTTGTGGAGAAAAAGGTTCAGTGATATGAAATAAAAAGGATAGCATTCCTGGTTCAAGTCCCTGTGGCAAGCTGAGAGGGCATCCTGGAGAGAATAAAATAGATACCTTCTTTTAAATAGTGTTGGTGAGAGATACTTGGCTAGGTGGACCTTTGATCTGAGCTGAAAGGCACTCTCTAATGTTCTTCTGAAGAAAATCAATCAGACCATGGGAGCTTGCTCTCCCACCCCTTCTTTTTCCTTGCCTCTTGTCTAGTACCCCTTCTTTTCTCTCCCAAAGTGCAACACTTTTTTCCAAGTAACTCTGCTTTTTTCATCCATACCATCAAACGTTATTTGTGATCCATCCTGAAACTGTTCTTGCCAAGGTTTCTAATGTTGTTTCCTTTGCTTGATTTATCAGCTCTCTCTCTTCCTTCAGGGTTCATGGTCCTGTCTATCCCTCAGCGTCTCCTCAAAAAGATCCTCTTCATTTCCTTTCCCACTTTCTGTTAAATTTTCACAAAGCTTTGCCACTGGTGCCCTTCTGTTTTAACTCTGGGTAGGATAGTCTCCCATTATAAGACACCCTATAAACAACTATTTGTTTTCCTTAAAGCTTGTCATAACAAATTTTCTGTGCTTTCATGTGTGCAGGGCGGTTGATAGTGGTTAATTTCCCAGCTGATCATCAGTGTTTTCTATGTTTTTTCAGTGCTGATGTCTTTGCGGGTGTGGATCTACTGTCTTTGGGCTCCCTGTGCCATGCAATCATTTGGGACAGGAGCAGCTTCTTAGTGTGTTTGACCAAGGCACTAAAATGTGTGTATGACATTTGGGTGTGTATCACAGACAGGCAGTAACTAGGACAGAGCCTGGCATTTCTTCATGCTGATAAACTGCTGTCTTGTGTTGTGAAAGTGACTGTCTTTCCTTCAGATAATTTATAGACAGAATGCTGGCATACTCAGCTTTTAAAACATACCATTGGAGCAAACATCAAACTTTTATTCTGCTTTGGCTAAATTAGGAAAAAAAATGCTTTGACTGTTTACATTGGATGTGTTCTCACTTCAGGGTCAAGGTGGACCTTCAGGAGGAAAGGCAGGAAAAGCTGGTAAAGCTGGACGTAAAAGACGGGTAAGATTCTCAAGTCTTAAAAAATGCTTTTTACTTTTTTTAGCTATGAGATGCAAAAAGGATTTAGTCTGAACAATGAGGGTTTTTTAACAAAATTGGTAGAATATCAACTGATTTAGCAGTAAAAGGTTGCTGTAGTTTCCACTGAGAAGGAAAATAAACCAGCAAGTTAGGATGAAAAATACCACCTAGAACAAAGGCACAATTTAGGTAAAATGCAATATGAAAAGATTAAAATAAAATGTTTGGGGTGTGAATTCCAAAATACAAGCTGACTCAGAAAGTGAGAAAACAGCCTGCTTACTTTAGAAAATTTGAAGTATAGCCCACATTCACTTAACAAAGAAGTACAAGCATTAGAGAAAATAGCATTTACTTTTTTGACTCATGAGAATGTTTTTACTTTTGGGCAAAGAAATGATTAGAATACCCTGATTTAATCTACCTTCCTCTTATTTAGCTCCATTGACATGGATGGAAGAACAGTCTACATGCATTTAAACAGGAATGTTGATAAACAGCTTTTCACTTCTTGGGAGAAATCACAGTCTCGTTAAATGTTCCTCTTTTCACCATTTAAAAATGGAAAGTTATTTACTTTTAAATGGAAATCATATATAAAAATGTTAAAACCACAATACTTCGTATCTGATTCACTAGGGAAAACAGCCACTGAACTAACTGGCATCGAATTGTGTATGATAAATGTCCTACAATCAGGTGTTCATGTGGGGAGCATTAAATCACAAACAACTGTTCTGCCATCATCATCTCTGGTGCACCAGAACGCCTGACCTTCCTTACAGTTTGCATCATTTAGGCTCCCTTGGGGAAAAAAATAAGGCTGCAGCCTGTGACTTTCCCTTGGCGCTTATGCAAAATTCTCTGTTGCTTTCAGCCACTGCACATTTTGACACAGTGTTGTGCTTTTTAGCTTCGTGGTGCTCTGCCCATAGCAAAGCATTGCTGGGTCCAGCCTCTATAACTGCAGCCAAAAGCTGTACTTATGCCTTGGACTCATCCTCAGCTTTGTATGGCTATAAAGTTAGCAGGCCTGAGAGAACTGTATTTACAAGAATGATTGATTTATTTTAAATCAACTCATTACACATTTTGAACTTAAGGGAGAAATTTTGCCTGAAGCAGTGAAGCACTTTAATCAGCAGCTCTGTGTTCTGACAGTTGTTTCTGTAAGGACAATTAATTGAAATGCATTCCTGCAGTGATTAATTTTCTTTTTAATGACCTTTTATCATGACATCAACCCAATGCTAGCACAGGGAGAACAGCAGTCTGTTTTTGGGAGAATGGAGACATGCTGGCCTTTGCAAGAAATTGGTTAACATTCCTTCAGGAGCCACATCCCTGCAGCTTTGTATTTTGAACTAAATTCTAAGAGCAGCTTATAGAATAACACATCAGGAGTAATTGCAGGTTCTTGGCTTGTGCCCTTGAGCAGTCCTTAAGTCCTATAATACCCTTGGGTATTATGTAGCAAGGGAAACAGAATTGCCAAGTTTTAAACTGAGATTGAAGGGGAATTGCTTGAGTTTTGTTATTGGAGTTAATCCAGTTTTGTGACAGGGCAGAAATTATCTTCAGACTGCAGCTCCTCCAACCCCCTGAACTCTTGCTGGCAAGTTTAGCCATATGAAAATCTTCAGATTTTGGCCTGCCATTTGTGTTCTTCTGCTCTGCTCAAGGCAAAAATGGGTGGGGGAATGTTGTTTTTATCTCTTTGCTCTGTGCCTCAAAAAGTGCTTTGGCAAGGAGCAAAACAGTCACAGTCTTGTTGTATTGCTGAGCTTGTCATTCTTGTTCTAGGATGAAGATGACTCCCCTGAAATTGGAGACGACTGGTTGACAGCAAGGGCTGGAGTCAGATCCCCAGATCAGCTGGAGCTGACTGAAGTTGTGAGTAAAGCAGTGCCTGTGCTGTCATGAGATATGTACAAAACTCTACAAGCAGAAGCCTACCCCTTGGTTTTGGAGGAAATTCTGCAAGAGTAAAACTCCAGTACTTGCTGAAGTACAGTGTCTGCAGTACCAACTGAAATGCCTTCCAAAGGAGAACATGGAGAGTGTGCTTTGAAATCCATTTCTGGTCTTGAAACACTAACTGCCTGGAGGTGATCCAAAAGGGAAAATGCGGCTGGGGCTTTACTCAGTTAAGGAGGACCCAGAGCCAACCCTGAGCTTTACAGGTGCCTGTGTGCGATACACAGGACAGGGAAGTGTCCTACAATTTTATTGCGATTTCTTCCAGATAGATTCAGTAGCATTGCAGTTGGTCACCCTTCCAACTGCAGTTGTTTCTCTCTGTTCACTCCCTTATAAAACTCTAGCATTGTTCCCTGCCCTTCAACTATCTGTGAAAGGGAGGCTTTATGTACTTCCCCCAACTCAGGGAGTAAAATTAGTTAACAGCAGTACTTTTCTTTGTTCACAGTGGTCAATCCTGAAAGCACTGCTACTGAGCTTATTGTTTATTTTTGGACATTGTAAATTTTGAAGACACAAGTTGTCTATCTCACCCTATAGAATGCAGCTAGCATTTTTCAAGTGCTAGCATGTCTTAGATAAGATATAACATCGAGAAAGCCCACTGAAATACTGTGGTAGGAAGCAGGATGACTGTTCTGGATTCCACTCTGAGCCAGGTTGGCCCCAAGCACTGTTCTTGTGGTGGCATCAGCTGCATATGAGGTATCTGCAACAAACTGAACATCACAGAACTGAGCATGAACACCGTGTTGCTGTACATTGTATTAGTAGTGAAGTTTTATTTACAATACTATTTTGTTTCCATTCCAAAGGAATTAAAAAAGGAAATTACACGTACCTTGACAGCTAAAAATCCCCATATTCCCCGGGATATCGTCAGATACAACTTTAAAGTAAGTGTGACATGACCCATAAAACCAGAATTTTTTGCAATTAATTGGTTTTGTGTTTTCCTTTGATTTATAACCAGGTAAATTTTCTTTCAATGTGGCTACATCTTGTTACATATGTACTGACAATGGTTCTTAAAGGGTTTTTGTAAAGGGTAAAAGTCTAAAAGCATGGATGTATTTATTTAGAAGTAGGATATCACAATTCCAGAACAAGATCTGTCAGTGAATGTAGTTAATGCAGTTAATCTCAGGTAGTAACTTTTCCCATCCTGTGGTGGTTAAAGCACATAAGGCAAGGCTTTTCTCAGTCAGTAAGAGCTATGCCTCAGTATCCACACATGAAGGTTGAATTATAGGAGAGCTCAGAAATGTGTTTTGTGAAATCACTGACCAGCTTTATTCATGATGAATAGGAGTGAGCAACAGACAACCACAAGACATCCAAGAGTCACACCTTCAAATTTGTGTGTGCAGGGGACACACTTCATTACCCTGGAGCAGCCTTCTTCCCCTACCAACACAGGCAGTCACACGGGAAGGGTGAAGTGGTGCCTTTGCCTCCCACTCCTCCCAGGGAAGGATTACATACCCTGAAAGAAAGGGCATGGGGACAGCTCCTCCCACTCTGGCATTGAATTAGCCCCAACTTCAGGCAGGTGTTGTGGTTTAATCCCGGCTGGCCACTAAGCCCCACACAGCCACTCACTGACTCTCCCATGGTGGGACAGGGGAGAGAATCAGAAGAGTAGAAGTGAGAAAACTCATGGGTTGAGATGAAGACAGTTAATAGGGAAAACAAAAGCTGTGCAAAGCAAAACAAGGAATTTGTTCCCCACTTCCGTGGGCAGGAAGTGTTCAGCAATCCCTAGGAAAGCAGGGCCCCATGTTGCTTAATGTTTACTTGGTAAGATACACCCCATCCTTACAAACATCCCTCCAATTCTTCTTCTTCTTCCCCCCAACATTCTTCTTCCCCCAGCTTTATATGCTAAGCATAGCACCATTTGGTATGGAATATCCTTGTGGTTATATGGGTAAGGTAGTGGTGAAGTGGGATGGGGAGCAGAACTCTGTGCAAATGCTGCTCAACAATAACCAGAACATCCCTGTGTTATCAGCACAGTTTTCAGCACAAATCCAAAACACAGCCCCACAGTAGCTACTGTGAAGAAAATGTTCTCTGTCAAAACCAACACCTAAGGGAAGAGAAAACCAGCCAAAATATTCCCAAGTCTGTCTCACCTCTGTTCTGCTGTACTTGTTTGACCAACCATTACAAGATTCCATAGAAAGGAAATCAGTTTTGTGGAGTCAAATAAGGTCCTTCTCTTCTACTTGGAGCTGAAGTTTTCCATATTTATGGTATATAGACAGGTGATCAGTAATCCATATCTTCAAATTCTCCACACTGACTGAAGTGGCCTCAGTGCTATGCTGTGATTGGTACAGTAAGCAATCATATATTTAAGAAGAAACTACTGAAGCATCTGTGTTCTGTAGTGGCTTCTGATTGCTTTTAGGTGCAGCTCAAAACTAAATTATACAGATTGAGTTGTTCTTTACTGTAAAGATGGTGAGGCACTGGAACAAGTTGATTCCCCAACCCTGGCAGTGTTCAAAACCAAACTGGATGGGGCTTTGAGCAACCTGGTCTAGGAGAAGGTGTCCCTGCCTGGGGCAGGGAGGTTGAAGCAAGATGTTCTTTAAGATCCCTTCCAGCCTAAACCATTCCATGATTCTGCGATTCTGTGATTCTGTGATTTTGTTGGGTTTTCCCTTTTTGTAGGAGCGAGCATACAAGATAGTGGACGATATGGATCAAACAGCCATTCACTTCACTTTGAATGGAAACTTGGTACCCAAAGATTCTGATGAAGGCAGACGCCAGAGTATCAAGTCAAGCTCTGAAGCAGGTAGGTTTATTGTCTGAAATCACAATAATTTTCGGATAGGCGCTGCTTCTGCTTATTCAACATGATGGAATGATCATGCTGCATTACCATGGAGTTAAACAGCTCCTACTTTGGCTTGCATCCTTGCTGGCAATCAAAATTAGAAAAAATAATCAGCCAGATGTTTGCTGCAGTCTAGAAAATGGTGTGTGTTTTTTGAGTCATTTGAATGCTGAAATTTTCAAAGTTATTTAGTGTCTTTTAAACATCTTTCACTACCATTAGTTGGACATACATATCTGAATATTAGCCTGCTTTGAAAGTTTCAGACACGGTTTAAAGTATTAAAGCAGAAATGTTTGGAATCTAGGTGATTGTTCAGGACGCTGTCACATGCTTGACTAGTTCTTAAATTCTGACCAAGACCTCTACTTTCAGACAATGTGAGATACAAAATCCTGAGCTACTTGGACCTTTGATCTGAGTTACTATCACCACTCTTAGTTGTTGAGACAAAAAGATACACTAATGAGAAACTGAAAGCTCTGTTGTTAGCAAAGAGTTCTAGGTTTGAATTTTCAGCAGGGAAGGATGTACTGGCTAGTGATTTTATTGTATTTCTGCGATTTGTGAAGGGAGAATTTCTGTCACAATGAGTGTTCTTTCAAGGTGGTAACTGCCAGGCACAACCACAACACTAGATAAGCTCCTGAGAATAGTTCTTACTTTCAGCTTCTAAGGGTCAATGTCTCCTTTATTTTACACTTAAGAAACTGTGCATGATGATTTGAAGTAGGGAAAAGTGCTTAACAGGATCTTCAATGCCATGAAATCATGGATTTTTGGCAGTGTTTTTCATACATTCCAAAGCAATTAGTTTCAAGTGGCTCGATGCTATCATGGTTACAGTCAAGGCTGTGATTGGTATGTAGACATCCATCATTCTCTAACAAGACTAGTATATTAATTTTTATCCATATAAACAAGAGCAACCCTGTTATAACTTCTGTGTGCCTTGAAAACATTCTTAGTAGTTGTACATAACTGCAGACAATTTTGGAGGATAGAAAGGTCTAGAGCTGAAGGGATACCCAGAAACAAAGTCACACAGATCAGAAATGGGTTACAGAAGTTTGCTCTGAGTCAAAATATTTACTTTTAATTTCAGTTCATCCAGAAATACTGCAGATGCATTCTAGAAATAACATTGTCACCTTTTGTGGCTTTGAGCAAACAATTGTTCTCCAAAGTGGGGATTTGTTACTGTCTTGTCTAATGAGACAGCATTAGGAAATGATACATATGTATATCAATGCTCCAGAAGACAGAAGATCTGCAGAATATTGGATAGGATGTCCTGTTATTCCAGACTCATTCCTTTATCCTTTCTGTCATCAGAAAAGACTCCTGTTGAGGAGGAAAATGCTCCTGTGGAGGCTTCTGCTGAGACAGCTGAAAAGGCAGAGGTTAAAGATGAAGAACCCACAGGAGATGCTGAAGTAATTCTCTGTCCATTTTATTTTTAGTATTAGCTTTTAAATTGCATTACTATAAAATGGGTTTGCTTCTGTGATTGATTCTTTTGTGTCTGAGATGTCAGTGCTGTAGGTGAGAACCTGCAGGTTCTGCTGGACAGCTGGGGTCCTGCTGCCATTTTTCAGATGCAGAAGCTGTGTAGAGGGATCATACCAGATCTATCTTTATCCAGATATTCTATCAAAATAGAGTGTAATTTGCTGGATTCTGGAATCTTCCTGAACAGTATGTCCATTGGTGAAAAACAAAATGTGGAGGAGTGAAAGCAGCAGGCATAACTGAATGAAATAAATAGTGGCCCATTTTAAAGGCAGCTGATAGGAAAGGAGTAGCCTGTGAGAAGTTTGTTCTTATCCACACAGCATCATAACCCACACAGTGTCAGAGTTTCAGGTGAAACTTGTCTGGCAAGGAAATGAAAATGCAGGGTAATGGGTCTCTAACAGAGTCTTCTGGTCCCTGAGTCCATTTTACCAAAGGCAGCTGTGCTATATTTTCTCTCTCATGACAGGTTTTGTTTTAAAGCAATTTCAGTTCCTGGGTTTCTATATTCCTGTTTAGATATCATTTCAGAATCTCCTTGATTAGAGTGCTGAAAGTGTCCAAATTTGGATCTTAAGTATTTGAATTTTCAATTACAATCTCCTTCGCTAGGCAGCAGTCTGAGAAGAAAAGAAAGAGACAACTGGTTCTCTCAGGGTGTAGTCACTGCTGTATTTTCTTGCAGGCTGCAGAAGAGGGAGAAGGAGAGGCAGAGGCAGAGGGGGCAGAAACAGCTGAAGAAGCTGAGGCAGCAGAGGCAGAAGAGCCTCCTACTCCAAAAGCGCCAGAGAAGAAGCTTGCAAACCAGTTTAACTTCATTGAGAGAGGTACAACTACGTACCACAATCCTCTGCGGGTATGTTGCTGTTTGCTTCAGTGACTTGGAGGATCTTTCCTTTGGGAGGGCGTGTAGATCATCTGTGTTTTTGTCATATCCTGTGATCTGTCCATACTATTAGGAAAAAAAGTATAGTGGTTGTACTATTGTAAAACATTTAGTGTGGTGAAAAGGGTGATAGAAAATTTCTTGTCTCATGAACTCTTGGACAGCCTACAAAAAGTTTTGATCCTTCTGTAAGTCCTTAAGCCTCTACTTGGATACAATATTTTTTCATGTCTATTTTGTCATCTGCAAAAGTACAGAGCAATGATTAGGGTAGTAGCTGAGGACTTGGAATGTGTGAAAGCAATTTCTGTTTGTCACTGGGTCCTTTTATGGTCTTGTAGTTCAATTCTTATTAATGGATCAGAGATATAAGTGCCCATATATTAAAAGGACAAATGTGTTTGGGCTTTTATTAAGCATGGGTACTAGAGTAACAAACGTATGTAAGTATGACAAATCTGTACTTCTTGTACATGGTACATCTCCCTCCCACTCTGTGTGCACTTTCCAATCAGTACAGACCCAAAACCTTTTGTTCCTTCCCTAATTTTTTTGCTGAACCTACAGCCATTCCCTGTGAGCATGTTTTCATGGGGCCTTCTGACTGAGCAATCCTGGTGATATTGGCTCCTGACTGAGTGCTCAAAAAGGAATTTTCTACATCAGGGATACAAGTTTCAGAGAGAAAATTCTCTTGTTCTCCTTGCTGCATTGGCATATAGATATCTTCCCCAAAGAGCCTGTCTGTTTTCTTACAGCCATTACACCTAAAGTTAGATGCCTTTACATATGATGCACTTGGAGAGAGATATGAGTTACTGTGCTGCTGGAGACAGAAGATCTCAGGAGAGTTTGTCCAGCAGTGGGGTGCTTGCTATGAAGTTTGAGCTAAGATTCTGTATCATTCAAAAATCTCAGTGGTGGCCATGGAATTTCTTATTTCTTTGTTCCCAGATCTGCATAATCTCTTCTTCTCAATGTTTTTATTGGGAGAAGCCTGTGTGTCTCTGTATGATTCTGCCTTTGAAAGTAGAATATAGACCTTAAATAGCTGCATAGTACTGCTATGTGCTGTACAGGATGTGCAGTTTCCACCTCTGAGATATCTTCGTTTCAGAGGTTAGTGAAATGCTATAGGCAGCTTCTTAAAAATGTTCTGACACAGCAGTTTTTTGAAAAAACATGATGTTCTTTTAAAGGAACGTTTCACATAAATATATTAATATATTCCAGAATGTTGATGTAAGGATGGTAAAAATATTATTTCAGTAGCATCAGATGAATTGTTTATAAGTTTTGTTCTGTTCAACTCTTTTGTTCTGACTGATGTTTCCAACTGTTTTTTTAATATATAGGACAAAACTTTTCAAATTTGGTAGGATGCCATAACTGATACTGTAATTGGTACCAGAACATTTCAAATCGTAGAGCGGAAAAAAAAACATTTGAACTTCTTCAAAATTAACTACTGAAATATTTAAAGTATGTGGGAAAAAATCAGAAGGTCTTGTGAATGTTCTTTTGTTCCACAAAATATCTTTCTGTAGTTCCATGATCATCGTGTTGTGCAGTGCTCTAGGAGTCTTTTGGATATCAAGTTATTCATTTATGCAGACTGTTTCCACAACTGGACTATGTCACTGCAGAGGGCTTCAATGCTGCTTCTTCATGCTTTTTCTTTTTTCAGGAAAAAGGATATCAAACTGACCCTGCACCTTATGAAACTTTCTCAGCCAATGTTAACCAGGTATCTATATCTATATCTTTATCTATATCTATATCTCTCTCCATTTTATCTTTAAAGTTGTTTTAGAATATATTTTGGAAATTGAGGTGTGAGAAAGTTAAAACTGGATTATTGTGTTTGCATTCCTTGCAGTGGAAAGAATTCCTTTATTGTGACTTTGATCTCTCTTTTGAATCTGACAACAAACTAGTATGACCCTCTCTTCTGCCTTAATGGGTGAACTTGCTCATGGTTTATATTTCTAAGCTTCAGTGTCTTGGTTTAGATTCTTTTCACTGGTTTATTTTTTGCCAGCCACCCTGGCTTGTCTGCTTTAGAGGGTCTTAAGTTAATGAAAATGGGGGAACCACAGGGTGAGAATAGATTTGGATTCAGCAAGAGGTGGGCTGCAACTTGCAGGTACTGGTTCCTCTAGGGACATAGGTCTTTTTTGGAGTATTGTTAAGAATTTGGCATAAGCAGCACCTGAGTTTTTACTTCGTCTGAGTTTAGCTGTATGCAAAAGCAGGTTTCTAAAGCCCAAAGCTGAACCAAATGAGAGCTACAGCATAAGGAACATAGAAGACCTGTTGCAGGAGACTTAGCTCTCTTTTATGTTGTGGAAATGTGCCTATCTGTTCATGATGAAAAACTGTATAGCATTTGCTGCAGCTCTTAAAAATGTGAAGAAATCTATTTTGGATAAAATTTCACACATCGAATATATTGCAGCTTTCAGTGGAAAGGGAACCCAGCCAGTTCTGTTGTTTAATTCTCAGATATTTGCAAAAATGTAATTGTGTTTGTCACAGATACAAACATTGTTTCAAAGTAGTGTATCAAACTGGTATTGAAACATTGGTTTGTTACCAGTGAGAGGAGGAACACCCAAGAGACGCTGTAAGGTAAGGCCCGCAACTTAAAAAATGCTGTTGTAGGAAAGTGATAGGAAGGGGAGTGAAGGTATCTCTGTCAGGTTAAAAACTGTAATCCATTCTATTCCTAAACCTGAAATTACAGTGTAATTGGCCTGAGATCTTCCCTCCCTCCAGCTGGAGTTTTCTTCCATTTTTCTTCTGACAGTGAGATGTCCTGAGACTTAGAACAGGGGTCTTTCAGATAATTAGGCTGTGACTCAGATTTTGCATTAAATGTTTGAAAGCCAAGAGGAAAAGTTCTCCATTGGTTTCTTTTTATATTGTTGACATTTCAGTGGGTCTAAAATAGTGTTTTTATATAAAGTCTTTTTTTCCTCAACTCTTTTTTCCTTCATGTTCTTTCTTATGCTCACAATTTCCTATTCCAAGCTTTTCTGTTCTACTCCTTCTCATACTTGTCTCATTTTCTTTGTCCTTTCCCTGATGTTTGGAACACCTTTCCATCTCATTTCTGCCTGCAAATTTACAACACAATACAGTTTTTGTTTTTTTCTAAAGAGTACTGCTACCTTTATTCCAATGTTCTAGTCCATATTCTGTGTTTGAATCATGCTCCCTATCCAAGATGATGTGTCAGATTACCTTTTGTTTGTTCTGAAAGTAATATACCTGCTTCAAATGCAATACTAGGATTTCAATACTAATGAGTAATTCTTAAGAGAAACTACTTTTGGATCTACTCAAGTAAGACATGTGTGGCATGTGGCATAGCAGAAGATGTAAAACTGCTCTCAGTTTCCATTTGATCATATGCTGCAGAGTTGGAGTCCAAGTTTAAATTGTGTTAAGCAACTACAATTTAATTTTCCAACACCACATGAGAAATGTCATAAAGCAAATGTTTAATGCGTGTTTCCTATTAAACACTGGCAAATTAGACAAACACAAAGTCCTGCAAAAATAAAGGTGGGGAGTCAAAGCAGCAAGTAAAGTGTTGGAGGAAAGAAATCATTAGTAATGCAGTAATTTGTTCTGAAAGTAAGACCTGCTCCATCATGCTTTAAAAATCCTGGACCTCAACTAATTTCTTTTTGTGCAAGAAGGCAGATGTTCAGCTAATTCCAGCAGCATTGGTACTGTTGTGATGACCATCATATTTTTGTGATGGTGTAGATGGCTGTTCTAAGGAATATGATCAGGTCCTGATAAATCCTGCCTCTGTCTGTCTCTCAGTGGTATATCTATGATGCCTATATGGAGGAACTTGAGAGAATGGAAAAGGCAAAAGAGAAAGAAAAAGCAAAACCTCAGGTGGTAAAGAAAGAAGATAAGAAAACAGGAAGAAAATTATCCTATGTGGAGCCACAGGTATGTTTCATAATGTGGGGGAAAAGGCTGTTCAAAGTGGTGGTGGGTGTATCTGTAGAGCAAGTCAGGTGAAAGCAAATCATGCTGGCTGGGTAGCTTGTTGTCTTAGTGGGCAAGTAACAACTTTAGGAAATGCAAAAAATAGTTTTTGCTAGAAATGGTATTTCCAAAACAGGATTTCTGTTGTGCTGTATAAAACAGGATTTTGATTTTGCATAATGTTATTTTCAAACCTGATTTCCAAGTGAGATATATAGTTTTGTTCATTGTGTTTGTGTTGCATTTTTGATTATTATGTGAGGGATAAAAGAACTAAATACATAGAAACACCTGTGATTTTTCAAAGAATTTTAAGTGATGATGCTTTTACATACAATGTTTCAATCTGAAAGGCAATGAAATATAGGATTATTTCAAAATATAGCACTGTATGTGGGAGTGTGTTTGTTTTCGTTCAGTCCGGGTCTCCCCTTTAAGTTCTGTATGTTTGGTATACCCCAGTTGGCACTCTCCCTGTTTTATTGAAATCACCCCATGTATCAGTTTTGTCTCCTCCCAGGACCCTGTCCGTCACTCTGGCTCCCCTCCCAGGCATCTGGAAAGTTCTAGCCAGGGGGCCAGGTGATTGGCCCTGGGAAAGGAGTTCCTCCCTTCCCCCGTTACAGTTGGTTCCCTTATGTGTCCCTCGTTCTGTTTGCCGCACCCTTCCCTTCCCTGGTTGGTTGTTCTGTAATCCCTCCCTTGTCTCCTCCCTGCCAATAAAATCCATTGCACGAGGCTTCCAGGTGCTCAGAGTTGGGCACCTCTGGTGGTTGTGGTTCTCAGTTCGGAGGACCAATAAACTTTCTGGATTTAACCCAACTCTGAGCCTGCCCCCTTTCCTCCGCCGTCTGCCTTCATCGCCGCGGTCCCTTGGAAGGACCCACGAGCCAGACCTCTGATCCCTCCGATATCAGAGGCTGGCCCCCGCAGCCTGCTGTGTCCCGAGCTGACCGGGCTGAGTGGGAACTGTTCCTAGGGTACACAGAGGCAACTGTAGTAAAACACTTTTCACTATTTTTTAATTTTAATTTTTAATGATTTTATAGAATTACAATTTATACATTTTCTAATTATAGATATGTAAGTGGCATGCTTCTCAGAGTATTAGGTGTCCTAACACCTGCCACGCCTGGAGCTGATGCCGTGACCTTGCTGTGAGGGTGATACTGACTCCCAATCCAGACTTCTCTGTCAGGAATAGCCTAGGAGTGCCTTGTGGGAATTACATGGTTCATTCCACCAAAGGGAAAGTATCCCCATCTTAAAAATATCATCCCACTTCAAGCACGGAGTGTAAAATATAGAGGACGATATGGCAACTCTGAAAGATTTTCTTCTTGTTCCAAAATGTTTTGAATGGGTTCAGGAAGTTTCTATTATGGTTTAAGTGGCTGGTTCTTTCTTCCCTAGTCTAAGGTAAACCATTTGGAAGGCAAACTGAAGTAATTTCTGTAATGGCTGGAGCACAATATACTGAGAACTATAATACAGAATCATGGAAATCAGTTCATAATTTTCTCCGAATAGGTGTAGACTTATCTACGAAAGTAATATATATATATAGAGAGAGAGAGAGAGATGTATATATGTGTGTGTGTGTAATACGACTCCTGAAACTGGCTTTAGCTCTTTCATGCCATATGGCCAATACAACAGTGGAGGATTTGGCTGGTTTAGCCATGAAGCAGCACTCTGCCAGCATAAACCTTACAGTATAAACAGACCAGGAGCATGTTCTGACAGGCTTCTTCCTGTGAATTGTGCCATGGAAATTCACAGTCCTTTTGAAAACCAGTAAACCTTTCACCTGAGTATGTTTCAGAGAATTAAGCCTGAAGTCAACATCACAATTACAGGCTTAAAGGGTGGACTGCTAAAAACTGATAATGAAAACAAGTAAATATTCTACCAATGAAACCATATTGTAAAACATCTGCTGCCCACTCTACTGACAACAGTGGGAAGTTGAAATCCAATCGCTCATAACTGTCCCTTTGGTGTTTTTCTTTTCACACTTAACACTTTCTAGGGGGCTTGAAGGGAAGCCAAAAAGTCGATGCAGTGGATAAGTGAAAGGAAAAGCTTCTTTATGCAGAGCTAGTGTCCCAAATTGAGGTGCTCTGTGAGGCTGGTCAACCAACCTGAAATATATGAAAAACCTGATGAATTCTTCACACATTGACTGGAAAAATGCCACCTGAAGTACTCCAAGGCTCAGATCAGACTTAAAACAGTCATCATGTCTGTTCAGATGTAGGTTTATGGAAATTAAAGGTTGATGGCATCAGAATCTATATTTCTGGCCTCAAGTCAGCAAATGGAGAAGTGCATTTTGTGGGGCTTTTAACTCACAGGTTACATGTGTTACACCATGCCAGTTGAAACAGAGCTTTTCCAGCTGAACACTTTTTAAGGACAAACTGTGCTTGGTCACTGCTGAAGAGAACTGTGAACATCAAGCAGGAGACATGGCTGATCTGGATAAAGGTGCAATGTCTAGAAGCCACAATTAATTTCCACCCTTGTTCTGGTCAGGCTAGGTATTAGCAAGAAAAACTGTGATAGCTACTCAGCTAGCACCAGATTCAACCCAAAGGAAAGGAGAAAATGAGGGGCTATTACCACAAGTGGATCTCTGAAGGAATCTGTTGCTATGGTCATTAAAGAGAAGATCCAAGAACTAGAGCCACAGCTGAGGATGATGGTAGGAGATAGATGAGGATTTGAAAATGTAAAGAATGAAAAGAAAGAGAAAAAAACAGTGCTGCTACTGAATAAGAGGTCAAAAGAACACATAGCTTGGAGAGAAGGGATGTGATACATGAAAAAACACAGTCAAAAGCAGAGAAGAAAAGAGAGGAGGAGAGGGGAGGGAAGCCTTGACAGCTAAGCAGAAACTTCTCACTAGGTGAAAAGAAGTAAAATGAAGCTATGCATTGCACTGAAGAATTTGATGAAGCAAGGAAGATGTGGTTTAGCAAAGCGGAAGATAGAGGCAGCCAACAGGAAAGGAAGGGAGATAACCAAGGGTTTCAGCAGAAGGAAGGGTGAGAATTTTATAAAGAAGACGCATGAGTGAATAAAAGTTGGAATAATAGGAAGTATTTGACTGGATACTGTGATGAGGAACTCCTAGAAATCTCTCCATGTGCCTCTCACTCAAATGGATCTAGAGAGGAAAGGGTGTGCTACATCCAGTAGCAGTGATACAATATTTGGAACTTTTCCTCAGTTCTTAGTCAAGGCAGTACACAGACCATGGATAACACAGAATACCAAAGTGGAATGATATGATATTTTCTGAGCTGAAAATATCTGGAAGTAGAGATAACTAGGCAGAAGTGTTGTATCTGCCTGTCCTGCTCTTTCTGTTCATGTACCATCTGTTTATGGCTCTGATTATAGGGAGGATACTCAATGATCTTAAAGGTCTTTTTCAACTCAAATGACTCTATGATTCCATAGTGCTGACCCGGAGACATGCTTGGTCTGAACTATAACTCTGCTTATGTTTTTGAATGAACTTAGAAATGACAGTATCTGAGGAGGAAGCAAAATGCAAAGAGCTTAATGTATTTGATGCAGGCTTGCTTCTCTCACCCTGAGATGGCAAGGCAGGAAACCACAAGCCTGACATTAATGACTTTTAATGAATCTATGCAAAGAGGGGTGGAGCAATGTGACTGGACCATAACAAGGACCTGTTGTGTGCAAGAGAGGTAAAAATGGTACCATTAGTCTGACCTTTAACAGTACATGAGGCAACAGAATTAATATGGAGGAAAAAAATACAGAACAGGGATTAAATATGAAATGGAATAAAATAGCAGATATTTACCAAAGGTAGGCCGTGTCCAAATAATCTCATGTCTGTCTTTAATGAAAGGCAAGTCATGTTTTTCTAGAACAAGGAAAGTAGAGGAAGGCAATTTAGCTAGAATTCTGTAAACTATTGCTGTAGTGCAATTACTAGATATACCAATACAATTAGGCAATTATTAGATATACCAGAAAAGTTGTTGTTATTACAGCCTGCGAGGGACTGGTGGAGTGGAAGACTTCATTTTGGAGTATCAAAACAATCTTTGGTAAGGAGCAGGCTGTAATGACAGGGGGAAACATGAGCATATTTCTCTGACTTCGTGTTGGTTGGTTAATTGTGATGTGGCTATGAGAGACAAGCACATTGCTGGAATATCCCTGTGATGAATAGCAGAGAAGATATTTATGCTGATACCTTTTCAGGACTAGAACAGGGATATGTGATTTTGATCACCACTTTTCAAAGATGATTGATTGCAAACCTGCATAGAGATGGAAAATATAGTAAGAAATTGAAAGCTTGAATATACAACACTAGAAAATCTTAGCATGTTTATCTGCTAATGCAAAGGTAGGTAGGGACTCTGAGTTAGACAATAGAGAGAGAGAGCGAGAGAATTACTAAGGCAGAGGATAGTGTCAACAGAAATACAGATAAATGTCAACCAATTAGGAATATAAAAATTAAAATATAAATTAAATTAATTAAAAAATAAAATTGAAGTTGGAACTTACTGCAGTGGAACAGTCTCTAATCTCCTCTGAAACACAGGTGGTTGATCGTTGTCCTAAGAAATCCAAACAAAATTTATATTTAACAGAGAAATGTGCATTCCTGAATCATGTGAGGTCCTGTCTCACATGTACCATTACCCCTGTCTGAGATGTGCCTGGTGAGACAATGCACAGGGTCACAAATACCTCTTGGAAGCTCTTGGAAGGATACTATTATTTTTTATAGAACAGGTGAATTTAGAATGCACAGGTGAATTTCACATTATTGTTCATTTGTTCCTGGGTCATCCCTAGGAGTGGATCCATCCCAACTCCCCTGTCTTCAATTTTCTGTTTGCAGTCTGTCAGAATTAAAAGCAAGGAGTGAAGATGAACAGATGAGTACAGTTATGGAATTTAATAACTGCTTGACATGGTTCAAGCTGAGGGACTTTATTTGGGATTTACAGTTGGTGTTTGCATTCAGGTGTTGGCTGGGCAACAGATGACGACAACCCTGTACTGTGCTTCTTTCTTTGCAAACCAGGGGCTCTTCTAGTCACAGTATATGTATTGCCAGAGGTATGGGCAATTACTGCCATGATGTTAGGGTGGTATTTGTCTTCTGGATTTGCAGTTACACACCAGTGGAAGCTTTTTGTCATGCTTCAGTTTGCTGAGAGGCAAGTATGAGACAATTAGTGATAAGGAATTACAGAGCCAGACCAAGACATTTGTTTTCAAAGTATTAGCCCATTATCCATCTTACATATGATTCAATTAACATTATTGCTGTTCTAAAAATAAGTTATGCACAGAAATAAACAAAACAAATGTGTTATCCTATGAGCTCTCATTGCGTTTGGCTAGCTAGCTCAGAATTGGCCTAATGTGGAAAAGTGTGTTTCAAACAGGAATTGTTTAAAAAAAAAAAAAAAGAAAAATTAGGCTTAGAACTTCCTCTGAAGATTTATTTCAGTAGCATACAGAATAAATAAAATCTGAAACAGGACAGGATATGCAGGGAAAATAACTTATTCTCATCCACTTATAATGTCAAAAATGTAGTTAGTCGTGGATGTGTTGTTAACAGCACAGCTACCTGACAGAAAAGCTGACTTAAAGCTTTTTTGATTCATCTGGAGAGTTTCCTGCATTGTAGAAAAAAAATCAATTGAATAATATATTGTTTCCGCATTTACAAGGTTGTTTTGTTTTTTTGTTTTGTTTCTTTTTTATTTATAGCCTCTTTTCCACTGAACCCCCCAAAAATAAAATGTATGGAATCATAGTATCATAAATTCATAGATGGTTGGGTTGGAAGGGACCTTGAAGATGATCTAGTTCCAACCCTCCTGATGTGGCAGGGATGCCTTCCACTGGACCAGGTTGCTCAAAGCCCCATCCAGCCTGGCCTTGAACACTTCCAGGGATGGGGCATCCACAGCTTCTCTGGGCAACCTGTGCCAGTGTCTCACCACCCTCACAGTAAAGAATTTCTTCCTAATATTTAATCTAAATCTTACCCTATTTTATTTTAAAACAGGTGTTCCTCATCCTATCGCTAAACTTCCTGATAAATAGTCCCTCCCTGTATTTCCTGTAGGTCCTCTTTAGGCACTTTAAGGTTCTTTAAGGTCTCCCCAGAGCCTTCTCTTCTCCAGGCTGAACAACCCCAATTCTCTCAACCTGTCTCCATAGGAGAGGGGCTCCAGCTTTTGATCATATTCATGACCTCCTCTGGGCTCACTGCAACAGGTCCCTGTCCTTCCTTGTGCTGGGACCCCAGAGCTGGATGCCGTGCTCCGGGTGGGTCTGAACAGAGCAGAGGGGCAGAATCCCTTCCCTTCACCTGCTCGCTTTCTCTGAAGTTGGTTTCAAGTTCTACTTAATATTTTCTAGGATGGGAAAAGAGGACTGCACACATTACTGGAGGTGTAAGCAAACTATGGATTTATAAAAAATGTAACAGTTTATAGAATTCTTTTTCTCTTTTGTCCTCTCATCTCTGTGTAGCCCTATTAGTTTCATGCTCTTTGAAGTGAGACCCAATCTCCCTTGAGTGTCTGCGGAGCTCAGGAAAGAAGCAGAAGGCTGCACACACATAATCTGAAGTAATGTTCCTAGTTCTGACTGTGACTGTGTGGTATAGTTTGGTCAGCTCATTTCACTTTGTCTTTTCATGTTCAGGGCACCCTCAGAGCTGTGTCAAGGATGACATGTTTCTTTTCAGTGTTGTCACTGTAAAGGAAATCTTACTGTGCTGGCAGCCATCAGTCCCTAGCAGGGGTTTGAAGATGAAAGGCTTTGAAACACTGGTGGGGCTTTGGGACAGCAGTAGTGGATGGGGATTCAGGTACTTGAAGCAGCATGCTCTCAGAGCACCTTATACATGCCTTGGCATTCTTACATCAGTGCACAGAGCTGTGATGACATCATCCTTATATGGTCCAGCACAGTCTGTGGACTTTCAAGCTTTGTCCTTCCCACTACTGGCATGCAGGCTTCTTGTTGTTCTTTCTAATTAATCCAGTTTGGATTTCACTAGTGGTCGCACATACACACACAGAGTATAGAGAGCACACTCACACAAAAATAGTTGAGAATGGAGTTTATTAAGATGAGGTGATCAGCCAGAGAGCTCTCTCAGATAAGCATACCAACCAGCCACCTGATGACAGACAAACAGCCCCTGCTAGACTCTTTTCTCCACTTTTCCAAGGACTTGTGAATGCATCAAGTTGTAATTTACCACTAAAGGACTCCTAGATCCTGTGATGTTTACTTAATGCCTGAGAGAATAAACCTCTCTGGGTAGAGATGAGGGAGTGCTCATGCATGATCAAACCTCTCTGATTTCATCACCGAATCTGTTGTTACGCAGCGAGGTGGGGTGGGAGTCCTTTGTGTCTTTTTAGCTCATCCTGTCAGGAGTTAGCTTGAAAGACAAGACTCTTATCTACCTTTATAGGTAAGTACCTGTATTGAGTTAAATCAGGAACAAACACTGAAGGTACTTCAGCTCAGCTGTGGATGGCATCTTGCTAAATTTATAATAAAGCAGTTACATTTTTTCAAGTGCCCATATCATTAGGTGCTGGTGTGACACATTTCAAATTAATCTGTATTCAAGATCAAAGGACTCAAGTTTTTCAGTCACATGAGATCTGAGGTACCTGTAAACAGACAGGAACTACATTTTCTCTTCCTTTCTTTTCTCTTCAGCACGGTGATTCTCTAAGCAAGGTTGCAAAGGCTGCTAAAATAGCAGAACGGATGGTGAACCTGAACACATTTGATGACATTGCACAAGGTATGGCCCACTGAGAGGTGCTTCTAACTCAAGTCTGAAGTCCTGCAGATAAGTACCTACACCCACAGCAAGGACAGGACAGAACAGAAGAGACTAGAGAAACACAAGTAAAATGAGCAGCTCTGGGAACCTGTTGACTGACACAAGGCAAATACTACATCAGACCATGGGCATGCAAAGAACATGCCACATTAGCCCTGCTCTGAGCTGGCTGGAGACAGCAGGTCTGGTGAGCACTGCCCTCCCTGCAGCACTTCCTTCCCTCAGCAGGTACTTCACACCTGGATGCAGGTGCTGGTGACAGCAGCCAGAGCTGAGCAGCTCCCTGCGCACGTACAGATCCCAGCCACAGCAACGTACTCAGTCTTGATTTCCTTTTGCAAGACTCGTTTTGCTGTCTCTATTCAGCTTCCTCCTGAAGGGCCATGTCTAGCTCTGGGAATGGCCCTTGCTCTGGGCTTCTATTTTCTTGTTAATCCTTGTCTGCTGATCATCAGTTTGATTTTGATTTTCTTGTGTGTGTGAGGAGTTGGTGCTTGATAAAATGCAGGGCTGAGGTGCTGAGGCTTGGAGTTAGGAGTTAAGAACTGAGACAGATTTTACACTAACAGTTGGGTTGTGCAGAGGCTGTGAGGATACCAGGTTGTCTTTTAAAGCTTCCCTGACACTGAACTGTGCTGATTTATTTCTGATTTATACACTGGGACCTTTTCCTTGATTTTTTTTGGTTTAGATTTTAAATATTTTGAGGATGCCTCAGATGAATTCAGAGGCCAGGAAGGAACCCTCCTCCCACTCTGGAAGTTCCGGTATGAAAAAACCAAGAAACTTGCCGTTACTGCCATCTCCTGGTAAGTCTCTGCATTCCAAACTTATCTCGACTGTTGCGCAGGGGAGTGGAATGGAATGTACCAGGCAGGTCTGGTTTCTCTGGGAGCACGGTTACCGATTTATTACAGTCAGCTGTTTGCGCAGCACCTAAACGTGCCCGGTGCTTCTGGTTGCAAAGAAGATTGTGTAAGGTTGAATGTGCCAGGTTTGTGCCCTTCAGCAGAAACTGAAGGCAGAGCAGGCTTTGTGCAGCACTTGGGAAAAGTGAGTGTGGTCAGCAGGGCAAAGAAGAGTCCCTTTTTGGGAAAGCTGGGATAGATTGTGTCATATGCTTGGACTATATGCTGTAGGAGTGAGCCCTACACAGGACAGCTCCAAAAATCCTGCTATGGGCCTGAGAGTTGACCAAACATTTCTTAAACTTTGTCAGGCTTGGTGCTTTGACCACTTCCCTGGGGAGCCTGTTCTAGAGCCCAACCACCCTCTGGGTGAAGAACCTTTTCTTAAGATCCAACCTAACCCTTTCCTGACACAGCTTGATGCCATTCCCTTGGCTTCTGTCACTACTCACCACAGAGCAGAGGTCAGTGTCTGCCCCTCCTCTTCTCCTCACAATGAAGTTGTAACTGTGATGAGGTCTCCCCTCAGTTTCCTCTTCTCCAGGCTGAACATACCAAGTGACCTCAGCCACTCCTCAATACTGCTTCTCCTCCAGACAATAGAGGTATTTGTGTATTGGGATCTTGCACAGTTCAGTGAAGTAGGCATTTGCCCTGCAGTCCATTTTTGCATATTCAGTCAGTCCAAAAATGATCACTGATACTTGGAAATCGACTCTCTTTTGTTCTGAGATATTATTGCTATGGTATTTACTGTGAAAAAACTCACTTATTACCAACCTGAATGAGTCCTTTCACTTTTTAATATGCTTGATCCTCTAAGAATTGGCTTGGTTCATGCACTGAGCATGAGACAAACCTAATCAGACCCTGCCCTGTGCTCTCCTGCAGTTAGGCCTCCTCTCACTTGTTTGTGTGAGCACATTTGTGCCTTGACAAGGAGGATCTATGGAGAGACAGAGTAGGATTGCAGTCTTCTGCCTTTCAAGCCACTGTGGTATTATATAAGGGAGTATCAAGCATGTAGTTGTGTGAGAATGACAGATAACAGTACAAATGGGAAGCAAAATTGGGAGAAAAGGCATCTTTAGCAGGTAATTTGTACTGCTGTTATACTCGTCTCCAGGAACTGATAACAGAAAGATGGCTCTGAAATTGGAAGAATAACTCCAAATTGCTTTCTGGAATAAGCCTTTCTAATTCAATTTTTATTCTCTCATTTTTAGCAGTGATGGTGCATTTAGTGAAATGAACAAGAGCATTAGGATGCCTAGGTATTAGCCCAAATGAAAAAGGAGAAATTAAATGAGAAGTGGAGTTATTTTATCAATTCACAGTAGTAAGTCAGAGAAAATACTCATTAGATAATTTCCACATACATTCATTTCACAGAATTGTTACCCACTGGTTGTGCTGTGTGAGCTCAGGGATAACAACAGTACTGATCTTTGTCCCATGGAAACCCTACTTACAGTGACTTACCACACACAGTAGAGGTTGTAGAGACGTTTTTCAAGTAAAGAGACTTTAGAAGACATAGTAGATGGCTAGTTGCTCACCATCAGTATTTGCCTCAGGAAATACTCTGTTCACCAGCTGGGTCAGAAGGAAATGTTCCTTCCTGGTCTGTGGGAATGATCATGAATTCATGGACTGATAGCTGTCTCTTGAAGCATCTCTTGTAATTTAATAACAGGTATGGAAGGTGAGCTTATTGATTTAGAAACTTCTTAATCTTGCTGCTGAAAGATGGGAACCAACATGTTCATGCCTTTTTGCTTTCCTCAAAGACCTCTTTTTTAAAAGTAAACTTTCTGCAATTATGAAATGGATAAGCCAAGAAGTGCTGGAGATTGACATAATGTCTGTCTTTTTATCCTTTTCATGTACTGTTTTGATCTTCTGATGTTCTGCTTTTCTGCAGGTGTTCTGCATCTTGAGTTTGGATGAGTTTCTCACAAACTTTACTAAGGTCAAATGGTCAAAGGGCAGAGCCCTCATACTGTGCAGTCCTGTGAGAACAGACTCTGATTTAACATGTGAAACACTGTTCATTGCTGTGGAACGACATGGTTAATAATAAATGCAATCTTATATATATTTTCTCATTACAGGAATCCAAAGTACAAGGACCTATTTGCAGTGGGGTATGGCTCTTGTAAGTATTAAATGCAAAAGAATCATTGAGAGATTTAAAATATTTAACAACTGCTCTGAGATCAATTCAGACAATCCTCTGAGGCATGGATTGCATCTCTTAACAAGGACTCACCTAATTTCAAAGCAATAAATTGAGATTTAACTCAATACAGGGATTAGACGTTTCCATTCCATGACATGAACATTCAGAAGTACTAGGTATAGACAGAAATTATTGTAGGACTAAAACAAATTTAAAACAGGATAGTGTGACACATAATGGAATCGCTGAACTATTCTTCCTTCCTTTGTGATCTGGAGAACAGAGATACATATGATTTCAAAAGAGTTTAGATAGATTCATGGAGGACCAGTTTGCTGTTGGAGGGATAAACCACCTGATTTAGTAAGTTGATAGCTTTGAGTTGCTGGGAGCTTGTTACATACAGGCAACAGACCTGTATTTGTTGAGATTCTCAATGTAAGCAATTGCTACTTGTTGGTGTAAGATACTTGGCTAGAGTGGCTACAGGGACCTTTAGTATCATCCCAAATATATATTCATTCTTATGTCTTTCTCTATGCTCTGACAATGGAACCAGATGGGTTGTCTTCATTTATACTGGTAAGGACTGCACTCTGCTTGCAAAATTTCATTTTCCTTTTAAAATTATGTTTTTCTTTTGACTTTCACTCCATCTGAGCTCTGGAAATGTTCCTGTTAGTTTGCCAAGAAGCCTAAATTGGCCTGACACTCTCTTTAATTCAGCAGGCAGCAGCTATTCTAAAGAGCAGATTAGAATCAGCTTTTGGAAAAGAAAGCATGGTGTGAAGTGCTCAGGATGTCCTTGTCTTGTACAGCACAGCATAATCTTACTGTTCTCACATCCCTGTGCTTAGAGAGTGCAGGAATTTAACAGTGCCTTCCCACTGCCCTGTCAGCCAGGTGGCAGAGGAGAGATACAAGCTCAAGGAAGGTAATCTCTGTGCTTAACCTATTCAAGCAATTGTTCTAATTTCATATGCTTCGTACACTAAGCAAGACCAGTGTGCTTTCTGGGTTGTGCAAAAGTATTTGTTAGTTCTGCCAGGGTCCGTTGTGCCAAAGACGATACAGAGATGCAAAGGGAGGCAAACTCAGTAGCTTGCTATGTAAGTGGACGAGAGATCCAGAAATCTTCTTATCCTGTTTATATAGAGGACAGAGGACATAGCTCCTCTCAGCCAGCTGTAGCCAACCAAGGGCTAAGAGCTGAGTCTCTGCTCTAGACTCTCAGTTTAGTCAGCAGGGAGAGATCAGCACATCCAGAGGCCATCCATCCTGATGTTCAAGGGAGCAGCTAAGTGGCTCTCTGGGAGGGGTGATCCCTCCTCGCAAGTGAACCGAGGCAGAGCACCTAGCCTGGGTGCCTGTCTCTTAGATGAATAAAGTGAGGTGAGATAAATCCAGCCCAGAGGAAATGATCCTAGAGTCACACAAGGGCTGGAATATCTTTGGATCTTCTGTGGCCATAATTACATCACCAGTCTTCTGCGCAGCAGGCATTTGGGAGCACTGCCAAGATACAAGTAACACATTTGTCCTACTGCCCAAAGTATACTTTTTGAAACAAAAGATCCCTTGTTTACTGTGGGTGGACACCACTCCAGGGTGGTGGGTGCTTTCTTTACAGAGAGGGCTCTAGCCTCTCCTTTGCTTTTGTACCCTATTTTTGCAGTCTTCACCAGTGATTTATTTGGGTGGGATTTCTGATGCTAACAGGGTTTCTTTGGCATGAGACAGGCTCTTCTGAACAAGAAAATATTGTCATCATAATTTGCAATTCAGGTTTTCAGTCTGTCTGGAACTAATTTTTATTCCCATGAGGAGGAGCTATCTTTCTGTTTTTGTTTTTTGCATAAATGAGATTGCTGGGT
The DNA here is from genome assembly GCF_041296385.1 of Aphelocoma coerulescens. Classification (NCBI taxonomy): domain Eukaryota; kingdom Metazoa; phylum Chordata; class Aves; order Passeriformes; family Corvidae; genus Aphelocoma; species Aphelocoma coerulescens. The sequence goes on from NW_027184085.1 coordinate 8,972,184, forward strand.
TTCTGTCTACACTGACAACCTGCAGTGCAGGGTTCAAAGAGCCTCTAGTGGGTGTTGGGCTTGTGTTCTGCCTTGCTGATGGGAACACTACAAATACGAGCTCAGGTCTTTGCCATCACCTCAGTTCATGTTACAAAAGCAATTGTGCCTTTGACAGCCTTCAGAGATGGCATTTTATGTGCAGCTCTAACTGTCAGCACGTGAGCTGAGTAGGGAAAAACATTGTCTCTATGGCCAATGTATTTTAGCCTACAGTTTCTTTGGATTTAATGGATGTAACTTGCCACTCACAGGGATATGTGAAGAGTACGGACTCACACACAAAGCACTGGCAATCTGAGGTATTTGGCAAAGATATCTACTCAGTTCTTCACAGTCTGAAATAGGGCTTCTTGTGGGCAGAAGTAAAGCACATAAAGATACATATACTGTTCCAGGTTTCTTGTGTAGAATCAGCATAAGCAATGCTGGCACAAGGTCCTTACACTGGTGTGACTGCATCCAAAGTAAGAGTTGCTGCAACTTTGTGATCAAACTAAATCGGTGTCAAATCTAGACCAGAGCTTTCATGGAGATGAGCTGGTGCTTAATAGATGTCCTGAGGCTCCCCGAAGCTGAAGAGTAGTGGTGGAACAAAGAACATGAAACAGCTCTGGTTGCACTCTCCTACAACATAGAGACAGGTAAACACAGGGTGGCTGGGCATACTTACTGGACAGTCTTGAATTTTCCCGCTTCTCCAATGAACTGCCCAATGACCATGGATAATCTTTTATTTACTGCCCTGCACTGAGTGAGGTGGATGGATGGTTGGTCACTGCAATAAGGATATCCCCAAGTAGGACATGCTCAGGGTGCTTCAGAGGGAACAAGGAAAGGTAAAAATGAACCAAGTGGCTTTTACAGCAAGCTACTGCCTCTTCCTGTTTCCCTCTCTTCTACTTCATAAGCATTTTCAGAATCAACACTTTAGTTAGAGATTAGAATGAAGAAAATGACTGGTAGCAAAACTAGCTCACTCACAGAGGGAAAAAGTAATTCTGCAGGGACTGAGAGGATATGCATGGAGATATGCTACTTGCCTCCTCCTCTTTTCCTACAAGATGCCTCATTTCCTTCTATCTATAAAACAAATAGTGGAAAAATAATTAGTAGTGAATTCCCAATCCACATTTAATAAAAACTAAGATCAGCTTCATATTACGCCACTCAGGTTTGTATACAGCCTGTTTCAGGCCCCAGAGACTTGTTCTAGGCCAAATACTTTGTTTTCCAGTGAAGTGTTTTTCTGCCAAATATGAATTTGAGAGACACAAGCAAAGAGTCACAGAATCATAGTGTGGTTTGGATTGAAAGGAATCTTAAAGATTGTTCAATTCAAACCCCTCTGCCACTGGCAGGAATGCTACCTACTAGATCATGTTGCTCAGATATCAAACCAGTCCTTGAACACTTCCAGGGATGGGACATCCACAGCTTCTCTAGGCAATTCCAGTGTCTCACCATCTTCACAGTAAAGAATTTATTCCTAATATCCAATCTAAATTCTCAGTTTAAGATTATCCCTTGTCCTTTCATTATCTGCCTATGTAAAAAGTAATTCTACATCTCTTTTATAAGCCCGTTTTAAGTACTGGAAGGCCACAATGACGTCTTCCCAGAGCCTTCTCTTCTCCAGATTGAACAACCCCAACCCTCTCAGCCTGTGTTCATAGTGGGGGTGCTCCAGCCCTCTGATCATGCTTGTGAGAGCTCCTTTGGACTCACTCCAACAGGTCCATATCTTCTTTGTCCTCCAGAGATGATCATCAGTCAGTGTAAAGTGGGATGGAAAGTGCTAAATATTGAGGAGACAGGGGCTGAAGAGATTATTGTGATGATGTCTAAGTCTTGGCTCCCCTACCCAACTTCTTGAGTATCAGGATTGAGAGCTCTTGTACCCTAAAAAAAATACCTCTAAATGTCTCCCAGCTCTCATTCACTCATTTACCTCTGAGAGCATTTTCCTGAGGGATCACGCACCTTAATGGTCTAAAGAGACAGAAGTTTAGCCTCTGGCAGTGAAATGTTTTCTAATCCAGCTAGTGTGTGCGCTGCTGATTCAATGCCATGTAAGTTTTAAAATCAAATCTTATTATATAGTTAACTGGATGCTGAATGAGCACATTCATACTTATGTTAGCACAGTTATTTTATCAGTCATCCTAACAAGAGGGATGTCAATTTTGACAAGGCATTTACCTGCTCCTTAGGTCTAGGGGTCCAGATAATAGGTGAGATAACTCAGCTGGACTGGAGTCCTCACACTGAAAGAAGCCCACTGCATACAGATAAGGTCTGTGATCATTAATTGATGTTAACTACTTGTTAGCTGCTCCTGAAATGTAGATAAATCAGTCAAGTTTTCTATGAGATCTCAGTCAAATTACAGAAATAACGATTGAGAACCATAGAATCACAGAATGTCCTGAAATGGGGGGGACCCACAAGGATCATGGAAGCCCAACTCCTGGCTCTACACGGGATCATCCCCAAGAACCCCGCCATGTGATTGAGAGCATTTTCCAAACTCTTCTTGAGCTCTGTCAGGCTTGGTGCTGTGACCCCTTCCTTGGGGAGCCTGTTCCAGTGCCCAAACACCCCCTAGGTGAAGAATCTTTTGCTGATATCCAACCTAAACTACCCTTGACACAACTTCAGGCCATTCCCTCAGGTCCTGTCACTGATTGCAGAGCAGAGATCAGTGCCTCTGCCCCTCATGAGGAAGTTGTAATTGTGATGAGGTCTCCTCTCAGTTTCCTGTTCTCCAGGCTGAACAGACCAAGTGACCTCAGCCACTCCTCACACGGCTTCCCCTCAAGGCCCTTCACCATCCTTGTTGCCCTCCTTTGGACACTCTCTAGCAGCTTTATCTCCTTCCTGTATTGTGGCACCCAAAACTGCCCCCAGCACTCAAGGAGAGGCTGCCCCAGCTCAGAGCAGAGCGGGACAATCCCCTCTCTTGGCCAGCTGGCAATGCTGGGCCTGATGCCCCCCAGGACAGGGTTGGCCCTCCTGGCTGCCAGGGCACTGCTGACTCACGTTCAACTTCTCATCAACCTGGACCCCGGGGTCTCTTTCTGTGGCACTGCTTTCCACATCTCATTCCCCAGTCTATCCATACGTACAAGGTTGTCCCATCCCAGTGCAGAATCCAGCACTTGTCTTTGTTAAACTTCATATAGTTGGTGATTGAACATCTCTCTAATTTGTCAGGGTCTCTCTGCAGGGCCTCTCTGCCTTTGAGGGAGACATCAGCTCCTTCCAGTTTAGTATCGTGGACAAACTTGCTTAATATTCCTTCCAGTCCTGTGTCCAAGTTGTTTATGAAGACACTGGAGAGCACTGGGCCCAAGATGGAGCCCTGCAGAACCCCACCAGTGACCAGCTGACAGCCTGATGTGGCCCCATTTACTATAACCCTTTATGTCCTACCCATCAGCTGGTGTTCACTCACTGCATGATGTAATTGTCTATCTGCACGCTGGAAAGCTTGTCCAGAGGGATATTTAGGGAGCCCAGCTCTTTGATACATTAGAAAGTCATAAAAAATAGAACCAAAAATAATTTCAGAAAGTTATTAGTCCATCTTCCTGCAAGATAATAATTTATTTAAAACATGGCTTGAGGTCTAAACTTAGTCCACCTAATGATGATTGCATGCACTATAATTCCTGTCAGCGTTGACAGCATAGCCCTGTAGATGACAGGGAAGCCTTGTGACAAGGACAGAAATGGATGTTTGAAAAGTAGAACCTTAAAAAGCCTAAAAACTTTGATTTAAGAGTGTAGGCTGTGGGCTTAATAAGGCTCAGTGTTACAAAATATGCCAGGTGTTCACTTGTGTTTTCTTCTGTGCAGTGGTAGATTTAAAGGTTGTGATGCAGGATGTGGAACATAGTTTGGAATGGATTTACATAATGAGCTGCTGTTAAATCTGGTATTTTCTGATGAATGACCAAAAAACTTTAAGTAAAAGCACCAAGTGGATTGAATACTACCTAAAAAATTCAGATCTTTGAAGCAGCTCTCAGAAAGTCTCTTCCAATATGTTTATATATTTAAATTATGTTCCCAGAACAGACAGAGAAGACTCCTGGGAGCAGAAATCCCTACTAATCTTTCTCTAAGCTACAAGAGTTTATTTTTATATTGGGAATAGAGAATTAAGACCTTGTCAGACAGAGAAAAAAACATTTTATACTGCTTGGATGAAATTCTTTATCTAGTATAGGACTGTGTGCACATGCAATTCGTGTTGAGGGGACTGCTCTGGAGAGGAGGGGCTGGCAGGTCCCCAGTGTCATAATGGCCTATATGCTGGACCAGGTACAGCAGTGAATGTCAGACTTTTTAGAACCCACAGTGAAGCTATTGAAGTTTTCTGAGTCAAATACTAGAAAAGGCTGAGAGAGATGCATGTGGCCCACACACCTCACTCAAAGAGAAGTTCATGTTGCAGTCTGGATTCAGTTTGCTGTTTGGCATACATTTGTATGCTATAACAGATTCCAGCTTTGGAAAAATGTCTTCATGTTCATTCAGTTATGTGCCCAGCATGCAAATTGATAAAATTAAATACATCTTCAGTGGCAAAAGACCTTTGAGGCTCATTCTCTGTTTTTGGTGACAGGATTGAGAACTGCATTGTACCACCATAGTGTATGAGTGTTTCCTTTTAGTTGTGAATGTGGTTTTTATTGGTATTTTGGATATTTGTACTGTAAATTGAAAGACTGTCCCCTTTTGCAAATGCTGTTGATGGCAGTTATTAATTGTAGTTGGTACAATTGTAGTGATATCTAAATATCAATAATGAAATTATGTTCAGAAAAAAAAGAAGACAATCACAGAAATAAAACATGATTGCATAGTTGCCAGTGGTTTTAACTGATTATATTTTAAGTTGCTACTGTAAAGGAATATTACAATACATAAAACAAGCATCAGTAGAATAAGCAGAGAGAAGAATTAAAAGGGAATTTGTAAGTCTTATTTGTGAATTCCTGTAGAACATTTGTATGGGCAGTGAGTATCCCCACAATCAAAAAAGGAACACCCTGGAGGGCTTGGGCTTGCTATGTACTAATTTATTAGTGCTGCTTGTGCTATGTGACTTTTTAAAGCTGAAAGGAATTTTCCATTAATACATTGTCTTAATTAAAAGAGGCTGCTGGGGAATGAAATAGGAAATAAAATGTAGCAATCAGATGCCTCTTAGGCAAACATATCAAAAACCATTAGTAACTAGGTCTGATGTTAATCTATTATTTTATGCATGAAATCACTGCTATCAAAAAGTTTTGATGAGACAAATATCTGGGAGGTGTCAAGAAATGGAACAATCGTTCAAAGAGCAATTTAGATCCCTTTGTAGCAGAATACAAGGTATCAGTCTGTGTTACAATGTTCAAAAAAATTCAAGCTGTGTAGCCATACCGAGGGAAGCCCTATTTTTGGGTGCAGAGATTTAAAAAAAAGTTTTGTGAAGAAACACCAATGCTGAACTTAATCAGAATTCCTTGGATCTATAGAGGAGAAGGGTTGCAAAGGAACTCAGGGGTTAAAAGAACTTTTAAAAGCAGTTTTTAATTTAATGCTGAAATGACTACCCTGGAAAGGCATGCTCATCATTGGTGACATGCTAAAGAGAAGGGTGACAAATTGGGAAGGGTTCAAAAAAGAAAGAACGAATGATCTAAGAGCAAGGCGACTGACCTGGGAAACAAATTTAAGGAATTTGGTTTGTTCAGCTTGTCAAAGGAAAGCTTATTAGGTCACTAGATTGTGGTCTGTTAACTCCCTGTATTGGGAAAGCAGATCATGTAACAAAGGGATCTTTAATCTGCCAGACAAATGATGTAACAAGATCAAAGAAAAGCTGGAGCTACATGAATCAGGCCAGACAATGTGTGGCTCTTAATAGCAGATGAGCAATTGAGAACAATAAATTTTGGCATCTGGTAAATTACCATCCTCTGGAATATGTAAAATGTGGAAATTTTAAAGATAGATATTTGTTGTCTGAACTTTTGCTCTGTTGCATGATTTCTTCACTTAAAGCAAGATTTAAAGTAGTCAAATCTTGTGTCCTTGATATCTTATACTCTTCAGGAGTCTGATTTATTCACTCTTCTCACCTTTTTAGGGGCTTCTTTCTGCACTGTCTCCTGTCTGAGGCCTCAAAGTTTATTTGCAAAACATCTATATCCTCCTCCATGGTCTGACAGTCTTTGAAAAACCTCCCTAGTGGAATCAGTGTTAGAAATTTAAGCCATTGTACATCCGGTTTATTGAGATAACCAATTGTGGTCAATTAAACATAATTACACAGAAAATTACACTTTATTTGGTTTTCCAAATACCGAATATCTCTTACCACATATGCAGAGAGAAATGACCTATTATACTATCTATTAGTAAATATAACCTAATAACCATAAAACATTAAGTGAACCATATGAAAAAATAATTTCATTTGGAAACTTAATTACTGATTTGTAATATAAATTCTGTGAGCTTTGCCTGATTCTTCCAAGCTTAACCTTTAAGTACATGTAATTTTCAATCAACTCACAATATCAACTTTTGCTGTAGCTTTTTGTTATGCATGAAATAGTAAAGAGCTCTGTTGGCATGTTTGGGAAAAAAGATGTATTAACAGATTTTCTAGTGCCTGGGGATCAAAGGAGCTGCTCAGCCATCCTGTTGAGTCTCTGGTGCATTGCAGGCCATTAAATTCCACCCACTTACCTCTCTGTGTAGCCCAGTTAGTTTGATTAGTGCATTTTTATCCACAGGAGACTAAACATTTGTGTACCATAGAGTCTTACCTGTTCAATAAAACTTGTCTGACACCTTTCCTTTCTTAGCTTTGTCTCTGGAAATCACTCCATTTAAGTTACTGTGGGAATTCTTTTTTTGGCATTTGCACAGCAGAATCCAAGGATAGACAGGTTAACTCTCTTTGTCATCGATGTCAAGGGGAGGGTCTTGTGATGAAAATCTGCTAAAAGACTTTCTAACCATCCATACTGAGACACCCCTTGGCTCAGTAAGAAAAGATAGTCAGCAGATATTGAGGACAGGCAAAACAGGTCTAAACACTCTCTCTTAAAAGGATCAATTTTTGCTTTATTTTAAAGATTCATTTTCCCACACACAGATGTTCTTATGCCTGTGGTCTGTCATGTAAACACTATTTGCTTTTTTATTTTGCATTCCCTCCAAATACTAAGGTTACATTTTTATTATAGCTTGACTTTTCAGTAGCAAAAGTCCTGGAATCAACTCTACTTCTCATGTGCTAAGTAGGAAAAAATTTGTCAGGCCCTGAGGCTTTAGTGGTCCTGACCATCTTCACTAGCATCTCTTCTCAAGAGCAGTGGGATTAGCCCTGGCTGCCCACTGAGCCACTGTACTGCTGGCTATGTTATTGCGCTTGGGTATCAGCTCCATATCTCTTAGGGAGTAGGAAGTGATTCCTGCAACCAACCCTGGCAAATGACCTGTTTCCCTGATAATCCAATGCTTAGGTCACTAAATAGCAAAGTAAAATCTGGATAAAACACAAGCCAGCATTACTTAACTTTAATGTATTTACTCGTGCCAGATACTTAACTATTTTTCCATTTCACTTTGTATTTTAAAGGGCTTGGTTTCCTTCTGTTTGCTTTATATTTCAGTGTTAAAACCTTGATATGGGGTACAAAGCAGATTTCTTAATCTGAATGCTTTGACTTGTATCTCAGAGATAACAGTAGTAAGACCAAAGATCCAGCCTTCATTTAATTCTTTGCATTAGAACTTAGAGGATGAGGTTCAGTAACTTAGGTAGATTCACAAAAAATAAATATTTTTAAAATTCCTTTTACCTTACAATAGTTCAGATTTGTATGCCTCTTTCTTCAGAGGAATTTCAGAGAGTTCATGTAAGGGAAGACTAAATGAATTGATTTGTTTGGCCTCCATAGTGCTCCGTAAGTGTGTCAGGACTGATGAATGCCAGGAGGCACAAGATCTGTTTAGGGCTCATGCAGGCACGTGTATTAATTTAAGGGAGAGTTTGGTATGCTATGGGTTTGTTCTGGTTGCCTCTCAAGATAAGGCTCTGGAACCAGTGACCTTGAGAGGTTTTTCCATTTGCTCTGTTTGTCAGATGCAACCATAGTTGTGAAATCTACCACACAGATAAGAAACGCTGGTGACTGTGTAAGGTTTATTTATCAGTGAATGCATACTTTCCTGTGGTTAATAGCTATTAAAGCTCAAAAGTTTTTAAATCCTTGTTAAGAAGATAGAACTATTGTTAATCTGTCATGACTATGGGAGTGCAGCCTCTGTAGTAAAGTTGTGTTGAAAAACTCGATCATATAAATAATTTGTACAGAATTCTGTTATGACTTTTTAAAAGGTTACTGTTGCAGGCTTAGATACAACTGGGTAACCTGCATTGTTCAGTTGCATTCAGAGTCTTTCAAGCCAAGGATGTACTTCAATGGTGAATACCTGTGTGGAGGCTGCAATTTGCCAAGTGGTTCCCTGGGAGTAAGAGGGGGATTTCAGGGGTCTTCTTGGAAGAATTACATGGAAACATGTCCTGCAGGGAAGATGAGTCTGAGAGAGTTCTTTGATACTCAAGGATCACTTCTTCCAGGCTTAAGAACAATGCAACCCAATGAGCAAGAAATCAGGCAAAGCAGATGAGACACCTGTGTGGATCAATAAAGAACTCCTGTCATTACTCAGGCCTGAGCAGGAAAGATGATGGAGATGGAAGCAGGGACAGGCCACTTGGCTGAATATAGAGATGTTAACAGATTAGGTAGAAATGAGACAAGGAGGGCCAAGGCCAATCTGGAATTAATTCTAGTCAAGGATGTCAAGAACAACAGAAAAGTCTTCTTCAAATACATAAATAACAAAAGGAAAACAAAGGATAATGTGGGCCTGTTACTTGATGGAGGGGGGACGCTGGTAAGAGAGGATTCAGGCAAAGCAGAGTTGCTGAACACCTTCTTGCATTGGTCTTCATTGACTAGAACAGCCCTCAGGGGTCTCTGACCCAAAAGATCAGGGTAAAGGAATGTTGGAAGCAAGACTTTCCTTTGATCGTGGAGGATGGGGTTAGAGAACACCTAGGCAGTCTTGACATCTGCAAGTCCCTGGGTCCTGATGGAATGCATCAACAAGCACTGAGGGAACTGATGGACACCATAGCAAGACTGCTCATGATTGTCTTTGACAGGTTGTGGCAATCAGAAGAGGTGCCTGGGGAAAGCAAATGTCACCCCAGTTTTCAGAAAGGGCAAGAAGGAGGACCGGGGGGACTACCAGCCAGTCAGCGTCACCTCAGTCCCTGGAGAGGTGGTGAAGTGCCTTGTTCTGGAGGTCATCTCTGACCACATGGATGACAAGAAGGTCATCAGGAGAGGTCAGCATAGATTAAATAAGGGTAAATAATGCTTGATCAACCTTACTGCCTTCTATGATGAAACAGCTACCTGGATAGATGAGGGAAGAACAGTGGATATTGTCTACCTTGACTTCAGCAAGACTTTTGTCAGTAACACCCCAGAGTCATGTTATAGTGCAAAAAATTATCAATAAGAACACATATCATAAAGTGTACAAAACTTCCTCTGTGCATCTTCTCTGTATGCATTGATCTGCCCCTTGCTAAACTGTACACAATAGCCACCCTTAAAAGCAAGGCTGTGCATGTAAATAATTTTCGTTACAAACCTCTTTAGGCAAAATCTCTCTGTATTTTTATCCATCTCTATTTAGTATGCATATTAACTAATAGTTGTTTCTTTTCATAGATGCCCTTAAAGCAGTCTGTGGGACAGAAATTAATGACACAGGGAGTGGTGGAATACTTATCTTCTTGTCTATGATAAAAATAATATATTCAAAATTGTTTTGCAAGCGACATAAGTATTTATGATGTCTTCAGCAGAGTTATTTGATGTATGAAAGTTAGAAAACAGGAAGAACTGAAAGTGGAAAAGGTAATACTTAAAAGCATTGGGAACTCATCTCTCAGGGAGTAGGTAAATTTTATTTGGGCTAGGAAATTTTTCCCTAACTGTGGCATGGTGTTGCCAAGTCTGATCATTCAGAGATGACAAGGCATTATGAAATTGTTAAAAATTGAAAGACCTTACTTGTTTTTATTTGCCCTCTATAATTTCAGGGTGAAATCTCTTTGGTGTTTTAAAACCTTCCTTTACTGCCATGATGGCTAGCAGTGTTTTGGTCTGAAACAAAGCAGAAGCAGAACTTTGTTTAAATAATAAAGCTCAGGCTTGAAAAGAAAACTTCCTGCTATTGCAGCACTCCGGATTTCAGGAAATTGGCAGCCCTGTTGCAGCTGCTGTCTCTCTCCTTGCATGACCCTCTAAGCAATATCACCTCATGGAGGTAGAGGCAATGATTCCCACATAAATGGACTTCTGTGACCTAGACCAAAATCCCAGTGGGCTTGTACCTTTGCAAATCTGATGAGCTGCAACTTTTGCATTTCATGTATCTTGAGAGACCAGCTCACAGCTCCACTTTGATCCCTGGAATACAATAGGAAATCCCCAGTAAGTCATGGGTCTGGTCCACCTTTGCTAGTTTGTTGCCCCTTGCTGTTCATTTGCTTCCTTTAAAGCACCTTAATTTGTGTGTAATGAGATTAAATTGCTCTTGTGGCTGATTTATGGTTTTTAATGTAATTTTCCAAATTTGTATTCCCACTGAGAAAAATTAATTAAGTTTTGCAAAGGCAAGTTTGAAATACATTTTCAGATTTGCAGAAGAGTTTGCAGGATTTCCACCCAAACCCCAAGCCGCAGTAGGACCTTTCATATTTTAAAGGCGTCAGAGTTCAGCTTCTTCCTATACGTCTCTTGTACTGCAGGATCTGTGACAGCCTCTAATCCTTCAAGACTTCACAGCTGGCTCTGAAAATTGCAATTTCCTTTTCTTCTTTGAAACAAATTCTTATCATTTCTTGCATATGGCATTACAGCTGACAACATGAAGTCCCAGCCTGAATATTAAGACTGTAATTCTATTTCCTGAGTTGTGCTACAGTGTATAAATTCATTCAACTGGACTTTCAAGGTGGATGCCACCAAAAGGAAATCTCAATTAATTTACAAATGACAGTCAGTTGGGACCATGTTCTATGTTGAGCAGCAGCTGATTCACATTTTAACAAGCTATTGTTTTCCCAATTTGAATTCTATGATTTCTTGAATCATCAGCTTTTCTCCAAGACCCACTGGGTGGTATTTGCACTATTAATCGTGCATTTTATCTTTTACTTAGCACATGTATTTACGTAACTGCAGGATTAGTTAAGAGAAAGGGCAGAATGTGGCTTCCAGATGAAGTGGAAAAAAGTTCAGCAGTGGAAAGAAGTGGAAAGAAGTTGCAGCAAACAACTGCAGGTCAGGAATTCTGAAAACCACATGTAATGTCCGAGATAACTGGGCAATGAAAGCTTTCTGCCCGTGGGATGATGAGGGTAATACCACTTCTTACTGGTATTTTCTGTGTTGAGTAGGAGAGAGGTCATTTGGGCAATGTCTATAAAATACTGCCAGACTGTATTCCAATTTCATGCCTAGGTTTACTGGAGTGTCTGGCTATGAAATTATATCTAATTTCTGTTCATTGGGAAGGTATTTGATGGTGTCTGCCTTCCACATTACAAGATAAAATCTTTCCTTGTTTGTTGAAAAGAAATTTTAATTAGCATGTTGGTTTGATTTTAGCCTTTGGCTATTGCAGTGTTGGTTTCATACAACAAATGTGAATTTAAAGAATGATATAAAATCAGGCTGGAGTGGGCCTCTAATTAGATCAGGAAAGGCTTAATTCTGCCTGATGGCTTCTGATGAATGTGTGACACTTTAAAAACCAATTTCTTAAAGCTCAAGAGGATAGGGCATCTTATCTCCTCTTAAGCAGCTTGTCTCAGCATTGTCAGACTCACTTGCTGGAGCAAAAACCTGCACAAGTGCACCTGGCACACCTTGCCAGAGGGCTTGTTATAGCTCCAAAGCTGAACTTTGGAAGTACAGGACAGACCTTGGACTGGGAGGTAGATGACTTCAGCTAGGTAGGCAAGTAAGGATGCATCCTTCCTGGAGAAGTCTCCTTTCTGGTGACTGTGCTGCAGGGTTATTTTAGTTCCTTGTGTAGATGTGCATGCAGAGCAGCTTGAAGCTCATCACAGCCCTACTGATGTCCCTCTGTTAGGAGAGAGACTCCTGGAAGGGAACACCTCTTCAAAATAGGGTTCTGTTGCATTAAAACATCCACAGAGGAGCATGCATAGGCTAATGACCAGTCGAGTATTTTGCCACTCCCTGGGAAATTTTCAAAGGATGCTGGGTATCAAGAAGAGAGGGTTCTTTCCTACCCTGAGCACCATCCCCTCTTTTGACTGGCAAAATGGGGGCTGAGGGTTTACATAAAGACCCTGAAGATGCTTCAGCACTCTCCCTATTGTGTGCTGTGCAGAGATGGAGTAGAAGAAAATACCCAGTGTATCCTCTGAAAACTGTAGTAGCTCCTGTCAATCAGCTCTCTACAGATTGGATCTGTTTGAATCCTCATTTTGTATGGGCAGAGTCACTCATGAGGTGTTTGGTGTAGTACCACATGTGTTACTGGTGGCTGGCATCACCTCTGTACTAAAAATATCCCCATTGGATAGTGGCACAGTGTTAATTCTTGCATGTGTTCATACCATTTGTACTTGCTTTTTCTAATCAAATATTTACCAACAATCCCATTGTACTCTCTGGCATCATGAGGCAGCTCCCTGAAGGAAACCATTAATTTTCTGCTGTACACACTGGTTGATTAGATGCTTTGTGGAGGAGGAACTGATATGAAAGCATAGAAATGAAAACAGCAATACTCCTGCCAAGCACTGTAGCCTGTTGCTTTCATTCATCAGCTGTTTTTATTCATTCGTCTGAGGCAATGCTAGTGAATGACTCTTATTGGAGAACTACACAGACTGCGAGGCAGCGCTCAGGAGCAGAGCAGCCTCCCTTCCTTGCTGTCTTCCATCAGTATCCCTGTTCCCAACACCAGGGGTCAGCTTTCTACTGTTCGTTTGAAGCCCTTTCTGCTCTAGCTATGGCATCTAGCTGTTAAAAGATACAAGGAGACCAACGGGAAGTTCCAGTCCTCCTCCAGGCCAAACATATCTTGCAGGAAAGGTTAAGGTAGAAATACTTACGTGCTGGGTAACCTGTATTGCGCTTCTTTCAGCAGAGCTAATTTCTGATTGCCTTTCTCTTCCATGCAGGAGCTGCAGTTTTCTATTTGTTGTTTAGACTGACTTCAGAGCCAATGGATGTGACAGCTCCTTCACGGTGACCTGGGATTGCAGAGCGGGCAGGATCTCTGCCTGCCTGTTTTAGTTTCTTACATGGTCTTAATTGCTGTCATGTCTAAGGTTCCTTTCTGCCTTGAGGGTCTGTGTCTTCCCAGATGAGGTCACGGCAATGCTGCCTTTACTGATGAAAAAACTAAGCCAAGAGGCTCACGGAGAACAGCAAATACCCAGATCAGAATTCATCTCACATGCTGTAGAGCAGTCATAGAAATAGCAGGCTCTATTCCCGCAATTCCCATAGAAGCAAAGTGACTCTAGAGGCATTTTTTTCAAATAGGTTATTCAACCTGGATTGCTGCTTCTCCAGACTTGTGCCATCACATCATGATTCTGTTCTGAAGGGCCCCTAACTTTTCCCAACCATTCCATGTGAAGAGCAGGAAGCTTCCTAACTCAGCTGTCTTTGCTGGCTAGCATTCAATCAGACAGCTGGGTCACCAGGCAGCTTTAAAGACCTAGTCCTCCTTAGATTTATTTTAGGAATTGCTAATCATATAGATTGAGTGTTACATAAATGTAATATCACCATCAATACCCGAAGATGGCAGTGTCATTTAAAATGATTGTTTTTTCAAGCAGGTCAACAAGCACAGGGTCACTGGGGTGAGAACACAGAGGAGGGAATCAAAAATGGCAGACGGAAAGATAAATCAGCATTTTTAGCAGCCGCCCATGATTAGATTGGTTTGTGTCAGTCATGAAACTGGACTTGAAAATATTTCTCTATCTTGGTGTACACTCTGAGAAAGAAAACTTCCACCTAAATCTGGAGGAGCAGAAAGGTGTCTAAGGGGGTCTGGCATGGGATGCCTTATGCATTCACTTACTTGAGAGTAGCAGGGAGAAGAGGGGCTACTTCTATGTATGATGGAGGTGAGATCTTCACTGGAATGTTGTATCCAGCTATTAATAGTTCAGTCTTCAAAATGGATGTTAAAATTGAAAAAAGGTTCAGAGATGAACCGCAATATGACTTATGTTTGAAAACTCTGCCTTACAGTTAAATTCTCAAACAATTCAATTTGGCTTATTAAGGAGAAGATTAAGTAGTGATTTGATTACTGTCCATTAATTACTTGAAGGGAAAGGAAGGAGTTATCTTATAGAAAAGAACTCTTTCATCTTACTTTTTCATCTAGGACATAATCTAGCAACTGGAAGTAGAATTCAGAGATCTCAGAAAACTGGAAATGAATTTTTAATGGTGGAAGTAATTAAGCATAGGAACAAATAAAGGATTTATTCATCACAACTATCTCAATTAGCCTTAGAATTTACCAATCTGCATTGAACACATTCCATCATTAATTCTAGCAATATGTAAGTTACTTTGTAAGCTTCTGAAGTTAGATGGCTTGTCATTATTCCTAGGGCAGAATGGTACAAAGAAAATGTAAAAGGCCCCATTAAAGACTTTTTCTTCAAAGACTTTTCTGTCTTTTGTTCTGGAGATGAGTGTGGATCATTTTTCAACAGAATGCATTAGTAAAAACCTGAAGGAAATCTATCTAATTTAATGTTTTCATTAGTTGAAACTTGTGAGATGTTCAGACTTCTTAGCTTAGCTTTCTTGCTGCTGTAAAGCAAAACCACTTGTTCTACAATGTAAAATCCTCCTCTGTTGGTCCCTACTTAGGGAACTCAGTCATACTTTTCAATTCTTCTCTTCATGCTTGGTAATATTTACTAGGCTGCCAAACTGTATAACCAGAAATACCTGGATGCTAACCTCCACTGTTTCATATGATAGACCACTTCAGGTTAAGATTCTATCAGGAATACTTTGAAAATTCTGGCCATTGAAAAATAAGTGCAGATCAAATTTGCATTTTTTTGGAAACTTTTAACATCAAAACAGTATGAAAAACTACACATTTTATGTGATTTTTTTTTAATTACTTTGCATGGTGTGTTTTCATGGATATCACTTTGCTTTAGCATATGTGAGAAAGGATAAAAGTATTTTTTAGGGTATTGTAGAATGAAGTCAACTACAGAAGGTAGGAATAAAAAGTATTCAGGGGTGCTTAACTGTCAGTGAGGGATCAAAGGGGTGAATCCTGTAAGTAGCTTTGTGTTGTTTGATCCTTTACACTTCTGTTTTTCTGGCTATTAGACAAGCTGAATACAACTTTGCTGTGTGAAGAACTTGTGGCTCAGTCTGTTTGTATGACTGGACAATATATGTATCCTTAATTTTTCAACATTATCATGCTAGACTAAATCATTGATGAAATTTAGTAAGTGGCTGCTGTTGCGAAAAGGCTCACCTGCAATAAAAGAAAGGCAGCAGATATTGCTCCAAGAGCTATTGCAAGGTCCTGAGTTATTCTTATCAGATTCCTCCAGGTATGAGAGAGCTGGCTGGGATTCACTGACGTTTTCCAGCTTCTCCCATCAAATGGTGCATGATGAAGTGGTTTCCACTACTGCTTAAGAGATCTTCATAGAGGGACAGTTGTATCAGCTCTTGTATTGTTTGGTGAGTTCTTAAAAGAGAAGCCAGCACAGTAGATTCTCAGGATGCTGATTCTGATCCCCATCCTGGCTCCCACTAGACAAGAGAGGAATTGTATGGTGCAGAACATGCTTTCTAGATGTTATGTAGTCCCAGGCTTCTTCTGCTGGAGAGATGCTGGAGAGAAGATTGATTGCCCAACAGCAGCCTGGCTGGTGGAGATGGGAGATAATGGGGACATAAATTCCCCTGTTAGTTCCCACAACAGATCCATGTGTTGGCCAGAGTCAGATCTGGTTTAGGTATTGGTTGGCTTCTCAGAGCTGCAAGTCTACAAAGTTGGCTGTCACTAGAGGAAGATGAATAGGGAAGATTTATCCATCAGGAAGATGGATAAATACCTGATGGGGGGAATGACAAAACCAGAGATGAACTGCTCTCAGTGGTATCAAGTGAAAGGCAAGTCAGTGGCTGTGAGCTGAGACAGATAAAAGTCCCTTTAAACATAAGCTAGAACTTCTTTACTGTGAGGGTGGCTCAGCAGAAGAACAGTATTTCCACTCTAGAGAGGCTGTGGAGATAACCCCTTGCAGTTTTTAAAAACCTGACAACACAGTCCTGGACACCATGCTCTGACTGACACTGCTTTAGGCAGGCAGAATTGGACTAGATGTTCTCCAGAAGTACCTTCAAGCCTCAGGTATCTTGTGATTCTGTGATTTTTTTCTTTCTTTTTCATCTTTTATCCATCATATCCAAGTGTAAGCCAAAATTTGGCCCATATTTTGCATAGATACTTGATGCTTTGTGTGAGTCTTTTGGACCACTTCCATTCCCTAGTAGCGGCCTGTTGCTCTTTGGAAATGTCACTCTGAAGTACCATCTGTCTTTTTGCCATAGCTATCTTTTTCTCCCTGACCTTCTTACTTGGTCAAAGGATTGAAAGCTATTGCTTTGTTGCAGTATACAGAGCAAACTGATGTTACCCAGGCAATTTGGGGTTGAGGAACGCCAAGGTAAAGCTGGAACTGAACCTGGCAAGGGACACAAAAAGACCAGGAAAAGCTTCTATAGATATATTAACCAGAAGAGGAAGGTCAAAGGAGGTGCTTCCCGCCCACCCCCCAAGATAGAAATGATGGAAAACTGGTAACAACAAATGAGGAAAAGGTTGAGATACTCAGCAACATTTTTGCCTCTGTCTTCAATGGCAACCTCTCTTACCACACCTCTCACGTGGATGAACAGCAGGATGGGGACTGGGGAAGCAAAGTCCCTCCCACTGTAAGAGAAGATCAGGTTCCTGACCACCTGAGGAACCTGAATGCACGTAAGTCTTTGGGACCTTGATGATGTGGTTGCCAAGCCACTCTCCATGATATTTGAAAAGTCATGACAGATAAAGTCCCAGGTGACTGGAAAAGGGAAGCCATTGTACTTATCTTGAGAAATGATAGAAAGGAGGACTCCAGGAACTACTGGTCTGTCAGCCTCCCCTCTGTGCCTGGGAAGATCATGGAACAGATCCTCCTAGAAACTCTGGTAAGGCACATGGAGGACAGGGAGATGAATGGAGGTAACCAGCATGGCTTCACTAAGGGTAAGTCCTACCTGACAAACCAGAGGCCTTCTGTGATGCAGTGGCCGCAGGAGTGGACAAAGAAGGGGGTTAGAGATGTCATTTATCTGGACTTCTGTGAAGCCTTTGACACAGTCCCCCACAATATCCTTTTCTTAAATTGGAGGGAGATGGATTTGAGGGATGGATTGTTGGGTGGTGAGGCATCGGTTGGATAATCACATTGGGAGAGTAGTGGTCTATATCTCAGAGTCCCAATGGACATCAGTGACAAGAAGAATCTTTCACAGATCCATTCTGGGACCATGTTCTTTAATATCTTCATTAATGGCATAGACAGAGGGATCAAGTGCACCTGCAGCAAGTTTGATGACAACACCTGAAGGATGGGATGCCATCCAGAGGGACCCAGACAAGCTCGAGGAGTGGGTCCGTGGGAACATCATAAAGTTCAAGGTCATGTGCAAGGTGCTGCACCTGGGTCAGGGCAACCCCTGGTATCAGCACAGGCTGGGCATGAACATACCCAGAGCAGCCCTGCCCAGAAGGACTTGGGGGTGCTGTGGGTGAGAGGCTGGACATGCCCCGGCCATGGCACTCACAGCCCAGAGAGCCAAACGTGTCCTGGGCTGCATCCAGAGCCCCGTGGGCAGCAGGGGAGGGAGGGGATTCTGCCCCCTGCTCTGCTCTGCTGAGACCCACCTGGAGCACAGCATCCAGCTCTGGGGTCCCAGCATGGGAAGAACAGGGACCTGCTGGAGCCAGTCCAGAGGGGAGACTACCAAGATGATCAGAGGGATGGAACATCTCTCCTGTGAGGAAAGGCTGAGAGAATTGGGGTTGTTCAGCATGGAAAGGAGACGGCTTCAGAGTTTTCTGTGGCCTTCCAGTATCTGAAAGGAGCCTACAAGGACTATTTACAAGAATGTGTAATGACAGAACAAGGATGAATGGCTTCAAACTGAAAGAGAGTAGGTGTAGATTAAATATTGGGAAGAAATTCTTTACTGTGAGGGTGGTGAGACACTGGAACAGATTGCCCAGAGAAGCTGTGGATGCCCCATCCCTGGAAGTGTTCTAGACCAGGTTGGATGGGGCTTGGAACAACCTGGTCTAGTGGAAGGCATCCCTGCCCATGTCAGGGGAGTTGGAACAAGATGATCTTTAAGGTTCCTTCCAACTCAGGCCGTTCTATGATTCTGTGATTCTGTTTGAGACTAACAAATATTTAGGTATTTCTGTTTTCTTTCTTTTTTCTTTTATTTTTTTTTTTTTTTGCATAAGTTTTTTTTTCTGAAATTTACTTTTAGTAGCTCTTAAAAGCTACTTATGCTAACCCCCAATTATACACTTAACATACTTGCTGAAGATACATAATATTTCATGTACTAAAAATAAAAGCTAGCAAAAACCCCCCCAATTTCTGTCAAAGAAGTGAATATCTGGTTTATACCCCAGCCTTATACAAAGAGGAATGCTGAAAAATATTGTCCAAATTTAGTGTTCAGTACCTGGTTGCACAGAAAAATAGGAAGAGGTCCCTTAGGGACCTGGGAGATGCTTAGCTACAAATTAGTGGGGGCCTAGGCAGTCCTCTAGTCGAAATATCCCTGATTTTATGCCCTGTTTTTATACATTTCTCTAAACATTTGATGTTAACCACTGCTGCAAACAGGTTAGGGGTAGGTGTTGGATCTGTAATGGCTACTCTTAATTTTCATGGTTCATGCTAGTGCAAAATTGACTGCATGCCCATACATATGATTCTGCTTCTTCCTTGCTCCTCTATCAAATCTGCGTCTTTTGCCAAATGTCTTCAGAAATGTTCTCAGAGCTTCTGTGTCATTTCTCATTGTCTCCTCCATGGTCTGAGCTGTATATGTCCATCTCATCAGGTATCATCTGTCTGCTTCCAAGAGACCACAGCACTGCCATAGAACACTAACTTTCCTGTCTCTTAATTATGGAATACATAAGCGTCTCCTGCAGTGTGTGCATCCCCCTCAGAGCTGTTATGGTCAGGAATATTAAAATGCGTGCAGCCTGGCTTGTTTGCAAGCTGGTGTGATTATCCAGAGGCAGCACATTTGTAGATGTCCATTTGTGGCATGATCCTGGGAATTTCTAAACGATGCATGCCACCTGGAAGCTCCTTATTTGGCCACTTGATGGCACTCTTAAATGTTTAGTTGGTTGCAAACGCTCTCAAACGTGCTAGTTTCGTAGAACAGCGATAGAGGAAACAGAGCCTCAGGTATTAAACAGTGAAATACCATCAGAATTGGAGCTTATGTCAACGAATACAAGAAAAACACGAGAAAAAGTTCAGCTGATTGTGCTAAATGCTGCCCGGTGTGTAACAGGAGGATTAACACCTGTCTGGCTTTCCAGCTCCAAAGTGTTCTGCAGAGACAAGTGCTTCTCTAAGCCTTTCCTTATGGGAGAGGTGTGCTCCATCTTTTTGATCATCTTGGTGGCCTCCTCTGGACTCACTCCAGCAAGATGAGGTCT
The DNA here is from genome assembly GCF_041296385.1 of Aphelocoma coerulescens. Taxonomy (NCBI): domain Eukaryota; kingdom Metazoa; phylum Chordata; class Aves; order Passeriformes; family Corvidae; genus Aphelocoma; species Aphelocoma coerulescens. The sequence continues at coordinate 8,992,182 of NW_027184085.1, forward strand.
GTTATGCTGAAGACCCCAGAGCTGGCTGCAGCACTCCAGGTGGGGTCTCACGACAGCAGAACAGAGGGACAGAATCCCTTCCCTCATCTTGATGTTAGCTTTCATAACACACAGCCAACTGTAAAGTTGTGCCCTTATGAGCATCTTATTTAAAGAAGAAAATTTAAGGAAGAATTATAGTGTGTACTAGACCCATGATGCAAAAGCCTGTCTGGTCAGAATGAGAAAACTGCTTTTATGTAGAGCATTGCAAGCTCAGCCAAGTCACATACTCCTCCTTTTTTTGCACTGCTCACCTGCTCACCTCACTCTCAGGGGAGAGCTGAATTGAAAGCCAGATCTTCCTGCTCTTTTTAGGAAAGTGCTATGTCTTTTCATCCCCATCTCCCCTGGTTTTGTTTGCTTTTGAGCCTCTGCTTTCACATGCACTGACAAACAGTGCATGGTTCCAGGTGGTTCCTAAATACTCATTTTTGTTGGCCCAGTTGACTGTGGTTTCTCTTGTATTACTCTGCCAGACTTTATTTTAGAGTCAGAAAGGCTATGTATGTCTATCCATCTGTGCTTCTGAGGCGTGTCTTGCCTCTGACATATGCAGGGCCCACAGCACATATTAGGACTGCAACAAGGCCTCAGGACATGTATAAATTACAGCTTGCCTCATCATCTATCAATTTTGTCTTCTCTAAAATATCCAGAAGACTTTGAAATTCTGGTTTTGTACCTCTCTTATCTGAACTGCAAGTTCTGTGCTTCCTAAGAGCCCCAGCTAAAAATGTTAACTGGATCAGGAGTAACAGGGATTAGTCAAGCAGCTGGTGAAAGGTGTCAAGCAGAATGTTAAATTTGACATTCAAGCATCTGAATCAGCATAAGCCAAAATGATCTATCATTTGCCTCCTCTGCACTGGTGGACTTGCTCAGCATTTGCAGATCTTTGCAGTACCAATACTGCTAACTGGAGGGTACAGATTTCCTTGTGACAGGAAATGCCTGTGCTCACAGAGTTCAAGCTAGTGTAGGTGGTCTCAACAGGGGCGTTCAACTTTCACTGACAAATGTCAGAAAATAAATGGAATTTATTGGTGGAATTATCATCTGAGGCAGTGTCTCAGAGGGGGTGCTGTAGTAGCCCTGGAGCTAGGCATTGTTTTCATTGGTCCTCTGGATGGGAATATAAACTCACAGCAGGTGAAACGTGTGACTGATGAAAAGGCAGGTGAAGTTGTAAATCATGCTGGGAACAGAGCTGTCATACAGAGTGATTAATGTTGTGGTAAACTGGAATTATTCAAAGCAAATGCATTTTAATTCAGTCAAATATAATATTATCCCTCTCTAGACAAAAAGGAGCGTTGTATTTTGGAAGGCAGCATTTCTTAAAAAAAAAAAAAGGAAAAAAAACCACTTTTGTGGACAAGTAAGAAATTTGAGTCTCCAGTGAAGTATCTTGGCAAGGAGGCTGAACATGATTCTGGTGTGCAAACAGGGAATCCTGAATAGCAGTAGATAATATTATTTAAACATTAGTGAGACTAATACTGGAATATTATGTTTGATTTGGGAGCCAACATTTTTCAAAGCATGCAGAAAAATGGTAGTTCAGAAAGAATCCCAAGGTGATTCAAGAGTTGGAGAGCGTGCCCCAAAGGGGGAGAGAGAAAAACATCCAGTTGAAATTTGGACTCAAAATTAATTATGTCTGGCCCTTGCACAAATCCTAGCCATGTGATATCCTCCACTCATCTCTGGAAAGTTTCTTAATATTCTAGTCTTCTCCATGTCTGCTGTGAAGTGGCTTTCTGTTTGCAGCTCTGGAGACAGTGCCTTTCACTGCTGTGGCAAAGTTAATATTGGTTCCTGGCTTTTTGCTAAGCAGCCTCCTCTATGCAGTAGTGGTGAAAATAAATCGGATTTTTGAGTTCAGGCTGTGATGGTTATCAAAAGTATGCTGAAATGTGACTAGTGTTCAGTTTTTAAAGTGTCTTGATGAAGAGAAGAAGGAGATATGAAAGAAGTCCTTTATCCAGTCAAGGTAGGCATAGTAAGAATTAGCAGTGGCAAGCCAGGTAAGTCAAATAAGGAATTAGGTGCAGCTTTTTAAGCACTCAAAGTGATTAAATGTCAAAACAAGCTGAAAAATGAAACAGTGGCTTCTCTGTCTTTTGAGATCTTCATATGAAGTATGCATATACTTGCCAAAACCAAGTTATCAGGCTCAAAACAGGATATGCCAATAACATTTTTGGATCTGCGAAAAAGAGGAGGCCAGGCTTTCTGGCCTTGAGTTACAAAGTAATGAGTTCTCAAAACATTTTCTTTTCTGGGAAAGGACTGTTTTGAAAGTCCAGTATTCATATTTTTGTTGCCCACAATGTGGTTCACAGCCTGATCCATAGTGGTGTGGGATATATCAACACAGCATTGTGTACACAAGTATGGTATAGTTGAGTACTTCTGGGCATTTAAGGGAATAGGAACAGAATGAACACCAATGATCCTAATATAAATTTCTCAGGGATCCTGGGATGTGGTCTGCTTGAGCACAGTCCTCTGAAGTCCCAGCTCTGTTCCCTGTTATAGCTTGCTGTAGTGTCTTTGGCAGTCCCCTCCACTGCCCTTTCTCATTCTGTAAAAAGGAGTGCTGCATATACAGCCTTAAAGCACTCTCAAATGCTATAAAACTTTGAGATATTATTGTTACTCCCAAAGAGCTTTGAAAACACATTCAGCACTTGCACAAACTCTCTGAGCTCTTGGAAAGATTTGTTCTTTCCTGATTTTTCAGAACTATTGGCATACAGTTAAGCTCGAAGTGCCAGCTGTTTCCTTTGTTACAGCACACCAATTCTGCAACTGCAGCAAAGTGTGGAATTGGCACAGCTTTTAAAAATAAGCGAGGAGAGAATCTCACTAGAGCAGTGCAAGGTCATTCAACTTGTTTCACAGTGGGTTAGATTAGCTTATGCTCAGTGCCCTGCTGCACAGGGTTTACTCACTGATAAAAAAATTCATATTGAAAATTCACTAATTTGTGACTTGCTCAGTCATCTGTCTATGCTATGCAGAAGGAAGCACAGGAATATTCTTGGACTGTGCTCAGGGTTTTGAAGATTTTCAATTTGCTAGGGAAAATTTGCTGGTCTTTGTTTTTTGTCCTCTATACTTTAAATATTGTAAAGACAAATAAATAGCTGAGATGTGTCTTTGGCTACCAAAATTTTTGTCTTTGAAACTGATCTCTCCTCCACAGAGGAGACTGCCTCACCAAATGTAAAGCACAACCAGGCCCTTCCCTTGGCTTCTTAGAAAACCAGTCCTAAAGGATAGAGCCCCAGCCAGCCAGCTCATCAAAGCATGAGTGTATCTGGGAGAGTTGAAGTGCTTGTGTAGCTGTGATGCTCAGAAACAATCAGCTGTTCACAAATGTACTTCATCTTGCTTTTTTTTCCAGATGGGCTCTTGGAGGACACCGGACAGATTTTAGGCACCAGCAGTTCTTTTTAGCATGGTGATATCTTGGTCCAAGCTGTATCAGCGAGACAGCTGGCAGACTTGAATTTTAGAAAGCCATCACAGGATCACAGTATCACAGGATCTAAGATATAAGGCTGGAGTGTTTTTGGGTTTTAAATCCTCCGAAGGGAAAGTAATTTGCCAGTTTATCACACAAGAAACCATAGCATTGGCTTCTTGTGTAGTAAAAACTCCTACTTTAGCTCATGACCATGGGTGGTACCCACATTGAGATTTATTATGTTGCTGCAGGATTTAAACTAAGCATTGTGCTTTTTAACTTGAGGACGCTGCTGCCTTGAGCATAGTGGTTCAGCCAGTAAGCATTTTGGAGGAAATGGAAGAAAACCATGTAATGTACATCTTGTGGCTTTGTTCCTGAACAAGGAGGGAAAGATACAAATAAAATTTTTAAAAAAAGTTCTCCAGCAAACAAAAGACTTTGTTCTGATATTGGAGATTTGCTGATTCTTTTAAATTTAGCTAAGGAGTAATATAAATGAAAAATCCATTAAAACAGGCACTTAAGCATCAGGCAAAAGATTCAGATGCTTTTCAGATTATTACTTTGCATAAACTATTTGGTGATATCCAAATGATATTCTGGGATATTTTTCTACCACTACAGTACTTTCCTGAAAAGGGTTTGGGGTGAATCTCTCCAGCTTTAAAAGCAAATGCAGAGGAGTATTTTAGACAGTGGTCATAGTTGGTTTGAAACCTGTTTCTGTTTGCATGTGGTGCTTACAGGCTCAGTTCTCCCTGTTGAGATCAGTAATCATGCTATCTGCATCTTTCCTTAGCAAAACTTGTCTTCCCTATGTACACTTGTTACATGTCAGGGTCTAAAATTTAACCTCTTCTCAGGTGAACACTGAGGGATCCCCATGGCGGTGAGAGTCTGTCCACTCTCTTCTTCTTGCTGTGCTGTCTTGTGTCTTCCTGTAAAGGACAAGTCCTGCTGGCACTGATTATCAGAAAAACTGTCCAATATCTCTAATATCTCCAGTCCTTGTATCTCAGGAAAAAAAAAGCCAGTTTGCACTTTGTGGATCTGCATGGGGTGAATATTCTCTACTCTTCCAGTTCATACTGGTGCATCCATGAGGTGCAGAGCAGCTGTCTCAGGTCTGAAGCTGCTGCTTTCACTTCCAACAGTGAAGTTGCTTTCACTTCACCACTGTCAGCTTGGTGCCTTAGGTTTTAACTTTCATATTTTTCAAATTCTGTATTGCTTAGTGTGTAACTCTGAAGTTTCTTGTAGCCTGTTAATTTCTGCTCTCTCATGCTACGTAGACATAACAAAGCCTCTCCGGGCCTGCTCTCCAAGGTCACTCAGACCGTTCTAAAAGTATAAACCAAAAACAGGCCCAAAAAGTATAAACCAAAGAGCCTCTAAAGGGGGGCAAGTTACATCATTAAACTGAAGCTTAATTGGAGAATTAACTCTGATATGCAAATGAACCAAACCTATAAAAGTGTGAAGAACTTGTGACCTGGGGTCCATCTCGGGGCCCATCTTGGCAATAGCCTCTGGCTCCCCAGCCAGGGGGTACCTTTGAAGGCCTTTCAAATAAATACCTACCTTACTCCCTTACTCGTGTCTAGTCTCTGTTTCTAGGAGGCCTCTTAAGGCATCAAGCTCTTGGGTCTGCACTTTTTTGCTTGGCTGTGCTCTCTGATCTTCCAACATTGATTCACCCTGCATCCTGAGAGTCTGTCTACGCAATGTTTTGGGGCAAAGTGCAGTACTCTGATTGTTTTTACTGAGAACCAAAAACTTTTCTCTCGAAAGTGCTACTCTTCAAAGCTATACCACAGATGTGCTGCTGTGGATATGTACTGTGCTTGCCATTCTGGAACGCTGAATATCACTAATGAAATAAGCCCCTTTTAAAATTATTTATTAAAGAATATGTTGGTATGTCACAGGTTAGTACTCTGGATGAGAATTCACCCTTCATTAAAGTGGATTTATATGCCTATGCTCAGCAGGTCAGTCTGTGTGATGCTGTCATGCTTCAGTGTTAATTGTGTGTTATTCTCATCACATTGCCTTTCATCAGGAATAACTTTTACATACTTTAGTGATCATATTATTCAGCCTTATGTGCGGTATTCACACATCTGTGATTTAACCCACATTCCTGATATTTGATAACATCAAGGAGACAATGAGTAGGATTCAGCTCTTAGATTAAGGTGGCCAATATCAATAGTGGCCACTGCAGTCAGTGGAGCCTAGACAGTAAATCAGCACCCATAGAAAACTCTCCTTTAAGATGCTACTGGTACTGATGGCAGCAGAAGCTTGGACTCTGAGTGCACAGACAGCCATACACAGACCTGCATTTGGGTGTCATAATCTGCAAACTGGACCCTGCATTTCACTCTGCCAGAGCCTCTTCCCAAGGCTTTGTTTTTCCCCTGCCAGACTAACCCCCAGGTGGACTTGCTGAAGCTGCTGAGCTATTTCACCTGATGAAGACCTGCTCTATCACCTTTAACTGAGGAATGTGGGTGGACTCTGTTCCTGTCTGATCACTGGGGAGAGAACCACCTCCAAAACACAACTTAGATCTTTGGTGGCTGAATCACCCCCTGTAGAGGTGTCTCCTCTGCTGTCTCTGCAAGGAACATGGGGGCAGCTCTTGAACCTCCTCAGCACAGTGCTAACAGATAGAAAATTACTGTATGCTACAGGCCTTTTGGGAATATGCCTGGCTGATCAGCTCACTCCAAGAGAAATAAGAGCATGGAATAAGTTGAATTCAAAGGCTATCCAACAAATTTGACTTCTTTCTGCTCTGAGCCACTCCTGATGGTCATTTCCACAGCCTTCTGAAGTGTTTTTGCTTCTGAGGTGAGCACAGATTCATCCTTATCATTCATGGACCTCAACTAAATATCAGTTCAATGACATTACTTGGCTAAGAACAAAGACAATTCTGTGAATTAAAAGAACTGGGAAATCTCTGATGGAGAAAGTATCTTCCTTTTCAGTTAGAATTCTAAGAATAAGCTTCCCCTTTATTAAAAAAAAAAAAAATTAGAAATGTTATTTGGGGTCAGATATGTTTAAAGTAATGACAGTTTTGAAATCTCACCTTTCTGCAAAATAAAGAAACCATTTTCCTCATCTGTGCCCAGTACAGAGAGACCTGTGAGAAGATTCTATTTCAACAATCTAGTATGAAGCAGCAGTAACAGTTTTGTTAATGTGTGTTTCTTTACTGGTTCTTTGAATGCTTTTACGTGGCCCTGTTACACATGAAGAACACAATATCTGTGCCTGCATGCTGGCTTGGAATCAGTTTACTTCTAAGGAGAGTTCTCTAAAGTTGGTGTAATCACTGGAGTACACATTTACCTGATCCTGCAGGTTGGCCAAAATGTTAAGAAAGGTAGGAAGCACTTTTAAAAGGAGAGGGCTGTTCTGGAAACAGAATGTGTAGTAAGTGCTTGAAGCACAGAAAGCAGTAAATTTCTTTCCCATATACTGTGTGCCTGAGGGCATTGGCAGTAATAAAAAGCACTAGATGGCTAGGATGCTCTCAGAGGCAGCATTGTTTTCATAGATTAGCAAAGTTCCTTCTTTGTTTCTGGAGAGCTTATCTGCGTCAACAGCTTTTCTTTCCCTTTCAGAGAACTTGGAAATTGTCTTTTTACATGATCGAAATACCCTAAGAATTGGAGAGACAGTCAGGGCATGATAAAAAAGCACACAAAAGAAAGATGGTCCTACTGAGAAAGGGGAGAGCTAATTTCAGGCAGCACAAAGAAAAGGTGAAAGTAAATAGAAAAAAGATTGGAAAGTCTTGGCAAAAAAAAGAGCTTCTGTGCCAAGCAGGGAGATGTTGGACATAAACAGAAAATAAAGCTATGGTCACTTTTACATTGTCCAGTTATGAGCAATGGCAATTGATATAATGCTTTACAGATACATTAATGAAATGTTTTTCTTTGAAAAAGTAGTGGAGACTGAAATATCGAATATTGCCAATACAGAAACTGAAATGGTGGTATCCTTGATTCTGCATGTATGTCTGCAGTGTAGTGAAATCCTAGCCCACAGAAAGAAGTGTAATCCTAGCCCAAAGAAAGAAGTGCCCACAAAATTCTTTCTTTCCTCCACGCTTCTCCTCCAAGGCGTCACAGCTCTCTCTCCTTGAAAAAAGCACACCAAACCAGTAGTTCTTCTGCATAACTACATGGTGCCTATGTCCTGGGGGTGGCATATCAGTGGTGAAAAGGATGTTCAGATGTAGGCACACCAGTATTTGGTCCTGTGATTGGTACCTTTGCCTTCAGGTAGGTTTTAGGTGTGGGTGGGAGCTGTCTGTTTCTACGTTTCAGTAGCTGAGGATCCTGGAAACTGATCTGACATCTCCTTGTTTAGATGACTTCATGAAGCAGGGCCACGGCATGCTCCTCCTCTACACCCTGAAGAACCCCTCCTTCCCAGAGTACTCCTTCAGCAGTGAGAGTGGCGTCATGTGCCTGGACTTCCACAGTGACCACCCCTACCTCCTGGCAGTGGGCTTCTACGATGGCAATGTGGCCATCTTCAATCTGAAGAAGCCAGCCTCCCAGCCCAGCTACAAGAGTAGTGCCAAGTCAGGGAAGCACACAGAGCCAGTATGGCAGGTAAGGGTGCTTTTCCTCTCCTGTGGCTGGGCTTTGAATTGGACGGAGTTTGAACACAGCTGGAAAAGTCCTGCATGCGGAAAGGTGCTGTTTTAGTACATGTGATTGATTAAGTTGTATTTCAAGCTAATTTTGAAGTGTGCATAAAGGCAAAGCAACTGCATGAATCCTTGGTCCTCAGTAGAAACTAAACGTATGAGCAGAAGTCTTCTATAAATAATTATTTCTCCTTAGTTTTCATTATTATAATTGACTTCTTTTTTGAGAAGAACTGGTATCCTCTATATGTACCAGCATGCAATACTGTTTGTATTCCAAAGAGAAAATCACAGGACAGCAACTGATAAGCAGTGCATAAAAACAGGGAAAACACATATATCAGCCTAAAAGAGAGCTCTATTGGGCACAGTAAGTCCAGGGGCAGCTGCCTGTGAACTGGCTGCTAGCAGAATTCAAGATATACTACCTTGTAGTTGACCTTTTAGTTGACCTTGAATTACTCTAGTGAATTCAGAACTGTGATGTGTAGGTGATGTTCTTAAACTAATGCCACTCTGTCATCTGTCAGAAAGAGCCACCAGATGGGTGGTACTGTGAAGGGTCAGGGTGAATATGTTGCTACATCCAGCTAATTAGCTATGTCTGCAATGTAATCTGAGCTCAGATTGAAGCACTGGAAGGTATATGTGCTTTTGATTTTGTTTATAGCAGTAGAAGCATGGCAGCACATATTTCAACATGGTCTGTATCAGCCTGTTGAGTTGCAGGAGTGTGTCTTTTGTTTACTATCCTGGACTAAAAGTGTTGCTGCAGTGACTATTGTTGTCACCTGAGTTAGGCTGGCTGATACAGTCACATGTCAGTGTTCCTTGAACTTTGACACATGCCTTACATGGATTGTCCCCTAGCCATGGCTTCTGGTTTTTGCATCTTCCAGTAAAAGTCCAAGAAATCAAGGGTACCTGATGGGAGTACAGATGAATGTGGAATATGCCAAGAGCAAGACCTGTGCTTGCTATAAACAGAGAGTTTGTGCAAATGTAACATTTCAGAGAAGACATGAATTTTATATTTCCTGCCTGTCTGTCCAAAGCTTTTCCTATAGCAGATACTTATAGCTCTTCTAACAGGTGTACTAGTTTGAAAAACAAACCAGTGAGAGGCACCAAGTCAGAATAACAATTTAATGGAAATTAAAGAAAAGGAACAGAAAGTAAAAGAAAACACTGACAGAGTCAAGATACAGCCTGAGTCCCTGTTAGTCAGGGTAGTGGTAGCAGGCTGGTAGAATGGTGGCTGCAGTCCTCTGAAGTGGTGATCCTGTAGTAGAAGGGGTCTGCTCTTCCTCAGAAAGTCCAGCGGTGGCTGTGTAGCTCCTGTCCTCTGGAAATCCAGTGGAGTCCCCTCTTTGGTGCTCAGAGTCCCAGTTATATCCACGATGGGATGCTTGGTTCCTCCCTCTGGGTGGAGCATCTCACAATGGAGTAATGAGTCATGAGGCCAAGTGTTGATTAGGCTCGTTAACAGAAGATGGTCTGGAGGGAGTTATCTCTGAGTCATGCAGCAGGACAATGATGGGCCATTAACAGCAAGATAGTCTGGGGGGAGGAGGCAAGGAAACACTGCCCCACCTGATTTCAACAGCTCATGAGGATGGTAATAGAATACACCTCAACCCAGGACAACAGGTTAACGTAGTAGTTCGGACTTGGGTTGTTATCATAATACAATCTGTCAGGTATGCACACACACACACATACACACACACACACACACACACACACACACACACACAAAGAAAACTTCCGAGCTTTTCCCACTGCCACTTAGGCTTCCAGTAAAAAAGCCAGACCAAATAGTAAGTGCTACATGAAGTTTTTCATGGTCTTGCTGCAGCATGCTATGGGAGGTCACAGCTGTTACTGCACATTAGAGACACAAAAATCCCAGATCATTTGTGCCCCAGATGATATTGGAAAGGACAGTGTATGCTGAGGGGGTTTTATTAGCAGCCTCTTCCCTACAGATGAGGAGCAGGTACATTCAGCACTGGAGGTAGTCTGCATGGGGTTTTTAGGGGTAGGTTTATGTGTACCGCTTGGCAGCAGTGGGGCACAGAAGTGGAATAAAATAATTAGGCACTCTAGGAAGATATCTCTGAAAAGGAGAGAAGCTACTCCATGGGTATGGATAGGTGTGGCTATGAGTAGACTGTGGTTCCTGCTTCTTTATTTCCACAGGTTGAGTGCTGAGAATCATTACTATTCGTTTTCTTCGAAAATAAGAAAATTTCTCTGAGCAACCTGGTCTAGTGGAAGGTGTCCCTGTCCATGGCAAGGGGGTTGGAACAAGATGGTCTTTAAAGTCCCTTCCAACCCAAACCATTCTGTGATTCTATGATTAAAGTACCAATATTTTTACTAAACTTTACAATTTTTAACTTGCTACAAAACTAGCGAGCAAAGTTAGTAGTTAGATGATTGTACAGCAATCCGAAGAACTTGTACCTCTGTTGGAAAGATGTGAAGTGTAAGCATTTGTCAATATAAGCCAAAAGGTTTAGAAAAGGTTTTTGCTCCATTCAATGTGATGAAAAGCAGCATGGACTATCTGTTAGGTTGAGACATTTGATTGTTATTCCTCATTCAGCATCAGGTGATTCTAGAAAGTGATGCCTTTTTTCTCATATTTAGCTCAAAGATCTCATATTCTCGCCCACCAAGACACCACTAGTCTCAAGCCCAGTCTTTGTCTAGATGCTAGACCTCAAAAAAATCCCCCTTTTTTGTAGAGAAAGTGAACAAAGTAGAAAAGTAACAATGTTATTCTGAGCAATTAGGAGCCTTTGTTCTCTGTACTGCCTGGCTTTTTTCTTTTGAAACAATGCAGCCGTTTCACGGTGGAAACAAAATGGGAAGTGGGTAAAGCAGACTGACAGCTCTTTTCTTGTGCTATTTCATCTTCAGTGACTTAGTAATATCTCAGTTCGTTTGCATAAAACAAAGCTGATGTAATGTTCCCATTGTTAAGAGCAAAATAAAATAACACAAATTTTCTAATTCTGTTACCTAAGAAAGAGTTTGTCTGCCTAATACCACTCCCTATTTTTTTAAAGAGCATAGCAATGGTTTCTTATAGATTTGGCAATTGTCTCCCATGTATTAAGTGCTACTGCATTTTAAATAATGGAAAATTCTAGCCTGTTTTTAATTACACATTTCTAATTGCTTATTACTAATTGGTGAGGATCCAAATCCTCAGAGAGGAAAAAACAAAGAGGAATAAACATGTACATAGACATGTGAATGTATATGCATGCAGTGCAATGTGGCTAATACCACCAAAACTCAGGTATCACAGGAGCACAGAACTAGAAATGGTCTTCCAGGTCAGAGAATTCAGGCCTTTGGATCTAAAAACCAGTTTAAAAGGAGTCACTTCCTGGAAAACTGTGTCAAACCTGTCATGTTCTGCTGGGAAAAAGCCTATGTGGCATTAATCTAAACCCCACTTTAATCAAAATAATGCTCAAGTAGTAAGAAAAATCCTCACACTCCCATCATCTCTGAGTAGGCCTACAAAGCAAGTCCCTGAACAGTGAATTTTTTTGAGCCAGGGGTTGGCTCCGGAGATTAATGAGGTTGGCCAGTGTGGAGCTACTGGAGTAAACTTTGGCAGCCAGAGGCCACAGAAGCTGTGTTCTCTGGGAAGAAGCAACACCTTGCTGGGAAAGGGCTCTCAGTGCAGAGCATCTCCTTTTTCTAGCTTTAAAATTTTTTCTTTCTCCTTTCTTTTTAAAAGAATAATGATTAGGTTTTATTTACAGCTGAGAAGAGTGCTTTTTCTCTTACCTTTCTACACTGGGGTATACTAAATACTTCAGGATTGAAGTATTTGGAAGCTGGAACAGTTCAGAATCAGGAAATGATAACTGAAACTGTGTGTCAGGGTTTATTTCTGTTGTTCAATCTCCTTCCTAAAACACATCTTACTTGACAGATTTGTTTTCACTGTGTACTTCTATTTTACTTTCACATCAAGCCAAAAGGATGCTATTGCTGCTGAGACTAGTACAGAGCCAATAATGCTTCAGAGGGTTGGAAATAATTTTTTATTTTACTTGCTCACCATCAGAATTACTGACGAAATTCCTATTGCAAAGTGTTGACCCTAGGATCTGCAAATAGAACATTTCTTTCGGTTGTGCTTCAAGCAAATCTCAGCTGCCGCAGGCATGCCTGTGTGAACAGCACGGTTTGGAATTGCTATGGAGACATCACTGATTAGAAACACAACTTTGTTCATTGTTGATTTACTGAAGCTGATCTGGTCTCCCTGAGGAGCTGATACCATGGAGCTTCAGATGGCATCCTGAGAGAATTATTTTCTGCGCGATATTCATGCGTGGGAAGAGAAAGGGCTGGCCACTGCAGGCTAATTCTTCACCAAATGCCAGTCAGGTTAGATGTGATGCTCATGGATGAAGAAGTCAAAGCAAGATGGTAATAGCCTGCAAACTGCCAAAGAAAACTGAAAGGAGTATCAGCTTGCAGAATAGTTTTTCAGCAGAACTTGTGGAAATCCCATCTCAAGTGTCAACCTGACAAAACACACCTGAAACTGCTCAATGGAGTTTGTCTCATAATTGTGTGATCCCTTCTACTTGTCTATTTCCTGTGTTCCAATCTAAGTTCTTGAATAAATCTACACTGAACTTTCACAGTGTGTGAAGCCATCCCAGACTCACTGAAGTCTTGTTTCACTGATAGAAGTAAATGAAAATTCCTTTAAAGTTATCACAGCCTGCTATTCTTTTACCCCATTCTGTGTTTCTGCACAGCTCCACGAAAAAGGTCTTTATGGGAAGCTGATCGAATTTGCTGCACTTAGGAGAAAAAAAAAAACATTTTGTTCATAATCCACTGTCACACCAGCACATTGTTTCTTTTCTGATGATGGGCATTCTCCTAAATCTGTCATCTGCAGTCAGACAGATTTTGCAGCTTGCATTGCCTCTGAGATGTTACTGCTTCACATAATATTTGGTTTCTTTGGCTTCAGGCAAACAAATTGTTTGATGCAAAGGGAATAAAAGAAAAGTATAAGACAGAAGGTTGCTACCAAGGTCAGAGTAAAGATCAGCTGTCTCAGAACAGCCTCAACACCCCTTCTGTTGCCTTCATTAAGAAGCACAAAACAGGTGTTTGCTGAGGGTAGTTCAGTGAAAAAAAATCTCTTTCAACTGTGTGATGATACTGCTAACAGATAACTCTAGAGGAGAAATAGAAATCTGGAGAAGAAAGGAAAGCAACAGAGACCTGAAGCAAAGGAATCTAAACCCAAGATAACGGAGGAGAATGTAGCCTGAAGGCAAAATGAGCAGAAACCTGATTGTGAGGATCATTTAGTACCAAACCTCTACAGTAATGCAAGGCAACTGTGTTTCTTATATTGGGTCAGTTCAATATTTGCACAGAGGACCTTTATCTTCATCTCCAGCTTTCTACTACGTTTTTCATGCCACCAGCCCTGCCTTGCATACCTAGCCCAATGCAAACAGGGCAAAAAGTCTAATTAATTTTTGACATCCCAGGAGTAAAAGACACCACTGGATCTTCACCAGAGGGATCACTTCACTCATTCTGCACTTGCACAGAAGTAGAAAGCAATGAGAAGAGCATCCATGGACCAGTCAGCAGGCATTTGGAGTCCAGAGATCTCAATCTGTCAGAGGCTTCCTTGTTGGAGCAGTCCTGAGCTGCAGTCCTGCTCCCTACACTGAATTCTGTGTCCAGCAACAGGCTGTTGCAGCAGCAGTTGTCCTGTCTGGTGAGTACCTTAACACTGGGGTCCTCACTGCAGCACCATGAGGCATTTAGTGACTGACAAGCATCAGTTGTGTCCCTGTTCTCTCCTGGAGGGAGCTGGGGAGGAAAGACTGAGCTTGGGAAGAGTTGCCATGTGCTTGTTGTAAGGTCAAGACCAGCAGCTTTCTGGTTGTCCTCAGTCACTGTGAGAGCTCACTACAGGCACAGCCCTACTGGAGGAAATCCGGTCTCCCACAGAGTTAATGTCCATAATTTTTTGGAAAGGTTCTGCTGAACCACAGAAAGTCATTCAGAAGCCTTGGGATCATTTATGCACAGTAGAGATGGTGGAAATTGCAAGACACTCCTGTGGCAGAAATGTTGGGTAAAATCTTTTGCAGCATGCTTATACCTTGTCCAAAACTGTTGAACACTTTTTAAGCCACTATAGGTTAGGAAATGTAAACATCTGAATGCTTATTCCTAAATCTCTTTGACAATAATGAACAAAATCCCTGATAGTTTAACTTTGACATTGTACTTTTTGAGATGGTATCTAACTGTGTCTTCTGGAGATTCAGAAATTATTCATGGTTATTTTTAAATTGTGCCTGGGGTATGGATTGTTTTGGGTTAGAAATTGTCCAGCAAAGTGTCCATTGCAGATCATGTAATGTTTGTCTAAAAAATGAGCACATTTTGCTTTGATGCTGTATTTCCCTCTATACTTCATTCAGATGCTGAACTGCTTTTCTACCCTCTGCTCTCACGATTCCTTGCTAAATAGATTCTTCTCTCATGCTACTCTTACACCTCTTCCTTTTACTTGAGATCCAAACCATCTTACTGTGGGTTTTCAGGTTGACTATTTATTTTCTGGTGTCTCTAAGCAAAATGTAAGAAACTTTATTTGCCTGTTAGTTGCACTGGGGCTAATTTGTGGAGAAAATTTCACTTTTAAAATTTAAAAGTCCCTTCAAGCCTTATAATGTTGGAAGATGCTAGCCTGAGGTTTAAAATATCAGAGAAGTTGTAATGAATTTGTTTGGTTGCCTGGATTTTGAATTCTATTCTGCTGCTTTATAGTGTATATATAAACACACTGATGGGTCTTAATGGCTGTTATACAGCCTGTGGAACAACAGAATGCTGCTCTGATGAAATAAAAGCAAGAGAATGATAATGGCGGAGCCAGACGCAAGTTGAGCAGGGATGGTGCAGGCAAGGTCACATTGATACATAGTGAGGTACCGGGAGCTGGGGCTGGCCATGGCTCTCATTCTTCTCCCACCCCGGGAGCCATGGTGAGCTGCCACAGATTGATGTGGTGTCCAGGGCTCTCAGCATCCAACAGGTCCCAGGAGAATCTCTCCCCATCCCTGCTGCAAGTCCACTTGATCCTGTGGTGGTGGGAACCTTCTCAGGCATATTGCAGACACTGTCTCTGATGTAGCAACATCAGGCAGCTGGGGGGTTTGGATGTGAGCCTGCCTGCCCTGTGTGTCTGCTTTTCCTTCACACAGAGTGGGAAACATATTTTGTCTATTGTAAATTGGGAATCTTGCACCATGAGCACAGTCAGAATTGAAACCGAGAGCTGTGAATTGCAACTGGTTAAATACCCCTGAGCTTTGTTGGCCCCTGGCACACATTGCTCAGCTGCATGCTGTGTCTGACATGGGAACATAGCCACTGACAGGACAAACAGGTGTCACTCTAATGTCTGGTTCCTCCCTTCTCATCTCTTGACATGCCAGCCTAATAAATGCACTGGGCAGTGCTGTGAAGGGAATAAGCACGCAGATTCCTAGTGAAACACTGTACAAAGCAGAGCATTTGAATCCCAGCAGGAAGAAAACAAACTGAAAGTAAGGCCAGCCTTATCCAATGCTATTTATAACTGAGCTCTGCTTCCTTCAGATAAATCTGAGTCTCTGAAGCATGAGCAATGCACAAGCCTCAGGCTGGGCCTTTGACCTGCTTCAGTGGCACTCCTATGTCCGTGCTCTCTGCTTACTGCTGAGTGCCTCCCACTATCACCAAAAGTGCCTTTTAGTAGGAAAGGTTTTGCTGCCCTTTTTCTGCACCCCAAATTTGTGTGACCTGATGCAGTGGACCTAATTCCTTGCTCCTCTCGGCTGACCTTGCACTCCTGAGTTCACTGGTGCTCAAGAGATAGAGCCTGGTCCTCCGAGTCCCAGGAAGATCCCATCAAGGTGGAGGGCACTTGATCTAGGTGTAGAAGAGCAGTGTTTTTCGGAAGATGAGTGTTTCTGGGACTAAATAAGATATGGGAGTTTATCTTAGAGTGTTTCCTCATTGCTGTTGAGCTAATCTAGTTGTTTTCCCTCAGCTATCAGGAAGTTTTCAAAGACTTTGGAGGCCAAAACCCTGAGAATGCTTGTAGTAAAACTTGTAAGTAGCAATATGCTGCTAGAAGGAGGGAAATAATTTGCAAAATTATTAGATGGGAAGTTCCTGCTATTTCCTGTAACCAGAACAACCATATTCCACCAGATAGGCCCAGTATTTTGTGGTACCCATAAATAAAGTCATCATCCAGCCTCATGCCCATGATGCAGGTGCCTGACAGCCTGGAGCTGCTCCTGGAGCATCCAGGCAGTGCTGGGCTTTGTCTTCTATTCCAAGGGGTTTTGAGATGCTTTTCCTTATCACAGGAATTCTGAAAGAATTCTTCCTCCTGCATCTTTTCTTGGTGAGATATGATCCTGCCAAGCTGGCTGCCTTGGCTGCTGCCTGATTTCTTTGTAGATGAAGTACCTGCCTTTGTTTCAGTACCTGTTTACTGTTACCAAGCCTGTCAGTCACCCTGACTCTCCTAACTACCATGTTCATTATCACAAACATACAGTAGGTAAAGTAAGGAGACGTCTGAGTAAATCCCTGCCTCTGCTGCAGATAGGATGGAAGGGGGTCCTTTAGGTCAGAGTTGCTCATTAAAGATGTAAGAGAAATGCAGGAAGCCCAAACTGACTGAGAGACATTGGAATCTTTGAGCACTTTGATATTCATCAGATGTCTCAACCATTTCCTCTCTAAGGCAAACACTACAGCCAAATATTTAAATATTACTGACTCACCTTAGAAGGAGTTACTCCTTGTAGACCTTACCTCTTCAATGGCTTCTGTCATGGAGGCAAGTTTACTTCCTAAGAAATTGAACTGATACATTCTGTCTTGTTGCAAGATTTAATGGTAAAATGTCAACAAATTTTTCTACAGAAGACTGAACAGCATTGAGAACCATTCTTTGCTTAGCAGCTCCCTTTTCTACAGATTCTTGTCATAGCTGAAACATTTGCATTTAAAAGAAAACCCAGATTTTAAGATAGGAACATTTTTCAATGAATTTATTTTTAAGTAACAAGTAATTTTCCTTCATCTCTCCCCATCAGCTTTTACTCACACTCAAAAGACTTGTTTTCTATACAAAGCAGTCTCATCTATTGCAGTGAACAAAGCAGTCACAGTGTGATTGAACATGACACACAATAAACATGTGAGAGGTGAGACTGAATTTAAAATAAAACCAAACCTTCTTTTCTGAAACTGGGGAACTGTTTGTGAGCCACAGAAATGAGAAGTGGCAGAGGCCTTTAGAGTGTCCTCTTCCTCCCCTCATGCTCACAGATGTTGTGTTATGATTCCTGACATGTTTTCTTCAAAATGAGACTGGGCAGTCTAGCTGTCTTCACCAGTACTAACAGACTGGAGTCATGGCCTTCTGTGTCTTACATGGTACGTACTTCCTAATACATGTGAAAATATTTCTATGCCACTCCAGTAGTATCACTTTGCTAATTCCCTCACCAGCCATTGATACTTTCCTGCACTACTGTCACTTAGCTGGAAATCCCCTAATTTCTACATGTTTAAGGCTTTCTTCTTCCTGTTTGTGTCCCTCTGCCCTTGTCTTTATCACATTTCACCTTATTATTTTCAGATTATGTCTCCAGTTTTTCAAGATAATTTTGAGTCCTTATCCTAGTGGAATTCAATGTCTTTTAACTGCATCATCTGCCAACATTCTGTGTATTTTGCAATTCAGTATGAAACTTACTAATGAAAATATTGTATAGAACTGAACCCAGAATAGTCCCTTGTGGGAATCATCTAGAGATGTTTTCCCAACTGGTCAAGAAATCACTGTCTAGACTCTTGGGAAATCATTTTCAAGCACTCATCCACGTCACAGTAATTCCTTATCTTTCTTCTGAAGACATTACAGGGAGTATGCCAAAAGCCTTACAAAATTAAAGATAACAAATCTACTCTTTCTTTTAGACCTGTTACTCTGAAAAGGAAGGAAATAAATTCTCTTTGACAAGGTCTTTTCTTGAGGAGACCACATTCACTGATTCTCATTTTCTTGTCCTGTTCATATGGATGGATGACTTAATACTTTGTTCCAGCTCTCAAAGTTCAGCATTAGGCTGACTCATCCACTGTCCTTTAACCTATCCTTCAAGACAGGTTTATTTTGTGTTTCCTGTGGGCATTTTTGCTATGTTCCTGTCCCCCAGGACCTCTACTCTCTTCTAGTTTTCATAGCTAATTGCTATGAAATTCAGAGATTGCTTCAGCTGCTCCTTTAGGCACCCTAGGCTGAATTTCACCAGGCCTTACAGAGTTAAGTGTATCTGTCTGTGCTCCTTAAAGTTGATTTTGTTAAACATCTAGTTACAGTTTATCTTTTTATATGGCACTGAAAGAAGGACAGCCTTAATAGTTATGTTTTACTTCTAGTTCAATGTGGGACTTGCCTTCTCTAAACAATAGCTGGTGTCGAGGAGGAAGAGGCTTAGATGAGCCTTTCTGGAATATCTGACTTTACCTCCGTGCAGGCATCAGCCTCCTGGCCTGAAAAGTCATGTTCCTCTCAAAAGAGGAACAACATCCTCTCCATGGAGGTATCTTAGGCAGTGGCAGAAGGGTGTCCCCCAAATCATGAGGAGGGACACTCTTCACCGTGAAGGTCCTGGATGTGCAAAGACTCTCCAGTGTGACAGTGGCAGCCCAGCTCTCACCATATGGCAGGCCTGATTCTTCATCTCTTGAGTGGCTTCTCCTCTTTAGTTGTGTCTTGATTCACTGTGCTTATACCAGCACATTTCTAGAGCCCAGAGCTGTAGATGTGGACAGGGACTATGCTTTCACAGCAGGGTTTCTGTGAAAAAAAAAAAAAAATAAAAAAATCAAGGACTAATATCTTCTAAGACAATGTTGACCAAAACATGCTTTTTAAAAAAAATTTGAGATCTTTAAGTCTTACTAGACATTCCACAGCAGAAATGCTGTCTGTTTCCCAGGTAATAGACAGAAATGGAAAAAAGTGCAGATGCAGACCAGCAATCTCTTTTGCTCAGTGTGCGTCACAGGGCAGGAGCCCTTTATGCTGTACCCTGCCCTGCTGGCTCCAACATGGGCATGCTAAGGACTCCATGGTTCTGGTCCCCCTCACTGAAGGACCAGCTGCGCATACAAAGGTTCCTCCCTGCGTGCCTGCCTTCCCATGTTTACCTTTGGCAGAAAGTCCACACCTACAGGTAACCAGAGCACAGCTAAATCTTCTCCACAGAGGTATCATGTGCTCCGAGTGCACATGGACCCAGGCAATCTTTCTTCACCAAGTATAGACTTAGCCAAGGAGTCTGACTGTGCTTCTTTGACCTTTGACCAGGCTGCACTCAGTTATCACAGCCCTTTAAAATCTTCATTATTGCCTTGAGTCAAAATGAGTCATCTGGACTAAGCTCAATTTTTGCTTTTATCCCAAATAACCATGGTGAGGAATGAAACTTTCTGTCTTCCTTCCTCCCTCCTCTAAATAGGATAACTTGTACTGCTGTCCAAGTTGGCACTGAGGAGGGGCTCCAGACACTGCCCTGTTCCTCACCTCTAAACATTGCTTTTCCTGTCTCTTGAAGTATAAAAACTGATGCTGGAGTTACTTTGCTTGTGAGTGAAGTACTCTGTACTTCTAGGTGGCCGAGTGAATAATTTTGGGGTCTCTCTTGTGACTGATTGCAGGAGAGCAGCCTTGCATATTGCTTATACTCCTCATGGTGCCTGGCCTTGGCTTTGCTTGTGGTAGCTGGCAGAGGATCCTTTGTGAGGTGTCAAGGTCCACTTATTGTGTCAGGCATGATAAGCAACAAATGCAGAATAGCTGGCAATGTCCTTGATGGAGGACATTTGGGAACTTCGTTGTAGATGCACTGCTTTGTCTCAGCAGCAAGGAGAGACAAACTATTTGCTCCAGCAAAACAAAAAGTCAGTGGACTCTGGATAAGCTGAGTGTTGAGGCAGACTTTCACAGCAGCAGATCCCTTTGCAAACAGCATAGATAAGTGACCCAAGGAGGAGAATAAACAAAAAAATAGCAATTTGTCATCAACAGAAAAAGAACGTGAAAGATTTCTTCTCTGCTGGTAATGACTTGATTTCTCTGGATGCTGTTTTGCTGAAAGTTGCTGTCAGGAACGAGCAAGAAACACATTTGAGGGTGACAGAGTGAAGAAATAGAACTGCTTCTTATTTCAAATC
Source organism: Aphelocoma coerulescens (assembly GCF_041296385.1). Taxonomy (NCBI): domain Eukaryota; kingdom Metazoa; phylum Chordata; class Aves; order Passeriformes; family Corvidae; genus Aphelocoma; species Aphelocoma coerulescens. The sequence continues at coordinate 9,012,719 of NW_027184085.1, forward strand.
AGAGACTGCTGTGAGGGAGTCCAGGAGAATATTTGCACCAGAGCACAGGGGAAATCAGACTGGCTTCAGAAGATGTGACCTGTGGAGCAATTTACTGTAGATCATCTCTTCAGCATGATCCCTCAGCATGAGGCTGAGGCAGACTAAGAGGCAGGCTAGCTGTTACATGGAGAAGGTGTCCGCTACACAGATCAAAGGTGCCCACAGTTGGACTAACGTGTCCAGGTTTAGATGGTTATTCCCAGTTGGAGTTTGGTCTTATTCTCTCTCTGCAAGAATCCATATGGTGTTCATCTGCCAGCCAGTGACCTGGGCCATTGTGGGATGGATGCAATCAAGCTGCATCCGTGAGGCTTTGTGCTCTTGCTAAATCACAGCACATGTTCAGCTCATCTACCTTGAGAGAGCCCCAGAACTCTTCTGGCACTTTGCTTTGGCCCAGGCTTGTGCATACTGACACAGGAAATGCGGTTTGGACAGTGCGTTTGTGTCTGTGCTTGGCTGCCAGGTCAGGCACAGCACGAGAGAATTGAGGGCTGATTCCCTTCCTCAAGGAGCAGATGTTTGCCAGTGGGAAGCCCTGAAAAAAAGTCTTTAGCCAGTGTGAATGTAAGGAGAAGCGTCCAAATCCCACTGCTTGTGTGACCGAGGTATGGGCAAAAGAGGGTGGCTGGGAGAGCACAGTGGGGCTGGGAAGCACTTGTGCTCCTGCGGGTGCACATCTGTTCTTCTACAAGAGTCTGTAGCTCTGTTCAGCTAAGGAGGCAGATGAGTGAAATCCCTGAGTTGCTGGGATGGACAGAATGTCAGAGTCTCTGAGAGGGGCCTGTACAGTTACATTTACAGCTCAACGGTGGCTTACAAAGAAGTGCTTGAGGCACAGAAACAAAGACATGTCTAAAGCTGAGTATTAGGGAAAAGAACAACCATGAATTAATAAAAAGAAGTGAATGTGCAAAGTAAGCTGTGGTTATCCTAGGTCATAAAAGGGAAAGGGAAAATATTTGGGAAGGGTATAAGTAGTTAAAAGAATGAAGAATATAGACTTATTAGCAAAGCAAGCTTTCAGCTACTACTGAGTGGTATGAATAAGGATGAAATATTTGATGCTGTATTGTTTAATCTTACAGTGAGTCTGTTCTCATACTATCTGCTTAGTGTGCTTAATGTAACGAGAGGATAAAAGCACAGGTCAGAATAAAGAAAGAACATATTGAAGAATATTTAGATAAGTTCTTGCTCATCAGCAAGATCAGATTAAACATACCCTGGAGTACTTGAAGAAATAGCCAGACCAATTTCGGGCCATTACATGCATTTCAGAGAGCTTTTGGGCAACATCTGTCCTGAGTTTCAGGCAGAGGCTGGGGTTTATGTGCCAGCCCATTTACAACATCTGAGCTGAGTGAGTACCTTGACTCAGAGGCTCAGGGTGTGCTCTGGGGCATGGATGAGGGAAAGCACCACTCTGCTGTCAGCTACAGACTCACACCCATCGTGTACCTGTGACATTGGCAGACTGAAATATGATAGTCTACTGTCATCAATCCCCAAACACTTCAGGGAGACTGTAGAACCAATGTCTGGCAGAAAGGTACCTGCAGGTGCTTTCTTCAAAGGGCCTGTCCTTAAATGCAGGAGGGACAGTGGCATGGACAGAGTACCAAAGCTCCGAAAACAGTGTCTGGATAGTTCACCCAGCTAGAGGCATCCAAAGCCAGCCATAGGGGGTCAAAAAGTGTGGGTAACAGCACAGCAGTGCATCAGGCTGCACTCTGGCCTGTAGGACAAGCACAGCCAGCGAAGGGCGGAGAGATCTTCAAGGGTGAGAAGATGTGGAAAAATGTCTGGAGGAAAGTGATGGGATTGGACCCAGGGAATTACTGACCAGTCAGACCAATTTCAAAGACTGGAGAAGCACTTGAATAAATGGCAAAACTGTTGGTAGATGTCTAGATAATAAGATGATTCAGAGAAGCTGACATGGATTTGTCCAGAATAGATTATCAAGCCAGTATAATTTCTTTCCCTTTCTTTCCAGAGAAATGGGCCTCATGAATAAGGGAGAGGAAATCAAGGTTATCATCTCTATCCATCTTGACTTGACTAAGGCTTTTGATCTAGGCTCACACAGTGACATACTTATAACCAAAGTAGAGAAATACGAATTAGGTAAAATCGCCATAAAGAGGCTGCTCAGGTGGCCCAGGCAATGTGCTCAAAGAGCTGTTATACAGAGCTCACTGTCAGACTCTGAAGGTGCTTCAAGTGAGACTCTCCAGCTGTCATTTCTGGTGGTTTTTTTTTGATCAATACTTTCATTAACAACTCAAATTACAGAATAGGGAAGCCGCCCTGGGAGGACAAGGCACTTTGCAGGACATGATTATGTTCAAAATTATCTTGATAAATTGGAAGAAAGGCCCAAAATCAATGTGATGAAATTCAATAAAGACAAGAGCAAATACTGTGTTTTGAGAGGGGAAATTAAATACACAGATACGAAATAAGAGATGGCTGGTGGCTGGTTAGGCAGCAGGGTGCCCAGGGGGAAGCATAGCAGATCACCACCAGTGATCAACAATGCAATACTGTTACACAAAGATATGTGTCATTCTAATTAATTAGCAAGAATATAAGAGAGAGGAGGTTGTAACTCCCACCTCAGGTTAATCCTGTACCATGTGTTTGCAGCTGCAGAGCCAGGCTGAAGGGGAAGAACAGGAATGGTGAAGGCTTGGGTCCTGAAGGCAGACCTGGAAGCAACAGTTGAGGCAACTGATTTGAGTTGGAGAGGGGGAAAAAGAGAGAGGAACAGTGGCACAACCTTTTCTTGTTGTTTTGAAAACTGTTATAAAAAGGGGAATAAACTGTTGTTCTTTGCATCCACTGGGGAGATGGTAAGGAGTAATTGGCTTGGCTCTTGGTAAAGGGAATCTTCTGCATAAAGTCAGTTAAGCACAGATGTATCTGCAGGGAGGTTGTTGAGTACCTGTTGTTGGAGACTTGTGAGAGCAACCTATGTGAATTGTCACCAGTGGCAGGGGAGTGTCTGATTTTGCCTCAGAATAGAATAGATATGCTTTTTGGGTCCTTCCAAACCCTGCATTGCCATGATGGCTTTGCCTAGGAGTGTACTGATAGCCAGGTTGGCACTGGAAGGAATTTGTCCCCAGGTCATATTGACATGGACTTTCCTCAGCAGCCCAAGGAGATGTTTGCATGCCAAAGTCATCTGAGTGTCTTACTTGGCCAGTTCATGTAAGGGTGACCTGGGGGGGATTTGATAATGCCCTTATATTTCCTCTTCTCTACCTGGGGCAGATTTTATTAGGTTTTTTCAGGCGCTGAAAAAAATTCTGCCTTATTTCACTTAGGGGAGGTATCAGCAGGGCTGTGGTACTGCAATGCTGACAAAGGACTCCTTGAAGGATAATTAATAGAAAGAGTAGGAATGGCTCATCAGGCAATATGTGTGTGTTGTGTGTGGCACCCCACGCCTGAGTTTTGGCAAGCCAGGGGCAAGCCAGATCTATGTTTGCAGTAGCTGATGCCGGCACCACACTCCAGTCAGCCTCCTGGCCAGGGTGATTTTGACCAATTGTATTGTCTCAGTGCAAGTGACTAACAGCCTGTGTCCCGTGAAATGGGATCAAGCATTATTTCTTTCATAGGAATGACATCAGAAACATGGGCGTTTTCAAATCAGATTGGATAAATGGTCTAATCTCCTGCTGGACAGGAGCCATTACCAGCTGCCACAGATAAAAATGATAGTATTCTCTTGCTAGAAATGAATGGATTATCACTCTGCAAGCCTGCTGTACATAGTAATGACATGAGGTCTTAGTATTTATTTTTCTGTATATAGATAGGCTTTGAATAGTTTCAACTTCTTTATAAATAAATGAGCTTTAAGAAATCAAAAGAAAAAGTGGTAGGCTGTTTTTACAGCAATGAGTTTCACACACTAATTTTGCACTACCAAAAATAGTCAGGTTAAAGATCACTGAAAAAATGGCTTGCTTTTAAAAATTACATGATCAGGGAGCAAAAATGCTTGCTGCTTTGTATTTGCTCATCTCTGCTGTTTGCACACACTTTCCTTTCTCATGTGCTTCTTTACCCTTACTGTATCATAATTGAACTTTTGCTCTAAATTGTTTCACACAGCCAAAATCCTTGGCTGATTATCACATGCTTCAGGGGAAAAATTCACTTCTTGGTACTGTGCAAACAGTTGCCTGGTTCTCTCCTCAAATGCTCCACCCCACACAGCATGGATACTGCTAATGACAGGAGGTTGTGCCATGTTGACAAGCCTCTGGGAGCAGAGAAAAGGCCAGTTCTGAGCAGATGCCCGATTTGATTGCAGTATCATGAGGGCTAATTACTCTAATAAGCATTTATGGGATTCAGAGATCAGGAGGAAAGAGATCACAAACACGATTAAGGTGTCAGAGGTGTTGAAGGAAAATTGAAAGTATTAAGTGCCAATTTCTGTTTTCTGAAATTCAAGCTAACAGCACTGAGAGCTGCTAATAGTCATCTGAGGGCAGAGCCTGGTGTCCCTGAGAGGCTGTTTCTCAAGCTGTCTACAAAAAGTACCTAACTTAAGTACTGTTGACTGCTTTGAATAAAGGAGCAAGAGTATCCCAAGCAAATCAGCCTACTTGCTTTTTGGGGCTACTGACTCCACCTGTCCATGTAATGGATGAAGAGTTGTGACACCTAACTAGCAGTAGAAAACTTGAATAGATCCCCATCAGAGAGAGGGTGTTTGGGTGGGCAAACCCTGGGGTAAAGCTCTTTGCTTTGGTTGAAAGGAATTAGCTCGGGAAAATCCCCTATGAGCTCATGATGGCTCTTACGCTGTTTGGTCACCTCCAGATGAGGTTTCTGCAACACTCTGTGTTAGTGTAAACATCAGGACTCAGAAGTGTCTGCACAGGATGATGAGGATGGACTACAGCTGCTGAAATTTCATCCATGTATTTCCCACTAGTGTGATGGGCTGGGAAGTTTTTCTCAAATTATTTGGGAAAGCAAATAATTTGAAAAGAAAGAACATGAGTTAGAGGGGAACTGTGTAGGACACACACGTGAAAACATCTTACTGTCAGACAACTTTAGAGTGACATTTTAAAAACCTTTTGATTCAAAATATGACCCTTTTTCTGTGCCCAGCATGAAGCATATTGGATGTGTTTTTGTAACCAGTTCCCCTGAGCTCTGCATTTCTCACCTTGAATTAAAACTCCTCACTACACCAACTCCTTCATCTGAAGCAGCTGCTGGTGACTGTCACTGTCAGCAGTAGCTCATGATCCCAGAGAGATGTTCCTGGAATAGATATACCCAGCACATTTTGTGCACAATGGGTCAGCCTCAGCAATCACTGTCCTGTTGAACCTGCCTTCTAATCATTAACCTTTTTATTCTGGGTCATATTGAAGTATGCCATTCCTTTAACGCCAGATAGCAGAAGTAGTTTCACATGGAGACTTACAATTTCACCTGTGCAAGGATCTTCAAAGGTATATGCCACTCAAAGCTCTTCAGTTGTGTCTTGTAGGCATGAAACTGGCATTTTGAGGTATTCTCAGATGGATTCCTTTTACATTCTATTTTTCCTTCCTCAGAACAGGAAGGAAACATGTTTGGTAGAGGGTTAACTACTCTTTGCCGAGTCTCTTGCTTCATTTTCATGCTTCACAGAACTTCATGGTATAAACAATTTTATGAAAGAGAATTAGCAGTTTTTCCCAAGGACCTGTCATAGGAATACCCAATCTGTGTAATTAAAGTATTGAGAATGCTGTTTGTTTTCTGAAATAGGTATGAGTTGCATAAGTGGTCATGGATAGAGTATTTGGTAAGCTGTGGGATAATCGTACCCATTTATCATGTTTATGGGATGATGTTTAGGGAACTTTATCTGCTCCACTGCATGTACAGGAAGAGATATACCTTTGGAAAGCTTCTCAGAACCTTCTAAAGTGCTTGTCCCCATCCTGAACTGACAGATGCCAACAGGAGTGTGTGCTGACAGACCCAGTGACAAGTCATTCTTTTCCCTTCAGTCTGATTGAATTCCCAGATCTGAAAATCGAGCGTTCTTAATGCTTTTGGTCTAACTGAAATGTCTCTTCTAAACTGTAAGCCATTTATCTGAATTCTAATCTCTCCTGCTGAGCTGTCACAGTCAAAAGGCAAATCTCCTTACCAGGCAGACAGATGCTCTGAAGGTGCAGGGAGGATTTCAATTTTAATGGAGAAGTTTTCATCTCCCTGAAACAGAAGTGCCCCAAGGACCCATGTCACATGTTGCTTGCAAGGTCTTTCCTTCACCCCCATAGGGACAGAAAGCTAATTTGAGGTTGTCTGGCTGAAAGGTAGCCATATGGCACTGCACTTGGAGTAATTAGTCAAATGTGAAGGGCAAGGCTAATGCTTGGGGACCTTTGTGTGGCACCACTGGTGGTGTTTGGAGACGTTTTAGGGATCTCTGGGATGGTGTTGTGCCACAGTGTAGAGCTCTAGTGCACAGCTCAGACACCTCACAAGGCCCATCCCTGATGGCAGTGCTCTAGTAGCCATGGGTAGGTGCAGAGTCTCCAGGTGAGGGGCTTTACCCTCTTGCTGGAGCATCCTGTAGGAAAGTGACTGACAGGAGTGCTGGAGACAAAGCTGCTGGTGGAGATAAGCTTGCAGCAGCAAGCCTCCAGGGTGCAAACCAGCTGCTCTTTAGGAAGGATTTCAGAAGACCTTGCTGAGGTCATGGGACTATGTCCTGCTAATGCTGAATGCCCTGTGCTGACTGGGACTGTCTTGTTTCTTCTTGTTTCTAGGTCAAGTGGCAGAAGGATGACATGGACAACAATTCCAACTTCTTCTCTGTCTCCTCAGATGGGCGGATTGTTTCGTGGACTTTAGTAAAGGTAAACAGTAGGTGGCAATTTCTTTTTCCAGTCAAATTATAAACAATTGCCTCAAAAGTTCACTGATTCATTAGTGTTATTTTTATTTCTAATGAGCCAGGTTTGAAAAGAAGTGTTAGCAGTAGCAGCTGGTGCAGTCACAGCTGGATCTGGAGCTCCACATTAAATTCTGAAACGAAGCAGGGTCAGCCTACTCCTTGTCAGGACCTAACCTTCATCCTGCCTGCACCTGTAGCACCCTATGGGCCTGAAAATGAAAGATCATTTTCTTGCTTGGTAGCAGCAGGAGTTCAAAACTGGTCCTTGTTCTCAAACTTTCTTTGTCCCAGAAGGGTCAGCTAGACACAGAACAGATTAATCTGCTTTATTCCATGGCTTCCAGATTCTCATCCCCAAAATGCTCCCCTACAGATTGCAATTTGGTCTGAGAGAAGGTCGATTTAAATTTCTCCCACATGGACAGAGTGAATAGTACAGAGTAAGCTTGCATTTGCAGTGGGATGGCAGCATGTTATCAGACAGGCAGAGGGTTTCTCCCTGCCATGACATTGCCAACTCACACCCAATACAACTTTTTAAAACTAGTTTGCATGCCCTGCCTTTGTTCGCTTTTCCTTTTGGAATATGTTGAAATATGTTGATAGAAACCTAGAATTAATGTCCCCAAATGACCCTTAGATTTATGTCTCTGAATCGCAGTATGTGGGTTTCTCTGCTGGCTATTTCATTTTGCATTTGAAGATTTCAAATCTCTTGCTAAAAAAATAATTGCATTGCCCTGAATATGAGTTTGAAGCAGCTGTCCCATTATTTCCCAACAAAAGAAGAGATTTCTTTGCATCCTAGGGTGCTCATTTTTCAATCTGTTATACCAAGGCTTGCCTGTTCTGAAGTTTTTAGGCTTTGCTGCCATGGCAGGGATTAATTTCTAGCATTATATGTAAATTTAGCCTCGTGTTCAGTAACAGGAGTGTCTCCTAATGAACAGTGTAAGCACAGGCAGATGGCATAGATTTTGAAGTTATTTTTTTGTAGACCTTTCCAGGTTCATACATGCAGCTTCAGAATCAAAAATCCCTTCTGCAAGTGTATCCCAAGTCCTTCTCCCAAAAGAGCTCCCTAGACAGGGACAGACTAAGAGTCTGTCCCAGCACTCAGCTCCTGTGTTATCCCCTGAATAGGAACGCCCAAAAGATTTGTGTTGAAGTGGGCAGTGCATGCCTGCAGCCAGGCACATCCAGCTGAGGTGATTTGGCAGCATACCTTTACCACCTGAGCCCCAGTAACTGAGTGTGCTCAGCATGCTCCCTTTAGGAGGCAGGAAACACTGGGTGAAGTCTCTTAGTTCACAGAAATGCCACAACTGGGACAACCTAAGAGTCTGCAGATGGACTCTGATACAGCTCACCCAGCAGAGGGTCTTTTGCACCAGTGCTTAACTGTGTTTCCACATCATAATCTGTGTTTTTTCTGTCCCTTGAGCACACAGATATTTCTTTCTAAGCATGCTTGGTGTGACTTCTACGATCTGCATCCACTTAGCACATTGTCATTTCTACTTATTCCTTGCATTACTCTAATGAACTTGGCCATACCCATGTGAAAAGTCTATTTTAAGATTTTTTAGGTGAAATTACCTCTGAAATTGCCAGAACTAGTATGTACCTGGTGTGTACCACCCTTAGTAGGTAGGGGTGGAAAACAGCAAAATTTTAGGTGCTTTGGATATTTTTTGGGAGGGACAGAGATTCAGCAGAGAGAACAAGAAACAGGATGAAAAGAATGTTTTGTTATAATCTGTGGGGTTTTTATCCAGGAAGGAGAAATAGACAATCTGCTTGAATTCCAGTTTTACAAGAGCTTTTTCTGGGTTTCATTTAGAGTAAAACTGAAGACACTCCAGAGGTTTTCTATTCTACAAAACCACAGTGCAAATAGGGTATAAATGAAAAAGTGCTTTGTTAATCTTTTTGACCAGACTATCCAGCAGTAAAGCTGCTTCAAACACTGGTAGCTGTTTGACACTTCCAAAGCCAAGAGCACAAAGTGAATAATTTCATTCTTTCTTCCAGCTAAATATTTGGCAAACCACACTCAAGATTTGGATAGAAGAGTTGTCAAATGTTAGCCAGGGACAATTGATCTGCCTTAACCATAGTGATCGTCTCTGTTAGAAATGGGCACAGTCACTTTGGGCAAATTTCATGAAAAAGCACTTGAGTTCTGTGTACTTAGACTGTCTTGACTTGACCTTGGGTCCTCATAAAGATGTAAAACATCAAGAAAGGATGCAGGACTTCTGCTGCTGGATGACTCTACTCCCCCACGTTGGATGCACACATTGCCTATCAAAAAGTAGAAATGTCACAGACACTTCAAAGAACTCTTTGGGATGAAGCATGGCACTGCTTCTCTGGCTGATGCTCAGCAATCTCAGGTTTGATTAGTAGTTGTAGTTCACCCCCTCCTGTGTGACCTACAGCTAAATTACTGAACAGCTCTGGGCCTGCTTCATCACTTAAGGCTGATAAGAACTAAGGGGAAAACAGCAGCTGTAAGGCCTGATTCACTAATGCTTACAAAGTGCTCTACAATTATTCGGCAGAAGCAACATATTATTGCTCAGTATTCCTGGAAGGCCAAATTGTCAGCAGGCTGTTTACCCAGAGGGATATGTGAACAGCTCTGGTGACAAAGAGCCCCAGGAAGAGAAGTGTTTTTCATGCTGCAAAGCTGGGTACAAGATAAAACCAGCACAGCAGGGGAGTCTGCACAAACAGGGTCCTTTGTGAAGGAGAGGGCCTGCAGAAACTGTCCATAGGGGCCTCTGCCAGGTGAAGGTGTTGGGGTAGATCTTCAGAGGAAGGCTGCAGAAAAGTGTGTGCTTAGAATGAAGGTTTCTTGAGGTTTGCCTTGCTACCAGAACACAGAGATAGTGTGCTAGCACATCTCTCGGCCTACCCAGATCACAGGCCTGACACACTGGGTATTTCAACATGACCAACTGCAGGCAGCTCCAAAGCTGCACTTCAGACCAGCCTCATGTCTTGGACAGGGCACATGCTCTCTGGAGAGCAGGCAGAACTGGGAGCCTGAGCAGGGGCAAGTGCCTGCTCAGCTTGTTCTGACTGCACTCCCAACAGCCCAGCAGCACTCCTGTTTGGATGTGCAGCAGAAAATGCTCTGCTCCTGATTGCTCTGGACACTGCTCTTTTCAATTCTTGCATATGTACATCAGCATGTGTGGCCTCTTTCTTAGCATCACTCCTGCCTTTACCCACTGAATCAGGCTTGTAACTAATGTGCTGTAAGAAGAGTCACTAGGGCGGAGCTCTGCAGGAGTTTGTGCTGCTTCTTGCTGCTCTCTCAGTGAACAATTTATTGCCATCAATAGGCCAGGGCATGTGGGTGTCCAGCAGTGAGAATTGGTGAGAAGGAAGTACATTACTTTATGGGTTTTGACCTATGTTGAATCTTCTGTGAATTTGTACCCCCGGAATATGATAAAAATGCCTTATAGAACATTGTCCCCTCTCAGCTGCAGTGCTAAACAGATGCTCACAAAGTCTTCTCCCACATTCCCCAGCATGGGAATTCCTGGGGTTGACTTTGCCGGTGTCTTGGGGTGACTTTATGGTGTGTATCCCATTTTGCTGCCCTATGCCTATTAATTTTGTGCCTTTCTATGCCTTTAAACTGAGCCTGAGAGGGGGGAGAGAAAAAACTGAGCAAAACTTTCAAGGCGGTTTGCAGTTTATTTTCATGTTTCAAGGACACAGATACACAGCCTCCTCTGCGTTCTGCTTTCTGCGGTACAGAGCGGAGGAAGCACTGCTTGCTTTCCAGCCAGCTTTCAGCTTTTTTTTTCTCCAGAGGGAGATGGAGAGGTGAACTTTTGTTTTCCTGGGACTTCGGGTTTTTTCCCTTCTTCTTTTTTGGACTGTTTCCACATCAGAACACATCAGGACTTTTTCCACCGAGTTGGAGGCCCTGGAGGAGGGCCCACCCTGTCCCAGCTCCAAGGAGGAGAGAGGCTACCTACAGAAGGACTCTGAGATTTTCCCAGATTTCTCCCCACAGCAAGAAGTTTTATTATTTAGCATTATTATCCTTTTTCTGTGTGTTTGTTAAATAAATAGTTTTTACCTCTTTCACTTTCCTTCGAGGAAAATTAATTTTTTCCTGAACCTGCTGGGGGAGGAGTGGTTGTAACCTGCCTTCTCTCAGAGGATATATTTCCAAATTTTCCCGCACTGGCACAGCCAGGAAAAATCTCTTTTTCCACCTGAGTCCTGCTCTGGGCTAAGAGAAGCTTCAACTACAGCTTAATTCACTGAGCTAAGAAGTTATGTTTTGTTCCCACAGTGCTTCAGTAGGATATTTGCAGATTCATTATACTATCCAGTCCACAGCTTATACTGCTCACTAGTCATTGGTTGTTTATTCTGTTTACCACATAGTCAGAGAACCACAGAATGGTTGGGGTTTGAAGAGACCTCTGGAGCCCCAGGGTGTTCTTATAGTCACAGCCAACTCCATCCTGCAGTGGTATTTTGACTCCCAAAGCTAGTCTGAGAATGTATCTCTCCCTCTGGTGGTTTCTTTGTATTTACCCACATTGTGTCTATTTTCATCTCTCTTCTGTCTCCCACCTCAGCCATAAACTCTTTGGGACACAACCTTTTGGCCCTCTGTTCATGCACCTCCTTGCACAGCCATGTCATTAGAGCTCTTTAGAGCTCTGCTGAGAACAAAAACATGGGGCACTTTTCCCTTGGGGTGAACTGCTTGCTAGATATTACTTGAATATCAGAGCCTGTGAAGTTGTGAGTATTTTGAGCTGAGGCTGCTCTGGGGATAACAAGAAGATATTAAGAAGTAAGGACTGGCAAGATGATAAGTTACTATTCATTAGCATGGGGCTTTAGTTAGCTCCATGAGAATATGAAATATCCATCTTAAACCACACAGGGTGATTTAACTAAACACAATGATTTAAGCTGACTATGTCAACCTCCACTAAAAAACATTGACCTGAAACTCGAAATTTTCCAGGTCAAGTGCACATGTCGAGGTAATGTACCCGTGGCTCTCAGTTCCAGTGCACCAAAGCATCAGTTTTCTGAAGGTTTTATGGAATGCAGCATGTTAGCAAGCTGCCAAATGTGAAACATTAAGCAACTTTTGGACAGCTTTTTAAAATTCCTCCATAAAATTTGCCATTTCAAAGTACTGAATGTCTCTGTATTGTTGCTGCAAAGCATGCTATTCATGTGGAATCTCCTCTGCCTGCAGAATGAGCTGGTTCACATGGATGTCATCAAGCTGTCAGGAGACGGAACAGCAGTGCAAGGGCCAGAGGGGCTGCAGCTGCAAACGCTTGGTAAGAGCCCAAGTCCTTGCCATACTGATTAATTACTGACACAAAGCCTCTAATCAGTCATTCTGGGAAATTAAATTGGGAGTGGGGTGTTGAGATGGATAGGAGCTAAAGGAGGGTTACGCCTCCTTGCTTTCATCATGTAGTATGGCAAAGTCTGTCTGGAGCAATGGCCACTAACTGAGTCAAGTTTTGCTGGTTACATATTGCCTTTACTTGCATAAAAGATGAATTGAACATTAATTGAAAAAGTGTCCCTTTTTCTTGGCTATCTCTGTGTGGACAAAGCACATACCTGTATATATCAAAACTCAGTTTTGTTCTTACTGTCAGGCATTGATCTGGGCTGGCAAAATCAAGGTAAAAAGCAACCTCTGCCCTTTCCTGGGTGCACAGTTCACCCAGCCAGCATTGGGATGACCTTTATTGAGTTTGGGCTCTGTAAAAACATGGCATCTATTCTGAGCTACTATGTGAGGCTCCCTCTGCATATAGTGGAGTCAGTGCAGTCCTTCTAGGCTGAATCCTCTCATCCTGATCATCCTGTGCTTGAGATAGGATGGGATGAGTCAGCTCTGGAGGTCCTGAATAACACAAGGAAGTCCTTGAGGAATCCTCTTATCATCCTTCTACACCTGCTTTTGGCTGAGAAGACGGGACCTGTGTTTCAAGCAGGGCCTTGCTCTGCATTTAAGAATTGCTGTGTTTCTAGGCTAGTAACTGCTGAGAAGTCTGTGGGAAGCTTTTCAGTGCCACATAGGTTGCAAGAAAGCAGCTAAAGCAGCACACTGCAGAACTCTCCGGGGCTTTGGGATTATTTGTTAATGTTACCGGGAAATGGATTTTCAAAGACTTGTCTTGAATATTTAACAACCTATTTGAATGCTAAAAATGCAGATGGTATTAGAGAGTTGGAATTACCATAACAATTCCTTTGAGAACTACATTTTGTTAATGTTAAAGACATAATGCTTAAGACGACTGCCTCTGCAGAAAGTTTCTGTGACTGTGTGCTTCTGAGCCTTGTCTGCTTGTTCCTGTTTCTCATCTGATGGTTTCTGTGGGTGTCCCTGCTGGTAGGGACAACCTCAAGTACCTCTGGCACTCGACAGACATCCCATCTCCTGCTCAAGAACCCTGCTGAAATTTTCTTTCACCAACATGTGAACTGGCTTTCTTGTATGATGATGCATCTGCCTCAGGAGCAGAAGCCACAAAATCTCAATGAGTCACATCCTGTTTGTGGTTGACACCTGTTTTAAACATAGTTCACAATGTTGCACAATTCAGGGCTTTTGACATCAACAGGATCCTTCTGTCCCTAGCACAGGATTTCTTCCCAAATCACATTCTTTGCTATTGGTTTTACTGAAGTGAGCCTGCTATATGGATTCTGAATTAAGGGTAAAAAGAGCACAGGAAGGTATGATGGGGTGTTTTCTCACTGGGCTCTTTTATGCATAGGAAACTACTTACAGTACTAAACAAACAGAAAAGATCTGTTCTTCCCCAATAGGAGGTGGGCCAGATCCTCACGATGTTTACATTTGCACCAGGCATTTTCAACTCTTACCAAAATGAATTCTACACTAAAGTGGCTTTCTAGTTCCCTTCTGGTTCTTTCAGTGCCCTTTTACATGTCTCTGTGGTGGCTGTTCAAATTGCAGGTCTTGGGGACAGGCACAGCTTGGAAAGTTTAGCAGAAGGGATGGCTTTGATTTCTTTTGGGAGCTTCTGGCTAATAAATCACTTCTGAAAACGCAGGCAGTGTGTGTTTACCATAGGCAGGAAGCATGTTCTGGCCAGCTGAACCAATTCTCTGTGTGACAGACCTTTCTTTTGTTAGCAGGCAGCGGGACATCATTTGATTTTCACAAAAAGATAGACTACTTGTTTCTTGTTGGTACTGAAGAGGGAAAGATCTACAAGGTAAAAATGATTTCTTTATCCTTTGTTTTACATCCCCTGACCCATGTGTGTCTTTCAGGCTCATCATGTGAACTGTTTGTTCAGGTGGTAACAAAGTACAGCTTCAAAGCCTGGTCCTGCCCTGGGATGCCTGTGGTGAGCCTGAGACCAGACCAGCACTGCAGAGGGTCACAGGGAGCTCTCTGCACAGACCCAATTAAGACCCTATTTTGCAGAAACGTTTTTCATGCAAACTGCATCCCAGAAAATGCTTTGCAGATTGCAGCTGTGCAAGCAAAGGGCTACGTAGGATCAGAGCAGAAGTTAAAAGGCATTGATCCTCAATCCTCATGACTAGGGGGAAATGGCAGGAAAAATATCAGCTCTTTTCCTTTTTAGACCTGTTATCCTGTGAGCAGTGAGGCTAATAAAGCCATATTTCCTATGGATTAGTGTCCTGCAGCCCTTCCCTTCCAAAATCAAATAGAATCATAGAATCATTTAGGTTAGAAAAGACATCTAAGACCTTTCTAGATCCTTTTCCCAGTCCCGCTTTCTCCTTGCTCTCCTATCTCCAGTCCATTGCTATATCCTCAAACCTTCCTCCTCCTGGTCACCCCACGCTGTTCCCAGATCAGTGATGCCACCTCCACACTATAATCCTGCAGACGGTGCTGGCTACCTCCCCTCCAGTGCCCTCTGGCAGCCTGGTGCCTTGGTTCCCAGTGCCAGGCAGGAGCTGTCAGCCAGCGAGCTCCAGACACATGGTGAGGGCAGCAGCCAAGCTGTGCTTGCCCTTCCCATACTGGGGGCACTGCCCAGATGTTTTGTACTCTGTGGCCTTTGCTTTTCACAGAGTGTGTAAGACCTTAATGTTACCACGTCCCACATCCAGCCAGCTTTGGCTGAAAATGACAGTGAGGGCAAAAGTTGTTTGTGAAGAGAGATGAGTACACAGAAGGACACAGGCCTCATGTTTTCTTGAGAAAGCGAGTTAAAAATAGGAAGTTTTGAGTTCTGCTGTATTTAGCCTTGAAAATAAAGCCAGTAGCTCCTTCTTAATACAACTGTTATTTGCACACCATTCTTCTGAGCTGGCTCTGGGGCTCTGTTAAATCTGTAGCCACAGCCCATCATCTTGGGGGTTGGACAATCAGCAGGAGGCTGACATGCAGATCAGATACATCCAGCCATCCCTAGAGGATGATGTAAACTCCTTCCCCCATATCCCACCTGCAAAATTAACCTGAAACAGAATAAGGACCCAAAGGAAATCATATTTTGAAATCAGTATCAATCATTTAGGGAAGATGTACTTAACAAATATGTATTCCTTGCAGGGGGATGATGCTGATTGAAATTTCTCCCTCTGCCAGGCAGTGTCTAGGGAGGAATTCTGAGTAGTGCTCACTTGCTTTGGACAAGACAGGTGCAGAAGGGAGGTGGGAGGAGTGGGCAGCTGAGCTGTTGGGCAGTGGGCAGGTGTACTGTTTTTTTGTTGACGCTTTCAGGACACATCCTGAAAACATCCGTACACTCATGGGCAGATGTTCTGAGTTGTCTGATCACCCACAGGAGTTGGTACCCTGGGTATTGCACTCTAAATTTAGGGGCCCTGTTGTGTCTAATCCTGAGCAAAAGGCAGTAAGGAACCACAGGTTTTAACTTCCTCTGTGGCTGGGTGAGTGATGGATGTAGGTGAGTGTGGCAGTGGATGTCAGTGTGAGGTGGGGGCCATCAGGAGAAATATTCAGGATGGTGTCCTGACTGAGTTACTCAGGAAAGGAAACTCTTCGTGGAGGATCACTGGACAGGAGAGAATTCGACATTGAAAAAGCTGTAGGTATTTCTGCCTTGAATAATCTTCAGTGAAACTAGATTTAGGATAGGGTTTTAACATAAGAAGTGATCCAAGCCATGAAGCCGCACAGATATTTTAGCAGTTCTTAAGTGGACAAATGTAGAAAGATACTGTTACATAGCATCTCCCCTTTCTTTTTCAGGGTTACTGGTAAGCAGCATTCTTGCATTGGTGAGCCTCAGTGAAAGTGACCATTCTCAGATCATGCAACACATGATAAATGTGTAAACATGATAAACACATAAAATCCTGTTGTTCCCATGGCCAGGAAGAGGCTATCATCAATCAGACTGTAGGGGTTAACACAGGGAAGGGAAGTCGTGTATCTAGCATGAGCAGGCTTCCACTGTATGTACAAAAAACATGGGGAAGAGTGCTTGCACCTTTAGCATTCCGCAAGAGTTTGCTACAAGCAGTTTCAGAAGTTTTGGGGTTGGCTGCTGCTCCAAACATTTCTCAAGGACTACCATGCACCTTCATCATATTCTTTATTGAAACACTGCACATCTGAACCCATTACTGGAGCTGCCCGTGGACTGCCTCCCACAGTCTTACTCGGATACTGGGAGCAGGGACAGTCCCCCAGTAGCCTGAGCAGCTCCAGTGCATGTTGAGTGAGAGGGACAGATTCCTCACATGCTGTCTGAGTCAGGGATCAAACATGGGCTGCTCTCCTCATGGGCCGAATTTTAGATTATTTATTAAATAAATTGGAAAGTGAATTCCAGGGAAACTTTTTTTTATTTCTCCAGAGACCAGGCATGCCCACAAATAGCACGATAATATGTTAATTCTTTAGCTGCAGAACAATTATGCTGAAGTTCTGAAAATGGCTTAGTTAATAGTGTTTCGGAAGCCAAGAAATCATTATCTAAATTACACACAGACCTATCTATTGCCCTTTTTTGTAGAGGAGAAACTGTTTCTGCATTAATATGATTCTGTAATGCAATTCTGAATTCTTTTTTTCATATCTTACTTGCTGTTTAGGAATTGTTCAGCTTGGTATCAAAAAGTATGGTCTCTGAGACTTATGTTGAAACATTGTGACTTCAAGTCTTTGGTCAGAATTATTTCCAATAAACAGGTCTTCAACAGAAAAATTGTGAGGACATTTGAATACATTCACGTAAGAAAGGTTTTGGGTTTTTTCAGTGTTAGGTAATTTTCTTGAGAGCGTAACAAATGAGGGCAAGATTGACTAGAAAGAAGTTATTCTCATTTTAAACAAAACTATTTTTTCACTCATACTCATTCTCTAACACTGCGTACTAGAACATTTGTATCTTTCTGTTTGGGACAGGATGACTATTATTATTACAGATGACAAAGGATGCTGGCTGTTGAATCCTTGTCACATATCTTGAGTTTTCCCTAAAAGAGAATGACAAAATGGTTTCTGGACAGGCTCTGACATCCAGTGACCCTTTAGTAATAGAGAGATCTTTTGCCTCAGTGTTTTGTCTTGCTTTGTCTTAGGCAAAGTTGTTTTCCTTGTCTGGATATTTAATGGTTTGAGTTCTGTTCCTCATCTTTTCACCACCTTATCTTTGGGGCTTCTGTCTGTGTTCTGTCTGGTTGTCTAGTCCCTGGACTGACTGTTTTTCATCAATTGCCACAGGTTCTTTCTTTTACTATTTCCTGTTGTTCCTCCTGATGTATTCACGTGCCTCAGTTTCTACTTGTAAGCCCTTCTGCAAATCCCAGCATTTCTGGTACAGATCTTTATAAGCAGTCACTAAGCTAAAACCAGGAGAGCCTCTGGTGTTGCTGGTGACAGCCTGTCCACCACAACATGGAACACATTTGTGTCAGTGGTTTCTGAAGAGGATCTGGATGTCCTGAGGTGCCTGAAAGTGCCAGTGTTGGGCATCGCTGTCTTTCTGTTGCCAGATGCAAATCTTCTCTGAAAAAAATTGCTTTTGGATTTCTGTATTGCGTAGCTTCTCAAGTGTTCCTGTTAGTGAACTGAGGAAACCCTCTACCTTATAAGGACACAAATAACCATCCATTTACCATGTATGTGGGAGAGTTTTGTGTCAGACTAACGTCTAGCGTAAGCTGAAGTGCTGTTAACA
Organism: Aphelocoma coerulescens; assembly: GCF_041296385.1. Lineage (NCBI taxonomy): Eukaryota > Metazoa > Chordata > Aves > Passeriformes > Corvidae > Aphelocoma > Aphelocoma coerulescens. Next base: position 9,030,887 of record NW_027184085.1, read on the forward strand.
AAGATTATTCGTAAGTTCTGTGTCCTCAGAGTTCTCCTTTTTTCCCAGTATTCCTCCCCCATGTTTTGTAGCCTTGTCAAGAGTCATCTTTGACTGATTTCCGGTATTGCCATAGATGTACTTTTGCATTTCTGTCTCATCATAAAAATACTGTTTACCATTCAAACACGTCTACCATCATTTAAGTAGGAGAAAAACACTCTCAGCAAATTGAAGCAGTGCTCTAGGGGATCAGATAGGCTGCACAAATTCCTTCTCTCTGAATCTAGTCATCCTCTTCAAAGCTATCCTGTCAGGACTTAGGTGTCACATAATCCTGAGGTTTTGTTTTCATCCTGACGTATCTAATAACTGTAGGGTTCTTGAACTGAATAATAGGGAAAGACTTTACCAGCAGTTCTAGTTAGCTCAGAAACTCCAAGTTTGTGGTGTTTCTTCAAAATGCATCGTTGGGACAAAGCAGCCCTGTCTTGCACTCAGAGACAACGATAAAGATTGTGGTGAATGTGGAGTGGAGCTGGCAGGAACTGCCAGAGCACAGCGGATGCCTTTGGGCTAAAACATGCATGCAAGGTTCATTTCTCACAAGGGACACAGGTGGGGATATGTCCTACAGAAATCTTTTTGCTGCTGATTTCACAGAAAAAAATGCTGATCCCTTTCGTGTCATGGAGACTGCAAAGCCAGTGCTGTGGGTCAGCACATCCCAGAGTGTGATGGATCTCCTGTACCGATGCCCAGAGAGCTGCACTGATCAAGGGCTCAGCCCCCACAAGCCTTTGAAAACAGGGTGCTGAGCATTACAGTTCTGTTGGAGGCAGGCAAATCTGGTTAACATCTCGCTCTTCAAAGTTCTCAGGTATTAGGGACCTTCAATCCACACACTTGAAAGGACAGATGGATAAAGCAGCTTCTCTCTTGTGTTAATTACTTGTGACCTGTTCTGTCTGTTTCCAGCAAAGTGACTTTCAAAACAAGCCACTGATTTTCCTGATGGCTGAACATTAAGAATTATGAAGTAACGTTATGAAACGTGACATTAAAGGAGATTTCTGTCCCACAATTAAATGCAGGGACAGCAAAACAGAAAATACAACAAACTATTAGCAAGCTATAGACACTGTCAGTAAATCTCAGTGGGACGTGAGCCACTTTCTTGTTTGCATTTCCTACCACAACAAGCCTCTCAGGGATGTAGGAGCTGCTACTGTGGGAATGGTTAGCACCCTTATTCCAGTACCTGCACCAGTGAACAGTACCCAGACAATAAGTGTCACTTGTAATAAACAGTTAAGCCTTATGATTAGTTAGATCTTTGGTTTGCAAGGATTAAAGTAACACTTCAGCAATCCTGCTGCTTGGGCAGATGATGTGGTGCTGCATTCAGTAGGGAGTAATGAAAGGTTCTGAAAAGTCATTGTCTTGACAGTACTGAGGCAAACCAACAGAACATCCTGAAACCAACTCCAAGCTGCTGTATAGATGCAGCTTGTGTGTGAGAACACAAGCAAAAGGACATTTCATGTGAGTTGGGGTCCTTGTTGCTAGTGAAGAAGCTTCGAATGTGCTTGGAGGGAAGGAGATTTGGGGGTGATAACCTAAAATTTCTGTGTACACAGAGCTGACCGGATTTGGATCAAGTGCCCTGTCAGCCAGTTAGATGTAATTTCTCCCTGCTTCATAAGCTCACACACAACTGGACTTTTCCAGGGGTCCCAAATGTTTTCCAGCTCTTGCAGACATCCTTTATTTTGCAATTCAGCAGCACCCATGGCTGTGATGCTGCTGGTCTGACCTTTGCATGTGTGTGTAGGCGTTGTCCAGTTCACAGGCTGCTGTTGGCTGCCATTCAGTGGGGCCCTCTGGCCTGTCAGGGACATGCCTGAGTCCTGGACAACCTCTGTGGTTCTCACACCCCTCTGGGAAGTCTCAAGTGGCACAACAGAAAGAGCTGCAGAGTTGTGCAATGGGGCAGGCTCTCTAAGCAGGCTGTCTGGGCTGGTGACAGGAAAGGACTTAGAGCATGTTCCCAAACTCCTTAGAGTCAAAGGAACTGGTAGGACATTCTTGTGCTGACAGCGCTGTTACTGGAGGTTTTAACTGTGACACTTCAAATGCACACAGTACTGTGAGCACACAGTGCTCCTGAGCAGCACAGGGATGTTCTCCCCTGCCTTGCTTGTGAACCTTTTACACAGGAGAAGCACAGCAGGAGCGTGGGCTGGCAGGAAGGCGATGTAGCTCCCACAGTGGAGAATGGTCTCTGAGGCCTGCTGTTTAAATCCAACCAGACAACTTCAATTCCTATCTCTGTGTGTTGCAGAGGGGAGCAGGATGTTGTCTGCAAGTGGGGTGAAACAGCATGTGCTAAATTACTGATTTTCTGTAGCACCTGTGGGTACCAGCCACCTCTTCCCAGCCAGCCTGAAAGATCCTGAGAGGCTGTACGAGTATTCAGAGGCGTCTTTCTGCAGGAATTTAAGCTTCAGGAGGTCTAACTCTGATTACTGAGTAGTTCTTTCCATTGCAGTGTTCAAAAAACTATTCAAGCCAGTTTCTGGATGTGTTTGATGCCCATCACATGGCTGTGGACTCGATCAGCTGGAATCCCTTCCACTTGAAAGTCTTCATTTCCTGCAGCTCTGACTGGACAATCAAGATCTGGGATCACACCATCAAGTAGGTCCTGCTTGGTCCTGGTGTGGGCTAGGAGGTCCAGCTGACATGCCAGCAGCACATGTTGACTCTGCTCAAACCTCAGTCTAGTTTCCCTCCCAGGTGTTGATAATGCTTATTGCTTTTTTGTTTTTTTACTCAAATTTATACTCCCCAGGTATGAGATATAAGATTTAGCAGTGCCTGCCCCAGGAACATGCCAAACAGTGTAGCTCAGCACAGGGCCTGCCTTCCTTCAGGCAGGACCTACTGTGGCAGAGAAATACTACAGAGAAATGTCAGGGGCCAGCTTTTAGCTTCAGGAGCCAGAAACCTGCTAAGAGCTAGAGAAGCCAAAAAAAAAAAAAATTGGAACACTTTAAAATATGGAATGAAGTTCAGGGTTAGTGGTTAAAGAATGTCTGGTTTCAATCAGGAAATTGATTTTGTTGTGAATCAGTCAGAGTCACATATCTCCTGTTGCCAATACTGCTGTAATATTCAATGTTGTTGTCAGAAGTCCAGAAAAGTAAGATAACTTCTTCCCATATGATTATTAATATTGACCAGAGAGACTCCATCTTGCTATGTGTGTTGGGAAGAAGCTTTCAAAGTGCTTTCAGAAAGAAAGAAAGAAACATGCCACCTCTCTTCTCATTGCAGTGGGTCAAATCCTGACCCATTTTTATTGCTGCTCAGCTTTGCTTTGCATTTGGCTCAGACCCTGCCTGTTATCTGGCATAGAGAAACACCCCATCTCACACTTGTGCAACACCCAAGTGTTCATGGCTCAGTGTTACACTTGCGGACTGTGATGTGTTTCCATGAATTCTTTTCTCTGTGTCTTTTTTTATAGGACTCCGATGTTTGTTTTTGACCTGGGTACTGCTGTAGGGGATGTTGCATGGTCTACTTACTCCTCCACGGTGTTTGCTGCAGTCACCATTGATGGCCAGGTGAGAGGCTGGGAGCAATACTGCTCTGATTCAAGCTGAGAGAAAGTCAAAGGAGATTAGGGCTGAGCGTGGGAATGGGCCAGCCCAATCCCGTCTGAGCGTATCAGGGAGCCGTCAGCAGGAGCCCGTCCTCTCCTGTGCTTTCCTGCCTTTGGCATACATATCCCTGGGCATTAATCTCTCAGTCCTTCTCAAAGTAGGTGTTCCAAATGCATACAAGTCCCTCCCTGCTCTCCTGTTAACCATATGAGTGCAGGTGTGCAGCTTGCACATGGTATGATTAAAACACTGAACTTCCTCGATATGAAATCCCCCGTACATCCCTGGGGATGCAGAGATGATCAGAACTGCCCTATATGAGCTGATATCAGGGCATTAGTTCCGAATTTTCAAGGTGTAGAGAAACAGCAGAATAAAGTGGTTATATACGTACACTGATATTAAAAAATCAATTTTAGTAATATGCCCAGGGTCAGCCAATAGAACTTTGTTCCAATTAAGTAAGATCAACATTTTTCCACCATGTGGGGCTGTCTCTAAGAGTAATAGTTTGGTAGTGAACTGCGTAGACCAATCCTAATATTGACATGATGGCAGTTATATTTTTGCATCTAGTCATCCATTGCAGTAGTTCAGATGGTTAATATGGGCTTGGCAAGTACCCAGGACATGTAGCTATCCATCAATACTGGTTTGGTAATGTATGAACACATTGCTCTGTTACCATGGGCTTTATGTTTAGCTGGTATAAACTGGAAAGTCTGTGAAGTTTGGCCAAAATTACTCTAGCAAAAGGATGGCCTTTATGTATCCCTATCATTGAATTGATGCCTTGGCTACTTTATTGGAGTTTAACCTTTATGTTATAGCAAGAAAATAATTTCACTGATACGCTGGCTCAGGCTGTGAATTTGTCTCTCCTAAGCAATAGAAATCTCTTCATTGGGTCATCTGGTCTCCCTGGAAAGCCCAGGATGCCACAGCCTATTGAAATTTGATGCTCTTCCCTCACAGTCAGGGTCAGGATGGGGTCCTTCTTTTGTGGATCTGTCTGTCCCCAGTCTCCCATACACCTAATGAAGGGCCTGCATGAAGGCAGCGAGTGCATCAGTCACACCCTCTGACTTGTTTTCCACAAGTGACATCAGGTGTGCAATGGTTCTGCTGGCTGTCACAGCTTTGCTTGAGTGCTGGGGTGAGCAGGGCAGAGAGTTGTGGGTACCCCAGCTGTGCCTAACTGTGGGGAAGAGGATGGAGATGTCTGCAGGCAGGGATTCATCCTGGGCAGCATGAGCAGATGGAGGGTAAACACCCTGTGTACTTGGATTTCTTATTTATGTGGTCAAGTTTTGGCACTGATAGTTCATCTCTAGAGATGCTTCACGCCACTTGGGTTCATTCTCAGAGCTTTACCTACTGCAGAGAAACTGCTGTGGACTTGGCAAGAGTTTGTGCCATGGGGTCTTCCCATCCGACTGACAGCTTGTCCTAGCCACATTAGCCACAGCATCCATGGACCTGAATGGAGTCCATATAAGGCTACTGATAAGGCAAAAGCCTGTTTGAGTTGGCAGCACTGCACCTAGGGCATCTCACCTTGGCTATCATTGGATCTAATTCAGTAATCCTAAATAAAACCTAAGTTATTAGGACATAATTCTGCTTTATCCCTTCTATCCCAAACTCTGAGAAGAGTGGCCATCAACCAGGAGCAGCCCAAAACTGGGCTGCCTAGCAGGACAGGTCAAGCCAAGAGCTGCCTTCCCATTGCGGTAGGCTGGCCAGGACTGATGCTGATAGAGATACTGACCCACCATGTTAGCTACTAACCATGCTGGCTGCAGCAGGGTGTGTCTGAGATACAGCTTAGTTGCTCTTGTTGAACAGAATCTTCTAGATCTGCAGGGGAAGTGGAATAAATAGTTGTTTACAGCCATTTCTATTCTGGACATATTCCACTTTGTAGCAGAGTGCACTTCTTGTGAATAACTCAGTGCCTCACAAAGGGCAGGCTCCATTAATGCTGGGAAAAAAATCTGCATTAGCAGGAAGTTCTATGATTCTCCAGAACAGAAAAATACAGGACATGAAGCCAGAAAATAAAACATTAAAGGCCTCGTGTTTGCAAACGGCCTCTGTGTTGGCATCGGTACATGATCATGCCTGCAAAATTTGAAGGTTGCTTGGAGGTGGTTTTAAAATCAGGCCCTAATGCAGCCTTCAAGAGATGCCTGGCATATTCTGTTAAAAACTTATCCTTATTCAAGCTGATGTTAATGTCCAAAACATCCAAATGTGTATGAGCCCCTTAAGACTGACTTGGAAATCGGGGCATTTTAGAATACAAAAATCTCTCAATCCCCATGAATCCAGGAGGCAGGGATTTAATAAAAGCTGTAAATATCAGGGTCATTATGATAAAATGTGTTTTTTGGCAGCTGGACATGTGCTTTGGACAGCACTACCTCTTCATAAATAACCCAAGTGTGCACATTCTGCCACTGGTGCAGTGGATAGTAACTGCTACTATTGCTCTCCATCATGTTCTGGTTAATTTCCTTAGTCTCCTGCTCTGCTTGCTGATCATTTTATTCCAGAAAGATCATAAACAGAGATTCATAAAAGAGAACACCTTGTGCTGTAAATGGTAAAAGCCTGACAAGAAGGAAAAAGCTAACTGGGATGAGAGACCTGCTTTGGAAATTAAAAAAAAATGGAGGTGGATTTGAATACCTGGACACTTACATTTAGGGTATGGGAAATGTGGGGATATTCGTCAGCTTATTGTAAGAACAGAGGGCAGCATTTGCTTTTGGGAGTTTGCTTTAAGTCCATCTTAAACTTATGTTTAAAGCAGAAAAAAAAATTGAAACACGTAAAACTGGGAGTCATACCTGAAATTTCTTCTTGGTCCTCAGAGCTGACCCTTCTTTAGGCAGAAGGTTAGACACTTCTGTGAGTCTCTTTCAACCTGAATTGCCTTCTAATCCTATGACCCTGTGAAATGTCCTGTGTGAAAAGGAGAATCCCAGGGGTTGTATCACAGGGTTTTACACAGTACAAGTTCATTTGCTCTCATGTTTTTGTGAGCTGTGTTCTTCATTACAAGCGCAGCAAGAGGAAGGTCATGTTATAACCATCTTTAGTAAAAATTGATGGCCACAAGATAGATGCCATCCAAGTGTTCACTCTGCAGAGAAAACTCATCAGACGTATGCTCCAGGGCTTTTCCCCATTAGTTGTTGACCTTTCAAGATGTGAAATACTTGAAACAACCCAAACCTTCAGGAAGTTAGTTAATGGTTTGTGCTGCTGCTCAGGAAGCAAGTGTGCTCTTTCCTGCTTATATAAACCTATTTTACTGTTTGTACAACTGTTTTGAATGAGAAGTCTTGAAGACCAGCTTTCTGTTGTATCTCGCTCACAGGATAATGTGCCAAGGTTATTCTGCCAGCTGGTCTTGCTGCCCATCCTTTCTGAGCTAAGAGAGAAGCATTTCCTTAGTGCTGGCACGTGTGTGAGTGTACACAGAGCAATTTGCAGAAACTTGCTGCCCATTTAGGATTGACTAGAATCAAAAGCCAACCTCCATTTTTAAAACATGAATGATTTTTCAGACAAGAGGCTTATTAAACCTTTCAGGTTTGTAAATATTTCCCTGGGTATTTTTGACTTAGTCCTGCCTCTCCTTGTAGGGCATGAATGAGGGGTGCCAGCAGGCCTCTCATCTGTTGATGCTTTTGCCTGGCGGTGTCCGGACAGTGAGCATGACTACAGATGTCCCTGCTGCATCTGAGTCTTTCCTCCTACCCTTCTGCAGTAGCCCAGGGGGATTATCCATGCCTTATGGGGACCCTACTAGCTCTGCAGGGCTGGGACAAGGTCTTTCCTGTCTTTCTTCATTGTGGCCAGGGCAATTGAAGGGGTGTAAAGACACCAAATTAGCATAAGTCTCTTTGCCATCACCCAGAAGGACCTTTGAGCAGGGTGAAGTGGGTAGGAGCTTTCTTAAAGTGGCTTTGAAATTGTATTTGCAGTGTAAGTGGCTGTTTGTTGTAAAACTGTTCATTTTCTTCTGCTGCAAAACCTAAATGCTCATTTTTATTCCCTGCTGAATCTTTGAGATCGATGTGGACAGCTGGAGAGTCAGCTTTAGAACAAGGACTGGTGGCGTGTCAGTGCTCAAAGAGATAGATGGTCAGAGTCCCAAAATTAATGCTGCCTTCACTTTGTGCCAATTAGACTGTTCCCCATTCTCCACCCCCTGCCACCAGACTCTTTGTGTATCGGCATTTCTCTCTACTGGCAGGTGTTTTTAGGGAATAAAGCTGGCCTGGAAGGCTTTGGTTTGCTATTGCAGGCTCCAAGCCCTCACTTCTATACTGATGCAGCCCCCATCCCATCATAGCATGCTCTAGTGGGCTCCAAGCCTCAAAATATGCATCAGGCACCTCAGGACACTACTGGTCACTCACATCCATTAGCTACTAATTGCAGGTGAGGTGACTTTATCAGTATGGTAGTTGGTTTCAGTGCAAAGTCAAATTTAAACCGCTTTTGTTGATGGCTTTGCCAGAATTGTTTTTTTACACAGAGGCTCACAGGCCAGTTTTTCATTACTAAACGTATTGCTCTTTCAGATTATGAAATACAGCATTTTGACAAAACTGATCTGCTGAGATTAACTAGTTCATTCAGCCACATAGGAACCAGGTTTGCCTTTTTCTGCTTCACGGATGTGTGAATGAAAAAAATTACTTTGACAGCATCTCAAAAGATTTTGTGTGTTGATTCATCTGTTAGACTTTGCATAAAAACCTACTGGGGGCACAGAGTCCAACAGGAGAATCTGCAAGAGTCTCTGCTCTTAATTAATTAATTAATTCACTGCTAGGAATGGCTCCTCACTTAGGTTTGAATTTGCAAGTTTAGACTTTTGTTGTTTGGTCCACTGAGAGCCTCCAGCTGTCTGTCAAATCCTTCTGTACAGAGAAAGCAGCTCCTGAACCTTGATCTTTCTTCCTTGGCATTTTATAATGACCTGCAATCTGTGCAGGTTAATTTTAAATGCCAATCTCCAAACCATGACAGATCAGTACCTGCCTTGTGAGCAGCTGTGCTGGCCTGCCATGGGGTGTAGGTGGCAGAGAGCAGGGACTGTCTCTCCCATCAGATGTGCTGCTGCCCCTTCTTGTGCAACTGCCTGCCCTTGCCCATGCCCCAGCCTCCAGTGCTGGCTCTCCCTGGCAGGGCATAGCCAGGACCCTGCCAACTTGTGAGAGGTGGAACCTGGTCACGGTGTGCGAGGACAGTTTCAGCCTGACATCAGGGACTGGGCTGTGGGTCACAGCAGAGAGAGCACAGGGGGACTGGCACAGCTGGGGTGTATTCAGGTAGCTCAGCCTTGGGAAATTTGCCCTGGGGCACTTAAAGGACTGGATGAAACTGTCTTCCTGTTGTTTATCAGGTGTTTGTGGCAGATGGCAGAGTAGGGAAGTGTCAGAAGACTGGAAGAAAGACTCTTTGCCCAGTATTCAGGACTGTAACAGTGCAGAAGAGATTAGCCAGACTAAATAAGCTATCTAGAAAGATCCTGGCACAAATCATTGGTTATTCTGTTTGTGAGCACTGGTAGGTCAAGGAGCAGACAGTCTAGTAAGGCTTTACTAAGGCCATATAGCATAAAACCAATCTAATGTTGTTCTTAAGAGTAACTGGCCTTGTAGATCAGAGGAAGGGGATGTAGCACATGTTTATGGGTTGACTTCAGGAGCATTGTTTCATCCTAACCACTGAGGCATTCAGGGGAGAGCCAGGCTGGCAGAAGTGGTGACTGACAAGGAATTTAGCTTGGATAAACAAGCACTTTCTTGTAAAACAATGTGTTGGGGTTTCCAGAAGAGGCCAAATGGTCCTCAGCTTGTCTGAATGAACAGCAGCTCTTCTACATGCTGAGGCTTCGATTTCTTACTGGCTTGTGGGAGCTGAGTCAAATCACCTAAGGCTGATGCTGTTTTCCTACCATGTCAAATTGGGAATGACCCAGTTCTTAGTGAAAGAGGAAAAGATGAGAGATGCAGCCCTACAGCTAAGTCAGGTGACAAGCGTTCTTTTCCCTGCTGTGTCATGCGCCCTGAACCAGAGGGCTGGGGTGCTGCAGGACAGAGGGATGTGCTTAGCTCTCTCCCATACCTCAGAACATGCAGCTGGCTCCTGGCTGGCTCAGCCCAAGAAGTAGCTTTCACACATGCCTGCTCCTCCTCCAAAGCTACCTCTGAACATACCTGTAACGGAGCTGGGGCCTGTTCTTTCACCGGTAGCATGGAAGTGCAGTGAAAGCCCATGAGTTTTATGATCAGGACCACTGTGGACCAGGATTCCTGTGTTGTCATTGCAGAAGAATGGAGGCAATGAGTGTTTTCTGAGTCAGGTCTCCTTTTCTCCTGCCAGGACCCTGACTGCTCTGCGTGTCAGAGGGGCAGGGTCTTACAACATTCTTTTGTAATTGAAAAATGTCCTGCTAGAGAAAATTAACTGTGTTGGAAGCTGTTCTCACTACAGTGGCAGTACAGAAATCAAGCAAGCTAAGGTCTCCAGTGCAGGGCAAGCTGGGCTGCTCTGCCTGCCCAAAGCCTTTGGCATGCTCCAGTAGCTGTCATGGTGCTAGACAGAGTCTGGGGGTGGCCTGCCCACTTGTTAAGTGTATTACCTGAGAGTTTGAAACAAATCATCTGTGGAGTTTGCGAATGGATGAGGGATCATGATTCAGTCAAGAAAATGAGGTAGATCGATCAAAAGGACAGTGAAAGCCAAGCACTGAAAGAGATGTCAACTGGTAAAGGGCAGCATGGTATTAAATTATCCCTCACCTTTTGCTCTTACACTGATTTTATTCTTTGTTGCCAAGTTACCAGGCATATCTGCCTTGATCTTACACACATATATATTTCCCCATCTTGGTTCTGGTTGACATCAGGTTGGTTTTGAACATGCTAGCATTGTCCAGCCCACTGCTGGGGAATGAAGGCTTGTAAGGCTGGAATAAAAGGACAGGAAAGGCTCCAGCCATGGCAGATTCAGCAGGAGTTTGAGGACTAAATAAAGGCAGCATTGGTCAAAGTAGCTCTTCGGCTCCCTTCTTCATGGGCCACAAAAATAAAGGAGTTTGTTCTTCTGGCAGAGAAGTTCTACCAAGTGTTCTGCTTCCCCCCACATACCCTTGCATTTCCCTCTCTGTTGCCTCAGGTCAGGGAGTGAAAGGGCATAAGGACAGAGGGGTCCAAGTCACCCCAGAGGTGCTGAGCAGATGAGAGCCTGGTCTGGCTTTCCAGATGTAAGTTCAGTTTGTAGAGCAGGTGGGGAGAAATAAGTTCAAAACTCTGAATGGGGTTTGATGTGGTTCTTGCCTTGGACATGCACTGTGCTGTGCTTGCAGAGGAGCTATGTGGAGCCTCAGTGGGGAACAGCTGGATTTTGGGAGGTGGAACCCATTAGCGTGGTTTATAGACAGAGGAGCTGTTGATCTGGATGAAACTCAACTGGATTCCTTCTCTGGCTGTTTGAAAGTCAAGCATCAAAGCAGCTCATTTATGTCAAACATTTTCTGCAACTGTGACACAATAGACTTGGATCCATTATTGCCTGTACATCAAGCATGAAGAGAAACTCTGTTGTTACTGTAATGGCAGTTTAAAATTGTTCTAATTGGATAAAGAGCATCAGAAACTGCAGAATTCCCTTGGTCCCACCTCAGAGAAAAATGGGCATCTGCCTAAATTCAGTGCTTGTTTTCAGGGACTTAGCAGAATTGCTGTCCTTCCATCAGGAAATTTGCTCTGAACATCTGCCTGGCATATCTACTACCAGCCTGTCCAGCACTTCAGTACCGTGGTCTAGATTTCTTTTGATTGTGGTTGATGTTAGCTCATAAATCCCCGTGCTGCAAGGAACTGCTTAACTCAGCAGCTTGGGCTTCATTTGGAAGGTGCTGCATCTTTTCCTGTGCTTTCTTGGTGCAGGCATGGAGGTTTACAAGGATCATAAATAAAATTGCTGTTGGAATAATTGGTTACTACCCAGAGCTTCATTCTTCTGCAGTTATGGGTGAAACAGAAGAAAATTCTTGTACTTTCCTATTTCAGACATTTTCAGATTGCTTTTACCTCTCTCTTTGTGTCTTTTTCCAGGTTTCTTGTTGTTGGAGTCTGATTTATGTTCCTTTAAGTAAGTGACCACATATTGTTCCTAAATACTCTGTAAAAAAGAACTGAAATGCCCTTACCCACTGTATTTTTAGCTTATTAGCAAAAAAAACCCGAAGGTGTCTGCTGTGGTCTACAACCAGCAGGGCTCCAGGCCCTCCAGCTTCCTCACTTGCTTCTATGGAATCTGCAGAAGGTATAGAAACGAGTTTGTCAGGAGGCTTCTGCTTCCTTCTCTGCTGATGTACACCAAAACGGAAATGTTTTTGAGGTCTAAAAACCAGAGGTTTGAAACCTTCACTCTGTAGTTTCTAAATCGCTCCTGGATGAGTGTGGGTGAGCAAATATGATGGCCCCAGGTCTCAGCAGCTACAGTGAGGGACCAGTCTCGACAGCGTGAGAAGAGGCATGCAGAGCTGTCAGGAAAGAAGGGCCCTTCCTAGGAGGACTCTCACTGGTTTGTAAGCTCTGAAAGGATACTGATACAAGTAACAGCTTTTATAAAAATGCCACTTTGTACCAGCTGCCTGACAGTGTCTGAGTATCAGTTTTTGTCTGGGCGCTGCTGGATGTGTGCCTGCCCTGGAACCTGTGCTCTGTGAAGGAGGGTTTGGATGTGGCTCTGGTTCTGGTCATCCTGGCTCCCCATGAATCTGATACTCGAGTCACACGTGGGGTTGGATAGCACCTGTGTGGGTCATGGTTGCTCTTCTCTGGGTCATACACTCTGAGAGGGCTCATCTTGCAAGACCTGAGAGGCCATCTCTGTGTGCAAGCAGTGATCTTGAGGCAGGGGCCACCATGGCAGTGGGATGGAGAGAAAACTGTGTGTTGGTGGTGAGTCTCTGTGGTGGGAGATCCAGCTGGATCCCACTCCATAATCCTTAATTCCAAGACCTGAGCCAGCAGAGCAGGGCTCTAGGGACCCTGGGACTAGGAGTCCCAAGGAGAGCTGGAGGTTTTCAGTCTCCCATTCTTTGGGCAGAAAGCCCTAGGCAGCTCTACAGATGGTGCTGACCTCGTGTAGCTCTGCTGCTTTGCAGCACTGTTAACCTGCCTCAAGTGTTGTGGAAAGCCTTGTGCCCCTTTTAGGCTACTAGCAAAACACCAAAACCAGTGCTGCTCTGACCCTTGTCTCCCTTTCTCCTAAGAGTAACTGTTAAGTCTCTAAATCAAAGCCTCTGAAGTCCTTCTTAGTGCCTGTGGCCCACCCCTCCACCCCTGGTGTGTCTGACAGCTGATATGAGGCTGATGTTTCCAGCTGAAGAACTGAAATAGTTTGTTCTTTTCCACGATTCCCTTGGCAAAGGAAAACAAGCTCATTTGTTTAGAAGCTCATAAAAGAGGAGCTTTATAGTAAGAACATTCATAAACTTGTTTGCTTTTGACCTTCTCCACACTGCTGATGGTTTCAAGTTCTTGTCCCAGGCATTGTGCTTGTCCGGGCTGTTCATGACATTTTTGAAAAACAGCCTCAGTCAGAGTAATTTAAATTGCTCAGGACTCCAGCACTGAGCCTTTGGCTATGCCATCTTTCTCCAGAGTAGGGCAGGGCAGGATGTGGGGGGGGGGGGGGGGTTCATTGACAGCCCTATAGAGAGCAGTGCAGACCTGGCTGCCAAGAAGAAACCTGGCCACTAATTCCCTGTTGCTTTTCTTTTTTTTTTTTTTTGCTAGATTAAATGGTGCTACTCAATCAGTGTGCATTTCCCAGGCTCCTAGATTACTAAATTAATAAAAGTGTATTCTATGAAGGCAAGAAATCAGATCTTTAATGAGTGTGGCTCATGAGAGACTGATATGTTTGAAAGAGTGCTTGTTCCTTTTCTGAGATAGTAAGTAAGACAGCAGGTGTAAAGTACAAGCCAGAAGAGCCACCTTGATTTATGTCTAGAGGCAGGAAATTGAAGCTGCCTTTGCTGGACTGTGAGACCTCAAGTGTCAGGTCAAGATTCACAATGTAATGCTGGCACCTGGTATTTTGAACAGATAAAAAGCTGCTGTGCTTTCACCTATGCTTCAGCTGACCGGGAAAGGTCTCTCCAAACTGCAAATCCTTGTGTGTGGCTGTTGCTTTGTATTCCCTTCTTGAATTGTACTGTCATGGATTTCTTCAAAATATGTCTTGACAACCCTGTCCACTTTTTAAGAATTTTCCCATCTTATTTTACTTCAGTCTGGAGGCAGTGTTCCTTTTCTTGTTTTTTGCATCTGTAAGACCTTTGTTCTCCCACTCAGACCAAATCACAAATTCCTAGATTTTTAGTCCTATGAAGACACAGCAGCTCACAAGACTGCCTGGGACACGTGCTTGCACATGGCCCAGCTCTGTGCTATAAATGGATTCAGATAAAATTCCCTGACTCATTGGTGTGTAATAGGAAAGTACATGTACAGATTTGATACCTTCCACACTCTTTGCAATAAGCTTTTATAGAGTAGCATTGTTTGATTTCAGATAATTCCTAGATTCAAATTGTCAGCATGACATAGTGTTGAAATTACGTGTTTCCTTTGTCTCTTAAGTGCTGGTAAACAAGACACAGCTGGAAGGAGGTTTACAAGTAGTTCAGTCCTAATTTCCTCTATATTCCCACTGTACTTGTTAGCATAAAGCATTCCCTTCCTTAGTTTTTCTGAATACAGAAAAGGGAAGAGAAACATAAGGCTCAGATTCTTCATGGTGGATACCAGGTGGAAATCCAGGATGCTGGAAATGGCTCACCTCAGCCGTGGAGAAGAGAGTGACATCATGTTTTATTAGCCTTTGCAGTCTGTGTCAGTAACTGGAGCAAATTGCAATTATTGGGAGATAATGTTAGCTTAATTCATTCTCTCAAGTAACTGCCACTCTTTCCTCTGCACCATGAAATGTGCATTATTGTGCAGCTGGTGATGTGGCAGGTCTGTGTCACTGTGCCAGAGGTCTGAAGTCCATGCCAGTGGGACTCCTGCCTGAGTGGGTCCTCGGGCCTCTGTCCCTCCATCCTCACCTCTCCTGTTTGGCTAATCTTTACCTGGCACTTTTCCTGATGCTGTGGGAGAAGGACACGTGTGCAGGTGTAGTGTCTGGGCTGGAGTGAGCTGCCAGTACCGAGCTGTCCTGTGCTTCTCTGGCATTACCCCAGGGTACACTCTAATCATACTATGGCTGTTTCCATCACTTCCCTATTACTTATTGGATTGTGTCTTTATTGTTGTTATTATTAAGCTGAAAATGTTAGAGAGCTCTGTAATAAGCAGTAATCAGAATTTCTGACAGCATTCCCCATTTTGGGCATCAATCTGTGTTAGACTCTGCTTTAACAGCTGTTTGTCTCATTACTTGCACTGAGAAGGGAGATTAAGGTCTGTGGGGTTAGTAGTGCTGGCTCTGAGCCTTCTCCAGCCCAGATCAGCTGGAGCCTTGCCAAGGCTTGCACCCACAGCAGGGAAGTGGTCCTCTGTCCTTGAGCCCCTGCAGGAGGGGCACAGTCACTCACAAGCAGCAGATGACTTCTGCACACTGGTTACTTAAAAGAAGACCACAGCTCTGAGCACAGATGGTAATTGTGCGCTGTGGCTGGAATGTTTTTTTCAGCAGAACCTTTTCTTTCTGATTTGTCCAGCCATCGTTCTGTCACTGAGGGATGTTCTTGCCTAATTAATTCCTTTTGTGTTCTTTCCTTTTTTTTACCCCAGGCCCATGTGTTTGATCTGAACGTTAATAAGCTTGAACCTCTCTGTACCCAGCTAGTGGTGACCAGGAAGAAAAATAAAGCAACGCACATCCAGTTTAATCCTGTCTACCCTATTATCATTGTTGGAGATGAACTAGGCCTCATCACCTGCTTGAAGCTCTCTCCCAATCTGCGCAAGATGCCCAAGGTAAGAATAAGCTGCATTCCCCCAACCACAGCAGATCTCTTCAGGCCTTGTCACTGCCCCCTCTCCTTCCATGCAATGGTGTTGGCAAAGCTCCTCTCTAGCAAAGTAGTTACAATTACCTCAAGCCTTTTGGGTAGGATATCTGGGATGTTAAATCCTTGTGTCTGTTCCTGTTTGAGCAAGAGGACTCAGTTTGCTCCTGGTAAGGAGTGTAGGCTGGTGGGAAAGGGGTTTGCTGTCCCTGGCTGTCACCATGGTCCCAGACAAGCTCTGGTCCGGAGGCTCTGCAGATGTTAATTTGTTTCCCAAAACTCACATATTTTCTGGGTTTTGGGTTTTATTTGCAAAACTCCTTGAAATCAAGTAAAGGAGACCTCAGCTCTTTCCTGAGTCCTCCCACAGAAACCTTGCTGCCTGTCTTCTTGTACTCCTGCATCAGAGCCTATGCCCTGACCACTGTGTCAACTGTCCTGTGAATGAGCCAGCAGTATCTTAAATATGTAAGGAGACTTGGGGTCCTTGTCTCAAGTGACAGCAAGGAGATACATGTGCCTCTGTGGGTTGGTGAAGTTTTTTTTTTCCACCCATCCATGAGGGCCAGTTGTGAAGGATGATAACCTCTCTTACATTAATCTGTTACTGGATTTTCTTTCTGGTCTTCATCCAGCTATGAGTTGAATGCCTCTAATGCAGTGCCCTTTTACACCCCTGTAATTCTTATATCCAGTTGTCTTGTATTAAGTGGAGTCTTTCAGTTTCAGGCTTTTTAGAACTGATCCAAGAAAGCAATCTCTCAAGATGATCATCTTTTATTTATGTACTCCCAAACGTTTTATATACTCTACTAATCTGCTGTATTAGGCAGGGTCTTTGGCCAGGAACTAATCATACTAGTGTCACTCCAGAGTCTTCAGAATGATTTTTAAAAGGTTCCTTCAGCTGGATGCCACTGGAAATGTGAATCTTCACTGTGCTGAGAGGGCATAGAAAACAGTAGCATGGCAATTTGTTTGGGGCTGAGTTGTGGAAACTGTGGAAAAGAATCTCTCATATGCTTCACACTTTTCAGTTTCCAGCAAAATTTCAGTCCAAGACCACCCAAGCTCTCTGAGCTGTCATTAGGTTGACTCAGGATAAGTTCCCTTGTTGCTTTATGAGTCCTTCCTGGGCATGGGTGAGCACAGTGTCAGCCATGGACCCTGCCTGCGCAAGGGCTTAAGCAGTGGAGAGGGGTCACACACACATAAATGTGGCTGCTCTCCCCTTCACCCCAGCTTTGGGCTGACCAGCAATACTCTGCTGTGGGTCAGAATCACTGAATGGTTTGGGTTGGAAGAGACCTTAAAGATCATCTAGTTCCAAATCCCTGCCCTGGGCAGGGACACCAGGTTGCTCAGAGCCCCATCCAGCCTGGCCTTGAACACTCCCAAGTGATGTGGTGTCCACAGGTTCTCTGGACAACCTGTGCCAGTGCCTCACCATGTTCACAGTAAAGAATTTTTTCCTAATATATATTCTAAACCTACTCTCTGTCAGTTTGAAGCCATTCACCCTTGTTCTGTCACTAAATGTCTTGTAAAAAGCCCCCCTCCATCTTTCTTGTAGGCTCCTTTCAGGTACTGGAAGGCCACAATTAGGCCACAGCTTTCTTTTTTCCAGGCTGAACAATCCCAACTCTTTCAGCCTTTCCTTATAGGAGGGATTCTCCATCCCTCTGATCATCTTGGTAGTCTCCCCTCTGGACTGGCTCCAGCAGGTCCCTGTTCTTCCCATGCTGGGACCCCAGAGCTGGATGCTGTGCTCCAGGTGGGTCTCAGCAGAGCAGAGCAGAGGGGCAGAATCCCCTCCCTCCCCTGCTGCCCACGGGGCTCTGGATGCAGCCCAGGACACGTTTGGCTCTCTGGGCTGTGAGTGCCATGGCCGGGGCATGTCCAGCCTCTCACCCACAGCACCCCCAAGTCCTGCTGGCCAGGGCTGCTCTGGGTCTGTTCATGCCCAGCCTGTGCTGATACCGGGGCTTGCCCTGACCCAGGTGCAGCACCTTGCACATGACCTTGAACTTTATGATGTTCCCATGGACCCACTCCTTGAGCTTGTCTGGGTCCCTCTGGATGGCATCCCATCCTTCAGGTGTGAATTCTAATGTCTCCTTCCTCTCTTGGTGGCCAGCAGCAGCCTTCCATGCAGTTATGAATGTTGTCATTTCTCTTTGCTGACCTTCTTTAAAGGCAAACTGCATGTTGTTGACAAAGCAATTTAAACTTGAGTTTAGGAGTAACTACATTGCTTACTGCTGACCGCAAACCAAAAGATACTCCATCCCATGCAACATATAAATGGGATGGAAATGGACTCTGCTGCTCTGATGTTATTAAACTATCTGTCTTCTGCTGGCCTGGTTAGGTTTGAACAGACACTAAACACAGAACTAAATGCTTCTTGCACATGTGGAGAGGAAGGAGGGATGTTCAGGCATGACTGGTTATGTGTGTGGGTTCCTTGACTGCAGCCAGCTCATCCCTGAAAGACAGGAGGATTTAAAATTGATGACATGCAGTGTGGTGGCAAAGTGATGGACCTGGCCTAGCCTGCCCAGTGCTGCAAGTGAACAAGTGGTGAGGAGATTTAGCTGATGGAAGAGAATGTTTTAGCAGAGGGAAGTCAAGCCCTGTCAGAACAGGCTATGCCATCCTGTGTGTGCTCCTGTCTATCTCCTTTCTTTGAAAGCACCAGCCTTGGTGTCCTTAGCAGCAAGCCTCCAGCCATGTTTGCAAGAATATAATCTCACAGTGGGAAGTCAGATGTACTTCCAGAGTATTGATCCAAGCTCCTCTAAAGATCAGCTCAGTGCACTCTTTACACCCTTACCCTGTGCAACCAGCTTTCCTCTGTAAAATGACTCAACTTTTCCCTCTTTTCTGGGATTCCCCAGGATGGAGTTGACAGTCACAGAACTTCCAGAGATTTCTGTAAGTGAAGAGGGTTCAAAACTGTGCAGAGGAGTCCTGACATCCCAGCTGCCTCCTTGCAGATAGAAAAACCTGTCCATGCCTGGCTCAGTACCCAGGTATCCCAGGCTGTTCTCTTTGCCACTTGGTACCCTCAGAGCCCAGTGGGGAAAGCTGCCTGACAACCAAGTGGTCAAGCCACAGTCAGTGCTTCTGAAGGCTGGGATCTTCATACCAATCCCAGCATCTGTGAGCTCAGCTGCCTGATCTTGCTCTGTCAGCTCCTTTGGATACAGGAAGGCGCCTTTTGCTGAGTTCTGGCAGAACCCAGGATGCCAAAGGGACAGGGCAGTCAGGGGCTCATCCAGGCCCTCCTACCCGTCTGTTTCATACTGATGTCACAGGGGGTTGCCTTCCCACACAGCTGGGACAACTGCTTTTGATGGGTAAAACTTGCAGACTAATCAATTTTTTGAGAGAACTCTTAATAGCCACATCATTCCAAACTCCATGCTTCCCCTGAAAACAGACACAGTGCTGTCTGCTCCATGTTCTGTAGATTCCTTGGCTATTGCTGGGCTTGCGTGGTAGAGCTTACAAAAAGTGACTGAGCTAACATTGTCCTGGTGAGATTTCAGCCATTCTGAGTTTATTGGGTTTTGGCTGTTAGTTAAAGCTGGTGTGGTGGATAAGTGGAAATGGGGAAGATAAGGATGCTTGGGTTTTCATCAGACCTTGGTCCCTTCCTGTCTTCATGTCCTTGAGCAAGGAGGGAAGGTTGAAGATGTCTTTAAGTAATTTGCAGGATTGGCCTGCAGCTTAATTAATTCATGTTTGTAAAACACTTGGGGATCTTTAAGAAGTGTTATTTACTACTCTGAGTTTTGCTGTCAGCTACATTAGCGCAGTCTCATTTATGAACACTTGGCAGAACAAATATGCCAGGGGGGGAACTTCTCGAAAGCACTCAGGTAGTGTTTTCAGAAGTGACTTACACCTAGACACACAGTAAAATCTTTTAAAAATGCCTAAAACTCCTTGTGAGTTTTGGCATCCTGAACTCATAGTGCATCACGGAAAAAGGTGAATTTGTTGTTGAGAGGAAGCAGGGGACAGGGTCTCTGCCACCCATCAGGCACGTGTGTCAAGGGCACACAGAAGGCACGGAGGTCCTGTGTTCATGTGTCTGTGCCGTGGTGATTTGAGTCCTGGATCTCTCCCTACCAGCACAGACTGAAGTCTCTGGGTTAGGACAGAGAGATCCCCTTGCCCCAAGCTGTATTTATTTCCATGAGGTGAAACTAGTTTGAGCCCTTCTGTTCGGAAGTGGGGGACAGAAATGCCTGCAGTATTTTAAGATGCAGCAGTAGGAACAAGTGTCTCTCTGCTGTCATCCAAGCCACTTTTAGACTCCAAGTGCTCTTTAAATATTGCAGTGGATGTCAGGCAGGAATTGTTTAACTAATAAAGTATAATTTCTAATTTGTAACGACCTTGGTGGTTGAGTTCACCCGAGGGAAGCATTGCTGTAAGAAGAATCAGTTTGGGGCAGAGCTGTTTAATTAGTGAGCCTTCCAGGTTTCATTCGAGGGTTGGAAGAAATTAAAGCATTTTGTCATCACAGTCAGAAGAATGTAGCTGCTCATAGGCTTTGGTTTGTTTTTTAAAAACTGCTAAAGTAGCCTGGCTTAACCTCTGCCAATGCCAAAAGTAAGCAGGAGATAGTAAAAAAAAAGTGTGCAGTGTTTTTTAGAAATTTTGGGAGAGCAGAGCAGAGTAGGAATAGAAGAGAAAGCGGATGAAAGAAAGGTTGCAATACAGAATTTGCTGAGGCTAAGGCAAATTTCTTGGCCGGTACCCAGGCTGAGTGCCAGGGAGGCAGACATCTTCTTGGCCTGATGCTTGTCTTGGATATTTATCTTGGATTATTTATGATGGTAATCTCTGTTCCTGCTACTGGTTTCTTCACATGCAAAACATCTCTTTTTCTGTTTCTTGGTAACAACTGAATTTCTTCCCAGGCAGTAAATCCTGATTGACTGGGTCTAGCTGGGCATGAGTGGAGTAGGAAGGGGAACACAGCTGCTTGCCCACCCCAGGACACAGTGCCAGGACTGCTCATGTTCAGGAGCTGCAGGCGCACACCTCTGGGTCCAATGCTGTGTACCTGTGAGCAGCTTAAAATGTGAGGACAAGCGAGGGGCATGGGCTGGGTCTGAGCCTTCACGTCCATGTGCACATGCTGCTATGCTCTCTCCATGCCTTATCACACCACCAGTGTAATCTCTGGGCTTTGTGACACCCTGCATCTTTGCAGCTTTGATGATTTTGCCCTTGGCCAGATCCAGCCCAAGACTGTTCAGCCAAGGAAGGAGCATTGAGTTTTGCTTCCTGAAGCACTGTGGCTTTTTTGGCCATAGCTGATGGCGGGGTCTGGGAGGGATTTGGGAACTGTGATGGACCATGAGAGGATGTTGGGGTTTTAAGGAGATGAAAGAGGAAAAGGGATTTGGGAAAGGTTCATGGAAGCGTCAAAAGTTTGAGACAATAGGAGAGTGGCTGACATCTTCTCTTCAATCTATCCCCCTCCCCAGCATTGTATCCCAGCACAGAGATCTTGTGGGGCTTGAGGTTTCTTTGTCCTTCACACTCCCCAGCAGCACCCGCTGCACACAAGTGCTCTCAGGAAGGAGCCCTGGTTTCATGCCTGTCCCCAGTTTCAGTGAGATGCAGCTCACATCCAGAGCAGGTACTAGGCTGGAACACTCTGAACAGAGACTGGGATGCTTGATCATGAACTGCTTTGTAGCCTTGTGTTGTTATCACCTGGGATGACAGGGAGAAACTTGAAGGAGTTAAGGATCAGGAGATTGTTTCTGTTCTCGGTGTTTTCTTTACCTGCGGGAAGTGTAAGGGATTGAAAGGAATGAGATAGATTTGTCTTTACAAACAAACTGTGGTCCTGCTGATAAGTAAAGATAGATACTGAGACAGGAAAGAAGCAAAGGGGGCAGCCATAAATATCATAGGAAAAGAAAAAGGGTGGTATACATTAGAAGGGGTCTGTATGAAGTGATTCGGGAAGTCTACCTCTCAAGTACCTCAGCCAATGAGGAAAGAGAGAGGGAAATGTGGCCAGGAAATTAGGATAAAAAGGAGGCTGCGTCCTCTAACAATTTGAGAGACCCCAGGGGAACACCCCATGGCCTCTCCCTTTATTTGAATAAAGTAACAGGACTCCTCTGTCTCCCTTTTGGACATAAACCTCTGGTGTTTATGAATTAATTTTCCTGACAGGATCAACCAACCAGCATGTAAATACAGAAATATAAACTTGAACTCCCTCTTTCTGTCCCAACATGTACAGTCCATCTGCACATGTGACTGTATTTAAGGAAGGAAGCTATGGATTTAGATACATTCTTCAAGGTCATGTCAGTCCTAGGCTGGTGAGCAGTTTAGTACTGAGGGAAGTATATTTTGTCTCTAAATTTTCTGTCTCAACAGCTTTCATTCTGTCTGAGAGAAAAGCACTTGTGTCTCCTCTCCAAACAGGTCAAGTTTTGTTCTTTTGGCGGTGTAATTCCTAGTCTCTCTGCTTTCATGCAAATGCTTCTCTCTCAATGCCTTCTGTGCTGCTCCAGCAGTGGCCGATTTTCTCCGTGTCTCTTCAGAACTGGCTAATTGCTCAGTGACCCAGAAGCACAAAGCACAAGCAGTGCTGGAGGAATTTGGTGTGCTGCTGTGCCCTGCCTTCCTGAGGATTGCCTCCTCCAGAGCCAGCTTGGCCTCCGGATAAGGAGGCACACACAAATGAGCTTGGGTCTCATAAAAACTGACCTGCAGCTTGATGGCCTACTCCAAAATTTGCAAATGCTTTCTGATTTCTTTTCCGCCCCTTCCCTGTTATTTAGTCTAGTTGCAAGTAGCTGTTCTGTACTGTTAGGAGGAGAGCTGAGGAACATGGGATACATCCAGGGACTTGTGAAACCCTGTCCCTGACTGTTCACAGCTTTCTGTGCCACTTTTGTAGGCCATGTAAGGATATATGCACTGGTGTTTACTCTTTGGTACAAGAAGGAAACCCAGTGCTGGAGGCCTTCAAGAAGAGTAGGTTGGAGACACGTGTACAGACATGTCTGCCTTGGAGCAGGAGGGGCTGGAGATGGTTGCTCTGACAGTCTCCAGGTTCGGGGTGTGTAAGTCCCAGCAAGAGGCCGTGCCACTGGTGTGGAGCTTGTTGGGGTGTGAGCAGCACTGCTTATAGCCTGTGGCTGTTTTGCTACACAGACCTGTGACTCATAATTATAAATCAACAACCACCAAAGGGAATACTGGCAAAAGCAACTCCCATGCCCCTTCTGCCTTCTCATTCCTCTCCATGATTTCCTGCCCTCCCACTGTGCTAGGAAAGCCATTAGCAGGAAGACCTTTGTGGCCCAGTAGGATCTCTTCCTCCTCCACTGTTCCACATCAGGTTACTCCCAGTCTAGCATAGCCTGAAATAAAATGAAGGTACTGTTTAAGCCTGGAAAGCTGTTACTTGGGAATGAGATGGTCCACGTGCCATCAGGTTACAGTTCCTGGGCAAAACGGAAGCCTTTCGGTATTTACCTGGTCACCCTGGGCATAGCCACTGTGCACAAATCCAGGTATCCAAGGGTGTTGCACCACAATTACAAAGGATTCTGGATCTTGAACAGAGTGTAGCAGCCTTAACTATTCCCCCTATTTGGGGAGCTAACCCAAACAAGCAGGGGTAGATTGACAGGACTTGAATACTCTTTGATTTTGGTGAAATAACTTTTGGGTTGCATCAAAGTATGTGAAGGGAGAAGACAGCTCCATGTAGCAGAAGCATTGTTGAACCCCAAGGTCAAGAGCTGGAGTTTTTCTTCCTTTTACTGTTCCTGGCCACATCTTCAACGGTTTTTTGTTATGTAATGTCCCTTTCTGTGGCTGCTGTGTTTGGCATTTGTTGGAGAGACAACATCAGCATATTTACACGTTATTTTAAGCTGGAGTCAATTCCCAGAGGTCAGGGTGAAATGTGTTTAGCACGTTAAATGGAAACACTGGTGGCTGAAGCAAGAAAAGGTCCCATTTTACAAAAAATCCATAGTACTTATGAATAATTTCTGAAGTGCAAGTCTCAGTCTGTGAGGTGCTGTGTGCCGTCAAGGGGATACTGACTAAGCCAAGAGAGCTGGCTTTGACTTTCTAGTTTTGTCTTTGAAGGTCTGTGTAATAAAAAGGTTGCCAGTGTTTGAAAGTGAAGTGAGACTGCTCTGTTTTGCAATACTAGCGGTTTGGAGAAAAATGCTAGGAGGATTTGGTTTTGTGATCAATAATAGTCAAGACTTCCTAGGCATAAATCTGGTGTGTGTCCTTGGATTTGCTGTCCTCAGTAAATTTGGCCAAGCAAAATTGGATTCTAGTTGTGCCTTATTTACGCCTTCCCTTGTATTTCTCCACATTGGTACTGTTATGTTGCTACAAATACTGTTTCATCTGCAGGCTTTGCATCCTCTTCCTTTGTGCACTGTGTGTCTGTTCTTTGGTGTCTGCCATGCTAGAGCTCCCCAAGTCCCAGCAGTCTGGACTTTGCTCCTCTGCAGCCTGCAGCCCATCGATGTCCTGGGAAATGCCTAGTGCATGAGAAGGAGCCTTGCCTGATGTTTTCAAAGGACTTTCATTTTGGTTAGATCTGTGATTGCCTGAATATGCCTGTTCAGCTTGCACAATTCCTCTTTGAACCAGAGCCTCAGCTTTCTTTGGTGCCTGGGCAGAAAGCACAGCGCAGTCTTACAGCAAGGGAGGCACTGCTCAGCCTTACAGGATCTGCTTGGCTCACCTATCCTTCCTGTGTATTTATCTGTCCTCTGTGTGTTTGTTTCTATGCAGATGACTTAAATCCCATCCAGGAAATTGGGGAATCCTGAGAAATCACCAGTTCTTTGCCTGAGTAACATCCCCAGTACAAAGGCAGAGGGACCCCTAGGGGAACAATCTGTTTTCTAAGCATGCCTTTGGCAAAGACAGCAATGGAGGCTTTTTGGGAGGCTCTCATTCTTCCAGCAATGGCTGGGTGTGAGTGCAGGACGACCAGCCTGCAGCCTGCCCTGCAGAGACAATTCAGTGCTCAGCCCCTCTGCCAGACCTGATTAGAGTGGCCTGATGAAGGAGGTAATGTGTATGTTTATCCTCCAGATCATCTGAGGGTAAGCTGATTTTACGCCATACAGCCCCAAGCAGCTCTCAGGAGTGCAGCTATTCCTGAGCACTGGCTCTGCACAGGGGAATGAAGGAGGAAAGCTTGTTAGCTCAGCCCCTGAGCCACGGGGTGTGTTTGAAGGACAAGGTGATGGCTTGTCATGAGGATAAGGGGCAAAGCAGTGCATGGTGCCTGGGAGACCTAGCCATGGTCCTGGCCTCTGCATCTCCTTGGATGAGATGCAGCTCCCCTTCGTGTTGAGTAGGATGAGGACTCCCATCTCCCTTGGAACCACAGTGGCCAAGTGACAGTTGTCCATAGACGCCCTGGATCTACTCTCCTACAACCTCTTCTCTGTGCTTCCCTCCTGCTGAGTGCTTTTGGGATACATCCAATACAGTCATACCTTAGGAGTGGAGCTGCAGCTGGGGTGCAGTGATGGACAGCCTTGTCCCACCAGGGCCCAGATCCTGGAAGGCTCTCCTGCATCCTGCCTGACATTTGGTTATCACAGACTATCAAGCCCAAGATTTCAAGCTGAGCCAGCCAGGTCACTGAAAAACTGAAGAAAATTAGGAAGTGGAGCAGGGGCAGAGGGAGGAGGTGGCAGTGGTATGAGTGAATGGGTGAGAGCAGCAGGCATCCCATAGGTGACCTGGCCAGAAAAGCACACAAAACTCTAGAATGTAGGTCAGCAGCTCCTTGTTGGCTCTGTACCTCCACAGCTGTAGGTTTGGCCTCTCTATTTGTAATGGCATCCACTGGTCATGCAGTTAAGTTGGAGAAATGTAGCTAATTCCCCCAAGATCATGGTCATGCAGTGTTCTGAGCACCTGAGAATTCACTCAGCGGGGATGGAGAACAGGACACTGGTCTTCATTTGCAAGACCCATTCCCATCAGGCTTTGCCTCGCCTCACAGAACCTAGTAATGCCCCACAGCTGGGAGAAGATGGGTTTTTACTCTTCTTCAAGCTCTGCAAGGAATAATGGATACAAACTGAGAGGGGAAATTTTGATTAGATATTAGGAAGAAATTTTTTACTGTGAAGTTGGTTACACCCCAGGACAAGTTGCCCAGGGAGACTGTGGATGCCACAACCCTGGCAATGTTCAAAGCCAGGCTGGATAAGGCCTTGAGCAACCTGGTCTAGCGGGATGTGTCCCTGCCCATGGCGGGCGGAGGGTTGGGACTGGACGATCTTTAAGGTCCATTCCAACCCCTTAAGGTTCTATGATTCTGTGATACCTTGTCCCTGGGCATCAATTGAGCACTCTGGGGCAATGTCCCTGATTGCAGAGCCTGGTGGTATTTGCTGCAGTGACAAATGCAGGAAATTTGTCATGACATGGAACAGGAAGAAATGCAGCTATGAGGGCCAAAGGAACAGCTTGATTTTTGGCACATTCCTGTAACTCCTCCTGAGCCTCTGCCAGAATCTGACACAATCTTCCCCAACAGCCAGCCTGTGCTGGAAAGGGCTGAGGCTGCCTGTGGAGACACAGAGGGCAGCTCCTTGCCTGGGAAATTGTGTCTGTGCTGTTGTAAAACACATCCCAAATGCATTGCTGTAAAAAGCCCCTTCACTTGCAGATTTCACCTGTGGGTTTTGTGACTCTGGGTGACTCTGGGCGCATCCCTCTGAAGACCTTCGTGCCCCTGCACACTCTGATCGAAACCATCGAGCCTCTCCCCAGCTCATGTTTGTGCCACCTACCAGCCTCCTCCAAAAGAAAACAAAGGAAGACACCTGCACCTGCAAGCAGGGCAAATAAATGTCCCTTGCACAAATTAACTTGATGAGCTCAATGCAGAATTGCTTAAATGAGAGAAGGGAAGGGATCGCCGATGAATAAAATGGCTCACTGCTCACCGTAATGGAACTGATGCAAGGGGATTATTTTTATCCCGTGGAGAAAAGGAAGAGCCCTGTGAAACAGAGGAGAAGAGGGTCTGACTTACAGTCCCGCTGGCTGTGCGAGATGCAGTGACGGCTGCAATCAAAGCAGCTCCGAGGTTCTCCTGGAGGGAAACTGTTACGCCCCAATTCACTGACTGATTTTCTGAGATGGGATGCCAGGCACCAACTGTGTGAGGCCGTCTTAGGACAAACATCCCCTGGTCTCCTCTGCTTCTATATCTCACCAGGGAGCTGCCGGTGATCCCACTGCTCTCAATCTAGGGTGTACCTGGGCTCCTCACCCCTCATGGGGCCTGGTCAGTGCAGAGACCTGTTCTGTCAGGGCAATGTTGTGGTTTTGCACCTCCCACCTGTTGGGCTGAAATCTTCTTGTTATCCCCCAGACCAACTTCCATGAACTGTGCCCTTGCTGTACCATGTCCTGTGGGTGCTGCCCATAAAGAGATCCTTTCACATGCCTGCCCATGATGCTCCCATTCCTCAGCAGTGGCAGAGCTGACTGTTTCACTGCTTCACAGGAGTGCCAGGTCCCCTCCAGGTGATTATCTCTCTAACTCCAACCCTGATGGCAGAACACTCCCTCCCCACAATCCTGTGTTTGTGCTGGGGACTGTCCCTGCTCACTCGCAATATCATGCATTATCTCGCATTTGTCCTTGTTAGTTCACATGCAGGTTTTCCGGGACACATCTCTGATCCAGTAAAGTAATTCCAAATTCCAGTCCTGTCTTCCTGGACACCTGCAGTCTGCCTGTCTGTCCCAATGTCCAAACACTAGCAGAAAATCTGACCAGATCCCCTCCAGACCACGGAGCTGTGAGAGTTACACACAACTCAGTGCTGACAGCTCTGGGTACAACTAGTCAGCTGGGTCTTACCAGTTTCTATTCACTTTATGTAGATCTGTTGTCTCACTTCAGGATCAGAATATCAAGGGAGACAATGGCAAAGTCTTCTCAAAGTCATGGTTAATGACTTCTGTGCCTTTCCCGTCCACAAGGTGTACTGTACTGTTGCAAAAAGAAATCAGATTGGTGCAGCATGACTTCTTTGGTGCAAATTCACGTTAGTTATGATGCATTTCAGGTGCTTACAGGTTGTTGATTTATTCCATTCATCTTCTGAAAAGTGAGATTAAACTGAATGTCTTCTGGGTGGTTGCTGCATTTACCTTTTCCAGCTTCCTGATCCCTGTCATCCCCTGAAATTCCCCCAGGAAATGTATCAGATTAAAGCTGTTAAGTTGATCAGGTTTGGTAACTGCTGCCTTTCCCAGGGGGCTCGGAGTGTTGTGGTCAGGATGGTCTCAAATACAGTAATCAAGTCAAAGTCTGTGGGCACAGATAGCACCTTTTATTAAGCAAATACTTATGCTGCAGAAGAAAAGAGAAGTGCATATGCCCTACAGCTGGTATTTTATTCTCCAGCTATGTATTACTTGGGTTAATAAAAGTCACTGCCTTTCCCTGTAAACCTGTGCTGTCTGGATGCACACTAACCCTGCTCAGCTAGACCAGAAATCTCCCCACTTGGATGCTGGCGTTGGCTCTGACATCCTGAGGATTTGGGATTGTAGGAAAGAGGAAAGGATCCTTCCCAGAAGCACAGGAGGAAGCATGAGTATCAGCACTGTTTGGTTACTGCTTTCTCATTTTTTTGCCTCGTCTGACTTTTTGATGATTATATAGACTTGCTGTCAGAAGTCAGACACCAAAACAGTCAGACACCAAAATGACCAGAAACTACTTTGCAAGTGCAGTTGTGAGACTGGAGGATGCTCATCCCTCTCCAGGATTAGGCCTCCTGCTTTGATCTGCACTGAGGGAACCTGCTAAGCGGGAGAAATGAGCTCCAAGGCTCTCATTTTTATCTGGCCTGGCCAACCGATGGACATCCAGTGGGAGTTCAGGAAATTGATAATTTTGTGCATTTCATGTCAATGAAAAAAAAAAAAAAAAAGCATGCCAGGCTTTGCCTCTCAGTTTGAGTTTGTAATAGAGCTGAGCAAAAGGCTGATGGATTTGGTTTCAATTAGAACTGCTTGTTCAAGAAGAAGAGCTGTGCTTTAAAAGCTGTGCAGTAAAAGCCCTGCAGCCCAAATGGCTCCTGCAAACTGGGGACTGAAAAAGTTAGGCTGCACAAGTGAAAGGGAAACCCACCCTGAGAAACCTCTTCTCCTCTGCTGCCACGAGGCCAAAAGCAGGGCTGTGGAGGTCCTGTCTTGCTCAGTTGAACCTCATGGGGTTTTCCAGCCTAAAGAACCAGCAAAAGAGAGGAATGTGGGTCCTGCTTCCGTAACAGGGAGAGCCTGGGGTAGCTTGAACCTGAAGTGCAGTGACCAAGTATGGAAATCCTAACCAGCTGTAGGGTATGAAGACTTGCAGAAGGATCTGCGATCCCTTGTGCAGTGACAGGAAAAACTCCAAGTTGCTTGCACCTTGCTGTGTGGGGAAATTTCATTCTTCAGAGTGTTTTTACCCTGCTCATAGCCAGGGATGTGCTGCCAGCCATGATTTTTCAGACGCTGGTGTGGTAGGCAAAGTCTCTGCAATTGGTCAGACCTGCATTTCAAGTCAAGGTTAGTCTGAGCTCTGACTTACAGAAGCAGCAAGAAAATGGGGCACCACCATTGCCTGCCTGCAAAGGAAGAAAGAGAGATGGCTTGGCAGAGACAGCTCCAGCCCTCGGTTCCCGTCTCTCCGAAATACTCAGTTGTGGTGCCAGGCTGAGCAGGGGTTACCCCAAGACATGGCAATTGGTACCTCCCCTCCTCTCTATCCCTGTCCCTTACCTAGCTTGAAGTCACGGGCAGGGGTTCACTGGAGAGGTACAGCCTTTGTGGCTGTACTTCACAGCCTGTGCTTTTGGGTTTCTGCAGGCTTTAGTGACCCCCCTGAGTGCTCCTTGTCCCTGCCTCTCCCTGTGAGTGAGTAACCCCAGGTTTTTGAAAGGCTTGTCTGGATTGGCCTGGGAGGTGCTGCAGAAATGCCACACACTATGTGGTGTGGTTGAAGGACCTAGAGGAAACTTAAACATTGCGATTGACCTGTTTCCCCTGCTTCAGACAGAATTGCGTGTCTATCAACATGAGATCTTTTCATCACCATCACAGCCCCTTATACACTTGGTACTCCATGGGCTTGCAGCCATGACTTGGCAATTGCTGTTTGACTCAGACCTGTGGTAAGCCTTTGTCAAGATACTATTTATGTCTGAAAGAATGGTTGAACATGGACTTTCTCTGGAAAATAAACACCCTGCTTAAAAGAGGCAGCACTACAAAACACCTGCATGGATTCACTTAAAGAGAACTGAGACCAGCAGAACTTTAAATGTAACTAGGAAGGGGTCTCTGCACACATCCAGGGTTGACTCTGCAGTGGAGGTGATTGATTGATTGATTGATTGATTGACTGATTGACAAAAAAATGGAAAGTAAGTCTTGAAAGACCGAGATGGTTGACCTAAGGCCTGGGAAACATGACTTCAAGAAGGTTTTGAGGACCTTGAAAGTAAATTATGCTTTATAACTTATAATTTAAAATTTGTAATCTAAGATTATATATGTAATACAGTTATATTCTATATTGTATGCATTGATCGTAGATCATAGACCATAGATCATATAATATATAGTATATAATATATAATACAATTCTATATAATAATTAAATATATTTTAACAAAATATAACTTGATCTCATCCTAAAGGCACCTGCATGGGGAGGGATTTGCAATGGAGGAAAGCTCCTTAAAATTAGCAGACAGAGATATAATGGGATTTGGCAGCTGACCAAATTAAACAAGGATTTGAGCATACGTATTTAGCATGGCACTAGCTTGTCTTTATCCCTCAAACACCTTCAGGTCAAAACACTTTGTCTTTTAGTGAAAGCTCTGTTTTAGCTCCAGGAGGAGTCATTGTTGGGTTCAGGACTGACTGAAGCTGTGTGAATCATTAAGGTTATTTCTGGGTTTAAAAATATATTAAATCTACTTCCACTTTTTGATCTTATTGAAATGATAGGGGAATTGTCAGGCAGCATTACAGAGAGAGATTCACAGCTTTTACAAAGAGGTAATAACAGCTCAGAACAGGCCACATACCTGCCTGTGAAGAGATTTACAGGCTCCTGAACTCCTCAGTCATGTTGACTATGGTTTGGTTTTTAGCCTGTGTGTTAAACGATCAAACTGCAAGCACTCAGCAACAAAAACAGTGGGAATTTATTGACACTAAGCCCATGTTATCCCTTTCCTGCCATTGATACAAGCATAGTGGGAAAACATATACTTGTCCTACATGTCTGGGATTATGTATGTTCCCCTCTTATGTCAGCTTTTCCACTTGTGGGTAGGCATGGGGGAACAATCCCCACTTTCTCATCCCCAGTTCTCACAGGCTCTTAGTCCAGCTTCCTCCTTGGTCCTATCCCTATCTGCCTCAGGCTTCTGTTCTCCATGGGTTTTCTCCAGTGCTTCCCGGTTGTCATTTTTCACTGAGGGACCTTCTTCCTCTCTTTACCCCTTTGACACCAACATTCAAATTGGTCTGTGTAGCTTCCACAGCATCTAGATACCCTGGGAGGAGGGTGCTGGAGAACTGGTCCCCTCTGTGCCTGTGTTCTCCAGGGGCTGGGAATTGCCCAGTTGATGGCTGTATTGCTCTTCACTGCTCCTAACATTATGAGCAATATAAGGTTTAAGAGCACATTTGCTTAGAAATGCTGTCTGCAATAAGAGTGTAGCAGCAGAGTAGGGTAGAGCTGCAAGACTCATCCACCAGTGTACACTTGGTGATGAAGAACATTCTGGGACTGTAGAGCCACAGGCACATTCAGGCTGGAGGTGATGTTGGGATATCTCTAGTTCAGCCTCCAGCTCAGAGCGAGTACAGCCCTGAGAACAGACAAGGTTGCTCAGGCCTTAGGCTTCTCTTGAAAAACTCCAAGGCTGGAGATCTCACAGCCACTCTGGAGTCTTGTTCCAATGACTAACTATCACAGTGGAGAAAAACTTTCTTATGTCATGTTGAATCCTTCCCTGTTTCAGTTTATGGCTGTTATGACTCATTCTCCTGCTGTGCACTCCTACAGAGAGTCCATTTCTGGCTTCTTAATATCCTCCACTTGGGTGCAGGTAGGTGCCTGTTAGGTCACCCAGAACTATGTCTTCTATAGGCTGAACAAGTCCAGCACTCTTAGTATCTGTTCAGTGCAAATCCTCCCGGCATCAACAGTCTTGCTAGTCTCTGGCCTCAGTCTGGTTTATCAACACCTCAGTTTCACCCCTAAACTACCTTCTGCCTCTCTTTCTGTAGGTGAAACCATTAGCTGAAAATGAAGACCTTTTGTAGCCTGTTTTTCATCACCAGGGCAGAGAACAGACACACTGATCCAGCAGA
This sequence comes from Aphelocoma coerulescens, assembly GCF_041296385.1. Classification (NCBI taxonomy): domain Eukaryota; kingdom Metazoa; phylum Chordata; class Aves; order Passeriformes; family Corvidae; genus Aphelocoma; species Aphelocoma coerulescens. The sequence continues at coordinate 9,063,053 of NW_027184085.1, forward strand.
GCTGTCATCTACTTTTCTTATTTCTTTCCTCCCTAGAAAGCTCTTTCCCTTTTTTCCAGTGACGAAGAACATGGCACACAGGACCAGGGACAGGAGGTGAGAAGGGTTCATCCTCTTTGCTTTCTCTTACCTCTCAAAATTTCTTTCATTAACACTCACCTAGTGTTTCTTAATTAGCGCCTTCTGGCTTGGAACTGCCTGCCTGTGTTGCAACCTTCTGCAGAAAATCTGCTGAAGCTCTTATCTATTGTATGACAGGAAATAGCAAACACTTGGGCTGCTTACTAGACTGACAGGTGCTCTTACACCATAGATTACACAGGGGCTGAGTGGTGTTCTCACCCTCAGCCTCTGTAGCCATCCTTGGCTTCACCTGTCCCTCCTGAGGGAACCTTCTGTGATTCTCTTCTTGTCTTCTGGTGCCAAGCCAAATGGCAAGTGCACATCTGAGGTAAACCAGGAGAGTGCAGAAGTTATGCCAGAAGTAGGAAGAGTAACCAGCTGAAAAATCACCCCAAAAGAGCAGTTAGCAGTGAAATAACTGGGATGAAATCTCAGAGCAGTCTGCAGATTTATTTGGGAGGGTGGGTTGGTGTCCTCAGTGGCATTTCAAATTTGTTACTCATTCCTCAGCTGATCTAGCAGAGTCCACTTACAAAGTCTTGAGAGGACCTGGTGCCATGGAGGTCACAAAGACTTTGAAAGGCTTTGTACCAGATCTCCACATGGGGAAATGGACTGAAATCAAGGAAGTGATCAAGAAAGTACCAACAATGTCTGCCAGGGCTGGTCTCCACTGTGCTTGATTCTGCTTGGGTGCAGAACCCAAATTAAGTTTCTGTGCTCCAAGGACTCAAAATTATGCTAATGAGCCCAACTTAGTCAGTGATGCCATGCCTCCAACAGGATGTGATTTCATCAGGGAGTGAGGTGAGAATTTGTCTCATGTTATGTACATCACAATAGCATCCAAACCCCAGATTGTCATATAGAAAACGATGCCTTTCTTTATGGTTAAATCATGGATTGCTGGAATAAATCAGTTCTGTTATGGGTTCTCTGCTGCTCTTGCTGGATTGCTGACTCATTTACAGGTGGTTGCTGGGGAAGTTAGATTACAAACAACCATTCATGATGATCCAGACTTTTTAAGGATTTTACAAGCTAGGGAGAGGCTGGCACTCTTTCTCCAGTTACCTTCTTCTCACCTTCAGGACAGTTGCATCTCTCACCTAAGGATGTTATGCATCTTTATGGCAAATAGGGTGTTAGTGAAAGTATAATTACTGTAATTTGGATTTAATTTTCTGAGCACAAGGGCCTCATTTCTGTCTTCCTTTTGTTTCCTGCTTGGTTGCCAGCTGTGAAAACATCTCTTTCCAGGATTGTTCTTGATGCCAGGCATGCAGCACCGTAATGGGCTCATCCCCTGCTGGGCTGTGTCTCACCCAGCTCTCAAATGATGGTGACTATTCCCTCACAGAGAGGGGAAGAGCTGGATCAGCAAAGGGCCTGGAGAAACCACCATGCCTCGGCATTTGTGATGTCTGCATCTCCCAGCACTTTATATGCAGGATCCACAGGGTTAACTGTTGCATGGGAAAGCAGTGGGATATAGGGGGTTGAGGCAACATTATTTCTACAAAGCAATTGCTTCCACCACTCCTCTAGGCAAGTTTAGGCATCTCCTTTGTGCTGGTAGAGAGGAATAACTCTGGCTGTCATGTTCAGGACTCTCAAAACATCACCAGGTTCTTGTTCAGTCCTTGCTAGTTTCCCCCAGACCTGCAGCCTGATGACACATCTGAGTTTCAGGGATTTCCTCATACCAGGGCAATACCAGAAATCATTGCCTGGGCTCAGGTCAGAATGGAAACAGAAGAGCCAGAAATGACAGAAATGGAAATAGAAGGGAAGAAGTGACCCCTCCTGAGATGATAATCTGACTATGCCATTGGAATCTGCAGACAGAAGTGGTATCCAGATGTGACAAGATCTCTGCCATCTGCATCAAGGAGATACCTCCTCCAAGGGCCCCCAGGAGGAATGGTGGCTGTTTGCCTGGCAGCATTGCCTCAACCATTGCCTGTCCCAGCTCCAGCAACACAAAGAGTAAGGCAAGGATCAGGCCATGTTTGCTGGTGTTTTGAGGCTTTCAATGACACTATTTGTGTGTCATTGAAAGCCTCACTGTGAAAGTAACTGGCTTTGTGTCATTGTTCCAGCTGTTAACCCAGCACTGCCAAGCCCACCGCTAAACCATGTCCCTGAGTGCCATGTCTACACATCTTTTAAATACCTCCAGCGTTGGTGATACCACAGCTTCCCTGGGCAGCTTCTTCCAGTGCTAGACACCCCTTTAGGTGAAGAATTTTCTGTAGTGGACACATCCACTTTGGGTTAAGGATATGCATCAATGTGAGTTAACCTCTGTCAACAGGTCCCCTCTAGACCTTACATCTGCAATTATCTGTCAGGTAATTTATTTTGCCATCTTGGCCACTGTTTTGCTGAATCTGCCAGCTGCTGGGTAACCTTTTTCTATCTTTGATACCCGTGGGACTTGCTCAGCAGTGGAGAGATTACTTTGGGAGGTGCTTGCCTTAAGGACCTTGATGACTTCTACATAATTTGCTTTCCAGCGTGCCTCTGTTTTGCACTACTTTGTTGCAAAGAGTACCCATTAGTTTCAGCAGCCAGCTGAGCAGATGGGTTTAACTGGTCTATGGCTCTGAAGTAATTACATTTTGGTACAACAGAGACACAGCAGCAAACGTACAAAATTAATTCAGGTGCAGCATCCCAGTCAGTGTCTCGAAGCAAAGAGCACTTTAGGGAGGCCACCCCTGGCTGCACTGAGACTGTGCTGTTGGCCAAGTGGACAATCAGTAGGAATATCTCCCTCTGGTTTCCACAGGTGATGTTAGATTGGCTTTTCCTATGGCCAGTTCCTTCTTCAAAAATATATTAGTACCAGAGAGATTGATTACTGCTCCCATCTCTCTCTCCTGCTTCTGTTCTAATTAAAACAGCAATATATGCATGAAGCAATTAGATTTTAATAATGCTTTTCTAAACAGGATGTCAAGGAGCTTAGTACAAAGACTTGGGCTGGAGCCAGATCAGCATCTTAAGACTGGATTGTTGTTAAAATTGGCTGCCTCCTGCTTGAACAGCTTACATGAACACAGGATCTAGACTTGCTTCTTATTCAGAGTGTACCTCATCTTTGCCTCCAGACAGGACCCAGAACACCCTCTGTTCCTGGGTGGCAGGGTCAGAGTGAGGCATGGGTAGGGACACGTGGTAATGCACGTGATAATCTGGGTCTGCTGGTGGGACAGGAGCATCCCCTACTCCAGCCCTGTTGCCATCCCCATCACTGCATGCCAGGGAGCCCATATTCAGGTCCATTCTGGGTTCCTTCCTACAGAGCAGCTGTTGATCAGGTCAGGGCACATCAGCACACTGCTGGCAGTGCTTCCCAGAAGGAAATGAGTGGTTCTGTGGGTGCCTGTGCCCCAGAAGAGCACTCCCTGAGCTGCCTCCCTGTGTGTTGCTGGAATTCTCCTGCACTGTTTTATCCTGTCTGCTTCTGGCTTATATGCAGTGCTTGAGCCCTGTGTTTGCAGTCAGACCAGTATGAATCATATTCTCTGTGCTGCTCTTTCTCAGACCCTTATGGACAGTCCAATGCAGCTGGGTCACTGAACGTGGATGGGGAGTGTGAAACACAAACTCCGCATCACTGCAGGATGTGTGGGCTCACAGTGGAGATGCCTCAACAGGCAGCAACAACCAGCACTGTGCCAAACCCATTCCAGGAGAGGACTGACACCAGCCATCTGCAGGAGCTCCCAGGGCAAAGCAGTGCTGTGGTGGGATACAGCTGGGCCCTGTCTGTCTGTGGGGCAGGAAGGGATTTCTCAGCTGCTGTAACTGTGTGAAATCCCAGGGAAGAGCAACAGCTCTAGCTGCAGTATTTCCTGTGCTTGTCCTGCGTCCAGCTTCTCGCTGACCTCTTTTAAGCCCTGATTTGCATGCTGCAGCGTAACTCAGTCGTGGCTGATGCGATTTAGTGTGACGTCCCACGCCGTCCAGGCTAACAGTGTATCTGGTTCCCAGGCCTGGGAGTGTTTGTGTGGCATTTATCATTTGCCTGGCTGTTTCCTGTGCAGCAGGTGGAGAGAAGCTGTGCAACTCATTTAATCTGAGGCAAACGGGGAGACTCAGTCTGAAGTAAACAGGATGCGCTTCGGTGAGGATGGAGGCAAATAGAAGGAGAGGGAAAGGAGGTTGGAATAACTGACTGAGGAGGTGAACAGAAAAAGATCTCTCTTGAGCAGAGATGTACTGAACAGCACAGGCAGGAAAGGAGTGAGCAGGAAACATGAGCTGATCCTGTTGCACTGCTTTGCTGTGCAAAGACCTCTGCTCCAGTTTTGAGTACCAGCATTAAAGGACATGAGGAGCAGGAAAGCAGCAAGGACAGTGCAGCCAGCTGGGAGGCTGGAAGCAGGGAGATGAGAGAGATGAGCACTCCCAAAGAGATCCTGGGTTGGCAGGGTAAGGAAGGCAGTGCTCTGAGGTAATACAGCAGGAAAAGACTTAGGGAGAAGGTTTCAGTGGGTGTAAGAGGGACATGCTGACAGATGTCACCAGGAGATGAGTTGGCAGCACCATTCCTGGGGCTTTCAAAAGAAGTGGCTGTGCAGGTGTTGGGAGCAGAGTGGGACAATCCACTGCTTAGGACCTCTTGTGCTGGGTACCCCAAGGGCTGGACAAGCATCTGTCAGAAGCAATTTAAGAGCAGCTGCTCCCACTAAGGACAAGGGTGCACTAATGGACTAATTCCTCCTAGGTCTACCCCAGGTGACTCTGTGATTTACATGAAAAATACACAGGAGTATACATTGTTGAGATGACACAATTTTTCACATGGTTAAAATATCTAGTGCAATTTCTGCAGCATCCCTAAGTTCAGTCATGGAGAGCAGGAAAGAGAAAGAGAGCCATGTGCCTTGACATTAAATTGCAGACTGAGTTCTTTCATAAGCATAAGAGTATAAGTCATAATACATCTTTCATGCCACTGGCATTTAATGTTATTACATATGAGCCTTCTGTGAGCGAGGACATTTATTTTTATTTCTAATAATAGCAAAATCCGGTTTCCAGTGTACTTGTATTTATCCAAAATGAAGTATATTCACATGCTCCCATATAAGCAGCAACCAAGGATATATTTCCTATGCAAATACTTTATGAACTGTATTGAAAAAAATCAAAGAAGGAACTGTTAAAAACAAAACAAAACAAAACCAGCAACTGGACTTCCTTAAGGCAGTTAAAGGGTGATGAAGGTGGACATGTGTAGGTTAACAATGGTGGCCAGAGAAAAAGGTATTGAAAAAACTGCAACTTTTTAAAATATACTGTTCACACAACTGCAAATGTTCTCTCATGAGATGCTGTGCTCTGTGACGTAACAGCAGTACCCAAGAGTTGCAGGAGCTGCATGTTCACATCCGTGTTTGATTGCTTTTATTAAACTCTAATCCGTAACAGCCTACTGAGCTGGCATGGCAAAATGCTAAAGTAAAGCTGAAGTAATTAAAAAAAAAAAAAGAGAAAGAGATGCTGAATGATAAGGAAACATTGCTGGGTGGCTGAGAGTGCTGCCTGCCAGGAATCAAGGGCTGCAGCTTAAGAATGCTGGGGTCACTGCACTCTGCAGGACATATCCTTGATTTTATCCCTCTGGACAGGTTTGATTATGGGTTCTGTGTGCGCCCAAGCCTTTCACTTCTGGTTTGCCAGCCCAAGTGAAGAGGTGCTGCAGATGTGGCCCCTCATGGTAGGTGCAAGAGTTAGGGAAGCCTGTGCAGCTTTTGGATTGTCTAGGTTACACTGAGGTTTGGTGTCTGGGTGTCACTGGAATTGCAGCAGTATTTGAAGTCGAGCTAGAGCACAAGGTATGGCCTGTCTAGTGGGTTTTATGGACAATCTCAGTTAAAATCCCCTTCTTGTTTCCTTCCTCCCCTCTGCTTGGGTTTGAGAGATCCCACAGCTAAAACACCGGGAACTAATGTCCCCGCCAGCCTTTGCATCCCATGCTATTGTAACACATGGCATGTAGACAGGCTTTGAGTACTGGGGCTTCCCAACAAGTTAAGAGCTAATTAAAGTAATTGATCCCATCCCGATGAGCTAAATGGCACTGCAGAAAATCTGAATCCAGTAGGGCTGGATCCAGGGTTTTGAGTGGGTGATGCGCTGCCTGTCCCCATAGTGAGGTGAAGGAAAGGGCATCCCATCCCTCTGTCCTTATCCCAATGATGGTTTGCACCACCAGGATTCCCTGGACTTGACGAGAGAGCTTTTAGGGGTTTTATTCCACTCTGACTTCTTCAGGAGGTCTCAGTGTGCCAGGACAGAGTAATTGCCAAGCACAATGAGCACACAGTGGTTTTTCTCAGTGCTTAGTACAAGTCAGTTAAAGGATTTGACTGGAAATCTTTCCCATGTACCTTGTGAAGAGTTTGTTTCCTCACCAGGCTGTTCTGTTTGAATAGAGCCTATAGATGTTGGCTCATCTCAGTGACTATGGGTGCTGACACCCAAAAGAAAGCTGTTTTTCATCTCACACACCCAGAGCTCACAGTTAGAGTGTAGCCAAATTGTCCCCAGGGCTGACAAAACAGTGTGACCTCTTGGGACCCTGTTGCTGATGCTTCCTAATCAGAGCATCTGTGCAGGGCAGAGTTAAGGGTATTGGCTCATTTCAGACCCATAATGTCTTAGGATGATGTTGGGATGACTTTAAAATTTATCCTTCTCTTTAAAGCTATTTATTTGGTGATTCATGAACTGAGGGTCATGACCACATCCCTGTTTTGAACTTGTGTCAGACAATCAAAAGGCAGAAGACCAATAGTTTTAAATGGTTTTGGTGGGTTTCTGCAGCTGGTACAGGGATAAATTCAGAAGGAGGTAACAAATCATTGTAATGCCACAGAGGAGCTGTGGGGACAGCCATGAGACAAATCTGCACTCAGCTTGGCCTTGTTCACTGAAGTTTTCATGCTAAATGTGGTCTTTTTATGGCTATATTTAGGTGCCTAAATTAGTGGTCTGTAAGAGACATTGCTCGAGGCTCTGGAGTTAGCAAGAACAGGGAACGTTCTTCAGGGATCGGCTCCTGCTGTGTGCACAACTTCTGCTTGGCCAGAGGACACTGCAGTGGGGGTGAGCAAGGATGTGGAGTCCAGCCAGCCCCTGGCAGAGCAGACACAGAGCTGTGATGATGGCTGTGCTCTCTGGTGGCTATGATTTGACCAGGCTGTTAGCTCTCTGCTGCTGCAGAGCCCATCCATTCCATCAGGCATTCCCTCCCCTCTCCCACGGATGTTTGTGAACCACCACCCCTATGGTGTACTGTGGGCAGCTACCCACCATTTAGGGACAGGTGACCTCTGCCCACATGCCCTGCCCAATTCCTTCTGGTTTATTTCCAGTGACAATCCCATCTGCTTCCAGGTCTGATCCAATTTTGTTTGTACTTCCTGCCTGTTGGGTATCCTGACCTTCACTCCCACGCCTTTCCTGGCAGATGTGCTGCTGAGCCTCAGGCTGGTCCCAGCACTGTGACTTACCCAATTTAAATGGTGACTTCCAACAAGCAAAGGCAGGTCAGCTGAGGCCCTGAGACCTGTGTGCCCTGCTGTGCTTTGGCATGGACCAGTGCCTATGCCAGGCAGATGTGAGCTTGTGCAAGGTGGGGGTTCCTGCCCTGAAGTGCACAGGTTGTGCCTGAAGCTGGAGGTAAGAGCATCCTTTGAGGCCAATGATCCTGTGTGGCTGCTGTCACCTGAATGACCCAGCCATCCCCTGGGCTTTTCTGCTGGTTTCATTCCCTGCAAAAACATTTACTGCATCATTTATTTCCAAACAGTAGCAGAACAAGCCTAAATCCTTATCTCTGGTCTGTCAGCTAATCCTTCCATGGGCCAGGAGCAATGCTGTCAGATCAGGCTGTGAGTGTTCCTCAAGGCTCTCTATGATTGAAAAGCATGTTGCTGCTGTATGTAAATGGATTTCTTGAGAGCCCAGAAGTGGTCCTGGCACAGACATCATCCCCAGCTCAGCATAACTCTAGCTTCATATGACAGCACTGGGTTGCAATAGGATCACGATGGGGTAGACCTGGGAGGCTTCAGGACTGCAGCTCCTATCATATTCCTGTCGATCCTCTTAATGTTTGGTTAGTGGCCCAGGGAGATGATGAGGAAAATTTTTGTATTCATGAAGGAGTTTGGGTTTCCTTGGTCTTCCTGATGGAAATGCTCCAGGGAAGCTTCATCTTTGCTTTCATTCATTGAGTTCACCAGACCAGTCACTAGTGTGTTTTGGTAATGGAGGGGCCCTTACGCTGGAGCTATCACCTTAACCTACGCCTGAGCAGAGTAGAAAGAACAATAAATGATCTTCTCCCAAAGAAATACACCTCTGAACACCTGGCAGGCTGTGTGCCCTTTCCCACTGAGGATAATGAGAACAAGCAGTTTTGGGTGTCTTCTTGAAGCTTCTCACCCCCTTCAAAACAACTCTGTAAAAGCTTAAACCCTTTTTGCATGGGAAGCCAGTTTTTAGGTCACTGGGCTGCTTTATAAAATGTCTAGATCCTGTTCCAGCATGACTGTGTCCAGAAGTCCCATCCCGTAAGGAACGACATCAGTGTCATGATAAGAGCAGGACAGAGATAGGCCTGTGCCCCTTGGCCAAAGCTCAGCAGGGTAAAGGGTCACCTCTGCTCCCGAGGAAGCTGTGGGGACCTTCCTGCCTATGTTCAAGTCTGTGAGGTTGACTTCCTTGCTGCTTTTAAACATAAATATGTTTGGCCTTGTTTAATCGAAACTTCAGAGCAGATGTTTTATGATTATTCCACCAATGGGAAAAAGACATGGATGCTGAAAAGTGCCAGCATCATGGTTTTTATGGGAGAGTTTTATTAACTCAGTGGTATACTGTTCAACTAGGGAATGAAAGCATCAGCCAAGACTCTGGTTTAAATGAGTCCCATAACCTGAATGCAGAGTTCAGCATGTGCCAGCATGGGGAAGAGTGTGGCTGAGGCTCCCAAGGAAGTGGATCTGGGATCTTCAAGCAGCCTGTCTTTGTCCTCATCTTTGTCCTAGTCCTCACTCCACCCTTCCCTCTGAGGCTTCACCTCAGTCATCTCCCACCTCCTGTTTCACTTGCAGTGCCAGTACTCACCCTGGGGCTGAGAGGACCATCAAGGGTCCTCCACACTGCCTGTAAGGCTAGGAGCCCCCTTGCCTCAGTTTCTCTGCTTGACGAGTCAGGGAAATCCCAGACATGAGGTAAAGGGAGCATAAGGGCCATGAGGAACCTGGCAACAAATGCAGCAGCATGGACACAAATAGGAGGTCTCTTCCCTGTCTCCCCCCCCCCCCCGAGGTCATGTTCTGTCAGCAGGGCAGAGTCCATCCCCACACAGCACCTTTTCTGGCCCTGCCGTGAGCTTTTCTGCCATGTCCCTCATCACCATTTCGATAGGAACTCTCCTATTGGAAGCAGTTAACAATAAAGTCGATGCAAACGCTGCTCTGAGCAGCTTCAGTGCCCATTCCATGAACTCCTCAGGGACAGACCTCCCATGTAATCTGAGCTCTGCCTCTAACAGTTTAATGGGGAGGATGTTCTGCCCTGACTCACTGCCAGCTCCTAATGAGCCCCGTGGATGTGGTATAAGCAGGGATGTAGGTGGAGAACAGGCTCAGCTGCGCACATGGTGGCAGAGCCCCACGAGTGCCCTCTCCACACCTGGCTGTGGCATCTGTTGGGAGGCAGAGCCCTTCGGCAGCCGCGTGTGGAGGTGACTCTTCCCCGCCTCCTGCATGCTCGCTCTGGGACATCCCGATAGCTCTCCTCCAAGAAGGACTGCTCCTCAGAGACCTGATGCAGCCAGAGCTCCCAGATTTGTAGGAAGCGGCCACGTGCATCCAAGCAGATCCCACAGTGCTGTGCTGGTGCCATCAGTGGCCTAGCCAGCTCACAAGTACCCTGGGAGAAGCAGATGGCAGAATAAAGGGAAACTTTCCATTCCAGTGCCCCCAAAAGGACATTGTAATTTCCATTCCCTGTGTCATCTTGCTTGCTTGGTTATGTGGCGTTAAATTAGGGCTCTGGTTCGGTTACGGCTCATTACAGGCTTGCGTGTGGCTTTGTTGCAGCGTGCTCAGAAGCACCACAGGAGCTCAGCCAGTGTGAAAGTCAAAGTTTTAGGGACAGTTTGGTGACCAGGAGCTGAGCCTTGCCTGAGGCTGGTGAATTCAGCAAGGCTTAGACACAGTTCCCGTGAGCCTGGAGGATGTCAGTCAGGGACCCTACCTGATGGTGGGGAGATTAAAGGGCTTGGGATAGAGATGGATTGATGGAGGTGTCTTCAGCATCTTCTCTTCCCATTTGAGCAAAGCAGTTGCCTCTTTTGCCTGTCCCAAGCACCTCTGTGTGGTGCTGTGTGTGACACAGGGTGCCAAAGGGAGGGGTTTGAACGCTGTCAGACAATAAGGCAGCTTTTCTGCAGAAATAGCTAAGTCCTGAAATACGTCGAGCAGCTGTGTTTATCCCAAGGCTCTCACTCACAGAGATGCTCTGCTGTGGTGTGGGCTGTTACTACAAACATCGCTCACAATGCCCAGACCAGAGCCATGAAGGGCACTGCTCACCGGTTGGCATTAGTGCAAACCAGCCCTGTCCCACCATGCAGTCAATGGACTCAGTAAATAAAACAACCCGGGCTCATCCCAGTGCTTAGAAGAGCAGTGGGGCTGTCTTCTTGGGAGTAGAGGGGTTTCCAAATATCCCTGTCCCCATCCTCCCCTCAGGACTGCTTTCATCTCAGCAGTGTCCTCTGGCAGCTTAGGAAACCTCTGTTCCATCGAGGTTGTGCTGTGCTGGGATGAGGAAGGACACGGGGATTCCCCATGGACTGCTTTGCGCATTGTCATCACTCAGCAATGCCCATGTTTGTTAGAGAAATGTGGTGAGATCCATGTGGGCTCGCAGCTTTCTCCGTGCCGTGTGCTGGCATTTCTTCAGCGCTGAAGGGAAGGTGTGTGTTTGTAATTGCTGCACCCACGGCCATTAGCGGGGCTGATTCAGCGGGAGGAGAATTGATCTGTTCTAAGTGGGGAAAGAGCAAAGCTGGCAGCCTCCTTCCTCTGATGCTGAGTGCTGCTCCCCTGGCCTTCTGAGAGCCCGGAGAGCAGAGGCTGTGCCTTGGGGATGCCAAGAAGAGCCAGTACAGCAGCTTTCTGCAGGCTGCCACCAAGCCTGGTCAGGGATGTTCCTTTCACTTTGCTCTGCTGCAGTGTTGGAGGCCCACTGCCACATCTCCTGAGCCCACCTGCCAGACTGTGCCAGTCCTCCTGCTCACCTGTGCTTGGCAGCTGCTTTCTGGGTTGCCCAAAGCCATGCTGTGCACAGAGGAGTTCCCCGGCCCCAAAGCAGGGGTATCCCACCAAATCCAGAGGCAAGGTGAGATCCAGCAGGCTGGCAAAGGGGAAGGCTGTGACTGAAAGGCAGCACTTTGTGATCGAAGTGGTGACTGTGGGGATGCTGTTTTCAAGAAATCCCATGGTGTAGATGCTCAGCTGCAGTAGGGCTTGGTGGGCTCAGTGTAGCTTGGAAAATTCCTCCGCTGCAGCTGTGTCTGACATGATGTGAACCTGGAGAGCCTAAGCCCAGTTAATCACTTTCCCAAAGTGCCAGAACTCTGTTGAGAGCAATGCTGCAGCCCACAGCACAGCAGAAACTTTGTTCTGCCCAAAGCACTGAATGGCATTTGTGCCTTCAGCAGGGACATCGTCCTGTGCCAGGCCTGGAAAGCTCCTGCTGCTCCCAAACAAGAGAGGACTGAACTGGCCAGGTTCTTTCCCTTGTGCCACGTGACTTCTCTCAAGATGCTGGTGGTTTGCTTTAGCACTGAGGCACGGAGCCCCTGGGATGCTTGGACCAAGTGCTAGGGAACTGTGGGAAGTGCTTGTCCTCTTTGCCCATGCTGGGGTGCGCATCAGGGTTGGCATAGAAGTGTGCAGTGAGGCACAGGGCTGTCCCATGGGATGTTATAGTGTGTCCAGGTGCAGGAGAGCCTCAGTGAGGAGTTAACAACACAGCTGGGAGCCCTGACTCACTTCTCCGCACCAGGTTAGGGGCTCTCAACACCCAGCTGCCCGCCTGGGAAAAGCCATTTGGGTGCAAAAGGGATGATCCCTTCTCCTGTGGCTGCCTCTGCCCAGGAGCACCTGCATGGGATGGGCATGGTGGGGCTGTTTTGGGGAGCTTTGGACATCTGCACTGCTGTCACTGCCCTAGCAGTCTTGCATGCCTGGCACCTACCCACAGCTTGGGGGAATAGCTTAGAGGGTGGGTCCAGTCCCATGGATCTAAGAAGGTCTAGGAAGAGAGAGGCAGAAGAGGCTTTGAGTCACTGTGAATCAACAGATCGCCTCCCATTCCCATCCAGACACTTCATTAGTGTCCTTTCCCAGCTCATAGGAGCTTTCACATGTCGTGGCATCTTGGGCTTGAAATATGAAGACGGGCAGGTGCATCCCCCTGTGGATCAGCCTCCACTGAGGGGTGAGAGCTCAGACACAGCACTCCAGCAGCCCTGCTGTGTTGGACCCCTCCTCATCCCTGCTGTCCTCCCTGCTCACAGTTCTATCCTGCTTGGTCTCTTTGTAGGAGAAGAAAGGCCAGGAGGTGAAGAAGAAAGGTCCTGAGGTGGAAATGGAAAAGCTGGAGAAGCTGCTTAGCCTGGTGAGAGAGCCAGAGAGCAAGGAAGGGAAGTGAGAGGGGGGAATGATGACTCTGTGGGCAGCCTCTGGCCAAACAAGCTCGGCTTTGATCGGTGGCTGCTTGGCATGCAAGCCACGGGCCCCTGCTGCCCACTTTTTGCAGAGCAGGAACACTTCGCCTCTGTGCCCTGACAAATAAATGGAGGTGCTGGGAGAGCTGTGGTGTGCAGTCATGTCTGGTGTTAGGCAAATCTCACCATGCTTGGCCCTCCAGAGCCACATGGCCCTTGGCTTTCCCCAGCCTTGACTGGGCTTGCACCAGATGAGAGCCCGGGGGGGGGAGGGGGGGGGGCTGGAGTTGGGGCTGGTCCCACCAGCCCTCAGGAAGCCTTCATGGCTGCATGGAGTGGTGGCCAGAGAGACTCAGCTCTGAGCTGTAGCCCCGCCAGGCATTTGTGCAAGTCAAATGGAACTCCACACCTGGATTTTGAGGTGGCAAAAAGCTTGGAAATTCTCCAGTGCCTCTGGCACAGAGATTGGGGAATGCTCCCTGCTGACTCCCATATGCCCCCAGGCCAGGCAGGCAGGCAGGAAACACCCAGTCAGGTTTCACCCAGCATTTAAAAGCCACAGATGAACGTGAGCCCTTCCTTATCACCATCCCTGAGCAGTCCTCCAGAGACATCAGCCCCAGCCCTGGGGCAGCCGCTCCTCAGCCCTGTGGGATTGCAGGTCGTGCCACCTCCCCCCGAATTTTCCAGGCACTGGGTAGAGCTCAGAGACACAACGTGGGGCCTACAATCTGTTTATTAGTCTAGTAAAAACAAGGCTGCAAAGGGATGTGTATGCTACACCTGACATGGGGAGGAGCTGCAGGCTCTGCCAGGCCTGGCCAAGCCTGTGCAGGGACCCTGGCTGGCGTCCCTCCCACCCCACCCTCCTGTCCCCTTATTGCAGTGGCTATGCCAGTGGTGACCGTGGCTATTGCTCGGCTCTAGGAAAGGCAAGGCAGAGCCCTCCAAAACCCACAGCACCCGCTGGCAGGGTGGGGGATGCAGCTGCCAGGCTTGCAGACAAGCCAGATGAGAGCATCCCTTCCCACAGAACCACTGTGATCCCCAGGGAACAGGCAGGGTCAAAGAACCTTCAGAGCTGTTTGTCCAGGCACCCTCATCCCCCCATGTCTCCCATCTCCCCAAGAAAAAGCCACACCAGGCTGCTCTCAGTGGGATCGGGGATGCCAGCAAGGGCATGCTGCTCACAGGCAGGTCAAATCCCACTGGCTGGCCTCAGCTGGGAGCAGGCAGGAGGGAGGGCAGGGACAGGCACCCATTGAGGAGGAGGGTCGTTTGCCTAGCAGCGTTAGTGCTCATGACTGACAGACAGGCCAGGGATGATCAAGCAGACCGTGCAGGCCCTCTTGTGCCTCGTTAAACCCGCTGCTTGGGCAGACATATGCCAAATGCCCACCTGAGGCTGAGGGCATATGGCACCCAGGGCCACCACCAAACATCTGGACTGGTAATACCCTGCTCTGCCCGCAGGGCCGGGGCTGCTCGGTTCCCCCTGGGCACACCCTGCCACGGAGCAGCCAGCCTGCTCGGGAAGAAGCACTTGTGCCAGCCCTGCTGCCTCCCCTCTCCAGGCCCCCAGCTGGCCACTGTCCCAGGCAATGAGCACCAGAGAGGAGCCCACAAGCTCTTCCCAAACACGGTGTGCACTTGAAGGCAGGGCTCCTACTGTGCTCACTGGCTGCTGGGACAGGCATGACTGTCCCTGTAGCATATCCCCATCACTTGTCTCTCTATCCCCATCATCACTGTGGGCATTCACAGGAACTTCACACACCAAAACCACAAAGGACTGTGGCCCCTGTCACAGTCCCTGCAAGCAGTTTGGTGTCCCCTCAGCTTTCATTGTGCCTGGTCCAGCACTCCAGTCCCAGCACAGGCATCCAGTCTGGCATAACTCCTTCGGCACACTCCCCGACACCCAAGTTCCCAGGCAGATCAGGGCTGCAGCAAGTACTTCTCTTCATTCCTTGACTCATCCACATCAGAAGCTGGGGTCTTCTTGGGACATGAGGGGGTCCTGCAGGCTTTGCAGAGGATGAGGAAGAGGATGAGGATGAGCAACGCGATGACACAGTTAAAAGAAATTGCCACGATCGCTCCGGTGGAGAGAGCAGCCCCCATGGCCACTGTCCCGCAGGAATCGGCGGGGCCCACAGCTCGGTCTCGCGCTTGGGATGCCAGGGCAGTGATGGAGCGTGCAGCCTCCACCTGCTAGCATTGGCAGGGGACAAAGGCGACGGCCGTGGTGCTGGCGGTGGGATGGGGATGGGGCCAGGCCGGCAGCAGGACGGTGTCACCCTGTCAGCTTGGCTGCTCACAGCTGTGTCCCGGGCTGCACCACACCACAGGGAGGCTTTCTCTCGGCTTCCCCTCCTCTGGCAGGGCAGTGAGGACACAGGATCACTCTTCTCCCTCCAGCACCTGGAAGAAAGCCACCGTCACCATGGGCGTAAAGGGACAGGCTGTGCGAGCCGCTCAGGGTGGGCTGTCGGGGTGCCAGGGGACGGCCACCCCCGGGCCCACGGGGCTCTGCTGGAGTTTTAAGGCTGCAGCAGCTCCCTGGTCTGACGCTGTTTGGGGGACTTTTCCAGCCCCCCCTTGCCAGCCTTGGCTGTGCCCCTCATCCCCTGCGTGGGCCACCAAGCTGGAGGTGTCCCCAGTGGGGGGGCCCATCGCCTCATCCCGGCCCAGACGCTCTCCGCCGGGCACCGCCGGCTGACTCCGGACAGCCCTGGCCCCGCTCCGATGCCCTGTCCACCCTCCAACTCCTTTTGCTGCCGGCGGCACCGCGCTGCGAGGTCCCACACCCCGAACGGAGCCGGGGGCTGGGTGGAAGCAAGTGGGGGGGTCAGCGCAGCCCCCGTTGAGCTTTTTACCGGGGTCGGGCAGAGCCCCGGCTGCGGGATTCCCCGGGGCCTCCGACCCCCGCAGAGAGGGACACCCACGGAGCGCCCGGCACCGGACAGCAACAGGTCCCACCAACTCCGCCCTCCCGCCGCGGGGCCCCGGCGTCACCCACCTGCCTCCGCTTCTCCCCGGGTACCGCCGGGACCCCGGTGCCGGCGGGAGGGCGGGCGGCGCTGCCGGGGCCGGGGCCCGCCTCGGAGCGGGTTGGCGGCGCGGGGTCCCGGCGCGGAGCGGCCCCGGCGCGGCCCCGCGGAGCGCTCGGAGCCGGCGCGGTCCCGCCGCGGCCGCCCGTGGGTGCCGCAGCCCCGCGCGCCGCCCGCGCCCTCCCGCCGGTACCGGGGGGCGGGGCCTGCCGGCGCCCCGCCCCCGCCCCGCCATTGGTCAGCCCCCGCCCGCCGCCTGCCATTGGCCGAACGCCCGGCTCGGGACGCGCCCCCTCGCCCGGCTCCCACGTGAGCGGCGGGGAGGCAGCGCCGGGCAGCGCGCGCTCTGCCGGCCCGGAGCGGGACCCGGCCCGGTGGTGCCTCCGGTACTGAGCCCGGTGCTGAGCCCGGTGCTGCCCCCGGCACTGAGCCCGGTGCTGCCCCCGGCACTGCCCCCGCTACTGAGCCCGGTGCTGAGCCCGGTACTGCCCCCGGTACTGAGCCCGGAACTGAGCCCGGTACTGCCCCCGGCACTGCCCCCGGTACTGAGCCCGGTGCTGCCCCCGGCACTGCCCCCGGTACTGAGCCCGGTGCTGAGCCCGGTACTGCCCCCGGCACTGCCCCCGGTACTGAGCCCGGAACTGAGCCCGGTACTGCCCCCGGCACTGAGCCCGGTGCTGAGTCCGGTACTGAGTCCGGTACTGAGCCCGGTGCTGCCCCCGGCACTGCCCCCGGTACTGAGCCCGGTGCTGAGCCCGGTGCTGCCCCCGGCACTGAGCCCGGTACTGAGCCCGGTGCTGAGCCCGGTACTGCCCCCGGTACTGAGCCCGGTACTGAGCCCGGCACTGCCCCCGGTACTGAGCCCGGTGCTGCCCCCGGCACTGCCCCCGGTACTGAGCCCGGTGCTGCCCCCGGCACTGCCCCCGGCACTGAGCCCGGTGCTGCCCCCGGTAATGAGCCCGGCACTGCCCCCGGTACTGAGCCCGGTGCTGCCCCCGGCACTGCCCCCGGTAATGACCCCGGTAATGACCCCGGTACTGAGCCTGGTGCTGCCCCCGGTGCTGCCCCGGTACTTTCACCGGTACTGCCCCCCCGCTGCTGCTGGTGCAGCCCTGCCTGCGTCCTGCTGTCCCTGCCCTCCGGTGCTGCCTGCCCTGCCGTGCCACCGCCCGGCTCTCACCGCTGCTGCCTGTCCCGCCCTGCCCCTGCACACACACACACGAACACACACACGAACACACACACGAACACGCGTGCACCTGATCCCACACACACCGGGGCTTGAGGATGCTGAGGACGGACTTGCCAGGGTTCGACTGGGGTCCTTCCCAGGTCACAAGAGCTACAGGCAGGCGGCAGGGTAGGCAGAGACCCCCATCATAACCCAGGGAGGGGAGGGAACAGGACATCTAGGGACAATCAGTACCTGAGAACATGGGCAGCATCAGCCTCGCCAGCCCTCGCCAGCACAGCTGGCTTCTCCGTTCTGTCAGTGGGGAAACTGAGGTACAGGGCAGCCTGACCCCATGCACAGCTGCCAGCTTCCATATGGGCATTGCAGCCAGAGACACCCTGGTATGGGGCATCACCCCAAAGCGGGGATACTCTGGTGAATGACACAGATGTGACACCCAAAGGATGGCTGGGAGACAGCAGGAGGGGGCCTAGGGGTGGTTCCTGGAGACCCGCAGGAATTTGCAGTTGCTCTGAAAAGCCACATCCGGGCCCCAAGTACACCTGGTGACACAGATGCACGGCAGTGACACAGGGGTCTGTGGCAGCCAGGCATCCCCACATGGTGCGTCCCCACAGCAGAAGAGGCAGCTGGATGAAGGATGGGCGAAGGGCAGAGCAGTAAGGGAGCTGGAACGTCTCCTGGCTGACCCAAACCCATGGGTGTGATGATCAGGTAAAGCTCAGTCCTAAAGGGAGAATCACCACGTTAGCTGAGGATAACTTTCAGTGAAACAAAAGTAACAATCACTTAGCAGCTTTGATGAGAAGGCTTTAAACGTGCTCGGCCATGAGGGAAGGCTATACAGGCTGCCTGAGGACCTGGCTCCTGGCTCTCTAGTAAGAGGGTGTTTTGAGTAAACACAGACACATTGCCAGTTGAAATGTCAGAAGCCATCTGATCAGACACTCAAGTATCTTCCTTGGCATTTATGGCTAATCTGCTAATTAGTCAAGAAAAGCAGTCTCCCCCTTAGATGTAAGGGAGCAGCAGCTGGAAACAGCACAAAGATAAAAGATTAACTCTGCCCCATCCCCAGAACTCCCATGTGCTGGCACAGTGGACAGGTCCAAGTGTTTCCCTGACTACCTCCAGATAGTGGGGCAGGAAGCAGTGAAATCTCCAGAAGAGGAGGAGCAGGCATGTAAGCCTGGCACAGTCCCTGCTCTTTTGGATGCAAGGCAGGTGTCTGTGCGCCGCACAGGCAGGCGGAGTCTAGTCTGAAGGCATTGGGCTGCACGGGTAACACACTGCGCCTCTCCTGCTCCTCCTCACTTAGGTAAAATCTCTTCTTTAAACACTTCTATTGTTACCCCTTAACTGACAGTGCAGAGTGCTGGGTCCAGCTGGAGCTCACTACACAGGCAGGGACGCGGGAAGAGTGTGCAGGACAGGGAGTGCCCAGGACACAGTGTGAGCAGGGGCTGTTCAGGCAAGAGCTCACAGCCTGTCACAGCCCTTCTCCCCTGCCCAGAATTACTTACCAGAACTGCTCCAGGAGGGAAACTACTGCACAAGAAAAGATGATCTGTCCTTTGCCTCACTCAGCAGAGTCCAGGATGAGTCTTTTTGAGGCTACAGCTCCAGCCAGTTTCAAAGAGGAAAAAAAATTAGCAAAAAGCTGCACAGATAAAACCCATAACCTTGATCTATTTTGGATGTGAAAGGAGGTCAATATTTGGATATTAACGTCCTCTTGGATCAGGGTCCATTTACAGTCACGAGAGGAAAAAACGCAGAACAGCAGGAGAGCTGGAAGAGCAGAGCTTCAGCCAGCAGCCACAGCCCCACCACCAGTGCTTACAGGGTGACCTCCAGTGGGATGAGGAAGACATGACAAATTTCCAAGTTACATGAAGTTACACCTTTATTTTAAACCCATCTTTTTGCATTATCAAGGAGAAGAAAGAGGCAAGAACAGTATCCTTTAGAGCTTCCCATTACCACCACCCCAGAACAGCCACAGAGCCATAGGATTTCAGGCTGGTTACAACATGAGTTGACTGTTGCCCGTTTGGAGAGAGAACTGCGACCGCCAGCTCCGCTCACCCGAAGGGAGCTACGTGCAAGTGATGCCAGACGGAGCTATATCCTGGCAGTCCTACATTCAACCCCCTCTGACAGGCTCAGCAGAAGGACTCTTCAGGCACAGAAATGGCTGGCCCAACCCTGTGCCCTGCTGTCTGTACACTCATGAGCCCTGGCGATGCTGGCAGCTGCAGGGGAATTCCACACCACGTCCTGTCTCCGCTTTGTACCGGTCAGAACAACCTGCACCCAGCACACAGGCAGGTGTCTGTCCCACTGCCCAGGCTGCTGCACCCCCGGGCACCGGAAACCTGACTGGGGGGAGCAGCCCCCTCAATGGGGGTCATTGACAGCACACCAACAGTTCTTGCTCAAGCAGAGGCAATTCCCATCTTCCAAGAACCCCTAAGGAGTACAGCCTGGCAGCCTCTGGCAAGGGAACTTGTGAAAACACATTTTCAGATAGCTACGATCACACCCAGTTTTAACAGTCCACTCCTCCTGCCCTCCCCTCACACCTCTGAGTCCCCGTGTTCAGCAGCAGCTGTGCAGCCACAGCCCCGGGCTGGTTTCCACAGCTCCCCCGAGCCGCGTGTGGTGCCGCTGCCTCAGGGCCCCCCCAGTATTCCCCCGGTGGAGCGAGGGTGCTTCCCTGTGCTGCCGGCTCCCCGGCCTCCACCCTGCTTCCTCTTCATCTGTCCCTGCGATTCTGCTGTCAGTGTCTCAGTCCAGAAGGCATCAGAAGATCCTGGAGCCTGGTACCCTGGCTCCTGAGTATCCAGGGCATCTTTGCTGAGTAGGACACATATGGCAGGAATGTTTCTCTTCACTGTCAAGGCATCGAGGCCTGCCTCAGGCACAATGGGTTCCCAGATTTCTTCGATCTGTCTGAAGAGCACTTTGGTGATCTGGTGCAGCTCCTTGAGCCTTCGTTTCATGATTTCCACACAGGTGATGGTCTTGCTGACAGCCTTGCCTGAGCCAGTGAAAAGAATCTGCCTCACCGAGTCCTGCTCCATCTTGCTCATGGCATAGCCCATCAGATTCCTAATTTTGCTCCCGTCCTTCACCTTCATTTCAATAATATCAGCAGGCAGGTCAGTGAAAGGAAGAGGACAAGGTTTCTCCACGATTTTGGTCTTCTTATAGTTCTCCATTCTGCAGTGCTGGAAAGGAAAATGGACCCATGAACACCCAGCCCACTGTAATTGCTGCACAAAGAAATTCTCACCACAGTTAGCTACAACCTTTCCTCTGAAAGGCATTTTGAGCTATCAAGAGCTAGGAATCCTGAGATGGCATAACCAAAAGATTAGCCCAGTCCTCATAAGGACACACCTACACGTTACCACAGGGCAACATGAGCCTTGACAGGCAGGCTGTGAAAAAAATAGCATTGGTGTTGTGGGCCTAAACAAGATGACATAAAAAACACTGCTATATCTCAGGAGAAGACAAACCAAACAAGTGAGCTGGGGTTATTGAGAACAGAACTCAGGGTATGCTGGCCACAGCTGCACAAGAACATGCACAGGATGAATTCAAGCAGAGTTTATGTGCAGCACCTTGTGTTACAGAAACAGGCTCATGGGAGCCTGGCCAGCCCAACTGAGGATGAAACACTGTATATCACAGGGGAGATGGCAAGCCACGGGTTGCAGGAACAAAAAGTTTCCTCGAGGGAAAGACAGAAAGATCAGGTCCCACAGCTGCCGTCTCTGCCAAGGCAGGTGCCATCCTGACCTAAGTCTGCTTGACCTGTGCAGGGCACTCCACGTCTCCACCGCACAGCCCAAGGTGCTAAGGTCGCAGTACTTTGTTACCCGCCGGCTCCTGAGTCCCGGGCACCCAGACCCAGCATCCCGCACCCCAGCCTCCGCAGGGACACGGCAGCGCGGAGCCCCCGCTCCGAACCCTGGGAGCTCACGAGGCCCTCTTCCCCACACGGCCGCCGCCGCCATCAGTGCCTGGGGGCCCGGGAGGCGGGGCCGCGGCCCGAGGGTCCGTGGGGAGCTGAGACGCCGCGGTGAGATGCGGGAATGCCGCGGTGGGACTCAGGGATGCCCCGGTGGGGTGTGCAGCGTGCGGGACCCTCGCTCACCTGCGGCCGCCTCAGCCCGCCCTTCGACACAAGATGGCGGCCGGTGCCGGGCGCGCGCAAGCGCAAGGCGGGAGAGCGGGGCTCGGCAGCGGGGCCACGCCCATCGATCACGTGATTGGAGGGCGGGGCCATGGGCGGGGCGTGCCGCGGGCTCCGCCCACTCCCGTCACGGGCGATGGGGCGGGCCCGGGCCAGCCCCGGCTCCCAGCGGCACATCCCGCTCTCCCTGCACCGGGAACAGCCGCTGTGTCCCTGCGCGTGAGCCCCACCCTTACCTGAGCTCCCCAGGCATCCGGAGGGAGCCGGGGGTTTTGACACTGTGGTTTGACAACCAGTGAGGTTACTGATCAGGGAGAGTACAGGGACCGGCAAGCTCTTCTGGACTTCCTGTGGGGATTCTGCCCCATTCCTGCAGGACTCCCACGTCACACTCAGCTGAGATGTCTCACCAATCTGAAGGGTTTGAGACCCTTGCAAAAGCATGGCCTTGGAAACTCTCGGCTACAGCCAGACCAGACAAGGCACGGCTTGTGCCCCTGTAGGGAAAGAGCGAGCACAGGCTTTGGCTTGCAGCAGCCTCAGGAAAGCAGAAGCAGGATAAAGGCAAAAGCTGCTGCCTCCTCTCATCACAGAGATAGGAGAATGGCAAGGCAGAAAAGCTCTGTGAGACCAGATTCCCCTGGGCAGAGGCAACTCACACCAACAGGAAAAGTGAGGAAGACTGTGGGACTGGAAGGGATTTAGCTACCCTTGGTCCAAGGCTGAAAGGAACCACTGGCCATCTTCTGGAGGCTTCCAAGAGATCACTGTGTGGAGAGAAACCCCCCAGTCTCTGCCAGGAGCAGTCCTCACACCCAGGGAGAGACAGACAACCCAGTTAGCATTCCAGGATTTTACTGTGGCCCACAGTAGGAACAAAAAGGGGTTTTAAAAGATGTTAAAACCGATGCATTATAGGGAAGTGCAACTTTTGCAAACAGTGGCAGATTAAGGAGCAGGGTGGCTTCAACCGGGGGCTGGCACAGCTCTGTGCAGAGCCGGGTGCCCCAGGATCCTGCTGTGTCACTTCAGCATGCTCGCGCCAAGTGGGAAGGAGGCGGGACCAGCATGATGCAAGCTGTGCCACAGGGACCCTGGGCTTGCCATGCTCCCAGCTCTGCCGTCACTCTGCCACAGGTTTCGCTTGCTTGGCCGCTTCCAGACGTGTCAGGATTTCATTCCACTGCACAAACTGCTTGGAGAGAAGCAGGGTCTGGACATGACACTTAAGGAAAGTAACGTGGAAACTGCGAGGAAGAAACCAAGGTCAGAGCATCCCAACAGAGCTATTACAATCCTGATTTCTTGGGAGAGGCCCAGGGCACCAGGCTGTTGAAAGCCTACATGAATTCAATCTGTCCAGTGGCTGAGCCACTGCACAGCACCAAACACCCACAGGAGTCCAGGAGGCACTTCTGAACACCGCATACCACTGCAGTGCGAGGGCTTTCTACACAGCTTCCCTACCCACTGTGGTTTCAGGATGTGCCTTGGCACTGGGATCCTATGCAGAAAGGACAGGGACACAGGTGTCACCACATCAGAAAGGCTCTTAAACCCGGGGCTGGAGATCCAACAGGATCCAACAGGATCAGCCCAGGGGGAAGGGGTCAGTTCAGCTGTACCAGGCCCAAGGCTCAAAGGATACCATTTTGTTGTAGTCCTCAAGGAGTGTCTTGACACTGTCAGTGAGATCGTGACGCTTCTCCTGCAAAGAGGGGAGACGCAGTGCATGAGCAACACATAAGCTGGAGGACATCTACCCTTCCCAATCCCTGACAGTACGGCAGGAAGCTCATCCAAGGCCAGCACTGAGATCAGCGCCCAGGCCCTGGCTGTGGCTGCTCACTGCAGCTGGGCAGGTTTCCACAATCAAGAGGAAGGTCACAAACACTGGTGCTAAGAAGCACCAAAGCTCCTAGGATTGCACTGCTGCCTGCCTCTCCTCAGTATCCAGGCTTTGCTTGTCCCAGAGCAGAAACTCACGGCAAAATGCTGGAAGAGATCATTAGGAACTGCCCAGGCTACTCACTGCCAGCTCCAGGAGCACTCAAACAGGGAGGGAAAGGGTGAAGTGACAGGGTGACAGTGTCAACAATGTTCCAGAAACTAGGACACTGGAGGGGTGCAGTGCTTCACCT
Organism: Aphelocoma coerulescens; assembly: GCF_041296385.1. Taxonomy (NCBI): domain Eukaryota; kingdom Metazoa; phylum Chordata; class Aves; order Passeriformes; family Corvidae; genus Aphelocoma; species Aphelocoma coerulescens. The sequence continues at coordinate 9,086,544 of NW_027184085.1, forward strand.
CAGTGTCTCAGTGAAAGGGGGAATTCATGATGGTTATACCCGCCACCGCTTACTAAGTGTCACTGAAAGCTCTGTTTTGATCAAGGTTATGGTAGGCAGATTTCCAACTTGGACTCAATTGACAGAAATCCTGGCTCCTTTTCCCCCTTGGAGTACTTAAACTTCTTTAAGACTGTAGTATGCATATTCTTGACTGCAAAAAAACTGCCATAAATGAGCAATTCCAGCAGCTGCAAATACAAGGGGTGTCAGTACAGCCACTTGCAAAAGGTTCCTATGCCCTTCTAGTCAATACTGATAGAATATTCACGGTACCTGCTGCTGTATGTGGATCTGTGAGAGCCGCTGCAGTTTGGCTGCATGGTCAGGAACCGCTGGAAGCACAGAGAAATCAGTTTGGGTTGTTTTACAGCACATGGGAATAGTTTCCAAAATAAGGCCCATTCCTCCTCCGTGAGCACAGCATGGCAAAACTCCACTTGCTGAGTGCAAGTGCTCCACACTACAGATAAACCTCATACGGGATTAAAAAACTACTTAACTACCCTGCACACAGCAGGAGCTCAGGGATGCCCACAGCGAGGGCTACTCAAGAACTACATCAGAGGAAACCACTTGGGTAGCAGTTGAAAAGGCATCTGTCTGTGTCAGGAACAGGGATGTTCTGGATGTAGAAGAGCTCACAGAAAGGAATGACCTGCCAGTCTCCACCCTCTCTGCCACACTGCTGTCTCCAGCCTGCTTCACAAGCTACTCTATCACCTCCTTGACCTTGCAAGGGAGGCTAGGGCAGCATGAGGCAGGAGCAGACCAAGTTTATACCCAGTTTACTCTCACATCACTAAGCTGTCCTCTTCTCTAGTCTCAGGCTCAAGAGAAAAGAAAGAAAACAGGACAGGCTGCAGCTTAGCAGGTGGCATTTGCAGCTCCAGCTTGCAGAAAAATGTGCATACCTTGGATACTGGTGCTATCCAAGATGGGCTGGAGATTCTTCACCTGCTCCAGAAGGGCTGCACGGGCAGGAATAGCCTGTTCCTCTGTTGTGGGGTGACAAGAAGCAACATCAGTAAACACAAAACAGTGCTTTGGCTTTTCACAAACAGTGGTAATTTTCTAGCTGATCTGTCTCTACAGAAAGGGGCTTGTTCATGATTTTATTTACACTTTGTGCTGCACATCCCTGGGTCTTGATTCAGAGCAATTTCACGCAGGAGAATCCCCACTGAGTTGTGGGGATAGGACAAGGAGTACTGGGTACAAATTGAAAGAGGGGACATTTAGGCTTGATATTAGGAAGAAATTCTTTACTGTGAGCGTGGTGATACACTGGCATAGGTTGCCCAGGAGCTTGTGGACGCTCCATACCTGGCAGTGTTCAAGGCCAGGTTGGATGGCCTGGTCAGGTTGGGGAGGTGCCCCTGTCCACGGCAGGGTGGGTCGGGACTGGATGGTCCTTAAAGTCCCTTCCACCCCTTAACATTCCATGACTCTATGAAATTCCATTCACAGACTATACCATCACAGTTGATCAAACTCCTTGGGTCAAAAGAGAACAAGGCTAGGGGGTGCTGAAATACACCCAAATGTTTTTTACTTTTGTCACAGCCTAGATAATTCAGGAAGTGGGGTGAGGAAACCATTCTAGCTCCAGCTTTTCTGACCAGCCTTCGATTAATTCAGGGCTAAAGTGAATGCTCAATATGGGAGAGATCAGAGCTGATAAAACTGCAGTGTGGCTGTGCACAAGGGAGCACTGAGGGTGACAGACACCTTTGTACAAACCACCTCTCTGATACCTCCATGGAGCGTACCGTGCCCTGTCTTTACAACTGAAAAAATCCATCTCAATCCATCTTAAGTAAAGGACGCCTTTTTGCAGTGCTACAAAAGCCTCCTGTTTCCCCTTGTTTCATGCCATACCTGCCAAGATGAATTGCAGCTTCATAGCGTCTGGAACAGCCATCCTATCAATGTACTGAGGGTCAAGGTATTTTATTACATCTTCAACTGGAGGGATAAACAGGTTTGGAGACAAAAAGTAGGGGAGATGTCATGGCATTCACAAGTGCAACTTCCCCCGCATGCCATGTATCAGATTACTTTGCAAACGCTCCTCACTTAGCTGCCGCATTTCCTCCCCGCCCAGATTCAGTAATTTCCATGTGATTTTGGAGCACTGTGGCCAAGAACTGACAAATGGCTCAAGCCAGGAAGCCACTGCGTTAGGGACAACTGCTAATACTGCTTTTTGTCTGGGTAACAATACCAAAGGTGAGTGAAATCTGCTTCCTCCCACGCTCAGGACAAAACCAGCCAACAGCCCCCCATCCTGGTCCTTAAAATCATCCATAAATACATGGCTTATGCTTTCATACTGAGCAGCCACTGCACACTTGGACCACAACGACCCTTCCTGTGACAACACACAGCAAAACCTGGCCAAGAGGCAGCTCTGCAGGACAAAGTTCCCCCCAGTTAGGAGGCAACTCCCCACATCTGTCCACTGAGTGTGAACCTTATTGGTGCCACCACACACAGACGGCAGAGGTACTTCAGCATGCCCAAGAAGTCCAAGTGTGCAGGAATTCATTTCAGGCGCTCATGTTCCGAGAACCTTCAGGGGCTGCACTTCAGGCAGAGCAAATCCTGGCACTGACACGGGCAGATGGACATTTAGTAACTAACAGGCTGCAGCGGTCCGTTTCCCACCTCCGACCGCTGAGCTGAAGGATTGCGAGCACAAAACCCTCTTTCAGTTACTTACTTCTGTGCCAAACACGCAAAATAAGGGCTCAAAATCAGGAGGTGTGGGGAAAGGGAAGGTGCTTTTGTTTAGAGCAGCGAAACGCCACGGTTTGGAGCTCCCCTCTCCTGCCCTCCGCGATTCTTTCCCTTCCACGAGACCCGCTCACTTTTCTTAAACAGGATTTTGATCCTCTCCCTCTTGCCAGCGATATTGTTCAGCGCCACCTGCACCTTCACCAGCTCGTCCGCCACCTGCAGAAGCACAGAGGGAGGGGACGGGGCTGTCAGGCCCTGCCGGGCCGCGGCATCCCAGGCCCCTCCGGGCCGCGCCAAGCGGCCCCCGGCCTCTCCCCGCAGCTCCCCCCGGGCACCTTTCGCGGCCCGCATCCCCCGCCGCCGAGGCCGACGCGCTGCTCCAGCTCCTCCAGCCGCCACTGCAGCCGCCGCAGCTCCGCAGCGCCCGCCGCCATCTTCGTGCCGGGCGGAAGCGGCCGCGCCTCACTTCCGGCGCTCCCCGGCCGTTGCCATGGCGGCGCGTTGCTAAGGGCCGCGGTTGCCATGGAGACGGGAGGGGAGGCCTCGGATGGCGGAGCGGAGCCCCTCTCAGAGGATGCGGGACGGTCGATGGCGATTTGCACAGAGGGAGGCGTCCAGCCTTCCCGCTGCTCGGGAGGGCGGTCGATGGCGGCTTCATTCCGGCGTGGTCCACCAGGAAAGAGGCGCTCGGATGTATTAAAAGGAATTGATATAGCGATCGGTGTGCATGCAGGCCCTTTGAAATACGGGAGGCTGCCGCGGGCTTTCCCCCAGGCTTCTATTTGCCCTCGTTCACCTTTCTGTTATCGACTGCCACAGGTGACACTTGCAAAGAAGAGAAGCACTAATGAATGGTGCAGCCAACCCCAGTGTCACCGCTGCCTTCAGCTGGCATTCACAATTACACGGATCTCTGACAGGGATGAAATTAATTCATAGTAGGAGCATCTGCCACAGAATAAAGTCCAGAGGGCTTCCCAACTGCAGGGCAAGAAGTATCCTGGGGTGCATCGGGAAGAGTGTGGCCAGCAGGTGAAAGGGAGGTGATCCTGCCCCTCTACTCAGCTCTGGTGAGGCCACATCCAGAGGGCTGTGTCAGTTCTGGGCTCCTCAGGACAAAAAAGACAAGGAGCTACTGGAGAGGGTCCACAGAGACCACAAAGATGATCTGGGGTCTGGAGCATCTCTTTGCTGAGGAGGAAATGCGGGAACTGAGCCTGTTGAGTTGGGATAAAATACTGAGAGGTGATCTCATTAATGCATTTTAATATCTCAAAAACAGGTGTCAGAGACGATGGGGCCAGACTCTTTTTTGTGGTTCCCTGTTACAGGATGAGAAACAATGGCCATAAGATAAAACAGAAGGAAGAATTTCCTTATTTTGAGGGTGGCAGAATCCTGGAACAGCTGCCCAGGGAGGTCTTGGAGTCTCCCTCTCTGGAGACATCCAAACACCATCTGGATATGTTCCTTTGTCACTGCTCCAGGTCACCCTGCAGGGGGATTGGACTGGTTGATCCCCAGGGGTCCCTTTCAGCCCTGATAATTCTGTGATTCTGCGAATTTTAAAAACACCTTTTGATGTCATTCTCTGTTTCCCAGGGCTCAGCCTGCAACTGCTCCATCATGTCCACATGACTTCAGCAGTGCCAGGATGAGCATGGGGCTGGGTGTTACACTGCCATACCCCAGGCACCAGGGGACAACAAGCCAAGGTTCTAAGCCACTCTTTTAGATAAAAACCATCTGCTAATAGCAGGTACTTTGCTAGCACGGCCGGTAATGTGGGACGGATGGCTTTGGAGAACCCTCCCATTGTCCTTTGCTGAAACCTAAACCCACCGTGCCCTGAAAAATCTTTGTCCTTATAGAAGTGTTCCTACTGGGAGTTACGCAGGCCTACCGGGATGCAGGAGGGAGCTGTGGGGTGGCCCAGTGCCTCAGTGGCCCCTACGCCCCCCCAAAGCACCTGCAGAAGCTGTGCAGAGCACTTGGGCAGCAGGGGAAAGCTGAAGCTTCGTGTGTGCTGCCTTTTCTTCCTAAGGATCGATTACTGGGACCTTCAGAGGGGAAGAGCTGAGCTTTGTTCCACAAAGGCGACAAATAGAAATGGCTTCATTAGCAGAAGCGCCCGGGGGCTGCAGAAGGGGCCGGGGGCTGCAGGGGGGGCAGGGGCTGTGCACACAGCAATGGTCTGTGCTTAGAGAGTACCAGCTCTACCGTAGTCTGCACCCAGCATGATGGGCAATGCCCCAAATACACAAACGCCTGTACTAGAGGGTCCCACACCACTCAGTACCCTGAGATGAGAAACTCAGGCAGTCCTGGGACTCAAGCAGCTGGGGGCTTTGGGACTGTCCCATCTACCCTTTAGAGTCCTATCCAGTTTGCAAGCCCTGGAAAGGAGCTCCAGCTACAGCGCTGACTGCCCACAGCCCAGCACAGGGAGTCAGTTCTCTGCTCCTTGGGAATGAGAAGAGGCCTTTGACCACATCCCCATCCCTGGAGCCTGCAGGGGAACACGGATGCAACCACTTGCCCCCGGCCCAGTGCTGAAGCTGGATCCAGGGCTCCTGCGGCTGGGCTGGATTGTCCCCTCATCCTCCGCCTTCTCTCTCCTGCTCAATTACAGTCCCTGCAGGACATGGGGAAGCAGGCATCAATCACGGCTAGTTACTCAGGTGACAGCAGCTGTGTCCCCAAGCTCCCCAGGGAGCATGGAAACACACATCACCCTCTGAGCCTGGTAATGAGTGGGGACGCTGTCCCTCATGTGCCCTGCCGGCTCCCTGGGGCTGCGGTGCTCGATGAGCTGTGGCCAGCACTTCACAGCAGTGACAAGGGACACAAGACCCCAATTAAGGCTGCATCAATCCCACTCCAGCTCTTCTTGGTACACTCGCAAACACCTCCTCCCCCCCTCCTCCCCCCCGGTGGTTTATGGTAAAATATACACACACCTCCCTTGCTCATGAACCTTCCCCCAACCCCGGTGGCCAGACCACAGGGGTGGACCCACCAGACCACCGGTCCTCTGCAGGGGTTTCGTGTCACCCCATGTCCTCAACATGTCCCCAGCGTGCCACTCCCACCCCCCGTGCCACCCCCGTGTCCCGAGGCTGGGTCCGGGGTGAGCAGCGCTGCTGCAGCACCCTGGACAGCGACAGCGCTGTCAGGGTGGGCTCGGGGGTCCGGGCGGCGGCTGCCTCCGGAGGGCTTGGCGTGTCCGCCTGCCCTGGGAATCCGCGCTGGGATGCCGGCGGAAGTCTGGATTGTGGCTGTCCCCGAGGGACTGGGGCTGTTCCCGAAGGACTGAGGATGTCCTCGACGGGCTGGGTTGGGCCTGCCCCCGAGGAACTGTGTCGCCGGGAGGCTTCAGGAGTGACTTTCAAACGGGAGTTTCTGTCCCCTTGGATGCCAAGGACCCGGCTTAATTGATGCCGGGGTGGACCTGTCTTCGTGGCTACCTCTGGCTGGAGTGACTGTCCCCACGGGAGTCCCCTGTGCCTCTTCAAATGTACAGGTGGCTGCACACGTGTGGAAGCCCATGTGTGAGCAGTGTGAGTGTGACAGTGTGAGTGTGCACACCACTGAGTCTGCACAAGGGAGCACAAGTGACCACCCATGTATACGTCTGTGCCTCCCGGCTCCACCACGGTCACCTGTGTCCTCTGTGGGCACTGCTCGGGTATCAGGCTGGCCCAGCACTGCTGGCATCTGGCCAGGTGCAACCTCACAGCCCTATGGCCACGGTCTCAGCAGCTCCAGGGCGATGTTCCTTTCCCGGCACAGGCAGCCTAGCAGGACCCCCACCCATGGGTGAGCTGCCACTGGGGGCTTCGTGGGGGCAAGCAGCCCCACAGCCTGGCTGGCACAGCCGGAGTTGGTGCCCTGTCTGATCCAGCCCATGTCTGAGGGCTCTGGTGGGTGTAGGGCATCTGTTTGCAAGTCAGAGCTCCCAGAAACCGAGCTGGAGGCAAGCATGAGGTGGGCTGTGAAACCTCAAGCACTACAGCTGTTACCCCAGGGTATCACAAGCTGCCGGGGCGTCCTGCACCTCCAAACTGGGCCCTGGAGCTTGGTGGGTGGCACCATGCCCTGCACAGCACTCCCAGCACTGGTCTGGTTCAGAAGTCCGTTTCCTTTAATAGATACACGGAGTCGCGCGGCTGCGGTGGGAGTGCGGGGAACAGGCCGAGCCCCCCGCGCTGAGGTAGAGGTGAGCGTTGCTCCACGCTCACCTGCTTTGGCACCCTGGGGCACAAGTGGGTGGAGGAGGCGCCCACCCAGCCCCAACGAGGTAGTTCGGAGTGCCCCCTGTCTCCCTGTCACTGGTCTGGAGACCCTGGCACTCAGGCAGTCTTTGGTAGTGGGGGGCTCTGCTGGGCCTCCCTCCCCTCCCCCCACCAACAACCCCCACCCCACGTTAACCCCCAACCCCAGCCCCACCCCAATAAGCTCCACCCCCACCATTCCCACCAATATCCCCATTATTTGCCCCCCCAGGGTGATCCTCCTGAGCTGAGGACCTGGGAGACTGAGATGCCACCACCCTGGGGGTGTCTCAGGGCAGAGGCAGCAAGCCCAGGCAGCACAGGAGGGCTGGGCAGGGGCGTCTGCAGTGGGTAGGGAGTGCAGTATATATATAGGGGCTGCAGTGTAGAGGGGCTACGGTTTATAGGGGCTGCAGAATATCGTGCCTGCAGTGTTTCCACAGAGGGTGTGTATGGAAAGATGGGCACCAAGGGTGTGTATAGGGGATGCAGTGTACGCGTTGAGGTGTATACAGGGGCAGCAGCGCGTGCATTGAGGTGGGTTAGGGGCTGCAGGATGTAGGGGATGCAGCATGCAGGTCCTGGAGGTCCCCCAGGCAGCAGGGCAGCAGGAGATGTACAGGGGTCACCTGGGGGTGGTGCCTTGGGAAGGAACTTTTGTGTGTGTGTGTGTGTGTCTGTGTCAGAGGGCACACAAGGGGAAAAGGGACAAAAGGGCCCACATGGGTGTTCACAGCCTTGCATGGACACAGCTCAGTATTGCAGCAAGAGGCACCTTTGGGTCCCCCATCCCACCCTGGTGGCCCAGCTGGGTCCCACAGCTCAGTCCCCCCGACCCTGGGCACCCCCAGCTGCTTTCAGGGTGGGGCCACCTCTGCCTTATGGCGAGGTGCTAGTGGGAGTGTGGCTTTGAGAGGAGGCTGGGAGCAGGGGGTTTGGGGCAGGCATGGGGTTGTGACGGGTCTGGGTGCTCCCTCCACCAGATGCCAGGGTGGCTGAAGGCTGGCGGGCGAACAGGACACCTGGGGGACAAGAACAAGCAGGTTAGGGCAAGCCCAGGGTTGGGGGATTTGCTCATCTGGCCCCCAGCACCCAGGATGGGGAGTGTGGGACCAAGACTCATGGGGGCTTCAGCCCCCTCTCACCTGTGGCGTCTCCCCCAACCCAGCCATCCTCACCTGTGTGGGGCAGCCTGTGGGGTGGCGCAGCGCCCATTTGGCTGGCAGCCCCAAATGCTGCTTAGCCCTGACCTTTCCAGCTCATTAAATATTTAAGTTCTGAAGGCAAAGCCATCGATTTTAATTGTGGGATGTCTCAGCAGGACAGGCATGGATCTGGGGGTCATGGGATGGGCTGCTTAGCCAAGCTAGTGCACATTGGCATCCCAAAAGGTTCTCTGCTCCAGCACTGCACCCCAACATCTTTCCATGCATCATGCTCTGCAATCAGTCAAGTGCCACACCCAGCCAGAGACCCTCTGGGCACACAAGCATTGGGATGACCCCAAATCCAAGCCCTGCCTTTAGGATCCTGGGATGTGGAATGACCCTAGGTGCAGGGTCACTTCTCAGCCAGAGTCCGTCGTCCGTCCATCCATCCATCCATCCATCCATCCATCCATTCATCCCCCACTTTAGCCCTTCATTGCTAGCACCTGCTTCGGGCCAATTTCCATCCTTGTCAACCCCCTCCTTCTCCTTCCCCCTCTCCCCAAGCCCTGCCACTTCATTACGATGGATTTTATAGTAAAGACATCAGATTGAAGGAAGGACTTGCTGGCCAGGCAGTGGCTATAAGTTATTGGATTTCCCGGCCGCAATTACACAGGCCAAGCGGCCCTTCTATTTACCTGTGTAGACAACTCCATTTATTTCTATTGACATGTTGATACTGCTAATGCCGTTGGTGGACAGGTTCAATGCAGTCTCCTGTCTGTCATCTGGGGAAAGGAAATACCAATATGAGTGTTAAGCAAAACAGAAACAAGAACCTGTCCAAGACAGATAAGCTGGGACCCAGTCCCTCTGGGCATCCATACTCGTCTCCAGTTGCTGCTGCTGCTTCCACCTCGGGTGCCAGGGAAAGCAATGACTCAGGCTGAGGTGTTGCATATTGTTACCTCGGTTGGAGATCTTGACATTCATGGGGAACTGGGAGGCCACGGCCAGGAGGTTGTGCTGAAGCGCGTGTTGCACCAGCCGCTGCTGCTCCTCCGCTGTCAGGGCCACCTTCTTCTCCGGGGGCTCCCCTGTCTCCAGCTTCTCACGCAGCTGCTCCAGCATCACTGCCTGTGAGGCAGCTGCTGCTTGGGCAGCTGTGAGATGGTGGCCGGCCAGTCCCACTGGGATAGCGATGCGCCCTGGCACTGATGCTGCCAGCATTCCGTCCTCTGCAATGACCAAGACAGCTCAGCAGGTCCCTCATTGCCACCCTGCCTCACTGTCCCCAGCTGGTGCCAACTCCACCCCACCAGCAATGGGGCAGGGCAGGCCACCACTCCCAACATCTGGGCTTGGTCCTCCTCCAAAGCCAGGGGAAATACACTTGTTTCACTCCCTGAAAGGGACTAAAAGTACAACATTCTTCCTATATTCACCAAGCAGAAAGGGCAAAGGCAGATAGGGAACAGCCCCGCAGCTGGAGCAGTATCCATCCCTGGGAAGTGATGGTCACCACAAGGCAGATGGCATCCTCACCCACCTTTCTTAACACTGTGCACTTGGCTGAGCTGGCCACAGCTGTGTGTGGAGATGCTAAGAGCCGGCAGAGGCATTTTGGGGGTGCCCAGCAGGGTTGGAGTGCTGGCTGGCGAGTAGTTGAAGAGTGCTGTGCCGAAAGTCTGCCTCCGCCCCTCCCGACGGTTGCTGTCGATGGCAGCTTGGAGCTCTCCGGGAGAGCTGAGCGCCCGCTTCTCACATTCATAGGGATACAGGTACTTCATGTATCTGCACATGGAGAGAGACAGGGGGAGATCTAGCATACTGCATCTCCCAGACAGCCCCATGCTGAGCAAAGAGCCCTTGGGAAGGGGCAGAGCCCTCCAACCACTTTTGTGGTATGCCATGTCAGACCCCACCCAGGGCTCTGGGACATCTGGGCCTGGGGTGCCCCAAGGCAGGTGTCCCCCACCTGCTGCCACTGCCAGGCACTCACTGTGTGCGGAGGGTGAAGGCAGCGCTGGTGATGGAGGTAGGTAGGTTGAGGCCCTTGGTGATCTCCCGCCAGATCTTCTTGTTGATGACTTCGACCAGGCCACCCTTGTCCGTCACCAGCTGGTACAGTGTGTACAGGTCCAGCACTTGCTTGGCCATGATGGGGATACGGTTCACTGGTGTCCCTTCCGGAGGCACACAGGGGACAGAAGAGGGTGTGGGGGGCTGCCCACAGGGGCCCTTATTACCTGGGATCACAGCCCCACCTTCCCCCCACTGCCACTGCAGGTACCCACAATGGGAGGCGCATCTCTCCATGCCCAGGTGAGCACCCACAGGCACCTGGGGTGCAGGCAGGACCTCAGGGTGCCTGGGAGAGTGGCACTGTGCCCAAAATCAGGGGAGACCCCAGCATACTGGCACAGGGTCACCTTTGATGGAGCTGTCAGTGGGGCCAGGTATGTTCTCATCTGGGATGTGGAGCCACAGCGGGATAGGCAAAGTGCCTCCTTCACACACCCTTAGATAAGGTTGTCTCTCTACAATATCTAGAGCTGCCTGTACAGCACCAATCTACAAAATCTCTCAGAGCATCCTAGAATGACGCTGTAACGCTCTTTCAGAGCTCCACAAAGAGAGACTCCATCTACACTTTAAAAAAAGACCCATCCTCTAACCTTTCTGAAGAGGGATGACCCCCACAATCCTCCTGGGAGGACTCACCCTACCATCTCTCTGTGGAGAGGTTTTCTCTTCCAGCTCCAAACCTCTTAACCTCACAGATGGCCCCAGAAGTCTCCTCTGCTAAAAGGGCTTTGGTGCGGTGCTTCAGGAGACCTGACACCAAATCCTCTTCAACTGCCCTCAGTAGGTCCGCCAGCATGACCCTCCTCAATGAGGCTTTGGGGCAAGGGGACATGGGTTCACCAGGGTTCTGTGAACCCAATACAGACCAGCATGGTCTCCACAGCCACCAGGTCTCATTAAAACCCCCTTCCCACTTTCTCAGCATCCCCAAATAGCCCCACAGCCTTGCTGTGCTCCATGGCTCCTTGGGACAATGGTCTGGGCATTGGCTGGAAGCTGGGTAGAGGAGGGACAAGCATCACATCCCATCCCTGTCCTGTCCTGTGCCATTCCACCCCATATTTATTCCTCCTGCAAGGTGGCGGGGCACGGGCAGTATTGAAAAGCCATCCATTTGGCTGAGGGAGGCTGTCACGACTGCGCTTCGCCCCTCAAACGAAGCCGTCATTCACCACCATCCTCCAGCATCTCTAATTTATAGCCCTGATATTGGCTTGGCTTCTTCACATAAGCCTGAAAAATGAGCTCTTTTTATTCTTTTACTGAGTTCATTTAACTTTTTTTTTTGTGTGTGTCTGTGTTGTTCACCAGGTCGGGAAGGGGGAGAGGAGTTTATCCTCCTGGGAGAAAGGCAGAGATATTGACTTGATATCTGCTGTCGGTAGCTCACCAGCCCTGCTCAGGGCTGCTGGCACAAGACCCATCACCTCGGGGGGGCCCAGTTTGAGGGCTCTCCCTCACACCCAATGCCAATGAGTTTGCAGAGACTCAGCCCCCAGCCAATGGCCCATGGATTTTTCTTCTTCTCTCTCCTCTCCAGCCTTGGTGACTAACGAAAGTGGCTCACCATTAATCTCAGGGCTGTGTGGAGTGCATGGCTGATGCCTGTCCCACTGACAAAGGCACCTGTCTTCGTCCTGGGGCCAGGGCGAAGGGCATGAAAGCCCAGGGAGGTGATGCAGTCATTGTGGTGCTGCAATTAGCACCCTGATTGATTAATGGCCCTGTCTTATCAGCAGGGCCCTCAGCTTGGTGGAGAAATGGGGGGCCCCTGCAGACCCCAGTAAGCAAATGCAGAAATAGCCCCCTTCTATCTCTGATTACTACTTTTGGGGTGCCACAGAAGTTGGGGTGTGTCCATGAGCTGCCCCACTGCCTGTACCCCGTATCTGATGGTGGTGGTGGCGTCACCACGAGCCACCAGGGCCAGCTGTGCCCTTGTGCCATGGGGTGGCCTCAGAGGGTCTGCCCCAACCCATTTTTCAGCCTTACTAATTTTCCACTCTGCTGACAAATGTCAGTGCTGACACTGTCCTGACAGACAGTAGGGAGGATGCACTCCCTTTCCGCAGGACTCACCCTGTGGACATCAATCCCTCCTGGCCACCTTGGGGACACAGCCTGAGTGTTGTAGCCCCCTGCCCATGCACCTCTGTGTGCCCCAGCTGCACTTGCAGTGGTTCTCAGGTGCTGCTTCTTACCCAGCTCTTCATGGCCTCCGGCAAGCTGTCCTTGCCCCTCAGCCCTTCTGTCCCCTCTGTCTTAGGTACCCGACTCCAAAATCCCTGTCTCCTCCAACAGGTTCCTGTACACCCATCCCTGCACACCTGAACCTGTACACCCACACCCTGCCTGCCCTCCCCAGGGGGATGGCATCCACTTGGAGGAGAGACAGGACAAGAAGGGACAGAGGGCACAGGAGCGGAACAGCCAGACAAGGACGGATGCGGAGCAGCACCATCAGGGAAGCATCAGGCTCGCTCCCGCCCTCCTCCCCACACCAGCAGGCACTTACTTAATTAGCCCCGGCCCCAATAGCGAGGGAGTTAATTAGCTCTGGAGAGAGAGATAATGAAGCTGCAGAACAGCCCATGAATCTTGTGGCTGATGGATGCTGGGGGGCCAAAGCAGTGCTGGCGTTCCCACTTGCTCCCCACAGGCCTGCACCAGAGCCAGGGGGCACCCATGGGGCAGTACCCAGCCCATCCACCGCCTACAGCCTGGCCCCATGGCATGAGCCCCATGGCCGTGCCAGCCACCCACCACACACCCGTGAGTGAAACAAGATTGTGGTGTCCCAGCCCAACCCAAGAGTCAGTCTCTGCAGCCCCACAGACAGCCGGGGACCCTCACCACCCTTCCAATGGGCAGGGCATGTGGGCGACTGCCCCTGTCTCTGCCCTCCCTCACCCCTCGAACAGCCAGCCCCGCAGCTCCCGTACCCCCCTCAGCCTTTCCCCGTTAATTAGCTCGGCATTAACCTCTGCCTGGGGTTTACTGGCTATCGAGCGGCTTGTTCATTAATCCACACACTAGCAAAAGGCTCTAATTAATACGGCCGGCCACACGCCCGCGCTCGGCAACTTTTAATTGTCGCAGGCCCGACCGGGGGGGCGGGGCGAAGGTTAAAGCATTTATCGAGTCCCCGGGAGCCGGCTCGGCCCCCCATGCCGATACCAAAGATTTCCGATGAGGATGGGTTGGCTGGCGAGCCCTTAACCCCTGGGTGCCCGGCGCTGCCCGGACTGCTGGCCCCACTCCCGCACATCGTAGGCACCGCTTAGAGGTGCCGATGGTGGGCATCCTCACCAGGCGCTGGCAATGGGGAGCTCTAATGGGCGCTGCCAAGGGCGTTCCCACCAGGCATCACTAAAACGTCCCGAAAACTGCTAATGGCCATCATTAACGGGTGTTGCTAACGCTTGTCACCACGGGGTATGTTAATGGACATCCCCAACGGGGCGTTTCCAGTGGGCATCCCTGCTGGGCATCGCTAATGGCCATGGGATACCAGCATCGACAGCTGCCCCAGCGTGCGGTTAGGGGGGAGGGCCAGGGGAAGCACCGCAGGACCTGCCTGACGGTTTTGCAGAGACCTAGAGCAGCTCAGAGCCTGAGAACACCACACCGAGAGGCCCCCACCAGCAGCCGAGGCAGGAGTGGCAGTGGCATCCACCCCAGCCACACCTTTACCTCTCTTCTGCATGAAGCCAAAGAGGTCATCCAGGAACTCCTTGCGTTTCGGGTCCTCGTCCAGTTCGTAGAGCTAGAGGCAGGAGAGAGAGAGGGGTCAGTGCTTCCAGCACGTGCAGGTGAGAATGGACAGCGAGCAGTGCTTGGGGCTGGACACTGCCTGTGCCAGATCCTGGCATCATCTCTGGCCTCACCTGCCTGCTCTGCCAGCACCAAGAGGCTCTCTGTGCACCGCTGACAGAACTCCCTGGCACACCCTCTGTGCTGGCAGCGCTGGGCTCTCCCCGTGCCTCGGTCTGGCGTGGGCTCCCCACAAACCACTGACTATTTTGAACCTTTGCTGCAGGGACGCCTGCAGAGACGCCTCAGTGTCTCCTGCCCTTCGCCCTCTTAGGTGCAAGAACCACAGCTCAGGGGCATCAGCAAACCCCAAGCCCCAGGCAGAATCCCGGGATTGCAATGCTCGGCTCTGCTCTGGCACCACCGAGTGCTGGTGTTCCCCAAGTCCCAGCATGGGATCAGCAACCTCATCAGCCCTCATCCCTCACAAGGACACAGCCCCACCCAAACTGTGAGGGCTGATGCCATCCTGGGGAAAGAGAAGTTGGCTCGACCATGGCACTGAGTACCATCCAGGGAGCTGCAAGTGCCGGGGCTGCCGTGGGCACGTGATTGCACAGACACAAACATATGGCTGTGAGGATACTTGTGTGTGCTGGATGGTCTGGACACACGGACACAGCCTGAGCTGAGGGACAGCACTGGGGAGGCGAGTGCAGACCCTACACTAGGGACACGAACTGCCAGCTCCGTGCGGAAGTCCGGGTTCGCCTGATTCCAGCACAGTGCCTGAATGACCATGACAAATTGGAGCCTGCTAGATCGATGGCCCAGCAGTAAAAGTCAGAGCACATGAAGGAAAAATTAGCACCAATCGAAGACGCTATAGACACCAATTCCTCCCAGCAAGCCCGGCAAGAATTTAAAGCCATTGAAAAGAAACAAAACTCAGCAGTCCAGAATGGATTTCCAAAACATATACAAAGAAATGCAAGCTGGAAAACAAAGTCAGGCACAAAATAGAGTCGTTTAAAAAACAATTGTGCTGGGAAAGGCCGTTAAAAACCAATAGAAAGGGAGCACACCCCCGCTCCACACAGAACATCATTCACCAGACAGATAAAGGGAGCTGTGCTTAAGGGTCGTCAGGCTGCAGGGACACGGGGATGTGGGGATGGGGGGGATGGGGGGATGAAGTGGGGACACACGAATGTAGGGATGTGGGGTTGCAGGGACTCGGGGGGACATGGGGATGGGGTGATGCAGGGATGCAATGGGGACACATGAATGCAGGGACAAGTAAATGTAGGGATGTGGGGATGAAAGGACTTCGGGGACATGGAGATGTGGGGATGAGGGAATGTGGGAACACACAGGGATGTGAGGATGCTTCTACAGACCCCATGGTTCCCATCACTGAGCAGACCCTCATGTCCCTCATGTAACTCACAGGTGCCAGCTGCCTGTCCCTTGTCAGGGACAGGTCAGTGCTAACTGCCTGTCCCTAACCTCATCTAGGGGTACAACTGCCAGACTCACAGCACACCCATAGGTGCTGACTGCCTGGCTCCATGGTGCTCCTTCTTTGCCGCTTCCCTGCTTTCTGGATCCCACTTACCTATCCCCTCCTTGCAGCTGCAGCTGCAGCTGAGGGCAGCAGGGTGCTCTCCAAGTGCCCTGACCCCTGGGTGCCAGCACTCTGTCCCTCTCCACTGCGGTGCTCCCTGCCTCACTCTGTGCTCCCTCTTTATCGCCTGCTCCTTTCCAGGAGCTCCTGGAGCCACTGGTTACGGTAACTAGGTCACACTCCGAGCAGAGCTCCAGGAGTCTGCTTTGATTTCTGCCCCAGGAAGGCTGTGTCAGCCAGGCTTTGCATGCATTTCCCTGCCTGTCCCTGCCTCTGGAAGGCCTCCACACCCAGCACTTTGACATCCCCTGACATCTGGCTTGTCAAGACAGGACCAAACCCCCAAAACTGGCAACTACCACTCATCCCACTGCAAGGTGAAGCCATGGCCTTCCCGAGGGTCACCCAGTGGATGGGCTTCAGCACCTACTCCTCTGCCCTGGGTGCCACTCGTGTTTCTCCTCCCATCAATGCCAGCAGGATCCCACCCAGAGCGGGCTGCTACTGGCTCCAGCCCCCAAAATAGGTGTGACCTCCAAGGGCCGGGTCCTATTTTCCCCCTGTTCATTAACCTCTAACCTTTTATCTGTGGGGCACTGAGATGCAAAAACACATTACATCAAACAGGGAGCAAAGGTCAGCTTTTAAGTGGAGACAAGAGCGGAGCTGAGTAACCGGGGACCAGCCAGCAGGGCCCTTAGATACACTTGGGATGCATGGGGTGTTCCAGGAGATTTGGGGATGCTCAGGCTGGAGAAGAGGTCTCCTGGGTCACACACAGTTGCTGTGCAGGGATGCATGCCTCACTTGGATGTACATAACCCCACACAGGCTGACACAACCCCACATGGGGGTGTGCAAGCCCACGTGAGCATATACAACCCTTCACAGGCACGCACAGCTACGTTTGAACTTGCAGCACCCCACAAGTGTGCACGGCCTTGTGTGGGTCCACTCAACCCCTTGTGGACATTGCACAGCTCCACACAAGCATAGGCACAACCCTCTACAGGGACACAGATCCCCCCTAGTGCTGCACAGAAGGTGGAACAGAAGTGTACAACCCTGCACAAGCATGCACAACCTTGCATCGGTGTGCACAGCCTCGCAGGGGCATGCAGAACACCACAGGAGCGTGCACCACATGTGATGCACATGCACACACAACCCACATGGGCACAGATCCCTGCACAGGCACACACAAACCCCAGTCGGGCACGCACAGCCCCAAATGGACATGCACAACCCCATATATGCACACACAAACCCCATATGTGCATCCACAGATGGGCACACAGAGCCCTGAACAGGAACACACAACTCCAGAAAGGGACGTACAGTCCCTCACATGCATGCACAACCCCAGACAGGCACTCCACACGGATGGGCACCCCTGACCCCGCGGAGCATACGCTGCCCCAGAGCATCCCCCCGCCATGCGCCTCGGAGCAGTGGTCTGAGCCTTGCCCAGGGGCAGTTGTGCAACACAGCCAGCGGCTCCTGCTTGCGGTGACCTATGAGCAAGGACCCTTTTAATCGTGTTTGTATTGATATAATTAGTAACTCATTTAATGCCATCGATGTAACTATATTCCTCTATAAACAGAAGTATTAAACTGTCAAGCCCTGGGATCGATATCCACCGGTGCGCAGCACAGCCCTGCTCTGCTGGCCTCAGGGACCCGTCTGTGGTGCTTGGCCACCCCACTGGCCTTGGAACCCCAGCAGCACCCCACCTCCACCTGGCACTGCTGGCCTGGGTGCTGGTGCAGGGCTAGTTCAGTGTGTCTTCATCCCACACCCCACGCTGGGTGCAGCTCTGGGATCTGCTCCCTCCTGTCATCCCATTGTCATGGTGATGTCTATATTCCTTAAGGGATGGGGATAACGGGGTTTGCCAGAGAGGTTAAAGGTCAGCAGGTCGAACATGGTTTATTAACAGGATGTGAATAGACTTCGTGCTTCCTCCTCCTCCTCCTCCTCTTCCTCCTCCTCCTCCTCCCCCTCCCCACTATTAAGTAACATTGTTAGCACCACTACTCACCCAGGAGATGCCTCTCCTGGAGCCAGGAGGGCTTCTGGAGATGAAGCTTGGGTCCCTGAGACCCCTTAGCCTAGCTGACACCTCAGACAGAGGAAGGATGTGATGAGGTGCTAAGCCACCCCCCAGGCACTTCCAGCTTGCCCTGTCCTGGTGAGTCCCCACACAGTTCCCCCTGGGCCCTGCTGCCAAGGGACGTGATCTCAGTGGGATCCCCACAGTCCCCGCTCAGCTGCCACCTCCTGCTGGTAGTGAGAGCTCAGATTGGCAGCCAGGATTTAATCCACTTAATATGAGCTGTATCGATCCTGGACCCTGCTCAGCTCCCCCCCACCTTGCAAACCCCCCTACCCTGAGCTGCTTAATATACACCACATTGATTAGCCGCACTGCTAATTTTTCCATCTGGCCACTGTTCACGCAGGGCGCCCAGGTAATGCTCACCTCCCTGCACCCCCCAGCCACACACCACGGGTGGCTGACTGCTGGTACAGTTTTGGAGTCACTGCACCTCTCCGGAGCTCGGCTGCTGCCTCTGAGATCCTTCCCCAGGAAGACGGTTGGGGCACAACAAAGCACCCAGACACTGGGCTGTCCTCCCCTGTGCCCCGCTGGCACAGAATACCCAGGATCCAGCTATTCCCAGCTGAGGCACAGCCCTGAGCACCCTGGGGTGCAGAGATCCCAACAGTATCCACAGTTAGACTCTCCCAGCCATGGGGCACACACAAAGAACTAAGGGTTTGCGGGTCCCTCCCCCATCCCCACTGCCAGAGCTGGGGGGGGGGGGGGGCAGATCACTCCCCGCCAGGCACAAACCACCCCCTGACCTTGCAAGCCACCACTCGCCTCTTCCACCAGTTGTTAATAAGTTAATGGTTACGGGATGGCTTTGCTGGGACGGCCGGCTGCGTTCGAAGGCAGTGCTAGCTCTTGGGGGGACGCTGCTCCCCGGACCTCACAGCCCTGCGGGGTGCGGAGTGCTTGCTCATCCCAACACCACTAACCTCAGCAGTCACCCCACTAGTGCGGCCGGACATCTCTGTTTGGAGACCTCTCCCAGCGCTGTGGTTCCCCCTCAAAGCCTTTCATCATGCTTAATATTTAACGGCGCTTTATAGAGCAGGCAGGTTTAATCAGCGCTGATAATGCAGCAGATCCGGCAGGTCATTAAAACCCCCTCCCCGCCGCAGCCGCTCCCGGGAGGGCTGCCTGCTGCAAACATTAACCCGGCTCCGCGCAAGGGTTGCTGGCAGCGCTGGCCTTGGGACAGCAGCCCCCCACCCACAGCCTGGCCCCAGCATGACGGGGTGGGGGGGCTCACACGGTCCCCAGCCTTTGCTCAACACATTTCACAGGAGGGGAAACTGAGGCAGGGGGTGCTGGCATGGCTCCCCCACAGAGAAAATACGGTGCTCACGGCTGTGTGGTGCCACCATGGGCACCATCCATGGCCCCTGTCCCGTCTGGGGGCTGCGGCACGGGGAAGGTGGTCCCGGCTCCCAGTGAACGCGTCCCCCGTGATCAGCCCCTTGTTACTCGTTCATGGCTGAGCAGGCAGGGAGTCAATGAGTGGATTTGTTCGGGTTAACCTCCCTGACCCACCGGCGCTTGCTACGCCACTGCCTCCCTCTCCATCCTTGCTTTCCTCTCCACGTCTGCCTCCGCCTATGTTCTCATCCCCCCCTGCCCCTGATCTCTCCATGGGTAACTGAAGTTGTGGGACACCCTTCTCCTTCAATTCCTTACTACGTGACCGGAGTCATGGGACCGTGCTCCATCACCAGCACCACGCCAGATGGCAAAGCTGATTCTCCCCACCCTCCATGCCTCCTGGGGTGATCAGAGCCAGGGGACCCTGTCCACGACACCCCAGCACCATCCCAGGTGTCCCTGTGAGACATGCACACAGAACCCCATGGTGCATGGGTGAGCACATGGGGCATGTGCTGGCACACACTGGGGTCTGTGCAGGCACACACCTGCTGTGGGGCTGTGTGAGTACTGGGGGGCTGTGTGCATGCCTGGGATGTGCACTGGCTGCTCAATCCCCCCTCCCCACCATGCACCTCTGGTCCTCTCCCCTTCCTGCAACTTCTTTGAAGGGATGATGTGGAAGGAAGGGCTGGTGGCCCCCCCAACCCCGCCCTGTGAAAGCAACCCCAGCCCCTGCCTTGGCCTCCAGAAGAGCTGTGTGCCTGAGCAGGAAGAGCATCTGGGGCTGGTGCTCACTCATGCCCTGCTACAGCCATGGGATGTGAGCTCTGGATCCATGATGGAGCAACCCCAAGCTGCAGTCTGCAGGGGAGAACACAGCCCCACCAACACAGGCATCTCCAGTGGGTGCCCTGTGCCCCAAGGAACAGGCTTCCACAGCCCCCATGTAGAGTCTGCCCACCCTCTGCACACTCATGCACACTGCAGCCTGCTCTGTAGATTCACACCTTGTGCACGCTCTCCTTGTGCACAATCACCCTGGACAAACAGCCCCACCGAGCACACTCACACAGCCCCTGTACGTGCTCCCCCTCTGCACAGACCCCGTGCACACTTACGCACCCCTACACACTCTTCACGTATACACACAATCCTAGTGCACATCCATCCATCCATGCCCTTGGGACCAGAGTCCACCACTCCTGATCTGACCTCTCCGCTGCAGCCCTGCCCAGCCGGCTGGCAGCACCGGAGATTTACCTCCATTATTAACCCAATTAGTGGATTATCAGAGGCCCAAGCTGATGAGGGGGTGCATCCTCCCCAAAGACTCAGCTGGCATCCAGCTTCAGGAAGGCAGCTGGGGAGGGAGCTGGAAGCAGCCTCAGAATGAGCTCCTGGTGGTGCTCCTCTCCCCTCCACAGTGCCTTTATTCTCACACCCTCAACTAGTTTTTACATCTCTTTGGAGCCCCAATCCCAAACCCTTGGGACCACCAGTTGGAAGATAGTGTTGTGACAGCTTCTGGGGCTCTAAGCATCCCACAGGCTCCAGTGGGGCTGGGAAGTGCCCTGGGGGGCAGCAGTGGGAGCAGCAGTGGGGGCAGCACACTGGCACCCACCAGGGCTGCTCAGTGCTGTGGGCTGGGCAAGAGGCAGCCTTGGAGGGGGCTTAGCCCTCAAACTCTGCCTCAAGCACGCACGGGTCCATGCAGTTCCACACATGGAGACTGGTATGGGCATGACACACCCAAATACACTGGGATGCCACACGTGTGCCTGGACATACACGCAGGTGTGCTCAGACTCGTGTGGGCACACACACACACGGTGCCATACACACAGCCCTATGGGTCCACGCACACCTGCGCACTCATATGGACCCATAAACACATTCCAGCACTTCCATGGGCTCACACACGCTTTGCACGCTCCTATGGATCCATACAGACACACAGGGTCTCCCAAGGATCCCTACACACAGGGGTACTCATGTGGGCTCAGGCACACACACGTACCCCCCGCTTACGTTTGTGTTTATACAGATGCACACACTCATGTTGGTCTGTGGGCACACAGACCCCCAGAACACCTCTGTGCGCATTGCCAGACATACCCCAGCAGCTCCCTGACCCTGTCCTGTGCCCTCCACTGGTGCTGGGTTGCCAGAGCTGTTGGAGCCCCAAGGATCAGCACACTGACCCTCGCTGCTGACACCACCTCCCTGCTGCAGGTGGTCCCAGATTAGAGGCAGAGCTCTGCTCACAGGTTTGCTGGAGAAAAGCCTCCAGGCAGACACGGACAGGAGCAAACACAGTGTCCAATCCCCCCTCCCTGCCTCTGCAGTGTAACCAGAGACCCTCCAATTTAGCCCTGGGAGCCCTTGGTCCTGCACCTAGGTTGAAGATGCACTGGCAGTGAGGAGGGGGCTGTGGCATGGAGACCACTACCCTCTCCTCAGGGTCCCCCTCTTCAGCCACCTTCATTCCCTGAACATTCCTGCCTCTATTTTCCCCATCCCCAGGGACAACACCACAGGAGAAAGCAACAGGGATAGAGGCAGGAGGGTGCACACCACGGACCCTTCCACCCATTTTGGGATGACCCTCTGTGGCACAAGGAGGTCTTTGGCTATAGGGGCACACACCTCCAGGCTTTGAGATGCAAGTGCACACATTCACACCTCCCTAAATGCATGTGAAGGACAGGTGGGTGGGTGCAAGAGGCAACTGCTGGCATCGGGAGGAGGCAGGGAAGGAGGAACAGCCACACCACGGTTAGGCTGAGGATAATAGCAAACAGCTGCTGGCAAAACCAGCCACCCCCAAATTAACTGCTGAGGCCACCAGACACCCCAGAGTTCCTGAAGGGCTGGCTAGGGCTCACCCCCTGCAGCTGCTCCTGGGCAGGGAGGAAGGAGCTTCAGAGGATCCTGATCCCCCCAACCACAGATGGGTGTGAACATGCTGGAGGGGCCCTGGCAGGGAGGGCATCCTCTCAGCTGACAGAGAGCTGGATGCAAAGCCCAGATGTTCCAGTCCCTCCCACCCTGGGGGATGGAGAAGAAAGCCCCGGGTTCTGGTGCTGTTCTTCTATCACTTGGAGGAAACCAGGGCACTCATGCCCTGTCTGTATGCATGGTTTTCCTAGGGGAAAAGCTGAATTAATGGAGCTGAGCTTGGCCCCAGAAATGCCAGGCTCTAACCCATGCCCTCCAAGTCAAACATAAAGCAGCACCACAGAATTAAAACTTAGAGGCATCCCAGTCCTCAGGGAAGCTGGGGTTCATGGCTAGTGCACAATCAGACCCCACGTGGTGCCCCTCACCTCAGGGCTGGGTCTGCCTGACAGCCCTGGGTGTGGAGACCTCCCAGACCTTTGCCCAGGACCCATGTGTCCTTATCAATGTACATAAACCGGCGCCGGGAGCTGATGCAAGAGGCAGGGGTGAGGGGGTCTCTCAGCCTCGTAACATCAGAGTGGCCCTCCCAGTCAGAGCAAAGGTCTCACCAGCTCCCCCTCCCCAAACCAGCGCCTCAGGAAGCATATAAAACCATGGCATAGATGTGTAGTATTTCCCCAAAAAGCTCCTCTTTGCAAAGGAGCATTTGCCCATTAACCCTCAATGGGTTTGGCCACAACAACCTCGTCCTCTGCTCTCTTTTTTAGCACCACTGTGCTGAGTGGAAACCCTTCACTGGCTGGTCCCACACCAACCTCCCACCCCATCCCCATCAAGACACCCTCCCCACTGCAGAAAGATGGGGAAGTGACTCTCTGCACATTTTCTCCCAAATTACCTGGATTTGGTAGTCTCTGTTCACTTAGCTGTGCCCCCAGTCCAGGAGCATGAGAGCAGGGACAAGCCCTGAACCCCACCCTGCGTGATGCCATGATGGCTTGGGGCAGTTTCAAGCAGGGAGTCCTGGTGGGAAATGCAGCTCTGGCCACTACAGGGTCTCTCTCCAGCTCCAGGACCCTCATAACCACACTGCCACTGCCCCAGCAGCTTTCCAGCAGACACATGCTGCTCCCCCCCACTTCCCCCACAGCATCACAGCCCAGCCCCTGGGAAACCTCCAAAAGCTGAAGCACAGCCACCCTCCCCATTTAGTCCCTGCACAGAGTGGAGAACCTGTTCCCCAGGCTGGGTGAGCCACAGCCCTGCAGCCTGGGGAGGACCCAGCAGGGACATGTCCCCTCCTGCATGATCTCTGGGGAGGGACAGGAGTGACAGCCACCCTGCAGACCCCAAAGGAAGCTGGCACCGCAGCCTGTTCCACGCTGCAGAAAGAGATCCCATTGTTCCCTGGCTGGGACATGCCACCAGGTGGGAAACCCAGGTGTGGGTCTCTGGATGAGGGGTCCATCGCTTTTCCAATCAGGGTTGGAAAAAAACGAAGAGAGCAAACAAGGAACAAGCCAGCTCTCACCCTGAGAAGCTGTGGCAGGATTTATCCTGCACTCCAGCCTTTCCTGTCATCCCTCTCCCAGTATTCACAACATTCCTGCCCTGAACAAGGGGCGCGGGCAGCCCCAGACAGGGGCAGGGCAGGAGGCTGAAGGACGAGAAATGCCGCGGATGCTTTCTCTAGCCTCCCTGGGAGGGAGGAGCTGTTTCCCACCTCCCGGCTGACCCCGGGAACCGGACAGTCAGCCTTTTTCTGTGCAGCGGGGTGTAATGTAACACTTCCCGGACGAGCTGTTTGGCCTGTGCAGCTCACCCTCCCCGGCCGTCCCCGCGCTGCTTCACGGCAGTGTCAGGCGCTGGCAGCATCCCGGGCACGGCCGGGGGCATGTGCTGCCCGTGCCCTGTCTGCACCTCTATCTTCTGCCTTGTGGGCAGGGGATGAGCCCCGGCCCCTCCAAATAACAACTGAGCAATTCGAAACAGAGAAGGCAGCAGCATGCCCCCACAGCAGCCAAAAGTTGGGTCCCTGCTCCTGTTCCCTTCCCCTCCTGCCAGAACCGGATGAGACGGAAGTCCCCTCGTCCTCCTGTCCCTGATCAGCGCCATCCTAAAAAGCCACACAACAGCTGTATGGGGACATCTCTGTCTGTTCTATCCCCTCACCACACCTTCCCTGTCACCCACTGTGCCTCTCCGTCCCCCACAACGAAGCTGAGCGCACGGGGAGCACAAACCTGCCCTGGTGCTGTGGGCTCCATGCCTCCACACTTGCATGGATAGACACCCGCTGTCTGCAAAGCAGAGCTTGCACAACACAGCTCGGATGAGATCCACACACATTAAATACAGAGAGACCCTTCTTCCATCCTTTATAGGAGCCCCTGAAGCCCTTTCCCTGTGCCAGATCTCACTTACAAAAGGGCGTCCCCTATGCTCACCAGGAATGAGGCGACAGGGTGTATGTGCTGCTCCCTCCAGTACAGGAAATCAGTGAGCTGCACTGACCGACCACAATATGCCCTGGCTCTTGCTGGGACACTAGGGAACTCAGCTCCATGGCTCGCCAGCTCCTTGGGGTGACCACACACCAGAGCCCTTGCCCTGCAAAACCTCCGTGGACCGGGGTCAGCCTGTTTCACCCATTATGGAAAGCACCAGGGATGGCGTTGGCATAGATCAGGGCAGGCACAGGAGACGCCTGGACACTAGGCACCCTGCCATGACTCAGGGCCTGTGGACAGGCACAGGGGACACAGAGGAGGTGGGGTCATGAAGCAGGGCTGAGATGGGGTTTGGTAGCAGGGACATGGGGAGCACATGAGGATGCCTATGGGGCTTAGGGACAGGGGCAGTGAGGAGCATTCAGGGGGTACCCATTTAGGGGAGGATGAGGTTTGGGGACACTGGACGAGTACTGGGGGGTTTCATTTAGGGTGGCGTTTCAATAATGTCTGGGGTTAATGGCGATATGGGGGATGTCTGCTTGGGGTGGGTCTGGGCTGGGGCGTGGTGTTGCCCATTTAGGGTGGGACGGAGACAGGGCTTGGGAGCAGTGGGGGGGCATAAGAGATGTCCCTTCAGAGAAAGCTGAACCCGAGTTTGGGGACCATGGTGGGACACCGGGGATGCGTGCCCGGAGCAGCCGGTGCCGGGGCACCGATGCCTCCTTACCTGCTTGAACTGCTCCTCGTAGGTCCATTCGTGGTGCGGGGGCGGCGGTGGGTCGCGGGGCTCCCCTTCTTCCTCCTCCTCTTCTTCCTCCTCCTCCTCCTCTTCCTCCTCCCCCGCAGCGGCGGGCGGCGGGCGCGGGCCGGAGGCCGGGCGGCGGCGGGGAGCGGCGGGCGGCGGCCCGGGGCCGGGGCCGGGCTCGACCGGGGGCCGTCGGGGAGCGCCGTCGGGGCCGCGGGCTAGGCGGGCCGCCTGCTGCCGCTGCAGGCTCTCCATCACCGCCGCCAAGCGCAGCCCACCCGCCGGCCCCGGTCCCCGCGGCGGGGCGGCCGGCTGCGGGCACAGGGCACGGCCTCAGCGCCGCCGCCGGAGCCGGAGGAGGAGGAGGGAGGGGAGGAAGCACCCCCCACCCCACCCGCTCTCCCCGCCGCTCCCGGGGGCCTTGCCCAAAAGTTGCCAGCGGAATCTTCACCGCCGGGCGCGGCTCCCGCCGCCGGAGGGGCTGCGTCCCCCGCCGGGACCACCGGCACCCTGCCCCGGGGGGGGACCCGGCCCTCCGGCACCACATCCCCGCTCCTACCGGGGACGGCTCCGACCCGCGAACCCCGTCGCTGTCTCGCGGGGAGCCTCCTTCCTCGATCGCGCTGGGGACCCACGTCTTGCTGGCACCCCCGCCCCAGTTCCACTGGGAACCGCGTCCTACCGAGGACCGCTTCCCTCCCCGGTCCCAACGGAGACATCCGCCCCGACGGTCCCACGGGGAACCATCTCCTAGCGAGTCCCCCACCGCCCCGTCCCCGCCGGTGACCCCGTCCCGATCCCGCGGAAGGTCTCACCGGGCGCCCTGTGCTCTCGGGACCCCTCCCGCTCCCACCGGGGATCCCGGGTGTCCCTACCCCGCTCCCGCCATGCACCCCCGCGTCGCCGGGGCCCCTCCGGCCGCTCCGTCCCTCACCAGGGCGGGTTTGGCCGCCAGGCTGGGGTTTTCCACCATGCCGCCGGCTCCGAGCGCCGCCCGGGGCTCGCCCCGCCGTCCCGGGGGGCACGGCCGGCTGCTCCGCCCGGTCCCGGCCCCGGCCCGCCGCTCACATGGCGCCGCGCCCGCCGATATTTCTTTTATTCCGCAGCAGATGAGGGTGGGTGGGATTTTTCCCTCTTTTCTTTCTTTCTCCCTTTCTTCCTTTTTTTTCCCCCTTTTTTTTTTTTTTTTTTTTTTTTTTTTTTTTTTTTTTTTTTGCAACAAGTGGCCGTCAGACAGCAACACCCCTCCCCGCTCCCATTTGCCAGCGCACGTCTAGGGAGTCACCCGGGGAGGGCTGGGCTTGCGGCAGCCCCGCGGGATCGCCCCGGACCAGCCCGCCGAGAGCCGGCCGCGGGCCGCCCTGCGCGGGGCCACCGCAGGAGCCGGAGCGGGGGCGTAGCGGGCTGGGCGACCCCCAGCCTGTGTCTGTGTGTGGGTGCTGGACGAGGGGAGTGCATGGGGGTGTGTGCAGGCTGTCCGGGGGTGCACACATAGATGTGTGAGGCGAGGGAAATGTGAAGGTGGGGTGTGCGAGGGGTCTGTACATCTTGTAAGAGGATGCTGCACTCATCGCACACTTTTTAGAGGGTCCGTCTGTGTGTGTAGATACCTGTGTGTGCTGGGGGAAAGGGTGTGTGTGTGTTCATTGCCTGTGTGCGTGCCTGTGTGCCTACCTGTGTGCACAGTGGGATGGATGAGCTTCCCCCCACACGTGTGTGTGTGTGCAGGGGGTCTGAGCACCCCCGTGCCTGCGCACACTGGGGTCTAACACACGTGTGTGTGTGTGCAGGGGGTCTGAGCATCCCCATGCCTGTGCACACCGGGAGAGGTGAATGCATTACACATGTCTGTATGGGAGCCCCTCCACACCAAGGTGAGTGCCCGGTGTTTAAGGTGTGTGTACGCCCTGGGGGTGCGTGTGGAGGGTGTGTGTCCATCACATGGAGCAATAACCATGCACACGCGTGTGTGCAGCCATGTGCACTGTCAGAGGGGCTGAGCGCCTGCAGTGTATGCACACACGTGTGTTTGCTCTTGGGGACAATAATAAATGCTGTATATATGTCCGTGGGGAGCTGGATGTGTGTGTTTTGTGAGTTCACTTGTTGGTGTGTGCAATCTCTGTTGGGAGGGTAGGAGGGGCAGGCGTGTGCACGTGTGCTTTCTTGGGGGAGGTGGGTGTGTGCACTCATGCTATCAATCCATGTGCAGGTGCAAAGGGGTGTTTGGGGCAAGCTCCAAATGCTGAACCCTGAGCTCCATCCTTGAGAGCTGGGGTGTCACAGCAGCATGACCTGTGACCCTGAGGCTGGGACTTCTGAGGGATCTTTGTGAGAGGTGCTGTGGGTGCCTAGCCCCTGGCTGAAGGGGTCAGACTGCAATGTGGCCTGGATGCCCAAAGAGGCTTCCTGGCGTGGGTAGAACACAGCTGTATCTCTGTCACTGGAGTGGCTCAGTGCTCGTGGCTTGCCCTGTGTCCCTGCTCACAGTGGAGCAAACTCTGGCACCAGGGTATCATCAAGTGTGTCTCCAGATGTCAGACAAGGATGTAAGCTGAGGTGAGAGCACAGCACCTCACTGTGCTGGGTGCTGCCCGCTGGCAGCATCCCCAGACTTTTCCCTTCCTCTCCCTCCACCTGCCTGTCTGCCAGTTTTTCCTGAGCCCTTTTTCTGTGGAGGAAACTTTGCCAGGAGGCAAAGGAGGTGCCTGCTCTTCCTTGGGCTTTTTTTGGCCAGGGCAGCTGCAGGGTTTGCAGCTGGAGAGCAGCATTACCCCACAACACTGGGACACAAGGGACCATGGCTTTAGTCCCATCCCACAGCCAGAGCAGTTTGTCACTGAGACTTCATACTGCTGCACTGGGTTTTGGTGGCATGGGATGACAGGAGGTTGGGTGCCAAGGGCTGGTAGCTCTGTCCCCTCCATGGCAGGCTCCATGGACCAGCTCTGTCCACTTCACCACTTCCCTCTGCAGGGAAAAACTGCTGCTTCTGGGCTCACCACTTTCCCCATGAGCATCTCTTGAGAAACTACCCCATGTCCTGCCATGGCATTGGTCACTGCCGGGGCTCCTTAAGCTCCTGGCACCTCAGCAGCATTTGACATAGTGCACCATGCTCACCAGGGAGGCTCTCCTGGAAAAATCAGACCCTTCCCTGGGATCCCGAGCAGGGCAGCTCCCGACCCCGCAGGGCCCCCAGGCGCTGTTTATCTTTGCGCAGGAGATAAATTAGCTGTCGGCTGTCCTATTTCAGGGCTGGACAGCTGTAGCTTGCACTGGCCCATCCCATCCCTCTGCGGCAGTGGTAGGGACCTCCCGGCGCTTGCCAGCCCCTCTCA
Organism: Aphelocoma coerulescens; assembly: GCF_041296385.1. Classification (NCBI taxonomy): domain Eukaryota; kingdom Metazoa; phylum Chordata; class Aves; order Passeriformes; family Corvidae; genus Aphelocoma; species Aphelocoma coerulescens. Next base: position 9,115,136 of record NW_027184085.1, read on the forward strand.
ATGTTAGTTTGTCAGTGTGGCATTCCTGTTGAATTTCCACTGGGAAGATGAGACCTGGCCCTGTTTCAGAGGGATCCACAGGGCCAGATGACCCTCAGGACTCATTGCACAGGAATCCATGCCATATGGCTCCAGCCTCCCTTGGAAGAGCCTTGCACCCTAGGGTGCTGCACTCTCTGCTCTGGGTTGTGACTCATCCCCTGCAACCTGAAAGCTGGGCTGAGTGGAATGAGACAGCCCTGGTGACTTCTCCGCGGCCCAACTGGAACCCAAGTGTTTGGGGAAGCTCCGGTTCTGCAAGGCAGAGGGGTTGGGGTGCTTGGGTCAGTTTAGCACTCAGGGTTGGGGGATGAGGCTAGGCCAGCTAGCGACAACACCAAGGTCGCCAGGGGGTGCAGTGTGTCCCGTCGCCTTGGGCCTGGCCACCAAGGGACCTGTCCTGCTCAGTTCCTCTCTAGAACCTCCACAGTGATAACAGCAGCTCTGGGGTTCTGCACAAGTGTCATGAAGTATGTCTGTGCTCAGGCTCTCCTTGGGGCAAGCAAACAGGACCGTGTCCCCTTCGCCCCCCTGCTCAGCGTTTTGCACCGCTGGGGTCTGGTGATGCTCCCAGCTGGAGAGAAATTCCCCAAATGGCTATCGATGGCTGCAGCTGAGGCAGCACAGACAGATAGTGGAGGTATAGACGGGCACAGCAGACAGCGGAGCAGAGTGAGAGATACTTGGAGCAGAGAGATACTGCAGGAGGAATCGAGAGATAGATCCTGTGGGCTGATCAATACCCACTGCATGTGGAGGGACAGCAAGATAAAGCAAGTTGCAGGGGGAAGGTGCTAGGAGGGCAGCGATGTGCATTTGTCCTGGTGACAGCTCGGGGAGATGCCACTCATGGTCACTTCAGCTGGGATTGGGGTAGAGCCAGACGTGGGGTGCAGATGCCCATGGCTGACTCTCCTTGCCCACCTCCAGCCACTCCATAAAGGTTTGGTGTCCTTTGATGTGCTCTGGGGTCCCTTCTGGCCTCTGGACACCAAAGGGTGCGTATTTCCTGTGTGTCCTGGTCACATCCTCTGGCTCTCCAAGGATGTCCCTGCTGCCTGTGGTCATTTTGAAGGATGCTGTGTGCCTGGGCAGCCAAGGGGGAAAGGGGCAAGCCGTGGCCCTGGCACAGGGGCTGTGCTGCAGCTGGGTGATTGCAGATGAGCTTCCAACCCATGCCTCAGTTTCTCTATGAGAATGGCAATGATGGCAAATGATGGCAAGCTGCAGGCAGCTGGATCAGGCCAGCATGGACTCAGGCATGGATGAGGCAGGGGAAGAAGGGACAGAGGCACCAATAGCCTGAACTTGCTGTGTCCAGAACTCATCTCTTCTCTGCTGGTCATTGGAGACACCTTATTAAGAGGCTGCAAACACCAAAGGGATGTTTTTGTGACCCTTTAATGAATGCCTGGCAATCAGTGCTCCATGCTGGGATGAGGAGAACCCCTCCTGCTGCAGCAGAGCAGCCAGGGTTCCTGGGTGCAAGCCCAGCTCCACCCTGCTGGCATCTGCTTGAGCCACCCTGTGTTGTGTAGTTTCTCTGCTTGGCACATCCCAGCTGAGCTGGGAATGTTGAAGAAGGCACCCCCAGAGCAGCCTTTTGCATGGACAGGGCTGCTGGCCCTGTGGCCAGCCTGGGGGGGATCCCCCACCCGTGATGGAGTTATTGACACGGGCGCTACAGAAAACACTGCTGAGATTGTTCACACTAATGTTATTTAGCAGCAATATTTCCGTAATAAAAGAAATCAATGGGCAAGAGAAAAGACCTGTCCAGAGCTTTGATTTTCTTATTTTAATGGCATACTTATTTACTCCCACCAGCGTGCCCATTGGATTTTCATTACGCAGCCTTCGCTGTAAGTGGAGCGGTATTGATACGAGCTGCTGAGTTAGCGCCTTGCTGCGCGGGCCAGCTCGGCTGGGATTGCTCGTGTTCCCTGCTAAAGCCCAGGGAACGAGCCTGGTGTGGGGCCAGGGTGGCCTGGCAGCCCACAGGAACACACATGTGCACACACAGAGCCTGCCCATGCGCGCACACACACACAGAGACACACACAGAGCCCGCCTGTCCATGAGCACACGGGGTGCACGTCTGCTGCCACGAGCATTGCGGCTGTGCACACGCACAGGTGTGACACGCTTGTGCCACCTGCATGGGCACACACACGCACAGGAACAAACCTCTTCTGACTACGCCCAGTGCACACGTCCTACCCACACTCACACGCCTGCAGTTGCTCTGACTGTATGGACAGGCTTGTTCTACCTATTTACAAACGTGTGTCAGCCCCACCTGTTGTGCCCACACCCACCTGAAAACTATTCTACCTGTATGCACACACGACCTGTGAACACACGTGCGCACACACACACACACACACACACACACGTGTCTGACAGCATGTGCGCACCTGTGTGTCTGTGCAAACCTCTCAAAACCACCACCTGCTATGTGTGGGTCCAACCACCCTCATGGGACCACAGACTCAGCACTGGCACTATCCCTCAGAAGGATGGAGCCCCCTGAGCTCCGGGATTGCCCATGGAAGTGGGGACCTGGCACCAGCCCAGGCTTTTGGTCACCAGTGACCGCAGTGGTGAGAGGAGTAACAGCACCATCTTCTGCCAATCCCCGGGAGCTGAGACAGGGCTGATCCTGCCCAGTGCTGTACCCACAGCTCCCAGGACCCTGAGTGGGATGATGTCAGCTTCTCCAGGGACACCCAGCTGTCAGTAGGACTCCTGTCCCAGAGCTGGCCTTCACCATAGCAGGGCTCAGCACACTCCAGACACTCTTCCAGAGACTGGAGTACATGGGATGAACAACTTTATTACTGGCATCTCTTTTCAGGTAGCAAATTAAGAACTAGCCCGTGTGCAGGGCTGCCGGTCAGCAGAACAGGGACAGTACAGGGAGCAGGAGGATCAACATGCTACAGGCCTGGGTGGCCAGGAACACACTCGTGTGTTTGGCAGCAGTGTGAGGTGAAAGCCCTCCACCAAGCAGTGAGCTCACACGGGTCTGACCACAGGGGTGCAAGCAGGGTCCACAGCTGGGTTTGGTTGGGGGATCACAGCACTCTCCTGGCAGCCGGGATCCCATGCCGGGAGCCGAGCAGAGTGGCTGTCCCCAGGGGGTCTCACAGCTGGGGGAAGCGTTTTGAGGGGCGAGATCCCATCCTGAGCTAGTACAGACTTTTGGGCACTCGAGGACACTAGGTATGTGCATAGCCAAGAGGCCACGCAGAACGGGGTCTCCATTAAGGCGACAGACGGTGGGTTTCCCCCTTGGGGGGCACTGCCTGGAGGCAACTGTGGGGAAGCGACCCTCTTCCAGCCCCAGGCATCCCCGAGGGCAGATGACACACAGGGGAGCAGGGGGCCCTCCAGCACAGAAGCCAAGCATCCCCCCACTGCCAGGGGGTCTCAGCGCTGATCCTGCCCCGTGCCAGGGTGACGCTGTGTGCTGCCAACCCACATCCGCAGGGATGGAGCCACGGGAGATGCTGCCAGCTGGACACAGCGCTTTGCGCTGCCCGCAGTCCCGGCAGGCTGCCAGAGATATGGGGGACTTAGCGGCCGACCTTTGCAGTGAGTGCTCTGGTCTGGTCCACCCTGTGCCCTGAGGGCAGCATCATCCCCCCTGATGTCTCAGGAGCTGACGAAATCTTTTGGGGCCTGGGGACAGCCAGTTCCAGCTTCTCTCCTGCTGCATGCTGAGGGCACACAGGGGTGTTTGTACACTGCAAGGCCACTCCAGCCCCGAGGGATGGAAAAGCAGGACGTGACTCCGATAGAAAGGAGGGACAGACAGGTAGTAAAGAGAACTGGCGGTCTGTGTTGCTGTGACTGCCGAGGTCCCTCTGTCCTGGCACCCTGTTGGCCTGTGGGGAAAGGACAGAACAATTTGGGGAAGGCACAGGGGATCTCCTGCTGCCTCTGCTAGAACCTGGGCTCGGGGAGGAAGAGAAAAAGGCTGGAAGGAAAGGAGCCAACTGGGCTTGGCAGGGCACCCTGGTGAGATGGGCTCAGCACCCAAAGGTGCTAAAGAAGGCATTGGCTTCCAGGAGCAGGCCCTTGGCGTAGACACGCAGGGTGTAGAAGAGGGTGACGAAGTCCTGAGTGCTGAAGAGAGTGTCAGCCAGGGCGAAGGCGAGTGTGGAGGGGATGAAGCCCCGGCCGTACTCCACCATCCAGGTGCCTGCGCTCCACTGCACTGACGTGGCCTCTCCCGCCTGGTGCATGATGGTGTCCCCTGCCAAAACACACAACCAGCATGGCTCCCAGTGGCTGCTCCACATCACACCCAAATGGGAAACATGGGATTGGGACCTGCAGGGTTGAGCCTTCCAACCCCACCCCAGCTTTGCTCACTTTTCTCTTACTGCCACCCACTGAGATCCTGGGATGTGCCACTGGGGACCCAAACTGCCCTATCCTGAGCTCTTGGCTTCTGTCAGCTCAAAGGAAGGGCTTCTATGACAGCAACTGACTGTGCCCCAAAGGCATGGGTGCAACCTGCAGGGCACCATACTGCTGCACTTACCTGGATAGTAGATCTCACTTCTGGTGGTCCCCTCCTTCCATTGCCGGAATGTCCCAGAGATGATGGTGTCAGAAATATCTGCCCAGTAGCGACCTATGGGAGGACAGACAACACTAGCTCAGCGTCTCCCTGCCAGGGACAGCACAGGAGCCCAGGTCTGAATTATGGAGCAGGCCTCTGGGGGTCAGGACAGCAGCCCCAGTGCCTCAATATACCAAGAAGCGCTGATGGCTCTGGACCCCCACTGTCCACACACCACCAGCCAGGGCTGGTTGGTGTCCTTAAGCCCCATTATTGCCAACTTCTTTGGCATTTGCTCCCTCCTGAAGCACTGGGAGATGAGATGTCTGCCATCGCCTGCCAGCTGGATGCGGAGAGTCCTGGCCACACGGCGTATCACAAACAGGGACCTGCAGATGCTGCAGGACACCATGGGGGCTGGTCCCCACGCAGAGAGTGTTTGCCAGCATCATTCACTCCATACAAGTAGTGAAGCAGTGGGCTCCCTGTGCTGGGCACACAATGGCCAGCTGCACCTGAAAGAGCGGAGTAGGAAGAGCTCAGAGAACTCCCCTGCCCACCAGCCCTGTCCCCCTGCTTACCAGAGTGTCCCCCAGTGTCGACAGCTGTCCCGAAGAGCAGCACGTACTCGGTGAGTGAGGCATGGAGCAGGCACATGGAGCCCATCCACCCGCCTGCATTCACGAACACCCACTGCAGGTCCTCGTCTGGCAGGATGTGGCCCGGGTGCTTCTTTCGCAGCTCCACAATGATCTTGGAGAAAGCCAGCTCATGGTCCAGCCCTGCAGCACCCAGGGTCACTGTAAGTCCCTGGCACAGAAAAAGCTCTTCCGACCACCCCCTCCCCGAATCCCCTGTACAGCTACAGCATCCCAGCACACCCTTGGAGAGGTCTGCCTAGGGACCTCAGTTCCCGTTGACCATCGCCTCCCTGGATGGTGACGGAAGACAAGCAGCACCGAATGCTCCAGTCCTCTGGCCCATTCCAGGTGCTGGGCAATATGGGAGACCCAAGCAAGGTGACAGTGCCCCTGTCCCGGTGACACGCAGCCCCGACCAAACCCCCTGTGCCCTATGGGGACAGCCGTCTTCTGAAGCCCCACGCCTGACCCACCCGGGGCTTCAGCCCCAAACAGGTTGAGTGATGCCGCTGTCCTGGTCCCCATCCCTCCTTTGCTCCAGTCCTATCTTCCACCCCGCTACCCCCGCGTTCCCTGTTGCTGTTCCCCGGTACCGATCCCCTCCCTGTCCCAGTCTTGCTGCGCAGACCCAGCTCCCCGCCCTTCCCTGACCCCAGCCCCATTCCCGCCATGATCCCGGCCCCCCTGTACCGGACTCTCCTCGGACCTTCGTCCCCGCTACGGCTCCCTCCTCCAGCCCAGGCCGGAGCTCCCCGCCACGTCCCCGGCTCCTTTCTCCATCCCCAACCCCATCCCCACCGCCATCCCTCCTCGGCCCCGCTCCCCGCCGCCCCTCCGCGTCCCCCCGGGCGGCGCGTACCCGCGTGGTGCCGGGCGAGCTGTGCGATCTCGGCGGGGGTGAACTCGTACCGCTTGGCCGCCAGCCACCCCCGCAGCCCCTGCAGCACCAGCGCCAGCGCGCCCAGCGCCAGCCCGGCCCGCAGCGCCCGCCGCCCCCACGCCGCGCCCATCCCGCGCTCCGCCGCCCCCGGCACCGGGAGCGGGACCCGGGCCGGGACCGCCCCCGCCGCGGCCACGCCACGCACGGCCCGGGCGGCTGCGCCGGCGCGGCGGGGCGGGGCGGGAGGCTGGAAGGGGCCGGTCCCGCCGGGTTTCCGGGAGTGCGGCGGCATGGAGCCATCGCCGGCGGGGGCGGAGGAGGGGGGTGGCCGCTTCCGCGCTAGCGGTACGGATGGGGCTGCCTTCCCCCATCCCTCCCTCCAGACTCCCGGCGGAGCCCAGCACGACCCTGGGAAGCGGGAGCTGCGGGGATCCTCCCCGTCCAGAGCAGCAGGGCTCCCGGGCTGGGACAGGGACGGAGGGGTGAAGCTGAGGGAGGGCATAAAGCGGAGTGTGGACCGTCTTGCTTGCCGCTTGAGGGGGCGCGGTGGGTGGGGAGCGTGCGCCTCCTTTGCCGGGGGGGTCTGCGCCTGACGGCCCGCTGCTCTCGCTCCCCGCAGAGCACCAGCACGCTCGATACAACCCGCTGCGGGACGACTGGGTGCTGGTGTCGGCCCACCGGGTGAAGCGGCCTTGGCAGGGTCAGCTGGAGAAGCCGCCCCCCGAGGATGTGCCCCGCTGGGACCCCAACAACCCCCTCTGCCCCGGGGCCACCCGGGCCAACGGCGAGGTACCACCAGGGACACAGGGGCCCGGGCTCTCCCTGCCACCCCTTCCTACACTCATCCCGTCTCTCACTCCGGCAGGTGAACCCCCAGTATGAGGGTACTTTCGTCTTCCCAAATGACTTCCCTGCACTGCAGCCTGATGCTCCAGAGCCTGGTAACTTTGGGGAACAGAGCAAGGTGCTTGGGACCCCCAGACTTGGGTCCTGGGGCTGCTGCAGGGTGGCCTGGAGAGGCTTGGGTGCTGGCCCAGCACCTTCTCCCTGCCCACCCTCTGTCCTTCCCCAGATGACAGTGATCACCCCTTGTTTCAAGCTGCCCCAGCCCGGGGTGTGTGGTAAGTACTTCCATGGCTCCAGCGGGTTTGGGACACAATTTGTTGAAAACCTGTGCTGGACTGGGACTGGTCCCCTCATGTGGTACCTATTCTGTACACACCTGCTCAGGTGGGGTCATTCTGGGGGTCTTGTCCCTGTCCCTTGTCCCACTGCACCCAGCAAGGCCTTGCGGGTCTGTGGAGACACCCGTAGTCACGGCTATGCGTGTTTCCTCCACAGCAAGGTGATGTGCTTCCACCCCTGGTCGGACCTGACGCTGCCCCTCATGTCCCTGCCAGAGATCCGGGCTGTCGTCGATGCGTGGGCAGAGCTGGCAACCGAGCTGGGTGCTTCCTACCCCTGGGTGCAGGTGTGGGGCTGGTGGGGGCTGCTCTTTCGTGGGTGGAGATGGGAGGCCAGTGCTGGGTACTCTGACAGCACCTGGCATTAGGACCATCTTAGCTGTGTGTGGGTCTCCTGTCCCTACTTTGTGCCCTGCTGAGCGTTTCCATGTGGCTGTGAGGCTCTGTTCTCCTGTGAGTTGCTTCCCTCTGCTGTGCTGGAGACACCAAGACGACCTGTAGTGGGGGCCCTGTGGTTTGGACCTGCTGGCTGCACCTCTTCCTTCTCTCACAGATCTTCGAGAACAAGGGAGCGATGATGGGCTGCTCCAACCCGCACCCCCACTGTCAGGTGAGGCTGTCCCACCTGTGACCTGGCTAAACTACAAGTCCCTGTGGTGACCCTACTATAAACCCCGAGGGCAGATGTGAACGGCAACCCCCCTGCCCTGGTCCAGAAGCTTTTTGCAATGAGTAATACCCCTGTGTGTGTCCTGTCCCCTCCCCTCCTGGGGACTGGACTGTCCCTTGTGGCTGCCGCATGCAAGACTCTCCACCTGGTGGCAGCAGGGACCTGCAGATGGGCAGCGTGACTAGGGGTGCCCCTGCAAGTGAGGGGTACCTTAGTCCTGTGTCCCAATGTCCCTCCCAGGTGTGGGCCAGCAGCTTCCTCCCGAACGAGGCGCGCCTGGAGGACCGGACCCAGCGCCAGCACCTGAGCCAGCATGGCGTGCCCATGCTGCTGGAGTACGCTGAGCAGGAGGCTCGCCGAAAGGTGAAGGCGTGGATTTTGTCCGTATCCCCTCCCTGGGAGCTGGGTGTGTGCCAGGGTGGGCTCCCCAGCCCCCAGGAGCTGGGTCCTGGGAGTGCCCAGCAGTGCCCTGGGGCATTGGGACTGTGTATGTCCCCATCAAGTGCTGTGTGTAACAACCCCCTGCAGTGCTACAGCCTGGGGACAGAGTGGCTGGACAGCGGCCGGGCAGAAAGGGGCTTGGGGGTGTTGGTCCACGGCCGACTGGACATGAACCAGCAGTGTGCCCAGGGGGCCAAGAAGGCCAATGGCATCCTGGCCTGTATTAGGAATAGTGGAATAGTGTAGCCAGCAGGAGCAGGGAAGTAATTCTTCCCTTGTACTTGGCACTGGTGAAGCCGCACCTTAAATACTGTGTCCAGTATTGGGCCCCCAGTTTAGGAAGGATGTTGAAGTGCTCGAATGCATTTGGAGAAGGGCAGCAAGGCTGGTGAAGGATTTGGGACTCAAGCCCTATGAAGAGCAGCTGAGGGTGTTTAACCTGGAAAAAAGGAGGCTCAGGGGAGACCTTGTCACTCTCCACAACTCCCTGAAAGGAGGTTGTAGTCAGGTGGGGGTTGGTCTCTCCTAGGCAGCCAGGGACAGGACAAGAGGACACAGTCATAAGCTGCACCAGGGGAAGTTTAGGCTGGACGTTAGGAAAAAAATCTTCACTGAAAGAGTGATTGGGCATTGGAGTGGACTGCCCAGGAGGTGGTGGAGTCAAAAAGACTGGATGTGGCACTCAGTGCCATGGTTTAGTTGATAAGGCGATGTTAGGTCATAGATTGGACTTGATGATCTCAAAGGTCTTTTCCAGCCTAGTTGATTCCATGGCTTTGTGCCCTGCAGGAACGGCTGGTGGTGGAGAATGCAGACTGGCTGGTTGTGGTGCCATACTGGGCTACCTGGCCCTACCAGACCCTGCTGCTACCCCGCCGCCACGTCTGCCGCCTCCAGGACCTCAGTGACAGCGAGAGGGACAGTAAGTGGCTCTGAGCCTTGTTGTAACCCATCCCATGTCCTTTGGGCTTGACCTTTGTTAGGGGGCAGCTGTGATGGTGGTGGAAGGCTTATGTCCTTGGGGTGGGGGCTGCCAGGCTTAGCCGAGGAGGGGAATGGCATCCCTGTTTTGTTAGGATGAGAGCTAGTTGTTTGGGCACAACCAGCACTGCTGGTGTCCTTTGGTGATGAAGCACAGGCTGTTCCCTGCTTTTGTGGGGGGCTTCTCCTGCTGCATTGCTTGGGCTCCCTGCATGAGTGGGGAGGGGCAGGAATTACCAAGTGCATCCCTCCTGCCTGTCACTGGTGTCCACCCAGGGAGAGGTGCTGCGGGTGACCCCACTGCACACCTGGCAAGCTGCTGGCCAGCTCGGGGTGTGAATCACTTCACTTTTCTGCAGACCTGGCCTCCATCATGCAGAGGCTGCTCATCAAGTACGACAACCTCTTCGAAGTCTCCTTCCCCTACTCCATGGGCTGGCATGGTGAGTGGTGTGGCTCCACAATCCTCTCATCGCATCCCTGTCCCCTCCCTGCGGCTCACGAGGTGCCTCTATGCCTGGCAGGAGCCCCCACAGGCCCCTACCTGGAGGAGGACTGCAGGCACTGGCAGCTCCATGCCCACTACTACCCGCCGCTGCTGCGCTCTGCCACCGTCCGCAAGTTCATGGTGGGATACGAGATGCTGGCACAGGCGCAGAGGGACCTCACCCCAGAGCAGGTGAGTGCAGCCCAGGGGGATTGGGGGGAACCAGGGGGTTGTGTGCCAGGGTGTGACAGCCCATGGCTGTCCCTTGTGCTGTGCCCTGCAGGCAGCCGAGCGCCTGAGGAGCCTCCCCGAGGTGCACTACAAGAAGAGGGCCAAGGAGGTGTGATGGGAAGCAGCAGAGCATCCAGCCCTTGGATGTGAGTGTGAGGGGGGGATCTTACTGCTCTCCACCACTACCTGAAAGGAGGTCATAGCCAGGTGGGGGTTGGTCTTTTCTCCCAGATAACTAATGATAGGACAAGAGGGAACAGCCTCAAGTTGTGCTAGGTGAGGTTTAGATTGGATATTGGGGAATATTTCTTTGCTGAAAGGGTGCCCAAGGAAGTGGTGGAATCACTTGGAAGTGGTGGAATACTTGGAAGTATTCAAAAAATGTGTAGATGTGGTGCTTAGGGACATGGTTTAGTGGTGGGTTTGATAGTGCTAGTAACAGTAGACATTTAAGTTTGTATCGTTTGGTGTGCTCAGTAAGGCCAGGAGTCAGCTGGGAGTGGTGAGAGCTGAGCTCTGGGAATTCATGTCAGTTGCGAACCCTCTGAGCTCCCAGATTCTCCTGAACCTTGTCACGGCTTGGCTGGTTTTTGGGACTGGTTTGGCCTGTTTGGGGATTCAGGGCCTAATCCCATGGTATCCTCATGTAGGTGATGTTTTTCCTTGTCTCTTTCATCATCCCAGGCTCTGTCTTCTGCCCCCATGGCACGCTCCTATCACCACAAAAGGGCTTGCCCTCATTACCAGTCTGGTCTCACTGGTGGGACTGGAAGTTTTTCTGCCCCATGGAGGGGCACAACCCCCCTGGACAATAAAACCTGGAAGCAAAGTGCCTCTACCTGTGCTCTCGTGGCTCTCAGCCCTAGCTGGGAGGTTTGGGGTCTCTGGTGAAGACCCCCAGCTGCTGGTGGGAGGTAACACTGGGGGCTCATGGGATGATGTGCTGGCAGCCCAGTGCCTCTTGCTCCTGTCCCTGCGCTGCCTCCTCTTCCTCCCTGGGGGGAGCTCTGAGTCTGTCTCTGAGTGCTGCAGGCTTGTGGAGGAGTAGGAAACGGGGAGGAGACATGGACGCAGCCCAAGGCTCAGCCAGCTCCTGGGAGAGGGCTGAGTCCTGGCAAACTTGCTGCGTGGAGGCTGCTGGCTGAGATGCTCAGCCCTGGAGCTGTTCCCCTTCATCCTCTCTGGCTGGGGCTGCTGGGCTGCTGCCCTCGTGCTGCCTGCTACTGAGATGCAGCCAGGGACTGGTTCATCACTTACCTGGGTGCTGCCAGTGAGTCCAGCTCTCCTCCTGATGCTGCTGCCCCCTTCCCTGTGCCCACCCATGGTATGGGATAGTGGCAGCCGGTCCCTGGGCAGAGCTGAGGGATGTTCTATTCGCCTCTGTCTGTACTCTCCTTCAGGAAAGCCCCTGTACAGGGGCTGAAAGGGACTGTACAGGGGTAGGTGATGGGTGGTGATGCCACCACAGCTGGTGTGGGAGGATGCCAAGTACTGTCTACCTTCAGGTCTTCATGAATAGTTTTCATTTGTCACTAATGAGCCATTCTCATTCTCTAATGAGACCCCTCTCCCTGTCAAGTCTGAGAGTGAGCTCCTGGGGGCTACAAATAGCTTGCAAGGAGAGAAACGCTCTCCTCCTATGTCCAAGACAACAGTTCCTGCGGAGGGCTGTGTTCCCTGTGCCCCATCCATGCGTTGCTCCCCCATCCATATCCATGGGGCTGGGACTGACAGGACGAGCCTCCTGGCCTGTGTGAGCTCAGAGCCACTGGCTGTGATGATGAATGTCCTCCTACATGCTGGTCCTACCCTTCTGCCTGATTGCCTCATCCCAGAGCCCACAAACTGACCCTTACCTGACCTCCAGGGCTCCAGGGAGGAGCAGGTGGCTTGAGCATGGAGCCATCACTGTACACAGCATCCCCCACCAGGGCTGCCCAGCTGGGCATCTGGCCTCTTGCAAACTGATTTCTCTCCTCCTGGGACAAGCAGAGCCCGTTTGGTCTCCGCCACCACCCCGATCTCAGCCCTGTCCATCGCAACAAGTGCATCCGCGCCGACTTCCCAACTTCCCCGCTTATTCTCCAGGGTCCTGGGAAAGCGGCAACAAATTGACTTAAGTGTGGCAATGCAGCTCGGGGTAATTAGCCGCCGAAGAGGTTGTAACGAAGCTAGTCATCTCCCTGCACACGCAGTTAGCTCTGATTTAATGGCCCGGCGGCTCCCAGCCCGGGCTGCCGCGCCTCGGCCCGCGGCCGTAAATGAAACTCGCAGTTAAGTCAAGCGGTATTAAACTTTACAGTCGCCGTCTTTAAAAACGGGGCTCTCTCCAATAAATCAGGGCAAGTGGGATTGTAAATATCGAGGCAGGATCCATATTGCTTAATTAAACAGCGCCTAATGAACAGCCTGTTTGTTGTGTTGTGATTTAGGATAGAGGCTGGGGAGGCAGTGCATGCTGAGGAGGGCTGGTGCCCGTGCCAGGGTGCCCTCTGCTGCAGGTACCAGCTGTTCCAGTTTACCTGCTGCTAAAAAAATCTCAGAGATGGCCTGAGATTTTTTGATTTTTTTTTTTTTAATTAAAACAAAATCCCCTCCTGAAATCTGAAACAGGGTGAAAGCAGCAGTTAGAGGAAGAGGACCGGGTACAGCCAGGTTGTCCTGGTTGACCCTGGTTGTACTGAGCTCCCCACTTCCTCACAACAGATCCAGTCTCCCCTTGCCCTCACATTTTTACCTTGTGCAAGGGAGTGTGAAAGGCTGGAAGGGAGCAATGAGCCTTCCCCATGGCACAGGGAGGGATCAGGCTGGTGCAGATGGAGCTTCTGGGGCTGGAAAGGCATTGCAGTTCACAGGAACTGTCACTGGTGTGCTGTAAAGCCCCAAAGCCTTTTATATTTTGGTGGTTGCTGTTGTAATTAAAAAGTGATTTATTTCAGAGAGATTAAAAAAGTCTAGCTGGTGAGGGGTGATGGAGTGGAGGGCCTGTGGGGTACCCAGCTGTTGTTCTTGACCTGGGAGCATCAAAGGGAAACTGAGGCCCGTGGGGATTCCCCATAAGGATGTTTCTCGATACTGTTTCATTTCTGCCGGGAGCTGTCAGAAATCCTGGGAAAAGTATCTCTGTGACTGGGTCATCCTTGTCCTGAGTCTCCATCTCCCAGCATGAGGGCAGATACATCCTCTGCAATCCCTGCTCTGGAAGAGTGAACAGGACAGGCGGTGGGGAGAGTGAGAAGAACTCAAGCATGGAATTAATGAATTAAAATCCATCAGGGTCCCGTGGAGGTGTTTGCACCCTCTGTGGTGCATGAATGGGTCTGTGAGGGATTAGGAAAGGGACAGAGTGCTGCTGGCGCCAGGCTGGCACATCCTGTGCTCTGCAAGGAGCAAGGGATACACCCAGTGGGAGATGTAGAGATGCTTGAGGGGGTATGGCCAGGAATTTATTTTCACTTCCATCCCATTTTCTAATGCCACTGAAAGAAATGGATCAATCTACCAAGGGATGTGGCTTCCCCAAAGCTCCTGGGACTTTGTATCTACTGAAACAAGCCAGTGTTCTTGCCTGGGTTGTAGCAGTGGCTGTGTCCATCATCGTGCCTGTGCTGCATGTTTGGGAAGCCCAGAGCACCCCCAGCTCTGACACTGACTCCTTCTGTGGCTACGAGTGAGCCCTGGGATTCCAGGCTGGGACGCTGCCCTGGTGGACAGAGACCTTTGGGATGAGCACTTCATGGCAGGGGGCAACTACTGGAGGCATGTTCATCACCTTGGACTGAGTGTCCATGTCCTTGGCACCTGCCAAAGGCTGCAGAGCTGCAGCCAAGCTGCGGATCCCGAGGCCCCAATCCTGCCCACCCCTCTTCCTCTTCCCCCTCCCTTCCAGTGCAGGTGACACAGTAAAATATTGAGCAAAGGAAGTTAATCTGTGACCAGTGTGCTTTAATCAGAAAGAAAAGTTATGAGTCGAGGCCTGCTGGCTGCTGCCATGCTGCAGTTTTACTGTCCTTTCTGGTACCAGGTTAATGGCTGTCATTCCATTCCAGTTTTACTATTGGATTTGCCCTTATTGTGGAGTTTCTCCTTGTCTGCTGCTGCCTGTGACTGAGTAGGGGTTTGGGCAATGGAATAAGGAAGAAATTAGTAAATTTTTAGGGAGTAGGAGGGGAAGGACAAAAGGAAGAAATGGAGGAAAGGAGAGAGAAAGGAAGGAAAGGAGGGTGGGAAACTGGAAGGGGGAGAAGGCTAATTCCTTCCCATTTCTATTGAAAAGACATCATCAGGCACTTACAATGAAAACAATTAATAATTTTAAGCAGATGCTAAACCCTTTGGTGCCCTGAAGCAGGCGGGCTCCATGCAGTGGGGAGATTTTGTGTGCCAGGAGAATGGAAGTCAGAACCCAGATCCCTTTTAGATCTTGTCTTAGCTGGCCATGCAGGAGCAGCTGGGGCAGCAAACAGCACCCAGTTTGTCCTGGGCCATATGGTGCATCTTCCCTGGGTTTGGCAGCTTCCTTGACAGGGACTTTCCAAAGGGTTCAGGCCAGCAGGAAACAATTTTGGAGGTGGCTTGCTCATGTTTCAGACAGCTTGTGTTTTTTCCTCTCCTGATGGTCACTGACTCCTTCCAACAAGGCATTGTCAGAGCCCTTGAGGACCATGAGTTGTGGGATGGCTGCTGGTCCCAGCTGGACACAATGGGATGTCTGGATGCTGCCTAGCAAGCTTTGCATGGACTTTAGGATGGTAGCCCCAAGGGTGGAATATAGTTGTTTAATCATCTGATAATGGAGGTAATTAAACACTGTCACGTTGCAACATCCATGTGGTCACTAAGCACTGGCTCCCCAAATTTCCTGTGTGCCTGGTGTTGGGGAGGTACCTTGGGGCTTCAGCTCTTGGCAGTGGGGACCTGTCATTGCATGTGGTTTGAGCCTTTCCCATCCTGGGACCCCATCCCAGAGTCAGTGGCCTCTGTTTAGAGCAAGAGAAACAACAGGAGGATCCAGATTCCAGCTGGATTAAACCCAAACAGAACTGTCTGGGGAGGGAGGGGAGCAGGTGTGGGTGGGAGAGCAGGGGACTGGTCTGGGATAGGGGCAGCCGAAAGGAAGGTAATCTTTGACTGCAAAAGGGAATTACCCACCAGCAGTGGAGATGCTGGGAGAAGGCCGGAGCCCTTGCAGCGCCCAGGATCTGGCATGGCTGAGACTGGGCACCCTGGCTGTGTCTGGCACACCCCTGCTGCTGGAGCCAGCTGTGAGAGCTCACAAACATCTGTGCCTGCCCTGTGGGGAGGGATCTCCCTTTGTCCTGATGTTTCAGAGAAGAAATCTCTACATATTTGCCAATTATCATGAGTGATGCTGAGAAGTCTGCTACAAAGCCCCAGGAACAGCAAGACATTGCAATGCCAGCATGGATCCGGGGTGGAAAATCATCCCCTGGGGTGTGCAGGGGCGTGAGGTGACTCCTGGCAGAAGCAGAGCCCTTGGGAGAGAGGAGGAAGTAGAGAGATACTAATTAGATGCTAATAAGCAAGTAATTAGTAGGTCTCCAGCCCTCCTGGTGCCCCTGGGGCTCCCTTGCCCAGCTCCGAGCCAAACCACCTGCTTCAATGTACCTATGGTGGTTTGAGCCCCACAGGATATGGCTGGAGCAGGGATGAACCAGCTGCTGCTCCCCACGCACACTGACAGGCTCAACCACAACAAAATGTCCTCATAAATCGCCCTCATGAAACAGAACTCGACAAATAAAAGCTAAAAGTCCATTTGCAGCCTGTTTGCTTTTAGTGTTTAATCCCTCACTTATTTTGCCTGCATTTGTCTCTGTCTCAGCTGCTCCACTCCCTCATGGCTTCATGCTTGGGCAGGGAGACAGGGCTCCTGGGCTGCCTGTGCTGCCCCTGCGGAAAAGGTGCTGCCCCTGCCTCGTGCCTCAGTTTCCCCATGGCTCAAACAGGATCAGTTGCACAGAGGCCAGACCCCATCAGCTGAGCAGGTTAGTGGGAGCCCCCATGACAGCCCTGCAGATGCCTCTGGGCTTTTATAGGATCCTTGGGACACCCTCAGTGGGACACCCTTGCAGTTCCTCTGGCTGGGATGGCTCTGTCCCATCTGTCCCAGGTCTTGCAGATCTATGGAAGAAGGTTTTCCAGCCCTGGGACTGACTGCTGCCCCAAAACAGTGCTGTGCAATGAGCCCCTGGGTTAGTGCACCCAAACTGCTGGCTTCATATTTAATTCACACAATTAAAAAAATATTTATCTTTGATATAATTTTTAAAATTAAATATTTAATTCTCACACAGGCAAGAAACAGAGTGAGAGTGAAGCCAGGATGGGTCCCCAGGATGCCAGCTTGCTTTTTAACCCTTCCCATCCTGCTTTCAAATCCCTCTTGGTATCAGAGATGCTCAAAAAGCATCTGTCTGGTTCCAGCTGCTTCCAATGCGCTTCAGTAACAGCAGGACCCTGTTCCATCACAGCCCGTTAGGTCACCTCAGAAGTAGCAGGTCCATTGACACAGGAGAAAAGGAATGACCCCCAGCCTCTGCTGGGGTGTAAAATTCCCTCCGCCCTGGAAAGGACTAGCCGACACATCAGGAACTTGGAATGATTATGATAAAACCTGTGGGACACCAAGGGCATCACTATGATTTGTGCTGTCTAAATGTTAATCAGAATAATAAAGCCTATTGAGACAGCTGTTTTAAAAGGCTGTGATGTTGGAGTAAAAATTCCAATAAAACTCTATTAGCCCTTCCTCGTTACACTAATGGTGCCTGCTGCTAAAAGCCCCCTGCTATAGACACCCGTATTAATGGGCTTATTACAGGAAATAAAATCTGAGGCTGAACATTACAGTGAAGCCTGATTAATTCAGCAAGGTAATCTTTTTTTTCTTCCCCCTCCTCTCTGCCTGTTCTTTTTCTTCCCCTCTTTATTTAATGAATGTACTTCTTGAACTGCCAACTTTTGAGCTTTTCATGGAGTTTGGGGATGATTTTAAACTGATCTCGTTCACAAAGAGATGAATCTTTGCACCAGCTCCTGGTGCAAATGGGGGGGAAGGCTTCTCAGATATCTCTATCAAACCAGAGAAGAGGAAAAGCAGCCAGGCTAGGAGTGAAGAGGTTAGATAGGGGGAAACAATGGGTATCCCAGGGATATCCACCTGAAGTGTTGGCTTGTGGGCTGGAACAGCTCATTGCTTGTCACCAGGCAGGTGCACATGACATTGGCCAAGATGAAGCTGCTGGGGGCAAGCAGCATCTGCCCTTAGCCTTTCCGTCCCTTCTTGTCCTGATTTATCCTCTTTTGCTGTCACCTCTGTCCCTGCAGGAGGGTCTGTCTGGGTCTCGGGTTTGCAGGTGCCATCCCAAACCCGGTGTGGTATCACCTGGCGAGGCTGGCACCCTGGGCTCATGCTGAGAGGCAGAAACACTCTGACAGACACACCACTATTCATTCAGGCTATAAATAACTCCCATAAAAATCCTCTTCTTAGCCTTTTGTGTTCAGCCAAACCCTGCCAATGGGAAAGGAGACGGCATCTATTTTATGGGCGGCTGGAAGCCGGCTTTGCATTTTTCTGGCTCACGTAATCCCACAGGTACCCTCGTTTCTTTTCTTTTTTAACAGACTTTTGATTCACATTCCTCCCAGCCAAGTTTAATTATGGCTTCGGCTTCCGCTGCCCAGGGAGGGGAAGGCAAGAAGGCAGCTCTGCTGGCCTGTGCAAAGACAGGGAACATGGGGCAAGAAGGAGGGAGTGAAAGGGGAGAGCAGGAGGGAAGGAGGAAAGAGAGGAGGGAAAGCGGGAAGGAGCAGACCAAGTGTAAAGAAGGAGGAAAGAGGAAAATGCGAAGGAAAAAAAGGAAGGAAAGTGGAGCTCTGGTCTGCGCCCATCCTGGGGCATCCAGGTCCCAGACTGCGTAACAACTGCATTTACTGAATTTTTAATTAACCACAGAAGAAGCTGTGGACACTGTGAGCCCTTTTGGAGTAGTCTGGACATACTGGGTGATGAGCTTTCAAAGTCTGGAATTCCGTGATCTTAACTTCACATGGGTATGTTGCAGTCATACATGGGGTCAGCATGCTACAGGCTGGTAATGATTTAGCTATAATGTAGGGAAGTTGAATTGCACTGGAAAGAAGAAGATGGTGGGATGGCACAGACCCTGCCAAGCAATCCTCAGGGGTCTGCAGATGGGGCTGGAGTTGAAGTTTCCCTCTGTGGCCTCCTTACCCTGGGAAATATGGTGTTCTTGGACTGGGGGTGGCTGGAGATTTTTTCCCTACCCTGCCTGTGCCGTCCATCCCTGTCAAGGCAAACACCCCATTAACAGCAGGGATCTCCCCTCCCCCACACAATAACACAGCCAATGCTCACTTACTTAGGTGTCCACCCTAAAAAAAGAGTGCCTTCAATGTCATTAGTCCCTCAGACCTGGGTGAATAGGTTCTTGCTCCAATCTCCTCACCAGCACACCCTTATCAGTTCCATCTGGCAGTGAAGGTGAGGATCAGCATGGGAAACCCTGTGATGAGGGAGAACACTCTGGGGAGTGGGAAGAGGGGACAAAAGCATACAGAAGGAAGGGAAAAAAGAAGATGAAAAAATCAATTTAGTTACAATAAAGCCTCTTACAGTATTAACTGCTAATCCACAAATACACAAACACACAGAGGGAGTCCTTGGAATAAAGGCATTTAATTAAGCTATTTGCTTGAAGCTGGCTCTGAAAGGTCTGGCATGATGGAGGAACAGGCACAGCAGGACCCTTGTGGGAGATGCTTGCCAGGACCACTGGTGACCTTCCCCCTTGGTTCAAGGCCATGGAGCAGTGCTGTCCCCTCCATGGGGACACGGCCCACCCTCCAACCACATCTGGATCTCTCTGGGCTTCTCTTCGCTGGTTGAGGAGAATATCTCCTCGCCCCCCATGGATGCTGAGAAGCTGACTTTTCATGATGTTTCCCATCCAGCTGGGGTGTGAACTGTTGGCATCACAGGGCCATTTGCTCTTTCCTCCTCTCTTTTTCCTCGAAGGGAGGGGGCTGCTGTCGGGGGGGGTTTATAACTCTTCTTTCCTTTCATTTGATCTGCCAGCGGGCTCAGCAGGGGGAAGACCCTGCCTCGGCAGGCTGCCCACAAGATAAAAGGCAGAGAGGGCCAAGCCAAGACATTTCTTCCACTGTTCCCCCCACCCCTTCGCCCCTTCCTCTATCCCCCCGGTTTTCTTGGCAAAGGACGAAACAGGGAAATGAGCGTACTCCTTTCAAAGCCCTTCTTCTTTCAATATTGAACCGGGCCTGGATTCCCTTCTGGATGCCTGATTGCTGGCATTCCTGCTCCCCACGCAGCCTAAACTGTAACAGCTGAGGGCTGGGGATGCAGTCGGAGGAGTGCGAGCATGTGTGGGGAAGCTGTAAGGGAAACACCAGCCCTATTTCCCATCCCAGTATCGGGACTATGCTGCATCCCATAGACACCGGGCCCCTTGGGGGTCCCTCGGCTCCATTGCCACCTTCGGCCTCTGAAGCTCTGCTGCTCTGATGTGTCACGAGTTGTGGGGTCTCTGCTCCTGGCAAGCTCATGGGTTGTAAGATGTTTGGCAGTGTCACTGTGTCCTGCAAAGCCTGTGCTAGGATGGGTCATGGGAACCAGCTCCACTGTCCTGGGATTCTTGTTAAACTTGGGAATCCTCTCCTGCCCTGAACTGGGATGAAAGCCACCCCAGGGAACCTGGCAGAATGCAGCCCAACTCCCACTTGCTGCGTTGGACTCAGTGGAGTGTTTCATTTTAACTTTTTCCAGACATTTTCTTTTGATTTCACCCTTTTCTATTTGACTTTTTTTTTTTTTTTTTTTTTTTTAAGGAAGATAACAATCTTGCATTTCCAAATGAAATCATTTGGCACCTGGGTGGGGTGAGGGAGGAAAGATTTACTTTTCAGTTAAAGCTGTTGAAACAGAATAGCTAAAATGTTGCCTTTTTTTTTTTTTTTTTTTCTTTCTTCCCCAGAAGGTTTTTGGAAAGAGAAATTTGTTTGAAGTGACCTTTTCTTAGGAACTGTTTTGATGAACTGGTATTTTCTGGATGAAAAAGTGTTTCTGCCTAAAGTGCTTGGCACTTCCCAAAGGAAAAGGCAGGAGCAGAAGGGCCATGTCAGCTGCAGAGGGAGAGGACTTGGTTTTGGGATTTCTCTGGAGGTCTGGGGAGGATGCCTGGGGTGGTGTGGCAAATTTGGTGCCAGAAGCTGGGGCATAATGACCAAGGTGGCGGGGGCAGCTCTGTTGTGGTGGCTCTCTGGGGCTGCTGATGAGGGGAGTCCAGTGCTGCAAGGCAGCAAGGAAGGGGAGGTAAGATGGGACAGCCTGGATCTCCACCACAGCACTCCCCAGTTTCTCCTTATCAACCGTTTAGCACCTCTCATGCCTTTATCACACTCTGTGTAGCTTCCCAAGAAAGGAGGGCAGCCCACTGTAAACCTTTAATTAGCAACCACTTCTAGTTATGCTTGAGGGCCTTTGAGGCAGGAGGATTTGGATTTGTGAAGGCACAGCAGGGATGGAGAGCTGCTGGGTGTGATCCACAGTGCTCTTCCTGGGAGAGTCTCACACTGGCACGTTCCCCAGACCCAAATTCTGGCAGTGCACATTCACTGGGGCTGGAGAAAAGCAGTGTGCCTCTGCTGTGGCATGATCCTGCCTTACATCTGGGGTTGCAAAAAGATTTTCAGCTCCAACAGCCCAAGGAGTGAGCTGGACATCCCATGGGGCAGCACCCAGGTACTCTGCAGAGCTGCTGCCCCCATCCAGGGGCCAACGTGGTCAGTGCAGCCCACATACTCTCCACTCCCAGGAGGGTTACATCCCTCCTGCATCCCATGTGCATATGTGATGGGTGGGATGCCCCAGGAGAGAGTCTATCGGCAGTTGTTCCCCTTCTTTAATCCCATTTGGATGTCCTCGTTTGCTGCTTTCCTGCACATCTCGTGTGGCATGTCGATTTGCTATTGCTCTGGTTTATTAATCAGAGTGTCAGGCAGGGGCAGATCAAATGGCTTACAAGAGCCTAAGTACGTTACAGCAACGCTATTATCTCTCTCCACTAAAATTCGTAATCTCCATGAAAAATTAGAGCAAGCTGCTCTGACAAGCCCCATTCTCCTTATGCCCCACGAGCAGGACCCTAATTATTTTACCTTTCTTTAACTCTTTATTAATCCCATCCTCCACCAGCTGCCTGTTATTTTGCCTGGGATTCATGCATTAACAAAAGAGATTGGCTTCACACATGCTTTTAAACCCCTGGTGCTCGCAGACTGCCAGTGTGAGACTGCTCTACTTGCATTGAGATACCTGCCAGAGAGGTAGGCAGCTGCTTTTGTGGGGTCTCTTATGCTTTTTGGGGTGGTCTTGCCTGGCAGGGTGGCAGCGTCTGAGGCTCCTTCCCGAGGCACCCAGCAGGTGGTGGTGATGTATAGGTAGTTCCTCACAGCCTTTTCTTATCGGAGGATTTAAATGTTTTATTCAGCTGCAGGTTGATATTATCTATCTCTCGGGCTTCCAGCGGGGGCTCACCGCATCATAAGACTTTCTTTTCATATTTGCCAGGCTGGACACAGGCAGGGTTTGGTTCTTGTTCCCCGTTTTGTTCTCTCCAGACTGTGCCAGGTGCAGACTTTCATACGGATGGAAAACAAGCAAAACCTCTTATCACTCCTGCAAGTCTAGTTGACACAGTCTTTCCACTCTTTGACTGCATTTAATACCTTTTATTTCACATCTTTCAGCACTTTATAATAGGACCAAACCAATATAATATCTGTAAAAACTCCTGTTTTGAAGGGGTGGTGTCTGGAGGGAGAGAAGTGATCGGCCTGGGACAGGGATGATGCTGTGGGTGTACCTGGGCACAGAGAAACATGGATGGACTGGGAAGCTGGGGTGCTCTTGTCCACTCTCAGGGGGTGAGAAGCAGTGCCATGGTTGTCACCCAGTCCTTTCTAGATGGCTATTGGGCCAGCTATTGGCCTGTGAGGAAGGCACTGGGACAGATCCTGGGAAAACTCACTGGTTCTCCTGAGAGCTGCAGCTGAGCTGAACCAGAGGAACACACTGGGGCTGGAAGTGGAGAAATCAGGAATGTGCCTGCCCAAAATCTTTGGCCAGGATGTCCAGAGGAGGGGCAGAGGGGAGCAGAGGGCATACAGACTGGAGCCTGTCTGGGTGTTGGTGAAAGGCTGGGACTGCAAGGGCTGGGTCCAGCTTGGCACTGCTGGGTTTGCAGCCCCATTTCATCCCAGGGATGCTCAGTCTCCCAGCTGCACCCCCTGGGCATCAGTACAGAACAACTGAGGGGCACAGTGCTCCATCTCACTGCCCTTCAGCATGGAAATACCCACAGGTACCAAGGGAATTTTTAATTCTAGGAGCCACCTACTTCCCTAGAGAGGCCACAGATGTTCTCAAATTCTCTGTCCTGAATGACTGAGCCCAATGCCACTGCTTTGGATGGGAAGTAACTGGTTCCTCTTTGCTTTTTCCTTTCTGCCACACTTATGTCCAGGTGTTTAACTCTGATCTTGGATCGATTTAAACTTATCCATTTTTTCTATGACAAGGGCCTCTGAGATGATGAAAAATTGACATGGTGTAATAGCAGAGAAATGTCTCTGGATCTGCAGCCAATCTCTCCTGCAGCGTAGAAATGAAGCCCTCCAAACACTACAGAACATCTGAGAAAATTCAATAGTTTCTCATTTTTATATAGGTATATATATGTATGTGTATGTACATGTGCATAGCTCCGTAATACTCATATTAATATTCTCCACCCATTTCATTGCAGCACCTGGCCATCAGAAATGCGGCTCCTAATGCCATGGGCTAATGGGATATGTTTTTATTTGTCCTTGTTATAAAATAGGTACCTCCGTATTAACTTTGCAGGGCATTATATTGATGTAGGGCAGTAAACTTTATGGCAGATTTCACAACCCTGTTAAGTGCATCATCTTAGGCTGTAATGTCTATCTGGGAAGACAAGTGAAACCCTTGCCAGCAATACATGCCTGGGAAGGTGGTGTGAAGCTGGGGGAGGAGAGGAGAAGTGATGCTGATACCTGCAGGATCCCGGAGTGTGCATGAGGCTCTCCAGATCCCAGGAAAAGGGGTTTGCTCGCTGTTCTTTGGCTGCTCACAAAGTCTCTGTGAGCAGTGCCTGTGCCAGCAGTGATTGCATCCCTTGGGGTTCTGGCTGGCTGCTCCAGAGGCTGTTTGCTCTCCTGTGCCTCCGCCTTCCACATCCCCAGTAAATCTGACGCTATGCGCACTGTGGCCGCTGGTCACAGATAACTGCTTAGCTTAAATCCTGCTTGAATTCCCTTGGCTTATCTGCTAAATGGGATCTCGGTTATAAATAGAGTCCTGCAGACATGAAGGTCTATTTGGGCAGGGGCTTGTTTGGCAAGGAGTTTTACACAAGTTTGAGCAAATTGCTGGGGAGAAGCTGAGAGATAATAACAAGGAAAATGATATTAAACTGGCTTCTCTGCTTCCTCCTTATCCCTTAGCTGTTAGCAACTCACCAGGAGAGCACAGCTCTCAAGCAGACAAGGCAACACGGATCTCCACAACCCCAGTCCAGCAACTGCAGCTGTGAAATGCTGTCTCAAAGCCAGGAAAAGGAGAGAAAGTTGTGTCCCCATGAAAGTTGTGTGATATGTGTCCCCATGGCTGCCCTTGGAGTGGGATGCATCTGTGCAGGGTGAAGATGAGCTCCATGCCCGTTGAGGCACAGAAGCTGCAGGGGTGCTGGCCCTCCTCCCCCAGCTCTTAGTGGCTGGCTGCCATCACTGTCAGCTAATTGGAATGCTGATAATTATTAGTGTTTCATGATTTAATTTTCTCCTCATTACAGTCTCTGCCTCAGCCTTACTGGCACTGAGAGCATCTCTACAGAAGACCATAGGAGATGGAGGGGGTGATCCACACCCTTGCAGGACGTTGGTGAAACCAGATCAGATGCAAAATGTGCCTGGGGGGACCAGGTCAAAACCCCATAGCTTTGGGACACAGTGAAGACCAGACTGGGCAGTGGGTTAGCAAGGCTGGGCCTGCAACAAGTCAGAAGAATCCTAATTCTTCTGGAAGGCTCTGGGTGATGAAAAGTCAACCATCTGGGGAGGGGTGTGTGCAGGAGAAAAGCTTTGTTGGTGTGTGCATCAAGCATTGCACAGCAACTCAGAGTGTTACAGGTGAAAAACAGCCAACTAATTAATTTACTTGGGTTAGCATAGGATAAATGTTGTGTGGGGAGATCAGTCTGCTGAACAGGATGGTTGGTCAGTGTCTGGTGGTAATGGGAGTCTCCATCACAACAGTTCTTGCTGTTGTGTCTTCAGCTGGGCCAGGAAACTCTGCCAAACTTTATCTTGCTCAGTTTTTACAGCCTAGCTGGCCATGATCCTACCTGAGCCCCCAGAGCATGCATAATTCAGTACCACTGACACCTCAAGTACATCAAGAACATCTCTTAAATCCCTTAACTGCATACAGAGGACAATCCTACATGACCATTCCTACGGATGACCTACAAACCTCGTCTCAACACAGGGAGGTCACTGCTGCAGCAAGGATGCTTTAAGACTTTCCTCCCAGGGTGGAGATCATCCCTTTCAGGTACACAGATAGAGCAGGACCATCTGAAATTCCCACCTGGAAAGCTTCTGTAAGAATTAGTCAGATACTTAATTGTGAGGTTGCTATGAGGTTTTTGCATCAAGTATGAATTTTTGGGACTTCTATCCTTTTGCTTGCAAAGCTTTTTAATTTCTTTCCCTTGTCTGGTGGGCAAACCCTGTTACAGTGTGGATAAAAACCCCATCAAGGAAAATTCAGGTTTTCCTGACTCTTAGAGCCTTGGGGTGCTGCAGGGAAAGGACATTTGAGCACACATTGCTGGTTGGAATTCGGCACCAAGACCCTTCCCTGTGCACAGTCCAGGACTGGGTTGCCAAATAAGCTTTGGTTTGGGCCAGATTTTCCCCAAGGGCAGAGAGAGGGGTAGGTAGGGTGGCAGAGAACCTTGGAGTAACCTCTGTCTGGGTCACTGCAAGCCCAGATTGATGCCAGCGCCACCTGGCACCGGGCTTGAACCAGGAGCATGGTGTGGTACAAATGGGAAACGAGAGACGCGGCCTGACAGAGGGCAATTTGGGTAAAACAACATCAGGAGTGTCAAAATAGATTTGTTTCCAATATAGAAAACACCTCCCCAGGGAGCATGAGGGAGACTTAGGAGTTGTTAGTTTTGGACGAGACAGGCAGTGAATTTGATCTGCGAACAAAGGGGAGCTGGCAAAGCTGACAGCTTTTGCTCTGATTGCTTTGCTTCCTCTGTGCCGGACTATGTCTCTTTTTTTTTTTTCTTTTATCCTTTAATACTTTTTTTCCCTTTTAATTTATTGAAATGCTCTGGATCTCAATTCCCTTTCTTTGCTCTTTACTTCTTATTGCTTTGGCTGAAACTTTAAATCCCCAGTATGACTGGGATCAGGGCAAGAATAAAAATATCCCATGGAAAAACAAACCAGCCCAAGGACATGAAAACAAGCTGCAGTGCTTCTGATGTTCAGTTTTGGTAGCAGAGGGTGGGTGTCTCTTGGGAGCAGGACAGGGACATGGGGATGGAGGGCTGTGGCGAATCCCTGCACAGCAGAGTGGTCAAAGTGAATTGGTGGGCTGCACTCTGACTCCTAAGGATCAGAGTCTGCTAAAATCATCTGCCTGACTTGAAGGGTAGGATAAAAAAGAAATCTCCCTGCCAAGGGGTGAGGCTGGAGGCTTTTCCTGAAGCTAAGAAAGTGCCAAGAAGGAAGCCTTGCCTTGTGAAATGTCCTCTGAGAACTGAAGGCACATTGAGAAATAGCTGCCAGGCCACCTCCTTGCCTGATCCTGTTTTTTCAGAAACAAAAATCCTTTTTCACAGGGGTAAACTGAGGCCCAGGGCAATGATGTGGTATCAGTAAGTGGGAAAGGCTTGGAGCAGCACCCCACATTCCTGGGCATCAGCTGTTTTCCCTCTGCGCAGACAGCTTGTGTAGTCAATGTGTCACGTTACTCTCCTTTCATCAGCCTGAAATTACCATTTGTAAAAAGGGGAAAGAAATCCAAATCTTCAAGAAGCCACTCAGGCTGCTATCTGAGGCTTGTTTCTTTTTTCGTTGGTTTGGGGGGTTTTTTTGGTTGGCTTTTTTTTTTTTTAATAAATCAAAAGAACAGATGTTTCTTTTTGATATTAAATGCTCTGCAGGGTTGGATCCTGCTCTTGCTTCCAGCACTGTGTATCTGGAGTGAAGCAGCAGTTCCTCCAGTGGGGAGAGGTGCTTCTCTGCAGTGCCTGACCCCTGGAACTTTTGGGAAAGGGGCTTTCCCCTCCTTGTGTCACCTTGCTATCGATGACATTAGTAACAGATGCATTTACAGCCTACCTACTGTGGAATGGCTCCTGGTTGCTGTTGTGTCCTACCTCAAAACAGGGCAGGTTTAGTTTTTCTGCAGCCTCCTCATTGCTCAGCTTCTCTTTCAGTGGTGCTTTTCTAGCACCCTCCATGGCTGCCACTCAAAGACACCCAGGGTGGACCACTGCAGCTCATCTCATGGATTTCCTGGGGAAAACCATTTCCCAATGGGATCCCACAGTCCTGCTTAATCTTAACCTTTCTGTCAGTGTTGGCAGGTGCATACCAACCTCCTGCAGCACCTTGAGTGCAGGGATTGGTCTGGAAGATGTTTTCCTGCAGCAGTTGGGCTGTTGTTGCTTGTCCTGACCCTTCTTGCATTTCTACTCCAAAAGAAATGGTGAGTAACTATTTGCCCTGCCAGTGACCTTGAAGCACAGAGCCAGGGGCTTGTGTTCAGATGAAACCTCCTGCACACCCTGCATGGACGTGGTCTGCTGTCAGGGTCTGATTCTGCCAGCTGCGGTCTCTGGTCTGTGTCACAGTTGGATTTAGCTCCTGGTAAACAGGCTGAGAAAGCTGGAGCTCAAATGATGTGGAAGGTGGGATCCTCAGGGCTAAAGTTTGTCATTGCTTTCTCCAAAACAGGTGACTCTTGACAGATCCTCGTGGAATCTGCTCTCAACGTATTCGAGCTGAGACTCAGGAAGGAGCTCAGCAATGCACAGTGCTGAACTTCACCATCATCATCCTCATCCTCAGGTTGGCAATGGGGCTCAGCAAGGCCAGGAGCTGCAGCACATGGACAGATGCCTGGTGGAGGGAACAGTCTCCCCAGGGTTCCCTGCATTGAATAGAGGGTAGATCCACCCCAGAAATGCCTCATCCTGGGGCCAAGAGAGTGAACTTCATGATCCCCCTGCTTCTTTTGAGAAGCAGCATCTCAGGGGTGTCTGTTTCGTTTTTACCAATTTAAACACCTAATCTGAAAGAGAAGAACCCTAATTTGAGAGGGATGTACTGGCCTGGAAAGTGCATGAGCACTGTTCCTGACCACGCTGCAGCAATGATCTCCACGCCTCCAGCACCACAGATGTCCTGACAAAGCCCAAGCTGCTCTGTGAGGATGGTGGCCACTTTTCAGAAAAGGTTATGGACTCCCTGATCAATAGCTGAAGACTCTCACTGCTGTCACTGCTTAGGGCTGAGGAATGGGGGCTGTGGCTGGTTAGGTACAGAAAAGAGCTCTGGACTTCATCAGAAGCATTTAAAATGTCAGATTGTCTTTAATCATGAAAATACAAAAGCAAGAATCTAGTCTGACCGCTTGGCTGTGCTGAAATAATAGCTCATTTAGAAGGTGGAATTTAAGCCTAAAAGCTAACATTTTTGGTGCGTATTTATAACAGGCAGGCACAGGGAACCTATCTACACTGTGTTTAATTTCTTTCACAAGCTTCTTTGATCCAGGCGTTACTATCCAGGCAAAACTGGCACAAGTTCCTTCGGAGGCATGACCAACCATGCTGCTGTGAGCTGCCCAGCACTGCAACTGAGAGTGGATTCATTTTAATTGAGTGTTTGGGCTAGCTGCACCAGCCAGAAATCTTGCTTCAGCTTGTCACCATGAGCTCATTACCTCCAAAATCCAAAGCCTTGCCTACCTCATGGGGATGGAAAAATGGGGCACTTGCCAGGTGCCTGCAGCAGGTCTCAGCTACAGCGTGTTGGGTGATGTACAGGATGATGCTGGGATGGGGTGGGGGGGCACCCAGTTTGACTGGGATGGAGCCAGGGAGGTATTTTTGCAGCCTCTTGAATGCCCATGGTATCCCTGAAGACAAGGGGATGGATTATGGGTTTCCAGCATTTTATCACTCTGTCTGCCCCAGGGCAAGCAGGAGGACCATGAGCCCTGGGAAAATCAGGCATCGCTTTCCTTTGAAGGTGGGGAAGATGACTGCTGGTCCTGCTCCAAGCTCCTCCTGCACTGGCCTTCAGGATACAGTTATTTTTGCAGAGAAGGGTGGCCCATTTTGAACACATCAGAGCCAAGCTGGACCACAGATCCATCTGGCAGGGAAGATAAACACACTGCCTGGGCTTCTCCACTAGCTCATGCCTAGCACATGCCCAGTAAAGCCTTCTCCCTCTCCCAAATGATATTTCAGCCCACCACAAGCTCTGGGATTGCTGGAGCATGGCAAGTTCAGCTGCTGACCACTCCTTGTACTAAGAGGCAGTGAAGAATGTATTTATTCCCTCTGAACCTTCTCCATGCGTTTAAGGACTATTATCCTCCCTGGCTGTACACAATCTCTTTTCCAGGCAACAATGTCTCCCACCTGACCAATTTTTCCTGGTGCAGAAGATTTCCCAGACCTTGGATTGTCTCCATTTGGGGATCTGTGAGAGCAGGAGCATACACACTGTCCATGTGTACAGATTTACATTGTTACATGGTGATGTTGGTGTTTTGCTATTATTTCCTGACAACTGGTACCACTCTCTGGAGCAGCAGGACCTAGCTCATGAGCTTGGCAGTGCCCCAAACAGTTTATTTCCTTTGTGTAAATCAACCTCGTATCTCATTTGTCATCTCGTTGATAAGCAGTTTTGGCAGGTCTTTTGGCAGCTTTAGAAATCAGGCTACCCTAAACACGTGGTGCTGGCAGAAGATGTCACCTCAGTGTCTACACCCTTCCCTAATTCATTCATGCACAGACTGAGCAGCGCTGGTCCCTGTGCTCCCTGCCTGAAGGGCTCTGCCCCTCTGCTGAGGAACTGGCCATGCATCCCGGCCTGTTTATCCATTTCTAACTGGGAGAAAACATCCCTGCTCTTCTGCCACCACCTCAGCCCCTTCAGGGGTCATTTTGCTGCTTGTCTTCAGGTTTGTTTTGAGACCAAGCATAGAAAAACTTGCAGGATGGGAGCCCTTCCAAACCTGCTTGCAGTGGGTTTTAATAGTAATGGTCCTCTGCTTTGTTCTGCCGTGGGCTTGTCCTCAGCTGATCATCTCCTGCATCAGGGGAGGAATAACCCCATGTACCAGCACAGAATGGGGGCCGACCAGCTGGAAAGCAGAAGGACAAGGACCTGGGGCTCCTGCTGGACAACAAGCTGTCCATGAGCCAGCAGTGCCTTTGTGGGCAGGAGGGCCAATGGTGTCCTGGGGTGCATTAGGAAGAGCGTTGCAGCAGGTCAGGGACATGAATCTACCCCTCTACTCAGCCCTAGTGAGGTGCATCTGGAATGCAGTGTCCAGATCTGAGCTTCTTAGTACAGGAGAGACATGGAGCTCCTGGAGGGGATCCAGCAGAGGGCTGTGAAGGTGACTGAGGGACTGGAGCATCTTTCTTATGAGGAAAGGCTGAGAGAGCTGGGTCTGTTCAGCCTGGGCAATAGATGACAGAGAGGGGACCTCATCAATATGTACAAGTATCTGAAGGGTGTGAGAGGATGGACCAGGCTCTGCTAGGTGGTTTTGTGCCATAGGGCACGAGGCAATGGGCAGAAACAGAGGCACAGGAAGTTCCATCTGAATATGAGGAGCACTGTGCAGGTGTCATGGGTTAGCAAGCATAGTCCCAGAAGGGATGTCCTTGCTAAGGGGTGCTTACAGCTTCCTCTGTGACTGGACAGAACCTATCAGCTGGCCAGATTGAATGTGGACAATTCTTTAAGCCACTTAAAGTTGTGACTGCCTCTGTGATACACACTTAAGAATAGAAAACCCCTCCCCACAGCTCTGTCTCGTTTCTGGTGCTGGGACAGGTGGCTGCAGGCCCTGTGCAGGGGTCAGCGGGCCCGGCCCAGGCCCTGCTCGGGCCAGGCCGGGCCAGGCCACGGCCATCCTGGAGCCGATGGACCCTGTTCCACCCATGGAACCCCCCCACCCTGCTGTGGGCAGCCAGAGCAGCCTGGCTCCCCCCCTCCTCCAGTTCGGCCAAGATTCAGCTGAAGCTGCCCCGCTGTCCAGCAGAGATCATGTGAGCAACAGCGATAAGCCACATTCCAGCTGCAAGGCCTGGGTGAGATCAACCCTTTTAGTGCTGTGAAGAGCTGAAAACCTGAGGGAAGAGAAAGAGGAGATGCTTAAAGCTGAAATTCTGTTGTAAAGCTATGATGTATCAGAGTACCCGTTGTAATTTCATGAAGGCATGGGGGGTGGAGCGTTCAACTTGTACTTGTGAGCAAAAGCACCTGTGCTGAGATAGGCAGATGCTGAAGCAGCTGTAATTTCATGAGAAGCTGGAACAGCGAGAGATGGAAGCAATGAGGACTTTTGCTCCAAATGGAAAAGGAGAAAACCTCAGTTCCTAGAGACGCTCCCAGAGATAGTCCTAATGATGAAGATGAGGAGGACCCTTTGCTCCCAGGGAAGGAGAAGGGCCTCTGTTCTTAGAGATGAAATGTTCCCAGAGATGGATGAAGAGAACTTTTGTTTCTGAATGGCTCAACCTTAAAATTGTACCCCAAAAAACTTCAAGAGTGGATCCCGAAAGCAGTTGTGGGAAAAGCTGCAAGTCGGGGAAGGGACTCACATGCGAGCAGAGAACCAACCCGGGTGGCTGGCTCATTGTGATAATGTTTTCATAGCATGGGCAAGAGAGACTCCTCTTCCTAAATGGACTGAACAAGTTATTATGGAAGTGGTAAACAGACTGAACATCTCAAGGGTTGTCTTTTTACATTGTCAGTGGGAGAAGGGAGGAAGTTGGGGGGAGGAGGAGAGTTCTAAAGGTGTGGTATAATTTTTTTTTCTTCTTTTAGGTCTGTTAATAAACTTCTTTATATTCTTTCAAGTTTGGTGCCTGCTTTGCATTTCTCCTAATTTTTATCTCACAGAAGATAAACAGTAATGAGTATTTTAGACCAAACCACTACAGCAGGTGACCATGCACTGGGAACAGATTTCCTGGAGAGGCTGTAGAGTCCCCTTCCCTGGAGATATTGGTGAGCTGTCTGGATGCAGTCCTGTGCCATGTGCTCTAGGATGCGCAGTGTGGTGGGACCAGCTGGCCCTCTGTGGTCCCTTCCAACCTGACACATTCTGGAATTCTGTGATTCTGTGAGCTCATGGTCCTGCAGGCTCTGCTGCTCCTGAAACAGGGACCCTGAGGGACCCTGAAGGAGGGATCATTCATTTTTATGGTAACAGCAAATTGATCTTCATACTCTTTTCTATCTGTCTTATTGTGTATTTACATTTAACCTGTCAGAGGCTGTGCTCTTTTAAAATTCCTTGGTTGAACAAGCCTTCAATATGCGAAATCTGCCCCCTTTCCTCCTTTACTCTGCAGTTTTACCCAGCTGGCCTTTCAAAGCTCTTTTTCTGTGAGAAGGAATGTGTCCATGCTGAGCCTTCAAAAGGCCATTTTTATCCAGTCCCCATGCTTCCTGCACAGGATTAATCTCTTTGGCTCTTTATCTCGTTTTGATTCTTTTTAATGAGTGTCCTCATGGCAATGTCATTCCCTTTCCTCAAGGAAACACTGATGAGGGAGATTTTGCCATACATGAATGCATGTGATGGGCACCTTATATGTGGGTCATGGGCACTGTTGGCTCAGAGGACAGAGCAAGGTCTCATGGCTTGTTTTGTGAGCTCGGGGGCCAAGTGCTTTGTGCAGAATCCTCTCTAGCGACAAAAATATCATGTCAGCGTCACACAGGGAAATGGTCTGGAAACTCTAATTTGGTTTCTTCACGGAAAGGGTTGTCAAACATTGGAATGGGATGGCCAGGGAACTGGTGGAGTCACCATCCCTGGTGGTGTTCAAGAAACCACTGGACATGGCCCTTAGTGCTGTGGTCTAGTTGGCAAGGTGGTGATTGGTCAAAGGCTGCACTCATTGATCTTGGAGGTCTTTCCTGACCTAAAAGATTCTGTGATTCTTCACTGCCCCCCATCCCTCCTCCCTCAGCAGAGGTCTGTTTTTCTCTCTGGACCCACAGTGGTGAGGGCTGGCTGGTCCTGCACTGCAGCAGGGCACAGCAGACGCCCCATCAGCCTTGCAATGGCTGCTCTGTCAGAAGAGGAGTATTGTATCCAGCTGGATCCATGAGGTCTCTGTGGTCTTTTGGAAGGAAGTGGCGCTCCAGATGGCAAAAATTGCTGGGTACCTGTGGAGGAAATGTGCACTGGGCCTTCTTTTAATTTTCTTGTTATCAATCTTTGCTTGTACAGCAGCCAAGTTGTCTTCTTTAGTATCTTTGCGGCTTGCAGTATTTGAGCTTGTTTTCCTGCCCTGGGCAGTCCCCCATCACCAGCCATGCTGTGCCAGGAGTTTTCCCCCAACACTGCTCGTGCTCTTGTATGCTTGCAGCAGACCCAGAACAGAGAGGTAAGATGTTTTCATAGCGAGCTGCATCATGGCTGACAGGATTTACCAGATTTCTCTGCAAGACAGCTTTGGTTTGCCCTGCAGGGATGTTTCCTACATGCTGTTGGTCCTCATGCCTATTGGAAACCAGAGTGAGTGTAGTGAGCAGGTGGAGTTTCCCAGGGACTGGATTTGGCTCTGCTGTGGCTCCCTTGGGGTCTGCATGGTGAGGTTTGTATCCTGCTGTTCCCCAGCTGGATACCCAGGTCAGGCAAGAGGAGAAAGGCCAGCAGGAAGAGCTCCAAGCCCAGCAGCTCAGTGGCTGCCTTCATCCCATCACAAAGGTGAGCTGAGACTGAGCGGGGGAGCCTTCTGCACTGGGATCAGCCAGATGAACAGAGGTCTTACAGTATTAATTAGACATCTGGAGAATCTGGCAGGAAGCCCACTTAATTATCCTTGGTGCTCAAGGATGCTCTCAGGAGTCCTTCCATTTCTGCCTCATCTCAGAGCTTCTTCCTTCCAGCGTGTCACCATTTGCACACCCTGGAGAGACCCTCACTCTTGGCCCAGGTGGGGAAACTACTCTTCCAAACTTTGAGGGCCCAGGAGTGTCCATCAGTCATCAGGCAGAGTCTGGGCACCACAAGCTGGTGGGGAGGGCAAGATGGAGCAGAAAAATCAGCCTGAGGGGCATTATCCTTCTTGTGGGCCTGTGCTGCATTGCCTGGAGCTGCTTTTTGGAGTGTCCTGGAGGCAAGTTGCACATCTCTGGCTAAAAGCAGTGCTTGCAGTGCTTTGTCTCTGGTGTTGGGCACAGCATGTGAAATATCTCTGGAGTTTCCCTTCCAGCACCTCCCAGAACCAGAAAACAGCGAGGTGCATTTCCAGCCCTGTGCCCCAGGCTTCTGTGAGGATGGTGAGGCATGGGCATAGGTTGCCCACAGAAACTGAGGATGCCCCTTCCCTGTGAGTGTTCAAGGCCAGGTTGGATGGGGTTTTGAGCAACCTGGTCTAGTGGAAGGCGTCCCTGCCCATGACAAGGTGGTTGGAATAAGATGATCTTTAAGGTCCTTCCAGTTCAGGCCATTCTGTGATTTTGTGATTAGCAGCTGTGCACAGGGCAGGGTGTTCAGATGCCTTGTCCTTCCCCGTAAACACAGTAACCTGCAATCCACTGGGCAAAGAGGTCTTTGCTGCCTGCACCGACTGCTTGTAGCCTGGAGGCCTTAGCTCTGCCCCCAGCCCCCGGAGCCTGGTGTCCCCCAGTCTTGCATCAGACTCCTCTATCCTCCAAAGGGGTGCTGGCACCATCCCCTACTCCTCTGAGGGAGCTCAGAGGGCTAAACAGCAGCAATCTCCTCTCTGAATATCTAGTGCTGTTAACAAAAGTGGGGAAGGCCAGCTCCTCCATACTGCAGCTGAAACTCCAAGGGTGGGCACAGAAGCGTGAAAAGCACCTGAGAAACACATCTGCTGCCTTGATCCTTCCTAAAGCTTAAATGGTGCTGGTGGGCTGCAGTAAACAGTTAGTTTGCAATTAGTACATGGGAGGCACAATGAGATAATTAGCCACCAGTTAACAGGATGAATGTGACGACCATTCCCTGCTTACTGATGTTTGGCTAATTTGACATCAGCAGCTTTGTTAAGTGATTATGAATTGCACAGGAGGTGCAACGAGCTGGATCTTGATAACAAGGGCGCAATGACGTGTGACTTGCACCAGGGACATTAACAGCTCCCAGATCGACTGCCCCTGTCCCACATGGTTGTAATGTCTCCTGGGTTCTCCTGCTCCCCAGCTGCTGTGAGGGCCCTGCCAGGGCTGTCTGCTGGCCTTGACCCTGTGGGGAAGGAAGACATGGAGCCCAGCTTGGAAGTGGCCCCTGAACCTTGGTATCTTCTTGGATTATCATGCTGAACTTGACAAGACCCCTCTGCCATCCTCTGGTCTGTTTGACCAGCAGTAGGGTTGGATGTTAGGGAATATGGATCTCAGCATGGAAGGGATGAGGAGGCCTGGCAGGATTTTCATGGGACATACCAGGTACAAGGAGGTGGCTTTTGCAGACAAAAAAATCAGCATAATGAGGAGTAAGAAAGGACTCCAGTGGATGATGTTAAGGAGAGGGGGCAGATAGCACCAAGATGGGAACAAAGGAGGAAAGGGGGGGAAGGAAAACTTTTGTGATGGCCCACAGAAAGCCTGTGGGTGGGAAGTTTGAGCTCCCGTGTGGTCCTGAGGGACTGGCATACCACTTCTGTCTTAGGCAGAGGGAATGGCATGGAGACATCAAGAACACTCGTGAAAACCTGGGTTGTTTTGGGGCTGTGCCTGGGGTTATGGCCTCTACACCAGGAACCATGAAGTCTTGGTCTGGACAGGTGCCCATATCCACAGTGATCATCTTGCTACCCCCACATCTGGGCACAGCAAGGAACTGAAGGGGGGAGGGAAGCAGGAATGCCCAGCTGGTGTCTGCCCAGGCCTGTGCCTTTGAGACCGGCAGGCACAGATGTGCCCGTGGAGGCAGACCTGTGGCTGGGTCAGCACTGTGTGCTGGACTGAGCCCCTAGTCCTGCTGGGAGATGGGGATAATTAGCTTGAGCCCAGCGTGGTGCTGATGGTACTTTTGAAAAATGCTGCCTTAGGTATTTCAAGGGCATGCAGCTAAGCAACCTGTTAAATGCTCTTACAAATGTAACAAGCTAACCAGCCCCCTGAGAAGCTGAACAAACACTTGCATTTCCACTCAGAGGAGGTGAGCAACCTTTGCAAACGTCAAGCCATTCTCTAGGAGGCTTGGGGACAGTGCAGGAAGGATCCCCAGGGGCCGCAAAATGGGAATAGAAACCCTTGTAAAGTGGCTTGTCTTCAGCGATTTGTCTCTTTGCTCCCTAACTTGAATGAGAAGCTGCAGAGACAGCATGAAAATGAAATATAACCAGGAGGAATACTCCATTTCAGCTCTCCTGCATCTCTTACTGCTCCCTCCGGTCCCTGCCGCTCATCAGCTGAAGTCCAAGGCAAAGTGTTATTGAGCTGCTGGATCTGATTGAATTTTTTTTCACATCCCTGAAGGGCCCGCTGTGACTGGAGTGCTGCTTTGAACAGGAGAGGACATGGTTAGCCAGTTGGCAGGCCCAGTCCTCGTGAGACCCAAGCAATGTGGCCTGGACTGCTGAATGAACGGGTAGCAAGGCCAGCTCTGTTGCCATGTGGAAACTGCGGCAGATATTTGAAGCAAGGATGGAGGCACAGAGTAAACCTGCCTTGGTAAAAAACTCAGATAATAGTCATATCCTGACATGTATCTGTGGAGAGGAGTTCTCTGCTGCCCCATTGCTGTGATTCCTCCTAATGGGGCTCGGTGGGCTCCAGGTATCACCCTTGGGGTTAAACTGTGTTGGGAAACAGACCTTTCTCTCCCTGGATTGAATGTCTATCTTGGGACGCCCTGGAATTTGACTTGGCTCTGAGCTCCTCACCTGCTGGTAAGCCCTGGAGAGCTGCCAACATTTTGGAGAGGAAGAGAGAAGCAACTCATGGCTTCAAAGAGGGCTCTGAGCCCCTCAATTCCCAAAGCAAATCAGAGAGTGAGTTGGACTCAGAGACATCTGAATCATCCTTCCTCTGCAGGCTGCAGTGTGGGGATGTGGTGGACAGCCCTTGCCATCACATGGTGGTGAAACGAGGAAGGCAAAATCCCAGAGCCTTTGGAGACACTCTCTCCCAAAAGCCCTTGGCTGTAGGTGGCCACCATGGTGGCTGGGGGGGCTCATAGGGAAATGCAGGGCTGTGCTGGGGTCACGAAGGTGAGCATGAAGATGCTATTGCTGTCCACTGTCCCTTGTTATAGAAGGATTGACGGGGGATCATCCTACTTTTCAGGATGTGCTCTGCCACGTCTTCAAGCTGTTTGGTCTGACCCAGGGGGCTCTGTGTGGTGCAGCTCAGGAAATGAGAATGCAACCTGTTCCCTGGCTGAGCTTCAGGCAGGAAACACAAGGGCTCCTGAACCTTTGGGATGGGGGAAGAAATGTTGAGAGCTCTTGCAGCTATTTGCACAGAACAAGTCCGTTCATGGTTTTTGGGCTCTCTGTCATGTTCAAAAGACAAACTGAGCTGTGGTCTTCAGTCTCCTCCCTCTCTGGGGAGAGGTTTCTTTAGCTTTGGGGTGGAGGGTGCTGCCCGTCTGTGCACAGCTGGGACACCCAACTGGGGTGTGCGTCTGCTCCCAGGCCAACGCTGCTCAAGCTTGGAGAGGAGATGGCTCCTGCTGGCTTCAGTGACATCAGGCTGAGCTGCAAGTGGAGCTGGCTGGGGACAACATGTGTTTGTTGTCCAGCTGGCCCCACCAAAGGCAGAAGCAGAGACCTGGCTGTGGTACCTGTTTCCACCTCCCTGGTGCAGGGGGAAAGCAAGCCCAGCCCAAGGCACTTGTCCCATCCAAGGACAGTGGATGAATTGAGATGAGGTGAGATGGTCAAGGAGGCTGGTGGTGGGGCTGGGCTGAGCACACAAGAGCTGGACCATGACAAAACCCTTTAAAGGACAGCGGAGTCTCATAGATCATCCTCCCTCTTTGGGAGTGGAGAGAGTGGAGACCTCGGCTCCACATTTCTGTGGTTTCTTTGCTCGTTATAGGAAAAACGAAGGGCGAAGACAGGTCCATGAATCATTACTGTTTGGTTTGGCTGCATCACCGCTCTGTGTTTAGAAATGGCTGATCCTTTTTCTTCTTGTGAGTTGTTCTCTCTTCCCCCACTCCTTCGGGTTTTGGGGTTGTTTTCTGGTCTTTTTCCCTTTGATTATCCTGAATTATTGCAAGATGGTGAAACAGAAGATCTCTTCCTTTCCTTGCATTGGCTTCTCTTGCAGCAGATGTCAAATAAAAGAGTCCAGGTTTTGGATAACTCATCCCAAAAGGGGATCTTTCACCCATCTGATGACAAGACATTGCAGGAAGCCACTGGCGTGGCCTTCAGGCTCATGAGAGCACTTTCCAGGGAAAAAAACCCAAAGTAAAAAGGAACAGGATTCCTCTATCCATTTCTTAATTGGTTTTTTTTGGTTTTTTTTTTGGTTCCTGATGGAACATCTGTTCTGCATTTGTGCACAATGTTAGTATCTCTAGGTTTGTTCATTCCTTTGCTGCTGGGATGCTGGGGTTGCACAGTGAGAGGTGCGCACACCAGCACACCCTGGTACCTCAGCAGGGTGGGCATGACAGAGGACACAGCAGCAGAATGGTTGCTTCCATCTCATGCTCCACAGGAGATTTGGGACTGCTTCCTTCCCCTCCCACTGCTACTCTTCAGGGATGGCCATGCCATGTGCTTTTGGCGCGCACAAGCTCAGTGTCCAGTTTCTGTTTTGTGGCAGGTACATGTGCCTTGGTGCTGTGCTGGTGAAGGTGTTTGCAAACCCATCTCCCTTCTGCTGTTCCAGGCTGAGGCTGGGAGGGGAGGCAGCGCTTCTGTGTTTGCAGTGATGAGGGTCCTGGAAAGACAGGGTGCAATTTTCTCATTTGAATCTGTGCTGGGTTATAATTTTTCCTAATTTGTCACCTGTCATGACACAGGAGCGAGGGATGAGAGCTCCCTCTTACATATCACTGCTTGATTACATGGTGTCAGAAGAGGCTTTCAGAAATTATTCCACATAGGTGGAACAGTCTGGAAGGGGACTTGGTAGAGAGCCACACACAGGGGCTGCAGTCTTTGCAGCTCACCTGGCAGACAGTTATGTTGAGGAGGCCAAGGGTGGACATCCTTTCCCGTATGTGGACACCCTCAGGAGTCAAAAATCAATTTTAGGTTGAAGTGGAAAGAAAAAGCAAATCTCCCCAGCAAGTCTGAGTGTGGCTGTCATCCTGATGGCATTGTCCCTTGGCAGGGCCTGCTTCTGCCCTGTCCTCCCAGCCTGGGGAGGGATGGTTATGGAGCACACTGGCATCCTAATGGGGGTGAGGCTGGGGAGCTGTTAATGCCCCACAGCTCTGCAATGGGATTGTCCTGGGGGTTGCAGCAGGAGGGCTAATCAGGGAGGAAACTGCCAGTGATATAATCAAATCAGGGAGAGGCTGCTGTGAGAATTGGAGGTGACATTGCGAAGTGTGCGTGGGGGGCTGTTTGCAAAACAAGGCATGTGATCCCTGAAGGAAGGCAAACAGGTGGCCAAACAGTGAGTCTGGCTAACAGAGCCCAGCTCAAACATGTGTTGTGGACAGGGATTGAGACATTTCTGCCAATTTTTTCTACCTTAGTTTTCATGGGCTCTTTAGGGAAAGCAGGTTTGCATTCCTTAGAGTGTCCTACAGAGACAGTGATGGGGCACAGATTTGTTGAAAGACCATGTGGGTACTGGCTGTAGGAAGCAGTGGGACAGCGTCATGAACTGAGAAAGGACTGCCCTCCTGCCAAACACAATCCTACCCCATTGCATACCCCATCACTAGTCCTCTTGTGACTGCATGGACAGCTAAGAAATGGCACTGATCTAAAAAAAATATTTTGGGTTGTGTGGGGCATGCTAGGTTCATTTCAGATGGATCAGCTGCATGAATGGGGTCACTGTGCCGTGCTATGACCAGTGAAGTTCAAGCAGGGAGGAATGAAGGGTGCAGGACAGGACAGGGAGTGGGAATAGCTTCAGAACTTTGGTGGGCAGCAAGGCCAAAGATGAAACCTTCTGCTGCCCTTAATCAGGCCAGGAGCTCCCTCAGAGTCTCAGCTCTCCAAGAATGAGCTGTTACCAGCAGCAGCACAAGTATTAGAGAGCCTGAACTGCTCAGCCCTTGCTATTACACTGTCCCCAGTGGCTCAAGCATCCATGCTCATGTGGGCTTGAATTCTCCCCTCCACCTCTTGTGCTTGGGCTTTCTTGACTGAGCTTGAAGCAGAGGCTGGCTGTGGGTCTGTGGTGTGGGCTGCTTGTGAGGGTCTGCAGTGAGCTGGGGTATGCTCAGCAAAGGTCTCTGGCCCATGTATGTACTGGTCTTGTCCACCCCACGCTATGCCCAGGGCAGCTGCAGGACAGATCCTGACATGGGGAGTCCCAGGAGAAAGAGGTGGTCCAGATCGTGGTGAGTGACAGCCTCCAGTGTCTCTCCAGTGGCTTATACTGAGGTGGTGACTTCAGCCTGGTTTTGAGGAACAGGTGCTCAACCCTAACCCCAAAGGGTGTGTGGTTCTTTTTTTGTATGTTGCTGTAGCCATTTGCCTTCACTGACTCTTGCCTATAAACATGGGGTTGCCTAATGTGCAGCTGAGCTGGGCTCATAAAATCATAGAATGGTTTTGGTTGGAGGGGGACCTTGAAGCCCATTTTGTTCCAACCCCCCTGCTGTGGGCAGGGACACCTTCCACCAGACCAGGTTTCTCAAAGTCCCATCCAACCTGGCCTTGACCACTGCCAGGGATGGGGCATCCACAACTTCCCTGGGCAACCTGTGCCAGCGTCTGACCGACCTCATGGTAAGGATTTTTTTCCTAATATCTCTTCTAAACCTATCTAGTCCCATTATCTCCTTGCACCATAACAGCTCTGGCTGAAGTGCTGCTGAAGTGCTGCTGGCCATCTCAGGTGTCTCAGCAGCACATGCCATACCTTGTCAGAGGAATTGCAGGGCTGTGCTTGAGCTGCCTGAAGATGCCAAGGAGATCTAAATGGTCTTCAAGCTGGCAGAAAGGGATATTTAATGATCCCTGGTCCTTGCTGGCCACAGAGGCCACCTTCCACATTCTCAAGAACCAGGGAGAATCAGAAGATGGATGTCATAGGAGAGCATGCACAGATAGCACAACTGATGAGGAATAAATCAGCAATGGGCAGCGCCTTACTCAGCTCCCTCCAGTCCAACTCTCCTGCAGCACAAATGTTTTCCCTGTTTGCATCCCTGGATCCACTGTTTAATCTAGTTTCAAATGTCCCAGGCTTTCCTTGGGAAAAACTTCTCCACAGCCTCATAAATCTTCCTGTCAGAAAGATACAGACCTGAGAATTTCCCTTTCTTAATTTCATGCTGCTTATCCTCCCTTTCCCATTCTGAGCCCTCCCCCAGACAGGCGCTGAAGCAGAACAGGAGCAGCATTCTCAGCAGCATCTTTCTCTCATTCTTCTCTTTTAGGGGTTATTTCTCACTTAGGACTTGCTCCTTTCCTCCTGCCTGGTCGTACCTGCTCCTGGGTTATGCAGTGAGGGCCTGGGGCTGTGCTGGTGGTGCTGGGAGAAGGATTGGATAATGCCTCATGGGGAGGCAGATGAGTTGGAGAGACTCTCTGGAGCTTCTGGTCCCATGATCAGCTCTCCTTAGCTTGACCTGCCTCTTCCTGAAATCCCCCTCACTTCTCACCTCTGACAGTCAGGAATGACCAGTTGCTCCCTTTTTACTGCTGTCCAGCCTAAACTTTCTTTGCTGCAGTTTCAGTCCCTCCCCATACTGCTTTGCCCAGCACAGCAGTGGAGCAGAGCTCATTGTTGTGACTTTTGTTGCAGCTTTTCCTCCACTGGAAGCCTGCTCGTTTCCTACTTACACCACTGCTTGAGGTGACAAGAAACACTGGTTCTGAAAGTCCTTTGGACTCTCCTGGGAAAGAGTTTCAGGTTGCTGCCTTTGCTTCCCACGTGCTGAAAACAGATGAGCCCAGAGAAGCACCTTGCAGGTTAATCTTGAGACTCTAAATGTGGTCAGGTTGGGTTGCAGATGTTGATGCCAGAGTGTATTTATTCATTTCACAGTTTTGCTTATTTATCAGATCCTGTGATCATTAAATTGTGCATTACCATTTGGCATGTGGCAGGTTTTAATTCCTATGGCTGGTTTATGCCCTCTGCAGGTATTAGCCTAAATGCATTTCCTGACAAGTGATGGATGCTCCGAAAAGCTGTGGCAACATATTTATTGATCAGAGCTCTCCATAACCCCAGCTCACTAATGCAAGCTCTTGCAGCGCCAGGAACTATTGTCTCCTCAGACGGTTTCATTAACTCAGATGTGAGGGTTTGGTCTTTCCTTTCACGCAGGATGGAGTAAATCTTGCGTGGTGTCAACTCTGACAACAGCTCCGGCTCGCTAAGTAGGGCAGACCTGGCCTGTGCTCAGCAAGGGGACCCCTGAGGGATATTTAGGGATAGAGAAGCCCTTCAATGACTTTCCAGAGAGTGTAGAGGCAAACATAAACCTCCCAGGTGTATTTGGGGTTGGAGGGTGCCTCTGTAATTGCCTTTCTTGCAGTTAAGTCTGACCTATCTCTGTGGTGGGTTGAGCAGCAGAGGCGGGAGCACAGCAGCTGGGTGCTGCTGCAGGCTCTCCTTAGAACAGATGGAGTTGGTTAGGGAAGTGCCACCTCGAGGCTCCCTGCAGGGTCTGCAGTGCAGAGCTGCCTTGGTGCTTCAGGGAGCGGGATGTGTGTGCTGCTGGCAGCACTCTGCTTGGAAAAATGTAGTAGGAAAAGTTCTGCTTAGAAATGTCTGTTTTGTGTAGGGAAAGGCTTCTGCTAATCCTTGAAGAAGTGGAGGACCAGGGAGGCATCCTGAGTTACCCTCTGTTTCGTGGAGGTGTGTGTGGACTCTGACACACTCCGGAAGCTAAGGGACTACCACAGGTGAGGAGTAGTTAATGGTGTGGCCAAGCTGGTCAAAAATTGGTCAGGAAACAAATTCAGCCCAGAGGTGCGTTTTGGAGGCTTGAAGGGGTGACAGGCTACTAGGTGGTGGTAACAGGGTTGCCATGTGATCCTTGCTTGCCCATGCACATGGCATGAAATCCTTTCCCTCTCTGCAGCTGCAAAGCATTGCTCCTGCCTGCTTTTCCCAAACCCACCCTGAATGAGTGTAACTTCTTCAGAAACAAAAACCAGAAGCCTTGAAAATTTCTCCACTCTTCTGGAAGAGAGTAGGATAGACAAATGCTGCCTTATCCAGTGTCCCAGTAGAGCTGGGGCTTCATGAGTTGGAATGACCTTGCAAGATCATGCCCAGAACTCTGCACGGTCATCCCCCCTCCTTTGAGAGCAGCAAGGTGGGATGGCATCGCCTGGGGGCTTATTGGAGCCCCGTGACTTGCAGGGTGAAGGGGGGAGTTCGCACTGTGACAGTGGCTTTGCAGAGCCACACCTGGACACAGGCACAGGGGAATGGAGAAGATGGAATGAAGCTGCCAAACCATGGCTGGCAGGGGAAGAGGTGAGTGGTCACAAAGAGCTGGTGGGAGGGTGATGAGGGATCCTGTTGGTTCCTCAGTTATGGGAAACTCCAGCTGATCCAAACCTGCTGGCGGGTTGTCTGCTGGAGAAGCTGCTCTCCACTCACTCTGGAGGGGAATGACATCCCACATGTTGCAAATATTTGTGGAAACCTGCTCCCCACCCCTTCTCCTGTGGTTTGCATGGCCCGAACACCTGTGGTAAGAGTAGATGAGGCTGTGACGAGAGAGAACTCTGCTCTCAATGTGACACTGGAGCACTCCACATGGCTGTGATCCCTATGGCCAGCACTGGCCTCAGCTCTGCCAGTCCTCACCACCTGGGCATGGGTTATTTGTGTGCCCCAGGACCAGACAATGGCTTGTCTCCTCTGACCTCTCTTGCACAGAGCCCCTGGTCTGGGGCTGGAAACTGGAAATGGAACTCTGAGGTCCTGAGGGGCCAGAAAGACCTGTGTCTTTGCCAAAAGACAAGCTGTGTGCCCACACCTCTCTCATGCCAATGCTCACAGCTGCCTGGCATGAGCACCTTTGGGTCTGAATTGACCACCAAGGGGGCAAATCCATCGCCCAACAAACTCAGTGCTGAAACCGGAAGAGTTTCCGCACAGTCCTATGCAATCCTCCCAAAATGCTGAAGGTGTCAGGGGATGCTCATCCAGGTTCCCACCAGTTGGAGGGAAAAACCCTCTGGTTTGCCTGCATAAGCACCCCTGTCTCTCCTCAGCCAAAGGTCCTTGGGCCTCTTAGTAGATGACCATTAGGTTTGAAAGCCCTCACTTGTCCTCACAACTTGATCACAAATGATAATGAATGGTGTCTTCAGGGGGCTGCAGCAGGGTACAAGCTGGAGCCAGGGACCCCTTGTTGAGGGTATCTGGTACAGGTGGGTGCAAGAGACCTTTGGGAAAAGCAGGGCTGACCCTCCTGTCATTGCATGGGCACCCAAATGCCTGGGGGAAAAGAGCAGGACAAGGACGTTTTCACCTGGGGCAACACAGACAAAAGGACTCTTTCCTCCTTCAACTTCCCATGCTGGAGACTGGGGAAGAGGAATAGTTGTTTTATAGAAAGAAACTGGGTCTTACATTAATAGAGAGAGATTACAGCTTTATGTGAGAAGAAGAAAGAAGCTAAACGAGGTACTGATGGAGTGAGGATCTTTATTGTTAAGCACTCTTAATAATGCATAGAGTTGTACTCATCTTTCAGTAACTTTATTCCACTATTGTAAATCTCATTTTAGTGATCCCATCATTTCAGCCTTAATTCTAGATGGCATTGTGGAGCCATCTGCCAGCCAGGGAAATTCTTACCTTCCCCTCCTTGTACCAAACACTGGTAAATGCTCTGCTCC
This sequence comes from Aphelocoma coerulescens, assembly GCF_041296385.1. Taxonomy (NCBI): domain Eukaryota; kingdom Metazoa; phylum Chordata; class Aves; order Passeriformes; family Corvidae; genus Aphelocoma; species Aphelocoma coerulescens. The sequence continues at coordinate 9,159,645 of NW_027184085.1, forward strand.
CACAAATACAGCTCCCACATGCTTGGGGGACAGCACAGGGGCCATCTGGAGCAGACAAACCTCCTAGACACCGCAATGAGAAGTCTCTGGCATCCAGTGGGAAAGCAGAATTTGGGCAAGGAGAAGTCCTGGTAGGAATGGAAATACAGCTAAAGAGTAAAACTTGACAACGCTAAGTCAGAGTGTGAAGTTAGAGGCACCGTCCCTTTCACAGAGGCTCTCCAAACAGCTGTGAAAGCTCTCTTATCAGAGGAAAATCCCCAACCAAATAAATTCTATATATTTTGATTTGGAAATCACTAGAATGGGACAGAAGCCAGCAGGTTTCCTCCTGCATCCCACTAACACCCATGTCCCTTTGCTGGTCCTGAGAGGCTGGAGACGAACTTTGGGAACTGCTCTCTGGGAGACCGGGTGGCAGCGCCCGAGCTGAGCTTTAATTAACAGAAAGTGGCCGCCGTTCTGCTCAGCACAGCAATCTCAGACTTCAATTGCTGATTGAAGCAAGAGCCATTTCTCACCAGGTAGAGGAAATAAGGCTTGCATCGGAACATAAAAGATTGTTTTAATTAAACCTGGTGTTTCTAAGCCTGTTGCTGGCTGCAGCTGAATGGGGGAGGCAGCTGGAGTTGGTCAGAAAATTCCCAGAAAAAAAGACACCTTTTTTTTTCCACTTTGTAGGCTAGAAATGGAGCATGATAGAAAAATAAAAGGCTTTTGTTTTATTCAGAGTTGTATTTGCCTCTTGGTCATGCAGGCTGGAGGCATCACAGAATTACCTGTGCAGTGTCACAAAGGAGGAAAGGACCTCTCCTGCATCCAGCTCCGGGGGCTGAATTTCTCCCAGGACTGACTGCAGCCCAGGACAGCCTGGTGAGATCAAACCCCAGCCCCAGCCATCACTGTCTCTTTCTCTACACTGTGGTCCTCCCCTCCTTTCCCCAGCTCACTTTTAGCTCCACAATGGCCTTTGCAGGAATGGCCAGTGTCCAGATAAATTTCTGCCTCCGTGCTACAAAAATCTTGGGGTGCTCTACACTCAAGTCTGAGGCTTTTTTTTTCCCCAAGCAGTTGTGTGTTGAGCCTGTGTCTTTCCCCACCAGCAGCCAGGTTGAGTTTTGGGAGGTTTAGTCCTGCAACACAAGAGAAAAACCAATCGGACCACAAGCTCCAAGCTCACCAAACACCCTGAGGAGGCTGTAGAGAAGATCCCAGCCACAGCTCAGCTCTCTGCTGCATTTTCTAAATCTGTCAGGATTTCGAAATCCTCAGATGGAGCAGCAAATCCCTTCAGCTGTTCCCACTGTGCTCACCCAGCACAGGAGCAGCTTACACTGGTCACTGAGCATCTTCCTCAGAGCTGCACCAACCTGCTCCCTGGGCAGAGCCAGCCAGCCAGGCAAAAGCACATTTTTAAGTGCATGTCACCTTTGAGGTTTTCCTGCTGAAGAAGGTAAAATTCAGAGCTCCTGAAAAGCATGACTGCCCTGGAAATCAAATTGGATTTAGGCTTGGCCTTCACAGGCAAGGGACCATCAGAGTCAGCGTGACAGCACAACCAACCCAGATGGGATCCATGAGGTGGACCATGCTTTTCTGTAGCCACAGGCCACCTCCCACGCATACACTCATGCAGGGTGAAAAACGTCTCCAGGTGGTTTTATAATCATGAAATATGCTGACTTGGAAGGGACCTAAAAGGAATCATGGAAATACAACTCCTGGTCCTGCACAGGATAGCCCAAAGAATCTCACCATGTACCTGGGAGTGTTATCCAGACACTTCTTGAACTCTGTCAGACTTGGTGCTGTGACCCCTTTCCTGGGGATCCTGTTCCAATGCCCAGCCACCCTCTGGGTCTGCTCAGATGCTGCTCTGCATCATGTACAGGTCTTTTTCTGCATTAGTTTTGCTTTTTTTTTTTTTGACCAACCAAGTAGCTTGTTCTCCAGCAGTCCCAAGCTGGTTGTGATAACACATGGTCTGGGTGAAGTTACCAGGACACTGGCCTGCATCTGGAAAAAGGGGCTTCTTCTGAGCCCTTAGGAGGTGCTCAGGGCCTCCTTCTGAGCCCTAAGGAGGTGCTCAGGGCCTCCAGCATCTCCAAGGCCACCACTGCAAGCCAGGGGAAAGGCTAAGCCACAGTGGTGGGAGCGTGGGATGTTAGCAGCACCATCAGACCATAGCATCCAAAATGGAAACTTTCCAGCTTGCTCTGTGCAACTAGTTGATATTAAATCCTCAATTTCTTGCCTAAAATAAACACAATTGAGCAAACACATAAAAATATGTCTGTATTCACAGACAGAAATACACTTACACGCCACATATCTGGAGTTTCAAATGTTTCATTTGCCCAGAATGCTGCTTCAGCAAAACCAAAACTATTTGCAGAACAAAGTCAGTCACAAAAACCCAACTTTCCCAGCTCAGAAATTTCTGAGGGCAAAAGCAACAATGGCTCTTAAAGTGAAACTGCCTGCCAATGTATTTCCAAACCAGAGAGCTGCAGATGAATCCAAACAGTCCCATTTCAACACTGCAATAAATTTAGACAAACAAACAAGTAAATTGAGACTAGCATGAAACTACTGGAAGTTATCAAACCAATCTACATCTCTACCCTTCCTTCTTCCTTGGAATTACCAGCTTCTCACTACCAGTATGAAGGTAAAAGAGCTCAAATTTTTGTCTCAGTACAAGACAGGAAACAGTCCTGAAATCTCGAATATTTCCATGGATTAGATTTTTTAAAGTTTTATTACTTGTTTACGGTGTTTTGTGGTGCTTCTGAAATACATCCTGCCAATGGCTGAACTAAAATAACTTCACCTGATTGAGCAGAGGAACCAAGATGTTTTGGTGCTGCATCAGGGATGTTTGTCAGCTGTCTGGGTCCCATTGGGGGGGAAGGGGGGAGGCTGCAGCCAGCTGAATTAAACTGCGTATGCAAATCTTAATTAATTAGCAATTAGGTATGGCAGCTTGTCAAATTGCAAAGCCTGGCACGGAAAGATGGAGACTGTGACCACGTCCTTTCGGAGTGTCAGCGCTTAAGCAGGGCAGCATTAAAGCTTTTGTGACAGGGATGTGTCACTGTGCTGTGGGCTCTGGAAACATCTAGCTCAGTTTCAAGGAGCAGAAAATGGATGGAAATGTATTAGAGATGATCTACCCCAAATTGCTCTGTGTAGGCATAGAAGGGGGGTGTGGGGTTGTGGGCTCTTTTCTCTCCTCACAGCTCAGGTGTGCTTGTGAATCTCCAGCCAGATATCCCCTGGCTGGGGACACCAGGTGGACATCCCAGCTTGCAGAGGCAGAGGTCTTATTAGCCAGCATCAGAGCCCACCTCTCATCTGTGTCGCTGCTAGGACTAGCTCAATCCATGCCAATAGAGGAATTTCCTTGAAACCAAATTTAATTTTGGATCATCCTGGCTGGAGTCCGTGGGTGTTCAGGTGTATGTGTGCACCAGGACAGGCTGTTGGGCAGCTGGGCCAGGGCTGTGGTGGTGCAGCACACTGGGACCACAGAGCATGTTTCCCATCACAGCCTCTGCCCCATGGGAGGAAACGCTCCCCTGAGTGGCTGCAGGCACTGCCCACATCCAGCTGTTCTGCAGCTTCCATGGATCCACCCTTTCCAGCATCCCAGTATGTGTAGGAGGTGCTGGGCAGAGGAGATGGGACAGCAGGACAGCCAGGGCCTCGGAACCCTTGGAACACCACGTCTGCTGGAAGCGCCCTCCAAGGGTTTTCCTCCCTAAGCTTGTGGCTCACGTCCTGCTGCTGCTGTTAGCCAGCCTGGCCAGAATCAAATCATTTATTTCCCACACAACCTGAAAAAACTACATTTTGAACCAATTTATTTTGGGGACCTTTACAAATTTTCTACTATTTTCCAGCAAACTTCTGGTGCATTAAAGCCCACTGACCATTGTCATGGTTCCTCCTCAAGCAGCCCCTCAAGCTGCCCCTATGTTTCTCAACAGGACAACGTGATGGAAGAATACTGACCTACATTTCCCCATGGAAAGTTTGAAGTGCCGCGCAGGAGTGGCACCACAGCTTTGAGCCAAATGATGTGAATGGCTGCCCACATTCACCTGCACTTAAAGTCATCACCAACACACTGAGTCTAGGAGCAATGGTGGGAGCCAGACAGGGTACATTAGAGACCCCCGTGGGGATGTTATTGTGCTGCTGTGATTTTAATATCATTAGAGAGGAGATGACCTATCTCCACAGATAAAAACAGGAACCCAGCATGAAAAATGCAGCCATTATCCAATAACACACAGTTTCTCTGGGAAGCTCTGAGTGGAGGTAAATTTATCCAGGATTGAAATTTCAGTTTGCTCCAGCTTCCTCCTAGGGCCAGATCTATGCAGCGAGAAAGAAAAAGATTTGTTTCTTTCAGAAGAGGTGTAAAGCTCTTTACATATCACGAGGTGCCTCGGGCAGCACGCTGGCCAGGTCTACTCATTCTGTCTCATTTTGTTAGAGCTTTAATCATGTTAACGACAGTCCTAGCATTTCAAAATGGCTCTGGACCAGCCGCTGAACGCTGACCATTTCACTGCGAAGAAGAGGATGCCAGAAATTAGACTCCACCCTGAGGTGTCCTGGCACCCTCTCTGCTCTGCACCAGCATCCTGGGGACATCTCCTGAAGAGATGGAGAGGTGGTCGTGGCTGGAAATCATCTTCGCAGCCCCCTCCTGCACATTTTCTGTTGCAGCGCTGTGCATCAAGCAGGACCTTGCAGGAGTTTTATTTGGGGGGTCCATGACTTAAGCAATACTTGCAAAAATAAAAACAGCTTAATCCAGAGCAGGAGGAGGCAGAGGGGAGGGAAGAAAGGTGTCCAGCTACATAGAAAGGAGCTGCAAAGGGGACTGGAATAAGCAGAGATCAGCTCCACTCAGCGCAGGCAAAACCAGCTGCAGGGTCTCAGCAGGGAAGGTGTAGGAAAGACATTAGCGGACATTTCCCGATGATATGGGCATCATAGCACAGGAATCAGGGGCCAGGAGAAGGCAGGAGGTCTCATCAGCCCCATGCCCGGCCGGGCAGTGCTGGGCTCAGCTCAGGGCAGGAGCCTGGTGTTGCTGGCTGCCCGTGATCACTCGCAGCACAAAAAATGACCTCCACAAAACACCGAGGAGACAGCACTGTCAGCCCTGCCTTGGTACCCGCGCCTCAGAGCAGGCAGGGAACAACTGATGTTGTGTCTGCAGTGGCATCCTACAGGTCCTGTTAATCACACTGAAATAATCAAGCCCGGAGGAGGAAAGTCAAATGCATTAACTGCTAATTACAGGAGCTGCTAACCCCGCAGGCACTCCGTGCCCCCATCACCAGGCTCGGCACAAAGACAGGGAGCCTGGCACTGTGAAGGGATGTGACAGCCCTGAGCATGACCTGCTGGCCTCGCCACCCCATTGCTAACTCCGCTCTTCTTCCTCATTCCAGGGAACTCGAAGCCTCCTGGGCACATGCACAATGCACTAATTAAAGGATGTGTTAATGCTCTTGAAATAGTCTCCCTGCTGGGTCCTTCTGTGACCTTGGGCAACATTTTTTTCCCCCCTTGCAGGGAGGACAGCGCTCGGCCAGAGCCTGGCATGGGGCAGAGCGGAGGCTGAGAGCCAGAGCTGCAGTGCTCTGATCCAACACAGCATTGCGTGTCCATGTGGTGAAAATGCATGAAAAGCTTGAATCTTGCTGGCATTTCTCTTCTGCCTGCCCATTTCAGCTCTGCTTGTCTCCTCTCAGCACTCAGCAATGCAGCAGATGTGGACAATCTTGAAATAACAGGACAGTCTTTAGCTCAACTGGAAGCTCTAACAAGATGAGATGAAATGCTGGAAATCAGACGTCTGAGCTGCAGCAAACACCTCCTGAAATGCAGGGAGCCCTCCCTAAGAAGCAGCAAATCGTTATCATTTTTTCTCCATGGTCTCAATCCCGCATCAGCACCAGAGCAGCCTCCCATTTCAAACCTAACCTTTCCCTCAGCAGAAGCAGGGCTAACCTGGCACTCAAAACTGAGGGCACAAAACCAGGAATAGCAAACTGTGCTTCAAAGCAGCGGCTGTGCCCGGGTGTCTCATTGCTGCAGCCAGACGCCCACCTCCTGGGCAGCCTCTGATCCACAATCACCACGCAGACCTCGTTTCAACCAGCACGCCTCAAACTACCTATTTAATTGCCCGATATTCATCTCTTTATGAATCGCTAATTACTATGATCTTATTTGTGTTTGCACTGAATAGATGCCCAGGCAGCATCAGGCTCATTCTGCCACATTACTTGCCAGGTCTTTTACTGAGCTGTGGATGCAGATCTCCTTTTCCAAGTGAATTTTATTCGTTGCATTAAGTTGGCTTTACAGACAAGGCTTTAAACATGGAACAAATTAACTCATTAGCCTCAAATAATCCAGTGACCAAAATAGGCCATGTTTCATGGACTGTTTTCCACCCCATACTGTCCTGGCAGTAACTGCAATGGAGAGGGTGGGGTATTTTCTCAGTGGCTGCCCTGGGGATCTCCCCACACGTGCACCAACTTTAGCCCTTACGAAAAGCACCGGCAAGTTTAGAGTGAAAGTTGGACACACAATTCTGCAGCCAAATCTTGCTGACTGGAAAAGTAAACATTTTCACCAGAAACAGAGGAACTGGAAGAAAAACACTGCAGTTCAGGCCAGGCAAAATAGGGCTGCTTGCAGTGTGGTGATGAGTTATGAGAAAGAATTTCTGAGCCTCACCTGCCGTGGTTTGTATGTGTAATGTGGGGTCAATCCTGTCACCTGGGGAATGTATTTTGTCCTCTCCTACAGGTCTCATATCCTAATGCTCTAAGGAAGCCTGGTACCTGAGGCCATTTCCCAAGACCCTTCTAAGTTTATTTTCAATGAAACACCATGGATATCCACATAATTTCTCCTCTTTTACATTCAGCTCCGAAGCAAGCTGGCTGGTAAGCGCAGGAACTCAGCCCGTGGACAGCCAGCTCCCAGCCTGACCCCCAGCCAGGGCTCCATACCAATTGCTCTGCACAGGCTTTTATGGCTCTTTCAGCTGCACTCAGCTTTGATTGTGCCTGATCAAAATGCACATGGCCAGCGTTGATAATCACTGATGATCAGGAGCTTTTAGGAAGCAAATGACGGGGCCAGTGCTCACTTGATGGATCGGGTCATTAGGAGCAGCTGTTTCCCTCCTTGACTGGCTTTTTGAAGGGAATTTGTGTTGTCGTTTTTTCTCTTGCCCCTCTGGGAAGCTGTGTGAAGGTATTTTGGGTGTCTCTGGCTGTTGCACCTTCTTAAAAACATAAAGGTTTTGGTGGGTGTAAGGGGGGAGGTCAGCATAGTCCTGCTGTGTCCTGGCTAGCATGCACAGCAGTGGGTTTGAACAGTAATTTCTGCATAAATCAGTTGCTGATCCTGCTGGTGCTCAAACCGTTCTCCCGGCTGCAAGCGGAGCATCTTTATCCTCAGAGACCCCCCGGGTGAGCACAGAGGTATAGGTGTGGTGCAGAGGGCTTAGAGGCAGTTTCCAGTGCAGTATTTGTGTTCCTGAGCCCTGCCTGCTTAGCTGGGTGGGCTGAAGATGTGGTGGCCCAGCAGTGAGATTTGGGGGTGAGGGGCTGCCTTGGAGGCAGTGAAGCAGCCCCCATCCTGCTTGGTGCAACCTTGGTGGGCACTGTGCCAGATCAGCCTCCTTCCTCAGTGAACAGCTGTGATTTTCCAGATGAGATTTCAGCACCCCCCAGGACAGAGAAGTGACTGTAATTACCACCCACCATTGCAAAAGAGTATAAGTGTGGTGGCCACAAATACCCTCACGCCCTGGAGGAAATGAGAAATTAGGGAGCTTGTTACAAACTCCAGCATGTGTTTTCAGCCCACCTGATGCTTCCTTTCCCTGTCCTTCCTGGGACCTCAAACCAACTATCAGTGGCCTCTCCAGAGCATGTTCCACAGAGATGGAGACAGACCTGCTGCAGTAGCTGAACTTCAGAAAGGGTAGTGTGAACTGGCCTCTAGACCCTGCTGGGCTGCAAGCCCCGGGGAGAAGCCAGGCAAGGAAGAGTGAACCTGTATTTAGAGAAACCCATCAAAGATGGTATGACTGTAGAGATTTGGCAGCCCTGGACTGGAGCCAAGCTTTATGCAGCCGCAGTAGGTATTCCTGCCATGGTAGGGTTGAATGCATCCTCAGAGAGGTTTGTCCTTAGATGTCTTGCTGGTCTCTGGGGATGGGAGTGCACACAAGGTTAATTGTAGGTGCTGAGTATCTGCCTCCCTGAGGACACCTAGTTCAGCCCTCCTTGCTCTGCTGAGACACCGTCTGGTTAGGAATTAATTACAAACGTGAGTTGCAAAAAAAAATTATGATTTTGTTTAATAATTAAAAAAAAAAAAAAGACAGGGAGGAAGAGAAAATTTGCCAGAGCCATATATTAAAAACAAATTATGTTCAGCAGGCAGGTGAGTCAAGGCCCGCCAGGCAATTGGGAAGGCAGCGTGCAGGCGGTAATTGAAAAAAGTGAGACGCAAATGAACAGCCAAAGCGCTGTTAATAATAACTCCCAGCACACACACAATCACAAAGTTAGCAACAGGCACTGGTTGGGGTGGGAACTGCCCTAAGCTGTGTTCTGGGGACCCCTGACACCCCCGGCACTGAGCTGGTGTCTGTGTGTCTGGGAGCAGGGCAGGGATCTCAGCGGTGATTCCTCACTGTGTTTCCTCACAGTGTTCCTCTCTTGGGCCTGATGAACCTCAGATCACCCCCGGGTGTTTATTGAATCTGAGTTAGTGCCAGGGCTCCCTTTACAGCTCAAATTATAGGTTATTGCAGAGTGTGAGCACTAAATACCTGCTGCAGGAGGGATGCTGTTGTCCCTTGTCAATCGTCTGCTTCTCTTTCTAACTTCCTCCCTGGGGAAAGCCTTGGCATCCCATCCTTCTCCACTTCTCCTGACATCCCTGCTGGGTCCAGCCTTTGTTCCCAGGAAGCCATCGATCTCTCCCTGGACTCTTGGGAGCAGCTCTGGCCAAGGCTCTCCCTGAGGCTGCCAGCCCTGGCGAGCAGCTGAGCTGGATGTGTGCAGGCAGGCAGCCCTTTTCCTGGGCGGTGTGTCTGGGGGCACTCCTGCTCTGGGGTCAGGCACTTCCTCACTTTGTGAACTCAGGAAGTGTGATGAGGACATTCCTCATGCCCCAGGGTCCCTCTCTTCAAGGGGAGAAGACCGCCTTGCCTGCTGCAGGGAGGGCCCCTCTTGCTGTGACACTCAGCCCGTGCTGGCTGCCATGCCCGGCTGTTCCTGGGGGAGAACTGGGAACACAGGGCAGCCTTCTGGTCGCCTCCTCTTCACCTCCTAATTGCAAGGCAGTCTGGAGAAACAAGGAAGTGGTGGCAATGGAATGGGGACTGGAAGTGCTTTCCATCCTACTGCTCTGCTTGGGTGCTGTCTACAGACTGACTATAGGCACACAGTCTGGCCCTGAGTTTGCACCGGTGAGAATCTGCAGAGCATCTGCACCTCAGGGACTGCGGCACCTCTACTTCATGGCTACCCTGGCCCAATTTCCCATCCTAGCCCCTCTCACCAGAACTCTTGCCCTCAGGAGATGTTATATATAACATCTGCTGCTGCTGGTAATCCCTTCTCTAACCCCATTCCCTCCTCCTCCCATTTCTCCCTCCCTCACAGTTCCTTTGTAATCATGTCATGGTTTGGGCTCTGTTGCTTTGATTGCTTCACATCCAATGGGTCGACCAAGATCAGGACTCATTTATGAGAGATGCTGTATATGCAGAGATCTTACGGGTAGCTCAACAAGCCTCAGTTTATCCCGGAATGGCAGGGAATAGAGACACAGATGGAGGAGGTAGCTTGCCCCATGCTGCACAGAAGACTCTACATGAGGAGCAGTCCCAGCCCAGGTGCAACCACAGCCCCACATAAGGCATGTGGAGTGCTAAAAACAAGACAAACTAAGCGCAGCTGGCATAAAATCCATGCAGTACATTGAACTGTAATGATTCTGACAATAAAGCAACCCAATAAATATTATGAAATGAAAACAGCCCTCCGGGAGCTTTTGCAATCGATTGCTGAGAGCTGGCATTTGTGCAGCAGATTACGTGTGAGACAGGTTCGCTCTGCCTTTTCTTCTTTTCCTTTTAAATGCAGAATGAAAAGAGCTCTCTGGAGTGCATGTTGGGGGGAGACATACTCCTGTGCTTGGGTGCTGTCAGAAAGGGGGAAAAAGGTGAGTGAGATAGGAGAGGCTGTGAAGCCAGTGGGGTGGGAGTTTGGGGTTGCAATTCCTGTCCTTGCAAGCAGTGACAATTCTGTTGGTGACCCCCTCATGCCAGCCTGCAGAATTAGGGTTCCCTTTCCTACCCTGAGACATTCACATTCCAGTAGCTGATGCACGGCATGGGTCTCCCTCCCCAGCATTGGGTGAGGGGAATTGGGTGGTGTGTGGGGCTGAGCAATGGGATCTGGAGTGGGTTTGTCTGTGCTGGGACTTGTTGTGGTGGGAGGAGGTTGTTTGCCATCGGTGCCTTGCAAAGCCACAGCTCTGCCCTTCCTGTCTCCCTATCCCTTACCTGAGCATGGGTGACTATAAATGCTCCTTGGCTGGCCTGACACACAGACCAGTGCTCAGCTGGGCCCCACGGAGTTGGTACTGAAGATGGGAGTGCTGGTATCTTCAGGATCACTGCTTGGAATCTCACCCAGTTTCTCTGGTCTTTGCCTGTCGTGGGCTTCTCATGGTGTGACTTTACCATCACTGCCTGGATTTTCCTTTCCCACATCCCTTGTCCTCTTGGTGCCCCATGAGATGCTCAGCTGAGCCAGTCCTCATCCAGCTTCAGTCTGTCTCCTGGATGGATTATCTGATGCTGCATGCCCACAATGGAGCACAGGGTGGTCCCTACTCCTGCTTCCTGGCTGGTGTTTACCATGCACCTGGGCATCCTGGGCAGCTAAGCCAGGCTCTGACCTCCCTCACCCCCAGCCTGGGAATGCACTCCCCTTGATTTTCCTGGCTCCTGCCTGCTCCCTCTTGAATCCTCTCCACTGGGCTAATTAATCCTGTTCCAAGTGATGGCCTTTTTACTGCTGCTAATTACAGGAACACCAGCTGAGGTTTGCAAAGAGGTTGGTCAAACTCACAGGGTGTGAGAGGGGGTAAGGGAATTCCTCATAAATTCAAGACATGAACCAGGTAGGCAAGGTGTCTCTTCTGGTGTGAGGAGTAGGGGCCACTGGATGAAGTGAGGTGGAGCCAAGTTCCAGAGTAAATAAGAAATACTTCCAGCACTAAGTAGTGGATGTTCAGCAACCCGGTCATGGATTTTAAATGCTTATCTGGATGGCAGGAAAAGCTGGGCAATTTTATAGAAAAGATAAGTTTGTAGTTACATGGGTATTCTATCTTGCTCAGGAAGTCCCTGAGCTTTGGGGCTGCTGCATCTTTAGCAAACACCCAAACACTGGCAAAAGAGGGCCCATGTCAGCAAACCTCGGTGCTGAGCTGGGCTCCTCCACCACACAAACCCTCCTCGGCCAGTACCTCTTCCTCTCTGCTTTCCACTACTGTTATTTCATCAAAATTCTGTCTTCTGCACACTCGAGGCAGGGCACCGAACACTGAGAAACATTGCTTAGGCACTGCTGGCATGTTTGCCATGAATAGCTTTGTATCAAGAGAAATACATTTTAAAGCTGCTGCAACATAGCAAGAGCTGTCTTAGAGAGTGTGTTATCTCATCAAGCGTGCCCAGAGTGAGCTCAGCTCTTTCACCAACCTCATTTTTCTGAGCAGCATCTGATTGTGATTTACCAAGTGACACCTCCAGAGCTATGGGTTACTTTTTTTTTTTTAATATGTTGTTTGATTTGTTGGTGGGGGGGGGGGTTTGTTATTGCTGTTTTTTATTTTAGAGAGCTCTTCAGTGAACAGCTGAGACAGGAAGAAGAAAAAGGAAAAAAAAGAAAGAACAATTATCCCTCACTGGGGAGTGAAGATAAATAGCTCCACCTATTGCAGGCATTTCACAGACTGATGGTATGACCAACTGCTGGGTCCACAACAAGAATGGGCCCAACTCTGCTCTCAAATACTTAGCTGAGTAAATCTGAAGTATATGTGCTAGAGTCAGTAGTCACTACACTGGATTTTTATCAGTGTGAGTGATAGCAATTGAAGGTTTTTTCAAGGCACTTATAAATAAAAACGTTCCTGCTGGCTAAATAGATACACTTCTTTGCTAACTGGGAGTAATCATATGCATTTTGATATCAGCATCTGCTAAATAAGTCCAGGGCTGTGTATTAATGAGGGTGCTGCAAGAACTTCGGAGTACAGGCTCAGAATTCAAAACAACAGGGATGGATGGGAGAGAGTGCCTGGAATCAGCCAGATGAAATTTGGTACAGAGAGCACAGGGTACCACATTTGGGAGGGATAAATGAATGCATGAATGCATAGACAGGAGAGCCTGGAGAGGCAGCAGGATGGCAGGCGAGGATCAGGGGGTTCAGATGGATGACTAACTTAGCATGAGTCAATAGTGTGATGGTTTAGCAAAAAGGGCAGCTCACCTCCTGGGATGCATTAATGCTGGATGTTGGATGTAAGCCATTGAAATCTGCAATTCTGCTTTGTCTGAGCTCTGTCCAGGTCTGGACACTGCAGCTGTGGGCATCTGCCGATGAACTGGAGAAGAACAGCAGTGTTTCTGAATGGAGAGATGCTAAAGTGGGACAGAAATCAATGTTTCCTTCCTGTGAAAACATCTGTTTTTCAGGGGAAGAAAAGGAAGGGCACTGCTTTAGCCTCTGAGTTTGACCCCATGGGATAACAGTGCTCACTTTTTTGCTATTTCTGTCCCCCAGACCCTTCTCCCAGGAAATTTGGCCCTGCCCCACGGGGATCCCATCCTTTGACACACCAGCTTTCTTTTGGTGTGCATTATGGTCCAGGGCAAACCATTCTCACTTCCTGTTTTGCAGGTTGTCTCCATTCCCACTCCCATTCCTTGAGTTTGATGAGAAATGGGCTCCTTGACTGACTTCTGCATGGGGAGTCTGGATTCAACGTTCATGCTCCAGGATTTCCCTTTGTGTTATTCCCTTGAAAGTTAAAAAGGGGCTTCTCGGCCAAAATCATGCCTCATCATTGTGACATGCACTGTAAGTCTGGGCAATGTTTGGGAAAATGGTAACCCAGAGAGCCAGCACCCCCTCTCACCTACTGCTCGTGATACCTGTGCTCAGGATCCCAAGGAGAAAAGCAGTAAACCGGAAAACAGCTATTTATTGATGGAAGTGGAACTGCTTTGGGGCCGGCCCTTTCTGACTGGAAAATAACTGGCTCCTTGGCTCCAAGACAGCCTGTGAAGTCGCTGGGAGGCTGCAGAAACAGTTCATTATCCACTGCTCGATGAAAGCAGGAGGCAGAGTTTTCCACGCCGGCTCCTTCCTCTTTGCAATGCGCTGTGCATAGCGGCTTCTGGGTGACATTAGCGTTCAGGCGGGCATGTGTACACCGGAGGAATGCAGGAATGCCGAGCGTATTCCAGAGCGGCAACGCAGCCTGTGGATTAAGCTCTTCTTCCAGCGATTCTAGGGCAAACCTGCAGGAGGTCTCTTGAAATCAGAGGGATGGATTATCTTGATAATAAAAGCAATCAGAATCCGTCCTGCCCAGGATATTTAAATGACACCGCTGACTGCAGGAGTGTCAGGGATATGCCTGGGAATGGTGTGGGCAGTGTTTTTCACGGGGTTTGTGGTAGTGCCTGTGGATCTGGCACGGCGGAGGGAAGGAGCATGGGAAGGATGCCCTGTGCCTTCCACCACCCTGACCCCACAGTACCACTGTGTGGGATGGGCAGGGGAATGGGGCAGCAGAGCAGTGTGAGACTGAATGTCTATACTGAGAAAAGAACAGACTAGAGAGTGATTTGTCTCTACCAGCAGTGGCTGAAATTAATTGGATCAACCATCTCCCCAGAGGACTTAATTCCTCCTTCCCTAATCTTGCCTATCTTCCCACTCCTGCCTGGAGGGCACCCATGCATACTGCTCTTCTCCAGGCCCCCAGCACCCCAGGTAAAGACCCATGCTCCATCCTGGCCTTGGCAAGGAGGGATCCTTCTTATGCCTCCTCCCCCACCTTGCCCATGTCTGTGCGTGGCTAACACAGCCCTCCTGGGCATGCCTCTGGCTGGCAGAAAAACCTACCCTCCTCCAGATGCATGTGTTACCTGTGGCAGCTGCAAGGTCCCTTTCAGACAATTTGAGGGGCTGTCAGGGCACACCATCAGGTAAGTCCATGCCCTGGGAGCCCTCTCCTAACACTGCCTGTCAGCTGGGGTATTGTCCAGCTACATGGGGTCAGCCTGTGTGACACCATCCAGCTTGCTGTTGGATGCTGAGTGATTAACTGGGCTCTCCACCAGCTCAGTGACATCCCCTTGGTCTCCAGCTGTGCAGGATGCCAGGCTGTGGTTGTGTTATTTATCTGCCTCTCCCAAAGTGTTTCGGGCTTAGCTGGATTCTACCAGGATAAGTCACCTGGCTGGGCTGGGGAGAGGAGCCTGAGGTGACGGTGAAGAGCCCTGACTTGTCAATAGTCCCCTGATACATCCCCACCAGACCCAGATGGGTGGGCTCTCAGGGCCAGGGGCTCGCTCTCAGGAATGGTAGGAGCTGATACAAATCGTCTCTGGCACAAGCCGGAGCACTCAGATGTCCGCTGCTTAACAGGGCTCGTGAGCTGCGTCTGAAGTACTGTGCTCAGATGAGACGTGTCCTCTTCAGAGGGCTGCACTTCCCCGTCGGCTTCGCCTTTTGATTCCTCCTGGCCTTTTTTCTGTCTGTCTTTTTTTTTTTAATAGGGTTTTAGAAATGAGGCCAGCGCTTGAATATAAAATGCCACTTATTTTCAAGGAATAGCAGACAGGTCACCCCGTTCAGTATTGGAACAGTGATGCCTCTGGTTCACTCCATCCTGTCTGACAAGGGAGGGCTATGGGGGGGTAAAGTCTGCCCCATGTGTTGCTGTAGGGGTGCAAAGGCATAACTGCTACACACACATACATACATACACACTGAAGCATGAACAGACACCTGACAAAATCCTTTCACACCACGTCCCACACCAGCTGTGCATGCAAAGCTGTCACCCACACTCCCTGTCATACAGCCTTACTGCCTAAATGCATTGCCAGAGCATCTCTTTGCACCCAAACACACATCTCCAGCCTACAGAGCCTGTTGCTTGGATGTTTTGCTCCACTTATCACACACAGACACACATCACCTCTCTCGCGCATTCCTACAAACGTGCAGAGGAGCACACAGAGCCACAGTCTCCCACACGCCGTCACCTCAGCAGAGTGATCCTCCCCAGTGCTGCTCTGCACCCATCACAACCTCCCAGCTGTGCACAGCCCGTGCACTGTCATCCCACCGCACATCTCCCACCTACACACCTCCTGACCCATGGACTTATTTGCTCTCCGGCATCCCTGCCGACTGCACGTGGCTGCTGTGAGAGATCACTGCTCGATCCCTTATTAGCAAGAAAAACAAAACTAATCAGGAGCAGCAGTGGCCAGAGGTCCCTCCTGGGCAAACAGAAGGGCTGAGCAAGCCCTGGGTGCTGTGTGCAGACCGCTCTTGTGGCCCCAGAGGTGTAATTTCCACAGCTGAAATAAGAATTGCCACAGATCCATGTAACATTTTGAGTCACAGGCTGTGTGCACAAGGGTGTCAAAGGCCTGGCTGAGAGCAAAGTGCAAGGCAGAGATAAGCCCCTATTTATTACCAGTGGAGAGATGTCAGACCTTGCTTTTCTCCTCTGAAAAACAGACCTGGTGATTGCATACAGCTCAGGCTGCTGGGAGAGGGCAGGCTCCAAGGGGCAGGCTCTGATCCTGAAGATCCATGGCTAGCTTGGCGTCTCTGGGACAGAATTTCCTCCAAAAGACACCCGAAGCACATTTCCCCATCCTCTCTGGAGGTACAACGGGTCGATTCTGCCAGTTGCCAGCCCTGGTAGCCCCTGGAGGTTGCTGATGTCTCTGTCTCCTTCACCTTTCAGCACCTCTTGTCTCCCTGCGGCTGCCCATCCCTTGTGCTCCCAGCCACAGGCGCTGAAGTGGGGACAGCCGAGTGTGTGCTGCAGGGAAGGGAGCCCTGCAACCAGGTGAGGCATAAGCGAGGCTTTTGAGTGATCTGATTATTGCTGTTTCCTCTTGTCCCATTTTTCTGACAGCAAAGGGACCCCTGACCTCGGCACTGTGCTATGTATCAGCCGCCGCCTTTGATTTCCTGTACCAGGGATGCAGCCGGCTCCACACCCAGGTTTGCTGGCAGATGAATTTCTGGGAGCGTGTGCGCCTGAGGTTTGATCTCCTTTGCTTTGTGGCTCTGCAGAAAGAAAAAGTGAGCTGTGCTGTGAGAAATTCCTCAAAGGGGAGGAGGGGAAGCATTACCTGGCATGGCAAGTCACACGGCTCAGGAACTGGCTGCCTCCTGTCACTGCACCATGCCCAGGGGCCTTGAGCAAAGATAGGGACCACTTGTCTTTCCCACAGATGGGTCTAAAGGGATGGAAATTAGCAGGAGACTGAGGTTAGGACGAGGCACCGAAACTGGAGCTCCTGCCCAAAGCTGGGGATGCTCCTCTTGCCCCTGAGGTGACTGGGCAGGATGTGCATGGTGTAACCTGCCCACTAACAGCAGAGGCACAGGCATGATGTGAGGCCAAAATCATCTCCTTGGGGTGGAGAGGATCTGCTGTGGATGCCATGTACAAGCCCTTAGTTTCAGGACATGGTGTCAACAGCTCGCAGCTGGGATTGGGATGGGAAAATGCATCAAGTTGAGGCGGGAGGAGTAAGCAATGCAGCACTGAGTCCCCCAGCCTGTCAGTGACAGACAATGCCCTTCCGTCCCGTCTGTCCTGGGGGGAACTTGGCACTGTACTTCAGCTACTCAGCCCCCAGCTCTTTTTTATCTCAGATGTTGGGTGCAGCTGCAGACAGTTCCCTGAGCACATCCTGGCATCACTGTGTGCTGCGTGCTGCTTGCTTGCAGGCACAAAATGCCATTTTCCATGGTTTCATGTGCCTACAAGACAGGTGTTCTCCAGCCACAGGGAGAGATTTACAACTGGTTATCTCCGCTTCTAGATGGGTGAGACAGCTCTGATGCAGTCTGGGCATTGTTTCTCCCACCATCATCCGGGAAATTTGAGTCAGGATGCCTGTGCTCCCAGCTGGGATATGGCAGCACTGATGAGAGAGGGGGCTGGGCCTGGAGAACTGGAAAAAGATGTCTCCAAAGTCCATCAGCACCAGGAGGGAAGCTGCTGAGACCTGACCTGAGTGGCCTTCAGCCTGAATACATGCAGTTGCAGTTTAGCTGGCCTGATCCTTGATTCCAGGGTCCATCTCCTGCCAGGAAGGACAAAGCTCCTTGGCACAACATCTTACATGGGTGCAGCCACTGCTGGGGTGATGCAGAGCAGTTGGAGGGTGGCAGATGCAATAGCCTTGGAGGGTTTAGGCAGGTAGAGACAAGCAGGAGGGAGGGAGAGGGTAGGGGAGGAGAGGAAGGAGAGCTGGCACACCGGAGAGGGGAGAGAATGTCAGGGGAGAACCAATATATGGAAAAACAATTAAGACACAAAAAAGAAGGAAGCGAGACCTGAAAGGTAACTGACTAGAAAATTAAAATTATTCAGCTACAGAAAACAGATCTAATGGGCTTCAACGCGATGCAGACTCCAGCAGATCACACAAACAACACGTGAGGGGGAGTTTCCTTAAAGGGGCCAGGGACCAAGAGGAGGGTCAAGTCCTCTGAGGTCTCTAGAAACCTCTTTCCTTCCTGCTCACAGGAGCAAGCCCCTCCCAGGCTCCTTTCAGGCTCCTGTCTATGCCTTGGTTTCCTGCTGCAGACTCAGGTCCCTGGTTGCCAAACTAGCCCCCCCCGGGTGGATCAGGCACATTTGTCCCCATGTCATAGCTGGTGGCTGCAGCACAGGATGGCAAGGTTGTGCAGGTGCAGGAGGCCACATGGGTCCCTTGCCTGTGGCTTGGAGGATTACTTACCCTACCCTTCAACCTGGATTTTTTTTGGATGGTTCCTCCAGCTTGCTGGAATTGTTTTAAATTCCAAAATCCTGTCCTCCCTGGTCCCTGAAATCCCTCACAGCTTGCTGATACCTGTGGATGGAAAATGTACCCTCTGTTTTTCATCACCTGAGCCATCACTTACAGCATCAGCTGATGTGGGACAGCCCATGCCCGCCCCATTCACCAGGCTCAGCAGGAGCCTGATAGAAAAGATCACTGGGTGTTCCTGCTAAAAGTGAGAGGTGATGGGGACTGAGGCTGTGGGTACCAGGAGGGCAGGGATTGTAGCCCTGGCACAGTGCTGGTGCTGCTGAGAGTTGGGTCCCAGCTTTGCTGGGGCTGAGCCAGGCTGTGCAGGTTGCTGGAAGGGTAAAGTTCGTGCAGAGGGGGCATACGAAGGTGCACATGTGACCTGGAAGAGCTGGGTCAGGAGGAGCTAGCCTCTTGATCAGGACACCCACCCGGGAGAGGACCCAGGAGGATCCTCCATGGAGGGCCCAGCCCAGCTGCAAGGTAAGAGATGCCTAAACCACATCCAGTGAATAGTAAAGGGATTAGAGACAGTCCCAGAGGGACAGCAAATGGCCTGACCATCCCAGCTCCATCCCTCCTGACATCTCTGCTAAAATGGGGAGGTGGGAAGATGGTTCACATTCACCACCAGGCACCACCAGCACCAAATTCCCCAGTGGCTTTGACAACAGCCACTGTAAAGGTGGATATGGGAACAGCTTCTTCTCCTGTTAGGGTGAACACCACAGGGTGCTATGTGGTGGCTACAAAGGGACACCTTACTTCCCCCATCTCCCCAGCATTTCTTGCCTAACACCTTGTTCTTTCTCTCTTTTCATCCAGTCTGGGCTCCCAGCTGCTTGTATCCTGAAGACACGCTGAGAAAACATTGCATATTATACAATGAGGAATGGTAAACACACTGTTCTTGCTAGTTTTCCACTTGTTTTTATTCTGTGAGCATCAGCTAAAGCCACAGGGATAGGGTATTTAATTAGAGTATTGTCTTTCACCTGCCTTTAGTCTCTGCAGGGTCCTTTCAAGGGGTTCCCATTCCAGTGTGGTTCAGAAATTACTTTACTGGGGAAGTGACAGGGGCATATCCCTACAGTGCCTTGACTTTGCCTAGCACAGCTTGTGCCTTGGAGCTCTCATTCATCTGAGTGTGGGATGCCAGGTGGAGGACAGGGAAGTCCCAAACACATTCCAGGCCTGTTTCTGGCCAGGAATTGGATCCTGGGATAGATCCTGACATCAGATCATAGTGAATTCTCTCTGAGACAGTACTGCCACAGAACTCTATTCCTCTTTAATATCATGTCCCTGTAAAAAAGTGCCTGTGATTTGCACTCAGTGCATTGCAGCATGTTCCCCTGGAGGGTTCTCAGGCTCTTTATGCACTCTGATTAACAATGATCTCCTTTACTATCACAGTAATTTATTTATTCAGCACCAAGAGGCAGGCACGCTGCCTCGCGGACAAAAATACCCCATGTCCTTTCAGTGGGACTGGTGGAAGTACAATGGAAGATGGAAGCCTTGCTTTGAGACCAAACTCATGGCCCAAAGTTTGAGCAAAGAGAACAGCTGGTGCTGAGGCTGCAGCCAAGGGGATGGTGCTGGACCCTTTTCCATAATGCCCAGTGACAGGACAAGGAGCCGTGTCCATAAACTAAAACAGAAGAAGCTGCATCTCAACATGAGGAAGGACTTCTTTATGTTGAGGGTGGCAGAGCGCTGGAACAGCTGCCCAGGGAGGTCCTGGAGTCTCCCTCTCTGGAGACATCCAACCACCACCTGGACATGTTCCTGTGTCACTGCTCCAGGGCAGTGGAGGTTGGACTGGGTGATCTCCAGGGGTCCCTTCCAACCCCGACAATTCTGTGATTCTGTGAATTATGACAAGGATAATCCCACCAGGGATATTCTCAGGCTCTTTCCTGAAGCCTGCAAGATGATGGGACCAGGGCTGTGAGACCCAGCTTCTCTCCCAGGTGTGCAGCCAGTCATGCTCAGGCACATTCTGACATTTTGGATGGGTGAGTTGTGGCCTAAAAATTATTTTAAGTTAATCCTATCACGCTTCTGCAAGGCATCATTTATGAACTCACATCCTGCAACATTCTTTCCCTTGCCATGTACAGAAACAAGCAGCTGTGCCTGGGAGGAGTGGTGGGCACACATATACCCTGAGGATCCAAGTGTCCTGATGTGGGGGCAAGTCCTGCCAAAAAGCAAGCTTTTGTGGCAAACCAGTTCTTGAAACTTTTACCCCCGTGTGACCCTTCTTCGGGAGAAGAAGAAACATCCTGCAAGAGCAACCACCAGGCTGCAGAGCAGGTGGTGTCCTCAGCCTTTTAACCTCACCACGCCCACAGCAGGGGTGATGCTGGCCAGCTCCAGGTTAAGCATGGCTGCAGAGAAGTGGCTCAAGTCCTCCAGGCTATTTGGAAGCAGAGAGGTGAGAGGAGGGTGCCCGATAAGCTGAGAGGTACAGGATGCCTGGTAAGATATATTGTGTTGTGTTTTCAATTTGCACATTGACACAAGACAAACAGATGAGATTTCAGTACAGCAAGCTCAATTAATCACAGCTTTGACAGCTGTGAAGCTGGACATTATTAATCCCTTTCACAGACAGGCCAAAGGGGTAATAACTACACTTTTCCCAAAAATAATAAGAAAGGATGTTCCTCATGCTGCCCCCCTGCCCTTTCCCTGAAAGAAAATTTCCTGATCACAGTACTTAATACTACACTAATTGCAAAAATACTTCAGCTGTCCCATTGCCTGCAAAATAGGGAACAAAATGTGTAAGTGGAAGATCCTGAGAATATCCTTCTTAGGGCTCTAAGGTTCATAGGAATGGGGGTGCTCAGGGCCAGGGCTCTGTGAGGTGAGAGCTGGCACATTTCCCTGTGCATGTGGAGCCACAAGTGTGTGCTGCAGTATGGGACACCCTGGATCCATTCCCAGCCGGGAGGCTGCAGGTTTGTGAAGCACAGCAAGGAGCTGTGGGAAGGATCCAGCACTCTCTGTGAGCACAGGGGGTTGGAAATGTTGGCTGCCTGCTTGACCACAGCACCTGTAGGGCCTGGGGATGCTGGAGGCCAAACTTTCAGCCCAGTCCTAAGGGGATGCTCCAGCCCGTGCTGGGGCAGGATGGCTCCAACCATCAGAGCATGACTTACCTTTCCCTTTCATTATTCCCCCTGCAGGGAAGGCAGGTGCAGCCAAGGCAACTGCAACCACCAGGAATGAGGAGGAGGAACTCCTCCAAGGGCAGGGCAAGGGGCATACCCTAGCTTCTAGCCTGAACCCAGCTTTTTACGGCTGTGCTGCAAAAGTCATCTTGCCTGAACCCAGCTTTCCGTGGCTGTGCTGCAAAAAGCCGTCCTGCCTGACCCTGCCTTCACCACTGGAGAAGTCAGACAGGCAGAGCAGCCCATTGCTCTCGTGCACTGCACCTTGCAGACACCACCCCAATCCATCCGCCTCCAGACAATGTCATCTTCGAAGCGGGAGACATTTAAACAGTGAAATGCCAAAGGAGCAGCATGGTATTTAAAGGCAAAGAAGCAATTACAAAAGTTCTCGGGAGAGCAAGCACACAAATGAGGGAGGATCAGAGAGAGGTTGTTTATCCCACTCCTAAATATGCAGCAGTGGCATGTGTTCACTGGGAAGGGGATGTGCAAGCACAAGGCTGAGTGGAGCATCTCCGGAGGGGACGGGTTTGTTTGACAGTTCTCCATTACAGCATCTGAAAATCCTGGAGTTGCCTGCGGCCACGGGGAAGGTGACAAGCTGCAGTTCCCGCAATCTTGTGCCTGACTGAAGCCTCATTACAGGCATTAGTGGCAGAGGGAGGGAGCATCAAGGGCTTGGTTTGTTTCTGTACTCAGCAGGCGGGAGATGCAGCCAGGAAGGGAAATAGCCAGGCATAGTTAGTAGTGGTAGGGCAGATTCTGGGATGGGCCTCAGACCTTGCCCTAAGTCCTCTGCCTGCTGCTCCCTGCTTTCCCCAGTTCTCTTCCCAACATGTTTTGCATCCTCACCCTTCTCTTCATGACCCATAGAAGTCAATATCCCGGGGAGTACTGGGGGGTGGGAGTCTGTTTTGGCATAGAGATGGTGGCAACTACGTGGTGATGCTGATGTTTGAGCTGCTGGGTGGTGCAGCAACGGATGAGGAAATAGACGCGGCAATAACATTGTCAGTACAAGCCCTGCTTCACCCACAGCTCCTGACACCCCAGGAACTGCTCATTTGCTTTTCTGATGAGGCTGCTCAATCCCCCACTGGGGAATTGCCAGCATGGATGGACTGCAGGTGTGGACAGCCTGCCTGTGGCTGTGCAGCTCCCTAGGGAAGGAGAGCCCAGCTTCTTCCCCCATTTCTGTGTTGGGCACACTAGAAAGCTTTCTCCCAACATCCAGCCCAAATCTTTGCTCTTCTGCATCTGTCAAGTGCCTTTGGTGCTAGGTAATGCTAAATAATGCTAATTTTATTCCAGCTGCCTTGCCTGTGCTTAAAAACACTGTTGGAGAGATAGAAAAATCAACATCAGCTGGAAGTGCCATCTTTGAGAGAGAAATGCTAGAGAAACAGTGGGAGGTGGGATTGAAAATCTGTGGGGGGTTAGAGGCTGAGAAGGAGACGATGAAGCTGTCTGGGGGCTCAAACCCTCTGCAGCACCAGGCGTCAGCATCCCCCACTGAAGCAGAAAATCTCCTTTTTCTCCATCCTGGTAAATTTCCCTGCAATTGAAGGTTGTAGTTTATCAGCCGACAAAATCCAGCCTTAGGGCACCTCGAGCAGCCACATGGTGTGGACAGGTGCCCGAGTATAAGCTGCACCTCTTTGTTCTGAGATGTGAGGTACTTCCATGGGTTCCCTTTGCACCTCCGGCTCCTTGAGAAGGGCAGAACATCAACCCTGGCCACTCTCTGGCTTCAGAGCTGGTTAAATACACCACTATTTCCATCAAAATAAATATCCAAGGATCTCTTGTTGTCTGTGGAGGAAGGCTTTTGCTACGTTGCTGTGGTGGTGAGAGCAGCTTTGGAGGGCTGACTGGGCAACACACTCTGACTTTACAGGGAGGAAAGCAGAAAGAGTCCCCAAGCAGCTGAGGGGACATGGTGGCAGCTTCTCCTGCTGCAGTGAGGTGGGAGAGAGCAGCCGTTCACGGGGTTGTCTGGGACAAGATGTGGAAAAATGGTGAGCCTGGGCTCCCCTCCCCTCTCCAAGGCTTTGCCTTCAGCCCCTGATCCCAAACAGCAAGGCAGGGTTTTCCTCCCTTTCCTAGACACCTCTGGATGCTCACAGGGAATTTCCACATCGGCTTTAGGTCAGCCCAAGGCGTTATTTTATTTGACCCTAATTTTTTTTTAAGAGCTACACTAAATGGAGGGAAAGGTAAAAGCATTTCCCCTCTGCCCTGCCCTCCCTGCTGGAAGGTTAACACATTGGCCATTTCCTGCCTGCGCAGATGGGGTATGCCTGGAGTTTGTCAACTCAAATTCAAATTAACTCTCAATTCAGTGGCTTCGTGTGAGGCCCCGGGGGCAGGTGGGGTGAGCAGCAGCTACAGATGTGGGCAGGCAGGGGACAAGAAAGGGGCAGAGGGGAGTTGCCAGCTGGCCCTGGGGAATTTGTACGTAAACGTTGGGGTTTTCAGGAAAAGGAAGGGTAAAGAAGGGAAAGATAGCAAAAAAAAAAAAAAAAAAAAAAAAAAAAAAAAAAAAAAAAAAAGGAGGGAGAGTGGGAGAAGGAGAGGGATAACCTGGGCTTCTTAGGCTAGAAGGAACTCTTCTAAGGAGCTAATTTGACCTCGCACGTGTTCTAAATCATTGAAATAGAAATGAGCAAATACGGGTGAAAAAAAGTCCCCTTAATATTTGCTTGCCTAGGGGAATAAATTTGCTGGGTCTGGGCTGTGCCCTCTCCCATGTTTGCTTTCTGCAAATATCCAGTCATTGAGTTTTACCTGAGCAGACGTTCGGGGGAAGCCAGTCACAATCTTGTGCACACAAATTAGTGCAGAGATGAATTGGCTATTTCCAAATGCCAGGCAGGGAGCAGGACCCATCAAACCTCCCTGAGCAGCCACCCTGTCAGCCCAAACTGCCAGGGACCAGCCTCTTAGCGATGGTTTTTAGACAAATCACAGATTTTCACAGCATGTTAAATAACTATGGCTTGCTATCTACATCTGAGGAGTCTGCAATCCACTTCCAGACATGTCCTAGGCAGAAAAACAGGATAGGATTTCTTTTTGTGGAGTTTTGACTCTGCTTCTCTACACAGGAATGTGAAAAGTGGCTGCTGTAGAGGTCCGTGCTTGTGCAAAGTTGTGCTTGGAGTGGGACTTGTAGAGCTCTGGGTGTCTGCACAGCTCATAAATGTGAGCTGTGGCCTGGCATATGGTTTTATAAGGTCAGCAGGATCCTTTGTAGCCCTCCAGGCTGCTCTAAAGGAAACCTCTTCCCAGTTGTGGCCAGATGTAGAGGCCACGTGATGTCTGCTTCTGCTCTGCCCTTCTTCTCTGCTTCTGAAGTGTCCTTGCTGATTCTGTTTGCACACCCCACACATCCCAAGTCTCCAAAACTCCTGCCCAGCTGGCCTGGTCAGTCTCCCATCTCCTCCAAGTCCAGTGGCTTGGTGTGGGTGTCTCACTGCTGTGTTGGGCAAAACAGGAGCTGTTGTTCAGCCTTGTATGGCCATCACTGTCCTGCTGGGACACGGGACATGGCACATCCTCCTGGTGATCCCAAATATCGGTGGGGGCAGAGGAGGGTCTCTCCCTCCCAGCCGTACTTCTTCCAGTTCCCCGTAGATGGGAGCAGAGGTCTCCTTTTCCTCTAGTCCCAGTTTGGTGGGACAGAGCAGACACTCTCCAAGCAGGGGATTTCTGTCTGGAGGAAGGGACACAGCAACTTTTAGTCCCCTTTTCACTCCCAGGTTTTGAGGCCTGTGAAGAAACCAAAAATATCTGTTCTGGATGGCCAGCCCTGCCGTGGAGGGAGATGCTGTGCGTGGGTGGAGCCATGCTGGGTGGTGCTGCCTTGGGGCAGCCCCACACTGTGATGGAGAGAGGATACTGAGAAATTTGTTCTCTCCCCAGAGCAAAGGGAGCCCAGAGGGAACAGGGACTGTCCTGTCTGGGCATGGGACACTGAGCACGGTGTGTCCAGTGAGTCCAAGGTGCCCCTCTAGGGTGGGTTGATGAGTTCTCATTTTCCTTGGTGGTCCAAAAACCTTGGGCCCTCCCTTGTCCCTGTCAATACCAGCAGTGGTGGTGTGGGGTCAGGATGAGCTATTCCCATGCTCCCCATCCCCATCAAAGCCGCAGGGTGATTTATTTCTTCCACTCGCCACCCCCTCATATTTTCTGCGATTTTTCTATGTAAATCATGACACTGATTAATAACACTTAGCGCTTTCCAGCTCCAAAGCACATTGCAAGTATTTCCTAATTAATCCATGCAACACTCTCGTCAGGGAAGGCAGAGTGCCACCGTCCTGACTTCCCAGGCTCGAAGCCTTCTGGCGGACAGAGATGGAAGTGTTCATCTGCACATCGTTAGCCCCACGCTGCTGACGCTTAATGAGTTTCCTTGCAGCAGAAGGGAGCGTTGCACGGCGCGGCTCGGAGCAGATGGGGCTGGCTTGCATGCCACGCCGAGGGGATGGAGAACCATGCAGTTTCCCAGCTTGCTGTCTCTTTGTGGGGCTTGTGACCAGGGGCAGGTGGACAGTGACTGTGGGGTGCTCTCCCACTTTCTGAGCAGGGGTTCTGCCAGCTGCAAATTCAGGGGACCTAAAGAACCAATTCTGACTCCAACTCGACTTCTGCTGCAAGAAGTAGAAACCACTCAGGCAGAAAGAGCCAGTAAGGAGAGGGTTAACAACCTTCTCATGGACACACCTGAATTGTCAGCTCCTGCTAGATCTTGCACTGGCCCATGCCATGGGCGCTGGTGTCTCATGGAAGATGGAGCCTGGGAAGGGGTTAAAATGAAGAGTTTCCTAGCTGCAAGCTAGGAGCAAGAAACAGATCATTTTTACCCAAAGCAATTTCCCTGGCAGATCATTTTCCCACCTCCCCTCCACGATTACAGCAGGTAATTGTGTCTGAATGACAAGCTCATCGCTTCTTTCTCTCCTGCTCTGTCTTGCAGCCAAGTCATGAAACTGGTCGCTGTAGGTGTCAGGCCCCAAGATGCAGCCCTCAGCCTGCTTGCAGGTAGCAGCAGCACAAGGCACAGAGGATGGCCCTTTGGGATGCCGGCTGGGGTGCCCTCGATGGCTTATCATACCTCCTGCAGCAAGCCCAAGAGCTTCACACCTGCTTCCCACAGCCTCAGCCCTGGCCAAGGGCAATTCAGCTCCGTTTTTTTTCATAGAATCACAGGATGGTTTGGATTGGAAGGGGCCTTAAAGTTTAGTTTCCACACGCCTGCCATAGGCAGGGACACCTTCCATTAGACATTTTTCAGGAGGAGCAGGGCTGTATGGTGGCTGTTTCAGTGGTACCCGGCAGCTGGGAGGGATGGAGAACCCGGCTGCCCTGCTCTCCTGCTGCGCTGCACGGCTCCATGCGTTGAGCCCCTTGCTGTGCACTTTCACCTCGGCAGCCCTGGCTCTGCATTCCCTCCAGTGCTTCCCGGAGAGGTAGGACAGCTCCCCCCGCCCCTGCTCCTCGGGCTCATTAAAGAGGCTCATGCGGTGCCCTCTTGACACTTGTAACACAGGAGCACATGTCTTCAAAAAGCCAGGCGCTGGCGATATCCCCTGGGCCTGCCGCTGGCTTTCCTTCCCCTGCTCTCACAGCCCTCCCCAGGAGGGCTGTAAATTTGGCAGGAGCTGCATTATTTCCAGACCAACCCTGTCTCACGTTTCCCCTGCCACTAGCTTAAGTGTCACCCCTTCCTGCTGGCCCCACCGCCTCCCCCCACCACACCTGCCCCTATGGCTGCCTGCTGTCCCCCCTGCTGGTTTTCTGGACAGATCCAGGACCCTCAGCTGGCATGGGCATGCCTGGAAATGGGTTTTTGGGTACCCCTGCATGCCCACACATGCACAGTCACGTGTGAATGCAGAGGTGTGTGTGCACGGGTGTGTCCCCTCATGCAGTCTGGGGGCTCTTACAGCACAGCATCCTGGCTTCACATGGCCACACATGGGGTTGGGATCCTCGGAGGCCTCTGTGGGTGTCTCGTCTCTCCCACTGCCATCATGGGGACTTGAGGGCTGCTCTGTGTCCAAGGTCTTGTCGCAGGGCTTGTAGCACCCGTTGTCTCCTCTCAAAAATGGCCAGGAAAATCACTGCTTGGGGTGTGACTCAAAATCACAGAATGACCCTTTCCAGAAGGGCCAGCAGCATCCTTCCCCGAGTCACCCAGATTCCCTTGATCCATGGCTGAATAGAGATCCAAAGGCTGAACATCTTCTCTTACACATCACTGCATGGGCATCAGGTTTGGGAGCCTTTTGTTCTGGGGAACCTGGTGCAAGCAAGGTCCCCTTTATCTTGCCCCCTTTTTGGAAGCTTTCTGGCAGAAAGCAGAAGAGTGGCTTCCTCCTTGCACCCACCAGGTCCTCAGTGTCTCAGAAATGCTAGCCTTGTTTGGAGGATCTCAAAGGCTTGTTATTCATTAACCCCACCAGAGAGTTTCCTGGCAATTAATTTTTAATGGGTTGAAAAATTCTCTGCCTAACCCTGCTTTCTTCAGAACGAGCCTCCAAAGCCGTTGCTCACCCTCTTGATGTTTCTAATCATTATCTCCAACATTCCTTTAGCTGTTTCAGAAACCAAAGCTGGGGAAGAAATTGGAAAGTGTTATTATTTCATTTGGGTTAAACTGTATCGCTTCAAGTTTCTCTCCCCCTGGGCACAATCATCAGCATATCTGATCAGCAAACATCTGCCTAAGCCACCCGCTCACGCCTCCCGGGAAATTTGGGGAATAAAAAAAACTGAGACGAAGCCACTGACGTCACCTCCCGGCTTTTGCTCTTTCCCCCTGAGTTTTATTTCTAAGGGACATTTGCATAGAAAGAGGATCTTTGTTTCTGAAGGTTTTGCCAACTCCCGCTGCCGACTCCCCCCATCTGGAAGCTTAATCCTTTCCCCGTGGTGGCTGCGGAAATCGGAGCTGCGCGCCGAAGTGGTCCCTGCCTCCTCCAACCCCCTCCCACCACCCAAGGGTGCATCAACCTCACGGGTGCCTCGTATCACCCTCAAAATCTGGCAGCAAAGAGGCTTGGGGCACCGCTTTGGGATGCCTGTGCTGGCGGCGGTCTTGGCACCCCGCCTCACCCATCCCGCGCCTCAGTTTCCCTGGGCAGAGCTGCTCTGGTACGTGTCATCTCCAGAGAGCGCTAATGCGGATTAATTGCCACCCATAAAGTCCTTGCAACACGTGAAGAGTGACACTGACGCATAAACAACCGGAGTAGTTTGTGCAGCGCTCAAAGGGAATGAAGTGCTAAATTAGTCATACAACAGGCATGGCCATCGCAGCACATCAGGCGTCGCTGGCGCTGGGACCAGCTCGGCTGAAGCCTGGAAAGCCTCCTGGACACCCATCCACCCTTCCCACTGCCTCTGCTGCCTGCCCCCGCAACAGACCCGCTGACTTTATTGGCTAAACCGAGATTTTTATAACTCAGCTGCTTAAAACATGTCTGGGTTTTCTTGTGGGCATTTCCCCCTTCTCCCAAAATCATGTATGAATTTATTCTGCTTCTTTTTTTTTTTCTCAAGATGAAAAAGCAGGAGATGGGGCACAGACTTTCAAAAAAACCTCTTCGGTAAAAATACCTATTTGTTTCACTAAAAAAAAAAAAATTAAGCTTTTTTATATTTAGCTCCCCTCTGATGGAAATTTTTAAACAAAACAGAATTTTCCCAGGGAAATAATCTTTGTTTTTTTCCTCACATGTCAAAAAGGCATATTTTATCCCTTCTCCTCCTAAAAATAATATTGAGATGAAAAACATCTTGAGGAGCTGCAAGAGCTCTCAACCTCTGTGGTCAGTACTACGTGGAGGGAGGAAAGCAACGAGAGCATCTTCCCCAAAGGAAGAGAATGCTGCTGCAAGGCAGGTAGCTGCAAGGATAAATCCTAAGGGATGGGCTTTTCTCTTTTTTCCTTTTTCTTTTTTTTTTTCTTTTAAATCTAGAGCCTGCAATGTCACCTCATTTAAATCAGCACAGGTGGCAGACGCTTAGCTGGGGTTTGTGTGTTGTGGTGTATTTTGTCACATGGGTTCAAAGCAAAACCTGCCCTGCCATTCAAAATGGAAACTCTGGGCAGCTCCTTGGGTATGGGTGTGGATCCATACCCATCCCACCACCTCCTAAACTCATGCTCTGGACGTCAGGAAGAATGCTTTGGCTCCTGGCATTTGCAGCATTACCTGGGAAAGAAAAACACCTCTGGCCTTGACCTGTGGGCAAGCCTCCAGAACAGGAGGCTTGGAAGAGCAGTGTAATTCCTTTACAGAGCTTTATAATTGATCTGAAGTCACAGGGAAGCAATTAATATGGAGCCCCATACAACTGCTTCAAAGCATGGCTGGATTTTTCACCCCATAACAGCTAAAATCTAGGAAAGGGATCCAGTGGAAATTGTGTTTTGAATGAATGAAGCTCCTCCTGCAGCATTTGCAAGTGCAGCTGGTTTTTCAGACAGATTTTTTTTGTTCTTTCTGTTGAAAATGCCAAACTGTTGAAAGCAAAACAGCTTGTGAAAATGCGTCGATTGTGAGGAAACTTCATTCTCACAGAAAGAAAAAGGGAGGAAGTGGTCAAAACATCAAAATGCTTGTGCATAATGCACTGTAATGTATATAAAATAATTTAATAATAATGGGTAATTAAAATCAGGACAAAACATTTTGATTTTATCCAACTGTGCAGAGTTGAGTGACTCAAAACCATTAAATTCCAGTTCACAGGGAAAGCTCTGCCTTTGTTTTGCTCCATTTTGGAATGAGGACTGTGTTGAAACACGGGATTCTCCTGAGGAACAATATCTGAATTTCCTCTCAGCAGCAGCTGCTGAGGGAGATGGGCAGGTCTGCTGGAAGAGGGGAACAGGGGTTTCTACCAGGGAGCTGGGTAGGAGCTGGAGTGAATTCCTGTGGGAAAGCCAGGCTTGGGACTGACCTGCAGCACAGCAGGAATCCATCCTGGGCAAAGAGTGAGGAGCCAAGGCGGATTGGACTCTGGGGATGACTTCAGTGGTGTGCACTGAATGTCCAACTTCCTTGGACCTGTGTGAGCCAGCTGGGCCAGTGACATCTCCATGAGCGCTGGTTCCCAGTGGGAAACCAGCTGGCTGAAAGCACATGTGCAGTTTGGGGAGAGTAACACGCGCCAGGGTGTTCTGGCAGGGCAAAACCAGTCCGAGCATCACCTCCCCGAGTGGGTGCTCTGCTCCCCACCATGCACAGCCTGCCCTGGCCCACAGGCTCATCATGAACCCCACACAACATCCTTGTTTTTCAGGGGCTGTTTTATGAAAGCAAAGACAAACCTGTGATGCTGATGACACAAGTGGTGATAAGGAATTAAAACCATTTCCAGCCTCTTTTCTTGTGCACTGCTGGAAAGTCAGGAGTAAATCGGAGATAATGAGCAACTGTCTTTGAGCACAGCCAAAGGAAGATAGTCCTGTTTTTATGATTAATTGCAGATTAATTCATTTTATATTAGAAGATGTACTACTTTCTGTTTCCTCATTGTGGGCTTTTCTTCTGTTTGTTGTTTGAGAAAGGCAATAAATACCATTAGGCAAATGGGTTTCAAAGTGTCATGTGAAATGGAAACCTAGGCTTTCAAATGTGACTTTCATTTGGGTTGTGTGAGGGGTTTTTCTGGTTTTTGTTCTTGATTTGTTTTTGCTTTTGCCTCAGCCCCATTAAACATGCATGTCTCTCATAAAGAGAGATGCAGACATGGAAACCTGGATGCTCAAACAGTGCTTCAAAATGGGGTGTAGGATGCTGCACTTGTGGCTTCACACCACACTCACTGGGGCAATTTTGTTATCACACAATGGATGACATGGTGGGGGGAGGTGAGGAGGGGCTGTTACTTTTTTCACGTGTCTTAAGAGCAATTTTGAGATTTTTGCATCCTAAAAGGACCCTTCAGCTATTGAAAAGAGGGTAGTCTCCTTTCAACCAGCCAGCTGGAAAAGCCTGCAAACTTTCAAAATCACAATTGTATTTACAGTAGCTAAACAATCATTTAAGGGGTGAAAGTTCCTTCTTTCAGAGGAAAGAGGTGTTTTGGTTGCGCTGTAATTTAATTGCAACTAAAGTACTTGTCTGAGGCTCACTCACTCCCTGCTCTTCCCTCTGGTGGGATGGGGAGTAGATTCAGAAAAAGGTAAAACAAGCAGGCTGAGGTAAGAAAAGGTTAATAATGGAAATAAAGTAATATATAATAAAACAACAATAATAATAATTATGAAAAGGAGAGAGGTAGAGAGGAATAAAACCCCAGACAGACTGGTGCACAACACAATTGCTCACACTCACTGGTCAATGCCCAGCCCATTCCCCTGCAGCAATTGGTGTCTCTCAGTCAGCTGTCCCCGGTTTATGCCCTGGGCATGATGTTCTGTGGTATGGAATACCCCTTTGGCCAGTTTGGGTCAGCTCTCCCAGCCATAATCCCTCTTGTGCACCTGCTTCTTGTACACCTGCTCTCTGGCCTGAAAAGTCTTTAATTTAGGGTAAGCCATACTGAGGAACAGCTAAACCATCAGTGTGCTATCAACATTATTCTCATACTAAATCCAAATCACAGCACTGTACCAGGTACTTAAAAAGAAATTAGTTCTATCCCAGCAAACCCAGGATAGGCTGGTACTCCCTCTGCCAAGCCTTTTATGACGAAAATGGCATCTGAAAGTCTTCCTCCATCAGTGTTTGCAATTACAAGGCCGGTTTGGGTCAGTTTTCCTCTAGTGGTTAGAGTATGGGATTGGCATGTCCAAATTCGAAAGTCTCCAGCCCAGCTGGTGATTATTGACTTTCCTTATTGTTGCTGAGATAACACTGTGATGCTGATGTTTTTTCCCAGGGCAGGGCTTCTCTCCTGCTCCATCTCTAAAAACGCAGGGTCCAGGAGGAGACGTGATCTCCCCAGGTCTTGGTAGCATGGCAGGACTGACATGGAGAAAGTGGGGACCTGAAGTGAGCTGGTGACACCCCCTGATGATGCTGCTCCCATCTCTGTCCCCTCCCTTGCTGCCACCCTCCCAAACCCCAGCCACACCTTGTGCTTTCCCCGCTCTGTGGCCGGCAGTGCTGGCCCTTGGTGCCCCTTTGTTTGGTTCTCCTGTTACTTTTTATTGCTCTTCACATCCACTGCAGTTTATTTGGGTCTGAATGTGATAAACTCCATATTTGCGCTTTTTAAAAAGCCAAATATTTGTGGAAAGTAGTACTTAGCCAGGCTCATATTCCATCCTTAGCACAAATCTAATCCAGATACAAGCCAAACAGCAGGACCACAACTGCTCTTAATATGCACTGTGTTTTTAGCATAAGAGTTTTCATTAAGGGGAGAAGATACCAGCTTTTTAATTGTGTCAGGGTTATTCCCCATAGCTGTGCCAGGCCCACCCTGGGCTCCCTAGCTGCCTTCACCCTTGCAGGGGTAACTCTGACCCTTAAAACCCCAAACTTCCTTCTTGCTGCTCCAGCCTGGTCTTTCTTCACCCACTTTGCTGAAGAAGCTGAAGCATCTGTCTTTGTGGGAGTGTGAAAAGATGATCAGTGATTGAGGAGACCACATTTTCAAAGAGGATTTGATTTAGTCTATTAATTGGATTTAGTCCATTAATTAATTTTGATTTGGTCTATTAATTTTCAGGCTTGGTTCTGATAATCTCTTTGTTATCCCCCTTGTTCTCTCTAAAGGTTTCCTTTTCTGTCTACCAAGCCCCAGAGATCCTCCTGAGCTAAGTGGTGAAAATGCAATTTATGATTCTGAATGCTTCCTTGTGGAGCTCATAAACCCATGCTAATCCACGGATATGATTAACAAAGCAGCTCTGCTTTACCAAGGGAGCTAGCTGGGCATTGATGGGGAGGTCTTGTCTTCAGGTCTGAACCATTCCCAAATCTCCCTAGTCCAGCTCAAACCTCTGAGGGAGAGCAGGGTTGGAGCAGATGGTTAATCCAGCATCCCTGACACGTAGGGGTGATACAAGGTCTTCTGTTTCACAGCAAAGGAGAAGGAAGGGGTTACAGAGGTGTTGCAATGCCAAGATACTTCCCTGGCTTCCCCACTACCCTCCTCAACAACCTTTTCTATCTCCAAGGAGACTCACCATATCAATAAGCCTTGTTTTCACCTGAAAGACTATCTGGAAGCTTTCTCAACTTCTTTCCCTTCTGACCACGCTGTGGTCTTACCCTGAGCTGTAGCTGAGCTCTGCTCCAAGGTCAGTACTACTCACTATGAAAACCTGTTGTTTGTTCATCTCTTTGATGTCACACACAGCACTGATCCCTCACCTCAGAGGAATGCTGCAGCACAGCAAAACGCTCATGAAGGATGATGAGCAGTGTGGAACAGTCCCCGTTCTGACAAGTGCATGAGTGACTTTGCTCATGCCGGTCCAGGACAGAGGTAGCCAAAGATATGTGGTAAAAGTCCCAGTAAGGGGGCAAAAGGCAGTGTGAGAAGCAGAGGGCAGGACAGGTTGCTAAAAGCAGGTATTTAGCAGGTGTTAAAAGCAAGGCAAAGGAACATGTGATCGACCTGTGGAACTGGTCGCTGTATGATGGTGTGAAACCTAAACGTTTGTGAGGGTTTAAGGAGAGACTAAAGAGAATGTTCTCCTGGGATACTGAGGAAAGGGGTGCCTGGTCCTAGCCAGCATGGCCCCCATCCCTTTCAAGGCTGTGTCCCCTCTACTGAGGCAGCCAGATGGAACCACAATGGTGTTGAAACCTAGTAGGGTTGAGGCTGAGCCAACAACCACCAAGCACAGATTCTCTCTTCAGGCACTGCTGCTTGTGAAAGTCACACTTAGGGAGCCCAGGTGGGAGTATCTACTCATCCTGGGCTCCAGCACTGTGATCCCTCCCATGTCTGATCCCTTCAGGTTGTGTGAACAGGATCCAGGCTACACAAGACTCTTCAGGAACTTCTCTCATGGAGGGTCTGAAGGGTCCCAGCAGGGGCAGAGTGTGTTGTGCATGGACAGACCCTACTGTGCGCTCCTCACAGGTGTAAGCTCAGGGCTGCAACAGGATCTGTTCCCACCAGAGTCTGTCTTGTTTGGATCTGCTCTGGTGTGCCTGTCTCTGGTCTGCAGACTGGCACTCAGCTCTGTTTGCAAGCTTCATTTTGTTTAGGTAGAAGGGAAGGAAAGGCAATCTCAACTGCCTGTTTTCTGCATGACTTTCCTAGCCTGAGGCTTCACCAGCTTCAGTCTATTCAATGGATCACAGCCTCTCCTGAGCTCACATGCTCCCACACTTTCTCCCTGAAAATTCTTTCCTCTCACTCCTGTGCCTTCCAGGGAGCACCTTGCAATCCTTCCTGCCTCCCTATCCTACATCTTCCTTTGTTACCAACCTCTTGAGTGATCCAATTCAGCCACCGCCAAACCCTAAAACATTGGTGTGCTCTGTGATTTACAAAGCACATTGCCTCCAGTGGATTCCTTGCCTGATGTTTTCAGAGCCCTTTTGGGTAGCAAAGAAGCTATACATCACAGAGCAGTTGTGTTTTTCTCTTTTTTTTTTATGTTTCAGGGGATTGAGGGATTTCTGAGCATTCCTTGAAGTAGTTACAAGCGTTCGGAGCTGAGAAGATGAGCTGGACTCCGACACCTGAACATGAGGTCTCTGAGTATTCACAGAAGTTAAATCCTGGCTCCAAGGGCCTTTCTCATCTTTCTTGGGACTGTCATCAGTGAGCTAACACAGAAAGACAGCAGGGTTTAATGTCCTGAGCAGGACTAAAACAGGCTGTCCTCTATGTGTGCCCAGAAACCCACAAGGGAGTCTGCAGACATCACTCTGGGAGTCTCTGAAAGGACAGATGAGATCTTTCTCAGCTCATTAGGATCCAGCTGCAGTTGTGTAGCACCTTCTCTCCCTCCTTGTGACATGTGTGACCTGGAGCTGGGTGTACATGTGCAGCTGCCCACCCCAGAGCAGCTCCTTGGCTGAGACCTGTCACACTCATTCCACCAGGGGAGAACGGGCAGCAGAGAAGCTGCAGCCTGGAAAGCATCTCAGCATCAAGGTTTGGCTACCCAAGCTCAGAGGAGGTCAAGGACAGCATTTTTCTGTTTTCTTTGGGTCTGGATAGGAAAAGTTCAGAGCACAGCTCCTCTGTGCTGTGTGTTGGGCTATGGAGGAGGAGGAGGGGACTTTTATCCAGGTGGGTTCCTCTCTTTTCCTTGCAGTGGAAGGGAAGGACAGAGGTTTTGTTCTGCACTACAGCTCCATTCTCCCTCCCAGTCTCTCCCTGGAGCTGGCTGTGGGGGAAATGCATGTGCAGGGATGACAGCCAGGGTAGCTGTTGCAAGGGGATGGTGGGACCAGGCAGACCCTTCCAGTGGCTGAAATCTTGGTGTACACCCCAAGCTTTGAGAAGAAAAACTCTACAGGCTCCTCACATTTTAGGCATCCAGGCCTTGCACATCAGGAAGCTTAATGCACTTCTCTGGAGCTGTCAGCTGGAATTTTGGCAGCTGTGGTTCCCAGGGCGGTGCTGTGTTCCCATCCTCCCATGGTCAGACTTGGAAGCCTCAGTGCCCAGCTCCACCCCTCCCACATGGATGCCCTTGGAGGAGCCATCCTCCCCTTGGGGTTCCCCTGCTGCTCGGCCCAAGCATGTCTGACACACTGTGCTGCCCTGAGCTGTCAATATGTGCGGGAGAGGCCCTGAGGAGAAGCAAAAGTGCTGGAAGGACATGCTCATCATACTCATTTCCACAGCCTTGCTCAGCTAGGTGCAAGCCTAGGGGCCACAAAACATCATACTTGGGAGTCTAAGCAATCTGGGTGGCTGGAGAGGTCCAGAAGCCAGAGGCTGGAGGCATCCTGGGATTAATGCTGCAGGAGTGAGGGGGAGTATGCCACACTGAAAGGGGCTGGTGACAATTAGTTCCAAACACAGCAAACTGTAATCACCGAATTATTCAAGAATAATTATGCCTTGATAACAACATTACACTTTCTATTTCCCTTATTGCTGTTCTTGTTAAATATAATTACCATGCAAATTGCACAGCATAAGCAAGCCCAGGTGATTAAAAGGGCCATGGAGGCCTTGGGAGCAGAAACTGAGGTGGCTACAAGAACATATCTCTCTGCTTGCTTAGCTGTTTGTCCAGATTTTCACGTGGGAGATCACAGAATGATGGAATTGTTTAGGTTGGAAAACACCTCTAGGACTATCAAGTCCATGTTCCCAAGTGCCACATCTACAAGTCTTTTAAATACCTCCAGGGATGGTGACACCACCACTGCCCTGGACAGCCTGTTCCAGTGCTTGGGAACCCTTTCAGCGAAGGAATTTTTTCTAATATCCAGTCTAAACCTTCCCTGGTGGAACTTGAGGCTGTTTCCTCCTGTCTTAGCTCTCATTATGTGGGATTGACCCCCACCTGTCTATGCCCTCCTGTCAGGGAGTTGCAGAGAGTGATAGGGTCGTCCCTGAGCCGGCAGGCTGAGCTCCCCCAGCTCCTCATCAGACTTGAGCTCCAGCTCCTTCCCCAGCTCTGTTTTCGTCCTCTGGACACACTACAGCACCCCAGTCCCTTTCTTTTTGTCAGGATCCCAGAACTGAACCCAAGATTTGAGGTGTGGCCTCACCAGTGCCCCCAGCACAGGGGGATGGGCACTGCCCTGGTCCTGCTGGCCACACTACTGCTGACACAAGCCTGGTGCCATTGGCCTTCTTGCCCACCTGGCCACACTCCAGATCATGTTCAGCCCCTGAAAACCAGCACCTCCAGGTCCTTTCCCACTCAGCAGCTTTCCAGCCATTCTATCCCAGCCTGGAGCTGCAGGAGGTTGTTGTGACCCAAGGGCTGGTACTTGGCCTTGTTGAACCTCACATGCTTGGCCTTGGCCCACGGATCCGGCCTGTCCTGATCCCTCTGCAGAGCCTTCCTGCCCTCCGGCAGATCAACACTCACACCCGACTTGGTGTTCTTCTCAAACTGACTGAGGGTGCTCTCAGTTCCCTCATCCAGATCATCAGTAAGGACATCAAACAGGGCTGGCCCCAGTACAGAGCCCTGGGGAATGCCACTGTGACCAGCCAAGATGGATTAAGTCCATTCACCATTACTCTCTGGGGATGGCTAGATTTTTACCCACCAAAGAGTGCACCTGTCTAAGCTGTGGCTGCCAGTTTCTCCAGGAGAATCATGTGGGAGACAGTGTCCTCACAAAATTATAAAGTGAGTTCAGGTCAGAGAAGTGAGGAAGGACTGAGAGATGTGGCTCCAAGTTGACCAGACATCTGCCAGCAGGCCCAGGATGGGCTCCTGCTGTAAAGACCTCCAGCTGCAGTGTGTGCAAACCGGGCTCTGACTTCTATTCGCTGACCTTCAGGAACTGCCCTGCACAAAAGTACCCCAGAGCAAGATGTCTTCCCACCTCCCAGTATTCCTGGCCAGTTCAGCACCCATCCTGCACCATTCTTCAAGGTGACTGGGCACCTGCTAAGTTTTCCATCCTCCTGTGGCTTTGTGGTACATCAGCATTGCTCTTCCAGCTCTCACTGTGCAGCTGCATGCATGGGTAGGAACTAGTAGATGCTTTTTTTGTTCCTTCCTTCCACTCTCATCAGAGCATAGGCATCTGAAGGACGTGAACAGGAAGGCAGGGGAGGATCTGTTAAGCATAATGAAGTGGAGGAGTGTGACAGAAACTGCTGAACAGAGTTCCCTGGGGAGGGCTGGGAGCATTATCACCTGAGTCAGTGAAAAAGCTGCTGAACAAACCCACAGCATGAAAGGACAATATCACAGATGCCCTGTGGGACAAGGACAGCTCCTTGCAGCATGGGCTGGGAGCTGGGGTGCTCAGCCTTGGTGACCTGTGTGGGGTTAGCTCCCCACACAGTCTTGGGCCACTGCCTCTTCTGCCCTCTTTTGAAGTTAATGGACACGGTGCTTCCCATACACCTCTCATTTCTGACTGACCCCAGGGCCTCTACCCCTCGTACCTCACCTGTGTCTCATGGCTGCAAAACAGCCTCTCCAGTCTGGCCATCATGTCTCTGCTGGGCTGGCACCTGGCAGACACTTGCTGCCACAAGTCCTCTTGATTCCACTGCAAACAAGGGCTGAAAAACAGACCCCTTGCCCAGCAGCCATCCCAGAGCTGCAGCTGGGACAAGGGTAGAGTGGGAGGAAAACCTTGCTCTTCCCCTTCTCCTCTGGACCAGCCCTTTTCTCTGCCTTCACCAAGCTGAGAACTGCAGGTCAAGGGTACTTACCTGCTGTGCTTCCTGGTGCAACCATGAGATCATGCTAATTATAGGGCTCTCAGCTCCTCAGATGAAATTCTCCTTCTATATATACATGCATACATACATACATACATACATACACGTGTGCACAGAGTTTATTATTATTTCCATGCCAGACAATCCTTCTTCATTAGGGCTTGGAATTTGCTTTCGATGCTCTCAGTCAGATCTTTAACATTATTTAAACACAATGGGTTTGAGGGAGTTTTTGTTATTTTTAATGCAGACCAGATTTTGCTGGGATCAGAGAATTAAATTGTTCTTCATCTAGGCCTACGAGCTGCCTCCCTGTCTGCAGGAGCCAGGAGGGTCCTCATCGACAAATTCAGCCTGCAGTGCTTTTCAAATCACAGCCAGGTGTCCAAGGAGGGGGACAAGAGGATGAATACCTCTTCCCACCTGTGCCACAACTCCACAGTCAGCACAGACTGTGGTGACACACCAAAGGCTCTCCTGAGCGTGGGGTGAGCACCAAGCAGGCGCCTGCAGCTCCCTCGCCTTCCCCGTGCGTCACAACTCTCAAGGACGTCAGGAGCACATCTGGCATGCCCTGCGTGTGACAGGGAGGGAGTCCCCGTGCTTGGCACAGCTGGGGCTGTGTGTCTGCTCACAGGCAGAACGCCTGGCCCTGCTGTGTGGCACCTCCCCAGCTGGAGCGCCGTGCTGGGACCACTGTCCCCCCAGGAGCCCACATGTCAGAAGCAACACATCTCATCTCTCATCACCCATCTGGGTCTGGTGTGTGGGTCCTGGAGAAGGGAGAGGCCAAAGCCTTTTGGGAATGTGGGAGATCCAGGCAAAGGAGGAAGGGAGTTGTCTGAGATTCACATGTCGCAGGGATGGGGCTGTGTTCAAGTGGTCCCGGCTGTGCAACTGTGGGAATAACAGACACAGACTGCTTCTGTGAGCAGTTCCAGTGCACCTAAAATGTGCTTAGTGGGGAAAAAAAAAAATTCAGAGAAGATGATGGTGTGGATGATGTTCCTTTTAAAAGTCCTTTTTGCGAGGATTGAAAGAAAGGAGCTGTATTGAACCATATGCCAATGGTAACCAAACATGTCCTGGGCTGCATCCAGAGCCCTGTGGGCAGCAGGGGAGGGAGGGGATTCTGCCCCTCTGCTCCACTCTGCTGAGACCCACCTGGAGCTCTGCATCCAGCTCTGGGGTCCCAGCACAGCAGGGACAGGGACCTGCTGGAGCAAGCCCAGAGGAGGCCACCAAGATGATCAGAGGGATGGAGGATCTCTACTATGGAGACAGGCTGAGACAGTGGGGGTTGTTCAGCCTGGAGAAGGGAAGGGGAGATCTTATAGCACCTTCCAGTACCTAAAAGGGCTACAAGAGAGCTTGAGAAGGAGAGCTTTCTTCAATAGGAACTGCTGAACATTTCAACAGGACAAGGAGGAATGGCTTCAAACTGAAACAGAGCAGGTTTAGATTAGATGTTACGAAGAAATTCTTAACTGTGAGGGTGGTGAGACACTGGCACAGGTTGCCCAGAGAAGCTGGTTTTGCCCCATCCCTGGCAGTGTTCAAGGCCAGGCTGGATCGGGCTCTGAGCGGCCTGGTTGAGTGGAAGGTGTCCCTGCCCATGGCAGGGGGGTTGGAATGAGATGATCTTTATGGTCCCTTCCAACCTAAACCAATCTATGATTCTGTGATTCTATAGGGAAAGAGAGAGATAAAGAAAGAGAAAGAGATAAATAGTCTTCAAATTTTATTCAGCAACTGAAAAAGAGGCACGAGTTGGGTGTCAGAATCGCATTTCTTCTGAAAAGTGGAAAAAGAAATCCTTTGTGAGATTTCTCTGGTGTAGAAGCATTTGGTGCAAGAGATGGGAGCAAACCACCCTGTCGCAGAGATGGCCAGGTGGGAAGGGGAGCGACTCAAGCTGAGATAAAATATTGACACTGGAACAGACATGCGTGAATGGGCCACGAATAAATAGAATCTGGAGATGGGAAAAAACTACCCAACCAACAAAGAGTCCTGGAACTGCCTCCTGTAATGGAGTGATGGGGATAGAGAGATTACAGGAAGCACAGAGTGGGCCCTGAGACTAAACAACCACTTTGCCTCATTTTTTGATAAGACCAGGGCTGCTGCCCATGGGATCAAAGTCATAAAGCATAATTAGAAGTGGGGGTATAGAAATTATCACAGCCGGTCTGGAAGCAAAACTTGGCAAGCTCAGTGCTCTGAGCTTGGTGGGACTGGGTAGCCTCCATCCCAGCAAACTGGCAGGTTGGCCAGAGGGAATTTAAGCATCTCCCAGGGCATGGTGTGGTGTGATGGGACTACTCTGGCTATGACTGAGCTGAGACTGGAAACTCAAAGCTACTGCCTGCCCATGAGTGCAGAAGGCTTCAAGGAGCTGCTGTGGGCCAGGCAGGAGATGCTGATAGGGCTGAAGGTGCAGTCCTGGGAAGCTGGAGGGACTCCCAGCAGGCCTTTTTTTTGCAGGATAAACAGATCCAATGTTACACCCTGGAATCTGCAGAGTGAGGTGTCCTCAGCAGTCCCCCGCAGCAGGGTGGAGGGGGAGCTGCTTCTCCACCTTCACTTTCCAAATCACTGCCTCCCTTGGCATCATCAGTCGAGAGAGCTGCCATCCACTTGAGGCTCTCTCCTTCTTCTTGTCCTGATTATTATGATCATTACTGT
Organism: Aphelocoma coerulescens; assembly: GCF_041296385.1. Classification (NCBI taxonomy): domain Eukaryota; kingdom Metazoa; phylum Chordata; class Aves; order Passeriformes; family Corvidae; genus Aphelocoma; species Aphelocoma coerulescens. Next base: position 9,201,045 of record NW_027184085.1, read on the forward strand.
CTCATTTCAAGCTGTAAATCAGAAATATTGTGCCTCGTATTTTTCCTCCCTGGGGAACGCATAACTAGGGGTGAGATTGGCTCTGAAGTTCAGTGCTGTTCTGTTGAAAAACTGCCTCGACAAATCGAAACTGTCTCACTTTTTAGAAGAAGTTTTGATTGGAATCAATCTTTCTTTTTTTTATGAGCATAAAAAGGGAGTAGTTAAAAGTAAGATTTATTCCAAATTCATCTTATCAGCTCTGAGACATTCAATTTTGTAATCAATTCCCACAGGGGCTCCACCAAGAAGCCCATATTCAGAATCAATCCTGTATTTCATTAGGTTATTTCTGGTGTTAAAAAATAAGATTGATTCTTACTTTATGTTATAGCGCTACAGCAATTTATTTTTTAATGATATGAGGTAAGAATCAATCTCTGGCTTCTTTTTCCTTTTTTTTTTTTCTTTTTTCTTTTTTAATCCTGCTTTTCCTGCATCGGTTTTGTTAGAGCCAAGAGAAGTTAGCAAGCTCTGAAGGATTTCCAAATTACTCTTGTGCAAATTTAGACCCTGTTGGTGCCAGTCTGCTGCTCACAGGATCTGCAGAGCACCATGAGGCCTGATGAAAGGCACAGCCTGCCCTGTCCTGGGATTTTGGGAACACACTGACACAAAACAGCACTGATCTCCAGACCTTGGCAGCAGCATCCTGACCTCTATGGGCTCCCACACCACTCCAGCATGCCCAGGAGCAGGTCTCCTGTCTCAATGATGCTGGTTGCTAGCTATTCCCATAATCACTATGACAATAAATATACATGACTGAATTAATCCCTAATAATTCATGAGCTGTGTGTGACTCATCACGAGTGGTTCAGAAGTTACTCAAGTGACCACAGGTACGTTTCATGGATAGCTGGGAAATTACCTTGCTTGCAGCACTGGGATTTGTTTACTGTGTTGGTATTTGCCTGGCTATTCTTCAGGTATTTTGATTTAAGTAGTGGCACTTTGTCTTTCCTCGTTTCTTTTCCCCCTTGAGCCTAGAAACACAGCACAGGTTTTCAGCAGTGAGGGAAGTAAACCAGAGTGACTGACACAGGATGGATCCATGAATCGAAGCTCCCTAAAGCTCAGGAAAACTGACCCATGGCATCCTTCTGTCCCTGGTGGATTGTGGCACCCAGGGCAGTCAGCCTTTACCTTCCTGTGCTGCAGAGGATGTTCCTTTGTGGTGCTGATGTGATGCACTGAGAACAACAGTTGGTCTCTCTGCCATGATTTGGGAGTTACTGGGACATGGTCCCTAAACTTTGGTCATGATGGTGGGATCCTGGCTGCTCTTTAATATACCACTGGCCAGCTGGGCTTGGAAGAGTGGCATTTACCAGGTCTCAGCCCTCTGCTGCTAGTGGTTTGGTCACTCCAGACACTACAGGGTTTGGAGGCAAAGCTGAAAAGTAACAGACAGAATAGCAGACCTTTTGCTGCTCAAATACCACTGGAGCCCTCTGAAATCCCTGCCAGAGCTCTCATTTATGAGATGTGACCCAAATCTCAACATCCAGCAGAAGTTAAAGGTTGTCTCCAGGTTTATCTTCGCCCAGCAGTAGAACAGCTCCCATTCTCCAGCCTCAGGTCCACATCCCCAGCTGGGCAGGGGAGGTTGGCTGTGTTCCATTTCCCAGGCTCACTCTTGACCTCAGTGGAGGGCTGAATCCTTTTTCCTTCAAACAGGTGGCTAGGAAGCAGCTGAGTTTACTGGGAATTTTCCCCTTCCTCTCTCCCAGAATGGCTGATTCCCAGGTCAGATCATGCAGTGGGCACATCCTCCCAACATGCTGGGCTCCATAGCTTGGCTGCACTGGGAAGGATGGAGTTGTGAGCCTGAAGACTGGAAAAGGTCCTTTCCCATGGAGAAAATGGTGCTAGGTTTCATCACACACCTTTGGGACTTCTGAAGCAGCATGGCAGGACTGGGAGACATCAGGGGAAACTGGGAGCAGGAGCCTCCTGTGAGTTGTACACCCCAGAACCGTGGCTTCAATGGTCTTTGTGGAGCTGAGATCCCTCCAGGATCACTCACATGTTGTGTCCTTGTGCACGTTGTGGGTGCAAATCTCCAATTTTGTCTCTCTCTATCAGCCTTCTACTCTTGCTGTCTCCTCATGCGTGCCTCTTGCTTGTCTCTATCTTTGTCACTGTGTACATATCTGTCTGTCTGTGGCTCTGTTAGTCTTCAAAGGCCCTGAGTTCATTTGATTTCATTATCATTTCCCATCTCTTGAGCTCTATCTCTTTGTTTTTTCCCCTTTTCTCATTATAATTTACATGCAGCTTGGGTGCATGCTGGAAATGAAATGCGAATTTGATAAAGCAGCCACAGCTCTTGCTTCCAACCGTGGCCTGAAAGCCCTGAACCCCTTGGAGAAAAGCAGGCTCTCTTTTTTTTTTCCCCATAAAGGGGGAAAAAGCAGGATTTTTTTTTTTTTCCATTGCACTGGCATAGAATGAAATTCCTCCAGCAATTACCAGGAGATAATGGCCTGAAATTAAACAGTCCTATCTCGTTCTCTAACTATAGGACGTTTTATTTTTTCAAACTATTGAATACCAGGCGAACAATAATCAGGCAGGCATTAGGCATTCACACGCAGGCTACCTGGGATATGAAAGTCCATACACACGGCAGAGCTCCTTTTATTTTTTGTTATGAGCAAGGCATGCAGAGTTTTATGCAGATGGAGAGAGGCATTAGCCTGGTGCCCAGCAATGCACTGCTAATTCAGGTGCAGGTACCAGTGCTGCCTTGCTTGTGCTGACTGATGATGGAGATCCAGGGGTATGGGGGAACTTCCCTGTGGGCACAGCTCTTCCCTTGCCTGTCTGTGCCATCTGTATTTGCCACAGTGCCATTGCTGGCAGCTCTGTCCTCATTTTGTAACACAGCAGATACAGAGAAGGAGTTTAAAGGTGTGTGGGGGGGGGTCAGGTCAGGTCCTGGTGCACTGCAGGGAAGTTCTCTGGACTTTGCAGCCCCACACACTCCCGCAGGTAATCACACCCTGGTTTTTCCTGCTCTCCTGGTCTCTCAGGGGGGCACCTGCAGGGCTCTGCCATGGCCTTGGAGTTGGCACACAGTGTTGAAGCTGCCTGGCACAGACAGAGCCAGCACACCGTTTCCTGCTGAGCCAATCTCACTCAAATTACCCAGGAGATTTCAGCAAAAGTGTAATTGAGCTGCTCTGGCTTATACGCAGCTTGATGTTCAAGAGGAAGGGAAAAATTCCAGGAGGACGGGGATGGACTCCTAAAGCTGTCAAGAGGTAAAAAGAGGTGAGGAGATGGCTGAGACTGAACAGTGTGCTCCCCAGGGAATTAAATACGCCATCAATGACCTCCACAGAAGGTTTGAAAAGACGGAGTGATGTGGGGTGGGGAGAAATGGCTGCTTGCAGTGACAGGGATACACATCTGAGGGGAGCCTCGGACTTGCAGAAGGTGCCCTTTGAATCCAGGTACTGAGTTCCAGAAAGGGCAGAGGGCTGGACACATGTTGGAGAGAGGGGTTATTCCCCACTGTGTCTCATCCTGGAGGTTACCTGGACAAGGTGGTAAGGCTGGGGATGTTCTCCTCCCAGCTGTGTGACAATGACCTGCCACCATCCTACCACCCACAAAAGGGGGTACAGCTGAAAAGCCTTCTCATCCACTTGGATTCAACTCATCTGGATTCCTTCTGCCTCAAAATTATTTATGAATAGACCTTTTAAAAATTGTTAAAACAGCTTCCTTCAATACCTGCATAGCACAGTGTCTTTTCCTTGCTTGGAAAGATCTTCATTGTCTAATACTTGTCCATGTATAGTCATGACTTAAAGTCAAAATTAAAACAGAAATCATATCAAGTATTCCCAAATCCACCAAACAGCACGACATATTTTTAAGTGAGGGGGACTGATGGGTGGCTTTTCAGTTCCCCAGAGTAGCTCTTTCTCCTGAATTGAAACTGGAAAATGTTTCAGCATCATAAATGCCACGTCCTCTTGAAGCAGGCAGGAGACATGAGAGGGCCCTGGAGGCTTTCTGCAGAGCTGGCCATGATCCCCTGTAGGCAGGCAGGGGATCTGCTCCCTCACCCCAGCTGGGAATGCTCCAGAAGGGTTAACAAGATAACAGGGAATGGCAGAGTCGTGCCTATAATTTATTAAGGCTTTCAAAAGGCTTTTGATAAAGTCCCTCATAGGAGGCTATTAAGGAAACCTGGTAACCACAGGATGAGAGGAAAAGCCAAGGCATGGATTAAAATCGAGATAAGACAGGGTGGGAAGGGAAGGAACAAATGGCCAATTCTCAGCAGGCAGAAAGGTTAATAGTGGAGAGCCTGAGGTCACCCAGGCCCTGAGTGGTTGAATATATTTATTAACCCAAGCACAGAGGGGAAGGGAGCAGTGTGGCTGTGGAGCTCGCTGGGGGCTGCTGCAGCAAGGCAGATGAAGGTGAGATGCAGAAGAGCCCTGTGGTGGGATGGGATGGGACGGGATGGGATGGGACAGGATGGACAGACAGTGAGTGATTCTGCACCCAGAGCTGTGACTGGGGCCGGTATGGGAGCTGGGACACCCCAGAGTGTTGTAGCTGCTGGGGCACAGCTGCTGGTGCACAGGGGGATTGTGAAAGACACTGCCCTGGGCTCTGCCAGAGGAGCCAGGGCAGAGTGAGCCAGCTCACATCTAGCTCAGAGGCAGAATGGTGAGGCTGAGTTGGGAACAAACCCAAAACAGAACAAACGGCATTCCCTTTACATCAATGGGACCGATTTACACCTGCTGAAGAACTGCCCCAAAGGCCGTATTTCTAAGACCCAATGATATTCGCCAGAGCAGACAGAATTTGTCACTTTTCACATCAGAAACAAGGATAACTTCTCCTTCTCCCCAGTGAGGCAGGACTGCAGCCCTCTGGACTCAAGTGGCATGCAAAAGCCAGGTTAGTGAATTTAAATTAATCTGAGTGATGAGCAGGGTCCAAAGGATCGGTCTGGAAAAACTACCTGATGAGCATGAAAAGAAATACTGGGTATTGACTTGGGGAATATTATCCATCCTGTGCAAACAGCCCAGTGGAGCTAACAGCCTGGTGGAACAAACAGCCTGTGGACACCTGATTAAACAGTGTTTATGATAACTAGGGGAGAATGTCTTTTTAATTACTTTTGTGTGTGGGAATGCAGATTTGTGTGAAAAGTCTCTTCTGTTTTGTTTTTATGGACACAACCAGCTTGAAAAACTAGCTTGAAAAATGGCTCAGATGAAAAGTTTGGAAGAGGGCAGAAAACTTTTGGTCTTTTCTAAGAGAGGGAAAAAAGTACGGGTTTCAAAATGTGTCCTCATACTAAAAAATGACCTGATTGGAGGTTAAAAAGCAACCACAAAGGAAAAGCCTGAACTGCCACAGACCAGTTTGAAGCTGTTAAAATATAACACATTCAAAATTATTAACATGAGGTATTTCCTAAGAACTCCATCAATTCAAACTATTTTAATTAATTTTTCATTTCCAATTTTGATTTTTTTTCATTAGAAGAGTAAAATTTAGAAAGCTGGTGAAACTTCTGGTGACAAAGCATTGCAGAGAAAATTTCTCATCTGAAATCCATGTAGGGATGAGATGTGTAAGGAGGAATTACATCTCAGCAGTAATCTCAGTCATGGGGTTTCGTAATTGTGTGCTCCATGTTTTGAACATCCGCACCCTTTTAATGGATTTTCCTAGGTTAATTATACCATTATTTCACCCTGCATGTATAAAACTGGCTGTTCAAAGTCAACTGTAAATGAAAATTGCAGCTGTTAAATCGCTGGGGTGGCTAACTTGCTGGCTGCAAAACAAACACGGCACCCACTAATTGGCCTGTAAACAAGGGTGGTGGGGAAGGGCTGGGGCGAGTCTCTGGCATCCATCGGGCACCATCCAACAGAAAACTGAGCATCAGGAAAGCCAAAGTCACTGGAAAGACCCTCTGGATGCCAAGGTCAGCAGATGGCCCGGGGAAACAATCCGAGAGGCTGAGCTGCGTGCACACTTTCTCTGCTCTCCCAGGTCACTTGCTGCCTGCAATGTTAATTATCCATTAGGAAAAACAAGCAAGCAAACCCATCTCCCTGCCCAAGGTGACTCCAGAGGGTATGAAATGCTGGAAGAGCACTTCTCACCTGCTCTGTTGGCAGAGGGAAGAAGACCCACGTGCCTGACCCACGTCCACACCACCGCTGACAGCAATTGGACAATAGAATCAAATAAACAAGGAAAAATCATCCCAAGGGATGAACTTTTTGGGGTTTCTGTTAGACAGCTTAAGATGATACAATCTGAGGCTTTTCAGGCTTTCTGGATCCTTCTATTCCTCTTTTTGCTCTCTTCTTCTTCATCCTCATCCTCATGGGAAACTGACAGGAAAATAGGATGCTGAGGAAACATTCTTCAGCTGAATTTGCCACCTTGTGGATGTCGCAGAGTTTTGCAGAGATCCCTCCATCGTGGCAGAGAGCAGCAGGAGGCAAGCTGTGTCTGCTGGGACCTCCACGCTTTTGCCACTTGTGCCCCCCAGCTGCCCCCCACCTCCCACTGGACAGGCATCACCAAGGGTGTGCAGCCTGGGCAGAGAATGTCACCTCAGGCCCTTGGAGCTGCCTGGGACTCAGCAGACCACCAAATGAGTTTCCCCAGGATGCACCTCCTCCCTTGGAGCATCCTCAAATAGGTTGTTTTCCCCTTCTGAAAGACCAAAGTGTTAAAGTCTGCCACTGAGCTTACCATCCTCCACCAGGCAAGCATTATGTGAAGCAGCAACCACTGTTTCAGCTAGTTTTAGCTCTACCTCTGGAACTTATGATGGCAGTCCCCAAGAAACTTGAGTTCTGTGTCAGACCAGAAGGCATTTTTCCTTGGGGTCCAGAGAGCAGTCCCTCCAGTCTGCCTCCAATGGGAAAGGCAAAAACAAGGCTGTGCAGCTGTGATAAAAGCAGGTAACACTGACTGCAGCTTTCTGGGCTGGTCCTGGAAAGACTGTTCTATGGGCATCAATTAACCAGGGAGTTGGAAAGCTCCATAAGGTTCTTTTTAGGCTGTTCCCTGTCTTGAGGCAGAAGCAGCTCTACTGAAACCAAGCACATGCTTCTCTTGTCATCCTTATAGACCTTAGGCAACAGAGCCTTAACTCTGCACAGAGGTTTTTTTTGGTCTCTCCATAATCTCCCTTGCTGGTGTAGGAAGTGTTAGGGAAAATTTTCAAAGTAAGCTAAAAAACTAAGTTTACCAAAATGCTTGTCTGCTCGGAGCTCCTATTTGCTGTAGCACCTCTTTGGTGCTGAACATGCACCGGGGGCAAGGAAAGATTGGAATTAGTGACAGTAAAGTTTGGGATATGAGTTGCTCAAGAACAGCACTAGGCACTGGTGGTATTCTGAGGTCCTGTGGGTGGAGTGTCACAGTTTGTGGAAGGGAAATATGTTCTGTAAGTGAGACACAGATCCTGTGCCATGCTGAGGTGTCTCCTTGTCCCTCCTTCAGGTGGCATCTCCTCACCAGGCTCATGAGAGCTGGGATGAAAGGGTGCACATGCAACAGGCTAAGGGGAAATGAATTCCAGTTCATCTGAAGGTTTGGAAGGAGCTTGCTCTGAAGGAGTGTCACTGTCGCCAGCATGGGATGAAAACTGTATAGCAAACTATGTGCCTCATCAAGTTTTTGCATTGCTCGGCAAGGTAGCAGTCTTGTTCAACATATTTATTAATGATCTGGAAGTAGAGGTAAACAGCTTGTTAATTACTTTCTCCTGCCTCAGTTGGGAGGCATTGTGAATGCCAGTGCAGATTGGGTAATAATAGAGACATCAGGGACATTAGGAAGACATGAAGGAAAGAAAACGAACTCCCTCTTGGCTCAGGGAAGTCGCAAAATAATCCACGACCGGGATTTTTAGCAGGAGCAGTGACCTATGTTGAGAAAAGATCAGTGACCAGAAAGGAATAGAGGGATTTTAGAGCAGGAAAACGTGTTTAAGGTGCTCTTAGGTGGGGTGGCATGGGAGACAGCTAAATGTGAGTGTGGGAAAACATCCTCCCCCTCCTCGCCTCTCAGGCTGCCACGCTCCTTGCTGTATTTTCAGAGCAGCAATGACAAACGGATGCTGTCTCAAGGAAGAGTTACAAATATGATCAGAGGCCCTGGGAAGGGCAAAATTGCTTCATGAGGAAAGATTAAAAGTGCTTGCATACGTCAAGCTCAGTTAAATGATGTTCAGGGAAGGTGGGATAACAGCTGACAAATATTTGAGTGGCATAAATCTGAGCAGTGACAGTGGGCTATAAATACAGGATAGGAGCTCTTGTGGGGTGCAGGTGTCATTTTGAATATACCTAACATCTGTCATGTTGCAGTTCGGGGAAGCAGCAGTGCCTGTGTGGCTGCTCCTCAGCACTGAGATTTGAGATACGGAAGGGAAGGGTGGAAGGTGAAATATCTGTGTTTATCATCATGACTTACCACTCTCAGGCAACAGCACAGCCAGCTGCTGCAAGAACTGTGAGCAGGGCTGCTTCTTATCAAGACTGGATCATCTGCTTGCACAGTGATGGGGAGGGGAAAAAGTTTCTAAGTCCCTTTTAGCAGCTGGGAGATAGGAAGGGAGCTCGGAAAATGGGAGGTGGCCTGGACAGTTTTGGCACACTGGGACCTCCTGACACATGTAAGCTTTAATGTGCCTCTGATGTCCCAAGGAAATGAGATTGTGAAGGTCAGTGCACGACTGCAGCGGCTGAACCAACAACGCTTCTACACAGACCTGTCCGGAGCCTTTCTCTCTGTCAAATGCAGATTCTAAAACTGGGTTTTAAAATGTAGTCCGGACATGAAGAGAAGATCTGACATGGGGACTGATGTGGGAAGAGATATCTGTGCAAAACTGCAAAGACTGTTTTGTCAAAGAGAGTTTCAAGCAGTGAGGATACAAGGACATGCCTGTCACTCGGAAAGGGGAATATATGTTATCAATACCTGTCCACAGCCTCAGCTGGCCTTAGGCCTCTCTGCTTCGACAAAGGTGTCTCAGAAAGCTCCTCAGGGCTGTCAGTGGGAATGCTGCAGATCTATTTATGGATTCACCAGGAAAAAATGCTCTTTTCTGTAGTTTGTCAGCCAGCATCGCTAGAGGAGGGCTCTGGAGCTGGGAGTACAGCAGTTGTAAAGAGAGGCTTCATCTTGGCTCTCTCTGGGAGTCAGTGTCTTAGTGAAACAATGGTATTGAGAATTAAGTGTCTAGAACCCAAATCCTGTCTCTGAGCCCTGGAATTATCTCACACATAAACTTGTCTCACGGTGGTCAGGAGCGATGTGTCTACTAGAGGATCTCCAATATTGCTTTCCTTACCCTCCCTGCATCTGGATTTTCCCTCCATTACAGCAGTTTCCTAAAAAATACAAGGGAGCTCATTTGTCCAACAGGCTTTTATAGAAAGTTTAGCTAAAGTAGGTGCCTTGCAGAGAACACTCCTCTGTCGGCTCCAGAGAAATGAGCCAGCAAATCTGATGGCTTTTTCTCATCCTAGAAGTGCTAAGTAGCTTCTTTCTTGGATGCATGACACAGGACCCTTCCTTGCACCCTGCAGGGTTCTTATGCCCTCCTTATACTGGCTTTTGAACAACTCATCTGCCACTTCAGACTGCATCCGGCTGTGGGATATTCTCAAAAACACAAGGTCTCTGTGCACTGATAACTGAGAAGTATCTTTTCAGACTTAAGTTCCTCTTCTGCAGCTCCCACTAAAGACAGCACTTAGAGCTTTTATGGTGTTTTTCATTTTCAAAGTGCTTTACAAATATTAATAATACAAAACACATGAACTCCACTGCTGCAGTAATACTCTAATCCTTTCTCTTATCTCCTCTTAGGGCTCAGAACTTCCAGCCCAGCAAAAGCCCACAAGCTCTGTAGTCCTCTGACAAATAAACACCATTAAAAATAATCTCTGGATGTTTTCTACTTCCTCTTTTAAAAGCATCTTTCTACATCCCTTCATGCCAATAATCCATTAATCCAGTCAGTTGCAGGGTTACGAACCGTGTATGGTAATTGGCTTGAAGAGTACAGCCTTTCTGGGCTACAGCCTCTCTGGACCACATTTGCAGCAGCTTTATAGAAGGACTGCATACAGGGACCACATCCTTGTGATCCTGAGACTTGGTGTAGGCACTGGATTTTCCACCCTTGGAGCTAAAGCCAGGTCTAGTGGGAGGCTGCAGCCTAAGACCCAGCCAGCCCTTCTTTGGCAACCCTGAGTGATGAGACTTGACCTAGTGCACCTGATACAAAACTGTGACGATGTGTTCTCTGATCCTGCTGCCTGCTCTGTGTGTGCCCTGCAGAGCAGGCAGTGGCTCAGTGAGCAGGGGTGATCCAATACAAATTGATCACATCGTATATAATGGAAAAATAAAATTGGAGGTGACTTGCCCAATTGTGCCAGGCTGCAAACTGAAGCAGTTCAGTGGCTGGGCCATGAGCACCCTGGAGATTCCAGCAGCATGGCTGGAAACATCCAGGGACTGAGCATGACAGGGGACAATTATTTCATTCATCCCAAGGTACACTCCCTGAGTCAGAGCCAAATGTGGAGCTGTGTATCGTGGTGGGTTTTCAGTCTTGTTCCTTTAAGACAGGGGTTGGGTTTGTCTTCTCTCCCCTACAACATCCCTACCTGATGCTCTTGATGCTGTATGGATACACATTGAACAATTCTGGCGTAAATCCACAAACCAGACAGCAGAAGAAGTGTCAGCCACAGCTTTCAGGTAAGGCTGACAAGGTAAATGAGTCAGCCTTGGTGTGGCTTTCCTCAGATCCTGGCCCTTGTAACTCTTCCAGTGACAAACCAGGTCATTGCTAAGTGCTTTGAAGCAGTTGTGGGTCAAGTAGGATGTCTGTGGCAAGAATGTGGCTTGATGCCCACTCAGCACTGATCTGGTGCCCTCACCAAAAAGCTCTGCTTTCCTGGGTCATGCCTTGCTTTCAGCTTGCTGCAGTTAGCAACCATCTTTACAGACACCTCAACAGCATCTGTCTCTAATGCTTGTCGGCACATTTTTTTTCTCTTTGCCCCTGCTCTGATTTTACCAGCCTTAAAACACAATTTCCATTTCTAGCCTTGATTTTGTATTCAGATTTAGCAACCTGCATCTCAAATTTATGCTTAATAATTCTCCTTATCAAGCCATCAAGTAATTTTCCTCCCTCAAATTACTGCCTCCTCCACTCTCTCTGCAACTCCTCCTCCTCTTTCTTCATCTCTCTTTTGTATCTGGCAATATTTCAGACTCCTTCCGTAATTTGCTTGACTGTGTAATTGATCAGAATAACTCAGTTTTATTACAATTTGCTTGAAATCCCTTTGTTAGCAATTAGAACACTTTGTTTAAAGACAAATAAGATTTAATGCGACTCTCTCTTCCTTGGCAGCCTCCCAGTCTGGTCTTTCCATGCCTCCTTGCGGCTGTCTGCTCTCTGCTACCCTACTCAACAACTGGCAACAAATCCTCTGCCTCTTGCCTTTGGGATTCTGCCCTCTGCCTCTCCCTCTGCTGCCTCTGGTGATGTCTGGTTCACCTTCCTCACCAATTTGTCAAGGTTTATTGTGTTGGCATGGAGAATGTGGTGTGCCTTCCCTCCCTTCTCTGTACTCTCTCTTTGAAGAGGCTCAGGCTCCCAGTGCAGCAGCAAATGGGTCTGATCCAGTCATCAGGATATTGAAGTGTTTTCGGACCACATGAGGGACAGCCTCATGCCCGGAGGGCAAAGAAGCTGCCTGTTATAACAGAGCACAAAAGATTGTGAAAAGGACACAGGACTGAGTAGGTAATGTGTGTATTTTTAGATTTAAGGTCTCATCCATAGTTACACACAATAACAGCACCTTGTATGTTTCTTGGGCATCTTCCCCAGAATGCCTTCAGCATACTGGAAATGATGCCCATCTGATAAATCCCAGAGATTAGCTGTCATCTCCACTGGGAAATGGCTGTCCAGCTGTCTGGACCACTGCAGCCCTGATGCTGTCAAAATCCAAAACCTCTCTAGTGATCCCCTGGCTCACACAGCCACATCCCATGTCTGTGGCTGACTCTAAAGGTGACAGTCAGCTGCAACCTGTCTGGAGGTCTATTCCTTCACCCTACCCAGTGTGGGGAGCAGGATAACAACTGCTGCTGAGGGACCTGGGTCTGAGACCCTTGCTGTGGCCTTAGCTTCACTTGGCACTGGTCTTACTACAGGGTAGAAGTAGGTGGGCATGGAGCTGCACATGCAAGTGGTACCAGTTGGTGGGCAGCAAAAGCTGTGCCGGGTAGATGGAAGGAGGACAAGGAGACAGGACCTGGCACCTGGGCCCAGACAATCATCCGAATCTCTCCTGATCTGTGCTCAATGCTCATCCTTCCCTGCAAGCCCGCCTGCAGCACCCTCCTTCCCTTAACCAGAGCCCTGTCCTCCTGATTCACATGCTGAGGCCCCATATCTTGGCAGGTGACAAAGCATGGCAGGCCCCAGCACAGCAGCTGCATCTGGGATGCAGGCTTCCCTCCAGGGAGGTCTCCCCCTTCACATGGATGCTTTCTCCAGACGTGTCTATCCAGCCGAGAGGAAGTCAGGCTACCTGCTGCATCCCACATGTGGGGACCCAGCACTGGAGAGTCCTGATCAGGCCAAGAGTGTCACCTGTCACCTGAGGCCTCCTCAGCTGGCCGTGCATTCTCAATCTGCAGCAACACCAGCACCTTGAGCCAGGTAGTGGCAAGCAAGGTGATGGCAAAACCAATACAAAACTGTCTCCCCCACTCTGGAAAAGCCTCATCAGAAGCATCATATTCAGTGTCTGCCTTGCTTTGGGAAACTGCAAATGCATCTGTCTGGGAGGATGCAGCCATGCAGGCTCCAGAACAGTGGTTATTTCTCCCAGGGGATTTTGGATCTAGCAACGTAATTTCAATAGCCTGATGCTTTGTGTGCTGGCGGGGGGGAGCCAGAGGGAAGGGCTCATTCAGACACTTTCCTTTCTGCCTGAGTGGGTAGCGGTGTCCATCAAAGCAGTGGAGGAAATCCATGCGGTTAACACAGTGTGTCACGGAATATCAAAATATGCCACAGGATTTCCGGCCAAAATGTCAAGTAGGCTCTCGTGAAAATATCTGACACCGGAATTACCCTATGCCAAAGCTCAGTGGGATTGCACTGTGGCTGGACAGTAAGAGCGTGTTATTTGCAATCGACTCAGAACTGCTCTGTTATCACTGGGATTTACGCTGCTGAGCTCCTTCCAAGTACGTTTCATAGCTGGGTTTAGCTTCTTGCTCTGCGAGCATTTTCTGCAGGCCAGTCTGGTTTCTCCAGCCAGCTCCCTGCCCTTTGGCACTTTGCTATTTGAACAAAGAAATGCTTTAAGTATTTCAAAATATCCTTACAAGGCGCTGCATATAACAAATGTAGGCGACTGGGGGACTTGGCACCTTCAGCTTCATGGAAGTTCTGACTAGCTGGTTTTAAAAACCTTAACTAATTAAAAAATCTTTAACTGATTTAAAAACCCTTAGCTGATTTTAAAACCCCAGTCTAAATCTATGCGAGTTTTGGATTTAAATGCTTGAGAAGAGGAAAGTGATATTGAACGATAGCAAGGCACACAGAACTGCTGGCTGCAAGCTGACCACTTGTATTGGAAACAACTTCTTTTATACCAGCATTTGCCTTCTGACATTTCTGGTCTGAGCTGTCACCTGGGCTCACCCAGGACTTGGAAACAGAAAGAAGGGAAAGAGAGCACAGGGCACAGTGACAGCCTGACAGAGCAGGCAACAGACACACACCCAGTGCCACAGCTACTGCTGCACTTGGCCAGAGGATCTGCTGGTACCCAGGAGGGGCAGGAGCTGGAGGAGGGACCTGGTGCTGGATGGCTCCGGGGCTGTTGCTGCTGCTGGAGGCATCTGTGTTTCACAAAAGGAGCAGCAAATAAACCACCATGCTATTTGCATTATGTCTGAGTTTAATTCCTAATTCCTGCTAGCTGAGCTGGGTTTTGAAAGGAACCTGTTGCTTTTGTTTACCTATTCTGGTTCTTTCGAAAAAAAAAATCAATGCATTAAAGAGATACAAGCAGTGATGCAGTGGTGAGGAAAAATCTAGGTTGCTTGTTTCAAGGAATTTCTCAGAACTGTTTTTTTTCCCTCATGTTGCTTCTGCTATCCATCACGACCACCAGCCACAAGCAATATTATTTTCCACATAAAGGTTTCTGGGGTTTTTTAAGAAAAAACGCTTACTGTCAGGGTATGAAATCTGGGCACTGAAGGATTGCTTTACTCCTCGAACTGTATGAGAGCTGAGACAGCCAGAAGACAGTCAGCAGCTTTGCCTGTCAGTTCTCTGCAATAGCAGGAGCCCAGGTGTCTCGCAGCAGATGGGGAGGACACAGTGCCACTTAGTGCTGCGTGGGGGTTATGGAGGTATCTTGGTGCTGCTGGCTGAGATCCTGGCACAATCAGCCTGCACCGATCATCCTCTCAGAGGCCAGCAGTGCTGCCTGCTGGGTGGAATTACTTTCTATGAGCAACTCCAGTTCTCAGTTGTAAAATGCATCCTCAGAAAGCAGGGAAGTTGTAGATGCTGGTGGAGACTAACTGAGGGCAGGTGTAAGGCAAGTATTCCTGTGTCATCTCAATCCCTGTGAAATTTCTGGGGTGGATTTCTCTGGGAGTCCAGAAGCAGAGGTAAGGAGATTCAGCTCTTTCCCATACTGAAGCTGGTTCATTTGACACTCATATATCTTTGTACCAGTTGAGGTCTAAGCCATGTGGCACTTTGTCCTCTCAATCTGATGAAGCAAAACCTATAGCAGTCACAGTCCATTTCTGAGTATGGAAATCCCAAGCCCAGTTGGTAGTGAGCTAAGCCAACTATGTCCCTATGTCTTGATACAAATTTTGCTGGTCTTCAGTCTCAGTGCAGGATGTCTTGTCTGGTGTGAATAGAAATGTCTAAGCTTATATTAGGCTTCTACAGTCAGGCCCTGGCATCTCTTCAGGCTCCTCTCACAGTGTGGAAAACTGCCTTTTCTCTGTCTTCCTCTCTCTCCAGCTTGGCAGGCTGCAAGGTGACAGGGAGAGGCAAAAAGATGCTTCCATTCATAGTATGCTTCCCTACAGATTCTTGAGAACCTACAGCGTGAATCTAGCCCCATGTGTTATAACTCCTTTGCAGGGCTCCTGGCTGATCAGTACAGCCCTGATGCAAACTTGGCCAGAGGAGCCAAGACAGCAAGAGTCAAAGCAGCAGAGCAAGCAGTTTATGCTGTAAATCCCAATCCTTGCAAAACATGCAGATGAGATTCAAATTTACCCCCCTTTGTAATATGAGTAGTCATCACTCACATGCTTCTTCCTTCCCTCTGTTCCTTAACGGGGTCCAGAGGCCAGTTATAAAATGTTCCTGTCCCTGATCCCATCCCTATGGCTCCCGATGCAACACCACATTCCTTCTGTCCATGGCCCGAGCTCCTCTGGCTCGGGGGACGGGAATCCGGAAGGCTGATGCGTGCCTGTGTTTATTTTTTACACACTCTTGCTGTTTTATGGTGTTTTTTGTGGTCGAGGGGTCAGCTGGGAGCAGAAATAATTTGCCTGCCTTGGGAAAAGAAATGTATCCATTAGTTTTCTTGGCTGCTGTTGGAAAGGCTCTGTTCCTCCCTCTTCCCTGCTGGAGAGGAAGAGCATCTCCAAATAGCCCCAGGGACAGTGGAGTGCTCATTGCATCCAAGTTGTGTCTGGCAGGATCAGGCACCACCTCTGGGTTATGCTGTCTGAGCAGTTCTTGGTGGGTCACCAGCAGCCACAAGCCCAGGAAAATTTCTGAGCTTGGAAATTGGTAGGAAAGATGGTGCTACCTTAATAGAGAAGTGCTGTGGCCTGTATTTCAGGAATTGAGTTGAGAGGGGTTCTCCTATCCTTTGGAGATGAAACCAGCGAAGTACATGCTCCATCTCTGAAGGCTTCACTTGTCTCACCTCTCTGCTGTGCTCAAGTTTGCTGGCTATGCCTCAGAGTGTGCACTGATCACCACAGGACAGCCTGGAGCTCTTCCCTGGTTTTTGGTGAATGGGAACCTTGCCGGCTATTTCCTTTCTTAGCAGACCTTCCAAACCATTTCAGCCACTCCATCTGTCTTGCCAGCATGACTGGTACCAATTCCCTTTGCTGTGCATGGGGATCACACAGCCACCACAGCCCAGAGGTGCATTCAGCACCCAAAAAGGTCACTATGAAGGAGGCTTTTATCCCATCAAGGTCCACACAGATCCTGAGTCAGCTTTTACAAGCTGCAGAGCACCCCAGGACCTTGTACTTTCAAAAGGCTCCTTCTGGCCCTCTAGAGTCCTGTACCAGGGCTTGGCTTTGGTACTTCACAGACCCCGAGGATCAGTGCTTATATTTGTTTGGTAGCCAGAGGGAAAAGTAAAGGAAGAGCCAAGGTCCCTCTGCAACTTCAGGATGGGGCAGAGGAGATCCACTTCCAAGAAGAGTTCTGAAGGGAAACCACTTCAAGCCAGCTGTGTCTTTCTGATCCTAGAGTGTCTTTCTGATCTCTACTTGACTGTTTTATCACCTCTTTTGCCCTTGCCTCTACCTTAAAGGCTCCTTGGATGATCACCAGGCAGAGGAGCCACTAAGATGGAAAATGGTAGAGGATGGAGAGATAAGCTCTGTGAAGAAGTCAGAGCAGAGATAAAAGGTGAATTGTCTCCATGACATGACATAGCTCTTTCTCTGTGGCTTCAAGCAATGGGCTGACAGCTGCTTTACCATCATCACCCTCCTTTCCCCTATCAAAGTGAATTGTATGTCACTGGATGGTCTCAGTTTGATGGTCATGGAGAGTAAAATCCTTTATCATGGCCTGTAGAGGATGGGGATGGACAACAGCTGCCCATGTGGAGATTCTTCAGCCATGCCAAAGAAGGGGCCAATGGACATGTAAGTGTTGTGAATCCAAATCCAGGCTGTGTTCAATGGTGGGAAGATGTGGAAAGGTGGTAATGTCACAGGAACATGTTACCCAGAGAAGTTGTGGATGCTCCATCCCTGAAAGTGTTCAAAGCAAGGCTGGATGGGGCTCTGAGCAATATGGACTAGTAGAAGATGTCCCTGCACACGTCAAGAGATTTGGAATAAGAGGATCTTTAAGAATCCTTCAACCCAAACTGTTCTGTGATTCTGTGATTCTATGTATAGGGCCCACTGGAAGCTGAGGTGTTTTTGCAAAGCAATCTTTTCTTCTGTGGGAGCAATCCTAATACTAACTGAGCTCTTCCATAGGTCTGAGGACAGTTTCCAGTTGTGCATGACAGCTGAGGTGTCAGGGGGTGTAAATGCTATAAAGAGGCAAGGATGGAACTAGGAAGCACAGGGACAAAATGGGACATTTTTCCAAAACTGAGATGTTTTACTGCTGCTGGATTGCTCACACACCCTGCCCAGCAAAGCAGAGGTTTGATAACGGGACTCTCAGCACTGTAAGGAGATTGTCTGAGCAGCCACATCTGCCTCTGTCAACAGTGATGCTCATGGAGATGATGGATGTGACACTGAACACCTTGAGTGTACTTCTGATTCAAGAAGTTTGGGGGTTTACATGTATCATAGAGAGGAAATGATCCTTCAGTAATTAATCAAGTTAGTGATTAATGCATTCTTGCCTTAGCAGAGATTTTACAACATTATTTCTCAGACACAGCTGGAGGGAAGGAAAATAATAAATCCTGAGTGTCAGGGGGAGTGAGCACTGGGAGAAGTTGTTCATTGTCCTTTCCAACACAAGTACAGGGTGCAATGAGTGAAATTAGCAGGTGACAGATTCAAAACAAGCACCTAATACAGTTGGGAAGTCCTTGTTATAGGTGATAAAACCTTTAATGAGTTCAAAAAGGCTGCTGGAGGCAACAATGGAAGCCACATTTACAGCAGAAAATCTCAAGATGCAATACACAGGGCAGGGATAAGTATTGATTAGATATGCTGGTTCCTGCTCCTGCTCTGCTCTTGTCACCTGCTGTTGGCTACTCTAAGAAGCTGAGCTAAGGGGACCTCTGGGATAATCAGACAAAGCTGCTTTCATGCAGCAGCTGATTACAAGCTTGGTTAAATTCTAGGCGTCCTCTTACCTCATCCCCAACCTGAGATGTTTGGGCAGCTCACACAATTCCAGCTCGGATGCTGCTGCTGAGCAGCTCCCAGCTTTCTGCATCTCCTGGGATGATCTCTGTGTGATCATCTGCTGTAGCGCAGGCTGCAGCAAAGACAATCTTGTTTGTAAAATTAAATGAGTCCAAGAAGATTTGTCATTTACATCACTGAGGATAAACAATACCCTTTATTTAAGAAAATTATAAAATTAAATTAAATCATTTCTAACACTATTTCTTCAAACTTGTAGTGATAAACATGCAGGCAGAGCTTTGCTCAATAATCTTGCAGCCTCCCTTCTGCAGCAGGCGATAAAGCAGGAATAACAAACTACCTGGAACTGGCTACACACCAGCCACCACTCTGTCAGCACAGATAGGAGTTAATTATTTCCTATCGGCTGGCTAGGTCTGGGAAATAAGGGGCAATGATTTCAAGGCTCTTCTTGTTAAGCAATGGCGACAAAAAAAAAGGAGGATATTAGGATTATTGTCTGCTTCTTTCATGAAGAGTAACAAGGATGGTTAGAGCAGAGCAATTAAGGAAGAAGGGATTTCATCTCTAGCAACTGCATTAATGAAATAAGAGATAGGTCTAAGAGAGGGATCCTTGAAAATATGAAGGATAATGTAGTTCATCATGGGGAAGATATTTGAATAACAAAGATTTCGGTTTCTTATTGTATTGCAATGCGGGAGATGCACAGCAGTGAGAGAAACACAGGCTCAGACCTTGAGCTGAGCATACCCTGCAGGGAATTGTCCCACTGTGGGGCTGCCACCACCTTTTCCCTTCATGTCTTTCCCATCACACGTTGTCCCATCCCTTCAATGTCAGCGGTCTTTTTGAGGAGTCCTGGAAGATTCCTCTTCTGCATCAGGGTTTTGCCACCAGACAGTGTCCAGACTTTGCAGGATTTTCTGTGCAGAGATGGGGTGGGAAATTGGGGCTCATATTTGGGCAGGTGTGCCTGAGACAAACACAGGGGACCTGGTCCTAAGCTCACATTGACACCCCAGCACACAGAGTGAATTAGTCCATTTTTCTTTGCTGCCACGTGACCCAGTCCTGAGGTGGAATAACATTTTTCACTGTGGTGACCAAAACAGCCCAGTATACTCCAGTATGATATTGCTGCAGGACTGTAGACAGGATCCTAAAGATCTTTTTCTACACAGGTATCTCCTACAACAGGAGTTTCTCTCTCCTAGCTGAGGTTCCTTTCCTTATTTCAACCATGTCTCTATTAGCAGTGCGATTTTTACCAGTTAAAGCTATGCCACTAAAAGCCTTGATTTACAGTTTTGGAATTATTCCTCTTCACACATGGAAACGGTTATACAGGCATAAGGCACCTTTATCCTGAGATAACCAAATCCATGCGAAGGCAGGTTGTAATGCTTTTAACAATACCACCACTGTTAGAGAGCCAGCTATCACTTGCTAAAGGCAGACAAGCCCTGTGTTAAAAACTCCTTTTAAGACTGCTGTTTTTTATAAAAATGGTGCTCCATTCCTCCCTAAAACTAATGAAATATGATACAGGAAATCAACATGGCATCGGATATTTATTAGAACTGTAACCCAAACCTGAGAAACATCTCAATGCAATAAAAATACAGATTTGCAAAGACAACAGAACATGACCAAATGCATCATGAGAAATAAATCAGAGACTACCTTCAGTTTATATTTGGAAAGATGACTGTTCTTTATTCACTTTAATCATAAATTCCTCAAAATAAGACCTTATTTATACCAGGAACAAGCTGCCAAGGGTTATATTGCATTAACCTTCTAGGGATTTCTCCAGATATGATGGGCTAGGTTTCTTAGCACAAACTGCCAGACTCATTACAGGATGTCTGGACAGGTTGCAGTGAGGGGTCATGCTGCCTGAACCATCACCTGCCCTTTCTGGACACGCAATCCACAGCACCACAGAAGCAGGAGACCTCAACTTTTGTCCTAGCGACAGTGGTAGTGCAAAAAGAAATACAGACATGTCCGTCTAATTATTTATAATCCAGTTCACAAAGGTCCTCGTGTCAGATGTGGATTTATGGGAAGTCACACATATACATACTCTCAGGCGTGTTACATCTGCCCTGGGACTGTGCCAATCCCACATTTCCTATTAAGCAGCCACCGATGGTGTTTATCATCTAGGACGGCAAAGCTTTATCATCCCCCAATGCTATCATTGCTCTGCAGCTTCATCTGTGTGATACTGTGCAACCTGCACTCTATGTGGAGGCCTCCAAACACCTTTTTTGTGGACGGGGTTGTTCCTGTCCAGGGGGTTTTACATGCATTTCACAGATTGGGATCTTCCACAGGGTTTTCTTCACTCTCACTGGGCAACTAGGATAACCCAATTCAATCCATGGGTACTATCTGTCCTTTCCTGAAAAATGGCTGTGTTTGTTGCTTGTCTCTGCTCTGTGCAAAGGCAAGCAGCATTTGTGGTCAGTTTGGGTAGGCACAGCAGAGCAGGAGAGGCACATACAAAGGATGGTCATAGGAGCTACTGCAAACCCAGGGACCAGTGTCCATAGTAAGGGCCATAGGAAACTTCAGTGGCTGATGTCCAGTTGGACTCCTTGGCTTTCCACAGGGTTTTGTGACTGTTAGATCAATACCACTTTGAAGATCCTGGTTGTGGATCTACATACAATGACAGACAACCCTTGCCAGGCAAGGGGAAACCTCTGTGACTGTTTCAGTCTATCAGCCTTAGGTAAAGAAAGCATCCCTGGGGCTTAACCAACACCCCAAGATGCTGAAACACCTCTTCAATCACAGAATCAGTAAAGCTGGAAAAGATCTCTGAGATCATCAAGTCCAGCCATTAACCCAGCTCTGCCAAATCCAGTCTGTCCTCACTGACAGTCTCCTAGCCATACACAGACCTCTGCCACTGATCCAGCATGGTCCCCAGAGAGGATAAATGCCACCACAGAAGACCCAGCTCAGTTTGGAAACCCTTGCTGACCTGATGGTCTGTGCTCTTCATGACCAAAAAGGTGTGAGGCAGCTCCTGCTTTGGGGAAACTGGACGCTGAGCTTAGAGGGACGAATCCTATGATGAGTTTCACTTTGAAAATAACAACCTGGCAGACTTTGACCGTGACAGGAAGGAGCAGAACTAGCATCTAAACCATGTCCTGAGGTGGACACAGTTGGGAAATGCAGCATTCTCCTCTCTCCCACATGCAGCTTTCAACGCTCCCTAAAGAAAGTTGTGCCCACACCAAGGCCAGACAACCATGCAAGAAGGTTTAGGACATTAGCTCCCATCAGCTCCAGTACCAAAACCTCACAGGGGAGTTTTTCTCCCATTTCATCTTTGGGATCTGTGACATCCACGGAAATTGTTAATTTAGCTTCCCATCAGACAGTGGCTGCTATCAATGGCTCTCCTGGGCTGTTTGCTGTGTCAGTGTAAATGCCTTCAGTACAGCAGGCTTTGGTGTTGTCCCCAATATTGTGCTTTCTCTTCTAAGCACATCGGTTTCCCATCCTGGGTACCAATGTCTGTAAAAACCAAGGTGAAGTTGCTTATTATCCAACAGGTTAAGGGTCTCCTGAGCACTTTGTCCACTGTATAATCTCTGCTCCACAGCATCTGCTCTTTATCTGTCTCAGTTACTTGTGCTTGGCATGTGGATTGATCGGTGCAGCTGGGAATGCTCAGATATGTACCTGTGAGCTTAGCTGGCTATTACGGGGTTTTATGGTTTTATATGGATTTTTTTTTTTTTTGGTTTGGGTTTTTTTTTGTTTTGCTTTGTTTTGTTTGTTTGGTTTATTGTTTTTGTTTGTTTGTTTGTTTTGGGGGTTGATTCCATTCTTTTTGGTGAATAATATCTATCTATCTATCTATCTATCTATCTATCTATCTATCTATCTATCTATCTATCTACTTATTTATTTTAGAAACCCCTGGAAGGCTCAAAAGTACCCAGCCACAATACAAACCTGTGTTCTGGCTTCTGTTTGTACATACAATGCTTGATAGTTCTTATTTCACCTGACTCTCTGGCTACAGAGATGAGACAGACAAACAGTAGTGGAAGAAAAGAGCAGAGAGAGAAAGAGCCACCCAGAAGGGACCTGCCAAGACAGTGAAGTCCCCTACATTCCTCTTAGTTGTGAGATAACACTGAGTTCATGCTTGTTTCTAACCCATCTCCCTGGTGTTTTGTGCCCTGGGGTGCCTCTCTGGGCAGAGAAATAGAGGTAATACTTGGGCAAGAGCATGCAGCTCACAGACGAAAACCACCGAGCTTTGTCCTGCAGACACCTCCAGGATCAATCCCAAGCAACCTAAGCTCCAGCAGTGGCTTCCAATGTGCTCCAGTTGAGGAAAAGGGGACAGAAGTTCTTGTCACCCTCATCAGAGCTGCACCTGCTCATCGTCTGTGATGTGGCAAGATCTGGCCAAGGATATTTGGCCTTGGGTCTAACTCCCTGTGTTCCTGCCATGTCTTGCACGGACATGCTTAGCTTTGATCAAACTGGACACAGTTAAATGGCCTCTTCGCTTCTTAGCTCTTGCGCTATTTAATGGAAGTAGACAAGTGCATCGCACCTCTGTTGCCATTCACAGCCACACAAATTCATCTCCTGACTGCTCCTTCCTTCCCAGGGAGCTCAGCCTATCTTCCTGCAAAGTTTCTCAGAAAGTTGGAAGCAGCTTCCTCCTCCAAATAAGCTTGATTTTTCTCTCCAGAAGATTTATTTAGGCTTGTTCCTTCATGTCACCAACCCGTTATTTGTATGTCAGAGTGTGATGTGTCTGTATTGAACCATGATGTCTGCTTTGTACCTGTACTGAAAGATTGGCACTCTAGCAGCATTTTGTTTGAACTTGCCTGCAGACAGCCTGTTGTGCTGGAAGATGGCAAACCTTCAGTCTGGGGCTGTTGGCTTTGATTTGGGTCTGAACTGCCGGCTTGTCACAAATACCTCAATGGTCGTCCAGCAAAGGTACCAAAGCATGGAGAGGCGGGAGGGAACAGGGGCTCTGTTTACTAGTGGGGCTCTGATCCTTGCAGGGACTGAATGTCTGCAAAATAAGAGCTCGCAGGCAGGCCAGCTTTAGGCAGTGCTGACCCCATCAGCTCGGAGCAGAATAAAGATCATTTTGTTACAAAGCCAGCTCCACATGCAGAGCGCAGCATTTCTCCTCAGATTACATACATGTAGCAGGAATTTCCCACAGGCTAGTGCTGGCTGGAGGTCACCCCCACCACAACCACATCAACACATCCACAGTGCCAGAAGTTTGCAGCCCATACTCAGCACTTGCTTTTAAGGACTCAACTGGAAGTTCAACCCGTAGAAGGTCGTTCAAGGTCTCTGATGCCTCTCCAAAAGAAGGATGCACTGTGTGTCACGGGTTCGGTTTTTTAACCGGGCAGAAACACCCAACTTAGTGTAGTGGTTTGGTCCAAAATACTCATTACTGTTTATCTTCTGTGAGCTAAGAATTAGGAGAAATGCAAAGCAGGCACCAAACTTGAAAGAATATAAAGAAGTTTATTAACAGACCTAAAAGAAGGAAAAAAACTTATACCACCTTCAGAACTCCCCTCCTCCCCCCACCTTCTTCCCTTCTCCCACTGACAATGTAAAAAGACAACCCTTAAGATGTTTGGTCTTAATAACCTTGTTCAGTCCATTTAGGAAGAGGAGTCTCTCTCTGCTTGCATGCGAGTCCCTTCCCCCAACTTGCAGCTTTTCCTGCAACTGCTTTCGAGGGTCCACTCTTGAAGTTTTTTGGGGTACAATTTTAAGGTTGAGCTGTTCAGAAACAAAAAAACAGAGGCCCTTCTCCTTCCCTGGGAGCAAAGGGTCTTCCTCGTCTTCATCATTAGGACTATCTCTGGGAGCATCTCTAGGAACTGAGGTTTTCTCCTTTCCCATTTGGAGCAGAAGTCCTCATCTGGTCCATCTCTCCCTGTCCAACTTCTCATGAAATTACAGCTGCGTCAGCATCTGCCTAGCTCAGCGCAGGTGCTTTTGCTTACGAGTTGAACACTCCACCCCCCATATCTTCATGAAATTACAACGGGATACTCTGATATATCATAGCTTCACAACAGAATTTCAGCTTTAAGCATCTCCTCTTTCTCTTCCCTCAGGTTTTCAGCTCTTCCGAGCCGCTCTGGCTGCCCACAGCCCTGCTGGGGGGGTCATCCTGGAGCCGTGGCCCGGCCCGGCCTGGCCCAAGCAGGGCCTGGACTGGGCCCACTGGGCCCCACTTGGGCCCCACAGCCACCTGTCCCTGCACTGGAAACGAGAGAGAGCTTGGGGGGGAGTTTGTCTATTCTTAAGTGTGTATCACAGAGGCGGTCACAACTTTAAGTGGCTTAAAGAATTGTCCATATTCAAACTGGCCAGCTGATAGGTTCTATCAGGTCCCAGAGGAAGCTGTAAGCACCCCTTAGCAAGGACATCCCTTCCGGGACTATGCTTGCTAACCTATGACACTGTGTCACCTGCACTGTGAGACATAAGTCTTTGCACAGAGCTGCTGCAAAAGAGCTGCTGCATGGTGGGGGACAGTAGGATGTCCCAGAATTATAGGTAAACTGTAGTGCTAAACACTAGGAAAAATTTCTTCACTGAAAAATTGGTTTAGCTTTGAAACAGGCTGCCCAGGGAAGCCGTGGAGTCACCATCCCTGGAAGTGTTCAGAAAATGAGTAGACGTGGCAGTTCATGATATGGTTTAGTGGGTACGGTGGTATTTGGTCAACGGTTGGACTTGATCTCGAAGACCCTTTTCAACCTTAATGATTCTATGATTCTGTGAACTATGGCTTAGGGCAGGTGCTGTGCTTGGATTACTGCCACAACAAGAAACCTTCTAGCTTGTCGGGGTCTCCTCCCCCCGCCATGTAGCCCTGGCAGAGGGGCCCCTGAGGGCACAGACACACGGGGTTTCCCTGCCCCTGGGCAGCCTCGTTCCCATGGGTTGGTTTGTGTTTTCCCTGGGTGGGCAAGGACTCTCAGCCCAGACTGTGGGAGCTCCTCAGCAGAGCCCTGGCCATGCGGCTGGAGAAATAAACATCTCTGAAACATCTATCAAGAATCTGTCCATATATATACATATATTTCTTTTCCACGGGACTCCTGGTTTGATATATGCGTGTTACAGTATCCCCACTGTAACACTAGCTCAGAGAGCTGATCTTGGCCCCTTGTCACTGATGTTCATTGGGATTCTGAGCCATTGACCTCTACCCTTGGTTTGCAGTGACCTCTACCCTCACAACTGCAGTGTCCTCCATCCCTGTGTGATTGGCTCAGGAAAGCTCCTGCAGCCTGCTTGAGCCCTTAGAGGATTATCATGTGCTGGCATGTTCATCCCAATCCAGACAGAGCAGGGAACTTTATTCTTGCTTCAGTATCCTTCCACTGAAGAAATGTCCCAGATCTCCATTCCCCAGGACAGTAACTAATGGCACAGCTAATCATCCTCTGTATCTGAATGTCAGACCTAACTGGCATCCCAGGTAGGGGATATTGTGTAAAGGAGATGCTTTTTGCCAAACACACACCCATCACAAAATAATTCCTTGGTTATTTTTCATAAAGCTTCCTGTATCTTATGACACCAAGTTACAAGGTGGGAATTAATGCAGTGCCGTTCAGGTTTTCTCCCTTTCAACAAACATTGATTGTTTTTTTCTCCTGTCTTGACAGGTTTCTTTCTCCTATATGTTTGAGATTGACTTTAGCGCCAGCGAAAGAAGCCACCCCAAGGAGCCAACGTCTCTTGCTCTGCAGA
Organism: Aphelocoma coerulescens; assembly: GCF_041296385.1. Lineage (NCBI taxonomy): Eukaryota > Metazoa > Chordata > Aves > Passeriformes > Corvidae > Aphelocoma > Aphelocoma coerulescens. The sequence continues at coordinate 9,227,112 of NW_027184085.1, forward strand.
AGTCACAGCAGCAAAGGCAAATCCACCTGGACTGGGTGCTCCTTATTGAAACAGAAGTTCCAGTTCCTGGGGCTTCTATAGAGCTGTAATGAGCAAAATTTAAAAAAAAACCATCCCAACAACCAAAATGAATACCAGGTCACAGCATAAAGCAAACTTCTATGAGAGGAGGGGAGCAGGTTGGCTTACACCAGCTTTGCATCCTGTCCCCAGCCTGGCTGCATTAGTGACTAATCCTTGAAAAGCCCCAGGTAGGGGTCGATAAGCAAATGTTATTCCTCAGGAGTGCAGCAGGGAAATTGAGCCTTTGTGACTCATTTAGCCCTCGGCCTCACTGCTGAGACTGCAGGTTGCAGAAATTTCTGTGAAGGAAGTGCTTCAGCAGAACATTGCAAGCAGGGATTTCTGAAGTGAAGCACTTAAACACAGGCTTTGTCTCCCAGGTAAATGGTCTGATTGGAAACCAAGGGGAGCTGCAGTGGCAAATTACTATTTGGTTTTGGCTCTTGCAGGCTGGATGTTGTGCAGCTAATGAAGCAGGACTTGCATGAACAAGGATAAAACCCAACTTTGCACCAAACAACCCCTCACAGTACACCCATGAGACAGCCTGACCCCATCCATTGGACTGTCCCCTGCCATCACTGCCAGGAGAGGCTGTGACACTGGTACTCAGTGGGAGCGTGGGGCTGTGTGTGCAGTCCCTCTCCTGACGCAGCTGGATCCACAGGGCTATTGGAGACAACATTGTGCAGCCAAAATAAATGGTGCTCATGTCAATACAGAAAACTTTCCAGCTGAGCTGGGGAGCCCCAGGAGGGAATCGAATTGCTCAGCAATGCTAGAGCTTTGGCTATCTCCATCCTGTTCACCCTCTTACACTGGACTCATACACAGGCAGAGTTCAATCTGGCCCCTGTAGCATTCACCTGGGAATTTCCTGACTCTCAGCTGCAACTTTTATCTGAATGACACATTAGGATTTTTTTGAAGCTATTAATGCTGCAGGAAACATATAACCCTACCAGGCTACCAGCCACAGGCTCTCACACCCATGTGGGACTTTTTCTGGGATGTCATTTGGACAAATGGGGCATGCTGCTGGGGCTCCCTGTGCCTGGCACTGCAGAGATTTGTCTGTGTTGATAGTATGTGAGGGTCTTTCAGAGACAGCCAGCAAGTCCAGGGCAGTGGAAAAAGACTTTGGGTACATGGTGACAGTCTGCAAATGAGTAATATGCATGTGTATATGTGTGCAGCTAAATTCTGCCTGCAAATGCAACTGTGACTTGTGTGTGTTCTTGGCCAGCTCAGAGGCATTGTCTCTGTGTATACAAACGTAATGACTGTTTCTCTATGCTTGGGGTGAGTGTGTGTGTGTTTTTGTATGTATTCCTGGGGTGTACAGGCATCCTGCCGTGTGTGCCCACTGACCCAGTAAATTAGTGTTTGTGTATGGAATGCTCTGTGCACTCGAGCAAACCAGCCTCCCTGTCCCCGCGCTGTGTATGATTCCCTGTGGGCTGCTCATGCATGCTCCCGCCTCCCTCTCCTTTCCAGCCAGTGCTGCTCTGTCCCTGAACGGGGAACACTGAATAAATGGTGTCAGTGGCCAGCATTTGCTGGGGTATCAGTCACTGAAAGGGCCCGGCGTGGCTTTTGAGTGCCTGCTGTACAGGATGTGGCCTGGGGTGGTTGGGGCTCGGCTGCAGGCTCCAGCACCAGGCCAAACAGCATCACCCAGCACAGCCCTTGGCCTCATCTCCAGGCTTGAGTTGTGAAGATTTCTGTCCCTACTGTGTTCAGTGGGGGAAGACAGCTCAGGCAGGCTTGTGTCTGTAACGTCACAGCTTTGGGTTGATCAATAGTCCTCCATAATGAAGTGCAGGCCTGATTCTGCTCACACTCGTCATTGCCTTCTGCAAGAATGGAGCCAAGTGACTGCAAGCATCCAGGATCTGGAAGCTTCCAAGGGTCACTGCCAGTGAGCTAAGCTGTGGTATGATCTCTGCCCTCAGGCCAGGTCAGATCAGGCAATTCCTGATGGAAGAAGGGGTTCCTGCGCATGAAAGTAGTTGCTGTCATCAGACAATCATCTGAGGGAAAGGACTGCCAGTATTAACACCACTCCCTAGCCAAAAGCATTTATTTTAGGAAGGCACACTTTCTCTGTCTTCTGCAGAAGTCAAGTGCCAAGAAAGGTCAGAGTTAGGAGAGACCAAGTGTTCATTCCTGCCACAAGGCAGGATTCTCCCCATCCTAGGCAGGTGTGTGTTTAACCTCTTTGTAGATTCCTTAAGAAATTAAGATTTTGCCTCTTCCCCACACAGCTTATCCTAATATTTAATTATTCCTAGTCTTAGAGGTCTCCTAACACCTAATCTGAACCTCCTTTCTACACCAGAACTTGTCCCATTCCCAGTGTTGGTAGAGAATTCCTTTCTTATTTGAAGCAGCTTTTTCAACATTTAAGAGCTATGCTCATATCTTGGGCTTCTCTTTTCAAGACTAAAAGGTCCTTGTGTCTTTGATCTTTTCTTACATTGTTTTCACTGCTCTCCTCTGGAGAGCTGCCAGAAAGTCCAACTGTCTCCTGAAATACTGCACACACCTCAGACATGGTGTTCCTCCTACAAGGAAATCCCAGTTTCTGGACAGTTGCATCTGTTTTGAATTCAGGTCACATTCACAGCAGCTGAGATTTGCAGAAACAACTGATAGAGGTGAGCAGGGCAATATCCCGTTAGAAATCTTGAGTCTGTGGCATCTGGGTGCTCTTTTCCTTGCAGTACAAATGGAAACTACTCAAGAGGTGCACTGCTGGTTCCCAAGCTCATGAAGCTGCTCTGAGTGCTGTTGAATTTCATTCCCATGTTTCACCTACACAGTCAGGGCAGGCTTGGCATCCTGTCTGGCATGTCCCCAGCCTCTCTAGCAGACAGAGGGGCACTGCTCTTCCCCATCCCCAGGTACCTGCATGGTGGAGTCACCCAGATGCCACAGACTCAAGATTGGCTTTGGGACTGTGTGCTGAGCTGGCAGTCAGTCAGCAAACTCAGGTGAGGGTGAAACATTATTATTCAGTGGATATTCTGAAATATTTGACTTCCTGCTCCAGGGAAGAGATCTCCAAAGCCACAATGAGAAGTTAGGAATGTGATTTTCAATGAATGTGCACTCAGTATATCTTGTGACACCTGTACTAATAATACATCCTCAGCAGGAGAATCCAGAAGCCACATAATTCCTATTAAATACAAAAAAATTGCAGTCTGTACTGCTTCCTTTTGAAGTGTGAAACATGAGGAAAAGTCCTGATTCACAAACTCCAGCCAGGCCAGAAGAGCTACAATAATGGCACAGCCCAGCACCTTCCTGGTGCATCACTTATCCACGGTGTGCCTCTCCTCCATGGGAAATGAGGTGACCTTGCTACAGCAACTCTGGGAGCTCTTGCCCACACACCTGCAGGTGCTTCAATGAGATGTTTCTTTCAATGGGAGCAAACAAACTCCACTGAGAACTGAAAAGCCAACAAAACCTTTTATCAATAATGTGTTAATCTATTTTTTTCCCATTCTTTTTCTTTTTTTTTTTTTTCTTTTAATTCTGGTTCCCTCATTCATGGATATTAAAAAAAAAAAGAGAGAAAAGGAAATTGAATGAATAAAATACATTAAATCTAACCAGTAGCTTAAATGTTTATACCATTTCTAAATGCCTGATCCTGTCATTACTTTCCCCTGCATCCTGCTGTACCTGCAATTCAAGAAAATTGCCTCCCAAATTGCCATCTTTAGTTTATGATCCACGTACAACTTGAGTGTAAGCAGCAGATGGAAATGGACTAAAAATTTAATCCAGCCAGGATTTTCGTGCATTTTTCAACAGTCCTTGCTGTCAAACCATAACTCCTGCTTATTAAAGGTCATGTATATTAGAGAATGAAGCAGGGAGAATTACAGAAAATGACATCTTTAGCGATGCATATAAATTAAAAAAAAAAAAAAGATCTTGCGTCTACATGTTTGCTTCTGTACATAGACAGAGAGACCAATTAACAGTTGTGTTTGTTACAGTGACATGTACACACAGAAACCTTTGGCAGAAATCTTCAACATTCAAGCTGCACTGAGATTTGCCCTTAGAATTGGCTAAAGTCCCTCTGTTTCACACTTTCATGATCAGGTTTCTTATCCTAATTTGACCTAACAGTCTACAGAGATTAATGAAAATTTCCATGTAATTTTTGGTTTTTTTTGGTGTTTTCCAAGTGAAGTACTCTTCCATCCCCACTTTCCCTAAGGAGGCTTTTTAAAAATGCTTTTTTTGGAAATATGGTCCTAATTATTCCTCCTTTGTTAGGGACTTTCTAGCTAAACCACCACTGTCCCAGTTTCCAGTAAACTCACAACTTCACATGCAGATGCACACTCTAATCACAGTCTCAGCTGTTAAACTGGTTCTCAGATCACCTGCACGGAGTTCTCTGGTTCCCAAAGGGCAACCTCTTGCCTCTAACTCTCTTTCTCCCCTTCTCCTAGCCTCCTGTCAGCCTCCTGAATTCACTTATTTTTAGACCATTAATTGGAAGGTTCCTAAACTCAGAGGCATAAAAAATATATGTAAAAAATAAATAACAGTGCTCGTTGTTTTGCAAAGTGGTGGTGAGCTTGGGGAAAGATGAAGAATGGGGATGAAACAGAAGGAAGGAACAAATTTGTGGAAGAATGGTTCTTTGGAGAATCATTCACCACCAATATATCATCACTGGCTCAGGATGCCCCTGGTTCTCAAACTGCTGATGATTGGAACAGTAAGATTGCCTTATTTTTCCAATCTAGTCCAGTTACCTGCTTTTGGACACTTTTGAGAGTGGGACACGGGGTCTTTGGTGCGACCTAGATGTGATGAGAGCTGGGCCCAGGGTGCTGAGCCCTGTGGCATGCTTGTGCCTGCAGTCATGTATCCACCTGTAGGCTCCTTGCTGAGGTGACCACACTGGGGCCATTCTTCATCTCTGCATGACCCTGGGGAGATGCCTCCAGATCCACAATCCCCTGGGATCTGGATCATGTGCTGGAGCTGACTGCCTCTCTGAGGGCAGTGAGCACAGAGGGTTTCCTAGCAGCAAGCAGTGTCATCATCTTGGGCATGCTCTGCAGAGCTGGTGGAGAGCCTGTGTGCCAGCCCTCATGCACTGACACCAACACACGCCTATGGACAAGGGCAAGCATTGCTGAGAGATCCTGCCCACCGCCTTGTCCCACTTCTGCTCCCTATCTCATCAAGTCCCAACTGGAAGGATGGACACAATAAATATTCATAGTGCACTTACAGGTCTATTAAAAGCTACATTTTTTTTTCCCTCCAAGGTAGGTTCATCTATTCTGATTATGCTAAGGGCCTACCAAATCACTCTTTCTAAATATGCCATAGCCCTAGTGATAAATGCAGCTGCTGGAGTGGGTCCTTTCTGGTGTTAATAGAATGCTTTAATGAAGTCAGCATGCTGTTCATATGCATTAAAATGCTCAGTCCCAGCCTGAAGAGGTGTGGTACCTCTCTGGCTCCTGTGCCTCTGCACCAAGGTAAATAAAGTACTTGAGATCTCTGTCCAGAAGAGATGAATATCTATTTGTTGCTGCTCTTCCTTCAGGCACTCCTCCCTCTCTGCACCCCCCTCCCCCCCCCCCAGCCGCCCCTTTTTCTTTTAAGGTATGAATGGTATTTAGTGCCTCCCCTTCCAGGATTACACAGGAAAGTGTCACGGATGTGGTCTGACAGCTGTTTGCTCTCTCTTATTCCTCTTGTGTGCAACAAACCTGTGCACTGGCCCCAGCTTGCCTAGTGACCATTGTCTTCCCACTGTCCAGAGCATGGGAGCCATGAGAGAGCTGAGCAAGCAGGGAGGCAGTGACCCAGTGAGCAGCTGGCACCTCCACACCCAGGAGTCCTGCATCCCCAGGGGTAGTGGTGGTCTTGCAGGGTTGCAGGCACGAAAGAGGCTTTCCCTGGAGAATCCTAATGTGAGTGGGGTGATGCTTGCCTTCCCAAGGCCTTTAAGATCACTGGTGTGGCCACTGGTGTGGCCAGTGTCTTGCACGTGTGAATGAAGAAAGCAGCAACAACAGAGGGGAAGGATATGGAGCACACGTCCTTCGAGTGTGCTCAGCCTGCAGAAAAGGAGGCTCTGGGGGAAGCTTATTGCTCTCTACAACTACCTGGAAGGAGACTGTAGCCAGGAGAGGGTCAGTTCCTTCTCCCAGGTGACAAGTGATAGAACAAGAGGGAATGACCTCAAGTTCTGCCAGGTTGGATATTAGGAAATGTGTTTCCATTGAAAGGTGTGTCAAGCACTGGAACAGGCTGCCCAGGGCAGTGGTATAGCTACCATCCCCGTAGGTTTTTAAAAGATGACTAAATGTGGTGCTTGTGGGCATGGTTTAGTGGTGGAGCTGGCAGCACTGGATTAACGGTTGCAGCTGATGGTCTTAGAGGTCTTTTCCAGCCTAAATGATTCTGTGATTCTATGAATGATGGATAGCCCAGTAAGTGTGCTATTCAGGGAGGCTATAAACCATGGGTAACACAAGGGATAAGTAAAACTCCAGCTTGAGACACTCAAGTCTCTGATGTACTCAGGAACTGGGCATCCGGGCTCCTGTGGGAATCCAGAGAGTTATTTCTCTGACCCTGACTTAGACACTGACCTTTGGTCAGCTGAATCACTCTCTGCTTGGTTGTTTAGACATTTTTGTCTGCTGTGGGTGTCTGTGTATGAGCTGGGTGCAAGGACATCCCTGGTGGGACTGAAATCCTACTGCACTCCCAGTTACATTGACACTATTGTCAAGTTTAGACCTTCTTGGGACCTGTAGGATCCCTTTGGGCTTCCTTCTGACCCAGAAAGAAGCCCTGCACTGTGTTTGTAAGCCCACTTGTAGGAGACCAGGATACTCTGAGATATCCCAGATGACAGTCTATGGGTAGGCAACTGAATGGAGTGGTAATTCTCAGAGAAATTAAATTGCCATGGTATGGCTGCATGCAGGCAACTGGATTCAGGTTACTGACACCTACACAAGGCATTTTTTATCCCTGACCGTGGATCTCCATGGGAAGAGCTGGAAGGACATCTCAAGGATTTTCAACTTTGTACATTCAACCTTGCTATTATCAACAAAAACTGCATTTTGCGCACTCTGAGTGTAGAACTTTGTGGGTGGTATGCAGACAAATAACTCCCCAGGACCCAAACAAGACCCACCAATGAATTTCACATAGGCTACAAAACAACAGCTGCAAACATCACTACCAAGCAAAGCTCAAAACAAATGCTCAAGGGAAGCAGTGGGAATGTAAGCACTTCCCATGCCCCTGGGCATCCTGAATTTACTTATTTGGCATCCACTTGGAAAATGAAGATACAGTCCTCACTTGGGGAGCTGAACCACATGGTAAATTGCGTCTTGTGCCACACCACAAGTGAATATGACCCAGCTGAACACAGTTTAAAGGACACTGACTATTCTGCTCTTTCTCATATCTGATCTATTTTTCAAAAAGCTTACAATCAATCCTTTGATCCATTTTTTCTCTCTTCCTTCTGGTCCTTCCTCTTCTCTTCCTTCTTTTTTCCTTTTTCCTTGTTCCCCTGCATAGATGGAAACCTCATTCACTATTGCTGAAACATGCAGACTGCTGAGGAATTGACACCGAAAAAGGACTGGAAGGCTGAGTTGATTCTCATCATTGGAGTCCAGGAATCCTCTCCTGAACAAAAATAATAAGAAATGCACAGTGTTTAAGGAGATCTCTACCAAGAACCATTAAATTATATATTCATTCTGAGTTAATGTCAATAACTTATGGTTAAAATACCTTTTCTGAGGCAGTATCCTGTGACTGAGGACATCACAAGACAGAAGGATATACATTTCTATTCCGTGTTTTCTCAATCACCCCTAGAATTAAAAACTGGGATGTATTTCCAAGCTTGAATTTGACTTGAGGTTCTTGAGACAGTCCCTGTCATGTCTTTCTTACTGTGTTGAACAGCTCCTGAAAATCTTTACCAAAAGCCCTGTTAACCCTGCTAAGGGGTGTACGTGCTGCTGCAACATGCCTCTTGATCTTGCTATCACTAATCTAAGGAGGTTGAGGGCAAGACTCAGGCCATCCGCTTCAGTAGGTAATAAGAAAGTAAACAGAATTCATGTCCTCCTACTGGAGACAGAAATTCAGAAAACTTGCACTCCTGCTTGGAGAGAAAGCCTTGTGCCAAAGGAGTCACTTATTGCATTCTTCTGTGCCTGGCCCTAAGCTCACAAGAAAGGGACATTTCATCTCTTCCACCCTGGGGTAATTTTTGTGTGCAGCATTCCAGGTGCATTTTCACTGATCATTCTCGAAGTTAAAACACCTTCCTTACTCCTGTTCTTTCTTCTACTCATTATAGCTTGTATCTTGTTTGTCTATCCAATTATCACACAATAAAGCTGCCATCAAAAGAGGAAATTGCTTGACCTTTGCAAACTCCTAATATTTTTTCCAATTCTCTGCTTTCTAGAGACAGCACCAAGACCACAACTTCCCTTCTTCCTCTGAGAGGATGCTCCCTTCAGCTCTTAATATGTGTCTTGTCCTTGTAAGCACTGACCATCTTTGTGTCAGCCAATAGTGTCATTACCAGCAATTTCGCTTTTCCTCCCAGATTATGGATGACAAGACACAGTCATGCCAGGCTTCCTACCAACTCCTACAGACCTCGCCTCCTCAGAAACACCCCCACCTGCCCTTGATGCCTCATAAACAACTACTTTTTAGCAGATCACTTAGCAGCTCCTAATCCATTTAGGGAACACTTCATGGACATTGCATCAGACCAATTTTTTAATCAAACTGTCATGAGCTGCGAAGTCGAAGCTTTGTAAAAGACTAAATATATTATATTCGTGTAGTCACCTTTATCATCCCAACTTTTTATCTCATCAAAGAGTGTTTGACAAGTCCTATTTTCTATTAGTCTGTGTTAACTGGCCCTAATTATGTTCCCATGCATTAATTCTGTTTTGATTGACTCCTGTATTAGTTTTTCCATTATTGTGATGAGATTATGTCAGACTTGCCACTCTAGAGCTGCTGGGGTCAGACCACTTTCTCTTTTCTAATACTGGGACATAATGAGAGCTCTCCGACTCCTCTGGAATTTCCCTAGTGCTACAGGAGTTATCCAAGACTGATGTCAAGGGGTCAGAAATTTCCTCAGCCAGTTCTAGGAAAATTCTTGGCTGCAAGTTTGCAGATCCTGTTCGTATAAAATGTGTTTATCCCTAGAAGAAGTTGCTTAACTTCCTTCTTGGTTGCTAGTAGAGTGGAAAATATTTCGACATCCTTGTGTGATATAAACACATCCTCTTCTTTCTTTCCAAACTCAGAGCAAACATATTTATTGAACACTTCTACTGTCTCTAAATCATTATTCACATTTTTTTCTCTCTCCACATGGTTGGCCCATGACATTGCTGACATTTCTGTTTTTCCTAATTAGTCCAGAAAACTCTTTTCTGTTCAATAATTTGGATCTTTCCTTACCACCTTCATCTTCTCCTTTCCATTTTTTGTACTTCCTATCTTAAAATTTATACTGATTTGCCTTTCTGCTTCATGTCCTTGCTTTACTTTGCTATTCTAGGGCTAATTGCTACCTTCATGTCAATGCTGAACTAAAAATGTCTTTTTGGCCAAAATTGTTCTGATCTTTTCCTTATGAAAAGGTTTAGGCCTTTGTAAACCCCCTTTAAAGCTCTCCTTATACATATACATACATATATTCACACTATGAATATGTGAGTGTGTATGTAAGTACATATGAGTGTATACACATTTTTCCTGTGCTCAGTTAAGTTCATGCTTTCCCTCAGCTTTGGGAAATTGTTTTCTGAAGGCACAGCATACATCTTTTAGAGGGAGGTTGTTTTTATTAGGTGTCATGAACAAGATTCCAAGGAAAAGAACCACTTGGATGCACTCGGGCAGGACCTTTGATGTACCCTCCAAGAGCTTTTGTACTTTGCAGAGATGGATGTAGCTTGGATGAGGCTGATCAGGAGCAGGAAATTTGTCCATCCAAGGCAATCAAACCTACAAATCCTCATGGGTTTTTCTTACCTCACCTTTCTCAAAATCATCTCCATGTTTGCAGTAAGGCTCAAATCTAAAGCGCTCTATCAGGGTCACAGATATTTTATAACAAGTATCAGGACTGATGATATGTAAGATTTGATGTTGACTGAACACAGCCATTTCATAAGAGTCATTTGGAACCCAGATTTGTGTGACCAGAAACTCCACTAGCTGAAATATCATTACAAGGAGAGGAGACACTAGGCAGCTGGAGGGGAAAAAGCTGTTTTACATTAGCAACATGTGGAAGACAAGATAGATTTTTTTAGTCTGAGTAACAAAGGTTGTACCTGCTTGAAGGTTGCCTGACTCAATTTGTTGAATGATTCAGAATGACCTTAGGTGTTGATAATTCTGGCTCCTATGAGATTTCCTAGGAATCAAGCTCTTTACAGCTAATATAACTTTACCCAAGATGTGTGTATGTCTGAGGACTATTCAATAATGACAGTCAGTTTGGTTTGTTTGCAATCTCACTGTGTCTGTTCAGCATATAAGGATGTCAGAGAATGCTTTATCAGGGTTCAAGCTGAAGGAGTTTGAGAAATCTCTGGCAAAGTGAGATGAAATTGTAGGTGAAATAACTATCATAAAGCAAGTTGTGGCTGACAGACACAGTTTTAGAATCATTACAGACAAAGTTCAGCACATCGAAGGAATAAAACCCAGTCAGCTCAGCCCTAGTCACTGAGTCTGAAATGGATGGTTTGAATCATGGTTAATTTATTCAAACTGGCTTTCCATCTTGATGTGATAGACAGGTATGATATGCCTATCCCCATTCGACATTTAAATAGTTCTCACAATAATGCGTCAAATTGAGTTCCATCACTGGTTATAATGCTGAACACTGACCTGTGACATTTGAAATTAAATGACGGGAGCACAAATGCACTCATTCCCGAGTGATCAAGCTTTTCACACAGGTGGAACATTTTTGTTCCAGCAGCCATTTTGTTCCAGCCATAGCACCCGACTTGTGTCAATCACAATTCAAAGCAAAGGGAGCAATTCCTCTCATAACATAGAATTATGCTGCTGATCTCTCAGGATGCTGTGGACAGTAAGAGATTACGTGTGTTTAAAAGATGACTGGACTAATTCATGAAGGAGTGAGCTACTGCTGGCTATTAAGAAAAGCATGCTCACCTACTTCAGGATGTCTGCATGATAGAAATTGCTGGAGCCTGGCAGAGTACTCAGGGGAAATATCACTATATCCTTGCCATGTTCTCTTACTTTCCATGTAGGAATCTACTGCTGGCCACTGCCACAAATAGGACACTTTTAAAATGGATTTTTTGTCTGTCTGAATGCAGCCATTCTTATATTTTTAATCAAACCCAGTGAAAATGCCTGAGTGTGATTAAAATGGGCATGGGAATGGGCTGAGGGTACCTAAAAGTTTGGCATGGCAGCTCTTCAACAGAGTGTGTCATAGGAGCTGATGTATAGCTGGGTGCAGTACCGCATCAACAACAAAACAAGCCTCCTCCTTGGGCTGGTATTTCATAGCTGAGCTTGCACTCTCCTTGCAGACACGATCTTAATGGTGAATGAACTTCAGGGTAGACTGCATTTGATGCAAGATAGCAGTCATTATTCAAGCTGACATTGACAAAATGACAGAGTGGTAAAGTAATGGCACATTCTTTGATACTGCTCTCAGGGTCAGGGTGCTCACTGTTGTAGGATGGCTTATTGATCCGGCTTGCCATTTTTAGAGACCAGACAAGATGTCAGAAGGAAGTTGCGACTGGTGAATAACAAGAATCAAAGGATTTTGCATTGATTCGTGGCCTTCACGAAGTGTGGACATGCAGGTTTCTTATGGTCTCTGAACAAATGGTCTGAAACTTGTGTACCTCCCACATGATGATTCCATGGATAGGAGGTGCTTTGACAGCCAGCAACTTTCTTATTTCTGATCTCATAATTTTATTCCTGTGAGCTTCCAAGAATGTTACATACAGGGATGGATTTCATTTTGGGGCTGTAGTGACACAAAAGGGCAGCTCTGATTTCATAGCTACATGCATTCCTTTGGAGAATGAAGGTTTATGCAAAGTCTTGGTGCACAAGGAGGATGCCAAGCCAAATGTATTTTTAGCTGTTCAGCCAGCTGGGTTTCTTGCATCTATGAATTCACTGCTTTTCCCCACAACGATGAACAGAAACACCAGTCTTGTAAAAGTTCTCAGCAAAATATCTCTAAAGATTGGTGAACCCAAAGGTGCTGTGAAGCTCCTAAACTTTCTTTGGAGCCCATCCAGCAATGGCAGAAATGCTTTAGTTTTATGATTATTCCCTCTGAGAAGATGATGTATCCAAGGAATTGTACTTTTGGGAACTTTTAATGTTTTATGCACAGTCTATTTTCCCAAGCCTCAGCTAGAGAGGACCAGCACTGTCCATGCAGCCAGCCAGGAATGAGCTTGAGGCATCCATGCAAACATTACTGATGCAAGGCCCAACGGGAAGAGGCTGAGCAGCTTTGCTAAATACTCAAAGTAAATGTGTGCTACAGAGTCTAAAACCTTCTAGTCAACACCTTCATAAATACACACCAAGCCGCAAGCTCTATTTAAGCCCAACTCCATAAACATCCTGGCACTCTGTGTCCTTTTCAACAGTTCTTTGATTAAAGACAGATGACATTTGGTTTTGATCATCATTTATTTTTCACAGTTTGATGTAGTCAACAACAAGGCATAAAGACCCATCCTTTTTTAACAAACATAACAGAGGCATAGAGGGAAATATATGACTGAATGAAATTCTTTGTTAGGCTTTTTTTTTAAGGTGTTCCTGTGGGGCTTGAAATCTAGTCTGGAGAAGCGGTAAATTATTTCAACCAAAGTGCTGGCTTCAAGATTCAGATTGTTTGGATATCAAAAGTCTGAGGCTGAATTACAACACCAGAGAGATTTCATCCAGGTATTTTTCAGAGGTCTGGGGGAGAGATTCACCTGGTCTTGATAGATACAGAAGGGGTCATTGTGACACATTACTTTCAGGACATCAACAGCCTCTACATAAAAATTACCACTTTGTACAAAATGTGTCCCTACTGATGGGATTTTTGCAAAATGCAGAGGTGATGCACTGCAAGCCCTAGCAGGGAAATGTGTCAGGCTGATTAAGTCAAATTGTGTGTTCACAAAGTGAGCTGGGCTCAGGACTCAGGCAGCTCACTCTGACACAACTACCAACAAGGTCAGGAAGGGCCCCAGCTTTGCTGGACCAGAAAATGAAGCTTCAGGGTAGCCATGAGATTCCCAGATGTGACAAAGTCACTCAAAAGAAACCGTGAGGCAGAGCAAGCGGAGCTGACTCTCCATGTGCATGGGAAAAGCTGACTTACAGCAGAGATATCAACTTTCAGGTCTCACCAAGGCTGGGTGTTCTGCACATTTCCTTGGCTGGGCAACCTTTAAGAAAATGGATTCTTTGAGTGTGATATAAACAACGCCCAGAGAAAACTGTCCTGGGTAGTCCATCTGGTGCCTTTCTTGGTACCTTCCCATCCTGTCAGCCAGCACTGGTATAAATAAAAGTTCTGTGTGGGGAAAGTAAATACGATCTGAGCAGGAAGAAAACTATTTGCCCTTGATTTTGCAGACTTTGCAGGCCTGTCTGCAGAGTCCAAGCAGGGGTTTGTACAGGTCTGGAGTGCTGACCCCAGCCAAATGAATCCTTTGCCTTATTCTATCAGCTTTGGCAGAAACACACCGAGGCATGTCAGCCCACTCACTCCTGGTCAAACGTCGTGCGCAGCAGATCAAAGCAGGACAGACGCTGCCTGTTGCTTGCCAAGAGGGCCAGGTGGCAGAAAGCTTCTCACGTGTCAGCAGACACTGGGAAAGGTTCAGGAAATGTTAATAGACAGCTGACGTCCTAGTGGAGATCTCAGGCTGCAACTTTCAGAAGGTCACTGCACCTTCAAGCACAGCTGCTGAGGAGTCAGGGGTGCGTGCAGCTGGTGGGATACAGACATGCAGGGCTGAGCAGAGGTGTACCCATTTTCCTTGTGTGGGTCAACAGACATATGGTCAAGGGATGGTTAGGAGCAGAGGCAGATGGCAAAGACAGAAATATGAGTCCTTGTACCCATAATAATCAGCTTTGTGTTTCTTCAAATCATAAACAAGTGTTAAAAGAGGAGCTCATCCTCTTCCCTGGTTTGCTTTGGTGGTCTGGAATACACTCCAGGAATTGCTTCCAGTCAGCCGTCTGTTTCTACACTCAGCTTGCAGACTAGTCAATGCCCAGATCTTAGTGGAATTTAAATGGAAAAAGGGCAAAAAGGCTAATCCAGGGAGGGAGCCAGGAAGACATTTAGAAGCAGGAACATGGTAATGCAAAATCACTGTTCCCAACAACACTTTCAGTCTCCTCCCTAGGACCAAGTATTAAATGGGACAGAGAGCTGCTGTGATTTGGCTTCTGCTCTTCATATGTTGAATTTTATTTTCCTATTTCATTTTTTATTGTCTTTTTTTCTTTTTCTTTTGGGAAGTGACCCAAGAAACTGTGTTTCCCACATAGCCATTTCAAAGGAAATTTGATGCTGCAACAAGGACCCTGGGGGAAACACTTTGGGAAAACAGCACCAGCTCTGTCCTGCATTTCTTTTTTTTTTTCTTAGGAAGAAAAGGAAAAAAAAAAAGGAAGGGGAAAGGGAGAGGAGCCCTCAGTGTGGAGAGACATGAAGCTGGGGGAGATTGGGTTTCAGAAAAGCAGGCGACGTGGCTGCTTCATCCTGCTTCTTGAGCCAAGGACTCTCAGCCTTTGCTCAGCCACAGAAATATCTCACTCTTCAAAGCTGATACTTTTGTGATCCCTTTTTTTGTCCCTTTCCCTTCTTGTCACTTCAGGAAGGCTCCATAAAACCTCTCCTGATTTGTCTCCACCTGCCACAGAGGTTTCCAAACATTTGAAGATGGAGATGTGATTCCTTCTTGCCTTCCCTAGGAGACAGGAACTTTGCTGGGGAAAAACTCTTGCTCCACACTGTGGTCAGGCATTCCTTGGCAGCCTCCTGGAGATCCAGAGACAGAGTTACTTATGTCAGGATCTGGTACTTTCAGGTTAAGTATCCTCACACCCCAAGCCTCCAAGTCTGCCCCCAGAGCAAAGATCTCAGTGTTTTCCAGGATCACAGACTGATTGCTCAACACAGCAGTAATGGGGACTGTGAGGACACTCCTTTCAGTATCCTGGAAAATAGGATCACCCTCTCAAAACAGCCTCAGGGTGCAAAATGATCCCTCTCTGTCGTGTTGAAGTTGGCTGAGATTGAAGAAAGGAGAAAAAAGCCTTTCCCCAGCAGGTGCATGTCCAGCTCTTTACCCTGACTTTGATAACTAAACAAGGGCTTTGATCAAAGCTCCTTGGCATGAACATCTGCCCCAGCCTCTGAAATGCAGCTTTGCCTTACCAGCTTGGAGAGGCACAAAGCTGGAGGCCGGAATGAGCCAGTGCAGTTGGTGAGGGATATCCTGCTTCTCATGCTGGTCAGGTGGGCAGAGAGACAGGCACCACAGGTTTGCACCTGAGCTGCTCCAGCCATGCAGCTGCTGGGTGGGCTGGAGCAGCTCAGGTAACCCTTAAGCCACCAGCTCCAGCAGTGCCAGGAGGGTCAGTGGAACTGATCTCTGAAGCTGCAGGAACAGACTTGTCTTACACCCTGCAAGGGACTCTCACCCAGGGGGTCAAGCAGGACCGGAGAAATGGTGGTATTTCACCAGCCAGCTCACTGTCGTTCCGCTTTGTGGGATGGGAACAGTAGTCATGCTGCCCCAGCTTGTTCACAAATGCCCTGAAGAATCCAACAGTTGACAAAATATTCATATTTGTAGTCTTCTCCCCCTATCCTTCACACTCATGGTAACCCAAAGATCACTGCTGACTGATGCTGCCAGACTGGTGGGATTTAGTCTCTTCAGGCAATGAAAGCAAAAGCTCATTTGTCCACCCTTATGACCCTGGATGCATTTACTGTCTCCCCTTCAGAGTGCTCCTTCCCCAGGGCTGGGAGCTGTCTAGCAGAACATCAGGGATCATCTCCCAGCTCAGTGCAGGTCAAATCCTCACCCTCTTGCACAGAGTGAACTGTGAAATGCTACAACAAGAACATTTGTGTCCCACAAGCCACTTGGAGCAGCATCCTCGAGTCCCAGGGGGTCACTGAGTGGGAAGGTGACCATGTGCCTGGTCCCCAGCTGTCCCTCACTGTGCCATCATGATGATGGCACCATGTCCAGATCACACAAGGGTGTCCAGATCCACCATTTGCACAGCCTTGCATGTCACAGGGATGTCACAACATCTGGGCAGCTGAGTCTTGATCCTGTGGAAAGGATGTGCTGATGAAGGCCCAAATGAGATGTGCAAATTAGTTCTTCCCCTTTAGCATTCTCAGCCTCACTTCACACAGCTCTAAAGAGCCACTGTAACCCCTCACAAGCTCCTCAAGGTCTATTCAGACTCTGAAATTCCCCCAGGCTGGCAGTCTGCCCCTATTCACCACAAAGTATTGAAAGGCCAAACCTGCTCTGCTGTAGCTGAGCAGTCTGCCCATTTAATAGAAACATAGAATACTTCAGGTTGGAAGGGACCTTTAAAGGTCATTTTTTCCAAGCCCCCTGCAGGGACATCTCCAACTGGAGCAGGTTTCTCAGAGCCCTATCCAACCTGGCCATGAATTTTTCCAAGGATAAGACATCTATGACCCCTCTGGGCAACCCGTGCCACTGTTTCCCCACCCTCATTTTAAAGAATTTCTTTACTGTATCTAGACTGAATATCCCTTCTTTTTGTTTAAAACAATTCCCCCTGCCCTACTGCTACAGGAATTCCCACAGCATGGCACATTTCCCCAGGCAATGAGACTGCAGGAAATGTCTGCTGGGTAAAGAGGCCATCACGAAGCCCCAGCCCTCTCTTCCATGACCCATGCTGGTGCCCAGAAGATGTGACTGTTTATTTCCACATTTTCACTGATCCCCTTGAGTTGAGCATCACACAGCATGTGCAGGTAGCTGGAGGTGGCAGGAAACTGCAGGGACCACGCCTGTGGCCACAGAGACATGAGATGTTTCTGTGTGAGGTTTTCCTGGGTGTGCACATGGTTTTCCAGCGTTAAATCCATTGTTTATGCTGGGATTCAGCTCAGCCACTCCAAGCAGTGCAGCCTGACAAACTTCATTTATTTCTCTTCCCACCATCCAGACAGTGGACGCTGGCTCTGCTTCAGAGCAAGGGATATGTTCAAGATTGTCCGTGTCCACTACACTCTCTTGCCCTCAGCAAAGGAAAAGATCAGCAATTTTAATTTTTTTTTTTTTTTGCCATTTATAGGTTCACTCATCGAGGTTGGACAGAGATCCATGAGATTCATTTCATGGATGACTCCAAACAGCTGTGGCTCAGAAGTAACTTTTGTGTGCTCTCAACCTGGTTGCATCTGAATGAGTGTCCTGGAGGCCTGATTTGCCTTCTAATCCATCTACCTTGATATTTCAAACATATTGCCCCCTCAGCTTCTCTATCTCAGTTTATCTCCATATCTTATTGCATATTCCCAAATGATGTTGAATAACACGTCGGTGGTATTACTTTTTAAGTAACCTTAAGTGTCTGATTTTGATTTGTGTTTAAATTGCACTTTCCCCTGCAACCTGAGAGGCATCAGAATTATACACACAGGGTTTCATTGGAAAGTTTTTTTGTCTGCTCGTTTGGTGAGCCCTCCTGTTGGAGGGCACATGCACGAAGGGGCAAGGCTAAAGCTTCTGGGGAAAGATCAATTTCTGAGTTTTCTGAGGTTTATGAGATTAAAACCTCACATTTAACATTGCATTAAAAGAGAGCTGTCAGATTCT
The DNA here is from genome assembly GCF_041296385.1 of Aphelocoma coerulescens. NCBI lineage: Eukaryota > Metazoa > Chordata > Aves > Passeriformes > Corvidae > Aphelocoma > Aphelocoma coerulescens. The sequence goes on from NW_027184085.1 coordinate 9,245,186, forward strand.
ATTTCATGTAAGATGTTGTTTTTGTGAAAAGTGCTTTTTACAAAACATATGGCCAAGGTAATTGTTTGGGGCTTCGGGGGTGAGAGTGGGGAGAGGGAGTTATTCCAGGGAAAGCGTATCTTTTCAGTAGCTCTGACCTGAAGAATCAGAGCCCTCAGTCAATGCATGAAAATGAATCTGAGTTCACAGTGCAGCGACGTTCGCTTTCCTGTTTCCTTTGCCAGGAGGGAAAGAAGCAAAGGGAAGCAGGCTGCTGGGAGGAGAGAGCCATGCAGTGCCTCAGCACAAGTCTCAGACACCTTCCATGGCCCCAGATCCACCTCAAGCAGGGCTGAAAGACTGCAACCCAACTGGCGAAGGCCTGCTTGCACATGGGTGCATTTAATGAGCAACACACTTTGTTCATTATATGCCTTCACTTTAAATCATAAAAGATTTCATGAAGGCTTTTCCTTTCCAAACATATGTAGATTAGTCGCTCCCCTTTAAGGTGGCTTTTGTGTGTACAGCAGAGAGAAATGTTCAGCCAGGCTGAAGCTCAGGGCTGACATCAGTGGGAGCTTTCGTTAATTGAATTACTGTTTTGTGGCAGAATGTTTTAAAAATAAGCGGAAATGTCCCACATACTTTTTTGGCTGAGAGATCAAATGTATCCAAAGGAATTCAATAATATTCCTACATCTGTGAGTCCTGTCTGTCCCTGGAGGAAAAAAAAAAGTCAAATTCAGCCTCCACCATTGTTTGTGTTCATTATATTCCCTTATCGTCTTTTTGGCTTGTGGGCAGCAGGGGGGAACTAGCAGAGTTCCTCGGGCCTCAAATGGAAACATATAGAGTCATATGCATATCACAAGAGCAGGAAGGACAGTATCAGAAGAAAAGACTCTCCACTATTCATCTGAATAAGAGCTGTGATTTGCTTTGAAGGCATTCACCTCCCCCATTGCTTGCTTTTCTTGTGAATACTTATTGTGGCAGAATCCAGGCTGAAAAGGTGCAGGTAGAAAAAGGAAAGCACAAGGTGAGATTCTTTGAACCAGCATTCTCATGCAGAGCCACATGTGGATATGAATTTTCAGGCAAGTGTATCTCTAGATACATATTGGCAGGCAAATCCCAAAGCAAGTACTTGTACTTATATGAACTGATGAGGATTTATCTAGGAATTTGCTGGCAAAAGAACACTCATGTGAGCACTTATTCAGAGATACACTAGCAGGGAAATACTTGTTCACAGGCTTGTCCACAAACGCCTTAGCTGGAAATTCATATGTAAATACAGGTGCTACCATCTCCCCACGTGTGCCCAGGGAGGAAAGGTGAGTTCATGTACAAGTGAGCAAGGCAAGCAACAAGCACATGAAAATGCAAGTATGAAGGGAGAGAAAAATGGCATTTGGCACTCGTGCAAACGGCGTTGTGTCCTCGTGCAAGGTCTGTGTGAGTGCATAACCTGGGATACCGGTGAGATCACACAACAACTTTGGACAGGGCTTTTCTGTGACAGAGGCCCACGCATGTTGGCAATGTGGTCAAATACAAGCACATATCCATTTTCCTGGCCAGTGCTCAGGCAACTGGGTATTAACTGGTGATTTTATGGTGGCATAGGAAAGCAAGAACTTGACAGTCAGCCCTTGGCTGGCTGCTTGGGAATCTTTCAGTTCTCCTTGAGAGGAGGAGGAACACATCTCACACCCAAAGAGAAACACCCTTAGCTCAGACCCACACTAAACTCACAGAGAAACAACCCAGGTGGAACTGCCTTGCCAATTTCTGATCTTGGGATGTCAAAGCAAAAAGCAGGAATGGCATCAAATCCCTCAGGATATATTTGCCCTTCTTTAGCAGAAAAATTGTACTGGACATTCCAGATTATTTTTTAAACATTCTGCCACTAAACAGCTCAATCTCCATTTTACATCAGCTCTTAGCTTCAGCATCAGGCCAGGATTTATTTAAACTGCCTTAAATGGACATTGCCAGGCTGGAAAGAAAAATAATTCTGTGAAACAACTGATACTTTAAAAGCAGAGAGCTGCTCACCCCATGCCCCCAAAACAGACTCTGCTGCACTGCTATCTTGTAGCATGGGATTTACAAGGAAATAGGGAGTTGAATCCCCTCTACCAGAAGGCTCCATTGCAGACAGACCACATCAGCTAGTGCCAGGCTTTCCACTGAACATAAAGGGCTTCAAGCAGCTGCACGTAGTTGAGCACTGGTCATAGCTTGTTGCTGATTTAAAGCCATCGGGTCCTATCTACCTGCAAAGGAAAGCGAATTGTACAGCTGCAGAGCCAGCACGGCCCTGTCTGCCAGCACTGCCACCTCTTCATGAGCACCCAGTCCTGCTGGAGTCCTGTGCTGCATGGGAAAGCTGCTTGTGGTGGGATTGGATGAAAGAGGGAGAGGGTAGTGGGGGCAGAAATGGGGGCTTCATTTGGGATAACCCTCCTCCTCACATGGGGTCTCCATCTATCTCCCTCTTTCCACCTCTTTCCATCCCATCATAAGCAGCCGCTGCACCCAGCTCACCTTTCTCCACATGCCTGCAGGACTGCAGGCTGCAAACACCCCTTTCCTATCATCAGACATGCTCCCCCTCAAACACCCCATGTGGAAACTGCCAGCCAGGCTCCCTGAATGCGAGCTCGGGGAGTTATAAAAAGATGTGTTTTTCAGGAACACGAGCAGCACAGCTGAGCAGAACTTCAAGGGGGCCACTTCTTGCTCCTTTTCGTTTCCACTCCGAAGAGCGCCTGAATGAGGTCCAGTGGGAATGAGCTCACCAAGAAAAATGCAGCCGAGCTGCTGTCATAAGGGCTGTGTTCTTCACGCCATAAAACCGGAGTGGAGGAGCCGTGTGAGAAGCTAAGACCCTCACGCACAGGCCATAATGTTCTTTTCTGCTTTGAAGTGGATTTAGGGCTGGCTCAGCCTCCCTGGAGGCTGGAGGCTGCTGCTTATCCGTGCAGCCTAGCAGCAGCAGTAAGTGGCTGAACATCCTCAAGCCTCTTCTTTACAGAGAGCAGAGAATGCTCCGCATGCCTCTTCCTCCAAAGCAGTCTCTGCAATCAAGGAATCACAGGATGGATTGTCAGAGAAAACCACTCTCCTCTCTCTGACAAGTTTTGGACCTGAACACTCCCCCCACTCCGAGGTCTGTTCCCATCTCCTCATTCTGGCCCCACTGTCATGGCAAGGAATGCCTTGCAGGGCACCCTTGATGGGAGCCGGGTACTCTGTGTCCTCCCTGCAACTTGTCTCCAGACAGAGGTCTTCTGGACAGCATTCTACAGGTTTTTGAACAGATGTGTATGCTGTCTGGATCCCTTGCAATTTGCTAGCTTTACTCAGCATAAACCTTCCTTCCATTTTTCCTGTATATAGGGCAATTCTGAGGTTTTTCCTAAGACACATGGATGTTCAGCTGTTGATGGACATGGGTCAATCATTTTCTCCAGCATCCTAATCAGCAAGGTTATCACTAGTTGCCAGATGATTGGATTTGTCCAGCTGCCCTGGGGATTCACAGCAGAGGGTAAGACTCTGGTCAGGGAAGGTGCTGCTTTATAGAAGTTGATCACAGGGCAAGAAATCCCAGTATTGGGACGCTGGGGCAGAGCTCGGCACATTTCTTTCTGACTCCTTTATGTGTCCCAATCTGTGGCTAAGTGGGGTATGCCTGGATTAGGGTAGATGTATAAACCCCTGGTTATCTGAAAACTCACCTATGGGAAAACGGGATTTTGGAGGAAATGCAGCTCTGGATGTTTGGGTTACTTGCTTGCTGCTTCACAGCTGCCTTGCCTAAAGTGGTCACCGCAGCACACACTGATAGAAAATGACCATCCAGGGCTCAGAATTAAATCCTGCTTTGGCCATGAAAGCTAGCCACATATGCCTACAGCCTACCTGGGGGGCTGCAAGAACAAGTAACTACGAATGTGTGACTTTTCTCCACCAGATGCAGCTACCTGAAAGCTTGGCATCTAATTTGCACTTGTCTTTGGGGATATCTCTTGTTTGTTGAACACCTTTTGATGCAGATTCACCCTGTCTGTTGAACACCCTTGTATGAAGAAGAAGTTATTTTCCTCATTTCCTGGAGGCCTCTTTACTGACTGTGAAAGGAGCAGACAGCAGCTACAGTGTAGATCAGAACCACAGCATTAACACAGCCCAAAACAGGTGGGATGAGTCCTACCCTGTGTGTCAGATGGGAGGCCACCCCTATATCAAGCTGCCTGCCCTTTCTCACTGTCTATAAAAAGAACATTTTGATGGCTCTGGTACACTCAGATCTCAGCTGTTACACTAGGTTCCTGGGAGTGACAGAGGAAGAGGAGACAAAAGTGAGATTTTCAATAACCTTTCTAGGAGAGAAGGTTATGAAAAAAAATTGCGGCCAATCTGAGTTCCCCACATCTGCCCTCATGACCTCTCCTGCCACAGGGATGGTTGGATATGACTTGTACCCACTCCTCAACCACTGTGGTTTGCAAGATACTATTGCATTAATGTCTGCCTAGGTTCATTTCATGGTAGTGACATAAAAAATCTGCTTTAACCATTAAAGTTAAATGTGCTGCCAGTCCAGAGGAGCCACCATGCATGTTCTGTGTCCTTTGCAGTGGAAATCCTGGTGCTCAGTGCTGCACAGCGAGTGCAGGCTGCCTGCAGAACAGGCATCTGCAGCACAAGTGCCAGTGCTCATGCTCATGACCTTCTCCCCAACCAGGTCTGCTGGAGACCTCTTTGTTTTATTAATGAGGACAGAGATTTTTGAGAACAATTAAAAGAGCTGCTGTAGGCACAAACAGTATACCTGTAGTGGTCCTTCAGGTCCTGTACAGAAACTAGGCAAAACTGATCAACTCAGAGCCCAAGGAACACTTTTTCACTCAATTAAAGTAGTTTAAAATGAAATTGTGGTTCCTCAAATATACCTACCATAGTTCATCTCTCAAATGCATGTATTAGATACATTCAGATGGGCTGTCTAGGTTGATAACAGACTTGGGGAATGACCTCAGGTTGAACTGCAGGGAAAAGAAATTGTTTCCTCATTAATATCTCTGCAAAATAAATGTCAAGTGGAAAAACAGTTTCTGTGTAATCAATCTTGGTTCATAGACATTGTGCTCTGACAATTCCTCTCAAGGAAAGGAATATATTTCCCATAGATCTGTAGTGTTTCATACATTATAGCTTTCATAATATCAAAAGCCAGTGCTTGGGTTACATTGAGCTTTTCTTTCTAACCCTTTGGTTTCACATGACCATAATTCTCTGTAAAATTTCTCTGTTCAGACTAAAACTTTCACACTTTGTATAGGGCAAGAAATGATGATTTTTCTTTCACTGAAGAAAATCCTTTTAGCTATCTTTGATTTATTGGAATGTGTGTAGAGGAGAATTACACTTTTATGGCTTTTTAAAATGTATTTTTCTTCTTGGCAACTAGCAAAGCTAGGAAAGGCCTTTTCCTAACCTATTTGGCATTTTCCTGCCCAAGAAGCTAAGGTTTTGTAGGGAGTGGACTGGGGAAATCATGCACAAGAAAAACAGCCATTGCAGGATCACCTCTAAACATGTTTAGCTGAGGTATACTGGGATTTTGGGGGGAAGGGAAAAAAAGACCAGTTTAGACTTGTTTCTTGCAAGAAAACATTGTGTACAGAATGTGCTGCTGAGCCTGGGGCTGGTTTAGGCTGGTCACTGGGTTAAGGACAGGAATGTAAGTTTGAGTGACAAGCAAATCTCCCTCAAATGCAGAAATATGGTGCATCTCTATTTGCAGTCTTACCACGCTGTGTGATTTGGATTCTGAAGACATTCACTTTTTCTGTTTTTTCTCCTAAAAAAGTTCCACCTCTGAAAGTCAAATGGTAAGGCAGAATCTCATGTATAATTGCAAAGGAAGCCTTTTCTCAGCTTCACCTTTATGCAGAAAAGTGTGAAAGCATGGCTTGGCAAGACACCAAGGTTTCTCTAGACTCAGATTCTGAGACTGGTTCCCACCATCTTCTCTGTCCAGCTGCTCATGGTAGAGGCAAGTGGTTACTAAATCATTGATCAAGTAACCCCTGAGGAAGGGTCCTTCTGTGATCCAATCTCGTGCTGTGGCTGCCCTGGATTTACATACCCTGGGCATAGAATCATAGATTGGCTTGGGTTGGAAAGGATCTTAGAGATCATCTCGTTCCAACCCTCCTGCCTTGGGCAGGGACACCTTCCACTCGACCAGGTTGTTCTGAGTCCCATCCAGCCTGGCCTTGGACACTTCCAGGGATGGGGCATCCACAGCCTCTCTGGGCAACCTGTGCCAGTGCCTCACCACCCTCACAGGAAAGAATTTCTTCCTCATATCCAATCTAAATCTCCCACCTTTCTCGCCCCTAGTCCTATTGCTCTCTTCCCTTGTCAAAAGCTCCTCCTCAGCTCCTTTGTAGCCCTTCAGGCACTGGAAGATGCTGTAAGATCTCCCTGGAGCCTTCTCTTCTCCAGCCTGAACAAGCCCCACTCTCTTAGCCTGTCTCCACAGGAGAGGTCCTCCAACCTCTGATCACCTGGCCTCCTCTGGACCCACTCCAATGAGTTCACATCCTTATGAGGAGATGTGAACATCCCAGAGCTGGATGCAGTATTCCATGGGTGGCATCCTGCTCTTGTCCCTGACCCATCATGATGGATATGTGGAGTCAGGTACACTGGGAAGAAAACATCTGCAAGACCTGCAAAATATTGAGGTGAATGAAAGAACCTCAATATTTAAAATACGGAATTATTTTAACCAGTGTCATGTTGCCCCCACAAACTGGCCAATGTGTTTGAGCACCAGGCATTGCCACCCCCATGAACCGGCTGGTTTCCAGGGGGTAGCAGAATACAAGAGAAATCCAAACAGCTGCACAGTGCTTTCTTCTACTCTGATTTTCTCTTACTAAGAGAGGGTAAGAAAACACCATGCAAAATTCCTGTGTTAATGCGACAATAGAATTATATATCCTTTCAGTAAAGGATGGCAGGAAGTGGAGAGGTCAATCCCATCTCAGCCACATTAATTTGTAGCCCCTATTTGTTGTGCTGTCTGCCTCTAGTCCTGGAGACTGTGACAGTTAATTCCAGAAGAATTTCATCAGAACTCAAGGAATCTTAGCTGAAAAGCAAATTTCTCACCACCACTGGAATTTTTAAAGCACGTGGGAATTTGGGCTCAGCTTCTTGCTTTCTGACCTATGCAATAGTGTTTGTTCTGTTGATCTCATCTTCTTAATCCATTTCTTATATTTATCCTACATATCCCTTGCAACCATTCAGAGACTGGATTCATCCTACTACCTCAGAGCATTTTCCTCTGAGATCTCTGCTTTCTATGCAAGAAAATTCTAGCTGGCATTTGCAACTCATCGTAACTAGATCCAGGCATTGCCCTATTCAGTGCAGTTGGCTACCCCACAGAGATTTCCTTCACGTCACGATATTTGTCTTTGGAAACCTTAGTTGTAGACCTGTTGTCACTGCCTACTGCTATTTGAATTTAAACTAAAGCTGACAGGGATTGTTAGATCTCAGACTGTTTTCTGCAATGTTTTCGTACAAAATCCTTTGCTACTTAGCAAAAATAAAATTTCAAACAGCATGACAACACTAATATCTCAAAGTATTTGGGAAAAAAAAAAATCTGCCATCTGCCTGTTCTCAACAATTTTGTCTGCCTTCAATAATTGAGCTGGAAAAAATCTATTAAAAGGATTAAGTGACACGTTGTTCAGGGGCTGTTGGTTGGATCCCTCCAGACCTGAGACCCTGTATCACGCTGATCCAGACTGGAGGGCAGTCAGGCATTATATGGCCATTAGTAGACAATTTGGAGGAAGATATAAGACTACAGGTAAGCCATACCATATTTTCCCATTGATGCCTAAAGCACAAAGTGCAAAGACCTTCCTAAAATGTGCTGTTCCTAAGACTGAGAACTGTTGATATTTTACGACCTGTAGAAATAACCCTGAACAAGACCAAGGGCCCATCATCCAGGCTTTGGGCCTTACCGAGATGATACTTTCTGTATCTTCTTTTGGCAGGAATCTGCACGTCTTAATGCCCTTGTCCTCCAGCCCATGCAGCATCTGATCTTAAATCTGTGGGGTAATTCACAGGGTTAATGGTGAACTGACCTGGGGCCATACATTGTACATTTATGATACAGACAAAGAGACCAGCTGTCAGAAAATGTAGGTGCTACAGTCAGGTAGGAACATATTTTAAGTCACTGTGCATTAAAAGTATATTTACAACATCATAAGCCAGGCTGTACATTTCAAAGATCAATGGGAAGGGGCCAGTTTTGGTGATGTTTGAAGTCTATCTCCTGGGCTGTCACATATATTCAAAGAATGCCTGCTATACATTTAGATCAACCCCCATCCCAAATGGAGGGGAACACAGCTCTCTCCCCATATGGGGCTAATCTCCGGGAAGGCAGCGCAAGCACATGGTACCAATTCCTGTACACTTTGGTCCCTTAACTCAGTCCTGAAGGCAGGGAGCTGAGATGGGGGCAGGGGTGAAAGCCTGGTGTCACCCATTTATCACACAGGAGAGGGGTGCCTGCTGCTCACAGGTGATGAGTTCTGCTTCCATGAGAGGACTGATCCCAGGGAGTGACATCTCAGGACAGGAATGGCTCCTGATGGAATTGCAGAAATTGCAGCTTCCTTCCACTTTGTGGAACAACAACAAACAGAGAAAACTAACCCAGAATGAGCTCCACCTCTCTGTACAGCTTTTTTTGCAGCTGAGTCCTGCAAACCCAACCTGGTGGATATATGTATTTACACATATATGTTGCACACAAGCAACACTGTAGAGAGAGAAGTCTGACCTGAGCGCAGCAGGTCTGCCTGAGCCACCAGAGCTGCCCTTGCAGCCCAGAGGGGCTGGAGGAGCCAGACACAGCAGTGCCCTGCACACTCAGGCTGCAGGTGTGAGAAGCAGCTGCTAAATGCTGGTGCTGGAGGATGGATAAAGACACTCCAGGCACGGTGGAAAATGATGGGTAAAGAAACGTCCCTTCTGTGGCAGGAGGGATCCTGCAGTGGGTATTGCACTGGGAGACTAGGATGAGGACAGAAACATTTCAGGGCGACTTAAAATCCAAGCTTTTAAAAAGCATGTTACTTCCTGGAAGTTTCCTAAAGCTGTTACTATATTTCTTTTCTTTGCTACATTAATAAAGTAATTCCTGGTTCAGCCAGTCTTGACATTTTTTTGTTTTTTTCATCTCATTTTCTTTTATGTGGAATAAAAAATGTTAAAAGAGGGAAAGAGTAATAATACAAGAGGGATAGATCAAGAAGTAATGTTAATGCACCCAAGCTTGAAAAACCAATATTTTCAAGGGAACATTAAAACTAGGGGAATGAGTGGGATCTCTTGCTTAAAATTTTGAAACAATAAATAGTGATATCTTTTTTTCACAACTTTGTCGATTTTTTAACTGTTCTAGTTCCATTAGAGAAAAACAGTTTCTAGGAAAGGACATGGTGAGACAAGAGTCAGAGCTGTGAAATGTGGCAGAATTGCTTACCCTCCTTGAGACAGCTACGTGAGATACCGTCTAAGCCAATTGCATGAATATCCTGCTTTGGTTGTGTTCATCTGGCTCTGCACAGGCCAAATCATGCCCTCTGATGCTCCATGCAGACATGTCTGTGCCTCCAGGCAAGAGACTGGGATCTGTTGAGAAAATCATCCAAGTTCCTCTTCTGCTACAACAGGGGCTTTTGCCTGATGAACACACATTTTTGGTGCAGAAATTTCTATTTTCTGAGAAATCTCAGAAGGAAATGAGTTATTCCCTAACAGGGCTAGATAGTCTCACTGCCTGTTAGATATTAAAAGGGAACTGTACTTCTCAGAGCTTGTGTGTCTCACACAAGCAAGAGCGAAGAGATTAACTAACTGAGTAGACATCCCACCAGCCTTGCCAGATTTGGCTCTGCACTTGGGGGGAACATCACATCCTGAATCTGAGTGACAGCTGACATTCACACCAGTAATTTTCAGATGCGTGGCAGGAGAGAAGACTCCTGTCCTGTGTTAATGGCAGCTGTACAGTATCGAGGATGTGGCCTAAGTTCTGGGTACCACTGTGAGTATGAATGAGGGATACTCAGCTCCACAGCCTTGTCTCTGCACAGCTCTGAAGGATCAGAGGGACTTTGGGGTGGTCCTCTTTCCCAGGGCTTTCCATCCTTCCCAGAACTCCCCTGCTTCCTGGAACCATGCAGCCTTGAACACAGCCTGCCTTCATCCCACTCCCTGTCCATGTCCCAGTGATTGCTGTCAGGCCTCAAACTCTTCAAGCAGCTTTGTCAAACTTTAATTACGTGACTACAATCTGTCCAAGAATTTTATGACATTAATAAGAATGTTCCTAATTAGCATTTATTGTTTTTATTATTGAAATCCCAAATTACACAACCAATTGATTTTTCCCTGTTGCCCTCATTAAGTCGCAGTGAAATGCATTTTAAAATAGATTGGCATTTAATTCCTTTAGAAAGTGCTGATTAGATCAAGGGCCTGTTTCACTGCATTTGGTTGCATGAAGTTGCTCTAGGTTTTAATTTCTCCTTGTTAGTATGAAGCTGAGTCACTCACTGAGTTCCTCTTCCCCCCTGCCACACAGGCATCTACTGGAAAAATCCCCCTCCATGGCTTAGATCAGGACTTTGGAATAAATGAAAGCAAAACAAATGTCTCCAGACAGCAGATTCGATGTGAGATGAAATGCAAAGCTCAGCCGGGTGTTGAAACTGTTCAACTCGCTTCATGAGCTGACAGGATGGGGAAATAAACCTGAAATTATTAAGGGGTGTTTGGCTAAACATACAGACTCTGATATTTTCCTGTCTTCTTAAGACAGCCTGCCCGTGCTTGCTGCCTGTTCCCTGTCTCTCCTCCCTACCTGCTAGGCAAAGCCATGGAAACTCAAGGCAGGGATGGAGATGAGATCCAGAACACATTTCCAGCTGAGGCACAGGTTTCTTGCACAGGTTTCTTGCACAGCTTCAAATTGCTTGGTTCTCATTAAGGTTCCTTTCTATACAAAGGTGTAACGAAGAGTGTGTCCCTATCCCATGTGTTCAATAGGGCTGGGAATACATGGCTACATGAGAACCTCCATTGTTTCAAAAATGCTACAGCCAGCTTTCCCTGAAGCTTGTTAAATCCTATGAGGATAACTTATATGATATTGGGGTATATCTTCATCTTCTTGACCTCCTTGCTGCCCCTGATATGTGGTAAGAGCAATGCTCTTTTTCATTGTATTTCCTGGGTGACTGTCAGGTACCTCTGCAGGCATGGCAGGGTCCAGCAGAGTGAACTCTGCCAGAACAGGGCATGAAGAGATGCTGCAGTCTCCTGTCCTGGCTAGGAACTGGCCAGCAAGTCCTCCAGGGTCCTATGTATAGAATATGCAAAGAGTTTTCTTCCAGTTCAGGAGTCTAATATCAATGTGAGGGCACACGCTTCAGAAAATTCCCTCCTCTTTCATCTTCCAGCATGTCTTCCCATGTCAAATAAACCACACAAAGAGAAGAGAAACAAATCAGAATTTATCCAGACAAGAAGGCTGAAGGGGACAACTCCCTCCTGCCCAGCTGAAGCTTCTGTGCCAACTGTGTGTGACAACTCACGCAGTCCCGTGCTGGGCTGTGGAATCTGCGGGCACAAGCTGTCGGCAGGGCTCTGCAGGGACAGGATCCCTCCCTCAGGAGTGGCTCTTCCCAGGGATGCTTTCAGAGTTGTTATCTTCCCTTGCTCAGGGGTGATTCCCTTTTTTCTCCTTATAAAACCCAAGCTGAAACTTGCTGAAATGCCTTTTGGGGAATGCCACTTGCTGGACCTACACTGTGTCTGCAGCTGTGCATGCTGGGGACATGTGTGGGGCTGTGTGTGTGGGGCAGGTGACCCAGGGTGCTGCTCCCAGGCTGATGCCACCATCTGCTCCAGTAAAAGTGGTGCTGAGAACAAAACTGGCAGTAGAAATGCCTGGTCCTGGGGCTCCTCTCCTGCTGGTTTTACATGGGAAGCAAGACAGAACACAATGTTTACTTTTAGGCAAGAAATTACTGGTTTTGCTAGGAAAAAAAAAAGTTTCTTTCCTATTTTGTATGGTGTTTCTTTCCCCAAATATGCGTGGGTAAGACATATTTAGCATGGGTAACTGTCTCCTTAAAATTCTGCCGAAAGCAAAAAAGTTTGGCTCTCCACCGTATTAGCTTGTGTGGGAAGAAAACACGATTCCTCATCCCTCCATCAGTGTCACCTAGACACCAGTGGAATCTGTGAACGAAAGCAGAGTTTATCCTGCACCCTCACTGTTTTCTTCTTCCACTTTGGCAACTCCCACAAAGCCAAAATCTTTTTTGCCACCTAGTTAGCCGAAATCTGTGGTAAAACTCTCCTTGAAAATAGTTCATGCAGTGTCAGCTCACCTCTGTGAGTAGCTAACCCTGCATCTCCATCCCTGCCCCAAGCTGCATCCAGGGAGTCCTGGGGTTTACATGTTCTGCTGGCCAAGACAGCTCTAAGTCCTTGAGCACAGGTATTTTATGGCACAAATTGCCCACAGAGCCTGGGCTCAGCCTTGGACTGGGGCTAGGGCGTTCTGTGCCACAGGGAACATGTTGCAGTAGTTGGTAGGATGGGGAATGCAGGGGTGCTGATGGTACCAGGAACAGATTTTAGCTCTCTGCCAAACCATGGGAAAGGGCAGGCTTAGGATCTCACTTGGTAGAGGGGGAAACTGAGTCACAGAGCAATGGAGCATTTGTTCTGGAGTTGTGCCAGAGCCGGGAAGGAGTCCAAATATCCTGAATGTCGAGCCTTTGACCCAGACACCACCCCATGCTGCCTCTTTATTAAGCATCCTCTAAGATGTCTTTAAAAAATCTCACAGAAAGGCTCCCTTGTTCTCCGGGGAGCTCTATATTAGCATCTGAAACACCCGTGCTAAATTTGAGGAGGGAGGGGGAGGCGAAAACGCATGAGTAGCTACTTTGATTAGGTAATAAAGTATCAATTTATTTTTTATAAATACAGAGAAAATTCAAACCAGCTGGAACTTGCGGTACCTCTTTGCACGCCACATTTCTAGCAAAATTTCCTGTGATTCCCTGGAATCTACCCTGCCCATTATCATGCCTGAGGGTGCACGGACAGCTTCTTTGCTGTCTCTCTGCTGGTCAGCCAGCCACATACTAAGGCAAGGAGCAGAGGGACTTCTACAACTGTTTACACCGAATTTTTCTCCTCTTGAATGCTAAAGGGGATTTTTCACCAGGGCTGCAGAGCCCACAGTTACCTAAGGCTTTTGGGAGAGTTGGTTATTTCTCTGACAGCTCAGGGACCTGTGCTGCTGCCGGTGCTGTGAGCAAAGGATGCTTAGGGAGAAAAAGGCTGGATGCAAGGTGTGCACGCTTGGAAGCACTCATGTGTGGGTGTGCAAGCCCATGTGCACAGATCTCCTGGGTCTCTGCTTCTCTCATCATGTTTGTGTCTGAATGTCTACCTGTGCCATTCCAAACTGACCTGTACAGAGAAACAGAAAGCCTGGGCTTGTGAGGAAGGAAAGGCTGGGGAATAGTCATGAGGCAGCAGAGAGGGTGGGAATGATCCACAGCCATTGGACAGGAAAGAAGAAACAGGTTTAAACTGCAGGAAGGGGATTTCAAGCAAGATACAAGTAAATCACAGTGACAAGAATGAAGTGTTTGCTGACTGTCTGGAGAGAAGGGGGCTTGCTATTTTGGGGAATCTTTGAGAATAACATGTCTGCCAGGAAGGACTGGAGAAAGACTAGTTTTGGGGAAGGAGATGACTGATGGCTCTCTGCGTCCTTTACAGCCCTCTCAGCTGTGACTTTATATCCCTTAAGCTACAGCAGGAACTGAGCTGTTGTAGTACTGGTGGGAAGAAAAACTTCTGAGAGCAGCCTGAATGCAATCCCCACTGTATTCTTTCCTCAGCACCCCGGGGCCTGTGCTGGATTAGGCAAAAACCTGTTCCACGGAGAGACCTTTCAAACAGCCCACATTCCAGCCCAAAGAAATGGCATCTTCTGATAAAGCTTGTTTTGATCGTGACAGGCAGGAGTGAGTCCAGGTGAAGGAATATATAGTCTCCTGCCTTTGTGTTGATAAAAGCAAAGGTGCAATAGCACAGTGGAGAGATCCTGTTGGTAGAGAGGGTTGCCAGTGGAGTCTCTGAGCACTTAGGACTGATCCTACAGTGAGGGGGCAGATGTGGGGCCCTGGAGAAATGCTGCATTTCTCCAACCCACACCGCACAGCACATCGTGTTTGTAAGATCCTGTTTGGATCCTTCCCTTTACGCATTTTTTTTTCTGACAGGGGAGCTATATTTCTCAACATGTTGAACTCCACAAACAAACTAAGATTCTATTTTAAACTCCAAATTGATGTATCCAACTGGCAAGGAAATTAGCATGAATTAATTAGGGTGAAGATGAAAGGCTTCAGTAAGCAGAGTTATGAGCAACAGCCTTTATTAAAGCTCCACAATACCTTCTCCACTTAGCGAAGAATATAGCATTTAATGAATACTACATCTGAGCAAACCACTGACTGGGGCTGACAGAATGGTACCGGTGCTTAACTATCACCTCCCGTGGTTAGGAAACTCTGGGCTTTGGCTGCCAGAGGCGGGTTTGTATCCCAACAGCCTCCTCCAGCCAACCTCTCCTGCGCCTCCATCCAGCTCTGCAGCCTCCCACGCTGCTTTAGCATCACACAAACAAGCCCCTGTTCAGCTCAGCTGATAAAGGAGCTAGCAAACAATCTGATATGTAATAGCGTCGGTGGCAAACAATTAATCACAACAACAAAAGCGTTTAAGGGGGACAAAAGGGAGGTAATCAGCGAGCCGAAACTCCAGAGGTTAACCGCTGCGAGCTGTTAGTGAGGCAACAAGGGGAATTCGCGAGGGTCTGTGCCTCTCCTCTCCATCTTCTACATCGGACTCTCTGTTTCCCAGAGTTTCGGCTCTGAGTGGCAACCTGTGTCACTCCAGCGCTCCGACTCACGGCTGCTTTTCAGCACCCCGGAAGGGCACAGGGACACATCAGCTGAGTTAACGAAGTTTGGGACAGTTAATTGGAGAAGACCTCAATGCCCTGTAACTCTGCCCTCAGCTCATGGTGTGATTGCAGATGATGGACAAAGTGTGTGTTACACTCAGGTCCTCCAGGACAGCAGCTGATTTTAATGAGAATCGTATACTTTTACCCCTCTGGATTTAAAGGAATCACTGGGCTACGCAGCAATGCCCTCCTTTGCCTCCTCTTCCTCCTCCTTCTCTTTAATTGCTTCTTTCTACCCCCCACTGCTCCTTCAGACCAATCAACTCCCTTCGGTCCTCTGATACACGTTATATATTTCTCGTTATTTGGGTTTATGCTGTTAACTATTTGCTGTTTGAATTCCCTCTTGGCCCTCAAGTTTCCACCATAAATGTGATAAGTTACAACATCTGTTCTGCCAGGACTGGACTTTCACTCTCAAAAGATTGTTATTTTACTTTAAAAAGCCCCAAAGCGCAGCAACTCACAGTTCTCGGTGCTTCATGAGAGCACTGCAACCCCCTGCATGACACCTCTGCGGCCATGGGAATGCCAGGAAATGACACCCTTTGGGTGAAATTTTCTGCACTTTGGTGTGAGGAGTGCGCTTTGAAACTTTGTATCAACTGAGCAGTTAATTTGGGTGAGAAAAAGACTGCTTCAGTCAGAAATAAGCCCTTCTACAAGCGCTTAAATTGCACTTTTTTACATTTTCACATGAAAACTGTATTTTTTTAATTTGCGGAGGTCACATTAAGAAATATTGGGAAGCTCTGAAGGGAAAACAAGAGGCTTTCTTTGAGCCAGAGTAATGCTTTTCACCTTTCAAATTCACCCAAAGTTTTACTTCTGGTGCAAAAATATTTTTCAACTCTCTTATTTAAGCCAGCTTAAAAAAACCGAGAAAAATGTTGTTTGTCCAAGTCCAGTTCTGAGCCTAGCTTCTCTCAAGTAATTATTTATTTGCTGCAAGGATTTTGAGTGTTAACCACAGTGTGGCCTTGCTGTGAGAGGTGCAAGAGGGCTTCTGTATGCTGGGAATCACCTCAAGGAACGAGGCAGGATGGAGTGAAAAACATTGCCTTGAAGGGCTCTCAAATGCTGTAGGAAAGATGAGGAGAGCAAACAAACATCTTCCTTGAGTTCACAAAGCTGGGTGGCAGAGGAGAGCAAACAAATATCCTCCTTCAGTTCTCAGAGCTGACTGGCAGGAAAGAGCCTGCCTGCCTGCCACCAGCACAGAGGCCACCTGGCTGACTTGAGGCTGGAAAAGAGCCTTTCCATCATTCCACAGGCTCCTGGTGGAGGAACAACCCTGGAGATTATGTCCGGGATGATGGAGAGCTAGTCCCAGTGGGTGCCAGTGTCCTGGTGGGGTGGACACATGAGGCGTGTGCTCCCTGCTTGGTACAGGCGCTGCTCCTGAGCATGCAGAGCTGTGTGGCTACTGTTGTCCACCACGTCTCCAGTGCCAGCACTCAGAGCTCATCTCCAGGGACATTCACTGGAGTGAAAGGCATTTGCATTGAAGTCATGGAGCCTGGCATTTTCCCTTTCTGCCTTGAAAAGGATGGGCAAGTTTTGTACCAGCTGCCTCTTTTAGTAGAGCTCAGTTTGAGCTGGGAGGATTATCTGGGGCAGCTGGAGAGTGGCCTGGGCTCAGTATCTTGGCTTCCCACCACAGAGGTCATCCCAAAGAGCAGGGAAGCGATTGTGCGAGAACCTGGGGGAAGTTCAGTGGTTTTAAGAGGTTTTCCGTTCCAGGATGGAACAAAAGCCAGGGAGATTTAACCGTCTTCTTGAAGGAAAACAGCAGGGGAAAAAGATGTGGGGATGGCTCAAACAGTTCTGCTTCAGTTTCCTTTTTTTTTTTCCATTTTTCATTTGGTTTTACAACGTATTTCCCTTTTTGAAACAGGGGAAGAAGTCATCTTGAAACACTGCACTCAAGAAAGACCCAAATGAAACACTTCAACCTTATCAAAGTACTCATCCTCTTTTTTCCCCCCCTTTCTTTTTTCTCTCTTTTTTTTTTTTTTTTCACCTTAAAATGAGTTTTGTCCCAAAGGCAATACTTCCAAGTGAAATGTTTTGCTTTGGATAAATTGATCTTTCCCACTGGAATATTGTTTCAGCAGAAGGAGGTGGCACAGTCTGGGAGGAGGTCTGGCGTGCTGTCAGTGCCCGCACTGCTGGAACAGGGCTTAGATACCCGCACAGCTCCTTCCTGCTGGATGGCAATCACCTGAGACAGTTCCGTGAGACACAAAAATTCCTCTAAATAAGTCTGTCCCAGCACCTCAGCATCCTCGAGGGTGTGTTTCAAACCGAGGGTGTGTTTCAAACCAGCAGCAATGCAACACGATTCTATGATTTTTTTTTCCTGAGTACCATCTCCAAGCTTGCAACAAAGCACCACTCTAAGATTAAGCATTTTTTGATGAATTATCCCCCTGTGAAATAATCCTGGTGTTCTTTGTACCACATTTTTTAAATAATGCTTTTACCACCCACAATGTCCTGTGGTGAGAAGTTACACAGGTTAACCTCCACATATGAGAGAAAAATCCCTTTGCTTCTTTTGAACCTGCTTTCTTCTAGTTTGAGGTACTGCTGTCTCAGAAAAGCATCTATCCCCAGTCATCTTTTCTGTGCTATTTTAGACTGGCTGAACTCCTAATCTACCCATCCTTAATCATCACCCAGGCCTTACACAGACTAAAGAGTCCTAATCTGCTTGTTCATGCAGCCCTGCTTCCTTTTGTCTGGGGCTAGCTGCTTCTTGTCCCCAGTTACTCTTTGACTTGAAGGAGTCCCAATTAATCCTAGTCCCCATATATTTAATAAAAAAGAAAGAAAAGAAAAAAAAAGAAAAAGAAAGAAAAGAAAAGAAAAGAAAAAGAAAGAAAAGGAAAAAAAAGAAAAACAAAGGGGAAAAAAAAGAGAAAAAAAGAAAAAAGAAAGCTGTAAGCTGCTCTATATTTCTGTACTTCTGATCCTGCTAGTAGTTTTCACATCCTTCCTTATTTAGGGGAATGCAATTCTCCTGGAATCTCTTACACAATGCTGAAATTGTCTCCATTCTGAGTGGCAGTAGGGACATTTTTTCTCACTGAATTAAACTTTTCCTCTTTTATGTCTAAAAATATACCTTGTGCTGATGGGGGTAGTTCTGATACTTTTGTCAATTTTGTCAAATGCCTTCAGTCTGAAAAGACAGTGAAAAATATTTCTGAAGAGTGTTGGAACATCTCAGTTTTCCATTTTCCATGTGAAACTTCTACGTTTTTCTTCAAAATGGTATTTTGCTGGAGTTTAGAAGGGGGAGCAAATGATTCCCCATTTTCTTAGGAAAAATATGCATCTCCTTGCTGCAGAGAAATACCACTGTGAGAGACCTGGTATTCTACAGCGCTGGAGGGCAATTGTCAGACGGGAGGAAAGGATCTGTGGTCTGGGAATGAAGAAATAGCCAATGTGATATAATTTGGCAGATGGTTTCAAACTGGCCAAACTGTCTGCACTGAAATTCTGTCTCTTCAAAGTGGAAAAGCCCTCAGCCACTGATCTGAGCCTGACAGGCTAAAACCACCCAGATCCTGCACGATGCTGGTGACATCCCATACACTGCAGTTTACTGACAGGATCCCTGTTGGAAATTAGGACTCTTAGGAGTGATCGGGATGTGATCAGAGGTTCTTTGATGAGTGCTCAACAAGCTGGCAGCTCTCCCGAAAAAATCAGACAGTGGGGTGGCGGCTGTCCTGTTGAGGGCTGGTCCTTCTTTGGAGGATGCAATCCTCGGGCTCCGGCTTGCTGCCGACTGCGGCGCAGGCAGCACAGTGAGGAAGTGAGGAGAGTGGGAAGAGGGGAGTGATTCTTGTTCCCAGCACTCCTGAGCCACTGCTTAAAATCATTTAACGCCGAATAAATTATGGTGTAATTTAGTTGCACAGCATTTCATGCTCAATTAGTGCCACTTTAGAGGGAGGCA
Organism: Aphelocoma coerulescens; assembly: GCF_041296385.1. Taxonomy (NCBI): domain Eukaryota; kingdom Metazoa; phylum Chordata; class Aves; order Passeriformes; family Corvidae; genus Aphelocoma; species Aphelocoma coerulescens. Next base: position 9,264,340 of record NW_027184085.1, read on the forward strand.
GTTCTCTATGGAGGATGAAGCTCGGGAATTCTACTTTGCACTGGGGTGGGGTGGGGGGAAATGTATCTTTTAAAGATAAACGGGTAACCATGGCAACAACACAACTCCGGGAGAAGCCGGGATGAGAGGAGCGCCTGGAAAGGAGGGAAAGGTAGATAAGGGACAGGCTGGCAATAAGTCTTACTTAGGAAACAGATGTATCTGCTGGAGAAGTGCTGCTGGCTGCTGCGTCCAGAGCTTCTGTAGGAGCCCAGCAGTTTGGTAAGGGTGGTCTGCCCGGGAGACGTGGTCACCCCTGGCCAAAGCGGGCCCAAGAGGCTGGGTCAGGGAGCAAGGGAAGGTGAAAGAAAGTCAGGAAGTCCCTACAGCCGACATCCCACAGGATAAAACTCTTGGGGAAACCCAAGTGGACTAGCAGTCATGCCAGGGCTTGGAGAGCATTGCTGGAGGGGGGGTCCCAGCCATGGAGGTAAAGCAGCTGGCTGTGACTTCCAATCCATTGCAGTGCAGGGGCACTGGTGTGGACATCAGTCTAGGATGTCCAGGACCCTTGGGGAGCCCGTCTCCTCCTGCCCATCTCCTCACCACTGGCACCTGAGCAGGTGAGATGAGAGTCATCCAAGGATCCACACATGGGAGAAGGATGCAGGAGCTTGGGGCTGGATACCACGAGGAGGATTCACATCCCTCCTCCCAGCCTGTGAAACCAGACATCCTGAGGTCTCAGGACTACAGAGGGCACCCAGCAGCACCCTCTGAATGATATCAACACAGTGGGGGAGTAACGGCAGTGCTGGGACTGTCCCAGCTTGGCACAGGTCTGAGACAATGACTCCTCAACAGGACACTTCCCTTCAAGCTCCGAGGGTCGATGAGTATGTCTTGAGCAACCATGTCCTCATCCTGTGCCTAAGGATGCAATTCCCCAAGCTAATACATCTATGTGACAGAAAGCATTTCCTGATGCTCAGATGCAATCTTTCTCGCCTGATTTAATTCCCTTCCTCCCATTGAAACCACCAGGGGACCCCTAATACCCTCCCTCCTCCTCCCAGGTTTTTGCAAGCAAGGAAGTCCCCCTTTTACTCCTGCTCTGGGCCTTTCCCCACAGACTTTTCATCACTTCTGCTTGTTTCTGAAGTGCCTTCGCCTTTCCGGCAACTTTATGGTGTCCAGGAAGTCACACAAGCACTGTTCCCAGTGCTTGTGTGACTTCCCAGGAGAGAGGTCTGATCCAGATGGGTCCTGTCTCCAGATGTCTCCTTGCACAAGACCTGTGTGTGAGCAGCAGCACGTTCAGCCGGCTCCCTTGCAGAGTGCAAGGGGAGAGTTAAGCCTACCCTCACACCTGGCCTTACCTTTGCTGGTAACTTAAACAATAGCAGCAAAACCAACCTTCAGCCTCTCTCCTCCACCTTGGCTTCCTCCCCAGGTCCCAGTCCCCAGAGCCCACTGCTTCTCCCTCTGGCAGTGTCTGAGCTCCTCCTGCAGCATTAATTCAAGGTGCATTTAGCATTAGGTAGAGCCAGCAAAAACCCCTCAGGAGGTGAATTCGGGGTACCTGATACCAGATTGTCTCAACTTAGGAAGAGGTTGTGCTGTTGAAAAGGATGCGAGCTTCACAAGTGGGGGAAAAAAATTTACTAGCACAGGGAAGAACAAAGCTTTCCTTAAAGAGAGCACAGCATAAGTTTCCTTCTTTAATAGGCTCCTGCAGTTCTAGGAATAAAACAGGAACTGTCCTATTGAGATCTTAACCACAGGTGTGGAAAACGCATGGGCAGCCACGGGCTGTGCTTTGAAATGACACACAGCCATGTGGGATAAATGAAGGCATTGGTATAGCAAACATGACAAAAACAAGTGCTCCACAATATCTAGAGTGGACAAAAGATGATGAATGTAGATCTGTAATTAAGGATGTAAAGAAGATATGCCAGCAGTTGTGGAATGGAAAGGAATGAGACACAGCATAAGGTATTTAAACATCCTCTTCCAGCCAAGTAATTCTGGAAGAAAACCACAGGTCATCTGTCATGACCCCCTTTGCAGCACAGCCCTCTTGTGTGAAGCAGGGAGTTGCATCTGGTTTCCGCTGAAAGGCGTCCAGTATTTGACTGGAGCATCTTACAGAAAATCATCCCTTGCTTTAAGATGTGAAGAAATTACCACGTCCCAAAAGTTACCACATCCCTGGGATTTTGACTGAATGTCTGGTCACATTTTCTGCTGCAAATCTGGGCCTTACATCTTACTGGAATTTGTCTGACCTTAATTTCCAGCTGTTGGCTCTTTTGTTCCTTTCCCCATGTGATTGAAGAGCCTTTCACACCTTGTATTTTCTTCCCGGGGAAGGTACTTACGCACTGCAATCAGTTAAATCTCAATCTTCTTTTTGATGAGCTAAACAGATCAAGAATTTTCAGTCCCTCATTGCAAGGCTGATTTTCTTCCAGCTCCACGGGTTTTTTTGTGGCTCTTTCCTGCACTGTTTCCCACTTGCTCAACTTTGATCATCTCACTTTCCTGCCCTCATCTTCCTCCCCAAGAGTTTTGCTCATAATTCCCTTGAAACGTGGAAAATTAGTCTTTCTGAAGTATTGAGCGTGTGTGTGTGTGTGTTTCCCTAGCCAGAACCATGCTCCAAAAGATGACATAAATGAAATAAAATGACAATTGCTGGTATTAAGCAATCACCAGTTTCCAAAAGCAGGGATCTCACTGATCACTTCATGCTTGCTATCCATCCTGACACGTCTATTACTGACACAGCGTTCTTTTGCACCAGGGCAACACCTCTGGTGTTGAGATAGACAACATCTCTAGTTTTAAGCACTTCCCTGAAGCTTCCTTGGAGGGTCACAATATCTTAAAGGGAGCATCTAGATATGGAGACATAGCTGCCAATTTTAATGGCCCATTGTCTGTAGTGCCCTTTTTGGTTCAAAAAGGAGGATCTTAGGGGGTTAGAGAATTAAATTTGACCCAAACTTGCTTTCCCTCAGTTATCTCACAGTGTTCATCTCATGCTTCCTGCCTGGGCTCCTTTTCTAGATTCCTTCCATCCCAACGGCTCCTTTCCCACCTTCAGTGCCCAATATATCCCTTGACCTTGATAACAAAAAGCAAGAAGCTATGCAGGGTCAGCCCTTGCTCTGCAAATTCCTTCTCTTGTCTCTGCCTAGGGAACTGTGCTGTTCAGTATCATCCCGGGATGTTATTAATGTGTTGTTTACTTCTCCCTCCCTGTCATTAATAAAGATGTTAAACTAGACCAGCTCTCACATCGATCCCTGTGGCACCTCCTGGACACCTTCCTCCCCATGCAGACCCCTGTAGTTTATCATGGCTCTGTGTTTACACACCTCTTAGCCAATTTTCCGTCAGGTGTCTCAGCTTGTATCCACTCCAATTCGAATTCATTTGCCAGGTACGGTTTTGCACGGCACTCCATCAAATACTTTATTAAAGGTGGCCCCTAGATACTTGCATTTTTCTTCCCTTAATACAAATGGCTCCATCTGAAGAGATAACAGGCAGACTGGTATACACATTTAGAATAAGATAGGACCACGTTTCATAGATAGGCAGTGGTTATCAGCATGAGTGTTTAAGTTTAGGGGTGTTGGGGAATGCTAATTGAAATTGTCCATGCTTTTTGAAGCCAGGTGTTTTGATTCTGGTCACCTTTACTTGGTGTGAATGTGTTTGTTTTGTTTTGTCCGGAACACAACTGCTAATTTTTAACAAGGTTCCACGTAACAGATCTGTGAGAGGTTTCCGAAGTGCTCCATGACACTCCGTCAGGTGTATTTCCTGGAAAACCCCAATTTGCCAAAAAACCTCTACTTTGAGGGACTAGCACTCCTGGCAAATTTGGACTAAATCTAGCAGAGAAGGGCATGGGAGGGAATGTCTGTCCAGGACAGTGTTACAACCTGAATATTTTCAATGTGAATTCCAGCTGTTTGGCTTCAACATTGGAGCACCTATATGGGCAGTGGGAGAAAGCCATGGACCTGCCATATGGGTGGGCTTGAGACATTGCTCCATGCCCTTTGTCTGGAAAGAGGGAGCCCTGGTCCCTGCCTGTGGGGACAGTCCTGGCTGCAAGGGCTGGCTCCTGGCTCACTCTAACCCTGTTGATGCTGCTGGAGATCACAGTCAGCTCTTGCAGTCTGCTTACTTGGTAGAGATTCTCCAAACCTGGGTGACTTTCCTCCCAACCCCGCAGAGAGCTGCCTTTTACAGGGCTATGGATTGCGGAGGGAATAGTGCCAGGACAAACCTTGCAGGGTCTGCAGTCGATAAGCATCACAGCAGGTCAGAGAGGGATCACATTCCCATTGCCCTACTTCATCTTTTCCTTCTCCTTCCAGCCAAGCTCTCCATTACAAAATGTACAAGTCAGGCAGAACGGCCCTTCTCCCCTCATTCGTGTGTGTGCCTGTGTGTGTGCAATCATTTTTCTCCTCTGTCAGAAGACAAAGCTAGCTTGTGAAGAAGCCATTAATCTGAGCCCATGCCTCGTGCTCCTTTTCTGCTGTGCAGGACTCTAGAGGAAGTGCTGAACGAGACATTCTGCTGTGCTAATGCCTCCTAATCTTCCCCTCTACCCTGATAGTCTCCAGCAAACCCTCACTGAGCTCTGGGGCTATACGTCTTCACGGCTGCTCACCAGGGGCATCATTAGGAAAGGGCTCTTAAATGGCTTGACATTCATGGCTTCCCAGAGGAATGGAGCTGCTGACAGATCTCTCCATTTGGAATATGAAATCTATTTGTTCAGATGCATAATGACCGATTTGTCTTCTCAGAGGAGCTGCTGCTGAGTCCTGGGACTCACTCAGTTGTGGTGCTGCAGGCCAGCAGCTGTGTGCTGAGACCGCAGCAGAGCCAGCCCTAAGTGATACTGATAAGAGGAGGGGGAAAAAACAGCCCTGAGGGGGCAGAGGTTGGTGGGGAATTACAGTCCAGCGATGGAGAAGGTCTGGAGAAAGAGAGTCCCTCACGGATCCAAGCCAAACAGTGTGCTGGAGCTCACTGAAGCTGGAGGCAAAAAAAGGCAGCAGAGCTCTGGGAGGAGATGCTGAGTCGTGGTGCCATTTCCTGTAAGGAGCCTTGACCATGGCCTCATTCTCTTGTTTGCAAGGAGCACCTGGGCACTCATCTTACACTGCACCAATCCTGACACCAAGTGGGAATGGACACTGCTGGTTCTTGTGTTGCTGGTCAGAGCACTGTGGAGAGCAAGGTGGAACAGCAGAGCAGCATCACAACGCACTACTCAGGGCACAGTGCTCCCACATCTCAGGCTTTGTCAGGAAGGGTCACACCTTCCCCTACCTGTCTCATCCCCCCAAAGCCTTGAGCAGCTTCAGGGCAATGAAGGAAGATCTGGGGCAAGGAAAGAGCAGAAAATCCTGATGGGAAATCAGAGAAGAGATATCAGAACCCAGAAGGGATTGAGGAGGCAGAGAAGGTCACAGAATCACAAAATCAGGGAATGCTGAGGCTGGAAGGGACCTCTGGAAATCACCTAGTCTACCCTCCCTTCTAGAGCAGGTCATCGCACTTGGGGTGATGCAGCCAAGAGTAAAAGAAGGACACAGAAAGGGCAGATGTTAGAAAAGCTTCACCTGGAACAGGGGAGAATCAGATCCCTGGAGAAGCAACCTGGAAACAAGACTTGTTCTGCAAGTGACCTGCATGGATCCAGCATTCCAAGTGCCTTGAAGTGGGAGTTTCTGGCAGGTTCCAGGCTGTTTCCTAAGGGATAAGGGCAGAAGATGCCCAGGGCACTGAAAGCTTCACCCCAGCCTTCACTGAAGGGTGCAGCTGTGTTGTAGGACCTCCCTCCCTGACACCCTCCTACTGCAGCTGAGTCAAGGCACTGACCTCTACCACCGAGACATGGGATTTTTGTTCCAAGGGGAATCCCAACATTTCAGTGTCTGCTTGTTTTTCCCAAAAGGGATGGAACAGTTGCCATTTCGAAATGTTCCACAGAGTGATAATTAAACAAACAAACAAACAAAATCAGGGACAACAGTAAATCTGGGCAGCAGAAAAATGTTTTGATGCCGTGAGAAGGTTTGACAGAGCTGGACTTATGTGGTGTAGGAATATGCAGACTGAGGGGATACGGAAAGCTGATGAAAAATTATTCTCAGGTCTGAGCTCCCCTCTAACCCCCTGGCTTGGCATCAACAAGTCAGAAGAGAAAAAGGCATTTCAGGACAATGCAGTACCTGCTACTTCAATGCCAAAACGTCTGTACTTGGTCTGCCTCCCAGCTTCCACCACGGATGAATTCTTTTTCAAAGCAGAAAGCAGCTGAAGATGCCTGGACTTGTCCTGTGCCAATGGGATGGCTTCCCAGGCACACAGAGACTGCTGCAAATGCTCCCAACCCAGCTGCCTGCTAAATCAGAAGCACATTAATTGAATCAGAGGAAAAGGAGGGAAAAGCCACACCTCTGCTCTTCTGTGCTCCATCAACAGACCAGCTGGCTATCTGGACCTTGGGGCTTTTCCGGGGGGCTCTTGGCAGCACTGCTCCCAGGACTGTTTGCCTCTGTAATTACAAGTAACACCAAGGAGATGCCCGATGTGCTCAGGGTCACCTTTCATACTGGGATTTCTCTGTTTGCATTGGGTTATCAGTGTACCATGAATTTCTGGGCGTGTGAGTCAGGACAGGTGCCAGCTGGGGACCAGACAAGAGGAGAGCTGCAGAGAATGCCGGGCTCCTGGAGGTCCCCAGAAGATCCAGCACTTGCCCTGGTCATTGTAGTTAGATGAAGGGTCAGTGAGGTGGCTTTCCTATAGCTTCCTGAGGCATCACTGGGTGTGCAGCCAGGTTGGGTGTGGAGCACTCAACCACATGAACATGCCTCTGTGGTTGGGGTAGGGGTGGTGTGGTCTGGTTCAAAATCAAACCAGCCTGGAATGTATCATCTCCATCACTATCTCCCATGCACGCACAGGCTAATCTACCACCTGGACCTCTGTTTTCCTCCTTATCCTGCTGTCAGATTAAGAGGAGAATGCTGGTGCTACTTCACATGAAACCCTTGTTCTGCTGTGTAACTGTGCAAATAGCCCTGGACCAGACAGGCTACAAGAGGCTGTGTGGCAAGGGCAGCTCCAGCAGGGAGCAGGAAGAGAAGGGAGCAGGCAGCACAGAGCAGCCAAGCACCCAAAATGCCTGTTCTGGTTGCAAGCAGCTCTCTGATGGGAGTGCTATCAGGATGTAAATAATGCAGGCAGCACACAGACTGAATGCTTGCTTTTGGCCACAGAGAAGGGAGTAGGAGCTCTGGTCCAGAGCCAAACCCATTCCAAGGTGAGCCATGGTGACTGTCATACAGCCTAGCTTGGTCTGTGTGGGCAGAGGTGTGCGTGGGATGCCGTGGTGATGTGTTCATCCAGGGCTGGAAGCACGTGTGCCAACATCTGTGGGAAGCTGGCACCCTGCAATCAGACTCCTGCAAGTCTGAGCCCCCAGAAAGAGCTTGGGGCAGGATTTAGATGATGCCCAGATGACTGTGAAAGGACGAGAGTGGCTTTCTCAAACTGTATGGAGAAGCATTACTCCCAATACCACAGCAGGAACATCAAGGTCCTTGGGACTGAAGCAGTCCCTACCCACATGGATGGATGAGGATGCAGCCTTGTGGTTATCTTGGGCTGATGGAGCAGCTCTGTGAGTGACAAACACAGTTCTCAGGCACTGTTCTCCAGGGACTGCTAGCTTAGCCCCTGTGTGTGTAAAACCATGGGTGTCCCAACAGTCCCTGTGTGTGTAAAAGCTCTGCTGGAGAGATGCTGCCTCCTTCACCAGTGACTCACAGCAAAAGAAGAGTGGCCCAGAACCCAAAACAACCTAGTGACCAAAACCCTTCCTTAGCAGGCTTGTCCCTGTTGCAAGAGGGTGAGAAAACAAACAGCATGTCAGACAGATGTTAGTTAATGAACTGGAAGATGCCCAGGGTGCAGCATCCAGCTGGAGTCACACCAGAAGATCTGTGCAAGTACGATAAACCCCGGCTGTAGGCATTTAGTGGGCAGACTGTGCAACGCAACTTCGAGGCATTTCAAAAACAGGAGATCCTGCTATGCCTTACATGACTTAATGTAAGGGGAATTTATTTCCTCCTAGTTGTCCCTTGCAAGGTGCTAAGACATTACAATCTTAACTGGTTGGTGTCAAAGTTTATTCTGGGGCAGTTTACTGGTGGAGGGAGGGTTGGAGATTGTGCCGGTTTGGGTTTTTTTCCCCCTCTCCCTGCAGCTCTGCTCCCCAGCCCTGTGGGACCACTGTATCTTTTTGGCAAACTGTAACCCAGGTCCTGGTACCGGCTGTGAGCACAGCTGTCCATGGAGCTTGTCTTCCTTGAAGGCATTCCTGAAGGACGTGGTCTGGCTTCCCTGCAAGGGGTCTGCTGCCCTTTTACCTTTGTCCTGACCTGTTGGATGGTTTCAGACCTGGCTGGTATTCCCACAGCGAGCTGTATTGCCTCTCTCAAAGTGAAGTGTTTTGAGACAGATAGTGGGTTTTTGTACTTGGAGCTTGAAAAATTTGCACTGGGCCCCTCATGTAACAACGGGAAGAGAAATGAGAATAAACAGATGCCTGTGGTCAGAGTCCTGATACCTGGCTCAGGCCAGCCTGGGGTCCGTGACTGGCTCTGCCTGGCCATGTCCCTGCTGGAGGCATGTCACTCCTGAGAAAACACAGAGTACTGATGGTCCCCAGCTCCTCCAAAGACCTTCTGTGTGACTGTCATCAGAAGACAAGGACGGATCCCACCAGTCTGGTTTCGCTGTTCACTCTGAGGTCTCCCTGGGTGGGAGAGTGTCTTCATCCTCACCAAGGAGCAGCTGCAAAGGGTTATGACGTGCCAGGGGCAGAACAAAGCAAAAAGCCTGATGGAATCAGCTATGTCCCTGTGTTCTGGAGGTCTGCATTTCCCCCAGCTCTGCTCCACGGGGACTGTTCCCAGCTGGAGGACAGGGTGGCTGCGGGGACTGAAGGGGGATGCTCGGTGGATGTGAAGACCTCCTGGTCATGCTCCAGCTTCTCCACAAACAAATGGGGCAGCGGTAGACCTCAGTGATCCACTGATCCTCAGCTATAAAGTCATCACAGCCCTGTTTTGTCCTCTCTGCTCCATGAAAAGCAGCTAGCACGGTGGTACAGACACCTCATTATCACTGCAGGCCTGCACGGATGTATTTATTCATTTTGTCTCTCTCTCCCTGTTGTCATCCATCAGGGCACTTCCAGGTACTTTGGAGCATCAGCACCCCAGGACCACCTTGCAGTGCTCAGCCCTGCTCTTGCAGAGGCACAGTGTGTTTGCAGACCAGGCTCCACAGCGTGCATTAGACCCAGCAGCATTTATTGTTCAAGGAGCAGAGCCAAGCTGCAAAATAAATGTCTGGCTCCTTTACTGCTGGTTTCTAGCAATGAAAGAGTGTCATAAACTTTATGCAAACTCCCAGGTGATAGCTGCAGAGTGGAGGGACATATTTGCTATATTTTTAATTTCCCCTCTTTGGTATGGCATGTTGTTTCCCCTTTAACTGTGGTACAAGGGACATCTGTATGGAGGACGGCTCTTTTCTCCTGTTGCTGACCTTTGGCAGCTTCTATTGCCTTTCTCCACCTGAGCTCCCTGTGCAGGGTGATTTATCACCAGGAAGACAGTCACCATACCACAGGGAAGAGCCTGATGGAGGACCTGTGTGGCTGAAGTGAACTGGCATCTAAAGGCTGCCAGGCACTGTGCCCAGCCCTGTTCCCTCACAGACATAGGGGAGGTTGTGTAAAACACCCCATTCTGCAGATTGTAAAAGCATAAGTGCTTTTACATTCGTGCTACAGGGCAGAGGCAAAACCCTTGTCTCTGTAGTCACTGGAGAGGACTGGATTCATGGCTCTGGTTTGCAGCCTGGCAGTGCCAGGAGCCAGAAGGAGGGAGCAGTGTGGTGCTGTCTGCAATAGGGTTATCCCTGCAGCTGCTTTGCTCCCCAAACCTGAGCTTTGTGTGCATGTCCTGCAACAGGCAGCACCAACCCGTGCTCCCACACACCAGGAATGGTGGTTAAAGGCTCAATACTATTTTCCCCACGCCTTCTCCCCAGCTCATCCCTCCTCAGAGATGTACTGTGTCCATCAGGACTTCTGCTTTTCTTGTGTCTTCCCAGCCACACAGGGGCCTTTTGTCTTTGCTTGTTTCGTTGTTCAACACAGTGGGGTTTACAGGGAGATCGCAACTAACCTTCCTCAACCAGGCACTTCTCAAGCACCCTCAGCTGCTGCAGGGCTGTTGATGGGTGCATGCAATGCCTGGACCTGCAAGGGTCCTGCCAGCTGAAATCACTTGTATTTTTAGGGAGTAGGAGAGTTTGAGTGCCCTCCTGGAGTAGGAGAGTTTGAGTGCCCACAGTCACCAGGACCCAGTAGGAGCCTCCAGCATGAAGTCTGTGTGCAGTCCAAGTGCTTTTATCTCCATGCAGAGTCATCTCCGTGGGGACAGTTAAGAGGAAGGGGCCGCTCTTCACCTCAGGAGTGAAACACCAGAGGACAGCTTGCCCTTCTGCTTCCCTTGTGGGCACCACGAGATCACTCAGCCCAAGCCAGTGCATGCTAAGGGAGCTCTTGTGGGGGTTTTGTGTGGTTTTTGGTGCTTTCCCCACAGTACTCTAGGATAGCTCTCACCTGCTTTTGCTCTCTAGGATCCTCGTGCTGCTGGGGCTCCTTTTGTTTGCTGAGTTCTTGTTCTCCTCCTCCCTCTCTGGACTTACCATGCCAAATGGATTTTGATTGCCTTTAGCCAGAGATCAAGCACTGTTCTCTCTCATTAGAAGCAGTATTTGTTGTACCAGGACTTGAATGACCCCAGTGCAGAGAACTACAGAACAATCCATTTTACTGCTATGCAGAAGACAAATATTTGCTGGTACAAAACACTTTGGATTATGTTATAGGGAAGATTTCTGCACACCTCAAGCATGCAAAAAAACCGACATACCTTTTCACCAAGTCACATGTACCCTGACACCTGCTCTATCAGAAGAGTTGGAAAACGATTGTTTTATTTTACAGGGAAAATACATTTGTTAAAAGTCTGCCTTTTCTTTTTCTTTGCTTATTTTTTTATCTTCCTTTTTTTTTTTTTTTTCTTCTCTTGAACTGGAATGAAACCAAGTTTCTTAATTTTATTTTAAATGTATTTATAGGTTGTGGGAAAAGAAATGAAAAGAGCAGTGCTCAAGACTGGCCAACAGCCAACGACCACTTCTTGGTGCAGGAGAGATGAAATGAGTCTCAGCCAGGCTGATTCTCCCTTGCCTACCCTGAGTGCTCTGACTTCTGTGCTGTTGGCTACTTTGCATCACTGATTTTCATCAAAAGTCTAATCAAGGACCTGTTGAATTTTTCCATCAAGAATTTAATCAAAATCGGTTCATTACCATTACATATTTTGTTTTAAATATTTTTTCTTTTTTTTTTTTCCCCCTGAAGTGAAGGACAATGTCCTTTGCAAGTAAAAAGAAAATTAATGACCATTTCAAGTTGAGAAGCTGAAGTGGAAGAGGTATTTTAAGTGTGTTTTCCCTTCTGAATCTTGGTAGGAAACAGCAAGTGGTGAAATCAAGTTAAAATATTTTTCCAACTGCAGAGAGCAAGCTGGGCTCTTAGCTTGGAGTGAAGGATCAAGGTCCTTTCCTAAAGTGTCATATCTTCCAAACCAGCACTTTGGTGTGTAGCTACTCAGAGAGGGAGAACCTGAGCGTGGATACTTTACAGGCTCCAGTTAGCAACCCAACAGGAGAACAGATATTTCAAAGGGATGGCAACAAGTTGTGCATCTATCCAGAGCTGAGCCATTCTTTTTAACCCCAGGAAACCTTCCCTGGCCTGTGGATGTTGAAGCAGGACAGGTGAAACTGGGAGCAAGTGGGATGGGGAGGTTCTTCCTTGTTGGCTTCTTCCTGTTCTCCTTTTTGGGTTGCTCATTTTTAAATGCTAATGAAGCATGCTGATTTCACAGCTGGGAATTTCTTCTGCAAGAATAATTATCATCCTTTACCCTCCCCTAGCTGCTTCTAGTCCGAGGCCCCTATGCCTCCATCCAGTAACAGATCTTGTCTTGCCAGCCCTTCAGGGTTCATGATCTCCATTTGACAGACAGAGGAAAACAAACAAACCCAGGTGAAAACAATGGGCATTTCTTCCCTTCACTGCATTCTTCCCTTCCCATGACAGATTGGGGTCCCTCGGGGATAGGTGCTGCTCCCTCCCTCTGACTCATGGTGAGGTGAGGCTTAGGTGGGGAGGTAAGAGTTAGGTGATGCTTGACAGGCTGATTTTCCCCCTGCAACGCTGCTCTCAGGGTTTCATAGCACATTTTCAACCATCAGGCTGAGCCTTTCCACAGGGAAATAGACCTCTTCCCCTCAGGACTAGCTAAGCTCCACCCGAGGACCAGGGGTGCCCTTGCTGCTGCTTGCCAGAGCAGTAAAATGATGCTCTGCCACGCAGACCCAGGCTGGGTGGCAAAAGCAAGCACAGTCTGGCAAAGGGAAGGGCAGAAATGCCCCACTCCAGGCCCGGAGAAAACCACAGAAACAAATAAATAGTCAAGACATGATGTCTGAGTGCACTGGGCACCAGAAGAGATTGAGTGCAGCACGTTGGGGCACAGCGAGCTGGGAGCATATCAGACCTGTGTTTGGAAGCGAGCTGTGCCAGGAAGACCAAAGAGAGCCCAGCCCTCCTTGTCCATGACAGGGCAGAACAGCTGCCCCTCGGGACTCCCTCCTCTCCCTCCAGCCAGGCAGGTGGGGAGGGTTTTGCCACGTTCTTTCCCAGCACAGTCCCTCCCCTCGATGTCTCATACAGACATGCAGGTGGGGACATCATTCCAAGGCTCACAGGGGATCAGACTGTGACACGTGGTCACCTGTGCACTCTCCATGCAGTGCCAAGGATGTGGACACCCCACTGATGGGCAGGTATTTGCCTTTCCAGCTACAAACAACCTCCCAAAAGCAGTATTCGTGATCTCATTCCTGGCATCTTCCCACTCCCGGTGCTTGCTGGGCAAAGGGTTTAAGCAGGGTTCAAAACTTTCTGGCTGGCATTCCTGGGTTGCTCGGTTGGCTCTAGTAATGTACTTCAGCCAAAATATGAATTCTGTAATACAATAAAGCCCTAAATAAAAAAACAGATGACCCTCAAATACAGATAGATACTTCAGTTTCTATCTTAGACTCAAATGTGCTTAATTTGCTGAGCATAAGGAGGGTTTGGAAGGTCTTTGAAGGACCCTGCAGTTACCAGCGTTACCAGATTAGGTCTCCCAAGGCTCCAAACACTGCTCCATACATCACATGGTGTCTAACCCAAAAGCACTGAGAGCCAGAGAGAAGGAAATTTGGCTTGGTTTCTCATCTATCAACTCTCTGATGCTTCTCTTAAAGCTACAATCTGCCCTTTCTCACTAAACAGACAAAACTGTGGCCATAATGGGTAGTTTCTTTCCCCATCCAGCTGCCTGGGAGCTCATAATGACGCTGCAAAGCATCTCTCATTCTCCAAATTCTCCTTTTAAGACACTTTAGGGTCATTCTTTTTTATGGGAAGAAACAGAGAAGGGAAGAAGGAACGATCCTGAGGGAAAGAGATAAATAATCTTCAAAGAGAACAATTAGCAATCAATTGCAGCACTGCTGTAGAGCAGAGATAGACAGCATATTTCTGGCTTTTAATTCTGATTAATGGGAGAAAGGCCTGGCATCCCCTTTCTCCATCCTTGAGAAACTGGTCTCCTGATTATGTCACAACTGATCTGCAATTGTTCTCTCTGAAGATTGTTTATCTCTTTTCTTCATGATTGCTTTCTCTGGGACCTTAATAAATTGGATCCAGCCAGCAGCAGTGCTTGCTAATTTCCCCCTGAAGAGGATTTGAGTTTTTGTCAAGCTCATAGGGCACCTGTTTTCTTGGTCTCTGTTGCTTCCTAAAAGATTGTGTTTCAAACATCACTTTCCAGCACTGCAGCATCAAGGTTGCTGGTAGTTATGTGTTTGCACCAGATGAAATCAGCAGCAGGGCTCAGCGTTGATCTCTAAATGCTCCACAGAGATGACCTTGCCAAAGACACTTTTTTAGGATCATATTTTTCCAAGCTATGGGGAACATCTTGTTCTTCTCCCCAGTTTTCAGAAAGGAGTGAGATGGAACAGGATTGCCAGAAGCTTGGAAAAGCCTTAGGCTGAGCCAGGTGGAGGCTGGACAAAGCTCACAGGATTAGTGTAAATCAGTGGGTATCCAGGTGGTAAAAGAGGGAAAACCTCAATGGATGCAGAAAAGATGCTCAAAGCCAAGCCCATGGCACAGCTGAATGCTCCTCTCCAGGAGGCTCTGGGTCCTGCTTCAGGGTTGGTTGAGCAGGGGGCACAGTGGCTCTGGTGTCCTGGGGCTCTGTCATCCCTGTGGGCTCTCCCAGGACATCAGGCAGGCTGAGGACCAGCTCTGCAGTAGATTTCTCTTGCCACCACCCTACGTGGAACTTTCCCTGCTGATGTCAAGCTGTTGTATGGATATGCAGTGAGGCAACCCTTCCCTGCCAGAGCCATTCTCTTTCAGGTGGAGCAGGGGGGAAATGGATGGTGTCTATTTTTGTGGGCAGCACAAAGGTGATCATGCACTTGCTTATTGCTCTGCAAGTGAAGATTAAAGATTTCTTGCCTTCCTCCCTTCCTGTTCTCAAGCTGATCTTCGGTGAGTGTATGTGTCTGCACGAGTGTCTCTGTTACTGCCTGCACAAACACAAGGGTCTATCTTGCCTTAATGCAGTCAGATAAGGAGGTCTCCTTGGGGAATCATTCCCCACTGTTTTTATTTCAATATGACAAACACTGCGTGCTTGAGTGGTAAATGAGATGGTGTTATTTCTCTGACTTCCTTTATGTTCTTGTCCTAATATTCCCTCCTATTTCAAGCTGTTGCTACAAACCCTCTCCCTCTGCTCCCTCTTCCCTGTGACTCTCACCCTTCAGATGTTTAGGCTAAGTCTCTCCGTGGGGTCTGATGGGATCAGCTTCATAAACCTTCCTGCTCTTAGGTTACCTAGGAGAAAGGCCATGGGAAGAAGTGTTACCAAAGGCCTTGCTTTCCCCAGGGGCGTATACTGTAACCTGCTTTGTGATATGACCATTTCCTCTTGGTTGGAGTGATGAAAGCTACACCCCTAAAAACCTGCATAAATATTTCAGCTGAAAAAGGAAAAAAAAAGAAGTCATGATGAGAATGGAGAGCCGGCTGCATTGCCAGCTCTGCTGGAAACTGCGAACTGGGATGCGGGTTCTCTAAAGGTCACCCTGAGCCAGAGAGAGCCTCAACTGAATTCAAAATACTTCCCCTCATTATTGGCAGCAGCACATGTGTTTTCAGACAGTCTCTAGGTTTCACTCTTATTAATGTTGCTTCCCTTTTGCATGCTCTGGAGTCAGTCTCCAGTTTGCAAAGGGATAGGAGCTCTCCCTGGTTTTGGGTTGCCTGAGCCTGGTGTGGCTGGATGGAAATAAAGTTGTATTTTCTCAGGATCCCAGCTGGCCTAACCTTCTGCAGCACTGACCATGCCATCAGTCAGGCTGGAAGCTCTTGTGGATGTCTCTTGCTGGGAATTCAGCATTCACAACAAGAAGTCCACCACTGCCCTGCGCAGGTATGGAGACATCCTCCCATCATCTCATGGAAAAATCCTGTGTGACACAGCCACACAGCCCTCTGGACACCTGTGTTTTCCCAGGTCTGTGAGGAATACGTGGCTGCTTCCCACTTGCCAGCATCAGGAGGATATTCTTGGGCACAGAATATCCCAGGGAAAAGCATCCAGCTCTGCCTTGAAATGTGTCACAGTAATTAGCAAGCAGCAGCCTGTGAATGACAAACCCCTTGATTTAGAATTAAGCTGACATTTTATTTCAACCTATACCATGTTGTTTTTAAGGAAAAGAGCTGCTCACGCAGTTCTGACCAGTGCCTGGAAAACTGGGAGTGGCAGAAGGCACTTCTCACTAGTCCCGAGCAGCAAGGTGAGTGTGAGAAGCCAGACTGATACCTGCAAGAGCCAGCTGAGCTCCTGAATGCACACACACACCTGCATCCTGCCTTGAAACACACGAGAAGCCAGGCAGTGGTGTCACAAGTGATAACCACAGCCTGAAATCACAGGTCAGGTTTGGACATTCCCATCCCCTTGGATGAGATGCATCCTTGGCTCTTGCCCAATTTGTCCTGCTGAGCATCTCCCTGACAGATCCAGCTGGCTGACGACCAGTTCAGGGTGGGAAGCATCCCCAGAGACCCATGGTAGCCTTGGTGGTGCAGTATTAGGGTTGAGACTAAAAACTTAATCTTGGGGCTTGGCGCCAGACCTGCCACTTGCAGTTTTCTCCTCCTGGCTGTAAAAGACCGCAAGACAACCTGTCCCAGACATAGGCCCACCAGGCTGGAGACTTATCCTGGTTTTGGCAATGATGCCCCCTGCTCTAAGCACCAACTCTGCAATTCCACTTTGTAAGTGTTGAATCTGTCATCAACAAGTTCACCTTCTCACCCGTGGAGAGAAATAAAGTTCTCGTGTGCCGTGATCAACCTCACCATACAGCAGGGGAGCTCAAAGAAGGCTTCCATGACTAGGAAAGGGAGGTGGAGGTAGTTGGCCCTGGATGAAGTGCCCCAGATTTTGCGTCCAGCTCTGGGGAGGTGGGATCTGCCCCCAGCATTGCTGACCCTTGGCACCTCCTGGCTACACGGCTGTCCCATGCTCTTGTAATGATGCACTGAAGCCTCTCATTACCTTCCCACCAAATGACAGTGGTAAGCAAGAGAGCATCAGACCCCTGTGAGGAAGAGTTCTCCCAAATCTACCCTAGGATTTCCATGAACAGCTGATCCATTCCAGTGCGCTTGCTCCGGGGAGGAACTCTGAGGACAAGCCTTGCTTAGGAGGTAGATGATGTCTTTACTGACTTCCTCCTGCTGCACGTCTCTGATGGATGGGGTGATCTCACCACAGAGAGCAGAGGGATGGAGAACAGTTCACTCCTCGGTGGGTGGCACTCATTACACAGAGCAAGTGCCTAAAAGCAGCGGGGCTGTGCAGCCTTTCTCACTAATGGGGAGGTCTAGCCTGAAGACTGCAAAATGTGTTATTTTTGCAACTTCCATCCCTGCAACTACATGGAGTGTAACAGGAAAGATTATCTTGACAGCTCTCTTACCTTATTCCCTCACTACAGCTCATCCAGCAAAGATGGAGGGGGGAAGAAGTTAAGCAATGTTAGGAGGCTGTGCATTTTTTATAGTTATGTCTTATGATGTGTTAATTTGCCAAATCAAATATATGCCTCAGCACTTCCACCTTTACCTCCTGCATGCCTGCAAAATAAATAGTCATATTAATCATACTTTGCCATTCTCCCCAGGGACTGAAAGCAGTTTGCAAAGATGGGTTGGGCCAGCCTTGCTGCCTCGTTGAGAGGGTGCTCTGAGTGAAGCTGAGGCATGAGGAAAGAGGAGCAGCTTGTGGGTGGTGGATGAGAAGTGGATGGGTTAGTTCAATCCCCACAGCTCCCTGTACTAAACTGGGAGGTCAAGTGGCCAAAGGCAGAGTGGAGAGGACCCACCAAGGTTTGAAAACTGGGTGTCATGAGCTCTCAGTGACTGGCAAAGCCCAGCATTGGGTGGTGAAGGATGGACGGATAAGAGGTACCAGAGATGTGAAAAGGAGCAATGAGGGAAAACCATCCCCAGAACATCCAAATGGGAGCAGAACATGATGTAATCATTCAGCTGTGAGCAGCTGAAAATGAAGCCAAGCAGCAGCTGCATATTGAGGGAAGGGGTTCTAATGCTTCAGCATGGAGTTTGTCCTGCTTCCCTCTTCCCTCCCCTCCCACCTGCCAACTATAAAAAAATTTTCCTTTCCTTGCAGCCTGCTTTTCCTCTTTCTTAATCTTTGATGACTTCATTTACACTGGTTCTCCGTCTGCTGACACCTGCCATCAGCTCTGAGCCTCTCTCTGCTGGAGGAGTCTGTGACCTATGGGCTCCAGCATGGTAGAATACGTTATTAATCAAAATAATGTCATCCAGCAGCATTGCAAGCCAGGAAAAAAATAATTTGCTGTAGAAGAGATATTCCTGGGGATCTGCAGTGAGAAGTGTCACTATGTCCATGATGATATGTGTTCCTGGGCAGACTTTCCAGGAAGAAATCAGTACATGGTACATTGAAGCCCACAGTTTTGGGAGCATGTGGACTGTGGGACTCACTGAGACGTGAGCACTACAACACTGAAGGCAATCTCCAAGTGTTTAAAAGTTGGAATAAGGGGCTCTCTGAGTGGTCTGCTTCACCACTAGGATATTGCACATGCCAGATGGAGCCCGGAAAACCCAAATGTACAAAAAAATCCCTGCAGTCCTGAAAGTAACAGGATGTTCTACATGCTAGGAGGAGGCTCAGAGAAGGTAGTGTTGTGTGCCTCATCACCTCTCCTATGAAGGGTTACAACCACTCATGACCGTGATCTCTCTGCAAACATCAGAGTGGATCCCTCCCTGAAGGCATCTCGCTGGATGCCTGGTGAGGAAAGACTGTGCCAGGGTGCAGGTGGGAGAGAAGAGTTTTTAAGGACCTTACCCCTTACTCCGGGACCATTTCAGGTAGAGCTGACTGTAAATCAGAAATCAGTCCTCTTGGCGGCTTGTAGTGAAATGACGAAGCTGAGGAGCCAGGGAGGGGATGCAGGAGATATTTGTCTGAGTAGGAGAGGAGGTTAGAAAGAAACAAGTGAACTTTGTGCTCTGCAAGGGAGAACTAAATCTTTTGGCTTGAGGTAAGAGAAATAAACAGTGCCAAGCATGGCCCTGAGCCCCTCAGTTTACGGCCAAAATGCCACCACACTGCCTTCTCATTCAGGCATCCCAAGTGCTCTCCAGACTCCTATCTCTGGCCACACCACCATACCATTGCAGCCTTTGGTGTTTGCAGATTTAGTCTGGGGAACATTGACCTGCTGCTCCCCTGACGTGGTGCTCTAGGTTTCCATAACAAAGACAGGTTGATGCAGCACCACCAGCAAAATTTGCCGACCCACCCCTGCCCCATTTCATACTGCAGAAGAGACCCAGCATGGCGAGCATGATGCTCCTCCTGGATGCTGATGGCTGAGCCAAGGACTTGGAGCCACACATCACGGGGGTGTTATCAGTCATGTGGGACACAACCCCTCCCAAGGATGTCATCTTTGAGGAAGACGGGTGTCCTGGGTTGAGGTGTATTCTATTACCATCCTCATGAGCTGTTGAAATCAGGTGGGGCAGTGTTTCCTTGCCTCCTCCCCCCAGACTATCTTTCTGTTAATGGCCCATCATTGTCCTGCTGCATGACTCAGAGATAACTCCCTCCGGACCATCTTCTGTTAATGAGCCTAATCAACACTTGGCCTCATGACTCATTACCCCATTGTGAGATGCTCCACCCAGAGGGAGGAACCAAGCATCCCATCGTGGATATAATCTGGGACTCTGAACACCAGAGACACTCTTTCCACTGGATTTCCAGAGGACAGGAGCTACACAGCCACCACTGGACTTTCTGAGGAAGAGCAGACCTCTTCTACTACAGGATCACCACTTCAGAGGACTGCAGCCACCATTCTACCAGGCTGCTACCACCACCCTGCCTAACAGGGACTCAGGTTGTATCTTGACTCTGTCAATGTTTTCTTTTACTTTCTTTTCCTTTTCTTTAATTTCCATTAAATTGTTATTCTGACTTGGTTCCTCCCACTGGTTTATTTTCAAACTAGCACAATGGGTCACATTTGTCCTGTGCTTCCCATCATGTCATCCACAGTGAATGACTCCTCCTCTTACCTTCTGGACAGAGTGTTGGCAGGCCACCCTGTTCCCAGCACCTCTCCAGTGTCCCTCCCGTGCACATGCTGGCAGCCGTGTCTCAGTATCCTGAGGCTGTTCCCTGTGTAAAGGACAAGATAGAACTGCAATAACCTGACAAGTCACTTATCCTTATGGCATGGCTCAGTTCCCAGCTTCTTTCCTATTATGTCCTTAGTCTCAAACAATTTGCATTAAGGTCATGGGATGAGACCGCATAGGATCAGAGGCTCCCACATCTTCCAGAGGTTTGGGGACAAAAGGGTGACAAAGGCAGACAAGGACTCTGTTGGGTGCTTCACACTCAGGGAAGGGGTGGAACCAGCCTCCTGCACCAAGAGGGGTAGGAAATGCTGGACATGCCTGCTTCCCTGCCTGCGCTTGGAACTGCAGGTATATGCCAGCCCTAGTGTGCAGCAGTTTTAGGAGGGAGGGTGGCACCCTGCAGCGCCCTGTCCCCCAGCTGCCCGGGGAGGAAAAGCAGGCTCTGTGCAAATGTGCTCCCTTGGAGGCTGCGATGGGCTGAGACCAGCTAAATGCTGATGCGGCTCATGCAGAGACTGTCATCCAGATGACTTGTGGGGAGCAGTGTGGCTGAGGATTGAAGGTGCCACAGGAATTAAAATGACTGTCTCCAGATTATTTGTGAGCCCTGGATGGAGGCATTCATCAGCAAGTCTCTCTGTAGAGTACAGCTCCCCAACTGCTCTGCATTTTCTGCTGTAATGTGTATACATGTCTTATTGCAGAGGAAGGCACAGCCCCTGGTGTCCTTGGGGACACCCCCAGGGACCCAAAACATCTGCACAGGGATGGTGGATACAATAGAGGACGGCCTCTTGCACTCTTGGAAGGCCAGGTGGGACCTTCTGGACATCTCCTCAGGGGCTGGAAACCTCCACCAGACACATGAACTGCTCCCTCAAGGTCACAGAGTAGAAAAGCAGCTGGAGTTGGTTCACATTTTCTTTTTTTAAACAAAATGAGCCTTTTCTTAGATACTGTTTTCAGGAATTTCACCAGGAAGGAAAAGATGTCTTTTATTTCAGGAACATTTTCTTAATGCTCCAAACTGACAGGCACACTGACAGCAAAAACATCCTGAACCCCCCTAGACTTTTATTTTTTGCACACAAGAAAATTTGCATATGTTAGCATATATATTTGATATATAATGTGTATATCCTCTGAAAAGTAATTAGTATTTTTTCAACCAGCTGCAATGATCACATGTTCCTAGGCTCCGTGCTGGCATAATTGGATGAAACTCTGTTGTACGTGTTATACTGCCGGTTTGAAGAACACATCCAAAAGTTCCCATCTGGCCCTAAGACTTCTGAATTTCTGTCAGTGTTTCAAAGCATCTCTACCATGGCCAAAAGGTCGGTACAGTGTGAGAAGCTGTGAGGGCTGAGTCTGGGTGTTAAAGGTCATGTCCAAAAAACCCATCAGAATTTGTGCAGACTCCTGAAATCAGGAGACTGGGGAGACAAAGCAGTTTTGAAAGCCCCAGTCCCTGACAGCACACTTGAAGAGTGGGGGCTATGGCTTAAATAATCTTGTTTCTGCTTGTTTTCAGTTATCACATCATGCAGCTAAACCTGGAAAGCCACTCCTGACAGGAATGTGTCATGGAAGAAACGTTTTTTTCTGAGGACACTGTGAAGGCTTTCTGAGGATAAAAAATAAAACTTGTGCAACTTGTTGTAGGAGCTGCAATACAGCAGGAAAACTATTGAAAGGAGAACTCTGTGAACTGAGGATATGAACTACCTGCCTAAAATGGATTGCCAACCTGCTCATGCTGTGGTCAGGTGAAAATGCTCCTCATCCTCCACTCTGGCAGGATTTTGTCATGGGGAAAATAGGCGAGAGGCAAAATGCGAGGGTTACTTACATGTTTTCCAATGCAGCAGAAGGAATAGTTTTTTATCAGCAGATTTAAAAGACTTTAAATCTTGTGAAGAGTTCAGGTGAAGAGGAGTTGAAGAAGTAAGAAAGGGTAAGGATTGCTTTCAAGTCTCCTCCAACAGGGGTTTTGTTGATACCTGTGAACAAAGCAGTTTTGGGATTGAGGTGGGCTGAATTCCCCATCATTAAAAGGAGTTCAGCTGCACTTGTCCACCTCTCAAGGGCATTGTAGGGATAAGTACTGCCAAATGCTGAGATGCTGCAGCAATCACACATACACTTGAATTAGAAGGTTTCCATGTTGCCCAGAGGCAGCCATTTGCCAGATGGAAACTCACTGCATTGAGAGGTTTTATTTCAAAGTAAGCTCAGCCACAACAGCAAATGACATCCTGGTGTGTCTGGCGGTGAAGGATGACGTGCTCTGAGGAGCTCTCTAACAGCATGCTTTAAAGCAATTGAAGGAGCAGGTCTTGATGGCCATGCCCGTGGATGGAGAACAGCATGGAAGGCCATGGTGAGGTTGTTGTTTGCTGCTTGTGGTGTGCTGGCTGGAAATCAGGCTCCAGGCTTGAGACAGCGCAGGCACCTCAGATCTTCAACCTAAATAGCAGCAGGGAACCTGTTGGCTGGTTCCTCTCAGCACATACTTGAGCTAATTGCAAAACGTGAAGGATGACGAATGGCAGCAGAAAGCACACCTGACAGAAGGTTCAGGAAAAGGCAGTGCATGTTCAACTGAGCTTGGACACTCGCAAGCAAATACTGTTTTTCTTCCAGTCTACAAAGTGCAGCTACTGTCACAGGTGGTGCAGAACCCAAAATGTGAAACAATAAGAAACTTAAGTTAGGAGGTCTGAGTAGAGGAAAGAAATTCAGGAATATTTTTATTTCATTGGCTCTACTTGTGGATAAAATGCCAGCGAAGCCCTGGATTTCATGCAGTTGCAAACTTCGAAGCTATTGCTCTGTGCCTTCCAGTCAGAGGAACCTGAGCTTTGTAGTGATTCTCTGGTCAACACAGGAACAATCCCCTTAGCAGAAGGGTCACCTGTTTGCTGGCAGGGCAGGCTGGCCCCCTGGCATGAGGACAGAACACACAGCAGCACGGCATGCAAAGTGCCAGCCCAGCAATGGTCCTTGCTGTAGCAAGCTGTAGCCAGGAACCACCAGGGCCAGGAGACAACAGCCTGCACACCCCCATTTAAAACCACCTGATGATAAATCCTGCGGTTCTCTAATTGTTTTCCGACTCGGCAGCCTTCTTCCTCGCCAGCCCTAAGACTCCTGTTTCAGACTCTGAGCGTTACCATGGTGTTCAGGCCACCAAGGTCACCTCAGCAGCTCTATCAAAGCCCCTTGAACAATAAACTGCTGAAATCACTGTGTGTCCCTGTGACTCTAGCAAAAAGAGTGTCACAGTACTCCTTTGTCCCCAGCGCAGATGCTCTGAGGTGTCTAAGGGTTTCATGAGTCCAGTCTCAGACCACTTTCCCAATGATTTGTGCAAGCTGGAGGCAGAACTGTGCTCACCCTGACACCCCTTGTTGAACTCTCGTGCCTGTGGTGACACGAGGGACACAACACCCATGTTTTTCTCACACTTGCTCATCTCACAACCTTATGAGGGATATAGAATGGCAGGAATATCTTTTACAGCTGGGTTTTTTTACACCTCCAGATGTTTCACTTCCTCTTTTCCCTCCCACTTCCGGTGACAATGATGAGAGATTCATTCCTGGAACTGGGTTAAGATCTTTGCCTACCAGCTTGGGAATTACATTTTGGGGAATTGCTTTTAACTTGTCATTTCTCAACTCTAGCAGCTGCTGGTTACTTCCTTTTGCTTGATACCATGTCGGTAAGCTTGTTCTCCCCTAAAAGTACTCTGCTAAACTCCAGCCCACCCCTGCAGGGCCCTTTTGACGCACAGACAGGCTTCCATGACTGCCCAGTTTTGCATTTATCTCAAAATCCTCCAGCTTATTCATCTCCCAGTTGGATAAAATCTTTTTAGGGCTTCTTACAATCCTTCATAGCTCTGTCCTTTCATCAATTTCTTTCCTTCTTCTATTAACAAATAAAACCCTACACAGTATGATACCACCTGGATAAATCTCACCTCTTGCTCTGTCCTCTTGCTTCTCCAAACCATTAATATTTTCAGTCACACCCCTCCCAAGGCTAGTCCCTTGAGTCTTTCCCATTTAACCTCCCCCTGCTCCAAGGATCATTTATTCACTCCTACCCTTTGTATCCCGTTGCTTGAGCAGTTTTTGACCCACAACAGGATGCTGCCCCTTACCCCACAGATATTTATTTTCCTTAAGAGTCTCCTGTGAGGAACTCCACCAAAAAGCCTTTAGAAAAATCCAAGTAAATTATGTCCAGAAGTGCCCTTTATCCCATTTGCTGTATTAACTCTTTCTCAGGTTTTGGCAGGCTCAGAAGTCATAGATTTCTGTGTCTGCTGCGTTCATGCTCCTCCCCACATGCTTTCTGTTCAAATACCTGACCAGATTTTTGCACGGCTGGGATGCTCTGAGGTACTCACCCAGCACTGGATTGCTCAGAATCCTACGAAACCAAAGATCCACAGGACCCCAGAGTATGGTGCCATCTTAACACAAGGAGGGGTTTTTAAATAAGGGCAAAAACTGTGGAGCCAAGATGAATATTCTCACTTTAATTAGCCCAATCTTCCCTCTGGAAAGTGTATTGGGGAGAGAAAAACTACTCTTTTTATATTTTCAGATTTTGATTAAATTTCTGTATCTTTCATTCACTGTTTTTGTTTACTTTTAAAGTTTCTGGATTTTTAGAAACAATTTAGTAAATGTTCATGCTTTCATCCTGAGATCTTTTAGGCAATCATAAGCCTTTTTCAAATTAAAAAAAAAAAATCCTCCTTTCAACGTGAGATCCTCGGTTTATTCCCTGGCATCTCCACAAGGATGCTGCTCCTTATACCTGAGTGATGTTCAAACCTTCAGAAGGACCTCGACAGGCTGGAGGGATAGGTAGAGAAGAACAGCCTGAAGTTCAGCAAAGTTTAACTGTCTGAGGTTTAGTGCAGGTCCTGCACGTGGAGAGCAATAAGCCCATGCAGTCTGGGGGTTGCCCTACTGAGAAGCAGAGCTGTGGAGAGGGAGATGGGGGTCCTGGTGGACAAGAACCTGCCGCTGTGCTCCTGAGCCAGCAGTGCTCCCTGTGGGCCAGGAAGGCCAATGGTGCCCTGGGTTGCATTAGGATAAGTGTTGCCAGCAGGTCAGGGAGGTGATCCTGACCCTCTGCTGAGCCCTGCTGAGGTGTCACGTGGAGCACTGTGTCCAGTTCTCAGCTCCTCAGGACAGGAGAGACGTGGAGCTCTTGGAGCAGGTTCACAATTCCGTGGTATATGAGACATGGCCAAGATCTTTGTTTGAACATTATCTGTAAGTTTGGTGTTCAGCTTTTGGAAAGATGTTGAAAAATGAACGGTTGAAAAAAAGAGCTGTGAAAATGATGGGAGGCCCAGGAAAAATGAAAACTTGGAAATGCATGTGAAGAAATTTATTCTATTTAGCCTACCAGAGAGAAGGGTAAAAAGTAATTTGACCTATGGGTATCTATACAGGAAGATGGTATTTGATATTACAGTCCTCTTTAATTGAGCAGACAAAGCAAAATGAGATCCAATGGCTGGAAGCTGAAGATGGAAAAATTAAAGGTGGATACAAGGTGCAGCTTTTTTTTTTTTTAATAGGCTGAGCAATTAACCACTGGAGCAATTTCCAAGAATGGAAAAATTATCCATCACTCAAGGTTCTGAAGTCAAGACTGGATGGCTTTCTGAAATGCACATCCCATGTCAGTGCCCAGTCACGAGTGCCATGTGGGACTGCTGTAATTCCATGGATCAGGTCCTTCAGGAGGTCAAACCCAATTACCATAATTGCACTGTCTGCTTTAAATTCCCTGAATATCCACGGCCCTTTCTCCACCATGTTTTTAAGACATGACTACTAAGAGCTGCACATCAGAAACCTCTGTTTAGGTTGAAAATGTCCCTAAAGGAAAAATTGCCATGATGTCCTTTCCTTTCCCCTCTCTAGATGGTCTTTGGGAACACAGAGGCAGCACTGAACACCGTAACACCTTTCCTCACCACTTTTGTCTCGATGGTGCACATATGGAAGGGCTGCCTGAGGCTGGGCCCTCCCTGTCGATCCCCTTCCAGAGCTGGGCAGTGGATTCCCACCTGCCATTGTCTCTCAATCCTGGCATCCCCCAGCCAAGCTGTTCCCAAACCAGCCACCTTGTGTGTTACCCCACGGGGGCTTGTGTTTGTGAATTCCCTGCACCATGTTTGTTTTGCTGTGATGTTTGCCCCAGTACAAGCAAGCCACATCTGGCTGTTCCCTGGGATCACTGCCTGAAACTGGTCTCATTGTTTTCATGCATTTACCCTAAATTTCTGCCACTTCCACAACAACTTTATTGTTTCACACCTTGCATTAGGAAAGTGAGGTTCTTATGCGAACCCAAACCAGGACAGCCTGAAGGTTCTCTTACTCTTGCTGCCCATCTCTGGCAGCACAAAGAGCTGATACTAAGAGTGAGAACAGGAACCATGCATGCTTTTGAGCTCCTGCTTCCAGGAAATTCTCCTTGTTGTGTGTTTATAGAGCACCTCGCAGAGCTGGCCTGTGATGCAAGTTCCCCAGGGGCATGCTAAGAGGAGCCATTACTATCAATTATTGCAATTATTGCAATTATAATAATTATTATTCTGTCACTTAAATTTCAGCAATTAATTTTTCCAGAGTCTAGTTCAAGCCATTTTCTCTCTGCCAGATGCTGATCACAGCAAGAGCGAGGTGCAGCATCTGCTGCTGATCAGAATCTGGTTTAACTCATGAAACACCGCGGAGGCAGGTGCCTGGTAAAGTGCAGGCCTGGGTCTCTTTGATGGGCTCAGGGAGAGCCCATCAAAGCAGCTGAGTGTGTAGTGTGATCTTTATGCTGCAAACCAGGCATGACGTTAGTCTGGGTAGTGCAGGCTGGAATAGGACCACACTAAACTGGGCTATAAGGATTCTGAGCCAGGATGTTGTCAGATTAAGGGGGGTGGGTTATTCAAATTTAGGCAGCTGAAGGCTGTGCCTCTGAGCTATGGCAACTGTCTAGTAACCCACCAAAAGAGCCTGGACACTCCAAGAAGCAGTTCATCCCATCCTCGTAGGAGCACCTCCGACCAGTGTGTCACCTCACCCTCTGGAGACACCTCTTTTTCCCCACTGGTTTTAGTGAAGCCCAAAGTGTTTGTTTAGACCACACACCTACCTAAAGTGGGAGGAGAATTCTACCCTTCACGTTCTTAATTGTAGGTTTGATAAGAAACCTTGACACATGAGACGAATCCATCAATCCAGAGGTTTAGGAACCACCAATTCTAGGTAAGTGTAGCAAGCACAAAGCCAGAGGCAGTTTCCTCCCATCAACTGGTATCAAGTGACACTAATAACACACTGTTTTGGCAGAAACGAATACAGAATATACAGGTCACCTTCCTGAGCTACAGATCTGAGACCTAAAATTGGCATCAATTGGACAGGTCCATTGAGAAGTATTTAACTATTTTTTTTGTATCAGCTCAGAGCTGGCTTACACCATATTTAGAGTGTAATATTAACCTCACACGAGGTGCTCCTTCCTTGGGCATCACTGCTGCTCCTTGTAATAAGCATTCTTCTGCTGCAAACCCTGAGAAATTCCACATGCAGGCCGGCAAACTTGAAATGAAGGCAGGGAGCTGTACCTCAGGAGGCGGTCATTCTTGGAATGTTCACAATAGATATTCAGCTCACTGCTGTACGAAAGAGACTGAATGATATCTTTGAATCTTTCAGAAGCAAGACAGTAGGCAGGAACCAGAAGATTGCTGCTGGCTTCTTATTGATATCGCGTCCAATTCTGTGTTTCCGCCTTCCAAAAAGACCTTTAGTTAATTAGAAGAGGATAAGAAAACTGCTGCCATAATGACTTGATGCTGGGGAAGGTTGTCTTCTAGTGAGGAATTCACTTATGTTATTTATCCAAGGGAAAATTAAGAGGCAATTGGATCATGGCCTATGGGTCTGGGCATTGAAAAACAGTCTAGAGAAATAAATGGGACTTTGATTTGCTGGGAAAAGACAGCTGAAAATCCAGTGGGGCAGCAGAAATGCAGTCACACTGGGAAAAAAGTGCAAAAAGTGAGTGGATAACAAGGCTTGGCAGGGTTTCCCTTACTCATCTTAAAGTCAAGGTTGGAGATGTGCCGTGGTGCACACAAGTATTGTGTGAACAGCACAGAAATTGGTGGGGTGGAACTCTGCTCTCCTTACTTCTGTTTGGTGTTTTGGATTCTTTAATTCCCAGGGCTACAAACAGCTGCCTTTTCTCACTGATAACAGATAAAACGTCTTTTTCACACACAGTAGTATGAGTTAGGGTTGTAGCAAATAGTCTGGCATTTCAGGCATCAGGGACAATGTCTGTTCTTTAAAAGACACTATTTAACTTCACTTACGTGTTTGTTTGGATGTTTCTTGGTGATCCATGCGAAGATATTCAGAGAAAAAGTAAAATAAAATGGACCAGAAACCAG
This sequence comes from Aphelocoma coerulescens, assembly GCF_041296385.1. Classification (NCBI taxonomy): domain Eukaryota; kingdom Metazoa; phylum Chordata; class Aves; order Passeriformes; family Corvidae; genus Aphelocoma; species Aphelocoma coerulescens. The sequence goes on from NW_027184085.1 coordinate 9,292,872, forward strand.
ACATGAAACATTTTGCTTTCAATCTGTTTTCTTCAAATTAAGAAAATTAGAAAATAAAAGGCCAGATTCTGCAGGATCCACCAGCAAAGCCCATTTTTAATGCTATGCAAACTAGGGGAAGGCTTCTATTATTTCAGTAGTTTTTTTAGTGAGCTCTGCTTTAGTGATGGTGTTTCATAGTTCTCTAGCTGAAAAAAAAAAGGAAAGTAAGGATGATTTTTCCTTAGTTGATGACAGAGCTGCAGGAGGCTGCAGGCTGAAACCCAGGGCTGTGAGTGGGGCTCCTGGGGTGGGTCCAAGGCAAAGCCAGACCCTGACTCTGCTTCCACGTTTTTAAAAGGCTTCAGAACAGCAAGACTGGAGGTTTGTTACATGAAGGCAATTTGCTCAAGGTAAAAAAGTAACGATCAAAAAAGTAACGGAGAGGTGGGACAAATAAATTGTGCAAACAACTTCATGAGTGTGCTGTGTTCGACTGGGATAGAGTTAATATTTTCCACAGTAGCTACTGTGGGGCTGTGCTATGGATTTGGGCTGAAAACAGAGTTAATAACACAGGAAGGTTTTATTTATTGCTGAGCAGATCTTGCACAGAGTCAAGGACTTCTCTGCTTCTCACGCCACCCCACCAGTGAGGGGGCTGGAGGCTGGGAGGGGACACGGATGGGGCAGCTGACCCAAAGTGACCGCAAGGACATTCTGTACCATACGGCAACATGCTCAGTATATAAATCTGGAGGAAGAATCCAGGGGAAGGGGGAACATTTGGAGGAAGTTTTATTCCCAAGTAACCACGAGGCGTGATGGAGCCCTGCTTTCCGGGGGAGGGCTGAACATCTGCGGGCCCATGGAAATGGTGGTTGAATCCCTTGCTTGGTTTACTTATGAGGCTGTTTTATCTCAACCCATGAGTTTTCTCACTTTAACTCCTCTGATTCTCCACACCATCCCTACACAAGGGGAGTCAGCGAGTGGCTGCGTGGGGTCTAGCTGCTGTCTGGGGTTAAATCATGACAATGAGGAATAAGTAGCATTTCTTTAATCCAGCAAAGGATGGTACCAGTCAGAACCAGCAGCTAGAATTCAATTGAGGCAGACGAAATTCAATTCAGAAGGAAAGCACAGGTTTTTCACTGTGAGACCGATTAACTGCTGAAACAAACAATGAAGGAAGCAGTGGTTTCCAGCCCTGCTCGTAGATCGGGCTGACATGCCATATGCAGTCACAGATGGATCCAAAATGGGGTGAAACTGGGCTATGTGAAGTGAGGGAACATCTCCTGATGGTGGTAGTCAGGTGAAGCTCTGCTTTCCAAGTTATCAAGTTATCACTGGCCAGACGGGATGACCATGTGGCCCATCTGCAGTTTCAGACACAGACTGGACTTGTTAACTAGGAACATGCAGAGACCTTTCAGCAGGCTCTGCTCAGCTACAGTTGCATAATGAAGTCCTTTAAGGAGGAACTGTTTCTGTTTAATTCTCTAATAGGGCTTCGTTAATGCCTTTATAGACCAAAAGACAAAGAGTAACCCAATCAAAGGTTCCGGGTGAAGAGAAAACAGCAAAAAATGAAAACCAGAATTTACTACACACCAGGAATGTGTGAGCCCATTCCCTGCAATGAACAGAGATATAGTTTCTTCCTTGACTTACACGGACATTTAGTGCTGATTTGCATTTGAAAACATGTGCATAGAGAAGCAGAAGCCCACAGAGGTGTCAGCACTCCCAAGGATCAGTCCTGGCTGGGGTGGAGTACATCCAGCCTGTTTTGCAGAGTACAGGGCTGTGGGTGTGAGGGTCTGGGTCACTGATGGTGCATCTGGAGGATGGAGTCTGAGAGGGCAAAAGAAACTGCAGTGTGATGCCACAACAAGGACAAGATGCAGCTCTGGCCATGCTCTGAGGACCCAATTTCTTATACTTTGCACTCCTGCAGGATGAGCCTGAGGTGGATGGCTCCACAGTTGCAGGTGATCCAGGAGGAAATGCACATACAACTACTGAGCCACCCCTCCTTCTACGAGCCTAAAACAAGAGGTGGAAGGACCATGTGAATGATCCCAAATTCCCCTGCACTTCTCTTGCTGGAAGGCAAAGGGTCACAGAGAGAGTCACGGGTACATAGAGCCCTACAACCTCCATCTCCAACACCCCAGGAGAGGAACCCCTCCACTGTGCTTGTTCTTGACTCTCTTTCTTTACTGGCTGTGTCTGCTAGTGAGGAAGGGTGTCTGGCAGAGCCTGCAAAGAGAACCTTGCAGACAGTTTTCTCTGAGCTTATCTTCTCCTGGCAATCAGAGATGTACAGTCCCAGCTCTCTCCAAGACACACCATGGTCCCTATGTCTTGCCAGCCAACAAGGTCTGTTTCCTGGGAAAACAGACCTTTCTCTCACAGACAAAACCAAAGCAAAAATAAAATGCCCCCAATGGGAAATGTCTCCCTTGCAGTGAGATGTGGGACAAAATTTGCCACTGGAAAGGACCTCCTAGGCTGCTGCAGTCACTCATCCACAAGAGCCAAAGCCTCTAATCCCATTAAGAAACTTATCCTTCCTGATGGACAGAAAAGCTTTCTTCCATCAAACACCTATTCTGATGGAAATCTTTATACCAGAACTCTTTCTGTCTCACAAAGGGCCAGGGTGCAATCTAAGCCTTTGATGTTGTGTTTGCAGTATAATGAAAGGCATTAATTTGAATAGAATTATTGAAATGACATGTCTGTTTCTGCTATTAATAGAAAAGTCTTAAAACAATGAGCAGCAGAGATGGAGTCTATTGCAGTGAGCAGGAACAAAGGCAGAGCATTTTGCTCTGGTTGTATTACAGGAGCGGCCCCAGGTCTCTAATGTTCTGGGCTCTGCACACAGCAGAAAAACAAACCTTGCACGAGGCTATAAGAGTAAAACCTTCGGACCTGGGCTCTGTCTGCACATCTCTTACAGCTCAAAAGCTGCAGTGCATCAAAGAAAGCTGTGCAGAACAGATCCAAAACAAATCAGAGGTGATGGGTCTACATTTACCTGGGCAGCTCCTTGCCAGAGGGTGCTATGGCTGCTAAAAGTTTATCTGGGTCCAAGGTGAGACTGAATGAATTCACAAAAGAGATATCCAATAAGAATCAAGCCTATAATTCCCTAATATCTGTAGCATGGGAAGGATGCAGGAGGGGATGATCATACCTGCATGCCATGATATTATGCCGTCCTTACACTTGCACTTTTATGAGGATGCTGAGATATCTGGGCTTTAATCTGACTTAATAAAATTGTTCTGATAGTCTCGAGTTCTTCTGATCCCTGTATGTAAAGAAGTATTTGTATTTTTATATCTGTGCAGCATTGCATAATAAGCTGACAATCATAGACCTAGGTGGATTCCTTGGTGAAAAAATGAAAACCCCAAACAACCCTTCTGTTGGGGTTTTAGTTTAGTCCTAGTTTTTTTTTTTTTTTCTGTTAAAGGAATTTTTTCCCATAGCATGTTGCTAGGAGATAAATGGCCATACTTGAGAGGAGATAGCCATACTTAAGAAAGGACAAAAGGGCCCGTCCAGGCTTTTGTTTTCACCTGGCGGGCAGTTCAGTTCGCTCTCAGCGTCTGGAGAGAGAAGCCGCGGAGAGAGGAGCTGCTGGTTCCCGTTTTCGGCGTCTTTCCTTTCTGCTGGGAACAACACCGGGGATCCCAGGGCTGCTTTCCCTGCCCTGCTGGAGGCTGGGCTGCGGCCGCCCGCCCCGCTGCTGCTTCGAGCCTTCGCTACGCTGTAGCCGTGCTTACCCTGCCTGCCTGGAGCCCCGGGGGGTTCCCCTTTTGGATACATCTCGTCTGCCACCCGGGATTTGTGTTTGTGCCTGCCGCTCCAGCCTACCAGTCCAGCCTGCTGTTTCCGGGAACCGGGACCAGCTGCCCACCGGTTTGTGGAGCTCCTTTGTTCCATCCTTCCCCGGGATCCCAGGGCATCAGAGCAGCCGCGTGTTCCCCGAGCTCGCTCCGGAGCGCCCCCTGCAGCCGCGGGGGAACCATCGCACCTGCCCTGCTCACCGGGAGCCGCCAGCGATCCCTGCCGGCTGCGAGCGGAACTGCACCCGAGGGGAAATAGCCTGACAGCCGAGAAGGCTGGGACTGGGTTTGTGTTTGCTGTTACTGTCACAGTTGTTGCTGTTTTGTTTGACTAGTTATATATATACATCTATATATATATAGTAAAGAACTGTTATTCCTATTTCCCACATCTTTGCCTAAAGACCCTTGATTTCAAAATTATAATAACTCAGAGGGAAAGGGGTTATCTCTGCCACTCCAAGGGAGGCTCCTGCCTTCCTTAGCAGACACCTGTCTTTCAAACCGAGACAGATCTTGGCGCCCAACGTGGGGCCTGAGGGCATTAAGAGAGAGAGGTGAAAAAGGAATAACAGTTCCTGGATAACTTAATTTGGTGTGTGTGATATAGGAACCTTGGTAGGCAGCACTATGTGGTCTACTTTGCCCTGGTTCGGGTGGCATGTGGCCGTGGCTATATTCTTCCCCTTTGCAGCTCCCTACTTGAATATGGGTCCTCTCACTAAGGCTACCATTGCTGTTATCCAGCTCGTGCTGTGGGTCGAGAAGGTGAGGAATTCATGGGTTTTTAACTTCCTCCGGAATGTGGGCACGTGGATAAATGGCTATCACACACTGAGCGCATGTTTTTGGGGTTATGTTAACAATGGTACCTTCTGTGAGGAAATGACACCAGGGGAAGTTTTCCCCCAACCCCTCAACCAGTTCTTTGGACCCACCCCATCAATTTTTGAAGGGTTTAGATTCCTTCTGAATACTAACCACCTGCTGCTGGTAGGCCTACTCTATTTAGCATTCAAGGATAAATTGAGACTGGCTTGGATAACTACCCAGACACCAGCCCCAGAGACTAGAGATCCTGCCCCAGAGCCTGACCCTGCCCCAGAACCTGACATGGCCCCAGAGAGTAGAGTTCCTACCCCAGAGCCTGATCCTGCCCCGGAACCTGACACGGCCCCAGACACTAGAGATCCTACCCCAGAGCCTGATTCAGCCCCAGAGCCTGACACAGCCCCAGACACTAGAGACCCTGCCCCACAGCCTGATACCGCCCAACAGCCCACCTCAGAAATGGACTACCCGAAATGGGTGGGGGTACTGGCGAAAGGGATGCAGGAGATGTGCCAGGAGATGGGCCAGGTGCGCAAGGAGATGTGCCAGGAGATGGGCCAGGTGCGCAAGGAGATGTGCCAGGAGATGGGCCAGGTGCGCCAGGAGATATGCCAATTGCTAAGGGAATACACCTCCTCAGCTAGTGAAAAAACCTCTCCCTGCCCCAAAGAGGGTGAGTCCGACGGTGCAGCAGCGGAACCCACGGATGTTACAACCGCCCAGGTTTCAGCTGAACCCCAAGGACAAGTACAGCCAGCAGCAGTCGCCCCTGTGCAAAGGAGGAAGTGTAAGACCAAATCAGTACGACCAGTTAATGATGATGGGGAACCAGGGCCCTCACAACCAGCAGGGGAGCCAGAGCCAGAAATCATCATTGAGTCCCTGTCGTACGACAGTCTCCGTGGTATGCGAGACGACATTGTGCGAAGGGGGCGTGAGCCTTATACCACCTGGCTGCTTCGGGTTTGGGACCTCATGGGCACAAGTGTGCAACTGGATAGTGGTGAGGCAAGGTATCTGGGATCGTTGACCCAGGACCCAGGTGTGAACCAGATATTTGTGAGGGAGCCAGGACCCCTTTCTCTCTGGGACCGGCTCTTAATGAGTGTGAGAGAAAGGTTCATTCACAAAGAGAGAATGCAGGAGTACCATCATAGAATGCAGTGGAAGACACTTGAGGAAGGGATCCAACAGCTAAGAGAGGTGGCAGTATTAGAGGTACTCTTTGGGAGGGATGGACAGCACGGTAATGACCCCGATAAGGTCAGGTGCACAGGACAGATGATGTGGAACCTGGCAAGACTAGGGCCATCGCAATACACCACCTTCATTGCAACCATTGATGCTGACAATAACCGAGAAACAGTGGGCTCTGTTGCCAACAAGCTCAGGAATTATGACAGCATGGTCAATGGTCCACTGAAAGCTCATGTCTCTGCTGTGGTCCAGGACCTCAAAGAGGAGATGAAGGAGATGAGGAAGGAAATGAGGGAGGAGATGGAGGAGATGAGGAAGGTCAGTGTGGCACCAGTGCGAGTCACAGGCCCCCAGGTCAGAGCCCGTCGTCCCCCTGCGAGAGAGAGAGGGTACACCCCACGAGCTGAGCTCTGGTTTTTCCTGTGTGAGCATGGGGAAGACATGAGAAGGTGGGATGGGAAACCCACTTCTGTCCTGGCAGCGCGGGTGCGTGAACTCAAGGAGGGAGGCACTAACCGAGGGGGTTCCGCTAAGGTGAAAGTAGCCTCAGCCTCCCGTGACCGAGCTGCCAGGTATTACAGACAGGAGGATGATATGTCAGATCCCCTCGAAGGTACCTCTAGTATGTATGCCCAGGGAAAGAATGATAACCAGGGCTAGAGGGGCCCTGCCTCTAGCCAGGAAGAGGCACGGGAGAACCGGGTTTTCTGGACAGTGTGGATCCGATGGCCTGGCACATCAGAGCCACAAAAATATGATGCATTGGTTGATACTGGGGCACAGTGTACTTTAATGCCATCGGGACATGTGGGGGCAGAACCTGTATCCATTGCTGGGGTGACCGGGGGATCACAGCAGTTGACCCTTTTGGAAGCTGAGGTGAGCCTGACTGGGAAGGAGTGGCAAAAGCATCCGATTGTGACCGGCCCAGAGGCCCCGTGTATTCTGGGCATAGACTTCCTGCGGAATGGCTATTACAAAGACCCAAAGGGACTCAGGTGGGCGTTTGGGATTGCTGCTGTGGAGGCAGAGGGCATTAGGCAGTTGAACACCCTGTCTGGACTGTCTGAGAATCCTTCTGCAGTTGGGCTCCTGAAAGTGGAAGAGCAACGAGTGCCAATTGCCACCTCGACAGTGCACCGCCGGCAGTATCGGACAAATCGAGATGCTGTGATTCCCATCCACAAGATGATTCGTGAGCTGGAGAGCCAAGGGGTGGTCAGCAAGACCCACTCACCCTTCAACAGCCCCATTTGGCCTGTGCGCAAGTCTGATGGGGAATGGAGATTGACTGTGGACTATCGTGGCTTGAATGAAGTGACTCCACCGCTGAGCGCTGCTGTGCCCGACATGTTGGAGCTCCAGTATGAGCTGGAGTCCAAAGCAGCAAAGTGGTATGCCACCATTGACATTGCCAATGCATTTTTCTCCATTCCTCTGGCAGCAGAGTGCAGGCCCCAGTTTGCTTTCACCTGGAGGGGTGTGCAGTACACCTGGAACCGACTGCCCCAGGGGTGGAAGCACAGTCCCACCATCTGCCACGGACTGATCCAGGCTGCACTGGAAAAGGGTGAGGCCCCAGAACATCTGCAGTACATTGATGACATCATTGTGTGGGGGAACACCGCAACAGAAGTGTTTGAGAAAGGAGAGAGAATAATCCAAATTCTCCTAAAAGCTGGTTTCGCCATCAAGAAGAGCAAAGTCAAGGGGCCTGCCCGAGAGATCCAGTTCCTGGGAGTGAAGTGGCAAGATGGACGGCGTCAGATTCCCACTGAGGTCATCAATAAGATCACTGCGATGTCTCCACCAACCAACAAGAAGGAAACACAAGCTTTCCTAGGCGCCATAGGTTTCTGGAGGATGCACATTCCTGAGTACAGCCAGATTGTGAGCCCTCTCTACCTGGTTACCCGCAAGAAGAACGATTTCCACTGGGGCCCTGAACAGCAGCAAGCCTTTGCCCAGATCAAGCAGGAAATCGCTCACGCCGTAGCCCTTGGCCCAGTCAGGACAGGACCAGAGGTGAAGAACGTGCTCTACTCTGCAGCCGGGAACAATGGTCTGTCCTGGAGCCTCTGGCAGAAGGTGCCTGGTGAGACTCGGGGCCGACCGCTGGGATTCTGGAGCCGAAGCTACAGAGGGTCTGAAGCCAACTACACTCCCACGGAGAAAGAAATCTTGGCAGCTTATGAAGGAGTCCAAGCTGCCTCAGAGGTAATTGGAACTGAGGCACAACTCCTCCTGGCACCCCGACTACCGGTGCTGGGGTGGATGTTCAAAGGAAAGGTTCCCTCCACGCATCACGCCACCGATGCTACTTGGAGCAAATGGATCGCCCTCATCACGCAGCGCGCCCGAATTGGAAACCCAAGTCGCCCTGGGATCTTGGAAATAATTACGAACTGGCCAGAAGGTGAGACTTTTGGGTTATCTTCTGAAGAAGAAGAGGAGCAGGTGACGCGTGCCGAAGAAGCCCCACCGTATAACGAGCTACCAGAGAGTGAAAAACAATATGCCCTCTTCACTGATGGTTCCTGCCGAATTGTAGGCGCTAGCCGGAAATGGAAAGCCGCTGTATGGAGCCCCACACGACAAGTTGCACAGGCTACGGAAGGAGAAGGTGGATCGAGCCAATTTGCTGAACTCAAAGCCGTTCAATTAGCTCTGGACATTGCTGAAAGAGAGAAGTGGCCAAAGCTCTACCTTTACACTGATTCATGGATGGTAGCCAATGCTCTGTGGGGTTGGCTGGAAAGGTGGAATAAGGCAAAATGGCAGCGCAGAGGAAAACCAATCTGGGCTGCTGAGGAGTGGAAAGACATTGCCGCTCGAGTAGAGAAGCTATCTGTGAAGGTCCGTCATGTAGATGCTCACATTCCCAAGAGCCGGGCTAATGAAGAACATCGTAATAACAAGCAGGTAGATCAGGCTGCGAAAATAGAGGTGTCCCAGATAGACCTGGATTGGCAACATAAAGGAGAGTTGTTCCTAGCTCGATGGGCCCATGATGCCTCAGGCCATCAGGGCAGAGATGCCACCTATAAGTGGGCACGAGACCGAGGGGTGGATCTGACCATGGACAGTATCTCCCAGGTCATCCATGACTGTGAGACATGCGCTGCGATCAAGCAGGCCAAGCGGGTGAAGCCCCTGTGGTATGGTGGGCGGTGGTCCAAATATAAGTATGGGGAGGCCTGGCAGGTTGATTACATCACACTGCCTCAAACCCGCCAAGGCAAGCGCCATGTGCTCACAATGGTAGAAGCCACCACAGGATGGCTGGAGACCTACCCTGTGCCTCACGCTACTGCCCGGAACACCATCCTGGGCCTTGAAAAGCAAGTCCTTTGGAGGCATGGTACCCCTGAGAGGATTGAATCTGACAATGGGACTCACTTCAAGAACAGCCTTATAAACACCTGGGCTAGAGAACATGGCATTGAGTGGGTGTACCACATCCCTTACCATGCACCAGCAGCTGGGAAGGTTGAGCGGTGTAATGGACTGCTTAAAATCACCTTGAAGGCACTGGGTGGGGGGAGTTTCAAAAACTGGGAGGTGCATTTAGCAAAAGCCACCTGGTTAGTTAACACCCGAGGCTCCACCAGCCGAGCCGGCCCTGCCCAATCCGAACCCCTACAAACAACAGATGGGGATAAGGTTCCAGTGGTGCACATGAGAGGTATGCTTGGAAAAACTGTTTGGGTAAAGTCTGCCTTGAGCAAAGACAAACCCATCCGTGGGGTTGTTTTTGCTCAGGGACCAGGTTGTACCTGGTGGGTGATGCAAAGGGATGGAGAGACCCGATGCATACCTCAAGGGGACCTTGTTTTAGGGTGAACTACCCATGGCTCTGTACTTGTATCAGTATCAGCATGTACATATGTATATAACTTAGGTGATGCTTGTATTTATATGGTTAAAAAGTTAAGTTTCATGTAACATGTTAGTATGGAAAAAATTCGGGGTGGATAATGTTGGGGTTTTAGTTTAGTCCTAGTTTTTTTTTTTTTTTTCTGTTAAAGGAATTTTTTCCCATAGCATGTTGCTAGGAGATAAATGGCCATACTTGAGAGGAGATAGCCATACTTAAGAAAGGACAAAAGGGCCCGTCCAGGCTTTTGTTTTCACCTGGCGGGCAGTTCAGTTCGCTCTCAGCGTCTGGAGAGAGAAGCCGCGGAGAGAGGAGCTGCTGGTTCCCGTTTTCGGCGTCTTTCCTTTCTGCTGGGAACAACACCGGGGATCCCAGGGCTGCTTTCCCTGCCCTGCTGGAGGCTGGGCTGCGGCCGCCCGCCCCGCTGCTGCTTCGAGCCTTCGCTACGCTGTAGCCGTGCTTACCCTGCCTGCCTGGAGCCCCGGGGGGTTCCCCTTTTGGATACATCTCGTCTGCCACCCGGGATTTGTGTTTGTGCCTGCCGCTCCAGCCTACCAGTCCAGCCTGCTGTTTCCGGGAACCGGGACCAGCTGCCCACCGGTTTGTGGAGCTCCTTTGTTCCATCCTTCCCCGGGATCCCAGGGCATCAGAGCAGCCGCGTGTTCCCCGAGCTCGCTCCGGAGCGCCCCCTGCAGCCGCGGGGGAACCATCGCACCTGCCCTGCTCACCGGGAGCCGCCAGCGATCCCTGCCGGCTGCGAGCGGAACTGCACCCGAGGGGAAATAGCCTGACAGCCGAGAAGGCTGGGACTGGGTTTGTGTTTGCTGTTACTGTCACAGTTGTTGCTGTTTTGTTTGACTAGTTATATATATACATCTATATATATATAGTAAAGAACTGTTATTCCTATTTCCCACATCTTTGCCTAAAGACCCTTGATTTCAAAATTATAATAACTCAGAGGGAAAGGGGTTATCTCTGCCACTCCAAGGGAGGCTCCTGCCTTCCTTAGCAGACACCTGTCTTTCAAACCGAGACACCTTCCAAGGGGCTTGAGCTTCTAATGAATTGTCTCTTTGTCTTTCCTGCTTGCTTTCCAGGAACAGGCTGGCGAAGTGACTCGGGGATCACTGCTCCTGTGCTGTATTCTGGGAGCAGAGCTGGCAGAGCGAGACAAGGCACCTCATGGGCACTGGTTCCACAAGGAGCTCACAGCGGGAAACATCTTAAGGAAAGCTATCTGTGTGGGGTGAATGAGATAGTTCCTCTGTGGTCCAGGAGACTGAGAGTCTCTGGGGAAAGATGGCAGAAACATGTTCTTGTCATAGTGTGACACAGAGCCCAGCAGTTCAAGAACCCTCTACAAGAAACTACTTAGTGCTGGATGCTAGAAATTCACCAGCATCCTCAGCAGCTGTTTCCATGAGGGAAAGAACACAGGGAAGGATGTGAGTTTATTCTTTGCCTTGACAGGGGCTTTCTGTATTTTCCTGGCTCAGATAACCTCTTCAGCTGTATCCACTAACTTTACCTCCAGAGCTGGTTTGATGGGCACAAGGTGATGCAAGTCCCAGACACAGCTTTGGAAGGGGCTAAGAGCACACCTGGGCAGCATGGACATCAGCTGCAGGAGGGCTCTGGAGAAAACCTGTGTGCTCTGGGATGCATTCCCAGCGTTTCCTTCTGGCCTTCACCATGCATGGAGCAAGAAGGCTTGCCTTGCACAGCTGCTCTGAAACCTTGGCACAGCTTTGCCTTCTTCCCAAGAAACCAACACCATGGCCAGTGACATCCTCCCTCCTTCAGGTTCTCTGTGGTCCACCATTGCACTGTTGGGATTTGGAAACCTGCAGGGCTTTGAGAGAAAGTGATCAAGGCTGGACAAGGCCCAGGGTACAAACAGAAAGAGAAACCAGCCGTGGGTTTGCAGAGCAGAGGAGCAAGGGACAGGAATGGGAGGCCAGTTAAAATTAAAGGTGTGAAATGGGGAAGACCAGAAGAAGCTGAGAACAGGAGGCAGCATCACAACTTCTGATCTTTGCTGCTCTGATTTTAATTACCTGGTAAAGCCTCCTGTACACATTCCCACCCCTTCCATTCAGGACGCTGGTGTTTCTTTCCTGTTAGTCACCACAGATTAAGCCAGCGCTACATTTTTCCTTCCCCAGACTGGGAGAACAAGGCTGAAGATTTGCATCTTCAAAAGGGCACGGGCAGCTTGGCAGACAGCGCCGTTGTGTGTTGCTCCCACTGTGTGTGTGCTGCATCGAGGAGCCTGCTCTGTGTCAGTGCCACCGAGCTTTCTGCAGGAGCCAGCCCCACCGGGCAGCCGTGCTCTGTGAGCTAACACAGGCCTCTGCTCCATCTGGAAGGATGCTGGATCTGTCTGTAGCCCAGGAGTCTGAAGACTGGAGGCTACTGTGCAGTACTTATGGCTTGTAATGCAGCTTGTAATGCTGCATTTCTTCTCTGCTGCAGTAACACAGACCAGGCCCACGACTTGAAAACCTTGAGCTGCTATCACAGCTGCATCCCTAATATGTTTGCATGCTGCTGCAGAGTGATGCTGGATAGATTATCCTGTAATGTGAGTAACTAAGGGCATGTCTGTATGTATTGAAGAGCATAAAACAGTCTTATGTGTGCAGGAGGGTCCACTGCGAAGCTGGAAGCAGGAGACCTATGTTGCATCTTCTTCAAGGATGCAGTCCCAGCCTTTGGAATGAGCCCTGCCACATGGTCCTTGGGACCTCCTGTGTGCAAGGCTTCATCCCCAAGGCACCCTGTAACAGAGCTGCCCCAGAATGCTTTTTTTTAAATGTTTTATTTAATTCATCCCCAAGCTGCTGCACTATACCCTGTCTCAAAAACTGCCTCTGAAGCACAGCGGTGCAGCACTTTTCTGGGGGATGTGTGGGCTGATGTAGAACAGATACAGAAGCTTACTGTATCTGAAGAACTTGCAAGCTGTAAACTTTTCCCTGCTTATTATCTGGGCTGATCAGCTGCTGGGTTTTCACACACACTTCCAGAAGCCTGGTCTCCCAGGAACACTGGCAGAGAGGACTGGAAACCAGTGGAAAATGGCAAAGCCAATGAAGCTTTCAGTGGTGTCAAACTGAGCATCTACAGCTAAATATGATACCAATGATGCATTCAGAAGGTTACCTCTTAGGATAAAAGGGAGTTGCAACAAACAGATTTCTCCTTTGTCCTTCTTTCCTGTTCTTATTTTTCGCTGAAACTTGTCATTGTTGAGGACATGGCAAGACCTGCAGCACAGGGAGGAGCAGCAAACACCACATAAAGCCTGGGACAGGACCAGCAGCAGACAAAGGGCCATACTGTAACCCAGGCAGAGATTCATTAGAGTCTGGCAATTCTGCAGGGTATTAATTGCTGCTGCACCAGTCTGGTGCACTGGCACCTCAGGGCTGGCACCACTGTGGCCTCACAGCAGCCCCTGCTCCACCTCTCCTTGGCATTGCTCACTGCCTTGCTCCTGTCTGTCCTTTGGCAAACCTGGCCTGCACATTTGGAAACGATGAGATAAAGCTCACAAAATGAAGAGGTTTTGAGCAGGTGCTGGATCTATTGATTCGTCTGCTGGCCTTTCAATTGCTGGGGGTCACTTCTCCAAGTTCAGCCACGAAATAACAAGGACTATAAATAAAACAAACAGGCTGAGATTTTTCACAAGCCTCTGGTCACTAGCAACTTCTAGAAGACAAAGTACCACGTAGTACAGAAGTCCTCAGGATGTACAACCAAAGCTGTCAGGCTGCAGTCCATGAACACTTCTCTTACCAGCCATAGGGGTGAACACCCCTCTCACCACCTCCTCTGCCCCCAGCAGCTCTTTCTCCCCTCTCTGCACCACTTCTGTAAGCAGATGATGAACTCTAGGTGATCTGGCTTAAACATAGGTGTGTGTACATATTTCCATGTTTAATATATGTATCTATACAGATGTCTTTCCTTCTGTCAGTTCACTGACTGGGGTTGTCGTGTCGCTTCAGAAAAAGGGGATGCTTTCCCATCATTACCACCATTTGCCATGAACAACCACTGTGAGCTGCCTAGCCTGCCCTTAAATAATTTTAGCAGCAAGTCCTCTGACATCTTCCTATGGAGGGAGTTTGATAGCCAAAATCAGCTCTTCCTGAGAGCGCTCCTCTCCAGTCGTCAGCATAAATTTCCTTTTCCCTCTGTTTTGTGTGAAAGAGCTGTGCTACAATGAGTGTTTTATTTTTTTCAGGATCATTGACTCATAGGATCGTTTAGGTTGGAAAAGACCTTCAAGATCATCAAGTTCAACTGTTAACCCACTACTGCTGTGTTCGCCCCTAAACCATGAGTGTAAGCACAGCAGATCTTCTAGATAAACCCTCCTGGAGTCCAATGCAGCAGCTGCTGTGCAAAATCCACTCATTGCAGGGGCAGAGGCTGAAGAGGGGGAATGCAGGGTGGGCTTCCCAGAGGGCAGCTGAGCTGAGGGAGAAGGCTCTGCATGGTGTGGGAGTGACCTGGCAACCCAAGGGTTTGTGTGAACAGAGTCAAGATGAATGGATGCACGGAGACACAGCTGTGGCAGGGCTGAGCAGTGATGATGATGGCAAGAGTTTCATGCCAGGAAGTGGGGGACTACCAAGGGGTGCTGAAGGTCATTTACGCTTCCTTCTCTATGGCCCAAAGTGTTACTAAGGGACAGGTGTGAGTGAACATTTTTTCTGAGGATCCTGGCGTGTCATGCTCTTGTTCCTGCTGCTCCCTGGTCCCTTGTACGCATTGATTCCATCAGGCTGAGCTCCCAGAGCAGACTGCTCTGGGTTGCCAAGGCACCTTGTGTCAGCTGAGCCAGGTAACTCCAGGTGCTGCAGACAGAGTTAAGGGTGCTGAATCAGAAGAAGCTGTCCAGCTGCAAGTGAGGGGGTTAAAAACCTCAGCCGAGAGCTGCTCTCTCCTGCCTGCTGGCACTGACAGACCACCCTGTCAAAGCCACCCCACGACAGAAGTGCCACTGCTGTAGGGGGAGAGCAAAGCTGGGTCAGTACACTGCGAGCTGTGCATGCCCCTGCTTGGCATTTTACTTTTACCTGAGGCTCCATCTCCCTTCTGCAAAATGGGAGTTTGCAGCTGAACTTCCTTCTCCCCAGCCTTTGGAAGCTCAGTGCTCTCTATGCGGTACATGGATAACCAGGGGTCCTGCTTTTAGCACGGCTGAGTCTCCTGCTACTCACATCGGGTGGAGGCAGCTGGGTGGATTCTCCCTTGCCTTGTAAGGTGTGAGCATCACCACCACACCACAGGACCTTTCTGCCAACAGGAATGTTAGAAGGATTTCCTCTCCTCCACCTGGTGCCCACTGCAATATCCCAAAAGCTTCTTGCTCTTCACATGCCCTCTCTCCTGCTGAGTGGGTTGAAGCTGGTCTGTCTGCTCCAAAATGCAGAGGGGAGGCACAGCAGCCCCCCTGCACATCTGCAGAGAGACAGTGCTGGAGCAGATGCCTGTCCCTGAGGACACTGGGCAAGGAGAGCTTGTTGTGCCTCATCCCCTGGGAGCCAGTGTCCTCTGTGGGGGTTAAACTTGGCAGGCAAGGTACAAGGACAATTCAGAAAGGCAGGTGGTAAAATGTAATTTCAGCTCCCATGCAGGCAAGAAAAGAGAAAAAATAGCAACTGAGAAGACTGAATTATTTGCTAGTTTGGAATGCTTAATTTTTCTTCTTCTCTAGAGCCTTTGCATAATCTTTTTTTTTTTTTTTTTTTTTTTTTTTTTTTTTTTTTTGGTGCATGCAGGATTTTTTGTTTTGTTTTCGTTTGGGTTTTTTTGCTTGCGATTTTTTTCTCTTTTTTTTATGAAACCCTTTTTTGTCTGTGCTACCTTGGCAGCCTCTGTTTGAGCACCAGCAAATTATTCTGTGTTTACTGCCATCAGAAGATGCCAGCTCTTGGGAGCCTCATAATGCAATTGCAGCCAAAGCCTTGGAAAAGGGGAGAAGCTGGGGACAGGGACGTCACTGAGCTGGCTGGTGCCACCATCCCCACAGAGCAAAATTTCTGCACCCAATCCATCAGCCTGTGTGTGCCCACAGCCTATCTCACCCCTGCAGGGCCACGGTGGGTCCCTCTGGCTTTTCAGCCCGTGGCTGTGGGTTCAGGCAGGGGATGGTGCCCAGTGTGGCGTGGGTGGAGGTGTTGCTGAGCAGAGCCAAACCTTGCTTTTCCTTGGCCTATTCAGCATTTCTCTTGATCAGAAAGTACTAAAGCTCAGAAACTCAGTGGAGGCTCTGCCAGGGTGTTTCAGCTGGTTATTGAGATCCCTTGCTAAGCCCCTTCGGCACATCGTCAGGCTGACAAACACAAGCATTGCTGAAAAAAAATGGAGACATTTCATTTAAAAATTGTGCTGAAACCCAGCTTTCAGCCTTCTCTGCAAGAAAATGTGATTAAACATCTCCTCTTTAGCTTGAAAACACTTGCCAAGTTTAATCTGAAAATTCATTACACCCTCTCTCCACATACGTTTTCCAACGAATGCACTATTTATCTCCACCCTATTAAAATATATATAAATAACCATCTCTTGCTGTAACACAAGACTGTGGGCTCATGTATGGGTTCAGAGCCAGACTTGCTATGAGCCCCTTCCTTCTCCTACGTATCCATAACTGTGCCGGAAATCTCTGGATGATGGGCTTCCAAGCATGTCTTGGGGAAGGGAGAGGCCATTTCCAAAGGGAAAACTGAGTTAAATAATTTTTAAAAACCCAGAAAACCCAAGAAACCCCAAACCGACACAAACAAACCAGGAAAACAAACCAAGCCAAAAAAACTCTCGGAACTAAAAATGAGCAACCTTCTAGCTCACCGGTTGCCTTGGAGCACCAGGGAAGTGATCCTTGATGGCTAGCACAGAGCTATCCAAGTGCTTCAAGTCCTGATCTCCCCAACCAACCCCCCTCCTAACGGGGAATATTTATTCTGTGTTGACAGAAGTGTGCTCCAGGGTGGGAGCTAATATTAATTATATGACAAACACATCCTTGGGCAGTGATTTGCATGCGGCCTTACATCAAACAACTCAAGGTCCTATAAAAGAGGAGTGGAGTCTGCTCCTGCTCCCTGCTGCATACTGAATGAATCCAGACACGATACTTGATTGCTGTGACCTTCAGGAAGGTCTGAACCTGTTTCCAGCCCTAGTGCGCCCACGCAGGTGACTGGCACAGACCTGGAGCCCATCCTGGTGGGGCTCATTTCAAATAGTTTGGAGAACCTCTTGTGAAATACAGGATGTGCAAAGGCACAGGGTGCCACGAGCTGGGGTCTGCCTCCTTAAACCAGCATTGTATTTACAGCTTTATCATCTGCAGAGAACAGCTGGTGCCTCATCCCGCTGCATACTCTGCAGTGTGACTCTCTAACTTGCAGTCTGATTTATGGAGCATGCCTTGCTTTACACAGTAAAATTTATAAATGGCACAAAAAAAAAAAAGAAAAAGAAGAAAAAAAAAAAAAGGAAAATAAAAAGAAAAAAAAAGGAAAATAAAAAAAGAAAGAAGAAAAGCCTCTTTACTTCATGCTCCACCATCTGAACTGACATGTAAAAGGGCAGATGGGAAAATACCTGCTGAGAATGAAGGAAGATCTACTAAGCAGAGATCTATCTCCACTCCCCATGAGGTTATCAATGCTGTGGTGATTTTAGTATGAAAATAACATATTGTCAGAGCCAGGTGCCAGCAGAGGAATAGCCCAGCTATACAGAGCCTCATAAGAAAACAAATCTGGGGTGTTTGGAGTGGCCCAGCCAAGCGATATCTGATTCCAGAACTGTCTCTTATTTTGCTTATCCATTTCATTAGCCGTGGTTGCCTTTCACTGCCAGCAGACACGGAAACAGCACCGTGAAATCCTCTGGCTCAAGGGGATAGGTTTGGAGATGTTTGGGAAATCTTATGATTTTTCCCTCCATCAAAAAAAAAAAAAAAATCTGATTTCTCAATACCAAAACTTGCCTTAGGGAATTGTTGGGATTGATGGATTTCCCAACTCTAAAAGTAATTGCTCCCAATACCTTTTGGAATTGTAATACTAAGGGTCTCTGACTTCTTTCAGTGCTTACTTAGAAATGCAACCCCAGGGTAACAGAAATGTTTGAGGCGAGTGCAGAGCAGTCAACAATGACAGTAGTGAAATATTTTGACCATGCCAAACCAGTCTTGAAGGCTTATTATTCCAGTTCTAGCCCAATCTGGAATAGATATTTTGTTAGTTTTCTTTCCCCCAACACTTATATTTTTTTTTTTTTTTTAATGTTCACAGCATGGGAAAACAGCTCTGGGCCAGGCTCCTGTTCTGCCAGCATCCTATCATCTGTGTGGGGACTGCATGGATGTGGTACCAGTAGGAAACTGTTGGGAACAAAGGACAGAGGTACATAGAGTGTTCTTGTCAGAGTGGAGCTTCCCATGCCCTAACTGCATGAAACTTGGGAAAATACTTACTGAAGCAGGGAAGAGGGAAAATTTATCTATGCATTGAATTGAGTGTTTCCTCTGAGTTGTCCAGCACTGGGCTGAACCTTAATGACTTGACAGTAGGAATAAACCACTTGTGTGGAGTTTCTGAGGGGAATTCCTTTCAAATACCCATCACCCGGAAAGGAGAGCTCAGTGACTTCTCATACTCCCATTTCCCCTAAACGCTTTGCTTACAAAATTAATACCTGCTGGTCTTTTGTTTTGCTTTGAATTTTCCCTGAGCGCCTCCTCCCATCAGTTGGGATCCACGACCTGCATCCTCATTCCAGTGGAACAGTTCTTTTTCTCTGGGAAAGTGAACAGCTCTTATTAGTGCTCTGCCCTGCCTCTCCACTAGGATATGGTCCTGACAATGCTGGGAACACTGCAGGGTGGGATTCAAGGTGAGCCTTAGCTGCAGCTGATGAGAGCCTCCCCAGGAAAGAAACTTGTCCAGGCATAAGGATCACACACCTCACCCAGTAAGAGCAGAAACAGCCTCAGAAACAGCCCTCAGGACATGGGGTCTTTATCTTTTCCTTGCTGATGTAAAAAAGCCCAAGTTATATTGGAATCTCATTTCCTGGTGATCCTGAGAGAGGGTGCACCAAGGATGGAAACAATTTTAGGCAGGCTGCAGATTAAAAAAGAGGGAAATGAGGGGAAGATGTTGCCTGATGGTATGAAGACTCTGGAAATCCCAGTATCAGGTTATGAAGTAGAAAAAGGAAGTTGAAATGCAGAGAACAGAAAGGGAAAAGTCTCAGAATGAAAGAGAACAGCAGCTGCCAATAGTGTGGCTTTGATGGAGAGGGGATACACACAGCTGCCAAGGGCTTTTTTTCAGCTTCATGTGTGAAAATTCATGTGAATTATTTAATGAGCAGATTTACATATTTTCAAATAAATTGCAGTTTGTCCTGACATTGCTTCTCATTCTGTTTCTGTTGACAGAAGCTGTGCTAATCATGGAGCTCTTTTTCTGTAAGGTTTTATATGAGGTGCCACTGAGACACTGTTGCTCCTTCCAGGAACACATCAGGAGGGGGAAAGGCCTGTGGACAGGATGAGATTTCTCTTAGGACACACACCAAAACCCCATTTCCCGGTGAGAACACAATCCTTATAGGATTCCATGCTATGCTTCACATAGGGTGGGAGGAAGCTGAAGGAGGATTTGCAATGGTGTGAGGACCAGAGGAGTTAAAAGCAAAGGGACAAGTCAAGAGCCTTTATCCTCTGCAGAAGAGCAGGTAAAACAAATAATTGTGCTGTATTAATAAAGCCTGGGGATGGCTTTCTATAAATATGCCTGGGGAGTAAGCACACAGGGGTAGGAGAGCTGTTTCAGCCAAAGGATAGTGCTGGCATGAGAACAAATGTATATAAACTGGCCATGAATAAACCAGGCTGGAAATTAGTTGAGGGCTTAGAACCATTAGAGCAATTGGGTTTGGGGCAGCCACCCAGTAGGAGCCATGGACACAGAAATCCAAATAGCTTTTAAGAGAGAGCACACTCCAGCTCTGAAAGGACGTTGTGATGTGTTGCTGCAACAGCAGGGGTTGGATTTGGCAAGTCTGGGAGTCCCTGCCAGCCCCACGTTCTTGTGTTTCAAGTGTTTGAGAGGTTTGACTTCTTTTTTTTTTGTAGATAAATATGTCTTTGTGAGCAAAAGCAAATAAACTGCTGGTGGAAAAAATTTATTTGAACATTTTTCAAGGTATTTTAAGGCAGAAGGAGTTGAAAACAAAAGTTGAAAAGCCAGCTCTCACCTCTCTACCAGAGCTATGACAGCCTGGGGTATCCTTTCCAGATAGTAAAGCTGAAAAATAAGGGTATGTGGAAATGTTACTGACCTGTGGGCTCAAAGAGGGCATGGGGATGGGGTATCCTGGAGACAGTGACCACTGAATTCCAGAGGGGTTCCCCAGTCTTAGGCAGGAAAATTGTCCCACCAGGCTTTGCTCAGTGATGGAAATGATTGACTTGAGTTTCTGAAACAAGTTTCTTCTCATCAGTGCCTTGAGAAGCCCCTGGCTCATGTCCCAAACCAGCAGTGTATTTTCTGTCCTGCTCAAGCCCATGTTTTCATTTGGTAGGTCCCACTAAGATGTGTCAATATCATGCAGTGTGTGGATGAACAGCCCCGTGCACCAGTGTATGTCAGGGACCACCCAGCTGGAAAGCAGCTCAGCAGCAAAGTCCCTGGAAGGCCTGGTGGGCATAAGTTGACCATGAGCCACCAATGTGCCCTTGCAACAAAAAAGACCAAGAGGATCCTGAGCTGCACCAGCCATGGCATTGCCAGCAGTCAAGGGAACTGATCCCTGCCCTCTGCTCAGCCCTGGTGAGGCCACAGATGCAGCATCGTGGCAGTTCTTGGCTCCTCACTGTGGGAGAGATGTGGATGTATTGGAGAGTGTCCAGTGAAGGATTGACAAAGAGGCTGGATCATGTCTCCTGTGAGGAAAGGCTGGGGGAGCTGGGACAGTTCAGCCTGGAGAGCACTGAGAGGGGATCTCATCGATGTACGGAAATACCGGAAGGGAGGGTGAAAGAGAACAGAGCCAGGCTCTTTCCAGCGGTACCCAGTGACGGGAACAGAGGCAAGGAGCACAAACTGGGACACAGAAGGCTCCTCCTGAACATCAAGGAACACTTTGTTACTGTGAGGGTGACCAAGTACTGCAACAGGTTGAGTCTCCACCCTCAGATATTCAAAAGACATCTGGACACAGGCAGCCTGCTC
The DNA here is from genome assembly GCF_041296385.1 of Aphelocoma coerulescens. Classification (NCBI taxonomy): domain Eukaryota; kingdom Metazoa; phylum Chordata; class Aves; order Passeriformes; family Corvidae; genus Aphelocoma; species Aphelocoma coerulescens. The sequence continues at coordinate 9,313,904 of NW_027184085.1, forward strand.
TATGTGGTCTTGCTTGGACAGAGGGCTTGGATAAAATGACCTCCAGAGGTCCCTGTCAGTCTTATCTAGCCTGTGATTCTGTGAGTTCCACAGGAAAATGATGTTCTGTTTCAAAAGATCTATTTTATCTACAATCTGCCATCTACAGTTTTCATTTGAAGCCTCCTAACTCCATTGTAAGGAACAGAAAACAACTGGCTTCTCTCCATCCCTTCCTTCCCTCTCACAATCTTGCAGACCTTTCTCATGCTTTGGTTATCAGTTTGTCAAATCTTAGCCTCAGCTTATTTGGTTCCTCCTCACACAGCTGCAGTTCTATTGCTTCGCTTGCTATTTTTGCCTTTTTCCAAACCTTTCCCAAAACAGCTCACTCTGGGGAGCATCGTGACACTGGAAAGTCCCAGGTCACAAACAGCAGGAGACACATACAACCAATTTATAGGCCTCACCCATATACAGAAGATGAAATTGAGGTCTCGGCAACCAGACAGAAACAGTATTGACTGGGAAGCTGATGGATCAACAGACAGCTTTGGGATGCTGTGTCTACTTGTTTGCACCAGCAGGATCACTCAATTGAAGGAGCTCCAGATGGACCTCCTAAACTAGTCCTAGAGCTGTGTCTGCTCACCTGTGCAATATGGCCAAACCCCATTAAACTCTGGGGCCAGAGTGGAACCTGTCCAAACTCACCCCTAAAGGACTCTGAGTATGATATAGTTGGGGTTCAAAAGTCATCCCTCTCCTTGAAGTGAGAGGGGTGGAATCTGTTACTAAGGGTTTCCATGGCTTGCCTACACATCTCCTACTCTCCTTCAATCAGTGAAGCTCTCTTTGTTTGGATCCATCATTTTCTGGCATATGAATGGAGAAACAGCAATTGCCAGAGGTGTTCATGCACTGCAATTTAGCTCTGGGTTGCTGGGCAGCAGTTTAAACTACTGTAATTTCAGGAGACCCATAGAGGGACCCTTCTCTAATTGAGCCTTTTTGCTTCAGTCAGTCAGAGATTCTGAATGAGGACAATGAGTCACTATAGAAAACATCAATACAAGAAGTCACTGGGAAGGAACAGGACTGAGTTCAAACTGCCCACAAACTTCCTGCAAATTTCAGCTCAACAGCAGCATTTCATAAAATCAACCTCCTCTAAAATATTTTTTGAGAGTCGCTGTTTTGTTTTGTTTTTTAAGAAAAAGAACAAATGTAAGGATCCGCACAAGAAAATGAGCAATAGCAATCCTGTTCTCTTACTTGCAAAGTATTTTCTGGTTGAGAATTGAGACATGGGACTGGAAGTCAAAGATGATCAAGTCATGGCTCCTCACCTGGACTTCTGGTCAGAGCAGCCCATGTGGGAGCCCGGAGGGGTGACTTTGGAGCAGGGCTTTGTCTCACCACCCACACCCTCCGCCCTAAGAATGCTTTTGCTTTGAGTCTGTGTGAGCAGAGGGGAGTAGGATGTGTGCCTGGGAGTAGGATGTGGTCTCATACCTCAGCCAGTACCACTTGTCTTTTCTCACTAAGGCAGCACTCCCCTCACAGCTCTAAACCTGGTTATTCCCTCCTGTCCCAGCTTCTGAAAACATTAATTAAAAGCTTCTGGGGCCAGTCCATCCTAGTTTGCAGGTGAATGTCTTTTCAGTATTCATCAAGCTTCATTCTCTGGTGCTTGGTGACAATTTTATCTTCCTCTGGGGAAACAAAAGAAGGAGAGATGATGTTGCTGTAAAGAGATGCTAATCGCACTATGGGGATCTCCTGAAGAATTCGCAGAGCTCTTTGTTGCGGGATGCGGGTCTCCTTGTCCTCGGCTCTTTGTTTCCTCTCTGATTTCTGTAACACTATGTGTGGGCAGGAAGAGAGGGTAGAATTTATAAAGATATTGAAGGGCAAGGGAAGGGCATTACTTAATACTGCATGGCAGAGATTGCTACAAGCTGTTTTGAATTGGGTCTGTCTTCTTATTGCACGTGTGCAGTGCCAGCTGATGGGGACAGGGATCTACCCTCACCCTGCATCAGTGGGGTGACTATGTTTTTCCCTGCTGTGATTTTTGGTCCCTTTCTGGCTTACCAAGGGCTGAAAATGGATCACCATCCATATGCATTTCTTCTTCTGGAGTTTGAGCAGAGCTCGAGGAGTCTCTGGAGGAACACATGGAACCAGGTGTGGAAGGAAGATGCTTCTGGATGGGATTGACAGTGACTGGTAGCTTCAGGTGACAAAGTTTTTTGCACCACTGCCAGCAACAACCCCCACCTCCCAATGGCAAAACCCAGGGGACATTTTCTCCTCCTCCAACGCAGCCCAAGGGCAGCTGTTTGCAGTCTGTAGATATGTCCAAGACCTGCCTCTGTGCTCTCAAACACAGCCTAAGAACAAGGTCACCTTTTGCTTGGGTCCTGGCTGCCAGGAACAACAACCAGCTGGGCTGTATGTTGCTGGATGAAATCAGCAGTGCCTTTGAGGGCTGCTTTGCTATGTCCATCAGCAGTGACTTCTTCGAATCCTCCATCACCCCTGCAGATGAAGCTACACAAACCCAAACTTGCCTTGCAAGTTGTCCCCAATGCCTGAGGAATACATCTGACCTCTTAACCAGCCTAGCATGTCCTGGCAGTGCCAGCTGCCTGCAAAGCCTTTTGGCTCTGCATGCCACATCCCAATGCATGTCCTGGGCTCTGTGGACTGGCAGCTTCAATGCCTTCAAAGAGTTAACTTCCCTCCAGATACTCTTCCCTGAGTGAAGTGACTTGAAACAGGGGCCAGCACACAGCAACACAGAACAAACTGGAGCAAACCATATGCTTCTGCACAAGAATAACAGCATCATTAAAATCCTGAACCAAGAACTCAAAGGAGCATTTGAAGAGTACATAGCAGCAGGTCCTGAATCCTAACTATCAGCTTCTCTTCCCCTTGAATCCTCTGTATGGGCTGAATGTGAAAGCAAAACATGTACTCAATCACAGCAACCTGCTTCCCCCTCAAGTGACTCTCCGGTCGTGTGCTCACCTCACGAGTGAGATGTAGCCTAAAAACAGCAGGGAAACAAACAGGTGAAACAATAGAGAGAAAATGAGTATGGGGGGAGAGAGAGCAAGACAGACCCCAGTCACTGCTTAAAGTTTGCTTATTTACAGCTCCAGCATATATATGAAGATCTATAGCACTTACACCCAAATAAATCCTCCCCTGGAGACAGGTGGCAGATATCCCCCTCCATTATTTACAGCCACTTCTCAGTGAAAACTGCAAGCTGTAAAATGCCCATACAGTGTTGGAGAGATTTATAGTCCTCCTGTATTTCACACACTGCCTTGCCCTGCTGTGCTGCCTTTGGGGGAGACATGGCAAATGGACTCCAAGGTGTTTGACAAAGATGAAGACTCATTTATTACTTGATGCTTTGGAGAGAAATATTTGTACGCAGCAGCCTACACGGGTGGCAAAGGTTAATCCTCTCCTCTCCTGTCAATTCAGCTTTTCATGGGCCAGGGGAAAGCCCATCGGTGTGTTGGCAAGGAAAGGAGTGAGGAAGGGGAGCTGCAGCAGTGACCTGTGTCACCCTGCGTCCTTTAGCAGGGCCAGGGGAGACTGGGGACTTCACTCTGTCACTGACCCTTCACCCAACCAAGTTTGAGCTCAACTTTTTCTTTCACAGGTCTTGGTCCTACAGGAAGGGGACTGATGTCTTCACTCCTCTGCAGCAGATGAGATTTTCTGAATCCTGCCATTAGAGGAGACTTTTGGCTTGCAGGTCAAAAGCATCCATGACACCCAGCAACGTGAAATCCAGTTGTGACACGCCTGACTCCACCTGGCACAGCGGGGCATAGGACCATAAGGGCTTTTGGCAAATTTGGCTTCGAAGTGGACTTCAGAGTGTCTTCTCTAAGGTTGGGACCCCACAAATGCATCCCCTTGTCCTTCTCTGCTGGCAGTGCCAACAGTACTGCTCTCTCATCTCTGAAGGTGATCCCTGAGAGTGGGATTGAGGCAAAGAGCCAGTGTGGTGCCAGGAGGCTGCTAGCACGCTGCCTGCCCTGGATATAGACAAAGAGCTTCAATCTCTGGTGCTGTCGATAGAACACTTTCCAGCAGCACTAAATTCTTGCAAAAAACTCGAACATGAAAACATAAAAATAAAAACACGGTGTAGAAAACACACAATAAAAATATAACACCAAATACATCACTTAACTAAAACTGCTTACCCAGTGGCTTTGATGTTAATGCATTGTCTATAACAACGTGACATTCCAGCTGAATACTAACCGGCTGCAGAGCCCAAGCCCAGCCTTGCTCCAGAGGTTTCTGGTTTTACTACCCTGATTTCTGCAGTCAGTCTTCCTCTCCTGGGGTTTATTAGGTCTCATCCCTTGCTGTGATCAACTAAGAGCTGTTTTCACTTTCTCTCCCCGGTGTTAATTAAAGCTGGGGTGGAGTAAGAAGACTGAGAAGACTCCTCAGAGGAGAAAGAGGAAAACTGAGCCCAGCACGACGGCAGGGTTTGATCAGTGGAGAGCTGTGTTAACAAGAGCCCTATGGATGTGAGTGGGATGAACAGTCGGTGGGGAAGGCTGGAACAGATGGTACCCAGCTATGTGTAGCATGGCTCCCAGGGTCTGCAGGATATGCAAAAGCTCCTGCTCACTGTGCAGGCTGCCTTGTGCCTAATGACAGCACCAGCCACAGCCTCTGGAGAGCCATCCTGACCTGTTCCTCTACATGCAGCATGGAGACACCCCAGAGGGGATCCCTCCTGCTCCAGCCCTTGCATGCTGCTAGCATGGACTCAGACAGAAATTACTCACCCCTCTTTAATGGCAAGTTTTAGGGGAGTTCCTGTGCAGACCTGATGCAAGAGTGCCAGCTCTGTGCAGATATTCAACACCCAGGTGCAGGTGAAAGGCTGAGTGAAAGCCTGGCAGGAAGCAATACAGAAGAGGAGTCTCCATCTGGGGACCGTTTTGAGCTGAGACACCTGGAGGCACAACTTCTGTTCCGTACTGGAAGAGGTACCAGTTGCTCCAAAAGATTCTGGTTGCTTTGTTGATGGAGCACCTGGATTTCAGTCTCACCTACTGTGGTCTCTTGCTGACTGCTGCCAGCCAAAGGGTGAGGGAAGGGTGTGAGGATTTCCCCTGTAGTCGAGTCTCTGCACTGTAGGTGAAGTCAAGGGGCAGGAACTGAGACAGGACACAAACTGGAGGGCTTAACCCTGGGGGCTTTCACTGCAGACAGTTTGTAGACACTGTTTCAGCTACAGTTAATAAAGTCAGTACCACAGGGTGATGGCCCTGGATGGCCCTGCATAATCTCACATTGCTTGCTGAGACTGCAATTGCCAAACAGACAGCTGGGGACAGCTTCCATCCAGAGCCTGTAAATCCACACCCTGAGCTGCTCCAGCCACATTCTGTCCTTGGATCTCAACAGGTGGAGTCATGTGGAGCAAAGTGATCCAAGTTTCCCATTCCTGCAAGGTCATGGTGACCATTCTCTCTTCAAAGGAAAGCATCCCATCTGTTCATGGCTGCTTCATGCTGCAGAAAGCAGGTGGTCCCTCTTCTGTCCCTGGCTTAGCTAACATTTACTTCCATGCCTAACCTTCTTCCAAAACACATTTTTGTTCTCTAAGATAAATCCTGAGACAAGCATCAAGCAAATCTGTTGCTATGCTCTGTGGCTGGACTACAGCTCCCTGGAGCTTGTCCCTGGGCCACTTCCCTGCTGCTGGATGGAGACATGTCCTTCGCTTCTCCAGCCTCCTACCCTTTTCCTGCCTTGGTACAGATGGTGGTGCTGGGCTGGGGCCAGGGTGAGCAGTCAGAGGTGTGCCTGCTGTCTTTAATCACATGGCAGAGGTTAAGTGCAAGGCTGTGGCTGTGACATGTGTTGGCAGCAGTGTGGCCTCTTCCTTGGTCTCTGGGTTTGGATGCCTGACATGGACAGACAGTGGGAAGAAGGTGGCGTTGGTTAGCTGAGGCAAAGAAATTCTGTTCTGAGTCAGTGGAGGAAGTGTCCAACTTGACCTAAAGGGAGAAAGGAAGGTAAGAAGCAGCTGAGGAGGCTAAATATTACCTACAATCTTGAGAATCTGCCCTTCTTTAATTTTTTTTGGCAACTTATTCATCGTTGCAAGATGGTACTAAGTCTTGCTTTAACCTAGTTCTTGGCTTTAAGTGACCCAACCTGCAGCAAGGTTCTCTCCCACATTACTACACCGCTTGCTCGAAAAGCTGTGCAAAATCGTTTTGTTCCTCCAGGCATCCTGAACTCTCTGGTGATTTTGCTGCCTGACAGCAAGGGATATGATGGGGAATCAGGAGGAGGAGAAGTGTCTCCCAGTGACGAGCGATGAATAGGGAAATTCCTCCTGTAAATGAGTCTACTCACCTTCTAGCTGGCACTAAGGACTAGGAGAGAGACACCTCAAGAGCCTCCCATCAAGGGTGTGATGTTGCCTGTTTGTCCCTCTCACCCAGCCCTGGATCCACCTCTGCTTCCTGCAGCATCTCCCAGGCTTGCAGCCCCACTCACCAGCCCCTGTGCCTCCCACACCCGTGGAACATCGAGACGAGCACCTCCCCTCTGCTCTCTCATGCTTCCTGCTCCCATCAGAAGTCCCAGAGAAGCAAGATGCTCTGTGGGGGGCTCCAGCTTGTCTTGTCATGCACTGTCTGCTGTGTCGTGGGTTGGAAGCACTCACTAGTTTAATTAAGGCTTTGAGGACCCAAGTCAGTCAGAAATAAGAGAAAATGCTAAGAACAGCTAATTTCTTAAGCTGCCCTCTGGCACCTTATGAAACTTACCTCATGTAGCAAATTAAAAATGCTAATATATGGCCAATAAAAAAAACCCCAAAACCCTTTATTCTCCGTAATTTCAGTGAGCTGAGTGGTTCTGTGCATCAATTAGTGGTGGGAAATGAGATTTTCTCCACTGGGGAAGGGCCAGGGTGAACGCACAAACTCGTAGGCTGGCTTCTGAAAGGGTTCACTCCCCTGGATGTCTTCAGCAAAGGCACATGGGGCCATGCTGAGCTGCCCCCCTCACTTTTGTAACTCTTACAGACTCATTACTCCTCATTACCTTTTGTCTCAAGGCAGACTGTAAGTCTGGACACTCAAATGGAGCAAGCACCGCCCCTTGTTTTTCAGAGGACTTGATCTCATCTGGGTACTGCTTTTACAGCAGTAATCAATACAAAATTACAACAGGCACTACCCTTGTTCTGCCTGAAGTTGTCTTTGCAGAGATGCTATCTATTACAACCCCAGCTGCTTGCCAGCAGCACTCACGGCTGCAGCAATCTCAGCTTGTGCTCAGCTGGGATCACAGCAGCTTTAAGGGTTTAGAGAGCAAATGGTCACTGAAGGCCTTGCAGATCCTGGGGACAAGACATGGGAAAACCTGCCTTCTCTGCCACTACAGAGGTTGCAAAGTGAAAATATATATACCTTTTTTTCTTCCAGTCAGAGGTTTGACGACCAGGCTCCTGCTAGCTAAACAAGCACTGTACTAGCCAAGACCAGAGAGTTTTGAAGGAAGGATGGATATTGATGAATACTGAATAGTTCATCCAAAGAGGGACAACCACCAGGTAGTGGACACCAGGTGAAAACCCTGTCTCGTGTGTATCTGCACGGGACACAAGTGAATCAGAGGACAGATTGAACTAGGCTTTCCCACTCTCAGTAGAGAGTCCAAACAGGAGGATGACTGGAAAACATATGAGAAAGTCTGCAGTGCTTTGGATCATCCATGCTAAGCATCCATACTCTGTGATTGCCCCTGGGGCAAAAAGGGGGACTTCAGCCTGGAGAAGAGAAGGCTCCAGGGAGACCTTACAGCACCTTCCAATAGCTAAATAGGCTACAAGAGAGCTGGAGAGGGACTTTTCGCAAGGGGGTATAGTGACAGGACAAGGGGGAATGGCTTTAAACTGACCAAGGACAGGTTTAAATTGTACATTGGGAAGAAATTCCTTACTGTGAGATAGGGAGACACTGGCACAAATTGCCCTCAGAAGTCGTGGATACCCCATCCCTGGAAATGTTAAAAGTCAAGCTGGATGGGGCTTTGAGCAATGTGAATTAGAGGAAGATGTCCCTGCCCAAGGCAGGGGCATGGAACAAGATGATCTTTAATGTCCCTGACAGTCCAAACCATTCAGTGATTCTGTGATTCTATCACCATGCTATTTCTACTGAACAGCATGAGCTTATTCCCTTCTTGCACCAATCTTTACACCCTTTCATTGTCATTTCCCATTTGTCTCATGCCAGAAATACCTACCTGTGATCTACACTTTTGAGGCCTTGGCCCAATACAAGCACTCAGTTAAATGTGCAGTCCCAGCGTATTGATTTTACAGGTCAGCTGGAACACCTGGGAGGTAAAAAGTCCAGGAAGCCTGAAGGAGGTCATGGACAGCATCACCGCCACACAGTTTGGCCTATATCCAGTGGCTCTGCACTTAAAAGCTTTCAGCCAACTAAAAGCAGTCTTGGAGCACCAGGAAGGTCTGAATAATAACTCTTGAGCATGGTTAATGAAACTTCTGGGCTTGACGTATTTCAGCCACATTGTGTTTCCCTTCTCCTTCTGCCCTCCCATCGCTGCAGTGGAGCAGACGGGAAGGAGTGAGAAAATTGCAAGTGGAAGCTTCTACTTTCCTTTTGAAATTGTCTTGACTTTTAAGTCCCTCGAGGGCCACACGAGTTTGTTGCACAGCAGGCCCAGCCAAATGAACATTGACACCTTCTTAATTTCCTTGCACTGAGCAAGGAAAGCTGGGTGAGAGCAGAGGGGGAAGAGGAAGGTAGATTCGAGGGCTCCGTGACCACATCCTTCCACTGTCACAGCAGAAGCACAGGGAGCAGGGAGATAAGGCAGCACTGGGGAAGGAGAGAGCAGTTTCCAAGCAGGGTTTTGAGCTCAGCTTTCACACACCAGGTGCTTCATGGGGTTCCAAGGCTACTGTGGTCAGGGAGCTTCTCTGCGTGGGTGGGAAGACAGGCTGTTCCTTCTGTGGGGCAGAGTCAACAGAAGGGCCCCAGTTGGACGCAGGCAGCTTCTCAGTCACCAGTCCCCAGGATACGGTGAAGGAAAGGATGAAGCTGCACAGTTTTGGGGTGTTGAATATTTCTTCTCCTCATGGCCAAAAGACAGGACTAACTTCTCTATACTTGAAAACCCCACACGTTCAGTGCAGCACAGCAAACACTACGCAGGGCAGGTCTCCATGAGAACAAGGCCAGCTTTCACTGCTGGGGTGATGCCACAGAGGATTCTCTCACCATTTCTTGCAGCTCTGTGGCAAACATGCTTCAGCATCACCTCTAGCTCCTTCACACTCACTGGCACACAGCAAAGAAAGACGGGCCGATCTATAGCTCCAGCTGTCCTCAGTAGAACGGAGAAAAAAATAGCACAAGTTTGCAGGACCTTGGTGATCTAAATGGCAGCAAATCAGGACTGGATGGTGATGGCATTCACCAGCACTGAGGAGCAGTTTCATGTGCAGTTTTTCAGTGGATGGTTGGAAATTTTCTCAAAGCAGTGTCATTATGGGTTTTTTAAAGATTCACTTTCACTTGTGTTGGGACAGCGTGCAGGCTTTGTGTCCAGGTTTTGGGTGTCTAGATACTTGCCATACTTCAGGTCACTTACAGATAGTAACTGTCTCAGGAGAGGTTGATTTTGATTTCTAGAGGTTCAGCTTTTCTTCTGTCACTAAGTCATACACAACAACAGAGGTGTTGCAGCCACAAGGACCATTTTGCCTAAGTAGGACAAGTTTCTATGGTGCTAATCATGCTTTTCCTTTCCTCTGCTGCAGGTCACTGTCTGAAACCAGTTGAGAACTCTAAGTGTCTCCATGATTCCCCAGTGGGAGGTGATTGCACTGTAAGCTAACTGCAGATGCAGCTGAGACTCCTAGGACCAGGGGCCATGAAGGAGAAGACCCTGCTGTCCTAAGCAGTGTCCACAGGGAGTTAGAGCAAAGATATCCAGGGCTATAAGCTCTTTATCTTACACAAACATTAAATTCAATTTAATACAAAGGGGGGAAAATGAGAGTTATATCTTCCAGATTCTGCTGGTCTGGGACACAAACTTAATTAGAAAGACTGAAATGTCATCATCTCCTGGAGGAGGGTGAGCATCTTTTTCCAAACCCTGAGCATCTTTGTTGGATGCACTTGCTGGCCAAATAAATGTGATCTGCTATTTCTTAAATGGCAATTTCTCATTGCAAAGAGTGGGGAAATGACCCTGTGGAAAAAGAACAAACCTCTGCTCATCCTCCAGTCCATTTAAGGAAAATTATTAACCTGGCCTATCCTTACCTAGACTGCGCATGCTGTAAAGGGGATCCTGGACCTGGCTGTGGTTTTGCAGCCATGGGAAGAGTTGTAGGCACAGCCTCTCCTGGCTGTGCAGCCCCTGGCTGTGCAGCAGCTGCAGGCAGGGCAGAAAGCATATGGAGGAACACAGGTCTGTGCCTCTTGGTGCCTGCTCAGCTGTGCAAAGCATGAGCTGAGCAGAGCTGCAGTGACAAGCGAGGAGCTTGTACTACTAGAGGCTGATATCTCCTAAAGGCCTGTGAATTTTGCAAGTGGCCATTTAATCTGGCAGGCAACGAGCCGTCTGACCTTGACAACTTCCTAGTGGAGTAAGTGGTACCCACACTTGCAGGACATTTGGCCTGTGGTTCCCAGATTGGGACCTGGTGTCCATGGCATGAAAAGGAAGTCACAGAAGATGACCTGTGGTTGTCCTTGGGAACTGTACTAGTCAGCGTTTCTTCCTCAGTGGTACAAAGAGCCTTAAAACATCTTCCCTCTGCCATGGGATTAAAGCCAAGGTCAGACTGTTCCCGTGGAACAGCCAGGTCATGGAGACATGTTTGTGCAGTGTTTTCTGTTTTCCATTCCAGCTCTTCCCTGTTCACTGCAGCATCTTTCACGGCTCAGGGAGGATGTGTGCAGGACGGAAAATCAGGAGGATGGGGAGTGTGAGATGGAAAGCAGAGATAGGGTGGAAAACAGTGTCCAGGATAGGTGGAGCATGGATTAGGAGACTGAGGGATGGAAACAGCCCTGGGACTGAAAGCTTGATTTAAGAATAAGAGTTTTGAAGGAGAGAGGGAGATGGAGATGGTGGAGAGGGAGAGGAAGAAGGAGAGAGAAGCTGGATGGGTCTGTAGGATAGACCCCAGATCTTTGTTGTAGTTTACTTTGCCTAAGGCCTGCTCCTGTGAGTCAAAATATTTGGGGACATGTGTATGGGGAACAATCAGGCAGTGGTGATGGGAAATAGAGAAGAAGACAGTTCTTCTCTAGTGATGTTTGATCCTGCCTCAAACGGAGGGAAAGACTGGATTGCTTTACTGTGGTGTGGCTGTAAGCTGCTGGCTTCCACCTGTGGTCCAGCTGCGCCAGAGCTTTGCAGGGCTGACCCTTGTGTGCTCTTGGGACAGACAGCTAGACCTGCAAGAGCAACGCTTGAGTGGGTTTAGACCCCCAAGTTATTCACACCCTACCTCCAGGACTGCTAAACAGCCACCCAGTGAATCCCAGGGCAGTGGCAGAAAGCTGGGCCAGGGATGGTTGTGCAGTATCTTCCACATGATATTTTCTGAAGGAATTGTGGGATAAATGGAGGCAAACTCAGACTAAACAACCTTGACCTGACTCCTCTTCAGGCCGCTCTTGGACACATCCTTAGACATGACAGATCCCAATCTGCCTTGATGAACATCCAACGCCCAAAGCCTGGTCTCCAGTCAGTTTGGAAAGAAGGCGATCACAGGTCTGTGCCAAAGCAAAAACACAGTCTAGGTACGGACATGGGACAAGAAGTCCTTTCTGGGGAGATATCAAGCTGAACAACACAGACAAGCTGCTTCCAAGGAAGGCTGAGGAGTACCTTGAGTGCTGTGACCTAACTAGGATGGGTCCTATGCCCAACAGCGGTGGTCGCTCTGCCCCAGTATGGCCCACAAAGAACACATTCCTTTCAGCTGAACCCCATTAAACCATCAATTTCTCAGTTTCCCCTCAATTACAGAGATCAATGACCCCTTAACTCTGCTTTCCTCCATACATTTCCTGCTTCTTCCAAATGTGGAGCAGTTAATTGCAGTTCGCTGCTCATCCTAATGTTTCCTCCCTTGCTCACTTTCCCTCTCTGCTGTAATTTACTGACATTTCCTAAGCACGTTTAGGCTGTGTTGGCAGCTGGATTCTGTGATAAGATTTTTTTGACATCTAGTGATTGTTGGTCGATAACATTTCTATCCCATAATGAACACAGGAGGGGAACAGCGAGGGGAAGTGCAGACAAGGAGTGATCTTCAACAGTTAGGAGATGAGATCATTATCTCTTGGAAATATGGGAAAGGCAGAAGTGAGAGCAGAGAGGTGATGCAGTCATCACAGCTGAGAACAACCTCATAATCACCTTTCACAGGGCAGGCACTGCTTGGTACAGACACAGGTGGCCCAGGGTGTTCTCTGCTTCCCCAGCTCCAGCCTTGGGATGTCTCAGAGAGGGAGTCCAATCACAGATTTCATTGCAGGGGATGTGGCCAGGGAGGGAGAAGCTTTCAGATTGTGCTTTCTCTCCATCTGGAGTTATTGCTGCTGGCTCTGCCCGTGTGCTCCTGAGGGCTAGTGGGCAGCCAGCATGCTGCTGGGGTCTCCAGAGCTGTGGGATCACATCTCCCTCTTTCTTTCCCTTTCAGCTGATCTAAGACCATGTTTGCACTCAGACCCATGCGTGCAAAGTCCAGCCTGACTGGTGAGCTCAGTGAAGGCTGAGGAAACAGGGTGCAAAGCTCCTGGTTTCCAGGAAACATCCAAAGAAATCAAGGCTGCTGAAAGTCAGGATTTGTGTCCTTGGGTTATCAAGACCCAGCTGTGTTTTATCTGAGATGGTAAGGCTTCAGAGTCCTCTGCTATCACAAAGCCACAGAATCACAGAATTGTAGAAGAGTTTTGGTTAGAAAGAACCTTTTAAAGGCCATCTAGCTCAACTGCCCAGCTGTGAGCAGGTTGCTCAGGGCCCTGTCCAGCCTGACCTTGAATGTTTCCAGGGATGGGCCATCCACCACCTCTCTGGGAAAGCTGGGACCCTGTTCTACCACCATCATTGTAAAAAACCTTCTTTCCTATACCTAATCTGAATCAACCTTTCTTCAGTTTAAAACCATTAAAACCATTATACCTTTTTCTTTCACACTGTGTGAGGTGGACTTGCTGCTTGGGGTTTGGCTTGGCTTGGGTCTCTGGTTAAAAACAGGTTAAATGCTCCTGGATACAAAATGCTGTCTCTGGTGAAGGGTCCCAGGAATTTCACGCAAATACTGTTGTGTGGGCTGGCACCATGCAGGAGGGGTTGTGTTCTGGCTGTCACACAGGCACTGTGCATGGATTTGGCATAATGACTGTCTTAGTCTTTCTTTTGTCTCCCAGACTGCAAAGGAATGATGCTTCCTAGTCAGGAAACTCCTCTGGGCAAGAGCTGCCTGTTCCCTGGCTGCCTGGCAGGACGGAGTTTTCCCCTGAGCTCTCAGGCTTTCACTTTCAGCAGATAGAAGTGATTTCATGACCTTGAGCTTGCGGTATGGGTCTTGTGCTGCTCTGTGAGCCTCACTGAGCACTGATCTTTGCTCTCAGCACCGTGGGGTGGAACTCCAGCAGTAACCTGGACTGGCTCACCTAGACCTTGACATGCTCACATGGAGTGACGAGAGATGAGACACCACGTTGCTGCTACCTCCATGCCCAGTCAGATCTTCAGCTGTCAGGGATCAGCCGAGACCACAGCATGCAGGGATTCACCAGGCAGCCAGGCATCTGCCTGTCTCTGACTAAAGGCGTTGCAGCCTTTTGCAGTCACAAAATTGGCGGTGCAGTTAGTGAACAGAGAACTGCTCACTGCTGGGGAAGTCCCAGAGCAGCAGATTGCTGCCAGAAGGGATGATTTGCTGGGGAAGCACTACTACAGGCTTGTCCTGCTGTTTTTGTTTGAGGTGGATGCTCCTGGCTGCTGTCAGGGACTTCTGGTGAGCCTCACTATGGTCACCTTTATCACCAGCCCTGTGACTGTCTGTAGAGAGGCCTGAAAGCATTGGCACATCTTGTTAAGGAGCCACGCTGAAATGTAGATGGGGTAAGGCCAGAGATGAGTTTCTTTTACTGCCTGCCATTCTTCTCATCCCTGGAATCTAAAGGGTGCTTAGCTCTGCTTCTGCCCGTGCTGGCCCACCCCAAATTTATACCAAAGGTCATGAGGACAGGCAGCAAGGGGCAGAACCACGCTCCTCCTCCCAAATCTGCCCTCTGCCACTTCCCACTAGTGAAAATTTTGGAGAGAAACACAAGAGACAAGGCGCATATGGCCATAGCCTCCCCACTCCCACACCTCTCAAGATGGTATCTTTGCCCTTAATAGCTCTTGATGGGATTTTTTTTCTTCTACTCATGTCGCTTTTGGAAACAGATGAAACTCTTGTCATCTACAAGATCTGCCAGCAACAAGCTCCACAATTCAAACACAAACTGGGGGGTGGGGTGGTTGGTGTGAGGATGGGTGGCAGGAAAGCACCTTTTTGTGTTCATTTTAAGCCCTTGCCTGGTGAATCCCCTGGATGCTTCTTCACCCTTGTGTTGCAAGCAACAACAAAAAGGAACGCTTCATTTGCCACCTTCTTTTAACCTGTCAGGTTACTCCCAACATCTGCATTCAGCTTTTTCTCTGAGATGCAGAATCCTAAGTGATTTAGTCACTTTGTGTCCAGAGCTGTTGTGTGTCTCTGATCAGACCTGTCACCTTTCCTTTCCTCTGCTGTTTCCAGCTCTGTTTCTTTTCTAAGACAGAGGTCAAGGCCACATCCAAGATGCAGCTCCACTGTGGTCTGTGTGGTCATGCAGGTGCCTTCTCCATTCCTCCCCCAATAAGGCACAACTTTGTGCTTGCTTCTTTGTCTGCTAATGAACAGGAGGCTGAGACTTCTGTAAAGCTGTCCACACCAAACCCCCTTTCAGGAGGATAATAGCTTGTTGTCTGTCGGATACAGCTGTGTGAGATTCTTTGTGGTTTTTTTCCCCAGGTGCATCACTTTGCATTTGCAGGAGCCACACGGAGCCAGCAGAGCTACAGGCTATTCACTGCAACCACCATAACTGATTCGAGTCACGGTGTAAGCAATAAACTAATTCAGCACAGGGTTCCTGCACCCCAAATTAGGCAGGGCAAGGTGGGGCAGGACTTGCTTTAGGCTGTTAAAATATTAATGTGTCTGCTGGTTCCTGACCTGGTTTTTAAGGATGTCTGAAGACACTCTTCTCAACCCTGCTGCTGTCTCTCCCAGAAGATACAAAGCCTCTGCTTCCTCAGCACACCCTTTCTTCTTCTTCTTCCACCCACTGCTCTTAGTTTGGTCCCTCCTTTATTGAATCAAGGAAAGAGGAACATCCCCTATGTTCTTACCAATCTATCCAGATAAAACTAATGGGATTTCAGGCTGACAGGACTCAGAAAAGACTATTTTATCTGACTGAGAAACATAACCACATGCCTCAGACTAATGGAGAATTACCTGTTGAGAGCCAGAAATAGAGAGTAGCTGCCAGATGCTCTGTTTGGTTGTTAATATCATCCAACTTTTAAAACTCCTTAGTTATCAGATTTTCCAGATCAGCTTAAAAAAGAATTGCAAGATCTAAAAAACAGGAAGCATTTGCTCTTTGCTATATTAGGAATGCATTGCCCAGCTTTTCTCCGCAACTATGACAGCAAAGACTATGCTCCAGAAACTGAAAAAATCCAAGCTGAAGTTCCCTGGAAACAGCCCATTTCCGCCACAGGGAAGGGCATAAAAAAAATGAATACCACCAAATAAAATCATTAAATGTGAACTGTGGATTGTCTTTTCATCTCTACAGTTATCAGGATAACAAGGAGAGAGGGAAGTAACACCTGAGGAAGGATTTTCTTGGAGATGCTTGTGGTGAGGGTGCCCCAGGAATGGGACATCTGACTTTTGCGTCCTCCTGAGATGGGAAAAGGAGCTGAAAGACACTTCTTCGCAGTCCTCCCAGCAGAGGGAACTATCGGTCCTTGCTGGAGGCAGGTCACTTGGAAGCTGGGAGGTTTAGCAGAGCTTCAGAACAGGAGTGCAGGGGTAGCCGCAGTCTGCACCGGGGGCCACAGGCTGCAGCTGCTTCATGTGCTGAGGCGGCAGGAGATGCTCGCAAGCTCACAGGGCTGCCCCATCCTCTGAAACACAGTCCGTCCTGGTCTTGGGCAGGGTTATGGTAGCTCCTGCTGCCTCTCTCAGTCCTCTCCTGCACCAAGATGGTTCACATTCCTGTAGAAAAGTAAAGGAAAATGGATGCTCTATCTCTCCCCTGCCACAGCCCCTGTCTGTACAAACCCTGCCTGGATTTGCCCAATTCCCGTGTTAACTCTGTTTACCTCCCAGCACCGAAGGGGCAACCTAAGCTGCCGGACTGCTGCGCCTATAATATAGCCTTATTTTTATTTAAGAGGCATTATAAAAATGTTGAAAGCAAAAATCAACCAAGTAAACCGCAAAATTTATAAGGGAAAAGCTGTATCTAAGGCAGTAAAGTAAAAAACTACCATTTTTGCTGTTGCCAGAGTACTTAATTTCTGCCTCTTCCCACCTGTGCTGTCTGTACTGACACTCAAACTCACCATTTTTCATAGGTCCCCCACATCTCATTTAATCTAGGACGTAGGTGCACAAAGGGGATAAATTAAAGTTAACCCAGATAACCACGGATTTCCTTTTCCCCAGCTTTACCTCAGGAATGCAACTTCCAGAGCAGTGTTTACGTGACGCTGCTGTGGCCGTACGAGCAGCTGGGCACAGACACACACACACACAGAGGCTGTGGCCACACTTCTGATGCAGGCTGAGGGTCTGCAGGGAAGCGAGGGACTCCCAAGGAGCAGATTACACCTCCCTTCACAGGCACGTGAGAACGCTCAGTGCACTTCAAGCACAAGCAAATGGCTAACGAGTGGAGGAAACTGGTGTTTTATTGTGCAGTATAATAGGATAGCACAGCAAAACACAATAAAAGGCAGACAGCCATATCCCCGCGACATAAAGCGGGCTGGGCTTTGGAGCACTCGGGGTCTATTACACGAAACTCCGTGGTCTGGGGAAGGCAGAGGATTTCTGCTCCATTTACTGACATTAAGCAGGGCTACTGCTAGCGTAGGTTCACCCCATTACAGCCACCTGGCAGGCTCTTCTGCAAGTTGTCTCTCCCTGAGATATCCCTGGAGTTATCTCAGGATACCCACACAGGACAGCTGGAAGCTCCTGTAGATGCCACGAGAGTTAAACCCAGTCCTTCGCAGTCTGGCTGCCTGTTAAGGTTTTTTTTACCATGGTTTTCCTCTTGCCCCTTTTTTCCTTTTTTAAGTCCCCTATTATAGTCCAGCCCCAGCAGCTCGAGGCTCCCCAGGTGGCTGATACAGCCCCAGCCCTTGTGTTCATCTGGGGCCGTGGCTTATGGCTGTGCTTGCTTTGACTTCTCACCAGCCTCTTCAGAAGGTGAATGAGCCTTGTTAATCAGCAAGTGGCTTTAGGAGAGGACTCGGGGCTAACATACTTAACATGCCCAGAACTAAGAAACTGGGTTGTCTTCTGTCCTCTGCTTTGATGTCTTGTAATGCATGTCACACCTTAGAGAGGAAGATTCAGAACTCTGCAATTAGGGCTGATTTCTTAGCATTCATTAGGCATGTATTGTTCCTGAGCTGCAGAAGCCCTGGGCTCTTTCAGACTGTGCTATTCAGCATCCCCATGAGCAAAACCTTTTCCTTGTTTCTATTCCCAGCCTCATGTTAGCCTTTCCCTGATTCTGACCATTCCCTCTCTGATACTGGTTTCTGGGCTGTACTTGGTTGCTGATGGTCCTTGACATCTCCATCAGAGCTGCAGGAGAAGGCGAGTGCCCAGGTGCAAATGAGCTGCCACAGCAGAGATGACCTGTGCTGGGGAATTTGGGTTTGTTCCACCGCAGAGACCTCCCCACGGCTCCACAAGCAGGGCAGATGGGGTGCTCTGTCGGGGTAAACTTCACACCCCCAGGTAATCTATCCCATGCTGCTTCATCCCTCCTCCAGTCACCCTTTGTGCTGCAGAAGGGCCCCAGCCTGGGTGACTGCTCCCAACCTGGAAACCATCCTCCGGTTCATCTTTGCCAGAACCCTCTAGACCTTTTCCAGCTTCATCTCAATGGAATACAAAGAACAGAGCAACACCCTGTGCCCCAGGCAAAGGTGTAGTGGCTCTGTTCCACACCATAAGGTGTGCCAGGCACGGCAGATCCTTCCTTATAATTCCTGGCTCTTGCTTTGCAATTTCCATCACCACAGTTCACCAAGATGACATTTCACACACAGGTGTCTGCTCCCCCATGATTTTTTACTGTGCAGCAATGCTTTGTTCAGAGCGAAGGAGAGCCTAAGGAAGCCTTTTAACACAGGCTTTCTCCCATAGGCTGATGGAGCAGCGTGAATGGCTCCTGACAAACACCTGCTGTATAATATACATAAGTACATGCTGCAGAGCCTGCCCTCTCTTCCTGCCATGCCTGCATTCCCCACAGCTGTGTTTCACCCATCACTGCTCCAGACTGCCTGCACGAACCTTCCCAGCAGGACAAAGCTGGAAATCAGTTGAGGTTGCTCCTGTGCTTTTTCCCTCCCTGGGAAGCAGCGAGTCCTCTGCACGGGTCAGCGCACACGTGTGGGTGTGCCAGGAGGCAGTGACACAGGGATTGTGATGCTCCCTGTAGGAAGGTGGCTCTCCACCAGGGCTTCTTGGAGCAAGAGACATGCTGAGAGATCACCACTGCTCTGCAAGGCACACACAGGACACCAGGGAAGAACGAGAGGGTAATTTCTCCTCCCCAGTGCTGTCCCCAGCCACCCTTGTGGTACCATCTCACCCACTGCTACCCAGAGCCCATCTTTGCACCCTTGACATGCCCTGAAATGTTGTCTTAGAGAAGCACAACTCCACATGCAACACCTGAAGGCAAATGGACTGATTTAAAATTATGAATCCTCAAAAAAACCCCCCCAATTGCCTGGATGGAAGTGCATGGGAGGGTGGAGGCAGGGCTTTGGGAAGAGCCATATGGTGGGGTGAGGTCAGGCATTTGATTGCTGAAGTGTTGGGGAAGATGGTTGTCCAGAAGACCTGCAGTGAAAGGAAACAGGATGCCTCAGGGATGAGGATGAGGGCAGCCCATTTGTGCCCACAGAGGCAATGGCAACTAATAGGTTAATAAGGCAGAGACAAAGTCCTGCCTAAATATAACCACCGTGCTGCAGGGTGGTTAGGCCATGTCCCCAGCAGGTCATTCTGGTCCTGACCTGATCCAGTCGCAGTGACACGAATAGCCATCTGTGAGTTTTGGTGTGGAAAATATTACTAATTAAAATTAAAAAAAGGAAAGCAAAACATCTGTACTCGGCAGCATCTGTCATTCTTGCTTCTTCAGGGCATCGTGCTTGGAAACTTTAAAACAAGAGGGTATTTTTAGTTTGAAAAAAAAATTAAAAGCATAATTTTAAAATTATATAAAAAAACATAAAACCAGCCCAACTTTCTTTTTTTTTCCCCATTGCTGCCTGTGCAGCCTGGAGAAGCTCTGTGAGCTCCTGCCAAGGAGCTGAGCATGGGGAGGGAGAGGGGGTGCAGGAGGGTAGGGGTGCAGTCCTACCTCTCCACATCGAGACCTGGCTTCTTTCTCCAAAAGGGAGGGACAGCTGAGCAGGAGTAAGGTCTGACTCCAGTGCTGCCCCTGCCCCTCAACCCACTGAGGGTGTCACATGCATTAACAGCAATGTTTTGTTAATTAGGATGGGGCTGGCTGGATACCAGACCAGGGCAAGAAAATTGGGCAACTTTAAGAAGTCTTCCCTGCTGGCATATTGGAAGAAAATAAATAAAAAGTTGTCTGTGGAAAGCCAGTGGGAGACAATGTTAATTTAATTTGGTGAAAAAGAACCAGGGAAGGCAGAGAAGAAAGCAGCCAACACCAAAAAAGGGGCAGGCATGCAGGTGGTGCATGCCCTACCTGGGTGGTCACTGCCCCCATGACACCAGTTGAGCCCCAGTTCAGGGTGGTGCTCCCCTCTGGTTTGTCCCTCCATCTCCCCATCCCATGGACATCCCAGAGCCCGGTCCTCAGCCACCATCCAGCAGCACCCCTGTCTCAGAGGTACCATGTACAGCCTCCAGAGCTCTGGAAAACAGGAAACAGAAGCCAAACACTTGCCTAAGTATCATTAATCTCCCCCACATATGGACATGTCCTTGCCCTCCTGTCCCCTGCCCTGCAGCCCTTGCTGCCTGCTTGCAGAAGCCCCACACTTTGGGGGTGGAGGGTGACCTGCTCCAGAGACAACCCCAGGCAGCCCTGTTCTGTGGGTCACTTTGATTCCTGCAGCATCTGGGTTGAGCTAGCTGGGAAATGGCAAGGCTTTTCTAAAGGGCAACAGAATTGTTTGCAGTTTTTCTCATGAATATTTTCTAGATTTTTGGGGTTTTTTGGTTTTTTTTTTAGCTGGTGGCAAAATTACCCAAGGGCTTGTGTGGTTGCCTGCCTTAATCCTGAGAATTTTTCAGTTATTAATGTGAATGAAGCTGAAATCCTTGTCTGTCGGTCTGTGTCTGCAGTAAATATGGAAAGCCCAAGGGATCAGGGCCACCAGGGAGGTCTGGGATGCCCTGCAAGAGCGCTGAGTGCTGCAGGATGCTGGCCAAGGTCTCCGTATTGTCCAGGCTGTCCTTTACCCATGTTGGTGACACCAGCCTTTGAGAGCAGGCTCATCACTTCTTGGCTGCTGCCAACATTAAGGGCAGTCACCCATCCTCTCCACCCAAGGCAAACTGAAAGCTAGGGAGATCCAGATGGGAAGTGCCAGGATCTGTTCAACAGCCAGGCATAGTTTTGTCTTCCTTTCTATACCAGGTAGGCTCAAACAAAATAATTTCTAGGAGTAACGTGCGAGGTACAACTGGTTTTCATATGTATTTAGGCATCTCTATGTGCACAGTCATCTGAGTGGCACTTTGGAAACCTCAGGAGATGTTCTCTTCCTGGGAGGAGACACCTTCATCTACTAAGCATGACGGAAAACACGGGGACCTGTTCAGGTATCTCCTATCCTCTTTTCCTCCCAGCAGCAACACATCTCTGCCCTATGTCCTGCCCACCACCTGTGCCACAGTCATCTTGGCAACTAACAGGCAGGGAGGGTGGTGCTCTGCAAGAAAAGTGTCTCTCTTGGGAGGGGGTATCTCAACCATTATCCCCCACAAAAGTCAGAAGAGAGATCTGCACTACCCTGATGCAAAATGGAGTTTGCCTCTCTAAAAGAGGTGGGGAAATTAGGATAATAATTCCAGGCACGAGTTGTGGAGGGGCAGGGAGAAACTCAGGGCAATCTGTGACTCCAGGAGCCTTTGCACTTCCCAAACAGATGGCACCTGGCAGAGGCTGCTGTCGTGCTGTTCATGTTTGAAGCCTGGCTTGCTTTTCTGGGGGAAGACAACCCACAGAGGGGAAGCTGTAAATACTCCCAGTCCCAAAATCTCCCTGTTATCAACCCACAGCTCTGCCTAGAGCTTGGGGATGCAGGAAACATACAGCATTCTGGGCAGCAAGAGACGGTTTGCTGTTGCAGGGGCACTCGGGAGCGCACTGAGCAAGGCGACGTAGGCAGGGACACATGGCAAGTGCTGGAGGGGAAAGAGCACAAGTTGTTTAGTCCCTGTTTGTCAACAGCTCACGTGGATGGCAGCTGCTGTGGAGGGTTTGGGGGTTTTGATTATTTTCCGAAGGGTTTCTCTGCCCAAGGATCTGGGATGTGCCAGGCGTGCAGGGCACATGCATGTGCAGGGGCCTGTGCAATGTGTGCACAAAGCTGTCACAGGGACGGGACAGGAGCATAACCCCACGTTGCCTCAGCTGCAGCCCATTAGCTGACCATGCTCTCTGCTCCTAAATCATTTCCTGAAGGGTTTTTTGAAACCAAAAAGAAAAAAATTCCCCCTCAAGATGGTGGTGGAGGGGAGGGGGGGGGAGAAAATGGTGAAAAGTTCAAACACAGCCTGATATCCCGGAGCTGCTTTCATGCCTGGCTCCATCTACCAGGAGCTTCATCTGGGTGTGCAAAAGGTAACGCTAAGCACAGGCAAACCCTCCCCTCCACGGGGGTGGGAGCCCAGGGACCCAGACTGAAGCTTTTGTCTTTTTTTTTTTTTTTTCCTGCTTGTGACTTTTTAGCAGTCCTTAGGGGACATTCCAAGTATGTGGCCAGGCATGGAGATAGTTTAAAACACATTAAGTTCACGGACAAGGTGTCATTAGGGCTTCTTTGGAGGGGGAGAGAGGGAGGAATTATTTGAAGTTCATTCGCCCAGAGGGAGTGCTCTCTGAAGAGGAATGGTTTCGGGGCACGGCGGGTCTGGTTCAGGGTTTTTTGCTCTTCCTGCGACTTCGAGGAGCTGTTTCGTTTGAAGACGTCGGTTGTTACGGTGCAGGACGGGACAGAGAACAGAAAGCATCAGAGGTATTTCGCCTGCCCTGCCTTTAAAGTTGCTCTCCCCAGACCGTTTAGGAGAGCAGGTCGGAGCCCCAGAGTTCTGTTTCATGGGAAATATCGACCTCTTTGTTGTTGTTGTTCCAAACAGGAATGAAAAATGTAAATTTCTGGTCAAGCAAACATTCCTCAGGGCTGTTCTGGAAAATTGAAGCGACACTTTCTCAGCATTTTTGTTATATTAAAATTCAGCATGCAAATTGGGTGTGTGATATATATTACATAACATACTGTGAGCAAATTGCAATAGAATATAAAGTATAAATCTAAACCATTAATTTGAATGGTTTCCCCTAAATATGTTACCAAAATGATACCTTTCTGGCAAAAGGTTTGGATTTCATTGAAACAGCTTCTTCTTTTGTTTTGGAAAATTTGCCTGTTGCAAACAAATCTGAGCCGTCTGCAGGCATTGTCCCAAGCCAAGCCTGCCCTTCCTCGGGGCCATCTTTCCATCAGGACCATCTCCTCTGTGAGCAATGGGCTCCTTCCACTGCTCCCTGCTCAGATTTTGCAAGAGCTTCCTTGTGGCAGGGGCTGGAATTTTACCAGTTTTGCCGGGCTCCTTGATACCAGTCACCTACTTTCTGAAAAAGGCAGGAGAAAATTGGCCAGACCTAGAAGAGCTTCCCCCCCCTTTTTTTTTTTTTTTTTTTTTTTTTTTTCTTTTCCGTGTAGTAAGCCTGCAATTAAAGCTGGGGTTTGTTTGTTGGTTATTTTTTTTAAATTTTCTTTTGGTGCTGTTGTTGATTTGAGCAATGATGCAAGCAAACTTTTCCAAGCCCTCACAAGCAGAAATGCTGTTTCAATACATGTACTAAAGTGTGTCCTGGGTGCTGAGAAAGATGAGGAAGGCAGGCAAGCCTGGGCTGGAAGTCACTGCTCAGCCTTACTGCAGCAATGGGCTGCCCCATAGTGATGTCCAGGGGTCTGGAAATATCCCTGTACATGTGAAACCTCAACAGGAGACAGGGAAGGGCTGTTTTGCTCTGAAAAAATTCACAAGCTAAAAAGAAAGCAGATATGGAGTGACTTCTGAAGTTTCCAGACCTGAGCACTACCCCCAGCACTCTAAGAAGGAAAAAAGCATCTTTTGAAGACACAACTGACTTTGGATTCACATTGCACATTAACTGCTGCAGACCTGCCTCAGGCTCAGGAGGTACCACAAACCTGAGCATCCCAGGCTGGTACTGCGTTTGTCCCTGCAGCTTGGTGAGTCTGGGGATCATGATTCCTTGGGGAAGGTCCTTGTTGTGCAGGCTGCAGCGTGGAGCCAAAGCCTGGCTGCTGTGGGGCAGCTGCAGACTTCAAGAGTCGCCTCAAGACAGCAATATACCCTTCAGCTTCCAAAAATCTCTTCCTCCTGTGCAACACCCCACGGGTGACACAGACGGTGTATGAGGGCTACAAGAGTTTGTAACATCTTTTATAATTCAATGAGGCACTGAGGAAAGCAGGGTTACCTGTGTCTGTAGTTGTGGGACGGTTTGGGGAGGCAGAGTTTTTAATGATAATCACTCCAGTGAAGGCTGCAGGAGACATTCTGTCCTTAGCCTGTTTTTCTCCCTAAAGAAAGTCACCAGATTGGCAGGTTAAATCTAGGACTGAGAGAAAATGTCCCTACAGAGCTGGAATAGGGTGGGACCTGAGTCCCAGCTCTGTGGGAAGGAAAGGTGTTAGCACCGCTTTAGGATGGCACTGACTGAAAAACAAAACATCACAATCTTTAAAAACGTCTCTGTAACAGTAAAGGAGGAGTGTGGGGCCTGAGAACAAACGGTCTGTGATCAAAGCCTCTCCTACAATCTGCTTGCTGCGAGATGATGCTTTGATGATGTGTTACCTGTTCAGCAGCTGGCAAGGCCCCCCTGGAGCAGGCGTCACCCCGAGCCCTGCAACAGCATCATTCTTGCTGGGGCAAACTGTGCTGGGCTGCTCAGCCCACAGGCTGGTGCTCACAGCGTGGAGACAGGGGCTGTGCCTCTCCATCAGCTCTCCCTCCCAATGTGCCTGGGCAGACCTGACAGCTAAGAATGTGCCCTGAAAGGCTGCAGGAGATCCCCAGTCTGCACTGCTGCAGCTGGAGAAGGTGGATGATGTTAATTAACTCCATCCGTTTCTAAAGCAGGAGTGGTGAAAATTGTTCTCCTGTCTCTGCACAGCTCAGCCCAGGGAGAGCATCTGCTCTGAAGGGCTTACAGTGAAACCATAGGGTGAGACAGTGGGTGGAGGCAGAGGAAATAACTGTGAATAGAACCACCGAGTGGTTTGGGATGGAAAGGGCCTTAAGGATCACCTAGTTCCAACCACCCTACCACGGGCAGAGACAGCTTTCAAATTCAGGCAACAAGAAAATTACCTGCACACTTAAGAATAGGGTGGTGTCACAATTCAAGCATCTAGGCAGGACCAGAATTCTAGGAAAATTTAACATCTTCTGTCAAACTAACTGACACAGTTGGAAAAAAAATACCCAACTTTTTTTGGGACACATCAAACCTTTCCCAGGTCTCAAATAGAAAGAGCAAACTTCAAAGGGAAATGCAAATGGGGAAGCGTGGTTCGAAGTTTAATTGGACTTGTTAATCAGCTAGACTGGGCGAGTGAAAAAGTAGCTGATACACGAGCAGAGGTGAGAGCCTGGCCTCTGTCCCACAGAGCCAATGGTGCAGAAGCACAGGTGGATCACCACATTGCCACAGTTTGATTTTTAAAAAGATAATAAAAGCAGGTAAATTACCCACTCACCTTCCCTTTTGAGGCAACAGGTGCCCTGGAGACTGGGTCTGCCTGGTTCTGCTGGTGCAGCTCTCATCCCCACTGGGTATCACGAGTCATGGCACAAGGGGCCCCAAGAAGCTGCAGAGCTGAGCTGGGCTGGGATGAGCACGCTTATGGATGGCCTGGCTGGGATTCACAGATGTGTCAGAGGGGACCAGAGGTGGGAGTTTTGCTTTCTACTGAAATCTCTGATATTTCTCCAGCAGAGACATCATGAGGGATCTCACTGAGCCTTTGCCTCAGCAGAAGTGTGCGTCAGGAAATCGGGAAACCACCCTATTTCTGCACGCTGAGAGCCCATTTGGGGATCACAGCCTCAGGGCTGCTTCTTGGGGATGAAGAGGGGTTTGTGCCTGGCATTGCAGACAGAAACAGGCATGTCTGCCCTCACAGTGGGAAAACAGGAACTGGCAGCTGCAAATATCAGCAATGCCTGCTCCCGAGGGGGAATCATATTCAAGAGCCCCAGTCCTGAAAAGCCTGACAGTCTCATTTTCATATTTTTGGTCACCACAGAAGAAAACTGAAAGTTTTCCCAGCCTGAAGCACTCTGCTTTAACTTCCTGAAATTGTTCCAAGTGATTGGAGCTGGTTTAGCATCTCCTTGGAGATGGACATTGCTTTTGAAGATGTTTCCCTTCAGGAGCCCAATGCCTGTTGTTCTCACTGGGTCCTTCTCCTGGCTTTGGAGCTGCATCTTCCAGTGTCTTCCTTGATAACTGGGAAGCTTGCCTGGAGCAGTCTGTGCTGCATGGTGAAGAACGAGACATTTTAGGGGGAAACTGCCACTGGAGGGAATGATTCACTGGCTCTAGGAAATGCAATTCTCTGTGGAACCATGCTGGTAGATTTACAATTCCTCATCCCTTTTGCATAGCAAGAAAACTTGCATGACAATAGCTTACCAACCTTGAGATGCAAATATCTGGCATTTCTGGAGATAGCAGAGGGCAGAGCTTTGTGCTGGGACTTGGTAGCAGCAGCGGTGTGTGACTGGCAGAAACTGATTTGAATAATTGGGTGTCACGTCTCTATTTTTCTTTCAGTTTAACTACATGTGCAATTAATTAAAATAATAACCTAAACGGTCTCCTGCTGGGATTGTGTTTGCTGCTTCACTTCAGTCTGCCATCAGTGCTGCTGAAAGAGTTTTATCGAGAGTTGCTTCTTGCTGAGAGGAGCTCGAGCAGAGAAAGGCTTTTCCTAGCAGAGAAACCTTTAATGCTAGTGGCATCTTCCCACCCATGCTGTCTGGGTGGTGGATAGACAATAAGCAGGGATTTAATGTATCACTTCCCACATCCTCTGCCTGACCTGTGCTTTGCCTGGCATGGAGAACTGCCTTATCCATGTCATGGGAAATGTGGTCCCTGTCCCGCATCCAAGGCAGCCTGGCAATGCTGCAGAAGGGCTTGTGGGGGTCGCTGTGAAATCAGGGCCTCCCCCAGGTGTAGACACAGAATAACCCTGACTATGTATGACAGAGACAAAGTACAGAACACAAGAGCTGTGCCGCTGAAAGGTCCTCCAGGAGCACTCCACAGAGCATCAACACGTCCAAGACTCCAGGCGCTGAAGTTTTCCTGGAAGTGCCAACTTCTTCTCCTCTAATTAACTGTAATTTCTAACAGTGCGGCTGCCTCCAGATCCCACCTGATCATTTTGCTGTCTGTTTACATCCACGCTCACTGCCTCACCTCTGCTCTGCAAGTCCAGGGCTGGCAGGTGCCCTCAGCAGCCTTTGCAAGAGGAAAAAGCTCTGGTCCATGAGGAAACCATTACAGGCCCTTCCTTCCTTCCTGCCTGCCTTCCTGCCTTCCTTCCTTCCTGCCTTCCCAATGCTTCCTAAATGAAGGGCAAGATTTTGGTGCACACAACATCCCTTGCAAGGTCATGGTGCAGCTTGTGCCCATTGCTTCCATGCTACAGTTCTCTGTGGAAAAAACAAAATTACTTGGGGAACTGTGCTCCAGCTTCTCACATTCCTCTTAAACACCCTTTATCTGTGAGTACATGCTGTTACAGTGGCAGCAGGAACATACTTTAAAAAATCAAGATGCTTACAAGTCTTTCCCTGTTACCGTATTCATTGCTGGTACAAGAAATATTGTTCCCCTGCAGCTGAGTGCATTCACATCTCATCTTGCTCCTTTTCCCAGTTCTTTTTTCTTGCCTGGATGATTCTTTGTCAGCAGCCAACACTAATCTATCCCTGGCAGTTCCTTCCCTCCCTGCTTTTAGTTTTAAGGATGTTCAAGATACAAGGTATTGACCATGGTTGTGAGCATGGTGCCAAACAGCCCCTCACCCCACAACTCCTGCCTGCTCCTGGCAACAGAAGACAATGGTAGAGATTAAAGCGCCTGGCTGGCAGAAGAAAGATTATGGACTTGTCCAGAAGAAATTGAATTGGAATTTAGCTGAATGGGAAAGCAATCAAAATTCAAAAGGTTTTGTTGTTTTTGGGCTTTTTTTTTTCTTCTTAAACCAGCTGACTGAAGTAGAGCTTCCAAGACTTTAAACTGCATTCATAAACTTTAAGGACAGTGAGGACCATTTTGATCATCTGGTCTGACTTCTTCCTTGGTATGATCCTGATCCCTCCTGCCAGCTTGAGCACTCCTGCATCAAGCACAGGACTTCTGTAACTCTTCTAGAAAAACAGTCTGTATTGATAGAGAGATCAAGAGAATGGCAAGCATCTCACACTCTTCAGTAGTCCATAAGTGCAGGTTAAGCTCATTTATCAATTCTTTGAATAAAAGGATGTCTCATGCCTACCCTAGAGATAGTGATGACCTGCTTCTGTGCCCGCTTCTGGGCACAGGGCTCCCAGAGCACAAAGGATATACCAGGAGAAAAAGCCAAAACGCTGAGCCAGAAGAGAAGGGGAAGGAATCTAAAAGCATCTGCACTGCTTGACAAAATGTTGTCACCACTTTCCTCTGAGCCTATTGTCTGAAAATAAGAGATGGTGTGCTTTTGTTTCCATCCCTACTTCAATTAGCATCGTGGGGACAGCCATTAGTACCCAGCACGCCTCGTCCAGAACCCTGACCTCCACAGAGAGGTCTCTAAGTACAGTTGTGATCTACAGCGGGGTCACTGCAGTTATTTGTCACTGGTTACAGCAGTGAGTGATGTGGTAGGAGCTGTTACACCCCGAGTACCAGCATTACAGCACTCTCCTAGCATGGGCTTGAAATGGCTGCTGGAGGGGGACATTTTCCTCTGGCCCCCACAATCCAAATGCTTGGGAGGTGCTGAGAGGTAGAGAACAAACTGGGATTTGCTGCCTGGCCCTCTCAGAGGAGCCTGTAGGAAGAATCCAGCCCGTGAGAGGCATATATGGGACACTGCTGACCTGGGCTCAGCCAGAGTGGAGCAGGATCACTGACAGGAGCAAGCTGGGATCCAGCACACTGAGATCTGATTTGATTTGTTTCTCTGTTCACTGATCTCTCCTCTTGCCTCTGCCTGCCTTATCTGGTGGGTTGCACATCCCTGGGGAACACTCACCTCACCAGCTGGTTGGGATGTCTGCTACCCCCTCTTCTGTCCTGCCCTCAATACAGCCCTGCTTCACCAGCCAGTGCAGATCTCAGGTGTGAGCCCCCATGCTCCTCAACCCAAGTACACCCTCCCAGAAGCAAAAATGCTGCTCAAAACTTCTCACAGAGCAAGAGCCACTCGAAGGTGTGGAAACTGGTCCTTCTCAACACTTCTTCTCCTCCATATCACTGCTGCTCTGCCAGGGCTGCCTGAGGAGCCCAGGACCCACTGCTTGATAATTTGAAGGCACAGGAGGATGAGTCCTTGCTTCCCCACACTGCTGTAGGAACAGGCAACAGAGGAAAGATGTGGGGACAGCACATGGACACTGTGAGAACTTCTCAGGGATATTTTCATTTTTACCATGCTGTAATGTCCAGCACCACTCTTCCCCTTCTGTCCAGACATCAGGTTTAGCAAAGGTCTCTGTCATCCTATTTGTCAGAGAACACCTATCTCGTTTAGACACCCCCCACACGAGGCATCACTAGTATTAAACCAGGAGAAAACGTGAGACCACGGTGTTATCTCTCTCCCCTGCAAGCTCAGCCCCTCGGCGCTCCCCGGCAGGCTGGGGGGCAGCACCCCAGGCTGAGCACTGCCCTCCCGAAACATGTGCCCACCCTTGAGAGCCCCCGCGGCCGCGCCGAGAGCGCCGAGCATCCTCCCGCGGTCCCCGAGCGGGCCCTGCCGGGAGATGGCACTGCAGGCACGGACAACCATCCCGCCGCGCTCCGCCGCTGCCAGCAGCCGCCCGAGCCAAGAAAGTCCTTTTATTTGTCTTTCCCCCTCCTTCCCCTGAGACGCCGCCGGAAAAATATTCCTCTTGTCCCCTGTGATCGCTGCATCCTCGCCGCTTTGCAGCATTTCTTTCGCGCCACGCAGAACTCGCTGCTAAGGAGGCAGCGGGCGCACAAGGGCTGGCTGGGAATAGCTGGCACATCCCTGTCAGCATCCAGGCAAAGAGGGATGGAGGCAGAAAAAGTCTGTGCCCTGGCCTTAAGCAATGGAGACGCTCCTTTCCAAGCATGGGGTTTGCAGTCTCAGACTCTGCCTGGAACCCTCCAGAGCATGAATATTTCAACTGCAGCCTCCTCTGGATCCATAATCACCCGAAACTTCCCTGGGAGCCTTTTTTTTGGTTCAAACAAAGAAGCTGTGCAAGCATAATTAATTTTCCCGTCTCTAGGTGGGAAGCCTTGCTAAAGTGGCTGTCAGGAAATCAAAATTTACAGCACCTGAAGTTTTGCTAACTCGCTGTTTCACATCATGGTATCAGGGGAGATGCAGATTTTCTTGTTTCTCATGAGAGCTTGAATCTCCACCTGGACGAAACTGAGAAATTTCGGCAGCCTTTTGCAATGCTGGCCCAATTTCCCAGGGAAATTTCATGGGCTTTTCCTCACCCTGCCAGATTTTTCAACACCTTTCAGGAAGTCACAGCTGAGCAGTTTTGGTCAGGATAGTTTTGCGTTTCAGGGAGAATATTTGGACCATTAGGTCTTCTTGGCAGATAGTTGTTGAATACTCCCAGGATGGGTGTTTGTGCTCCCCAGTAGTGCATTGTCCCAGGCAGCAAGGTGTTCCCAAAATGAGATATAATGCAAAAACCCAGTGAGAGGACACTCATAATTCTCTTGTGAAAACAGATCTCTTCGGGCGCAGATAAAAGGCTCCAAGCTGATGCTGTCTGAGGGTTGTTGTTTTTTCCGGATGGTTGGGTGGTTTTATGTTTTTTTCTGGTTTGTTGGTTTTGTTTGTCCTTCTTTTTTATGGGGGGTGGGGAGGAAGACGTGTAGGGGGTTAGGGGAGATACTTTTTCGTTGGAAAGTCTCAAATCTGAAGTTTTGAGAACAGGAACATGTAGGTGCCCTACCTTCTCTGAGGAGATGATAAAAAACAATTACGCAATTTGACTTAATGCTCTATTCTGGCATTTTTGCAGAGAAATGGTTTGCTCAATTTTAAGAAGGAGCCAAATAAATCTGAGAAAAGATCAGTGTTGAAGGGTCACAAGTGGAACATTTCAGCATGGGGTAAACAGGCAGGTGGGCTGAACACCCTGTGATTGTGCCAGGTGTGTGGCAGAAAAGCAAACATTTGTCCACTTTTGGGCTTGGCAGTGGTCAAGCTGAAGGAAGGGATGTGGCTAATGGAGAAAGAGAGAGAGAGGAAGATGGCAGAGGAAGCAGGAGCAGCAGGAAGAGGGGGTATTTCTCCACCTTTATAAAAGGGCTGGGTGGTACACAGCAGTGTCCATTCTGATTTTGTTGGCAGCCAATGGTATAGATGTATCCCACACAGGGGCACCAAGGAGCTATGGGGTGAAGATGGGGCTTACCCCAAGAGGGTTTCACTTGCTTGATTGAGCTTCTGGACTTACAGGAATTTATCCTCATGTTTAAGGAGGAGAAACCCAGCAAATCATTATAAAAAAATGCAGTTTTGAAAGGTTTGTACTCACTGAGAGCCAAAGAGTGGGGGGGCACAGGAATGGTGGTGGTGGTGGCATCTCTTCACAGGCATCATATTCGGGATGGTGATTTCCCACTGTAGCTCTCTTCTCTGAAGGCAGCTCATGGGATCTGCTGTTAGAGATGTTCTCATCCCCTGCTCCCCACAGCCGGCACTGATGTTTCCCAGGTGCTTCTGACTTGCAGGGTTTGAAACTGAGTCACCTCTGATTTCTCCTGACATTTCCCAGAATTTTTTAGCTGCAATACTGTATTATCCCAAATGTGGATTTCTGGGGAAATCGTGCTTTTCAGCTAAAAGCAATAAAGAGAGAAAGTGAAACAAAATTAATCTCTCCCCATCAAAAACCCCCAAAAAAACCAAAAAAGGAAAGCCAATCAAAAAAAAGCCCCACCAAAAACCCCAAACCCTTTGAAAGTCATGGGGGCAGGGGTTTTCAAATTCCTCTCCAAAAGACATTCAAAAAGCAGCTCTTTCACTTTTTTCTTTCAAACCCGATCTTTTCATGCTAAAAACTTCAAACCGCTCTAATCCCTGGCTTCTGCTTTCTTATGTGAGGAAGATGATTTGTGATAGAAGCCAGTCCCTCAACCAGAGCAAGGAGCCACGCCGCAGCAGATGCTGGCTTGCCTCGAGGTGTTAATCCACAGGCGGATCGTGGGGATGAACCAGCCCTGCTGGCATCGGCCACAGCTTGGGAAGGGCTCACACGTGGCTGCAGAATGGTGGGGTTCTGTGGCAGGGGCTCTCAATCCAGGCAAAAGCCACAACCATCAGGACATCCTTCCTTTCTCCAGGGCAATGAAAGCACTCCTGCCATGCAGACCCTGCGTGTTTGGCGGCAGTTCTGCTACAGAAGGGGCTGGAGGCTAAAGGCTGAGAGCAGCGCTAACCTGGGTGTGCCTCATGCCAGCCACATTCTGTCTGGACACCTCCATGGCCCCTAACGCTGGCAGTGGGGAGCCCCTGTAAGATGTCCTGATCCGTGGGGAAAAAACACCCGACCTGGCAAACACACAGGATTATGGTGCTGATTTCCCCATTCCAGGAGCATTGCAACACTAATCCTGTAATTCAGGGCACAGTGGTGAAAAACATGATCGCTTTAAGGTCTCAGTCCTTGCCTGAGATTTCATGGGGTTGTTCTTCTGGCACCACGGGAAAGAAAGTGCTGGAGGAAACCTTTTCCAGACCCCTATGTTGTTGTTCCTTGTTCAGGAAGACATATGCAAAAATGTATTTTAAATACGGGTTTCATTCCACGCTGAGCCTCTTCCGAGTGAGGAGTTGGCAGCCGTGGGTCATGTGGTGAGTGGGTGATGGGACAGACGTTATTTATAACAGGTGTCAGGTGATATTTTGTCATCGATATCTTACCCAGCAGCAGCAGCAGTGAGGGGTCTCTCCATATGCCAATCTCTCTTTTCCAGGAGTGGGTTTGGTAACAGCATGCACCAAACCTGACATCCTTGCTGCACATGGAAACTTCACTCACTTATTTCAGCTGACTGGCAAGACCTAGTTCTCTCCAAATTCACTCTGCATCCAAAATCATGCCAATCACTCATCTCCAAGCCACTTGATGCCCATGATCAGGGCTACATCCAAGGACAGGATTTTCTCCTGCACAAATCTGCGTGGACACGTGACTACATCACACTCTGTCCAGGCTCTGGAGGTCCCCACGGCCCCTCCCTGCCAACACCTTGTTGTATGCATGCAGATGCTCACTGCCATCACCAGGACTCTTCTGAGACAAATGGGTAATAAGCTGGAGAGCCAACAGCCAGGTTCTGTGCTTGTTATCTCCATCTTTGCCTTTTGCACACGCCTCCCACTATCTACACAGGAAGAAGTTTGGCAAATGTAATAAAGACAAGGTGAAGTTTTACGTAAAATATTCTCTCCTGCTATGAGTCCTGAGGAATTTTAATCAGTCCAGGAGTACCAGCAGAATTCCTTTGCCTGCAATCTTTTCAGGATCTTGCTTTCCCCTCTTGTTCCTCGTGGGGAGCATTTGCTGAGAAGATGATTAAATTGGGCTGGTAAAAAGCTCGTCGGCTCCATAGCTTCCATCTTTTCCTGCTTCTTTGCAAGAACATTTGTACTTTTTTCTGGCCTGCGGCATGCAAGGTCAGCTGCTTTCTTTGCAGTTTTCTTGTACGTTTCCTCACCATTGTTGTGGGGTTTTTCCCCCTCCAGAGAATCTCTTTTGTGCAAAGGCGAGAGACAAGGCTCCTAGCTCAGCCTGCTGTGTTGTTGTTCGCCTGAAGTCCAGCAGGAATTTAAGGAATGGTTCCCCATGTCTCCTATTCACCTTGCTTCTGCCAGTGGCAAGGGGTCGGGCAGGGGGCGGATATTTTGGGGAAGCCGTGAGCAAGGAGTGCAGACTCAGGGGCTGATGTGAGCTCAGGGATTTTGGAGGGCTGAAACTCATCTGCTGTTGCCTGCCAGTAGTTCAGTGTAGGAATTTGGGCATTTTGCTTTGAACAAATGATTCACCAGTAATCATTTAATCAGCTCTCCCGATGTTTGAAGAATCTGTGAGTAATTTAGTCAGATGTTTGCCACAGTGTATCAAATAAATGGTTTGGAAAGACACTGGCTCAGACTCTCACCTCGTACTTGCACAGCCGGCAAACCAGGCCAGTGCTGTCCCCTGAACTTTGGCCTCAGGTGTCCAAGAGATCTATGCTGCTTTACAACTGGCCAGGACCAGCCTCAAACTGGCCAGGTCAGGATCTGGCCACGGTTCAGCTGCTCCATATTTCTGCCATGCAGCTGTGGAGCATCTGCTCTCCTGCTTGGCTTACCACTGCTGCTGGAGGCTGGTGGGCAGCGTGTAATGCAGTAAAGTGACATTTTTGGTGACAAGTGTCCTGGTTGAGCATCAATGTACAAGCTTGTGATGAGCCCCTTGCTTCCTCTGAGTGGCTCCCACTGGGGTGCTGTGGATGGGGAAAGCAGCCCAGGCTGATGGACCGATGCTGGCTCATCAGCTAACGGAGAATCATTTCCCCAGGTCCAGCTCTCTTCCTGGACCTATTAATGCTCTGGTACCTTTCCATTCCTGTCCCCACAAAACCACCTGCTCTCCTGACACACTTCCCAGTGGCACCAGAGAGCTGCTGCTTCTTGCACAGCTTTTACTCCTTCTTTTTCAGCTCTGCTACTGGCTGACAGCAGGGAGGGATGGAGAGGGAGAATAAGGGGTTGGAATTTTTTTTTCCTTTTCTTCCATTGTGTGACTTATTCAATCTAGTCCTGACTTTCTGGGCAGCAGGGTCACTCCCCAGCTCTGCTACAACCTGATGAACAGCCTTGGAGACATCTCCTTTTGACTTTTAGTTTTCCCTCCTGGTGTTTTTTCTGTTCTTTTTCTAGGACCTGCTATCACAAATTCCCCCAGAGTCCCAACATGCTGGTTATTCTTTGTGGATAAAACAATAAATTGATAATTTATTGTGCACTTTCATCTGAGACAAAACATCATTATTTCCATCCAATTAGTAGTGTCTTTTAGCAGCATCAACGACAAACTAGACAAAATGTGGCTCCCACCCAGCCCCCTTCCTCTGCCTGTGTGACATTGTCTCCACAACTGCAAGGAGAGGTGGTAGCTTTGATTTGATCAACACTTATCTAGTCAAAGCAAAAGAGAATGACTTTCATAGGCTTGCCCAAAGATTACCTTTTTGGGTTTTACTTTAACAGGAAGATCAGGAAGAAATTGCTGTTGTTTTCTTACTACTGCTGTTTTCTTCAGACCAGGAGAAGTCCTGGAATGTCAGGGAAAGTGGGAACCTGCCAATGGGAGTATTTCTCCCAAGTCTCTGTGCAGAGTTTTCTCACATGTGTTGTTTCCTGAGTCATGGAGATTTGAGCTGGGAACACTCAGATATCTGGAAGCTGGAACAGCCCTTACAGCTGACCTGAATGCTGATGTCCAGGGAGCAGCACCCCAGCCCTGCCACAGTCACCAGGCTGGAGATAAGGGCAGAGGATGTGCATAATGAGTTACAGGGCTCTGCAGGGCTCCCCCAAATCCTCTGTGGCCACTGGCCCCTGCCCCTTGCTGGCAACTAGCCCCTGGCAGGGTGCAGGCTGTTTCTTCATGGGCATTTGTCTTTTCCAGGCTGGGAAAACAGAGGTATTTTTCTGCACACTGGCAGCCAAGTGGGGGATGTGGCTGGGAAAGGCTATTCCCTGCAGGCCCCCTGCCCCATGGCATCCTCCTAACAGTGCCTCCAGCGTGCCAGTCAGCCTGTCCCCAAACCCCACCCACAAGGTGTTTGCAATTGCCTGGGCACTTGGCAGGAGCTGGCAAGGGGCGGGGGTGGATGCCCTGCAAGGGTGCCTTTCCCTCGGCCTCCTGCCCACCCTGCCCTTCCTTGCCCTGAGGCTGCTTGGCTGTCCTTGCTCACCCTCCCCATTGGCTCCTGCTTGCTTGGCCTCACTGCTGCTTTAATTTTAGCAATTCCTTGGAAAGAGTCATTTTCCATAACTCAGCTCTCAGCGGAGCCCTCTGCCTGCCAGCTCTGCCTTCTCACACGTGTTGCTGGCGTGCCCCAGCAGCACACGCCTGCACCTGCCCGGCCAGGCCTGCCTGTCCCAGCCTTTTGCACACCAAAGCCTCACACCCGGCTCCCGTCCCCCACTGGCACATTTCAGCCTGGCACTCCCAATTCTGTTTGTGTCATGGCTGGAGCGGGCAACCTGGCCCAGCTGTATGGCCACCCCTGGGGCTTCTCCCTCATCAGGAGTAACTGAGCACAGCACAAGGGGACATCTGTCCTCCTTGCCCTGCAGACCCCACCCACACGTGTGACAGCTCTCTGTCTACCTGTGATGGGAAACGCGGTGATCCCACATGCTACAGGGGTTGTGATGGATGGGCAGGGTGTGTTTGTTCAGCACACACCAGCAGGTTTTATTGAAGTGGGGAAGGTGGGTGCAGGTGTGGCGGCAATGGCTGCGTGATAGGGAGCACAGCCCACGCGTGTGTTGGGTGTTTGGTTGTGCAACGAGTGCAAGAGGGGTGAGTGAGGTGCTTTCATGACATTCTGCACCTTCCTGTGGCGCTTCTGCTGGGCACTCCAGGAGGGAGCACGGTGCTCACGAGTGGGCTGTGTGCTAGGATGCACACGGAGGTGTGCACGGAAATGATAGCGCTGTGCCTTCTCTTGGGTCTGCATCTCTTGGTGGAAGGAAGGGGCTGTGCTTGTGGAGGGCACGTTGTGCAGGACCGTGTGTGTGCACCACGGTGGCCACGCTCGGGGCTGCATCTCTGGGGCAGTGGGGGGACTTGCAGGGACTGCTGCTCCTCATGTGGGGGGAGGGAGCGGGGCTCCGTCCCCACGGTGCTTCCACGAGTGTGAGGTTGCACGGGGGTCGGTGGGGCGCGCGTGTGTGCGGTGCCTCCCTCCGGCTCAGCATCCGTGGGGAGGGAGGAGGCGGCGGCGTGTCCGCAGGGGCGTGGACCGGCGTGTGTCTGTGGGGGTGCGGGTGTGGGTGTGCGTGCGTGTGTTTGTGTTTGTGAGCCCGTGTGTGTGTGCGCTGCGTGTGCGTGTGCGTGTGTGTGTGTGTGTGTGTGTGTGTGTGTGTGTGCGGGCGGGTGCGCGCGGCGCGGCGGGGCCGGGAGCGCGTCCCCGGCGCTGTGCCGGGGGGTGCGGGCTGAGCTCATCGCTGGCTCCCCGGCGCTCCTTACCAGTGGCTTCTGCGGTCACATGGGTTATGTGCTGGAGTTTAAAAGAGCTTATAGCCCCCGAGCCGGTGCAGAAGCAGCCGGTGGTTGCATGGGGTAGCGCCGGGAGCGGTGGCAAGGAAGGCGCCGTGAGTACCGGGCGGCCGGGGCCGGAGGGCGGCACGGGGTGTACCCCCACCCACGGGACGGGGGAGGCGGCGTGCGGGCACGGGGCTCAGCGGAGGCGAGCCGCGGTGCCCGCCGCCGAGGGAGGCGGAAAGGAGGGCGGAGGGGAACGCTTTCTTCCCCCGCATTCGCCCCCGGTCTGGTGTACCCTCCCGCCCCGCGGCCGCGCACCTTTCCAGCGCCCGCGCGTGTCCGCGCCCCGACGAGGGCCGCGCGTCCACCCCTCCCCCGGGAGGAAACAATTTGGGCAACTTACTTTCCTGCCCCACCGTGCGCGTGTTCCCGGCGGGGAGAGATGCGGGGCAAGGGGCCGGAGAGTCGCCGCACCCTCCGGAGCAGCGGGTCCGCATCGGGGCGCGGCGGCAGGACCCCCGTCCCCTGCCCGGCGGGACCCCCCGTCCTCTGCCCGGCCGGGAGGGCTTCGTGGCCAGCACCAGGTTGAGGACTGGGAGGGATGAGTCCTCCCTGCGGCAGTGCACGGGGCTGGAGCCGGGACTGCGGGGCGGCTCTTTGTAAACCGGAGCCCGTGGATTTCCTGGGCGGGAGAGCAGGCTTCTCCTCCGTCTCTCCGAAGGCGCAACCTGCCTTCTTCTCTGCTGTGGCAGTTCAGATTTTCTTTTATATATTTTTTTCCTTCTTTAATTTTTTTTTCCGAAGTGTGATTTTATAAGGAAAGTGTCTGCATGGCGCTTCTGGGGAACTGCTCTCCCTGGGCTAGGCAGGCAGTTCATCCCGAGCGTGAGTACAAGGGCTGCTTTCCAGAATTGCATAATACACACCGATCCCTATGCTGCACAAAACTCCCTGACATTTCCACATCTTGGTGACTTCCCCCACTGCAATCTTAAAAACGAGTTGTGACTCCAATCGGTTCGTGAGCCAATTTGTGCTGCCTTCACTGGGGACAGAACCAGGTCTGCATGTTCCAGCTTCCCTGGCTCCTTTGGCAGTTGTTTCTTTAACCACTAAACTTTTTTGGTATAACAATCGGCACTTCTTCACTCTCTTATCCTTCCCCACCCCGCGCTTACGGACTCATGTGCAGGGTCTGTTTAGAGCGCAGGTTACAGAAAGGGGATTGCCTGCAAAGCTGTTCAGTTTTTTTCCCCCATCTCTTTGTGTTTTAATTTGCGGGATGGTCGAGGAGGTCCTTTCCTGGGATTGCTTTTTGCTCGGGAACTTGCTGACTTCTGCTCGGATTTAGCAAATTTCACTGACTCTGCCCGCTCTCAGCGCACCACGTTGTGTGAGGGACGGGACCTGCACATGCTGCTGCCGGTCCCACTGGCCGTGTGTGCAGGCAGCGAGGCACTGACACTGGCTGCTTCCTACAAAATGTGCAAATACGTGGGAGCAGCCTTTCTTGCTCTCGGCTCCCTGCCCTGCCCCTCCATGAGGAGTTGGAGCTTTGCTGTGGTGTCTGGAGACGTGCAAGGGATGCTCGTGTCTGATCAGGCAGCACGCTGGGACCAGGTCCTGGGACCAGAGGTCTCTGGGGTTCACTGCAGCGTGTGGACTTTCCCAAGACTGGCAGAGCTTTAGAAAT
Organism: Aphelocoma coerulescens; assembly: GCF_041296385.1. NCBI lineage: Eukaryota > Metazoa > Chordata > Aves > Passeriformes > Corvidae > Aphelocoma > Aphelocoma coerulescens. The sequence goes on from NW_027184085.1 coordinate 9,352,813, forward strand.
GAGAGCCCCGTGCCTGGCAGACTTCCTTGCGACAGCTCCTCGAGATAAGTTTATCAGAGCCTCTTGTCAGAGCAGGCCAAGCCATGATCTAATGATCATACATTATCTTTGGTCTGATTTACCCCAAGAGGACCCCATCCTGCCAGGACTCTGCATCCCCTTCCACTTGAAAAGTGCTCAGCACCTCCTGGGCTAGGGAAGGGAAAAGCCCTTGTACCTCTCAAAGCCACAAAGCTTGTGATGCACACACACATTCAAATAACTGTGCAGCCAAGGCTCAGCTTTCGGAGACGTGACTGAGTTTCTGAAGCCAGCAGCAGGAGTTTTGTGGGTGCAAGCCCCAGCTCCTGGCCACTCTCAGTTAATTCCCTGCAAGCTGGAGGCATGCATCCTGCTCCAGCTCATGCTGGGGCTGGGTGTGCGCCTGGGGAGCCTGTCTCCCAGCTCTGTCGTTTATTATTGCTGCCGCTGCCATTATGCCTGACAAATGGGAGTTGCTGAGTAATGTGCTGTTTGTGTGTAAATATCTCAGTGCTTGCAGCTGAGCTCACTCCTGCCACTTTGCAGGAAGCCATCTCAGCACCTTTCCCCTGTGAAGACCCGGGAGTGCAAAAGCATCCTTCTGCAGGGACCTTCCCACTGCTCCCGGCAGCTCTAGCCTTCGCTCTCCGCTGCTTCGCTGCAAGCGTGAAGCCTCCATCCTCTCCGGCAATCGTGGCGGCCCTGCTGCTTTCCTGAGTGTGAGTCAGGGCTGGGAAAGGGCTCTGTGTGTGCCTGAGTGTGTTTTTGTGTGTGTGCATGTCTGTGTGTGTGTGTGTGTGTGTGCATGCACAGGCTCAGTTGCTCCCGAGGGTCCTTGTCCGAGGCAGAGTGAGTTTTGGGGACTTTGAGTGTTTTGATGGAGACAGTCATGCATAACTAGGAAAGGAGTTTTTGGGTTGATTTGGGATTTTTTTCCCTGCCCACTCAGCCCTGAGTTCCCCCTCATTTCATCCCAATGCTGATGAAGATGCTAAATTACTCCTTCCCAGATTGTTTTCATCCCATTTGCAGATTAACATCCAACTGCTTTTTGCAGTCAGTACTTGCTCAGCCCAGCTAGGCTGATCACAGCTTTTTTAATCTCCCCTTGTAAATCAATCCCTTCTGCCTCCTGATCATTTTTGTCGCTCGTTTTTCTGAAATCCCTCCAATTTGTCCATTTTGTGTCGGTGACGTATGCCTGGCCCTAAACATGATGTATACCAGGCATGGCAGCGTGAGGGAAGGACACCTCCTCCCCTCCCACCCCGCTGGGGCTTGTGATGCTTTGTCAGCACTGAACTGAGTTACTTCCCCATTATTCTAAGCTATAGTCCCTGCTCGGTGTTGCAGAAGAAAGCAGCATACTCAGGTCAGTGCCCTGGGGAGAATTCCTCCAAATTTTGGTGATGGGTTACCGAGGTTTGCTTGCATGCTGCTAGCAGATGCTGGAAGGGGACAGTGGTCTAGGTATATTCATTCTAGGTATATGGGTGCCTCTTCCCACAAGAACTAATAGTTGAACAGGAGGGATGAGGAAAATAAGAGAAGGTAAGCTGGGCAGATGGGGAAACTGAGGCACGTGCATGCACATTTCCTGTGCACCTTTCCAGCACACAGCTCTTGTTTAGGTGCTCTGTGTGTGGGGTCTGCTCTCCATTGCATTCATTAGTGCTGCAGTCAGCATGGGCATTTTCCAAGGAGATGCTGGATCTTTGGTCAGAGCAGGCTGGCACGCAGGGATGCTGGGTTCTGGGCTGATTTTTGCGTGTTGCTTCTCATGCTCATAGCCAGAGCCTGATGCCACAGGTGCTCTCATGGGGATGAAACAGGGTGAGAAAGTGCCTTGCATTCGTGCACTTTGAAGTTTTATCATGCCAAACCCTGAGCTCCTAGCACTGAGCATTCCCATTCCCTGGAAGGGCACAGCCCTTCCAGGGTCTATCTATTTTTAGGAGGAGTTGTGTTCTGGACAGTGTCCACTGCAGATGCTCTCTGCCTCCTCCTCTTGGCCCTTCTCCAGGGACACTGTGTGGGCTATCTGCTGGAGGGGCAGATCTTGCCGGGGCTCCTCCAGAGCAGAACAGAGGAGGCACCGTGATGGTCATGGGGACACTTGGGGGGGTGCGGGTGTCCCAGGGTGCTGGGGAGGGACAGCAAGCTTACACTGTCCTTTACATGAACTGCTGGGAATGGCGTTTCCCTGTGCTCTAGGTGCCAGCAGGACACGGTGGCAGCTTCGATGTGGGATAAGCAAGGGCACTGCCTGGGCCAGGTGGTACCCGGAGCTTGGCGGTGCCCGGTGTCAGTCCGTTCGCCAGGATGACACTAGGGGGCACGAGATCTGCTGGAATTCCTTTGTTGGGGATGGGGAAAGGAGGATGCAAAGCTGCTCTTGGCCCTTCAAGCCCCGTACATCATCCCCCTGCACGTACATCATTCCCCTGCACATTTTGTAGGATTGTGAGTGTTAAACCCCACGAGCTGTCCCGGTAAATCGTCCTGCTGCCAGGGAAGGACGCAGCTCTCCGGATGCTGCTCCACTGGGTCTCTCTGTCACTGACCGTGGAAGCAGCAGGAGTAAGGATGGAAGTGCTCAGCCGGAACCATCTCTGAAGTGAGAAGGAGATGGATGCAGCCAGAGTGCCAGGGAATCTCCGGGGAATCTGGGAAATCCAGGAAAACACCTTAGCATGGTTTTAATGCCTCTCTAGAGGCATTGTCCAGAGCAGGGATTAACTTAGATTCAGGGCTGGCTTTCAAGATGCAGCGTGTTATGGTTTCATTTTCTGCTGGTTGTTAAGTTCATGCGTGATGTCTCCTCAGGGTCATGTTTTCCCAAAGCAGCAAAAACTTTAGAGAGTCTGATTTAATGAATGGTTCTGATCGATCTGAAACATGGAGAGTGTGTATGTGTGTGTGTGTGTGTGTATTATATATTTGTCCATCTACATATCTAGGTAGAGTGTAAAGAATATGTTTTTGAAGATATGTTTATGCATTTCTGCATACATCCAGCTGTAATATTGTCTTCAGTCCTTAAAATCTATTATTCCAGCTGTGAATGTGTGTATATATATTAAAACACTGTATACTGGAGTCTTTCTCTCTTGTTATAACAAACCTTGCAGAAAGCAAATAAAGAGACATTGTTCTCATAGCAGGCTTTTAAGGGCTCAATATTTATCTTCTATGAATTTTGGTAGTTTTTGTTCAGCATGTTTGCAGTTATGATGGTGGGGGGGGGTTGCCTATCTACTTCAAATTCTGTGCTATTGGGAAACTGAAAACATTTGGATCATTTCAGTTTGTTCATTACTTAATGAAAACAGAAATCAAGCTTCTGGATTGAAATGCTGGCACTTGATAACATTCTGGCATATTAAGTTCTCAGGGGTTAGGGTTTTTTCTAATGCCTTCTGTTGCCAGATACCAGGCTCCTTTGCTGGAGCCCTGCTTCTCTTGCAAGCCCCCGGGCAGTATTTTTAGTAGGACACTGACGCATCGAAAACACTCCTGTTCTGTGAGAAAAAGCTTTGCTGACTGTTGTTGAAAGTAGCACTAGGATGGCTAGAAACCGGAGATCAGAGGGGGACGATGCTGCTGCTGCGTCAGAGCGTTTGCTTTGTGCCTGTGATGGAGGTTCTGTGTCAGGTCGTGCAGGTGCATGCCTGTGCGGATGTGAGGGCAATTCCCCAGCTGGGCTCTGAGACAGGACTGAGGAGCAGGGGTTTATTTATTTTGAAATGCCTTGTGAAATGGAAGGAGGTCCGGAAAGAAGTGCGGAGTCAACTTTCAAGTCAATTAGGGATGTATCTGGAGGTGTGAAGTGGTTTGAAGAGGACAGGGTGATTTGTCTGAAAGTGTTACCTAATTAGAGGGTATAGTCAGGGCTCTAATTAGCCATGACACCCTAAAGATGTCATCAAAGCCCTCTTGAGGCATGGCTGATCCAGTGCCGTGGCTGTGAGCTGTCTGGTCAGTCTGGCCATGCACGGCCAGAGCTGCCGCCCTCTGTCTCAGAGGCAGCCCAGATGCTGGTACTTGAGGAGGCTCTTTTCCTTTCAGGTGACTTGTGATACCCTCTGGGGCTGCTGCCAACATCGAGTGATGTTCATAAAGTCACAGAATGAAAGGAACGCTGCAGCAGTTGGAAGAATTAATACTGGTGCCCATTATGTGGGAAATCTCCTCTCTTTTCCCCGGGGCAGGTATCACTTTCTGCTGCTCTGTGCCTGGGGGAGGCTGGAGGAGGAAGGCTGTGAGAGTTTGCATTAAATGATGCTGTACTACCAGGTGGTGGAGGAATCATGACTCCTTTCTTAGCATTGCCTGACAGAGGGGACATGGGATCAGCTGAAATCTGGCTTGCCCAGACCTGGTTGTATTTAAATACTATGCAACACACCCCGTGAGGGGGAACTGCTGCGGGAAGCGGTACAAGAAGTGCTGGGTAAGAGAGAAAGGCTCCTGGGAAGGCTTTTCCCTGATACTGGAAGCAGCTTGCAGCCTGGAGCTCTGCAGGACCACACCTGGGTGGTGGGTGGTTGATTCCCCTTGCGAGGCGGGGCTGGGGGTTGCTCCCTCTGGGGCTGCTCCCACTGCCTGTTCATCCATCAAAACCATTGTTCAGTCTGCCCTGTGAGGAGACGAGAGAGCGGGAGTTGCCCATTCCCAGCAGTGGTGCCAAGAGCCAGTAGGAGCCACCTACAGCTAGGGAGTTGGCTGGTGGATGAGTGTGGAGAGCAGGGCCCATTGCCATTCCCAGCAACAATGAGCAAAAACATTCTCTCCTCTCTCAAGGCTGAGGTCCCCATGGCTGTCAGAGCCCTCTGAACTGCCAGGAGAGAGAAGCAGTGGGTGGCTCAGACCTCATTGGCAGGAAGGAGATACTGTTACTCCTGCTTCAATGGGAAATAAAATAGATCCTGGGGCGAGGATGTTCCCTGTGTGTTTCATCAGTGCTATGAGCAGCCTGGCTCTGCAAAGGGACTCCTTTTGCTTTTGTAGGTGGTATTGCAGCTCCCCAAAAGTGAACACACCACCAGGCACACCTCCATGCTAACAGCTACTGAGGGATGCACCTGCTTTTAATTACGTGGGTGTTAAGCCAATGAATTCATTTTGTTCACAAAGTCGCAGCCTGGTATTTTCCTGCTGCTCCTGGTCTCGTGGCATTCCCAGACTCTGGAGTACACATGCAAATAACTTGGAGACTGGGTGTAGTAACTTGCAGGACCCTGCCACGCAGGACTGACCCACACAGCTCTCCCTGTGCCCCTGTCACGGGGTCCCAGTGCTGCAGGGGGCACGCAGCATTTTAGGGTGCTGTGTTAGAGGTGATGGATGGGGAGCTGCTGCGTGTGCTGAAGCATCACAAACTGATCAGCACAGAAGGGGTGATCTGCACTGCTGCCCTCCTGCCTGGAAAAGCAGCCTGAGTTGGGTACCTCAGGGCCAGGCGTGAGATTCGGTTGTGAAATCAAACAATATCGTGTATAATAAACCAGCCTTATATCTGCTTTTGCTCTAGGTACACTCTGCACCACAGTCCTTTTGTCTAGGGCCTAAAAAATGCTGGTGATAATGAGGACACATCCTTTCCTGTGGTTAGCGTGTGGTTCTCAGATGCAAAGAGGAGGCAGCCTGTGCTAGACTTCACCATCAATGTGTGATTTACCCTCCTCTGTGCTACTGAACTAAGGGCTTGAAAAATAAATACATTAAAAGGAAGGAGAGACAACAAAAGGATGCTGCTGCTCTGAAATTCGATCAAAAAAAGCTCTGTCCAGTCCTCTGGGCTTCTCACTTAACTAAGAGCTCCAGAAATAACAGTGTTACAGTAAAGTGCACCCACAGATAACTGTGGGTTTGGGGACAAGACTGCTTTGTTCTTGAGGAACTAGGATGAAGTTCATTTTGGGTATTTTTTCTCCCCAAAGTGGGGGTTATTGTCACTCCGTGAATCCGAGGCCATTCAAATCTGCCTGGGACCTCTCAGCTTTGAAATCGTTGCCCAGTCTGTTGTCTCTCCCCAGCCTGCCAGACACACATATGGGTGGGAGGCTGCTGGATTTGGGAGCCCAGCTGGTGGGGGTGGGAGAAGTCACACCGAGCTGCCGTCGCTGTTTCTCCCGGCTCGGTTCAGAGCGGTTTCCTCTTGCCCCATATCCCGGCCATGTGCGGGGTGGCCGATGGCCCACACGTGTTGCACAGACACATTTCCGTGCTGCCTCTTTGTGCCTGCCTACCTATTTGCAGCTGGGGGAGCTGAAGCCACTCTTTCTTGTGATTTGTGAAAAAAGTCTCTCTCTGGATGGAGTTGTCTGTGCTTTTATTGACCTGGTTACGGGAACGACAGAGGCTTTTCCGTCTCCTGGATGCGTGATTTCTGCAAGGGCTGTGGAGCAGGGGCCAGCTCTTGCTGCTGGTGTGTTTCCAGTCCTCCTAACGTGATTAGTTTGACAGGCCCATTGGGTATGTTGGCAAGTCTAGTTTTTATTTTGTGCATGAAAGTAAGTGCTGTGACAGGGCACGGAGCACCAGCTAATGCTGACATCTGTGCAGGAGGGAGCATTTTGGCTGGACAGTATTTTTGGCCATGCCTCAGATGTGCTATGCCACCTAGCAGGAACCCCTTGACCTTTTGATGGGGCATTTCTGTAATGTCCCAACTTCCTGAACATTTTGGAGGCTCCTCCTTTGTATCTGCAGTTGGAGTTGTTTGGCCAGAAGCTGCAGTTTGAGTTCTGTGAAACCTGAGTGTTGAGGACATCCCAGGCATGCACCTGGTGACTCCCAGTGAAGGTGTCCATCCTTCAGAAGTCCAGAAAGCTGCCATCAATCATCCCCATTGGCACACCCTGCCTGCTGGGCTCCAGTTTTTTACATGCTGACATCTTCCAGCAATGCTGAGGCACACCACGTTCTTGGGGCTTGTTTGGATGGGAGGAGGACTGGAAGGGAGATCATTGATCATCTCCAGTCTGCAAAGTGCTTTTTGCTGTACAGACACATCTGCTCTGCCCCGGCCCTCTCTGCTCTGGATCAGCAGTTCCAGGTTCACCCTAGCTTACTCATCTGCAAAGCGAGGATGAAGAGGAACTTCCCCAACAGCCATGGTGGGTCCTTGACTTCAGGGGCATGCAGCATTTGTGCTTCCAAGTTTTGGCACATCTGTACCTGCGGTAAGGCCAGAAATGGTGGGGTTTTTTTGAAGCAGGGCTGCCTTATGCACAGGGGAAGGCCATTTGTGCGCAAATGGACCTGGTATCTCCCCGGTGCTGCCGGAAGAGGGAAGGAGATGATGGCAGGTCAGAAGAGCCAATAGCAAAGGATACGTGTTGATGATTTTGACTTTGCCTCTCCCAAGGAATTGATCTGGCCTGTCCTTGGGCGTAGGACCCAAACCAGAGGTTTGACTCACTGCACATCTGCATTTAGTCTTGGAGGGTTCTCCAAGGCTGCCTGCTGTAGTACATTACCAGGGTCAGCCTTTAACCTTGCCGCCACTAGGGGTTGGAGGGAAGCATCATTGCCTGCAAAGAGGGGAAACAGAAACCTTCAGAGGCTTTGGGATTTCCTTGAGGTCCCAGAGCAGAGCTGGTGGCAGAAAACCAAATTTCTTGAGTTGCTAACAGCTCCTGCCAGCTGTAGGACACATTAGTAAATACCTGAGTAGATCAAAGCAGGGCATCCGGCTCTTTGTGCAGCACTGTGCTTATCTGTCTCTCTATCTGTCTGTCTGTCTGTCTTTCTGTCTGTCTGTCTGTAGTTCTTCTGGCAGTCAAACCCGAGATGACATTTAAAGGCTTTACGTTTTTTCTCTCTTGCCAGTTTTGGATCAAATTTGCTGAGCTGTCAAGCTGAAGATGCTTTTCTCCTAAGTGCTGGCCCAGCAACAGCTCACTCTGCTCCATCCCTATCTTGGAGGAGTCCATCTGGGTTCCTCCTGCCTCCCATCACTGGCATTAACATGTGGGCACTGGAGCAACAGCTCTGCTGGTGGATGGGTGAAGAGAAACAGATTTTAGCTCCCTTTTTCTCCCTGTTGATCAGGCCATTCTAGGCTCAGCTAGCAGTAGGTGTTCAAAAGCAGCAGACAGAGCCAGGTTCGCACTGCAAAAGTTGTGTTGGGGTGGAGAGGGCAGTGGTAGAGGCTTGCAGGCAAACCCTTCCTCCTCCCTAAGCCTGCGTCTGACCTAGGTCTTAGATGCATCAGGCTGGGTGTCTGCCTTGAGACAGCCAGGATGAGTGGCACTAATCAGCATCTCACCCACTGGGTTTCAGCAAGGAAGGCGAGCGCTGTCCTTGTACGTGCGGTGAGGAAATTGCTCCCGTGTCCCTGGGGGCTGTCACTCCAACACTTTGCCATGCTCTCCTGGTGGGGAGCGGCACCAGAGGATGCCTCTGTTGCTGCTGTCTGCCTTGGGGACAAGCACAGGCACGTGTCTCCAGCTGGAAGTCAGCTTGGGGAGTGGAGAAACCTCCCCAGAACATGCATTTGCAAGCTCTGGTGTGCCACAGTCCCTCCCGGGCAGTCACAACCTGTGTGTCATAACCTCCTGCCACTGTGTGAGTGGGAAGGCTCAGTGCCTGTTTCCTGGCTCTGGAATAGGGAGCCAGGAGTGGCTGCAGGTGCTGAAGCTGGAGCCAGAGCCATCCCTTGGTCCCAGCACCAGCAGCCAGCTCCAGCTCTAGTCCTTGGAGCATTTCTGAGGGCTCTGTGCAGCGTGGTTTTAACTCCATCCCTTCCTCTTGTGCAAGCCTCTTCCCTGACCAGACACAATGATAAAGTCAGTCCTGAGACAGCTGTAGCTCACTGGATTTGCCAGGCTCTCATCTTCCACTTTACACTCACCAGACCCTGCATGGTGCCTGTTGGGAGCTGTCTCAGCTGTCCCTGAGCAGCATTTTCAGCAAGGATGGCATTTCAGGAGGGTCCCCCATAACTCAGTCGGATGCTGCCAGTTTAACCCAGCCAATGGCCCTCTTGCAACCCCAGCTCTGCCTGTGGAGGACACTAAGCAGCTGCTAGGCAGCAGAGACACAAACTGACCTGCACCTTGGCTTTTCAGGGAAGTTAGGATATGTGGATGGAGCAAGGCTTTGTGACACAAGCAATTACAGAGCTGGCTTCAATGCCCAGAGGAGCCAGAGGTTGCTCTTGTCACCCAGACTAGGAGATGGAGGAATTTATTCATTGTTCTAACTCCTTCCAGAAGTAGCTCAGATGCCTCAGCAACAGGCAGCTCTGTAAAACTGAGACATAAAATAAAGGATCTTTCCTTTTGCTGTGTCCTGGACAGTTAACCCTTTTAACCATACCATGTCCCGGTGGTGTGACCAAGCTCCATGGGACTCAGGATCATCTCTCTGGAGACACCTTTGGGCACGGCCATGTCCACAGAGCAGCAGTGCAGAATTCTTCCATCAACAGATTTAGGATCTGCCCTGGGTAGAGCCTCTGCCTCTGTACTGCTCAGTTTGAAAGCCCTGCCTCATCATTGTCCCCCCAACAATTGCTGCTGTGGACATTAATTTTTCCCAGATTTTTGCTTCCCTTTGAATATCTCTGCTATGGATCATTTTCCTTTCATGTGTTAGCTGGTATTTTCCCAAAGCTGAATCTTGTGCTATTTCCTGCCTCCCTTTCTATGCTTTCTCTTGCTCCCTCTTCTGTCATGCCTAAAACCACCTTGGGCTTTTTTTCTGCTCACTTTAGAAGAGACTGCTCCTCTTCTTCTGAAAGGTCGTAAGATGGGAAGAAATGGCCATTTAAAATATGAGGAATCCTGTCCACCCACATCTTGCTTAGCACCTCCCCAGCAGGAGAAAAGTGACTCAAGGCTCCCAGGGTGGGAGGATAAATCAGGTGTTCTGTGGATGGGGAGAGCCTTGCAGGGCAGGAGCAGGCTGCTGAGGCTGTCAGCAGTTTGTGAGGGCTGCAAGGTGAAGTTCCTGGCTGCAGCAGTGATGGGAGGGGATCTGGGAGCTCCTGTACCAGGAGGTCTGAAGTACCACATATGATGGGTGCTGAGGATGAGGCATCAAGGTCAGGCTGGATGGGTAAGAGGGGTGTCTTCTCTCTGGTGTTGTAGCTGTAGTTTCATGTTGGGGAGCTGGGGGTATAAAAATTAGTCAGTTTGTCCTTAAGCAGTGTTTTTCCACCATTCTCTGTGGATTCCCAAGTGGAAACTTATTTTAGGCTTGAAGTCTCCCCAAGGCATTCTGTTTGTCTAGCTGTGGGTGCTGTTCGAGCTGAGGCTGTGTGGGGAGTGTGTGATAACCTTTTTTTAATGTCTCCTTCTTTAGTTCTATGCTTCTTAATTGATATTTGTAGTCTTTTACCCCTTCCCAGCTGCTGCAGTTGTCTCTTCTGAAGGAGAGTGGTGCTGCAAGGAGTGTGACAGGATTGCTGCAGATCCTCAGGCCCCAAGCTGGGCACAGAGCATCCACAGTGTTGGGTCCTCTTGCTTTGCCCTAGTCCTCATGCTGTGCTGTGCCATCCTCAAAAGCTGTGGGCAGCCCTGTTTGCAGGGGGAGGCTGACACAAGGTTCAGAGAGGATGGAGTGGAAAGGTGGCTTTACCTATCTGGAACAATGAGCCCCTTTGTGCACATTGTTTTTTAGACCTTACCTTTCTTGTGCCCTCCATCAAAGTAGTGGGAAAATACTGCTTTTCCCAAAGCCAGGTGCCAGGGGACCACTGCCTCATGCTATAAGCTCAGGAGTCAGACAGCAGCTTAAAGACTAAATATATCTGCCTCTGCAGCTCTTGGCTTCTACAAAAATAAATCTTAAGGAGGTAACTTTTTGCTGTGCAGTTCTCAGTGCTGGCTCTGCTGTGGTTTCCACTGAGATAGCATTTGGCTAACACAGCGAACCAGGAGTGGAACAGGCCTGGAGCTGTATAGAAAGTGATTAAGATAAGGCAGGGTTATGATTTGCCTGTCTGATCCTGAAGCTTTGTGCATTATTTAGTGTGTGTAGCAGGAGGTCAGTAGCCTCCTGATAATTTTCATTAGATTAGTCAGGCAGGATAATCACCTGCTCAGGAAAAAAACAACTTGACACTGTCTGTTCAATAGTTGGGGTTTAACTGAAAATAAATAGTCTCGTAATTATAAGGACATTGTCAAGGTCAAGAGGCTCAAAGATTCGCTTTCTTTTTTCCTCTGGTATGTTTACAGAGATCCTGCAATTCTTTGTGAGATTTTTTTTTTTCCTCTCTTAAATTCAAACCAAGATCTTCAGGGCTCTTAAAAGAAATTCAACACTTCCACTGCAGTGGACGTGAGCGGTGTTGCAATAGCCAAGTGGTGCTTGTGCCCTGCTGCAGCTGAGTGACCCCATGCTAATGAGCAGGGCACTCGCTAGCTAGCGAGCTGGGAGTGTGTGCAGCCAGCCCAGGCAGACCTAAACCAGGGTAGAGATGCTCTTCCCTCCTCCTCAGGGCTGACTGTGGGATGGATCCAGCCCAGAACACTGGGCCCTGCTAAGGTGGCAGAGGGTATCCCCTCCTTGGGAGCAGTCAGCCCAGCACGAGTGCCACCCTGTTGAAATGAGAGTGAGCATTATCTCCTCCGTGGGTGACTTTACTGCTGTAATTAGCTCAGGCTTTCAGAAAGCCCAGGAAAGAAGAAGTGGGAGTGAAGCTGATGCCCTAATCAAGTACCAATGGGCTCTGCAAAGGGTACTTTGCTAAAGCAACAGATAAGTTATTAAAGCTGGGGTTGGTGCTTGTGTGCTGCCTAAATCCCTGTCCTTTGTCACCCTAGAAGGGGATGTGCTTGCAATTTATCTTCCTCATACAACAATAAAGCCCAGAGGGATCTTTGTAGACTTCTTAATCTGTCCAGCTGCAGGACTGGTGCTTGCTGGATGAGATCTGGGAATGGCTTGTAAGTGCTCAAGGTAGATTCAGAGGTAGTAGTATTAGCCCAAGGTGAGCTTGCTGTGTCCATGCTGCTGCTGTGGTTCCTTGGCAGTATGTTGCGAAGGCAGCTAGCCTTGGTTTGCACCAGGCAGTGGTGTGGAATATATGGGGGAAGCTCTCAGCTCTCTGTCCTGAGCTCTGCTGAAAGCCAGGAGAGCTGCTGGCTGTGCAGGGAGCCTTCAAACATGGTAACCTATATGGCAGAAGAGGCAGTGTTTGCATGCTTGTGCTCGCTGTGCATGTTTCTGCCATGGAGAAATGGAGTTGATGTTGTGGCTACACATGCTAGCTAGTGCCCTAGAGTCCTTGCTGCTTTTGTTTTGTTTTGTTCCCAGTCTAATTGCCCATAAGTGGGGATTCTTGTCATCAGAGCTGGTGGGGCTTGTGCTCAGCTCATCTTGACGGCGAACCTGCTGCTCTGGCTCCCTGTCACAGGCTTTGACGGATGTCCCAGGGGAAAGCGAGGGCATGGCTCGGCCTGATGTGCCAAGTGACTGATGGTGTGGTCTGATGACTGATGCCACGCGTCCGCAGCCGGCACGCGGGTGCTCCCTTGCTCTTCCTCCAAGGGAGATGGGAGGAGAGGGGGCTGCCTTGACAGCTTGCTTTGAAAGCAAAATTACTCCAGGGCTGGATTTCTTCTCCCCACTTCCCATCATCTTCTCCCCCCTCCTCCTCCTTTCTTTTTTGCTTGACAGAAAAAGCATAACTCGTCTTTAATTGGTGCTTTGTGCCTGTCTCCTGACAGAACTCAGCAGAGAGGGGGCTGGCTGGATCAAAACAGCTCAAAGTTGTGAGACTGTTACACGTCTGGCCTCCCTGTTTAAAACAAAAAAACCCCTCAACTTTTATTTCTAGACCCCCTCCCCATTTTAAGCCAATTCCTTGTGAACCATGAAACCAAGCAGCGGATGCTGTGCCAAGCGCTCCTCAGACATCCCACTGAGGAGCCCGACTGACGCGGGGAGCTGAGCATGGCGCACCACGCACCTGAGCTTCCGCTGAGCCTGGGGTTTGGAGCATCTAATTGGCATGTGTGTGGAAGGCTTCAGACCGCTTCATCATCTTACAAATAAGACCTGCCAGTGCCTGAAACACAGAACAAATGTTGCATGGTGGATCAGGCGGGGAAGTGGTCTGCACTCCTCAGGCAGCGCTGCAGCATGATGGCAGCAGGAGGAACAGACCTGACCAGGTACCTGTTCAGCTGTGCTTCCTATGTGAGCAAGGCAAAAGCAGGGTTAGAACAGTGTCCCTGATCCCTTCAACTGCCCTGTTGTGATTTCCCTCTCTGTTGAACATCTGTGATTATAAGAGGCCAGGTAACATCTTCTGGGGTCAGGTGGGGTGCTGGGAGGAAGCCCATGCCCTTGTGGTATCTTTAAGCTCTAACTCTGTCAGAAAACAGCATTATGAGACCCACTGGAGCCTTTGCAGGTTGGGCTTACCCTGGTCTTTGCAGAGCAGAATCAGAGAATGGTTTGGATTAGAAGGGACCTTAAGGATCATTTTGTTCCACACCCCTGCCACACCTCCCACCAGACCAGGTTGCTCAGAGCCCCATCCAGCCTGGCCTTGAACATTTCCAGGGATGAGACAGCCACAGCTTCTCTGAGCCACCTCTGCCAGTAGTTCACCATTAAATTGTTTGCTGCAAGATGTGGCTCCTGCCTGGTCAAGCACTCCTCTCTCCAAGGGGCTCCAGTTCCTTTCCTGGATTTATGGAAGGGGCTTGGGTATGTCCTAATGCTGCTTGTTCCAGTCCTGCCTGTTGAGGTGGCTTCCAGGGGTATAAGACATAAGGTGTGTGATTGAGGTCCTTTCCAGCTGGATCTGTCCCCATGCAAGAAGAGGACAGCAAGAAATCAATTGCTTGGGATTATTTGTTTGTTTGTTTGTTTGTTTCTACTGTGCAGTTTGCAGGTATTTCTGCCCTTGCCCAGCCAGAGGCAGCAATAAGGCAGCAGCTTGCAAACTGTTCCTGGCTGGGAACTCTGCTAGGCTGTGCTCCTAACTCTGCTTTTGGTGCCGACCAGCCCTGGTGTGGGTGGGGCAGAGGTCATTTCAAGTGGCTTCACAGCAGTTGCTTGGTCCCTTCTGAGGCACCAAAACAAACCTGATGCTGGGGTGATACTTCTGTAGATCTTTCTGGGGCTCCTTCTAGGATGATGGGAGCAAAGTACAAAGTGATTTGTTGCTAAATATTGGGCAATTCCATGGGCATCTTCAGGAGCCATGCCACTGGTGCTAAGCAGCACTTTTGGGGAAAGGAGATGCTGGGAAGGGGCTTGGAGGAGGATGCAAAGATGGGATTACTTGCAGCTGGAGGGTGGTGAGGTCTGAGCAGGGCCTGTTTGCCCGAGGAAAGGTGGCTTCAATGAAGGGCATGGCCAGAAGTGGGAGCCTGGAGGAGCTGGGTGCAGTCATAGGGATGGAGTGGTGTTACAGGTGGTGTCCTTGGGCCAGGGAAGTACCATGGTGAGCAGATGATGGTCGGGGTGAGAATATAGTTGCTGTGGAGACTTCTAGAGAGAGAACTGGTAAATTGGCTTGTCCTGGGCCGAACTGGAAGTGACAGCTAGGTGTCAACAGGAGAAGTCAGACTTAGACTGCTGCAACTACTTCACACAGCCACCAAAGGGCTGTGAGCAGGGTCTCGTCAATGTTTGGTAGGTGTTTGAGTACAGAGGAGAAGGGAAGGAGCTGGAGCTGAGTCCTGGCTGGACTGATGCAAGTCCAGAGTTATGTCACTGCCTGTGGTGAATTGTGCTGCTGCAATGATCTTACTCCACCCTTGGGACAGGCAAGGAAGGGGAACACCACCTGTGAGAGGCCAAAGCCCTGATGGGCTGCATGTGTTGGGGATGTTTAGATTGTGGACAGGGCTGGAAGCCCAGAGGAAGAAGTATTTGAGGAAAGCAGACCCTTTGAGCTTATTTCTTATTATATTCTCTGTGGGAGCTTTGGACCCTCTTATGGGAGGGAGGAAAAAAATATGTATCAGTTCCATCACAGTAAAATCCTTATTTGCCAAATAATCGTGTCCAAGGCTGTCTGCACTCCATGTTGTAGGATTTTTCTTCACTTTTTTGGGGACTGTTCCAGGCATTCTCCCTCATGGGTGGTCTCTCTCTCCCATCCACAACTCTTCTTGCAGCCACCCAGAGCCTTTCCCAGCTTGTTCTCTTCTCTGGGTTGAGCAAGGCATTGATGCTCTGGATTGTTCTTGTTTCCAAATTTGTAAAGTCTATTCAGCAGATCAGTATTTCAGACCCTCCCCAGAGCTGGCTGTGTGGGAGAAGCTGGCAGCCACATTTGGGGGCCACTTCTCTCCCATTTTTAGTTCCAGGTCTGCAGCCTCGGGGCTCCCACCCTACCATACCAAGAGATCTGGTTGCCCTCCCCAGAAATGTCTGGAGAAGAGCAGGGCAAGGTGCTGTAACCTGGTAGTTTAGGTAGAAATGCAGTGAGTCTTTTTTGCTTTTCCTTCTGCCTCAGCTTTAGTTACTGTTTTCTTGACAGTGGAAAATAACCAATGTATACCTATTAAGTTCCTGAGAAGTCTTAACTTTATTTCTAGGCTGAGAATACCATATGCCACATGGCAGAAACTGAGGGCTGCAGTCATCCCAGCACTGCCCCGTAGCCTCTGGGGAGCAGCCCACTGCTTCTCCTGCGCAGATACTTTGTTGGTATCTCCTTGCTCTTGCTGCTAGGTGTGTGATGGACAGTGGCTCCTCAGCCCTGAGTCTGGAGGAAGGAAAGTGGGGCAGAGTGATGTCCTTCAGCAGAGGAGGCTGGCAGCTTTCTGCACTGTGCTTTGCTCTTGGGGCCAATTTTCTGCCCCTTCAGCCTGCTCAGAGCTCAACCTGCTGCAAGCTTCCGATGTGTGTGCCCCTCCCACGTGGAGAAAATGCAGAGGCTAGAGGAGGGGATGGTCTTTCTCTGGATCCCTCTTTGCAATCGGTGGGATTAAAAGCTGGGGAGGGAGTCCCTCTTGCAGAGTTAGTGGGGAACCCTAATTGCCCTTCTTCCCAAGGCTCCTGTGCGTGTTAACGACCTGTAATGGGACGGGTTGTGCTAGCCCATTAAGCCCCAATGGGGTCCTTGTCGACTTAAAAGTGTGAGGAATTTCAGTCAACCATGTTAAAACACTTCCACCCCCTTTAATAGCTTCACGCATTGATTTAACCCTATGGCACCTGGGGTTATTGGCTGGGAACAGCCATCTGGCTCTCCCCAGCCTCCTGCCCTGCCTTCACGCAGCTACTTTGGCCATCATTCCCATTTCTGGGGGATCTTATTAGCGGGAGGGCTGTTCTAGCTTTTGCCTTTGCAGTGCTCCTGGTGGCTGGCTCGACAGAGTCGGTGTGGGAAGCAATTTTCCTCCCATCGCACTGAGCGTGGTCTTGCTTTGCTGCTTTTAATGAGAGTACTTTTGCCCTGGCTTGTGTCAGCTGCAGCCCACCTGTGCTGCCAATTACTCCAGCGAATCTGGTGTGACCTGCCGGGCTGGATGTCCGAGGTTTAAGTGTTTCTGAGCTGCAAGGTGTGAAAAATCTCACCAGTGTTGAAACAGCGGGGTGGGGGAGTGGCTTTCTGGGTTATGAAAGACCTGAGGACATGCTGGTATCAGGTGCTGTTGATCTCCGGGGAATTTAGAGAATCAAGGGCTCAGTAATTGCAGGCGTGTTGCCAGTGTGTTGAGAAAGAAATTCTTAATCACAGGCTGTGTGCCCTAATTTTTTATTATTTTTTTCCTAGTAATTGAATTAGTTAAATGTGTATTGTAACACCTCGCTGCCTGGGTAGGCTGGGAAGGGTACACACACAGACCTGAGGTGTGCCTGTGTGCAAGCAGACTGACAGGGCTCTGTGGGAGCGGCAGCAGCAGTTCTGCTACACAAACATGATGCATCTGTCACACATTTTCCATTTCTGGAGAAACTGGCATGCCAGCCAGCATGTGCCTTGCTCATGCTGACCCAGGCACCATCCAAGATCAGCTCTCCACGGTGCCCACGTAGCTGTGACTTCCGTCTGGCTGGTGCCTGATGCTCAGATTCGTTCCTGTCTTCTTGTAAAAACTGTTGTTATTGTCATGGTTTCAGTCACTGCAGGGTAGGTTTGAAGGAGAATATCGGCTGGGCTGGTGTTAGCCCCTATTTGGTTTTTGTCTTGCACCAGGCAAAAGGCAGTAGTGGGGGGGTGGAAGTGCAGGGAGCTGGGTGATTGCTGGGGATGAACCCTGTCTTGGGGGTCGGTGTCCCTTCTGTTTATGCACCAACAAGCAACTCCTGTGTGTAAATACACTGATATCTGAGGCACACATTTAGAGTTTCAACTGGCTTGAGATCCTCTGCTAGGGCCCAGCATCTGAAGGTTGGGAGAAGATACAGCATTTTGGATGCTGGCTGGACTCTGCAATGGCTTGGAGGTGCTGTGGTCTTATCTTGGTGCAGAGCAGGAGGCACAGTCCATGGGGAGAGCAGTCCCTGGCAGCCGCATGTCAGAGGTGTCACAGCAATAGCAACTCATGTTAGCTCTCACTTTGTCGAGGTTTCTGGTGTGGGGGAGAGCTTGTCTACAGCAAGCAGTTCTCAAAATGCTTCACCAGGGTACTTGGTGAATTTTAGGGCAGAAGCTCTGCTGGCTCTTGTGGGATCCACTGTCTCCATATATCATTCAGAAAGTCCTGTGCTTCCTAATAAATACCTCTGCAGTTAGGGGAAGAGAATAGAGCTCCAAATATTTAAGGTGGGGCAATTGCAGGGAGAGCAGTGAAAGAACGAAGAGGGATGTGCAATCTCTCTCCTCAGAGCAGGGAGGGCAGTAGGGATTGATGCATTTAAAAGAAATGTGAAGATGCTGTTGGGGAAGTGAGGTCTGTTTCAAAGGCTTAAACCTCCTCTGGACACCTGTGGCACAGCCTGGCCTGGGACTTTTTCTTTCTTGGCAAGGATATGTCTTGTACGTGGAAAGCTGGTCTGAGTGACCTTCTGCGTCTGGCTGTCAGAGGAAATGTGCTGAGTCGGAACAAGTGTTTCCAGAGCTGAATGCTCAGGCTCAGGGTCTGTTTATCTCCCTGCTGAGATGCTGGGGTTGGCAGCCGGGCTGTGGTCCTTCTCGAGTGCCTGGGCTCGCTCCCAACCCGGGCCCATCAGACCACTTGTGATATGAGCTTCCTTCTGGCTCTGAAGGTCAAATGGCTTGCAGCAGGGTGACAAAGGGGCCCTTGATTTGAAAGAGATTGTTCTTGTGCCTTGCCCTAGGAGAGGTCTCATGGGCCAGGATGCGTGCTGGCTGAAAGGAATGCTTAAAATGTTCTTTCTTTGCTCCTGTCAAAAGCCTTTGCAAATGTGAATCAAAATATCTGCCCCAGTGCTTTCCTGCTGCGTGCTTTAGGCTGGCTTATTCCTTGGGAATGGCTTGGTCAGTGCAGCCAAATATCCTGGGGTTCTGTCCCTAGTAGTGGACAGTAGTGGACATGCGAGGAACGGCATAACAACAGCGTGAGCATGCACTATGTAACCCCAGCCTCTGACAGTCTCAAAAGTAAAGAGATTTTTATTTTTTTGCCCTCTGCTGTGAATTTGTCTAAGTGCATGGATTCAGGAAAGCAAGTCCTGATCACCCACAGCATCGCCACACCACCCACACCCACTCTTGGGAAGAGCTGAGGACCTGGCTGAGCTGGCTTTTTCTCCCTCCCTCTGTGGGGGCTCAGCTGCTCTCACGGTTTAGTGGGAAACTCATCCCTCACACTCCACCACTGCAAAGCCTGTGCTTGTGTACCTGCAGCTGCAAGGTGCCCTCCAGCAAGGCTCTGTGCTGTGAGGAGCCTTGGTGATGCTGTGCACCCCAGCTTCACGTGGCATCCCTCCTCTGCCCAGACATGCCTTGTCAAGCGTGTCCAGGTACAGGTTTTATGCTGTATGACAGTAATCTGGTTGTACATCTTCAGCACTGATGTGTGACAGCAGTAGGATCAAGCACGTCCCAGCTGCACCTCACAGAGGTTTTCCCTGTTCCTTCCTGTTCTTGGTGCTTTGTTCAATTACATCTTTGCAATAAAGCAACTGAGGGTGCTCATACTGGGCAAATAAAATGTCAACATCTTTGCCTGAAAAACACCTCATAGATTTCTCTATGCAACTTTAAATTCAGAAAGAGAACCGATGAACTGGCAGCACCAGTTCTGCTGAGCCTTTGGCAGTCCCATTTTGATCAGGAAGAAAAGGGCCAGGAGTGACTTTGGCATAGCAGAAAGTTGTGCTGGGGATGGAGCAAGGTTCTGATCAGTAGATTGATCATTCAGCCTTAATCAACTGGAGATGAGGTGTTAGTTACTGTCATCATGTGAAAATTAAAGGCAATGTGCAGGTGCTGGGAGGCAATGACTCTACTTATGCATGGCAAAGGCCTTGCCAGTTGGAGCAGCATGGCTGTATTGCATTTGTAGCCTGATTCGAAGGCTTCCTGCTCTGCTCCCGCTGCAAGTGTGGCTTTCTACCATCTGCTTGCCCTTGAGCTGCAGAACACAGCTCTTGGCCAGGGCAGTGATATGCAGGGATGTTTGCAGAGCAGGGGTGAACTGCATTTAATCCAGAGGGGAAACACCAGCAGGAAAGATGCTCAGTGCTCCCAGCTCTGCCATGTGCCTATTATGCTTCTCTGGGAGTGATCCTCAGGAAGATGGGAGTGTTTTGGTGTTGCTCCTCAGCTGAGTGCAGTCTCTTGCTCCCTGTGTAGATCATGGCAGGCTGGTTTGGTGCTTTCAGGTTAGGATAACCCTCACCAGGAGCTAGCCTGCAGATGTGGTGCATTGCAGCCTCGGTAGCAGTGTGCCTACGTTATTTTGGGTAGCCAAAAACTGAGTGGCTGTAGCTCTTGCCTTAGGAAAAAGTAAAGGATCTGCCGGCTTGTGGTCCCCATGGTGAGGCAGGGTCTGAGCAGCCAGGCTGCAGCCAGTGGAGAGCATGTTCCCTGCATGGCATTAAGCCTTGCACATTGCTGTTACATCTGGCTGTGAAGTCTTTGGGGGATCTCTCTGCTGTCTGTTCTGTGTAAGTGTAATATAAAATCCAGTCTACTTAAGATGCAGGTCTGTATGCACTCTCTCCATGCTGCAGCTCTGGGTCACAGATGGTCACTTAAAAATCACAGGATTCTGTTTGCCTTGAACTGAAGGAGGCTGTTAGACCCACAGCCTTAGACTGAGATGCTGCACAGGCAGGTGAGGGAGGGAGAAGATTTTTTTTTTAACCTCTTGTTCCTTGTACCATCCCTTTGAAACGATCTGAGCTATTTAGGGAGTGGATGGTCAGAAGGCTGGCAAGGATGGGAGAATGAGGATGAACTGTCACTTGGTGATGGTCCAGAGTACCCAAGGAGCTTATGCAGAACTGCCCAGACATTCCTGCTGGCGGAAGATGAAGTGTCTGTGCTGTCAACAGCTGATGGAGAGCCCCACTCTGATGCCTCCCTGCATCTGCTGGCCCAAGTGACCTTCCCTGAGAGAAAGGGACCTGCCAAAGGGTACTTTTGCTTTCCCTTCTGCTGTTCCCCACATTTGGATTGGGGATTCGGATTTGCATTTGGTTGCAAAGCTGCCACGTTTCTCCAGCATCTTCCAGCTCCTGGGGGACAGGCATGAGTAAGCCTGTGCTACAGTGCTACCTGCACCTGGCTGACCCTGCTGCTTCCCTGAGAACTGAGAGGCATAGGACAGAAATGGCACAGGCTGCAAAGGAGCTGGCTGGTGTGCTTTGATCTGCTCCTCTTAAGCAGATCATTCAGCTGATCAGCAATCCTGGCAGGTTCCTTGTGCCCAGGAGCGAGAGTATCGTGGCAATGCAGGGAGCAGAGTGCAGAGGGTTTGAAAGGGCACTGGGAGGTCAGGGCTCAGATCCAGCCGAGGGTGGTGTCACCCCGGGCTCTCCCAGGTGATGTGCAGGAGGATATTGCTGCGGTGTGGGGATTGCTGTGATCCCTTTAACAGGACATGGTCAGAGGCACTTAAGAATTTAGATCTCTGGCCCCAGATAGAGTGCTCAGTGCCCTGCTGTGTCTAGGCTGGGCTGGGTGAAGCCTGGTAAAAGGTTACCTCGTGGCACAGCACGAAGTGGGTTTGTTTGAAATGCTGTGGAAGGGAGGAAGCAAATCTCCCCTCCTGTTTTTTTCCAAATCCTCTTCTAATCAGAGGGATTAGGCTGATTGTTGGCATGGTAGTGCTCTGACTGTCCAGTTGATAACTGCCACTCTTTTGTCTTAAGTGATGGAAAGTACCAGCAAGTAGTCTGCAGGAAATTCATTAAAAACCAAAATTGTCTGATACCCCCATCAAAGCTGGTAGTTTCTCGTCTGCCCTTTGGCTGTACAAGACCTTAGGCCAGCAGAACCTCATGTAGAACCAGTTCCTCTTTTGGTGCTTAAGTGCATAAGGACACCTCATCCTGCTGTTAAGGGCAGGGTCTGTGCACATCATCTGCATTCTCTGCATCAAAGAAACAGTGGGAGTTTTAAGGCCCCTTGGTTGTAAGGCTCCTTTCTTTCCTGGTCTTGATGTAGCCATAAAGATCTGAACCTTCAGGACTTTATTCCCTGACATAAGAGGCCACCTTGCCTCTTATGACAAAAATCCATGGGCTGTTTCATGATATATTCCAACATTTCTCTGCTCACAAACCTGCTCTCCCTCTCCTATGGCTGCTTGTGTGTGCAAAGTGCTGCTCTGTGGCTGTGAGGTTTTGCCTTTGCAGTGTTTTTTTGGGCTGCTCAGTGATGTCTTCAGTGTCTTGGAATGAGGAGTGCTGGGGTAGGGAGCAACATGCTGCTGCACGGTGCTGGGAAGAGGCACCTGAAAATTGTCTCCTCCCAGCATGGGTTGCATTTCTCTGTTCTTGTTTCACTCAGTAATGCCTGACTGAGCTCATCTTGCTCAGGAGAAGTTTGTGCCTGCCTTGCCAGCTCTGAGCCCTTCTAATACGCTTCCCCAGGCATTTATTCCTGTGCTTCCTCCAGAGCTGTCACCAGCTCAGAGCACAAACGTCTTCAAGATTGAATGGTCTCGTGTTATCATTCGGAAATACATGAGCAAAAACGATTTTTTCTAGGGAACAATAATGACCTTGTTTGCAGGCAATGAGACATCAAGCTGCCTCTTCTAGGGTTCCTCTTGTGTGAGTGAAGCTGAAGCTTTCCTTTCAGGGAAGGATCTCTTGTCTAGTCGCACCTTCTAGCAGCGCCTGCAGCCACCAGGCCCCTGTGTTAGTTATTTGTCCTGGGAGGTGAATCCTTCCTTGGTTCAGGCATATTCTTCCTGGGGATACTTCCCTAGGAAGGGAAGCTGTGGGGAGAAGGGAAAGGGTTTTCTTCTCCCCCTACCACAGACTTGGTCTCAGTGTTGAAGCATCCTGATGTCCCTCTAACACCTCGGATGTGTTTGTGCTGTGGGTGGCAAGCAGTGGCATGGCAGGTCTGAGTTTACTCTCCCATTGCTCCTGGAAGCCTGGCTGTGCCAGAATCCAGCTTCAGACTGGCATCTGGCAGGCCCAGTGAGTTGTGCCACTGGCCAGCAGATTTCAAAGCTGGTGGCCCATCGGGGCGCAGTGCAGGAGCTTCTCTTGGCACATTCTCTCCTGCACTTGGCTGCAAGCTCCGTGGTGTCTGCCATCCCTGCTTGGAGGGGACAGGCGTGCTGAGGGTTTGATCTTGCCAGCTGCTGGCAGTAGCACATTTTAATTTCCGTAATGGACCTGGTTCCTGCAGAGATGGTCTGGAGAGAGATAAATCACACGACTTGGATAAGAGGGGTTGGGTCACCAGTTGAAGGAAGAGCCCATCTAGTTTCCCACCCAGTTCCTTCCCCTGTTTCTTGTTTTTCCAAGGCAGACATGCTTCCTGCAGTCCTGGATTCTCTCCAGTATCTTATTATTTTCCAGGCTGGAGATGGTATAGATCACAGAATTCACAAATGGAAGATGCTGAACCTGAGTTTCCTGACCCTGATGGGAGCAGGGGAGGAAGAAAAGGACCAAGAAGGGCTGAAGAGAGGAGGGAGGTGAGGTTTGAGTGAGTGGGAGATGGTTTTGGGGTAAGAGTGAATACAATGCAAGCAGGAGCCTGATTCTGCAGGCAGCGAGGCTGTTTAAAGGAAGGTGGTGTGTAACTGCAGCCTGTCACTTCTGCTTCCCATCACTCTTTCCCCATCTGTCCCCACATTTGTCACAGCAGCTGCAGGAGATGACTCGGAGGTGGGTGATGGTTCCAGATCTGTGCATCCCACCATCCCTCAGAGGAAAACAGCAGTGCTGGGGCTAGTTCCATAAGTAGCTACCCTCTGTCCAGGTTGGCCAGGCCTCTTCTGCTTCCTTGATTGAGACTAATGCTACTAAGAAATAATGCAGTCTGATTTTAGTACAGGGGCTGTGTGCAGCATCCCTTCTGGATCTCCATGGCTCTTCTGGAGAAAGGGACCTTGAATGTGCTGCCAAAACAAATTTTTTTCCTCTCTAAGTCTTCTTGTTTATCTACTTTTTTGTTGCTTGTCTAATGCCTTTTTGCTGAGCATAGGGCCTTTCTGCAGTGAGCTGGCAAAACATGGTCCCTGAACACCTTTTTGAAAATTCTCCAAGTGGGGAGGAGCTGTGAGATGCTGTGGTGAGACAGTGAGTGGCCTGGGTCTCATGTGTCTGTCCTGTCACCTCCTGGGAGGCTCCAACCAGCCATGGCAGCAGAGTAGAAGCAACCAAAGGTTAGCAGCAACTAACTCCATGTGCAATGGCAAAAAAAAAAAAAAAAAAAAAAAAAAAAAAAAAAAAAAAAAGACCCCCAAAGCTTAAGAAAATGACTGAAAAGGAAGAAAAACTTCTTCCTTTTTCCAAGTCATCTTTTTGTTAGACTGACCAGTGAGGTACTGTTGCCAGGGTTAGGAGGCAACCTAAAGGAGGGCAGGACAAAACCCACACAAGTCCATAGATGAGAATTTAACTCTGTGTCTGATGCCCCAGGACTGCCCAGTTAAATCCACTCTCTTGCATAAGCTCAAGGAAGCAACCTGGGCTGTGCAAATGCCCTAGGGGTTTGATATCCTGGCCTGAGCACAAGCCCATGTGTCTTTGCCAGTCCGTCAAGAGCTATTAAGTGGTTTTGGTTTGGTTTTTGTGCATTCCCAGCATCAGTTCTGCCCCTTACCCCTGTGCTGCACTTTCCTGTTTGCTTGGAGCTGATGGAGACCAGAATGCACCTCACAGCTTGTAATGAGCATGGATAATACAGATCAGAAGTGCTCTGGGAAATGATGTTTTCCTTCAATTATCTGTGCTTGTTACTTGTGGCAAGGGGAGGAAGTGTCCCTGAAGGTGAAGGGTGGGTAGAGTTCCTGCAAAACCACAACAGCCTTTTTTGGCTGGTGCTGCACGTCTCCCTTCCCTCCTCACGGAGGTTTCTTTGCAGTGGTGCCTGGAAGCCACACTTGTGCTCCAACCTCCACCAGTTAGGCAGGAATGGTTGCAGAAGAGCACCTCAGGCAGTGGAGAGGGAGCACACAGCATGCTCTGCTCGCTGCCCTGCAACTAGCTGCCTTCCTCTCTCCAGACCTGGTTTTGTTTTGTTTTTTCTCCTCCCCTCCTACTGTATCTGCACAGGCTCTAAATCTTTCCAGGCAGGGCCTCTCACTGTGTGAGTGGTGTTGGAGCTGCTGTCCCGGCTGATGGCTCTGGGAATGCTGCAGAGATGCAGCTCCAAGTGGATGGTGGGGGCAAGATGGCTCAGCATTAACCCCGCTGATGTTGAGTGGCAGCACTGCAAGCACACAGAAGTCTGGTGACCAAAGAACTTTTATTGGTTCTAGCTGCCTTCAGGAGAAGGTGATGGGAAAGCTGTAATGAAACAGTGAAGGACTTTTGTGGGGAAAAAAATGCCTGGGACAGGATTCTCGCTGTGAGGTTGTAGGAAGATTTATATCCCCAGAATATCTTGCCCTCTTGCATTTTTAGGTTAATAATTCTGTACCTGGGGAAACTGAAGTAGAAAGTGGAATTTAAAATGGGAGGGTCTGGGAGGTGTGAAGTGACCTGGAGAACTGCATCAGGGAAAGAACCAGGAAAGGAAAAAAATTGTGAGAAGACATGCAGCAGTGAGGGAAAGAAAATGAAATATGCTCATATGTGGATTTCTGTGGGCCTGGGAAGGACAGCTATTAAAAACTTTTCTGCAAGGATGCTGCTGGATGCCAGAGGGGAGTGTGGATGCTTTTGAGCTCACAACGGGATGAATCTCTAGGTTACGGTGTGGAAGTGTCTGAGCTGTATGATGTCAGCCTTTCCAGCTGCTGAAGGAGAAAGGGTTTTTCACAGTACTGCCAGGGAGAAGAAGATAGAGGGGAGACAATAGGTCCATTAAATAGAATTGTTTTCTCACCAATTTCTTTTCCTATCTCAAATGATTGAGATCCTTGCCAGCTCTTTATACCTGTCTTTAGCAAGACTGAAAAAGCCCAAAGAGATGTGTGGGAGATTGGGAACAAAACATGACTATACAGAAATAGCTATTAAGGAAAGCTTGAGAGTACTTTGCAAGCATCTCAAATGCTTGGCTAACCTCAGTAAATACTCTTCAGGGCATTAGGGGAATTAATGATGGAATGTAAATAACTGTGTCCCTTTGCTTTAAAAAAAAAAAGGTAGTCTGGTGCCAGGGGTGTTGACAGTGCAAAGGATGCCCCAGTCTGAGGGGCAAGATGAGCTCCCAGTGAGTTGTTCCTGTCGCCACATGGAGTGGTGTGATGTCTCTCCTCTCTCACATGCATGTTCAGCTCCAGGATGTAGTTCTGAAATGGGATTACAGCCCCAGCTTGAAAGATCCGTGCCAGTTATTACTCAGCTCAAAGAGGCATCCTGGGCAGCCTTGCCTTAAAGGTGAAGTGAGCTGCAGCTGGAGGGAGGAGTGAAGACCAGGCTTTGGCATTGCAGATGAGTAGAGTTGTGTCTGATGCAGAGCTTCCCTGACAAAATTGGTTTCAATGTGGAAGGAGGAATGGAAGAACAGGGAGACTTCAAAGTGATGGAGAAAGACATGGAATGCCTGTTCTGACCTCTTAGGGTTGCTGGTTTGTCCAAAGCGATCCTCCCCTTGATCCAGTGAGGATAGCTGACTTGCATTTTAAAAGCAACATAATCTGCTTTCTCTTTTTCCAAATGACCATTGGCCTGACTCTGAGAACATGGGCTTCTCCTCTGGCAAGTTTCTTACGTGTGAAATGAAGAGATAAAGAAAGGTGCAGAGGGACATCTCAGGGTGGGCTGTCAGTAGGTGGCCTTGGTGTTGTGGTGCACATTGGCTTCTGGTCCATCCTTTTGGCTGGTTCAGGGACGGGGACGAGGGCATCTCCAGCATTCATCTGCCCTCCTCTGTTACAGCTTCTACCCTAATGGGTGGAGTGGCTTGCAGCTGGAGCTGTCAACCTGGGCATAATACTTGTCACCTCAGCCTAGTTTGCCCTCTTACAGTGACCCACAAGCTGAGTTGTCTCCTTAGCCTTCACTGTGTGGAATCTGGCGGCTCTGGAGGAGAGTCCCATTGCCAGCAGAAATCTTCTCCCTGCACTTTTGCAGGGGGTGATTAAGTCCTCTCGTGATCATCTCTTGGCTTAGTTGAACCAATCGAGCGCTCAAGCCTGTGTCTGCACAGCAGGCTTTACAGTTCCCAATTCATTCTCCTAATTCTTTTTGGAAGCTGTTCCATTTCCACAACCTCTTTTTTTCACAAGTGTGGACACCAGCACTGGAGGCAGCAGCCAGGAATAGTCTCACTGCGCTCTAGAAAGAGCTAATATTAAGCTCATGCTGTTCAGGATACTCCCTGGTGTATGCAGGGCATTTTTTCCCCTTAATTATATTACTGTGCTTGAACAGTCTGACTTGTGTGTAGGAGCCGCAGAGGAGATTTGGAATGGTATTTTAGGATATAGGAGGCTCGTTTAGGTTAACAAGTGGGCTGCAGTATTTGATAGTGCTGGCATACACGGTGCTCAGCCTGGAAGAGGAGATTCAGCAAAGGGGACACAGCAAGGAGAGCCAGTTGCCCTTGTGACACTGGCTGTGCAGCTGATACAGTGCAGCAGGGTTTTGCTTATGCCACGGCCTCGGGTCCGAGGGTAGGGATGAAATAGTGATGATTACTTGGGAGGATCGGTTTTCTGCTGAGCAAGTAGGTGGAAAGTCAGGCAGCAAAATTAGCTGAGTACACAAACAGTCTGGGCAGGACGAGGTTCTCTCCCCTGGGAGAGATTAAGGCATGTGGTGTCTTACGTAGCAGCGATGGCCCGTGTGCGCTCGCCGTGCCTTGGCGCTCTGAGCTGACAGTTGTTGACCTGCTGGCTTTGTGCTCTGTCCTCATCACTCCCAGTCCCTTTCCGGTGACCAGCTGGGGTAGAATATCTCCTGACACATGCTCAGTTCTTCTTGCTGCTCTTTTCCCACAGGTGGTTGAGCGCCCTGCCTTCCATCCCTGGGGCACTTGAGCTCAGTTTTGCATCTTGCCTGGATCTGTGTGTGACTGTCAGGGTGTGAATGGTGCTGTGGGACAGGCAGGACCCAGTAAGTTCTGTATCCTGTGGTTTGTGCCAACTGAGCTTTTAACAACAGAAGCTGTACCTGTGAACAACACATGAGACTTCAGAAATAACTGTGATTGCACTCAGACAGTGTCCCTGAGCTGCTGGATGCAAATGTCAGCACATCCATGAGCATGGAGAAACTGGCATCTCTCTCAGCCTCTTCCCTGACACACACGGTCACAGAGGGGAGGTGATAGGTGCAGCTGAGCATGGCAACAAAAATCGTCAGATCCTCAGCTGTTTGTCACCTGGAAGTGCAGAAATCAAACTTGGTCCTGGCAGTGGGCTGGTGTGCAGTGATTTTCCCTTGCTCACTGTAGCTGTGGTCTCTGTGGGAGGCTGTGGCTGACCAGGGCCCTGCACGTGGTAGCTGTTTCCAGTACAAGTCTGGTAACATCCTGTCCAAATTCCATGGAAAAACCAAATAGTCATTTGTTGCATGTTTCTTTTTTTCCTGCAAGTGGGTCATATCTGTGCTTTAGTGTCAATACACCCCAGCAGGTGGTAACTTTTTTGCAACAAAACTTGATGCAGGAATGGAAAACTTCCAGCAAAGTCTGAATCTTACCTTATTTCTGAGAAGGATGAGAGCTCTTCCCCCAAAACTATCTAACAGGATGTAGATAAACACTTGGCAAGGTCTGAATGTAAAGTCCCTTGGTGGGTCAGAATTCACAGTACATGGCAAAGCAGTAAGAGGCTTGAAGGTGTCTCAAGTGGCATTGCAAGTAATCTCTTTAATTCTGCTTTTAATTTATGTCTGCTAATGAGTAGGGAGGAGTGGCAGAAGTCTTAAATTCATCTTGTGTAACTTGGAAAAGAGAATGAAACTTGAGGAGCTGCCAAAAAGAGAAAAAAAAAAAAAAAGAAAGGCAAGGATGTGAAAAGAGTGTAAGGAAACCAAAACAAGAGAGGATGAGAAATGAAAACTCCAGGCTACTGCAGGAGGGAAATTAAATCCTAAAGTGTAAGGAGTTTAGGTGTTTCCTGTGCTGAAAGCATCAGACTTCAAGCATTTTGCAAATGGGGCCAGGTTTCCTTCTGCAGAGTTTGGTGTGTGCCATGCTGGGTTCCCGTCAGCTGCCTGGTTCCAGATGTACAATTGTCCTGCTTAGGCAGGAGTGGGGATGGGAGGAGAGCTCTCTGGTGGTCTCCTTCCTTGGTGTGCTCCCCTGGGAACTCTCCGCTGCTCTGAGGCTGCTGGTGTCAGGGCAGAAGTTAACAGTGTGGGTTTTCCAGGTGCTTGCAGATAACAGCTTGACCTGGTTCTCTGGCTGGTTTTGGTAAAAGAGTCATTCTGACTCACATGCTGCTCCTTTGGAAGCATTTATCACAGGGCTTTGGTGTCTTGTAGCCTCTTTGCCATGGGTGTGTGCCACCCAAAAAGCAGTAAGGAAGGAGCAGGGGGCATGGGAGGAACACGTCTGCATTTTCCGTTCTGTCTTTTTTGCCTCAATTTCAGTCTGAGAAACCCTAAGGAGATTCCTTGAGGTGGAAAACATATTGGAGAGGACTGGAATTGTGTTTTGCAAGATCCAAAGGTGGCTTGTGGCTCTGGCACCGAAAGTCAAAAAAGCTGTGTAAGCTGAGGGAGCTTTTGCCCTGCCTCCCGCAGACCCACTGAGTGGGGCTTTGGAACCAGGCACCTTAAACCACAATTTGATCTCTGGCTCCTTATGGCTGCCTCTGGACAAGGCAGATGTTCAATTGCATTGCTTCCCCCTCGTGTTCACCTGCAGACCCCCACAGCCTTGGCTAGTAAATTACCAGCCTAAACTTCTCCACAGGAAGCTGCAGGGTAAATAAATATTCTCTTTCAGAAACTTCTTTCCCAGTTGAATTGACTCCCTTGGTACTTTCATGCATTTTAAGAAGTCAGAACCGTTCACAATTGAAAACAAGCAATGTTTAGCTCCTGTGAAGGGAAATAGTCAGGTACCAGAAAGACTGTCATTTTCGCCATGCTCTTACAAAAGAGGGTGTTACAGTAAGCTTGCTTATTTCACTGGAGGAGAATTCAGTAGGCTTGATGAAAACCGGATGAGACAGGCAGGGTAAATGGATTTTGCTGGGCGAATTGAAAGCAAAGAAACATGCATGTGTGGTGGCTGGTCAAGAATTAACTGTGTCTTGCAGAAACCAGGAATGAATTAGAGACAGAAAATTAGGAAGCCCCGAAACAACATCTGTCCAGCTATGTTTAAGATCTCTTCACCTGTGTAGGCCTCTGATGACAATTGGATGCAGTGAGCCAGGTGTGTCTGTTGAACTGTCTTGCTGCTTTTTGGCTCTCCATGGGCTGGAGGGTTAGGGGTGTTGATCTCCAGCAGGCTGCCATGCTGGTGTAAGGTAAGTCAAGAGGGCTTCCTCCAGATGCAACATCCAATGGGGTCAGCATCACTTGCTGGAGGTGGTCAGGAGCTTCTGAGAATCACTGGGGCAGAGTAGAGGAAAAGGTCCAATGTCTCCTGGTCC
Source organism: Aphelocoma coerulescens (assembly GCF_041296385.1). Taxonomy (NCBI): domain Eukaryota; kingdom Metazoa; phylum Chordata; class Aves; order Passeriformes; family Corvidae; genus Aphelocoma; species Aphelocoma coerulescens. The sequence continues at coordinate 9,382,866 of NW_027184085.1, forward strand.
TGGACCCCCAGGAGAGGAGTGAAACCCAGCCTTGCTTACAGGGGCAGGAGTTCTGCAGCATTTCCCCACTTTTAGAGGGTGACGCCCAGTGAGCACGGTGTGGGGATCACTGTATCCCTTACTGGCACAAAGCACTTATTCCCTGTTCCTGATGCAGCATTGGCAAGGGCCCTTCTGATGGAGTGGGACCTGCCCCATCTTGCTCACAGCTGTGTGTAGGGCTGGGGAGATCGGGTACTGGAGAGGTGTACAGCATCTTATCTGTGTTCTCTTCTGCAACAGCTCACTGCAGTAACATGAGAACAAGGCTCCCGCCCTGCAGAGCCTTGCAGGCTCTGAGCAAAATTACATGTTTGCAGAATTATAGCTACCAAAAAAAGAACGATGTTGCCTTCCTTCCAGGGCTGGGGGCATGGGGATATATCGGGTTTGTGTGCAAGGCTTTGGTGGTGGGGGTGGGGGCTGCAGAGGTGGTTTCTGTGAGAAGCTGCCAGGAGCTTCCCCTGTGTCCAACAGAGCCAATGCCAGCCAGCTCCAAGATGGACCTGCCACTGGCCATGGCTCGGCCCACCAGCAACTCTGGCAGAGATTCTGGGATAATACATTTAAGAAATGGGGGGGAAAATAGCAGTTGCAGCCAGAGAAGAGAGGAGCGAGGGTATATGAGAGTAACAGTTCTGCAGACAGTGAAGGCTTAGAGGGAGGAGGTGCTCCAGGTGTTGGAGGAGAGATTCCCCTGCAGCCCGTGGTGAAGACCAGGGTGAGGCAGCTGTGTCCCTGCAGCCCTTGGAGATCCATCCTGGAGCAGGGATCCACATGCATTCTATGGAAGACCTCACACCACAGCAGGTGGATGCCCAAAGGAGGCTGTGACCCTGTGCTGGAGCAGGCTCCTGGCAGGACCTGTGGCCTGTGGAGAGGAGCCCACACTAGAGCAGATTTGTTGCAGGACTTGTGACCCTGTGGGGGTTGCACGTTGGAGCAGCCTGTTCCTGACCCTGTGCAGGGGACCCATGCTGGAGAACCGCAGCCAGTGAGAAGGATTCACACTGGAGAAGTCTGTGTAGGCCTGACTCCTGTGGTAGGGAACACACACGGGAGCTGGAGAAGAGTCTGAGGATTCCACCCTCTAAGGAGGAAGGGGCAGCATAGACAACGTGTGATGAACTGACTGCATCCTCTAATCCCCATTCCCTTGAGCCTCTGTGAGGGAGGAGGTAGAGAAAATTGGGAGTGAAGTTGAGCCCAGGAAGAAGGAAGGGGTGGGGGGAAGGTGGTGTAAGATTTGGTTTAATTTCTCATTACCCTACTCTGATTGGATTGGTAATAAAATACATTAATTTCCCCAAGCTGAGTCTGCTTTGCCAGTGACTGTAACTGGTGAGTGATCTCTCCCTGCTCTAATCTTGACTGAGGAGCTTTTGTTGTCTTTTCTACCTTCCCTGTCCAGCTGAGGAGGGGAGTGATAGATGGGCTTTGGTGGGCATCCAGCCCAGTTCAGCCTACCACGGGGGACTCCGAGCTTTATCCCCTGGGGATAACCAGGTGGACTCCAGCAGAGGAGTGGGCAGCATGGTAGGGTGTGCTGTGCTCCCCCAACCAGAGGAAGGAGCCTCAGAACTGCTGGGGGCTCTGTTTAGTGTGTGGGGACAGCTACAGCAAAACAGCCTTTCTGGTGTCATCCTAAGGTAAACCACCTTGGCAGGGAAAAGTCTGAGTGCCAGAATGAAATATCCTCCTTAATCACACCCCAAGATGCTCCTCTAGCAGAGACTTTTTTCCTAAACAAGAGTGACATTGGCCAGGTGTAATGCTCAACAGCAGACTCTTTGTGTAGCAAATGTGACCCAGAGTGTTAGGAAGAGGGTTTTAGTTCTTCCACGTTGACTGTCTTGCCTCCCTGGTGAGCACTGAGGCAGAAATATGCTCATTAATAAAAAAATATTGTGCTCTGCCTCTTGGAAGTGACTCTATTTACTTTAGTAAAGGGAAGTTATATTCTCCATCAGTATAAATCAGGAATAGTTGCCAGTGCTGTGTCCCTTGGCAGGCTGCTGAGCTCCAGCCAGAAATGAGGAGCAGAAGCACTCGAATAGGGGGAAAATAATAAGCAAATTATAAAGCTTATCATTTATAAGCTTATAAAGGAATAAGCAAAGCAGGTAAAAACTGAAGAAAGAGGTAGTGGATCTCAAGATGAGGGAGGCTGCTTGGGTAGATGATGATGATTCAGGCTTGGCTCTTGGACTGTTTATTTATGTTTTCTGTGCATTTGAAGCCAAAACACCTGGAGTCCCTCTTCATCACTGATCTTCTGTATGAGGTGCAAGCTGGAGATGTGCTTGGGCTCAAAGCCTTGATTGGAGATTCACAGATTCAGATGGATCTTGCATGCTGTGTTGGAAATGGTTGGACCTGGAAGCCTCTGCTTTTGAGCAGACAGATGCTGGCCATCTATGTGTGTTGGTTAGTGGCACAGACCAGTTCAGCATTATGGTTGCTGTCAAGGCTGAATGGAAGCCCGATATTTCAGGATGAGAGGGATGGGAGATCAATTTTACATGGGCCCTGGTGGCGAGGGTAAACTAAGTTTATTTCCTCTTTGACAAAAATTAAATCCTTCAGCTTGTGGGGTGTACCAGCAGCACCTCAGTTTTGCAGAGACATCAGTGTCCCTCCTGTTTCCAGCACTGCTACGAGGTTCCTTGGGGCCCCATTGCTGTTTTCCTCTGGTCCTGTTCCCTGTCAGCCTCTCCCTTGCCCCACAGCTGGCACAGGCGGTGTCTGGATTTCCCCTTCCCTGCCAAGGTGCTGCCTGCATCTCTCTGCCTGGCAGCAGGCACCTGGATGCCCTCTGAAGGCAAAGGGAACTTGCTTGCCTGGAGCTCCCACTAGACTTAGAGGCAGACAGTGCCTTGGGGAGGTGTAGAACGATCACTTTCCAGCTGCTGTCATGTCATCAGAGGCTTGCTATGGAGCCACAGCTGCTGTGGGATGGGGGACAGGCTCTCTGTCTTGCTGGAGGGTTTGTTTTCTCTCAGCAGCCTCCTTTTCTGGGTTAAAGCCTTTGACCTGATGGAATCTGGCAAGCTGGACTCCTTGTGAAGTGTGCTTTGGGAAGGGTGTTGCTTAGTGTTGGGTTGTAGCTGCCCATTGCAAAGTAGCAGCAGGATTTTTACCTGGTGACAGCATTCCTGTATTCAGCAGCCTGGCAGGAGGCTGCCTGGACCCAGAGCTATGTTTATCCAGCTGCTCCAGTGGCTTTTGCAGCATCCACTGGGCCTTGTGCCACTGCCAGTGCTGGAGGGTGTTGCGTGGGCTGGAGGTGCTTACAGATTTGGTGGTGTCCAGCTGTCAGGCTGTGTCCTCACTGACAGTCTGGCTCCTGGTCTCTCCCTCTACACCAAAAGGACAGGCAGGGCTCTACCTCCCCCAGATACTGCAAGGGCAGGGTATTTTCAGTGTGAGCTACCTTTGTGCCCTTCACTGGCTGAGAAATGTTCTTATCTTTATGCTAATGCACTGCCCCACTGCCCCACACCTCTGGATCTGTCTTCCTTACCTCTCCATCCTTTTAGACCTTCCACCCCAGCCTGGCAGTGCTATGGGGAGAAGCATCCGTTGGGGAACGGGTACCAGACAGCAGCAGGATGAACCGAGGCAACAGGATGTTGGTGCATCCTAGTCAGCAGTGCCACCTGTGACTGTCACATCTCCTGCCAGCCAGATGCTGCCCGTGGATCCCATCTCCCATGGGCAGGCATGGGAAGCCCATCGAGTGCCTTTTAGCAGGAGGCCAAGGCTGCTTCTCGAAGCTGGGAGGACAATGAAGGCGCTGAAGCAGCCAGAGCACGGCCGGGGGCAGAGGGAGACAGGCAGGCAAGGGGAAGCCATGCAAATGGGGACTTTGATGTGGCTGCAAGGAGCGGGGCTGGAGCATTGTTCCTATCACATCACATCAGTTTCACATTCCTCATGCAGGAGTGATCAACGCTTTCAGGGCCAGACAAAAGAGCGGAGAGATGAACAAAAGCGAGAGGGGGGGCTTTACCTACTGCAGAATAGAGACAGAGGATGAATTGCTCTCTTGGCAAGCCATGGAGATGGGATGGCGGTTGCTGTGCTTTAAAGCACCAGCTTAAAATTTTTCTCTTTTATTTAGAGGAGGGGGGAAAAAAAGGTAGGAGAAAGGGTTTCCTGTGTGTAAAAGGGGGCATAAATAAGAATGCATGACAAGTATCTGTGGTCTTCTTACATTCTCTTGCCTGGTCTCCCCAAGTGATGACTCTCATCTTATTGCAGAAGTGTCCTCTTGAGAAGAGGGGCCGGCAAACATGGGTTTGACCGAGACTGCAAGGTGAGGAGAATACTTTCAAGGGAACCTTCTCCCAAAATTAGCAAGGTGAATGGGCTTGGAAGGGGCTGGCCACATACAGCAGAAGCCTGGGCTCTGCAGACCCGTGAAGGTTGCTGGCATCAGCCCTGGAATGGGGAAGAGCCCTGTTGGAGGGAGCTGACCATTGTGCCCAGCCCTCCTGAGCTGGGGTGTGAGGAGTGGAAGGGTGGAGGAGGTGAGGAAGCACTTAATCTTTGCTACTGGCCATTCTGGGGGTCCTGCCTGTTGCTGCAGGGGTAATTTGGTCAAGTCCTTTCACTGGGCTGGGTTTTGCTAGAGCTGGAGAGCAGGCATGGGGCCCAAGGCAGAGTATGACACATGTCAGTGTGTGTGTGTGCTTCTGTGCTGCCACCTCAGCCCTCACTGCAGCCCCAGTGGCCAAGCCCAGGGTCACTGAATTCTGGCTTTGCTCACTTTTTTTTCCATCCCTGATATCTCCTGTCTCTTGCCTGTCACTGACTCCTCTCTGTGAGCCTGGGGTCGCCCTTCCACTTTGTCCTCAGCTTCCTGCTTTCTCTGGTGTGTGCTGCTATCCCCCTCACCTCAGGGAAGAGTGCGTTCTACCAAATCTCTATTTTTCCCTTGCGTGTGCTATCTGCAATTTGGATTTTGCCTGTATTAAATGGAGCTTAATACTTCCTCAAGGATGCTCTAGCCTCTCAGCCTTTCCCAAAAACCTTTTTCCTGTGGAGGCAGAAACCTTGAACATTTTCCCCACCGCACAGCCATCCCCTGCTCTCCCAGCCCCATGCACTGCTCTGGATGCCCCCCCTTAGCTCTGACCCACGGCCCCCTCCCCTCCCTCAGCTCCGGGCCCCTCTGCCTGAAAGGCTGTCAATCAGGCTGAATTGTCTGGTGTTTTTGTGATGTGGAAAGACTCCCACCAAGGAGTCAAGGGCCAGGCTGAGACCTTTAAACTCGATCCCATTTGTGTCTTAAATCAAACAGGAATCCAGATCCTGGGATGGAGGGGGAGGTTTAAGGGGATGCAGAGGCTCAAAAGCCTCCACTGCCCCCCCTGAGTTTTCCTGGAGCCCTTTCCCCACCTGCACTATGTGGAGCAGGGAATGTGCCCATGCCCCTGGAGTTTAGGGCTTGTTTCCCTCTGTAGCCCTCTGCTTCCTTTAGTGCTGGCCCTTTGAACCACCCTCTGCCTGGGGTACATGGCAGAGGTAGTCCTCTGAGTGAGGGTTGAGGAATGTGCTGGGAAGTGGAGACTGCCCTAGGAAAGGGAAGATTTCTGGGATCTACTGTTGGGAGCATATGGGGCTGGGGAGGTGACAGAGCTCAGCAGCATCTCTGGTCTCACCAGTTTGTGGTGGCTGCTGCTGCATGGGAGAATGTGGGTGCAGAGGGCACATCAGTGACTGATGTCCAGATGGTTGCAAGGTTAAAAGCGAGGTTTTAGCCTCCTCCCAAGACCCTATAGGTAAACTTGACCTTACTGGACTGTTGAAATTGCAAAGAGGAGAGTGCCCTGGTGGCTGTCTCTGGTGTGTCCGTGTCTCAGTGGCTTGAATCACACAGTGCCTGGTGTTACAATTCATCTGCTGGTACCCATAGAGTGGGGACAAAACCAAAATGAGATGTCCCAAATTCCCTGTCTGTTCCCAGAATTGGGCATCAGGGCAGGCAGGGAGTGTTAAACACCCTCTACTTCTCCGTACTGTGTGTAAAGATGGGCCCAGTCTGCAAAAGGAAGATGATCTTACATGGCAGGTTGGAATTGGGCATTTGACAGCAGCAGAGCTAGGGCTGCCATGAGGTTGAGCCCCATTCCATCTCACAGGGTTTGCTGGGGGCCCTTCACCTAGGGCTGCTGCAAAGAGGAGGGAGAGCAGCTCTGGGTGGGGAACCAGCTTTTTCAGCTCAGTTCGTGGTTTTCTCTGCCTGCTTGTAAGCAGAGAGTTTGCTATTCTTTTTTTTTCTTCCAACTTCTTTCCAAAGTCCACATAGGTCAGAGATTTCATTTTGTCTTCCCGAGGGAAAGTTGCAAATCTCTCTTCCCCTGACAGAGCCATGTTTTCAGGAGAAGCCTGGAGCTGCCTTAAGACATGTACAAGCTCAGAAATGCAGTGGCTTTGTTTATTTTTTGTGTTCTGGGCAAAGTCAGAGCTGCTGCCGGTGCTAAGTAAATACAGAACTACCCTCATGAATGACTGCATTAGCCAGGGCTGTACTTGCTGCCTGCATGAAACCAGATGGATCTATCTGGGGACTGGAACAGCAGCTTTCTTGTGACTAGCAAAGGCAGAGCCACTGGCATTTGGATTACCAGCTCTCCTGTGCTTTTAAGAGAGTGCCAATGTTTGACAAAACCATTAAGTTAAATTAAGCCCTACGTGTTTCAAATGGATTCTGAGACTTCTGGCTGACTCATTAGCAGAGCTGTCTCTTCTCCCTTTCGTCTTTCTCTACTTTTTTTTTTTTTTTTCCTTCCCCCTCCTCCATTTAATTCCCTCACTGTAGCTGGTTTTAGTGCTGACATTTAAAAGCAACATGTGGAGACACCAGGAGAGACCCGGCATTGGGATGGCACTGCTGTGAGCCCAGACATGCCCGGTCCCGCTGTGGTGGGCAGGGAGGATGCTTGGAAGGTGTTTGCTTGAGGCCAGCCCTGGGTCGCACAGAGCCTGCCTATGGGTTGGCCAGGGATGCTCTGGTCCCTGCAGAGCCCACGGCTGCTCTGCTCCTACCCACTGCCAGTGTTCTTTATGGCCGGGGTTGCTGCTTTGCTGGGCCATTTCCAGAGGGCAGAGAAGAGTGCCCTGGGCTTCCCGGGGCTCGCAGCGCAAGGGCAGGGATTGCAGGCAGCATCGGTGGGAACAGGGGTAGGGGCAGCACGGTCTGTCCGAGTCACCTTGACTTGCCTCCGGCGAAAGTGAAGTACTTTAAAGAGGCACAGGGCGATGACCTTGTAAATGGATGCATGACCCAAGTGCTTCCCTGTGGCGTCGGCTTCTTTGTGTCCCTGATACTGCTCTTCACGCCTGTGGGGAATCACGGGGGCTGGGGGGTGGTTGCTGGGGTCTCATTTGCACAGCTGCATCTCAACTGTGCAAGCTCTGCTAGTCACTGGTGTGAGAAATGCTGTCAGCCTTTCCCTGTCCCTCTAACGCAGCTTTTCTTGGGGCAGCAGAGCATCTGTGGGACCTCGCTCTATCTACTGATGGAGCTGTTGCTACCCTGGAGCATATTTTGGGAGTGTACTGTGAAGAGGGTGAGCACGAGAGGGGCACCAGCAGCTATGCCACTGGGATTTGGAGGAATGGATGAACTCTGCATGAGGACCAAAGGCAGCTGCTTCACTTCAGCTGTGCTGGGGTTTGAGTGGTGTCAGGAAAGGGGGAGAGTGGTGGCATGGGGTGGGCTTAAAGGCCAGGGATAAAAAAGCACTGAATAGGATTGGAGTGAAGGTTTTCCAAGCAGTAAATGTGCTGAGGGGGACCTGATGGAACTTGTGGACTAAGGAAAAGATACAGCAGTTGGATGGTGGAACAAAGCCGGAAATGGCTTTCTGCTGGTGTCTGAGGCTTTGCAGTACTCTGGTGTGCTGCTCTATACCTGGTCCATGGAAGCACACTGTGCCAAATGCTGTACTGGCAGACAACATCCCATACAGAAGCTCCTGTTCCTCTGCCTGAAAACTTCAAAATATCAGTTGCAGATGATGTGGGGACTGCAAGCTTTGGAGAGTCTGGTCTGCACTGCTGGAACAGCCTTCCTACTGTGCAGGTCGCTGCTCTTTGCACTGAAGTGCCCTCAAGCCCCTCTGCTCCTGTGCACCTCTTGCCCCTGGGTCTTTGCTGCCTTGGCCCCATGTTTATCAGGTCACTGTGAGATGTGCCCTCTTGACGCACATGATCTCCCCTCTTGCTCTTCCTGTCACGGGCTGTCTGGAGAAGAGCCAGGAGCCGCACGAGGGGAGCTTTCAGCAGATCAACATGATCTGGTCTCGGGTGTGCAAAGCTACAGCGTTAACCCACGGAAAGCACATCTGGGTGAAGCCATGGGAGAATGTCAGCACCGTGGAAGCTGCTCCCATTGACAGCCAGAACATGGTGCCTGTCACCGTATCTCCCTGCTGTGGGCACAGCCCCCACCCCCCATCAGTGTCTTGTTTCTCTGGGTGCTCTCTCGTTATTTCCATGTTCATTAATGCTGATACGCTCAATTGCATCAGCTCATTTCGAGGGACCAAGTGCAATCCTGTGCCTTCATTTGCATCCCTGCTGCCTAGCTGTTGCCCAGGCAATGCCAGGTGCTTTGACATCATTACCCAGCCAACTGGCATCCTCTCTGCCCCATTAACCTTCCTGTAATTGACTTCAAATTGAAAGGGGAAGGGAAGGGAAGGGGAGGGGAGGAGGGAAACTGTCTTGAAATGGTGACTGTTTGCACCACCATGGAGCAGGGCTCTTTGTTTTTTGAAGGGAAAACTGTGACAGTTGTTTACAACTGGATACAACTAGATTTGGGAAGGGTTTCTTGTCTGTTAGGAAATTGTGCAGTTGGGAACAGTGGGTCTGTGCAGCCTGGGGAAGGGAAGGTGAAGCAGGATGTTGAGGGCCATCACAGCAGTCTTGAGCCTCAAGATGGGTAGGGAGAGGCAGGAAATGGGGTGGTTTTTGTAAGCACCAAGGGACAGAGCAGCAGACCACGGCCCAGTTTGGGGTCAGCCAGTCAAACACAGAGAAGTATCTTGTCCCCATGTCAAACACTGCAACAAGAATGGGAGATGGGAAAAAGTCCAGTTTTTGAGATGCTCAGCCCTGACCTGCAGAGCCTCTGTACCTGAGCTGGTTGGTCCTGTGCCCCCTGCATGGCATTAGATTGAGATCTGGGTCAGATTATACAATATTCTATAGCTCTGATCCTAAATCCATTCTGGTAACTAGAAATATATATATATATATATTTTTTTTTTTTTAATATAAAACTTAGATGTTGAAATAGTAAAAAACTTCTCTGGAGTTCTTCCCATTTAAAGGTAGAATTTGTTTTTGTGCCATTTTTGTTTTGTCCCCTTTTGAGCCAAAGTCACCCAAACAGATGCTTCACTACAGAGTCTACCACTGAACTGGCATCTTCTATCAACTTGAGTCAATTTTATTTATTCACCTTCTGCTTGCACAGCACTGCGGTCGCCAAGTCTTCCTGTGTTTGCTCATGACTTGTGCTGGATGTAATTCGTTAGGCTTAATTGAGCTGCCAGAGGAGAAGGGCAGTGTGAGAGTGGATGGATGGAAACCTTGGCATCAGCTGCTTGATTGCCAAACCCAGCAGAACTGGTCCTGCTCCAGCAGAGCCCCTGGACAAGGCAGGTCTGTCCAAAGTGGGCAACTGCTGAGCTTCCCTTGCAAGAGAAGAACTTCCCATGTGCTTCAAAGTTGGGGCAAAGGGGTGAAATGCTTAGAACTTTACTGCCTCTTATTAAGGAATTCAATATTTACTAGTATTATTGGTTTATTATTTATTACCTGTTACTTATTAAGAGAGGAGGTAATTCTGCACTGTGTTACTAGCTTTTCAGAAGGCAGAGCTAAGGAACTTGTGGCAGGAGGGATTTTTTAAGCTCTAGGATCTCAGATGGCACGATCCTACCTGCCTGGCATGGGCTGGTTCTTGCATTGCTTCATCTCCTCATTCCCTGCAAGATGCAGGAGTCTGCACAGGACCAGACAAACCTGGGGCTTTTTGTAGTTTTGAAGTGCTGCTGGGTTGTGGTGCTAGGAAAACTGCTCATCTCCTCCAAGAGCAGAAATCTTTATTTGGGGTGAGCCCTGGGGCTGTCACCCCTAATTGCTGTGTTATAGAAAAAGTCTGATGAAGGCAATCACTGGCACTGGTGGATGGTGGGTTTGCACTGGGGATAGTGTTCGAATCTTTGGTTGTCACAGTGCTTGGAGGCAGGTCAGGGATGGAGGAAGTAAAATATTAAGAGATCTCTGGGCTGGGGTGTGCAGCTCGAGCTGGAAGTGCCTCAGCTGTGCCCTCAGCTCTCTTGGGCATCTCAGGCCCCTCATTTTGCACTTGCAGTCAGTGAACCATCGTGTGAGGGGCACAGCTCTGCCTCTGTTTCCCCTAGAGCTAACAGAGCTTAGTATCAATTAGCAGTTTAATAATTAAGTAATTAATAACTTGCTGTCTCTTTTCTAAATGGCTTGCAGAGGGGCTGACACAGGAGGCTCACACAGTCTACAACATGCTGTCATCAGCTGCTGAGGAGCATCCCAAGATCTGGGGGGTGGGTTTGGACATGGGTGTTTTCAGAAAGCAGGGCAACAGCCCTGGCAGGGGGTTTGGGATGCAGGCTCTCCTGGAGATGAGTCTGGGACCTCAGAACACTAATGCTTTTCTGTCTTTGCATCTAGGAGTGCTGGCTGATAATCCTGGGGCAAATGTTGCTTTAGCCTGTGGCATCACTGAGCAGGGATCAGTCCAGGCACTTCAGTGTCCTCCCACCCTTGCAATCCTGCTGTGACAGCCACCTGAGCAGTGCTGGGGGCTTCAAGTGTGTCTGGTGGGTGCTGTGAGGGGCTGGCAGGGCCATCACTTCCCCCTGCAAGTGGGAGCTCCTCCAGCAGCACAGGTTGCATGTGTCCCAGCCCAGCTCAGGATCATCCTTTCTGGGGCTGACATATGTCATCTTCCTTGCAGTTCTTTGAGGGTTTCCCTTCCCTGTCGATGTGGATTGTTGCTCTGCTGGCTGCACCATCCCATGCAGGATGGTGTGGGGGGACTCCAGCCTGCTGAGTGCCCTTTGCACAGGTTCCTGCAGTGGAGAAATTGGAGCTGCCTTGCCAAAAGTGGCAGTGAGTGAAGAGATAGCAGAGATGCAATCAACCCAGAGCCACCCAGCAGGAACGCACTTGCCCTTCCTTGTACCCTGGCAAGATCTGCTGGCTTTAACTGTGTACTGTGTTGCTCTCCAAGTAGTCTTCATGGCACTGTCCTCCAAGGAAGAGCTGGATGTAACGATGATGATCCCATTTCTTCCCAATCCCCATTCTGCTCCATCCTTCTCTGGCATGCATGCTCCATGTAAGTGTCCAGAGGACTCCTGCCTTGTGTCTTGCTCCCAGGCCTTCTACCATCTGTCTCTCTTTTCCTGGAGCCTGTACTCATTTTAGGACAGAAGTGCTGTCTTTCTTTTTTCTTTAGCGCTTATTCCTGAACAACTGGTTACTGTTTCATTCTCTGAGAAGTCAAAAATGTGTCTGTGTGCAGGGAGAAAAAAAAATCTTCTATACTTCACTTGGCAGAGGCGATGGCACAGAAAATACAAACTGTATCTGTGCAGCTGTGGGAACCACTGGATAACGATGGCAAGGTGTCAGCACTGGGGGATGCTCTGCATGTCCCAGGTGGAGTGGGAGATACTGGTGTCTGAGGGATAGATGTTCTTATGTCACACCAGCCTCGCCTTCCCTGTGTGAGTGATGTAACTGGGTTTGAGCTGTTTGTGTTTTTCCATTTCAAGGCTTTTCAATGCCCAGCTGTTTGAGCCAAGTGTTCCTTTAACATTTGAGGCTCTCTGTGCAGGGAGAGATTTGCATCTGAGTTGTTTGGCATTCATTTGCTGTCCAGTGGATCTCCTGTCTGGAAAGGTCTGCAGTCGGGTCAGAAGCTGAGTTAATTTGCACTGGAGGGCAGGCATACTTTGTTTTGCCTGCTGGTTTCTTGAAGAAATCCCATTTGAGGTATTTGTTCTCTTCCCTTATTGAAGCCATGTTAGGAGCCATGGCAGCCTCCCTGCAAGGTTGGGAAAAGAGACGCCTAGCCTGAAAGGTGCAAATTAAACCTGTGCTCAGATAAAAACTGCTATTGCACTGTTAATGTGGGCCCTTCTCCAGAGTTTTGATGCTTTTTGCTTGCAACTGAGGAAGAAATACTCACAGAGACAGACCTGTGGGAAGTAAAGCAGGCTCCAGAGTTCAGTTTGCAGCTACATTGGATGAAACACTTTGAAAATTCAGGAGAAAAGTGCCAGAGGGTCTTTAACTCTCATTTGGATCAGCTCATGAAATGATCAGACAGGGCAGGCATTTTGGCACAGCTTGCCTACGAGGAAGGAGACTTAGGAAGAGCAGCTGTGTGGGGCTGTGGTGCTGCTGAGAATGGGGGATGTGGCCGCTGTTCAAACACTGGGGGTGTTTGGTTTGAAACTTGATTATCCAAAAACTTTGTTCTTCCCTACGTAGGTGCCAGACTTGGGATCTGTGTGGGTGATGTCCTATGCCTCCCCACAAACGTGTCCTTCAGGAGGGATTGCTCCAGAGCCCACTTGCAGCTCCCAGCAGTGTATGTTTGCATCCTGGCTGGCAGTCACTGCTGACAGCCCAAGGACCCTCGGTGCAGCAGGAAGGGTCCCAATGGGCTGGGGTAGAGATACCCCAAAAACATCTGTGTAGGGAAGGCAGCTCCAGCTGCAAGTCTGGAGGGGATTAAATCCAGGAGAGACCAAAAACCCTCTTTGCTGTTAAGAGGCTCTTGGTGACTTGTTACAACTCTGCATATTGGAGATGCTGTTTGCACAGTCCCCAACTCATCCCAGCCTGAGGGTGCTCCTGAGGCCTCAAATACACCTTTTTCATGCCCTGCAGCAACATTGTCAGGCATTTGACAGGTAGAAAGTGATCCTTATGGAGTGCTATCAGTACTTGAGCTTTCCTTCACCTCCCCTTGTGCCCCAACTAGCCCAGGAGGGAGCTGGGGGAGACACCAAACAGTGATGCCAGGGCTGTGCCATCTGTGGAGGGTCTGGTACCAGTGGAGAGCCAGCTGTGGGCTGCAAAGGGTTAAAGAGACATTGACAGTAAACAGGAAGAGAGGACAAAGCAAGTCTGCTGTAATTATGTAGCATTTATTATTAATACGCTGGAATTGCTGGAAGCAGCCTCTGTAATGTGAATACTGATACAGAGGTTCAGAAGACAATTTAGCTCATCTGTCTGTTTATTAGTTCCCTCAGCTCTGGCAGGCAGTGAACTAGAGCCTTGTTTGCCACTGCCTTGTTGCAGTCCCTCCTTCTGCCCCTGAAATCTTTGCTGTTGCCATAAAGAAACCTGGTTTTCTTCATCCTCTGGCCGGGCACTGCAGCAAGGCGTGGCATGATCCTGGATATCCAAGCAGGCTTTAATCCTTGACCTGAGCCTACCTGTTTGCCAGGCATGGCCCAAAGCGTGGCACTGGGCTGGGCAGAGCCATTGCCTTTCTGAGGGCAGCACAGCCACAGCCAATGCTGGAGTGGGATGTCCCAGCTCCCAGGGCACAGGGCTGTACATCCTTGGGGCAGCAGCAAGACCACATGGCATGGGCTGCTGCAGATTGGGGCCCACAGTTCATAATGAGGTTGTAATGAAGGGACAGGGTAGAAGAGCTTTAGGAAGCTGCCTGGGAAGTAATTGGGAAGCTGGCTAGGAAATAATTAAAGGCTGCTGGGGTGGAGAGAGCAAGAAGAAGTTAAACCATCTGTCAGGGGTTGCAACAAGTTTCCTTTTTCTTCTGTGGCTTGGTAGGATTTGTCATTCTTGCTTCTGTCCAAGTTTCTGAGCTCCAGCCTGAGATTTTTCTGCATATCCCAAGTATATAGGACATCCATTCCCTTATGTATTATACAGTAGTTTAAAGAGGATTAAGACAATAGCTAATCTAAATGATGAATGATGTAGATTGCTCAGCCTCTGAGCCATCAGGGTTTTTCTTGCACACAGATTAGTCAGCTCAGTAGCTAAATATTGGGGCAAACAGTATAAATCCATACACATAAGCCTCTCTGGCTTGAATAGGATAGAAAGATTTCGAAATGGGCTCCGACACTGCTCTGTGTCTTATCACGGCGTCTGTGGCCGCCTCGCTGACACAACGGATGGGGAAGGAGGCTCGGTGGCTGCTAGTGCACAGCCCAGGTGGCTAAGGAAATACTGCATCCAGTGCTGCTCGGTCGATGCTGCTTTCAGATATGGATGGTGGCAGGAGAGGGAAGGGATCGATGCTGCTCACCTCCCCACCGCTGGAGACGGCTGCGTGCTGCTTGAGCCAGGGGAGGCTGATTCAGTCTCAGGGAGAGCAGCCTGCAGAGGGACAACATGGGCTGGTGTGGCTGGTACCTGCCCTCTACCCTAGCATTGGTGCCAGGATGGTGCTGGCAGCCCCCAGGGAGTGTGACCTGTAGGAGAGAGCTTGTACTAGCGCTGGACTGACAGCAGGTTTTTCTTAAGCTCTGAAGCAGAAGGATTTAAATCTTTTATTTATATGTCTGGTCGAGTCTGTCAGAGTTGTGTCAAATATTTTTGACAAGCAAAAATGCCATTTGCTTCAGCTTAATGAAAAATGATTTTTATTTTTCACCCCCCCAGGAACTAAAGGAATTGTAGTTTCAATTGCAGACCCAAAAGCTCCTCAGGAAAAAAAAAAAAACCAACACATCACAAAACAAAACCTAAAACCTTCTGATCGTTGTGAGAGTTGGCTGTTAAAAGAGGCTCTGGGTTGATGTTTTGGGTCTATGTAAAATGAGGGTCTGGAGAGCATTCAATCATATGGTATCTCCTTTTATGAAGCTTTCTGGGCATATCATTCTAATGACGTTTAATGGCACTGATTTCTTCATCTTAACCAAGTGGGTCTTTTCCAGTCCCACATCATTTTAATTTGTTCTCCTTCTGAAAAGTATGAGAGCTGGGATTGGCTTGATTTGGCACAGAAGAAGAGCTGTGTTGGTGGTTGTCTCATCCCTCCTGGTGGGGATGCATCTGGCTGTCTAAGGCTGAGGGCTGTGTTGAGGTAAAGCTTGCATCAGGACCAGCACTTGTCAGAAGACCTGTTCTCGAATTTTCCCTGCTCCTCTGGAAATCATTTGTTTTCTGCTGTTTAGTAGGAAGCAGTGTGGACATTACGGCCTGGCCAACACAGCATGACTAGCCCAAGGCCCTGTGGCTAAGTCCTGCCTCCTCCTTCTCCCCAGGCTGAAAAGCCTTGCTGTGCTTGGAATGCCCTGATGCAGAAGATGCTTTGTTTTTTCCTTCCCCTGTGCCTCTTGTTGTCTCACTCTTCCCTTTCTGTGAGGACCAGAGCTGTGTGTGGTGACCAAGTGACAGCCACGTAGTGGACTTGTACAGTGACAACATGGTCTGGTTTGGGACAGAGGAGTGCTGGACCCTGTGGCATAGGTCATCTACACCTCATGACATGGGTACAAGCTCTGCTCAGGAGTGAAGGGTGGATCTGTGTCTGGATTTTATCTGGTCTCTTCATTGAGTGAGATCTGGGTTAAGATTCAGTCTGGGTCATGGCTGACTGTGGAGAAGCTCTGGGTGCCACAGGTGGAACTGCACACTGATCCCTCTGGCTGGCTGGGTAGTGTGGGCAGAGACACAGGACACTGCAGGCTTGGGGGAAAGGTCATGTGTCCCCCACATCCTCTTCCCCCTTCCTTCCTGAGTTTCAGGCAAGGCTTGCTTTGTCTATGCCATCCTCTTTAGGCACAGATCTCCCTTCTCCAGTGCTTGGTAAGAGAGACCCTTTCTTGGGTGCCAGCTGGGAGGAGGCTAGGGCAGTGGGACAAGCTGACAAACACTGCCCCTCCTGAGCTGAAGTGTTTGTCTGTGCATCCTGACTCAGGATCATGCTGTCACAGCCCAGTTCCCTGCCTTGTGTTTCTTCCCCTGGGAGCTGTCAGGAGGCTGCTGGAGCCATGCGGTAACACGGGTCTCAGGGAGGCAAGCGAGGTCAGATGTCTGCTCAGAAATGAGATTGGCAATGATGCCACCGGTGCTGACAAATGGCCTGTCATTAATCTCTGACTCATGGCAGTGGAGAAGGCAGCAGTGGAAGAAACCCATGAGGTCACTGGCAGCCTCTCTCCCTGGGGACCTGCACACAACTTCCACCCTAAACCTTTCTGCATGGGGTGGGCGCATCCCCGGGGATGGGAGGGGGTTCTTTTCCTACACACCTGCCCTGAGTGTTGGTGTTTGTGTGCAAGTG
The DNA here is from genome assembly GCF_041296385.1 of Aphelocoma coerulescens. Classification (NCBI taxonomy): domain Eukaryota; kingdom Metazoa; phylum Chordata; class Aves; order Passeriformes; family Corvidae; genus Aphelocoma; species Aphelocoma coerulescens. The sequence continues at coordinate 9,399,253 of NW_027184085.1, forward strand.
CATGGCACAGCTCCAGACGAGCTCCAGTCAAGCCCCTAAGCACCTGGGAGCTGGCACAATCCCCCATGTGGGGACTGGATTTTGGCTTGTGGCATAACTCTGGCTCAGCTCCGGAGGCAGCAGGATGAAGGTTGAAACAGAGCCTGTGTTATCAGCGTGTTGCAATACCGTTGAGATACACGAGGTGCTGTGTTGCTGGGAGATGTTGCAGGGAGCTGGGGGAGACCAGATTGGGATGCTCAAGCCCTAGCTGTGCTCTCTCCTGTTGGGGCATTGCCTGGGGCTGCATCTGCAGCATGCTCAGCCCTCTTGCAGATCAGCCTTCCCTCCTCTCCTGCTCTCTGAGTCTCTTCCCATGCTTTTTATAGAAAGGATGTCTTTCATCAAGTGCAAAATACACCTTGGAGGTTGTAGCCAAAATAGACAGGACTTTCTGTGGTAGTGGATGCTGGTGGAGATGCTGCACTCCCTGCTCAGCCATGCTGGTGAGCTGCACAGGACTGAGCTGCCTTTCGGGGCAGCTGTTGGTGCTACAAGTGCAATCTTTGCATATGTGCAGGGAACAGGTGACTTTCTCCTCTGGATTATTTGGGGGTTGTTTCAGACTCTTTTAGGAAGAAAGGAGACATGGTTATTCCACCCCTGACTCACTCCAGGTGGTTGAACCTCTCATCTAGCACTGGGGAGTGGAGGCAGGGGCTGCAGTGTAGGATTGGGACTGGGATTGGGATTTCTGTGCCTGGAAGGGCAGAGGAGAAGAGTGCACTGATGGGCATGAGGAGGTGCTGATTTTGGAGAGTGAGGGCTGCCACCACCCCAGGCTGCTGCAGCAGTGGCACAGCCTGAGCTGTGCCTCCAGGAACTTCCCCCTCTGCCTCTGCTGAGCTACAGTTTCATTTTTCACATTTCTTCCATCCCCTCTTAACTGGAAGAAGTCCTAAATAAAGTTGCTGTCACTTTTATTTATGGACACAGAGGAAGACATGGACAAAAAGCCTGTGTGTTCCTGACAGCTACAAAGCATCCGGCTGTTTTTCCTCGCTCGCCTCAGCAAGGCAATTGATCTGGGCACAGGCAAGCACCCTCTCCAGGTGCACGGGGCTCCCATGTGCCCCTGCCCAGGGCACTCCATGAGGATGGATGGGAGGGGGCTCTGCATCCTGGGTCCTGGCTCTCAGCTGTCGCAAAGCCAGGCTTGTCTGGGAACACCTGCCCTAAAATCCTGGACCCCTGAAAATACAGATGCAAGAACACGCCTGCCTTAAGAATCCATCACAGGCTTCTTGTCTCCATCTTGATTGGTTCCAGTGAGGTCAACTTTTTTTAATAACTCCTGGACTTCGGCAGGGAAAACTATTTCCTTCAGGAAATAATATAATTAAGGCTGCCTGACACTTCTGATTATAAGCCCCTGTCTTCAGTTGCTTGAAACTATGCCAGCCTTTAACCATTTGGACTGAAACTTCACATGTCTGTGCCTCCGGCTGAATTTTTTTGGAAAATTTTAGCAAAGAGTTTTAAGCTGCCTTCAGAACAGGGTTGGGGTGTGGGGGGGAAGGCATTAGTTTATCCACAGTTAAAAATAAAATTAAAAAAAAAAAAAAACAACCAGCAGAAAAATTCTTGCATTTGTGCTGAAGAAATTCCAGTGTCTTTGTGCTGTGAGACTGGGCCTGATAGTTTTGGAGAAGGTTTCGAGCCAGGCGTCAGGGATCTGCTTGCTGCTGACGCCACAAAAATCCACCTTCCCCACGCCAAGTCGCGAGGCTCTGAACTGTGCGGGTGCGTGTGTGGGTGTGTCACACACAGCGTGTGCAGGGAGCTCCCCGCAGCCCCAACTGCGCTGCCTCGAGCACACAGCACTGCAAAACCTGTGCCCCCCAGCTCATGCACAGGATGCCTTGCTGCTGGGAAATGTTGGGCCCCTTCTGCTGGTGCAAGTAAAATCCATGGATCCACGATCAACGTAGCCTCAGCTTGTGTTGGAGAGAAAGATTTTTTGGCAAATGATGTGTGTTTGGATTTTTTTTCTTTTAAGCAAGTGGTTCAGTGGGTTCTACTAGCCCTTGCTGTGCCGTGCAGATGCATCATGTGGGACATGCAAGTATGCCATGGGTGCTGGGCTTCCTCCAGGATTTTGCAAGGACCCATTTAAAAAGTTAGTGCTTTTGCAGGCAGGTTCCTCTTAAGTCAGCTTGTTGCTACAGAAATGGTCAAAACAGGAGTATTTCAGTGGGGCAGCCCAGACTGGCCCCATAAAGCAAGTGTTACATTGATGAAGCGCCCTGACCATGGCATTGCTGAGAGCTCAAGTCCTGGTGATGAGGGGTCAGCTCAGCAGTGATGCAAGCCCTCCTACAGGGACCTGACCCAGGACTTGTCCCTGCTCTGTGGCTGATGACATTTGCTCCTTAGGTGAGCCCACCAGAGCCATGATGAAGATTGTCCCTTGATTATGGGGAAGCACAGCTCACAGATCTTCCCTCTGGCTCAGCAATAACTTACGACCCAAATCAGGTCCTTCAGCTGTTCACCTGGTTTGGACATGCCGAGTTCCTCCAAAACCCAGTTTGACCTCAATTTGGACTACTCAAAAAGCAAGGTGTGCTTTGACTTCCATCGTTGTGGAATGCTGGGCTGCTAGACCTGTGGCAGGGCTGGCTTATCTGATCAGCACAGGGCACAGAGGTGGCAGGGGATGTCAGTCCTTTTGCACAGGTTTCAGAGATGCCTCTCAGAAAAGACACTGGGATTTTGCACTTTGTAGCCATAATAATGCACTCCCTCCCTGAGGTTACTCAGGGCTAAGCCCAGTCTCTCTTCTCAGGTCCCCGCCAAGCTGGAATTAGAGCCCAGGAGGATCTCTGGCAGGTAATGACAAACGAGCCTCATCTCTTGCTGTAGCCTGGTCTCCTTTGTTCCACTTCATCTGTGGGTAGGGACAAAACCCAACACCTGCAACAAAAACATTTCAAAAAAATAACCAAAGATTTACATAGGTATTGAAGAGTGAGAGAAGGCTTGGTAGGGAGCAGCCCTCTCCCCTTCTTGCCAGTCACTCCTCAGCTCTGGGGTGCTTGGCAGAGCAGCTTTTGAGTGATGGGGTGTTGCGGGTGCTGGGCTTGGGGCAGCTGGAGTTAAATTTCTTCATGGCTGACACCTGACAAGCATGATAAATTGTGGCACACCGTGGCTACCGGCATGACAAACAGTCCACTTCCCTCCTTGTAAGCTCTGGGAAGATTTTGTAATTATTTCCAAGCACTTTGCAAATGAGGGTTTCGCCATCAGGCGCCCAGTGGAGTTTCGGGGGGGGGGGGGCGGGGGGTCATTTATTTATTTAGGTTTTGTAGCCAGGCAGGGGGTAGATAGGGGTTGTAGTTTGGGTTTCTGTAGCATCCTCCCGTTGGCTTCCCCAGGCTTTGCATGAGGTCCTGGGAGGAACTCTGGCAAAGCTCATCAGCTGAGGGTTGGGTGCTAATTAAAGCCGGTGGTGTTCCAGACTTGGAATCACTGTCACCCTTGGGAAAGAATCTCTGCAGGAGTGACTCCCAGACTTTGTCTTGCCAGTGGGTTTTGGCTCCTATTTTTGATTTTTAATAATGCAGAGCCATAAGACATTTTTTTTTTCTTCCTCTTCAAAGCATTTAAAAAGAAGCAGGGGGAGCGACACAGCCTCAGCCACAAGAGCTGGATAATGAGCACAGATCTTGACTGATAATTGTTTGTCTAACACAAAAAGCGTATTTCCTGCTGTAAAGGAGGGCACCACTGGTTACACTAATGCCTGTGACTCCATCTCACCAGGCAGCATGTCAGATGCAGCACAGAAAGTCCTCCTCCTGTTTCCAGTCCTTGGTGTCTGTGCTGCAAAGCCGTACAGGCATGCTTTCCTCTTCACACTCCCAGGTTCAGCCGGAGTGGCCTCTCCCTGCACTGTTTAACACGTGTGTGAGGCTTTTCAGGATTAGGGCTCAGGCAGCACAAGACCTTGTGGGCGAATGCCTTGGTGCTGGGCTGACAGTGTGGTGCTGTTGTGCTGTTCTGTCTGGGGAGCATTGTTGTCTGTCTTTAAAGAAGATCAGAGATGCCCCAAGCTGCAGGGTTTTTTTTCCCCTCTCCCATTTCATGTCTCTGAATCGAAATAATTAAGCAAATACGTGCTTTGGGGCTGGACTGTGACGCTCTTGTGGGAGGGCTCTTATTCTAACTAGCTTCGTGTTTGCACCGGTTACCCCCAGCTGTCAGGGCTGGGAAACAGATGCTCTCCCACCTTGGTTGTTTCCTAAACCTGAAGCAGTGACAGAGCTTCACCAGGTAACCTGACAGGTTGTTTCTTCTGTTTTGTTGAAGAAAATCCCAGATCTGAGCGGTGAGGATTGGTCAAGCAGCCAGAAGAATCCCCCAGACGTTTATGAGAAGTTGGGGACGCCCCAAGGACTCTGGACTGGTGGAGAGGTAAGAGGTGGGTTAAAAATCTTGCTCACCCAACTTGTCCTGAGTTGGTGTGCTCTCTGGGACTGCAGGACATGTCTTCTGGTGAGGATGGTGCTTACTGAGGTGTGACAAAAGGCTGCTCCTGGCTCTGGCATGTGAGCAGCCTTTTGGCTATTGTGTAAAGAGGGCAGATGCTGAGAGTGGTTATTTAGGATGTGGAGGGGCAGGTGTGGATGAATAGCCTGGAAAATGCCCATGTTATGGGCTGCCCATGGACAACTTCTCCATAAAGAGCTCTCCCAGTTGAAAGCCCTTTGGGCAACTCAGAGATCTGCAGTCCAACCACAGTAGCAGGGGTCCTGTGTCATGGCTGAACCACTCTGGAGCAGGTAAGTGTCACTCAGCCCAGCTTTGTGGTGGGAGGTGAGGTGTCACCTCTTGCAGACAAGCACAGCTTGGAGCTCTCAGGTCTGCTTGATGGGTTTTTTTCTCTCCTGCCCTGGCAGGCTGCAGCATCAGGGATGAGGTGCATGGGCTTTGCTTGAAAAGGAGTGCATCCCCCTAGGAGACCCCCACCAGCAGCAGCCGTGGGCAAAGAGGCTGCCCCACCTCTGAGACCTGTTGCATGTGCTCAGTATGGGGCTGTGGCAACACAGTGCTGTTTGAGGAGGGGTTTGGAATCATGTTCTCTGAGCCGTGGTGCAGCAGGGAAGGGGCCTGGGGATAGAGCTGCCACACTCAGGGATGCAAACCCTGCAGAGCTGTGCTGGGGAAGCCCAGTGCTTGCTGGTGCTGTGTCTGAGAAATTAAAATGATGAATTAAAATTTAACAAGTCTCTAAATGCCAGACAAGGACATCTTAAGTGGGAATTGTCACTGTTTGATGAGTGCAGCCTCTCACTTTGCTAAAACTGCATGGCTTTAATTATGTTGATCCTAGAAAGCAATAGCTTTCACCGAAGAGGAGAAACTGTTGGCCAAAATAGCATGAATGATGAATTTTCCCAGTGCAGCTCCCGTGCCCTCTACCCCTGCACCATCCTTCCCAGAGTTGTTTTTCAGCCCCTTTAACCCTGGATAAGCAGAATCCTTTATACTTTGAGCCACAAGCAAGGACAGAAATACTCCCTGTGTGCACAGGTGATTGTTTGCCCTGGAGGTAAAAGGTCAGGGTTAAGGAACCCAGTGGTGGGCAACACCTGATGGAGTCACAATGGGGAGTGGGATGGGGTCTGGCATGCAGAGGTGCTCTACAGTAGCAAAACCCTGCCCTTGGCATTGGTCTTTGGTGGCATCCGTGGAGTGGCATGGAACAAGGACTCCTTTCCTCCCCATCCTCGAGGTAGATCAGCCTACCCACGGGACTCCTTGCAGCTCTGCAAATAGAGCAGCTCGAGCAGGGTACGTTGCTAATAATACCAATTACTGTTACATGCTGGCTACAAGGTACACTGGCAGTAATGGGATCCTGGGGGGATGAAATGAAAGCGATATAATATGGTGAGATAAATTAGCATTGTAAAATTAGCCATGGGTCTAGTCAGGGATCTGACAAATGTGTCGCAGCTTTGGTACAAGCACTGAGCGCTGCTGAATTGGATTTAGTGGCCCAGAGCAGAGCAGATGGGAGCAAGGGAAAAAAGGGTTTGAGGCGTCTCCATACACACGTGCTACCAGTTAATGCTGCTTGTTTCTTCCCTGGATTTGTGGAATGATACATCCCCTGATGCCTGCTTGTGTGTGGCAGTGGAGGAGTAAGAGCCCAGTCCAGATGATGTGCTGCTAGAGGAGCTTGAGCCTGGCAGAGAGGTGGGAAGGGGATGGAGAAGCATCAGCAGGCTGGTACTCCTGCCAGCGTTGGTGCGTCAGCTGCCGATCCCTGCCCTGCATCACTGGCTTCCTCTCCAAAAGGGTTTGGTGGGACGTGTGGCAGGCGTTTGCACAAGTTTTAGCTGTGTAGGAAGGGTAGAAAGCTGGTTTCTGCTTCCTGTGTTGCAGGCTGACCTGTTTTTCCATGCCTGGATGGGCTCTGGGGCAGAAGGATGTCTGGAGCTGGGCATCCCACAGCCCAGGGACTTCTTCCTGTTGACCAACGGTGTACAGCCAACTCTTTCCAATCCAGATGTACACTTTATTCTTCACCCTCTGAGGCAGAAGGTGGAAGCCAGGAAATGGGGTTTTGTTCCTTATGGAGGCTGGGAAATGAATGTGGCCAGTTGCAGTGGGATCCACTTCCTGGTGGCTCATTAGGACAGGCTCCACCACAGGGATGTGAGCACTCCTGCCCATGAGAGCACAAGAGCCTCTCATGGATTTGTAGATGTGGGATAACTGCACATTTAATGGCTGACATATTACATGGGATCTGGGGAGAGGCAGATGTGATACAGGTCTGGTTTGGTAAGGCATGCTACGTGACTCACCATAATAAAAAAGGGAGAAAAAAATCCTGAATATGCTTTGTAGTGCCCTGCAGTGGAGCTGAGGGGGCCAGAGGCATGCCAAAGGGGTCTATGCAAGGCCAAGTCATGCCATGATGGTGCAAGAGGAATGGTGGGCACATGGCAGATGTGTCTGCAGGAGGGGACCAACTTCTCATGTCCCTGGGGATGAGTGGGTAGAGGTCAGGCTGCTGCAGTTCTGCAGCAGCACCAGCTTGAGAAACAAATCCCAAGGGATTGTCTCAGCACTGCTGGGAGAATCCCCAGAGGCTTGAGCCGGTTTGTGTGCTGAGCCTGTGCGGACAGAGGCGTAAGGAGACAAGCTGCACTTTGTGGGAGGTCAGCCTGGCCACTGCCAGTGGTCCCTGTGTCCTCCTGCTGCCCTCCTGCTGCCCGCAGGGCACAAGGTGCAGTGGTGACACACTTCAGGTATATCAGACCCCAACCAGCCCCATGGGGCTGAGCTGTCCTGGCAAAACCAACTGTTGAGCTGCAGCAGTGAAGGGAGCCCCTTCCCTTGACTTTCCAGCCGGAGAAGCAGCAGGACATTGAACCAGTGGCTGGAGTGCCAGTAGCAGCATAAATAGAAATACAGCTTCTCAGCTTCTTGTGCAGCTATGATATATCTTGTTTCTATTGACTTTCTTAAACCTCTAAAATACAAATACATTGTAGATTGATCTACAGATCTGCAAAAAAGCAGCTTCTTTTTTTTTTTTTTAAGTCTAAAGCAATATTCTGCCCGCTCCTTGTGGTTGGCTCTGAACAGACACATGTTCTCTTGTCCTATTTGATGCTGGCATGCTGCCACAGTGGTAGGAAGTTTAGTAATACTTGAGCTGGATCGATTCAAGCCCATTATCTGTGCTGCCTGGGACTTGGTGGTGAAGGGGAAGAAAATATCCTCCCCAAACACATCAAAGCCCTGTGATAAGGACACACAGTTGAGCTCTATTTATAGATGGACAGATGTCTTGCCAAAACTCCGCTGCTGTCACTTGATAATGCAGTTTTTGAGCGTTTAGCAGTGTTTGGATCTGAAGGTGGCTGAGGTGTGTCCCCTCCAGGCGCAGCCCCAAGCAGTACAGCTTCTAGGTAGGCTTTGTCCTTCCTCCAGGTAGGGACCTGATCTTTAGATAGTAAGAATGAAGTGGCTGAGAGGTCTTTTTCTGGAGTTGGTGACTCAGATAAGGTCAGCAATCCCTCATCTTGTTCTTGCATCTGCATAGACCTACAGAGCCCTTGGAGCTTCAAAGCAGAACTGCCACGGATGTTACATCAAAACAGTGTGGCTGTTGAGCTAGGGGTTCATGGCTTAAGTATGGGCATCCTCCATCTCCTGGGATACCTTGTTCTGTCACAATAGTTATGAATTTGGGAATGGGAGAAGGGCAGAGGCTTCATTCTTGCTTAACCTTGAGTGTTGCTGTTAAAGGTGCTATGCTGGTTTTCTCTTGGTTCTGACTGTAGAAAAAGGAGGGAGAATCTTCTCCTAGCATCCAGTGGGAACCTTTCAGCTGTGCCCACTGCCACTTACCTGCTTGCTATGGGTTGCTGCAAAAAGCCTGGCTCAGTCTCCTCAACAGCTTCCCCAGACATTTCAGTGGCCATGGCTGAATTTTCTCTAGTTAATTAACACTGGGACTCCTCTCAGGGGTCCCAAAACTAAGGGCAGTGTCTTGAGGTGGTTCAGGGCTGTGTGATGTGCTGCCTGCTGCTGATCCCTTTGCGGCTTGGGCAGGCAGCTGGCAGGACCTGTGCTGGCACAGAGTGAGTGTTCCTGTGTCCCAGCCCAGCACCAAACCACAGCAATGAGCTGGAGAATTTCACAGTAAGTGCTTCTTTTGAGGCCTCAGTGAATTGTGACTCCAGGAGGGAAGTTGTCATCCATGGGCAGGTTTGGGGACCAAGACCTGACTTCTTTAATATATTTGACACATTGCCTTGATCAGGTGCAGGATAGGTGCGTGATGGATCCTGGCTGCGTGCTGTTCCCAAGGCTGGGAGAAAGGAGCTTTCTCTTCCCCAGGGTGTCCATAATGTGTTTGCCTGCACAGCTCCTGCACAGCCCTCCGAGCACCGTTTGCTCTCCGTTTGGTTTTAGTCTGTCTCCAGGGTGCTGCTCAGTTCTGCTCGTATATTCCTCTGATGAGTGGGCAAGACAGGAAGCAAATACCTTTGCTACAAAACCACATATGGGCTTTCAGTGGGTGATGACACTTTCCCAAGCTATCTGTCTAGTGAATGCACTTTCCCTCCTGCTTGTTTATATTCACAGGAGTGTTGCTTAGCTGCTCAGGTGAGCCACAGATGTCAAGAAAGATGTTGGTGTCAGGAGAAGGCTTTAATGCAAGTCTTCCTGCTGTTCTGTGTGACGGATGGTGGATGAGACCCCAATGTGCCAAGAACCAGGGGAGAATGAGTGGGACACTCTGCTGGGTCTGGCACAGCAGCTGGGGTTGGGAGAGTGCTGCAGTAGTGCTGGAGGTGACATTTTACAGCTGGCCCAGGATGCTGCTCTACAGTGCAACCAAGATGATAATTCAGTAGAGGAGGTGTCTGATGGAGGCAAGCTGTGTATTCCAGTTCAAAGAAATAACCGTCGGCAAGAAGGGCTGAACTCCTCTAAAGCCATTTCAGAGGGTGTCAGAGATGCCATGGGTCTCATGGCTCCTGGAGGGCCTTGGCGGTGGATGCTTGGTACTCTGCACAGTAAAGCTGGAAACCATGGGGCCACAAACGTGAGGTGCATTTGCCTGGGGTGGGACCTGCCCCACTGAATCCTGGCTCTGAGCCACGGGGAACTATTTCAGCCTGGTGGAGGGCATAGGTGTGTAAAGTGGGCACCTGCTGCACGAGATGGAAGGGAAAATTCCAGACCTACTTCCTTGTAGTCCCCCTTAATGCCCAGGGAGAGTGCTTGGAATTGGGAATCTACTGGAGGAGCTGTTCAGCTGTGATGCAGATGGACAGGATCCCACATGTAGGTGGGGAGAGGAGGGAGGGGCTCAGTTGCACACACCTGGATCCCTTCTATGGCCATAGCACTCCCAGGGTTGTGTGCTCAGCACCAGTGAGGCTGTTCAAAGAGGAGGTAGACAGCACTCCTTAGCAATGTTTAATGTATTATTTCCCCCTTTAAGATTACCCTTTTCAAGTCCTGGATAGCTCCAGGAAGCCTCCACTGAGGCTCATGTCTCCAGGGCAATTTACAGCACACACCAGTCCCTCAGCACTCATTATAGCCCCCAATGAGGACACCTCAGCGCTGCCCTTCAGTAAGATCACATATTACTGGCTCTTTTTTCTTCCTCTTGCCCCAAATCGTTGCACTTTACATCTGAAAGGAGGGGCATGCAGGTGGGGAGCAGCACAATTTATGGATCAGAGATTTATATGCTGCTGCGACGCTGTATTTTTTCCCCACAGTGACACTTTATTGCCACAAATTACCAAACAGGCAAGGTTATGTGAGTGACAGCAGGCAGAGCTGTAAAGGACAGGAACAAACGGCAGCAGGAAAAGTACCCAGAGGAGAGGGGGAGGTCTGGCAGAAATAAAAGAAGGCGGGACAAGCATCAGAAATCAGTTTGCCTTACAGTGGGATTTGTGGGTGAAACCTGGGAATCAGTATGCCATGGTACATGGGCATGACATGGGGTTGGGAGAGCAGCTGGTGGTCTGGGTTGGGATTCTGTAAATCCCGGGTTTTTAAGTTCCTTTTTCTCCCCCCTCTCCCCTCCTGACCTAAATTGCCAGGTCCTTCTGCAGGCTGTTTTTTTTTCTTTTTTTTCCTGTAGAAATTGCAGATTTTTAGTTGTTGAGGTTTTTTTTTCTGTGTTCAGGGTGGTGCCAGCAGTGAGAAGTATCCTTAGAAAGCGAGACTTTATCTTCCTTCCAAGAAACCTTGATCCCTGAAAAGTCCAGCCCATGGTAGGGGTTCCTGGTAGGAGGTGGTGTTCAGAGCGTTATTAGGAGGTGTTCTGCCCTGCAAATGGTTGCTGTATTTCCTTGCTTTATGGTTGTGGAGGGTGCACATATCCCAGGCTTGCCCTTTGGTGGGGCAGGATGGTCACTTACGTCTCTCTGTATTAATACATTCAATATCCTTGATGGTGTGTGGGGGACAAGCGCCAGCCCTTGGGCAGAGGAGTGTCCGAGACATTCTTTGGCTTTGGTTGAGCAGCGCCGTCTGTGTCCACTCACCCAAGTTAGGATCCGCTTAACTTCAAACAAATGTAAAAACCAAGAGGCTGGACTTTGGCAGAGGTATTAAGGGTGCCTTTGAGCTGGGGATGCTACTCAAAGCTGCCAGGGAGCTGTCACTCTATTATTCTTGCAACAAAACACTACCGGAGGAGCTGAGAGCCTCAGAGGCTCGGGAGCCACAGCCAAAATTGCATTTAACTTGCAGAAATGTGCTACAGCCGTGGGGCTCAACACGCCAGCCCCAGGGAGAGTCAGCACTGCCATGCGCCCAACTCGCTGGCAGCACTGGGGGGATTCAGGGGCACCTTTGCACCACAGTATGGACCATTGCACAGGGCAATTTGACTTGTCCCCGTGCTTGTAAAAGATAATTTCCCTTGAATCCCAATGCCACAAGTCAGGTATTTAATCTTGCTTGAAGGGAGCATGTCTAAAGCATGCAGGGCATCACAAACAATAGTAAGCAATCAATAGGCTAAATCCTGAGGTCTCTTACCCAGACTTTGCTGGAGTAAAGGTTGACAAAAGTGCTGAGTAGTTACTCCAGACTTCAGTCCTGAGCTGAAGGCAGAAGTGATTGACTGATTTATTGATGATGCATTTCACGATGAATCTAACCTGTTAGTCACAAATGGTCATTTAAGCATAAATCGTGGTCTCCCATGAGCAGAGAGCTTCTCCTGCAGCAGAGCTGGGGAGAAAGATTTCAGATGAATGACTTATTTGGTGAAAAATAGTTTTGGATCAACACAAATAGCTTGTGTTTCTGTGTTGTGCTTGGGAAATAGCCTCACAGAAAAAGGTGAAAGCCCACTTGTGAAAAAGATGAAGAGCTGGATTCTGACACGATGTTTAGATCTCCTTTCCAACTGGTTTTAGGTTTTCTTCCCAAATCAAAAAGCCAGACAAGTTTCAGAAGATTCCTCTGAAACACTTTTTCCTTGCCCTCTGAAAACCTTTTTCCTTATCCTCTGCAGCAAAACCAGCAACACACAGCACTTCTAAAACCTGGCGCTGACTCTTTGTGATCCCACACCTCATTTATTTTTAGTTGGCCCAGCAGCATGAGGGCTCAGGCTCTGGCGGGCATTCATTCAGTGCTGCTGAGCTGTGGTCTGGGATGTGTAAGGCTGTTGGGTTTGCTGCCCTGATGGGGAACTGGGCTTATCCTGCCTGGATGGAGCCTTGGAAGGCTTGGAAGCAGGGTGCAGCAGCTGAGAACACCACATCCCTAGTGAGAGGGTAGGCAAAACATTAGCTGTTCCTTCTGCAAAAGGCTGTGCAAGCCCTTTGGAGGTGTCTGTGATGTCACCTTCACCCCAAACTCTCAGCAGCTGGGACATGGCTGGCTTGCTTGCTCCCCATTCTCAATTCACCACCTTTTATTTTATCCCTTAAGCTGAGTAGTTTCTTACTGTTCAGGAACAAAACCATGCTACTCTATCACCTCCATAGCTGGTTTTCCTCCTCATGATGCTGCTTTTTCTTTGTTTTGAGCCTGGCTGCTGCTGGCTACATCTGCTGTGGCTCCCAGAGGCTGTGCTTACTGTGGCAGCGCGTGGGTGCATCCATGGTGGATGCTGTAGGAAACCTCTCAGACAGATTTGTGCATGTGTATATGCCTCTCTCAGTATTTCCTGTTAATTAATGGACACTGGAGTCTGTCGTCTGTAACAGCACTCACTAGCGGGTGATAAATTGTTTGTATGACAAGATGGCAGTGAAAGCTGGGTGAGCTGCGGCTGTCGGCGCTGGGTTTGGGAGCCAAGGGTGAACGTCAGTCAATATCTGGATGGCAAGAGGGATGGTGAAAAGCCCAGCAGATGATTGCAAGATCCCCACGGCATCCTGCCTGCTCCTGCTGGAGGAATCCCTGCTGTGGGCTCCAGCAAGAGGGCAACAGTGCTGCACCAGACCCTGTGATTAATTGGCAGACCCCAGCCATGTTGCTGCTTTCTGGTGTGGAGGGAGGAGGAGGAAGGGTCTTGTGCCTTGGTGACCATCCCCGCTCCACAGGGAGGGATGCTGGCTAGAGCTTGTAAGGATACACCTGGAGCAACCTCTCCTGACCCACACTGGGTTTTGCTGCCTCTCGTACCACAGAAAAGGCACTGTGCCACGACCTGGGATCTCTTCTGCTGCAGTGCTACGGCTTCCAGCAAACCCTGCTTGGTAGCTGGAGTGCCCTGCACTGCTGCCACCACCAGAAATCCCTGACATGCTTTACCTGCTGATGCCAGCATGCTAATAGTGGCACAAGGCTTGGCTGGGCATCTCCCTGTGGGACCAGTGCTTGTGGTGACCTTGATGGGCAGCCTTCATGGCAGCAACTGCGTCTACACCACAGTAACTGGTTTTAAACCACCAGCAGGTGGTGGTTGAGGTGCTGTGTTGCAGAGAGATACAAGGTTTCATGGGTGTGCTGGAGTATGGGGCTGGATGTGATGGATCTGGGCTACTGGTATTCACAGTGTTCTCAGCCTGGTCAGTCGTAGTCCTGCCAAACTGAGCCCACACTCTGAGCCCTGCATAGGAGACTCATCCTAGGGAAACAGCGCTGGCACCAGAGTCCAGCCTCCTGGGGAGCAGACGTGGAGTGGCACTGCTTCTTGCTGCATTCCCAGTGGGACTGGCCCCTTCTGCAGCCCTCTGGAGCACACCACCTGTGTGCTGTAAATCCATCTCCATTTTGGCTGGCATGCTGAAGCTGGGGCTTAATCACCCATTGTGCTCATTGGGACTCCAGCAGTCAGAGCAGGGATCCCACTCAGGAGGACAGTGTGGGTCCCCGTGGGATCCATGCTGCCCTGGGACCTGTTGTGCTTCCCACAGTGCAGGGGGGGACAGTCTGCATTTACTGGGAAACAGAATTATCTGCTTCCCCAAGTGGGGAAAATAATAATAATAAAAAAAGTGCCTTCCACTAGGTCATGAGCCATTACCTCGAGGGGCCCTTCATCAGCTGATGAATTCTACTTAATAAAATAAATACTGAGAGAAAATGTAATTGGATTTCATTTATTACCCAGTTCCGCCTAGCAGCCCCAGATTATACAAAAGCAATTAGAGAAAGCTCTCCATTAATAGCTATCTTCAAGCCACCCAATGGGTTCATTCCATCAAACCTTCTGGCTTGTGTAATTTCCTTTCTTGGAGCTTGCTCCTGGCCAGGGGAGGATGTGGGGTGTGCAGCGCCATTGCCAGCAGCCTGTAAACAAAAGCAGCCCTGTCTCTAACATTTGCACAGGCATCATCTTCCCAAGCATGTGGCTCAGCCAAAGGGTATCCTGGTTTAGGGCGAGAAGCCAGAGCACCTGGGCAGTTTGGCTGCAGCCTAGGGCTTGGTTGTGCCTTCCCTGGGATGAGAGCATCCTTCCTCTGCTTGGCATTGCCACGCGGTGAATCTGACTGTGATGCTTGGCAGTGGGTGGGTGTGCAGAGTCCATGGGGGCATCGGGTATAACGCTGTCCACCTGAGGGCCTGGCTGGTTCTTTGGTGCTGATTTTTCCTGTAATGCCAGCAGGTTGCATCCCAGCTTCTGTCTCTGGCACCTTGCAGGGACACAGTACAATGCTTCTGCTTCCTTGGGTTTTTTGCTAGGAGCACAAGGCAGGCCTGGGACAGCTTGCTAAAGCTGGGCAGAGGAGGATGTCTCATATTATCTCCCTGAAAGTCTTATGGCAACACAGAGAAGTGTGTTTGAGGACTGTCACAGGGCACGGACAGATGTCTGGCACCTGTTGTCACTGAGGACAACGGCAGGTTAATCTCCAGCAGAGGCTTAACCTCATCTCTTGATTCATTATCCCTGTTTACAGTGGTGGATAAGGAAAGACAATTACAGTGGAGATGGCAACTGGGGGGAAAGATGCTGAATGATCCTGGAGGATGATTAATGAGGAATGGTCTGTGGTGGAAGTAGAAGGGGATGTGCACATCCCTTGTTTGTGCATATCCCCTGTTTGTGCACATCCCTTGTGTGTGCACATCTCTTGTGTGTGTGGCATGGTGTACAGCTGTGAGAGGCTGCAGTCCTCTCCCTCATTCTTCCAGCACTTGCAGCCCTGGAGGAAAATTGTCTGGCCATGCTGCCTGCTTTTGGGCCAGTCTCATTTTTGAAGGGACCACATTTTTGTTCCACCACAGCAGATGCAGGGCTAGAGGGAGAGAAGGGATGTTAAAGGTTGGTCCCCTTGCAGTGTGGAGAAGGAGGGAGGGCTTTAGGGGCCAAAGAGGTTCTTACCTTCTGCCTGTGGGTGACATTGTCTTGTCATCCCAGTTGTCACTCTGGGGAGAAGCCAGCACCCTTTCTCAGCTCAGACAGCCACATCTGTTCCAGCTGATGCTTTGATGGAGTCAGAGTGGCTCATCAGGGATGTACCAGCACCTGTCATTCTAGGGAGCCTGCACTTGGCTCTGGCATCTTTGGTCACTGCTGCTGTGAATACACTCTCTCCCCCACTGCCTCTTGCTGTCCCCTGTCCCGGCTCACTTTTCATCCCCTCCCTTTCATGCTGTAACATCCCCAGCACAAGGCTGGGGTGAGAGTAACAGCACAGCCAGGAAGGAGCTGATGTTTAGTTTCAGACAAGAAACAACATAAGGCGTAATGCAACCGGAAAGGTGAGGGCAGATGGAGAGGGCCAGCAAGGCTGTGTGGCTCTTCATCTTCATTACAAGGCTGATGTCTGTGGTCTTGTTTCCGTGCTGCTTGCCAGCAAGGGAGGGATGGCTAGTGAGCAGAGATGTGCAGGGAGAGCTTTGCTTGATGAAGGCGAGGCTGGTCCTACTGGATGGTGAGAAAATCAGGAGATTTACTGGGGGAAACAAGCATGGGAGTGCGGGGGTACCGGAAGACGATGCGATGGAAAACCCAAAAGAGACAAAGGGGGATGCTCTCCTTGATGGGAGATGGCAAATGCCTTGTAAGTGCAAGCTGCCTGCTCACCCTGGGTACTCACTCTGGAGAAAGAAGTGTTTGAGAGCATAGGGGGGGAGGGGTTGATGCTGATATAACTACAGAGGCAGGGGATTAATTGTGACTGGTGAGATGGAAGGTGGTATGGGGGCACCTTGCTTAGGCCAGAGAAGAATTAGAGCATGAGATGGTGAAACTGAGAAGAGGGCTGAGGTGTAGAAGAAGGTGGAGACCTTTTCAGCATGGAATGAAGGATGTGCAAAGGTCAGACACGGACAGTTGGACTGCTACTGACTGCCCCTCCCTCCCAGAGCAACAGCTTAACTTTGGCCTGAGGGTTAACCCTGGGCTCAGTTCTGAGATGACAGAGAAAACTCCAAAAGAAGTAAATCCAGACTCCAAAGAAGAGTGGGGGCTTGAAAACTGCTTTTTCCAAGCCAGCCCACAGTAGTGACCACATTAAACCTTCCTTTTTTACCTCATTGTTTATTTTTAAAAGGGTCTTTTATTTATACTCCTTTTAACATCCCTGCTGTTAAAGCAGCCTTATTAGGATGCTGCCCTTCACCAAGGAACTCTGCTATCGAAAAAGAGCATTAAAGATTCAACAAATAGCTGAGAATTGGGATTGATCCTAACCTCCCATAAATGGGAGTACCTTCCCCATTAATCAGCCTTGGTTTTCACTTACAGGATGATCGCCTCAGTGCTACACTTCTTCAGGACTAAAAGCACGTTAAATATTTATCACAGCTGAGTATTCACTTCCCCCACTATTGCCAACTAAGATCCACTGCTTAAGCCTGCATTGGCTTGACAGGTTGTGTAGTGAGGTGGCATGCCATTAGGAAACCTCTTGTGCCAACATCTCTGCTCATTTGCTGCGCTAAGCACAAAGAGATGGTGGCATCTCTCATCCCAGAGCATGGTCAGCATGGGACTGTGTTATAAAGACTCTCTGCTGGTATTCTGCATTAGTAAATTAAGCATACTACTAGGGATAAGATGCTTGGGTTTGCTCCTTAGCAGAGGGCTGGATCATCCACACTCCGCCATGTCTCTTTTAAGCTCAAAAATAGCTTTATTTTATCCAAACATCTCTGTAGGATCAGCCCTGTACTGAGGCTTTGCCTCACAGGGTCTTCATTCGCAGTTCAGTGTGGGTCTCTTTACATTGCAGTGCCTGGAAACATTTCCCCGTTTACGACCCTGCACTCTCCTGTGCTAAAAGGATGCCGGCAGTACTCTCTGCCTTTCCTTAGGATGCTGGGAGAGAGTTTTTACTGCCTTACGAGGCTTAAAATGATGACTGGGTGTTCAATGATCCAGTTATTGGTCTATACACACGTAGATACATCCTTGCTAATTGTGCCTATAGCATTTCAGGTGTGCCTATAGCATTTCAGAGAGCAGCTATTTTAGGAGCATCTCTGGAAGCTGCCTTCCTATTTTGCTCTCTGCTCTTGTGCCGGCGTTTCTTAAAAGATGGCGCTCGACTTTGAGAGTTGCTGATGAACCTCAGAGGTTGGAAAAAGCAGGGGCTGCTCCATACCTGAGGTGCCCTGTGGTGCTGCTGAGAGCAACCCCTGACCCACGATGAGAGCAGTTTATCTGCTCAGGAAAAGCTCCCTGCAACATCGGATGGAGTTTTACTTCTGCACCCGAGCTCCTCACAGACTTCACGTGGCCAATTCCAAGAGCTGAGATTGAGCTGTTGTTGCTGGGTTAGTGGTTTTTTTTTTTTCTTTTTATATTTTCAACTTGTTGGTTTGGCATCATCATGATGCATCTCCCCGTCTTGGCACCCACCCCCTGCCGCCCCCACCTCCAGTTTGAGTTGCTGATGTGTGCAGCCTTGTTGTAGCCGCTTACATGTACGGGCGCACAATGTGTTTCATTATCCTTGTCTCAAACTTGTTTTGCTGCTGTCACGCACCAGAAAAGTTAAACACGTCTGATCAAAGGCATGTAAACACAGCTTCAAAACAAATGCCCTCGAGTCCTGCCAAAAGCACAGAGCTGTCTCCGAGTAAATCACGTCTCGTATTCCCCTGTCTGTGCCTCCTGCTTCTCCGAGCGGGTGTGCGATGCCGCCTGATCTCCGGGAGCCTTGTGGGCTGCTGTTTGCAGCAAGGAGGGATTGCCCACTGGTTGAACAGACTGCAGTGAGGATTTGCCCCAGCGAAGCAGCTGGGAGGAGAGTGGAACCTCAGCCTCAGGGCACGAGGGAAAAGCTCGCTGCATCCTTGCACGTGAGAGGCAGCAAACCCCAGTTGTCTGCAGCTCTAGTGGGTCAAGGGAGAGCAAAGCATGATATGAATGGGCTGAAAATAAAGGTGCCAAGTGTGCTTTTTCCAGGTCTATCCTCGTGCTTCAGCTGGTGTATTATCCTGATGCAGTAGCTGTAGGACCAGGAGCATCCAAGGCTACTGCTGTCTGTGCTCCCAGGGCATCACTGGGTTTGGGGCTTGGTTTGAAGCAGTCAGCCAATTGCACCTTTGTGGGATGAGAGGGGCTGGGCAAAGGAACTGAGGATGGTTCCAGACCAGGAGATGCTTCTCCTCTGCTCGGTTTCCAGCCCTGGGGGGCAGGCAAGGATGAGGTGAGGTGAGGTGAGGTGAGGTGAGGTGAGGTGAGGCTTGCACCCCTGGCTCAGGGACTGATGTCACTCGATCTCCCATGAGATTGATAAAAAATAGGGAATTCTCTATAGTGGCAGACAAGTCAGGTTTTCATCTTACTACAGCTTTACAGAGGGCTGGATATGCATCTTAAGCAGGAATGGAAATCTGTGGGCTTTTGCAGCCTCTGAGGGCAGGTGTTTTCAGAAAACACTGGCTCCTTTCAAATCTGCCAGAAACCTATTCACAGCTTGGCTACCAGCACGGCCAGCAAATAGTTTGGGAATTCATGAGCTTGTGAACTGACCCGGACTCTGCAAATGAGTTGCCCAAGGTCTTTGCCAAAAGCCTTTGAATAATGGACATGTCAGAACCAGATGGGGTTGCAAATGGCAGGTTATTAGTGCCCGATGCCTGTGCCAAGCAGTGCTGCACGTGTGTGCAAGCACGCAGTATGTGCAGGGCTTGTCCTGGGAGCAAGTGGAGTGGCCGAGTTGCTGCAGGTAAGATGATCCAATGGGTTACTTCAAACCACCTAATTGCATTAACAGGGGTGGTAAAATCTCAGTTGCCCCCTCCCCACTGCTGCTGGGCAGTCGCAGGCAAGCTGCGAAATGCCCTACAGGCAGTGGGGACATGGTCAGAGGTTAACGATAGTGTCAGCCTTCATAAATCATCCCTAATGAGACCTGGGAAAACGTTGGGTTGCAGCTCTGACTCATGGCTTGGCTGCATTGTCTCCCCTTTACTTCGGGCTTCTTCTGCCATTTGGTTTCTAGGATCATCGGTGTGAAACCTTTGTGAGGCTGAAGGTGCTGGAGGCTTTCCTGCCTGACGAGGAGTCCTGGGCTCTGCTCCTGGCACAGGCACAGGCTGCGGAATAAATAAATAAATTTCCCCTTTTTGTTGTCCCTAAGGACAAGTTCATGTGTCCCTAGGGTGCTAGGAATCTTGGGCTGGAGGGCATTGCCTGTGTCCTCGTGTCCTCGTGTGGAGGAGCAGCATGCTCCGTGCTTGCTGATGCTGGGTCTGGGAGGCCTCCAGGTGGAACCTGAATATGTCATAAAGACTGGCTGGTCCACTGCTGCCTCTGGGCATCATCCTGGTCAGACGGAGGGCTGCAGGGACCTCTCTCAAGCTTTCCTCTCAGCCCTTCTCACCTGCATTGGCACCCCATTAGGGGCATGTCATGAAGTCCAAATTCTTCCTCTGGGAGAATCCTGTGCAGGAAGCAGGACCCCAAATACGTTTTGCAAGGTGGGAGGATGAAAAGAGGTTATTGATGTCCTCACCAAAGGCTGCCTCTAGGGCTGGCAGTGGTGGGCTGCTCTAGGCTGTGTGTGGTCCCTGCAAAAGCTGCCAGACACCGGCTGGGACACTGGGAGGAGTGAAGCAGGGTACAGTGAATACTCCCTCCGATTTATTATTTATAAAGTACTGTCACAGCCCTGGAAGTGTTGGGACTCTCAGAAAAGCTGTAGGAATGTACTAATTAAAGAACACAATGGGAATGTAAATTGGGAAAGCTCCCCAGGGGGAAGCAGCCCTGGGGGGAGCTAATTTGCCAGTCCCCACTCCTCCCCTGCAAACTGGCTGAGACACTGGAGCAATTAAGGAGGAATTTGAGTGTAAAATATAATCTGGAATTGTGTTTTTGGCTTTTTTTTTTTTGTAATTGGTTTATTTTTCTCTTGGGTAACCGTGTTACCAATTCTGTAATTGCAACTTTAACCCTCTGTTCTGCTACAATAGGGTTGTTTGTGGGACTTTTTGCAGGGGATGGTGGTGGCATTGGTCCTTGTTGTTGGAAACAAATTCAGGTGAGTCTGCCAGCACCAAGGTGGCACTCACCTCCCTCTGTGATGAAGGATATATGGCCCCAGGGCAGGGATAACACCAGCTGATCTGGTAAGAGACAATCCCTGACTTTGGTATCATAGAATCACAGAATGGTTTTGGTTGGAAAGGATCTTAAAGATCATCTCATTTCAACCTCTCTGCCATGGGCAAGGACACCTTCCACTAGACCAGGCTGCTCAGGGCCACATCCAGCCTGGCCTTGAACACTTACAGAAATGGAACTTCCAAAACTTCAATGGGCAACCTATTCCAGGAGTAAAGTATGATTGTCAGAGTTGTCTCCTGAAACCCATCCTAAGAATATGGCTTTTTTGGTCCGTCTTTCTTCCTGACCATTTTTCTTCTGTGTGGCCTGGCTTATTCCTTTCTCCTGTTTTCACTCATCTTGCTCTCCTTGGGAAATACAAGTATTTTGTGCCATTGGAGTGGTGGCCAGTAGTGTGGGCTCAGGGTAGTGGCTGTGACTTATTTCTCTTTTCCTGTCAGCTTCTGTTACACAGTCCAGGCTGAGAAGACAAACAGAGAGATTATCACAGATGGGAGTGAAGTAAACACATGCTGAGGTTATGGTGATCAGCAAGGGGTGGCCATCAGCTCATGTGCTGCTTGGTGTCGGGTTCATGGGTCAGCTGTCTCCTTGTGGTCAGGTTTGCAGTTGAGCAAAGGGCTTGTGTTCTTGGGATTTGGGTTTTTTTTTTCTTTCCTTT
The DNA here is from genome assembly GCF_041296385.1 of Aphelocoma coerulescens. Taxonomy (NCBI): domain Eukaryota; kingdom Metazoa; phylum Chordata; class Aves; order Passeriformes; family Corvidae; genus Aphelocoma; species Aphelocoma coerulescens. Next base: position 9,420,447 of record NW_027184085.1, read on the forward strand.
ATCTTTAGCACACACTTCAGTGCGCTGTTTGCTGGAGGATCTTCAAAGCTGTAAAAGAGCTTTGAGAAGAAAGACTGGTGTGATTGTAGCTGTGGTTATTTGTGATGGCTTGGTTGTTGGATCATTTTAAGATGGTGTTCTCAGGCAGGCAACAACTAGTGTGTTGCAGGGTCCTCCTCCCTCTCTCATTTTTATCCTTCTGATTAGCTTGAATATTTATTACATTTTATCAATAGGCATTAGTTGCCTGAGGTTCTCATCCATTGCTAGCTACCATTTGCAAGGGTTTGAGAGCTCTCAAAGCCAAGACATTGGAAAACATCATAGATGTAGATTCATGTGATAATGAGAGCCCTCAGAGAAGTAGGATTTTGTCTGGCTGTGGGGGCTGACGTGCTCTGGATAAGCTAATGCTTTGTGATAGAACAGCATCCCTGGTCCTAACACTGAAAAGCCTGAATTCAGCCTCACATGAGCGTTGCAGAGCATCCCCCTTTCTCCCAGGGATATTGAGAAGGGAAGCCCCCATCCACACAGCCTGCTGCAGCTGGTGGTTTCTGCTGCCACCAGACCAGGCTCCATCCCAAGGGCCAAGCCACAACACCCCATGACCTCCTTGCTGTGGCGGCTCCTGGACAGCCTTGTGACTCTTCATCTCCTCTGCCCACGTGGATCCAATAGCTGCATGCAGTAAAAAGTCACACCGAGCTTGGGAGCCTGGGGAGAGCCCCTTCCCAGCTGGGGCTGGACCAGCTTCTCCCTGCCCAGGAAAGGAGGGTCATCTGGTGGAGCTGCCACTGTGGTCCACATCTCCCACCATGGGCCACATCTGCCACTGGGCAGAAATGGGCCCTGGGGTTTCAGCATTGTTCAGATCGCAGCCAGGATCCGGAGCAATCCCAGCCGTTTCCCTCTAAGCCTGCCTGTATTTATTGCCATTTGTTCTGATTTATTTTTCCAAAAATAAAAGTTGGTTGAAGTAGCACAAAAGCTGGGGAGGAAACAGGCTGAAGGAGCCTGAGGAAATAAAGATTTAGAGACTGTGCTGTCCACCCCCCCCACTACCCCTCACCCCCATCTCTGAAAAATCCATGGAAATGTGGAATTCAAAACCCTTCCACCTTTTTTTTTTTTTTTACTGTAGGGCCTACAGACTCCATCTATTACCCACAGCAGGTAGTCCAGTGAGGCAAAACAGGAGAAAAGTAGTATTTTCCCTATTTGAAGGTGGGAAGGGTAGGGCTGGGAAGCTGTGGTGGAGGCAGGAGCATGGCCCATACCTCTCCAATCACTGGCTGTCCCTTTCTCTTTCTCTACTGCCTGCAGCACCAGTGATGGTCTTTTAGAGACCATGCTGGGACCTGCTGACACTCAGGATTGCATTTAGGTTCCAAAATGGCATTTTCCAGTGTGACCTCTGACCAGCCTGTGCTGGGGTATCCAATTCTCCGCAGAGCTGGTGCTGATCACTCTCCCTTCCTCCCTCTCTTGCCATCTGAAGTTAGTTTCCTCTGGAAGACAGGGGTCAGGAACACTCGGGTGCTGACGGATCAGTATGTGCTTTCCTGGATCGGGGCCTTGCATTCCTCTTGCCCGTCCAACTGGATGCGGGATCCCTCCTGGGCTTGCAGCGCTGGGGAGATGCTGCAGCGGGGCATTGAGACCCGAGCAGCGCAGCAAAACCGCTCGTCTGCAGCCACTGCTGCTGCCTTTCTGCTGGCAAAGAAACTCACCTCGAGTGTGGGGATAAATTAAAATCAAGGAGCAGCTGCTGCGTACTGGGCTGGATCAGGCTGATGGTGGCTATCAGTGCTCAGTCCTAACCCCAGCCAGCTCATTTAACTTTCTGACCTGTGAGACAGCAGCTTTCCGCTGGGAAGCAGCCCTCGGCTTTGCTTGTCCTGTCTTTGGGCAAGGGAAGAGGCTTCCTGGAAGCGGGCGGTCTGCGATCTCAGTCGGGGGACAAGGTAAGTCACCTCCTCAGCGGGGCTGTTTGCACAGCTGCGGGTGGCCATGCCCGCTCCAAGAACTCCGCATTCTTCCCCGCGCCGAATATCCGGGACAGGCATCCCTCCGCGCTCCGCGCGCTTTCCGTCGGCGAGCCTGGGGAGGCTCACCCGAGCATCCGAGCGCTGGGGCTGGCCCTCCGTCATTCCGCTGGCGTCCCTTGCCGGTCCGACGGCACCACAGTGCAGCCGGCCCCAGGCTGCTCAGGGGGAAAGCCGCCTGCGGGGGTGCCGCCCCTGAGCGCACACGCCGTCGCTGCCGTCCCGCTTGGCGTGGCTCGCTGGCAGCCAGGCTGTCGGGGCAGGAGGAGCTCTGCTGACAGCCTCCCTGCGCAGAGGGGCATTGTCTCCCTCCGCTGTCACCCGGCGCATTGTTTTGTTTGTCACCAGCCCTGCCGCTGTCCAGACGAGCCCTTCCCTGCGTGCTGGTTTTATGGCGGTGCCTCCGGGACACTGACAGCCCGCTGACATCCATGGGTTGTGGGTTTTTTTCATTCTGACTCCCATCACCCCGAAACCCCAGCATGAAGCCCATCTTCAGGCTAGCAGGCGCTGTGAGATTTTCATGGCTTCTCTCTGTTCCTTTCCTGCTTTGCAGAGCGCTCAAATCCTGCCCCATTTGTCCCGAGACTCCACAAAGTGGCGAGCCCCGCGCAGACAGCACGCTGGGGCAGCTGCCCGTGCTGGCCCTGGGATTTACTACAGGCAGTTTGTCTTCCCGAGGAAGTTACTTTCCAAGATAGCAACTGGTCTTTTATGAGGTCTGATCAAATAAGGGGGTATGTGTGCAAGCATGGGGGTGGTGTTTTTATGTTTGTAGATGTATTTTAAAAGTTTTATAAATAGCGGAGTGATGAGATGCTTTCTTAGTCCAAAACTGCATCTCTTGTGCCTGTGGTTTTGCTGAAATTATTGCTGGATCCTGAGAGCAAGTTGCTTCTCTGAAATGACACGAGGGCAGTACAGATAGTCATCCTTGGAAGACACACATATTAGCAGTAGTATTCTGCAACGTCAGTGCAGAATTATTCTCTAGGAGTCTTATTCACAGCACAAGAGGCAGTCAGCCACGGAGGTTATGGGGGAAAACACAATACTTCTGCACACAGCTTGCTGGCCCATTGAATCTTCTTCAGAAAACAACAAGAGACATATCATGTTTTTAGGGAGCTAGGGCTCAGTTTGCAAATAATTTTCCTGATATAAAAAAAATAATAAAAAATAAAAAGAGGTTTCAATGTGTGTTTGTGGGCAGAGCTGGAGAGAGAAGCTACATGCAAGTTTCCAAAGGGGCTCTGGGCTTTCACTGGTGCACAGCAAGTCCTGCATGGAAAAAAGACTGGATGGAAATTTGCTGTGGAGCTGCTTTTGCTTGTATTTGTTGCTTTTAAAGCTTTGGCTGAAAGAAAGGAACCTAGAAATTGAGGTGCAGCTCTCGGATGTTAGCTTTTGGAGGAATTTCTTCCAATAAAATTGGAAAGAGAAGGAGGACTGGCTGAAAAGCATTGTAGTGATAGGAGAGGGGACTGTGCTATCTGCAGGCCTTTCATTAACAGGTAGTTAATAAGTGATGTGCTAATGGTATGTGGGGACCTGGTTACATGTGGCTTTCTATCTGGGTAGTTTTAAAAGTATGTACAGAGCTGTCTCATCTAATTTATATTTTAACGCTACCACCTCACCTCTTCCCCTTCCCTTTCTTTCTCTGTGTTCATCCCTTTCACTCTTTCTAGGCTGGCTGCAGCAGAGCAGGTAGGCACCATCCCTTGGCACAGGGTTGTGTCTGTGGGAAGCCTGGCTGCCAGGGAGGCCACCAACACGTAAACTTCTCCAGGTCCCACCAGTGCTTCCGCCAGCTGTGGAACCCACGGGGATACAACCCCCCCGGTGAGACCTGCCCTGCTCTCCTGTTGGTTTACAGAGTATCTGCCCGTTTCCCTTGCCTTTACAGAGCCGTGTCTGGATGTGAGTGCTTAATCCCCTCCTCCCACGGTGACCCCCGCAGAGCCCACCCTGCCTGACAAAGACAACACCACGCTGAAGCCACCCCTCGGCACATCCCTGGCTCCGGGATTTGTTTTTCATTTCCTCTTGGTCTCCCCTCTCTCCCACTGTGAGATGTAAGGGTTTGGCAGTAGATCCCATTCACCCTGTTTGCTTTCCTGCAGAGAATCATTTCTTCAGGGTGTTGTGTTAGCAGCGCTGGGGGCCTGAGCTGAAGCCACTGATGTCTTCTTGAAGAAGATGTGAAAAGCAAATATGTGCTATGTGACCTAACCTCCTACCTCCTCGCCACTGCCCGAGGGACCACCACCAGCTTCCTCAGCTCCACCCTTTTTGTGCTGTTCTGTACACTCTATTTTTTCTTGAAAGTTTTCAAGCTATTCCTATAAACTTGTACAGAAAGGGGAGACAAAATGTCACCCGTGTGAGATGGATTGACAATAGATGTGGTATTTCCACTACTTTAAAGCGAGCCATCATCACATGGAACCAGGGTTTTCTTTGCCATGTCAGAAAAGTATTACCTAGAAGCCAAAAAAAAAAAAAACAAAAACAACAACAAAAAAAAAAAAAAACCCAAACCAGACAAATCCCACCTTCTCACCGGAATACAGAATTACCAACTGATTTAGCATCTGCACCCAGGCTTTGCTGTTCAGCTAAACCTTCACCTGGGTGTCACTGCAGTCATTTCCAGTTTGGTACCAGCTGTCCTGCAGGCATCTCTCAAACAGTGCCCACATTATGACACTGTGATGCTGTGTGCAGGCACTGGTTTTTATGAAGATCAGAGCTGCTGGTCAGGAGTGGATGATATTTCACACAATGAGCTTCTCCTCTTTCTGCTCCAGGAATGGCCAGGAAGCTGTTCATGTGGAGGGGAAGGATTTTGGGGACAAGAAGTCAGTTGTGTATGTGTTTAGAAGGGAGATGGGAGAGGTCAAGCCTTTTGATAGCTCAGTAAAGGGCCTAAGAAAAAATAGCCCTGAGCTTTGATTGAAGGCCTGGGTGCTGCTTTACCAGGAAAATGCTACTTGCTGTTGTTTGCACTGCTGTGAGATGCTCACTCAGTGCCTCCTGCCAGCAAGTGTTTACATCTCTCAGCAGCAGCTCGCCCAGGAGGAACTTGCCTCACATCCCTGTTTCTGGTTTCTGGTGGGACACCCAGCCCTGTGGGCATGAGGACACTGGTGCCTGGCTACCTGCAGCTTCACGGAGGACAGCTGATGTGCCAGTGGCTCCTGGTTTACCTTTTCCTGGAGACACAGGGCTCTCCCCAGAACCTCTGTCAGATCTTTCCAGAGCTCAGTGGAAGCAGGAGGAAAACGCCTCCTCCTCAGTTTTGTCCTTTGTTTCTGGCTCCACCTTTGCTTGCTCAGCTGCCGTCCTGCTCTCTGCAGAGGGCAAGTCCAGTGCTGTGAACAAACAGCACTGGGGACTTTCTGCACCCACTGCATGCTCATGTCCAAATTCAAAGCCATCCTTCCATGAGGGCTTTGTAAGCCACACTGCTCCTACGCACATTTCTTACCTTTAGCTGAAGTTTTTCTGGGAAGCAGACGCAAACTCTTCATGGGAAATTATTGTTAGGTGTTTGCTCAGTTCTGGCCGTGCCTTGAGGAGGAGCAGGCAGTGCCTCGCCATGACCCAGGAGCCTCTGCTCAATCCTCTGCCCTTGCTGGGCAATGGAGCAGATAAGAGATAGCTGCCTCATGTTGTACTCTTTTTTTCTTTCCCCAGCTTCTCATTTGGGATGAGGTGAGCATAAGCAGGGATTAGTTTGTTAAGCTGTGACAGTTCATTAAACTTCTTGGACTTTTTCTCTGCGTTTCCTCTCCAGACGCTGCTGATGGCTGAGCTTGTGTGGGGGGGTGTGTGCAGATACTATGGGACAGGGCAGGCAGTGGAAATTTTTGAGATTTTAGTTTCCAGATGCCCTTATCTATTTGCAAAGCCTGGCAAGTACCTGCAAGAACTTCTGCATTTTAGATATTTCTATTTTGAAAAGCCTCTGGAAGTAAAGTTCATTTTCCTCGTCTATTTTTTGCCTCAAAGCAAGCCTCTTTTTTTGGTAGGAACTGATGGCTAAGGCTTAGATGTGTAAAACGTGGTGAAATTAATGGGAGCCATGCCCTGAATCTCCTGCACGGCTCTTAAATCCTCTGACTTGTAAACAAGGAGCCTAGTTTGCAGCTGGCTTTAAAAGTCTGCCAGAGGAAAACCCAGAATGCTGAAGGTAAAACTTCCCCAGGGAAGGGGAAGGGAGCAGTGTCCTGCTCCTTGATTAATACCTTGTTAATTGCTGCACAAATATCAGGGTTGGTGCTGTGGTGGTGAAGAGTGTCAGGGCTGTGCTGGTGGGTATCAGCATCACACCAGTCCCTTTTGGCTCTGAAGCCTGTGTAACCCCATCTTTTAGGGTTTGCAAGGAGGCCCCAGCACTGAGGACTCTCCAGGCTCTTGCAGTGGGTTTGGCTGCCCCGTTGGGTTACTGTGCATGGGAATGTGCTGCTGGCTGTATTTTTTCCAGTGTGAAAAAGTCATCTTGGAAGGGAAATTAATTGCATGCAAAGCTGTGCCACCCCACAGTGAGTTTCACCCTGCACATAGCACAGAAGGGGCAGCTGAAGGTAGAGATGTGAGAGCATCTCTTGTGTAGCCACAGAAATCTCATTTGATCCTCAGTGGTGGGAAAGGAAACGAAGCAATAACCCAGGACAGTTTAATAGAGTTTGGGTGAAATACCGTTGTTTTTGTAAGCTGGTCTCTGTGCAGTGAGGGCTCTTTAGCCCATTTGTTGTGCTTGGCTCTGCTCTGGATGTTGGCATCAGCTGCTCTGCAGGTGCACGTGTCTTTGGCAGGAAGGAGCTGGGATTTGGGGATTCGCCTTTGTTTCGGGAGGGGGGGAGAGTAGGGGGGTGGAGAGGGAAAAAGCAATGAGATGATGTTTGTGTCTTTCATGTGAGTAGGACACACTGGGGAGGCGGAAGGACACAGCCTAGTGTTCAGTCCTGTCTCAGAGAGTCAGCTGGAGAACGGGGTCCTCTCCTGGTGGCTCTCTCTGCTTTTCCTGGGACAGAGCAGGAATGAATCCTACAGGCTGTGGGGCTGCAGCACCAGGATGAGGCCAGCTCTGGTGAGCAGAAGTTTGCCCCAGAGTTGAGTGCAGCTGAGACAGGGAGAATTTCCTGTGATGTCCCCAAAATCTTGAAAGTTTGGGGCAGCAGGGAGGTTGTGCATTTCCAGAGCAGAGCCCATAGGGATGCAGAGACATGGCTTTTTGGGAGGTTTTTTACCATGTACTTTGCTGTTATTTCCATCTCCACCTTTGCTCCCTCTTTCCTGCCTTGTGCTGTGCAGGGTACCAGCAGGAGTCAAAGAGGTCAAAAGCGCAAAAAAAAAGGAAAAGCTCAAACCCCAGGTGCCCCTGAGGAAGTAGTTTCACCCTTCCAGTGGTGGGACAGAATTCTGAGGGCAACTGGTCCCCGTGGCCCTCAGATGTAGTTTATGGGGGGCATCACTGCTGTGAGCACCCCTGTGCTTGCCAGCTGCTGCCCAGTTTTGGAGCATGGGGACTGGTGGGAGCAGACTGGGAGCGGACAGGGGCTCTTTGGCCCAGCAGACAGAAGAAGGGAAGAGGCTGATGTTTGCCCCAGCTCAACCCTGCGGATGAGCAGAGCTCCGCACGCTGGCACGAGCCCAAGGCATTTTTGCTTCCTGCCACCCTTTCAAATTAAGCAAACGATTCATTTTATTTCTTTCATTTTCCAAATGGAAGTGAATTGGCTGCGCTGGCAGGTGCCTGATTGACGTTCCAGAGAGGATGGGAGCTGGGGGCTGGGGGGGGGCTTTCTGATCCATGCCTGCCCCAGTAGGGACCCAGCCCTGCTGCTGGGGGCCACTTTGTCCTCTTAGGAACAAGAGAGGGATAGTCGGGTTTCAAGCCATGGGTAAAACAATTGCAAAGCTGAGCTCCTTCGAGGTCTTCCCAGGGCAGAGGAGAGAGCTGTGGCACTCCTGGTGCCCCCTATTAACTCCTGGCATTTGGTGTTTTATGAGCGTGGCTTTTCCTCTTGCCTTTATGATGCTTTGCAGAGCCTTTCTCATGCATTCGTTCAGTCCCTGCCTGCTTCACAGGGACACTATCAATAAATGACACTGGCTTCACCGGTGAGAGACAGAGTCCCCTCTTGCAAGGAGGTTTTGGGGTGAGATGCTCCCACTGGGGACCCACAGGGAGGGCCATGCACCCCTGCTGCAGGGCTCAGCACCCATCTGGGTGCTTGTAGCCACACCCCTAAACCTCCCTGGCTCTGCACACAGGTGCAGGGCTCTCTGCAGAGCTGGCTGCAACTCTCCCTGCAGTGAAATAAGTGTCCAGAGATGGAGAGGGGAAGATTATCCCCACTACATGACAGGGATTATCAAATCTATCCGCTGCATCGGTGAAATGAACGGCAGCTGGTGGCTCACTGCCCAAGTGCGTGGCATGTAATTAAGGTCTAGCTTCCCAGTCTCTGTAAAGATCCCTTCCTAATCTCTGGCATCACAGTCTTGTTCTGGCTTTTTACCCTGCTGCTGTTTTTCTGTGCTGTTTTTATCCCTCATCTGCCCTCCCCTGTCTCTTGGTGAGCAGCAGTGGGATAGGAATCCTCTTCTTGACCTGGTCTGGGGTGCTGGAAATGCAAACCCTCAGGATGTGAAGGCACCGTTGGCTATTCTGGAACTGAATCAATCCTACTCTGAGATGCTACTGAATTGCCAGGGCTTTTTCACCTTGCCTCCATCTCTCTGAAGCATTTTGGCTGCTCCATGGGGTCCCTGGGAGGGTGCAGGGGAGCAGCCTTGCCTGAGCATATAAACCCCTGAGCTGTTCCACTGTGGAGCAAGAGAAACATGGTGTGTCATGGTGGTGATCCCAGCCTGAGTATTAAAACAGCAGTTTAATTGGCCATTTGAGGGAGGAGGAAGCAGTTCTCACACTCACCTCAGCTGCTCTCAGCAAGGAAATCCCCCCTGGATTTCAAACCGGGACCGATGTTCTTGGGACTCACGCTGCTGCTTCTCTGCTTGGTAAAAGTGTCACAAACTCTCAGTCTGTGTCAGTGGGGAAACTGAGGCACAGCATGCCAATGCAATGCACTTGGGGCTGCTCAGCCTGTGTCCCAGTCAAGCAGCACTCCCAGCAGGGCAGGGACCACCCATGGGACAGCAGAACCCACAGCTGTGCAGGGGTTGCAAGCCCACAAATCTTCGGCTTTCCCTGATGCCCTGCCTATGAAGGACAAAACCACTGGCAGTCTGAAAGAGGAAAGGTAAAACATGAGCTGTGTGTGAGCTGCATGGCAGCCAGAGGGGTGCAGATAAAAGCTCTCCTGTCTACCACCAAGATAAATTTCATCTCTGGCTAATTCAGGAGTAAAAAGGAAACTCGGCAGCTGGGTTTTGTAATCCTGCACGGAAAAGGTTTTCTGGGAGACACTGGAGCTGACTCATTTTTACGTGGGTATTAGAGATGTGACAACTTAATTGCCGTGAGTTCTTTGGAAGGGGAGCAGGAATCAATAGGTGTTGGGTAAGGCACTCGTTTTAAGATAACGTCTGTTTGTTAAATTATAGTAATTTGTCTCCGTGCAGCCTCAGAAGCTGTTAATTGCGAGCAGCCCAGAGGGTCGGCATGCTCTGTCCCAGCTTGAAACCCAAATACTCGCCCGGCCCTTAGGATGCCTGGGATGGACATGCTGGCAGTGCTGCCGGCTAGTGGTGCCGCTGCCGCGGTTCAGGCGGGAGGGTCCCCAGCTCCGGGGGACGCTGAAGGTTATGAATTCAAGCCCTTAAGCGTGTCCTGTAATCCCTTTTCTGGCGCGGAGAAGAGGCAGCCTCTTCAATTACCAGGGCACGAAGGGCCGGAGGGTATGCATTTCCCAAAGGCCAGCCCAAGGCTGCAGGGAGAGCAGCCAAAAATACTCAGCTTATTTGGGCACGGTGGGGATTCGCCTTACATGGCTGGAGAGTAGTTTGTTAAACCAAAAAAAAAAAAAAAAAAAAAAAACCAAACCAAAAAAACAGCAACCCACCCTGAGACCAGATGCTGAGTTTTGCATGCTGGAGCGGCAGGGAGGTCTCCACGGGCTTCCCGGGACTGGCTGTGCTCCAGATGTACGCGCACAAACCTCCCTGCTCCTGTCCCGGTCCCACTAGGGCACGGTTCTTCTGGAGCTAAGCCTGTTCTCTCCGGGGCTTTGGGCTGACGTGGTCTGGGCTTAGAAGCGTGTTGCAAACAGGAGAAGCTTCAAGGGGATACGGCCGCTCCTGGATGGGTTTGAGGAGGGGGCTCTCATAGAATCACAGAATGCTTTGGGTTTGGAGGGACCTTACAGATCATCCAGTTCCATGCTCCCTGCCATGGGCAGGAATGCCACGCACTAGATCATACGGCTTTGGTGTGGCATGGTTGGACAGAGGAATTCCCCTATCTGGTGCATGCTACAGACCTCTTCTGTGCTCCTGGCAGCTCCCTGCTCCACGTCTCAGCCACTTTGTAGGATGTGGATCCAGTGGGACACTGCACACCTGTGTGTGAAGATGCCACAGGAGTATGGGATAGCTGGAGGTGGTGGGTGACACCTGCAGGAACTGTGTCTTCCAGCCCCGTGCAAGCCACCCCTCAGAAAAGCCTGCATTTGTGTGCCTTTTCACAGCAGGCAGGAAAGTCTCGACAAGTGCTGTGTGTTTTCTACCCAACGTTTTGCTTAGAGCATGTTTTATTTTTCTGATTTTTCCTCTCTGCTTTCTCCGGCTCTTCTTTCACTCCCCAGCCATGTGAGCACAACTTACTGCCACCTGGTGAGAGCTGTCTGATGCTACACATCCCCCTAGGCTGGGTGCCTTCCCCGGGCTGCCTCCCTACCTGGTCGGCTTTGCCCTGCCCAGCTCCTCACAGTTCACTCAGCTAGTACCCAAAAGCAGCAAGGGGTTGGGAAGAACAGCATCCAGATCAGAAAATTAAGAAGAGGCTCTTAATGGAGCAAGGGATTGTATATTCTCCCTGTCTGACACTGGGGATATCTGTTGTGCAGTGGTCTGGTCAGCGGTGCTTGATGGATCCTCCAGAGCTCTTGCGAAGAAGGAGCACACAGAACCGGTTTAGTGCTGTGCTGTGGCAGTCCAGCTGAGGAGCAGGACCAGATGGGCCCTGGTTTTCCCTCCATATCCAAAACTCAGAAAAGAAGCCAGGAGACAGTTCTTTCTGCATCTCAGCCCTTCTGTGCTCAACAGGGTGAGGGCCTTGTGTCAGTGGCAGGGAGACCTTGCCAAAGGAACATGTCGTGTTTGTCCTGGAGCAGGTAGGGAGAGTGTCATGCAGTCACACCAGCATCCCTCCCTCAACACCGTGGAGATGGCTAGAGGCTCTCCAGGGAGGGCAGTACACAGAGTATTTGGGAGAAGAGTTTCTCAAATGTCTTGTTTGATCAGTAGGGAGTGAGGATCTTGTCTTTGCAGAGAACTTGAGGCGATTCCTTTGCAGGCCAGGTAGCCAGCAAGCTAGCACGGCTCACCTGTGATTCACTGCTTTCAGCCTTCAGTACAGGCCCTTCCATGCTCCCCTGTCTGTCTTCATCTTCCACTAACCCATCAGTGTTAGCCCCTGGATGTGGTATTGGATTGCCTTTGGCAGTGCCTGAGCTTTGGGTGCTGGTGCTGGAGGGAGCAGGATTTGACCTTCCCACTCTCATGGTCTCTCACCTCTCCACAACCAGCAGTGATCCTAGCAAGAAGGGTTCAGCCCTTGTTCCCTGACCTGAAAGGGCAGGATGCTCCAGCACAGCCAAGCATGAAGCAACGTGGGTGTGCTGGGATTCAGGGCATTTACAGGCGGCTCCCGCCAGGGCAGCCAGGAAAGTCCTTTGCATGTGGGCTGCATGTGTTGGTCTGCACCAGGCTTTGTGCTGGCATGTTTGAAAGGACACGTGTGTTCATCCATGCACGTGCATCCCATCAGAGGGACGGGGAGGGTGCCCACATCCCGCACGTGTGGGTGTGGAGGTGGTTTCTGCGCTCACAGGCTCCAGGGAAGACGGAGGCACACACGTGATGGTCTTCGTGCCTGCACACCGTCCACGTTGATCTCATGTGCTGAGATTCTCGCAGGCACCCAAAGGAGTCATCGAGCTGCATGCTGATAGCTGCACGCTGCCAAAATCCTCTGGAATCTGCTCCCCTGCGTCGCCCCTTCCCAGGTCAGCGTCAGGCTTTGCCGCAGCAGGTGCTGAAACCCGTCCCTCCTCGCGACCTGCCTCCCTTGCTTTTCCAGCACATTTTCCAGAGGTCAGTCATCCCCTCCCCACCGCTGGATTGCTTTCCTGCCCCTTCCCACCTGCTCCATCCACCCGGCAGATTTTTGGAGCTGGAGAGCGGCTATGGAGGGGTCTTGCTGGGGGAACATGAGTCCAAAGGAGAAATCAATCCTATCTCGACCGGAGCTGAAATCTTGGAAACACCATGTTCCGATCCAGGAGCTCTCGAAGAACCAGGGCCGAATATGGCACTAGCTATTTCTGCCCACTGGCAGCTATTCCTGGCCTTGACCCCAAGGTCAATCCTTTTTTCTCACCTCCTTCCCTGTGCGCTCGGGTGAGCTCAGTGCAGGGTGTGCACACTCAGCCAGCTATAAATAACAGCAGCCATGGATGACCCCTTGGAAGGGCTCCAAGCAGAAAGCATCCCCAGCTCTGCAGGCAACCAAGATCCCCTGACCCAGCCCAGCTGAGCATGATGGGCTCTGCCTTCCCACCAGGGGTAATTGGGTGTTTTCCATGGGATTTTGAGTCCCAGAGCCCCACTCTTTCCTGTAAGCAGCCTCTGGGACTTTTCAGGCTGAGTGAGTGCTCATGGAGGAGTTTATTTTTTTAATATTTCTTGAAAGCCACTCAAGCTCCACTTGCTCTCCTGCAAGTCACCTGGGCTGAGATATCTTTTTTCCTCCAGATCTCTTTTCCTCTGGGGAGTACTGAGCAAGCCGGTGGATGTGGCAAGGGGAGTGTCCAGGCAGAGGCATCTCTGCGGGAGCCTGCATGCCGCCACAGCCTGGTGTTTCCTCAGTGCTTTTCCCCACCTCACTCTCCCTCTTTCCTTCTCCACACTGTTGCTTTCTCTGCACTCTCCCCCTTTCTCCCTACTGTCTGTCTCCCTTTTACATGCTCTCACCTTCCTTTTCCCTCAGTTTTCCTCAGTGCTTTTCGCCCCTCCGCATTTCACTCCATAGCTACCCTGCCCTCGGGTACACTCCCCTCCCTATTCCCACTGTTTTTTGCCCTCCTTCTGCTCTATTCCCTTTCTCTCCTTGATGCTCCCTCAGCCCCTCTCTGCAGCTGGGTACCGTTTTGCTCTGCCAACACCAGCTGTCTTGCTTTTCTTGTGGTGCAGCAAATGTTTCTGCAGTGTTGTGGAGATCGCCGAACAAAAGGATCTTTTCATTTTGGCTGTGGGATGGAGAGGGACTGCACTGCTGGCCTGAGAGGTCGGTGCTCAGGTGGCTCCCACGCCTACATCCAGCCACCTTGTCAGCCTGAGCACTGACCCCCCGTCTGTGGAGATGAAGGGAAAGCCTGGTGGTCTCGGGGTCGCTCTGGGTTTAGTTGAAAACACCCAGCTTGTTTTCACTTGTTCCCCCCTCCTGCCTCTCCTGCTGCAAAACCAATGTAATTGGAGCAGGAAATTAAACATTTGAAGTGTTAACGTGATAATCTGCTGGTTTCGGCTTTGTGGGGGGCAGGGAGCTATGAGCTGAGCACTCTGCTGCTGCCATGGTGTGCAGAGAGGGAGAAAGGACGTGGCGCCAACGGGGTCTCTTCAGCACGTCCCACCCTCCTGGCCCATCTGGGGAAACCACAGGGAGGGCTCTTCTTCAGTTCGTTCTGGCCTCAGGTGGTCTTTAGGCTTTTAGTTAGGATGTTTTTTTTGTTTTTCCATTGCTCCTGGTAGCTGTGCCTCATTGTCCTTGCTGGTGAGATCAGGACCACTGCTGGTGTGTGGCTGCACCCATCACCTGTGATGAGTTTCTCAGTGTTTTGCTGATGCTGGTGGTGTACAAAACGGTTGGGAACCTATATATGTCCCACATCCCCAAGGCCATGGTCTGGAAGCGTTCAGTCTGGAGAAGAGAAAGCCCAAAAAAGCTGTAAACTTTCAGAGATGCAAAAATCTCCTGGAGAAACCAGCCCTTGTGTCCCTGGGGCAATAAGCTGTGGGGGTAAAACACAGTGTGGGAGGTTTCAGGCTGGGTGCCAGGAGAAATGATCCTCATGGGGAAGATGGGTAGATATCCAAACCGACTGCCAGGCAATTAAGCTGGGTCTTCCATTTCTAGAGGTGTTGAAGAGCTGAGCAGATCCTGATCAGGATGGTCCTGGGTGCAGTGGAGGGTGCGTTCCTCTGAGGGAGTTTGGGCACCCGGCAGGCGATGGAGAACGGGTGTTCCCTAAGCTCCTCAGTGGTCTATAAAGATAACTGGCACAACAATATTATGTTTTTTTTAATTCCTTTTTTTTTTTTTCTTTTTTTTGGTCAGGCTTGGATTGTTAAGTAGACGCTTGCATTGTAATTTTTTACTTTAATAGGAATCATTTGTAGAGAGATCTGCTGAGCTCAGCATCCCGGTTAGAGCTTTTGCATTATGGAGAGTTGCTGTCTTTGCAGATGGATGAGTTTCAAGGATTTCTAAATACACAGGCCTATCTGTCTAAACAAAAGTTCAAATGCTGTGCAGTTCACTGGTTTGGAGCAAATGTCAAAGAGGCAGGACTGGGCTGTCACCACTAAACAAACCTCTGTCCCATTTTCTTTTGCGCTTTCCACAAAATCCTGCACGAATTTGGTGTGATCAGCCCATTTCTATTTATGGGGTGAAACACCAGTGTAGAGCAGAGCTGTGGGGTTTTTTGCTCTGCTTGAGCTTGTGAGAGTGTTGAAGGGAGGAACAGTGCCACAACTGCTATAATCCCCTTCCCTTTCCAAAATGCCTTTCAGGGAAGAGACTGTGACCTTTCCTGAGAAGCATCAGTCTCTCTTGGCCTGAGATGCTGAGTTGAAGCCTTTTCCCAAGGATCTTAGATGAAGATGAAGGTTGTCCCACATGCTCCCTTATACTGGAATATGACCAGCCTTCTCTCCCTCACCTATGTGGATGCTTGTCTCACTTTTCCTAAACAATACCCCAAAACAGGGGCTCGGACCCACTGGCTGCAGAAGTGGGACAAGCTCCTGCTGTGTCTCAAGGCTTTTAACATGCTGCAGCACATCTGAAAAAAAAAAAAAATACAGTTGTTTGCTGACAGGGATGTCACCAGGAGGTGCCTTGGGGGTTAGTGTTTAACTCCTGCCCTGACCTTTGTCCCTTCCTTTGCTGCACTTCTGAGGGTAGGGAGAGGAGAATCTGCTTTCCCCAGTGATGCTTGTAGCTGAATGGCGAGGTGATATTTGGGTGGGGGCTCACATGTACAGCTCTCTATGTCAGCATGGATGTATTTGAAGGCTTCCAGAGTAGGTATCATCTCCAGATACTGGTGCCAATGGGCATGGCTAAGCGAATCCTCCCCTTTCTCCACCTGGTCCAGTTCACTGACAAGCCAGTGGAGGGAAAGGATCATCCTTGGCTATTAACCTCTCATGGGAAGGCTTTGTGGGATGGAGATAGCAGCCTGGCGTGGGAGACAGGAGACCTTTTTCCCTGACACCTGCAGATGGTGCGACTTCGGCACAGCCTCTCACATCCGGTGTTTTTTGTGTGTTTTCCGAGGCGTTTTGTATTTGCTCCTTGGCCGGTGCTGGGAGGACTGGATTGGAAAGGAAAGGGATTTTCATACTTCATCTTTTTCTCACCGGGGCCTGAAACGTGAGTGCCTCGGAGGCGTTGTCGAATGAGGTGGTAATGTGTTCATCAGCTGGGAAATCACCAGACCTCAGAAAACAGGGAGGGGAGAGATGGAGAGACACACGAGGATTTGTGTCTGCCCATCTGCCCCATGGCACTGTGGCTTTTAGGATGCAGCTGGTGAACATGAGGAGCGCAGTGTTGAGGAGCATCCCAATGATGTTGGGAAAGCTGGAGATTCTGCCTCAGGTTCCCCACCGTGGGCAGCAGCTGCCCTGGAGAGCTGTATGGATGTGGCATTCATAATGATGTGCTGCAAGTGGTGCTCCTCATCAAGGGTTGAGGGAGACATGAGAAGAGAGAGGAATATCTAATTAAATACCTAAATATGCAAAAGAGGTGCTCAGGAGAGCCTGCCTGCTGCAGAGCATGGGCTGACCCTTGGCTCTGTCCAGCCAGGTCCCATTTTCCTGTCTGGATACAGATCTCATTCATAAGACCTTGTGCTGACTGTGGTGGCGTTTCTCCAGACCTTGGTGTTCTTTTTCCCAGCATGGCTCTTCCTTCACCCACTCCCAGTGCCACCACACACCTATGAGTCTTCTTAGAAATCAAAGCACTTAATTTTTGTTCTCAGCTGTCCCTGGTTGTGGATCTGTGGGATGCTTGGAGGTGGCACAGGCCTGGCTGTGCACCAGGTGCTACTTGTGCCAATAAAGCATCCTGAAGTCTCCTTTTTAGTTTGTAGACTCTCCCGCCCTTCCCATATTCAAGGAGCATTTATCAGCTCCCTTTCGTTGCTCTCTACACCTCCTTTCTCTTCCTGTTTATCCACCTCCTTTGTAAATTAAAGTCTCAGGCTCCACTCTTTCTCTGCATCTCATTGCTTTTATTGCCTGTCTCTGAACAGATACTCTTTACCCTTGACTTTTTTTTGTATGCAGGATATCCAGGATTAATCAGAATGTTCCAGGTCAGGGCATATAGTTGATTTACAGCGTCACATATAGTCCTGGGTCTTTATATATCACCTAACATTTTGTTTGCCATTTTAGCTGCAGCCACAGAGCAAAGGCTGACATCACTTTGCTGCCTGTTTTCAGCTAATTTGGGCTGCAGCAATGTATGTGGTTAGTTCAAAATCTCCCTTTCAGCATGCAGTGTGTTGCATTTGTCATCACGCCATGCTTCCTCAATGCCTGGCACTGCCACTCACTTTGATGGTCTCCCCTATCCATCATATTCTTTATTAGACTAAATAGTGTTATCATCTGCCAGTTTTTCCTCCTCATTGATCAGCCCCTCTTCAAAGCATTAATAAACAGATTATAACATGCTAAGCCTCATCCAAAACCACAAGGCAGAGAGAGCTGGCAGTGCCAAGCTCAGTCCAGGTTGCTTTGGGTGCTTAATAAATTCGGGGTCTGAGACATGAAGAAGGTGATAGCAAAAGGAGACAGAGAAAACTCCCATGGTTTTGCTACAAATAAAAGTGTTTCTATTTTCTGACATGCCCACATTGCTGCCCCATTCACTTTATGAATCATTAATGCCAGTCTGCATAACCAAATATGCTCTTAGTGCTAATAATTTGAAATGTAACCATTTTGCATTTGAATAGCAAGGGCCTTTTTAGGGGAATACTTAGGAGTTTGGTTTCATGGGAACAGTTTAATATGAAAAAAGTGTAGAGTATTATTGATGTGCAATATGGTGAAATTACAGATGTGGACGTATGCTTGTAGTTAAATCAATAAATGTTATTAATGTGTAAAGAAATAATTTTTATGTTTTTTTTTTTTTCCAAAGGATTTTGTGGTTAATTTGTATTTTGAGCTTATTGATAAAAGAATAGTATTTATTTTGAAAAGTCAATGATTCAAATCAGGGCAATTTTTTTAATGGGCTGTAACTTGTAAGCAGCATAATAAATTTTCTTTGTCATTTACAGAAGTATTTCCCTTTGTGCTCAAGATGAATGTTGCAGTCTTCAGGTCAATGGCTCCAGTTTTCCCTAAGGTAAATTCTGGAGGTGCTGAGCTGGCCTCTTCAGGGTGAAAGCAGATTGCAAGCAAAACCCTTTAAAATTTGTGTTGTTTGGGAAAGGAAACAAGGGAAGAATGATCACAGCCGTGTTCACAGTTTTCCTACGTGTTGCCCAAATTGAAATAAATGTAATTCTTAAAGGACATAGGAAATGTGGCAGAAATAGCACGTCTGTGCTCTGGTTTGTAGCCTCACGGCTTCTTGGAAGCAGCTGCTGCTCTGGCGGCCACATCAGCGTTAGCAGACCTGCACTTCATGAAGGTCCCTTCCCATCTGCAGTCAGGATGGGTGGGTTTTTTTTGTACAGTATGCCCTGGCAGTGATTTCTGATGTTTTTTTTTCTGAATGAAAACACCATGAGAGTTGTGTCTTGTGCTTGCTGTAACCACTGTTTGATGGTTGCATTGAGCAGCCTGCAATTGCTGAGCTGGGTGGGGGAGCAGCCTGTTGCTCCCTCTTCACTTCCCTGTTTATTTTGTTTGTTTTGCTTAGAACTTCACTATGGAGAGGTTGGGGACTGCACTGCAGCTTGCCTGCTTCCAAAAAACTCTACATAACCTTCTTTGAAATGCTGGCTGGGAAGTGGAAGGAGAGCTCCCACCTTTGCGGGGGTACCCTAGGGGTGCCGTGCCCCCTCTGCTGCTCCGGCTTTCCTCTTGTCTCAGGCAAGCTGTGCTCTTCACAATGCCGAGCAAGAGCTGATCAGAGATGGGAGAAGGATTTGGTTGGCTTTATTTGTGTCTTTGCATTGGTGGGACCAAATTTCTGCTCTGCCTCTGAGTTCAGCTTGGGTCCTTGCTCTCCAGACTCCCACTGCACTCCAGAGCTGTTGGGAATATGTTTCTCCAAAAACCTCCATTTCCCCTTTTAGAGGATGGTGGTAACTTTCTTCTGCTCCTATTTTACTCTGTGAATAGGATGAAAATAGATGAGGTCATTGGTGTCTATACAGGCAGAGTTGGCCTCCATTTTCTGTTTACTAGGACTGCATTAGTTATGAATAATCGCGCGTCAAACTACTCGCTCCAAGCAATTTATTCATGGGATTTGGCCCTGCTTGCTGTCTGAGAGTTGCCTGCCAACAGGATCTGATTTTTAAAATACACTTACAAACATGCAGCCATTTGCCCGATCTGTTTGCAAATATATCTGGGCCTCTGGGTGCTCAGTCCTTCTCTCAGGGTGGCACAGCTGGGCTCCACAAATCATACCCTGGTGTTTGAATCGGTGCATGGGCAGTGGCCGTGTCCTCTGAACCAGTTAAAAGAGATGGAAAACAATAAGTCATGGGTGATTTTAAATAGTCTTCTTTCCCTTTTTGCTCCAGGGAATGTCATTATGGGAAGCTGGCGGCACACATGCAATCCCAAGCCTTTGAGACAGGATTCCCTCCCTGACCCAGGAGAGACGGCAACAATTTCTAGCTCATTTCTTGCCGTCTGGCAAATTTTACGTCTGATTTTTTGCTCTGTCACATCCCCGCAGAATAACCATTGATTTATACGGCGTCCGAGTCCAAAACAAATGCTGGATACCTGTGTTCTCTCCAAGAAAGGGTTCTGCTCCCCAAACTTGGATTAGAAAGCAAAAACCAAAGGGAAACCCCCACTTGCTGTGATGTTGGTGGAGAAGGGATACAATAGCCCACGTGTGATGGGAGGCAACCAGGCCAGCCCTGCTCCGCTGCTGGTAGGATGTGCCCTGTGTGCTGCTCTTTTCCCAGGCATTGCTCGCTTGATTGATTGCTTAATTCGCGTGCTGCTGCGATAGCGACTGTCATGCAATGGCTCTTTTGTCACACTGGACTGAAGGATTTTATTCTTGGGAGACAGTTTAGGCTCTGAGATGCTTCCCGAGAATGCCTGGGCTGTTGTTCCCATGGGCCATATTTGGAAATCCCAACCATTTCTGCTTGGCCAGAAGCACCAGTTGATTTTAAGGGACGTTTTGTTTGTGTTATTGTGCAAGTTTCTGGCCCCTGAGAGTCTTGAAAGGAAAAAAAAAAAAACATGTTCCCAGCTCACAAGACATTTGTACTAATTAAACAGCAGGGAATTTGCTTCACTTCACCACAGGTTTGGTTTTTAGGCTTCTGTGAGGCTTTTTGCACACAGATTTCTACAAACCTCATTAATATGGATGGTAGATGTCATATGAAATTGGGCAGTTTTTTCCTCTTGAAGCTGGTGGGTTACAGGCTGAAGATCAGGGATGTATTCCCACCACCCAGTCCCATTTCCTGCAGTTCCAGATCCCCTCCCTCGCCTCTACAGGAAGGAGGCTCCTCAGTTTATTAGGGGGTGATTTATGCCAGGAGCCTGTCCAAGGTCCTTTGTGCTTCTGCCTCTCTCCCTGGATATAGAGGGATTTTGGGAGAACTGCATCCCAGCCAAGACAGTGAGAAGGATGCACAACCTCCCCTAGGTACCACACTGCAACTGAAAGTCTTACTACTTTTATCACTAGATGCTGGAGCCACTGGTGAACTTGAGAATCCCCCTTTGTCCCAGGGAAGTGAAGCAGTCCCTGGAAAGCCACTGACAGATTGGTCTTTGGTGATTAACCTCTGTTGCCGGTGGAGCAGGCTGGGTGCCGTGACAGGAGAACCCTCTGGACTGTAATAGATGCCCTGGTGTTACTTGGAGTGTTGGGACCACAGGGGCAAAGCTCCTGCTCCACCCAGTTTGGAGCAAGGGACTAAATCCCTCAGCCCACATCAGGGCAAGCCTCTGCTTCTTGTTCCCGGAAGGTCTCTGATTTCGACCACAAATTTCCCTTCTTCATCCAAGAGATTCTCCCTGAAACACCCACCCCTTCCAAGGAATCTGAGGATTTTTTTCTCTCCCCCTCCTATGCAAAATCACACAGTCAACAAAATCTTTTCCAGCGCTAATCCTCAGCTATGCAGGAGGACTCCTCCGGCCCCGCGATAGTAGGGGAGAGACAGATGTTCAGCAGATAATTAGTGCAGTTGTGCAGCGCCTTCCTGCTCGAAGCCTGGATGCCAGAGCCTCCAAGTAAGTTGCTGTGTGTCTGCCTGCATTGCTTTGTGCTGCAAGGCCTCTTTGGAGCACCAGCACCAATGGGACTTGCTGCTTTAGGAGACAGAGAGGTCCTCTCTCACCCCAGTTCCCAGAGCCATTTCTTCTGTTATCCATTAAAGCATCACTGAGCCTCTCCAAAGTCATTTTCCTATGGGTTATCCCCAAAAGAGGTGCTCATTTTTCCCTTTTGGAAGTTTTCTGAAGTCAAGGGTTAAATCTGGGGACAGAACCAGCTCTTTCCTCCTGAGGATAGCAGGACTGAATGCAGAGGGAAGTGATAGTTTCAGCACAGGGCAGGGAAGCACTAACGGTTTCTTAGTTTCCATTTTTGGGTTGTTTTCAGAAGCAACCAGAAAAGACATAGGCTGACTTTGTTTGAAAACCAGGCCAGAGGAGTCCTGACTCCTGTTTGAAAAATGATGTGAAGTTGGGTTGCAAATCCCCTGCAGAAACTGGGCTTTGTGGGAACAAGTGGCTCCCTTTTACACTTTTTCCATGGTGGTCCTGCGGTCCGTCATCAGCTTAATTGTTTCCTGGTAATCAGTTTGTGTGGGTGGGATGGCATCTTTTAAAGAGCCAGGTCATCCACAGGGCACTGGAGTGCAGCTGGGGAGTGTGACACAAGCCTGTCCTCACAGCAGGGCTCCTACACCAACATCTGAGGACACCTGTAAGGGGAAGCTGGCAGCCACGGTGGTCAGAGGTGCCCACAGTGTTAGAAGCATTGGATCCTCCTACATGAGAGGTCCTAATGGTTGAATTCAATGAGATAAGAGGTCTTCCCCAGCCTTAGTGGTTCTGTGATTCTTGGTTTATGTGGCTCATTTCTCCCTGACTGGGAGGGAGTGGAAATGGGGAATGCTATTCCAGTTTCCCAGGGCAGCAGCGTCACCCCCTGAGGATGAGCACCTGCGTCCCTTCTGGTGTGAAGAAGACCGGGCTGAACTTCCTCTGTGGCATTCTCCAGCTACCTCTCCCTCCTAGACTCCATTTGATCTCGGACTAGGATGTTTTACAGAGCTCCTGCCCCTCCAATACCTCCTCCCCACATTAAGTGCCTATGGCAGCTCATCATGGGTCTGATGAGAGCTGGCAGCTCATTGTACCCATTTGAAGGCAGCCTGGCCTGGGTGAATCTACTCCAGGGCATGCTCCTTTAACATGCTTTTCAGCAAATTTAGTGCTGTCTTTTAAATCTTGGTTGTTCATACAGAAGCACTGCTTGCTTTCTGTGTGCTTGTGGGGTGGGGATGACCTGAGACAAGGCTGGCCATACTTGGCCCCAGCAGCTGGAGCAATTTGTGAGTGGAATAGAAACTGGAGAGCCCAAAATTGGAGCCAAATTGCTTATCCTTCCTCTGTCCTCCTTTGGGCAGCTTTGTAGCTCGCTCAATATTCACCATGCAGCATGAACGGACTGTTCACAGCACCTAGTGCTGCAAAATTAGTCTTTTGGGGTTTTTCTTTGTTTAAAAAAAACCCTCTTTCAACCAAAAAAAGGGCAACTTTTGATGCATGTCATTCCTCCGTTCTTGCATATGTTCATTTTTGATTCAAACACACTGTTGAAATCTTTCTTCCCTCGCAGAGCAAAATCCCCTGGAAAAGAGCAGAGCCTGCTTGTGTGCATTTATTTTTACTGGATCTTGAAATAATTTGTTACTTTAAAGGAGAGAGGGAGGGAAAAAAGTCTGTTCCTGATTGAGACCACTGAGCATTACTGTGATAGAACTAAAAATAATAAGGTAACAAGCAGCTCTAACCTTAGCTTAATTAACACATCGTTAAGATCAAGTGCACAGAGAGGTAGCAGCTCAGTGTCTCTGTGCCTGGCACAATGCTCTTACGGGTGAACTGGGAGGCTTGGTGACCTGAGAAATGCATCACAATTTATTTCTTATTTGATTGTTTATTCTTTAGCCCCAGTGAAAAACATAGGTAATTTTTCCAGGGGAGACCTGCAACACTCGTAGCAATTTTCAGGTACGAGTGGAAAGAAATGAGTATTGTGAGAAAGGGCAGCATGTGACGAGGGAAGATTTGCTCAGAAGTGCAAGCAGGTCCAGATCTGGATCCTCGGCTGCTGAGAGCAGTCAGGAAAATGGGACATGACTGAAAGCTTTTAGTGCCAGAGCTATTTGTTGACGTCCGAGGCAGATCGCTTTCTGATCTCATCTCCCCTTGCGCTGGGCTTGGAACCAGAAGGAGAGGTAAATGGGTCAAGATTCCCAGGGGGGCGGTGAGAAGGGCCAAAAAGCAGGCGTCCGCGGGGGGAAAACAGTCGATTTGGCAGGTCTGGAGTTCATTGAGAAGTTATTGCTTTGGAAGGCACAGGAATATCTGTTGGGAGTCATAGAAGAGTTATTGGTGTTGGAAGTTATGATGTAGAATTATGGTGGAGGATATAGAGACCCTTATAGAAGCTCAGCAAACCTGTGAATCCATCTATCTAAGCACCCTCAATTCCCACTGAAATCCTCTTGGAACAATAATAATCATTTAACAAAGGAAATGGTTTTTGACCCAGACAACTAAATGCATTTCCGCTTAGTGCTTCCCAGCCCTCGCCTGATGCTCAGCCGTGTGTTGAGGTTGCCTGTTATTTTCCCAGACATCAAAGGCTTTGAAGGAAAAAAAAAAATGCAACTGGGGAAAAATTGATCATTTGCCATGAAAATCTACACTGAAAAGAGCACTCTGAAGAACAATTAGCCAGAGGTATGCAAACAGATTGCAAAGGAAAACACGGCTGGGGAGGATTCCCCTGGGAGAGGTGGTGCAATGCCCTGCTGATACAGGAGTGGTTAAGGAGGACGAGGGCATTGCAGTGACATTAATGTCTCCTTTCATCAGGTTTTGTTAGGGTGGGTGGTGGAGGGGGATCTACTCCAAAGGAGTGCTGTCAGGAGGGAATGGAGGAAACCTGGGCCTTTGCTCTGCCTTTGGAATGCCAGGTCCTGTCTAATACATCAAAAGCCCAAAGAGCACCATGCCCTGGGTGGAGGGACTGATCTGCAGCCTACCTACCCTCTCTCCTTCAGCTGGGGAATTGGGGCTCTGAAGTATTTTCCTGTAACAGCAGGTGATGGTACCCACGCAGGGGTGCTGCTGGACGTCTCTAGCACGGACACCTACCTGCACCAGCTATCCTTCTCTGAAGCCCCTTTTGGGTCATGAATATTTAAAGCTAAATTATAATTTTGGGTCATGAAAACTTTCTACCTGCAAGCTACAACATCTCTTCCTTGACAATGGAGAGAAATAAATCCAGCTTTGTATGGTTCTGTCTGCAGAAGGTACTGTGAGCCTCTGGGAAGGACCTGAGTCCCCCTGGGATGCCAGTGACATGGGGCCACATGCAAGCACCAAGTCCATTTTGCCATTGCAATCTCATTCCTTTATTTTTTGTGTGTATTTTGAACTGAAGAATCATTCTGAGAAGGGATCAATAGCTCAGCCAAGTGTTCAAGTTATTAACTCACAAACAAACAGTGTCAGGGCTGATGGGAGGAGGAAGAACGTCAGTTTTCTGTGCAAATGTTATTGCGAGGAGCCATCAAGGAGTATTTTATTTAGCAAATCGGGGCTATAGGAAATTGTTATTCCCTTGCTGGGAGAAGGGAGAGAGTTGAGGAATCAAATTATGTATCTGGTAAAGTGTCTCAGGGGCATGAACCTTCAGGCTGAGGGTCAGCCTGAAGGGACCAGATGGAGTAGGATGTCATGTGCAAAGGATTCCTCTCTTTTCTTATCCGCCTGCCCATCTATCTCTGCTCCCTCCAGTAAAAAAGCCTCTGCTGAGTCTCCTCTCTTCTCTCCCCTCATTTTTGGGATGTTTGCCTTCACAGGCAAAGGACATGAACTTCTGATTCTTTCTGTAAGAGGAAAAATGGGAGCTGTCCTGTTCCAAGTCATCCTCCATTGGAAGTGGCTGATAAAAAAATGGGGAATCACCCACTCATCACCACAGAGCAGAGTGTGTGTCTCATCCTCCTTTGAATCCTCATCCTCCTCTTGCCTAGACAGTGTTTTACATCCCCTCAGATCATTTCAATCTCATTGCCTTGTGCCCATAATAAAGAGTGGCAGAGGGCTGGAGGGCCAGGCTGGCAGTTGGGGTTGTCCAACTTCTCAGCAGACCCAACCATGCATTAAAATGTTTGAAATCCCAGCCCTTTTCTCCTGGTATTTCCCATGCCAGCAGTGACTCAGTATGTAAAAGGTATTACCAAGGTCGGAGTGTATGCTTTGAAAGCTGCCACAGAGGAGGTGGCTTTGCAACACACAAAATGTAGTTGGTGCCTTGCCACATCCCAGACTTGCAATGTTCCATGCAATGTGCTCTCTTGCCTGATGCTTAGGAAGTACATGGGGGGGAAAAAAACCTCTATTTCATTGCTCTTCACTTAGGTTTGTCCTGCTGCTAAAAAAAGAGAGGGTGAGGTAGGATTTCTCTAATGTTTTGGTGTGGATCTCTCTTACTGAAGTTTTCGCAGCCAGTGTGCTGAACCCTTATCCTGCAAGGTCATTACTGTGACACCAAAGGGCACTGGGAGAGCTACAGCAGGGAAACCTTAGGTTAAACCTGCTCAGGTTTAATGTGCTCCCTGATGAGCTTCCAAATCCTGGTGTTACTGTTGGACAGAGCATGTGCAGGTGCCATCCCTCTGCCCTTCTCTGCAAGGCAAGTCAGGTGCTGGTTTTCGGAAGGCAATGCTCTACTCTGGCCCAGCATGGGTGCAAGGGGTGGGAGGGCTCCTGCCCACCTAAACCCCCTCACTTTGCACCACCAAGAGCAGTCTGCTCCCCTTTCTGCTGGTAAAACCTTATAGGTGGCAGGTCTTCAGGAAAAGAGAGCCTGATGTTTCCGGGGAGCTTGCAGCCACTTTTCCTTTACAAGTCTGTAACAATAGGGTGGAAAAGAGCCTTTCTATTGCTGTGCAGTCATCTGACATTTAAAAAAAAGTGTGCAATTGAGGCAAACATCTTCTGGTGTTCTTGTGATGCCTCTATTTCCATGATTCTGTGGGGGTGTCTGGCTATATTGGGTAAAGCCCTGCCCACTGAAAGGGGTCTGGCTGCAATGGTGCATCACAGCCTGGGAACTTTGTTTGGCCTGGAAGGCAGGCAGCCAGTTTTTGGGATTCATGATTGTACAGTCCTGACGCTTTCTAGGTGTGTGAGGCAGAGGGGCCCAGTGCTCCTGGACCCAACCATTGTTCTTTGCTTGCTGAACCACATCTCTCAAGCTAGATTTTTAGGTCCTGATGTCCCAGTTGCTGGAAGCAACAGATGTCATGCCAAACCCACTGGACTGCACAATTGCTCCTTTACATACCTTTTGCTCACACATCTGTACATCCCAGGCGTGCTCCTGTGAGCATTGCAGTGTCTTACAGGCTGATGAAAAGCCTTTTCCTCAATTAGAGGTGGAAAAAATAGTGAGGGGTGGCATTGGGTTCACATCCATTAAACTTCTCCCGGTGCTGGTTTGCTGTGCAACATAATGCTGTGTTCATGTGAGGAAGTGCATGAGGTACCTTGCTGAGCAGCAGTCATGTTCCAGAAAGCAGTTGTCTGCAGTTTTGTGTTTCTTTCTCACCCCAAAGCCCTCTTACTTTCAAACACAATTTGCTAGTGACTTTCTGCTGTGCACATTATGCCCTCTGACTCATACACCAAAGGAGTTCAGGCTGGAGGGGGGTGGTGGTTTGCAGGGCAGAAGAAGTTGTGTGAGGAGGCAAAACAGCAAAAGCTTTGCCCTTGGTGAAACAAGAAAATCTGTCCATAAAGTCCAACACTTTATTCCACATACAGCAATTCCTTTAAAAAAAAAAAAAAATGAACGAGCCCTTCATATTTTTGCAGAGCTCTGGTCCCAATCAAATAGCTGGACTGGGAGAAGCATTAGAAAATGGGAGAACAATCTCATGTTAGTCCATTGGGAAAGCTAATAGACATTTTCCATCCCAAGTTTGTAGGATTCTGGGCTTTTTGCAATAGCTGTTTCACTTAAACCACAGCTCTGTGCATTGCCTTGCTCAAACTGACGGCTCCTTCCCCTCCAGCGGCCCCGCTTGTCTCATTAAAGCTCCCACCTTTCCGCTGCTCAACTGAAAATCAACAAAGGGAAATTCAGGCTGGATATCAGGAACAATTTCCTCAAGTTGACCGTGAAAATGCCTCCAGGGAGGAGCAGTGGAGGCTTCACTGCTTGCAGTGTTTAATGGGTTTCCCATCTAGGTGTGGGAGGGAGGGTAGCCTGTGCTTGGAGCCATCCAGAGAACTCTGGGCATCCCTGGCTGTGGGCAATGGTCTTGCCCTTTTTTTGATCATTTCCCTAGGGACAAGCAGAGCAGGTGTTGCTGATTCTCCTTCCTTACTGCTCTCACCCCAGTGCTTCAGGCATGTCAGTGCAGTGGATTTCCCCATTAATAAACCCTGAGATAACTCCCTGCCTGGG
Organism: Aphelocoma coerulescens; assembly: GCF_041296385.1. NCBI lineage: Eukaryota > Metazoa > Chordata > Aves > Passeriformes > Corvidae > Aphelocoma > Aphelocoma coerulescens. The sequence continues at coordinate 9,447,882 of NW_027184085.1, forward strand.
ACAGCGACCGAGGCATACTTGACTTGAAACAGAATGCGCTCGCTAGCTGTCCAAAAACTGATTTCAGGTGAGAGTAACTCCACACATGCGCTGGAAAAAGCAGGCGCCTTCCTTCAATGACTCACGTTCTTTCAGCATCTCATCCTCGGCCCTGTGTTCGCTGGAAGGGGGTTTCACTCACAGTTTTGCTGTGCCAGGTTGGCTTGGCTTGGCTCTTCCCCGTGTGGGGTGAGCCTGTGGCTGCACTGTAGGGTATTTCTGCTCTGTTATTTACTGTATGGATGGGGGAGTGTTTTTTCAAATGGAATGTGGTGTCCTGCTCCATGCTCCATCAAGGCAAGTGCACAGAGCGCTGTCGGGGCTGAATCCTGGCATCAGCACATTGCACCTTCTGTACAGTCCCTAAGGAACCATCACTGGAGAGGGTCCCAAAGCATTCCCTTCCTGAGGAGGCTGGTTGTGGCATGTCACCATGCTGGAATTTAATTTCATGCTGGACCTTTAAACTAATTACTTTAACTGGAAATGCTATGTCTCACGTCAATCCTCCTTTACCAAACAAAGGGGCAGGGAGGATGGACGAGCTGCTACTTTACCGAGGTCAGTCAGTTTGAATGGAGCAAAACATGTTTCCCTGGAGGGAATGCTTGCTGCAGAATTATCATGGATGATGCTTTGGGGCAGAGGAGGCCTGGAAAGGAGCAGGCATAGGCAGAACTGCCATTTCTGGCTGGCGGTGCAGGCAGAAAGTGCTCACAGGTGAGAGGTTCTGAATCAAAGTGAAGCAAACATCCTGAAGAGCTAAGCTGAGGGGTCAGCTTGCAATTCAGACAATGTGAGAGATGAGAAGAAGAGGCAACAAGGAAGAAACAGAGGCCTAAGGGGAATTAAACCCTTGCTTAGACTCCTGAAGCATGTTGGAGGACTTCTTGGAGATCAGTGGTGTTGAAGAACAGAGAACCTAAGAATCCTACAAGGATATTTGATATTACCTTGGATCACATTTAGCCTGGAAGCCTGGAACATGGAAAATGGCAAAGAAAGATCTCATAGTTTAGAATCTCATCATATGGTTGCTGTTGCGGGAGCTTTGAAAGGAGAAGAAACCACATCTGTGGCGTGAGGGGGAGGTAAGTGTTTCCACAGTCCATATTCCTCATGGTGCCACGTGAGTATCTTATGGCTGCTCGTGGGCATTCCCCTTGCAGTGACCTTGTGAGGCCATACATATGATGGAGAGAGAAACACCAGGGCTTCTGGGGACCACCATTTCAGGGTGTTGGCAGGTAGTATCCCACAGTGATTTTTCTGGGTCACATGTCCTTCCTTTCCCACCCTCCCTCCACAGCTGGTGTTGAACAAATGCAGAGGAGGACATTTAATCCTTTCTTTGAATAATTTCATAACCTAAGGCTGAAGGCTACAGATGAGCATGGCCTGTGGGGGACGGGGAACAGTTGAAGGTCCTGGTCAGTGTGACAGGAGGTGGTGTCAGTGCAGCAGCCGCCAGACTGTTTTAAAGCAGAACCCTCTCCAGATAGCTTTTAAAAATGTACGTGATATCTCACAAAAACATGGTCAGGGTGTGGATTCCAGCTGTGCACTTCAGAGATTTCCAATCTTTTGTTTCCCGTGCATGAACCCAACACACTAATCTGCAATTTGGGTCTGACTCTGCTCTTTGCTCCAGCCGGTGGAGCTGTGCTGGGAAGTGGGACGCCACGTGTGACCCACAAGGGCTCGGCAGAGAGCAAGCCAGGAGCAGCGAGGGGGAAGGGGAGCAGGTTGGGCTTGATTTCTATGGCTCAGTTTGCAGAACGTTGTCTTGCCGTGCAGGACACTTCTGGGAGATGGGGCATCTCCTTGGATGCTTTTCTAAAGACTGTGTATCCTTGCAGCAACCTGCTGCCCTCACAGAAGAAGCACGGTGTCAGGGCTGTCCTGTCCTGCACCCACATCCCAGCCCTCTAAGGACTCATTGCTTGGAGTCTTACTTTGGTGCAATGATGTGCCCTGAAACTGCAGGCTTTGGGCAGCATCCCGTAGTTATAACATCTTATAGTTGTCATTGATAAGAGTGCAAGCAGGCTCTGAGTAGGGGCAGAGCTGGTGCAGAGCCCATTTTCCTTATGCATCACAGAGGACCAGCATGATGGGGATATATCTCCAGGCCTTTTCTCTATTATCATTGTCCTTAGCCCCTCCAAGATGGGACCTGGATGTCTTCACCCTCCTGGGCACAGGAGCTTCATGGGCACTCCCATGGCATCACTGGGGAGACTCCTGAAACAGGAGGAAGACCTGCGCAGGAGCCAACACTGGCAGGATCCATGTCAAGCAGTCTGGAGTCAGGGTGTACCCAGGCAGCTGGGTACACAGGCCTCAAGAGTTTCTTTGGAGGAGGAAGCCACAGCCGTGTAACACAGGCAGGGCTGCTCCTCTAGCATGCTGTGGGCTGCGAGCGATTGCCTTTGGGAAGCCCAGACACAGCCCTGCAGCCTTTCCCCAAACTTTCTTAATTTTGTCACTGACTCCGGCAATGTGAGGGTTTCCCTTGTGCCACGAACGCTCGTTTTGCAATGGAAGTGACATTTGTTTCCTGACACTTTGCCCTTCCAGAGCCAGCTGAATTCTTGCTAATCCTCCCTTCCCTCTATTCACACATTTTTTTCTTCATTCTGCTCCTAGACCACAGCGCTTCGCTAAGCATCACAGTCACCAGCAGGTAATTTAAGCACACATCTGCTTGCAATCTGGGAGGAAGGAGAGAGGCAGTTTGTCTTTGTTAGAAGCCTGGCGGTCATTGCTGTTTGCTTACCTGGTGGCATTAAGACTTTTCTGTGGCTCTGTGGGGGCCAGGTGGGAACCAGGGGTTGTCTAGGATGGGACAGTGCCTGGCTCTGCTCCCTTGCCCAAGGGTATCGCTGGGGATGTCCAGCCATGGTTGATGTGCTGTATGACCCAACTTGAGCGCTGATACCTGCCAAGTTTGGCTTCCTCATCTCTCTTCCCTTAGCTCTCCTTCTTGTGACTGCTGGACTTCCAGCCTTCTCCAATGAAGGCTTGCTGTCCTGCTGGCTGATGGCACCCAGGTCTGACAGACTGAGAAAGCCACTGGAGTCAGCGCCCAGATCCGTGCCCTTATTTCAGGAAAGCTCTGAGGTTTTAGCCGCATCCCTATGGATGAGACAGGGAACACAGTACTCACAGGAGGAGGTTGGAGCTATTGCTGGGTGCATGGGGGTATTAAATAGCACAAGCCTGTGGGAAACCAAGGCTTCTCTCCTTCCAGTGCTTCAGGGCAAACTTATTTCAGCAAATCCTCCATCCCCTATTGCTATTACATCTCTTGGGTTTCCTCTTAATACACTGAGCTGCTTGGTTTATTTTTGGAGCTGCCCACTCCCCACTGGCAGAACAGACATGCCAGAGCATTTATGTGTCAGAAAGGCTGAAGGTCTGGAAATCAGGAGGTAAGTGCTGATTTTCCTGGGGAAATTTGGACATGTCCCTATGTTTTTACAAGGAGCTGTAGGAGTGGAGCAGTGCTGAGATGCTACCATGAGAGATTTGGGCTGTGGAAGGATGCTGCAACCCTGAAACACTTCGCATGCCCCCCTTGCAGACCCTTTCTTTCCTGTTTGAGTCCCTGTGACTAGTTTTTAACTGCATCGAAGGCTTTCTTCATATTTTGCTAAGTTTAGACTGCTTGCCTTTTCTTTCAGTGTCCCAAAACAGCTGCTGAGTGAAAGGCAATCTTTTTCTGATATTCAATACCATAGGCAGGAGTGATTTGAAAATGTGTTGATTCCTTAGACTGTGGGAAAAAGACCTGTACTGCTGGCAAAACTGGGCTGAAGTAATGTGGGTTTTTCAGGGTGGTTTTTTTTTTTTCTTTTTGCAATAGCTTCATGGAAAAACAACTCATATTTCTTCATTGCTTTGAATTTTCCCTGGAGGATTCCAAGGGGCTGAGGTCTTGTATTTCTATACACTTGTTTGCAGAGGCGGCAGAATACAGTGGATTCACACAAAAGCCTCAGATTTGGCAGTATTTGAAAAAGGGGATCTGTGTAATGCCCCAAAGCATCATTCTTACAGCCCACAAAAGCCAGACATCCCAAGGGGAGCCCGATTCCAAAATTAGCTGAACTCACAGCCACATCAGTGGGGTGAAGTGGCTGTCCCGTGGCCGGTGCCGGAGGAGCTGTGCTTCCCGGCCCTTGCTTTGACACAGATGTTTTGTGTCACACTTAGGTCCACTGGCAGCAGTGCAGGGGCTTTCCACTCTCTGTGCCTTCAGGGCATCCGTGAGGGAATTGCTCCCACCATCAGGCTCAACCCTGCTGGCTAAGTGCAGGGTGAGGGGCTGATACCCAGCCTTGGTCCAATTGCTGTGCTGCCGACTCTGCATGGGCTTTCCTCCACGCAGACAGCAGCCTCAGGTCCTCTGAAGATTGCTTGTTTGAGATATGTGTAACATTAGTCCACGTAAATCACATCAAGCCCATGGTTTCCAGCACTGCTGGCTTGGGCTCTTGCAGACTGGCTCACTGTCACTCAGCCACAGGCCGTCTAGGTTAGCTTAATGAGGAAGCCAGACTAAGATGAAATAATTAATGCAGCTGTAGGAGTCTTTGGGGAATAAGGGAGCTGGCCCAAATCTTCCTCCTCAACCAAAGCAGTCCAGGCCTTTGTGAAGGTTCGGAAATTCTCCATTTCCACTGGGTGCTGAAGGTGGGTCTGTGGTCCTTCCAACCCAGGATGCTCCCAGGAGCTCTGTGAATCAGCTGCATAGGCATGGAGATCTGGACCGGCTTCAGGGCAGCAGCTGGGCTGGGACTGTGAGCAGGGAGCATTGTGGGGGGTCGCGGGTGTTTTGGGAGGGTCAAACTCCCATGAGAGGAGCGAGGAGAATGGTGCTAGGCTCTGGAGGATGCTCTGTGGCTGGGATGCTCCAGTTGGCTCCGAGAGTTGGGAGACGTGCCAGAGACCTCTCACTCAGGGCTGTCCCTGCTCCAGCAGTGCAAATGGGCACTGACAAGGGGAGGCACCCGCTCCTGCTGTGGTCCTGCTGCTCAGCACGAGCCCAAATTAAAGAAGGTTTATTTAGTAAACCCATTCCAGGATAAAGCTTTTGATTTATAGGCGCCCCGATAGCGCTCCAAGGAGAACTTGTACAACTTTAACTGCATTTTCTCAGCATCACACCAGCCCAATAAAAGAGAGTTCATATGCGCTGCACAAATTCTCACTTCCAATATAAAAAAGGTTTTATGAGACTGGAAGTCTCACTGGCTCTGCAGGGCCGGGTGTATTGGCGGATACTCCGCATGACAGACCCTTGATTCCTCTTTGAGTTGTCAGACTTCAGTAGCATTTACAGCTATTTAGCTATCAAATTTTATGTGCGGCTCTGAGAGAAATGTGTCTTTTAAATACTGCTCTGTCTCATAAACAGCAGTCTGTTAAACTATGTCAACGGTACAAGCAGTTTGTGAAGTCCTTCAATGCAATCGCCTACAGGTCCACTCGTTACCTGGGCAGCAAAGTGCTGAACAACTCACCAAGTTAATTTCTCGAGCCAGTTGTCTTGGCTGGGGATCAGCTTGCCAAGCAAACCCGGTAATAACCACACTCCAGCAGCCCACGTTCAGGTCATGTTTTAGGTAGAGTCTCGCTTGCTCAGTGCTCACTCAGACAAGGATCTGGTGTTTGTCATCTCTACTGTGGTTACATCAAGAAGCCATCAGCAAGTGCGCATCCCTGATTTTCCATCCCAAAATTTTGAAGCTCAGGATCCTCTCCTTTCTACAGAAAGACCCTTCAGTGTTCTCTTTGGTCCTTCTCCTCAGAGAAGAGGCTGGAGGCAGGATATTTCCAGGGTTCTGTCCTTGACCTTCACCATAACAAAATCCCTTCACTGCCCCTTCAGACTTCCCCCTAGTATATGCCTTTCCTGTTGCTTTCCCCCTCTGGTTTTCCCAGCCATGGTTCAGGGGAACAGCATGTACCACATTACATCTTCACTCTATTTATTTGGTGACCTAAGCTGAGCCTGTTTGTGTCAGATGAGGAACAGAAGCTTTCTTGCCCTTTTTGCCGATAGTGCAATCAGGCCAGCTCCAACACTGGGATATAATTTATGGACTCTTGAGTTCGGAGCTGAGCCAGACATGAGCTTTCAGACTCTTTTATTTCATTCCTCACTTCCTTTTTTTTTTTTTTCTTGTTATTATTTTAGCATAAACTGGTGACTTTATGTGTGTATTTTCGAGCCTGCACCACTTGGAAGGTGCAGACAGTGTGAAGAGCCCAGGCAGTGGGCGCCTTCACCCCGAGGCGTGGGGTAACGAGCACTTGGATGCCTAATTGCTGCCGTGTGCTGCAGACTGGGAGGTTTGCTCTCCCATCGCTGCCGTTTCCGTGTGCAATGAGCCGGGGGGACGGCAAGGAAAAAAAAAATATATATATATATGTGCGTGTGCAGCATGGTTATTTTCAAATATGAAATTGCACCTGCAAAAATAGAAGCCAGGAAAAGGACTGGCAAGCAGCTTGGATCTGGGAGGCGCCATGCGTGCGGAGCAGAGATGGAGACAGCGTCTCTGAGTTCCTTTCCCATGCTCGCGACGCCTGATAGTTTTAGCGGACATTGCTTTTCCTCCCGCTTGCATTTCAATTAATCATCTGCTTGTCAGCGCTCTTCTCCCCAGCTCCCCTCCCCGCCAAGTCCCGGGGAGCGGTGCGCACACATGCAAAGCGCCCATGCACGCAGGCTGCGTGCTGACGGGCTTGGCCGCTCGTTAATCACTTACTGGTGTCATGCAAGGCAGTCCCCGCAGAAGGAAGTTTGGAAAAGGGATAGACGGCCATCTCCTTGGTCTCCATTTCATCAGCGGGGTTGAGCTGAGCACAGGATCTGGCCCTGGCACGTTGCAGTCCCGCAGTCTCTGTTGGTCTCCATGGTCTACGTCCCGCTCCAGGCAGAGGGCTTGTTAGAAGCGCTCACCCAGATTTTGCTTTCCAATATTTAAAACAAGCACTGAGCAGGGCCATCCCCATCAGAATTTGTAGGGGACTTCATAATATTTAATTTTTCTTGGCAATGGCATGCTCATCTGTCCAACCAGGTAAGAAATGGCCTGGGAAGTCTCTAGTCCAGAATCCTGCCCCAGGAAGGGTGAATACTGAGTGTGAACCAGTTTACTTCACCTGTTTGGGTTTTGAAAACCTCCAGGCTTAGGTCCTACAACCTGTCTGTGTTCATCTTCCAGCAGGTGACTGTCATGAGACTATGCCTTCCTTATAGCAAGCCTGAACCTCTCCTGTTGCAGCTCTTGCAGCTCATGCCTGTTGTCTCTCATCTTCCCACCATGGAGAAAACAGCCTGTTTCCATCATCTCAGTAATCTCTAGGTAGATGCTGTGAGGTTGCTGTTCGATCCCTCCAAAACCATCACTTTGCAGGCTGCACAACCCCTGTTTTCTCAACCTGTCCTCATCCCCATGTACCTCAGCCTCATCACCACCCTTCAAGGATTTGCTGGAGGTTAGCATTGCCAATCTCATACATGAGCCCCAAAACTGGGCACAGTGCTCCAGATGTGATTTAAGGACTTCTTTTTTTCCATTTAATTTTTTTTTCCATAGTAGATCTTGCAGACCCTATCTAGGCATACACTTGGTATCAAATTTCCTCTCCAGCTGGGGAAGGTTCCCAAAAAAAATTAAAATTAATAAAGTCTGTGTGTGTGTGCACACTTGTGTGCACACTAATTTGGTGTGATTCCTGTTTTGAAGATTCAGTAGATATTTTTTATTAATACTTTTCCCAAGTGTCTGCAAGAACTACCATTTGAGCCCTGCACAAAGGGGCTGCTCTGCTCAGAGACTCCTCTGCAACCCCAGCAGGAGCTGTGCCCTCTTCCCAAGCTGTCTTTGACTTCACTTCCACAGAGATAGTCAGATCAGATGGTTTCTTTTCTGACCCCCTCTCCTTGTCCAGGGTTTCTCCTAATTAGTGCACTGAGTTTTTTCTGCTGGGAAGAAGCTTTTTTTCAGGCCAGTCAGAATTGTTCCAGCAAGGCTGGTACACTCTGTGCTGGGAGAGCAGCTTGAGGGGTGCAACCAGAGCTGGGGAAAGGGAGCACAAATGATTTAGAAAAGGTTAAAGAAGACACCGTGGGCAGGCTGCAGAGCAGGAGGCAGAGGTGGGGACTTACAGAAAGAGGGGGCTCGAGGGGAAAAAGGGAGCATTTGCTGGAGCATCCCAGTGAGAGGGTGAGAAGATGTTCGGTGTGAAGTTGGTCCTTCCAGAAGAGCTCTCTGGCATGTTATAGAAAAGCAAATCCTGCTGAGACGGAAGCTGAGGGGTAAAGGGAGGGAGCCAGCAACACTGGAGGGAGATGAGGGCCCAAGCCATGCCAGTCATCCCCTTGCTGGGTCAGGCTCTGCTCTATGGCCACAGTGGAGTATTTTCAGTCCTCCTGAGTTTTGCAGAAGGGTGTTAGCTAATGGATATACCCAGTGGCAAGTCCAGGATGAGCCAGCTCCATGTCCCTGGAATGGAGAGCTGGGATGTGAACTGAAACCTGTTGCTGTGCCAGGGAAGTGGAAGTCAGGCTCCCACTCTCCATCCAGGCAGCATCAGAATGGGCTCAAGCAACCAGAAAGCAGCAAAACCAGGGGTAGAAATCTGTTTCCCCACATTTGCTGCTCATCTGTGGCTCTACCCTGTGGTGAGCGCAGCGAGCTGATGAGTACACGCAGACCTGACTCTGGCTCAGTTTTTCCTTTGTTCTGCCATTGACAAATATTCAGGGATTGAAAGTGAAATACTGTGCTTTCTTCTTGCAAAGGGAAAAAAAAAAATAAAGGGAAGGGAAGGGAAGGAGCCCCTTTTGCATGCTGCACCGGTGAACCCTCATCATCCTGTAGCAGGAGGCCAGCACACATGAATATTCCTGTGCAATATGCGCAAGTGATGAGCCCCATATGCAGGCCTTGGGAGAAATTAAATGTTTTCTACGGCATTTTCCAAAAAGCCTTTCTATCAAAGTGCTTGGTCAGGAGCCAAAAACGCCCCAGCTTTCGCGGCCCCAGCTGGTTGACACTTTTTTATTATTTTATTTTTAAATGCTGATGAATATTTTCTAATTAAAAAACAAGCCCTCCCCTAAACAGAGTCTTGCCCCAGTGGATGGAGTGGAGCCAGAGGGTGGGAGGGGGCTGGAGGCCTCTGGGGACTCCATGGCTGCTCTTGGCTGATGGTTTTCTCTTCCTTCAGTGCTGGAGCTTCCAGGAAGGGTCCTGAGACAAAAGGCACACGTGGTTCACATCTGTCCTGCCACACCTGGTGGAAGACAGCCGGCCAGGCAGGGGTGGCACCTTGGTTCCTGCCTGCTGCCTGGCCCCCAAGAGAGGGGAGGAATGAGTGCAGGCTCCAGGCAGGAGGTTTGAAGCACACCAACCTCCTGGGATGGGGATCACTGGGGTGCAGCTAGGCAAAGGGATTTCCAAGTCAAATTTGGCATTGCAAGGGCTGTTCTTCATACCCTGGCTGCTTTGCCTGCAAAGGTGAGCAGGAGCAAAGCCATGGTGTGATTTTAGGGGTGGAAGAGATGGGGCATTTGCTGGAGGGAGAGGGAGCCTGAGGAGAGGCAGATGCACAGGATGAGACTTGATACTGGTACTTGTCTTGAGCACAGGATCAAAATGTCCCAATAGTTTTAAGGCATATGAACTTGGTGCAGAGTTGGAGAGGGGCTGACCTGACAGGGGCATAAAAGAGAGATAGGCACTGGTTCTGTGGCCTGGAAGGACAGGAGGGCCCTGAGAGCCCAGAGAGAGCCTGGCTGGTGGGGCAGGGTGATTGTGTAGGGAGTGTGGGACCAAGCAAGAGGAGTATCAAGCACTCCCCTGCTTACTCCTGGAGTCTGGTAGCATGGCCACCTCCCGACCCACAGCCCCTAGAACTGCCATAGGATGAATATAGGCCTGGATCTGTGTTCCTTGAATGTGAGTCTTCATGGCAGATCCCAGAGGCCAATGCATTCATATTTAGTGTTTGGCTTTGAGGGTTTACTAGTGGAAAAAGTGCCTTGCTGCAGGAATACTGGCAGCAGGATGGAGAAGAAAGCTTCTGGGATCTTGCAAAGTGGGACCTCTCCCAGGTGAGTTGTTTTTCTCCTATATGGCCAGGTTGGATTCAGACTGCTTTCAGTGTTGGTAGGTAGGAAGATGATGGTGTGTCCACCTTGGGTGCTGTATCCCATAAATGAAAGAAAAAAAGAAAGGAACTGCATGGTTTGACATCCCTAGATCAGTTCTGGGACTTGGTACCACGGTACGCATCTTCGCTCCCTTGCAGGGCTGAAAACAAATTGGATTTTAATCCAACCTCTTCTTTACTGAGTATTCATTTAATTCTGCTGGCTTTACATGGCAAAATCTTCCTCCAAGTGTACATCCTCTTGGCTTTGGTTTTTTGGAAAGAGGCTGAGACCCAAATACAGTTTCACACACGCCTCACCTGCCAGTGGCAACACGCAGCGATGCTGGGCTTGCCAGAGCCATGCTTGGAGGGAATCCTCTTTTCCAAAAGGGTGTTTTGTTTCCCCCATCACCATCGAGCCCAGCACACCACCCCAGCACGGGTCTCAGTGCATCCTCCTCTCTGTCCCAGTGAAACTGCTTCCCTGATGTCAGACAGGGAATACACCCTAACAAACATTTTAATTTAAGAGCTGTTAAAGCCCGGGGGCAGCAGGAGGTCACAGTCTGCACACACAGATGGTGTTTTGTCCTTGATAATTAAACTTCCCTGTAGTTTTGGGCAAGACACTTTCTTGACTTTTATTCGGCACAGCTGTGTCTAGCCAACTCCATTTCTCCCTCCTCATCCTCTGCTCTCCCTCAGCAAACACTGTCTGCAAGGTATGGGGCTGGATCCTAGGGAGGTCAAGGATCCCCAGGGGTTTTCAGAGGGGTCCTCAGCAGCCCCTTGATCTCACCCCACAAGTTCTGCCGGCTCCAGGCTGTGGCAGTCAGAGCCCCTCAAAGAGGCACCAGTTGGAGGCCAGGGGAGGAGAGCCAGCCTGGGGCTTTGGGGTGCCCGCAGCCCATTTAAGCAATGCTGCTTCTGCCTCTCATGGCTGCTTTTCCCCTTCCACCAGCTGCATCCAGGCAATGCCAAGCTGACAGGGGGCAAGGGGGCAGGGGCCAGTGAGGTCCTGCTGTAGACTGAGGCAGCAGTGGTGCCAAGACAGCTGCTGCCATGTGGTGAGGCTTGGCCTGTGAGTAGGGCCATTTGGGGGGTAAGAGCAAAAAGAGGTCACTTCTATCCACTGCTTTCCCAGGAGGGTGTTTGCAAGCAGAAGAGGGCAGGCACATCACCCCAGTCCCACTGCCAGCCTTAGGCTCAGTTCTGGGGCAGATCCCTGAGCCTACCAAAGAGGCTGCTGGCAGCAGAAAGCCCCCTTCCAGCATCACTGGACACAACATGGGCTGCTCTCACTGAAGGGTGGGATTAGTTCCTCCCTTCAGTGCCACCCTTTTCACTTGTCATCACAGTATTACAGAAAACCCACATGCCTCAGTTTTCCCCCCCTCAGTTGCTCGCTTCCAGAACTGGGTGCTTCTGTGACGTATGGACACAGATCCCAGAAGGCTGCATGGGACATACTAGGCACCTGTGAAACCACCTGGGGTGAGTGGGGTGATGGAACTGGATGAATCAATGACCACCAAACCCCATCTGTCTGCAATTCTCTCCAGTCTGCTTTTTCCTGGCCAGGTTTTGAGCAGCGTTCTTGCAGTGAGGAAGGAGGCAGGGGGCAGCCCATATGCAGCTGGAGGACAAATGTCCTCACTGTCACATATGTCCTGGCTGCCTGCACTGGCCTGTGTCCCCACAGCAGCTTGTGGGCCAGTGACCCCAGGCCACTTGGTGGTCTGAAGGCATTAGAGGCATTAGTGGGGACACCAGCAGCTCCTGTGGAACATGGACAGGGAAGGACAGCAAGCAGGGACCCGTGGGGACCACACAGTTCCCAGCATCCTGAGCCCCTGTCTGCCTCCAACAGCGTTTGCTTCTCTCCCTGGGCCTTGGAAGCTGCCTGAGTCCTGCCAACCCCATCCTCCTGCCAACTTGTGCTGCAGGCATGGAGGAGAGATGAAACAAAGCAACACAAGCCATAGTCACCATCCCTGGAGGTATTTAAAATACATGTGAATATGGCACTTAGGAACAGGGCTTAGTGGTGGACTTGGCAGTGTTAGGTTTGCTGTTGGACTCGATGAGGTTTTTGTTCAACCTAAATTATGGATTTTATGATTGCATGATCCTGAGGCGTCTCTGGGGAGGCAGCATCAGAGTCATTGGAGTGGCTTCCTCTGTGCCAACAACTTAAAAAAAAAAAGAAAGCCCAAACAAAAAGCCAAGCTAAAATTAAAATGCCGGAGAAGCTCTGGGTATTCCATCGCTTACTCTCACAGTGCTGCTAAGCCCTTCCCTCTTCTTCCCTCCTTGGACAACACATCTGCCAAGGTCTCCTCCACTGCTCCTCACTCCAAACCTGCTCATGTCCCTGAGCCCCTGCAACACAACTTCAGGCTCTCATCCTCCTCTAGCTCTGTCTCAGCATGCTGGCAAAAAGCAAACCTGTCCTGCTTTTTGAGCAGCAGTGCTGTGGCCTCAGTCCTTGGATGCCTGTGTTGATTCAGGAATGAGCTGTAGCTTTCCCTGGCCTGGGGACATCACCACCAGGAGGTTTACTGGGGCCAAGCCAGCATGGCCCTGCCTGCACTGGAGGAAGGGGGTCCTGCAGGGTGACAGCAGCTGCAGGGTTGGGGTGGCAGCTGGCACTTTTTCCCTGGTTGCCCCTGTGCTTCCACAGCAGTGCCGTGCTCTTCACCTCACATCACCCCAGTGCCAGGGAGCTCAGACACAGTGCCCACACTGTGTCCAGCCCCTTGCATGGGAGCTGCAGAGAATAGACCTCCAGAGGAGCAAGACTGGGCTAGCAAGAGATGCAGTCTTCATGTTTCAAGCAAAGCCCTGTGGAACCTGTGTCTGCAGGTGCTACTGAGGGGGATGCTAAAGCTGCTGTGGCCAGACATACCCCAAAAATCCCTCCTAGCAGTAACCGTGGGAAACACTGTGCTCCTCTATGCCATGTCTGCTGTGTAGTGGACATCCAGCTGATAGAAGAAATCTGGACAAGCCCTGTCTGTCCTCCTTTTCCTATTTGTTTTGCTCTGGATAGCACATGACTATGCCACAGTCCAGAGTTTAATACTAGGATGCTTCTCTCTGCCCTGGAGCTTTGCATCTGCAGGGATGTTGGGCATTTCATAAAGCAGGCTCGCTACAGTCTCCCCAAGGCAGAAAGCAGGGTTGTGAGCAAAATCCTAGGGGGACTGAAGGGCAATGCAGCCCCGCAGACAAAAATAAGAAATGTTGACAGCATTTGTCTGGAAAGCACAAACCAAACCTGGCATGAGACAGCAGGACCTTCCTGAAGTATTTGGGGTTGTTTGCTCAGTGTATGTGAGTTTGGTTTTGATTTTGTGGGGTTGTTTAGGTTTTGTTCCGCATCATTAATATTCTGTTTTTGTGGGTGGAGGCTGGGAATAGAAGTACTGAAAACCAGCATGACATCAAGAGCTCCATCCCACAGTAACCACAGCCTGGAAACTCAGAATGAGCAGGATCTGCTCCCAAATACGCCCATCTTAGGTGATTTCTCCAGCTTCCGGAGAGGAGTACTGGGAAGCACCTGAACCACAAACATCACCCATCTCCAGTCTCTCTCCCTTCTCTGTCTGATCTCTTCTGTCTATCCCTGACATTTCACCATCTATGGAGGAACACTGCTCAGGACCTCATTTTAACGGAGGCTCCAGACAAAAAGCACTGGTTCTGGCAGTTCTTTAATAGAAGCAAAGATACGATTGATTCCTGCAATCTCTCTCTGCAGGGAGCCAGGAAATGCTCAGTGCAGAGGAAAGTTGAGTAAAAAGAGAGGGAAAATTACATTTCCCATTGTTGGTCCGAGCTTTCCTGTATCTCAGAGGCTGGCCAGGGGTGGTTGTGGGCTGTGGAGGAGTGGGGTTTGGATATGGCAGCTCAGCTGACCTTCCTGCCCAGGTGGCACTCGTGTCCCTGAGGAACAGTCCTGGGACAATGTTCCTCCTCTACCATGGGATTCAAGCCCCCTCCTGCCCTGCTGTGCCTCCTCACAGTGCCACTGTTGAGGACGTGCAATGCTTTATTAGTACGCTGTTCTTTGCGTTGGCTTTTATCACTGCTGGAGCAGATGGCTGGTCTTGGACTGCTGCCCTCCACTCGCAGAAAAACTAGTTCACGTGGTGGGAGGTGTGAGGACAGGTATGGGCTGTGGGAAACATCCCCCGTCAAGGCTCCAAGAGGGAACAGGGAATGGGCAGCAACACTGCCCTGCAATGGATGTGGCACTGGGAGCTGTTGCTGGGCAGGGTCACTGGAGAGGTTCCCATCGATTGTACATGTCCCATGCTCTCCTGACATCGCGCTCCTGCCTGTCCTCAGGCCACGGAGGAATCATAGCACCCCAGTGTGTCCCTTGTCCTGCCAGGGACAGGGGTGGACTGCACTGCCCTGATGCTTTAGGGCACCAATTTGAAGAGCAGCAAGGTGTGGTTTGAGAGAACCCCACCTTGCTCCTGTAGCAGGAATTCCCCAGCCCCTGGAGCTCCAGGGTGATGACCTCACTCCTGGGACTCTCAGCACCCTGCTGGTCTTTCTACAGCTCCCTGCCCCAGTGGGAGCATGTTGCCATGATCCACAGAAGTAACAAATTACCTGTCCTGGGTGCCAACTTGCCAGTTTGGCAGATTCTCAAACAGCCTGAGCTTTTTCATGGGTTCTTCCTCCCCAGACCATCTCAGCTACCCCTGGAGCTCCTAAACTGTGCATTACCCCTTGCAAAGTAGCTCTGATTTCATCTGGGCTTCTGAAGAGCTGCTTTCTTCATCCCCATGGATATGGGGAGCAGCTTTGGTCATTGCTTTTAACACAGAGACACCCTGCCAGTGGCATCCAGGGAAGGTGGAGCAACCTTCAGCAGGTATGTTGGAGCCAAGAGCTCTGCAAGTCCACAGCTGCCTTCAGGGGCACACCTTCAACCAAAGCAGCTGGGACATTTTGTAAGGACCATCCTTCCACCATTTGTCCATCTTTTAGACCACAAGGGCAGGAGGGTGTGCACAGCCACCCAGGGGTCCAGCAGTGCTCACTGGGATGGTAGAAGCTCAGTGATGAAGGAGCTCTGCTGTGGGGTGCTCCTTCTTCCAGGGTATCCTCTTCCTTGGGGTCACCACTTCATTACCAGAAAGGGAGGGGGTGGAGGGAGGAAAGTCATGGTCCGTGACAGCCAGGAGTGAATTAGTTTCAGCTGGCCCTAGTCATCCCTGTGGCACTCATGGTCCAGCAGGGCAGTGCTAATTGCTCTATTGACAGTGGGGGTTTAAATTAGATTTAAGAAAGCTTTTCAAGCACTGGGCATTCTGTCTCTGCAGATAAGGCTTTCTGATAGCATGTATGAAGGAGATGATGAAGTCCCTCTTTTCTCTTTTCCTCTTAGGCAGCAAAGAGGAGTTTAGTGCTGACAGGGCACTGTAAGGCCGGAAGGTTTTACGGCTGTTGGCAAGTGTCTGACATTAAGTGACAACTATTTTTTCCTCTCCTTTCCCTTGCCTTGCTGCCAGGGATGATCTGAAAGCAGGAGACAGCACTCAGTGCTTTCGGGTGCCCAAGCACTGCTGCCCACAAGTGGTGCAATCCCTGGGAAGCCAGGGCTGGAGGGTGTCCTGCCGGCTGCAGTGCTTCACTGCTCACACCAGCATCACACCCTGCCCTTGGGGAGGGATGGCATTCCGTGGGAGGCACCCTGGATCCCCGGGGCTGGGGGAAGCTGTGTTGGGATCTCTAGCAAAGGCCTACACTGAGGAGTCGAGAGTGGCTTTGGTAAGGGTGTTGTTTCTCCTTCGGTAACACTGGGGCCCAGGAGGTGCCTGCTGTGAGTGCGGGGGCACTGTAATGGCTACAGTCGGCATCTGCACTACAGGCACAGCACCACACCCCAGGAAGAGGCAGGCTGTGACCTGTCCTGCAGGGTAGGTGGGCTGCAGTGTCTTCAGTCAGCATCTGCACTCCAGGTGTTCAGTACCACCGTATAGCCAGCGCCTGTGGTACAGGTGTGCAGTACCACCTACGCTCGGCATCTGCCGTACAGGTGTACCCCAGCATGCGCAGTGGGTGTCTGCAGTACAGGGAAACTGTAGCAGCTACAGACAGTGTCTGCAGCACAGGTGTCTCCATCCACAGCCCATGCCTGCAGCAGAGGTTGTGCCACACCATCGACAGTCGCTGTGGGCAGAGCACTCACACCGTGGTGCCTGCCACAGGCGCCTGCAGGACAGGTGCTGCAAAGCTCCTTTGGAAGGCTCTGGGCAAGGCTGCAGGAGAAAGAAACAACTAAACAGAGTTTGTTTTCCCCCAGTTCACCACTTCAGAGCCAGACCCCATAACAGCACCTGGTGGGGAATTGCTTGACGGAAGACTTTGTCATGGAAACACTAGGTTTTGAAACTACCACTTTTCTTTCATGGCAACCACACACTTCTAGAATGAGATTTTATTTATTTATCATTGCTGAGAGCAGCCTGTGGCAGGTGAGAGTTGTGGTGGGAGACTGAGATGCAGCCCACATTCCTCGCTAGCCAGGGACAAGCCTGCCCTGGAGCTGCTGTTTCCAGGTGCCAGTTGGTACCCCATTACCAAAGCTTTGGAGATTATACAAAGGGACAGCTGCAACGGATCCATCCCTTTGCCTGCTCAAAAGAGGACACTGGGACTGTTCAGTAGAAAGTGTCATCCTACTTTTTTGCCTGGATACACAATCCCCTTTGCTCCTGCTGTGCCTCCTTGGCACTGTCCTCACCCCATCCCACCACAGCAGCTAATGTCACATTGCTGTGCCCCTTCAGTCCTGATCCAGCTCAGGAAACATGACTGGAAACATGTTTTGGTTTAGGTTGAGAGCTGCTGGAGGGGACCTTATTCATTTCTACGTTGAGTTGTCTTCTGCTGCGAGTGACCATGACTGATGCCCTCACTACCCTTGGTATAGAGGACAAGGCAGGGAAAGATCAGCGATTTAATCTCTCCCAAAACAGGAAGCTGGGGACAGGGAGGATGGCTCCAGAGCTGCTGGTCCACCACTTCATGTGTTCCCTCTCCACCCTTCCTTCTGCCCAGGCTCCTCTCTCCTCTCCACCTCCAAGAAATGATTCATTACAGGAGGAAAATCTACCTTTTGCGCACAAGATTGAGTTTCCCACTGTTGGCTTCTCTGTGTAATATATGTGGTTCCCCTCCATCACCTGTGAACTGCTCCCTGCTGGCACGGGACATAGCTCAGGAATCTGCACACCTGGTGAGCTGCTGCTCACTGGCCTGTGCACTCCGAATGCTGGGGTGCTGGCTTTTGCTAGAGAAATAGTTAAGTGAGCAAATACGGCAGCAGAAATTTGCATTAGAAGCATCTGCAGAAATTGCAAAGGTTTTTTATGTGCTTGGGGAAAAAAAAATCAACATGGCTTTGGGCAAAACAGTCAAACAAAGTAAACACTGCATGGAAAATTGCAATTCAAGTGAGAAAAAGTTGATTTTCTGGCTAGATTTTTTGTACTAAAATAGCTATGCTACTGCCTGGTCACAGGGCTCATCTCTAAGAAGAAATGGGGTTTTCCAGGATGAGAGCAGCTGAGTGGTGAATTCTCTGTGCTGTCATTGGAAGCCTCTGCCTGTGTCCTGGTCATGCCACAGAATCCCCAGGGATCTTACCTGGGTCCTTCTCTCTCTCCTACTCCACCTGTATCCCTTGAGACGATCAGTGTTTCAGGACAGGAACCTTTCCTTGCCACATAACTGTGTCTGTTTCGATGCTGGCCCAGGCACGTGGGCAGGAGCAGCAGCAATTATTTTAAGAGCTGATGAGATGAGGGAGGAGCAGCAGGGGGAGGGCAGCAGGTGGCTTTGCTCCCTGGCAGGGCCAGGAGGTAGAGCATGAGGGTTGGTGATGGTATTTGCACTGAGCCAAGCCAAAGGCTACATCGAGGACGTCTCACACTTTCCAAAGAGCTGGCTGGTTGCTGGAGGGTCCTGTCCTGCCTCCTGTCATTGCCACTGTCCCCAGAAATGGGGTGGCTGCACTAGCTGGGGATATCTGGACTGTGGTGAAGGGAGGCTCTGGCCCCCGTTTCCTTGCCTGCTTCAATTCTTGGTGCCACCCATCAACTTCCAGAGCTGTAGGAAGGGAATATTCAGTGGAAAGTAAATTTGGGAGTAAATAGGGAGAGTTGGCTCCTGGTTTGCAGGTGGTTTCCAAGCTGCTCAGGGTCCCACATGCCAGCAGTGCCCTGGCATGTGGCATTGCCACCTACCTCAGGTTCCAGCTATCACCCACTCCCCAAGCTGCCACTTGTGATGGCAGCTGGAGCACAGGTGGGGTGGCTGCTGGGGAGCCATGCTGCATGCACAGAGGGGACGCATGGAAAAGGCAGTGGAGAGCAGGCACAAGAGGAGCAGGAGGGAAGAAACAGAGGGAGTGATAAGGATGTTGTAATCACCACTTAGCGATCCTTGCCCACAGCTTTCAGAGGAAGGTCACCTTCATTATCTCTGCTTTACAGATGGGGGAAACTGAGGCACGGGGGAGGCAGTTAGAGTGATTTGCTCAAGGTGACTTGTGAGGGCTGGCAGCAGGGTCTGGGGCTTGCATGTCCCTGCAGCACCAGGACACTGGGAATGGCTCTTGCTGCCAGCCCTTTGAGCCCAAACCTAGCACCCAAAAATCAGTAGTGAAGGCTGTGGGTCCCTTCTCTGCCCATCTCCAGCCTTGTCCTCTTCAGACCCACTATCTCCCCCAGCACCCCTGCCCCTGAGAGGCATTTGAGATCAGGCTGGTCCAAGCTGCACCCCGAAATCTGCTCATGAAATCCCACCCAGCTGCTCTTGTCTTCCCCTCCAGCCCTGCAAAGGCTTGCTGTGAACCAGAGGCCATCTGGGCTCCTGCAACAGTCGTGTTGGGTAATGGAATATGTTTTGCTGGATTTTTTTTCTCTTGCCAATAGAGCTCCCCCTTTATTTCGGTTTAAATGGATGCCATCTGACTAATGAGCCCATACTCATGTTCTAGATTAAAAGGCAATCCTGTGCACGTTACCGATACGGCAGTGGAGATTAGGGAGGTTTAAATGGTTTTGAAGGTGGAATTTGCTTATCATGCATGGTGCTATTTACCTCCTGGTGGGTGGGCCCGCATCCCCATGGCTGTCCCCAGCAGCTCCCTCCTGGCTCTGGTCTCCTCTACCAGCCCTGGCAGCAAGAAAATGAGAGACTGAGCATCTCCAGCCTGGCAGGGCCGTGCAGGGTATCCTTGTTTTTGCTGCCATTTGTCCACCCTTGGAGGGGCTTTTTGGTGCAGGGAGGATGTCTTCATTACGTGCTTTCTTAGCTGTCACCCCCTCCACACCTCCCTGCATGCACCACAGCATCCCCTGGGACATGGCACAGCTCACCAGGAAGGAGTAGCTTCTGCCCCTCTCCCAGCCCAGAGAGGTGGGGAACAACTGTGGCCCATCAAGATATTGATGGCAGGTGGCTGAGGCTGAGGTCTGTGCTGAGATCAACATCTTGCGTGTCCTAAACACCACCTGCTGCTGTGAACTACCTCGGTGTGCTCCCATCTCCTCAAAACCCCTCTGCAACCCACTTGCAGGCAGTGCTGTCTCCTAGGAGGATGCTGTATCTGCCAAGGAGAGCCCGGCACCAGGGGCTGGCTTTCCTAAGAAAAATGTTGAAAATGAGATGGGGAAGATAGAACATTTGTGCAAAGCATATCATCACCTCCAGGCACCTCCCTTGGAAAGGGCCACAGGCTATTGAGTGATGAAGCGTGCGCCAGCAAAATGCCTCATTTTGCAGTGAATTTCCCCTTGGCTGTGACGGAGTTGGTTTTACAGTCATCTCCTGCAGTCCCATCGCTGAGGGCTCTCAGCACTGGGGGCAAGCCCTGACTGCTCCTGCCTGTGTTTGTTTCCACAGATGGCTAACCCTGTCCCGTCAGCCTGCTGCGTGGTGCTCGCCGTGGTGGTGGTGGTGTACGCCCAGAGGCACAGCCAGCAGGGTGAGTCCTTCACGCCTCCCAGGTCTTGGGGGTCCTGAGAAATGGGAATGCTGCTCCTCCAGCCTCTCTCCTGGGGAAAGCTGGGACCACCCTCCAGGTCTGCCTGATATTGCTTCTGTGCATGTTATCACTTCTCTCCATGACAAGTGTCCCCTCCAGCCCATCACTGTGGGGTTTGGGCACCCTGCATCTCCCTCTGCTGATGCCCCTTGCCCTGCCCACACCTCTCTGTGTCCCTACTGCCAGGACACTGCTTTGGACCTCTTCCCCCACTCTTTTGTGCCCTATGCAGCCCACCCATGAAGGGATAAGAGTTGGGAGGAAGCATCAATCTGACAGCTCCAAACTCCAATCACCCCTGACAGCTCCATGACGCCCTGCCCCATGACAGTGATGGATGATGCTTCATCCTGCTCTCACCTCCTTGGGATGACTTAATCCCCACAGCCACCACATATCTGGGCCCACCACTAGCTCACATCTCTCCAGGTTGGCAGAGGATTCAGGGCTTATTTTAGTGGTGGCTTTAGAGAGATTAAATTTTAAAGTCACTGGTGGCACTGGGAGCTGGAGGACCCCACATGATCCTGGGTCTAGGCAGGAGCAGGAAGGTCATCAGGGATGGTTGCATCTTGCTGTGGAGTCCAGCCCTGCAAAAATGGGACAAAATGGGGAACCTCTAGAATTCACTGCTTTTCCTGGCAGTCAGCCTGTCTGTAGTTGCTTTTAGAGGATCTTAGAGGGGGATTTTGCTGATGAACTCCAGTAAAGACATCTATGGGCTCTGTGAAACTGAGGAACCCAGCCAGAGTGCCCTGCTGAGCTGCCCTAAATCCAGTTGGGTGGGTTTACATTGCCAGAAGCTGCCAGGTTGGACACAAAGCAGCCAGGGTTTGGCAGCACATTTGCACTGCGTGGGGACAGCCACCCTCTGGACATGGAAGGAGCTTGCTGGCTGGTGCTGCAGGAAGGTCCACTACCCCTTCCCAGGGTGCCTGCTCGAAGCATTTGGGTGCTGAGCTGTGTGCTGCTTGTGATGGTGTGATGCTTCCTGCAGAGAAGCAAAGCTGCTCATTCCTGCTGTGCTTGTAGGGCCACTACCTGGGAAGCTTTGAAGGACCCAGCAATAGGACTTGCAGAGCATCCTTTGGGTGCACCATGCTGCTTCCTGCTATGCTGTAGGAACAATAGCCCAGACCTGTTGTACAGGGAGATGCACAAAATGCACAAGTGCCAAGTACCTCAGGGTTGCACAGACTTGCGCTGTCTAGACAGAAACAAATGCTGCTCCTCACCAGTAAGCAGGACCACGCATTTTGCCACTGACAGCTGGTGCAGAGCTGCAGTGACTGTCACCTTCTGCTCTGTGATCCAGTAGGATTCAAGGGTTTGGCAGCATAGCCTCCCACGTCCTCATGTCCCTCCTGTTTCCCTTGCCTGCCTGTGTCTGGGAGGGAGGTGTCTGGGTCACCAGCTCAAAACTGAAGCTGCTGAGGCCTGTGTGCATCAACAAGTGCCTCAAGAGGGTGTGAGAAGTGAGGCAGGGATCTTCCCATCTGCAGGAGCTTCACTGGGGGACAAAAAAAGGACACAGGGTCAGAAAATACATTACAAGAGCTGGAGGAAGGCTAGTAGGGCGCTCTCAGGACTGTCCTCAATCTGTTCCCCAGAGGCACTGTGTGTCCCTCCTGGGCACCTCTCAGAAACACTGAGGTATGCTCTGCTCTCCTGCCCACCCCATTGTGCAGGGCTTAGAGAGGCTGCTTGCAGGCAGGTGAAGCTGGGGAGTGTCTGCCCCACACTGGAGACCCAAAGCTTGTGCCCTGTGCTGCACCTGCCCTGCTGCAGCCTCTCCTCACCAGCCAACACCAGAGCTCATCCCCCACCAGCGGGGCGCTTGGGCTGGAAAAGCACAGCAGGAATGGGGTGGGAGGATGGATTAATCCCACTGGTGGCAGGGACCCGGTGGAGTGGGGGGAAGATGCTGGCATAGAGTCCATTTATCATGCACTTGAGGCACGTTTGACTTTAATAGCTCATGAAGCACTTTAAGAGATGCATTAGCACTGAATACTTGAGTGAGGAGGATGTGACAAGCTGTTAAGTGAGCATGAGCACAACGGAGAGAGCCTGGCCACCCTCTCCTGGCTCTCATATGCACCCTGGTGATTACTGGAGCGTCCTGCAAAGTGCCACATGAATTAATAAAAGCAGCATCAGCCTTGGTAAAGGTGAGGCTGCTCATGTATTAACCCCTCTGCTGCCCACCTTTGGTCCTTCTCCTTGGAGCTGGCAGAGCACAGGGGACATCTGTCTGGGATGTGGAAGCCCGGGATGATCTCCAGTGTTGGGGGAAGGGAGTGGAGGGGCTCAGAAGTCAATGGATTTGAAGTTCCTGTGATCTTTGGGGTGACAGAGCTCCCTTGCTTTGCATCCCTGGCAGGTTGCTCAGGTTTCACCTGCATGACACAGCTGGGGACTGCAACTTCCAGCTACCCATGGGGATGGACACTGTGTGATGGGAGACCAGAGACATCCAGCAGGGCAGCCCCAGGGGGATACTCTGAGGCTGGCACTAATATTCTGGCTCTGGCAGTGGGTTTGGGGTGTCCTGCTTCAAGGAAGGGCAGAGGGGCAATGGAAGAGCATGTCCAGGAGTGTCATCCCCAGCGCATGAATAAGCAGCTTTAGATGGGGCTGCCAGATTGGGCCAGACTGGCTGCAGCGATGGGTATTGCCCTGGACAGTCTCAGGGCTGTCCCCATCTGCACAGATCCAGCTGGCATGGAGGGATGGACAGGAGCTGCAGGAAGAATGGGAGAGGACAGAGTAGGCAGAACAGGCTGAAGACCATACGGGAGAGCCTTGTGCCCTCCACATAGAATCAGAGAATGGTTTAGGTTGGAAGGGATCTTAAAGATCATCAAGCTCCAATCCCTCTGCCATGGACAGCAACGCCTTCGCTAGATCAGTTTGCATAAAGCCCCATTCAATCTGTCCGGGAACACTTCCAGGGATGAGACATCCACAGCTTCTCTGGGCAACCTTCACCAGTGCCTCACCACCTTCAGAGTGAAGGATTTATTCCTGATACCTAATCTAAACCTACTCTCTTTCAGTTTAAAGCCATTACCCCTTGTCCAGTCACTGCATGTCCTTGTGAGAAGTCCCTCCTCAGGTCTCTTGTAGCCCCTTTGCGTACTGGAAGGTGCTATAAGGTCATCCTAGAACCTTCTTTTCTCCAGGCTGAAGAATACCAACTATCTTGGCCTTTCCTCATAGAAGAGGTGTTCTAGCTCTCTAATCAACTTCCCGTTGTTGTGCATAGCTCAGTTTTCCTTCCCATGTTTTGTTCTTCAGGCAGTGGTTGCGGCCAATGTATTTCAGAGTGGAGGAAGGTGGTGGGGACAGCTGAGCACTGATGTGATGCTATCTCCCGTGACACTCACACCTTTGGTTGTCCAAGGCCTCCACTGTGTGAGAGCAGAGCTGGTGGGGGTCCCTGCAGTGCAGAGACCCTCTCCCTGGCAGGGCCTGGGTGCCTCCAAAGATCCGGGAGAGGTCACAGCACAAGCCTTGGGGTTTTGCCCAAGCTCTTATATGGGAAGTGTGTACATGGTGGAGATGCCTAACCACATGTCAGACCACAAAGTGCACATGCATGGGTGATTTCAGCTTTTGCTGCTGAATGCTATGACTGCCTGTTGCTGGACTTATCTGTTCTTATTAGACCCGATGCCTACAGCAGTCCTGAAAAGAGGGAGCTCTGCTTCCCCAGTCTCTTGCTGCGACAAAGGCATTTTCCCAATCCATCAGCTCTGCCAGAATTATGTCCACATCTGTCCCAGACTGAGATTTCTTTGTTTTTAAAAGAGGAGTAATTCTGCTTTATTGATCCTCACCTTGCTGAATTAACTCATGTTTAAACAATAATTATGTTTTCACCCAGGAGAGGAGACAAAGAGATAAAAGTCTCTGGAAATGAATGCACTTCAGATGCCACATGCCGGGGTTAATTTATTGATAGGAGCAGAAGCTCCCATCTCCTCTCTTCCTCACCAGCAACAAGCAATTAGCCCCCATCATTCCTCAGCCGAGGAAAAGAGAGATTTTGTTTCGTTACTCTCCCGTCTTTCTTGCTCTCTTAAGCCCTGACACTAATCTTTTGCAGTCGGTTCTGCTGCAAAGCTTCCCGGGGGCTCCAGTTTGCACGTGCCTCATTAGAAATGCTGCTGCAAAGACAAAGCCTGGACCCGTAAATAGTCTTCAAAATGCACAGCAAAGCCATGCAAATTGGCTTTTCAAAGAGAAACCAACTATAGATAGGAAAACCTCTCTCCCCTTCTCAAATTGCCCAACCCTGTCTCTGTTGCATTGTTTGGCTGACAGAGATGTGACCAGCTCTTTCTGTACTCTGCTTCCTCCACATAAGCCAACCCATGCCAGGACATGCCCTCTGCCTGGCATGCTTAAATTAGTCACTTTGATTTTGGAGTTTTGTCTGGATTTGCTGTGTAGGAGATGGTTAGTACATTCTCCTCTCCTCTCCCTTGCGGCACTATCACAGTGTCCTTCAGTCATGCATTAAGCGACATGACAAACATCTGTCATTTTTTGTTTGTTTTTCCACGCAATCTCCAGGGTGAGTTGAGTGTGCAACAGAGTGGTCTGGAATTTTTGTAATTACCAGGGCACAGGCAGTCACTGGGGAAGGCAAGGTCAAAGGGACTGACTGTGTGTGCTGAGCTGGGAGGATGGACGTGGTGCCTTCTTCCAGGCTCAGGTTGGGGCCAGCTCAGGAAAAAACTCCCTCTTCTCATTACACAGCACCTTCCTACCTCCCGTGACACTTCCTTTTGCCTCTGGCCAAGTTTTGCTCTCAGCACAGCACACTGGCACTTTATCTCCATGTGGCTCCTGACAAGACCTTATCGGTGCTGTTGTCCCTGGGACACCGTCCTGCATTCTGTGAGTCTGACCTACATTACTCCACTGAAGATGAATGGACTTGTGTTTGGCTGCATAAAACACATGCTCCTGCCGAGGGAAGGCTCATATATTAGCTGCTCTGGACTCTGTGTGTGATGGACTCATCCTTTCCATTATGTACATCAGCCCTTGTGTCACCAGAAAACTTTGCCAGCAACAGTTTTATGTTGCCTTCAAGATAATTGATAAGACGAGTGATTAGCAATTGGCCAAGAACAGATCCCTGTGGGGCCACATTGGGAACACCCTCCTGCAATGATGATTCCCCATTAACAATTAATTCCCCATTAGCAATTACATTTTTTAATCCTTCCTGTTATAACTCTGGATGCTCTCATTATCCAGCTGGCTGAAAATACCAACCTCGCTCCAAACTGCAGCCCCATTCAGCAGAGCCTGTTTAAATCATTCTGAAGGCTGCCGTTCAAGGGCAGGCATCTGCTCTTTGCCTCCTTTGCCTTGCTCACTGCTGCTCACAGCTAAGCTAGCCCAAGCTCATGGCCACCCACTGGGAATCAGCATTTTCCTACTGCATCTGCTGGGGGCCAGTCTGCTGGCCCATCCCTTGCTGGCCAGAGGTACAACCTGGCTGTAGTTCAAGTTGCCCTCTGATGCCTTTCCAAGGAAGGTCCATCAACTCCATCCCTGAGCATTCATTACTGTGATGGTTTTCCCACTGCCTCCCCATCTTCCCTGCCAACCCACAGCTGCAGGGAAGCAGCAGAGACAGCAACCCCACCTGCAGGGACACCCCTGCTGCAATGCATTAGACTCTGCTGCATGCTGTTAGGGTGTTTAAGAGCCCATCACGTTCTGGGGTCCCCTTTGTTACTCTGGTCTTCCCTGGTGAAGGTGATCCTGTCAAGAAGAAGAACCCCAAACCCAAAGAGGCACAAACATCTGCATGCTCCCCTTTCCATTTCTACCCCTCTTTCTGTCCCTGAGCACATGGCTTTATTTTTCTTTTTTTCAGCACAAGATGCATCTCCCGAAAGGTTCTCTGTCTGCAAAATAAAAGAAAATAGCTGAAATAGCCCAAGGTCCTGGAACAACTTTTCCTATTACTGGACATCCCCCTGAGCTAAAGTAGATTTCCTGCCCAGACACAGAGTGAATTACGGCCAAGCTCTTGGCAGCTGACCTTGTGGTCAGCCAGAGCACAGGCTTGCTAATAAATGTGGTCAGCCCCTACCGCAAACAGCCTATTTTTAGTGCCTGTGCTTCCTTGCCCACTGCCTCATCACTCCACAGGGTCCAGAGCCGAGCATCCCACAGGGGGCCAGCCAGCAGTGCAGGGTAGCCCTGTAGGGAACACATCCCAGGCTTGATCCTCCCCCCTGGGAGCTGGGAAATCAAGAAGGTTCATTTCCATGCATTGTCTGTTAATTTTGCACTGCAGAAAGTCACTGGTGCATGGTGCAGTGTGGCTGGTCTTGCTGGGACATGCTGTGGGAGTACTGCTCATGCCCATCAGACAGGGACTGGAGACCTCACAGCTCTTACCTAGGGTCTGTGTTTGAAAAATAGCCACAGGTCAGCAGTAAGATTGACGTCCCATTGTGCTCAGTGCTGTCAGATGCAGGAGGTGAGATGTTCCTGAAGGGCGAGTGGGAGAGAAGGACAGGAAGAAAAATAGAGGGACTGGCACTTAGGTGAGAGGAAGCACAGCTTGGTGGTTCAGGGCTTTTAAGTCTTGCCTTTTGCAAGTTATCAAAGTTTGTGGATATAGCAAAGAAGCTGCCTGCTTTCCATGTACAGTTCTATGTGGAGGCGCTGGAACTGAATTTGCCACTTTCTGGAAATGGAAGAAGTTGTTTGAAATGGAGCTGATGGAGTTCTGGAGTAAAGTGGAGATCTGCCCCTCTTGAGCCATCCAGGAACTTGGAAGGAAACCTAGCTGGCAATATCTGTGATGCTAACAAAAAAGGGAACCCTTCCCCAAAAATAGGTCCTGTGTATTGAAGCAGATCACAAATCTGTAAAAGAATCAAAGACAGAAAAGAAAAAAGAAAACACTTCTTAAGAGTGTGGATCTATCAGACTTTGGACAAGCCTGTGATCCCACAGAACTGGTGAAAATAGTTCATATCTGTGGTGAGAAGAAGAAACTGCCAGGAGGATCACAGTCTGCCAGGACTCATTAGTTCTGCCAGTGTCAAGGAAAAAACATGTCTCAGTAGTCACTTAGGCTTCATTACACATCAACAGGCAATGAAGGAGGAGGAATGGGATTTGTAGTCCACCCAGACATCTAGAGAAGCTTCAAGTGGAGGATTACTGCTGACATAGGGCAATGATGCCACAACCTGTGGGGTGGAGGCTGGACCTGCCAGGCTGTGGCTGTGCAGAGGGGGCAGCACTAAATCTGTGGACCATCTACATAAGCCAGAGAGTCCTTGCCACCAAATCCTTGCTGAAACCCAGTGCTGAACAAGGCCTGCTTGTTGGAGAGAGGCTGAGAGGAAGGGTTTGTATTTCCTTCTCACCATGGCATTGCCCTGCTGTGTGGAGCAGGAGCATGGCTTCCACTGCGGACACGTGGTTGTAAATAGACACATTGCCACGGCAGCTGGGAGCCTCCAAATGCTGATAGAAGCCAAAATCTCATTTGCACAAATTTTCAGACCCTGGGAAGCTGAGGTTTACCCCAGGACAGAGGGAATAACCGTGGGCCTTGTTCTTTGTGTGAGCACTGGCTGCTGAAGAAGGGCTGCGTCCTGTCCTAGCACAGAGTTCCTTTTGTAGAGGAGGAAGCAATCCTCACCCTTTCTTTACATTCTTGAAGGCTTCCAGAAATGGAAGATCGCATAAAACTGTGACGGGTGGGCTGGAAACCTTTGGTGCTTCAGGGATTTGGCTTCAATTAGCCTCCAAAAGCTCCAAAAGGAAAGGTCTCTCCTTGGAAGTCACATGTGGCCATCCCAGTGAGTGAGACATCTCACATTTCCAGAACAGCCTGCTCCCACCAGCTCACATGTCCAACAGAACTTGGACTGAAGGTACCACTCATTGTTTATCTGATTTGAAGAGTTTCCAGTGTCTGAAGTCCTGGATGCCCTGGGACTGCAAAGCTGATCTCCAGTCAGGCTCAAAGAGCAAAACATGGCAGCCCTGGGGGAAGCTCTGGGCATCACTTGTGGAAGCCCAGAGCTTCAGTAGAGGGTGCTACAAATCATCCCCTGGACACATCACAATACAGCTGTGTGTGGCAGAACCCAAGGACCAAAAGGTCAGGAAAGGCTGAGACATTCAGGTCCTGCACATCCAGCTGTAGTGTTGGGCATGGAATCACTTGCTGCTGTCTTCAGCCCACCTGTGACACATCTGGGAACAAGCAAAGCCCTGGATAATGGGAACACAGGCGCAGCAAGACACTGAGTACAAGCATAATCATCTCTGCTTCCTCAGAGAGGATTTTCTGGGTGGAACAGAACAGGTGGGGTGGAATAGAGCAAAGATACTATGAAGCACTATCAGGAGTGCAGATGCTGGGACACAACATCCACAAACCTCTTTAATCGAAGTCCTTGGTGGGGTTAATTTCTCTGAGCAGACACTGTGCTTCTGTGGAAAGGGAAATACCAGATTCCTAATCAGGCCAGCAGATGCTGGAGTGTAAAAAATACACAGAACAACTTGCAAGATATGCAGTCTGTGCTGTGGATGAAAAGAGCATCTTTCAGGATAAGCAGTCTTGGGCAGCACTAAATGGGGTGGATCCATGCAGAGAAGCCAATATAATTGTGGCCTATTAAAAGGAGAAAGAGAAGAAGGATTGAGGAGGAGCTGTGGCAGGCTCGTTACAGAGGGGAAAAGCGATGTGTGTCACCTTGTAATGACTGCTCCAGGAAGGCCCATCAGGTGGAGAAGTGAAGTGAAACCTCAAGGCAATTGACAGTGATGGAGGCAGGAGGGGTTACAGCAGTGTTAGTCCTGTATGAACCATTGATCTCTTGGTGTACAATTTGCTGGAAAACGCTGCTATCTAGGCTCGGCTCTTAGCACATGCTGATTGAAGCTGAGCAGTCTGGAGCCTCATTGCACTGCTTTCCCTTGATTAGACCCATACTGGGGAGGCTGGTGTTGGGGAAAGGGATTTATGGCAGTGATTCATAGCATGGGGATAAAACAGCTTTGTCTCTACTTAGGGCACAAGGGGAAGGGGATAAAATATCTGCATGCGGAGAGAGTACCTGGCAAGACACATCCACTTCTCAGTTCAAAATTCCCTATGGATGGGGCAGAACCTCACCTCAGGGTGCACACAGTTGACAGAAAGGTAGTGCTTTTCATCCCAGGTTCAACGCATTTGACCTTCCTAGCTTTTTCAGTTTGCAAAGCCTGCAGCATTTCCTCTGGAGAAGACCTGTGCTCGCAGATTTAAGTCATCTGCCAGTAGCCAGGCTCTTCTTAGTCATCTATTCTGGAGCTTTGCAAAACAGGCAGAGGTCTACAGAGCTGATGCTGGAGAGTATTGACCTGCAAGGCCAGGAGCCCATAGGACTTCTGCCAGCCAAGACCTCTGTGATTTGTAGGCAGAGCAGAGCTGGCACCATCACACTGAGGAATTGACTGGGATGCACAACCTAAAGCAGGGCTGCAGCATGTGGCCTGTCTTTCTTGATTCCTGCTGGATTTGCAGAGGTATAATGAGGTGTGCCCTTGTGTGCATGCATTTCTGATGTCCAGGCCTTGGGTGTGCTGCTGAATAACAGCTCTGCTTGAAGACAGATGGAGGAGAATGGATGTTTTGCTCCTCCAAAGGGCACTTCTGTTCTCTGGAGAAAGGTCCACTCTGTGCTCAGCTGGTCTCTGCTGCTTGTAGCAGGGCTACACCTGCTGCCTCCAGGATCCAAACTGAAATAAAGCCAAGGAAGTTGAGGAGCATCCCTCACAGAGGTAACAGAGCTGCAGAGGGGGATCAGGGTCTTATCCTGTTGTGAGTGGCATGAAGGCAGGCTCACAACAGCAGCACCTCCTGGAAACCTGGGTGGTGCAGAGTGTACACACAGGGTTCCACTGCCGAGAGCTTGTCCTCGTTAGCCCCACATCCATTCATCCATCCAAGTGACGATATTCTTCAACCAGGCGGTTGAGCTCTGCTCATCATCTGCATTGTTTATGCACAAATCCACTCCCAGAGGGAGTGTAAATTGAGCCTGGAGTGCTCCCAATGGGATTCTCCAGCCATAGCCACGAACTTGAGATTTTGTAGGATGAGTCACAGAGAGCCTCTGACTCCAGCCAAACCACAAGCCCTGGCAGGTTGGACTCTGCTGAGTTTGTGGCTTGCCTGTGCTGTGGTGTGGTTGCTCCAACTGACAGGATGCTGTGCAAGGGAGAAACTGAGGCACATGGGAGTGAGAGTGCATTAAATACAGAAGCTAATGTCTGTCTGTCTAGTCCTCTCCTGCAATTTCCCATAGAAACCTCCATGTCTGGTCATAACTGTGAGCCTGGAGACCTGCCACAACCTATGCCAGCTGCTGGGACAACTGGAGAGTCTGGGTGCAAAGGGATGAAAATCCAGTGATGTTGCTGAAGAGTGGGAGGAGGCTGTTGAGCCCTTCAGGAACTCCTGCTGTTGAGGGGCGTGCAGCATTACATAGGCTGCAGCAAGGCACGAGCCTGGTGGTCATATTCATGGCATAAGTTCCTGTGCTCAGCAAACTTGAAAATTAGTTTTACCCCTATGATGGAAAGCACAGGGTCGTGTGTTTTTCCTTTGTGTGAGGGTCCCTCTGTGTGGCAGAGTGGAGGGGCAGATCAGGAGCTTGGATTCCCCACTGCTCACCTTCAGAGCATCACACAAGCCCTTTGGCACGATTAGGAGCCACAGCCACAGGCTCACCTGCTGGTGAGCTCCAGTACTGTTCCCACTGGTGATCCACTGAAGTCCATTCACTCTCCTGTGACTCTTCCCTGTCCCCTTTGCTCTCAGGGAGACTCTCCATCTTTGTCCATTGACACAAGCCCTTGCCTTCCCATCTCCCAGCATCACAGGACGCATCACAGGGCACATCACTTTGGGCACTAAGAGAAAGGGCTTTGCTCATCCTTTGTCTTGTAGGGTGCTCATGCTCTGTCTCTGGCCCCACACAAGCACCCTCCTCTTAGCCTTGGCTGGGTGTAAAAGCTGTGCCAACTCCGTGGTTCCTGTTGGGGGGAGAGCCTTTAGGGATGCCTGCAGGATGCCTAACTGCTGATTTACAGCTGCAGCTCACTGGGGTCTGCCCTGGCTCAGATGACTCCTCCAGGTCTCAGCTCTGACACAGACATACCTGTCCATCCCTCCTGGTTTGCAAAGAGAGCTTCTGTTGTTTTCAACCCCGGTTGCTGGAGGCTGATCCTTGATTTTATGGAGCGTGATCCCTGAATATTCAGGAAGCAGCACTGAAGTTGGTGCGACCATGGTTGGCAGGCTCTGGCCCTTAATTAATTAGCATTGATTGTACTTCCAACAGTGGAGGAGGGAGCTGCAGCTCAGGGAAGCAGTGAAGTGTTGCAACATAATCACTGCAGCTATTTTCACGCTGCTGGTTGGTGCTCTTCAAAAGTTACCTAGCTGCTGCATTGGCAGCATGGTAGACAGAAAGGAAAATCCCAGGGGGAATAGTAGCAACATGGGACTTTCAGAAGCTGTCATGTCATTTTAGAAGAAACATCTGTCTGCATGTCTGTATAGGGTCGGGGCTTTTCTAACCTTTTGGTTTTTTCCTTTCAAAATTTGTTATTTATTTATTTATTTATTTTCTGGGTATTGACATTGTCTTAGCTTGACTCAACCTTATCAAAGGTGCTGTTCATGTCTTTTGCATGGCAGCAGGGTCAGTTCACCCCTGGGCCACCAAGAAGTGCTGTTTAAGAAGTGGGATGTGCCTTGTCTCCCAGGAAATTTGGAGCAGGTTGCGGGGCTGAATCAGTCACTTTAAAGTGCAAGTGTCTCCCCCATCTGAGCAAGATAGCCAGTGGACAGCCCAACCTCTGCGTTAGTGATCCCCTTAACTCTGTAATCTGAGCAAGTCTGTTCCACGGAGCTCTCTGAGTCTATGGGCTTTTGTATCCGTG
The DNA here is from genome assembly GCF_041296385.1 of Aphelocoma coerulescens. Lineage (NCBI taxonomy): Eukaryota > Metazoa > Chordata > Aves > Passeriformes > Corvidae > Aphelocoma > Aphelocoma coerulescens. The sequence continues at coordinate 9,480,172 of NW_027184085.1, forward strand.
ATGCATTTCTTCCTCCATATTTTTGCAATTTTCTTCTTGGCAGCTCCAGAGAGATGGGCCCAAGCATCCTTCTATTGATCTATGAGAAGGACTTGGAGATGTAAACCCAGAAGGAAAATTTCAGGATTTAGGTAGACAGATTTAATCCCATCACATTCTTCATCCTGCCCTAAATCACAGCTCCAGAATGAAGAACTTCACAGTGAGAGCCGCCACGAGCACTCACAGCTCTTTTAATGCTGTTACCTGATGTTGCAGATGTGTCTCCCAGACTGGTGAATACCGAGCCCTCCTGAAAACGTTCAGTGCCTTTAATTTGTGCTGTGGCATGGGCTTGTCCCTGCACAATGTGCTGGGCTGTGACTGTGCGCTGGGAGCCAGGGCTGTGGGGAGCTTTCTTTTCGACATGTGAGCCCAGAAACCTTTCCAGGATTCTGGGAAAGCAGTGTCAGGGCTGGATGAGGGGTGGAAAGTGGGTGTCAGCTGGCAGAGACCTTCAAGTCAAGCCTGGTAGCAAAAGGGATTAGTGGATACGGGCTGTTGGGTGATTTAATTGTGTTTTCCTTCCTCCAGTGAGTTTGCGCCATTTTTCTTAACTTGCTTAGCCCTGAGGAGTTTTTCAGTGTAACCAGTATTTATGGAAGGCTTTTTGCTTTGGTGCCTCAGAGGGAGTCACTGGTGCACACGGCAGCAGCTGTTCCATAGCCCCACAAGCCACCCCTGCAGTGCCCAAGTGCAGGCATCCTGAGAGCCATACAGGGGTCCCAGGTGAATAAAAAGGCACTGGCTGAAATTAATTCAGTGCTTTGTGGTTTTGTATTTCAGCAGGGTCAGGAGAGCCTGACCAAACCCTGGTGTCAATGTACCAGGTGCCATAGGATCACAGGGAAGGAGGAAAACCAGAGCCTAGCTCTGATGAAAACAACTCTCCTGGGCCAGTCATTTCATCTGCTTTGGGGACTTCAGCTCCATGTGTAAGGCAGGGAGAATGATGCTCTCCTAATTCGTCTCACTCATTTGTGTTGTCAGATCCTTTTGGCAGGTGCTGCATCTTGCTGGGTGCCGGCACCAAGCAGTGGATGACAGGGTGGCCATCCCTGGGGGGCTGCAGGCAGTGTGACAGCGTGAGTGCTGAGGAGGAGCTGCCTCCATCCCCTGTGCTTCCCATGAGGGGTACCTCCATCAGGGAGAGATGCGCTTGCTGCCAATCTGTCCTGGGCAAAGCTGATGGGCAAAATCCTCAGGGGAGCCGTTTCCTGTTGGAAATTAAGTCCCATCAACATCTAAATGTTTTACAAAATCATATTTCTCTGTCAGGGGAGATAACAAAGAGATGAAGCATAGGGGAAGGAAAGGCTGAAGTTTGTCTTTTTGGTATTTTTCAGAAATTGTTAGGTTCTTCCCTTTGAATTGATCCCCCCTTCCCCTTATAGAAGCAAATGTTTTGCAAGCTATTTGCACAACTCAGCGTAGACATTTTGAAAAAACACCCTAAAACACATGAAAACCTTTGTTTTCCTCTGAAGGAAGGAACTTGCTTGTTTTGGGGCTTTTTTTCCTCTTTAACAGAGAATATCTGTAAATTTGGACCTTTACCCTGGTGGAGGCAGAGCAGCATTTTTCAACTTCATGGCACCCTGGGCCTGCCCTGGCCATGCCAGAGCTGCGGGAGGGGCTGCAAGCACCGGATCCGGGAGTAGCCGGGGCATCTCGTCTCGCCCATTCCCGCTCCCGTGGCCCCTCTCCCGTTGCTGTCTGCAGCCGCTCTCCCTGGGTGGGCTGCAGAGCATCCTCTTATTGCTGTGCTTCAGTTTTCCTATTCATGATCTCGAACTGGAGGTAGGGGAAGAGCCGCTCGCTGCTTGTAGTTGTATGCATGTGTGCATAGATTTGCACTGATTTTCTCTCCTTAAGGACTTTCACGTATTCCCCCCTCGCAGGCAGTGCATGTGGTTGTTTGCAGGCTTCTGCCTCTGGGCAATTTCCTCCTCCTCATTACTACCCTTCACTCCCTCATCCTTTATCCTCTTCCTCCCTCCTGATGGAGACAGTCTTTCACAGCCGACTCATTTCAGAGATGTTTTTTTCACTGCCGAAGCCAAGATTTTTTTCTCTCCCATTGCACTTCGCCTGGAAATGGGAGGAGGAAGCAGGTTTTGGGTTTAGTTTGGGATTTTTTTTCCGCAATAAATAATTTCTGAATGCTGAAGAGGCAAGAGAGTGAAGCTGGCGTTAGGCTACATTGAAATACTCCATTTGTTCTGGGAGTCTTTCTCCCCCCTCCTCCAGAAAGCTTCCTCTAGTGTTTAATTTTAAAGCAAATTGCTATTAATTTTTGTTTTCTTACTTTCCAGAAGAGATTCCTCTATTATTTTGGCTTGTCTGGAGATTTCCGTGTACACCAGAATTTTTTTCCTTTGCTTTTCTTTCCTCTTTGATTTCTTTTCGCCGGGGTTAAAAGCCCCAAGTCAGCAAGGTACTTAAACACATGCTCAAAGTTAAGGCCTTGCCTAAGTGCTTTTCTGACTTGGAGCCAAAGATATTTTCTCAAGTCCTTTAAATGCTTCTGAACCTGAATTCAAAACGTTTTACAGAAATTCCAGAATTCAAGTATCTCTTGTGCTAATAATAGTTGTAATTCAGTACTGCCTTCAGATGACTGGAGCTCTGGACATGGTGAGCTTCTGAAGACTCTTACTCTCAGAAAATACACTTCCCTAAAATCTTCTGCTTCAAACTCAAGAGCTCTCCAGAGAGTGGGGCACACTTACTTGTATTTCAGTCAATGATACATAACTGGCCTTTTAGCTGTTGTTTTGCTACACTCAAAGCTTTTAAACATTGAAATTTAGGAAATAATGTGCAATTGGTTCAAGTTATACTGAATGAATGTCTGCTCCTGAACATTTGCTCATTGTCCCCAACACAGGGAATGAAAAAAATCACACCAAACTGAGGGCTCTCTGAAATGGCAGCATCACTTATTGGAGGTTAGGAGATGCTCTCAAAGGCAGACTGGGCTCCCAAAAGCAGTGCTGCTCTCTGCTTTTGAGAGTTTAATCAGATGGATGGCAACAAAAGTGGTATGGAGAGGGAATGGCAGTGGGTAGACAGGCAGGAAAGGCTGTGTCAAAGAGGAGGAGGAGGAGAAGGTATTTCCAGAAGCATTTCCATAAATATCAAATGGAAATTACAGCATGTTTTTTTCAGGCTCTGCATGATGAAGCCATGAGGGTTCTGCATGATGAGGCAATCAGCCAGCCAGTGGGAGCTGCTTTGGAATTGCTCAGCTGGTTAAGAGCATCTTCTTCACAGGTTTTGGAAAAGGTGCTGGACATTGGTGCTTAGGGCACCAACAAGGGAGCAGGCTAGGCAGGAACTGGCTCAGTTCACAGTCCCTCAAGGACCTGCATGCTTCCTCCTCTGAAAGCATTCTGTGATCCTTCCAAGAATGGGAACAACCCTGCTGAAAGCTCCTGGCTTACTGTCCTTGTCTCAAGCCTCTCTCTTCTGAGGTGGTGTTATCCCCTGCGAGCTTCTGCACTGTGCTTTGCAGATAGATGAACAAGAGGTATCCATTCTATGATTCTGTAGTATGTGCACATCTGTCCCTGCTCATGGCAGGGAGGTTGGACTAATGATCTTCAGAGGTCCCTTCCAACCCAAAACCGTTCCATGATGCTATGATCTGCACAAGAAGGCATGCAAAGGCTCTGTCTGTATGCCCCAAAGCACCGTGCACTTTCAGTCCCCTGCTCTCTCATGGATCAATTTCCTGCTGCTGGAATCATCTGTGTAGTGTGCAGAAAACCCCATCTCTCCTACCTGCCCAGAAACAAATCCAAAGGCACTTCCACCTTTGAAAGCTCTCCGACTGCAGAGTAATTTGTAAATACTCAGGCAGGCTGTGGATTTATGGGGCTCCCAAATAGTGCTGGCCCCCACAAGCAGCTCAGAAAGCATTTGGGGACCATAAACCTGCAGTCATGATGTCCATTGTTCAGATACACTTTCCAGCCCTTAATCAGAGTCCCAGCTGCATTCAGCCCCAAGATGGAGCCTGCTTCCCAGCTCTGCTCAAGATCCAGGAGCTCTGTCCTGGGGTGTTTTTGTGTGGTCTGTAGTGCTCCATTAGCTATACTCAGCTATTTATTTTGTGTCTCTGGTGTAAGTAATGCTCTTTCCAGCATGCCATGGGTCTGATATGTGCCCATCTTTCCCCCAGGAGGTACTTGCACCCAGCAGGTACTCTGTGTGATGGGTGGGCTGCAGCTCTGCTGGCTGTGACATGGCTCGGCACGTGCCGGTGATCCTTTCCAAGCTTATCTTTGCTTGAGGATCCTTCAGAGTGAAAGGTGTCAAATGCAAATGCAGTATCTCGTTATTACCAGTGCAAATCCCAATGCCTTGTCTTGGTTGTTGATACAGCCCCTGCAGGGGAGAGAAGATGAGTGCCTTATTTTTAATATTGTTCTGAAATCAGCACCAGGCTCCAGATACGCAAGGGTTACTTGGAGGAGTGATGGTGACTGGGTCAAAAAGCCCCTCAAACTTGGGAAAATGGTTCCCATTTTATCAGCATCTATTCTTCCCACCCTCTTCACTGTGCTGCCCTGGCAGCAGCTCAGTTCCTCTGCTATTCTAGCCATGTGCACAAGAAAAGTCTTGGTGCAGGGGTAAGAAATCCCTCTTTTGGGAAGAAATGAGCCCTGAGGTGTAACCTTCAGGTTACAGGTTACAGCTTGTCATACATGAAATCCCTATTTGTGCTTGGTCTTTGCATATTAAGTGCTTTAATTAATTTGAGCTTAATATTTTTAAATTGAATGTTAAAATCAACCCATCAGTCCAGGTACACTAATCAAGTTTTTATGGTCTTCCTGTGTTTACTGTATACCTTTACAAGTGTTTTAAGATGTGTTGGATGTATTTTTTTATGTTTTACTTGTACATTGGTTTCAAGGCAGATTTTAAAAACCCCAGTTGCAACAAACAGCCCAGCCCCCGTAAGCTCCATGACTCTTATCTCAACTAATATCACCCCTCTAACCAGGAGGAGCCATTGGTGGACGGAGATGGTCTGTCAAAGGGAGAGCACCAATCACCTTGAACCAAAGGGGTGGGCTGTGGGTGGGCTGTGGGCGGACTGTGGGTGGAGCAAAAGCTATAAAAGGGAGCAAAAAGACATGCCCACTCTCAGTCTCCCTTCCTCTCCAGCTTGCTTAGGCAGTGCTGGAGAAACCTACCCCTTTTTAGGGGCTTTTAGAAATAGATTTCTTTTTGACCAGCCTAAACTGCAAGTTTGTTTTTTTTTTTTCTCTACCTGAGGTTCAGAGCTGTCTTAAGCCAAAGCTCCTGAATCCCTGCGCTCCTGGGGCATACCTCTTGAGTCATTAGGATCCCAAATTTTTATATTTTGTTAGTTTTTTGCAATTTTTCCAATTTTTCTGTTTTAATAAATTGTTTTAATTTCTACAAAGAGTTGTCTCATTCCTCACACAGGTGGAGAGAAAAGTTGTGGTGCTTCTGTTGGGAGCCCCAGGGAATGCCCTGTCCCCCGTGTCTGGGTGCTACAACAGGGGTTGATTTCTCAGTCCAGCTTCCGTGATGCTTTTGAGTCCTGTCCCTGTGTGCAGTGCACTCTGTGCCTCCTCCTTGTGGGGCTGAGCAGTAAAGAGGAGGATGAACCTGTGGTTAAAAAAGCAGAGGAGTTTTTCCATCCTCAAGCCACAGAAGTTCATGTGTTAAGTTGTAGTTACCCCAGCTTCAAGCCCAGCTGCTGCCGATCCACCCAGGGGCGTGAGCATTACATCTGTAAGCGACAAGCCACTGGCCTACAGCAGGCAGAACCCAAGCCAACAGACAGACAGAAAGAGCCTGAGGGGCTGAATTTTAGAGCTATTAAATGATTAAATGCAAGGGAAAAAAAAGTTAATTTAGCATCGCGGTTGTGATTTTACACACCCAAGAGCCTGGAAATTGAGAGCTCTGCTTCTCACACAGGGATCGTAACTTGGCACTGCACAGATTGTACAGTATGTAAAATTAGACTGGAGAAATAGTAAATATGCTGCAGGGACCAATACTGTCTTGGCAGAAGGAGGATGGACTGAGTGGGACCCAACAGGTCTTTTACGCCTCTGACTTCCATAATTCTGTGCTAATAAAAAAACATTGCACAATGCCTGATACTAATCCGCAGCCCTGAGTGAGGTGAAGCAGGAGCTGGGTTGTTATGTGAACAAATAGCGGTCGCCCCCAGTATATTTGAGCGGAGCAAGGCTGTTATTTGAGGGCGGGCGCGTGGGCATTGGTGAACACGGATAGGGAGTTCTGTGCACCGGGCTGGAAAGGCAGGTTGAGGTTGGTGGGGAGTGAGGCGCCCTGATGTCTCTATCCGGCTCTGCCCCCACCTCTACCTCCCCAAACCTTGGTAAATAGAGGCGTCTTCACGCTACTGCTGGACAACAATGAGCTTTTCTTGTGTTTATGGCTCTGATTTGGGCACCTAATTCTGAATCGTATTGATTTCTCCCTAAATGGCATTGAAAAGCCTGATCTAAGCACTCTTTTGTGGCCTGGAGTTATTTGTCCTGTCTGCATGAAAAAGCAGGACAAAAAAACAAGCCTCTAACTCACCCGTGGTGCTAGCACCAGTCATCGGGCAGCAAAGGTTGAAGGCTCAAGTGAGCCCAGCTTGGAGGATGTTGGTGGGGTTTTCCTGCTTGTGTGCTGGTTCCCCTTAGTGCCATTTCCTGTGTTCTTCCAAACACCTTTCCCTACATACCACCCCACATGCTGGAGCAGCCCAATGTAGTTGCAGGGAACTGGAGGAGTTGCTGCTTTGCCAAGCAACTGCACTTCCTCAAGATGAGTCGTCTCAAGCAAGGAAGCCAAGGGGGAAAGGTCCCATTCAGCCTTGCTTTAGGATGAAAACAGTGTCACAGCTCAGCAAGTTGCAGCAAGGAGAGCACTTGGAGTCCCAGGACACTTGGACTAGAAGAGCTAGGACAGACATCCAAGTGATGGTCTTATCAAGATCTTCTGGAAGACAGATCAACACATGAACCCAGGTCCCCTCCTGGGATGCAAGAACAAAGCCTCCTGTGGAAAAACCCAAAAAGCCAAGATCATCAGCCCAAAAGAATCCAGACCTCTCTGCTGTAGAGCAGCTGAGACAGAAAAGCAGAAGTAGCAGCAGAGGTGCATCTTCTCCTGGTTCTGGCTGGGCCAGCACAACATGATCCATGATAGAGGTATGCGACCATTGCAGATGGGTGCACAGCAGCATTAGCATCCTTGGGCAGAGCTCACTCCTACCCCAAAGCCATAGGAAAGGGCAGCTCCTTTGTGGTCTCCTGCCCATGCATGGCTGAGGAGACTCTGTTACAGAGGCAGGATGGATTTGGTTGCTGTTCTCAGCTTTGCTTGTCCCCTGTGACCAGGGTCAAGTTGTGCTTGGGGCAGCACATCACTGTACAGCTCCAACTACTCCCAGCGAGAGCTGGGTTTGATGGCATGCAGGGAAACAAGGCTGCCTCTGACACGGAGTCCTTCTGGCTTGCAGCCAGGAGCACTGCCAGTGTGGAGTTCTGGGCTGATGTGATATGTCAGATCTAAAGAGCTGCAAGAGAGGCTCTGTCCCAACATGGGGCTGATGAAAATGAGCAGTACCAGGAGAAGACACAGACATAATAGGGCACAGGGAGGACACACTCTGCCCTGGTGAGATCCCACTCAGACCAGACCAAACCAAAGGTGTTGATTCAACCAGTCCTGCAGCAAGGACTTGGCCCTCACTTCTGCTGTGAGACTGTGTGTCTTCTGCTTCCAGCAGTGGGTCTCTGTTCTCTGGTTTCCTGCTGGGTTTAGCACTGTGTTTTCTCTGTTGAGGGTGCTGATTCTCTGCCACTGCACAGCCTTGCTGGCCCCTGTGCATGAGCCATGCAAGTGACACCATCCTGATGGTGCTGCCATCCTGACTGTGTCACCTGGAGCTCGGCCTGGGCAATGGCATGTCAAGCTCATAGCAGTGCAGGCATCACACCTCCCCACTGCTGGACCATCAAGTCCAGGAGGGAGCCCATGAATTGGATATCATTTGTGACAATGCAACATTTGATACTAAATGTGTCCCTTCATCCTCAGAAAGACCTAGTAGATGTTGTATTAAGGCTCATGGGAGAGGCACCAGCCTTGTGCAGTTGAGCAGCTAGAAGGGCCACGAAGGCCCTTGTCATGCCATGATGGACATCACCAATTGGATTTGGGATGCAGCTTCAGAGGGAGGTGAAAGGTGAGGCTGCTGAAGAGCTGGAGCAGAACTTCTCTGGGGGCAGCAGAGCTTTGCCAACGCTCACAGGAGGATGATTTGTGGTCACATCCAGGCTGAGGGAAGAGGTTTTCCTGCCCTGGATCTTGCCCTGAGCCAAGCATATCAGAGGGGTCAAGTCCCTCCTTCACAACACTCCTGAAGTAAACCAAGGTCTGCTTCCAGGCTGTCATGATGTGATTGAGTACAAGTCCTTTAGCACCCATCTGTTATCTCTTAATTAAAGTTTCTTTCTAATTATTTTTTCTTGTCAAGAGCAAAGCTGCTGACTCCAGGGATTTACCAAAGTAGAGCAAACAAATGCGGGCTCTGCTTTCTGCAACTCTTCATTAATGGACAAAATTAACTTGGAACAGTCCATATCTTTGGCTGCATCAATGACACTTAATTATGCTTGTTTCCTTAAAAGATGTACCCAGTTTTAAATCACTTGTGGAAGAAGTGCCTCCTTAAGCATGAAATTTCTTCTCCCTGAAGGAAGATTTCTGCTGGTAAGAAAAGCTGTGCAAAGACCAAGTGGCATCACAGGGAATAGATGTGAGGAGATCAAGAGTGGGGTATGCTTCGGGAAGCTGGTGTCAGGAAACCCTCTCCAGGGCCAGGGACTGCTTCATCTCAAGAAGGGCAGACCTCAGGGGCTGTCAGGCTGTACATGGGAGTGGAGCCACTGGTATTCCTTGGACACAGTTGGTGCTGCTCAGGCCAGTGGGCATGGGTCCTGAAGCAAGTGAGAGGCCACAGGGTTGTGCCACTACCCTGTCCCATGGCTGGAGGAGGCCAGGAACATCCTCATCTGGAGGCTGATCAGGACATCTCTCTGTCCTCTTGCCCCCTCCATCCTCTGGGGCTCCCTGCTCATCTCCTGTGGACTGATTCATCTCATTTACCATGGGAAGTTGTGGAGTGAGAGACCCTTCTGGTTTATATGCTTGGAAAGCTCTTGGCATAGCCCTGGCACTGTGTAAATATTAAATGTATGATTTATTGTGTACACAGACAGCTAATTAGCTGCTGAGACAATTATTTGTGGCTGTTTTCTCAGCTGTGGGAGGGACATACGAGGCCCAGTGGGGTGATGTGAAGGCCTCTGTCCAAAGGCACATATGTAATTCTCTGTCCCACTGCAGAAGTGCTCCATGTCCTATCAGAGAAAGCGGGGACCTGGCCTTTCTCACTGCTTTGGCTTCACCATCTGCACAAGAAGGAAAGAGCCAGAGGCTGTGCAACCTGCAGAGTGCTCATCCCTCTCCCCAAAAATGCTGCAGTGCCTTTCTTTTGCTTGCTCTCTGCTTACACAAGCCACAGCCCTGCAGTGCATTTCAGCAGAGCACTCAGAGGGAATATTTGTCCCAGTCTGCCCACAAATCGCTGTCACAGCAAGGGTGGTTTTGGCCATGTGTGTGTCTGCTGGATGTTGTCTTGCCACAGACCCTGGCTGAAAGACCCCCACTGAAGGGCTGTGGTGAGCGCTGGTGCCAGGAATGCAAACCATCCTCGCCACTTCCTCTGCTCGCTGTTCCAGTGACCCCTCAGGCGTCTGGGCACAGACCCCCAGTGCCACATCCGTGGCTCCACACATGCCAGTGCCCAGCAGCATTCCTGCCATGGCTGGCAGCTGCCCATGCTGGCAGGGTGGGAGCCTCTGCTGGAGCACAGGCAGAGGAGTGGAGATGGAAAGTCCCAAGAGGAGTTCTGCTCCTTTTTAGCACAGTGCATGCCAGGGCAGTCCTCAGCTTTTAGCAGGATTTCCCTGTGCTGTTGCCCTTCCAGTTTTGATGTAGGTCAGGATTCATTAAGGAGGAAAATGAGGATGAGGTTTCTATTGGATTTCCAGATGGATGGGTTTGGAAAGCATCAAATATGTTTTCATGGGCCCCACATCTCAGCTGCTTTGTCTCATCTTCCCTCCACATCTCTCTGCTGGACTGCTGTCCCGTTGGTCCCTGTTGCACTTGCAGGACCTATCCAGCTGTCAGTCATCATTCTTAGTGCAGCAAAGCAGCTCACAGCTCATTTCACCAAGCTGCCCCAGGTTCATTGCTGGAAGCTGTGTGTGTTTATCCCACTACTGGCTCCCATCTTCCCCCCACTGCAGTTTTGCAGAGCTGTGGATAAAGATGTAATTTCTGCCCCCATTATGGATTATGATTGGCTCCTTTCTAGATCTGGGACTTCAAGTCATAAGCCGTGCTGTGCCTGACAGAGGATGTGGCCCTTGGCTGGCTTGGATGCTGAGAGGCATGTTGCTGGTTGGGTGCAGCAACACAGCCCCTCTATGACGACATCACAGCCTTTTGATGTCACTTGACCCAAAAGGTTATGGCTATCCCTCTGGCTCTCTGGCTTCTGTGCCCAAGTGCGGGGTGTATCAATCTCTAAACGGTGTCTCCAAAGCGAAGCCGCTCATCAGGGTCAGCTGCATACGCTCACACATGCGCACACGCACAAACGCACGGATACCTTCAGTAATATAAGTCGGCAGCAAAGATACAGGAAGGGTCTTCCCACAGAGCTCCACAGGAGCAGCTTGTTGCTTCTACGCTGTGAAGGGTTTGTTACAGCGGGGATACTGTAACACGCCTATATCAAACCAGGAGTCCCGTGGAAAAGAAATATATATGTGGACAGATACTTGATAGATGTTTCAGAGATGTTTATTTCTCCAGCCGCATGGCCGGGGCTCTGCCAAGGAACTGCTCAATCCCGGGACCCGAGGGTCCCTGCCCGCGCAGAGGAACACAAACCAACCAATGGGGAACGAGGCTGACCAGGGGCAGGGAAACCCCGTGCCTCCCCCCCAGGGCTATATGGCGGGGGGAGGAGACCCCAACATTTCACCCGTTTTACTTTAATAAAAGGAGAATGAAGACAACTGGATAAACATAACAAGAACAGTTTCAAAACAAAACAAGCCACCCTCCTTCCTGAGTCTTTAAATGTCCAAACAGATTCTGTGGGACACCTTAGGGCTGACAGAAGGGAGACAGAACTCTCTGAGCATGCTTTGTGGGGAAACTGAGGCAGGAGAAGGTCTAATTTCTTCCCTCCCCCTTTTCATCCCCCACTCGGCATTGGAAAGGGATTTTTGGGGAAACAATTGGCAAAGGCATGGTTTTGTGAGGGAAACCATGGATGAAAAAACGGATTGGGAATACACTGGGGGTAATAGGACATAGGATAAAAGGGAAAGGTGGGATTAGGAAAGGGAGACTGTAGGGGGGTTTTACAATGGAGATATTGTCTAACATGACTACGATTTTTTGCATATATACTGCCTTTTACAGGAACACCATCAGGCCCAGTGACCTGCGATGCTTGTAACCCTTTTCTACCTTGTATGATTTTGAATTCCACCACCTCTCCATCTCCCAAGCTTGGGATGCATTTTTCAGGGTTATTCTTTTTAATAGCAGTTCTATGCACGAATATGTCTTGCTGGTTATCACATCTTGTTATAAAACCATAATTTTGTTTAACATTATACCATTTCACTATCCCTAAGTTCTTAGCTACTATGGTCTTTTCCTTTTTCCGAGTGGCTGCTGTTTTCTGTCTCACTGCGTCTTTGCTCTCTCTTTCGGTCACTCCCATGTTGGAACTGTCGGGGCTGCTGGTGCCTGTGTGCTTTTCCCAGGGTCACGCTGGGGGCCGCACAGGCCGGGCCGGGCCGCGCTGCTCAGTTCTCCGTGCGTCGCCTCCTCTGGTTGCAGCTTCAGGCGCTGCATCTCGGCGGGCCCCCCAAGCGATGGCCCCCCTGTGCCCTGCTCCAGCGCGCGTTTCGGCTGGGCACGGCTCCGCACCGCCGCCAGCCGCCGCCCGCGCGCCGCCCCTCTCGTTCGGGCGCTCACAGGGCTCGCTCCACCACGCGCTGCGCGGGGCCGGGCGGGCACCACTTGGTCCCGCCACGCCTCCTTCCGCCGACACTGTGGCTCGCGTGGCTCCACCCGCACGTGGGATCTGCCTCGCTGCTGCTCGCAGAGCACTCGGTGCACGTGGCCGGGGTAACACAGTCCCTGAGGCAGGCTTCCCTTCACCAGGACACAGCTGACATTGCTCAACAGTCCCGGAAATTAAATAATATTTGCGAAAATATTCTTCCATCGGCATGTATTTTGACTCAAAAATTAACTGGGTCCAAACGGTCTTCCAAAAGCCCTTGGTAAGAATTAAATCCCAAGAAACATAGAAAAAGTTCTTAAACAACCATGCCAGGAAGTGTTTCAGTTCTTTCTGAGCTTGAATCAAGCTAAAATTTACAAATTGTTGTTCAAGAATCATTTTCAGTTTAAGATAAATGTCCATATGCGGCTCTGAAAGCCAAGAGTCTTCCCACGGTTCCTCCATAGTTTAGATATGGAATAGCAAAACAAAACCAAGAAGAGGCATCCAAAGATTCCAGGGTTTACTCACACAAATCAGTCGCTTAGGGATCGGGGATCGTTCTGCTCACAATTCTCCACCATTTTGTTACAGTGGGGATACTGTAACACGCCTATATCAAACCAGGAGTCCCGTGGAAAAGAAATATATATGGACAGATTCTTGATAGATGTTTCAGAGATGTTTATTTCCCCAGCCGCATGGCCGGGGCTCTGCCGAGGAACTGTTACAGTCACGGGACCCGAGGGTCCTTGCCCGCACAGGGGAACACAAACCAACCCATGGGGAACGAGGCTGACCAGGGGCAGGGAAACCCCGTGTCTCCCCTCAGGGCTATATGGCGGGGGGAGGAGACCCCGACAAGGGTTCTAGAGGCAAAAGACCCAGAACAATGCAGAACTCTGGTCTAAGTACGGGAGTGAGGCTAGCACCAGGAACCAATGGTTTGAGGGCATGGGGGCAGTACAGAGGCGGCACTAGGGAACGGGGACCCATGGGGGAGCTCTGGGGGAGTGATGAGGGGCAGAGGCCAATGGGGGCAGCCTGGAGTGGAGAGCTTTCTATGGCATGGAACGTACATGGTAGCAAGGGGGCGGAGCGGCCAACAGCCGACTGGGGAAGCAGAATGGGGGTAGATTACCGTAACAGAACAAAGCATCCAGGGAGAGGCTTCTTTTCTCCCCCTGACCTACAGAGCTCTCTGGTACTAGGGGCTGTCTTACCGAGCACTCCCTCTGTCTGTTATACCACATGCTAACCAGCCACCACAAAAGGCAGCACACTTTGGAAAAGCAGGGTGGTATAGGGATAGGACAGCATCTTGAAGTGTCAATTCTAGCCAATGATCACATCTGTGTTGCTGGGAAGGAACCTTTGGAAGTGTCTAGTCCAGTGTTCCACTTGGAAAAGGTCTGTCCTCAGCAGAAGACCAGATCAGGCATGGCTTTGTCAACAGAGCCCTGACAAACTCCATGGATGAGGATCCACCCTCTCTGTGGGTACCTGTCCCAGTACCCTGTTACTCTCCAGGAGAAAAGATTATTGCTCATGTCCAGCTCAAATCTTCCAAGCTGCAGCCCTCAGCCATCCATGTCACCAGCTGATGTCCATGCAAAAGGGCTGGCCCTGCAGCACAGGCACCATTGTGGTCATTGATCCCATGTGTAACCAGTGACCAGGAGTGTGGACAAACCTCCCTTTCCTCCCTGTTCAAGGGAGCAGTGGAGCTCTGAGTGGGCTGGAGGGGCTCCAGCCCGTTCCCAGCCTGCAGCAAGTTGAGGGTCCCAGTAGAGCTCTGGTCACCCCTGCCCATCCCCATCCTAAAGCAGAACTGGTGTTCTCAATGCAGGACAGGGCTGCTCCAGCATTCCAGGGGAGCTGTCCCCATGGTGCCCCTTCCCAAAGGGGCTGCCTCACCATGTGCACATCACTGTGGTTGGGTGGGACTCCCACGTCTGGCATGGAACAAGGGAGGACATGAGGACCTGTCTCTACTCCAGTAAGATCATCAGCAAACTCTGCTGGGAGAAATGCCTCCTCTGAAGGTGTGTTTAGGGTTTCTCCTTCGTCAGGAACCTTAAATCATTGCCTTGGAAAGGAGCATCGCTTTCAAAGACCTGTCTTCCGGGAATGGCTCCCTCAGCCCTTCTGGATGAATGCCAGTGTGTTTACACCATTTTAAGGACAAATAGGAAATAACTCAAGGTGACTTTTTTCCTTCCCAACTTAGTCCTTCAGCCACTGGTTACAGACAAACTCTCAGCCACAGTCCTGAGAGGTAGAGATGAGCATCCCAGAGCTTTCCCCCATCTCAATCCTTTGGAAATAGGCATCAGGCAGGCAGGAGCCAGGTGAAGGAGGCAGGTCTGTGAGTCCATCACTGCACTGAGCCTTTCTCCATGCCAGGCTGGTGGGGGGTGCAATGTCTTCAGTGTCTATGCCAAGCAGAATTCCCATTGTAAGGACAGGATTGTCAATGGTCACGTGTGAGCCAGCAGGAAATGGGAAGACAAAACCTCTTTACCTTATGCAATAAAAGAAATTAGAGGAGAACTTCAGTAAAATGCTTGAATTCCTTCTGAAACTCTGATATCTGTATTCATCCATCCACACATGTGCCTAGTCAACTGTCTGTCCATCCATTCATCATCCAACCATCCATCCACCTCCAGAGCCATTCAAATAGCCAGCCATCCACCCAGCACTGCTCCCATTCATTGTCCTTCCATTCCTCCTTCCCTCCATCCCATCTGTGCCCATCCAGCCTGCTGTCCATCTGTCTGTGGTTACACACACACATCCATCCATCCATCCATCCATCCATCCATCCATCCATCCATCCATCCATCCATCCATCCATCCATCCATCCACTGTCTTCTTCCACCTCTGCCTATCTGTCTATCTGCTCCTATTCCAGCTACCCCTCCTCACACAGATGCTTCATCTTAGATGTTCTTCCCTCTTTCTGCCTGTCAGTAAATGCTCCCAGCTTTTTTAAGGCCCTTGAAATACACTTTTCTGATCAGCACAGTTTCCCAAAGGTCTCCATCCTTGGCTAATGTCAGAAATGGTCCTGAGGCATTCCACCAGCATCTTATTCACTACAAACCAGTCTGTCCCTGTCCTTAGCACCCCCTTTCCCAGCAGGGATAACATCCCCAAAGTTGCTCTATTCCTCTCAGGAGCAGGTGTCCTGACAGACCATCTGCAGGAGGGGTGAGACCTGCCAGGCACACATCCAGAGCCAGCTTTGCAGATGGGATGTGGGCTTAGACACAAGGAACGGCTGGATCGTGCCCATGTGGTTCCACCTATCAATGGGACCCAAGAGCTGACATCTGGAGAGGGAGAAAAAAGAGGAGAAGCCTTGGAGGTGCTTCTCCCATCTGTATCCCAAGGCTCACTGGGCAGCTCAGTGTTTTAGGTCATGTCTTGTGCTATGGATTCATTTACTCACTGTTCTCCCCTTCAGTGCTGACATCAACAGCATCTGATGGACATAGATTTCTGTAATTTAATCACAATTTGTGAAAAAAAAGACCACTTTCTTTTGCTTGTTTTGCTCCCCCTTATTTATTAGGAGAAAGAGCAAGCTGTCCTTCTCTATTTGTCCTCTTCATGTCACTCGCCATTGCTAAGGTGTCTGTCACATCTTTGCTTGGTTGTCTCCTTTTATGGGTGAAGGGTTTGAGTCTACTAAACCATCCTTACGTGGGATCTGTTTCCAACCTTAGCTGTTCCAGTTTCCTTCCTCTGCCCTGCTTCCAGTGGTGCTGTGCTCCTAAACAGCAGGGGGACAGGTTTGTTCATGGCTTTCAGGTTACAGTGCTTTCCATTTTGGGTTTGAGATGTCATTTCAGCAGTGACATCTTCTACTGCTATATTTGACAGCTTTGGTCTCGTGACTTTAGCTGCTATAAATCCTCGCAAGGACTTTCCCCATGTGTCAGGGCTGCTTAGTTTCCTTGGAAGGCACCTTGTCAAACGTGGTTTTGAAGCCCAGGAGAATTTTGAGAACTGAACCACCCTTGTCTGTGCACAAAGGTTTGATGAAGCCTTGAAGGAGCCTCATCCCCATTCATCCTTCCATGCTGCTTCACCCTGTGTCACGCACACACACTCACATGGTTTTATCCTTGCCACATGCAGCTCAGCACAGCCAAGTGTAGCAACACGGGAAATATTCAGTTGCTAAGGATCATTAATGAATGTCAGCTCCAGCTCCTGTCCAGAAACCTGACAAAATTCAATTAGGCAGCTGGTGCCCAATGAGCTGTGTTGCCCCACTCGTGAGCTGCTACATCAAACAGCTCAGCAAGGCATCATGTTATTGTGGAAAGAAAAGAAAACCCAGAGAGAGACAAACAGCACTGCATGCACCAAGCAGCTGTGCCTTTCCACAGCATGGTTAGGTTGCAATCCTCCTATCTGGTTTCCTGGATAGGGAATTGCAGGGAGAGTTACATGCTTCCCATCTGTGCTAGTGAACACATGGAGTTTGCTGGTGGCAAGTCCTGGGGCTCTGTTGTATCTCTGATGGGAGTTTCTGATGTGTGTGTTTGATTTTTGTCCTGCAACAAGTCACTTAGATACAGGACTGGCAATGTCTTGTGTGCCTGGCTGTGCTGGGAGGTGTTTGGCTGGTGAGCCATACTTGCACCCCTGACATGTGTTCTCCATAACAAAGGTGAGAGGAAACCATCCTGTGGGTGGAGGTGGTCCATGAATACTGATCCCCTGGTATTTGATCACTTTTCCACTCTAGCCTAAAATAAATCATGACTGGGGACAGGAGAAGAACTTGGACTTCCCTGGCCAACAACAGTGTCAGTCCACGCCTCAATCCTTCTCTTACTTAATGGATGGGATGGTAATATCTTATTTCCAAGGCAGCTGTGCTGAGAGGCTCTGAGCTCACCTGTTTTTCTCCTCTTCCTTCCCACAGACAGCCACACCCAGTACGAGCGCGTAGGTGCGGATGTGACCATGAAGTGTGGCTCCATGGACTGGGATGCAGCTGTGACCTGGACAGTCAACGGCACTGACATCGATGAGTCCCACCTGAACGGGTCCTACCTGATCCTGAAGAATGTTGACCTGTCACAGAGTGGCCAGTATTCCTGCTATGAGGGCTCCTCCTGGCACCTCAAATACCAGACCAACCTGAAGGTGGGAAGTGAGTACCCCAGCATGTCACGTGGAGGGGGGCAGTCTCTGCTCCCATATTGACTCCTCACAGCCCCCTCTCCTGCCATACTGACCCCTCTACTTTCCATACATAGCTGCACACCACCATATGAGGTCCTCATGGCATACTAATCCCTGCTGGAATCAGCCACTCTGCCCCAAGCCTTGGATCAAAGCCAGTAAATTAAATGGTGCCTCAGGAATAATTTGAGAAGGGATGTAGCTTCTCCATCCAGCCTTGTGCCACAACAGCCATCTCTGTAGATGGAAGGAGCAGTCAGAGAGGATTTCTGTCAGCAAGGACAAGTCCTGGCTGGCATTACTGCAGTGTGGTTGTTTCAGAGGAGCAACCAAAAGGTGTTGGTGATCCCTGGGTTTGCACAGGCGTGCTGGAGGACAGCTGCTTGTTCCTCGGCATTTTGCGTATCTTCAGCACGGGATGTGCCGATTCACGGGCCTCAGCGGGGGAGATAAGAGTTGTGCTATATTTCACATGATGCTGAGAGCTGATAGCAGCTGTGTGTTTTGAGGGCTGCTGTGTTTGTACAGCTGATAGCAACTGTGTGTTTTGCAGCACGGCATATGCAACTGGCAGCCGTGGGTGTCTGGGAGCACCAGCCGGCATAGCCGGCTGCAGGATGGTAACTGTGATGCACCAGCTGGGAGCTCCACCATCCAGGCATGTGTCATGGTGTATGTAGGTGGGTGTATGTTCCCAGGTTTGGAAGACACAGAACAGCCTTCTCCTATTCCTTATCTCACCTTCTGCACCTTGCATCAGAGCCGGGGTGGTGTTTCCATCCTAGGCCATGGTCCAGGGACAGAGGGTCACAGGAGGGTCTGTGTAAGCCCTGAAAATAAGGCATGAGGGGTTCACTGCACCTAGAGGAGGGATTTGAATTTTAGCAATGTTGTTCAGTGTCCAACTCATTTAGGGTCATGTGGGATGGATCCTGGCGTCTTGGCCAAGGAGAAGGGGTGCTGGAAGGAGCTGGTAGATGATATGAGAAGCAGGTGAGGGGAAGCAGTCAGCACAGGGCAAGTGAGCAGGTGTGGGGGTTGGGAGTATGACAGGCAAAATGGCCACTGCTGCTGCCTAGCAAATGAGTCAGGGGCTTTTTAGCTGCATTGTCTGGTCAGGAGGTGTTCACAGCTAGTTCAGAGCCGGAAAAAGGCAGGAGCTGGATCCGGTGCAGGCAGCAGCAGAAGGAGGCTGTACAGCTCCTTTGCTTGGGCATGTGCTCACCAGATCCCATCTATGGAGAGGTCTCAGGCTGTGCCAGTGCACAGAGGGCTGCAGCCCGGGTCTGCAGGAAACAGGGGGAGTGGGGAGAGGTCTGCAGCCTCCAGCCACCTCCTCTGCAGCTGTGGCATCACCGTGATTTTGCAATGGCTCTTCCATCTGCTAAGCAGCTCGCTAATAGTAATCCCTGTCAATCCACTCAGGGACCCGTGGGAATTGCTCAGCATTAGAGCCCAAATCCTGCTGTTTTCTATTACTGTGTGTTCCCACTTGCTGGAGACTCACAGCCCCCTGAGCGCTGGGCAGCTGAGAAACCCAGTTGGACACTGCTGGGGCCACTGGTCCCAGGAGAGAGGGTGACAAATAAATAAACACATGTCTGGTGTTGTTAACACAATTAACTGTTCAAGGAACTAATCAGGTGAGACGCTTTTAGTGGTAATTAATTTAATTGGCTGGATTGTAATTTAATGTTCTCTGCAGGATTTCTTTTCCCAGCACTGCACTCCCAGCCCCTCTCTCCCCCACCCCACCCCAAATGTCCTGTCTCTGCTGGGCATGACTGATTGATTCCCTGGAGGTGTGTGGACTCACGCGAAGGAGTGGGTTTGGGAGCATCCCAGGAGGGAATGGAGATGGGCTTGGGCATGTAGATGGAGAAGGGTGACTCGAGGGAGATCTGCAGCATGGCCCTGTGGTAGCATAGCTGCTGCAGCTGAGTGCATTGGGAGCCCAAACCTGGGATTTGAGGGATCTTGGACTCATTTCATTTCAATTGCATGGGAAATTAAATGAAAACAGGCCTGTGCCTGCATTTTTCTCTTTTACTGGGGCAACAAGAAAGACGACTGCAGTGAGAGTGAGAGGCTGGGGCTGCACGTGGAGAAGTGCTGGGGACCTCATTAAATAAATGATGGTACCTGGAATGTGGCCCCCAGGCAACGCAGGGGTGCTCCTGAGCATACAACACCAGAGGAAGGATGTGGAGAGGGAGCAGAGAAGGGTCGAGGATCAGGAAAGGGTGTCAATTAGCAAAGCAAGCTCTGGCGTGGGGGTCAGTGAGCACAGGGATAAAGGGAGACCTGCCAGAAGTCAAGCTGAGCAAGACCTTGCAGAGGAAATGAAAAGGGGGGTTAGCCGTATAAATGCAGAGCAAACGAGGAGAGAAGAGCAGAGCTGGTTCTGCAGACAGGTTTCAGGGGAGATTAAAAGTAAGCTCGACAGAGCCCGATACCACATGAACCCCACCGGGTCTGAGCAGCGATGAACAAGGCAGCACAGGCTAAGGGAGAGGAGGGAGCATAAAACATGGAGATGATCCACTGTTATGGAGGCACCGTCAAAGAAGACAATGCCCTGAACGCTTGGGGAGCACCTCATCCCCATGTGAGGACATCTGTTCATTAGCAAGGCTCATTAGCAGCTGAGAGGTCAGTGGTGGTACCCAGTGCGACGTGTCTCCTATGCCTGAGAGAAGGAAAAGTCCTGATCGGACAGCCTGACCCCATAGCACAGTGGGGCCGCGGGGTGCACTTGGAAGAGGGAGCAATTAAAGACGTGGAGACAAATGGAAAATGGGAAAAAAACACAAGGGGGGCTTGCCAGGGATGTATCACAGCAGATTAACCTGATAGCTCTCTTTGATAAGGGAACCAGTTTTCTAAGCCCAGAAATGTGGTCAGTGTAATCTGTCTTGACTTCAGTGAAGTATTTGCTATGATGCCACATGGGAAATTATGAGTTAAACCAGAGAAAATGTGGATTAGTATGAGAATTGGAACACAGCTTAGGAAATAGCTACAGGGGATCAGATTGTGCTGAAAGGGGGAGCTCCTGGAAGGGATGGGGAAGCTTCAGCACCAGGTTTGGACTGCATTTGAGCCACTCTCAATGGTGTTATCTGTAATGGCTCTGGCCCACAAGGAGCAGGGAGCTGTGGTTAGATATGCCAGTGGCTATGGAGGGACAAGAGGATATCTGGGGTGGGGATTTAATGCTGAAGGGGCCAGGATGCTACATAACGGTGCAGGCACAAGTGTGTGAAGGTGTCTCATAAGTGTGGCTCAGCAGGCGGGAGGGAGGGCACAGGTAGCTCATCTGGTCCTTGAGAAGGGTTTGACACCTAGGTCCACATCATGGGGGATGTGCCTCGGAGCCTAGCAGCACCCTGCAGAGGCTGGGGGCAGCTGGGCTGTCTCGCCCACTGCAGAAATGGGAACACTGGTGCACATGCATTGGGACAGTGTGCATCCAGGGATGGCGAGAAGGAAGGGCCCACAGGCTTGTCTATCGCTGAAGGTCCCAGATCAGCCACTTACAAGGCGTGAATCCTCAGCACAACTGGCCTGGGGGAAGCTGGCACTTTTCCAGGGGAAACCTCTTCCAGGGCACTTTGACCAGTGATTTGTTGGTCTGCCCCTTTTTTCAGGCAGGTGAGTGTGAGGTGAAGCACAGGAGAGCAACCAGGTGTTTATGTCCAGTGATCACCTGCCCTGCAGCCTGAGAACAGCAGATGCCCAACTGTGGCCAGAAGCAGGACATGGTCTTTTGACACACCAGGCATCCCTGGCCTGAGGCCAGGGCTGAGCACCAGGAGCAGGCCAGGAGGGAGGGCAAGGCTCTGGGAGTGTGGTGCCGGGCTCCTGGCTGCCCCCACAAGCCACAGCTCTGCATTTGGAAACACGCAGCCGGAGGGCCCGGGGGTGGATATAACAGTGACGTTGGGAAATAATGCACTCTTGAGGTTTGGCACACGGCTCTGTGCGTTACAGAATGTTATAAAAATACTGCTAATGGGCCAGAGAGGAGTGGAAACGCGCGTCGGAAAGGCTGCCAGAAGCCGGAGAGTGCACATGGGAGTGGGGAGGCCTTGTGTGCAAAGAAGGGAGGGTGAGAGGGAGGCAGCCAGGGCAGGCACCCTCCTTCCACTCCCATCCCTCTGTCCCTTTCTAACCTCCTTATCTCTATCCTGGCCCAGCACCTCTGCCCATTTGCCCTTCCGTCCTGCTTTGGGGATGCCCAAGCCCTGGAGACATCCATCTGACCTTCATCATTGATCCTGCTGCCCAAAAAGGCTACAGCCTGACGGGGTGGAGTGCAAGCAGGGATGGGGTCTGCACAGGGGAGGAAATACAGCAGAATCCCCTCCAGCAGCAGGGGCACAGATCGGGATGCAGGCAGGGGAGTTGTCTTCCATGCCGCAGTGGTGGCCTAGCATCTTGTAGCCTGGTGCCAGCCCCAGCCCTGCCCCATGGGCATTGCTGCCTCCCAGGCCATGGATGTGGGAAAGGGACTGGCAGAGTACAAGCAGTCCCAGGCCAGCCTGCTTCCTCCATGTCTGTCACTGCAGCGGCTGGCGAGAGAAAGAGGAAAAAACATGCGGTTTGACAGAAAATGACATGGAAAAAACAACCAAATTAACAGAAAAACAAACATAGCAAAACCAGAGAGAGGGAGGGGGAAAGGGGCAAAGCAACAGGAACCACATGTGAGCGGGGAGGCCAGGAGAGCCTGAGTGTTCTCTGGACTGATTAGCAAGCAATCAAACATCGGCCACTAATAAATAATCAGAGCCTCCCTTTTCTCTGCCTTAGAAGTCTTTTTCCTCCCAGCTGGGCTCCAGCTGCAACCAGAGGGTTGTACTACAAGTCTGCATCTATTTTTGTTATTTTTAAAACATTTTTTCTGTTTCACCTATCCAAAATAAAGAAGCAAAACAAGGAGGTAATGACCTCTCCAGGTAAGACGTGCACCTCTGGCTCCACCAGGGCAGGCATGAGCATCCCGTGATGGGCACTGGCTAAACAGTGGAGGAAGCCAGTGCTAGGGACTGGTGTGTGCCCGCGTGCTTCCATCGGTTGGTTGGGTGGAAAAAACTGCAGGACACTGATGACATGCTAGCTTGGGAGAGCAGAAGTTTGGCTGGCTCTGGCAGCCAGTGGTGAAGATGCCTCTGCCTTGGATCAGGGTGCCTCTAGTCAGGCTGGTGCTCCTGCCTGGATGCTGAGGAAGAAGCATGGGCTTGGTGGGAGTGTATGTGGATAGTTCCTTGCTTGTGTCCAGCGATCTGTGATCCAGAGCTTGGTTGTTTTTTTTTTTTAAAAAGCCCTTTTGATGGATTTTTCCCCTCTGAACTCTTCCAATCCCTTCCCATGGCGATGTAAACTTAGGCTATTTCAGGAGCAACAAGTTAAACATGACTGTGACCATTCCCTCGTACCAGGGCCAGCTGGCAGGGAACAGCACCTGCCCCTTGGATTCATCCCTTTCACCCTCCCAGTGTGCTCCTGCCCTTTGGGGATAGTCCTGCACAAGGGCAACCCCAAGGCTGTGCCCAAGCACTGCTTGAGGCAGGACTACATTAACATGGACCAAACCTACATGTTAATGGACATGAACATGGACCAAAGGGTGGAGCTAATAAATTTAAATGACTGCTGGTATTCCAGAATCAAGAGAGGCACCCCAGGGCTGTTGGGTTCATTACTATGAAGGGTTTTTTCCCCCATGTGCCGGCAGTGCTGGGGGCTGGGTAGGTGCAGTGGTCCTGGGGTGATTCACAGTCAGGCATCACCCCCCGATTCCTGAGAGCCACAGAACGGGAGTGTCAACAGGCTTGCAGGTATGCTTCGTTTATTGAAATCTGGCTCTATTTCACAAGGTGTGCAGGCCTTCCCATGTTGTGCTGTTTTTTCATGGCTGGGAAAATTCAATGGATGAGCTGTGCTGCCTGTGACCAGATTTCGGGTCTTGGCCCGGCTGAGAGCTGGAAAGGCATACCGGGTAACAGTATGCAAATTATTATCCCGGTTCTTTAGGGAGAAAGCCAAAAAAACCCACCCAAAAACCCCACCACGCTCTCAAATGCAATTAGTCCTAATCGAATTAGGAGCCGGACTAGAAAAACAAACACGTTTGCAGGCAGCAGGCGACCTTTCCACCCCGTTCGGGGGGCTGCAGGCTGCATGCCGCAGCGGGAAGGGCTGAATGAAGCCGTGCCCCGTGGCCCACGTGTGCACACACTCGTACGCTCACACCCGCGCCCTGCTGCTCCTCTCCGCCTTCCCCTCGCTGTGCTGGGCAGCCAGCCCAGCTGCAGCATAGCAGAGTGATGCTTCCTTGGCTCGCTACGTAAAACATGATAATCTGGGGCAGCCAGTGTCAGAAACAATAAAAATATCCCCTCTCCCATCCTTACGGCTCCCCCCTTCCCGCAGGGGAGTTGGGGATGGCGAGGAACATGTAGTGATGGGGCCAGCAGAGCATCACATGTCATTTCTGAGTAGCCACGGCTCAGGACAGCAGCACCAGCAGCTGTCTGAGGGAGAGCATGCCCAGGAGGTGGCCAGTGTGACCAGCCTGAAGGGATGTGGCCCCACACTCGACTCCACTGACCGCCGAGCCCGTGCTGCGTTGGGTGCTATGGAGAGCTCATGGCTCCACCAGAGTCATGGCAGGAGCATCATGCAGCACAAGGGCACTGAGAAGGGGAGAAGGTGGTCACCCCCTTGCCATCCTCCTCCAGTGGCAGAGTTCCAGGGTTGCCGGTGACCAGCCAGAGCCAGGGATGGAGTGTCCATCAGAGAGAGGCTGCTTAAGATGCAAGAACCCTCTTAGTGAATGTGAGATCCTGAGCTTTGGACCTACGTGTGAAATGAGCCCCAGGGGCTCACTGTGCATCCTCTCCTGCAGCTGGGCTGGGAATAAGCTGATGGGATAGGACTGAGAGGGAGCCCGGTTCCAGCTGGGCTGGAGGAGAAAAGGAAAAAGGGCTTTGGGGCTTGGCAGCTTCCTGGAAAACCCTCCCCATCCTTGCCTAGCACAGATACTGAAGGCTGCATGCAGCACCATCCCATGTCCAGGATGGATGGCAGCACAGCCTCCTTCTGCTCTCCTGAGATTTGTTTATCCTGCCTAACATGACAAAAACAGCTCCATAATTAAAGAATCCTAAGTCCAGTCTAAACAGCTTCCCACAACCCTTGCTCTTCAGTGCCGGGAATTAGGGATGCTTAGAGAAGACAAACCCTCCTTGGCTGGGGGAGGGTGGCCATGGGTGGGGACTGTGACTGCTCTGGGGACTGAAGGGGACACACACTGGTTCTCTGTTTGCACTGGCCTCTGCTCCAGGAAGGATTTTATTTGAGCTGCTCCTAAGTGCCCCTTGTCAAAATATTTGGTGCAAGCTTCCTGCCGCTCACCAGCAATGTGTCTGCAGCTTTCAGCATCCTGGGAGGGGAGGAACAGGCCGGGATACAGCCACCCCCTGTCGCTGCAGCCATGGGGCAGTGAGCAAAGGGGTGGATGTTCCACATGGGAATGCTATTTTCCTTTCTCCACCACAGCTCCAAATGCCTCTGGTACTTATATAAGATCACTGTTTGCTTCCCAGAAGGTGCTGAAAGAAGAAACCCCACCAGTGTCACCAGCACAGGGCATAACTCCTGCCTGTCACTGCCCACATGTGCCCATGTTTTCAGGGACCCAGGCCAGGCATGAGAAGACCATTCACCAGGGATGGGAAGACCCCACAGTGGATCCTCTGTAGCCACATCCCTCATATCTGAAGGAGAGGAGATGGCAGGCAGCAGCAAAGTCTCATCTTTTCCCAATATCCAAAGCTTTTCCATCTCTCTCTGAAACTTCTGGAGGTGGCTGGGAATGACGGTGGGGCCCAGGCAGGCAGGGAGGTGCCAGCCAAGGGCTTAGCAGGGTCAGGGCAAGGTCCAGGGTACTTCAGTGTGAATGACATTGTCATTAGCTGTGGTTTCCCAAACCAATATGCGTCTGCTGTAAATAATTTAGCAGACTAAATGTGTGCTAACAGCAGGTCAGGAGAGGGAGCAGAGGAGAAGGAGCAGAGCTTTGGGCCTGGAAAGCAGGGAAGCGCACCAGGATAAAGTGAGATTATTTTCCTCCTGTTAGCAGGACAGGGTGGTGTCACCCCCCCCCGGAAAAGGAGTCAGAGAGTTCCCATGCCCAATGGGTCCCTTCTCTCCCCAGTCCCTTCCTGAGCTGTCAGCATCAGTACCAGAGGCAACTGCAGGACAATTTCCAGTTGCTCTTGCTACAAGCACTTTAATGCTGTTTAAACAATTACGCAGTTGATAAATTTTGACAAGAAGAGATAGAAATAGCCTGGGAGAGCCATGCAGTAGAAATGCTCTAAACAGATGTCCCTTTTCTCCCCCTCCTGCACTCCCTGGGGGTCTTTATCATTTTCTGCCAACTGAACAAGGCAGTGTTCGCATGAGTTAGGGTGGTGGAGAAGGGGAGAAAAATGCCTTATTAAAATGGTTTATGATACCATCTCTAGGGTGACGGCTGCTTGTTTTCTCTCCAGGATGGTCTTCTCTGTGCTGACGGGAGCCATACACAGCCTGCCGAGCACAGCTAATGTCAGGCTCTGTGCCCCTCTCTCCACCAGCTCACAGGGTACCAGCCTGGGCAGCCTGGCAGCTGGTGATTCAGGGGAGGGAGAGGGCTGTTTGTCAAAAGCAAGTGATCAAAGATAAGCCAATGTGCCAAACCACATGGGGAAATTTGGTCTTGCTCTGGGGACATGAAGAGCAGAGTCCAGCAGTGTGTGCACAGAACCTTGTGTCAGCAGGGACCAGCAGTGGCTCCCCAGCGCTGCCGTTTGCCCCAGATGGGAGACGTGGAGGAGAGTGATCGCAAAACCAGACTGGGCCACAGTCAGGTTCACAGGGAAACTCGATGTCCTGTGTAGCTGAGTTTGGGTGTGTAGGAAGAGTAGGTTCACCGCTGGTGGACAGGAGATCACTCAATGGGTCCACGCCAAGAAACCATGAGGAGGTTTGGAGCTGTAGCTCAGACCTTGGTGCTGCATTTTTGCTCATGTTGGGCTGTCTTGTTTAGAGCATTCCCAACCCTGGATGTTCTTCCTCTGCACAGCTGGACAATGTGAGTGCCTTTGTACTGAGCATGCCCCAAGTCCACATGTTCCAAGGAGCAGCCTTGCATGGCATGGCTTGTTACGTGTCATGGCTACATCCTGTCCTCTTGGTCAGGGAGGAAAGCACAGGGTTGCAAGCAGGTCTCTGCCTTTTGGCTGCTTTCTGGATGCCATTCAACCTGTGTTGGTCTGAGCCAGTGCCTGCTGGAAGCAGGGATCTGTGAAATATGTTGTATGTATGGTGGATGAGCTGGAATTTGTCATCTCTTGATGTCTTTGCAGTTGATGTGGTATCATTCACTTTTTTAGGGGAATAATTGCTCAGCCCTCCAGTGCAGAGTTCATCCCTGTTCTGTCCATATGGACCCAAGCTGCTTCCCCTTCCCTCTGTGCCTGACCTCCCTGAGTTGCCTGCCAGGTGCAGCTGCCCTCTGGAAAGGCTCTTTTGCCTCACCTGCCTCTTCCTCCTCTTTCTTTCTTGCTCTCTCTGAAATCCAGGGACATGGACTCCAGTGCTGCATTGGGAATACAGGGAAGCTACCTCCCATTCCTCCCCAATCCTGGTGGTAAACACAAACATCAGGGTCTAAAGGAAAAGGCAGAAGGGGAAATTAAGACACGGATTGGGGAGGAATTTTATGAGGCCACAGAATTTGGCTTAAAAACCTGTATGATGA
Organism: Aphelocoma coerulescens; assembly: GCF_041296385.1. Classification (NCBI taxonomy): domain Eukaryota; kingdom Metazoa; phylum Chordata; class Aves; order Passeriformes; family Corvidae; genus Aphelocoma; species Aphelocoma coerulescens. Next base: position 9,507,406 of record NW_027184085.1, read on the forward strand.
TTCAGTACCATCCTGACCCTAACAAGGCTTCCCAAATGGGGTGTGCTAGGTTGGACAGCCCCAATGTCAGGACTCCAACCCACTGCAGCCCACCCCAGGGCAGCATCACACTCTGGTCACACAGTTTTGCTTGTTCCTGCTTCACACCATGGAGTGGGACAGCTCACAGGTAGCCGGGCTGGATGTGTCAGCCATGGGCAACCTCCCCTTTCTGCCACAGCCTCCTCATCCAGCCCTTCCTCCCATCCCTCCCCCCTCTCCTGGCCAGCATGTGGGTTTGCTTTTGCTTTCTTCTGCTCCCAGAGTCATAAATTCTTGGGAGAGGGGAATTCCTCTGCCTCCTGCTGACCTGAAGCATTGGACTTAAGTGGCCAGTTAAGGTCCAAAACAGAAACCCCAACATTCCTAGAGGAAAGAGCATGGAGGGAGGAGCTGGTACTGTGGGCAGTCCTGCTGTTCACATGAATGCAAAGCAGGTGTGATTACGCTGCTGGGTTGTTCTGTGCAGGAGCACCAGGCTGCTCCTTGCTGCAAGTGTCAGTGGTGATACATGGCCTTTGCAAACCCCCTCTTGCTTTGCTGGAGCAGCATAACCACACCAACAACTCTCCCATCGCCCTCAAAGGCTCAGGAGGGGAAGCAGCACTCACTTTTTTAGCTGCCATAGCAGTCTTCATGGATGTGATTTTTACCGTGGTGGTGTGAGGACTGCTGTGTCAGCCCATCATGGGTTTTGTCCAGAAGTGGAAAAGAGCAGTGGGCTTTTTCATGGGCATTAAAAAGTCACTGTGAGACACCGTGAGACACAGTCGTCGCAGGCATCATTTTGCAGCATCCCCTACTCCCACTTCCCTGTCTCTCAAGGAAAACGCAGGGATGATTCCCACTTGGAGTGAGCAGAGCAGTTGCCCAGGAATGGTGGCAGTGTGAGGTCTGTGCTGCCACACACCTCCAGGGCTTGATTAAGACGAAAAAGCAAAATTGCAGAGAGCACAGAAGACAGATCCTGCAGGAGGGTGCCAGGATGGAGGTGCCCCAAATTGTGAGTTTGTGTTGGGACAGACTGGCCAAAAAGGGGACTCTTAGATCCAAGATTGACCCAGCTCTGCCAAGTGCTGCATATGTACAACAAAGACAATATTAGGTCCTTGCTTCGTTCCTGTGATGTTATCAAAGAAGTTATTTGAGAAGGACCCTGGGAAAACAGGGGAGTAAAAAAAGATGTGAAGGGACCAGGGGGAACTGCCAAAAGGAGAAAGACTTAAAATAGTCTGTTCAGTGACTTCAGGGGAAGCTGGAAAGATTCCTTGACTCCTTTTGGTAATTACCTCCAAGCAGAGAAGATACTGGGTAGTAAACCAGCAAGCAAAGGCAGAACTAGAGCCAATAACTGGAAGCTGAGCCACAACCACGTTTGAATTAGAAATGAGGCTCATATTTTTAATAGAAAAAATGATTAAGCGTTGGAACAAACTGCCAAAAGCCGTGTCGGCTCCTCTGTCGCTTGTTATCTGCAGAGCAAGGCTGGCTGCCTTGCTGAAAGATTGTTCCGTCAAACACGAGTTATTGGGCTCAATAGAGGGGTAATGGAGGGACGTAATGGCCTGTGCAACCCAGGAGGTCAGGTGAGATGAACTAATTTTCTCCCATGGCCTTCAAGTGAGTGACTTAAGGAAGGTGCATATCCCTGTCTTGCAGATTTAGCTGCGCGGTTGCTGTTTCTTTCATCGGATAATGTGGCTCGGGTGTTTGGTGGTGCAGATCAGGGCTGCGAGGAAAAACCTGCAGCACAGGAGGACATGGGGTGTTTGGAGGATGCTGCATGTCCCCAGTTAGGGTGCTCCTCACCCTGCTCCATCTCAGCTCCATGATGCCTTGGCTTTCTGTGTGCTGTGCTCCTGGCTGGGAGGAGAGACATGTTGCCTAAGTGCTCGGGTGTCTGCAAGGCACAGGCAAGGCAGAAAAAGCAGATTGGACAAAATGGGTTGAGATGGCTTGGGTCTGAGAAAGGGAAGGAAGAAGAGAGATAGGATGGAGATACTCATGTAAGCATTAGCATGAAGGACAGAAAGCTCTCACAGCCCTCCTTCGAAGGAGGGATTGACAGAGAGCTTTTGATGAGGAGCCGAATGGAGATAATGTGCCATCAAACGGCACGAACTCTGCCTCCAGCGTGCAGACAGGAGCTTGGCACAGCATGCCCAGAAGCACTTACCTTCCTTAATGGCTGGGCAGAGCCTCCCAGGTCACCCCATTACAAGCTGCCTCCCCAGGCAAGCTGGCACAAAGTGCTTGGCCAGCCCAGGAGCAGTTGTGCCACAAAGCCAGTGATGCTCCAGCCCCAACAATCCCAGCCCCTCAAACGGGGTGTGAGGCAGATGCTGAGAGTACAGTGGGGCAGCACACAGGTTTGGGGTCAGACCTGATTAGTTTGTCTCTTTTTCAAGCTGTCTGAGCCTCCGGGAGCAGGAAAAGCCTTGCATCACTCAGGGGGGCCATGCACCCTGCACATTGTAGTGTTGACATGGCTCATGGAGACACAGCCCATGTGTCTCCACAGGAGGAGAGGTGGCAAATGGGCAGGAGGAGCTGGTGGCAAATGGGCTGTGGTGAGCTTGCAGCTGGAGTTTCAGGGTGGTGTTGCTTGTGAGCAAAGCAGCACCCACTCCCCCAGGCTCTCCACCAGCACCCTGCAAGCAGCAGGCACAGCTGAGTTTACCCTCAGTGCACAGCCCAGCAGAGACACAAGAGGAGGGGGATGCGCGCCCAGCACAGGGCTCCTGATGAGCAGCTTTTCCCCACGAAGGAACTGACGTGCCAGCAGCTGCCGCCAAACACGATCCGGGGCACATATCAGCAGGAGAAGCTGGCTCCTCGTGCTAGGAGGGGGCCAAGTCATGTTCACTTACCACCCCAACAGTGCTCCCTGCTTTGCATGAAAGAGGCGCTTTGATTGCTGACATCTGTAGACAATCAGATAAGAATTAGAGTTATTCCTCTAGGCATAAATGGTATTTCTAATCTCATAATCCCTTAATATTGTTCTCACCAGGATATGGCTGGTGCTAATCCCTGAGAGTTTGTTCTAGGGCAAATTTCAGGGAAGCTAGGGAGGTGCAGGAGGAGGGGTTGCCCACCTTCCCTCCCCTCGCTCCCAGAATCCCTTCTGGGTGCAAAGCGGGCAGGGACAGCAGGTCAGCCTGCAGCCCCTCTTGCCAGCTGGAGGATGCTCACACTAGGATAGAGGCATTTGCAAAGCCCTTTCACCACAGCTGCAAAGAGCCCCCTCAGGTCTTCCTGCCCTTGCCACTGCTCCAGGTTTGTCTCTTGCCTGATCAGTTCTGTGGCACCAGCACTAGGCTCCAGCCTGGTTTAGCCACTTGGCTGCTTTCCAAAAGCAAATACTCATCCCTGAGGGGCACCTGGGGCCTCTATTTCTGTTCTGAAGTGGTGCAGTGAGGGAAACATCCTACTGCTTCAGGGCTGCAAAGTCCAAGGTTCCCAGCCAGGTGAGGGTGGTAAGTGTTTTGCAAGGACCCTGGGCTGCCTTTGGCCCTAATTTTGCATCCTCTTCGGGATAGAGTAGGGAAAACCACTTGGGTTGCTCCTTACCCGCCTGTTCTGACATTGGTGTACTGGATACTGATGTGCCTCTCCTCAGCAAACCAGAGTGGCCTTGCATCCTGGCCACCTTGCAGGCACAGTCAGGGTGGGAAGGGAGCTGAAAACCTCTCATACACTCAGAACAAGCAGGAATTCCCACTTGTCTTGTCCCTGCTGTATTTTCCCTTCTGCAGCCCAGCCCAGCTGTGTGTGACAGCTCCAGTGGTACTGAACCACTCCAGGGGCTTGCACACAGCTCCCAGTGGGAGCTGGGATGAAATTCAGCCTGGGTGACATGGAGCTTCCCTGCTGTCTGCAGCCGTGAGCATCCCACTGTGTTGCAGAGATGGAAATCCTGCTCTGGGCACCAATCCATCCCAACGGATGGGAAAGGGCCAAGGTAGCATTGTCTCAAGGAAGCAGCTTGCAGTTCAGAGGACCTGGTGTGTGCAGACGCAGGTCTGTGCCTTTCCTGTCTCCTGGGTTCCTATGCTTTTACAGCAGATGTTGCTTCTCCTGCCGTTTCAAGTTCTTTCCCACTTTTATTCTGCAGACAGGTTGGAGAGGCAGCACAAGTGCTTCAGCCATATTCTGGGCATCTCCTTCATCCTGGTGAGGAGAAGGCATTGGAGATGGCTTGGCAGCAGTGAATACCCAGCAAGTCTGTGTCTATTTGTGAAGTTTAGAGAGCCTCATGCTGGTGGTACGTGCCCAGGGCATGGGCATGCAGCAGGACAGGAGATGTGTGAGGAGGCTCTTTCCCTAGGGAAGTGTGCCCATCACTGTACCCTCCATACTTCTCTCACAGCATCCTCTCCACCAGCATTCTGCCTTGCTGAAACCTGTCCATCACTGCCTTGCAGCCCTGAGCAATTCGTTACTCTAGCTACATTTTTCCATGCAGGAAGAGCTCAGATCTCTGCCAGGGTGAGGTCTCCCTCTCATTCTTTGTGGCTGGAAGGGAAGGACAGGGCTTAGCCTGGAGGCCAGGCACTGAAGACTGCCATGGGAATACTGTGATGGCAGGACTCAGGACATAGTGGTGTGATGGTGCAACCTGTCCGGGAGTCCCTTGGTCTCTTACAAACACTGAAACTCTGAAAAGTCCCTGGGAAGAGAGGGGTGGATGATGTAGGTTTATAGTGAGCCAGCCTAACACCACAGTGTACTTCCCTCCTGCTCCCTGAAGGGTGGCAATTGGAGAAGGAGCTAGCAGGAGCCCCCCACTACACTGGGAGATGCTAATCTTCAGATTCCTAAGTGGTTTTCCTGGAAAGAAGAAATGAATGGGATTTGCTATTCACTGGCAACTTTGGAAAAATGCCCTGGAAGTCAGAGCCAGATGAAAATTTTTGTTGTATATTGTTAGAGAGTTGAGCACTTGTGTTCAAGATTTTGCTCATTTTATTTTGGTCTGATGAGGTTTTTAATTAAATCAGAGGGAGCTCCAAAAGGAAAAGCACTGAAAACTCAACCTTTCATTTAAAATCACCAGAAGCAAAAAAACCCTGCTGTTGTTGTCCTGTTTCTGTTGTGAACAAACAGGCTGCAAAGCAGCCACAGATGTCTGAAAGCCTTTGGCATAGCCAGATCTGTGGTGTTCCCCAGGGCAAGGTGCTGGGAGGACAGTTTGTTTTGTACCCATTTGGGTGGTCCCTTGGTGCAGACAGGCCCTGCCTGCAGTGGCTTGGGAGGTGGTGGGTCTCTCGCCGTGGGTGGGTGAGAAAATGCTGTTCTGAGCCCCCTGGGGCTGGTGTGGCTGCAGAGCTAACAGGGCAGAGCAAGGGCTTACCAAACCCTGAGACACAAGGGTGGGAAGGAGACAGGTAAATGTGTCCATTGGCACTGCAACTGTGAACCTCTGCCTCTTTCCATGCTTCCCATGCCAGGACTACCATCACTCTGCCCAGAATTTGGCCTTTCCCTGTGTCAAATCCTGGCGATATAGTTCCTGAGGTCAAGTAGGCATCCTAACCTTGCTTGGGTGCTTCATACTGAAAAATGCCATAGGGCATCTGCATCTGCAGAGAGAGGGCATTCCGTGGACTCTGATGACCCCCAGAAGTGGATTGTGCTTGTGTTACCTCCCTCCCCATGAGCAGCCCAGTCCCTGTCTCTTAAAACTTGTCTTAACCAGCCTTTTTTCTCCTTGGGGCTGGGATAACATTGCTGTTCACAGCTGAAGGCCCTCCTGCCTCCACAGTAATCATCTAGGGCTGCACCAGGAAAAGCAAATAATTAAATTCAGGCCCTTGCTTTTTCCCCATCAAGCAGATGCAGCTTGATGGCAGTCCTGCAGAGACTTTATTTGGGGCAGGGGGCAGAAATTTCAGTCTTGAACTTCCCCATAGCAGCTGCTACTATGTGTCCTCTGAGGCGGGGACCTGCTCCCCCTACCCAGCCATGCCTCGCTGGCTTATCATTTTCAATCCTATCAGAAACAAAACTGCTGCTGCTTAATGCTTCATTACAGGCTGTTATGTGTCTCCTGCACTGCCCAGGAGAGCTGCAAGGAGGGCTCTGACTCTATTTAATAACTGTTTCATGGTTCCTAATTGACAGATAAAAACGCTACTAACTCAGTTTCATCGAACATAAACCATGGGCAGGAGCAGCGGTGCTCTTCTGGAGCCAGGGTGGCAGCACGAGTTCTGATCCATTATTTTGACATGGGAAATCCATAATGTGCCCATCTGCCATCACAACAACGGGTTTACACCTCACTTTTTCCACCTGTTGGTTTTGGCTTTTGCAGCCTGGGGGGAGCTGTTGGGGAGGGATTTGGGGAAGGGCGGCCAGGGAAGACAGAGGAAGTGAGATGGTGGATGGTGCTTTATTTTGGGGGGCCGTTCCCACAGGGGTCTGCAGCACCCCTGGCACGGTGCTTGGCAGTGAGGATTGGCTTTGCAGCATGTGCCCATGGGGGATCCATGTCTGGTCACCTCAGGACTGTGCCTCATCCTGGCAGTCCCCAGCCCCAGGTTTGTCACACTGTGGTTGTCAGGCTGAGCCATGCTTATACCCAAAAATTTCATCTAAGGTAGAAAAGGACTTATATGTGCTCAGATGAAATGGGTAAGGATTTGTTATTTTAATTTGGAGATGCTGGTAAATCAGGGTGTTTCTTTGTGCCCTGTGTGGTTAGCAGGACTGCATCAGAGCCTGGGGTGTTCCCCTGCCTCTTTTTGCTGGTGTAGGTGACCAGGTGACCCAGACTTCTTCCATGCTCTGCACTGAGAAACTCCAGACAGAGAAACCCCTACTCTCTCCAGCAACAGTAATGATAAATGTTGGGATTCAAAAGCCACATGCTGGACCTGAAACCTGCTATTCAACCCATACGCTGGGATTTGCCTTATCAGATCCCACATGGGGCTGGCACTTAAAAAAAAGTCTTTTGGAAATGAGATTTTTCAGAGCTTTCTCCTCCCATCACAATGTCTGGAAACTTAAATACCAGCTGGGAGTCCCGTAGGTATTTGTGACTGCTGCTGGGGTTGAATTGCACCTGGGGTGGGAGCAGCCTCTCTCCCAGGAGGCATGGGCAGAGGCGGAGTTGCAGAGAAGTGTTGAGGGCTCATAGCTCTGTGCAGAGCAAAGCAAAGCTGACCGCCACGGAAGGCATGCTGAGAGGATGAGAGGTTATTAGTGGTGAGCGCTTCAGGGATAACACAGAAGACATTGATTTAAATAAAAATCACCATAACAGCAGCTCTAACAGTACCCTGTGGGTCACTTGGAGGAGAATCAGAGGCAGCAGAGCTGGCACACTCAGAGCACTTCCTAGCTGGAAATATCACACTGGAGAGAGCCAGGACTGCTGCCCATGCTCCTGAGCAGGGACAGGGACAGGGAAGCAGGCACTGGGCCACGATGTGCAGCGCACACTGGGATGCCTAAAGAAGATCACTGTGGTGAGGTGAGAGGCTGGACCCACCGTGACCCACAAGGGCACACAGTACTGTTTGCAGCTCTGCTGGGAGCCACAGTTGCCAGGACATGGATATCCATGATCTCAGCCAGCTGCACAGCCTCCATGGAGGTCAGATTCCCATGGTGTGAGTCAGCTGCATTCCTCCTCAGGGTCATCGAACTGTGCTGGGGCTTCAGTGGCCTCGGCTGTCTCCTGCCCCGACGCTTGCAGTGATTAACTGCACTGGGGATGCTCAGTTTGGGTGGACAGCACAAAGGCTAAGGGTCTCAGGTCAGCTCGGGACAGCTTCAGCTGCTTGTCCATGGGAGAGGAGAGGAGCAGAGCAGTTTCTTGGCCACCCCTCATACCAGGAGTTCTTTTATCAATGGGGTGTGAAGGGGTGATGAAATGCTACCAACTGTCTCCATAGACAGCTAATCCATTGGTATGGATTTGTTGTTAGGGAATCCGGCAGGCCTGTGCAGTTCCTTGTCGCTGGCTGTAGCTCTCCTGCCATGGGTACAGCCACCTGCAACACCAGCTGCCCTCATCATGACATGGAGCTGTGTCATCATGTGCTATCAGCAAACGGAGATGTGATGCCGAGATAACAGCCAAGCTGTCAAGATAGAAAAGGTCTCAGCACATAACAGAAGGGTTTCTCCACTCCAGGGATTTTTGTATGTGGAGTTTTTAGTGTGTTTCCTCCTGCTCTGTGTGCTTCCATGAGAACGGGGCATTTTGCAGAGGAAACCTCCCATGCCCTTCAGCTTTCCCATCAAATATGTGTAGACCGTCTGCTGGACCTGCTGCACAGACAGCATGGGCTGCACCAAGATGGATCCACATTACCAGATCTCTTGTCACTTGCTGCTCAAGGGAATTCAAACCACCTGGAGCAGCCCCTCCCTCTGTGAGGACACAGCTTCTGTGGGACCAGCTCGCAGCCTGGTTTTGGCATCCAGCAGCATGTGTAAGGCTCCATCCAGCACACTCATGGATTAGAGTCAGTGAACAGAGACACCCGCCCATCCTGGATCCAACCCACTGGGCTGTCCTGGGAGCATTACACACCTGATCAGCATCAGCTTCTCTCTGAGGACAAGGCAAGATGAGCAAACTCACCTGCTTGGAATGGCTGATGGAAGTGGTCAAGGTGCCAGGAGCTGTGGCTGGGAGCTCCCCATTGCCTTGTGTGGTACCACAGTCTCTGCTTGCACTCAGACTCTGCACCGAGACAGTCACTCAGGTTTAATGTCCCTGTAAATGACATGTGGGGCTTTTTTCCAAATCCACATGTCCCCCAACATGTGGGGTTTTTTTCCAAATCAACGCGACCTTCTTGTAGATGTGAAGCTCCCAGTGCAGTGCTGCAGCCCTTCACCATCACCCCTGTGCTCTGCACAACCCCTCAAGGAGCTTATTTCTACATGGAAAACTCCACATGGGACAAAACTAACAGAGATGCAGCACAGTCAAAATCCAGCTGTCTGGGGCTGCACAAGCCTTGCTGTCAGTGAGTCCCAGCCAGTGGTAGTATGAACACGGTGTCAGACAGCATCTGCAACAGGGATAAAGATATTTCCAGCCCTCTTAGAGGCAAGTTTACAATGCTGGGATTCTCTCCAGCTAAACCACTTGGGTTCAGATTTTCACTAACCCACCTAATTTCCTCATTTTTCTTAATCTCCCAGCAAAAATTAAACCACTGGCTGCTTTGACCAGCTCCTTGCCTAGAATTATATGACTAACTTCTGGCCACTGGTGGTCCTGGGCTGGCTTGTCCTAGGAGGAGGGCAGTAGAGAGTAAAAGAGGGGTAATAGAGAGGAAAATTGCAACCAAAGAGCTTTGGCCAAGCAAGCAACTTTGTCCCCAAGCATTACAAGGTGATTGACCCCAATATCTTTGTGCCATGGGAAAGAAAAGGCAGATGTGTGCACCCCCTGCAGCATCCCTGTGATGTGGGATGTGAGGAGGGTGCAGGGGCCCAAGAGTGCTGCCTGCCCTGCTGTGTGGCCCCTGCAGGGCAGGATACTGCCCTGAATAGCTCCCTCTTTGAAGGGCAGCAGAACTGCGAGGAAAGCTTTCGGCCCTGATATAAAGAATTCCAATGGCAGGGAATCCTCTTGAGCCTTTGTGAGCTCTTCCCGGTGTTTTTTTATGCATTTTTGTCAGGCACTGATCTCTTCTCTGTGGTGACAGTGACAGGACCTGAGGGAACGGCCTGAAGTTGTGTCAGGGAAGGTTTAGGCTGGATATCAGGGAAAGATTATTCACCCAGAGGGTGGTTGGGCACTGGAACAGGTTCCCCAAGGAAGGGGTCACAGCACCAAGCCTGACAGAGTTCTAGAAGCATTTGGACAATGCTCTCAAGCATATGGTGGGATTCTTGGGGCTATCCTGTGCAGAGCCAAGAGCAGGATTTGATGGTCCTTGTGGGTCCCTTCCAACTCAGCACATTCTGTGATTCTGTGAAAACACTGCACACAGGTGTGTACCCCATTTAAAGGACAGATTCAGACTGCCTTCCCCAGGTCTCTGTCTGTCCCCATCAAGCATGGCAAGAGTGGAGACAGACTGCTTGACCCAACCAGTTCCTTTCCAGGTGGCTAAAGATAGATAAAGGCAACTGAGAGCATCAGCCCAGCCCTTCAGAGAGGTGACTATCCAGCTCAACATGGCATTCCTGCAAAGTTCTCAGGCTTGGCTCCCATCAGGCTGGCATCTCTCCTGACTCAGGGCTTGGGAGGGCAAGATCTGCCCTGCACATCTTCTCTCCATTATTCAATCTTCTAAATCCTGCCTTGACAGACGTCCCACATCTTGAAAGACTTTTGGCCATGTCAGAGCCAACATCCCCATCCTGTAAACCCTCAGCTCAGGAGGAGCTCAGGTGGTTTTCCTTACCGAGATCTATTGGTAGCTTTATTTTTAATAGCACATACGTGATGTGGACTAGGATAGACCACTCCAGCTCTGGCTGGCACGTTATAAATCTCACAAAAAAAAAAAAATGCAAAGGGCCAGGAGGCTGGGGGGGTGAAAAAAAAGCAGAAGAAAGAGACTGTTTTCCCAGAGCCCAAAAGCAGACAGGCATGGGGAGCAGGAAAGGCAGGGTCGTACGGCTCGCTGGGGCAGAGTGTGCAGTTGTTTATACTGGAAATGAGTTTCTGTTTATTGCAAGCTATGGTGGGGAGACCACAAAGTGAATGTAAAACAAAATGGGAAGGGTGTGGGAAAAGTCAGGGGAGGGGGAGCGGGTGCCTTTGACAAACTCCAGAAGTCACGTCCAGTAATAAATCAAGCCAGGATCTGTCCCGGGACACAGGACCCAGAACATCTGCTTGGGCTGCAGGGAAGCCGGGCAGGCGAGTAGGGATCTCCCAGCCTTGCCTGGGGCCAGGTAGGAGACAGGGGCTTGGGCAGCTCAGCTACCCAGGGATGCTGAGCCCAGCAGTGCTCAAATGCCTGCAGAGGTGACTGAGCACTTGGGGTTCATCAGGAAACTGCACTCTGGGCTGAGGGATTTAACAGGCATCCTCAGTCAGCCTTTCCATCCTCAGCCAGCCTCTCCATCCTCAATAGCTGTCCCTTGACTGCTCTGTGCCTCCATTTCCCTGTAAGATGACTGACTGTAAGGTGACTGTAAGGTGGCACAGGATGCCTTTCTCCCATTTATCACTTTTCCCAAGTCTTGCAGCAAATACCACATGGGCAGGCAACTCCTGCACCAGTTCAGAGCTGGGGCATGGTGTAGGTGCCACCAGGAAGGGAGGTCCCCTGCCCGGTTCCGAGGCAGCAGGAATTAGTATGTTAACAGGGCTGCTGGTGAAATGAGAGACAAATCTCACAATAACTCCACGGGGCCAGCAACGCATTCATTCTGTGTACAGACTTTGAAGGTATTAAGTGCTAAGGATTTTGGTTTGACATCTGAATCCAGCTGCATTGTTGTGAGAAGCCCTTGCAGCTTATTGCTCCAGACCAAACTTCCATAAATAATCTATTGCCTTGGGTGTAGTGCTTTGGAAGGGGTGGTGAATGTTTGTTTTGCTGATTCAAGCATTCCCCTCCTCTTCTTCCTTTTCCCCTTCCTTGGAAAATGGATCCTATTAACCACTGCAGATGACACAGCACATGCCAACATATTTGCAACCCATTTGGCTCACAGTGACGGCTGCTTTCGAGCTGCAATTTCTTCAAGGGTCCAAGCGAAGCATCAGCATGGGGGTGAAACAAAGATAGTGCATCTGCCTAGTGGGTCCTGGCCCAGTTCTTGCTTTTCCACCCCATATTAGTGCAGAAAAGAGGATGGACAGCCAGTGAGATGTATGTGTGAGTTATGACCTCAAAAGTCATTTGAGTTTCACTGTGCTAGGCCATGGTTGAGCTGCTCTGCCATAAAGCCATGGGTGCTGCTGTGGGATCTGCTCTCCAGAAATGCAAACAACTTTCTGGGCATGGGGCAGGTACTGATGCAATGCCTCTAGCAACTCCCTGAGGCAGACAAACCCCAAATCTTCCTGTGCTGGATCCTGGCCGGGTTCAGCCTCATGTCACTGCTGGAAAGGACCGAAACTTTGGCAGCACCACAGCATTTCCCCACTTATTCCAGGCCTGTTGCCTTCCTTCCTGTACTGCTGGTGACTTATACACCATGGGACAGACCTAAATGCATTGGCATTAACCCAGTCAGAGCTGTTTTTTCTGCTCCAGTAGAGGATGGCAAGCTATCAGGTAAACCCAGACTGCTCTGCCCTGTCTGGTTTTGCCAGTACATCCTTGCAGCTCTCATCTGCAGCCAAGCCCTGGCTCTCAGACCTGTCCCAGCTGCTCACCTCATCTCAGAAGGATTCTGAGCCATCTGTGTGCATCGAGAGGAGAGTCCCTGTTGCAGGAGGCATTTGCAGTGTGCTCCTGGTCCATGACAGGGAAATGGGGCTCACTCATAGACACTACAGCACTCTTATGCTGCTGGCGAGGTCCAGACCACAGGGCTTGCTCTTCACCTGTAATTTTCTGTGCAACGCTTCAGAGAGCACAGCAAAATCCTTCAGTGACTCTAATAACATTTCTCTCCAAAGCTCTAGGGTATTTCCCCCCCATCCCTGTGAAGTCACGCTTCAGGTCTGCTGAAATCCTAGCAAATGCCTCCTAAAATCCCCTGGAGCCCCTGCAACAGTTTATGGAGAGTCCAGGACTGTTTGACCTTGGAGAGGGTGAGAAAGGGAGGGGAAGAAAGAGCAGTCCTAGGCTTCCCTGCCAAACTACTTGATCCATTGCTGAGCCTCTTGCAGAGACCACAACACAGCCGGAAATCAGTCCCAGACCATCAGTGGGGTATCTGGGCACAGTGCCTTCCTCTCTCCTCTGCCCCAGGTCTCCCAAGCATCTTCTGCTGTGCTGGGCAGTGCCACTGCATGAACAGTCTGGTGTTTCCCCAAAGAAGCAGCAGGGCCACAACTACCTGTGCATGGTGCCCATCCCAGCATCCTGGCCCCCTCATCCTGCCCAGAAAAGGTTTGTGAACATCTGGGTGACAGCTCCTTCCCTGCCGTGGTGCTTGGAGTGTGCAAGAGGGTTGCCCACGGTGGGAGAGCTCAGTGTTGGGCATTCCCACCATTCCTCAGGAAATAATTAAAACACTGATAACAATATTTTCATATGACAATAAGTGCTTGTTATTTCTTCTTTGTTGTAAGCAAGTCAGAGAATGCATGACAGGCTGCTGTCCTCCGTGAGGAGGGAGAGGCTGTGCTGAGCATCCAGGTTATCGCTGTCAGGGCAGACTTGGCAACAAGGCTGCTCTTGCCGGTGATCCGGTGCCGATGCTCTCAGGGAAGGTGTGTTTGCTTCTGGGGTTTCATTGTTAAAAGACCATCGATAAATTACAGGGAGTCCAGAGGAAAATTGATTAAAGAATTAAAAGATATCGTATGACCTAAAGGGGAGATTAAGGGAATTTAGTGAGGTGCTTGCTGCAGAGCGGAGCTGCGGGGAGTAGGGGGGGAACAAAATGGAAACAACCTTGCTTGCGAAGGTGGTGATTAGAGCAAGTGGAAACAGGCGCTGTGAGTAACTGAATTGGTTTGTGCCTCACGTTTTGTTTTGCAAATGCTATAGGCTCTCACACACGGTGAGAGCTTGAGCTGCTGGAGATGCCCTGTCTGCACATGCCACAAACATCCCCTGGGGTTTGCCCTCTGCTGCTTGGGGGGATTTAAGCATCAAGCCAGGATTTGAGGAAGATGAGCATCATTTTCATAAAGCAAAGGGCCTTTTCTTAGCTCCATTTCTTTACGGGTGGGCTGGATAATGGGACCTCCTTGAAGCCAGCTGAGTAAGGATGCAGCTATTACTTCCAAATGCAGTGTAGTCTGGAGCTGTGTGACTTACATCATCCCAAGTACCCCAGTGCCTTAAGAAAAGAATGAGGCCAGGGTCTGATTCAGACCTGAGGATAAAAATACAGACATTAGTAAAGAGAGCAGTGGTACTGGGCAGTTCTGTTAGCTGAGCTGAGCAGTGCTGTTAGCTGAGCTGGTATGGCAGCCCAATGCCTCCAGAAATGTCACACTCCTCTGGTTTTCATCTGCTTGAAGGACACATTTTGGGTGAGCTGCAGAGACTGATGCTCTTCCTGCCTCCATCCCAAAGTACCAACAGCACAGGAGAGGGTTGCGGCTTGAGCTAGGACACCCCTACTCAGTATTTTCTGACTGGTATTTTCTCAAAGCCAGAGAGTGAGTAGCTAAGGACTGGTGCGGAGACCTCATTTCCTATGATAAATTTGGCATCTTCCCAAATGTCTGTCACTATCTAATGGGCTATCATCATCCCTGAGCAGCCAGAATAGCACCACAAACCGGAGCCACCCCCTGTGGTGTCCATCTCAGCTCCATCCCCACTATGGCCCAGTGCTGTGATTTTTCCAGGGTGTATTATGCAGAAGCACATGTGGGGTGGGCCAGGTGGCTTCTATGGATATACCAAAGGAGGCTGGCTGCTGCTGGGAGGACTCACACATGTTTGGGGTGGGAACAGCATGGGGAGAAGCTCCTTCTGTGTCAGTTCTCTACACCCAACTCCAGCATTTCCTTTGGCTCCAGCCCAGCTGTTTTTGCGAGGTGCCTGCAGTTGGTTTCCCAGCAGGACTGCGACAGTAACATGGAACTGGGCAAAGCCACCAGCATTACGGGGGACAGGGCTCTCATATACTCACAGCATGGCCCCTGGGGCTGAGGGACAGGCACAGGATGCAGATCAGCCCCAGGAGCAGAGTTGCATCTCACCAGGAGATCAAGTGGGGCAGAAGGGCAGCCCCAAGGATGTGAGTTGCTGACCAGGGGATGCTGAGCCTGCATGAGCAAACCCAAATGCAACCAGGATGGCCAAACACAGGATGAGCAAATGGCTGCTCTGCCTGTGCAGTGTGTGGTACAGATGCCCACTATTAAGTCCCCTGTCCTGACTGAATCTGAGGTAAAGCGTCAGTACAGGCTCAAGGACACCATGAGGTCTGCCTTGTGAGGGGGTAGAAGAACAGACTGCAACATACTCCCCAGCAGAACATGTGGGTGAAAGGAGAGGGTGGTTTTCAATAAATGCTGAAGGGAAGGAACTTTTCATGCAAAAGCCAGTGCTAGTGCGAGAAGAAAGTGGGTAGGGGATATGTCTGCTTACTAACCACTCCCATCAGCTCCTCCTGCCCAGACAGGAGAAGCCCAGAAATATCCTTCTCTCCTGCAGAGAGTCAGAAATCTCTTACTTCTTCCTCTCCATTCCCCGTGGGGAGAGAGGCCTCTCTGTCAGCAGGTACCTCCCTCACTGGGGAAGAGGAGAGCAGAGAAGGGGATGTATCCAGACTGCATGTCAAGACGGATGAAGAGAGAAGGAGGCATTTTTGGAGAGCCACTGCCTGTTAGAGGCAGCCCACTCTCCCCCGCTGGTTGATTGGTGGTAATATTTGTGGCTAGCTCGTTGCTCAGTGCATGACAAAGTGCTCATAGCTTCCCTCCAGAGGCTCCTCCTGGATAAATATACAACTTCCAGGAGTTCTGGTGGGACAGCTTTGCCAAGGATACATAGCTGTTGATGGTCCCAGTTGTGTCTGATCACACCTGGTATTTTCCCTGTCTTCTCCATCTGGAGAGAAGATGGATTGCTTTCTTGCAGCCATTAAATAAGGTGATGGAGGGGGCAGGGGCATTGCATGGTGTAGGTTGTGCAGGGAATTTCTGCCTGCAGCTGGGAAAAGAGGGAGAAGGAGGTTCTGAGTTCTCTTCTGCACACAGTGCAAGGCAGGGCACTCTTGGGGTCCTCAATACCTGAAGAACCCTTGAGAGCACCCTACATTCCTCCTGCACAACCAAAACAAGGAAGGCACAGCCCTCCCTCTCAGCAGACAGGGATGTTTCCTCTCCATGGCTTTTCCAGCTGAGCTCCTGGAGGAGATTGTCAGGAGACTGCAGGCTGCTCTGGTCAAGCCTTTTTTGAAGGAGAACCAAGGGAGGCAGCTACTTCTCCCTGGAGACCAGGGCTGTGATGTGCTCCCACATGCACCAACCACAAGCTCCTCGGGGTGTGGAGCAGTTGCTGGGGGACCCATGTGTTAGAAAGAACATTTTCCCCCTGGATTGCCTTGGCACGGTGCACCCAGCCCCATGTCGAGGAGAATAGTCCCCTGTAAGGAGAAATTTTTTTGGCAGGGACTGGAAAATCCCACATAATTCATGCCCTTCATCCTTCCCAGCTATTTCACAAGAGACAGGCCCAGCATTTGGATGGGAGCTGCAAGGGCATGAAGCTCTCCTCTCCAAATCCCAGCTGTGGAAAGCCCTGTGAATGTGCAAAAACTGAGAGCACATCAGCCCCCTGCTCCCCCTTCCCTACCGTCTGCCCATGGCAGCCTGGCATTCTGGGATGCTCCAGCCCTGAGCTGTGGGCAGGAATATGGTCTCCATCCTCAGAGCCTCCTAAGGCCCCGTTTGCCGGCACTTTTCCCTCGGTTGCTGCACACTCCCTCACCCCAGACCGCTCTCCAGGTCTCCAGGAGCTGGACGGGGGCCCGGCACAGTCAATCCCAGAGCAGCCGGTAACGAGGTTTGGTCATTACTGCCCGGGGCTATGTGCGAACCGGTGACCTGGCTCTGAAATGGTTTATGTTACATGCAAATCCCCTCGCAGAGGTGTTGGGGGAGGAAAGCCGGCCTCGCCGTGAACTCCCTGGGCTGAAGAGGAAACCCCAGCGCTGCAGAGAACTTCCCGTGCCCGGCGCGCTGCTGTGCTGCCGCATCCCGCCTTGCCGGGGTACCCATCCCAGGGGTACCACACCGAGCACCGCGGCCCCGGCCCCGCTCCAGGACTGGCGGTGCTACTGTTATACACAAAACAATAATCAGCTGCCGTAACGAGGATGCAGAGTAGCTGAGCTGGCTTCCCTGCTGTTGTGCCGGCTCCAAGTGGAAACAGCTGCATTTGGTTTGGTTAAATGTTTTATTTACTCACAATTATCCCAGATAACAGGTTTTTCATTCGTTTGTTCAATATTTAATATTGTTTCAGAGCAAAGCTGCTCTTTGGTTTCTGGTGGAGGATCGGAGGGTCAGAAGGGACTTTCTGCTGTGGTGTGGGGTGAAGTGAAGGGTGGTGTCATCCAGCATCCCTGCTGCGCATCATTCCCTAAGGCACCCAGCCTAGAATGCTGCCCCACGGGAATAAAGTCACCTCCAGGAGCACAGCTGGGCTTGGGGTGCTGATGTGCTCAGCAGGATGGGCATTTCCCTGGGACAGCAATGCTGCCAAACGCCAGCGCTGCTGGAGGGAGTGGGAACAAGAAGGTCTGTGCATTTCAGGATGCCAGATGGCTTCTCCTGCCTAAATAACCTTCCTGTAGCATCCTGCACCTTGGGGAGCACCTCCAGCAAAGGCTGCCAATCCAGACAGCCAGCCTGCCTCATGCCAGGGTTGCCAGAGCCCCTCTGCTCTTGCTCTTTCCTCTCACAGATCAAGGCCGTGAGGTTTGCTTGATAATTTTCTGGAGGCTGAAGAATGATCAGGTTTCAGGAGCAGCTCTGCTATGCTGGAAAAAAGCACTGCCTCATGCAGTGCAAGATGGAGCAAACTCCAGGGAGCCTGTGATCACACTGGGAGCTTGCCCTGCCACTTTGGCTGAAGGTGGGATGCTGGGCTTTCTCTTCTCTTCTCTATGAGTAATGCCTTGCCCAAAAATTTACAGCATTGCCTCTTGCCATGCTCACTGAATTTTCTGCAAGGGAAATGAGAAAATCCATAGCTTGGTTTATGAGCCCCAATCAGTGTAAAACAGGGCCTTTTAGAAATTTATCTGTTGCTGAGTCCACCTTTTTCTCCAGCACCTTCTTGGGGAATAAATTCTTTCTCTTTGAGGCTGGGGAGATGGCTCTTAGGTGGCAGCAGGGTCAGGGGACTTTGGTTACAGCTGCAGGTGTCCCTGGCCCATTTTGGGAGCTACCGGGGAGGTGCTGCAGTGTTGGGTATGAGGACTGGGCTAGGTGCTGGCTGAATGTGGGCAACTCTGGTGTTCAGCTGGTATACTCATGCTCCAGAGGGATATATCTTCAGTGTCTAATTTCAAGGAAAAGGAATGTTCTCCTGAAAATGTCCACTTGATAAGCTTAGGGTGGCTTAGACTGAAAGGGAGAGACATAAAACCTGTCTCCACCACTCGCCCAGGTCATTCAGGAGGTCAGTAAGGAACAAACCCATCACACCCTGGGCCCCTGCACCCCTGAGTTCTCTTAATTCTCTCTCAAATGAATTTTGCTGAATTAATTAAAGAACAAACAAACAAACCAACAGCAAAACAAAACAAAAAAAACCCAGCAAATCAAAAACAAACCCTTCCTTTGTCCTTCTTGACAAGTGGTGGTTAGGAGCATGATGTTCCCAGAACACAGGGAGCATCACCTGCCTATGTACCCCCACACTGCTGTCCTCTGCACCCCTTCTCATCCTCACACTTATCCAAGAACTGATGGTCAAGGGGAATCGGAGCAAATTCAAAGCGTCACCTCCCTGCCTTTCTCCAGCAACAAAACACAGTTGTACCCAAACATTTGGGTCTATGGAAGGGACCGTCCCCAGCCACAGCCACGCTGCACTCCAGCACAGGTGGCACATAGCAGACGGGTGCTCCCCTGATCCACCTGGCAGCAGAAATATGATTTATTCATCATTGTTTTCTTTGTTGTTTCCTCCCAGCCTCTCATACACAAACAGGCTTTTAGAAAAGCAGCGTTGGATAAATAATACATCGTGCTGGCAGCCAGCATGTGCATGACAAAAGCATCTGTGTAGAAGCGTGTGTGGACGTGCGGGGTCTGCTGTTCTTGTGCCCACGTGCTCAGTGCTGGCATCTTCTGCCCAGGTGGATTCCTGTTGTGCTGTCCAAGCCTCTGCAGCTTTGCTTTTGGTCACTTGGGTGGTTTTTTAAAGTATTGGTACATACCCACCACCTGTGGTGTGAAAAAAATCGTTGGGTGATGATCTGGTCCTGCCGCGTGCACTGGGGTGCAAACAGCAGGAGTTTGGCTGCACAACAGCATTGTTTGTGGTGTTGTCCCCCCATATGGGGCAGCAGGGGGGTCCTGCCCATGTGCAGGCAGGCTGTCACAGCTGTACCTCTAGCACAAGCACATGCTGCTGTCATGGACCCTGGAGTCTTTGCTGGCCCAAGACTGAGATGATGAGTTATGCAGGTGACCCCAAAAGCACACTACGGGCTCATTATCCCCCATCAGCCCAATGCCTGAATGTGCCCCGAGTGCACCAGAAAAAATACCTCCTACAGAAGTGTTTGAGAGGCCTCTTAAAACTTTTATTGGCGCTATTTTTTGTATCCCTCCACCTGTGGAGCAAGGCATCTTTAGTACGTTCAGCCCTCAGCAGGAGAGGAAAATTATAACTGATCCATTTCAGAAACCTCTAAAAGTGACCTAAAATAACTTTTCTATATATAAAAGTGTCATGATTTTAATGTCCATTATCTCATGACCTAGCAGAGCTAGGAAAAGCTCTTGTAGATCATTTTTAGTGGTTTCCAGAATGGATTGGTCACACTTTTCCCCTGCACAGTGGGACTGAGGGTACAAGGACGACTGGGCTTTAGAGATGAGGAGGGGAACAAAAATCTGTGTCTGTGCTGGTGTATCCAGAGCTGTTTCATCCTCAAGGACTACTCGTGGGGCTGTCCCCAGCTGAGCAGAAGTGCTGGAGCTGGCCAAGTGACAGCTATTTCCAACAAGATGGAGAGACAGAGTTAAATGAATGCAAAGCATGGTGGGAAAGCCAGCTCCTTCCCTGCCACTGGTCTTTTCAGGGATCTGCAGAGATGATGACCCTGGCACCAGCTTTCACTGCTGGCAGCCCCAGATTTTGCTGGAGCATCTCATGGCTTGCGAGCCATGGGCCCAGGTGGGATGTGCTCAGCTCTGAGCTCAGCTCTGAGCCTTTCTTCCCCTCACCCAGAGCTTTTGCAGCGAGGCTGGTTGCAGCCCAAGCCTCTGGGAATCTGCCAGAGCCAGGCATTAAACATGCTGGGTTTTCAGAGAGGACATCAGCAGAGCACATGGGAGAAGTGGCTCCCTGCCATGCGAGAGGTTAATAGACAGATTAGAGAGGGCAGGCGCTGTTTGTGGCGAAAGGAAAAGAGCTCTGCCTTTACAGAGTTCAGCAGCTCCATGAAGCGACAGGGATGTAAATATTTGCCAGAATTAGGGAGGCTGTGTGCAGGAGCCCAGGGAGAAGTGCCCAAGTAGCTCAACATGTTGTTTGGGCTGTTTTTGATGTGGGGCGGGTGCTGAGAGCTGGATGTCATCTGAGGGAGGATGGAGAAGGTTGGAGCAGGACACCCCACACCCAGAAGCACTGCCCAAAACCTCAGGGCAGAAAAAGCCTTTAATGCTGCTCCCTGATGGCTTTGTTTTCCTCCACTGCCTTTCTTGCTCTCTCTGTCGGCCTGATGGGCTGGCCCACCTCCAAAGACAGCATTACAGAGTGCCGGATCGATTGGAGCCTGCAATTTTATTTGCTGTCTTTAAGAGCCTTTGATGGGCAGCATGAGCTGTGCCAGCGAGTGCCTTTCCTGGGAGAGAAGGGGAGAGGACCGAGGTTGCAGGCTACCATGTTCCATAGGGAGATGAGGACCCTGCCACCAGCTTGGAGAAGACACCATGGTTGGGTGGGCAAAGAGAGGCCTCCTGATGCAGCAAGGCAGCTGAGAAGGGGTTTGTAGCCCTCTCCTTTGGTGCCTGGCAGTGGTGGCCGTGATCACCCGTGTGCTGCCATGGTCACAGCCCCACGTGGCACACTGTCCTGGCCCCACATTCTGCCACAGGGTGAACTTTCTGCCCATCAAGGTGGAAAGTGGGGTAGCTGCCTGACAACTCCTTCCCAGGACGCTTATGGCTCTGGCACTGACGGCTCTCTGAAGGGATGGAGGTTGCAGGAGTGTCGCTGTGGGACAGCTTGTGTTTGCCCGGAAATAGAGGGCAGAGGCTGGGGTGAGACAGGCTTCATACAGCAGCATCCCTTCGGAGGATCATTTTGTCCCCCTTCCCCAGTCTCTCCTTCCACCTCTGGCTTGCTGAAAGACACCAGAGGGTGAGAGGTGGAGCGTGCTGGACACAAAGGGTTGGGGTTGGAGTTGGGGCCCAGCCTTGAAGCAGAGGAACGGATTTTCACGGCATTCAGTGCTGTGGAAATGGGGCATCTTCAAAGGCTGCTGCAGAGTGGGGATGGAAGCGGGAGACAGTATGGGCAGCCCTCCCTCCTTCTCCCAGCAAAATGAACCTGGAGGAGTGAGCCCGCCCCAGCCTCCTCAGAGGAGGAATTAGCAGACATCACAAAGAGCCAGATCCGGCGCGATACTGGAGACAATGGAGATAAATTATCCTCAGACGGACTAATCGTGGCGCATAGCAGTGCAGCTTCTGGGGCCGTGCAGGTGGGGGGGGGAGGCCTGCAGGACTTCAGGAACGCTCGAAAAAACCCCGCCTGCTTCTGCCCGGCTTCCCAGTTCCGAGCGGGACAGCTGAGCACGAGCAGCAAAGTGGGCGAGCCACCTACGGTGGCATCCCCAGTGTTCCCAGCATCCCCAAGCAGTTTTTCCAGCCCCATCCCGGTTTGCCGGGTGCCGAGCAGGTGCTGTTAGCCCACAGTGCCACCACGCGGTCACCCGGCACCCAGAGGCTGTCCCCAAGCCCCCTGCACCCCTTCAGCCCCTCCGGGACACCTCCCGACCCCCCACTGCACCCCGCAAAGGGCAATGCTGCGTTTGCTCCTGCCTCGCCCAGGGGAGGCAGGGAAGGGGTTAAAGAGCCTGCGGGGAGGAGGACGAGGATGGAGCTGTAGCAGGGACCAGTCCCTTGTCTCTGGCTTTGCGATCAGCCACTCTGTTTTGATGTGGAGGGCCTGCTTGAATAATTTAACCGGGAGGCTCATTAACCAGGCTCTGGCCTTCGTCTGTCGGCTGAAGGCTGAAACAGCCATTAGAAGGAACACTCGGAGCGAAGCCGCACAGCCTTCCCTCCCGCCGGCCCCTCTGTTCCCTCTCCCTCTGCTCCTTTCTCCCTGCTTCCAGGCTGTGCTGCACTCGGCTCCCTTATCAACTGAGGGTGCGCAAACCCTGTGCCTCAGTTTCCCCTCTGTAGTAGACTCTATAGACTCTGTAGGCTCCAGTCGCAGCTGTAGCTCATTGCATCCCCTCAGATGTGCCCCCGAGTGTGTCGTGCCAGTGACACCTGGGCTGTGGGGCTGAAGAGATGCTGAGGCTCCCAGGTCTGCTCAGTTTGTTTCAAACCCCCTGCCTGGAGAGAAGAGCTTATCCTGGGATATTCCCAGTGGATGGATGGGGATGAGGATTAACAAAGGAAAGGAAAGAGGGAACACCACAGGTTCACACGGCATTTCCAAGGGGAATCCTGGTGCACATCCAGCCCAGAGAGTGTATTTTATGGCAAGGCACTGTGCCAGGGTGCTGCTCTTAGCAATCAATGCAAGTTCCTGGGTACAAAGAAGAGTTGACTTCGGTGTCAGATCAGGTAAGAATTTTACCAACAAGGGCAAAATTTATCAGCTAAAAGGTATCACATCTCATTCTTCGCATGCACTGTCCCTCAGCCTTTTGCAGAGTTTTCCTGCAGCTCTGGCTATGCTCCTGCAAAGAGCAGAGTGCACTGCATATACGTCCAGGAAAGCCAAGTGCAGTGTGAACACTTCACTGGGTTAAAAATCCTCTTCTGCCTCTAACCTCTAGGATCAGCGGACGAGGCCAGAGGAAGGCTGCTCCTGCTGGATGCTCTCGTCCTGTCTCCTGTTGCCTCTATGTCTCTTTGGAGGCGAGGCCCTGGGATGGGATGTTCTGCCCCGTGCCAAAAGTGTTAACACTGTTAGTCCTCCTGCAGAGCTGGATTTTCTCAGCTGGTTTCAAGTTGTTTCTCCCCATCTTGCCAGTGGTCCTTCTTCCTCCCTTTGGTGACCTCTGATCATTTGGAGGATCATCCCTCAGTAAGTTTATCACCCCCCAGGGATGTGGCAGAGAAAGCTGTGAGAGGAGTAGATTAATGGGGTCAAGAGAGAAACACCTCCTCCTCATCACCAACATCTCTGTCACAGCCTTGAAGACAATTTTCCCTGGTACCTGCAAACGTTCTCCATCACTCCATCCCTCATTAGAGGCAGTGAGCTGCCTGAGGAGAAGGTGAGCTTTGCTCAGCCCAACCCAAAGCAAGGTGTCATGGAGGACCTCAGCAGAAGACATGGGACAAACACCCCCCAGATACTTCCAGCAGTATAAACACAGGCCAGGCTCCCCTTGCAAACTCTCCCCTCCCAAGCAGGCAGCAGCTGGGAGTGGAGGTCGTCCCCTTGCTCAGAACGTGGCGATGACCCCAGCTCAGCAGGTAGTTACTCTTTCTCTTTCCCTGGCAGCCCCGCCGAAGGAGCCAGTGCTGATGTGCCGATCCAACAACTACCCAAAGGGTTTCTACTGCAGCTGGCACCTGCCCACTCCTACCTACATCCCCAACACATTCAACATCTCTGTCATGTAAGTCTCTGGGAAGAAAGGGTGCAATGGGGTGAGTTTCAGTCCCTGCAGCCTGCAGCAGGTCTCAAGTAGAGCCACGAAGTCTTGGGGCAGTGGGTCCGACCTGTGCTGGGCATATGGTATAGGTGTCCCAAAAATGATGGGCCTGGGGGAGGATGTTCCAGGGACACACAAACTGGAAGTTTCAATTTCCCTAGAGGGGACCAGGAAGATCCCCATCTCCCATGTGTCCTTTCCTTGCTTCCCAAGACCATCCTCTCTGCACCAGTTGTCTGTAGTAGATGTTGTGCCCACTGTTTTTTGGCACATTTGGCGCATCCATGCTCTTTTCTGCAGTAAGCTGGTTGTGGTTGGGCAGCAGCAGTGTCTCTCACCTAGAACTGGCCATGGCATGGCATCATTCCCTACCCTGAGCCCAAGTCTTGGCACAGCCTTTATATGGGCTGGTGCCATGCCTTACCTTCTGGGGCTTGTGTCACCATCAGAAAGGAGACCTTGTTTCTCTCGTGGGAGGGGCAGACACAAACCCAACCCCAGCAGGGTCCCGTTCTTTCCTTGGGGTCGGCATGAGGACATTCACTGAAGCCTCTGTGCAGGGTTGGGATAAAACCTCATACACAGGAGCCCACACAATTCCCTGTCAGGAGAAAGCAGCCCTTTGGCCGCAGCAGGGGCTGGTGCATGGGGACCATTGACGTAGCGGGGATAGAGCTGCACAGTCTGCCTCCTTCCTCCAGCAGCTTGGGTGCATCCACAGGTAACAGCTCTTCTCACCTCTGCTTTCCAGACACGGCACGAAAGACATGGTCTGTGAGAAAGATGCCGTTCCCAAAAACAGGTGTCACATCAGATACCTCCAGCTCTTCTCGACAGTGAAGTACAAGGTGACTCTGACAGTCACGAATGCTCTGGGCAAAAACTTCACCACTCTCACCTTTGACGAGTTCGCCATAGGTAACTTCCACGGCAGCAACTGGCCTCTCCAGGGCGGTGTTGGGGTTGGCTTGCTCTGCAAACAGTGTTGTCCATTGGAGAGATGGGGCTGGGAAGCGACTGGCTCTCCAAGTGGAGATTCTGCCTATCTGTGGAGACGGGGTCTAAGCATCCTCCCTGTGTCCCTCTCATTCTCATCGCCTTGGTGGCGCCTGAGCATCCTGGGGGAGCCAGGCAGGATGCCCACAGGCAGCCTCCATGCTGGTCACATCAGTGGCCTGGGGCCATGCGTGGTCCAACCCCCAGTGGTCCAGATTGCCCATGGTTGCTGAGTTCCTTCCTGTTTGGGATGCTGGGGAAGCAGCTGCCATGTGTCAGGGCAGAGAGCTGTGAAAATTGTGTGGTCCAAATGGCGTTGCCATTCTTACCCCTCAGAGTGTCCCTAAAGAGAGAGAGGTTTGGTATTTGTGCTGGAAGCAGAGCCATGGGAATTAGGATTGGAAGAGAAATTAAAATGTCCCATTACCTTCCCTTCATCGTTAGTTAGGATCAAGCTCTCCTATTGTCAAGTTCCCCCAGCCCTTACCTAATATGCTCCTAAAAACCCTATTCCTCCTTCTGCACCCCTTCACTGCCCCATCAGGACAGCAGAGGCTGTGCCACATAGGGCAGGGAGCAGCAGGCCCTGTGGCCTGGGGTGTCCGTGTCTCAGGCTGTGCCACAGGGATGCTTCCCAACCATGTCCAGACTCACGGCCGAGATGTTCCTCTGACTGTGAAGGGCGGGCATGAACCAAGAAGTCCAGTGCCAAACACAGCAAAGCAGGGAACTTCTGCCATCATCCAAAGCCGGATTACAGCTGGTGCTGTGACATCCTCAAAGAACAGGAAAAATAGGAGAGAATGGAGTTCAGGAATACGCTGAAAAACAATTTGCTGGCTGCATGTGGCAAGTACTGAACCAGAAAAACAAATAAGTGAATCACTGAAGTGCAGCCAGTGGTTGGGCTTTGCCTCCAATGTGCTACGCATCCCAGCATGGAGAAGCTGGAAGTGCTGGAGTGCAATAAGAGGAGCTCCACTGCCATACCAGATTTTCCCTTTGTACTCCAAATCCTGGAAAATATCGAACAAAGCACCAGCTCTGAACAGAGCAGGGAAACAATTTTGGAGCAGGGACTGTCCTGCCGTGTGTCTGCAGCCATGGTCCATACCTGAAGCTTGTGTTCATCAGTGCATCAGGAATGCTGATAACAAGGCAGGGAGCTTAGCAGGGAAGTGGTGGAATTTCAGTCACTCGGGTGCCTTTAAATGGAAATTGTGTTTGTGGAAGATACACTCCTTAAAAATGAAGGTAACCTCCAGCCTGCGTGTCCCAGGACAGCAATTAAGCTACATTTTCCAAGTTCCTTGCATTCCCTCCTGCAGGAGTTCAGGGCACCCTTTTGTAACATCTGTATCCCACCCATGCCCTGCCTGGCTTCCCAAACATCTGGTCCTCCATCCAGCACTCAAGGGCAGCTCCCCTGGGGAAGCACACCCAGCTGCAAGCCTCGGGCATCCCAACACCAGCACAAAGCTGGATCCAGCCCCACAGTTTGAACTTGGCCCAGGTCAGAGGAGTGGTGAGCAGAGGCCAGCGCTGCCCCAGGCCAGCCCGTAGCAAGGGTGCTGCCTCTTACATGAGTGCCTGGAAGGGTGCAGAGGGCCTGGACACGTGTCAGCAGTTGCCGTGAGAGGTCAGACCACCCAGCATCACCTGGCTCCAGGGTGGCACCTGGGGAAGGGGTGATGGGCTGATGCCAATAGGAAGGGCCATGTCCTGCACCAGCCCACTTCCATAACCACTTCAGTGTCCAGTGGCCTTAAAATCTCCATATTCTCTATGACTGTGAAATTCTCCTCCTCAGGACTTGGCATGGGTGCCATGCACCAGTGGCACAGGCAGGGTGGTGACAGCGTGCTGAAGCAGGCAGTCACAGGCTTAGCAGATCATTAGAGCCTCTGCTGCTGCTGAACAACAGCCACCTACCCCGAGTGGAGCTTCTTCTCGTGCCATCCTGGTGTTAAAACAAGTGCCCTGCATTGCTGCATTTTGCCACGCGGTTTTGCCCCAGGTTGCCCGCGGTCCCCGTGGAAGCTTCAGTGTCTCTTCCAGCTGTCTTCTCTGCAGCTGCAATCCAGGACTGTGTCCCAGCATGGGGGGCGCTGGAGGTGTGGATCTAGCATCCAGTAGGTTCTCTGGGGATCTCAGCTGGCCCGATGATCTCTCATCTTGGAGGTTTTGCTGGGTTTTCCTTTGCTAGATGGAGGGTGGAAACTTTTGGCTCGGGGAAAAGCTGCCGCTTCAGCTCGTTGGAAAAATGCTGAGTGGGAACATCGCAATATCTGCACACATCCTGCTACAATGAAGAGACAGTGTCAGCCAGGACCTGTGTGATGCTTCTCCTGGAATCCCTGGGCCATGGTTGTCAGAGCCTGCCTTGTGTGTTTTCCCCTTAGCCTAGAGAAAAACATGATACATTCTGCATGGAGGTTAAAGTGCAGCCATGTAGCCCTGATCTCCTGCCCTGCTGAGGACAGAGTAACCCAGAGCCAAGGACAGAGCAGTGCAGGGCAAGGAATCTCTCCCTCCCAGCACCATCTGAGCCAGGAGAAGACCCTCAGCTGGGTCAGACCACCCACCCAGCCTGGGCAAGCACAAAAAGCCTGCCTGGAAAGGAGTGATCTCCTTTGGTTTTGCTTTTTCACTCCTTTCTCTGTCCCTGGAGCCCCCAGCAGAAAATCCCTTCCCCAGCCGCTCTGAAGATGGTCTCTAATTGAGTGGAAAATGACTGGTACTTTCTTTTGCTGTCCTGAGCACATGCCTTGCTGGCAGTCGTGCCGTGCTGGTTATTAGCAGCCACTGCGAAGGGTCACTCTGCATTGTCATTTTCAATGATAACTGGAAAAGCTTTTCCGGCCCTCTGGCCCCCATCTCCCACTGGTAGCAGATCCGGACTGCCTTCCTCCTCATTTTGCTCCTGGAAATTGTTTCCATAATTACATCTTCTGCAAAAGTATTGATATTAATAAAGGTGAGGGGGAGGAGGTCCTGCAGAGCCCTACGGACATCAGGGCTCCAGCCCCAGGGAGGAGGTGGAAAAGGGACTGTAAGGGAGAGGACCTGGAGGCAGAGGATGATGCCAGGGAGGAGTGAGGTGGTGTGTCAGGAGCTGCCACCTCCTTCATAATGGCTGGCACAGAATGGGAACACTTTTGGCCCACCAGGACACAACACCACCTTCCTCACTTGTGTTTCAGCCCAAGAGCTGCTTTTTGCACCCCCAGGAAAGCTGGGACACCACCACCCCACAGGAACACTGGCATCCTGCCTCAGCACCTTTCTGCTCATATGATCCTGGGGGAAAACATGAGAAGACACACAGCAGTGAAAGGAGGAAGGCAGCCTTGGATGGGGCCTTGCAGGTGTGGATGCCTTTCCCAAATCTGCTGCCCAGCCCTTGTGTGACCTTGGGAAGGTCATCTGATCCTTCCAACTCCAGCTCTGGGGCGATGAAGATGCAGAGCATCTCAGAGAAGCTGCGTGATGCCCATGTCTGTATGAAATTCGGAGTCTTTGAACACAGGTATACAGTTGCCTAAGCGGAAGGTCAGTTCAATTCATACTACTTAGGGAGGCAGAATTAAATTACCTGGACTGACATTTGGCTAAGACATGGAGTTTAATATCCCTCTGCTCATGGAAAATGCCAGGGGATATTTAATGGCCGCAAGGGATCCATTTTAGTGCTTGCTGGAGAGACGGGATGGGCGACGGGCCTCTCCATGCCACAGGGTCCCAGCTGCCTTTCTGAACTGCCAGATTCATTTTGAGACATGTCTGACAACAGCCAGGGGCGATGGATAGCTAAAGACTCACAGTTAAGCATGAGCGTGCAGCGCCTTAAGGAGAAGCTGCTCTCTGATGCTCTTCTTGCACTCCAAGCCCTTGCTTAGACACAGGAGCCAAAAACCAAGTGGGAAGAGCTGTGAGTAGCCTCCTGGCCAAGTCCCCTTCCCAGGAATGTCTGATGATGCTCCCTCAGCTCTGCAGGATAATATTACATCTGGTTTTATAGCCGCTTAACCAGTACTCAGCCTAATGCCCATCATCCATTATTATTATTACTATTACTGCTTTTATTATGTTACTGCCTGCAGGCCCTCGGTGAGGACAGGGCTCTATTATGCTGGCTGATGTACAGCCAGACAGCCCCTGCCTCACCATGTGCAGGCTGAATGGAGGCAGACAAAGGCTGGGGAAGGAGGAGCACTCATCCCTGTCTGCAGGACATAAAGGACTCCTTCAAGGTCATACAGAAACTGGGGAGCTGGACTCAGCCCACTCCCCTCACTCCTCAGCTGGCCCCTGTGGGACTAGCCCAGGTGTTTCCCGTGATGAGCACAGCAAGATGAGGTCTGTCCTAAGAGACATAGGTTTATCCTCTCTGGACTGGCTGCTGGATGTATGGTCCCCTCTTGTGGCTCTTGTGTCCCCACTGCCATGGAAGGACATGGCAGGTACAGTTTTGGCTTTGTGGTTTTGGAGAGGTTGGCCCTGCTGTGCTCTCTGGCCTGGGCAGGAGTCCTGTGGGTGGAGGCACACATGAGGAGGTGCCAGGGACTCCTGGTTTTCCTGTTAACCTGCAGTGCTGTTTGAAGGCTCGTAGAAGCCAGGAACACACACATGAAGCCAGGGCAGCCTTCCTCCGTGCATCAGCAACAATGTCCAGCTCGCAGGAGAGGGGCTAGGGGTCACATCCCTGCAAAATGGGCAGGTGACTCCCACCTCAGCATCAGGGCACTTTTTCTTCTGACTTCCTGTAGCAGTCACAGTAGTTTTTCTCATTGCTGCCCAAACACACTTGCCATGCCCAACTGAATTCAATCATCCCTTCAGGCTGGCGTACTAAAACCCAGGGCCAGGCCCCCTGTGTTACCCCAGGGAGTATCCGTTGCATCCATCCCTAGCCCAGCACTTTCCTTCCCACTTCCTCGCTGCAGAGCTGCAGCTCACAGTCATCTGCATTCGTTCAGCCAAACAGACTTTTGTTTTGCAAACCCAGCCTGCTGAGCCAATGCTGGATTTATACTTCTCCGTATGCGTTTGGACTCCAAGTCCCTGTCGATGGAAGCTGATGTCCAGCCCCAGCCCTGGGATTCAAAGTGAGTGGAGGAATTGCAGAGCCATCTGGAGCAGCTCAGTGCAGCACAGCCCCACCAAAGTGTTCCTGCTGATGAGGATAAAGCTGCAAATGGAAAACTGTGCCCCATCCTGCCACAGAAGGGAGTCTGTGGGAGCTAAGAGGTGGCACTAGGCACCCGTGGTCAGGCTCACCAGCTAACCAGCCACCCCCAGAGCCTCTGGGAGCATCCTCTGAGCATGAAGTGACATGGGGAAGGAGGAAGCTGTCCAGCCCTCTTTGCACCCGCTGTGACAGAGGGAAGGTGGTGAAAGCCAGGATGGTGGTGAAGATGATGGTGATAAAGACCTGAAGCAGGGTGTGTGCCAGGGTGCTGAGCAAGAGGAGGCTGGGGAGAGAGAGGTAGTGGTGGGCTGTGTCTCGGGGGAAACACATCCCACCAAGGTAGTCAGGCTGTGCCTTCATTTCAGCACTCTCTCTGCCTCACCTGCGGACAAGAAAGCGTGTTCTCAAAGCGTCACAGGCTGGTTTCTCCTGAGAGGAGCAAGCAGTGGTGCTGCAGGGACAGTTGCTGCGATGCCACCATCATTCTGGAGCAGGGGTGGCAGTGACCAGCTCACATGCGGCTCCACTTGCAGCAGACTGGCCACACATCAGCACCTGATCCCGAGTGAGGGAAGGATGCCCTTCACGCACAGGGCAGGGCTGCAGGCAGGCAGGCTAGTGAGGGAGCAGCTCACTCACCACCTCCTTCCTCTCTCAGGGTAAGCAAAGCCCCTGTGAGGACATCACTTCCCACCCACAGCAGGTGAACCCTGGAGTCAGCATGGAGAAGACCTCTGACTGCAGGGCAGGAGCTCTGCCAGGCAGAAGGGGGCTCCCCACAGCCCCACCATCCCTCCTCCATCCTTGGGAGGAGACTTTGATGCTGACATCTTGACAGGCTTCTACTCGAGGCAGTCAGAGCCAGGGGACCATTGTTCCATCCAGAAATTTTCAGGTCAGGAGGGATCCATTTGCCTGCATGTGGACTTGGAAGGGGATTAAGGGCCTTCCCAGGACATGAGAACTCATGTGCATTGCTATTCTTAGAGTGCACAGAGAGCCCTCTTCCACCTCTGGCACAGCTGTGTGCCCAGCTCCCTGTGTCCAGCTCCTTCCTGTCCATGATTAAAGGATAAGCATGGGCATACACAAATTTTTTCTGCTTTGCTATTGCAGTTGGGAGTTTGAGCTGTCAGGATTTGATCAAACCTTTGGCAAGGAGCAAGGACTGCTCTGCAACAGGCAGTGACATTCATCACAGCCTGTCTGTGATGAGCTTCCGGCACTCTGGAAGTAGCTGCAACATCAAAGCACATTGCATAGCTCACAGCCAATTAATATTCACCTGAAATACGTGTCAGGTAGCAAGAAAATATCCCCATATCCCAAAAGCAGAGAAGGGCAGTGAGGGTGGAAGGTGACTAGGGCAATCCTTCCCCTTTAGCAAATATGATGTGCCACTGCCTTGAATCCTCAAAACCCCAGCCCTAAACCCAAGGGCCAAACTCTGCCAGATTACTGTGAGGTAAGTGGGCTTGAATGTGGGTCAGACTCACAGAAATCAGCAGCTGCAAGGGAAGTGCAGGATTTGGGCTTGGTGGGCTCCTCACCCTGATCCAGTTAGCCCCGTGTAGGAGGGATGCTCTCTGCCCTGGCCCAGTTGTTTCCATGTGTCTCCGGTGCTGTCACCGCCTTAATGGTGGTATTTTGAGCCAGGACAGCCATACCACTGACCTGGACAACAAGAGGTGATTTGCATCTAATTAGTTTGGGAAAAGGAAGCATGTTGGCTGCTCCTCTTGGAAAGCACATGGTGCAAAGCCCAGTCAGCTTTGCCAAGGGGCATAAAGGAAGGATGCCACATGCAAAGCTTTGCCAACCACCCTCTTTTCTTCTCTTCCAGTAAAGCCAGACCCCCCGGAGAGTGTGGTGGCCAAACCAGTGCCCAATAACCCTCGTAGACTGGAGGTGTCATGGCAAAATCCCTCATCCTGGCCTGACCCTGAATCTTTCCCACTGAAGTTCTTCCTGCGGTATCGGCCTCTCATCCTGGACCAGTGGCAACACGTGAGTGATGCTGCATTGCCTGGGATGGGAGGGAGACGGGCGAGCTGGTGACTGGGAACAAGCTGCATTATGAACAAGTGTTCTGGGACAAAAAAGATGTATATTTACTGCCCAGGCAACCTGGACCCTGTTCCTCTCCTTCTCTTTCTCGTTCCTTTTCTCTTCCTCTCCATCTTTCTTGTGGCTCACACTCTGCCTACAAATGGCTCTGCAGCCTCTCCCTGCTCCGCATTTTCATCCATGGCCCCTATCTACTTTCCATACATATGTTCTATATAAAACTTGCCAACGAGATGTAAAAGGCATTTAAAGTATAAATGTCACCACATTTAAATGCGCCTCTGCCACATTTAGATTTTGAACTGGAGATAAAATACCGCTCACCATAACTCAGAGCACAGTCGCAGAGCTATTGCTGCGATGTTATCGTATTTCTTACTTTTATTTCTTGTTTCTTAAAAAAAAGTAGTCAGTGAAGTCCTTGGTAGCCTGGAGGAAAGATTTCATTTGTTACTGCAGGAAGATAACAAGCAGGCTTTTTTTTTTTTTTTTTTGTACCTCTGTGTGCTGATCGTATGCTCAAGTTGTGTGGGAAAGCATTCTGTGGCTGGAGAGGAGGTGCTGCTACTGTGGCATAGCTCATCCAGCATCCCTTCTGTGCCCAAGCTGGGCCAGTTGAAAGCCAATTAGGTGCTTTTCTTAATAAAGAGTTTTCCTAAAAAAAAAAATAAAGTCAACTAAGAGGCAGCACTGGGTCCCTGGGCACCTGCATCAAAGAGCTAAGTGGGATTTTCCTTCAGCCAGCTCTTCCTGGGGAGAGAAACATGTGGGACAGGGGATGGGAGGTTTGGCTCATGGCTCTGCAAGGTGTCTTGGTGACTTTTTGTGTTTGATTGAGTTTTTTGATGAGGCAGCACTACAGGTTGTGGTTCAGATTGCAGCATTTGCTGATGGCTCTGAAAATCAGAGGGTTCTCCTGCTTGCCTCTTTGCCCTTTGCTTCCCTCCTAGGAGTGGGAGACCATCTATGGAGCATCCAGAGGGGTAAGAAAGGGAGTTTGGGTTTTGGTTTTCTCTAGGTATTTTATTTCATCTGGGGAAGAAATGCTCAAACTGCAGCAGCTCTGTAAGAAGGGGAAGATTTAATGGGAACTGCCAAACACATTATCATTTTTTTCCCAAGGTGAGCAATTGTTGTGGAAAAAGCTGATGTTTTTACCCTGCCCCAGCCTGATCCAGCCAAATACCCTGGTTTGCACCCAAAAATGGTGGGATAGCCACTGGGCTACCTCCACCTCAACACTCTCAGAGTGCCTGGTCCCTCCATCACTGGGTGTGGGGTACCATATTTGCAGGGTCAAGCCATGTCAGTTGCTTCAATGCAGAGCCCTGAGGGGATGACATGGCCTCTCCATCAGTGCTCTCAGACAGGCAGTGATGGTGGGAAATACATGGAGGTGTTAGTGACACTGGTGGCAGGGCCACACCAGTTGGAAAAGGCAGCTCTTGGGCAGTAAGAACTTAATTTATTCTATATAGAGATACCCTGAGGTGCGGAGAGAGCTCAAGGTGCCAGCTCTCCTGGTGGGTGCAAGGATGGCTTGGGAAGGGTTCACCTCCCAGCATTTCAGGAAGGTACAGCAGTCGTGGGCACTGCTTTTAATCAATATCCCCTTGCAAGAGACATGTTCCTCATCACTGACGGATGGAGAAGAGTGTTTGGGGAATAATTTGCTCAGTGAGCAAGTGCAAGCATTCAGTGAGTGAGGTGCCAGCCTTGTTTTCTGACTCCCTGCCCTTCTGGCTGGGTAATGAAAAATCTGATTTGTGGATGATTTGAGGAAAACTGCCACTATTCATCAGATGAATTATTTGCGATGCCTAATTCAATCGTTTCCCAAACACCAGAGAAAGGCAGCGCTGCAGCAGCTGGAGCTGCTCTGACCCCAGACCCCACTGGCACATTCAGCCTGCTTAGCCCAGCTGGGCACCCTCCAAATGCAGGTTTTTGTACCCAAAATTAACCCCACCAATGTCAGCATGCTGCGAGTATGCCCAAGCCTCCCTGCACTCTTTCTTTGACTTATTACTTGTCATTTTCGAGGATGTCCCTGTTCCCCCAAATCCAGACAGAAGAGGGGAGGACATGGTTTGGTAGGGCCAAGTCTAGCTCATCTATGCCTCTTGTCCTGCAGTGGTGGTGTTGGGTCACAGCTCAAAGGGACATCCTGAGAAAGGATGAGGTGGTCCCACATGCCACACTTGCATAGGAGTCTTAATTCTTGTGGAGGTGCAGGTCTCTTGTCACAAGCTGCCCCCCATCTTGACTCTTGTTGTCCCCATGGGCTGTTGGCACAGAGAAGCCCTTGCTTTTTGTGCCCACACAACCTGCATGCTGACCATGGGCAGCTTGGAGCACGGTAGGGAGAGGAGAAGTCCCTGCCAGCAGTCCGGAGGAGTTGGGTAACCTCATGTTCTGGCACATCCCTGTCGGCCCAAGGTCCACAGGCTGAGCTCTATCCCTACCTCCTCATGGCAGCCCACCTCTGCACCAGCCGTGAGTTTTAAGCCTGTACTTGGCAGCCCCATGGGAAGCCCAGCATCCCTGCAGGAGAAAACCCACAAAGGAGCACTGGAGGCTGCCCAGAGACAGAATATCCATGCAGGCCCTGCTCACACGTGGTGTTTCTTGGCAGAAGAAGCAGCTCCTCTTTCACCTCTCCACCTCCTGTTATCTTTGCAGGGTCTGATTTATGCACAGCACCTCGGCAGGCAGGACCGAATGAGCACTAATAGGATCAGATGGATGTCGAGCTGTCGAATACCATAGGGCCTGATTCAATCAGTGTCTGCTTTCTTCCAGGCTCTTTCTTTCAGGATTTTAATAATGCCAGGGCTTGGCACCAGAAGATGAAGCCATCAGTGGCGGGAGCAGTGGATCTTATCGAGACCACCACTTTGTGAGCTGGCCATGAATGCAGTTTTCCCTCCACCAGAGAAAGTCAGGTGATGGCTGGCCCAAGCATCCCACACCATGAAGCAATCTCTGGGGCTGACCCAGAAGTGGGGGAGACACCCTCATTCCCTCCCCAGGGTTTTGCAAATTGGGTTTGAGCTCCAGCGTCCCTTTCCCCTGCTCAGCAGTGCCTTTCCCCAGACCACTTAGCAGCTCTCCTGTTGCAGTTTGCTCTGGGAATTACAGTGATGTGCTCTGGGAATTATTACCATGGAGGGATGATGATGATGATGATGATGATGATGATGATGATGATGATGATGATGATGATGATGATGATGATGATGTTTCCACATGGGCATGCAGTGAAGCATGTGCTGGATCGTGCCACCTCACAGCAGCTCCCTTGAACCTGGGTACAAGCACTTCACAGCTGTTGGGGATGCAGCCGTGTCACATCATGTGGCCAAAGACTCCCCTCCACCCCACCAGCACCGAGCTCACTCTGAAACTCAAGCAACTTTAAAATCACACTCCTCCCTTTCTGGAAGAGGGGCTGGTGGTTTCTCTGCTGCCAGAAGAGAGATGGATATTTGTAGCCTAAACAGGTTTTTTATTCTCTCCTTTTGGCAAAATCTCCCCTTCTGTCTCCTAAATATAAAACATTAAATGTTTAGGGTATCCTTTATTTTTCTCCTGCTTTTAAGTTTGTAATTCAAGCCAGATTAGCGTGGTTTCCTCTTCTGTTTTATAGCCCCATCCTGGCCCCAAGCGAGCTCTCCTAATGCTCTCAGATGTTCCTCTAATGGCTTACCTAGGCTGGAACTGGATACCCTTTCCTAATGGATTGCTAATAGCCTGTTTCTGGTTTTACAGGCTCCTTCAGTTAACTCGCAACAGCAGCGATTGCTGCACTCACACATGCGATCTCCCCGAGCACATCTGCACGCTCACCCCTACATGCAGACGGGTGGCCAGACACCATCCTGAGCATCTCTGGGGAGCCCAGGGCAGGTCTTGCACCCAATTTGCTCCCCTCCCATGGCATTTTCTGGAGCAGGATCCCCCCTTTTCACAGTTTTTGGAGAGAGATCACGTGCGCTGAGCACTTGCCTGCTCGATGCACATCCCAGGAATGTGGCAAGGCTCAAGAAGGTATTTCTTACTCAGTGTCAGAGCTGGTGGCCAGACCGAGGGAGGATTTCCTCCTGTGGGTTGCCAGCAATTTGCAGATGCCGTCGTGAAGTCTAATTGAACCCACTGGCCGCGCTGACAACATGAAATGTTAACGAACCGTGAGGCAGGCTGCGCCTCAGATCTTGAGATTTGCAGTAAAAGGTCATGAGATATTTAAAGCTAATAATGTGGTTGGGTTCTCTCCTTCCTCTTCTGTGCTGGAAGCATTAGGGCCATGTTGGTGAGCATTTGCAAAGGCTGGAAGCATCCTTCTCTGGGAGTGCGAGCAGCAACGCTCCCACCATCACGGGATTTTAGGAGCTGGGGCAAAAAACAAATCCCCACGCAGACATCTGTGCCTGCTCAGATCCAGGCAAATGATTGGGGACAGGAATGGAAAGTTTTTGGGTATCGCCAAGTACTTAGTGTTGGTGCAAGGATGGCATTGTCCCCTGGACTGACCTCCCTCACCCATATCGGAAGTGGCTACCAGGGTGGGCTCGGGCTCATCTCCCAGGGCAAAGCAACATTTTTTGGTCAGAGCGGTGAATCTCACAGGCTGTCGCTGGAAGTTCCTGCCTTGGAGCAGCCTGAAATAGCCTGAAAGTGTGAGCTAATCCGCATATCCTGCCTGTGAGGGGCAAGGAGAGGGATGGAGCAAGCTGGGGAGGAAGGCAATAAGTGCCACTGCCTGCTACGGCAGCGTCCCCCGCCGGCGCGGTGGCAATGTCACATTGCAGCGGGCGAGCCTCTTTGTCCCCATTTGCATCCCCCCGTGCTTCTGCTGCTTTGCCTGCACTCCCCCTCTTTGCAAGGCAACCTTGGCAGGGAGGTCACCCTGAGCAAGCTGGGTTACAACTTCACGCCTGGTAGCTTTTATTGCAGCATTTCTCTCCCTTCCCCTCCTGGCTGCAAAGTCAGTGATTAAAAAAGAAGGGGGGAAAAATCCAAAGAATTAATAGGTGGGAGCAAAATACTGAGGCCGTAATAGTGTCACTCGCAGCTCAGCATGGGGCAGGCAGGGCTGGAGCAGAGAATGTCTCAGAGGAGGGTGGGGGTTGGGAAATGCCCAGAAATCACCTTTTCTGGGACAGAGCAGGCTCAGGACCCTTGGCTGGCATTGCCTGGGTGCTCTCAGCCCCCTTGGAAACTGCTGGTGACCTAAAAGTACTGAGCACCTGGCAGCTGTGAAGGTGCCACTGAGCAGCAGAGCACTCATGCGTGCATGTCCTCACCTCCATGCTCACACAGCTACAAGGAGGTAGGAAGGTGCTGGCAAGCCTAACTTTCCCTGCCTACATGCAGACCACACCAGGCAGGTGTCTGTGCCCTGCCATGCCCATGCACAAGCTGCTTTCACCCCCAGCCCACTGCATCAGCATGGTGAAGGCATCCGCAGGCAGCGCATGGCAGTGCCCAGTGGGTTAGAGCTGTTGCTGAGTGCCCTCAGCACCCCTGATCCCATCTTCCCCATAGCCACAAGCGAAAGTGACCTCCGACAGTTGTCACTTGGCAGGAGGGGGCCACCACATCTGGAGAAAATTTCCCATTATGGGTGTGGTTACAGCTGCTGCTTTCAAAGATGGTGTTTATTCTGAGCCAGAAAGGAATTTGTCCAGCTGCATCTGGTGTGGCACAGCCCGGACTGCAGAGCTCTGTGATAGCTCACCCTCCCAGACCCACAGCAGGGCTGGGCTCTGTGCAGCACCACAGCCTTTTCAGGAGAGCAGAGAGCACAGCTCAGACCCTGCTGGAGTGGCTCTTCCACTACCTGGCTGGCAGAGAATAAGAGGGAATCATTCACTTTTTCCAACCTTTAATTATTCCAGTGTCCAGGTAGAAAGTTTTGTCTGAGCTTGTACCAGCTGATTCTTGAGGCTCTGTGGAAGGAGGAGGTATTTGGGGGTGCCTTTGTTAGTAATCAGTGTCAGACCTATTTGCTCTCCAGGCATGGCTTTGAAAGGGAGAAAGCAAAACATTTCTTTTCCTCATGGTGACATCTTTTCTCAAGCTGCACTGGCTGTTCGCAGTGACCATCCCAAACTTCCCAGTGGTGGGGCAATTTGCTTGGGCATTACTCCTGCTTTTGGTTTATCCTGTTCCCCAGGACGGGTGGAAGCCCTGCTGGGATTCCCCTGCACTCACAGGGACTGAAGGCACCTGAAACAGCAGCTGTTTGTGTAGAGTCCCTGCAAAGCTCATTGCAGCCCAATGGCAGGATCTGGCTCTTGCTGTGGGGAAAAGTGGCTGTGAAATCAAGCCCACTGGGGTGTCCCCTCCCTATCCGAGTTCCAATTTCCTCCATCATCCAGTATAACTCGAGTAGCATCCAGAGGAGGAGGCTGCAAGAATGCCAGATGTTCGGCAGACCCAGGCTGTGCTCTTAGAAGGGGTTTCTTCTATGTGTGCTGTGGCTGGCAAAGGCTCTGTGAGCACATCAGCTTCACCCTACAGTAGCCAGGGTGCTCCTTTTATTTTGGGGAAGGCAGACTCATCTAGGCTTGATACAGCACCTGGGACAGCTGCATGGTCGCTGTCCTGTCACACACAGAGATGGTGCATCCCTGCCTTGGGACAGAGGGGTGCCGGTCCTCATCCCCATATTGCCAGTGGAGCACCCCCTTCCCACACCAGGAGCTGCACTGGAAAGCAGGAGGTGTCAAGGAATGGAAAACAGAGCCACTGTCACCACAGGGGAGCCAGAAAGCACATTTTCATGTGGGATGCAGAAAAGGAGGCTTCTGATCCCCCCTTCTCCCCCTCCACCTCCTTTCAACACACACCAGCCCCCAGCCCAGCTGCCAGGGCTGTTTTCTTCCCTGCCCCCCTGCCCTATCCCCTTCCAAAGGCCATCTGGGCTTCAGAGCTGCCTGTGCATCACCCTGCTCACACGTAATTGCTACCTGGTCACCCTGCACCAGGAGCAGAGCCTGGGTGCGAACAAAGCACGGTGACCTTTTTTACTGCCAGGGCACCCTGACAGGGTGGGCTGGGGGTCATGGGAGCAGGATGAGGAGAGCTCAGAGAGGGGAGTGGCTTCCTTAACTCCTGCTGTGCCGAGCACTGCAAGGCAGGGACACCAGTCTGCAGGCAGGGACTGGAATTAGGGCACACATGGGTGTTCTGTGTTGGGGTGTGTATGGCTGCTGTGGCCTCCAGCACATGTGCAGGGAGGACCAGCACGGACAGGGGGAAAGCCAAGTGCTGGGCAATCCTCCCCTCAGCCTGCCCTAAGTGCCTGTCCCCATCCCATCAATGTGGCGCTGGCCCATGTGCTCATCCTGGCACTTGGGACTGTGGGTGGGCACTCAGCAGCTCCATAATCTTTCCAAGCAGGAATGTGGGGGTATGTGACCATGGCAGGGAATGGGATCCCAGCCCACGCTGTCCTCAGCAAGCTGTCATCTGAATTCAAGGGCTTTTTTCATTTCTCTCTCCTCTCTCTCTCTTTTCCTTTTCTTTCTTTTTTCTTTTTTTTTTTCCACAATGCTAATAGCTCTGCATTGCACTGGCTACTGATCCCTCATTAATCTGGGCAGCACTTCACAGCCAGCCGGAGTGACTTTTGGCAGGTGCACAAAAGCAGGCAGAGACACGCAAACCCCCGCCCCAGCCAAAAAAATTAACATGCACAGCCTTCCTCCAACTTTTGTCTCTGTGTGGCGAGGACATGGATTAA
This sequence comes from Aphelocoma coerulescens, assembly GCF_041296385.1. NCBI lineage: Eukaryota > Metazoa > Chordata > Aves > Passeriformes > Corvidae > Aphelocoma > Aphelocoma coerulescens. Next base: position 9,547,050 of record NW_027184085.1, read on the forward strand.
GGAATTTCTCCCTCTGCCTTTGATGCTGTGTGTCCATCCGTCCCCCCACAGCCTCCCCAGTGTGTCTTCTCCCTGTTCTGTCTCTCCCTGTCTGTGTTTAATTGGACCTGATCCCTGTGGGCTTTCCCATTTGCTGTGGCACTTCTGTGTTGGGCCATGGGCACCCACCCAGTCCCTTTCTCCCCACCATGACAAATGCTGGATGTGTCTCTGGCTGTCCAGCTCAGAGGTTCTGCATCCAGAGGTTGTGTGTGTGTGGGGAGAGATGGATGATGTCGTCTGTGCTTTCTCTTTTTATCTGCTGTGTTAAAGTGGAGTTTAGGGCAACATCCTCCCAGGTCCCACAAGGAAAGTCCTCCAGATCCTCTAGTCTGGGTCCTGGGGGAACGCTCCCCCTGCCCAGGCAAGGCACAGACTTGACCCTATTGTGCCTGTGACACACCACCTACAAACACTCAGCTGCCGGTTGGTTGTGGGTGGAAAGAGGCAGGAATTGCTCCCCAGGGAAGGCTGGGAGGGCTCTTGGGATGGAGAAAATGCTCCTGATGGAAAAGCAGCCTGGCCAGGTCAGCAGGACCTTTAGTGGGGCTAGTCTGCTTGGTGCAGGTGCCAGGGAGGAGCCAGGGCTTCAGAGGATCCTGAAAGTCTTGGAGAGGGTCATACACCAGCTGGATAAGCCCAGCATCTTTCAATGCCCTGTCCTCATTCTCCAATTCCAAGCCACCACCCAGCCAGCACAGAGCAAGTCAAGTCAGCAGGGAGTTGGCAGCTCAGCCCGTGAGGTTTTGTTTCATTTAATTAGCATTAGGAGTTAATTTAACTTGATTCCCTCAGCCTTGCCATCCACATTGGATGCCACCAAAGAGATCCCAAGGTCTGGGTGGCAGAGAGAGCCTCACTGTGCCACCACACTGCAGGGAGGTGCCCTGCCAAGCAGACCAGGTGATTCACAACCTCGTGGGTCTCCTGCCTACCCATCCCAAGGTGCCTGGGCAGTGAAGGTCTGTCCCTGTAAGAACTGGGTGCAGAAGTTGCCTCCTCTGCAGTGGTAGGTGCCAAGAGCCCATTGCCTCTGGGGACGCTGGTCCAGCTTGGGCTTTGGTTCCGGGCTGAGGGGAGCTGGAGCTGGGTGGGGCTGGTGGGATGTGCCTTAGCCAAGACCCTCCCCTTGTTGGAGGATGCATGTGAGGAACTGGTACCTTCCTTATTTTTATCCCATCCTCCCTCTACCCAGACTTCACAGGATTTCAGTTTTCACCTGAGAGTGAAATGGCCCAAAACCATTTTCCTGCAGGATGGTCTGTGCCTTGCTCCAGGATGGGACCTGCCTATAGCCCCCCATGGGTATAGACTGCTGGGGACCAGACCTGTGAACTGACCCTGTTGCTCTGACAAAAGAGGCAGCATCTGTGACTGCAGGGCTGACTCAGCCTCTTCAGCTAGCTGGAAACTCAGGGAGACCCTGCATGGAGCCCCACTGGGGTCACTGTGTTTATCTGCTCCCCAATGTCAGGCTCCTTCCAGGCAGGCTCTGACCTCAGGTCCCCTTAACAGACACCCTGAGTAGCTGTCCCCATGCCAACAGGCCAGACCTGATGGTGAGACCCATGTCATGGTGGAGAAGTGTCCCCTGGATGGTAGGGATGGACTTGGGCTTTGGCTGTTGATGGTTAAGTGCTTAGGAATGTCTCAGCTTGGCACAAGCCTGCAGTGAAAACCACTGGCATTCCCATTTGCATCCCACCAGCACCGTGGGGGTCAGTGCTGAGTTGGTGGTGCAAGGAGAGGCAGGACTCCCATCCAGCCCCCAAACCTGCAGCAGTGAGATGGACACACACCTTTCTCCGCACTGCTGAGGTTTGGTACCACTTCAAGCCTCGCCGGCAGCAGGAGGCCCTTTGCTCCCGGTGGCTGTGGGGAGACCAGTCAGGCCTGCCTCCAGATGTGCTCCAGATGTGAGGCTCCTGCTGGCTCAGGTCGGGTGGCAGGAGCAGCTGGGAGTGCAGAGCCCAAGGGCTCCGATATTCTGGGCGGAAGGCTGGATGCAGCCCTGGAAGTGGGAATAGGGAGGGAAAGGCTTTCACTTGGAACAAGAAAGCCCCTCCTCCTGTTAGGAATCCCCCAGAGTGGCTGTAAAAGCGTGGAGGGGGCTGCAGCTTTCATGCCAAAGGGATTTCCTCTGTGCTGGGGTGTTGCACGTGCTGCACTGAAGGGACTGGAAACGGGCTGGTTCTTTCTCAGGGTGGGTTCCTGCTTTTAAGGTACTCCTGCAAGCAGTGGGGTAATGGCAGTGACCATCTGGCATGCACACCAGACCTCGTGTGTGTACAGCCACACTGCCAGGGCAGCCTCATCCCACAGGTGCATTGGCCCAGGTACCTCCTGGGCACCCCAGTGATGCATCTTTCCCTTCCCCTTTCTTTCCCTTTCCCTTTCCCTTTCCCTTTCCCTTTCCCTTTCCCTTTCTCTTTCTCCTCTTTTCTCTTTTCCCTTTCCTCTCCTCTCCTCTCCTCTCCTCTCCTCTCCTCTCCTCTCCTCTCCTCTCCTCTCCTCTCCTCTCCTCTCCTCTCCTCTCCTCTCCTCTCCTCTCCTCTCCTCTCCTCTCCTCTCCTCTCCTCTCCTCTCCTCTCCTCTCCTCTCCTCTCCTCTCCTCTCCTCTCCTCTCCTCTCCTCTCCTCTCCTCTCCTCTCCTTTCTCTCCGTCTTCTTCAAGGACCAGGCAGAAGTTTTGATCTTCCTCTGGTCATTGGGCTGTTGGTGCTACCTGGGACAGGGTGATTTTGGGCCTGACCTTCTTCTGGGTGGCTGGGGAGATGTGGAGAACCCCACATGGGCAACACCGTGAAGTTGTCCCCACCCATGAAGGGAAACGTGTTCTGCTCAAGCATGAGCCCCTGGCTGGGCACTGGTGCTTGCAGATGGGCTGTGTCAGACCCGCACCACCCCTTATCCTGCAGCATCTTTATTAGAAATGTGTCTGGACAGGGTGCAGAGCAGATGAGGAGTCCCCTGTGTGCCCCCCACACCACACACAGCACCACAGGGGTTACTGAAATGGGCAGCATGTTGGTCCTCTGTCTCAGAGGTGGGGTAGAGGGCAATATCCCACTTAGCCTCTGCCAGATACTCCTGCCCTGGTCCCCTCCATACCCTCAGGACCCTGAGGCCAAGTCCAGCTTCATCCCTGGACGGTGACTTGGATGCTGAGCCCTCCCCCTCTGTCAGCCACCTGTGTTTGCTCACTTTTGTCCATGCCATGGGGGTGCATTTCTGCTGAGCACCTGCATCCCTCTGTCCTTGAGCCGAGCTCCAAGTGGATCAGAGATCCCTTGGAGGGTTAAATGGGATTAAGCCCTTGCACTTTGCAGCAGAGAGGACGGCAGGATCTTCTGTGGCTCAGACAGTGGTGACAACAGGACAGAGGGAATGGTTTCTAGGAAAGACGTCTGGACACAACTTGATCCTTGTCCAAGGGCCCAGCTGGAGGGATGCAAGCCAAAACAACGGGATGCCAGCAGGCACGGGAGCAGGCTGGCCAGAGGTGTTGCTGGTGGGGAAGCCTCCTCCCAGCACTGGCAGTGGTGCCCTGAAAGCACGCTGCACACCCCACCCACTGCCTGCAATATCCAGCTCCCAGCTGCCCTAACATGTCCGAGGGAGCCCGCGCACACATCTGCTAGTTTCTGGTGACCTCTAGAGGAAGCTACTCCACTCTGACGCCGTGAGTTTGGGCGTGGAACCAGGTCTCCAGACCTTCCGTGCAGCTGCAGCTGGAGCATCTCCCTCACTGTCCATCCCTGTCCTGGGCTCGTGCCTCTGCCCACAATGCCCTCGTGTTTCCAAAAGTGCTGCAAAAGTCTTGTTATCATCCTCTAGCCGAGCTAAATATACTGATTGTCTTACACCTCCCGGGGGCTCCTCTGACCACCCTCCTGTCCCCATTGCTGCCCTCAGGTCGAGCTGTCAGATGGGACATCACATACCATCACGGACGCCTACGCTGGCAAGGAGTACATCATCCAGGTGGCAGCCAAAGACAATGACATCGGCACGTGGAGTGACTGGAGCGTGGCTGTCCATGCCACCCCCTGGACAGAGGAGCCCAAGCATCTCACCACGGAGGCCCAGATCACAGGTAAGAGCCCCCTCCCAGTACAAACAGGTTTCATCCAGGACGAGCCCAGGACTCCAGGCTGAGGGATCCCCTCTTTGGCTCCATGCAGGCTTTGTCCCCAGCCAGGGACAGCCCCCAAACACTGGGGAGCAGGCAGCAGCCCTTCACCCTGTACTTCGCCCCCACCTGTGGCCCTGTCAGCAGGTGCAACCATGGCCTAAAGAATGCTGACCCAGCTCACCTGGGTCCAGCCTCCTTCTCACCAGGATACCTGGGGTGGGACAATGAAGCTGGGCATTGCATCACTATTGTTGTTGTTGCTGTTGCTGTTTTTATTCCCTGAAGTGCTGTCCCCCTCCAGCCCTCCCTCCCCTCTCCAGTCTTACCCCCTCCACATCTCCGATCCCTCACAGTGGCTCCAAGGGATGCCAATTCAAAATAAAAGCCACTAAGTTAACAAGTCTCTGTTTCTAGGAAAGAGCTGGGACTGTGTCCAAATGGGTGTTATCAGCCCTCCGTTTCCCAGAAGGGATGGAGCAGACCCTGCACTGGTTTCCTTGACTCCTGTGCAGAGAAACCCCCCTTTTAGAAACAGCACCTGGTAGACCACCTGGATGTTGAGGCAGCAGCAGGGATTTGCAGGCCCCCCCACCATTCCCAGGTGGATGAACCCCCAGAAGGAGTCCAGGAACACCTTGCAGCAGCGCTGCTGTCAGTGTTTTGGTTTTGCTTCTCTTGCCACCTGCATTGTGCTAAATGCAAATGCCCCTTCCAATGTCACCTGCCCACTCCCTGTGCCGGCACACGTGTCCCTCACACACACGCGTGTTCCTTGCACACACCTCCCTGTAGCCTGGTGCAGCCAGGCAGGTCTGATGTGGGACATCCCAGCCCCAAGGCTGAGCCCCACTGTGACACCTCAATGGAGTTTGAAAGATGCTGAGACAGACACTCTTTGGTTCCCAGCATCAGCCCAGACAGTCTGGCCAGGGGCACACTGGGGCCATCTGGATATGGCCAAAGCTGCCCCAGCATGACTGCCTATTCAAGCACTCCCTGCAGTCCTGCAGCTCTCTGCAGGGACAGACAATGCATCTGGTCCAGTACAAAGCAGGACAAACCCTGTGAGCCAGTCCAGCAGATGTAGCCTGCTGTGTCTGAAATGTTCTGTGGGCGAGGGATGCTTTCTGCTGAGCACTAGTGGCTCATCATGACCTTTTAGCTAAAATCCCACAGAGCTGGTGCATAGAGTGGCTCAGCTGGTCAGGATGGGGATGAGAAGGATGCTCAGCTCTACCTGATGCCACAAACAACTCCAAGCCACTCTCATGGCAGGGAAAGTCTCATGGATCACACCAGCCCGTGGATCATCCCAGCCCTCCACCTCAGCCCTAGCATGGTATAGCACTGAAAAGGGCAATTTGGGGCTAGCTCCTATCCACACCAGCTGGAGAGCAGGGCTGCTCCTATGGGATGAATCCCAGGGCATCCCAGTTCCCCTCACCGTCCACTCTCCTTCCTTGCAGAGACAACAAGCGCTAGCACCTCCTCTTTCATGGCACCACCCACCACCAAGATCTGTGACAAGGGGGCCGTGGTGGGCAGCGGGGCCGTGGCAGTGTGTTGGACAGCTGGACTGGTCGTGGCTGCCTATAGTGTCCTCTTTATTTAGTGAGTATCTCCCAAATTGGAGGCATAAGAGGCAGGAGGTGGGTGCTGGGATTGGGCGGGGATATGGGGACCCTCAGCCCTCTAGTGTGGTTGGAAAGGGGATACTCCAGCCAGGCTATGGGTGAAGGGCATTGAGAACAAGTCGTTTGGGGTTTTCTTGAAGTTTTTGTAAATGCACCCAGTCTGACTGCTTTTCCAGATGGATATTTGGCTGGAGATCCCAAAAATGGCTTCCCAAGCAAAGCTGGCAAGGTGGTCGGTCTTTGATGTCCTGTTCTCAGCAGCCCTCTCCCATCCTCACTGCTGACTTTTTTAAGAGGCAAAGAAACCATATGGAAATCTAACGCCTTTGCTTAGTGATGAAAGAAAAATTGTCCAAGATCAGAAAATTCAGATTGCATCTCAAAAATGTCCTTAGTTTGGCTTAGAATGGAGCTGACAGCCTGGAGAGCCACAAAATGCCCCTCTCCTCTACAGACCAGGGCTGCTGTCTCATGGGTGTCACACCCAAATGCCCTTTCACTGTCCCCATACTGCCCAAGGACAGGGATGGATCCTGGAAGCAGCCACACGTGTCACTTTCGGGAGATAAAGGATATGCCACGCATCCTTTGGTGCCCAAAGAGAAGCCTCTTGTGGGCAAGGGGTTCTTTGCTCCCCTCTGACAGTGTCATCTCATGTGTGACACTACTGGTGGCATCAGGAAAGGTGGTGGCATGCAGCCAGGGGAGGGTGGGCAGGGCCCAGCCCTGGGAGGAGGAGGTGGAAATGGTGTGTTTGGGTACCTGGCTGAATTTCCCTTGTGGAAGAAGGCCAAATTCTGCTCGGTGTGTCCCACCACTAAGCGGGCACAGCTGAGTTCGGAGCGAGACTGTGACCCTTCTATTCCCTGCTCGCAGATCTCCATCTGTCCATCCACCGCAGCCCAGCGCAGACGCCTCCCCACCACCCACCGCCGCCACCGCCCCCGCCCCGCCGCCCCGCTCCCGGGTTGAGTCTCTTAGCTCTTCGATTTTGCACACATTGAGGACGTATCACGCTTCTCGCCGTCACTTCGGAGGAGGACAGAGCTGCTGCCGTCCCCTGGGGAGCCGCAAAATCCTCTCCCAGCCCGGAGTGAGGAGACACATCCCCGTGCCCCTTCCTTTCCTCAGCGAAGTGAAGCGAGCCCGGGCCCCGCGCCGCAGCTGAGGGCCCCGCTCATACAGCTAACCCCCCCACGCCAAAGACGTGCCCGCCGCCCGCCCGGCAGCGCACCGAGAAAAGGGGATATGAAAACGGGGGGGTGGTGAGGGGAATGATGCTCCAAGCTGTGTACCCCCTTATGGCAAAAGGGGGTCCCCCAAGGACTGGACTCGCTCCCCTGAGCTCTCGACCGTGTGGCGAAGCTGGAGGGGTGCACGGATCAGGGGGGGTCTTGGTCCCCTCCGAGGGGATGGTGGAGGGGGGAACTGGTGGCTTTCACAAGTGCCATGTGGAGCTGGGAGCTGGCAGGGTTTTAATGGAAAAAAAAAAAAAAAAAAAGAGAAGTGAAACACCAATAAAACCCTCCTGCCCCTTGCCAAGCACCTGGGAGAGCTGTCCCTCCACCTCCCCCTCCACAGCACCCTGCAGGAGCCTTCGCCACCCCCAACCCCATCCCAACATCACCCCCAAACTTTTAACCATGTTGGATACAGGGAATCATCCCCATTAATGTCTTTGTCTCATTCTACAACAAAAGCAGAATAGCTCTGCTGTTGCCTTCAGAGCTGGAGCCCTGCAGACCTGTGCCCTGCTGTCCCCCGCTGTCCCCAGCTGTCCCCGTGCCTGCTCTGCTCTCCTCCCCATCCTGCCCGATGTCCTGTTTTGTAAAGACACCTCCTCTTGGCCCTGCCTGGACCCAAGCGCAGTATTTAATACCGTACGTCCTAGTATTCCCACTGTTGACATGCTGTATTTGAATTTTTTATAGATGTATATATATAAAAAAAAAAAAAAAGAATAAAAAAAAAAAGTAATAGAGGGGATAAAACTAAGCTCACACAGAGACAACGCACACACGCGCACACACACACACACACACACACGCACCAGGAGAGACTGTCTTCATTAAATGTTCATTTCATGATGACTGGTGGCTCTGGGTGTTATTTCCCTTCCATCTGGAGCGGGAGGTTTTGGCTGCCTGCTTCCGTGTGTGGTGCTGGCTGAGCTGGGGAGGACATGGGAACAGCGCTGAGGGGGACACACACACACCCCCTGGAGCTTACCCTGGGGTTTGAGACCACAGCCCCATCTTCCAGAGGGATGGGAGACCTGAAAACTGGCCTTCAGGACATCCTGAGAAGGTGCAAGGGGGATGCCCGCCCTGGAAGCCCCTGGTGAGGGAAAGGGGATGGTTGTCACCACCCCATGTGACGCCTGTGCTGTGACAGCAAGGTGCCACTTCTCCCCATTCATGGGCCCTGAAGGATCCCATGTGTCCCCAAGCTCTGGCTGCACCCTGACATCTCTCAGGCAGGCAGGAGGATAGAGATCTGCCTGTGCTCCACTGCAGCCTGGGGGCTGGAGGTGGCACGTAGTCACAATTAATGCACTTCCCATGTCTGATTAATAATTTCATGTTAGGAAAATGTCACTGGCCCAGATGCTGTGAATTAAACTTCTGTCAGAGCAGGGCTCACAAGGACCCAATGTGGGGGCAGTGGATGCAGCAAAGCACATCGTTGGAGGCTGTCCTTTCCCCATGTGCCTTGCTTGTGAGCACCACCTGGAGCAGAGATGCCATCAAGCAATGCCTGGGGGAAAAGCTCCATTTTTTAGAAAATCACCTGTCTGTTGCCCCAACTAAGTCTCTACACCAGGGAGAGGGGTGTGTGGCTGGCTGGCTGGCTGGCTGGCTGGATGCACACATGCATGGGGTGGATGGATGGGTGAGTGGGTGGAAGGAAGGAAGAATGGAGGTGAAGGAGCCACAGCCTTGGCTCTGCAAAGCCTGAAGGCAGCACCAAGCCAGTCACTTGCTCCCACCAGGCACTTGCTGTGATTTTAACCATGTTGGGGCTTTATTTAGGGGAGAGCTCAGTCTGATGCAGACCTGTCTCTGGCTCGGCCATGCCGGCGGCAGCGCTGACTTGGTTCACTGGTTAATGTTCCATTACCAGACAACATGCCTCCGTCATTTATTAATGTTTCATTAGTGTTAAAAACATCTGGTAATTAATTATGCACTAATTATGGATTCACAGTGCTAAAAGCTGGGGTAATCTACCATAGCAGATGGCTCTTTGGGGCAGGGGGAAGGGACTGTTCTTAGCAGAGATGAAAATGTCAGGCCCAGCCCTTGCCAGGGGGAATCACCCCAGACAGACAGATTGCCTTCATCTCCACCCAGGATTTCCATACCTGGTCCAGAGGCATGTTGTCTCAGGTTATTAAGCAGAAGAAACTTGTCCCTCTCAAGCTGTTCCAGGGACCAGGGGAGTGGTGCTCCCCCTGCCAGGGGCAGCTGTGTGAGAAGCCATCTGAGAGCAGTGGCTTTCACACAGAGCCCCAGGCACCACCCAGCACCTGGAGTTGGTACTCGGCTTTCTGCTGGCTCCGGGATGCTGTTTGTCGGCCCCTCTGTGGTGCCTGGCCACGTTAAGCAGCAGTCCATAAAGCAAGGGGTGTTGTAAAAGCCCACTCGTTAAGTGCCCTAGGAATATTATGTACAGATGTGCAGAGATGTTTCAAACTGGGGAAGATCCCAGGGGAGCATCCCTGCCAAGCAGAAAATCCATCCACTTAGCAGTATAAATCCATACAGGAAGAAAGAGGGAATTACAATGCTCAGAGAGACCTGTGCATCACATAACCTGAAATCCAATATATCACCCGGGTGCAATGGGTCCCTGCATCTTCCCAGCACATATGTGGCAGTAAATCCCACCTTAGGTGTTGTTTTGGGCTGTTGCTGATGCGAGAGCAGCCTTGCACGGAGCTCCCCAAGCTCTGAAAGAGGGATCAGACGTGTGACTGGAAAGCAGGAGCTATTTCCTGGACTTGAAGCCTTGGAGGAAGCAGAAACCCCCCTTGCTTGAGCAAGGGGCTGAGCAGTGGAACGGGACTGAATCACTGCACCTCCTGCATCCTTCCCTGAGGCGGGTGCTAGCAGAGACCTCATTCTCCCTGACCCAATAGTCAGAGAATCCACCTGCTCCCACATCAGCCTCCCAGGAGCCTGGAGCTCCCAGGGGATAACAGCCAGCTTATTTATCACAAATTAGGCTGACAGGAATGCGTCATGCAGCCTTTGATGGGGTCTCATGCTTTGGTGGATGAAGGAGGAGCAGTGGGTACCGTGCTGTGCATGTTGGCTCTGACAGAGAATCAGTCTGGCACAGTCACAGGTGAGAATGGGGAATGAAAGCAGGCTCAGCTGTTGAGAAAGCACACCCATGGCTGCACTGCCAGACCTGAGCTAAGAGCTTGCTTAGCTTCATGGAAATGCCAGGTGGGATCTATTGAGCCAGTTGGCAGAGGAGGGCTGCTACTTATTTGCACAGGGGTAGACCTGGTCCTTCAGGGGCAGATACCCTCCTCTATCACAACCAACAGAAGTGTCAGGTGGAGATGAAAGAAGCAGGAGCTGGTGTAAAGGTGGTTGCTGGGATGAAAGTGTGAAGGGCAGCATCTGTGAGGAGTGGGGGTTGTAAGCAGAGTCAGCCTGATTTGGAGGAGCCCAGACTCCCCCAGTCCTCAACCTGCAATAGTGTCAAGCCCAGCAAATACAGGTGTCCACCCCAAACCACGGGGTATTGATTCAGAAAAACCTTATGTCTCCTGTACAGAGCTTATGTCTCCTGTACACTGGATGCCTTTGGCAGATTGTAGCCTTCCTTCCGGGGCTTTCTTCCCCAGCGGCAGGAGGGACAGTTCCAGCAACAAGGACCCACCACGAGGAAAGGCTCTTCTCTGATATCTTTGGTGCAGGAGTGAGCTCAGGAGCTTTGGGTTAATCAGCCACCACCACACAGAGAAGGAGATGGAGCTGCAGGTAGGGACCCTGGGGGTAAAAACAGCCTCGGGCACCATCACAATGCTGTAGGGCAGAGGTTTGTAGCAACAAGAGGTGACAGATGGTCACAGCAGACCACAAATGACAGTCTTGGACCATCTTATTCCTTGGTGGCTCCAGACAAGGACTTGATTCATCTCCAGAAGTGACTGCCTGTTGTTTGAAAAGCCTCCGAGCAGTGATGCTCTTCCTTCTTACGTCCATCCTGACTGGCTCAATGTCTGTCCTGGCACTGTGTCCCTGATCCCTAGACACCTCTGCCTGCAGCTTCATGCCCTCCCTCTCCACCAGACCAGTCCTGGAACCTTCTCACTGCCCAGATGGGCAGCTCCTGCCACTGTTTTCCCATCTCCCACCACTGCCCAAGTGCTATGACCTCCCTGCTCACCTCCAGTCTGCCCCAGTCCCCTCCCTGCTCCGGCCAGGGTGACCCACATGAATTATCTACTCACAGCATCCCAAACCTCTCTACACACAGACACAGCAGCCAAGCACAGCCCACCCAGCTCAGCTGCAGCGTGGAGACCAGACCACACCAGGGTCCTCTAATAAGCAATAGACTCTTTTTTTCCTCCCTTTCAAGAAAAAGCCAAGCATTAATTTGGCTTCTGCCACTCTGTTTATCTAATAGCATCACTGATTGATTGTCTTATTTATAACCCAGATCCGGTGTCTGGGCTGCTCGCAGAGACGGGGTGATTGATGGAAAGAAGACAGCCAGAAAGGGACTTAATGGAGCCATGTGGCTGAGCAGTGGAGTAGTGGCTTAGGCATGAAATGAAAAGTGTCTCCCACAAGTCTGGGCTCCTCTCCTCCTTTCCTGCATGGTTCCCAGGGAAGCTGCTAAGTGCTGGGAGAGAGCAGCATGCTCCCTACGCCCTGCCAAAAGCGATCAGGGACCATACTCAGGTCTCCTCCAGCAGCCTGGCCAAGGGGACACAGCCAACAGGGACTTGGACTGCTTCCTGAGAAGGCGTCATACAGTCTCTGGGAAGGTTTCCTCCTTCCAGGATGGAAGGGATGGTTGAAAGGTGTGAGACAGCCTGAACCCTGCCCAGCACCAGCGTGCTGTCAGGATGCCTGTCCTGCCAGCTGGAAATCGGGTCCTTGCACAAATAGATGGCACAGAGAGAAGCCTTTCCCAAAGTCCCCTCCTGCAGGCTGGCAGCACCTTCCAGAGGTCTCAGTTTTGTCCAAAGCTGGACTGAGATATTTCTACATCCCTAGGGAAAGTTTCTGTGTTCCTCACACCCAGTGGTCACAAACCCCAGCAGAGTTACCAGCTCACACATGAATCACTCCATGGAGACAATTGTTGCCATAAAGCACCAACAAATGGGGAAGGAGATGCAGTCCCAGGAGGTGACATGCCATCATTCAGGGTCATGCTGGGGATGTGTGACAGCCTGGATATGCCCCAAACCTCCAGCCTGCAAATTCACCCCAGAGCAGCCTGTCCCAGCTGCAGGATCAAGTCGTGGTCAGGATATGGCTGACAACTCCAAGTCCCCAGGAAGGCATTTGGCTTTGATCTGAGCCAGAACTAAACCCTCATCTTGTCCATAAAGATCAGTTTGGGAAGAAAAAAACAACATACTGGTTCAGTCAAAATATTTCATCGCTGTTTAATGGTCTTTATTTCATGTTTGATTGTAACAGATAATCTAATACAAGCCTCAAGCAAAGCCAAACACAGTTGTTTCATTATGAAGGACCCCATCAGCCAGCTTTGACGTGGCCAAACCCCACTCCTTTCCTTTTTTTGTTTTTCTTCCTTTATTTTTTTCCCACATCTGAAATTTGAGGAAAACCAAAGCAACTTCATGAACATTGCTGTTTTAGTGGACTGAAAGAAACCATCCAGGAGACAGGTCTCCAGTACTGGACATATTGTTGCTCCCAACACCAGTGCTTGGCAAACACTATCCAATGCCTTACGACAGAGTTTTATTGCTTGCAGGAGAAACCCCTCCTTGGAAAGTCCCCCTGGACCAGCAGATATGGGCAGGTGATGAACACTCCCTTCGGGTGGGGTGTCCCGAGTCATGGTGGTCCTTCTGTGGGTAATGCCCCTATCACGTCACCATGTGTCCAGGGCTGTGAGGAGAAGGGACCAGGACAGGGCAATCCTTGCAGGATGTTGGAAGATGGAGGGGCCCCCGAGCAGTGGGAGCGGAAATGGCCTTTGATGTGGAAGCTCTCCTTTCACAAACACAATGAGTTGCAGAGAAGTTTTATAAACATGGCTATTGTTGCTCCATCCCTTTGGTGGGAACAGATGGTCTGAGGGCTCTGTTCAGCCCCCCCCTTCCCTCCCCTCACTCCCTATCCCCATTAATAAAGCCCCGGCAAGTCCAGCACCGCTAAGGTTTTCCCAAGGGGGATCAATAAATAAATGTAATAACAACAAAGGGGCCCATGCAGACGAGATTGGGTTACAAAGAGGCCTCAGCCCCCCTCCTCCTTTCCGGGTGAGAGTCACTGCATGCAGGCACTCTGGCCAGTTCGAGGAGAGGTTCCTCCATCCCCACTGTCTGTGGGAAGAAGGGACAGGATCTTCCCACTGAAAGAGCCAGGCAGTACCCTGCAGTCATGAATGGCACAGTGTGACCTTGGTGGTCACCTTTGCAACCTTGGCCATGGGACACTGACGGCATATGGCTGCCAGCTCCTCACTTTTTGGAAGTCACCTGAGGTAGCTGTAGGAACAGGTTCAGCCACTGACGCTGGGTCTGCAGCACGCAAGTGCCTTCTTCTAAGATTTCCTGGCCAACAGGTTTCTCCAGGTCCTTTCCCAGAAGGATCCCGTCCGACACAGTGCACTTGGAAGCAAGCATCATGGCTTCACCTGGGGTCACTTTTTGCCTTGCTCTTGCCTGATGAAAGACCAGGCAATATTCTGGCCAGCTGGAAAGCATTGGTGACTGACCCGCTCCTCAGTGGTGTGGTGAGATTTCACGGAGGACTAGGATTTAAGGTCAGATGGGATTAAACCATGGCAATCTGCAGGCAGGGTATTCCTGTGGAAACGATCAGCACACACCAAATACTGTTCATGGGGCTGCAGGGCAGGAGAGCAGCTTCTCCAGGAGCATCCAGGGCACCTGAAAGTGGCCACAGCATCTCAACCAACTTTGAATGTTGAAGAAGTCACATGGAGACACTCCACTCAGTGGCCTCTCCTTTGGGAAAGGAGACCAGCTCCACAAAGCTTTCCAGGAACTCATCTACTGAGGAAGGGCCCAAGGCTGGAGTGACCCCATGAGCAAGGCCCAGAGGGGACTTTGGTGATGTGCAGGAGAGACTGAGCAGAGGGTTTGATCCAAGAGCCAACTCTGAGCCTTGCCGACACATCTCTGTTCGCTGCCATTGTCCAGCCTCCTCCCCAGCTGGTCTCTGCCACTCCAAGGTGATGGGATGCTGGTTTTATCTGTGCAGGACTCCTGCAGCAAGGGGTCTGTGGGATGAAACGTGTTTCACACACGCACATGCATGCATTGCCGCCTCCCCTCTGAGCCGCCCTGGGAGTCCCTGCCTCCCCCCGACCACTCGCTCATAAAAAAATTAAAACTCTCGATATCATCTCTCACAAATGTGGATTTGAGGTCTCGTCAGTCACCAGACACATCCCACAATCTGGCTCCAGACAGCTGGAGGGGCTCGCTGGAGGACCAGAATGACTTCATGCCGCCTCCCACGTACCGGGGGTTACCCAAAGTCCTTGGTGTGGGGAGGGGAGCGGGGGCCAGGAGCGCACAGACCCATCCCCACCCTGCTGCCACCATGTCATGCTCTGGACCCAACAGGGTGGGTGCTGGCCTGGGGAATGACCTCAGGCACTGATAGAAAAACTCTCCCGAGGGGCAGAGGCTTTCCCTGTGGGCGCGAGCAAGGCAGCTGGCCCGGGCTCCGGTGCTGGAGAGGTTTATATGAGGGCTGACCCCTTGCACCGAGTGCCTGGGGCAGGATAAATCCCACTCCGCCTAGGAGTGCAGGTGCACGGGGCTGTTGGGGAGGGGAAGGGACTACAGATGCATGGGGGATCCGGCAAGGGGGAGTGGGGCTGGCCTCAAGCTGTGTGCTGCTTTGGGTCCATCCCAGCAGTGGGAATGGTCCCCTGGCCTGCTCCGGAGACCTCTGCATTGCTCTGTGGGTACTCTTGGTAGGGCTGCCTGCACACAGCCTGCCATGGCAAAGCTCAGGGGTGCAGGAAGACCTGTACCATGCCAGAAGATGTGGTGCAGGATGCCCAGAGGAGACTTGTGGCATTGTGGGGGTACCCACAGCATCCGCTGGGTACCCCAGGTGTTTGGAACATGGATCCATAGCTTTGTGCCTCACATTCACCCCTGGTTTAAATCATATCCAGGACTTCCAAGCTACTATAACGATGGCAGCAGATCACCTAGTCCCTATTAGGCCTGATGTCTCAGACATGGTGGCATGAAAGACACTGTGCCAAATGCCTCAAGAGAGGATACTGGTGATGTCCCAAGCCATGAGGGCTCCTGACCTTGCTGCAACACTGGGAGATGCTTGAGGCCTACACTGGAAAATGTACCTAGGATCAACATAGCCCTCAGTTCTACAAGCACCACCCTGGGCAGTGGGTCCTGCCAGGCCTGGGACGTGAGGAATATCATGTACAGGGCTGAGAGCAAGCTCTGCAAGAGCTAAAGAGATTTCAGCCCATAGCCCACCTCCCCCGTTTCATGTAGCACTGACCTGAATTCTTGCCTTAGGAGCCAAGCAGGGGATTGCGAACCTTTCTCTGAATGAATTATAATCATCTTTTGAAAAAAAAAACCACAAAGGCTGAGCTCGAAGGTGGATAAATGCCCATCACAGAGCACCTGACTGAAGCCAAGTGCAAGCTTAACTTTGGACTGTTTGAAGTCAGCACATCCTCGTGCTCTCTGTCGGTTTGGGGCTTAAACCCTCCGTGCGTGCCTTCTACCAATGCTTGGGTAATTTATAGACACGTGAGGCTATTCAGAAAACTTTTCTGTGAACCTCCTACATCAACCCAGTCCAGCTGGTCGGGTCATGTTTGCCTCTCATCAACAGCTCAGTAGAAGTACTGTGCAATGCGAATCAACTCCAAGAGTAAATGCTAAGACTTGGTATCCCAATCACAGGCCACATCTCTCAGGCATGCCATCCCCTGGTGCATGGCTACCTTACCCTACCTGACAGGCAGCCCATTGACTAACAGATGTGCACACCCTTTAATTACAGCACAGTGAATCCACTTAGTGCTGTTTCATTAGATATCTTGTCTACTCAAGGAGCTGGAGCGGTACTCACTCAGCTCAGCAGCCCAAGTCTCAGGATTTTCAGGCCCTTAATATTCACTCTGATCTGTTCATAAGTTATTCATGGGGAGTGGGAAATGCCTTACAAGAGAATTCACTCCAAACTGCTAGTGCTTCTGAGGCACCTCACAATCTGCTTGCACAGGGAAAGGAGGGGAAAGTAATGAATAAATGATTGTTTACAAATTATTTACTTGTCTCCACTAATTTCCACACTGTTTACCTGGCAGTATGCTGAAGTCAGGAACAGTTAGAGAAGACTTCATCCTGGTGTATCAGTGAAGGGAAGTTGAGCAGCACAGGGGGAAGGAAGCCAGTGCAGCAGAAGAGCAAGGAGCTAGCTTTGTCTGCCAAAATTGGCTACTGAGTGCAGCCTTGCTTGGTCTTCACATTCCAGAAGAAATTGTTGTGCAGGGCTGTATTCTTGTCATGACTTCCTAGGATGCATGGAGTCAAGTCCAGGATCATCCATGCTGATGAGGGTTGTAAAGTCCTTAAGAGGACTACACTCCGCAGAAGATGACCAGGCTCTGCTAGGAGTTCACTGTCTCTCCCCAGGAAGCCAGGACTTTTTGGGGAAAACCAGGAAAAGATCCTTGCTGTGAACTATGCAGCAGAGTAAGACCTGGCAGAAAGGCTGAGCTGTTTTGGTATCAACAGTGTAAGGTCTGTGAACGTGGGAATGATGGTGCTTACAGCCCATGGCTACCTAAGGCAGGCAGCAGAATGAGCCCCTCCTCCTACTTAAAGCCACTTTAGGCTTCTCTGTCCCATCTCAAGCTAATTTCCCACAGTAAACCAGAGACAGAAAATCACAGTGAAGAGGGATGGGCACCAGCAAAATTAATGTATGTGTAGGTGTCATTTGGGGAAGGAAAAGGCCATCTGGCTATATCAGGAGAGCAGGACAAGCTGGGAACTGGTCAGTCTCAGCTGTGTTGATGTGCCTTCCAGACTTTCCCATGCTTCATTCCCCTCCTGTTGCTCAAGGGTTTGTGAATTCCTTTTGGCTGAGCATCCTGGGAAACATGAACCTGGACTGCCACCAGCTGCTGGCAAAGCTCAGGTGGGGACTCAGGGCTTGGATAATGCAGTTGCGCAGTGCGTGATGGACCCACCCTGCAGGACAGCGACCCACGAGAGGCAGAGTGATGCTGTCTATGAGGGACTGACAAGGTGCACAGAAAGGACAGGTAGAAGTCAAATTACCCAGCTACAGCCTGCTTTCATTAGCCTGCATGGAAAAGATGTACAAGATGGGATAGACTCGTGCCAGCAAAACCCTGTCCCCAGCGCTCACAGCAGCCTGTGCCTTGGCCATACTCTGGGGACAGACAACAGTGTCCAAGCCCTCAGGCTGCAGGAGACTGAGCAGGGCTGCAGGGATAGAGGGGGGATTTGGGATTCTCTCACCCGTAGCACGGAGGGAGAAAGCTGTCTGCAGACTGCAGGACACCTTTGGGACCTTGTCTCCTCTGCTCCCTTCCTAGTCTCAGCTCTCACTCCCTCCCACTACCCCTCAAACTTCTCCATGCCCCAACCTGCTTGGCACTGACCCTGCTCCCTGCAGCCTTCCAGCTCAACACTCCTTGTGAGCAGCCTGTAAATCATCCTTGTACACATATCTCCCTTGGCCTTGGGGAGAGGGAATTTATCCCCCTAGCTCTGCTGTCAGAGACCTCCAGCTGCCAGGAGTGATCAGCATGCTCTTAATTCACTGCAAAGGGTGCAGGGTTTCGGTGAAGGCTCCCATGCCTGCTTCCCTGCCAAACCTTTGGTGCATGCCTGCACCCAGGCCGTGGAAACTTTCTAGGAAAATTGCCCAGCGTGACTTTATTGCTGTGGTCCTTAATGAGGGCACATGAACCTGGTGAGGAAGCAGAGAGGCAGGAGGGGACTGCAGGCAGGACATGCAGCTTGGGAGACCCAGGCATGCTGCAAGTGTTGAGTATCTACATGGTGGAGGCTCTCCCAGCTCCCTGGAGAGTCCTGAAGCATCCAGAACAACAGCCAGCAGGCAGATGATTCAGGATTGCCCTAACTCTTGCCAGTCCCTTGTCAAGTCCATCACAGAAGCATGAGCAACATATCCAGATGAAAACATCTGGGTGTGCAGCCCCTCTTGTCATTGACCTGAGGAAATGGTGTGGCCGAGGAGGCGGGAGGGAGAAACATGTGGAAATGCCTGTAGGTCCCTTGCCCAGCGCATGGATCCAGCAGGGATGGGCTCACAGCTGGATGAGCTGCCTGGGAGCTGGCAGCAGTTCACTCGCTCACACCAGTCTGCTGATCTCCCTCCAAATCCCCTCCAGAGCCTGGATCTCTGGTGTGAGATGAACACTGAGCAAATACCCCTGCTTTCCTGCCACAATTACCCTCTTTAACTTTTCAACTTATCACCTGCACAGAGGTTTATAAAATTTTAAAGCTAATGGCATCTCCAGTAATGATACTGCAGATGTACAAGCTGCATCCTGGGATGAATAAATTATAGGAGGCCGAGTAAATTGCAATGGGAAGGACAGCAGCTGCAGGATGGAAACAGATGGCTTCACCGTGCGCCACAGCTTGGTCTCAGTGCGGGGTGTGTTCCCAGGGCTGGCCCTTTCGTGGTGGCCCTGAAGAACACCTGGGCACACCTGAGGCTGCAGATCCCTGGAGCATCAGCAAGTGCTGTAGCCAACATGGGGGTCTGTGCAGCTGGTTGAGTGCTGCTGTGGGACTGGGGCTACAGTGGCAGTCTGTGGGCCAGTAGTAGGAGAGTAGGAGAGTAGGAGACCTGTCTTCCTTCTGCTGCTCACTGGATTTTCATGCAGGAGGAGCTCACAGTCTCCAGGAGCTGACAGGACGCTTGGCAGCTTTCTTGATGGGAGGTGGCTTGTGGTTTGATTTACTGATAAATTTCTCCCAGCAAAGCCTTTGCTGCCTTTCTCCTCCCCTTCACATGCACACAGTTTGCAGAGCAGGGTGGCTCATCCTACTCCTCTGCCCTATGGCACAAAGCACCCAGATGCACAACGAGGGTGCACATGGGGTTGTGCATCAGGTGCATGTTTGTGTCCTGTTGATGTGACCAACGGGACCACCACAGATCAATACTTGGGCTCCTCTGCACTGAGGGGCAGCACAGCCCAGCTGAAGTCCAACAGTGCCACATTTCCTGAGCTCTGGTTCCAGCAAAGCTGGCAGCACACTTTTCACATTCAGCAGGGTGACAGGACAGGGCTGTCTCTGTCCCAGACAAGTTAACAGAATTAACAGCTGTTAGCAGCTCAATTAAGCTGCATATCCCCTGGCTGCTTCAGTTCACCTTCCCCTGTGTCCTGGTTCACATCCCAAATTCATCCTGAGACAGGTAACTCCTGTTGGGGCATGTTCAGTGCTCCTCAGAAGCTGCTTCAAACATGGCCTCAGATATTAACCAGCCTGGGCTGACCCTCACTAGAGGGCTGGGGTCTCAGCCACATGTCTGCTGTCCCCTCTGATTTGTTGCTGGAGCAGCTCAGCCCCAGTGACATTGAAGGGATGCAAAGTTAGACATGGGTGGCAGAGGAACTGGGGACATACAGACAGGCAGTCACTAAGTTGCTCTCTTTCCTGCTCTTCTTTGTGAAAGCAGGGTCCTCTGGCCTAAGGTGTACACTGTGGAGGCCGCTCTGTCATGGGGACCCCAGTGAGGCTGATTAAAGGGGGGGGCTTTGCTCCCAGAACCGTCAGTGCCACCAGAGGTTCTCTGACAAAAATACAGAACTTCAATATGCAACCAGCCAGCATGGCTCTGTCTCTGAGGAATCCACTGTTCATGCAAACCCACACCTTACATGCATGGGGTCCAACCAGCCTCACCCCTGCTGCATGCTGGCTGCAGCACAATACTCCATCCCACTCCTCACAGGTGCCCCTGATCCAGGTTGGGAGTGTGCAGGAGGAATTCACCCTCCTCTAGTCCTGATGCAGGAGTGGCTGGAGGGCCAGAGGATCATGCTGCCATCCTGAGAGACCTCACAGGCTGGAGACAGGGGCCAACAGGACCTTTATGACGTTCAGCAAGGAGAAGTGCAAGGTCCTGGATGTGGGGACGAACAACCCCATGCATGGATGGATGCTGGGGGGACACTCAGAACGAGCTGGAGATTCTGGTGGACACCGAGCTGAATACTGGCCAGCAGTGTACCCTTGCTGCAAAGGACTTATCCTGGGCTGCATTACAGAAAGTGCTGGCAGCAGGTCAAGGGAGCTGCAGTGGTGAGAACACAGCTGGAATCCTGTGTCCAGTTCTGGAATCCCAGTACAAGAGAGATATAATGGAGAGAGTCCAACAAAGGGCCACAAGATGATGAAGAGATTGGATCAAGTCTCCTACGATGAAAAGCTGGGAGAGACTTGTCCAGCGACAGGACAAGAGGCAATGGGTACAAATTGGAACAGGCACAGACTGGAACATAGGACTCACTCTTTTATTGTCCAAGTGACCAGCCACAGGAGCAGACGGACCAAGGAGACAGTGGATTACCACCTTTGGACATATTCAAAAGCCTTCTGGATGTTGTTCTTGCCAACCAGCTCTAGGGGGCCCTGCTTAAACAAAGTTTAGCTCTGGAGGTCCCTGCAAACCTCTGCCACTCTGTGATTCTGTGAACAACTTTGCAGACATTATAATTTTTGCATTACATTACAAATCTTACATGCATTACAACTTTTGCACTCTATTTGTTTGTGTGCCTGCTGGTTGGAGGCTGACAGGGTGACTCAAACACCTAGCCAGGAGAAGTTGGGCACTCCTGGAGATACAGCCAAGCCTTAACAGAAGGAGAATACTTTCTCAAAGCCTGTTTACATCCGTGGGCTAAACCAGCCCAGCAAGAGGAACACATGGCACCAGCACTGGTGGGGCTCACTCCTTTGTCAGCAACCCCAAATACCACCTGGCCCGCAGAGCATCCCCAGAGAAGAGCTGGGAGGGGACAGGGCAGCCCTTCTCTTTGTCTGGAGAAAGTTTAACTGCACTGGGTAACACCATCTTACTCCACTTTCTTTCACGGATTCATTGCCTCATTCCAGAGCGATTGAGCAGGCGAATGTGTCCAAAAGCAGATGGATCCGCTAAGCGGTTCTTTCTTGCACATTATCTCATACAGTTTCGGTGCAATAAAACTTCCAGGCAGAACAAATCTTCAAGCTTGTGCCGTGCCTTATTTTCAGCTGCGAAGTATGTCTGTTTTTAGTGCTCCTAATCCCTAGCTTGATAGTAATTTATGGAGCAAGCTCTTGGCTCGCTTGGGCCAGAAGATTTGTAGTAAAACTTTTATAAGTTGCAGAGATAAATCCCATGGACTCTTGCAGTCTCAGGGGATTCTCCTCCAGGAGTGTGTTTTGCTGAACACTCCCTCAGCATGGGAGTATGTTCAAGTGAGAAAGCATCAGATTGCTGAGAATAAACTATCCTGGGTGTCATCGTGATCTGCAAATCACCTGGAAGGGGAGGACAGGGGAATTCCCCAGTCTCAGACACTCAGCCAGAGTTTTGAGAGTACCTACTCAGTAGGAGCTTTTTGCCCCACGTTTAGGTCCTTTGAATAGTGCCTGGCAAACCCTAGGGATGAGCAAAGTTATCAGGCTATGCCAGGCAGCGAGATGCCCGAGAGAAGAGTGGTGGCTCTGGTTTTCATGGGGTACTTGGGGTGATCAACCGCTTGCACATAAAGGGATACCTGCATGTGAATCACCTTGGAGCTTTTAGCATGGACAAGGCTGTGATTTAAGAACAGGGGCAGTGGCAAATGTCTATTTTTCCGCTGGCTTGGGCTCCCTCAGGGGAGGGCTTTGCAGGATGGGGCACTACTTTATGCTTCAGTGGAGCTGGGGGTTGAAAAAAGTCAAGGAGCAGAGAAGGGGAAGAGGATCAAGACATGGGACCCCACTGCAGCCCCTTCCAGATGCCAGTGGAAACATGGGCCCATAGTTGTGCTCCCAGCTCACCCATCCAAAGCCTATGTGTACCATCAGACTTGGCTTTCTAGAAGCCCACATGTTTTCTGGAGCTGGCAGCTCTCAGAAATGCCCTGTGCCCTGTCCCCGAGCCTCATCCCTGAGCCCACCAGCCAGGGCAGGAGCCTCTGTGTAATGACCACGGCACATCACAGCAGGGAGGACGGTGATTCACCATCTGCATGCCACACTGAGAAGGGCTGGTATTTGCTTTGCAGATGTTTTTAGATTCACACAGACCCGTATCCTCAAATACTTCATATTCCCAAGAGCCCTTTTTCAGAAGAGAGGGAATATTCCCAGAAACTATAAAGGAAGGAAGGTCAAATCCAGAGAGGAGTTGCTGCAATTCCACACAACTCTATAACCTGAGCAGGTACCAAGGTTATCTGTGGCTGATGGGTAAATGATCTCCTGGTGCAATGGCTCCTCCAAAACTGGAACAACCTTGTTCGAGTTGGCAGAAGGATCATGGAATCATAGAATGGTTTGGGTTGGAAGGGACCTTAAAGACCACCTCATTTCAATCCCACTACCATGGGCAGAGACATCTTCCCCTAGAGCAGGTTACTCAAAGTCCTGTCCAACCTGGCCTTGAACACTTTCAGGGATGGAGCACCCACAACTTATCTGGGCTCCGGAATAGGACAACCCTCTGGTGCTGTTGCCTGCTGTTATAGTGGGGAGAATGGGTCTTTCTCGAATGGTTCCTGGTAACTGAGTCAGGGATAAAGTCATCCAATGCCCAAATTTAGTGCCTTTGTTTGGTATTCTTTGGCAAATGTGGACAGCAGCGTCAGTCCCATCACAGCCTGTTGGGTCCTGATCAGTCTGGGCTGAGCAGGGGGATGGCCTCTGAGAGGTATCCTCTCACAGTCCTGGCTCTCCTTCCAGAAATGCAGATAGTCCAGTTTCAGTGGCCACCGGGGATCTTTTCCTGGGAGAAAAGTCCTTCAGACACCATCTGGAGCTGGGAAATATTGGAAAACCTCCTCTGCTTTCCTGTCTCTAATGAACAGTGTCTCCAGTGAGGAATACCTGCCAGATCAGCAGCAGGATCCTATACAAACCTTTACCTTCTCACCCTCCTGACTGCCTGCTGGTCCCAAAAGCCTGCTGCTCCCTCTGCAGCTTACAGCCCACGTGTCTTCTGCCCTGTCACCTTCCCCAGCCCCAGACTCTTTCCCCATCCCTTCTAGGAGCAAAGCTGGTCTCCTGTCGCACTGGAGATGCTTCTATCATCCTGGGCATTCTCTCCTCCCTCCACAGGGCTCTGAGGGGGCACTGGGCTGAGCAGATACCCCCTCCCAGCACCCTCAAGATTTTTGCCAGCATGGAAGTGGCAAAAACTTCCACTCCCTGTCCCCAGGGTCATGCAGAGATGTGGTCTTTTGGTGCAAAGGGCAAATTCTGGGTGATCAGGGCTCCCCTGGCTTCCTTTTCTCATCTGGCTTCCTTTTCTCATGTCTTTTCCCATTTTCAACCTGATTTCCCTAGTGAATGAGCAGGATTCACATAGCCTAAGGCAAGTGACACACATCTCGAGCGAAGTGGACCCAATCAGGATGGTCACTGCATCTCATGCACCGCAGGGAAAGGAGATAAAATGTTTCCTGAGCCAGCCGCAGGAATCGCAGCAGCCCCTCAATCCGAGCAAGCACTGGTGATGGGGGGAGCACCGGGCAAGGTCCTGAAGGACCTTTGCGGAGAATTGCTGCCAAGCGGCTGTGCAGGCTCTGGTCGGCTCCTGGTGCTCCTGCGGCTGCTCCTGCTCTCGGCGGTCTGTGCTGCCCTCGCACGGCTGCTCTGGATGCGCTGCAAGGATCCTCCCAATCGACCAACTGCACCCACAGGCCCAGGCTGGGCTGCTCGGCTGCCGCCGAGCCTGTAGGACTCCCTGAACGGCCATGGATTTGCTAACAATGCCACCCTGCTGTGAGATGTCTGCAGGGACCCTCGCCTGGGGAACGCTCCCTGGCAGCTGCAGCAGGTACTCTGCACTGGGGAGGCTCTCGCAGCCCCTCAGTGAGGGACAGATAAATTCCCTAAGCAGGGGTGTTTCCGCCTCTCCCACTCCACCCTCTCATCCTGATTCCAAGAAGGAGGCCCAGACCAGCTTCCAGCAATGAGCTGTATTCCAGGGACTTACTTGAGATAGTGGGTTTTGACATACTGCATAAATCCCTCTTTTCTGGTCACAGTCTTCTTCATCTGCCCTACTGCCTCCCTCCTCCCTGCCTACACCCCTGCCATACTGCTCCTGCCACTGCAAGTGGCACCCACTGCTCCACAGATGTCACTTCTCACGAGGAGCGAGCATGAATCCAGTGATACACAAAGAAACATCAGGCTTTCCTGGTGTCTCACGTAAATCTCCAGCCCACAGCACCTCCCCCTGGTTCAGGGGGGGTTGTTGCTCCCTTTCTTGTATGGGTGGTCTGTTCTCCATTTACACCTTGCTCAAGGGATGCTTACTGTTAAATATGAAACTCCTCTTTTCTCCCGGTGCCTCAAGCCTCAAGGTCCATCTTCTCATGATGCTGTGCTATAGAGGCAGATGTCCTGGACTGTTATGCTCCTTCTGTCCCAGGGGTCCCACTGGATGCTTATCCCTTTTTAAAGATTGGAAAGCTGTCGCCTGAAGGAACATCCTTGGAGGATATATCAGCAAAATTCAAAATCCTGGTGAAGTTTTGAATGGGGATGGGGTATGGCTTGGCCCCCCTCAGGAAATCTCTGTCTCACAGACATCCTCTGTGCTGGCTGCCTGCCCCTGAACCCAAACATGTTCTGCCTGGGACAAGAATTACACCTGTCACAGTCCACACAGCACCACTGCCCTTACCACCATAGTTTTCCTGCTTTTTTACTTCCAAAACTTTGGCTTTTCAGGCGGTTGTTGTTGGGGGTTTTTGGGGGTTGTGTCTGGGGGGTTGGAGGGTGGGGGTTGGTTGGTTGGTTGGTTGGTTGGTTGGTTGGTTGGTTGGTTTTTCTCAGAACAAAAACTCCTAACAGATGGCCCCAAAGTTCTGGCTGTTTCAGGGTTCCACTGCATCCCTGAGCACTGCTGGGCCCCTGAGCACCAGGGAGCCAGGAAACCTGGAGCATGGAGGAGAGATGTACCTGTCACCTTCTGCAGAACAAGCCACCACAACATCACTGCTTAAAGGGAGCTTGGCTTATAAAAAAGAAATTTTCACAAAAGCAGATAGTAACAGGACAAGGGGGGATGATTTTAAACTAAAAGAGAGATTTGTATTTGACGTTACAAAGAAATCTTTGGTTAGGCACTGCCCAGAGAAGTTGTGGATGTCCTGCCCCTGGAAGTGTTCAAGGCCAGGTTGGATGAGCTTTGACCCCCTGGCCTAGTGAAAGGTGACCTTTCCCAGGGCACGGGGGGTTGCAGTAAGGTCATCTTAAAAGTCCCTTCCACCACAAACCATTCTGTGATTCGCTGGCACGGCTGGCTCTAGACATCCCAGCGTGCTTTGTCATCAAGGGAAAGGAGCAGCGTTTGGCCATTTGAAGCCTGATGCTGTCCCCGCTCCTGCCGTGACTTTCTCAGCAGCAAAAGTGAGGAAACACAACGCCCGGGGAAGCTCCAGTTTGACGGGTTGGAGTTGCTGCGTACTGATGGTCCTGTGGAGCAGGGAAAGGGGACAGAGGGCTGCGAGCCGCAGGTCTGCAGCAGCCCGGGAGCCCAAAGGAGGCGGATGCTGCCCGGGAAGTGAAGCTCAGTCCTGTTCGGTAGCCGGGAGAGGGCAGCCGCAGTCCGAGCAGCGCGGCCGGCAAGAACGCCTGCATCCCGGGCCTCGCCGGGGACTGCTCCGTCTCCCCCCGCAGTCGCCCAGCCCCAGCTGAGCACGCCGTGGCCCGGCCTGGGGGCTGCTGGTCCCGCCGGGATGTGCGCACACCAGCCCCATGCCCGCCCCCGAGGCAAACCTCCTCCTTCAGCAAAACCACTACGTGATGGAGCCGGGGATCCAACAGGGCAGAGGGTTTTTAGCGCAGGGCTCTCAGTCTCCCCATCTTATCCTTATTTCCCAACGGTGTTCCATGCTGCAGCATCACCCACATTCCAGAGGCATGGATCTGGGCTTGCGAGGGCAGGAGAAATGTGACTTTCCGTGTCAGCATAAAGACCTTTCCCATCCCATGTGAGCCACAAACCAGGAGCAGCCCCCAGGAGCAGGTGCTGAAGAAGAGACCCCATCCTGCCCTGATTCACAGATGTCAACAGATTCCAGAGATGGCTGCATCAGCAGGAACAGCAGCATCTCAGCTCTGCTGAGATTTGCTGGAGAGATGAAGAGTTACTCTGCCATGAGGCTGAGGAGCAGGAATGTGACTGGTGTATCCCCGGGTCTGAGCAAAGAAAAGACAGCCTGCAGAGCGTCACTGAAGGCTTTGGGAAGCAGCTGAGCCTTGCCTGTGGGCAGGGTCTCCTTGCACAGTGCCCAGGAGATGGGCTCCATAGGCAGCATCCAGATGCTGAGAGCTGGCACCAGGGTGATGCTGCCCAGAGACAGGAGAGAAATCCACCCTCCAGAACATTCCCGTTTTTCCTTTGTAAATAAATTCTTATGTTCCACCTCTCTGGGTTGGTTTTGGTTGGTTAGCTGGTTTTTGCTTGCTGTCACACCCGATGAATTTAATGTCTTCAGAAAGTCAGACTCAAATATTGCCATGGTCCTTCAGTGAAAGTCTGCCTGGACTTTATTTTGGTGGAAAACATGGAAATTTAAGATGCCTAAATACAACAAAACTAATATCAAGCTCTTAAATCCTCCTTAAAAGGCAGATCTCTCTCTGCCCTTCGTAGATTTAACTCTCTGTGACTCAAAACCCTGTGTCAATGATTTCAGATCAAGTGTTTGGTCCCACTTAGCAGGCTCCAGCACCCGGCTGTCTATTCTAGGAGCAGGGCTGCCAAGTTGCCCATGGTTTCAGGAGCTGGCTCACTTTCCCCTGTTTATCAGCTCACTAGCACTTTCTCCCTTTAATAGCAATGCAGTCCAGCAAGCCATGTGACCCTGTGGGGACCAGGAGCCCTCTGAGGGCTGGGAGGTTTTGTTTCATGTCCCCAGGTTGCTGGCTGGTGGTTTTGGACTGCGCTGCCTAAACGCCAGCCCAGCCCTTGCTGCTGCCAGTCAGGTCCTGGCAGGAGGGCAGTCCCTATAAATAGCTATGTGTATAAGTCGCCTCTCTCTGCTTCTCTCTTCAGCTGCAAGTTTGCCCGTGTCTCTCATCATGCAGTGCTTCACATGGTGTCTCCTGGATGCTTGCACTGCACAGTGCTGGGAGCAGCTGGGATGGCTCAAGTCCCCACACAGGCACCTGTCCCCAGCCCCACACAGAGGAATTCCTAGTCCCCAGCAGCCTCCAAACCTTCAACTCCACCCTTAAAGCAACCAGAGTCACCACCGTGGTGTCCTCTCTAGGATGAGGACCTGCCATGGTGACAGGGATGGAACAGGCTGTGGGAAGCTGCTAGTCATGGGCAACAAAAAACTGGGGTTCAGAGAGTGAGCCCAGGCTCTGCACATGGCAGTGGCAGCTGGGCAGTGTTCCCCACATCTCCTTTCAGGGTGACCCCAAGACACAGAGATGGATGAAAATCCGTGGAGCAGCAGCTGTGGAGACGTAGGGCAATGCTCACTACTGTTTTGCAGAGCAGAAGTGAAGAGCCAGGGAGGATGTAACCAGGCTGGGACATCCAGATGTTAATGCAGGTAATGACTATGATGTGACATTGATCTGGGCATCCATCAGAATTTCTCCTGGTATAGTGTGGCTGGACACATCTGGGAAAATCCACCCTGGTCTCAGACAGGATCACCTTTGCACAGCACTGAGCATCCTGCCATCTCGCTCGAGGACTGCTCCCAGCTCCAGGACAGCAGGGTGAATCAGAGCAGAGCAGGGCTAGAACTGTGCTGCAGCGCTTGGGGTTTTTGCTACCTTCATTTCATAGTGTTGGCAGCCCAAGCTGTGACCATAATAAATAAAGTGACAGCCAGGGAGCAGAGCTCTCTGGTTTCCTGTACACCTCAGGCTGGCCAGGGTAAACACACAACAAGCCTGCACTTCAGACAGGGCCATGCCCACAGCACGTCAGCCAGAGCCTGGACACATGCCAAGCCAGCCAGAGCAAAGCCACTGAGCAGGAGGCTTCACAGGGCAAGTCCCACACAAGGCAAATAGGCTGGTGCTGAAGGGCACAGCCCCACTGCCCCAAGATGCCCTGCATCTAGCAGGCACCTGCGCCTCTGGAATGATCACCCGTGTCTCTGGGATGTCAGGGAATGTCACTGGGGTTGGCTTCCAGGGCATGCGCCCCATCGTTGCCCAGGCTACAGGGCTGTGGAGCATTCTCAGACAGGCAGCACTGAAATGAGCACCGGGAGAGGCTTTACACCATCAGCCAGGCCTGCTCTTGAGGAGACATACCTTGTGGCAGTCTCCTCTGCACAGAAACCATGAGAGGACACCACAGACTTCAGATGCAGTCATCTCCACACTCCATAGTCCTCTTCCATCCATCCATCTGCTCCCCTCACATCATGCAGGCAGAAATCCAGCAAGTGCTAACTCAGCCAGCACAGCTGAGGACCAGTGTCCCTGTCCCTCAGCACATCATCATGAGAGGGCACCTGCACATCAGCATGACACGTCTCACTTCAAGTCTGGCCCAGCTCCAGCTCTCAAGCTCATGAGCCCAAACCTCTCAATCCCTTCACCAAGCCCAGTTCATGGATGTGACTTCTTCCTCCTGGCAAAAGAGCTCAGGACATCTTTGAGCACACAGCAGGAGCGAGGCAGAAGAAGCTGTGGACTGATGGCCCAGTTCAGCTTGTCCTGCATGGGTTCATGGTAGTGTAATATCACCCCCAGACATCTGCTCACGTGTCCTCTCTGCTCAGAGGAGAAGGAAAGGTGCCTAAATTCAGTCCTTTTGGGCTGCTGAGAGGGAGACCAGCTGTTGGACAGGATGCTGCAGACAGCCTGAATATGTCCTTTTGCCATGGCAGAAAGGAGGAGCTGGGAGCCGTGTGGAGCTCATGATCCTCATCTGAGCCTGAGGATGGAGCAGGGGAAGAGCTGCAATGTCAGAGCTGCTCTGTGCCGGGGAGGTCCAGCCCCAAGGACCCCAGGGTGCATGCAGCCCCATGAAGTGCCCTGCTCATCTGGCAGACCCCACATCACTGTCAAACCTCCTCCTTCTTCACCCACCATTGCAGCTCTCTAGCTTTGCTCAGAGCTGGTGGCCCAACATATTCCAGATCCCCACTGCATCCCTCCTCCCAGCACACCACTGACAGTGCCAGCTCCAACCCCCTGCACAGAGACCCCTCCAAATCAAGTTCTGCTCTCAGATTCCCACCCCCAAGGGTGGCCCCAGCCCTGCAGAGCTAGGGGATTCCCCGAATCCTCGGCTCGGCTCAGTTCTCCAGCACTGCAGCGGCAGAGAAAGCAGCGCGTGGCTCCAAGCCAGCGCTGGCGCCAAGCAGCCCAGCTCCCAGTGCACTGCGAGCACCACGAGGCATTGAGGAAAGCTCAGGGTCTGCTCCTGGGGGAGGACCCAGGGCCAAATGCGTGCTGCAGCCCGTCCAACTCCGCTCCTTCCAGAGGAGCTGGCCGATCCTGGAAGATGCTCGGCATCCCTCAGCTCACGCAGGCTGAAGAGAGCAGAGCAGTATCAGGAGGTGAGAAGGAGAAAGTTTGGAGCTGGATGGAGGAAACCTCTCTCTGCCCAGGATGAGCCCCTCCTACATCCCCAGGCTCCCAAAATCCACATGAGCCTCTAGCTGAGAGCAGATGTGTGCAGGCTGGTGGAACCAGAACCCTCCTGCAAAGCACCTGAGAGGCCACGTGAGCTGCCTCAAGGAGGGACATCCCCAGCCTTGGCACAGCACCAGCTCTTGTAGTGCAGGCGGGATGGCACTGGCCACATGTGGCTGGTGAAGCAGTAGCCCCAGCCACAAGCAGATGTGCCACATTGGGCTATTCCTTGGGCGATGTGGGCACCAAGCCTCAGCCATGACTGAGCACAACACTCACAGTGCAGCCAGTACAGGCACTGCTCACACACAGCCTCCACCTCTCCCGAAGTCTGATACAGTGGGGTTGCATGGGAGAGCTGGGATGAAGGGAAACACTGGTTTATGACCATATGGATACACAGGAAGTGGGATAGCTCATGGGTGTGTTTCTGTGCTGTTGTAGAGATAGGATGGGACAGCAGCAGGTAGTTTTTTGTTACTTTGGGGTTCAGAGACGTGCCTGGATATGGGCAAGGATCAATTTGTCACTGTAGGGTTGCAGAGGGAGTCTGTGACCTTGTTCACTCCTGCCAGCCTACAGAGCCTTCTGTTTTTTCAGCAGAAGTAGAGCTGCCTGGGTGCTGCACACACCTGGAAGTTGTGTCCATTATCTCTGCACAGGCAGCTTGTCTGGAGAGGAGGGAAACACTGGATCCATCCCAGGGCTCCAGCAGTGCCTTGATGGCATCACACAGTGAAATCCCAAACCAGACCTGGCCTCAGGTGCCACCGGAGAGGAAATTTCCCAGTGGGTCTTCACCAGCTGGTTTCCGGTTGCAGACTTTCAACAAATTTTTTCCTCTTGAAAATTTTCACCACAATAAAATGGCATACGAAACCCATTTCCAAGGGAAAGAAAGCAGCTTGGGTGGTGGATGTGTCCTGCAAAAGAGGGATGCAAACACACACCACAAGCTGCGAGGAGGAAGGAGCCTTTTCTTCAACTCAGGGACACAAACCCCGCGGCCAGATTTCAACCCTGCATGTTCCCCATCAAATAAACCACCACAATAATAAACCCCAAAGAAACGGCCCGCCTAGGGGCCAGGGAAACTGAGTCACAGGCAGGACGTATCTGCCTCCACTCCTCCGGGATGCAGGGATGGGGGCAGGCACGGTTGGTGAACGCAGGAGGTGCTGGCCTCCAAGAGCACCGGCGAGGGTTGTGCACTCTCGGGGGGTCCCTGAGCCTCAGGACCCGCGCTCCGGAGGGCACCGCACATCAATGTGCCACGGTGGGATCCCCATCCCAGCGCTCCGGCCGGACTGGGACGGGGAGCCCCGGGGAGGACCGCGAACCCCGGGCAGGCGGCGGGCAGACGGTTCGGATCCCTCCCGGTCCCGGGGGGCGGCTCACAGGCAGGAAGCGTCCCGGGGTGGCGGCGGCAGATTGGCAGAGCCCTGCTCCAATGGAGCGGCGGCGGCAGCCCCGGCGGCTTCGCACCGCCTGCGCTACCGGCCCCAGCCAGCCCGGTGCGGGCGCCCCGCTCCCGGCCCCGCTCCCGCTCCCGGCCCGGCTCCCGCTCCGCTAGCGCCATGGACACATAGCCGCGGCGCCACGCAGGAAGGTAGGGAACAGTACCCCGCTCCTCGGCCCGCGAGGGGAACGAGTCGCCGCCGCCCCGACTTCGCGGTGAGGGACGCGCGGCTGCGGTCAGGCGGCTCCCGGAGCTGTTTGCTGCCCGGGTGGAGAAAGTTGTGCGGGTGTGTGTGGATGTCTGTGTGTCTGTGTCCCCTCGCAAAGCAGCTGCCAGGGACTTGCCCTCCCCGTCCCTCCCGGCTGCCTGTGGGTACCCAGTGCTGCTCCCCTTCTCCGCCCTCCGCGCCTCCGCCTTGCCCGGGGATGCTCGAGGGGTTGATGTTCCTGGGGTGGGATGTTTGAGCCCCTTCTCCAGCCTCCACAGACCACCCTCCCCCCATTCCGTACTGCCACCCCTACTGTCTCTGAAGGGAGTTTTCTGGAAAGGCTGGAATGCCAGGCAAAGCGCCCCCCTGACAGGGCCCCCTCTTCTCCTGGGGGGTCCAGGGAAAAGCTGCTCCCAATTAGGAGAGGCGCTGAGAGAGGCGCTTTCCCATGCGCGGGCGCTGGCAGGGCTCTGCCTGCCTTGTCCTTCCTTGCCCTGGGATGCTGTCTCAATCCCAGCTTCTCTGTCCTGTGCCAGCCGTGATGAGTGCCCAGCTCTGGGCTGTGCCCACCACCACTGTCAGAGGCTGGCTGTGTAACCCACCCACCAGGTCCCCTCCAAGCTCTGCCTCTGGGCTGGTGAAGACCATCAGAGAGGGCCATGGGGCTGAGCTTGGCTTGGACATCCCTGTCAGCAAACTGAGACTCCCGAGGGTGCCTTGTGCCTGGTCCCCATGGATGGGAAGAAACCCAGAGCTGCAGCAGCTCACAGATGTGTTTCCATGCACACAAAATGGTGTTGGACTGAGTAGCATTGGTGGCATAGCCAGAGCTGAGACTTCTGGGGCTGGCCAAGCACTTTGTGTGCCAGGAGGTGACTGCCCCATGTCTGGCTGTTGTGTTTGCAGCAGGAGGTGGTGCATTTGCACTCTGCTGTTTATAGGAGGGCAGGTCGCAGCGAGGTTGCGTGTGCTGTGACTTGAGGCACATGGCATCCCAGCCTGGCACAGGGAGAAGAGCTTCACAGGGAGCTGGGAGCTCGTGGAGGCCCTCCTGTGGCAGGGACAAGGATGAGATATGGCCACAATGCCCCCTCATCACCCATACACCCTCTGCCCCACCAACCT
Organism: Aphelocoma coerulescens; assembly: GCF_041296385.1. NCBI lineage: Eukaryota > Metazoa > Chordata > Aves > Passeriformes > Corvidae > Aphelocoma > Aphelocoma coerulescens. The sequence continues at coordinate 9,579,752 of NW_027184085.1, forward strand.
GGCACTTTTTGGGAGGAAATGAAAGGGGCAATATCTGCTCTCCAGGGAGCTGCGAACTGACCTTGGCAGCCAAAGTGGGACTGGTGGGGGACAGGGTCTGACTGGTGACAGCAGGGTTGTGCTCAGGACTGGGTGTCACCAGCAGTGGGTGAACAGGGAGTGTGGGGTTCAATAGGGTGGTGGGGAGGGCTCCCTGGAGGGTGCAGCTACAGGCAGAGCCTGCAGGAAGGTGGAAGAAAAGCAGCTCTGGCCTTGTGCTTCCTATTCCAGGAAGAGGAACCTCACAGGGAGGGGAAAACTTGACTTGATTATATCTAATAAGCCACTTTTTCCCTGTCCCAGCAAGCTGTCCCAGCGGCGGGGGGAGGAGGATGCTTGGCCAAGTGCAGGCCCTGTTTGTGAAGGATGAATGAATGACTCACGGCACAGCGAGTCTCCCCGCCGTTTTCATCGTGGCAGCAGCAGCAGCAGTTCCCCTTTGCAGCTGCTGGGTTTATCAGAAGCTGTCATGCTGGGTGGGCACCCAGGCAGCCCACACCTGCAGCCCCCACATGAAGGTGTCCTGCCTCCCCTGCCCCTCTCACACGGCTCACCTGGACCATCCTGAGTGGGGAAACCCTCACGGATGGCAACAGCGCGTGGCATCCTCACCTGCCATGAACTAGCTGAGCACTCAGTTCAAATCCTTTCTTTCTACTCTGCTCTTGTTCAAAGGCAACTCCAGGCTCTTCCTGCTCACACAGGCCTCAACCTCCCTCCGGTTTCCTGCCGAATGCGTTCCTGGAGAGCTTATTCCCCTGTGGGTTTGTGCCAACATTGTGCTTTTAGTTCAAGACCTCTTCTCCCTCTCCGGTGTTTACCCTGCTATATTTATAGCTTCCTCGTTAGGTTAAGCATGCCAAAGGATTCTTGCCTCCTCTTCTCCCGCGGGTTTGGCTCTAGAGGAAAACCCCTTGCTAGATGCTTCCCGCAGGAGGGGGCAGGTGCCGGCTTGTGTCTCTGCTTTTCTCCCTTTGGAAAATTTCGGCATCTCTCACAGCTTGTTTCCCCTCCTCTTGTTTAGGCATGAAAGAGGGTGGCTCTGCCCCTGCCCAAGATATCGTCAAGGACTGTGTTTGGATGGTATGGGAGCTCTTCCCTGTAGGCAACACACTGGGGCTTCAGCAGCATTTGGGATGCTGATACAATGCCAGCATTAGGGATTAGCCCTGGGATGTCTGAGGTGGCTTGCTGGGATGTTTAGAGAGTTTTTGGTTTTTCTAAGTGTTCCTGTGGTTACAACAGCATCGCAATGTGTGAAAATCACCAAATCTCTCTGGCTGGGGATGTCATGACCCTATGACCCAAGTTCCTACTAGCAAACCTCTCTGCACCTCCTAGTGATGGTTTTCTTCTCCCATCCAGGTTGTGAAGGTGGGAAGGGCACAGATGCCTTGCAGTTGTTGTTGCAGTTGTTGTTGCAGTTGTCTGTCCAACAGCCAGATTCCCCATGCACCTTTTCCATGGAAAAATAAAAATTCCTTTGAAGATTAGTAGCAGGTTTGCAGTGTCAAGGATCAATGTGTAAATAGGAATTATCTCTCAAGTTTGGCTGCTTCCCAGGTCTCTGAGTCATCCTCGCATGGGAGTGGGACAGGGTGAACTTTGGGCTCTTTTGAAAGGTCACAGCACCCCCTGGAGCATCTGCCAAGCTCTCCGGTACAGGTGGATGGCTGGGCTGGAAGGTGCAATTCCTTCTCTCTAGTGGTACAAGCCTGGGATGTGGCAAAAAAAAGCTGACAAATACTTCCTCCCACTCTGGTGTTTAGGTTGGGGGCATCCAGGAGAAGAGGGACAAGAAATTTGTCAAGACCTGATTTGCCTCCATCTTACCAGGACTGTTCACTGTGGTCACATTGGTCACATCTGATCAGCACAGCTTGGGCTTGCTCCAGCAGGCATTGGTCATTGCTGAAAGGCTTTTGAGGAATTTTGGAAGAGTCTATATGCAGGGGAAGATCACATCCACCTGCTCGTACATGTTTCCTAAAGATGCTTTTGGGGAGGACAAGGAGGCTGGAGGGACCTCAGGAGATCTGACATGGTCAGACATGGGGCTGGCCCAGGCAGGTGGCAATGGCCTGCATGCAGCCAAAGAGTGCATGGCCCAGGAGAAGGGAGGATGCTGAAAGCACTTTGGAAATCAGCCTGAGGCTCCTCAGAGACTACTCAGCTCTGGTCCATTCCTTTCAGTATGGAGACAGCCAAAATAGAATCTGCCTAATGAAGATTGTTACGGACCCGCAGAGATTGCCGTATAGGGAGAGGTGGAAGAGCTCAGTTCATCATCTAATGAAATTCTGATGGTGAAAAAAAAAGTCATTTGGGCATCCTCTGGTTTATTTCACCTCCCAAAGTGTAAACAAGGAATGCCAACCGTTGTTGAGAAGCCAGTGCTGATGACACAGTTAGGGGAAGAAGGGAAGGAGGAAGCTTCCAGCTTTGGTGGACCATCATCTCTGCAGCAGTTTGGGGAGGATCTTCTGACCCACTGACTTTGATGAGTGTTGTGCTCAGCTGTAGCTAAGTGTTGTCCCACCTTGGGGAGCTCCAGACCAGCCTCAGGGCTGCTGCCTACCATCCTGCTGGCAGCCTAAGGGATGTGGATGTCCTCCCAGAAGAGCATGTGGGAGTCAGTGGGGCTGGAACAGCATCCCTGGAGCCCCCGGGCTGGCGTGGCTGGGCCTGTCCAGCTGTTTCCTTTGCCTTCCTGTGCTTTCACCATACGCTTCCTTTGGGACAGAAGGCTTTCATCCTGGGCAGACCAACAGTCCCATCCGCACATCACCAGCCCCTTTCTAGGGTTGGCATGGGTATCAGGGCCTTTTGAATTCAGTAACATTGAGAAAGGCGCAGATCTGCTCTTACCTTCCTGCAAAAATAGACAGGGAAAAGCAGAAAGGGCTGTCATGAAGGGTCTTCATTGTGGCCCAGCCCAGTGCCGTGCCAGTGTTGCGACAGAGCTCACAACAGCTGTGCTGCAACGGCCCTGCAAAGGTCTCCAGGGATGGCCCGGCCGCAGTGTCCCAGCTTGGTTTTGCAAAAGCTGCTGTCACGCAGGGTGCCCAGGCCAGCTGGCACCTCCCCAGACTTCCTTACAGGGCAAGCCCCTGGCTGCTGGGGAGGTCTGCAGGAGTCTTTGCTTTCCATGAGTTTTGCCTGAGGCCTCAAGGCTTAGGAGGAGCTGGTGGACCCAACCAACTATTGCTCCATCCTTGTCTTGCAAGGGCCAACACGCAACCCCAGGGGTTCTTCGGTGCTTCGGCTGCTTTTGATTTTTTTAGCTCCTGCAAAGCTCCCGCCGGGCTGTTTCATGGCTCCCTTGAGGCTGCTCCACCCCATCCTGGCTTTGAGTTTTGCAGCTTCACGGCTGGAGCATGGCTGTGCCAGGGGAGGCGTCTGTTTTCTCTGGCCTCCCTGATCCTTTGCCCAGCTCCATTTCCCCTCTCCAACTGGGACTGTGCCCACAGTCGTTGCACCCCAGCATCCAAAAAACAGTGTACATAACAAGGAAGATGAGGCCCCCCCAGTGCCTGTGCTGGCACAGGGAGCAGTCAGTGTGAGAGACTGGTCTCTCAGAGTATCTACTGCACATCCACATTCCTCCTTCCCAACGGGAGGCTGCAGATATGCATTGGGTTCCCTGGCAGCTCCTGGAGCTGGGTGGTTTGCCCTGGAGATGCCTTGGAGAGCTCTGCTCAGCAAGGCACTGAGGCTTGGACTCAGTAGTCTGGGAGGATGATGAGAAGCTCATCATCCAAGCTCAATCTCAGCTGGAGCAGTAGTGGTGCTGATGCTGTGCCCGGGATGGATAGATGAAGGACTTGAGCAAAGCAAGGCCTGTGGGGAAGGTCATCTTTTTTTCACCCCTGGGGTGCTGCTGTAAGAGTGGGATGGTGCTGGGGCAGCATGTCCTGCTGCATCCCCAAACTATGTCCCCATGAGATGTGTCCCCAATAGGGTGCTTGGTGGGTGAGCCATGCATGGAGAACTTTCTTCCTCCAGTGCCTGGAAAGGTCTCTGAGAGCTTTTTTGACTTATTTTCCCCACCTATCAAGGGCAGAGGGGCTGTGCAGCAGCATTTAACCCTCCTAGGGTATGTGGGGGACCTCACATTGCTGCTGTTAACGTGGCTGCTGCATCTCCATCAGTGGCAGCATTTCAGGGATGGCAGCAAATGCCTCTCTACCATCCCTCACCACAGCCAGAGGAGGGTTGAGTGGAGCCAGAGGCAGCATTTGTGGCCAGTTCTATGAATGTCCAATTACCAGCTCGCCTTGCCACTGTGTGAGAGGTTCCTGCACCTAATTTTTGTTGAAACGATCCATTTTTCTCAGTAATTTAATAGCGTGGGCAGGCTGCTTGCTGTCGGAGAGCCAGCAGCGAGCACCGAGGAGCCTGTGTGCCGGGCTGCCGGCCGTAACCACCTTCCCTGGTCGACGCAGGAATGCTGACCTAATAGAAAAGACATTTAAAGAGGAGCTTTGGAGAGCAGCTCAGCTCTTACTCGGCTCATGCGCATGGCTGCCGATTGTAACAGAGTCTCTCCATGCTCCAGAAGGTGCTGGGGACCAGCATGGGCAGTGGGGACATCCCTGATGGGAGCCGGGCACCAGGGCACAAGCCATGCCAGCCATCAGTTGGTGCAGTAGTTGCTTTATTTTCCGGGAAAAAAAGTTGCTTCGGGGAGGCTGTCACAAGTTGTGAACTGAGGCTGGGTTCAGCGCCCGGCTGCGGTTCTCCCAGGCTGGAAAAGCCGTGGAGTTCTGCTCTTGACATTTTCCAAATGAGATGTTTTGATTTATCCTTTTTTTTTTTTTTTTTTTTTTTTTCCAATTTATTTTATTCCCTGCCCCAAGGTAATGTTTGGAAGACAAATTTAGCTCGATTTAGCTCAAACCTTTTTAAAAAAGTAAAACCACTGAAAACTAAACAAGGCCTATCATTTAGAACAAAATGTTTTGGTTTTCATTTTCCTTTTGGCATGAAAAACACAAACTTTATTTTTTTCCATTTTCCTCTTGACCTACAAACAATTTTACCATTTTCTTTTCTCCTCCTTGTTCATTCCCAAGACCGCATTGTGCATTGTGGCCAGGGAACAGGCAAGCCCTGGTACTGTTCCCAGTGGGATGGGGGTCCCAGAGTGGGTACTTCCCCGTGGAGACCAGAGGAATCTTGCAAAATTAAGCAGGAGCTGCTCTCCCTGCTGCCAGCACTGACTCAGCTGGGAGCTCCTTGTGGAAAAGGGAGGCCCCCGGGTGTGGGTCTGTTCCAGCTCTCTTAGGGGGATGTGAACCCCTGGGCAGGGCAGAGCTGTGCTGCGGGTGCTATGTTCTGCTGCTGGGCATCCCTACTGGGAAGGGCGAGCTCTGGCATTGCCTTCTCTCCTTGTTTATTCAAGTTTAAAATTAATCTGACCTTCCCCTGCTCAGACATGTGCAAACACGGCACGTCCCTGAGCAGGGAGCTCCTGCCGGCCCAAGGGGAGCCCTCTCTGTCCCCAGCTTGCGGCGTTACTGTCCCCTCTGGATGAGGTCCCCACCAGGATCCGGGTGCTGGGGTATGGTGGGGCTTCCTCCTGGCAAAGGCAGCTCTGGCCGTCAATCAGCGCACGGTTAATCCTCCAGTACGAGCTGCCAGAAACCTGAATGCCCGAGTCTGGCGTCTCTGAGCTGGGCAAGGGGTGGCTGCAATGCTTCCATCCCGGGCAGGAGCCCGTGTACCCGAGCCAGCGATTGTTTCCCCAGCCTTGACCCCCTCCACTCCCTGCCAACTCAGCCGTGCGTCCTCCACCCTTTGCCAAATCCCAGCTCTCCGCTCTGCCCCAGCCTCACCAGGTTGTCAGCCGGGCAGGGAACAGGGAAGGGATGATGGGGAGCAGCACGGTCGCCAGACCTGGTGCAGAAGCAAGCACCCGACTCATCCACCACCTGATTTTATTTTATTCCCCTCTCAGTGCCTCGCTGCATACCACAGCCGTGCTTTTTATAGCCCCCAGCTGCAGCCTCGGCGTGCTCCCAGCCAGCTCCCCGCCGCAGCCCTGCTCGCTCCATGCCAGCAGCCCCGGCCAGGAGGGGATGGACGACATTCCCGGGGTCCCTATGGCGGTTCAGGCGGAGGAGAGCACGGGCTGCGGAGGAAGGCGGATAATTAAACCCTAACGCGGAGCCGCGCTCCCGTGCCGGCGGAGGCGCTCACAGAGCCGCGGCAGTCACGCCCCGTCGCAGCCGGCACGTGCCGCCCGCCAGGTCGAGGCCGAGTGCTGGTGGCCCGTCCCTCCCTGTCCCCTCTGCTGCTGCCCAGGGCTGGTCCCAGGCAGCCCGAGCCATCAGCTCCTTCCATGAGCCAGCTTGCTCTGCCGTGGCGGGGTGGTGTGTCAGCAAGAGGGGTACCCCCTCCATCCCCGATTGCCCCCCAGCCTCTGGCGCGTCTACAGAAGTTAGAGGGAGATTAGAGGCTCCTGCCCACTCCCCGGGAGCACTTTTATGAGCATCTGGGGCTTGCTGCTGCATTTCCGCATCTCACAGCCACTTCCACAGCTGGGATGCTGCTGTGGGATCTGGAGCAAGGAGGAGGAGGAGGGGATGAGGTATGAAGCTGTGCTGCAGGCTGCATGCCTGGAGCACCCCTTTGTTGGGATGTGGGGTTTGCAGAGTGGGGGCTGCCGGCCAGCAGGCGGGGAGCAGCATCCTCGCTGGGAAGCAGCGGGGGGGCCCCCGGCGCCTCAGTCCCCGGGCTTTCTCCAGACGTGATTTCACCACTGCGGGGAGGGAGAGCGGCCAAGGGACGGGCCCTGCTCGCCCCGACGGCACCCGGTTCGCTTGCCGGGGCGTTAGTCATTTGGGCCGCGGCTGGGGATGATGGGATGTGCCTCGGGTCCCCGTGGGGCAGGGGCACGGGGGCTTGGAGAGCCAGTACAGGGGAAAGGGAGAGGGATGGGGTCAGGGATGGATGGGGGGGTGCGTCTGGGCTCGCAGCCCACAGTCCCCTCCTTAACAAGCTAGGAAGGGGAGCAGAAGGCTGTGGTGAAGCCAGATGTGTGCTGGGCATCTCCAGCTGAGCAGGTGGGCCAGGATGGGGCCACCTTTGCTGGGCTGGTGCCTGCAACTGCTTCCCAGCCTGCTGCTGTGACTTTCCAGGGCTGGACATGGCAGCATGGAGGCAGAGGCGATGCTGTGGAGAGGCAGCATCCTGCTTCAGGGATGGATTTGGGGACATATCCCAAGGAGAGGGCTTCTCCAGAGATTTATGGGGTCCCTGGGAATGTGGAGAGCCCCATGGGACAATGGCATGCCTCATTCTGAGTGGGCACTGGGTGTTGGGTGCCTGTGAATAATTTTAAGCCTTGACCACAAGACCATCCAGCTTATTTTACTTCCAGCAGGGAGGCAGGGAGAGGCCAAGCAGTGGAGTACCAGTGGTGCTGCCATGTGGCTGCTGCCAAGCAGCTGGGGCCAGGCAGCCTTGGCTCCATGCAGGCAGGGCAGTGGACAAGGGAAAGCAGGGAGCTGCGGAGGCGTTGAGGAAGGGATGTGCAAGGGTGGGTTTTGCAGAAGCACAGCCGTAACATGACCCGGTATGGGTAGCTGTAGAGGGGGGCCCTCCCAAATCTGCTCCCTCCTGGAGATGATGAGCTTCACGCCATGAGGGCTGGGGTCTCGCTGACAGCACCTCAGCCCTTGGGTGAGCTGGGGATGGCTGAGGGGGCTGTGGGAAGGGGGAGCTGCTCGTGCTGCCGGCCAGGTGCCAAGCATGACGGGAGAGGGGAAAGCCTCGGAGACTCATTCTGAAACAAGGCTGCCCTTTTATTCTACTTTACGAGTGCATTTTAATATCCACAAACATCCCGCCCTCCCCAGGCTGCTGCCAGCAGAGCCTGTATCGCCTGTGCTTGGCCTGCCGAGAAACCCCGGCCAAACCCTGGGCCCCAGCACAGGGGAGAGGATTATTTTTCCCCCCTCGTTTTTTTGTAAGATATGTTTTCTATAGCTCTAATTGGACAGGCTTGAGCCCTGGCCAAGGCAAACACACCTGGGGGAGCCTCACTTTACAAACCCCATCTGCTGTGTCGGGGGCTCTGCTCCCCGCACAGCCACTGCCTGGCCCCTTTATAGGGGAGGGGGCTGCTGGGGGTGGGGGGGTAGGACCGCTCCCACGCCAAACCACTGAGCAACCTCTGTGGAGGAGGAGAACCCAGCAAGGCGGCTCAGGGAGATGGTGCAGAGGCAGCAGTGGCACCCGGCAGAGCCCTGTCCCGCAGCAAGATTCCAGCCCAGCGTGGAGCTGAGGTATCTCCTCCCTGCCAGTGCTGCTGTGGTGGCACGGGGCTCGGTGCCCATCCCGGGTGGGATGCTGTGGGTGGGAGGTGCAGCAGATACCAGCAATGTTTTGCCTTCCTGAGGTGACAGCATGTTCATCAAGGGGTTGCAGTCCCCAAAATCTGCATGTGCCCAGAGAGGGAGGATGTGGGGGTTCTCCAGCATGTCGGGGTGTGTTTTGGGCTGCAGGACGACCTACCCAGTGACACCCATTCAGAGACTGTTCTGGAAAGCAAACAAGGAACTTCAGCATGGCAGGCCACTCCAGTGGCTTGCATTGACATCCAAATCCATGCTGGACTGAGCTTTAGGTGCTCCTTCCTGCAACTGTTGGCTTTTTTGTGGGGCTTTTTAGCTGGGCTCTTCCCCTTCCAGTTGTTTCAGGGTCTGCTTCCGATGTCCCCTTTACCAGCAGGCTGCACAGTGCTGGCACCCTGATGGCCAGGGTCTCATGGGTTTCATCTCATATCTGTACTTAGCCAGAGCCAAGAGAGCTGTTGGGGGTCTCTGCTTGACCACGCTGGGGTCCCACCTCCCAGAAGGGACCAGGGTGCATACCCTGACAGCATGCTGTGCGCCAGGGAGCAGCAGCACACTTTAGGTGGCACCCATCACTCGGCTCATTCTGTAGTGCCTTTTGTCCTCCCTTCCCCACCCCATCTCCCAGGGGTGTGCAGGGCACAGTGCTGTGCCCCCACTCCATTCTCGGGGATGTGTGCAGCGCACCATCCCTTCCTCGTCCGCCTGCCCATGCGGTGACCCGGCAGCACTGAGGAGGCATCACCGCTGCAAACTGCGCTCCTGGTGCTCGAGGTGCCACTGATTGCTCCCAGGAGGAGCTCTGCACCCTCTGCCTGGTGCTATGGAGGTGCTGCCTGCAAAGGGAAATACTGTGTTTTCTTGAGGTGCACTGCCATGCATACCCCCCAGTGCACCCAAGTACTTTGCACCAGCACTGCTGACTTGGAGCATAAGAACTGAAGTATCAGCTTAAAATATGAAAAGGTAGGATCCAGGCTCACCAAGGCCTGCTGTTTCACTTCAGGTGAATGGGATGAGCTGTGGGGAATTATGGAGGCTGGGATGTGCCTCTGTGCCCCTCTGGCCAAGCCAGAGGATATCCCTGTGCATCGGGGGGCTTTGGGGCACAGCCGGAGCTGTGGCAATGCACAGGGCAACTCAAGCATTTCGTGAAGAATTTTGGAGCTGTCTTGGCCTCCAGTCAGAGCAGGCTGCAACGGGAACATTTCGAAATTCTTTTGGATGAGGAAAATTCCATGGGCAGCCCCCCTCCAGAGAAAGTTTGGGATGGCTGAAATGTTTGGAGTGAGAGGCTGCTTGCTTTTGTTTACTCTGAGCTATAACAGTGGAGGGGGGGAATCCAAATGAAAAAAGAGAGACAATAGGAGCCTGTAAACAGAGCTGGCCCCGAGTTGGGCTGGGGCTTCTCTCCAGCTCTGAGGAAGGAGATGTGTCAGCACACTCATTGCATGGCCCTGCTTTCCCCCTCTTGGATACGATCACACTTAATCTTTCAGAACTTGGCCCGTTTTTTTTTCCCCTAGCAAAAAATGAGCCGGACGGTGTTTTTCCAACCTTCTCAACTTAGGCAGGGCTCAGCCCCCATCCTCTGGCCTTGTACTACAGCCCCCAGGTTTTCCCTGTCTTTCCACTTTTTGCCATGTTTCCAACTCCTTTTGGCTTGGGGACTGCCATCTGATTGATAAGAAGTGTGGTGTGGGGGCACAGATGCTGCCCCCAATGAGGTGTCTTCCCAGCCTCTCTTCCTGCCATGTGCCTTGCACCCTCCTGCCTCCCCTGAGCTGCCTCCACATAGCAAATTCCATGATCTTAGAGGTCTGTTCCAACCTTAATTATTCAATGATTCTGTGAAAGCAGGTAGGGTTGGCTCCAAGCTTGGAGAAGGCAGGTCATGGTTATCCCACCAGGTGAAGGAGACTGGCACAATTATCCCCACATCACACATTGTCGGGGGTCTGCAATTTCTATCCCCCTGCCCCGCTCCGCTCCCGCAGGGACTCTGCTGGTGGTGTACAAAAGGTTAATGGGCCACCCTTTGGTGGTGGCTTTATTTGGGCCACCCCTTGGTGATGGCTTTATTTGGCTGCCCAGGTGGTCCTTAATGACTCCTGAAATCCCTCTCTTGCCCAAAAGGGATTTTGTTTTGCACAAGGACTGACAGCAAATTGCTAGCTGGGGGAGCATTTGTGTAAGGTGAGCTGTTTATTTTGGCCCTGCTGTGTTTTGGCTGACCCATGCGCCTTCATGCCTCAGGGATGGAGCTGAGCCTGATGGCTTCTGGGCTCTGGCCAGCTTTGGAGCAGGGGGAGGGAAGGGGGAGCATCGTGTATGGGGGATGCTGTGGGGCCCTGCTCCTGATCAGAGTTCCCAGCCCCAGGCTGGAGTTCATCAGGAGCATCAGAAGGAGCTGGGTGTGCCTGGGGCATTCACAGGTATGTACACATATGTCTGTCCCTACATATATGGATGCATGCGCCCTTGTATCAGCTCCAGGGCCAGCTTATGGGGGAACTTTGTTCTAGGAGATGCAGGTGGTCCTGGGGGGCAGGCTGCAGGCTGGTACGCGCCTTCTCCGCTGTACTGGGAGCTGCGTGTTCACTGAATTCTCTGCCAGGCTGGGCTGAGCCCAGGAGCAGAAAAATGTCCCAAATCCCAAAATGTTCCTGGGACAGAAAAAGCCTTTCCCACCCTGCTGTAATCACAGGGTGGCCCAGCTCTCTGCTGGCAGGTCCCACCCGTGTCCCCAGATCCAGCACTGTACCCATCCCTGTCCTGCAACCATATGCCAAGGACAGTGGGATGCAGCACCCCCTCCCACCAACTTCCATGCCTCCACCCTAAAAATAATCTCCAAGCTGTAAAGAAACCCACCAGCACTACAGCTACAGCACTGCTAGGTTTCTTTACAGCCGGGAGATTATTTTTAGGAATGTCTCTGGCACGTGGCTTCGGAGAGAGGAGTGTGGGGATGGGGATGGAGAGGGGGCGCCCCTTCTCTCCCCCCTCGGAATGCAGCGCTGCCAGCTGGCACAGTGTCAGGGCTGCTGGCTGCTAACAGAGCCCTCGCTGTTTTGGCCCTTGCCGATGCCTCCAGTTACAACCGGGAGCCAGAGACTTCTTCCCGCAGGATGGAGCAGAGGAGAGCGGAAATCAGGGCGTTGGGGTGGGAGTTTCCCAGCTGGAGTAAGAGCAGAGCTTGACCTCCATGGTGCTGCTGGCATGCTGAGGCGCGTAGGGGCCCCCCAGCACCAGGAGCTGCTGGCAGCTGCTGGCTCCACAGAGGAGAGAGGTGACCCTCAGGTTATGGAGGGGTTTGGGCTTGGCTTTGGACACCAGTGGGGCTGTGGTCAGCTAGGTGTCACCAGTGGATGTTGGAGGGGGTTGGTGTAGTTTGGATGGAGATGTGCATTGTATCTGACTGTGGAGATAACTGGTTCCCTGGATGATGCTGGGGTTATCCCTGTGTTTGGGCTGAGCTGGGGTTAACCCCACTCCCGGGTTGCATTTGGCTTAGCCCCACATTTGAACTGTGTAACCCCATGACTGGGCTATGCTGAGGTTAACCCTGTGTTTGAATTGAGCTGTGCCAAATTTAACCCCACGTTAGGATGGCATAACCACATGTCTGACCTGTGCTAGCTCCAGCCTCACATTCTGGCTGAGCTGGGTTTAGCCCCACTCCTGGGCTGGGCTGAGTTTAACCACACATTTAGACTGCACTGGATTTAATTCTCCTCCTGGGCTGAGTGGGATTTAATTCTCCTGGGCTGAGTAGGGTATAATCCCATATTTGCATTGCTCTGAATTAAGCCCCGCTTCGGAACTATGCTGGGTTTAGTCCTGTGTTCAGACTGTGCACCAGACTTATTGGACTGCACTGGCCTGACAGGGAAAGACTCCAACTGGTTTTACTGGTTTAACTGGGCTAATTCCAGTGTGCTGGGGTTGCACTGGCTGCAGCTGTGCATGTCTGTGTTCTGGCACAGCCCAGCATGGCATGGTACCCCCACCACAGCAGGCATGGGGGCCCATGCACCCCACCAAAGTGGTGAAGAGGAAAACAGCCCTTTCTGAGGTCCCCAAGGCACCGGGGGGGAGTGCACAAAGCATCACGCCTGCAGTGCCCAAGGTGGGCAAGGTATTGCCTCAGGTGCTGCTGGTAGCCCTGGAGATGGTGCACGGCCCTGGTGGCCCTGGAGGTGGTGGGGGACATGCTTCCCTCCAGCATCCACTGCTGGGCTTTCTCTGGGCACCCAGGGAGGGTGCCAGCAGCATTCAGGGGATGGGTGGCTGTTGCAGGGGACCATCCAGCAGTGGAGTTGATGCTCCCCCACCTCACAGGCGTGCGTTCATGCAGCGATGATGGAAGTCACTGGTGCTGCAGGGATGGGGCAATTCCAGGTCCCTGGCCAGGTCGGTGGCCACGGGGATATACTCAGACCATGCCATGGCTCCTGAGAGCATGGTGCTCCCACCAGGAGCAGAGAGATTATTAGCAAGGCACTGCTCCCAACCCCACAGGGAAATAAGGAGAGAGGAATTCCTGCTGCTTTGAAATGCCGCATTTCAACGTAGGACATGTTTCCTATGGCAGTCACTGGCAGAGAGGAGGGTTGGTAGCACAGGGCCAGGGATGCTCCCCCAGCTCAGGAGCAGGAGGAGTACAGAGTGATGCCATCTCTGGGGCATTAGAACCAGCTTTGGGCCTTTGCCCATTGCTTTTTGCAGGTGGGTGACTCCATCAGGGCCTGGTACAGGACAGGCAGAGCTGCCAAGTGCTCCTGGGTTATTTGCCATATCTCTGTTGCAGCAATGCTGCCCCCGACCACGCTGGGAAGAGTTAAGGAGGCACCCCAGCTTTCTGTGCTCCGTGGGGAGCATCCCACGTCTCCACGCTGCCATCTGCAGCCCTGAGGCACAGTGTCATCTGCTTCTGTCCCTGTCCCCACCATCCCAGCTCTGTGTGTGGCCCATCTGCTTTGAAGATCGACTTCAAATGAAGCAAAACAAAAAAACACTAAGAAAACAAAACCCAACGTCTTTCAAAGCACCGAGCACAATGGAAAGTTGGCTTCCCCCAGGAATCTGTGCTGGGCTTTGCCAGGCCGCGGCAGAGCATGGCACAGAGCAGCTGTGCCGAGGGGACTGTCACACCTGACATGGACATCGGTGCCAGTGCACATGGCCGTGATTTTGAGGGAAATTTTGGCTTCCAGCACTTCAGTTTGCATGCAGGAAGGGGCTTGTGTCAGGATTTCTCCCCACCACTGCCCAAAAGCTTTTGCATGAGCTCAAGTGGTGCCCAGCAGAACAGCAGGATCAGGGAGGGATGGAGAGTGACTCTTTGCATTTCTGGCTCACATCCCCGGGTGCCACAGGCTGCCTGGTGACCCTGGCTATGCCAGTGACAGGAGCATCCCGTGCTGAGGGAGCATGGTCTGGCACTGCTGCCCTTCCCAAACCACACCCCCAGGCTGAGCTGGGTCCCTCTACCCTGGCCGTGGCATCAGGATGTCGCCCAGCCCCAGGCTGGCGGCAGGCATCTCTCTGGCCAGGACTAGCATGAAGGGAAGAAGAAAAGCTCTGATTGTTCCCTCTGTCCCAGCTTGGCTCCAGGACCACTGTGCCAGGACTCTGTGTCCCCAGGTCACTGCTGGTGCAAGCATCAAGGGATGTTTTCTCTGCCTGTGTGCCCATCTGTGGGGGCGTGGAGCCACCAAGGAAGATGGGCCTGGCCACTCACACTTGTGTTCATTTGCACACCTGTTTTTCCTTTGGCCGGGGAGGTTGGTGTCAGAAAATAAGGGGATCCTTTCTGGGCAGCCTGTCTTGCAGCCTCTGGCCCCCTGCCCTGCTTCTGCACCTGGTGCCGACGAGGGCTCTGGATCTTCTCCGGCTCTGTGGCTCTTTCCCCTGTTGTTTGTGGCCTTTGGGCAGGCAAGGAAGGGCTTGCCCTGCTGCTTCTCTCTGCAGCGATGCTCTCTCAAGGATAGGTTTTGGCAGTGCTGGTGTGGGTCATTTACTGAGTCAGTGTATGTCTGTAGGGGCTCGGTGCTGCCTTCCCATCCTGTGCTGGCAGGGGTGGCCCTCTGGGGCTGGGGAGCTCATGGGGTGCTGGGGTGAGGGTGGGGAGCTCTGGGAGGACCCTGGGACAAAGGGTGATGAAGGGTGGAGGATGTGGACTGACCATCAGGATGAGTGGTGTTAGGGTTAGGTTTAGGGTTAGAGTTACGGACCACGAGGATTAGGGTCTAGGTGAGAGGTCCCTAACTAGACTTAACCACTAGGGTCATTATGGAGACGTGTTGGATACCCTCTGCAGTGTTTGAGTGAAAAGACAGGTCAGGAGAAGAAATTATTTTATTTTAAAGCTATTTTTTCTCTCTGTATATTAACACACTCTCCCTTCTTCCTGACACACACACATACACCCACTCCCCTTCCCCGCCTCCTCCCAGAGCTATTCCTTCACTCTGGCCCACGTGGTTTTTGGAGTTATTTTTGGTTGCTGCTTTTGAGACTTAATACACTCATTTTTGTCTCCTTTTTTTTTTTTTTTTCCCCATCACCAAAATATTTTACTTTCAGGCCAAATGTTCCCAGTTACTTACCAGCATAGTTTTGGCAGAGACCTTTTAACTGATATTTCTTGGGAACATTTCTAGGGTGGTTTGGTAGGAAAAGCTTATGACAGTCTCATGAAATTATTTACGTTTGGGGCTTGTGTTTGAGGCTGCCTGGCATGTTCAGAGCGGGGTTGATGTGGGGTGCCGCACGCCTTCCCCCCTGCAGCAGATTGCCTTGTAGCTCTTGTTTCCTTTGCCAGGCGGTTTGGTCTGTGGCCATGGGCAGTCGACCACAGGAGGGGAGCCGGCTGCTGCTCTGGGGTGTTTTGCTGGGCTGGAGCATCCCTCCCTCCAGTGTCTCAGCTGTTGAACCCAGGGGGACACAGATTTATGCCTACAGATTTATGCCTGCACTTGGGGCTGGCAGGGAGCTCACACTGCCTTTTGTGCCCTCAGCCCCTGCCTGCAGCTGGGAGCAGAACCTAATGGTGTGGGTGTAAATAAACAGGCCTGTCCATTTGTGAGGGGTGGGCAGGGGGGTCTTCTAGGGAGAAATGATTCATTTCTGACTGAATGAGACAGCGTGGCACTGCTGGTAGGGATAGTGTGATGCTGGCTGGGATGGGTGCCCTGGGGTGATGTTGGCTGGCACAGACAGGGTGGTGTGGCTGGGATGAACAGGGTGACACTGGCTGATATGTCCTGCTGATGCAGGACTCTGCAGGAGGGTCCAGATGCTTTGGGGTAGTGCTGGCTGGCACAGAAAGTGTGCTGGCTGGGGTGGATATTGTAGAGCACTGCTGGCTGTGATGGACAGGGTGATGGTGGTAGGGCAGGACAGGGCAAAGCTGGCTGTGTTGGCCAGGGTGACACTGGCTGATGTGGGCACAGTGGTGTAGGTTGGGATGGAAAGGGTCATGGTGGCAGGGAGACTCAGTCTGTGGCAGGGGTTGACCCATGAAGAGCTGGGTGCACATCCCTGACTCTTTATCCCCTGCCCCTCTCACCCCTGACCTGCTGGTGATCTTTGAGTGGGAGGAAGGGATTTCAGGGCCATTTTCCCACAAATGGAGACCTACATGGACCAGCCTCACAGTGGGTGCAGGCCTGGGCAGTGATGTGGGACTTGGAATAACCTGAGCTATCACAGCCCTGCTCTCCCTGGCTGTGTTAGCCTGTTTAGATCAGATTGCTGTCACCTGCCACATAAATACAGGCCAGAATTTCTCCTGGGTCCCTTCCCACCCCAGCTGCACATGCACAGGTCTCTGGACCACCTGGGGGCTGGGAGCCAGCCAAGACTCCCAGCACAGGATTGCAATGGCAAAGAACCCTTAATCCCGCCAACCCACACAGCCCCAAGCTCCTGGTCAGTGTTTGCTCTCTGCATGCCCGCTCCAGGCGTGGGGACTGTTCAGGAGCCAGGAACCAGGTGTGACTGTGGCACAGACACTGCCAGATGTCCCAGCTGGGGTCCCGGGATTCAGTTCCTGTTCTGTCCCCAGCAGGATGGGATGAGATGAGAGTGAGATGCAGAATCCATGGCCCGGCAGGAATGCTGTGGGCTGTGGACCATGCCAGCTGCCCCACTGAAGAGAATAACACCCTCTCCTCCCCTTCCCTGCCTCCTCCAGATGCGCAGTTCCATCCCAGGCCTGGGCAGGGTGATGGTGTTCCTCGCTGCAACCCTGGCATCAGCCTCCTTTGCCATCCCTGAAGACTGGGGAGAGGAAGGTGAGACCCCCACCAAGCCCCCCATACAGCACCCCCACCATGTCCCAGGCATAAGGACCCTGAGGGCACCCCGTTCCCCCCAGACAGGATCAGACCTACCAGGGCTACATGAAACACAGCCCTACACACTACAGTGATGGCCAACCTGTGGCCAGTGCTGCCCTGTATCTGCTCATTGCCCAGCCCCAACTGGGACCAGTCCTTACTAGACCTCCACGGTGGTATCTGTGTGAAGCAAGACCCCACAGCCAGTGCCCACTGTGGGATACAGCCCTAGGGGCTCCCCACCTGTGCCCCCAGCCCTGGCATGGGGTGGCATGGAGTGCTAACACCCATCTGAGGATGTGTGTCCCTCCAGGAGTGCAGTATGGACAGCTGGGGACAGACGTGAACCTGTCATGCCCTGGTGTCCGTGCTGGGTAAGTATTTTCCGTGCACACCTAGGGATTTATCCAATGGGATGGTTTACAGGGTGGGCCTGGGGTGACCTGCCATCCCTGTCCCCTAACGCAGCCTGCCTGGTGTCCTCCTCAGCTCACCAGTGCAGTGGAGACGAGCAGGTGCCACAGCACTGCCAGAGGGCTCAGCCATCCAGCAGGGATCCCTGGTGCTGCCAGGTGCCAGCTTGGCCTCCATGGGAACATACAGCTGCCATGGCGAGGACGGCGGCCTCCTGCACACTGTGTCCCTGCGTCTGGGGCGTGAGTAGCACGGGCTGTTCCAGGGGGAGGGTGGTGTGTGCACCCCTGCCAGGGGCTTGCCAAAAGGGGGCTTTGTGTTGACACAGGCATCCCTGTGTGCTGGATGGGCTGCAGGATGGGGGACGCCTTGCTGACTGCTGCTTCCCCCGGACCCCAGACCTGCCTGGAGTCCCCTTTGTGTCCTGCAGAGCGTCTGACTATGAGAATTTCTCTTGCTCCTGGACCTCCACTGTGGAGACCTTCCTCCCCACCAGATACATCACCACATACAGGTGAAGTATCCCCACAGGGCATGGATTGGGGAAGTTATGGTGTGAGCTCTGGGTCACAGCCAAGGATAACCACCAAATCCATCTGGCCATCGCTCTTCCCCAAGGACCATGCTGCACCCCAGAGCAGGTTCTATTTTGGGGTGAACAGAGCACCAGGCATTTGCTTGCTCTCAGTGGGGGTCTCAGCAACATTGGGGACCTGGCACAGGCAGGCTCCCTCCCTTCTGACAGCTCTGCCAGCACCAGAGGGGCAATAAAAGAGAAGCAGGTCATCTGCAAGCCTCCACACTCCGGCATGCTTTGGGATGAAAGGAGCCCTGACAGCATCACTGCTTCTAATTATCCCTGCAAGCCAAATTAGCGGGCGGCTTTGAAGTCCAAAGGAGCTCATAAAGCACAGCCCTGCTGAAAGCTGCAGGAGCTGAGGGCTTGGTGGGGAGGGGGCTGAGTGGAGTATCAGGGGGTCCACAGGGAAGGGGAGTGGAAGCAAGGGGGGCTGTAGGGGGAGGGTGAAGCCAGGCAGAGGGGAGCTGCTTTTATCAGTATCTCCGTGTCTTTGCTGATGAAACCCCAGGCAGGGAAGGGGGTCCCATTTCTTTTCCCTGGGACCCCTAGCTCCTGCTGCCAGGCTGTTCTCTAGAAGAGTTGGACATGGTTTTAGCTCTGTCCCCCATGCTGTCACATGTGTATGTCAACGTGGGAGTGGGGGGCTGCTTTGCAGTGTGGAGCCCTGTCCCTCTTCTGGGTCGTGGTGGGGTTCACTTTGTGCTGCCCCCTCATTCTAATCATCTGCTTTCCCATCTGTCTCCATGGCAGGAAGAAATCGCTGACAGGCGAAGAAAAGCGGAGGTAGGACTGACTCCCACCCTGCTCCTGCTCCCCAGGGACTGGCCCCCATCCCAGAGGCTCTGCTGCTGTCTTCAGCAGGGACCCCAAAGCAAGAGCTTCAGGGAGCCAGTTACCTAAGCCTGAGAGTCTGGGAGAAGGGTTTTCCTCAGGGAGGGACCCTCCCAGGGGAGTGTGGAGCTGGGATGGGGATCCCTTCTGTCATGCCCAGAGGGACATGCCAGACTCTGGAAGGATAAGTGCAGCTGAGCCAGAGGGGCTGCCTCCCCCACCACGGTCTTGGCATGGGGGTCTCCCATGGCTCCTTCTTGGCTGCATTTGGAAACTGTGCATGGTGGGTGGGTAGGACGTGTCACCACCCTGCCTCCCTGTCTGCAGGAACAGGAACGGGCACATGGGGCTGTGCCTGCAGGATCCGTCCCGCCCCGGCACCTGCACCGTCCACAGGTCAGAGTTCTGGAGCTCCTACCGCCTGAACATCACCGAGGTGAACCCCCTGGGCTTCAACTACCGCCTCCTTGACGTCACCATGCAGGCCATCAGTGAGTCCCTGTCTGCCCATCTGTCTGTCCCACTGTTTGTCCATCGCTGGGCAGTTACCTGTGGGTGGCAGTGGGGAACCCTACACCCCTGTGCACAGCAGTGCGGAGTGACAAGGGCTTCCTGTCCTCTCCCACATAGTTAAGCCGGACCCTCCCGAGGGTTTAGTGGTGGAGCCCATCCCCCTGGCCCCACGGCGGCTCCACGTGAGCTGGAAGTACCCTTCCTCCTGGCCCAAGGAACCCCACTTCCAGCTAAGGTTTCGTCTCCAGTACCGACCCATCATCCACCGTTCCTGGTCCGTGGTAAGTGTGCAAGGAAAGGCAGGGCCCGCAGAGGAGTGAGGTGTGCATGGGGCCAGGGAGGGTAGTGAGGGATGCTCCTGCCTGCCCCACAGCTCCCCTCTGCCTGGCACAGGTAGAGACGGTGAATCTGTCTGAGGTTATCACGGATGCCTTCGCTGGGCTGGAGCATGTGGTTCAAGTCAGTGCCAAGGATTTCCTGGATGCAGGGAATTGGAGTGAGTGGAGTGCCGAGGCCCGGGCAACACCAGTCAGAGGTGAGAGAGGGACAGGCTGTTGTTCCATCCCTCCCCAAAGCCCCTCCTAAGTCCCTTCCCCATGGCACTCATTCCCCCAAATATCAACCAGAGCGAGTCTCAACTCCCAGGCCACTTAAGGCTGGGAGGCAGAGCTGCAGGAGGACAAAACCTCTGTAGACAGCCCATGTCAGTCTACAGCTGTGCTGATGCCATTTGGAGATTGTCCCCCACAGGCTTGGGACAGAGCGGAGCACCGTTAGCACCTTGGTGACACCTTTGGGCTCGTGGGATCTCTGGGACACAAGGACACCCTTCCTCGCTCCTCTCTGTGGGTCCCTGGGGTGCTGCCTATGCTTTTGGTGAGTGTTTCCATCTCTTCTGTTCTTCCAGACCTGGCCTCCACAGCAAGTGAAGAAACCACTACAGATGCCAGACTGGAGAGCCTGGCTGAGGAGCCCTCCCAGGCTCCCAACCCTGAGCCCATCAGTGAGTAGAGCTGGGGGTGGTGGGCAGGAGTAGCATGCGTGTGGCTGAGAGCAATGGGAAGGGTCTCTTGCCCCATGCCTGTGTGTGGCTGGGCTGCTGGAGCGTCCAGGAGCGTGCCATAGGATCCCCCTGGGGGACTGTGGCATCCCTTGGCTGTGACAGTCTCTCTGTCCCAGATCACAGTGACCCCTTGGAGAAGATGGCTGTCCTGGTGTCCCTTGGGATCTTTGCCTTCTTTGTCCTGGCTGCTGTTCTTGTCATCACCATCCTCATCTGGTAGGCTGGGTTTCGAGAAGGAGGGGCTGTCCCCATCCCATCCCATCCCATCCCATCCCATCCCATCCCATCCCATCCCATCCCATCCCATCCCATCCCATCCCATCCCATCCCATCCCATCCCATCCCATCCCATCCCATCCCATCCCATCCTGAACCCTCAGCATGGAGTGCCCTGTGATCCCCCAGCCCTGCTCTGGGGTCCCTGCCAAAACACACTTGATGACCTATAGGGTGTTTTATGCTCCCCTTGCCCCTGTGCCACACCAGGGCCTCTTCCCAGCACAACCAGTACTGCCCAGCCTGGCCTGGGCTCTTTCCAATGAGCCCAGATCCAAGGGACCTTTCTCTGAATCCCCTCAAGATGCTGCTGCTTTTATTATCTGCCCAAAGGCTCCTGCTGGGGATTCTCATGCTCCAGAGTCAGCACAGACACCCCTCCATGTGCCTTTGCTCCCTGGGAATCTTGTCCCTGGGTCCTCTCTCATCCTGGCATGGGATCTCCATGCCATGCTCCTGCTCTGCTGTCAGTCCCTGTTCCCATCCCAATCCTATTCTGACTTGTGACCAATTCCTGCTGTAGCCCTGGAGCTGACCCACTGAAGAGGTTAAACTGAGTTGGGCACAGCTGGGTGGAGACACAGAGCAGAATCACTGGGAATGTGGGCAATCCAAATGCTATGGGGGGCTGCTTGGGGTCTTCAGCCACTACTGCTCTCATCCTCAGGCTCCGGGTGAGGAAACATGGCAAGGACAAGACCAAACCCAACTTTCTGGTTGCTGCCACCCACTTGAAGGCACTACCGAGTGAGTCGGGGTGCAGGGGGGGGAATGGGGGGAATGTGGGGCAGGGAGTGCAGCATGTGGGGCAGGTCAGTGTCCCCAGTGTCCCCCTTGACCCCCTGTCCTCTCTCTCTGCAGAAGCTCAGATCCTGTAGTGAGCCCTGGCCGATCCCTGCTCCCTGCACCCGCTTGCCCACGCGTGGGACTTGATGCCACTGCTGGCCCCCATGGACCCCACGCCTCTTGGGTCACCCCACAGCTGTGGACATTGCCGGAGCCCCCAACACCCTGGGGTTGCAGGATGGATCCGAAGGAGAGAGGCTCTGCTCCCAGGAGCGTTGGACTGCCTGAGCCCACCAGGAGTCAGCTGGAGTCACTTCAGGCTCAGGGTGACAGGCCAGCTCCACCTCCGAGCGCTGCTAAACAAATGGGGATAAGACACTGAGCCAGCCCCACTTCACTGCCTAGTGTTGAGGGGGACCATGGGTGTAGGCTCCCGGGGGTGCCGGGCACCAGTGCCAGCCGAGGGGTGCTGATCCCTGCCTGTCACCCCCCACCAGCTGCCAGCAGGTGGAAGAGAACACCCCCTGCCCATTCCCTCTGCCCCAATCCCCCGTGCTGTGGCTGGACGGAGCAGCGATGCCAATAAAGGGGATATGCCAATGCTATCATTGGCACTGTCCAGGCAAAACCCCTTTGCAGATCATGCTGTGCCAAGGGAGGGGTGAGTGCCAGCTCGGGAATGGTCCTTGCAGGAGGTGCACAGGCACTTCCCAAACTTTCAGCCCTCTCCTCAGGTGCCTGGAGGGGCTAAGAGAGACCCATGCCGAGGCTAAGGGCCAGAAGAAGCTGCAGACAGGCAGCTGTGTGGGACATGTCCCCTGCCCTCACCAGCATGACAGCCCAGACAGGACCCTCTGCACAGCCCCCTCTCTCTGCATGTGGCCCCCTTGCCGCACCTCGACCCGGCCCCTCTAATGGCTTCCATGTGTTGGCACCTCCCGACCCTGGTGCTCAGTGCCAGCAGCCCAACGAGATCCAGATGGAGCTTGGTGGAAATTCAGACAGCAGCAACGCATGGAGCACAGGGAGCAGAGCCAGTGCAGGGTGGGGACCCACGCGGGTCCTGGGGCTGCCCGTGAACCCACGATGCAGAGGGAGCCTGCACTGGGGCACCCGCAAAGGGTCCTTATGTGGGATGGGTTGGAGAGATCTGGGGCAGGCTGTGCCTTTTGCATTGCATTATGTGCCCACAGGCTCCTTGCTGCCCTCACTGGGTGCCCTTGGGTGTGGGGTCGTCAGGGGTCTCCATGCTTGGCTTTGTGGGGTTCCAGCCCCTCAGTGTCCCTCATAAGCACAGACACCGTGAATGAGAGAGATGGGGGTCAGCCTTCTACAGTGTGCTACTGCTGTGGCACTGTCCTTGGACCAGAGCAGGGCTCTCCACAGGACAGGTAGGGCAGGGCATCAAGATGGGGAGGTGCAAGGAGCCAGATCCTGCCTCAGGCTCAGCACTGGGACACTCAGCACATTCCAGGCTCAGCAGCTACATCCCCTCTCCCAGGGGTATCCCACAGCTTGACAGCTCCAGGTATATCACACTGCTGTGCCCTGCTGGGCTGTGGTCCCCAGCATCCAACCCACATTCTGATGTGTCACACAGTCAGCCTTGTCTTGTCATGGTCACCCTTGTCTCTACTCAGTCCCCAGCATGGCATTGGCAGCCTGTACCGCTTGGAAGCTTCTTCTCATCACCACCAGATCCCACCCCTCTGCCACTGTGGAGAGGATCAAGGCAGTGGTTGCCCTTTCCTCTCTAATGCAAGGAGTCATGCATGACCTGCCACCCGTTTGGCAGCTGGAGATACCAAGAGCAGGCAAGGGAGCCACATGCCACCACAAAGTCCTGCCTGCCTGCACTGCAGCTGCCTGCTGGGATGCCCCATGGCTCAGCTCCCTGCCCCAGCAGCCTGTAAATGTGACACACGGGCCTTGGGGACCCAAAGAAAGCCACAAACCCTGTGCTTTGGGTAATAAAGATGCCTGGTGCTGGGTGCTGCACTCCCAGATGCCCAAGGTGAGGATGCACTGGTGCTGGACATGGGCAGACAGGGCTTTCCAGTGGACCAGAGAAGATGCAAGGGAAGGGCCAGGGTGAGCAGCAATCTGGAATAAAGGAGAGGGATCCAGATGCCAAAATCAACTTTGTCTTCAAGCCATGGAGAAGAAAAACAGGAAGGGACCATGAGACCAGTCCCAGTGCCGGCACCTCCCTGTCCCACTGTGGGGCCAGGGCACTTCCTCCAAGGCTTGGGCTCTCTGGTGGCTCGCACAGCCGCTGAGCAAGCAGAGGCTTCCTGCTGCAAGCTGGAGCCCTGCCTGGACGCACCCTGCCCCAAGTAGGCAGAGGCACATCCAAACTTGCCTTTGCTGCTGTATCCCACCCTCCCCAAAGTGGATGCTGTGCCAAGATCGCCAGGGGAGCTGGTACAAGCCAGGCCTGTATATGCTGAGAATGTGCCAGGTCAAAGCGGCCCATGGACTGCATCCACATGGAACAGGGATGGGTCCAGCTTCCTGGCATGGAACAGGGACCAGCCCAAGCCCAGCAGTAAAAAAGTGCAGGAGAACATGGCCTCAGATATACTTGGTTTAAAAAATTTCCATCAGGCAATGCCACACACCGGGGAAGGTCTCCAGCACAGAGATGCAGAGAGGTCCATGTCCATTGTCTCCATCCAGCACAGGGTGGCCAGATCATGTCTCATGCAGGGACTTATTTGGGAAATCTATAGCTTTGGCAGAAGCCTTTGCAGCAGGGCACTGGTTGTGGGCGGTTGTGCAGCTCTGCCTGGGCTGTTTGACTGCCACCAACCCTGCCAAATTTCTGAGCTAGCCCTCAGGACTAGCCTCCTCCTCTCCCTGCCTCGCTGGCAGGATCAGCCCGCATTTTGCAGAGGAGGAGGCCAGTTGCATAGGACTGTGAAGCAAACAGTCTCAACTTACCTCTCATGGCTGCTTCTGCTTCCTTCTCTGCCAAATCCTGAGCCAAGGAAAGAAGTAAAAGCAGCTTCAGCAGAATGTGGGAGACATAGGCCCTGAAACGTACATCTGTACGTGTCATGAGGTGATGTAGAGAGCAAAGGGTACATACACAGTCAGGGGTTCAGCAGGTAAGGAAGGATGCATGGATTGAGGGAAGAAGATGTGCTGATGTACAGATGGATGCATGGATTGGTTTTCAGAGAGAGGAAGGGATAGATGGATTTATAGATGAATGTATGGATAGGTAGTTTGGACACTCAGTTACCATCCTAAGCATCAAAGATGCTCACTGTGCAGGGGCTGACTTGTGCAGAAGGGTGAGAAGCCCATGGGCAGAGAGCAAGGACTGTGTTTGGGAACAAATCTTGGGTGTGACCCATGCATCCAGTCCTCATGTAAGTGGTATCACAGCTGACATGAGGAGACACAGCCTGAATTGTCACCAGTGAGGGTTCTGAGAGTACTGGGGAGAATGTGGGGCATCTCCAGAAGGATTGCATCCCCCTCAGGAGCTGCTTCCATCTCATGCTGCCCAGACACTGAGAGAGTAGGAATAGCAGGAACCATGCCCAGAGACGCAGTGAATCCAAACACAAATGCTTTAAAAATGCAGAGCTGAGCATTCACCCTGACCATGGCTTTCCTCTCACCTGCATGTGGATACCTCTGTCTGGGAACTTGCTAGAGATCCAAGCACTCAACCCATTAGAGACCCCTGCGAGCCCCCATGCTCCCTCTTCTTCATCTGCCTCCCTTTCTAGCTGCCACAGGCCTGAAAATTCCTTGCCCATCTTTCCTGAAACAGAGAAGACATCACCTGCCAGGCCAGATGTGCTGACACCCAAACAGATGTGGAGAAGGGAGACACCTGAGACATCTCTTGCTACTTCACTGTCAGCTTCTCCCTCCAAATATGGGTTGTTTCTTTCTTTGCTTGCTGGGGCTGGCCCCTTCCCTGCCTCTAGGATGCTTTTGGTCTTTCACAGATGGGAAATGCCAAGCACGTGGCCACAGAGATGCTGGGAGACAACAACCAGCAGCACAGCTCTGCCCAAGCACTGCTGCTCATGATGCTCTTGGGAAATGGCTGCTCACTGCTCCAAGCAGCAGCAGCCTGCAATTTTCCTGCTAGCTTTTTAGCTTTTTTTTTTTTTCCCCCCACTGGAAACAGTTCTATTGTCCAAGCAAGAGGTCCCAGTGTTTTGTGTTCCTGCCCTGGAGTGTGGTAGCACTAGGGGACACGTGCTGTGTGCTCTCCATGCACACATTTCTGCTGTGCAACACGAGGACTACAGCTCCTTGGTACTGCCATGTCGCTTGCTCAGAGGAGATATCTCCTCCCTTCCCCGTGGCAGGATCTCCATCTTCTCCTCCGGCTGCAAGGACCAAAACAGAGCAGGACACACCTTGGGAGCTTCCCTGGGCAGTCTCTCTACCTACTCTCCTCCCACCAGCTGCACCTTGTGGTCCCCTTCATCCACTGCCACATCAGCTGTGTTGTCTGCATGGGCAGAATAAACAAGTAGAGGTTATGGACAGCACGGCCCAGCCCTATGCAGGAAATTCTGAACCACCTGGGGCACTCCAGTGCTCCCCATGTTTCTGGGATTGCATGGAGCAGGCACTGGGCAGACAGAGCTCTGTACAGCTGGGCTTTTCTCCGCATCCTGAGTATGATGGACCAGAGTTACATGTGCCTCTGGGAGTCTCATGTGGCTTTGCAGGTTCACAACACAGCCAAGCAACTCCCAGCCTTTGCTCTGCACTGGAAGATCCACCAGATGTGGAAGCAGCTGAGCTCCGCATGAATTCTAGGCACCAGCACCAGCATAGTCACCTCTGTGCTGATGGATCGGGAGGTGGTAAGGTGCCAAAAATGTCAGATCTCTCCAGGATCCCTTCCTGGGATGATGACTGATCCCCAGGATGATCGGCAGGCCTTAAAGGCACTGATTCTCAGGGGAAAGCCAACCTGGAAAGTCCTGATCACCAGACATATGCTGACCTGGAAGGCACTGATGCCAGAGAGGATGCTGACTTGGAAGGTGCTGATTGCCAGTGGAGTGCTGGAGACGCCAACCTGGAGGGCACTGATCCCCAGGAGGATGCAAACCTGGAAGAGGGAGGCCTGGGAGGATGCCAATCTGGAAGGCACCAATCCCCACGGGACTTGCTGACCTGAAAGGCAACATTTATCCAGAACATGGTGCTTCTCCCCCTACCACAGAGCACTTCTTTCAGCTCCCCACTTACAGTGGGCAGCAGCTCAGCCAGGGACTTCTCCAAGGGCTTGGGCTAGGGATCCACACTCAGGCAGGCATCTATGGCTGGCGATCTGCCCGCAGGAAGCTAAACCAGCAACACCTCTTCCAATTTCCCTCCTCCCCGGAACTCCCAGCTGGGAGCCGCTGCCCAGCTATGGGCAAGGGGGCGTGTGGCCCCTAACTACTGCCAAAACAACCACAGCCCCCATCCTTCTGCAGGCAAGTGAGATACACAGACTCTGTTTTCCCACTAGATGGCAAACATTGCTTTCAAAATCAGCCTTTGGAGAAATTGCGTCCATCCCTGTGAGAGGAGGCTGAGAAAGCCCTCAGGGAAAAGCCCTGGGGGTGACGGGCCTGAGGCTGCTTCAGCGTGGCGCTGGGGGTAGCAGGGACCCCGGCATGCTCCTCATCTTGCTTTTTCTGTCATTTCTGAAATTGTTTTCCTTTCCCACCCTCCTGGTTTCTCCCTGGTCCTGGAAGACCCATCCCTTGCCCTATGCCGGTGGGACTGAGCACCCTGGGTGGGGAGGAGAGGCATCTGGTTAACCCTGGGTAGCACCTTGAACATCCACAGCCACAGAGTGAAGCCCGGAAGCTTTGCTGGGAATTAATTAGGCTGTGGTTTGTGAACCAAATGCAAGTTAATTCCTCTTTGCAAGTGCTCAGGTCCACAGACAAGCCATTATGCTGTGTGTAAATAAAGGAGGCAGGGATGAAGGCTGTGCATGGGGATGTCTTGTCTAAGGTCTTCTACCAGCTCAGAAGTATTCCCAGGCTTGTTTAAGTTTGATTTCAGACACAGATTTTTTCATGGTCTCTGCATTATCCTTGTGCAGAAGTTCCCTGAGTGTTTGCTGCTGGCCCTGGCATTGCTGCAATATTGCTGTGTGGTTAAACATGATGTGTCATAGCTAATGAGGGAGCTAACTGTGGATGGTAAATGTTTAATATGGACAAATCAAGCCAATTAGGCAATGTCAAGAGAAAAGTGTGTCATCTCAGCTGTGTCTGTCCTGGGTGGAGAAGAGGTTCTGTGGAAGGGTAAAACCCCTGCCGCTGCAGGATCAGCAGCTCCTAACACCAGCCAAGGGTAAGGATGCTGGATGCAGATCCTCCTGCAGACCTCCAGTCCACCCAGTGGGTACTTTCACCTGGGGGACAAGGACAGCTTTTTCAAAACAAATATTTTCTGGAATAAAGACCTCTGGGTAGCTGGAGGGGATGGCAGCCATCTCCAGTGCCAAGCTGCCAAACGGGAAGCAGTAAATCATCCCACTTAAAGCACTCCTTGTAGACCCCCAACAGGACTCTTGGCCATTCACAGCATGCTGCCTGCTTTTGTGGCAAGCCTGTGGCCCCAGAGCTCAGCAGTGCTCAGACAGGAGCACCATGAACTCCCAGCAGTGGGGTTCCCAGTGGCAGGCCCCCGCCAAGCATTAATTAACTGATGGCAGCAGCTGTATTCCCTCCACAAAGGGCTCTGGAGCCCTGCTCCTCACAGCTTCCTCTGCCCTTTCTGCCTCAGTTTCCTCCCAGGCACATTGTTTGGTATCATTTACACCTGGGTGAGAAGGATCCTTTGGGTCTCCTAGCCACTTCCTTCAGGAAGAGATTATTGCCTCTTCTTCCACAAGGGCTGACAAGTCCCTCACAAGGCTATTTATAGTCACAGAGGAAACTAGGAAATGAAAGGAAGAGTGTGACTGGGGAATAGAATCTGAGGGAGCTGTTGAGAGCCAGTCTGCAGCCTGTGGCTCAGGGCAGCAAGCCAGTGACAGATTGTGATAGCCACTGATTCATGAGCCAAGCAGGTAAAAAGCCCTTCTGGCCCTTTCCAGCTGGGCTTCCTGCTAACCCTTGTGTTGGCATGTGCTGATGCATGGGGACAACAGGGCAGAAGCAGTGACAACATGGATGGTGTGGGTCTGGTACACCCCTGTGGCTTGAGGCTTCCTCATCCCTTGGTGAAACTCACAGTCTCTGCAGGCAGCAGAACACAAGTTGAGATCAGATGTGGCCACTTCACTCCTGAAGATGAGATTTACCAGTACCAGGAGGGTTTGACCCCTGCTCTTAACCCAAGGAATGAACAAGTCCCCATGTCTGAGGCTGTCATATCTTTGCCTTGATGTGTGCCTGATTCCAGCTTTCCAGTCCAGGTCCTGGGAGTGTTTCTGGTCCTCCCCTGTAGGGTCAGAGTTCTGGGAATGGTTTCCACCAAACAAATGCTTCCTGCCTCTGCATGGCATCTCTAACTGGTGACAGGCTGCCATGGGCAGCAGCCACCCTCCCACCCCTTGGTCTTACTTCAGGCCCTGTCTCAGATCCCTGGGGGCTGGGCCCTGTCAGGAGAGGTCTCAAGATAGCCAGCAAACCAGGGGCTGAAGCAAACTGGGAGCCATGTCCTCTCCCACCTGCAGCAGGGTGATGTCATCCACATCCCTCAGCTTGTGCTGCCAGGTGAGAAAATCCCCTAAGCATGAAGGTGCCAATGCTTCAGTAATTCTGGTAGAGTTGCACTGAGGGTAAGGACCTGTACCTCTCTCCCAGTGGCCTTTCCAGGGTTTTGGCATGTTATGGGGCACTGGTGGTAGACTTAAAGAGGCTGCAGGGACTGTGGGGCCGGGCATCCTCTTTGTGCTTGTTCAGATCCCCCAGCAGGAGATGGATGAGACGCATGAGCAGGCAAGGTAGCCGAAGGAGCTGGGGAAATGCTTTTGCTGTGTGCAGAGTTGAGGGATGAGCCTCTGCAGACCCATCTGGCCTTGCTCTTCAGCAGGGTAAAGGCAATAACCCACCATGGCACTCCGAGAGCCCCAGGAGAAGCATCGTGCAGAAACCAACCCCCAGGCCTGCAAAGAGAGGGGCAAGGACCCTCCAGCTACGTTTGCACTAAGAAACCAGCTCTGCCAAGGACTGCTTTCTGGTTGGGAATGACGCCTGCTTTTGGAGTCAGGCTAGCTGACCTGGGCCAAAACCTGCCGGAAATGATGCTCAGAGTACTCCAGTACAAGGGGACGTTTGCTTCAGTTGCTGTCACCTGTGCAGCCCTGATGCCCTGCAGTGGGCACCACTCTGTCTTCAGGGGCACTGGGACAGTGGAGAAGATCAGACTGCTGCCTGCAGCCTGGCTACAGAGAGCTGCTGGGTTCGGGGCCCAGTGGATGGGTGAAAGGAAGGAAGCACAGTACAACTCATGTGCTACCATTGCTAGAAAGGCAGCCTGCTGCTGCCCAGCAGGAGGGGAACCCAGCAAAAACCAAAGACTCAGATGGAGGAAAGAGGAAGAAGTCAGCGCTGTTAGTGGCTCAGATCCTGCTGTGGGTTAGTGGCCTCCCCTTCCTGTGGGATTTTTGCTGTTTGCTTATTCTTATTACATAAGCATAGGAGCTTGGCTCTGCTCCAGAGCCCAGTTCTGCAGAAAATAACCTCTTTCTCTTCCTTTTTGCATCACAATCCTTTAAAAGCAGCAGTCCCTAAGCTGTGGCATGAGGATCCCCGGTGAAGACCTGACAGGTGATCTACAGACCTGCTTTACCTCTGCAGTGCTCCTTGCTCTGCAGGGCTGGAAACCTATAAAAGTGTTAGAACTGGGATCTGGAGCCCAGAGGAAGTGTGCTGATGCCCAAAAGGTCATGCTTTCATTTCTCCAGGAAGACAGTCACTTCAAAGATAAAAACCTGAAAGGATCTGCCACTTTTGCTGGAACATCAGCTGCAAAGGGAAGTGCGGGTTCCCTTTGCACAGGCTCCAGCACAGCCCATGGTGACCAGTACTGTGATTCCCCTGGTATAATAATTCTGATACCCTTCCTCAAAGCACAGCTCAGATCCAGAAAGTAAGAAAAGCCCCACAAAGACAAGGAGACTGGATGTCGGGGTGATGGGCAGCAGCTGAAACCCCACAAGGGGCAAGAGGGGGCTGCTGCCCACCCAGCTGTTGGGTCTTGTCACACCAAGGGAAGCCCAGCTTCCTTGTATCTTTGGAATCTGTGCTGTTGATGTCTCATATCTCTCCTGTGCTCCTCATCTTTGCTAAGAACAGCAAGGAGACAACGCAACTCCCCACTGCCCCTCTGCCTGTGGCCATGCCAAGCCTCTCCAAGCCACACAGTCCATCAGCAGCAAAGGACAAATTACCATTGGCAGTGCAAGAAGACAGAGGACAAGACCAAGGTGTGGGGCTTGCGAGTATCACTGCAAGGAAATGAACCTTCGTTGTATTTACCGAGATGTACACGGGGCTGTGTAATCTGCAAACCTGAGCAGACTGTGAAAAGGAGGATAAGATGCCAAGTTCTCCCTTTATCATTTAGATTTACCTTCACTTCTTGTTTTCTTTGAAGACAGTTTCCAGGCTAAGTTTTTGTATCTTGTACCCAGAAATATCAATAAAGATATTGAAAGCCCTTTAATCTACTGCTGTGTAATCAGCAGCTTATTTCAGTGCAGAGGTAAATGGCACTGGTGTGAGACGTTAGCTGTGCATGGCTTGGAGCTCACTGGAAAACATCCTTGATTAGCTGGGAAGTATTCACTGGCATGCACCTGGGGCAGGCTAAGCAGACTAGCCTCACCTCATGCCTGGCTGCAAACCAAGTGGCTTTCAGTGTCCTCTCACAGGTACAGGAGGCCATGCACAGCCTTGTGACACCATCCAAGTATTCCAGGAGGGTGCCAGGAGGGATAAAAGCCAGGCGATGGCAGTACGGAATGTGTCTAGGGCTCTGATGTGATGTCAGCTCTGAACTGACATTAGCTTTCATGTACCAGCATGGGAACCTTGAAAAAGAGTAGCAGAGACCCACCAGGATGGAGATTTTGGGTTCCTCCCGTGCTTGCTGTGTCCTGTGCAAGCTCTTTCACCATAAGCCATGGGCATATGTGGCTGTCACCTGTGCTCAGCTCCCACTGCCTACCTGCAGCCACTGCTGGTGCTGGTGGGAGTTTGGCAGATGCCTTCTCCTTTCTCTGTGTTTGTGTGAGAAGGGAGCTATGGGAGGAGGCAAGGCTTGTGGACCCATCCCAGCACCTCACAGACTCCTTGAGACGGCAGCTTCAGCAAAGACAAGCGTTGCATGACCAAAGCAGGGCTACCCTGGCCTGGAGGCTTGTAACAGTGTTTTCCTGTGGTTTTAGGACAGTAGGGGGGGGAAGAGAACACTGTGGCATTTCCCATGGCTTGTGTCAGCACTCAGCACCGTGGCTGTGGTTCCTGCACACCAGATGGAGCATCAGCACTCAAGTGCAGGATGTGCCAACCATGTGTGCCCCTCCAAGCCACACAGGAACTGTTATTCTCACAGGTGCTGTCCAGAGACTCAGACCCGCACTAGACCCTAAAGCCCTCCCAGTCTCATCTAAACAGACCAGGCATATAGTGAATGGAAGAGTTTTCTGCCACTCCTGTACACAGGGAAGGAGGAGGACAGTGAGTGGCACACAGAGACCGTAGCAGGGCCACAGTAAAAGGATGAGCCTGTTGTCACTGTGGAGCAGAGCTTGGCAGTGTCATTCTCCCACAACCCAGGTGCTCCTGGGCTCAGAGCTGCAGCTACATCTGTCTGATAAACTCTCTGACACAGGCAGGAAGCAATCTCTTCTGCTGGGGCTGCTCCTCCTCTCTGGGGCTTGCTGGTGACAAGGGGCATCTTCCCACAGCATGTCCACAAACCCTCATGTCCCTTCAGAAATGGTGTTTGGGATGCAGCAGCAGCTGCAAGAAATTTAGAGGAAGGGCAGGCATCTGTCAGAGCAGCCTCTTACTTTGTGCCCATCTCTGAGTCCTGTCGTGTTCACCCCAAGCACCCCTATCCACAGAAATCACTCTCTTTTTAAATAAAAGAAACCAAAACAACCAACAAACAAACCAACTGAAACCCGCAAACAGCAACCAAACCACAAAATACTTGAAATGTGTTGGGAGGGACCCATCAGCATTTTTCAGCCAATAGTAAGCACAGATGTGGTCCAGGGCTCTCTACTGCAGGGAACTGGAAGTACCCATCATGGTAAGCTCACAAAAAAACAGCCCAACCTCGTGCATCATGTCCTGAGCCCTGCATCCCCACTGGATGCCCTCAGGCACAGTTCTCTCCAGTATTTTTATCTCTGCTGCCAGTTTCCGTGGATCTCCAGGATGTGCTGCCACACACCCACAGTCTGGAATGGCTCCGTGTGACAGCTAGCCTTGGACTTTGCCTGCTTGAACAAAGACAAGAAGAGACCTGATGGTGCCTTCCTTCTTCCCAGCGGGTGGCTGCCTTTTTCTGCTGGCTGGGATTTTTCAGGGAGTCAGGGACATTGGGTTAAGCATTGCTAGAGCAGGGCAGAGAGCCAGAAGAGCTCTTGTTCCCGTAGCACAGGAGGTCAAAGGACCAGCACGCTCCCTCCCAGACAGCACTCAAAGCTTCTTCGTCTGCAGCCACTTCCTCAGGATGTGAGAAATGCTGGGTAGGTAAAGACGTCCTGGGGATGAAGGACAGGGAAAACCTCTGCTGGTAGCTCTCATCCCAGCCCCCTGTAGGGTGAGGTGTGGCTCAGCAAGCAGGATGCTTAGAAAGGGCAGCAACTACAGGGCAGCTGCCCCAGAACCCTGTGGGGCTCGTCAGCAGACACCAACAAGAAAGGTGAGAACAGGTTAATGAGCCTAGTTGGTCATTCAGAGGAGCGGCAGTATATACCTCTTACAAGAATAAAAGGATGTGAAAGGCATCACGTGAAATTTCACAGTGCAAAGGATGAAGGAAAGAGCCCAAGAGCAGCAGTGCTGGGTCAGGACAGAGGCTCTCGCGCTCTGTCTCTCTCTCCAGCTGAGACCACTACTAGGTACGTAAGAGAAATCAGCGGACACAGAGGCATCCAGAGCCATCCTTCCCTGCCACCTGCTCCCAGCGCCCAGGAGTCACCAGTTCAGGAGCTTCCCCAGGTGGGGCTTGTGTGGGAACCACGTGCACCTACCTGTGGTGGGTTTGTCCATCTCCTGGCTGTGCCCCACCAGCACCCTGTGCTGAGACCTCAATGGATTATCCACAGACAGTGTGAAAAGAGCACTGCTGTTGTTCTTAAACTTCAACTTGAGCATTTCAGGGATGCACATGGAACAGGAGCCCTTGGGCTGACCCTGGCAATGCTGCAGTGGGCTGCGAGGGGGATGTTTCTAACCAAGTTTGTCTAGGGGTGCTGGGCCAGCCTCCCTGAAGAAGAAGGAGGATTTAAAAGACCTTCAGGGTCTCCAGGGGATCAATGCACTTCTAATGCTACAGGGGTAGCTTTACAAGAAGAGAGAGGAGCTCAGGGGCTTAGTAGCTTTCAATGCTGCCCAGTTTGATAGTTCCTTTCCAACAATTTAGGAGTTTGGCTAACACAATGGCTGTGCTTGGAGTGGGATGCCTTTTCTTTTCCCATCCTTCTGGCTGTTATCTTGATGACTCTCCCCTCTGCTTCCAGTAAGAAAGGATGCACGAGCAAGTCCTTCCTTAGCAGGGCATGGAGCCAGTCTGCCTTATCAGGCACAGAAGAGCCAGCCAGGGACTTTCCATTCCTTGCTGCTGTGCTCTTTTAGGAATACCAGCCTGGTACATCTTACATACTTCAGAGACTTCCCTAGCTCCCCCTGTGCACTCTCGGCAGTTCTGTCCCAGAAGACTTTAGCATGACTTTCTTTGATGGCTTTTTCCGGTTCCTGATAAGCCTCTGCCTGGAAATCCTTGGACAGGGGTATCCCACAGGAAAACTGGGAAGGACAATGCTGTTCTGGAGCAGTACAGCCCCTTTGCTCCACAGGGAAGCCCTCAAAAACCCAGCCACTGTGGCCTCCTCCCGCTTTCTTTTGCAAGCAGCTGAGAAAAAGTCTCATTTTGGAGTTCTGTTGTTTGGCTCTTTGCCTGTGCTGTCCCTGATGGCTCATGCAAGCATGGCATGGAGCTGCAGACCCTCTTCACACCAGAGCTGTACCAAGACTTGATCTCCTGGCTGTCAAAGAAAGCCCATTGTAGCAGCTCCATATCAAATCCCTGCAGAACTACCTGCCATCCACCTTCACACATACTGTCCAGAACAGGAGAGCAGGAAGAGAGGGAGAAATGCAGCAGGAAGAGAGGGAGAGATGCAGCAGGAAAAGAGGGAGAAATGCTGAGCAGAGTGGGGCTGTTCAGTCTGGAAAATACTGACCCAGAGGCTTTTGTGTAAGTACAAGCAGACATAGTCAATGAAGGACAAGATCTGGACCAGGAGGAATTCTTTCCCAGAGTGCACTGAAGGGGTTCTGGAAACAGAGAGGGCAATGACCCTCCTGAAGCCCAGCCAGAGTCCTTGGAACAAAGCACCTCAGGGTCACATTCACAAGGGTGAATGCCCTGTTGCAAGAAGTACTTCTCTCCCTACCTTTGCCTGCATGCAGCACAAGAAAGGCTGCAGCCTCAAAATTAGTGGTGCAAGTAAGGCAGAGCCCTCTGGAAACCTGGAAGGTTCTGCTCATCGTGGATTTGTCCCAACTGCCGGCACAGCTCATGATGAATGGCCCCAGCCTGTTCCAGCACACCACAGCCCCCCAGCATTTACTTTAGACAGCTGCAGCACAAGGAAGACAAATGAGCTCCAGAGAAACCCAACCTTCTGTTGGCCCCCTCTGTCTCTATTTACATGTCTGTTTTCTCCTCCAAGGCCATGCATCTCCTTTGTTTAGGAGAGTGTCTGGCTTCTGATCTCGTTCCAGATATTTTTTTGCTTGAGTCCTTCCTTATTCTGTTAGAGCACTGAGCAAAGAGACTTGAGGGCCTGCTTTGATTAGAACTCCCTTGACTCCAGTGCTTCAGACCTTGCACCAACCCAAAACCATGGCCTCTGCTTGGCACTACCCTGGGGCCAGGCAGTGCCCATCTCCTGCCAGCCAAACTCTCACAGCTGCCTGCCACTCCAAATCTTGGAAACATCATAAGGGTGAGGATATACCACAAAGTGGAATGGTCTCCATCTCTCTGAGATCTCCAGAGAGAGAAAGAGCCTTGCAAGGGCTTCCCCCTCAAGATGAGCCTGAGCTGTGCCCTTGCACCAAGCCTGGGCTGAGCATCAGGATGCTGGCGATACACCCATCCACTCCACCAGAGCATGCAGCAGCATGAGAGCTCTGTGGGGAACCCAGCCCTGCGAGGACAGGTGGTCTGGGAAGTGTTTGGCAAGATGGGAACAGTGTGTTCTGCCAGCTAGCTCTCCAGCTTCAAACCAGCCTTTATTTATCCCTGAGCAAGGCTGCACAGCTGCTTTCAAAAGGCGTTTGATGCTAAACTCCTTGGCTCCACGTTCGCCCTGAAGAGTTCTTTTCTGTTATCTCTTTGGGTTGCTTTCTTTTTTTTTCTCAAGCCCAAACTCAAATTATGCTGGTGAAACTGAGCCAAGCCTGCCAAGGCCTAGCATGTGGCCCAGATGGTGACAACAAGAACGCTGGTTTTCACTGCTGATGGTTCGCACTCTGCTATTAGCACCGCACAGCTTGCTCCACTTCAAAGGTACTGCTAATGGAAGACACACAAGATCTGTTTCTTTCAGTCTGGCTTGGCAAGCTCTCCCCATGCTCCCAAGGCACCTTCGTCGCATGGGCACTAGGTCAGATCCTGGGTTTGCATCCAGGACCAAGGGTTTCTTG
Source organism: Aphelocoma coerulescens (assembly GCF_041296385.1). Classification (NCBI taxonomy): domain Eukaryota; kingdom Metazoa; phylum Chordata; class Aves; order Passeriformes; family Corvidae; genus Aphelocoma; species Aphelocoma coerulescens. The sequence goes on from NW_027184085.1 coordinate 9,615,853, forward strand.
AGACCACAGGCAGCCTCACATCAAGCATCCAACAAGTAAGTGGGGGCTTCAGAGTGTAACTCCATCCTCCCTTCTCCACCTTTCAGAGAGGCTCCCAAGGTCATGGGAAGTGAAGGATTTCATGTAGCCCTCAGAAGTACAGCTATGCTGTACTATGTATGTACTATGTACTATGTACAGAAGTACAGCAGAGAAATTCCACCTCACCCCCTAGGAACCTGTTAGGACAGTATAACAGGGCGGAAAAAAAGGATTAGGAAGGACTGCCTGGGGTCATCTAACCCATGCTATGCTGAGCCAGAGCCAGCACTACTTCCAGTTTCTTACGAGCTCTGGTATAACTGTAGAAGTTTCGGGCAGTGGACATGCAGCATTTCTTCATCCGCCTCTTCCTGCTAAATGGAATTTCCCCCAAAGCCCAACCCCTGTGGTTTCTCAACTTATCAGAATTAAACTCAGTACTTCTTTTCACTTTCTCTTCACTATATCTGTGCACTTGGAGAGCGTGTCATCCATTCCTGGAAGCAAGATTAACTCAAGATCCTTCAGCCTTTTGTTTGAGGCCACATTATCCAGACCTCTGATCAAACTCACTGCTGCCCTCCACAACCCTCCCAAGGGTGTGCACACCTTTCCAGAGTCCAGCTGTGCCATCTGGATTTTTACAATTCATGCACTACAGGACCACTCATGAGTGATGTCCAAAATCCTCAATAGAGAAATCTCAGAGAAAAATCAAGCAGCTGGCCTTGTTGAAAGGGAAGGGGATGGTGCCGGGATGCAGTGACAGCAAGCTGCAGGACATGTATCCCCTTTTCCTCTTCCCAACAGCTGCAACACAACCCCCACTTCTCCCATTAGCACAGCACCAGCTGCCAAGTTGGGCTGGGGGCCTGAGCACCTCTTGGTATGAGGCTGACTCACAAATGGCTCTTTGTGGTGATTTTTTGCTTCAGTCTGCAGTAACTCAGTTTTGAACACCAGCTCTACAGTCATGCCAGGAGATGCTATTTTTTGCAACAAACCACCTGTGTTGGATTTGCTGGCAGCAGGGCTAGTGAGCAGTTTAGAGAGGTAGAGAGCATCCCTCCTACCATCCTCTGTCAAGCTGCAAAGTATCTGCTGCTGCAAGTGTCTGTACTGAGATGGAGGACAAAGCAGTGCAAACAGGACAGAGCCTCCCTATCCAAAGTGAGAAGTGCTGAGCTGAGTGACAGCATCTCCAGGACCTGCTGCCCTCCTGAAGCCAGCTGAATCCCACAGGCTCAGCAAAGAGCCATTACACAGTACAGACACAGCCTTCAGAAGCAGCTGGGTTCAACACAGCAGATTTCAGCCCTGCTTTCACCCCAGGCAGGCGATGAAACCCACAGCCCTGTTGGCTCTGACACTGGGAATTCCCTGGGGTAGCTGTCCTTGGCAGGGTCAGAGGACAATGCAGTGGCTGGGAAATGAAACCAAGCACTGTGAGAAGAGGCTGAATCTGTAGCTGTAGCGTATCCGGGACACTTCTGCTCTTGTTCTTTGCAGTGCAGTGGCTGTCATCCATCATCGTAAACGCTGCCTGGTGCCTTTCCAAAAGCTGTGTCAGCTAAATGAAAAGGTGGGAAACTATACGCTGCAGGTACTTTCAAGGAAAGCACTTGATTTATTTGCCAAAGACCACCTCAGCAGCTCGCATTTGTGGAGCATTGTCCCTCCCACAGAGAGCAGAAAGTCACAGCTTGATAATTTAAACAGGATTAAGGAGCGTCCATGTAAACACAGTTGTGAGTTTGCAGTGTGGGGACAGTCCATGCACATCCCAGCAGAGGAGGGGCTTTCCCAGCCATAACATCTGCAAGAAAGAAAATGTTGCTTTCTGTGGGAAAGTGGGAAAGAATACAATGTCTTTGGAGAAAGGAATGACCAAAGGCTGCAGCAGGTGAACTTCCCAAGCCAGGAAGCTTGTGAAACACCACACCTTGAAAATCTGCATTGACACAGCACAGCTACCAAATCCTCTGGACAGGCACAGAACAGTCACTGTGCCAGTGAAATCTATCTAGGGCAGAAGGATGCAAGGAAACTGGGCAGAAACTGGGCAGCAGGGGGCCAAGCAGACAGAGGGAGACAGCAGGATTAGAGGTTCGCGCTTGTTAGATCTAAAGAAAGATTGCAGGAAGAGCCCCTGGGTCTGCCTTAATATCACCAAGCTTCTGGCTTTCCCTTTTCACCATGGACAAGGAAAGATTTCTCATGCTTAGGGGTATGATGCATCCCAGCCAGCCTCGGGCTGCACACCAATTTCACAGATTCATGAGAAGGTCCAAAATCTTCTCATCTTTTCTTGCCCCATGGCTATCCCTCTCATCCCAAGCAGAGCTAACCAGATCTTTACTAGCCCCTCCAAGTCCCATCCCTGCAGTCTGAGGTGGTGGTGACCCCTCACCTTAGTCTCTGATAGAAACAGCTCTGTTTTGCCCTGAATCAGGCCATTTTGCTGTGATTGCAGAGCAATTGAGAAAAGAAGGGAGTATAGGTTCCCCCCAGCCCTCTATGGCTGGGCAGGCACTGTGGAGAGCAGAAGAAAGCCTTACCTAGAGGCACAGCTAAGCAGGAAAACAGGAGGGAGAGGTGGGGAGGGCCACAGAAATGGCACCGAGCCTCCTGTCACTGCCTACTGCTTGTTCCGGAGGGATGGGTAACAGGTACTTTCCAGAGCGTTCTGTCAGCAGGTTAAGTGTTCTCTTTGCTTGTCCTCCTGGTTTTGTCCTTATCTCCAGCTTTTACTGCTACTGTGCATAGAGAGAAGATGAGTGCATCTGAAAGCAGAGAGGATGATCCCTCCTCCCTTTCCAAAGGGTGTTCTGAGCTCTGGGACCTGGGCAAAGCTGTGACTGGCTCGTGGCTGAGCCCACACTGCAATGAGCCGTAGTTCCTGCTACTTCTCAAAACACAAAGCAGAGGCAAGTTCTGTCTAGGCACAAAGGTCTCCATATAAGACAACTTTTGGGCTCAATTTGACTCCAGGAGCTCAGGCCAGGGAAATCCCATGCTCCAGTCCTAGGGATGAGGCCATGGAGGTGCAGGCTGGGCAATGCCATCAGGGAGAGTTCAGCTGCAGGAGGAGCATGGCAGGAATGGCACCAGCTCCTTCTCGGAACCACACAGCCTGGCTAAAAGTGCTGGCATCTTCCCACAGGACAAATCTCAGCACAAAGTGTCCAGACAAGCAGCAGTGGTGATGATATGCTGGAAATGAGGGGGGAGCAAGCAGGGGCCTGAGGATGAGAGATGCCAGCTCTGGATCCTCTCCATCATCCACACATGTTGTTTAGGCAAGAGCTAACAATAAAATGGAACAGGCTAAAGGGGCTTTTCCTCACCTGGCTTCCCACCCTTCCCAACCATCCACAGGTCTCATCTCCTCACATAAATCCAGACAGGTCCCTGAGCCCCTGCCAGCTGGATCTGGCACTTGTGCCAAGGTAGAGCAGCCCCTTGCCTTGGCACCAAGGGAGAGGAGACCACCAGAATGGGGAACAACTGGCCCCTGCACTGGAAAATGTGCCCAGGGCATGTCCACAACTCCTGTTGACTCTTGCGCAGCCGGGAGTCCTGTGAAGAAGCTGAGCGAAGGCTGTGAGAGGCAGAACAGCTTTTAGCCTCTGTGGTGCTGCTCACCTTGCCTGCAGGTCCGTGTGGGGAGGATGCAGCCGCTTCCTTCCCAGTCACTCCAGAAGCAGCATGTGCAACACATGGGGGATGCTGGCGACAGAAGAAGCCCCCATACACCATCTCTTTGGAGGCAAGGGACAAAAACAGCTCCAGTAAAGCACCTGGAAAGGGTATTAGGGCACTAAGGGAGACCAACATAGCATTTACCTTGGTGCCTTGCTCTTGCTGCAGAGAAGCAGATGGGCACTTTTGCCACGGAATCTTCAATCCTACCTCCCAGCTGGGTATGTTTGTGCCAGGTCAGACACCTTGGGACTGCAGCAGATTGTGCCTGCTGTGTCTGGTGCCCCTTGAACTCAGCTTGTGAAGCATCCAAGACTGCTTTCACCATGCCATGTACATGAGTGCTCTCATGATCCCAGCTGTGAGTGCTGGCTGCCAGGGAGCAACCCAAAGCCTGCTCAGTTTGCTTGCATAGATGCAGCCTTGTCCTTCCTCTCCTGCCTTGTGCACAGTCACCAAGAGAGCAGCTGTTTTGCCAGATCCCTGTGAAAACTTTGCAGTTATAGCACCTTGTTACTCCACAACATGTGAAATACAGGTCCCAGCTCTGAATAAAGGGCTACAGGTGATTCAGTCAATGCTCCAGAGACAAAGTAATCCCTGCTCGTAACTCCAGAGCTACTGAGGGCATGTCTGCATTGTACTGCAGTGGATACTGGTCCTGCACCACCCATCCCTGAGGATGCAGTGAGGGTAGGAAAAGAGCAGAAAAAACATGTCTGGGGAGTGAAAAACAGGAGGACTTCTTTACTGAAACTAGCTTTGGGCTGGGAACCGATGTTTTTGACATGGCAGTGACTAGCTGCTTTCCCTAAGGAAAGTGGCTGCTTCCTTCTGAAGCGATCGTTGACATTTTGATTCAGAGAAACTCACTCCCTAGTTTACTGAGCACTGAACCAGTCTGGTTTTGACAGATTTCCAAGAGGAGTTGGGCTCTGGACTGGAGGGAGAGGCTGCTGCAGGGCTGGAGGAGGGACAGGAGCGAGGATCACGTACCTGGTCCAGGGCAGCATCTCCTCCTGTCCTCCCCTGGCGGGTAAGAGCAGCATGCTGCCAGAGCTGGGATCTGGATCAACATCCACTTGAGAACCATGGCAGACAAGGACCTAGCAGGGATCTATGGTGTGCAGCTGCATTGCTCTGAGGAGAACACATCTACTACTCCCAGGAGAGATGGGAACCCTGGGCTTTGCAACCGTGCTCTTACAGGCTGGTTAGCCAAAACATCCCTCAAACTCTTATGGAAATAGATTAAGCTGCTTCCAGCATCCCAGAGATCAGTGCAAGCCCCTTCTCCCTCATTTTCCCTGGTCCAGGACACTGTTCTCCTTGTCATGGTAGCCTGCAGCCAAGGACGAATCTGATCCACCCCAGGCTAAGCCCCTCTGGCAGTCCCTGCCCTTCACAGGGACCCGCTCCAGCTGCAGCAGCTCAGCCTCAGAGCAGATCCATGCCAAACATCCTCCCCCTCCCCAGTCACGGCCCCCTCACAGGTCACTGAGCGAGCAGCAGGAAGGCTTCTGTCCAAGCCAGCACCAGTTATCCTTGTTTCCCACTCACACTGTTTGTCTTGGCCTCTCTTCCCATACCAGCCTTCCTTCTCTTCCTTCTTCTGCCCAAGATTGAATTTCTGGGGCTGTCACTATAGTTAATGATCTGGGACAGAGCTGGTGCTCTGGGAGAGTCACGCTCAGAGACATCCGAGCCCAGGGCAGTGTGGGCAGATACCAGGGAGGAGGACCCCAGAGGGGAGAACACCTGAAAGAAAAACAAGCCACCAACTGAGTGAGCCAGGCAACCAGGGGAGGAGAAGGGACAGGACTAAGCTTGCATCCAAGAGGTGTCAGCAAAAAGCCATCAGGTACCTGGGCACTCCCCGGCTTGAACAGCCCAGCCACTGCGCCACTATGGATGCCATTCCCTGAGGGCTGCTGGCCATGCTCTCCCTTGCCTTCAGGAGTAGTCCTGGTCCATTTCACTCCCAACCTGTGCCCAGGCATGCTGGCTAGCACCAAACCCGACTAATTTAATGATGTGGAGAGTCACACAGTGGTGCTTGGGAGGAGAGGGTGGTGCCTGCCTCTTGGACACACAAATCCCACTTGTGTGTGTTCCACCCGTGCTTCAGCTGGACAGAACAGCCTTGTTCAAACATCACATGGCCTGGGCAAAAGGGGACATAAGGACAGTCTGAGACAGTAAGACCTTAGTCTGAGTGCACAGCAGACCCAAGGCTCAGGAGCAAAATGGCCACAGTCTCTCAGCCTACTGTTGATGAGTGGCAGGAGCTGGGGGGCTGCCATCTGTGCCTTACCCATGGATGTGCCCAGGAGTAGGTGTCTTCAGCAGGCTCCATTGCCCCAAAAGCTCATCTTTCTGCTCACCTGCACCCCAGCTGCCAGCAAGAACTGACCTGCTGGAGTAATCAATCACACTGTTCCTCAGTTTCCCTTTACTGCAAACACAAAGCTCCTGTTCCTGCAGCTCTTCTTCCATGTCCCATGCTCCTGTGGAAGCTGAGAGATGGAGAGCTCCAACCCAGCATCTGCACAGGCAGGACTGAAGTGGTTCGGGCTGCATGATGCAACACTGGCATGCTCCCTCCTACCCCATCCCTGCACACCTTTCCTCAGGGACCTGCTCCTGTAGCCTGGCTGAGCAGTGCAGAACAGGGCACTTGTTTTGCCACTGTGCTGAGAGACTCCCAGGAGAGACCTGCAGCCCAGCTGCTGTGTCTCTCACCCCTATGAACCCTCTTTCCTTCTCCCCACATCCCAGCACAGCCCCCTTGCCACTACAGCACAGTAGGCAGTGCTGTCTGCTCACCACACATTCCACATTGGCTCAAACATTTCAGGCTCAAACACGAGGCGTGAAAACTACCTGCTGGTTTTTCTTTTTATTTAACAAAATCACAGCACAATAAAAAAAATAAAAAAAGAGAGTAAAGAAGCAGTATACACATGGAATTTTTGCAATGAACAGACCTAGCAGCAAATAACAGACCTAGCAGCATGACCTCCAGGCATGGTCATGGGGCAGGGGATAAGAGCCACATCACTGCCTGCTGCACATTAGTGGCTCTATTTCTACCCTTGAAAGGAAAGGCAGAAGGGAAACAGTGCAGGGAATCCAGGAGTGAGAGAGGAACCACATCAGCCATGCATTTTCCAAGGGCATCTGGGTTGTGCTTGGAGAGGATCAGCACAATGCATGGCCACTGTGGAACCTCTCCATCCTTCCCCTCTATCCCCACACTGTCCTGTGCTGGCAACCCTTCCCAGGGATGCAGAAGGACTGCAGGCTGTGGCTCACAATGGAAAAAAAGAGGTCAGGCTAGAGCTGGAGGTCACAGCTGCTGTGCTGAAGGGAAGTCTGAGACTCCCCAGCTCACCTCGCAGATCAGTCCATCAAGCAGCTTCCAGACTGCAAAGGTGATGGAGTCCAGCAGCTTCTGGCTCAGCCTGACACAGGTTGCTGGATCACACCAGGGACAGAGTGAAAAAGTGAGAGCAGACAGGGCTCTGCCCAGCCCCACACACTGGAATGAGTCTCAAGGAGGGTCAGCCCTGAGACTGGAGGTGGAAGCAGGTTGGCTCCATTAGTATCAGATTCACGGCTGGGAGCTGGTCCCACTCCAGCTGTTGGGACAAGCCAAGGGCTTCTTTGGGACCTACTTGCCCTGGTGTTTGGCCTGGGGAAGTGAAAAACCCAACTGGTATTAGTGTGCTCCTTGGGGCGGGAGCCTGGCCAGAGTCCCTTCCTCTGCTGGACAAGCCATGGTGGGGATGGACCTGTCAGGGCTTGCAAAGCACCCACCAAACTCATCACAAGCCCTCCCCATGAATTTGCACAAGCAGCAGACTCCAAGCTTGCAGGGCAGAAGTGAGGAGGGATTTTGCTCCCGGTGCCATTTGCCATGGCACACACCAGGCTCAAAGAGTGACACTGGGTAGACAAAAGTCCCAGGGATGCATTTATTTGGGGTGGAAGAGGGACTGCTGAGGAGACAGACTGGTCCCAGTTGGAAGGGGGAGGGATGGAGACCAAGACAAATTATTCATGGCTCAGTAGATCATGTCCCTGCTCTTCCCAGCAGCCCAGTCGCACTTGGAAAAGCCTCTTTGGCAGTGGATAACCCCCGCCGCAGGTGACCTCACGCCTGGCTGAGAACAGGGATGGTTCTTACCCTCTGGGCAGAGCTGGCATCCAGCCTCTCTCGGAGACGAATCACCCACGGGGAATGGAGGGGCGCACAGAGGAGCTTTCCCTTTGTGGTGATGAATCTTCCAGGCCCATGAGGAGAAAAAGTAAATGTAGTGAGCAGGACACCCCATGGATGCTCAAAAACAGCTCAAGCTCTCACCCAATGCCTACCTCACTACCCTCCTCCATCTCTACCTTTAGATGACTTTCTCCCCTGGCTTTTGTCCCATGCTCTCCCCCCTCAGCTGCTCCCCCTCTGACTGAGCCTCTGGACCTCCAGGATCTCTTCTGCTACTCTCCCTATTCTTTCGCCCTCAAATCCAGCTCAATGTCCCTCCTCCATCCTGCTCTGCCTCCAACCCTGCCTCCCTGCAATGTCCATCCCCTGGCCATCACGAGGCCTTGCCCCTCAACCATCACCACGTGGGTTCTTACATGGCAGCAGGGATGTCGCAGCCGTCCTGCACCAGCTGGAGCCGATAATCCTGCACGATCCACCGCGGGATGGGTGTCTCTCTTGTCCGCAGGCAGCAGTCCAGGACGTTGTTCCCGCCATGCACTGGAGGAGGAAAAATACCACCATGCAGGCTGAGGTCAGCTGCACCACTCCCAGCTTCCCTGGAGGGTGAAGGGGCTGCGGCGGGACGGTGCCTGCAGGAATGCTGCTGCACGCTGCCCCGGCTGGGCACACAGGCACCATCTTTATTGTGCTCACATCCCGGTGCTGGGAGCCCTTTGCCCCCTTCCAACAGAGAGCAAAGGAGATGGGGAACACTAAACAGGCAGAAGGCAACCCTTCGGCATGCCTGTGTCCCTCCTGCACCCTGGCTAGCAAGGCAGGACACGGCGGTCTTTATTTACCCCTCTTCAGGGTGCTGCAGTACAGACACACATTTCCAAGGGGCTGGGGATGACTTCAGCTTTATTTACTGAAGCAATCATAGGTTTGGCAGCCACCCCACCATCAGCCCCCCCCACACGGATCATTCCTGTGACAGCTGAAGGACATACCTGTCTGCGCTTCCCTGCAGAGAAGGAGATCCAGAGTCACCCTCCCAGCAAATGCTGTGTTCACTGCTAATGCCTGACAAGGCTGGCAGCGCCCACGGATGTCTGTAGCACCCAGCAGCAAGGTCTGGTGCAACACCACAAGGCGTCTGGAGCCACCCCCAGCTTCCCACCACAGAGCAGAGGTTCTAATGTCACCCAACCAGACAGCTGTGACCTGTGCAACCCCCATGTCCAACAGCAACAACCCCTCAAACATGGGCCCTGCCCTACCAGACACCTTCCCTCTGGCTCCCAGTCCTGCCGTTTGCCTCCAGGCTGCCCCACACCACAGGGTGACAGGAATGTTCCCTTGGTGTACTGGGGAGAATGGGACCAAGGCAATCCCAGCCCAATGTGTGCAAGCTGGGCTAGGGCACTGGGAGGCAGGATTGCTCCATAGCCTTTCCCAAACACACCATCCCAGCCCCAGAGCCCCACAGGCTCCTGTATGGACTTTGGGCAGGACAAAGTCCCTGTGGGACAGGTTACAAGAAGAGGATGCAGGAGGGCTGTGATAGAGCCCCAGCCACTTGTCCCTCTAAAAGTCTGCTGGAAATGCAAAAGAGAGAAGAAACTGAATTCTCTCCCTTCATTCCTTCACAAGAAAGGCAGCTTGAGAGGTCCCCTCTTACCATCCAGGATACATCCCAGCACCAGGAGACTGAGGCAGAGAAGGTGGAGCCGCTGCATTTTGCTGCTGAGTCTGGCAGAGGATGGGCTGGAGGCGATGGAGCTCCGGGCAGGAGGGGTGAGCTCTGCACAGCTTCCTTGTGCTCTGCTGCTGCTCCCCGCTGCTTATATATCCTTCCAGCCTATGACTTTCACTTTCTTTTGGAGAAGGTTGGGAGTTTGCAACAAGTCTTGCCACAGGCTGGATTTTAATCTTTGAGCAGTTCCCGAACATCCCAGCAGCTGCTTTCCCTGCAGCCAGCTGTTCCATAGCCCTGTAGCCAAACACTCTTGCCCTCTCTGCCAGCACTCAGGCCACAGGTGATGCTGGTCAGGACCAGGCACATCCACGGTCATTTTACCTTGTGAAAGCACCCCAGGGCCCTGGGATGGTGCATGGGGCATCTCACCCCACACATTTCCCAGTCTCTTCTCCAAGACAACTCCAGGACATTCACATTAAATATTGCATAGACTCAACCCTCTGATGCTATGTGGGGTAGAACTTGATTCAACCCCATTTTGGGGGTATATGTTGCTACAGGGGTGATGTCTGTCTCCCCCCCAGAGTCTCCCCATCTGATTGCTTGGGCCTGGTCTCCCCTGCCCTCCCTGGTGCCTGTGTGGGGGCATATCCAAAGCCAGCAGAGAGAGAAGAGCCCAGTCAGCACACTCCTCTCCAGGGCCAAGATCTCATAGGCCAAAAGACAACCTGATTTGCAGGTGTCCCAGAAAATAAGTTCTTGGCCAAAAGCAGCTACAGAGCTTCCTGTAAACAGGTTTTCTCCATGCAAGAGCAGAAATCCCCCGTGGAGGCTGTGTGCATGGTGCGGGCTGCCAGCAGCTCACCCGCTGCGTGGGCACTGCCGAGAGCGAGGACCAGCACTCCCGCTTTGAATCTTCACAGGAGCACAGGGACGGGGGTTGTTTCTCCTTGGTATGGTGACTCACCACCGTGCAAGTGCCAGTGCCACCTGCAGTGATGTCCCTTAAACCAGGCTGCTTCAGTCCCTTGTGGGAAGCAGAGAGCACTGGGGTTGTCAGCCCAGGGAAGGAACGATGGAAGGCTCACTGCTGTCAGCAGCTGCTCTGTAGGGGGTTGGGGGCTGGAGTTGCCAGAGTCAGGGTCTTCTGTGAGGGGCCCAGGGGCAGGACAAATGTAAAGGCACCAGATGCACACAGACAAATTCCCACTGACAACAGCAGAAATATTTAACAACACAGGTGAACAAAGTCTGGAGCAGGGTCCCTATGCCTGCACCTTTTCCCTTGCTCAAGCTTAGGACTGTCCTTGCACCTCAGTGGAGAGCACTGTGGACAAATATCTACCCAGCTATAAGGCACAGAGCTGGGACCCAGGGACCTCAGTGAGTCCCTCTGCTCCTCTCAACAGTAGGAGAGGCTCTGCCCCTTCCCCACTCCATGGTAAGAAGCAAGAGGAGACTCCAGCCATGCCACCAGACATGGTGCTGTATGCGTGCATTGGCACCAGCACCATCACCAGCTTGATATGTGAGGTGATCCCCTCCATCAGGAAAGCATTGCCTCTGTCTGTTCCTGTGCCCTGGTAAACCAGCACTGTGGGGAAGGGATCAGGCAGGGGCTGGTGGGCAGGAGGAGTAGTACAAACAGGATGTGCCGGCTTAACTTCAGTCAGCACCTGCTGACACTCACAAGCCAGCAGAAGGCGAGTTTAGGTGGTGGAGGATTAGCATCTGCCATCAGCCCTGGGCTCCCTGCAGGTTTGGGGATGTAGGCTGGTTCTGCAACCTGGTCTCTACTTGATCTCCTCAGAGTGCTGCCAAAGAGATGTCACAGCAGGGAGGCTGACAGCTCCTGGTTGCTGGTGGCCAGAACTGCTCCTAACCCAGAGCCAGCTCCTCGCTGGGGGTTGGTCTGATGGTGTGGAGCCCTCTGCAAAGAGTGGGTCCCAAGAGCAGAGCCTTGACCCACTGGCAAGAGGTACTGGGGGTGCTGCCTGGCAGCAAACCCACACCTCCTTGCATGTTCAGTGTGTTTGACAGATCTTGGAGCACAACCAAGTGGTACTGGGAGTCCCGTGCTGTGGGACTCCCCTCCAGGCACTGCTGGGTCCTGCACCCCATGGCAAGCAGGCCTGCCCCCAGCCACCACTTCCCTGGCACAAGGTTCTCCTGCCTGGTGCTGGCTCTCAACTGGCTCTACACCGAAAGGGGCATGCTGAGTTGGGAATATATCTATCTGGGACTAAACCTCTTAGCCACCTATGGCTGCAGGGGCCCCCTATCCCTTGAGCTGCCCACAGCCCTTCCAACTACATGGGCAGGAAAGGGAGGTTGTTCTTCCTCATGACAGTTGTCTGGGAGCCAAGTGGGTGAAAGCACAGCTGCTTCACACGCCTCTGCTCCCCAGGAAGAACATCAGAGAGTGAGGAAAGGGGCTTTCCGCCTGCATTGTGAAAGGGGAATGTAGTGAGTTTCCCCCCTCTACTGGGGTCAGCAAGATTTCTAAGAAAAGTGTAGTCATCTCTGAAGTGCATCCCTGTGGCATTCAGGAAGGTCAGCCATCCCCCCCACAGAACTGAGCCTCAGGAACCAGAAGAGGTGGTGTAGATGGGAAAGACAGCGATGCTTCAGGGTCCAGGGTTCCCAGAGGCACAAGCTGGCAGGGGATTTAGTGGGGATGAGGGAAGAGCATCGTGTGCACTGACTCATTTAAACCTCTTCCTGAGCAATTAGGGAGCACTGGAGCTCCAGCCCCAAGGACACCACAGGATAAAGCATGAAGCATCCATGAGCACTCACTCCTGCAGAAACCTCGATAATGCAGTTGTTAATTAAAGTGGAAATCAGAAGGAACAAATTTCCCTGTGGGAAATCCAACACATGAAAATGTAAATGGACCATGTGGGTATCACCTTCACCCCTGGGCTCTCCTCAGGGAGCACTGACCATGCTGCTGCTTTCCTTAACACCTGATGGCCTGCAGGAGCCCCTGGGACAGCTTCTCCCAGGCTGTCTGGTAGTGGTCTGCCTTCCACCTCTGAGCTACGGAGCTGGAAAGGGCGAAGGGGGAATTTCAGCAAATTCCAGCTACAGCCAGTCTCTGGGGTGGGATCTGGCCTGGATGCATTCATTTTGTTGGGAAATTCTGGGCAAGCACTGAATCTGCTTCAATTCCCCTTGCAACACCCGGCTTGTGGCAGCCTCACACAGCTCCTACCATATTCCCAGTCCTGGTGTAGCACAGGGACTGAGGCCACAGCAGACTGTGGGGCTCAGGGCCCCACTGGATCTCCTCTAGCTGAGTGAACACAGTCATTCTGATTTAAATGGAGATAAGGGGGGAAAATTTAGTAAGCACGGCTTTGCCCAGAGGTTACCATGAGTGATGAGCAGCAGATCCAAGAGCCTTCATTTGTGTCTTGCTCTACACTCCTAGGCAAGTAACTATCTCCCAGGATCCATGCAACACATGTATTCCTCAGCATCACCCTTGGGCTGCAGTTTCCCAGCCAGATGCTTCCTGCAAATAGCACGGAGATGTCAGTGGCCGGGTGGGATGCCCCCAGCCCTGACTCCCTGCCATCATTCTGCCTTCCTCTCTGCAACCTGTCCAGAGATTCCAGAGGGGATGGCTGGGGACATCTCGAAGACCTGTACAAAAAGCAGCCCACAGCAATTTCCTTGACATCTCCTGCGTCAGGCTTGGCAGGGAAGGATGCCCAGTGAGGCTGCGCAACAAATTCACCTGTGGACAGATCCACAAGCATATGGGACAGAACAAACTCTTGGGGGCTGCTCTCACTGCTCTGTTGGCTCTTTGACAATGGGCAGGGAGACTGTGGAGTTCTTGGTTTGTTGCAGCTCTGGGTCAGGGCTCAGGTTGGCCCAACACATGACATCCTCAGAGTAGAGCAGATGCTTTCCACAGCCCAGGAGCAGATCTGCAATGGGGAGACAAGGACTGGAGACAAGCAGAGGGACCTCGGTTTCTGGGGAAATGGAAGGAGGAATAGCAGCATGAGACACCCCAAAGCCAAGGATCTTCAGACAGCAAAACAAAAGGTGGGGGAAGGAGGACACCTGGGAGTTACACGTAGGCAAAAAAAAGGTTGAGAGGAAGCTCTGGGCTGTGCCCTCTAGGACAGAATGAGTGCCAGGAGATGGCCAGGACTGGGAAATACTTTGGGGCAGGAAGGGTGAGAGTCCCTGTTGCCCACCAGCCGCTCTCCCACATCCTCTCTGCTCTGAAGACCATGGCAGACCTCAGGAGAGCAGTGTTGGTGGAGAGAACACCAAAAAACACCTTGAAGCTTTGCTTGGAAACCAAAGCCCCTCTAACACCCGCGCAGCCCCAAAAGCAGCCCTTGGTCCCCATGAGGCTGCTGCAGTACAGCCAGCTCCTGCTGCTGGGCAAGGACATGGCATGGAGGGACGGAGCTGGTGTGCCTTTATCCAGGTGAGCCTTGCTGGAGCTCCGCCTGGCACCACAGCCCAGAGCATTCCGCTGCTGGCACACCCCCAGAGCATCATCTCCACCAGCTAATGACTTGAGTTAATCATTTGGCCTGGGCTCAAGACTTTCTTGGCAGTGTTCTGTTTTCTGTCTCGCCTGGCTGCTCTCTGCTGTCACTGAAGCCTTTCTGCTCCAGGGTGGCTGCGCTTTCCTAACTTTTTGCTCAGCTTGACATTGTTGCAACTTTCTTTCCTTCCCTGCAGACTGATTTTATGTCTAGGCGGGCTTTCATACAGCCCTCGCCTACCTACTACCCCAGCACATCCTTCATCAATACTGTCTTATCTCGGCACATGGGGCAAAGCAGCAGGTTTTCCCTGCCCAGGCGTACAGCCGTGCAAATTCCTTCCTGCTGCTTCACTGCTGCACTGTCTTAGACCTTCTTCTTCACATCTCTTGTCCCAGCTGGGGTCTGCAGATTCAGGTCCTTTGTGAAGAAGGAATTTTGGTGCCCGCTGAGTGCTGCAGGTCCCAGCTCATCACCTCTGTCAGGGAATCTCCTCAGAGGTGTCTGCCTGGTGCCGTCTCACCGTAGCAGCGCTGTGGCCATCTGTTTCACACCTGCCTCAAGAGTAACCCTGCCACTTTGTTTTCCTGGGAAGCAGCATTTGGCAGTAAAGCTGGAAGCAGAGTGCAAACACCTGTGTGTGTGCAGGCACAGGCACACATGGGGTTACATGCGTGCATCTGTGTCCATGCTCACGTGTGCCTTCCTGAGCAGGGGACAAACTCTGGTGCACTTCCAGACCCTGGGTTTTGGGTAAATTTTAGGGCAAACGAGAACACCACCACAGCCATGTCATTTTAACCTGTTTTAGCCTAATGGCCTCCTAGCATTTAAAGGGAAAAAGCTCTTCTGTGCAGTGTTCACTTCCACAGCCACAGAGACACCAGGGCATGTTTCACACATGCTGGTTCGCTCCTGCCGTTTTCTCAGGCTTAGTTGTCTGTGGTTGCAGATGTATTGGGCTGGACCTCATTTCTAGAGAATTTTTGTGACCACTTCACAATCCCCTGACACCACAACTAGCACAAGGAGTTCATCAGAGGCAGGGCCAACCTTAAGCCCTGGATGCAGTGTGTCCTCATCAAATACAGGGCTTCATCCAGCCCTCCCCAGCACCCCCAGCTGGCTCCTTGTATGCAGGTGTCAGTTCCCAGGATCCCAGCAAAGCACATCCTCATTAATAACCTGTTTTATTGCTGTTATCCCAAAGCAGCAAGGAGCACAGAGCCCCTGCTTTGAACAAGCAGTGCACATCCAGGATGGGTCGGAGTTGGAGGGACAGGCTCAGCCATGAGCAAGGATGCTGTGTCCAAACCAGTGCTGTGCCCATGTTTGCTGGCACCTCAGAACCCCTCACTGGGGTCACACAAGCAACCAGGATGTCTCCACCTTGCTGGGCAACACAGCTACAAGAGAGGGGACTTGCATTGCTCCCCTGTGCCAAGAGCTCCCAGCCCAAGCACCCCAGGGATGCATCGCACAGAAACACTGCAAAAGCCTGGACCTGGGGGATGAGGATGTGTGGGGCAGGAGTGGACCCCACCATGCAGCCCTTCCCGCCCCACCAAAGCCCATCACAACAGCCGGAACGAGTGAGTTTGGTTATAAAGCATATTTTATTGCCACACATCCTGTCCAAAAGCCGGTCTGGCAGACGGCCACGTGCTCCGTGTGGAGGAGGCGGCAGCAAGGAGACAGCTCAGTGCCTGTCCCGTGCTCAGAGCCGGTATCTTGGACTTCACAGTTACTTTACACAGCCTCAAAATAATAGACCTAAATGCCCTCTTAATAAAGCAGTCAAGCCAGATACATGTACTTGGTAGAAACACTCAGCTACAAGCTTTACTCTGCCGAACACACAGCCCGTGCTGATACTGTTAAGCTCTGCAAATCCTATTATTGCATTTATATGCCTTAATAGACCTTTACTGACCAAAGTTCACATTCAAAATCTCTGCAAGCAGATAGCAGTGTGGCTCTAGTACAGCTGTTCAATTTGCTCCTTCTCAGCACGCCAAGAAGTGTGAGTTGCAAGTACAGGGAGATGCCATTTCCCCTCCAGCCCTGTCCCAGGTGTCTGTCCCACGTCTACCTGCAGTCTCACCTAAAGGTGTCCTCCACTTAGTGACTTCCCTCACTAAAGGTTTGGGATAGAGATGGTCTCAAATGGCTGCAGGATGTCTACAATTAATTTTTACGAAATCTTCTATTCCCCCACTTTCACACCCTCACATGCATTTTTCACCCTGTGGGCTTTTCAGATTTGGTAAATAAGTATAAGAGGGTTCCTGGTGCTTTTTTTCCCAGAAAACTAAGCATTTGTCTTAACAGTGTCTGAATCCCTAACACAAGCAAAGCCAGCATAAAGAAAAGGATAAAATCCCACTAAACCGAACAATTTGTTCTGATTTCATTGCAATTTTGTAGCCAGGGGAGCTAAAAGGGTGTAATTCCACTAAATTGAAAAATTAGTTCTTATTTCATGGAAACGTTGTACCTAAAAAAGAAAATTAAAAAACCAAAGGGACAAATTGTGGCTATCTTTATCCAAATTACAATGCAACAGTGCACCATAAAACCTGAAATACTAGAACAGCCCAGACACAGAGCCCCACTGTTACCCCAAAACTCTCCATCTCAGCCACTATTAATTGCTTTGCAAAGAAGCACCCAGCAAGCAGCTCAAGTAGGACCACAGGACTCTGGACCTGCCTAGTACCCCACGGCCTTGCAAGCCAAAAAGGAGCAAAGAGATGAGAGGAAAATAAAATGCAGCCATGGTTTATTTGGTAGAAAAATAAGAGAAACCTTCCAGAAAATCTAGCCTGCAGCATAAGGGCTACTTTGTGAAGCACGAGGAGACAGAAGTAAAGTCTTTCAGGAAGACTGAATGAAAGCACAGTTTTCAAATATAAATACAAATGTATAATATCCCCCGAAAAAAGTCATAGGAAAAGCGGCCATCCTGCTAGGCTAAATAACTCCCCTTCAGTGGGAAGCCTGTCCACTTCCCCCTAGGGGCCATGGCTCAGCTCCCACTCCCAGGTCCCCACCTATTTGGCCGTGGGACAAGTGAGGACCTGGGTGCCTGCTTTGCTGAGAACACCCAGGCACTGCAGGTGCTGGGGATCTCTGCGTCAGGCATAGCAGCAACAAAGAGGTTCTGGGGCAGCGGGAATCCTCCCCAGCCTGCCCCATCCCCGCCCTGGGGTCGGCGGGTGGGTGGGTGTGTGGTTTGTGTATCTCCATTGCCATTGCCGGGCCGTGGGTCAGTCACCAGTGGGAAGGCATCCATCCTAACAAAAGCAAGGAGGAGAGGGTGAGATGGAGAGGGTCTCAGCAAGAAAACCCACCCCAAATGGGGGCCATTCCCTGGTGTGACCTGCCTTGCCCATCCCCAAGCATTGCCTTATCCCAGCAGCTCCAGAAACAAATTCAATTTCAAGGCAAGCACAACACAGGAGAGAGCCGTTCCCTAAGTGCCTCCGTGCTCCAGCCATGGCTCTGGCAGCTCTCCCAGGCTTTGCACCAGGAGCTGAATGCCCACCCACCCACAGAGAAGGATCTAGAATGGGGTGCAGCACCCTCACCCTACTGATCCCCCTCACCCACCTCTTCAGGCCTGACTTAGACCCGCTCCCGCCTCTGCTTCTTGGGTCTGCTCCTGGGACGCTGGGTCTGTGCCCTGCTCTTGGCATTCTTGGCCTTCTTGTCCAGGTGGCGCATCAACTTCTGGACAGCATCAGAAGAGGGAGAGGCACAGATTTTCTTGTTCTTCTTGGTGGTTAACCTGGGGGAGCAGCAGAAAGATTTGCTGGAGGCGGGGAACAGCGGGAGGACAGGGGAGGGTTTGTCTGAAGCCAGACTGTTCCAAGTGGTCCTGACCGCCACAGGGTACTCACACAACAGCACGCAGAAAACATCCCGACTCGGGTCCCTGGAGGCGGTAGGATGTCACCACACCAGTGGGGATGTCTTTCTTGCTGTGCTTCAGGCAGCAGTCTGAGGCCGAGCTTCCAATGCCTGTGAGCAAGGAGGTGATGTGGGATTTGGGATGGTCAGTGAAACGGAACATCTTCAGCACAGAGTGCCAGCTGACAGCACAGGGCTTGCTTGGTGTCACTGCTGGGGGTGATCCTGGGCAGAACGTGGCGTTGGAAGCTCTCAACCCCAGTGCCCAGTTACAGGTCAGTCCTGGCCCCAGGAATATGAGACACCACATCTGAGAGCGGTGGAGGGGAAACTGAGGCAGAGATGAGCTCCTTGAAAAGGGACCGAACCTCATTCTCCTGTCTGTTCTTTTGAGCTCCGGGTGCTGCTGCCCCACCAGCCACGTGCACACAGACGCGCTCCCAAGCCGAGCAAGCACCGCAAGCCAATGCCACAGGCGCACAGACACTCACAGCCTCGCACACAGCCGCAAACCCCCGAGGCCAATGCACTAAAACACCCCCCTCACCAGCCAGCACCCTGCACAGACCCCACTGAGTACCTGCACGCCCTGTCCCATACCAGCAGAAGCAGGCAGGAGGGCTCCTCATACCTCACCTTGAGCCTGGGTGATGAGGAGGGTGGCAGCCAGCAGCAGCAGCAGCAGCAGGAAGAGGCGGAGAGCCATGGTGCTGCCTCGGGTGCTGAGCAGGACAAGGCTTGGGAGCAGGACAAGGCTTGGGAGCAGGACAAGGCTTGGAAGCAGAACACGCACTGCTGCCTCGTGCTGAGGCTGCTCCTATTTATCTCTGGATTCCTTGCTTTCGTTTTCGGACAGCCTGGCAGGCAGCCCACCAGCCGGCCAAGGGCTGCAGAAGTAGAGGGTGGGGGATTCCTGTAAGCTGCAAGCCCCCCTTTACAGACACGTCCTGTCTTGTTCCCAGCTGCCCATCACGGCGTGGGGTGCCAGGTGGGGGACATGCTGGAGATACAGCTCCCATCACAGCTAGATGAGTTTGTGGGCTCCAGTTTCCCACACAGTCTCACAACCTGCCACTACCTGCTCTCAGAGGGTCGGGTGTTTACTCCCCTGAAAGGGACCTTGGAAACTAGCCAAGCTGTTAAAGAAACCAAGGAGTCAACCTGTTTTGCTCCCCCACTTCATGATTTGCTTCCAAGCCAAACCACTGACACAAGTAATAGGTGAGAAGCGTCTCAGGGTGAGCCCACAGCCCTTCCCCCTGAGCCCCCATCCATGTCTGGCTGCCTCGGGGAGCTCCCCAGCTGAACAGAGCTGAATACAGCTGTAGGGCTGGGATGTGTGAGGGCCAGACTGCAACGGGGCTGGGGGAAACAGCACAGCCCACCATATTTTGGTGCTGATAGCAAATTGTGAGGAGCTGAGGATGAGTGGGGACCTTGACTAGATGAAGGAATGTGCTGACAAGGATGTGAAAACCCACAGGGCAGGGTGGCAGGACCCTGCACAGCTGGACATAGCTGGACAGATGGGGACTATGCAGAAGTGAGCCCAGAGAGCTGAACAGGACCCCACAGGAAATTCCTGTGGTGACAAAAGCCATCCAAAGAGATGGCCTTTTTGACCAGACTAAGCCCTGAGCAGCTAGGGTGACACTACCCCTGCTCAGGAAAGGACAGTCAGAAACCTTTACGTTTTCAGGTAATCACCAGAGCACAATCTGGAAGAGACCAAGGATGGTTTCACAACTGCTTTGGGCAACCTCTCCCAGTGTTTGAAATGTCCCCAAGTTGAAAATTTTCCCCCCACTATTTAAGTGGAATTTCCTGTGATGCATCTGGTGTCACTGCCTCTCACCCTGCTCCAGAGCCCCTCTGAGAAGAGATGATGTCCCAGTACCACTCCAGCCCCCCTGGACAACCCCCACCAGCAAGAAGTCCCCCTTGCCATACTTCACCACCCACTGCTAACAGCCCCTCTTCACTCACCCTGGCCTCCCACTCCTTGGCTAGCTCCAGTCCCAATGCTCATACCAGTTGTATGAGCTGGGAGCCCCAGTGGGATGGGCAGCCTTCATGGGGTCTAACCAATGATAGTGGGGGTCAAACCCCTTCAAGAGCCCCGCTGCCTGACAGCTGGATTGTAAGCCCAGGATTTTCCAACAGTTCCTGATAATGACTCTGATAAATAGTCATCAAGGACAATGAATAACCCAGGAGAAGACCAAAGTCCCAGCTGCCATAGAAAGCAGAGCTGTGTAAGATGCCCACATTCTTGTTCCACTCAGCAGGGAGGAGGCAATGCTGGAGTCATGGATCATCAACAACTGCTGTGCAGCCCTCTTTTGGACCAGGAGACCAGAATTCCTCCAGGACTGCCTGAGGCAGTGTGCCAGAGCTGCACTCCTGGGGCTTTCTCCATCATTCATGCACAGAGATCCCATTCAGGGGGGTACCCACGTGCTCAGCACCCAGACAGGGGGAGGCAGCTCCCCACACACTTGTGCAACACAGAAGCTGGTGTGGAGTTGGGCAGCAGAGCCTGGGGCAAGCAGCAGGCATGGGACATGGGCAGTAGCAGATTATCTGCAGGTGCATCTCCCCAGGGTGATTATCTGCAGGTGCATCTCCCCAGGGTACTTGGCAGCATGGGGAATGGGTCCCCAGAGGCATCCTGTGTGCTGTCACCCATCCCTCCAATCCCAAAGCATTGCTGGCATAAGGACAGGGCAGAAAAGGAGAGCCATGCTGGTACTTAGTGCCTTTCCAGCCCTTACTTGTGCAACCTGCCCAGACAGCAGTGCCCAGGTGCTGAGCACCTGGATGAATCCCCAGCCTTGGCACAGCTGGAACACTGCCCCTGTGCTGGAGAAGCTGGAAAAGCTCTGATCCTGTAGCCATCCACCCTGGTCAAGTGTCTCCCAGAGCCTATGTGGTATCAAGACAAATGACATAGAAGGAAGGAGGGAAGATGTCACAAGTTGCCACCAGCACAGACCAGCCCACCACAGGACTCCCTCTGCTCGCAAAGGAGCCCAGGAGAGCTCTGCAGTCACAGAGCCCAGATTCCTTCCTTGCCCAGTCTGTGCCCCACTATGGCAGCAGGCTCCTGGAAAGTCCCTGGCTCTCTGAGTGTTTTCAAGACACTGCAGCAGCAACTTCTGGCCAGAGGCCAGCCCCAAACACAGTCTGAGCTGCTGAGTAGGGTCAGGGCACGCGTTTCCCTTCCCAAAGGCATCAGTGTTTGGCAATTCCCTGTTACTGTGATTTGCACCTCTAACAAAGCATCTGGATGAGCAGACGCTCACTCTTTCCAAGGAAGGTGGTTGGAGAGCTCCCAGGAGGGAAAGAGGTACTTGGCTTTTGCAGACACATCTGCATGTCTGAGCAGCAGGGCCCCTTGGAAATCAGTCTGGGGGTCCATGCCCCATCTCCCCTTCTGCCTCCCTTCCCTCAGAGCATCCCCCTTCACTCCTTCCTCTTGATGTGCTTTGCTCTGTCACCTGTTCCCCCAGCCCAGGGAGAAAGCAGGGAGCTTCTGGCAATGAGAGATGAGTGAGCATCCCAGTTTGCAGGGACGACCGAACTTTTGGGATACAGAGGAACTGACAGCAGGGGGGTGGAGATTAGGCTTTTTAGGGTTCTCAAACACCAGAGGCTTCCAGCAGCCACTCTGGCCAGACACAATTTCTTGCATGCACCCACATAAACCTATCTCTTACCATCCTGGGTTCCTATAACCACCACCCTTTTCCTGTAGCTCATTGGTGCAGGATGGAGGCAGACACAGGGAGGGATACAAAACAAGGCTGGGTGCCCTCTGAGGAGTCTCAGCTACAGACAATCCCTCTCTGAGCAGAGGATCTGTGTCTGACACTGTACAGAGCCCTTGCAACAGGACTTTGTACAGTGGTGCCTCCAGCTACCCCCATACTCAGGCAGCCCAGCTCCCACCCTTTGCATCCCTGTGGTGGAGGGACTTCTACAGTGTATGAAGAGGGGAGGGTGTCCTAGGCAGAGGACCTAGGTGGTGTCCCCCCACACAGAGAGCACAGAAACAGCAGGACCATAGCAAAATCCACCTCGCTGCCTTGCTTGTGATCCTTTCCCAGGCAGTAAAACCACCGTGGCACCTTGTAGGGGCTCTCTCAAGCCTCCATCCCAAATGCTTCCCAAGTTTGCACCCTGCACCAGAACACTAGAGCTCCAGGGCCTGGAGTTCACCTGTGGATTTCTTCCCTGGTTTCTAGCATCACAGTTTCCTGGCATCTCAACCCATATTGCAAGGAGATCCGTTCTCCTGAGCACTCAGCCCTCTGCTCATCCCCACCT
Source organism: Aphelocoma coerulescens (assembly GCF_041296385.1). NCBI lineage: Eukaryota > Metazoa > Chordata > Aves > Passeriformes > Corvidae > Aphelocoma > Aphelocoma coerulescens. The sequence continues at coordinate 9,638,246 of NW_027184085.1, forward strand.
GGGCTGACCATCAGCCCTGCAGAAGCCCCCAGCTCTGTCCCACTTAAACAGACTGCAGGATCTGCTCCCCAGGCAGCTCAGGGCTGGGAGCAGAAGTTACTCAAACTGAAGGCATCAAGAGGGGCCAACCAGTGGACTGGGAATTTCCAAATCCTTGTGGATGCTGCCTCCCAGTTAAAGTCACCGCTGACAGGAACAGGGTCGCACAGCTCAGTTCAACCCGCTGACCAGCAAATTCCTTCCTGCAGAGGCCCAGATTCCCAGGACCCCGCACAGAGGTAGTTTGCAAAGCCCAGCGTGGAAAATCCCCGTGTCTGGGAAGCGGAGCGGGCTGCCAGGCACAACGTATAGAAATGTCGAACAGCGACACAAATCTTGGGACACAGGAAAGAATTGCTGGAAGCCGGCGGCACACGAGCTGGGCAGGCTGCCTGCTGGCTGCTGCACTGTCCCCGGCCTTCAGCGAGGCCGATGGGAAGAGCAGGGTAAGCACAACATGCTGGGAAGGGCAAGGAAACAGCTCCCCGGGAGTGCACGGTGCTGAAGCCAGCTGGGTTGGGAGAGGGTCTTCAGCCTTGAAAAGTCTGCCCCACACACACTCTGCGTTTCTACAGACGGAAATTTGATTTCCCAGCCCGGTGTGGGTTAACCCTTTGGTTGCTAGCATGGCTGCAGAGTGGCTCAGGTTTGGGACAGGACGCTGGAAGTGTTCAGGGGATAAGCAAGCAGGCTGAGAGGCACCTGAGCAGATCCTGCACCCTGGAACAGTGCTCTCTTCCCACAGCATCCTCTGAGGGATGTGCAGTGCTGCTGCCCATAGTGATTGCTCAGACCCAAAATCAAGGAACTGGGCAAGATAGGTGTTTTGTGTCCCCATGGAAAATACATGGTCAGCACTGCTCAATTCCCAGCCCTCCCTGATCCTGGCACGTGGGATCCTTTGGGTTGTTGCTGTTGTGACTGTGCACTACGTCACCAGAAAATATAGGGGTGATGGCTCAGAGCCTGTCACTCTGTGGCACAGTGAAAACATTCATGGGATGGCCAAGAATTGTGTCGGAAAGGGGACAAGGCGGAGAGCAGGAGACACTTCAAGGAAGAGAGGTTCAACTGTTGTTTGCACAACCCTCCAAAAACAGTTCCTCTCAGATAGTCCTCATCCCTTCCACCAACCACAGCCACAACCCTGACTCTTCCTTCAATGAGGGAAGTACATCAGTACTCCAGCCAGAAATCCCACGGGTCCTCGTATGGAAGCGTAAAACTCAGTGGAAACTACTGGCGCCAACCCAGCCTTCACTGAAAGTGGAGATGTAACAAGTCATAAATCCTCTTACGGCAAAGCAAGCAGTGGCTCCCAAAGCAGGGCAGGCGTGTGCCAGCCGAGCTGGAGCTCTGGGCAGTGGGAGATGGGTGGGTTGCACAGGCACTGTCCAGGATGGGATGCACAGCTCCGTGTGCTTTGTGCAACGTCATCGCTCTGGCGTGTGAATTCGCACGAGAGACTTGAGAAGCTGCTGGGGAAAAAAGCTGTCTGAGTGTCACTGGAGAGGAAACTGCTCATTCTCTGTCTTGGGATGTTGGACTTTGACACCAGGCAGAGCGTCGCTGCAGACACCCGGCAGCCAGCTCTGCCCCACTCTTCTGGCACAAGCTCAGCTCCATGGGATGGAGATCCTGAACCAGCCTCCAGAGGAAGCAGCAGCTGACACATTCAGTGAGTTCATCAGTGGGGTGGGAGGGGGGCTGTGTGTGTGGAGACAGAGGAATTAAAGACAGCCAAAGGGAAAGAGGGCAAAACATTGAGAAGACTCTGGAGATTTTGCAAAAGACATTACAGCAAGCCGTAAACTAGGAACTGGATATGCTTCAGCCAAGACTGGAAAACACCAGAGAAGGGCTCTGCTCCTTGTGGTGGCTCAGCCAGACACCCCAGCCAAGGAAGCAGCTGCCAAATGCCCAGGCAGCAGCAGAAAAGGCAAAGAGCAGAGAGAAAGCAAAGAGAGATGAAGCCCCACAGTGGGAGGAGGTGTCAGGCACCAACACCAGGCAGAGACACACTGTGTTGCCTGCCAGTTTCACGGGCCACGAGCATCAGGGCTTGGCATCAAGGAGCGCCACTGCCAGGAGGGCACCTGAATAGTGGTTGGCCAAGCTGTTCCCAGCAGCCTGAAAGGAAAGGAAACAGCTGCTGGAAGAGAGGGAAGTGGATGGGGGGCTCTGGGAGCTCAGCTATGCAGGGGACAATTCTCTTCCTGCCCGGATGTAGTTAAAAGATAAGAAAATGTTACATACTCCAAACCTAATTATAACTGGCCATGAACAGTAATTCAGAACAGTAGGGCAGAACAACAGAGCCTTCAGAATTTGGCAACAGCTGGCTTCACCATGAGGCCAGCACTAGAAGACATGAGGTGTGACCCAAGGGTCATTTTGGCACCGGGCAAACACGATTTATGCAGAGGGGACACCCTGCACCACCAAGGAGACCTGCACGATGCAGAGCAACCTCCTCCCAGGCACACACAGAGCAGGAACTGGCCCAGGCCAACCAAAGACCTAGGGAGTCAAGACTGGCCATGTGACCTGGCCATCATCAAATGGGTGTGTCCAAGAGGATGCAGAAGACACATGCCTAAACACTGGGAAAAACATTGTTTGGAGCTGGGACACAGCTCAAGATACTGCAGCCAGACAGCATCTGTGGTTCAGCGGGTGGCTGCAGGCAGTGTCTGATGGGCTGGGAACAGTGCAAGGGGCTGGAAATTCCCTTTGGGCATGGGCATCAGGCAAGCATCTGTTTACAGCAAGGGAAGAGCCGCAGGGCCAGAAGCCAGGACACCTCCTGTCAGCAGCCGCCTGCCAAAGCCCCACAGGTCTGCAATGGCAGCTCCAGAAAAGTCACCCAGACAGCTTGAGAGATTCTCTTTGACAGTATCTGGCTCAGGCATCAGGTCAAAGGGCAGACACACCATCATACCCACCGATGGGCTGCATCCCAGTGCCTTGGCAGCAGAGCAGGCCATGCATGCTGCAGAGATCTGGAGGGGTTCATGGCTGCCAAACTAAGTGCAGGCCCTGTTCCATGTCCTCCAGAACTGGCTGACTGTGGTCACAGTCACAAAGAATACCAGGAGGGCTGCAGCCCCCATTTCCAACCACGCAGGACTCTGCTTGAGGACTGAAGGTCCCTGTGGTTGTTTCCAGCATTGTAAACCCCACATGGTGACCCAAGGCAAGGTTAGAGAGGCAAGAAAGAGGTTTGTGGACCAGCTGGTACAGTTGGCATTTATCAGCAGACAGAGGGAGCATCCTCAGGACAGGTTGCCCAGAAAAGGTGTGTATGCCCCATCCCTTGCAGTGTTCTAGGCCAGGCTGGCTGGGTCTCTGAGCAACCTGGTCTAGTGGAAAGTGTTCCTGCCCATGGCAAAGGGGTTGCAATGAGATGATCCTGAGGGTCTTTTCCAACCCAAATTATTCTGTGATTGTATAATTCCATGCTGCTCTCCCCATTGCCTGCAGCTACCTCCCACAGAAGAGCAGATCCCTTACACAAATACCAAAGCCCCTGAAGCCCCTCAGGACACAGCTCTGGCAGATGTGGCCTATCCCATTCCCTTTGGGTTTCTCTCTCCACACAGCAGGGAGATGAGGCCAGATCCAAATCTCCCCATGAGTTTCCAGACACAAAAACTGTTCTGCCTGTTCCCATCTCTTCCTGATCTTAGGTTCAGGGCTGAACATGTCCCACCAACAACTTGTCCCCACAAGGGGGAATGAGTTCAGATGGAAAGAAAGTAGGTTTAGATAAGACACAAGGAAAAAAATCTTTACTCTGAGGGTGGTGAGGCACTGACATGTTGCCAGAGAAGTTGTGGATGCCTCATCCATGGAGATGTTCAAGGCCAGGTTGCATGGGGGTCTGAGCAGCCTGGTCTAGTGGAAGTGGAAGGCCCATGGCAGGGGGGTTGGAGCGAGATGATCTTTAAAATCCCTTCCAACCCAAACCATTCTGTGATTCTATGAACTCACAGCAGTGGCCTCACCCTCCCGTCACAGCCCTGGGGTAACACAGCCTTAACTTAAAATAGGCTGATGAGCTGTTGTGGGTAAGCAAGCAGCTAAACATACGGCTCACTCACTCCCTGCCAAGTGGAGTGGAGGAGAGAACCAGAAGGGTAAAAGTCAGAAAACTCATGGCTTGAGATAAAAGAAGATTTAATAGGTAAAGCAAAAGTTGCATGCACAAGAAAAACAATATAAGAAATTAATTCACTACATCCCATCAGGAGGCAGGTGTTTACCACTTCCAGGAAAGCGTTCATCATGCTGATGAAGTAAATACTTCATCACGTGTGGTGGCTCTTTGGAAAGACAAATGCTGTAACTCCGAATATCCGCCCTTCCTCTTTCTTTCCCCCACATTTTATTGACCACAACACCATTGGTATGGGGTACACCTTTGATCTGTTGGGGTCAGCTGTCCCAGCTGTGTCCACTCCCTACTCCTCATGCACTCCCAAATTATAAGAAAGGCATTGAGACTATGCAAACACTGTTCAGCCATAACAAAAACATCCCTGTGTTATCAACACTGTTTTTGATCACAAATGTAAAACAAGCACCACATGAGCTATTTTGAAGAAAATTTACTCTTTCCCGGACAAAACCAGTACTATCCTCCCCCCTTATTTTATACCATTTAGGTTATGTTCAGGTCCCACACCACCCAATACCTCCTTGTTAACTATCACCTGTCCCCTTTCTCATCCTTTGATTTATAAACAGGCATCAAACTTTAGTCTATTGGCCATCCCTGTAAAACGTCTACAAAATGGCCATCAAATCCACTTAGTCCATGCCTTTGGGCTCCATCTGTTATGGTGGTCTCTGGGGCAGGGGAGGGGGTGTGCTGGGTGGAGTCACCGGGCACCAAAGCCAGCTCAGATGGGGTCACTGCTGCACTTGCGCCGCTTCTTGTGAGACTCATCCTTCACTGGCTCAGGGGTTCCTGATACAGTAATTCCCACAACATGCCACTCAAATCCCAGGTTACCACAATGCAAGGTGACAATTTCCACCCCTGGTCTCTTGGGCAGAACACTGTGATGAACCCCACCCCTTGCCCCTGCTCTGCTGTAGACTTATCCATGGGCCACATCCCTTTAGGGGAGGGCCTGCTGTGATGTGAAGACATTTATGGCCCCAGAGACTTCGAGGTGTTCCAACACAGCCTTATCCATGGTCACAGATGCTTCACTGAGTGTCTGCTGCAACATGGACATACCTGTGGCCAAAATCACTTTGAGGCGCAGCACACCCACACTCCAGAGACTCATCTACAGGTCACAGTCCCTTTTCTAGCAGTTCACACTGGAGTTCCAGCCTGCCCAGTACAGTAGCACAGAAACAGCAGTGATGCCCTGGCCATCTGCCAGCCCAGGCCCATTGGCATGGATGTTAATCAGAACGTTCCCAGGCACAGCAGAAGAAGGTGACAAGCTGCACAGCACTGCAGAAAACTCCTAAAGCAAAAAGCAGCCACTGAGAAGCACTAGGCTCCAGTATACAGCCAGGCAAGTGAGCCCCATGGCAAGCACAAGAGCTCTGCCCACTGACAGCTAAATAATAGTAACAGATATAAATTCAGTCTAACACACTCCAATCAAATCTGTCATTATCTCAAACCACCACACTGGGTGCCAAAAAGGCCTTTATCCCAGACAAAACCGGTACATCTGCCATATGGCACATGAATACCTTTCTATTCCATGGTTAGTGCTTCATAGCTCACTCCAGTTCTGCCCATGATACTGTGGAAGTCTCAGGTCAGCATGAACTGCAAGACACAAGCTCCTTCTGTCACTGAGGTCAAGATACAACAGTCAGGGAGGTTTAATTTGATAGATATGAAAGATGGGAGCAATGGTTGTATTCAGCCTGTCTGACTGCAGGCCAGGAGCTATCATCAACACGATCAATCCAGTCCATTCCTCTTCTGTAAGCACAGCCCAGAGAGCCCTGCTGTCCATCAGTATGTTCAGTATCAATAATTTCAGTGGCCAAAACAACCTATACTTACAAAATGTGTGTCTGCCACAAACACTGGGGAATCACAAGCAGGGCATTGGAGCTGATGTGCCCTTGTGCACACGAGCATCAGGGCAGGATTGCTGACATCGCCCAGCTTTGGAGTCAACCTTTCAGGAAAAAAAGGGATAAAGCCTTGAAAAAAGGATGAGGAGGGACACACCTGAAGGATGGGATGACATCCAGAAGGATAAGCTCTAGAAGTGGACGTATGGGAACACCATGAGGTTTAACAAGACCAAGTGCTGGTGCTGCACCTGGGTCAGGGCAAGCCCCGGTATCAGCACAGGCTGGGCATGAACAGACCCAGAGCAGCCCTGCCCAGCAGGACTTGGGGGTGCTGTGGGTGAGAGGCTGGACATGCCCCGGCCATGGCACTCACAGCCCAGAGAGCCAAACGTGTCCTGGGCTGCATCCAGAGCCCCGTGGGCAGCAGGGGAGGGAGGGGATTCTGCCCCTCTGCTCCGCTCTGCTGAGACCCACCTGGAGCTCTGCATCCAGCTCTGGGGTCCCAGCACAGCAGGGACAGGGACCTGCTGGAGCCAGTCCAGAGGGGAGGCTACCAAGATGATCAGAGGGATGGAACATCTCTCCTGTGAGGAAAGGCTGAAAGCATTGGGATTATTCAGCCTTGGAAAGAGAAGGCTCCAAAGAATTGTGGCCTTCCAGTACCTGAAGGGAGCCTACAAGGAAGATGGAGAGAGACAATTTACAAGGGCATGTAGTGACAGAACAAGGGGGAATGGCTTCAAAGTGAAAGAGAGCAGGTTTAGGTTAGATACTAGGTAGAGGGTGGTGAGGCACTGGAACAGGTTGTCCAGAGAAGTTGTGGATGCCCCATCCCTGGCAGTGTTCAAGGCCAGGCTGGATGGGGTTCTGAGAAACCTGGTCTAGTGTAAGGTGTCTCTGCCCATGGGGGAGGGGGTGAGATGATCCTTAATGTCCCTTCCAACCCAAACCATTCTATGTTTCTGTACTGCGGGCTCATATCCAAGCAAGAACCTCTGTTTATGGCACTGGGGCAGCTTTAATAGCTGTCTCTAGTGGGGTAGGAGAGTGGTGTGCAGCCTTCACAAGGCACCCAAGCACATAGTGTCCCACTAGATTTGTCCCGTGACAATATTCATCAAGCACATTTGCCATCTCAAAGCTGCAGGGCCAAGCCAGAGGGCTGTGAGCAGTTGTCCATCACTCTGTTTGTCCATGGCAAACAGTCTGTTCCCCACAGTAACAGTAACAATGAGCTCTCTCGCGGGTACAACATCCAGTTTCCATGACAAACACTCCACAGAAGAAGAAACATCAGATACAACTTCCATCTAGTATATCACAAACAAATCCTACAATGGGCAGCGAGGTCTCACAGCTTTCCCAGGGAAGGAGAACAGGTGTAATTTGTGGAGACAGGAGAATATTTCCAAATCCCCAGGCAGCCCGAGGATCTTCACATGGTGCCATCAGGTCAGAGCTCAGGATGAACTGGACTCAAATGTCCATTGTACCCCTGTGCTCCCAAATCATGAGCTATTTCTCACTCCACAGGACAAAGCTGCCCTGGAAAAAGGATCTTACCTGTAAAATAGTGAGGAAGCTGGCATCTCTTCTGAAGAAGAGCCAAAATCTTTCCTCTCAAAATTGGAAGGATGAAGGAGAAATCTGCTTTGGCCTATCTGGTACTTCCCACAGCCCAGAGCTGCTCTGTCCTGATGGACTGGTGTGTTCTCTCTCCGTCTTTGTCATGTGTCTCCAGAGCCTTGGCAGGCGGACACTCTCAGGAGGTCACCCAGCTTCTGGCCATACAGCTCTTCGCTTGCTGTAAACAGCCACTCGAGTGGTCCCCAGCCCCAAAGGGAATTTCCATCCCCTCGCACTGCTCCTGGACCATCACACATTGCCTGCAGCCACCCACCAAACTCCAGAGCTCATATTCTGCCTGGCTCAGTGTTTTCCCTGTGGGCTAGTGGGTGTCTCTCCTCTTCTGGCTCCCCTTAGCAACGCGTTCAGTGTGACACACGGGGCCCTCTCCCCTTTGCTGAGGGCAGCAATGTGGTCTCAACACAGCCAGGGCTGTTGTGGCATGTTCCCACTGGACAGAGGGACATCCCTGGACATTCCAGGCTGGTCTGTCCCTGGTGGCCCAGCTGATGGGTATTTCTGAACACACCCAAGTGCGCACTGTCCACTCCAAAGGTCCAAATCCACGTTAGGAACAGGGGCCCCATTCCTGCCTCTCTCTACAGATCTTGTCCCGACGCCTTGGTTGCAGACAGACCCTACATGTTGCAGGAGTCTGGGGGAGCTCAAGGTTGCCAAGATGAGATTCAGACCAGATTATGCCCCATATCTCCCACAAGTAACTGACTGTGGTTGTAATCAGGAAGGGAATTTTGCTATCCTAGAAAGATCACAAGGGCCATGGCCCTAATTCCCATCTGCGCAGGGCTCTGCTCCAGTGCTGAAGGTCTCTGTGAGAGTTGCCAGCATTGCAAAACAGCCTCCCTGGAGGGAGAGCGGGAGGATGTACAAACTAGCAGCAGAGGACTGTGTGCCAGTGCAGTGTCGAAAGCTTTGGGGATGTTCCTGCTCTCTCTGAATTCACCCTATGCTCCCACCTCTGGACCAGGACTGCCAGGGGTCTGCAAGCCCAGCGCCCACTCCCCTGCTGAGCTGCATGCCAGCTGCCCAGAGTAGGGACCTTTGCACTAAAATCCTGGGAAACCAAACTGTCTTCCCTCCTCACTGCACAATGTAGCATCCCTTCACGATACAACAGCCAAAGCTTTGTGGCCAGAGATGGAAACTCAGTGTTGGAGCTAAAATCCAGAGCAGGAGAGGCAAGGAGCAGAGTTCAGAACATCTCCTGCTGCTTCTGGATGGGCATGGACAGAGGGCATGGTTATCCACGATGCTGGCAGTGCTGTGGGGTTTAGAGGTGCAGATATGGAGCTTCAAACTCCACACAGACACCCCCCTATTCATCTCATACCTCCAGAATCATAAAAGGGGCACCTCAGGCTTTTTTGACAGCAGGATTTTCTTTGGAGCACCACCTGTATTTCCCCTTCCAAACAGTAGGACCCCAACAGCCCCACATCTGCCCTTGCCAGAGGGGTGACAGCACTCAGGAGCAGGGAATGAGGATGCAATCCTCAGCACGGCCACACCACAGCCTGACAGGATACCCTGAACACACCTGGTGTGAGAGACTCCCTCCTTGCTGCCGCAGAAGTTATGTGACCACCTCACCCTGTGCCAGGACAGCACCAGCACATGTAAAGATTGGTCAGATTTGGGGAGCAGGGCTGGGAGCACAAATGCAAAGGTGCTTGAAAATACACAAGATATTTCACTCTCAAAAGAGGAAGGCTGGTACAAAAAGATGTCCAACCTCACACCTCTGCCTGTCTCCAGCTTCTCAGGAAAATAAACTCTGTTCAGGGGACCCCAACAGGACCCCAGCGTGCCACCATCAGCCCCAACACACCAATCTCCTCCCAGTCTCTCATTAAGTGCCTTTTCACCTTCCATCCCCATGATGTTTGCTTCTCTCTGCCTGGATTAATAGATCTTCCTGAAAACTAATGAAATCTCCAATTGCCCACATATTACAGGGAACTAAAAAATTAAGCCTTTCTTAGGGATAATGAGCCCGAGTAGAGTGTCCAGCTGAGATCGCACACAGCCACTTTGGCAAGAGCTCTTCAAAGATAAGGGTAATGCTCCAAACATCCAAGCAGCTCTTGAAGGTCAAGTTGTTCTCCCTTCCCACTTGATGTTATCTGCCTTGGGATCTGCTGGGTCACACAGAGACTTCCAGAAAAAAATATGTCTTATTTAAAAAGTTTTGATTTCCAGAAACATCCTGCAGCTTGGGTGAGTGCTGGGACTAAGTGCCTCACCAGACATGTGCACCATCTTTCTAGTCACCCCTGTACCCCTGTCAAACACTGGCATAAAATTTTCTTCTAAATCTTCTGGAAATTCCCGCTGTCCTGAGACTTGGCTGGTGCCTGTCCTCATCATGTTTTGCTGGAGCAGACATTTTTTATATGCTAAAGAAAGTGATGTGAGACATTAGAAGAGCTTTTCTGGGGTGAGTGGAGCCTGTCTGACATTGTACCACAAAACTCCCTTTAAGGACCTCCCTGAAACACTGTGCTGGGTTCATCCACCTCCACCACAGTCCCTGGACTGTGAGACACTCCAGAGTGCTCACCTTAGGCTTGCCAAGAGGAGATGGCTGCAGAAGGCTACAGCTGGTGGACCTGAAGCCCAGGCCCACCCCAAACCCACTGGGGAATCAGCAGCATCCCTTGTCGGTCTCCATGAAGGCAGCATCCTGCCTGCCCCAAAGCAATCACAGTGATCTGGGTGCAGGGCTAAGACTGAGCATCCCAGTGGTCTCCTCCAGCTTTAAACACCAACCCATTTAAGCAGAAGCCCAGACAAACAAGGAACAAGAGGAGATGTGGCACCCATACCTTCTTCTGCCCTCACTTCCCAGCCAGGGCTCTCCTGCTCATCCATGGATGCCAGAGCATCTGCTGGGCAAACGCATTACCTGATTCCTTTTCCCACTCTGAGAATGCCCACATAAAGAGCTGTCCTTCCAGTCCCTCAGCACTAAACTCAACGCTGCAATTTCTGGGAAGCTTTGGATCTCACATATGTTTGTCCCACTTCTCCGGCTCGCCAGCTGCCCAGCTGTTCCTTTCCATTTGAGCTAATCACGGAGATTAAGGCAAAGACCCAGCCTGGAAGGTTTGCAAACAATTCCAGCCTGTTTCTGCAAGCAGCTTTTGCAGTCACACTCGGGCACAAAAGCACATGGGCTAATAAACCCTGTGGCATCTGTGAAGGGAATTCCCAGGAAGGGCTCGGTGCTAACCCAGGCAGTTTAGCCAGGCACCAGCTTGGGGACACTGCAAACCACAGGGTGGCCAGGCACACGCCCTTCAAAGGGGAAGGAAAGGGAGACAGCAAGGCTGGAGAAAAGGTGCCAGAGGTGTCAGAAAGGATTCACGTCCATAACACATCTCACCAGAAGCCTGGGCCCCAGCGTCCCACATCCCCTCCATCCTCCCGAGCACATTAACACGCTCACCCCTCAGGAAGGCGGCAGCCCACCATCCCCCAGGGCTCAGTGGAGCTGAGCAGCCAGCTCAGGGCAGAGTGGAGCCTCCATCACAGTCCTCCCAGCCAGATTCCCCTGTCCTTGTGCTGCCCTGTGCCTGGAGACAGTAGATGCTGCCTGGAGCTGTTCATTATTCGATTGGCTCTGGATTTTGCAGCCCTCGAACCCTTGTGGCCCAGAGACCCCAAGCCAACACCACAGAAAAGCCATCCTGCATCTGTCCAGCTGTGTGCTGAGGCTTCTGCAGCCTCTCCCCGAGTCAAAGCCTCTGTCCATCAAAGGAAACAGGCTGTCCTCTCTCCACTTACAGGCTTGGGGGTCACTCTGGACCCCCAGACCATCTGTATGTTTGCCACTCCATGAAGCAAGCAGTTTACAGCTGGCCTCGCTGTGATTGCATGGAGAAAGAAAGGAGTGCAGCCATCTGGGGTTCCTGATGGACTGCAGTATAGGATGAACAGTGGAGAAACATGACCCCTGAGTCCTGAGGAATGGACACGAGGGTGAGCTGGGCAGGAAAGAGCAGATAGATGCTCCCAATAAGAGGGGGCTGGTGGTTGAAATGTGATGTTTTCCCCCAGCATGATGCTTTTGGGGTGAGGGAGACATTTCCTTGAGCAGTTCGCCTGTAAGAGCGTGACAGTGGGACAAAGTGCACTGCTCTGATGCCCACGTGCTTTGGGGACACAGAGTGGCTGATATGCTGACACCAGGGCAGGACCAGAGCTCACAACCCATTTCCTGCCAGTGCAGGGACCTGAACAAGCCTGACAAGCTCCAGGCATGTCAAATGGGGAGGTCTGTCCTTCTCTCCTTCCTCCCCCTGCCACCAGCCCCCTCACTCTCCCCAAGGCCAGCACAACACAAGGCTGGGGGAATTTACATTTGGCCTTGATTGCAGCCATGCCAGGACCTCCCCTGCCTGCCCGTGGGTAGCTCTGAAGGCCGGCAACAGGCGGTGCTTGCGCTGTTGCCACACACGAAGCTCAGGCTAAGCACAGCCAGATTTTGGCAGGGCACAGGGTGACCAGAGATCTCGATGACCCAGATGCAAGGACCCCGAGTGCCCCATCTGTGGTGTTTCAGATACAGAAGATCCCATCCCCTCCTCAGCTTGTCCAGCTGTTCCCAGTGTGATGTCTTCCAGGCATGAGAACCCAAAGTTTTGCCGGTAATACAAACAGAACAACTTGGACTCAAAACCTGGTCAGTTCAACCAGAAACATAGCTCAGATTTAGAGGGGAGATTTTGAGACAAGCAGCTAAATTAATTAAACTGAGGAACACAATCAGAGGAGGAAACATTAAAAGTATTTGCAATTGTTTTTTTCTATTTTTTCTTCTGGTTTTTGTTTTGTTTTGTTTTGTTTTAAATAAGAATGTTCCTGAAAGCCATATGAGTGAAAGTTGAAAAACATGGGTTTTCCAGCCAGGAAAGCTGCCAGAGGAGCACAGAGGACCCCAAGATGGCCACGGGACCCTGGGAACCCACAGCACTGATGAATGCCCTCTCCCTGAGCCATGGCAAGATACGCAACAGTTTCTTGTGAGTTGGGAGGACAAAGTCATCCCAGAGAATCACAGGGACACGATCAGATAGAGTAGCTTTTTGGGTTACTAACTGTCTGTGTGTGAGGGGCAAACAAGAATGAAAAGACAGAGAGGAGAGCACACAGACTTCCCAACTCTGTAACCTTTGGGAAGAGACAAGCTGCAGTGGCCTTTCTGTTCGTCCCTTTCCCCCACTGGTTTCTCCATAGCTGCAGCCCCTGGTCTCTCAGCCAAGAAACCAGGGGTCACCTGCAGCTTCAGAAAACTCTCTTGCATTGGTTCCTCCTGTTTTATCACTGCAGAGTGACGGTGTTGTCCTGAAGTGATGCTCGGGATGCAGCAGCACCACTGCAACATTCCTGCCTGTGCTGGCAGATTGTCTGCACACTCTGGTGCAGGCTTCTGAGCCAGGCCAGCTAATGCCAGGCTAAGTGCATGGGAGTGAGCAGGGCCAGGGACCATCCTCAAGGGACGGGGGAATGCGGCCACTCCATCTAGGGATGAGAGAGCTCGGCCCCAGGCTCTCCCTGCCAGCTGGCCGCGGTGCCTGGTGGCTTTGTTGTGCACATTTAATCACCTCATCCAGACACGGCAGTTCCTTCATTAATCACCGATGAACACGGGTCCCACCAGATGCTGAGACAGCCCAGACATCTTCCCTGCCCTGTGCATCTTACCATTCCCTGATTTACAGCCTCCTTCCTCCGAGGCGTAGGCGTAACCTCATGCCCTGCTCCATTCCTGATGCAGACGTCAGCATCCCATTGTTTTTCCCCTAGAAGGCAGTTCTGGCCGCCGGCATCCGAGCAACTCAGCCCCCAGCCCCGCTCAGGACCCCCCGGCCCCACACCACTCTCAGACCCTTGTCCCACAGCCCCACAGCCCTCTGTATGAGGCCAAAGCATTTGCAAACTTTTTCCAAGCAGCTCCATTAATTTCCCCTCTCCCATCTCCTTTGGAGCTGGCAGAAGAGCATGTTGGATGAGTCCGAATCCAGAAGGATATGATAGAAATTGGCTTTATTTCTTATCCAAGCTTGTCTGACTCCTTATGCTGCTTGGTCCTGCTTTTCTCCACGAGCTCCAAGAGTCTTGTGCTCCAAGCAGGTCCTTGCCAAGACCAATTCTCTCCCAGTCTCAGACCAGGCACCAGGGACTGGTGGCAGAGCAGGCCTGAGGTAGAGCAGGCTGTCCTCCCACCAAGCATCCAGCTTTCCCTTACCCCTCCTTCAGGCTCCCTCTGCACAAGACCACTTTCAGTTACTGATCTCCTCAGTCTCCTTCCTACACCTTCAAGGAGTGACAAATCCACCTCAGGAACTTGCAGACTAAACAAGGTCTCAGCCCAACCTTCCGTACAAAGCAGGGACAGTGGTGGGAACAGGGAATCACAGAACCTCTTTGGTTGGACTGGATTGCACAGGATGCCCATCTGCATCTTAAAATCATCTAAGGCTGGAGATCCTTCCAGCTCTCCAGGCCCCTCTTCAAGCACATGACTGTGCCCAGGGGGGTAATTTTCCTATGCTACAAGCTAGATCGCTCTCTCTCATGCCCCCCATTTTGTGCACCTCCATTAAAAGGTTGGCTCCATCTTCTAAATAATCCACCCACAGATGTTGGGGAGCTGCTCCTGGGTCTCCCTAAAACCATCCCTTCTCACAGGTGGGCAAGCCCAGGTCCCCAGCTTCTCCATGCAGGGCAGGAACTCCAGCCCAAGTAATTTTAGTGGCTTCTGCTGAACTCACTCCAGTTTATCAATGTTTCTCCTGTACTGAGGGGGCTGAAACCTGAACACATCACCCAGATGTGGCGTCATGAGAGGCCAGCAAAGGACAGCAATCACTTTCAGAGATCAGCAGGATAGACTTGAGCCCTTCTGCCTCTCAGCAGCTCAGTGGTGTTGCCAAAGTGATTTCTCTGGCAGCCTCGAAATGATGATCAGCTTTTGTGCTTTCAGAGAACCTGGGAGTGATGCCCAGCACAGCAGCAGCCCCGTTTCTGTGTTGCCCAAAACCGCACAGGGCAAAGCAGTGGAGGAGGTCTTTTGCAGACAACAGATCCAGAAAAGGATGAGGTTTCCTGCCTCTTTGGATGTCTACAGGAATGAAGCAGCTGCAGGATGCATTCTCCTCAGTCTCAAAAAGCCTACAGCCCGAGGGAGCCATCAGATGATCTTCTCACAGCCCCAGGTCCCACTGGTGGCTGTGTAGATGCCCAGTCCTTGCAGTGTTTTAGCTCCATGCTTGTCTCCTTGTGCCTGCAAGTTTTAATCTACAATCATTTAATATTCATTTCCTATCATGCCGAACGTCATCAGGTCCAGAACTGGTCCTGGAGGAATACCCTGGCAGGTGTCACTTCCTCACAGATGGCTCCCGGTGCCTACTGTCCTGAGCCACCCCCTGCTTCTCCGCAGCTCAGGGCAACCTGACGTCTCCAAACTCTCACAGGGACTCCCACCTCCACGGCATTTCTAGTGTACCTGGAATACCTTTCAGAGCACAGGAAATGACTAGAAATGGCTGTAAAAAGCTGTGGAATGGATAAAATAAGTTGGAAGTTATTCTGGAGACCTGTTTTGTGTGGCAGGTTGGCAAGAAGCAGCAAATAAGCACTGTTAAGACGTTTTCTTTGCGGGGAACAGTTCTGCAGACTTGTGATCAAACCTCCAAAGGGCTACAGAAAAGAGAAACCCCATTAAAATCCACGCACACCAAAAAGAGATGCTGTCTCCCAGCAGCAAGATATAGGGTGTCCCCATGTCGAGGGAGAAGTGATCTCTCTGCACAAGCTTCTTATCACAAGGATGGAGGAGGCAGAAGTGGAGAGCTAGACAAAGGGGGCCCCTTCCCATGGGATGTGTTCCCATTACCCTTTAAAACCTCACATGGGAATTGCATCGGCTTTGCTTTACCCTGCTCGTGCTTTTCCCAGAAAGAGCAAGCAGACAGTCTTTTTTCAAGATGCTTGTAGTAAGAGCCATGTCATCTCTGTGGGCCTGACTCACATGAAGGATGCTCTGTGCTTCAGGGAACATGGATGCCTGAGCAGAGAGATACCCAGCAGAGGTCTGTCAGCCCCAGCACCTCCTGGGAGCACCAGGGAAATTCCAGTTGTAAGACAAATAAAGACTATTGCAGCTAAGATTCCTCAGCCCATTTTTACAGGGCTCTTGGGTATAATTTATGCAGGCAGCTACTTTTGAAATATTTGCCCTTGGTGTATGTCTTCTAGCATCCCCTATAGTGCCTAATAAACTGGAAAATATTTCAGTCTTCCTTTCTTCTTCCCAAGCACTGAATGCAGACATTGCTTTCCTTTCTGCATCTTGCATAACAGCATTTTCTTTCTTTTGGGAAATAAATTTAAAAGATGAAGATGTGTTTTTGCAGTACTTCCTCATCATCATCATGGCTGTGGTCAGCCATGCATATTTCCCAGAAGTATTCACAGTTTTATACTTCTCAACTTCCCATTTGCATCCATGCTCCTTTGGTTCATGCCAACCAGCTCCTTTTGTGCAGCTGCTCCCCCTTTTATTCTGAGCACACCAATGGACCCGTGCACCAGCACAGGCATAATCCACAGACACAGTTCCAGTGCCTCCAGCCCAGCGCCACCTGCACTACGCAGGCTCGAGGGGCTTTGCAGCCATGCAGAGATCCCAGGGAGCAGGCAGACCCCATCTCTGCAGGGGCTTCTCTCCCTGGGTCCATGTTTCTCAGGCTTTCAGGGGAATGAGGCTCAGCTGCTCTCCACAGGAGTGGCCGGGCTGGGGGAAGGAGCAAGACAAATTGTGGAGCAGTAGCAGCAGAGGTGCCTGGTGCTCCAGGCTGAGGTAGCAGCCCCACTGCAGCCGGAGGAAGCACTGCCATGACAGTCACTGGGCAGTGGGTGGGCAAGGGATGCAGTGCAGGGCATGAGTCAGCCTCGCAGGGATGCTGACATGAGACCTGCTCTGGCTTAGCCAGGCACTTTGGACACAGGGGTCAGTCACCAGCAGCAGGCATTTGGGCAGCAGCCAGTGCAACCTCTCCATGAACCACTGCACTGAAAGGTTCACAGCTTCACCTCCAGCTATCTTCCTGCTGTGTGCTTGCTGCTTGTCTCTTGGCTCAGCTCCAGATTTGAGAGGACAACAGCCACGGTAGCATGAGGCTGGCTCCTGTCCTCAACTGTGGTGTGGTGGGATCGGTCTGATGGTCATGTTCCTTGGGCAGGATCAAAGCTGGTCCTGCTGCAGGTTCTGCAGCCTTGCAGAAGGCACTCGGAGGGGCTGGGAGGACCAGAGACAACCCAGGAGACCCTAAGCAACTTCTCCATTCAGGAGAAGTATCTCACACACAATGTTCCCCAGTGATAGTCACAGCTCATCAAGCTCTGCTGCCTGGCTTGCAGCCCCAAATCTCTTGCCCCTGAAGGGCTTGGTGGCAATCAGGACCTGCAGGCAACTGGCTGTGCCAGCATCCTTGTGTCACTGCCAGCAGGCTGGGAGGGAAGAGTCCAGGTAGTGGGCACTCACAGAGAGGCCATCATCCTTCTTTGGCAGGATCAAAGCTCATTCTCTTGCCAGTTCAGCTACCAGTCCTGCTGCCTTATTGACCAGGCTGGAAAGGGCTGGGGGGGGGGGGGGGGGGGGGGGGGGGCATGGACAAAATGAGAGTGCACAGGGACTCTTCCTAGTGCCAAGGCAGGTCCCATCTGGGTAAAGGAAGCTCTCACACACAACACTTCCCAGCACTGGCTCCTGGCTGTCACATACAAAGCAGCACGGACCCTCCCAGGCACGGGTCTTGCCTCCCCACATCCCCACAGAAGCAGTAGCCCCCCCTCCACAAACTGTGTCAGGGAACCTGCCAGCCATAGCAGATGGCACCTCTTCCCTTGCTAATGAGCCGGCAGGATTTAATTCCTACCTCCCATTAACACTCATTAGAGTGTCACTTGGCCATTCTTCTGTGTCTATCACATCTCTGAGGCTTCGGCTTCAAGATGTTAATTTGGGGCCATTGCTGGGGTGGCCACCATCCTCCCAGCCACCCTCAGAAGGCTGCTGCCTCAGTGTCCCCCAAACCCTGCCTTCAGTGGGTCTGAAGAGGAGGCAGGAACAGATCAGCACACTGGCACCTATGGAAGAGATGGATAGATATGGTCGTAACCTGCAGACCAGGTCTGGACTCAGGGCTTTCCCGTGGTGTCCCCACCCTCCCTGAAATCCCACAGCCCCGCTGAGGGCACAGAGTCTCAGGAATACGCAGCCAGACCTACCACAGCTTGTTAGGGGACAGAAGTAGGTTACTTTCTGCCACGCATAGAAATGATGTGATGCATATTCATCAGTTACGGTTGTGCGGCGATTACAACAGTCGCATAAATTGCAGGTTTAGGGATCATCAGCTGCACTCCATGACTTTTTCAGGGCTTCCTCTCTTGAAAAAGAGATGGAAATTGGAGTCATCTTGTGAAAAATAAAGGCCAGATCTTTAAGTGACGTTTTAGAAAAATGCTGTTTACTGTACATTTTTTGCATCCCTCAGGTGAACAATTCAATGATCATAAGCTTCATCTTATTATTTAAAATTGTATTTATGAGCTATAATCACTGTCAATACATTTTTATTCTCAGAAATAAATTTACCAAACTATTCACAGATATGATAGAAACAAATTGAATATGAAGCCCTGCCTCACAGGATCGATGCTAAGCAGGTCGCTGCATCTGTTTACAAAGGGAAAATATTCTTTCCTGCAGCTGCCTTTGAGCATAGTAAAGCCCAGGGAGCTTAAAAGCTTTGAAAAGTGGAGCGGATTTGAGGATTGATGCTCTGCAATCACCCATGAAGGCAGGAGCTGGGGGCAGAGCTGTCCCAGGGCATGCAGCCCTGCCCTCAATTCCCTGTGGAATGAGGCTTGTCACCTCCAGAGCCATTTGTCACCAGCCCACCCATGTCACCCTCTCTCCGGTGTGTGCCTCCTCGCCAGCCTTGCCATGTGATGAGGGATCCCTCTGAAGTGTTGACAGCGTGGCAACGGCTTCACCCAGCAGTGAGACCCCGCCCCGGTGTCACCTGCCTCAGGGACCTCACAAAATGCAACACCCAGTGCAGAGATACCAGTGATAACCCCCAAAATTATTTGGGTTCCTCTTCACCACAGGGTATTGAGTTAACCCTGGGGCCAAATGTGCCTATCCATGACAGACAGATCTTATCTGGAATACTGAATTTTGGACACAGTTGGAAAGAAAAAAGGACTGAGAAAACACTGATGTGAGCACTCTCCGTGCGACACGGACTCTGGGCAGTCAGCCCCTGGCAAATACTGATTTCTGCTGCCTGCTTCCTCAAAGAGCTCCAGCACTGCATGTAGCAATGGTCGGCCAAGCTGCTGACCACTCACTTTTTCACACTTCCAACTACTGCTGAGGCAGTTTTCTATCCTGAAAGCAGAACAGCAGATGAAGTATTACTGCCTTCCAGTTGCAGAGTGATGGCACAGCAGCTCAGAGCAACTGGAAGCATTTCAGTACTCCTATGTTTTGGGGTACCTGTAATCACAGAAAAAAACCCCAGGCTCTTCACAGCCAACTTTTTCATTAATTTTTCATCCAAGAGACAAGTTAATATGCGAGTGTAAAGATCCTTGTTTCCCTACATGTGTCACTTGAACTACATGGGACTTAGGAAAGACTATGTATTTCCCAAGCAGGTGCTCTAGGTGCCTTGGGATAACACTACTGTTCCTTCATTGCTCCTTCAGTAACCCCTGTATCATCGTCTGTATTTCCCCATCCTGGTATCAACAAAGGAAGCTGGGGGAGAGCCGCTGTTAGGAGCAATTCAAGAACAGCTTCCGCGATCTGTGCATCCTCCCCAGTGCCAAGGAGTGGGGATAATAACTTCCCTCAATCTGCTGGACACTCTCCTCCTAATGTAGTCCAGGATGTGGTTTCCCTTTTCCACGACAAGAGTGCTCTCTTGGCTCACGTTCAGCCCAGTGTCCACAATAACACACAGGTCCTTCCCTCTGCTGCCCCGTGCTCTGCTCCCTGCCTGGGCTCATTGCGCCTCAGGGCTGCACTTTGCATCCCCCCTGATGAATTCCAGGGTCTTGGTATTCACATTCATGTAATCCGTTTGCACTGAGGCCGTGTCAGGTGCCAGCCACCCTCACCTAGTGGCACCTGAGGTTTGGCTGAAGGTTCATCCCCTGTGGGTATCCCTGTTGCTGATGGAAAGCCCTATGTCAGCCTCCAGGTGCTTCAGTCATTACTGGCCATCCACCAGCTGTCAAGCTGTTGGTGGTGATCCTTGGAGTCCAGCACAGCTTTCCCTTGGGAAATCCTTGCTTGCCCTTTGCATGCTGAGAAATGAGATGCTGCCCCATTATGGGTCTTACAGTAATTCTCACTTCCTGTACTGATCCTCACCAAGTCACATGTCTCCTTCCCCCAGAGAGCACAGAGCCCTTTGACTTCTGCATGGGTAATCCCCACCACCCAGCCCTCCTCCTGCACCCATATTGCAACAGAAATCACAGAAAGTGGGGGGGCCAGAGACCACAGGATGTCTCTGTGCACCCTCTGCTCTGGCTGAGCCCAGGCAGTACGTCCCAGGCAGACAGCAACGTCCTAAAATCTCCTTCAGGATGATCCATCTCCAGAATAAAGATTTGGGTGATCCAGCTGCAACGTTTCCGCACAGGCTGGAGCTTTGCATCCCAAAAGCAGCCTCAGCTAGTTTTATACAAAGACGTTAACGAAATTCAGGATATCTTGGTTTTGAAAGCACTGCATAATTGCAAGCTGTTATTGTCTGAAACCGCATTTGCAAGATGCAGTCTCAACAGCCAGGCAGCTTGGGGAAAAGAAGCACTTCTTCAGTGTGGGAGAAGCTCCTGCAGAGGATACAATACCCTTGCCAAGCATTCACAGAGCTTCATCTGCCCAAGAACCGCAGCTTTCAAGCAGAAACTTGTGGGCAATGTCCTACTCAAATTGCCCCCAGCTCTTGCCCTAAGCTCAGCGTTTGTTCTGTTCCATTCCTCTGTATGCCATACAGAAACCTTCATCACACCCTCAGCATCAGGTAGCAAAGCCAATGGTTTCTTGCAAAGGGGCAGCTCCACAAGCCCCCCACCCTGAATTGCAATACCCAGAAAGCTCTGGCAAAGCTTCCCTGTACACATTTCAACCCCACTCACAGCACTGCTGCAGACTGAGCCCTTCCATGCTCTTGTCTTGTGACTCTCTCTTGACTGCTTTTCCTCATCTGCCTTGAAAAGCAGAGGTGAGTCTGGGAAATACTGGGTTTGATCAGGTATTGGCAAAGCCACAGGGATGAGCATTGTTTCAGGAATGAGATCCAGTGAAGGATTAGAGCACCCCAGCAAGAGTACAGCTGGATTTTGTCTATAGCTTTGTTGTTACATTTCATCCAAAAAGCTCAGCTACTTTGGGCAGGATCCTGCATCTGCTCAAGCTCTGATCAATGGCTCAGCAACGGTTCAAGTGACAAGTTCAGTTGTTCCCTGTAGGACATCCCTGAGTCAGGAGAGGTGGCCACATGGACTCCCCATCACTGTCCTGTCACAAATAGAAAATCCATGCACATCCCTTCCCTCGGTCTTGTCTTCACTCATCCCAACTTCAGAGGAGTTGTTAGGTCATACAAAACTTGATATCACTTGGCCTTGGGAGCCATATTTTGCAGTGCATCCGTTTTTGTCAAGCATGGGACAGTCCTGTTTGAAATCTGGCCGCAGACAAATGACCCAGTATGTGGGGACAGAGAGTCAGGAGCATCCATAGGCTGACTTCAGTTTGGGGCATTCCTCCTATGGTCTGTGCCTGAGAGCAGGCAGGATTTTCTGGAGTGGGTGTGCCAGGTCCTCCAGAATGCCTGAGGAATGAGGATGGCTCAGAGTTGGACAACATCCCTGCCAAATGATTTGGTGGATGCTGCAAATCTGCTTGTGTTCAACGGGAGATAAGGTCATGGGAGAGAGACCCTCTGCTAAGTACAGCCAGCTGAAAACTCACACAGTGGCCAGCATCTCCTGCCCCTGGCCACCACTTGATGCCTTAGGTTTTAACTTTCATATTTTTCAAATTCTGTACTGCTTAGTGTGTAACTCTGAAGTTTCTTGTAGCCTGTTAACTTCTGCTCTCTCATGCTACGTAGACATAACAAAGCCTCTCCGGGCCTGCTCTCCAAGACACCAAGACTGTCCTAGGCCCAAAATGTATAAACCAAAGAGCCTCTAAGGGCGAGGGGGGCAAGTTGTGGGGAAAACTGAAGCTTTAATTGGAGAATTAACCCTGCTATGCAAATGAACCAAACCTATAAAGGAGTGAAGAACTCGTGACCTGAGGTCCATCTTGGGGTCCATTTTTGAGAGTGGCTTCAGGCTCCCCAGGGGGTACCTTTGAAGGTACCTTGCCTTTCAAATAAATACCTCTTTTATTCCTTTACTCCTGTCTAGTCTCTGTTTCTAGGAAGCCTCTTAAGGCATCAACTAACCCCAGGGGAGGGTGGCAGGGGTGGTGGCCAGGCATAGCTCTGCATGGCCCGGCAGCACCAGTGTTAACTGGGCTCTGCCCCAGCCTGCCGAGAGTGCACATTTGCCTGCAGAGCTGTGTTTCCAGAACACTCCTTGCAATTACATGCCCTGCCACAGTTATTAATATTTATTAGGCTCAATTATTCATGGCCTCTTTAGGATCCTGTTGTTTAAGTCCAGCTTGAGATCTCCAGGCTAGCAATCACAAAAGTTGCTTTCCAGAGGAATTACAGTAAATCAAGCCATTGGAAATGTTGCAAGCAGATGTAAAGCTCACAGACAGAGCTGCCCAGAAAAGAGCCTCGTGTCCAGCACTCAGAGGTCCATATGTGCTGCATATGAGCTCAAGTCTTCCTGGGGTGGGATGCAGGGTCGTGGGACACCACACTCCTTCTCCCCGCCACCTGCACAGCGGTCACACTGACCATCTCCCTCTGAATCTGCAGGGAAGAACAGCCCAAGAATAATGGCTTGGAGGCTTTTCCCTGTCAAAAGGACACGTGGGAAGGATGGAGAACAAAGCAATGTTTATGACAAAGCAGGCAGCAGCTAGGAGGTTGCAGCCTGTCCTAGTGGCTGTGGCACAGCTGTGACCAGGGCAGTCCTTGTCCCAGCTCCTGACTGGTGTTTGGTCCATAGTGGGGAAGCCACAGGCAGGGTGCAGGATCCAGGAGGGATACGTCAGGGTATCCTGCCCAGCAAGCACAACCCATGGCACAGGGCATCCCACTGAGGCTTCCCAGTTTGATCCATCCATGGAGCTAGCAGCACACACACAGCCCAGAGAGGGAGCATGTGCCTTCCTGCCCTGTTGATGCCCAGATTGGCACTGTGGCAATGTCTGGGTGAGTCCCAGTACCCAGCACTGAGCACACCTGCCCTGAGGGTGTACAGGAGGAGGCAGGGGGTCTGCCCACACACCACCTCCAGCAGATGAGAGCTGCCAGGGCTGCACTCTGTCAGCAGAGAGCCATCTGGGCCACTCAGAGGTGCTTAGCAAGGCTGATAAGCTAACTGTGCTGGCTGAGCTGTCTCAGGCTGCTTGCAAAGCTCCAGGCAGTGCAGGCAATCCCAGAGCTTCCCTTGCAAAGCCTGGGCTACACTCCTGCTGCTGACCTCTGCGTCTGCTCCCAGCCTGAGACCCACAGCAGCCATCCCACAGACCATGGCCACTTCAGCAGCTCTTGTCATAGAAATAACAGGTGGGACAGGGGACTCCCAGGGGATCCACGGGACACTGGAAGGACCTGTGGTGTGGGCAGGGTCCCCCAGGCCATTGGGCATGGCACAGGTCCCTGAAACCCTTGTGACAAGGAGACATTCTCTGGTGGTGCTGGCTGTTAGGGCATGTGAAGGTTGTGTAGATGCCTGGGAGAGGAAAGAGAGAGCTCATTCCAGAGAAACAGACTTCCTCCAGCCCCTTCCCTCCACAAGCACTGGTCTCTGGAGAGCTGGGGCCTCTGGGGAGCAGAGCTTGGCAGGGAGGAGGTGCCTGACCAGGAGGGAACATGGTGCATGGGGTCTTCTCCAGAGACCAAGAAACTCCTGAGGAGAAGCCTTGCCCACAGTGATTCACGTTGCCAGCGCGAAGGGATGGAGGGATTTGCTCAGCACACAGGAGGAGCAGGGGGGCTTCAAGGGAAGCAGCCCTACATGTTGAAGCCTTAGCAATGAACAGCAAAAAGGGACTTGCTGCCTCTCCTCCACAGCCAGGGGAGGAGTCACCAGGCTCTCATGATACTCAGGTGGGTGTCAGAGCCCAGCCAGGGGATGCTGGGGGCGTGAGGAACTGGGCAGAGGCACTCAGATGCTAGAGCAAGGGCCATCCCAAGAGACAGGATACCAAAAAGGCCACATGTCACCCTCAAAAACTTGGTTTCCTTGTATGTCATCCTTTCTCTGACCTGCCCTGCCTGCTCACCATCTCCCCTGTGTACCTGCAGCATGTGATGTCTCCTGTCCATAGCCCTCCTTTGCCCAAAATCTGCAAGTAACTGAAATCTGCTCTGCTCTGGGCTCTGGCATGGCTCAGAGTATAAAATTTTGATCTGTTAAATGGGTTTTCAGAGGAGGCTGGAAGAACTGGAGAAAGAACACACATCCACCTCCATTCCTCCTCCTGGGGCAGTTCCCTTGACTGCATCACACAGGCCAGTGCTGAGAGACTGCAGCAGGGCTGGCAGGCAAAAAAGGGCTCATACCATGCCGGTGCTGGCATAAGAAAACAGCCCAGAGCCTGCTTGGCAGGGCTGGAGGAGCTGGAAGGGCTGATCCAGCTCACAGAAAGGTTACACGGGGCAAAAAGGTTGATTTGGAAGAGAGGAGGGACAGGGTGACAGCCAGGAAGCAGGGTAGACAGTCAACCCAGCTCCAGAAAGCAGGGCAGGCACATGCCAGCAGGGGCCAGTGCTCCTGGGAGCAGGGATCCTGCTTTGTACCCTGGGATGACAGCAGGCTGGGGAAAAAGAGGGGACAGACCCTCTGAGTAAGATCTGCCCCACATCCCACCCCAAGCCACCTTTTTTAACCTCCACTGAGCCATCACACCAGCTGCCTGCACCACCAGCCCAGCCAAATCTGGGGGTGAGAGATCCCCAGAGCCAGCACCCCACACTTCCTGCTCGGGGTCCTGGGCATCCTCATCTCACAGCCCTCCCCTCACCTTACTGAAGGAACCAATATGATCCCATCCCCAACAGTGCACCAGACAGTCTCCAGCAGGCAGGGGCATATTTTTGTTCCCCAAAAAGCCTCTGAGTCCCAGCAAGAGCTGTTTTAATCAGAGCTTTCTGCCCTGCAGGACTCAGCGTGGGGTTGTGAAAGAGGCACAGGCAGCCCTTTTACTCTCTCCCCTTCCATCAACCCTCTGTTTGGCTTCCTCTTCTTTTTTAATTCACCCCCTTTCCACATTTCAAGCCTGCTTGGTAAATGTTTGAAAGTGAAGCTGATGTGGTTGGTATGGCAACACCAGGCTGGGGCCCTCGCCTGAAACCCCAAACACACAATTAGCTGATTAAGAGGAGAGGCAGCGGCATGCTGGGGCTCTGATTCTCCGCAGGGCTGTTCCAAATCACCCTATCAGGGGTGCTTGGAGGTTCCCAAGAGGGAAGACAGGGAGCGTGCACAGCCCCTCACATGGGTAAAGGCTTTCCAGGCTTGGAGAAGCTGGGGACGAGCCTTTTCAGGAAGCCAGTCTGTAGGATGCTGCAGTATGGGAACAGGGATGATGGAGACACCAAAAGCAATGTGGAGCCTGCTGGACCACTTGAAAGCACCATGTCCCTGTCCAGATTGCAGCATCCAGTAGTCCAGGATCACTGCAGGTCACACCAGGTCCCATCTGCGTGTTAGAAGAGGACCCAGCTGTGCCCCAGGGGATGCAATGGCCAGATCCAGCACTCACAGCTCTCAGCTGAGAGGAAAAGATAGGAAATGAGCTGTGTGAGAGGAAAGGGAAGAGAGGGAGAGCCACTCTCCTCTGCAGCCAGATGGGCTCTGCCTCCAGACCTGAGGGCTGCTTGCTTGTCCCCAGTTCCCTTAACAGACCATGGCAGTGCCCTTGCCAGCAGGGCAGAGGTGTTTAGATTGACCTCTCCTCTCCTCTCCTCTCCTCTCCTCTCCTCTCCTCTCCTCTCCTCTCCTCTCCTCTCCTCTCCTCTCCTCTCCTCTCCTCTCCTCTCCTCTCCTCTCCTCTCCTCTCCTCTCCTCTCCTCTCCCACAGCCTCATTGCTCATAGAGTGGCTCAGGAAGGCAGCAATCATCCCGGTGACAGCCCTGGTTAATGAAGTCGGCCTTCATTAGGCGCTTCCGTTCCACTTGAAAAGCTCCTCTGTGAGGATGCTCCACCGGCCTAGGCAGAGATGGAGGATGCAGGGATGGGGGTAACACTGCAGGGTGACAGCCAGGCAGACGGGTGGGCAGCAGGAAGGGCTGGCATTCCTGTGGGGCTCAGTGCATGTCCTGCGAGGTGCTGTGGGGCTACAAACCCACATCTGCACCCATCCACAGTCCAAACCCAGCACTGTCCCCACCAGCAGCCCCGATCCTTCTCCCCATTACCAGGGCTCATCCTGCTCTCCAGAGCCTATCAGTGTCCTGGGGGACAAGTCCCTGCACCAGTCTTCACTACTTGACTACACACATGTTCCTGCTTAGGAGAGGAGGGTGCCTGGAGAGTTGTGGGGTCTGACCCAAATTTTCTGGGACTTGCAGGTGGAGCAGAGGGGACAGGCTGGGAGAGGTGCCCACTGTCTGGGAGCTGGCTGGAGTAGTCCTGTGAAGAGGGTCATTTAGCTGATGCCTGCAAGAGTACTCCTAGATTAGAGAGCTCTAAATTGCTCAGCTATTATCTGTCCAGAGGGAGCACCCTCATCTCATCAGGGCCAGGCTTGGCGAGCCACCAGCCATAGGAACAGGATCGAAAGATCCACAACTCCCTGCCCCAGCTGCTCTGCAGGGACCTGCCACTCCAAGGAAGGGCATCCCAGGATAAGCACAAGCTTGGGGAACACCTTCCTGCAGATCCAAGTTCTGGAGTATCTCCTCTGGGCAAGATGGGTTGCTGGCTTCCTCCCACCTCCTTCATGTCCTTGCTTCCCTCACCCCTGAACCTTTCCCCCAGCTCCACACAGGGCATTTTTCGCACTTGGGCACTGTCAGACCACATCCTTTCTCTGTACTCCCTCCCCAGGTCCTAAGAGTGGTCGCCATCAGCTTTTCTCCCTTATCATGGATGAAAGCAGCTCATGGAGGAGCAATATGGGCAAATTATTGCACAAGGTAATGTGGTAACGTGGTAACTCACACTCTTTCTAAGGCTCCGCAGAGCCCAGTTCTGTAGGATAAGGGAACAGCCATACTGTGACTGTAGGACTATAGCAGGGAGCAGAGAGCAGCACACAGCTCTGGAAGTGGACAAGTGAGAGGATGGATGGACTGAATCTAGGCTGTTAGAAGAGGACCCAGCTGTGCCCCAGGGGATGCAATGGCCAGATCCAGCACTCACAGCTCTCAGCTGAGAGGAAAAGATAGGAAATGAGCTGTGTGAGAGGAGAGGGAAAAGAGAGGGAGAGCCACTCTCCTCTGCAGCCAGATGGGCTCTGCCTCCAGACCTGAGGGCTGCTTGCTTGTCCCCAGTTCCCTTAACAGACCATGGCAGTGCCCTTGCCAGCAGGGCAGAGGTGTTTAGATTGACCTCTCCTCTCCTCTCCTCTCCTCTCCTCTCCTCTCCTCTCCTCTCCTCTCCTCTCCTCTCCTCTCCTCTCCTCTCCTCTCCTCTCCTCTCCTCTCCTCTCCTCTCCTCTCCTCTCCTCTCCTCCAGCAGCTGGAGAAGCTGCTAGGATGCACTGCCTGCTCAGAGATGCATGCCCAGCAGATCTGGGGCTGCTGTGGCTCAGCCCAGCAGATGTGGGGATGCGGCAGTGAGGTAGGAATGGCAGCAGACACAGATGAGGATGAGAAGGAAGCAGCGCTCAAGTCTGTACCAGGTCAGGGCTCTGGAAGGAGCTAAAACCATCCTGGGAAGCACAAAGTGCTCATGCTCCAGGAGAGGTTGTTGGATCAGGTTGGAGTGGGACCTCAGACCAAATTTGCAGCTGGACAAAGGAGGGGTGCCTCCTATCCACACAGAGTGGTGCCTGGCCACGCTGCAGCTGGAATTCTGCAGTGAATCCAGACAGACCTCAATCACAAACTCCCCAGTCCTGTGTGGCTGAAGATAGTTAGACAAGTTCTACTCCAGGCTTTTGTATTGGGGGATTTTTGAACACCACCAAAGCTGGTGGGGTGGGGGGGGGGGGGGTGGGCAAGGGCAAAACCAGCATTTGCACCCTGGCAGTGTAAACAGGGCTGCTCAGTAATGATGTCTGGCAAGAGCTCTGCACTCTGGGATGGGAGAACTCAGAGCACAAAAGCTTGGTGCCACAGACGTGAGGCACACAGCCAGCATCCGCGGCATCTTAACCTACTTCAGGTTTGCCACTGCGTGACTGCTGATGGGGGCCAAAGGAGGGGCTGTGCCCATGTTGGGCACCATCTGGCAGCTCCTGCTTAGGGCACTCTGGCTACTGAGGGCAGGGGGAAAACTGGGATGATCCCTGTCCCCATCACCATCCCAAAAAACACAGGAGAAGGAATGCAGGGAACAGGAGACACGGAGCAGTCAGCACCCTATCACCAGTTTGCAGTGGCAGTGGCACTGCAGCCCCACACACACACGGAGGGGGGACATTGTTGGGGACAGAAGTGGGAGAGGGAAGGTATCAGAGCAGCCTAGGATTCTCCAGGATCCAGATCCCATGGGAAGCAGTTTTACACCTTTGGGATAGGTGGCACAGGGCCACAGGTCCACTCCACCCGCTGGCTTGAGCTGCAGGGAGCTGGAGGTTGTGGGGATTGATGGCTGAGCTGTCAGGGTGTGGGATCACCAGAGGACAGCTGCATCAATGTAGGGAGTGAAAGGCCGTGTCAATGATCTGGCCTGGATGTGGGAACATGATGGACAGCCATCAGCATCCTGCACAGCACCTGATTGATGACCAGGATTGTGGTCATCAATGAGCCAGTGTGAATGTCCAAGGGCAGGGATGGATGACTCTCAGTGGACATGAAGGACAGCCATCAGCGGGTGGCCTTGGGAGCACTGGGAGGTTTCCTGCTTGGTTGCCAGTGGAGAGCAGGATCATGTCTGCAACTGGGACCAGGCCCATAGGTAAGATCCTGAGCTCCTTTCCCTGCATGGAGCCCACACATGTGGGGTCATGGGCTGCGACAGCCGGATGGAGCCAGGCATGGTCTCCCTCACTCACAGGCTTGCTCTTGCACCACTTATTCCAGATGATGGGCGATGCTCTGCCATTCCCTGCCTGCAGTCTGACACGGCAGCCCATCAGGCAGCCAGTTTTTATCCAATTTCATGCTGATTTTGGTATCATCCTTCCCTCCTGAAACAGCTGCCGTGAGGGGAGTCGATGCCTCTCCGAACCCTCCCCGCAGCGCATCAACACTATTATCTCCATCAGCCAAACTTGCAATCTCCTGAAAAAAGATATCTCGCTATTTTGACAAGTTCTCTTTTCCATCACCCCCCGCTGACTGTCAGGAACGCCGGCTCGCGCAGGCGCGCCGAGGCTGCTGCTCCTGCCAAAACTTCGGGTCCCCCTCCCTCCCCACCAAAGGGCAGACCCCCCGTGCCGCCCAGGGTGCTGGCAGCTGCGGCCCCGGGGGCTGGGCAGGCGCAGGGGTGCGCCGGGGCAGCGCACGGCGTTCCCGGTCGGCGCGCTCCAGAAGCAGCCGCAGATGGTGAGCCCACACGCCGCGTCGCCGCAGCAGCCAGTGACCTACACGCGGGCGTCATGCGAGATTTCGGAGCGGGGAGAGGAGCTGACGAAAATGCACATTCCCGCTGCAGCTCAGCTCTCACCTCCGCCCCTGCAGCCCTCCTCCAGCAGACCGGCGCTGCCGGCTCCCTGTCAGGAGCTTCCCCAGCCTGTTGCCGGTTGCGCCGCTCCAGCGAGCAGCCAACCACGCTGTGGCTTTTCGGAGAGGACAGGGGACTGTGTCCTCCTCCTCCCCAAAGGGTGCGAGACGATCCTTAATTCGGCACAGGGTGTCCTTGCAGAAGTGGATCTGGATTGTAGCTCTCATTTTGGGGGACACCGCACCTGCCTGCAGCAGGATCCTCAAGGCCTTTGGCAACGAGAGCAGGAGCGGTGCTGGAGCTCCTCCTTGCCTCTGCTTTTCCAGGAACCACTACACTCGGCCCCGGGACTGCCAGGGCAAGGCCCTCCCCACAGAGGCACTAAAAGCTTTCGCAGCCTGCCCGCACACTCCTCTGCAGTCCTCTGGGGCCAAGGTTCATCTGTGAAGATGTTGCCCGTTGCCCTCCCTTACAGCTGGCATGCACTTTCTCCACCCCACACCCATCCCAACACCTTCCACCATGCTCCCCAGGCGAAATAATTCACCCTACAGGGAGGCATTCCTGGGGAAGGATGAAGCACAGAGAGGCACTTTGGGCCAGGGCAGAGCACCCAGAGGCTCCATTAAGGCTCCTGCATCTGATGGCGTGTAGCAAGACGGGACCTGATATCCACAAGTTGAAAACAGATAAATCCTGTCTCCAGCCTGGCTTTGTGCATCCCTAGACATGGGAAAGAGAGCCATGGACCAACTCAAATCCCCACACAGCACCCAGATGCTGCCTTTCCCAGCCTCTGGACATGAGCTGCAGATGGTCTCAGCTTACTCCCAAACGAAGGGTCTGCAATGAAGGTATGGGTATTGTGGGATCAGTGTCAGTGCCCATGAGTCTAGGGAGGGCTGGCACAGGGTCTTGAATAGCAGTCAGGGGTAAGGAACCATCCTGGCACCAGCACGTGGCACAAGCATGTGGAACCTGCTCCCCCCCCGAGCTGCCCTGTCCCAGTCACCTGCTCCTGGGGAGGCAGAGCACTCCATGGGTGTTGGATGCCACATCCACCACATGTTTTTTCAGGGGTGTAGAAGACCTCAGGCATGGTGCTGCCCATCTTCCAGAAGCCAGGAAGCTTCAGTCATCAACTGGTTCTTAATCCCAGGTCTCCCACTCCATGCTGCCCATGCTCTCACAGGAAAGGTGACATCCCCACCTCTCCACTGCTGTCCATACGTCCACAGTTCTGTGGGGCTGGCAGACCTGGAACCTGATAGGACCTGCCCAGTGGAGGACACAGGGTCTGGCAGGGCTAGGATGTGAGTCTGGGATGTGAGGTTCCCCCCAGGCAGTATCCTGGGAACAGGAACCATGCAGTGGGGCTGAGCAGAGCTTCCCTCTCCCCTCGTCAGGACAGGACCTGCTGTACCCAGCCTGGCCGAGGAGCAGAGCAGCCCTGCAGCATCCCCACTGCCCAGGCTCCTCTGCTCTTACCTTCAGTGCTAATCCCAAGCCTGGATGGAAGCTGCTCCTAGGAGGGCTCAGAGTCTGTTTCACCCTAAATCATCCCCATGCAGAGCTGTCTATTCTGAAGGGGAAAGCACAGCACCGTATCAGTGGCACCCCCTTCCAGTAAGGTGTAAGGGGGCTGAGTGACCATCTCCACCAAGCTGATGTGGGGCAGGTGGGGATGCATGTGGACCAGATATCCTGCCTTCACAGGTGCTGCATTAGACCTGTGCCCTCCTCTCCCCACCAGTATCCTCTCTCCTGCCCCATCACCTCCTTCACAGCCCCTGTGTGCCCCCAGCCCTGATGCAGCCCTGTGGTGTCCACCCAGGTGATACATCAAGTCCTGGGGACTAGAAGAACAAAAACCCTGGGTTTTGCATTGCACTGGGCGCACAGAGCTGCACATAGCCAGCAGCCACAGTGCCCCTGCTGCACCATAGTGTGGGAAGAACAGCGTGCCTGCAACACTGACCAGCAGGTATTGGGTTAAAGCAGGTGCAGGTAGCCTGTGACTGGGGCACGGGTCTGGGGAAGACCCCACAGCGGGGGCAGATGAGACCTTTGCTCATCCTTGGATGCAGTCCCATCTCTGTAATCCTTGAGGTTTTTTCTAAGAAAGGCGGTACAACCCAGGGGGCCAAAGGAGATGCAGGGAAAGCTTTTATTGGTATCTTCCAGCACACGTCAGCCTGGTTAAAAAAAATCTTCGTTTCTCGGAGAGCTTTTTAACAGGGCTCGGGCAGCAATTGGTACAGGGACAGCAAACCAGGCTGCATCTGCTCAGCCCCAGTCACAAGCTCCCTGCTTCCTCTGAGAGTGTGTGTGTGTGTGTGTGTGTGTGTGCGCGTGTGCGCGCTAGACACAGGCATCCGCTCCCAGCATCTTGCTGCCTCCTGCATCCTCCGGCAGCAAGTGCACGGCTCTGGCTTCCCGGGTACCACCCTCACTGCTCCATCCCCTGACAGGGATTTGCACGCGGAGCACAGCATGCAGTGAGCACCCGCGGGTGGAGAGGGGCTCGTGGCCAGAGGCAGCGGCAATGGACACTGTGTGGACTGCTGTCTAGGGCTCGTGTTCCCAGACCGACTCTGATCCTGGTAAGAGGGGTTTTTTTGCCATTGTGGGTGCTTTCCTGGGTGCATGGCGTGGGCTGTCCATACGTTGTGTCACCCCTGGCTGGGTTCCCCCACTGGTCCCAGGGTCCTGGTGCCAGGGAGGGTGACCAGAGCTCCTGGGATGGGATACCTGGGAGTGGGGATGAGGATGGGGTGAGAGGGTCCTGCCCTCGGGGTCCTCATGTGGGTACTGGGGAGAGGGGCTGGGGAGGGAGAGGAGAATGAGAAGTGCGGAGCTGGGCAGAAGCTGTGTCTGCTGCAGAGGAAGGGACTCTGCTGTCACGGCATTTTCATCCCCCTCTGGGAGATGAAAGAGTGCGACACACCTATAAAATCTGCCATAGCGCGGCAGGACGGGCAACCTGATCCGGCAGGGAGAGCAGCCACCAGCTTGGTGTCCCCAGGACTGGGACACAGCACAGCTGGGGGTCCTGCCACCTCTGCCCCCCCCTGCCCCCCCCCCCCACATCCCCACTGGACTCCCACAGCCCTGCAGAGGGTGGGAGGGTACCACAAGCCACAGATCTCCCTGCCCCATGGCAAATGGATCACCTCGTGGCAGCAGTCCCAGCAGTGCCACAGTTCCAGCATGTGCTGTCTGCCCAGGAGAGGGGACAAGGGGATGCTGCCAGACCCCTCTGGCCATTTGCAGCCAGCTCAGGGAGGTGGAATGCAATGTCCCCTAACCAGAGCCTGCTGCCTTCGCAGCCTGGTCCCCCTCACCCCAGGCAGGCAGCAACTGGCAGGGTGTGCAGGGCTGTGCCAGAGCCATGCCTGAGCCACGGCAGCTCCTCCCAGCCCTGCTTCATGCCCTTCAGACCGAGCCCTGGGACCAGGCAGCCATGGGCTCTGATGTCCCAGGGTTGTCCTCCCTGTTGGTACCCCACCCCTCTGCCCCCAGGGTCCCTAACACTGCTCGCAGTAAGACATAGCACTGCGGGGCAAAAGCCCCAGCAGCCAGGCGAGGGCAGGGAGGAGGCCTGGCCCCCTGGCAGCCTGTGGGGACCAGGTGCATCCTTCCCCACGATCGAGGAGCATACTCCTGGCACAGGAGGAGGTTCTGCTCCAGGCACAACCCTGACACAGCCCCTTGAAGGTGGGTGCCATGGATCCTGCTCAGGGGTGCACCAGCCCAAGCACCCTCTGACCCTTCATTTGCTGGCAGAGCCCTGCACTGAGGACACACCGTGGGGCAGGTAACAGTCAGTCCTAGAGACCTGTGGCTCCACACCCCCATCTCCCCAGGCTGCCACCGCGCACCACAACATCTCACCCTGCACCCACGGCCCCCAAGGAGCACCCATCCCGCACTACCAGCTGCCACAGACACCACCCCACTCCCACAGCTTCTGCAACATCCCTGCACCCAAAGCCACCACCCACCCCATGCCCACACCGCTGCAAAACCCTCCAAGGGCCATAACACCTGCCCTGCACTGCCAGCCACGCCGTAGCATATCCACCGCAAAACACATCCACCCCTCGCACCTCATCCACCCCGTAACACATCCAGTCCTAACAAACACACCCCACCTGCTCTGCTCCCCGACGCATCCATCCTGCACTCCCAGCCACCACACCACCCCCGCCGTGCTGCGCTACACCCACCTGTGTGTCACCCGCCACCCCGCACCCACCACTAACCTGGCACCCCGTAACCCTTGCACAAGCCACATGTGCTCTGCCATGGCAGAGAGATTTTGCAGCTATGCAGGGACCATTGGCTCTGTTTGCATCCGGATGCTCTGCCCTGTTTCCTTTTCCCGGGGTGCCTCCGTGATAGCCACCAGCTCTCTCCCCACTCCCACCTAACCCAGGCTTAATCCTCACTCCGGCTCCACCAGTCTTGTTTCCATGCCTCAGTGTCCCCCACACAGAGAGGAGCGTGATGCTGGGAAAGATGCGTCCATGGGTGCTGAGAGGATGAAGTGCTTTCTGGCTCAGTGTTTTGCTGCAGGAACGAAGCAGCAAGGAGCAAATCCAAAAGAGAAGAGTGAGGGGAATGGATGTTGCCCAAGGATCAGGGCAGGGGTGCAGGGGGATGGGGGAAAGAGAAGGGAAGGGGTTGGGAAGGTGCCCACCACCGACTGTGACAGCCCCCGGTGCTGGCAGGGCTCAGTGGAGCCGGGTGTTTGCAGGCAGCTCCTGCCTGTGCCCAGATTTAGCTCCTCTGTGGGGGCGACCTAAAAATAGTCCCACGGTGCAGCCTGGCAGCAAGGTCGAGGCCCCCGCACCTCTTAGGTCACGGTGAGACAGGTGGTGGTTCTGCTTGCCTCGGGGGGTGGACACAAATAGCACTGGAGACACCTTCCCCCAAGGACACGTGGGGATGCAGGGGCTGCTCGGGTGTCTGGGCTGCTGTGAGGCAAAGCTGCCCCTGGTCCTCCCTCCCCAGGAGAAGGGGGACTCCCCAAGTCTGGCAGGACCCCAAGTCAGGCCAGGTTCTATGTGAGGGTGAAGTCCCACCCCACAAAGCCAGGCAGGTCAGGTAGGGTATGGGGCACAGGCAAAAAGGGGTCTGGAGAGTCCAGAGCAAGTTTGGGGTATCTGGGGAGCAATGGGGCCTGTGGAAAGGCAATGGAGTCTGGAGACTGAGTTCAGGGTGAAGCCATTCACCCCAGATGCGCAGGCAGGGTCCAGCTGTTCAGCACTAGCAGGAGCAGGGAAGCCAGCAGAGCTGAGGACAGACACAAGTCATGATAGCAGTGATACTGTCCAGGCTCCAGGCACACAGTTGCCAGTGTCAGAAGGCACTCAGGGTAGGCTTGGGAGAGGACAGGAAACAGGGAGGTGGGCTGGGGTCTTCCAGCAACAGCACAGTGCAGGTGGGTGATTATGACATGAACACACAGGGGAACCAGATTTGGGGGGAGAATACAGAAAATCCACACACCAGCCACCCTTCTAGTACCTGGGCTGCCCCACTGCACTGCGGAGTGGCTGGGGTTGGGGTACCCAGAGCTAAGCAGCACTGTGGGGAGAAGCTGCCAGCACACTGGAATCAGGAACACCAGTGTGGGTACCAGGGAGACTGATGTGCTGTGGGTCACACCCCTCTTTTCACTCTTCTCTGTGAGCCTAGCCCCTCTGGACCCTCTCCTCCCTGCTTCTTGGACAGGAGTAGGCCTGGATCTGGCCAACACTCAGTGGTGCAGGGACCTGCAAAAGCAGATCTTGGGGGGATTTCCCTGTGACTTCTCCGACTCTCTCGCTCGCAGGCAGAGCTGCAATGCTGCCCAGCAGCAGAGCTGATCCAGACCACGGCAGACGTGATCCTGAGCCAGCCAGGCAGAGGGTGGTGGCACGGCGAGGAGGTAGAAACACCCAGGTGTTTTCCTTCCCACTGGCACAGCCGCAGAGATGCTGCTGCTGTGGCTTGGACACGTGCCTCCAGCTCTGCCCCGCTCCCACCTTTGCAAAGCCCCGGGAGCTGAAGAATGCCGGGCACCAGCTCCGAGCCAGGCACTGCGGCCAACAGGTGCAAATACCCCAGCCCACACATGCGCACGCTGCTGGGACCCCCACGCGCAGGACGGGGCCCACACGTGTTGCATACCCGGCTCAGCGCGTGGGAATCTGCAGGCAGATGGTCCCGCTGTGGTGGGGAGAGGCTGGGAAATCACATGCGTGTGCACGCAGTGGTGTTTGCCGCCTGCCAGCATGCTCTGCTCCGCTCCGCTCGGCCCTGCTGCTGCGGGGTACCTGTAATTACCCTGACCAGGCTCCCTGCCACAGCAGTGCCCGCGGTGTTGAGTCCTCCCGCAGACAGCGAGATCCTGGCGTGTGCACGCATGCTGCTAATTATCCCGCTACCTGGGGACTTCCCCGCTGAGGCTGGCGGGGCAGGAGATTGCTGCTCCAATCTCCCCGCGTTGCCTCCTGGTCCCTGGGCACGTCCTGGGAGTACCTCTGTGCTGCAGCATAGAATTAGAGAATAATTAAGGCTGGAAAAGACCTCTAAGATCATCAACTCCAACCATTAACCCAGCACCGCCAAGGCAACCATTAAACCATGTCCCTAAGTGCCATATCTACAGGGTTTTTAAACATTTCCAGAGATGGTGATTCTACCACTGCCCTGGGCAGCATCTTCCATAATGCAACCCCAGCACGGCACAAGGGAAGCCCTTGGACCCATGTGGGGTGATGCTGTGCCCCACAACACTGGAGGCCAAATCCTGCTTCTCCCCAGTTTCAGCTCACACCCAGTGAGACAGAGTCCAACTTGTTAATGCTGCTGCTGTTGGCCTCCCCATTTTACCCCAAGATGATCTTCCCTTGGTACTTGGAAGCCAAATATCCTTCTTGGGACCCATGTGTCCCAGTCCCATGCATTGCTCCCCTTCCCCCTTGCACCCTCACAGCCCTGCTACAGCTGGCCCAGCCTCCCCACACGGCTCCTTGCAGGATGCCCAGTGATCACAGCAGCAGCAGCACACACACAAGCATGTGAGTGGAAGAAAGGCAGGTGAGTGAAGAGGAATTTAAGGAAGGTGAGGGGTCAGCACCAGACCTGCTATGATTGCGTCCTGGGCAGAGCTGCAGGGAGGCCATCTTTCACCCTTGACTGGCCACAGAGGCTGTCTTCAAGACAGAATGGAGATGCACACAAGAAGAAGGGTTACAGCTGGTCCTAGTCCCTGTGGGTGTCACTGATGGGAAAAGCCTGGATGTGTTTCTTGTTAAGCTGGAGTCCATAGAGCAAGGGTGGGGAGGCACCCCCAAACCATCTCCCTGCCTCCTGTCCCACTCCCCGACCAACTCAGACCCTCCATGGCCCGGAATCCATCTCCCCATAGCCACCATCATAACCCCAGCACCAGCTTGTCACAAAGACCCCATTTCTGCCTGCCCTGAGCTGCTCCTCACACAGCTGGGGGGAAAACCACCAGGACGCCCCTTTGGCATCAGGGACATAGCACCTTCCTTCCCACCGCAGAGCCATGGGGGTGCTGATGTCCAGGAGGCAGACGGTGGAGAGGGTGCAGAAGGTCAGCTTGGCCGTGTCAGCCTTCAAGGATGGGCTGCGGGAGCAGCCATCGACACGGCGTCGGGCGGAGGCGGGCACCGCACGCCAGGGGACGCTGGAGCAGGAGGTGCAGGAGGGAGAGGAGGAAGCATCGGCAGGACCTTCCCAGCCGGAGGAGAGCAGTGCCAGCAAGGCAGCCTGGGAGCGGCTGCGGGATGGCCGGGGCGTGGAGCCTGAGGAGTTTGACCGGGCCAACAGGTTCACGCCACCTGCCTTCATCCGGCCCAAGAGGGAGCTCCACGATGATGAGCCCCCAGACATCAGCCTGGAGCAGAGGGAGCAGGTAAGCTGCTGGAACCACAGAGACAGTGTGGGAGGAATGGGGACAGGGCTGGAGGTGCACAGGGGAGAGCCCAGGGCTGTACAAGCACCCGAGTGCCTGCCAGGCCATGACAGTCTCACAGGGCATGGCAAAGCCCTATGGAGGTGCCTCAGTGGGGCAGTGTACCAGTGGCCAGGCTGGGCAGGTGGAGGTGCCACATGGGGAGGGGGGTGCAACTGCTCAGATGTGCCCTGGAGGGACCCTGGGGTGTCTTGGAAGGGAGAAGTCACTGCTGGGCACAGACAGCTCTAGGTCTGGGGAAAAGAAGACAACTTCACCTACGTATTGGTCCACCTGCAGTCAACCAGCCTGCAACTCAACCCACCCCTCCATACCTGCAGCCCCTACACCCCTGCCCATCTACAACCCAACAGTTTATCCACCCATGCCCTCAATCCTACAACCTACCTATCCACACCCACAGCCTTACCCATCCAGCCACCCACCCAACAAGCCTACACCCCAGCCCACCTACAGCCTTATATAGCACCACACAGACATAAAATATCCTGAGTTGGAAGGGACCCACAAGGATCATCGAAGTCCAACTCCGGGCCATGCACAGGACACCCCAAGAATCATACCATGTGCCTGAGAGTATTGTCCAGGGTTGGTACCGTGACCACTGTGTTCCAATGTCCAACCATGTTCTAAGGCTAGATCAGCCAGGGTACCCAGATAACATACCCGGGTTAGTATCTCTTTGGAAGTGGAAATGGAAACGTGTGGAAAACCTGACAGCTTATCCATCCACACGTGCAAACCTAAAGACCAGCCAATCTACAACCCTACAGTCCAGCCACCCACACCTACCATGCTGCACCCCAGAGAACCTACAACCCCATGGCCACACCAACCCTACAGCCAGACCCATCCACCCACCATTCATCCCCACCAACACACCCACTAACCTCCTCTAACTCAACCAGCCATGTCCCTTACGACCTCTTCCCTATGCCAGCCCTGCACATTCCCATCTTCCTGTCCTCTCTGCCCCTCAGCATCCACCCCCACCTGCAAAGCACTGCCCAGATCGAGAAGCCAAGCCCCTCCCCACTCTCCTCTTCTGAGCATCTGCCCATCCCTCCCCAGATCCTGAATGATGAGATGTGTGAGATCTGCGAGGTGTGGACAGCCGAGAGCCTCTTCCCCTGCCGCATCTGCCCCCGGGTGTATCACGACGGCTGCCTGCGCCGCATGGGATACCTGCAGAAGGACAGCGCCGTGGAGGTGACGGAGGCGGCGCACACCGAGACGGGCTGGAGCTGCTACTACTGCGTGAGTGCCTGGAGTAGGGGACACCAGGCCACTGCTGGGTGGTGGGTGCTCCCCAGGGAACTGTGCCCCACATGGACATGAGCAGGATCCCACCTCACAGCCTGGTCTGGGACAATGGGAGACCTGCTGCTCTCCAGTTCCCACCACCCACCTTGGCCTGATGGGGTCTCCAGACACAGGGGACAGCGGCCCTTCACCACCTTCCCACCCCTGCAGCTAGCCCTCCAGGACGTTGGTGGGAGATGTGGCACCATGGGTACATGACAGGCTGTGTCAGGGCTGGAATGGCCAAAGCCCGGGGGCATGGAGCCACTCCACTGCAGCACCCTTGGGTGACACAGCACAACATCCCTCTGTGGGTGGCCACACCCACACGCTTTCAAGGGATCCCAGTGCTGCCATACAGAGATGTGCTCCCTCCACCCCATGTCTTTGCCTCACGGCTCCTCTCTGCCCCCCACCCCAGGACAATCTCAATCTGCTGCTGACAGAGGAAGAGATGTACAGCCTGATGGAGACCCTGAAGAACTGCAAGATCATTCCAGGTGCGTACCCTCCATGCGGCAGGTCCCAGATGGCTGCGGGAAGCAGCTGGGGAGGTGGGTTCCCCCTCCTTCCCAGGCACAGCCAATCTGTCCCCTGCAGAGAGCTGCCTGACCCTGGATGACTTCCTGCACTACAAACACCAAGTGCACAAGCAGCAGTTCGAACGGACCATGCCTGAGGCACAGGAGGAGCAGGCAGCCCTGCAGTTCAACGCCCTGGACCCCGACAAGAAGGGGCACATCGAGTGGCAGGACTTCCTCTCCCATGAGTCCATCCAGCTGCTGCAGAAAATACGGCCGCAGGTACAGTTGTGGCATCCAGGGCTTGCTCCCATGGCTGGCACACATGGTCACACCACCCAGGGCTGGCTACTATGGCCAGCACCCATGGCAGTGGCACCTGGGGCCAGCACCCACAGCCACAGCACCCAAGGTCAGTGCCCATGACCAGCACCCATGGTCATGGCACCCAAAGCTGGCTCCTACAGCTGACACCATGGCTCTGACTCCTGGGGCTGACTCCCATGGCCTGCACCCCTGGCCACAGCACTCAGGGTGGAGACCCCTACAGCTTTGGGCATGTAAGGAGGGAGGTTCCCATGGGATGAGTGCTCCACCTTTCCTTCTCTGACCCCTCTAGAATGCCCTTCTGCGGCTGCTGACACCCAAGGAGCGGGAGCGGGCACGGGCAGCCTTCCTGGCCCTGGACCAGGACAACGATGGCTTCATCGGGGAGGGCGAGTGCCGCCAGGCCCGGCACACCTGGTTCCGCAAGCACCAAAAGGAGATGCTGTCCTGCAATGTCAGGTAAGGGGATGCTGGATGCCCACCCTGGTGTAGGGGTGATATCCCAGCAGGACTCCCAACACGGCCCGAACACCTTCCAAAGGGGCTCAGCACATAAATGGCTGCCCCCCCTTCCCGCCACCTCCCCCTCCATGGCCCCTCAGCCCTGTGCACCCTCTTCCCCCACCACCACCATTTGGGGTGCAAGAAGTGGGGATGAAGAACACCATCCTCCCTGCCACAGCATCAGCCATGTGGGGCCCATATCAGAGGGCAGCCCCGCCAGCAGCAGGAACGGCAAGAGCCCGGAGAAGATCCTGCCAGCCACAAAGCAGGAGGAGACCAGGTGAGGCAGGGATGGTTAGGGGGGTGGTGGACACTCCCATTCTGGGGGGAGACCCTGGGGGAGCAGCATTGCCAGGGTGTCCGATGAGCCCACATCTGCCTGCAGGAGTATCGACTGGCCCGGATTCCTGCGGGAGAACGTCGCCTACATCCTGGCAGCGCGCCCCAACAGCGCAGCCCTGCACCTGCAGCCCCTCGCCTAGACCCAGCCATGTGCCGCACCCGCCATGGTGACCTGCCCCGCCCAGCCCCCCCCACCCCCCGCAGCCGCAGCCGGGCGCCGATTGGCTGGCGGGGAAGCGGCCATGCTGCCCTCTGCCCCACCTCCCCCTCGGATTGGCTGTGAAGAGGATGGGTGCTGGGCTTTGATTGGCTGAGGGAGCGGCAGCAGCTCTCGGGTCTCTGATTGGTGGGGGAAGCAGGGCGGGGCAGGGCGTGTCCCCATTCCCTCCCCCCCAGGCCCTGCAGGGACCACGGTGGGGAAGGGTCCCGTGCCCGGGGTTACCACGGGGCACAAGGGGCACGGAACCTGCTGCCCCCATGATCCCCGTCCCCACAGCACCCAGGGACCTGCGGACAGAGCAGGGTCTGCCCTGGGTAGTTGTGGGGCGACAGCGGAACCCAGAGCACCCGTGTGCCCCCAGCCTCCCACAGTGCACGGGGCAGAGCCTCTGCGTGCCACGGGCAGCACCCACAGGTCTGCGGCAAGCAATGTCTCAGCTCATCAGCATGGTGGATCCTCAGGGGATGTGACTGACCCCCCTTGGGGTCTTTCACATCCCTGCTGTACTCCAACATGGGCTGGAGCCCAGTAGGTCCATCCTTGCATGCATAGCCCGTGGCTGTGTCTGGGAGACTTTCCCCTGGCATGGCTCAACCCTTCCCTGCTGGCAACCAACTATTTAATGCCAACAGTGATGGTGTAGGAAGGAGCACTGGGAACAGAAAGCTTCAGAGGGATGGGAAGGCAGGGTCAGATGTAGGGGAACCCTCCCATGCATCTGATCTTGCCAGCAGCACTCCCCTGCATCCCTCATCCCCTCCTGTACCCCTGGTTCCAGGGGATGCTCTTCATCTGCTTGCCATTCCTGTCCTACACCAATCCTGTTCAGTCCTGCTCTCTACCCACCACATCAAGTGGGCAACCTCGCCTCGCTGGGAGCATTAGTCCTTGTGGTGAGGAGGAGGAGGCAGAGCTCAGAGCCTCCCCAGGTGTCAGCTGCAGGGATGAGGCATTCACTGGCCACATTGGCAGCCCTAAGGTAGACAGATGCACTCAGCCCACAGACGAAGGAGCAGGGAGCCCGGAAACCTTGCCCCAAACACTCCAGGGGTTGGGATGCCCAGGTCCCACGGCAGCCCCAGCAGCTGCTCCTGCCCCTCCAATCCCTTCCCCACAGTGCCCTCAACCTCTCCCTGCCTGGTGTGCCCTGGCTCAGACAGGGAGCCCCGGGGTGTACACAGACCAGGGCTGCACTTGAAGCAACCTGGTCACTCCCTCACCTCCATCCCCGATGCCCTGTGGGCATCATCCCAGTCATCCCCCTTCCCCCAGCCAGGGCACAGTTCCCCTCTCCAGGGTCTCTCCCACTGCAAGACCAGGAGGCGCACCAGTGCCACGACATCTTCCTCTACCACCCTGGCATGCCAGGCCAATGGGGATATTTTGGATGCCAGGTCCAAGAAGTGGCCAGAGCGCCAATGGGGATATTTCGGATGCCAGGTCCGAGATGTGGCCAGAGCCATGGCGAGGAGGCGGCCGTGGGTGCGTGGGTTGCAACTCCCTATCTGTACTGAGATACATTCATTAAACAGCTGTGTCCAGCTAGCCTCCGTCTCGTGTGCTTACAGGGCCTCTGGCTTCGCCATGGGCCTTTCTGGGGACCCACAGCTGCCTATTGTTTAAAATCCCACCCCAGGTTCAGGTCACTGTCCCATCAGGCAAGCTTGGCCTCCTGTCCCCAGACTGTCCCACAGCAGTGACAGGGGGCAGCCAGCAGGTGCACCCAGGATCCAGCAAGCTCAGGGTGCTGCATGTCTTCCCAGGAAAGCAGACAGTAAGGAGAGTGGATCATGGAACCACTGCAAACGCTGCAGTGGAAGGGACAGCCCTCCATTGGAATGAGTGTGCTTCCTCCCTTCAGAGGCACTGGATGCTGAGAACAGAGCACTGAGCACTGGAGACAGCTGGATGCTGGGAACAGGCTGTCTGCAGCAAAATAACTCCACAGAGACACCAAAGTTCCCTAGGAGTGTGGTCCCCACGGCTGGAATTCTCCAGCTAATCACATCCACAGGGCTCCCAGGAAAAGCTGCAGCTACTGCTGGCAGCACATGGTCTGTGGGAACCAAGCTGCCAGCAAAGGGAGCTCACCGGCCTGGGGGGGACTTTCTTTGCACAGTGCCCATGCTGCAGCTGGGAGGGGAATGGGATTTGAGAAGAGGATCTGGGAGGGAAGTAGGAGGGGGGATGCTACACTGGCAGCATCTGTTCAGTGTGTGGGGACACAGAGCTTGCTGCTAAAACCTTGACTTGGACATTTGAGCCCAATCCCACAGTCACACTGGGAGGCAATTGTGTACAAACCACAGCAGTGGTGTCCAGCTCACCCACAGGGAAAATCCGGCAAGCATTTCAGGCTCTGAGAGACAGATAAGCCGTAAAATTCGCTGTGTCACCTGGGAGAGGCACTCATTACCTTGGGGAGGAGGATGGACATCTGCAGGAAGGGGGAGCTGACGGTGGCTTTGTGCCTGATGATGGGATGTCATGGATTGGGTGATGATGCGGGCTCTGTCAGTGCAGGGAAGCCCAGGGAAGCCCTCACCTGGCGAGATGGTGTTAAATCACTGTGTTATTGCTCCGTCTGCTGGAGATGAAGAGCAAGCTGGTGTACAGCACAGGCTTGAGAATCCTGGGAGTGGGGCACCCACTGCCAGCACCCCAAAGCCACACCCCCAAACGCTACAGGATTCAGACTGAGAGGGCAGAACCTCACGGGTCCTAATCCAACCCCCCTTTGCACCCAGCTTTTCGCCTGGGGAACAAGGCACAAGCAGCTCTCCCATCCCCAGCCTACCCTGTCGCTTCCTGCAGCAGCCTGGCACCCCTGCCAGGGCACACAGCTGGCTGGTGTCCCCGGGGAGCTGCGTAACAAGGGCTGCAGGTGGCCATGATGGCCTGTGTCCTGCAGGGCTGTGCTGTCACCACTGCAGCACCAGCTTCCCAGCTCTGTCACAGCTACACATCCCCAGTGAGTGACAACCACGCAGCAGTGTGCCCCAGGCGTGCCTCCACATAGGCAGCATCGACGTCTGGGCAGAAGCGGGAAGATGTGGTGGGGGAATGGGCAAGGTGTTGCTGTGGCTCCTCTTCGATGTCACTTGGTCCTTCAAGACTGCTGACCTCAGAGACACTGTCCCAAGAATGCCTCTGCTGCCTACAGACCACCCTCCCTAATGCTGGGGCAAGCCTGTCTTCAAATGCTGGGGGATATGTTCCCCTGCATACAATACAAAACCTCCCAAACACCCAAAATCTGGCACAAATCTCTCTCTGGACACTTGTGCAATCTGCTCACTGCACACTGGTGCAAACCTCTCACCAGATCTTTCAGAATGCTGGTGCAAACTGAGTGCTGTTGCAAACCTTTCCCTTAACAGCAGTGCAAACGGCCCCATGGTGATCCCAGAGGCTCCACACCAAAGGATCAGGATGCTCATGTGGGATTTAAGGCTGGGGCAAAAAGCAGCTGTCCAGCCCAACCCTCCCAAGCCCTGCTGAAGTGACAGTGCCTGTGCAGCTCACACATCTGTCACCCACCTCTAAGTGCCACACAGTGGACACTGGGGGCTCCCAGCCCCAGGGTTTCAATCCAGCATCACCCTGCCTGGGGCCAAGTCCCAGGGTCCTGGGGGGCAGCTCTGGCTCTTGTGTTTCACAGCAGGCAGTGGTCAAAGTATTTTCCACCCTTTACCCAGGTGGTCCTGCTGTCTGGGAGGAGACTGGTGGATCCTGCCTGGCTCGGGAGCAGCCCACAGGTGATGGGGTGCTGCCC
Source organism: Aphelocoma coerulescens (assembly GCF_041296385.1). NCBI lineage: Eukaryota > Metazoa > Chordata > Aves > Passeriformes > Corvidae > Aphelocoma > Aphelocoma coerulescens. The sequence goes on from NW_027184085.1 coordinate 9,682,985, forward strand.
CATGGGAGTCCCAGGAGATGGGGGGGAGTAGTGCCTCACTCTGTATTGAGGTTGCCCCATCTGCCAGGCTGCAGGACCATTGCACGGGGCTGCCACCCCCTCAAAAAAACCTCTGTTAGTGGGGAAGATGAGTACTTGGTTTTGCACCCCAGGGTGCACGATAGCACCTCCTCTGAGCCTGGACACTTCTGCATACCCCTGGGGCTCCCCTGGCTTGGCCAGATGCCCTCAGGTGTGGTGTGTCCTGGAGGGGAAGTGACCGTGATGAGCCCCATACCAAAGCCAGATAATCTTCAGGAGAGCTATGCTGACATAGAGGGGAGAAAGGTGACCAGAGGGATACACTGGATAGTGTCACTATGAGCCCTGGCATTGACTGTCATTGGGACAAGATGTCAGAGCCCCATCCCATCATTGCCACAGGACCAGTCAGAGACGACTGGCAAGAAAAGGGGGTGCTCTGGGCAGGATGTGACAGTGACGGTGATAGCAGCAGCCACAGCTCTTGAAGGCAGTGACACCCTGGTGGCCCCAAACATCCTTCCCTCCCAGACCAGAGCAGAAGTAAATGCCGACCAGGGATAAAAGATGTCCCCATTTAGCAATATCACCCCAGATGCAAGCAAGGAAAGGAGATGGGAAACCTGAGAGGATTTGGGAGTACAGAATTGGGATGAGGAGATTGGATTACCCAGAACTGATCCCTCCACCCCGAATCAGAGTCCCTAGGGACACCAGGGCCCTCTGGGGACACTTGAGGGAGGACTGTGGCTGAGTGGGCTGGGGAAGGGTGCAAGGGGCCGTAAGAAGTATGCGTGTTCCCCTCACCAGAGTAGTGACCATAGGGTGTCGCCCCTGCTCCACGCCGGGAGCCGGAGGTGCTACTTGGGAATATGCGGAGAGCATGCAGGGATGCGGGGGGGGGGGGGGGGGGGGGGCGGGGAACGGACGCAGGGACTCATTTCAATACCCCGAAATCATTTCAATCAATCAACAGGCTGTTTTGTGACCCCGTTCCCTTCCTGCCCTAAATCCAGCTCTGACTCCTACTTCTGCCTCGTAGGACCCTCCTCCTCCCTGATTATGTGCCCGTGGCTGGTGAATGGAGGACCACACCCGCTGCCCGAGGAGCTGGGACTGAGCCCGGACAGCCCCAGGCTCCCGCAGGGATGGGCTCCATTCTCCGCAGCCCCCTGGAAGTGGGAGACCCTGGGCCTTGGAGAAGAGGGATTGACTCAGGGCTCCCTCGGGTCTAACATCCCTTCCCCACGAGCTGCATGGGCAGTCGGAGCCCCCTCCTCTCTTTGTCCCTTGTCAGGAGCCCTCCTGACAGAGCCTCCTCTGTACAGAGCCACTGTACAGACACTCCAAATAGCCGCAGGGTCTGACCACACCCGGCACTGCAACCCAACTAGGAAGATTGTTCAAGTGATGGAAATGAAGCCTGGCACTAGGTGTGGTGGCAGGGGTAAGGACAGCGATGCCCACCAGCACCTGCTGGGACCAGTCTCATGCTGCTCAGGTCCACAGGGCAGTCTGGAGGGAGCCATATGGGACCTGAGCGGGGAAATGACATCCCCTCCCCGCACATATCCAGCCCACTGCCAGCTGTTGGGTGAGCTGCCCCAACAGGACGCAACCCCACAGGAACTCCAGCATGGAGAGGGTGTGCTCCTCTCCCGGGAAATGCAAATGGCCTAGGCCACCCACAGGAGCCCACACAGGGCTTCCAAGCTGCACACTGTGCCACCATTCCTGCCACCCCCACACTGCTGGCTCCGTGACCTTGACACAGTGCAGGGCTGCCAGACACTCCCTCCTGTTCCCAGCACACTCTCTCCCACTTCCCTCTGCACAGCACGGCTGTGCAGGGGGACACGGGGTGTCTGCGTGGTGCAAAGGGTGCAGAGGAGGCCCTGGGATGAGGGGGGGCACAGTACAGTGCTGGGCATGGCAAGCATCTTGTTCCCACAGCAGCTTTGCTGTGACTCATCCTGGCAACCCACACAGCACTCAGGCAGGGTGTCCAGGTCCTCTCCTGCCTCGGGGCAAGGTCATGCAGGAGCAACGCACTAACAGCACTGGTTTCCAGCCTCCTCATCTTCCTGATCCTACTGCCCTGGCATTACAGTGGGACTGGGAGCTGGCTCCAGCCCTGGGCTTCCGTGTTCCTGTCTCCATCCCACTGTCCCCTATGCAGCTGCTACCAAGCACCAGGGTTGGTGTGGCAGGGGCCATTGGCTGCCAAATGAAGCAGAGAATGAAATTATTTGGGGCACAGCAAAGGGCAGGACCTGCCTTCCCAAAATGCTACAGCTGACATTGGAGCAGCTGCTGATGGTCCCTCTGGGTAGCAGAGTGGGTGGTTGTACAGTGCCATGTATCTCCTTGTGTGGCCCAGCATCCCTCATCATACCACGTGTGTGCTGTGCACCCCAGTACCCCCTCTTCATTTGGGATGTTCCCCTGGACCCCTAAGACAGTACACATAGTCCTCTCAGCTCACCCTCAAGTCATGGGCCACTGATAAGAAAGCATCTAATGTGGGATCTCAGTGGGGCCAAGACATACCCTGCTGGCCAGGGAAAGAGGAAGGCAGCCAGAGTACCTGGAAAGCAGGGATTTGGACCTGAGCCACTCCAGAAAATGAGCACTCTGCTTGGCACAGGCAGAGGCACCCAGCCCTGAGATGACTGGGGACACAGAGCTCCATCTGGGGCATCTGCCAACCCACACAGCATCAATGGGGCCATTCACCCCCCAGGAGTGGGGCCTGGGGCTCTGGCAGCAAGGATGGGGGTAATAAAGGGGGGAGGCACCTCATGTTCGGCGTGGAGAATGCCATGACCCAGCAGGAAAATGATCCGGGGGCTGGAGTGACTGATCCGCGAGGAGCCGCACAAAACTATATCTGTCTTGCTTGGCTGAGCGATGACTAAGGGAAGGACAGGAGAGCAGTCTGCACACCGCCAGGCAGAGGAGGAATTATTTAGGCTGGAGCATGGGGGTGGAGGGATGGGGGCTGGAAGGAGATGGGTGGAGGGAAGGTGGAGGCTAGGTGGGATGCTCTGGTAATGCTCCCCCTCACTGCCGAAGGGACACCAGGTACTGGAGAAGCAGCACAAGAGCTGGGGAACTGGAACCTGCTGGCTCACTTTTGGGGAGAAAATACTTTTCAGCCAAGGGAGTGTCCTGCCCTGGCTGCAACCCCGCAGCCAGGCACTGGCTTGGAGACCTACCATCAGCACTGCAGGACAGGCAACACCTCCCACACACATGGGAAAACACCCAGCAGCTGCCTGCACAGGGCAGGCCCCGGAGGGGGGAGAAATGGCCCCACTACATGGCATCTCTTCTGAGCCCCAGCCCACAGCTGTGCTCTCATGTAACCACCTGGCACACAACAAAAATCAAAGGAGAAGGGGATATCAAGACCAAGGGGCTCAGCTTCCTCTGGGACCAATCCCTTCTCCCAGGAAGGAAGAGACCTCACCACCTCACAAAGCCAACAGGTACCCAAATCTATTTCATGGGGTCATCTAGTGCTTTAGGAGCTGGCATAGGGATGAAGAACAAGCGAAGGATACAGAGCCACAACTCAAGCTGACACCTCAACTGGGCCACCCCGCCTCCTTCACCTGAAGGTTGCCACCCTGCTACCCATTTTGCAAAGATTTTTGCAGCATAACTGTGGTACAAACATCCCAACCCAGTCAGCACATGAAGCTGTGGGAGCTCGCAGGCTGCTCCATGCATGGGGAGCACACTCTAGTGACCTTTGTGCCCTCCAGACCATCCAGCCCAGGAGGATGTTTGCTAGGGTGTATCATTTTTAGCTCAGAAAGTCCCCGACCCTTGCAGCCAGGAGTCCCATCAGTTGAACATAATAGGCTACAAGAGCAGGACCACAACCCAAGATGGTGCAGGAAATGAAATTAAGGAAGGGGCTATAACCCAGCATGATTTCATGACCCTATATTCTACAGGGCTTGTCAAATAATCCTAACTTCTTTATTTGATGACTTTATAAATTCATTGGCTAAAACACCAACATGGACATACCAGGCTGCTTTCAGGTCATCCCTCCATCACCCTGAGCACTGGAAAATGTTGGGAGGAGCACTGGGCAATGACAGGGGGCACAGGGCAGTGCCAGGGGGAGCACTGAGCAATGCCAGCGGGAGCACAGAGCAATGCCAGGGGAGCACTGGGGGGCAGTGCCAGGGGCAGCACTGAGCAATGCCAGCGGGAGCACAGAGCAATGCCAGGGGAGCACTGGGGGGCAGTGCCAGGGGCAGCACTGAGCAATGCCAGCGGGAGCACAGAGCAATGCCAGGGGAGCACTGGGGGGCAGTGCCAGGGGCAGCACTGAGCAATGCCAGCGGGAGCACAGAGCAATGCCAGGGGAGCACTGGGGGGCAGTGCCAGGGGCAGCACTGAGCAATGCCAGCGGGAGCACAGAGCAATGCCAGGGGAGCACTGGGGGGCAGTGCCAGGGGCAGCACTGAGCAATGCCAGCGGGAGCACAGAGCAATGCCAGGGGAGCACTGGGGGGTAGTGCCAGGGGCAGCACTGAGCAATGCCAGCGGGAGCACAGAGCAATGCCAGGGGAGCACTGGGGGGCAGTGCCAGGGGCAGCACTGAGCAATGCCAGCGGGAGCACAGAGCAATGCCAGGGGAGCACTGGGGGGCAGTGCCAGGGGCAGCACTGAGCAATGCCAGCAGGAGCACAGAGCAATGCCAGCAGGAGCACTGAGGGGCAGTGCCAGGGGAGCACTGGGCAATGTTGTGGGAGCACTGGGCAATGCTGAGGAAGCACCAGGCAATACCAGGGGAGAACCAGGCAATATCAGGAGAGCAGAGAGCAATGCCAGGGGAGCAGAGAGAAATGCCAGGCAACATTGGGTGAGCACTGCAAGGCCAGTGACCTGCCAGGGCCCGGCCCTATGGACCACCACCCATCACACCAGCTCCCACAGGCAGCAACAATTGTGTCACTGCCCAGGCCCCTCTGAGATGGTCTGTGCCTGGCATGTCCTTGAGCAGACAGCAAGGTGGGATTCAGAAGCCACAGCATCACCCCAGTTTCATCTCCCACCGTCTCATCTTCAAAGCAACCTGATGTCCTCTTCCAACACCCTCGGCGTAGCCTGGCAACGGCAGTACCAGCATAGAAACAGCTGTACTGGCATGGCAACGCGGTGGTAGAGAGATAAAAATGTCAGGCAGATCCCCCCTTCTGCTTCCCAGAGCAACAAAGCCTCCCCATCTCTCTTGGATACCTCCGAAGGGTTCTGGGCACCAGACATGATGAACCCTGCCAGCCTCATCTCCCCTCCCCATTGCCCAGCATTGTATGAGATGAGTTGCTGGGTCTCAGCCCAGGTCTCAGTCCTGGCATATGGGGAGCCACGGCAGCAGGCAGACGCCCTTTGTGGGTCCCTATGGGGGTAGAACCATGCCCCCCCTTACCACTTCCAGAGCAAACACCTGGTTTGAGGGGCACAAATCTGTGAGACCCGTTTTCTGTGGTTCCTGCTTTTTTGGTTGCCAAGGGCATTTCGCCTGCAGCCAGTGCCTCCGTCTGCCGTAGCTCGCCTGTCGTTCAGGGATACCCCTGCGGTGGGGAGGAAAGACACATGCGACATTAGGACTGCCCTCCTCATTCCATTTGGATGAGGGGAAGTCTGCTCAGCAGCAGGCGGGAGGGCAGCCCGAACATCCCACTCTGCCGGGTAAGGAGATCCGGCGGGGTATCGGAAGTTACACAACGCTGCGCTATGCAGACAAGGCAGCGAGCACTGCGGGGGCGCACGGCAGCCCCCGCAGTGAATTCCCTGACGTGGCAAACATCTCCCGAAGCCCCCTCCATGCCCACCTGCACACGCAGGCAGGAGCCCACGCACATACGCAGGCAGAAGCCCACACGCCGGCACACGCCTGCCTCTAAAGGAAAAGCCGAGCCAGAGCCAGAGCTGAAATAGTGAATTGCCTCATTCATTCACCCTCTCCGGAAGCTTTGCCCGTACATGCAAACATACGCGCAGGCAGACATGTGTGGCAGACACGTGCGACCATCCCCTACGACCTCCAGGAATTCCGGCCCCCCCAGCCGCCTTCTTCACCACCCTCTCCAAACAGAAGTACAGTCTGCACCTGTACACGTCCTGCCAGGAGAACCCCAGCTCCGTAGGAGGGCAACCCTGATTGGGGCAGATTCATGGCATGGTGGGGGGTCCCATATTCCCAGCGGCGGGGAATGCCCTGTCACTTTGAGGTCCTAAAGCCAGAGACTCTCACACGGGACATACCTCCTTACACATAGAAAAGCATTCCCAGCCACTTTTGTCCCCATGGCTCAGTGGAGACCCTTCTACAGGGATGCTACTGCAGCAAAAACCCTCACCATGGCCACACAGGTCAATCCACCCCAAAAAGCCTGAGCTGGACCTGGCAGGAGCTGTGCAGGGCCTGGCACACGCATGGCACAGGGGTTACATATGTGCATGGCAGGCAGTGTGTGAATGCCCACTGACACATCCATGTGGGATGGGCATGGACAGAAACCTCCATTACTAAGCTGAAAGGTCTGGCCTGGGGTTGTCACACAGCAAACACTTCCCAGGATGCACAGGCTCACAGGTGCCACAGATGTCACAGCACACCACAGTGTGCAACCCCTGACAGATGCAGTCTGTGCCCACACAAGTGTGCACACCCCCAACACACTCCACGATGCGTGGGCTCTGCTGACCCAGCACACACGGGGCACACACAGGCATGGCCAGGCAGCAGCAGGGCAGAGTGATGCTTGCTTGTGCCCCAGCATGACCCTGCTCTGTCGGCGTGTCCTCACATAACTCCGGATGAGTGTGGGACAAGCCACTGCACTAAGCTGAGAGATGGAATTGATTCAGTTCATTACTTTTCCTAGAATAACTTCAAGTCCCTCGAGGTGCCCAAGAAAACATCCCATCTCCACCTCCCTCCCATTCACTCAGCAGCACCAACCTGCAGTGCTGCAGTGGCAGCCACCACAGTGCATGTGGCATCCATGAACATGTCATCATGCCCTGGCACGGGACCCTTTCCCAACACAGACCCAGGTCACAGATCCTGGCATCCATGATGCTCAGTTGTCATGACACATCCCAAATCCTATTCTCCCTCTCCTTGTACGGGAGTGAGACACTGATGCACCCACAGGTATCCCAGGACCTGCAGGACAGGTACCCAGCTCAGTTCCCCCCTTTAATTGCAGACACGTGCCAATATCTGCATTGGAGAGGGAACATTTCCTGCTGTGGGTACTGATGCTCACCTCAGAGTGACCTAGGAATTCAGATGCCCAACACACACCTCAAGGAAGCAAAAGCATCAGCACCCACTGTGTGCCCTGTCTGGGCCCACGCCCTCAATGACTGCTCTTCCCATTTGACTTTGAGCATTCATATTTTTCCTCAGCCTTATCTAGAATTTGAGACCAGACACAGGGACCTGTATGTACCCAGACTGCTGGTTTGTCCTGACCTCGCCTGCTGTCTCCCTTGCTGAACCCTCCTCCACCACAAACACAGGTCATTCAGTCCCATGCCAGCTTGAGAGACACTTTATAAAGAAGGTGGTTTGCCAAAGGACCCTGCCACCATCACTGTGTGGCAGCAATCCCAGGTCCCCATGGTGCAGCTCAGCCTCTCTCCCCAGGCCCAGTACATTGAACCTGCTGTGTTTTTGTTCCTTTCCAGCAGCGGCAATTTCTCCTCTCCGCCTCCCTCCCACTCCCCATCCTCTGGGCTGTACTTTCAAGTGCTGCTGCCCTTACTGAAATTTGAAACAAAGAAGGCAATCAGTTTGGGACTGATTTTCTGAAGCATTAATTCTTCTATCCTGTTCTCATGTGGAGACGCTGCTGCTCTCCTCATTTACTCCATAATTACACAGCACTGTAACTTTTCCCTCTCCATGCTCTCTCTCCCAGCAAATCCAAGGGGGGGGGGGGGTTCCAAAGTCTCACTTTCACCCACCACCACCCCTGACCGGGCTTGGATGTATTTTCTTTGTATGTACTTGATACTTGGATGTATCAGGTTTATCTTGGGGTCTGGCACCATGTGCCAGGTTGAATCCTCTCTGCAGTTCTCACCATGGGAAATAGGACATGGCTTTGGGAATGAGAGCCCCATTGCTCCATATGTGGGCTGCACCGCTGGTCATCTGTGCAGGGCTTCCAGATATCTTTGCATCCCCAGGGATCTGGCCTCTCTGGAGTCCCACCTCCACAATGCTGGGAAGCATTGGTGGGTGCTGGGGAAGAGCCAACCCCCTGTCCAGTCCTTTGGCCTGGGCTGAGAGGAGAATGCAGGGCTCACTCTGCTCCTGGCGTCTCCTCTCATGTCTGTGCTCCAAAGGAGGACAAGCTTAGCCCCAAGCCCAGGCTCTGCCACCAAACCTGAGTGATGGAGGTGATGAGCAGGATCCTCATTCCAAGCTGGGCAAGTGTGGAAGGAGCAGGACATCTTGCCAAGGTTAGTGAACACCTTTGAGGCCACCTGGACAAGACGAATCTCCTTTTCCCCAAGGAGAAGAGCAATGCATCCAGCAGAAACACATGCAGAGAGCAGCCACTACAGACATGTCTGCCAGGAGAGTATGACTTTGCTCAGATACCTGGTGATAGGCACCCAGGGAGACCGGATCCAACTGAAACCCCCAAGGACTGCCCTCTGGATCAGAGGGACATGAGAAAGCTACTTGACTTGCAGATGGTGACCTATAAGACGCTGTTAACCACTCCCCATTTCAAACACCACCTCCACATCCTGCCCCATCTCCCCCTATTCTGCCTCCAAGCAAGAAACAGCCAGAGAGGAAAAGCCTCCTTGCTACAGCCTCCAGCCAGAGCATTAGATGTTCAGCCAGCCCCTGCCAGCATCCTCAGCTCACTCACTACTGCAATCCCCTCCCATTTCAGCATCAAGACTGGCTGGTGTCTTGGGCTCCTGGTGAAAAGCTCTAGGCGAGACTGTTCCCTGCCAGGAGCAGTGACCTGGAGATCTGCAGAGCTATCACACAACCAGCACAGTGGCATACAGCAAGTCCAAGGGCTGGGCTGAGAGTCACAAAACCCCATGAAACTGAGTCAAGATGCCCAGAGTTAGGGAGCTCCACATGTCTCCTTTTACTTTTAGAGACAAGACAGGGTCACCTCAGCATCCTCCAGCACTCCTGAGGGAGTGTTTGGGAATCTTAACCCTGTGCTTTCTCCTCTGCACAGGGATCTTTAGAGCTTCACTTGCTCACTATCCATAAGGAGATGGGATACTAAGGAAGCAGCAAAATCAGAGAGATTGTAGTTATGGGCTGTGGGTAGACAGGGAAGCAAACCACTACCACTGCAGCACCAGCGGAATCTTCTGCCCTCAGAAGAACATCACCTGCATCCCTCTAAGCACCACCTGCCATGGGGCCAGGGCAGACACAGGGAAGGAAGTTTGGTAGGCAACAGAGAAGAGTCAAGACCAAAATAAAGGCAAGCTAGCCTGCTACTTCTGAAAATCCTCCTTGCAGACAATCCCTGTGATATTTTTACTTTTATTCCAGAGGTCACAGATTTGGTAGCACCACAGAGACATGAAGCTTCCTATAGCAGTCAGCTGGGCCCCACTTGCTGTCCCAATGAACTCCTCACAGTTCATTTGGAATATCAATAATTAGGTGCCAGGCAGATCTGCAATGGAAAGGCATCAGATGGACACACTTCCAGTAGATGCAGCAGGGTTTGTCTCCAGCCTGGACACTACCCACCTCCAGCTGTGTCTTTCAGGGACAACACCCCTGCTGGAAGCACCTAGGGACACCCCTGTCCTGGAAAGCAGGGACTTTAGGATGTTTCAAGGCCAAAATTTCCTAAATGGGCTGGCTGGTGAGACTAGAATGGCTCAGTGTGCTTGACACCAAAACACAGAGCAGAAACAACTTGGTCAAAATGTAACTTGGACAGAGAGACATCCCCAGGAGAAACCAAGTAAATAGCTTGGTCAAAGTATAACTTGGGAGAGACGTACCCAGGAGGAACCAAGTGCTGCAGGACAACTTTGCTGATGAAAGCAGGGCAAAGGCTGGAAGCTGAAATAGAGCCAACCCAAACTTCAGCGCGCGTCCTCCACGCACAGATGGGTCCCCGGGGGTGACTGACGCTATTTGGCTCCCTGTCACAGCTGGCTTCCCTTCCAGGGAGATGTGGAGGTCAGAGGTGAGTTGCAAGGACGACGGCGGGGACTGTGGGGGTGCTGCTGGCTCTCCTTTATCATCGTCCTGCCTTGCTGGGTAGCATCACAACCAGAGTCAAGACACTCCAGATTCTAGTCCCATGCCTGCTGCTGACTCCCACAGCAACCTGGGACAAATTGCCACATTCCAGCATGCCAAGTCGGGGTAGGGACACTGCCCTTCCTCTTTCACCTGCTTTGAGACAGAGCTGGCAGAGATGTCTGCACAAGGGGCTTTCCCCTACCACACATTCTGCATGCCCAGTTTAGGCCTGTGCATTGGTGGTTCAGCAAGGGAGACAGCGGGCTAGGTCAGGACAAACCAAAGTGTGCAAAGGCAGGATCTGCCTAGTGGAACCTTTCTGTTCCTGAGGCTCTACCACAAAAAAAGCACTGCAGCATCCTTCATGCTTGCCCTTTCCTCCCACTCACTCCTGTCCTCAGGATCTGGACACTCCAGCAGAGCGTGAGCACAGGTGGGGACAGCAAGGGACTTGGAGAAGATCAAATTCTCCCACACACTGCTGCCCACTGCCACTCAGAGCTGCTTGCATCTCACCCGCACACCCGATGTGGGTGGCAGGAGAGCCCTGCTGTGCTCATCCGAGGGGGTTGGCAGGGGTCAGCCCAGGAGATGGTCTCCAGCTAGGGCTGCCTGCCAACCACCGGCTGGGAACCATTCAAGAATAGCGGCAGGAAGGAAAAAAAGAAAGGAGATAAAAAGAAGAAGGAAAAAAAAAATATGAAAAAGAAAAAATAACCCAGCTGGCAGCACAGACGCTGCCGGGAGAGGAAGCGGCAGGTTGAGACAAGGACATGGCTCATTATGCCACCCCCGCAGGTGCGGAGTGCCGAGCGGAGCGGCCGGCTCGGCTGCCGCCGGCGGCGCTGGCAGGGGGTAGACAGAGGCCACCATCCTCAGCCCCAGCCGGGAAGGACAAACTGAACACCATCATTATGGCTGAGAGTAGCTTCCACCCCCTTCCTCCCGCACACCCTGGGAGGCCAGTCAGGCTCTGGTGACACACAGCAGCACAAGGACATGGAAGATGCTGCTGGAACAAGCTCTTCTAGTGCTGCAATGCCTGTCCTTGGTGGTTTGCAACGTCAGCCTGGATAAAGCCCCAAGCAGCGCATGCTGACCTTGTGGCTGATCCTGCTTGCAGCACGAGACTATTGGGAACCATTCCCGTCTGGGTTACCCCATGCTCAGAGCCAGGCAGACACAAGCCCACCACGTGCTGAGGCTACCGACACAACCAGGGTGACTGGGAGCGGGTGAGAGCTGGTGGTTTCCTCAGAGGACAGGCCAGGGGTTGGATGAACCCCGAGGAAGCTAGTTCCCATGTCTCCTGGACAGGGTTCCCTGGCACAAACAGCAGCTTCGGAAGGAACTAAGAGCCCAACCTGTCCTGGAAGGTGACCCACCAGTATCTCCTTAGAGATGCATAGAGCTCAGACCACAGCCAGGACAGCAGCAGGCAGGGAATGGTGCATTAATCCCACCAAAAAAAAAAAAAAAAAAAAAAAAAAAAAAAAAAAAAAAAAAAATACTGATCATGGATTTTTCCTTGCAGCTTTTTCCTCCTGCTGCAGCTCAGGGTGCTGGAAAAGGCGGGCGACATCTCTGAGGATGGGAACAGGCAAGAAGGAGAGACAGCACCAAATGCGTGGGTGCTGCTCTCACCATGGAGAACAGAGCGCAAACCCTGCTGCTGCCAAGCCCGGTGTCCTCAGATGCATCTCCCCAGCTCACCCAGCCACAGACATTGGAGACTTCCCTGTGCTGCACTGAGCAGGATAGTCTGAGCGGGACAGGGGAGCAGCAAGGAGCCAGTGCCTTGCTCCTGCCCCATCGCTCAGCCATGGGGAGACCCAGATCCAGCTTGCAGGAGGTGGAAGCAAGCTGGGAAAGGTCTTCCTTGCAGTGGCAGGGCACTCAGGTAGGTCGTTGAAGTGCTAAGTGGCCTTCTCCTCTGCTCCAACCTTCAGACACCAAGTAATGATGTTTTAACAGAAAAACAGCCCAGGCTGCAGTTTCCCACCTCCCCACTACCTCTGGAGGTGAGGCTCCAGGTGAACACAGCATGTTGCTCACTCCGGCAGTCTGGGGATTTCCTGCACCAGAATCACCATCAGTGGGCTCATCCACCCTCGTGGATTTCTCTTTTCAGGAATTTGCTCAATTGCCTTTTGATCCCAGGCAAGTTTCTTACATCTTCCCTCCACCACTTCACCTAAGGCCACCATCTCCACAGGTTAATCCCAAACTGTTTCAGAAAGTGCGTTCATGTCCTGAAAGGTCACTGCATCTTCTGACATAAGATGCCCCATTACAGGAACTCGAGCAACCCTTCCCTGCTCACCTTCCTTCCCCCCACCACACAGGATTTTATTATTCCCCATCATGCCTCCCTCAGTCATCTCTTCCCCCAGACGGAAGAGAGCCAGTTTATGTAATTGTTCCATCTATGGAAACGGCTTCGTACCTTTAATTATTCCTGCCACCCTTCCCTGCACTTTCCCGACGTGTCTTTAAAAGGGTGCGGATGTGCAAGCGAGGGAGACGGGCTGCGAAGGAGGCGCGGTTTTGGTTAAAACACACTCTGCGCCCCAGGAGGGGAGGCTGTGGTCTGCCCTGACCCCGCTCCTGCCCAGCGGGGCCGCAGCCAGCCCCTGGCCCAGAGCCCTTGTTTGTCCCCGGGCAGGCTGCACACCAAGCAGATCATTTGTGAGCACGGGGACGGCCAGCAGCAGCTCCCCCACCCTGGGGCCCCCAAAGCTCCCGGCGGATGAAAAGCCGGAACAAAAAGCATTTGCAAGGCCAGGGCTTGGGCACGGCGCGGGACACGCAGCACGAGCCCCCCCGCCGCGGGGACGGGGCCACCGAACAACACTCAGCAAAACAGACGGGCAAGAGTAAGTGCTGGTTTAGTACCACGATGACTCAGCCACTCCACCGGCAGTGCAGAGAGACCTCCGACTCTTCCAGCTCAGAAGGGCTCCACGGAGAGACCGTGGTGGGAAACGAGGAGCCCAGGCGGCTGCTCACACCCTGCCTGGGGACTCCGGAGAGTCAAAGACCCTAGCCCAGGCAGGACAGGGAGACCAGTGCTGTGATCAAACCACAAGGGACGGACGAGATGTGAACTCCAAAGCGCCCTGTTCAAACACTCCATCAAGTAAGGGGAAGCAAAAAGAGGTTACAAAAGGACAAACATCTTAACAGCCTCAGAGGTTCACCGGCGCTCAGCTTCACCCACGAGCTGCAGCACCTGCACAACCAGATGCTTCCTCCTCAGTCTGTGGACAGGTGTGCAGGCAGGATGCTGTCCCCACGTTCCACACCAACTCGACAGCATCAAGAGATGGGTTTTCTTCGCAAGACAGGCAGGTTTTCCCAGGACAAAATCCAGGTCACTGGGTCCAGACTGCTCCTCCAACCAGGAGCCACCTCACTCCCAGTCCAACTCAGGCCGGGATGCTGGAAAGATCAAGGGGGAGACTCGCATGGCAAAAGCCCAAACACACCCCCACTGCGGAAGGGGACGCGTGACAGGGCTTTGCAGCAGGACAGCGCTGGCAGCGTGTGTGGCTCAGCTACCCAGTTTCCCTGCTAGCTGGCGACAGCTGCTGTGGAGCTGTGATGCACCGATGTCAGAGCAAAAGCTGTTTTAAACACAGACACTGAGCCCCCCACTGGACCAGGGCTTTGGAGTCCAGTGGCTTTTACACAATGAAAAAGCATAACACAGTGTCAGCCGTCCCAGCCTCACACAGCTAAAGACTCTCAGCCACCCTCTGTTGCATAAGGACCCTGGCCCCGTCACACTGGGTGTTTGATCTGGCAACAATATTGTTCCTGGGGAGTGGATGCTCACCCACCACCCCTGTCAGACATGTCAGAGCACCCCACAGAACCAATTAGGCTGGGAAAGACCTTTGAGCTCATCGAGTCCAACCTATGACCAAATACTACCCTGTCAAGCAGATCACAGACCAACTGCCACATCCAATCTCTCCTTAAAAACCTCCAGGGACAGCTGACTCCACCACCTGGAGTCCACAAATGGGCAGTCCGTTCCAATATCTAATCACCCTTTCTGTGAAGAAATGCTTCCTAATGTCCAAACTAAACCTCCCCTGGCACTGTTTGAGGCTTTGTCCTCTTGTCCTGTCCCTGGTTGCCTGGCAGAAGAGACCAACTCCCATTTGGCTTTAATCTCCTGTCAGGGAGTTGCAAAGAGTGATAAGGTGCTCCCTGAACCTCATTTTCTCCAAACATCCCCAGCTTCCTCAGCCAGTTCTCATAGGACTAGTGCTCCAAACCCTTCACCAGCACTATTGGCCTTCTCTGGACTCACTCTAGCACCACAATGGCCTTTTTAAGTGCCTCAGGGACTTGCTGTCCCACCTGCCCCCACCAGTCCCATATGGAGCAGGGCACACCTTATGCAGGCAGGGCTCTTGGGATGCCTACACTGCCCTGCACTCCCACAGCACGGCCCCACTGCTCCAGTACTTTCCAGACGCCTTCTCCTCACAATTCCCACCTTGGGTCCAGCCCTCCCAGCCCTGCAAAGTGCTTCCAGGACCTTGAACCTCCTTCAGCAGAGAAGGGCAACGGAGCTGGGGAAGGGTACGGGGCTCAAGTCTGATGAGAAGCAGCTGAGGGAGCTCAGGGTGTTCAGCCTGGAGGAGACTCAAGGGGGCCTTACCACGCTTTACAATGAGCTGACAGGAGGGTGTAGCGGGATAGGGGTCAGTCTCTTCTCCCTGGGAACAAGTGCCAGGACAAGAGGACAAAGCCACAAGCTGTGTCAGGAGAGGTTTAGGCTATACATTAGGAAGAACTTCTTCACAGAAGGACTGACTGGGCATTGGAATCGGCTGCGCAGGGGGGTGGTGGAGTCACCATCTCCGAAGGTGTTCATAAAAAGACTGGACATGGCACTTTGGTGCCATGGTCTGGTTGATAGGGTGGTGTCCACTCATAGGTTGGACTTGAGCTCAGAGGTCTTTCCCAGCCACACTGACTCAGTGATTCTGCGATTCTGCACAACGCCAGCCCGGCCCGGGCCGGGGTCCTGGGGGGCTGCCAGGCCCTGGGGGATGGGGCACAGGCCCTGCGTAGCCCCCAGCCCCGCAGAGCGTGCTGTGTGCCCCCGGCGCTGTAAGAACCACCCACCGCCGCCGCACCGCCCCGGGTCCGGGTCACATCCCCCGCTCCCCGAGCCCCCGGACCCGCGGGCGGCGGGGGAGGGAGCGCTGAGGCACGGCGTGAGGCGCGGCCCCGCGGTGACGTCACACCTTTCCAGAAGATTCCCCCCGGGGATCCCGCCGCTGCGAGCGAGCTCCAGGCCAATCAGAGAGCGCCGAAAGGGCGGTGCAGGCTTGAACTGGCCAATGGAAAGCGGCGGCGGGGAGGCGCGGGGGGGGAGAGGCGGGCAGCGGAGCGTCTGGGGCCCTCCTTCGCCCCGCCTCCCCTCCAGAGACAACCAATCAGCGCCGCGCGGCGCGGCGATGGACAGCCCCCCGGGCCAACAGGGGCGTGGCGCGCGCGGGCGGGACTCCCCTGACGTGGCGGCCGGGGGGCGGGGGCGGGGGCGGCCCAGCGAGCGCGCGGCGCCCCGGGACAGCGGGAGCGGTGAGTGCCGGGGGGGGCCCCCCCGACCGCCCCCGGACCCCCACACCGACCCCCGCAGCCCGGCCCCGCCTGCGCCACCGCGGCGAGACACCGTGGCGAGGGGGGACAGTCCCCCTGCCGAGTGGGGTTATAGGGTGTCACTGTGGGACCGCCGTGGGGTGACAAGTTGTTGTCGTGGGGCTGCGGGGAATGAGTCCCCCCGCCCCATGGAGCGAGGCGGTTCGCCGTGGGGATGGGGGGGTCGTGTCACCCCGCACTGGGGGGGTGACAGGGTGTCACTGTGGGGTGGGGCGTCACTCTCTGCGCCGTGACAAGGTGTTGCCGTGGGGCTGGGCGGGGGTCAGTCCCCCTCACGCCGGGGGCTGACAGAGTGGCCCTGTGGGGCCGGCGGGGGTCTTACCCAATGCCCCGGGGCGTGACAAAGTGTCACTGTGGGGCGGGGGCGGCAGTGCCCCTGTCTCGGGGGTAACAAGGTGTCACCGTGGGGTCAATACCCCTGCCCATAGGGTGACAGGGTGTTGCCACGGGACGGGGGCGTCATTTCTCTGCGCCGTGGGTTGACAAGTTGCTGCCATGAAGTTGGGGTGATTCGTCAGTCCCCCTGCCCTGTGGGGTGATGGAATGTCACTGTGGGGCTGGGGAGGATCTTTCCCAGGGCTGACAGGGTGTCATTATGGGGCTGAGGTGGACAGTCCCTCGGCCTGAAGGGGTGACCGGGTGTCACTATGGGGCTGGAGGTGGTTGGCCCCTCTGCCCATGGGATGACAGCATGTCCCTGTAGGACTGGGAAGGAACGCTCACCCCGCTGCACCCATGGGGGGATGGTCTGTCCTGATGTGGGGGCTTAAATCTCTGCTTTATGAAGTAATAGGGTGTCCCTGGGGGCTGGCAGGATTGGCCTCTCTGCCCCAAGGGGTGACAGGGTTTTGCTGTGGGTCTGGGAGCTTAGCCCCTTTTCCCCTTCATGGTTGGGGAACCAAAGCCAGCCACTCTGTCCTGTCACCATGGGATGACATGAAGTCTCTATGGGGCTGAAGGTGGGGGAGGAAGGGGTTGGCATCTCTGGCCCCTGTGGGATGTCAGGGTTTCTTGGTGGGGCTGTGGGTCAGGGTTAACTGGGCTGCCCTACTTGGTGACCATGTGTCCCTGTGGGTCTGAAGGGGGTGGCAGGAAGGGGTTAATCCCCTCTGCTCCGTAACAGAGATAGTGCATCCAAGTGGGGCTGGGAGAGAGAGATTAATACCCCTGCCATGGGGCTACAATACAGCCCTGTGGGGCTGGAGAGGGTGGTGAGGTTAGGGTTAATCCCTCTCTCCTGTTTCACTTTGGAGGGAATAATGTGCCCTGTTTGAGCTATGTGGTGTGACCAAGAAGGGGTCAACACTCCTCCACCTCCATACTGGGGGTACCTATGTATCCCAGTGGGGCTGAACTGGCTGGTGAGAAAGTTGGTAACCTCCCACCCAGGTAACAGTAACAGGTTTAGAGGGACCAGTATGGAAGGGGTTAACCCCTGTCCCCAGTCGAGGTGACAGTGTCTCCTGGGAGGGCTGGCCGGGAGGGAAGGGTTAATCTCTTTCCTCTTGGGGCAGACAGTGGGTCCCAGTGGGGCTTGATCATGGCAGGGGGTCACGCCTGGACCCCGTGGGTCTGTGTACTGGGCACAACGTGTGGGTGAACCCCCATGTATGTGACAGCCCCTAAAAATGATAGTGCCTGTGGGCTTGAGAGGGGGATAAATCCCATCCCCATGAAGTTCTTAGCCCCGCAGTGGGGCTGGGCAGCAGGCACGGGGTGTTGATCTGTGCAATGAGGGGGCTTAACCCCATCCCCATGGCATTGTGAGCATCCTGCTAAGTCTGGAAATGGGGCGCCCTATGCGGGGAGGCAGCATGGAGGGGCTTGACCCTATCTCCACACAACTGTGAGCAGCCAAGTGTGGCTGAAAAGAGGGGAACCTACCTGGGGAGACTCTGTGAGGGACTTGACCGCATCTCCACCCAGGAGCCAGCACCAGATAGGTCTGGAAATTGGGGACCCTGTCAGGGGTGATAGCAAGTGGTATTTGACACCATCCCCAGCAGCACTTTGTGGGTATGGAAATGGGGGACCCTCTCTGGGGAGATTCTGAGCGGGGGTCCTGATCCGTGCCCACGCAGGAGGCGGCCGCCGGCGGGGCTGGCAGCGGGGGCTGTGCTGGCAAGAGGCAGCGAGGGGAGGGTTAACCCCATCCCCACGCAGGTGCCGGCACCCCAGTGGGGCTGTCGGTGGGGAGGGGGAGGCGGGCGGTGCGTGTGGGGGCTCGGGGAGGGGATGATTCATTGCGGGTAGTCATGACATTGCTGCCTGGTTGCCTGCGGCTGCCATCCAGCACGGGCACGGGTGGCTCTGCCTGCCCCGGCGCGACAAGATCCCCACCAGCTCCCTGACTGAACCCGGGATACGCTGCCATGCCGGCCATCCTGCTCTTCTGGAGCCGCGCCGAGAGGTATGCGCTGCCTCGGCACCCGCGCCTCGCCGAACCCAGCTGGCTCGGAGCTCGGCGGGACCCCAGCCCCTGGGGCCGCAGCGGGATAGGGGCTGTCGCCCGCCCGGCGTTTCGCTTGCCGCGGGTGGGATGCAGGAGCTGCCTGGTGATGTTCCCAGTACGGCTGCCCAATTTCGGTGTAGGGCATCCGGAGAGGATGCTCTCTGTGGCCCGCAAGTGACGGTGACAGACGGGGGAACGCGGTGGCATTGGCTTTCCTTAGCGCGCCTGAAGGTGACTTCTCAGAAGTAGGTTTTGCGCCGTGGGCTCGGGGGACGCACCGTCCCCATCCCGCTGCCCTGCCGCCACGGGGAGCGCCGGACGCCGGGCGGGAGTGCGGCACTCAGATCCCTTCTGCCGCGGGACCGGTGCCGGCGCCTGGTGAGGGGGATACAGGGACCCCCATGCATCCGAACGGGAAAAGCTGGGGAGGTGCACATTGGTTAACGTGACTTTTTTCCATATCAACGCCGCCCTACTTTTCTCCCTACCCGATTCGCCTGGCGGGTGCTCAGCCCTGGGCGTCAGCAGAGTCGTTTCTGGGGACACCGGGGGGCTCCTGGCTGCGCTCCCTGCGCTCCTCGGCGGGGGCTGCGTGGGGGACGTGACGGTACCGGGCGGCTGGGTGCCTTGCGGCAGCAGGGAAGAGGAATGCCAGAGCTGACGGATTAAGCAGAAGTGTCTTAATCTGTCAGTTTAACGAGAAAGCGTCGAGAAACCAATTAAAAGGAAAATTACAGCACGGCAAGTGACTCCATTGAAGGGTCTCTCCGTGCGTGGCTGGGAAGCACACAAAGGACGACAGCTCCCCGGCAGCACCACGTTGACTGGAGGAGCCGTTTCGGAGCCAACCTGGGAGCGAGGTCAGAGGCAACCACGGCTGCCGGGCTGGCGAGGAGCAGCCCTTTGGGTGTGCCGGAGGAGGTGGAGGGGGGGACTCGCCAGCAGAGCATCCCTTGGCGGCGGCGGCATCCCCGGCACGAGCCGGCACCTTTCGCTCCGCCACCCTCCTCCCGCCCTCCAGTGCCTCCCGGCCGGGCACACAGCACCTGCCGCCGCCTGCGGACAGCCGCGATGTTTAAAATAAAACTAGAGCCTTTAAAAATGACAGCTTGGACTATGAATGTGTTCGTAAAGTTTCGGTAAGTGGGTTTCTGTCTCTCGACCTTGTGTCCTCATTAAACCATCAGTGCCTGTCTCTGGAATCCCGCGGTGACCTTGCACCCCGAGATGGAACAAAAAAAAAACCTTGTGCCGTTGCCAGGGTGGGTTTGTTCCCTTAGATGACTGCCGAGCGGAGGGATTATGTCAAACGATCGCTATTCAGCTGGCGCGCTCGCCCAGCAGTTGCTCGGGCTGATGTCATGTGCGGGGCCGGAACAAAGATTTATTCTTTATTTAATTTTTTTTTTCTTTTGGTGTGGTTGCAAGAGGAGGATGGAGGCTGGGCTGGTTCAGCAGGGCATGGGAATGCCTGTGGTTTTCTCCAAGGCAGGGTGGCCGTGGCTTATCTGGAGGCATCCAGTTTGCAAGGGCAATGCAGAAATGCCTTTGCCTGCCTGAAACCCCCCACCGCTCCCGAGGGGGTTAAATGGGAAGGCAGGAGAGGATGACTGAGCAGAAGGGGGAGAGGATCGGTGGCAAGGCGCAGCTGATCCCAGAGAGGTGGGAGGGAAGGAGGGAGGCTCTGCGGGGACAGAGTCGTGTTTTACCACCGTTGTGCATGTGAGCTGAGCCTCTGGAGCGTGCCTTAACCCACCGGGTCACCCGCCGGCACCTGGTCCTCTCTGGCACGGTAAACCGCGGCACCGGGATGCATTTCGGTACAGAAATTCCCCCCTCCCCTCGGCTCCCAGCCAGCCGAAGGGGTCCCCGGTCAGGTCAGAGATCCTCATCAGGCGTTCCCACCCCGGCCAAAGATCTCTTGCTGGGCAAGACCAGAGATCTTGTGGGTGGGGGCAGCGTTTTGCCAGGACGGGATGTGTTTGCATGGGAAGCGCTGTGGGGTTTTGGCCAGGTGAGGGGGTCCCAGCGGTGCTGTCAGGTTGGGCTGCGTGGGGTCGGAGCCGGATACTGTGGTCCCTGGGCAGCGACAGTTAAAGGTTTGTCACCTCTGTGTTGCTGGAGCTAGGGTGTGATGGGGTAGTCTTTAGCACAGCTTGGTTTGCTCTCGCTGTGGGAGGGTTGGCAACCTCCAGACAGGGCCAAATCCTGGTCCCAGTACTGGTCTCAGGGAGCCCCTGCCCTCCCCTGGGGGTAGCTGTGGGAAGCAGGGTGTTGGGTTGACCCTTGGTGGGGAGAATGGACAGGATAGCTCTTGGCTCTCCTGCCTGTTGCTCACCCCAGGGTCTCCTGCAGCCCCCCCGCCACTTAGGGAGGATAAATGGGGAGGTGGGTGTGGGCTGGGGGCAGAGCATCCCCCAGCACCTGCGTGGGCTGGGTGCTGCTGGCATCTCTGCATGTAGGAGCTGGTACAGAAATGTGCTGGCATCCGGGAGCTGCCACAGGAGATGCTGTCAGATGCTCTTTATGCCCCCAGGGACCTCCTCCCACCTATTCTGTGCCCCCTGAGCTGCTGTACAGTGTTTGCAGATGCCTGTATCTCCCCTCACTGGGTCCTTCAGGGGTACCTTAGCCCCCCTCCCCATCTACAGCAAAGCACCTGCTTCATGGCTGGAGCAAAAAAAGAGCAGAAGTTGGTGGTTTGGAAGGAGGTGGCCAAATGTGGGGCCGATTTCCAAGCCCCTGGAGGTGGTCATTGCCCAAGGCATAGCCCAAGGCAAGTGTTGGATGCTTGATGTGACTGCCAGGGGCTCAGTGTAGCACCCAGGCATGGATCCTAGCAGAGCATAGCCACCCTTGATTGAGCTGTGGTGGTTGGGGGGTCCCTCTGTGACTTCCAGTGGGAGGTCATGGATAGAATAAGGATGGGGAGAACATGTGGTAGCTTGTATGATGGTGAAGAAAAGGGCCAAGGCTCACACCCTATGCCAAAATCCATCTGCTGGCGGGGCACAGTGAGTTGAGGTGGCTCAGGTGTATTTGGAGCAAGGATGGGGGAAACCTGGATTGTAGCAGGGAGCACGATATGAGCAGTGGGAGTGCAGGTCTGCTGGGGCAGCACCTGGGGAGCAGGGTCAGCACTGAGTGTGAGAGGGGCCAGGCCAGACCCTGAGGTTCGGGGTATCAAGTGTTTGCTGTCAGATAGCCAAAAGCCGAGGAGCAGTGGGAAACATCTGTGGAGAAGCATGGGACTTGTTAGCTTTTTTCTGGAGGAGCAGCCCTGCTATCTCTCCTGGCTGCTCCCTGGGTGGCTGTGACTCCAGCGGTGACTGGGGGATGAATTACAGCCACCGGGTTTTCCATGCCTTAGTATAGGCATGGGCATGGCCTCGGCCTCCGCGCGATGGAGCGAGTGAGCCCTGAGTTCCTGGCTTACTGCAAGATCCAGTTGGAGGCTCTCAGGGAGTGCAAGTCAGGCTAGAAAGTGTTGGGTTTTTTTTAAACAAAAAAAGAAAAAAGCCCTCCCACCATCACAAGATGTTTCTGTCTAACGGCTCCGTTCTCTCTCCGCTAAATACAAATTATGGCTCTGACAGCCGGAGGCGCTTATCAGCTGAATGCCAATTGCTTTCAGGAACAAAATGTTTGAAGTTCCTTTAAGGTGAAGGTACAGCGTGGTCCCTGCCACTGCTTTCAGCCTCCAAAACCTGCTGTCATCACCCTGACTTGGGTCTCAGGTCCCCAGCTGGGAGAGAACAAGGTAAGGGGGTGGACACAGGCAGGCAGCTACATTTGGACATAGCTCAGCCCTCCTGACTCAGGCAGGGGGGGACGGACAGGGACGTGGTCCTGGCCTGACGTTAGCAGTGGCGTAGCCCCTATAATAGCGCCGTGCCCCGACTTGGGCTCTCTCTCCCTGTCAGCCTCAGAGATGAGTCTGTCCATCCCTGCCGTGGGGCTTAGCGGGGTAAAACCAGAGCTGGGACATACTCTGGCACCAGGGCTCTGACCTCTGTTGGGAAGCGTGGACTTGAGCCAGCTCTGGTGCTGCTGGCCCTTGGGACACAGGGAGCATCGGCTCCGTGACAAGTGTGTACTGGTCCCGTTCCCAACTGCTCCACTGTGATATTCACCTTACGAAGAGCTGTCTTTCTCCTTTCAGGAATAAGTATTCGGCTCCCGGCAGCGTTGCCGTCATGGGGAAGGACTATTACAAGATTTTGGGTATCCAGAGTGGCGCCAATGAAGATGAAATCAAGAAGGCTTATCGGAAAATGGCCCTGAAATATCACCCCGATAAGAATAAAGACCCCAACGCTGAGGAGAAGTTCAAGGAGATTGCAGAGGCTTACGATGTCCTGAGTGACCCCAAGAAACGAGCTGTGTACGACCAGTATGGAGAGGAAGGTAAGGGGATAAGCACTGCCCACTGGGAGGCAGGGATGTGGAGTCCAAATCAGTTTCAGAGGTGAAGGGAGGGTTTTCACAAAGAGGTGGTTCAGTGTTTCATGCCTATTCCTGAAATGGGAATGGTTTCCAAAGAATCAGAGAGAGTGAATGCTCCACAGGTGTCAGAAATCACCTCTTATCCTGGTCCTCCCCAGGCAGCTTCACTTTTCCAGCAATTTGTCACCTTGCTTCCTGGGGTGGCTGGGCTCTCCGTGTTCTCTGCCTCAAAACTCCAGGTGCCAGCTGAGAAATGGAAGTGAAAGGAGCTCACCTCCTGGGTCATACTTGGGGTAGTTCGTTAGCAGCTCTTTAAATGACCTAAATAACACAGCAGAGACTCACTGCTTCTGCCCACATTCCCCCTGCACTTGGGCACTGGTCCCATTGTCCTCCCTGGTACAGGCTGACCTACAGGATTCAAAGCTTTTCCCAATTTAAGTAATAGGCCCTTGTTTTGAAACCAAGAGGCTGCTGTTGTCTGGTGGTTGGCACGGAGGAGGAGGAGGAGGAGGAGGAGGAGGAGAGCCGCTCCAACGCAGGCGGCCTTATTAGTCGAAGATGGAAGAGCGCAACCCCATTCGAGGAGAGTGCCGAATAGCATCTGCATTAATCAGCCCAGGACTTGGGTGCTTAAAAGAGCAGGAGGTCTGGCAGGAGCAGGCTGCTGGGTGGAAGAGGCAGCTCCTCTCTCAGGCAGGTGCATCCCCTCACAAGCCACCGGCAGGATTAAGCAGCAGTGGGTTAATTGTTGACCCATTAGTTATGTCAGGGCTATGATGGATGCACCAGGCACAGTGATTTGCCGCCCTGTAAAATGAGAAGAGACTGTCTCAAGTGGGAAACCAGCTTTTCCCGGGAGGCCTCAATGAAATTGGACCCCGCTCAGGCTGGCGTCATGGGATTAAAGGTGAAACCTCCTGGCTGTACAGTCTATTAGGAATGGGGCTCACTGGGGATTTGGCAAAATCCCCATAGCCTGCAGGCATCTAAAATACGAGTGAATTAAGGAAGAGGGTAAGAGTGTCCCCCCTGCTGCCCCATCAAGTTAAAGACCATCTTCCCCCATGCCCCATCAGAGTTGAATCTCTCATGGTCCATGACCCCCCACACACCTTTTGTTTCCCATTTGTTTGAGCAACGGAGGTCAGTATTTTGAGGAGCTCCTGGGTCCCATGTTCTGTGTAGGCAAGGTGAAGCACAAAAGCCCCTTCAACCCACTCAGAATACTGACTTCAGCACTCAGAAGAGACCCCCAAACTTGTCCTGCTGTGGAAGGGGCGTGGGGGACTGGGACAAAGGACAGCCTGTCAGAAAAAGTCCTTCACTGTCACTGGTGTGTCCTGAAAATAGTCCCTGAGCTAGGCTTGGCTTAACCCTTCCCAACCCTCCTGGTCAAAAATAGCCTTGCATAGCATGTGTGACCTCTTTGGGGGGCACTTGTCATGTGCCTTGACTCCTTGGGACCTGGGAGGAGTTGCAGTGACGTAAGGCTCAGTCTGGGACCTGGCAGCAGAGTTTCCCATGGGAAGGGTTGCCAGATGATCCAAACCTGGAGCTTACCTGGCATTTTACAGCCAATATGCAGGGAGCTGCATGCTGACCTGGAGGTCTGCTCACTTCCACCTGCCTATAGAATCACTGAAGGTGGAAAAGATCTGTAAGATCATTTAATGATGCACTGCCATGTTCACCACAAACCCATGTCCCCAAGTGCCACATCCACACACCTTTTGAATATTTCCAAGGATGGTGACTCCATCACTTTGCTGGGCAGCCTGTTCCAATACCTTACCAACTTTTCTGTGAAGAAATTTTTCCTAATATCCAGTCTCAGAGACAAGGAAAGTGTGACAGGAAGGAGCCTGCTCATGGGGAAAAATGGAGATGGGCTGATCGGGATATGTTTTAAATTAAAATTAGGTGAATTGGGTGGAGAGAACCAAAGAGGTCCTTCAGTAGGGATAGAGGGAACAAAACCTGAATGGTTTCTGAGCTTGCAGGGTGTAGGGGTAGGACTGTGTGTCATGGGTGGAGATGGTGCCCTCACAGTGGTTGGGCTGGAGGTGGTGATCTGCACACCAAAGGAGAGGGTGGAAGAACTGCCTGGAGGTGGCAGAGGTCATTCTCCCACTTGGGCAATGCAGTCCCAGCAGAGCATTCCCCCACAGGGAGCATTCATGTCTCCTCTTCCCCCTTCTCTTCCAGGCCTCAAAACTGGAGGTGGCTCTTCAGGTGGCTCAGGGAACACCTTCCACTACACCTTCCATGGAGACCCCCATGCCACCTTTGCATCCTTCTTCGGAGGCTCCAACCCTTTCGACATCTTCTTTGCCAGCAGCCGCTCCCGGATGTTCAATGGCTTTGACCAGGAAGACATGGATATGGATGACGACGACGACCCTTTCAGTGCCTTTGGCCGGTTTGGCTTCAATGGCATTAATGGGGTTCACCGGCGGCACCAGGAGTCCCTGCACACACGGAGGAAGGTCCAAGACCCACCTGTCATCCATGAGCTCAAGGTGTCCCTGGAAGAGATCTACCATGGATCCACCAAGAGGATGAAGATCACTCGCAGAAGGCTCAATGCTGATGGCCGGACCATGCGGACTGAGGACAAGATCCTAAACATTGTCATCAAGCGGGGTTGGAAGGAGGGAACCAAAATCACATTCCCCAAAGAAGGGGATGCCACTCCAGACAACATCCCTGCAGACATTGTCTTCATCCTCAAGGACAAGCCTCATTCGCACTTCAAGAGGGACGGGACGAATGTGATCTACACGGCAAACATCAGTCTTAAAGAGGTGGGTACGGCTGGTAAATCCCATGGGATGGGAGGTGGCACTGGTTCATGGCATTTGGGACAACTCTGGATAGGAAGGACCAGGTAGGTCACAAGAAAGGAACTGCAGAAGCCAACTTGGTCTTGGTTTTGGAGGTTTTTGACCTCAGTGCTGGATGTGGGACACGGATGCTGCAGTCCCTGCTGAACACACCTCACTTCTTGTGCCAATACAGGTGGTATTTATTCATTTTCTCCCTTCTCCATATGTCTTGTTTTTCCATTTTAGCGTAGGGTATTCACATGTGGAACATCCTCTGTAGGAACAAGGGAAAAGCCAGGTTGGCTGGCATCCATCTGATTCCTGCTTTTCCTGTACCTGAGCCTGCTGTGGCTTAGTTACTGCCTGGGGTTGCACCAGGTGCCTCTCCCTGTAGGCAGAGAGTGGGATCACGTGGAGGAAAGTGATCCTTTGCCCTCCCTGAGCAGTGCTTCAGCTGTTTTCCTTGATTCCGAGATAAAGAACCAAACAAAGTAAATACCCAGGCAATGAGTAAAACTCAGCACTTCCGGGCTGCCAATCCTGGAGGTCACGGTGGGGCTGGATGCATCGGATCATCCAGCAATCTGCACGAAGGTGGGAGAGGAAAGGGGAGATTACCTCAGTACAAGATGTGCTGTTCGCCACCGCTGCTGTAAAACTACCTTTTAATAAATCCCAGCTGGCAGCTGCATTTAACATTGACGTTTTTGGCAGCTGCCATTTGCTGTTCCTTTCAGACGGTAGACGCTGTCTGTCTTCTTAATGAGCTGATTTTTTTTTTTTCCTTCCTGAAGGCAGATTTATGTTCTCAAATGCGTTTAATAGAAATAAGCTCAATGGGCCAGACCTGAGGTAGGGAAACGTGATCTTGTGAAGTGTGCCAGCGAGTCAGGAGAGTTCTGCAGTGGCTCTACATCCCAGCTCGGGCTGTGACTGGGTGTACTGGTGGCAAAAAGCATGTGGGCCAGGCAGAGCTAGGCACTCCTGAAGCAAGCTCAGCTCCACTTAACCTGCAGACTCAGGAGTAGAGTTTCCCTCACAGTGCAAAGTGCAGAGGTTTATTCCTGCAATAGCTGGTTCTCCTGGCTGATCCAGAAATACTTGGGAGAGACTGCCTTATTTATGGAGCTGTGCATGCCATATCTCAGATATTTCCTTCTGTTCATTCCTCTTATCAGTAAAGTTAACCCTGAGCTGACTGTGCTGATGCCCAGACCATGTTAGCCGAAGGTTGTGCACTGCTCAGGCTGGAGGGACTTGTGCCTGGAGTTGACCTTTGAGCAGCAATCAGAGAAACCTGCTCCAGCTCCATGTACTGTTGCACCAGGAGTGTTGGACACCTGTGAGCTCCATGAGCAAGGCCTGCAAGCTGGCAGTGGGTTTGCACAATGCAGTCACAAAGCGGAAAATTGCTGGTCCAGACAAATTCCTCATCTCTTTCAGCTGGAATTTCTGGTCTCTGACCTCCCCCACCACAAACCCAACATGCTGGGCATCCTCATGGATGCTGGTCTGGCTGTCATCCGCAGCCTGCTGCTTGCCAGGGCAGTGTGATACTCTGCTGCATTTGTCTTCCAGGAAAAGAAGTTCCTTAAGTGCTCTGGAGCACGATCAGGTGCTGGGAGCTCTCCAATTCTGTATGCTACTACCTCAATATGTGACAGAACACAACTGCTCCATCTCCTCAGCCTCTGGGTGCTCTCCTTGCACCTTCCTCCTTGCAAGGCTGCCTCTTCTAGCCTGAGTTAGTTCTCTCATGCCACTGCCATGAGAGAACATAGTGCCATCAGGAAAGCTGGCATGTGATGGGTGCTTCGCCCCACTTTCAGCTGTGCTGGAGGGCCCTCCCAGCCCTCAAGTCCCAGCCCTGTTTGGTGCCTGGCCAGGGCAGTGCAGGCTTTTTGCCACCTGTCTGCTGCAGAATCAAAGATGTAGGAGTGCTTTTCCAGGGATTTGTTGTCTTCCTTCTTAAAATCAGAGGTGTGTGCCACAGTGGGGAGCTGCAGGAGGGAGGAGGCTCAGGGCTCCGTCAGCAGCTGCCTCTGCTGGGAGGCAGTGCTGCCGGCAGGGCGTCATGCCCGCCCGGCTGCTGCCTAATCCCTGCCCTCAGCACCATCCTGCTTTGCATCCTTTACCCGGCATTACCTTCCTCGAAGCACCTGCAGCTCAGCTCATCCCGGCTGGGACACGGCCAATGCCGACATCCTCCCTGGTGGCTCCGCTGCGAGCGGAGGTGGACCCAATGCCGACCTAGATAAAGCTCTTCTCACACAGCACAGCACTCAAACCCAGGGTGATTTCATCCCCAGGGATGAACCAAGCCTCTTTCTAGGATGCGGGGTAGCTCCCGCAGTTACTGGTGTTACTTCAGCAACTGTTTTCCCAAATGCCAGCAAAGTTGAGCAAGAAGAATGAAAAACAGGGACATACGGTGGAGGAGCGATTGCCTCGGATTCTTGCGTCTTGGCTCTGGGAAGGAAACATTAAGATCCTGTCTGCCTTCGCTGTTACCGCCCGCTTCTGCTCACATCTCTGTCTGCTTTCCCCGTCCACGTGTTCCTATAGGGAGTTCTTGTTCTCCTTTCTGTTTTGTGGCTGGAGGTGTCCTTTTCTTGGGACACGTGGGCACATGCAGCCATGGCACACAGCACTGGGCACCAGCGAGCAGGAGGGCTTTGGCATCCTTGCCTGAGTGCACAGCAGAAACTCCTTGATGTGGGAAGATTGTCCTTTGTTTACCCCCCAACCTGCTGGAGATCAGCCAAGCACCTGCTGCTCACACAGAGCTGATGATGGCGTCCTCCAGCAGGCTAAAGACTTCATCCCTGGAGGACACCCTCTCCAGGAGGAGTCCTGTGCAGATGAGCCATGCAAGGAGACAGGACCTTCTCTCTTGTTCTCCCCTCACCAGAGACCCCCAACCAGCTCTGGCACAGATCCCAC
The DNA here is from genome assembly GCF_041296385.1 of Aphelocoma coerulescens. NCBI lineage: Eukaryota > Metazoa > Chordata > Aves > Passeriformes > Corvidae > Aphelocoma > Aphelocoma coerulescens. The sequence continues at coordinate 9,711,647 of NW_027184085.1, forward strand.
TGCAAACCCTCTGGTTCAAAGCCTTGGTTCAGCTGCAGAAGCCCCATCCATCATCTCAGAGCCAGTGGCCAGCATGAGATGTTTCTCCCTGTGCCTGTTCCTGCTCTGCCTCTGGAGGCTTTTTCTGGGGAGGGGAATGCAGAACATTCCCCCACCTACACCAGAAACAGCACTTGCCTCTTCCTCCACTCTTCTTGCAAGGTGCTTTGGGAGGGCTGGGACCCCCAGGACCCAGTTCAGAGGGACAAACCTGTGCCAGCCCCCACATGGAAGCTCGAGGCTGTAGCTCAGCAACCCCCCCATCCCCTGCCCCCTTCCAGAAGCATCGTTCTGCAGTCCTCTTGCTCAGCCCTTGCCGAAAGCCTGGAGACGATCCTGCCCACATGTACGACAGAGCTGTCTGAGTTATTTAAGGACACAAGGATTTTCTTGCTGCATTCCCGTGTCACGTGGCTCGCCAATGCAGGCCGGTGTGCGGCTGCTGCCGGGGGCTGGGGTGCAGCAGGGTGGCACCCCCCCACCAGCTCCTGGCTGTGCAGTGGGATGGGAGATGGGAACCAGCCCCTCCAGCACCCCAGCTCCCAGGGAAGCTCAGTGCCACAGCCACAGCATTGTCCCATGCCAGCATAGTCTTGTGGGGGCTGTCGGTGACAGGGATGGGACATGGGCTGTGCTATAGATAACCCCAGCACCGGGCAGAGCTGCCGTGCTCCGGAGGGTGACAGCTGATGGGCTGTGGCGGCATCCCATGATCTCGGCTGGATTTTCGGCTGCCTGAGGCTGGGAGACGAGGCTGGAAAAGGGCTAAATTTAGCCTGTGCTGTTGCTGTGGGTGGCTGGGCGCTTGCTGGTGGTGCCTTCTGGGCAGCCCAGGAGGTAGGAAGGAGAGTCCTTCCCCCCCCATGAGGGCTGGGGCACCCCTCTCCTGGGGCACCCCTCTCCTGCACGTCTCCTGCAGCCCCGTTCATGGTGGTTGGACCAGGCTGGTACCAGCAGAGAGCTGTGCTTGCACCGGTGAGCATCACCCGATGCTCTTGGGCAGCATCCAAAGGGAGCTGGGCAGTTCAACCCAGGGAGCAGCCAGTGGGGAGACAGGATGTGGTTGTTGGGATGCTTTGGGGGGTCACTCTGTCTGATGGCCTGTCCCCTCTTCCTCCCTCAGGCCTTGTGCGGCTGCACCGTGAACATTCCCACCATCGATGGACGGGTGATCCCACTTCCCTGCAATGACATCATCAAGCCGGGGACAGTGAAGAGACTACGTGGGGAGGGGCTGCCCTTCCCCAAGGCCCCCAGCCAGCGGGGAGACTTGATCGTGGAGTTCAAAATCCGCTTCCCGGACAGAATAGCTCCCCAGACGAGACAGATCCTCAAGCAGCACCTCCCATGCTCCTAGAGCCCAGGGACTCTCCTCCGAAGCAGCAATACTCCAAACGCATGTGCCGCAGCACCTGGCCCACACAGAGCCAAGGTGCCACAGCACTTTTAAAATGCAAAAAAAAAAAAAAATCCAACCCCTCACACTACTTTTCTCCCTCAAAAAACCCACCCAACCCACCCCCTATCCATCCTTCTTGGCCGGTTTTTTACTCCAACAATGGGGAGACTCCTGTCTGCCACAGCTCTCCCAGCTGCCACACCTTTTCTTTGTCCCCAGAGGTCCATCTTTTCTGCCTCGCGTGAGCGAGAGCCGTGGGCCCTTTGCCCGGGGAGGTGCGTTGTGTTGTGGGTTTTTTATGTCACCTGCTTTTCAGGCCACTCTTCCCACAAGAAGCTGGACTTGTCGGGGTCCGGCGCAGTGTAAATAGGACTCCGCAGGATCTGGCATCCCCGCTGCTGGTTTTTCTCTTCCCCTCTTTGATACTTGCTGCTGTTTGGGGTCCCGGCTGAACCGCGGTGCCAATCACTCCTGCCTGCGGTGGCCCCCCCAGTAGCCGGACAATTTCTCACCTGGGGCCACGGTACCAAGTCCAACCGTGGTCCGCTCTCCTGTGCCAAGCCTACACCGAGCCTCGGCTGTGCCAAACAACGGAGCACGTGGGGATGGTCCATCCAGCCTCCTGCCCCTGCCCGGGGATGTCCCCAGTGCCCGTGGGCAGCACTTGCCTGCACCTGCTGCCCACAGGGCCCCAGCCAGCAGGAGGAGGGGGGAAAGCCCAGGGTGGAGCTTTCTTTTTTCAGATGTGTTGAGTTTGCATTGCTGCTTTTATTTTTTAAATACATATATATAGAGCTTATTAGATAAACTTCGTAAGGGTTTTTCTCTGCCTGTATTGGGGATACTGGCCTGACGCACCCAGGCTTTTTTTGAAAGGGGGATGATTCAGCCACACGAACAGCAAACCCCTGGAGTGGGGTTGTGTGTGCGTGTAGCACTAATCTGGGTGCAAAAGCAGAGCCAAGCGTGAGCAGAGCTGTGGGTTTCACTAGTGTTTCAGGTCAAATTAGGGATTCTAATAAGAAGAGAGAGGCGTGTGTATATATTTTTCTACAGGGACAATTCATTCAGGAGGTGTTTCTGGACATCAGGGCGGAGCTGGGAGGTGCATGAGGCAGTCTGTTTAGTGGCTCCATTTTCAAATACTGTATTTTTTTAAAACATTTGGATTTCCATCAGGAGAATTTTTATATTTCTTACCTTTCTCGGCCCACTCTGCCTCAGGCCAGTTTTTTTTTCCCAGGAAAGGGCTGCTATGGAGCAGGAGGCGCGTTCGACCTGGCTTTGTACAGCTCTTTTTTGACCACAGCACCACCGAGAAAACCCCTGCCAAAATATTCCCCTCCACTCCAGGAATCCTTTTTTTTTTTTTTTTTTAATTTCTTAAAAAAAAAAAAGAGAATTCACTGACTTGAAGTGGGGGGTCCCTTGGGGCAGGGGCTGTGCGGGGGGTGTCTGTGGGGCTGGGGGTACAGCTGTGCAGTGTTACCCTGTGGGGCGAGGAGACCCGTGAGGCGCTGCTGAATCAATCGCCCGCTTTGGCCAGCGAGGGGAGGCCACTGGTTCCCTCCACTGGTCCCTGTGGAGTTCAATGTGGAGAAATGTGGTGGACGCCGTGAGCGAGAAGACAGGCCAGCGCGCAGACGCAAGCTGATTTGTTTTTCTCGGTTTCAACGAGACCTGAATGTTTTATAGTGGGGTTTTTTGTAATTTTCTTTTTTTTTTTTTTTCTTTTTTTTTTTTTTTTTGTAATGTCAGTATTGAGAGAAATAAAGAAGTATTTTGAAAAATACACTTCCTTGGGGTGTGTTGTGATGGGAGGTGCCAGGCTGGGCTCCAGTAGACAGCGGGCAGAGGGCTCTGTGCCAGGGTCATTGCCACCACCAGCCTGGCCAGGTGCCCTTGTGGCTGGCAGGGAGAGGAAGAGGAAATGTATTTGTTCTGGTCCCTGGTGCACAGAACCTTCAGGGCCTGCTAACGAGGGGATGGGAATGAATACATGACCTGCTCGGTCCTGAATGGCTGCTCCCCTCGTGCATGGCCTCGGTTGTGCTGACCACACTGCCAAGGACTGGGAGCAGAGGGTGATGGTGAGGGGCTCTGCCCCCTTGGGGCTCTGGGACGTGGCTAACATGGGCAGTGGGATGGTCAGTGAAGGGCTGCAGGGGGAGGCTGGAAAGAGCAGTGCCCATCTCAGAAGGGCGCTGGGGCACGTTGAGAGCCAGAGGCATTATTGGCACCCATGGAAAGTCCTGCTGATGCCAGGGAGTGTTTGCACAATGCTCCCATCAGGAGCAATGCACAAAGACAGGAGATGAGAGCAAAACCCATGGGCCTTGTGCCTGTCTCTCAAGTTCGGTGTGTGGCTCAAGAGGATTTCATTTTGGGTGAGAGTAGTCAATGAATTAAACTGTATGGTTTAATTGCAGTTAATTGCTGCATAACACTGCATATAGTTTCCATGGCCACTATATGCCCATCACCCTCACTGGGCACCTCACCTCTCCAAATTTGGGGATCTGGACCCAACTCTCCTTTGATTGCCACATTCATGAAGGATGAGCTTTGATGAAACCAGCCAAGCCCAGCAGTGATGGAATCAGAACTGGTTTCTACATGTGACACCACCACACACTGTCATTCCTGCCCCAAAAGACTCTTAGGACAAATGAAACCCAAATCATGGACTAAATGGCCTCAAGGGACTTTTGTAAGGAGGGTGGTCCATAGACAGGGGGAATGGTGTCACCACAGAATCAAAGAATGATTTGGGTTGGAAGGGACCTTAAACCTCCTCTCATTCTCCCCTCTGCCATGGACAGGGAGACCTTCCACTCGACCAGGTTGCTCAAAGTGCCATCCAGCCTGGCCTTGAACACTGCCAGTGATGGGTTATGCACAAATTTTCTGGGCAACTTATGCCAGTGCTTCACACCCTGACAGTAAAGAATTTCTTTCTGGTATCCAATCTCTTTCAGTTTGAAGTGATTACTCTTTGTCTTGTCACTACATGCCCTTGTCAAAAACCTCTCCCCATCCTTCTTATAGGCTCCCTTCAGGCAGTGGAAGGGATCAAAAGACTGATATCAGAAGACAGGAAAGGTGATGGGGTATTGGGAACTGGGGGACCTGGCATGATGTAAATGGTATGGAATAAGTGGTGGTTTCAGCTGGGATAGAGTTCATTTTCTCCCTAGTAGCTGTTTCAGTGCTGTGATTTGGATTCAGGATGAGAATCATGTTGATAACACGCTGATGGTTTCAGTTGTTGCTCAGCAGTGCTTACCCTTACTCAAGCACTGTTTGGTTTCCCATGGTCTGCCCGTGAGCAGGTGCACGAGAAGCCAGGAGGGAGCATGGCCAGGAGAGCTGACCCAAACTGGCCAAAGGATTATCCATGCCACAGAACACCATGTCTAGTGTATAAAATGGGGAGAATGAGTGAGTGGCTGCATGGCACTTGTGAAACCTCAAAAGTCCTTTCTGGTGCCCAACATGGGCGCAGAGGATGGAGTAACATCAGATCTGAGCAGACTGTGTTAGACAAGGCTTGTCATAAGCATTTGCTGTATTAGTTTAATAGTTTCTGGTCACAAGGTTGTTTTGTTTGCACTGAAGAATTCCTGTGCATGTGCTCACAGGAGCACCTTGCTCGGTGTGTGTCCCTTGTGGTGGCATTGATCCTCCGTGGGGCCTGGGTGGGTTTTTCTTTGCACTAGTGGTTTATAGGTGCCTCTAAGTGCCACATCTACACCATCCCTGAAATTTTCCACAAAGATGTGCAGATCTGGTGCTTAGGAACATGGTTTAGTGGTGGACTTAGCAGTGCTGGGTTAATTGTTGGACTCTATAATCTTAGAAGCCTTTTCCAACCCAAACATTCTGTGATTCTATGATGCACATCTTTTAAATACTATGGGGATTTCACTGGGAGAAGAGACCGATCCCCACCTGGCTACAGCCTCCTATCGGGTCGCTGTAGAGAGTGATCAGGTTCCCACTGAGCCTCCTTTTCTCCAGGATAAACACCTCCAGCTCCCTCAGCTGCTCCTCACAGGATTTGTGTTCCAGACTCTTCCCCAGCTCTGTTCCCCTTCTCTGGACACGCTCCAGCACCTCAGTGTCTTCTGTACTGTGGGGGGCCAAGAACTGGGCACAGCACTTGGAGTGTGGCCTCACCAGTGCCCAGCACAGGGGGACAGTCACTGCCCTGGTCCTGCTGGCCACACCATTGCTGATGCATGCAGGATGTCCTTGGCCTTCTTGGCCACCTGGGCACACTCCAGCTCATGTTCAGCCACTGAAAAACAGCAGGTCCTTTCCCACCCAGGAATTTTCCAGCCACTCTGTCCCAGCCTGGAGCTGCAGGAGGTTTTTGTAATCCAAGGACAGGACCCGGCCCTTGTCCTGGTTGAATCTCATAAAATTGGCTTCAGTCCACGGATCCATTGGTACAGCAGAAATCTCCGTTTGTGAGACAAATCTGATACAACCACTCAACACTGCCATCCCCTCTGTATTTCGGGAGCCATCTGTTGGGAACTGTTCATAACTGCACCTTTGGCCTTTTTCCTCGGAGAGTCGAACGATGGGAGAAGTATTTTTCTACATCTCCCTTCTTTCACAGAATCAGTCATAGAATGGGTTTGGTTGGAAGGGACCTTAAAGCTCATCTCATTCCAGCCCCCTGGCATGGGTAGGGACACCTTCCACTTGACCAGGTTGCTCAAAGCCCCATCAAGCCTGACCTTGGACGTTTCTAGGGATGGGGCATCCACATCTGTAATTCCTTCCTGCCTTCCATCTTCGGAAGCCCTCCATTCCCCCAGACTGGTAACAGCAGGCATCCTTTTAGGGAAGAGGGAGGGGATGGGGTACCTGGTGATTTTACCTGTGAGAACATGGAGACGAGACAAGAATGTGGGAAGGAAAACCTACCTTGACCATAGAGACACAGGTATGGGAATTGCAAAGGAAAACAATCAAAAATGGGGGTTCTTCCAGAATATTCACTGCCCAGTCTCCAGTGGGTAGTTTCCCAGGCAGAGTCCAAAGGCTGATGGTATTCCTGATCCTATGGCAAGAATGAAGCTGTGAAGCTCTGTGAAGGGGAGATTGAGGTTGAAAAGGTTTTTCACACAGAGGGGTTGTTGGGCACTGGCACAGGCTCCCCAGGGAAGCGGTCACAGCACCAAGCCTGAGAGCTCAAGATGTGTTTGGACAATGCTCTCAGGCACAGGGTGTGACCCTTGGGCTGTCCTGTGCAGCACCAGGAGCTGGACTCGATGTTCATGATGTGTCCATTCCAACTCATGATGTTCTGTGATTCTATAAGACATCCTAATCCATTTCTACAAGAAGTGAGTGGCAAATCCTATGACCAGGACTAGAAGGGCCCTGCTTCTATCCTCTATCCCACACAGGGCACCTTAAAGTCATGGAGCTACACAGGGCGGAACCCATTCATATTGCTGGAGGGAACAAAGGAACTCTTCAGTGTTCTGTGTTCTGCCAGTGAGCAGGTGCACAAGAAACCAAGAGGGAGCATGGCCAGGAGAGCTGACCCAAACTGGCCAAAGGATTATCCATGCCACAGAGCATCAGGGCAGTGTATTAAATGGAGGGTTGTGGCGGGTGGGGTGGGAATGAGCAGCTGAGAGGTACTGGGTTCAAACTTCCGTAGAAGGGGAACATCCTTCTTCCCCTTGGAGTAGGAACATCCATAGGGAAGTGATACCCATGGGGCAGGAAATGTCAATGGGGAGGGCACATCCATAGTGCAGGGGGTGCCCGTGGAGGAGGGATGCCCTTGGGACAAGGATAGCCATGGGGAGAGGATGCACATGGGCTAGGGGGCTCAAGAGGAAGGGATGTCCTGGGGGCCAGTGATGCCAGTGGAGCAGGGATGCCCACAGCACATCCATGCCTGGCCTGGAGAAGGATGGGGACCTGCTGAGAGCGGTCACCCCTGGCCCTCTGCTGACAGGAGCACCTGCTGGGCCTAGAGGGTTTTGGGGTGGTGCAGGAGGGTCCCAGTCTCTTGGATCAGGGACCAGCCTCTAACCCCAATACTGCAGCCTGAGAGGGGTCTGCCATCCTACACCGTGTGGCAGGACTGTGGCTCCCATCAAGTCCAATGGTCCCCATGGGGCCTGGCTGTAGGGGGTGAAGGGACTCTGGAGCCACAGGTGAAACCCAAGGGGGTACAGGAAGCTGCTGATCATGTTGGCAAAGAAAGGGGATGTCCTCAGCTTTCCCATCATTAATCCCACACCAGCCAGGGCAAGCCTGAGCCAGCAGCATCTTCCTCCCCTCATCGTCTTTGGGAGCCGCCCAGTTCCCCCAGCAAGGATCTGGGCAGGGGAGGAGGGTGCTACAGAAAGGCTCTTGCCCTGGCAGTGACCAGGGTCTCTGCTGGAGGGGTCCTGGAAAGGGGCAGGGCTGGGGACAAACGCAGGCCGCGATACCAACTGCTCACCTGGGGCTGCTGAGGTTCACAGGGAGGGCTGTGAGTGCTGATCTTGGGGACACCCTCAGGCCCCCCAGCAGGTTTACACAGCCTTGGAGCAGGGGTAGATGCTCTTGGAAATCCTGTGGGTGCTGTCCCCCCACCAGGAACCATGTCCCACAAATGGCAGGGAAGAAAGGAGGAGGTTTTCCAGCCGCTCTGCTGGATTTAATTAGCATTTGCAACTAGGAGAGGCAGTGGGGACTATATGGGCTGCCAGGAGCAGGGACATGCACCCCACCATCCCATGCCCTCATCACCCCAGCCTCCACAGCAGACAGGGATGCCAGGATGGATCTGCCCCTCACTTGCTGGATGGTGATGTTCTCACACTGGCAGAGAGGAAGAACCCCCTGTTCAAGCTGTGGAAGACTTTGGGGAGTCCTGGAGAGCTCCTTTCCTGGGTGGCAGAAAGCACCTGGGTTTAGTTCCCCCACGGCCAAAGCAAAGCCGGTATTTGTGTCCCTGCAGAGCTCAGAAAGGAGAATCAATCCTAGACCAGAGAGGTGATATTTAACCCAAAAACGGGCTGGAGTGAGGCAGGGGAAGCACCGGCCCTCCCAGCCTCAGCCCCGCTGCCAGTAGTGTCCCTGCCGCCAATAGTGTCCCTGCCAGAGCCGGCAGGAGCGATTTCCCAGCAGAGGTGGTGTGAGGACAGGACAGCGGTGCCGGCAGACAGCTCCCAAGTAGGACAGCGCAGGTGAGCTGCCAGCCCGGCCCCCCGGGGCCTGCACCGCCTCCTCCCCCACAGGAGGTTGTGCTATTTAAACGCAGCGTTCCCAATTTCATTGTGCTTATCCCCACGGCTCCGCACAAGCCCCTTCTCCCGCCCAGTTCCATCCTTCTGCCATTAAATCCTCTCCCCTTAAATACAAATGGCTTGATGGAGCCCTCCAAGATAGGCCAGGCTTTGGGACAGAAACCCTACAGCCCAGCCCCACAAAACTCCTGCCCTCCTCCTCGTGGCTCAGCCCCAAAGGCCCAGGGAAACATTCTGTCACACAAACTGCATTTTACCTTCCTTGCAGAAACCCCCAGTTCCTGCATTCCCTAAAAGCTGCTCTGTGCATCCTAAAGCCATTGCCCCCCTCAGGCTGAGGGCTCAGCCATACCCAGCCTCTTGTCCGCTGCTGCTCCCTAGGACCCAGGGCTTCCCTGACATAAAGCAACCAAGTACAGCAGTAGCACATTCTTCAGCTCACAGAAGGGAAAAAAAACGAAGCAGCAAGGCGGGGAGTCAGAACAGGTGAAAAGGAAGAAAAACCATGATCAGGAACCCAGCTACTGAGTGGGTCTCAACACAAGGCCAGCTGGCACCAGAGATCCAAGACAACCATCAGAAAGCCACTGGGACACATGAAATGTGTTGAAGCTCCTCTCTCCCCAGCCACAGTGGTGTCACACTGTGCCAGAACCCCAGAGACACCCCAAGTGCCCCTCATGCCTGGATAAGATGGGGATTGTTGGAGAGGTCCTTCACTGCAAAGCCACAGCAGCAGGAGACCTGACAGCTCATGGCCAGCCTCGGAGAAGCAACACCAGGTACCTGCTGCCAGGCTCTTGCTGCCAAGCCAGGGCAGGGCAGAGACCCTGCCAAACCCATTTCTTCCACTAACAGAGCTGAGAGGCGTTAAGCGTAAAGAGCAGCCCTGTCCACAGCAGGGGAATACACACACGGATAGGCTCCACTGGAGCAAGGAGTGCTCAGACAGCACGCCAGAAACATGGGTTTAGACAGGGCCATCACCACACAAAAGAACTGCTGGGGTCTGGCTAGAGTTTTGTGGGATTTTTATTAATTTTTTTTTATTCTTTTTTGTGGGGTTTTGTTTTTTTAATACAGGCTAGCGTTGTACCCTTTGCTAAAGCTGCTGATTCTGCCACATAAACTAGAACAGAAATTTCTCAGAAATTAGTCAGTTCCCCTCCTTGTTAATTCACTGTCTGCCTCCCAACTGAACACCGGTCTGGATTTGTGTTTGCAGAAAACATTCCCTGTACAAAGTCTGACGTGCAGCTACACTGTTCTGACTGAGGAATGAAGAAGCCAAGAGTCCACTGAACACTGGATTTTTCCCTGTACAACGTGGCCTGATGTGGAGTTTGGTCCACCGAGGACAGCGAGTTAACCGTAGAGATCGTCGTCATTGTCTTCGCTGTACACGTTGCCCCCGCTGCCACCTCCTGTGCCTTGGCTCGGACCGGCGCCGCCCTGGTTGCCTGACGGGAACCTGCGTGCAGCAGTGCAGGACAGAAGAGATGCTGTTGAAAAGCCTGCTGGCAGCTCAGCACCATCCCCTCCCTCTGCGCCAACCCCCAGTGACAACTAGGATGGGCAAAGAGGAATGGGATGAAGCATTAGGGAAGGTCTAAGGGCTCATGGCTGCTGGCTGTCACTTGAGTTAAAGGAAAAAAAGGACTTCAGGAGCACTAATAGAACAGCTACAACCGACCTGCAGCACAGCCTACACCTGCCACACTGTGCAGTGGTGCTCTACGTGCTGGGTTGAATGGGAATGTGCAGTAGAAAAGATGTTTGACGCCCAGAACCCAGCAGAAAGCTGCCTCAGTGCTGTGCTCAGGCCTGGCTGAGCCACACTGCCCACCCCTCCCATCCCAAAGGTACCTGAAGCTGCCAAAGCCACGGCTTTGCTGTAGGGTCTGTGCAAACATCTCGTATTTCCTGATGTCATTGTCGCTGACAGAGCGGCGAGCAAAGCGCATGGCCTCCTCAAAGTGATCCCTGCGGATCTCAGGAACCGGGTCGTCCTCCTCCACCTCCTGCAGTGGGACAGAGGGACCAGGTGAGCTGTGTGCCCAAGCTCCACAGGCCCAACAGCTGCTCACAGCTTCCCTCCAGGCCAGGAGGCTCCCAACACCCTCCAAGGCGGGGGCTGGAAAGGTGTGCATGAGTCAGGGCTGCAGCAGGCACCTCCTGAGCAATGCTGACCATGAGGCATCCCAGGAGGGTCCTCAACCTCCCACAAGATGAGAACAAAGTGCTCCAGCTCCCCGCTCTGCACAAGAGCCCACTCATCCCCGAGGATGACAGAGGAACACATCACACCTCACACATGTGGGTAGGGAGAGCTCAGTGTCCCACTCACCATGGCAGAAGGGTTGGTCTGCCTCTCACGCTCTCGCCTGATCTCACTCTCGATGGATTCGCGAATGGCCAGTTTGCAGGCACGCTGGCAAATTTCTGTCAGGTCAGCCCCCGAGAAGCCATTGGTCATCTTAGCCAGGAAATCCAGGTCGACATCCTAGAGAAAAATACAGAAGAGAGGCCTTTCCTTTACACCTCACATCCTCAAGTGACAGAGAGGTGTCGTCAGATCCCAGGGTATCAAGGTGCTCCCTTAACTATGGCCAATTTTGGAAAGATCAGCTGTTAAGATTCTCTTTTTCAGGAAAAGTTAACCACACATGAAAGCAGGCTATGCTCCTCACACCCACCAAGAATCCACAAAGTGGCTGTAAATGCCTCTGCACTTACAGATTTAGGATATGACTTGCTCAGGTCTCAGCATGAGGAATCAAACAAAACACCATCACACTGGGAATAGAGATGGGGCACAGGCAGACCAAGACAGCCGACCTCCTCCTCTCTTCCCCCTCAATTGAGAGGGTATTACTGCAACCTCCTTTGAAACTTTCCTTCTCAGCAGCACCTAAATAGGCAAGCTTGGGCTCTCACTTCATGTCTGCTTTTCTTTGATTAACTCTCAGCTGCATTATTGCCTCTTCCCAGGCAAGGGACACAGCTCTTGCCCATGACAGGGTTCAGCAACAACTCACTGCAATGATTCCTCTTCAATTCCTATTTCCCATCTGTGTGTTCTACACTTATTTTTTTCCCAGAGCGTAAGAATCTTTTCCACCTCACCAAAAAAGGCTTTTCTGACCCTGCACTGTGAGCAGAACCCCACTTTGAGACAGTCTTGCTGCGCTTGCAGACTGATTTCCAGCTTTGCTGACACCTAACCTCAGAGCTCCAGCTTCCTCTTCTATCCTACTATACAGATGAGCCTCCAGACCTCTGTGCTGTCCACAGCCTGTGAGGAACACGAGCAGCACACAGCAAACCCAAGCCAGAAATGGTCAGGGCACAGATCCTACCTTGGCAACTGGTGATTTCCTCAGATTGGCCTTAAGGATCGCAACCCGTGACTTCTCGTCAGGCAGGGGGATGTAGATGAGCTGATCCAGGCGGCCGGGGCGCAGGATGGCTGGGTCAATGATGTCTGGCCTGTTGGTGGCACCGATGATGAAGACGTTTTTCTTAGTGGACATGCCATCCATCTCAGTCAGGATCTGGTTGATGACACGATCTGCAGCACCGCCGCCGTCGCCGATATTCCCACCTCGGGCCTTGGCGATGGAGTCCAGCTCATCAAAGAACAGCACACACGGGGCTGCTTGGCGAGCCTGCAAACAGCAGTGGGCACCATTATTCCATGCTAATACTGCCCAACAAGGAGCACACTGACTTCATTATAAGCTTTCCTTACCATTAACACAGCTCAGGAGTACCAGAAGCTCTTCACAAGAAGAGCTTGGAAGAGCTGCTCCAGAACAATCCCCTGCCACACAACCCCTCCATCAAATTCTCCTGGATTTCCCCACAGTGGGAACATTGTGAACCAGGCAGAAAAGTAGCAACTCCAATGTCCAGAGTGAAAAATTCAGCCATTTTGCTGGACTAGAACTCTCCCTGCAAGACCTGAGGATGTCAGCTGGGCATTCAGGCACACAAGTAGGTGAGATATATCCAGTGGAAGGGAGAAATCCAATTGTTGCGTTCAGCTACCTAATGTATAGTTATAGGGAGCTGGATCTTTTTTCACAGTGCGCAGTGAAAGGAGGGAGCACCACAGGCACAAACAGCTGCTGAGAAAATCCCAGCGAGAAATAAGGAAAAAAATTGTTCACAATAGGAGCTCTCCAACACCAGCAAACAAGCCCAGAGAGGTCAGGGATTCTCCACCCTTCACCCATGTCCAGAACTCAATGCACTGAGCTTATGAAATTTCAAAGTTATCTCCCTGCTCTGGACAAACAGCTGAACTAGACAGTCTCTGAGGTTCCCTCCCACTTAAATTCCTCTCTACTCTCCTGACAACTCTGTTCTAATAGCACCGTCCCTGACCACAAGGGCAAGGATTCACAAGATAATCCATGCAGACACTATGGGACAACTGAGCAGAAGTGAGCTCCTTTCTAAACTGTGTATATTGCATGACAAAACCTCACATGAGATTCTGCAAATCTGTAGATGGTGACAGTTAATGAGGTGTTAATCTAAGTTTCCAGGGATGTGGAGCACACATGTGCCATCCTAACCATAGCCTCTGCCAAAGGCTCTGGGGAATTTATCAACCTCTAACAACAGACGCCAACTGCAGTCACAGAAAACCATTTTAAGAGTTATGTTGCTGAAGAGGATTAATTCCCCCAGGAAAGCAGCTCCTGCTCTCAGTGCAAGTGGAGAAAACACAAACAAGAACCAGTAAGACAGATGCAGTGGAGACAAAGACAGCACAGGGAGTAGGAGAAACACTTACCTTGTCAAAGATCTCGCGCACGTTGGCTTCAGACTCACCAAACCACATGGTGAGCAGTTCCGGCCCCTTGATGGAAATGAAGTTTGCCTGGCATTCGTTGGCAATGGCTTTGGCCAGCAGTGTCTTACCACAACCAGGTGGCCCATAGAACAGAACACCTTTTGATGGGGTCATGCCAAATTTGAGGAACTTGTCTGGGTGCTCCACAGGATACTGAAGGAGAACAAAACAAAAACCTCCCATGATGAGCCAGAACAGACTACCTTGGAAGCACAGAATGGTTTGGGTAGGAAGGGATCTTCAAAAGATCATACAATCCAATTCCTCTGCCATGGGAAAGGACACCTTTCTCTGAGTCAGTTCTTCTTCTTGCTTCTACCAGAAGCACTACCTGAGATTTCTGGTGGGTTAAACACAAGATCCTGCCTAGTGCCACTGCAGTTTTTAAGCAGACACTGGTTTGGAACGGTGCCTAGAACAACCTATTTACCTCTAGGAACTAAGTACCAGTTCAGTACTTTCCAGCACACTTAACCTCAGCTTCACTCTGCCCAGCAGAAGCAAAAGGGAACAGCTCATTACCTAACCCATTTGTTCTGCTCTCCAGAGACAGGCAAGGTGTCTGATGCGAGCCTTTATCCTCAGCAACGAGGTCAGATACAAGACAGGTGATGATTTTAACATCACAAAATTAGACTGAAAATTTAGATTCTTTTATTCACAGACAGGATGTTTCTACAGAGCTAGCTAAAGCAGGAATGTATCAAACCCAAACCATGCCAGTGCAGACACCTGGAGTTTCCATAGACCGTTTGTAACATTTTGTCCCGATCTTTCCTTTTGTAGAGGGCTTCACAATTACTTCTCACCTCACAGTCTCCCTGTGCTAAGGCTGATGGGGAGCCCTTCAGAAGCCCTCTGTATTAGCATCTTCGTCCACTGCCTGCCTGGATAAAGCTACCATGTAAGATGATTCTCAGCAGTGGTCCCACTGCTGGTCTCCACTTATGAGGCAGAACTGTGGCTGTTTCTGCACGTTGCACAACACCCACATAAAATGTCACTGTAGATTCAGCTCAGGAAAACCTGATGCTGCTTCCCAGCACCTTCCTCCCCAAGTTCACTAAGATGGAACAGCATGGTATTTATAGTCCATTACAAGTAGATACCATAAAGCCTCTGCATTTACTCTGCAGCCCAGACAGGAGATATTCTGGATTTTATTATTATAATTATTTTTTAAGCTGGCTAAGCAAAAAATCTGTTGTAAAGCCTTACCTGTACAAGCTCCTGGAGTTCTCTCTTCACATCTTCTAGGCCACCAATATCTTCCCAGGTAACTTGTGGCACCTCCACCACAGTCTCCCGAAGAGCAGAAGGGTTGCTCTGGCTCAGAGCCCACTGTTGTTAGAAGAAATGGTATTATATGAATTCTAGCATGTTACTTTCCCTTGCTTCAGAGAAGCAATTAACTGCACCCAGAAGAACGAGGGGCACTCCTGCATTACCCTGAAGTCATCCATGGTCACAGCCAGAGAGTTCATCACTTCAGCATCGATGGTTTCATCTTCCAGGTCTATGAGATCCATCTTCTTTCTGATAGCCTGAAGAGCAGCTTCTGAGCAGAGAGCAGCCAAGTCAGCACCAACATGGCCATGGGTCTCGTTTGCCACCTGAAAGCAGAGCACTGACCATGACTCACAGGGATACAAGCAAGGGCAACACACACTCTGGTCCCTCACCGGGAAGGGAGGGCAGCAACACCAGGGCTTTGCTGCACATTCAAGACAAGTGCTGCCACTCAGGGAAAGACACTGTGCTTTCTACTGCCTACTGCAGATCCAATCTGCATCTGGAATTCGAATGGTGTGCAGAAAGGTAACCCTGAGGACTGCAGAACTTCATTCAGGACAGAGATGACAGAAACCATCCAGCTTACAGGTGGTGTCTAGTGACACCACAATGTTCAGTCAGGTGTGTGGGAGCTGTTTCAGGCCTGCTGTGCTTTTAAAGGCAATGCCATGGCAAACACACGCAGGACGACAGTGGCAAGGCACTTCCAGATTGGAATGACACGTATTTGTTTCACTTAGCTATGCCATTGTTAACTAGTGAGTGAGGACTTTTGGTTACTGGTAAACTGGTCAGAAGGAACCCCAGAGATCACACATTCATGCAGTTTCATGCTGTCCTAATTGAGCCACTGCACTTGTACAATCAAGCCTTAACAACTGTTCCACTACAGAACAGAGCACTGAGAAGGAGACAAGCTTTCCTAACAGCACTCACCTGTTCCAGATCCACATCATCAGCCAGTTTCATATTTTTTGTGTGGATCTGCAGGATTTCCAGGCGCCCGGTAGCATCTGGGATACCAATATCTACCTCTCTGTCAAAACGACCTGGGGAGCACAAACACACGTTGAGCTGTTGATTCTGCACGCCAGAGGAGCTGCACCTGCTGCCTTCCTCTGACTGAACAAAGTAATTTTTTCCACAAAATTTCAGAAAATGCCAGAGTTTTGGGTTTGCCTGCAGCATTTATCAGCACAATAGAAGAGATAGATCAGAGAAGGATGAAAGGCATTAGGCATTTAGGGTGAGACTACTGTGAGACTAACATTAAGAGCTGGGGATTATACAGCACAGAAAATGGATAATTTAGTAACTTTTTCTGAGCCTCATTTTTGGGAAAATAGGCTTCACTGAACCAACATACCGTAAGACATTTTTGATTATTTCTACCTTTGTGTCCTTGTCCACAAGAGTCCAGAAATACTGAGAGATATAATTTTTTAGAATTTTCAGAGCAGTACCCAAGTGGTGAAACACTTGAGGAAAACAGGGTATCACTGCAATATTCACTATGCACACCTCTATTTTTCCTCCAGTCACAGCTGTGCTTTCAAATGTCTCACTACACATTTAAGAGGCCATTTTCCCCATACACTCGACAGGTTTGCTATTACAGACTGTACCAGCTGGTCATACACCAGACATTCATTCACAGTGCCATGTTTTGAAAACCTGAGTCTCAGAAACTACTGTACATGCCATTAATAGAAGAAAGACAAATCAAGTAACTCACAGCCTTCTGCAATCTAATGCATGAACATCCTCTTAGGCATTTCCTCCTAAACTATGTCCTGAAACAACTTCACCTAATAGAGGCTAGCACACTTTTCCCACTTCAAACTAATATTTTATTTCTACATGCTCTCACCTTACATGGCACAGAAAACAACATCAAAGGCTGCAAACCTGGAAATTAATTTCTAGCAAGGAGCTGGAGACAAGTCAATAGTTTATGTAACACACAGAAAATGTTCAGCATGAATTTCTGCTCAATCTGGGGCCCCTGAAGCATGGCCTGTCACAAAGTGTGTCACACATGGGGAAGAGAGGGCAGTGGCGGTTACCAAATCGCCGGAGCGCTGGGTCAATGCTGTTGGGTCTGTTGGTGGCTGCCATCACGATCACATGTGCCCTCTGCTTCAGCCCGTCCATGAGGGTCAGCAGCTGGGACACGATGCGACGTTCCACCTCCCCGTGTGTCTGTGGGGAGAGAAAGCGGCGCTGAGACCAACAGCTCTACAAGGAGCATGGGAGCCAGCACTGCATCACAGCTGGCAGACACAGCAGCCACAGGACGGTAACAAACGTCGTGAACTGCATCTGACCCACCTCATGTCCAACTCAATTCGGGTATTAAGGAAATGCTGCTTTACCCTGTAGTCAAATGCAGAGACTCCTGCCAGCTGCTACCAAGAAAGGACATACTAATTTACCTCCTACAGGCTCTCTTTACCTTCTCTCTCTTAGGAGCAATGGCATCCAGTTCATCAATGAAGATGATCGCAGGAGCATTCTTCTCTGCTTCTTCAAAGGCTTTCCTCAGGTTGCTCTCAGATTCACCAGCCAGCTTGCTCATGATCTCAGGACCTAAAAAATAGTGGCACTGTGGCATTCAGAAGAGAGGCAGCTAGTCTCAAAAATATGCAGCTGAATTTTTTTAGTACAACATTCACATGGGACAAGCTATATTTCAAGCCAAAGCAAATACTATCCATCAAATTCACTAAATCTGCAGCTGAAAGGCAAGACCAGCATGCAGAATTACTTTCTATCATTATTTTGGTGTTTCCACTTTACTCTAAGAGAATGCAGCACTAGTCAATGAGCTACCTTTAGCTGCCTCTTTCCTTACCCTATTTCACACTTGGTGAGCTTCTCTGTAATGTGCCACCACACACAGTTAATGCCAGTCCTAGCTTGCAAGAGAAGCAATCAAATTATAAGGTGATGAATTACCAGGATAGGGAAGGAAAAGCTCTATGAAGCCATCTCTAGCTTACATTATACAGGTATACATTTACCTCTGTATGATCCTAAAAATTAGTTTAAAAAATCAAAACAACCAACCACAAACAAACAAAAACACAACTCCCATCTCCTCTCAAAGGTTAAATACAAAATAAAAGTGTGTAAGCACACTGATCCCAAATGGATGGACAGCATTCCCCTGACATCTACAACTGCTGAACACTAGTGCAGGTTTACAGATTTATTCTGTTTTTACAGATTTTGCTATCATGCTGATGGCAGATGTAGTGAAGAGAAAATATGCTTCTAAAGGATCCAATAAAAAGAAACCTGACCCTCAGGCACACAAAGCTGCCAGCTGCAGAGACACAGGTGTGGGCAGGTGCTCCAAGTATTTCATTACAGGTAACTCACCAGTTCACATCAGCCCTGCCTACAGCTCAGGATTGGGGCCAGCAGGCAGCGAATGCATCGCTAACTCTGACAGTGTTATTTTTATTATGCAGTAGATGTACAACCATATAAAGAAATGGCTGGTGCATTAGCATTCAGTGATAGTTTCCACACACTTGAGGAAGTATATGACAGTGGTGACATATGGCTAAAACCAGCCCATTTACTTCCACTATCTAGAGATAAAAGCAAGTCACCAACCCTACTGCTGGTCACTGCTGTGCTGTGTTATACTGCTCTTTGCTGTCACTGTCACATGATTGAAATCAGAGAAGAAAAGCTGCATTTTCCTTCAGTAAAACTATTCTGTTATTCCAGCACTGATTAAAATGGGACAGAAAAGCCGTGTGGAAAATTCAGAATCTGGCCCTTACTAGATATCAACCAGTAGCCACCTCAACTGCTACAGGTGAGTGTTATCAATAGGAGTTCTGTCACTTGTAGCTAAGTCTAAAGGATCTCATTATAGTTTTCAGTGAAGTTCCTTCCAGATAATGTACTGTGAAACAAAAGAGGTCTTTGTGCTTTACTTGAGGGGAAAGAGGAATCCATAGCAGCTTCTCTTCTGAATGGAACAGGGTGGGAACAAAGCCAGCCTACCAGCTCTGCCCTCACCAATGTAAGTGGACCGACAGACTCCAAATCCCCATGTCCCAGCACAATCTTCCAAGCACTCTGCTACAACGAAATCAAGCTTCAGGGAAGTGCCACGACAGATACTTTCACACAAAGGGCTTCCAAGTATCCCCAGAGGCATGCTTGAAAGAAGTAAGGAAGGATGTCAAGAAGACAATGGGGCTCTACAAGTCTACTTAACACCATTCCTTACCATAAGATGGACGAATGAGCACACAGCAGATCTGGGGCCAAAGCAGACACAAAGCTTACCGTTGATCAGGAAGAAGAAAGCTCCCGTTTCATTGGCCACCGCTCGGGCAATCAGTGTTTTACCAGTGCCAGGAGGACCATACAGCAGGATCCCACGTGGAGGCTGAGGACAAAGGCAAGGGACTTAGGTGGTGAGTATCTGACTGCTTAAACAAAGGCAAGGGACTTAGGTGGTGAGTATCTGACTGCTTAAGCAGCTTCACAGTGAATTTGTAAGCATTTGATAATGCCAGTCTGAAACTGTGATGCAAACTCATGCAACAGCTGCCATCCCAGCATTGCTATCAACACCCTTACTACTTCACATAACACACAATAAAAACCTTGCCAGTAACTGGCAGCACTGATTCAAAGCATCACTCTGCTTTACAAGCTGCCAGTGCTTCAGTCTGTGTCCAGAACACATAAGCAAATACTTTCCAAACACTAGTATTAAAAAAAACCAAACCAAAACCCCACACCACAAATTATTTCTTCCCCTCTCCAGTATCTCCTAAAGCTCTGTCGTGGAGAGACACTTCCCAGGGTAAGCCCACTTATCCACCCACATTCGGGGACATACCTTCACCCCTATGGCCTTGAAGAGAGCAGGGTGTCGGAGGGGAAGCTCCACCATCTCTTTGATTTGAGCCAGCTGCTTCCGGCAGCCACCAATGTCATCATAGCCCACTTCATTCAGCGACTCCTCTTCATCCTACCCAGGAGGAAATACATCAAACATTTGAGTGAAAACAATACTTCAACAACCCCTCCCAGTCTACAGGAGCCAGGAATATGGCTTTTTAGACATTTCTTGCCTGTCTTGAGATTCTCTCTTTCAAGTCTTCCTGATGTCTTCTATAACTGTTTCTTAGCTTTGTCTTCCCAGACATAAAAAGAGAACTGCCTGCACGTACTCAGACTTCACTGAAGCCCACCCTCTGGAATGACAGCCTCTGCTGCCAGGCTCCCTACAGACTCTAGCACAAAACAAGCTCTGTGACTCTTTGGTGGGGCTAATCGAAGTAACAAGAGACAGTATCAGTATAAAACATACCTACTCCTTAGAGTAAATGCTATGTCTAACTATCTGGCACACTCTCTCTGCCAGTTACTGAGGTGCAGTGTTACCTTTTGACACTGACTCCAATTAGCACAGAATGTTAAGGTCCAGACAAATAGATAAGATTAGTTGTAACCAACTCTTCCTTCATAGCATCCATTCATTCAGCTGTCCAAACCTCTACTGGCCTCAGTTATTTAGGCCACACTAAAATAATAACACAGCCTGGAATCTCAGAGGCGCTCAGTTTAAGCCTCACCTACCTCAATCAGGTCACTCAGGGGCTCAACCTAACAAGCACTGAAGATCTCAAGATTGGAGATTTCTGCCCTCTCTGGGCTCTGCTTCCAGGATTGGGAGAAACATTTTTCCTAGTATCTACTGGTAATTTCCCTTGATCCAGTTCATGCCAGTGCCTCCAGTCCTGTCCCTGGGCACAGCTCTCAGAAGACCCTGGTCATCTACCCCTTCCCATCAGGTCTGTCCCTCTGCCTTCCCTTCTCCAGGATGCATCATCCCCTGATCCCAGTTCCTCCTCATTCATTCCGGACCTCCAGCTCCTAGTAATTTTTGTGGTCTTGGCTGAACTTACTCATATCTATCTCTGCTGTGGCCTGAAGAGGCCAAATTGGATTCATGGATTGCCCAGGTGCAGTCTCACAAGGGTCACAGAGGTGAGTTCTTCAGAAGGCAGCTAACAACAAACCAGCACTCACTCTATTTGCAGGGAGAAAAAGGTACTTATTCTATGAAGTATGCACCCACCTTAGCTCATTTCCCTGAGATCCCCTACTCTGTAACAGTCAGGTAGCCAAGACCTGTCAGACAAGCCCTGCAGGCAGCCACAAGGTTGCAACACTCAGGGCTAGACACCTTAATGGACTGGGGAATTCTTATTTTTTTTAACGTCAACCATTTGGGGATTTCAAATTTCTCTCAGAAAAAGTGCCTGTTACTTTCTTTTTACACGGCATGAAATCTAGCAGCATTGGAAGCTCCCTCTGCTATGAATCAAGGGAACACTGGAATTAGAAGATGCATCCAAGCACAGTGTGAGATACCTGCAGGCAGATGCAAAGCAGCTGCTGCCAAAGCATGGCATCTCATCAGCAGATCTACCCCCTGCTGCTTTCAGCATATGAGGAAGACACTGGAAGTACCTTTCTCTTACTACCTCTAGCAGAAGCTCACCCCCTGAAACTGGAGTTTCTAACCATTACAGTCAGTAGACAAAATGTCAAAACAGGAACTGCAAACACTGCTGCACTCCAGCACTGTCCCAGAAACAGACTCTGGACAGAGGAGAACCACTCGGCAGGGTCCTACTCACCTCTCGTTTGATGGGCTCTCCCTCACAATGGATCACTGTGTCCGGAGCCACTATGCAGTACGGGCTTGGATCTGTCTCCACCACTTTGAACTCCACTGCACGCATCCCTCCACGCACCAAGAAGATGTCACCTGCAAAACCCCACACATCAGTCAGCGGCCTGTTGCAACCCACACCTGCAAAATGTCAACCCCTGCACAACCAGCAGCCCCAGAGTTCAAGGAAGTGGGTCACACCAGCAGACACCGTGGCATTTATAACACTGCTTTGCATGTTAAACTCAGGAGCTGCATCCACTGAGACAGCCTGAGCACTGTTTCAATTCTCCAATTTCATCCAGTAAAAACCAGCAAATAGAAAAGAACACCCTGCCCAAATACAAAACACAAAGGCAAGAAATCACATTTTTTTCCCATTCCGTTTCAATTTAACATTTCTAGAACATGCAAAAAGCCTTAACATAATAAAAATTTATTTTGAATTCATTATAACTAGTTGCTACTAGTTGTAACTGTTCGTCTCCAGAAGCAGAGTAATATATAAAACTGCACTACAACTCCTGGCTGCACTGGGCTACAGACCTGGATAACTTCAACTTGTGTCTATATAGTGTACTTTCATCTACGTTACAGCAGAAGTGCTATGAACACAATCCCAAAAGTACATTTGGTTTTCTACTCAGCCTCCCAGTTATTCCTTAAATTACTCTAACAAAGTGAATTTAGTCAGGGTGCCAGCTGATATACTTGTATTGGTTTCAGCTGGGATAGAGTTCATTTTCTCCCTAGTAGCTGTTTCAGTGCTGTGATTTGGATTCAGGATGAGAATCATGTTGATAACACGCTGATGGTTTCAGTTGTTGCTCAGCAGTGCTTACCCTTACTCAAGCACTGTTTGGTTTCCCATGGTCTGCCCGTGAGCAGGTGCACGAGAAGCCAGGAGGGAGCATGGCCAGGAGAGCTGACCCAAACTGGCCAAAGGATTATCCATGCCACAGAACACCATGTCTAGTGTATAAACTAGGGGGATTTCACTGTGAGACATCACACACTGATGAGGGACAGGCTGGGCATTTGTCAGCAGGTGGTGAGCAACTGTCCCAGGTGTCTCTTTGGGTTCCATCCACCCTCTTTTCCATTACTGCTACTATTATATTTTAATTTGTTTCAATTTCTAAAATGTTCTTATCTCAACTCAACGAGTTGAGTTTTTACAGATCTGCTCCCCATCCCACAGCTGGGTGGGGAATGAGTGGCTGTGTGATATTTAGTCACATGCTGGGGTCAAAGGACAACAGTCCTTTCTGGCACCCAGCATGGGGACAAAGGGTTGGCATAATAACAGATCTGAGCAGAGCATGTTAAACCAATTCTGTTATAAGCATCCAGTATATAACAGTAGCTGGTGACTATGTTTATTCGTGCTTGTTCTCAGGGCACGTTTTTTAACGCCTCACTCGGTGTAGGTGTCCCCTGTGGTGAGGTTTATTGTCTTGATGCCTGGGCTAAGGTTATCTTTGTGTTTCTCCTTGCAGCAGGGGTTATGGATGCGATGGAATCACTGGTCCCGAGACAAATCTGATGAGTGAACTGAGCACTGCCATCCACTCTGTACTTCGGGAGCCACCCACCAGGAACTACTGGTAACTGCACCTTTCCTACATCTCCCTCCCAAGGTCTTCCTTCACCAAGCTGGTTACAGTAGCATTTGAGCATTTAAAAGATTTTTAATATCCTTTCAGTACACCTGAAGCCAGCCTGGTTCTTATCACAGAATATCCTGAGTTGAAAGGGAACCAAGGGGATCACTGAGTCCAACTCCTGGTCCTGCACAGGACAGCTACAAGGATCCCACCACATGCCTGAGGGTGTTGTCCAAATACTTCTGGAATTCTGGCAAGCTTGGTGCTGTGAAACAGCATGTTGCTGAATGTGGTTCAGGTCTTGTTTAAGGTTATGTGATGGGATATGTCTAGAGGACCAACAGTTATGAGTGGCAAAGTGTGTGGAATAGTATGGGAAAGTGTCCAGGCTGTCCAGTGACTACCTACAACATTTTGGAGTTTCACTCCTGAACAAGTGTAGAATACTGAAAAACTAGTAAATATGGGGAAAAAGGTCATGCTGTCAGATCCAGAGACACAAATCACTGCAATGTGCTGGCACCTGGCCCAGCACACCGGAAGCCTATTCCACGTTATTCCGTAACCTAAGAGGAAGAAACGGTCTTTGGCTCTGATGACAAAACTTCAGACACTGAGGCTACTCCAATGCCAGGGAGAGGCAAAGCATGGCACTGAGATGGTGTATTGCGTTCCTGTCGCACATCAGCCTCTGGAAAACCAAATGATGCAATGGACTGTTCATGACTACACTGAGAGCAAAGTGTGGTGGGACCAGCAAACTTTGGGACACACATTTAGCAAAAGCCACCTGGTGACTGCCCCTCCCCAGCCAACATTTTACATACTGTAGAAGTAGACAAAGTTTCTGTAATGCACGTAATATGCTGGGATAAACAGTCTGGGTCACTGCTGCCTCAGGCAAAGGCAAACCCACCCATGGTTCTGCTTTTCCTCAAGGACCTGGGTGCACTTCATGGGTGATGTGGGAGGATGGAGAAGTCCAGTGTATGGCTCAAGGTGATTCGATTTTAGGTGAGAGTAGGAAGTTAATTAAATTGTATTATGTTAATTGTTATATAATGCTGCATATGATCACTTCTATGGCAGGTATATGCACGTCACCACATTCAGCACCGCATAGCACCCAACTCTACCACTCCAGATGTGGGGAGCTGAACCTGACTCCCCTTCAATTACCACATTAATGAAGGATGGACTCTGATGAGACTGGATAAGCACAATGTACACCCAACCAGTTGATTAATATGCAGACAACTCACCAATTACATCACGTGCTAGCAACTTAGTTTAACGAGATTTTCTCCCAAGTTCCACCTAAGCCTTTTTGATGCTCTCCCATCTCATGTAGCTAAAAAATGCAGGACTACCAAATTGCTCTGCCAGCCAGCAGCAGCAATCACTCCTTCTGAAGATTAGGGAAAACTTAAATCAACGCTAGCAAAATATCTTTCTACTGGTCTCTAAATGCTGGTCTAATGCTTTACAGAGATCTGTGCAAGCTTATAGAAATTCTCTGTATTCAGTCTCAGGACTAGATCACACTTGCTGCCATGAGGACTTCAATGACAGGCATTACCTTTCCTGATAGGTCTGTAAGCTTCCAGGAAGTAGGGCTTGAGATAGACCTCAAACAGATTCCCTGTGATCCCTTCTACCGTGTCATCAATTGGCAGCACGTGGATACGTTTGCCATATTTCACATCTGGGCAAGGCTGGATGCTGCAACAGAAGAAAACCCCAGTTAGCCACATCATGCTGGACTTGCACCTCAGTGTTACACCTGGAAAAGAAAAGATATGCCCCTTCCCACAAAAGAACATCCAAAGACCATCAAAAGCCCTGGCAAGACTTCTTACTGACACAAGAATATTTCAGTGCTGACAAGGCAAAAATCATACCCAGAGCTGGTCTTCACAACACACACTTGCCTTCACTGCTTTCAGCCCTGTCCAAGACCACTGGAGAGTTTCATAGTTTCCTCCTACCCTTCTGCTCTTCTGCAGACCCCCTCACCACATTCACACATCTCTAATGCAGCCTAAAGGCCTGTGAGAGTCATGAGGTAGCTTTTATTTCAACAAGCTACTGCAGAACCAGCTGCAAGGAAAAGTGAGCTGGGGAAAACTCTTTGTTCCTTCCTCTCTCCCACTACAGTCCCCAGAGTCCCTACTGCTGACAAACCTGATTCCAAGCAAAGGCTCTCGCAGTACCAACCAGGGGTAAACACCTTGGCAGCCAAGTGTCTGTCAGTCCCACTTTGTAGGGGCTGATAATCAAGTTAAAGACTGAGGGTCCCTTCCCCCTTTTTAAACACAGTTATTATTTTGCAGTGTAGCACAACAGCCTACTGTAGCGACAGCTCAAAGTATCCAGCCATGGCAGAAACTGGCCTCGCCAGCTAAGAAAAGCCTGCATGGAACTGCAGCTGAGCAGGCAGCTTTTTGTATGTGACTTTTGTTAGAGACTCCTAACAGATTCTTTTACCACATGCTTTACAGAGAGGACATAGCAAAAGGGTAAAGGAAAAGACACACTGTCCCAGAAGGAAAACATCTGACAGACCACAATCAGCAAATGATTAGCACATGAATCTGGACTTTGGCAGAAACCAGGACACAGTAACACTATAAGCACTTAAAGATTGGCAAGGAAAACTTTGAGGGCAAGTGGTGTGAAAATTCCCTGACCTCACAGTGAGTCAAGACAACTGGAAACACATTTGGGAGGCTGAGAACCACTACAGACATAGTGCTAACAAAGAGGAGAGCATGGGCTGTCATGCTAGAAGAGACTCCAACAGGAATCTCACATTAAGTTAAAGTAAGAATTCACCTCTATTTTAAATCCAAAGACACAAAGCACCATTCTGAACCAACTATAGTGGTGTTTAAAACTTGCATTTTTAATGGTAGAGGGATGGGTGGAACAGCCTCTTTTCTTCTAATCTACCAAGTTTGTATGAAACACATTTTGCATTCAAAAATTATTATAGATACCACTTCAGAAAGTCTGGTGTCAGAACCCAAGCTCTTATTTTCTCAGAACGTGTGGGATGTTCCGTATCAGGACAATGCTCAGGAGGAGGAGCTGATAGCCCTGTCATATTTAAACCTGTAAACTACCATTTTTATGTTCAGGAAATGCTCACATGCTACCCTTCTACCCATTCCCATCACAGAATAGGACTTGTCTCCTCTAAGCAAAGATCCATACTTCAAAGTTTTCCTACTGCTTTTAAGGTCCCTTCCAACCCAAACAATTCTATGATTCTACTTCCTGC
This sequence comes from Aphelocoma coerulescens, assembly GCF_041296385.1. NCBI lineage: Eukaryota > Metazoa > Chordata > Aves > Passeriformes > Corvidae > Aphelocoma > Aphelocoma coerulescens. The sequence continues at coordinate 9,738,118 of NW_027184085.1, forward strand.
AAGTGCTGCACAACAAAATTTCTGCAACATTTTTTCAGCATTCCTAAATTTAAAATTATTTTTACAACAAAAATTGGAATATAAATATCCTTGAGGGATTTTTAATCTTGATATTTGGCTGTTCCATTTTTTTCTGGCACTCATTTCTAACAGGTTTTAACTTGTTTTTGCAATAGGGCAGCTCAGATACTATGAGATAATGTGTGATGTTGCTACTGTCTTCCACTGGTAACACTGTGTCCTCACCTGATCACATCACCCAGGCGCACTCTCAGGTTGTTGCGAACAACCCTATTCATGCGAATCTTCTCATCTGAGCAGGTATCATCTGACAGAACAATGCAGACTGCTTCTCTCCTCTTCTTTCCTTTGAGCAGGACAGTGTCTCCTCTGAACAGCTGCAGTTCATCCATCTTTGCCTGCAAACAGCAAAATGTTAGAACAAGCTTTTGAAAAAATAGGAATTCGAGCATTTGAAGGAGAGTTATTTGACTTTGGAAATTACATCTTGGAAGTGATATACTAAATCCAGAGGACAGAGACTCTCACTACAGTGGTATAGAGCTAATCCTGAAACTGGAGGAAGGGCACAAGCTCAACTGAATCCTACAAACTGAGACTCGAAGAAACATTTTATCATGGAGGAGTGTCAGAAAACAAGACAACCCTCCCTCCGTGGTAACAGCTGTAGCTCCTGACGCAAACACTTGTACTCATGTTGCAAAGTTACATTTCAAGTTAACAGACAGCAACAGCTTGCAGATTAAACGCTTTGCCTCTACAGATGACGCACCTGGGACAGTGACACAACACTGTTGTCTTCATTGATGGCTTCATCAACAATTAACCGATTGGGCCTGTTCTTCTGCTTCAGAATAGCAGTCGACAAGTCATCGGCTTTAGAGCTGGGAGAGAAAACACAGCTTAAGAGTCTGAGTGATACTGGCCCTGTCCAGCCGCCCCGTTTCATCTCCACTTCCTACAAATCTCTTTGTTGTCTCATCTTTCATAAACTATACTTTTTTGTAGAACAAAGGAGAACATTACTTCCCAGAGACCAGTAGCAGGAGTTCAAGAGACAACGTTTTCTGTCAGAAAAAAAAACTATGAGCTTCCACTGAATACAGCTATGAAGCTATCTATGAAAAGAAGTGGTCAGTGAGATGTTGCTGACTGTAAGATGTTTTGCCTCAATGAATTAGTCAGACTCATCTGAAATCACATGTAACTGCTGCCAACATAACAGAAGTTCAAGTCTATTTGGTGTCAAATCCCAGATAAATAGGGGAATTAAAGGACAATGCTGCAGTAACCCTGACAGGAAGAGTTGTAAGAGTTTAGCCTGTCGAGGCCTGTTTGTTAAACCAAGCAAGACATAGAAATATTCAAGCGGTCATAGAAAATGATTTTGTGTTGGGATTTTTTTAGCACTATTCCATAATACCTTCACAGGAGTCACAGCAGCTCTGGCCAACAAAGCCACAAGAAATACAAGAAATCATTCATTTGCCTTGACAAAATGGAGCAAGAAAAATGTCAGGGCAATGGAAGAAGGGCAGATTAACTGTTCTCCTTCAAAATCTAATACAGCAAATAATTCACTCTATGTTATAAAAGGAATTTGAACCAACTTATTCTTGAGGAGCTCTTGGAAGCTGTACATTAGCCACACACAACAGGGGTGGAGTACTGTAGCTTCCCACACTGGGCACCTGACTACTTTCTCCAAGTATGTGGTTGTGCCAGTGTCCAAGGTAAGAAAAGAAAACTTTGCACAGTCTGACTTGATTCTGAAAGAAAATAAAGAAAAATAAAGTCTTCCTTTGTCCTAAGCAAGCACTGGCAAATAGTAGGGAGCTTTGCTGACAATGCTGGCAGTCATAACTTTGGCTCCATCTCACCCTTTTAGAGACAGAATGACCAGAAGAAACCAAACCTTGAGTGGAAATGGCAGCACTTGGCATGTTCACTGCATTTTTAAGAGTCCATCAGAGAGTGGTGACATACCTATGGTGTGATGTTACCCAGGTCCCTCCTGCCCTCAAGACAGAGGCTTTTCCAAGTCAGGCTATGTAGTGTTGGCTCCTTTCTCTGACATGTAAATGGGGAAACAATACCAAACAAGCCTGTGAGGGCAGCCAGCTTGCTTCCAAAAGTTTCTCAAGCTTCCCTTAAACCGTGGTAGCGCGGAAAACATGTTGCAAAGACAGGCAACATTATTTTAAGTGAACAAAACAAGCTGTAAAACAGGTTCTTTCCTGGACTGCCAGCACTATGAAACTTACCTTTTTTTCCTCTCTTTATTAAAGAGTGCAAGAGGTAAGACACTGCAGACCTATTCTCTGAGCAAAAAGGGACCCAATAAAGGCTGATGGATACATCCTGGAAAGGGCTTGTAAATGCCGTATTCAATCTAAAAATGTGGTCTTGTTGCAAATCCTAAAAAGTCTGTGATTTCCACAAAAACTGAGAGAGCAGTAAGAAAACTGAACATACATTATCAGGGCAGATTACAGTTAAACAGTACATAAAACCAATAACCTACTTCTAAGGACTTTGCCTCCTCCCACTGGAAACTAATCCAGCAAGTAGATTTCAAGATTTCAGCTAAGAGACACCAGAGAGACACAACACTCGTATTTGGGTTATTCAGAATGTGACTGTAACTCATCCCTCTGCACGAAGGCCTTTTCATAAGAAACCACTGCCAGACTTTGGCTACATGAACTGTTACTGAAACTAAGTGTTTGTCCCTTGGGATGCAAGGACTGCTATCCAGCCTGAAAACCAGCCTGGGACACAAAATGAGAAATAAATGATAAAGGAACTGGGTAACAAGTTTCAATCAACACTGCCTACAATGCAAAAGCTGTAAAAAACTGGAGAGAAAGTTCAGATAACTCCTGACATACAGCAGTGCTGAAGAACACAGCAAGAATCCACTTGGTTCTGCTGAAGTAAGAGAAAAAAGTTTTAGTATGGAAGAACTGAACCTACAGTTCCCTAAGAACTGAAGGCTGGATCAATACCAGATACACTTAGAAGGATCGAAAAGCTCAGAGGCATTAAAAAGGGAATAAAAGTATCCAAGAAAGAGCATCCAAGGAGCTAAACACGCAGGGTCAGCTTCAGTGTTCTGACCTGACAGCTCTGCAGAGGAAAAAACAAAGGTGCTACAAAATTACATGTCAGCTATTCACGGAAATGAAGAGCTGTCCTCCTGCAGACAAGGGCAAGGCTTTGGACAGACAAGCACTACCCATCTTTCAGCAGCAATTGATGATACTGTTACCATCATCATTTGCCCTCATTGCATCTCTCCAGGGGCTGCTCGCACTGCAGCTGAAATAACAGGGAAGAAGAGATCTGTGCACCTCAACCCTGCTCAGACAAACCCCAACATCTGTGGGAAGGAGAGCAGGAACAGAAAATACCAAAGAGGAAAGCCTAAGGCATGGGTTGGGACTCTGTCCTGCTAGCTTTCCGACTCCTGCTGGGAAACTTCAGGAAAGGACAGGGACAGAAAGCTAACCCAGGTAATTTTAAAGCTCCTCAATGAGCTTCTGGCCAGAGAGCAAGGTGTAAACCCTCCAAATCACCTCCCTGACCCACTCCTTTTGTCAGCTCCCTCACATACCTTCCCTCTCGCCCCTTTCTTTCCCTGACCTATAAAAGAGACAAACTGAACACAAAACGTAGCTTCAGAGCTGTTTCGGAATTAAAAGGAAATTCAAGGTCTGCATTAAGCTGCCCCTAGACAGAAGCCAGAAGTGAGGAGACAATCACCAGTACAGCAAATGGCCAAGCCAGCATATAAAGTGCAAGACATCTATAAAACTGAAGCAAATATGTACTAGCCCTAAAGGCCAACCATAACAGGTTGCCTCAGCCTCCTTTTCTCTCTCATTAAAGCAGTTCAACAGCTCCATTTCACACATGGGACAACGAGGGGACTTTCTACAACTTTCAGAATCACAGAATATCCTGAGCTAGAAAGGACCCATCAGGATTATCAAGTCCAGCTCCTGGCCTGGCATAAGGCAGCCCCAAGAATCACAACCTGTGTCTGAGACCATTGTCCCAATGCTTCCTGAACTCTGTCAGGCTTGGTGATGTGACCACTTCCCTGGGGAGCCTGCTTCAGTGACTGACCACCTTCAGAATTTTTTCCTGATATTCAACCTAAACCTCCCCGACACAGCTTCATGGACTTAATTACACCACTCCGTGGTTCCTCTCTGTGTCAGAGCTCCCCTTGTTCAGCAAGTGATAATGGCCAGAGGCATCACAGGGGAGGGTATGAACAGCCAGAGCAGAAAGTAATTACCAACTAATGATCCTTCTGAAAATGACAAGCATACTCCAAAGCTCCACTTAAAGTAAGGAAACAAGCTGTTCCTTCAAGTCTGTGCAAAAAATAAACAAAAAGTCACTTCCCAGAATTATTCCAGCTGCAGTAACGAAAGTGAAATCAGCCATGTCTTCCGCACACTGGTGCAGCTTTTTACCACCACCCTTGTGAAACCACTTCCCAGATAAAACCCATGAGCAATTTCTTACCAATCTGAACATCTGACTTACAGACTGGACTGCTTTTACCAGGTAGGTATTAAAGAAAAAAAAAAAAATCAGAAAATGTTTTTATCCCTAGGTGAAGTGTCTGAGGTATGTGGTGACTGCAGCCACTTACTAAAACAGGACAACTATAGGGGGGAGTTTAGACCCATTGTGGAGAAGCCAAGTTTTCAACACTGTTTCAGACAGGCTGGGAGAGGAAAACAGGAATCCCTTTAGAAACCACACTCCCTTAGCTTTTGGAATGTTTCTTGCCATGCTGAGGCTCGGTTCAGCAAGATGGCTGCCAGCAGCTGTGACAAAAAATGGCATCTAAAAAGTAACCGTGTTCCAGCTGCAAACTAACTTTTGCTGTTTCCTACGTGGGTGAGAAGAACTTTGCTAAAGTAGAAATCCCTTTTTAAAAACACTGTTAACTCGCACAGCTGCACAACTGGGGTCTGGGAATGTCACCTCCACTGCAGACACGGAATTCCTGGCACATCTCCCTGGAACTGACCCGGCTGGGACAAGCAGGTTTAGATTCCACGAGTCGCAAAAGAAGAGGAAAACATACTCAAATAACATCAAAAGGCACCAAAGGGACCAAAAGTGCCTCTAGCGAGGTCAAAAAGTCACTTCGAGTATTCTTGGACTGGGAACATTTATCTTTGGATTCTATTTTGCTCCGCTCAAAATGCACGTGGGCTGCGTGCAGACACTGTTACTCATTTCCGAGGAGCACGGAAGATGATCCTCAGCCTGTAACTGAGTAGAGGCAAGAAGAGTGAGGCAAGACACCCGAGACGGAAACACCGCCGATCGCCTCGGCCATGCCCGGCACAACATGTCTGCCTCGGCTAGCGCCAAGTCACTCGCCAGCCCCGGCCTGAGGACCGCTGCGAGCAGGAGGAGCCCGGGACGGGTCTAGAAAACAAAGCCCTCCGCAGTTCAGGACCAGGCGGGCGGGCGGCCCTAGGCCCGGCGCTGGCACGGCGGGAGGCCCGGCCCGGCCCGGCCTCACCCCCCCGCCATGACTCGACACTTCCCGGCGAGGCCCGGCCGTGGCGGGGCCTCAGGCGGGAAGCGGCTCATCCCCGTCCCGGCGCCTCCTTCTCCCGCCTGGGGCCCGCGGGCCGCCCCGGGTGAGGCGGGCGGGCCGGACCGGGCCCAGGCCGCGGCGGGGCCTAGGCCGCGGGGAGGCGGCGGGGCCCGCACTTACTCAGATCCCGAGGCCATGGCGCTGCGGGGAGGGGGGCGAGGGGCGGCGGACGGCGGCTCCTCGGGGCGGGCGGGGGGTCCGGAGGGTCGCGGGGGTCGCGGGCGGCGGGCGGAGGGTTCGGGGCGTCCGCGCTGGCTGAGCCTCAGCGCCGACTCATCGGCGAGCAGAGCCCCGCCCACGCCGCCTCGCCTGCCTAGCAACAGCGTGCGCCGGCCAATCAGAAATTCCGCCCGGCGGCCGCCTCGGCCAATGGGTGGCGGCGAAATAAAAAGACGGGAGGCTCAGCCCGAGCCCCGCCGCTCGGTGTGCTCTGGCCAATCGCCACCAGCCAAGCGCCCCTCCCTTCAGCCAATCGCAACGCGGCTCTGCGGCCGAGCGACAGCTCCGCCTCGGCCAATGGCGAAGAGCCACCGACGGGACCATGCGGACAGGAAGTCCCGCCCCCACAGCCACCGCTGATTGGGCAACGCCCGGGGGCAGGGCCAATCAGACGGGGCGGGGCGCGCAGGCGCGGCTGTTCCCGCCACTCAGGCCGGGCGGGCTCCTGCTCGTGGTCAGGGAATGGCCCGGGCTGGAGGCCCCTCACAGAGCATCCGGCCCCACCCCTGCCCCACACCGGGCTGCTCAAGGCCCCTTCCAGCCTGGCCTCCAACACTCCCAGGGATGGGGCAGCCACAGCTTCTCTGGGCAGCCTGTGCAGGGCCTCATCACCCTCACAGGGAAGCATTTCTTCCTGATATCTCATCTAACCCTGCCCTCTGTTGGTTTACAACAGTCACTTTATGTCATTGTTAAAACTCGCTCTCCTGCTCTCCACTCCCTTGAAGGCATGGACAGTATCCTTGTGGCCTTCTCCAGGCTGAACAACCCCAATTCTCTCAGCCTTTTCTCATAGGAGAGATTCTGTACTGGCTCCAGCAGGTCCCTGTCCCTGCTGTGCTGGGACCCCAGAGCTGGATGCTGTGCTCCAGGTGGGTCTCAGCAGAGCGGAGCAGAGGGGCAGAATCCCCTCCCTCCCCTGCTGCCCACGGGGCTCTGGATGCAGCCCAGGATATGCCCGTGTTTTCCTAAAGGAAATGCAGGACAAAGCCCATGCAAAGCCCCGCTCTGTCCCTCCAGCATTCACAGGAGGCTGCAGCAGGTCCTACCTTGCACTCCTCCCGAGCTCTGTTGTGCCCTCCTTCCTCTCCCCCCACTCTTTCTTTGCCTTGCAGCCCTCAAACACCCCTTCCCACTTGTGGGAAGCAAGGCTTGCCAAAGGCTCAGGTCATGTGGTCAGGGGACCTTCTTCATCCAAAAATAGCTCCACCAGACACCAGGGACACGTGCTCCTTCAGTTCCCTGCTCACTGTCACCGAGGGGCCTGGAGCTACGGCATTGGCACAGACCCTCAGGGACAGAGGGGACACACAGGCACGGGTCTGGACCCTGCTGTCGTCTCTGGCTAGTGCAGCATCGTGAAATTCAGGCTTCACAGCTGCATGCTTCAAACAAAACCACTTCTCTGGGCTCCAAACCACAGTAACTGAGCAAAAAAAAACAGTACACAAAGCACAGGTAGGACAGACCACCAGCTCCCTGGAGCCCGAGTTGCAGAGCCAGCCCTGCCGTGCAGCGGCCACAAAGGATGGATGGATGAGGGTATCTCTGCCCTTGATCTCTCACACATCCAGGGCACAGCCATGTAGTAGCTCCAGGCAGAGTCAAGGCCATGACTGCAATATTTTGCTCTGGAAAAAGGGCATGGAAAAAACCCAAAGCTGAGTTTTCTATTAGAAAAGAAGATCTATTCTCTTTCAGTCCTTTGGGAATCCAGCTTCATCATAGAGTAATTCTAAGTCTTGAAGGAGTCCTTAAAGGCCTTGTGCCAGCCAAGTGCAGGGAGACCTCAGCAGGTACGGGGGGCATGACCAGGTTAGCTTGAGGTGTCCTGGGCTGCTGTTCCGAGGTAATCCTGGATGCTTCTGGCAAGAGGTTCACTGTGAGGGAACATAGCCTGCTCCAGACATGAAACCAGATACAAAGGGAGGGGCCTGAAAGAGAAGGGAACATGGCAGCAGTGAGGACTGCAGCATTCCTTTGCCATGCCTTAAGACATTTGTTCTGCAGATCCCTCTGCTCTACCTGCAGCCTCTGCCCTCCCCATCTGGCTCCATGTCAGCTCTTCTGTGCCCCAGGGAGGCCCAGCAGAGCTACAGCCTGTGGCCCTTCAGAGCAGTCATCAGGGGAAGCTCCTCAGACACCTAAACTGGCCTCACAGCCTGACAGACAGTTTGCACTGCTGGACGTGAGATCCCACCCATCCCTCTACACACCTTCCCTGCCCTTGCTGCTGCCCATCCTCTTCAGGGGAGCTCTGGGACAACTTCTGCCACTGAGCAGCTGCCTCCTGCTTTCGGTTCAGCTTCCACAAGGCCTGCACCAGGTAGGAGGTAGCAGCTGGGTCACCTGCAAGCCAGGAAGAAGGATCAGCGTTTAGCAGGGGAAGAGCAGGTCCTCAGCATGGCTGTGGGTTGCAGGATATTACAAAAGAAGCTTAGAAGCCAGACATGGGCAATGAGTGTGAAGAGAGGTGGTATAATGGGGAGGAGGCTGCCCTGGCTGTGTCACAGGCTCTAATTAACCCCGGGGCTAGCAGCCAAGGCAGATGGTATCAGCCCTGCAGCACAGCCTGCCACACCTCTCCTTGGACACAGACTGGGGGTTTCCTTGCAGGCACGTCTGCACCCTCAAAGGGAGGCAGCCATGGTCAGGACTGGGACCAGCAGGTCTGGCAGATCCTGCTGAAGCTCACACCTTTGCAGCATGTCAGCACAGGCAGAGCACTGAACAGGAGAGAGCAGCCCTGTGAGCAGCACTAGCCATGCCTTGGCTGAGCTCAAGACATGAATGCTCCCCTCGAAGGCCTCTGTACTGCTAGGCATGGACATGCTGCTTCCTGAGATGAAGCACAACTCCAGCTCCTCTGTTCTGGAAAAGCAGACCTGTGTGGGACAGAGTTGGCTGTACCAGGCTGGGGTTGAGGAAGGAAATTTCCAAGCTGTCTGACAGCACAGGTTGTTGTCAGGGTTCTGATAGACTCCTCTGACAATAGTTTTGGTCTGTTTCTCCAGGGCACTGAGCCAACCAGGCCTCACAGAAGCATCTGTAGTATGCAACCTTGCTAGTGGCCCTACTGTTGTCTGTGACACCTGAATAAATGTGGTCTAAAGTGTAAGAACTTCCTGCTGAAGACAGCAAAGCAGCCCAGGACAAACTTGGGGAAATCCCCTGTGTTCCTCATCAAAATGAGCCCCTTACCTGGTGAGACCTGCAAACCGTGCTGGAAATCCAACAGGGCTTCTTTGTGCTTCCCCAGCTCCAAGAACTGTGTTCCTCGCCCGATGAGAGAGAGCAACCTGATCTTCTGGAGCACCTCCACTTCAGCTGGGAGATTCTCTGTCACAGGAAGACACACACACCTGAAGATAGCATCCTACTTGTCCCAGCAGGCTGAGCCAGATTAGCAGTCAGGATAGGCCAAACATTTACTTGGGCTGCTCATCTTCCAGCTCTGCAGACAGATGGCAAAGCTCAGCCTCTCTGCCAGGTAGGAAGAGGTTGGGAGGCAGCAGAGGGGGAGAGTGAAGAATGTCAAGAGCCCAGAATGGTACATGGCTGTGGTGAACAGTGACCTCAGCAGCAGCCTGGCCTTTGGCTGCCCCTCTGCACATATCTTTTCCCCAAAAACTGGATTGGAGAAACTTTCCAGTTCACAGCCCATTTAACTGCTACCAAGACAATGAAGAAGGAGGCAGAGTCAAGGCCAAGCTCTGCTCCCAACAATGCAGCCAGTGTCTTCAGAGAATTCAGCACGGCCCAGAGCTTTGCACCCTGGGACAACTGCCTCTTGCCAGAGTGATGCTGGGCCCACCACGTTGCTCCTGTATCTGCTGCTGCCAAGCACACAGACCCTGACCCAGCCTCGGCCCCACACAGGTCCCACCTGTGCAGTGTCCTACCTGTTGGTTTGACACCAGACCCATGAAGCTGGAGACGCAGGAGGTCATTGAGGCACCTGTGGGTGGGAGGAAAGAGGAGCTTTGGAGCTGCTCCTGGGCTGTCAGGAGTGTCAAGTTGTCAGGGCAGTCCCAGTGCCGTGCCCTGCCCTGGCCCCGCCACCCATTGCTGCCTGCTGGGGAGGGCCCTTCTCCCAGCAAGGCTTCATCACCTGCTGAACTGTGTTACAGCCTCCTTGCTCTCGCCTAGCTTGGCCCATGCCCAGCCCTGGTGCAAGCATCCAGCTGCTCTCCAGGCAAGGCAGCACAGACTCTCCTTCTTCTGGGACAGGAGTTCACCCGCCGGTTCTGCCCCTGGCGATGAGCACTCCGGCTGCTCCAGCCTCGCCTCCACTCGTAACACCCGTGGAATGAGGTCAGTCGTCCGGCTGATGACCTCCTCACACACGGTTATGGCATCCTGGTGCCTCCCAGCTTGCCCCAAGGCAGATGCTGCTTCCAGAAACACCTCTGGGATCCTGGGCACAGCTGAGCTACCATCCAGGGGCACCTGGGGAGCAAAAGTGATGTCAGTGCTGCAGAACTACAGAGTTCTCAGCCAAGCAGAATGACTCCATGCACACTGGGAACCTGGAGCTGCTGCCCAGCAAAGCTCAAGACCACTCCCACAGTAACTGGAGCCTGGTGGAGCAGGCAGAAGGTGTGAAGCGCTCATAACTCAGCAGAGTCAAGGCAACAAATTCCTACTCTGGAAGTGAAGGACATCCAAAATCAGGGTGACAGATACATCCCACAGGGAAGGGGAAGCTGTCTCTCCCAACAGCAGTGGTGAGTGCTCTCTGGTGTGAATCCAAAGGCAGACGTGCCACAGTTCAGGGGTGCCAGCCCCCAACTCATTTCCTTCACATCTCAAACTAGACACTGAAGTCTGGAGTCCAGGGCTGATGCCTGGACCTAGCCCTTGGGATTGGGTTTGGATCCCTCCAACCCTCATCCTCCAAGTCACCAAGGGAGCTCCTCACCAGGACACCTACCTGCTGCTGCAGCCCCCCCTGAAGGAGAGACAGAAAATCCAGGTAATGTTCCACTGCATCAGCCACCCTGCAACAGGAACAGGACATGTGGTGGAAGGAGCAGAAGTGCCATCAGCCAGGTGAAACCTGGACTGCCAGCCCGCAGTCTCTCCCCCTGCACCACACTCGCCCTGTTCACAATATCCATGCTCTGAGCAGACCTATGACAGCAGTACTGAACTGGACCATTTCCAGGAGAACAAGGAAAACTGCAGAGCCCAAACAAGCGGCATGTTGCAAGCAGAGCAGAGGCACTGTTACCTCCCATCCTGGAGACACCGCTGTGCCAGCAGGTACTTCACTTCAGAGGGGTGGTGATGGCGAAGGAGAGAAGCGAGTACTGGTGTGTGGACAAGCAGCTCTGTTTGCATTAGGAAATAGGGACTAGAGGAAGCAGCTGCTGGAGGGTTTTTTCCCAGAGCCTGTGAAACAGGAACAGAAAATATGATCAATACCACACTGGTCAAGTCTCGGGCAGCTGCAATCATTTGTCACTTCTGATATCTGGAGATGCACCCGGGCAAGCAGAAGTGCTGCACTTCACAAGCACAGCTACATTGTTCTCACAGCCGCTTCCAGGAAGAGCCATCAGGATCACACGGGGGCAGGCAGACTTCTGATCTCCATGTGGCACCAGGAGATCTGCAAGGTCACCCAGATCACCTCACATTTTTAGTTCAAGGTGCTTTGAGCTGCCTGGAACACCACGTCCCATTGCAGCACAGACCTAGTTAGACCATTTGTAAGGAGAGCGTTCCCTCTCCATAGCTATGTATGTATCTGACAGTTTGCAAACAGCTGAAGAGATAATTCAGGGTCTACTGCTCTGACCTGCTCTCCCAGGCAGGTTCACACAGCTAATGCACACTGCCTCACTGCAGCCAAAATCTGCCCTTAAAGGCCTCTTTACTACTGCATATTTTATTAGGAGATTGATACTTTCTGACCTGAGAGTATAACCTCTCCTCCCAAGCCACCAAGAACATGAACTAGGACTCAAGGTCTTGCCACATCCCAATGTGGTGCTGAGCAGGAATTTCAGATCTTGCTGGGCTCCTTCCTGCCCACTTGCTGAAGGCAGCACCATGCTATTTTGGGGGCCCCTTCCAGGGTGAAACAGCCCCCCAGAAGGAAGAAGCCTGCTTGAAGTTCTGTGCAGGCTCTGCTGGGCAAAACTCATCCCAGAAGTACAGGAACCAGACAAACCTCGTAGAGTAGGGTCAGGGCCTGCAGCTCCACATCAGTCTCTCCCAGTTCGTGGTACACTGCTGCCGCGTGGGACAGGGCAGGAAGGCACTGGAAATCTATCTGGAGGGCCCGTTTCAGGTGCTGAAGGGCTGTCTGAGGCTTGCCCTAGGTGGATGGGAAGACATCTTGCTGATTTCTTTACTCTTTGATGGGATCCAGATTCTTGCTCTGCTTCCCCAAGAGATCCCCACTAAGCAAGGGCAGCACTTCAGCCAAAGGCAGCCCTCCTCAGGCTGGTTTTTGAGCTTCTCTCTCTGCAGTGACACTTTGCACTCAGCCAAAATCTTTGCATGGATTTTGCAGCCTGTCCAAGGAAGCTGGGGCCACAAGGGCAGCTTCTGCTCAAAGCCTTCCCTCCCTGCAGAGGCCTTGGGCCATGCAAAGGCAGTGTGGACATCAGCCTGAGCCTGCTCACCCCACAGCTCTAAGCTGCCCTTCCCCTCTGTGCTGTCATTACCATTCGCTGAGCGCAGCAGCCAAGGCAGGTGTAGATCTGGGCCAGGATCTTCTTGGAGCAGAATCCTCCTGCAGCTTCCTGAAGGAGGGAAAGGGCGGTGGGGAAGTTCCCAGCCTCCAGCTCCTGCAGCCCTAGGACAGACCCAGCATCTTGGCTCAGTGGCTCACCTTCCTGTCCCATCTGGCCCCAAACAAGTGTGGTGGCCTTTTCTTCCCAGAGCTATAGGGACCTGCCTGATCCCCTCCAAATGCAGCGATGCACAGCAGGATAGTGCCAAGCTGCCATCTTTGCTTTAATGGTTTTGCAAAAGAACAAGCCACTCAATGGAAATGTCCAGCAGAAATAACAGCAGCTTCCAAGTCCAGAAACCAAGATGCCTGCTTTGGCCCAGAACAAGGACAGGGGTATGTGCTGGGCAGGTTCACCTCCACATCCATCCAAAATGACAGTAGCAGATGGGGAAGCACACAGAGAACCTCAGAATCTTTCCAGCACATCTGGGTCACTTCCCAGCAGGATGCTTTGGGATATCAATTCATTAATATTTATCACAAGTGGTTATTTGCTTTTCCTTCAATCTTCTCTTCAGGCTTCCCTGAGGCTGCTCTTACATACCAGCATCACACTCACATCTGCTACCTCCCTGCTGGAACTGCTGGTGCAAACCCTAGAGTATTTTGGCTCCAGTTCTGTGGGCCAGAGCTCCTGCCCTGTCTCCTGGCAGGAAGGCCCTGTATGAGCCCAAGCACAATGAGGCAGCGCTGGCTGTCCCTGGAGCTGCTGGGGTTGTCAAAACAGTAAAGGAGAGAAAACAGGCAGGGTGGGACACAGCGGTCAGATGAGATCCACTGCCTGCTGTGACACCAGGCTACAAAGCCTCACAACAGCTTTTCGTGGCTCTTGCAGCACCATAATCTGACAGGAAAAACGTGTTTGCAACAAGGCACGTTCCGGAAGACAGACAGAAGAAAGGAAGATCTTCATAAATCCCCTGCCAGCCTTCTGCTTTAAGGTTCACAACAGGGCCCAAATACCTCCCTAAAGTCACAGACAGGCAGAGGAGCTCTGTGATAGTGCAGAAAAAGGATGGGCTAGGGAAAAAGCAGGGAAGCTCTTTGAATATGGAATGTAAAAGCTGAGACTCAGAGACTCAGCCCAGGCCCTCTTCCAAAGGAACAGCCCAGAAAACCCCAAGGGCCAGTTTGCTTGGGAAGAGAAACCAGGATAAGGGCAGGGAAAGTGGTCCTGGGACAGAGCAGGAGACTGTGCTGGCATGAGTACCTGCCCCCCACAAACCTTGCAGGAAGGCTGCTGTGGTGCAGAGGATCTCCTTCAAGTCCTTGGCACTCTGTACAAGGGGCAGGGAGGCCCCCTCAGGAGGGACCTGCCATGCCTTGATCAGGGAGAGGAGCTTGTTCTGCCCCTCACTGCAGTGAGATCTTCCCGGCTCCTGTGAAGGCACAGAGGAGAGAGAGCAGGGAATGCTGAAGGGAAGCAGGAAACACTGGTCCAAGGGCACAGAGAAACACGTCCCACCAAACCACACAATACCACTCCCTGCACTGGGGAGCAATGTCCTACCATCTACTCACTTCAGCTACAGCCCCCTTACTGCAGTGATTCCTGCCTGGCCTGGGGCAGCACCTCCCCACCTCAGAGGGGGGTGCACCTCCAGGGCCTCCTGGCATGGCAGATCCAACAGGTGCTGATGGATGGGACCCAGCAGCAGCCTCACAATCAGCAGGGAAGGTTCTGCATCCCACTGCTGTTCCCTACAGATTCTGCAAGTCCATCTGCAGCCTTCTTCCAGCCCGCCCAAGTCTCCTGTCTCAAACACAGAGGTCCAGGGCCCCAACAGGCAGAATATTCTGGGATCCATTAACGCTCTCAGGGCCATTAGGCTATGCTGGGAATGCCAGGGGGAGGATTAGTCATGCTGACTGGGCAGCACTGATGGGTTCAGGTGTCAAAGTGCCACAACAACATTTTGCAGAGTGAGTTTTATGACAAACATGGTATTTATGCCAGCTCTGCCAGCATCTGCCTGTGCCCAGTTACCTCAGCAGTGCTCAGGAGCTGGAAGAGGCCAGCAACACTTCCCAGACGGCCAGCTGCCAGCCACCAGGCTGCTTGCAGAGCCCCCAGACGGTGCAGAGGTGCCTGCAGCTCCTCCACGGTTACCTCCTGCAGTACCTTTTGCCACAGCTCCTCCGTGCCAAGATCCTGTCTGCAGGCCCCACAAGCCTCCAGAACTGAAAAAAAAAACCCAAGCAAAAAGATCTGCAGATGTGAGGTAGTGGGTTGGGGCCCCATAACAGACACCCTGGCTGAGAGAGGGAGAGAAAGCCTCAAGCAAGCACGGGTTCCTCGTAGTGATGGTAGAAATGGGGTTGTAGGGCTGGCCTGGCCTCAGCAGAATGGAAAACAAGCTCTGAAAGAGAGGAGCTGACAGCAGCACGCTCAGGAGACAACACACAGCAGACTCAGAGCTAGACTCCAGCTCTGCTGAGCCCTCGTGAAGTCATTTGCCCTCAGGTAAGCATGTGCCAAAACTGCAGATCCACCTCTGAACTGCAGCTTCTTTCAGTGAGTTTCCTTTGAAGACAGCAAACCATTATTAAAGAAAACACTTATTTTATACTGTCACTAAAACTTTGCTAGAGACTTAAAAACCCTTGTTTCCCTTGAAACTTCCAGCCCATCCCTGCAGGCAGCAGCAGGCAGGCAGCTGCACATTGTCCCTGGCCACAAGCCACTCCACCTCTAGCCCTTACAGGCAGGGCCTGGATGTTTCCTCACAGTTCCCTGCATCTCCAGCACTTCCAAGCAGAGCCAGGCATGCCTGCCCACAGTTTCCAGGTGGAGCCAGGTGTGTCTGCTCACAGTCTCCCCCATCTCTGGCCTTTCCTGGCAGAGCCAGGAGTGTCTGCTCATAGTTTCTGCACCTCCAGCCAGTCACCAAGAATCTCCAGAGCACAGAGAACACTCTCCTCATCCCAACAACTCGCTGTACAAAGAACCACATCCTTACCCCTGAGGAGTCCCTCGTGTATTCCCTCTGCTTCTCTTTTGATGGCAGAGTCAGATGCTCCCACAGTGAAAAGCAGGGAGTTGTAGAGGACAGTGAGTTCCAGAGGCAGGGCAGGGAGGGCAGCCGGCAGCCCTGTGGGCACAGCCAACCCAACAAGAAATTTAGAATAAACACTTGAGAATAAACTAAGAATAAACAGCCATCCATGCTCAGGTGGCAATACCTCGCTTGGTGACAAGAAAAGTGGCTTGGCAAGAATGTTTTAGGGATTGTGGTGTGATTTAGCCACTTGGGAACTGCAGTGCCCAGACAGACAGCACGTCTCAGCATTCCAGGTGCCAACACTGCTTTAGACATCTATTCCCCAGCTATCCAAATGCTGCAGTCCTTCAGGACTTAGGCCTTTCAGCTCTCTCAAAAGACCATCAATAGCCTGCTCTGTTCCAGTACACATTCACCCTTTCACACACTGTGTCTCTCTCTCCTTATCACAAGATCACAGAATGGGTAAGGCTGGAAGGGACCAGAGTGGCTCGTCTTGTCCAACCTCCCTGCTCAAGCAGGGCCATCCTAGAGCACATGGCACAGGACTGCATCCAAATGGTTCTTGAGTATCTCCAGAGAGGGAGACTTCACGGTCTCTCTGGGAAATTTGTTCCAATGCGCAGTCACCCACAGGGTAAAGTTATTCTTTGTGTTCAGGTGGAACTTTCCATGCTTCAGTTTCTGCCCGTTGCCTCATGTCCTACTGCTGGGCACCCCTGAGCAGAGCCTGCTCCATCCTCTGACCTCTCCCTGCAAACACTGACAGACATCGATGAGGTCCCCTCTCAGTCACCTCTGCTCCAGACTGAACATGCCCAGCTCACTCAGCCTTTCCTCATAAGATAGATACTCCAGTCCTCTAATTATCCTTGTTTCCTTCTGCTGGACCCTCTCCAGGAGCTCCGTGTCTCTCTTGCACTGAGAAGCTGAGAAAACTGGAAATCAGGCTGCCTCATATGGGGCTTTCTCTGCACCACACTTGTATCAGGGAGCCTCTTCCCTGACTTTCCAGGGCAAAGGCTGCCTCACTCTTTTTACAGAAACCCCAAAGCTCTGCCCAGCAAGTTAGGGTGGAGGCTGGGGCTAGACAGTAACCTTTTTGCTGGCCCAGGTCAGCATAGGGCAACAGGGATCATATCACCCTGGCTTGTTTCCAGCAAAGGGATACTGGAGCTGCATTCCGAGAAGCAATGGCCATAAACTAAAACACAAGAAGCTCCACCTCAACTTGAGGAAGAACTTCTTTATGCTGAGGGTGGCAGAGCACTGGAACAGTTGCTCAGGGAGTCTCTGGTACCCTGTTGTTACAGGGCACCAACCCTGGAGTCTCCCTCTCTGGAGGCATTCAAACCCCACCTGGGTGTGTTCCTGTGTCACCGCTCCAGGTGGCCCTGCCTAGGCAGGGGGGTTGGAGTGGATGATCTTCAGAGGTGCCTCTCAAGCCTGATGATTCTATGATTAACTCCTTTGCACGCCCCGTTCAGCACGGAGCAGTGGAGACCGTTTCACCCCGCCCCCTTCACGGGTTTGTTTCCGGGTCCGGGATACCGGAGCTGCCCCCCGGTAAACAGAGGTGTTCGAGACCCGGTGCTTCCGCGCCCACACGCTTCAGGCCCGGGACAGCAGCGGGGGGTGAAGGCGGGGCACGGCGGCCGCCACTCACCGCGGATGCGCCGGAGCAGTTCCCCGAACTCGTCTCGCTGCTGCCGCCGCGCCTGCCGCGCCTCTCCGCCGCACCGCGCCGTCTGCAAGGGACGCACTTACAGCCGGCCCGGCCGAGGACCGGCACCGGCGGCAGCCCCGCGGCTCGGGGAAGGAAGGGGAGGGAAGGGGACGTGCCGCACCGTCCATCGCCCGACTAGCACCCGGCTGTGGGCGGCCCAGGCCCGCAGGCAGTCCCGCTCCGGCTCCGGCCCCGGCTCTGTCCCGCGCCGCCGCTTCATGGCTGCCGCCATCGCCAGCCCGCTTTCCCGCCCTCGCCGCCGATTGGCGGGGACGGCCGTCACCACAGCAACAGGGAAGCGCGGGGCCAAGGGCGCGCGCGCCGGGAAGGGGGCGGCCGCGGAGGGACAAACCTCATCGCAAGGCGAACCGGTTACAGAATATCCCGAGTTGGAAGGGACAGATCAGATCGCCAACTCCGGGCTCTGTGCAGGACCCCACAAGAATCACACCACGTGCGCTGTCCAAACGCTTCGTGAACTCCGGCAGGCTTGCGGCTGTGACCCCTAATCTGGGGAGCCTGTTCCAGTGCCCAACCACTCTCTTGAAGAAGAGCCTTTTCCTGAACCTCCAGAGTCCTGGACCCCAGTTCAACCTAAACCTCCTCTGACACAGGTTCAGGCCATTTCCTCGGGTCCTGTCAGTGGTTTCCACAGAGAAGAGATCAGTGCCTAACCTTCCACTTCCCCTCAGGAAGAAGCTGTAGATGAGGGTTCCCCACGAAGGAGATCCTGGACAGGTTGGGGAAAGAGATGGAAGGAGGACACAACACAACTCTCCTTGGCTCTCACAGTTTTATTTGCAGACATCATTTTCACAGCCGCCCAGAGCCCTGTGCCACCCTTGCAAAGCAAATTTCCACTCACACCTCACCCCACTCCCGATTAATTAATTAATTACTCAATTTAATAACCGAGTGACCCCTCCCTGGCTGCCTTCCTGGGTCAGTCGTGCCATACCCAGCGCTGCTGGATGCAGGACACCAATCTCAAGGACCACGGCTGCCAGGTGAACCAGCACTGCCAACTTGCCTGTTTTGGAGGAGTCTTTGAAAGTAAAAAGGCTCTGCTTGCCAGCAGAGACTTGAGCTTTGCTTCCACCTTCCAGGTGTAGCTGCTGGATGTGAATGAAAGCATTGGCAGCCAGATATGTAGATACCCAGGAAAGTGTAGCACCATGCTGCATGCAGAGCTCCCAGGTTGCTTTCCACAACTGGGTCCATCCCCTTTTTTTTTCCCCATATGAGGGACTGAGGCACACAGAGGTTAATAAAAAATAAAACAACAATCTTGCTCCAAGCCACGTGGTGCACTGAGTCAGGGTTCGGAGGAGAGAGCAGCGCTCCCCAGCCCTGCTCCCCACACACTGGCACTGCTGTTTCCTGAGGGGAAGGGGGGACATGCACACTGAAGACTGGGACTGTGCCTTGGCATAAAAAAGCAGCCTGAAGAGTTGAGGGAAAACCAGAGAGAGATGGGACAGAGGAATGGCTGCGGGAACAGAGCTAGAGCAAGCCCTGGGCTCCTCAAAACAGTGCCATCTCTTGGGATCTGTGTTAGCCCCATGGACCAGAGCTGAGGGATGCTTTCAACACTCACAACCCTTCACAGTGGCTGCAGGTTTTGGTCACTGTTTTCTAGGCAGCAAAAAAGAGACACAACTGAATTCTTGTTCTGTGCCAGGACCATGGGACACACCATGGACCTGAGCCAGGAAATTTTCCCAATGGCTCTCCCCAAAAAACACATGCACAACACTTGCTAAGCCCAAAGCACAGAAAGATTGTGGAGTGCAGGATGAAAACTGCTCAGCTGAGCACTCTGTCCACTGTGACACTCAACGAGGGACACAGGGACCAGAAATAAACCACTTGGAATAACTTGTCCAGGAGAGACAAGTGGGGCCCTGCAACAACCTCTCTGGAGGGATGTGGGGCAAAACCTACTCCCCAGCACACCACATTTCCCAAAGAGGCTTGGTTTGGACCAGGAGGCAATCCCCTCTTGGGGTTTTAAATGAGCAAACAGCCCTGTCTGCTCTAGCATCAGCAGCATGATCTGCTTCCAAGGCCACCAAGCCCTGGACTGGAATTAACTCTCTAATCCCCAGCATGCTCAGGAAAATGGCAGCCAAACAATCAGCTTGAGGGCAGCTGAGGAAGGCTGACAAAGGCTAAAACAGTCAGTGAAAAGAAGCAAGAGCATCTCCAGCCCGTGGAAAACTCATCTTCGTGAATCTGAAATCTTTGGTGTAGCAGCCAGTCTGCCGTGTCCGAGCAGCCAGCACTCCGTGGCATCTCTGCAGTGACAAGAATGCACTTGCAGCTCTTCTACTGCAAGTTTTGTTTGTCTCTGGTGAGATTAAGTGTGTGTCCTTTGATGACGCTACAGCTCTGCTGTTCCCTCTGCTCTCCCTGGTCTCCCAGGACCATGAGCCCACACACAACAGAGGGGTGACATGGAGGGGTGAGGAGAGGATGCCCAAGCCCCTTGTGAGTGTTCCAACCATGAACAGTGAGCATGGGAAGGCTCAGCTGCACTGGAGTGACCAGTGAAAGAGGAACCAGTCCCAGAGATGGAAGCCAAGGGGCCTGGATGGCAGCTGTGGGGATGTCAGGAGTCAGTCCTACACTACCAGTGACCACAGGGACTTCTGCCAGCACAAATACAGTCAGGCAGAAAGTTCCTGACCAGGTTATGAGGTTACAACAAGACCTAGCTGAGCTCCAGCCTCGGGGTTTAGCAACGTGTGTTATCCAGATTAACATCACATTTAATGAAAATTTACTGGGTATCTGCTACCCCCACCTCCTTCCTCCTCCCTGTATCGATGCACTCCTCGTTCCTCCAGAAGCATTATGGCCACCAGGGAGTCACTTTCAGCAAATAACCTATTTTTAAGGGTGTGACTGCCTAAGCCCATTTTATCTGTGGGCTGATGCATTCCTGTAGCTTCCAGCTTCCCCCACTGTTTGCTGCTACCCCTTCCTTGTCCTAGCACTGGTGTTATGCATCCAGGCACTGAGGCAGGCCAGGGTGTGATGCCAGCTACAAACCAGTCCCTGGTTGTGTCAGGTGAAACTGAGCAGGACCACAGAGCAGAGGAGATGAGAGGCTGAGGTAGCACAGCACAGCCAGCAGCTCAAGAGCAGGCCAGGCAATGAAAACCTAATATTAGAACAGTTTTAGTCTCCTTGGAACTGCATCCTATCACCTGAGCAGGCATTTTGCAGGGGTAAAATACAAAATTCCACTTGCCCTCAAGAGCCAGAGCAACTGAGCACTTGGGAAAAATGCCAAGAAATGAAATAATGAGAGAGGTGACAAGACATTTTCCTTGGGATTCTGCAGGGCAGAGGAGAGGAAGAGCCTGGAGTTATGCTAACAGTCTGCAGCAAGGAACTCAAACAGGGGCCGTCATGGTGCATGAGTTAAAAATTAATGGGATTGCAGAAATCCCAGGCAAGCAGTCCTTGGCTCTATCCAGAGAGGAAAGAGACAAAAGGTTTCATAGCACCAAGTAATGCCACACAGTGGTTCAGGGCAGTAATGAATCCCAGCTCAAATGAAACTGCAGGAGGAACTGAGCTGGGCTGTGGCCAGGCACCATGGTCACCATCCTCTACTTCTGCCCATAAAGAAACACCATGTCTCCCGACAGTGAGCAGTCAAGGGCATGTTTGGCATAGCTCACTTGTGGCATGAAATCTAACAGAGAATGCCAAGGCCAACACGGAGACAAGCACCAAACATGGGATCATGGATGTGATTGACTGCATCTGGTCCATAGCACCCAGCACATACACAGGCACCAGTGAGTTAAACCATCTCCCAAAAGAACTGGTGCCTTCTCAAGACTTTCAAGTAGCTGTTCCCAGGCTGGAGCTCACACCAAGGCTACTCCTGCAGCTGGGACAGCTACTCCAGGTTCCCCTTTCCTGCTGGCCAGGCCCAGTATGGGTGAGTCCATATTCTGTCACTGCATCCTCCTGCATCTTAACTGTTCACAGTCAACTGCCAGCATCCAGCAGCACAGACTCAGGAAAGATCAGGAGCCTTGGCTGCTACCACCCAGCCCACAGGGACCCTGACAGGCTGAGCACAGAAGTGGAGAGTTTCTTGGTCACGCACACAGTTGTCCCTGCTACCACTGCCCCAAGCTAAGCCTGCTGTACAAGGCAGCCCAGAGTGCTCCCCACTGCACTTCACAGGGCTGAGGAGAACCAGGAAAATGGGATTGAGTGTAGGGCAAGAGAGGGCTCACTACAGAGCAACTGACTGACTTTACAGAGGGAGTAGCTGCCACCGAGGCTCCAGGAACCCATCTGCATGGAACCATGCACAGTGTGATTCCTGCATGAAAACCAAGCACGTGAAAACAAGTGGTAGTTGTGGGACATTCCTTCCCCTTCCAACCTCCTCTCCCCTCCTCAGCAGGTCCCATTCCATGAGTCACTGTCTTTGCACAGTCAAGGTGACACCCTGCTGGCCACTGAAGCCTACCAGCTGCACATTGCAACAGTTGTCAGGAAAGTAGCAGCAAGACCCCTGCTGGTGTTTCACCAGAGGAGCATTTCAGCACTCTAGCTTCTTGGGCTCCGGCAGCAGAGTTCACCTGCTGCCAGCAAAGGCCCAGCGAGAGCTCTGACCTCCTCCCCTGCTGAGAAACACCATCCCCGTGAGCCAGAACAGCTGGCTCCAGTCCTTTTGTTCAGCACAGAGGCAGGGAGCCGGGGATAATCCCTGACTGCTGTGGCAGGCACTCGTTGCTGGCGGCTCATGTATCCCTCCCAACCCGAGGGAGGCAAGGAGACAGCCGCAGCCTGGGCTGACGAGCAGGTCAGGCTCCCCAGGTCTCCAAGGCTACCTGAGCCGAAGCTGGCTGAACCAGGTGCTGACAGCACAGTCCACACGCATCACCAGCGAGATCCCCAGCAAGAGGCAGATGCTGCTCACCACGAAGCCCAGCGACTCAAAGAGGAATCTGCAGGCACAACAGAGGCAGTTAAGGATACAACAGCCAGCATGACTACAAAGACAGGCTGCTACCCTCCAGCTGACTGATTTTCCTGACAATGAGAGGCTGGTACCATCTCACATCCTAAAACCTGAATTACATTTACTCCCCAGCAGTTGCTGCCTGAAACCTGTAAGCCAAGCACTTCTCTGGTTCAAAGGCTGCTCAGGACCTGTTGATTCAGGTGGGATTTTGAATTCCTCAGAGGCTGAGACCACCCCTCACACCAACTAATTCAAAGGTTTTCTGGTTCAGCATTTCTGGGTTTATCACTTCTGGTCTGGTATCCTTACCTTTGGCTCTCTGACCTACAATATTCTCAGCTTCCAGGTGGGCTCTGTTTGTCCTTGGAAATTAAGATGAGGAGAAACTTCTAGGCTCTAGCTTAAGTCTAGCTTCTGAATTTCAAACAGGAATTAGTTAGGGACATTCCTACAACCACTACTAGGTAATGAGTCAGAAGATCAATCACAGGGTCTCTTCCAACATTACTGTCTGTAAACTCTAGTCAAGATGTCAGGGATTTAAGTCCTAACCCAGCATCAGAGCAACTCCTGGGACTTACTTTGGGGCAAAGACCTTCCAGACCATGAGGTGTCTCCTGAGGATCATAGCTGCACAAACACAGGCCAGAAGCTGTGGGGAAGATCAGGAAAAACAAGTTACAGGTGACTCTGGAGAGACCTCCTGGGCACTAGGTTCACATCTGAAGGTGGTACTAAACTGCACATGCCTGAGAGGCTGGCATGGCACACACCAGGAATGAGCATCCTAAAGAGGACTCCCTTCCATGATGTCCTCAAGTCAGGAACCACAAGCAGCAGGGGGTACGTGCAGGCCCTCCCGAGGCCAGGCTGGGGCAGCACAGAGGAGGGCTCACACTGTGGCTAACCTGACCTGCCATTTCACTGAGAGGGGCACTCCTGCTCTCCTGCTGCAGGGCTTGCCCCCTCCCCTGCACTGTCTCTGGATGGACCACATGGGAGAATGATTTGAAGGGATAAATCCCAGAAAGCTATTCACTTCTCTCACAGGATTAAAGTTCCTGGTGTTTAGCTCCCTATATCATCACAGCACATACGAAAGCCAGAGCTGGTGTGAGACAGGAATGGTAAGGAAGACAGGGAGTAGGATCACAACCATGCAGCTCCTGAACAAGACATTACCACTCTGGGCATATGGGTGTGAAAAGTGTCCTAATCCGTACGGCAGCTTCCATGCTGGAGCCCTTCCCAAAGCACACAGCAAATGGCATGGCTGAAAAGGGACCTGCTCTTCCACCTGCAACCAGACACACCACCCCCCACCTGTCTGTGTCCTGGCTGACCCCTTTCTCTCATCAGAGTGCTCCACAGTTCTCACAGCACACCAATTTCCTCCTAGACAGCCTTTCCCACAGGCACCCTGCCTCTGCCCGTACCTGTGCCCCAAGAACAAAGAGGTACTTCAATCCCAGCCGTAACAGAGCAGTGGAGAACTTCTCTGGAGACTCCCGCAGCCTCATCTCCATCATGCGCTCCTCCACCTCCTGCAACTCCTCCCGGGACTCCCTCTTGGGCTTCTTCCTCTGTGAGTTGGTCATCTCACACACAAAGGGCCACAGCAGGAGCAGAGGGCAGCCAACTACCTCAAGGACAAAGGCACATGAAGTTACTGGAGCCCAGGAGGTGAGGAGGAGTCTAGGCTCTGCCATCCGGCCCTGGATGTGCAGGAAGCATACACCTCAGCTCCAGGGCAGGCTGCTGTGGTACCACAAGGGGAACAGTGAGGATGCTGCTGCTCAGCTGGTGCTGGAGCCTTTATCACCTCATGCTCAACCTGCAGAGTCCCAGACAAGGTGCTGCAGTGAGCTGTGTCTGCTCAGGCTCCACAGCCCAGGAAGAAATTGATTTACCTGCAAAGAGGATATGGGAGGCGAAGGTATTGGCGCCCACCAGGACAGCAGGCAGGAGGTTCGTGCTGTGGTCAAGGTGGAAGCCGACAAAGGCTGCATTCCAGTGGATGGCTGGGAAGATGGGCTGGTGGCCTGTGGAATAGAAGAACTGGGAAGCAGCAAGGAGCCAGGAGATGACTGCATACCAGGGCACTGAAAATGGCTCTGAGAGATAAAGACAAAAGCAGAGGCAGGGGGTGGGGATATCAGCATGAAGGAACAAGACAGATCCATGGTCAAAAAAAGACTATTGACCTTTTTTCTCAGGTTTCCCTTCCATGTTGGCTCTTTTCAGATACAGGAAACAGTCCAGCTCCCCCCACAGATACAGCAAGGGGCCAGCATCCCCTCTGCTGGTGCCAGTAGCCCTGCCACTGGACTCTGTCAGCACCTGAGAGGTTTGGTGACTGTTCATACCCTGGGCAGAAGAGGTAGGTGTAGAGCTCCTTTCCTTGACCCAAGACACTTCTCCTCCACCCACAACACATGCACATCTAGAGAATTTAGGCAGCTCTAAAAAAGCTAATAGTATCCTGAGGATCAGTGCATCAGTATTTCCCAAGACTAGAAACTGGACCCTGCTTCTCCCACTGGAATTAAGGCAAGGTCACTGCAGGTGAGGCCCAGATCACAAATCCAGTGGTTGCTCTATTGAGCCTGGACTCACCAGCATCTCCAGCAAGGCCTCTGGCACACGTGTGGATGTGCAGCAGCACGAAGGCCTCCACAAAGAGGAGCAGGAAGGCGAAGCTGAGCCGCTCACTGTGCAGAAGCATCAAGAGGAAGCCCAGGAGGGTGAGGGCTATGACCAGGGCTGCTGAGTACACGCTGCCCAGCCCATATGCTGCAACAGTGGCCCTGCAGCTACCCCGCTCCAGCCGGCTCCTCTGAGACTCCTGCATCCTCTTGTAGATCTGAGGGATGACATGGCGGAAGTCGACTTCGGAGCTGGGAACCCCCAGATAGGGAGTGACGATGGATCCCGCCAACTCCCGTGTGTCCTTTGCAAACACTGTCATGGGATTGCACAGCAGGAGCAGCAATCCCACAGATGCTAGTCCATAGACAGCCCGGGGAAAGACAACAACTGCCACCTGCACCAGCTCCTGCAGTTTGCCAAGAGAGTCATCAGCACTGGAGGCAACGGCCCAGTAGCAGGCAATGCAGAGGACCACCAGTGGGAAACCCCAGCGCACAAAGAGCACGAGGGGGTCCGAGCTGTTCAGGTTGCCATAGTGCCTCAGCCAGCTCTGCACTGCGTACACCAGCCCAGCCAGCAAGGCCACGCACAGGAGGTAGAAGAGGTTCTTGGCCCGTGTGTTTCTCAGGCTGGCAAGCGGGGAGAGGAAAACGGAGGGCCGGCACTGAGGAATTTCTTCGCGGCACTGGTGGAAGAAACTGGAGAGGCGCACACAGACCAGGAGCATGGCCACGAGGCACAGCAGGTACCAGATCTCTCTCCGGTAAGAAGAAAAGCCAAGGAGCTGCTGCTTGGGACTTTCTGGCACAGTCAGGCGACCATCCCAGTGGAGCTTCCCTACTAACAACATCACCAGCGAGGCCAGCAGGAACGGGGCCACCCGTGCCTCAGCCACAACAAAGCTGTCAGAAAACATAGCTCCGCAGCGGAAGAACAGAATGCCCATGGGGAAGGCCAGCCCCAGCCATGCTCGCAGCCTCTGCCTCAGGCCACTGCTGGCCAAGGGTGGCTGACTGCCTGCCAAACGGGCTCTCTTGGGATGCTGGCCCCACCAGTGCCAGAAAAAACCCAGCTGAGAAGCAGCGGCTGCCCATGACGACACCAGGAGCAGATCCAGCCCCCTCTGGGTGAAAACGTGGGCCAGCCCAAGCAGAGCCCCCACAAGGACCCACGGCAGCGGGTACAGGAGGCAGCTGCGACAGAAAGAGTGCGAGGACGTGGCAAGCTCTGACACCATGTAGCAGAGCAAGCAGGAGGAGGCAATAAGAATGCAGCCCCCCACCATACGCAGGGGGTGGAAGCGGGCCCAGGACTGGGTGCACACAGCCCGTGCCTCCCGTAAGTAGCGCTGGAAGCGACCGATGAGGCTTCCCAGCCTGGACTCCAGCTCTGCAGGCACCACTGTCGTCCCCTGCACCTGGGCCAGCAGCTGTGTGTGCTCCTCCACAGCACTGGAGAAGAGTTCCTGCAGGTGCTGGAGCTGCTCTGCTGGCAGGTCCTGAGCCACCAGTGAGTAGGACTGCAGGAAGCGATTCACCTGCAGGAGAGGGGACAAGGGATCAGACAGCAGCACAGGGAACACTGGGAATGGGATTCACTACTTCACACCGTCCTTTCAGAATGGAAACAACCCCAGTCGACCAAGCCCTGCTAGGGCAGACCTGTCCCCAGCCTCATCACCCAGGGCTGGTCACACAAATCCAGGATGTCACCATCAGAAAATTCAATCCCTCTGGCCAAGTGACATCCCTCTCAAGTGATCCATCCACCCTGACAGTCACAGTGATTCCTGCAGCTACACCTCTGGTAATGCTGTGCATCAGTATGGGCTTTTATAGAGTCTTTGGCAGCAATAAGGCAAATGTCCTCCAGAAGTCCAAGTCATTTCTGTTCATGACTTGTTAATCTGCACCCCATTTTGAGTTTATAGTTTTGTCTGAGGAAAAACATCAAATTAAAAAGCTTACAGTGGGTCAAACCAAGCTGCTTCCCTTTATTCAATACTAGCACATTAATAGACTGCACCATAGGTTAAGGAAAGCTCATTCTTTTTGCTTTCTGCTTCAAGAGGACATTAACAGAGGCAGCTACAATCCTAAAGTCATAGAAGAAGTCTTACAGGGGCATTAGCAGGGCAGAGCACCTGCACATATATCCATCTGCTTAGCAGGGTAGATCTGCTCCAGTCCTGAAATGCACCCGTAACTTCACACACCTTCCATTTGCCTCAGAGCACAGTCAGAATCAGTCTGGCTCTGCCCATGGATGGTAGACACATCCACTGGCTCTCTCATGGCCCCCCCTGGAATGCCACAGCTTCTTCAACACCACTGTTATCAAGCCAGAAACCTCCTCAAACAATGAGTGCAAACATTTAAACAGGCATGACTGGATAACACTAGTTCCTAACAGATGATGATTGATATCCTCAGTGATTAATGCACAGTAACATACAGTATGATCTTTAAATGTCACTGGACTCTGCTGCTCTGTGAATACAGAGCTGAATAATTCTGTCTTCCCATCAGCAATCATTCTCTCCAGCTCCTCACTGTCCAACTGGCACTCCAAGGAGCTGTTTGGGCACTGGAGGAGTTATTCCTGTGCTGCCAGCAATGCAGAGTCCCTCAAAGGCAGACTGGCCCTTAGCTGAGATACATGCCTTGCAATGCTCGTGGCAAATCTGTCTCTGTAGCATGACCAGAGCCACAACAGATGGCCCTCACATCACTCATAGAGGCTCTCACTTAGCCTGCTACATTGCCTAGGCTTCTTTTATAGCCGGTGTAGAGACTCTCATTCAAATTTTGTCATTCTGCTGCTGGGCTTCTGTATTTTGTTGCACTTTATGTAAATTGCTGCTTCAGTATCCTACTTTAGTATTACCTGTTACATGTAATTTCTTTTATTTAGTCCTTCATTACTGTTTTCCTTCTTTCACTAATCTAGAATAGCTTTTTGTTAACACTGTTTCTCCTTCAAAACTGAAGCAGGATCAAAACCTCCACTTTTACTCTCAAATCTCCAATCATGAGACTTGCCTCTGGTCATCCTCAGACTTGAGGAACCAGTGTCCCCTATTACCTAATCCACTTCTGACCATCTAGATCCAACCCTCCTCCACCTTCCCAGACAGTATTTTCCACACCACAGCACTAAACAGGTGGCTCTCATTTCTCTTTGGGGAAAATGGGGCTGTCTTTTACTGGAGCAAACACTGCAAGGATGTAATGCTTCAAAATAAGCTCCCCATGAAGATAACAGCATGTCATCACCCCACCTCCACCTAACAAAAGAGGTTTGCAGTTAAAAACCCATTCCTTCTCCTCTCTAGTTCAATAGGAGGCCTACCAGAGCCCATACCTGCTTGGCATTGATGTGATAGACCGAGAGCTGCTGCAAGGCTGCAGACACAGTGTCGCCATCCCCAGAGAACAGCTCGGCCATCACCTCCCCAATGTTACTGTAGGGGATGGGCACACCCAGCAGCAGGGCCATAGTGGGCACCAGGTTCACTTGGGGAATGGTCTCAGGCTCCTGGAGAGACAGGGGAGGAATCAGAAATTCAGAGAGAACACAGAAATGCAGCTTTTCACTCATGTGAAAGGACAGTGGGGAAGACATCCCCGTTCAAAGGTGAATCCAGGCAGAGGCACAGCTCTGCTCCCCGCAAGGGTCCTGTGATGGGAAACATGCCTGCTGGGAACTGCAGGTTGATGGGGAAGGTGCTGTCTAACAGCTCATCTGGCCCCACACAAGCACCCCTCACAGCTGTAGTGGCCTGAACGTGAGTTCCAAACACTTCAGTCCTCCACATCCTGTGTCAGCCCTTCCACTGTTCTCTCAGGACATGGTGACAAACTCCCCATTCCTCTCACTCAAGGTGAAAAGGCTGGAAAGCAGTGCCACAGAAAGGGACCTGGAGGTCCTGGTTGATGGCAAGTGACTGTGAGTCAGCAATGCCCTGGCAACCAGGAGGGCCAAGCGTGTCCTGGGGGCATCAGGCACAGCATCGCCAGCCGGGCAAGGGAGGGGATTGTCCCACTCTGCTCTGAGCTGGGGCAGCCTCACCTCGAGTGCTGGGGGCAGTTTTGGGTGCCACAATATAAGAAAGACATTAAGCTATTTGGGACCATCCAAATGACAGCCAGGAGGTTGATGAAGGGTCTGGAGGGGAAGCTGTGTGAGGAGTGCCTGAGGTCACTCGGTCTGTTCAGCCAGGAGAAGAAGAGACTGAGGGGAGACCTCACTGTGGCCTTCAACATCCTAACAAGGGGAAGAAGAGGGTCAGGCACTGATCTCTTCTCTGTGGTGACCAGTGACAGGACCTGAGGGAGTGGCCTGAAGTTGTGCCAGGAGAGATTTAGGTTGGATAGTAGGAAAAGGTTCTTCATCCAGAGGATGGTTGGCACTGAACAGGCTCCCCAGGGCAGTGGTCACTGCACCAGCCTGACAGAGTTCAAGAAGTGTTTGGACAATGCTCTCAGGAATATAGTGTGACCCTTGGGGTGTCCTATGCAGGGCCAGGAGTCGGACTTGATGATCCTAATGGATCCCTTCCACCTCAGCTCCTTCTATGATTCTACGACAGACTGATCATCCTTCCCAGTCTAAACAATCCCTGTCACTCTCTGTAATCCCAGGATGTAGTTTTCAGCCTGGATACCACCTTGGGCAGTGATAGCTAAGAGTCAGCTTCTCACCTCTGGAGGGCCACTACCAAACAGGGGTGTCCTGCTGTACACAAACAGTGCTGCATTGACTTCCTTCTCACTGTCGCCACCATGGTCTCCAGTTTCTGTCATGCCATGGTCCCCAGCCACCAGAAGAAGAGTGTCATTCCCCAGGTGATCCACCAAGGACCTGTCATTGAGATAAGGAAGTCAACTTCTCCCTGGACAAGGGCTCAACTAGCCGAGGTGGGAGGGGACATCTGCCTGCACCACAGAGGTGAAGCCCACAAAAAGGTGTGAGCAAAACTAAATGCTGATGCAGAACTGTAACAAGCTAGGGACCAGGGTGTTTTAAATTGGTGATTTAAAGCCAAACTGAAAATCCAGAGTCCTAAGACAGAGTGGACTGATCTTGCCTGGGTCCCCACTGAACAGTGCCTTCAGGGGTCTTGACAAAACACAATTCGTAAGAAATGCCCCTGACAAGAACCAAATTTTAGGCTGCCTCTATTTGGGTCATGTATCATGTTGTGTGAGCCATCTCCCACTTCAAAGGAAAAAAGGAGGGATTAGTCCCTGAAGGATGCTGTAGGTATGACACAATATAGACTGTGCTCTCAGATACAGCAGGGCAAGTTACCAGCTCCTTCTAGCAGCAAAACTTAGAGCACTCCTAAGAATCAAAAGCTGCAGCATTTTGGGCTGATACAGATCTGCATGACTGAAATTTCTGGATCCCATCCTGCCCTCTGGCTCAAAGGTGCAACTCATGGGTCTGTGTGGTAAATGCTGCATTCATTCCCTAGCCAGGGTCCTCCATCTGCTTCTCAAACATTAGCCAGACCTTAGTGGGACAATCTCCATGTTAAAGATGGAAGGAGTGAGGCTCAGTTGTATTCCAGCTGCACTATCATCTCACGTTTTGGTAGAGAACCAAGGCTCTGAGACCTGAAGGCAGCCTTACCTCTGAAACCAAACCTCTCAACGCGCATCTCTGCAAGCAACGCTGCCTATAGCTGGGGTTCCAGCTGGCCAAAGCTGTTTTCCATGTTAACAGGCTCAGTAAAGCATCCCATGTTGCCCTCAGTGTCTCTAAGTTCCCCAGGAAGATCCCAGCAGTCCAGCTGAAGTAAGAGGCCAGCTAGCAACCCCACCCTAATCACCTGAGCATTTCATTCATCTGGGTGAGCTTCTTCGCCATCTCGGGATGGTCAGGTCCATGTTTGTGCCCACAGTGGTCGACGCCCAGGAAGTGAGCAATCAGCACATCCCATTCACCACTGTCCACTGTGGAACAAAAGCAAACTTATCACACACCAGGCTAGAATTCTAAGCCTGGATCTTCCTGCCAGAACTTCCTGGTTGCCCCTGGACACTACGGTTTCTTCCCTTCCTGCCACTGTCACTGCCAGCTCTCAAGGAAATCAATGCAGGTTTTAAGCAAGGCACACTCTTGGCCACGGGTTCCTGGGTGTAATGGCACAGGGATCTCAAAGCCTAGCAAGCATCCCTAGTTTTTTCTCATCGCTCCTCAGGAAGGGAACAGTACAATGTCACCCCAGTCATCCTGAACTTACCTCAAAACTGCCACAAACTGAGCTAAAACAAAGGTGTGCTCAGAAAAAGGAGAACCCAGAACTCCCATCTTTCCCTGAAGATATTTTAGGTTGGACCCATCAATGTGCCCCTGTGCATCCCATCCAGGACAAGGGCATGACACACCAACACAGTCCCTAGTTAGGAAGTTACTCTGGCCTCTCCCCACTGCTTCAGGGCTTTGACACATGAAAACCAACATATTTGAAGTTAAATGATGAACTGCAGCTCTCACACAAGGCACACTTAGATTCACATACAGAAAAATGAAAGAACATTTCCCTTAGTCCCAGTACCTCAGGGAGGTGGAAATCACCTAAAATTCACAATCTCATGCCTCATCTTCTTCCCATGACTAGGAAGCACCAATGCTTTTGCTCAGAGCAGTGCTGTGTCTCAGCCTCCTAACTTGTGTTCCCAGAGCACTGTGTGCCTGCCTGGGCAGCCACATGTCAAAGTTAAGCTGCTCCTCTGTCTCCAGCATGCCAGGGTATTTTTAAGACAGAGGTAGAAGTCTAACCTGATCCCAACAACCTGGACTCTGTCCCAGACAGAGGAAAGGTATCTACAGAAATGGTCTGTGGACTCCAAGAACTGGCTTATCCGTGGAAATCCAGCTAGAGCACTGTAATCCTTGGGCAGCAGCATGTAACTGCCCAGTGCTGCTTTGCAACAGAAAAAAAGCCTTCAGCCCTGCCTCAAATTTGCAGTTGGACTCCCACATTAGGCCAATGTTTATCCATGCCCTGGCGAAAGAGCTGCTTACCAGTTGGATAGAGATGCTGCAGGATCCCATCATCCACAGTGTGAAGATCCTTTACGTTAAAAGAAGGGAAGAAATACGAGCGGAAAAACTTCTTTGGGAAGAGTCCTTCCCATGTGTCATCACCCATGAAGACCACTCTCCTTCCTGAGCCAGACAGAAAGGAACCAATGAGAGATGGAGACCTCCTGAGTCGTGCTGTTACCACAACAATCCCAAGAGCCTGGGCAGACCCAGGTCAGGGTCTGGAGCAATGGCTCCTCTCCAACCCACACTCAAAACTGACCTAAAATTAAAACGACCATCTG
Source organism: Aphelocoma coerulescens (assembly GCF_041296385.1). Lineage (NCBI taxonomy): Eukaryota > Metazoa > Chordata > Aves > Passeriformes > Corvidae > Aphelocoma > Aphelocoma coerulescens. The sequence goes on from NW_027184085.1 coordinate 9,770,457, forward strand.
ACTGCAAATGACTCTGAATACAGGGAGGGACCAGCCCTGTCTTTAGGCCCTTGAGTGCCCCCCCTGCCCAAATCCACCTGCACAACCTCACAACTTATCACTGACCTGACATGTCACCCTGCAGACTCTTGGGCCACCACAACACAGGTGGGTGCAGGGGGTGCAGCACGAAGCAGACAAACCCTCATCAGAGGCCTGTGACCCCACTGCAAAATGCAAGGCAGCAGGTGATAGAGTAGAAGATACGAGTCCTGAGCTCTGGCTTTTAAACACAATGGTGATGGTGTTTCAGATGTGGAAAAGAGAAGGCAAAAGCACTGATGTTTCCCTCTGCCCTTGCTCTGCTTGCTCTGCCTGCCATCAGCCAGCTGTGTTTCCACAGGGCCTCTTCAGCCTGGGAGCAGGAAACCTTTCCTCTAAGGCTGCTGCTCTGGTACTAGATCTACTGCTGCATTTTGCCTCAGATGATCTACTGCATTTTCCCACCTTGCTCACACAAAGTCATGTTGCCTTAGCCCAGTCTGAGCCTTGGGAGGAAGTCTCTCTGGGTAACAACCCACTGTGGCCTGTCCTCTTCCCTCTACTCCATTATCCCACCATAACAAGACCTTTACAGCTGCACTAAGCACCCCCCAGCAGCACCAAACTACAATGAAAATGGGGTGAGGTCACTGCCTCACAGGTGCAGGCAGCTGTCCAGGCAGGCTGGCTGCCTGAGGGACACCCCCATGGCACACCTGCCACCACCTGGCACACCTGGCTCCTCCCCCATCATGCGCCTCACACGGCATGACCGACTGCCCTTGGCTTCCTGAAGGCACTCCTGGGGGTGACCTTGGGACAAAAACCACCAGTGCAGCCACTTTCACCTGCTTTCTCGTCATCTTTGAAGATGATGACGATGAAGCAACGGTCACAGCTACTTCTCACTCCCAGCACAAGCTGGAGACACCCTGCCTGCATGACAACCTGCCTTAGGTAACTGTCATTAAGCAGGGCAAAACAATTAGCTCACAGGGTGGAGCTGCTGTAAGCAGTGCCCTTCCCAGGGAGAAAGGAATCCAGGTTTTGAATACAGGTTAAACTGAGCAGAGGTTTGCATGTGCCCCATTCCAGTGGGCTGCTGCCCTGCCCACACTGAGTCACAGAATCATAGAACGTTAACAGGTTAGAAGGGATCCCGCACTGGACCAGGTTTCTCAGAGCCCCGTTCAACCTGGCCTTAAACACTGCCAGGGATGGCATCCACAACCTCCCTGGGGATGCTGTTCCAGTCTCTCACCACCCTCATAGTAAAGAATTTCTTCTTAATATCTAATCTAAATCTCTCCTCTGACAATTAGTACCCATTACTCCCCATTCTATCGCTACAGTTCCTGACGAAGAATCCCTTTCCGGCTTCTCTGTAGGCCCCTGTTCAGGTACTGGAAGGCTGCTGCAAGGTCTCCACACAACCTTCTCTTCTCCAGGCTGAATAGCCCCTGTCACAGAATCATCAAGGTTGAAAGAGACCTTCAAGATTATCCAATCCAATCATCCACTTACCACTATAAACCCTAAACCACTAAACCACATCACCCAGCATGAAATCTGGAAGCCTCTTAAGCACCTCCAGGGATGGTGACTCCACCATCTCCCTGGGCAACTTTCTCCTATGCCTGTGAAAATTTTTTTTTTTTGTATCTAGCCTGAAACTCCCCTGCCTGAGCTTAAAGCCAGGAACCCACCGTTCTGCACCAGCTGTGCCAGCAGGTTGTCCTCCTGGATGGCGTAGGAGGCAAAGTTGCTGCCCACATCGATGAAGGTGGGCAGCGAGCCAGTGGTGAGGCCCTTGATGCGCTGCATGGTGGCCGTGGGGGGGTCAGCTCGGAAGCGGTAGAGCCGGGCATGGCGGGGCTGGGAGGTGGCCAGCTGGTGCAGGACACTCAGCTTGTTCTCGTAGGGCAGCGGGCTGGTCTTGGCGGGGTCGAAGCGGGCGAACTCAAAATGAAGGGCGTCGATGATGACAAGCACGGCCTTGGAAAAGCGCTGCGGTGCCCAGCAGGAGCCCGGCGGGAGGCTCTGCCTCTCCCAAGGTGGAGGCACGAGTGGGTCTGCGCAGGAACTGCTGCTGGCAAGCTCGATCCGGCTGAGCAGGAAGCCGCTCATGAAGAGCCCGATACCAGCAAAAAAGAGAAAGCAAACCCAGGCCAAGAAGAGCACCACTGGCCACCGCTGCATCCTGGAGGGAAGGACAGGCAGGCTGAGCCCCCCGCGGCTCTACCTGGGCCGGTACCACTCCCTCCCAGCACCCACCCCCGGCCCAACACCTCTCACTCGCACCTGTCCCGCAGCAGCCCCCACCAGCCTGATCTGCCTTGGTCCCACTCCGCGTCCTCCCAACTGCCCCACGCACCTCCTTGCATGCCCTCCTGAGCGGGAGCCGAGCCCTGCTCCCTCCCGACTGCCCAGCGCTGCCCAGAGCCTTTTCGGCACCGCCAGCCCTTCTCCAGCACCCCCATCCCCTTCCCGACACCCCCATCCCCCTTCACGCACCCCCAGCCCCTCCCCTGCACCCCCGACTCCCGGTCCGCCACCTCACGCCCGCGCCACCCTTGTGCCCCCCGCGCCCCAGACTCGCCTCCGGCCCTCCCAGCCCCTCACAGACCCTTTTTTCTCCCCGGGGCTCCGCTCCCGTTCTGTCCCACCTGCGGCTCCGGGCGCCCCTCGCCCCCGGAAGCGCCGCGCGTGGCGCCGGCCGCGCTAGAGCGGCACCGCGGGGAGCGGCGCGGGGCGGCGGCGCCCTCTGGCGGCTGGGAGGTCCCCGCGAGCCTCCCTTCACCGAGGCACACTCGTAACGGCGAAGGTGTTGTTTTAATTAATCGATTAATTAATTAATCGACAGAGGCGCTCCTCGCCCTGTGGTGCGCGCTGTGAGGAGCCTGCTGTAGAGAACACACAGTCATGCACTGTAGGGGCAGCTTCTGGGAGATGACAGAGCAGGGGATGATGACAGGAGCTCACATTCCCAGATGTGATGTGCTGGGCGAGGCATCCTTCCTTAGGAGTGGGGTCCCCAAATTCAAAGAATCATAGAATGGTTCGGGTTGGAAAGGCACCTTGAAGATCATCTAGTTCCATACACCCTGCTGTGGGCAGGGACACGTTCCACTCGACCAGGTTGCTCAGAGCCCCACAACCTCCCAGGGCAACCTGTGCCAGTGGCTCACCAGCCTCACAGAAGAATTTTTTCAGAGTATCCAATTTGCCACTCTTGCATGTCACTGCATGTCCCTGGGAGATCCCAGCAGGAGCCTGCTGAGGAGGGATGGTCCCCCTTCAGCATGGAACGCTGGGGTCAGGCACCCAAGCACGAGGGAACATGCTGCAGCAGCACTGTTACCATTTATTACATGATTTAAATCCAATACAAAATAGGGACTAAGGGAAGAAGAGCGACTGCCCACAGCAGAACAGGACTGCCAGCAGGCCTCAGGAGAGGGTGTGGGATCCTTCCAGCCCTGTTAGCTGGAGCTGCCCTGTTCTGCCTTCAGCACCTCCGCAGCAGGAGATTGGGAGTCCTCATGGGTTTGGGGCATCTCGTCTTGGGTCTTCACAGCTTGTGGCTTGGTCAGTGTGGTGTATATCCCCAGGGCCTGGAAGGAATGAGACAGTCCCAGGGAGGGGAGGAGAGGAGAAGGCCAGGCCCCAGTACGGGGCCCTCTTCACCTCCCCAGAGCAAGACTCACTTGGGTGAGAGCAAGAATGGCTTGGGTTAGAAAGGACCTTAAAGATCCTTTTTTTCTAACCCCCATGCCACGGGCAGGGACATCCCGCACCAGACCAGGTTGCTCACAGCCCCATTCAACCTGGCCTTGAACACTTCCCAGGATGGGGCATCCACAGCTTCTCTGGGCAACCTGTTTGAGTGCCTCACCACCCTCACAGGAAAGAATTTCTTTCTGATATCTAATCTCAACCTACTCTTCAGTTTAAAGCCATTCCTTCTCATCCTATCATTACATGCCCTTGTAAAATCTCTCCATCTTCCTTGTAAGCCCATTTTAGGTACTGGAGGGTGCTACAACATCTCTCTAAAGCCTTCACTTCTCCAGGTTGAACAACCCCAATTCTCTCAGCCTTTCCCTGTAGGAGAGGTGTTCTATCCCTTAATCGTCTTGGTGGCCTCCTCTGGGCTTGCTCCAGCAGGTCCCTGTCCCTGCTGTGCTGGGACCCCAGAGCTGGATGCAGTGCTCCAGGTGGGTCTCAGCAGAGCGGAGCAGAGGGGCAGAATTCCCTCCTTCCCCTGCTGCCCACGGGGCTCTGGATGCAGCCCAGGACACAGGGGACTACACTGACCTGTGCGACCATGTTGGTGACATCGCCAGTGTTGGCGGGCAGCAGGACAGTGTTGGAGTCTTTGGCAATCTTGGAGAAAGCGTTCACGTACTGCTCTGCCACCGACAGGGAGGCAGCAGCGTTGCCGTGCTGGGAACAGAGAGACAGGTCACATGCCACCAACAGCTCATCCCTGCCTGTATCCCCAGCCCACCAAAGATCTTCACTCCCTGCTGCTGCTGAAGGTGCCAGGGAGTGTCCAGGAGAAAGCCAGGTGCCACCTCACCCACGGTTTTACCTCCCCCAGCGCCAGTACCAAAGCAGTGGCTGCTCCAAGCAGCCATCACTCACCTGCTGGGCCAGAGCAGCTGCCAGGAGCTGAATTGCCTCTGCCTTGGCCTTGGCCTTGACCAGCATGGCATTGGCTTCTCCTGCAACAAACCACAGCAGGGCGCACATCAGAATCACGACAAAGCACTTACAAGGACTGAATCCTGACCATTTCAGGGAGCGAATCAGGACAATTTCATGCATGCATGGCTGTCTCTTCCCCAACAGCAACACTGGCACACGCCTCCTGCTGCTGCCGGCAGCTGGGGCGGGGCAGCAACATGAGCTGGCGCTCAGCCTGAGGCCCCAGCAGGGAAGGATCAGAGTGGCTGAGGAAGCCTGGCCCACAGTGATGCAGTCTCTCCCCAGCAGCACCACCCCTCAGTCCAAAGGGCTACAGATCCCCACATGTTCTAGCCCAAGGCATTACCAGCAGCTTTGTTGATTTGTTCAGCCTTCTCAGCTTCTGATGCCAAGATCTGGGCCTGCTTCTGGCCTTCAGCCACGTTGATAGCTGACTCCCTTGTCCCCTCTGACTCCAGCACTGTTGCCCGCTTCCGTCGCTCTGCCTCCACCTGCAAGCACAGCTCAGACACCAGCCTGCCATGGCTGTGCTGGGGAAATCCCATTTGTGGGGCAGGGACATGCTCCTCTGTCCTGCTGGGGGAAGCATGGCTTACAAAGCATGAGAATGCAGCTACAGAACACTGTGTGGTCCTGGCAAAGGCTGGTTCTGCTCCTCACGCCATGCAACCCCTCCCAGCCCTGTCCACACCTACATGGACAGCTGCTTCCCCCTCCTCCCCTTCCAGCCCAGAGATCTGGTGTCCAGTTTTTCTCAAGGGGAGACCTTCAGCTCTGGGATTTGCTTCCCCACAGAGCCCAGTAGGGATTTTAAAGGGAGCTGGCATGGTGTGTACGTAGCAGGCAGGGGTCACCACCACAAAAATTATGACAGGATATATTTATTCAGTAGCTTTATGTCTGCAGCCAAAGTGCCCTCCTGAGGTAAGGGGGGGGTGCTGCCCACTCTGCACAGGTAACAATAATGAACCATAGCCTGTATCAACAATAGTGTGGCCAGCAGGACGAGGGAGGTGATCCTCCCCTTGTACTCAGCACTGGTGAGGTCATGCCTCAAGTCCTGCGTCAGGTTCTGGGCACCTCAATTCAAGAGGGATATTTGAGGTGCTGGAGCATCCAGAGTAGGGCAATGGAGCTGGGGAAGGATCTGGAGCACAAGACTGATGAGGAGCCCCTGAGAGAGCTGGGTTGTTTACTCTGGACAAGAGGAGACTCGGGTGACCTTAGCACTCCCTGCAACTACCTGAAAGGAGGTTGTAGTCACATGGGGGCTGCTCCCAGGCAATCAGCAACAGGATGACAGGACATAGTCTTAAGCAACACCAGGGGAGGTTTAGGTTGGATATTAGGAAGAATTTAATCTCAGAAAGGGTGATTAGACATTGGAACGGGCTACCAGAGAGGTGGTAGAGATGCTGTTCACGGAGGTTTTTAAGCAAAGACTGGAGATGGCACTTTGGTGCTATGGTCTGGTTGACAAGGTACTGTTTGGTCACAGGTTGGACTTGATCTGAAGTCTTTTCCAACCTCACTGATTCTGTGACTCTGTGATGCAGTGAGGAAGAGGAGGCTTCCCTCTTGTTCCAGACCTCCCTCCCAGAGAGCCTCACCTGCATCTGCATGGATTCCTTCACGCGTGGGGGCACATGGATGTCCTTTATCTCATAGCGCAGACACCGGATACCCCAGCAGTCTGAAGCCTGGTTGATGGCATCCACGATGCTGGCATTGAGGGACTCCCGCTCCTGGGAGGCACAAAAGAAACAGCAGAGAGCAGAGAAGAGGTGCTGAGCACAAGAGAGGTGTCAGGAGGAAAACAGACACCTCCCTCACAAGCCAAGGTCTGCCAGAAAAACCCATCTCCACAGGTTTCGGGCAGGGTCAGGTGCTTCCTGCAGCTCTTGAAGGGGTCACCACCTCCTAGGGAGAGCAGTGCCCCACACTGAAGCTGCTGGGATACAACATCTGGCATACATCTGGATACAACAGAATGTCAACAATTCCAGTTTCTTCCAAGCAAATGCAGTACAAGGATTACAGCACCCCATGACCCAGGTCAGGGATATTCATCACTGGGGCTGAGCAAAGAGTCAGTGACTCAAGAGAAACACGGCTGGACCAGCTGGGTCTGGGCACGTGCCACCCATCACCCCTTCCAAATAACCCAGGGCAGGGCAAAAAATAGCTCCTGTTACAAAAACAACCGAAACAAGACCCATCTCCAAGGATTCACCAATAGGTCAACTGAAACAGAAACCATAAGCCCTCTAAGCAAAGGGCATTTTGCTTTTAAGCACATCAGCCTGGCCATGCAGGCTGTCCTGGGGTTTTGAGAGACACTGGCAGCTCCATGATTCACCTCCCCAGCTCACCCGAAAGACTCTGTCGAGGGAGAGTTTGCCAAGTTCAGATCTCATGGTGGTCTGGGCCAGCTGGGTCACTGCATACTCAGGATCTTCCACCCCATAGCTGGCCTGAAGAGCAGAAGCACAAAACAGAGTGGATAGGGGTGCCAAGAGGGACCGTGAACAAGGCACAAGAGACAAACACAGCACTAAAGCAAGAAACCTGCCAGACACTCCTGCTGATAATGTGGAGTCTGGAGCCTTGGGAGGAGTCAGAGTATCCAGCCCACCTGCTGGGCAGGGCACAGAGGCTGGAACACACATTTTGGGGAGCAGGGAGTGGGCAGAGCCAGGAAAAGCTGCCCAAGGGGCAGGGATTGTACCTTGTAGGGGTCCATAACCCGCAAGTAGAGCACACCATCGATCTGTAAGGTGACATTATCTGTTGGGAAAGAACAACAGCCCCGTTTACTGAAGCAATAAAAAACAAAACATGGAAACCCCCTCTTCCAAAGCACAGCTGGGCGGGTCGTCCCTTTCCATGCTGGCATAGCAGCATGGCACAGAGGAGGATTGGCTGAAATAGATCTTCTTATCTAAAGGCTTCGTGAAAAGGACCTTATGTTCCCTAGAAAACACTGTGATGTTTTAATACACAACAGGTCCCAGTTTTCCAGATAGAAAATCAAGCATTTCACACTGTGGCTCTCATAAATAAAGACTTAAGGAGGAAAAAACTAAAACAAACCACTTAAAACTAGAACTGTAACAGAGCTGTCAATTATCATTACATCCATTAACCTGTTCTAAAATGTTTTTTTTACAGAAACAGAAATTTCTTTTGTGGTTCAATAAAGGAAAGCACCTGAAAAATGTATTTCTGGCCAGGTGCATTCAACTCAGCAAGAAGGGGGAGCTGCATCCCAGAGAGAGCACATGGGACCTCCTGAGGTGCCCCCACTCACAGCACCAGTACCTAAAGAGAGCTAAGAGGGACTTTTCAAATGGGCATGGAGGGACAGGACAAGGGGGAATGGCCTTAAGCTGATGGAGGGCAGGCTTAGAGTAGATGTCAGAAACAAATTCTTTCCTGTGAGGGTGGTGAGGCACTGGCACAAGTTGCCCAGAGAAGCTGTGGCTGCCCCATCCTGGGAAGTGTTCAAGGTCACGCTGGATGGGGCTGTGAGCAACCCAGCCTAGTGGAAGGTGTCCCTACCCATGGTAAGGGGTTGGAACAAGATGAACTTTAAGGTCCTTTCTAACCCAAACCATTCTGTGATTTTATGGCCAAGCCTGGGTACCAAGGGACAGAGCTGAGTGCAGGAGCTTGGGACAATTCCACTCATCCCCATATCGTCCCTTGCTCACCCCAGATGCAGAGGAAGGAAGGGGGCAGGACACAGAAGTTGTTCCTCACCCAGTGTGACAGCTGACTGCTCTGGGACGTTAATGACGATTTCTTTGAGACTTTGGACATAACGAATCCGATCCAGGAGAGGGATGAGAAAGTTCAAACCCTGGGAAAAGGATAGGATTAGATGGCTGATAGCCAGACTAGACAGAGTTGTGCAACAAAAGCCCATGCCGCACACTGCAAACACGGTTTACACACAGGGCATTTTGGTTACTCAGTGCTTTGAACCCCACCAAGAAAAATTAATCCACAGGCAGCCAAAAGGATTTCAGCCTGGGAAACTAAGCCCACCACCCCTCGGATCCTCGTGCAAAGGACGCGCCTCGCTACAGCTTTAGGAACCTGCTGAATCCAGAAGGGGAGAAAAGCTGCTCCTTACAGGCTCGAGGATTCGGTGGAACTTGCCCATCCTCTCCACCACCCAGGCCTCCTGCTGCGGCACAAAGAGCACCCCGATGTTCACGGGCAGCCCGGAGTTCCAGCGGCACGGAGCTGGGGCCAGCCGTGCCGCACGCTTCAGCTGCTGGGAGTGCTGGGGGAGGAGATGGAACAGGTTTGAGGCCAGCTGCTGGCACCTCAGAGCCCAGCTCCACACCTGTTACCCCATCTGGGCTCACAACCAGGAGACCAGGGCAGGAAACAATGCCCCAAACAAGCCCATGCTGTAAGGGTGTTCCCACAGGGATGAGGCCTGGGCCCCAGGGACAGTCTTCTCCACTGGTGCAGGGGGGCTCACTCCCATGCCAGAGCTTTCTGCACATCTCCACTCCTCTTACATCCACCCTGGAGGAGGGAACAAAGCCTCCCTGCCACCGTAAGGACAATGAGGCATGTGCATGTGGGTGTTTTCTTCCCCACTCAGTCCCTATGACCTGTTCAGGCCCACTCCCCCCAGCTCTCTCACTCACCTTAGTCCCAGGCCACCCCTTTTTTTAACAACCTGTCCTTCTGCAGCTCGACTGCCTCCTGGGCTCCCCACAAAGACCTGTTTTGTCCAGGCATTCCCCCACCCTCCTCTCCAGACTCTCACTCACACAGTTTCCCTCGACCTTCCCACATCCCAACCCAGCTCACACCTCTACAGCTCCACACATCCAATTCTCCTACAAAAATCCACCTCACCACTCCCACGCTCAGTCACCCCCCACTGGCCCCCCCCATACCCATTCGTCCACAGCCTCCTCTGCAACCCCCCTGTACCCCAATCCCTGCCCAGGTCACCACCACCACCCCAGCACTTCCCCAGACCCCCAACACGCCCCAACTGACCCCTCCCTCTCAGTCCCCCTTGTACTCCCACTTGTCCTCTGCACCTCTCCTCCTCACACTTCGGTCTCTGCCCAGCTCCTCCGCATACACGGTGTTCCCCAAACCCTCAACACCACCATCCCACTGAACCCCCACCTCCTCAGTTGCCCCCCTGCCCATTTGTCCACTGCACCATCCCCCTCACCTCCTTTCTCTCTATCCCTGTCCATCCCCCTGCCCCACCTCAGCCCTTCCCCAGCCCCGAACACTCCCCACTGACCACCCTTTTCAGTCTCCCTATACCTGTCTGTCCTCTACACCACTGCCCTGCCCTTCACCTCTATCCCTGTCCGGCTCTCCCCAGACTCCCAAGACCATCCCACTGCCCCCCACTGCCCCTGCTCAATCCCCCATACCCGTCTGTCCACTGCACACTCCGCCGCACCCCTTCCCCCATCCCTGCCCAGCTCTCCCCCACCAAGCCCCCACACCGCCAGCCCTTCACCGGACCTCAAACACCACCACACCGACTCCCCCTCAGTCCCCCCATACCCATTTATCCTTTTCACCCGCCGTGCCCCCACAGCCCTATTCCTGCTCAGCTCCTCACCACCACCCCGGCACCTTCCCGGAGCCCCAACGCCACAGATACCCCCAATCTCCTCAATTCCCCGACACCCATTTGTCCACGGCCCCCTCTAACCCCCGTCCCGTACCCCCATCCCTGCCCAAGTCCCCCTCACCTCTTCCTCGGACCCGAGAAACCCCCACCCCACTGAACCCCCACCTCCGACCCCCCCCGCCTATCCACCCTCTGCCTCCCCCCCACACCCCTTGACCCTATCCCTGCCCAGTCCCCCCCCAGCACCTCCCAGGCCCCCAACACCACCCCCCTTATCCCAGCCCCCAGCCCAGTCCCCTTCTCCGGGCCCCTCCAGCACCCGCTATCCCGGACCTCCCGCACGTGGGCACCCCCTGAGCTCTCCCCGTTCCCCCCCCCCCGCCCGCCCCTCTCCCTGGACTCCCCGCACCTGCAGCAGCCCGAGGCCGGGCCGGGCCCGGATCCCCGCCCGCGACAGCATCGCCCCCTCCGCCCGCCCCGCTCGGCGCCGGCGCCGCTCCCTCACTCCCGGAAGGCCCCTGCGGCCGCGCTGCTTCCGGGTGCGCCACCCCGATAGGTCCCTCCGGCTCCTTCGGCCGCCGCCCCCGGTTCCGCCCTCCCGCCCGCGCCGCGATTCTGCACCGGCCCGCTCGGGAGCGGCAGCCCCGGGCTCCTTGTGGAGCTCCAAACGGACGTTTATTAAATTAAAAAGGAACACGAAAAGTACCGGCACGGCCTTCGCGAGCCCGCACGGCCACGGCGATAGGGGCAGCCCCGGTGACCTGGGGGCGAGGGGACTCCGGTGTCATGGCGGCCCCCAGGACCCGCTGCTCAGGGCAGTGGGGGGAGCGGCCCCCGGTGTTTGGGGGGGTTCAGATCCACGGTTTGGGGGATTCAGGCCCCCGGTGTGAGTGTATGGACGAGTTCAGGCCTCCACCTCTCAGTGCAGCAGGGCCGGAGCCCCTTGGCCGCCCTCGGGCAGGGGAGAGCAGGACCTCGGCCCCACACACCCCCCAGTCCTGGCCCATGCCCACACCGAGGCCCCGGCACTGGGGTCTCGGCCCCACGGCTGGGAGTTGATGGGGTCGGGCCTGTCACCCTCTTGTTCCCTCTGACAGAGGGGCTGAGGCTCCCTACAGCCTGGGCTGGCAGGGGGAGCCTTGCCGAGACGCTCAGAGGGCAGAGGGGTGATACAGACACGGGATGTGCAAGCTTGTTTTACCCTCAGCCCTGCCCCTCTCTGGATTCCCCCCAGTCCTGCTCCTGAGGATCCAGCCCAGCTCCTGGAGTTTGATGTCCTCTGTTGCTTCCCTGTTTCCCAGGGAACTAAGCTGGGGCTCCTGCCCATCCTCCAGCCCCTGACCACGCTGCCAGCAGACCCCTGCCCAAAGCTGCCTCCTTCATAGGATTCACCCCCCACCCGCTGACAGTGCAAGGTTCCTTTTTTTTTTTTTTGGCAATCTTCTCAGATCCACAGCACACGTGCTCTGGAGGCTCTTGCCCAGAGGGCTATCCCCATATTCCTGCAAAGAGCCCCAGGTCCCCATCCACGTGACAGCTGTGTCTCTTACCTTCAGGAACCTGGCAGTGGCCACTTCCTTGACAGCCACAGGCCTCTTGGGGTTTGGCTTGCCCTAAAAGACTCAGAAGATAAGCGCAGGCCTCCCCAAGTTGCTTTGAGTTGGGCTGGCCCTGCGTAGCTGCTGCCAGCAAGGCTCAGCCTGTCACAGGGTGTTTAACACAGCCCTGGCCTGGGAGCTGCACCCTGGTGAGCAGTGGGTCACTCTCCCTTCCATGGGCTGAGGTGTCCCTGTCCCGAGTCACCCTCACAGTCCCCACAGCCCTGCCCCAACACAGGCAGCCTGGTGCAGGCAGGGCTGGGGGGAAGAACAAGCACGGAACCTCTGATCCTCTGCACGAGCCTCCTCTGCACTCCCAGTAACAATAAATACTAATAAATACAAACTCTTCCACATTTTCTGCTCCCAGACCCGGGACTAGTGTGGGTAGTCTTACCCATAGCCCCAGTCCAACTCTTCACTCCCCACCCACCCACCTCAGCCACAGCCCAGTCTCCAAGCTGGGAGCAGTTCCAGCAGAAGGCTTGGGCATGTCACTGGAGTGCCAGGACTGCTCCTCAGCCCCTGCCCCTCTTGGTCAAGCCCCCTGGGTGATCCCAGCCCTGCTGCAGAGCGTGGTGTCCGTGCTGGTCAGGAGGGTGGGTGATATCTCAAAGCAGTGCTTGCTGGCCCTTGACTCATCTCTCCCCTAAGTGCTGGGCTGGAGGCTCCCCCAGTGGCCCTGGGGGGTGGGGGGTGAAGAAGGTCAGGCCCGGGGTGAGTAGCAGGGGTGCCTGGGCATCTCTGTGAAGGACTTCAGTTCATAGGGGATCCCCGAATCCACTTCGATCGACTTGCGGGAGAAAAGCAGCCGAATGTCGTCATGAAGGTAGATCTTCCCCGACTTGGAACTGTGAAACCTGTGTGGAGACGAGCAAGGCAGAGGGACCTCAGGCTCCCAGGCAAGGGCAGGGCATTCTCAGTGAGGGCACAACCCCCTTGACTACTTTGGACCCTGGTCAAGGAGCAGCTGGTCCCTGCTCCTCCCCAGTCCCTCCTCCAGTCTTGCAGGCTTGGGACAGGTTGGAGAGGAGCACAGGGGTGGTCTTGGGGGCAGGTGCCCATCCCTCCTGGCATGCTTTACCTTAGATGCATCAGGTAGCAGAGGACCCTGCGGGGTGGGCTGGTGCCCAGTGGGTCACTGGGGGCCACCGTGGACCCCTCCTCCTCCCCCACGGGCACCAGGAAGATGCGATGGCGTAGGAAGGTCATGTGGTTGGCTGGCATGTCCTGGAAGTCATACGTCACCAAGAACATCTTCACCACAGTCTTGTTGGGGTTAAATAAGGTCTGGGGGCAGAGGGGTAGGGAGTGAGACTGGGAAGAATGCAGAGCAGAGATGGGGCATCTGGGAGCAGAAGCTGCTGGTCAAAGGATCCAGAAAGCCTCACACCAGTCCCAGAGGGCTTAGCCTGAGTGTCACAGGTCAGTCCTTTACATCCACCTTCACAGGTCTGCTCCCCTTGCATCACATCCCATTCCCACTGCACATATGCACTTTCCTGCCAAAAACCTCACCAACCTCTCCTTCCCCTGATTCTCCCATCACCTTGTCTCCCTGCCAACATCCCAGGTACCCTGTACTCCCCTCTGCTGTGGTGTCTTGGCGGCCATGTAACCCCCTCTGCAGAAGACAAGCCTTCCAGCTGCTGCCCTGCCTAACAACATAATGGAGCATGCCCACCCCAGCAGGGCAACCAGAGCCCACCCAGCCCCACCCCCACACTGCTACTGCAGGCCAGGGAAAGACTCACCACTTGGATGGTTCCAGCTTTGGGGACACTGTAACCCTTCTTTCCCAAGGCCTCCAAGTCAATCACTCCCTGGGGCAAAATAAACAGCATGTGAGAGAGGGAGAAAGCGGAGGGAGAGCCCAGCTGGGAACAAGCATGGGCCTGAGACTCCCTTGCTGGGAACACCTGGCACAAGTCAGCAAGAAGACCCCCAGCTCAGTTCCTCTCCAAACCAGGAGCAGCAACAGAGAGGTGGTGACAAGAGAGGTGATGACAACAACAACCATGAAGCAGCTGGGCCTGTGTATGTTCCCCCTTGTTTCCCGTTTGGCTTTTTGGGTTAAAGATTGCTCCTGGCACAGCCAGCCACCTCCACAAGCAGGTGGTTGCTTGAGCCACCCTCTACAGCGAGGGGCTGCCCCAGGGTGCCGGGGTACAGCCCCCCTCCCCCACATCCATGTACCAGGAAAGGCGAGGGCGCGCTGTGTTCAGAGATGTCGAAGTAGGTGACATCGACGGGCAGGGTGACATGCTGGGGACAGTACGAGCCACTGGCACCGATCTCTGCTGTGAAGCCCTCGATCCTCCCCGATGGTGCAAAGCGCCCTTTCAGGATGGACTCCTGAGAGGGGAAGGAAGCATTAGGGAACCTCAAACGCCAGCCCCACCCCCTGCCTCAATGCTCCATGTGAAGTCATCCCCATCTTCACTGCACCCAAGTGACCTCTTGCCCTCATGTGCCCAGAGACCTCGCTCTGAGACAGACACACCCTGAACTGGTGACATAACACCAACCATCTAACAGGGAGAAGCAGTGAGAGTACCTCGGCTCAGCCTCACAGCAGCCATCTGAGCAGGTTCCACCCAAGGATCTGCTGGCTGAGTCATGCTGCTGGTGGCTGTGTGGTTGCCACTGCACAGCAGGCCTTTTGGGGACAATCAGCCTGGCCCCACACCAGGGCTCCCATCAGGTTCAGCCTCTCACACCCATTGCTAGCCCTGTGTGGAGCCCCCAGGACCCACCTCCCCCCAGCAGATGGGCGCTGTTACCTCAAAGTTGCCCAGCAGAGCATGGCTGACAGTGGTGGTGGCCCAGGGCACTGTGGGAGACCTGGTGCCCCTCCGGAGGCTGGTCCGGAGATGTCGCCTGGGAGTGAGGAGAGAAGATTGGTGTTGGACTGAAGAGCACGCAGCCCTGGGTTGTTCATGTTCCTGGGAATGTGGATCCCTCTCCAGGTCCCCTGTACCTTTGCTGGAGGTTGAACCCACTTTCCTACATCCCAGGGGAAGAAACCCTCCCCCCCCAGTCTGTGGTGTCCAAGAGGAGAGATACCTGGGCCAGGGCAGGGAAGAGGACTCGACCCATCCTGAACCTCCCATTGGGCTGCAGGGTACTGGGGTGAGCAGGCACCCTGAGCCCTCATGTCCATCCCATGGGGCTGCCAGGACACTCACGATTTGAGGCGCAGCCCACTCTTCAGCCTCCTCCCAACCGCAGTGCAGTCTGCAGAGCTCTGGAGGGGACAGGATATGGAGAACTCTGTTAGGGCAGCAACCAGGGCCCACACACCCCTGGGAGAGGCCATTGCCCCTTGCCCTGCCCCACATTCCCATGGGGGTCCCAGCAGATGAACAGGCTCCAGTCCATGGGCAGCCATCAGCAGCCTCTGCAGGGGTGGCCAGCAGGGCAGCACGAGGACTAGGGTGTCTGATGGGGACGTAGGGCTGCCCAAACCCCAAAGTGGCTCAGCTGGGAATGAGGGTGTTGGTACCCAAGGGTACAACACACTATTCCCGCCTTACAAAGCAGGTCTTAGGAGCAGCCCCAGTGACAAGACACCCATAGACAGAGCCATACAGTGACACCCCCTTGCACCTCCCAGGGACTGGGACACCTACAAGGATGCTCCCTGACCAGCCTGGGAAAAGTTCTGTCCCCTGGTGATTCATGCAAAGTCCTCAGCAGTGCCACCAGACAGAGGGGTGCGTTTCCCATCCCTAACCACAGCTAGGATCCTACAGCTGTGGGGTGGGGGGCTAAAGCCACAGACACACTGCAGCCTCCTTTTAAAGATGTCCTCTTTTCAGGGGTTTTCCCTTCTGGAAGCCACACAAAGGGCAGCACAACACAAAAGGATGATGGAGCTGGCTGGCATGACCGGGCGGGAAAACCCAGGGAAGCTGCTGGAGGGCTTCACTCTGCAAGGACAGTGCTGGCAGCAGCTGGGCTGAGAGACAGTCATGAAAAAGGCTGGCAGGGATTGAGCTGTGCCCCATGGATGGTGCGTCTCAGCTCCATGCAGCAAGAAGCCAGCGTAGCTCTGACATCAGTTCCTGTGTGTCCCCACACCATGGGATGCCCCAGAGAAAAAGAAGAGCGTGCCAGCTCTGGCCCGAGCCTGCTACAGCCTCAGCTGGCAGGACAGGTAAGGGCATGGAGCAGGGTAAGAAAAGAGGAATCGCAGGCAGCTCCTGAGCTGCTAGGGTGGTTGCAAACCTCAGAGGTCTGCCCCATTGCTGAGAGCTTGTGGCACCTTGGGGACATGCCACAAGAGCCCCAAAATGGCAGAAAAGCCAGTGGCATCTCTACACACAGCACTGGGCTCCTTGGTCAGAGTATGTCCAGTCCCACTGCCTGCCACCAGACACTTGCTCTAATGGGCATCATGACCAGGAGTTCAAACCATCCCATGCATCTGCCTTCCTCCTCATCAGGCAGGCAGAGGCCAACTACCCTTCCCAAGCTTGCTGCTATATCATGGCTTAACAGGGAGCCATGAGACACCAAATGTGGCTTCACGATGTGTCCAGCTCTCACTGCCACGGGGAGGTTGTCTCCTCTCCAAGCAGGGCTCTCCAGGAGAAAAAGCTGGCTGCATCCACAGTATCCAGTGACTACAAGATGTCAAGAGCTGGTTAAAACAGACCATGTGCGCCAGGGCTAGCTGTCAGCTGCTGCCTTGCTCACACCAGCACTGCAGCTTGGGGCATGGTGCCACAGTGGACCACACTGCCCAAAAGGACAGTCCTGAGCTCTGGGCATCCCCAGGCCATTCCCTGCCTCCCCCCTTGAGCAATGCCCACCTTGGCTGCAGGAAGCAGGTGATTCCAGAACGGAGCTCCCTTGGCATCAGTGCTGCGGCAGGCTGTGGGCACAGGATGGCATGGCAGGACCCTCTTCTTCCTTGCTGGTGGGGACAGGCTCTCATCCTCAGAGCAGGAGTCGGCCATAACCTCGCCAGCAGGCAGCAACTTCCTTTTGGCTGGGCAGGTGCTGCTGAGCTGGCTGCTCCCACAGGGCGTCATCTCCTGGGAGCTCAGGTTGCTGGGCTCGGGGCTGAGCGCTGTCTGCGGAGCGGGGGGCTCCCTGCACCCATTGGCCATTGCTGGCCCTTCCGCTTCTCCACTAGCCCTCCTGGTGTGAGCTGGGCTGCTCCCTGGCTTCTCTCTCTTCCCACCAGGGTCCAACTGGGTTGTTTGTGCAATACTGTGCAATTCAAGGTGAAGTACATTGTGGCCACTTGCTGGCTCCCCATTCTCTCCATAGTCTATGGGCTGATCCCCTGATGAGACAGGGCAACTGTCTCTCATGTGCAAAGTACTGCAAGCAATGTGCCGGGGCCAGGATGACGAGGAGGAGGAGGAGGAAAAGGAAGAAGAGGAGGAGGAGGAGACATCTTGTGACTTGTCTTCTCTGCTGGCCTTGGGGCTGTGGCTAGGGCTGCCCTCACAGCGGTGCTCCACCACCCGCAGCCCACTGTGGGAGAAGTGCTGGGCAGAGCCACAGAGCGAGAGCTCCTCCACCAGCAGACCATCCTCAAAGGTATCATCATCATCCAGGGAAGGCTGCCCAGGGCCCCCGTCCACCCCCCTGTCACCCCAGTGAGTTCGTTTGGGATCTCGCCCCCCCTCCGGAGTTCGCTGCTCGGGGTATCCTCTCTTGACAGCTGGCCGGGTGCCTGCCCGCTGCTCCGTGCTCTCAGAGGAGCTGGAGAGATGGGAGAAGATGGACACCTGGTAAACCTTCTGGCGCTTGATTTCTGTCTCGTTGTAGCCCATGAGGATGCTGCGGTGGGTGCAGCACTGCGAGGAAGGCTCCAAGGGTGTCTCCCCGCTGGGCCGGGACAGGCTGGGGTCCGTGCTGCGCTCTGGGGGTAGGGACGTCTCTGCGTGGATGTGCCGCATGGAGCCTCACTTGCTGGGACTCCGGGTGGAGCCCATGCGGCAGCAGGAGGGGGACTGTAAAGTGCCACAGGTCAGGGTGCAAGGGCAGGGGGTGGGAGCTGGATCCTCTCTCACTCACGATCTCTGTGTGAGCCCTCTACTATGAGGTGCTCTGCAGCACAGCATCTGGAAAAACAAGAAAGCAGAAGGATGAAGATCAGCCTGGAATCCCCATCCTCATTCAGACTTCTGGCTGCAAGGGACCTACTGGGACATGGGCAGCACCTAACACAGCCCCACTTGAACCTCCCTCTCCAAGGACAGGAAGAGGAACCAGGCTGGTGTGGCTTTCTGGGAAACCCTGAGGCATCACCCACCTGCGGGTTCAGCACTTCCTTCCCAGCTCAGGCAAGGAGAGGTCTCCAGACAGGCAGGAGACTCCTGGGGACAAGTCTGGACAAGCAGGGAGGAAGAGGCCTGCCCTCTGCCAGGGACACGCTTGTGCTGTTGTGGAGCACGGGAGTCAGGCAGGTCAGACCAGTCCCAGGGGCTCAGGCCTGTAATCACCCCTTTGGGCAACAGCAGCAACGTCTCCCAGCGCTGGCCAAGACAACCTGTCCCAGCCACATGCACTGAATGAGGCAGGGCTGGTGCCAGTCCCATGCTGGGGACAGGAACCTGGCCTAACATCCCCATTACCCCTGCCAGCTTGGACCAGGCACCTCCAGCACCTCAGTCAGCAGCTGGGAAGTACCAGCGTCACCATCCATCTGCTCCTGCCAGCTCCAAGGGCCTGCCCTCCTCCGTGCTGCTTGGTACCTCACTTTTGATTTTCAGTCCAGCTTGAGGGCTGTGAGAATCCTGTCTATATGTTGTTTCTTTTCAGGCATGAAAAATACTGAAATGGCTGCAAGAGCTGAGGAGATGCAGGAAAAGTCACCAGCAGACTGAGGAAAAACTGCCCATCCTGGCAGGTCTGCCTTTTGCCTGTCCTTGCAGCTGTGCCTGATCTTGTGGAGCAAGGGCTTAGGGGCAAGTGAGCAATAGGGAAATTGGTTCTCCAAGTTGATCAAGGCTCTCTGGACAGTGAGGCTGCATATGCTATTTTGACCCTGCTGGGATGGGGATGGGAAAATGGAAGGCCAAGGTGGTCGAGACCAGGAATTTTGTTTAAAAGAAGTGATAAAAGGTATAACCATGCACCAGGATATGTTGGGGGCTGACTGGCTGGAAGGCAGCACAACAGAAAAGGCCCTGAAGGGCACCAAGTTGTCCACGAGCCAGCAATGTGCCCTTGCAGCAAAGGAAAACAATAATGCACCAGGTACAGCATTAACAGCATGTTGAGGGAACTGATCCTCCCTCTTTGCTCAGCACTGGTGAGGCCACACCTGAGAGAGTGCAACGAAGGGACACTAAGAAACGATTAAGGGACTGGAGTATCTGTCCTATGAGGAAAGGCTGTGAGAGCTGGGACTGTTCAGCCTGGAGAAGAGAAGGCTCAGTGAGATCTCATCTATATATATCTATCTATATATATAGATATATAGAGATATATATATAGATATATATATAAGAGGTTCCCTCTGAATATCAGAAAACACCATTTTCTTTTACTGTGACCAAGCACTGTAACCAGTTACCTAGAGAGGTTATGGAGTCTTCATCCTTGGAAATACTCAGAAGTCATCAGGACAAAGTTCTGGGCCATGGCTTTGGGTGCGGCTGGTCCAGATAACCTCCAGATATCCCCACCAACCTCAACCCCTCTGTGTAGCCCACGACACTGCAGCCTGTTCTGGCTGTCCCCCTCACTTACCCCTCTGCAGCAGGACCCTGCTTTGCTCCGGATTAACCTCCCTGCCCCGCAGCAGGCGGTCGTTGGCACAATTAGCTGAAGACACCTGCCAGTCAGGCACCCCCCAGAAGCGGCGTGGCTGCCGTGGAATGGCTCCCACCATCACGGTGTGCCTCCGAACCTCTGCAACGTCCTCTCCAGCTCTTCAGTGTCCACAGCGGCCCTGAGGGGAAGGAAAAGGGGGAGATGCAGGGCTGGGGTGGTTCAGATGCTTCCTGGGAGAAAGGCAGGATGGTGCTGCCTGTCTGCAGGGTCACACAGGCAGGGAAGGCAGCATTTTGGCTCAGCCTTTCCCAACCTCCCAAATCAAAGGCCACATACACCTCAGCCACCTCAGGCAGTGCTAACACCTTGATTTCCATTTGAACCACAAATATTTTAAGCTGTGAACTCTCATACCTGGCTTGATTTTACATCCCGTTTGCATGCTTTCCTCTATAAAACCCTGCGCAAAGGAAGAGATTCCTCTTTTTCTGGCGACCATTTCATGCCTTGCTTTCCAAGACACTGCAGCAACCTCTGGGCCTCCAGCTAGCTCCTGGTCTCATTTTCACCTCCTCCCCCTTCCACCCACAGCACAGGACACTTTCTGGCCCTACAGATAAGGAGAAGAGCTTGGAATTGTTTTCTTCCAATAAGAGATACCTTTCAGGGAAGGCAGAAATGAGGAGCCTGACAGCCCTGAGCCAGGATGGCCCCCCACCAGTTTTCCCCAGCACAAAGACAGCAATCCTTTCATGTGCACAGCAGTCACCTGTTCAGATGTGCCCTTGATGCACAACGGAGATTTGCAGACGCAACACAGCTCCCCTGTGGTCATAATCCACGGGCACTGCAGCTTTGATGCCTGGAAGAGGGCGTGGAGGAGAGTCAGCTCATGCAGCAGCTCATGGTGCAACACCTTCAGAGTGGGCAGGAGCCCTTGGGCACCTGCAACCTCAGCACCTCTGTGGCAGAGGCAGCTCATGGGCTTCACTAGCCCAGGCACCTGCAGCTGAAGGAGGAAATGGTGCCTGTCCCTGGGGGTCATGCCCTCCTCTCCTCCCTCCCCATGTATCCCTCAAACAGGGGCTCACTGCAGCACCCATCCAGAGGGAAGTCACTGTCTGGGCCCCCCAAGCCAGCAGTGAGTACTGCTCTGAAGGCTGGAAACAGCAGGGCCAGAGGCAGCAACACTCAAGTGCAATCCCCTTCTGGCATCCTGGTCTGGCAAATTCTGCATCCCCCCAGCTTGCATGTGGGAAGCCAGCATCAGCTGTGCTTGCTGCCTGACCTCACCTGCCCCAGAAAACAGGCTGTTCTTTCATTACATTTCCAATAAGATTTGTAATTACAGGCTGTCATGACCAGTCCCTGAGAGCTGGACAGCTCAAAAGCCACCGCCGCTGCTGGGGAAGGGCACTGCCAGCAACCAGCCAGAACAGGACCTGTTGAGATTCAATACAACAGCACCCAAGGAGCACTTGCAGCAGGGCAAATCAGTGCTGCAGCACAACAAACCACAGGTCCAAAACCTCAACAAAAGCTTTTTGTAAAGACCAGCTCCTTCTGGCTCCTCCCCATATGAGGCCTGCACCAAAGTAGGTAGGAAAGCAAGTGAATGCCCACAGTTGTGGGTGGATGCTGAAGTGGTAGCATGCTATGCTCTGCCTGCCTGGAAGGTTGCTGTTTCCCTCCTCCATCCCTGAGGGAGACTTGTACCATGACTTGTGTGGCACAATCAACCCCTGGGAAGCAAAATCAGCAACCAACAGCAAGAATCAGCCTGGTTCAGTGGATGAAAGCATGTGTCCTTGCCAGAATAAATACAGTTGCACCTGCATCCTTTCATTCTCTTCCCTGTGTCCCTCTGAAGGCACAGCCATTTTCTCCCCAGCAGCAGCTACCTTTCACAAGAATGGATGTATCAGGACAGGGTGAGCTGCTAACACCACAAATCCATCCCAGCTGAGCTCTCAGCACCACTCCTCAGGTGCTGCCAGCACCAGCCAGTAGAACACATGCCTAGAACAAGGGGCTGCACCATCTTTTGCCAGCCCAGATACTGTTGCTTCAAGCATCATGCTGGAAATGCCAAACCCCTGGTGGGGACAGGAAAGTGTCACCCAAAGTGTCTCCAAGTAGACCCTAGGATCTCCTTGAACATCCTTCTGGAGGAATCCCCATCAGCCTGGGATGGGGAACAGCTGGGGCATAGCACTGCTTCTCACCCGCTTTGAGATGCAAGGAGCTGTGTCCCAGGGAGGTTCTCTTGGAAGTGCCAAGTGCCTCCCATGGCAGTTCCTCCCTGCTGAGAGCCCATCCTGCTCACAGTAGAACTCAGCCTCTGACAGCACTATGGGAGTCCACTACCTCCCCCAGAGCAGGACAGCAACACTGGGACCACGGCCTCCTGCAGTCCAGGGGACAGGGAGAAAGCACCTGGTCACCTCTGCCTTCTCTTCCCCTTGAGATAAGTATTGCCAGAGCCCTACTTCTGGCCACATGGATGGGACAGAGTCAGGCCCAGGGCCTCACCAGCTCAGCTGAGCAGCACAGGTACCAGCCCCTGGACACAGCACATTGGGCTCCGTGTGCCTGCACCAAGGGTTGGGTCCCTCCTAAGCCCGTGTGATGCTGATTTTTTTTGACAATGTTTCAGCCCATGCTGGTTCTCTAAGACAAGACTCAAAAAGATTTCCCTCTTGAGGGAAGCCTAGCCAGAGCTCTTCCACTCTCTGCCCCGCTCCTGCCAAGGCTACTCATGGCTCGGAAAACAGGCAGGGCCCTGTGCTTTTGCCAAGACCTCCTAGCACCTGGATCTGGAGCTATGCCAGGCACAGCTTTCCTCTATTTCTTTGCCTGGGGAAGGGCACCACGCTTCATCACCCAAGAGATACCCAGTGCCAAAGGACCTGCAAAGAGGGAGCATGTCCCAGGCACTGGGGCAGAAAGGCTGTGTTCCTTGGGGATGCCGAACCACCAGAGCCTGACATGGAATAACACAGCCAGGCCTGGTGGGGTTGGGTCAGGGACTTGGCTTACCTGCTGGTTCCATTGCTATTAGCACATCCAGGGGGAAGCCAGGATTAACAGACCATGGTCTCAGTCTGGAGGAAACAGAGCAGGATGGCGAGTGAGGACGGGTTCCTGGCTGGGCAATGCAGCAGCAGTGCCACATGCCAGGCTGCAGCCTGCAAAGGGATCTGTTGCTGTTCGAGCTGTACTGCGCCAGCCAGAGAGGAAGTGGCATGAGTGTGGAGCAGGGAGGTATCTGTCATGAGGCAGAGCCCTTGGGAGCCTGGCAGGGATGGCAGCACAGCACCAGTGTAAGGAAGAGAGCAAGAGCTGTGCCCAAAGTTGCCACACTCGTTCAGGGGGGATCCAGTGGCTTCCCAGAGCAGCACTGCCAGCCGGTCAGAAGGGACACGTGGACAGTGGACAAGAGGCTTTGACCTGGGCACTGCTGCCTGGGACAGAGCACCAGCCTGGGGGCTGGCAGGGCCAAGAGAGGTCTTTGCACAATTTAGACAAAAAATTTAGACAAAAAAACCCCAAACCAACCCCTAAGTGGCTTTTGCTGCCGCCTTCTCTCCTGCTCCCTTTCCTGGGAACTGCTACGGAGAGACTCTGGGGGTGAGTGAAGCAGGAACCACACAGCCAGGAAAGAAAAGGGCCATCATCACCAGAGGGCAAATAATCATCCTCGGAATGAACAGAGCACAAGGCAAGAGAAGAGGCAACAGAAACTGCTGGAAACAGACTGTCTGGAGGATAAATCACAGCTCCACAGGTCCTATCTGAACCCAAGGAGAAAGAAGGAAATCTAACCAGTGTGACCACAAACCCAGGAGCTCCCTGGCACAGGCTAAGAGCAGAGCTTGCAAAGTGCCAGCAGGCAGAAAGTTTCCGTCACAACCCTGAAGGATGGCAGCACTAACAGCAATGCTGCCACCAGAGAAGGGTTCCTGCAGTCTGACAGATCAGGCATCTCACCCATCAGGAGAGAGACAGACACGTGAGGCTGGGGAGTACCTCCAGCACCGTAGCAGAGGTGGCAGTCCTAGGGAGAAGCCGACTAGTGAGATGCTAGAGGAGCAAACTATGCTTGAAGGGAAGATGACCACTGGCCATGGCTCTGGCACTATCCTGGAATTCAGGCTGTGGAGGAAGGAGCTGACACTTGGTGGAAACAAGAGGGAGGAAGAAGGAGAGGGAGGGGGAGTGGAAACAGAGGGAGGGAGCTTCCTTGCCCCACTGCAAGGGCAAGTGCTGCTCTCGGGGGTCCTCAGGAGGCCTCCTGCCATGCCAGATTTATGCAGCTGCAGAGCCTCGCTCAGTGCTAGCCCCTGCTAGGAATGGAGAGGAAGCCTGAGCCCGGAGGGGAAGGATTGGGCAAGAGGTATTTAATGCCCATGTCAGGAGTGCAAGCTCCTAGAAACCACCAGACACAGCTTCTACAGAGAGAGACCCGACACCTCCCTGTGCCCGCAGCACCGTGTCCGTGAGGTGCTGCTGCTCCCTCCCATCCCGCGGGAGGTGGCACTGACGGGGTGCAGAAGCCCCCGGGGACAGAGCAGCCCTCTCTGCAGTACATCTTGCTGGGGCTCCAGGCTGCAGCAGCCTCCTCAAGGGCTGAGGTCTGCCCAGCGACATGCAGTGCCTCCCCAGCCCCAGCACCACACGCAGGTGCCGCAGGGACTGAGCCCTTCCGCTCGGCCAAGTCAGGATAACACAATGAAACCTCTCCTGGGAGCTGGGGGAGCCGGAGCAGAGCTCCCAGCCCAGTGACTTACCCCTTCTCCCTCTGCTGCCCCTCGTCCTGGCACGGACCCCCTCCGCACACCTTTCCCAGGTGCCTGGCTTGCAGACGGCGACGCTGACAATAGCCTGCGGCTGGGAAGGGGGGCTTACAGGGTCTGCAGGCAGATCCCACTATGCGACAGTCACCTGTGTAAAGCTTTCCCCCACGTCCAACCCCCTCCTCGCCAACCTCCCCTCCACGCACGGCTGCCCCTCTTCCCAGGAAAGCACAGTCAAAGAATGAAAAGCAGCTTAAAATCCGGCAGGACAATCGGGCAGCTCTCCAAAGCCGGCAGCACCCTCTGCCCACCCAGCCCAGCAGGTTCAAACCTCTGCGATACAGCCCACGGCTGCCCAGCTCCAGTGTTCGACCGGGAGCCCAGGAAACCTGCAGCAGGCAGGGCAGGGAAATCCCATGCAGCAGCCGCTTACGGGGAGGACAGCCCAGGTTGAGGACAGACCTTTGTCTCTGCCTGCCTGTCTCGCTCGCTCGCTGCCGGAGGAGGAAGAGGGGGGCGGTGGGGGACAGCGAGCAAAGATAACACCCCTAGGAGGGATGTCACAGCCACGTTAATCACTTGGAATTCCAGCCAGCGCGCCGCAAATATGGGCAGCAAATGGAGATGCTCAAAGCTCTAAAATAATTGGATCCTTTCACAAGAGCCGAGCCCAGAATCCAGCACAGGAATTCAGTCCCCGCTGGAAGTCGAGAGATCAAATGCATGGAGAGGCAGGCGCAGCACAAGCAATCCTCAGCCACCGCTGTATCCAGCTCCATAGCCTTTGGCGCTGCTTTAATCTCAGGTGCCTTCCCAGCGGGAGCGAGGGGGGACCACAGCGGAGAGCCCGAGTGCCCAGCTGAGGACCAGCCCCTTCCCATCCAACTTACTCTACTTGTGGCAAGGTGCAGAAGCGCTGCCAATGCAAGAGAGGGTTTTGTGGAGGAGACCAGCTGCCTCGAAGCCTTACTCGACCGGAGGAACAGTCCCTGGAAAGGAGACCCCTGAAGCTGCTGTTTGGCCCCCGCTGCCCTGCAGGGGAGATGCCTGGCCCGGCAGGATTCCCAGCCCGCATCACATTCCCGGCGAGACGCACACACGGCACATGTAGGCTCCTGCTCGGCGCCTCAACGGCAATGAAAAGGCACAGAGGCTTCTGCCAGAAAACAAAGAGGCAGCGGCAGAGCTGGGGGTGGGGAAAACTCTCCGCTGCCCAAGAGGATCCCTGCAGAGGCAGCAGGATGCTGCTAGGCTCCACCGCAGCTTTTCACCCCCATTACCCCGAGGTGGCACCCACTTGCCCGGCACAGGGAGTCGAGGGTGGGCAGCTCCTATTCCCCTTCCCGAGGCAGTGCCGGGCGAGAAGTGCTGGAGGACACGAGCCAGGCCCAGGACAACAGCTGTCCACTAGCAGCAAATTCCTCTGTGCTGGCTCCACTTCACAAAAAGCTGTGTCTTTTCACCTCGGGATAGCTGCTGCACAGGAGAAGGTGCAGCCAGCACCGCACCTGCAAGCCTTGGGGAGCCAAATGGCGTTGGACTTGGGGCAAGCACAGTGGCCTCAGTAGTCACCCTGAGGCAACAAAGAATGTGAAAGCAAGCCCCTGGCCACCCAGGCACAGGGACATGTCAGCCAGCTCCCTTCCAGCCCTCCTGTCCGTCTCCAGGAGTGGTGGCCTGAGGGACAAGCGTGGAGGACCTCAGCCACTAGATGACTACACAGACTGGCTGCTCCAGTCCAGACCCTGGTGCCAACTGAAACCAATGGAAAATTTTCCACCGTGTGATTACCAAGTCACATGCCTGTGAGCCAGTCACAGAATGGCTTTGAGAAGGCAAGTGGGATCTGGCCAAGGGCAGGGACCACTTCTGGTCTGCACTTGCATGACACCTGAGGTCTCTGGCCATGACCATCAATGCACTGCCACATTTCAAGTTCAATAAGGATGCTTGTCCAAGGGAGGCATTCCCCAGGCCCAATCTGGACGAGGCCCCCACCACTCTAAGTGATGTACAAATGTTAGCACCAAGAGTCCCTTTTATCTGATCTCCCAAGAGGAAGAATAATACCCTGCAGTTTGTGTCTGCATCAAAAGCCCTGCAAACCATACTCTAACACATTTAACTCAGCTCCAGTGGTAAGACAACCACACAGTAACTCCCATCCTGTCAGCTCCCTTTCCTGGACTGTGCACCATGGGAAGCATGATCTCCGTGTGCAGCATGAACAGCCCAGCCCCTTCTCCAGCACTATTAGCTGAGTACAGAAACAGGAGTCTCTGACAGGGAGCTCTGGTAGTGGGGTGACATTTTGCAAGCTGGGAGAAGATATGCACAGAAATCAGCAGGTGATAGGACCTCTGCTGCTCCCTGCTCTGCCATCTCCTCTCTTCTCCCTCTGGTCACCACTGCATACAGCCACAGGCATTCACAGCCTCCTTACCAAGCCAGCTCCTTCTGTACCCTGATGCCCCATAGCCATTCACACTGCTTAAACCCAGATGCACAATATTGCCCCTTCCCCACATCCTTCACATGGCACCTGGCCTCTGTATCTCCACAAGTGTGGTCCTTTTCATTCCCACCCCATCCTCCACCACCATCAGACCCTGTCTGGTTTCCATGAACCCCCAAGGCAAGCCCGTAGCTCTTACCTGTGCTCTGTTGCCTCCTGATTGCTGCAGTTCATACCTTAACTTACCCCAGGCTCCTCCCATTCCCGACTGCCACACACCAACAGCCCCACCAGTCCTTGCACACACTCAGCTGATGAGTCCCTGACACCCAACAGACCCACGGCACCTTCACCTTTCCCTACTGCTCCAAACAGTCACTAGGCACCTCAGGGCAGTGGAGAAAATCCCAGGGATGCTGAATTGCTCTGATCAGGTCTGGGTGTCAAAGCTACACGTTGGAAGAGGGAGTAGGCAAATGGCCTGCAGTGGGGAGGGCAGCAAGGATTGTGCACTGCAGCATTTGCCCCGTGGGAACTGCCCCTCCCCACCACAAGCCCTCTTGCAATACACTTCCTTTACTGTAAGAGCCCTCCAAGGGAGGTGCTTGAGCACAGGCACTCGGGCCTCCCGCTTGGTTACCAAGCTGCAGCCTGCAGATAAGGCTGCAGCAGCTGTGGGGACATTCAGCATCTTTTCCACTCCCCGTACTAGACATGTACGTGGCACAGGGGGAGGAGATACCACACACACACAGAGCTGTGCACAGCTACCCAATCCATCCTTTTCCAGCTGCGATTTAGAAAGGCTCAAGTCTAGCACAGGCCAGAGTGATGGCGTGTCCTGGGCAGGTATTTGGGCCATAAGGGTGAGGCTTTGTCCATCTTTGATTTTAAGATGGACACAACCAGGGCTACTGCAGGCAAGGAGTATTTCTACCATGAATTAAGTGTCCTGCATCTTGTCACAGAAAAGGAAAACCTCTCTTTCCTGTAGGACTGAAAGTGAGAGAGAAACACCCCACTGGAATTAGGAAAGGGTTGTCACAGCTGTCATTAAACACTGACACTGTTGCACATAATGAAGACAAACACATGAGAGCAGAAGGCCCTAAGAAGGGAAATGTGGGGGCAGCAGGGACTGGAATTCTGACTGTAGGCATATCCATATGAAGGGCAGCACAGGAGACACAGTCCAGCTCCTATTATGTCCTGTGAAACTGCAAACCTCCTGGTCCACACAGAGTGAACCACCCCTGGGGTCCCACAGGCAGCAGAGGCAACTAGGTCAAAAACATCTTCAACCTGATGGTTGATCCATGCCACTGAGGACACAGATGTCCTTCTAGACCTGACCCTCCTAAGGAGACAGAGCCTGTGAGAGGCCTAAGAGCTCTCCCTGGATTACCAGAAACCAGCTCATCCCCTGTCACACAGCACTTGTTCCTGCAGCTGGGAACAAACCTCAGGGACCTCTTGGCCCAAACCACCAGATCCTGCTGCTCTCGATGCACAGGGGGTGCTGTGACAGGGACATCCAACTAAAGTAAGCATGCCCAGAGCAGTATTGAGTGGACTGCCAAGGAAGGGAGAGCAGAGCACACAGGGCAATGGCAGCCCAGTGTCAACAAGCCTGAGGGAAAGACTGAAAGGAGCAACTTCAGAAGGGATCTGGGGACTAACACAGGTTTATGAGAATGTTCTAGACCTTGAAAACCTACATAAAGGGAGCCTGGACATCCACCCAGCCTCTGCCAAACGAGAAAGCATATGTAGCTACTGCTGCAGGTCAGCTTAACCCAGGCACCATGGCTATGAGCAGACCCCTTTGCTCTGGTTCATTACTCTTGCAGACAGGATGGGCCAAACACTGTAAACACCCTCTGAACACTTACACTCCAGACATGGGCTTCTGCAGCATCAGACACCAGGTCAAAGCTCGGAGACACAATAAATCGCAGAGTGAAGTTGTTCCTGAAGACAAGGCTCGTAAGACTGCCAGCAGCCAGCCTTGCAGAAGGACAGGACCAGGAAAAGAGCAGCCATGAGAATAAAAGGCTGGCAAAGAAACAAGAAAATACTGGGAGCAAATAATTCTTTCCAGACAGTCCTTTGGGCTCATCTCAGCATCCATCTGCTGAGGATGGTCAAGCAGCTGGAACCTTTAAAAAAGCTACCAGTCACTTCCCCTCCAATCGCCACTATCTCTGGGACAGGCATCATGGGGAAGATAAACCTTCCATCTGGAGGGCTGGAGGCCAGCATCCTCATGAGCCTTCCAAAAACACCAGCAACCCCTACATATCACAGCTCTGTGCTTCCTGCAGAGCAAGGAGGATGTTTTACATCCCGTGCTTCACTGCCCACTGACTTCTTGTGCTCATGTGGGGAGGAAATAATGCAGAATTCCAGAGAGATGTGTGCTCCAGCTAAGGGAGACTGGGGCAAGTGAATGAGCTGAGCAACACTCCTAAGGCAGTGCCTCCATCTCCCACCACTGCTAATACCATACAGGTGAGTCCAAGTGAGAAGGGGACAGACAGAACAAGACCCCAAGCCCTCCATGTGCCTTCAAGCTGGCCAATCCAATAGTCCATAACATGTGACATAGCCAAGCAACCTGAGAACTGCAGAACTGAGGAACAACAGTGGGAAGGGACCTCAGAGGGTTTGGGTCAAATCATGCTAACAGCAGAGCCAAGTTCAAGCAAATTGCTTGGGGTTTGCCCATGCCAGGAGCTGAAAGTCACTAAGTGTAGAAACTGCCTCCCTTCTCTGGGCCCTACTTCAGAGCCTAACTGCCTTGCAGAGAAATATTTTTCCTAACATCTAATTGGAACTTCCCTCGTGTGCCATTGCTTCTCATCCTGCCCCTGGGCACTTCTCAAGAGAGCCAAGCTGCAGCTTCACCGCAAACCCACAGTTTGCAGCAGCAGCGAGAGCCTCCTTCACTGCCTTCCCTCTCCCAGGCAGCACAAGCCCACCACTCTCAGCCTCTGCCCACTGCAGCACACAAGAAGCCAGAGCTCCATCTCATCTCTGCAGACTGTTGGAGCCTGCTGGGCTCCATCCTGCCCAGCCAAGGGTGCCACCAGGAAGGACGGGAGGTACCTGCACCTTCATACCTTGGGGGTGTTGAAAAAAGAGACTCACCTCAACACTGAGATCAGTGGGGGCTGATTTTGTTGAAGTATCCGATCCTTGCTCTGGTTGGTAGCAATACCAGTGCCTGCTGCAATACACCTATGTTATTCCAAGACAGAATTCCCAAGTACCTGCTCCAAGAAGCTTGGCCCTAGACACAGAGAGCTTTGATTGTGCTGCTGTAGCTCTGATACCAAAGCTGCCTCCACCATGCCCACGAGGGACTTGTCTTCAGGAGTGATGAGCAGGACAATTAGGAATCCAACTCAGCAGAGACCAGCTGTGCTAGATGGAAACTCAACAGCCCAGAGCAGGTTCCTCACTGAGGGAAGCAGCCATCTGGGACCCCTGCAATACCCTCAAGGGTCTGCAGCAGAGCCCAGGTCACACAAGAGGTTTTGGAGCCAACAACCAACCATGTCCCCAAATCTCCAGTGTATTATCTGCATCCCAGCTCTTCCTTCATGCTGTCTTCACTCAATCCAGAGCTATTTATCATTCTGTCCCAGAAAGTATCACTCATTTTTCCATCCGGCATCTGCTTTCTCAGACAATTGGGCAGGATCTGATCAATACAGAGACCTGCTCAGCTTGCCTAGAACTGGCTGGACACCCCACTGCCTGTGTGGGGATGAAGATCCACCCCATTCACTGGAGGCAGGCATACCTGGTCCCCACACTGCTCCCTTGCAGTGCTCCTCTTTGGGAAAGCCTCAGCACCACAAATGCCCCAAGCCTTTCCAGGACAGCAACATACTCACAGCTGGAATTCAGCATGTAGCTAAGATCCTGGCCTGTTCCCGAGGCACAGGCATTGCCTCCCCCTGCTAAACCCTGCAGCTTTCCCAGCTCCCCTCTGGCACCCTCAGCCCATCTCCCAGGGGCTCAGCATGAGCTGCCAGACCCTTGGGCTCCCTGAAGGCCCTGTCCTGGACCTGCCTTCTGCTTCCCACTGACTCATTCCCCTGTGATTCACCCCCTCCCGACTAACTCATCTCTGCCACAGCCCCGTGTATGAAGGGAGTGTGTGAGAGTGTGTGTGTGCAACATGGGCAATGACATGGACTCTGCAAGGCAGCAAACTGGGCAGGGAGCCTGGCCTGGCCATGCCAGAACCCTCGCCCCCTGCAGCACCCAGCAGCCAGAGGGGCAGAGGTGACACCGCTGGCTCAAGTCCATTGTGGGGAGAAGGGGCAGAGAGGCAGGCTGGGAGTGCTGTCCTGTGCCAGCACTGCCAAGATAAGGAGTAATGCTAGGGGAGGGCTTCCTCCAGGCTCTGAGGCTGCCTTCCAGGCAAACCCATTCCCTTTATCAGCCCTCCACTGCTGGCTGTGGGAGGGTTACCCAGCACTGCCACAGCTCAGACCCACAAGCAAGATGTCTGCCAGCTAAGCTGCCTTTGGGTACAGTCAAACATTCCCCCCCCCCAGGCTGTGCCCCTTCCCAGTTTCACTCTCCAGGTGGACAGATTCCTGGGAGACACAAAATGACTTCTAAGCATGGCTATGGTCAGTTGGCATCAGCTAATGCCACGGTGCATGCAGGGCCCACAGGCTCGGCCAGTTCCTGAGTGTGGACAGTGCAAGTCACGCACATGATCTACGTACACACAGATCCTCTGCAGGCGATTCCCTAATGCTTGGGGTTGAGGCTCAAACAGGCTTTGTCCCACATCCTTTCCCTCCCCTCTTTTCCATACCCTGGCCTGTTCCTAAGCCACATACATTGCTTCCACCTGCTAAGCATTTCCGAGGGCTGTCCAGGTAACCTCAGTCTCCTGGGAGAGACCAGAGCAGACAGAGGAAGATGGCACTGTGCAGCTGTGCCAAGCCCAGTGAGAGCTGTGGCACACCTCCCAGACAGCAGAGCAAGGGGCTGCACATCCACCTGTGTCTGAGCACAGGAGAGCTGTGGTGTGAGCAGGAGA
Organism: Aphelocoma coerulescens; assembly: GCF_041296385.1. NCBI lineage: Eukaryota > Metazoa > Chordata > Aves > Passeriformes > Corvidae > Aphelocoma > Aphelocoma coerulescens. The sequence goes on from NW_027184085.1 coordinate 9,802,474, forward strand.
TGATACTCTGTGCAGCACACCCATTCACAGACCTGTGCCTCTGCCTGTCTGCCTCTGATCCATTTCCTATTGACAACAGAAAACCATTAGGATCATACAGGCTCTTCTCTCACCCTTTCCTCTCCACATCCTATGGGTCAGAGTCATGCTGACAAGGGGCTCTGGTCCCTTCCACCCAGGAGCACTTGGCCAGCTGCAACATTTTACCTGCAGCCACACACAGGATACTCAGGAGAAGCCTTGCTGATACTGCAAGAGAACAAGTCAGTCAAGCAATACATCTTCAGCAGGGTCATGCAGCCCCAGCTGGGACAGAAGACCCTGACACCCAGGAATTAAGGCCAAAGTAAACCACACTTTGGCCAGGGAGCGAGGGACAACACTTTGGACTGGAATGTCACATATTAATAGGCACAAAGAACGATTTTCTGCCAAAGCTTAGGATTGTATGCCAGAACTGCTGCTTCTCCCTGGACTTTTAAATTTTTGATCCTCACTACATGTATCAGAGCCTCTTCTCTCTCTCAGGACAAAGAAATATAAGTTTTTGTCCCATGGCTTCCTTATAAGCTCCAGCAGCTTCCCCTGCACACCACCCCTCCTCTCATCAGGATGCTCCAGTACTTTGGGTCTCTTTTAAGGAAGCAGGGGGGAGATCCATAGTGCTCACCATGTGTCAGCAGGGCCAACACCATCATCACAGTGTCACCAAGGTCACAGCAACTAGGCAAGCTCCTGAATGAAACTCAGCAGGCACCAGCAGGACAGACCCAGCAATTTAAATGCACATGCTTAAATCAGCCTGCCACCACTGAAAAGATGGGCTTGTCTACAAACTCTGGGAGCCCCTGAGAGAGCAGCAACAACCTATATGAGTTCTTGGACATGATCAGCTCCCTGACACAGCCCCCAGGGACAGAGGAAGCTGAGGAACTGCCCTACATCCAGTTAAGCAGCTGGGGACTGATCCAGTTTGAACCAGACTGACTGACTTTTGATCCAGACTTTCCTGCCACACCCTCCTTTGTGACTAACAGAGGGGTAACATCCCATCTGCAACACCCCTCTCCATCTGGGAGAAGGAGCAGAGCAGAGGCAGCCAAGCAGCCCTTGATTCTGCCATCGCTCCCACACGAAGGGGAACCAAGTGCCTCATGTTCTCCTTCTGCAGCCCGGGTGGCCAAAAAGAGTGGCAGAGTGTCCACCCAAAATACAGCGAGTAGACCCTGCTGTCTTCAAATTGCTGAGTCGGCAACCTGGGAACTAACAGCAGAGAGGAGCCCAGCTGTCCACCCATCTTTATGTCAGTGGCAAGCTTCTGCAGCACAGGTGATACCAAAGGACAGGGTGAGAGAGAGGATTTGGAGAAACCATAGATGGAGGAATTCAGGCTTTCTCAATGTCAATGCTAAGCAGCAACGAGGCCATGAAGTTGATGCTTCTGCTGAAACAGTTCCTGGTTACTGGGACAGACACAGAGAATGACTCTGATAACAGGCTGGCTACCAAGGTGAGCAAATATTTTGGTTTGTGAGAGTTCCAAAACAAGCCCCCCTCCTCATGCAGCTCTGTGCTCCCACAGTCCTGCCCTTCTAGTGCTTGAAAAAGTAGAGAAGCCTCTAGGCTGCTAACTTAGGTGTTGGCTGCACAGACCCTCATGGGGTATTCCCTCGAACCAGCTTTCATCTCCCAGGCAGAGCCCAAACAATCCTTTGCTCCAAAAATCACATCTGAGGTCATCTGATCCAACATAAAGACCAGAAGTGGAACTACTTTAAATGAAAGATCAGCTCATGGAGCACACTTGTGCCAGTGAATGGCCAAATTCCTGCTAAGCTGGTACTTAAAACCTGAGAGTTTTAAGGACTAAACCACTTTTTTGCATACTTATCTTGGGTAGGTTAGCTGGATGGCTCATGCATCCAAAGCTTAAGATGGAAACTACCTGTGTCCACTTTTCCTCTTGCCGCAGGAAGGGAAACAGAGGTTTCTGCCATCCATCCCCTCCCTAGCTCTTTTTCCTGGACCCTCTGCTGCTGTGCCCCATGGGACATCCTGAACAGACAACATTAAGAAGAGGGGCTTGGAAACCAGCTAGAATTGGGCTTTCCTGCTCAACTACCATGAAAAATCCAGTTTTAGCCTGGGCCCATATGAAGCTTCCTCTTCTGTCAAGGCAAAATGTGCCTGTAGGCACCAGGGCCTGTCTCCTCTTCTGCATTTTGGAAAGATCTGCCCTTACAGCCACTGCCTTTTACCCTCTGCTGCCTTCACCAGCCCCGAGCAGGTTGGAGAGGCTCAAGTTCTGGCTACACCAGTGATGCTGTAAATTCCGGTGCCATGTGTGGGGGCAGCTGTAAATGCAATAGGGGGAAGAAGGTAGAACAAAACCAAAGCACCCAAAAATTCCAGGGCAGAAGGTACCCAGCATTGTGTTCAATAATTATTTATCCCAGGATACAGTTCTAGTTTTCACCTGGTCTTAAAGCTCTCCACTAAGTTGCTCTCACTGACTTTCACAATTTCTTTTCTCTCTGCCCCACTTCCAGCAGGGAGCTCAAAGGCTGCTGCTTCCCAGCAAAAGGGTCTCCATGACCTTTGTAATTCAACACACTGGGAAAGGCTCAATCAATTCCCTCTATTCCTAGGCCAACACAGACCTTAAAAGCCCTCTTTGTTCCTGTTACAAACCCTATCCCACAACCATGGCTTAACCCTTAGGGCACTGCCTCAAATGAAGAGAGTTTCACAGAAGCTAGGCGGTTTGCAGCATCCATGGGAAGCTGGACCTGCCCTCCACTTACAAAAGAGCTGTACTGACAATCTGCTGGTGCCATGCATCAGATACTCACAACAGGGTGGGAGGGATGTCTCTGGCCATGCACATCATCATTACAAACTACTGTACCTCACACTGCTGCAGCAACACAGGCAGGGGTTGGACTTACACCTCTTTATAGTCTCCTGGTTTTGCTCTGCCTCCCCTCAGTTCAGCAGGTTCATTACAATACATGCTCCAAGCACGCAGCTTTGGGGTCACACAGAGGAACAGGGAAGAGGAAGGAAGCAGCTGGGACTGGGCACCCCCACTGTCAGTCTTGCAAGGATTCCTCTGCTCCCGTCCCCAGGTACAGCCATTGCTCCATGACCAGGAGCAAATCAGAGCCAGCGAGGGATATCAGGCTGTTACACAGCCTGCACGCTGATTCTTGCCTTGTCTGAGATAAGCTCAGACCCACATCCTGACCAGCAGCCCAAAGTCACATGCCAGGGGAAGCAGTGCCATGGGACTATGCATAATTATACACCCTGCACACGGGAATGCAGAGGACATGGAAAGTACAGCCAGCTCTCCCTTCCTAGCATGATCCCTGGCACAAGAAAAGGCAGTATGGAGCAAGGGCTGCCAAAAATGCCAGCTTTGCAGCTGGAACAGAGCTGCCCAGCAACATCCTGAAACACCAGCTCCATGACAGACAGAGCCTGCTTGTACCCCAAAACACCACCCTGGCAAACAAGATTGGGTAGGGCCACCTTGCAGCACCCCAAAATGCCATTTCCTACTAGCTGCTGTAACTTCCCCTCTGCCCCTTTCCGGTCCCGCTCCACCCCTCTCCTTCTCCTCAGGCTTCAGGGAAACTGAGTCACAGCATGCTGGCCCTGCCCCAAGGAAGGAGAGTGGGTGGGCAGCCCCCAGCCCCTGGCACAGCGTGGAGTAGGGCAAAGGTGGTACTGAGACCTCTGAGAACCCCAGCGATGGGGAGGGATAAAAAGGTACCCACATGTTCTACATCCATCAGCTTTCCCGATTGTGAGCCTCCTCTGTTCCCACCTCTCTTAAAGCAGAAGTTGGCCTCAGTCTGCTGCTTGGCCATATGGACTGCACCTAGCTCTGCTGGGCTACATCTGGCCCCACAAACTGACTCACGTGCTCTCTGCCACCAGAGGGGACCAGGACATGCAGTAACTTAGCATAGCCCAGAAAAAAAAAAATTTAAAAATTAAAGATCCAGATAGAGCATTATAAATCAGAAGAGTGCCCTACATCTCAAAAGGCTGGTAGGGGACTGGTTGTTTCATTGAGAACAAGTTGTGGCATTGTTTACCTTAAAAGATTCATGTGTTTGAGTAAAGACTTGACACTCTGGTCCAGCTCTAGAAGCTGGTAAGTTTCCAGGTACCGACCTCAGGCTCTCTGTTTTTATCACACACCTACAGAAACCCTTTTGAGGGCCTGCTAACCAGTTAAGCTTCCTGGGACCAGGTCTACAGCAGTGTTCACCCACAGCAGAACCCTTTAAAATCCCTGACTGGTGCAGTAACAAACCACCACCCATCTATCTGCCTTGTAGACAGAGAACTTAAAGATTTGTCCATTCAGGCTCTGGGTCAGACATCTCATGAATGTTATTAAAGTTAGGGTTTCTTTAGTATGTTTCTCAAGATTGCAGTGAGGCTAAGAGCCCAGCATTGCCCAGTTCAGCTGGGACATGGAATGGGAAAGCAGAACTCAAGCTGCAAAAAATGCACAGTTATTACACACCGCTCATCTCTAAGTCTCCTGGCATCTTTTCCCAGGCTCCTGTCTTCTTGATTGCCTCGCTCCACCTTCCTGGGGACTCTCTGAAAACTGACCCTTTCACCCCTCCCCAGGGAAGTGTGTTAAGGTGGTATTTGCTGTTATTGTCATGCAAAGCATAACATTATTGCAATACCCTTGCCCCAGCCCTATCTCCCAGGACAACATAATACTAGATGAAATTCATTATCCCCTATCACTTTATGGTACTATCTTTTCATTTCTCTGTTAGCACACATCAGAGACATATCGAGTTTCAGGCCAGCTCACTCCAAAGGAAATTCTCTCTTTCCCTCTTTCCTTACACAGATTTGCACAAGTGATACCTTTTCTTTTCAGTACCGAAAAAAGCCCAAACCACAAACCAAAAAAAAAAAAAAAAAAAAAAAAGAAACCCACACTCCAAAAATAACACTTGAAGGTTCACTTAAGGACAGATTTTGCCTTTTCTCTCCAGACCACCACTTTGGTCAGACCTTTCCCAGGCTCTGGAGGGCAGCATTCTCACTGCTGCTCAAAGAGCTTCACCAGCAATGTTTGGAGTCCTGTAGCAAGGAAGCTTTAACGGCGAGATGCCTTTTCCTTCCCAAAAGTGCCCAGTGCATGAACACAGGCATTTCCTGGTAAACTGTTCCTCCTTGCTTCCAGCCTCTGCTACAGGGGTGGCCTCTGATAGCAGCCTTCCTCCGGAAACACCACCACATTTTACTCAGTTACTCCAACACTGTCATATTGTAGGGAAACAGAATTAAACAGCTGAAATCTGTAATAAATCATTCCTACTGAGCTGCCAGGGAAATTGCTGCACAGAAGAAAGAGGAGAGCTGTAAGTCTGTTTTCTCAACAAATCTAAGCCACAAAACAGCCTCTGGGTACAGGGAACATGCACAGCAGCAAGAGGAGCACTTTCAGGGTGGCAGATTGATGCCAGCAATTTTTTGGTTCTCTTTCTCCAGATTTATCACATGGCCAGAACAGATCATTGCAAATACCTTAAGAGCCCAGACTGTCAGCCTAGGAAAGAGGCTGGCAGACCAGGCCTAGAAAAAAAGCCTGAGAATATTCTAATTCCTCAAAAACAGCTTATATTTTTAGCTGTTGCTGCTTTAAAAAGATGAATTGAAAGCAAAGCTCAGACTCCCCACTTGATGCCATAACTGCTTTATTTTGCTGGCAGCCACAGCAGAGAGGATCTTGAGAATTACGCCCTTTGTCCACTGCTGGCCCAGCTATGCTAATCTCATCAGCAATGCAAACGCTGGTATAGAAAGGGCTGAGTGGCATCGTTGGCCTGACAGCTCCAGCAGCGCTGACTGGCAATAAGCAAACCCCGGTACACAGCATCCAGGCATTTTCTCCAGGCCTGAGTGGAGCAAAGAGTCTGCTCTTGCAAGCCATTCTTCATGCATCTTCCAGGCAGGGCAATCTGTGCAGCACAGCTGGACTTGGCTACCTTCTCACAATTTAGGGAATACAGGTAGAAACACCCCCCGAGTCAAAGTTTCCACCTGGTCCCACTGATCTGTCACCTCTCTGCTGAAATCCCCACCACTCTTCCCACAGCAGCAGCATTTAGGTTGCTCCTGATGTCACACAGGGCACTGTCCAATTTTCCAGAGTGACACTGCTCAGGATGGTGTCCCCACCTGATTACAAGTAGGCATGCATGTCCTGGACTTGCCTCAGGTAATGGCAGCAGCAAAGCACAGCAGCACGTAACCAACACGGTACTCTCCCAGCTTAAACACCACGGCTCAGCCAGAAGGAAATCTCTCTTGGCTGCCTCTCCCTAAATGCTTATTCCCAGACTGCCTGTCTTAACTCCTCCCCAAATCAGCAGCAGCATATGTGACCCCACTACCTTTGGGCTTTTCTGGTCCTTTGTGCTTGAAACTGTGTAGTAGGAACAGGTAAGACAGAAAAAGAGGGGGCAGCACTTCAAAGATGACATGGTTGTAACTCATGGGGACACAGTGCCCAAGAGATTGAGCCTTGGGCAGCAATCTTGGCAGGCAAGGTGCTTCACAAATGATAAAAGAGAAAACATCCTCTGCCCTAGAAAATAGCAATTCCCACCCCAACACACATATGACCCAGAGACTCATCTGCTTGGGCTCTGCATCACTCCATGGTATTTCATAGCACATCTTGGGGCCTCTGTCCAGAGGAAAGATGACAAACCGCAGGCTGTGAAAGTGAGGTCAGAGGGCACTACAGTGTGGCTCAATGGATTCTTACCATGCTCTGGCATCACCTGCACCCATAATATATTGTAACACCAACTCTCGCACCAAGTGCTGAAGGTCACATATATGGAAAGCAGTGCTTGAGCCGCTGACCCAAAACTGCCTTCAGTGTCAGGTACCAGCGTCAGAGTCCCGGATTCCTCCCTGGGAAGGAAGCTCCAGCCACCAGTGCAGAGCAAGCTGCTCCCCTCTGAAAGGGGAAGGAACCTGTTGGAAGTGAGAGGGAGGAAGCAGACTGCTGCCTACCACGGGCGGCTTTCCCGGAGCCTCCATGTTCCAGCTTCCACCTCCTTGTTTGCTCTCCCTTGGGAACACCAGGGTCTGGAGTCCAGGGAACATTGTGCAAACAAGTCTAGCCTCTTTGAGAGTTTTAAGATGACTGGAACTGCAGCACTGGACAGAAGTGGGCAGTCCATACAGATCTTACAGTAGCCCTACACTGCAGAAGGACACTATGACACATTGAAAAGGGTGAAATGGTTTTCAGGGGAATATATGAGGGCTTGTATCCTGGAAAGGAGGGGTCACAGCTCAGGCAAGGATTATGACATTTTGAGTGCAGAGCTATTTGGGTAGCTCACAGAGAGGCATCCTTTCCCATCCATTTTTGACTGAACATCCTAGTCCCAGGCAACTCTGGCCACAGGCACTAGAGCAGCATGTGCCACCCCATGGCAAGCCCACACGTTTAACCTCCATACATCTCCAAGAGCATTGTTCCCCTCTCTCTCTGGGCTGGGTGCAAAGCTGTGGGCAGGGCATTGTAGCTTGCTGCCAGCAGTGACCTTTGAGAGGTGTAATGAGAGAGGTTTACAGCTCACACAGCCATCCATGTTGACACGGGCAAGCTGTGCTCGCTGCCAGCAGGTCCTTTTCCCTGGCTTACATCCAGGCCTTTAGGCATATCATGGATGACAGGTCAGGTCTCAGTCACACTCACATTATAGCCAGGCTGGAGATGGCTTCCTGACCCATCCCCTCTGCTAGTGAGTGCAGGATTTTCCCTGCTCCCTTCACCAACAGGAGCCAGCTCTCTTACCAGGATCTGGTAAGGGATCTAGCCAAGAGCAGCTTCAAAAATGTTTAACTTCTCCTTTACCTGTCCCAGAGGATGGTCTCAAACCATGTCGGAGGGGGTCACAAGAGTGTCTGCTCTCCCTCAGAGTACAGATACCCTGGAGCAAGGCAAACTGGCTGTGCAAGGCGGACAGCACAGCACAGGGCCAGGCATCCTGGGAAGGTGCAGTCATGGCTGGAGCCACTTAGGTTGATTAACTGAGGATAAGCAAGGGCAGCAGAATGACTTGCCTTCTTCCATGGTACAGAGAGAGGGATCAAGAGACTGGTTTGTTCCTGGCTGGGCCTGCTCTGCAGCTCAGGGCTTCAAACCAAACAGGTGTGCAAGCAGGCCTGCCCACGTCCCAGTGAGGGGCAAAAGAGGAGAGAAGATGGACAAAACACCCCTCGCCACAAACCCTGAGGCTGCTGCCAGGGGAGAACAGCTCCAGATGCCAGATTGTAAGGCAGGAGTCCAGGGGTGCCAAGCCCATGGCATAGCTGAGACTGGGCTGCATTGAGGGCTGTGGCACTTTGCACATCTGCCTGACTGCTCTTCTGCCTTGTCAGCAATGCTGCCAGTGGCAAGTTGCCATAGCAGTACCCTCCAGCATGCTCCCCTGCCTCTTTTCCCCCTTGCTGTCCTCTCCCTGCTGCCCCACACATAAAACACCCAAAAGCCTCAACATGCTCCTAAAAGGCAGCACCTTCACCAAGGAAGGAAATGCGACAGAGGTGTAAGCCCACTCCCACAACCCATCATCCCTGCTCACCTCAGGGGCAAGGACCCTACTCTGGGCCCAGGTGCATCACACCCCACCTTGTCTATTCTCAAGGCAAGGCACAGGAGAGCCACGCTGCCAGACTTGGGGAGTAGAGGCCTTTTTAACTGCATCTCCTTTATGCTGTGGCAAGCAGGGATGCTTCAACATCCTCACCTGTCCCACAGTGCCTGCTCCATGGGGGTGACATGCACTCCCTGCCCAGTCCAGCCCAACACAGCTGCCTGCAGGTCACAAAGCCCCAGGAGCTCTTTCTACATCGCAGCAGCACCAGATCTGATGGGAATGGGGGGGTCTCAGACTCCTCTTGCTGCATCCTGGCAGGCACCTCCTAAGCCTCTGTTCTCCAGTTCCAGAGAGTTTCCACTTCAGGTAGTTCTGTTTTGCTGCACCAAACCTCACTGTGGCATGAATCAGAGAGAGGATCTTGCTTTGTTTCCTGCCCTAAAAACTCTTCCCCACCATTGTTACATGCCACTAAACAGTTACCCAGCCTGGGTGGTAAGCAGAGCTCTTCTCCCTTTCACCCCTCTCACAGAGGCACAAGACAGAAGGGGAAGAGACAAAGGACCCTGTTGAACCACACTCAGGAGTGATACCTCTCAATATCTTTCAATATGTGAATTTAACAACTTTGCAGACAAGAAAAAAAAAAAAGAACTTCTAAAAGCTCTGCTTGTCTCTCCGTTCTGTCCTCTCCCACAATGAGTTACATCACTTGAGGGTTATAGCAGAAGCTCTCAAAGCCTCGGTCCTGATCCAGGATGAGTCATGGAGCTCCGGAGGCCGTGCAACTTCCTTCTGATACCATCAACCATGCCTTACACAGCTAAAAATAAAGATGGGCCAAAACTGCAGAGCCACATCTTGCCTCAACACGAAACTTAGCAATGCTCAGCACTGCTGAAAAATTACCTGAGCAGGTGGAAACCAAAAAGTGCAGGGAAGCCAAAAGTCTTGGGTGTACCAAGAAGGGAGAGGCCAGGAGGCCTCATCCTGTGCCACACTGTGCTGGAGGATGGTGGTGGAAGACGGCAAGTAGCCATACAGCCATACAGAGATGGCCAGAGCCAGGCTCTCATCTCACTCAGCTGTGGGCTTTGCAGTATTTCCACACCTAGAGGTTTCGTGGAAGACTTTTCTGCAATGCATGCTCCCATCTGAGACAAAAGGAATCGACTACTGCAAACAGGAAGGATGCTGCATTTTCGGCAGGAAAAGATTGGAAAGCTGCAGCCTGCTTCCCACCAGGCAACACGTGGGCATCCACAAAGCAAGGTCCAAGGGATGTTTGGAGCTAAAGGTAGAAAAAGGGGTCACAGATACAGCTGATATGGCTTAGAGGTAAGTGAGGAATTCAAAGTTCTTCCTAATCCCTGGGACACCGTGCCCAAGCAAAACCTTCACACATGAGGATACAGGATTCTCACACAGATCTTAGCAGGAAGCTGTAGGATTGCACACAAATAGGACACACCAGCAATGTCCAGAAACCTAAAATAGCCTCAGCAGATGATCCTCTGCTCCATTCTTGGGAGCAGCAAGAACTGAACAAGGATCCAGCTGTCCCAACACAGGATCTTCGAATACCCAACCTATTTGCAACAGCGATGGTAGGGCAAATAGGGAATTCCTTGCATAACTCCAGTGCCAATACCCACAAGGAACCCAGAGCCCCTATTCTGAAGGACAAGGCAGATTTTCTTATGGTCTTCAGTGGAAAGATGACGTAGTGCTACATCATCTGGTCAGACTCAGGGGCAAGGGCAACCTACACACACTGAGGGAAGGCTGAAGGACATTAGGCTGACTGCTTTCTGTTGAAGATATAAACTCCACTTTGCCCAGTTGTTAGGTTTCCCAGCAAAGAGAAACCATCCCATTCCCAAGAGAGGAAGCCTGCAAGTCTGTCCATGGGTCTGCAAGCTGTATCAGTTTCCAGACTACTGCCAGCTGCACTAAACTGAACCAACATTGTTAATTTAGCCCAAATATAAACTTACTGATATCACCTGGGTAAGGTGATACAAACCAGAGAGTAAGTTCATGCTGTGGCCAAGCAACAGGAGAAGCTGCTGCTTTACACATAAATGGGAGATTTGCTGTCCATGAAGATATTAAGCTAACTGGTTAGCAAGGAGGGGTGGTATAAAAGTGGATCCAAATACTGTGCCAGAGGCAGGTGAGGCACTGGCACAGGTTGCTGAGAGAAGCTGTGGATGCCCCATCCCTGGAAGTGTTCAAGGCCAGGCTGAATGGGGCCCTGAGCAACTTGGTCTAGTGTGTGGCTCCCCTCCCCATGGCAGGAGGATTGGAATGTGATCTTTACGGTCCTTTCCAACCCAAGCCTTTCTATGATTCTGTGGTGACCCCTGTGTTAAAATGCCCCTTGTTAAAAGGCAGGAGAGCCCTGAGAAGATGCTGTGAACTTAGTGGACTGGGACCTACAAGCAGCTCCAGAAGAATTGAGGGAAAACCTTTTCTATGGTCTTTGTCATGTCTCTCATCACTAAGAGAGATATAAAATCCCATCATGGAACAGATATCAGTGAATGCCACAACCCAGCTGGATAAAGGGGCCACTCTGCTGTCACTGCACTGTGTGATTGGGAATCTGCAGCACAGAGCACTAGCATGAGCAAAGGACTTCTTCCTTCCTTCCTTTCACCTTCACAGGTAAATCTATCCCTGCCTCACCTGCTGTGGGTACCACTTCAGCATCAGGCTGCAGGATGAGATGGCCTGAGGCCCAGTTTCCAGCTGCCTCTGGTCTGGTCCCAACTTCCCTGGCAGACACTTCAGAGAAAGAGCTGCAGAGCCTGGGCAGCCATGCATCCTAAACTACATCGTTCCCATATAATCTCTCCTGGCCAAATCACACCTGAGCTCTGGGGTGAGAGAAGGGTTCAGCCTGCCCTGCCGGAGGCACAGTCCTGATGAGGGCTCCCTTCCAGGTAAGAGCACACTGTGCAGGTGGGGCAAGCACTGCTGGATTCTAGGCAGGCACACAAGCATCCAGGGACAGGGCAGGAAGCCCACAGCCATCTCAGGCTGCTCCAGGCTGGTTACCTCAGAGCAGGTAATATTTCTTGCCAGTGGCAACACAAAAACTGCTGGTCCTCCTAAAACACTTCATTGTCAGTCTGAGCCTCATACACCAAGACCAAGCTAAAAAGTCCTGGGAAAATGCAGGGGAAACCCAAGTGCTTCTAATAGAGAACATGAGGGTGTCTGCCACAAGCTCTGGGTAAAGTCTCAGCTGGATTCAGGTGAAGGACAGCAGGGACCTGAAGCTGAAAAATGCTCCCATCAATCCTGCTGGCATGGAGAAGGGGGAGGGTGGCAAACAGCACAGACTGCAAGTTCCCAAGGGTTTAGAACACACCACCCTTGAGCTCCTGACAACTGTGTGCAGGGTTCAACAGTCTTAACAGCACTGGTTGCACACATCCAGATTCCCTTTGCCATGCTGACAGCCAGGTGGAATGCAGGAGCACCCAAAAAGCCTTGGCTGGGGGAGAAGCTCACCTCGGTGACACGTACTTTACAGAGTTATCCCTGTGAGCCAAGGGGAGAAGAGCACGGAGTTCCCTGTTTCTTCACACAGCCCTGATGAGGGAAGGGAAACCAGTGATGCCTGAATGTTGCTAACCTCGGTGCAGGGCTGAAGCAGACAGAGAAGGCAGCTCTCAGCTGTCAGTACTCGCAGTGTGGCCTTAGGGTTGCTTGTTCTGGCTGTCTTGGATCACCTGGAAAGACAAGTGCACAGGCACAAGTTCAGCTGGAACACTGGGTGGGCAGTAATTGCTCATCCAAGCCAAGTGAGTTAGTGGCCCATGCACAGAAGTGACAGACCCCAAGCACCCCACCAGCTCGAAGATCCTACCACATCTTTTACCAGTGCTGAGGCTGCCCCTCCAGCTGCAGCCCTGACTCCCTCCTGGGTTCCAGCTACCCCAGTTCCCTGCATGACTCCGGGTGGGCACACAGTTGGTTCTCCAGAGAGAGTTGCTAAGGTCACAGCCACGATCTCGCTTCCTGGATTTCAGTGGGAAATAAAGGCCTTTCTGTGCCTTTGGCTTTGTTCTTGTCCACCCCCGCAGCTGTAGGTTTCTTCACCACACAGGCTTTGCTGGTACTCGAGTGGGTGCGCTGGCATATGGTTTATCTGCAAGAACAGGTGCTGGCTGTGGTCTCCACAGGCCACCTGCTAAGCCACCCCACAGAAACACAGAGCCAGGGCAAGGAGGGACAAACTCCACTGCTGGAGAGACACCCCTCCCAACAACCCAAACAGACCAAGACAAATCCAACGCCGCAGCGTTTCCCAGGCTACAGGGAAGGGAGAAAACGACAATTGCTTAATAGAAATCTCCAAGAGGCCTGCCAACACCATCACAAAGATGTTTAAGTCTCCTCCCCAGGCTCCCAGTGCTTTAATTACAGACCACTGGAGATCACATTTTGTGGGGGCTAGGTCCTCGTGCATAGCAGATCCTGAAAACCAGGACAGTATCAGCCTCCCCAGGATCAGGTCTGACCCTCCTCTGGCCTCAGGCATGATGGGCAAAAGCTGCTATGAGGCAGTCCCTGCTCCCCAGCCTGACCATCCACACAGACAACCACCCCGCAGCATGACCACAGCACAGCCCTGCTGTGACCAGAGCCACCGTGCCGGGGAGCAGAGCACTGTGGGCAGACAGGCTGCCAGTGCCCCAGCAGCACAGCCTCTACACCATGGTGCAGGGGGGCATGTCCACACTACCCTACTGGAACTCCAGCCCTTAAAACAGTCCTGAGGGCACCCAGAAAGTTTGTGCTTAGTGACATCTGCATTGGCATCCCAGGAGAAGTCCCACCTGGATTCTCACTAGCTAGGCACAAAGGCTATCTTTTTGGAGAGCTTATAAGCAGAACAAGCCCCAGTAAGTGCAGCATGAGTGTATGTAAATATATATATATGTACAACCCTCCACCAAGTCCCTGCTCTAGCACACTTTCAGAGAAGGCTCAAAAGGTGCTAAGCCTGAGCCGTGACAAGAATTGCTTTGGACATGGCTGAAGTACTGCCACCCACATACTGCTGCAGCACAGGAAGCGATGGCAATGTATCTGACAGGGATGGGTTGAAAACACTACCCAGGAAGAATGCAATTACCCCAAATGGACCGGGGCCAGCAGATCTGGATTACCACCTCAGCTCTTGCATAAAGGGCTTTGCATCTTTGTTCACTTCCAACAAGAAGAATCACAGGGTTGACATCAGCCCTGGCCCGGGACATGCATTCGTTACTAAAAAGCACTTCCAGCTGAATCACTAACTTCCCATTTTGCAGCACACAGGACTCCTTTGAAGGTTTCCCATCCAAGTATTGTTCTAGCATCATGCCGCTTAGCTGGGGGGTTGTCCAGGCCACAGGCAAGTATGACTGCAAACCACTAGCCGGTCCTGAAAAAGCTCTCTGAAATGCAGAGCATGTGAGCCCAGCTGCTCTTCATTCAAGATTCACAACCAGCTGAAGATGCAGACAGAAACAGGGGGAAAACATGTTTATTGGCAGCTGGGCATTCACAGGCCAAGCAAGGGAGACTGTGAAAGAGAGGGGCAAAGCCAAAGGGAGGATGAACAGAGACACTTCCCTGTCAAAGAAAATAATTTTTAAAGCAGGCCTCAAACTTTGTGAGACCAAGTTCTCTGGAGTTTATATTCACCTGGCTCACCTGCTCACGAGCAAAACCAAAATCAAAAAAACAAAGGAACTGAGCTGGTCAGAAAATAGGCTCCAGGGAGCAGAGGTTCCAGGCACTGAAGACGGAAGGCTCAGAAACAATGTAACATGGCATGACCAGGACACAGAGAGCCACACAGCTCCCTGGAGGAAGGGGGTCCCTGGGAATGATGCAACGTGGAGAGACACCAGGCAAAAGCCTCTCACAAAGTAACCTGCAACAAACCATCTGCCAGCATACAAATGTCTCCTTTCAGGATTTCCCCCATGCTGCCCTTCACACCTGTCCTGTCTCAAACTCGACTCATTAATTCCTCCAGCTACCAAAGCCTCTGATAATTTGATTACAGCTCCATTGACAGCGTGCTGAGGACACCACTTTTCTAACCATATGGCTTCACTTTCTTCTTTCATGTCTGTGGTCACATACCTACCAACAACAGGTTTTCTTGTTCTTCATCAGGAAGTGTCCTGGCCCCCAGGCATGACACATTTCCACACAGCACATGATGGTGCCAACCAAGTCTAGCAGAGGACAAATGTGGGCAGGCCCAGAGCAGTAAGAGCATGTAAAGGACTTGGGAAGAGCCAAGAGCCTTTGATGTTGAAGACTCAGATCAATAACCATCCCCTTCAATCACCCTCAGACTCAGAGAGCAAAGTTTGGGTATCTCTGGCCTCTGGTACTCAGCACAGTCATGCAGAAATGTGCCAGGGCAAGCAGCTGGTAGCAGACAGCAAGAAGGAAGACCAGGGGCAAAGATGTGCTTCTCTGCCCTCAGAGGTGCGTTGAACACAGGGAGGGAACTTCCTCCTCCTACTCTGTATCCTCAGAAGACAGCTGAGGGCAGAGGGGTTGAGAAAGCTCAGCACCACCAGCCAAGGGAGCATTTAGGGGCTGTGGCCTTCATCAGATTTGGAATAAGCCACCAGGAGTGAAAGAGCAACCCTACCAGTAAAATTTAAATTATCTATAGTTCCCTAAAGACCACTTCTGGAGAGAGCAGACATGAAAAATAGAGCATGGAGAGCTGCTCTGCACGACTTGCTGCAAAAGCAGGGAATCAAGAGAGCTCCTCAGCAAGCTGTGCCTCTGAAGAGCAGAGTTCCCACAGTCAGTGCAAAGTGACCCCGCAAGCTTTCCTTCTTTCAGTGGATAAGAAACTTCTCACATGAGGAACAGAAAGAAGGCAGGCAAGTGGCAGAGCTGAAACAGCCCCAGCACTGCTCCAACTGCAGCTGGACCTTGGTCCACAAGCCCAGCTCACCAAGGGCCACAGCTGTACAGCTGGGTGACAGCAAGGGCTCTGCTGTCCCCACACATCCTGACCACCCCAGACTCCATGTCAAGGGACGTGTCCAGGCCCCACTGGAGTCAGCAGGAATCCAGTGTTACAGTTAAGCGTTATGGGAGTAGGGGCTGGAGGTCAGGCGAGGGCAAGTGTTGACTCCCTGGCAACAAACACTGTGGCAGCAGCGTCCCTCAGAACCACCCCTGTCCGGACCCCTCAGCCCTACCAACTCCCCCCAGTGCCCTGCCCTAGCACAGGGGACTGCATGCTGAGACATGCAGAGTCCCTACCAGGGCCCCGCCACTCACTCACGCCGAGACCCGCACCATGGGAATTGCCGCAGTGAAACAAGGCGGTGACGAGACTTTACAGGATGACTTCATTCTCCCAGTCCTCAACCTAAAGCCCAGCCCTGCCGAAAGTAACTCTAGCACTATCACATTGGGAGTTTTCTCCTCTGTCACCTGCTGGACCTTGTTCACCTCCTCGTGTTACCAAGCTTGCCAAGACACTGCTTTGTGTCAGGGTTCAAGCCTGCTACACTCCACAATTTCCCAACTTCCCCTTTTTGCTGATGCCAACAGACACAATTCAGGGAGAGGACAGGTCCATAAGCAGATCTCTGCTTGTCTGATGTTTTTTAAAAGGCAGTGATTGCAAATGCCTTTCAAAATACCCTAAGACACCGCACAACATTCCTCTACCATACACTTTCCGCAGCAGCTGCAAATTCCACACTCCTTCCTTAAAAGAAAAGTAATAAAAGGAGAGTGGAAACCCCAGAGGTGAGTGTCTGCCCCTCGCACTGATGGATCTCGTTCACGGGCGGGCTGTGAGCAAGCCCACCTCCCCAGCACCCACCACGCAGCCATTCCCTCTGCCTTCCCTACCACAGGCCACCTTTCCAAACATGACACCCGGGCTGCCGAGCGCACGCCGCCTGCGTGATTTCTTTATAAAACCCGCAAAACGCTTGAAAACCTCGCTAGGTCGGCAGCTGCTGATTTCGGGTGGGTGACTGTCCCCGACGGGCCCTTCCGCCCGCGGCTGGCTGTCACCAGAGGGCGGCGGATGCCGGGGTTCACATCCGCCCCGGCGCCCACCCCGCAGCCCCACGCCGGGCCTGGGAGGGACCCCCGGGGCAGGTGCCGCCCGAGCCGCGACTCCCGCGCCCCCGGCGGACCCGGCCCCACCGCCGCGGACCGTCCCGGGGGACAACAACCCACCACGTCCCAGCTGGGCAGGAGCTGATGCCCGCGGGAGGAAGAAGAGGAGGAGGAGGAGGAGAAGAAGGAGGAGGCCCCATCGTGCGGGCAGAGCCGCGGACAGGCTGTCCCTGCCCATGTCACAGCGCAGAGGACGTGGCCCTGGTGGGCGAGACCAGGGACAGTGCAGCCTCCCTGAGCTGCCGGGGCATTGGGAGCCAGGATCGGGGACACCCCGCAGCACACCCTGCACCCCGCTTCGGTCCCTCCCGCCTCCCCCCCACACCTGCCTCTGCCAGACACAGCCCTCCCGACGCCTCAGTTCCCCCGGGCACCCTCCCCCCGCCCAAAGTCGCTCTGCGGTCACACTGCCCCCTGCCCTCCCCACCCCGGCACCTCCTACCACAGCGCCCCCGGTGCCAGGCCCCTCTCCGGTCCAACTGCCCCGGCTATAGCCCCCACCCCGGTCACGATCCCCCAGACTCACAGATCCCCATCCCTGTCATGATCCCCCCAGCTCAGAGAACCCATCTCGGTCACGGTCCCCCCCCCCCCCCGCTCATAGCCCCCCATCGCGGTTACGGCCTCCTCGGTACTACCCGATCACGGCCCCTCCCGGTCGCGCCTCCCCCAGCTCCCGCTCGCCCCTGCGGTCTGGGCCCCCGGTCCCAACGGCCCCCCCCGAACCTTCTGGAAGTGGGGGATGGCGGCGGAGATGGGGCGCACGAACCCCTTCGCACGCAGCACGGGCTGCCCGTCCCCGCCGGAGCCCGGTCGTGCCCCGCGCCCCCCGGCCCTGCCCGCCGCGGCCCCGCCGGACCCACCAGCGCCCCCTCCGCCGCCGCCGCCGCGGCCCCGACTGTACGCGGCTCCTCCGCTCCTTCCGGGTGCCGCCGCGAACACGCCTCCCGCGCCCGCCTCCCGCGCGCTGATTGGTGCGCTGGGCGGGGAAGGGCGCGGGGCGGGGCGAGCCGCGGGGCCGCGCGACCAATGGGAGCCGAAGCAGCGCGCCGAGACCCCGCCCACGGCCCGCCCCCTCCACGTGCGGGAGTGTGATGACAGCGGGGAAGGGGCGGGCCTAGGCGGAGCGGCTTCTCATTGGCTGGCGGCGGCGCTGGGGGCGGGGCCTTCTCGGCGCGGGGCGGGGCTGTCGCCCCCTCGGCCCTGCGGGCTGAGCGGGGACCCCCGGCCTGCGGCGGGGCTGCGACACGGCCCCACGGGCACGGCGTGTCCCGCCCACGGGCACGGCCCCACGGGCACGGCGTGTCCCGCCCACGGGCACGGCCCCACGGACACGGCGTGTCCCACCCACGGACACGGCAAGGCCCCACGGGCACGGCGTGTCCCACTCCACAGGCACCCCTCATCCCCAACACGTCCCACCCCATAGGTGCCCCCGGCTCCACGGCGTGTCCCACATCGCGCACACACCCACGGGCAGAGCATGTCCCAGCCTCACAGTCACCCTTCCCCCAGCCCCACGCGTGCGACATGTGCCAGCCCCCAAGACAGCCTTCCCCTGGCCCCATGAGTATGGCCTCCCCCAGGTGACACCCCCGAGGTGTCCCTTGCCCCATGTCCTGAGTGGGGTCACCCTGGTGTTCCCCACTCCCCGGGTGGTGCCGCTGCCCTGCAGGCCCCGTCTGCCATCCACCCACACTGCTGGGCTGGGAACTAGCCTGTGCCAGAACCCACAGTGGATGCCGGGCCCGAGGGGGCAGCTGCCCCCCGGGACATGGCTGCTCAGAGATACCAAAACACCCAGCAGCCGTGGGGCACCGGGGCTCTACCACCCGCTCGTGGGGACCCCAGCAGGACCCACTGCCCTGAGGGGAAGCGGCTCGCAGCTCACCAGGCTGACCACAGGCCATTCAGGACAGGGAAGAGATGCCTTGACTTCATCGATTTTGGGTGAAGCTCGGTAAAGATCGGTCCCCCAGCTGACTCACCCCGCTCCTCAGAGAGCTGCAGCTGCAACACCACTCTAAAAATAGTGGGGACCAGTATCGTCAAATGATAAATATAACCAAGATCTCGTCTTCTGACTGTGCTACCATGCAGTGAGCTGGGTATGAACCTGCAGCACACCGGCTGCCGAGTCCCAACACCCCCCTCGCCTTGCGGCTGATCCTGGGGCATTATTTTCGGAGGTGCCGTCATGGATAAAGCTGTGCTGGTGCTGTCTGGGAATAGCAGTGAGCAGGGGCAGCAGGACAGACGGTCCTCTGACAGCCGTGCCCTGCACGTGCCTCTCTGCAGGGAGAGATGGCAGCTCAGTGTTCTGCTACGTGGCCACGGAGCAGCTGCCAACACAGGACCTCATCTCCTCCTGGGCCTCAGGTTGCTGCTGTAGGAGATTTCTTGCTAAATAACCCCTGGCTGCCCCCAAATTCAGCTTGCGGACCGCTAAAGTGTATTTAATATATGGAATATTTTAATTTCTGAGTGTAATGACAGGAACGTGCGATCCTCTGGTGTTCCTGGTGACTTAAGAGCTGCTGCCTCAAACTTCGTGTGTGCAGGTGCTGGTGTCAGGAAGAGCTGAGGAAGCTCAGTTCCCCCACATGCCTGCTTGTCCTTCACAGTGCGGGTTTCCTACAGACTTCCAGGGCAAACTTTAGCTTTTGACCCTATGTGTCATCTCTGCTGGGCTGGCAAGAAGCTCTGGAGTCCAACCAGGAAGGCAGCGGAGGCCATGGAAACCAGGCATTGGCTGAAAAAGGCTCAGTCTCCATCACACAGCTGCTTCCACAAGCTGTGTTTTCCAGTGTGAACTGGCTGAAATGAGCTCACAGTTAAAAGATAGTTAATGAACCCTTATTGGTCTGAACAGGAACTCAACTGGAACAACTTCAGTCGAGGCTGAACCCACCATGGAGCTGAATCCAAAAAATTTGCTGGTTCAGCTCCTTGGCAGTGGGGAAATATGGGCTCCTTTGTCCTTGACAAGAATAATACATTTCTGTTTATTGTGTGGGCAGTGAAAGATTAATAATATCCCAAGTTATTTACCTCCTGCTTTTGAGTGCTGAGGGTTTGTGAGGGATGTCCCTGCTGAGCCCACCATCCCTTAGCAACCTCCCCTGATTTTTGAAACATGTTCTTGCTCCAGAATTAGGATTAAGGAGCAGGACATAAAAGTCCCTCTTAGCAGTCTGATGGGGTGAAGGTGCTCCCACTCCTCTTCCCATGGGGCAGAACCTCAGCCATGGTGATTTGATGGGAACAGTAACGCACACTGTGGTGCTTCGCAGAGCATCTGGAAAAACTTCCAGAGGCTTGGGAGGGTTGGGGAAGGGGTAGACTTACTGCACAAGCTGTACTACTCCTTTGCAGAGGGCAGCCCATCCTAGCCCTTGCCAGGAGTAGGCTTCATCTATTCCTTACACGCCCTGGGGGCTTGAAAAAGGCTTTACAGGGCTTGGTGAAGGCAAACTGGGGGGTTTAAGCACATTAGGCATGGCTCTGCACCATGGCTGGCCACCTTCCAGAGGCTCGCCTTCCAGAGGGGTGGGAGAAGGGTGTTTCCCCAGGAAGATGAGGTGTCCCAAGCAGTGCATGGTGGAATGATGTCCTTCCTTCGTGAGCCCTTCTGCCTGCAGGGCTTCCCTTTGAAGGGTGCCCTGGTGAGGTGACTGAGTGGAGGTGAGTTCATCCCTGGGTTAGCTCCCTCCTGGAGCTGCCAGCACTGCCCCAACCTGCCGGCAGCGGGCTAGGGCTGTTCAGCCTGTTTTCCAGGCTGGCTGCTCCCACCGGAAAGGCCGTCAGGTGCCAAGCTCCAGGGTGCTTAAGAGCTGACACAAGCAAGGCTCCTGCCCCAGTTTAATTTAATTTAATGGTTTTCATCATGGAAGAGTGACATCCCCATGCACATACTCGTTTTGTTGGTGTGGGCAGGTTTTGCAGTCGCAAAAACGCCTTTGAGAAAGAAGCTGATGGGGCAGGATGTGCCTCCACAGGGGTGATGCTACCCCTGCACCACCTGTATGTACCCCTGACAGCAGGCTGTGCCACACTATGCATGCCTGATCCAAGTCCGTAGGTAGGTAAAGCAATAAAGGACTCATGTGCAGAAGTGAGCCTGGAAAGACCTGTAGTTCCGCCAGGGAGAGATTGTAGGGAATTTTAAAAGGACTTTGGAGGAAACTGGTGGAAATCAGCTGTCACGTTGCTTGGGGGCCCCTAGGAAATGGTGCCAGGCTGGGTGGGGTGTGGAGCAGTGGCAGGGCTAGGGCAGGCACCTTGTGGTGACTCATGGCCTCAGCCCAGCTGGCAGAGGAGCTGGAGAAAGCCCAAGGGGCAGGTGTGCTAAAAGAGCATTGGGTGTCACTTCCATTCTTAATGGTGTGTTGCCACAAAAAAGCTTGGGCTTTTGTATCTCTCACAGCCCTAGCCCTTGGCGTGCAGCACAGACGGTATCTCCTGCAGCACTGCCTCTGGGGGTTTTCGTGCTTCTTGTCCTCCCCATGTTTTGAAACTAGAGGAGACAGAAGCCAAAGCCTGTCCCTCTTTCCCTGAGACTGTCACAAGGAGAAGATGCACTGCAGTACCCTGTGGTCCTGTGCCGGAGCCAGGGAATGTCCCCGGGGGAGTGTGAACCAGTGCTGCAGGACCTTTCCCCTGCAGGAACCTGTTTCCATTATGTGCTCGGTTTACCTGTTTGACCGAAATAGCTGTAAAACTGGAGATAGGAATCAAACTTGGAGAGTTTCCTGCTGCAGGAGCCCTCCTCCTCTCAGGGGTAGGGGCGGCATTCCCTTTTGGCACTGTGAGAATCCCTTCTGGTATGGCTCTGAGCAGGGCTTGGGATCACAACAGAGCTGAAGTCACTGCGGTACCCTGTCTGAGTCCCAGTGCCCACTGAAGCCTCATCCCAAACTGGGCATGTCTGATGGAATTTGGAGTCCTGATGGGAAAGGGAGAAGTGACAGCACTACCTAGGACAGATGGATCTGATACCGCATTAAGAAGCACTGGTGGTAGGGCCAGGCAGGGCTGCTCTTTTCCTCCCATACCCATACCACACTCACAGCTCCAGTGTTGCCTCTCCCATCAGCTGTCTCCCAGCACCTTTGTAGAGGAGGGCAGCATCATGACCCCCGGGGGGCCATGGTGGGCCTTAGGGACTGAGGAACAAAGGTGGGATGATCTGCTGCCAGATGCAGGTCATCAGTCCAGTGCTACAGCTGCCAGACTTCTCTGTTGCTTTGTGTCTATGACACATATGTGACTTCCCAGAATCAAACAGGGGTCTTGGCTCTGTGCAAAACTCGAGAGGTCCATCCTGGAGCTGCTGGCAGACCGTGTTCTGGGATAAGAACTGTTGGCTACAGCTTGGCAAGCTGAGTATGCTCAGCAAGAAGAATTTCTATGCAGCCCAAGGCAGGCATCTCCAGGCCTGGGGATTTGAAGTACAAAGCCACAGCAAATATGATGCTGTGTTGGTTACACCCTGCTCTGAGCAGGAGGTGAGGCTGGGTATGTCCCTGCCTGTCCCTGCCACCCCATATGCAGAGCTGGAACAACACCTAGGGACGCATGCGCCTGCTCAGCACCAGGGAAGTAATCCCGGCTCTCCTTCCACTGCTGGAAATGTAGACCTCCAACTGCTGCCACTTCACCCCTCGGGATCACCCATTGTCCCGGACAGCTGGACTTCACTTAATGGCCTTCGGCTCTGACCTGCAGCCTGGGAGCTGGGGGACGGGCTGTGGATTTCAGGTGGCATCAGGGACGTGCTCTGAAGAGGATGCCGGTGATCTGGGCGGGCCCCGGGAAGAGAAGTGCTTGGCCCCACCACTGGATGTGTGAATAGGTCCCTCTCTCGTTCCCTTGTTCCTGCCTAAGCCTCTCCCCCTACAGCTTCCCTGCAGACATGTTTCCTTTCTTTCATGCCTGCCTTGAAAATGAAATAATAAAAAAAGAAAACCTGAAGGAACTGATAAAACTCCGTTTACCCATCCAGATAGCATCGGCTCCAAAGAGCCGGCCGGGGCGGGCCGTGCCAGGTCTGCTGCGTGCCGGGGCTGCTCGAGCTGAGCAGTGACGTCTCAGCCTTCCTGCGGCCCCCCGACTGCTCCGTCAGCCTTCGCCGGTGCCAAGTGTGCAAACCAGGGCTGATAGCAGAAGGCAAAGGTCCCCTTGGCGTCACCTTGGCGCGGTGGCAGAGCCTGGGGCCACCCAGCAATGCCTCTGAGCGCTGCGGGCTGCACCAGCGCCCGAGGCTGCTCGCTCCTTGCCTGCACCTGCCTTTCGGACTTTTGGCATTTCTCCGCTGGGGACAGAGCCTTCCTGCTGAGCTCTGTGACCCGCAGCACTCCCAGGGATCCTGTGCCCCACACAGTGCCAGCACCCTGAGGTGCTGCACCCTCTCTTCCAGCTCCCAGGCCTTTCCCCGAGGACTCGGCTGCTGGACGACAGCGCCAAGATCTGCACAGATACGGGAATCCTGGACCCCGAGGTGTGAGTGAAGACGGCTTCATGCAGGGACAACAAAGCCCCTTGTCTGCTCTGTAGGGAGCAGCTGAGCTCTGTGGGCTTCATTTGGAAACTGGGATATTCCAGGATGTATGCTGAGGGTATATGCCCATTTAGGTCACTGAAAATGTGGGGTGATGGAAAATCTTTGGATCTCCATATGGAAACTTCCCATGCCAGGCTTGGTCAGTGGATACTGCCTGTTGGCACAAGGTGGCAGCCCAGCCCAGCTTATTTTCAGCAGCACCTTTGCAGGGGAGCCTGGGCCCTGCCATGACCTGCCCCTGTCCCCCAGACAAGGGCTGCGTGTCCCCCACGGGGTCCTGCCCTCCCCCTGCCATGGGTCAGCATTACAGGAGAGACAAGTCCTGCTGCGTTCGGCAGTCCTGCCCGTGGGCACACAGTGGGTGCATTTTGGCCGTGCTGGCTCTGCTGTATCTTTCCTCTCTGAGGGGATGTGGGGACAAGGGACATGCTAGTGGGCAGCAGTCCTTCATCTCCTGGACTGGAGAGGGCTCAGGGTGAGGCCACACCAGGTAGGCAGTTGCTACCAGAATCTTCTTTCAGGGGTTTTCTGAGCAAGAAGGAGCAATGTAAACATGGGGGGGAAACAGCCAGTACGGTAAAAGGGAATGATGGGCTCTTCTCTGCCCTCGTGGGAGAGCAGGGACACTATGAAGTTTGTGATAATCAGTCCAAGGTAAGGGTGTTACAATGAACTGAAAGTGTTCATGGGCTTCTCACCCTGATGTGCCCATGCGCCTCCAGTAAAGGGATGTTTGCTTCTTACAAAGCCTTGATGCTGTGGGGACTCCACTGTTTTGCCACCAGTTCTTACCTCTTTGGGTCCGCCATATTTCCATATCCTATTGCTTCCATCTGAATATAACAGGTTGGAGGCTGGTTTGTGCTTAAAATTCCCTGTGAATATGTTCAATCATACAGCTGTGAGGAGGCATGGAAGGTTCCCATTTCTCTCCTCCATCCATGCTTGCTCTGCAGGTCCATATTTGTAAGAACAAGAAGAGCTGTGAAGTTCCTGATATGAGATTATTCAGGGGATCTCCCTGATGGTGCCTGGCTCAGTTATGGGGTTTATGAAGGTCCCTGGAGCAGCCAAAGCTGCTGTTTGTGCATGCATTGCTAGATTGGCTCTGTTTTGATGTGCATCCTTTCACATTTCTGTTTGCTCATCTGTAATGGGGACACTTGAGAATGCTGTTGATGTGACAGACCTTGTTAGAGGCCTTGTTCGAGACCCACTTACATTTCCTTTGGATTTACAGTCAATTCTCATGCCAGACCTGTTTACCCCTTGTTTTTATCATCATCTGAGCCTTGACTACCTAAGGCTGAGAGCTGAGCACCCCCAACCCTTCCTGTCTTTGTAGGGTCCCACTTTCCAGGTGCTGCACCTTTATCTTAAAAACTTTTTTTTTTTTTTTAACAGGAGTTGCCCCCAGCTTCTGTAGAAAACTATGGCAGAAATATGCCTCTCTGAGCAGTTGATCTTCCCTTCTGTGCATCTTTAGCTCATCTGCATCTACCTCTATAGAGGAAACCAGATCAGAAGGAGCCCAAAGAGCTGAGGGTCAGATCTGAGTAACCTGGTCTAGTGGAAGGCGTTCCTGCCCATAGCAGGGGGTTGGAATGAGATGATCTTTAAGGTCCTTTCTGACCCAAACCATTCTGTGATTCTATAGTCTGAAGGAGGGGCTGCCAACATTATCAGGGTGGGCTGGGCAGCACCAGCAGGCTGCTGGACTGCCAGAGTGCCTGTGAGCATCCAGAAAAATCTTGTCTGAGCCTCCACACTGCAGACAACTGCTCAGTGTGTTCAGATGTGCAAACACACCCAGCACCACAGCATGAGCATCATGGCACTCCGGGGGCAGAACACAGCAGAGAGGACAAGCATTCCTGGCCCAAATCACAGCTGCTCGTGGCCTGTCACCTCTGCTGCACTGGGCTGGGACCCTCCCTAAGGTTTCAGCATGCTGCATGTAGGCAGGATGGAAGCTGCTGGCTCCAGCTGATTTGCTGGACAGAGAAATGCCCACAATGGCTGTTATTTCTGCCTTAGCTTTTCTCATCCAAAGGCACATTGGGAACAAACTGCTCTCAAACCAGGTCTTTTCAGCTCCTGGTGCCTCGCTCTGCCCCTCATGCCTGTCCTTCTTTTCAGTGAATGCACTCAATCCCTCACCAGGCTCTTGGGAGGATTGAGAATTAAACGATGCAAAAATCCCTGCCAGCTGCCCGCGTGGGGCTCCCTGGATGAGTCTCACCGGCTCAGCGCGGGCGGGTGCACAAGAAACGAGGTCACGGCCACAGGGGAGGCAGGAGCCATGGCACCCGGCTCCAAGCACCACGGCTACCCCCATCCCAGGAGCACCTGCCGGGGTGCGGATCCCTGGCACCGTGCTGCAGAGGCACAAGGGGGCCTGGGGGCTGAGTAAAGCCCTCACACCCATGGGCTTTGCTGTTGGAGGATGCTGCAGCCATGCTGGCAGTGAGAGCAAGGTTTGGAGAGTGTTTTTGGGCTCTCTGAAGAAATTTCCAGCCTGGAGGACCTACCTCTGTATCTTTCACACTTAGATCTGGAAAAGGAAAAAGCCAAAAAGAAAAAAAGCTCCCCTAGCAGAGCTGGTTTGATTTTAGTTCAGAGGGGAAAAAATATTACACCCCATATGTAATGTACTGCTGTTAAAACATAGAATCACAGAAAAAGCTGAGTTGAGAAGGACCCACAAGGATCATCAAGTCCAGCTCCTGGCCCTGCACAGACTATCCCTAAGAATCACACCATGTGCCTGGGAACATTGTCCAAATGCTTCTTGAACTCTGTCAGGCTTGGCGCTGTGACCACTTCCCTGAGGAGCCTGTTCCAGTGCCCAACCACCCTCTGTGAGAAGAACCTTTTCCTAATATCCAACCTAATCCTCTCCTAACACAACTTAAGGCCATTCCCTTGGATCCTGTCACTGGTCACCATAGGATGATGATGACTCAGGTGATAGGTCATGTCACCTTATGCCACTAAGTGAATTCTTTGTTCACCATCTTCAGCCTGTGGAGGCCAAAAGGCACATACAGCGTAGTTTTCATCAGCAAAGCTTTCCAGTGTGAATGTTCAATGGCCAGGGGAGGAAGAGATCACAGCTCTCTTGTTCCAGGTACAGGTGGCTGCCCTGCAGTGGGAGGCACTTGGCTACTTTTGGGGTACCCATCCCCAGGCTGTGCTCTCAAACGTTCTCCACAGGGACAAACTGTTTCCAGGAGCTGGCTTCTTGCCCCAGAAGGGCTGGCTCTTCCTCATCTCTGCTTGCTGCAGCTGGAATAAACACAGCGGAGACGAGGGGTGCATGTAGCTCTCACAAAAATGTTGCTCCGAGGCCTCGCATCCACTTTGATGCTGAATGGATGAGGGAAGGAAAGAGGATAATGTTCATGAATTAAATTTACAGCCCTTTCCTCCTCTGCCACTAATCCCCATTCAGCTTTAATCAGACAAAGAGTCCTCGTGGTCTGAGCTATTGCAGCAACAGTGCACTCCAGAGGGGCTGTGCCTCAGCAGCTGCTGTGCCAGCTCACAATGAAAGGACAAACGTGGCTTTGAGAGGTTGAAACACAGCAGCAGGTAGAGACAACGCCAAGGGGCATTGGGAAGAATGTCAGCCAACACCACACAGATCTGTGCCTGATAGCTGCGCTAACCAGTCAGGTTACATTTTGGGAGTGTTGCAAGAGGAGTGTGGAGGGATGCTGAAAACCTCACTCAGGCAGTGGAGAACTAGGAGAGCTGGATGAGATGAAAAACACAGGAGGTTCATGTGGTTTCTCTTTAGCACTGTCAGCCAGATGGGTCCAACATTTGGCAGGGAAAAGATCCTTTGCCACAGAGTTCAGAATAGCTCAGATGGGAATTTTGCACAGACTCCTTCCTGTGAGGGAAGGGGGAAAGAATAGTCGTGTTTTGCAGGGAGGCTCTGCAAGACCTTGGTCAGGAGGACATTATTTGAAGTTGACATATTGGTTATGGCCTGAAAAACTGGCAGGATAATAATTTTGTACTACACTGTGGAAGGACTTCATGAATATGAAGAGCTCTGCTCTAGCCGACTTGAACTTGAGGCCATGGGATGCATCTGTGAGGAGAAAATTGTGGGACATCAAGGTTTGTTTTGGACAAAGAAATCTTGGTCTGGGACAAAAAGACAAATTTGTGAGCTTGATGCTTTGTGAGGTGGTGTCCATATTCAAAGGTAAAGCATGAGATTCATCTCATCTGACATTTGCCTTCCTCTATGCTAATGTCCCCAGGATTCCCTAACACTCAGTGGAGAAAAACAGGTATTTTCCGGGCATTTAACCTAATTTGAATAAATATTTCAGGGTGAAGAGAACTGTTAACAAGAAGGGTTTGCATGGATTATAAAGAAGCAATGGGAAGAGCTCAGAGACAGACATCCAGACTGCAGACACCTGCATTTGCAAAGCTAAATGCTGACCCCGAGGGAATCTCACAGAAGCCTAAGGGCATTCCTGCTCCAAAGGACACTCAGAGGGAATGAGCAATGAGGACACAGAACACTGAATCTGAAGGAAAACAGGGTGTCCAGGAGAAAACTGTGGCCAGTGACCCAGTGGTGACAAATCAGAGAGGACAAAGCATCTGCTCACCCTCTAACACTGCATCAGGACTGCAGCAGGACAAAGACAGGGCTGGAAAATACTCTCAGGACCCTTGCCAAGGAGCAGAGGAGTTCACAAAATCAAAGAATTACAGAATATGCTGAGTTGTAAGGGACCCACATGGATCATTGAGTCCAACACTTAGCCCTACACAGGACATCCCAAGAGTCACACCATGGGCCTGAGAGCATTGTTGAAAATTGTTGTACAGGTTTGCACAAACTCAGTGTCAGGATGTCATACATGAAATCCCTAATTGTGCTTGGTCTTTGCATATTAAGTGCTTTAATTAATTAATTCTGAGTTAAATATTTTTTAAATTGAATGTTAAAATTAACCCATCAGCCCAGGTACAAAAATCAAGTTCCATTATCAGTGTTTTCAATTGTTGAAAGTAGTTTATTAAGAGAGTTGCACCATTCCCAGTTAGAAATTCCCCATTTAAAAATCCCCAACTTATGTCCCCTTCTCAAACTTTAAACCACCTGTACACCATAAGAGTTATCTTTCCTATGTTCATTGTCTACTTTTTCAAGTGTTTTAAGAGGTATTAGATATATTTTAATACTTTTTTCAAGGGTTTTTACTTTGCACTTTAGTCCAAGAACTAACTCCAAAATCCCAGATTCTAACAGCCAATTGCTATTTTTAGCCCCATAGCCATTACCCTGCAGGCAAGCTCTTTGGCAACCTGAATCTTAATGACGGCATGTTACCACCCTTATCTCAACTGATACCACCCCTCTGACAACGACGAGCTATTGGTGGATGGAGATGATCTGTCAAAGGGAAAGCACCAATCACTTTAAACCAAAGGGGCGGGCTGTGGGCGGAGCAAAGGCACTATAAAACAACGAGACAGGCGTCAGAGGGGGAGTCCTTGGCCGGCTAGCTGTGGTGGGCATTAGTGCTGGGCATTAAAAGCCTTACTCCTATTAAGGAGCCTTTAATAATTTTTTTCCTGACTTTTGGACCAGCTAAAAGTCAGCCCAGCACTGCAAGTCCTTTTTCTCTGCCTGAGGTCCAGTGCTGTCTCAGCCAGAAGATCTCAGATCCCTGCACTCCTGGGGCATACCATCTACTGAGCCATAGGATCCCAAATTTCTATATTTTTCTAATTTCTGTAATTTTTCAGTTTTTCTGTTTTCAATACATTATTTTAATTTTTTATTTAACTAAGAGTTGTCTCTTTTCTCACAAAGGATAAAGCCAGCTCTCCTGCTTTTGCTCCATGGCCAAGGCACTGGCACATCCCACATCCGCCGAACAGCAAAAGCTGTGTAAGTGGCAGTATAAGCACTCAAAAATGTAGAAATTATGAGGCTGAGAGCATCCAAAGCTGATGGCCTTGGAATAAGGTGCAAGGATGAGTTTTGAGAAACCCCTGCATGAAAAGGGGAAGTCCTTTATCTTTGTTTGATTCTGTGAGAGAGCTGCCAGCTCCCAGCTGTGCTGCTTGCTTGGCTTTTGGCCAAGACTCCGGAGTGCATCACAGCCCCCCTTTCTTTCCCTGCTGTTGGGAGGGGCTCCTGGTTTGGCTGATGGCCCAACACACACCTAAAGCACTAGAAAAACTCTGCTCTTCCTTACAGAAAGATGAGACATGGTACAGATGGCAGCTCCCCAATCCCCACATTCAGATGTAATTAGTACTAAAATTTAGTACCTTCAGGACTGGCTTCAGAGCATCCTGCAGCTATATGTTTTGGTCTGTAAAAACTCACTCTGCCAGCACGGAACTGGTGAGGCCACAGGGAGAAACTTCCACTAAATGACATCAGAATTGTAGAGTTTTCTGGTAAATCCTTGAATTACAAGCAACCCTCAAGAAACACATTAGGTTCAACCTACGAGGCTCCTGGATACCTCCAGCCACTCAAACCTCCAGATCCTGCAGGGAAACATGCCTTTTATTGCTGCTTGGTGCTGTCTTTGCAGATCTTTGCACAGAAAAGCAGAAATAGGGTTGCTCGGTAGTTTGATAGGAGACCTCTAGAGACACTTGTCTGCCTTATGGGAAGGTGTATTTAGAAAGGAATGCTTTTCTTCTACATCTGTGTTGTCTCTATAGGGTATCCTAGTGCCAGAATATCTGGGGTTTTTCCGCAGTCAGTCAGACGGATGCTGCCTTCTGCCATCAGCCTGAGGAACTGGGTTTTCCCTGTGGATGTGTCAGCCAAGGCTTGGCTTTAAGGAACTTCTGGATACAGAAGCACCAGTGTCACCATATGGGAACAGGAGGCGATAGCTGGCTGGATGAGAGCTGCAGACTAGAGGGGAATTGCTGGGTGTGGGAAGAGGCAGATGATGGATGAAAATCCTATGATAGAAGCAAAAATTGCTTTACCTGACATCTTTGTGAGACATCAGCATTTTTGTATACACACAAATATTCCATGGTAGATAAATGTCTGGCAATTAAGGATTAAAAGGCAGTGAAAAATTATGGTATCTGACTAAAATTTCCTGTATTTTGGACTCTGAGTTTTCTTAGATTTATGTAGTTGCAAGTCCCCATTTTTCCAAGCAGAATTTTCTGTGTTAATGCATGTAGCTCTGAACATAAAAGCAAACAGCATCTGGAAGCAAACTACTTATAACGAGTGCCATTAAGAATTTCAATCTGCAAACCACAAAATGATCCCTAGAACATGTAAATGACTCTGCCAATCTGTTTCTTTCCTACCCACTAAGCATAACAATGACACTATGTTTCTTTTCCTGGTTGGGGGTCTTGCTGCTTACCTCGGCTTAATGAGCAGGCTAGAATCAGCATCTCTCCAACAGAGAGATGGCAGGAGGACTCCCACTACCACAGGCTGTGTATGCAAAAATGCTGCTAGCAAGGATTTTCTTGCTTATTTTCTAAGTCCGTGAGAGACTTTTCTCTCTCACAGAAGAGGTAGCAGAGTTATGTAAACAACCAAACACCTGCAGCCTTGAAAAGTCTTGTTTATGGTATAGTAGAAAAATATTTTGACAATGGATGTTTTAGGATTTTAGCCAGTCACCCCCAAGGGGTGGCTGATCCTTTGTCCAATTAGACTATGAAGAAAAAAGTCTATAAAAGAGTTTGTAAAATAATTAAATGAATCAATCTTGCTGCACAATTCCTGCCTGCTGGATCTTCTCTCCTCCTCCTCCCTATGGCTGCAGGACACGGTGATAGGGCCTAGGCCTGTGGTAATAACAGGCAGTACCCAGGCCCCACAGGCAATACACATCCTACAGGAAAGCCATGTAAAGTGAAGCCATTCATAGAATCACAGAACCCAGACAACCCCACTGCCATGGGCAGGAACACCTCCCACCAGACCAGGTGGCTCAGAGCCCCATCCAACCTGGCCTTGAACACTTCCCAGGATGGGACATCCATAATTTCTCTGGACAACCTGTGCCAGGGCCTCACCACCCTCACAGTAAAGAATTTCTTTCTAATATATAATCTAAACCCGCCCTCTTTCAGTTTGAAGCCATTCCCCTTTGTCCTGTCATTACATGCCCTTGTGAAAAATACCTCTCCATTGTTCTTGTCGGCTCCTTTCAGGTACTGGAAGGCCTCAATTAGGTCACCCCTAAGCTTTTTCTTTTCCAGGCTGAACCATCCTAGCTCTCTCAGCCTTTCCTCATAGCAGAGGTGCTCCAGACTGATCATCTTGGTGGCCTCCTCTGGACTGGCTCCAGCAGGTTCCTGTCCCTGCTGTGCTGGGACCCCAGAGCTGGATGCCGTGCTCCAGGTGGGTCTCAGCAGAGCGGAGCAGAGGAGCAGAATCCCCTCCCTCCCCTGCCGCCCACGGGGCTCTGGATGCAGCCCAGGACACGTTTGGCTCTCTGGGCTGTGAGTGCCATGGCTGGGGCATGTCCAGCCTCTCACCCACAGCACCCCCAAGTCCTTCTGGGCAGGGCTGCTCTCTGTTCATTCCACAGCCGGTGCTGATTCCTCAAGCTCTGCCAGCATTTAGTCTCCCATTGGCAATGGAAACAGCCTTGATAATGACTAGAAATCCTAAAACTATCAAATAATTTAGAGGCAGGCTCCCTAGGGAAGAGTAATGGCATATGCAAGTGGTTACCTAATCACAGTCTAATTACACAACTGGAATTTGGCCAGGATGCTGAGACTAAGAGCAGTACCCTAAGAAAAGGATTTTAGGGTCTCTGGTGAGTGAACACACTTGGGATCTTGGCTCTGTACACTAAGCAGGAATTGTAGAGGGGCAGAAAGCATGCCTGGTGCTGCCAAAAAACCACTCTGGGATAAGCAAATGATACTGAAGGTAGGTTACTTCTTCATGGCTTCATATTTCTAGATATTAGACAGCCACCTCTGCCTTGCACCAGTTCCTAGACACCTCAACAGTTAATTGGCAGGGGCAGCTTTTGGTTCAGATGGTGGGCCCTGGCTTAACCTTCTGCTGGGCTTCCCTGTTGTGATCCTATCCGATTGTATTGATGGATGTCACTACAGACTGTGTGGCTTCGGTGCCCAGATTTGAGAAACTTTAGAGATGGGGAGAGGGAATGGCATTTCAGCAGACTGGGAAAGTTTGTGTGCCATAGGTGATGGGAGGCTAGACCTGAGCAGCTTTCCAATCCCTCCTATACCACTCTGCTTTCCACGGCTGCACCTGCCCTTATCTCAATGGCATTACACTGTTGCTTCCTTTTCTTTCAGGATTGTTTTGCTTTTGTGTGTGTCCTTTCCCTCAGTGAGAATCATCAGTTTCTTTGCACAAAGCAAGACCTGGCAAACTCATGCTGGTTAAAGGCATTTCCTGCATCCATGCTCTGACTGTAAGCTCTGAGTCCTTCTAAGGCAGATGGGAAGAGGTGAGGAAGAAGAGAAGCAGTGTTGGGGTCCCTCCCCCTGCCATGTAGCCCTGGGAGAGGGGCCCTGGGGGGGAGGCACGGGGTTTCCCTGCCCCTGCTCAGCCTCGTTCCCCATGGGTTGGTTTGTGTTCCCCTGCGCGGGCAAAGCAGCTCGGGTCCTGTGACTGTGGCAGAGTCTCTCGGCAGAGCCCCGGCCGTGCGGCTGGGGAAATAAACATCTCTGAAACATCTAGCAAGAATCCGTCCGTATATATTTCTTTTCCACGGGACTCCTGATTTGATATAGGCGTGTTGCAGTATCCCCACTGCAACATAATGGTGGATATTTGAGGGCGGAACGATCCCCGATCCCTAAGCGACTTTGTGTGAGTAAACCCTGGAAACTTTGGATTCCTCTTCTTGGTTTTGTTTTGCTATTCCATATCTAAACAATGGAGGAACCGTGGGAAGACTCTTGGCTTTCAGAGCCGCATATGGACATTTATCTTAAACTTAAAATGATTCTTGAACAACGGTTTGTAAATTTTAGCTTGATTCAAGCTCAGAAAGAACTGAAACACTTCCTGGCATGGTTGTTTAAGAACTTTTTCTATGTTTCTTGGGATTTAATTCTTACCAAGAGCTTTTGGAAGACTGTTTGGACCCAGTTAATATTTGAGTCAAAATATATGCTGATGGAAGAATATTTTCGTGAATATTATTTAATAACCGAGACTGTTGAGCAATGTCAGCTGTGTCCTGGTGAAGGGAAGCCTGGCTCAGGGACCGTGCGGCCTCGGCCACGTGCGCCGAGCGCTCTGCGAGCAGCAGCGAGACGGTTCCCGTGTGCGGGCGGAGCCACGCGGGCCGCAGTGTCGGCGGAGCGAGGCGCGGCAGGAGCGGCGCGGCCCGGCAGTGCCCGCCCGGCCCCGCGCAGCGCGTGGTGGAGTGAGCCCCGTGAGCACCCGAACGAGAGGGGCGGTGCGCGGGCGGCGGCTGGCGGCGGCGAAGCGGAGCCGTGCCCAGCCGGAACGCGCGCTGGAGCGGGGCACGGGGGGGTCATCGCTTGGGGGCCTGGCCGAGATGCAGCGCCTGGCAGCGGCAACGCAGCTGCGACCAGAGGAGGCGACGCACGGAGAACGGAGCGGCGCGGCCCGGCCCGGCCCGCGCGGCCCCGAACGTGACCCTGGGAAAAGCGCGCCGATAGTTCCAACACGGGAGCGACCGAAAGAGAGAGCAAAGACACAGCGAGACAGAAAACAGCAGCCACTCGGAAAAAGGAAAAGACCATAGTAGCTAAGATCTTAGGGACAGTGAAATGGTATAATGTTAAACAAAATTATGGTTTTATAACAAGATGTGATAACCAGCAAGACATATTCGTGCATAGAACTGCTATTAAAAGGAATAACCCTGAAAAATGCATCCCAAGCTTGGGAGATGGAGAGGTGGTGGAATTCAAAATCATACAAGGTAGAAAAGGGTTACAAGCATCGCAGGTCACTGGGCCTGATGGTGTTCCTGTAAAAGGCAGTATATATGCAAAAAATCGTAGTCATGTTAGACAATATCTCCATTGTAAACCCCCCCTACAGTCTCCCTTTCCTAATCCCACCTTTCCCTTTTACCCTATGTCCTATTACCCCCAGTGTATTCCCAATCCGTTTTTTCATCCATGGTTCCCCTCACAAAACCCTGCCTTTGCCAATTGTTTCCCCAACAATTCCTCTCCGATGCCGATGGGGGGATGAAAAGGGGGAGGGAAGAGATTGAACCCTCTCCTGCCTCAGTTTCCCCACAGGCATGTCCAGAGAGTTCTGTCTCCCTTCTGTCAGCCCTAAGATGTTCCACAGAATCTGTTTGGACATTTAAAGACTCAGGAGGGTGGCTTGTTTTGTTTTGAAACTGTTCTTGTTATGTTTATCCAGTTGTCTTCATTCTCCTTTTATTAAAATAAAACGGGTGAAATGTTGGGGTCCCTCCCCCTGCCATGTAGCCCTGGGAGAGGGGCCCTGGGGGGGAGGCACGGGGTTTCCCTGCCCCTGCTCAGCTCGTTCCCCATGGGTTGGTTTGTGTTCCCCTGCGCGGGCAAAGCAGCTCGGGTCCTGTGACTGGGGCAGAGTCTCTCAGCAGAGCCCGGCCATGCGGCTGGGGAAATAAACATCTCTGAAACATCTAGCAAGAATCCGTCCGTATATATTTCTTTTCCACGGGACTCCTGGTTTGATATAGGCGTGTTGCAGTATCCCCACTGCAACAAAGCAGGGAGGGAAATGACAGCCCTAGAACCAAGCAAGTACTTTTCAGAGTGGAGATGGGGGCTGAGGGTGTCAGAGGCCGCTGCTCCTTCCCTTTCAGTGGGTTCAAATTCGGGTAAGTCTCCCAGGTCTGCTGAGGGATGGCTGTAGAGTCATGGTGTACTGCAGAGGGCACCGGGCTGCCCCATCACCCCACAGTCATAATCCAATGACCAGGGACTGCTCACCCTTCAGCTTTCATAGCTTCCTGCCAAGGCAAACTGTGACCATGGCAGGATCCTTGCAGACCCCTTATCACAGTGCCAGTGTTTAAACACCCTATCTGTCCCAGGCTATTTCCCTCCAACCTTTGCTGATTTTCCTAAGCAACTTTATGTAACCAGCTGGGCTGGATTTCCATGAGCATAGAGCAAAGGCTTATTGACCTCGTTTGCTGTTTTATGGTAGAAAAAAAGTTGGAAGACCAGTATTTTCCTTTTTTTTTTTTAATTACATTTTATTTATTTTTATCCTCAACTTTTGGAAGAGGCTCAAAGAACTTGTGGATGATGTCTGTTCTTATTGCAACATAAAATTATAATATACAGCCCAAGAAATTTGGGATTGTTAACTACAGTTTTGAATTTTGCTTTTGTATTTGCATTTTATCAACTTATTTCATTCAAAGATGTGGAACAGTCCCCAGATGCTGTCCATCCTCTTCAGAGTGTTCCTGAAGGGAAGATTTCAAGAGGATTCTCTATTTCAGTTATTTCTAGAAGACTCACCCTCTCAGACCTGCCATCAGGGATACAAGGTGAAGTTCAGCAACATGGTAATAAAGAATTATGGTCCATAAAACAACTTTCAGGCTGTAATGCTGCATCTTCTGTGACTTATCTTCACCTGCAGTTTGCTCTGTTATTAAGGGAACCATGCCCCACAGCTGCCAGGCAGGCTGTACTGTGGGCACATGTACATAAAATCTGAAGAGTCCTTAATTTTTATTTTTTGTTGTTTAAAAAAGGAGTTTTGAGGGAGTAATGGGGAAAAATTACAATATGGACGGTGAGATATTCCTTAATTACTTGTTATTGCTTGTCTTACACTTCAGCAATCGGCAACACAGTGCTAGACATTGCACAGGCATTTAACGAAATGGATAAGCTTCTCTTACCTTTGCATTCAAAATTCTTTTGAAAAGGATTTTTCTAAATCCTTTGGAAAAGAGACAAAAAGTCAAGTAAAAACGTGAACTAGAGAGACTCCTGGTGAACTGGGAAGAACAGAACTGCAAAATGCTTGCTTTCTGCACGCCCCTTTGAGGAGGCTGGTGGTGAAAAATGTCACAACAGGGCTTTTATTCCGCTATTGCAGCTACAGAAGCTTGGAGGAGGGAGAGCCAGCTTGCCTGCCTGCCTGCCTGCCTTCCTGCTTTCCCCTTTTTTTTCCAGGTAGCAGGAAGGCATGGTACACATGCACACTGGTTGAACTCCAGCATTATGGAAAAGTTTAGCTGGAAGGTTAGTCTGTTTCCATAGGAAGTGTCAGTCACTTGGCTCTTCTAGAGGGCTGGTGTCTCTCCTCAACTGTGTGAGGTTGGCCTTTCCCTGCTGTGTACTTTATTCCTCTAGAAAGTAATTTTACAAGTGCATTACAAAAATTCTCTGACAATAAACATTACACATAAATACAGTTCAATACCCTCTTGTATTCTTCATGGGTTTTAGTGAGGCATTTTTGTTTTAATGTACAAACTCCTCTTCTGTCCCTGCTACTCTCAGGTAGCAGGTATGCTACGATAAAAAATCATGCCAGAGATGAGAAACTCTGTCTTTCACTTTGCTCCCACAGCAAAGTGAAAGATATCAAATATTTCTGAGGGATAACTCTTATGTCTGTGATACTCTCTCCTAGAGGTTGACTGACTGACTCAGTGGCTTTTGAGTGTGGTGTTGGGATGGTGATGCCAGTCAAGCATGCAGAAGAGCCCTTTTTGGTCTCACAGCTTCTTCCTCAGAGCCGATTGCTTCTGCTGTGTTTGCCAACAATTTTAACTTTGACAAATAGCTCCCCTTTTATGTCTGACAAATGTTCATATTCAAAGAATAATAACTACAAAAGCAAGAGAAAAGGTACCCCCCTAGGCTTCTCTATTGAAGAATAACCTTCTGCACTCCTCAAATATCTGCTAATGTGAGCAGAACAAAAAATGAAGATACATCTGGTAAGGCAGGAAACAACCTAGTGGGGTAAGGGTGTTTTGCACCTTGCCAAGTTACAAGTGGCTCCTCTTGGAAAGGGAAAATACCTGATTTACTCCCTTTGTAAGAGGGAAGCCATGGCTCAATTTAGAAATGAATCCAGTCAAAGAGGAGTATGGAAGAGCAGAATGGATGTCACCTGTTCCTATAGAATCAGAAGGTGACCGTCCCACAGGACTCCATAGATCTGTGTAGCTGATCTGTGGCACCATGACCAGGCAATACTGGTCTGATCCTGATGTGACTAGCCGAGCCGGGTACAATACATGCCACCTATACCTGAGAAGTCCTAAGTCAAACTGAAAAGGTGCAAAACAAAAACAAAGCAGTCAGAAATAGTGATCTCTAGACTGCTTGGAAAAAAATGCCTTTTTTAAATCTGCGAAAGCAAAATTAGAAGACAGAGTTGCTGTGTCATGTCTAAATTTCTAATTTCTTCACAGAAAGGGTGATTAAACACTGGAATGGGCTGCTCAGGGAGTGGGTGGAGTCACCATCCTTGGAGGTGTTTAAGGAAAAACAGGACATAGCATTTTGTGCCACAATCTGGTTGATAGGGTAGTGTTCAGCCATATGTTGGACTTGATGACCTCGGAGGTCTTTTCCAATCTAATTGATTTCTTGATTCTGTGATTCTTCAACATAGACTTTTGGGAAAGCAGCAATAGTCGCACTGTGCATGCTGGCTAGGTGAGGGATCACTGGCAGACAGCATCAGTCCTAGCATGCATAGTTAGATCCTAAGGAACTATCCCTGTTAGGTCCTCTACTTCACAGACCCTGTGTTGCTGGCTTTGCTGCTCACTGCTTGGATAGACAAAGACAATACACATGTGTAGTCCTGGGTGTAGCCTGCAGTGTAATCCTCCTGTGTTGCTTAAGGACAAACTCCCTCAATGTGAACAAGAAATGCCATATTTGGGATGCTTGGGATAATTGTAAGAGAAATGGCTTCAGTTCTATCAACTCTGCCATGAGCAGTTGAAAGACTTTTCTGCAGAGCAGCTGTAATTGAAAGATCAGTTCCCATGGAAGCTGCTCTCGTGTAGAGGGTTTTGTCCCTGAGATGAAAGGATCCCTCTTGCCCCTCCAGCCTTTTGAACATGCATTTGTAATCTAAAAGCTGGCAGATCTCTTTGTGCTATTTTAAATGGCTATGCAGTGACAGTGTCCATGCATCTCATCATTGCTAATGTATTTATAATCAGGACACCCTTTGATACATCCTTCCTTAAAGAATTATAATCACCTCCATGTTGTGGGTGGAGAATTAAGGCACAAAACCTGAAGCCTACCCAAGCGGTCATGCTACGCAGGGGGGAAAGCTAAATGGCTGCAGAGAGTTCCTGAGCATGCCAAAAGGAGAGGCTCACTATAGGGACTTCAGTGGCACGGTGGTGGGTTAGACAGGACAGCTGGAGTGGCAATTAAAATTAAGCCACTGGTTAGTGCCTCAAATGCCAGACCACTGTCACTTCCAGATGTCATCAAGCTTTAGGAAAGGACAAGACTGGGACACTGGAAAGAGGACGTTCCAAGTTGCAGCCCAAAGTCTGGCTGCTTGTTTGGCGGGGGCTGCTGCCCTGTCCACCTTGCTGTCCTACAGGTACAGAAATCCTATCCATTCCCTGACCTTTAAAATTTTTTGAGAAGTTTTGAGTGTTAAAAGCGACATTCTAGTTCATGTATAATTGAGCAGGCTGCTTCCCTGTACATTTCAGTGCATGTCTGTGGTGTTTTTCAGCTAGTGCACTGACTATAGACTGCAATTCACTCCAGAGAATGGTGCATTTCAAGATGTTATTGAAATATCTCCTGCACACAGGTAAGACACTACACAGGGTTGTCCCCTAGTGGTTGTGCAAATGTTACATTTTATTAATAAAGAAATTGATCAGAAATACCAGTGAAAGCCATTTCAGTAGCCTGTTGTCTTACAGCCAAATAAATCTGAGGGCTGCCTCCCAATATAAGAATATCAATCAACTGCTTGGTCTGTGTTCAGTATTGAATTCCTGCCAAATGTCATAGGGTAAATTAAAAGGTTTTTTTCCTTATCTTTAGAGCTTAGCCCCAAACCCCATGTCTGAGATGATTTTTTTTGTCAGTTGCATAACAGTAAAAATGGTTTAACAGATCTAAACCCTTTCATTTAAAATAAAGCCCATGTGGGTTTGCTACACGCTTAACTTCCAGCTTGACCTATTCTCTGGCAACAAATACAAAACTCAAAAAATGCAGAAGAACAAGAAGAGAAGAAGCAAACACAGTTTATGTAGACTGCAAATATAGCTATAGTATTGCTCTCTCAACAGGGAAACTACAGTAAATAGGCAGGTATAAAACAGCTGGCAAGCTGCAGTGACTGGAGTATCACCCATTTATTACTTTCCTATTCAACAGCAGGTGAACCGAGACCAATGGCTGGGGTCTGAGTAGCCAGAGAAAATTAACTCTTGCTCTGCAGGGAACAAAAAAAATCAGCTGTCACTTTGGAGTTGGCAGTAACGCCTCAGTTCTGAGTTTGCAGAGTACCATTTGTTGTTCAGGAAGGCAGATAGTCTCAGTGTATATGGAAGTTACTATAGTGTGCTCACTGCATTGTGTTTTTCCTCCTTAACTCATCATTCTCAGTAGAATTCTCCAACAAAAAAAGTACACGGTTGATGGACAATTTAGATCTGGTCTCTACAACAGGTTTTAGGGCTTTGCTTCTAGTTAAGCATTTGTGAACCTGGCATTCCCTTTTGTGGATTTTTAGAAACAAATCTGGAAAGATCAGTCATGTTTAATAGCTTGAGAACAGCACAGAACTTGGGGTTTTTTTCCCTTCTTTCTATTGCAGCTTTTTTATCACTAAGTTATTTTTGTATTTATGACAACAATGTCCAGAGGAAGGACTAGAAACAATAGCAGAGAAAGATGTGTTGGGGAGTGTCACTTCAGCTGGGAAAACGTAAGGAAGTTGATTTCAAAGAGCAAACATAATTTAGAAGAAGGTAACTTCTGAACCTCTGAAACCTTGCAAAAGTTTCACAGCAGCAGCTTGATCCTTCTTCCAGCCTATCTGAGATGGAAAGGAGAGGAGATATGGACAGAGACACAAGTACAAATTATTCCTTTTGATTAGACAAAGTCTGGTAAAACACTTGCATTTAATTAGACCTCAGAACTGCAGGGAAATCATAACATCTGTGATAATCCCAATGTTCACTGTTACTGTTGGTGGTAAGAGATCTCATCCTAGCTACAAGACACTTACTTAATTGCCATGCTTGCTAATAACCCATCACTACAATTTTAAAATGCATATGACATCATCTGCCCTTGATGAGATAATTTCCCTATTCTAGTATTTACAAGCTGTGGGCAAGATAGGGACTTGCTGTACCAGGTGCCGTGTGACGCAGTCTGTGACAATTATGGCCTCGAATGTTTTAATTTTTAAATTAGGACAGGCAGAGCAATGGGGCCCAGTAAAGGGAGGAAGGCAGTCATGATGAGATTGTGTGGTTGTGGCAGAAATTAGCTTTTGCACAGTTCAAGGGATTTTGTTTGCAACAAGGCTGCAAAGAAGGCAGGAAAGGAAAGGCATCAGCGACCCGCAAGCACATCTTTTGCTGATGAAAAGCTCTGAGGCCCTGAAGAAATGCAAAGGAGCAATGGAGATCTGAAAAGGCCAGGGATCTGCCACTCTACCCTGAGACACATGGGAGATAAATAATAATGGACTTTACAGAGAGAAACGCTAACTTCCCTTCAACTTAACTGGAAAGTCAGTGTTGTGCCCAGCTCACAGGTGGGGCAAGCTTGGATGATGTACAGCCAAAATGCAGAGGCTGGTGTGCTGTAGCTGTTACAGTCTGCTGCTGCTACATGTGATGAACACGTAGAGAAGCAAAGCAGAGATTTTGAGGAATCTAGCAGCATTTCAGCAGCACTGAAGCCATGTCAGGGGCAAGAAGAGATTTCTTCCCGGGTTGCCTCAGTGCTGGCACTTGCAGCTCCCTGCACTGACAGTTCCCATTCACACTGCTAAGTGGAAGTGTTCCCAGTCCCTTGAGTCTGCCTTTGGTAACACCCTTAGCACACAGTCTGGTTGTTTGTTTGCAGTAATATCATGGTTTATCCTTTCAAGTGGTTCCTCTTGGTATCTCAGAGATATGTATGTTTTTGACACATTCCCTTCAGTGATGCACTTCTGGGCAGCAGATGTAAAGGCAGAAAAACAAACTGTGCTGGACAGGGCAGAAATTAAATCTCCCGAGTCTAGGTGTGAACTTTGGGAAGGTTGGTTGGAGTTTGAAACATCCAACTAGGAGTCTTGTCCTCCACACTCTGTGTAGACTTTGGAGTTGTTCTAAATATTAATGGAATAGCAGTCACATTATATGCCATTTTGCTGTTGAATTTCAATTTCAGAAATTATTTGCTGGATCTTCTGTTTGGAACTAAAAGGACATTCTGCAGTGTTATGGCTATTTATAGTTTGGGATGAAGCAGCAGTAAAAGCATTAGAGGCGCTCAGAGAAAACTGGTAGAACTGGGCTCAAGGGAAACCATGTCAGGAGGTTCTTTCTGCAACAGGCAGGTGACCTGTGAGTTGCTCAATCAAAAAATGAGGATGCAAACTTTGGAGGGGTCTGAGAATGACTAGACAAGCAGAGAGATGGACTGGGTATTACCAACCACACAAACATACCAGGTTCTGGAAAGCCTCAGACCTGATTGCCCTTTGTAGCTGGAAGGGTATTGAGGGAGGGCTTTAGGACACCGTAATCACATCTGCTTGTCCTGCTTTTCCCTAAGTGTTGGTTTATGGCTTTTTCCATGTGGGGGGATACAGACAGCTGTTGTTGTGCATTAGTCAAGATTCTTCATCATCAGTTGAGGTCCTTCATCATCAGCCAAGATGGTGAAGGGCCTTGAGGGGAAGCTGTATGAGGAGTGGCTGAGGTCACTTGGCTTGTTTATCCTGCAGGAGACTGAGGGGCGACCTCACAGCAGTCTACATCTTCCTCACGAGGGGAAGCAGAAGGGCAGGCACTGATCTCTTCTCTCCAGTGACCAGTGACAGGACTCGAGGGAACGGCCTGAAGTTTTGTCAGGGGAGGTTTTGATTGGATTTTAGGATAAAGTTCTTCACCCAGAGGGTGGCTGGGCACTGGAACAGGGTCCCCAAGGAAGTGGTCACAGCACCAAGCCTGACAG
Organism: Aphelocoma coerulescens; assembly: GCF_041296385.1. Lineage (NCBI taxonomy): Eukaryota > Metazoa > Chordata > Aves > Passeriformes > Corvidae > Aphelocoma > Aphelocoma coerulescens. Next base: position 9,845,056 of record NW_027184085.1, read on the forward strand.
TTCTAGAAGCCTTTGAACAATGCTCTCAGGCACATGGTGGGATTTTTGGGTTGTCCTGTGCAGAGCCAAGAGCTGGACTCGATGACCCCTAAGGGTCCTTCTCAACTCAACACAGTCCATGATTCTTACGCTAGCAAACCAGAACCTGTCCGAGCACAGGGCAGGTATGAAACCCTCCAGCGAAGACACATCCAGGGCGTTCCTCCTCCAGCGAGTTCCCTCACCTTTCAGGAGTGAAACAAAAGCCTGAAAAGAACAGAGGCGAAGCACGAAAATCCCGCACCCCAGCGCAGCCCGCCCGCCCGGCCGCGGGCTCCCCCTGACGCGTCCCTCGTCACTCGGCCCTGCCCCGGCGGGACGGCCCCGCCCCGGCTGAGGCGCCGCCGCCGCCCGGTGTCCGCGGGGCGGCATGAGGAGAGCCGGGGGCGGCTGCCGGGGCCGCCATGTCGCTGCTGTGCGTGCGAGGTGAGCGGGGCGGCGGCGGCCGAGCGGGGGGACACGCCTGGGCAGGGTCTGGCTTTGTCCTGGGTGAAGTGGGTCTCAGCCTCCCGGGAGCGGGGACGGGCGTGCCGGTGCCTCCCGGCTGAGCCGCGGGCGGCCGCGGCCCGGGCCGCCACCTGCACCCCTGGGCGAGAGGTGCCGCATGGCGCGGAGCAGGTGCCGGGTCCAGGAGCGGCGGTCCCGGCCGGGGAGGTCCGGATCCTCGGGAGCCCTGAGGAGCCGTGGCTGACTTTGGGAGTTGGCTCGGACACGAGTTGAATCGCTGCCGCCCAGTGAACGGCGCTGGCAGGAAGCAGTCTGCTGTCACTCCGTATACTCGCCTTAGAGCATGCATTGTTATTTCAGATACGTTCCTAATTACCTCCTCATTCTGCTGTGAGCCTCGTCCCCTTGCTGAACAGGTTGCGGGAAGCCGAGACTTTCTCTGCGCAGTGGGTTATAGTGCTGTCTCCGGCTTCCCATTTCTTGCTGCCTTGTGCTAGAAAATAATGATGAAGAAATCCCTGAGGGAAACCATCTGCCAGGGCTCACGCTACTGGGACGTGTCTCCCTGCACTGAACGCCGTGGTCACAGGGCGTCCCCGAGCGCAGTCGTGCCCTGCGGCTTAAAAGTGTAGTTTTAATGTTCTCAGCTCCTTTGCCAGGTATGATAAAAAAACTGGCACTCCTGGCAGTTCAGCTCTTCTTTCACGCACACTGGTTTGTTTGATAGCAGCTCCTTATCCAGCTGTTCGTCACCTTTTTGAGACAAAGTCCCTCTGTCGGTGGTGGCGTTGATAAAGATGCCCAGGAGAGTATCTTGAAGCATCTTGTATTATTTTGGGGAGAGCGCTGTTCTTGGGAAGCATGTCTGAACTAAGTTGCAGCCCTTTTATTAAACACATACTGTGTTTAAGGACTTAGGACAGGTGCACAAGTGCAAAGTTTATCTTAAAAATGCTTTTTGTACAATTCTGTGTAAACTGTGAAGCGCAGACTTCTCTAGCCCATTTTGAAGGTTTTGCCAAAATCTCTTCATTGAAGTTGAGTCTGATTAGCTGAAGGATGCTTATATGTGTTACAGGTGTTTCTTTATTCTTTTTGGTGGTTCATCCTCAAAATGTTTTCAGAGTGTTCTTTAAAGAAATGTGGGTTTGATACCACTTGAAGCTGATTGTCTTAAAAATGTATTTACACTCTGTTCACGAGGAATGGTGAAAGAACATGAACTGAATGATTGAGCTGCTGAAAGTATCTTCTCTTTTCAGGGTGTTTATTCTTGGTTTGTAGGGTTTTTGGGACAAAAGCGTTTCAGGAGCCTGGAATTATGCACTCTCATGTTTGATTTATTCTTTGGTTGTGTGTAAAGAGCTAAAGAAGAAACTTGAAGTGGCTGGTGACTCTGTGTGAAGAATTACTGTGAAAATTTTATCTTTTTTCTACTGTGTGAAGACAGTAGAAAACACCAGCATTCATTTAAATAGATGATACTGAGCAACTTTATTATAAGATTGCAGAATGTAGTCAATTTATGTCAAGAAACGTGTTTTCTGAAATAGGCATGACTGTAAGGATAAGCTGATGAGATCTCACAAGCAGAAACCATAAAAAATGAAATGGAAGTATGCTGAGGTAGAGCAGTCTGAAAAACAAAACAGGTACCAGGAGCTGAGATAAAACAACTGGGGCAAGGAGGAGGCGACTTTATTAAAATTGCCACTTCTTTAAAAAGCCCAACAGATGTCACTTTTCTTCATTTTTACCTGTACAGTGGAGTGAACTAATCTTGTTGAGACAGCAGTGAGCTGTTAATAAGAAAGTTGAAAAAGCTGATTTTTTTTTTCCATTCAAAATGGTCCACATGTAAGACTACATAATAGTGTGGGGTTGGATGGTGTAGAGCTGAGACTAACAAAGAAAGACAACAAAACCCCCATGGAATAAATGTAGGTGATTGGGACACTGTTAGTAGCATCTGGATTGCAGTTTTACAGATAAAGGAAAATGTGGAAAAAAAGCCCTAAGTGTCAGCGTCATAAGAAGCCTGGCAGTCAGAAGGATAGTGTTTTAATTTATTGATTTATTTTTCACCCCCCTTGAATTACGCACATTAATAGTATTTTAATGAATCGCTAATCTAAAACAGTGCTCACCAAACATGTCTGAGTGCTGCCTTTGTTCCTGAAAGATCAGCTAGCGCACATGGCTTCTTGATCTCGTGTTGAGTGCTACATTTCTTTTACCTTCTTGGAGAAGAAATAATTTTTATGTGTGGTTTTTTTCCTTTTTTCCCCTTTGTTTATTTGTTTTGATTTGCCGTTTGTTTTATTTGTTATTGTTTTGTTATATGGCATTTTCTGTTTGTTTCTTTGCTGTATTTTGTTTGTTTTGTTTTTTTTCCCAGAATCATTGAGCTATATTGGCTACAGAAATAGGAAGCACCTGACAGAAAATCTAAGCTCAGAGGAATTGTGAATCTGGGATTGTCTGCAGCTGTTCAGGGGATGTGTGAAATGAGTCAGTGGTAACGGGCTGTTGTAAGAGCAAATTAAGGGATTCTTTTGAAGCAGGAAGATATGCAGTGAGTGTAAGTGAAGTGAAGGAGAAAGGAAATCCTGAATATTACATGATTGAGGCTTTTAGGAGACTTCTTCGTATTTTGATTCCACTGCTTAAGTGCAAGAGAGATTGCATACACTCCTGTTCAGAGCAGCTGTGTCTGGATTATGTCTGATAATCTTCTCTTGGCATAGTTTGCTTTATTAGTTTGCATTTAGTGTTATATTTGTGAAAATAGCACATATTAAATAAAAGTAATCCCAGGGAAGCAGTCTAGTTTTTCACATCAGTCTTGCATTGCTAACTTTCTTGGCTTTCTCTTGTAAGTGTTGATTTTACCTCACATGTCAACTTAATAAAATTTCTTCTCCTGATCTTTCCTGTCTCCTGATGGGGAGAGGGGAATAACTGCTGTCTCAGCACAGCTTGCAGGGGTCATAGCAAAGGGGACCCTGCTGCGGCTGGATCACCCGGTCACTAGCTCCGTTTGTCATTGTCCTGACACATGCTTCATGCGCTTTCACTTGCTCATTTTTATTGCATACTACTTTGTCCCTAGCCCTTGCTATCTCAAGACCGATGGTTCTCTTCTAGTTTTTCTCCTCTGTGCTTCAACGTGGCTTAAGCTGTAAATTCACCGTCACTGTATTTCAAACTGCCTGACCTGCCTTGTCCACCTGATAATTATAATGCCAAGGATGTTGGCAGTGGGGTTCTTCCCTCATCCTTGTGCACAGTACCTGACTAGTCAGGGCATAGTGCTTTTGTGTAATTGTGCTTTTATCTTGGGGCCTGATCCACAGTATCTACGTGAGATTTGGCTGCCAGAGGTAAATGGGAGATGGACTTGGGTGAGCTCTTGCACTGTAGAATTTCAAGTTGGCTGCTGTGTGAAACGACACTGCCTGGAGGTTAGGAATGATTTTTTTTTTTTCGTTTGCCTAATTGTTATCTTGTGGCTGCTCTGAAGAGTTAGAAGAGCTTGTGACATTTTTGTCAAAACAGCTGGAGTGTTGGAATACTACTCAGAGAACTTAACTGTCCATCCCTGTACTGTCAGCAAAATTTGAGTTCCGGAACTGAACTGAACTCTGTTGACATTCAAGTGAAAGGAACAAAGAAGGGAAATGGAGATGGATGTTAATGATAACAGAAATGAAAACATGTTCATCTTGTGGAGTTCTTAGAAATACCTGTACCTAGAAGCCCAGTGGGCAAGTGTCAGGAGCTTCTCTTTAAAGGATTTTTCCCTACCTTGATATAAGGGCCGCGATTCACCTCAGTGTTCTCTGTAAGATTGAGTGGAGTGCCTCCAGCCTTCTGTTGTGACAGTATTCTCAAATGGTTGTAGAATTGAAAAAAAAAAAAACAAAACAACCCACCCATCTTTTTGTAGGTCAAAATGGTGAAGAAGAGAATTGGGCATTAGAAGTGGTAGCAGAAAAGCAGGGCTATAGCAGTAGGATATTAAAATAACATAATGATTCATTTAGAATTTGCTCTGTGACTATTATGAACTCCATTTCTGTAGTTGTCCGTAGTAAGGAAGCTACCAGTGTAGGTAAGTGTTGGAACAAAATAAAGTGCGTTAGAAATTTGGATAATAAGGCTAAGATAAAAGTGTTTTCTACTAAAAGAGCATTTTTGCGTTGTGAGTTAAGTTTGAAGTGTATAAAGCTGTAATTGGAGAGAACTTTTAAGATTTCCAGTTTTTTCTGTTGGTCAGTAAAACCTACAAACCATGTTTGGCTTTTGATGCACAGGTGATCATTTGATGTCCCATTTAAAATCCTCACTCCTTCAGCTTTGGGAAGTGTTACTGCAAGTTTAAACAAACAGTGTGGAATCTACTTTTTAAGTATTTAAGGATGATGAATTACTCGAAACCTCCGTATATTTCTCAGTGCAATGAAGGAACGGTACAGAGATGCTTCCCAAATTTGAGTAGTGTCTGCTTCCTCCTTGTTCTCATGGTGTACTCTGAGTTGACTCCTTCAGTTTGGGATCTGCCAGACCAAACTTGTTAAACCTGTTATTAGCATACTCTTTTAATATGCAATAAACTGCTGCATTTAATCAAAATGCTGAAAGAACCTAGTTTTAAATTGTGGCAGTCTGAGATCTAGTTGCAGCTTACACAACAGCATTGAAAGTCCAAGCAAATTCAACTGCTTTTTAAAATCCAGGACCTTAATTCAAATTTTGACTTGAATGCATGTGAAATGCATATGTCTGATGGCAAATGATATTCCTGTAAATTTCCTTTGAAATTTCTTCCCGCATATTTTTTTTGTGCCTTGTGGTCAAATTTTACTGTGTGTTTTGAAAAATACTTTAATCACTCAGTGAAAGCTGTTCTTGTTGCTCTTCTAAGAGATGTTGAACTGGAGGGATGTGTCTAATAGCTCTTTGTTGCTTTTTCTTTCTGATAATCCCCTGTGTGGTCTTGCAAACAGATAAGGAGCTGCTGTGAAAGTGTGTAGGGTCTTCACTAACTCTGCCTCTTTCTTAGGTTAAAGCTTACTAGGTAGTACCTGGCATTTTCTTGGTGTGGAATTGTATGTAAGCAGCTTGCTCTTCTTGCCTCTTGTTTGATAGGAAGATTTCTGGAGTCAGGAGTTTAAAAGGTTTCTCTTTAGCACTTGAATTTGGTTTTCTTCGCAGTCTTTATTTTCTGACTGTACTTCTAGAGTTTGTGAAGTAGTGAAAATTGCATTTAATATTGTTGTGTTGATCTCATCATTGTTAAATTGAGAAGTAAAATCTGCTTTACTGGTATTGTTGGCTTGTGCTTATCTGTGCATGCTTTAGCCGTGTTTGCCAAGAGCTTTGCTGAAGTAATGTTTTGCTTGTATACTGTGACCTGTAAAATTTGGCAGATGCTTTCTGTGATATGGATTCCTATTCCATAGGTATATCCTGGGTGTTTGGATCAGCTCTCTTTGCATTTAGCAGGATTTCAGACAGATTTTCTTTTCTCTTAGGCCCTCCTTATACCTGATGAGGCTGCTGTGCATATTTCTGCTTTTATTATTTGCCTTTTCACTGGCTTATGTGTCCTGCCTTGTTTTGTGTAAATGGCAAATGCCCAATTGAGCAGCAGTGAAATATGGCAGGCATTTGGAGTGGGAAACACCACTGACCATGGCCAGCCTCTCAACTGACTGTTGCTGTTTCACTGGATACCCACCGTACTATGGCATTTTACCCTTTATTAAGAATGTCCTACCCTCGTCAAGTTGCATGTCTCAAAAAATTCCATGTGTGCACAGTTTAGATCAGTCTTTCCAAGCCGGTGCTGAATAGCAGGCATCTTTTTTTTTGCCCCAGAACTTGAACTCCTTAGGCATTTCAGACATTTGTCTGGAGTGCTCAGTGATCTGTAGGTACCTGACCTCCTACAAGTGTGCTCTGAGTGTCACCTTGGGGATCATACTCTGCTCCTCTTGGAGCCTCTTTTCTAATCTCTCTGGATGCATTTAAAACAAAGGTCACTGGCCTACAGACTGGTTCACTGACATGTGAATTGCAGTTTTCTAGACCTCCTGATTTTTATTACTTTCACGCTGGATTTTTAGCATTATCTTCACTTGCCAGTGGGCTGGAAAGTACCTGATCTCACGGGTGCTTGCGTCTTCCTGGAATGGGGCAAATGTTTATGGGATGCCTAATGCTTTCTCACCATTAGCAGTTAAATTAGCTGGTGGGTTGGGAGGGCAGCATCCTTGTTGGTATTTTTTCTCTATTCAGACTTCTTGTTGTATTTAACTCTCTTGCTTTTCCCTGCATTTAACTTCCTACATCTCGGGCCACATAACCTCTGTCAATACAGTTTATTTCTTGTATTTTGCCATGGCTTTATAGCTCTTTCAGGTAGAATGAAATTCAGCTGTCCTTTTTCCTTGAGGAGTAGTGGCTTTTTGATCCCCTGGAAGACACCTAATAAATGATTCCTGAATCTGATTATGACAGTTTTGGTTCAAATTTATTCTTCTCAGTCAACTGGTAGTAATTACTCTCAATTTTATGAAATTACCCTCTCTGAAATGTCTTTCGTGTATTGCGAGGGATTGTTTTTGGACAGCCCACGTTGCATTTGATTTGATCACAGCTACTGCAGGTGACTATTAAATAATTGTTTTGTAGAAGAAAATTGGAGTGGTGATCCGAAACAGTTGTTCTGCTGCTTAACAGTTGTTGAGTTGGAATGCTATTTGCAAGTTTTAAAAGAACTGAAGAAGTGCTGGCAGGCATATGAGCTCTCCAGCATTTCTCTGTTTAACTATCTTTATATGAGTATTGCTATCTTCTGTGATGAGCAGACTTCAGCTAAATACATTGTGAAATACAGTATGTGCATCTATGTGTCTATTTCAGCCAGGAAGAAAGCTTCAAGTCTAATCCAGATTAAAAAAAAAAAAAAAGTTAAATTGAGAAATCTCTAGTTGATAGTTTCATAAAAAGATGGAAATGTGATTTACTTGGTGCATCGTAAACATCTGAGATATCCAACTCTTTGACCAGGCTTTCAAAACAGATTTCTTACTGTCCTTTTAGGTTATTTTCCCCATTATGAACTTTGAATAATTGAATAACTATGCTTCAAAATAACAAAACATTGAGTACCTACAGATATTAGTGGTCTTTCCCTTCTTGTGTAGCGTGGAGTGCAAGAGACCAACTGTGGCTAGAGGATCAAGTTAGATGATCAGAAGTCCTCAGCTGAGGAATTCTTTTGACTGATGCAGGTTGAACTTCTTAAGCACCATATTATGGCCTGGATTCATGTCCTGCTGTTGTGGAAAGTGGCAAGGAATCGGAGCACAGTACTGGCAGGTATGTGGCCTCTCTGATAGCTGGATGTGGGCATCCTGAAAATGAAAGGGAATGCTGCCAGCTAATGGTTGTGACTTAGTTTATGTTCCCTCTGGCATACTGCTCTCGAGTGCATGTTCATCATTTTGTCACACAAGTTGGGGTGGGATTTGGACAGAATTTGTGTGGGAATTTGGTCCATGCGTTCAACATGGAAGCATATGCTGAGAGAGTTTCAGTTCATGAAAACCCTGTGCTGAGAGAGAATTAAAGTGGGGCGGTGTCAGGAATGAATAAATGTTGCCTGCTTTGTTTGCAGGATTTACTTTTGCTGGCCACACTTAAATTTGTAAAAGTCTTAATATTGCTGGACAGGGTGCACGGGGTAGAAACTGTGTTAAAGGAGTTAAAAATCCTGATTTTGTTCCCTTTTGGATTGCCTGCATCTGGTGGGTCAGAGCATTTAAAAACATAAAGAAGGTATGCTGTTTCAACAGCTTTGTTCTGGCCTCGGTGTCTTGATGCTCTTCCTTGCAGTTGAACATACGTATAAATGGAAAGTGGATTGGCCTGGGATGTCTTGTCTGATGAAGGATAAGAGGAGGTGTCTTGTTCAAGATGATTTTTAGCCTAAAACTGTTGGTGGATTTGAAAAGAAATTTGGCTTGAAGCCTTGACCGTGTCCCTTTAAGGAGTACTGGTTTCAACCTTATTATGTAAAGCTCCTGTGACTTAACTCTCTTAAATCTTTACAACCTAAATGCTCTGCTAAACAGACTCCAACATTTCCACCATAGAGACCTAATTATTAGGTATAAAATAACTGCAGAATTAGGCTTCTGAGTATTGGCACACTTTTGTTTTCTCTGCTCAGGTCAGTGTAGTAGTACTCAGCTTAAAAACCATCATTGAAAAAAATAAAAATAATATGCTTTGTCCCTTGACTTTTGGGTTGCCCCTCTGTTCAGACAAAGTCTCACCATATAACCAGCCTGCTGTTGTCTTTAGTGGCATCTACTGAAAGGATTTTGGATCTGGAGCCAAGTGTGGTGGGCCATGAAAACCCTTCACTTTTCTGAGCCCTTGTGGCAGCACAGTGGTGCAGTCTGTATGCCAGGGATTCAGACATGCTTGGATAAGGCGAAGGGAACTGTGGAGGAACTGCATCACCTGGAACCTGTTCTGAAGCATATGTAGGGCTTTTGTCCAACATCATTACCAAACTCCATTTTTCTGAATACTTAAGTACTGGAAGGGCAAGGAATACAGCTTTTGTAATAGCTTCTCCCACCTAAGGAAAGGCACACCAACTTCTGCTGTTCTGGTGCTGAAGTTAGTATGCAGCTTCAGCATTAAAAGAAGAAATTTGTCACATATTGTAATCAACATAAAGCTGATGAATATGTAGATAGTGAATTTCTAGACAGAAACCTATTAGAGACGTTTTTCTTTCCTAAAGACTTGTATAAACTTCAGAACAAGTTTTCAGAAAATGTCCAGTCTTCAGATTTTCAGTACCTGCAATTATCCACATATAGTTACCACAGACGCTTCTGTTTCAGCAGCCTCAGTCCTCTGCAAACAAAGTCCTTGTGGAGTGTTACGGCTGCAATTACACACTGGAGAGCTACAAACCCTTGTTCTGGAAATCTTTAGTAATTGTTTCTTTCTAGAGGGCCAGGAGTACCAGACACATGGTGCCAAAGTAGTTTGTCAGCTTTGTGTGAGGAAGGAATTTGACTGCTGAGTAAACTATTACACACATTGTAGAAAACCGTCGTTCTTCTTTTGTTCCTCTTCCAAATTTCATTAGTTATTCTTAGTTGTAAGATTTCGTTAAAAGCGAGCAGGTGGTGTTCTTCAGGAGACTGTTTGGCCTCTTCACGCTTCATGTGGCTCCTCTTTGAGAGTCAGAGAGGTCATAAATTACTAGAAAGCCGAGATTGTCTTTGTTCTTGGATTTGGGGTTTCTAACACTACCAAAATCACAATGCCATTTTGTAGATTATTAAAGTCTTGGTTTTAAATGAAATTCTCAATATTTTGTGGTTCAGACATCCCCAACCTTGAGCTCCTGATCTGAACCTAAACTTGTAGCGTGATGCTTGAATTTGGCATGCAACATGGATATGGATTAGTAGGGAGGGAAAAATGGATATGAAACAGTAGTTTAATCTCAGCCTTTCCTACCTGGTATAACTTGCTGCATGTGCAGAATATTATTAGATTTTGACCTATCAAATTAAGTAAGTGGAGTCTGTGTATGCTCCATTTTAGTGGGAGATTTTTTGAGGAGATTAACTGCTTAGAAACTCCATAGTTATAAGGCCAGAATGGATTGTTGTAATCATCTAATATGACCCTCTGTAGTACATAGGGTTTTTTTAATTATAACAACCTAGGGTCTAACAGAAAAAAATCAGAACTAAAATTGATGAAGGATTTTTTACGGTTCTCAGCAGTTTTATGTTGATTATCATCATATGTGACAAATTTCTGCTTTTTATGCTGAAGTGGTTTACTAGTGTCAGCATCAGAACAGCAGAAGCTGGTGTGCCTTTCCTTCGGTTGAAGAAGCTATTAGGAAAGTTGTGCTCCTATCCTTTCCAGTACTTAAGGATTAGGAAAAATGGAGTTTGGTAATGTCTGTTACTTGGGCAGAGGCATGTGAATGTTATATTATGACTAATCCGACTATAATGAAAAGTTTTTACGTATTTTTCCATGGTTAAAAGGAAATCAAGACATGCTGTGACCTATGAGGTCGCAGTTTTAAATCAGGATATTGTTACAGTTTTGCTAGGTGGGAGGAGTGTGGTTTAACAGAGCTCGACCAACGGAACTTTAACTTCTGTTGTAAACTTGAGTTTGAAGTTACTGTTCTATATAAACCTGACACTTCAGTGAGATGCTGTAGGAACGTGTTCAGGCTGTATTGGAGGAGAGCAGCACATGACAGAAGTTTGAATATATACAAGTTAACCCTGTGTACGTACGCTTCCTGGGGGCCTGCATTGTGTATTTCTTTCTTCTCATAGAATGTCGGGGAAGAGCTGGTGTTGGGGATGAAATTGGGGTTACCTGATCCTGAAATGACAAGTGCTACAGTTCTATGAAGTAAACAATGTTAAACATTTGAATTAGTAGTGTTGAGTTAGTTTTCCAAGAGGATGCAAACACATTGGTGTTATAAAGCAAAATGGGAAGCTTGTGACTAAAGTGGTGGGAAGGGGGCTCTTAGTTTAGGACTCAGAACTAGCCCCCAAAAGATTAGCAGGAGTCATGAGGAGTAGGGGTTATGAGGGAAACAGAGATGATGTAGGGGATGCCCTACTCTATAAAGAGGAATAGAGGTGACTGGGAAAATTCCACTGTGGTTTGGTGCAAAATTGTAAAGCAGCATTAGTGTGGATAAAAGAGAACCAGCTGGGCTGAAATTGCTTTGGGAAGAGCTGATAAGAGATTTTGCTGTGATAGCACAAGAGATCTACTGCACGTAGTCCAGGATTTAAATGTGGATAAAAATCTTGTAACATGGATAGGAGCAAAGTGTTTCTGGATATTCTCACTGTGAAAGACTGACTCCCCACACCAGAGAATATATGCTGTTGGTCGTGGCTGGGGTACAGAGAGCTATGTTATCTGACAGTTTCACCATCAGACAGTGACTAAAGCCACAAAATTGATGGAGTCAACTGTAGATGTGACTTTGAGAGGCACAGAAGATGCTTCAGGGAAGTTGGACATGGAAGTGAACTTGGTTTGAATGATCACAACTGAAACTAAGTTAAGGTAAACAGATGTAGATTAGCAGTTGTCAATCCTCCAGGGAAACTGAAGAGGCTTCTTGGTGAAGTGAGGAGGTTGGATATGGAGGGCATGAAATTCAGGGAAGCTACAGGGGTAAATATTAGCATCTCAAATAACAGAAAAGGCTCCACCTAGGAAATTACCCCAGAGCTGATGATTCACCTGTTCATTGCGTCAGGATATGCTAAGCAAACACAGAACCTCTGAGAGGTGTGGGCAAAAAAACAGTTTGTAAGGGAAAGTGTGTCTTGAGGATCCGGAAGTCCAAGTTTAAGGCAGGGGCTTCCACTCAGCAGACAATGTGGCATCTTGCAAATGGTAGTAAAACAGGTAACAGAAGGCGCTTTGGTCACACAAAAAGGGGAAACAGCCAGCCTCAACAGGGGGTGGAATCAGACTTCTGTGCATGGGCACAGGGAGTTGTGTAAAAATGGGCTGGGTATGGTCCCTGGACTATAGGAATGGCTTCTTTTGAAGCTGAAAATGAGGCACAGGGGTAGGAGGAAAAATTTTAATACCCTGAATTTGAGTCTGGTAATCTGTATCCCAATGTGCTAAAACATGCAACACTTGCCAGAGAGGAATAGAGGTGATTTCTGTGGATTGGCAGGAAGATAAAGGAGATGAGTGATAAATGTGGGTAAATATGGATCTTATCTTCAAAAACAGGCAGGACTGTAACAATATGTAAGGTTTAAAATAAACTTCTAGGAGAGAATGATAAAAATTTTATATGCAGGTGGAAGACGTGTGAAAGGGTGTCGTATGAAATGTGACATGGGTTTGGAAGAGGAAGATTGATCTGGGCTAGCCTCTTGTTTCTAGATGAAAGCATGCATCTATTTGTACTACTGTAATATCTCACAAATCCTATAGCAGACTTCTTTTTAAAGAAAATTGGAATTGGCAAAAGACGTGTAAAGAGTATAAGGAGCTGGCTGTAGCAGAAGCTAGTAATGTTGCAAAGACTAGTAGGAGAAGCATATAGATGTGTTCCATTTGTGTCATGGCAAGAAAAAGAAAAATCTGTGTGTTAAAGGTGCTTTTAAGAAAAGTCCTAATTACATAGTAAATTTTTAAGCAAATAAATATAATGCAGGAAGGACTCAATGACCCCTGAGGAGAGTGAGAATGAAAATGAGTTGATATTCTGTAAAAAAACTATACACTTAGAGACAAACATTTCTGAAAAATGTGAAACTTAGTGAAAGGAGAGATGTTGGTGAGTCCTTGTGTCTCTGCACTATGCTGGTAAACAGAATCTGATGGGATCTGTGACTTGTGTCCATTAAAAACATCAGGAAATTAAACATGGGGTGAGGAAAAACATTGAGAGGGGGAATAGTGTTGACATAAGATATAGAAGGTATACTCATGCCATTAATTAAAGTGTTGGCTGGAAGGTAGGAATGATTTTGAATGGTATAAGTGGTCTAGGTGTTGGGAGAAGCAACATTAGAACTGGTGATCCCAAAGGATGCCTTCCATTCTTATGATCTTCACTGCACTAACTTCATTGTGATGTGAGTTACTGTTCTGACAACTAATTGCTATAGACAAACTGTATATTAAGGTAAAATTTCGATGTAGCCTTTTCCTTATTTATAAATGTTAATAATAAGGAAAAGAACCTACATGTGAAGGAACTTGCTCGTACTCTTTTGTTACCTAAGGCTGTTTATTTTGGTTAATGATTTTGATTCTTAGAGTATTTAACCTGGTGGATTTTCACCTTATTTTTTATGGAGGCCCAAATGCAAGCAAACAGCATGGCTTTCAGGAGGACAGTCTTGGGCAGACTCTTTGTCATTAGTAAGACCTTCTTATGGTTCAGTTCTTTGTGTATATGCTGTGTCAAAACAAAAGTATTGGCAGGTGAGTGCAAATGTGTTTGTGAGGTGCAGCTCTTTTAGATGGCAATCTGACTGTCCTATTTCTGCAATTTGTGGATGTCCTCCAGGAACCAGTATTGTCTGAGCAGTTTGTGAATGTGAAGATTAAAATCAGACTGCCAAAGGTATAGTTTGCCAACAGTGTTTTGTTATTAGATCTCCTGTTCCTGCCTGGAATCTCATTCAGTTGCACCATTACTCATACCCTAACCAGTTCTTTTACTTTTTCTTAATGCTCACAGTCAAGCTTATTTCTGTCTCCTCTATATTGATATTTTCTCTGTTTTGTGAAGCCAAACATAATAATATTGATTGATATTTTATGTCAATAAGATTGTATTAATATTTCAGTGTAAAATATTTTTCATGCTAGACCAATTCTCCTTCATTATTTGGTGGGGAAAACACAGGTGCTGTTTTTCCTGGAAGCCGGTAGTGGGATGATTTTGCTTAAAAAATACATATATAAAAACTTACTGAAACCACCACAAATGGGATGGTGCTTTATTTTTGTGTTTCTCTTTTGGTGAATATACTAGGCTTCTGAAGTTGAACAGTGATACTTTTTAGTATCATTTTTTATCTCGGTGCCTTTCAGGACAAGCTTGTGCTCAGTCCTGCTTGACAAGTAGCCGTGTTCCAGTTGGCTGAGTGCTTGCAATCCTGTAACTTAAATCGAAACTACCAGAAAATAGACCAAGGCTGTGATTAGGTGCCAATCACTACTGGTGTGGTTAGTCAGCAGCTCTTTTTCCAGGGTGCATCTTGTTTACACTAAGTCTGAACAGGGAGTGTAGAAATCTGAGTCACTGGGGAGACTGTTCAGGTGACTTTTGTTGACAGGAGAAAAGCACATGCCAAAGGACAAGCACACAAGTGGTTTTGTTCTGTTATTTCTGCTCTTTGGTACCACAGTACTTGTGTCTTCCAGCAGATGTTACCTTGGCTGTGACCAGGCTGTGTGATTTGAGCTAATAACCCTGGCAAGATTCTAGTAATTTAAGTGGCCTTTACCTCTGTGTACAATGTCTGAGCAGAAGCTGCATGTGCTCTGTGTTTTGGAAGAAATGATTCTGTAGGGAGGTGTATCTTATTTTCAAAGTAAATATGTCCCCCAACCCCCCAAACCTGAGGAAACCAATTTCTCCATTCATCTGGTTTCTGAATTACTATTAAGGGGTTTTCGTTATGTGTGGGGTTTTAAAATAATTTTTATATTTTCTCTTTTGCTTTTTTCCCCCCCACTGAAGCTTGTATTATAAACTAGTTGAGCTGTTGCTTTGTCATCAAGTCAGTTTACCAGCTCAGACTGTCTCCTAGCAGACTTGATACATTATCAGTCTGTCTCTTTTCCTGCCTTCTGGTGCAAGGATATGGCTTTCATTATGCATATTTCCTTAGTCTTTGGCAGCTGGAGGCATATGTGAGTTGCAGTCTGTTTTGTGTAAAATTAAGTAGCGTGGGTTTTGTTCCCTTAATCAAGGCATTTCCAATAACTTAATATATTTCTGCCACTAACTTAAAATAATATATTTCTGAACCTTGCAGAATTTGAAAGAAGGGCGCTGAAAATTGGAAGCCTCCTTTACTGCTCTGTTCAGTAGTATTTATCTTACACATTTAAGAGTTCTGTGAGATTTGATGGATTTAAACTTTTTTCCATGATGAGGCACAGATTCAGGAGTAGGATGCTCTCTTTTCTGATCATAAAGCAGTTAAAATAAGTTCAGGAGAAATCTGTAACCCATAGGGAAGCCCCTTAAGGCAAAGTGACCAAAGCACAATCTGACAGAGTATGTCTTCTGAGAGAGTCAGACACACAATAACTCACTCCAGTACATTGCACCCAAGCTGCTTTTTGACTAATAATATTAAGGCTGCAGGAGAATGTTGGAGAGGCGTGGCAGCTTGGATTACTGTTTAGTTCACCTCTTGGTTGGGGAACCAGGTCGCCTGACAGAGCTGTCTATATTGCCAGCGTCAGGAGGATTAACCTCTCATAATCTCTGTGATTTGAATAAGAGATTTTGTTCCTGTCCTCACTGCTCAGTTCAAAGCAGCTGCTGAGCAGAAAATTCAGTGGATCTTCAGAAATGTGTCTGTGTTGGTCAGCCAAAAAAGGAAGAAATAGATGTTGCAAGGATTTCTTTTTAGCAACTGATTGAAGCATTTGTAGGGTAAATGTGTATAGGTGGATTTAACTGTTCTCTGGAATCAGGGAAGTTGGCTAAAGCCTCAGTTTCCTTTTTGTTTGCAAGGTGTTCTCTTACACAAATAGTATCAAACCCATTTCTCCATCACCACACTCTGCTTCCCCAGCCTCTTGGAGACCAAACTTTGGACAAAAACAGAGTCTTGTAAGCATATCATAACAAAACTTCAGTGTGTGTTTGTTTTCCCACTTCTCAAGAAAAGTGTTAACTGATCCAGACCAGTCAGTTGGAGGTGATGCTCACCTGCCTGTGCTACGTCAGGCCAAAGCTAGGAGGGATTATGCAGTCAGCTGAGATGTATGTATTTGCCCTTGAGGACTGGTGGTGGTAGTAATAAGGTACTTAGCTCTCTGCTTAGAGCCCCACAAAACTGAGGATTTTCTTTCGTATATTGTGGTTAGGGGGAGGCTCTTCAGTGTTAAAAAGCCAGACTGTGTTTGCTGTGTCAGACAAGTAGCAAAGCATCTTGCCTCTCTTTGATAGTCCTTTTCTTCTCCATGCAGAGTGATACGGGTTTGCTTGTGTTGTCTACTTTAAAACATCTGATACTGCTGTCAAGTGACAGCAAGTGTGTATAGCAAAATAGCTAAACTATGAAGTGAGGTAGCTGAAGCATGCATTCCCCCTTGCTGTTGAATTCACCTGAAATTGTTGGTACCCTTAAGCCTTGATTATGTTGGGGATGAAGGAAACTTGGTGGTAGAATAGACCATGTGAAACTCTGGTTTCTAAAATGTCACCTCTGGATCCTAAGCCTAGGGACATACTAATTTGTAGAGTAGGCACTGCCGTATCATGTCATGGTTTTTCTGGGAACTGTCTAGATATTTGTGTGGATAAGCTACAGTCTAATGGGCTTCTTCTGTAGCCCTTACTCTCATGATATGGTTTTTCTCAGTACAAACTCTGGCTGAAGCTGTGGAAAGAGCCCTTGGTCTGCAGGGTGCAAGACATCTGATTTGGGACCCAAGTGCAAGATGTCATTGATGTCAAAGTGGTTCTTTGGGAATTCCAGCATCTTATTTGAGCAGTGGGACTGTCAGACTTACTGAAGCAACTGATGCTTGGGAGCAATGAATTGCATATCTGACTGGCATTGTCATGGTGCTGGTAGGGGGAGAGGCAGTAACCAGAA
The DNA here is from genome assembly GCF_041296385.1 of Aphelocoma coerulescens. Lineage (NCBI taxonomy): Eukaryota > Metazoa > Chordata > Aves > Passeriformes > Corvidae > Aphelocoma > Aphelocoma coerulescens. The sequence continues at coordinate 9,861,960 of NW_027184085.1, forward strand.
GGCAAAATCTGTGAGACAGCAAAAAGGGTTTCTGTGGTATCTTTCTTGTGAATATTCTTGTGTTACTTGGCTGTGGTTCTTCGTGGAGAAATAGGACGGGAGAACTGACAATTCAGAGCCTTTTCTTGTTGAAAAAAACCATCTCAAGACAGTTGGAATGCTCCACTTTGCTCGGGCAAATGCCTGGTGAGGTGACAGCTAGGAGCAAAGTGAAGTTTCAGGTAGATGTTAACATGTCTGTGGAAAGGTTATGAAGGAGCAAAGCACAATTCTGAATAAGCATCTGAGGATGCTGACTCTTGCCTTGCAAGAATTAACTTGTCAGTTTTCACTGAGATTGTGATTGTTGCCAGGTAAGTTGAAAAGGTGAGTAACGAGGTGAAGGGCTCCCTGCAGAGCAGCGTGCAGGCTGGATGCACCTTTTACTCCAGCACTGGCTGTGGGGCTCCTGAGAGCTGGAGCACATATTTTCTGCACAGCCTTTAAGGACAATAATGAGATGCATTGTGTAGAGATGAAACATAATGAGATGCATTGTGGGAGGCTGTCATTTCAGCAAGTCCTAAAGTGGACAGAAGATGGCTTATGATTCTCAGTTATTGTTCTAAGTACCTGAAAGATGACTTGAACTCATGGGGTTTTTCTGTTTTGTGCTGGCTGGAGAACTGTCCTGGACAACCTGCCAGCCATCTGAACTGGGGGACCATGCATGCAGGAGAAAGGGGGATAAATACACTCAAAGACTGGAAGAGCATCTGTAGTGATAGGAATTTCTGGAACAGTGTTCTGGTGTTGGGAGTTCCTCTCCTCTCTTCAAGTGCCACTTCCTCCTTCTCTCTCCTGCTCACCATTTCACCACAGAGGCTGCCTGGATGTAGAAGCTTCTGTACTTTTTCTGGTTCCAAGTACATTTAATGTAAAAACTGGAAAATATTTAATGGGCTTTTGACACTCTGGATTCACTGGCAGTGCAAATCTGTTTCAGGAGGTTTTAAGGTTCAAGACCTGCACGTTCCTACTTTCTTGACTGCTTCCGGCATCTGATTCCAGCTTTCTTGGCTGTATGGTTCATGAATACACTTCTGTTTTTACCCCTCCCAGAGAGAAGAAACAGTATTGTCAAGCTTATTTCAGCTGCTCTTTATCTGAATCAATTGAAAGCTTCCTACTGCCTTTCAGGAAGCTTTTTCTGGGATCAGCTGTAAGCAACTTCTTGCAGCCTCTATTGCAAAGCAGAAGTTTCACTAAGTGCTAATGTTTAATGTAATAAAGATTTGAGCTGTGGTTTACCAAATAGCTTATCAATGTTTTAAGCATTTTATTGTTACAATCTCCTGAGGCTGTTTTGGATAAAATGATCTGCATGTTTTGAAATGCTGGATTCCTTTCTCGGTGATGAATGGTCATGGTGTATTGTATATATTTTGCCAGTGTTCTGTGCTAGATTTTTAGTAAAATCAACGTATTTACTTAGAAGTTCAGAGATGAGGATACTTCTAGGTTTTGGGACCTGTTGTTTTGTGAGTCTTCTCCCTCTTTTCCTCCCTGTGAACCCTGTCCTAGTTGTTCTACTTCAGATACTGTTTTCAAGCCAACAAAAACAGCCTGACCTTGCATCCTGATACTACTTTCCTGAGAAATGCTGGTGTAAGAATTCGGAAGAGGAATCTGATATCTACGTCAAGGAAGGAATCAGTTGCAGACCTCTTTAATTTTCCCTTTGCATTTAGTCCCCTGTGACTGTTGCTTTGTACAAATTGCATATATAGTTTAAGTTCCATTTTTCCTGTTCTGTAGTTCCCTGGTAAAACTCAGTTTGTGTTTTGGATACATTTCATTTTTCTATGTTCACAACTGCAATCCCCATATCTTCTGCAGCACGACTTTAATTTTTTTTTTTCTAATTGCTGTAGTGTTTTCATCACCTGTGAGTTTCTGTTGCTGAAATAGTTCAAGGAGTTAAGTCAGTGTGTCAAATCAGATCTGGTAACAGATTAACCTGTAAACAAGACCTAGATGTGTCTCTTAACTGTCTATTTTGTCATTGAAAGTGTTTAGAAGTCTACTTACATTAACTGCCTAGTACATTAAACCTGAATAGAAAGTAAATTGTCATCCCTTCTGTCGCATAAAATACCTTTTAGAGAAGTAGACCCCTTTAAAAGAAGGATACTTTTGCTGATGAGGATTGAGTTTTATTATGAAATAACCCCCACAGTTAAACAACTCTTGTCAAAGGATTTGCAAAGTTTATATGCTCCTCCAGGTATGCTGTGAGAATGTGGGGAATATGTGCAAATACCAGAAAGGGTTTCCTACACAGTTTTTTAATTTGTTCTGTTTACATTATCTAGTAACTTTGGTAGGGGTGGAAGAAATGAAACACAAGCTCCGATGCAAGCTGAGCTGTGCTGTATACACTTACAAAGTTTTATGCAAAAGCTGAGCTGAAAAGTGACAATATTTGCAGGAGGTATGAAATTACCTGCTTCACTAAGGGGATCAGACTGGATGTCTGAGCAGAATAGCTACATGTGTCTTTCATTTTATAACATATCAGCACAGTACATTAACTGTGGGTTTGCTCAGGTTTGTGTAGATTTGACATCATGCTGTCCTGCCAGCGCTCCCAAGTTTATGTGTGTGAAATACTGGGGAATAGTCCAGATATCAAGTCACTGTGCTGTGTTGCTCTGATGTTCATGGGCTATGGCAGTAACAGAGATTTAGACAAGACTGTTATGTATGTAGATACATTTACATATATAGCTTTTACATATAAAAGCTAGGCATTTTCTGCTTAGATTTCAATACTTTGCTTGCCAAAGTTCATCCCATACAAGTGAAAATTCTGTCAAGAAACAAATGTTGGGGTCAAGTTTAGTAATGAGAGCCAGGCAGCAATATCCCTTTGGGACTGGTCTGTCAGCCCCAAGTTGTGGAGTGTCTGGACTAGGGAGGGGAGCAAGTGGGGTGCTATCTTTCTGCAGGTTGTGACTCTTGTGTGCGTGTGAGGCCTGGATCTTAACTGACTGGAGAATTTACAGAGGAACAGGGAAGCATCTAGTGAGGTTTGGCAGTGTGGGGAGTCGCTGGGATGTGTACTTTATGTAGTGCTTTCCTGGAAATCCTCTATGAAATGGTGCTGAAGCTTGAATGGGAGTATTGAGTATGTGTCTCCTTAGCACAGAGATGTGGAAAACCCTGCAAGCAGTCACATGTCCCAGCTGCTATCAGTCACTGTCCAGTGGGCAGGAAGGGTGGAGTGGCTGGTAGAAAGCTGTTTGTTGGAAACTGTGTTATAAATCAAATAAACGTAGTAGTTTTGTTTTTACCCTCTGGACAGGGTAATAAATTTGCAGATCATCTGATCAGGAAGATGCTAATTCATGTGAATTAGGAAGAATTCTAATTCATTTTCAAGACATCTGGCAATACAGAAATCTCTTGGGTAGATCAATTTGCTATCACAGACTACAGATTAGAATCTCTCTTTTGCCCACCCCCTTCCTGAGGAGAATCCTTGAGTAATGGCTGGTTGCTGAAGGGAACCTTCCCTTTGTTTGATGTGGTTCCTAAGGCCTTGGGAAGGGCAAGTCTGTCTGTCCTGTGGGCATTCAGAGTGGTCAAATTGAAGAAAGTTCTTTGCTACATGATTGAAAACTGCAATATATTAACTCTGCTTTGTGGTATGTTGTTTTTTTGTTGGTTTTTTTTTTTTTTCATTTCCACGAACTATTAAAAATTAATGAACTCATGTCGCATCTATTCCATTTATTCTGGACTACTTATTAAAGCAGATCGATTCCTCGGTTCAGTTGAGGTAACCTTGGCTATCTGGGTTCCTGCATAGTTGTCTCAATCAGAGAGGTAATGGATTTTGAAGAACTGTTTCAAGTACGAAGTCAGAAAAATTCTGTCCTTAGATGCAACCTCAGTTCTTCGGATACTGTTGAAAATCTGCCCTATATTCCTGCTCTTTGCCAGTTACCAAGCAGAGTGGCATTTCACACTGGTTCTTCTTTCTTCTGGCAGCAGAGCAGTTCTTTGATTCGCCCAGCCCTCCTTTCACATGAAGCAATTACAGAACGTTATCCCCTGTATACTGTGAATTCAGTCTCAGCTTTTAAGACTGTTGGTCCATGAAGGTACCCACTGTGCTTCCCTCATGTCATTCTCAAAGACAATACACTGAGGCATAAAGTACTCTCTTCCCTGCTTGAGTGGAACAATGTTTATATGTAAACCAGTAGTTTGTTTTGCCTGGCAGAAAAACAAAATATGAAGTAATGGATGTGACTTAGGTCCTGTGTCTCTCAGTGGCCCTTGAGGCTGTAGGAGCCTTGCCTGCAGTAACCACCCCAGCTCTGCGGGGCTCTGCTGGGAGAAGTTAGAGCCCAAGTAGACCCTGCTCTGGGCTCTGCAGTTACAGCAGAAGCTGTTGAGGTGCTGCTGAGTGCTGGTGGGTCCCTGGGTCCTCCTGTGCAATTGTCCTTCCTCTGAGGTAGGTTAGGGAAATCTCTTCCTTCTGAGCATAATTTAACTCTGAATGTATGAGAATGCAGTGGAGCCTTTCTTTTCACGCCTGTCTCAGGCTGGAAATACCAAGATGGCTGTGTCACACTGAATCTTTGTAACAGACTTGGGAAGCCACTAAACTGCTGTTTTATCCAGCTTTTCCTTTCTTAGTAATTGTGAAGGGAGGTGAAGAGTTTCATGGCACGGTCTGTACTGCTTTTCTACTATGGCACTTGCAGTTGTGGTTAATGGCGTAACTGATGCTGCTGGGCTTTAGTAGGGATCATGTGAAACAAAACAGTGATGGAGTTAAAATCACAGGTGAGGTCACTTCATGACCTCTGCTTCCACCAGCCTGGAGCACCTTTTGGGTTCGAGTAGGGGGAAAGAAAAGGGTTCCTCACCCTCCGGTGGAAGATGAGAGTGTGCAGAGTCTGAGCACGTTTTGATTTCCAGAGGAGGGAAAGAGGTTGTGGAGTCTGTCTCACTGGAGATTTTCAAGAGCCCTCTGGACACAATCCTGTGCTATGTGCTCTGGGATGACCCTGCTTGAGCAGGGAGGTTGGACCAGATGCCCCTTTGCAGTCCCTTCCAACCTGACCCATTCTGTGATTCTGTGAAAGGTCCTTGTGGGTCAGGGTGAGATCTCCAGGGACAGAGCAGTCCTTGTTAAAAGTGCCAGTCTTGAGCTGCTTGCCACCCTGTCATGGATTTTGTCAATAACTTCCAAGAAGTGAGTGGGAGGTGTTGAGTTTCTGGCTCTGCCGTGGGGTACATGTGCTATAGTTGCTAGTACAGGGTTCAGGCAGCAAAATTGTTTCCAAAGGCTCAGTTAGAGAAAGTGTAACACATGTGAAAGGCTGCAGCACTGCCTAATCATTGCATCATTCCCAGAAGGGTTCCCCTGCCTTCTATGTGCCTGCTGGAGGCGGCACAGGCTGTGAATTCGGTGTTTGGAGTTAGCCTTGGGTAGTATCAGCAGCCTGCTGTGGTCTCTTATTTCTGTTGTTTAAGCAACCTTTGCACCCAGTGCTGCATGTCACTGTACACTGAAGTCTGAGCACCAGGAAAAGGTGAGAAAAGCAGAGTGAAATGGAAATATGTATTGATTCTGCTGTTCGGCTGGGAAAGTTACTGTAGAAGTTAGAGTGCACTCGAAAACACATTAATACTGCATTTGTGTTTCACAGGGAGGAGGAAGGTATTTTTCAAATAGCTGATCAGGAAAATGGATTTGGAATGCTCTGCTTTCAGCACTGCATTTCTTTTTAAAAGCGGTAATTAAAACTGCACCCTTCCATTCTTCTAATTTCTCCCACAGCCCCTCCTCCATGGCACTTTATTGTCCCCTTCGAAGGGATGTAGGTTTTGTTCTAGTGTGGGGAGCGATCGGGTAGTAAGTCATGTGCTGGATTTAGTTAGAATGTAATCTTTTGGCCATCTGCTCAGGCACTCCCTGTGTTGCATTCCTCTCACTGGCAAGCAAGTGTTAAAGGTGATTTGGGATGTGCAGGTGTTCGGTTCCCTTTTAACTTAGTATGACTGTGTGAGGAGGTTGAGCAGGATGTTTTCTGAACCTTGCAGTAATTTGTCATGCTTAATTTTAATTGTCTTACTGGTGTGTGTAGCACCTGCTCAGGAAAAAATATTATCATTCAAACTATTCGAAAAATATGTGGATAAGGCTTTCTCCTTAGAAGTGAGTTTAAGAATACTCTGATGTATGCTCTGCTACTGTTTTTTCATCCTCCACAGTGACTCTGGTCCTTTTTATTGCAATTCCTGGCTTGTATTTTCCTTTCCTAGTCTTTAGGAGTTTATCTCACCCTCTAGTCCTTTGTAAGTGAAGGCTGTAAAGCATCTGGAATCTTGCTGTGGCTTTTTCTAAATTTTATTTTATTTTGCTTTTTTTAAGTTGCAGGCAAGACTTAATTTTTTTTTTGTCTCTTTATTAGAGTAATGCCAAAATGGTGAGAGATGCTCAGAGGGGAAAAATCTGGATGAATTTAATATTTACATCAAGTTTTTTCTGCTTTCTAAGAGCTCCTTGGAATAGCTGTATCTCTGATACACTCAAGTCTTTTTTGGAGATTAAGTGAATCTTCCTGTGCAGGTAGATCAGGTGCATCCCTGTGCATCTGTTTCATGAATTGCTTGCACATGGCAGTGCAAAGCACTAGGTCTTGCCTTCCTTTCTAGTTTGCTATCATTTTCATTCCTTCCCTTGTATCCTGCTTGTCCTGTGCAGTGGCATAGGATTGGCAAGTTCGATGTTTGCATCTGAATGGATGGACTTTGTGTGCTGCCCAGTTTGCTGAGAGAAGCTATTTGAGACTGAACAGAGCTTGACATCTCCAGCTGGTTTAAAAATGCTCCTTTCCCAGAGACTAGGAGTACTGTGGGATAACTGGGAGTGAGTCAGGAAATACCACATCTAGACCAATAACTTACATTATGTTAGGTTTTTGCTTTGTGGCAATGCAGGAGCAACTGTACCTGTAAAACCTGGTGTTGCTGGGTGCTCTAGAGAATGGTTTCATTTTGTGGTACAGGTTTTATTTTAGAAAAATGAGATTTTATATTATAAAAATGTACTGTTACACATGGCTTGATTTCAAAGTACTGTCATACTTCATCATGTAGCAATGACTTTTCAGCCTTTGCTGTAATGCTGAGTAATTGGTGCATCAGGCTTCTGTAGAGCTTCTTAACACCTTTGAGTCCTTCCTTGAGTGCTTGGCATAGAGGAGCTCTAACCAGAGAGAGGGAACGGGTGTGGGTAGAAAAGTTTTCCTAGTAGTGCTCCTTTGGAAAGCTGTGGTCCTTCGTGGCATGGTTCATGGTCTTCAGTGCAGTGCATCTGACCTGTGAATTCCCTGAGCTGGCAAACAGGTTGGGCCTTAGCCATGCCTAGCAGCCCATTCCAGCTCTGAACTCCCAGAAATTCAAGCTCTTATATGGGAAATCCTGCAGTCTCCCAGCCAGTCCTGGGAGATATTCTGGGAGCTGCATCATTGCAATGCTTTCTGCACCCCTAGGAAGTGCTTTCCTGTGGAGCTAACAAAACAAAACCATGTCCAAGTCACTTTTCATGGGAACTTTCTGGACATGCTGTGCAGGCTTGCAGGTAGAGCAAAAGAATTACTGGTGAGATGAGACTCCCAGGTTTGCAATTCAGCCCTTAGTTATAAGCTCTGTTTCTGTGGCTAAAGGTGTGATTTGTTACATGCAGTTTTTCTAGAGGTCTGGTGCTCATTCCAGGGAGTTACTAAAGATTCCATCTTTGTCTCGTGAGTCTGTAGCAGGCTTCTGATCTTTGTTTAGTCTGGCTGCTTCGCTGGGATATCCCTGTTGCTTCAAGCCCTGGGACAGCTCCTGCTGAAGCCCCACACAGACACCCCTCTCAGCTGCCGAGGCAGTGCAAGGTTTGCTGCCTTTCATCAAAGGAACCTCTGAATATTTAGAGGCTGTGACTGCGATGTACAAAGGGCATCTTTCTCTTAGTTTGCCTGTTACCGTTGCAGAGGCTGTCTTTTCTCTGTATTTAGGAGCCAGTGGCCCACTCCAGCTGCCTTTTTAGCAAATAATACCAAATTTCTGCACTGGGGTTACCTGTGCTTCCCTGCTAACAGTAATGGAGCTGCAACTTCCTGTGTGTCCCCTGCCCTCCTTTGCCTTTTCTTCCCCTAGCACATGCACTTCTTTGTCTCCTGCCTCTTGCAAAGGAGGGGAGAGGGGAGGTTCATAGATAAGCTGGTGCCTGCCCACCCCAGGGCAGTATTTCATGAAATGTCTGCTTTTCTGTGGTATGCAGAGGAGCCTAGAAAGTGGGTAGATTGTCCTGCATATTTCTCAATGGTTAAACAGACTGATTTGGAGATTGAAAGGCATCTGTATCTTCAGTCAGCAAGAACACTGGCCCATGCTATTGTATGTTTTGCTTGCACCATTAGGTTTAGCGTCAGGAATGCTTCAGGCCCTGCATCTGGGAAAAAAAGAACCAACTTATTTTGGACCTAAAGGCTTGTTGGCCTTGTCAGTCTAGGTGAAAACTATAGCCCTTTTAACAGTAACAGTTTGTACTGTACCTGGTACAGCATTTTCCTTCTTGCAAACATCTACCTGAACTGTAAATGCTCACAGAGGAGAATTTCTCAAATAGCAAGACTGTTCTCCAGCATCACACTCCCTTGCAGCTGTGCGTGTAACTGTGTCAGGGCATTTTTTTAAAATTAAAGTTTTTGATGTTTCTTTCTAGAACTTTTATCTTGTGAGTTGGACACTATGAGCCTCTAATAAGTATTGGCAGCTCTGTTTTCTGAAGGAAACTTCACTGCACCAGCTTTTAAGTATTTTTGCTCTCTGGTATATCTTGCTTACTAGCTTGTTAAATATGTTTTCATCTTAGTGTTTTCCATTGGGAAACTAGCAGGAGCCTAGAGATGTCTTCTCTTAGTGCTTACACTTAGCAATTCTAGTGAGGATATGAGCTTGCAAAAGGGAAATGTAAACAAAATCTCCCCTAGGTAGACATGGACCTTCTCCATCTGGTGAGATAAGAGCCAATACTGTTTTATGTTTTAACAATTCTATTTTTATGTATAAATACTGTCCTGGAATTAAATTAACAGAGTAGAGCTTGTAAAAATGACATTTGAGTTTACCCTGCTGTTTGTTTGGCTTATTTAATTTAACTGAGAGTGTCACAGTATAGAGTTGCTTATGGAGCTGCTATTCTGGCTTGATTATTTTCAATTTGTGGTTGAAAGTCTGCTATACAGTGTTAGGAGAATTTCTTTGTATACAAAGAAATGTTTCTTTCTTCTAGAGTGTTTATAAGTAACTTTGTAAGTGAGGTGGTATGAAATGACATCTTGCTAGGCAGCAGTAACTTCTGGTTGCAAAGCACGGATTTTGAGATTGCTTTGCATTAACCATATCACACTGCTTTCCAAACGTTAAGCCTGTGATTGTTTTTTAAATGCATCACTTTCAAGAGGTGCCATCGGGTACAAAGGAGTTTTTGTCTCCAGATCCCTTTAACTGAATGTGGATTTCCAGCTGCCAGGACTGTGCAGGGGATGTTGGCCAGTTAATATGATGCACTGTGATGCTTTAACTCAAAGGAGACTGTAGCAGGACAAAATCACTAACAGCCTCTTATTTTGTTCTTTTCCTTTTTTCTCTTTACAGTAAAAAAAGCTAAACTCCATGGACCACCAGGTAAGCCATGCTCTCCTGCTTGTTTGCAGCAATGGGGACCCCTGCTCTCTCACTGCTGTTTGTGCTGCTCCCTCTGGTTTTCCTCCACCTCCTCTCAGCTCCTCCATGTTCTCCTTAGGAGTGACATAATCTACCTTGAGAATCCAGGCAGCTTGAGTTAGTAGAAAACTTGGGGCTGTGACCTGGTGTCACAGTGGTAAGAAACATCTGTCTTTTCAACATGACCTGAACAGGTGATGAATGTCGAAATATGTTCCTTTACTGTCACCCTTCCCCACCCACCCAGCCCTTTCATCTCATCCTGCCTCTGTCCCTGTTCAAAACAGGGTCTGAAAATGTCCAGTAAGAAGAACTGGTGTGTGCTTCTGTGGATTTAGTGCCTTCTCGATCTTGACTAGGATTGCTGGATGGAACTGCAGAAGCGAATCATTCTCTTATGTGGCAGTCCATAATGGCTGTGCTTGGAATTAAAATCCCATCCGCTAGGTTTTGCGTCTGCATAATAAAACAAAAGCAAACAGCTGGTGACACCCAGAATTTACAGTCTGTGGTTCAGAAGTAAGTGTGCTATAGTAACCCACAGCAATGACGCATGACAATCATACAATCGTAGAATATTAAGGAGTTGGAAAGTACCTGAAGAATGATCTAGTCCCATGCCATGGGCAGGGACACTTCCCACTAGACCATGTTGCCCAGTGCCTTATCCAACCTGGCCTTGAGCACTACCAGGACTGGGCATCCACAACCTCCTTGGGGAACCTGTGCCAGTGTTCACAATAAATGCCTTCACAATAAAGAATTTCTTCCCAATATCTAACTAAATATCCCCTTTCAATTTGTATCTATTATTCCCTATCACTACAGTCCCTGATGAAGGGTCCCTTTCTGGATTCCCTGTAGGCCCCTTCAGGTACTGGAAGGTTGCTGTGAGATCTCCACATAACCTCTTCTCCAGGTTGAACAGCCCCAATTTTCTGAGCCTGTCTTCATAGGGGAGGTGCTCCACTGTCCTAACCAACGTTGTGGAATTGCTCCAGCACTTCCATGTCCTTCTCAATATTGGGGTCACCAGAGCTGTATGCAGTAATCCAGGTGGAATAGATGCAGCAGAACATTGAGGTATTAAAATATGTGCACTGCTTTCTGGGTACTTAGCATGTTGTTCCAGGCTGTTTGAAACTGATGGATAGGCCTGAGGTGATAACTCCCCTTAAAAGGGAGTTTGTTCATTCTTGGATGCTGATATTCAAACTTTGAATGTGTCTGTGCTTTTTTTTTGGAAAAAAGTTCTTCCAGAATTTTTCTTCAGATTTAAAATAAAAAGCAAAGCATCTAAACAGAGGCTGGCTTGTCAAGATGTGAGTGTAATGTGGTTTTCCTAGGTCAGGTCAGTTTCAGCACACTTAACAATAAGTCTGTATTTTTCTTCTGCCGCTGACTGGCCTGTAAAGTTCTTTGTGGACTGGTAGGTGGAAGACTGGGTTGGGGCTGAGAGAGCAACTGAGTCAGAAGGGAAGATGTGGTATGACCAACCCAACCTCTTGTTTGTATGTTTTGCAACTTTGTTTTTCACTCTGCTTGGTATTCATGATGGGTCCTGTGCCTTCAGGCTGTCTCTTCTTCCTCTTGTCTGCATTTCAGGAGCAGCATCATAACTAAATGTCTGTGTTCTTTAGGATTTTACACTCTTTGTCCATGTGTCACTGCAAGTGAACAGTTGCGTGTTTTTGTTCATTTGTGCTTGGATTTCTAAAAAAGCTGTGACTAAAAATTTGGTGCAGGTGAAAAACATCTTGAACATTTGGCTTTTGAAACCCAGTGGTATCTTCCCATACGGGCTTTTCATTTAGGGTCTCTCTGAATGTACTCTACTAACTGAAAACCTTGCAGTGTTGCAGGTGATGTGATGAAAGGGTATGACAATGGAGATAACATTTTGTGTCTTGTTCCCCAGATAAATTCAATACGTATGTTACCCTGAAAGTGCAAAATGTGAAGAGCACGACAGTGGCCGTGCGAGGTGACCAACCCTGCTGGGAACAGGATTTTATGTTGTAAGTATGGTGGTGCACAGCACAAGGTGCTCATGGTTGCATCCTTCCGCAGCCCTGGTGTTCATAACAGAGTTGTTTGTGTGTGTATGAATCAGAATATTTGGGTAAATAAGCCTAAATACTTACAACCTAAATAATTTTCCTTCCTGTTGTACACATTGTCCTGCCGGTGTCATGGGAGATTGTCTCTGCCGGTGCCATGGACTGGCAATTGCCAGTCAGATCTGTAGTGAGGAGCCAGGTGTGAGGTTGAGCTGGGAAGTTACTGTGTGGGTTGGGTCTGGAATGATGTTGTCCTTGGCCAGTATATGCACAGCTGTGCCTGTAAATTCGAGAGACACACACACGCCCGTACAACACAGCTTAGGCAAGGACCAAAGGCCCGTAGCTGAGTTTAAATGGGCGTGGGAAGAGGGTGGGGATGTTGGCCCCTGGAGAGGCTGGTCAGGGCAATTAAGGGCTGTTGTTAGTGCATGCAGGGCCTCTAGTTGGTGATCCTGGTTACCTCAGTTGGGAGCAGCAGAACCAGTTCGTTCCAGCTTTTCCAGGGCTTCTACTGCAGTTGGCACTTCTGATTTGCTTTGGTCCTCATAGACCTCACATGTAGCCAAGGATTTCCCAGTATCTTTTAGAATGGTGTTTGTTTTGTTTTTTTTTTTCTGGTGGATGAATGACTTATTGATTATACTGCATCTGCTTCTGTTTCTATAGCTTTGTAAGGCAAATTGAACTAAATTTACTAAATGGGGGGGAACGATGTTGTATTCTTGTGGGGTCAAAGCTAGTGCTGCTGTTTGAGTGGGTTGGAGGTGTTTACATAGTATCTGTACTAAGAGACCCCCACGGAATTTTGGGAATATGTTTCCTAATCCAGCAGCAGTTTGTTTCTCCTCAGCTGAAAGTGGCAGGTTGTTACCTCAGGTTAAGGAGGTCACCTGGGTCAGTACAGTATTTCCATCATAGCTGTGCTCCAGCCTCCCTTGTTTGGTGGCACTCTGCTTTTGGAGCAGCACGAGAGGTATGTGCTCCTGAACACCACCATCTGCTCAGCTCTGCAGCTCCTGGTCAGACAGAGGCCATGGCTGTCACTGATGTGAAACATTCAGGGCTGGGTAAGGCTGGGATAAGGAATTGTACCTGTCCTCCAAATCACACACCCATACCCAAACTACTGACTCTTTTTGCCGGTGATTTGTGCTCGTCCTGTGGGCAGGAGCTGACTTTAAATATGGCCAGCTACAGAGGAGACTTCTCAGCTGTGATTCAAGGAAAGCACTTGAATGTGTTGGATGAAGGCTCCTGTGGTTGCTCCTCCTCCTTCCTTTCAAGCAGCTCCTGAAGCTGCACTCTGGTATCAGCTGGGAGCTTAGCTAGCGCGCTGTAAGGTCACTGAGACGCTCCATAATTAGTTGCTAGGGGATATGGAAGCAGAATATTAGCTGAACTACCTCGCCATTATTGTCCCTGCTTTACCCAGGCAACTGCACAGTAGTTCTGGTGTCTCTTCATAACAGATATATTACATGTGGGAACGAATGTGTTTTGCATGATCCTGTGTACATCAAGTTGTCCCAGGGGAAATAGCGCTGGTATTCCAGTACTGCTGTTCTCTAGTTTGCTGTTCTTCTTTCTGGAGTCGGAAAAGGATTCTGAACACAGCAGTGTTTCCCCAAGGGAAGGATGCTTTTACTGTCTGTGCAGTGTTTACCTTTTTCATGAAGCATAGTGGAAGAATAGACCACAAGCAAAAAAATGCTTCCTGTCTGTGTTTGTTGGTTTTGCTCCAAACTCTTTGTGAGATGTAACACTGCAGAATTTGGGGCTCTGGGGTTGTCTGAGATTTGGTTATTTACCAGACCAGTGAAGCACTTCCGTGTATTCCTTGGGGACATCTTTGAATTTTGAAGGAGCTTTAAAAGAATTGCGTATTTGCTGCGTATTTGCTGCATATTTGCAGGAAACACCTCGAGTGAAAGTGCGAACTGATGTTTAGAACACAGTGATTAAATTGGTGTTGAAGTTGTGAGAAATGCCTTTATTTATTTGTGTGTATGGAAAGGGAGGGATACCAAATTTCAGTCTCAGCTCTTTTGTTCTTATAAGCTGTTCTGCATCTAACCAGAAGGTGGAGAAAGGGAGACACAAAGGCAGTCAAAGCCACTGTACAGAAATGCATTTTATTTATTATTCTTACCTGGTGACCTGTCCTTTGGAGTTCTCTATGGGTGTATCATGACCAATATCTTGCTCTGACAGCGTTTGTTGAGGCAAAGTATGTGGTTTGACACTGTGACTGAAAACAGAGTATTTTCCTTCCCTTCCCTTTCTGGCCTCACAGTATTCCAACCAGCAGACAGCCAGTCATCATCAGCCTGCAAATCAGATGAATATCAAGCAGGGTGAGGGCAGAGCAGTGCTGGTAGAGCTGTTGGCCATACTGAGTAACCCTATCAGAACAGAGGATGCTGGAGACTTGATTACAAGATGCTAGCAGTAAACTCATAGAAGGGTTGTAAGAGCTTGATTTTGAACTGTTGCAGACTGAGCCACCCAAATACTGAACACTGCTGACCTCAATTCCTGCATCTCAAACAAGAACAGAAGCACTTGGATTTAAAATAGACATTAATGTGCTTTACTGTAGCTGTAGGGTTTGTCTTGAACCTTGTAGATACGATGTTCTCTTTTAGTTGCAAGAGGCAAAGTTCAAGTGGATGCTTGGATTTGTAGCAGTTCTTTCTTATTTTGATGTGATGACAGTCTATAAGGGACTAAAATGCTTTTAAATTTCCTTGATATCTGTAACATGGATATATTAGGGCAGAGGGCAGCAGCACTGACTGTCCAAGATAGCTACTTTTAACATTAACAGTTAAAGTAAAGGGGATTAAGAGTTGCAATAAAGGGAGGCCCTGAGATCGAAAAATTACAGGGGATAGCCTTTCTTCATGGTAAGTGGGAGACAGCTGTGGTATCAACAGACAGCTCAGGATTCTTCTCTGTTGTTTTTACCCGTGTCTGCTGTGTATGTGTTAGGCTGTTCTGACGTAGGCATGTTATAAACCATGCAAAAGCGAGGCATAAATGCTATAAAACACTGAGAAGAAGCACATTTGAGATGCATCCTTTCGTTAATGAGAGGAAAGATGTTTGTGAAAACCTTCAGATCAGTATTTCCAAGAACCTGTCACTCAGTGGCCGAAGTGGTGCAACACAGCTCTGAGCAATAGTTAGTGCTGCTGATGCAGCTATGCTAGATTTGGGACTGTTACTTTTGGCATGGAGTAGCTCCACTCACAGGTAAGTATTGGCATGTTTGCACCTTCCAGAGTACACCTGTGTTGCTGTGCTGCCAAGGGAGACGTCCACTCTATTAGAAATGGGGTGCCTGATGACAAAGAATAGCTCACCTCTAGGTTTTGGTCCAAGGTACACTTCCTCCTCCTGTGTACATAGCTGCAGAGATGAGTTCCCAACTGGCAGTTCATGCATGACATAGTTCAGGGTTTTAGTTTGCACTCTTTGTGTAATTAGTATTAAACTGTGAATTACTAGAAACTGGTGTTCCCTGTGAGTATGAGCAGCCTCAGCTACATGCTTCCAGGAGCTCTGTGTAGCTTGACACAGCTCTGTGGAAATAGTTCAGTGGTATAGTCATGGTAATGCAGAACATTAAACAAAATTAGATGGTATTCTGCTTTCTTCTCATCTGTGCTGCCTTTACTTTTCTTGCAGTGAGATCAGTCGGCTGGACCTGGGCCTAATTGTGGAAGTATGGAACAAAGGACTGATATGGGACACCCTGGTTGGGACTGTGTGGATTGCTCTGAAGGCCATTCACCAATCTGATGAGGTTAAGCTGACAGAGAACCTTTATTTGCTCCAGTGTTGATAATCAATGTGTTACAAATCTGGCCTGATGCAGCCCAAACTCAGCTCCTCAGCAAAACTTCCACTTGGAAAGTCAGGAAGGCTGAGTGAGCAGAGAGGGCTGTCTCATCACATTGGTTTTGATTTTGAAGTGAGATCACAACTGAGCTTACACAGGGGTCATTTCACTTGTGTGGACTCAAGAATTAGGGCCTAATCTGTTTAGCAGCACATAACAGACCAGTGTCTGTAATATTAAGGACTGACTGCTTAGTCTGATGCTCAGATTTTTATGACATACTGCTAAAGACCTCTGCCTTTTCCAGCTGACAAGGTAGGCCCAGAGCATATCTGCAGTTATCTTTGTACGGCTTCTGGTTGCTACGTTAAAAGGTGTCTACCTGTGCTGATATATATGGACAGAAGTAGGAAGTAGGATGTGCCGATGTCTGGGACTACCCTAACTACTGAGTTTGGCAGTTGTTGCAGCTAAGCATTTTTAACTCAAATTTCAGGGTATTTACTTAGAAGATTATTGGATTTGAACAGGGAGAGATAGATTATATTTTCCATAAAAGGGAAAGACTGGAGGTGCCCCGCAGTGTGGCCGTGAGGTCTGCTGGTGCTCAGTTTCTCTGGCTGTCCAGGCATTCCTTAGTCCTGCCTTTGAGGGTTTACCTTTGCAGTTCCACTGAGAAGGCAGCACTTCTTTTTGCTGCTTGCCCTGGTAGATGCCTCTGAGATTTGGAAAAAAACCAGTTTTAAGAAAAAAGCCAGTGCATGCTGAATGGATGTAATTTGATGTTAAAATAGAGTTGATAATGCCGTAAAGCTCTTTTTGAACTCTTTTAGCAAATGTGTGAGAGTTGGTGCATAAAGTTCTTCAGACTTCAATGTTTGTTCACTTAAGGCTTTTGATTCATAGGAAGGTCCTGGGGAGTGGTCTACACTGGAGGCAGAAGTTGTAATGAAACATGATGAAATCTGTGGAACCAAAAACCCAACTCCTCATAAAATTTTGCTGGACACAAGATTTGAATTACCATTTGGTGAGTACATTTCCATAACTTACCCAGGATGCTGACAGTGGAGAGAAAGTGGGAACAACTTGAGGTTTATAATCAAGTTGTGTTCATTCTCAGTTCTGTCAGTGTAGTTTAGTGGAGGTCATGTGGCTGGTATTCATCTTTTGTTTGGCTTCTTTCTAACAAGATCTGAATAAGTATGAAATATTTGAAAGTCCCTGAGTGCTGGAATATTTAGACTAGCAGCAGTTTTTTCTTCTAATAGTGTTTCAGGATTGTGTTCACACATTTTCTTGGAGCATTTGCTTCTTTGAATCTAGACAAATTTGACTGTAGAAGAGGCAGAGTGTGTTGTTAGAGCTGTTCTGTGGTGAATGCACGTAGGCCTCTCAGACATGTGCAGTTCAGTTAGTGAAACATTAATGCTTAGTGCTCCCGAACATCATCATTAGCAGAGTATATGAATAACTTAATGTTGTAAGAACTGCCTTTCTGGCAATTACTTGTGGTTGAGAAATACGGAATATGGAAAAGCAGCTAACTGGAGCAAACTGATGTCAAGTAAAGTTGTATGTAATTTTAAAATTTTATTTTACTTAAGCAAACAAAAACAAACCCCAAACCAAATAAACCCCAAAAGTAAGTCCTTAGCCAAAATGCATCCCAGGCTTAACTTCTCTTTCCAGCTCTTACCTGATGCTTGGGATCAAGAACAGAGGTGATGTTTTTGGGGTTTGTGCTATTTTTTTTTCATGCACTAAGCATTGAAGTGCTTCAAAGTGTTCTGTCATTGCAAGGCTCATCCCTCTCTCTCTGCCTGGTGCATCCTTTCTGCTGCAAAGCCCCAGTCAGTGTGAGCAATTTGTATTGTGCTCTAAGCAGGGGTAGAGCAGTTGTGCAGGCACTGGCGTTTGGTCAGCACCTGTCAGGATTGTCCATCTGTTGTGGGAAGAAGTTAGGACATCTGTGGGTCTCATACCCCGCTTCCTGGTGGAGGGGAGGATGCAGGCCTCGGCCCTGCAGTTGGAAAGTCAGTACAAAATTGTCTTTTGTGTTGTGAGTGCACAGTCCCCTAGATGGATGTACCTCAGGGGGAGCAGTGTTCTGTAGATGTAGTGGCACTGCTCTTTAACTACAGTCCAGTGTGCAAAGGGGAGGAGGTACCCTGACACCACAGCTGTCCTGACAGCTGTCTGATGTTGGTCAGGAGCCATCCCCCTTCCCCATGGAAATATCCTGGTATTTCACTGCTGCTGCCCATGGGAAGTTTATTACTGAAATTACTTGTTATGCAAGAGGAGGAACAAGCCTGTTTAACCTCACAAGGAAATCTTGGTTCTTTGGGACAAATGTTGAGGCTTCTGGGAGGGACAGAAGAAGCACACGGAGCTGAAGGCAAGGCTTGTAGCCACTGCCTTCTCATCTAAGTTCATTCTGACATGCTTGCTTGTAAACTGTTACTGCTTTAAAACAAAATGAAGTTCTGGTGTCTCCCTTTGTATTCAGAGAGTGTCCAAAAGAGAATTTGCTTTCTTCTGCAATTCATACTATGGACTGCTTGCATTTTGAGGTATTTTTTTCAAGTATAAGAAAGCAGATTCCATGTAGATGCGTTAGAACATCTGAATTTTAAAAATCAAAGCACTTCAGGTAATCATGTGTTTTCTCCCTACTACTATACTCAGAGGAGTTTTTCTTTGTTTCTTTTGGGGCGATTTATACTACTGTTTTACATTTTTATATTTGGAGAAGTAGAATTTCATTCAGAGCGCTAAATAAGTAAAAAGACTTCCTGATTCTTCTGTTTTTGACACAATTGATCATTTAAAGCACACCTATTACTTATTTCTTTGCTTACCATGCAAAATAGTGAATAACACAGATTCCATATTGCTGTGTTGAAAGGTTTTTGTTTTAGAATGTGAAAAGTTGTCTGCCTGTCCAGGGTTGCATAATGTCCAGGAAAAAAGGGGTGCATGAGTTAGCTCTTCAAAGAGTGCTCTTCTCTTGAAGAGTGCTGCAGTTTTTGCTTTGATCTCCATTTTCAGTCTGAGGTGCCATGGCAAGGTCAGAAGTGGGTTGAAAAGCAGGAGACGCTAAGGGCGTGTGTTATTCCTCTAGAAATTGGCATCTACCCATGTCACCCTCTCCTGTGGTGTTTCCCCTCAAACCATGACTAAGTGTCTTCTGCCATCATCTCTGGGACAGAGAAGGACTCTGCACCATGGATTAGGCTCTGTCTCCTTGCCCAGGTGCTGTGGGACTTGGAGGGGTGCATGGAGCTCACAGCACTGCCTCTGCATCTCTCCCAATGGATTCGCAGGTCAGTTTCCCTTCAGATGGATGGCAGCAATATGGATTCTTAGTGCCCTACATGTTAAAATTCCCTGTCATAGGAGTTGGGAACTGCTGCTTTAAACGTACACAGGGAACTAAATGGATCACTGATGTGCTGTGGAAGTTCTTAAGTCAGCAGCTGGGCCGTAGAGGCAAGATTTTAATAACAGGAGGTTTGGAGTGACACTTAGGAACATTGTGTATCATGTTTTGTTTCCCAGGTGAAGATCTCCTGGCTACTGCAGATACATGAGAATGAGAGTGGTGTGTGGGCTCATGTACAGCTTGTGCTGCTTTTCAAGTTGGGTAAAACACTGCTGCCTGGGATAGCAGCTTTAAAAAAAACCTGTGTGTTCTCCTGTTTGGCTGTGCTTCTGTCCTTTTTCTATCATTTCTGGCTGCTGTCTCATTTAGATGCATACAGATGCAGTACTCCAGGTTATTCAATGTATTTAAAATATTTCATTGTATTTAGGTGGCGTTTCAGAGGTTTTTAAGGGTTTGTAAAAGAGAATAAATGAATTTGAAAACCAGAAAAGCTGAAGTCCTTGATGTAAAACATGATTGGGTATGCAAAGAGGTTTAGAAACTGGTTTGTTGTTTGCACTATATTTATCCTGGATTAATTTGCTGCTTCTGCTTCCACCTGATCCATTCAAGGTTCTTCATTCCTGGTATCTCGTCTCCTGGTATTCTGGAGACTGGCAACCACTAAAGCTGAAATTAATGCAAAACATGCTGATGCTGATAGTAGCAGTACATGATGAAGGCAACTTAGAGATTTGTTAATTTTTTTTTCATATAAGTTTTTTTTCAAGTATTTACCAGGCTTGGAGTTGGGAAGCAGTTGTCTCCGAACAAAGACTGGTGGGAGTTTAGTCTCTGCTCCTGGTGACGGAAGATAAGCTTTCCTGAGGTCATGCAGGAGTTAAACTTTGTCAATGGCCAGATTTGTAATGGGACAAAGAACACTGATGGTGGCCTTCATATGTCCCCTGTGTGTCCCACTGCATGTTCCAGATGCAGCTGTTGCCTTGTGGTCAGTTAATGTGACTTCAGCACATGCTGTACAGGCGAGGGCAGATCTGTGGGCCCTTCTGTGTTGCACACCTGTATGATGGGACTGCAGTGCTGGGGACCAGGCTGTCATCTCATGCTCTCTGCCAGCCCCATGTTCTTGAATGTTCAGTCTCACAGAAACAGAGCAACTGAAAATGCTCTGCTATGAACGTGCAACAAAGAGTGAGGATGGGAAATGTGAAACATTAGTGAGAGTTGATATTAACCTTTAGGGTGAGAAGCATTTTTGTGCCTGGTAATCTATTAAAAATAGCAATAAACTGCCTTCTTCATGGCAAGAAGTGGTTGTTAGCCAAGACAGGCTGGAGCCACTTTCTCTTCTGATCCTATCTGTTCCTTCTTTGGAACAAGACAGACAAGGAAGGGATACAGCTTTCCTTGGTTGGTTTAGAAAATTTTCTGGTAGGGAGAAGACAATCTTATTATTGTTTTGATGCAGTGAGTGTGTGTTGGCGCAAACTTTTCAGGATGCTTCTTTTCAAGTGTAAAATTGTTCTCTTTGATAGCAATTTTACTCTGTCCCCCTTTTTTAGAAGTGCAGTGACTGTGTACAAATCCCTCACAGGATGCAGTACTCAAAAATGCTTTTGGCTCCCAAACTACCGCAGTTTGGTTCTGTGCCAAGCAGTTTCTAGTTCATAATTGGAGTGAAGATGCTTTTAGTGTTCTCAGCACTCCCAGGCCGGGAGCATGCTGCTCTGCATCTAACCATGCAGTGGGGTAAATGTGCTTCGTTCCAGTGTCTTGGGAACCGAACAGAAAGAAAAACTCAGTTCAGCAAAGTCATTTCAGTGAGAACTTGTGAAGATTCCCATACATTGGGAAGGGGAAGAATTTGGAGCTGGGAAGAGGGGAAGCTAGGTGAATGCTTGTAGGAAAGTGGGGAGAGTATTTTGCTTTCAGCTCTTGTTCTCACTCCTGCCAAGCTGGGTTTTGCACCAGCCCAGTACTTGCTAGCTTGGAAAAACTCAGAAGGCACAAGGTGATGTGCAGGGCTCAGAGCAAGGACCACCAAACCTGAGGAGAAGAAAAGCTTTAGGGCTGAAATGCTTGGTTGTTGCCTAGCTAGAGGTCTCCAAGCAGGAATGCTGTCATATTTAGCTACTTGAGGGAGTTTAACTGAGTGAAGTTGTCTGTATGGGTGCACCAAATTCTCCTCTATTTCATTCCTCAGTCTGACAAGTCACTGTGCTGCTGTGTACCAATTCCAGGTGTCAGGATGCTTATTTGCTCTGAGCAGCCTCAGAGCTGGGACTTCCACGCACACTCTTGCTCATGTCCCCAGGAATCTCTCTTCAGCTTAGCTTGGAGCCTTCAATCCTGAGTAATGCTGTGGGAGTTACTGATCCTCCACCCCATCCATTGCCATGTCTCTGTCTGCTTATGGACCCCACAGATTCAGGCCCAGAAAGCCAGGAGCTCAGAGAATATGGGGTTCAGCTTCCAGCTGAGGATGGCAGTAAGGGCAAGGACAGGAAAGCTTGCAGTGTTTCTTTGTTGGTTTCAAATTAATAAGCACCAAAAGCTATTGAAGCTATCTGCCCATCTCCTCTCTGTTATTTTTCAGCAGTTTTGTTTCACTGACATGTGGCCTTGCTTGTTTTGTTCACCAAGTGTGGAGTCCTGAGATGGCATCATGTGGCCTCTCTCTGGACTAGTTCATCTTTTTATCTTGTAGCAGCAGTTAATGTAGTGGAGTAGTTTCCAGTGTAGTCAAGCTGAGCAGTGATGCAGGAGCTGGCCAGTGGATGTGGCCTTGCAAGCAATCTGTGGTCTCTGCACTAGGGATTTCCACTCTGTGCATTCCAAAGAAGCAGCTTCAACGAAACCGCTGACTGAGGTGAAATGTAATGGAAGCTTCCTCAAAAAATCGAAAATTGTATCTCATTGGGATAGAATCTCTCATTTCTTTTGAGCAGGTAGCTTTCTTTTGACTCAGGATCACAGGCCAGTTGCTTCATGTTTAAAGTTTGCTGTACAGTAATTTTACTGATATTAGTATTGATGACAAGAGTTTCTCTGAGATCAAGAAGATGTCCTTAAAGCAGCTGTTATCTAGACAGTAGCTGATTTTTATCTCTGACTTGCATAAGCAGCTGTTTTAATAGAAGCAGGAATCCTGCAGTAAAAATCTGATAGCTCTGTTTATGAAATGGGCATCTGGGATGTAAGACAGGACCAGTAAATCCAAGAGACAAGTATTGCTCCTTGATGCCTGGGCATGCCGCTGCACCATGGTGTAAGTGAAAGTGTTAAGGGTTACCCTGAGACATCCTCAATTTCTGCTGTGCTGATGGTAATCATTGCTTCACCCCTCCTCGATCTCTTTAGTCTTGATTTCAGGCTCCAGATTTGAGTGGTTCAGGCTCTGACCTTTAATTCTCATTTCATGAGTTTTTCTTTACCTCTTAGAGAAGTGATGTCTTTCCAAGACAATTCCATGGGCTTTGTGGTAATTTTTGGATTGTTTCAGGTCATTGTTGGAGTTTGTCCTCTTAAACTTCATCAGTTCACTAATGCATTCTTTCTAGATCAGTTCTGTCCAGATTTGCTTTGAATGCCAACCCTAATTTGTGCAGAGACTATCTAATAAACCTGTGCAGCTGTGATTCATAGCCCTGATGATCAAAAACATGTATGTGTTTCTACAACTCTTTTAGTTGTGGAAGACTCTCTCATGTTTCTCCTACCTTATTTTCTAATAGGTTTTAACAACAAAGTAATGTACATCAGAAAGAGCAGCTGGCTTTGTGTGTTTTGGTTGAAATAAATTATTTTGGTCTCCCTCCAAGCAAGGAGAAATGGATTGTCTTTTTTTCTACTTAGTGCGGGTTTTTTGGAGACAGATACTAAGCTTCCATAATACTTTCTCGAGTGGGGAGTATTTTAACCCCTTGTGTGGGTGAGGTTAGTTGCATAAAAATTCAGTGGTGTTTCTGTTACAGAGATGTAGACACGAATTCATAGTCCAAGGAAATATCTACTGCTGAAGCTTGCAATTCCACTAAATCTGGCATGTACCTGTTAACAGTGGTTTGTGTTCTATTATCTGCAGTGTTTTTGGCCCGTTGCCTTCATAAGATGATGCTTTGTGTGGCTGAGAGAAGACACATGTAGAAGAGACATTCCCTCAAAGCCAATAAATCCTGTTCTTTTTTTCTGTGAGGAGTGAGAGCAGATGTAACTTTCGGAATCACATTTTCGTCAGGAGGCCACCCTGCCCTGATTCTCCCGTTCTTGCCAATGCATAGCTTACCATATCATTGTGGTGGTGTCCATGGGGTACAGTTCATTGCAGGGAAACAAACTTCTTGGATGTAAGCTTCTTGGCTCCTCCTGAAAATGTAAAGAGTTGCAGGAGATGGGAAAACCAGCTGAACTGGTATAGCACTATCTTCCTGTCAGCTTGCAGGGCTGGTGGTGTTTTAAGCTGGAACACTCCCTCCATTTCCTTCCTCTGTGAGCTTCGAAGTTTCTGCAGTAGTGCAGTTTCAGGCCATAAATAGCCAGATTTCAGAAGTTGCTACAGTCAGGAATGTTGAGTGGCTAGAAAAAAACCCAAACAAAAGAAACCTAAATAATTTTTTTTCTTTTCCAATGTTTTCACAACACCCCATCCCTAAATAATTTTGTGTTAAGCTTTTCACAGCAGGTTATCTGCATCTCCAGGCGTGTGCTTTGGAAGGTGAAATTTTGAGTGGCAGAAGTCAGTGTTCCATTAGGACACTCTTTTACTTCAAAGTGTGAAAAAGAAAATAGTTACCAAAATAAAAACGATAATGCTTTCTACTTGCTGTCAGCTTGGTAACTCCTCTAGACGGTAAAAGTGTTGTGATTCACTTCACAATGAAGCTGCTGTGTGGTGCAAAAGTAAGAATATGCTTTCATGTGAATATGACTGCCTGTAACTGTTGATTCACTCAAAAGATTTGGCTTATTGCTGGCAAAGAAATGAGACCATTTATTTTTTGGTCCCTAATCTGGGTTACTCCAGGAGGTGTGCTATTGTGCGTAAGGTCTGCTATTCAGAGGCAGCCCGTGTTCTGCTGAGGTTACAAAAAGCCTCCAGAAGAGGCTCTTGTTATGTGTTATCAAGCATAAGCAAGTGTATTAAAATACTGTTGTGAAATGGCTCTCCATCAAACTAATACTTGAATTAAATATGAACCAGTCTGTCTTTCTCTTTCTTACCTTTGTGTAAGTGTGCATTTGGTTAATCAGCTTTAAACAAGAAAGCAGTGTAAGCCCTTGAACTGTGCTACTACTTACAATGTTTATTTTCCATCTGAGTGCTAACGTAAGACAGTCCTATTTCTTCAAAATCATATGTGGGTTTTGCGTGTGTGATTTGTACTGCTAATGGTGATGAATACAAAGTTGCCTGGTTAATAAGGTGGTGTGACTTACTTTTTTGACATAGATATCCCCGAAGACGAGGCCAGATACTGGACCAGAAAATTAGAGCAAGTAAATTCACTGGGAGATGATGAGGTAAATATCTAAACTGAAAGAATATTTTAGCTAGTCTTATAACTAGCTTTTATTCTTTGTATTAGATCCCTGTGATTAGGGTAACTGCAAAATGTTGATCATTTACAAGTCTTCCATGAACTACTTGGAGAACTCTTTTCTCAAGTGTGCTCTTTAGTGTTAAGGAGAGGAATACTTTTCTTCATGCTGGAAGTGCTCGAATAATGTTTTGTTGATGTGAATATGTTCAAAGAAAAGGCAACACCGTGCTTTACCAGAGTGTAGAGAGTGAAAGCATTTTTGACTGGCTGTGGCAGGTTATTTTTGTGAAATCAAGTCAAAAAGGACTTTTTTGCAGTTGACTGTTTCCTTGAAGAATACAAAGCAAAATATTGAATCCTTATTTGAACTGAGGGCTGTTGGAGCTGTTGGCTTTTATCCTAATGCAGTTGTTAAAAGCTGAGTTTATATGAATCTTGTATTAGAATACATGGTAGCTATGGCTTTGGTTTCCGGGCTCTAGTGTGTACTTGGCTAAGCAGCTATAAAATAAAGGTTACTTTTTTTATTTTTAAGAGAGACTGTTGCATGACTAAAATTTTGTTCACAGTTCATATTGTTTGCAGAACAAGATTTAACATGTTAATACCTGTATCAGAATTGAAGCATTTAACAAAGCCCAGTAGTCGTGTGTTGATCTGAACATTGAGTAAGAACATGGTGCTAGTGAAAACTCTTTGACAAGTCTCCTTCCATAGCGAGAGTTTCCATAGCAAGATAACTTGCAAAATATTCTCCCAATGCAATGACTTTAGGAGGTTTTTGTTCTGGGATCCTTCATCTATTCTTTTCTGTTCATTATATCAGTGATTTGGTTTACTGTGCAGATGAAGGAGAATAAGGTGGATTTTCTTTTTGACTGAGGACAGACCGTTATTTGGGTGGATAAAACTTAAAAGACTTTAGGGCAGGCTCTCCTGCCTTCCTAGAAGTTTGAGAGCCTCTAAGAGTCGATGAAAAGCTCAGTCTGAGTCGTCCTGTCAGTGATGCTACTGTAGTGCCTCCCTGCTCCTGTGGGCTGGAGCAGCAGTCCAGGTACTTCAGCGAGGCTCAGGTGCCCTCTAGTGCTTCACCGAGCTGGTACTTGCTGAAAGATACCCTGAGCTTTCTGAGTCTCCCCTTTTCCTGCAGTGCCATGCATTGCTTGCTTAACTGCATGCTTTTATCAAATACCATTACCAAGTACCAGTAACTGCATGCTTTTGTCAAATACCAGTAACAAAGTAATATCTCTGTATTTGTGACCTAGTGGTCTCAGATTTATTGTGGATATTCCCCGTGTCCAGGGAGAAAAAAACCTGTGCAGGGCCTGACCTAAGGTGATTCTTCTAAAGTTCTCCACATTTGCCAACCACCCAGAAAGGGGATGAGATCCTCCTTGCATATTCCCCTAATTGGCAGTGACTTGTAGCTCGGGAACTTCCAGAGCCAGAGGCAGTATCCTTGTCTTGAGCAGCACTCAATGGAGTTTCTTTTGTGGATGCCAGTTGCCCTTTAAATGCACCCAGGTCAGTTATGTTTGTGCAAAGGAATTCAGCACCGTAATTGTACATTGCCTGAAGAAATAATCTTAATTGCTCTGAGCAAACAAACCTGGTGTTTGAGAAACCAGCTGGAGGCAGGTTTGTTTGGAGAAATTAAATGACTGATCCTCATGCATCCAGTCTGTGCCACTGAGCTTTACAGACCTCACCTTTTGGGCTGCAGAGTCCTGGTCTGCACCGTGTTTTTTAGCACAGGACAACTTTGTGCCTTTGTTTTCTTTGTTTTAAGTTCAACTACCTCTGTTTGAGACTATGAATGAACAGACTAAAGCTGCACAGGAGTACTCAAGAAGCAGGTTCATTTAGAGTTCATATGGTGTCACAGAAATGCTTTCCAGTCTCTCTTCCTACAAACACTTAATATTCCATTTTCATTTTGGGACTCCTTATAGCCGTCGGGCTGATGCCTTAAAAATAACAAACTGCTGCCATTCTGGGATCTCTGAGGATAGTAATTCAGAACCCACTGCTGTCCTGTGCTACTGAAATTGCTCATCAGCAGACTTCCTTTCACCACTTTGTCAACCAGTCAGTGCTGTGAGATCCGGCAGTTCTTGTTTTCACAATCCTGATTAACTCAGTGGGTTGGCAGTTTGCTGATGATAAGACTAACCACCTTTCAGGATCCCTTGTGCATTTTAAATAGCACAGATTGGAAGATAACCGCAGCGGAAGTCTGTGGGTTGTCACCTTCCATGCACAGAACTGGTCATTAATCCCTGCCAAATCCAAGGAGAGACTGTCTGGTGGCTGTGTTTTCCATAGGCTGCAACACCAGCTTGCTAAGTTTGCCACTTCCTTTGTTGTCAGATCTTTTTTTCCTAGCAAAGACTGTTCTCATTATTTTGGTCAATTGTCCTAATTTTCTCATATCTCTATGTAACACAAGATAGGAGAGAATAACAAAATAAAACCACTGGCATTCCTCTAGGGAACGCTTTGATGCTGTAACAAACCGCTTTGTAAAAAGTCAAAGCTGAATAATTGAAATACCTCTGTGTTCTCTAATTTAGTATTAAATGAGATGAAAAATTCTTCACTTTGGATGTAAAGTGGATCACAGGAGAGTTTGCAAGTGCTGGCTGGGCAGACATTGTGTTCTTGCCCTGCCAGGCACAGTAATTACCTTACTGCTTCCATCTCATACTGCAGAGTTGCTGTGAGCCCACATGAGTTTTGAACTGTTAAAGCTGTACTGGAGTGTCTAGATATAAACAGGCGTATTCCCAGTTTGGAGCTCCCTGTCACACTGGCATTAAGGTGTGGAGAATCAGGTCTTTTAGATGTCTAATTGGAGGTCTCAGAATTGGTAATAGGGCCTGTGCTTGTTCTAAATCAGTCTTTACCTTAAACAGAAGTGCACTTTGTAACATGTGATTTTGGCATGAGAAAAAAGGAGACTTCTGGGAGTGTGTTTAAATACAGCTATAAAGGAGAATATATTATGGATATTATGCTTATAGATATTGTACTTTGATACTACTAGGGATATTTTCTCTTATGTGTGGCATGCTGTCATAAAGTTACCATTTGCTTTCTTATCTATGTTCCTTCCTATTTTTTTTCCCTCCTTTAGTATTCCTTTCAGGAGGAAGTCCAGAAGAAACCATTGCCCAGTGCTGCCTCCCAGTGTTGTAAGTTAGACATTTATTTTCAATATTTTTTTCCTCTTTCAGTGTACTTGATTTCCTTCTATGGTCAGTTATCAAGTGATGGTACATCTGAACAATATTTTCTTATTAGAAGTACTTAAATCTCTGTGCAGTTATGAAAAGCTGTCCTCCTCAAAATGTTGCTCTGCAGCTTCTGATGCCAGGAAGTGAAATCAGGCATTGAGTCTTTAACTTGCTGTTGTCCTTGTGTGCAATAGGAACAGAAAATGTGTTCAAAGTCACTGAGATTGTCAGGCCCTTGTAATATTTATACCAGTAAGAAAATGCTGTGTTTATTTATTCGACTACATTAGACTATGTTCTCTTAAAACTTCCTTTGTTAAATATAATTTTTATTACTGTTTAATGAAATTTTAAGAGGGAGAAAATAGATGGAGACCAGTACTACTGGTAGCCTTTTAAAATGCACCAGAGGTTTGTGTACTTGATGTCTAATTTCTTCAATATTACTTTTCAATGCTGCGTTGATGGATGGAAAAAATATTTTAACTAATTTCTGCTTATCTTGTCTTGCATTTTTTATGCTTCTGAAAACATGGATGGAAAAATAACATAGCGCTTGATGTATCTGATGATCTGCAAAATTAGATTTTTGAAACACTGCTTTTAACATACAATAGATGAAAGCTCAGTGATGTCTCTTGTGAATGTGTTATCTACTTTTGGCAACAACATTAATAAAATTCAAGTCTCAGAATTTAAACAAATCTTTTATCCTCTACTTAAAATCCTGTAAGATGTGCGTATTACACATTGCAGGCTGTTTATCCATTAGGCTGATTATAGGATCTCCTCAAAACTGATAACATTAGGAAATGCTAATTACTGTTTACCTTCTTTGAGTAGAATTAATTTCTCTGTGTACTTTTTGTTAACGTTATCTTAAAAGTATCTTCAGCCAACTATAGACATTAACCAATTGCCTAGGAAATCTGATTGTGCTGTGTAGCTGGAACATGTACGGCTCTATATCAAAGTATTCCAGTAATACTTTCATTCTAGGTAACACTGAATATGTCCTCCCTTTTTATTTTTAATAAAAGGTGTATGTAGGGTTTTTTAGTTTGTTTTTTTTCCTCTTAGTTGTGCTGCTGCTGTTGTGGTTGTTGTTGTGTTTTTCAGTTTTTTGGTGTGTTTTGTTTTGTTTTTTAAATAGTCAAAAGGGTACAATTGATTTGTTAAGCCGACAAATAAGAAACATTTTGGGAGAAACTAATGTTTGATTAAATCATACTAACATAGTCTGCAGAACCGCTAATGTCAAAAGGTCAAAGAAAAACTGTCTGATGTATGAAGTGTCCAAGAAATGAACATGTTGTTTGCTGAAATTATTTTCCTGGCTCTGTGCCCTGGGCTTTGCTTTTGTTTGAGGGAGGCTGGTTTGGTTGAATCTCCTAAGTATTGGGATGTATGGGTAAATTAGAGGGAATGCTTCTGTGCCGGGAAAATAGCTGCACCTGTTCCCACAGCAGGGTGCTTTTACATCCCTCTGTAGCTGGTTTCTCCCCTGGAGAACCAGCTGGGCTCTTGCAGGCAGACACAGGGAGGAGCAGCCCTACAGCCATCCTTGTTGTGCTGCCTGTTAACAGCCTGCATCTTGCTGGAAAATGACCTTTTGCAATATTCAGTTGAAGGCCCTGTGGTTTGAACAATTAATGTCACATAAGAATTAATATAATCATTCATGGGATTAAAACACTCATTAGAATGGATGTTAAACATTTCATAGCAGTCTGTTGTTAATGTATTGAAGAATTTTCAATAAAGCTGATGGCACTGCATGTACTTTGGCTTGTTTACTGCCTGAAAGTATCTGATGTCTATGAATATCTATTTCCATGGAAAAAATACAAAATAGACATTTAATATAGAGGTACTTTTGAAAAATGAGCTCTGCCTGCATCAACTTGTGCATAAGAGTTGTCAGCTTGCCTCGATACAGCACAGTACTTTGAGACTCAAGAGTTTAACTCAGAACATGCACAGATTGTATCTCTATTGAAAGCTGACCTGGCCTTTGTGTGTGACACAGCAGCAAGGTGGGTGTCCTTCACCGCACTAAAATGTGTTCAATATGGAGTGTTCTTACTTACCATGTGGGTAAATAATTGATAGGTGTATTTTTAGATATAATAAAAACGACCCTCAAGAACACTTTTAAGACTCATTCAATTTTCCATCACATAATTTTCATTTTCATCATCTAGATATGCCAGATGAGGTATGGTCACTGCTAGGACCAGGACACAGTCTGCTGGACAGCAGACTAAGTATTTACTTAGAAGGAGGAAAAAACACGCTCAGCGTGAGTAGGTTTTACTCTGTGAGAATGTTTTCCCAATCCTTCAAAAAATACAAAATTATCTTAAAACCTGATGCTCTATAGAGCAAAAGTGCTGCAAAACATTTCATACAGCTTTTCATATAAAAACATAACTGCACGTATCACTGGCATCCTGCTTAGCCACTCTGGCAGCTCTCAGAAGACCATTTTGATGTCCTTGTTCCAGCTAGAGAAAATCCTACTCCAGCAGGCAGGATCAGGTTCTTTAATTAGGGAAATACATGTCCTTGCATGTTAAAATTAGATTACACTTCAGCCCTCTTCTGCATCTGTACTTTCCGCACATCTTTTACCTTTTCCAAACCATCTTTTCTTGTGGTGGTTTCCCACTTCCTGCAGGGATGCAGCTGGTTCTTTTATCTCCCCTGAGTAGAGAAGGGGAGAAGGATGGAGCAGGATGTGAGAGAAGAGAGGTGGCCCTGTGTGAAAGCCATTCTCTGATCTGAGGGTGGGTTTTTGTCTCTGGTCGTATATGGGCTGCTGCTTGGGCATGGTGTCATGGGAAATCTCAGCCCATACTGGGAGCTCTAATTTTTCCAGAGATTATTGAGCTTTCAGGCCCCCTTTCACAGTCTCAAATGCTGTTTTGTTCTTAGAAGAGTCTGACCCATAATTTCTGAGGTAATGTGGGATTTGGGCTTCCTACATATTCTTAAATGAGGCGGGTGGTTCTGTTGTATGTACAGTCTTTTGTAAGTCCTGCTGATTTTGGCACTCCCTGCCTCTTTCCTTTATTGTACTTAACCATTTCATTTTTAACTCCCAACTGCTATGCTTCCCTATATATTCCTCCTTCCCCAGAAAGATCACATGCTTCTAATTGACTTAACTTTCAGTGATCCCAAGCAATAAGCAAAGCACTGTAGAGTCCATGGATCCAGTTTTGTTTGCCTTTCTATTAAATGTAGTCATAATTACTAATTTTTTGATACGTCCTTGTTAGAAAACTGCAGCATCTCCATATTGGCTTTTACCCGTGACCTGAAATTAAATGTAAATTGAAAAGAAAGCAAGACATTTTGTCTGGAAATTCACTTTAAAATATGCAGATTGAAAACATATTGTTTGATTACTTTGGCACTGAGTCAATGAGCTCTAAGTTAGTTATTGTGAGGAGTTATAGATATGTTTTACTTGTATGCTCAAGACCATTTCTGGACACATGAAAGTCCATTATAATCCACAAATGAGTCACACTGTGAATATTTTAAATGCAGCTCCCACTTGGATCAGTCACAGTGCAAACTGAGATGAGAAAGATACTCTGCATCTTTGCAGAATCAATTTGGCAGACTTGGTTAATATCAGCTATTCTAAATACTGCCCTATACCATTTTTCAGGGAGTTTACAAATCTGGAAGAGAGCAGGTTTGTTCAGTATCGTTCTCAGGGAAGATAACCTAAGTGCTACTGAATCAATCAGTTATGTCTGTCCTCTTATCATTGACTGATAATTTTTTGAGAGTGCTTTATTGTCCTTTTTCTGTTTCAATGTTCTTGTTCAACTTCCTTGAATCCTTTGCTCTGTAAAATCCCCGCTTACCAGGGCTGTGGTGAGTGGTAATGTTTTGTTGTGGGGTTTGTTTGTTTGTTTGTTTGTTTTTTCTTTTTGTGCATGTGTGTGTGTTTTATTGTAGGTTTTGGTGTGCTTCTTTTGTACCAGAAGAAGGTAAATTTTTTTGCTTGGCTCTGGATTGTAGGTTGGTAAGAGCAACAAAAGAAGCAATAGCTTCTGATATACTGTTTTACGAGCAGAAAGAACCAAAGCCAGCGTGTGCTTGGCCTGCCATAAGGCGAAAGAGTAAGGAGCAAGATTACATCTCTTAATGCTTTCTGGAACGTGTGTGCGCACATGCATGCAGGAAAAAATGCTACAGTTTTGTTTGAGGTACATAAGCAGCTTTTTATCTACTTTAAATCTGGCAAAATGTTTTATACACATTATAGGATTGTTTGTTATTTGGTGCCAGATCAATTTGTCATGGTGACCCTTCTTTGCCACTGATATTTGAAGAAATCTGTTTCTGCAAAATTCTTCTAATACCTTCGCATGCACTACTATTTCAAAGGTACCACAGAGGCTGACTCTGAGAGGTTTCCTTTTTTTTTTTTGGGAGCTCAGATTCCACTGGTGGATCAGGAAGACTAGAACATGACCCTCCTAATTGTTCATAGAGCTGTATGATCTGTGATAGTGGAGGGTCAGGCAGCATAGTTGTCTTGAGAATACTGGTAGGTGACACTACCCTCCTTGTTGTAAAGGTGTGTGCTATACATCAGGACTGTTGCTGGTTTTTTCTGGTTACCAGCCTGATTCTGCACTTAGACAACAGAGGTCAGCAGCCACCTACTGCATTTCTAATCCACACCAGTTTGGGAAGGGTAAGGAAGAAGTCAGTGATTATTTTACCCTTTTCAAGGGTAGGTGACGCTGAAGATCGTGCTGCAGTCACTGAATAGCTGTGGTCTAGTAAGAGTAGAACTTCTGGCCACAGTGCAGTTACAACTCAAAAGACTGTTCTGTGGAAGTGTAATTCAAAACAGCACATATGAATGACTTTATTTATCTAGGTTGGGCCAAGGAAAACTGCCTTAGTCCATGCAAGGGGAACCATTGTATGAGCTTTTTTTTGTGGTAGTTTACTGATGGGCTGGGAAAGCTAGATCCTTGGCCTCTCTGCTTCTGGGTGACTGGTAGCTCCTGTTTCTCTTTGTTTAGGATAAATCCCCTCTGGGATATTTGTTTTCTAGTGGCTTTGTGGCACTCACTGTCTGGGCTGGCTGAAGTCCTGCTAAAAGGAACACAGATTCAAGGGTTTACTCTAAAATATCTGCCTGCAATTTTAGGATAAAGCTGCTACTTCAGGACTGGATATGTCTAAGGAAAAGTACTCGGCATATGGAATTTAAAAATAAAAATACTGGCTATATTAGGAAATTATACAGTAACAAAGTTTGATGTACTGCTGAACTCTAGAGAATTCTAGGGCTTTGATTTTGCTGGTGATCATCTAAATACAGGTTTTTTGTTGTTGTTTTTGTAGAGTATGGGCTGCATTCTGAAATGTGGTCACAAGGAAATAAAGCTTTTACTTTTAAATAAATCCCTCCTAATGTAAAGTTCTTACTGAAATGCTGAACACTGACAATACTGAAATGCCAGTACTGACAAATGTCTCTATACGCAGTGATCAAACAAAGCAAATGCTCATTTAAACACTCTAGCTTTCATAATTTGTCTAGTGCTCTTCATGAAAGCTTCTCTTTTTTTCTAGTTCAGTTTTTTAAGAACTTTAAACTTTATTAGTCATCATTTAATATCATAGCAATAGGAGCAAAATATTTTGAATATTGTTACAACAGTGAAATATAAACTTTTTAAAAATTAAAAATTTTAAACTGATAGAAAAATGATTGCCCAA
Organism: Aphelocoma coerulescens; assembly: GCF_041296385.1. NCBI lineage: Eukaryota > Metazoa > Chordata > Aves > Passeriformes > Corvidae > Aphelocoma > Aphelocoma coerulescens. The sequence continues at coordinate 9,895,583 of NW_027184085.1, forward strand.
CTTCATGCAAAAGCCATAAATATGTGTCCTTGAACAGTGAGGCTTGTACTGAAAGTCCAAGATTAAAAATCAGAAGAAAAAAAGACATCAAATCTTTTATCTCAGCTGCTGTAGAACATTATATTCCTCTTTGCTATTATGCATTTATGTAATGTTAGGTTATCACCTGTAGTCGAGAACTGCATCTCAGGAAAGGGTATATAAATCTTTTGTCTGTAACTGTGTTTACATAGTCTGTGTGATTTGGTAGCCTGGTAATTTGGAGGACAAAGACAGCCATGTTAGGTATCAGTGCAAGGATAGGAATGTTACAGTTTTTTCCATTGAAGATAAAATTAGGTGGCACTCTGCCTGATCATTTTTACTATGGTTACTAAGGAGTTGCACAAGCTTGTAATAACTTAATGGGTACTCTCGATGATTTGATGGTGATCCAAGCCCTGCTTAAATTCTCAGATCTCAGTCTGATTTTGTTTAGCCAAAGTAAAGGTGGCCAGAAGGGCCATTTCATTTAGTGAAATAAAATACTCAAAAATTTCAGCATAAGCTGAATGTGGTGAATTGAGGAACAAGGAGAGCACTTCAGTGTCACTCTCCAGTGTCTGTCCTTGTCTCTGTCAGATCCTTTTAGCTCATTTGCCTCCTGTGCTTTCTCATCTCCTTTTGTTCGGAGGCCTTGGCCCTCATCTGTAGTGTTCCAAAACTGAACTGGAAATGGTGGTACTTGTTACGAAACCTTCTTTGGCATCTTGCTTACTGAAAACTTGACTTCTTTCTAAAAAGCTATTCAATGTATGTTTTGTATTTTAGAAGCTTATTCCACTAAAATATCACCTTTTTAGTTTTGGGAAGTACATTGAACAGTGGAAGAATGTAGATTTTTATGGAATCTAAGATCTATTCACACTGCGTTGAGGGTATTAGCCAGGGGGAAAGGAGGTTTATTAAACCTAGGAAAAAAGAGCTGACCAGAACATTTTTCAAATGGTACTTCATCAGAACCAAATATACTATCTGGAGTTTAGTTTGGTTTTATAAACTTATTTAGATGATTTCCATTTGTGCTAAGCTAATAACAGGAGGATTAAATAGTTCACAAGCACGACTATAAGCAATGGACAGCAGCAAATGATAACGTTCTGACAGGGGTAATAGGTCTCAACCAATCTCAGAGGCTTGTAAACAGAAATGAAACAAAATGGCACACGGGCAGTAAAATTAGACTACATTAAAGACTTGGAATATTCTGCTTTTTTACAGTGTCCCTGCTGATCCAGGCTTGACAGTGTGAAGTGGGGAGGAGGAGTTCCTCCCTGAATAGTTGCATAACTGAGGCACAGAACAAGCATATGTTATATTCAGCTAACAGTGAGAACTTAGATGTGCTTTGCAAAATGTGTTAATGACAAAAATGTTGTAGCTTCCAAGGCACCAGGCTGCTGGCATTGCTTAGTCCTTAATTGGAGGTTTATATGAAACCTCATTTTTTGAGTACTGAAACTTACAAATACAAAATAATGTGATAACCAAGACACACACAGTTGGTATTTAAGTGCACATGGAGTGACTAGTCTCACTTGTCTGTATCATGTATTGGTGTACGTTGTTGTATGGTTTTAGAATTGCAACTTTCCATTTTCTGTCTGGACTTTTGGTGTTTCTAGTTCAAATTTGTACAGGTTAAATTTGTTCCCAAAGGTGATCTGGAAGGGATTTTTTTCTTAACAAATCGTGGTTATATGTATTATTTTTATAGAGCAGAAAAACAACTTGAAAAGGCTAAAAAGAAATTCTGTTTTCATTAACCTTCAAAATATCAAGACTGTCAGCCCAGGTCTTCTGCGATTATGCTGAAGGACTGAGATATATACTGTTAGCTCCTGAATCTTAAATGAAGCAGCATATGTGTTGAGTCTTTAATAAAGTCATCTTTTTTTCCAAAATGTTAGACACTAAAGTGAAGTGGGTGTTAGTAAAAACAAACAAAAGCGGAGTTTTGAGCTTCTGACTGAAAATCCCTTACTCTCTGTTACTGCATCTCTTTCTCTCTGCTCCTGCAGCGTTACCTTCCCCAGTGTATAGCTGTAGCATATCCTGGCTCTCAGTTTGAGAACATGTGCAGGGTAAGGAGCTGCTGTCTAAGGGCAGCTGCTCCTCTCCTCGCCCTGCCATGCTTGGCATTGATTGCTATTTGCCTTGGGTGTGGAAAGTCTGGGATTTTCATGCTGTTCATAAGGAACTTGGTAGTGGTGAGGTGGATGGGTAAGTAGCTGGCATTGTCAGTTTGAGGACTCTTTTATCTATGGGAGGTGGTAAAGCTTCTCCTCCAAGGACAGAGCTTGTAACAAAACAATCCAGGAGGGTTGTTTTAGCACTTGGTGGTTTTCTCCTTGTTGCAGTTTCAAACGATGACTAGTGTTGTGCCAACCATCAGGCCTTTTCCTGTCAAAGCAATAGTGGTTAGGAACATTTCTCGGCTGGTTTCGGAGGTCACTTATTCCCTCAATTCAGACTGAATACAGTAGTTTGTGCAGAGGCTGGGTCTGGGACTTTTATCTTTGTGAAGTCTGGAGGACAGATAAGCTCCATTTCCTCTGTGGTTTTTCTGATCTGCATACCAGCTTTGGAAATTTATAGTTATCTTCTGGTGTTTCTTCCCCAGTTGCTCTGGGGTTTTATATGTGCATTCATTTATTAATAATGACATGCATTTCACTAGCATGTGGCCTGATTGCTATAATGCTGTGTCACTACAGAGTTTTTCTGGATCTTTGATAGTAATACAAGCTGCAAATGTTTGAATGTTCCTTCCTTTGCCTCTTACTGTGCACCTGAGATACAGACATTGTGATGGAAAGATATGCTGGGGTTGCTATTACATGTGTTAGTGTCTTGAGATTTGCGGGAATGGGATGTGTGTAAGCTGTTGTTCAACTGCTACATTAATAGGAAATTGTCTTTAATGGGAACTCTTGGTCACAGGAAATTAAAGTTCAGTGCAGAGTTCTGTCAGCATCTTGATCTTTTTCCTCAGTCCCTTTTCCTATGTCTCTCTCTACTGTTTCTGCTCTTCCTGCTTCTAGTTTCCATATCATTTCTCCTGGTTGTCTCCCCTTTTCATTTCTTTGCCATGTCTTTACTTTTGTTTTCTTTGCCAGCTTGGTTGTGAGTTCCTCTTTTTCCTCTCCTTCCCCCCTGAAGTAGCACTCAGATGTCTGTCAAAGCTGGTGTTTAGGCTTTTTGTTGTGGAAAACAAGCCTGAGATGATAGCCTTGTGGTGAGGGTCATACCAACACTGTTGGGTGGATCCTGGCAGGTTTCTGATGCATTTGGGTACATCTTCATCTTACCAGCACCCCGGCATTGTCACTCTTGCTGTGGGCCAGAGATGTGGCATTTGTCTTGTCTCAGACTGTAAATTGCTGGTGCTCGACTCCATGGACTTCAGGTTTTTTCTGTTGTTAAATTCAGCAAACAAGAACTTCTGTACACAGGAGGGGAATAAACCTTTTATACTCCATGGTAACTGCATGTGTTTAGCATTATACCAGTAGTTCTTTCTAAATCAGCACCATAAAAATTGTCATTCGGTTTGTTCCACTTAGTCAGGGCTGCTTCCTTTAATGACCAAAGCAAACATACGTGTGTTACTTTTTTTATTTTCCTCTCTAACTACTATCATAGGAACTGGAAGGTAATGAAAGCGCCACATGTGTGTTTGTCAGAGCCTATCCAGGGACCTTGAAGTACTGATGTGTTCTGAGGGACTGTGTTGCTTTGTAGACCTTTTGTTTCCAAAAAGAAAGGAGCAACCTGGTTGTAGCTCTGATGCATCTGTGTGCCTGGCTGGTAGCTAGAGATGGTGGCCAGGACAGAAAACTCTTGCTTGTTCTCTGTCTACATATGATGAATTTGTTTATTGTCTGTTGCACTTGACGCATCAACTCTCCTGTAAATGTAACTTTTCAAAGCATTTTTTACATGCTGTCTTCTAGAAATGCTGGCTCTGAAGCATTTCTTGGAGTTGAAAGTTGTGTGCATGGTTCTGAAGAGCTTTGAGGGCTGTATGTACTGGTTTGTTGCCTCCATGGTACTGAGTATGACCTTGGGATGACAGCATAGGTATTGATAAGTAAAAATTTTAACATCTTACCAATTTGCTGTGCAGCTTTAGCATGAATTTGTTTTCACCTTCAATTTTAACATGGAAAGGTTCGCTTACTTTTGCAGAATTAACTCGTGGCTGTTTGCCTTAGTATGTTGTGAGAGCTCCAAAGCTTTTTACCAGTGTGCATATTTGCCTAACAAAGTACTCTTTACATTGTTTACATGGACACAGTTTTTCATACTCTTGTTACTGAAGTGATGGTCTCACCACAGGGTAAACTTTGTTCTGGAAAGGGGGCAGAAATGGAAATGTGAAGTGACTTCTGCCACTTGATTTGCAGAGTCTAGCCTGTAGGAATCAGATACTGCTCTGACCTGGACTCTGGTTTCTGAGACATTTGAGTGTACTAGGAAATAACAGTGTTTAACTGATCTTGCTAGGTTGATTGATAAGTATTTTATCTACTTTTGATAATAAATGCATGATTGTCTGTCAATTCCAAGAGTTTATAATGATCTTAGTCTTCTGAATGTCTTATAAACAAACTGGACATGAGGAATAAGCCCCAACATAATGTTATATTCATAAAGAACAAATCCTTACATTTTCAAGCTCACAATCTGTAAGGCGTTTTAAATACATGAAAAGTATGCTTGTGGTTTGTTTTTTCTAAGCTTTCTTTTTCCATTCCTATTCTTCTCTGCTGTTTGTGTTACATGCAGGCAACTGGAGTTATTTCGGATGGGGAGAGCAGCTGAGTACGTAACAGTTTGATTTCTTGCAAGCTTTCTGATCGTATAATGATGCAGCATGCTCCAGTACAAGGAAAAGTGGAAATATTCATGCATATAGAAAATCTCTTCTGTTGTTTTTTCTTTTACTTTCACTTAGTCTTCATATTTGTGTGGATGGATGGCTTTTAATTTTTTCACTTTTTGGCTTTGTTTTGGTCATGTTTTAAATGAGTTGCTTGTGTCTTCTACTGGAATTTGAGGACATGATGGCAGAATTGGACTATATTCTTTTCCTGTAAAGGTGGTTCTAGTTTTTTGCTTGTGTATGCCTTTTGTGTTGCTCTTCATACCTGTGCAAGCCCAAATCAATGTTTGGAGTAATGGAAAAACACAAGGAAATCTGTAGTCATTGTCTTACTAAGATACAAAGGTATGGTGGAAATATATTCCAAATACTACAAATAGGAGTAAATCTGAAAGAAGAAATTACTGTTGCATGCCAGTGGGGTTGTAAGTGTTGTGTTATGTGCAACCTCAGTGAGACAGTATCATGGCAAAAGTGGCAGGGCTTTGCTTTCACTAGTGCTGACCAGCCTTGGACAGGTGAAATTCAGATACTGCACCTGTCTGTGATCAGTAGAGCTGATGCCACACCTGGGGACTGGTGTAACAACTCCTGATTAGGCTGCAAAATTTCTGTTCTTTTTTCCAGAAAATGTGCATGAAACATCTTCACTTTCTGAAAGTGCTGCAGGTGCCAATAGGCATGGCTTCTGCTCAAGATACAGTGTGTGGCTTCTACAGTCTATAGAACATGCGACAGCTGATCCATTAGTCTTAAAGGTGTTCCCTGTGTAAAAGACAAGAACAAGAGTGTTGCTTAGGGAAGCATGCAGAGAAAGATCACTGTGACTGCATCCATCAGGGAGGAGATTCTGCCTCGTGTTTTTCCATTTTTGACATAATGGAATTTGGAAAGGACGCTCTTACTGCTTCTGAGTCTAATGTCCAGTTAATGTTACAGTGCATTTCAATGTGGACCTGTTCTGCATTTTAGAAGTCTTCCACTAGTGACTTCCCATTTCTTCTCCCACAACATTTTTTGTCCTCCTTGTTCTCCTGTCTTTGATCAAACGTAAGTTCTTTATGCATCAGCAGTGTTGATCAACTTGCTTGTGCTGTCAGTGCTGGATGTCTCAATTGTTTATTCTTAGAGGTGTGGTAGGATAACTGAGAGGTAACTAATTAACTTTTTTACACGACTAAATGAAAGACTAGTGTCCTAAATAGCTTTATCTTCCAGGGAAATGGGGTGTTTAAGCTTTAGTTAGTGAGAGGTCTAGGAGACTGTGCACGTGTATTTCTCCTGTTTATCTGGAGAGTCAGTGTGTGGTGTTTTTGCTTTAAAATGTACTTGTATTCATGAGGCTCCCTCCCTCTCCTTCATCCTTGCTGTGCTGTCCTCTTTGAAATCATTTTAGCATCCTTACAGTCAGGCTTGGGCCAGTGTCAATGGTGTTTCTAAGTGAACTCCATTAGCTTGACAATATAATGAAAAACACACTTCTAGTTGCAGCTCTTAAACAGCAGCTGAGAAGGAAGCAGCAGAAACAGCATGTTGGTAGCTGGAAGACTTTTTCCTGGTGAGAGTTTCTTGCAAGAGGAGTGCTGTAGCCCAGACCCTTGTTAGTTAAGCAGAGGGCACTTTAGGAAAGGGACATCTTGTACCGCTGACCTAGTTTCATTTTAGGGAAGGGAAAGACTTGAAGAAGTAGGGTAGATGTTCAAAGTAGTCTTTGCACTTCAGCCTGTCAGTTCTGTTCTTGGCTGTCGAGTGTTTCAGCAGAAGAGTATTTTCAAGTGAGAAGAACAGGATTTTGAAACCTCTTAAACTGAAGACTTAATATTGCAAACATGCTGTCTTAAAAATACACTAATTTCTAATGTATTTTTAAGTGATGAGGGCAATACAATGAATTAATGACCTGCAAAGTTGCATTTAAGTAATTTCTCAAAACTTAACGTGGTTTTAGCATAAAAAGATATGGAAGAGCCTCAAAAAACACCCCTGTGCCCTTTGGAGATTTTTTTTCCTTCTTCCTTACTTCAGTGGTCCTCTTTAAGCTAGTATGCGTTTTGATTATAAGATTTTAAGAAGTCTATTTAATTGTTAGAAGTGACCAGTGTTTCAGTAGATGATGGCACAGTAGGGTCTGAGACTTAAGGAAAGAAGCTGTTGGCAGCTATGATGAAAAGAAGTTTAAATGGATGATGGGTGGGAAAGGTGAATTGCGAGGCCCTTGATGTGGAGCTGGCAGAGACCTTTGCTGACCTGAAAGTTATTCCTTCAGTTAGTAGACTTGATTTTCTTCTACCATTATTAAAATAGACAAAAGCTGTGAAAAGCTCAGTGCTTGTTTGGAGAACTAATGAGGATTTTGCTTTTGTCCAAGATTTTTCTCAAGTTTGTAGAGGATAACTAAGCTTGGGGGACTGGACCTCAGCTCCCAGGGGCTGATGACACATTGTGCTAGAAAAGCAAGAGGCGATTTCAACTGAATACAATGTTTTGAGAGGAGCTCCTGCTGTGCCTTGGCACCTTAAACAAGCAAAACGACTTCTTCAAGTGCATTCATCCAGCCACCTGTAATAATTTTGTTGCTAGCTGTCCTCCGTGTCCTGAAGTTTGGTATAAAGAAAGTTGCCAGTGGCTAAAGGGGACTAGTTGGGCTGGCATAGCAGGACTGTCAAAGTGGTTTTGAGGTCAAGATACTAAAAACTGTATGTGTTCTACCCTGCAGCAGTTGTGTTACAACTTCTGGGGCCAGGAGTTAGGGGGAGGAATAACAGAGAAGGTATCTCCTTCCTTGATTTTCCCCACTTTGTGAAATCCTACTGTGTGATGTGACTGCCCCTGTGGGTTTTCTTCTTATGCTGCCTATATGCATGAATATTCAATAATGAAACATGAACAGCATGCTTCTACCCTGCCCTTCAGTCTTACCCATAGCTCTCTACACAGTGGGTCCAGTGACAAAGAAACAGTTTTCATCCCATGAGATCTCTTTGGTATATGTGAAATTTCTCAAACTGGGGTAAAAAAATTGCTGTTTTCTTATGTTTGTTGTTATGTGTCTTGTTATTAATTTAACTGGTCTTCGGCGACTGAGGCTAAGCTCCAACTTTGCTTATGGAAGACTTGTTGTATCCCCTGTTTGAAGAAAACAGTACTTGAATTTATCACACCATGTGTGTTGAGAGGGATATTTTGCTGAAACACGGGCTGTAATGCCTCCATTTGAAGGGGTGCTGCATCTCCAAAGCCACTTCTGCACGTTCTTGTCAGTCTCTTAATTAAAATTTAAGCGTCAAGTATGTTAATGAATGGGATCATCACTATATGTTGGCATTTCGCAAAATACTTTCTTGCAAAGGAAATGCGTGCTACATGCCACATGTGGGCCAGGTTTTGATGCTTTTGATCAGGCTGAGTAATGTCTTCATTTGAGAACACTTCTGTTAAATAAAGTGAGATTGCTCATAGGGTAGTTGCAGTTCAGCCTGAATAAGAGTTTTTTGAGTTGGCTCTTACTTATGAGTCAGTTGAGGATTTCTGTGGTATTAATGTCTATGGATGCTGTTAGGTTTGTGGAGCATACATCAGAGAAAAAATGTGTTCCTACCTCATGGAGCATTGCATCCTTTAGACATGCCTTAGGGAGGCATTTTGTGTCGTGACCTCAAAGAGACTTCCTCATGCTAAAAACCAGTAAGAACTCTGAGAAATTTTGGTGTCAGCTTTTATAAACATAGATGCTCTATATGTTTGATTGACATTTAAGCTAATCAGGTGGTTTTGGATGTTGCTTAGAGATACTGTAGTTTTTGTGGGAAATCTTCTTTTGATGGTGCAGAGGTGAGACATGATGACTGGTGAGCAAATCCAGATAGTGCTTCTGCAGCAATCTGGTTCATTTGGAATTCTCTGAGCCTGCAGGGTTGCTGACTCATAGAAGCAGTGTCCTGCTTCCTAATAACCATAACTGTGTAAGTATTTGCACTCCCAGTATTAGTGAGTCACTGGATTCAGAATTTTTCATCCAGGTAATTGTACTAGTGATTTGTATTTTTTGTTACGCGTTCAAAGTTAGCTGAATTGTTTATCCCTAAAGCTGTTGGTCCTGGTGACTTACCAGATCCCAAGCCTGTATCTCAATTAGGCTGCCTTCAGCCTCTGCAAGTGCTGTGATGATTATTCAGCCACAGCTGGAGAACTTTCCATCATACCAGAGCTACTTAGGCTTTACCTTAAATGACATTTGCCTCTGATGGGACGAAGAAATTAGTTGAGCAGCAAAGTGAGCAGTGCTCTTTGGAGCAGTGTGTTTTCTGACCCAATAGAAGTAATTACTGTTCATTAGATAGTAATGGCTCAAGTGTTGAGCAATCCCAGTGACATTGCTCAGCTGAGTAATAGCTTGTTATTCTTGTGAGGACAGTGTGAGCCTCGTGATTGACAAATAGATCGGCCCTTGCTCTACAGGCTGGAAGTTTGGTGTTCCTCAGTAGGGTTTGGCACCTTGGCATATGAAATCATTTTTGTGCAGTAAATTTTGAATATTTCTCCCAAGCACTGAACTGTGATAAAATTGATGGACACTGTGCTTTTAATAAAGCTGAATACAGCAGCATATGATTACTATTCATTTCTGTTCCGTTGACTAGAGACTGACAAGAACCCTGCAGCATTTAAACTACTAAAAGGCAGGAGGCTTAACTCCATTTTCTATGTGGACAATCAAAGTGAACTGGTTCCACTTAAGAGTGTAGAGCAGGGCTTTTTCAAGTGGCCTGTTATTTTGCAGATGTTTTCTGCTGTTGTTCTTTTCTTCTCTTCCATCCACTTTTGAGCATTAATCTTACTGTGTTGTGAAGGAACTGAAAAGATCACCAAGAACAAATTCTACTTCAGATTAAAAAAAAGGAAATTGAATTAGAAGTATGAGAAGCACCCATGAAAGAAAAGGGGTTCCCTGATGCTGCATTCCATCTGCTTGGAATTTCAGCAGTTTAAATACAGGTTTAAGGATCTGGCATGTAAAGAGCACTTTCACTTTATTTCTGAGCCTCATGATGAATGACAGTGTAGGACACACACCACTGGATAACTTAGCAGAGAGGGCTTTAATTTGATTGTCCTTTTTAGATAGACTTGGTGGCAGAGAGAATGAATAATGGCTGATTCTTATTTTCTTTTGTTTCAAGCATGTTAATGGTGCACTCCACTGCCTTATGGTGTGTGTATTTCACTTTAAGCTTTCAAAGATAACCTTGCATCCTGCACAGCCATACACAGCCATATATTTTTGATACCTTTCCTCACTATAACCTGGCATTCTCCTTTCCTGAAGGATTAACAAGCAGAAGTGTTTCTGCAGGGAGAGGGACTTAGTGGAAAGGAGCTTTTTCCTTTGTGAAGGTTATTATTAGTGTTAAGTACTATACTTAAGCTAATTTACCTGTATATGTTAAATGTAGCGATTTTCCCCTGTAAGAAGTAGTGTAATTGTTTATAAGCAGAACTGCTCTCCCAGTTCTTCTGATTTTCCTACTGAGTACCTTCCGTTGATTTCTTTTAACTTAAACTAATACCTTTACAAAAAATAATAAGAAAAAAAAAGATGCATGAAAAAAAATATCCAGAACCCCATTAGTTAGGGTTAGGAATGCTGAGAAGAAAGGACAGCATTACAGCTTAAAGGTTTGAAGAGTTTTCAGAAAGAGCTCCTTTCTTCAAAGAAGTGGTTTTGGGTTTGTGTTTTTTTTTTTTTTTTCTTTTCCAGTATCTAAAGGTTCATTTTGGGAGCAGCAAAGTACCTGAAATTTTGGGTGCTGAGCATTTTTGTGGTTGTTTTTCTTTTATCTTTTTTTTTTGTGTGTGGGGTTTCTTTCTTTGTTTTAAATAAAGATGTCTTAATCTGCTTATTAGTAATGACTAAAGAGAAATAAACTCCTGTAATAGGAAGAGGGGAAAGAAGGATGTGGATCCGATCACTGCAGTTCCTTAGTGCACACTTGAGAGAACTGGAGGTTATATCCAGCTCCCAGATGGAGATACAGCCACAGCAGAAATAGTGGCTTTTTTGTCATTCTTCCAAAACTAAACAGTCTCCACTGTCCCAGCAAGGCAACTTGAGAGAGCTGTGCCCTTAAACTGCTTTTGTCTCTTAGCCTTTGAAGACGCTGACAGTGCCGTGGATGACCGGGACAGCGACTACCGCAGTGAGACGAGCAACAGCATCCCCCCTCCGTACCACACCACTGTGCAGCCCAACGCCTCCGTGCACCAGTTCACGGGCCCAGCTCGCCTGCAGAAGCAGGGGGTCTTGCGGGATTCCTGTGCTGACTCCCTCCAGAACTATGATCTGGATTATCGGGAGCCCGTGGCCATCAGGTGGGTGCTGCTTTATGGGTAGCTCTCCGTTCCCCATTGTTTTTCCACTGCAGACATGAAGGTGCTGTGCTTGCGGGAGGGGGCAGGTCAGGGACTCTGAAAGTCTTCTGATAGGAAGGTGTTATGTGTGTTGTTAACACTGGGATTCTGCCATGAACCAGGAAAAACACATGAGGGTATGTGTTACACCAGATCTGGTGGTTTAGGGAGTTACCTCTAAAAGACATGCTCAACGTTGAGGCCATTTACTCTTGGTTGTACTTTCCCCTTACCTTCTGAAGGCCAGAGTAGTTGGTAGTTGCTCTTTCTGGTACCATGGCGTAGGTGTGCCTCCCAAGCCAGTGAAGCACCTTCTAGCAGAGTTATCCTATTGGGAGCTTCTTTCTTGGGGCAGATTTATTTTATCTTCTGGATTAGCTCCAGTTCTTTTAGATCTGCCAAAACAATGTATTTGAGAGGAAAGTTTGTAACAGGTTAGTTGTTGGTTTTTTGTTTTTTTTGTTCCTGTTATCATATAACAGTGTTGAATGGTGTGCTTTCTCTTTAGATTTACTTTCAGCTGTGTAAAAGATAGTTGATTAGCTCTGAATTATTTTTTGACCATAAATCAGTAGTTTCACAAGTGTTTTTAACTTGTTTAAGTGTTGAGCATTGCAGCACTAACTTACCAGAATCAATGCAAGTGAATTAGAGCTGGTTGTGCAAGGTGAAAGCAGAAGATTTTGGACAGTGCAGAAGATTTTGGACAGTGCTGGTCAGCTTGATTAGAGTGGTTGTGTAGAACAAGCTAAGCTGCTGCTTCTCCCTTTGGTGAGGAAGGAGGAGGAGGTAGCTACTTACGCACTATCACAGTTAGAGGTGCAGAGTTTTGTTTGTATTGTAACTGATTTGTTCTACCTTATCTCCCTTGGTGAGAATGTTCTTGTTTCCTGAAGCCTGAACCTGAATTCAGTTACTCTCATGGGTGACTTAGGCTAAGTTTTTCTCTGCTTGATGTATGATCATTAATGGTAAAGGGTGAAGTTTCATGGTAACATCTAATGTTGTTACTGTTACTGAGGTTTCAAGAATAGAAGCGAATGTGCCAACAAAATGCATTTACTGCAGTGTGATGTGTCATTCCTAGTGCTCTATTCCTAGTTCATTAAATGTCTTATATAAGCAAGTTATTCCCTTTCTCGTGTGAGTCTTTGCTGCTGGTTTGCCATGGTAAAGTTGCTGAAAATCTAACTGAGAAGATGAGCTGAGGCTTTTTCTTTATGGAAGAGCCGAGCTGAACAGTGATGTTGGGATCCAGGGAAGCCAGTGGTGGCTGCATATTTTTGTAGTTGTGTGGTTTCTTGGAGTGGTGTTGACAATACAGGTAGTTTGTCATGGCTCACTTTGCTTGGAGTTAGTGTGTATGTAAATTTCTATCTGTATCTAAAAGACAAATGTGTTTGTAAGACCTTCCAAAGAAGCACTGCTGGTTTGAATTGTTAGAGAATACCAAGCTGGAATAGATTTCTTTTTTTTTTTCTCCTGATTTCTTGAACGTATTGATGTAAAAGTATTTGGACTCATAAAATGTACTTAAAAACTGTGAGCTTTGTAGTTTGCTATGGTCTAAAATTATATTCAGTCCAGAAACGCAAATCCTTGATGGTGATCTGAGCATTCCTGTTCCCATGTGCATTTTCCACATGCTCAACAAGATTTTTTGCTGCATATTTAGTCTTAAAACATAAAATATGCAAATAAGCTTTCCAAAGAAGCTATGTGGGATTCTCTTACTTACCGGAAAGGTGTTTCTAACAAGCTGGCTGAAAAGAAGCACGTGGGTAGATCTTAAATATTTTCAAAACAAAGTTGTAGTGAGTATTGCAGAAACAAATTGTATTTGACTTTTGTTCCTAGCAGCTCTCAGTGCTGTGGACGAGGCAGTCACCTGATGAAATCAGTGTTCCTGGCAGATTGCAGCTGATGGTCACTGTGGAAATGAGGGCTTGTAGGAGGCTCTCCTGGGCACACCCAGAAGAACCAGACAAGAACCTGCTAAAAACTGTCTTGAACTGGGCAAAAAGTTGTCAGTGCCAAAATGCCTCAGTTGAAACTGTCTGTTCTAACACCTGTGTTTCTTTCTTCCAATATTTGAGTTTGGATTAAAAAGTTCTGCTTCTCTTTATTAGCTGTTACACGTGATCATATTCCTTTGATAGAAGTAATTCCTAGTGATGGCAAGCAATACTCTTATTTGTCCTTGGAGTGTGTTTTGCTGCCAACAGCCAGTTTGGGTTCAGAATAGCAGACATCTTCCCTTCAGTTTTGGTTGTTTTTTTGTTGTTCGTTTGTTTGGTTTTTGGTATTTTTTTTGTTGTTGTTGTTTTGGTTTGGGTTTTTTGTTTGTTTTTTTTTTTTTTTGTTTAAGCACTAACTTTTCAAAGCACATTTTCTTTAACTGTCTGTCCTCCATGCCTCCCTAGTCTTGCTCTATTTACTTTCAAGGCAATATGATAGCATAGATTCCACCGTGAGTGGCCACACTGACCTGGAGTCCAAATATGAGTCCCTAGATCTGTCAGATCAGTGGCTTACCCTCTCTGCACCTCTCTGCCTATCTCCCCACTGTTGCTGCTATGCAGCATTCCTGTGGTACATTTCAGCTGATATTTGCTGTTTGCCTCAGCTGTTTTTTAGGCCTGTAGTAGTTAAATGCTGGGCTGATGTCTTTTTCTCCTTTCATGTGTTGGTTTTCTCATTATTTCTAGTAAATGGGATGCTTTGTAAAAGAGCAGAGGAAACACATACAGGGAAAGAAGCTCAGTTAGAAAGAAAAGTAATTTTCTTTATGCCTAAATTAGCCATTTTTTTTGGTTCAGCATTTACAGATAATGGCCCTTCAGACATTCATGTAGCTCCCATTGCCTTCAGCTGAGTTTTGGAAGGGCTTGATGCAGTAACTACGGTGGCCCTGGGAATCTTAAATATTGTTAGCTTTTAAAAGAAAATTATTTCAATTACTGGCTTAAAATTGTAAGCAAGAAGTGTCGTGTTTTAAACTGTGTATAACAGGACTCATTTAAAGTAATGAGCATCTTTCCAATTAGTGTAAGTTAGCTAGTACTGTTGGAAATGCAGCACTAAAGCAGCAGTGGAAAGTCCAATGACCCATCTCTTTCAGGGCTATCCCGGCTGTATCCTATGTTGGCATGCTCCATGCAGCTCTCATGGTGAAGACTCTTGATTAGCAGTATCCATAAAAATGCCCTTGTGCCCTCTGTGCTTTGCCTTCTCTGGCACTCCTCTTTCAGGGTCAGGGACACACATGCCCTCATGCTCCTTAGTTCTCAGCAATGGGTGATGTGAAGCAAAGCTGCAGTGCATCTTTCAGATGATCATTTTGATGTTTTTACATCCACTTTCTACCTGTTTGTTTGTATGTAGGCTGTAGTCAGAAGCTGTCCTTGTGAGATTTAGATCAAGGGGCAGTTTCCTTGCTACTACTCTTGGGGCTGTTAAACAATCAAGATAATACTACTGACCAAGGGATAACAATTAAATCCAAAATCCCAAGGGTCATTTACTTGGGTTTGTAGGAAGCATCAAATTGTTTCACAGCTTAATCCATTCTCCCACAATGGACAAGTATAAACTGTTCAGATCATTATAAATTAGAAGTACAGATCCTGAAAAGCATCTGAGGCTTATGATGGGCTAATATCCAGCACCAGTGTTTTGTTTTGCTTTCTGGTCCAGTAACAGCTCTGAGAATCTTAGTTTTGTGTTGGTAGGGGCACCTTGAGGCCATTAGTTACAGCAAGAGCTCTCCCAGCAAAGAAGAATGGTGAAATAGCTGAAACTCCTCTTGTTGCTGACGCCCACCGTTTGCATTTTGTCCCCTGTTCTCACTTGCCTGGAGTCCAGTGACTCCTAAGCCTCCAGATGAAATCTCTGCTCTCTTGCCACCCCTGGGAGACACAGGGTCCCTGTGTTCTTTATGAATACTTCTAGAGCAAAGTCTGTAGTCCAGACTGACCGAAATGCAGGAACAGGGTAGTGGAACGATGCGTGTGGGCGCTGCATCTCAAAGTAGTCCTGTTTCTGCAATAAGTGACTTCTTTTCAGCATGCCTAAAAAAGCAGCAGCAGAGTACTGATACAGCCAAGGCTGTGTGCCCTCACTTGATCACAAAAAGCTGTTCTCCCTCAAAAAGGCATTTCTAAATTTTGTGCAGACATAACCGATGGAATCTCATAACCCAAGCTGCTTTTATTGACTATTTGATTGAAATGTAATGATGTCGGATTGGCAGGTTTTCAATTTTGTTATTTCTGAATGTTTCTGATTTTAATTTTCATTTATTTAATGCATGTTTTTCCATTACTATTTTTTCTGTCCTTTCTATAGCTTTTTTAAAAATTGTTATTTTTCCCTTCCTATTTTTTTTGCTGCCTTTCTTCCTTTCCCTCCCACTCCCTTTATTTCTCATCTTAGACAAGGATCTCTAACTAGAAACGAAAGAGTCAGGATCATTGCATTTGACACTGAAGATGGAGAAGAAGAACAGGATAGTAACTATGAAGAGCTAGGAAAACTGTTAATAGAGGAGTTCTTAGAAAAAACTCATAAAACTAGAAATTGGCATGAGAAAAACATGAAAAAGATGCAAACTCTCTCAAAAAGAGAAAATTTCAATCACTGTGAGAGATCACGGTGCTGTCAAGATGTGTATCTGGAGTCAAGGTCTGTAGATGTCCCTAGATATCCTCAGGAGTATGATACAATTGACAGAAGAAGGAAAAAGAAGCTGCGATACAATTTTGAAGAGAGGGAACGAATAAGCCTACAAAGTAATGGAGGTCTGCAGTTTCCTGGGGAGAAAACAGTTTATTTCAATGGTGTGGCAGCTGGTTCTGAACCCATTGATGATTTCCCAGTGTATGATAGAATTGGAAAATATACCAGTAACTCTGAAAGTAAGGAACGGTTGCCTGCTTATCCAGACCCAGTCCTGCGTCCATACAAAAATGGGTTAATGGTTAAAAGTGGCAAGTTGCCCAACAAGCAGGGGATGAACCATGAGGACTCACTTCACCTAAGTAACACTGAGAACATGAAACACATGGGGATGGTAGAGGACACTTTTGTGCCTGTCGATGTCCTTGAGGAATTTGACAGCAGTGCTTCTGATGAGTTCCAGTACTCTCCTGTTTCAGATGATGAAATGGAGGAACTGGATACACTTTCAAAAAGATGGTGTGATTCTGACATCAGCCATTTGAGAAACATAACTGCTAATTTCCCTGCAAATGTGGGTTCCCAGTTAAAGGCTAGCTCTGATAAAAAACATAAAACTAAAGAGAGCAAGCGTGGTCATTCTGTGCAAGACTTAACACTGTCTCCTGTTGAAGAACCCAATGAGGAGTACATAGACACAATGGATGAACTTCAGTGTCTGGTAGAATCAGTCTCTGAATACTTGGCTGAAAAGGAGGAAGAAATCAGCAAATTTGGTACATTGCCAGAAACAAAAAAAAATGTTGAGAGTGTGCCACTGAAGCAGGATAATGCTGATAATTCATCAGAAGCTAAAAAGTCTGAGCAGACCAAACATCCTGCTGCAGAGGAGAGTACCAAAGGCAAATCTGAATCTCTTCCAGACTTGTCAGGTGTGAAAAATACAGTGAATTCCCTGTTCAGCTCTTTCACAGAGAAGGTGGGGTCAAGCACAAAGCAGCTCACAGCCTCTGTTGAAAAACTTGTTTCTTCCACTCCAGAAAATACAGAAAACAAAAACTCATCAGAAGGTGGAATCTTGAATGTATTTACTAGTAAGTCTAAAACTGAGAGTTCTTCTTCTGGAGGGGTAGCAGATAATAAATCTGATGCCAAGTTCTCCATTCAGTCTTTGCTACCATCCCAGGTGAGCAGTGATAAAAGAGCCCAGAACACAAACTCCAACAAGCCAGAAGCCGCTGAGACAGACAGTAAGGCTTCTGCACCACATCCTCCCCAGCAAACACAAGGAAATTCTGCCGACAGCCAGCAGAACCAGCATTCAGTTGTGAATTCAGTTCTAGGCATGTTTAATCCTTTAAAGATCTTCTCTGAGAAGGAAGTGCCAAAACAAGAAGTCTCAAAAGAGGAGCACACCAAGGGCAGCCATGCTGTCAAAGTTGAGGAGGCAAAAAGGAGCGAAACACCATCTGGACAGATGTCAGCCAGGACCAGCAGCACTGTTCCAGAGGCACAGAAGAGTGAGACTAAAAGTGAGACTAGAAGTGAGGCAGAGGTAAATGCAAGTAGCAGTTCTGTGTCTTCGATCTTTGGCAGGCTGACAAACTCAGTCAGTTCCTTCAGTCTGAAAGCCAATCTTGACGGTCTCTTGGCTCCCAAGCAGCAGGATGTGCCACAGAAGCAGCCAGATTCGCATCCTGTTACAAGTCAGCCAGGTGCCGCTTTGGTAGAGGGTACGCCCACTGCCAGGGAGCAGTCTCCTGCAAATCGCTCAGAGGATCAGCATCCTGCAGGCCGTGGACTGGCAAACAAGCAAAACAGAGGTAATGTGGAACCTAAGGTACAGCCTCAAGATCAGGGTACAGCATCTGAAAGCTTTTTCAACCCACTCAAAAAGTCTTTCAGTCAGTTGTTGCTTCCTTCTGCTGAACAAGGGCAGAAAGAAAGTACCTCTGAACATTTTAAAGGCCATAGGTCTGTGGAGGATGTAAGACAAAATAGTTCATCAAAGGAAGACCACACATTTCCTTTCACTGGAAAACTTCCTTTTATCAGTGGGCTGGGTTCTTCAGCAAAGCAGGAACAGAGGAATGAGAAGGGAGGCTTTATTTCATCGTTATTTAAATTTTCTTCTGCAGAAAATCTAGCACCTACACAGGACCAAAAAAGTCGTCAGGGTTCTAGTGGCAGTTCTTTGCATGAAGGCAGAAACAGTAATTCAGGAAGTTCTGTTTCACTAAAATTGAGCTCAGTTCCAAATTTATCAGACAATAAGGAGGAACTTTTACGAAGGAGAAACATGAATAAAGAAGACCTACCTACTGTCCAGGTAAACAGAGAAAAACACCAGGAGAGTGCCTCTGTTACCCTTAAGGCCAAAGAAGAGCAGCAGAAAGCTAAGAGTACTCAAGAAGAACCTAGAAATGTAAAAGGAGGACTGATGAAAGAAGGAGTAAATGCAGCAGACTTAAGCAAAGGCTCAGTTGAATCCACCTCTTCAGCCAAAGGGCCAGAAGTTCCAATTGGAGATGATACGCAGAAGAAGCACACACCAGGTTTTCTTTCTGGGTTTCTTCACATTTCTTCCAATGAAAACACAGCCAATAATCAAGACTCAACTGCTAAAAGTGAGGGTGATAGCCAGAAAAGCACTGCTCCTGGATTATTTTCTGGCTTATTTAGGTTTGCCTCAAGTGAAAACTTGTCTGAATGTAAGCAAGAGAAGGCAAAACCAAATTCTCTGGGCTTCATGAAGCTTTTTGATAGAGGTGAGGATTCTAGCTCGGAGACAAAACTCAGTAATTCTGGAATGGCTTCTGACAGTCAAAGCAGTGCTGGAGAAAAGCAGGAATCTTCCAGCTTCTTAAAAAATTTGCTGCCCAAACCAAAGGAGAAACAGGATAATGTGAAAACAGGGGAATCTTCCACTACTGACCACTCATCCAGTGCAAGAGTAAATGAGACAACTGAGCCCCATGTTCCCCGTGGTGGGCATCCTGTGCTCCCTGAGGCCCTAAATCTGCAAGCCAAGGTACAGGACTTATCTGGAAAGCCTGTAAATAGTAGGCATATTCCTCAACAGGATACAGAATCTAGAGTTCTTCCTACTACTTTAAACAAAGGATCAAATGAATCTCTCAATTTGACTAATAAAAGCTATAACCCTACAGAGCAGGACTCAGCTTATCAGGAAACAAGGAGCCATTCTAGCTTTGAATGGGAATATGAAGTGGGGGGACTGGCTGACACTCATGGAATAGCAGTACCAGTTTACTACGTGTTAAACCAGAACTCTGTTCTGCCCCCTCAGTTCTTGGACTGGCCTGAAAATGATGTGGTAGTGAATCTCTGTAAAAAGGATGGGAATGCAAATGTGATGGACTGGCAGACTAATGCCAATTTTGATGGACAGAGTTTAGATTTAAGTGCGGTATCATATGAGTCATTTGACCAGTTAATGTTTCAAGATGTTTATTTGGAAGAAAACGATGCATGGACTGCTGATTCTCTCAGTGAAAGTTACAGTAACTTTCCACCCTTTGAAAGAGACGGCAGTTACTCATTCGAAGAGTTGCCCATGGATTTGAGCTACTCCTCTGGCTGTGATGGAACGATGTGGACTCTAATTGACCAAGAGACTTTAAGTATGGATGAAGGGTTAATGTACTCATCCTATAGCCGGGAGTATCAGGAGTGGATAATGATGCTTGAGCAGGGTGTGTGGTGGCCATCAGAAGATGGTGATTGTGGATACTACATGTACAGTGACAGCCAGTATGTGTATTCCCTGCTCACTGATCCCACTGGACAGTATGTCTACGTGTGTGCTCCTGAAACTGACTCCTACCTGAACTGCTGGGATTATAATTTCCAGATGGATTCCATTCCAAGAGCTGTACTAGAAGACAACACAATTGCTGTTTGTGGTTTCAAAGTCCCTCTTGGCAGTGAAGATGAGCTATTTTGGTTTGCTGAAGAAGAGTGTCTAGATGATTATACAACAAATAAACCCTTGGATTTGTCAGTAGCTTTGCAGAGGAGCGACCAGCTAATGAACATGAATTTGGAAACTTTTTCACAAATGTTTGAGGAGTCTATTTACTATCAGAGAGAGCAGCCGTTAGACTTCTCAGGTTATAAACTTCAAAAACTCAAAGTAGATTTCAGACCTGAGAAGGAAACCCGGAATCATTCAGAGGAGCCTCCGTTAACCCTTGATCTCAGAACACATTCCAGGGTGTCTGTCAGTAAATCACTGAGTAAGGAAGTCCACACCAAGGAAGTTGATAAGGCTGTCCCTGTGACGACTTCTGGGAGTGGGTCATCAGGATTCTTTGGATTTCAGCTGTTCCAGTCTACTACTAAAGCTGAAGAAACTTCAGCATCGACTGAAAGAGTAACAGAAGCAAAAAAGACTGAGGAAGATAAGAAAACACCAGTGAATAAAGTTAGCTCCTTATTTTCTGCTTTGGGTGGACTAATTGGAAAGTCTACAAGCCCTGGCTCTGAGACATCTGAAGATTCTACCTCGAAGAGAGCAGACACGCAGTCAATATCATCTGAAAGTAAGACTGATGTTTTATCACTTACACCAAATAAAAAATTTGATGAAGAACAAGTAGGGCAAAAATTTCCTGTTACATCAGAACCAAGAAGAAATACTGCGTCAGAACTTAATTTGGAGGCTGCTAGAAATGAAAAGCCAGAATTACACCAGACTGAAAACATCTGTGTTAAAAAGCCAGGATTAACAAGATCTCCTTCCACACTGAGCCAAACTGCTGCAGATGGCAGGTCCATACGAGAAGAGAGACCTGTTAAAGCAGCACCAGCTTCCAGCCGTCTTGAAAGGCATGCAACCATTAATGAACCAAGTCAGCCACACCCAAATCAGAGCCAACCAGCCACTGAGCCTGAGGAGACATTATTTAAAAGTGCTCTGAAATTATTCAGTCTTGGAGAAGATTCTCCTGCAAGCTCAACTTCCAGCAAACCCCAGTCTTCTGGATTTTTTGATTTCTTCAAAACACAAATAAGCAAAGAACCGCAACCATCCCCAGAACTGGAGAAAAGGCAAAGTAATAAACCAGAAGAGGTGAAACAACCAGAACAGAAGGAAACCTCCGGCATCTCATCTTTATTTGGATCCCTCGGAGATATCTTCAAAGTGGAGCCTGTGTCTTCTCAACCACCCTCAAGTACTATGACTCTGCCAAAACCCAGTAGCAGAACTGTGGCTGAGCCAAGACAGAAACCTGAGAAGTCTGGGGGTCTTCAGAGTGCCAGTATGCCATGTCTGTCCTCCACCACTAAGGAAGGGGTGAGAACTGAAGGCATGGACAAGCAGGTCTCTCCTAGCCCCAGGATGCAAGTGGAACCACAAAGCAAAAAAGCTGTGGAGGAGTCTCCTGAGAGTAAAAAAGTGCCTCCTGGAAACGTTTCACAGAAGCCAGTGGGTGCAGGTCCCAGAGTAAGCCGGCTGGGCCAGCCAGCTGGGCAGCAAAGCAGCACACCCACAGTTACACCAAAGCCACAGGGAGGTCGTGTAGGAGACACAGCTAATCAGGCAAAACCAAAGCCAGACCAGACACCCAAAGAGTCGGGTTTCAGTTTGCCATTCAGCTTCTCTGATATCACTGCTCCAAAATCCCAGCCAGCCAGTAAGAGCATATTCTCCTTCTTCACTGGATCAGATGAACCAAAGCCTTCAGCACCTGCTGCTGCTCCTGCTAGTGGGAAACAACAGGAAACAGAGGGGCTGTTTCATCTGCCCTCCTTCTTCTCCAGTGGTCCAGCTCCTGACAAGAGTGTACCTCAAAGAAGTACTAGTTTTAGCTTCTTCAGTTTGTCATCATTTTTGGATGAAAAGCCACAAACTGCTCCAGGACAGGAAAAAACAGCTAAACCAGTGAATGCTAAGCCACATATGAAGCAAAGTGTTTCCACCAACTCCCGTGTCAAAACCAGCAGTTCTACCAGGCAACAAGATGCAGACAATAAAAAAGAAGTTGATGACATTATTGCAGCAGTGACTGGCAAACAAACGTCTAATGACCTCGTGATCCCAGAAAAAAAATCAGAAAAGCTGGCAGTGGAAAATGTAGAAAGTATTGCTGCAGTAGCTGAAGAGAGCGGTTTAGAAAAGCTTCCACAGACCACTGGAGAGAGTGGCTTAGGAAAGCTTCCACAGGCCAGTGAACAGAGTGACTTAGGAAAGCTTCCACAGGCCAGTGAACAGAGTGACTTAGGAAAGCTTCCACAGGCCAGTGAACAGAGTGACTTAGGAAAGCTTCCACAGGCCAGTGAACAGAGTGACTTAGGAAAGCTTCCACAGACTGAGGACAATGCAGTAACCAATTTGTCTGCTCCTGGTCCTTGCCTTCAGAATTCCACTGTGCAAGAGGGTTCTCAGGATGAACAGAGTATTTCCCTAGGGGTAGAAGAAGATGCTTTGGGTAACACAGAGAAAATGGACAGTGTTGCATTTCCTACTGATGAAGAGCTTTATTCTTCCAAAGAGCAAACTTCTGAAAAGGTTGATCGTAGTGTGGTCTCAGGTGATAAGATGGATTCCCAGGGTCTATGTGACTTAAATAGTATGAGTGACGTGAAAAATGAAGTGGTCTCTGAAGAAGTACGTGTACAGAATGAGTTGACAGAACAAAAAGTACCTGTACAAACGGACAGATTACAAGGGACAC
Source organism: Aphelocoma coerulescens (assembly GCF_041296385.1). Classification (NCBI taxonomy): domain Eukaryota; kingdom Metazoa; phylum Chordata; class Aves; order Passeriformes; family Corvidae; genus Aphelocoma; species Aphelocoma coerulescens. The sequence continues at coordinate 9,918,296 of NW_027184085.1, forward strand.
AACAGCCACATGTTCCTCCTAAAATGCCAGAGGTGCCTAATTTGCAAAGGCAACCAAAGGAACCTGAGAGTGATAAATCAGTTCTGGATTCTTCAGTTGAAATGTTTTCAAGTTTCATGACAAAAATGAAACCACCTAAAACATTTTCTGGTTTCTTTTCTCAACCTCAAGCTGCTGCACCTCCTTCTGCGCAGAAGAGGAGCTCCTCTTTCTTTGGTTTCTCATCCCTCCCAAGTGGCCCAGCACCGTCTTTCACAAATGATATATTTGGCATCTTCAAAGGTCCAAAAGAATCTCCAAAAGAGATGCCTCCAAAATTCACCCCTAAACCTCAAAGCATTAGTGTGAAGGATGTCACTGGGTCTGTTCCAGCAAAAGACTCTAGGGAGACAGAAAATACAGCTGCAGCCAAAGAGTCTAAAAGAGATGTCTCTAGCTCTGTGAAGAAGGATGTAGTACCTGTTTCAACAGAAGAGAACTCCACAAAAGAGTCTTCTATGAAAACAGAAACTGAGGAGAAAAAGAGCTTGGAAGCCTCTAAAGAGGAACCTTTGGGGGCCGCTCCAGAAGTGGGAGCGTCTAGTGAGAATGAAGCCCTCGAGATTCTGCAGCAGGATAGTGAAGCACAGCCCTCTGAGGTGGTAGATACTCAGCCATGCCAGTCTGATCTCAGTGGTGCAATTGATACAGTGCAGGCTGAGGCCACTGACCAGCCTGATGTAGGTACTTACCAACCAGATGTGGGGTCTTCAGGTTTAGCAGAGGAAGAAGCTACTCCTGCAGACAAGGAAGCCACTGACATCCTTCACACTGGCTCTACTGATGAGCTCGCACTGGAAATGGAAGTCCAAACTGACAAGGCAGACACAAGCCTTTCACAGTTAGATGAAAGTGCTACATTTGAGTCAGAGCCTGCTGTTACAGGGGATCAGGCCAATGTTGGTAATGATCAGCAGGACTTGATCAGTAGTAATGACAAAGAACTCACAGCTCTAGCTGATAAGCCCAGTGTTCATCTGCCTCAGCTGAATGAAGAGAAGACAAGTGAGGTAAAACAGCAAACTGCTGAACCGGAGAAACATTTAACAATTGATGAGGTGCCTGCAGAAGGGATAGCTTCCAAATCTGACTTGGAGAAACATTTAACAATTGATGAGCCGCCTGCAGAAGGGATTGCTTCCAAATCTGACTTGAGGAAACAGGGTAAAGCTAATAATGTTGCTCCAGATACAAGCAGTAGTAAACCTGTCTTTGAAATACCGAACATACCCAGTTTGCCAAAATTTGGCTTTATGTCATCTTCTGATAGTGGAAAACCTTTTGGGTCATTCTTCTCTCAGCAGCCACCTTCTGCTAATAAAGCAGGTACAGATGAGGGCCTTGTGTCCAGTTTTAAGAAACTCTCTCTGTCTCTCTTTGAAGGAGGTGGTGAAGAAAAGGTAAATAAGCCAGAGAGTGCCCAAGGAGCAGTATTTGGGAAAAAGCTAGATTTCTCCTTTCCCTGGCAAAAAGACATCAAGGAGACCTCTGCCAAAAAGGAACCACATGTACTACCACAGGCTTTGTCAAAACCAGATGACAAGGTGTTAGGAACAGTCAGTTCAGAAGAAAGCTCAAAATCTGCAGTCTCGGATCAAGTGACTGATGCAAATATAGAAGTAAAGTTGTCTTCAAAGCAGGCTGATGCTGTAGACAATGAACGTTCTGAAGAGCCATCTGGTGCAAGCACTGTTGATGATACATCCAACAAAGAGCTGGGAGAAAACCTTGACAAAGAGTCAGAAGATCAGCAGAACGTGATTTCAGGTGAACTGCAGAAAGAAGATCAGGTGGAGGAGCATATGCTGGACAAGCCTGAAGAGAAAGAAACTGGGCTTGATTCTGCTTCTGATGGAGCAGTACTGCATCCTGACACACTGGCTCCAGATCTGCATAGCGTGGAACAACTGAATGAGAAAAGGCTAGTTACAAATGAGGCATAATAAATGGGATTTGACCATTTATAATGCAATGCTGCAGCAGTAGATAGTGGCCTTGGTGTCTGATGTTTGTAGCTCAGTCCCAGTCCCTGCCTGTTGTCAGTGTTTGTGATATCACTGGTGGCTGTCACAGACAGTATGGCAAACTGCAGTCACTAGTTATGTACAAGCCTTTAGACTGCTTTCTCACCTTTTCCCACTCCTTTTCTGTAAGTGTAATTGAATTTCCCATGTTGTTATGACGTGTCCCGCTGAATGAGATGCTTTTAGTGCTAACTTCATTAGCCTTTCAGAAGTTGTAGTCTTTGTGTGTTAATTCTGCTGCATACAATTCACTTTGCTTTCTTGTTTAGTGATAATAATACCACATTTGCTAAGAAAAAGTAACAGGTAGAATGTATTGGTAGGAAGGAATGTTTTGTTTTCAAAATGCAAGGTAAAGGCTTTTAGAGAGAAATTTAACTTACTGATGACGCATTATACAACTAGTTAGGTTGATTTCACATTACTGGAGATACTAAAACACTTTCAGAAATATCAGTGAAGGTATTCTAATGCTTGGTCTTCCTAAAATTGGTGCAAAATTTGATTCATGCAGTTATGAAAACTACTAGAGGAAAGTATCAGTATTTCATGAGTCTGTATTCAGTCCTGTGCATGTGCTAAGTTACAATTGCCCTTAAAAATCAAAACAGAGACTTGCTAAACTTACACATTTCTGTGTAACATGAGTGAAATTGTTCTTCTGATCATGCAGTTGCAACTCTGCACTCACAGAACTTCCTGGCTCCAAATGCTCCCAAGACTGCAAGAGAAAAATATGAGTGTTGCTTAATTCTTGGCCACAGTTTTCCTGACTGCATGAGAAATTTCCATCTGCTGTATTTTGTTTGAGGATTCTAAGAATTCAGTCCTTAAAGGGGTGTCTTGAATCACAGAGGTCATACCCCTGTGATGCTGGGGATTATATGTAAAATAAATTATTGAGAGAGCTGTACTGGAATGAGACATGTGGCTTTCATTTGAAAAATTGCTCCACTTTTGTAAAAGGTTGTGAATTGAAGGTCTTGACAGTCTTAATCTTGACTGCAACATATTTTATCATAGACTTTTAATATATAAAAATAAAGTTAACTTTAACCATGTTTTTTAATAATAGTAATCTTAAATGGTTGTGATAAAGACCCCAGCTGCAGCAAAACTGCTGAAGACAGAAACACTTTCACTCTGAATTGCTGTGTTTCCATTTTTATTCCTGTCTGGTTATTAGAATGTCTTCACTGTAGCTTCTAGCTGATGTAAGTAGTTGCAAGAAAGGCTGATGTATAGAGCATATATGAGTGTATATATATATATATTTATATATACAAAAAATGTATATATGGTCTATATACTGGTTGACTGCATATGAAGTATTTCTACTGCCTACCAAACTTTTGAGGTTTGCAAGTCTATATTTAGGTAATAATCATAAGAATATAATAGTTAAGTATGTCTTCATAACATGCCTTTTCAGTAATATTTAGCATCCTGCTCAGCTTTTTAGATGTGCAGGTTGTTTTGTGCTTTTCCAAGCTGCTGTTTTTTCTGATGGACTCTCTTATTCTCTCATAGTCCTGCTGGCAGTAGTAGATACGGCTCCTCTTGCAATGTCAGCCAGGAAAGCTCTCACCTGAGTGAGCTGGAACATTCCCATGAAAGTGCCCATGGCTCTGAGCAGGAAGATGATCACCAGGAAAGGCAGTCAAATCATTCTTACCACAGCTCGGGCAGCTACCAGAAAGATGGTCAGGCATGGCTCAAGGAGCAAGAGGAGCCTCATGGCAAAGGAGAGAAGGAGAAGGTCTGCAAGACTGAGGAAAAGCCTGCAGACCATTCTGCAGCTAAGTTACCTCTGGAACTTGAGAAGCCCAGGGACGCTGATGCAGGAGTCCAAATGAGGTAGGTGAAACTATTACCAATACCAAATTATTGAGAGAGCTGTACTGGAATGAGACATGTGGCTTTCATTTGAAAAATTGCTCCACTTCTGTAAAAGGTTGTAAATTGAAGGTCTTGACAGTCTTAATCTTGACTGCAACGTATTTTATCATAGACTTTTAATATATACCAAACTATTTTCAGCTAGTTCAAAGAGCATTCTTCTATTTGCTATTTCCCAGGGCAAATAATGTACATTGTTCTTGCAGCCTTCTCTGACCAACTGAGTTGATGTTATGATGTGTGAAACATCTGTTGTGCAGGACCAGTTACTTACGGGACGTTGGCTATGCTGGAGCTATGTTTGCCTTGTGTGCAAAGAGGAGCCCTTGCTAAAACTATGGGTTTTGCGTAGGGAAGAACACCAGCAAGTGCCTTGGAGCTCATTTGATGGAATTTCTGGTTTGATGAACGTACTCTGGCCCCAAAATAGCTGCTTCCATTGCTCATGTGGGATCAAGTTTATGCTTGAGCAACCAAGAATTTGTTTTCATGGTTAGAGCTTCACTAGTTCCATTCTTGTGTAGTAGACTACCACCATTAGAGCTAGTGTTTATGTAGTTGTAGGTTGTAGAATTACAGCATGAATAGACATGTTGCTCTGACTCACTGTGGCAGCTTTTCTTGTCCTTGTACTTTGGTTTTCCAAGCTGTCAACAGTATTGAAAACAGGCTTCAAAAGTATTTCATCTAAGTTTGGGGGAGGAGAGTACTGGGTTTTGCACAGGTTTTACAGGAATTCAAATTTCACTACTTAAATTTGGGAGTGACATTTTTCCTTGAGGTAATCACGTCATTGCAGCCCCTGGATGTGGTTATACTTTCATATGTATGGGAGATTTTTTCTTTATCTGGTTCAGTTGGATCCATGGGAAGATGTCTGCCTGTCTGTGCCCTTTGGAGGGTACAGCTGGTGTCACTGCGCTTGGATGATAGAATTAACTACAGGAGTTCATGTGTAGGCAAGCCTTACACTAAAGATGAAAAGAGGAAAACAAGACTAGAAAAGTGTTAAACTGTTTTTAAACTCTGATTCACTTTCCTCTTTTCCTTACAGAGCAGCAGGAGTCTTGTCCCAGAATGGCTGGCCTATATTTGTTCACAGGAAAGGTTATTCACATAGTCTATTTCAGGCTAATTTAGGCATCTAACTTGGATGCTCCTGCTTCACTGGCTCCCTTTCTCTCCACCCTCTGGCAGTGCTCTCCTGTCTCCATGGAGTATGCATGGAACTGAGCTCTGAATGTTGATCCCTAGGGCTGCACCTGCCCTAGACCTGTAGTATGGATGTGTGTTGCTCTCAGCTATGGGGTTTTTTTATGCAGTCAGCAGTGTGGGGTTGGTGCTTTGCAGGCAGGAAGAGGTGTTTACTTTTGTGATTTACACCTCAGCAACATAAAAAGCAGGAGTGCAGCCAAAAGCCCAAGGTATCACAAGGTTAGGGATTGCATAATGTGCTGTAGGTCACTGAGGTGGAGCTCTGCTGACAGATTCACACGTCGTCTTGAAAAGCTATAGGGAAGAGTGGAGTGACAAAGGTTCAGTGCATGGGGGAAACTCACAGCAGAGCCCTGTTGTCAGTGTTTCCCCTAAAGAGGGGCTGTAAATTTGTAGCAGGAGGAGTAGGAAGGGGCAGTGGTTAGAAGGGAACTGCAACAGGCATGGGGATATAAAATCTTTGATTTATCTCTTTCTGTCTGTTATGGTATGGTAACACAGTTATGGTACCATTGTGTTCCACTGGCTTGATGTAGTGTTGTGGACTGCCTTCCTGATGTTCTCACAAACATCATCTTCCTCCTGGGTTTGGATTGTGTACTGCTTATATCTTTCAGCTCATCAGTTTTCAAGATGGCTTCTGTGTATAAGGAGACCTCTACTTTAGCTTCTCGCTTCCCAGAGCACATGCAGGACTGTGCTGACTGGAGCTTGTTGGTTCCTTCAGCTTCCAGAGCTGAAGCTGTGATTGGACCCTGTGGTTGAATCTTTAATGCTACAGGTGTTCTTCATATAGTGATTTCCTGTTTCTTGCTTTCTAGCTACCAGGGTGACATCGAGCCACCACCGTTTCCTCCAGCAAGAGCCCATTGGATTAGAGCCATTAGCAAAGTCCGACTGCAGCTTCAACAGGTAGGATGGAGTACTGCTTTGCTCCTTTTCCAAGCTGCTGTGACTCAAGGTGTAATTTCTTCTTCATTGTAAGACACCTCTTACAGTTTTGATGTTTTGCAGGCAAAAAATTCCTCAAATGTATTGTGTAGGACTGCAGTATGCTGTGATGTTTTTAGAGCTCTCTGATTCTACCAGACATTTTTAACATCATTGTGGGGAACTAGAGATGAATATCAGAAAAGATGCAGAATCTGAGAAATTAGCTCTGAATTTGTAAATAGTAATAATGGTGTCTGGAACTTAAATGGTTTATTCTAAATTGTTTGAAATGAAGACTTTTTCTCAAGGCGACTTGAGGATAGCTTGTTAGTTTAGTAGGAGTTATCTGTATTATTTGTCATGTGAAAATGTTCCTTGGGAAACTTTGCATCAAATATTTTTATATATACTTATTGAAAGTGGGTGTATAGTAAGTCTTGGTATTTCCATCTCATGAAAGTAAGATTTAAAAATAAATAGTCTTGATTTGGGAAGTCAAAAGGAAAAGGTTGTGACATTTTCTGTAACAGTATAAACACTCTTGTTTTAGAAAACAGTGTTTAAGAACCAAAAAGTTGGATTTTTAAAAAAAAGTCTTGTGGTTTTATCCATCTATATGCCCACAGAAAGATAACATATGGTGTTCATGTTCCATAGATGATAAACTTTTGCCTACTACCCTAAGTGCAGAGTTAATATATTTCACTTAGAAATACTACTTTCTTCTAGAGGTGACTTGTTTTGTTTTTATAAGAGATTTTACAGTATCTGTCACAATCAGGACTTTATCTTCCGGATTTTTGCAAATTTTCAAGAAAGTGATTGTTGTTGCTTTGCATCTGGGGAGGCAAAATAGTTTTTTTCTTATCTGGATTGTAAATGCTTTTTCATCTAACGATGGCTTCACTTCTGAGCAGAAAGGATTTGGATCAAAACCCTCAGTATGAACTGGAAAGTGAAGAACTACTACTAGTATATAAGACGAAATTAACTTCTGCTATGATTCTGTAGAGTATGCAAACAAAACAGTTTAGTTCTGTGCCTTATGGAAAAAAGTGCAAAACAAGGGACAAGAGATTCAACACCACCTGTCTGTGGATGTCTCTAGTTTTCTGAGAGAGTAGAAGGTCCATGAGGTAGTTCAGCATAATTTTGTGTTTCTCCTGAATTGGAACGAAGACATGCTTTGAGATCGTTGTTACTGAAACAGTAGTTTAGTTTTGATAGCAAAATGTCATTTCTGGTTTGTCTTGACCACTGCTGACAGCTATTGATCAAAAATTCCCTTAAACCAAAAAATGTAGTAATTGGAGCTTTCCAAGAGCCTTCTCTGGTGCTTAGCTGCCTTTACTGTCCAAAGACTTTTTCCTTACCTCTGCTCTAGGTCTCTCTTGTTCCGTATAAATCAATGTCTCATGATTAGGACAAGGAATACTGGAATAGTCAAGAGCTACTGCAAAAACAGGACAAAGCCCCACTTGCTCTTGTGTTCACTAGATGACCCTTTTTCTTTTAGCCTTTTCTTGCCAGGATTTTTAGGCACTCTTCAGTCAGGCTGGCTTTTTTTTTTTTTTTCTTTGCTCTCTTACTCCTTTCTTTGTTTCTCCTGAAGTGCAGTGTCCAAAGCTGAATGTAGAAATCCAGCTGAGAGCCTGCTCATGTGCACTATAGAGCAACCAAGACTTTGTTCTCCTTCCTGTGATCCTGATATCCCGAGATATACTGGCTATCCTGCTGTGATGCTGCTTTTTTTATCATAGGCTATCACTGATGCATAGTTAGCCTTTTACACTTTCCAGAGCTGAGGTTCTTTCTGAAAAAGGACTTTTTCAGTTGTTGCATAGCCTATATTTTTGTTAGATTACAGCTGAATATGGCTTTGCACTTGTTCTTACAGCATTGTGGTTTTTTTTTTTTCATTTTGTAAGCACTTGTTGTCTGTCTCTTCCATACCTTTTACATGAACAAATCATTCAAGTTGTCTGTGACAAAGTTGTGTGGTATCCAGGCTGATGTGTGCTAGCAGAGTTGCCTGAGGGATCTTGCTTGATACATTCTTTGAATTTGGCTACTATGATTATCATTTTTTTACCAGTATATTTGCATCTATTTTAACAGCTTCATCCAGATCACAGGGTATAAAACTTCTATTACTCTCTCTCTACCCCTTAGAATAATTTACCTTGTCATAGAAGGAAGTTAAATGCATTTGACACAGTTCTACTCTTGATGAAACCATGCTCACAGTTATTTCTCTCCTTTTTACGTTCTAGAAGATTTGCAAATAATTTGATTATTTGTTCCAGTCTTCAATTCCCAGGGAATTGGGGGGCGGAGGTGTATGTTTGTGTGTGTATCAAGTTAGTGCTTTTATTATTAACCAAGGCTTTCTCTTACTATTTTTTAAGCATAACTACTTGCTTTGCCTTTTTCAAATCTTCAAGTGCATTGTCTGTTTCTCAGGTTCTTAGTGCTTACTGATTATCAGTGTTGCAACCTAGAACCTGAAGATAAGTATTTATCAGAGCCAGCTGACTTAACAGACAGATAAGGTGGTTATTTCTTGCAAATTTGTTTTTTTTTACTGGAGCCTCTATTTTATAACTTTCTAAACCTTTTTGCTTTAAAAACCCCTCAACAATCCAGTATTAATTCTGTCAGCTGCCTGACTGTGTTTGTCCCTGTCACTGAAGACCTGAAGCAATTAAGACATCACATTTCCAGCCTTCTTAATGCCAGCTGATGATGATGAGTGGCATCCATCCTTTATTTGTCATATTGTGTGTTCATTGCTAGATGTTTAATTTTGTGCTTCAGCCTTTTGATTCCTTTTCTGTGCAATCATTCTTGTCCTTAAAAACTTCCTCAGGAAGTTTCTTCACTGGGGCAGATTCTGATTTTTGTCTGGTAATGCTGTTTCATTAGCTGTTAACAGCTTCCTGAACTCCCTGGTCCTTTAAACCTCTTTCTCTTGAGCTTTAGACACTGACTTTCTGAGTTTTTACTAGTTTGTATTCTTGAATTGCGTAGTGTTTTCTAGCTTGTCTAATTCCTTTCCTTCTAAGGTATCAGGACGACTCTCACAGTTTCCTCAGATGCATTTGCATCCTTATTTCTCTCTGCACTTGTGCTCAAATCTTAGGAAAAGCATCTCTGCTAGTTGCTTTCCGCGCAAGTTGAGTCATCAGCTTGTTCATAGATTTTCTTTTAAAGTCAGTGATATAAACACAGACTTACAGATGAGGATCAGGATTATAAAGGTCCCTGTGGTGATAGGCTAACCTGGGGATTCTCTTGGTAGCTAGAAAAGATCATGTCTCGTTTCTCTGGTCACTGTGTTAACATCTTTCCATCTTCTGTCATTACCTAGGAGCTTTCAAGAGGACTGTCCTTGTTTGTTCTAGCACTTCAGAGCAGGTGGTGATGTCCTTAGTGTTTGAAGTGATGTCTCCAGCACATTTCTCACAATTCCTCTTTCTCCACATACCATAACATTTCATGAATACACATAGAGCTGCACTGCACAGATCTGAGGGGCTGGACTCCTATCACATAGACTACTGAAATGATGCTTGCAACCCTTAATTGTTAATGATCAGACTGAAATTTGAAAGAATAAAGAAAAAGTCCAAAAAAGAAAAAGACACCCAAGAAGTTTCCATACGTGATGTGATTATAAATCCCCTGAGCAATTCAGCTTCCTACCTGGGAAAAGATTAATATTCATGTGAATAATGTACATGCATCCTACATTCTGACCATGAGTCAGAGAAATGTAGTGTTTTAATTAAGACTTGACAGTTACAAAATGACACAGAAATTTGTAACTGTGCATGTTAAAAAAGCTTTATTGTAGCATGCACGTACGTTTTGTTCTTCACTTCTGCTGTTTTTCTTGTTCTCTTTCTCTATGAAGAGGAAACTTAATTATGCCAGAATCAACTAGGGTTTTCAGCCCAGTTTTTTTTCAAGGAATGACTCAATAATCCTCACCTTCACACTTAGAACTTTGACTACAAAGAGGGATTAATTGATAGCTCATCTGCTGCAGTCCCTCAGAGGGACTTTTCCAGAGGAAGAACAAACATGTATCTATTGCACCTTCAACTTGCAGTGCTCAGTAATTGAAGTAGCCTCCAGCTAGGGACATGGCTGTGTGACTTTTAAAATTAAACAAATTTGAATCTGACTTTTGTATAACAGAAGAAGAGGCAGACCGAGGAAGAGCAAAAATTCAGTCCAATTGTCAAATTACCTCTCTTACCAACTCTTTCAAGTATATTTAAGTATTAGAGGAGGGTATGGGATCTAGGATTTTCTCCACTTAAATTGAAATTGTTTATGGGGGAAAAAGTCTTAGGCAGCATCTTCCTCTGTTATGTCAGCAGATTAAATACATCAATTGAGTTATTTTTTTTCAAAACCAAAGTAACTGGAGCACTATTTCCTCATTCTTTTTATAATGCCATTTTATACCAACTATTTTGATTTAATCTTTGTCCTTCCCTGTTTAATGGCAATAGCCTGTTCCTTTTGACTGATGCGTAATCAGTTCACATACTGAGATGGCAGATGTAGTTCATGACAATGGTTTTCTGGAATATGATGATCACCTGCAGTAGCAGGGTTGTTTTCCTTTAGTCTTATGGGTACCCAGTCATATCCTTAGTCTGATTTTCTCACGCTCTATAGCTTCACCTCTGATCAAGCACCTGCAAATATTTAAGAACCATGAGGGTCTCAGTTTTAAAAGCCCTGGTCCTGGGAGGGTGCTGTGTTGGTGATTTTGTAGTGTGAAGCCCTGTTTTGATTTTGAGACAGCAAGCTGTTGGTGCCAAGCCCCACTATTCCCTTCATAAGCAACAGTGGGATGCCCTAAAAGTCCTTGCTGGACTTAAACTCATGGTGGAGAGACCAGCAGGGTTTGGTGCCAGTTTTGGTTGCAACTTTGATTGTAAGTTATCTACCTGTCCCTGTGTGATTGAAATCAACCCCCTCACGTGAACCCAGGCCCTCTGATGAGTAAAACCATGTACTGTGCACCAGCCCACTCGGCTAGTGGAGACCAAACTGCTTTGAGCCAGTCACCAAAAGACTGGAAGCTGTCCCTTTCCACCTGTCATGGACTTTACAGTCCATGCAATAGTTTACTTTTGGCATTTTATTTCCCTTAAGCTTTGTTGCCTAGGTGTCTCTTTATCAGTCCCGTGAAGATGAGTAAGCTCTGCATTTTCAAAGCCTCCCACACAGTGGCAAAGAAGCAAACTGAAGCACTGTGACTCTAACAGAGAGTTGCTAGAAACTTCTCTTCATACAGAAAAAGTACATCTCCAGTTAAATGTCTTCCTTCTTTTCTATCTAATGATTTATAAAGGTTATCTTAACCTCCACCAAAATACCAGCATTCCTGATCAAGTGTCCTAGGGATCAGTGTTGGTGGGGAACTGTAGAACATTCTTGTGGTCATGAATTTGCTCTTCCTACACTCTGGTGGAGATCACGTTGGTCAGGCACGAACCGGGGGTTGCTGCCAGCTGTACTGGAGACTGGTGTTAGGTGGCTATGGTAGTCAAATCCTTTCTGCAAATGCAGCTTTCAGATCTCTTAGGGATTGCACAACCATAGTTATTTAGAAAGCATTCAAATACAAAAGTAGTAGAGACTGTCTCCCTATGCCATAATCTTGGTTCTCTCTGTTGCATCTGAGTTTGCAAGCTAGCAAGTCTTGTGAGACTCTCCAAAGTCCTTTGTGCCTTTCCTGAGGCAGCTTTTAGTGTAGGGTGATTCCCTGGTGTTTGAACAACTTGCGTCTGTTGTTGCCTCTGTCAGGGAAGGTTCAGCTGACACACTGTACTCAGATGAGGGAAAGCTTTCTTCTCCAAGTGTCTTAAATAAAATACCTGCATTTTCACATCTGTTTGGGATAAAAGCCATTTTTATTTATCCTTTCTGAGATTCCCTAAGAACTACTATAATTTTTTAATATGCTTTACAATGAATGTTGTGTTAGAGGAAAGTGATAATTATTTGTATGTACACACCAGAAAATAGTGTTGTGCCTTCGTTAGCTACTGTTGTGATTTTTGAGCAGCTGTTTGATAACCTTACCTCCAGTGGAAAGGATCAGCAGCCTTTCCCCTTTTAGAGTAGGTAAGAGAAATGCTCTCTTGTGAAGCAACATGCAATGTTTTCTTTAATGAGTACAGCTGCTTGGAGCCTGGTCAGTTTCTAACACGGCTTTCTGAAAGCTTCTCTGAACATATCAATATATTGACACTCCTATCTGCTAAAAGCCAGTTATGGTGTTGATGATCTGTATCCCCTGGCACACCGGGCATCTTTCCCCTTCAGTTTTCTCCATATCTTCTTGTTGCTGGTTAGAAAAAAACTCCAGACAAATTCAGGGGGTTTTGCTTCTCTAGACTTTGTATCGTAAATCATGCACATCTGTAAGTCAAAATTGTTCTGAAGCCTTTAAATGGGAATCCAAGATAAGTTTGCTTTTCTTCCAAAGTTTATTCCATTGATTTCTTTAAAAGAAAGGGAAGGTGTTTGTGCAACATCTGGGATATAGTTTACACACATGATGTGTTCCACAATTAGATGCATTTCTTTCTTTGTGCCAGCACTGCACATTATGTTCAAGTAATCCAGTTTGGCTGAACTCTGTGCTTCTCTAAGATCATAACGACAACACTGGTTGTGAATAGACTGTCATTATACCTATTAATTTTTTTAAGGTAGTTATGTCTAGAATAACGGAGGAATAGGACTCTTGTTCCTGATCTAAACTGAGCAATACTGGGATTTTAACCTAGGTTTCCCGCGGTTTAGAAAGTGCGTTGACTGTTAAGATCAACTAACAACTCCTCCAGGGAATGACTGTTCTCTGCACTCCCTCAACTGTTTGGACATCTTAGACCAGAGAAATGTTCTCATTCAAATGCATTATGGTCCTGTAAAGCAGATTTTGATTCCGACAAGTTGATGTTTTCTGAAGGAAAAGGTATCTTAGTCACCTTCTGTATTCTCCATACAAGTGTACCTCTACTGATCAGAGAGTAAGATGTGGGTGGCAGCAGTGAACTGGTGATGTGGATAGATGACCTGTGTCTTGTACAACTCCTAGATTCTTGATTAGACTGTGTATCCATGCCTTCTGCCTTTTTTCCTCTGGCAACATTTCTCATAGGCTATCTGGTCACAGAAGTTTCTGTGGTGGTGATGTCCAAAAGTGACCTGAGTGTTGCAGGCTGGAGGAGCTATCTGTGTGCACATAGCTTATCCCTCTGAACTGGGGTGAACTACAGTAGGCTCTTTTTCCTTGTCTGATGCTGCCCAGCTTGCATTCACACTTGTACCAAGACTCTTCCAGAAAACCTTCTTGACCAAGTGATTGTCATTTCTCAGGACCTGCTGCAGTGGTGAAGCTTTTGTAAAAATGAAACCCAGATTTGTATGAAGAATGGACTGAGTTCTCTCAGTAGTATGTACTAAAGGCTGTAGAAGAACACTGTAAGTGTTTGAGCTGAGACAACCACTGCCACCTTATGCAAAACTCCCCTCTTTGCACCTTGTTTAGGGGATATAATGGCAGACAGAATTACAGGAAGTGTGCTCTGGTGGTGGAGGTTGTGTCTTATTTGGAATGGGGCACAGAAATGTGCAGTGTCCTGATCACCTTGACATGACACTTATGCGTGGGTGCTCATCAGAAAAAATTGTGAAGAGTTTCATCTGACACTGGAGTAAGCCAGTTGCTTCTGCTCAAAATAGGGGTGCAATGGGAGAGGTGGGTGGGGGGACTCCTACCTGCCACATACGCAGCCCTTAAAAATAGCATTGGCTGTTGGGAGAGCCAGACTTCACACTCTTATTTTTAAGGATCTGTGTGGGAGGAGGGGATATTTCCCAGTGCTGTGTATTACTGAAGCAATCTGTACAAGAAATGCTGCACCAGAGAGATAGCAGTGGGCTTCAGCTTACAAAGCACAAGAGTTGAGGAAAAGATGAGCTAAACAGCACTGGCTGAGAGCATCATAAATGGAACAATAACTGCTCATGCAATGTTAGCAAATGCATTGAATAATAACATAACTTCATAGGAAAAGCCAGAAGGTCGAAAAAAGGGGCTAGGACTTCTCAATTTTTTCTTTTAGTATTGCTTTTTCTTTCAGTTGTTTCTTGTTTTCCAAGCTGTGTTGTTACACAACTTGTTTAGATGTAGGGCAGGGTTGGCTCGCATGCTTCTGAGCTGATTTTTGGAATCATGTAAGGGTTGTGTAACTAGAGTCTTCTAGTGCTATGCATCCAGATTCAAGTAAGATGATTGCTTTGTTTTCCCCCCATTGTAAAAGTGGTATTTATAAGTCAAAAAGCTGTTAATATTGCATGATACAATGCCTGAAGACATCAGTACTCCAGTTCTGCATGGTGCTATATAGTATGTAAAATCGAATAATAGAATCGTAGGATGACTTGGATTAGAAGGGACCTTAAAGATGATCTGGTTCCAACCCCCCTGTCATGGGCAGGGACACCTTCTGCTAGACCAGGTTGTTCAGAGGCCCATCCAACCTGGCTTTGAACACTGCCAAGGACCGGGCATCCACAACTCCTCTGGGCAACCTGTGCCAGTGCCTCACCACCCCCACAGTAAAGAATTTCTTTCTGATATCTAATCTAAATCTACTCTGTTTCAGTTTGAAACCATTATTCTTTGTCCTGTCACTTGTGAATAGTCCCTCTCCATCTTCCTTGTGGGTCCCTTCAGTTACTGGAAGGCCACAGTCAGGTCACCTTGGGACTTTCTCTTCTCCAGGCTGAACAATCCCAGCTCTCTTAGCCATGCTCCATCCCCCTAACCATCTTGATGGCCTCCTCTGTACTGCCTCCAGCAGGTCCCTGTCCTTCCTGTGCTGGGACCCCAGAGCTGGATGCCGAGCTGGATGCAGTGCTCCAGGTGGAGCAGAGGGGCAGAATCCCCTCCCTCCCCTGCTGCCCACGGGGCTCTGGATGCAGCCCAGGACACGTTTGGCTCTCTGGGCTGTGAGTGCCATGGCCAGGGCATGTCCAGCCTCTCACTCACAGCACCCCCAAGTCCTGCTGGCCAGGGCTGCTCTGGGTCTGTTCATGCCCAGCCTGTGCTGATACCGGGCCTTGCCCTGACCCAGGTGCAGCACCAGCACTTGGTCTTGTTAAACCTCATGGTGTTCCCCTGGGCCACTCCTCAGGCTTGTCCAGGTCCCTCTGGATGGCATCCTGTCCTTCAGGTATGTCAGCTGGAAATAGAGTTGAATTTTTATTTTCTGCATAGAATTCAAGCTCTTGTGATGCAGTAAATGAATGCTGCCTATTAGGATGTAGTTCTTACCGAGTGATAACAAGAACTTGCTTTGCATACAGAGTTGTTTCTTGGCATTCAAATAGGATTTTTAAGCCATGTCATGGACACATACATATCTGCTGATATTTAGGGTCTGGATGGTTTGGTGACAGTTTGGTTGTGAAGGACTGATCAGATGAGCCAGATCTGGGCTTTGTTTATTTCTACTGCTTTGGTGGTTAATCACTGACACTTTCAAAAGGGCTTTTTAGTGGTTTCCCATGGGTTTGATTTGAAACCTGGAGATAGAAAGGTGGGACCAGTTCTTCCTCTTGGCTTTTGAATCTGTAAGAAAAGGCCTGCAGCCTTTCCTGGCAGTCTGTGAGCTGGGTTTGTAACACACCTCCTCTGCTGAAAGGCACTTGAGAACATCAGTGTATCAATATCTGCTTCGCAGGAAGAATTTCCTGAGGTTGTTGACAGCCTCATCCTTTGTGTACTGTAAAACTAAAGATAATTTAGGCATAAAGCTGCGGTGAAATCCCAAATGTAGATTGAGATTCTCATCTGTTGCTCAAGTGTACAGTTACCAAATGCTGGAAGAGCTGAGGTGAATCTGAGTGCCAGTTTACTGGGGTGCTGTAGGCAGTGAGTCTCTTGCTGTACTGGGTGGCTTTTGCCTTCAGGTTTGCAGGATGATGTAGTGCCAGGTGATCAGTAGTGCTTCCCTCTGGACTATGGGAGTATCTGCTCAAAATAGGAGGATCCTGTTTAAGCCACACCTATGCATTGGATCAGTAGGGGAAGGAAGGGCTATTCTGGGTATCTACAAACTTACTTAGTCTGCCCTCACTAGTGGTTCTGTAGAAATAGTTGTGAAAGAGAGCCTCACTGCGTGGCAAATGGGAAATGAGTAAAATTATTAATTGCTTTATGCTGCATGCTGTGCTGTGGCAAACCAGGTGGGCAATAGGTCTCTTCTTCCTGTGTTTCTATAGTATTTCTAATATGACGTGAGAAAACAGGAAATTATTTGGAGAAGATGAAGACTACTGCAAACATCAGAGAATAGAAGTGGGAGAGGGGACATCAAGGCAGCCCAGGGAGAGAAGGGGCTGAGGTTGTGTGAGATGAGACCAAACAAGTATGGCTCAGCTTAGTAGACTGGAAGCTGAGAGCAGACACTGCTGCCATGTACTAATAGAACATGGGAGTAAACTGCCAAGTTTATAGCTATTTAAGTGAGAGGTTAATGTTAGCACAAGAACAGAAGGGCATAAACCAGTTAGGAACAAACCCAGGCAGAAATCAGAAAGTGATTTTTCTAACTGTTAGTGAACAGCTTCCAAATTGGTTTCTTTGCCCTTTCTAATTAGTCTAAAACCAGGCCTTTTATGAATGGTATTATATGACAGTCGTCTGTGGGAACAAAGAGTGGGACTTCATCATCCAGAAAGCCTCTTAAGTAGGCCGCCAGAAATGTCCATGGAACCACGGCCTCCCTCACTGTTCCTCATGGTGTGGCTTCCCTGAGTTTACTCTGCCCACCTTGCCTGCCTTTGCTGTTGAGCTGTGCCAGATTACAGGACCCTGTGGGTTTCCAAACACAGCCAGAGGGGTGTAGGAGAGGTATTTGCTACTTAGAAGCTCTCACTGAAGTGAAATTGTGAAAATCATATTGCGGCCCCTCTTGGATGGTGGCTTTTCCATGCAGTTGCACAGCAGATATTAAGGATGCTAGACTGTGTTAGGGGTTTCTTGAAGAATGGGTGTTCTTAGTGACTCATGCCTGGTAATGAACCTGTCATAGATATAATTTTGTTTTCTGACAAATGTTCAAGTGGTAATAGTTCAGAAAATATGGTGTAGTTTATAAACAGGTTTGTTCTTAAATCAGATTTTTGAAATTCCCCACAGGATTTCAGTTGCTTATTTAGGCAGTAAATTGCAATTGAACTCACAGTCATTAAACGTTTTTAAAAGTTAGCACTTGAAAATTATTTTATAGGAGACCTTGAAAAGGAGCAGAGACAGTATCAGGGACATGGACTAAAAAGGATATGATAGAGCTGTCCGTCTGCAAGTGAATTTAGATAAATCAGTTCAAGACTCAATTCATTTAGCCTCACTTTGGTTAATACTTTAGGTTGTTGCAGACAAGAATATTTGAAATACAAATAGAAATTGCTTTATGTGAAAGATCAGTTTATTTTAACCATGTCTCCATCTGGGTTTTATTTTTGTTAATGAGTCAATATTCACCTTGTATTTTAAGATAGCAAACACATTTTTGAGAAACTGTTATTGAGAAACTGAGAGTGCTAAATTTTAATGCAATTTATTTATATTTTTCTATTTTTATTCAGTGTATTATGTTAGTGCAGCAGATTGAAATGCATGCAAGTTTTTTTGTGCTATCTCATATAACGGGCACTTGAAGGATCCAGTTTTGTCTACACAAATACCTATGGATTGGCTGGTGTATTCACTCTGAATTTCGTTATGCCTAATTTAAGGAACTCAGTTTAAAGCAAGTACAACTCTCCTTCATATTTTGTGACATGGATACATGTTACTCATCCAAATTATATCACTCTATTTTTAGCTTGCAGTAGTAATAGCTTGTTAATACACAACTGTTTACAGCTGCTTGAATCATGCCTTTTTAATCTTTCCTTTACACCCATTTCTCTGGGAAGGTGGAGTGGGCTTCTGCGACCTGAGAGCACCAAACAGTGACAGCAGCTATTGGAATAACCTTGCCATCCCTGCTCAGTATTTGTGTTTTGGGCCAGCTGTGCTTGCCTCTTTCATCACAGACTTTTGCCAGAAGGGCTAATTGGCCTCTCCGTGACTTGACTCAGGTCAGCTGTGTTTTCAAAGCCTGGTTTGTAGTGCAGTTTTCATCCCTTTGCAGAGGCTTTTTCATTTTTTTACATTTAATTTCCTCCTCTGTCCCTCCCAGTCAGTGAAGCAGACTGACTGGATTTCCAGACCCCCTTAATTCAGGCCCAATATGAGCCTGTCAAGTACCTTTACTGGAAGTGTGAAAAGTGTGTCTGAGTTTATTAATATGGGGGTGGTTGCTGGAGTTGGTTTTGTCAGACCCCTGATGTGGTAGTGCTCCTTTTTTTCATGTTCAGTGTCTATGCTAACAGTGTCCTCAGGGACTGGCAGAGGTTTGTACTTGGTTCACAGCAAGTATTTGTGGGGCATTTTGGTTCATTAGTCAACTGCTGCCTTCTGCAAGGAATATAAATACACAAAATTATTCCCAACTAAGAGAAAAGTATACTTAAGCCAGGAGTCATAAAGGCGAAGGTGGGATAGTAAAAAATGTTTTCTTCATACTTTTTGAAAGCTGGGGCATCTGTAGCAATGAGAACGAAAATGCTGGTAGAGGACACAGTCTGTCAGCAGAGGTAGCTGGGCATTGTTCTGTAAGATTTTTAGTTGTTATTCCCCTGCCATGTTATTACATGATGCTGGAAAAGCCACTGTGTCTTTTGAAAGGGCTTTTCCATTTCCTCTCTCTCAGATCCATGAATTGATTTCTGATTATTTGATTTAAGATTCTGGAAATGAATCATCAGTAAGTGAAGTAGCTGGAAAGCCAGAATTTTTAGTGCTTGATATGCTCCCAATTTAATTACTTTGAGAAATCTGGGGTTTGTTGTCCTGAGATGAGTGTTCAGAGAAGAAGCTCTTGACCTGATACTGCACACGTTCTTCAGTTGAAACAGGAACTTTTTGACTTCACAAGTATGCTGTCAAAACACCAATTAAGCTTGAATTACTTGAATAATATGATGAGGAGTACCCTTTATCTCCCTGCATGCAATGGTGGTGTAACTGCATGTAATGG
Source organism: Aphelocoma coerulescens (assembly GCF_041296385.1). Classification (NCBI taxonomy): domain Eukaryota; kingdom Metazoa; phylum Chordata; class Aves; order Passeriformes; family Corvidae; genus Aphelocoma; species Aphelocoma coerulescens. The sequence goes on from NW_027184085.1 coordinate 9,937,596, forward strand.
TAGGGCCTGTCTGTGATACAATGAATAAAACATGCCATCCTGCTTTGAGTAACACCAAAGAAACAATATTAAATAGTTTCTTGTTTAGTGAGCAGGACCCTCTTCTAGCTTGAGAGAGGGGTTTACCTCCAGCTGGAGAAAGAGTTGTGGAAGTTCATACAGAATGCTGCCCTGTAGGATCAAGGCACTTAGTTCCTTCAGCCAAAGCCCTCTGTGTTGGACTGACCTTGCAGAATGCATGGATAGTTCTGTGAGAGATAGTTTGCATGTTCTCATTGTCAAGCTCAGGTAGGAAAACGTTCTCTACAGTGTCTGAACTAAGCCATTGTGTTGTGGGAAGCAGGGTTGTCCTGCAGACCATCTGCGGGGAGTAATGTACCCTCATGCCTCTTAGTCTGCTATATGTGTTACCATGTAGTCTCCTACCTGGGATAGGCTCTGGAAGGATAAAGAGCAATAAAACTGAGATGTGAAGAAATTAACTAAACCATCTTATCTTCTTCAAAAGCATCCCTTAAAAATGTCTGCACTTCCACTTGTTAAAACCTTTTGGGATAGAGATTTTTTAGCTTCCCTTGATAATCCATGCTCACTTCTGATTAAAAGGTTTTCCTGGAGTCTAACCCAGCTTTCCACTGCTGCAAGTTAAGTCTGTTATTTCTTTATCTGTGTTTATAATAGAAGTTCTGAATAGTTTATTTCCCTTGTGCTTTCCTCAACCAGTTCATGTTGGAAAGCTGTTATGTCTACTTGAGGTCTACATTTCATATCATCTGCAGCCTTTCCTTCCCAGGCTTCTTGATCAAAAAAGCAATTACAGCTCCAACTGAGAGTATAATTACAGGTTTTTTCTACTCACAGCACATGTCTGCGCCCAGATGCCTTTGCATTTTAGGAATGCTGATTATTTAATTAGATGTGCAATTAACGCATTGATTGTAATTTTCCAATTTCGTAAGATATCAGGTCCTTACGTTTTGGATGCTGTTAGGAGGGAGAGACATGTAATTTGAAGGAGGAGGCAGCAGAGGGAGAGTTTTCTCTGCTGTAAGTGCTTCCTTGCTGCCTGTTGACTGAAGGTACTTAAGCTGACTCTAGTCTAAAAGCCAGCATTATAGTTGTTTCTGGAATGGGGGCATCTAGCTGGTTAAAATTTTCAAGTCATCTGAGTTGCAGAAGGCACCATGGTTTTTTCAAGAGTCCATCTTCTAATTGTACTTGTTAATTAAAAACAGAGAGTGACCATTCAGCTAGAGAAGGGCTTCCATGCTTTCAGATGGGCAGCCAAAACCCAGGGCGGGAGCTGATGTTTTCAGGAGTACATTAAAGAAGGTTTTATGTCTGTCATTGCTGGGGCACAAGGAGACAATATGCTTCCCACAGCTTGTCACCTGAGACAGCTCTGCTTTTAAGGTTTCATCACCCTGATTCTGAAGGCTGGTGTGGGCTGTGATGAGTGGGGTTGGCATTGTCTCGACAGCGGCTTCTGAAGGGAGCGTGGTGTCTGGGAGCCAAGGCTTGTTCATGTGCCCCAGAGTGGTTGGAACCTACTGAATGAAGAATAAAATAGCCTTTTCTATGAAGTGTGTGGTTGCAGAGCTTACAGTGTTTGTTTTTTTTGTATCCCAAAATCAAGAATGCAAACATCTTCATCAAGACAAGAAAGGGACAAGGAGGTTTAGCACCTGCATCTGCCTCACATCTCTGAGGAAAGGCATTGCCATTGTGAGTAACGATGGCTGTAAACAAATTAAATGGAGGATGATAATATGAGGGTTTCTATATGACCAATACTCCCTGAAGGACTTTGCACCTTAAGACTTCCCATGTGAGACTAGATCTGTTCAGCTTCTGGAGGAGTTTTTTGACTGGTATGGCAGCAGCAGCCTCAGAGGGACAGATATGGGAGAACGCATTGCAGGCAACTCAAAGGTCTCTGATGACTCCCTGCCTGATAAAGATTGGCCTAAACTGTGAAGTTGTAAAGTTTGTGGCTCTTAAAAAATATTAGTGTTATGTTAACTAATTTTTTCATTAACCTCACAAAAATCCCACTCTTTGAATCTTACTACGTTCTTGGCCTTGGAAATACCCTCTATTCCCAGGTATGTGAAAGTGTTTCTTCTATTAGTTCAGAAATGTTGATGTCTCAGGGTTCAGCTGATGTCCTTACAGTCAGATGATAATACATGGAGTGTCAACATCTTTCCTTTGAAAAGTCGTAATACCTCCAATCTGTAGCATTTTTTTTCAATGAGCTAGCACCATTGTCATTGTCTTTCTGTAAACAATTCAACTTGTATGAGAGGAAAAAATAAACTTTTTAAAGGGTGAGAACTTTGGAAACTTTGGGGAAGATTCTCTCCTTCCTTTTCTTCAAGTCTTTCAATGTAATTTCAGGCTATTGCAAGTTTCCAAGTTGCTCAAGGTGCTGTGGGAGGTACCTCTGCCTTTCTTCCCTTCCAAGTTTGTATGTTGCCCTTGCCTTAGCCTTTCCTAGGGGGAAAAGAAAGCCATTAGTGCTTTGAGTGGCACCTTCTTAAGGTTGTTCTTTCATCTGACAGCAATATCTTAAGTATATGTTTGGTGAGTGTGTTCTGGAGCTGCTGTAATGACAACAGCATCATTGACAGGGCAGTTTTAAATGCCTGAGAATATACAGTCTCCTCTCTTCCAGGCTCTATTTCAGCAGCACTGCTTGGGTTGTGTGATGCACAGCTCCTCAAAGCTGATATTCTTTGAGGACAGCTGCCAAGCAGCAGGAGGTCACTGCTTTTTCATTAACACTTCATCTTTAGACTGCTGATTGATTTAATCTTCTTGTGGCTTTGAAGAAGATAATAAATAGCACATTTTCGCTGCTGTATAAATTGATAAACTTTACACTGTGTGTATGAGCTTGTGAGGTCTAGTCAGCACTGAACTCAGGCTGCCTTACTGAGAACTCTGTCTTTAGGGAGACACAGCAGGCAGTTTTACTTGGGACAGATGGTTCTTACATTTTTCCCGGTGAAATAAAAAATTTGTTTTAGAGAGTTCTTGGCTCAGAGATGTCCAAGGCCATTTGTGAGATGAATTAAACCTGAGAGTGAGTTGGGCATTTCGCCTTGCAGTTTCAGACAAACCTCTCTCCCTTTTCTCTCTTGACTTCCCCCCACTTTGTTTCTTTGTTTCATCTCTCTGTGTAACATTTTTATCCTCTAATTTCCGTAGCCACTCATTTTTGTATTTCCCCCAGATCCAGTAGAAATGCTCTTGCTTGTCTTCCTGCAGGGAGAAGGGGTGTAAGTGTGCGAGAGGGAGGGGCAGGACCTGTGCTTGAAGAGTGCTCATTTTCCTTTGGTTAATCCACTCGTGCTCATGAAGGAATTGCTTACTTTTTACAATTTTATCAGTAATTCAGTACTTTACAGGAAGTTGGAATGAAATAGATAATGAGGATTAAAAAAGAAGAAAGGGTAACGTATACCTCGCAGACATCAAAGCATTTGGCCTATATAGCTGAGCCAGGCTTTATCAGTTTTAATAATTCCCTGCTGGCTCAACCTAAAATTAAAATCTGGTGGTGAATTAAAAAATTGCAGTAAGAAGTATTTAAATTTTTAAGTGGAAATTTATTTCTCTAGTAGAAAGCAAATAACTCAGTGCTCTGAGCCTTAAGGTAAAGCATACACTTTCTCATAGACTTTTTTATGTGCAAGTCATGCTTATTTTACTCATGAAATTATCTTCATTATTTCAGAAAAGATCTCTGAAAAATAGAGTCTGTCTCAATATTCTATGCATTAGGTAAGGGGTTCTAAACATTTGAAAGGTGCCATCTTCCTTTCTTCTGAGGGCACCTGGTTTTTTATCTTTTTTAGCCACATTGTGAGCTCTGGTGAGGGCAGTGACATTCCCCAGCACTTCATTGCTCTTGACCTTCTTTAGTAATGTCTCCTGGCTCTGTCTAATGAGACTTGCTTACTTTTTCCATGTGTTTTTCTGTTCCTGTTCGTGTAAGACAGCCATGGGAACATTGGGATTTTATGTGGCAGTGTTTGGAAATTTGCACAGGCTCTTTGGGTCTCAGGAACTGTGGCTGGAGCATTGTGTTTGACTCCACTACATTGCTGGAGTACATTGCATGACTTTGCTATGTTACTGTCTGGTACTGATGACTGCAGGGACGGGCAAAGACCAAGGAAGGAAGAGATGGGAAGGGCAGAGGCAGTGATTGCCAAGATGACACTGGCTCCACTTATAGTAGGATCTTTGGAAAGAGTATGGCATGTAAAAGCCTGTGAGGCAGTCTAGTGGATATTTCAGGTGCTGTAGCAAGTTAATGTAAATAGAAAATTGTCTGATGGATACTTACTATAATCTTTTTAAACTATTGCTACGTAAGAGACCTCTCTCAAGATTTTTTCATGTTACTTGTAGGCAGAGCTTTGAAGATGCTAAGTGCTGTTAAAATCCTGGATTGCATTTTATTTTCTCAGCTGGGCGGTCTTCATCCTTATGTGGATTAATTTGATGTAGAGCTTCGACTCTGAGCTCAAGGGCTGTAATTGCTGTGTTTAGTAGAATCATTCTTATTGCAGTTGGACTCAGTGCTCTCAGTTGGGCAGGAGCCCTGTTTTCCTGGCAGAATGCGAACATATAATGAGAAACTCAGGGTCAGACTCTTAAAATCCTTTAAAGCTAAATCACTTCTCAAAATCTGACCTTTACTCCCTGCCCCTGCAGCAAGGGAAAGAGCAAAAATGAGAGGGTGTTCTGGAGGATGGAGGATATGAGTGACCATGAGGAACATCAGCCTTACAGAGAATCTGAAAGGAGGTTGGTGGCATGATTTCTGTGCCTGGCTGAAAGGGGCAGTGCTGTGGCTGCACATGGAAAAAGCAGGGATACAGTTCACCAGTGGTGCTGCTGAGACAAAGTATTGTGAACTGTGACATTAAGCTGTATGTGAAACTTGTTACCCAAAACAAACAAGTGAACTGGGGAGGACGTCAGCCTGGCTGTTCTCAGCTGGCACTGCAGCCAGGTGCTGGGATGGAGCTGTGGGAGCAGAGGGTTGAAGGTGCCAGGAGAATATCCACTGTGGTGAGGGCAGCACTGGAGCACAGTGATGCTTGTGGAGGAAGTGCTGAATAAAAGTTGATACTGGTGTAGGTAAGATATTGAAGGGGAAGTATCATTCACAGCGAGGCTGGCTCACGAGGAGGTAGGAGGTATTTGAACAGATGGGAGGATAGTGGCATTTCCATAGCTAAGTCATATAGGCCTCTTCAAAATCCTACCCCACACTGTGAAAAGACACTGTTTTGAAAGATACAGTGAGTTGTTCTTGAGCAACACCAGCACTCACACAGTGCCTTTGATGCTAGAGGCAGAGAAACAGTATTGGGGAAGGAGGTGGGTGTTTATGTTGGGTGCACGAAGAGGGGGGACAGGAGAAAGGGGGCATTTGTGGGAAGGGGGATGTGAACATGGATCAACTGGCCAGCGAGTTTTTCTTGGTGGCAGTTTGTTGGATGCCTCTGGAGCAGGCTGTGGGGCAGATAAAGGGTGCCTTTAATTCAGGCACTTCTTGCAGGATGAGTGCCTGCTGCTGCTCACTCCCAGGAGAGAAGTGTCAGTACAACGTGAGTGGATCTGATTCTGTGCACAACACTTCTGCAGTCATTCTTTTATGTAACAATGTGACTTTTATTTTTGGGAAAGGAGAGATCAACGGGTGTTCAATCCCCCACACTTGTAGCAGAGCTGGTACTAGTCTTCCTTGGAAACTGGATTCATTTCAGCAAGGGCATAGCTGAATCTTGTGGGTTAGTCGGGGGTGAACTGGAGAGATAAAAATAAACCTCTATCTCAGAGCTGGGCAAAAAATCTTCTTGGAGCTGGTTAATTATGTTGAGTCCTGGGCTTTTTTCCTCAGCCCCCCTTCTCCACAGTCCCGCAGGATACCAGAGAGCTTTTCCAGGAGAGATCTGCTCGCTGCGCTGCACTGCCTGCTCTCATAATGCCAAAGGAGTGCGTTTTGTCTTTAGTCAGATTGGCTCCATCAGTTCGTATTTCCTTCTGAATGGATAATAAAGTGGAGAATCATTTTGAGGCGAGGAGTGAAGCGGGGAGGCTGCGTGTGTGAGGAGCTAGGCAGTAGGCAGCTGACGAGGAGGAGTAAAGTAGCTGCACAGCTTTCTCTCTGCCTCTGAAGTACAATATTTTCTGTTGAGTCACATCTGAAGAGAAGGATGAAGTTTTAACTGTACTTGGTACAGCCTGAGAAAGGGAAGAGACGCACTGTGGTGGGGAACTAAAGAATTTCTGTTGAGGGATGCTCCTGGAAACCAAAAGGATTTCTGCATTTTTAGATTTTGCAATCATTAGCTTCTGCTGTTTTTTGCTTTTTGGATTTTTAGTAGCTGTTTGCATTTTTTATTCCCTTCAACATGCCTTCAACTTTACATGATTTCTCATCCTAGTGCTGCTGTGGAACGGGAAACTCACGGTGCCTTTAACGTTGCTTTCCCTGATACCTCAGATGGGACATCAACAATATGTTGATAATCTCCATAGTGAAAGTTCATTATATGGTGAACCTTTAACAACATTAGGAATCCTTCAGGACATGTATTTTCTATGAGAACAAGCTGTTGTATTCTGTAATTTTCTTTTAATTCTATACATTTCCTTTGCATTTTAACCTTTTGTTTTATTTTGAAGCAGTGAGGTAAGTGAAAGATTGGAACAAATTAAGTGCCTGGGTATAAACTGCAAGTAGGCAGCAACCAAGGAGAATTGCTCTTTATTTTTAGAGTGGGCTCTCTGTGTGCATGTGTGTGTGTGTGTTTACTTTAACAATACAATAGCTCCTTTGGAAGCTGACTGGATTTAAAAATGTGCTTTGTAAAAACAATTTACACTTAGTATGTTCATTTGTATGCTCTATTTCTTAGTTTTTGTTTTCACCCATTAGACTCTAATTGTAGATGTCTTATGACTGGTATAATTGAGGTTGTGTCTGTTTGCTTCTCATACTTCTCTGTTAAGAGGGTTTGTATCTCAGCTGGAATTTGACATCAAAATCACTATGGGAAAAAGAGTTAAAGGGAAAAGAGCTTGGGGAAATTTAAATTTGATCACTTGAAAAGCAAATAACTTAAAGTAATTAAATTACTAGTTTGATTCTTCCTTAAATATCACTTAAGAAAGGATTTCTTTTAACACAGAGTATTTGTCACTGGCCTGATTTCTTGTGCTGAGAAGCTTGTGAGTTGATGAGATGGAATGACTGGCATGCAGGAGCTATGAGGATGCTGTACAAGCTCGTGAATCAGAGCAGATGGTGTGACTGTTTTCAAATATATTTTCAGTTTTCATTCCATTTATACGGGCAGGTTTCTTTTGCTAATGGAGCAAGCCTTTGAGGGATAAACCTAAAGACTTAATACAGAATGCTAAGGTCTTCAGTCCTTGAGATGAAAAGGAGAGAGCTTATAGAAGTAAAGCTGCAGTTTTAGCCCAGGAAGATTTTAGTTGCCACGTGCTAGGTTTTAATATCATGAGCTGTAAAACCCTAATTATTCTATTTGCTGCATATGGTACCTTCACCCAGTGGCTGAACACTGCTAAGTGTCTGCCCTAAGGGAGTGCAGAATAGGTCAGAATCAGTGAGTAAGATCGTGTAGCACCAGTCTGTACCAGGGCTGTGCTCTCTCTGCCCTGACAACAGAAATTGGGTCTCCTAATTCATCACCCTGTACTGGTGGGTGCTACCTGTCCCTCCCCTGCCTGAATGTCCCTGTGAGCTGAGGCACTGTCACCTGGAAAACCAGCTCCAAACCTCCTCTGTGAGTCATCAGAGTTTTGAGAAAATTCTTACAGATGAATGTTCCGTGGTGGTTCTTGTCAGAAATGCAGAACTTGGAGAGTTCACAATTCGAGCAATAATTCAGCACTGGGCTGTAAGCTGGGTTGCAAGCAGGGGAGAGGTACAGCACATTCTGTTTCTGTTAGTCTAGTCAGAGCTCTCAGCATCATTCAGCATTTTCATAATGGTGCATGCAAACCTTCTTTAAGCCGGAGGTACTGTGTTTGTACTGCCAGTGCTGTTTTCTTTCTGGTTAGAGGTAGCTGAATAATCAGAAACCTTTCCCCAAAGTCTGGCAGGTATTTCTAAAGTTTTCATCCCATGGCCAGCCAACTTGTCAGCATGTCCTGATAATTTTGTTTCAGTTCTTGGGGCTCTTTCCTTTAAACAAGGAAGTTGCTTCTGGATCCTGGCCCCTGTGTCTAGTATAATGCTTTGTTCTTAGGATCCTGATTTGGGATAAATCTGTTTTAAGGAGCAATTAGTGCTGGGCAAACCATCTACTGATTGATTCAGCTGTGTACAAAACCCCCATGCTCTGGAAATACTCAATTCAGGGTACTGCTGAACTTAATTACTTTCCCATTTGCTCTTAAACTGCTGATAGCTACTGCTCAGGTTTTGTATTTGCTGGGAAGGAGTGAAGTAACTTTTACATAAGATAGACAGAAGCAGCTGTGATGTCTATTTTGAGTAGTCAGTTATCCTTTTTGCCTTTTCCTCAGCACAGGGTTGCCTCAGAACTAGGTAGGTGCCTCAGAGTTAGCTTGCTGCTCACTAGGCATGAGCCTTTGCAGTGCCATGGTCGGCAGCTTGCAGCCTGTGCCTCCCTCTGTGCTTGGGGACAACCCCTATTTCTGTCACTGGATGCTGCCTTTTCCTGGCTGCCAGGTGGTGACAGACCTCATTTGTTACTGCAGGCAATGCATCTCTGTGCCAGGCGCTGCTGCCTCCAGCCTGCAGGAAAAGCTGGGATAGAAGGATGCAGAGGGAATGAGCACATTGAGGCACTGAAGAATGGAAGCCTGGTGCTGAGGTGCCTTCCAGGGGCTCCCAAGGCAGATGGACTTAAAGCCTGGACATTTCAGTCCTGCTCCATCTGTGTTCACAGAAGGGGTGCTGTCTGGATGACAGACATTAGTCCCATTTTACAGAACGCTGAGACATGCTTAACTTCTGGGGTGTCCCCTAAGTTTGTAGGGGGTGTTAAGAAGTTAAGGCAAGAAGTGCCATCTCCTTGTTCTACTACACAGTGATGCTCTTCAATTACATTAGTTTAATTTTATGCTGATTTACAACAGAAGTTTTTACGTTGGTGAATGCCGTGAACCCACAACACTTCAGTGGGTGTTTTACCCTCATAGTTTGTGATTTTTACTGTTCCTGTACTTAGTAGCTAGCCTGATAACTTGCTGGTACAGCAAAATATCATTCAGATGTGGTTTTTTTCCTTGGTTGGATGGCCTTGTATAAAAGGTGAGAAATAACTGTGATGTGGGAGGTGCAGAACTGTGTTATATGCAGTGTTCCCCGGATCAGTTTTCCACCATGAAGATGACTGACTACACCTGACCTTTTGTCACTTCTATCAAACTGCTCTGGAAAGGTTTCAAGTGTGGGGTTTTTTTTCTGAAACGTGTCAGGTGGGAAGGCCAGCTGTCATTGATACCTGCATTGGAGTGTTTTGTCATAGTTTTTGGTTAGCTGTATTGAAACAAATGTTGTAGGTACAGATACAACCGGGAAAAAAAATGGGAAGTGCTTAAAAAACTTAAGAAAGTTCTACAGCTAGGGCTGGCATGTGGTTTTGCAGCTTGTGCAGTAGTTCCCGAACAGGAAGCATTGGCTGCAGAGGGACTGTGAAAGGGTTACCAAGGGTCTAAGTAAAAAGTTCTTCTCCTCACATTGTTTTTTGTAAAATTATTTCCATCCTTTTGTAACTACTGTCTTTTCAATGTCATGGATGTATTTCCTCTTTAATCCACATGGAGTTCCACGTGTCTCTTCTGCACCTTACTTCTAGCCGAAATGTCCTGAGGTGAACGTGTTTCTCAACAGTATGTTTTGTTCTCCATCTCTGCTGCTTTTTGCCCAGGATTGCTCAGCTCAGTACCTTATCATTCTGATCATCCATGCTAGGAGTCAAAATTTAGACTTTTTGTTAATTATCAGGAGAAGGTTTGAAGAAAGACACATTTTCAGAAGCAAAGCAACAATGCTGTGTTCAGGTATGATCCAACCCAAAACTAAGTCTAATGATATTAATTAGAAAATTGCAGCCTCATCTCCAGAAGTCAAACAGCAAAACTGATGATAACTCTTCATATCTCTGTCAAGCCTTGTTAAGATTCTTTCAGCAATTATTGTGTTTAAAAATGCTATAATATTCTCAGGAAGAGTTGATGTTTCAGCATGCTGAGTGCTGGGGCGATGTTGCTATGGCAGCCTTAGCCGTGATTTCTTTCTCTTTTTAATGCCAAAATCTTTTTCCCGAGAATGTCCTGCATTTTAGTTATTGGTATTCTTCATGTTTAAATCACACTTTATAAAGTAGCAAGACCATTTATTAGACATTTTATTGCTTTTCCTAGTGTAATTGCTACTATAGGTAATGCAATACCACTTTGTGTGGACGATACTGCAAATATAATCTAATAAAAAAGATTTCACTCAATAGCATGACTCAGTAGCCAGAGAGGCTGCTGTGAAATGTTTTTCTGATCATAGTTAATTGTTTTTATATCTCTTTTCTGGGGACCTTGAACATCACGTCTACCCTGAGGTACCAGCACCTTCTAACATGACATTGTGGAGTAAAGGTGTCTCAGTATTTACCTTAGTGTGATGAAAACCAGATAGCCACTAACAAGGGGTATCAGACATTGGGATGAGCTGCCCGTGGGAGTGATGGAGTCATTATCCCTGGAGATATTTCAAAGACATATAGATGTGGCACTCGGTTATATGGTTTAGTGGTGGCCCTGCCAATGCTGGGTAAACTGATGGATTTGATGATCTTAAAGATCTTTCCCAACCTAAACAATTCTATGATTCTGTAAGATAAACCTGCCTCATTTTTGTACTCTCACCCCGTTTTCTTCCACCAGAGTGCAGCCAGCCCACTGCAGTGTGGGGCAGTGCTGAAGGCACACAAGACTACCTTTGTTTTCAACCATGTTGGTCCAGTGTCTCGCAGAACTGAAGGTACTGCTCAGAGAGGGTTGCAGTCACCTCCCCTCTCCCTGGTGAGAGCCTTGCCTTACCCGAGTGCTGTAAGCATAAAACATGGCTGATCCCCAGCTGATGAGCAGAGATACATAATAGCATGTTATTCCTTCATGGGATGTCTCATGTTCTTTTTTCTCATTATGGATGCTGGCATATGACATGCTTTTACTCCTGTTGTCATGGCAAATCTGTATGTCAGGACGAAAAGTTTCTGTTGTTCATGCATTACAAGGGTATTTCAGAAGTTTGTCCAGTGATAAGGTAATAAGCTGTGCAGTGTTTGTGGTAGCTCACCTGTTTCCCCTCTCTAAAATCCTAATATGTCAGCTTTGTCCTCACGGGAATAGCAAAATAACCCAAACATTCCCAAGTAAAGCAGCAATGTATTCCTCATGTTGAGCTTGAGCCTGGCTCTATTTTGGGAAGTTGAGGAGCATAGAAATGGTGGTGCCTGTGCATGCTGTTCTCCTGCACATCCAGAGACAGCTGCCCTTAACTGAGCATGAAGTTCTCCTGGAAGGAGATGCCTCCTAACAAGGCAGTCAGAACAAACCTTGTGCAGTCAGTGAAGGCTTGCAGCATCTGGCAGGACACCAGGATCCAAATATTGTTTCCTTAAAGACTTGCTTTCTTGTTATGTATTAGTGTGACTCCTGGAGTGATCCTGGAAGAGAAAAAGACTTCAGCAGGGATTTGCATCTAGATTAGGTTTTGGGGTTTTTTTCTGAGTGAACCTGCATTAACTTTTATTCCCACTTTAGATGTCTCTGCTACAAAAAAGCACGGCTCTAACACAGACAACATGACAGAAATAAGGGAACTTTATAAGGGACATGTTGCAGAGCACCTAGTCTGGAGCAGTGGAAGGGGTCAGGAGCAGGCACACAACCCTTGAAGAGGAGGAGGGAAGGATCTGGCAGGAGGTGCAGAGACACTGTGGGACCAGCCCACAGAATGAGTGAATGCCCAAGCTTCAGGTCTGAGTGTGGGCTTGGGATGGGGAATGGAGGGAGGAAGCCTGTGGGACAGCTACAAAGAGGGCGATTCTCTTACTTGATTCTTGGCATTCCACTCAGTGGGCAGTGATTTGATCTTTGGTGGTAAACAGCGATTTCCGTTCATTTCCACCCACTGTAGAGAGAGGTGGAAAGGCTTCCCTCTGAGCCAGAGCTGCTGTCCATGTGTTCTGCTCTGGCCTTGTTCCCACTTTGGAGGAAACAGTTTCTATCCTCCTTGGGGAAAGATGGAAAGGTACTGCTGGTATTTGATGAAATCAAAGATGTGCTTTTGAAAATCTCCAATGAAGTAGATATTTTTGTGTATGTGTATATATACACACACATACATACATATATACACACCTGTATATTCATAAATACGTACACATATGCCACAAATACTATATATAATAGATAAGAAATGACAGCATTGTACTGTTTGCACTGAGCTGCTAGCTTTGGAATGACTGCAATCCTGCAAGTAAGTGTTCAACAGGAAAAAGTGATTTCTGTAACAAGCTGCAGCTCTTGAGTGTTGTAGCATACAAAGGAAGTGAGAGCAAGCTCTGTCTTGAATTGATTTTTTTTTTAAAACTAAAATGATCATTATGCCCCTCTGGTGCCTTGAAAGCTGCATACAGAAGGAAATGAAGATGGAGCTTTCTGAGGGAAGCCTTGCACAAGCATATGTAGGCTTTTCTCCTTGCACTTGGAGTTCAGTATGCTGGATAATAATTGAAATGAGCATCTGTGTGTGCTACCCTCAAGCAACACATGTAGGGAGCCACAACTGTGGAGCTCTTTTTCTTGGCTGCCATTGAATCCAGTTGCTTGCTCTCCAAGGGTTCACTTCTTACGACTGGTACAGAAGTGATTTTTTGATGTTAAACATCGCTTACCCAATCAAGTGAAAGTGACTAAACTGTGTAAGTGGTGCAAGAAGAGAGTCTGAGAAAATATCCCTTATGTCAGCCCTCTTCTGTGAGGGAATAGTTAGATAAAAAAAAAACCTCACAGAAATCCCAACGGATTTTTCTGGATCAATGGCCTGAAAATTCTAGAAAATTAAAGCTTGCTTTCTCTAAAGAAGCTGATAATCAATCCCACAGAGAATTTGTTTAGCCTGCACAAGGGCAGGTAGTGCCTTTGTTATGGAAGTTCAGCTGAGATGCTTGATGATGGGACTTAAACCTGAAGCACAGATGCAACCTCTTTTATAGCATATTAATTAAGCTCTTATTACAGAGACTGGTATTTGCAATGCTGCTTCCTCCAGATCAAAAAACACATTTTCCCTTCCTGCCCACAAAGTGAAACAATAAAAATGAAAGATAGGTACCATAGGTCTTAAATAAAATAAGAATATGAGAAAGAATATATGCTTCAGGCAGCAAGTCCAAACTGAATCATCAAACACACTTGTGTTCTCCAGTCACCTTGCCTCCAGGAGGATCCTGTGTGGGTCTCTTGTGTGCCCTACTCTCTGGAGGAAAAAACTGATTGTATGTTGCTTAGTAAGTATGGCAGTAAAGGCACATGGAAGTTCAAGTAGTTAACATTATGGTGGTTTTTGTTTTTATTTTGCTCATTGCAGAGTGGATTTAAATAGGGGAAAATAATCCACTGCAAAATCTTCAGAGCTGGAGTAGAAGTGACATGCAGAAGCTTCATGCTGTCGGCGCAGGCTGTTTGTGCATATGCTGAGTGTGGCATATTTAACTGCAGGTTAGCTTGGGAGCTTGCAAGCTTTGAGGTTTTTTTGGTTTGGTTCGTTTTTTGGATTTTTTTTCTTTTTTTTTTTTTTTACTGCTTTGTAGCAAAATATTAAGATGAAAATACTAAAACAGCAGAAAGGCTTTTACTCCTAAAATCTGTCATCCAGTGTTCTTGCCACTTTACATCACTTATGTGCAATTCCTGTGGGCTAGCTGGTACTGTGCCAAGTTAAATTTGATTTCGGCTTTGGTTTGAAAAAAGAAAGGATGAAGATTGTGAACTTGAAAGGAAAGGAAACGTGCAAGGATAGAATTTCTAATGTCAGAATTCTGTATTCAGAGGGGTAATTAAATCACACAGTGCACAGTTGCCAGGAGCTCAGACTTGAGAGTAATTTGCAAACCTGGTAGAAAAATGGCCACAGAATTGCTTCTTGAATTTGACCTTTTTTTTTTTTTCCACTTTCTTGAATAGAAGAAGGAGCAAGGAACACTTATTACAACAAGAACCTGATCTGGGGAGTTGGCCAAAACCAAGGCAATGTCTGTACCCTTTAAACAGCACATCCTCTTTCTGTCTGATTTTATGTGTATGCTGATTTTAGGTTTTTGGGTTTTTTTTGTTCTGCTGCTTAAGTTACCTCGGATATTTCTATCTGAACCAAACTGTAATGTCTTTTTCCCCTCTTTTGGTAGCTGCCTCATGACAGAATAAAAACTGGATGCAAGTTATGCATTGGGAAGTGATTGATGTGTGCTTGTGCAGCTTGTAGCACTATGAGAAACACAGGTGCAGCTGATGATGTTTGCTAGAAGTAGATTGAAAAAGCAAGAAAATGAAATTTCACTTCTGCACAGAAAACCTGTTGTAAAACTGCAGGGCAGGAAGCAATTCCGGAAGCAAAAACTCCATTTGTTTCTGCGGGACAAAATGAAGAGGCTTCTCCAAGGCCAGGTAGATGATAATTCAAACCACGCACATCGCTGCCAGCTCTCCCCGGTGGAGATTGAATCAGACATGTTTGTTTGTGGAATCAAGAGGAGCTCTCCAAGCACTGAATTTTCCACGGCTGGAGGGGACTTTCATCAGGATGGAGGACGTGATTCCAAGGGAGTGAGTGAAGTGTGTGTTGGTGAAGTGGAACTGAACTGGGGTGGCTATGTAAAAATACCATGTTCAGTTCAACAGAACAAGAAGGACTTGCAGGGGAGTTCTTCTGGTGGTATCCTGCAGACCTCTTCTGAAATAAAGGGCAGAGTGTCTGAAGGGCAGGACCTTTCTTCCCTGAGCATTACCATGAGCTGGAGGGATGCAGCTGAAAGGCAAGGATGCTTTCCCCAGGAAAAGACCATTGCGTACAAGAGTCGTAGAAGGCAATCAAGAGACCGCTCAGCTGATGTGGTTGATTACATTGTTAAAGAGCTCCAGGGAATAAGTCGAATCCAGACAGAGATTGCAGAGCTCCGTCAGCACCTCACCTTGATAAAAGGCTCTGTGGATGAAGTCTCCAGCTGTGTGGACACGGTCTTGAGTGAGATAGAAGGCTTGCAAGGTGGTTCTGGTGGCAAATCCCAGGGTATGCATGCTCGAGAGCCAAGAAGGGAGGTGGTACAAAAGGAAGAGCCAGTGTTGTATTTTTATGGCATCCCAGAGAAAGATGGCGAAAACACAGTAGAGCTTATCTGCAGCTTTTTGTCTGAATATCACTGTTTCAATGGTATTCAGTGCAGTAAGTATATAAAAGATGCTTATAGGTCAGATATTGGTACAGGCAAGCCATTAATGCCAAGACCAGCAGTTGTGAAACTTGTGAGTTGCGAACAGAGAGACTTTATTTTACAGAAGTCTATCCTTCTGCAGAGCTCAGGGGTCCGGGTTGCTACCAGTGAGGAGCAAAAGCGGCAGAATGGCCAGAGGGGCCAGAAAACAGATTCAGTCTCTTCGCAGTCTGGCTTCAAGAAAAATAATCAGAACTCAGTGAATCCTGATGGAGCTCAGAGAACTGATGCAGTTGGGCACCTTCAGATGGACTCATGCCAGGTTAAGTATAAAAGCACGAGTAGGAAAGAACAGTGTGCAGGGGAGAGACTTGATTCTGTGCAGAAGTCAGCCTTGACCAAGACAGACACCTTGATACCTGAAACTGGAAAGGAAGCACAAACAGTAAGCTGCAGTGAGCAGCCTTCAGATGACAGGGACATTTGCCAGGCCCTTGCTGAACCTTCACAGGTGACCAATTCGCCCAAATCAGGTGATGGAAATCACTGCTGCTCATCTGACTCTTCAGGCCATGCAAGCCAGATGTGTGCTTCAAGTAATGGTAGTGAGCAGAGGCTTGACACTAAAAGCGTCACTGAGAATTCTTCTTCTCTTCTAGAAAAAGATGAGGGAATAACCACAGAAGAAATTGAAACAGACTATGATAACTCTTGCAAATTTACCAGTGCAGAGAAAGGTGATGTTCAAAGAGAAGATGTTTCTAGTGGGGTGACAACCATTAGTTATGATCATACAACAGATGAAATGGCTGATAGTAGTGACAGCTTGAAAGATATGATCCAGATGGACCTGAATGATCAAGATCCAACTGATCAGGTCTTTAGGGATGTCCTGGAAAATTCCCAGTATTTCCTTGACCACTCCAGGGACAACATTGATCTTGTAGACATGAAGTTTTACACTAATAAGCTTGGGAAAGCTATTCACCACTTCAGGTCTGCTCTGCAAGTGGTGTTCCATAAACTGGAAACAAGTGATTCTGAAATCCTTTTGGAAAATGATAGTGGCTTACAGATGGATGATGACAACACGCTTATGCTGACCAGTTCAGGTATGGGTGGCAGCTCTGACTACTTTGCAGAAACCCCTCCTAGTCAGTCCTCTGAGAGCCAGGCAAACACAAATGTCAACAGTGAAACATCAGCTCAGATGCAATTGGCTCCTTCCAGTCTTTCCTCTGTTTCACATGAGCCTCCTGTTTCCAGTGTGATGCCATCATCTGTCAGTGAAATCCCTACTGGGCAGCAATTACCTCCTGAGGAGCTTGGAGAAGATGTTAACCGTCTGCCTGAGCCAACAAAGGAATGTAGGCCCATGAGCCTTGACAAGGTGTGCGCAGAGACCATCTACCTGAACAAATGCATCAACAATTTCAAAAATGTGCTGAGGGAAAAGAGACAAATGCGTAGGAGACTCTTAAAAGAATTAGCACAGGAGGGAAACTGGATTTCTGCTGAGGAGACAAATTCAGGTAAAATGAAAAAAATGTTTTTAAGGAGATGTCAAAATCTGGTATTTGTGCAGCCAGCGGCCAACACTTCATTCTGTGGGTGAACTGTGAATATTCTGTGAGTGTATTAAAAGTTGTGAGCAAATAGTTACAAAGAGAAGTACATGCACTGTACAACAGTACTGACAAAACCCCCTGAAATTGACTGTGTAACACACTGAAATGCCAGTTAGCAAGCTTCACCTTTTTTTTTTCTTTGAGAGAGGGAGATTTGCAGAGCTTCTTCGAAATAGCAGGTGTTAAGGTTTTTCATCATAATTCGTGACTTGGTTTCTTGTTAAATATAATAGTTAAGACATGTGATAACAAAGTGTGCATTTGAGCTATAAGTAGCCAGATTTGCAGTTTTGTGAGTTGAGTGGATCTAGACTTTAAGTGACTCCATCACAAAGTGACATCCCACAAAGTGGGAGTTCTCAGTGTTTAATCAGTGCTAGATGTTACCCTAGTAGAGAACATTGAAAATAATAAAGAAAATAGTAACAATAATAATAGTAATAATAATAATAATAATAATGTAGTAATAATAATAATAATAGTTTAAAATTTGGAAAGTTGAGACTTGTATTTTTGTATTGTTTCCATAATTTGTCCATGAGGTGAAAAATTTTTGTTTCTGGGGAAACAAAATACATCTCATATTGCCAGCACAGATATTGAAATGTGTGACCACAGCAGATGGGAACTGATACAGTGGTGGAGCAGTGCCGCTAAACCATTTCCTGAGGATGTGATGATAGAGCTGTCTGGCATCTTTTGATGGGACATGTTTTGATAGGCCTCAATTTGGTAAGACAGAACCTAAAGCTGAAGTGTAGATCCATCTTCCCTGTCCCTCTCCAGGCAGTGAGAAGGCTTTCTCAGTGTCATCTCTACAAATCACTACACAGTTCAGGAAAGAGGCATTGTTTCAAGAGGGGAAGTTATTTTAACTACAGCTTGAAATCTTCACATACTTGTTGTGAACTTCTTGTATCAAATACTGTGTTCACTCTTCTTGCCATCATGAAAGCTGGTCAGAATAATCAGAGATAATCCTCTCCCAACTGAAGGAGTCATCTACCAAGTGCTTTTCCAGTGACTGCTTTCGCTGTGAAGAAACAATCTGTCAACCTGTATTTGATTTCTCTGCCAGCATTCTTCTCAGTTATGCAGATCATAAAGCTGGTAATGAGCTCTCTGCTTTCTTATTTTGTGCAAGGTCTTTAGTATAGAGTTGGCTCTAACAGTAAGTTTTTAATGAGGGAAACACTGGGATTTGTTAGCAGGCTTGGCACAGATACTTTTTTTTTTTTGGTGGTGTTTGTGTGGTGCTCAAGTCCTGGACATATGTCCTAATTTTAGAACGTGAGGGAACAGACAGTGGTTGGGATTAGCATTTGCCACAGTACAGCAGAAGTACTGAAATAGCCTGTTTCTGAATGTGAGAGGAGGCTGCTCATCTCAGTAGAGTTTGAGCAGCAGGGTTTGAGCAGCACGGGCACGTTCACAAGGCAAGAAGTAGCCAAAACAATTAAGGAGGAGGAGGAGCAGCAGAGCTGGACTTTGTACCTTAGATCTGACCCCAAGGTGAATTGGGATTTCTGATCCTCCCTGAATCAGTTCTCTTGAACATCATCCAGTGATGTGACAAAAAGTTGGTGGCACATGTATGCCACTCCCATAAAGGTGGATCTATAAGGAAGATTTGGCAACTGAAGCTATAAAAATAAGTATGTGATGAAGTCACAAAGTAGCAAATGTGCTCTGAGAGATGGAAGGTGTCAAAGGAGTCCAAGGTAGTGGAAATCAGTGGATAAAGGATAAGAAAAGAGAGACCTTGGGAAAAAAAACCATGGAGATGTCAGGAAGCAAAGCAGCCCAGATCCTGACAGCTAGACAGGAAAGAGTTGGAACTAGATGATCTTTAAGGTCTCTTCCAACACAAACCATTCTGTGATTCTGTGACTGTCTGAAATAGTGTTGTTTTGGCATGCATTTTTCAAGAAAGAGAAGCTGCGTCCTGTTTCAATGTACTCAAGTGAGAGCCAAGCTTTTATTTTCTTCCTTCGGAAAAAGGATCGTACCTGGAATGCAATGAAATGTTGTTGGTTTGCTTTTTTGTCCCAGCTGTAGATGAGTGTTTGTGTCTTACTTTAAAAATACAATTTGTTGTTAATAGCCTTTTCAGTTCCCAGATAAGGTCCACTGAAAACCCAGTTCTGGAGCTGTTTTTTGGTTCTGAACCTGAACTTCACTTTGCTCGGAAGTTCGGTTCAAGGTATTTTCTTAAATGTGTTTGTTAGCAGCCTCCATCAAAGGAATGGAAGATAAGTTTGAAGGTGTTGGTAAATATGCGTGTTTTGGTGATTCAGAGATGATGCACTGGCATAAAGGTTTAAATTATTTATAGTTGAACACAGATGCAAATTACCAGAAGAACTTGGAACTTGGCAGATGCATATAAATAATTGTTATGTTTAATTGGAAGTCAAAAGAGAAAAAATAAAATACCCCTGAAAATCTGAAGAAGTTTTTAAAGTTTGAATTTGAGAAAAAGCAAAAAGTGTAACTGAAGATGATGATAGTTTAAATTTGTTTAAAGAAAAGCCATGAAATGCTAGAGATTTTTTGAGATTTAAGGTGACTGCTCAAAAGTGAAATGGTGAAAGAATTCTGTGATCAGGGTTTAACCAAGTTAGTCACCATTGATGAAACTGAGTGCACCTGCTGTAATGAGATGCATGATTTTAAATCTGTGTCTGCAGTTATTCAGAGCTTTGCCAAATTTTACATTTGGCCTGAAAGTGTCCCTAACAACCTTAAACTGATGGTGCTCCGAAATCAAAGATATGTATGGATTTTAATACAAAACGTTTTGTTGTTTTCGGTTTTTTGTAATTATCCAAAAATTAGTCTAATGCAAGATTTACAACTTTGCGTTTGTATAAAAATAAGTGTGACCTATATTTGAGAAGCTCTGGTGCCCTGAGGTCTTAAAATTTGGCAGTGCTAGTCTGTGTCAAGGAATTTTCTGTGGAAAATCAACCCCGAATGAGCGGAGTGAATACGCTTTTGAAAAATGTGTAGTTTGCATATGCTTACTGGTAGCTTGCTACTGTTGAGCTGTTGCACTGCCAGAGACTCCATCTGTCCTCAGTGTTTTCCAGCTGGGGGATAGAAGCAGGGTTTCCCTGCTCGGCCTGACTGAGAGCCACAGCAGACCTGAGAGGGGACATGAGTCCAGGTCTTCTGCATCTTCTGCGCCCCGAGACTCCACAGGAGATGCTAAGAAGGATTAGAGTTTAAATGCAAAGGAATTAAAAACCCAGGAATGAGGGGTGTCTGGGTCTGCCTGAGACTCACTGAAACCGCTCCAGGGACCAAGTCAGGAGAGATTTGGCTTGGGTTGGAAGGGCTTGGAGTGACTGTGTAAAAAGAAGGACAAAACCAGAGGACTTGAAGTGAAATTGTGTCTGTCTAGGTGAGAAGGTTTTGCTTAATTGAACAGGACAGGCAGGAAGATGGTACAGAAAATTACTTTAGAGAGAACAGTCAGAAGGGTCCATGCCCAACAAAACATGTTCCCATCTGAGTCTTGAAGGGACCCCACGTTTCCTCAGTTTCTCCAGGTCAGCAGGTCTGTGCAGAGCGGACTGCCAAGACATGGTACTTGTGCCACACCGGTGGTTGCAGCATCCTGCTGCTTGTGATTTCTCCTCCGTTAGTGCCGAAGGAGAAACCTCCAGGGTGGTCCAGAGGCTTTCTCCCCTAATGAGCATCCATGCAGGCATGTCTTAAGGTGGAAAATAGGATTTTTATTTTAGCTACAATCCAGCACTTCGTTTGCTAAAGTAATTCAACTTCTCCTTAGCGATTGAGTTAAAATAGCTTCTCTATTTTCCTGTCTTAGTGATTGCATGTCTGTAATTACACCCATATAGACAGTAACTTCAAAAACTATTTTTGCTTTTACACCAATTTGAGTGTCTCCTGTTGCCATGAAGATATTCCTTCCCCTCCATCTTTCATACACAAATGAGTAATACGGTTCTTCTGTGCAGATAGAGAAATATCTGATTGGAAGACTTAAAAAATACCATGTCTGCACCGGAAGTTTTGAGTATGACTCTCATGTAACTTTACTAGCCTTGAAATTGCCTATCCATAAACATGAGATTTAGTGTAGGAGGCTTCTGGATTTTTTTTGCTCAGAGGAAAATTGCCTAGATGTATAAACTCAGAAAATATCTCTCTGCATTATGGTATTTGCAAAAGCAAAATGTGTTCCGTGGGAGCTGCCAGTTTCCTCATACCGGGCAAAATGTACAGGGGGTGAGGAAGGGAGCAGGGGATATGTTTCAGATGCAGGCAGTGGATGCAGTCTGGAGGAGAGGGGAGCAAAACGGCAGCTCCAGTTCTGTATTAAGATTACTTAAAAATCCCCAGTTAATGAAACAGGAATGGTGACTCTAAAAAGAGCTCTCGAAAGCATATATTTTAATGCATGCGTAGTTATGGATGAAATTTGATTAGTTTAACTCAAGGTTGTCTGTTAGTGATTAATTGACTGGTGCATGTCCCAGGAAGTGCATGGGAAAACTTTCTGCTGCACAAATGTGTTATCAAAGGCAAACCTTTACCCCAATTTCTGTAAAAATCATTTTACAGAACTCATGGCAGAAATCTGATCTACTAACTTTTGTTCCTCTCCTTCTTCTCTTTTTTTTTTTTTCTTTCTTTGCAGAAGGAGGTAGAGGAGAGCTCCAGGTTGTACATGTTGTCCCTTGTAACCAGCATCTCTTTCTGAAACCCCTGTTGTGTGCATGACTCGTCTTCCTGTAGCCAATTGCTCCCACAGAGGCTCTGAGATTCAGTTTAGCATGTCATGGTTGTCTGGGGCATTGTTAACACTGTGTATGAGTTAAGAGTCTGTTCAGTGCCTATGACCTTGTACAAAGAGGAAAACATGAATGCTTGGAGTGATCTCCCTTCAGTGCTCTGTGGGGTGTGTGTGATGTGCACAGGCACTGCGTGTGCAGAGGACAAGTTGCTCATTCCAGTCTTCCTCTTTATGAATCTTGTTTAAGCTAAGTATTTCCTCATTTTTTTTCAGTTATATTATTTCATTTCATCTGTCTGGCTTGTCCACTTTCATCAATTAAAGTCAAAAGTATGTCTATTGAAAGTACATCTATGGGCTGTAGTAGTGAGATTAATCAAGACTGGATGCTGAAAGGTCTGCTGGAGGTCCCATCCCTTTTTAGATAGTCACTTTGCTTTGAGCAGGGCCCGATGCCCCATGGGAAGGGCAGAACTTTCTCCTTAGTACCTACAGTTGTCTTTCTATTCGTGGACTGGCTGCCTCTCTGCCCATTATCCTGTGGGCAGCAGGTAACTCTTTCCTCCTAGGAGGATCTGCAGAATTGTTTTGTCGACTGCTGTGTGCTTTGTCAACAGTTGTGTTAGCAACTGTACCTCACACGGAGAAATTACTGGCTTTTGGATCCTCAGCTGTTTTATTTTCATGACTCTGTGCTATGTGCATTCAGTGCCTGCTGTGCTTCCCCCTCTCTCGTAGCTGTATGAATGAGGCTAAACTGGCTTCCAGGAGAAGCTGAACCTTGAACGGATTTTGGGCCTCCGTGCAAACGCCATCCCTGGAATTTGATGAATTTGCATTTCTAAGCTTTATTGGCTCATGTATCAGCAGTTTTGTTTCCTTCTTACTGGTAAATATCTGTCCATTAATGCTTTTTCAGGAATGCAGAGATACCTGGTATCAAATATCGGTGTTAAATTCAGTCCCATTTTGGCTTCAGTGCAAAACCAATGGAACCTCCTTTAAACTTCCCATCTGGCAGCTGGAAGAGTGGCTCCGGGTGATACATCAGTAAGAAGGAGCTTCCTTTGGGGCTCTTCAGCTGTCAATTAAATGGCTGCTGTTGCAGAATGCAGAATGAATTTAAAATAATCCTGTGACTTGTTGCAGCTTTGGATTCCATGTAAAATGTAGCATACTTGACTGAATGAAGACATTGAAACACAAGACTGAGTTGTTTAATTGGGAAGATTTAGTTCAGTCTGACTCTGTTAATGCCACTGAAGAAATGCTCTAATTAGGCATGACCAGAAGTTTAATTTAGTCAGTGAAACAGTTGCTCCTTGTTTTAGCCTGATTCAGATTAACGTATATCTAACTGAGGTTTTTGAGGTTTAATAATAAAGCATGGTATTTGAAAACAAGTTAGGATGGTTTTCAAAACAAATAAGTTATTGATTTTTTTATCTGTTTAAATAAAGCAGCATAAAGCAGCTTTACATGTTTTACATCTGTTATATCTTAAGAGGATAATGTGCTAGACACAGTACTTAAATGTGATGGAAAATTACATTGTTAGGAAGCCTTTTATGTGGAGAGCTAGATTTATATGGAGAGCTAACACATCTGTGGATGTTCTTCCTTTCCCTTGTACTGCTCCAGACTTTATGATTTTTTATTTTATTTCTTTTTATGCCCCTCTGTCCTTTTTATGGACTTTCACTTTCTCTTCTACAGAAGTGCATAATTGTTTGTTCTGTGTATTAAAGTATCTTGTGTAGGAGAGAATTTGAAAAATTTGAAAATTGCAACTTTGTTAAATAACTTCTCAAGTTACTTGTAAGCCCAGCTGCTGCTTTTCCTGAGCAAGCAAAACTGTTGTTTCCTTTTTAGGCTTCACCAAACATTGCCTTCCCTATGACTGAATACTTTGCCTTGAGTGTCCATGTCTGTTGCCTCCCTTTAATTTAAGGGCCTTAAATTTATGCTGCTCTGTCACTGGCATTGTTTTGCTAACTGGTTCTTGGTTGACAAGAAACTTTAATTATTTAGAGAAGACCTTTCAGCGCCTGATTATGGTATACTTTACTGTGAGTGAATATACTGCAGTACTAGGGGTCACAAGCACTTCCCCATTTGAAAAGTATATGTTGGACAGTAGGTATAAAAATGTCATCCACCAGCATCAGAAAAAAAAAATCAAATAAGGATGTGGTGGCCTGTTTTGTTTACATGTTTGCTTCTCCATCATTTCAGTGCTTCCTTATGTGCTTACTGGAGATTAAAAAAAAAAAAAGAATCACATTTCAGATTCAGCCTGGTGTGGCTGCTTTCAAGGAAAGATCAAGTGATAGAGCTGTGCAGAGAAGGCCATAAGCCAGCAAAACACTTTCTGTGACATGCAGCATGTGGATGGCAGGGTTTTAAATGTGTCTGCTTTCCCTTTGCCCTCCCATTTGTCCCTGGGAAGGACAGTGCTAAAAACTCTCACAGTTGTTCCAGTGCTCTTCTCACCTGCCTGTTGTTTCTGCTGCTTGCCCAGGCTCTGAGCAGGTCAGGCTGCTGGCATGGGCTGAACTTGAGCAGACCCATGGCTGGTGGCAAGTCCCAGGGCAGCTATTGGAGTCCTGCCGTGTCCTGGCATGAGTGCTGCCTTTGGAGGGTTGGAACCTCTCCACCTGCAGCAAATCCATCTGGAGGGACAATATTGCTGTTTGCTTTCTTTAAATGAGGAGGAATATGTGAAGAGTTCTTACTCCCAACAGCGGTGCAAACTCTGGATTACTGTGTTTAACTGGCACTTGGGGAGGTGTCTTAACCCTCATGCCAGCACTTGTAGCTAATGCAGCCTCTGATTCTTTGACTGCGTATGTCAGCACAAGAAGGGACTGCACAGGACTTCTTGGTGACTGCCACTGTGATATTATGCCATTTCCTTGTATATAAACCCCAATTTCCTTCTCTAGAACTGATTAGGTTTGGTGTCTGCTTCTCCTTTTGAAAGGCTTCTACAGAACTGTTGTGGTGAGACACCTTTGAATTTTCAGCCTCTGTTTAGCTGCAGTTCTTCTCCCATTCACCTACCTATTGAACAAACACAGGAAAAGGTTCTTTTTGCTAGAGTAAGCAGGATGCTGTGTCCTTCTCCTATAGTATTGTGTTTACATCCTCCAGCTGCTTTTGCTGTTTTGCTTTGTGATTTTTTTTTACTTTGGTACAGAATAAAAAGATTTCATGTACTTTTCTGAAGGAATCTTGCCAGCACAGTACAAAGGTATTTATGCTTTTATTTCTGTGGAGACTTTTCATTGGACATACTCTATGGATTATGTTCTCTTCCTACCTGGCCGTATCATTAGAAGCTTATGTCAGTGTGATGACTAGAACTCAAATCCATTGTCACATGCTCTTCTCCACTGAGGAACACCTTGTATGTAGTCAAATTCATGGCAGCCTTCGAGGCTTTGGCCTTGCCATTTGTTCCATGTTTAATCCTCCATTGTTAGTGTTTACTGCCATCAGTTCTTTCCACTGGACCTATGAGTTCAGGATCAATAATTCCCCTGGGTTTGTCATTTCAAACCAACCAGATTTTATCAGCAGATCCTACTTACTCCCACTAGCTTCCTTATTGCGTTGTCCATGGCTGGCTCAGTTACAGTTACTTGTTTATCCACCTGAAAGCTCCTTCCTCCTCCTCAGCTTATCCGGCCTCATTAACGTCACATGGCTCTGCATCAAAAGGTTTTTTTTGAAATGAAAATTCAGTTCATCATTTATTTTATGGTTAGAGAAAAAGAGTTCCTTTGTGAAGCAGGCACAGAATGTTTGCAGGATTGGTTGTGCCTCTTATATTTTTTCCTGGTTTTCAGTAGCCTCCGTCTTAATTCTTTCCTTCATGTTTGCTCAGAACCTGCGCAAGCTGTTGAAGCCAGTAATGGTCCTGCACTAATCTGGATCACATTTCCCTCCTCCACACACACACACTTTAACTGTGGGTACTGCACTGACTCTTCCACAGTCTCAAGGCATCAGCCCTTGTTTGATGGATGTCAGGTGCTGGTTCTCTTGGCATTTTCTCAGGGAGAAGGCTGCCTGGAGCAAATCAGCTCTTTACTTTGCTTTCAGCAGGTGGTAACTCCTGCTTTCACACAGCCATCACCTGCTTTGGCCCTGCATCAATATTGCCACTTACTGAAAGCCCTTTCTTTTGTTTTGTGCTCTTATACCCAGATGATTTTTAATCTTGACCCTAGAGAAGCTCTGCCTCTTTTTTTCTTTTTATTTGCATGTCTGAAAGGCTTGGTAAGAATAAATTATGCTTTCACTCATTTATTTTAATTATCTGGAACTCCTGGCAGATTTTACTTTGTGTGTCTGGGACATGATGGAGGTTTGTTTCCTGATCATACTTTCTGGCCTCCCCACATCTGCATTCCTGACTGTTCTCTGTTGACTCATGGTTGCCTGTAAGAAATTGCTCAACTAGGTAACAGCTTTCCCTGCATCTTCCCCCCCCCGCCTTTCTCCCAGATTCTTGATGCTGCTGTGGTCTCCAGTCTGCAGTGAACGCTCTATTTTGTGGTCTTTTAATGTCTCAAATATCAGTCACTTATATTTAATTTCTCATGTCAAATGATTGAAAACTTTGTTATTACTAATACCTTCTGCCAGTCAATGTTGCCACATTAGTGTTTGTCATTGTCTGTTATTCAGCACAGCCAAGCCATTGGTGCCAAGCTCAATCCAGTATGAAACTTTTGTCCATTTTGGTGTTGCTTTCTAACCACAGCTCTTCCAAGTGTTCAGATGCAAATGTAGAGATATGTCTTCCCCTGTGTGCTCAGAAGGATCTGGTTGCATTTGGTTTATGAAATCTCTCTTGACCAGCAGTTGGTTCATATTCCTCAGGAGGAAATGCAGGTTTCAGGCTGAGGGGTTTTGGAGGCACAGCTTAGTGGAGCCTGGTGTGCTGCTGCAGCTGTGGGGAAACGTGCACTGTACTGGGCTGTGGCTCTCAGCCCCTTCCTGCTCTTCAGGCCTGTCTGATCGTGTCCATTCTGTTTTGGATAACATCATACTGTTCAATCTGTTTAAATATAAAATAATAAACATTACTAATATGTAGTCTTTAAATCTGCCTATCCCCAAAATTGTAGGACTCCAAAGTACAAAGTTTGGACGTTTGCTTCTGTTCAAGTTCATACCTCAAGAGCACTCCTTTTCCTTGGTTATTTCTGCTCTTCTTGGGAGTCTTTTGCCTGTGAACAGTCTGGGGTTGCACAGCTCACCCAAAGCACAGGTTAGGAAAAAAAAGGAAAGGAGAAGAAAGGAAAAAAGAACTTTCTTTTGGAGCTGTGTTCTTTTGTCTTGCATAGAGTTGGATCTTATTTCCTGACTTAAGCTCCTTTACTTTGTTGACTCTCAGGTTGTGAGTCCCATGGCTGGAAATACTTTTTCTCTGTGTGCAAGTTGCAGCCTCCTTATTCTCTTGGCAAATGTGATTATCTGAGGTTGGATTTTTAAATGTTTGCATCGTGACTTGCTTAGTCCTCTGTGAAAGCATCATTTCGTTCAGGGAGTGCAGGAGAACATATGACCTGTGAGCTGAAACAAGGAGGTTTCCAATTACAGGTAACCATTTCTTCCAGGTACATTTCAAGTGTTCAGGTACTTACCACTTCTAATTAGTCCACTGAAGATCTGCAGAGAAACAGAACATCACTCTATGAAGGCACTCCTAATAGGAACATAAGAACATGGTTTGAATTCCTAAATATGAATCCCCACATTTGCAGTCTGTTGTGTTTTCCATCACACCATGAGATCCCAGTTGACCTGCAGGTGGTGGCCCTTGTTTCATGCCTGTTGGAAATGAAATACTTTCAAATAAATGGGTGACTCTGTAGTAGGACCTCTCTGCTTAGAGTCTTTGCATTTGCATTTGGGCACGAGCAAAACTCACAAGTGTTCATACAGAGGTTCATGTTACTCTGTCATTTGTGCATTTCATACAAGGGCTTTCAATTTATAACATCTTCATTATGACAACATTCATGTTAAGCAGTGACCTGTAGTAACAGGAGCTCTCCAATAGCTCGTTGGAGTTTGAAAAAAATAAAACATTTGTCTTCAAGACTGCCTTTTGAATGAGGAGTTGCACTGAACAGGCTCTTCAGGTTCCAGTCCTAGCTGTTCACTGAAATTGCATAGTCTGTCTGTGTCTGTATGACTTATCCTGGCATCTTGGAGGTGCTTGAGTGAGTTTCTGTATGCATTTGCCTGCATGCAGTGTGGTCTATTACCCTTTCCACAGAGTATAATACAAATACTTTTTCTGGTGTTCCTGGAAAGTAATTTCATGCTGTTCTTTTCTCTTCCCCCACTTCAGGGCCAAGATGAGGCTGATCCATCAAAACCACCCTGGCTCAAAGGAGGGTAAGTGGTATTTTGAGACCTTTTATCCCCGTATTTATAATTACAGTGTACTTCAGAGGTCTGCAGTTCAGTCCAAGTAAAAATAGCATTTCTGATGTTTCTAATGAAGTAATCAAGTGGCCAGACTTCACTGAGGGGCAGGCTGCTGCTATATTTCAGTCTCTTCTTAAGCAGCTGTAGGTGGACAGCTCTTCCAGACCTGTGGTTAAGAACAAGGCTATAGTTGCAATGTATAATCTGTAATGTGTTGGTGGCAAGTGCTTATGGCAGCAGTATTAAATAATTGCTACTGAGTACTTCGGAGTGGTCTGGATGAAATCTTTTCTTCTGGATCAGTCATTGGTGGCAGCGGGGGGGGGAAGAGAAGCTCTGAAAGAGTGCCGTGTCTTTTGCTCTTAGAAGAAGAAGATAGGTTTGGGGAAATCTTCTGTATTTTAAATGATTCCTTCTAGTAGCTAAAACTGCCCTAACACTAGAAATTATTGCAATTTGTATTTTTAAAGCAGTGCTCCTCATGCCTGTTTTGCACAGATGAGAGTGATTCTTGTGAATGAGTTGTGCATTCTCTCCACAACACACTACTTGCAGCAAATGAAGCAGACAAATTCTGACTGTAATTTCGGCATGACACTCTGTGGTAATAGGTGCCACCATAGCAGCTTCCCTGAGATCCTCTGGCAGGAAAAAGACAGTGACACATTTTACAGGTTATGTGCCTGGTACTATGATCAGGGTGATTTGGTTTGGTGGTGGGGCACCCATTAGGAGCTATCAGTCAGCAGCAGCAAGATTTGCCCTGAAATCTTGGCCAGAGGTTTGCTTGCAACATGCTTAAGTTAATTCTCATACTATTGAAGGAAGCTTCCCTAATAAAACATGAAGTTAAATTGGAAGCTTCGGTATATAGCTGTCTGCTTTTGAAGTCATTGTTCTGTGGTGTTGATGTTCCCACGAAGTGTCACCTGCGGATGCCTGGAGCTGCCTAGCAACCCCCTGCTTTTCCCAAGGAACCTGGGACTTAGTGAGCAGGCTGCTGGAGAAGTGGCAATTTGCAGGAGAAGGACACAGTGATTTATTGTAACTATAAACAGCACCTTCTCCTGCTTTAACAAGGAGACAATGTACTCGGTTTATTGGTTCATGCACACAAAATGATTTCTTAGTCTGAAAGGTGGATACACCTACAGTCCTGAAACACTTAAATATTTGTTATGTCAATTAGAGGCATTGTTTGCTCTAGTCTGTAATTTTTTTTTTCTCTATGCAAGATATAACTAAACAGTCTGGCTAATGTAGTTTTGACAAAAGTTTGTCATACTCAATGTATCCCCTGTGCAAGGGATTCCCAGAGAAGGTGGTTGTGGCTGGCAAACCTTTAATTCCACCCTTAGCCATATTTTGGCTTATTAGCTTCAAAGTATATGAAAGCATTTATGTTTGGAGTTGTTCTTTTAATGTGAAGATTTGAGTTGTGTTCCTTTGAAGGAAGTAGTCGTCCTCTGTCATTGCAAAGCACCTTAGCTTTCTTAGATTGTCAAGATCTAATGGAGGCTTCTGTGTGATACAACTTGTATTAAAAGAGGAATACATGCTTCAAGCAATTTTCATTTATAGTATAAGGCAACACTAGCTCCCTGTCTGTAATCATGGATTTTGGAGAGATCACTTAAAAAAAAAGGTACAATTGGTATTATGGATCAGTCTCTGGGTGTAGTATCTGTATCTTTTATTTATTAGTGCAAATCATCTTCTCATACAGAAATGCTATTCACTCCTCAATATAGCTCTCCATAATAATGCTATAAATATTACATCCACTGCAGAGGAGAGTTACCTTATTACATGGAAAGCCACACTGTGCATATTTGAGGCCCTGTCAATTCTTCTTTCTGTGCAAACACAGTAATTTTATTAAGCAAGGTAGTAGTTGTGCTTGAATAAAGAGGCTGAGGTAGCTGAAAACACACCATTTTAGAAAACTGGGAATTGTTGTTGAATTTTTTTTTAAATTATTATTAACAAGCTAAAAGCAGGTCATCTGGGTGTATAACTATGTAGGTACTAGGACACCTCTCTTCAGTGACAAATACAAGCACCTTTCAAATATGTTTGTCATCCTGGCTTACCACTGGTTCTCTCATAAACCTCAATCTATCAAAAGTATTTTGCAACAAATCAAGTTGTAACTAGACATGTTTCTCAAGCACAATCATTTATATAGGCTCATCTTGAATTTATAAAGCATGCAATTTTTATGTTCTTTTTCTTTCCTGGGAAATGTCAGAGTATCCCAGTTTCCTTTCAATTAAATTAGAAAAACAATACTTTGAAATCATATAGGAAAAGACTGTTAGCAGGAGCATTGACTCTGGAACTTTTCTTGTTCATTTACTTGATCATTTTGTTGCATCTTTTCAGGTTATAGACTCTCCCTTTCTATTTTATAGATGCTTTCATAATTTAAGTGATTCACACAAATCCCTGACCCAAAGCTTATCAGTAAGCTGTGTTGTAGTTTAAGTAATCCTGGGATCCTTTGCATCATCTGAGTAGTCTGCCATGACACCTATTTTACCCCAAAACAGTACTACCAGTATCAGAAAGGTTTTATAACATAAGGGCAGCAGACAAATGTGGGAATATAAATGTATTTATTTCTTGATGTGTCTGAGTTTTTTCTATAATAAGAAGGGATTTTTGCAGTGTGACTTGGTCAAAAAATTTTTCTGGAGTTCTCTGTTCGAAATGATGATAGCCTCTGGTAAAAAACACAGTATGGCCTCACTGTGAGGATTTCCAGTGATGGAAAACTGCACTGTTGGAAAACTGCAAAGCTGACATGGCTCTTGCAGCTACACCTTCCCACCAGGCTTGTTCAGCAGCTGTCAGCTCAGCCATGGCTCGGACACGTCACCCTCCTACGCCCCGTCAAAAAAGTCAATTTTACTATTACAATTCTGTCACATGTTTCTGTAATAATGAACTGTTTTCCTCTTTGGCACAGCCTTGTGCTAGGCTATGTTGTGACATCCTTGTCCATCCTCAAGCTGTAGTATAGGTTTGGTCACGTTGGATGTTCTATTGTTTGGTTTTTTTTACTTTTGGCTGTATTTAAGGGGGCTTGAGTAGGCCCTGCTTCCTGATGGCTGCAGATTGCCTTTTGTCATTTATCAACCTCACAATTTTCATGGCGTGTGCAAATTTGTAGTGGCAGTTTGATTTCCTAGATTGTTTTGAAAGATAGGTCCAAGTGCGGTTTTTATGGCTGTAGGAACAGTTTGTCCCATACTCCTTTTTCCTGTAATTTTCCTACAAAGCATTTTGACAGGGTATGTTGTACCGAATCAACAAAATATCCAGGTTGAAATTGCCAGCCAGTTTATCAAATGCCAAAATGTGTTGGGCAGAGTGGTAGGGAGTGAAGGCAAATGGCTATGGATGGAGAGGCAGTTTCTGTAATCAAGAAAAAGGCCTTGGGAACCATATTCCTAATGTTAGCAAGACCTGAGGGCAGAGTGGAGATGGGCAAGGTGAGAGAGACACTGAGAGGTGCTGTGGATTTTGCCTACTGGGTTCATTGCAGGGAGGAAGCCACAGCAGAGAGGTGTGTGCTCAGTTTCCAGCTTTAGGAAACAGCATTATCTAAAGTCCTTAGAAATGAATGCATTTACTGAGGGCCTTTAAGCTGGATTAATAGACTTTCTTCAAGTACAGGGTTACATCCATGTGGTGTTGCCAGTGAGTGGCAGGATCCAGGTATAATTATCCAGCCTGGTCTCGTCAGGAGGGAAGCAGGTTATAGTGTTTTATTTCATCAGGCTCTGACTGTTGCTAGGGTAATGGCCTTTTTGCTCCATTGTCACTTCTGCCAGCAAATGCCATCTCTTGTGTGTTCAGGTCTGCATGGCTTGAAATGCTGAGCACCATGAACGGTCTCTTTTATAGAATTAAAAATAATATTTTTTTTCCTCTGATGTAAGGTTTTTCCTAGTAATTATATGGACTGCAATGGCCAGTATTACATGTGTTGTAGACTAGAGTCAGAAGATGGGTAGCAGCATCCTGCCCCTGGGCTGATCCTCTTTGGGTGCTCCCTCCTAGCCACGAACACCAGGCAGGAATGTCTGGATTGTTGTGTGTGAAGAAGATAAACACTTAATCGTTTTTAGCATAAACTTTCCACTTTCTTAAGTATAAACTTCTGGCTGTTTTTCTTCCTGCAGTAAAGTATCCCCTTCTTCACCCCTCTCAACCCTAAATTAATTAATAATTTTTTTTTCCTCCTGAATTTCCAGGCCTGCTGGTGGCCTCTATGGCATTGATAGCATGCCTGATCTACGCAAAAAAAAGCCAATTCCACTTGTCAGTGATCTGGTAAGAGATTTGTTTGTTTCTCTTCTGCCACACAGCATTTATGCACCTGGCTTTACTTTTTGAATACATGGGCACATTCATTGTCACTTCAAGCATTTTGTTAAATTAATTCTTACGCTAAAGAGTTAGGAATAGTGCTTGAAAAATCTCAGTGAGAATGAGTTTTTGGTTTTGTAAACAATTTCAATCATTTGACAGAAACAGGGTATTTTTCATGTTCTTTATCCTTTTTGTTCTACACAAAACATTTGATTGTTTTTAGGCCTGCATCATTTTTAAATGTTTTGCTAAAAATCACATAGTTTAGGGAAAGTTATAATGTCCATGTGAGGTTTGGCAGCTTACCAGAAGATTGGAATTACAGAGGATAGATAAACGAGCATATGTGCTTGGATTTTAAAAGCTATTTGCAATATTGCCAGTAGACTTCTGCACTGAAGGAAGCATGAGAACCAAGTGAGTAATGAGGACAACTTTCATATGCTTGTATGAGATGGTGAAATGAGGCTTCTGCAGGACAAATGGTTTTCTGTTGGCTGTATTCAGTACACGTAGTGATTTCATACTTGAGAGAAATTCTGTAACAGCTGAAAGACCAAAGTTTCTATATCCTGTAATTCATGTGAAAAGATGTGTACAATTTTGTCTGCCAGCTTATGCATGGGCAGCTTGGTATGTGTCTAGCTAACTGCTTGTATCTTAAATCTTTGCAATAATGGCATTAACTTGTGTTACTTCCCTTGAATGCATTCATTCTCTCTCTTCACAGGCCATGGTAAGTGGAGGTGAAGACTATCCATCAAGTCTTCACCAGAAAAAAAAAATCCCTTACTTACCTTATTTCCCCCTTTACTTCTTTGCTTTTTGTTTTGAATCTGCACTATTGCAGTGAATGCATATCCAGCACTCTGTCCTGCTCCATCACTGTTGGAATGAACTTTTTCAGTCTCTGTTGAAACAGCATAAAGCAGAACATAAATGGTACAAAACTGATAGAGTTGGATGATTTCATAGCAAATGCTGCTACCTTTAAAGACCCTTCTCTGCCTTCATGTTACTGGAGTGGCTGCAGAAATTCCTTGTATGCCACTGTGAGGTGCTGCAAAGACCACTGCCCTGTGCTGTCCACACCTGCAGAGCAGTGTTGGCATGGTGTGAAAGGCAGTTCTTTGAGGGGAAAGTGCAGTTCATTGTGTTCAGTGATGGCTGATGAATGTGATACACTGTCACATTCAAACCTCTGCTCCCAACTCACTCCCCTTTCTTTTATCCTTGTTACTTGCAACTCTTTACTGTCACATTTTGGGGTGTTTTATGTGTTGTAAAGCTGATGAAGTAATCTCCTTTTGGGTATAAGTGGAGTTCGATATAGAAGAGTGAGTCTGTTGTAGTCACCTTAGACAGTAGAAGGGTTACTGTCACTACTGTAGTGTAGAAGTGGAGATGGGAACCCAGGTTTTCATTGGCAGTTCTTTCAGAGAAACAGATAGAAATTTCCTAGAGTGAGACTGGTTATGGACAGATGGAAATAAGTTGGAGACCTTTCAGGGTATTCATTTGACTCCTCTGAGATACGATCAGTCATTTTTAAGAAACCAATTTAAATGCAGTAGATGGTTGGTTTGGTGTCAGGAGTGACAGAGTCCCCTTGCTCACATCTCTGGGCATGTAATGCCATTGCACTTGTAAATACTGGTGGTGAGTAAAAAAATTTTTTCCTCCCTAGTCACTGGTTCAGTCCCGAAAAGCCGGAATTACCTCAGCAATGGCCACTAGAACATCTCTCAAAGATGAAGAGCTGGTAAGTAGGAGGGTTGCTTGGCTTCTCTTAATTCTTAGTAAGCAAATTAAACAGATTTGGCTCTCTGAGGTGCAGAGCCAGCTTCACAGATGTCTAGAAATATAGATGCAAAGCTTCCTGTATCATTTGTTTATAGAAACTAAACACGTAAAAGTAATATTTAATGTATCAATAGAATCCTGAAAAATGTAGAAACACAGAATCACAGAATATCAGAATCACAGTTGGAAAGGCACCCATCAGGATCACTGAGTTCAGCTCCTGGTCCTGCACAGGACACCCCAGGAGTCACATCATCTGCTTGATGCCATTGTCCAAACACTTCTTGATCTCAGTAATCTTACCATTTCTGTCTGTGCTATCTGCCATAAGGGACAGTGTGTGAAACTTGTTTTATTCAAGATATTTCCCACTGACAAACATTAATTGCTGTCTTCCGATTTTTTGACTGGGGAGACATTTTTGGAAGGCAAGGGGCTGTGTGTCCTCTGATACAGCATGTAAATACCTGACAGGTTTGTCCACCTCAAATGTGTAGCTTTATTGCACTGGTCATGCCTTTTCCTGTAAAACTCTTGTGTCAACCAGCAAAAATAGGCTCGGTCACCTTCCTGGATGTTGGTTTACATGTGCTCTTGCCTTTCAGAAATCTCATGTCTATAAGAAGACCTTGCAAGCCTTAATTTACCCCATCTCTTGTACAACCCCACACAACTTTGAAGTGTGGACAGCCACAACTCCTACCTACTGCTACGAATGTGAGGGGCTGCTGTGGGGCATCGCGCGGCAGGGAATGCGCTGCGGGGAGTGCGGGGTCAAGTGCCACGAGAAGTGCCAAGACTTGCTCAACGCCGACTGCCTGCAGAGTGAGTAGTGGCCAGTGGAGTGTGGCTGTTCCAGAAATGGTTGCCAGAGCCTTCCTAAATGTATTGCTGATATCTAAGGGATCAGTGAAGCTGCAGTGATTAAAGTGACTGTGTGTTTTCTGAAAAGGTGCCATTGGGTTAAACCTGCCCCCTATGGGCGCAGACAGCTCCACTGATGCAGAAGAACTTTGCAGCATTGTGTTTGATGTCCTTTAAAAGAAGGTTTAATTCTTGACTTTTTCACATCCGTTTGTTTGTTTTCGTTGATTTTTTTGTTGGTTGGTTTGGTTTTTTGTTTTGTTTGCTCTCTTTGTAGTCAGCTCAGGTTGTGTATTTGCCAACATATCCTGCATTGAAGCATGGGTTGGGTGAAGAGGGTATGAGGCTGAATATTCTGACATTTGTTCTGTCCCCCCTGTCCTGTATTGCAGTCAGATTGCTTGTTCCAACTGTCAGTCTGTGCCACTGTATAAAGCTTTTTAAAGCAACACTACGTTCCTGCTTAGGGAATAGAGTCCCTGGATTTACCTTGGATTATCTGTACCAACAGCAGCTAGGGGAAGGCATTTTGTCTTTACAACAGTAGGCCTGCTTGACTGAATCACTTTAGAGACCTAGAAGTGAGTTAGCAGAGATGGTGAGTCAGATACAAAGGTGTTGTTCGAGTATATGGGCAGTATTTCATCTTCCTACTAACACTTCCAATTATTTTGTTGGGGTTTTTTTCTGCAGTGTAAAAGACTAAGTCATCTCATCAAGGAGCTCTGTGACTTTGGAGAATAAATGACACCTTACACAGACTATGGAGAAGTTTAAAAGGAATTTGATTAAAAGGGGGGAAAAAAGAGAAAAAAGTATTCATTTAGGCATCTGCCTTGGTCCAGTTATTTTTATTTGCTTGTAAAACCATTTCTTAATTTGGTCTCACATTTATATTCCTGCTTGAGAGTAAACTATCACAGTCTAAATGGAATAGAAATTTCTTCCATGTGTGTTAAATTTTGCGTAGGAAGGTGGGGCTGTTTCTGTTCCCTCTTACTTTTCTTGTCATTGTAACTTGATGGACTAAGTCTAAGGAATCAGAAAAGTTTGTGAAGTATGAATAGACCTATTGCAGATTCTTGTCAGCAATTATAGGAATATAAAAAGCTAAATCTTGTGTCTGCCTTAGGCTGTGGTTGTTGAGGATAGCCAGGCTGATTTGGCAAGGGATACCAACAGGGAGTCATAGGTAATTTGTTTTTTCTTACGACTTTTCTTAACACCCCAAATGGATATTGTTTATACTTGTATTTTTGATGTGTGCAGGTCTTCAATTTGTCATAGCTAGATCTAGGGCTATTTGCAATGGCTTATTTTTAAGACACATCTATCTGATCCTGGCCAAACACCTCTGTCCCTCATGTGCTTAGTGGTTCCAGATTTGTCTTTGAAGGTTGGGAGGTGAGTTTATAGCGTTTGAACTGTTGCATCATTGGCACCTTGGCTTTGTTGGGACTTTTTTGTGACTAAGCAAAGAGCTGTGATGTTGCATTTGGTCCAGGAGCATGTAGTTCGGTCATAGCTGAGTTTTCTGTCACAGTCTGATGCACAGGGTGAGTTCCTGAGAATAAATTTTTTGTTTCTGGAGTTCACCAGAACTCTCTGCTAACTGGTAATTTTCAGTATTTGAGGTGAACAGCTGTGCATCCAAGCTTGATTCAGATGCATACCCATGATGCTGTAATGTTGCAAGGGAGTTGTGATGTCTCAGTGAGGGGGAAATCTGTGGAGAGCAGAGGAAGATTAGGTTTACACTAGCAGCAGATGGGGAACAGGCACAAAGCTGTTGTACAGAGCAGTGGTCCTGAAATTGAAAACAATAGGGAAAAACCTCTATACTAAAGAAATAGCTAATGACTAAGAGGAAATATGTTCTTGCAGAGGAGGGTTGTCATTATCCATGTTCAAAAAGGGAGACTTCAGATGGAATGGGTACTGGAGAGAGTTCAATAGTAATGGGAAAAATACGAGAATGTCTCAAGAGAGGATGATAGGAGATTGTTATCTTTCAAAAGAGAGGCTTGGCGGTCTGGAACAGGAGGGCAGGAATCATGCCGGTTCAAAAAAATGCAAACAGCTATACTAGGTCTGTCCTAACAGACTGTTTCTAAAGGAATGCTGTGGAGCCCAAGGCAGAGGTGCAAGGCACATGCATATAGTGCACCTGCTATGACTCTGGCTTACTCTTACAGCTTACAGATATCCATGGCTTAAAGCCTTTCTGGGCAGCAGTAGATACTGTTTCATAGCTGGCAGCGGTGGCTCTGTGAATTGGTTTAATCCTTGTTTGAACCTGTTTATGCTTGCACCATGTTGGAGAAGAGGGAGATAAGCAACAGGGAGAAAGATGATCTTTTCAAGCTTACTGTTTACAAAAGAGAAAATGGGCTGGATTTGCTGTGAGAAAATTAAAGGTGGAAGTAGAAGACAACTTCAGTGATTCAGACTCCCTGAGAGCAGGGAGTCTCTGGAGCTGAGACTCCGAATAACCATGGGGGAAGGTTTTCTTATCTCCAGTTGTAATTACATAATCTTATGCAGTGGGCTGTGGGATGTGATGATGGCAATACTATGTGTTTTTCCATAGAAGAAACAACTGGAAATTACTTTTCATATATGGCAAAGCATTAAGTAAGAACTTGTTGTTTTATTCAGGGATTGCAGATGTTTTCACATTTTCTTTCAAAATGTAAACTCAGGGTACTTTGTCATGCAGAATTACAGAAACAGAGAGATAACAACTGAGATTACACCAGGCTTAAAATGTGTGAAGCATGTAGAAAGGTAAAACCCAACCAAACAAAAATTTTACTTACTGAGTTACTTGTAAGCTGTCCAGAATCAAGGAAGATAGACTGTGAGCATGGTTTGCAGGGTTACCCACTATAAATCTGGAAGGTATCATTAGCTGGGGTGGGGATGTAGAGGAAATTGGAGATGGTAATTGAAAAGACAGAGAAGACAGAGAATAGTCCTGGGAGATGGAGGAGGGAGTGAATGTGCCTCTAGCATGGGAAAATAATTGTTATCAGTACTAGAAATGTATTGAAAGGCAATTTCAGGCAACTGTGTTCTTTGCTTTGGTTTGTTCATGCTAAAATCCTTCTAACTGGAATCCATCAAGCCAAAGGAAAATGGAGAAGTTTAATTTCTTTTTATACGTATGTTTGAAGAACATAATCTGTGGTTGAGGAATGAGAAACAGGGTGTCTGGGGGACAAACAACAGTTTAGAGATCCCATAAATTCAACACTGAACTTTCTTGTGTACTGAAGTCAGTAGGGATTTTTTCTTAACAGAAGCTTTATTGTTGCTGTTGGCAAAAAACCCAAAACATTCTCAGGACATATCTTCACTTAGGTCTATTTAGGGCTTCCAGAAAATGTTACAATGGCGTAAAACGAATTTTCAGACCGGTAACAAATACAATTCTATTGATTATACCTTGATGCTTCAGGATATATATTCACTTGAATCTGTGTAAGTCTTCCAGAAAACGTTGCGTTGGAGTAAAATGAATTTTCAGGCTGATCACAAATACTTTTCCATTGCTTATGCCTTAAAATTTTGGTGGACACCTGGGGTTTTATTCCTTAGAATTAGAATGTGCTGTTTATCCATCTTCCGTTCTTCATACCTTTCTGGGGAAAATAATTCTCCAAGTCTTTTAGAATTAAGTTTGGTTATCTCTTCTGAGGGTATTTGTCTCCATGTTTTTAAGAAACTTATTATCTGATACACTCAACAAATTTACCATCAGCATGGGACTGCACTGGTGAAATCCTCAAATTCAGCAATGCTTTGTTGCAATTTGAATCAAAACCCATTTGCAGACTGCTTCAGCAGGGTTATTCCATGAATTGGTGGTGTCTGAAGTGCAGTAAACTGGAATCAGTTGTAGTATGTGCACTGCAGCCTCCTGGTTTATAGTACTGTAGGTACTTATGATGCCTTTTCCTGGTCTTAAAATCAAGAGTCATACATGGTTAGAAGGGGAAAAGGGATTTTACCTTGGTATTTATTTTAAGGATCCTTAGGTGCACACATCCAGGTCAAGTGCACTGAAATGCACACCGCAGTGCACACCCCACAGAAGATCTGGTATAACATTATAGGTTTTACTAATTAGCAGATCTATCAAAAATTCCCTAATGAGAGGCTCAAGTGAGACCCCCTCCCCAAGGAACCTTCCCCTGGATGGTTCTATCTTGGTTTACAAAATGTGTTCTGGAGAGGACACTGGGGTCTGGGGCACACTGATCCCTAGCTATGAAGCTTCTAAAATGTTGAGTCTCTCAGCTTGACAAACAAGACCAAGAATGTAGGGGAAAAGCACTAGGAATACAGAGGTTGTAAAAGGGTATAACAGGGGTATAAAATAAAAAGCAAAAAATCTTCATGGCATCACTTAGAAGTTATTATTCTGATGATAGAGCACTTACCTTTTTATCATAAGCTCATAAATACTTGCTCAAGGGACAGTGCTCTCTTTTTAGCTGTCTGCTATTCTTGGATGTAGTAGAAATCTCTGCTGAATGGGTACCTTTCCTTTCTTACTTGACTGAGAGTGGACAGAGGATGTTCTTTAACATCCCCATGGCACACAAAGCTTTTGGAAACTGAGGTTTTATCTCTTGCCTTGAGCATTGGTGTAGTACTAAATAAATTACAGTGGGCTGAGCAATTCTGGTATCAAAGAAAGAGTAAATCTGCGGATGGATGTGTAGGAGACCAAGGAACAAATGCAGAGAAGTAATTACCAAGAGGCTGGAAGGGAAGGACATTATGTGAGCAAGAGCCTAGTAAGAGGCCTGCACAGTTGAGGGCTAGCCTTTTTGTTCAAAGCATTTTGACTTGGGACTGCGAGGCAGTTGTATTTGTTGCTTTTTGGATGAGAAACTTGCGTGTGTTGTACTGTGAGTTCAGAGGCTACAGTCCTGAGACTGAGTCAGTGAGTGGGGGGCTAGTCAGACCAATTAAGTCATGTACTAACCATCTTGGCTTCTGAGTTGAATGATAGTTAAGACACTATGGTGATGAATAGTTGTTTGCTCCCAGAGTCCTATGTAGGAAAATATTTGCACAGAAGGAAGAAGGATACCTTTATTGGAAACTTGAATATCTATTTTAAGTTTCAGGAATATATAATTTCTAAGCATTATCCGCCTACTGAACAGCTGCCTTCTATCCTGACAGTGTTGCTTTCTTGAATTCTTCTTCTTAAAGCATGGAATAACAGCACTGGTGGTGTACTAATAGCTGTATCGGTACAATTCCCAATATAGATACATTTGCTTTCTGTTTCCAGTCATAAATTGACTAATAATTCAGTCCTAGAGAGGAAGAAAGCAAGCCCAGAACCTGTACACATTACTTGTATATTCCAGTGCCTTTCTATTGCCATTCACAGGACTTGAAAAGCTGATGCACTCATCAAAAACCTCTTTGCAGCTTGAAGAAACACAATCCCAGTCCAAGAGCAGGAAAAGCACCCTCTGCCATTCAGTATAACAATACGTTTTATGTTTAAAACACCTACATCATAGTTAATTAGTCCCCCAATGGTTGTTTTGGAAACCCTTTTGGTTTTGTACCAAGAAGCAGGTGTCAAATTTAAGAAAGAGTGTGTTGTTGAGACAGCAGAATAGACATTGTCTGTTCTTTGTTAGTCTGTACTGTTAAATAAGGTGTCTGTCTGATACTGGCTTTTGCCCTGCAGTTCAGGCACAATCTCTGCAGGGAGAGAGGGATGTTTTCCAGGGAAGGAATAATGGAGCTGCCTCGGCAAATAACCTGGGCAGAGTGGGGAAGCAGCGTGGATAGAGGTGGGGGGTTTCCTCTGGAGTCACAAGGCAGAGCCAAGCCTTGGAGGTGACTGGAGGGCTCTAGGGGTCTGTGTGTCCTGACTTGGACAACCTGCAACCCAGGGTGCCCTGGACTGCTGCTAGGCTTGTAGAGGGATAAATCAAGGTCTCTGGAGGTTGTGGGGATGTTAAACATGTTTTAATTAGAATTCCTCCATTTGTCCAAATTTGCATTCTAAAGCCTCAATTGATCCTCCTGCAATGCTTGCATTAGGGCGACATTTAATTTGGTTCTTAATTTCCTTAAAGTCAGAAAGGTCAGGGCAGAGTTGGTTTCTTTGGATCATGACAGATTTCAGAATTCCAGCTAGGAAAGGCAAATTGTTCAGTTTGGCCTTTCCCAATTCCCCAGTAATTTTCTGTAGTTCTGCATATGTAGTATAGAGTCCATCTCCATCCCCAGGAGACCTAGTTCTGTTAAAGCTGAATAGCACTTCTTATCTGAAGTTCAAAGCATAGCCCCTGGTATCATTTCAGTTTCATAT
Organism: Aphelocoma coerulescens; assembly: GCF_041296385.1. NCBI lineage: Eukaryota > Metazoa > Chordata > Aves > Passeriformes > Corvidae > Aphelocoma > Aphelocoma coerulescens. Next base: position 9,979,356 of record NW_027184085.1, read on the forward strand.
TCCTTTAATAAATGTTAGGTGCATCACTGGTGAGTAGAAACAGCAGGGACTGTGTAATTAATTCCAGTATTTTTGATTTCATTTCATCTTAAGCCAACAACAGGAAATTCTGGGGCATGTACTTTTTATTGTACTAAATGAAATACTGATAAATATCAAGCCTCTAGCAAGAAAAATGAAAAAATACTCAGGTAATGTAAAATTATCGCTTGTTTTACACCCAGGTCCTTAATAATATGCCTTGGTATGTAGTGTCCTTAATGAACTTCTGACACTTCAGGAGTTACAGTCTATTGCAAATTGGTTTTATTCTCTTTGGTTATGTACTGCTGGGCTCCTGTGTGTGTGTTCATAGAGTTTTTTCATATTTAGTCACTACTTGTTGAAGCAGTTTTGTATGCAAAACTGTAATTCCTTATACCAGAGGTGCTTCAGATATCATATTTGCCCACTTCTGGAAGAAAACAGTTTCATGTATCTTTGTGGTTGATGGCTCCCTTTGCACACACCTTGCACCTGCTTTAATACATATTTTTAAGGTAGTTTAATATTTGGTGAATACCTGAATGAGGACCTTTTTTTCTAGGACCAAGCTTACTTTAATTAAACTACCCTGGAGAAGTAAAACAAACAAAAGCGTATTACATTAAACAGAAAGGTTATGATTGGATGTGTTCACAGGACTTTTGTACTGGTTTAACTTAATCTGACTTAAGATCATAATTTGAAATTGCTGCAGACAGTGTATGGTGTGACTGTGTGCAATCCTGAGTTCTGCTTTTCATTTCACACCTGACTTATCTGCCCTGTTAGCTCACATTGGTGCTTTTATTGATGCATGTCTCACATGTGACACAGTCGTCAGTTTCTAAATTTTGGCAGTAAAAATGACTGTCAGAATTGGGTAGGAAGTATTTGGTTGTGGGAGTAGTCTTGTCCCATAATTACATGAATTTTGAAATTTTATAAGAGATATGCAAGCGACCAGAAGCTTCTCTTTTTTCAGATGCAGTTGACTACCTGTGCAGTTTTAGACTCTACTCTCAGTTACAGACTCTTGTGTTTCCAGCTGCTGGACACTGTAGTAGCACTGCATGTCTATAATGGCCCAGGTTTTGAACTATTGAGTTTGCTATCTTATAGGTATTTGTTATAGTTAATATACCTGTGCAGTTCTAGAAATTGATGGTTTGAAGTGTTTCTGTATGAACTGATAAAATAGAATAGCATCCAGAGGGGCACTCTGTGTGTCTGCAGCTTGTTGCCTGACCCAGACAGGGTGTTCCAGGCATAATGAGGCATAGATTTGCAGTGACTCTGGGCTGAGCAGGGAGCTTTGTGACACACATGGGTAGAAAGTGCTGGCAGTTTGGACCCATATGGTCTTCTGCTCTTCTGTGGTGTTGAAGTGCAGCACTGAGATAAGCTTGTAGGTACTATTTGTAATGGAGGCCCTATGTCCTCTTCATAGCACTTGCCCCAGCAAAGATTTATTTATTCATAGCAAGGATATGAGAGCAGAGGGCATGCTGATGCTGCTGTTAATTTAAGAACCTCATTCCTGGATGTTCCTCAGCTGTAAGGATATTAAATCAATCTGTTGTTAGGAAGGCAATCTGATCCTATATTACAGAGGAACTATCCTCTCTGCCTCCAAATGGTCCAAGTTCTCTGTGTATGTTGAAATAGCGAGGACTGAGTGTAAAAGTCAGTATCAGGAGCCACCATGTGAAGGGTAACTTGTATCTTTGATCCCCCAGTCCAAATTCAGTGAGACATGATTTCGTGTGTGTTTGTTTCTGATGAGCATGGTGTATTTTCTGGTGCACAGGAGCAGCAGAGAAAAGCTCAAAGCATGGAGCTGAAGATCGGACCCAGAATTTCATCATGGCGATGAAGGATCGCATGAAAATCCGGGAGCGGAACAAGCCTGAGATCTTTGACTTGATCAGAGACGTGTTTTGTGAGAGCAAAATGACACACGCTCAGCAAATGAAGACAGTGAAACAGAGCGTGCTTGATGGTACCTCAAAATGGTCAGCAAAGATCACAATCACAGGTGAGTGGGAGAGTTGTGGGTTCTCTTGGTCTCACTTGGGAGCCTCAAGTAAGAGAGCTGGTGTGAAATTAGAACAGAGAGGAAGGGCTTCTCTGACATCTGTGTCTTTCTGCTGAGTGCACATACAGGTCACAGGTGGAGATGCCCCTATTGCAGGCACTGTGGTGCACCTTGAGCTGAGGATCATCAGAAATGCTCTCATGAGTGATACTCCTGTTTCTCTGGCCACTATGAGCTGCTGCTTCATGTGGTGGTCAGACACACTGTCTTGTTGCAGGGTGATGGTAACCCTTGTCTTTTCCTTTCAGTGGTGTGTGCTCAGGGTCTGCAGGCCAAAGACAAGACTGGGTCCAGTGATCCATACGTGACTGTTCAAGTGGGTAAAACAAAGAAGAGGACAAAAACGATCTTTGGGAATCTGAACCCTGTATGGGAAGAGAAGTTTTACTTGTAAGTGCTCTGACAAGGATTTTTAGCCCCATGTCACCTGTTTGTATGATTTGTGCTTTGACAGCTGTGTCTTCTCTCTCAGTATGCGTTCCCACATCACCTGTAATCTGGGATGGTTCTATTTTTGCTCAGCATTGTGTGTGTGTGGAGGGTTGACATCTTTAACAATGTAGGTAGTGCATACATATTTATCCCATCTGTCTTCTTTGCGTATATACAAATCATCTGCTTTATGAATACTCTTATAGTGATGTTCCTAGAGAATGCGAAAGAGAAAGGAAAATATTTAAATCAGCAGCTATTGTTCCTGGCTAAAGAAATTCCTTGTAATATGAGAGTAAAATTTGTGTAAAAGACTAAGGAAACTTCTGTGACCTATTTCTTGGATCTGCTGCTGGTGTTTGGCAACCAAATTTAAGGTAATTAGTTGTCAGTTGTCTGTGACACAGGCAGCCTCTTCTTTCAGTTTTGGAAAATCAATGTAACAATAACTCAAAGGAGTTATTGTTGCAAGTGGGAGCTTTCAAGTTGACCAATGTATTGATGTCTGAATTGAAAGCAAAGACTGGAGGCACAATTCCTTGGATAACAGCTACACTGAAAATGTACTGTTCCATCCTGCTTTTATTGAATAAGCAAACAGTACCCTCAATTTGTCATTGAAGATGTTATAAACCAAAATGGAGACATGAAATCCAACGCGTGTTTTCTGAAGATTCTGGGTGATCTCATTCAACATCAACAATTTTTATTTCTTTCAATGTGTAAGGTCTTCCATTGTACCATCTCTTTCCTTCCTTTCTTTTCCTCCCTACTCTTTCCTAAACTGCTTGGGGGGAGCTCTGTCTGCAAAGTGCAATTTGTTTGTGTTTTAAAATCAGGTTTCTATCAGTCCAGCTTTGTCTTTACAGTGTACAGTACAAACAAAATTATTTTTAAGCAGTTTTGAGCTACTCATTAACGTCAGAAAAATCTTACTGCTATTTTGAGCGAGTGAGCCCTTGGCTTTATTCTTAGTTTAATCCAAGGTAACATTGCTGCTTGGTAAGTAGTAAGAATGCTTAGGTGCCTATTATATGGATAACTGTGGTTACAATAGCAGCAAATCTGTGTGGGAGCCTTAAGGACCTTGATTTACCATGCCAAGTAGTTACCATGGTATTTGCAGTGTGCTCCCTTCTAATTTTAGGAGCTTCAACAAATACTCTGTTTAAAGATAGATAGCAGAGTGTGATAAATGTCACAGTTTTAACGGTGACACTGTTTAGACTTAATCGCCATGTCTGTGATTCAGCAGATAGCATGCTCTTGGGCATTAGAGTTGATGCTACTTTCTGTCTTGCCTGTAGTGGTTCCCTTCATTGTCTTGCAATAGCAGGAGATGGAGGGAATGAGCACAATGTCCACACTGATGTCTGGAGAGCATTCAATGCTGGAATCAGTGTTGTTTCATTAGTAGATGTCAAAGCTCACCTTCTGCTGGATGAGGAGAGAGTCATTTACAAGTTTTTCTTGTAACTGTTTTTCTACACACCCATGTTTCTATTTTGCATTTATGGATCTTTTTGCAGCTTACAGCTCTTTAAGTTCTAAAATTTTCTACCCCATAATCAAATGGAAATTTAAATCAACACATTCAGGCCCAAAATACCTGTTACATACCAGGCTTTTTTAGAAGAGATTGTCAGGTCAATCAAGAGATTGCCAAATTTTAAAGGGTTCGATGGGGAGGTGTCGCTGATTCTTAGAATGAGGTTAATTTCTTGTAGTGAGAGAATGGTGTGCTGGTAGTTACTGAAAGCCTTGCAGTAGACATATGAAAGCTTTGGTGTTCAAAATGGTTAATTCAAAAGGAGAAAGATGTGTAAGTAGAGGGGTCAGGTCAGTTACTAATGTGTATGTCAGCAGTGCTGTTTCTTTTCTGTTTGGCTTGGTGGACTTGTTTGTAGCTGACGTTCATTATATGCCTAGTGCCTTTCATATGATCACAATTCCAGTATCTTTTCAAAGGTTGAATTTAGAGCCAGAAATCTATGTGCATCAGTCATTAGAATTATAACACTGTTATTATAATCGGTGGCATGAATGAAGCACACTTTGTACAGATGAGTGATATAACTCTTTCTACAAGCTCAGTAAAGTTTATTAAAGCAGCCTAAATAAGTTGAAAAATGTTTAAGGCTGTGGTATCCTATTTTAAATAGGGGGTTTTGTGCTTATTTATGGTGATGGATAGAAAAGTATATAAACTTAAATCTCTCCCTAAAAATGGCTTTGTTCTTTTCCATATATTTTCAGAAAAAAAATAGTGTGGTAGGTTTGACCCAATTCTAAAGTCCAGATTTAGAATCATATTTTAGAAAAGGCAAGGTTGAAAATGCTTTGGGTTTCCATTCTAAGTGTTATTTAGGTCGTTACTAGCCTGTGTAACTGTAGGCATCTGCTTAGATTAATCATGAGTTATTGCAGTGATTTTGTGTTGCCTGAGCAAGTGATTTGCAGGCTGTTTCTTTATGAGAATTATCTCTTTGTATATTTACATCTATAGCTTTAGGAAATATGTTGTTATGGAGAGATATTTGTATATTGCATCAGAGTTTGAAGACCTTTGAAAGCATAAGGTGTTGATTTTTATGCTCTGTTCAAAGTGTTGCAGGCTCAATGCAGATTTTGCATATATGATGCTTGGCAGCAGGAAGCTTGGTAGGGGACTCCAGCCACTGCTGCAACACAAACATGTTCTGTGAGCATGCACTAAGGAAACCCTACTTTGCTTGGGTTTACATCCCCTTTCCTCACTCACTAAATGCCAATATCTTTCCTCTAGTTATGATGAGCAGGCTTACAGATCTCCTTCTCCATTTGCCATTTACTTTTCTCCCCTTGTGCCCTCAGCTCTCTTCCCTTGCCCTTAGCTCTGGCTGGACAGAAGGCAGCATTTGTCCTGCCTGCAGTTGGATTCCGAGTTGTCTGTTAGTGGCTGGTACATGAGAGCCAGCTGGCTCCAGGCTTTCCAGGGACAGCAGCTGGTATGGGTTTACTCTTCTTCATCTAGCTGTTATTTTTTCACAAAACCTGTTGGAATGTAGAAGCTTTCATAACAAGTCTGCATAACTCTCATTTCCTTATGAAGCAGTCCAGTAATATTAGAAGGAATCTATTTTTGCCATATTCAGTGCAATTAGAACAAGACAGTAATTCCCCTTTTCAACATGTTTTAGATTGTCAGTGGAAATTACAGGATTCCTGGAATCCTTTTTTCTGTAAAGGCTGAAGCTAAGCATGCATTTGCATGGGTTACAATACCAGACAGTGCTTAGGAGGATAAACCTGACCACAGGGCAATTTCAGGTTTAAAGGGAGAGCTCTGGGGTTGTTTGGAGGTTGCTTGTCCATGTCTTTTATTCAGAGAATGCCATGCCCACTAAATATTACTGGGCTCAAACAAGACGCTGCTGTTCTTCCTGGCATAGGTGCAAAATTACTTGTTCATTTTACAGTAATGTCCCCTTGAAGTTGTATGATCTGAGTACAGCTATGTCTTGAAGCTTTGAACGGTGGGTGTGAAATAATTGCCTGGAACAGATTACATTGTCTCTGAACAGGTTGCAAGAGGCATGTTTATTCTTTCTCACTGCAGAAGAATAACGGAGTTAAAATGAATGCAGGGCCTCCTGCTAGCAGACAGCCAGTATTTTACTGGGACATGCGGAGCCCATGTGATATACATACCTGTTAATCCTTTGGGAATGGTGCTGCTGCTCAGCTAACCACTGGCTAGTTACCCAAACACTTCTATTTGGTTCTACAATTTTCCTTTCAGCTGCTGAGTGTGTTGTCAAGCTCAACATCTTTCTGTTATCTCTGTGATTATATGTACTGTTCCAGAGCTGTATTTTAGGCTTCCCCTTCTGAGATCACTGTATTTATGACCAGTGTAACTCTCCCCCCTCAGACTCCCTTCACTGTGTGGCAGGGGCCATCCAGTTTGTCTTGCTTTCTTTAATCTCCAGGTACTGCAGATACTGAAACTGGCACTCTGATAAAATCTCACTTTTTTTCCCTGCTCAGTTACCAGTGTGAGACTTAAATCTGAACTCAGACCTGATGCCTTGTGGCAAGCGTCTGGTGGAAAGCCAAGTTAATGTAGCTGGGGATGTAAAATGCAGAATCACTTTATCTGCTCTTTGTAGTTAGAAGAGCTGCACCATTAATTTGTCAGTTGGTGTTGTAACATTGGGTAACAGCAAATGATTGTACTTGTTCTCCTAAGAAAAGAGCTTCATGCTAGTAAGAACAGAAAACTCATTCCTTTATTCTTAGACAGCAACAGCAGGCTCTTGGGGCATATTATTGTGCTGTTGTGCTTAACTTATAAGGTACTGAGGATTTTCCTTCGTTCTCTTTCCCCTCTGATTTTGCCTTCAGTGTTTTCTCCACTGTCCTTTTTTCTCCCTAAAAGAGGAGTCTTGTCACTGTTTAAAAATGAGTCTCTTCTGAGAAGTTTCCTGCATTCCATTCCCACGGCAGTTGGCCACAACTGAGCTGCCAGTTGGACCCTGCAATGTTATGGCACTTCATTTGAACCAGATTTGAATCCTCCTGCTTTTTCAGCCACATCATTTCCCAAAACAACCCTTTTTCTGCTCCCTCTCTGTATGTTGTTGCAACTTTTTACTGGACTTTCTCATACTGGTTGCTACAACTACTCCTTCCTTTCTCATTTTCCAGAAAATCACTCTTTTTTTAGGCTTTGCTCCTCAGAAGCAGAGCTGTCCTCCTAAAATGATCACGTCCTAAAGTCTTGTTGATCTGTTCTCTCCTTTGCATTTTCCCATCTCCTTTACTCTCATCCATTATTTCTGCAAGCAGCTGTGCACTTTTTTCTTTCTCTTTCTCTACCATTGTTTGAAATGTTCCCTGCACTGGACTCTGGAACTTTACAGGCCATTCTTGAGAACTGTGTCGGCACAGAAAGGAAACTGCTCACAGAATATGGACATACAGACATTCACTAGACTCTTTGAGCCATAAATATTTTTTAGTATCAAAATACAATGAAACTACTCAATTCTGGGCTTGACTGACCTACTTTAAAATCTGCAAAATGTTGTTTCTTCCTCTGGTCTTTTCCTTTCATTGTATGTTCTTGCTTAAATCTACATGATGTGTTTCATCTTTATTATCCTGTCAGCTCTACAGGGCAAAATTAGCAAATCCAGCACGAATGTTGTTGGGGTTTTTGTTTCTCTGTATGAATTGGTTCAGGGCTAGTGTTCTGGTCATTTTTAGACGCTTCTCCTTTTTCTTTCTCTCCGCATTTGGAGCAGACAAGGCACAGGCAATGTCCTGTCCCAGACTCCTGATATCATCCAAGCCCATCTGGCCCAGTCTTTACAGATCGGCAGAGATCTCAGAGCTAAGAATCACTTCCTACAATTTTTTTGCAGAAGTTGGAGCTAGATTAGAGGGATACAAATTGCTAACTTCATTGTGGGAGGAACTACAGTGTAAATTCAACAGTTGCTTGTTCTGTTTAGCCACCAATATACTAATTACCGTGTGTGTGGGCATGTCACTGTGTGAGCAGACCAGAATTAACCACAGCTTCGTGTGCTCTCGTGCTTCCCCTCAGCTGGGCATGGGAAGAGACCCAAATATTGACAGTGCAGGGGACGTGTGTGGGTGCTGGGGCTTCAGTGCTGTTTAAGACTAAAGGGGAACGTGGCAAAATAGATAGAGGTAGAGAGTGGGATAGTGAGCAAGTCAGCAGAACCAGGCTCAGCTGCTTCCAATGCAGGAACCACTGGCTTCAGGCAGAAAATCTTAATGGAAAAAAAAAAATTCAATCTTAATTTTTCTTAAAGATTTTGTATGCTGTTTCTGGAAAATGTTACTTCATTTGGTAGCTTGAAGTGTAAAAGTAAGTTCTTTTACAAAAATGGCACCACTCCAAACACTGAGACAATATGGATAAAAAAGAAAGGATTTGAGCCATGTATGTAGCATACCTGGTTTCCAGTCTCTTGCTCTCTGAAAGGGACCTGAAAGTATTTGGTAATTTCTTCCTTTTGGTGGGGTCACAGAGTGCTTTTTTTCTCTGCATCCTCTTGGGAAAAGCTGTGAGAGCTCAGCTGTGGGAGGGTGGACAGACATATGTGTGCACACAGTGAAATCAAGCTTCATAAAAACATAGCTAGAAGTGGGGCAGGCATCTTGAGAAATGTGCCAACTCCTGTATTAATGAGGGGGAAAGCTTCTAGCAGCAGAGCTTGTTAGCCACAGTCTTATGGAGTCGTGTCACTGTCACAAATTGGAAGCTGTTTCTCATTAGTTAGAAAGTTGTTTTCTGTCTGCAAGCCCAAGTTTTCCGGTGTTCACGATTCTCTTTTGGGGTGCTCACTGAAAAGTGAACTAGTTTTCACACAACTGTGTTGCTTCACCCGATCAAGGACTGTGGTTCTACAGACTTAGATGTTTGATGCTGAGCCACCAACTCAAGGCTTTCAGCTGCTGTGAGCAAGTGATAAAGCTCACTCTCTGGCATGGGACCAGCACAAAGAAAGCAAGTTGAGCAGTGTCTTAAAAAGAACAAAGGAAGGTGTGCTAAAATAGAAGCTTTAGTAGCTCAGTAAATGGTATTGGAAGGTTTCCTGTAGGATGTTGCAGTGAGTTATGCTGCTGTATTTGAGTGAAGGATGATAGCCAGGCACCTCAGGAGCGGGGGATGATGTGTGTGGGACTGCTTATGTTAGATTTAGGTTTGAACAGTGAACGTTTTCCTTAAGGAAAGACCATTGGAAGCAAAGAAAGAAGACCAAAGTGGTCCTAGCAAAGAGCTATCAGCCAGGAGGTGATGTCTGAAGAACTCAGGAGTTAACTTACTGATGCTTTGTAAATGCCTCTGTGTGCCAGTTGTGTTTTGAGGCACACATGCATTTCTGAACACTGAGCCTCTACAATACTGACAGGCTGTACATTAGTGCACCATGTCAGGAACAGAGGATTACTTTTACATGCTTAGGCTGTATTGCTGGCAGACATGGCAAAGCACTCAGATAAATTTGAGAGCTACAAAGAGCAGCAATTCCAACCATTCCCTGCTTGTGAACAGTTGTTCACATGGTTTTGTTGGGAAGACATTCTTGAAGTAAAGGAGGAGGGAGAAAAGAGTGAAGATGGGAGACAAACGTTGAACTTCTTTTATTCTGAACTCGAAATACAGATTTGATTGCACAGAAAAGGCAGGGAGCAGCGATGTGCTCTGCCTGTGATCAGAGCTGCATGGAATTGCCTCTAACCTTGTCCATATAATTCCTAGCTATTCCTCTCTACTGGAAAAATCAGTAGGAGTTGCATGGATGTCTGTTAAATGTTGTCCTGAATCACAGTGGTGGTAGTAAGAGCCCAAATGGTTTCTTGGCAGAGAGCATGCTCATAACCAGCCACTGCCACATCCTATTGACCAGGCTTAGGAGATCTCTTCTGACCCATTTCTTCTTTCTCCCTGTTGCTTAGCAACAGATGCAGCATGTTAATGTTAAAAAGGCTGGAAAACAGGCCTTCAGCAGCAGTTGTCTGTTTTCATAGATTTTATTTGCTTGAGGGTAGACATTTGTAGTGGTTATGGTGAGTAATCACCCTTGTCATGGTCTCATATGAGCATTCAAATTGCTTTATTGCATGCCCTGTAAATCACCAGAGCTGTTATAATACGGTTCTACCTACTTCTGACATCCAGGAGCCTGTTTGGATCCACGAAAGTTATCTGAACACCTAAAAAAGAGGGAGAGGCTGGAAATTCTGTCTGTGCATTAAACTGGAGGGTGCTGATTCATCAAACAGTAAACTGCTTCTTTTAATGGAAATGTCTTTATTGATCGGCCCGGAGCACAAAGTATCAGTCTAAGCTGTGAATAATAGGCAGAATCAATTCTAGTAATTAAATACCAATGCTGTAACTACTGCATCACACCCATTCCCCTCAAGCAGCGTCGTGTATCATCTGATTGTAATGTATTGTGAATTGATACGCTACTGCTTTGTGACTGTCTTGAAGTAAGAGATCTACCTCCATCTGAGCTATTTATCCTTTGTTAGAAACCAGCACAAAGGGTGTTCATCACAGATCTTCACTGTGCTAACCTAGAAACTGCATAAAGACAGGTGGTCCTTAGCGCCTACAGCTGAACAGGAGGTCATTGATGGAGAGATCTGTTGAAACCAGTTAGATGCTGATTGTCATTTTTGGCGGGGGTGTATGCTGGCATTAACCAGCCTAGCTATCCCCAGGCTTCTGTGGGCTTTACAGCAAAACTGACAGCTGTGAAGAGAATTCCCAAGTTCTGTGAGCTGCTGCTGAGAGTGAGGACAAGTAGCAGAGTCACAGCCACTTAGGAAGTCAGAAATTGGTGGCTGAGGTCAGGGCAGTGCAGTGCTTCAGCATGCATCTGGAGTGCAGCATCTGCCATGTCACAGGAGCGTTTAGAGTGCGCCAAAAAGTTGTTACATGGTTCATATCAGACACTCCACTTTTGAAAAAATACACATTGTTTACACTTTGCTAATACATCTCTCTGATGTTGGAAGAGTGGGTCATGAGGAATGCAGAGTGTGTAGCATATAAATGTTGCCTGCACTGTGCACTCTTGAAATTACATTTTCTCTTGTTTGCAGTGAGTGCCATAATTCCTCTGACCGGATCAAGGTGCGAGTGTGGGATGAAGATGATGACATCAAGTCTCGTGTCAAGCAGAGGCTGAAACGCGAGTCAGATGATTTCCTGGGGCAGACAATCATTGAAGTTCGCACTCTGAGTGGAGAAATGGATGTGTGGTACAACCTTGGTGAGCAGGGCCTTGGGACTGCAAGTGTGTCACTTGTTGGTTTGGGAATGTTTGAGAGCACCTGGATGCATGTGGACAATTGGCAAGAAAGGGAAAAAAGTTTACATGGTTTCAGGGGCATATGATGCTGCTGCAGAGCAGCTGCAAAGCTGATCCCAGTTAAAATGGAGTATAATGTGTCAGAAGGTTGATGGTTTTTCTCTGTCAGCCTTTGAAAAGTACAGTGGGAGAAATGCTTGGAGCAGGATTCTGTTTCCCCTCTGCTGGAGACATGCTGTACTGTGTTCTTTTTTTTAGTGTCAACAGAAGCATTTTACCAGTCTGTAAGACTATCAGGTGCCTTGCACTGGGCTGCCAAGTTGTTGAGACCTTTTCCAGTGATTGTTGTTAGAAAGTACCAGCAAGCAGCCAGATGGTGCTGAGTTGACAGGCACTGTGGATTTGTCATCTCCTAGGAGATCCAAAATCTTCTTGATAGGGACAACCACCAGTTCCAAGGAGTTCAGGGCTCTGGTGAAGTTAGGGACAAATTCCACATCAGTCAGCACTGTTCTCAGAAAAGGAATCTGTCCTTGGTGGTTCTAGTTCAGCTGACTGAATCCGAGACCCTGTAGCACATTTGCTGACAGAAAGGCTGTCTTACGTCTAAAAATGTGCGTAGTTGTAGTTAGATATGTCATATTGAGGGTGTATCATGACAGTTGTTTTGCTGATGTCTACTTGGTATTATTCAGTGTTTTGAAAGAAGAGAGAAAGTTTTCTCTGTGGTGACTCAGCCTGATGGTCCAGCAGTTTCTCTTGCCATAGTTGTCACCCCGAGATGGCTGTGCTCTGAACATGAACAGTGCATATAATTGCTGATGCTTTTGCCTTCTAGAGAAGCGAACAGATAAGTCTGCAGTGTCTGGGGCTATCCGCCTGCAAATCAGTGTGGAGATCAAAGGCGAGGAGAAGGTGGCTCCATATCATATTCAGTACACTTGCCTTCATGAGGTAAGTGGGAATATCACACTGTTCTTTCTGACTATTGAAGAAGCAATCTTCTGACCTTTATTTCCTTGAAATGTTCCTCTTTTGCCCTAGGTGAGCCTTCTTTTCCCTCCCATGCAGGCCTGGTAACACACTGAATCATCAAACCCACATTTGTCAGGGAGGCAAAGGCAGATTTAAGCTGTCTCCCCCACACTGGGGACTGGCTGGCTCAGTCTGTCCCACTATCACAGCTGTGCTGCTGTCAGGAAGAGATCAGGCTTTGGTTTCATTCAGAGCCCAGGATGAGAAACCTCTGAATTTCCTTGACTGATGTTTTCAACATGTGCTGTACCTCTGTCTTTCTTTAGAGGAAGCATACTAAAATCATTACGAGTAAATTCTGGTTGAGGAGGGAGTCTCTGTCTTGGGCTGTTAAATGATGCAGGTATTGGTGGCATAAATTCTTCGGTGCTGCTGCAGTGGTGTGTAGTTATGAACAACTGTTGGGGAACAGAAGATTAAACTGAGGTTTCTAGGCACTGACCTGTCTCAGGATGGACTGAGCTGCACAGGCAGTGCTGCAGAAGTTGGGAGAAATCCAAAGATGACTTATGAGAAGGACTAAAGGGAAAACCCTGTCTTGGAGAGATGCCCAGTCTATCTGTGTCAAAGAAAAGGCAGGCAGCAGGGTCAGTCTCAAAAGTGCCTGAGTAAGGAAGAGTAGTCAGAGTCCTGTATACAAGAATATCTTGAGGTCAGTGAGGGTTAAGCAGCAATTTAATCTTAGACAGAGAAGGACAGTTGTATCACAGAGAGGAATGTTCATCTACGGGAACAACATATTTATCCAGACATTGAGCTGGATGAGCTCTGTGGTGTCTTCTAGCCTTTACCAGGGAGCTCTCTGTAAGGTAGATATGAAGCTCAGAAAGTCGGCTTCTTTTAGGAGGCTGTGTTATGTCCTTCAGTATATATTTATTGTTTTTTAATTCAGTGATGGCTATTATTTGGTAAGCTGTTTTGGTTTTTCCCTTTGAACATGCGTGATTACTTGCTGCTCTTTTTTTGCAAATAGGTATCTTTTTATTATCACCTTCTTTCTTTTGTGTATTCTAAAATGAAGATGATTTACAGCAAGAATAATACAATCAGGAAAAACAGTAGTGTAAAGCAGAGTCCTCTATCTCCTAATGAGATCATTAGACTTTTGCATCCCTTACTGTAGGGAGTCAGCTGTCTGAAAGGCTGATGAATCTGTAAGTGACATGAATTTGAGGATTACTGAGTAACCCACTGAGCTGAATGTGCAGTTTCTGCATAGCAATGATAGCTGAAAACTTTTGCAGTGTTGGATAAAGTGAAGAGTTATGTTGAATAATAATGCAAGTGTCTAGTTGCTAGGGGTGATCTTAAGGGTGTTCTTTTCAGGAAAAAAAAATCTGTTTGGACTGTTCTGTATAATAATAATTACAACGCTGATACAGAGCTGTAACGTCAGCTAGTTTAAATAGCTTGTCCCTATTAAGGCATTTTCATTTTGAGGACAGAAACGTGTAGGTTTCGGGCAAACTAATTAGTGTATGGTTTCAGTGCACTGAAGCACTCTTCTGCATCGTTCACAATGTCTGCTGGGTAAAGTTGTAGGTAAGCATGTGAAAAATTCAGCTATGAGATTCTTTCAAGAAGAAAAGAAGGTAAAAGCAGAAAATACAGAGTGGGCAGGGGGAAAGAAAGAGGAGAATGAAGAAATTTGTGTTAGTGCCACCACCTCAGCAGTTCCAAGCTCTTCATGAATCTTACTTAGAGGCTTCAGCAGCCTCACATACAAACTTGTTCCTGTTTTGTCTTTCAGAACCTCTTTCACCATCTCACAGATGTGCAAGGGAATGGGGTGGTGAAGATCCCTGATGCCAAAGGAGATGATGCATGGAAGGTGTACTTTGATGAGACAGCCCAAGAGATCGTGGATGAATTTGCAATGCGTTATGGCATTGAGTCAATATACCAGGCCATGACGTAAGATGCATTTCTTGTGTTCCTTAGCGCTGATAATTGGTGGAACTAATTGATGTGACTCTTACTATTTAGAAGATGAAGTGTATTGGTAATGGAAAGCTTGGCAGTGACAGCTGCTCCTTATGGGGTTTACTGTGCGAGGGAAGAGACCGCCTGTCCTTGAATCACTGGTGTCCTCGCAGTCTAGAAATTATTGTTTGCCATTTCTGTTTTGAGACTCTCAAATCTCTGTTTGAGAATTCTTCTGTTAAAAAGGTGTTGCTCAAGGTTCCCACTGGAGATTTCTGATGATATGAGAAGGGATGAAGTTTTGTGGAAGTATTTGTCCTATGTGTCTGTTGTGGCAAGTGTTACAGTCCTTTGAAGTGACTGATTTCCCAGGTGCTGCTGAAAGCATTTGAAGAAAGTTTGAGTAATGGTGCCATTGATTTGTCCTCTTCGGAGCTAGGCTAATGCAGTTCTGTATCTTCAAAGAACCTTTTCCTTGTCTGTATACTTTTGCTTGGATTTGGGATTAGTCATTCTTCCTCTTAAAGACTAGTATTGCTATGCTTAGCTCATTTCTTATTTCAAATGTAATATAAAATGTAGCAGACAAAAGTGAACTTTTTCACATTAGAAGCTGAAAGTTTTGGGTTACAGGTCCTAAGATGAGTTATGAGCTGTACTTATGTCACCTTGCAAGCAGCTTTTCTGCCTATTGGTTTAAGCCAAAATAGAAAAGAATTGGTGGATTTCTCTGGAAGTCTAGTCACTGCTTATAGCAGGGCTAACTTGAAAGTTGGACTAGGCTGCTCAGGGGTGTGGAAAATTTCCAAGGATGAAGGTCTACTGCCTCTCTGATTAGATCCCCAGTCCTCATGGCTTCTCTTCTTGAAGCTAAACAAAGCCATTTCATGTGCTTATATTTACCCAGTGCCTAAATGACCAATTGGTACATAAGTGTCATGCAGCAAGCATGGTTTTAAACTTGAAGAGGTTAGATTTAGGATAGATAAAAGGAAGAAATACTTCACTATGAGTGTGGTGAAACAGTGGATGGATAGGCTAGGCTGCCCAGAGAGGTGGTAGATGTCCTATCCCTGGAAGTGTTGAATGGGATGTTGAATGGGATTTTGAGCAACCTGATGTGGTTGAAGGGGTCCCTGATCACTGAAGAGGTTGGACTAGATGACCTTTAAAAGTCCCCTCCAACCCAAACTATTCTATGATTCTATGAGTCCCTTAGGGAGAAAGTTACATTTGGAAAATAGCTCCCCAGTTTAATCTGGGAATTTAGTGAGTATTTCTGCATAAAAATGGCCCATCTCTTCTGCCTCTTGGAATGAACTTTACTTGCCATTTCCCATGATATAAGACCTCTTAAGCTCTATTTTTTTTTTTTTTTAGGTCTAACAGATTTTTTTTAAGAATTTTTTAATCATTTCACAAGCCTGGATGCTCCTAGCATAATTTTGAGATTTCCTGGAGGAGGGTTCCTTGCATTTAATGAGAGAAGGGGAAAATGCAAATCAATGTGCATGCTTCTTGGAGGCTGAATGGGTTAGCCATAAGGAATCACGTAAAAGTGCAGCACAGAAATACTAATGTGTTCTCTCACTGGGCATTAATGCTTTCCAGTTGCTGCTGCCTCATGACCCCTCACAACCTGTGTCTGCCTCAAGCGGCAGCAAATTGTGTAAATTTCCTTGTGTCAGGCTTGGTTCTAGGAATTGGCATCAGGACCCAGGGCATCACTAAGCCATGTACTGCTGGCAACAAATGGTTGAGAAGCTGTTTTATGATCTGGAAATGGCTGCAGTGAAGGGATTTCTCTTTGTTTTGAGCTGTTGTCTAGATGGCATCTTTCTGAAAAAAGCTCTGAGATACTGGAGTTCTATAAAGGGATGAAACGTAACTTCCATCTGTTCATGGTGCCCACCAGCAAAAGGGGTCTATTAAAGGGATAAAGTCAAGTCTGCTGCCACAAAAGAGACCAGAATGACTTATATCACTGTCCTTTTGCAGGCATTTTGCATGTCTCTCCTCTAAATACATGTGCCCAGGCGTGCCAGCTGTGATGAGCACCTTACTTGCCAATATCAATGCTTATTATGCACACACCACTGCCTCCACAAATGTGTCTGCTTCGGACCGCTTTGCAGCCTCCAATTTTGGGGTAGGTTTGTGTGTTTGGTAGTGTTGCAATTGGCATTCTTTAATTTGCCTACAGGGCTTTCACCCTTCAGTAAATAACTTGTTCTGTTAAGGAACATTAAATCTCTGAGGAGTTGGAAGCAGTGGAACTCTTTTACACCAGACAAAGAGCATGGGTTTATTGTCTTGATCATCACACATTTCAGATATCAATCAGTGTAATGCATTGTGATGTTTATTCTTTGTGTTCACATTGCAGTGGAGCACAGATGGTATGGAATGAGCAAACAATACTAACTCTGCATGTTAGTGCTGTTGGTGCTATTGTTTTTTTTCCCTTAAATTCCTTGCTATGTTATGTTATTTCAGTTGGTGACTAATTCATTGAAAATTTTGAAAATGGTGGCCAAATCTGAGCTTTGATTTTATTTAGTTATCCACCTCTGATTTCAGCATTTACCAGATCACTGTGTGATCTGGTAATTTCAGAACTTTGTTTTTAAAAACAGCAACTGCTCTAAGAAAAAAATCACCACCACCACAAAAGAAGTCTGTCCTCCTAATGGTTAAAATGTTTTGCAAATAACTTGTGGTGGAGTTGAGCATGCTGGAAAAGTATTTGGAAAAGCTAATACTTCCCATCAGATTGAGAATTTATAAATAGATTGAGGAGGTGTTCACAATGCCAAATCAGAATTCAGTGGAGAGACCTGACCTCTTCAGTGGAGAGACCTAACCTCAAGAAGTTATGTCACAAGAAGTCTGTAGTACTTGTCACTGATACAGATAAGATCATGGAGCTGTATCATTGCTCTGAATTAGACCCTTTTCTGCTGGAACTTTATTAATCTCTGAATAAGCATTTTCTCTCAAATACAAATTCAGTGTAAATTGCAGATGGAAAATCAAAGAGGTTTCTGTTCTGCCTCTAACTTCAGAGTGATAATGGAGTGTTTTTTCTGACAATTCTGATGTTTCACAGACTTCAGAAATAATTACAGTTTAAAAGTAAATCCAAGAATCAAATGAAAGTACTGTTTGCACAGTGCTGTGTATCCATACTGCTTCCTCCTGCTCTCATGAGATGTAACACTGATTACCTGATACCCTGCTGCTTACTCTGAATATGGATTGGACAGTGGTGATATGTGAACGTTTATTGGTGTTTTCTGCTCAACAGAAAGAACGATTTGTGAAGCTTCTGGACCAGCTTCATAATTCACTTCGGATTGATCTCTCAATGTACAGGGTGAGTGGGAATAAAAAGAATCCTTACAGGTATTCCGGTGGGCATGGGAAACACACCATTTGGATTTCTCTTGCATTTCTAACTTGTTGCACAGTTTGTGTCTTAAGGAATTGTCATGACAAGCTTGTTGCTCAAATGTACCATTTTGTTTTCCTCATGGATAGAACTTAGACCTTGTTTTTTTCTTCCATTATAATTCCTCAAGACTTCTGAAATAATTTGAGGATTGTGAACTGTGCTTATCTCTGATATTTTCCCAGAAGTTTCCAATCCGAGTTGGATTGGATTAAATAATTTGAATTACTCTTATCAGCTACTTCAGGTATTATCTAAAAAGGGAAAACAGAGTTGTTCTATGCTATGACAGAAATATTTTAAAGGACCATGTTGTCACTTACTTTAGGTTTGGCAAACTTGAATCGTGATGTACTGTCAGATTTGAGATCCCCCCTCACTTCAGCAGATTAATTTCAAATGTTGACATTAGTCCAACAGGCTTCATGAACCCTCCACTTTCTTTCTTTGCTGCTCCAGAGTCAACATCGTCTTATCATGTGACCTGGCTGGTTTTTTTCCCTTAAATTCCTTGCTATGTTATGTTATTTCAATTGGTGACTAATTCATTGAAAATTTTGAAAATGGTGGCCAAATCTGAGCTTTGATTTTATTTAGTTATCCACCTCTGATTTCAGCATTTACCTGAAACACAGAAAAACATATGGAAGAGAAAAACACAAGGAGATTAAGAGAAGTGCATTAGGAAGACAAAACAAAAAGGAAAAGGGGCAAGGTGCAAAAGAAGATAAAAGGAATATTGTGGGAAGAGCTATTCTAAAGCTACATTACCAATAAGAGAAGGTCTAAATAGAGTGCTGATCCACTGAGTAGCAGAGAGAAAATTACCAACCCATGGCAATAGGAATCTGTAGCAGTGCTGCCTTTTTTGTTTGCTTGGTATTCAGTAAAAGCTGCTTTTTGGTGGCTAATGCAACTGGATTGTGCACAAAAAAGTAAGATCTTATATAAAGAACCAGGAAAGATTTGTGTAGTTTAAATAATTTAGGTGTAATCTAATTGCCATTATATTTAGAGAAATGGCTGAAGCATTACGGGAGCACTTAGTAATTATTTTAAGACCCCTATAGGGCAAGTTAAATTCTGTAAGAAAAGTTGTTAGTTTGCAGCTTTCCAGACAGGAGATGGCAATTTACATTCATCAGAAGGTTTGTATTTAGGTCTTGACCCATGGAAATCTTCGATTTCGATAAATACCCTAAGTTCCAGAGAGTCCATGTGTGGAGGCCTTAACTCTAAAAGGAGAGTTGTCTCAGAAGGACCATCTACAAATGGCTGCAAAGAACATCAAATTGCCTGCAGTGGGTAGCTGAACTGCAGTAATATTCAGTTACTACTGTCAAGAGACAGCATATTTTTCTGCAAGTCCTCAGTAAAAAGTGAAAACTTTTTCCCCTCCACCCTTTTCACCTTCCTATCTAATAATTTTTGAAAGTGCAGATGTGAAGAGTCTGTCCAAGAGAAGGTTGCCCCTGCTGTTTTGCTTGCAGCAAAACCATTCACATCAGCTTGAATGTAAGGACATGCTGAGGGACATGAATGCTGTTAAAGGACACAGGGTGGAGACAGTGGGAATGTAGGAAAGGGCACAGTACCTGAGGTCAGAAAGGGAAGAGTTTTGTGCAAGAAGCAAAGCTAGCTGCATTCAGCATATGTATTTACATAGGGATCTCACAGGGTTCTGGCTAGTTCCAATACTTTCTCATGGGATCAGTGTTAATTTTTCTTTCTTGGTCTTGTTTGTTTCTCTGGAGAGGTGTTGAATACACCACACCCCTTGGCCTCTCAGAAGAGAAGCCAAAAAACCAAGCACTGAGTGCAGAAAGGAAAGGGCTCACACAACCTCAGGCAAAAGGCCAGGGCTGCCACTGGTGAGGCTGTTCCCAGCCTGCTCTTTCTACAGCCAAGGAGAGATTTCCTGCCACCAAGGGCTGTCAGTCTCCTGGCATCCACAGACTTTACGTTTATTTGTATGAGAAGCTGTTTAATTAAGCAAACAGATAAGTTCCTGCAGCAAAAAGGCCTTATTTATTGAGCATTGTTTTGACTGGTGCAAGCTTCTTGAGCAGGAAATGTTTCCAAGACAGTTTCCTTATTTAGCACATGCTTGAAGCCTTGCATGGATCTGACTGTGCTTTCCAACAGGATTTCCCTTTTCTGTCAACAGAATAACTTCCCAGCCAGCAGCCGTGAACGGCTGCAGGACCTGAAGTCTACAGTGGATTTGCTGACCAGCATCACTTTTTTCAGGATGAAGGTAGGGATATGGGTGGGGATGGGAATGGCATCTCTGCAGTTTTTTCCCCCAGGAGTTGATTTCCTATTTTCAAACCATTGTTTCATGTTTCTGTGCTTTAGACACTTTAGGAAAATGGAAATCATCTGCTGACCATATATAAACATCCACATTTTGTCTTTACCTCTCTGTATTTTGCATTTTGAGGATGTAAATTGCTTTTTCCCTATTGTTCTTGAGTCATAAAGACAGTACAACCCTCTCCCCCCCCGAAAAAGGAAAAAAAAAACAGGAGGAGGAGGAATAAAGGAAATTGTCTCGTTTCAGGAAGGTAATTTGCTTTTTTAATAACTTTAGGAAGGTTTTTCACTATCTTTATCTAGTAAATATTTTAGAGTTTCTCTCGTGGAGGATAAGATACTGAAATGGGATAATATCTCTCAGTAGAGATCCAGCAGAGTTGTTGTGAATGCTAATGTGCTGGTTTCGTAGTTAAGTTTATTGTCCTAGCAGTGTGTAATGAGATTATTTTATATTCCTGATTTTTGGCTTCTAAACTTTTTTAAGAGTTTACAACCTAGCATTATCAGTTAGTACATGTCACTTGAAAATTTTTGTTTTACCAAAAAACAAAGCAAGTGTTCAATTTGAGCTACTTCAGGAAGTGCTTAAAATTTTACTCCTAAGCGCTAGGGTAAATGATGATTTAGAACTTTATTTTAGAGTATTAATTCAGATAGTCTGTCTGTGTTGGAAGTTTGATTTATAGAAATACTCCAAAAAGTTTAGAGGTACTGAAAATACCAAAATTTTTAGGTTATAGTTGTATTTGCAGGTGATTGCCTGTCTGTTTAGTTTAAAGTACCCCTGCAGCATTTTTCTAAAACAACGTAGCAATGAAATAATGAAAACAGCTGCTGTTGCAAGGCATACCAGTTGGCATGTCCCTAAGGATTCTGGTTGCTTTAAAATTTAAGAAAGTTTGTGATGAAAGACGTACTTAATGAAAGTTTTCTGTATTTAAAGGTAGACAAGTGGTCTTCAGCAAGGCTTTCCAGATCAGATGTAAACTGCTCCGCTGGTCTGTTGCACATTCTTCCAATGCTGGGGAAGATTGCCCGCTGGCTTTGTAACAAAGTCCTATAAATTCAGCAGAAATTGTGTGTTTGGTTCAGATTATACACCTATCAAGCCACATGATCTGTCTGTTCTGGGGAATCTTCCTTGGCACATCAGAATCTCTTTTATGTTTCAAGTGGTCCTTTGGGGAGATAAGTGTTGTCACTGCTTTTTTCTGCCTGGGGGGAGTGACTCATTTGTGGTTTCAGGTCACAAGTTGCTGGAAGCAGATCCACCAAGCCCCGAGTGGTTTCCGGAACGGCGATGTGTTCTTTCCCTGTTTGTTTTATGAACCGTGCCTTGTTTGACACTCTTTGTTATACCCTTGCCAGGTCCAAGAGCTGCAGAGTCCACCCCGAGCCAGCCAGGTAGTGAAGGACTGTGTAAAGGCTTGCCTCAACTCCACCTACGAGTACATTTTCAACAACTGTCATGAGCTGTATAGTCGGGAGTACCAGACAGATCCTGTGAGTAGCTGATAAGCAAGCAGAAATCCAATTTTTCTGATTTTCTTAAGATAATAACAAGAATACTAATTGATACAAAAAGCCAGCACAAAGTTGCATGACTTTTTATCTTCTGAGTGCACAAAATTTGTAATCAATTAATGAGCATTAATTAGTAAGGGGAGGATGATAGCTGTTTTACACTAATTACAATGCATTTTGCCAGCCTCAGCAGTTATTCGTGAAGGGAAGGTTTGACATAGCTTTGAGCAAGCAAAAGCCAATTACAGCAAATGTAGGCTGACCAAGGAAACTGTCATTAGCATATGTAAACCTCAAACAGTGAGATTTTACCTTGTTTTCAGGCACCCAGTATCCTGCACTGGGTTTAGGTGGTGCCTCTAGACACAAACTCTTCTCAAATGTGTGAAAGCACCACTGGCCTCTGTAGTAATGCACACTCAGCATGTCAGCGGGGATATAGTCACCAGCCAGGTACCTAAAGAGTAAGTATTTGGAATAGGCTTAGGGCAAATGATGTCTCAGCAGGTCTCCTGGAGCCTGGCCTGGGCTTGGCATGGTAGATGACAGAACAGGGGTTAGTTGGGTTTGAGGCTACCAGCTAGCAACATGGTTTGGCATGTTACCGTGTTTTGCATTAGATCAGACAAGTTGCCAGCAGTCATTAATAATGTTAAGCTCTTTGGAAGAAAGGGTCCACAGGTGACTTGGTCATGTCATCTGCATGGTCATCTGCATCTGCCAGCTTTTTTTTTCCCCTTAAATTTTAATGCTGGTTTTCCAATTGCTTCCTTCCCAGAACAAAACTCAGGACCTTCCTCCCGAGGAACAGGGCCCCAGCATAAGGAACCTTGATTTCTGGCCCAAGCTCATCACTTTGATAGTTTCCATCATAGAAGAGGATAAGAACTCTTATACCCCAGTCCTGAATCAGTAAGAATCCTCTGTGTCATGTATGACTATTGCTAGTCTGTGTGTGCTCTGCTTTATTTGTTAAACTGCTTTCTATCTCTTCTGTCACTTGTTCATTTATAGAAGTACTTATCTTGTCTGTCTGTCTTTCTGTCTTATCTGTCTCTGTCTATATAAATAACTTTTTGATTGGGATGGAAGAGTTTCAAAGGGTTCAGTTACGATGGCGTTCGAGCACAAACCCTGATTATTACAATCCTGAACTCAGGGAGGCACCTGAAACTGGGGTGAGAGTTCTTTTGGTTTTTTCTGATGTTGAGCTGTTCAGGGGTGCACATTAATGCACATAGTGGTGCTGTGGTGTCTTACAATGTGGTTTAGGAATGTGGTGTTCAGCGCAGCACTGGGAGATTGCATTGGGTGGAGTCAGCACAGCATTAGAAAGGACCCTGAAATAGGTCTGCTTAACCAGTGGATACCCCTCCTACAGTCCCACAGGGCAGAGAGGGACAGAGATCCTACAATGTACTACACACAAAGACCTGGATTATGCCCTAATCATCATTGATTTAACATGATTAGCAATCACCTGTCAGCCTAGTAACCCTCTAAAAGGAGAAAGAAAAAAACGGACAAGGAAGAAGAAAAAGGTGCAAGGGCACTGAGATCACATTCGCAGAGTGACTGTGTACACCTCTTCTAGGAAAGACGAATCCAGGTCCTGTCTTTTTGAGTTAAAACCAGTTTTTCAGGTTACTTAATCTATGCCACAGAGTCCAGTCCATGATCTCCAATTTTCACCTAGTACTTTATCTAGGGTGAAGGAAGCATCTATAATGTTGAGCTTTTCAGCTTGTAGTGTAGCTCAGAGCTAAATAAAAAAGAGCCCTTTGCTTTGATGTGTGCCAAAGCCTTTTCTAAATGTCCCCTCAGGTTTCCTCAGGAGCTTGCAGTTGGGAAGATCAGCGCAGAGGTGATGTGGAGTCTTTTTGCCCAGGATATGAAATATGCCATGGAAGGTAAGAGAATGTCTCACTGCTGCCAGCTGACTTTTTGCTGATCTCTTGTTCTCCATCCATTTGGTGAAAATGAGGCTCAAGCTCATGAGTAGCGCCACTGACCGGAGCAGGGATTTCTAGTGGTTTGTTTGTGCACAGCTGCTTTATGGGTCAGAACTGAGACTGAGATCTGCATGAGGCATAGACCTCCATGTCAGGCTGTGTTGCAGGCTGTTTATTGACATCCCAGCTGGTTTGAAATCAGAAGTTCTCTTTGGCCTGATGATATGATGGTTTGGATCAGCAGCCAGCAGCAGCTTTATTTTTCATTGTACTGTGGTAGAAATGGTTGGAGAAGTTGGTGGACTCTGGGTTGTGCCATGGCTCCAGTCCCCTGGATAATACAGCACAGATTGTCTAAGCCATCAGCAGAAAGATGCTGTTAGAACAATTCCTGCTGCAGACATCTTCATTTCGAATTAGTCTTTGCATAATTCCACCTCCTAGTAAGGAAGAAATTTTACTGTTTCTGAAGATGAGTTAGGCATGCAAAAACCTAGCAAACTTCCAGAAAGGAATTCTGCTACTTGCAGTACTGTTCTGATGGTGGGTTTCCGAACTTGATTTTATTTCTGTACATCGATTTTCACAATCTCACCAACTTTTCACAAATTTCAGAGAGCATCTGGCTCCCACTGTCTCTGCAGGGATGGGCTTTATGATCATTCATAAGGTGATACTGTGATAAAACAGAAATGCCTCTGCAGCATGCTAGCTGCTAGCTGCTAACCCAAATCAAGCTACTGCTTCTGGGCACTCAAAAAATTTTGCTCAGTCCACTTGTCCCCACTTTGATCTGAGCTCACTTATAGGAGTGACAGCCAATTAGACTCTTCAGATTGGTAGGAAAAAAATGCTGCCAGCAAGAGAGCTGCCTGCATTTTGTTCTTTGGAAACAGTCTGTGGGGTTGCTCTGTAGGTGAAAAAGATTTACTCCATTTATTTTATTAATCTCTGTCAGTGCAACAGATGTAGAAACTGTGCTGTGGGGGGGACACTCTTTGCCAGTTGTAGGCTTGAATCTGACAGGCTGCAGGGCTGGATGAAATGTTCTCACTTCTGTGTTAGGAACTTTTTATATATGCTTGTACCCCACAGTGCCTTTGTCTCGTGAGGTCAAGCTCATGTAAGAACAGACAGTGGGAAGAAGGACTATGACCTACTATGTTGAGGAGTCTCTTTTATAGTGACTGTCACTGTTTGCTCATGTGTTAGAGATAAGGCAATGGTGATAATTTCATGTTCTCTTTCCCTAGAAGCTGTTTGCTCCTGCAGACCATTTTAGCTCCCCTTTCAATTTTGTCCTTATTTATATAGGAGGGATGGAGCACCTCTCCTGTGAAGAAAAATTGAGAGAATTGGGTTTGTTCAATGTTCAGGGTGATCTAACTAGGACACCTGAAGGGGAGCCTACAAGAACAATGGAGAGGGACTTTTTACAAGAGCTTGTAGTGCCAGGACAAGGAGGAATGCCTTCAAACTGAAAGAGAATAGGTTGAAATTAGCTATTAGGAAAAAGTTCTTCCTGATGAGGGTGGTGAGGC
This sequence comes from Aphelocoma coerulescens, assembly GCF_041296385.1. NCBI lineage: Eukaryota > Metazoa > Chordata > Aves > Passeriformes > Corvidae > Aphelocoma > Aphelocoma coerulescens. The sequence continues at coordinate 10,004,495 of NW_027184085.1, forward strand.
ACTGTCACAGGTTGCCCAGAGAAGCTGGTTTTGCCCCATCCTGGCAGTGTTAAAAGCCAGGTGGGATGGGGCTCTGAGCAACCTGGTCTGGTGGAAGGTGTCCCTGCCTATGGCAGGGGGGTTGATGAGATGAACTTTACAGTCTCTTCCAACTGAAGCCAATCTATGGTTCTTTTTACTCTTGTATGCTCACCTTCAGGAGTTTATAATGGAATTTGCACTTCTGCATGTTGAAAGCACCCTAACCTCCTCCTTTGTCTGCAGCCATGAGAATTGGATGTCTCCAGATCTGGTTGCTCACCTCCCTAAGACTTCCTTTCCCTGTTGCATCCAAAATGCAGCTGTAAAAAGGTTACAGATTGCATGACTGTCAAAGGGGACATGAATTTGAATGTTTTTCTGACTTTTTTATTTGCTTTATTTGGTTGCCAGTGCCCAGATTAGCTCGGTCTCCCAGGTTTTATCTGTTGATGTCTCATACCATGACCCCACTGATGACTTGACTCTGGGCTTAGTTTACCTTTTCCTGACATCCTTCTGGTTACTTGTGAGCTTCTTAAGACAAGCATTGGTATCACTCATGAGTTCCTCAGTGCATACCAAATACTTGATGAAAAGACCATCCCTCTTCAAAATATTTATTGGTGACGAATGTTCATACCAATGCAGCTGGTGGACAGGGATTTTGCATTTTGAACAAAAATTTAAAAACTGCATGGTAATTTATTTGTAGTTGTAACTGTACAAGTTCTGCAGGAGAGTTGAACAGTGATAGAGTCTGTGTTAGGATGTGTCTTTTCCAAATATATATTCAAGAAATGCTTAGGGTGCAGAATTCTATTTGAGGCAAGTGTGATTCCTCACTGCTTTGCTCTTCAGAAACTTGTGAAGATAACCTTTAAAACAAGCTCTACAATAATTCAATTACAGGTCTTACTACATATATTTTAAATACAGATGATTGGATTAGCTCACTGCATTTTTTTTTTTAAACTAGGGAAAAAGGGATTAAAGGAAACTGATTAAATGATGTGTAGGATGATAATTAGATTTGCCAGCCTCAGCTCTTGGCTCTGTCATTTCTCAGGTTCAGTTGCTGGTTTTTCTACCAGTTAACCTGCACCAAGAATTTTATATTCCTTTTCCCAGTCTGTGGCATAATCCCTGGGTGCATTTCTTGTCTGCTCCAAGATCTGTGTGCATCAGGAGCTCTCTGCAACAAAAGCTAATCAATTTTTTTGAGAAATGTGCACATGAACACAGACTATAACACTTGCCCCGAACTTTCCTCATGGTGTTTTCCCTTATGTTCTGTTCCTAAGTTCTGGATAACATGAGCTCATTCACCTCACCAAGTGGTAAGTTCATGCTCCTTGGTGGAGCGTAGCTGTGAGTAGACAAAGACTTTCATCTGTTAACCGTAGTTTTAGCACTTTGGATGTCGTGTGTAACACTAGCTTTAATGTTCAGTAGTTTTTGTGCCAGCAATAAACAGATCTGCAAAGAAGACTTGAAAGACCATACTGCTGCTGTAGTAATGGAGAGTATGTGCTCTAAGGAGGCTCTGAATTAGAAAGAGTGCAGACCTGGCTGTATGAAATGGCCCCCTTCCTCCTTCCAGCCTGATGCTTCCACACCGCTCTCTAGTAGGCAGTGTGCAAGAGAGTTGGGAGGCTCACGTGGGAGACGGCTTCTCTGAGCTGGAGAGCAGTGCCTGGCTGCCTGAGTTGTTTTCCTTTTTCCCCCATTGTGCCTCTCCCAGATGGAGTTTAACCCCATGTGCACCATGCAGCCTGTGCAGGACAATGCATAAATCCTAATTTACACCTGAAATATTAAGGGCTTCAGACCCAGAATTCGTGCCAGCCTGTGGATGCTGCAGCAATGTGTCCTTTGGGCACCTTCTGAAGAGTTAGATTGCTAATGTGTAAAATGTTGAGTCATAAAAATGAAATGCCTATTCTCTGTATAAGATATGTTCAGCAACTGGTAGCAGTAGTCATGACAGCGGTGTGTTTGACTGCTGGATCTTATTCCTTTCGCTGTCCTAAGGAGACTCGGTGTCTGAGACAGAGCAGAAGCTCCAGTATCTACCCCAGTTGTTTTCTCTCTCTTCTAAAGCAGTGACTACTCATGGCACCATGCACAGCAGACCCAGCACTTCCCTGTTTGCTGGGTCTTTGAGAAGAGTCCCTTGTTCCCCATCAGCCCAAGAGTAAAATAGATCAGATACATGTCCCAGACTTGGCTAGAAGGCTCATGTTACCTTGGAGTCACTGTAGGGCAGAGGATGATTTTCCAAGCCACACAGTTGGCTCCACCCCAGGACACTGCCTAGTGCTCGAGCAGCTGGATGGCCTCTCTGTTAGCACACTAACTGTAGTTAGTAGTTTTCTTACTGTCCTTTCTGAAACCTCTGTCACCCAGAAAGCACAAACCACCCCAAGCTAAGAGGCTTCTGCTCTTCCTTTGCTAGGAACACCTTAAAAGACAGTAATAGAAAACCAACGTCATCCTTGACAGCAACGTTTCATCTTAGTTTGGACACATCAGTATTAGGAGAGCTGCAAATTGGAAACACCTCTGATTGGAAGAGAGACTGAGTAGACTTGGCAGGCAGGATTGAAATAAATCATTCTGCCACTTTCTCACTTCTAATAAGGAGAAGGGGATCAGAGGCACACACAGATGCCAGCTATCTAAAGTGTTGATGCTTCAACAGCCTTGGTACCTATTAGAGTTTCTTTACAGAAACTTGGCATTGTTTGCTAGAAATTAACCCATGAAAAGTAGCTTTACAATCAAGAAAAAAAATCTGTGATTAAAGAGTGTCTGCCTGAAAAGTGGAACTGGACATAACACTAGAAAGTGTGCTGCTAGGGAGCAGTTCCCTATTAATGCATTAATAATATGGCCTTGGTGACTCTAAAAGCTTTTCTCCATAGGAGGCTGTTTGCAGCTGAAATCTGCTAAGGAAGTGTGGGAGACTTAGAGAACTCTGTGGTCTTTTCAGGATAAAACACAGCAGTTGCTGTACAAATCTGTGTGCTGTTCTGCAGCTGCTGCTGCTGCTAAGCTCTTTAAAAGCCGGCAGGTTATAAAGCAGAACAGAAATGTTCTAAGACTGATGGCTGCCAGGATCTTCACTTTACTTTTTCTAAAATGGGTTTTCAATGTATGCCTCTGACTGATGTGTTTCCATGTCACCTTCAGGTGGTCTTAAATATTTCCACTTACAAAGGAAGCAACTGATCAAAACTGTGCAGGGTCCATTGAACGGGGAAAGGCAGATGATGCAAACTGGGGATGAGGGGGGTTTGGGGTTTTGTTGGCTTTCTTGGTTTTCCAGAATGTTTGAGCTGTTCATTCTTGTCTTTTCTCTGTCACAAGCCCCTCCTTTCTTTCGAATACGTAAAGTCCTCTTTTATGGTGGTAAGACCACTCCTTCTTTCTTTTAGTTTCATGTGATTTATCCCTTAGTGTCAAGTGTCTCCTTTAGTGCCTAGATGGCCAGGTAGTCGTGGTAGCTGTACTTGGGTTTATGCTTCTGTGGCTGCTTTGCATCTTCTTCTTCTGCAACTTAGAAGTACTTCAGATGTCATAGAAAACAGGAAAAGGCTCGAATTGCTTGCTTTTAGTGCATTGTTTAATTTTGAGGAACTAAATCTGATTTAAGTCCTTTTTACATCCAAGTCAGACCTTTCCTCAGCAGGAATAGCATTTTCCACACGCGGGAGCAGCAACTGGCGGCAGCACACATCCGAGTTAACGAAGTTATAATTGTCCATCGGTTTCCTCACTCACAGGGAGCAGAGCAGGCACAGTTATTGCTCTATTTGTTTCCAGTTTTAGATCTGCAGAGGGAGTTCTCATTTTCTTCTACCATTGCTTGAGGGATAGCAGAGGGTCAGCAGTTCAGACGCAGAGTATCTTCCTGCTTTCTTAGTGCTCAAGAAAGATATGAAGTTATTAATATAAAGCAGGAATGGACTTTACACAGCTCCCTGTGGAGTGAAATGGACCATAGAACATGTAACTTGTCCATTGAACCATCACCCCTGAGGATTATGTCTCTCAGATATTGGGCATTTTAATTTCTTTTAAAAAAAGATTGGGTTTCTTTCTTTTTCTTTTTCTTTTTTTTTTTTTTTTTTTATTGTATCTGTGTGCATCTGTGACATGTGAACTAGAAGGAGGTCTGTATTACACGGTTACAAAAGCTTGCCGGCAAATCACTGGAACCTTCAACTGCTTGGCAGTTGACAAGGTTTATGGAAAAATTTTGCATTAACATTACGCTGGATTTTGTGTTTTCAGTTGGATAATTCACACTTGATTTGGACTTTATTCTTGTGCATGTTAATGAAGCTTCAAGAGAGATGTGGAAGTTTCACAGTATTTTCAATTAGTTGCAAGAATTCACATTTACCTGAAAATAGGTAATGTTGTAAGATAAGCATGCCGATCAGTTAATAAGCCATTCAAAATTGAGAAAAAGACTCCCACTTTTTAACATAGCTGAAACCTGTTTGCACATCAGCAGTGGTGCCCTTGGAAAGTTACATCAGCGATGAGGTTTCCACGTCAAAGGTAGAAAGAAGAGTCTAAAGTCAAATACTGGATAAAAACCTCAGTCTAAGCCAAAATCATGTATGTTTTAGTATAATATCTCACATTGTAGTCATGGGCTAGCAGCTTGCTGTGGAGCTAGAGTGAACAAAGAAGCTTGGCACAAAGTGTATTCCTGCTGTGAAGCTTGGCAGAAGAAAGTTGGATACAGACAGGAGGCACTGGGGAGCAGCAGTGCAGAATTGATAACCTGATAATGCAGGGTCACAGTGCAGGCAAAAGCCAGCTGCTGAGTCCTCATATTGTGAAAAAGGAATTAATTTTAATATCTTCAAGGAGGATTTTGAAGAAAAGCAGTGCAGTAGAAGGAGCTGCCTGTGTAAGCACGAGGCGTGGCTTGGGAGAAAGCGTTGAGCTGCTTTTGGGAGAACTTAACAAGTATTTTAAATACAGAAATGTGGGCTGATCAGAGGTGGGAGTCAATTGCTGAAAGATGGTAGGGTGGACCTAGGCTGTGGAGGGCCTTGAGAGTGAAGACATGGACCATACATTTCTCCTGATAAGGAAGGGGAGCAGTGGTCTGCAGAGACGATTCTCTGCGGAAACGTCAGTCTGATTATGGCCAGTGCTTTAGTGGTGTAGGTGTGTGGGAAGGGTTGTGTTGTGGAGGGAGGTATTGGCATTATACAGGGAGAAACTGCATTTTCCCAGCGTTGCTTGGGTACAAAAACATAAGGAATCCTGGCAGGAGGAAGAAGCTCAGCAGCAGACCCTGCCTTGTGGGAGAGAAATATCATTAATTTCTCCAAATGGGAGCAGGGAAGGCTCCAGTTCCTGTGTAGCTCATTTGATCTTGCTTGAGTCACACTGTCAAGCTCTTGGTGCTTTCTACTCTTGTCTCATAGGGGATGTAGTGTAACATGTTGGTATTGCCTTTGTTTATATCCAAGAATGAACAGATTTGCTCGCCTTGATTTTTCTCCTGCAAAGATGGAGTCTCAACTGTGATATGTTAAATGAAAAGGCCATGAGAGATTGCTCTGTTTTTATTGCTTTGACAACAAAAAAAAATGTTCAACAAATGGAAGTATTAATTGGAGCTACAGAAAAAAACTCCAGAGCCCCAGTGGCCCCAATCTCCAAGAACTCCTGCCTGCTGCCAAAATCTTGTGTTGTGAATATTTTGTGGCTCTATAGGTGCTTCATCCTCAACACCCTTGCACTCTGCAGTCATGCTTTATAAGTTCTTCCTGTGCCTGGTGTGGTGACAGTGGTGAATTCAGACCTAACTGCTATTTTTCCCTTCCTTACAGAGCATGAGAAACACAGACTGTGTAAAAGTGCAGACTATATGAATTTACACTTCAAAGTGAAGTGGCTGTACAACGAATACGTTCGTGATCTGCCTGCCTTCAAGGGAAAAGTGCCTGAATATCCAGCGTGAGTGTTTTATGCCTCCTGTAGTAAATCCCCATTATTTGCCTCCTTGTTACCTTGGGGTTAGAGCGGGCCATTTGGTTCTCCTGTGGCTGCCTTTGAGATATATCATTTCTTACCTCCTAATTTCCTGTCTTTATGTGCATGTTTGTCCCCTCTGGTGTTCTGTGACACTGCCCTTCACCTAAGTCAGTCCATTATTGCACAATGGCTCCCAACATTTCCAAAGCCTTAGCAATAGCATGGACGGACTTTAAGCTACTCTGTGCCTGCAGTGTGAGCAGTTCTTGAATAGATGATGTATGCCTGCAGATATGCTTAATGTGTATATATGTTACAGGATTTGTAAGTAAAGATAATGTTTTCTCTTTCTTAGTAAGACTGGGTGGTTTAGTTGGAAGCATGAGGTAAGCTGTCGCTCTTGAGCTCTAAGGAATTGTTTGCAACTTTAAAAGAGCAGCAATAGATTTCAGACCTGGAGAAGATGTATGAGACCAAAAGGTTGTCTGAGCAACCTGGAGATAATGCTGTAGCTAGAGTCCCACACTTGCCTCACGCAGGAACAGGTATCCTGGGCCTGACCAGTGCTTTAACTGGTTTTCCAAAGCTTTCAGTGATGGTTGCTGCACAGCTCCTTTTTTCATGTGCTTCACTGTTAACTCTACACTAGGTTTTGGGGATTTAACATGCACTCTCCTTTTCACCCCCTCCAAATCTTTCTTGCTTCAGTTTGAGCTTGTTATAGGCTGCGCATAGAGAATAAATTGTTCCTGCTTTGCAAGAGTAAAATGCTTTGCTTGTGTCTCTTTGTGGCCTTATGCTGGTTCTTGTTTGTTCCTAGCTTTCCATGTAAGTGAGGTTTACTCACCTCTTTCCAAATGATTTGTGTCTGAATAGAATACTTGGCCTTAAATATTGGTGTTTCATCTAGACCTTGCCTTGCATTGCAGGCTGTGCTGCAGCTCTCATGTGCTGTGTTGACAGCAACCTCTTTTTTTCTTCTTCTATTCAGAGATATTGCTGACAGGGGATGCTTCCAGTGGGCCACTGGCCAGTCTGCAGGCACCCTCAGCATTGTGTTCCACGCTGCTATTCCCACCCTGTACATGATTGTTCAGTGCTGTCTAAAAGCAGCACTTTGCCCCTCTCGACAAACACATTTTTCCTGGACTCTGTTTCCAGTTTGGTACTTTGAATTCTCTTGCCATGCTGTCATGCATGCAGTCCCTCAAGCCTGGTGCTAGCTGCATGCTAATGGGACTTGAGGCAGTTGGGCATAATTGCTTGGTGTGAGCTGTGGGCCTTGATTAACAAATCAGGTCAGCAAGAGGCATAAACTCAGTGAGCAGGGTGCTGGAGTGACAGTCTCAGAAGCCCCGTTCTCTTTGCTGTGCCTCTGAGTCAGGGCAGTCTCATGCAAGCCATCAAATATTCTTAATCTCTCTTCTTCTCCTGTGTAATCAGGATAATGATGCTCAGTTTTGTTCTGCAGTCTGTTCTGCTCTGCTGGCCTTTGTGGTAGAGCTTCAGTGCTCATGTGCATTTGCAGCCACTGGCTTTATTAGTTCACCCTTGTGTTTCAGTACAAAAGCCACATTGTCAGACATAGGTGATGTTTATCTCAACCGTAATCTTCACCTGTCACAAAATATTCCCTTGATATGAATTGTCCCTTGATTTGCTTCATCACAAGTATTTTTAGCCTCAAAACTTCCTTAAACAAAGGAGTCACCACATCAGATTTGCACATTGGTAAACTCATTAGATGAAACTAAATTGCTGAGGTCCAGACAACGGTTGGGTTGTCTGTCTACTTGTCAGACAGAAGGCTATCCACAAATTCACGTTTCCTGTTTATAAACTATGAGAAACCGTGTTCCTGGTAGCCTTGAGATGTAATTGAACAAAGTGCAGGGTCCAAAGTATTGAAGCTGAAGTTTTTATCCTCCCTTTATTTTCTGAAACTCAGAAGCGTTTTCTGAAATGGAAGTAGCTATGTAACTGGGAGTGAATCTTCAAAACGTCCTCTCTGCCAGCTAAAAGCTGTGAAGTGACAGTTCCTGAAAAAACCCAGCTTTTTAGGTGTGTAAATAGGTGTTCTATGTTTTGTTTAAGTACTGATCTTAGCATGCAGGTAGCATTGTAGCTGTACTGGAGCCTATGTCCTCTCTGGTGGGGGAAGATATTCCTTCCTTTGAGATCCTGTTGGCATATTCTGGCTCTCTTCATCGAACACAGTATTTATTCTTTTACTCATTGGAACTCTGCCTGCCTTCTTGCCTCAGCTTTTGCCAAGGCCCAGAGATTGTTCCTTAGATACCGACAGGAAATGAACAAGATTAATTCACCTGCAAAGTGTGACCATGAGGGAGCCAGGCTCATGGCCAAGCTGAAATGGTAGCCTTTTGTGTTACCTCGTTGTTGTGCAGCCAACAGAGGTGAACTTATATGTAGTCCTGAAGGACCACTGCCTTTCCCAGCAGGCAGGACTGAAGTGTATTCTGTGCAGACCTTGTTTGGAGAGTTTGGCTGTGCTGTCTGGAGCCAGGCCGTGCTGACCCCTGTGAGCACAGAACGTCTCTGAAGCAGCACCGTGAGCTGCTGCCGTGTGTGCTGGTGTGTGAGTCATTGCAGAGTTTGCTTCCTGACAGATAATTGAAGCAGATGAGGGAGAAGATAATTGCCATATAACAACATTTTGAAGCTATTTCCCTATGAAATCAGATTATTTTTGTTCGTTTCTGTGCTAAATAATTTTGCATACTGTTCTGGATTTGTTGCCTTTGTAGTCCTCAGAGTCCCCCTGACTTGCTCAGCAGTCCAAGACCTGATAGTAAAAGACTGTAAGGGGTTTTTGGCCTAAGATAGCTTAGGTTTGTGTTACAGCTCAAAGCATAGTTTGGCCCTGAATGTACACAGGGACTGAAAGTATTTTTAAGTTATTTGCATCTCTCAGGTTTTTCTGTCAGCCAAAGGACAAAATTGAGGTTGGCCTTGCAGATGTACTTGCAGAATTTCCTGAACTAAGTGGTTCATTCAACACTCATAGTAAATCTCTTCTTGAAGGTAATGCTTTTTTTTATGAGAGGGAGAGCAAATACACCACTCCCACCCACCCAGCAGTGCCATTTTCTTTTCCACCTTTGCTTAGACAATTTGGCAAGACAGTTAGGTATACCTAGGCACTTGATTTTGTGTAGCAACATACGGTATCCATAAAAATGGGCAGTGTTCTCAACAGCAAGTGGCCCTTTCTTGTGAATGTGGTGCAATAACTACGGGTGAATGATAATCAGGAAGTTGCTCTGCTTCTCGGAGTGAAAACTGTGTCTTCTAGCACGAACAAGTAATCCTCCCTGCATGCTGACCTGTGACATGTGAAGCAGTCAGCAACTCACAGCCTGGTAACTGTGAAACAGGTGGAAGATGTATAGTTGCTTCCTTGTTAACTGCCTGAGTTCCTTTCTAAGGCTTGGGCTGTTTAAAATACACTATTGCAGCTTAAAAGAAAACGTTGAAAGCTTGAGAAACTTGCAGCAGACTTCAACATATGCTGACTTTTAGGAGCCTGAAGTGCCATTCAAAAGGAATTCTTCCAGAATACAGGAAGTCCATATGTCTGTGACAGTGTTCCGCTGTTGCTGTCTATAATAAATAGGGCTGCATAGACAGGTTGCTTTTGGCATTTTAACACTGTGTCAGTTACAATTTCCAATATTAGCACTGATGTGCTTTATATTTCAAAGTGTAGAGATTATTTAAGGCTATCTAGTATGCTCTGCCTGTGAGTTTGCTCTTGATCTCCCTCTCATGTCTGGCACATGCTTTCATGTTCTTTGCAAACTCAGCCCACAATTAGCACAATCTCTATGAACACAGCTGCCTCTGTAGAGAAGGCTGTACTCTGTACTGCTCATATAATAATCTTTTGTATGGACTAAATTACACATGGACACTTCTTTCTCTTGTTTGTGAATGCTGTTTAGTAATATTTGAAATTAAGATTTGCTTCAGCTGTGCTGTGTTGGCACTTGCATGCAACAAAGCCTAGACAGACATTTAAATAAGGCTGTAAGTGCTACATTATTGATTAAACACAGGCAATGAAAACACCACCCCCCCTTTTGTACTGTGTGTGTCCCTCACAGAAGAGGACAGAGGGACCAGCTGTCAGATCCCATCACTGAAGCTGCTTCTCAGCTTGCCTATTCTCACATCGCCTATTTGGTACACCCAGCTGAGCGGCAGGACAGGTGCCTGTGGGTGTGGAGGTCTCTCTTGTGCTCTCTGGCACGCAGATGGAAGGGAAAGAAACTACAAAGTGCTTTGAGGTGAAGCAGAGTTCAAGGTGGCTCTCAAGGGCGGGGAAAGGGGAAGGTACCAAGAAGAGAAAAGACAGGAAGAGGGACAAGAACAGCTCAGAACCAACCCAGGTGATGGTACAGGCCCTGTTCACCAGTAGCTTATGTACAGGTGCAAGTACATTTGGGAACTTTGCACACACAGACATCAACATTCAGACATCTGACAGCTTTCACAAGGCTTGCTGGGGTTAGGGTGCTCCTCTTCCTGCTGTAACTTGCTGTCTTTCCTCCCCTGCAGGTGGTTTGAGCAGTTTGTGATGCAGTGGCTGGATGAAAATGAAGATGTTTCCTTAGATTTCCTGCATGGTGCTCTGGAGAGAGATAAGAAAGATGGGGTATGTAGGTCACTCTGAATGCACAGCTTGGTGCTGCATCATTCAGTGCACAGAACCAAATAAAACACTATAAATTCAGCTGCCATACAAATGGAGGATGTGGTCCTTCTTGCTTGCTAAACACTTGGGAAACTCGTTTATTTTAGTACTTTATAGGTCACAGAGAACTTTTTAACAGCAAGGTGCATATCGTTCATTTTTGTATGTTCTTCTGCTGTTAATCTGTCAGCCAGTGGCTTGGTGCTCTCTCAGCTCTCTCTGTTTGGGAGAAGTAATTGAAATTGAAAATTGAGGCACTTTGCATGTACTTAGTCATGCAGTGAGAATGTGACCTTAATCCAGTGAGAGACCAATCTTACTCTTAATTTGCTGAGTATTGCCAATGGAGGGAAGAGCTTTCCTGTTATTCAGTGACTGTTGGCACTGTAGACTGTGATACTCATGCAAACATTCTCTTTAACAGCTAAATCTAAAAAAAATTAAAATAGCTCTTTACTCTCTCCTTCTTCCCTCATTAGCTGACAGGCAAACCATGCACTGCATTAAGGATCTCAACATTATGGTATATTTCCCTGGTGCTTGTCATGATCATAGTTAGTGAAGGACAGTAAATTTATAATCCAACCAAAAAAGGCTATTTAGTTCCTCTAGGGCTTTTGAAGAGTTTTTGACTAATTCTGAGGAAGATGTAGGTTTTGGTAAAGTTACCCTGCCTTCAATGCGACAGATGATGGAAACACCCATGCAATGTGGCTATATTTCAGATCTTTCCATTTGACAGTGACTCTTTGTACTTCTGTTTTAGTTCCAGCAAACATCGGAGCACGCTCTGTTCTCTTGCTCAGTGGTGGATGTGTTCACCCAGCTCAACCAGAGCTTTGAGATCATTAAGAAGCTGGAGTGCCCAGACCCTGTCATTGTTGCTCACTACAATAGGAGGTTTGCTAAGGTAATACCCTCAGCATCCAGATATTTATCTTTTCTTAATAGGGTGCAAAACAGTACGATTATTTTTGTTCTGTTTCCCGGAGTTCTCCTGCAGTGGTAGAAGACAGTAACAGAGGAAGTAACAGTGCTCACATCTTGTCTTCACAGACTATTGGTAAAGTGCTGATGCAGTATGCTGACATACTCTCCAAGAGCTTTGAGTCCTACTGTTCCAAGGAGAAACTGGTGAGTTATGCTGAGCTTCTCTTCCCCCAAAGAATCACATATTTGTCCTGATGAAACCAGTCTCACATTGCACCTGACCGTGGTGATGATGTAAATGTTGTCAGTATTGTTTTTATCATCATTTGTATGCTTTTGCAGTTTGAATTCTGGCTTGGACCTAAAATAAAAATAGGTCCTGAGGATGATATGCAGATGATATGCTACCAGGTCCCCTTGAAATTAACTTCCACACTGCCTGTGTTGTGTGATTTAAAATAATAAGAATGGGTCCAGATTGCTCTGTAGATCTGGTACTTAGAGAGATCTGCTCATCTGGGTGTTCTGGAACTGGGAACTGACCATACCATTTCAAGCTGGAGAAAAATTGACCTTTTTTAATGTTTGAGTGCTGAAATCTGTACATTCTCTGCCTCCTATGTAAGTCTCAAATCTGGTGGTGCCTGGGGAAGGGTGTTGAGGCGCAAGGTCTCCCACTGGTGACAATGTGTTGGCGTCCTGAGCAGTAACAATGACCTGCTTTTGTCCCTTCAGCCCTGCATCCTGATGAACAACATCCAACAACTGCGGGTGCAGCTGGAGAAGATGTTTGAAGCCATGGGTGGTAAGGAGGTAAGAGAGCTCAGAGAATAAGTGTTATTGCTCATTCCTCCTGCACTGTTGTTACTGGGTTGTTTGCATCATACTGGCTCTTGAAGACTGCAGTCATGAGGAGAGCCTTGTGAGACCTGGCACTGTAAGTGTGGGGAGACAGCCATGACTGAAGGCTTCCCAGATAAATCTGTCATAAAAAGCAGGAGGAAATGTTTTGGAGCACAGAATAGCATAGGAAAGGAAAGGAAGGATTGCCTGTTGTGCTCATGTGGGCATGGCTGGTGGAGTTCTCAGAGCTGTGGACATTGAATCATTTTATATGGCATATAAATGTGGAGCAGTGCCTTTAGCATGAAATGTCCAATATCTAATAGATTACAGACATGCAAATGAGTTCTCTACTCATGTTTCGAGGGATATTAAGATGTGTCCATTTGTTATGAGATGGTAATTTTTACAGAAATAATGTTTTACTCCTCCAGATCACTTTGTCTGTTCTGATGTAATATATGTATCTTCTTTTTTTTTTTTTTTTCTCTTCTTTTTTCATTGCTTTTCAAGATTCAGGAAGATGAAGAAAAGCCTGCTGATGCTGATGTTAGGAAAAATAATTTTCAAGTGCATTTTCTTTGGTTGTGTTGTGATAGAACCTGTGCTATGACCTGTATGCCAAGAGGAAAGTCAGCTTTGCTGATGGACAGCTCAGTTTTTGCCTGTATTGCTTTTCTAAATCTTGCTTTTGCTCAGTGGCAGAACTCTATGAAGTGACAGAAATCTTGACAAATAGATTTGCCCCATGAGGCAAGGAAAACTGCTGTCATTCTTTCACATGTCACCTCAGTAATCCTAGTTTCTGAGCCCTGCATCAAGAACTAGCATTATATGCTTCCTGCTGTAATAGCAGCAGTAGCTAAATGCTCATTTTTGGGAAAAAATAAACTTGTGATGAAATGTTTGTGAAGTGGCCTATAAAACTTTAATGCCTGTGCATTTCATTTCCCTTAAGGAATCAATTTGCTACTATTTTCCATAGTGGTAGCTATTAAGTAGGGTTTCCCTATATTTCAAATTGAAAATATCCCCTGATACTGTACTAAATAAGTGGAGAAAAAAGGTGTTTCTTGAGGTTGTTGGCTACTTTCCCTAGCCTAGATCTCTTCTCTGCATTTTGCCCTTTAAAACCTTCCATGGGAGGTGTAACTTAAGGTAAAAATGGGGTAATGAACCCACTATTTCCCCTGTACTGTGGAAACAAAAGACTGAAAGGGGAGAGAAACCCAGACAGTGAGTAGTAAAACACACAGAAAGAAGTGTGACAAGCACACTAGGAAGCTGCTTTTTGGAAGTGATTTTCTTTTCATTTTCTTTTCAAATGCTGCTTACTGCACTTCATAGGGCTGCCACTGATCACCAGAAATAAGTGTTGTGTTAGGTGCTTGCATTATCTGCTGTCCCCAGGGGTTTCCCACTTGGTGACTGTGTAGTACATTGCTTCTTGACTCGAAACCTGCCAGGTTCCCTGTTTTGCTAGAGTAAACAAGGTCTTGTCCTAGTTTGAGTAGTCTTTCTGCTGCAGATCAAACCTGACTATTGGGTAACAGTAGGTGAGACAACAGCTTTGAAAATAGAACTTCCTGGAAATGCATCTGTGGGTTTTATCCTTCTTCAGGAGGGACAGTTCTTACTTTCTGTGGCAGATTTGTTCTATGTTCGTCTATACATGACACGGAAGCTTGCACAAAAGTAAGCATTATCCTGACTATCGACAAAGGAGCTGCCTCCTTGGGAATGTAAGAAACTAGCACAGTGGTATGCCCTGGTCTTGAACTGTTCAACTTCTTGTGTTCTTAAAGGTGTTTTTGAGAGCCAGGTACCAAATATTCCATTGTTCCAGTGGCAAGTATGTTACTTGTGCCATATATGCAGCCAGAGCTCGGGGACTGGTTTCAGTTACTGTGTGCTTGTGGCTTCATCTGCTTCTGATTCCCAGATCCATCTCCATCTACAGCTGTAGCTGTAGCAGTGCACAACTCTGGAAAGCTCTGAAATACTGCTGCTACCTGGTGGTCTTTGCCAGTGGGTCCAGAACACACCCCTAGGGACATCCACGTCACTTATTCCCTTTTGCAGCAAGGGAAATGAAGGGACAGGGCTCACCCGTGGTCACCCTGCAGTATAGTGGCATAACATGGAACAGAAGTGCTTGCCCAGTACTATTTATTGAGATTGGGCTCCTTGATATAGTGCCTTTCTTTACTTTCTCCTCCACCCACTGCCCCCAGTGAGTTACGGTATCTTTTCCCCTCACTTTTCATATTCTTTTCTGAACTGTAGTACTCAAAACAGGGCAAAAATTGCCCAGCATCTCTGCATTTAATGTGTTAACATCATGTGGTCTATGAATATTACTAGTCAGAAACAATGAGGACAGCAGCAGAGCTTTAGAGAGCTCTGGAGGGATTCCCTTGGGTCTGTGCTTGAGAACTCAGGGCAAATATATATATACGCACAAGTACATAAACACACATGCATACACAGAGAAAAATACCTTAAATAACTTTTAGGAATATAATCAATACTTATATTTCCCTTCTAAGTTGTATTGATCTCAATACATATGGGATCTCATACAATATGGGATCAAAACAGCTTCATCATGACCCAGGAGTATTCTCAGACATCCCTAAAGCATGTTTTGGAAGGACAGTGTTTATGAAGTGGCAGATAGCATTAAAAGTATAATGAACAGTGAAATGGGGGGGTGAGTCCTGGATAAAAACTGGGTACATGAATACCTTTTGAAACATTTGATTCCTCTGAATCATCTCCAATACACCAGCAGAATGGAGATTATAATTTAGCTCTCCGGTAGGGTGGACTACACACATTCAGTGCTAATGTTTGCCTGAGCTTAGCTCTATTTGTTCATTACTTTTCCTAATAAAACCAAACATGACTTGCATTTTCTACCCACCTCTGTGGTTTTCCAGCAGACTTCAGCCTGCAATCCATTATTTTGCTTAGCTTTTCACGAGCAATGAACTCATGGGAGTGAAATTAAAATGTGCTATACTGCATTGCACACTTCTGGAATCGAGATGTAGTGTGGAAGAGTAGTTTAAAACATTTCTATACCTTTTTTCCCCAAGGGAAGCATGCGAGGTGAGTATCAAAGACAAGCACTGCCTAGGGAACCCAAGGAATTAGCTGCTGAGTAGAAGCATATTGTCATCATACAATTTTCATACCTTCGGTTTCAAGCTAATCTGCACAATTAAAGCTTCAGGAAACTCTCCTCTTAATGCTTAGCCAGGGTTAGCCCACATTTTAAATCCTAAGTTAGTCACCTGAATAACAAATTGCAGGACAGCTTAGAAGCAGCCAAGACTTAAATAGGAATGTTCTCAAAGGATTTGTGGTATCTACTGTTTGCTGCTCTTTAGCATCCCACATGCCGGAGCTAAGGCTACCCTAGTATTTGGGAAGCTGGCAGCTATTGTTTGGATTCAGTGCTCCATGTTCCTTACTCTTGAATCCTGTAGGAAAGTGGGGAGATGCCTGAAAATTCAGTGCAAGTGAGTCCTTAAAGGGGGATTGGATCTGCTGAGCTCCCAGGAGGCTGGTAGAGGGAGGCAGAACAAAAACCAGCAGCTTCAAACTGGAGTCAGATGAACTCCATAGCTTTCATAAAGCTAAAATACAGTATCAGGGCATAATTCTTTAGCTACTGATATGCCAGATCAGACCTGATGATTTCACAGTGTCTCTGCCTTTTAGGTGTGAATTGATTAACATCTTGAGCTTTCTAGAAGGCAAGAGTCATGTCTCTCCACCTACACCACCTACAGAAAAGCCTTCCAGTTCCGGCCACTCATGCTTCACCAATGTGTGTGGAAACCAAAGAAGAACTAATTAAGTCTCTTGGAAAACTTGGATTCTTAGAGTCGGGGGTTCTGTTTCATGCATGAGGAAAGGAGGAGAAGATCATCCTAAATTCAAGTTAATAGCACTTCAGTATAAATGCCACCATTCAGAGAATAGCAGAGAATTTCAGGTTCCAGCCCTAAATGGAACCCCTAGATGAGACTTTGAGGCCAAGATTCTTTCAAATGCCAAGTCCCAAATATTTTCAGAAAATTAACAGAGACTTGATTTCTCCCCTGAAATTTAAATATGGGATTAGCTTTTCCCTCTTTGTACCTCAGTTTTCAGCATCACACATTATGCCTCAGACACAGAACTGTGTCTGTGCCGGCCATTATTTCCTTTGGAATTGGAACATTTGCTCAGAGATTAGAAGCCACTTCACTGTCCCATGTTTTGCACAGAGAACTTTTCATTCTTCCTCTGAATTATCTCTGATACACCCACAGAATGGAGATCATAAGCCTGCTGAGAGAAATGGTGTGGATGTGACATGTGGCAGTGACCCAGCTGTCTAATCCTGTTTTCTGCTATACCAGCCAAATTTATCGTGCAGTCCAAGTAGCATTTCCTGCTATCAGTGATAGCTGATATGCTTAAAATTCATTGAGTGAGCAGCAACAGCAACACCATTGTGGGTTCATTTGAGCACTCTTATCAGTGCTTCACCACACTGGCCACATTTGCAGTTAATACCAGATGCTGCAGTACTCTGTTACTGGCGTGTGATTTATGTATGGGAAATGGCAGTACACACCTACCAGCACCTTCCTAATGAACTTAAATCATACTCAGGTAATTCCCCAAAACTTGCTTTCGAGCCAGAGCAGGCCAATACCTAAGTATTAACCATCAGTAATGTGTTATGTGGAATCCTTCTTCCCTCATAGCAGTTGCTCAGAAAACAACAGCTTTTCTAGTGTGACAGGGGGCTTTGTGGATGCTGAACCAGAATGCTTACCACCAGGGTTTGGCTTCCTGAGAATGAGGCTGGGCACCTCAAAGTTAAGCCTGGGCAGCTGTCTTGCCAGTTGTATCCAGAGAGTTGTGAGCTGATGTTCTGGAGGAGTGAGAGTTCCTTACCACAGATAATGGAGCTCATGCCCATGGCAAAGCATTGTTCCAGCTGTCTCTTCTTGCAGTAGTGGGACAGCAGTGCGTGTGCTATGAGGAAGATCAGTTCGCAGTAAAATACAGCAGTGAGGGAAAGCTTAGAGGTAACCAGTGAGCTCTCCAGGCCACCTCACAGTAAAATAAATCACTGGTTGCATCGTTCATGAACCAGGCCGACAAGTTGTTGATCCTGACCTCAAATATCCTCTAGACTGTGCATCTGATAACTTACAAAGAAGTAGAAGTAAATTGTAAAGAATAATTGTCTTGTGCCAAAGTCTTCTGTCTTTTTTTTTTTTTTTTCTGACTGGAAAAGAAGTTAGTTGGAATGTTTTCATGAATCATGAACTGGTCCTACCTCAAATCTGTCAGAAATGGCTGAAATCAGAGGACAATTCAGTGCCATTAATTGTAGAGAGCAAATCAGACAGCTTGTGACTCATTGTGCCTTTACGCAGTAGGAGGGAAGGATTAGTATAGGGACAAGAGAAACCACCAACACCAAATGCTGTTTTTATTTTGTTACCTACATGCTTGGCTTGTAGGTAGAATGAATGCTGATTGGCATGACATTAGCTTCCTTCTGCTGTCATAGAGCAAGAGTGTTATAAAGATAATAGGAAAAGAAATTTACTTTAATAAGGGAAAAATAATAGGAGGCAGCAATGCTTGAAGTTACAAGGCCTAAGTAATCATCATTTGCTTGGTTGTTGGTTCTTACTTTAATTACTTTTAAAATTCTGATCCAGAAGTTTCATTAGCACAGGTTCAAATGCGTAATAGAGTCAATTTTCCATGCCAGCTTACAACAGGAAAATGAACAGATCAGATTCCAAATCCCCTAAGGCTTGGCTTTCTCTGACAGATGCTGAAGGAATATGAAGAGGGCTTCAGCACTGATTTTAGAAGTGGGGGCTCCTGTCGTGTTCAAATCCTGTATAGATGGATATACCATAAAAATCTGATTTTTAACCACTGTACTGGTACCTGGCTCATTGCATTCCTAAATAGATGCTCTGCCTTAGAGGAAGCTTTTTGTTTTACAAACATCTTGTCTGCCTGCATACACATATCTGTTTTACAAGTTACTTTTTATGAGCAAATCATCTGAAAGCATTCATTCAGTGCTGCTATGTGTACATACAGGGATGTTGCTCAGAAGTGGCTTTTTTGAGGCTGGAGGGGTGGCTGCATCTGGAATACAAGACAGTGTAAATCATGTTCAATTTAAAACAGGTGGATTTGGACTGATAAGAATGGAGGAAGCACTTTCTTACAGAACTTGCCAAGGTGTCAACAGCATTCATGTAGTGCTTGGGGCACTTGTTTTTTGTTTTCCTCTGAACGCTTGCATACAAAAAGCTGTCTGGTTCCATGTGATGAGAGTAGAGCTACATTTGCTCAACACCAGTAGCTGAGATTTTACTTTCCAAAAATGATCAACAAAAGATCACAACAGCTCCTGCCATGATACTGTGGCCAGATTTTCAAAATAGCTGTGGCCCAACCTTCTGAGAGCAGTGTCTGGGTCCATCTTCAGTTGGAGTATTTGACAGCAGGGTGAAAGGTGAAACAGCTTCTTTCAAGATCGTGCACGGAGAAATGCACGAGTAGTAACAACCAGTCTGAAAAGCCCTGTATCCTTCTAGACTCAGAGGGGTGAAATTACCTGTGAGCCCTGGGTAATGCCCACTACTTGATGGATTCTCAGCCTAGATACACTCTTGGCCACAGGGAGTTCACATTCCCTTTCTTGCTCAACTTTACAAACATCGGGAGCAATACTGAAAGGGATAGGAGCCTGGGGAAATTACTTGCTGCTTTTTAGGCAAGTACCTGTTGATGATTTCACAGCTTCTGTAGCAGCAGCAGCAGCAGGCAGTGGAGGAGAGCATCCTACCTGGCAGGGTCCAGTGGGCATAGTTCACCTGCTTATTAAGTGTAGCCTCAACAGTGAAGAGAAGCACTGCAAAGGACAGTAGACTGCCCTCTGGATTCAATCTAAATGCTTTTTTTTTCATCCACAGTTGGATGCAGAAGCAAGTGACCATCTCAAAGAGCTCCAGGTGAAGCTGAACAATGTTTTGGATGAGCTCAGTGCAGTGTTTGGTAACAGGTGAGTATTACAAGGTCCTTGTCCTTGGCGCATTCCTTTCTTTTGTCTAATCTCATTCAGTCAGGTTAAGAAAGAAAAGAAACTCCTGTGAACTGCATTATATTTTTCTTTTTGTCCTTAATTCATGGCCTTTCAAATACAGAGACCATCTAGGGAAGTGAGAAACATTTTTAACATTAACATTTTTCTCTTCTGTATTTCTCTGCTTGGAAACATAACATGGAGATCCCTCAACTGTGAAATGTATTTGAATTACACAGAGTGATTTTTTTTTTCAGTAAGTGCTTGTCAGTAACAGAATTGCCTGCTCCTTTACTGCTTGCAAAGCTGTTTCCAGCTTAGTGTTTATGAAGCAACATTCTTGTTTAAACATTGTGCTCTAAATGTATGAAACAGCTGACTGATTTCTGATTGTTAAATGAATACTGGAATAAGAAGGAAACAGGTTTGGAATTTGAGATTGACTTGTTCTAATGCTGCTGCAAATGTTACCTAGTGTTTCAAGGAGCTCTTTAAAGTATTGCCGAAGTAATTGATGGCAATTAGGTTTTGCATGTTGACGTGGAAATCATGTTACCATTTACTTGAGGATAAAAATGTGCTTAACTTTATAAGACTTCTGTAGTGAACTATAAAGGATGTCAGTTAAGCGAAATCTAAAAATACAGAACTCTTGAATGTTCTTCGAAAACAACCACTTGTCACTACAAACCCCATTCACTTCATGTTGTGCTGCATAACAGGATGAGTGCAGGCATGAGCCATAGTGTTGCTTGAACATGGTCAAGGCAGAGGAAATTGTACCAAGTTGGCCTCCCAGGGTTGACTTACGCAGTTCTTACAGCTGAAAAATCATGGTGGGATTTGTCAGTGACTGGATTTCAGCACACAAAGCTAAGCAGGGAGATAAGTGAGCTGTTCCTATTGCCAGTAATAGATGCTACAGCAAGAAATGGAAAGACTCAGACTGTAACTGAATGGAATCAATGAAGTTCATAATTAGATGGAGGGTGACTGAGAAATAATGATTAGGGAGGTGAATTTTTTTTTAATCTGAGTATTTTCTCCATGGTGTCACTGCTACAAAACAATTAGGGGACAATCTTAGCATTTGCAAATATGATTAAAGAGATTATTCAGTATCAGCATACATACTGCGGAGTGTTTTAGAGAGATGACCCAGCCAGAGATTTAGGCAGTCAGATGGTTCAGGTGCTTCATTTATTCCTTAACAGTCTCAGAGAGTGAAAAGTAGAGCTGCAGTTTACTATATAAGCATGATGTCCTAAAGGATATAAACTGAGGAGATAAGACAGATATCAAAAAGATTCTGTGCAGAGTCTGTAAACAGTTGCTCCTTCAACACTGTGCACACCTGACAGTGCAGATCTTACCTCTTCTTCATCTATGTGAGATAATTGCATTTGCTGAGAAGGCAGCACATGTCCTGAGAGACTCACCACCCTTGTGCTGAGAGAGGATTTTGTCTGGACACAGAAGCATTTTCTACTTTGAGAGGAGTCTTGGAAGGGTTTGTCCTTCATGCAAGGCTAACTGATGTTTTGTTCTTGGAGGCTGTAGGAGTGAAGGAAGGAATTCCTGGAGGAATTAAGGAGCAGCAGGCCCTGTCTGACAGCATAGGTGAAGTGTTTTTTAGCTTGCTGCTGCCAAGGGTTCCTGTTAGGCTGTACATCTACACAAGCTTCACTTTCAGGTGAACCTGTTGCCACAGTAACTGATCTATTATTTTTCATAAAATAGGTAACCATTTTGGCTTGTATTACTTTTTATCTATGAAGGCATTGTTATTTTCCATCCCTGACTAGGGGGTTTAAAGCATCTTGAA
This sequence comes from Aphelocoma coerulescens, assembly GCF_041296385.1. Taxonomy (NCBI): domain Eukaryota; kingdom Metazoa; phylum Chordata; class Aves; order Passeriformes; family Corvidae; genus Aphelocoma; species Aphelocoma coerulescens. The sequence goes on from NW_027184085.1 coordinate 10,025,963, forward strand.
GCAGGGTCCTGCAATTGATGTAGTGATGGGAGAACTGTGGGGTGGGATTGGTCTGTGGCAGAGCAGGGACTGTTAATGGCACAGGAAATTTTTTATGCTCTTTTATTTGATGTGGCTTAGGTCTCTGGTTAAACTGACATTGCAGCCACAACTGACTGCTGCAGGACTCTTTCTGCTAGAAATAGGGCAGGTGGGAGACAGCTCTGGAATTTTTCCAGTGAGAGGCGGGCTAGAATTGAGCAAGAGGGGCCATGAGGCTGGTAGAGCAGGAAAGGTGACCAGGTGGAGAAAGAGGATGAGAGCCATGGGGCAGAGAAGTTGCACACTCACACCCAACCCAAAGGTATCCCCAGTGGCTCACACATCAGAAGTTCAGGGCCTTTTTGCAGCTGTAAAGCTGACTTCCAAACTTTTGTACCTGCTTTTAAATCTTTACCCTAGCTCCTAACACTGACTTCTCTTCCTGTTTTCAAACCTCTGTGCCATTAATGGATAGTTAAATGTCACTTGTAGTGCCTATTGTTAGTAACTGTTCTTTTAAATGTCAAAGCATTTTCCTTTATTTGCTGAATTGATTTGTTGTCAGCTCTGCTGATCTATTCATAATTTTTAATCACTGCATTATTTTATTTTGAACTGCCTCTTAGCAGGAAGAGGTGGAAAAGTAATTGTGCTTTAATGCCTTGTGTGTCACTTCGTTACAGGGACACTGCACTTTGCAGCTGAGCCCCACATCCCAGTTTGAGACTTGGTGTGGACTGTATGGCAGTGAACTGGTTTAAGCTGGTGCCTGCCTTCAGGCTGTCTCCATTATTTTAAAGAATTAGCCTATGATGGGTCATAACTGGATTTCTGCTGATGGACTCCTGGGTGCTCAGAGTGGGGCATGCATTGTGTCATTGCTTTGTGTGATATCCCAGTCTCTGTGGTGGAGAAAGCAAAGGGTAGCGCAGAGTGCTTTGAGCTAAGACTAACAGCATTTCTTGAAGTCAGGAAAGGATCATTTCTTGCTGCAAGATGAATGAACAAACTCCTCTCAAATATGCTCGTGTCTCATGTTCAGAGGTGGTCGGCTGTGTGTGGGTGGTGGACATAAGGAGCTGGAGAGCATGCCCTTTGGTAACAAATACAGTAAAGAAAAGAACAGCAAGTCTTGTGAAAGGAGAGGGTAAAACTGAGTGAACTTGAATTTTTTTACCTTGTGTTTCTGCCACTGATAATCTTGTTTTTTGCCTCTCTCCTATCTGTGCAGCTTTCAGACTCGGATTGATGAGTGTGTCAAGCAAATGTCTGATATCCTCTGTCAAGTGAAAGGGACAGCAAATTCTGCTGCTAATGCCAGAAACACAGTTGCACAAGATGCAGATAATGTCCTGAGACCACTGATGGACTTCCTGGATGGAAAGTAAGGGAGTGTTCAAATATATGCTATACATATGGTTCATTGGATTGGAACAAGAATGAGGCAGAGGGGAGAATAGCTCTCTATTCTTGAATTGTTACTGAGGTTTTCAGTCTCCAAATTTTCAAGATGAATTAATACCTTTTCTTCCTTATCTGCCTCTCACAAGCCATGAATAGGCTCTTTAGCCTTCATTCAGAGCCAAAGCACACTCACAGTTCTTCGTTCTACCTCCAGTGATTATAGCAATCAGCAAAACACACTGCTGATCAAGCAGTGAAAAAGACTGAAATTCTGAATTTTCTAGCTGTGGGGTTTTGTCCTATAGAGATTTTACTGTAGACAATTTGCAAGCATTTTGCAGACAGTGCTTATGTACTGCTTATGTACATATTCTACTCAGTATCGCAGTCGTGTCAAATGTGTGTTCTAGTTATACCTGCTGCTGTTCTGACTAACAAATAAGCTTCTGAACCATGGAATGTGCCTAAGGTTGATCCATTGCTTTAATTAACCATTGCATTAATACCATGCAGCATGATTCAGCTGGACAGGGACAGCTAAATGTGGCTACTGGACATAATTTTTATAAGCCAAGTCTTGAACTGCAAACAGAAATGGTTTTTAATCCTTGTAGTAGTTAAAGTTAATGCTGCTTTACATCAGTTCTTAATTTAGTAAGGAATGGCCAGCAATTTTCATAATAAATGCTGCAAGAGATGTGAAGCTTTACAAATTTAAAATATAGGGGGTTTGGTTGCACTTAGTGTTGATTATCCCATCTTGTTCTTGGGTAACTGTGTACTAAGTGACTCTGCAGCAGTCATTGCATCTAGGAGCCTTCTCATTTGATCATCTTCCATGCATGTCGTCATGAATCCTGAAAAGCCAGATTCCTTTGTACCACTGGGAACTTCGTATGCTACAGGCTTGCCATCCAGCTGTGGAGCGAGTAATTTGATTATAATAATCCATGTCTGGATTATTTTCTTTCCTCCTTTACAGAAGGAGAGTATTTTTTCAATGCTTCCTGCATCCCACCCACATCAGTCTTGTCCCTGTTTGGTTTTGTTCATTTACTGTCTAACCAGCTGTGGGAAGAAGGGAAGTTGGGAGAAGGTGGTGCATAATGGAGAAGAGTCAGCTGTCTGAGTGCTGCTGGCCACAGAGTTCCTGTTCTGTAGCTCTCACAGTGTGATTGGTAAATCCTGAAGTTCAACAAATGTTTCAAAGGAGGTTCTAATACTTCTTGGCCTTTTTGATAGCCTAGACAATAAAAAAGGAGGAAAAGCTAGGGAGATAAAGCTCTCTGTGTTAGAGCAGATAAACACATGGCAGGTGGTTGGTGAATGCAATCACAACAAAATACGGAGTTGTCCAAGAAATACTTTGGGGTGATTTTAGAGGTGAAAGATTTAGATACTTCAGCAGCTGTCAGAAGCTGTGCAGGAATTTCTGCACAGCACTCTGGGAAGTATTAATTTAGGTATCCATCAAAAATCATTAGAGTAACCCCTTGAAGCTTAAAACCAATTATTCTATATTTGGAGTTTTTTTCTATATAATCTGTAAACCAGACACATCTTCTTAAAGGGATCCTGTTCAATGGTACCTGCACTTATTTGGATTATATATATTATTCCCAACTACCTATCACCAAGTGATACCTTCTGTAATCCCCAGGTCAATATATAGAAATCATTTGGGTCAGAAATGTCAATCATCCATTTTTGCCACTGTTTTTAGTGCTAGAACTCCAAGGGTGAACATAGGCTCTGCTTTGTGAAAGGGAAGATTTTTACCCTTAAGGCAATTGTTATGACAAACTGCTTTGGATAGGGCACTGAATCTTCCATATGCAGCTCCTTTTCTTTCATTGCATATTGTGCTTGCTGTGCTTACTCAGTTCTTGCTCTCTCCCTGCAGCCTGACATTGTTTGCGACTGTGTGTGAAAAGACAGTGTTGAAACGGGTGCTGAAAGAGCTCTGGAGGGTGGTAATGAACACCATGGAGAAGCTGATTGTGCTGCCTCCTCTTACAGACCATACGGTAAAGCATTTTCTCCTTCCTGACTCATACCAGAAAGTGTTGCCATTGCCTGTGTAACTCATCCCCCTGACCTAGTGAGTCATACATACAGGTAAATTTGTCTGCTTGTAGTCTGCCTGAGGATGGAAAAACATGTCTGTAACTTGGTAAAGAAAGAGAGCATCTCTATTTATGGTAGGGTTGCAAGATACAGAGCACGCTGTAGAAAAAAAAACACAATTCAAAATCCATGATCCAAAAGGAATTTCTGTCCAGTGTATCAGTTTGCACTGATTAGGGCTTTGCAATCCTCTCAGGAGAGCTCTGTGTGTGTGTGGGATTATGGAACAGGTAGGCTTCGTGGGCTTAGATCATGATCTGTAGCCACTTTTGCCTGATTATTTATTAGCCAGAGTGTCTCTCTTATAAAAACGTGGTTAATTTGAGCTTGATTTTTAATCACCCATCCCCCAATTTAACCCTCCCAGAAGGCTTTAACACCAGCATTGGCTGGCAGGATTTCTCTCTTTGTGATGTTGGGGAGTTGGAAGCATGTCCAGATAGTTTTCCTTCAAAGGCAGGGTTTTGTATAATTGTTCAGCTGTGTGGACATGCTGGATGAATCTGTCATGAATGTAGTGATGCTTTCAACAATGGAAGATTAACTCTTTCCCAGTTTTGAGATACCACAGAAACTGATTAAATGTCAGTCATGCATGCCCAGCTGCTCTGGGGGATGACACTCAGTTGGAGGCAGTGTGAAGTTTGGTCTGTAACCTCATTATTTGCAGATGATCCAGAACTTCTTTTCTTCTTGCTGTTAGAGTAAACTTGCGGTCTGTAGCTCATTTATGTAGCCTTACTTTTTTCCCAGTGGTGAGTAGAACAATAGTGGTTTTCACTATTCAGCAGTTCCCTCACATATTTGGACTGGGCTTCCTGGGTTGCAGTGTCCAGGGAAGTGATTCAAACGTGCCTCCTGCTCTAGGTGTTTCTTGCTCTGAGAGGGAAGGCCCTTGTCCCTGGCGTTGATGATGATGACTTTAAATAAAACTGTTGAGAGGAAGTGTGCTGTCATACCTACAACCATAAAATTACCGTGAGGCATAATTTGCTAAAGACTGCTTTCTCTGAGCTCAGATTTGGAATAATCATTTCTACTTGCCTTTATGATTCGTAAAGAAGAAAAAGAAAATAAATTTAGGAAGACAAAATTTCTTTGTCTTGGTTGAATTGCTTTTAAAAATGAGTCTTTGAGAACAGGTGCTAAAATCATCATGTAGGAGCAGCATTAACATGACCCATTTGGAATGGAATCAGTGAGATCAAGGGCCTTAGAGAGAACTAGGGAGGAGCTGCTTGAGCTTTATGCCTGCTAGTTTTGGATTTCAAAGGCAGAGTAGGAGAGTGATTCAGTACTTGTATCATGAAAGAGGCAATAACTGTGATCAGCCAATTCTTGCAACCTGCAGGATGTTGCTATAAGCCACTTCAAGTTTTTTTCATAGTTTCTTGTTGCCATCATCTCAGTTTCAAATTATGAAGCAAATTGAAGCACATACTCACTTGTCTGAGATAATGCAAAATGCTCATAGCTGGATTTCTTGGTGTCTAATTAGTTGTATGGTAGCAAGGAGGCTGAACTAGTCTAAACTGGAAAAGAGTTGCTATTCCAGAAGGACAGTTAGGAACAATGCAATGATTAAAATGGCCTTGTCTGCAGTCCTTGAGCAGGGAACCTGTGGTGTGGCTGGATGAGCTGCAAGGACGAAGAGCTGCTTCCACTGTTCTCTGGGGCATAGCAGTTTATTCTGTTACCACCAGATTTCCATCATTCCCAGCAGTGAAGGCTAGCAGGGCAAGGCAAGGCAAAACTCAGGGTTGCCAGGCATGGGCAGAAGCAGTACTTTCTCTTTGGTATTCTACTTCTGTGCCAAGCAGCTCTTATCTAATTTGGCTTTTTATTTTTTTGCTTTTTTTCTTTTCTTTTGAAAGCACATCAGACACAAATAGCCTCAGGCACTGTAAGACGCTTTCCTCCCAGCCCTCAGGAACAGAAAGCCCTGGTGGTGCCTCTCCGTGTTTGCACGACCACTGATGGGAATTTCCGTCCTAAAACTCATGTGCAGCCCTTAAGAAGTAGAGGATATTCATGGTAGAAAAGAATCTCTTTTATGAAATATTTTCTCTTCTTTCTGCAAAATTGCTGGAGGTGCCTAAGTCTTCTTTTTGATGGAGAGCATGGAAAGCATCCTTGGGTAGAAGGTTCCCATCACACTGCAGATTGCCTCGCCTGTCACTTGTGTGGCCCTGCCACTGCATAGTGCTTAAATGCCCCTCTCCAGACTTAACAATTCCACTTAAATTAGCTTCTGGAAGATTCTGCTGTGTGGGGCTCAGGTGAGAAAGTGTTAACTCTGTGAGGAATCCAGTGGGGACAGGGCAGTTTTACAACCTCCCACTCTGACGACCTGAGCTGCTGGTCCTTCATGACTTTCAGATGGGTGACTTCAACCTCTCTGAGCACTCTCTCTGCCTGTGGCTTGTGAGATTAGCAGCAATGTGATCTCCAGTAACTCACTATGTAATTCACACCTCACTAATTTTAAGATCCAGCATGTAATTAAACACCTTCTATCATGGTTGAGTGGATATACACTCTGGGAATCCTTACTTTGGGGTTCAGTGCACAACGTGTCAGGATATTAACAGTTTAGTTATCCATCTCTTTCTCAGCTGCTTAGGACGAAACTGTACCGTGCCATCAATGACTAGTCAGGTGAGAGAAGAGTGCTCAGTTTACACCCAGGTCTTTATTTATTTTTTTTACACAGTACACTGTATTATTTATTTCACACAGTACACTGTATTTCACACAGTACACTGTATTATTTATTTCACACAATACACTGCAGCCATTCACATAAGGTTCTGTTTGTGCTTGCTCCTGCTGTGCCTTTTTTCTACTTGTCAGACTTCTCTTCACTAAATGAGAACAGGGTAAGAACTAAATTTTCTTTAAGCTGAGGAAAGAATTTGCATGTGACTTCCAGACTGTCTGTTTTTCAGGCTCATCTGCCTGAGCTGCTCCAGACCTACTCTGTGGTGGAGGAGAGTGTAGCTTTAAAAGGTTTTCTGAAACCTTTCTTAACGTCTGTTAGTTTAAATGAATCCCCTTCCTTGTGCTAGCTTGGAGCAGAAAAGTTCAAGGCTGCCTCTGTGATGAGGAGAAAAAGCTTTCTTAGAGTTGAATAAAATCATGGTCTGTGAACTGCATATGTGCCTAGTTCTCTGTACTGACCGGTAATTATTTTCCTCTTTTCATCCTACTTTTAAGCCTATTTTGTCAATTTTTGTGGTTTAATACACCACAACAACTAAAAAATAGTTTTATTTTTATATGTGCTAACAAACATTACCAGATATGATTGAGTTTTTTAAATGAACTTAAATGCTAAGTTAAATTATCATATCTCATTGTAATTGAACATAGGAACTAAAAAAATATGAGAAAAGAATGTACAATATCAGATGAAACTTCCTTTCACTGTTATGTCTCAGAAAAATAAGCATCACTAATAATATGATTTCCAAAAAAGGATTGGAATCCAAAAAACTTGCAGCAGGCTTTTGTTTCCTAACTTTGTCAGCTGAGCAGTGGGACAGTTAAGCTTTAAGGATTTGAGTCACTTGGAGTATAAATCAGTGCAGTTCTGTTGGCTTCCAACAATTAGACTTCAGTCAGCTGATGATCCTTCTCTAAATGCTTTCACTGAAGGGACAAAAAAGCATCAGACCATTAACAAGGAATTGAAAATCTCTGTGTTGTGGACTACAGGTATGTTTCTTGTTTCTAAAGAGTTTAGGAAAGTAAAACTAGTATTACGGGAAGAGCCAGAAAAACCAGCATGAAGGACCATCTCCTTTCCAGCTGCGTTTGCTACAGAGCTAGGCTTGATTCATGATAAGAATTTAATTTGTCCTCATATTCTATCCTTGACATTTTAATCAATTCCATTGTGGGCAGCTTTTCTCAAAGCTACCTTATAATTTAAGTTTAGTTGTTTACACTCCCTGGCACAACTGGAATAAGTGCTGTCTGTAGAGCTTTGTGGTATGTTCTCCATGCATAAATAACTTTTCTGAGGAGTATGGCATCTTGTTTACAAAAATGCCATTTGGCAGGGGAAGGAGCTGTCCAGATTTTCATTAGATGTTACCAGCATTGATGACAAACTTAGTGTAACAGCAAAATAATCTCTCCTTGCAGATGCATTGACAGAGATTGTCACTGATGCATGAGGATTTTCTTAGCATGCAAGAACTGGGAGTTACCTGAGCAGCTTTGTTCCATGGAGCGTATCCAGTCACTGGGTATTGCTCAGTGTTACTGACCTGCCCTCCTTAGAAGCCTGAGGCAGCAAGACTACGTGCCTGGGCTGGTTAATGTTGTTGTTCAAATGCATACAAAAAAAAGTGTCCAGTGAGTGCTGAAAATACTGAATTAAGAAATGTTGATATTATTCTGTTTTGGGACTACTCCCTTTTTCAAAATTCTGGGTATAAAAATGTTTTGGTTTTTGTTTCCTGCTTGCTCAATAGACTGAAAACCCTTTAATTTTTAAGACCTGTAAGTCAACAAAATTTCATGGCAAATCATACAGAACAGCAGGCACATCCATTGAGTAACAGAGGCTGATGAAACCCTTTATTCTGGTGGGTTATTTGGCATGGCCCACATTGAAATCTCTCTGTTGCTGCTGGTGTGCAGTCATGTTCAACACTCCTTGCTGGAAACACATGGAAATTTGTGCTCTTTCAGATTAGAGAGCTGTACTCTTCAACACTACCCATTGGAAACTGACAACAGGTTAAGCTCTCAGTCTCATTTCAGAAGCTTTCCTTTGTGGATTCATTGTGCTGCCTGCACTTTCCCCTCCATCCCTGCCAAAAGTTGTGAATTTAATCATTTATCAAGAGCTTCTGTTTAGCTACAAAATCAATAATGTTCATTCTGTGTCAATTTGTATTCAACAAACATAAAAGGCTGAGAAACAGTGAGGGTTAGCTGGTGGTTACAAGTAGAGCAAGTCAAGAGGTGATCTGTGGCTTCAGGTCACAGTTTTTCAGCTTGAATAAATTTCCAAAGCTGGAAAAACTAAAGGAAAGGCCCCCTCACCTTAAAAATTCAGTTCTAGGCTGCTGTTCTAATGGGCAGAGGGTGTCCAGTTGCCCTAGAGCAAGTCTCAAGTTTTCCAGTGTTATATCTATAAACTGCTTGTTTTTCTTCTGCTACCCCAAGCAACAGGTATAAAGAGACTTTATGCTGAGGGCAAACTTTTAGAGGGGCTGATGTTCATTTTAATCCTTAAAAAAAAGAGTTATTTCAGCAGTGATCTTTGCAGCAGTAGCCAGTTCAAGGGTGGCTATGAACAAATAGGCAGGGAACAAATGAACAAATACCAGAGAAGGCAGCAAAGGAAAGCTGAGTGACATAGGCAGGGGCAAAGGGCAGTGTAATAATTCTGGGTTTACATCTTGCTTCATTACAGTTTGAGGTATTTTGGGGTGGGGAGTGGTCATGGCTGCTGCGGTGAAGTGGGAGGGTTAAAGACTGCTAAGATAAGAAAGGATAGTAAAGGAGAGGGAGGAAGAATTGGATTTACTGGAGACCTTTAGTTCGTGAAACCAACAGTCCTCATACAAAATGCCCCATCCCTAGAAATATTCAAGGCCAAGTTAGATGGGACTCTGAGCAACCTGATCTAGTTGAAACACATTTTATGTGTAAAATTTATTTTCCAAATGCCTAAATAACCAATTGGTACATAGGTATGTAGCTAGCATGCTTTTAAACCAGAAGAGGGTAGACTTAGGCTAGATAAAAAGAAGACTTTTTTACAATGAGAGTGGTGAAGTGACTTGAAGCAAGATTTCCTGTCACTGGGGTTCATCTTCCCTTTATGTTTCTTCATTGGTTATACAGCTTCAGGAAGGCACAATGGGGGAGAAGAGCCATTGACCAAGCTCTAGGACATTTGAAGGCAGTGCTGTAGTATTCACTAGACTTTGGCAATCTCTCAGGCCTAAACAGCTGAGGTCCAGTTTTGTTTCTGATCTGATCTGTGCTTACCCCCACCCTGATGACTGAGCCTCTGTAGAGGGATTCTCATCACCTTGGGGTTGTGTGATCTTTTGTTTTGGCCAGTCTTTCCTGTCTTCATGTGTATTTAGACGTGAAATCTAAAGGAGTGTTTGGAGATGGCCTACACCCCAAGCCTGTGCAATCCATTTGAAGGTTCATCCTGTGTGAGTGGCTGCTGTAAGCAAGAGTGAACTGGTTAGCAAGACATTGTGCTCTGAAGTAGCTCTTGATGTAGTATCCACGGAAATGCCAGGGTTTATACTAGGTAATAAACTGGCAAGGAGTCCAGTTGTTGTACCTGGCCTTGGGGTGGTTATGTAAAGTATGAACTGACTTGACTTGCTCAAAGGAGAAATATGTGAAGTTTGTTTATAACCTTTTTTTCCCCCCCTCCTTTCTTTTCTAACTTTTGCAACCATAGGGCACACAGTTGATTTTCAGTGCTGCTAAGGAACTGGGACACTTGTCAAAGTTGAAGGTATTGTCCTGCATGGCTTGTGTTAATGTCCCTGTGTGTAAGCATGGAAGTGTGGTAGTGCATAGCATGTCTTGTGCTTGCAGTGGTTTGTTGCTGAATGCATTTGTAGAGAAATGCCTTTAAATGCATTAAATGTGCTTTTAAATGCATTCTACTAACATTAGCATAGTACTTAAGATTAAATCTTATCATGGGTTTAATCATCAGTGTAGTTTTTCTCTTCTGTATACATGGTGATAAGTCTGGTACATCGATTTAAAATGGAAAAAAGTAGACTCCTCGATATCTGGCCAGCTCCTCCGTATCCCCATTTATAAAAGGGAGTCCCTAATGGTTGGAAAGACACTTGTGCTAGATATGGATGAATTACATGGACTGTTACAAAAATAACTGTTGCTTATGGAAGAGAGCCTGTGTCTGTAAATTCCTTCTGCGTGGGCTCCCTTCACAGGCAAGCTGGCATTTAGCATGAAGGCTCTGTTGATGTGTTTTGACAGTGCATGACGTGACAGTGCATGACATGAGCGTTATGAAGTGCACGCCACCTCATCATAAGCGAATCAAACACTAATTCACTGATCACGACAGCAATGGTATGAAAATAGTGACGCCTTACAGCACTCAGATTGCACTGTGCTGTGGTTGGTCTTGTACTACAAGACAGGTATGGTGCAAGAAGAGGAGGAGGTCTAAATCTGAAGTGCCACACTGCACAGTTTGCTGTGAGGGAGATGGAGCTGGACCTGAACTCTGTCTCAGACCACGATCAGGGAAATCTTCCCAGTGCAAAGGACATTCTTCTAAGTGACTAGTGCAGTTTGCAAATGGATTTGTCCCTTCCTGTTGATTTTTGAGTTTGTATTGCATACTTAATACAGCTGTCTTCATATACCTATGTCCCTTGCCCACCAGATACATTTTCCGTACATGCTTATGTGGCCAGTACACAGCTCATTTAAGGCAGTGCTTATTAGCAGTCCTAGCAAGTGATCATGGCATGCAGGTGTGTCATTAGACATGCTCCTGTTCTCCAGCTACATTTTGAGGCTGTAAAATAGCAGTTAATAGTCACCTAGCATAAACTCCAAGTGTGGCTCCCCTGGGGAATAGCTGTCACTTGTGCTGAGTGATGGCCTTACGCAGTACAACCGTCAGGCTGTTATCCCTGGTGACATGGTGGCTCATGAGGATTGTGCTTCCTTCCCTGCTTCCTGCACTTGCAATGCTGTGTGTCGCTTCCATGGGAAAAATGGGGAGAAAGGAGCTTTGTAGCCAGCCTGGGAGAGTGGCAGCAGAACCGCAGCATCCAAATGTGACTCCTGTTTCCTGTGAATTTCCCCTTTTCCTTGCAAAAACATCAGCAAGGACTCAACAAGTGGATGAAGAGAAGCCATCCCTGCCTTTTACATGTACTCCTGGTGTCTGAGGGCAGAGCTCTGAATTTGCTGTTTCTTCCCCCAGGTCACAAGGACAGTCTGTGAGTTCCTGTGGTTTGCTTGCATTCTTGGGCATGGCCACTGAAATTCACTGTTATCTTTTACTTGTTCCATATTTTCTCATTACTGGAATTTCTGAGCATGTACAGGGCACATTCTGCTGAGAATGTTTTGGAAGCTTTGCTGGTTTCCATTTGCACTGGTCAGGTGAAGGCCGTCCCTCAGCAGCAGCCTGTCTTCAGTGCAGTTACTGTAGAGCTTAGCTTTGGTGACTCTGGACTGCAATTTTAGAAATGCACATAATCATGCAAATCAGGCAAGCCCTGGTGTGTGTTCAAGCCTTTATTTGCATATCCACCTATAGAACAGCAGCAATACAGGTGCACAGGATTTTTTATGTGGCAAGACAGTCGTGCTCAAGTGTGAAAGCACCTGAATTTTGGAGACCATAAGGGAAATGGCACTGTGTCCAAAAATTTCCAGAATAGGAGTGTTACAAGAGTGTAAATTGTTTGAGTCCCTGTAAGAAGCGTGGATATTACAATTTTTGTCCTTTTGTTTTTGCAGGCACATACAAGCTAACAGGGAAGGAAGGCATGGTTCTTCAGAGCCCCTCTCCTCTGCATTTTGCAGTTCCACTAGAAACCTGGGGAAATTATGGGATGGATTTTAAGCTTTATTGGTCTTAAATAGGCCAGGGAGACAGAGCCCTAGTGAATCAGATAACTCAGCTGAAAACTGAGACTGACAGACCTGACAAGCACAGGCTCTCATCCTGATGACAAATCAATTTCACAGTATATTTTAAAATGCTCAGAAAACCAACCTAAACCTGGCTCCTTGGTGCCACATACCTGCCTCCCACTTGCTATCAAACTCTTTCTGTTCAGTTTGCTTAATAGCCAGCAACCAGTGCAGGGAGCAGCTGCCTCCTCTCCCTTGTGCTGCCCCCAGAGTAAACAGCCAGAAACTCTGACCACAGAGTTTCTTCTGAGAATACCTGTAGAGAACACAAGGATGAGTCTGAGAGATCATGAAAAGTTTGTTGGGTTGGTTTGGTTTGTTTTGTTTTTTTGGTTTTTTTTTTACTTCTTCTGCTTGAACTTGCATAATTATTTGATGTAAATATTTGTTTCTTGCTCCTGGCTGGCAGTCTGGGAAGTGCAAGGTAGCACGTGTACAGTTCTTTATAGGAACAGCGTGGGATTTGCAGAGGGCAGGTATGCACAGGAATGGCAGTCGTGGGCTCCTCTCTGAGTAGGTGCAAATATTACGAGTCCAGTCTCTGGGTTATTTTTACATAATGTGTTGAAGAAACTGACACTGGGAAACTCGGAGAAAGCAGTGATGTGTTGCTGTGCATTGACAGCATGGGCACAGGTGGAGTGACCGCTCAGGGGGCTGAAAAGCTCTGTAGGTGTTTGAGAGAAAAGTGCTGACCACCTGGTTTCTGTAGCAGTTTGGGGAATCTGGCAGGCAGGCCTAGGAAGTCATTTTAGCAGATGTGAAAGTCGCTCTGCCTTGGGAACACAGCTATCCTGACTAAATTGGCCTCTCCCATGAACATGGCCCTGGGCTCTGGCTGATTTTGCACTTAATCTGACTGTCAGACAGAGAAAAGAATGCTTTACCCTCTGTACGCTGAAGTCTCTGTGTACTGAAGTGTGAAGCCACATCATCTTCAACTGAATTACCCCCAGCTCACAAAGAAGAGGGAGGAGGGCTATTGCTTCCCTCAGGACAGCATGTCACAACAGAAGACAGCTACAGCTCACCAAGTACTGTGTCCCTGCACACAGTCCCCAGACCAGGGACATCCTGTGTGGGGGAAGAGGCGTGTCAAGGCACATCTCTGCTACTCAAGAAAGCAGGGTGTGAACTTGTCTGAGAAACTTGACAACTTGAGAGGCATCTTCTGTGGAGTTCAAGGCTGCACTGTGTAAAGTTGATGGCTAGATGTCTGTGAGAAATGTAGCAAATGCCTTGTGCTGCCCCTAGACTGCAGAGAGTCCTGTCTCTGTCAGGCAGGAGATGGATTGCAATGGATAATGGATGGGGACAGCACCAGGCAGTGTGAAGAATCAGCAAGCTGCAAGATAGCCAGCAGGTCTGTCCCTGTGAAACACGCACATGATGCCACACACGAGGTGTGTTTTACGCAGAGGCAATTTAGCAGGCTTGTCTCCTGGAAAGTGTCTTCGGGGGGGCTGTGACATATTTAGAGTAGGGATAAATAGCCTTTGCCTGATTGGCCTGCAGCTTTTTAATGAATGCTTTAGGACCCAACCTGAAGTCAACTGGGCTGACCTCCAGCAGCTCAGTTAGAATATGGGTTTGTGCAAAGCTTTGACTTCTAAAATACGCTCTTTTCCCCTGAGACCTAGACTAAGCATCAGAGAGAAAGAGCTTAGTGAAATGACAAAGGATGGCACATCCCTGTAGTCAGGCAGGACTCTAACAGGAATGTGCTTCCACTGCAGGAAAAGGAATTCTTTCCCAAGTGATTCCTGGCTTTTTGCTATTAGAGTTGGTGGATCTCAATGGGAACAACGTCTTCTTTTAGCAAACATGTTTTCTTTTGTTTTTCTTCTTTTGCACAAATGCTGGAATGAATTAGTGACCTTTGTAGTTGGAAGAGTTAAAAAAATCCATAAATGATATAAAACGACTTTGACTAATGTCTGGTTCTCAGAATTCCTTGATTTAGGTGGTATTTGGAGTTTTGTTGTGGCTGCTCTAGAATGACAGTGGTGGCAGGCAGACTTCTGTTTGGGTTTTCTTGAGAGACAAGCTGTGATTTTAAATTGTCACTTACTTTTGTCCAGTTCTTTCCTTATTTATGTCTTCTGTGCCTGCAAGAAAGAGAGAAAATTAGTTTATTTTCAAGTTAAGCTGTAATAAATGATTCTGAGAGACTCCATTAAACATTACTTGAACAGCTGAATTAATGCTGTCACCACATAGGTACAGCGTGAATCCAGAGAAAGTGATGATACTGGGACTCCTTTTCCTTTAGCCTCTGACAGCATGCTCATGTCAAATACAATGGTTGTTTGCAGGATCATATGGTGAGAGAAGAAACCAGGAGCCTCACTCCAAAGCAGTGTGCTGTCCTGGACCTGGCACTGGATACAATCAAAGTAAGTGATTCCATTTCTGTCTCTGCTGTTCTCTAACTCCATCCTCAAATCCTTTTTGGGAGGACAGTGCCTGTCCCAGTTCAGGAGATGGCAGGAGTCTGTTCCTGCTGCCACAGTGATAAAGGCTCTAAGGGAATACTGCCATGTTTGTCTACACCTGAAGAGGTTCAGGGGACTGGCGTGCTGGGAGTCAGCATATTCATATTTAAGTGCTTTGGAACAGGAATGCCATGAGCAGTTGGTGTCAGCTGGTATTAGAGCTAGGTTTCCAGTATAGAAGCTGTTTTGTGAATTTTTCCAGCTGTTTCCTATCCATACGCACAATTGCACATACCTGTTGGTTGCTGGTTGCAATTCTTGCTCAGTACCTTTCCCATTTCTTTTCACTCTCAGCAATATTTCCATGCTGGTGGCAACGGTCTGAAGAAAACCTTCTTGGAGAAGAGCCCAGACCTGCAGTCACTTCGATATGCTCTCTCCCTCTACACTCAGACCACGGACACTCTCATCAAAACGTTTGTCCAATCTCAGACAGCTCAGGGTAAGACTCTTTTGTACTGGCAGAATTCAATGGAGCTCTTGGATCTGTTCATAATTTCTCTCACTTGTACTGCCAGTTTGTAGAGTGCTTTTGGCAGTAACATTTCTGAAAGCGTGACAGTTCAGAGCTTTTGAAACTGGAAAGGAGGGAAAGGGGGTTATTTCCCACTCTATGACTACATTTTGAGAGAGCAGAACTATGTGAAACATAAGGCTTGGGGTGTTTGTGGTCTTTTTTTCCTCTGCAATCCTCACTTAACAGTCACGTTTCATGAATTAATGTGGGTGGGTGGCTTAAGTGAAATTTGAAGTTACAGTACTGAGACTTGCACTGTGGTGTGAGGTACCATTTCAGGAAGACACCACTGCAGAAACCGGTGGTTAACGTGTGTGGCCTGTGCCTGGGTCACAGACCAGCTGCTGGCACAGCCCTTGTGGCCCTGACTAAGGCTGAGTGACAGCAGTTTGATGAGTCATGGAGCTACAGGCTGCCTGTAAAGGGAGAAATCTCTCAGGAGAGCAACAAATACACTGTTTTGTCTGCAAGCCAGTACAGGGTATGTGGGAGCTAGATGATTACAGATCACCACAACATATTAATAAGCTGCTGGGATGGGTCACCAAAGTGTTTGGTGACTCTGAGAAGCCTTATGGCTCAGTAGTGCTGTTTCATTGATTTTGGAGGGGTAAACAGTTAATTTCATCGCTTTCATGTGAACATCTCCATATTACTGTACTGAAAAAGTTTGGTCTCTAGTCAAGGACCTTCACTGGCTGACTGTGAATCTCACTATTCACAGTAAGAGGAGACAGATGCTGCTAGGGGTTGGGTCTAAACCAAAACTGTTATTTTTAAGTTTTCAGGCTGTTTAATTAAAAGCCTTGCCATTAAGCTACTTCATCCCAGACGCAAAGTTATACAACTCCATGGGCATGTCCTTCTGCCATCTGTTCGCATGGGATCCTTTTTCTTTTACTCCTTCCAAGCTTAAGAGAGCTGGTGACCCCACAGACTGTACTAACTCTGCCAGCATGCCATCACACCGAGCCCGAGGATCAAGGGGAAAGCACTCCCTAGCTCACATACTTTCCCTTGTGTGCCAGTGGGGCTGCTTGATACTGCCATTCCCCTAGCAGTGTGGAAAGCTCAGCGATTTCGTGAACAAAACAAGGTTTGTTTCTAGAGAGAAAAGTTTGGTTTAGTTTTGGAGGGTTGAATCATCAGAAGAGGAGGCTCAGAGGGGATCTGAAACTACCTTAAAGGAGGTTGTAGTGAGATGCAAGTTAGTGTTTTTTGCCATGTCTCAAGTGAAAGGATGAGAGGAAATGTCCTGAAGTTGTGCCAGGGGAGGTTCAGGTTAGATAGTAGAATTTTTTTTTTCATTGAAAAGGTGGCTAGACACTGGAATAAATTGCCCAGGGAGGTGGTGGAGTCACCATCTCTGGAAGTGTATAAGAGGTGTCTGGATGTGGCATTTGGGGACGTAGTTTAGGGATGATTTTGATGGTGCTGGGTTGACAGTTGGACTAGATGACCTTGCAGGTCTCTTCCAACTGTGATGGTTCTACGATTCTGTGATCCCTGCCTTTAGCAGCAGAGTCTAGTCTTCCTTATGTTGAAACATACTGCATTAAAACACTGAAATTAAATAAAAAAATCAGTACCTTTGAGAGAACGGTCCTGTCGCCGTGTCCCAGCAGAGCAACGATGACATCCAGTGGCCAGACAGGTCAAAGACTGCTACATCCACTAGGGACTCCAGGAACCTGGCTGTTGCCATCACTTACACAAACCACTTTTTTTAACGGGGAACTTGAGTGCACACTTGAGTGCTTACAGTCTTTGCTGTTCTGTACACGTATTTCCCGTTATCTATCCAAACCATGAACTGAAACTAGTTTTTTATGTGGATACTGTTAAACTGTCATGATGAACTAAGATACAAGGAAGTATGCAGCACTGATGTTCTGCAGTCCATGCTACAGTCAGGAGTACTTAAAACTACAGAAAGAAAGTGCTCCACTGAAGTCACAAAATTGACAAATTCAAAGCTGATATGAAAAAGCAGCTTCATGCAATGCATGATTTGGCTGTAAAACTTTACTGAGGGCAAGTATTTAGCAGAAACACAAAGATAATGGAACATTGTCATTATCTCTCAGAAGCAGAAATATACAGGGCTGCCACAGAAGTGGGTGCCTGGGTATTTATGTATTTTTTAAGAAGCTTAGAAAGAATGAAGCTCTGGCTTTAGGGCATAATATGTACACGTTGTGAGATCATCAATTAAATCTCATAGCTGACTGATGACATTTCTTTGTGACTTAGTCTAAGGCACTGTAGGGAACAAGTACTGGGCATGGTAGGCCACTGGTACAAATCAGCATCTTGCACCTTAGTAGGCTTGAGAATTTTGGACCCTGTTTGTGGAATAAAAGATCTGAGCTATGCCACCTAGTATCTGCAGAATCAGTGCTAGGATATCTCTGAGAAAGGCATGACTCTGATCTCTTCTCTCCAGTGACCAATGACAGGACTGAGGGAATGGCCTGAAGTTGTGTCAGGGGAGGGTTAGGTTGGATAGCAGGAAAAGGTTCTTCACCCAGTGTTTGGGCACTGGCACAGGCTCCCCAGGGCAGTGGTCACTGCACCAAGCCTGACAGACTTCAACAAGTGTTTGAACAATGCTCTCAGGTCCAAGGTGTCACTCTTGGGGTGGTCCTGTGCAGGGCCAGGAGCTGGACTCAATGACTCTTGTGGGTCACTTCAAACTCAGCATACTGTGTGATTCTGTGACTCTCTCCCAGGACTGGGGCTAAAGAAGGATATTTTCTTACCCTTCTTATTAACCACGGCTGGTATATGGGTTTGGAGAGCTGTACACAGGTTGAAGGGGCAGAAGGGACAGCACCACTGTTTACAGCTGACATCTGCTTACCAGAGCTCTGTGATTGAGGTTTCCTTTTGCGTAAGTCCCACGAGCTCACGGGAGGACATGGCTTCATGCAGAATCATTTAAATGCTGTTTGCTTCTCTTACTTCTGTGCTCAGTGGTTGCACCTTCCAGTTTGTGAAGTACCTACTGCTTTCATTTCATTACTGAGTAGGCTTCTATTGCACTATGCTGCTAAATGTTTGCTCTGCAGGATCAGGGCTGCAGTTTAGTTACGCCAGCACAAATTCTGTTCTGTTTTAACCCAGACTATGCCTTACTTGCAGACAGCCTTGCTCTCCAAAGCCTGGTGCAGAAGATCTAGGAGGATATTTTGTCTGTTAAGAGCTAGAATATTTGCCTTGTGTTTAAGTGACATTGCTAATTGTGTTGTAATTCATACTCTTCTCTCTTTATCCTGCTTGCTTTCTTGCCTTTTGAATTCATGTCTCAGTGCATGATGGGAAAGGTATAAGGTTTACCACTAATGAGGACGTTCTTCCTGATAAGGGTATGTTCAAGATTAATGTTGTTACCGTAACAACATTACCCAACTGCCTTGCTTTTGAAGTCATCTTGCCCATGCTCAGAAACCTTTCCCAGAGTCCTGTTCCCTGTAGTTCCCTTGTAGAAGTGAACTTCCACCGAATGCTTGCATCCCACAGACTGAGCCACAAGTGGTGTGGTTTAGAAGTCTGTACCTTGCCTGAGAGCCTGTTCCCAAGCTTGAGATTTATTCATGGGATGTGAAAGTTGTCTTGAAAGTGGACTGGGTTTTGGAAGATGCTGCAGACTTGTTCCCTACCCTTTACCATGGGGTGTGTGTTTCAAGTCCTGAACTTGCATGTGTGTGGTCTGCTGAGAAGGGCTACTGTGATACATGGGAATGTCTGATATGCACTCAAGGTTATGGCCAAGCTTGAACCATTTGGCTTGAAGCAGGGTTAACTAAAGGTCTGGATGCTCTGGAGACCCCTATATATTAAGTCTTGCAGTGTTTCATCTCTTAATTTATTTTTTGCTCTCCAAAGTCTTTTTCTTATATCAGGTGAAACACATCTATAACCCATTGCACGAGCTCAGTTCTGCAGTTTCACCTTTCAGTATTGCAATACCAATGAGGCCTTCATGTCAAGAATTAAATCTGCTTGTCACTAAATGTACAAGTGTGTGTATGCACACAGTTGTACATGCTCAGAATATTTTTTTGTTGGCTGTCTTCAGATTGCTTTTTTGTCTCTGAAATTTTCAGTTCATAGAACAAGATTTTTGTATAAAAAGACAAGAATGAAGGCAGGAAAAAACTGTAGTGTAAATTTTGTCTTCTTCAAAGGTAATGGGATGATTCTGCTCCCATTCTTCTGAGGCATCAGCATCTCCTTTATAACCGATTAATTACACTAAGGATCAATAAAGTGAAGACCTGAGTGTTTGTTGGCTGATGTTTCTGTGGATTGTGGCCATACTGTTGGTAATTCTGTTTGTTTCTGTGGAAAATGCCAACAGTGTAAGTGACAGATCCACACCACCAAATGGGTCAGGTCAATAATTAAGCCTACCAGTTTTAAAGCTCTGTGCTTATATACAGAAAAAAAAGCAGCATTGCCCTTCTAAGCAGGGAGGATACAGTACCTTCAAGATTATATTTGTTACAGCCTAAAGGTCAAGAATGAGAACCTACCCTGAGGTAATAATTTGAGGTTGTGTTTTGGTTGCTCAGATACTTGTATATTAATGTGACTTTCACTGCCTACAGTTCTGTGGCATGTAATTTGCCTCAGAGAATTGCAGTGTCATGGCTCTCAACCTCTTGGTTTTTAAATGAGTGGTTTTGCTGCCTGCAGACCATTCTTGTGGAAGTTAACTTGTTAGATCAGTCTACTCAAAATGTTTGTTTAATGATATCCTTCAAGCTCCTTATCTAGAATTTCAAACAGACCAGGTTTTCACTTAGTAATGTATCCTACCCTCAAATTTGACAAAATAAATGCTGTTCATAGGCGGTTCAATTACCCTCTAAGTATCTCAATTACAACAGCATTGCTAATTGTCAGACTGAGGTCAGGCAGTTATCAAAGAGAAAGTCAAATCAATATCACTCTCTTATCAAAACTTGATCTTCATTTTGCACAGCAGTCGTTTTCTGTAATTTACATGACATCTTGATTGTATTACCCAGAAAAATGTCATTTCCATATACTACATGATGATAATTGTGATTAACAGTTAAAAAGTTGAAAAAAATCATAATATATGAATTGTTAAGTTCATGAAAGCTCCACTGATACCAACATATTATCTTTCCCTTCTGAAGTTACGTCTTGTTTTCTCCATGGCTAATTGATAAAGGGAAATAAGTATGCAAATTGTGAGTGCTTCTCTCTCAACATTTTTGATGCACAACAAAGAAGGGGTTCTCATCGTGCTCCAAAGGGAAGCAAATAGGCAGTCAAGATGACAACTTTTAAGTGATGTACAACATGCAGAAAGGTTCTTGGAGGGTGAGACTGCACTATGGCTCCGTGCAAATCACTAATACCTATATCTTTTTTTTTCCCTAAATTTCCTCTGTTGTGTGATGTCCCCTCCTCCTTTTTCTGTTGTTGTTGAGTTTTTTGTCCTCCCTTCTTCCCTGAGCAGACAGGAATGCCAATGCCCACCACTGGAATGCCTGCATGTACACACAGCAGCTTGGCAGAAACCTCTGAAAAATCCTTGCTCCCTGTGAAGGTCCACTGTTGAGCATTAGGTCTTTTAAATTCTTCTAAAATCCTCACTGGTGTCCTCAATAGGATGCAGTCCTGAGTGGAGTGGAAGAAGTGCTGGTGTTTATGTGTGTTGGGCATGTGAGCCTGATGTTATCTTGCACTACCGTGACATTCTCGGTGCTGACTGAGAAGCTGGCTCTGGGAGGTGTGCTGTGAAAACACCACATTGTCTTCCTGAGGCCATAAAGACTTATGCCAATAACAAGTAATCCATGTGTGCATGGGGGGGGGGATGTCAATTTTCTTCCCACAGGCTCTGGTGTGGATGATCCCGTGGGAGAAGTGTCCATCCAGATTGACCTGTACACCCACCCAGGAACTGGGGAGCACAAGGTCACGGTGAAAGGTATGGCAAAGCACATGCTGCTGCTCAGGCTCGCCAGGGCAAATCTCCAGCTGGCAGTCAGGATATTTCTGTGTTAGCTCGTGGGATCTCAGGCCAGAATTGTTTTCCCTGTTTCACATCAGGGACACGAAGAGAAACAGCAAATGAGCTTGTGCAGCCAGTGACATGGCAGTGCACAGCCCGGTTGTTTATTGGCAGCGATGTATGCAAGTAAACAGAAATCAGATGATGGCTCTCGCCAGGCGCCACAGTTTAGTCTGTGCTGCAGAGAACGGGGCAGGCTGATCTTGCGAAACTGCTCAGTGCACACCCGGACATCACAGAGCCACTGAGAGTTCAGAGGCTCCTCTCCCCCGTCCTGAAGGCCATGCTGGTCCCTGAACAGCCACTCTGAAAATAACCAAAGCAGTGATTCATCCCAGGGTTCCTTTTCCTCCTTCATCTCCTTCGCTTGAATACAGCATACTTAACTACTTTAATTTCCTCTGAAGATTTATATAAACAGTTCTTCAGGCCTCTCTTCTGGTTAAATCTACATGGAAGTGCAAAAGCTGATTTTCAGAGCTATTTCCTCTGCTTCAGTCTGTTCCCTGCAGTGACCTGAGATAGAATGAGAATTAAAAGCTAGTAAGTCTGGATCCTGGAACCACCCACAGATTTGTTTGTCTTACCTGCAGTCCCATTTTCCCTTTTCAACAGATATCTAAATATTGGCCTCCAAAATGCCCCTTTTTTTTCTTATCCCACACATAATGATGATGTAAGCATGGAACTGTCAGGGCAACCTGCCTGGAGCTGCAGGAATGCCTGTTTTCTTGGGCTTATGTCTTGACAATCCATATGGCAGAAGCTACGTGCTGTCCCAAACATTAAATTCCCTTCACAGAACTTAAACTTAGATCAAAAAAGCAAATCCTTGCATTACAAAAAAGTCCTGCCCATGTGTGTTGTGACACTGTCATGTTTCAGGTTAGAAACAAGAAACTGAAAGCAGAGCAGAGCTGAAGGATGTCCAGAGCAATGAGCACAAATGAGTATTTACTGTAAACAAGGTTGTGACTCTCTTTTCCAGTTGTGGCAGCCAACGACCTGAAGTGGCAAACATCTGGCATGTTCCGTCCATTTGTTGAAATCACCATGATTGGGCCCCACCAGAGTGACAAGAAGAGGAAGTTCACAACCAAGTCGAAGAGCAACAACTGGGCTCCAAAATACAACGAAACCTTTCATTTGTAAGTGTGAAAAATATCCTGGGCATCTGGTGTGGCAAGTGCAGATGCAGAGGACAGTTAGGGTTTTCCAGTGTCCCCAGACAGCCTGCTCAGGGCCAAGAAGAGTACATGAACCAGTAGCTTGGTCCTGTCTTTGGTGTCTTTGCAGAAAAGCTGGATTATGGAAGTTTTTGCTACGGGTGGGTTGCTGAGGTCTGTTCTATACCAGCGGTGTCCTTCGGCTTCTTTCTGAAATACTCTGTGTGTCCTGTGAACGTATTTTACTGTGCTCTGTCATTTTAATGAATTTTGTATTTTTTATTGGTAGAGTTGAGGCTAAAAGTTTATTTTTATTTATTTCTTAATGTGCGTTTTTATCCCAACTTGACCTGTAGGACATGCTTTTGGAACTTGTTTCCAAGGATACAGCCCTTGCAATTGGTAGTAAGTTGCTCTGCTAAAATTGCGGTGTTTCTCAGCATTGAGTATTGATCTCTTCTTATTTCATTTTCTTTCATTATTATAAGGACATATTCCTTCTTGGGAGGCTTAACAGAGGGAGCTGCAGGCTTGAGCTCCCTCAGCTGTACATATAAAAATGAGCAGAACTGACCAGCAAAAGGCTGTAAATGTCTGGGGGAGAAGGGAGTGTTCATATAATTGTTCTGTTCTGTGAGGAAAGGCAGGCTCCCTGTAAGTGAAGAGATATTGTTCCTTTTATTCTTTTAATTTTAGAAACATCAGAAGGGCTGGGGATTTTTTTATTAGCTTTTGCATTAATGGAAGGTCCTGAATCTTTAACAAAGACTTCATCTAATTAAAATAGTAATTCTGAAATGAAGCAACCCTTAGCAGAAGCCGAAATGTTTAAAGTCATCTAAGTTGAAAATCTATTAGCATGGCTTTAATGTTTCCCTCTCCTCTCATTTCACAGTTTAACACACACACACAAGTTGCAAAGGCAGCTTGAAAGGGGTTGTTCATTTTTTCTTCTTGAGTAACCAGGTTTGCTTTATCTGCTGTAAATCGGAAAAAATGCCCACATGCTGTAGGTTTTACTTCTGTCTTTCTGACCAGGGTTTTCTGTAGAAAGGAGTTTTCTGTGACTTATCAGAGCACTCCAGTCAGCTGCTGGTACCTTTGTTTTGCACTCGAGACACTGTAAATGAACTTGTGTGTGTTTTCCAGCATCCTGGGGAATGAAGACGGCCCCGATGCCTACGAGCTCCAAGTCTGTGTGAAGGATTACTGCTTTGCCCGGGAGGACCGGGTTCTGGGGATAGCAGTGATGCAGCTCAGAGATATAGCGGACAAAGGAAGCTGTGCTTGCTGGTGCCCCCTCGGGCGCAGGATTCACATGGATGAGACTGGACTCACAATCCTGAGGATTCTCTCTCAGAGAACCAATGATGAAGTTGCCAAGGAATTTGTGAAGCTGAAATCTGAGTCCCGCTCCACAGAGGAAGGCACCTGAGCTGAGCTGTGTAATGTTCCCTTTCCTCTTCTGCCTTGTGCCAATATGTGCAAGTGTTCAACAATTCTCTTTTATTAATTGCAAAAGGTTTTTTTCATGTTGTCTTTGTCAGCTCCGATAGCGCACGTGTGCTGTATAGGAAACAAATCCATCAATCTGATGTGAATTATTTATTTTTTAGTAGCTGGGTAAGACACCGTAGAGAATGAGACAATCTCTTCTTATTTAACATGTAAATTCTGCTTTGTGTATATAAATTATTTTATATTGGAGGCTGGAGTTGCTGGGTTTTGTTGATATGCAGCACTGTGATTTTATCCTCTGAATTTGGCAGGCATTAAAAAGGTTCTGCATAATCACACTATGATGCAAACACACAACTGTGTGGAAATTGGGAGGAGATGATTTGGAGGGGTTGACAAAGCACAGTTATCTCTCATTGAATTCACGTACTGTGGAGCTGCCTGGGGATCTTCTGACACAGATTATGCCAACGTGATATACAGACACCTCAACATCTGCTTAAAAAAGAGGTTGCAGATGGCTCTGAAGATGCACACCGAATGAATGTATGTCCACGGATGTGCTGCTGTGAGCGCGGGCAAGACCAGGGCCACGAGCCCGGGGTGGGGCCCGAGATGTCGTAGCCAAAAGCTGCAAAGGCAGCGCACCAGGAGCAGGCTGCAGCTGCCCTGCCACTGTCATTAGCTGGTGTGTCTCGGAGAGTACAAATCCCCACGTGCTGCTGGGAGTCCCTGGTGGCCGTGGGGGTGCTGTAAGCTGCTCAGCTCTGTCAGGCACGCTCGGGCTGCCGTGACCGACACGGTCCGGAAGGGATCAGCGTTAGAATCGTAGAGTTAGAGCCATGGCGAATCACATGGCTGCTATGTGCTTTTTCCACTTCAATATTCTTTTGTTAGTGTTTGACAGAGGATTGGATAATTTAATATCGCAGGCTTTCTGTAGCATTTTATTACCCTGGAGTAGCTAAGACCATTCCTCACTATGAACCCAGAAATGACGGCTTGCTTGGAAGAGAGGAACACACCTCCCCTCTGCAAGCCCTCAGTCTGGAGTGCTGGTCAAGGGGCAGCACGTCCATTCGCTTCTGATCTTGGAGATGCTGTTGGCCGTGCTCTGATTGACCCATGCTGATTGTCATTAATCTTATAATACCATTGACAATACCATTGAAATATTTTTGCACTGTCTTGAAGAAGCGTCCTGCTTTTGTTTTCTTAAAAAACAAAACACTGTCCTGAGCAAAGTAATTGCAGGGAGGTCAGAATTTCTGACTGAAAATTGGCAAGAAGGAAGGTCTGGAGTGGTGATTGCACCTGAGGCATGTTCGTTGGAGGGTTTTTATTGGGGATATTTTTGCTTTTCCAGCTGCCCTTGTGCTCTGGAAAGTGCAGCTGGAACAAGCCAGTCCTTGCCCATAAAGTACTGTAATACTGTCAATAAATTCAAGGACTGCATATTGAATGACTTTTTTTTTTTTTTTTCCTTTCTATTTTCTCTGACACTTGTGTAGCTGTATGATGTGACTCCTGTATTTCATGGGCCTGCTTGTAGAGTTCTGAGACAGCACATCTGCTTTGTTCTTGTCCATGATGTAATAATGCTCTTCAAAACTCCATGCTATTTGTCATGATTTTGAATCATTGTACGTGCCATTGTTATGAGAACTGTTAGTATGGTCTTTAATAAACTCTTTTAGCAGCATTTGGAGCTGTCTGTTGGAGCATAACTGTGACTGGGTTTCCTAAACCATGGAGGACAGAATCACTGCTGCATCTTTGGAAATTACTCAGGTTTAGTATGTAGTTTTCTTTAGTGCTTTAGATGCCCAGCAAGGAGTATGAGTCAGTTAGTTTCCCCCTCCTCCATGGTGCCTCTGTCTGGGACATCTATCCCTGAAGTCCTTGGCTTCTGATAACGCTCTGAGACATCACGGAAAAGCATAAAGAATAGCTTATTGACATTTTTTTCTCCTGTCTGGCCTTTAAGCCACATTTCCTTTGTACTCAGGGTAGTCTCCTGAAGGTGCTGAATGGAAAGACTCAACCAAGGCAGTTGGATACTTCGCAGATAACAGATGAAGAAAAATAATTATATACCAAGCTTGATTCATAACTTTCAGCCTCTTACAAACATTAATTCTCTGTAGATGGTATGCACAAGAGATGAAAGAATAAGCCTTCTGGATGGCAAATAAACTACTCCCCCTCCCCATTTTTTGGGGATTCTGCCAATTTCCAGGTCAGATAACTCAGAGACTCATATTTCATGATGATGTGGGTATCTGAATTTCTGTGATCTGAAATGCCATTTTTTCCTTGGTTAACATATGCTTAGCAACATAGTCACTTGGGAGGCAGTCCTGAAGGGCAGAGGAATCAGGGAACATTGGATATTCTTCAATTATGAAATCTTAAAGGCACAACGCACAGGAGGAGGGCATCTCCATGTGCCGAAAGATGAGCCAGCAGGAAAGAAGGCCAGCCTGGCTGAACAGAGAGCTTGGGCTGGAACTTGGGGAAGAAAGGGAAGTTTCTGACTTTTGGAGGAAGGGGCAACTTGGGAGGACTACAAGGACATTGTGGGATTATGCAGGGAGAACACTGAAAGGGCCAGAGCCCAAGTAGAACTTAACCTGGCTACTGCCGTATAAAACAGTTTCTATAAATACATCAGCAACAAAAGGAGGGCTAAGGACAATCTCCATCCCTTATTGGGTGTGGTGGGAAACAAAGTGACAAAGGAGAAGGAAAGGCTGAGGTACTTTATGCCTTCTTTGCCTCAGTCTGTAACAGTAAGACCCGTTGTTCTTAGCCTGGTTAGCTGTAAGACAGGGACGGGGAGCAGAATGTCGCTGCCATGATCCAAGGGGAAATGGTAAGGGACCTGCTGCACCACTTGGGAGCACACAGGTCTATGGGATCCACCCAAGGGTACTGAAGGAGCTGGTGGAAGTGCTCACCAGACCACTTTGCATCATTTACCAGCAGCCTTGGCTCATCAGGGAGGTTCCAGCTGACTGGAGATTGGCAAAAACAATGCCCATCTACAAGGAGGGCCAGAAGAAAGATCCAGGGAACTCTGGGTCTAGCAGCCTGACCTCAGTGCCCTGGAAGGTCATGGAGCAGATCATCCTGAGTGCAATCATGGACACATACAGGAAACCAGGGGATCAGGCCCAGCCAGCGTGGGTTTATGAAAGGCAGGTCCTGCTTGACCCACCTGACCTTCTGTGACAAGGTGACCCGTGTAGTGGATGAGGGAAAGGCTGGGCAAGTGTCTACTTGGACTTCAGCAAAGCCTTTGTCACTGTTTCCCACAGCATCTCCTGGAGAAACTGGCTGCTTACGGCTTGGATGGGTGCACTGTTCACTGGGTGGAAACTGTCTGGATGGCCAAGTCCAGGGAGTGGTGCTGAATGGTGCTGCATCCAGTTGGTGGCCCGTCACTAGACGTGTCTCCCAGAGGTCAGTGTTGGGCCCAGTCCTGTTTACTGATGATCTGGATGAGAGGATTGAGAACACCCTCAGTCAGTTTGCAGATGGAAGCTGGGTGGGGGTGCTGATCTGCTGGAGGGCAGGAAGGCTCTGCAGAGGGATCTGCACAGGCTGGATCCATGGGCTGAGGCCAGTTGTGTGAGATTCAACCAGGATAAGTGCCAGGTCCTGCCCTTGGGTCACAACAACCTCCTGCAGCTCCAGGCTGGGACAGAGTGGCTGGAAAGCTGCCCAGCAGAGAAGGACCTGGAGGTGCTGGTCAGCAGTGGCTGAACATGAGCTGGAGTGTGCCCAGGTGGCCAAGAAGGCCAAGGACATCCTGCATGCATCAGCAATGGTGTGACATGCAGAACCACGGGAGTGACTGTCCCCCTGTGCTGGGCACTGGCACACCCCAAATCCTGGGCTCAGTTTTGGGCCACTTTCTGCAGGAAAGACACTGAGGTGCTGGAGCGTGTCCAGAGAAGGGGAACAGAGCTGGGGAAGGGTCTGGAACACAAATCCTGTGAGGAGCAGCTGAGGCAGCTGGAGGTGTTTATCCTGAAGAAAAGGAGGCTCAGTGGGAACCTGATCACTCTCTACAGCGACCCGATAGGAGGCTGTAGCCAGGTGGGGATCGGTCTCTTCTCCCAGGTAAACAAGTGACAAGAGGGAATTGCCTCAAGTTGCCCCAGAGAAGGTTTAGGTTGGATGCTAAGAAAAAATTTGGTTACTGAAAGGGTTGTCAAACACTGGAACAGGGCTGTCCAGGGACATGATGGAGCAAACATCCCTGCAGGTATTTAGAAGATGTGTAGATTTGGCCCTTAGGGACATGGTTTAATGGTGGAGTTGGCAATGCTGGGTTAATGGTTGGACTTGATGATCTTAGAGGTCTTTTCAAACTTAAATGGTTCTATAGTTCTGCAATTCTTACGTGAGTAACTCCAGTAACTCAAGTACAACTCAAAGTCCTGGCTTCGTCATGGGGAAGTTGCTGAAGTTGGTGGCATACACTGCATGGTGTGTAGCTTAAAGCATGACTTTAAAGCCCCAGTTCAGTACCTGGCCAGGTGGTTCACAGGTTTTTCACTCATCAGAGTTCCTGCTTGTCATGGCTTCAGCAAGTGCTGCAGAGAAGAGAAACCAATACAGAGCAATTCAAAGAAAAAAGTGTTGCCTGTAACCATGGGGAAGAGGCTTAGGCAGGGCAAGAGGTCTGGCTTTTACAACAGAGCCAGGAACCCAACGCTGCTGAAGGTATTGCTTATCCACTAGTCTAGCACTTCTCTTGCCATCCAAGCTTGTGAGCTTTTTAATTACAACATCAGTTTCCACAATGTTACTTTGTAACATGTTTGCCTAAAACTGTTTGCCCATCTTGCTTCATTTCTTGGGTTTACAGTAATTGTGATGCTTTGAAATTTTCCTTTCTGCCTGGAAAACCTCGCAGATCCGAGCTATGAACATTCATGTTTCTGCTGGTACCTATGGCAGCAATACTGTGGCTTGCACATGAATGTCTTTAGTCTGAATATTCCTCAAAATAACAGCTGGATGTAGGATATGCATTGTAAATGTATTTATTATATATGTAATAATAAATAAATGAACAAATAGAATACTTATTTTACAAATATCTGTATGCTGGTGTACCTGGGGTGGAAAGGGTTGTCTTGAATTGGAAAAGACTGTTCCAAGAACATTGTGGCAAAGATGACAAGCAGCAGGGAGTGGTAAGTGGCCTGCTGTCCCATCCAAGAATCATCTGCGGAACGCAGTGACACCAACTTAGAGCAGCACAGGAGGGAAGTGAGAGCTGCATGCTGGAAGCAGGTGGGTCAATTCTGCCAGTGTTCTCACAGTTCTTGCCCAGGAACTTTCTGTGAGGTCTATGGGAACAGCAGACTGGTTTCAGACCACAAATCTTGCCTCCAAAAGTGGTTAAAGCAGCTGTCCAGAGAAGAGTCAGAACAAGGTAAACTTCATGATGCTTCCCTCTGATGCTCTTTGTGGTGCTGGTGATTTTTAACTTGAGGGCTGTTCCTGACTCCATGATTTCTCTAATAAATTCTGTGTAGTTCCATGGATTTACAAGTGCTTATAGAATATTAATATCTTCTTTTAGTTTAAACATGATTCCAACTAATTAATTTGACACCCTCCATTATTTTTTCAAAGAGATGCTGAAGTGCTGCCCTCCTGGCTATGGAGATACTGTAGACCTCTGTCTTATCCCACCCCAGTCATTGCTCTGTGGGGTGGCAGTGTCTTGGTTTCTTTTTCCCCAAACCTTTGATAGTCTTTGTTCTTCTTTGAACCTTTCCCATTTAAGTGGATCATTTCTGAGCTGTGAGGACCAGGAATATGAGGACCAGAACAGCATCCAGCATTCAAAATGTGGACCAGACTCCAGGAGGAAGCTGTTTGAGGATAAGAGTTTGCTCTTTGCTCCTAATCTTAAGAGCAATGGTCAGTAGTTAAAAAAACTCTTGTTTTTCTTCAGAGCATGCTGGCAGGCTGCTGGGAGGAGGAGACAGGGTGCCAAACCTTCCCAGTGACACAGAAGCCTTTTGTAGGATCCCAAAAGGGGAAGTTCAAGGGGTTGCTGCAACTTGGGAAGTCACCCGGAGAACAAAAGAAGTCACCCTGATGAGAACTGGCAGATGGTTGAGACCTTTTGACAATCCTTTCATTTCTAGACTTAAAATATTTAGAAATATTAATTAATTTTGTAGGAATAGAGAGAAAGAGAACAAGCCTGGGTTTTGGACTTCAGAGACTTCTTGATCTTTGGGAAATCACCTTCAAAGCTGTGGCCAACTTGGGTCCATGACATCATCAGAAAACTTTGCTGGAGGGATGAGATCGCTGGACGCAAAGGGACGATGTGTGCTTGTGTGCACATGGTGGGAATAAAAGGTCCATATGAGAAAGGATGTTGTGTTTCTGGGTGTGTGATGGATGAGAGCAGAGACCCAAGGGCAGGAGTGGGAAGGGTGGTTTATCAGCCTTCCTGGAAGAGATTAGCAAGTTGATGGATGGAGATGAGAAGACTGGGAGTGACTAGCATAGACTGAGAAGGCAGACGGCACTTGAAATGTGGGATTCGGTTTCTGGACAGCATCAGGGAGGGAGTAGGCAGTGTTGTGGCAGTGGAGTAGGTCAGGCTGTTCATGGGATTTCCTCCAGACATGTCATCTTCCTCCTTTTCTGCTCGTATGCTCTCATTTCCTCCCTTCTAGAGAAATCTCTGGACGTGGCTCTGTGAACATCTGCAACAGCCTAACAAGGCTGGCAGTATTGCCTGGAGCTTGGCGGGACATTCACTGTGGGTCTGAGCTCTCCCTGGGGGTTGTGGTATATAATCCCTCAGACTCCTCTTGTAAACTAGGAGTGTGGATGCTGGAGGATTTTTTTCAGGATCTCATTTTTCTGGTATTTTATCTTCTCAGTTGTTGCCTGAGATTTATGTCCAATGTAGAAATATTTCTTCTTGCACCAGTGTTTTTTATCACAGTAAAGTCTCCTGGTGCTTGGATAACATTGTCATCTTAACTAAACTTTGTTCTGCTACACCAGGCAAGAGCTGTGTTTTTGCTCATAAGCAGTGCTCTCCATTTCCAGTTCCACGTGCATAACTTGTTTTTGTTTCTCTCTGATGTACAGCCTCTCTAGCATCACTAGCTTTAAGAAGTACTTCTCATTATCAGTCCCTTGTCCTATTTCTCTGCCCATTTCTATTATGTCACCCCAGAGTCCTTTCACCAGGAATTCCCATCTCACATTGTATTCAATGAGGGGATTTTTTGAGTCCACCTAGGTTTGAGCTTTCAGATATGTACCTAGAAATTAAGTTTGCCCACCTACAACCTGTGAGAAGATTAAGCTGGCTCACAAATGGTACTGAATGCCTCTTACTATCATGTATTTATTCCTGCAAGCAGCCACTGCTTCCACGTCATCTCAGAAGCAATGGACAAACTTTCAGAAATGTACACCTTGAACAGGTCAGAGTTGGGAAATCTCTAATTTCCCAGCCAGGATTAAGCTGGTTCTGCGCATTCTAGCTCTGCCTAATCCATGTTGCGTCTCACTTCTCTTTCAATCCTTCCTTTTTCTGTTCTTCAAGACTTCTAAAGCCTTGAATGCTGCTCAGGTCAGCTGCAAAAGTCACAAGTCACTTGGATATGGCACATATTTGGGACAAGAGCTCCACCTTCACAGATTAACCCTCTGCCTTCAGTTCCCCTCTTCCTCCAGTTCCATGTGTGCTACCAGAAGTGTAGCATGGAAGTGATCCTTTCCTGGAGATCAGGGGAATTTGAGCCCTCTGAACTTCTAGTGACCATAGCACAGTATGGTCTATTTCCTTGTTTTCTGTTTTGGGCAGTTTCTTTCCCTGTAGGTGATGTCTGAGGTGAAGTCCTTTTGTGGTACATTTTTCATCTGCCTGTCCTTGCCCACCTTCCCTGACGAAAAGCTGTTGGGGCTTTAGGAGTTCTGCTTTTGGGTTTTTTTCCCTCTTAAGGAACTTTACCCCAAACGTGTTGCTAGGAGACAATAACGACTGGATACGTAAGAGAGCCAAAAGACCTGGCCACAGTTCAGGGGAGGAGTCCAGCTGGCTACTCTCTCTTACCTGGGGTTTTCTCGTGTAGGGCAGAGATGCCACAAGATTCTGGGGAAAAGGGGCTGGGTGGAGCCCAGCTCTCTTGTTCTCTCGGCATTCGGAGGGGAGAGAAGCTGTGGTGGCTGTGGGGAGAATTCATCACCACTGCGGGGTTCTGCCTTCTGCTTCCTTCCTTCTACCAGGAGTGGAGCTTGTTCGTGGAGCAGATGTTTCATTGGGACCCTATTTAACACCCTACCTCACTAAAAGAGGGACTTTTAACCATCTGCTCAGGTGCCTCAGGGGAAAAACCCCAGGATCCCGAGCCCGCCTTTCCCTGCCCCGCTGGGAGCCGGGCCACGGCCGCTCTGCCCCTGCCGTTCCTTTGCTGCAGCTCCGAACCTTCGCTACACTGCAGCTCTGCACGCCCTGCCTGCCCAGAGGTCCCGGGGTTCCCGCTGCAGCTCTGGAGTTTGATACATCTTGTCTGCCACCCGGGATTTGTGCTCGTCCCTGCCGTTCCAACCTGCTGTTCCCGAGGGTCCGGCCGGACACCGGGATCAGCTGCCCAGGGGTTTGTGAAGCCTTTGTCCCATCCCTTCCCGGGATCCCAGGGCTCCAGTGCCGCGTGCTCCCCGAGCTCGCTCCGGAGCGCCCCCTGCAGCCGCGGGGGAACCATCGCACCCGCCCTGCTCACCGGGAGCCGCCAGCGCCCCTGCCGGCTGCGAGCGGAACTGCACCCGAGGGGAAAGGGCCCGACGGCCGAGAAGGCCGGGACTGGGTTTGGGATTGTTTGCTGTTACTGCCATAGTTACTGTTGTTTGTTTGACTGGTTATACACATACAGATATATAATAGTAAAGAACTGTTATTCCTATTTCCCACATCTTTGCCTAAAAGCCCCTTGATTTCAAAATCATAATAACTCAGAGGGCAGAGGGGTTACATTTTGCCTTCCAAGGGAGGCTCCTGCCTTCCTTAGCAGACACCTGTCTTTCAAACCAAGACAAAAGCATATGACAGAAAGGAGACCAGGCTCCTTTTGAAGCCTGTCCCTCAGACACCATGACCATGAAATAGGCTTTAGGCTCAGCAGAGTCCCCAGGAACTGCCTCACACCAAAACACCAAGGAAACCCTCCAGCATCACACCAACAAGATCAAAATCTCAAGAAACCACGATGACTTACAAGGAGAAAGCAAACCAGATCCACAGCACTGCAAACCACCTTTGCAAATTCCTCTCTCCTAAATGTGTGCAAGTCAAAGAGGGGCAGAAGAGCAGGCAGGTGAACTGTGCCTCTCTAATCCAGGCCCCGGTGACATCTGTCAGTCTCACCTGGGGACCTCTAGCACGACAATCCTGCTTAACAGTGAGCAACAGCAAGTTTGTGAGGTGCCTGAGCTGATTCCTTTGCACATTTTGTGTGTTGCAAAAGACACTGAAAATCAAAGCAGTTGTGCACTGGGAAAGAAGAATGATGATTTTTGGCAGCCCGCAGGTGACAAGGAGAAGTCTGGAAGTGTAACATTGGTTATTTCAGTACAATATAAAACACTATGTGACAAATAATGTAAGCATATTGAAAGTTCAATGAATGCCACATAAAATTTGGACCTCCAAGCACTCGGCATGTCCACAGGCCTGCAGTACTCATCACAAACTCACACAAGACTTCTTCCAGTCCAGTAATAGTTTCACTTTGAGACAAAGGCATTAGCCTCAAGTTCTGTCATGATAAAGTACATAGTGCTCAGTACTCTCAATGTGCCTCAAAGAACCTTTATATTTTCCTCTGTTTCCTTGTCAAGATTAACTCAGATGAACTTTAACCTGATCTTATTTATCTTGACTTGATTTTGCTTTGTGAAGTCTTTTGTTGTTGTTTCAGAAATCAAAACCCCTTTATTTATCCTTACATATAAACTACAGGTAACTATTCACTGGACAATAGTGCTTTTATAAGTTACTCTTTCTAGTATTTTTGCTTCTTATTGGAACTAAACCCAGAATAACACCTCCTCTTATCATCTCTGTGACTGTGTAGTGACAAAACCTGTCAGCTGTCATATCTGGTAGTGCCATGATTAATAGAAGCTATTCACCAATTGCTGAGATGCTGTTTTCCTGTAATGACAACTGTCAGCCAAAAGAATTTTCATCTATTTTCCATAATTCAGAGTGAGAACACCAACCCTGTGAATGAACCTGTGGGGAGGTACACCTGAATTAACTGAATTCTGCAAAGAAAGAAGTGCTCTCACTGCCTACTGAGAATCTTTTTTTTTCTTCCCCCTCCCCTCCCCCCTCTGCCCTTGAGATGCTCTTTCTCAAGGCTGTCTCATAACCCTCTGGTGTTTAGCAAACTAAGGAACATAAGCCTTGTCTGTCAGCATCTCCAGAAAGCAGAAAATACAATTTACAGTGGTTTGCCTCCTTCCTAATCATGGTTAGAGGTGCAGAGAGGTATATGGCTTTGGCAGCTGGAAGATGTGATGAAGTCAAACAGCCTCCTTTAATTCAAGTTGCTGATAAACATGGTCGGTTTATCCTTCTCTGGAGCACAGCAGCTTGTCAGGCTGCAGGTCCTTATTTGGAATTATTTTCATGTGCCTGGAGTCAAGCCTAGGTCATCAGTTTCATCAAAGGAGGAAGTTTCTGAGGATGACCATCACAGATGCAATAAAAACACAATAGAATCCAAGGTTTTCTCTCAAAGCTTGGCAGCAGCAATAACTTATTCCCCTGTGTGTATATTTGTGTGTGTGTAGTTTGAAGCCATAAATACCCTCTGTGTTTCAGGAAAGTTTCTTGCTCAGTTTTGAAACACTTTCCAACAAACCCACACAGTTTTTTACAAAAACCCTCAATCCCCATGTGCTACAGATGTGAAATTTTGGGGGCATTTTCCTCCTTGCCTTTTTCCCCCCACTGGAAGTAGCAAAACAGCCATGAGCAGAAGTGGGACACCATGGCCAATGATGGATATGAAGCTATTGTATTTCAGCTGATTCCTGCAAGCCACCCTTTCCAGGCAACACCTGAGAGCACTACAGAGCAACCCCCACATATTTTTCTGCAGAGGGGAGCTTGTACTCCAGCCTAGACACTAGAAGCAGGAAAAACAATACCTTGTTCTTTCAGCTGGAGCCCAAATTAACTAAACTCCTGTCATTATTCCTGAAATGAAGGAGGTTGTGAAGGCTTTGGTCACTGGGTGAGTGCTGCACACCATCAAATCTGAGAGCGACAAGTTATGAAATAAATTAAAGCAAAATCTCTGTCAGAGGAAGTTTTGCTTCACAGATTTGTAGCCCTTGGACTTTTTTTGGGGGGAGCACTCTTGAAAAAGAGAAAACATGAGTGTGTCAACTCCAGGATAACAAACCAAAGCCCTCCCACTGGGTCAGCTCACAGCCTCGTATGTTCAACTGGTTCCAACATCTCAGTGCCAGCAAAAGCACAGATTCCCATAAGCCAGCAGGTACAAGTCACACTTCCCAGGAGCCATCTGATAATTGGCATGATGGCACTTGGTGATCACCCTTCCCTAGTCAGATTTGGTCCCTATCACAATCCAAAGATGCCTCTTTAAGCAATATACAACCCTTAAATTTCATAGTTCTAGTGATGGCAACTAATGCTTTTCCACTAAAAATAGCAATAAATAATATGGAAACTGATACATTTTGCCCGGGAAGCCTTTTTCCTCTCCACCCTTGACTAGTCATTTACTGGCTTTATCTTGTATGCCACAACATTTTTTCTTGTCCAGATAGCCAAGGTGAGTTGTACCTGTGTTCAGTCTTCTGATTCTGACGTCAAAAAGTGTGCAGGATTCTTCTGTGTTATCCGGACTAACTGTAGCAATCAGTCATTTTGCTGAGGTTTCAAAATTTTAACCTAATATACATGAGGATTGAACCAAAGGGAAGCAGGAACAAGAAGGTAACGTGGCTTGGGGATATCCACCTTTAGTCTTCCCTGCATGGTGTGGGATGATGAAACAGGAAATAGAGAGATACGTTTTGCCTCTTGACACTGATACATCTCAGTCTCCAGTGTCTGTCTGGTGCCATCCTGGTGCCAAAGCAGAAACAGCTCACCCTTGGTAAGAGCTCACATCTGTTCTGCAGAGCACCACCATAACGAGCATCAGTAAAAGCAAGAGCAAATGATGCTGCAGCCAATTTTGTCCATGCTGTAGGTTTCATCTTTAGTATGTAATGTGGTTTGAGAACACTGACAGAGAAGTGGGACTTGGCAGAAAACGTTGCTAGCATGAGTTTTAATAAAGGTGATCAACTTCTGTGAGAGAAGGGCCCACCACTTCTCTCGTCATTTACCACCCCACCATCTGCCCAGCTCACTGCAGACTTTTCTTACATTCACCAAAGCAATGATGACTGCAGGATGTCCCATCCCTGGAGATGTTCAGGGCCTGGCCTAGCATGTGGCATCCCTGCTCACAGCAGGGGAGTTGGAATGAGGTGATCTTTAAGGGCCCTTCTAACACAAACCATTCTGTGATTCTATGACTCTCTGTGTAACATCCATATAATCAGAGCCAGGGAAGGACCAGCAGATCATTTCACCTCATCTACTGCACTGCCCAGGCCACAGTGCACCACCTGTGAACTTTGTATTGAGCTCAGTGGCTTTGGATGCATTTGCCAACTCCACCAGAAAAATACTCTTTATCTTGCTGCTGAAACTCTAAGAAATTGAGATCAGCTGTTGGCATTTTGCCCTGTTGGTTAATGGTTTGGGAGTTTTTAGTTTTCTAATACTCATTTACTTGGTTTAAGACTTCCAGACACTGGTTCTTTCTTTATCATACATTTGTGACAGAAGGTCAGGTGTTCAGAGCAAATAAGTGGGGGAGTTTAACTGGTGTTGTCTATCTGCAGGTTTACCAGAGCAGAATTAGTTGCTGAAATGAACCCACATGGTTCAATCAATCCAGAACGAAGAAGAAAGAAATGTCAGATAACACACCATTGCCAGGTCATGTATTTTGGTATTTCAGAAGCATCCTGGAAGGATCAGGTAGTATCCCACCTTCTCCATCTCACTGAACACTGGCTAGAAATAAGCTAAAACTAAATACAAGTTTCCTTCTCCTATCTTTCCTGTGAAGCACCAGAGATTGATCTTACACAGTACTCCATGGTTTATGGGCACCTCAAAGCTTCCCTTTTCTTAAGTGTTTGGTTGCTGCATGTCATGGTTTAGGAATGGTATTCCAAAATTTAGTAGTCCTGCTAAAAAAAATAAAACAACGAAAAAACCAAAACCCAACAAAAACCACACTCCCACTCACTTCCACTCCCCCTTCAGAAAACACAAAATACCAAGAGATAACAACAATTTACTGGAAACAGCAACGAGATAAGAAAATGAACAGTAACAGTGACAATAATAATAAAAGGTATGGGACAAAGAAACAATATACACAGAAAGCCCATGGCAAAATACTGACCATGTCTTCCCCACCACCCCAGGCCTCCTCCTGACTGGAAAGGAGCATCCTTCTTCCTGGAAGTGAGTGTCCCTTTTCCCCATCCCTGGCAATGATGTGAGGAGGTATCAAATTTCACAATGTTTTGGCCATGCTCCCTCCCTCTGATCCTGGCTGGAACCAGGACCAAGCATCTCACTCAAATTCCCAGGGTCGTGCTGCTTAATGGATTTGGGATCAAGCAGAAGTATTGTTTCAGGTCATGTTAACTGGAGATTCAAGGGATTTCCACCCAGCTCATCTTCAAGTAACTTTCCAAGCTCCTTTGGCATTCCTGTCCCAGGTAAAGCTTTCTCCATGAAAAGGCCTTGCCTGTGGGAGGCCTCTCAATTAATCTCACTGCCTGTAATGAGCAAGTCAGCCCTCTGAGGACTGAGGTATTCTTGTCAATTAGTGGTTTGGGTTCTTATCACCTTCTCATCTACACCCAGCCTGTTCCTCAGACCATCTGATCTGACTAGAGAGTTCTGCAGAACAGGAAACTTAGGCAAAAATTCTTTAATTTCCTCTTTTTTCAAGTGTTCCCAAACAGAAAAAAATTGTCACTGGTCTACAAATCTGGGAAGCAAAACTTCCTCCAGCAGAGATTTTGCTTCCATTTCTTTCCTAATTTGTCACTTTTGAAGAATGGAGTTGATCTGGGTGGGTTTCTTACCCAGACTAAATAGGTCTCTGGGAAGCCTCTGGAAGCCCCACAGCCTCCCAGGTTTGTCACTTGCATGGTGTAGCTGTTTTGCACTTAGGTAATGGACCACTTTGCAGGACTAGAAACAGTGACATTTGGTATTTGGTGAGGATAACATTTTCTTGCCCAATGTCACGAAACCAAACCTTGTTTTCTTTACAGAAAGCAGCGTAAGCAGAATTCCCACATACCTGCTGCTCCAGCATGCCTGAGTCCTGGTCTGCTTGTGGGCCTTCAGCCAGGACTAACACATCCTTCACCACTGCTTAAGGTCCTGCCTCCCTTAGCATCCTGCCCTGGGCAGGCTGATACTGCGCAACCCAGGACTGTGTAGACATACAGGGATGAGATCCTGCAAGTGCTGTGGTTTTGCTGGTCCACTGCCACTCCAGCCAGCCACAGGCTTCTCCCTGCCAGGTTAATTGTACTGCTTTTCTTTGGACCTAGGTCTGGCAGGAGTATTGCTCCAGTATAGCACAATGAGTTCATTAACACAGAACTTGGAACAAAGGCTCATGACACATGGTGAAAATCATGAGAAATCACAATTGTCTGGGAAAAAAATACTTTAAATAGAAAGATAGAGCATGCTACATATATATATAATCATAAACAGAAGAATAACACAAACTTTGGTTAATTTTCACTCTGTCGGGCAAGCTGACTTTCTGGCTCTTCATGACAGCCTGTAGTGGTGCCAAAGGCTGTGCAATCACGGTGTGTATCCCTGTGTTGAATGTGTTGAATGCCTGGCATGAAATCAACCAACAGAACTGAAGACATAACTGGAAGGGCAGCTCTGTCATCACAGAATCACAGCATGGTTTGGGCTGGAAGGGGCCTTAAAGACCATCCTGTTCCAACCCCCCTGCCATGAGCAGGGACACCTTCCACTAGACCAGGTTACTCAGAGCCCCACCCAGCCTGGCCTTGAACATTTCCAGGCATGAACCATCCACGGTTTCTTAGGGTGGTGAGAGATTACAGGTGAGGGCAATACCCAGCAGTGCAGGAGCTGGTATGCAGCCACAATTTATGCCTGGAGACCTGGAAAGGCTCTCAGGTGACCAATTGACATAATCTTTGTGAACTGGCCACTGTAGTTAAATGAGGGGGCAGGAATCCAAGCCCTCAAAATATTCTCCATACTTTGCCAAGGTCTAAGCACCTTCCCCATGAGATTGCAGGAGAGTGCTGGCTTAGTCATGGGCTTACCTACTGGCTCAGGTAGCTGTTTCAAAGTGAAAGATAACACATAAATGTGTGTTTGTGTGTCTGAAGCAAAGGGCAGTATATCTAGTGATAGTATTTCACACTCTGACTCCTGCAAGGAAATAAAAAAATACCCCAAAGCATCTCACGAGAGTATTTCTCCTTGGATATGGTTCATTGAAGTTCAGCATAGAGCCTGTCCTGAAAAACATCACATCCAACCCAAGCCAGTCTATGATCTCCTAGGACTGACAGTGTCCAGAGGCAGTGGAGAGGGAAATTGGAGCGATAAGTAGAAAAATAACTTTCCCCTCTCCTTTGAAGTCTTGCAGACACAGTGCTGAAACCAGCCCTCTTGGAAAGCACAGCAGCTCGCTGCGTTGTAAATTCACGTACGCTGGGGCTCCTCCAGAAATCTGTGAGCAGAGAATTGAGAGAGATCAAAGCCTTAGGTAAGTAGGGCACCTATTATAGCAAGCATTTATCTTTTCTTGAGAGGAGACGGGAAAGAGCAGGAAGTTTGATGATTTTGCAAACCTAGACCAAAAGTTTATTTCTGTATCAGAGACGTCTTCACAGTGGTTTTGAATTTGCATCTCTCAACATCTGATGTCCCCAGCATGCAAGGAACAAACTCAGGCACTCAGAAACATGTAGGGAAAAGGGGAAACAATGCTAACAAGGTAACATCTTTGTTTAACTTACTCCCCTGACAGTTTAAACTCTACTTGGGGTTACCACTGTTGAAATTGTTTTTCTTGTTCTTATTTGTCAGATGCCTTTTTCAAAAGCCTAAATAATATTGCTGGGTTAAGCAGAAGCCTTTAGGTATGGCTGTGATATTGCCTTAACTCAAATTCTCCTGGGAGGAGATGGAAAGCTCTTCACATGCTCAGAATATGGGAATATGTGAGAATCTTAGAAAAATATAATTCCTGCCTAGTTTTTCCTCCCCAAGCCTTTCCAGAATCTTGGCACCTTCAAGCACCTCTTGGGACACATTAAATAATGAAAAGCCAAAATCTATATAAGGTTTTCAGTGAAGCAAATTTGGGAAATTTGAGCAGTGGGATGTATTCTCATATGGTGGATGCTGCAGGTCAGTTTCACTGAGGGCCCTTGGCACTGACTGCCTAATAGTGCAGGCTGGAAACAACCACCTGGCCTGGAAAATACAAAAGCTTGGGCCAATCCTCAGTTAGCACACAGTATGTTAGCTTCATTTCTGACTTAAGCTGGGACAGAAAATGGCCCTTAGTAACTTGTTCCGCAAGGGGAAACTGAGTCTCATGTATTCTGCTTTGCCTGTCATGCTGAGGGAGTGTTTTAACTTTAATGTTTTATTATAAACCTGTCAGCCATTATGTTTCTGGAAGTCCTTCACCAAAATTTCTCCTTGGGCAGAATGGGTATTGATATGTCTGAGTCTGCTTTTGTGGGGATTAAAACTCTATGCACTATATTGTTCTTAATGAACACTGTTGTGACTGAATATGGGGTATGTTAAATAAAAGTATTTTGTGATGTTTTAGAGTTCCCTGACCAGTTCAGGGTGGATGATGCCAGACAGACATATGTCAGCAATTACTTGCAATAATATTTTAAATGTTTTCATTGTAGAAGTTCATGTGTGTTGAACAAGTCCAAGTTTAACACGTGTTGTGATCTTTTGCTTGTTTGCACAGTTAGGCACATAGGGTTAAATTCTAATCTATGATTCTGTTGTAAATTCAAAGTCCTATCACATTAATGATGTTACCTATGAACCACATTTAATCGTTAAATGTGGATCATGTTTATTTCAATCACAGAAAAAGTGAGATGAAGCTGAGCAGAAACCTTGCACAAGACTTGACCTACCTCTCACAAAATGAGCTCTGAACATTGTTGACCCCTAAGTGATGTTGAGTTTCACCTTCATTGGGGCCAGATTTTATTCTGTTACTGTTCTCTAGCTGCTATTTTATATAGATGCCTCTCATGACTTTTAACGTCCTATTCTTGTAATGTTCTCTACATTTAACTGCTGGTCAGAGAGCCAAAAGGTTTCGCTTCAGGTATTCAGCCATGACTGAAAAATCTCTGTTTTTCTTGAAGCCTTAGAAATTGTTGCTTTGAAGGTTATGTCACCGATATTCTCACAACCTGCTGGGAAACTGAGACTTTTCTCAGCAGCCAAAGGGAAGCAGGAACATGAATAGTCTTGAAATTCACTGGAAAGTGACAACCCCACACTATAGCAAAAGTTAAAATGGAAACCTTGGTCAGGAGTTCTCATGACAGCAGTGGGTTGTAGTGACTACATGACCATGTGCTGCTTTCAGACTCATATTGTGGCACCCGTTCTTTACTTAACACCTCTTATTTTTAATTTTCCATCATGATGAAAGCACCAGGGAGTCTGTTTGTGCAACAAACATCTGACATGCCTTAGAACAAATCAAACCAGTACTAACAACACCAGGGAGGGCTGTCTGAATCCTAATCAGGAACAACAAACCCATTTCTACAGAGCTGTCCCTCCCTGGGGTCTTATGCTATTCCTTCATATGTTTCAGAGTGAAAGGCTGTTTATAGCCCCATTATAACATGTTTAGCATTAAATGTCAGGAAGCATCTGCTGGCATATTTCTCAGTAGGAGACTTCTAAATTCTGCAAGTGAGTTTGGGTAGCTGTCCTGAATATACATGGGAGTTCCCTCCAGAGATTTAAGTCATGTCTTTGAAGGCAAGTTAATGCTGCCTTATTGCAAATATTCTTGATGAAATAGGGTTCTCAGCAAAGGGTTAGGCTGAATATTCAACAGCAGATATTTTGTTCTTCCCTCATTTCAGTAACATCCACTCTCTGGCCCATGTCGTAGGCACCACTAGGAGACTGCTATTTCTGCTATTTCTGCCATGTGTGAAGGCACACTCCCCTGAGACACTGGTTTCAGTCATAATGCTGGTTTAAGGAGTTAACTTCTGCCTAACCCCAGCACCACAGTTCCTCTGATGTGGACTGTGATGGTGCAAGCCTTTGTGTGACTCTGTTTTGAACTCAGTGGCTGGAAAGATGTATTTTTTTAAAAAAAAAAAAGAAGGAAAGAAAATTTGAAAGCCTTTGTGTCTGATTTTTTTGGCAATAACTTCATGCAGACATAACCAGACCTCACCAGTTGTCATTACATTGTGCAGACGTTGCTTTAATGCCAGTGAGTCAGATCATAGACTCATAGAATGGTTTGGGTTGGAAGGGACCTTAAAGATCATCCTGTTCCAATTCCCCTGCCATGGGCAGGGACATCTTCCACTAGACCAGGTTGCTTAGAGCCCCATCCAGCCTGGCCTCGAATGCTGCCAGGGATGGGGCATCCACAGCTTCTGTGGGCAACCTGTGCCAGTGCCTCACCACCCTCACAGTTAAGAATTTCTTCCTGATGTCTAATCTCAGCCTACTCTCTTCCAGTTTCAAGCCATTCCCCCTTTTTCCCCTTGTTACTACATGCCCTTGCAAAAAGTCTCTCCATCTTTCTTGCAGGCTTCCTTCAGGTATTGGAAGGCCACAATTAGGCCACCCTGAGGCCTTCTCTTCTCCATGCTGAACAATCCCAGCTCTCTCAGCCTTTCCTCACAGGAGAGATGTTCCATCCCTCTGATCATCTTGGTGCCTACTCTGGACTGGCTCCAGCAGGTCCCTGTCCCTGCTGTGCAGGGACCCCAGAGCTGGATGCAGTGCTCCAGGTGGGTCTCAGCAGAGCGGAGCAGAGGGGCAGAATCCCCTCCCTCCCCTGCTGCCCACGGGGCTCTGGATGCAGCCCAGGACACGTTTGGCTCTCTGGGCTGTGAGTGCCATGGCCGGGGCATGTCCAGCCTCTCACCCACAGCACCCCCAAGTCCTTCTGGGCAGGGCTGCTCTGGGTCTGTTCATGCCCAGCCTGTGCTGATACCAGGGCTTGCCCTGACCCAGGTGCAGCACCAGCACTTGGTCTTGAACTTTATGATGTTCCCATGGACCCACTCTTCAAGCTTGTCCAGGTCAAGGGGGGATATGGAACATCAGGGGGGTTGCACCTTCTTTGACTTTTCTTTTCTGGTTAACACACCTGTAGAAGCCCTTCCTACTATTCTTTGCATGCCTTGACATGTTCAGTTCCAGTCTTGGCCTTCCTTACCCCATCCCTGCAAAACTGTACTTTGTCTCCATACTCTTGCCAGCTCACCTGCCCTTGCTTCTACCGCTTGTGCATTTGCTTTCCCTTTAGTTTGACCAGCATTTCCTTACTCAGCCATGCCAGTCTCTTGCCTTCCTTGCCTGACTTCATGCTCCTGGCAATGGCTAGCTCTTGTGCTTTGTGGGAGGTGCTCTTAAAGACCTGACAGCTCTGTTCCAATACCTTGTCCCTGTGG
This sequence comes from Aphelocoma coerulescens, assembly GCF_041296385.1. NCBI lineage: Eukaryota > Metazoa > Chordata > Aves > Passeriformes > Corvidae > Aphelocoma > Aphelocoma coerulescens. The sequence goes on from NW_027184085.1 coordinate 10,069,784, forward strand.
GCAGTGTCCAGGGGATCTCCCTGAAGAGCTGGAACTCTGCTTTCCTAAAGTTCAGGAGCCTAACTTTACTCCTAACCTAGTCACATCCCTCCGGACTAAAACTCCATCAAAGATGGTCACCGCAGCCCAGACTGCTTCCAGACTTGATGTCCCCAGTTATCTTGTTTGCATTGGTGACCAACAGATCCACTATCACAGCCCCTCTGGTAGGACTGTATATTCAAGAAGTTATCCTCCATTCCAGGAGTCTCCTGGAATGTCTACAGCTCCCTGTGCTACTTTCCCAGCACATGCTGGGGAGGTTGAAGACCCCCAGTAGGACAAAAGCCTACAAGTGTGATGCCTCCTGTAGCTGCAGCAAGAAGGCTTCACAACAGGCTCCTCCTGATCATGGCCCATAGTAAACACCAGCCACAAGGTTCCCTTTGTTTCCTCTGTCCCTGATTCTTACCCACAGGCTTTCAGCTTGCTCGTGACTGTTCTTCAAAGGCAGCTCTTCACGCTCAATCCACCTCTTGATGCAGAGGGCAACCCCCCTGCCTCTCTTTCCTGCCCTGTCCTTTCTGAACAGCCCACAGCTGTTCATAGTTGCACTCCAGTCATGGAATTTGTCCCACCAAGTTTCAGTAATGGCAACAAGGTCATAGTTTTCCAACACCACAGTGGCTTCCACCTAGTCCTGTTGGTTGCCCAGGCTGTGTGCATTGCTGTAAAGGCACCTCAGCTGGGCTGTCAGCGATGTCACCTTCCTAGGGCAACGCCCCTTAATTCCCGTGAGATAATTTCCCGGTGCTTAAGGGGAATACCATAAGGGAAACGATCCAATAAAAATGTACTTCTTTTGTTTTCTTCTTTTTTTTTTCTTTTTTTTTTTTTTTCTTTTTTTTTCTTTTTTCCCAGATCAGCTTCCAGTCTGATGATGGGGGCAAACATAAGCTTCTGGGGGTGGGTTTTGTGTTAAAGTGGATGCCCCATGCAACTGCCCTGATGGTTTGTAGGAACCTCTCTTTTAAGGTTTGCAGGAAGTTGTGTGCCAAATTCATCTGAGGTTTTGTGGCCATAAATCAAAGTGTCCATTTTTCTTCACACCCAACCAATAACATTCTTAGAGACTCAGTTACGTATATCTGATGACCTGAATGGTCTCTGTGGCCTGCATGGAAAGGACACAGAAAAGGAAACAGGGATAGTCCTTGTCCAAAATGAATGAAATGGTATGGCTGATGAATGCATCTGTGTTTCAGGACCTGTTCTTCCATTAGATTTTTATCCTTCTTTTTGGATATGCAGAAGGGGCAAACCCAAATACCTGCTGCTTCATGTATGAGTTGAAACAAAAAGTTTTAAATCTAACAGCAAAAAACTGTTGGACAAATATTTCTAATAACAATTTTGAGTCAAAATTTGGAACATATTGGGAATTTATTTGCTTTAGACATGTTCAAAGAAACAATAATTTTCAGGCATTTATATACGCTGTAACATCCAAGATTTTTTATAGACACTCTCAAAAGTCTGCCCAATTTATTGCATCATGGTATAGGTGTTTTGTTTCTTTAATTACTACCACAATATCTCATCTATCTTTGTTTAATGAATAACCCAAGTTTTATCCACCTAAACAGTGCTTCATTAAATTTGCTGTCCTGGCTAGACCATTACCATTGATTAAGTTTTCTGAGGTGTACAAGCCCATGAAGTGGGTCCCTTACTGCACCTGCAATGTATTAGTCAAGTTTTCTGGGGGGTATAGGCCTTTGACTCCTTAACTTTCTCAAGGTATCTTTCTTGTTCTATGACATCTAATTAATTAATTTCTAGTTATATGATAACTATTAAACAATTCCTTATTGAATTTTGTTCTTCAGCTATTTATTAAGTTCTCTAAGAGGTATGGATCCATGGAGTTCCTTTCTGCAGGTGAAGTGAGGTAATTTCTACTGATTTTCTACTGACACTCAGCCAACACAGATTTAAAACAAAAGCAGCTAAAATCACAGTCAAACATTCCTTAACTAATTAAACATCGTTCACTACAAAATTTTTAGACTCACAAAACTCCTTGGTAACTAAGATGTAACTCACTGTCACAGTGTCATTCTAAATTTTCGTATTCCAGGATGTCTGGTGTGCTTATCGCTGGCAGGATCAGTGTCCATAAGAAATCAAGAGAGGTCTGTCCATTGCCATTCCTCTTTCCCAGCACATGACAGCTTCATGAGGAAGCCACAGCACAGCAGGATATTTTTAAGGCAGAAACTGAGGGTGAAGAAACTCCCTCAGTAGCTCTGAACAAACACACACTGAATTCACACAGCACGAGAAAAAGAGGTTATTGGTGCAACCCACAGTCCACAAGATGGGAGAAAGGGGAAATGCTCCCCAAAACATTGAATTTTGCAAAGGGGACAGCTTTTGAAAGAACTCCTCTGGAAGAAATCTTCTGGAAAAGTGCTGAGCATCATTAAGGGAAGAGCAGATATTGTAAGCAGTTCTTGCAACATGGCTTTTTACCAGGCAGCAGCATGTCTTTCTTTTTTCCCTTAAAAATTGCGTCATTCTTAAACAGTAGTTTTTTAACTCCAAACGAAGGGAGTTCTCATGCTACACAAACTTTAACCTAAAGTTAAACTCTCAGCTCCAAATTGTCAACCATTGTTAATTTGAAGTTATTTTTACTTTAGTGACCAACACAGCAAAGACAGGAAAGAACTGTAATTTCGTGTATCCTCCAAGACTAATTCTGAATGCTATGTAAAAGTCTTCCTATCAGCTCGCTGACTCATAGCTGTAGTGCTTGGAGGCAAAACGCTAACAGGAGAGGCTGTCATATTTCTGCTGCACTATGTGACACCTTTTTCCCTTAAGACCTTCTGTTTCAATAAAAGTATCATGAACCAACACAAGAACTGGAAAGTAAATAGAAAAGGATCTTATTTATTTGTGCCCCACAGAAATGTGATTATTTCCATTTTGGGGTGGGGGGGGGGGGAATAAAAGTGTGTTTAACAGGACTTTGGGACAGCCTCTGCCTTTGTTACATGAAAGAGACTTAGAAATTCTCATGTTCTGAGGCGTCACTGGTGTGTCTCCAAACACCTTGTAGTTGCCAATGTCTCCTACTTGGTCTCTTGATGATGTGAAGAATTATTATTCCCTTTTATGAATATGGAAAGAGGAGCACAGCAGCATTTACTGAGTCATCCAGGATCTGTCATAGATGTGAGAGGGGATTTGAGTCTCATTTCAGTGTTGCTCGGGCTGTTATCCTTCCTTCTTTAGGTCGTGTCCACATGACCCTATTAGTCATAACCATGGCCCATTATCTACTGGGAGATCTTTAAATAAAATCGTAAGCTTTCACTGCTATGTTTGCAGTCCCATCTGCTGCACTGAAAGCCAAAGAATAGATTTAGTTTGAAAAAGGCTGCAGGGAACAGTGCTACTGATGAATCTCTTTTCATTAACCAAGAACAGACAGAACAAAAAACCCCAAACAGATAAGGTGGTTAAGGAGGTGTGAATTACCTTTTAGAAAGGCTTCTGCTTCAATAATTTAACATATTGCAAAGAATGTTAAAAAAAAAAAAAAAGTTTCTTTGAAAAAAATATTTATCTATTTAAACCTGACACTAATTTGGAATTGTTCAGGCAGAAGGTGTCATTAAACCTAAAGTAAGTGCCAAAAGGGTCTTAAAGGAGCAAATCAAAGCTTGTGAATTAGCACTGGAAGTTTGCATTATCAAACTGTAGGGAAGTATGCAGTCCTGGTGTTGCAGATAAATGTCATTACTTAGACAACTTAGTTTTATCGAAAGTTTTCATATTGCGCCCTATCACCGTTGTACTTAGGTGGCTTTTTTAGATTAGTCCTGTCTCTTCTCTATCTCATATTTATAATTGTAAACGATTTATTTAGTCTGAAGAGGGCACTGAAACAAAAAACTGTGTGAAAAGCTGAACCTACGTGGTTTTCTCTCATAACCATGGAATCCAGAAACATGAATCAGGATCCTGTTGTACTTGGCGCCATAAACTCCCCAAACAAGCAACTATCCCACAGAAGTTGCCTGCATTTTATAGGTCCTTATGGGAGGCAGTGAAATGTCTGACCTGTAAGAAAGAACGTATTTTATGATTGAAATTCTCCATCTGAGTGCTGTCCAAGGAGACAAACCTGCTGACTGCCAAAAGCCGAGCTCAAGGTCTCGCTGCTGCTTTAGCTGCAAGCAGGGTGCACCACCGGGTTTTTAGTCTGCATTTCTCTCAGACGAAATGCAAAGTCCTGCCTATGGTATAGAAACCTTTGCAATACCTGGTGATCACACCCCAGTCCAACGATCACTTGGTCTTTATTTACTCAGTGCTACGCGGTGCCACGTTCCACCCACAGCCTCGGGAACTTTGCCTTTCCCCTCGCCGTCCTTATCGAGGACACGGAACACACCGAGACATCCTGTAACTCCTGGATCGCGTTCAGCGTGCCCCTGTTTTAAATCCTGGAAAGCGTGGTGTTCCCTGGCCAGCCCCACCTCCCAGCTGGGGAGAAGCCTGGAGTGCTCTGCGGGGGAACCGTCCAGGGAGCTTAAAAGAAGCTGCGGCTCTTTGCGTGGTGCTGAAAACAATCCCTTCTGTTCGTCGTGGCAAGCAGCTCCAAGTGGAACAGAAGACACAGAACAGCCAGGTAGGACAATTTCTTTATTTCTTTTTCTAAGAGAAAAGTGTAAAAGCTTGCATGGAAGCACATATTTCAGCTATTTTTTCCTGTGCTTTTTAATTTTTTTTCTTTTGCATACTGGAGTATTATTGCATCTGTAAATGTTAGCTCTCAATAATGAACCTGGCGTCAAAGTTTTCTGTTTGTAGTGCCAGCCCCAGTGTGTCAGCAACACTCAAAGGTAGAGCAAGTGTGGCTTTGGCAAAGCTCTCCAAAGTCGGTGGGAAAGCACATGTTCATATTACTGGCTTTGGATCCAGGCCCCTCTTCTCTCGCTGTGTAAATTTCTGAAGGGAGAGCTGGGCTTCTTCTTCTCCGTGGAAAGTGCTCTGAGTTCTCCCTACCATCATTGCTAGCAACTTCATTTTAATTTAACAATAAAGACGTGAAACAAGCCTCCATCATGAAGGGGTTTGTATTGGAACTGACTTCTCTAGAGGAGACGTGCTGTTGCTCAAACTGGTAGATGGAACAATTAGCAAGTTGTTTTCTGGCCTGTCGTGCTAGGTGATAAATGGTGTCATTGCCTTTAAAACTGGCGGGCATGAGACTGGGATGAAGCATTTGCACCACTTGTTTAAGACCCTTATATAGAAATCACAGCGTTGGGTTTCTCCTGGACAGTCTTTTCTTAGCATAGTTATTTTTGTTTCATTAAGCCAGTATATGTGCAAAGGGGTGATGTCAATTTGTGGATGCCTAAAGACTTTGCGAAGTGTTTCCTAGAGGAAACACATCCGAAATATCTTCTGTACTGTGAGAAAAATCACCCCTTCCCTCCAAAATCCATGCTCATCTAAGTCCTCCCATGTTTCCTCACATTTGGCACTATTTTGATTCTCATCCCAGGAGTAAGACACTTTAGCATGTGTTGAAGGAGGATTTTCACCACAAAGCATTGCTCTTCTCTCTCTGCCCATGATTTTTCAGGTATCCTGACACAGGCAAAAGAAGTCCCATGAAAGCCAGGAGATTTTGCTAAATGAGGCTGTGGGAGAAGGAAACTTTTTGTTTTAGCTAAAGCAAACTTGCAGCGATACCTAACTCTGCAAATGTTAAATTACTTCAAATTTAAACAGTATTGAAAACAAAGGTTAAGGCCATATTACTGGTGATAATAGGCACTCTCTTTATTTCTCAGCATTAATTTTGTTTAAAAGCATCAGAGTAAGGTAACACTGCAATTCATAGTACTGAACTAACTGTTTACTTCCTTTTCAGTGGATGGCTTATTTTTCTTAGTGATAGAAGCTCCCTGTGGATCTCTATTTAGTCAAATGAGTGACTTACTGCACTTCAGCTTTGGTTCTAGGTGTTAGTTTATTCATGACCTACACACAGTTTTGCATTACCAAAAGTCAGTATTCCAGGCTTAAGCAAAACAAAAATCACTGGAAGAAGGAAAATAAGATGTAGGCTAATTTGCTGGTATCACAGTAAATCATGGTGTTTGGTGACAGTATAGCTCTCTTCAAATCAGGCAGGAAACATGCTCGCAGTTTCACTGGGAATAGTTCATCTCTATCAGAGAAGACAGATCCCTGGGTTATGACCAGGCAGTCGGCTGTCTGCATTAGAGGGACACAGTGCTCACTGGGGACTCACCTTCCACACAGTTAGATTGGCTGTGTTTACTCTGGGTAGTAGTCCAGCCCCTTACACTCACGGGTCCAGTCTGGGACCCATAAGTGTTTGCATGTGCCCAGCACTGGCTGCAGCAGGAGCAGGATTAGGTTCTTGCCTGGTGCAAAGTGGTGTAGAGGGGAAAACCCACCCCAGTACCTGAGACTCACACAGCAGAAGTCAGAGGTGAGTTCTGCTCTACTGTCTGTAGATCTATATCTAACCTATATATTTAAATATTTAAAGGTGATTTTTCACAATTTAAAGGTGGAATGTTCTGATTTTGCCAGTGCTTCCAATACCATACTCCAAGCAGGAGCAGTGAAGGGGCTGTAGATAGGGCTGTGATCCATAAACAAGACTCCTTTTCCCTTCCCCTGAGTCACTCCAGGGGCCTGTGCAGCTCCCTGCCTGCCTCCATAGGTGGTTCAGTGTTAATGTTTCATCCATTACTTCCTTCCTGCTCCGTTGTTCTTGTGGGTCTGAGTTTAGTGGGATATGCAGCTACTGCAGGTTGCTATTTAAGTGGGAACCTGGACTACCCACTAGTTCAACATTAAGACCCCCACTTGCTTTCCCCTGCCCCTCAGTAAGAGCTGCTGTGTGCAATTTATACTCTTGTTGTGTTATGAAATGTTACCAGTCATTCCCCACCTTCCATTTCACTTGGACGAACAGGACTTTGTTTACTTCACCATCTTAAATGTACAGACTTGGCTTTACAAGAGTACAAAAGATACTGGTACAGGTGTGAGGGGAACAATGGGTCAGAACAATGGGTTTGCTTAATTTATGCATGTTTGCAAGAGAGTGATGTCTTGCATTCCAGTTAGGATTGCTCTCCCTTGCCTTCTAGACCCCTCCACCCTTGGAGCCATGTCCTCGGAGTGTTTTTTTCTTGAGGGCTCTGTCTCTGCACTGGTTGGGATGGCTTTATCCTTAAGGCTGTTCCCCCACAGCAAAGTCATCCAAACCGAAGTGCATCTCTTCTGAGCTGCTGTAGTTTGTAGGAACTGTTATGTGAGCATAAACTGAAACTGATGCTGATTTATGTTTATTTGTGGGACTGCAAACCCTGACTACTCCAATTAACTTCCTCTCCAGCTCTATCTGCTGCAAGATCAATTGATGCCTCACTGCCTGTGTCAGACTTCCCAGGTATGTTTCAGGAACCTCCAGGCTCCACTGCCTGCAAACACAGGCATCTCACATTAAGTTCACTGTTTTCCAGTGCTTTCCTTTCTACTATATCCATCAAACAATGGGTTTATCTTTCATTTTATGTCTAATTCTAGGGCTGTTTCTCTTCATCCTGGTATGCTCCTAAAGTGAATCCTTTGCCTGTGCTGCCTGGCCTTCACGGCTCCATATGTGCATTCCTTCTTTCTTTGACTCTTCTCCTTCAAGTGATATAAGAGCCTCCATGGAGGCCTCTTCTTGTTTCGTTAACAAACAAAAGACTTGAAACACAAACCAAAAAACCTGAACAAAACTGTAGAACACTTGCAAGACCAGCTGCAGACTGAAACAAGTTTCCAAGAAACCATTCATCCAAAAACTTTCCACTGCATCAGATATTGATTAATGAAGCTATATACACTTTGGTCTATTTAGACTTCATGCCTCACTGGCATGGTTGCCTCATGTCCTAGGCATTTTTGGGAGTCTCAAGGTGTAGCTTGAAGCACAACTTCACTACATGCTAGAGAATTTTCCCAGCTCCAGCTGGACACCAGACACTACTTTTGACTTTGTGTGCTTGCCAGAGATTGTCATTCTCTGGATTGTCACCAGTTTAATTTCTCTTCAACCCTTGCTGCAAAGTTGTGCTGCAGGTCGATCAGCCAGACAAATGTGCTTTTCTTTATTTGGTTTACCAACACCATTTATTCTCAGCACTTTTTTGCTGGACTAGTGTAAATATGCTCTTCCCAAATATGCTCTGCAAACTCACTTGGGACACTGCCTTTGACTATCCCCTTTGTGTTTAATGCTATTTTTTTTCTCCTATGGCCAAAACAGCAACCTGATTGTAGGAAAAAATTCAAGTCCTTGCCTGGGCAGACACCACCTGTTAAGCAGATGGCATCCAAAGAAACACTCAGACCTCTGTCTGACCTGTTTATGTCTCTGTACCACTCTCATCCCCAGAGCTAATCCAATCTTGCTTTTCTAAGAGAAATTATGACTTTCCTTTACTGACACAAAGCATTTATTCTGTTCTGATTACACCATCTTTACAAAGTCTTTAGGGATTACATGTGTTTTCTAGTACTCAGCTTCACCCAGGGAACTTGGCCAGATACTAACAGTCCTTAGAAGACATTTCTGCTTAACTGAATCCCTGTGAATATTTGCTGTCAAACCAGCCTAAGCAGTTACATGGGCAACTGGGCACAGGGGATACCAGCAGTCCAGTGTGGAGCTGGGCCACAGGCAGAGTATTGCAGAGCTTTGCTTTTAAGATGTGACACATCTGGAATGAGGAACATGTTGTCGTTGCCAAGATTCAAGGTTATAATCATAGAATCACAGAATGATTTAGGCTGGAGGAGACTGTAAAATCTTTTATTTCCAGGCCTCCTACCATGGGCAGGCACACCTTCCACCAGACCAGGTTGTTCAAAGCTCCATCCAGCCTGGCCTTGAGTGCTTGCAGGGATAGGACATTCACAGCTTCTCTGGGCAACCTGTTCCAGTGTCTTACCACCCTCTCAGTAATAATTCTTCCTAATATCTATTCTAAACCTACTCTCTTTCAACTTAAAGCCATTCCCACTTGTCCTATCATTGCATGACTTCGTCAAAAGTCCCTCTCCAGTCTTCTTATAGGTTTCCTTTACATGTTAAAAGGCTGCTAAGAAAGTTAAGAATGCCTATATGGAAATAATGGAACACAGCACAAAAAGAACCTAAAATAACAAAACACACCCTGAAGATTTTGCTTAAGAGCACAGTTTCTCATTGTGTGCACTAATTCTCATGCAGTTTCCACCTCTCTTTCTATTATTTTAAGCTGGGATATCCTGTGATTATCTAAAGATTATCTATCTCTTTGTGGGGAGGAGGCACCAAAAATGCTTGAGCTTTTATGCTTCAGTGCCACAGCAAGAGAAAGGGCCGTGGGTTTTGTGGTTTTTTTTTACTTCCTTATTAAGAAAGCTGCTTTCTTTATTTCTCCTGACTAGGCATTTGGTGCTACACAGTACTGCTGAAACCGTACTTCTTCCCCTTTAGCCCCAGAGTCTTTGATTGTGGTTTTTTTTTGTTGTGTATCTTCATTAGCATATTACCAGCTTGAGGCTGTGTGTCATTGCATTCTGGAGATACACCAACAAAACCTTGATCACTTTATCAGAAACAGTAAATGCTGTCTCTTCTTATAGGGCCCACAACTTATTTAACCCTTAAACAGCACATGAAAACTGGAAGTGGTATGACAGATTGTAACACTGGGAATAACGTGTTTAATTTAAATACCTGCCTCCTTTTTCATATGTTTCCTTGATCTTAAAGGGGTCTTCTCATACTCCAGCAGCAGAAATGGCAGTGATTAATCTCAAATGAGCTACATTCCCAGCATCCTTATGGCTGCGTGCACTGCACATTTCTCACTGGCTTAGCTGATGCTGCCTTCTTCAGGTTCTCCTGAATTGTTGGGAGAAGAGCGAAGAGCACGCCCTCACAACTCTGCCATCACATCCTGAAGGCCCCAGGCACCCATCAGGTTGTTCCTCTCTTTTATAAGGCTGCAGAGGGATTCACACGCACAACTTCTGTCTCAGTTAACAGGAATCCACTGCCTAAATGCTGACTGTCGATGTGCATGGAGATGTGAGTAATACAGGTCTTTGCTCTCAGCTGAGCAAGTGCAAAGGAACATACACTTCTGTTAAATACCTGGAGAACAGATGGAGGAACAATATAACATAAATTAAACTTGGACTGAATAAAAGCAAAGGCTGGCAGTGCTGGGACATGGCATGTGCTGTGGCCATGCTGGCAGATCTGTGGATATATATGGCTTATTTACTGCCAAGGTGGTGCTGTAGTTGAAGTGCAAACTGTTGCTTAAAACGTCATGCAGTTTTGTTAGAGAAATATCCAGGGAAATAAATTGTTTTGTGCTTATTTATGTCATATTGTATTAGCGCAGACATTTTAGATCTTTGGTTAATTACCCAAAGTTTAATGTTCCAGAGGGGAGCCGAATTCTCTATTGTCAATACTTTAGGCTCCCTGGGCCTTGTTTTTTATGATGGCTACTTTTTTTCCTGACCATGCTCCTTTGCCACCAGGCAGGGGCTTCCTTGTTCCTCTCAGAGTTCACAGAACTTGAGTTCTGACAGGTCAAGAAGTCACTCGGTCCCAGTCATCACCACTACAAATTATTGTAGCACTACAGTATTATACTCCTATGTGCTCACATCCCCTTTTGGGATCATGGCTTGATGGAATGCTGGTCCTGCTGCACATCCCTACAGTGAACATCAGTTGCTCACTCCCAAGGCCCTCTGACCTCTAAAGTGGGCCAGCTTATCACCATCTAGCCATCAAAAACTATAATAACACAAAAAAGGACCTAATTATAGAATCATAGAATGATTAGGGTTGAAGGGACCTTAAAAATCATCTTAGCTCCAACCCCCTGCCATGGACAGAACACCTTTCACCAGGTTAATCTAGCCAGGCCTTGAGCACTGAATTCAGTAAATAATACTAAAAAATATAAAAAAGATTGTTGATAAAGGAGTAATTTTGTGGAAGGCAGCAAGTTGCCTCCATATTTTTCCTGGCAGGATAAATATGACTGTAACCTGGAAAAGAAGACAATAGAAATGTAGTATGTTTAATTTGGAATTACGGTTAAAATGCTTATGAGCATAATTGATATGACACGTTATTTATCAGAATTCTCTCAGAACACCATGAAGTCTTTCATGGGATGGATAATTGACTGTCAGAGCAATATGTAATGAAAACCACAGAGGACTTTAAAAAAAGTCTGGCTGGTGCTGTAGGGAATGCAGAAGCGAGCTACCCCATGCAGAAGCAGATACTTCCCATCCCTTCCACGCATACCTAGCACAGACAAGTGTGGAAGATTGTGGGAAGACTCTAAAATGTGGCGGCTTGGCATGCATTGGACTTCCTGTGTGTGTTCAGCCATGGGGTCCCACTGAGGGGTATCCTAATTCCTCAGTGGTTTGAGCTGGGTGTTCTGATGTGTATCTGAGGAGTGGGCATGTGACAGCATCTGAAGTGTCACCAGGCACGGCTTACGTGTTTGTGGCAGCTGCTGCCTTGCCAACAGCAGCCATGGGCCTTGTGCAACATCCCTGTTACAAAGGGCACTCTCCTCAGAGGCTCTATAACCAGCTGGGCTGCAGCTCTGCCCTCACCTATTGATTTTTTTCTATTCACAGTGGTGTGATTAGCTTTTAACGAGCCCTCCCAAGCATCCCCCTGGCATTCTCCTCTTTTTCACTGGTGATGATTAGGAAATATGTGTTAAACACAGTGTGGACACCTCCGTGGTTTGCTGCAGCAGCTGATTAATACCCATGCTTTGCCAGTGCAGTCGGGCACATGTAGTGTCATGGGCAAAGGAAGAGACACAGATTTTTATTCCAGGAACATAATACTGGGATATGAGGATCTCCATCAGCTCCCACCAATATCTGTGTCCATCAAATCACTCCATTTCTCATAGGATCACAGAGAATATTTCAGGTACTCAGGAGATTTCTCCTCTTGCAACAGCCTCTTCCCTACTGGTGCAGTGAAATTTTTGGCCGGAAGGGAGTTTGTAAACACAAGATCCCAAGTCTTGTGGGAACTGGACTCAGAAATGAGTTAACTTTGGGCCTTGTTCCCTGCAGAATTGATTTTTTCTGCACTTTATCTGCCCTTCAGTGTAATCTGAGCATCTGAAACCAGATGAAAACTCTTTCACCAAAATGTTTTCGGCCCTGCTCCATGTCTCATGGGCTGCAAAGGCGACACCTGAGAAACATTATTTCAATTTCTGTTTTAAAACGTCAGATGATATCACATTTGCAGGTTGGTGCCTGGAAGATGAGATCAATAGTTGCCAGAGCAGGTTGTTGTTTTCTTTTTAAAGACATGAGTCTGGGCCTTTTTTGATTTCTCGTGATTTTCCTTAGCTGGCCATTGTTTGTTAAGGGTTTGGAATACTGGGCAGGAGCCATTGGTGGAGAAAAGGCATCTCTAGCCACACACCCTTCCTTCCCTGATGAAGGTAAGTGGCACTCCACCATATCCTGATCAGTATGACTCAGGTTATTCTGCACACACTCACAAAAGCTATTTTCTGACCATTTCCATGTACTGTGTACTGGGACAGCTCACAGTTTCTGGAGTAACTGGTGAAGTATGGGAATACTTCTGTATGAACCTGCAGTGCTAGAGCTGCACACTTCAGATTATACCCACAGAGATGGATGCATACAGGTAGGAATTCAGAGCATCCCTTCAAACTGAGTTAATCTGGAATTCCTTGGAGGACCGCTCGAAGGAGTTGAGCAGAGTAGCTCCCAAAAGGCAAGGACAGCCCTAGAACAATTGGTCACTTCATGACATTACCCTTCTCTGCCCATTTCATTTTCCACCCACAGGCAGGCCATGATAACAGGAACATGTAGGATTTCATTTTCCCTTCCTCTGCAGAGCTGTGGTATGCATTCTCCCAGTTGGACAGTTTCGTCTGCCACATCATCCACAGGGATCAAGGACACTGCCAGTGCACTTCACGTGTGATACAGTGTGTTTTGGGACCCTTGGTCTTTCATTATTCACTTTATAATTGTGCTGGTGTTTCCTGGACTACAGCAATTTACAACTTGGATGTTTTTTTTAGACTCTATTTTTTAAACAGGTGTCTCATATCCAAGGTGTGGACAGTAATGTCCTGATTTGTTCCTTTCAGTCCTGTATTTCTCATGCATCATAATCTGACTTTTGACACCAAGAGGATGCAGAAAGTCTCTCATAGGAAAGCCAGTTGGGACAAGGTGGCCATCTGACCCCTTGGACCCATTGCAGGTGCTCAACAGGTGTTCCAGGGGTCCCCAGAGTGAAGTAGGCTACTTATCCCTCCCCTACACAAGGAGCTCCTCACTGGGCAGGACTAGTGGGGAAAGTCAGGACAAGGAAAGCATAGGCTGTGGGAGGAGATTCAGTCATCTAAGGCTGGCCCTTGGGGGTTTTTGAGGAAGCCTTCCAGTGCCATGTAGAAAGGCTTTTCTGGAACAGTGACTAGCATGGTTAGGAACTGAGCAATGCACTTGTGCTGTTCTGGGAGATGGAGATGAGACTCGTTGGGTGGAAATGAACCTGGCTCTGGGCGTGTGGGGAACCCAGCTTGGCTCATCAGTCGCAGCTGCTTCACCAGAGAGTGGTACCAGCCATGGTAGAGCAAGTCAAGCTTCAAACCTGGCAGCTCAGGAGTGGCAGGCTGCAGTTACAAGAGAGTAAGGGAAAGCAAAGACCATCAGTGCTCCTTTTGAACAATACTGGTTCATTGGGAAAGCATCAAGATGACAGTAATTTTAAAAATTGCGTATCGTAGTGAAAGATTCTCTCAAGGACTGACATTTGGTTCAGGTCTACATTGTGGGATGCTCCAGCATGTGCTTCTCTCCTGTTTCTCCCCTATCCTCTAGTTTGTCCCAGTTACTCAAGGGCATATTGATGCATTCAGAGCCTTACTAAGTCACCAGACACAGACGTGTTTGAGTTCTCGGTGCTCCTGAGGTGATCCTCTGTTCTGTCAGCTTTGCTGTTTGGAGAAAGACCACATCTAATCTGGAGAGTGGGCTGAGAGCACCCTTTAAAGCAGTGTTAGTGAGGCTTCAGTTTTGCATCTTGATCACAGCTGAAATGTTGCAGAGGCTGAAGGACTGGAGGTCATTTTCCCAAATAAAGTCTTTGGATAAGGTCCTAATGGCATGAATTTAAATCTATCCCACTCTAGCTAGCCCTCTGTGACTAGTGGGCGTTGGGAAGGTGGAGGAGCACAGTATGGAGGAGGCTGCCTGGCCAAAAAGACAGTTTACTGGAAAAGCTACAGATTTAACCTCTTCCCACCAGTACGGATCATGGCAAGTCACAGCTGCCCTGCTGCAGCTGTCCAGCTGAATCTCTGCCCAAACTGTGCTGGCTGCAGGGGACACTCAGACACCCAGCATACGTGTACACCCTTTAAACAGGAACTGAAATTTCCATAAGTGCCGCTGTGGGCAGCAGTGCTCCCTGGCGTGTTTGGAAATCTGCAAAGGAGGATGCAAATTGTGTGCTGATTGGGAAGATGCTGTCCAGGGAATGAAGTGTAAGACAAGGACAAGAGAACCGAGTTCATAACCCTGAGTCACTCCTGCTCTTCTGAGTACTTCCATGTGTGTCGAGCTTCCCTATGTAAGCAGGTTCACTGGAGTCCACAAGGAAAGCATAGCTGAGGGGAAAAGTCATGGCCAATGTATGTGAGGTGGATTTCAGTGCCAAGAAAAATCATTAACAAAACAGCCTACTAAACTCTTAGCTATTTTAAAGTCTAAACAAGACCCAGGGCTGGGTGACTTTATGATTGGTTCCACTTGTGTGTCAGAGGAAGGAGACAAATCTAACTAGGAAAGAAGAAATGACTGTCGCCAAGGTCAAAGTGGTAACAAGCAAGTATAAAGACAGCAGCAAAGAAAGTAGGAGTAGTGTAGAATGACTCGTCATCAACCAGCATATTAAAATGTCATGAAGAAAAGCAGATGAAAGTTATAAGAAGGAGGAAAACTCCAGAATGAGGCAAAAACAAAGGGTTCTCCAAATACGTAGAAGGACCAAAATTAATCCAGATCCTTGTACTTTTGCTTGCAGGAAAAAAATGTGATACTGGGGCTGTTGCTGTTAAAACAAGGTGTGGTTGGTGAGAACATGAGAAATGGCTACTGCAGGGGGAATTTCTTCTCCAGTTAGATGCTGTCCAGGTCATAATCATCTGAAAATTACCTGGATCTTGAGGAGATCGGTCCTATGTGCCATGTCCCATGCTGGCTGTTTGTACATGTGTTAGAATTAGGAAGCCAAATGAGCGTGGTCTCACATCAGTGTAGCTTGGAATATCCCTGAAGTCATAGCAAAGGGCACAGACTCTTTTTCTTCTTTCAGAAATTGCTTATGGTGCTAGAGTGTCCTCTTCATTGTCCCTCTGTTCCTCAACCTTCATGACCAGCACTGGAGTACTGCCACTGCAGCTTCCAGAGTCCTCCATACCTTTCCTCTTGACTACAGAAGATTTCACTTTCTAGAAAATACTCTTTGGCAAAGCCTTGACTCTTGTGTTACTATAATTAATCGGCTGATTAATGCATTCAAGTGGGTGGGTTTGAAATTAATTTTAACAGTGTTGATGAATTTCCCAGTAGAAAAACTCAGAAATTGAAGGAGAAAAACAGATACAAATACACATAGAAATGTTAGTTTCTTGCGTTGTCACAATAAATGGAGATGTTCCTGGTGGGCATTACTGTGAACATGGCTATGTAAAGAATATGGTGGTTTAAAAATAATTGCAATTCACAGGTATAGGGAAGCTAGAAGTGGATTAAAGTTGTAGGTGCCCCAGTTTTGGTCTGGAGACTAGAGCATCTGGTAGGTAAAATGCCAGGGGACTGGCATATAGGAGGACACTGTATTGTGAAGGGTCCCACAACTTGGGCAAAAAAGTGAATGTTTTGTTCGTTGAAGGTGGGAAAACAGATGGGATGGTTGGAAGGCTCACAAGAGTGCTGGGGGGCTCTGGTGAGGAGGGGCCCCATGACCACAGTGAGGTCAGGCAGGTGTCCCGGAGGGCAAGAGAAGGTCGTGTTCTCGGGATGAGCAAGCAATTCGGCGCCAAAGCAATCCTCTGGCTGGCTGGAGGAAGCTCTGTGGTTGAGTTATGCAATTGTGCTCTATGAGACTTTTCTCTGCGGAGTTTTTGCTACTCACAGCTTTGGAAAGTGGGTGAGGTGGAGCCTTGGGATCAGCTTGTGGGACTGTGTCTCTAGTTTTAAGGAGTCCTGACCGACTCCAGCGTTACGGACACAGAGAGAGGGGCTGCTGCTAAGAAATGGATCCCTTCCCAAGTTCATCCTTTTTGAAAGCAAATTGATATGTTGGCCTCTTTTACCCGCTTGCTTTCTTTTTGAAAGCTTCCGCGTCGGCAGGAGGTAGGTAAAGCGAGCAGCTGTTGCCTCTGGAGTTAATTGGGTTTCCCCAAGCCTAGGTGCTCTGCTTTTCTGCTTTACTCTTTCACAGTTTGTAGCACTGAAGCATTTTATTTTTAAAGGGAGCTACTACACTCTCCCTACAGGAAACAGAATATAAAAAAAGGAAAGGAGGAGGGAAAAAAAAAAAAAAATTGGCAAGGAGCCAAGCCCAGTGACTGAAGTAAGAAGTAAGGAACTTGGAGTAAGTGTAGTTGCCGGGACTTTGTATGTCAGAGCGAGTCAGCGGCGGACTTTAAGGGTGTCGGAGAGGACACACGATGCCCATCTCACGGCGCAGATAAGGTTTGCGCCCTTAGGTGAATGACCCGGCGCTGCGACTGCGGGCGAAGCTGTCGGTCTTGGGAGGGGATAAAGCTGCGTGTAAATGAGAAGAGAGGAGTATACCGGAGTGCTATGGAGGGCAGCAACTTTGTTGCTGTGACTTTCACAAGGCTTCGACGGTAAGATTTAATGCTTTCCTTCCGCTCTCTTCTTTTCCCTGCCACTTTTGGGGGGCGGGGGGGACAGAAAACTTGTGGGGTTTGTTTTTTTTTTCAGACCCAAGAAACCTTAATCAAAGCGCTCGGGGTTGAGCTTTTCCTACGGGCGAGCTGAGAGACGTCTGGGTGGAGTGAGCTGAGCTGTGCATGATTCCAAGCAGCAGCGGCCGGAGCAGCAGCAGCCACCCGGGGAAAGCTGCTATTGTTTGTTTCAGAGGGATCAGACTGCCTTCCTCTTTGGGAGCCCGCTCCGCCACAGCTGTTGATCCGTAACCTGAGCGTCGTTGCAACTAACTTACCCAAAGGAGCTGAATGCAGTTTTTTAACTGCCATCCTGGTGTCAGTTTAAAGAGTGTTTTAATGAAGACAGATGGAGGATGTTGGATCATTACTTTAAGACGTGGCAGATAACAGACTGAGCCTGTTTCCCAGCAATTACAGCTAATTGCATTGGCACATTTGAGTGTAGGGGTGGAAACGCGGAGTTTCACGGGCTTCTGTATATATAGATTGGAACAGCACCAGGAAATATCTGTAGGGCTGCCTCACCTCATCCAGGATACCTCTTCAGGTATGAAAAAAGCAGGGAAGTTTCAGGGATACTTTCAAACTCTTTGCAGTGAGTCAGTAGGTGTAAACCAGAGACTACACTCCTTTTGTAAACCCTGATGCAAAGAGCGACCACTTACAGTGTCTTAAACTTATTCCGGGTTTTAGTTCTGCCAAATCTGACTTTAGTCCTGCAAAAGAGTAGTTCTGAGATTCAAGACACACATTTTGGTTGTCCACCCTGCATCTCACTTTCTGTGTTTGCAAAGCAGGTAGTGGTACAACACATGCTATTCCCTGTTTTGCTCTTGAGGTATTCAAACACCGGAGGCTGTAAGGAGGGGTGGAGAAATGCAAATAGTAATGTATTGCAGTGCTAAATGATGATTAGTGCTAGTTCCTTCTAATGGCTGAAATTTTTGTGTCTGCTTTTGATAGAGAAAAGCGAATGTGTTCTGTTTGCAACCGAAATGTGACAAATTTGACTGAAATAGTTAGTACAGCTGTAGTTCAAAGTAAACATGCCTTTGTGTGGCACATGGCAAGGTCAGTTTGTGCCAGGTGTGCCAGGCCTTATGCTGCTCTTACCAGAGCCTTGGCAAACACTGTGATGTCCTTCTTTTGCAATACCTGAGAGTGAATGTGACTGTCCAGCCCCAGCATATGACATGTGGCAGCATGGATAAAACAGGGAGGTTGAGAACCTGATGTATTTTAAATCCATAGTATCTTCTCATAATATCAGCCTCCAAATCCAGTGTAAAGTGATACATGTTTAAAATGTAGGGACTTATATCTGGCATTTAACATCATTACTCCACCAAGAGCAATGAGCAGTGAAAACAAGTTGTTTTCAACCTTTTCTGTCACGATGCTCAGTGCTTAGGATCTGTTTTCTTGTATGTTGAGTTATTGATTGGCTATTTAGTACTTGAGCCTGAAAAATAATAGAATTCTAAGACCTGTGGGTGTTCATGATCACTACGTCATCTAAACACAAATTTTAAAAAACCCAAACTTATGTGCAAAAACTGACCTGACGTGAAAAGGTGAGTGGAGGCATGGTATGCTTTCTGAATTTGTACCTGTACGGAGTTGTTTCAACTTTTTTGTATGTATACATACCACAGGATATTTGATGGCAAAACTGACTGGAGAAATCTTGTTCTGCTGACTAACTCCCCTCATTTCTGGGTGCTTGCTTCTTGTACTATAGCACAATTCACTGCCCACTCAGATCTGATATGACCACTGCTTGGGCAGGAATTTCAGTCCGTACTGAACTACACCCCATGATCTGGATTAAAATAACCCTTCCAAAAATGATTGTATTTAACATGGATCATTTCACAGAGTCTGGGAATGAAGTGATAGGAGCAGAGGCACCAAGTATATTCTAATCCGTATTTATCATTGAATCTGATGTATCATATAGCTTTGTCCAGAGAAATAGGGCCAAGAAACAAGACGTGTTTTCCATCCACAGCATCTGCTCTGCATTCATCCAGGTTGTGCCATGTCTTTTCTCATTTTGCCTCTCAAGACTGTGATGGTGGGAAGTGCCTCCCTCCACCTGCAGTTTGCGGTACAGCCCTCAGTGAACCTTTGCAAATTCCTCATGTTGTAGTTCACTGCAACTTGCCCCTCATGCAGGAGGAGCTTTGCAGTTGTGTTTTCAAGCCAAATAGTTGAACTGTGGAATGGTTTGGGTGGGAAGGGACCTTAAAGATCATCCTGTTCAGCTCCCCTGCCATGGGCAGGGACATCTTCCACCAGACCAGGTTGCTTAGAGCCCCATCCAGCCTGGCCTTGAGCACTTCCAGGGATGGGGCATGCACATGGTTCTGTGGGCAACCTGTGCCAGTGCCTCACCACCCTCACAGTTAAGAATGTCTTCCTAATATCTAATCTCAGCCTACTCTCTTCCAGTTTGAAGCCATTCCCCCTTGTCCTGTCACTACATGTCTTGCCAAAAGTACCTCTCAAGTTCTCTTGTGGCCTCTTTAAGTACTGAAATTTGCTCTAAGATCTCCCCAAAACCTTCCCTTCTCCATGCTGAACAATCCCAGCTCTCTCATCCTTTCCTCATAGGAGAGATGCTCCATCCCTCTGATCATCTTGGTAGCCTCCCCTCTGGACTGGCTCCAGCAGGTCCCTGTCCCTCCTGTGCTGGGACCCCAGAGCTGGATGCCGTGCTCCAGGTGGGTCTCAGCAGAGCAGAGGGGCAGAATCCCCTCCCTCCCCTGCTGCCCACGGGGCTCTGGATGCAGCCCAGGACACGTTTGGCTCTCTGGGCTGTGAGTGCACATGGCAAGCTCATGTTGAGGTTCTCATCCACTAGCTCCCTCAAGGCCTTCTCCTCAGGTCTGCTTTCAATCCATTCTGTGCCCAGCCTGTACTTGGGACTACCTTGACCAGTCTGGCTTCTTTAAAAAAGGCTGAATTTGGTTTATGAGAAAACATTCCTTCCTTATTCAGGAGCTGTCAAAGCAGCTTCTCGTTATGGATATTGAAATACTCAGAGCCCGTGATCAAACTGTCAGTTGCCATAAAGCAGGTGGGTTGTCTTTGCAGATGTGTAAGCAATGGAGACACAGTTCATAGAGCCCTGTAGGTACAAAGGTGTTATATGGTGAGAGGGGATAATTTATTTGTCGCTTATACCCCCAATTCCCCATAAATTAAGAATGGGGAATTTGAACTTTAAATAATTTCTGCTATAGGCCCTGAAAATGCAGGGAAGCAACATGTGTCCTGTTAAGCTGAAGGGTTGGACCTGCATGAATGCTCAGATACTCTGAGCCTCAGTTGATTATTGAACAGTGCAGAATACCTGGGGTAAAAAGAAATAAAGAAAATCCAAAAATAGTCAAGTGGAAAACGGAACAACAAAGAATCCAGAAGGGCTGACACAGACTGTGGAAAGCAACTAGAGGAGACTGAAGCAGCACTTCACTTTGCCTGACCATAGCTGGTGCCAGGGAGAATTAAGACAAACAGGAAATTGCCTTTTTTTTTGGACTATAGAATGTTTTTTTTGTGTGTGTTTATTGGTTTTTAATTAATTCAGGAAAAGGAGGCTATGAAATTGTCCTACCGAAATTTGACAATACTTAATGCCACACAACCAATGAAATATGAGATAATTTTTTTCCCCTGGTAATTTTTTTTTCCCCAGAAAAAAAAGAGAAATTAAAACTGTAATTAAAAATGGATGTGAGTGATAGGAGGCTGATGACCCATCACTGCAAGTTTGGAAGGGAAACTGAATCTCAGACTTAAAAAATAGAAAAGCAAAGAAAATGGAACAGAGGCATGGGTTTTGATTACATGTGAAATCTGTGGGGAAAAAAAATACCCTGAGGCAGGTTGTTGATAAATAGAGGTGCAAAGATGTTGGAGTCTGCAGGTAGAATTGAGAGTCTAAAGTAAGCCAAGAAAAAAGACCTGGGACTGAAAGACAGGAAGAGCCAAGGTCAGCCAAGAGGGCACATCTGTCTGCACAAGCTGTGATCATTGAGACAAACAGGAGCAGTACCTGTTGCTCCACCAAAGGGGACAACTTCACCATTACTTGCTTGTGTTTGTTTTCACACTGGCAGCTGGTGGTCAGTGAACTCTCAGACTGAAAACAGACACCTGAAAGTGTGACAGTGTGCTGTCACAGAGGGGGTGTGAGCAGGCAGCCTCTCACAGAAGCTACAGCCAGCATGAGAGTGGCTTTCCTCAGTAAAGAAGTATGGGGATTAGATGTGTGAGTCAGTAACAAGACAGTAAAGGAAGATATTTGCAATATTATGAAAATAAAGGGTACACCTCAATGCAATAGGGGTGTGTCCAGCTCTTAATGCCATCGTCTGTGTGCCCATTGAATACTGACACATTCTCAAATTACACTGTGGTTTGGGCAAGTCAGGAACTGAGTTTTGCCTAAAGGATCAGGTCAGCTTGGGAAGGATTCATACGTAACTCCTGGGATTTAACTAAGTGAGCAGGTATGCCGAGTCTGTGTGGTGGAAATGACATACTGGAGAGGTAATTGGTACAAATGAATGTGGCAGTTATCTCCCATGTCTGCCTTAAAAGGCAAAGTTTTGTGGGAATTGAAAGCCTGTAAGGGTATTTGTGCTGGCCATGATGGTAACTTAAATCTACTGCTGAGTGAAGACGTTCAATCAATGCAATCCTGATTTAATGCACTGTGGGAACTACATGCCTTCCATATCAAAACAGTGTATTGTTTCAGTCTTCTTGTCACACTGCAGTCCCACCAGAAACCAGGGTTCAAAGAATCACAGTAATTAACAAAAGCTATATGTCAGAGCTGGAGGGAGTTGCAGGTTTTTGTTCAGAAGACGTGAAAGTCTGTTGTTTGTTTCATGTTATTGCTGCTGAAAGAAGGCTTATAACCACCTTCTCTTCTCTGCTCCCCCAAAAATATAAACATCTTTATTTCACACTCTGCTGAAATTATATGCCTTGTAAATTGAGTGCACAGCTGGGAGAGGTTTGGTAGCTGGGGATTGTTTTTCTAAAATGTTTGGAAAAGACACGAAGATCCAGGGTTCATATGGATCATGTAATCATCAATATGATGATTATAACCAGCTAACCTTTTGCATCTTTGTGCTGACAGTGAACAGTGACTATTGTTTTTTAAAATGTTTTGCAAATAAAGCAACATCCAGAGTTCATATGGCTCATGTAATCATCAATATTCTGATTACAACCAGTCAACCTTTTGCATCCTTGTGCTGCCAGGATTACCAGATTAGTGATTATCAGATCTGTGGCTCTCGGTGCTTTTGGAAATCTGAGGTATTTACCTCTCTGTGTGTGGGTAGTGTCTCGCTCTCCCCACCATCTTACGGGGACCTCTCTGTCCTAGTTAGTAGGGTTTCGTAAGACATAATAGTAATTCTAAAACATGGAAGAAATATGTTGATAACTGAGCTCAGGGATGGAAAGTTAGTTTGGTCAGTAGGATCAAGAAAGCTTTAGGTTGTGATATATTGATGCATATTTTAACTTTAAGTGGTTTGGCTTTGTGGGCAGAGAAATTCTGGGGAGAGGTGTTGCCAAGGCATTTGTCATGATGAGCAGAAACAATTGATGAATGAAAGAAAAGGGACTTCTTCCAAGCAAAGTGGACACAAAGAGGCTCCCAAACCCCTCACTGAATTCAGAGTCACTGAACTGTAGCTGCTAAATAGAGCTTTGCTTCAGCATCTGGAGCAGAGATCTGTGCAGCAGTTTGGCCTATGCAAGGACGGTAGAGTTTTCCTTAAAGTTTACCTTTATTTTCTGAAAAGGCATGAAGCCTAAGCTTGCACCGGTGGTGTTGTATCAGGGTTGCATTTGGGCACTGGCACAGGCTATGTTTGCACATGTGTGTTTCCAAAGTATGATATATTTGTTATTCCTGTCTCCTTATGCACCCTTGCTTTACACAGATAGCATGGGATAAAGTGCAAAAACTACATTCTGTCACCTAGAAAACTTGTTCCAGATAGATTGTGACTCCCTTAAGTGTCTCAGCTTGGCTCACTGACCACTTAAAAAACTGGTAGAGTGTTCCTGTTGATTCAGGCTCCTGGTCACAGAGCAGTGTCAGCTTTTCTCATGTTCACAGATCCTCTAGGTTGTCAGCACCAACATCACCTTCAAATCCTTTAAATAAACTTGTCTGATGATTGGGACACAGAAAGTTTCACTACCAGCTGGTTTTGATGTGATTTTTTTTTTTTAATGTTCAATTCCTCTGCCTATCAGGATGTATTTGGGGCCTTAAATGCATTTCTGGTGCCTGGCTTTAGGTTTCTGGGCCAAGTAGTTTGCAGCCAGTGGGGGAGAAATTTTATTCTAGTCTGCCCCAAACATGCAGGATGACCAGCAATGGACAACAGTGTGAGCCAGCACGTGTTGAGCAGAGGCGGATTTACAGGAAACCAGTGCTTCCCGCTGCTTCCTCCTCTTCAAGGAAGCTGGTCTTGCTCTGGGTAGACACGCAGTTCCTCTGTGCCTTAAGTACAAGCCCTGTGTGTGTATTTCTCATTTTCATATAGCACCAATGTAGTGGGAATGTCCTTTCCAGTCTCTCCTCCACTGGCCCCTTCTTTGTGCCGTGTCAGGAGATGAATTGATCATCATGTCCAAGGTAGGGTAGCCCACTGATGCAGTGCAACCCAAAAACCTAAGATTGTTTTGTATTTTAAAGCATTCTAGATCATAAACTGTGGCTATTGGACGCAGTGTTTAGGAGTTTGTTTCCCTCATTTTTTTGGCATATAATTATATGTATGTGCTGCTGTATTGAATATATATGTGAATTGCCTTCTCTTTTCTCTTGCAGAAGTTCCATGGAGTTGGACTAAAATAAAGTTCTGGGATGTCTCTATTTGGATTAAAATTTGGAAAGAAGAAATTGAAAGGTGAGTGTGGTCTGATAATGCCATTATCATGGGAGCAAAGGAATGTAAATACAGCACATGTGCAAGTCCTTGGCTCCTGTTTGGGAGCATGTCTGGCCCTGCAGAGCAGGTGGGGGAAGATACACTTTCTTTCCTTTTCCTGAATTTCATACTACCTTGGAGGAGTGCTGTGGACTGGGTGCCAGTGAACAGGGGCACACCTGCAACAGAACCAGCTACAGAGTTGGTGCACTGTCATGACACATGACTGCCTTGGGGGAATTGAATTCTGGTGGGTTTTTTTATACAAGAATCCTTTGCAGGTGTGGGATGGATGAGCAAGCACAGTGCAAAGGTCCAGTGCAGTCTTTGGATGATGAAACGTACTGGTGCAACTCAAATTCTGTGTTCAGTTTTGAGCCCCTCACAAGAAAGATGGAGGTGGCTGGAGCATGTCCAGAGAAGTGAAAAGAAGCTGGTGAAGGGTCTAGAGCACAAGTCTTGTAAAGAGCAGCTGAGGGAGCTGGGGGGCATTTAACCTGGAGAAAAAAAGTCTCAGAGGAGACTTTATTGCCCTCTTAAACTACTTGAAGCTGTAGTTAGGTGTAGGTCAGTCTCTTCTACTAGGTAACAAGCAACAGGACGAGAAGAAATGGCCTTAAGATACACTAGGGGAAGTTTAGATTGGGTGTTAGGAAAAATTTCTTCACAGAAGGGGTTGTCAAGCACTGGAACAGGCTGCCCATGGCAGTGGTAGAGTCACCATCTCTGGAGGTATTTAGTGGATGTGTAGATGTGGCATTTAGGGATACGGTTTAGTGGTGGAGCTGGCTGGGTAAACAGTTGGATTCGCTGATCTTGGAGGTCTTTTCCAGCCTAACAATTGCATGATTCTACTTTATGATGGCAATGGCCCAGATATTTCCTTC
Source organism: Aphelocoma coerulescens (assembly GCF_041296385.1). Lineage (NCBI taxonomy): Eukaryota > Metazoa > Chordata > Aves > Passeriformes > Corvidae > Aphelocoma > Aphelocoma coerulescens. Next base: position 10,094,774 of record NW_027184085.1, read on the forward strand.
AATCAAACACAGGAAGAAGAGTAAATCAGAGACATGCACCCTGAGAGCGCATGTGTGTGCACCCTGGAAGACCCAGTGTGGAGCCTCTGGTCAGGGATCCAGGTCTGCAGATACAGTGAAGAGGGAAAGTCTCTAGCCTTTCCTTTCAGGGTGTTCCTCCCTGTATTTGATGAATGTGGAATTACTGCCCTACTTGTATTTTGACATGAAATTATTTTCCAACCTCTCTGAGCTCAGAGGACTGAACAGTTTTTTCCCAGGGGTTTATTTTTGCAATTGTGCTGCTATTTCCCCTTCCTGGACCAGGGCAGACTGTGAGCCCTGCTTTTAAGACAGGGGCATCCGTTTGCTTCTCTGACAGTCCCAGGAGAGAAGGTTGCGAATGCTCCCAGGGCAGGGTCTCTGCCAGCCCAAGATCTTTTTTACCCCATCTTGGCTTTGCTGATGAGGGAGTACAGGTTTGTCTGTGAGTCACTGTCCACTCAGGGCATCCCCACTTGTTGAGCAGTAGCTGTTCAGATTATCAAAAAGATTATGTTGCTATATTAAGAAAGTGTTGTGTTTTTCCTGGGCCTGGGTTTTAGCAGAGAAGAATTCAGCCCCCCCCCATCTTCAGACAAGTATTTGAGAAACTCAGATCTTCCTACATATAAACCCTATATTTTTTTGGGAAAAATAATTTATTTTCACATCTGATCATAAGTTCAAAACCAATGAAAGCAAACTGGAAGAAGTTCAGAGGATAAAGGAAGCTGGGGCAATCAGGGAATGAGGAGCTTCCATAACAGGAAGCTAAGAGTGTTTTCTCCTCCCCTTTTGTTTTTAATTATTTTGCCTTGCAGCCCCACAGCTATGATTGCTCCTTGCAAACATTTCACTAGGCATAAATGCCAGTGTTGAAGTGCTTTTTTAATCCAAGAGTTTATAAGTTTTGTGTTTGCAGAAGTCCAAAGGACTGTGCTGCCTGAGAGCAGGCAAGGCCCTCCCACAGGGAACATCCCATGTGCTCATCTTGGAGGGACAGTACTGCTTATGAAAAGATGAAATTTCTGTTCCAAAAACAAAGCTGGATGATGTTTAACCTTGATGAGGAGCCATGCTCATGGTATGACCTCCATGGGAGGGAATGGATTACCTCAGGCATCAGCCGCTGGATCTGGGATCAGGATTGCTCCCAGGAGATCCAGTGTTCCTACCCAGCAAGACATGGTTTCCACTTGAGCTGAAGTGAAGGCGAAATTTGATAGGTGTAGTTTAAGAGGACAGGTTACGTGGTCTTAAGTTTCTTGGAGATAAGAGTTGGCTTTTTATAGTTTCAAGTTCTTTATAGAAGTAATCAGGAATGTAACTAAAACGCAGGTCATGTCAGATAGACAAAAATGCCTAGCTCCTGGAAGCTCTTCAGCTGAAGCAGGGAAGTACACCTCTTAGATAAGCAGCAGTGGTGTTTCTGAGGAAAAGGTGCCTGAGATCTTTTATGCTGACCTAAAAGAAACAGAGAGGAAGGGGGGCACTCCTAGTTCATGGAATGTATGGAAGGTTGGAGATGGCTGATAATTGTGGAATATATCTACTCACTGGCTTCATCCCATGGCAGCTTAGTTCAGCACTGGAGCTTCATACCTCGAGGACAGGGATAGGTAGATACTGTCCATGAAAAAAATGGGAATAGAGAGCAGGGTGAATTCAACTACACGGATGGAAGGGCAGTCATTGCAGCAGTTTCATCTCCATAAGCCCAGCCTCAGGGCACTGTGAGAGGAAGAGGAAGGTTATAAATTGAGGTAGTGCTTTTGGAAAGCTCCACTGAGTTTTCCTTCTTGCTGCTCACCAAGGCAACTGGGCTTGGAGCAGTTGGGCTCTGGGAAGAGCTTGGCAGCTCAGGGGGAAGGCAGCCCACAACTGGCACTATGGGACACCGAGCTCAGCTGCCTTCTGGGATCCCCACTCTGATCTAATAGGAAATGTGTCACCACAATAGACACTGAATATGAAAAATGTATTTATTTTTACATAATTTCCCATGAGGGAAATAACTGTGAATTGAAAAACTTCTCAAAGTTCTTTTTGGAGCTGTATTTATTTTTATGATTTTTTGCATCACTTCCTATCACTGTGCATTGCTGTTATTAACAACATGTGCAATTGTGTCAAGCTGCGGCATTTACCAGCATGTCTAGGAGATACTGTTTTCTAGTAAAGGAAATTATATGTGACAGCCAGTGACTGTCAGACTAGTTTTCAAAATAAAAACAAAATACTACTTCAGCTGCTTTTTTTGGCATGTTAATATTAGTCAAAATATTGTGAACTACTATCAGAAATAAAATCAGGACACGGAGTGATACAAAATTCTAAACCAAATGGGGGGATGAGGGGGGGCAGAAATAAAATTTTTTCAAAATGAAGAAGAGACAATTTGTACTGCTAATTTATTTGAAAAATATATGTTTCATTCTGAAGCAGACTGAAACAAATACGAAAAGATGTAGATGCTTCTTGAGAATTAATTTGTTGCCAGGCATTTTTGAGACAAGTTGAGTCCCCACCTCTGCCCAGAGCCAGGACATGTGGTTGAGACATTGCTAGGAGTAGAAAAGGAAGGAAAACCAGAACTGGTGTTATTGCAGGAGATGGGAAAAGGGAGAGATGAGTCAGCCCGTGTCTCTTCCTAGAAAAACCGAAATGGGAATATTTTCAGGTTTAAGGTTATCCAACACTTCTTCCACCTGTGTCCCGAGAGAGCTTTTTGACCACAAGTGTTGTACATGCTGGGCAAATCTGAGGCATCCTTTTGGAGCTCTCTATTCTTCTTTTCTCTCTTCTTATGGTGATAATAAAAAATGCTGCTTTTAGAAAAGGGCAGGCTCTACCACTGAACTTTATGTTGATACTAAAAATTTACTAAACCTGAGGTGGAAATATTTCCAGTTCACCCTCAGGGTTTTTTATTTCAGACCTTTCATCTGCTGTATGAAAATGGAGGAGGTCAGTATATCACATAAGTGGGTCCTCTGTTAGTGATTCCAGTAGCAAAATAATTTGGCTTTCTATACCAGGGATATATGAAATGTTTTACCTGTGTGAGAAATTCCCCTATATGTGGTGTTTGTTTGATGCTTAGCAGGAGGCTGAGCTCAGTACCAATCACCAAAGACACAGTCCATGACCACAAAAGTGTATTTCTTGCATTTTTTTATTTCTTCAGGAGGAAGGAGGTTTCTTGGTTTTTTGAGGCAAAAAGACAACAATAAATATATTTATTAATAATGGAAGGACAGGAAGGAGGAAATAGGGCTAAACCCGTTGATGATGGTGTTGCTGTAAGGTCACAATGAATGCTTTTTCTTTATTAAATGCCTCACACTCAGCACAGTCTACTCCATTTCAGAGATGAAAATTGCCAGCATAAATCCTCACCAGCCAGAGCAGCCAGAGGGTCTCCCTAGAAAAGGAGGCATCTGCACATTAAAAATGTGTGGGTTTGTAGCATGGAGCCCTGGAGAGCCCCTCCTTTGGGTCAATAAAAAACCACATTTGTTTGCCAGGCAGCTGGGCATGTTCCTGCTCCCAGACGGGCTTGGCTCTGACCTCCCTCTCCCCGTTCCCATCCCACTGGTTTCTCACTGCTCCTGCTGCCCCAGCCATGCTCGCTGAACCCTGCCAGGCTCTGGCTGCAGTTCAGGGCAGGGATGGGCTTTGGTTTCGTGCTGCAGAGCAGCAGGTGCGCAGCACCGGTCAGGTTACAGCATGAGGGTGACACTCAGGTGATGGGGGTCTGACAAATGTCTGTGTCCCAGACTGGCTGTGAAATACAGATATTTAACCAGTATGACCCTCAGACCTGTCATACGGCTTTTTGCTTCATCCATACATCCTCTGATCCATATGAGATAATGAACTTCTCGCATAAAGATCCCTGGCTTTGGTTTTGGAAAAAGTTCACTCGTTGCAGCTCTTATCCCAGCAAGGTGTTGCTGTGTTATGAATGTGAAAGCCTGTGGTATCAGTGCTGTAAAATAATCCCATTCTCTTTACCTCAACGACTGGGACTCTACCCACATACAGCACCTGCAAATCAAGACACTTGTTGCATGGTTCTTTCACCCCTAATGATTGCAAAAAGGGGCAATTATTGCTTTAAAGTGCAAGGAGATTTTAGCTATTAGGTTGTATAATAACCTCCTAGGAGAAAAGGATTTTGGTTGCCTAACACAGTATATGATGACTTGCCCTCTCCCATGGAGTTGCCTTTCAATGGAGACTGTAATTCTCAGGTTTTTTGAGGGGAGGATAGAGGTACTGACTTACCATGGCAGTTTCCAGTCTCTTGTGCACGTGGAGGAACAGTCTCGCAAAGACCAGAAAATAGGGCCAGGATTTCTCTGCCTGTTCAGAGATGACTGATCTCCTGGATGCTGGGTGTGAGGTGGCCGTAGTTGAGAGGTGATACTGAAAGCTGGGCCACACAGTGATGATGAGGTGCCCAAAAGTAAGGACAACAAAAGTAGGAGGGAGATGGGACAAGGAGGATGTAGCAGGAGACACATCATGAGTTGTGTGACTGAAGGGGGTCTTCTGAGATTGCTTGTAGCCTGTTGCAGGGGAGCCCTGAATAGGAGCCCTGAATAGGAGCCCTACAGCCCTACAGCCCTGTAGGGAGCCCTACAGTCCCAGTAGGGTCAGTTCCCTTGGAACCAGAACAATCTGTTACAGCTTTCACAACTGGGTAAGGATAATAGCTTTGCTAAGAGCTACTCTGTAAGGGAAGCTGGGGCGATGAGTCCAGCTCCTGGATGCCACTCTTTGTAGCTGGTCCAGGGCAGAGTTTTTGCTCTTGAGGTCACTTGTTTAAAGGGTGGAGGAGAGATTATTATTTTTACAGAGTTTATGCTGTCTCTGTTTTGTTGTCAGGGTTAGTTACGCAGGCACTCCCCTAATTGGGCTGTGTTCATTTCGTGCAGGAGGTATCAGTGCCTAGTTTGTGTAGGACTTGGCAAAACCAGGCAGATCTTAACCTCCCGTTTATTGGAGCCACAAGACCCAATATCTACAAAAGTTTTCCAATACCCCGTTGAAAGCACTTCTCTTGGCACATGCTCCTTAGCATAAACCAGAAACAAATTTCCAGGCTGTCTGATCAGATCTTGAATCTAACCTTTTGCAGGACTTTTCCATGCAGCAGTCTTAAAGTAAGAGGCTGGTGGGCTGGCCAGTTACATTTATAGCTGATTTTTTGGCATGGGTTTTATTTTATTAAATACAGATGTTACTCTGAGGTTTAGCTTCTAAAACTGTCTGCCTGAGAAAACAGGCACTTTCCCACTGACTTGGTCTCAGTGGTTAGACCAAGAACTGGGCACTAAGCCATATTTATGTACGCCGAGTTTCCACTGATGAATAATTTAAAACAGTTTTCAGTGGCAGTGAAATGATAACTTGGAGCACAAATACCATTCCTTCTTTCCAGTGAATGCAATTTGCAGAAGCAGAACATTTGACTTGCTTAGAGATATATTAAAAAGTTTCAAGAAATGAAAAACTTCTCATCTGATATCCGTACAGCTTTCCCCTCCCTTTTTCCTCATTGCTTTCAGAATCAACAGGGCATGATAAGACACGCATGCTTGGATCTACAGCCAGAAACCCCTGAGTTATGGTTTCCAGGCAAAGCTGCTGTAATGCTTGACTTTTCTTAAATTTTTGTTTATTGTGATCATCCAGGAGTCTTCATTTCTGCACAGACTGTTCCAGAAACAAATAGGAGTTGCATGGTGTATGATGGTTGAGAACTGCTGGATTAGGAGGCACAGCAGTAGGACCTCACTGTCTTCAGCTGGTAAAAACCACTGAGGCAGTGTTGGCTTGTGCATGTGGTCAGAGTGGTTCTCCTTTGGTGTAGCCAGAGGACAGGAAGTTCTCCTTGTTGATGCTGTTGGATGAGGCTCCCTGTGAAATTTATTGTGGTTTTTCTTGATTTAGCCAAAGGTATTTATCCAGCAGGAAAAATTGAATTCTCACCACTAGAAATTAGTCTCGTGTTTTGGCCTTTAGGGACGCTGCCTCTGAGAGGGATGGATGGCTATGGCAGAGAAAGGCTCCATTCAGTTTTGAACCAGATTCACAGTTACCTGGGGCCTTCAGAAAGAAATTATCACAGAAAACCTGTGCTTAGATGCCATATGGGAGTGCAGTGCATTGATTTTAATTTCTGTTCTGTTTCGTGTCCCACTGCCTCGTTTCTCTGCCATCCCAGAGCCGTTTGCTGCCATTAATGTTTCTCACATGAAAGCCATGTGGAGACTGCATCTCTCACTGTTCTGAGAGGCTCCTTTCCTCACCGGGGCACATACGTGTGTCAGCTTCTTTCTAAGAGCATTTGAGACTCTTGAGTTCAAATCCATGTGTCAAGTGCCTCTTCCCTGGCTGCAAAGACCCTGGAGGCAACCTGAGAAAGGGGATGGCTTCTTGCTCCCCCAGTGTGCCCTGGGAAGAGCAAAGGAACTCAGGGCATGTTCAGCTGCTGCCTGCAGCACTTGGATTTCCGTTTCTGCATACAAAACAGAAGGCCACTGAGGACTTCAGAAGCTGCTGTGTGACACCGAGGCTCTGCCGTGTAGCCCGAGAGGCTTTCAAGCTTTGTCACCTATTCCTATTTACATTAACACCATTTATCTTTTCTGTGACATTTCTTCCAGGACTAGACTTGGAGCCCCTGAGGAGGGGATAAGGGTAGTGCTTACTGTATGGCAGGAAACAGGCAAGTGTTGGGAACTTCTGTTTTTAACAAATAGGTTTATCTTTCATCAGCTTTGAGATTCCCGGTTGCTCTGAGGAAAATTCCTGAAGGAGCACACAACACAATAGTTGAAGCCCAGCAAGTCTGGACCTCTTGAGCTCTGCTTCTGTTTTCCTCTGGGACACCAGATAAGTGACTGATCTCTTAGTACATTGTTCTCCCTATTGTGAAGATAAGAAAAATTTGTCTGCGGAAAGCAGTGAAGGATTAAGCACTTTGAGGGTATTGAATGAAGCCGCTGTGGTTGATCTGACACATCCATTTGGGGCAGATGGCAGCTGATTTCAAAATGACTGATACTGTTAGATGTGCCTGAAGAAGGAGAAGAGCACATTTGCCTGCTCACATAGCTTCACGTTAGTGATTAGAGGGCTTGATGAAAACAGCCTACAGACAGATACTAAAAAATGTTGGTTTGAAAAAGGGCTTAAAAATTAGAGATGCTGTATATTTACAGGGTCATTGGAGGAAAAGGAGGAAGATTAGCAGTTCAGTGCACTGAACAGCTTAGATGCTTGCTAATGCAAAAGTGAACAAACAGGAAGAACTAGAAGAAATTATGTCTTAACACATCATCATATAATAGGTGTAACAGACACGTGCTGTGGTAACTCATGAGGCTGGAATATTAATAGAAAAGAATAAAACTTAATTCTGCAAGGTTAACAGAGGTTTTCCTTTTATGACTGCATGGTCTGAGATGCAGCTTGAGGAAAGAGATGAACAAATTGCAGATCTCTGAGTAATGCTACAAGGTAAAGAACATAGGCATGGCAAACCGAGAAGGGCAGTCTTTTGTGGGGAAAAAAGAAAATACAGTTTTCTGAGAGGCAAGACATGGTGGTAAATGAAGAATTCTAGCTATGCAGAGGCAGAGTTGGAGAGAAGTGTGGAGGAACAGGACCTACTCAGCTGGCAGAGAGTTTTGGTGCAGAGGTGGATAACTTTTTGGAGAAGAGAAGAAGTTGTTTCAGAAGTGATTCCCTCCAAAAAGGAAGGGAATGGGAGGAGCTGGCTGGTCCTCTGAAAGCTGGAGGGAGTATAAACAGGAATAGTTATGAAATGATGGGATGATACTTAGGAAAAAGTGACAGTATCAAATTGTTTAACATTAACTTCAAGAAGGAAACCTTCAGTAAATATGAAGAACTAATAACTAAGATCTCATGGGAAAGAATCCTGGGGTGGAGGGAGAATTAGGCAGGGCTGTAATTTCCTTAAATAATTGATATTAAGGGGACATATATTATTAATTGATATTAAGGGCACATGTATATGTTATCATCTTTCAGAGAAAGGCTCAGAAAGGTGAGTGAGATGGTGAAATCAGAAGCTCCCCATTTGCTTCAGACAAAGGAAGGATGCCTGTAGAAGGTGCAGAACTGTTTTATCCAGCACAAACAGTGTGGCAAAGGCTCAAAGTGAGAAAAGGCTATCAAGGACATACAGGGCAATAAAAGTTGTTCTGTAAGAGCTGTGGTCTTTGGGGAGGCTCAGTGGAAAAGGCCTAGCAAATAAAGCTAAGAAATCAGAGGGGTTTTCTTACGGGGTTCTTTGTTGTTTTGTTGATTTTTTTTTTCTCTAGACATCTAACATAATACTTGCCAGAAGCAGAGGAGAAAGGGGTAGGTTTTGGGCTGGAATAGAGAGAGAATGGTTTACTTGGTAAGGTAAAGCATGCCCTGGAGCAGTGGTGCCTTTGAAAGTCTGGCTCACAGGCAGACAAAGTTCAGAAGACTGGGAAGAGAGCAAGCACAGCATCTATCTTGAAACAGAGGAAAAAGAAAAGCTGAGCAATTATAGATGTATTGGGTTCACTTGAGTAAACGTTAAAACAATACAGCGAACCACTTCAAAGTAACTAGGAGTGTGGGGGGGGGGAAGAGATGATTAACAGTCAGCAGTCCTGAAAAACTGCATCAAACCAAAATTAATTCTGTTTTAGTGGTAGCTGGAGGGCTATTGAAAAAGCCTCAGATAGCTGCAATGTATCTTTACTGTCACTTGTGGCATTTTTACAAGTAAATGGGAGATACATGCCTGAGATAAAATCACGATACAGTGAGTGCCAGATTTTTCAGGAAAAAAAAGCCATTAACAATAGGTATTGATGACTGATTAAGAAACTTGAAAGATCCATCAGGGGTATATCCCATCCTGAGTCTGGTATTCAATATTTACTTCTACATCTTGGCTGACAGAATAAAGAACACACTTAGTACATCTGTGAATGGCATCACACTGGCAGGAGCTACAAGCACACTGAAAGATAGGATTAGAACTGACTAGTTGGAGAAATAGTCTGAAAGAATTTGGATGCAGTTCAGCAAGGACAAATGAAAGATTTGCATTGCCTGATGAGGCATCTGGCTCTGCCAGAAAGGATCTGCCAAAATGGATCATATTCTGGGAAGCCATCCTCTGTGTGCTGGTGGTGCATAAGGATATTTAAATTACTCCTGGGTGAATTCTTATGCACGATATGCATTGTCTGCAAGGAAAGTTGCATGTCCCTTGTGCTCTGGTCAGCTTTGGTAAGGCCTCAGCTGCAAACCATGGCCCATTTTGGGCATTCGTCCAGAGTGGGGTGAAGTAGCTGGGAAGGCCACTGGAGAGCAGCAAGAGCGGTGCTGGTACTGATGGATTAATGCATAAGAAGTGGCTGAAGAAATGGGAGCTGCTTACCCTTGGGGAGACAAAACAGCCTTCAGTAGGTAGTGAACTTGGAATCACAGAGTCGTAGAATCCCTGCACAAAGCTGCCCCAAGAGCCACTTCTCGTGTCTGAGAACACGAGGTCCAAACACTCCTTGAACTCTGGCAGGCTTGGTGCTGTGACCACTTCCCCAGGGAGCTGTTGCAGTGCCCAACAGTGCTCTGGCTGAAAAATGTTTTCCTGATATCCGACTTAAACCTCCCCTGACACAGCTTCAGTCCATTCCCTTGGGTCCTGTCACTGGTCACCACAGAGAGGAGATCAGTGCTTCCCCCTCCTCCTCCCCTCCTGAGGAAGTTGTAGACAGTGATGAGGTGTCCCCACAGTCTCCTCTCCAGGCTGAACAGACCAAGTGACCTCAGCTGTTCCCCATATGGCTTCCCCTCTAGTCCTTTTACCACCCACATGACCCTCCTCTGGTCTCTTTCTAATAGCTTTTATACCTTTCGTATGCTATGGTGCCCAAAACTGCACACAGGACTCAAGGTGAGGCTGCACCAGTGCAGAGCAGAGAGGAACAATCCCCTCCCTCAACTGTCTGTACTCTGTGTCCTTGACAAGTAGCACAAGGAACTTAGGGGAAGCAGAAGACCACCTTTGACCCTCCCAGGAGAAGACAAAACTTCTTGAAATTGAAGTAATGAGTTTTATGTTAGATAATGCAGGGAAGGAAACTTCAGTCCTGGAATAGACAGTTGAAGAATAGGCATTGCTGGAGCTTTCTATGTCATTTTTGGGGGGTAGAGAGGCAAGACCCTGCCTTGAAGTAAAGGACAGATTTGATGACCTTTTGATATCCTTCCAGTAATGTTTGATTTCATTATAGCTGTGGTGATGGTGTCCCATTGGTGGGATGATGCTCAGAAATGCACCTGTAGTGGAAGAAAGGCACCAACTGTAGGCTGATGGCAACAGCTTCAGAGACTTCAGGGGGAAGAGATGGAGCAGGGCAGGAGGAGCGAGCACCACTAGTTAAGTGGGAACTCCTACCCAGAAGGTGAATAACCCATAGACCCAGCACTGGCATTGCAATGAGTTGTGGGTAGAGGAGACTGCTTACATGGTGTTAAGAGTACCGTGGTACCAGTCCACAGTGCTGCTCCATCCCTGTCACCAGCCACTTCAGGTCCCTGACTCGGGGCTCCAATTCAGTGTGTCACTCCCTTCTAGCAGCTCTGCTTGCCCTTTTTGATGCTTCATTCACATCTGTGTTGACTCTGCTTTACCCTCAAGCATGACTGATGTGTTTCCTCTTCTTTGCAGAGGAAGAGAGACAACTTCAAGCAAACAACCGTGATTTCAATCTGCAGTTTGAATATGCTGTAAGTAACCAGCGTATGTTGTTTCATGCAGATGTAGTCACAGATGTAGCTGCATCTGCTTCATGTCTCAAGTGTTGTTTCAAAGGGGTGAACAGAACTGCATGCCAGCTATGGCTCTGCAAAGCAGGCAAACGCATGCCAGATGAACTATCAGAGGTGGATTGCTGCTGAGTCAGCCTGAAAAATGGGCAGTTGTGGGAGATCTGATTCTGGAAAAGCATGACACAGTGACTTCGCTCACTTCCAGAAAATAATTTGTTGAGTCAAAGCATTTGCAGGATCAGGCTCCAAGGCCTTTCAATAATGGAACTTAGGGGGGAGTTTTCTGTGGAAATTTGTCTCCATTTAAAGTAAAATATGAAAGGAAATGTGTCCATTCCTCAGCTTTTGCAGTGAAATCATCTCTGTCAGGAAGGTTTTGAATCTGGCCCTTGTGGCTTTCTGCCAGCTTTTCTGCCAGATTCTTAACTGCATACTTAAGTTCACATTGTGCCTTGAAATCTGTGATTCCAAAGAGCACCTTGACACGGGCTGGCTGTGTTCCAGGTCAGCCAGGCTAGTTTGCCAGGGAGCCCCTTAGGCAACTTGATTTCTGAACCTTGAGACCAATTTTTGATGCTGTGTGCAGAGGAAGGTTAGCTCAGCCACTAGATGTGTCCTGCCTGCCTGCAGGATTATCCCCGCTGTGAGGCTATCCTGAAGCTGCATTCTTTCAAAGTGTTTGCAGCTGCCAATTAATACTGAAGTGAATTTTGTGAATTTTTGTCCTCTGAATATCTGAATTCCAGTGGCGAAATTAATCATTCAGTTACTTGGGAGCTCCTTTGAATCATGTTTTGGTTTAGGAACATCACAATTATTTTCTTGGCAAGATCTGAAAAAACTCAGCAGTTTAGAACACACTAACATTTTGTGACGGGGACAATCTGACTTGCTAACAGGTTTGACTAATGGCAGTATGGTCGTTTTCATCCACGAACTATACAACACAGGTTAGAGAGTCTCAGGGTCCAGAACTGCTGCATGTGTCCTGAATATGAAATGCATGGAAGTTAATATATGTGAAGTACTATGCAGCGTGAATGTCTTACCAAGACTGGTGATTTGAGACTGGGGAAGTGCACTTGATTTGCACACAACCTGTCAGTAGCATGCTGGGGTGGGTATTGCCACTACATACGGTTTTGTCATCTTCTACTGAATGATTGCTATGTGCAGTAGTGGGACAAGAAAGTAGGAGGGAGATGGGCGATTAAGTCAGGGTAGAGGGAACAAGCAACTCTCCTGGTTCCGGATCTATTTTTGTGAAAAGCCATTCAGAAAACTGACTTTGCATGACACTGCTTCCCAGCTGATTGCTTGATTGTGCCCAAGGATTTGCAAATAGCCATAGTTAAGTAGATGACTTTGAGAACACTTCAGAATTTCCATAAATCTATGATTAGGTGATAAAGTGAAGGCAGCCAAAAAGCCAGCTCAGTATAGTGTGTTAAAACTTGGCAGTGAGTTTCAGTAATCATGCCCCTCATTTTAGTCAGCTATGGCTCATGATTTCTGGAGACCAGTGTAGTCTGAGGCTTAGGAAATCCAGAAAACTGCCCAAAGAGAGCCAAGCCTTAAAGTGGTGAGTGGATGGTGAGGTACTAATAGACCTCAGGTGGTGATGCAAGCATTGCCCTAACTGTACAGGGCTGCACATCATGTCCTGGGTTGCTTATTTCCAAGAAGTCCTCGCAAAAGCTCGATTTATTAACTCCACGTTTCTATGGTGTGTGAAAAGAACTAACCTTGCTCATAAATTACTTCAGATTCCATGCTGTAGATTGCCGATGAGTGTGGAAATGACAAAAAAGGAGATAGTCTCCTGGCATCTTCCCATAACATATCCATGATGCTTCTAAAAGTTAGCTCATCCAGGCAAGGGTTAAATTTGGGCATCTTCCTCACATTCAGATTTCTCTCACCATGGTGGGGTTGCACTGCTAAGCACTAGGGTATGGTTCAGGGGGAAAGGACCACTAAAATCCAAAGGAAACACACCAATATATCGAAGCTTTAAAAGTATTCTAGACAGTGAAAGTCACAGGAGTGAGGTTCAGATTTCTTGGTAACTCAAGGCCACATTAGCCATAAAACCTATAGAACAGGTTCTTGTAACAAAGCTAGGTGAGGTGGTAAATGTTTCTTTAGGGTGAGGCAGTTGCTGAGAAAGGCCTGTAAGGACAAAGAAAGGGAAATGCAAACCGAGGTGGTGCATATTGACTTACTGCTGCAGCCAGGCTTTAAGTCCTAGCTGGTGTGAAGGTTTGAGCCTTTCACTAAAGGGAGAATTTCTATTGTGTAGGCATAGATCAAAGGTACACAGATGTTTTGTCCTCCTTTATCACAGTGAGAGCAGGGAAGTGGGAAAGTACAGACAGAGGTGGGTGTGTTGTCCCTGAATATCCCTATTCCTGACTGGTGGGACTTTGTCCCTTCCCAGTGCAAAGTCTACAGGATATCTGTGAAGGGAGAAGAGACAAACTGATAAAGACTTGAAAACTCCATTGTGTGTGGAGTCTGACATCAGCTCTGGCAGCTGCTGAAAGGTGGCCTTCCTCGTATGAAGCAAGACTCCTGAAAAATGCTCAAACCAGCTTTGCAGGAACCTGGTGCTGAATCGTGGAAAGCCATATCTGCCAGTGCATGCAAGGGCATGTCCACATCGATCACACTACAACTTGCAGGAGACTTCAGAGGGCAAATTCCCTCCCAGAGCTCGTCAGAAAATACAGGAAATGCTAAACTGCAATGTGTCCCTGCCTGCCACGCTTCTCCAGCCATGAGGCCTCATTAGCTGAGCAGGAGGGTTCAAAAAATAAAACAAACTTTAAAACAAAGTGTAGTGCAGTTAACTGCAAGGGTTGAGTGTGAAGGTATGTACACTACCCACCAGCTCACAAAATTAGTTAGGAATGACTCAGAAACCAAGTGTGAATGAGTGGCATGAAAAGGCACTTAGAGCAGCACAGAAAAGGTCTCAATATAGGTCAGTAAAAATGAAAAGTCAAGTCCTAGTCCTGTGTTTATTCACAATGCAGACAGAAAGATCCTTCCTGAATTCAGAAAGAGGTTTGTCTGTGTAAAGACTGAGATAAAGTGGAACACAGGGTGGCAGGTGTGGTATAGCAAGATTTAAGGACTTTAATCAGTTTAATCTGTCTGCACTCTCCCCAGCACAGCTACAGAGGGAGCAGCCTCTCTGGGTCCACCACGATGGGCTCTCCATCAACACTCTGGAGAGGAAAATCTCTTCTGAAGGCTTTTAATGTTTGCTCTGATCCTAGTTCCTTTTTTATTTCTTTGGAATTTAGCACAGCTGCACTGGGACGTCATGAAGGGCTGTGAAAACAACTTTGAAATTGGCTTTCAGACAATAGGAGAGGAAATGCAAGGCCTATGAGTCAATGACAAATTTCATCTTGGATCAGGACCCAGGGTCAAACCAGAATTCTTTCATCAGGACCAACAGCAAGGGGGCCGCTTGGACTCGGGTCACCTGATGAAGTCTCTAGTGGAATAGGAGGGATGTATATAGCTTCCTATAGCCAATACACATTGCCCTGGGCTGGATCAGCAGCTGGGTTCTGAATCTCTTTGAAATTTAATTGGAGAGCAGGGAGCTCTGGTAGTGGGCTCAGACTCTGCTCCGCCTCCTCTGCTTGCATGCTTTGATCTCAGAAGGATGCCTGGTGGGTGATCCTCAAGCATCTTATCAGTGTGGTCAGGGTTGTGGCACCAGCTGCCCTCTCTGCCTGTCTCAACCTGCAGATGTTTCCCAGTGTCCCTCATGCTCAAGGCTGAAGGGAGTGTGGTCTGATCAAGTGAAAAATGGTCTCAGTAGTCCCTGAAGGAATAGCTACAGCAGCAATTTGCACTGCTCCTTCTGCATTGAGGATGGTGTAAGTTGGATTCATTCAAAGAGCAGTTGAGGCACTGTCAGGGAGCAGCCAGAGTGGGGCTGTGCTGGAAGTGGAGGTGATCCCAGTTCAGGCAGAGCTCTCACTCTGACCAGGGTGCAGTCCTGCAGCATCTGGCTGGCAGGGACAGGGCAGGATACTGGTGATGGGGTCCATCCTGACCATTTCAGACAAGGTGAGGTGATGAACCAGATCCAGGGCCCTCTTAGGAGCCCAAGCCCAGTGGCGAGAGACAGGAATGAACACAAATCTACAGCAGAGGTCCAAGGTCCATCAAGAAAGTAGAGCTGGATAGGTTTATCTGGGAAACTAGGACAGATGACAATCTGGAGATGGGGACTCCAGCATAGCTCAGGCGAGGACAGAAGGCTCATGGCTGAGCTTAAGTGAAGTCCTGAGCTCTGGACAGGGGTTGTGGATGGAGACACCAGTTGAGGTTAAGGCCCTCAAGGTATATTAGGGCCCTGAGAAGCACATAAAGATTGAGGTGTGCCAGGTATGATCTTCAGTGAAGTCCATAGACTTCTTTGGATCAAGTTGCCAACTCTTCATCAGATTAAGTCTCATGGAGAGAAAACTACTGCACTGGCTGGGAGTCTTGTTGTGTGAGACCATAATGAACCCAGTACAGTGGTTTGGACTTTGCTTCTTTGCACCACTCAACAGTGCTCTGCCCTCCTCTTCTTTCCTTCTTCCTGCCAGGCAGCAGCTTCAGGTACTGAGCCAAGCCAGAGGAGAGCATGGTGTTGTCGAAGGGGATGACTAAGAGACAAGACTTTTAGGCCAAGCACAGCACCTGTCTGTGAGCAACAGCATGAGGTTGTCCAGCCGTGCCACCCTGTGTCCTTTGCACCACCATGAGGACACTCACCACAGTGATGATTTACTGCTCAGTAATGGGGTGACACCAGACAGGAGGAGCAACATAGGAACACACAACCAGTGACCACACTTTCCTACAGATTTTCCTGAAATACCCAACATGTGATGAGATTCTGGAACTCAGTTCATTAGTGCTGTCAAGAGGGGGTCGAAGGTTACATATGTAAGACATTCCTGTCTTTTTCCTGTTTAAAAGAAAAAGGGGAAAAAAAAAAAGGAAGAAAAGAGAACTGTGCTTTGGAAATTGATGTTTTTGTTCCTGGTGTTTGGCAAGTCTTTTACTCCTGGGAGTTCACTTTTTTACAGGGACCTTTACAGGGACCAGATTAACACCATCACATCCTTTTGGCCTTTGTCAGTCTTCTGTTGAGCTGGGGCTGCTACCCACCATCAGGAATAAGTCAATGAATTTAGGAGGCTTAAAACTGCTCTGGTCTGACTGTTCCATACTCCCTGCAAAAACAAAGCCTCGGTGGTACCATATGCGCTGTTACATGAGTTTATTAAAAATCTTCATGAGCACATTCACAGCCCTGTGGTCACATTTCTGCTTATGGCTGCTGTGTGCTTTCCAATAGCACTGCTGCAGTTAAACAGAGTGCCATGGGATTCCACTTCTGCTGCCTCCTTGGTGAGGCTTTATCAAAACACCTGGGAAAGACTTCTCAGCTTCTCAGCTGTTCCATGGGTCTGTACCTTGTGCTACAGGGGTACCAGGGAAATTGCCAAGTGTTGTGGTGTAACACCTCCCTTTGAGGTCACCAAAGTCTTGCTAAAATTTACTTAGGGTTAGATTGTCTAGCTGCTGGAAACTATTGTGTCACTGAGCCAGGGGTATAAATTCAGAGGGTCAGTACCTTGCCAACCCTTTAGCCCCTGTAATCTAGCCACAAAAGCATCAGTGTCTCTTATTTCCAGTGACTTTTATGGCAAGGAGATGATTTGTTTGCTCAGCGAACTAAGGTAGGAGCCATCTGCTGAGTTTTGCTTGCTGTTGGACGTCACAGGCAGGCTTCTGAAAACACCCCCAAAGTAACAGCTCATCTGCCAGATCTGGACTTGTGTAACTGTGGAGAGATGAGCACTATTCTTAGGGACAGCATTTTGGTGGAGTCACACCTCCAGGAGGTGTGAATCTAGCCCCTGAAAAGAGCAGATGAGAATAATCCCTCACCCACAGACAACATTGCTCTGGTGTCAAGCTTCGCATCTGGAGAGCTTCAGGCTGACTGTGGGTAACCACGCTCAGACCTGCTCATTTAGGACACCGGTGCATGCAGGGACTGCCCTTGGACTACCAGAAGTCTATGGCAGATCTGGAAGTAAATTTAAAACTCCCCATCCCCATCTTTGTGCTTAGCCCATAGAGCTGCTCTTCCTAGATGTTGGTTTTTATGAATCTATAGGGAAACCAGAAGTTTCAGTAAGGCCTCTCAATACCTAATTGCTGTTAAAAGATTATTCCTCTCCATGACTTTTTCTCTGTGGGAGTGTCCCTCACTGAAGGGAGAGCATGGGGACAGTGAGGCAGATGATGTGTTAGAGGCATTGCTTGTGAAATGATGGCTGCATGTGGACTATTTAACACATTGCTCTGCTGCAGGCTCCCATAGCACCCCTCCCACCCCAGAGTCAGGTTCTGGTCCAGCTGTAAAAAGTGATAGGGTTTGATGATGTTAAGCATCACAGAATAGGATAAGATCAGTTGTAGAGGCCAAATGAGATTTCCCTGTAGCTGGCCAAGAGCCTGAGCTGTCAAGCACACAGCCCTGTGGTGTTGTCTGAAAACATAAATGATACCTGAGAGAACTGGGTTTGTTCGGACTAGAGAAGAGAAGGCCTCAGCTGTGGTCTTCCAGTACCTGAGGGGAGTGCATAAGAATGATGGAGAGGGACTTTTTACAGGGGCAGGTAGTGACAGGACAAAGAATGGCTTCAAGCTGAAAGAGAGTGGGTTTAGATTAGACATTAGGAAGATATTCTTTACTGTGAGGGTGGTGAGGGTCTGGCACAGGTTGCCCAGAGAAGCTGTGGGCCCCCCATCCCTGGAAGCGTTTATAGCCAGGATGGAAGGGGCCTTGAGCAACCTGGGTTAGTAGAAGGTGTCCCTACCCATGGTGTGGGGGTTGGAATGAGATGAGCTTTAAGGTCCCGTCCAACTCAACCCATTCTATGTTTCTGTGATTATATGATACCTTGCATAGTGCTTCAGCTGTATCTGTGATGTGGGAATGCAGAGCTTTGATTTGGAAAGGCTGAAATTTTCCCTAGTTTGTCACTGTAATTTGCTGTTGATATTCTTTCAGCCCCTGAGGTCCATGAACAAGTTATGTGTTGAATTAGAAATATTTATGGTAATTACAAGTTCTTTTTTTTTCTGGTGATTAGTTTTAATTATAGATTCTAGAGTAACAAGAAGATCCATGACAGTACTCCCTGTCCTTATCCTCAGGTCTAAAGTGCCCTGGTGTCCCAAAAGACAGTATGTGCACAACAATATAATGATCCTGAACAACTATGGAGAAAAAACGCTGGATGTCCAGATTCCTGCAGTTAAGCATTTGGAAGCTGTTATGTCTGGAGTTTTAACCATGCCTAATGGCAATAGGAAATAAAATGAATGGCTGTGGTTCATTCAATGATTTTCCTGACGTAATTAAAGGACAGAAATAGAAGGCAGGAATTGAAATAAACCACTCCCATTCTTTTCTTATTTCCCTCTGAGATTTTTGCAGGCAAAGATCTATAAACTTTATCTGAGTGTTTACTGAGTAATTTTTCCCATGTTATATGTGACCCTCTGTAATCTGTTGACGCACAAAGGTCAAGTCCCCTGCATTTACTTTTTCCTGCAGCAAGTCTTTTCTTTTTCCTTTAAGTAAGTGGCTGTGATACTTTTCCTCAGACCAGTGGGCAGATTTAGATACTTAGATCCAGTTTTTATCAAAAAATATGCTACTCTGTGCTTGGTGGACACAGTCTTGCCAAGTAGTTTAGTTCCCAGTATGCTGCATTTGCAGAGGATGCTGCTACTGCATTGCTTCTGTTTCAGCAGTGTCCATGGAGCCTGTCCGCAATGCATACCCCACAGCTAAGGATTTTGAAATAAACCAAATTTAACTATGTGTCACGGCATAGACAGAGTTAACCACACTTGCAGGTAGCTACATGATACCAGGAGTCAGGCAGTATGGTTTATATGATGATCACTGATAAATATCTTTTCTTGCTGGAGTGTAATCAACAGGAGGATTTGGCTAGTTCTTCTATGAAGGCTGTTTTCATTTCTTCCCTTTTAGAGTTTTACTCATTCGGGTTGTCCAAGGGATAAAACATTAATTTAATGCTGAAGAACATATGCTGTACTGTGTGTCTGAACATAGAGAAATCCAGTAACTGCCTAAAATGGAATAGCTTCCCCCACACGTACCTTTCAATGGTAACGTGAAATAATTGGTTTAGTGCTGGAAACATGCTGATGCATGTCAGTGTAGATGTCGAGATCCTGGATAAATGCATGGATAAGAAGTGGGCTGTGATTCATACTTAGTAGCTCCTGTCCTCCCACCAGCTTAGCAATATCTAAAAGCTATTACAAATACTGCAATCACCATTTTCTCTGCTGTTGAACCAGCATGTTTATTATGCTGGTTATTATGTTTATATCTGCCTCCTTGTGCTGTCACACCTTAGGTTTCCTGGAACGGCGTTAATGGGCATTGTGTGGTGAGCTTCTAGGAGGAAAAATTTAAGATGTTCTCCCAACAGGTGGCATTCATCCTTCCAGGACTAAACGTGGACCAGGGCCTGTTAAATTTCATATGAAAACATGGTTTAGCACACCTGAAAACTGAAGGGACAGCCCCAGCTGGTGCATCAGTATGATGGATTGAGCCTGTCTGGCTGGTGGCAAGTATTGGACGAGACTGCTCAGATCTTTGGGGAAGAAAATACCCAGTTCTGCAATATCAAGCTTAGGTCTTTCCGTGGTTTGCAAAAGACAGGGGAGCAGCCACTTCTTGTGGCTGGAGGGGCCGTCCACAATTAGAAAAGGAAACTGGAAATAGGGAACAGAGCTGCAGCTCACTTACTGAAATGGTGAGTTCTTGTATTAGTGGCTGTTTGCACAACACCACATCCAAATGATCTTTGTGGAATAGAAACAAGCCACCCCTTGAAGCTGCTGAGCTGAAGGTTTGCTGAATCAGCTGAAAATTATAATAATAATGTCATATCCTACTCCTGGGAGAACGTATAGCTCCTGTAGGGTTGTCCAGCTGATGGGTACTTCAAAGCATCAGACAAGCTACAGATGGTTGACCTGGCATGTGTTTTCCAACCCTGCTTTGTAGATGCTTACAGCAAAATTGTTGTCTTCTTGTTACTGTTCTCAATTTTCTTTATGCACTGTGTAAGTAAGAAGACTTTCAATAAAGGGAAGATGTTTTGAGCAACTACATGCAAGTTTACCTGCAGCAGCACTGGCATAAGCTAAGCATCATATTTTCACCCATTCCGAGAGGAGTTCTGTTTATCCAGGCTGGGCATGATTGTGTGGGGAAAAAGGAAATGTTTTTTGAGCTGCTGTTGGAAACAATGGTATTGCTAAATATAAGCAAATAAGTTGAAATGTGTTGTGCTGTAATTTTGTTTCCTGTTTTACCAATCCTACTTATTTTCATTTTTTTTCCCTACAGAACAATTCAATTAAAACATCAAAATACAATTTCTTCACTTTCCTGCCTCTCAACCTGTTTGAACAGTTTCAGCGAATAGCCAATGCTTACTTTCTTTTCTTGCTGATTTTGCAGGTATGAAATCACTGTGCTGTTTCCAGCAGGTTGTGTTCTCTGTTATCAAAGCCAGTCTATGTTTGATAGGTGTAATGAAGTGCAAGCTATATTCCTGCTGTGAATTAACATCTTAGTAAAACCTTACAGTACATAGAAAGTAGGGCAGAAAAAAGCAATTTTCTCTCTTACCTTTGGATATGAGGGTGTGAACTAAATGAAGAAAAAAAAGTTACTTAGTTTTCAACAAATTGTGCAACGTTTCCATGCTCTGCCCTACTATACCTTTGTGTCTACATCTGAGTGCTCCTGGCTGTCCTCAAGTTTGCATTACTTGTTCATCCTGTAGTATACAGCCAAGTTGTCTGTTGCCCATAGATTTTAAGGCAAATTCCACAGGCAGTTGCAAAGGAAGCAGCAAGAGGGACACATTTGTAACCTGTGGTGTTTCCGTGGGAAGGAAGGAGTTAACACCAGGAAGGCTGAAGGTTGTGGCTGGTTTGCATAAAGCTGGATATTGCTGCTCCCTTCTCCCGAGTGGGGAAGGTGTCCAGTATGGAGTGTGTCAGACACTGGCAGCACTGTTGAACCCTCTGGACTGTAATGGCATTGAGTTGCACTTTGCTCATCACTGTTGCTAATGATCCCCTGAAAGGTGGATGCACTGGATAAATTGATATCAAGATTTCTGCCCCTTTGCACCTTGCTGTGTACTATTGTTGAGTCATGTCAGCATACACACTGTCAGAAGGAGGGTATAATTTTGATTATGTTTCAAGCATGATGTTTTAAAGTTGACCATTTCACTGCACACAGATTTGCAAAATAACCCATTTGAAATGCTTTTTTTACAATTTCAGCTCAAAAAAGCATAGGTGAAATGTGGTTAAGCCTACAGGAAGCCATGTATGATCTTTTTTGCTTATTTACAGGGAATGAATTTTTGAGATTTCAGTGCATGTATACTTTTCAAGAAACCGGTGACGGTGCCTTTTCAGCTAAGCTGAGAGCACAGTTCTTGCGTTGTTGTACTGCACTCTAGCTGTTTTCTGTCAAATTCACAGTATTTCAAAGTACTTCCCTTAAATTATTCCACTGTGTGTTTTGCTGGGCCATCTAGGGTTGACTATATATAAAAGCACACAGCTTTTTCTTTACATCAAGGTAGCATAAAGAGGGCAGGCATTACATACTCCTCCATTTCATTTTTTTTCCTCATTCCATCCCTATGGGACTACTCCTGCATTAGGAGTGGATGTGATGGGCAGGCTGTGGAGACGCTGTCTCCCACTCCTTTGTCACACATCAGTGGGACATGCATATTCCAAGGTAGGTGAGAAGGCAGCAGTTGCAGCCTCTACAGCTGAGCAGGGCTATGGTGCCTGTAGGATCTGGGCTGTGACAGTGCATAAATATCAACTTCTCAGTGCACACGGACTTCACACTTCCCAGATCCAAACTGATGGACACAGTAATGCTGGTTTCACATTGCTGCCATCCCTAGTGCTTCTAGAAGAAGGGGAGAACTGTGTGGGAGTAGGACATCTCCCTCTGCATCACTGATGGCATGACAGAATCACCTTCAGCTCTTTGGTCCTCTCACTATTAAAGATGTAGGAAACAAAAACAGCTGTGTTGCTCTTGGGGGAGAGCAAGGTCAGCCCTAGCAACAGCTGAGCATTGTCCATTGATGCAAAATTTACTTCAGCAAAATGAGAAAAGTTACTGAAGCAAAGAGCAGAGGCTTTTAACAACTCTTCACAGCTGGTTTTGCTCAGGTAGCTCTGAGTCCCCCACAGCAGGCTTGCCCATGTCAGTACTTCCAAATAAATCCACTGGGGACTTTGCAAACCTAATTCTGCAAACAACAAGAAAGAGCAACTCACTACACTTTCTGGCAGTTCCATTTTTCAACTTAAATTATAGCTTGCTTTGTAAGGAAAACATGGGTTCCCTGGCTCTCCCACCTTTGAGGTGGTCACATAGCAGGGATACACGTCTGTCTTTAATCTGTATTCAGGTATCATAGAAAAATGTTGTCTGCGGCTTGATTAGGAAGCAGTGGTTTTCTAAACAGGCAGGAAATGTCTTAACTCAGATCTTTTCTTCCTACAGTTGATTCCTCAGATTTCCTCGTTGGCCTGGTTTACAACAGTGGTGCCCTTGGTGCTGGTGCTGGCTGTATCAGGAGTCAAGGATGCCATTGATGATTTTGTAAGATCTGTGTTTCTGACCTGTAGTTTGGAGTTGGCCCGTGATTCTTCAGCACAGTAACTGAAATAAACCACTTAAACACAGCCAGTGGCAGGCATTCAGAGAACTAGTCTGTGGCCCGGGTGGGGTCTGAGATTAAGTCCCCAAAATCTATAGTTTGTTACTTAAGAAGGAGCTAGAATTTCCCAATTACTGAGCAGCCCAGCAGCTCCATTGACTTTCTCTGAAACTACTCATCATGTCTGAAAATGTGGTGACTGATAGATATGTCTGGACTCAGGCACAGAAATTTTTTCATAGGCTTGCATTTTGGACAACTTTGTCATCTAGCACAATGTAGGTGGAGAAAAACTTTTGGTGGGAAGCAAGTGCTCAACCCACCTGTGATTTTTCAAACTTGCCCAGCTTTGGCCAAGGTCTTCTGCCATCAGTGCTAATGTCCAGTTGACTTCACAGAGTGATATTAGAGCTGAGTTTAGCATCTGATTTTCTCTCATTATTGAAATGATTTTGGTGTTCAATGGAGCAATGCCAGAACTTCAGTGGCCACTTTCCATACGACAGAAGAGGAATTAATTTCTCTGGTGTTTACAAACTGAGGTGGGTAGGACAAATGCCAGCTGAGTCAGGGCTGTGCTAAAGTGACGTCTAAGGCTCTACCCTCTTTCTTCTCTCCAAGAGCAAGCCCGACGTTGCCTGTTGCCCTTTGCAGTCTGGTTATGCCCTGTGCTACTGCTGTAAACATGTGCTGGACACTGACTCAGCTGTGACCCTAATCTGCCTGACCTGTTCAACCAGCTGGGTGGAAACCTGAAGTGTTAATGAACTGCCTATGGCTCCTGTGTGTTTGGTTTCCTGGAAATGCCTTTTAACCTTCTGATCCAATTTTCAGAATCGACACAAAAGCGACAAACATGTCAACAACCGCCCAGTCCAGGTCCTCATCAATGGCATGTAAGTCCTTTTTGATGTAATTCTGACAGGGAAATGTGTTTTTTTAGTAATATTTTTGATTTTGTGTGTGTGCGTTTGATTCTCAAGGATCACTAAACAATTTAAAATTGAATTATGTTTCACACCACTAGTTCATCATGCAATTTTGGACTGTGTGTCTGATTAATGAACCCTGGACACAGTACTAGAATCTGTGCAGGCATTATGGCTGTGACCTTGTGCTGACACAAACTAAAATCTTTCTCTGTTCCTGGATATTTATGTTTAAGTGGGAATTTCAGAGTCTTGTATTATTTTACCCCTTACCCCAGAAGTAACAAGCAAAGCTATCTTCTGTGTCCATTTATGCTCATAGCACTTGTTTTACATTAAGCAAAGCTAGGCATTATCAACAAGTTACTTCAAATTAAGAAGCTGGAATAGTTCCCACATACACTTCATCGTACTTTGAGTGTGTGTAGCACTTCTGGCTTAGATGTACCCAAAACATTTCAGCTGCATGCTTTGGACATTGTACTGCCAACACTGTTCTTTTCTGCAGAAAAATTAGCAGAGGCTTTGGCTTTCATGGCAGACAGATGTGCTGTTTACTTGCAGCTCCATGGAGTCCAGCTATGCGTAGGACACAGCTGTAGACAGCTGTGAAGTCTTTTGTGACTTTTTTCCACACTATAGATAGCAGTATATTGTGTAAACTCCAACAGATGATCAAACAGTTAAAAATATGAGTGGAAACTGAAGAGTAGGGACATAGTTTTTTGTGCTCTCTGCTAAGTAAACCAGTTTCTTTATTGTGTATTAGTTACTGTGTCTAGGAAACACATTTTGACACAGAAATTTTATATTTTGCCTTTTTCAAAAGCTAGAAACCACAGATCCTGCCCAACTCTGACCAACATTGAATAAGCAAGATTGAACTAAGTTCAAGCTTGAGCCCCCAGTCCTGTTTTGAGACTGGTATTTCTCACCTCTAGAATTTGCATACACAGCTATCATGACTTGGCTGTGTTGGTGCTTGCAGTTTAGCTGGCTGCCTGCGTGCACATCTGGCTTAGTGCTGTGAAGACTACTGCAGACATGGCTCAGACAGGCGAGTGTGCAGCCAAAGCACCTGCACTGACCTTCCTGACAGCTGGTTACTCTTACCCTTAATACCACTTGGAAAACCTAATACAATCTGTGGTTTTCCTAGGTGAAGTCTCTTACACAAAGCAGAGAGGGTTTTTTGAGACAATATGGCCTTTTAAGAGGAGGAAGGAAGGGAGTTGGCAGTCCAGAGACAAGGTCAAGGATAAGGATAGTGCACATGGACTGTGCTGCTGTTGTGGGGCTTGGTCTCAACCCATCATGAGGGTTTTTTTGTACTTTTTTTTTTGTACTGTGGTGTTCTTCCAGTTTAGTATGGATCAGGACACATCATGGCAGGCACGGCATGGCATCCCAAGTCCTGATGGCGCCTACAGTCTGGCTTCAGGAGCAGAGCCAAGTTTCCCACTTTCCCAAGTGGCGTTTGCTGTATGTGCCTACTTACTAGAAGTTTTCTTGCAGGTTAAAGGAGCAAAAATGGATGAATGTCCAAGTGGGGGATATAATAAAGCTAGAAAACAACAACTTTGTGACAGTGAGTACCATTTCTCTCTATCCTGATCACAGTTATTCTCTGTCACCCTTACCACTCATGAGAAAATCAGTCATGGTGATGATGTGACAGTAATGACAAGCAGCACTGCTCTGCAGTGCCTGCTGACTGTGTGAATTCATGCCAAATCTGTCTGTCTGTCTGTCTATCTGTGCTCAGGCTGATCTCCTGTTGCTGTCAAGCAGTGAGCCACACAGCCTGACGTACATTGAGACAGCTGAGCTGGATGGGTAAGTGAGCCTGGCTCTGGCATGCAATCACTGCCGTCACTGCAAAGCCACCATTCCTGGTGACCCTGGGTGCTGCAGGCAGACCTGCAATAGCTTTGCTAGCAAGAGTTTCATAAAGTGTAGGATAAACTTTGGGTAGGTATCTTGAAAATAACATCTTCTGGTGGATACTTTTGCCTCTTAAGTGCAAGTGTCATATGAGGAGGGGATTTTATTTTTCAGTGACAGTTTTTCTAATACTGAGAGTTAGTTAGAGACATGTTCCTGCAATATCACGAAAGCAATATCCCCAGCAGAGGCTGTTTCTTTTATCTCCTTTTGTATTTTCTTTGAGACAGATTATCTGGGTGAGATAATCATAATTAATAACTCTGGTAATCTCGTTTGAACGGCCATAGAATAATATCAATGCAAGCACACAGCAAAGGCTTCCAAATGCTGCCCACTCCAGGACAGAACTGGCCACAAGTCAGAGGGCTGCAACTTGTATTAATTGGAATAAATTGGAGCTGTCCTCATCTTTATGACCCATTTTGCATTACCTTTTCTGCATTGCTCAAAGCTAGCAACAATCTCAGGGACTGAGCAAGACCAGAGATTTCAAGAAATTGTGTCTCTTCCAAGACCATACAGATTGCCCTCTGGACTTTCCCCATCTGATTTCTGCTGAAAATGGGTTTGTAGTTTTCACACACACAAGTGCCACTTCTAAGAGGCCCTGAACAAATGCAGTATTCTTTTCACATTGCATTTCCAACTCCTCAGCTAGCTAGTCCCAGGACTGAAGTAATCTTCCAGATCAGAATAGCATGGGAGAAAAGATTCAGAGCTCTCCTATATGATTAGATACCTTGGGTTTAAACGTGTCATGAGTGACAAGATAGACAGTGGGGTGCTCTGTGGTAAAATTAAGAAGACAGAGCCACTTTGCCTTTGGTACCATACCTAGAATTCCTCTGAACTGCCTGTCATTGCAACTGAGAGAGACAATCTACACCCTTTGGCCAGGTGAAACAGGTACATGGTATCACAGTCCATCAGATGTCTAAGGAAGAAGACTGTCCTCAAGAGCAGAAGTGACTTTCAGGGGGAGCTTTCAGTTCACATATGACTTTCAGTTCATGTTTTTGTCTTACATTTTTTGTCACAGTGAAACAAACCTGAAGGTGAAGCAGGCACTGACAGTCACTGCAGAGCTTGGAGAAGATCTGCAAAAGCTGACAGAGTTCAATGGTGAGTACAAATGGAAAATTCACTTTCCAGAGGATTTGCTGAAATTACAGAGAAGTGGTTAGGACTGTTCCTTCCAAGCTGCCCACTGCCCCCTGCTAGGACTTCTCTGGAAGCAGTGCCAGCAAAACAGAACAGGCACTCTGTAGTCTGTACAACAGGTATCAACACCACATGTAAAGGAAAAGGTCCCTCTTTGCTTGCTGGTCTTGGTGCTATGTATGGCTACAACCTGACACTGCATTGGTGGCACTTCTTGTGGATGGACACTTTTCTTTTGTGTCTGTCTGTGCATGTCGAGACTACCCGCCTTGAAACCCAGCACAAGAGTCCACGTAACTGCACAATGGAAACTGTTTTTCCAAAACCTTATGCTTAGTTCTGACCTCAAAACATTTTCACACTGATGTAGCAATGCTGATGCACCGATTACATTTATCTTCTGATCAGTGGCACTTCCCAGACACCATACAGACCTGAGAACTAATGTGCACACAGGACAGGTGATTACTTCCCATCATGAAGCCTCGTCTTGAAACCATACCTCTCCTCTCTCAATGCCACAATAAAGACTGAATTTTTAAAAATATCTAAAGCCAGGCAGTGCAGATGTGGTTAACAGGAAATGTGTCCTTTCTCAGCACTGCTTGCTGTAGCAAAATCAAGATAGGATGGGATAGAATATAGAATAGAATTAGAATTAGAATAGAATAGATTAGAATAGAATAGAATAGAATAGAATAGAATAGAATAGAATAGAATAGAATAGAATAGAATAGAATGTTTTAATTGGAAGGAACAATTTTATACAATTATCTCTAGTCCAACTGCCTGACCACTTCAGGGCTGACCAAAAATTAAAGTATGTTTTTAAGGGCACTGTCCAAATGCCCCTTAAACCTGACAGACTGGGGACATCAATCACCTCTGTAGGAAGCCTGTTCCAGTGAGCAGTCACACTCTCAGTGAAGAAATGTTTCTTGATGTCCAGTCTGAACCTCTCCTGGTGCAACTTCAACCATTCCCATGCGTCCTGTCACTGGATACCAGAGAATACTTAGCAGCACATACTGCTGAGGAGCTAGGCCTGTCAAAACCAGAGTACTCCATGCTCACACATCATCTATCTGTGGAGAGAAGATGAGGGAACAGACCAAGTGGTGTTACTCACGTTCAGCAGTGCTCTGCTGGCTTAGATACGAGGTCAGGATTACAGGAGGAGTCAGTATGGAAAGGGATGGAATGAGTGCTGGTGTCCTTGGAATGCCTCAAGGATTGCAAGCTCTCAGGAAATATTTTTAGATAAAGAGGGGAAAAAAATTTTAGAAAAAAATGTGTTTGAAATAAGTAGATGATTCCAGGACAAGTGGTGGGGATGTGGCAAAGAGCATAGCTGAGACTGTCTCTGGTAGAATTTCTTTTGCCTTGTTTGTTGAGGTTTTGTGCAGTAATGTGTGTGGTTTTTGCCAAGTGTCAGCTCAGTACATCAGGATTTCTCGAAAGTGACGGCTGAGGTTCTGAGTGTTTTAGGTCTTCAGAAATATTTGTTTACAGGTGCAGTTAAGATGCTTTACGTTAGTAATTGGAGTGGCATGCCTTAATTATTTTCCTGAGCAGGCTGAAGTGTCTATCAATTTAAGCAAAATCTTAATCTTAGATAATTTTTCAAGCATGTTTAGTGTGATGCTTATCTAAGGGCACTGTGTTCTTGTAAGTGCTTAATTTAAAAAATGTTTAAAAATATTTTGGAAAATTGAGAATTTTGTTATTGGATATTTCTTTATTCTGTAAATATCTGTTTTACTTATGTTGTAAATAAAAGTGACCTCTTCGCAATACTTAAAATGAATAAAATGTTTCCCAGTATGATTTATATTTGACAGTGTACTGGGAAGAGTGCCTGGAATCAGACCCAGCCTTGCATTTCCCTTAGCAGACCTCCATAGAAATATTTAAATATTTATCTAACTCTTTATCTAATTACTTTTTAGGACAGGAAGAGAGGACAGGGTTTTGCAGCTAATACAGGCACTCAGTGGAATGCTTAATGTGAACTATGATGTTTGTTTGATGGTTCAGATAAGGCAGATGCTTGCAAAACTCTGAATTTCTTTGTTTGATTTGGGGAACTGGGAGACCAGAAAGGCAACAATACTTTTCAGTTACCCTCTACTTACCACATGTCGACTTGGCAGTATTTAACTCTTTCAGCTGAAATGTGTTCCAGATATCTTATTGCTGTTAGTGGGAGAGGGGGGCAGGAAGCATGGTGCCTGGCTGTGGTTGCCTTCAGCTGCAGAGTTACTGGGCTCAGTGCAGCTGTCCTGGGGGAATTTTTAAAGCTTCTCACTCTTTTGTGGTCAGTCTCATCTGGATGAATCCCTTCTGATCTCAGAATCAGGATGTCAATAGCCCAGACCCACCTGCTTATGGGAAAGTAGATGTGGACACTGGAGGTGCTCACAGGAGCACTGTCCCATGGCAGGCACAGTGTTCCTCGTGGGAGACCATGCTCTGGGTTTGCTTTGCCAAGTGTTCTGCTGTTTGAGGTTCCATTGCAAAGCCTCTGTTTCCTTTGTGCTTTTCAAGGCGTTGCAAGGGTGGTAATGAGACAGGCCTGGTTACTGAAGACTTTGAGAAATGATGGAGCACAGGTCTGGTTGTTGTTGGACTAACCAGAGGATAAAATAGAAGATCAACACAGTTGGTACCATGAGTTCTGATGTCACATGTGTCACTGAATTTCCTAACTGTTTGCTCTTTTGTGTCTGATAATTTGTCTTCCCTAGATTAGCTGCTTTTTTGATGGTTTTAATAATTTTTAATTTTAAAATGTGTAGTGGTAAAGACGATCGTGACACTTAAAGCTGCACTTTTCTTCTGGACTTCCCTGGATTTTGTTTCCAGTCTCTTGAGCTTGGTGTGTAAATCTGAGAGCAGCTAGAAGAACTGCACTCTCTGCAAATCCTAGTCTTTTTGTACGTATTTACAGCCTGTGATCAAAATAACTTCAGTGTTCCTGCTGATTAAGTGAACAGACTGAACTCCTAGATTGCCTTTCAGTAAGGCATATTTGTATTTTCCATTTCTTTTCAATACATCCACAGGGCTCTGCTTTGATTCTTTAAATGTCAGGTGCAGCTGTTGATTTAAATAGTCATTTTTGTACTGAGGTATCTGAACACATTTTATTACAATAAATAAATATAAAGCATGGAAATAGACACTCCAATCACTTACAGTATCAGCTGTGTGGCCAAAGAAGGTAGCGGTATCTTTTTATATGCCCCTGAGTTGTAAAACAGATGAAATTAAAAAACAGTGAACAAAGACACCTCAGTTAATTACTCTTCTGCAGCCTTTAGGCTATGATTTTATTCACTTGGGCTCCTGCAGTTTGAGGTAAAATGAAATAAGAAAAAAGATGATGTCAGCACTTTTAGCTAAAATTATCCAGTGACATCCTACCACTATGAACTTGCTGTGAATGGATTAAAAGTACATTGCTGGTTCAACGTTTCTTCTCACCCACATAAAAGTTGTGGAAACTTTGTTTTGTACTCTACCAATAAAAAATTGCCATGTTCAAAGAATTGGATAAATCCAAGTCCATTGTGGTCCTTTGAATTACAAGATTCATATGGGGAAGGAGCAACATCCCAGAACATGAATAAATATAAGGTATAGGATGGGAATGACAGGGTTAGGAGTCGACTGCAACAGCAGTGTGAAATATGTCTCTCTGGGGAACAGCTGGGAATGCAGTATTGATGACACCTTTCTGGACCAAGATTTCCATTTTTGCTTTTACCTTCTTTTTACAGGAGAAATCAGATGTGAGGCACCAAATAACAAACTGGATAAATTCACAGGAACTCTTACTCTTCGAGGAGAGAAGTATGCTCTGGACAATGAGAAGATGTTGCTGAGGGGCTGTACGATCAGGAACACAGAGTGGTGCTTTGGACTGGTTATTTATGCTGGTAGGTAAAAAGACTGACATGTGGATTGCAGAGCCCAGCAGCACTAGCATGGGAATACATCACACCCAGCATGTACAAAGGAATTGAGTATTTTCCTCTTTGTAAAGTATGTTTCTACCAGGTACAAGAAGAAAAAAGTTTCTTGTTTCAGAAATGCACACAGCAAAGTACAGGAGGGGAGTTTTGATTGATGACTAAGAAAGAATG
This sequence comes from Aphelocoma coerulescens, assembly GCF_041296385.1. Taxonomy (NCBI): domain Eukaryota; kingdom Metazoa; phylum Chordata; class Aves; order Passeriformes; family Corvidae; genus Aphelocoma; species Aphelocoma coerulescens. The sequence goes on from NW_027184085.1 coordinate 10,125,698, forward strand.
TAACAGTTACATTTGGTTAAGAATTCTCTCAAGTGTATTGGATTAAACACTCTGTATCATTTCTATGTGATTTTAATCCATATTGGAATATCAGAGTCATCAATAATATTATTGATTAGATCTATGCTTTTCATGAGCACAGTCCTCTTGTTTCTGTACTCCTCTAGACATGTGAGATAATACATAGTATATCACCAATAACATAGCAATATCTGGTATTCAGTGAAGAGTGATTAAAGCTGAAAGGGAGGACTAAATGTTGAAAGAAAAGAGTTAAGTCAACGTCCAGAATTAATGGTTTTATGTGACTCCCTCCATGTAATCTCAGACAAATGGCTTAACCTGTTTCTGCCCAAGTTTCTCACCAGCACTCAAGACTGTGCATACCTGACTTCAAGAGAGCTGCAATGGTTATTTATGCTGAAAAGCACCGTGGAGCCTCAGAGGGAATCAGCTTTAGAACAGCTAAGCTTTATTACTGAAATTAACAAGTGTGCTTCATCTCCAGGGCCAGACACAAAACTCATGCAGAACAGTGGAAAAACAACTTTTAAGCGAACAAGCATCGATCGGCTCATGAATGTCCTTGTGTTGGTGGTAAGTCTGATTAATGTGCCGTTCTTCAGATGTGTTCATCATTTCCAGATGCTCCACCTCCTTGTCCACACAAATGGGGGAATATCAGAAGTGACTGATGATGAGAAGAAAAAGTACATAATAATTTATTAGCAGCCTGAGTTCTGCAGCACCTCTGCCAGCCCATCTTGCAAAGCAAGGCCATTACATTGACAGAATTAAGGCCTTTTCTTCTGAGCTTGTCATTTTGTCTGCTCTTCCTTGCTCTGCATTTTTGTGTGAGAAATATTTTGAAGCCTGCAAAGCCCTTTTTTCTTCCAGTAATTTTGTCATTTTCTATTTAAATAAACATTAGCAGTTCTCTCTCTTCCTCGTGATTTGTTGGCATCTCTGGTGATATCTGCATAGGACTTGGTAATTGAGTTTGCTCATTTACATGATGCCAGCTCCTGACTTAACACGTTAGGATAAATTATTAGACATGGTCTCATTAATGCTAGGAAACTGGTGTTTTTAGCAGCTAGGAAATTTGAGAACACTAATCTTACATAGCAAGCACTCTTCCCAGATTGAAAAACAGATTTAATTTGAGGGTTAAGCTCATCAGTGGATTTAAGAAATGGCAAATACTTCCAGGCCGAAATAGTGATTCTTTTACAGACTCTCTCAAGGTTTTACTGCTTGAGTTCAAAGCCACTCAGGGAAGGAAGACATACACTCTGACACTACTTTAATCAGTGTTGCTTGAAGAAAAGGTCTTTAGTTTCAGATTTCATTTTCCTTTGGGTGCAAATTTGTCATGCTTTCCCATGCATGCTGCACCACCTTCCCAGGAAACTGGGACTGGGAGGTCTGGTGGTCAGTGGTCACTGTTACTGCTTCTTCCCTACTACTCTTGCTCTCCTGATCACCCTAGTATCCAACTGGGGACAGGATCCATTCCCAGGCACTGGTGCAAGCCCTGGAGGAGGCATCCAACAGCAGTCTGTGCATCACAGCAAGGCTGTCCTGAGCTCTCCCTGCCCTCTCTGACTTCATGCCTCCTCAGCACTGGGGCTTAGAGCATAAACATCTCCAGGGTGGCACCACCCTCCAACCTCCACACTTCATCTCAGCCCCCTGTATTTTTTATTTTTAATCGGCATCCCAGAAGTCCTTTAGGTAGCCCAGGGATGTCCAGCAGTGCCACAGCACAGAGAGCCACTCCAGGGTTGTCTTCAACCCGTCTTGAGGCCTTGCTGTGTGTACAGTAAGGACATGCCCTTAATTTTAGTAACCTTGCACCAATCTCTGCCAAGGGAAAATCTTGGTTGTCATCAGCTTGTTTCCCTCAGTGTTTTCTTCTCTTTCTCCCCTGAAGTGGACAGCAAAACCAAACAAGGTTTGGGCCTCTTACATTCAAAATTTTGCGAGCATTTGAGGAACTTCACATTTTCATAGGTGTTCTGCTATGCTCTGACTGTGGAGGAGAATGGGCTTGGGGTGATCCACAGGGAACAGAAACAGAGCAGAGGAAAACCGAACAGGGAATCTGGAATTTAATGTTCAGTTAAGATTTGCTAAATCTCCTTTCACAAGCAATGGGTCCCACCCAGAACTTTCAGTCTGTTTGGCCTCTGTTTATAAAAACAAATGAGATGAATTTACCTCCTGGCTCTGTTTTAAAAAAACTGAGCAAGTTGCAGCTGATTGCATCAGCCTCTGCCTCGGTTCTTGGACACTGGAGGAGCCAAGGGTGTGTTTGTCTCCTTTACACACTTTTAAGGAACCTAAAATTTTGATGTCTAAGTAAAGCTCTATCGTACCCTAAACACCAGACTCTTTGGACACCTAAGAGGATGTGGCATTGGGTTTTTCCAGCTCACCGGGTGGTCAAAGTTTACAGAGCGTGGTCATAAAAACAAGCAGTATATTGTGCTTCTTGAGTTAAGACAAAGTAGCCACAACTTACTATAAATAAGTCATTTACATGTAGTGAAACTTATTCCACATTAACACTGGTAAAGTTATTTTGTGTTTATTTGCCCATAAAACTTCCAGGCACAAAGCACTATTTAAGTAGGTTTGCCAAAGGAGTGCCTGTTAAATGTTGCCCTGGTCTGCCCCAACAAGGGTTAATCAGAAGTGAACCTTTCCAGATGGCAGTCATAGCTGTTTTGTCACATTTGGAGGTGTTTCTCATCGATCTGAGATAGAAGTTAATGTTCCTCCGCTGGGGATGCACTTGCCAGCTCCAAAAATGCCTTTTTCTCCAAAACCTGCTTCTTAGCATGCTAGGAGGAGCAAATTTTCAGAGAAAGAGAGCTCTCACATTCATCTCTTAAACAACTGACTGCTTCAAATCCCAGAGCAGAACACAAAGTACCAGTTAAGAAACCGAGACTGTTTTAATTCACAGTCCAACAGTCAATGTTCGTCTTGAAATCAAAAGTCACTTCCTCTTTACAAAATTCTTACTGAGAGGATCTCCAGCAGGCAGTGCATGGGCAGGACCCAGGGAGGGAGGATGTTCATCCTGGGAAGCCCCACGAGCATGCACAAGCCTATGATTTTTCATGCGCTTCTCTTCAGGGCTGTGGTTGCAATTGCAACACCCTGCACACAGCTGTTTCTGTGCACAGAAATTAATCTCCAGGGCTGCTTTTAATGGCTTGGTCCTTTGCATTTGTCTCAGAGCAAACAGCATGTTAGTGAGCTTTGTGCAAGCGTGAGTGTTGCACGAGTGGGGTCGTGAGAGCGTTGACATGCCCAATGCACAGAAAACAAAATGGACATAAATGGAGTGCAACTGTAGGCAAGAGCTGCTGCGGTATAGAATCACAGAGTGGTTTGAGTTGGAAGGGACCTTGAAGATCATCTTGTTCCAACACCCCAGCCACGGGCAGGGACACCTTGGGAAAGTTCAGTTCCATGCATGTCAGTTGCTGAATCAGACATTGAAATTCCTACATGGATTGTGATATTCTGCAAAGGATAATTTTTAACCTGTGGGGCAGTGAGGTGGGTCATGCCTCTAATATATCCTTAAGTCCTTATAATTACAATGGCACATATTCAAGTATGTTTTAATTTCTGGTTCACAGAGGTTTAAAAACACTGCACCACATTCCTTACCAGCAAGCAATATTGTCTTCATTTCACAAGTTGAGTAATTTATTTGGCTTCGCGCAATTAAATAGAAAAGCTACTACTCATGTGTGAAATAAATGTGTCCCCTGACACTCAGTCTGCCACCTTTTCTTACAGTTCCCTTTTGTGGCTTTTTTATATTAAAATTTGAGTTGATCAGGCATGAACTTTTCACCAAGTGATTCATACTGCTTCACAGAAGTGTCTTTCTTCCTGCCACACATTACCTCAGCAGTACAAATATTAGCTTTACCATTAACATTTCTATGTTTGTCCCTCAATTACTGCTTTTTAAAAAGGTTGATTACTGTTTTAATGTGATTGTTGCTGTGTGTCCTTTACATAATGGTCCAAGTTACTGATCATTTTTCCCTAATGATTATACTTGCAAAAGATGATTTTTAATTGCTCTTTTGTGCAGCCTGTTGACTCCATATCTTCACTTTTTTTCTTATAATAATGGCTTGTTTATGTCAAATGTTTGGACAAGCCTGTGCCAAAAGAATTATTTTATTATCATTTGTCCGGGAAGGATGTCAAGTTAACTGCAGTTTATCTCCCCCACCATCACCATTTCTTCCTTACAAGTATCGTAATTGTATTAGCAGGATTCCAAAATGGTGGGGCTTCCCAGTTTTTAAAACATTGTTAAAAACTAACCTTATTAAAGGGAAAGTTAAAAACTAACCTCTAAGCTTCCATCTTTGAATTAGATGGACCTGCTGCATTGAAGATGCTTATTAGCAGAGAGAGCCACACAGTGCTCTGTGTCAGTAGACATAATCTGCCTTTTTCATTTACTATAGGGCAGATAATTCCTTCTTCTTCCTTCCTCCTTCCTCTTGGAGGACTGTCTGTTAACATGTTTGCTTTTCACACACCTGCTTATGATTTTTTTTTTTTTGTTTTCTTGATATTTTTTGACTGTTGGATATTCACAGTTCTATAATTCCTTGCAGTTTGTATTAATTTCTGCTAAATTTCCTTCTTCCTGTTCTTTTTGTGTTCTTTTCCAAATAATTGTATTGCTACATTCCTGTCTTCTTTTAATCAAACAGTGCTTTATGACCTATGTAATGTTTTTCTGTCTGTTAAATAGTGTTCCTGAGCAAGCCCCAGTTTTCACTAAGGTATCCCAGTCTGAAATTCACTTCCCAGCTGCTGTTGCCCTGGTTGCTTTAGGCTTCAGGAAACAGGCTTCTCTAAAGCCCAAGGATACACATCACTGGTTGGTGTTGCTTTTTGTTTGCTCAAAGGAAGGGTAATCAAATCATGAGGGCAGATGCCAAGGCAACCATTTGTTTTGAGAAAGCAATTAACTCTCCTCTAACCATCAGAATAATATCCAGTGCTGAACTCCAAACTGTACGGTGCTGGATTATCCTTAGTAGTCTTTCAGAAATTGTGAGGAATACTGTGATACATCTGGCAAATGGCCAGGTAAAGTCCTCCAGACAGTTTCTGTTCCCAGGTGTGCAGCCAGATGTTTGAAGACCCTCAGCTCAACTCTCCTCTAATGAGATTTGGTGTTCTGCAGCAGACTGCTGTAACCACCCTAGTTGAGATGTCTTCTTGGGATTTAAATCCCCAGTTGTTTGAGGACTTCTAATTCCAAGTTGCCAGACTCTGCACTGTGTAGCTTTGTTCTTGAGGTAAAAGTATCATAATTTTGCTGGTTTTTCCTCTTCATCTGTAGGAACATTCTCCTATGTTTCAAGCTATCCAGCTCTATCCCATTAGGGTCTTCTAACTAACCTGTACGTAAAAAATTCCTTGTTTCTAAAATGCAATACATTTTGTTTGGTTTTTGAATTTTTTTTTTTTTTTTTTTTTTTTCAGATCTTTGCATTTTTAGCACTGATGTGTCTCATCCTAGCCATTGGCAATGGTATCTGGGAGCATGATAAGGGCTACTACTTCCAGGTCTATCTGCCCTGGGCAGAGGGTGTCAACTCTGCCCCCTACTCCGGCTTCCTCATGTTCTGGTCATATGTGATCATTCTAAACACCGTGGTACCAATTTCACTCTACGTCAGGTACGTGCCAGAAGCTCCTTTCACTTTTGATCTTAGGAGCCTTTGCCTTAACTGGGAGCAGCATTTTCCTTAAAACCTAACACAGCCCCATCACAGATGATCCTACACAACCACAGTCATGCTTTTCCTGTTTCTGCTGCCTTCAGAAGGCTTTATCAGGCTTGGAGTGGGGACAACAGTGAGCCCTGGATGAGGAGAGGATGATTTTGCAGTTAAAGGGGAGGTGTAGGTGTGTAGGATGCTATAGGAGTAGGGCTGGAAGCCTGCCAGCATTAGCACCTTGCTAACAGTGAATGAGTGGCCTGTTCTTTGACGTAGCTTTAGGACTGTGTGAGGATTGCCAGGTAAGTAGGTGCGGTCAGGTTGAAGTACTTGGTGCTCTATGATCAGTGTGATTGTTGCCTCTTCCCAGACAATGCAGAGATGTGTTGGTTATTGGCGATAGCCAAGCAGGAGTGGCAGGTAGGCAATGTGTCTGTGATGCTCTCCAACCTTGGGGCTGGGGTAGAGATTGCATAGCCCTGTTTAATTTATCATTGTACCTGTTTAATTTATCATTGTCACCTTTGCTACTGAGACTCTCTTTTGTGTTGGTAACCATGAGGAATGAATTGCATTCCTGTCCAAAGTGAAAATTCGTGTCATCTTCAAGCTGATGCCATTCTTTGGTTGTACTGAGTGACATAATGGCTCTCTTGTTGTGGAGTTCTCTGTTGTTTGAGACATGGCTGTGCTCAGCCCCTGGCACTGGGCTCAGCCCAGCCCACAGCTCTGCTGGAAACCATCTCCTGAAACAGCACCAAGTGAAACCCACTGCTCCTGCCTCACTTCTCAGTCCAAAAACTTCTGAAACTTTCCAAGTACTTTTATAAAGTACTGCTTTATAAAACAAAGGAAATGAGTTTGCTGTAAACTTAGCAGATAATTTCAGTGGACCTTGATTCAGCATCCCTTACCACAGGCCACCTGTGGACAGATGAGTTCAACTTGTCGTTGAACTCAACCTTCAAAGGGTTGACCCTTCAAAGTTGTCTCCTAATTGCAATTGATAATGGTGGTGCTGAAGATAAAGAGCTTGTCCCTTAAGCTAATGAATCGCCTTCTCTTTCTGTTTCATCAGTGTGGAGATTATACGCTTGGGTAACAGTTTCTACATCGACTGGGACCGTAAAATGTATTACCCGCTGAATGACACACCAGCTCAGGCCCGAACCACTACACTCAACGAAGAGCTGGGACAGATCAAGTACATCTTCTCAGACAAGACAGGAACTCTCACCCAGAACATCATGTGTTTCAACAAGTGCTCCATCAACGGCAAATCCTATGGTATGTTACCTGTTTGTCGTGCTCTCTGGGTTCTGTTTCTCTGTGTGCCTCTTCATCCACAGAGACTAAATCTGATATCCAGAAGAGAATGCCATGTAAGGAGCTGCAGTGATCAAGTGCAAGGCTGTCCATCAGGGATGTCTGGACATCCTGACTGCATCACTTGCCATGTATTAATAGTTTCCCCTTCTTTCTCACTCTTTTATCTCCCTTTTTCTGCCCCACTGTTATCCCAGCTAAAGAACCAACACTACTAGTTTCTCCTCGTTTGTCCCAGATTTACAATATCTGTACTCAAATTTGCAGGGTTTTTTTTCTGATATCTCTAGTTAGGTATTCTCAGCTTTTTATTGTATTATTGACATTATTAGCCAGCTATTGCTAACCTTGCAAAACATAACATGTGACTCACATAACTAACTCCCTATTAATCCCTTATAAAATCAGCCATCCCTCATGGGGCTATCTGCAAATTTTGTCAGATTCTCACACAGTTGTCTCTCACCTTCAGCAATTTCTCATGACATGAGTAGTCATTTTCCACATCCTTTTCAGGTAGTTGGACTAGTCAAAGACCTGGTCTTTGTCCTTACACCTGACATTCTTCACCCATCAGAAGAGAGAAAAGTTTGTAGGGAGTTGAAAAACAATAGGAAACAAGAGTAATTATCTCTGTTAAGTCCTAGAAGTCATTGATTTAAAAGGCTTGTTCATGCTATGGCCCCAGGCAGTTTTCTTCATACTGCTCAAGAGGTGCTAACACTTTGCAAACTGCCTAATTGATTAACATCATTAGATGCCCCAGAGAAATTAGTCCCTGCTTATTCGTATATGAATGCTTGCTTTGCCTGTGTCAGACCCGTTGATGCACTAATGTGCCATAAAGCTTGCATCCTTTCTTAGTACTATCAGCTGACTGGAAGAAGATCCTTCTTCCTATGAATCTGTGTATATTTGGAGACCACCATATCTCAAACAGTGATACTATGATATCTAACATTGGTACTGCTAAACAGTTTGAAATCTCTCCTGTCATGTGTCCTTAACTGACTTTTCTGAAGCAGATGTCACCACTAACAGATATAGGGTAAGGGTTCAAGAAATGAATGGGAAATACAGGCAAAGAAGTCAAACAGTCTATTGCCTGTAGTTTTCTAAATGTTCTTCTAGCACAGTACTTCTCTGTTGTTCAGGGGCATTCAGAAAAGCTGTGCCAGAAAGGATGATCTAGTTCTGCTCTCCTCTGGGCTTAAGGGAAGGAGATGTACAAAAGCCTCTTGGCTGTGGTTCCCAGGGAATCAACTGATGCTTAGGTTCTCAGGAGGGGTGTTTACTGTGTTTTCTTTTATACCCTTGGGGCCTTTGTGAAGGCACACCAGCACTACACTTGATTTTGGTCACAGTTGAGGTTGCTGGGGCAAATATGAGTCAATCATTCTTGTAATTCATTGCATTTCAATCTTATTTCTATGAAGTGTTGGGACTGGCTGGCCTTGGCACAGTCCAGACCTTCCTAGAGAAACTTGTCTCTGGGCAGAAGTTCTAATAATGTATCCTGGAGATGACATTTCTTCAATTCCTGTAACCAGATCATGTGTCCAGGGAATATCAGTAGAGCAGCCTTGCTACCTAGATGAGGGGAAAATGGGCTTTGAAGACCACTTTTCTGTGAGTGTCCAGGGACTGCTGCAAATAGTAGGATCCAGGAGCTGGATTTTGAAAGAGAAGGCACAAAAGAAGTCATACCCTGGAAGCACTTTCATTTCCTGCTTAGCACTAGATCCTCTCTGGGTTCAGCTCAAGACAAGTCTTCTTTACTCAAAAGCCAGTCATTTTCATGGTAACTGCTGTGTGTTTCAAGCATCTGTCAGTCTCTGGATTTTGTCATGGACCAACATAGAAACTGACTGTTGTGTATCATCAGTCGTCAGTGCCCGTGTCAATTTACTGAAACTTTTTAAATAGATTCTAGCTCAGAAACACTTTAACCAATTTTGTGGCTCAGAGACTGCACTTATCCACAGTGTGTGGCTATAATTTCATCTTTCTTGCTTGCAGGTGATGTGTATGATATGTCTGGGCAGAGGATAGAAATAAATGAGGTAAGTGCTCAGGTGCTGTCAGGATCTGTGCTTTTAGTGGACCTGGATAAGTACCAGTGGACACAGCCCACAGAGGCATAGCTTGTGGTTTTGACCCTGCAAGAGCTGATGCTCTTGATGCTCTTAACAGTGATGTGTGTTCCTCTGGATGTGAGAGAATTCCCAGAGTTAAGTTGCTTTCCAGTAAGCCTGGCTTAAACCTGCAGGTCGGGAGCAGCCCACTGTCCCTTCTGCTTCACCAGACATCCTGGTGCATGCACAGCTTCTCTTGAACACCTGACCATTGGTGTTTGTTGGAGACTTGGACATAGGTGAATTTTATTAACCTTGGTATTTTATTAAAGCTTTAGTGAGGAATTAGTGAGTGCAGTTCATACCAATAGCGAGGTCACTGTCAAATTCCTCTAATGTCTGGACTTCAGAAAGAGTGAAAATATGTCATTTCTACATTTCTCTTTAGCTTCTGCTTGCTGGCACAAACGCACATGTCTTTATTTCTAAAATGTCTGAAAGCTGCATGCAGGCAACATGATGATGAAAATCCCTCTCCCTGTTCCAATGATTCATTTCCAGGCCATTCAGAGTTTTAATTGCCCACTGAAATAGGCTTGTTTGTCCTGAGTGCTGTGCCTCCAGCCTGCCCTCTCTCCGTCAGCCTTGCTTGGTGACACACACTGGACCCCTGCCAACTGTCCACCCCACCCTGCTGCTCGTGACACTCTGGGGAGCAGAATCCTGCAGAGTCCTCCAGCAATCCACGACGCTGCTGTGCCTGGACCTTGCTGTACAGACGAGTGTGGGAGGGGTCAGTCTGTGCTCTTGGACTGAGTGCTAAATGTCAATGTGCAGAGGTCAAAAGGATGATTCCCATCCTGGAAACTCTGAGCTCACCGGAGATGGGGCGGGAGACAGAATTGTCTGAGGCAGGCTTGGCAGTCCATTACTCCATGACACATGGTGCAGTGAGCTTCTGGACATTTCTTCAGTGTGTTCTACTCTGCTTGACAAAATGGGCAGTGCCCATGGAGTTTAACCTTTACATCACCTGTCTGTCCTATTTTTTTCCATATCAGGATTTTTTCTGGCATTGAGAGAATGTGGTGGATAAGACAACCTTTTGAATTGTTTTAAACTAGGCTCCTGCATTCCAGTATCACAGGCAGCCTTTGACATCATGAACACAATGCCTCCAAGCATGCATGTGTTGAAGGCAGGCACTTCTTTGCTATAGGTATCCATTGGCAGGGATCCTGTTGGAGCGTTAGCTGCTGCTCAGAGAGGCAGTTTAGCTAATGGGTTCATAGCCTGAGTAGTACTCTGAAAGGCGCATCTAGTGCCTGTCCTGTCCCATGATTAAATACCTTTCATGACTTCCCATTTCCTTAAACCCACCAATCTCTGTCATGAGCAGCCAGCCCTGCAGGATAGGGTCCTCTGTAAATGTGAGGAGCAGAGAGGGCCTGTGTTGGCCAGGCATTGGTGTACATCCATGTGAGAGCTCAACAAATAATACCAAGCCATGTTTTTTTTCAGAACACAGAGAAGGTTGATTTCTCATACAACCCATTAGCCGACCCAAAGTTTGCCTTCTATGACCACAGCCTGGTTGAAGCCGTGAAGCTGAATGATGTCCCAACACACAGGTTCTTCCGGCTGCTCTCACTTTGCCACACAGTGATGCCAGAGGAGAAGAAGGAAGGTGAGTACTGTTGAAGGCACTGGAATGAGTGGTTATGTTCACTTGCACCACAGCATGTCGTCTCTCCACAGAAGCTGTTACTGGTCCTTTTGGCTCCCTGGTGATTTTCTGTACTGTGGCTACACATAAATTAGTGTCTTTGGAGATGCCACATGGGAAGAGAAAGGACCAGGGCCTCCACTGCCTGTGTGTTCCTATGGTGGAACAGACGTATCATACTGCAAACACCACATCTCTGGAGTGTGGAAATTGCAGGTGCCACAGCTTCCCTGGGGTGGCAGAGGCTTGCCCCACTCTTTCTCTACTCTTTTGCTAGTCCCACAAAGCAAAGAACATGGAGCACCTACTCATTGGAGACTCATTGGCTCCTCTCACCCAGTGTTCCCACAGCTACTGGGTCAGCCTCCTCAAATCCCAGGCAGGATGAAAACCATACTTTAAAGGCTAGAATTAATTGACAGGTATTAGGTGAAAATACTGATCAGAAAAATATGTGCAGATCTAACTAGAAGGGGCTAAACCCAAGGAACTTGTCCTCTCAGTGAGATGTTGGACTCCAAAGAGAGTGATTAAAGTCCCCAAAAGAATCCAGGGGGTCTCTTGCACTATCCTGGAGGATGAGTTGGTGGGACTTGATGGAGATGTGTGGACATAAGGTGCTTTTTAGTGCTGCACTTCTGTGGAAAGACAGAAAAGCAAAGGGATAACTGCTGTATAATGTGTTGGATTTTGTACTTTTTTTAGCTCACAAATAGGTCAGATGCCACATTACATTTTTTTTCTTTCATGTCAGGTAACTTGGTGTATCAAGCACAATCTCCTGATGAGGGAGCCCTAGTCACTGCTGCCAGAAACTTTGGATTTGTTTTCCGGGCCCGCACACCAGAGACCATCACTGTCGTGGAAATGGGAGAAACAAAAATATACAAACTTCTGGCCATTCTTGATTTCAACAATGTTCGCAAGCGAATGTCTGTGATTGGTATGTTCCCTTTGCTGCTTTCTTTCCTTCCTGACTTTTTAGGTTCTGGAGCTGTCCCTTATTCTGCTATGATCCATTTTTCTAGGAGACCTCTTTTGCAATGTGCTCTGAATAACATTTATTTCTGAGGGCTTGAGATGTGCTGCCTTGACTTTATAAGTCCTGTTACACAGGAACAGTGCCAGAAAAATACTTAAAGGAGGCAGGTGGGAGAAATCTCAACATCTGGACCACAGGGATGCAAGCCAGCCTCCTGAAGACGCTGAGCTTTTCATATATCTTGCTCCCCCCATTACAATGCAGGAAAGGCCTTTCTTCTACTCAGCTTTTAAATTATCAGTGAAATTTGAGGAAGTAGGAAAGGAGAAAGCAAGAATGAACTGAGAAACCCACTTTCCTGAACAGAAAATGGAGAAATTACTCAAGAAACCTTTTGTAGCCTTTATTAACCCTTCAACATACTCAAATATATCAGGAATATCATAACTGTAGTTACAGTTTACTGGTAGGAGAAATAGGAAAAGTAGGACCAGTTCCCTAAAAACAAGTTGTTCTTAACTTCTGAGTGAAGTTCTGCCTGTAGGGACAACGTAGTGTCTGCTCAGACCAACGCACGCTCATCTTTTCTAAGCAGAGCTTGTCTTGATTCCTGGGAGTTGGCCAAAACTTGGGGAAATTCAGACACCTGTAGAAATTTTTCTTGATTTTGATTGAAGAGCTGTGTACCTCAAGAGCATCATTCTGGGATTTGTAGCATTTCTTTTCCTCTTCCTCACAGTGCGAAGTCCAGAAGGTGACTTGACTTTGTACTGCAAGGGGGCTGACACCATTCTTTATGAACTGCTTCATCCATCCTGCAACTCTCTCAAAGAGGAGACCACAGAACACCTGAATGTAAGTGCTTCCTTCTCAGCAGCATCTCTGCTTTTCTCCAGCATACTTTGTCTTCAGGAAAAAAAACCCAGATTTTAGAAACAGCACTTAAGCACCAATTTTTTGTTATGGACTAGAGAAACAAATTAATTTCTATGGCCTTAGGTATCAGATTAGTTGCCTAAGCATGAGCACCAGCTGCCATTTGAACTGCTCCAGGACACTCAGCAGATCAAGGGAGGTGATTCTGTCCTTCTGCTTCTGCTCTTGTAAGACCTCACCTGGAATACTGTCCAGCTCTGGGATCCTCAACATAAGAACATTGACCTGTTGGAGTGAGTCTATGGCTACGAAGATGATCAGAGGGCTGGAGTGCCTCTCCTGTGGCTGAGAGCTTTGGATTTGTTCAGCCTGGAGAAGAGAAGGCTCTGGGCAGACCTTATAACACCTTCCAGTACCTGAAGGAGCTACAAGAGAACTGGAGAGGGACTTTTTACAAGGGCAGGTAGTGATAAAGCAAGGATTAATGGCTTTAAACTGAAAAAGGGTAGATTTTGATTAAATATTAGAAAGAAATTCTTTACTGTGAGGGTAATGGGACACTGGAACAGGTTGTCCAGAGAAGATGTAGATGCTTCCATGCTGGAAGTGTTCAAGACCAAGTTGGATGGGGCTCTGAGCAACCTGGTCTGGTGTAAGGTGTCCCTATCCATGGCAGGGGAGTTGAAATGAGATGATCTTTAAGGTCCCTGCCAACCCAAGACAGTCTGTCATTCTATGATTCTATAATATGGACAAAGATGGCAAATACAATGCAGGACATTTAGAAGACCTGTGACCTGTTCCTGATGAACCTTTACTCCAAGCCTGGGGAGACACCTCCCACAGAGGCATTTCACAAATACATCTTTGCTGTTCCACCAAACACTAAGCTCCACACTGTACATCAGAAAGCACAGTTAAAAGAACTTGCTGAGATGCAGTGACTGGCTGTGCTCATGCTGTGCGTTTCAGACAGAATTCGTATCCTAAAAATGTTGAACCCACGTCCAAAATTGAAGGTTGTGTTCAGTGTTTATTTAGGTCTAACTACTCTGGACCTCTTGTTGAGAAATATGAGCCTGGGAAACAAATGCCTGGTTACTGTAAAGCTTTAGAGACAGAAAGTAGAAAAGCCCTTTTGAGTTTTTTCTTCATAAGGACCATGGATGGCAACGATAAAGTGGTCTGGAATTGCTATTTAAAAATACCACAAGGTTTGTGGCCTAAGGTGTAATTTTTTTCACATTTCCTCTGCAAACTTTACCAAGATGCTTTTACTGGTCGGCTTTCTGAGGGTCCTTTGTAAGGCTGGCTGACCAGAGTGTTCTTGGACTTTTCTGCCTCACCACTGTATTGCAGGAGTTTGCTGGAGAAGGCCTGAGGACACTCGTGGTGGCCTACAAAAGCTTGGAGGAAGATTACTTTCAGGACTGGATCGGGCGTCACCATGAAGCAAGCACTGCCTTGGAAGGACGGGAAGACAAACTGTCGGAGTTATATGAAGAGATTGAAAAAGACCTAATGGTTGGTAATTCAGGGAATCTGGGCCAAGCTGTGGGGGAGGCAGCAAGGGTGGTGGTTTGTCAATAAACAGCTCAGTATGACTTTGGTAAACACTGCTCTGCAAACAGTTCAGTGGGCTGTGTGACAGGAGCAGTTCAGAACAGGGCAGCCCTGGGTGTTCACTGGCACCTCCATCAGGAGCCCATTGCTGCGGTGTCAGCCACTGGCCAGGGGAATGGTTTTATTTTAACTCACGTGGGTGTCAGAGTAGCTTTCTCATGATGAAGTGACGTACCAGCGCCTGCAGGAGATGTTGTGGACACAAATACTTCATAGCTGTCCTTTGTATGTGCAAATGGCTGATCTGTTTATTTTTCAGCCTTTGAAATGGCAGACAGTGAATAATTCCCTGTGCCCCTGAGAGTGTCTCCTTTGTTCTTCCAGCCCTGGGCAGGATGGGTAGATGATATCCATGAACACGTTTGTGTCAATTTGAAACAGAGATAAAGTGTGATCTTTGAGTCTTTCTTCTCTCCCTCAGTGTTGTTACAGTTTTTAAGTGCCCTGGAGGGTTCTGCCTGTGTTTTAGAGCCATGAATAATGAATGAAAAGCACGTGTGGGATCTGAGGAGAAGCAATCCAGCTTTTGCACTCGTGGCAGTGCTTTCCTGAAATCCTGGAAATCCTGGCAGCCACCTTTGCTCCTTCCATTAGCTGTATGCTCAGAATGCCAGCAGGGCTCAAGGAAGAAGCAAGTGTGAGCTGTGGATGCGAGCCTTTGGAAGTTGCATAGTCTCTCTAGCTGGATGAGGGAGTGCTGTAAAATGGGGATTGTACAATTTTGAGGACCCTGTACAGAAGTTCAGTCAGAGCTTACAGTGTAGTTACCTACATTGATAACACTCATAGCTGATGTATGATGGACATCCCAGGATGCCAAAAGGGATCCTGGTCTTAAAGCCAACCTCTGAATTTAGTCTCCCAGCAGCAGGAGGTAGGTGGTAGCAGTGAAACCTGAGGTAGCAGTGAAACCTCCATGTCCCTTTGACAGCAGGTTAAAGCCACCATCTCCAAATAGCAGAGAAAGCAGTAACTTTAGAAAAATGAAGGTTTGTGTCCTGAGCAGTCTAGGGTGTAGCTGTGTGACAGTGTGGAGCAGGGGTGGGGACAGGTCTGTTAAGGGCTGGAGAATATGTTTAGCAGCCATGTGACATCTGCAGTACTGCACAGCTGGGATTGAGTTCTGCACAAGAGGAGGTTTGGGGACATGGATCCACAGTGTCTTTGTCACTCTGTTAAAGCTCTGTCTGCTGTGAAGGGAGCACATGGAACAACACAGACCTGTAGCTCTGCAAACATTCTTGCAAATAATTTCATGCATATTTATAATCCATCAGAGCCTGGGGGGATTAGAGACTAGAACATCTGCAGGATCAGGGCTGTACTCTGTAAAGTAAATTTGCTGAGGAAAAATGACAATCAGTACAACCTTATTCTTGGGGATTTCATTTGTGTTTGGTTGAGTTAGTTTTAATGCTTTCTCCTCTGGTAGCAGTGGGAGGACTTAACCAGCTCCCTGCCATTTCTGTTAAGCTGCTAGGTGCCACAGCCATCGAGGACAAGCTACAAGATGGGGTCCCACAGACAATTGAGACTCTTGCCAAAGCCAACATCAAGATATGGGTTCTTACTGGAGATAAGCAAGGTAAAGGCACTACGGCTTTGGATGCTTCTCTTCTCCCACTGGTGGGTTGGTTCTGCTAAGACCTGTGTTCTCATCCTTTGAAAACTGCACAGAAGACAAACTTACAGGGCTTTGCTTCATTGCCAGCTACACAAAATTTCAGTTGGCTGGAATTAGACTGGCTGACTGTAGCTTGTACCTGTCCTTAATTTCTGTCCTGAGGGTGGAAGCAGGGTGAAGGCAGAATCCTTCGTCTTTGGAGAGGTGACAGTAAGCCTCCCCTAGTCCCTGACATAGGCTGTGAAAAGGTGCCAGCTTCATCCAGTTGATCATTCAGTTAAAGAAGGTGGAAAAAATATTGTCTTGTTTTCCAGAAGCTTTAATGTTAAAGTGGATGTTGGGTGTGTTTCAGTTTGTTTCTGGCTCTCATCATTCCAAATAGAAACAGAGGAGAAACATAGGCTTTTGGAGGTGAAAAGAACAGTAAATAGACTCCAGTGAATTCTTTTGGAGACATAATATATTCACTGAAACAATGGTGTTTCAGGGAGGTCAAAAGTGTTTGTAAATAATTTCATCCAAGACATGAGCAGAGAATTTTTGAGAAAAATGAAACATTTCATTTTGTCATGTTCCAGATGCATTAATTTTGCTATAAAATAACAAAATATGTTTTTCAGAATTTTATGGACAAAATGTCATACTCTTTTTCAGAGCTGTGGCTTGGGGCTTTTCTGGAAGTATGGAGAGGGCAAATTAAAATCCTGAAAAAAATTTTTGAATCAACACGAAGTGCTTTTTGTTTCTCCAAGTATGTTGGTCAAAGGCTGTTTTAAGCTTTTTGGTAGAGTTATTTTTTCCTGTGGTCTTGTGAAGTCGGATTTGCTGCTACATCCAAAGTGACTCTCCTGGCTGTCTTACTGTTGACTCTGAAAGGCTTCAGTCTCTTTTGAGTCAGAAAGAGAGCTTTTGTCATGTGTACAAATAGGCCACAGAAGTGGGTGAATTTGGGGCTGCTAAAGTGGATTATCCTCCTGGTTTATCTTTCCCAGAGACAGCAATGAATATTGGATACTCCTGCAACTTGCTGAACGATGACATGGAAGATGTTTTTGTTATTGAAGGCAGCACATCTGATGACGTACTGAATGAGCTGAGGTAAATGGCTGAAACACAATTCGCTGCTGTGCACTAGCACTATTTGTGTTTTGTATCATTCCACCTTTTTTCTCCTGTCAGCTTTCCTTGTTGCAGTTCATTCAAGGACCTTAGATAAGGGACACCTGTCTCCCTGGAAGATCCAGAAGCTAAACACAGTGTAGAGATCTCCTCTGAGAGTAAATGCTGAAGCATCTTGATCCAAGAGCTCAAATTAAATAAAGGGATAAGAAAGCAGAGTCAGATAGGGAGTATCAGCTGAAATTCACCAGAAGTGATCCTGAGCCACAAAGCTTTGGCTCCAGGTTTGAGCTATGCTGTTGCTCTGCTGTGTTGCCATTTATTCACATTGCTGTCCTTTGTCTGGATATATCCTTTGTCTGGATACTTTTCTGGCAGTATCTGAGAACCTGCCTTCCTTCCTCACCTCCTCTGTAGACACGGGTTCTTAGGTAAAGGTGAAAAATGGAAAAGGTTTGCAGTCCTTTTCTCTTGGAATAGACGGTTGCCTGACAACATGCACAGAAAATTGGATGCCCTTTGGGATACCATCCTTCGTGACACTCAGATGGTTTGTTAGACTTCAAATCAGCAGAAGTTTAGCAACACTTGTTAGAGTTTCAGAAACGTAGATGATCTGTGCACACAGCAGTAGCTAAACAACGCATGTTGTTGTAGGGATACAGTAAAAATTGGACTGAACTATCAAAGGGAAGCATTGATTTTTTTGTTTTCATAAAGTTGTTTTAACAAAACATGATATATCTTTTCACGATTTTCATTACTTTCTTGTGTTTGGTTTTTTTTTTTTAAGGAATGCAAGGAAAAAGATGAAGCCAGACTCCTTTCTGGACAGTGATGAAATCAACATTCAGTTTCAAAAATCTTCAAAAAACCAAATAATTTTACCTGATGAGCAAGCAAATGGCATGTACGGTCTGGTTATCACTGGTCACAGCCTGGTAAGGAAGGTTCAGAGCCTTGTTAGGGATGAGTTCCCTGAAGAACTTACTGGAAGGACATACTGGCAGTCTGAAAAATGCTTTAAAATTCAACTCTAGAGGACAAGAATTTTTTTCCCCTAATTGAGAACTAGGTTCAGTGGTTATTTGAGCTGAGACATCAAAGGTGACAGACAATGTTTCGGAAGACAGGAACAGAGAACAGTTGGCCTTGATCTTTGGTGAACAAAAGGGGTAGAGTAGCTGGATCATATTTAATTTCTGGAAAGACACTGGAAAAATAACCAGGTTTGTGTTTGCAGCAAGATGATAACACAAGATGTGGGTTTCAATGCCAAGGACATACTCTACTAAATACAGTTGAAAACAGATATGCTTAATTGATAGGATAGAGATCTTATAACTTAAGTAATGTATTGATTCTCTCATGATGTTCTTCCAAGCAAGCTGAAGGAATACACTCTAGATTAAATTGCTAAATGACAGATGAAAGACTGTGGCTCTGAAGGGCTCACTGTTGATCTAAAACAACAGTTAGCTATCATCTGCAGAGGGTTATCCCACATCTCTTTGATGGTCAGTGTTTGCATTAACTGCTTAGAAAGAGAGAAGGTAACACCAGGCTGGGAGAGGGTACAAAGAAACCTGAGTCAAGCATGATCTGGAAAGCACAGGGGGAAACTGAGTCATTTGGGGTTTCTGAGTCTGGAGAATACTGATCAGTCTTGGTAATAGTTTTCAAATTATAACAGGTAAACAAAGTAATGGAATTAAACTGAGATAAGAGAGTTTTTGGGTGAAATGTCTTCCTGGTGAGAATAGTGAATCTGCAATAAATTTTCCATACTTGGAAATTTTTTAGACCTAGAGGGAAGAAAAAACAATTTAGATCAATTTAAACCTGTCTGTGAGGAAGGCTTAATTTATGTCAGGCTTATTTATCTGTTGTATTTTACTTTCCCACTTCTCAGTGGAAGCAAATAGACATATTTAGAGAGTTCTGAGAGGTGCTGCCTCTCAGAAACAAGGTGCTTCTGTTCCCTGTGGTTGCTATCTCAGTGGCAGTCCAGCAATTTTCACTCCCAGCTCTGTACAGCCCAGCAAATTACTATTAAGAAAATCTTATCTAACTCTGCTTTTGGTTCATGTGCCATGTGTACAGACCTCAAGCACTTTCAGATAGTGCCTAGCTTGTTAAGTACCCTTTCTCCCTCTTTTATACTCACTTCTTTGTGAGCTCCAGGGCCATAATCCCCTTTAGATTCCTACTGCAAAGTGGACAAGAGGTCTGTCAGATTTGGTCCATGTGCATTGCATGGACATTAGCTGCATGCCCCTTCTCTGTTCCTACTCCATCCCTTCAGCCTGCAGTGTAGACCCTGAGTGCTGTGCTACCAAAACACCACTGGCAGCAATGGAAAAGCTTTCTTTATATTCCTGGAAAAACACACACTCACCACACCCTGGTGAGGGGATATGTCCCACACAAAGAAACTCAGATCTGGGCTGTGTGGGAGCAGCCAGTCCACATACAGTAGACACAATGATTTTCACCAAGATAATGTCTTTCTTCTCAGTGGGGACCACAAGGATAGTGCAGACAAATATAGATGTCATTTATTTATTTCTATGAGCTTGAACAATGGTAGCAGTGCTGATACTGTCCCCCACACAGGACCTGCTCAGTGCTCTATCCCTGTCTGCAGAGGGGTGGGCAGTGGGCAGAGGGCAGTGCTGGGCTGTGCACACATCTGGTGTTGCCTGAGCAAAGCAGTGAACAGAAACTTGTCAGCATCCTTAATGGCATCATCATGCCAGTTGATTTGTATGCAGTTGCACCATTAATATACAGAGTGATAAATAACATTTTGCTGGTGCTGTGCAGCAAGGATGTTGAGGCAAAAGCCATCTGTGACTGCACTGACCAGCAGTACCCAGGCTAAACCATGAAAAGGTGTCTTGTTGAGCAGGCCTGCTGCCACTGACAGAGGAAAGAGGGGACGCTGGTGACTCACAGCTCTGTGTTTCAAAAAGAAAGAATATGTGGCGTAAGGACTGTCTGCCTTACACAGGGCAGTGGGCCTGGTGTAATGGCTCTGAGCAGGAATGAGCCCTGTAGATTCCTTCCATATATGTCTGCTAAAAAGAGACAACAAAGAGCAGAGCCAAACCACATGATCTGAAAGAAATATAAAAAAGCTCCCACTGCTCTCTCCTCCTCATGCAGAGCTGGAGGGGTGACTAGACATCCAATTATCTCAGTGCTTCCCGAACAGAAACAACACAGCTGACTGATTTAAAAGGTCAGCATTCAGAGTAAAGCAGCCTTCTCCCTAGTTTCGTGTTTTGCTTTGTCATGCCCACCTGAGCTTTTTACATGTTTTTTTTAATTAAGCACTTAACAAATTGATATCTTTCCTATTTATCTCCCAAAGCTTAACTAGTAATCCAAGAGGGTTGAGCAGAGTACTCTCTCACATGGAGATACACACGGTCGTCTCAGGCCCTGCAGCAGCTTCTTGCTTTTGGTGTTTTGACACTTCTGCCCTCTGTCAGGTTACATCAGCCAGAGCAGCTGTGGTGCATACCCAGCTGTGGTGCATATCCAGATGTGGTGCACCCAAAGTGCAAGCTCGTAGGTGTAGGGTGCACGGCCTGATGTGCTGTGTGGATGCTTCCTGCAACTGGGTGGATGGATTCACCCAAAGGAATGGAAGAGCCTGGCTCAGCTGTCATGGCCACCTCGCTGCATCCTCTTTGTCAGGCCAGGAGTTGCTGTGAGCCTGCCCTGAGCACTCCCTTTCCTCCTTTCCAGGCTTACGCGCTGGAAGGGAACATGGAGCTGGAGCTGGTGAGAACTGCCTGCATGTGCAAAGTGGTGATCTGCTGCCGGGTGACTCCCCTGCAGAAGGCCCAGGTGGTGGAGCTGGTGAAGAAGTACAAGAAGGCTGTGACCCTGGCAATCGGAGACGGCGCCAACGATGTCAGCATGATCAAAAGTGAGTGATGGCTGAGAGCCAGCATGCTGTAGCAGACTGGCTCAAAGATGTATTTGCTCTCTGAGGTGGGCCAGAAGGAACATGTATCTGAATGCCTCCTGCACCACCCACTTTGTGGAAACAAGTGTCTGTGTCCCACATTTTGGCAGGTCTCTACAGTGCACTCTCACCACAAATTAGTTGTGTCTCCTGCCTTCTGGGTCACACTGGGCTCCTTTGGGGGCTAAGGTTGTACTAAGTGCCTATTTTTCTGTTTCTACCTTAGAACAGACAAAATGGTTGGTCTCTGATCGTACGGGCCTTTTCCAACCTCAGTGACTATAATTCCATGAAAAGCCCACAGGGGCTGTGATGTGTCAGTCAGTGTGTCTGCACAGCCGCCATCACAAGGGCAATGTGTATAACGAACAAGTTTATATCATAGAGGGCCTGACTCAAAGCAGAAGTAAAATCTTTGTGCCTGTAGATATTCCATATAGTATTATGTGAGGTGGATTTTTTGCATTTCTTTGTGTTAGGTCTGTTTGTTAATTATCTCCCTTGAGTTACAGCTGATGGGTTTCCAGGCCCCTCCATCCTTGAGCATCATTTGATGCTGCATTACCTCAGTGAATTTATGAAAAAAAATCCTAACTAGGTATAATTAAATTAAGATTATTCAGAAAGACCTATTGCTAATCTTCCTTGTGTTAATTTGCAAGAATTGATTAACTGGAGCCTTTTAATTAAGAAAGAAAAGGCTAAGTAGAGAGCTTCAAGGGAGATAAGTCAGGCAGTCAGCAAAGAAAGGAGAAGAAAGTTAAAGTGTACATAATAATTAGAAACTAACCCGCTCCCCCCACAAGAGGATTGGGACTCTGGGATTTTATCTCTTCAGTTCAGTGGAAACCACTGAATCTAACCAACCTTCAGCCATGAAGATTGTATTCATTAGTTAAAGCTGTATAATTAGCTGTCACATTAAACTTATGTCCATGTTTAATAAATGCAAGTTAATATTAAAAAAAATGTGACTCTTCTATCTAATTATTTGATTGAACTAATAAAGCCCAGGAAACATAAAAAGGCTGCGGTCTGCCTTTTAGCACAGTGTCTGAAAAATTTTAAAATGGTTTGAAGATTTTGTCTGTCTAGGATGATGTTTTAAGACTGCTGGAAGGACATGCATGCATGTAAATAAAAGTCGCATGTCAATATAAATTAAAGTTATTTTTTCATAACAGCAGCTGTTATGAACAACAGCATTTGTGCTGCTGGAAGGGGTTCAGAAAAAACCTATAAACTGTCACTGAACCTATAATTTCATTCAGATAATAAAAGCCCAGTTATGAGAAATGTGTCACAGAGCCAAAATCATTATGCTGCTGAAAGAATTAGTGCACCAATTTTTTTTTTTTTTAATAGCTTTTCATTTTGACTGTTCATGAAGGCTGTGAGGAAATTAACACAGTGTTCCATGCAGGGTAACTAGTTTCAAAAATGGGGCAGTGATAACTCTCGATGTAATGATGGGATCAATGACCTTCTCATTGCAGCTGCCCACATCGGGGTCGGCATCAGTGGCCAGGAGGGGATGCAGGCGGTCCTGTCCAGTGACTTCTCCTTTGCACAGTTCCGCTACCTGCAGCGCCTGCTCTTGGTCCATGGGCGGTGGTCCTACATCCGCATGTGCAAGTTCCTCAAGTACTTCTTCTATAAGAACTTTGCCTTCACCTTGGTGCACTTCTGGTATGGCTTCTTCTCTGGCTTCTCAGCACAGGTAGGTCCAGCTTCAGTTTCCTCAGGGGCATGGAGGTGGTCAGCCTCTTCTGTGAAGACAGGCTGAGGGAGGTGGGGTGGTTCAGCTGGGAGGTGACAAAGCTTCAGGGAGATCTTAGACCACCTTTCAGTACCCTAAAAGTGCTAAAAGAGAGCTGTAGAACCCTTCTTAGCAGGGCCTGTTGCAATATGACAAAGGATAATCATTTTGAACTAAGCTTAGATTGATACAAGCAAGAAGGTTTTTACAATGAAGTTGGTAAAACACTGACAGAGGTTGCTCAGAGAGGTGTTTGATGTCCTCTTCCTGGAAACATTCCAGGTCAGGTTGGATGGGGCTCTGAGCACTGACCTCGTTGAAGATATGCCTGATGATTGCAGGGAGGTTGGAATAGATGGATTTTACAGCACCCTTCCAACCAAAACTATTCTATGAGTCTATATCTAGCATTTTCAAGCAAAGTATCTGGAAACATTTTACAAGGAAATAAACGAAGCCATTCCTCCCACCTGACTGAACAGACTCAGGTCTGTCTTCTTCAGCCATATGGGTATAAAGCGGATATTGCTGCCTTCATCGTGCTGCTGCTGGAGGATGGATGCCGGGAGACAGAATATATATATCATGGAATTGTATAATCACTAAGGTTGGAAAAGACCTCTAAGACCATCGAGTCCAACCATGAACCCAACACTGCCACATTCACCACTAAACCGTGTCCCCCAGTGCCACATCCACATGTTTTTTAAACGCTGACCAGCCTTTCAATGAGGAATATTTTCCTACTATCCAGTCTAAACCTTCACTGGCATTTAGGTGCATTATGAAGCACATATGTCAGTAACAGGATTTTCAGAAGTATTCAAAGTGATTATAATCATCAGCTGATGACACAGATTAGAGTTCGGTGCAGATCTTGTAAGATCTATGCTTGTGCTGTTAGCATATTTGGAGCAAGCAGTTTAACCCTGAGATTCCTGTGGGCACCAGGAGCTTGCAAGAGGAGCGCATCTAGAGTGAAAAAAGTAGTGTTAGTTCAAGGCAAGCCAGCCTCCAACTTAACCCAGCTGTGGGGAGTGCAGGTATCCAGGGGGTGGGGGTGCAGGGTGATGCAGAGGGATTCTGCTCTGGCTGCAGCCAGCTATGGGTGCTGAGCAAACTGGGCTGGCATCATGTGATCCTTCCCGTTTAGGGATGCTGAGCTTGAGTCATCTTATTCCTTTTTCTCAGTAACATCTCAAACCAAGGTGTTGCAGGAATTAATTGCATATACTTTCAAAGAAATGGAGAATACAGCTTTTTGCTAACTTCACGCTTCGTTTTTTTTTCCAGACTGTCTATGATGAGTGGTTCATTACACTGTACAATTTGGTATATACCTCCCTCCCAGTGCTAGGAATGAGTCTCTTTGATCAGGTACTGTTTCTGTCATCATTTGGGGGATTTTTTTCATAGGGGTTTTGTCTCCAGATGCTTTGAGCTGGTTCCATGAAGCAAAAGCAGCTGACCTTTTGGCTAGATACTGTGGTAACCCCTGAAATAATATCCTGACAGGGAGAACTTAGAGCACAAAAAAAAGGATGCACCAGAGAGAAGGTATATTCCCTCCTAGTAATATGTTTTGCGTTTAGGTAGTCCTGTGAGCAATAGGGAGTTGAGAGATATATAATTACCCTGATTTGGCCTGTAGGTCTGTGTGTGATGAGACTTTTGGGTTAGGCTGCTTGCCTACAGCAGCAGCTGCTGTTGCAACACTCCCCTGGAGCAGTCATACCCTACTACCTGCATTCCTGAAGCCTGGCAAGTGACTTTCTAATGACCAGACAAAACAATCAATTAGCTGGATCTTTGAAACCCTATTTTGCAAGTTCAGCCTTTCTAGTGAGTTCTTTCTGCAGTAATTTCTCACCCAAATTTCAACCTAATTGTTACTGTTTGACAAGACAAAGGAGTAGTAAGGCGGTTCCTATATGCATTTTACAAGTTAAATAAATAGGAGCTGGCTACTTTCCAGTGGTTCAGTGCTCCGCTCTGGACACTTAAGGGATCCAAGTCAGCCTTTCTTGTGTGGGGAGGTATTTTCTAATCCTTAGCTTCCAGCCAAGTCTCTGGAGAACAGACCATGCAGTCTGCTTTAGATGAAGTATATATATATATATATTTTTTTTTTTTAAATCAGCTGTCAATTTTTTGAGCACAAGAAAGGTAAAATACATTACGGAAAATATACCCAGGTGACCTTGGTATGTGGCATGCCAGTAAGCACAAATGAGTGAATTGCGTGCTATGCTTTTCCTCATGGAAGTGCATGTCACCCCCAACTGGCTCTGCATGCTTGGTTGGGTAGCTGCCAGCAAATCTGACTGTCTCCTCTTTGCATTCAGGATGTGGATGATCACTGGAGCATGGTGTTCCCTCAGCTATATGTGCCTGGCCAGCAAAACCTCTATTTTAACAAGGTGGTGTTTGTCAAGTGCATGTTGCAAGGGATCTACAGTTCCCTCATCCTCTTCTTCATCCCCTATGGGGCCATGTACAATACAGTGAGGAGTGATGGGAAGGCTATTGCTGACTACCAGTCCTTTGCTCTGATGGCCCAGACCTGCTTACTGATCGTGGTGTCTGTACAGGTAAGGCATCCTGGCTAACATTTTTAGGAATTAGTTGTTATTTCATGATGGCAGCATCTGGAGGGCCAGTTAGGGTACTGACAGCATTGTATTTCCTACTGCATCTTGCATTCTTGCAAAAAACAGTGTCTTGACACCAGGTTAGTCTCCTCAGTTCAACAGAACAGGAGATTTGTATGTTATGAAAGATCTGGGTGACAGGAAAGAAGAGTCTTGGCCTTGGGAAGTTTGCAGTCACAACAGACAAATCAGTTAAGGCGGGGAATAGAGAAGGACTTGTTCTAGTTTTATGGGAAGGGTTTGAAGCACAGGGCTGTCTGTCTGCCATCAGGCAGTTATTTATAGGCTCTCCATTATGGAGATGTCTCTGCAGCCTGGCCCGATGCATGATGTATGCATGACACAGCCTGAACTTGCTGGAAGGAATAGCTAAGACTTGGATGGTAGAAAAGTCAGATGGTACTATCAAGATGAGAGAGATTTCTTAAAAGAAAACCAATCAATCATACCTCCCTAGATAATAATTTCTGCTGTCTGAAGTCTTGCAGACTTGTTCTCCTAACTTTCAATTGCTACATCACAGCTTAGGGCTGGGGAAATAAGCATGGCTCATTTGAACTTACTACATTCAGCTCTGGGGCCCCCAGCATAAGAGGTATGAGGGCCTGTTGGAGCAAGTACAGAGAAGGGCCATGAAGTTGATCAGAGGGCTGGAGCACCTCTGCTAAAGAGGGTGAGAGCATTGGGGTTGTTGAGCCTGGAGAAGAGGAGGCTCCAAGGAGATCTCCAAGGAGACCTCATTGCAGCTTTCCAGTACTTAAACAAGGGCTACAAGAAAGCTGTGGAGGAGCTTTTGACAAGGGCATGTAGTGATAGAACAAGAGTTAGTGGCTTTGAAATGAGAGTGGGTTTAGATTAGATACTATGAACAAATTCTTTATTGTGAGGGTGTTGAGGCACTGGCACAGGTTGCCCAAAGAAGTTGGGGATGTCCCATTCCTGGAAGTGTTCAAGGTCAGGTTGGAGGGGGCTCTGAGCAACCTGGTCTAATGGAAGGTGTCCCTGCTTATGGCAGAAGAATTGGAACAGGATGATCTTTAAAGTCCCGTAATATCCTGTCTCCAGGACTGGCCCCTAGTGACTGCTTGAGAAGAGGGCAACAACAGGATAAATGTAGTGATCTTGCCCTTGAATAGTTTTCCAGAATCTTATGATTTGTGACTTGTTATTTCTTGAGACTTTGAATGAATAGCATTCTCAGGGGGAGGTGTACAAAGCAGAGGACAAGCTGTGTTCAGCACAGATCTGCTAAATAAGGAAGGCACTGACAATAGCTGTATTGCTCTGTTTTTTCAGATTGGCTTGGACACCTCTTACTGGACAGTTGTCAACCAGTTCTTCATCTGGGGCAGCCTTTCTGTTTATTTTGCTATCACCTTCACCATGTACAGTGATGGCATGTACCTGATCTTCACAGCCTCCTTTCCCTTCATTGGTAAGCCTTGGGACAAATCTGGATTGCACTCAGAATGGACACACTGCAGGGCTTAAAGTTTCCAATAATTTTTAAGTATATTTCAGAATGTATTGGTTGCCTTTTCTGCAAGAAAAGCCAGGACATTTTTGAGGGTTGCTGGGATTTATTTTGAATCCCATCCATCCAGGTGAATGTGTGCCACATTCACTTCCTTGGGTAAGAGTGGACATTTCCATGCAGTCATGGGAATGGTCCTTTAAATAATCCTACTGAGCAGGATGGAATGCTTTCTGCTGCTCCTCCAAATTTGGGTTCCAGTTGTCCAATTTTTACAGATATCTAGGAGCATCTTATTTGTAGATATGTGATCTTTGTAACTAAGTTAACATTTTGGCATAGGAAGGCATAGAAGTACAACATCCAGTCAGACATGAGAAAAATGCCATGTGATTGTGGTAAGCCTTCTGACAGGTTAAATGGCAAATTCCCAACAACAAAACATACCAGTGGTGACCAGGTTTTTGTAGTTATTTTACATGACAGGTTTCTGAACACATGCAAAAAAATGAAGGATAAAAAAATGAGTCAATTTCCTGAGACTTTGACCAGGGAGGAACATGTAACTTTAGCAGAGTAATTCAGACATTTTTAATAGATCTGTGCATCCATAGCCAATATAGATACAACATTCTTATGAATCTCTACTTCTGAAATCCCAACACTTCTAATTTCAAGTCTCAGATTTTTGTATTAATAAGTGCCTTCATTTTTGACTGACTTTTTCAGTAAAAGCTTGTTTTGCCTATCTTCACTGCAACAGCAAGGGGCTTAGCAAACTTAGAAATATCTGAGATGCAGGTCAGTTGTTGAAACATATTTTTCAAACAGATGATCACATCCACTTTGAGATGGCTTTTAGAATCAAAAATGCTGAGTGAGAGAAGACAGAATGTCTGTTCAGTTTCCCAGGGCAGGTGGAGAGTTGGACTGGATGATCTTGAAGGTCTGTTCCCATCTTGAGGATTCTATGATGATTCTAACTCACTTGCCAGGGATATCTCATCGCTGCTCTGCTATTACTACGTTGCTCAAAGTAGCCATAATGCTGAGGGCTACTTAGTAAGGTCCAAGTCTGAAACCATTTTTAAGGGAAGTGTTTCTAGTCTGGACTGAGACAACTTATTAACTTAAATTTCAGTGGAGTTGTATTACAGCAGCATTTGGCCAACTGGAAAGAAAACATACAGCAAATATAGTGCCAACACCAGCATCATTAAGCCCTGTAATGAGGGTTTTGCAGACTGTTTGTTCTATCTTACATTCCCTCCGTTTTGGAAAAGCCAGAAGTGAGCACTTTGGTTTCAGAGGTGTCAGTGACATGCCACTACATGGCAGTAGTGCTGCCAATACCCCCATTAAGCTATGCTGTCTGTGCAGATCTCCAGAGCAACACACGCCCCTCTCGTAGAGGGCTGTGATTCCCGTCACCTGCTGGGCAGAGCCAGTATTCCAAATCTTTTAGGAAATGCTGCTGGGAAGCAAGAAAGGAGTATTCCTCCCTTTGCACTAGAGTTCTGGCAAAAGGTGGGAGTCCTGGGCTGCTCCTGAAGTTCTCCTGAATGTTTATATGAATCCTTTGCAGTGATTTGACTTTTCACAGAGAGAAAAGATTCACTCTGACACCCTTGTCCACCTGGGCTGTTGCTGCAGTCGTGTCTGGACATTGCATTTTTCTCTGCTCATCTCACACAGTGACACTGGCTTTTCTGTCCTCTCCACAGCCTGTTGATTTCACTGTTGGAGGTGATGTCTGCCTTGTATTTTGGTCTGTTTGCCTGGTTGCTCTGAAATCACAGAGCAAAAGGGAATAGTGGTGGGAGGTGCTGCTTTTACTGTTTTAATCATGGGGTTTTTTCCAGGTACGGCTCGGAACACCCTCAGCCAACCAAACGTGTGGCTGGCTATCTTCCTTAGCATCACCCTCTGCGTGCTGCCGGTGGTTGGCTTTCGATTCCTGAAGGCTCAGTTAAAGCCAACTCCCAGTGACAAAGTAAGGAGATACCTTATTGAACCAGAAATCCTGCTTACCATGGCCTAGGCTCATCATGGAGCCACAGTCCATGTGCTTGGCATCACTTGGAGTGTGTCCCTGTCGGGTGCAAGTGCTGCCATTCGTCTGTCTCCTACTCCCCAGAGAAGGATTGAATTTGGGGTTTGGCACGGTTCAAACCATCTGCAGCTGGGACCAAGGCTGAGATTATTTACATGTGGATTAGACTGCTCTGAGGCAGGAAAGCTGCACTATTTTTAGGGTTTAAGCGCTGTGGCTCAGTGGCAAAGGAGTGGTGTGTTCCTCACGCCCTGACGCTGTGCAGTTTTAGCCTGGCAGACTTCAAGCCGCCTTCACCCTCCGCCCAGGAATATGTGTTTGCTGGGGATTTTTTATTTCAGAATTTACTTTTTGTATCCAATGGTTATATGCCCTTATATGCCCCCTCTGAAAGCAGCTTCCCTCCCGTCCCCAGGAATATGAAGATGAGGGCACCAGGGCAAGGAGAGGCAGGGAGTGATGGAGTGGGCAGGGAGCACACAGGTCACTACAGCCAAGGGACCCCTCAAGAACATCAGTGCACACAGAGCTCCCCGGGCTCTCTTTCAAACAGGAGCATTTGCTGAATGCTACTGCCACCTCGTGCTTCCTTCTTCTCCCTGCGCCGAGCTGCCTAGAATCGGTGTCAGAGACAGCCCCAAGGGAAAGCACTGCAGTTGATGCTCTCCCTGGTCATCCTCGGGATGTCTGTGGAGCTCCACAGATTCTCCAGGACTGCAGGAGAACATGTTAAGGGAATTCTCAGCCCTTGCACAGAGGCTAGGTGGGTGCTAGAGAAGACAGCTGGGTAGGGAGGTCCTTGGGATGCAGTTTGAGGCAGTTCAGGGGTGTAAAAGTGGGCTGAGTTTACCCCAGCTGAGTAGAAGTCAAACACAGCTGTCACCCAGAATCCCAGCCTCACTGCTGAGGCTGAGCATCCCTCCCTCTCTAGCGCAAAGTCACTTTTCTGCCTCCTCTTGGAACTGAATGGTCACAGGAGAGGAGTGGGTTTCCTGCTCTATGGAGTTCCCCAGCTGGCAATAAACAGGCCTGATGTTCAGAGAGGCCAAGGACCTGCCACTGCCATTGTGCCAAGCAAGAAGCACAGCAGTCTGGCAGCTGGGGAGTTTTCTGTTGAGCTACAGGCTCTCAATACCAGCCTCCTGCACTAGACAGCCCCGTTCTGAAAAGGTTCTTGTTAGCAGATGAACTCAGTGGCTACCTGGGAGCAGAAAGCCCACTACCTGCAAATAAAGTGCAAGATTTATTTCCCACCTGCCAAGGAATACAGGAATCTCTCTATTATCCCTGTAAGCGTTCAAGGCCAGGTTGCATGGGGTATTGATCAACCTGATATATTGGCAGCGAGGTTGGAATGAGATGATCCTCAAAGTCCCTTCCAACCCAAGCCGCTTTATGGTTCTATAATTCCATGACGATAATCATTATCATCAAGCTTTTACATATCAGAAACCCCCTTTAGTAATCTTTTCTATATTAAATATGCCAATTCTTAAACGTTTCTTTATTTGTTTTCTGGAATTTTGACTGTTGTCGAGATGACTTTCACATTTTGGGTGATTTGACTGAAAGTCCTTCAGTAATACCCCAACCATGGCATTGAAGAGCTCTGGGGAATACATGGAAATCATCCCCTCCCGTGACTTACAGATGATGCTCCCATTAACACCTTTTAGAGTAGAATAGAATATGCCCTTTCCTCATTTTTGTCTTTGGATCCCTGCTTTTGTTTGCCTTTCTCTGCTCCTCTTCCACTGTGCTTGTGAATAATGATGCACATTCCACTTTTTCTGCCTTATTTTCTGATTTCCAGGTGCTGCTGAAGATCAAAGAAGCCAAAAAGCGGCCCCCTCCACCCTCACCCAAGCGACGCCTGCGCCGGACCAGCACCCGCCGCTCTGGCTACGCCTTCTCTCACCAGCATGGCTTTGGAGCACTCATCATGTCTGGGAGAAACATGCGGCCAAAATCACCTTTTGCCACAACAGGAACGTTTTCACCAAATAGTGACAAATATAAACACAAAGGATTGTAACAAAAAAAAAAAAGAGAGAAGGGAAAAAAAAAAAACAGACACCCCCTTATCCCCCTTAAAAATTAGCAACGCAAACCAAAGTAAAGGGCTGTCAGGAGAGGAGGCTGTGCTCCCTGCAAGGCACCGAGCCAGTGGCTGCCCAGAGCTGTGCCCTCTGGGCTGCCAAATCAAGGACTTGGGGCTTTCCTTTCACCCATGTGCACCCTCCAGTTCCAGTTCCTTTTCCAAAGACATGTGCCGCTGCTGGGGAAGATGGGCACGGTGAGCATGGAGTTGTATGGTATCCCCAAGGGGCTCCCTGGCACAAGAGAGAACGTGCTTTGGGAGGCATCTCTGCTCCCTGAGATTGTTCATAATGCTATTTTTTTTTTCCCTCTAACTACATACCTCAGAGCAAAGAGAATTCCAGTCTGAGGAAAAGGTTGAATTGGCAGTGTCTTTCTCAGCCATGTGCCTTCATTTTTCTTCATGAATCCGCTCTGGACCGTATTACTGGGGTGACAGTAATGACCCCAGGTGTGCCTTAGGTCCAGCCACACAACCCACAAATCCACAATCTTTGTAACGTGTGATTTTGTAGCCTTTTGACTGTAATCTGTTTTCTCAAGAGATGGCCAGTACCCAAACACCACCCTCTTCCCACATCTCCCGTCAGGAAGTGCTGCAAGCTCAGAGAAACCCTTAGTTGGTCAAGGGACCAGGAGCTGACACTCATCAGCCTGCCCTGTTTTATCTGCATTGCAAATCTGCTCCTGTAAAGGTTTATTGTCCTGAGAGTCCTCTCAAGTTTTTTAACTGGGCACCAGCCATTTCATTTAGACTTAAAATAAAAGAGCAGAAGGTGCTCAGACTTCCTTATGGATCAAACATGAAATCTGGCCTGTGGTTAGGGCTCACCTGAGCTGCTAGCATGAGGCGTCTGGCCCCCTTAACAGACTGAGGTGCATGCACATCTGGCTTGATGGTGACCACACCAGCAGTATTGAAGCCAGAAAAGCTATTTCATAGCCAGCAGCTGAAATAGCCTTTACTGTGCTGGTGCTCGGGCTCAGTGTAAGGGACAAAGCATGACCTGGTGGCTCCCCCACCCTCCCAATGATCAGAGTGCTCACGATTCAGAGGAACTTAGTGAGGCTTGAGGAGTCTCTGCAGCGTTTCAGGGCTGCAGTGTTTCTCTGTGCTGGCTCAAATTTTACTTGGGAACAGGTTATCTGTCAAACATGGGTGGTAGAGAGCTGAAAATCCAACCAGTCTGCCAGCAGAGGGACCTCAAACGCACAGACACAGCCAAAGACATGGTGATCTTGAGGGACTGGGGTTTGCTCTCTGTTTTGTTACACCAGCTCCATAATCAGTGGGGTTACTGGGTGGAAGGCCAGTGTGGCAGTGTGAGAGTCTGTCCTGCCAGCACTGCTGAGCTGTCTAAATGCAGCTTTTTTTTTGTGCAGAGGACTAAGCCCTGGCTGTTGTAGGGGGGGTTTTTTGTTTGTTTTTGGGTTTTTGTTGAGGTTGGGGTTTTTTTCAGCTCCATTATACAAATTTAGACTCCTTCCTTCTTTTGAATTGGATTTTTTTGTGCAGTTACCGCCTGATATTTATGAGACTCTGCTGTGAGTCTCTGAGCTGTCAGTGGAGGCAGTGTATGATGGCAACAGGCCAGCCATGTCCCCATTTCATGGAACACCCTGCTGCCTCTGGTCCCGGTTTCAACAGTTACTGTGTGAGATTGTTTAAGCTCTAATAGAAGGTTGCATCTCCCTGTGTTTAACTCAGTGCAGGAAAGAAAAAAATTAAAGGACCAAATCAGTCTGTTGCACCTGCTGCATGGGGAGGCTTGCTGCAAACTGTGGTATTAAATTTCAGCATGGCCAGTGCAAAACTGGAGCTGGGACTGTATCCAGACTTCAGTGTTCAGGAGCTGCTTGATAGGGAAGGAGCAAATTATCTGGTGATCTCCCCTGCAAGGAGACACCTAAGTGAAGTGAGAGCCTGCATTCTGGCTGAGGAAACCGCTGTGATAGTTGGTGCTTGTCACCTCCCCCTGATTTACCATTCACTTTGCAGAGACAATCATGGCTTTCTGATGAGGATTCTGTCTTTCACAGTCAGCCTCCCTGGGGTTAGAGGAAAAAGGAGAATTTGTGCAGATAAGCAGACATCCCCATGATACCCAGACTGGTCTGTGGACTGAAAGTCCTGTCAAAGCTGTTCCTGGTGTCTGATGCAGCAGAGTATGTTGGCAGAGCAGCAGAGGCAGATCTTGTGCTGACAGAGCAAGGAAACTCTGACACTGTGCCTCTCTTCTCATATGGTTTACGTGCAAAGTACTCACCTTCTGGCTAAAAGGGGATTTGAAAATGTTGGCTACAACATGCAGGGGATAATAAAGCTGTTGGTGAGCTTGCACCAGATACAACTCTTTCAGTGGTTTGACACAATCAGCATTTGAAACACATCAGCTGGCAGTGATGTCTGTCTTGCATCACTCCTGATTTTGTAAAATAATTGGTTTTTTTAAATAAAAAGAGAATGTTGGGATGATAGATTCCTTGGAGCTCCATTAATTGATGTAAGGAGTTAATAACCAGAAGTGCACGGGGGGATGGTATGTGGGACAACGGATCTGAGACGGCAACACTTCTCATCCGGTATCCTGATGCGGGAAGCACACAAACTCTCAAAATTTTCCATCCTGGCTGGGATGTTTTAAGAGGAAACTTAGAGGAAACGTCAGACATCCTTAGGCGGAGGACCCGGTGGGGGCGGGCAGCGTCGAGAGCCCGCCCCGTGGACCGGCTGTAAACAGCGGAGCGATGCGGGCGATCGGTAAGGGACGGCGGCAGGCGGGCGGGACAGTGCGGGGCTTGTGCGGGGAGGAGCGGGGTCGCTGCTTCTCGTGTGCGCGGTGCTCTGCTTGGCTCCCCGGGGGAGGTCAAACCGTGTGTCATCGTCTGTGCGGTGTCTGAAAATTATAATTTAGTCTTTTATGAAGCTCTCGTATTTCATAGATATGTCAAAAATTAATCCTTGAAATAGATTTTGGATTTTGTTTTCACCCCTTCCCTTTTTCCTCCTAATTATTCCATAATATAAATATTCGCAGTTTGAATAGTGTTTTGCTGTTGTGCCTGTACTTGCCACCCTGCTGGGCTCAAGTTTGGGGGTCGAGAATGATAATGCTGTGATGGTGGTGAGGCACTGGAACAGGTGGCTCAGAGAAGCTGTGGGTGCCCCATCCCTGGGAGTGCTCAAGGCCAGGCTGGATGGGGCTCTGAACAACCTGGTGTAGTGCAGGGTGTCTGTGTGCCCATGGCAGGGGTGGGGAACAAGATTAAGCTCCCTTCCAATGCAAACCATTCTATAGTTCTTTGATAACCAGTGATGACAGGGTTCTATTTCTTATGCTGCAGCAGAGGAGAGCTTAGAACATCTTCCCTGTCCCCTGAATCCACAGGGTGACACTGAGCAACCTCTGTCCTTAATAACCATGGAGCAACAGGTGTGTTTGGGCAGAGGCACCTCAAGGGTGTTTTCCATTGCTAACTGCAACACCTGCATTCCTTCCTGGCTGCCTGGTAGCGCTCACTCTGCTGAGTATCCAGTTGGAGAGCCCAGGGCAAGCATACAGTGCTCCTCTGCCCTCCCATTTCCTAAGAGCTGCTCACGAGTAAGGACTTCCAGGCTACAGGTCAGTGAGAGAGAGTTGTGTGAATGCACACAGGCGGAGCCTGTTGTATGAATGGAGACATCTCAGTAATGACCCATGCTAATTACCAGCTGGAACAAAAACAGGAGCATAAGGGACCTCTTGGATATCTGTGGTCATGACAACTCTATCCTCTAACCCCATCACACCACTGATAAAATTCATCCTAAATCCAGGCGTTCCAGCTGGAAAGCTTCCTGTCCTAAGGGTTGATTTTTCTCTCTCTAATTTTCGACCTAAATGTGTTCACTGCATTTTTTCTCTTGTTGTCGTGCCAGCATTATACTTTTGCTTCAGCAGTTTTGTTTGTCTCCTGTGATATATTTAGACAGCAATCCTATCCGCTCTCTGCCTACATTTGGCCAGGCTAAACAAGCCAAGCTCTTAAGTTTCTTCTTGTTTGATAGGTTTTCTGTTTCCCTCAGGCCCTTTCTGCACCTGTTCGTTTGAGTTTATCATTTTTAAATGTGGGTGACCAGAATTTTTTTTGTATGATGCTTCTTTTATCAGTGCCTATACAATAGCTCTGGTATTTCACTGCCTCACCTGGGCCGTGTTTGCTTTTCTTACAGCCTCATCATCTCTGTGGTCTTTAACACAGTTTTAGTGGTTATTTTTCCTAATTCTGTTACGAATATGCACAATTGTTATCTAAATTGGGTTAGCTACATAAATACCTCTCATGCCTGACAACATGGGGAGGAGCTGAAGTCATCACAGCATAAGTCTGCGCATGCTGATGCTTTAAACTGGTGCCTTGTCCTCAGGGGCAAGCTTTTTCCATGAGGGCTGGCAAGGACATTTTGCTACATCTGCTGATGTGTTGGCTGATGTAAATATGGAGTGAGGGAGCTGCCATTTCTCCAGCAATAAGCGTGGGGCTGAGTTCCCAGTCGCAGTTCCCAGACAGCTCTGTCCCTGTGATAAAGGTCTGTGTTGCTGCCGGGCTGGATGTGATGAAGGGCTCAGAAGAAGGGCACAGAGCCCTGCAGCCTGGGCTTGACCTCTGAGTGCTTTTGGCCATATCTGCAGCACAGCTACTCTTCAGTTTTTCCAAACCTAGTCTTCTGCTGCCCTACTTCTTGTAATTCATTTAGAAGTAGAGAGTGTTTTTTCTCTTCGGGGCACTGTAGAGAAGCCACCTCTCTCCCATCACTCCCAGCATGAAGGGAAGTGGTTTCCATACCTCTGTCTCTTTCCCCAGCCTGCCTCTCCTCTCCAGCTGGGTGGAGCTGACTGTACTGAGCTGTCAGCTCCTGCTTTTCCACACAACGCTGAGCCCTCTGCCAGACTCTTCAGCTATAAATGGATCTCGACTTTTCCAACCCCCACTCTCAACAGCAAGAGATGTTGTGGGATATCGGAGCTGGGCCAGGCTTCCCCTGAATTAGGAAAACATATGACCCAATCACTCGCTTTTTGTAGGTTCTCTGTAAGCATCGTGCCTGGCTTTGGGGGAGCTGAGTGTGCCCTGGTGAGGGCTGTGCTGCTGAATTCCGTGGGTGCACTGCAAGAGCAACTGTTCCCAGACCTGAGTGCGAGGCTGGGCCAGACCTGCAGGTGCCGTCCCCAGCCCCACATGTCACCCCACAAACACAGCACCGTCTGATCTGAGCGCTGTGTCTCCAGGGAAGGCCAATGTTTTTGTTACTGGCTACATCCTGCCTCCACATCTAAATCAGGCACTTCATAAAAGAAGCCTGGCTTTTGTACATTATGAGCAATCCTTTTTGCCTCCCTTAACTTTGGGATTTATGGCGGGGATCCTGAGGTCTTTTAAGCTTTATTGCATTATGGCTCCTCTGAGAGGCAGGGAGCATCAATACCTCCTCGTTCACCAGGGAGCTGGGGCCTGAAGTATGCACACCAAGGTGACTCAGGGAGTCAGTAGCTGCCCTGGATTTTAAACTGAAGTCTTTTGTGTCATCAAGTGCTACCCTCCATCAGCCCTGTGGACATCCAGGCCATTCATTCCATGTAGGGTACAGGTCTGTATTTAGAAAACTAATTTGTACTCTCATGTTGAAAAATTGCAGTCTGAAAGTCTCCTAGTTAGTGTGCTTTGTAGAAGCTGCTGGGCAAGGTTCCAGTCTGGTGACCTTTTGCTGGCAGCAGTGCATTTGCATCCTTTTGACTTAGACAGCAACACCTAGAGCAGCTGCTTCAGAGGCTTCCTTACCTCCTGGCAGTTGTCCCTCAGAAACCTTCAGGCTGTGGATAAGGGATCATAGAATATTCAGAAGGTGCAAGCCGGGTTTATGGCTGTGCAGTATTCTGTCTGCAGTTCTGCTTCTGGTTCAGTTTTTGCTGTGGCAGCAGATGCTGTCTGACACATTTTCTTGCACAGGATGCCTGGTATCCTGCATTTTCCCTATTCAGTGGCTTGGTTGTGTTGTCTTTTGGATGGATCAATGAATCTGTTGATGGGGCAGTGTTCAATGGACATTGTGCATGAATAGTCTGTTCCTTTTTTTTAATGTAAGATGGAGAATGTCATACCCCAGACCATGATATTACATAGGGCTTATGGTTCACTAAAACCTCATTTCTGTCTCCCTTCTGGGATTGTGAACAGTATTTTGTACAGATGAGGGATAGACTAAGTGCTCCTTCACCCTTTTCCACTCCATCCCTGGGCTTTGAGCTCTGGGAGTATATGAAATGAAGATATTGTGTGTAGTTGTAGCTGCCTGATGCTCTTTTCGGTGGTAACCTCTGCTGCAGCTGGGCCAGGCATCAGATCCTGCTGGTTTGCTGGCTCAGCTTGGAGTGCTTCAGGTGAAACTTGGCTGTCAGGAGTCAGGTGAAACTTGGCTGTGAGATCTTCTGCTTGTAGTATCCCTTCCAGATGCTCAGGGAGGCTGGCTATCCCCACTTCTTTTTGGCTTTATCTAATCTGCCTTCCACTGACCACTCATTTCCCTTTTCTTCACCAAAGCCCTGGACTCATAGCAGGGTGTTTTCTGAGCTGAGGTTTGCCAGCTCTAGGTCTCTGTTCTTCTGAGTCTGGAGCATGAAGCCTGGTTGAGGTTTTGCTACTGATGCCTGCTGCTCACCTGAAGCCCACAGTTTCTCTGTTCTCATTCTGGTGTGTGTTTGCCTGGAATGCTTTCCACAATTCACATCTCTTGTGCCTGGGGTGAGTGTTTGGTGAGCGTATTTGTAGTCCTTAAGCACTGGTGTGGACTCTGCACTTCCATCTGAGTCCTCATCTGAGCCATGGATGGTGTCTCAGCCACCCAACACCGCAGGCTCTTTCAGGGATCCTTGGCAGAGTGATGATGGTGCTGAATCATATTTTCAATTAAAGCTTTTATTTTCTTAACAGGTTCCTGGTGGCCAGGAAATGTAGAATTGGTTTGGGCTGGAAGAGACCTAAAAGATTATGTAGCATTCCTGGCCACTGTGCGTGGAGCACTTCATGTCAAATGCTGTGCTTTTTTAGGGCATCAGAACTCTGGTGCCTGCAGTGCTTGGTCCCACAGGTTTGGAAGACATAGTGAAGACTATAGTTTTCCAGTGATTCTAATCTAGCCAGGGTGGTTGGTTTGAAAACTTCTTGAGGAATTACAGAAGCATCTTGCAGAACTATTAGCATGATAAAACAGCAAATGGGTGACCATGC
This sequence comes from Aphelocoma coerulescens, assembly GCF_041296385.1. NCBI lineage: Eukaryota > Metazoa > Chordata > Aves > Passeriformes > Corvidae > Aphelocoma > Aphelocoma coerulescens. The sequence goes on from NW_027184085.1 coordinate 10,164,114, forward strand.
TGATAAATGCCACGTGTAATGGTGATTTGTGAACAGTTTCTCACTGTCCACAACAAGCCATTTGGAGTCACTGTGGGTTGTTACCTGAACAAATCAGTTAAATGTTCAGCTGTAGCCAAAAAAGGCAGATCTCGCACTGGAAGCAAAAACTGATGGTATATATTCTTATATACTAGATGTACATGTTGTGCCTGCATCTTGGGTACCACATACCAGCTGGTCACCCTCTTTCAAAAAGAGTAACACAGGCCTGGAAATAATAGAGAAAAGTGGAATGGGGATGATTAAGGGACTGGGGTAGCTTCTGTAGGAAGAGAGATTAAACAAGCAAAAGTAGATGATACTGGGAAAGAGCAAAGGTCTATAATACAGTGTTCAGCAGGGAGAAGTTGAGTAAGGAATGACCTTAATACACTTTATTATTTCTCACAGCGCAGAGGAAGCACATCCAGCAAAATAATTTATTAGACAGGAGGTTAAGGAAGTCCTTTTTCAACACAGTTGATTTGTAGAACATGTTGCTACGAGATGGCATGAAGACTGAAAATACACACAGATTCCAAAAGGAACCAGACACCTCAATGGCTGAGATGTGTTTCAGTGTCTCTGAAACGTGATGGTCAGTGTGTGACCTCCACACACTGACTTGATTGTTGCAGGCTGGAAGAATGTGTCCTAAGGAGAGCTCACTCCATGATTGCACTCGGTGAAATCACTCTGTGATTTTTATGTGCCAGTGCTGCATTGTCAGGGGTGGGGCACTAGACCAGAAGAATTCTTGGTGTAACCCACTGGTGGTTCTGGTTACCAGAGCATGCTGGAACAGTGGGGTGAAAATGAACTGATTTGGTTTTGAGCACTTCTGCTCTCATGACACTCCTGTGGGATTGTCATGAGAGCAGACTCACACACAACTCACCACAGATTTTCTTACCACTTTTACTAGCAAATCTGGACAGACTTTCAGGGGAAGGGGACTGGTGCAGGCATGGCCCATCAGCTGGCTCGGTGTGCTGGGCACTGCTGTGGTTGTTGCAGGGTGCCAGCCCAGTGACCACTGCCCTGCCAGGCAGGTGACATGCTTGGCATTAGCTGTCCAGTCCTATCTTTGTTCCCTCTTGGTTTCTGATTAGGATATGTTTTATGTCCTGATGGAACAAAGTCTGGATTCTTAGAGCCTCTTATTCACGTAACTGTGGGTGGTGTTGTTATCCATCCAAATGTCTTGTCGTGCGGAAAGGGGAAAGAACATGCTATTGCGAATTCTATTGTGAATTCCTTTATCCTGTCCAAGTCCTATGTTGCAATTTCCTTCACAGTCTAAATAGCAAAATGTCTCCAGTCTCCCTACACAGAGAACTGTGAAAGTTATGAACTGAAAAGCCTTGAAAAGTCTATTTGCTGATAATGAAGTACTCATTTTAGGGGCATTAACAGAAGCCACTGTTACTTGCTGCTCACCCTGTTGAAAACTTACCAAATCAATATTTCTGGGGCTTTGGTTTGGGTTTGTTTGTTTGTTGGTTTGTTTGTTTTTTTTTTTTTTTTGTGGAAGCTGGCTGAGGCTGTAGCAAAAGCAAAAAGCAGTAATGGACATACTGTTTTTGTCTGCCATTCAGCTTGCTGCGAGGGGATTCTTCACTGGTTAAGCCTGATCATCATATCACAGTGAGATTTTGGGAACGCTGAATTCAAAATCCAGTCATTATTTTACTTCTGCCTCATTCCTTGAACTCACCAACTTTAGAATGTTTGTGCCTCTTCCAGTGGGACGGATAAAGGGTTTTAAAGCCCAGTTCCCTGCTCCCTACAGAGAAGAAAAAAAGTCTCCTGGCAGCCTCAAGCTGTTTTTAAACGAGACAAATGCCCATGGTGCCTGTCTGCCAGAGCCCCCCAGCCCCTACACCGAGTCCCTTTTTAGCACACTTCTCCATGCAGCTGTATCTGGCTCCAGTTCCTTGCTCTGGGAACGTGACCTCATCGTTGTTTTGGTATTTCCAGTGATTCAGCCTGGTCCGGGGCAGGGAGGAGTCATTCCTGGTGCAGGCTGACAGGGTGTTTGTGCGTTTCTGGAATTCCAGAGCAGTGCAGCCTCAGCCCTTCCGCTGCTTTGACAGCTCGGCTGAGGCTGGGCTGGTGCACAGCATTCCTGCCTGGCAGATGGCCTGGGTGCAGCTGGTAGAGGGACTGATGCTCCTGCTTTTGGGGTAATGGGGATCCCTGTCTTTGCAGGGTACCTGCTGTGGTGAGGGCGAAGAAAGCTGTGAGCAGTAGCTTCTATGTCAAGGGAAGCCACAAGGAATCTCTGCTTTATGGGTGGGAAGAGAGCCCCACAGAATGCTCATTCCCGTTTACAGGCTGCCAGCATCCCATGAGGAAATTAGCTTTGCAACATCCACAGCAGCTTGGTAAGTGTTACGGTCCTTGTTTTCCAGAGGGGGGAAACTGAGGCACCAGGCAGGGAAGTGATCTGCTTGAGGTTTTACACCGCTGAGCTGGAGCTCCGCCACATCCTTACAGACCACACTTGCTTGAGAACTACAGGAACGCCTTGTTCTTCATTGCTGGTTTCACCCAGAGGTCACTGGTGTGAGCTCTATGCCTGCCTGGCATGGGGCTTATAGGCAGTGCCTGCTGTGCTATGAAACGTCCTGAAACAGCTCCTTCCCAGCCTCTCCCTAAGGTCTTCCAAGGCTTGTTTAATGGGCAGTGGTTGACACCAGCAAACCTCTCCTCTGCTGCTGGTTCTAGTTGAAGGCACAGTGGAGGCAAAGCCCCTGAACCCTTTGACACCTTGCTTCTTAACTGTGAGATGAGCTCAGCTGGTTAGAGCATGGTGCTAGCAATTGTGGGTTTGATCCCTGAATGGGTCATTCACTTGAGGGCTGGGCTTGATGATCCTTGTGGGTCCCTTCCAACTCAGAATACTCTGTGATTCTGTGCCAACCTAGTCCCTATCCCCCATGTTCCATATTTGGTGTAAATACAGCTGCAGTACAGCATGTAAATTACCCTGAGATGGCGGGAGAGAAGAATCCTGGCAGGAGGTACCAAACACATTGAACTAGGGAGAGAGGGTAAGTCTCAAAGATGCGGAAAACTGGAGCCTGGGGAGAGGGCCTGAGCAATAGGAATGGGTCCAAGCAGGTGAATGGAGCAATGCTCCAATCAGCCTTTCTCCCTGGAGCAATGAGCTGCTGTGGCACTCTGCACCAGAGAAGGTGTGGGGCTGGGGCCGTCCCAGCTGGCGTGAAGTTGGATGTGTTTGCATTACTGCTAGCACGTACTGCATACGGAGCTTAGGAGCTGATGGAGAACGTGGAACTGGGGGGTCTCCCCTTGCTAGTGGTCACTTCACCCCTTGGCTTCTCCTGGCAGGCAGCTGGCCTCCCACCCCGCTGTGGGAGCAGGCAGGCAGTGGACCCATCCCGCACAGCCCTGCCACGCTTCCCCGCTTTCTGTGCCTGCTGTAAATGGCTCTCTGTAACACGAGCTGCATTTCTGCCATAGCCCTCTCCTGTGCGCATCTGTATTTACACTGGGGCTTTCATTAGCAGTCTGGCCCTCGCCCTCGCTCCTCTCCCCTGCCCACATGCTCCCCGAGTGAGACTCTGGCACCGCTGTGCCTGACGAGGGGCAGGTGGTTGGCAGCAGGAGGAATTCCTCAGCCAGCTCCTGCCTGGAAGAAGTGCCTTGTCATCTTGCCTGTTGCCCGCCATCCTGCATCAACAGGGGAGCAGCCGGCAGAGACGCCCCGCAGCACGGCTCGCTGATCCCTGAGCCGGCACGGGGACAAGCTGGTTTTGCTTTGGATTATCGCTGGCTCTGCATGCTGTGCTCCTCCTGCGGCTCTCATGCCAGTGCTGCTGCACTTGGCTTCCAGCTGCGGTGAGCTGAGCCCACGTCCTGGGGAGGTTCTATCTGGCAAGGTAGGAGCTGATCCCTTCTGTTTATTCTGCTAAATGTAATGTGACCATTTCTGCCCATGCCTTTACAGCATGCGTCAATTAGTGGGTTTATTTTGCATTGTTCTGTAGCTCTGCTCGACAGCCAGTATGCTGCTCAGGCTGTAGCCTCTCTTGCAGGGAAAGAGGACGTATAGATACACTTCATTTTTACCTACATACTGGAAAAATCAAACTTTGGATCCTTTTCTGCTTCAAGATGGAGTCTTCTCTTTTCTGTCTTGTCTGTTCTCGTGCAGCATCCTGTGGATGTTCTTCAGGTCATGTCACCTGCTTCTTCAGGAGATGTGAGAGTAGAGAGCAGTCTGATGTATTTTGGGAGGAAGGGGAGGGGGGGGAGGAGAAACTCACTGAAGACAAAAATCAAGTAAGTTCAATAGGCTCGGAAATGGCTTTAGAGAAGTTATTTTTAACCCAGAAAATCAGACAGGGGAAGAGCCTTCTTTCCTTGGATAGTCTAGGTTTGCTTTTGATTTTTTTTTTCCTTTAGTCCTTTAGGGCCCACTCTTCTGATATGGAAAAGCCTGAGGCTGCTACTGTCCCTAGGGGTAAAGGACAGTCAGTCTTGTCAGTCTGGTGCCTCCTTTCCAGTGAACCTTGCTGACGTTTAGTGCTTTGCCTGCCCCACCTCTGCACACCTTTGCTGCTGCCTCATCGAGAAAAGAGGTGATGACCAAGAAACCCGACCCCTGCTGGATTTCTCTGCAGCAGCCAAGGAGAGATAAAATAGGAAGGCATCTGCATTTTCTTTGTTTAGGCACAACTGTTCCCTTTTTAGTCCACAGCAGCTGGGATGTGCGCTGAGCCATCCATCTTCCCCAAGCCTAATGTACCTGGGCTTCCCTCCCGTATGGACAAGAGTCTGTCTCCTCAGCAGGACAGACAGGGATACCAGAGCTTCTGCAGGTGATGGCTCACTTCTGAGGACTGGCTCAAACAGCAAACCATGTTTTAGGGCCCCGCTATATCCCTGTGAGGAGTATAAAGGGGTGCTCTAGCTTTCCCCAGCATATCCTGCGGTGCTGCCAGTGGGTGTATAAATAGTGCCCACAGTGTACTATTTTGGTGAGAAGCTCTTCCCAGGATTCATCCAAAGAGTTATGTGAGCAAGTGTTAAAAATAACACCAAGCCCTGCCCAAATGCTGGCGTCATTTCAGCCAAAGTGTTGGGAATCTTCCATGGAGAGCAGCCTTCGACCCTTGGTGGGGGCAGCAGGAGGGGGCCCAGCACAGCTTCCCATATTTTCCTCCTCTTGCTGTCCTGCTGACTACAGAGGACTGTGGCCCTCAGCTTCAGCAGATGTGCTGGTCACCAAGAAGGTGTGAGACTTCCACTTTTTTATTAGGTTATTTGCCACTGGGCTTTCCCTATGTGTTCCGGGTATTATCGCTGGGTCTAATGAGAGGCACAGGAAATTTAATCTAGCTTTAATCTAGCCTGCTGCCAGGTCCCTGGTGGTGGCCAGAGCTCGCTGCATCATTAGAAACTCTTGGGCTGTAGAAGGGCATATGGAGTCTTTCTGGTTCTGGGTTAGGTTTATCCTGCAGACTGGTAGCTGGAGGTTAGTTTAACTGTGGAAAGGATATTAAATCTGTGTGTTGCATTATGGCTATAGCTCTGGACATTCTTGCCATCCATATAAACACGAACGTTATCCCAAAATTCTGCCTTTTTTATGGTGTAATTGGTGTCTATAATGGAGATCTGGACCACACAGCAGAGATGTCTGGGGAGCCATGCTCCTTGAGCTATGAAGCCAGTGCAGGATGTGCCATCCCACTGTGAAGCTGGAGCTGTGGTTTGTTTCCCTCAGGCTGGGTTTTGCTTGTTGTTGGTCAGGTTCTATGCTGGCTATGCAATTCAGCTACTCTCATGCTGCAGCAGCATCATGCTGTGTGTTGAAAAGCAGGAGACCTCACTGGAAGGCAGCAGACCTCAGTGAGTCCTGCTGCCCAGTATGTGAAGCCCAGAGCTCACAAAAATGCTTCTTGAGGGGCTCATGCTCAAAGAAACTCTATCTGAAAAAAGAGCTAATCCTTCCTGCAGATGGGTGATGTGGCTCCACTCTGGCCTGGTCTCATATGGGATGTAGAAGCCCCTGTGGGAGTAGAGCACCCATTGCTTAATTACGTAGCTTAATACATGAAGCCTCACACACAGGAGAAGAGAAAGAGGTAAGATGTCCTCTGGGCGCAACGCAGGGGAACTGGGGCTCACCTGTTTGCTCTGAGTTGACAGCAGCAGTATCATGGACAGAGAAACATCTCTTTCAGATGCTGGAATTCAGGATCCCCCTTTATAGCTCCTTTGCCCCCATGTTTGCATTCCCAGATACATCAGTTCCAGTTTCTGGCTTTGGAAGGGCTGGATAGTTACAGCTGGAGTTGATGATCGTAGAGATCTTTTCCAATCTAAATGATTTGTGATTCTATAGTCTTAGAGCACTTTCAGAAGGGCTGCATTTATTTTAAGCTGAAAGGGAAGGTTGCTGTGAAAGCTGCAGGCGTGTGAAAATTGCTAAAAAGGTCACAAGTGCTGTTGGACACTCCATGCTTCACCTCCTCTGATATGGGATTACTAATTCTGGCAGATGTTCCCAGGGATGGAGAGCAAGTCCTGTTAGAACATCATGACCAAGCGTTTTCTCTGTCTGTTGCACTGAGAATGACTGGGAGAGCAGAGCAGATGCTTGTCGCTGTTGTGCGCAGGGACAGCGAAAAATGACATGGATTCAGGTCAGAGAAGTATGGTCAGAGCTGACCCCTTTAATGCCAAACCCCCATCTTTTTATAGCATGGATCGCAAAAGAGAAATTACATGATTGGCCCATCAGTCAACCACCTAGGTGATAGGCTAAGAGGTATAACCACCCATTTCAAAATATTATTCTCAGTAAAACCAAAACATTCCACGATGTTCTCACAACAGCCCTGCAGGTGCAAACGTTTACCAGACAGCAAACTGGCAGACAGCTAGCTTGTGTGAGAACGGAGACTTTCACATGAGACAGTTCAAGGTGGAGAATTTTTTCTGTGCTAGCCTCCTCAGCATCTACAGATGCTTGGCTTCTGGCTTGGACTGATGTATCTCCAGTGCTCCATCCTTCTCCCCCTCTCACCTCTTAGCTGGTCTTCTCTTTTCCATGCTGTGTGTGGAGAGGCACAGGCTGGGTGTGTGCACGGGATGGAGTGCTTTCTTAAGCCTGTATTGAAAGCACCGACTTCACAATTGTCCGGACATGGAAGTATGTCATGGAGATGAAAAGCATGTTTCTGTTTCTTCAGAAACGTGCTCTGGGCAATTAGTTCTTCATCAGGGGCATCCTGCTCCTCAGTTATTCTATTCCTTCCTCCTCCTCTCCCATGTCCAGCCAACAAAGAGCTCTCTGAGTCACCATTGTGGCTGCTTATGATTAGGCCTCAGGCAAGGCTCTGTGTATCATCATATATTACAGAGCTCCTGAGGGCTCTTTTAGGGCCCTTTGCACCCTGGCATGCTCTTGTTCCTCTGACTGGAATGTGTCTGGAGTATGTGGGGATGTGTTGTTTGTTGTCCTTCAGCACCTCTTTGCTGGACGTTTCTTGATAGTTTTCTCATAGTTCTTCTATCTAAAATAGCCTTCTAGACTATTCTCTGATAGTCAGTGTGGTGCCAGAGCCACACACCAGGGATTCCAGGAGTTCCTGAAGTGCCGAGATATCTCCATGGGGAACTCGTAGAGTGGTCTGCCCCACCTCTTTCATCTGCCTCACAGGAGGCTGAGCCCTATTTCAGTCTGCCCAGCACAATCCAAGCTTGGCACGTTTGTCAGCCATCTCCTGTGACCTGCTTTGCCTTTGTGGCCTGCCTCACCATTGCTGCCTGGGCTTTGCCTCTGCCAGCTTTTATTTTCTATTTTAAAAAAGAGGACAGGATTTCCTCCCACACACAGATCCCCTTTATCCCTATAGCATTTCCTTCACTGGGGACCTTTCTCCAACCTGAGCAAATTTGTTGCCCTCAGCCTACAAATTTCCCATTTCTGGCTCTTTGTGCCTCTCTGCATATGGGGTGGCTGCCTGTTGTTTGAACGTGACTTTTGGAGGAGGTAGACCTTGCACAACTTGCACAGCAGCTGGGAGCTGCAAGTTAAGACTCTTTGTGTTAATTAAATGTACACCGATAAGCACATACAGCCACAAGGTTGCTTAATCATGGGCTGACCTGACATGGAGACCTTGAATACAGCTGACTGATGATCCATGACAGCTTGCTCTGGTAGATGGGAAGATGTTAATAATAACCAGAGAGAAATTTAGAAGGGTTCTCAGCTGTGACCAAGGATCGTCTCCAACAAGACCGAATTCTTGAGGAAAAGGTCTCTTCACTGTGGTGCGTGAAAGGAGGATGAATCCACTGGCTGAAAGCTCACACTAAGCATATTCTTCTTAGGGAAAAAGTACAGCTGGAGTATATTTTTAACAGCCAGGTGGATTAGCAGCCAGATCAGCTGGCACAGGATGCTTTTCCACTCTCAGCTGCACCTGTATTTTTGCTATGTCTTTCCAGGAGCATGTTTGTATTTCCCCAGGTATTCTGCCTCACAGAATAAATGGCTCTCATCTTTTAATCCCGCATCAGAGGCTTCCTGCTTCTCTGAGTCAAACAGAAGTCACACAACAATAAGACCTCCAAAAGCCATGTAATAATCACGTCTCCCTGAGCAGGCACAGTGGACTTGGGCTATGCCATTCTGTGGGTTTCTTTATTTAATCTCTGGAAGCTCCCACTGATAGGCACATTACCTGCTGCACCCTTCATTTTAGCAATCCAATCTGTTCCTTCTGTTGATATTTCCTGATGCCATGAGTTGACCAAGATTGTAACATGGGCATTTGTTTGGCAGCAAAGTTGGAAAAATAAATTGTTGCCCATTTTTAACAGTAAGGGCCTCTGGAGATTAACAGGGGTGCATGCCTCTAAATAAGTAAAGCAAAGAGCTTCTGAGATATACAAGACCATAGAAAATTTTAAGGAAACCAATTTACCTCCCGACTTTTATGCTTTTTTGGTTGAATAGGGAATGGTTAGTTTTATCTGTTATACCTGATGTCTAACCTCAGCTCTCCTGTCTGGCCCTCAGGGATCCTCTTCTTGTTGAGGATGTGAAGAACAGCTCGTCCACTTGTTCTTGGCAGCAGCCTTTTATACATTTTGGAACTGCTATAATGTACCCCCTGGTTTTCCCCCTGAGACCTAACCCTCTTGCTTTGCAGTTTACTCCTTTCTGTCCTTTTTTCCGTGTTGTCTTCAAGCTCTCACCAATTTGTCCATTTAGGATATGTCCATGAGCCGTGTGCCAGTGTGGGCAGAGGGGAAGGATGACTCCAAGTCTTGCACATGCAAGACATGCCTATTCATACAGCCCTACCCATTGTTTGCCTGCTTCAAAGGAAAATGCCACTATTGCTCAAGCTTTGCCTATGATCTGTAATAACCACAGATCCCTTCTGAATGAGCAGGTCATGCACAATGATTAAGGGTGGGGATGTGCAGTCCGTGCTGTGTCAGGTGTTATGGTAATGACTGTAATTTATGTCAATTTGCTGTTTGTGTATAGACCTTATCCCTTCAGCTAACAGTACTGTAGACAGCACAGGTGAAGACTAAAAGAGAGCCAGCAGGTTAATGCACAAGTGGTGGACAGGGTCTCAAGAAGTTTTCAGTGGTCCTGTTCCCTTTCTCCTTTGTAGCTTTTCTAGGTGCCTGCTGGGATGTGGGTGCTCAGGAGTCCAGGCAGTCTCCTGTGTAGCCCTGGAGCTCTGTGCCTGCCAATACTGTGCTGTTATGTTGGTGCTGGTAGGTGGGGGTGGGGTGAATCTTCAAGTCTCTTTCATCTTTTAGTAACAGAGAGCTTTGCAGCTGCCAAGACACTGCTCTATTTGCCACTAAAACATAGCCAGCTGGGGCAGGTAACACTGCAGAGCAGCACTGTGTGTCCAGCTGGGCGGTAACTGGAGCAACTTAGAGGGAAAATCAGTATAAACAATCATAACTGATATCATGTGTCTCTAATAAATCAGACAGTGGTTATGTACTCACTAGGCTTCGTTGCAAAGTGGAGTGGGAATGTTTGAGAGCTGGGAGGTCTGCTGGGAACTTGCTGTTCTTTGTGGCGAGCTCCCAGATCTCTCTGTTTGACTCTTGCTTTTGCTCAGAAAAGGGATGGCAGGGAAGGACTTTGGCACGTGCAGAGTGATGTTAATGCGGGTTTTCTATGTGAATCATAGGATCACAGAATGGTTTGGGTTGGAAGGGACCTTAAAAAGATCATTTAGTTCCAACCTCCCTGCCCTGGGCAGGGAAATCCAGAACAGTTTTCATACTTACTGTTGCCTTGGAAAACTGAAATGTTTATGACTCAGTCCTTGAGCAAGAGGGCAGGAGGGTTTTTTTCCATTCTTGGATGTGGCCTCTTGTGCTTCCAACAGTGGTGTTTTTCTTCTCCTCTGCTTGCCCTTTCCCTGCTTCATCCCTTCCATTGCAGTCCCTGTGAGCTGAGCCTCGTGTGCAGTGCAGTCACCCTCACTTTGAATCAGCCTGGCTATGCCCCCAGAGTGGGAAGGGAATGTCACTTTGGTGCACATCATGGGAACCATAAGCAGTCACTGTCCTCGAGCAGTGTGTGCTGTGCACACAGTGAACCATTTCAGGGCTGCAGATTCAGTTCAGCCCTGCAGCTTTTCATCTGCTTAGTTGGAAGTACATAATTTTTATTTGAGGTCAGAATGCAGCAGTGCTGTGGCTGCCAAGTTCACCAGCTCCAGTGTATTATGTTATGTGGCAACTTAAGGCTTTCCTTATGGCAGTGGGGAACTATTAAGTTATTGTGAAACTAGTTATTTAGGTAAATGGTGCTTTAGTGGCAGCATTGATCCTGTTTTGAAAACTAATTTTAATAGGAGTGAAGCCAGTAACACCTTAATATCCACTGTTACCATGGCTGCTCTGAGTAATTATTTGCCAGATTAAAAGGCTTTTTTTTTTTTTTAATAATACCCTTTCTGCTTCTTTTGCCAAGGCTTTGACTGATGAGAATTTATATTCCCAGTCAGTGTAGCATCAATATCTGAGTGAGTGCTTGAAAAAACAGCTTTGCCCTTAGAGCTGAGCTCCTACTTAAAACATCCTGAAACCTCAGCCTAGATCAGTTATGTCCAGGCTTTGCTTTAATTCAGCATTTTCTGTGCAGCTTTATGAGCCTGGTTTACCAGATTGAACCTGAGCCTTCAGACATGATTCAGGAGCTGCTCTGCTGTTTGTTTTCTCATTTCCCTCTGCCTAGAAACATTCAGCTGTTTTTTTGTGCTCTTGCTTGGGCAGTGCTAGGTATTAGGAGTAGAAGCTGGGCACTAAGAATTGGGTTGTAGGGTCATTTCTCCCTTTCCCACAGAATTCCAAGTGATTCACATCTCCATGTTACCCCAGTCTCCTTTGGGGTACAAACAGACTGGAATCCTGGGCTGGAAAGGACTGGCGACAGACAGCTGGTTGTGGGCAGGGTTTGGTTCTCCCACAGATGTCTCAGTAGTGTGGAGGTATGTGAAACTGAGCCCAGCCCTGTGGGGAGCCGTGCCAGCACGAGCCCTATCTGGTAGTTGTGACTTTTTATGGAGCTTGTGAGGGCCCCTGTTCTTGGGCAATGAAGCATCAATTGCCAGCACTAGGAGGGATTTGACCTCAGTACTGGAAGTTGGGAATTCAGATGGTGTTTGGGATGGAGGAACCACCTTGCCCAGTATGATTTTTCTAGAAGTGGTTGCAGGTGGTCAGCAAAGAGGGGGAGCAGAACACACAAGTATCCTATCGTGTTGTTTGGTGTTTTTTTTTTTTCAGGAGATTGGCTACTTTTTTTTTGCTTATTAACCTGAAATGAATCTCCCAAGTGCTTGTCCTGCCTCCCCTTTAATCCATGGGTAATTCTTCCATCCATAGTACCCTTTGAGAACTAAGAGGCAGTAAGCAGACTAGAGGAAGATAACAGGAATGTTGAAAGAGGAACTACTGCTCTGAAGGGAAGTTGTTAGTGGAGATAACCCTCAAAATGGAAGCTATTCAATACATGAAATAATGCTCTGTGCACTGAAAAGTAAGACTTCAATAGTGATATTTCCTTAAGACACAAAGCTAAGGAAGCATCATTGGAGGCTATTCAGTGTTATTCAGCAGGAAGAGCTGGGATTATTCCTTAAGTACAATACAAATGGGAGCTGGATAGTTCAAAATTGCATGGTTGTGTGCCTGAGAAATTAGCAAAATGTTCAACTCCCATCTGGGAGCTCACTGGGGGAAAGTGACAGTGATGGGGAGAAAACTCAGGGTCTCAGCGTGGTGTACAAGATAACTGTGAGCATCTAACGTGATGTAGCCATGGAAAGGATACATGTCATCCAATGTGACATGTTGGGCAAAGCATTTCTAGCAGAGATACGAAAATCTGAGCATATTAAGGCACAGGAGACCTTGCCTGGAAGACTGTGTACATTTCCAGTCACTCTCTGAAGGCTGTGTGCAAACTGGGCTGGGTCAAGAGAAGGAATATGGGTATGATCAAAGAAATGGAAAGCCTACCTAATGTGAAGTGATTAGAGAACTCAGATGATACAACTTTAAACACAGGCTGGATAAATGCTGACGTTAAAGCTCATTTTTGGAACATGAGTGAATAGGGGTGAGCTGTGCATGGATAAAGACAAGCTGGAAATTCGGAGAATGTTCTTAAACATCAGAGGACTGAACTTGGGGAATGAATTCTGTTAGAAGACAGTTAGTAAGCAGCAAGAAATGTCCAACTTTTTTTAAAAAACAGCAACAACTTTCTCTTTTGAAGCCATTTCCTCATTTGGAGGTGTGGCTCCTGCCTCGAGTTGCTAGCGCTGAAGAAATCAGTACTGCTGTTGTGGGCAGTGGACAGGGCTCACACAGAGTCATTATGGTGGGCTGGTGAACTCTGATGCTGAGAATGTGTCTTTGACTGGCAAAACCCCACAGACTCCTGTCCCTCTGTCCTCAGTTCCCCTTGGAAAGCAGGCTCAGTGTGGATCGGTTCGTGATCCCCCAGGGAAACGTGAGGGCTAAGGGCAGGCATTTCCATTGTGCTAACGTATGTTTTTATCAGTCTGCTTGGATTTTTGACCCCTTGTTCAAAAGCTCGTGTATCTCTTCCCACAGAGCAGAAAAGATGTCGAGCGCATGTCGGTAACGATCAGCCCGTATTGATCTCCGTGTGCCAGAGAGATGCTGTTTGACCTTGAAACACAGGACTTGAAGGACTGGGGGAATTATTTTAGTTTTCCTTTATGAAGATTTTTATAAAGTTTCATCATCTGCTTTCCTGTTGGCTCCTGTATTCTGGTTCCCCCTTGCTCCAGTTGAGCGGACCCATGTTCTTAGTTCAACTCTGACCAACATCCCTCTCTCTGGCATTTCCCAAACAGCCTAGGTGGGGTTGGTGCTGGGTGGGGGTTGCCACGGGATTCAGATTTCTGCCCCAAACAATGGGTAAACAAGGTGGGAAGGCACTGAGCTACTTTCACCTTTTTCCTGAGTGATCCAGCACATGGGAAAGAGTGAAGATGTCCCTGTGGCTATGCTACATATGTGGCCAGAATGTGTATCCTAGGCATGTTCCTGCTGTTGTACCTGTGGACAGCAAGGCACAGTTTTTCTGCTGTGATGGAGATCTTGCTGTTGCTTGTACCACTTTCTGTTTGCTTGAGAAGCATGGACACACTGAAGGTATTGAGGGCTTGGTCAAAATGCCCACGCTTTAGGAGGAGGTGGCAGACAACTCCCTTTGCTGGGGTACAGCTGTGAGCTGGAGGCAGCAGGTGAGGCTGCCTGGCAGTTTTGAGGTGGTCAGGATGTGCCCCATGCCTGATGGTGAGGGATGATTAAAGACCTGTTCTAGCACAGTGCTTGATGTCAGAACTACAGCCCAGACAGCTGACTGGAATCAGAGGCTGAGCTGTTTTCAGTTCATGCATCACTGGACCAGCTTTGCAGCAAATAGGTGGGAGGCTGGGTCAGCTGGTGGGTGATTTTACTGCACAACTGCGGCAAAAGTGGAATGGGTTCTTCTTGTATGTGGGCGTGTGCTGACCTTAGCAGCCAATTCCTGCGTGCTATATGAAGGAAGAAGCCCAAGCCTGAAATGTGTTGGGCTTTTTAACGCCCAGTTGATCTATTTGTGTCCTAATTGTTGTCAACAAGAACCTCAGGTACATGTACAGCTCATGTCCAGTGTGAGTGCAGCATCTGTGGCTCCTCCCAAAGTGGTAAGCTTTGCTGCAGCCCAGGACTGGGACCACGATGTGCCTCCTTACTGGAATTCACAGGTGGGAGGTTGTGTTGTGCATTCAGTTCTGACAGCCCTGGAGCAAGGGATAAGGAGGCGAGATGGCAAAAATCCTTCCTGACACCTGAGATGGTTGTGGATAGTGAGACTGACATAGCTCGATAAGGAATTTTCTCCTGCCAAGCTACCTACACTGCAGAGTGCTGGAGTCTGTGGGAAGCACCTATCCCTACCTGCCCAGGTGAAGCAAGATGGGAACCCCTGTTACTCTAGGGGCAGGCATGTCTTGACACCTCCATCTCTCTCACCTTCCTTCTCCAAGGGATACAGTCACCAGCCTGCAGTATCTCTGCTCCTTCCGTGCGTGACACTGTGGAGTCAGCCATGCTCTCCTTCTTGCACTGACTCATCTCTGTGATCAAAGAGAAGTCATCTCCTGGAAGACAGTCCGCAAGAAAGAGCTTTGTTCTTTCTTATTAGCGCCTGAGATCGGGTGCCTGCAAAGCTTCGGGACAGGCCGTCGGTTCCTAGCGCTGTTGCTGAGTGAGGCAGACTGGGGAGGGAGATGCGTCAAAGGGTTGTGTGCTGCAGAGGGTTGAGGCCATGTGAGTTTGAGATCTGGGGAACATGCAGAATGTATTTTGGGGAGGAGGGTACAGACATTGATGTTGGGAACAGATGTGTAAATAGCAGTGTTTCTTAGGGAGCCCCTCATCTGCTGCATTGCTCTGATTTTTAAGAATATACCCCCCTGACTCCCATCTGCTCTGGTGTGTGTGTCTGCTACACAAGACAGGCATTGCTGTCAGTGAATAGGTTAATGCCAGTGTCCTGTGGCAGGGATGAAGGCAAGCACTCAGCCTGCCAGCATTTATACCTCCTGGCGTCAGCATTGGCAATGCTTGTGGAGGACTGGGGAGGGCACCGAAATAGTTTCCATTCTCCTCTCTGCTGTGGGAACGAGTCTCCTGGGTAACAAATGCTCCTTGTTCTGCACAGAGCTCCACAGCTGAAACTCTCCTTCTCTTTCCTCGCTGTTGCTCCCTGACTGTCCCAGCTGAAGGGGCCGGAGATGTCTGCTTGAGCCTGCCTTAATTAACACTGACAGTACAATGGGGCTGGCATACGGGGGTCCTGGGGCTGCACGTTAATGGGAGCACAGAAAATAGTCTCATTTACTGCAGCTTGGTTGGAACAGAGCCTGCCAGGACTGGCTTTCTGCTTGCTGTAATGGCCAAGCATGGAGGCAGGTCCCTCACGCCTGCATCCTCCCAGGGGCTGGTCCCTGCCTCTTGAACAGGACCAGCTGGTGCTGTGGGTCCCAAGCATCCCAGGAAAGGCAGGCAGTGGGCTGGGGAGCATGAAATGCCACTGACAGAGCAGATACATTGATGTCTCAGGAAGGACCTGACCTGGGGAGCCTGACCTCTGGGACTGGTTGAGGGATCGTTCACTGTGGTTTGGAGGTGAGTAGTAGAGCTGCATCTGTGATGCTGGCTCCAGTGCATTGCAAACAGTCTGCACAGCCCACAGCCCAAGACCCTTTCTCTTTTCCCAGTGGAATGGTCTCTGTGCACTGGGGGGAGTCCTGGACTCCTGCCTCTGAAGCCCTTGGTAGGAACCACCTCAGTCCCATGGTATTCTGACAGAAATCTGATTTAAATGTTACTTGAAGAGATATTTTAAAATTTTGTAGTGTTCTTGGACCTGAGATAATTGGCAGCCACTTCCATTAATAAGTCTTAACATTTTTCTGTCATAGCATTTTATGTTGGCCTTTCCAGAGGCAGAAGCTTCTGTAAAGTGTTGTATATTGTCCAGATTGTCGTATTTGTATTACTTGTTTGCTGCTTTCAGTACATCATGGCATGAAGTAAAAAGTACTCAGCTGTGTGGCAGTTCTTAATTTCTTTGAATTTTGTGTTTTTGTGACAATTTTACCCCTTCTCTGCCTTGCTCTGCCCTGCTCACTTCCTGTGGAGCCTCAGTTTAGGACGTGTGTTTTGGTTTGGGCTTACAGGCTTTGCTTTTTCCAATGTGGATGCTCCAATTTCTGAGCTCTGCTTGGCTCTACACAGGGCTGTAGGCTCAGGGCTGGATGAGGAAGGGCAGTAATGTGAGCAGTCCCTCCAGGACAGATGCTGCTCTAGTGTTAGAAACACCTCCCTGGCACAGCACAGCCCGGAGCACAGCTGAGTTTCTGGGGTGTGTGGTTATGCCCCAGCTGGTAGGAAAGCAAAAGTAGCCACAACTGTCCCTTGCACAGCTACCTGTACCCTGTCAGGAGCTGCACTACTCTGCCAATGGAGCAAGTTCCATCACCTCTTCTCACCAGCTGCCTCTGGTGAAAAGGGATATGGGAAAATCCTTCCAGGTAAGAGCCTTCTCAGGCAAGAGAGCCTGAGCTTTGCAGGTGGTGACCCCATGTTTCTGCTAGGAAGATCTGCTGTGGGTTGCTTTGCTGAGATGCCAGGATCTAGCAGCATTTTAATCACAAACTGCAGCTAATAGTTGGTGGGATCTTGATTTGAGGTCCCCGGTGAGAGCAGGGACTGCAGACATCCTGCCCCTACCCAGGGGGTTCGGCACTATGGGAAGTGCTGGTGGTTGCATTTTACTCCAGAGGTGGCTGCATTTCAGGGATGCTGGGTAGATACTGTCGATGAAGCTGTTTAGGACAAGGCACTACAGAAATTTAAAGAAGCTTCAGGAAGCTTCTCGCAGTCTTCCCATCCTCCTCCTCCAGTGCGTTGCTTTGCAGACTGCCATTTTATCTCCAAGGGTTCTAGCTGCCGTTATCAACAACAGGAACATAACACTCCAGTCCCTTTTGCTTTCCTTGGCAAAGATAGGGTAAGAGATCAAACAGCCTGCAAGCACACAGCATCCAAAATCCAGTCTCATCACAGAATAAGCTGCCACAGCTCTGTTTTTATGGCACAGGCTTTGATCTTTTTATTTCTCCTCATGCTGCCTTCCTGATTTCCCAGTTCCTGTAAGAATCAATCCTCCATCATCTCCTCCTTTTCTGCTCCCTCCCATCCCCTGCCTTGTCTGAGGTTCCACAGGGACTGAATGCGAGCTGGAGCGGCGGTGCTGTGGGCATGCTTGCTCCTTCACACGCAGCAACGTCACAGCAGCAGCAGCAGCAGCAGGACCATCAGAGATGTGATTGCGCAGACCCTCTGCATTGCCAGGGATGCAGCTGTGAAGAAAAAAAAATCGGAAAAAAAAAAAATTGTCTCTGTGTTTCCCACAGCATCCTGGTGAGAGAGCACGGAGCCTTCTGGAATCTGAGCGCTCAGGAGTGGCGGAGCAGAGAGTGTTTGCTGACAGGAGACGGGGAAAGAAGGATCTGTGGAAAGGTGAGGTGGAGAAATTATCGGGGTGGGTGTCAGTTGTGCTATTGGTTTTCAGGCCACGGTGGCTGGTTTGTTTTTGTGGAGGATGCCAGCTAGCCGATGAAGCTCAAGGATTTTAGGATTGCTTTGTCTCTTCAGAGGCTGCATTACTTTTGAGCGGGCTGTGGCTGTCATGGATGTGAGCGAGCGAGGAGGCTGCGGCTGCTGCGCAGACTGTGTGTTTGTCCATTGTAGCTGTGAAATAGCAGTTGTCATGTCCGGGGCTGGCTGTGCAGAGGCGAGTCGTGCTTCGCCCCGGCAGTGCCTCCGCACAGCTCTCCATTGTGCCTGCCATGACAGCCGAGCCCACACGGATTGTTGTGGTCCCGCCAGCTACCATGCTCTCCGTGCATCCCTGGCGGTGATGCTGCTGTGCAGCTCAAAAGCTGTTTTGACAGACAGCGCTTCCATGAAAAGCCAGAGACAAAGGGCTCAGACAGAGGAAAGGTTGCTGTCACTGTGGCTTTTGGCTCTTTTTTTTTTTTTTTTTTTTTTTGGCTTCTTTTCTTTTTTTTTTTTTCCTTCTTTTTTCTCCCCTAAATACTGGTAAATCATTTGTTCAAAAGGCATTAGGGTAAATATCATGGCATGTAAAACCCTGTCCTTCTGCTAAGAGATACACCGGCTCTGTGCAGGCTGGAGTCCTTTGTGTTGCCAGGGTGTGTCTGTGCTGGCTGTGTAAATGGATGCTTTCTCCCTGCCTCTTTTCACAGATCAGATGAGAAAGGTTATCTAGGAATGGAGGAATTACTGCTTTTAATTACTGAAATGAGGTGTCCAGGCTGGGTACCAGTTACTGGAGCTTAATTACATGGTCTTGTTGTAGCCAAATCCCTCTTTTTCCTCCCTGCCTTCCTTCTTCTTCCTCCCTCCCCCACCCTCTGCACAAATCCTTCCATTAAATTGCCTCTGCAAATAGGAGGAGGGCTTGAACAAAGAGAAGGATGTATGTGGGATAGGGATATAGATGCTGAAGAGGCGATATTCAGCACGACAGTGAGAACAACAAAGCAAAGGTATAAAAGAATGGGATTTTGGTATATATGTTAAAGTGACGTGGCTGTAGGGGAATGTGCAAATGGGAATGTCATAACAAAAGAAGATAATCGAATAGCAGATTCAGTCTTTTGGAGTTACGGAAAATGCTGAGTGTGTGGGGTTGCAATTGCAGGATTTTGGGTGGATGTGGAGTAAATGGGAGTCACAGAGGAACATACCACACAAGGAGTGGATTGATGGGTGGCATAAAGGTGCATTAGAGTACAAGGGAAGTAGAGATCTGCATTTTTATTTCCACACACCTGCAGCTTTTTATACCAGTGTTGCTGAAGAGTGAGCTTGTCAGGTCTTACCTATTGCACAAAATTTCACAAAAACTTTCTCCCATTTGCCAGTGACCCAATAATCATTCAGACAAAGTTTTTTTAGGCTTATAAAGAGCAACAGGATGGTAAGAAAGATGTAGATAAAATGGTAAATGTTTTGCAGAGCTATAGAGGAATCGTGGAAAGATGAGAGGCAGATGAGAGGCATTGCAGAGCTGGAGGAGCAGGGGATTTGGGTCAGAGAGCAGTGGGAGAGCGCACAGAGGGGAAATTCAGGGTTGTCATTGTCAGGGAATGCAAATGTGTTGTTTCTGTTGTCATTCTTCAGCCTCTCACTGTGTTCCCCGAGACGTTCAGTGCTGTGTTCAGCCCTGCAGGGTTTGTGGGGGTGGGGGTGATCCTCAGCACAGCCTTTTCTGCAGTAGTTCTCTGGAGGAACCATTTTGCTGCTGCAGGTTCTCATTTGGTTGCTCCCTCTCCATCCCTATGGAGTGACAAGGCTCCACAGCCTTTATCCCTGGTGATGAAGGCAAACCCAGAGTTTCAGTGCAAGGTGCCAGGTGAGAAGAAGAGGGCTTCCAGCAAAATCTCAAAGCGGCATGTTGCCTTCTTGCAGATCGATGACAACGTCCTGAAAGCACCATAGTGCTTCCTGAACTGCAGCTCCTTCTCACCCCTGTCTTGCTCTTGGACCTGGGAGAACCTCTCTGTGTCTCCCAGAATCTGTCCCTTTCAGGCTGATGGGAGCAGGGAGCGGGATGTCTCCTGCAGGTGTGCACCAGACTGGGTTTGCTGCTACAGAGCAAGTTCCTGTGGGAGATTGGTGGTGGGTAACCCCAGCATGACTGTGTGCAGCAAGCACATCATGTGCTGGAGGACAGGATGTCCAACAGAATGTACAGGACACACATACCTGTATCAGCATGTGGAAGAAAATTCATGTGTGTATGGTTTGTGTGTACAATGCCTAAAGAAATAAAAAGAAGGTGATGCAGCCTCCTTCTTTGTGTGGGGTGGGAATGTCCCCAGGGCATACAGGCTGTGCCTGGCTAGTAGGTACCACTCCTACAAGAACATCTGTTAAGCAGTGAGAGTGCATGGATAATCTCTGCCTTGAGACACTTAAAAGATGGGCAAGAGGTTCTAATGACTGAGCTGACTGAAATGATCCACAGGAGTGTGTCTTCCTCACTGCATCGATGCAGATGATGGAGATAAAGTGCAGCTGGATCTCTAGGTACAAGGGACCTGGACCTGCATTGCAGAAAGTACAGGTAGCCCAGGAGAATATGCTGTGAACTCAGGAATGGCCTGCCCATAGCTCCATTACTGCCTGTCAGGTGTCTGAGGCTGTGAGAGCAAAGAAAGATCAAAATTTTAGTCCCAGACATCTTCATTTTCTTCCAGTCAGATGTTCCTGTTGAGTCAAGATCTCACTCTGGTATGATTCCTAATACCCAGACAATACCCTGCCTTTTGCAACCCCTTGTTGTGCTTTGCTCTGTTTTTAGTTTATTTCCCTGTTTCATTTTTCTTTTCTAGTGTTTTCTGAAAGACTTATGTAATAGTAAGGGCAGGTTGATAAATCTAACGTGGGTCGCTTTGCCTGCCCTTGCAGAACAGCTACAGACTTTACCTTTAATATTTGTCAGCCACATGGTTTCACCTTCTCCCTCTCTTTTCTAATGGGTATTTTTATTGAAAGTGCAGTTGCCAGCTGCGATCAACCAGCTATTCTTTCATTGTTCTGGGATCAAGAATATCTTGTCCTTCTGACTTGAGTGCTTTCATCTTCTTGAATTTGTTTCCACTCAAAAGCTCATTTCCTTTTCTGCACCTTCTTTCGCTTGTATTATCTAGCCTGTAATTGCTGCAGCTTCAATATTTGTCTTGCCAAAACAGCACTGAAGATGCTATTTTTCTTGCCTCTAATATCCTTCTTGGTGTGGTTACTCATTCAGGTTGGTCAGAAGCCTTTCTCTTCTAATCTTCTCATCTTTCTTGGTGAACCCAGATTTTTTTTTTTTACTTACATTCAAAGGATTTTCTTCAGTACTTCTCCAAGCTCTTTGTTCTTGTTGGCATTATAACTGTTTACCCTGACATGCCAGAGATCTGCTCTTTAAAAATTAAAAAGGTTTCATTACAGCTCTGCTTGCTTTTTACCATTCTGTTTAATATAAACTGGGTCAGCTTGAGATACTCAATCCAAAGCCACTTCTGTATCATGGGTGCTGGGTGAAAACTCATCTCAGTAGGCACAGTTCTGATAGTTGAACCCCCAAAAACGTAAATCCAAAGTAAGAGATGTGGAGATCTCTGCAGGTGGTTGAGAGGTGGAGGATTGGAGCTGGAGGTACCTCCCTGTCAGCTGTGGAATCAAGGGCAGTAGTGGACAACAAGATTTTGTCCTCATGCTTGTGGAAACCATTGAAATCTGACTAGTAGTGGAAAACCTCACTTGTCTGCTACCTGCTTCATGGGGAGCGTTCTGATGTCGATAAAGTTCTTCTGGCTGTCCAGTCCATAAGACCAAAGAGCCAGAAGTCCAGCCCATTCCAGCTGTCTGAGAGGCTGCAGGATAAGGCTTGAAGAAACTGAGGGAGCTTGGCTGGCAGGGGGTGAAATCCACAGCAGTGATCAATGACAGCTGTATTGGTAATGAGTCTTAGCAGGGATTTGCCATGGTATCTGCCAGGCAGGTTCCCTGCGTGCCCTCACACTCATCTCAAAGTTGGTTACTCTCCAGTAAGAAAGAAATGGGCTGTTAAAATACCTCTGGTCTCTGATTCTGCTCCAGTTTTCTCTCTTGATGAAAATGATTTTAATGTTCATTTTCTGAAAGAAGTGGGTCAAAGCTGGGACATACCTGTTAAGATGAGCACAAGAGCAGGCTGGTCCACAAGCTCTTTCTCTCCCCGCCACAGTTGTGTTGCAGCCTAAGGATCGTGTAGATAATGGTTTTTTCTACCCCTCAGACACATGCAAGTACTTTTTACTGGGCAAGGCTGACAGTTGCTATATTAACAGACAGAGGGATAAGAAACCCAAACAAAACCCACTGTGTTTGTTAACTGCTGTAAATGGGATGGAGGGGGAAGGCAGAGCTGTAAAGTAGTTGTGTGGCCATAACGTGGCTGATGGCAACTTCTGGCTCAGACTCAAGTGCTGAGTTTGGACTCTTGGAAGAGAGATCATGTGTTGGTCTTTGGGCAGTGCTGAGGGTGTGGGGCTGGCAGTACCTTTGAGTGATAAATAATCAATATTTGAGTGATGGCAGCAATGCTTTGTACTGACCCTTGGCAGGTGATAGGAAACTGGCCTTACTACTAAAGTGCCACCCTCTTCTCCCACACAAAATGCTCTCTGGAAGCAGAGAACAAGTGTCACTGCTCTGTTGTTATGTTTTTGGGGACAGTGTCAGGGATATTTCAGAGTGTTTGAATGCTAGCAGTTCCTTTTGGGAAGAGGGGAGTTCCTGCTCTGGGAGTTACAGGGAGAAAATATTAAATTAGAGCCTGTATGGAAAACTTTGGCAAACAGACAGTTTTCACCTGATACTTGCCTCAGACCCACTGTTACCTCAGACTAGAGTCCCTACACAGTTATACTAATCTCATCAGTTTGACTCCAGAACTGCACCTCATTCTCTATAAACTCACAGTAGCTGCCGTCGCTTCTGGAAGAATGTGCCCTAAATGCTTTCAGTGAGCTCATTCTTCTCTTCTTCATTATTCTCTGCCTGCACTGGTGCAGGACCAGCCACATGGCTACTTTGCCTCCTTCTGCCTATAGGCCCAATTCACCTTGGTTGTTTAGCAAGATAACTTCTTTTGGTCCCTCTCTGGGGTTCCCATGGCAAGCAGCAGGGATGTGTGCCTCAGGTTTCATTGTCGTGTGTAAGCTCAGCTAGCATAGCTTACTCCCAGATGCCCTCCTTTGCAGGGAGAATGACCTGGCTTGGTTATTGTGCTAGTGCAATCTTCTGCTCTTAGCAGGCAGGTTAATTACAGTGTATTTCCCTGTAGTCCCATCTTCAAACCTTTTCCAGTAACTCAGGTGGAAGAATGATAAGCCCACACAAGGAGAAGATCCAGTGGGAGGAATAAATATTTCTTATCTCTGGTCCCAAGATGCTGTTGGTCCACATGGTGTACCTTCCTTGGCTTTGCCTAATTCATTCTGATGATTGATATCTGGAGTGACACGTCCACCTGGGGTTTGGCTTACTCTGGTCGACGTCTCCTTCATCATTTGGTCTCATCTGAGTTGTTGCAGTGGCTTCTAAGGGGTTTCTTGCCCAAGTGTGTCTTACCCTGACCAGTGATTGTAGCTCCCTTCAGAAAACCAGCAAGTGGATTTCAGCATGCATCTGCACTTAGCCATTTCCTACTGGCAGCAAGCTGTTCTCGCTTGTCCACAGTCAGTGGCACCTAACTTACCCTGCTGCTGAGATTTGTCCTCCAACTGCAGGACCTAGTGCTTTAAATGGTGTTGAGGAGACCATTGTCCTTACCCAGATATCTCCTCCTGCCTTCAGCTCCTTGTCATAGGCCCATTCTTTTCCATAGCACCTGCTATTTATAATTACTGCCTTCATAAAGCACCCTGAAGTTGGTGACTGCTTATTACAGTAAACCTGACAGCCCGTTTGTTCCCATGTGGTCCTCAGAGTGGCTGTTTTTGGGGGAACACTGGGTCAGAGGAGAGGTGAGGCAGCATGGAGCACAGGGTGACCTCAGGCATCCCTGACCCTGGTCAGGAGGGCCAGCCAGTTCATAGTATGATAGGAGAGGAGGAGGGGGGAAACTGCAAGAAAACAGGTGTGTCCTGGCACTGACAAGCAATGGCATGGAGGTGGTTAATGCACAAAGGTGGCAGTGCTCCAGCCACAGCCGTTCAGTTTATGCTTGGCCATATCTGGCTGAGACGCTGAGAATCGTTTTTGACCTGCTGGGGTTTCTGTAATCTCTGTTTTTCTTGATGACTTTGCAAAAGTTCAGAGACCCCATAGAATATTTCCATCTCTGTAACCCTGACCTCTCCCAGGCTTTGTGCTGGTGACAGGATTTGGTACCCCAGGGTAGAGAAGCACCCCAAACTGAAATCGTGCATTTGTGTTTGTCCCAGAGGCACTGAGGAGTGATTCCCCTCTGTACCAGAGCACGTTCAACAGCCAGGATTTTGGTCCAGTGCCTTGTTTCTACTTTCTCCTTGGCATGAGTTGAGGTTGAAAAGAAAAACCACAACAACCTCTTGTCTTGGCCTTCAAAATGGAAGGGGAATCTTCCTTCAAGGGTGCTGGCCACTAGGCCTCACTGCTTTAGTGAGGGAAATTCACTGTGGAGAAATACCCTTCAGCCCAGACCCTAGTAAGGCTTGGAGGACCCTTTTATCTCGTGAGGGACCTCAAAAAGAAATTGCATGTGGACAGGCCAAGAATTTATATAGCCTGAGAGAGCAAAGACCCAAAACCCACACTCCAGAGAGGAAGGAGAAGAAACCCCTTTCCTCAGAGAACAGATATGTAAAAAAAAAAACCCGGGTTTCTTCTAGGCTAGTCTTGTTGTAAATCTTGAAATTCTTTAGCTTGATGCTAAGTTACATAACTGTGTGTAAGAGAAGATAGTCACAAAAGCACACTTCGTCAGATTCCAGATGATTAAACTGATTAAACGCATTCCAAGTCATTAAACTGATGTCATTAAACTGCAAAAAGTAACTGGTTGTCACCCTGCTCATAAGGGACATTACCTGGTGGGCATGTACATATGGATGTTAAGGTACATAAGAAGTGGAATGGAAAATTATTTTACAACTTCTAATCCCACTGCCAATTGGAAAACTGCGTGAAATTAGTCACCCCAGCTCAGAAGCATGAATGCATAGCTGGAGGGAATTGAGAAACTGCCTAGGAAACTGAACAAGTCCCTGGAAAATACTCCTAAGAGGAGAGATTGAAGAAATGGAAGTTACTTGTAGTAAATGGGAAACTGTAGGGTGTGTGATATAAAATAATGAACAATCTAGAGAAAGAAAATGATGATTTATGAGGTGCCCTGATTGTAATGTGAAAGCTCCAGGAAATCAAGGAGGATTATTTGAAACTGATAATATGAATACTTTTCATGTACTGTGATTAATTAGTCCATGAATCTTGCTTTCAAACTTCAAAGCCCAGCAGTATTCCCAAATGGCTTGGCATTCTTGTGAATAAGACTACCCAGTGTATTTATAGTATGTGTTCGGAAGTTGCAGAGTTTTAAAACCTTGTGGTTTTGTTAAGGCCTATCTCAGTGCAAGGGCTTAACGCAGGCAAACATTTGTCTCAGCTACTTGTCTTCTCTGAGACTTCTGGTCCAGAAAGGATGCAACAGCTTCAAGAAAAAAGGTGTTCAAACGTGAATGTGTCCTGTCTGTGAAGATCTGGGAGCCTTGCAGTCTTAAGGTGCCTCCTCAGTTCTCTCAAACACCCTTGAAGTGATTAAAAGAATGCTCACACAATCATAGGATGGTTTGGGTTGGAAAGGACCCTGAAGTTCCCATCTTGTTCCATACCCCTGCATGGGCAGGGACACTTTCAACTAGACCAGGTTGCTCAAAGCCCCATCCAGCCTGGCTTGGTGGGTCTCTTGGAACTCTGACTGCTCTTCCAGTACAGAGTCAAGGATCATCCCTGTTTGCCCTCCTTTTTTTTCTCTATAGTCAATAGGTCTCTGTAGCACAACATCCTCAGCAGAAGACCTTGGTTAATCCAGGGTTATCAGATTTAGTTTACCCTTAATGCTCTGTTGAGCCCAGTCATTCCAAGCCTAATTAGCACATGAGCTTCTTGTGGAGTGATATTCTAAAATAAACTGTCCTGAATAGAGCTTTACAAACTGAGCTTGGTTTGGGTTGCCAGCCCCTACAAGGGATATATTTCCCTCTCAGAAGGAAAGTATGTGTAATCATTAGGAGTGCCTGGTCTGCTTCATAAGTATTTTATTAAGGTTCTGGCTTGCCTTTTGTTAGTTTTGCTGCTTGGAAAATATTCTGTTATATAAACTAATGCTGTGGTTTCATCCAGATCCTCTTGAGTTCTGCCTTGCTGCCAGCCATGTGAACATACAAACACACCCACACATCAAGAGGACAATTGGAGAGAGGTTGGTAATCAGACCAAGGATCTGGGAATACTCTTGTACTTGAGCAGAACGAAAATCTTGGCACTGAAGATAGGCAAATGCAGTAGAAAATATGATCCTCTCCCTGCCCTAGCCCAGGGATAAGCAGTGAAGTTAAATATCCCTATGTTCAAAAGTACTGACAGATAACTACTAGTGTGGCATGTAATTTGGTGTGGAAGGCACTGGTTCAGGGTGTTACAAGCTCTAAAAATTTGTGGGAATTCCAAAAGGGACACTGAGAGATGATTGTATGGTCTCCTAAATTTCTATGGGAAGGTTATGACACCTGCTCTGCAATGTAAACTATTCCCAAATGAAGGAGGCTGCTTGTGACTGGGTAGTCTCATGATGGCCCAAGGATTTGTTCCTACATCAGACAGTTCTTGTCTCATCATCCCAGGAATCATTCTGCCTTTTTTGTTTTTACCCACACTGAACTCTGCTGAAATGAGATTCAGAAATGATTGCAGAGGACCTGTTTGTTCAGGTACCTGGCCAAAAAAAGGATCAAAAAATGCACAGTCTTAACAACAATCAGGCAGTTTCCATTTTCAAATCTGAGTGCTACAGGATCTTTTCCTCCACCTGCCTTCAAGGGATTGTAAAATCCAGCTTGTGGTCTAAAAGCATTTGGGTATCACTGTTATTATTATATATATCCATGTATTAATGTATTAAATAAATAATGTATTATATATGTATTATTTTTATATACTCATGTATTAATATAAGATAATTAATAATTGACATATATATTATATGTAGTCTTGATATCCTTCAGAAGGCAGGATAAATTTAATGTATTAACTCCTCAGATGCTGCTTTTATTGGGCTACTCAACCATTTTGCTTTGTACAATGCTGTCACCCCAAATCAGGGAGTTGCCAGCCTCCAGACCATTGTGTATTCCTGCCTTGGAGATGCAGAAAATGTCTTCCTGTGTATCCAGGCATTTCTTCTAGTCTTGGTAGAACAGCCTAGGGCTAGGAAGGGTTAAAGTCTCCTGCAGCCTTAGCAGGAGTCAGCTGTTGGTCGCAGCTGCTGGTTGAAAAACCATTTAGATGTGCAGCGTGGAAGAGAAACATCTAGTAAAGCAGGCTGCTGCTGGGATGTGTTCTGTTTGTGCCTGATTTTGGCGCTCCTGATTTGTTTGTGCGCAGTGTGCATTAAATTCTGTGTAGGATTGCATCATTTAATACAGCTCCGCAGACACTGGCATTCAGGCTGCCTGGCAGATCTGATGTCCATCACTCCTAGGTGATGCCATACCTGTGCTGCTTCTCCTGCTCACTGGGATGTGGCAGCAAACCATTGCAGCACTGCAGTCTGAAAATAATCCTGGTGGTGCTTTTTGACATGACTAGCTGCTTCATTTACAGTGGCTTCTGGGGTGATATTTTGTTATTTCAAGAGCTTGGCCTGGCTGTGGTTTTACTTGACTCGCCTGTAGCCATCTTTGCTGCTTGTTCTGCTTCTGCTGTCACGCTGCATGAGGTTGTACATCTGCAATCCACCATCTCAAAAATGTTTGTTTTTCACTTGATAGTGAGTAATTCCTACGTATGTGGCACTCTGGGCTGAAGAGACAGTAAACATCATTTTACAGCCTCTTTTTACTGAGTTATCTTAAGACTGAGTTCCTTATTTGTCAGGCTTTTTCAAGTGGTCACTGATGCTTTTGTCTTGCAAGGAAGTTTCTTTTTCTTGCAGGGATTGTTTTGCGGCTGTGATTCCTGCAATGCATAGTCTGGACAGAAGTGCAATGCTGGTTTTAATCTGCACAGAAAGGAAGCAATAGGGAAGATATGCAGCCATGGAGTGGCTGGAGTCTGTATGGATGTGCTGAGCTGTACTGCAGTAAGATCTTGTTCACAGTGAAGACAGGCTTTCTTTGGCCATTTCAGGACTTAGCTCATCTTTCTTCCACAAGTCATGAAGGTGGTGGAGGATGTAGGACTACTTGAGGTAGAGCTGGCCTTGTGTGCCTTTTTTGTGCAGATGAAGATTGCTCCTGAAATTATCCTCCCATAAGCTCTGGATAAGTAGGTCATCTGCTTTGCTATGGTCTGGCCAACACTATGTTGCCTGAAGCCAGATTCCAGTAAGGGTTAGGGAAGAAAATACAGTGCAAGTGATTTGTCACTTCTCTTTGAGAGATCTTTCCAAAGGGTGGTGCAGGGTTGTGTGAACTGATAGATGCTAGTAACCAAGGCGACCATGACCCACAGCTGAAGTGCAAAGAGTAGATTTATCCCATCACTTTACTGGTTGTGAGGTTTCAAAAACAGATGGAGACACATACCCTGCTAAACTTATTCCACCCTAGGAGGAGCCGAAAGCACATGGGCCCATTCCCTGGCCTCAGCATCTCAAAGGGCCTTGCCCATGTGCAATGCTTCATAGTTCTGGGCTTTCCATAGCCTCCAAGCTTCTTACCTCTCTTTCTCCCAGCAGGGAGGCCCAAACCTGTGAACAATGATGTTTTAAGTCATTGACAGGATTTTGTTGTTTTCTACAGAAATTCCATTTGTCAAAGCAAACACAATACATGAAATTTCCCGTACTGAACATTCTTAGCATCTCCCAGCTACCAGGTCACCTTGAGTGAAAACAACTGTTTTTCCTCCTCACTAAATTTTCCACTTTCAAGCCTTTTCTCCCTGCAGTGGTGTGATTCTTGGGATGTTCTGTGCAGGGCCAGGAGTTGGACTTGATGATCCTGATGGGTCCCTTCCAATTCTGCATATTTTGTGATTCTGTGATTCTAATTATAGGGATGTTACAGATCCCCAGCAAGCCCAGAAATCTCCAGTGCTGTTGAGAGTATTTCCATCCATATGGAGCATCTGTGTCCTCTCCACTTCATGACATTATCTCAGGAGCCTTCACCCCTGCAGTGGACACCTGAGCAAGAGCAGCTGCTCATTCACCATTGCATGTAGCCAGTTTTGCCACCCTGTGCAGGCACAGGTCAGAGAGCTGGCACTGATTCCTGAAGCTGAGCTGAGTTTGATGCCTGACTCCCTCAGCCAAACACTCCATTCCCCGCCTC
Organism: Aphelocoma coerulescens; assembly: GCF_041296385.1. NCBI lineage: Eukaryota > Metazoa > Chordata > Aves > Passeriformes > Corvidae > Aphelocoma > Aphelocoma coerulescens. The sequence continues at coordinate 10,193,363 of NW_027184085.1, forward strand.
CCATGGCTGTTGTGGTGGAGTTTTGAGCTCACAGCTCCCAGGCATAGAAGCTGGTGGGAAAACCTTTAGTCCAGACTTCTGCTGGCTTTAACTCAGGTTCATCCACAGCTGCTGGCTGTGGTTTTGTCCCCACTCAGCTGCAGCTGCTGGTTCCTGGGGCCCTCAGTTGGGCAGGTCAGTAGAAGGAACACATTGATGAGGCAGCCAGCTGACAGTCCTGCTTTGCCATAAATCATAGAAGCATTAAATGTCTTGAGTTGGAAGGGACCTTAAAGGTAATTTAGTTCCAACCTTGTTGCCATGGACAGGGAAGCCACCCATTAGGTCAGGCTCACTAGGCCCTAACCAAAGCTGTGCAGTTAGGGAGGGGTAGTCTTGGCATCTTTAGATACTGAGTGTGCCCAGAAATTTCATATGCTTACAAGATTTTCTTTCCTTCTGCATGGGTTCCCGAGTGCTCTGGTGACCCTGCAACACCCCGATTCCAGCACCCAGGCAGATGCACGTTTCAGAGAGGAATTGTGTGATTTCTGCTGTTGTAAGATCTTCAGGAAGCTTTCAGATTGCTCAGGCAGAAAGATGCTATACAAGCATAGTCCCTCCTCCTCCTGCTGCTGCTGCTACTAGAGTGTCTGTGATAAGAAAGGATTTACTGTGTCTGCAGTTTAATTCAGCAGCAATTTCTGTGTGATATGAACAGCTAGAAACATCAGTCTTTTTCTTCTCTGTGGATTTGCATAAAGTAATTAGGAGCATATGTGCTGGGGGCTGGGGCAGGGAGGAGGAGGAGGAGCAGGTTCCATCCCAAAGCACCTCAGTGGATGCTCTGAGTCATGGCCTGTAAATGGCTCTTGCCGAATGCCACATGCCAGATGATGAGTCACAGAGCAAGGGAGCACAGAAATGCGAGAAACTGGTTGGGTCACTGTCCTGGCTCCTGTGTTAGCTGGTATAGGTCTGCTGCTTGAGCTATTTTTGGTGTCTTGTGTAACTCTAAATGCACAGAGCAGCTGGGGCTTCTTGTCCTCTGACTGGGAGGCAGTACCTGCCTCACACTGGTTATGTCATCATCAGGAATACACACACTACACCTATTGCTTAGTTCTGTGTGTGCTGGTGACTCCTCATCCCTGACCCATGCAGCTCCTTTCTGCAGCAGCACAAGGGCTGTGACTGATGGTCACATGCTGCAGTTTCCATTTGGAACACATCATAATCCTATATAGTTCTGGGATGTAATGATACATTAATCATGGGCTTAGTCAGGCTGTCCTGGAAACCACTGGAAAAAGCCTTGGCTAAGGCAGGGCTTTGTGGAAAGAAAAGAGAAGTGGTATTTTCAGGAATCACTGCACAACACCACAAGAGGAACCAACCTGAGCTGAGGCAGAAGTTTAGGAAATATTTAGTCTTTCTATTTTTCTGCAGCTCCCTTTAAACATAAAGGGCTGGAATATTCATCCTGGGAGCATGCAGACCACCCTGACTATGCTTCCTGTCCCCTGAGGCAGGGAAGGAGAGCTGGAGGTTTAGGATGAGTAAAACAACTAGCATTTCCTTTTATACCTTTTCTTTCATTAGACGCACTGGATGATTTAATAAAGTACTTAAGGAAGGTGTGAATTTGACAGAGATGTAATAGCTGGCAAGAAAGAAACAGGTATCCAAACAAATACCACTAACTAGACCCATCATGCAACAACTTACAGGCTTCCTCACCTCCACCCTCTGCTAATTCATTCCCTTGGTTCAGGACCATCCCCAGGCCACTCACCCCATCCCACTCACCCCATCCTCTTCTCTGATGCTGCTCCCTGAATGTCCTCCAGTTTCCTGGAATTTTCCTGATAAGTTTTTTTTTAAAACCGTCCAGTGCTTTTTGGTAGCTTTTGGAGTGGCAGAGCCAGGGCAGGGATAAACTGCGGTATTGGTGCTGGATTCAGTGAGCCCTGAGATCCCCCACACTGTCTGAAGGGTGGCTTTCAGTTTGGATTAATCCCCCAGCCCTTTTGCCTGGAGGTGGACATACAGGGATGAATATATTGCTCCCTGTGGGGCAAAGAGGAGATGTCTGTATTGTGCCTGTGTCTGCAAGATCACATAAACCATTGCTTTTTGAAGCATTTATGCTGGTGCTTGTTTTGCAGGGTTTTGTGTGGTTTCTTCAGGCATGTTAATGCAAATGCACTGTGGGAATGAGGGGTTAACATGGAACAGCCCTCAAAGAACAAGCAGCTCTAATACAAAAGAATTTTTTCTGCTTCTTCTACGAAACTGAATGCCTAGCTTTTAACCCTGTTTTTGCATATTTCACCCTTGAGCGACATGATGAATTTTGGTCCCTTTGAGGAAGGTGATGATGACAGAGAAACCATAGCCATACAGAAAGAGTCAGCAACAACCCTCACAGTTAAAGGTTTCCTTTGGGCACTCAATTCCATCGATGAAGTGACTGAGGTTTGTAGAAAGAATAATCTGTTCAGAAAAGGCATCCTCCAAAAAGTCTCCAGCTGACAGTTCTGATGATGTTCCTCCTGCTTCTTCATCCTCTGTGCTCTATGTGCAGTCTTTTTGCATTAAAATCACATTTATGTCTTATATCTCAGCATGTCTCCTCCAATGTATTACATTTTATGAGGAAGCCTGTGTTACTGTGAGCTGAACCCTGTTGCCCCACATGTGTACAGGGGACAGCTCTGAGAAGAGTGGGGTATTAAGGGTTCAGCTTTAGAACTCCAAAAGTGTAGTTGGAGCCATAACAGAGATCAGAGTGTGCCTGGAGGTGTGAGACCGTAACTCATCAGCTCTTGGAGGCAATTGCAGGCAGGTCTGGTGGCTTCTGCATTTTCTCAGCAGTGTTGCAGAGGCAGAAGCTTGTACCCAAGGAGCCATGAAGCTGCACTGACCACCTTTAAATTAGCACAGTGTCCTCAGTCTTAGAGGTATGGCAGGCGAGGGATTTGAGGGCCTCTGTGTAGTGGTCAGCAAGGACTTAGAAGGCACAAAGTACAGAGCCCAAAGGATTCTGCATGCTCCTGTTACCTACAGCATGCTGCCTCCTCTCTAAAGCACAGATGTGACGTGGTAGGTGGATCTCAGATCAGTGCTGAACCATCCTTTGTTGCTCAGCACTCACCTGCTTTTTACCTAGAGTTTTGCTGCAGCTAAGGAGTTTTTGTTGCGTATATTTATTTCCACGGGGGTGCAATCACTCATGAGCAGTTCCATACCAAATGTAGCTGTATCGCAAAAAGCCATTCTATCTGCTCCATATTATCCTGGTTGGAATGAAGCATCCACAGTCTGGCCCTCACCTTCTCCAGGTAATCCTTAGCACCTCAAGGAAGAGCTCCCTGAATAAACAACCCATATCTGCCATGTTGCAGCAGATGGTGTCAGTATGGAGAAGGCAAGAATTCTGACATTTGAAAATAAAATGGCTGATGTACAGACGTGTCTAGAGTTGTGGTGCTCCCTGCATGCCTCCCTGCCTTGCACTGCCATTACATGCTTTTCTAGGCTGGATGCTGTGTTTGCTTTTGTGTGTGTAGCATTGAGCAGGATTCAGCACAATGATAAGAAGAATGAATTGGTCTGGCAAAAAATGTTCAGGTATGGACTGCCTATCCACATCTGCAAATTTCCTGTTGCAAAAGGGGAGTGAGGGCTTTACAAAGAGCTGATGAAAACCAGCAAAATCTAAAACTAGTCTGCTTGCTGCATTTTATTCCCCAATGTCAGTCTCAATGTAGCAGACCCTGAGTAGGAAGAGGAAGGATATTTCTACAGTCTTCCAGAATAAGGAAGGGTCAACTAATGGTGCAGCCAGGGAGGATAATCTGGTGCTGGGAACCGAATAATCCTTGTGCTGGCAGTGCCATTGCCAACCTCCCTGCACCCCTAAGTCCAGAGGATGCCAGGAGGTGTTGCAAGGGAGAGAAATGGAGTAGCTATGGCACAAATGTCCTGCCTATCCCTAGAGAAGCCATCAGAATGTCTCCTGGCAGGAGCTGTCTGCATGTCACCTGTGATCCTGCACCTCAGAGCCTGGCGCTGGGAAGCAGGCTGTGGGTGCAGGCAGGATGGGCAGCCGTCTGCTGCAGCATCTGTGGCAGCCGGTGAATCACAGCCCACCTGGGGAGCCTGTGCTGCTGCCGGAGCCAGAGGGCTGGGCAGAGCTGCGTGTTGCAGCCAGAGCACGGGAGAGACTGATGAGAAATGGCTGCATGTCAGCTCTGACATTTTGCCGTCAAATGTCAAAGTGTGTCTGTGCAAGCCTTGTCCTCCCACAGCAGCTTCTGCACTGCCGTGAATTGTGTGCGGGGCTTGTCAGCAGATGGATGCTGGTGCTGGGAGCCTCCTCCAAGCAGCCATTTCCCAGAGGCAGCAGAGACCTGGTGCTTCAGCAATGGAGTGTGCTGCCATCATTGTCTGTATCCTCAAAATGATGCTTTTCAGGTGGTTGCATAGTGGCAGCACTCGAAATACAGCATAGCCTGGTGGAGAGGTGTGATCTGAGCATTACAGTCAGATACAAGAGCAGTAACAAAGGCAGGGGTGGGCAACATGAGTAGATAGGCACTGGGGGACCAGCTTTTTTCCCAAAATGCTTGTGAGGCAGGGGCGGGGAGACAGGATAAGCTTCTGCTGAGTTAAATAGAAATAAACTCAGATAAACTCAGACCTCCTGCTGTGCCATCACTGGTGCACAAGGTCCAAATTGGGGCATGAACATCACTCCAGCAAGTGTGTGTGTCTATGTGTGCTCTAGGCTCAGGGTCAGGAGCTGCTGTTATCCACAGTGGCTCTTGAGCAATGGGATCTTAGGAATCCTTGATGAAAAAAAGCTGTCCCCCGGGATCTAGGCTGAGTACAGATCAGCCTCTGTGGCAGCAGCTGTGGGAAAGGAACCAAAAGCTTGTAAGACAGAGGAGTCACTGAAAGGGGTGTAAAGGTTGATAGAGGTTTTAGGTAGACTACAGGTGAGGGAGAGTTTAGGGTTGCACAGTTAATAGTCCAGTTGGATGTGGTCCAAGTGGTCCAGGTGATCTCTCTCCTTCAGAGCCTAAACCTGGATGAAATGTGCCAGGAGAAGCAGACATGTAGGTGAGAGTCCTGGCCATGTAAGTCTCTGGCAGCATGTACCAGAAGGCCTGTCTGTTCTCTGACACTGGTGTTAGCATTAACTTTCGCATTATTGAGAGTTTACTGTAAACATTAGCTCTGTTTCCATCTTTGTAGTTTTATTTCCTGCCAGCATCATCCTGTGTCTGTGAGAAGCACTACTGTGCGTGGGAGGAAAGTACTTCTTTTGATCATTTCTATCATCTTCTAATTGCTATTCTTACACCTTGAGGCTGAAAGAAGTTAAGTTCCTGATGTTTCTGTGTAGCTGTCTCATTGCTTAAGTTCTTGTACTAACTTCACTTAACCCACATTTCTCAGTTTCTCTCCTGAGCTCCCATTTGGTTTTGCAGGTCTGCTCCAAATCCATTATCACCTCACAGTCACAAATGCTGGGGTAAGGTAGGCAAAAGCCACTGTACATACCACTTTCTGGAGTCTGAAGGTCAGTGATGGAGGTCCTGGAGTCCAGAGCAGGATCCAAGGATGCAGTTTTCAGGGTGCACTGAGCACTGAGGATGCCTGGATGAGTTACAGGGTGTGTAACGCTGACCAAGGGTGCTTGGGCCAAGATTTTCAGGGCAAGTGGTAGATCTGTGAGAGCACTAGGTCATTTTTTAATCTCTCAGACTCATCCTGGATCACTGCTGTCTTTTGTGGGTTCTCCCTCTCCTGCTGCCTTAGCTACCCACCCATGCACTTGTCTGTGTTGGATTATCTGATATGTACAAGGGAAGGGAAGAGGAAAACTCTCTGCAGACTGTGCTGGAGGTGCTTGTAGGCTGGACTTCTGGGTTAGGTGGGGAGGGAGAAGTGAGTTTTTCCTTTGCTATCCCACGTCAAGTGCTGGTGAACATCTACAAGGAAAGATGAAGAGGCACTTTTGACACAAGCAGAGAGTGACAGGACAATGGGGAAAGGCTTTAAACTGAAAGATGACATGTTTAGATTAGATCTTAGGAAGAAATTCTTTATTGTGAGGGTAGAGAGGCACTGGAATGGATTACTCAGAGAAATTGTTGATGCCCAGTTGTTGACGCTGGGAGTGGCCCAAGGCCAGGTTGGATGGGGCTTTGCACAACCCAGTCCCAGGGAAGGTGTCCCTGCCCATGGCAGGGGGGTTGGAATGAGATGTTCTTTAAGGTCCCTTCTGTCCAAACCATTTTGTTATTCTGCTGGCTCTACGAGAACCTGCTATTTACTGAACACAGGGAGAGTGGGGCTCTCAGTGCCCTGCCTGTGCAGTGCCCTGCCTATATGGTCCCCTATCCTGGGACTGTGGCAGTCACACTGTTGTGAAGTACAGCAGGTAATAAGATAAGCAGGTAAATGCCACAGATAATGTGGCAGAGAGATATGAATCCCTCACAGACCACAGGAGGGACCAGTCTGAGCTGAGGTTTCACCGTCAACAAAAGCCAGTATGGGACCTCTTTGACTGATGCCTGTGCCTCCCCATGACCCCAGTGGAGTTATCCACTCCTTTTCACTGGAGAGGCCCTTGCGTGCATAAGTAGTTGCATACTTTGGCATGTTCTTCTGGCACCATTAAAAGGGCTCAAGACCTCATGGGGTCTCCTGGATTTTGGAGAGGAATGACTGTTGCTGCTTTTCTGTTTCAGTCTGCTCCTGCTTTCCAGTCTGCCTGGACTTTTGTGTGTCTGTTGCAGGACCTTGCTGTGTTTGGTTCTTGAAGGAAAGTTCAGTGTATCTAAAAGGAAGCAAAGATGTTCAATCCAGTGTGAGAAGATAGACTGCTCTCACCAGAGTGCAGTGCTTCACTTCATACCCTGTACTGTTTTCCTGTGAGCACACAGTGCCATCTGCAGTGAGGTCTTTGTTTGGCCCAAAGCTTGTACAGCCCTTTGGCCACTTGACTGAAATCAGTTACTCTCTTCAGGTAGCTTTGAGAGGGGTCAGGTGGAATCACAAGTGTTGTCCCAGGAACCTGCATGGAGGGTGACATATTTGTTTTACATTGTGATGGTTTGTTTCCCAGAAGAAGGACCTCGTGCTCAGGTACTTGTGCTGACAAGAAACCAGTCTGTTTGATCCTTGTCAACACATGGAATCTTCACTCACACCAAGGATGCTTTTAATAGTCACTGCCTTTCCCGAGAGGTGACTTCCTTTGTGATTTTGTTTCTCTGTAGGTATCTGAATTCCCTCATGAGAAGTGTCCTCCCTGCCTCTCATGTGCAGCCCTACCTGTTCATGGGTGGTACCAGCTTCACTGATGCCCTGAAGAGTATTCCTCACCATGGATAGTCCTCCCAAACTGACTGGTGAGACGCTGATTGTCCATCACATTCCCCTGGTGCATTGCCAGGTCCCCGATAGACAGTGCTGCTCCGTGAGCAAAAGGACCAACCCCTTCTGCCAGCCAGAGCTCAGCATTACTCGGACCTCTGCCCTTCCAGACAGAGACCTCTCACAGACTGACTCCTTGGTGTACAGCAGCTTTCTCCAGACCTCTGAAACCGCAGCAGAGGCCTCAGACAAAAAAGAAAGAAAAGCAAGGGATCTGATTGTCCCTAGTGTCAGTAAGAGACACAACCCTTTCCTGCTGAGTGAGGGTGAAGACCTCAACATTTTTGGGGATGACTTGGGTCAAAAATCTTTCCACCTTCACAACTCACTCGTTGATGGCAAACCTCCCTTCAGTCTGCAGGATCTGGCCTTGCCCCCTTTCCACCTCCACGACTCCAACCACATTGTAAAATCCTGGAACATGGCCAGCCGGTCTGGTGTGGTGGATGGGCAAGAGGACAAACTCAGCAGTGACAACATCCAGAAGAGGAACAACGCGAACAGATGCCACCAGGCCTCAGAACGCATGGAGCTGGATGAATGCAGCTGCCATCGTGGCAGCTCCTCCAACTTCTCCTTTGACAGTGGTGACCAGGAGTGGAACCAGAACACGGGTGAATCACTGCGGAATCAGGACGCCCTGCACAGGACATGCAGTTGTTCCAGCTCAGAGATCCAGCACTGTCGCTGCTACAGTTCATCAAGTCAGTCTGAAGTGATTGACCAACAGATGGGCTACATCAGTGACTCTTCTTGCAACAGTTCTGATGGGGTCCTGGTGAACTTCAGTGCTCTCTACAACAAAATGAATGGCCAGTCTCAATCCAACCTGAATTCAGCTAACCTGTCCTGTGACTCTTCCTTCTGCAGCCACTCAGACACAGGAGCTTTTTACCTGGATTTACATTCATCACCCACTGAATCCAAGATGTCTTGCGAGTCGCATAACCCAGAGAGTTCGGGGAAGGTGTGTGGGTGTCAGCACTCCTCCTCACCTGTCCTCGATGCTAACTGCAACTCCTACCACCTCCACTGTGAGCCTTGCACGTCGGAGAGCTCAGACCTCACTGCTTGCTTCCAGAGCCAAGCACGGCTTGTTGTGGCTACTCAGAATTACTATAAGTTAGTCACGTGTGACTTGTCTTCCCAGTCATCCCCCAGCCCTGCGGGATCTTCCATAACTAGCTGCTCAGAAGACCAGACCAAGGGTAGCCCAGCCCAGCCCACAGAATACTATCTCTTTAGAAGGCCAGACCTGAGACAAGAAGAAGGCAACGTAGAGTGCAGTGAAGAGGAGCCAAAGGGAGACTCCAGCCAGAACATGATTGAGGGTCAGGTCTATGTCAATGTGTCACCACCGAACCTCAACACAAGCCGGCAGCGCTCCAGGAGCTATGATCAGAACCTGGACAGGAGTCCTGGCAGCAGGCTGGGCTCCTTGGAGCGCATGGTGAGCTGTCCAGTCAAGCTAAGTGAAAGTCCAGCAATACCCATCCAGAGCTCTCCCCCCAAGAGGGTGACATCGTTCGCTGAGCTGGCTAAAGGACGGAAAAAGAACAGCACCTCCCCACCGCTCCGCTCTAGTGGTGATTCTTCCCTGGAGTTCTCTCCAATCCCTGAGACTCAGCGGGATTGCCCAACCTTCCTTGAAGAAAGAGCTCGGCGCAGCCAGAGTCTTCCACCCATGCCCTTCATCCACGGCCTGAACCGGAGCTGCGAGGGCTTCTGTTTGAATCATGCTTTTGGGGACAGCCAGGCTTTGTGTTCCACCAAAGACTCGCTCTCCAATGAGAAGGTCCCCAGTGGGCATGGGGCAGGTGAGCAAGCCCCTCTCTCCCTGCTGACGGAGGCAGATGCCAGCTTCTCGGGTGGCTCTGCCAGTGGCCACGGACAAAAAGATGTTAGAGCCCGAGCAGACGGTAAGGAGCCAAACTAGGCAGAAGGGATAAGTAAAAAGGAAGGCAGCTCTTTGGGATATGAGGGGAACCGCAGGGGAACCTGCATGGTGGTAGGAAACCAGTGGCCATGCAGTTTGGTTCCTGGTCTGCCAGTCCCTGGGACAAAGCCTTGCTGTGCTCATTTCAGTCTCATATCAGTGTACGTGTCTTGTCTCTGTATTTCTAAAGCCTCCTGAGGTTTTGCTCAAACCTTTCATACCACATGAGCGAGGACATGGCATTAGCACTGAGAGAGTCTGTGCAGCTTGAAGGGTTGTATCCCTTCCAGGGAGTTTACTGTGCTTGTCCATAAGAATCACCTGCCCTTAGCTCCTAAGACAAAGATGTGAAGATGCTCAGTAGAGTCATAGTCACAGCCTTTCTTCTTTGGAGCTATTTGGGGCAGAAGTGGAGAAGGAAGAGACATAGCCAGCAATCTTCTTTCCATGCAGGTTCAGGAAGCTCACTCAGGTTCTGCTAGGACTTATAGTGTGAGTCCTTAAGAGTCTAACCTGTGTGTCTCTGCTGGAATATCCTGGTCATGCCCTCCACAGTGCTGTGGATTGCAGCAAAGGTTCCCATGGAGAGCCTTTGTCACAGTTACCTCTGTAGGGAATCCTGTAATATGTAAGTTGTTTCCCACCTTGATATTGCTGTCACTTGTCCTCATGAGGAAGCTGTGTGACACTCCCTTCAGAGGTATGGTGATTTCTCCAGCATTGTGGGAGACCTGTCTCTGCCCTAGGCAGGTCTTACACCTGCTTCACAGGTAGAAGCCCTTCTAAAATGCCTCTGACCAGACCACTGCGGTAGATAGCCCCTACCATGTCAAAAAACAGACTGTCTCCACTTAATGTCCTCAAAATCTTTGGCAGGAGGTAAGAACATGTGGTTTATTGCCATGTCAGGGGTGGGAGAGATTTTGGCCCTTGGAGCAAAAGTTTTTTAGTTATTGTCCTGTTTGTTTATTGAGCCTTGAATGTGTGCTTGGTTTGGGATGGCAGTGAAGGCAGGTCTCTACTGGGAGAGGGCAGCATGGGAGCAGCCCTCTTAGCTTCAGAGGGAGGGCTTGGAAGGAGCAGGCCCTGCTCAGGCAGGAGGGGGCAGACAGGAACTTTCAAGGTAATACATCCCAGCAGTTGCTGCCCACCACTCCGATGGGGTCCCTCCCTCTGCACTGTGACAGCAAGGCAGGCATCAGGGCTGTGCAGGAAGCTTCTGCCTGCAGCTGGAGATGGACACGTATCTGCCTTGCTGCAGCCCAGAGCAGCATGCAAGCCCAGAATCTCTGAGAGGGACTAGAGGGAAAGCAAGCCCTGCTAAAAGCTGGCTACAGGGAGAAAGGTCTGGAACACCCCACAGACACTGGGTAACACCAGGGCTGATCAGGGATCTCAGTCAGCCCCATGTGTGCAACCAGTGCTGTGTGTGTTCTGCACTGAACACACAGTGTGTCACAGCTGTGTCCCTCAGGATATTTGTGGCCCCATCAGGAGCTGGAGGCATGTACACATGGAGATCAGCCCACCACACTCCCTCAGGACATCCCAGTACATCATTTGCTGGAGTAGACTGGCACTTTCCAGGGTTGGAGGCATGATGCTGGGCATGTCCTGCCCCCTGTCCCCTGGTAGAGGCAGGGGGATGGAGGAAGCTCTGTGTTCCAAAGGGGAGACAGTTACAGGAGAAAGAAGAGGGAGAAGGGGAAGCGGGCAGCCTTTGCAACAGCACCAATATATTGCAATTTGGGATGCAGAGCTGCAGTGCTATTGCATGTAATGCTTTGTGCTGGGCTGTGCAAGTCTGCAGTGCATGTGGGAGGGGACAGTCAGATCCTTTCAGATAGGAAATCTGACTGTACCACAAAGTGTTGGGCCTCGATTTTGTGGTACTGCTTGGGCAGAGGCAGCTCAAGGGCAGACACCTCACACCATGGTTTGTGCTGTCCAGGGGGCAAGGCATTGGGAAAGGATGTGAAGCTGGTGACCCTACCAGGACAGACAAGCTCCTGGTGCAGTGCTCTGCTCTTCCAGACAGCTGGAAACTCTGCATTTGGGGCCACATATGTTTATCTTGCCAGCTCTTGGTGTGCATAGCCAGTTCAGATTTGAACCACTCTATAACTGGCCTCTAGCTCACCCTTTTCCTTCTGCAACAGAGAGCACATTCCCTTTTGCCTGCAATCTGCTTGGCTGACGACGATTGTCGCTCTGCCCATCCTCACACTTTCTTCCCCTTTCTCTCTCTGAAGGTGGTGGCACAGACAGCAAGCCTGTAGTACGCTACAGCAAGGACCAGCGTCCCACAACGCTGCCCATCCAGCCCTTTGTTTTTCAGCACCATTTCAGCAAGCCACCCAAGGCACGTGCCCTGCACAGCCATTTTGCCTCCAGCCTTTCCCAGCTCTACAGCTTGTCCAGCAACCGGTCTGCCAGCCAGCAGATCTCCAGTTCCCAGTCCTCAGCCTTGGCCACCTCGGCAGAGAGGGTGGCGGTGGCGGGGAGCCAAGCCCATGGCACGCTCATGACCCAGCGCTCAGCAGACGGAGCTGCCTCACGCAGTGATGGGGGCATCAAGAAGCCTGGCCCCGAAACAACCCGTCCGTCCCCTCTGGGCAGTTACTCCCCTGTGCGGTGCAACATGCCTTTCTTCCAAAGCGTGGACTCCTCTTCCTCGCCCACCGCAGAGAGAGCTGAAGACAGCCAGCCCCCCAGAAGCAGGTCCTGCCCCATCTCTGCCAACCTGCTTCCCACGAGGTCATCCCCTGCTGTCAGTGCCATGCAGCCCTCCAAAGCCACCAAAGCTGACACCCTGAGGCAAAAGGAGAACCCCAAGCTGATTCCCAAGAAGGAGGCCCCGCTGGAGCCAAGCCCACCACTCTCCGAGTACCGACTCCACAGTGGGTCCCTCCCACCCCTCTCGGTGGGTGGCCTGTCCATGAGCAGAGTAGGAGGCCATGCAGATTCCCACTGGAGAAGTGGCAGTGAAGCCAGCAGCTCTGGTCCCCTGAGCAGCATGGGAATACGGCCTGTCAATGGTAGGTACCCATCCTCCAGGACCTGCTAGTCTGGAGCGTCTCCAGCTCCCTACAGCCATGGCTGCTCCCAATAGTACCACTATTTCTTATAGCCACAGACCAGGATAAAATTGCATCCAGGTGCTGCAGGAAGACCTACGCTAAGAGCATGTCCATCCAGTCCCAACTCCTACACCGTGTTTCCAGAGAGGGCAGTGTGGGCTGCTGGTCTTACAGCACCCCATGCCAGGTGCTTGCACCCCAAACCTGCTGCCTCTATGCCTGCAGCCATGAGGGCATGCAAGCTCCTGGCCTGCTGTGCAAGGCAGCGGCCTCCACTTGTCTCCATGTGCATGTGCTAATGTCCTGAAATGCTGCTGGACCTCTGAGTAATGTGCTGTCTCTCTTTCTCTGTCCTCCTTCTTCCTCTTTCTCTCTCTTCCTGTTTCCCGTCTGCATCCTCCCGTGTTCTCTCGTCGTCCTGTCTGGTGCTCACTGCCCGCGGCATCCCAGCGAACCACCTCTCCCCCCAAGCGCTGAAGTGGCGGGAGTACAGGCGGAGGAACCCCTTGGGTCTGGACCGCGTTTCGGGGCTGCCCAGCTTAGCAGGCAGCCTGGACAGGAGGCAGCAAGAGCCTCGGCTGAACCGGGGCAACCCCCTCTTTGAGCTGCCTGGCGCTCTCAGCACCAGCCATTTCCACTGCAAGCTGAACGGTGCGCACCACCTTTCTGCTGGGGGTTCTTGGGAGGTGACCTTGGGACTCAGGCTCAGTTCCCTTGGGGCTCAGGTTAAGCTTGGATTCATCACTGCTCTGCCTGCTCAGAGCAGGAGGGATGATGCATCCATTCACAGTGGGGCTGGAGGGTTCAAGAAGAAGGTGAAAATTGCTTCACTGGTTCAAATCTTTGTGGAGCCTTCCTCTTCCGTGAGGTGAGAGCAGTCACATCCAGCTCTGAGCTGGATTGAAGGGCAAAGTGAATGGCCCAAGAGCACATTTAGACCTCAAGAAATGCTGCTGGGCTGTGGCCAGACTGTAGTTTGTCTCACACAGGAGTTGGGGGGGCCCTTGGAGATCTCGGGTCTGGCCCCACAGTGCCTGACCATCTGCCCCAGCCCACACTGAGCTGTAGCTTTCACGGGGCAGCTGACAACACTAAAGCCTTTATGGGACTCTTATCTTCTCCATGCTTTGCCCTTAAGGTCTTCCCTGTCCTCCAAAACCGCTGCAGGAAGGGCTGACAGGGGCAGGCTGCTTTTGGCTGAACCTCCAAGAGTCCTGTGGGGAGAGCGGTGTCATCTGTCTGTGAGGGGGAGAGCATCTACAGGCTAGCCTCAAGCCATGGAGGGAATTCCTCAAAGCCTTATACCTCACTCTGCCAACACAAACAGTTTCTGAATCCTTTCTTCAAGGGAAGATGCATACCCCAGAGTCAAACAGATGGAAGTCAAGCACATGGGAGAACTCCTATGGATGTCACTCACCCCTTGAAAACAGAGGCCATCCCAGAGGACAGGCAGCAAACATAGTAGCTTCTTGTCTGTGGGTGCCTGTGTGTGACAAGTAATGATTTTCTCTGTGCTGACTCCTGCCCTGCTTGCAGCAGCTTGGAGACTCTGGTGCAGCAAGGTTTCCCTTAGCCCCAGCCCATGAGAGTGAACCTCCCACAGCATCTTCCAGAGCCTGTGGGCCCCCAGTCAAGCTGGAGATGGATACTGGGAAGGTGATGGGGATCAACTGTTCAGGCACACATTGCAAACCAGTGCTGGGGCAGGAACAAGCCTGTGACCTTGCTGTCCCAGCAGAGGACAGGCTGGCATGAAGACTGCTGCTGGTGCAGGTTGCTTCTGGGAAAAGCAAACAACATGAAAGAGGCTTTGGTGTGAGGGATTGGGGCTGATCCTTGTCCCCTCTGTGTTGTCCCCACAGGACAGTCTATGAGGCAACTCCAGCTTACCTACAATGACTTTTTCCCTGACTACTTCTCGCTAGCAGAGAAACCTCCTGCTGAGTTCTGCCTCTCCCCAGATGGCAACACAGAGTCCATCTCCATTGACTTGCTGCAGAAGAAGGGTGAGTCCATGCATCTCCAGTGGACCATGCAATGTGCCACAGAGTGTGCTTGAGCTGCTTGTGCCAGGAAATACTATTAGAAAGGATCTTAGGCGCACAAGAATGGGCAGAGAGAGCAGACAGACACGGGAGTGTGATCCTAAGGCAGGGCATGCTGCCACCTCAGGCTCTACATACAAGGGTAGACCTGTGTGTGTCTGTGTGACATTGCAGATGTGCTAACCTGAGATTTTGTAATTTAGGTAAAAAGTCTGTTTAAGCCTACATAAGTAATATAAAATTATATCAATTATATAAAAAGGTGGGAGAAAGGACTCCAGAGCAGGACAAGATATGGCTGTGGTGGGATCCATGTTAGAAGGCAGGGTTGGGGATGGGGAATTTGACGTCTGATCTGTTACAGTTTCAGAGGCAAGGGATGTGCAGAAGGGTTCCCATGCTTTTGCCAGCTATGTGTTCATGATTACCAGGTGGCAGCTTTCCCTTCGTTTCAGTTCTGTTCTCACATTATCCTGGTGTAGATGTCAGATTACACACCACTGGCTTGTTACTGAAAGTCATTACAGAACCTGCCAAAGACAAGGCTTCTGCCCTGCCTCCATGTGGCACCAAGGCAGCAAAAGACTCATTGCCTCAGATCCCATCTCTTCTGCCTCAGTGGATGGGGTGTGAAGGTGATGGTCCCTGTCCTGTGGGAATATTGACAGGTCCTTCTACTGTCAGGCTGATAGGTGAGTGCTGGAACCAGCAGGAACTGTTTTGGTGAGGATTTAGGAGAGTGTCTGCATGTTTTTTGGCAGAGAGTTGCTTGTGTGCAGACATGGGCTTGCAGTGCCCTTAGCTGATTACTTCAAGGAGTGTTTTGTCAGGGTCTGTCCTAGCAGCCATTGTCAGGCAGCTCTCTGACCTGCTGTTTCCCTCTAGGTCTGGTGAAGGCTATCAACACTGCTGTTGACCTGATTGTGGCTCACTTTGGAACCAGCAGGGATCCAGGGGTGAAGGTATGTCTAGCATTCGACATTCTGAGTGACACAGAGAATAATGGAGCAAGATTGCCTCTCCATTCTCTTCCAGTAAAAAACTCCAGGGTACCTAATGAAGGCAGGAGTACCAAGAACAAATCAAACAATGGTGATGGCACACCATGCAGCAGATAGTAAATCTGTGACAATTCCTGCTGCATACTGCAGTAAGTACATGTATTTAAAGGAAGATCAGGAAAAACACAGGGAAGGGAAATTCACTGATGTTTACTAAACACTTAGGAATAATGTCCAGCTTAGTGTCGGAGTTGAAAGTAGTTGTAGGCTGTGAAAGTATAAAAGGCAAGTATTAGATATGTTTGCTCTGGTTTAACTCTTTCTTATGTACTTGCTATGGCTCTTCATAAGAAAAAATACCAGACCAGCCACCCTTCTGGTCTGATGCAGCACACTACTCTTTTATCTCACACAGTGGAGAGTTGTGTCTCACTCCTCCACATGTCCTGTGACTCTGGCCTGGCACTGGTGCCAGGACACAGTGCAGTGTTCCCCACCCCTCAGTGTCGCACAGGGCTCAATAATGATAAAAAAGTGCATCAGTCTTTGCCCATCTGGGGCAGTTGGTCACCCCCATGTTAGCCCTTACCAGGAATACGTTCTTGTATTCAGAGTACATCTCTGGGACTGGCTGTGTTAGGCCTGTGCTCCCCTCATTTCCCATTTCTGGAATAACACACAAGTGCATCTAGGTTGCCCTGGGGCTGGCTGTCTTTGGCCTGTGCTCCCTCATTCCCCCATTTCTGGAATGACACAGAAGCAGAGCAGTTTTTCTTCTGTTTGTACCAGGCATTGTTTGCAGTCCTGTGACACCCAGCATGTTTGTGGTGCCTCCTCTCAATGCTGAATGCTCGGCTTCAGTCAGGCGACTCTGGGCAGCAATGTGACACTATTTGGACATGACAACTCCCCTGGCATGCCATCCCCAAGGAGAAACCTGACTGGGACAGATTCCAAAACCATTCAATCTTATCTCAGAGCCCAGAGTAATTTTCCCCTAATTGCGGCTGTTGCTGATGCAGAGATTGCTCTGCAACATAACTGGAGCTGTTGAGATTCCCACGGCTTTTTAAGGCTTCACTGTGGCTTTCCAATTCTTACAGTGTAGGTTTGGGGAATAATTGCAGCATTCCTCCATTAATATGCTTATCAGACAATGCTGTGGTTTTAACCTTGAATTTCTTTATGTGCCAGGGGCTGAGCATTCACCTGTCAAAAGGCAGCATCCATCCCTGCTGCTGCCGTGCTCAGTGGATCTGACAGGATTATTCCTGAGCCAAGTTCAGTTTCAGTTCAGGGCTTTTGTGAACCTGTGCCAAGTGGTCAGTATAATTCCAGCTCAGCTGGTAAAATCTGTGCCCTGAACACCATTGCCTGACCTATTTGGATAGACCCCCTTGGCAGCTCAAAGACTGTAAGCAGCAGAATGTGTCCTTGCTCTGCTGGTGTTGGGCTCTTACATGCTTCCTCTGCACCTCAGTCTGAGCTCTGGCCATCCATTTTGCCTCACCCTGTTTATTTATAGTAATCCCTAGGAGTTAGAGTTTGATATGTCACTGAGTTAAGTGTTCCTTAACCCCTCGGAGCTGGTAATTCTATGTGGCTTGGTGCTTCCTGCTCCAAAATTAGCAACAAGAAAATCTACAGCAGCAGGAAAATCCCCAGCTCTTTTCTTCCTCCAGCAGGAGAGCCTGGTTACAGCTTCTGGGAGAACCCATCATCCCTTCTAATTGGGATAGCCTCTTCCCAAGCTAGAATATTCTTTTTTCAAGTCGTTGCCTCTTCCCAGCCTGGGGAAGACTTTGCACAGAGCAATCCAGAACTGGTGTATGAAGCATCAGGAGTGAAAGCAAAGACCCTGCATGTTCAAGGAGCTGCTGAGCCTGGATGTTGCTTGCTGGGTGTCTGTAGTAGGCAAGTGGGGCTGAACTGTTTCCATGCATCTCTACCTTGAAAACAGTTAACAACACTCTCCCTGTTGCCTGTTGTGCATTAGGCCAAACTTGGGAACAGTTCCGTGAGCCCTAATGTGGGGCATCTCATCCTGAAATACCTGTGCCCAGCTGTCCGGGACATTCTGAGTGATGGGCTCAAGGCTTATGTCCTGGACATGATCATCGGCCAGAGGAGGAACATCCCCTGGAGCGTGGTGGAGGCATCCACCCAGCTAGGTATGGATGTTATGCAGCAGTGCCTGCAGCTCTGTGGTAGTTGTGGATGGGAGGTACTGGGGAAGGTTGGCTCTAAGGATGGGAGTGCAAAACACATTTCCTGCATTGGAACAGGGTGCACATTGACTGGCTCTTGCAAGAAGGGAGAGACATTGCGCTATTGTGCTCAAGCATTTACTGGTATTTCCCCTGAAATTTGCAAATTCTCCCATAACAGGCCAAACCAATAAAAAAAAAGGAAAAAAAGACACCTGTGGATACAATATGCTGCTAGCAAGAATTTTTCTTGCTTCTTTCCAGTCCCATGGGATACTTTTCTCTCTCACGGCAGATATTTGTAGAGTTCTATAAACTTTGAACACCTGTGACCTTGCAAAGCCTTGTTTATAGTACAGTAGAAAAATATTTTGACAATGGATGTTTTAGGATTTTAGCCAGTCACCCAAAGGGGTGGCTGATGCTTTGACCATTAGACTATGAAGAGAAAAGTGTATAAAAGAGTTGTAAAATAATTAAATAAATGAATCTTGCTGCACAATTCCTGCCTGCTGGATTTCTCTTCTCCTCCCTACCACTGTGAGATACTGCAATAGACAACCAACAAAATTAATTCCACATTGGTTTCTGCATCATACTGGGAAGCCTCATAGCCAGATTATGGCAAATCTTCAGCTCTGGGGTTATCTCTATGATTGCAGAAACCCCAAAGTATAAGCATGCAGCACAGTACTCTCTTTACATGCTGATTTTGAGCCAACGGCTGTGATTGTCACTGAAGTGTGGGAGGCAGGTCCTTGTGGTATTGAAACTCTCCCAGAGTTTTGGAGTGGCAGTCTGGGATGGACCACAACCCACCTCCCATGTGTGGTTAAGTGTTGGGATGGAGTGAGCTCATGCTGGCGTGGTGGAGAGACAAAGCACACACAGACATGGGCACCCAGACAGCATCCGTCTTGCCTTGATGCTCCATCCTGTGGTGCAGTTTTGGCTTTGCTCACCACAGCTAATCTCAACCATTTGCTTCTCTCCATAGGCCCCTCCACGAAGTTGCTGCACAGCCTCTACAGTAAGATCAGCCAGTACACAGAGCTCACCAACCACACCATGAGGTTCAACGCATTCATCTTCGGCCTCCTCAAGTAAGCAGGACCCCTGGGGTGACTACGTGTCCCTGTCCAAGGCTGGCAGCAGCTGTTGATCCATGAATGCAGGCAGGCACAGATGACCATGAAAAAAGCTTAAGAATCTGGGAAGCCACCTCTCAGAAGTAGGCAAGCTAAGGAAGAAGCTGTAAGCCTCAGGGAACTCCAGGTGGATCAAACCCTCCCCTTCCAGGTCAGGACTGAGAATG
Source organism: Aphelocoma coerulescens (assembly GCF_041296385.1). NCBI lineage: Eukaryota > Metazoa > Chordata > Aves > Passeriformes > Corvidae > Aphelocoma > Aphelocoma coerulescens. Next base: position 10,212,384 of record NW_027184085.1, read on the forward strand.
AGTGGCTGTAGTCAGCTGCAGAACAGGGTCAGTCTGTTTTAGCCCCAAAACATTGGGTGAGAAAACTGTCCAGCTTCATATGAGGTTAGACATAATATATGCATTAATTACTCTTGGAAATCCCTCTTTAAACCACTGTTTCCTGGAGCTGCAGTGGATCCCAAGGCATTCCCAAGGCAAGGATCTGAAGGAGAAGTTGCCCTGGTCTAGGACTTCAGACTGGCCCTTCCAGTTTGCATAAGGAGTGTGCATAGTATGCTGTGTTTAACAGAGGAAGGCAGCAATACCTTTTAGAGGGTGAAGGGATAAGTGCTCCTAGGATGGTGTTTCCCTGCTCCTCTCTGGTGGTCAGCAAGAGCTCTGGCAGTGGCAACAGAGTTCCCAAGATCTCCAGATGTTGTAGAACTCCTACAGGCAGGAACAAGCTCTGCCGTGCTCTCTCCACACAGGGTGACCCAGCTCTCCCCTGCTGGCACAGGATTCCAGCATATTTTGGGCTGAGCCAGCAGCACTGGTCTTCGTTTTGTAGATAATTTGCCTCTTCCACAGCAGCCTCGTCTTAGCAAACAAAGCTCTGCCAAGGACATAGGAGCAGATTAGCAAGGAATCTTGCTGCAAACATGGTTGTTAAGGGTTACAACTGCACATGTAAAGCCATGTAGATGTTCGGTGACAGGCTGGGTGTCTGTGATCAGGGCATGCGGATGGGACTGAGCCACTGTCCTTTCCCTGAGGTTCACACACAAGCTCATGCTTTGCAAATGCCCTTTTCCAGCCACACCTCTTGTGGCAGAACAGTGAGGATGAATGGGGTGAATAGATCTTCACTATTTCTTTCTTACCCTGCTAATTTTCCATTCCTGCAGTATCCGGTCCCTGGAGTTCTGGTTCAACCACCTCTACAACCATGAAGGTAAGAGCCTGAGGGCTGTGGGCTACAGTGGGAGCCAAATTCTGCACACAAATAGAGCATGGGATGGAAATGTGTTTCTCTTGTTGCTCTCTCAGCTTGGGCTGCTCTTCTCTGCCCTGAGCCAAAGGACTAAGCTATACACAGTCTCAATGTACCAGGGAAATCCCAGGTGGAAGTCCAAGTACCATACAGCTCCTTCCACCTGAGCCTGGACTTCCATTCTCCTTCCCAGGTGCAGCTACTATCCAAGGCTATCAGTGCAGATCCCTCAGTCTATCTGCAGGAGATCAGATCTAAGGCTTTCCAAATTTCTGTGTTCCCTGTCCAGTGCCTGAGAGTTTGGTATGCCTAGAGATATGCACGCTTACCTGAAATTCTTCAGGCATGGGAAATAGAAAGAAATGGAGAGGAAAATCTGACAAACAAAAAGCAGGTTTTACTGGATATATCTGTTTTGTAGCAGATTAGAATAGAATAGAATAGAATAGAATAGAATAGAATAGAATAGAATAGAATAGAATAGAATAGAATAAGATCTATGCTTATCCTGGCTTTCTGAAGCAGAAGACAACCACCTATTTCAAGCCATCATTAGGAGCTGGAAGTGTGAGCAGAAGCTGGGGCTGTCAGGGTGATGTGAGCTAAGCAAAGGGGAGGTAAGGTGCAAGTTCTGTCTGTGGTGTAAATTTGTTATCTCACTGGCCTGGGGCCACAAATCCCATTCCCAGCTCTCTCCCTGGTAGTGAGATCTGACAGTAGAACGGGACAGAGGGGTAGTACAGATGTGGTCAAATCAAGTGAACAATGAATGCTACAGATAAAAATGCTAGTTCATTCTCTGCTAAGACCCACAGTTCAGCCCTGACAGGTCCCTGGAAAGACTGTACTCAGCTGCCCCTGACACCTCTGTCTGTATGGGACTGGTACTGGCCATATGTGCAGCTCCTTCTTCATCTCCAGAAGTTGAAGAACAGAATTTTCACATGTGACAACCCTTTCATGCTCTTTATTCCTATTCTATTTCCATGGCGTTTGGTGGCAGAGGTCATCTGGGTTGGTAGTCTGCCAGGCAGGTCCTGGCTGCAGGCACAGCTGGAGAGCTCTGTCTGGGCCAGTTTCCTGAGAGCTCACAGAGCAACTGGTGCTTCTTGACCCAGGCCTGAGCCTCACACTTTGACCAAAAACTGGTGTCCGTCTCCTTTCCTCATAGCTTCAGCAGCTTCATGGTGGCTTGGCAATGGTGGCAAGAGCATCTCCTCTAATTCCTGTCTGTTTCCCTACAGACATCATCCTGGCACACTACCAGCCAGTGGGCTTCTTGTGCCTGTCTCACAGTGTGTGCCAGCCTCTTTTTGAGGAGCTCCTGCTCCTGCTTCAGCCTCTCTCCCTGCTGCCTTTCAACCTGGACCTCCTCTTCGAGCACCACCTGATGCAGATGGGCAAAGAGCAGCAGCAGCAAAAGGAGCTGCTGCGTGTGAAGCAGGACCTGCTGCTTTCTGTGCACTCCACCCTGCAGCTGATGCGGACCCGGGGCAGCAGCGAGGATCCCGACGGCTGCAGCACTGCTCCTGAAACGTGCCAAGGGGGTACCAGAGATGGTGACATCTCACCAGGGCACAGCCCACAGCAAGCTGTGAGTGAGAAGAGGATCAAGGGAGTGGGGGCCTCCTGTGGAGAAGGTGACAGGGAGGAAGAGCAGAGTAAGATGCAAGAGAGCACATGGGAGGGGAAGAAGGACAAGCAGGCAGGCTGGTGGTACCAGCTCATGCAGACCTCTCAGATTTACATTGAGGGCTCAGCCGAAGGCTCGAAGTTCATCCGCTCTGAGAAGAAGAAGGCGGATTTGAACCCTGCACCCAGGTCAGTGGAGACCCACAAGGCACCACCTCCCCGAGAAGGGGTGGTGGAGGGTGCAGAGGCTTGTCCCATTGCAGAGGGCAATGTGGAGGAGAGGCCCAAGGCAGCCAGCAAGCCAAGTCCTGAAGCTGTGGAAGAGCCCTTGGAAAAGCCCCAGCAGGTAGTGGTCGGTGAAGAGGTGAAAGAACGGAGCTGGCCCTTCTGGATGGGCAGCCCCCCAGACTCTGTGCTTACCGAGCTGAAGCGCAGCAAGGAGAAGGAAACTCAGCAAAGAGTGGGAGCAGCAGCAGCAGCAGCCCCCCAAGAGGACAGCAGCACCAGTGCATCAGAGGGCAGCCAGCCCATCAAGTGGGGACACTTGTTTGGGTCCAGGAAGGTACAAAAAGAGCCCAGGCAACCAAACAGGTAAGGGCAGCTGTGTTTTGGGGCTGAGAAGGGCTGGTTAACCTGGAGTGTGGCAGTACAGGTGGAAGTCAGGCCAATAGCTGACTGCTGGGCTGCACCATGGTGGTACATCATGAGTCTGTAACCCTGCTCAGTCCTGCCAGCCTGCCTTAATTCTTCCCATACCCTTGCTCAGTCCATCTCATAGGCTTTCCTCTTCTGTCTGAGCTCTGCTGATGCCTTAAGAGGCCTCCTAGAAACAGAGACTAGACACGAGTAAGGGAGTAAGGTAGGTATTTATTTGAAAGGCCTTCAAAGGTACCCCCTGGCTGGGGAGCCAGAGGCTATTGCCAAGATGGACCCCGAGATGGATGACAGGTCCTGAGTTCTTCACACTTTTATAGGTTTGGTTCATTTACATAGCACGGTTAATTCTCCAATTAAAGTCTCAGTTTAATGATGTAATTTCTCCTCTGCTTGCCCCCCTTGCTCTTTGGTTTAAACTTTTTCGGCCTAGGATGGTCTGGGTGTCCTTGGAGAGCAGGCCCGGAGAGGCTTTGTTATGTCTACGTAGCATGAGAGAGCAGAAATTAACAGGCTACAAGAAACTTCAGAGTTGCACACTAAGCAGTACAGAATTTGAAAAATATAAAAGTTAAAACCTAAGGCATCACTACCACTGCCTTGGCATCTAAACTCTGCTACGTGGCCCCATCATCACCTCATCCCTCCTGAAACCACATACTGAGAACAGAACACGGAGCCATCCCTGTTGCCCACAACAGGTGAGGGGGAGGCATGAAGTTGTCCCCGGTAGCTGAGACCTCCCCGCACTGCCTCTCCCTCTATACACCCTTACTGCTCCTGAAAATGACCACTGGAAAGGTCCTTCCCAGTCCAGGCTGTGGTGTTACAGCTGAGCCCTCCCTGCCTGGAGACCTGGGGCACTGCCTAGCAGTGCACTTTGTGCATGAAGCCAAACCTCTAAGGCGTGACCTTGCCATGGAAGCAGCTGCTCTGTTCCCCGGGTGCGGTTTCCTGCCACTGACTGCTTCTGTCTCCTCCTTCCAGGCTGCCCTCTGGCTGGCTGAGCTTGGACAAGTCCGTGTTCCAGCTGGTGGCCCAGACAGTTGGGGCTAGCATGTGGCGTGAAGCGGCCCCAGAGCCAGACCCTCCCCATCCAGAACCGCCTGAGGCACCCGCTGTGGCACGACCAGCCCGGGGGATGTCTCCTCACCCTACCTGGTGAGTGGCACCAAGTGGTCAATCCTGCAGGTGCTGGGATGGGGTAGGTTGAGGGTGGCACGGCTCTACCTGTTGCAGTTTGCCTGACCCCCTTTGTAGTCGTGGACCAGGGAATGGTTGGGGGCAGTGATGCAGCTTGTGCATCCATCCACCACAACTCCACAGTCTGCGGGTGGTGGGGAGCTGAGGGGGCAGTTGGGAGCCTGGCTGGCAAGGGAAGCAGGGGGTGTTTTCCTCTCTCCTCTGGGCCTGTGGTGGTCCCTGGGTGGGGTGAGTGTCCTGAGGTGAGCTAACCCTACTTTCCTTCTGCCTGCAGTGAGGTGAAAGCTCTTTGCCATCACATTGCCACTGAGGCAGGACAACTGAGCTTCAACAAAGGGGATATTCTGCAGGTCATCTCCAAGGTGGATGGTGACTGGCTGCAGTGCAGCCTTGGCTCTGAGAAGGGACTGGTGCCCATCATGTACGTCACCCACCCCGAGGACGAGGACTATTGACACGTTTAGGAGGCCAAGCACAGTTCCCTGGGCTGCTGAGGCTCCTCTGGGGTAGCCTACCCTGCCAGAGGAACAAACACAGCTTCTTGCTAGTTTCTTACCTTTCCTGCCATTACAGAATACAGTAACCGTAGGTGGTTCCTTCTTGCTCCTCCTTGTGCAGCTGCCAAAGGCCAACTTAGCCCCCCGGGGTCTTCTGCGAGCTGCACCTCGTATTGCCAGGCATCGCCATGCATGCAGCCACACCAGGGACCGCCTGACCCCCCCTCCGCCCCACACTGTCTCCAGCACCCACAGGCCATGGACTTGTACATTACAGGAACCCAAGCAGTCCCTGCCAGGGCAGCGCTGCCCTGCTGCCCAGCTGTTGGATGCTGGAGGGTGCAGGATGCTGGCCGTCCCCTCCCTGGGGGTGGGAGTGCAATCTGCAGCCTCCAGCATCCCTGGCATCCTCAGCCGCAGGGGTGGGAGCACCCTGCGTTGTCAGGGTCCCTGCGAGGCTGGGCTGAGGGGTTGTGTTTGATGGGGCACTGCAAGGTAGGCTCCCCCACACTGGAGCATCCCAGTCCTAGTGTGCTGTAGTGGTTCCTGGTGGGGTGTACTGGGACAAGTGGACTGGCAGTGCCCCACTGCAGGGCTGGGGCTGTGCGTGGCCACAGCCAGGGGAGGGGGACAGGGTATGTGTGTGTGTGTGGAGCAAAGGGGTGTGTGGGGTTGTGAGGAAGGCACGGGGATGTTCAGTGTTATGTAGGTCCAGGATGGGTAGTGCCACCCTGTGCAGAGATGGGTGCTTTGGGGGGAGGCCCTGCGCCCTCCACACTGAGCAGGGAACCAGCGCCTGGGATGCTCAGTGGAGGGGGGCGCTGGAGGGGAGGGAATGAGGGCAGGGTCCCTGACTGGGCTAGGGATTTGGGGGCAGTGCTCCCAGCAAGTAGATTGGGGGTGCTCCTAGAGGGAGCTGGGGAGCCTGGGGAGGGAGGGGTGGTGCTCCCTTTGGCACAGGGTTTCTGGTCTTGCTGAGCAGTGCTGTGGGGTGGGGGGGATAAGTGTTGTGCACAAACACAAGGGGATACTGGAGGTCCTGGGGTCCTTGGTAGAGGCAATGCCAGTCAACTCCTTCCTTGCCATGTTCATGCCGCCTGCTGTAGTGGGGATCTTCACCTGCCTGTCAGGTGGGGAACAGTGTTAATGAAAGGCCATGCCAGTATTTGGTGCCATGGCCAGCTTGACGCTGTTCACAGCATCGTGCCTGGGCTGGCTTCACCATGGCAAGGGGCCCTGGTCTTGCTAGGTTACCTCCTGCTTGTACATCGCTTAGCGGATGTTGCACCATATTTAATTTGTATTTCCCTGTTAGAATGAGGTGTCTCGCCTTTATTTATTTCTTTATTTATGATGCATATTAATAAAAAAGGTGCTGATTGAGCTCCCTGCTACCCAGACTTGTGATTTCGGTGTATCCCTGGGAAGGGTCTGGTGGTTACCGTTGCTGGGACACTGCACTCCAGGCTTCCTCCTGCATTCACCAGAGCCTACACCAGACCTTCAGGAGGAGATGGGTTGCCCCCAGCAATCAAACCTGTCAGGCCTGGGGGGTTGGGGGAGTGGGCACTACAGATGATGATAGGTTGTGGGGAGGCAGCGCTGTTTGGGGTTCCTTGGGCATTGCTTGCAGGGACCCAAGCAGGTTTCAGACAGATCACACCATTTAAGCCTGGAATCTGCTTCTCCTGGGTCATGGGAAGGTGAAGGTGAAAGAGGAGTTGTGGCCTGGGACCCATAGGCTGGGACAACCTGGCCATGAGTTTCAGTGGCTATGGGTCACTCACAACAAAGGACTCCAGGGATTCTAAACTTAGACTCACAACAAACATTGGGCCTCCAAGTCCCCTATGAACCTCAAGAGCCACCCCTTCTCTTTACCTTTCAGCAGCTCAGAAGGAGAAGGGAAAAGCTCTGCTTGCAGCTCCAGCCTTCTCTGCAAGAACACCGCTCTGGAGTTTGCTGCATCCGTGTGGACAAATGATCTGCACATGTGCAGTGCATCAAAACTGCTGGAAAAAAAATGTACAAGTGAAGCAGCATAAACCCCTGTCCTGGCCCAGAGCAGCACAGAGCATCCAGGGCTTGTACATGGGCTGCTTTTAAGCTCTCAGAGCGGGCAATGGTGGGGGCTGTCTCCAAGTTCCATGGAGCCCAGGCTGCTCTCCCCCCGTGCACTGGCTGGCCCAGATGAGGAAGGGGACCATGTGCTGGCAAACAGCCCCCTGGGGTGCTGAGTCAGCCCTGGGGCAGGAAAGGGGATTTCCAGCTGCCTGCATTGTGGGCACTGAGCAGCTCACTGGGTGCTTGTTGCTGGGGTAGCCTTGGATGCAGGGGAGGCACAGAGGGGTGGTTAAGGTGTCAGAGGCTGGATTTGGGATTGCTGCTATGGGACTTGCAACTGCTGAGGTCTTCTTTGGGGTCATCAGGCTGAAGTCAAGCAGATCCAGGTTGGTGGCTATCCGATAGCCTGTGCCAACCAGGAACTGGCCACAGGGCACAAAGCCCATGAATCCTGTGAGGCTGGAAGAACACAGCAATGTGTATGGGACATTGGGACAGTATGGAACAGAGCTGTGACCAGGTGGCCCTGCTGGTGGCCTGGTCCTGGAGGGTCAGCTGTAGGATCCTGGTGGGGACATGAGCCTATGAACTCTGTCAGGGTCATGCTAAGCAGGAAGAAAAGACACTGGGCATCTGTAGATACTCATCATGGGAACTCCATCTCTCTGGGGGACACTGCTGACCAGGGCCAGGCCCCTCAGCTGGTGTGGGCGCCTCATATATCCTGAGGTGCAGAGCCAGGCCAGGGGCAGCTCTGGACCAGCACCAAGATGCACAGTCAGTCCTGCCTGTCTCATGTCACCTGTCTCATGTCACCTGAGCAGCAGCAGTGTCCTCCTCTCATGATCCTTGCATGCAGCTCTGAGCTGCTACTCAGCGAAATTACTCCTGGCTTCTTTTCAGATCTCAAAGCAGATCTTAGCAAAGAAGTGCTGGGCTCTGTGGGTGAGCCCTGGGAGCAGAGATTCATCATGTGGGAAGCAAAGAGGAGCTCAGTTTGATGGAACAGGAATCTGCTCTGCATGGTACAGAGGTTGGGGGTGATGACACACATGACTGTGGGACCCAGTGCTGGCAGGGGTAGTCATGGGGTAACAGCATGGCTGGGGTGCCATGGGAGTCCAGATGTGCATGAAAATCTGAGGGACATGTGCCAGCTGAGAGGAGGGGACCTGCTGGTGTCAAGTGCTAGGGGGTCCTGGCAGATCCCTGTCACTGTTGCGCGCAGGGACGGCAAAAAATGACATTGATTTAGGTCAGAGAAGTATGGTCGAAGCCAGAGCTAAGACCATGTTTAATGGAAAGCTCATCTTTTATAGTGTGGTTCGCAATAAAGAAATTACATGATTGGCTTATTCACTCACCACCTCTCAAGGTGATAGGTTGAGCGGTATAATGCCCATCTGTAAATATTATTTTTCCATGTACCAAAACCAATATGCAGTTCTCATAACAATTATGCAGCTGCAAAGAGTTTACTTTTCTCTGCTTTCTCATGAGACACTGCGTGAGAACAAAAGCTTCTCACAGGAAAGCTGTGAGGAGCTTGTGAGAAGCTGCGAGAAGCTCTCTACCAGCTTTTTAGCATCCACAGGTCGCCTTGGACCTTCTCTGCCCAGGTCATTGGAACCTGGATTATGCTCACAGGTCAAAGGCTCTGACCATGGACCCTGAGTGCCTGTCAGTGCTGAAGGAACTCTGGAATGTATGGGTCCCCTGGAAAGGCCTGATACATATTGGAGGAGAGAAGGGAATGCCTTTCCTTCCTATGCCCCTCCTGGCAGTGACACACACACAATTCAGAGAATTAAAGAATGGTTTGGGTTGGAAGGGATATTAAAGATCATCTAGTTCCACCCCTCTACCATGGGCAAGTTGCTCAAAGGCCCATCCAGTCCGGCCCCATCCTTGAACATTTGAAATCCCACAAGTCTGTGCCATGATGGGCAGGGGCTGCCAGGCTGGGGATGGGCATGCAGGTGATTCCAACATATTTGTGGCCACTACTTTGGGGTCATAAAACTAAGTACCAGCTCATATTAACCTCTGAGAACTTTGTGTGAGCTCAAAGCAGCTGAATATGCAGCTTTTGGGCCAGTCCAGCTGCAGCCTGGCCTGGGGACAGGCCAGCTCCCTGCACCGCCTCTGTCCCAGCCAGGAGTCACAGGAGCCACTTCCCAGGTCCCTGGCCAGTGTGACCCCACTTGTGACAGCAGGCCAGGATTGCTGGGCTGACACTGGGGCACAGCCTGGTTCCCCTTCAGCTGGAGGAAGGACAGTGCTGCTCTTGCGGCACCTTCCTGGGGCTCAGCACTGAAATCGGCTCCTGCCGCACTGACTTCCTCCCTTGGGCCCTTCACTGACTCCCTCTCTGCCTCACTGCCTCCAGCAGTACACCGAAACCCACGAGGCCTCCTCTGAGTGAACTTCAGTGGCAGCACTGCCCATGAGCGGCTTTCATGGCCCAGGGCCCTCTTCCCCTCGCTGGAATGCTTGTGGGGCAAGGGCCAGTCTGGCACCAGCAGCTGCGTGTTCCATGTCAGGAAGGACTGGCAAGCCAGATGCCACTCCTGGAGAGCTTCGTGCAGGGGAGGAGCACATGTGGGTGCAAGCACTGACTTCCAGCTGCAGGCAGAAGCCCATTCAGACACTGGTTTCTCCTCTGTAGCAACCAGTGACAGGACCTGAGAGAATGGCCTGAAGCTGAGTCAGAGGATCTTTAGGTTGGATATTAGGAAAAGGTTCTTCACCCAGAGGATGGTTGGGCACTGGAACAGGCTCCCCAGGGAAGTGGTCACAGCTGGTCACCATGGTCACCAAGCCTGACAGAGCTCTAGAAGTTTGGACAGTGCTCTCAGTCCCAAGGTGTGACTCTTGGGGAAGTCCTGTGCACGGCAAAAATTTGGACTCGATAATCCATGTGGGTCCTTTCCAACTCAGCTCATTCTGTGACTCTGATTCTCCAGGGTATGGCCCCAGCAATGGGGCCTCCACTTCAGAGGAGGGAAGCAGACCTCTTCGCACCATGGATACACCTTTGGGAACAGCAATCCCAAATGAAAGGAAGGGGCAGGGTGTAGTGCTACTGCTATTGGTCTTCAAGCACCCCCATGACTGGTTTGCAATAGCAGGCAGGGGCAAACAAGGTGTCAGTGTGTGGCTTTCCACATGCACCACAAGACTGGGGGAAAGATGGGGAACTGAGCTCTGTGCAGGAAATATGGGCCAAGCATGTTCCCAGAAGCATGGGAAAAGGGCTGCCTGCTGGGGACAGCCACAATATGCTTTGTTTCCATGACATTGCATAATTATCAGAGACTGAAAAGTCCAGGGATTTCTTAATCAGCATCAAAAAGGGGAAATATGTGGAAATGAGGAAACAGATAAAGCAGCATGGTCACAGTGTCCAGCAATCCTGCAAAGAGGTAAGGCAGCTCTCCAGGGCTCCTGGTATCAAAAGGTAGAGAGGAAGCAGCAGGAATAACCACCAGGGCCATAGGTTATTCACAACAGAGAGGCTCCCTAAAAGAGAATAAGTCATGTCTAGAGGACAAAAGCAGTATCAGACAGGCAAGACGTAAATTTTTGATAAGACAAACAAAAGAGAGAGCAAAGACCTGTAGAAGCAGCCATCAGCCCTTTTTGCAAACACTTCAAGAGCTCCAAAATCTGCCACAATGTCTGTAAGGTCGACAGGAGAGCATGTCCTCGCAGCAGAGTGACCTCCCTGGGGTGACACAATTGCTGCGAAACGTGGCTCCAGTGCCAGTGCCCTGCAAGGTTTGTGGTGAAGCAGGACACACTCCTGGCAGTGTGCCTGGATCCTGGCATTGCAGGATGTGTGGACCCTAACATTGCAGCATGCCTGGGCCATGGCATTGCAGCGGGATGCAGCTCCTTGCCTACACCTGCTGAGATCCAGCCTGCCCATCCTCCCACCTGAGCCAGATCTGCTGGGTGCAGCTGTCTGTGTGGCTTTCAGTTTGCCTGGTGTGACCAGAACATGTTGGACCCTGTGGAGAAAGCAGAACTGTCTTGCAACACCCCTCCATCCTCCCTGCCAGAGCCCGGGTTACACTCGAGGCTGAATTTTTGTGATGTGGAGCAAGGAGAACTGTGAAGAATTAGAGAGCTTCCTGACAACTGCTTCGGCCACACTTCCTCCATGGCTTTTGAGGTTTCACATGGGGCCATGAAGGGTTTTCAGAGATGCCAGATACTGGTAACATAGGAGCTGAGAGCCATTGTGCTGCTGGGAGTGGTGCAGAGTGGGACCAGGGATGTGATTTTTTTAGACTTCTTTAATTTATGGAATTCTCCTACTCCTTTTGCACTGATCCTCCAAATTGAAGAACTCATTCCTACTGACGCTGTTTGCTTCTGCAGCTCTTCAATTTTTTTCTTGAAAAGCCCAGACACACGAAGGGGCAGGGAGAAGTAACCTCTGAGTTGCTGCTGTTGCTGGAGGCAGAGCAGCAGTTGCTTCCCTCCACTCCCCAAACCTCCCAGATACCTGAGACAGAGCACACCTACCTCCCGAGTACCTCCCAGGCTGTGCCCCGCTGCCATGGTCCTCTCTGTGCACCTGCAGCCCCAGGACACACTTTCCAGAGCAAATTTGTTTGAGACGAGTGAACTCTCTCTGGGTGAGCTTCATATTTGAGCAAAGGAAATAAAAAGGCAGGTCCATGGAGGTGGGGACCCCTGGCCCTGCCAGCTCTGTTGCAGGAAGAGGTGAAACACAGACAAGGGAGAAGAGGCTGAGGCTGATTTTTTGAGCCTAGGAGGGAATGTGGCTGGGCAGTCTCCTTCTCTGTCCCTCAGAGGTAAAAGACTGCAGGAGTGTCTGCCCCCAAGCAGGTCCTACAATGGCAGAAAAATAAGAAAACAAGAATTCCACCATGTTTTGCCCAGGCTTAGATTTTGGGGGTGTCTGGGGGGAGTATATTTGGAGAGAGCCACCCTGTACTGGCCTGCTCAGTGCTGCTGAATAAAGGTGTTGCAGGCTGTGCAAATCAGCAGAAAGCAGAATCTGACGCCAGGTGTGTGAGCAGCAGTCCTTGCTGAGGAGCACAACAGAGGAAGGCCATCACAGAGAGCTGCAGCCTGGCTGTGAAGCCTCAGAGAAGACCTGAGGGCTTGTTTTTCTCCTAATTGTGTGCTTCAGCTGGGATGCAGGCCAGGCACATCCAGCAAGGTGGCTGGAGACGCACAAAGTCATCAGGTCCTGCCCTAGACCTCCTCTGATAGCTGGGTCTGCTGCTGTGGCCAGTGCCATCAGCCTCCAGCTGCACAGACAGCCTCACCAGCAGCCCCTTTTCTGCCCCACTGCTGACTCGGGCTGGCCTCCCACCCCTTCATGATCATTCTGGCTCCCACCATGTTTTGACAACACAATGTGCCACAGCACTTGAGCTCGAGGCTGCCAGGGCTCTTGCCACCTTCTGCCCAAGCACCTGCTCTCAGCCCAGTCCTGAGCACCCAAACACTCCTGCCAAAACCTGGGCTTTCCCATCCATGACACACACTGCCAGGTAATTAAGATCATCTGTGCCCTTCAGAAGTCCATTTTATCACAATGCTTATCCAGGCAGTAACAAGGTGAGGGTTGTCCTGATGTAGTTGACTTGACTTTCTGGGTGAGTATGGAAGCCACATGTTCCTGCTACAGCCCAGCCAGAACACCTCACAAGTCCTTCTGAGATCTGTGCTGGGAGAGAAGGCAATGCAGCTCTGGTTAGTAGCTGCTCCTGACAGAAGACCCAAAACCACTGGTTTTAGACAAGCGATTGGAGACAGCGAGATTGCAAAAGGGTCATGGAGCTGAAAGAAGGCAGCACTGACACCAGCGGAGTTTCCCTCTCCAATGAGGAAGCCTCTTGCACCATATGTGATTTCTCTGCGTGCCTGCTTCCTTTCTGTGCTTGCACCGCTCACAATCAGACGGGTGTGCACTGAGGCAGCTGGCGTGGCTGAGACCTCAATTCTGCCCTGGGAGCATAGGCAAATATGGCTCTGCAATGGATGTTTCTCCTGCTCCTCACACCTCTGCAGGCTGCACAAAATAATGGTAAACCGTATCCCAGAAATCGTGGAAAACCCCAGGAAAGAGGTAAGAAGTGCTCCCTCCTCTGCCCGCAAGACAAGGTTTTACTGTGCTCCTGCCACAGAGCTGTGGGGCGCCTTCATGGCTTGCAGGATACAGCATCTGTATCAGAGAGGTCTGATGTCCACACTGGGGCCCCAGTCCACCAGCTGGGTTGTGGTTACGAGGAGCTCTGTTTGGGGATGGAGGGAAGCAAAGCTTGGGGTGCTGGGAAAGTCTCTGCAGAGTCTGTAGTGTTCCTCCATGGAGATGGAAATACAAGATGTCCATCTGTCCTTGCACAGTGTGAGGGTGCCTAGTCCTCACCACAGAGGAGATGGGCGCTAGTGCCCAAAAGAGACCTGGGGAGCCATGAGCTGAGCCACTGCGTGCCCAGGAGAGCCTGGGGGCAGGAGTTATAATATTCTGGGATTGCACTTTAATGGGCTTCCTTGGCACTGGAAGGGTCAGGGTATCCCCAGGGTTCCTCTGGGCTCTTCCTACATTGGCTGCACACTTTGATGCCAGCAGAGTCAGTGGGAATTTGCAGGCTCACTGACTGCACTGTGTTATCTGCCCTCCCAGGAGGCTGCACTGTCCGGCAGTTGAGCTGTGGGTCCAGGGACTGTGACCTTGCATTAGTCTGTATCTGTCTGAATTGGAGTATTTCTCTAAACTAATTTTCTTGGAGCTAGATGATAAAAATCATTAAACTAGCATCTAATCATGTCATCCTGGTCCACTGCAGTGTTGTGTCTGGGTGGATGCAGGCTAGAGAAAACAGCTGATCTAGTGGCTGTGACAGAGTACAGGGAGTGGGATCAGAAACTTTAATTGCTGATGTGAAGTGGCATTAGGGTCTGTACTGTGTGAGAGGCGTCACGGGAGCCCATTTCCAGGGAAAATGTGACCGTGTGGTTGCAGACAGTGGAAGCACAGCACACTGTCACGCAAAAAACAAGGGCTAAAACGGCAACAGAGGATATTCTCCTGCCCAGAGCATCTTCCTGCTCCCCAGATCCCTGATGAAGCTGTTCTCCCAGGCCCACATGTGCAACCATGTCACGTTGTGTGGCTTTCCTGTTTGTTTTCAAGGTGCACACTAAGACCAGGATCTGTCTGTGTTGTGTACAGTGGGATGCAACAGGGGCCTGTAGGCCTGCAGACCCTTGTCACACTCTGCAGATCTCAATCACCCAGCCATCCCCAGAGGAGTCTGAGGCTGCCTGTGGCAGAGAGGATATTGCTGAGTTTGCACCTTGGTGTTTGTGAAAAGAGGAACCAAGACAAAAACATGTGGTGGCTGCGCCCAGCAGCGTGAGCAGCCCTGCCTGCATCCTCAGCACGTGTGCTCATCCCATCCTGGCACCATGCTGATGTCCCACCTGATGGATCAGGGTCCTTCTCTTGCAGAAGAGCAGGGCAAGAAAGATGGCTGGAGTGAGGCAGGAGGGTCCCTCCCATCCCTGCTAGGGTGGAATGGGCTGACAGTGGCAGTGGGGCAGGGTAAAGCTGTAGGACAGAGAGAGGGAACAATAGGGTGGGACCCCTGATTATATCCCATGTCCCTGGCAGATACAGGGTACAACCCATTGTGCATGGTGCCACAGAGAACAGTGCAGAGAAGAGCAGCCCAGCCACAGGCACAGGATGTGGTTGTTACGTGCGGTTGGCATGGCTGCTCTGCTCACCCCGTCACGGGGACACTGTACACCGAGCAGGGTGCATTGTGTCATTATCCTATTGTCACCTTATTGCCTTGCTGTGCTGCTCCTCTCACAGGGTGTTTTTCCTCCCTGAAATGCCGTACCTGCACAAAACTCTCCTCCCTTTACAGTCCCAGTGCACCTGAAGGCAGGTGGAGAAGCTTCTAGGGCATGTTTTCTGTGCAAATGCACGGTCTGTAATCCAAGCTGGCCCTGACCCCTTTTTCATCAGCCTTGCTTGACACTGTGTAGTGATCTAGTGGCAGCTGACAAGAAGTTCTAAGGAGGAGCACAGCTGCCGTGACTGGGGGGTGGGAGGGTGGTAGTTAAAACTAAGCCACACCCAATCTGAAAGTTTTTGTGGCAGTCAAATTCCAAACTGTGCCTGAGCAGATCCTGTGGGGAACATGAATGCTAAGAGGTACTGCACAAGAGTGCCTTAGGCTTGACACCCTAGGGGTGGTGAACTGTGTGCTCCACCACGCTTCCACTTCCCATCATCAGAGCACAGATTCAGGAAACATGGATTTTGCCTCCCATTCTTAGACATCTCTCAGATGTCTTTAGCATCTGGTGGACTGCTACAGGTTAGCCTGCCTCTGTTTCTCAGCTCCTCCCACAATGCCTTATTCAGTGACCTGCTTTGCCACCCCCTTTCCCTGCCATGACTCCCAGGCAGAGCATCCCCAAGGTCTCTCTGAGGCTCCTTTTCCATCACTCTTGAAGACCAACTCAGCAGCTTTGGTTGCTAGTGAGTACAGGGATGCTCTCAGACCCATGTTTGTGTTCTCAGTACCCTGCAATAAACTCTCCACTGACAGAAAGAGTGACTGCTTTTCTTAGCTCCTCTCAGCAAGCACAGGGCATCAAACACAGCAAGACTGCAGCGCACTTTGCTGTCACCTCTCTCAGCTGCTGAGCTGCCCTGCCAAAAGGGTTGAACTTTGCCTACTGCTTCTTAGGTTTCACCTTGTCCTTTATTCTTTGTGTGTGAGATAATATAATGTAAGAAAGGACACCTTCTGCTGGTAAGCAAAGGGCTGAACCCAGGAGCCTGACCTGAATTATCAGCATAGCTATTTCTCTTTTCTCCTGATCCTCCCCTTCTGGCCCATGCTGGGGCTTTGTTTAGCCTGCCAGGCTCAGAACTCCTTGCAGCAGGGGCAGGAAGTCCAGATATTTCTGTAAAAGGCTTTCTATATTCATAGGTAATAAACAATATGAGCAAGGAGGGTATTCATTCAATAACATCAACCAGGAAAAATACCAAAACAGTAAATATCTGCCTTTTGGAGGCAAATAGACCAACCTTTTGTCACCACTCCTGTCTTGGGCATTCAGCATTTCCCATTTCACAGTGAGCACACATTGCACGTTACAAAAGGTGCCTATTTGGTCACATCTACACCATATTTTCCTTGCTGAAATTTCACTTGACTCAGCCTCCTTCCTCTAGCTGGGGCAGAGAGCCTGTGGGCGGCTCTCTGCATACCACTGTGCAGAGTGGTATAAAAAACAGTGTCTGAGGACTGTTCCGTTACTCTCCCAGTTGCTGTTAATCCCTACAAGGCTGAGTGTTTCTTTCCCATTGCTGTCTGAGCACTCTCCGTTCTCCATCCGTGCACCGGCTCCCCACATACATCCCGCTGCTTTGTACAAGTGGTGAGCTCCATCTCTCCAGTGGAGGTCCCTTAACAGCTTCCCATGGATATCTCCAAAGCACTCAGTCACCCTGGGTTAGAGCACAGGCTCCTTTCCTTCAAGGTGCCCTTTCCCCGTGGCAATTCTTATGGAAAGGAGTGTAAGGAGGGTGAGGACAGAGGTGTCCCTCCCGGCCTGTGCATCTTGACTGCACCCAGCAGTCATGGATTAGTTTCTTCCAATGAGCCTCAAGTGCTAGTCACATGCCTGATAGGCTTGGACTTACTGGAGATGTGAGGCCAAGTTGGATTGTAATCAGCAATGTTCTTGAGGTAAATCAGGCATGGACTGAAAGTGTCTTCTCTTCCCCATTCTGCAGGGAAGCAGAGCTTTCTAGGCTTTACCCTCAAACAATCACCAGAAACGCCACCAGGAGGGACTCTGAGCAGCTGTAGATGCCTGGATGCAGATGGTGTCAGTGCTATGACAGGGGGTTCAGCTCCCCTGCAGCCGCAGGAATGTGGGCAGGAGGGAAGCCCTGGAGGAGCTGTGATGTTTGGGCACTGCTGGCAGGGTGCTCTGTGTGCAGGAGGTAAATAGGCTTTGGCAGTCCCTCAGGCTTCCCTGCTGGGGTACACTACCCCTCTGCAAGGCAAGCAAGCTTGTTTTGTCATGCCCATCCCTCTGTCAGACTGGGTTAATTCCTAGAGTGGTTTCTGATGCTGGTGCATTCCCCTGTAGTGGTACTCTCCAGTCACTGGCTTCTTTGAGTATGGGAATGAGCTGTGGGTTCTGCCTGCCTTTTCTATCTCTCCCACCCACCCCTTGGGCTCTGCTCAGCACAGTCCATACCCAGCTTGGGTCTGGGTGCTGTATCAGCCTCTGTCTGCCCCATACCTGAGCACAACAGGGGCACACCTGGCAGGTCAAAGGGCACAGGGGAGCCCATGGGGAATTTAAAAAGTCGGGCCAGATTATCACCTCCATTCTCAAATTCAGAGAGATGCTCTAAGACCCATGTTTGTGTTCTCAGTGGCTTGCAGTGCAACTCTCCAATGCAACTGGAAAAACAGTGGTTTTCTCTGTGGAAACAGTGGTTGCTTTTCTTAGCTCCTCTCAGCAAGCACATGGCACCAAACACAGCTCAGGGAGCTTGGGAAGGAAACAATGAGTCGCAGAGGACAGGAATGCCCCTGGTGCTTGCAAGGGGCCCTGTAGGCAGAGGAAGAGCAAGGAGGGAGCAAGAAGGTTTGCCTGCAGGACTGCTCTCCCGTGTAGTCTTTGTGTCCGAAGGGCAGATGTGGCCACTGACACACTGCTGGCACACGTGTCGTCTTTGCAGAAGCGCGCTCCACGTGTCTACCCTTGCCTGAGGCTGCACTGGAAACCACGCTGCATCCCATCAGAATCCCACCATTCCAGCTCAGAAGACACTGACAGGAATACTGAGGAAACCCTGGAGCAAGTCTGCACCTCTGTGGAGGCCTTCTCACCTGAAACAAAGACAACAGAGAAGAGGCTGATGTTCCTGGCAAAGGATTAAGTCTGATAAGTAGCCAGGTCTAAGAAGAATGATTCACTGGAGTCCTGGTGAAGGTGGATAGGCTAGTCAGAAAAGTGTGGCTGTTATGCCAGCTCAATTAATGCAATCCCTTTATACCTGCTTCCAGCCCAGGAGTCTTACACAGCACCTATTTTCTTGTGCCCATAACCAAGGGAAAGTAACCCAAGTTGCAGGGGGCAAAAGCAGGGACTGCCAGAATGAAGACCAGCCTGTGGTAGGAAAACACCAGGTTTGAGACCATCTGAGGTACCTGAAGGTGGGACCTGATGAGATGCGTATGTGAGATCTGATGAGATGCATGTGTGGGTCCTGAGGGTGGGGGAAGAGGCAAAGACACTATCCACCATATTTGAGAAGCTGTAGCAGGGAACTTCCAGTAAAGGTCCCACTGACTGTAAAAGGAGAAGCACAACCCCCTTTTTAAAAAAGGGAAATGAGGGAGACCCAGGGAACTACAGGCCAGTCAGTCTCCCTTTGGTGCCTGACAAGATCATGGAGCAGTTCCTGCTGGAAACTTTTCTAAGGCACATGGAAATGATTGGTGATGACTTCACAAAGAGCAAATCATATCTGAGAAATTTGTTGGTCTTCTATGGTGGAGTGACAGCATTGGTGGAAAAGGGAGGAGTGACTGATCCACCTGGACCTGTGCAAGGCATTTGACACGGTCCTGCATGACATCCTTGTCTCCAAACTGTGAAGGTGTGGGTTTGATGGATGAACCATGACGTGGGGGAGGAGTTAGCTGGATGGTCACACTCAAAGTGTTGCAGTCAGTATATTGATGTCCACTGGCACAGGTTGCCCAGAGAAGCTGGGGATGCCCCATCCCTGGAAGCGTTCAAGGCCAGACTGGATAGGGCTTTGGACAACCTGGTGTAGTGGAAAGTGTCCCTGTGCATGGCAGGGGGGCTGGAACTAAATGATCTTCCTTGGGAACCTTCCAGCCTAAGCCATTCTATGCTTTTATGAAAGACTGAATAAGTCCTAAGTGCCTGTAAACGATAATTAGCATAATGCTAAGTATGCCTAATTTCCGTTGTGCCGAAGTTGCACTTTTTAGTAAAAGAAAAAAATTTAAACTTTAAACAAAGACTAGCTCTCATTTGTGCTACAGTAAGTCTGCACTGTACTGCACCTCTAAAGCAGCAACTATGAGATGTAGCTTTTTCAAACACAGAGTTACCCCTGGCCTTTCCAAGGAAGCACGGTAAGTCTAGAGAGGTTCATTCACAGTTGTTCTAGCAGTAAGAGCTTTGCTGTATGAAAAGACTCAGGGAGAGCTGGAAGCAAGGCAAAGCTCTGCTGTGCAGCTGCAATCACCCTTGCCAGCAGAGCATCCGTGTTTGTGCAAAGACGCTGCCCCAGATACCTCGTGAAATCTGCATCTGTGCCAGCAGAGTACCTGCAGAGGAGAGTTTCTCTTTTCCTCCTGGTTTCCTGCCTGGCAGGTTGCCGTGAGTGGTGCTGCCAGTGGGGTTTGTGTGCTGTGGGGACTCTCACAGCTACCAGGCAGTGTGGAACAGTTACAAAAGGAAAAACGATGAGGACCCCTTGCACTGAAGTCAAGAGTGGGGCAATATGGGAGAGGCCAGCCATGCTTGTGAGCACTCACAGCCCCCTCAGTTCCTAAGGCTGCCTCCACTGGCGAGTTTCCATCCCCTCAAATTGCTTCTTGTTTCAGGCCAGGCCCCATACGACTCTTTTCAAGCAACAATTGTTCACATTTCTGTGGTGACTCTAGGATTTGTATGATGGACGAACACTCACAGAGAGTTATATTTCTTATTATGTGAAAAGTGGGATCTAATCAGACAGTAGAGACCCAAATTAGGGCAATACAGAGAGCCAGCAGCACTCCTGTCTAGAAGTTAATGAAAATTAATATGAAGATTTACTTCAATCAATTGCCCAATCTACATGCTGCAAACCACAACCAAATGTGCAGCCGTTGAAATACCTACGTGCAGTCCCTGTCGAGCCCCTTCTGCCAGCTCAGATGAGGGGCTGTGGCTCGTCTTGGGTGAGGATGGGAGGGATATGGGACAGGTGGCAGCTGCTCCTAGGAGCCAGCAGATATTTTGTGAGAGGGACGAAGAAGAGGAAGTAACAAGTGAAACATCCAGACCAAAAGCAAAGTGGCAACTTGAGTGGGATTTTGCTGCAAACAAGTGTGCACGTGGGTGTGAGCAGATCGTGTCCAGCATGAATGACAGGAATGCAGATGAGTAGTGCAGCAGAGGGTCTGGTGCACTCCCACAGCATCTGTGTTTGTGGGAAAGAGCAGCATCCCCCAGGCTGCTGGATCCCTCTGGCTGGGGTGTCTCTACAGCAGAGGGTGGCCAGCCGGGCCTGTGGATAACCCTCCTGCACTGCCCCTGAGGGTGTGAGGAGGGTAAAGCACCTGGGGGCTGGGGCTCATCCTGGGAGATGCTGTCTCTGCCACCCCTCTGAAGAGAGGGAGAGAGACTGGCACCCCTCTGGATGGAACACCCTCACCCTGAAGACGCTGCCGGAGCCCAGTGACCCTCAGGCTCTCCCTCCTGGCCTTTGCACACAGGAAGATGTTCAGCTCCCTCTGGCTGGGACCCCAAATTGCAGTTTAAACCGAGGAGGAGCAGCTATGCCTTGAACGAAGTGGTGCAGCTCAGCTGTGCTGGGGAATCTGTGCTATCCATCCCATGGATCCAATGCATTCTGTGGAATGACACTGCCACCTGCAAATGTAAGCACAGGCCTGCACCACCCTGACCCAGGGTCCTGAGCTGGTGACAGACCCTCCGTAACCTGGTCATGCATGTGACAGTGCAGGAATGGCAGGCCTGGATGCCTTGGCTTTCCCCCATGTCCTGGCAGTGATGATGCTCTTTTTGTCTCAGCACCTTGCTGTGGGCACCTGCCAGGGTCTGTGCTCCTGGAAGGGGTTCAAAGGCAGGAACAAGGGGCCTGCACTGGGGCCTGGCGCACGCCGCTGTGACTGGGAAAGGAACAGCGCTGCGCCTCCCTGAGAGTCTGCCGTAGGTCTGGAAACCTCTGGGGTTCCAACCTACAGTTAAAGATCCTCAGAAGGGGCTGTCAGGCCACCATGCACATGCTCACTATCCCCAGAGCGATGCTGAGCAGGATCACAAGCGACTGAATCACCAGCGTACTGACTGAAGGCAAAGAGATCGAAAGAAGTCTTCTGTATGGGTTATGAAGATGTTCCAGGGACAAAAGATGTTAAGGGAGGGTCCAAGGGTTTTATAGGGATACAGCCCACCAATCAGGTTTGGGCAAAGGGGAGGTGAGAGTACAAACTGGCTAATCGGGGAAGGCGGGAGGGAGCAGGGAGAGAGGGACCAATGGGATATCGAAGGGTGAAGAACTTTCTAGGACATATACATATTCAACAGGGTGATACAAGGACATATACATAAAATGAGGCAGGGAAACGATAATTGACAGTTTACATAACAGGACAAGGGACTGTGGATGCTCATTATCACCTTGTGAGAGGGTTTAGACTTCCGAGACAGCCCACCAGGAATTCAGGGCTGCATTCTGTCCCTGCGGCTTACTTGCCACTTGAGAGGCAGCGGCAACCACTGCCACAGGGGCCTACTGTATGTCCTGTGCCTTCAGACAATGACTGGGCATATGGCCAAGGTGGTGAGAGGGGAAGGAACTCTTTGCAAAGGCTGGAGAGGAATTCAGTCCTTGCTCAGCCTTATCCAAATGGAGCCTGAGTGGGGAAGCCTACAAGTCTGTAGTAGGCATGGATGGAACTGCTCATGGATGGTGCCTGCTGCCACCAATAACTCTGTTCTAGGCTGCAAGAGAGGGATTTGGAGTTGAATGTGGTAACCAAAGGAGATGGACCCTGTCAAAACCACATCAAGAGATATCCCAGCAGACCTCCTCCCATCCTGCTTACATGTGCTCCTCCTCCTCTTCTCTATGCAGAGATATGCCAGCAGCCCCACTGGGACTCACAGCTCCAGTTTAGCCCAGACCAGAGTTTTTACTGGGTCGGTGAAGAGGTGACAGTGAGCTGCTTTATGAACAACACTCCTTCCCTGTATGTGATCAGATGTGCAAACAAGATTTTTCCAAGTTGGAAGGATGTTTGGGAGGTGAAGATTTTGGGATCATGGCAGAGGTTGGCAGAGGACCTGACCTGCACTACAGGTATGTTGGGGACCAGTAGGTCTCCCCTGCTACGTGCACTTCTCACTGCGGATGGGACCTGAACATGCCGCTGTATCTGTGAGACACCTTGGGCACAGCTCAGAGTCAGGTCCCAGCTGGGAGCAGTCTCCACAATGGAGAGGGTTAGAAGCCTTCAGTGTGGGACAGGTTTTCTCTGTCCCTGCATCTCCTCCCAATCTGTTCCTGACCTATATGTCATGGGAAAGTTGGAGTGGGACAGATCCTGCCCCGCAGTTCACCTCTCTCCCAGTGGCCTGTATCACCTCCTTGCCCAGGCACGTGCTCTTTTTCTGCTCTTGGGGGCCCTTGGGTTTCCTCATGGTGTTGAATACTGACATTAACCACAGTCAGTCATGGAAAAGCCTTGGTCCCTCTCCTGCCTGAGCACTGCCTGTCTGAGAAGGACTCTCACATTTTCTCCCGGACAGAAAAATGCTCAAAACCTCAGGGGAATGAAAGACTTCAGTTTTCAGAAGATGAAAGTGAATACCCACAGAAGAGAGAACTGACACTGACCTGTCCTGAAGGTTTTGAGCTTTCCTTCCCTGAGGTCAAATGTACAAAGGAACTTCAGGTAATGAGTGATGGAAGAACAGTCTATGGAGATGTCTGGTGGGGCAGGAATGGCACAGGTGCCTGGACACGCATTGAGGAGGATGTGCTGTGTATGGGTAAGTGAGGCTGCAGCAGCTCTCCTTTGTCTCCCCTCTACCTTCACCCGCCTTGGGGCTGTGGTGCCTGTGAAAACCGCTGAAGAGGACAACCCAGCCAGGAGACAACAGCTGGGAAAGCTGAAAGCTCCTGCAGTGGCTCTTGAGCAGGCCAAGTCTGGGGCTCCCAGCTGGGTGCCCGGGCCTGGAGCAGGATCCAAGGCTGCCACCAGGTGCCCATGAAGGTTCCATTACCTTTACTGTGCCCCCAGGTGCCACCCTCAAGTACAAAGGTCTGCTTGTTCCCCTGCTGGCCCACGGATAAGGGACCTGGGGGACATCTCCTGCACTTGCAGGAGCTGGAGCAGAGGGGAATGAAGGGAGCCCTGATGGAGCAGGGCTGACTCAGCCCTTGGCATTGGGACAGGAGGCTGTATGGGAAGGTTCTGGAGGAGGAGCAATGCCATCCATCAGGGGATGGGGATGCAGAGCTGTCCCATGCAGGAACAGAACTGTGCTCGCTGTGGGCCTGGCAGTGCTCAGGAGAGATGGGCAGGGAGAGACAACATGGGAACATCCCTGCTTTGGGCTGTGGTAGGTGGATAGAACTAACGACAGACAGAAGTGGATGGATAGGGGAAGGTTCATAGATGAGTGATCCTTCACAATTTCCATGCACAAAGAAAGCCCCTCCCCAACAAATTTTGCCTGCAGGTCACATCCCAGCAGATGGATGTGTCACCTTCCCTCCCCCTTTGTTGGCTGAAGGAGTTGCTGGGGATTTGTCTCCCACCACCCACCCATACCCCATCTCATCACCTCCAGCCCAAATAATACCCACTTTCACCTCTGCCAGAAATGTGCCAAAGGCCCCCGTGGGACTCCACACTCCAGCTGGCACCAGACAAGAAGCATTACGGGAAGGATGAGAAAGTGATGCTGAGTTGTCCTGAAGGTTTCCAGCCATCCTTCCCTGAAATCAAATGTCAATTCCAGCACTACGAATATGACCAACCTGTATACACACCCTCTTGGCTTGGAAGAGACTCCAGTGATTCCTGGGTCCCCATTCAGTCCCATGTGGAGTGCATCGGTAAGGGAGGGATCAGAAGCAGGCTAGTCCCTTGCAGTGGGAGATCCTGTGAACGTGTCTGAGGGGGGATAGCATGGGAAGGTCAGGGTTTTTCCTTGGGCCCAATGTTGTGAGGCTGGTGGCTGTGAAAGCACCTCCTGCTTCCAGGAAGAAATTCACCCAAAGATTCACATGCCGTTTCCTAGTGCACCTTGATCCCAAACTCCTCCTGATCGCCTTCAAGGGATCTGCAGTGACCACCTCCAGTCTCTCACTTTCCATCCAAGCAGGCTGGCGGTGGCAGGGGGACAATGCTGCTGATTGTGGTGCTCAGCTGGGCATCTCTGGTCTCCTGCCATCAGGGCTGTTTGAGAGCAAAGCCTGAGCACAAGTGGCTTGTCACCAGCATTTCCCTTTGTGGCTGTTCAGAGGTTGATCCGAACCTTGTGAGATCCCTTGCCTGCCCCTTTGGGAGAAGGAAGATTGTATTTTAAGCCCTTTCAGGCCTCACAAAGCTTTTTGCAGAAGCTTGAACAGGCAAGAGCTCCTTCCAGGAGCCAGTGTTCTTGTCTGTAACAATCACAGCCACAAAGCCTCCCCCTGCAGCACTGGACAAACTGCTGGGACCAGCTGTGCCTACTCAGCCTGGAGGATGGTGGATTTGGTGAGAAGGAAGGGTTGTGTCAGGAGAAAGGGGCAGGGGCATTGGTAAAGCAGGAGATGTGAATGGAGAAGGCACTGCTCACCCCCCTGTCCCACTACCCAGCGGTGTGGGGCAGGAGGAGAGCGGCCAAGGGACTGAGTGAGAACAGGGAGCCCAGAAGTGTCACAGGGGCATGGCTGATCCCTGTGGGAGGGATGAGCCATGGCTGAAGGGACATGCATCCCAGCAGGAGGGGTGGTGCCACGGCCCAGCAAGTGCCAGCTGAGCTGCGCTGGGCAACAGGCCTGAATGAGAGGTTGGAGGGTGTCTCCTGGTGCAGAGGTGATTGTCCTGGGCATCTCCCTGCTGTGGGCTGTGGAGAAGGGAATATGGTGCCCTGGACACAAGGGTGAATGGGGAAGGTTCATAGATGAGTGATCCTTCACAATTTCCATGCACAAAGAAAGCCCCTCCCCAACAAATCTTGCCTGCAGGTCACATCCCAGCAGATGGATGTGTCACCTTCCCTCCCCCTTTGTTGGCTGGAGGAGTTGCTGGGGATTTGTCTCCCACCACCCACCCATACCCCATCTCATCACCTCCAGCCCAAATAATACCCACTTTCACCTCTGCCAGAAATGTGCCAAAGGCCCCCGTGGGACTCCACACTCCAGCTGGCACCAGACAAGAAGCATTACGGGAAGGATGAGAAAGTGATGCTGAGTTGTCCTGAAGGTTTCCAGCCATCCTTCCCTGAAATCAAATGCCAATTCCAGCACTACGAATATGACCAACCTGTATACACACCCTCTTGGCTTGGAAGAGACTCCAGCGATTCCTGGGTCCCCATTCAGTCCCATGTGGAGTGCATCGGTAAGGGAGGGATCAGAAGCAGGCTAGTCCCTTGCAGTGGGAGATCCTGTGAACATGTCTGAGGGGGGATAGCATGGGAAGGTCAGGGTTTTTCCTTGGGCCCAATGTTGTGAGGCTGGTGGCTGTGAAAGCACCTCCTGCTTCCAGGAAGAAATTCACCCAAAGATTCACATGCCGTTTCCTAGTGCACCTTGATCCCAAACTCCTCCTGATCGCCTTCAAGGGATCTGCAGTGACCACCTCCAGTCTCTCACTTTCCATCCAAGCAGGCTGGTGGTGGCAGGGGGACAATGCTGCTGATTGTGGTGCTCAGCTGGGCATCTCTGGTCTCCTGCCATCAGGGCTGTTTGAGAGCAAAGCCTGAGCACAAGTGGCTTGTCACCAGCATTTCCCTTTGTGGCTGTTCAGAGGTTGATCCGAACCTTGTGAGATCCCTTGCCTGCCCCTTTGGGAGAAGGAAGATTGTATTTTAAGCCCTTTCAGGCCTCACAAAGCTTCTTGCAGAAGCTTGAACAGGCAAGAGCTCCTTCCAGGAGCCAGTGTTCTTGTCTGTAACAATCACAGCCACAAAGCCTCCCCCTGCAGCACTGGACAAACTGCTGGGACCAGCTGTGCCTACTCAGCCTGGAGGATGGTGGATTTGGTGAGAAGGAAGGGTTGTGTCAGGAGAAAGGGGCAGGGGCATTGGTAAAGCAGGAGATGTGAATGGAGAAGGCACTGCTCACCCCCCTGTCCCACTACCCAGCAGTGTGGGGCAGGAGGAGAGCGGCCAAGGGACTGAGTGAGAACAGGGAGCCCAGAAGTGTCACAGGGGCATGGCTGATCCCTGTGGGAGGGATGAGCCATGGCTGAAGGGACATGCATCCCAGCAGGAGGGGTGGTGCCACGGCCCAGCAAGTGCCAGCTGAGCTGCGCTGGGCAACAGGCCTGAATGAGAGGTTGGAGGGTGTCTCCTGGTGCAGAGGTGATTGTCCTGGGCATCTCCCTGCTGTGGGCTGTGGAGAAGGGAATATGGTGCCCTGGACACAAGGGTGAATGGGGAAGGTTCATAGATGAGTGATCCTTCACAATTTCCATGCACAAAGAAAGCCCCTCCCCAACAAATCTTGCCTGCAGGTCACATCCCAGCAGATGGATGTGTCACCTTCCCTCCCCCTTTGTTGGCTGGAGGAGTTGCTGGGGATTTGTCTCCCACCACCCACCCATACCCCATCTCATCACCTCCAGCCCAAATAACACCCACTTTCACCTCTGCCAGAAACGTGCCAAAGGCCCCTGTGGGACTCCAGACTCCAGCTGGCACCAGACAAGAAGAATTTCAAGAATAACGAAGAAGTGATGCTGAGTTGTCCTGAAGGTTTCCAGCCATCCTTCACCCGTGTCAGATGTTCAAGCAAAGTCCGGTCTTCCACTCGTGGGAAACCTGTGTACAGAGAATTCTGGACTGGAAGAGACTCCAGTGGTGCCTGGGCCCGCATTCGGTCCAGCGTGGAGTGCAGTGGTAAGGAATGGATCAGGAGCCCTCTTGGCTGCCTTGCTCTGCCCTCCCTGAACAGGGAAAGCAGGCTGGGGGGCACAGGAGATTTCTGGCTCCGTGCTGCCTGGGGAAATGGCAAGTGCTGCTGAAGGCAGTGTCAAGTCCAGCCTGTGGATCACCACTGAGGTTGTCAGTGATAAGGGTCTCCCTGAGGGCTTCTGGCAAATTGCTGTGCACAGAGGAGAAGAGCATGGGAGAGGGATGTGTGGTGGGGTTTGTGGCCAGCACGCAGCATCACAGTTTGAGCAGGATCAGAGTGCTTTGCTGCCTGTGTCCTCTCAGACGGTGCAGCTGTGAGCACCACAGCTTGCTGCATGTGGGCTGGGCCCCCTCCAGGCTCTGTGGAATGGTGGGTGCAGGCTTGGCCCCCTCTTCTCACAGCTTAGGGCATTCATGTTCCCTCCAAGGGAGAGCAGAGCTGTACCTGCTGGACCGTAGAGATTCTGGGACACACAGACACCTCAGTTTTGAATCGATGGGGAAAATTGCTTGAGCAGCAGTAGTCCCCTCGCTCACCCACATTCATTCCTGTCCAACTCCTCCTGCTCCCCTTTGAGAGAGCTGCAGTGACCACCTTCAGTCTCTCCCTTTCCCTCTCACCGGGCTGGGTGATGAGCAAGGTTGTCTGACTGCAGCATCCTTGCATGGCTGGGAGTGGAAGGGAAGAGCGTGACCTTCTGGCAATCTTTCCTTCACAGAAGTCCTCCAGGTTGTCCCCGGGACCTTTGAGATTTCCAGCACCAGCATCAAACTGAACTGGACCTGCAGGTTCCCTGATGCCTGCCAGGGCATGAGGGCCGTGTGCCGGCGGGCAGCGCCTTCCTCTCCTCCCTGTGAGGCTGAGGAGATGAATGGAGAGCAGATGTTACATGGCCAGGCAGGAACATTCACCTGCTCTCCTTTGCAGCCCTTCACTGAGTATAGTGTCACCATCAGCCTGCCCCCCAATGCAACCCTTTTCTCATGGTTGTTCACGACAGAGGAAACAGGTATGTGAACAGAAATATCAGAGACAAAGAACAGTCCCGAGCTGTGTCACAGGTGGATAGATGTTCTCCTCACCTGTCAGCTCATGCAGAGCATCTCTGCTCCCTGCAGTGATATGCCTGGGATCAGGGCTGCTCAGATCCTGGGCAGCTCTGGGGAAGGGGCTGTGAGAGCCCTGAGCAGGGCACGTCCCATTCTCATTGTCCCACGCCACACCCCACTGTTGTGCTTCCCCCTGCTGCAGCACGTGCAGCCTTTGCAGGGAACAAACCCTTCTTGGGAGTCCCTTTGCAGCCTGTCCCATGGCCAGGAGCTGCCTGCACCCTCCTCTGGCCTCAGCTCCTGCTCATGGCCCTGTGTGTGACCCCACTGTCTGTGCTTCCAGTGCCGGACAAACCGGAGGAGCTGCGGCTGGATCCCGACAGGGGCTCTCTCACGTGGAAGGCGCTGCCCTCCTGCAAAGGGGAGATCATCGGATACCAGGTACCAAGGGACCAGGGCAAACCTTCAGCTCCGGGCCTGGAGCTGTGTGCAGGCAGACTGGGAAGTGTGGGAAAGGGACGGCTGGGATGAGCCACAGTTCCCAGCCTGTGAATATCTGGCTTTGATGAGCACAAACATTTTCTATTTCATTCTTGACATGTGTCATGCTGTGGAGATGCCCAGAGAGGTGGTGAGTTCTTCAGGTCCTCTAGGCTTAATCCCTGTTTCTGCTCTGCTTTGGGCTTGGCAAACATCTGAAGATTGGTCTGCAAGACATGGTGATGTGTCTTCTGGGGTGGCATCCCTGGGTTTCCTGTGTCTCTTGCATACTTGTTTCTGGTTCCTGCCACAGAAAAGCCTGTGGTTTGAGTAATTCTCTGAAAGTCCCTCTTGAAAGTCTCTCCTCCAGAGAGCTGCACTGTTCTGTGGACTTTTCCTCAATGCATGGCTAGAAGCATCTCCTCTGTCTCTGGATTTGGGGCATGTTCCACAGCACAGCTCTCCTCTCTAGCAGTGGGAAGGATGTGTGTGCTGGTGAGATAGTCCTCAGAGTGCTCTAGGCCCTCTCTGACAGAGGACAGAGGTCTCCACGGTGTGACAGGGATGTTGCATGCTGTTTCTTAGCTCTTTCCTGTAGAAACTGCCAGACAAGCTCTTGACAACACTTTGTGAGCCTGTTCAGCTCACCTGCTCCCAGACACCAATCTTTCTGTCCACTTTCAGTTGTCTTCTCTTTTGCATAAGCCCAGAACATATTTCTGTAAAGGCATCAAGTGAGAATGGCCAGGGATCTCATGACGTATTCAGATGATGCATGGGCAAATGGGGATCCTTCATCTGTATTACTTATGGAAACTTTAGTGCTTCTCCTTTTCTCTTAGAGAAAGCCTTCAGAGTCCAACCTTACACAAGGGAAAAGAGAAGCTCAGATTCCTCTTGTGGAGGATGTCACCACAGTGCCTCTCGTGTTGCAATGCATCTGGGATGACCTTTCCTCGGGTTCAGTACATGTATCTACAGCCCTTCAAACGAACAGCATCCCTCTTCCCTTCACAGGGGCTCAGCCCTGTGCTCACAGAGGCTGCTGCTCGCACATCCCGAGTGTTGGCTCCAAATTCCTCCTCTCCTCTTCTCTGCTCTGAGGTCCCCGCATGGGGCTGAGGCTCCTGCCCGTTCCTCTCCGGAGCCTTCCCCACCGGGCCAGGCACAGGGAAGGGCAGGCTGGCAGGGCCGTTGCCAGCTGCAGGCAGCTTCCCAGCGGGCAGGTGGGAGCTGCTGCATTCCAGCTGTGTCTCCTGCCCGCAGCTGAACATCACGGCCAGGAACGCCGGGGACAGCGGCGTGCTGGAGATGGAGCGGCTGCGGCTCAATGGCTCCGTCACCGAGCACCGGCTGCCGGAGCACAGCCCTGGCCGCAGCTACGCGGTGATGATCCGGGGGCTGACGGCTGCTGGAGCCGGGGCTGCGCTGACGAGGGAGTTTCACACCGGCAGCTCGGGTAAGCTTTGCTGTGTCGCTGTCCCAGGAGCCCGGGCACGGAGGAGCCGCGCTCGGCAGAGCTGCGTTGCCCGAGGCTGCCCCTGCTCCTCGCACAGCCCTGCCCGCGCTCATTCCGCGGCTGTTCCCCTCCAGACACCCCGCACCCCCAGGGCATCGGCTGCCGCAGCGTCCGCGACATCGCCCCATCCCAAGGGACGGCCGTGCTCCCCCTGCGCCCCATCGCCCGTCCCTCCGAGGCAGCCAGGTGAGCGCAGCCCCCGCAGCTCTGCAGCCCCGGGATGGCTCTCGCCACGCCAGCGCTGGCCTGCAGACGCCTCCTTCCCACTGTCCCCGCTGTCCCCCACGTCCCACCGACTTTGGGCCCTGCAGGGAGCACCAGCTGATCGTGGCCACGACGCACGACGGCTCGGTGATGGAGAGCATCTGCGCGGGGCAGCCACAGCTCTTCAATGGCAGCGTCTACCTGGCCGCTCTTCTCAACCTCACCGCCCCCACGGACTTCGTGCTGGGCGACGGCAGCCGCGGGCAGGGCCACCACAACGCTGCCCTCCGCCCGGGCTGCGACTACACGGCCCTCCTGCGCCTCGTCCGCCTCTCGCCGCAGGTACCCATCGCGGGGCTCCTGCTCCCTGGGGATGCTGCCGGCCGGGGCTGGGCCCCTCGCTGGCTCTGGGCTGCCTGTGAGGGCACACTCCTCTCCCATGCCTGGGCAGGATGGTGTCCCTGGGCTCCTGGGCCACAGCCGGGTCACTCGGTGGCCCTGGGTGGGGACCTGTGCTGCCAGGTAGGCTAGTGCTGCACGAGTGGGCTGAGCTCTCCCTCCTGTCTCCTCCAACAGGCAGAGAAGTTCACCTGTGTCTGCTACAGCTTCTCTGTTGGTAAGTGTCTCCTTGCTGATGGTGCCCAAGCCTCTCTCCTGCATCTTCCCTTTTGCCAGCCTGGCAGCTTCCCTGGAAAGGAGCTGGCACAGGGTAGATGTGGTGGCATACTGCTGTACTTTGGTCTTCATAGAAGTTCTCTAGATCTTGAGGCTATCTGTGGTAGATAGGCTTCAGACATCCTCAGGACACCTGGGTAGGTGTGGCTCCAGTGGCCGCTGGACATTGCACATCATCCCTGCTATCATCACATATTTAGTCCTACTCCCAGTGGTCCCCTCGTGATGTGCAACCCCTAAATGCAGATACCTCACCAGACTCTGGCAGTGCTTCGGGCCGTCAGGGACACAGGATCCACAATAGATGGTATCACACCAAGCAAGCACCTGCTCCTTCTGCCCCAACTTAGCTTTTCTCTAAAGCAAAGCCTGGAGTGGAAGACAAGAGAAGTTGCTTTACACTCCATGTCTCTATGGGATCTCCCAATGCTTGGTTCAGGCTGTGCAGGAGCCTGAGCCTGGGTTGTGCTGCTTGCAGGGCAGGAGCCATCATCTCTGCTGGACAGGAAGCCAGTGGTTGTGGCAGTAGCACTGGCTGTTGGATGCCTGGCACTGGGGATTTTGCTGCTCTTTGTGCTCTTCAGGTCAGTATGTGCCTCACCTCTCCTGCCCTCTGTGAGGCATTCATCAGCTTGCAATGGCAGAGAGAATCCCAGTGGAGCCTGAGATGAGGCAGGGTGGGAGGCAGGGTGGCTAGATGGGCAACAGGCTCTCCTCTGTCTCTCTGTTCTGCTGGTCTGTGGACCCGACTTGCTGTTTTTCAGGCTGAAGCACAACAGATCAAAAGCATCAGAGAACAACAGCACTATACCCCTGAGAGGATGTCAAAAAGGTGAAGTATGAGCAAGGGCCCTGTGTGCCTTGTCTAGACAGGCTGTCTGTTAAAAGCACAGGCAGGATGGTTGCTGGTTCCATAAGGTCCTTGCAGGAACAAGGTGATCAGAGCTGCCTGGCACAGGGAAAGGGACACCTCCCAGGACAAGGGACCAGTGTGGGGAGGGACAATCTAAGGTTTGGAGAAGTCCTGGCTGCTGCAATGCCATCTCAGTCCCCACTGCAGAGTTCCAGGGCTGGCCAGTTTAGCATCAGTTGGGTGCTGAAGTCCTGTCCTTGTGGTCTCTGCAGATGTATGCAAGCCAAACACACAGATCCTGGTGGAAGAACTGCTGGAGGCTCTGAAGATGTTTAAGAGGGAAGAAATAGAGGCAGAGCAGACAGATGATGAATCAGTTGACAGGCATGGTGCTGGGCTTCTTAGAGAATATCAGGTCTGGTTTAGCTTTGCTTTCCCACCTGGCAGCACTGCTTACCTCTTCCCTGGATGTGTGATGCAGTTGGCCTTGGCCAGCCCCAGAATACATTCCAATGCAGAGTGGGCTTGTTTTCTTCCTCCACAGCAATTGTCCTCCACTTTGTTGCACCCCTGCAATGCTGGGAAGGAGCTATGTAATCAAAACAAGAACCGCTACAAGAGCATTATCCCATGTAAGCAGAGCTCTTCAGGGGTTGGCTCAGGCTCTTGGAGCTGGTTGGGATAGCACAGGATGCTGGGTTGGTGTGGTGCTCCTCCGACACTTCAGAAATACTGAGCTACTCATCTCATCCTCTGTGGCCCCTGAAACCCAGAGGGATTTCTGGCCCCATTGTTCTATATCCCATTGGAGGATCCATGTTCTGCCCTTCAAATCCTCCTGCAAACTTAATCAAACATCACTATATTCCTGTTCTTGATGCTAGTCATTGCTGAGCACTGCCATGTTCCATCTCGAGGCAGGTATTTGTGGGAAAGTGGAAGGAGTGACCCAATTTCTTTCAAACTTTAAAGCTCCTCTGGGCTTCACATGGTGTGTACATTTGGCCATTTCATAATCTTGCCTAAAACCCCATTGTACTTCCTGCTGTGCCATGTCACCCTTTGTCTCCTCAGCTGTTCTTTAACCCTGAACATGTCCTGAGGGCTGGGGTGCTGCTGAGGAGACAACAGACAGTCACAGACTTTAATAAATTATGCCTTCCCCCTTAATCAGTCTCTTTGTTGCTGCCCTAAAGCACCGGCCCACCTCCCTTCTCTTTCAGACGATCACTGCCGTGTGGTGCTGCAGCCCTCTGACACTGGGAATGGCTACATCAATGCCAGCTATGTGGATGTAGGTAGCGAGGAATTATTACCCTGGGAAGGGTAGAAAAGGTGCCTGGCTGTGCTGGGTGAGGACAGTCCTGCTCACATGGGGGCAGGGGGGGGAGGGGGGCTGAGGTCTGGCTCTTCTTGCCCTCAAGGGATGTTCCCTGAATCCCCTCAGAGCTGCCTGGAGTAGCCTGGGTTTGTGTGCAGTTCTCGTCTCTAACAAAAAGAGACACGTGTGAGGGGACAGGAGCTGAGATGCAGCCCCTGGGTACCCACTGTCTGTGCTGGCCAGGAGAGGTGCTGTGGGACACACTGTGCTGAGGGTTATGGGCTTTGATGCCTGTGGGGATGTATGGATCCTTTATTTAATTCCCTGTTAAACATTTAACCCATGTGATCTGAGCTGTTTGAATCTCTCCCCTGCAGAGCTACCGAAGTCCACGTTTCTTCATTGCAGCTCAAGGTAGGTGCTCCCAAACCTCAATCCTCAGGAGATGCCAGTCACTGCCCTGAGAATTCTGGGGAATGGGGAGCTGGGATAGCAGCCAAGGAGCTGTGAATGGCTCACTCCAAGTCCCTGTGTCTCATGGGTCTCTGTCCTGAGCAGTGGTTACAGCTGCTTCAGGGCATGGAAGGTCTCAGTGGTAGCTTGACAGCAGCTGGAGCTGGTGTCTGCGCTGCCCAGTCTGAGGACGTGGTCCTTCCACCCACAAGCCTACTTTGTTCCCTTTGGCAGCTGGCCAAAGGGAACAAACATGACGGGGACACCCCTGCAAATGCCTGGCATGTCTGCACCCAGTGCACTCAGATACAACCTCTTCTCAACAGTGCAAAGCCTGGATGGGCTTGTCTGCTCTGTGCAGCATGCAATGAGGAGGTCCCTGCAGAGCTGCAAAAATGCTCTTTGGGAAATAGGACCCTAAATATGGGAGCAGCTCATAGTCATCTCAAGGGTCTGCATGTGGGAGCCCCTAAAGCAGCAGTGGATCCCTGACATGTCCTGGGCTCATCTTCTCTCCCTCCTCCTTGTCCTAATTTCTAACATGGTGATGGAGCCGATGTGGGCAGCACCCCTGTCAGGTGCTGACATCCCCTGGCTGTGCCTCTGTCCCTGGGTAGAGGAAAGCCTGGGAATGTCCAAATTGTGTGCGGGAGCACACCCCCATGGCTTGGACACTGGCACAGGGCTTTCCTCTTCCTTCCCAAGGCCCCTTGGCTGGGACAGTGGTGGATTTCTGGCAGATGGTCTGGCAGGAGAAGACCTCAGTCATTGTGATGCTGACGGGCTTAGTGGAGCAGAACAAGGTAGAGAAAACCTCTCAGCCCATGCTCAGCCTGGGCATTGCCAGAGCCCAGGCTTCCACACATGCTGTGCTCCCAGTGCAGCCATCAGTGAGGGCAGGGAGCAGCTCTGCACCCCTGCAGTCCTCCCCTTGTGAGTTTGCCTGTGCCCAGATGTCTCACTGCTGTTGACAGATCAAGTGTGAGCAGTATTGGCCAGAGCAGGAGCAGGTCTACGGCGACTTCACTGTGACACTCAACAACACCTGGACCACCACAGGCCTTATCAAACGCATCTTCTGCCTGCAAAAGGTAAGCCTGGTATCGAGCTGAGGTGGGAATGCAGGATGCATTTGGGTTCCAGCAGCTGGTGGGAGCTGTCAGCCACAAATCCTCTGGGGATCTCTGCCTGGTGTCCAGCACGAGAAGGTCTGGTGTTAGCACATTGCTATCACTGGAATCCCTACCAGGGCATCAGTCCCAGGTTTCTGTGCCAGGCAAAGGCAGTCAGTCAGCTCCAGTGGTCACCCCAGAAGATGAGTCTGGACTGACAATGTGCATGGGAATGTTGTGGATTCTTGAGGGCTTGGGTGAGGAGATTGCACAGGGTATAAAAGCAGTTAAAGGGTATAAAATTGAATATCTGCACATCCAGGGTGATGGGACAGGTGCCCACCTGTCACCTGAATCAATCTGCAGAAGGTCCACACTGAAGCTCCTTGGTCACTTACAGTCCTAAACCTGGACAGATAGTTTATGGTTTCAGATAACCTGCATAGGGTCGTTTCTCAAGGTGGGTGCTCCTGCTGAAGTTACACTTCAGATAAAGAGCAGAAACTGAAGGAGCTGCAAGGAGGAAAAACAGGTACAATATAAAGAAATTGCAGTTATGCATATTCCTGTCCTTTCTTGTCTTGCCCAGAGCAAGATGTAGCTGAAACGTAAAGCTCCAAGAGCACCTGATGGTAAAGATGTAGCATTAGTTCTTGCCAAGTCAATGTGATGTTTAGGGAAAAACATATAATGGGCTGGTAACAAAAGTGACTACATTCACATTAGTGTAGAAACAGCCTTAGGGTATATATTTTCTGGGTAAGTCAGGGCTTTTTGATGACTGTAGAAATACCCTAAGCTGTGATTTTTATAATTTTCCTCTGGAGCACAAGCTGCTTTTTCTGCTTTGTGTTCACTGTTTACAGCACAGTGAAGCAGAGGACAAAATTAATTGTGTGTCTGTGTGATGGATGAATCTGCCCTTTACTGTCTGAGGAGCTTACACTGTGGGTGCTGGAGGGAGCACTCTGTGGCGGTGCCCCTCTGAAGTGGTATTCTCACTGCTCCCTCCTTGCTGGCATGCAGTCACTTCACACAAGTCTCCTGGTTGCTTCCAGCTCCCCATTGCCAGCCACGTCTCCCTCTTTGCAGGCAGGCTGTGCTCTCCCAAGAGCGGTGGAGCAGTTTCACTACCTGCTGTGGCCAGACCACGGAGTGCCCAGAAACCCTTCCCAGCTCCTGTGCTTGGCGGAGGTGGTGAACAAGAGGGTGTTGGAAGCGCCTGCTGGACCCGTGTTGGTGCACTGCAGGTACCAGGCTGGGCGTGTTTGGGTGCTGGGGCATTGCCAGCAGGGGCAGCACTGACCCAGTTTTCCGTGTCCTCAGTGCAGGGATCGGGCGCACAGGTACCTTCATCGCCCTGGACTTCCTCTTGAAGATGGGGAAGGCTGAGGGGAAGGTGGATGTGTTTCACTGCGTGCAGCAGCTGCGGGAGCAGCGGGTCAGCATGGTGCAGACCAAGGTGAGGAGACGTACTTGCTCCCTGCACACCTCGGGCTGCAGGTCCAATTCCCACCTGTGGGAGTCGGCACAGGCGGGCGGCCAGAACAACCACAAAGCCATGGCTGGAATGCCAAGGGTAAATTTATGTCATTACCTCCCTAGCTGGAGGATCCCAAAGCAACACCCAGGAGGTGACACACGAGTAGGAGCACCAGCACTATCAGGCTCAGTCAATCTTAGGGGACGGCAGGGCTGCTGTTTGTACCCATTTATCAAGGGCACGTGTAGTTTACCAGCTGTGCTGTGATCTCTTCTGTGTTTTTAATCTCTGGTCTTAGATTTCTCCCAAAACAGTGAGCTCAAGCTTGTCTGTGAGAATGGCTTCCAAGTTTCTGTAAACACCTACATTATCTCTACACAGATTCTACTCCTCAATGCAGACAGATGATAAACAGCAGCGTGCTGTGTGTAGGATTTCTCACACTGTCGTTTTCCAGACCTTGACATTCCCAGCTGTACAGCCACTTGAGCAAATCCACCATGCTCCTTGCCATTCTTCTGCTTTCAACTCTTTGCTCTCAACACCACCCTTCCCAGGGATGTGGCATGCAAAGCCAAATTAGCTGTGCTGTTTATGATCTAGCCACAGGGACTCAGGCTGCCAGGTGGTGGATACTGCAGGATCCTTTTTCAATACTGTGTCCAAACCTAGTTGGGTTCTGTGTTGCCCTGAGACTCTCTGAGGTATCAGCAGCATTTGTATGCATCGGTCACCCTGATAATAGAAGGGCTGTCTTGTAGGCAAGGATCATGAATGAGAGTCCACCTCTCCCTCAGGCTTTTAGGATGTCTGCCCTCCTGGCATCTCTTGGGCAGCAGCGTCCTGGCCTAGGGACTATGTTCCTGGGATCTGCTTAGTGCAGGGTTCCTTTGGAGAAAACTAGGTTGAGCTGGACCAACCATCTGCTTGTAGGAGGTCCACTTAGTCCACAGGTTTCCTGAGCTGCCTTCCCCAGAACAGGGGTCTGATTTGAGAGGGAGCATTAAACCTCAGGAAGATGATCTTGTCTGGGTTGCTGGAGTTGCTGGCTGCATCCCAAAGCAGGGCTGCCTGCAATGAGAAGCGTCTGGCCTCAGGGATCTGCAGCAGGAAGGTGAAGGATGAACCTGGCTCACTTCTGGCACAGTTTGATGACAGCTGGTGGTCTGGAGCTCCAGGGCTCTTCCTGGACTGGCTCCAGACTGCGCAGCTGACCTGTATCCTCATGCAGGAGCAATACAGCTTCCTTTACGAGGCGCTGCTTGAAGGCTTGCTCTGTGGCAACACCGGGGTCCCAGTGGAGAGCATCTCCACCCTTGTCCACTCCCTTCAAGAAGATGAGACCTCAGGCCACAACAGTGTCCTAGAGAAGGAGTTCAAGGTACCACCAGGATATGGTGCACTGGGGCTGTGAGGGCTCATCTGTGATGCCAACACCATCACTGCTCCCCTCCCCAGTAGTGGGAGGGAGACAGACAATCCTTTCTCTGGGGTGGCTCAATAAGGTGAAGGCAGGACTGACAGGCAGGACTGACTTTGGTGAATCACCTCTACAGGCCCTGCAGAGCTTTTCCGAGTTGTTCCAGCTCCTGCCGTGCAGAGAAGCAGAGAAACCCAGAAACCAACCCAAGAACCGCAAGCCAGGGATCCTGCCAGGTAACTGGCAGGGCTGGGCAGCCCCTTGCTCTAAAACCCAGTGTCTGATAGCAGCAGGGGAAAACAATGCTTTCCTGCTGCTTCCCTCCCCGGCCCATGGCACTCACAGGTTCTGCTCGAGGTCCAGTCATTGTTTTCTGGTTAGTAGATAATAAGTACTGATTCCTTCTGAGCCTGTTGGAAGTACATGGGGTACACCTGGGATAAAGATGTCCCTGGTCTAAACTTTCCCAGGGGAGAAGCTCAGATGAGGCACATCAGGGAGCAGTGAGGAGAGTGGATCTGCTGTGCAGTGCCCATGAGGTTTTGGATATCCCACATCAGCGTGCCCTGAGCTGTTGCAGCCATGGGTGTGGTGGTGCCTGTCCATTCAAGCCTCTCCAGCCCAAGCTGCAGGGAGCTATGTTGACCATATCTGTTGCAGGGAAAGCCCACTGCCCCTCTGTAGGGAGAGAATGACCCATTTCTTCCCTCTCTCTGCTCCTTGCCTCTGCAGCGGATTCCTGCCGGCCCATCCTGATGTCTTCGGTGAACGCAGACGGCTCGCCAGCTTACATCAACGCCGTGTTTGCCAGCGTAAGGCTCCGGCCCCCGCCAGAGTGGGAGCTGCTCAGGGCCCTCCCGCGCACCTCTGCTCAAGGCCCGGGGAGAGCATCCCAGCCAGGGCTGAGGTGCCCCAGCCCTCGGGCTCCTGCACAGTGACTGCTGGCCCTGCTGCCAGGAGATGGCCCCCGCGATCGCGATCGGCGGAGCCCTGCCCGCGCAGGCAGCGCAGCAGCCTGTGCTGGCCACAGCCTGCTGGGAGCTGAGCCCGGGTGTCATGAGCTGAGGGGACAGCGGGGCTCAAACCAGAGCTGCCCTGAGGAGGGCTGGGGTGGCATGTGTCTTCTCCATCTCCGCAGGGAGGCAGGGAGCCGTTCCTGCTGTGGGAAGGGCACTCGGGGAGTGGATCGTGGAACTCTCCCTCCACATGCATCACGGTGTGTTTTGCAGACGTACACCGAGGAGGAGAGAATCATCATCACCCAGCTGCCTTTCCCCACCACGGTGGTGGATTTCTGGGCTCTGGTTTGGGATTACACCTGCACATCGGTGGTTGTGCTGAATGAACTGCAGGAGCTGGACAAGGTCAGCAGCCCAAACACAGCTCAGCCCTCTCCTGGTTCCCTGTGGGGCCGAGCAGTGTGATTTCTGCCTTTGACCCTGCATGGCTCTTACCATGAGAGCCCTGCTTGCACCAGGACCTACTGCAGCCTTGTGGGCCTCCACCTGGGAGAGCCCTGAGGGCAGCCCCAGCACCACGGTGCCACAGCAGTGGGCTGTCCCCCAACCTCACTGCAAGTGAGCATCCCTCAGGTTTTGTTTACCCCTGCCCCAGTGTCCTCTCTGCTGGAGTGTTATCTTCTGGCTGCAGTTGGTGGGTTGGTGCCCAGCAAGTGTCTGGCAGAGACATGTGTACATGGCTTATGGGCAAGGGGCTGGTGTGAGCCCACCCATGCGAGGGGCTGAGCTCTGCCCTGCGTGCAGCCTGGGGCCGTGTGTGAACATGCACCTTTCCCCCTCCCCCAGACATACGTGCAGTTCTGGCCCACCCAGGGCGAAGATGACTATGGCCGTTTCCATGTCCAGCTGATCTCAGAGGAGCCTGGGGCTGGCTTCACAACCTGGACACTTGTCCTCAGCAACAGGCAGCAGGTGGGCTCTTTGCTCAGAGATGGCAAACTCCTTTGAGAAGAACCTTTGCAAGAGCTGGGAGGACCAGCTGTCGACAGGCTTTAATTTGGGGTCAAAGTCACAGCTAGAGATGGCAGAGGGATCTGGTGGAGTCCTGGAAGGGCACTGGCCAGAGCAGGGTCTTTTTCCTTGGGAGAGAGGTTACTCACAAGGAAGTGAGGCTGCAGGCAGAGATACAGCTCAGAGGTATCTTTGTGTGCCTTTCCAACTAGAGGACTGCAGCTGTGGATGGAGTTTGTGCATATTGGTGGTGCATGGAAGGGGACAACTACTGCAGGCAGCTGGGCATGGGACTGGTGTCAGTCTGAGCTGCACCTGGTGCTCAGCTCTTCTCTTATGCTCTGTCCATCTGCCAGTCTCAGAGCACTCAGTGGAGGAGGGCAAAGTCTGGAGTGGC
The DNA here is from genome assembly GCF_041296385.1 of Aphelocoma coerulescens. NCBI lineage: Eukaryota > Metazoa > Chordata > Aves > Passeriformes > Corvidae > Aphelocoma > Aphelocoma coerulescens. Next base: position 10,252,264 of record NW_027184085.1, read on the forward strand.
ATCTCCTGTTGTGAAGCTGTTCCCTTTTTCCAGTGTGTTCCATTTTCCAGCATGGCTGAGCCAGGACTCGCATGCACTGTCCCTCCCCTTCCCTCCATGAAGCCAATAGGTCTCTGCTCTGCCCAGCCCACTGTCTTTCTTCCCCACTAGCCCAAGAAAGCTGCAGTGGAAATCCAGTTACACCAGCTGACAGACTGGCCCATGCAGCAGCATCTTCCCCCGCACCCTGACACCATCATCAGCTTGCTAGGGAAGGTGGAGACACACCATCGGCAGAGCCAGGATGGACATATCCTTGTCACCTGCTGGTGAGTGATGTCTCTTGGAGGAGCAACCATGGCACAGAGCTGAACACAGCCCAGTCTGTGTCAGTGAACTTGCTCACAGCTCCATCTTGGGTGGATGTATGGATATGGGGTCAGCTATGTTCAGGGAGGAAGGCTTCCCTGTAGAGGCTAGCTGGGTGTGGGATCTGTGGGCAAGATCATCCTGAGAGTGTGGGTGTCTAGGGGGACACCTCTGAGGCCCTGCCCTGCCACCTGATCCCAGAGCACAGCTCTCCCCTTGCCCTCCTCCTCAGGGATGGAGCCAGCCGGAGTGGGATCTTCTGTGCTGCTAGTTTCCTGTGTGAACAGATCCAGAGTGAGGGGATGGTGGATGTATCCCAGGCTGTGAGGATGCTGAAGAGGCGGCGGAGACAGTTCATTAAAGATGTGGTAAGTGCTGACTTCCAACCCAGAGGGATAGCAGCACCAAAACGAGCCATATCCTGGATTGCTACAGCAGCTGCCCTGCCCCTCTGTGCTCAGATCATCCTGAGGCCAGCAGGGGTGCATGAGATCTTTGAAAACCCTGTTGTCTGCTTCTGGGATGTACCCACTCACTCAGCAGCAGGTTCTGCAGAACTGAATGGGCACCAAAGCATCCTGCATGATGAGTGGCCCCTTTCTGGTCCACCTGGCTGCTCAACACTTTATGCCACGGAGGCTGTCTCTCCTCCCAAAACCAGCTGGCTCCAGTGCTGGGGTAGTCCAGCCCTCCAGCTCCTGGAGCACATGCCTGTGATTCCTCAGCAGGGGAAGGGGGACTCCAGCTGAGAGGAGGAGGGTGGACTGTACCTGTATTTGGCATGCTCAGGAAGCTGTTGGAGACCAGTGCCGACATGCCACTGCAGGTGTTGGTCCACCAGAGTCTCATGCACATCCTTTTTTTCCACAGGAACAGTATGGGCTCTGCTATGAACTAGCCCTCAGTTACCTGAATTCCTTTGAAACCTACGGGAATTTCAAGTAGGGGCATGACCACAGCCCATCTCTGGATGGGACTTTGATTCCCTGGACAACTCTTCATCAGTAACAGTGGAAGCAAGAGGAAACAAAAGGGATGTGCATGACCCCAAGATGCTTCACTCCCCTGAAAAACCACCCCAAGGGTCCTCCGTTCTTGGAGAGGACAGTCTGGACTGTCTTGAAATTGTGGCCAGGCTTTGAAATGGGAACCTGACCCTTTGCCCAGCACTTGTGCAGGAACTTATCTGGAATCACATCCTGAGTATGCAGAGCAGAGCAGAGGCACTGGGGCTTGACCTATCCTTCCTTGCCAAGGATGTCGAGCACAGCTGTCTCATCCAGGTTCCATTGTCCCCTCAGGTAGCCCCAAAGAAAGTGGGGTAGCACCAACACCCACATTATGTTTGGTCAGGGAAGTATCAAACTGCTGCAAGATCTATGGTGCTGAGGAGCACAGGATATCTGTCCTACTTTGGGAGAAGCATGAAGCCCAAAGTCAACAAGAACCAACAGTGGGACAACCCATGGTTCTGCAGGGCTAAACTGGTGCTTCAAACCCCACACAACCTCTTCTGGGAGCTCCATCTTCCAGGTGCTTCTCCAAGTGCCACTGCCCTACCACCTCCAGAGAGGCTCTATCATCAGCCTGTCTGGCTGCACCATGGCAATCCCAGGTTATAGTGGCTCAACTTGAATATCCTGGATGTGCTTCAAGCAGTACTACAGAGACAGGAGACCTCAGAACCAGGAGTGACCCCATGGCTGTCTGTCCTGTGTCTTACCAATAAAGGCCATGGTGGTGGTGACCTCTGCTTTTCGCTTTTCTTCCAGGTTTGACCCAGCACAGGGGCCACAAAGGAGCTGAAAGCACAGAGATCCCACAGCTCTGGCCACAGCATGGGCACAGAATACACTCTTGGCCAAAATGCATGCTGAGGGACATCACCCTTGGTGGATTCCCACCACAAGTCTGCTCCGAACTCACATGAGAACTGTCCAGCTCAGCTCAGGAGGTCAGAAAGGCTGTCAGGCACCACTAGGGCAATATGGGGTCACAGCAGCCCTGCTCGTGGCCCCCCTCAACAAGGCACAGCAAGGCGACATGACCCCACAGGGTCAATGAGGGGACCAGGCAGGAGCTGAGTGGGACAGGCAGCCCCTCCAAACCATAAGCCTTTATTTGTTGTGCAGACAAAACAGGCAGAGTCACAAAGCAGTCCAGCCAGGCCTTGGCTGAATATCAGCAGAGAGGGCAGAAGGGTTGGAAACCCAGAGCACAGCAGGAGAATGCCATCAGCCTGAGCCTGTGTGGGTCTGAGATTGGGAAATCTGGCATACAAGTCCTGCTTCCAGGAAAGCAAAAATAGAAGCAAAGCTTGAAAAAAAGGACTACAGAAGGCCAAATTCAAAGGCCTTACAAAAGCAGTAAGCAAAAGCTGGGAGGTGAAGGGGCTGAGGATTGAAAATATTCAACCCTTCTTGACCTCCTGTTTTTCTCTTGCCCTGCTGAATTGGATAAATTGCGTGGGACCCCCATGCTGGTAGTCACAGAAGAGCCAGGGGACATGGCAGCCATCAGCACTGGGCTGGGTTATCCTTCCCATTTTCTCCATTTCCTCACTGCTCTGGATGTCCCCACAGTCCTGGCTGGGGCTGAAGTGACTGATCTCCAGCCTAGCCACCTTTACCTATGGCGAAAAAGGGCACCCAGTGTCAGAGACAGGCTGGAGTCCAGGGCAGTGCCTGCCACAGCCCAACACTTTCATCTCAGCTGTGCCCAGCCACAGGACCCCAGAGGTGCTTGTCAGTGCCGAGGCGAGAGCAGCAGCACCTCAGCCTGACCCTCCTGAGACCCGTCCCTGCAGATCCCTGGTAGGGATGACGCACACACAAGTCCCTCAAAGACCTGAGCCTTTGGGATGCTTGTCTTTGCTCGCCCCTACTCCAAGCTGGGAGCACTGCCTGGAACCAGACTCTGCTGCCATGTGGGGCTCAGTGGGCAGAGCCATCCTGACCATCCTCAGCTAAGGCAAATGGGGAGATGTGTCAGTGCAGTGTATGAGCTGCTGCTTCTGGCGCTCAGGTCCTCCTGGGAGATTGCTGCTCTCTTCCCAGCTGTCCCACAGCCCTATAGTCCCCTCCGTGATGGTTGTCTGCAGAATTGCATTTTCCTACCTTTTTAGTTATCCTCCTTAGTTTTGTTGGGCAAATACTTCCTTTTCCTGGAAAGGCAAAGGGGAGTCCTGGGTAAGAGACTGGCATTGTGTATGTCCCTGCAGAACCTGTCCGATTCCTACTCACCTGGAGAGCACAAGCCACAGGATGACTGCAGCCACAAGGAGGACTGCCAAAAGCACGACCAGTCCAATCACAATCCCGTGCCACGAGCCTGCAGTCTGCTCTGCAACTAACACAGAGCCAGGAGTGAGTGCCACAGCCTGGCCTCCTGCTGGCAATGGCCCCAAGAATGGCAAAGGGTATGTGCAAGTGTGTAGGCCTGTGTCCTGGCTGAGGCTTCTTCTGGGAGAGAGGATCACCCCATGTGTGGGAATCTTGCTCTGTTCCACGTGAGCCCCAGAAGCTCCTGCCCTGTGCCAGCTCCTTTCCAGGGAAGCTGCCAGGCTGGCAAAAGGGAAGATGCAGGAGAGAGGCTTGGGCACCATCAGCAAGGAGACACTTACCAACAGAGAAGCTGTAGCAGACACAGGTGAACTTCTCTGCCTGTTGGAGGAGACAGGAGGGAGAGCTCAGCCCACTCGTGCAGCACTAGCCTACCTGGCAGCACAGGTCCCCACCCAGGGCCACCGAGTGACCCGGCTGTGGCCCAGGAGCCCAAGGACACCATCCTGCCCAGGCATGGGAGAGGAGTGTGCCCTCACAGGCAGCCCAGAGCCAGCGAGGGGCCCAGCCCCGGCCGGCAGCATCCCCAGGGAGCAGGAGCCCCGCGATGGGTACCTGCGGCGAGAGGCGGACGAGGCGCAGGAGGGCCGTGTAGTCGCAGCCCGGGCGGAGGGCAGCGTTGTGGTGGCCCTGCCCGCGGCTGCCGTCGCCCAGCACGAAGTCCGTGGGGGCGGTGAGGTTGAGAAGAGCGGCCAGGTAGACGCTGCCATTGAAGAGCTGTGGCTGCCCCGCGCAGATGCTCTCCATCACCGAGCCGTCGTGCGTCGTGGCCACGATCAGCTGGTGCTCCCTGCAGGGCCCAAAGTCGGTGGGACGTGGGGGACAGCGGGGACAGTGGGAAGGAGGCGTCTGCAGGCCAGCGCTGGCGTGGCGAGAGCCATCCCGGGGCTGCAGAGCTGCGGGGGCTGCGCTCACCTGGCTGCCTCGGAGGGACGGGCGATGGGGCGCAGGGGGAGCACGGCCGTCCCTTGGGATGGGGCGATGTCGCGGACGCTGCGGCAGCCGATGCCCTGGGGGTGCGGGGTGTCTGGAGGGGAACAGCCGCGGAATGAGCGCGGGCAGGGCTGTGCGAGGAGCAGGGGCAGCCTCGGGCAACGCAGCTCTGCCGAGCGCGGCTCCTCCGTGCCCGGGCTCCTGGGACAGCGACACAGCAAAGCTTACCCGAGCTGCCGGTGTGAAACTCCCTCGTCAGCGCAGCCCCGGCTCCAGCAGCCGTCAGCCCCCGGATCATCACCGCGTAGCTGCGGCCAGGGCTGTGCTCCGGCAGCCGGTGCTCGGTGACGGAGCCATTGAGCCGCAGCCGCTCCATCTCCAGCACGCCGCTGTCCCCGGCGTTCCTGGCCGTGATGTTCAGCTGCGGGCAGGAGACACAGCTGGAATGCAGCAGCTCCCACCTGCCCGCTGGGAAGCTGCCTGCAGCTGGCAACGGCCCTGCCAGCCTGCCCTTCCCTGTGCCTGGCCCGGTGGGGAAGGCTCCGGAGAGGAACGGGCAGGAGCCTCAGCCCCATGCGGGGACCTCAGAGCAGAGAAGAGGAGAGGAGGAATTTGGAGCCAACACTCGGGATGTGCGAGCAGCAGCCTCTGTGAGCACAGGGCTGAGCCCCTGTGAAGGGAAGAGGGATGCTGTTCGTTTGAAGGGCTGTAGATACATGTACTGAGCCCGAGGAAAGGTCATCCTAGATGCATTGCAACACGAGAGGCACTGTGGTGACATCCTCCACAAGAGGAATCTGAGCTTCTCTTTTCCCTTGTGTAAGGTTGGACTCTGAAGGCTTTCTCTAAGAGAAAAGGAGAAGCACTAAAGTTTCCATAAGTAATACATATGAAGGATCCCCATTTGCCCATGCATCATCTGAATACGTCATGAGATCCCTGGCCATTCTCACTTGATGCCTTTACAGAAATATGTTCTGGGCTTATGCAAAAGAGAAGACAACTGAAAGTGGACAGAAAGATTGGTGTCTGGGAGCAGGTGAGCTGAACAGGCTCACAAAGTGTTGTCAAGAGCTTGTCTGGCAGTTTCTACAGGAAAGAGCTAAGAAAGAGCATGCAACATCCCTGTCACACCGTGGAGACCTCTGTCCTCTGTCAGAGAGGGCCTAGAGCACTCTGAGGACTATCTCACCAGCACACACATCCTTTCCACTGCTAGAGAGCAGAGCTGTGCTGTGCTGTGGAACATGCCCCAAATCCAGAGACAGAGGAGATGCTTCTAGCCATGCATTGAGGAAAAGTCCACAGAATAGTGCAGCTCTCTGGAGGAGAGACTTTCAAGAGGGACTTTCAGAGAATTACTCAAACCACAGGCTTTTCTGTGGCAGGAACCAGAAACAAGTATGCAAGAGACACAGGAAACCCAGGGATGCCACCCCAGAAGACACATCACCATGTCTTGCAGACCAATCTTCAGATGTTTGCCAAGCCCAAAGCAGAGCAGAAACAGGGATTAAGCCTAGAGGACCTGAAGAACTCACCACCTCTCTGGGCATCTCCACAGCATGACACATGTCAAGAATGAAATAGAAAATGTTTGTGCTCATCAAAGCCAGATATTCACAGGCTGGGAACTGTGGCTCATCCCAGCCGTCCCTTTCCCACACTTCCCAGTCTGCCTGCACACAGCTCCAGGCCCGGAGCTGAAGGTTTGCCCTGGTCCCTTGGTACCTGGTATCCGATGATCTCCCCTTTGCAGGAGGGCAGCGCCTTCCACGTGAGAGAGCCCCTGTCGGGATCCAGCCGCAGCTCCTCTGGTTTGTCCGGCACTGGAAGCACAGACAGTGGGGTCACACACAGGGCCATGAGCAGGAGCTGAGGCCAGAGGAGGGTGCAGGCAGCTCCTGGCCATGGGACAGGCTGCAAAGGGACTCCCAAGAAGGGTTTGTTCCCTGCAAAGGCTGCACGTGCTGCAGCAGGGGGAAGCACAACAGTGGGGTGTGGCGTGGGACAATGAGAATGGGATGTGCCCTGCTCAGGGCTCTCACAGCCCCTTCCCCAGAGCTGCCCAGGATCCGAGCAGCCCTGATCCCAGGCATATCACTGCAGGGAGCAGAGATGCTCTGCATGAGCTGACAGGTGAGGAGAACATCTATCCACCTGTGACACAGCTCGGGACTGTTCTTTGTCTCTGATATTTCTGTTCACATACCTGTTTCCTCTGTCGTGAACAACCATGAGAAAAGGGTTGCATTGGGGGGCAGGCTGATGGTGACACTATACTCAGTGAAGGGCTGCAAAGGAGAGCAGGTGAATGTTCCTGCCTGGCCATGTAACATCTGCTCTCCATTCATCTCCTCAGCCTCACAGGGAGGAGAGGAAGGCGCTGCCCGCCGGCACACGGCCCTCATGCCCTGGCAGGCATCAGGGAACCTGCAGGTCCAGTTCAGTTTGATGCTGGTGCTGGAAATCTCAAAGGTCCCGGGGACAACCTGGAGGACTTCTGTGAAGGAAAGATTGCCAGAAGGTCACGCTCTTCCCTTCCACTCCCAGCCATGCAAGGATGCTGCAGTCAGACAACCTTGCTCATCACCCAGCCCGGTGGGAGGGAAAGGGAGAGACTGAAGGTGGTCACTGCAGCTCTCTCAAAGGGGAGCAGGAGGAGTTGGACAGGAATGAATGTGGGTGAGCGAGGGGACTACTGCTGCTCAAGCAATTTTCCCCATCGATTCAAAACTGAGGTGTCTGTGTGTCCCAGAATCTCTATGGTCCAGCAGGTACAGCTCTGCTCTCCCTTGGAGGGAACATGAATGCCCTAAGCTGTGAGAAGAGGGGGCCAAGCCTGCACCCACCATTCCACAGAGCCTGGAGGGGGCCCAGCCCACATGCAGCAAGCTGTGGTGCTCACAGCTGCACCGTCTGAGAGGACACAGGCAGCAAAGCACTCTGATCCTGCTCAAACTGTGATGCGGCGTGCTGGCCACAAACCCCACCACACATCCCTCTCCCATGCTCTTCTCCTCTGTGCACAGCAATTTGCCAGAAGCCCTCAGGGAGACCCTTATCACTGACAACCTCAGTGGTGATCCACAGGCTGGACTTGACACTGCCTTCAGCAGCACTTGCCATTTCCCCAGGCAGCACGGAGCCAGAAATCTCCTGTGCCCCCCAGCCTGCTTTCCCTGTTCAGGGAGGGCAGAGCAAGGCAGCCAAGAGGGCTCCTGATCCATTCCTTACCACTGCACTCCACGCTGGACCGAATGCGGGCCCAGGCACCACTGGAGTCTCTTCCAGTCCAGACTTCTCTGTACACAGGTTTCCCACGAGTGAAAGACTGGACTTTGCTTGAACATTTGACACGGGTGAAGGATGGCTGGAAACCTTCAGGACAACTCAGCATCACTTCTTCATTATTCTTGTAATTCTTCTTGTCTGGTGCCAGCTGGAGTCTGGAGTCCCACAGGGGCCTTTGGCACGTTTCTGGCAGAGGTGAAAGTGGGTGTTATTTGGGCTGGAGGTGATGAGATGGGGTATGGGTGGGTGGTGGGAGACAAATCCCCAGCAACTCCTCCAGCCAACAAAGGGGGAGGGAAGGTGACACATCCATCTGCTGGGATGTGACCTGCAGGCAAGATTTGTTGGGGAGGGGCTTTCTTTGTGCATGGAAATTGTGAAGGATCACTCATCTATGAACCTTCCCCATTCACCCTTGTGTCCAGGGCACCATATTCCCTTCTCCACAGCCCACAGCAGGGAGATGCCCAGGACAATCACCCCTGCACCAGGAGACACCCTCCAACCTCTCATTCAGGCCTGTTGCCCAGCGCAGCTCAGCTGGCACTTGCTGGGCCATGGCACCACCCCTCCTGCTGGGATGCATGTCCCTTCAGCCATGGCTCATCCCTCCCACAGGGATCAGCCATGCCCCTGTGACACTTCTGGGCTCCCTGTTCTCACTCAGTCCCTTGGCCACTCTCCTCCTGCCCCACACTGCTGGGTAGTGGGACAGGGGGGTGAGCAGTGCCTTCTCCATTCACATCTCCTGCTTTACCAATGCCCCTGCCCCTTTCTCCTGACACAACCCTTCCTTCTCACCAAATCCACCATCCTCCAGGCTGAGTAGGCACAGCTGGTCCCAGCAGTTTGTCCAGTGCTGCAGGGGGAGGCTTTGTGGCTGTGATTGTTACAGACAAGAACACTGGCTCCTGGAAGGAGCTCTTGCCTGTTCAAGCTTCTGCAAGAAGCTTTGTGAGGCCTGAAAGGGCTTAAAATACAATCTTCCTTCTCCCAAAGGGGCAGGCAAGGGATCTCACAAGGTTCGGATCAACCTCTGAACAGCCACAAAGGGAAATGCTGGTGACAAGCCACTTGTGCTCAGGCTTTGCTCTCAAACAGCCCTGATGGCAGGAGACCAGAGATGCCCAGCTGAGCACCACAGCCAGCAGCTTTGTCCCATGGCACACCACCATGACCCACCTCATGCTCAGGTACCCTGCCACTGATCCTGCCCCGGCCCATCTGCCTGGCAAAGTAGCAGCAAATTCCCTCTTGCACTGCTCTCGGCAGGCACAATGTCCCTCAGGCACTCCTGGGGATAGGATGTGTACTGAAAGCGACACCTCTTCTCCCTGAAGACCCTTCCCCTGATTCACATTGTGTGAACTGATGCCCAATTCATGCCCATTGTCTCCAGGGAATGATGGGCAAACTGGTTTTCTGAAGGGTGTGACCCATCACCACACATGCAGCCCAGTCCTGTCTGTCCCACAGAGCCCCAGTGTACACTGCATTGTAGCTCCTGTCCCTGGGGCCAAGACAGTGGGTGCCCCAGCTGACACAGCCCTCAGGAGTCCATCTGGGCTCCAGCCCATGGCTGCAGGCAGTGAAGATGAATATTCAACTTACAGGAGGAAAGGCAGCAAAATCTTCCAAGAGGAAGAACCACTTCTTACCTGTTCCCTGAGGCACTACCTGGATGTTGAAAAGTTCTTCCTGGCCATGTGCTGACAGCAGAGATGCAAGGGCCAGGAGAAACCTCAAAGCCAGCGACTGCTGGGACATCCTAGCGTGAAGTCCCCAGGCAGGACTGAAATCTCAGCCCTGCTCGCTGCCTCTGAGCCCAGGCATCCGTATCTGACTGCAAGGCTTGCAACCGCAGGAAGGAAACAGACGCATCTCCTCATGAGATACAGGAGGCTTCCTCTTTGGGCAGGGAGCCTCCCATCACTGCCAGCACTTCTGCCTTTTGATATCTTTTTGCCCCAGGAGCATCCAGGCTGTGGGACTCAACAGAAGGAACCTTGTCACTAAGATCCCAGAGTTTCCTCCCAAAACCCTTCTAGTTACCAGGGCATTCAAGAAGAATTACTCCTGTTTCTGAGGTAATATCCAAGTGCTTCCTGACACTGCGTGGGTTTTAGAGTGGTGATGAGTCACTTCCCCTCAATGATCACAGGAGATGGAGGACCTTTGAGAAAGCACATAAAGAGCTGGTCAGAAGCACAGATAGGAATGGGGACATGAACTGCAAGGGGTACTTCAATGCCTGAAACACTCTGCAGTCCTCCTGAAAGAAACACTCAACCCACACCCTCTCTCATCCTTCCCCGCTTCTCTGTCCTCAGCTGCCTCCTCCTCCTGCTCCCTCTGAGCCTCGCAGCACTCTCATCTGTCCCCAAGTGTGCAGACCACACTGCCCTACAGTGCCAGCTGTGTGCTTGAGAAAACACTCACAGTACTAAACCATGCCCCTTGTTCATCAGCAGCCACTGCTTTTCTCTTCCTCCAGAACCTCCCATCCACTTTGGATGTCTCGGATTCCAGAAGGCCAGGTGATCAGACATGGGGGGGCTGCAGAGGAACAGAGACCATACTTGTCCCTCAGCTCTGCCTGTGGCACACGCACAGGACACATTCCTGCCCAGGGTGAAGGGCGGTCTGCTTATGGCTCCCCTCAACAAGGTGCAGTTAGCTCAGCACCCACAGGGAACAGCACCTTACAAGGGCAATGAGGTGACTAGGCAGGAGCTGGGGGACAGCAGGTAGCCCCCTCCAAACCACAAGCCTTTACTGGCTGTCTGGACAGAGCTGGTGGAGTCATGAGGCTGACAGCCCAGGGTATGACTGGCTACGGGGATATGGCGTGGGAAGCAGGGCAGTTGTGGAGGTGGCAACTCTTCTCCCCTATCCCAAGCTTGCTCATTCCTCTTTCTCAACCAGCGGCAGCCACACAGGGTTGAGTTCCTCTTCCCCTCTCTGCCCAGTACCCACAAAGAGCAGCTCCATCAGGCACACATATCATACCAGCAACAGTCCTCAGGAAGGAGATATTTTGGTCCCAGGGGCCAGTTGCAGGTACTGAGGTAATGGGCAGACAGCTCATACGAAAACTGTCAAAACATGTCTTCACTAGCACATGCAAGTCATGTCAGGCTGAAAAAAAAGCTGGAGAAGGGAGAGGTCAATTGCTCTATCTTCTGGCAGCATACTCTTCAACAAGGAGAGCCTGCAGGCTGCCCCTCAGCCTCCAGGCTGCACTGGGTATTGGCAGGTTTGACAGGGGAGAGAGATAACACTGAAGCAAAAAGCCATGACATCTCTGTGTTCAGGGCTGTTGTACTAGTTTGAAAAAAAAACAGTGGGAGGCACCAAGTCAGAATAACAATTTAATAGGGTAATTTAAAAAAAGGCAGAAAACACTGGCTCAAACTGACAGAGTCAGGATACAACCTGACACCCTGTTAGTCAGGGTTGCAGTAGCAGTCCGATAAGATGGTGGCTGCAGTCCTCCTGAAGTGGTGGATGTGGTTCTGTTGAAGCAGTGATCCTGTAGAAGGGTCTGCTCTTCCTTGGAAGGTCCAGTGGTGGCTGTGTAGCTCCTGTCCTCTGGGAATCCAGTGGAAAAGGTGTCTGTGGTGTTCGGAATCTCAGATTATATCCAGGATGGAATGCTTGGTTCCTCCTTCTGCGTGGAGCATCTCACAATGGGATGATGAGTCATGAGGCAAGGCATTGATGGGCTCATTAACAAAAAGATAGTCCAGAGGGAGGAGGAAAGGAAACACTGCCCCATCTAGTTTCAACAGCTCATGAGGACGGTAAAAGAATACACTGCAACCCAGGACAGCTGTAAAAAGCACAACCAGAACCAGCTTGTCATACCTGAGTCCAGGGAACTCAGGAGAACCTGAGCACCCAAGGGCAGGAGAAGGAGATGGAAACATTGCAGGCAACAAACAGAGGAAAGAGAGGTTGATTGCCCCCTTGTCCAGCAGTCCATTCCTCACCAAAGACAGCCTTGGGACTGTGCCTCAGCATCCAGACTGGGCACTGGTATCCCACAGGGAGGGAGACAGCGGCTGTTGGAGGTGATGCTGGGACAGCAGCAGCAGCCAAGGGCCAGCAGATCCCAAAGGCTGCAGGACACAGATGTCCCAAGAGGTCCAGTGCCAACTGCACATCACAAAACGGGAGATGAGCACCAACACCCACAGAGGGGGACACAGACCAACACAGAGGCCCAGCTATGCATAGTGGAGATGGTGTTACCTATAGGATGGGGAGGAGGGAAAGCAGTGACCCAAAGCATTGCATTAGGAGCATGCAGCACCTTAGGTGTGCTTCCTTGGAGCTGCCAGGAGCTGGAAAAGCCTACTCCAAGCCCCTCCATGAAGATTCATGGGGTCAAGTCTTTCACGCACAAAACAAGGAGGACCCATGATGAGGTGGGAACTGTTGTGGGCCAGGCAGCCCCTGCAAACCAGAACAGCATAATGGCCAGGGTAGCACAGCTGGGCCAGCCTCAAGCAGAGGACAGGGTCTAGGTGGATACAGGACACAGGGTGGAAAGAGGAATTGTGAGCTCCTTCAGTCTCAGGGGACATTTGCAGGCACCAAGATGCTGGTGAGATGGCTATGCCAGAGCACTGGGCAACTACCAGAATACATCCTTGCTGCCACAAGAAGGTCATCCCATTACTTGAGCTGCTCCTGTGCTGTGACAGAGGATTCTGGAGCTTGATGAAGGAGAAAATTTGAGGGGAAGCAATAAACCACGAGAACCACGAGATTGTCCTGCTTCCAGTGGTGGAGGGCCAAGCCTCAAGAAGGGAAGTGCCATCACCACTGAGCCTCAGATGTCCGTTCCAGCTGCTCTTCTTCCTCACTGCTCTGACTCTCCTGAGAACACCAGAACAGGCAGGGGCTTGCGAAATGCCTCTCCAGCCTGGCCATATTTACCTGAGGAGATCAAAAGAACCTGGGGCAGAGGCTGCTGCATGCCCTTGGCAGCACGAGGAGCTCAGACACACCATCACAGCTGCCTGTTCCCACTCTCTCTGTGACATGTGGGGTCACAGGCAGGACAACCCATTTCCTACCTGCATCTTTCTCTGCCAGAAAAGTCTTCATCACACAGTAATTATCCTCACGTGCATTCTCATAGGGCTGGAGCTCTGGGGGGGACAAGAGGACAGAAACAGCCTGAGGGACCCCAGGGCTGTGGGAGAAGGAGCAGGGCAGCCCCAGGCAGGATGCAGATCATCCTGGGATGCACACCATCAGCACAGCAGGGCTGGGAAGAGCTGCTGCCTACCCCAGAGAGGGTGAGAAGGAAGAGCAGTTCCCAACCCTCACTGGCACCTCGGAGAGACCCCAGCCAGAAGCTGCTGGAAGAGGCCACTGAGCAGGGTCTCAGCTGGGAATAGATGTGGGACACACTGCTCTGACAGATCAGCCAAAGCCAGCTGGGCTGCCTGCAGGCACCTCAGAATGGCAACGGGCCCTCCTGAAATACACTTGCTCCCCTCCCAGCTCTAGCCCTGCAGTCCCCTCTGTGCTGGGGACCCTACCTGTGTAATGATCCTCCTCGACTTTGCTGGGCAAGGCCTTCTTTTTTCTGGGAAGGCAAAGGGCAGTCCTGAGTGAGTGAGAGTGGGCCAGACCCTGCTGAACCCAGCAGCAGTGTGTGGCATGGAGGTTTCTGCACACCCTCCCTCTGCCCTGGCAGGCATTGCCCACCCACACCTCAGGGGACATCAGCGGTGGCTGCAACAGCAACAAGGGGAGAGGGTCTCTTAGCACACAGGGCCCCTGTCCCAGCCCTGAGCCCCAGGGCTTAGAGCCCCAGCCAGAAGCCCTAGAAGCAAATTGTGGTAGGACCAGCCAGCTGCATCCTCTGCACCCAGAGAAGGGTGGGAGCAGCTGGGGAGCCCTCTCCATTCCCACTCACCCCACGGCACAGCACGGCCTGAGGCAAAGCTGAGACTGCTAATCTCCTGCCACTCACCTGGACAGCATGAACCAGAGGATCCCTGCAGACAAGGGGATCAACACCACCACCACCACCACTACTGTGACTGCTGAGCCAGGCCAAGGGCCCAGAGGCTGCCCTGCAACTAAAACACAGAGAGGAGTGGGTGCCACAGCCAAGGCCATGTCCCAGCAGTGGCCCCAGCCTTGGTGCTGGGTGTCTCCATATGTGTAGCCATGCACATCCAGGCCCTGCTGCCCTGGCTGCTGCAGGGACAGCCAGTGAGACAGCATCTTCCCCTGCCTGCACATCTGCTTGGGTAGGGCAGAGGGAGGCTCTGGAGCACAGGGCCTTGTCCCATGTTCCCAGCTGGAGGGTCTGGCAGCCTGCTCAGCCATCCTGCACACAGCAGGAGGACACAGACCCAGGCTCAGCAGCCCTAGGGCTCTCTGACCTTGAGCCAAATGCACTCAAATGCAGGGATGGGTGTCACCTTCTTCAGTGGAAGAGGGGGCAGGTCTGCTATCAAAGGCACACACAGTGGCTGAAGCAGCACAGCTCCTCTGGGGACCTGGCAATGCAAGCCCTCGAGGCAGGACTCAGCCAGCCCCATCCCCATTGCTGAGACAGGTGCCCACACTTCTGCCCCTGTTTGAGCTGGGACAGGGTGGTTGCACACACAGGAAGCTGCTCCAGGCTCAGCACTCACCCCTAAGAAGCCACCCCCACCAGACCCAGGGCAGAACAACCATTACCCAGGACGTAGGTTTGGAATTCCAGCTGTGATGCAGCCCCAGCCCCAGCTGCTGTGAGGCCCTGCACTGTCACCAGGTATTTGCTGCCAGCTGTCTGACGAGGTGGCACGTACTCGGAGACAGACTGGTTCACCAACACCTGACTGAATTCGAGGAAGCTGCCATCCTCTGCTCTCATGGTGGTGATGTTCAGCTGGAGGAAGGACAGGGAGCTGCTAGACAGTAGCACCAACATCCTGCTTCTGCACTGGGCAGCTCTGTGAAGAGGGGCTGTGACTGCTGGCTGGGGACAGGAGGGGACCGGGCCCTACCAGGAACACCAGCAGTGTACAGCCTGTGGGCCCCAGCCAAGGAGGGCTCACACCTCTCCTCAGGGTGCCTGCACAGAGCTCCAGGCAGGGAGATGCCTGGAAAGGTGAGGGCATTCCATGGACCCCTGGTACCTGGTATCCGATGATCTCCCCTTTGCAGGAGGGCAGCGCCTTCCATCTGAGGGACCCTGTGCTGGGATCCAGCCGCAGCTCCTCCGGTTTGTCTGGCACTGGAAGCACAGGAGAACAGGATCATGCATGGATAGCAAGTATTTGTCCCCCACAAAGGCTGCTGTCCCCCACAGCAGCAATGGTGTGGTGAGGAGGGGGAAAGTGAAGTGTGCAGGCCCCTGCACAGCCCCTTCCCCAGATCCCCACAGGCAGCAAGCAGCTCTGATCCCAGGAACATCACAGAAGGGAGCAGATGTCCTGGCTGAGCTTCAGGGTGAAGAGCATCTTGACATTTCATGTAAACATACCCATTTCCTTTGTCCTGAGGAGCCGTGTGTACAGGATTGTGCTAGGCAGCAGGGAGATTGTGACACTGTAGACAGTGAAGGGCTGCAGAGGGGAGCAGGTGAAAGTTCCCTCCTGGCCTTGTAACATCTCCTCTCCCTTCACCTCCTCACCCTCACAGTTTGAGGAGGAACGCTGCTCCAGCCGGCACCTGGCCCGAATATGCTGGCACATGTCAGGGAGCATGCAGGTCCAGTTCAGTTTGATGCTGGTGCTGGAAATCTTCAGGGTCTCAGGGACAACCTGGAGGACATCTGTGAAGGGAGCATTCCGAGAGGATCACTCCCTCCCTTCCCCTCCAAGCCTTGACACCAAACTCCATCAACCTCACCATTCCCTCACTAGCCTGTCCCCAGCACAGAGCAGACAAGGACGTTCTGCCTTCTCCCAGACTACACATGCCAGAGTTGCCAACAGCACAGACACAAACCTCGGATGCATCCAGAATTTTCTCTGGATTTCTCTGCCATGCCCTGACCACCCCAAGCACAGGGCACTGATGCTGTGGCACACATGCAGAACTGCTCTCCAAGCCTGGGGAGCACACACTGAGAGCACTGGGAGGGTGTCTGGCTTGCTAACTTACCCACACAGGTCAAGTTCTCCTCCATAGTGTGCCAGTTGTCTGTGCCATTCCTCACTATCCACCCACTACGAGGAATCATGGAACGTTCCTTTGGCTTCAACGTCACGCATTTGATCTCCATGGGTGGAGGCCAGTGCCCCTCAGGGCACCTCATCTTCACCACTTCATTTGGGTTGAAGGTCCCCTGTTCTTGGTCAAAGATAAACTTGGGGTCCCACTGGGGCTTCCGGCATTTCTCTGCACCAACAAGATGGGAAGGTATTAGCTGGGCAGAGCATGGCTCCACAGGGCATGCCAGGGGATGGAGCAGGGCATCCCCTTCCCTGGCCCATCAGGGCAAGGGATGGAGCTCCAGGACACTGCACAGAGCAGCCCTTCCACATCAATTCTTGGCAAGAGGATGAGGACATGGACTTCAAACTTCTTCCCCCAGACCTCCTGGGAAAGGCCAGAAGGAGCTGGAGTCAGGGACTGAGGGGAACCCATGAAGGGTTTGTACTGTGCACAAAGCCTGCCCAGAGACTCTGGTGCCCTGTTTGTCCCTCAGGCAGGACAACAACACCCTGACTCCTCCTGAGAAGGCATAAAGCCTGAGCCCCAAAGCTGGCTCCACAGTGACAGCATGCAGCAGGGACAGGGAGGGGAGACTGGCACATGAGGAGGGGTCAGGCCTTTACCCTTCTTGTGTGGGCTGAGGGTGAAGGATCTGGAGCACAAGTCTGATAAGGAACAGCTGAGGGAGCTGGAGAAAAGGCGGCTCAGGCAGATCCTATTGCTGGAAGTGAAGGTTGGTCTCTTCTCCCAGGTAACAAGTGATAGGAGAAGAGGAAACCATTTCAGGTTGTGTCAGGGTGGTTTAGATTGGATATTAGAAAAAAATCCATTAGTGAAAGGATTCCCAAGCACTGGAACAGGCTGCCAGGGAAGTGGTGGAGTCACCATCCCTGGAGGTATTAAAAAGACACGTAGATGTGGCACTTAGAGATGACATGGTAGAGTTTGTTGATGGTTGGACTTGATGATCTTAGAGGTGTTTTCTAACCTAAACAATTCTATGATTTTGTGACACAGGGAGCAGAGTTCTGCGATCCCCGAGACCCTGGCACAAGGCTTCTTGTCACCTGTGCCATAAACACCTGTCAGACCTACAACACTGTAGCCCTGACTTCTCTGCACATGTTCTTACCAGAAGCCCTTAGGGAGACCTGTGTCTCCCACATACCTCCCAGCTCTCTGTGAATGCAGCCTGGAGCCTTGCATGGACCCTGACCTCTTGTGCCATGGGCAGCATTGGTTACAGCCAAAATGGCTACTTTGGTATCAAGCTAGGGACCTTTGTACCAAAACTTTCTCCTGCTAGGACCTTCAGGGACTAAAGCTGGCATCAGCCTTCTCCCCACCAGGGCATCCCTGGAACCCCAGGGCAGGCACAGGGCAGACTCAGGAGCTGCCTCGACACTGCCTTCAGCAGCATTTGCAATTTTCCCAGGCAGCACAGAGCCAGAAACCTCCTGTGCCCCCACAGCCTGCCTTCCCTGCTCAGGAAGGGTAGAATAGGGCAGTTAGGAAAGCTCCTGAGGCCTCCTTGCCAAGGCATTGTGCCCTGAACTTGGGCTGAATGTCTGATCCAACTGCCTCTGCTGTCCCTTTCATTCCAAGCTTCTCTGTATACAGGTTTTCCATCGATAACAGACAGAACGTTTCCTGTATGTTTGATGTGGCTGAAGGGTGGCTGGAAACCCCTGGGACAGCTCAGCATCACTTCTTTATTCTTCTCATAACTCTCCTGGTCTGGTGCCAGCTGGAGTCTTTGGCTCCAGTGGGGTTTTTGGCATGTTTCTGGCAGAGGTGAAAGTGGAGGTTAGTTGGGCTGGGAGGTTTCAAGGAGGAGCAGGGTATGTGGCAGGGTGTCAGCAATCCCAAGCAGTCCCTCTAGCCCCAGAAGGGAGAGGGAAGGTGACACATCCATCTGCTAGATGGGACTCCTTGGCAAGGCTGGTTGGGATGGGGCTTTCCTTGTGGGTGAGTGTCCGCTGGGGCTGGGGCCTGTCCAGGCTGGTGGTGGACAAGGTTGTGCCAGAATTCAGTAGAGGAATGGTCTCAGGTATCAAAAGCGCTGAGATCCAAGTGGTGCTGAGATCCGAGTGGCCCTGACATGACATCAGAATTGCATCCCTGGCCACAGTGATGGTGGAAGCTCAGAGATGGATGAACGGGGCAGAATTTGACCACAGAGCTCAGTAGGAAGCACTTCCTGACACCTGCTTACCAAGGCACACTATGTTCCCCTGAAGCTGAATCCACACGTCACTGCTCTTTCTCCCCAGCCACAAATCTCCCTTTAGAGATCCAGAATAATTCAATAGCTGAACCCTGTTTGCACATTTGACATGGGTGAAAGATGGCTGGAAACCATTGTTGCAGCTCAGAGTCACTTCTTCATTCTCTGTGTAACTGTCACGGGCTGGTGTCAGCTGGAGCCTGGGGTCCCACCAAGCAGGCCTTTGGCATGTTTCTGTCAGAGGCAAAACTGGGTGAGGAGAACTTCTGAGAGGTTATGAGAGGAGGGTTGGGACAGGTCTCTCATGAGACCTGTTCACCCCAACAGATATGAGTGTCATATGCCCAGGCACTGTCCAAGGGCACAGGGCTCCTCATCACTCCATCTCCAGGACTCACAAGCCTCCCGTGGATTCCACCCCCTCCATGGCGTGTTTGAGCCCCCATTTCCTTGTCTCCCTCATGCACAGGTGAGCCATGCAGCAGCAACAGCCTCCCACACCAGAGACAACCCAAACCCTAGAGAAGCTTTCCAGGCAAACAAGCAGAACCCCTGCAGCTATTCCTACTCAAAGCTGAGGCAGGAGATGCTGGCTGGGAAGGATTCCTCTCCCCAGGAGCACAGACCCTGGCAGGTGCCCACAGCAAGGTGCTGAGACAAAAAGAGCATCATCACTGCCAGGACATGGGGGAAAGCCAAGGCATCCAGGCCTGCCATTCCTGCACTGTCACGTGCATGACCAGGTCACGGAGGGTCTGTCACCAGCTCAGGACCCTGGGTCAGGGTGGTGCAGGCCTGTGCTTACCTTTGCAGGTGGCAGTGTCATTCCACAGAATCCGGGTCCCTCTGGAAATGCATTGGATCCGTGGGACGGATGGCACAGATTCCCCAGCACAGCTGAGCTGCACCACTTCGTTCAAGGCATAGCTGCTCCTCCTCGGTTTAAACTGCAATTTGGGGTCCCAGCCAGAGGGAGCTGAACATCTTCCTGTGTGCAAAGGCCAGGAGGGAGAGCCTGAGGGTCACTGGGCTCTGGCAGCATCTTCGGGGTGAGGGTGTTCCATCCAGAGGGGTGCCAGTCTCTCTCCCTCTCTTCGGAGGGGTGGCAGAGACAGCACCTCCCAGGATGAGCCCCAGCCCCCAGGTGCTTTACCCTCCTCACACCCTCAGGGGCAGTGCAGGAGGGTTATCCACAGGCCCTGCTGGCCACCCTCTGCTGTAGAGACACCCCAGCCAGAGGGATCCAGCAGCCTGGGGGATGCTGCTCTTTCCCACAAACACAGATGCTGTGGGAGTGCACCAGACCCAGGGAGTCTCTGCTGCTATTCCAGACTCCACAGCTAGGTCCCATGAAGTGACTGCCAGCAGCAGTGGTGAATAACAGGAGCAAAGTTGCAGGTAACAAGAGAAAGAACAAAACAATTCTGCAGTGGAGCATTAACTACAGTAATGACACCGACTGAAAATGAATTGACTAAGTCCCTGAAAGGGGAAAAAAAAATAACACCCTTCTCATCCAGGATGTTTACCTGTGACCTAATAAACACTCAGTTTTGATAAGTTTTGTTACATTATTCATCACCCTAGTGATGAATCCTTGCTCTTAATAGTAGTAAAAAATGCACGTTCTCTGTTCATTCGCCTCCTTCTCTCAAAAAGACCACCATTCACCTAGCGTGTACCATAATTTCTTGGAACACTGTGCTTTTACAGTGAAGAGGGGAAAGGATGAGTCATAGTAACGCATGCAAGCAGTGACTTCAGTAAGATATACTAATAGCCAAAGATTGTGTCTGTGTAACTATACCTGCTTTTGTCTGCCTCGGTGTGCTGGCTGCATGGATTTGCGACCTAGCACACCTTTCTGTACAGAACTGTAAATAAATCAAATACTTTGACTCTGTGTGTTAATCAGCTTTTTCCACACTGGGTGAAAGAAGGTTTCAACTTGAGTCTGCCCCTCAGACCACCTACATTCACACCAGTGGCCACAAAGTTCACACCCTGCCCAAGTGCTCAGCCTAGCCTCTGCACTTCACCCAAAATGAGTCTGCCTTGTCATGCCTGGCAGACATGTCACCTAGACTTGCTCACTCAGTACAAAATAAGTCCATGAGGAGGCACTGGGCGTGGAGGTGGCCTTCCCTGAATGAGGATGAAACACCTCTCTTCAGCTGCAGCTGCCCACTTCCTGCCAGCCAGCACTCACCACTTCCCTTGTCTGGTAGCAGGTTTCCATGCCATCATCTCAACCCTCTTCCCAGCTCTCCACCCCAAAGGACAGTTGTCACCAGCCCCATCATTTAGACCACATGGTGCAGACATGAAACTTCTTCCCCCTCAGCTGTGTCTCTCCCAGTGCCTTCAGAGCACACACTTCACTGTGACAGACAAACTATCCGACAGACATGAAACCCTTGACTTGTTCCCAGCCTCGTTAGGCACCCCCCTCACACACCTTCCCCCCTCCTGCCATTACACACCCTGAAGTAACACACACCCTGCCCAAGGGTTAACATCCAGGATTCTTTTGGGTCAGTCCCAGTCATGAGTACAGACTAGGAGAGAAGAGGCTCCATCCTGCCCGGGATAGCTGAGAGCTGCCCATTGCTGGAAGGGCAGCATCCCTTCAGCCACCAGTGATGGGCAGCATGACTCATGACCCATCTGATGATTTGGCTAGCCACTTCTGGTCCCATTTCCCTACAGAGGGAATGACTCACAGCTCCTAGTCCCCTAGTCGTGCTCTGCCCCATGGGGACTTCAACACAGCACACAATCACCATAGGAAAGCCCACATTTTTGTAGGAAGAGCCCAGCAGAGACCCAGGAGCTGCCCCTAACCCTCCTGGTATGGAGAAAGAACAGAACGAGCCTTTTGATATGAGCAATCACACTAATCTACAGTTCCCTCAACCCCAGGGACTATGGGAGAGAGCAGGCATCCCAGCTAACAGAGCTCACAGCTCCCCACCTCTTTGATGAGCACAATTATCACCTTCCCCTGTGACAGGGGTGCTGCTTGGACTGCCCAGAAAGGCTGTCACTGCTCTGATTACCCCGGATTCATCTGTCTGCTGCATAACAAGAGCCAGCCACCTCCTGCTCCCAGTGACACTACCCACTTCTTAGAAGGACGCTGCAACTCTCATGCTCATGGAACTTTCCCAGCACGCCAAGGCTTGCTGCCCTCCATTCCAGATAGAGCTTTGCCCCACCACAACCTGAAGGATGCCTGAGTGTCCCAGGCTGATGCAGACACCAGCTTCAGCCCTCCCATAGCCTCAGCTATAGGCTGAGCAGGGTAGGGCCATGTAGCAAAGAGAGGAGGCAGCAAAACCATTTTTGTAAGAGAGAGGCACAATCTGCCCTTACCTGCTTCAGTATGTACCCACGGAGTCATAGGACTGTGGTGCATCTGTTCCCGTGCAAGCAGCAGAGGAGCAAGGACCAGGAGGAATGTCTGAGCCAGCGCTGGCAGGGCCATGCTGGCATGAAGTCCCCGGGCAGGACTCAGTGTGAGCCGCTCAGGAAAGGTGTCTGTGCAACGCCACGCAGGAGAGGAGCTCACACAGAAATGAGACAGCCCTGCAGAGGAATCACATGTGGAACAAGAAGCTTCCTCTTTGGTAAGAGAGCATCCCACCAGGCTCAGTGCTGATTCTCACACATCTTCCCATGGACAGTGGCTACAGGCTCCATGCAGTCTCCCAGGTGTCTTGGTCCAGCCTTTTCCCTGGCTACCTCAGGCTCCCATAGCCCTGCTCCCACAAACACCTCCAAAACCTTCTCATATCTGTCTCTCTCCTCTCTCCTTCCAGGTCCAGTGGATGATGTTGAGGAACACGCCCCTGATTAATGTGACTAAGGTCACCCTAGACTGCTCTTATAATGCATCACTTTTGCCTTAAAATCGTGGAATTTTTTACGTTGGAAAACACTTCTAAGATCATCAAGTTCAACCACTAAGCCAGCACAATAAGCCCACCACTAAAACATGTCCCTAAGAACCACATCTACGTATCTTTTAAATACTTCCAAAACTCTCTCTTCTTATTACCTTGAACTGATCCAGCTGCAACATTCTTGCTGTTGACTCCCACCAGTAGAGTTTCCAGGTCAGACAAGCTCCTGAATCTGGAAGTGTTCTCTTTTCCTTTCTTCTCCAAACCTTTCCTGCTCTGAACTGCTCTTTCTCAGTGCCTTGTAGAATGGGAAGCCCTCAGCCTGGACAGTGTGGACAGTATGGGGCTAAGAGGGTCTTCCTGGAGCTAGATGGAGGTGTCTTGTTCCTGTTACTGTTGAGATCAGGTAGGGTCTTTGGCCATGGGAGAGAATTCTCTAAGTGCTCTCCATTTGGGGCATGCTCACACTCCCCCAGTCTCCTGTCCCTGTTCACTACCAAGCTCTTCTCTGAGCCCCTCTTCAGCTCACACACTGCTGCACAACTTCAAGCTTACATCAGTCCTGACTCCCTGTGCTGTGGCAGCTCTCCTGGGCCATTCCTCTTTCAGCTCTGTGCTTTACACAGTATCTCTCTCTCTGTGTTTTCCTGGACAGACAAGCAAAATTGCCTTATGGTCCAATGTTACCATGTTCTGGCAATGGGTGCTGTCACCAGGGTGTTTTTCACCACCCAGTCGGGACTCATTGGCCCAGAGTTCCCTGACAGATCCTTTCCTGGGAACCACCATCCTCAGGACAGTGCTTGGTGTATCTATCTGTATTATCCCAATAAACTACCAACAGTGAGGGCTTTCTGTAAACTAGATGTGTCCTGAGGTCCATTTGGGAACATCAGTACTTCAAGTCCAGCTGTGTCACATGCAGCTGTTGTGAGGTTAATGGGTGAAGTCTTCTAGAAAGCTTTCATCAAGAGGAGCAGCAGCACTAAGTCATGTCCTCCTTGTTTCCTTGGTGGATCCCTGTCCTTTGGGAACCAGGTTTTTCTCGTCCCCGTGCAGTCAACAAAGGTGCAAGCACCCAGGAGAATGGCCACAACCAGCACTCACTGGGTAATGTCCTGATAAAATCCCAGAGCTAGACACAGACATTCTCACTGACTCTCTCTGGCATGTTAAAGAAGCGAAACCAATGGAATTAAACAAAAAAATTAACACGTGGTACAACAGGCTTCCTATTGCAGCTGATGCAATTACTTCTTTTCCCCTGTCCTGAAGCACACTGAGGCCTGGCAATCTGTGTTTGGCCTCTCCCTCCTTAGAAACTTATCACTGTTTTGAGATTTGATGTTGTCTTGGTGTATAGCATCCACCAGAAAAACGCTGAAGAAATACTGAAAGCCGGGACACAGCCATATGCATTGAATTCAGTATCATTGCAAATGTGATTGATTCCATGCAATTGTTTCCTGAAGGTCCATTTGGTCATCAAAGAACTACCAGGACTTAGACTTTTGGACTGAAGAGAGAAAAACCCAAACCACCTGAAATTTGCAATCAGATTTACTTCTCATAGAGAAGAACATTGAGTGCTCAAAACCACCCATAAAACCGCAAGGAAAAGGAGAAGTATCCGTGGCTTTTGAGAATCAGGCTTTGTGGAACACAGTCACCATGTTCCTCTATAGTAAAGTCTGTTACTGTGTCAGAACTCGCAAAGAACAGAAGTATATTAGGGTCTTATCCTCCTCCCTACCTCCTACCTGTCCCCAAGGGAGCCCACTGTGGGTTTTACCTATGGTGGTGGTGTCAGATGATGGTCAGGTGATGGTGGTGGGCTACAGCCAGGCTGGGATGTCATCCCAAAGGTGCTGGGTCAGGCTCAGGCCTGAGAAGGGTAACCCAGTCAGATCCAGCCCTGGGAAAGCCAGGAAGTGGTCTGTTCCCCGCACAGCACAAGCACATGACCCTGTGTGATCTGGGGGTCTTGGTTCTCATGTGCTGCTGATCCCTCTCCAGGATGCAGAGTCTGCCTCAGTCAGGGCTTCACCCTGTGCTGCCAGAACCTAGAGCCTCTTCTGACAGGGAGAACTGGAAAAAGCCCACAGGATCCCAGCCAGAACCCAGTCTCAAACCCTGCTGTGGGCTCTTCCTCACCCCTCCACTGACTTTCCCAATCCATCCAGACCCTAACTTCCTTCCACACAGGGATCTTGCCATGCCATCAACAGGACAACGGCCCATACTCCATGCCACCCTGAAATTAGGAACTCTCCAACCTCTTTCCCAAAATGAGGATAGAACACAGACATCTCAAACCTCTACAGCTCATCTACAAACCTCTGGGCAGGAGGATAAGGGGAGCCCCAGTAGTGCTGGGTTGCAGAGGGATCAGCCCTGATCATGATGACAGGTGACAGCGTGGTCATGATCAGTTATCATGGTCTGCCTTGGGCCCAGTAAAATATCTGGGAGCTCTGCAGAGAGCTTTGTTCACCTGAGAGAGGAGTGGCACCGGGGCACCTTTGCTGTCACCCAGTTGGTGACAGAGGCAGGGACAGGGACTCCCTCTTGTGTAACTGGTCACCCAAGGCTACCAAGCCTAGCACAAGGCTACCATCTCTGCTCCTATGGGGGCTTAAGGAGCTGCCAGGCCTGATTCAAGGCACATGTGCTGAGAGCAGAGCTGTGACAGGGGAGAGCCCAGCATGTTGCAGGGTTCCCAGGAGGGCACTCCTGGGTGCTGGGCAGAACAGAGGTAGGCCCTGGGGGCTGGATAATCCCTTTGCTATGTCTGCTACATCACCTCTTCCCAGGGGATGGAGCAGGACCTGCTGACTGTGCTCCACAGATGTGGAGCATCTCCCCACCTTTCTGAGTCCACTTGCACATGCCTTGTCCCCAGAAGCACACACCCAAGCCAGGCAAGACTGCCCTGGCACTGCCACCGTGATGCAGGTCCCTCTGTAAATCTGTCAGCCCACCACCCCCTGCCCAGGTCACCTAGGCCCTCCTGGCCTGGGGCTTGCAGCCCACACCAACCCCAAATACACCCCAACTCCCCTTCATGCTCAGACTGCCAACGTCTCCTGTTTGGCTGCGCATTTGCTGACTGCCCAGAAAGGTATTTTTAGCACAAAAAATTGGACATAAGCAGTTCGCAGCTGGGAGCAGGGTGGAGTAAGGCTGGGTGGAGGGGGATGCTGCATTTTGGTTTGAGGAAGATGTGCTCAGAAATGGGGTTTCCAGCTCTGGCATCCAAGCAGTTCCACATCTGACCCAGGCAGTCTTGTTTCCATCCCCCTCATCTTCAGCACATTCCACCCTGGTTCTTGGGCAGGCTAAGCCCAGGAGGTGGGAATTTTAAGATTTGGGGCAGTATCTCAGGGTCAGAATAGCTTCCCCCCAAACCCTGCTGCCTGAAGACTCTCTGCACAAATATCAGAGCTCCTGATCTGCTCTTTCTGTCCTCATGCTTTATACCCACTTCCCACCATCTGCTCTCCATTGTGCCAGCAGTGTGTCCCACTGCCTGAGCAACTCTCTCTCTCCTTGACAAACCCTTCAGCCTGCACCTCCTTCACTGCTCAAGCCTCTCTGCATTGTTCCCATTTAAATGTTACCCCTCACTCCATCTGCTGACCCCAGTTAGCTCTCTTTCATAGAAAACCAATGGAGTGTTTGGTGGAGCCTGGAGTCTCTCCTCCTATCCCATTAAGCAAAAGGCTTGGACTTCCCCTGTACAGTTCTCAGCCTGTACAGCTTCCAGAGAAAAGCAAGTCCTGAGAAACCATATATGCCACTCAGGGTACCTGGGAAGAGAGAAGTGCTCAAAATATACCGACCCCAAAAGGAACCAGATGAAAAGGGAAGAAAAACAGTGGTTTCTCCAGTAAAATGAAGGAGGGTATAAGGTAGCCCAGCTGGTGATGCTATCTGGTATTTTGGTCTTTACAGTCCCATCATCCTGCCTGCTGCTGCACCAATAATGCATTGGAGAGGCATCACTGATGCCAGTGGGACCTCGAGCTGACACAGCTCCTACCTGACCTATCCTGGGATACCTGTCCATGTCCTGGCTTTGCAGGTGCCATCAGTAGAATGCTATGCCTCCCCAAAGCAGCTTCCTTCACATATGGGATACTGGAAAGCCGAGGTCTTGGCTGGGCCCCTGCTCACCCCTTTCCTCAGTGTGTGGCCCTGCAGAACTCCCAGGAGCCTGCTGTCTTCCCCAGCACTCAGCCCCTGACCGAAGCTTGTCGTGGAATGATCCTACTCCTCACAGAGGCTGGGCAGGTGGGGGAGAAGGAGAGAAGAGGGCACAGTGTCCTGGTAAGTCAGTGTGAGTGGTGTGGATGGCACAGTGCCCAGAGCTCAGAGAGCAGCTGCCCTTTGTTGTATAAATATGTGCATAAAGTCACATGAGTTCCAGCCCAAGATCAGTCCAAGGACAAGATCTCAAGCAGACCTACAGCAGCATCACAGCAGACCTGGGGGAAAAGGGAAGGTCCTGTCTCATGCCACAACCTCCCATGGGGAGCCCTATGCCCCTTCACCCAGCAGAAACGTGGATAATACTTTTTATGATCCCTCTTTGTGAGAATCCAGGCTACAGGGCATCCACAGAGATGCTCATGAATGACCCATAAGGAAGGGCCTGCCATGCATCGTGGTGTGACTTACATCCCAGGCGCTGGGCTGGTGGTGACACACTTGGCTCACCCACAGCCTGCAGCACTGGGTGTCTCTTGGCTGTAATTACCCCCCAGAGACCAGTCAGTCCAGGGCTGGTGCAACCAGCCACTGTAGAACAAGGGCTCTGCAGGGTGGGGTGACCAGCCACCCATGACACAGGTGGACAGAAATGAGGTCACGGTAATCAAAGGTATTAATGGAACTGTGCTCCAGCATGCAGGACACAGCAGGATCAAAGCCCTGTGCCATTTGTCTCAGCTCTGCCTTGTGCTGGACCCAGCATACATCCCACCTGCCATTTGTCCTGGCTCAAGTATCCTTTGCTTGTCCTGCTGCTGGCCTGGGACCATTAGCCTCACGTTTGACACTAAGAGAGCCAAGTGGGACCCAAACTCTTTCCCCTTTTTTGACCCCCTGTGGAGTACTGTTGCTTACAGTACTGTGTCTGTGGGTAGCCCTGTGCTCTTGCTGTCCTGCTGTTGAGATGTCCCCACTTAGAATAACACACACCCCATTCCCTTGCCTTTGTCTTCACAGAAAATCCTGGTACACCTTTTTTGTGCCAGATCCATCTGTGTATGCTGTGATGTGGGTTTTTTATTCCAGGCCCCATGGAGTGTGCTGATGCACTTCCTCAGCAGTCGGGTTCCTGGACTGATGGCAGAAGACAGGACACAAGGAAGGATGGCAGAGCTGCTCACAGAGCTCACTAAACATAATGAGATTTTCAACAGCTGGGGGAAGCAATAAAGAGCTGTGATTGAATTGGCTGCAAGCGGCAGCTTCCACGACAAACACAGCACAGCTGCCTTCCCTCCCCACGCTGGGAGGCCATGCTCCATCCTGTGCTGCCTCAGCCTGCCTTGCTTGGAAAGGGCACAAGGACATGGGAAAGGGCTAGGAAGTGCCTGCAGTCACAGGGACCTCCCAATTCCCTAGTGCACAGAGAACTGATGTTTTGCTTTCCAGCTCCTCCAACACCTGGACACAGCATCACTGCCTACACATGGCTGTGGCAATGGTGACCTCCAGGTGAAGGGCTCCCATGGGCACCCAGAGTACAGCACTATCACACTGCTCCCCTGTGCCCTGGCACAGAGAGGGGAAGCCAAAGGGGAAGGCAACAGACATGGGAGGACAGGCACACAGTTAAATTCTCTGCCTGGAGGTGGCTGTGTCCATGTTTTCTCTTGTGAATAATCTGAGCAACGACCTCCCTTTAACCTGCCCTATTTAGCCCAGGCCACAGCTGTGCCAGGAAACAAAACTGCATGGTGTAGATGATTACAGGACCATGGGCAGACCAAGGAGTTACTCAGAGAGGTGTAGCCTGAGTGACCACTGGCTCAAGGGTGGGGAGCTCCTTGTAGCACCCACCTCGTGCTCAGGCTTCTGGGAGAATAAGCAGAGCTCCACCATCTCTACCTGGGTTCAGGAGAGTAAAAAGGACTGGGAGCATTTCTCTCACCCATGCCAATGGGGCTGGGGTGGGATGTGTCCTTCCCAAACAGAAGCTCAGCGCTCCAAGGGGAATGGTTCTCCAGCATTGCTTTCCCCCAGAAGGTTTTCTTTTTGTCAGTTCTGGTATGGTTTATGATGTTGTATCCCATATCGCTGCCCTATGCCCAGAAATTAATTTTGTGCCTTTTTATTCCCTTAAACTGAGCCTGAGAGGGAAGAGAGAAAAGTGTACTTTTTCAAAGCAGTTTGCAGTTTGTTTTCATGTTCCAAGGACACAGAGATAAACCTGTCTGGATTCAGCTGTGGCAGGAGAGCGAGAGTGGGGAAAGCACCCTGTTTGCTTTTGGCCAGTTTTTCAGCTCCTTTCTTCTGGCTTGTTAGTGCAGGGTCTCTGGGGTGAACTGTACCTGTGGGTGTGTTCTGTAGGGTCTCTGGCAGGCACAGTCCTGAGTTATGCATGCCCTCACCAGCCTTTCCCTACACATTGCTGGGCTGCTTCGGAGTTCCTCTCTGCAGTAACATCAAGCCATACAGATGAAAGGGCAGTGATGAACCATGGGTGAAGGCTCTGGCTGCCCTTGACATCGCAGCTTAACTGCAACTGGCAACTCAGTGTCACACAGATGCCCCCTCACTCTCCCTCTGCCACAGTGGGGAGGAGATTCAGGGGGGAAAAAATAAAATTTGTGGGTTGAGAGAAGAGCAGTTTAAATATTTAAACAATACTATTACTACTGTTGTGTTAATATTAATAATAATTAATAGATTAAAAATTATAATTGTAATTAAAAGGAGAAGGATAAAACTTGAATTAATTAAATGAGGCACAACACATTTGCTCACCACCCCCTTACTGGTGCCCAGCAGTTATCAGCAACTCCTGGGCATGATGTTCTATGGCATGGATAATCCTTTGGCCAGTTTGGGTCAGCTCTCCTGGGCAGACGGGGGGAAACGTGCTGCTCACGGGCAGACCATGGGAAACCAAACAGTGCTCAAGTAAGGGTAAGCACTGCTGAGCAACAACTGAAACCATCAGCGTGTTATCAACATGTTTCTCATCCTGAATCCAAATCACAGCACTGAAACAGCTACTAGGGAGAAAATGAACTCTATCCCAGACGAAACCAGGACACTTGCTCTCATGCAGCTGGTGCTGTGGGTCACAGGCACCACCTAGTCTGAAGTTAGTCTGCTCTGGTACGGCCCCGCTTGTCCCATCACCACAGCCAGACCAGGTTTTTGGCATCTGTGCTCCTGGCTCACATCTGGCAGAACCACAAGCCTTTCAGGTGTGCTGCAATGTCCCTGGGGAGTTGTTACTAATAGCTTGGCAAGGTGCAGGAGATCAAGAAAGGCTCACACAGCCTCCTGAGATGAGCATGGAGCTGCTCAGAGCCACATTTTCTAGGTCCAGGTCAAGAGGACGAAGCAAAGCCCTGTTATCTGCTGGGCAGTGTTGAAGGATGGGAGCATGGCCAGGTATCGTGTGATAAGGTGTTCAGGCTGGTTCAGGAGCAGGGTGATGCTGGAGATGTCAGCATTGTCCCCACCTGACATGAAGTGACCAGCTGCTGGTGATCTGTGAAGGTCCCTGTAGTTCTTAATCACTGCAAGAATGTGGACATGGAACTGTTGGAGCAAGTCAAGAGAAGGGCTATGAATCTTATAAGAGGACTAGAGCATCTCTCCTATGAAGACAGGCTGAGAAAGTTGGGAATGTTCAACCCTCAGGAGAAGGTTGTGTGGACCCCTCATAGCAACCTTCCAGTATCTTAAAGGGGGCCTACAAGGAAACTAGAGATGGACTTCATCAGGAACTGTGAAGTGATAGGACAATGGGGAGTGGTTTCAAACTCAAAAAGACTAATTTTAGATTCGATATTAGGAAAAAATTTTTCCCTGTGAGGGGGGTGAGGCACTGGAACAGGTTGCCCAGAGTTGTGGATATTCCAACCCTGGCAGTGCTCAAGCCAGGTTGGATGGGGCTTTGAGCAACCTGGTTCAGTGCAAGGTGTTCCTGCCCATGGCAGAGGGGATTTGAACAAGATGATCTTTAAGGTCTTTTCCAACACAAACCATTCTATGATTCTGTGTAGTTGTGCTCACGTGGCTGCATGTCACATCACCCTGGGTTACACGTGGTGCAGGCACAGCCAGAGCTGCCTGTCCCTCCTTTTCAGAGGTGGTGGCTGGCTTTCTTTCATCAGTGTTCTCAATGTTTTCAATTTCACTGCCCCCATGGGGCTTCCAGCAGGCACACACTCAGCTGGGTTCAGGCCTCAGTGCCCTCCCTGGGCACAGGCACTGAGGTTTGCTTAAGGAGAAGCAGAGCAGAGAGCTGAAATCACTGCCCAGCACTGAGACAGGGATGGATATAGATGCTGTCTCCATGGATGTCACAGCACTGGCACCCAGGCATGAGAACCATCGACAAGCGATAACAGGAGGCAGCAAGCAAATGCTGCCAGGTGCTGTGCTGACTATGCTCGAAGAATATTAATGACACAATAAATATTTGCAGCCCTCATGCTGCACACAACCCTGCAATGGCTTTGCAGCTGGAGTGACAGGGAGAGAATGGGGGCACAGCAATGTGCCTGCACAGCAGGGACCTTGCCAGTCCCTGCTGGCAGCTGGACAAGGGCTGCTGCAGCCTGCAGCCATGGTGCTGGGTGTGGAACATGCATGGCCCTGCCGGGCTCAGCAGCACACAGTGCACTGGGAAATGTAGTCTGGCTGCATCACCTGGACTGGGTGCTGCTGGACATCACCAGGCTGGGGCTGAGACCTTCTCCCATATACCCTGGGCTCCTTGATCTGACCAGGTCTCCTAGCACTGTGTAACGGCCCCTGCTGTGCCCTCATCTCTCATTTCCTACAGGGCAGAAGCATGAGATGTTTTTCAGGGAACAGTCCTCTCATAAGCAGGGAGCTGGGGAACATACAGGACATGGGGGTGAGGTGTAGAGATCTGCAGGGTGATGTGTGGTAATGTGAGAAAAGGGCAGAGATTTTCTGGCACAGAAGGAAAGAGGATAGCTGGGACCAAGAGCCTCCACATTTTGGAGACAAAGCAGAAAGGGAGAAATGACCAAAGGGAGTCATTTGAGTCAGCCAGTGCTCTTTGCCCTGCTCACCCCTGTGTCTGCACAGCCCCTCCAGGCTGGAAAACCCTTGTGCACGTTACCCTTATGCCTGCTCTGGCAGCACACCCCTGGCAGCAGCAGCTGTTGATTTTCCGGAGTACTGGCAGAGAAGGAGCCTCAGGTATGGATGGGCTCTTGCACATGGGTGCAGAGGAGGGGACTGTACAAGATCTGGCTCTGGGGTTCCGAGCAGGGCGAGGCTCATCCCAATCAGAGCAGTCCTGCAAGGACCCCAGTGCCACAGGTGCTGTTGTGGAATAGAGGTGGAAGTGCAGAAAGGATCGGGTTTTCTGTGTGGAGAGCCCCGGCATCCCCCACTGCCCTGCACACAGCCTGGCCACCCCACACCTGTAGAGCACCCTGATCCTTACGAGACAACCCTGCACTTCTCCAGCTCCAGCCTCCCTAGGCTGTTTGAAAGCTCCCACCCCTGCTCTGCCTGGGTGATGCACCATTCCCAGCAGGCAGGGTGAAGATGTTTATTAATCCCTGAGCCTTCTCCCTGTGAGAGAAGAAGGGTGTAGAGCCCAGAAAGAGAAGGGCAAAGAGGACAAAGCCCCCCTCCTCTCTCCCCTGCAGATCCACGTGAGCAGAGTACAGCCAGGGAGACCTCCTTTCTGCTTTTCCTCCCCAGGGATTGAGGAGCTTAATTCAGGGTTTGCTGCAGGCTCAGCCCAGCCTCACTTTGCACCCAGCTGCTCAGAGTGTACTTGCCTGCACCATGGGAAGGATTTGGGGCACTGGAGACTTTTAGCCATGTCTCAGCTCAGCCCTGCTGTGTCAGGCAGGAGTAGAGCGTGATGGAAATAGCACAGTAGAGTTAGCAGTGCTGATGAGAGAAGGGACTGCAAATCCTGCAGCAGCAATTTCCACAGTCAGAGCCATCTCCAGGGCTTTAATTTATCCATTACAACTTAATTGGATGTAAACCCAGTCACTTGTGAGCAGCAGGAGCTCTGATCAGGCAGTGGTCCTGAGTTTCTGTCTCCAAGATGCCTCACCAGGACTCCCCATCTCTGTTGCGGTGCCTTGACCATCAGGAATCTGCTGCACTCAAGTGGAAGAAAGAGGCTGTCCTTCTTGCCCCAACTGAGCTGGCTGTGCTGCTCTGAGCATTGTCCCACACCACCCAGGAGATTCTCACTGGGCTGTGGGTGCAGCAGTGTGCTCACGTTTCAGGCACCAGGGCTGAGCCCAGGTAGGCACCCACTGCCACCCATCCGAGCAGCTGCAGCTGGACGCCAGCGTGGGAGGGCACAGCCTACAGCCTCCTGTCCCCACAGGCAGATGCTGGTCTCTCCTCTCATCCATGGAGCTGCTCCTGTCATTTTGTCGGGCTGTTGTCAGCAGGACATATGTGTGAGGCTGAGGAAAACTAAGAATGTGGCCTGTTGCACAGCACTCTACCCCATGGCTACAGAGGCCTCCCCAGCACATGCCATCCAGCACCCTGGCAGGCTGGAGTGGCACTGGTGAGGAAAAGGATGGCTCAGACCCCATGGGAGAGGGACTGGAAGAGCCCTGTCCCCAGGTTCTGGCTCCCTACATGTAGGAAACCTGCCCTGCACAAACCCACTCCCTCTGCAGGCCTGGAAGAGCAGGAATACCATGAATTCCTAGGGGGAGGGCAGGGCACTGTTCCCACTATAAATAAGAGGCTCTGTTCCCTGCTCTAGCCCACAGGGTTATTCTCTCTCCTGGGACAAGGAGGAAAACCCAGAGCTCATGGTCCATGGTGTTTATGCTGTGCTTGGTGGCACCTGGAGCTGAGCACTGGCCAAAAAATCCCGTATCAGGAGATACTCTATGTGGCTGCTTTTCCCAGCAGGAAAAACAGCTAGAGTGGTGCAGGGCATGTGCAGCCAGTCCTACCACACAGGGAAACAGCTGGAGCAAAGCTGTTTGAGGGGAGCTGCAGAGGCAGCACCCAGAGAGGCGGCTGGGGCAGGGCTGGGCCAGCATAGGTAGGTGGATGCCAAGGAGAGTGTCAGCAAAATGTGTGGGACTGAGCAAGGGCAGATCCAGCTGCAGAAAGTCCCTGGGCAGGAAGGACAGGACAGATCAGCCTCAGAGCAGGCAAAAGGCCTGAGGTGGGGGAGCAGGAAGCAGGAGGAAAACAGGGAGAAGTGGAAGAGCTCAGGAAAACAAGGAACGCGAAAGGGTGCAACAGGCAGCAGCAGGCATGCTGTCACTGAGAGGCTGCACTTCCCTGCTCCTCAGGAGGGCAGATCGCACTGCCTCGAGACACCACCCAGGCTGGGGTGGGCACACGGGGAGAATCAGAGCCCCTGTGTAGAGATCCAAGCCTATACCAATGGGGCTCATCCTGCCAGCAGCTGCTTGTATGGGAGAACTGTCCCACGACACTGTATAGGGTGGGGCTGGATATATGGGGAGATCGGATCAGACCTCCACGCCTTTTGTCCATCCATCAGGGACTGGGCGCTACGAGGACAAAGAGAGTCCCGTAGCTACACGGAGAATCCGGGCAGGGCCCAGGGGAGAAAGGAAGTCCCGCACCTACAGTGCGCATCCAGGTGGGACCCAGGGGAGGAAGACTCCCATGCCTGTATGGCGCATCCAGGGGTCGGGGACAGTCAAAGCCCCGTGTCCGTACACGTAAAGCCGTGCCCCGGGATCTCAGGGCCTCACAGCCCACCCTGGCGCGTAGGGAGACGCCCTCTCGGCACCCACCGGAGGCCGGTGCCGGTGGTCGCGGACATCAGGGCGTGCGGGACCCCGCGGTGCCCGCCGGGGCAGGGCGGTGTCGGGGGTGGGGGGTGCTCCTGCTGGGCTCGGCGGCGACGGCGGCGGGTCCCAAGGAGTTAAGGGCTGTCCCCGCCCCGGCCCCGCCCCGCCGGTGCCAGCGCTCGGGGCGGCGGAGGCGCAGCGCCGGGCCGCGGCGGGGGTCGGGAGGGCGCCGGCGCCGGGCCATGAGCGCGGAGCGCCCCGGAGCGCCGCCCGCCCCGCGCCGCCGCCGCCGCCGCCGCCGCCGCTGCTAGCATCGCCCCGGGCGCCGGGAAAGCGGCGGCGCCCCGGCCGCGCGGCTGCCCCGGCGGGGATGTGAATGGCACTGGGGGCGCTCGGCGGGACCGACATGGAGTGGGAGAAGCTGCCGCGGCGGCCCGGGGAGGGCGAGGGGGAGGCGGCGGGGCCGTGGCCGGGCTGCGGGCGGCTGCGGCCCTCCTCGTACCGGGCGCTGCGCAGCGCCGTCTCCACCCTGGCGCGCATCGACGACTTTTACTGCGAGAAGATCGGGGCCGGCTTCTTCTCCGAGGTCTTCAAGGTGTGCGGGGCGGGAGCGGGGATGGCGGTCCGCGAGGCATCCCGCCGGGATCGGGCATCCCCCGGGACCGCGGCAACAACGGAGCCCCGGCCGCACCCTCGACTCGGGACTGTGGTCCCCACCTCCAGCCCCGGCAGCCGGGCGAGCCGGGGGGTGCTCGAGGCGGTGCCGTGCGGCGGGGACATGGGGACCCCGCCGCCCGCCCCGTCCCGGTCGGGGCGTTGTGCCTCCATCGCCCCGAGCAGGGGGAGGGGAGCGCCGGCTCTGTTTACAGCCGGGGAGGCTGAGCGCTCCGAGCGCTGCGCCGTGGGTTGCGCGGGGGGTCGGGTGGCGGGCAGCCCAGCCCCGGGGACCCCTGTCGAAAGGCTGGAGACCCGAACCCGCCCAGGGTGTGCCTGTGGCAGGGAATCCAGGCAGCGTTCCTAGCCACTCCAAGGTGATGTCCGGCGTTGCCGGGCCTGCTGGGCAGGTGATGTGCAGGATTCCCCACGGGAGCCCCACGAAGGTGTCTGGCTGTGGGACAGGGGTGTGATGCCGTAGAACGGCACGGAGCTGGGACCCCAGAGCTGTCTTTGTCCTCCGTCCTCTCTGGGGCTGTCAGGGTGGGGATGCCTGTGTGTGGTCCGTGCCTAGGATAGGGGTGTGTGAGTGCTGGTGGGGAGCTCAGGGTCTCCAACAGTGAGGCAGGGGTGCGTGGTGACAGTATCCTGCCAGCCCAGTGCGCTGCTGCTGGGGACGAAGGGCTGTGCCTCGGTGTCACCACCACCCCTCCCGGCAGAGAGGAGGTGTGTGCATGTGTTGTTTTGTGCCTCAGCATCACTGAAGGTGCCATAAGCCACTGGGCGAGGACTGTCCCTAAGTGGTGATCGATCTAGTGGCTTCATATCCCTCAAAGAGCAGCTTAGGGCTGGGCACAACCCCCACTGCCTGCCACCACAGTCACTGGGGTCACAGGCAGCGCAACTGGGCATCCACATCCTGGCAGTACCCTGGGGACCCTCTCCAGCCCTGACACCATTCCCCACTCAGCAGGGAGACCCCCCAAGACCCATCTCCTCTTCAGCCACAAAAGAGGGGCATGTGAAGGTGTGCAGCAGGGTCCCTCTCTTCCGTGTTCCCTCCTGGAGCTCCCAGTGGAGCCATGACCTCCCTGCTGGCTGGGTTCCTGCTATTGATCTCTGGCTTGGAGCGCACAGCAGCACCTTGGAGCAGAGGGAGGCATTTAATAAAGTCAGGCGTGGATATGGCTCTTTAATAATGGATGCTTCCGTGTCTCAGCAAGGCCACAGTCTCTTCTTGCCTCACTGTTTGTTTTGCCAGTCTCTGCGGGAGCCACAAAATGCTCCTTCTCCCACACGTTATGTTCTTGTGGGGCTGCTGGCATGTAGGATTTGGGAGACTGACAAAGGTTGAGGGGTGGGATGGGGATCAGGAGTCGACATGCGTGCATGGTGGCAAGGAAGCAGGGACGGGAGAGGGCCAGATGGGGCTTTGTGCTCGTGCAGTGGGTTGAGTCCAAGAGCTCAGCAGGATGGTGGGGTAAGCCTGGGATCTGAGCTGGGGTTTGGCTGCCTGAGCTTGCGAGGACAGAGCTTGGCAGGGCAGCCCAGGACCCATTTTCCTCCCACCTCCCTTGTTTCTTCTATAGCTTTCCAAGGCTTGTGGGCACTTGAATCTGCCTCCTCTGTGTGGCTGCCGAGTTGTATGTCATTCCAGCCTTGGTGGGTGTGGGGGATAGGGAGGGGACCTGGATATCTCTGCCCCTGCACAGGTAGCTCAGTCCTGGTGTGCACCCGAGCCAGGGCCAGGCAGGGTGCTGGCTTCTCAACAATGAAGCCAAAGGGCTCAGAGTGTCCGAGCCCTGGTGTCCCAAGCTAGCCACTCCAATCCTGCTCCAGCCGAGCACCTCTCTCAGAAGGGCGGTCCAGAGCAAACAGGAGACATCAGTGACAAGAAGCTGCTCTTTTTCATGGCGCTTGTTCATAGCTGATCCCCCACTGTGCTGCAGAGCAGGGCTGTTTTCCCTCTGGAGCAGCTGGTTCTCATTGCCTTTCCCTGTGCAATTTCAGAGGCACTAGCCCCCCCGTTTTCTCAGATACACAGACATTGCAGGAAGCCACCTCTCTATTTCCAATTGACTGAGCAGATTGAGCCAGGTCTGTTTGTGCCAGGCATTTTCTCCAGCCCTTAAAGCACTGTTGCATGTCTTCCCCAAATCCCGCTCTTACTCTCCCATGCGCTGTCTGCAGCAGACATGGGGGCTGTGAGCAGCATCCTTGGGGCTGTATCCAGAGGTCTTCACTCATCTGAGTCTCAGCCTTATGCCCTGATGTTGCACATCCTCTTGGAAATGCCATTTCCCAGGGTGCACCTCTATGATGTGCTCTGCCTAGCGCCCCATTTCCACGGCATTTTGTGTGTGTGTGCATGTGGATTAGTAGCTCCCAGCACAGGCAGAGCTCAGGAGAAGGTTTTGGCATTGCTGTCACCTGCCTGTCTCTGCTCGCTCCCCCGCCAACCTTTGGGATTTTCTATTTACTTCCAATTTTCCGGTACAACTAATGGAGCAACTCACTCCCTCTTATCTGCTGCCCTTCATCAGGGACCTTGTCTTGTTTTATGGAGAGTGAAGCAGCGTGACACCGATGGGGAAACTAAGGCAAGGAGGGAGGAAGTGAATTTGCCAAGGTCAGCCAGCCGTGGCAAGGCTGGGAGCAGGCCTGGCCCCGCAGTTGCCACTTGGGAGTCCTGGGCACGGGAAATGTGTTGTGCTTACCAGCTGGAGATCTGCCAGCACCTCTCCTGCTCTATCATGGGGCGTGCTCCAGGCTTGCCAGTGAGGGCAGACAGCGATCTGCCACCGCGGTGCAACACTGGCATTGCCGTGGCTCCTGGTGTGCCCACAATGTCACTCCTGGGAGAACAGGAGGTGGGGGTTGCTGATGTTCAAACACTCTCCAGGAGCAGGTGCTTTGTCTCTTCCTCAGAGAAAGTCTGTCTTGACTGATTCTGCCTTTTCTGTTTGATGGGCACGTTTCCCAGTCCCACCCAGTTGTGTTATTGGGATTCCTGTGAGCTCAGATGCAGCTGTTGTGGGTGGCTGTGGGGTTACCAGTGGCATTGCTCCCTTGCCCCGCTCCTGTCTTCCGCACAGAACTCTGCAGTGAGGGGTGCAGGGTGGTGTCCCTGTGTGACTGTGCCTTGCCTGTGTGGGCAGGGGGCAAGGGAATATGCAGAGAGTGGGGCTGTGTGCCAGGCTGTCCCCAGTGCAGGGTGCAGGGGGGCTGGCTGCTGAGGCCTTCGAGTGGGGAGATGTCACGGAGCTTTGCCCCATGTCTAGACGGGAGCGCTGGCTGCGGGGAGGGAGCAGGCCGTCTGCTTGCTCTGATTAGCATGCTCTTTAAATAAGACTCTAATTTCCGCTGTTAAAAGAGCTCAGATCCCTTGTGCCCAGGCTGGGGCTGCCGCCAGCCTGTCCCATCCCCCAGCCCTGTGTGCTGGCAACAGATGGGATGGGGACCAACGTGCCATGGCACCCCGGCTCAGCCACAGTAGCCCCATGAAGTGCCCAGTGAATCAGCCATGTGGGATGCCAGGGAGCATCGGTGAGGGGTGAGGGCTTGCCTGTTTCCTGGGGGGGGGGACAAGTAGCTTGCCCTCCCCCTGCAGCCCCATACGGCTGCCCGGCTGAGCTCAGCTCTGGGGAACGCGCTGGGATTCCTGGGCGCCATCCCAGAGTGCGTGAGAGAGTCGAGAGGGGACACCTTCCTGCCCGAGGAGGTTGTGCTGCCCGCTGCCTTCCCTGGATGTCAGTGAGGGAGGAAACCCCCTTAGTGAGGGGCTTCAATCCCCTGGGGTCATGGCTTGTGCCCTTTGCTGCTGTGTGTGCATCAGAGGGCAGCCAGGGCTCTGAGCTGGTGCTAGCACCTGGACAGACTGGGTAAACAAGGCCAGTGCGTGTGACATCCATGGGAAGGGAGCATAACTCCTTCCCTGCTGATCAAGGTATGGGCTGGCCTTGAGCCACAGAACTTGCAGGGGAGATGGCAGAACAGGGCCTCACAAGTGAGCTCAGGATATTAGACACCCTCAAGGACCCATGGGCATGGGGCTGGGAGCCCCTGGAGCCCTTCCTGCCCCGGGGGATGGAGTCATGGAAAAAGACATCAGAGCAGGGCTGTATGGGCCAGGAGCTTCTGGGATCCCTGAGATAATTCCTGGAGAAGCTGCTTTCACCAGACCTTCCCTCCCCCAGTCTGCCTCTCCTCTAATCTTAAGGTGTCCAACAGCACGTGACTGCACTCAGACCTCACCCAGCTTATTCCAATGGCAGGTGGCTTTTTAATGAGGAATTAAGCCACGGGCACATGTCGACCGTGTGGGGCTGAGCTGGTGCCCACCAGACGCTGCTCCCTGATGCGGGGCTGCTGCTGCTTGCAGGGAGCTGGGCGGCCCTATGGCACATGGCCACCGAGTGCCAGCATTTGTGTGTGCCGCGCGGCATTCCCGACGTGGGCGCGTGGCGCCGGAGCCTTGCCGCCTCCAGCCATCCCAGCAGGGATGAGCCTGCCTGCGCCACTGAGCCGGGTCCTGCCGTCTGGCAGCTGCTGGTGCCAGCCAAACTGACCGAGCCAGTCCTGCCAGCCGCACATGGCATGGGAAAGGAAGGAAGGAAGCACTGCCGCCGGGAGAGCTGGGTCAGGAGTGATGGGTTTTGCTGGGCAGCACCTAGCACCAGGGGCTTGGCAAAGCTGTGGATCCTGCTGGCCTTGTCCATGCTCTGGCTTCCTCAACCCCCGGCTCCATGGGGAGCTGGAGGAACCAAGGGAGACTGTGCCCACCCTGCTTTCGTCACGCAGGCCTCCTCCTTAAAGCTTGCACTGAAGCCTGGCTGAGAGCCCAGCTTCTGTTTCTGGTGGTGCCCTCAGCTGCCCTGCCGACAAGTATGAGGTGGACAGAAGACAGCGATGGTGGGGATGGGGTGGGGTTGCCCCTTGCCCTTGGTCCAGGTGTGACTAAGGAGTCCTGGGGCAGGAGTCCAGCATGATGTTGGCAGCAGTTCCAGGTGCTGCTGGGCTGTGGTGTGGTGAGCAGAATAGTGAGCACAGGGATGACTTGGAGCACCATTAGATGGAGCGCTCTGGGTGCTCCCCACAGCAGACACTGCAGTGTCACCCTGGGACAGGCTCAGTATGTCCAGTGCTCAGCAAGGAGGAGGCATGGGGAAATCCACCCTCCCTTCTCCCTGCAGCATGGTGGGGTGCCAGGATAGGGACCTGTGGTGGCAGGTGTCTGAGGTGTCCCTTTCCCACTCATCCAGGGTCCATTCTGAGCTCTGCTGTCACGTGGCCCGTGTTGGTGGGTCAGGAATGCCAGCTGGCTGTCTGGGACTGGCTGGAGGTGACAAAGGTGTAACTGGAGCAGGGCGCCCACAGGCAGGTGTCTGCTGAATTATTCAAAGCCTCTCCATGATCTCAGTGAGCTGATGGTGGCACAGCCTCTCACTTCCACTCTGACTGGGACTGGTTTGGCATCAGTGCACACAGACATGTAGAGGGATCTTCACAGAGCACTCATTTCCCCCACGCCCTTTTGAAGGGATGTGTTGCTGCCCCATCCCCTGGGTATTTTCTGCTGGATAGATCCATGGCATGCACCCCAGGACAGCTGCTCCCTGAGCAATGCCAGTCATGGGGTGAGAGGAGAGCCCTGGAGGGCCCAGCATGCCAGCTTCCCTCTGTTGTGGTGGGGACAAGGGCCGAGCTGCGAGCTGGATGGAGGTGCTGGGGATCCTGCCTCCAGCCAACCCCCTGTGTTTTGCCTGGGAAGGCAATCCCTGAGGTGAGGGGTGTTGTGGGGGTGTTGTGGGGCTGGCAGCGGCTCAACAGCCTCAGCCAGCATCGACTAAAAAGGACAAGAGCAGGGAGCTGACGGCAGCGCTGAGGAATGCCTGCGCCTCCGTGCACAGCTCCGTGTGTGCCGGGGGGCAGCTGGGATCCACGGGGTTGTCCCCCCAGGCAGCTGCTGCTCCGAGGCGGGGGTGGCATCCCACCCCCAGCACCTGCTCAGGAGGGGACCCTCAGCACTGGTTTGGCTCCCCCCATGACAGTGCTGGGTCAGGGCATCCCATGCTCTTCCCTTGCCCTGCACATGCCAGGGAGCTGCAGATGGACGGGGTGTCCGTGCTTGGCCATGCTCCAGCTGCTGTTCTTGGCAGGTGACCAGGCCCCCAGATCGTATGACAGCATCAGGCTGGGGCTGGCTAAATATACAGCTCATCCGAGCACCATGCCCTGCCAGGCTGGGGTCAAGCACTATGGAAGTGTTTGCCACACCTAGAGCTGGTTCTGAGGGACATTGTGCCCCCTCTCTTCTCCACCGCATGCTGGTAGGGTCTGGCTAGGTGGTGCTGACCTGAAAAAAGCCCTCCCTGGTGCTCCCCAATCCTGCACCTGCCTGTTTCTACAGTAGGGCTGTGCTCACAGCTTGTGGGAGCTGTTGTTGCCTCTCAGGAGTTCAGGGCAGTGTAGCGTGGTGGAGGGAGCATAACAGGGTGCCCCAGCGAGGATGGGGATGTGTGTCATCAGTACTGGGAGTGCTTGGAGATGTGAGGAGAGTGCCCCTCTAGCCCTAGTGGTCGCTGGGGTGCCATATGCCTTGGGCACATGGGATGCTTAGCACCTCTTCTGGGGCTGGGGTGGGAGCCACGTGAAGCATGGTGTCCATGGGGGCTGCAGAGGTACATGGGGCTCAGCCTGTCCTGCGTCTCCCTCCAGGTGCGGCACCGCCAGTCGGGGCAGATCATGGTGCTGAAGATGAACAAGCTGACCAGCAACCGGGGCAACATGCTGCGGGAGGTGCAGCTTATGAACCGCCTCTCGCACCCCAACATCCTCAGGTACGACCTGCTCCCCCACTGCCGGCCCCATTGCCCCCCTTTTCCCTAGCCTGGGGGTTTGGAGCTACCGCTGATGCTGGATAAGCTCCTGGGGACGGTCCCTGCCACGGCCACCCTCAGGTCCCCTCTGTCTCACAGGTTCATGGGGGTGTGTGTGCACCAGGGACAGCTGCACGCGCTGACAGAGGTAAGAGTGTGGCAGCAGCTGTGAGTCTTGGGGTTCCTGCAAGCCTGGGGAAGGGACAGTGCTACCTGTGGGGACGCATTCTTGGCCTGAGACATGTGCATGCAAGGCCTGCTGGGAGGCTGTGTTGTGGGGTGGTTGGAAGATGCATTAGGATGAGAGATGGGCAGCCAGTGTTATGGGCGGGAGGGACGCAGTGATGCCATGGTCTGGCTCTTCCCGTCAGTACATCAACGGTGGGAACCTGGAGCAGCTGCTGGACAGCCCTGTGCCCCTCTCCTGGTCCATGCGTGTCAAGCTGGCCCTCGACATCGCCCATGGTCTACGCTACCTGCACTCCAAGGGCATTTTCCACCGCGACCTCACCTCCAAGGTGCGGGATGCTCCAAGGCACCGCGTTGCCCTCCTTGTCCCATACCCGTGTTGCTGCCTTGCTGCCCCAGGTGTGGCAGGCTGGGGAGCAGGAGGCTGTGTTGTGCTGGGGTGTCCTGGGAGCCCCAGAGAGGCAGGGCTGGTGCAGTTGGTGTGACAGGTCCTCCTGTGCCCCCAGAACTGCCTGGTGCGCTGCGAGGCCAGTGGCTACACAGCTGTAGTGGGTGACTTCGGCTTGGCGGAAAAGATCCCCACCTACAGGTACGTGGGCAGCATCCATCTGTCCATCCCCATCCCTGGAGCCCACCCAGAGCACAGGCTGGAGAGGGATGGACATTGGGGATGCAGCTAAAAGGGTGGTCCCTGGCAGGGGGGACTCCAGGAGCAGGTGGACACATTTGGGAATGGCTGGGAGGGGATGAAGAAGGGGGTGGTGTGGTTGGGGAGAGATGCATTTGTAGGGTGCATGGAGGAGGGTTAGCCCAGGAAGGGAGATGGAGATGGTGATTTGGACTGCTGCAGCAGAAGGGTGGGAGGTTGGACATTTGGGGGACTGGGCAGCTCCTGATACTCCACCATGTCTCCCAGTGAGGGCAGTGAGAAGGAGCCGCTGGCCGTGGTGGGCTCCCCGTACTGGATGGCACCCGAGGTGCTGCGTGGGGAGATCTACAACGAGAAGGTGAGGCTGCCCTGCATGGGGCTTTACTCAGACTTGTGTTGCCACTGGTTTGCAGAGTTTGCAGTTCAGGGGTGCACCTAGAGGGAAGGAATGGGGCATCCCTGTGGTGACCGGGTGGCAGAGCCCCAGTGTGGCTCTGCAGGGAGGAGGAGGGCTGTGGCCTTGCAGAATGGTGGGCACATCACCTCAGGGCTGCAGTGCACCGCCCTGACTCCCCACTCTCTGCAGGCCGATGTGTTTGCATATGGCATCATCCTGTGTGAGACCATCGCTCGTGTCCCAGCTGACCCCGACTACCTGCCCCGCACTGAGGTGACTCTCTGGGATGGGAACAGGGGGAGCTGTGGGTAGCAGCACTGGGGTTGGGACCACTTCATCAAACAAAGGGGGAGGGCATTCTGTGTTGGGCAGAGACCCATGTGCAGGACTGGTCCCACATCTCAGGGCAGGGGTGCTGTGTCCCGCTTGCTGTCCAGGGAGGGGTGGTCTCTGCTGGTAACCTCAGAACCCAATAGTCAGCCTGAGCAGAGCAGGACAGTTGGATTCAGTCAGAGACCAGAAGAGATATCTGTGTCCCAGCATCCCACAACCTTACCCCAATTTGGGATGACATCAGGGTCGTCCTCTGTGTCCCAGCTGGGGTGCTTCCAGGTCCACAGCCCTGTGTGACAGCACAGGGTGGGGGGCGGTGCCAGGCCGTGTTGGGTTCCCTGGGCCTGGTGGTGCTCCAGGAGACCCAACCTCACTCTTCTTCCTTTCCCTGGTGCAGGATTTTGGTCTGGACGTCACCACTTTCCGCACCATGGTGGGAATTGACTGCCCGGCGGCCTTCCTCCAGCTGGCTTTTCACTGCTGCAGTGTGAGACTCCCACCTCCACTGCCCTTCCCTGCCAGCACAGGCGGGCAGGACAGGCTGCCTTGCCTGCTCACAGGAAGAGCAGGGAGCTGCCTTTGCTGTGCAAGGCTCCCTGGGGTGCTTGAGGAGGCACAGACCTGACAGGGAATTCCTCCTGCCCACAGATGGAGCCCACCTCCCGCCCCTCATTCCTGGAAATCACGCAGTGCCTGGAGAGCATCCTGCAGCACCAGCTGAGAGCCGAGGGTGCCGGGGCCACCCTGTTCGGCATCGGGGAGAGCCTGCCTGCATCTGGAACTGCAGCCACACTCAGTGGTACGTGGGCGCCTCGGGGACAGGCCATAGCAGGGTGCAAAGATGGGGGAGTGTGAGGTGTCCCATGCTACCCCATCAGCTGTAGGGGAAGGAGACGGGTGTGTGATGTCTGCAGGATGGAGCTGGCCCCCTGTTCCTCCCTTGGGGTGTGCCCCATAGTTACTGGGTGCCCAACACCCCATAGCACCACACACGGGCAGCTGCTGGTAACACTCTCCTGTGCCCGTGTCCAGGAGTGACCAGGAGGTCAGCCAGCCATACCGAGCAGTCGCCCCTGCATGAGGTGGGGACACAGCACCTGCAGCCAGACCAGCGCCTGTCCCGCAGCCAGTCTGACATGTTCCCTCCCAAGTCACCTGCCCTGCTGTGGCCGCTGGAGCCTTACAGCGGGGCCAGGTCCAAGGAGACGTCTCCCCGTGTCAACCCCTTCTCCCAGCGTGAGGACCTGAAGGGGGGGAAGATCAAGCTCTTTGATACGCCGAGCAAGTCGGTCATCTCGCTCACCTTCAACCTGCCACCCCCCGCCCCGCTGCAGCTCAGCTCCCCAGTGACACCTGAGCCCGCCATGGAGGTGCAGTGTGACTTCTCAGCACCCACCACCAGCCCCCGCAAGTGCCACTCTCTGCCCTCCTCTCCTGAGCTGCCCCACCGGGGGGGCCTGGAGCTGGGTGTGGGGTCCCCTCATCCCACTGATGACCCCCAGGCCCCCGCCCTCCTTCCTCCCCCAGCACGGGGAAGAGCCTCTACCCCCAGCTCCAGGGCAGAGGAGCAGATGGACTGCGGCC
This sequence comes from Aphelocoma coerulescens, assembly GCF_041296385.1. Classification (NCBI taxonomy): domain Eukaryota; kingdom Metazoa; phylum Chordata; class Aves; order Passeriformes; family Corvidae; genus Aphelocoma; species Aphelocoma coerulescens. The sequence continues at coordinate 10,297,167 of NW_027184085.1, forward strand.
CAGACAGCTCTGAGCCGCCGCAGCCCACCCCACTCCCCTTCAACAGCAAGTTCATCTGCACCGCGTCCTCGGGCACACAGCCCTGGCAGCCAGACGTGCGAGCCCCCAACGGGCTCCTCATCAACGACAACCACATGATGGTCAGCAAACCTCTGGCCTGGGGCAGTGGGCTGGAGCACGGCTTCTCCGAGCTCAGCATCTCCTGTGCGGCGGCGCTGGAGCGGACGGAGCGCTCGGCCATGCTGCCTGGGCACAGCTCTGGTGCCATGCTGGAGCAGGATGATGTGCTGCCCTGCCCCGGCTGCTGCCTGAGTCCTTTCAGCTTCAGCTTTGCCTCCATCTGCCACCGGCCAGCGCCCAGCCCGCCCCGCTACCAGAACCTCAACTGCGAGGCCAAAAGCCTCATCTGCCATGATCGGGGCCAACACCAGAAAGCCCTGGGGCCAGTGCTGGCTGAGCCCAGCCTGAAGCTGCCGGAGGCACAGTCCTAGTGATGGGGACCCCAGGGCTTGCACCCCTCTGCAGCCACAGCACTGGGCAGTGCAGGAGCCTGGCACGTCCCCACGGTCTGGCCTCACTCGGCACGTGGTGGCCACCAGTGGCCGTGGTGCCAAGTGCTGTGGCTGCCGCGGCGCTGCCCAGGCACTTGGGCATCCACCCCACCAGGATCAGCCTTGGGGATCTGCAGGGAACCCTGGAGGTGGGCTGGGTCTCTGCTGGGGACCAAAGTGCAATAACACTGCTGCCCTGAGCACTGCCCCAAGCGGCAGGGCTGGTCCCCCGCGGGGGCCACGGGGCTCAAGCCCTGGATCCAGGACCCCCTTTCCCCAAGGGCTCACCCCTCTGCAGGCTCTCGCAGAGGGGTATACAATGAGCCTGCTACGCCCTGCACCCAGGTGGGTGAGAGGGACTGGGCTGGGGTAGAGAGGTCAGCGTGTGTATGTGTGTTTTTGGGGATCCTGGGGGGCTGGTGGGTGAACCCATGTGGTGTGTCCACAAGCGCGGGGAGCACAGCCAGTCCCTGACACGGGGAGAAGAGGGCAGGGGACCGTAGAGGGGCAATGCCCATGGGCAGTGCACGGGGAGGATTGCCAGCACTGGGGTTGTCCCTGCCTGACTGATGCAGGGGGTTGGGTGCTGAGTCAGCACAGCGCCTCACATCCCCCTGGCACCCAGGTTTGGGAGCAGGATGCTGGCAGAGGGGCCAGGATGCCATCCTGGCATCATGGGGATGGGGCCAGTGGGCAGCACAGCTAGGCTGCCTGGCCCCCGGCAAGGGTGGGAGCCGGCTTTCCTCCCTCCTGCACAATGCACTGGTGAATGCAGAACTCTTTGTGTTTTTTATTATTATTAATAATAATTGCTAGTAATATATACCCAGCTTATTTAAAGTGTTCAATAAAAACTGAATGTCCCAGCAACTCAGACTGCTGGTTCTGTCTCTTGGATGCACATCAGATGTGGGCCCAGAAGTTTGCATGGTCTTACCTGGGCGTTCTGGGGAACTCCTCCAGGACTGCAAAGCAGCCTGGCTCAGCCCAAGATCTCAACTCCCTTCAAGTGCCCATCTCGATTGAGATGGCTTCAGACAAATTCCCATTCATTATTTAGGTCCTTTGGGTTCGTGCCCTTGAGCCCGTGTTTGTCATGGTACACAAGAAAGCAAAGAGCAGACAAACTGGGTCTCTTTATTGCTATAAAGTGGGTTCAGCCAGCGGACAAGACAGACAAGTGACACGTGCCACCTCCAAAAAGCCTGCCTTTAACACCCTTTTGCTCTTCATGCAAGCTCACTCACATAGCAGTTAATCAGCTATATATGGCACACACAACCCCATCGTAAATCGAGAGCATTTTCGCCTGGTTGAGCACAACTTCCTCTGCTCTCACCTGGCTGCAGTGTTACATCAGGGCTACTTTGCTTAATCTTCACATGTGCACATGTGTAGCAGCTATTTAAAGTCCGGATGAGTTGTCTCGCAAAGCGTCAGCCTGCTACACGTGCCTGAGTTAACTTTTGCTTTTGAAAGGCACAATCACACCATAGGACCCTAAAGGTCACTGCTCTACTTTCTAATTAGCGCAAAAAAAATCCCCAAACGTCAGCACAGGCACCGGCCAGTTCAGGCTCAGCTTCCCTCCTTGGGCGCTGAGGCTTTGCCGAGGCCGTTGAGTGCTGGGTTGTCTGAAAGCCATGGCCAAGCTGCTCCTGCAGTGGGGTCAGGCAGAAAATTCCTGCTGTGGGGAGGGGACTGCATGGAGGGTGGGGCTGTGCTGTCCCCAGCACCTACTCCTGGCATGCCAGCACTGCAGCTGTCTCCATGCTGGGTGTGCAGCATGGCTCCAGCGCTGAGTATCAGTGCTTGCTCCATTCTGCAGCCGGTCCTGGGTTCCCCATTGCCCACCAGCCCTCGTGCTCAGGAAGACCCAAAGTGTCCCATGCAGGTGTGGGGTGGGCTGTGGGGCCTGTACCACTCAGCCAAAGCACATCAGCTGGAGACAAAGGGCCACTGGGCATCAGTGGGAAGGACCTGGGTGGCCCAGGGGCAGCGGGCTGTGAGAAGGAAGTGGTTTTCTTGAATGGATGGGATATCCTGGGCAAGGATGCAGCAAGGCTGGAGCAGAGGCAGTGCAGGATGCAGGTGCTGCAGGGGAAAGCAGAGGAGGGTGAGGGTGACGGTGAAGGGGAGGGTGAGATGCTGCCCAGCCTCCACCACATGCAACAGGGCTGGGAAAACACCTCACCAAACCCCATCTTGTCCCTTTGGTGAGCCATGGCTTCAGGTAGTCCTCGAGCAACCTCAGACTCAGAACGCCCATGGCAGCAAAGGGATGGAGGCAGGCTCCATCCAGCACAGGGAGGTGATTACATTCCTCTCCCTTTCCAAGGGAGGGGGTCAACATGCCCCAGGCAGAGCTGCAGGCTCCCTGCTTTCCTTCCTACACACCCCACAGGCCCCGTGCATCCCAGACTCAGCAGAACCTGGTGTGGGCAGACTCACCACAGCAGTGCTGGGGCCAGCAGCCATCATCACCTGAAAGGGTGGCTTGGCCCTGCTGCCTTCTCGCAGATCCAGAGGTGCAGGTCTTTGGGACCAGTGCACTGGGTGGGTTTGATACTCCCTCGGCTTATTATGGCACAGGTTCCATTCGATTTTGACTGCCACGGCCTGAATGGGGAAACAACACATCAGGCACTGACATGTTCTTTCTACAAACGCGGCTGAGGCAGCTGCGGCTGCTGAGAGCTGCCTTTTGTACACTGGCAGAGGAGGGGTTGGATGCTGCAGTCAAAGGGGGGATCCCCCAGTTCTCCCCTACTGATTTCACAGGCTGAAGGCTCAGCTGATGCATCCCTGCACTTCCTCAGGCAGGCTGAGAAACACTTGTGCAAAAGGTTTGCAGTGCTTGCCAACACCCCTTTAGCCTCCCCCTCTCAGCCTCGCTGCTAGGGGTTGTTCCATGCCTGCAGTGGGGAGAGCCAGGCCCTCCCTGAAGGCACGTGGATGACCAGAGGAGCTGGCCTGAGCCCTGGGTCTGCACTGGGGGCAGGCCCCATGGCAGGGCTGAGGATGGAGGGCCAGGTACCCAGAACCTGGCCAGACAGGTTTGTTCCTCCCCAGTGCTCTCAGACACTGCAAGAGGAAGCAGCAGCAAGCTGAGGAGGTGGTGCACGTGGCAGGCAGGAGCCCAGGACTCTCCACAGACAGGAAGGCTTGATCTCCCTTTGGAGAGGAATCAAGAAGGCATGTGGGGGATAGAGGTGGTGCTCAAACACCTTGCCTAGGCCCCAAATAAAACCTGGGGTTTCTTGTATCCACTCTTGCTTCTTCTCCACTCCTGTTTCACATGCCCTGCATTTTACCCACCCCCCTGAGTCTTGGCTTTCCATTTGCTTGTCCTCTAAGCATCTCATCACACCACTGCACCCACCTTCTCTCAGTCCCTGCTGCTCTGATGCTCTTTGTTTCCCAGGGCCTGTGCCTGGAACTGGGCACTGGTGGGATTTAAAATGCTTCCTAGAGCCATGCCAGAGGAGGGGAGTTTTGGCAAGAGGCAGTGCTGCCATGTACCTTTCATAAAGAGAGCCATCCACCCAGAACCAGGCCTCCGAGACAACCCCCTCGCTCTCCGAGTCCTCTTCCTCCAGCCAGCCGTATTCGTACCAGGGAAAACTGCCCTTCTGCAGTCCAATCCAGTAAGGGACATCTGCATTCTTCAGGAAGGTCTGGAGAAGAAGAAAAAGTGCCTTTCTGTGTTTCATTCCATGCCACCTATGTACTGCAGTACTGTGTACTTAGCAGGAGGGTCATCATCTCGCCAAGGAGCCCCTGGGGCTGGAGCTTCTTGAGGCAGGACAGCTGAGAAGCCCTGGTGCCCTGCTCCATCTTGGGAAACATCCAGGGGTGCCAGAGCCTTTCTGTCCAATGCCAACCACCAGCCATGTGCTCCAGAGAACAGCCTTACACTCTCCAATGTTTTAGCAGGACAGGGGGCCCCCAGAACAGTGCTAGCCCATCTGGGGACCCCATCACTGGATCTCTTGCCCTCAGCTCCCCCAGCACCCTACCGGCACAGTCCAACGACTCCAGGATTTGGTGATCAGGAGCTGAGAATATGTCTTCTCACACTCATCTCTGCTGTCTTCCCATGTCTTCTTCTCCGAGGAGATGAAGAGGCACTTGCCCCTGTACAGCAGCCAGCCCGAAGGGCAGCAATCTGTGGGTAGGAGCATAGCTCAGGGGCTTGCTCAGCCACAGATGCCCTGGGAGGGAACAAGGAACAACCCCACACCTTCCCAGTGGATATCACAGGCTCAGCATCTGCTCCAGGCATAGCTTCAGCCTTTGGACCACCCTGTCCGCACCATGTGGCCAAAAAAGCCACGTTTGCCCCTTGGCACCTGCTGAGGGGTACCAGTCACCTGGAGCACCCCATCCCTGCTCCATCATCACCCTACCTATAGCTGTGCAGGAGCGCAGGAGGGCCACGGTGTTCTCGCTGTTGTTGAGCCTCCCCTGCACCTCCTGCACCTCCCTCTCTGTCTTGCCCAGGACCCCCGTGACACGACGCAGCTCCACGTTCAGCCTGCTCAGCTCCAGCTGGGTGATGTTGCCCTCACGCCATGCTCGCTGCAGCTCTTCTCTGGCCCATGCCAGCTCCAGTTGTGTCTCCTCCAGGCTCTTCTCCCGTGCCTGCAGCTCCTGTGACAGGCGGCCCTGCTCGGCCGCATGCTTGCGGGAGGTGTCCTGCAGGCTACGGGTGACCTGCCAGTCTGGGGACAGAGTGGGTGAGCTGAGGCGTAGGCTTGGGACAGTCTGGACGTGGGACTGACCCTGCTTAAGGCAGGTAGGATGGGCAGGGCAAAAGTTATCCATGCTGAGTGGGAAAGGATGGGAGGGAAGGGCACAGCAAGGAAGTGTACGGTTAAGGGTACGGCAGGATCTGGCAGGGGAGAGCAGGGCAAGGCAGGATGGGGTGTAGGAGCAGAAGCAGCAGGTCAGGGGCAGGGAAGGTGCAGCAATATGAGGCTGGGCAACACCAGGATGCAAAAGAAAAGAAGCAGAAATGGAGAGTAAGGCAAGGAAGATGGATGATGGGAGGCAAAGGAGGTGGTCAGGATGTGCGAGGGATATAGGCCAGCTTGTGGCAGACAGGGCAGAGGGACTCAGCAGTGAGTGTGCACGAGTATGCCTCTATTCACCCCCCAACTCACCCACAGTGCCCACCCCAGCCCAGATGCCTCCCTGACCCAGCCACTCCCTGTCCCAAATGTTCACAGTCCCCTGACTCACAGCAAGCCCCCAGGGCCACAGCAGCCACCAGCAGCAGGCAAGTTGCCAGCAGACCCACAGGGAGGCACCACCGACGGGACCAGCGCCCTGCACAACACAACAGACCACAGATATCACCTGAAGAGCTAGAAAACCGCTGGCAGCTCCCACACCTCCTTCCTGCAGGCAGCAGAGTGGTGGTGAGATGGCACAAATGGCATGGTGTGGGTGATGGGAGTGGGAGGACCCCAAAACACCACCCACTACCCACACCAGAACCATCCTGGGTCCGCTGGAATCCAGCTGGATACTCACCTGGGCTGGGCTCTGCCCCGTCCCCATCCTGCCCTGCCAGCGCTGGCTGCGTGTTGTCATAGGGGCTCTCTGCCTCATTCATGCCGAGGGCTGTTGGAGGAAGGCAGGGGAGAGCAGCTGAGGCCGTGGGGTTGAGCATGGCAGGGACAGCGTGGCGGGGCTGGTGGGCTCTCACCTGCCTCCAGTGCCTGGCTGGCCATGCTCCGGCCCCCCATCACCTTGGCAAACCTCAGGTCAGCATAAAGCTGGGCCATGTAGGCAAACGCTGGGCAAGCCCTGAGCCCTGCTGGCTCCCGCTCCACACTGGGGATGCCTTTCTGAGATGTTCCTGTTCCTGGTGATTGCGCCGTCTCTCAGAGGTGCAAAGGAGAAGTGCAGCCAGCATCTGCAGAAGCAGAAGTTTGCTCTGCACTGTAGCAGATGGGACCAGTGAGGCACGGCTGCGGGGACCAGCACCCTCCCATTGGTCCCAGAAACACTGGCCCGTCCCCTCCCATGCCCTAAAAATGCTCATGGTCCCCCTCAGCACAGGGCAGGGCCAGGGCAGCACAGCCAGAGGTCACAGCAGTGGCAGAGCAAAGGACAGACCCAAATCCATAGGCTAGGGGAGAGCTGGGGGAGAGCAGGGCAATCCTGAATACAGGAGCAAATTGCCATGTAGACAGCTCTGTGGAGGGCTGGAGGTCCTCACAGACAGGTATTTCCCCTCCCAGCCTCTGAGAATGGGAATTTCCCCATGATGTAATTTGTTCCACTGCCTCTCATCCCCTCCCTGGTCCCTGTCTAAGAAGACCCCAGCTTTGGCATTGCTCCAAAACACCCCCAGAGAGTTACAAAGATCAGGGACATCGCTTTGCCTTCCCTTCCCAAGACCATAATCCCAACATTCACAACACCTTCTTCTTGGTCCCTCCAGGCCCTCAGCCTCTCAGAGGTCTCCACTGAACTGCATCCAGAGAAGGGCAGGTTTCAGAAGGGATGCCTCCGAACCTTCCCACTGCCTCCCACTCCCTTCCACTGCCTTCCCACTGCCTCCCACTGTCTTCCAGACAGGTGCATCTGAATACAGCCAGTCCCTGGGACAGCACTGGAGGCACACAGTGGTGCTGGTGGAGCACAGCATTACAAGGCCACTGTCCATCACCTCTGCAAGAGCAAGGGAGGTTCTTCCTCACTGGAGAAAGGCAAAACTCAAAGCTAGCTTCAAAGAGGACAGGAAGGAGATTTGGAAAGCTAAAGGTTAGGCAGCCTCTACTCAATCCCCTGGAAGAAAATGGAGCATGTCCTCCTGGGGATGCAGGGGCCCAGACCCAGGGAGGACATGCAGGGGAGAGGCCAGTGGGATTTATTGGGTGACTGCCCAATGTACCTCCTGCTGCTCGGAAGCACTGGCCTTGGAATGAGGGGAAAGAAATGGAGCCATTTATCATGACCCTTCTGTGGCTGGGGTTTGGTTTTCCATAGTGTACTTGCTGGAAGAGTGGAGAAACATGGCTATGATGAGAGGAGAAGTGAAAGCTTGCGCTGCAATATAGAAATCCCTTTTAGGCACTAGGGCAGCGATGCTCAGAACCTGGAGGAGAGCACAAAGAAGAGGGAACCTCCATCCTGGATGGGGTCAGCACCAAAGCTACCTGTTCCCACCTGGAAGACAGAGCTGCTCTCCCCTGTCCTAGGGAATTTGGTCAATTCTCTGTAGGCTGAGCCCTACAGCTCTGCCAGATGCTCCAGCGCCGAGCTGCACCGCCCCAGTGCCATCCCAGGGGACATTGACCAATTTCGGGGTGCGGAGGACGGTAAGATGGTGGTGCCGGGCCAATGGCAGGGCGCGGGTGCCGTGGCCGTACTTTCCCCTCTGCCGCACCTCAGCACACTTCTGCTTCTGCAGAAACCAGCTGCATTTGTCCTTTGAAGCGGAGCAGAGCCCGCAGGGCCATCGGGGCCGCTCGGGGCATGGCCCAGAGCGTGGTCTATGCCGACCTGAAGTTTGCCGCGGGCCCCCCATCCACCGTCCCCGATGAGGATGACAGTCCCTACGAGAATGTCCCGCTGGGGCCGGTGACAGCAGCGCCCAGCCCAGGTGGGAACCCGGCAGCAGCCGCTGCCGCGGGGACGCCCCGGAGCGCGGTGGTGGCAGAGGGACCACAGGGTGATGCCTGCGGGTGCTCGTCTCTTGCAGGGCACTGGACCCGGCGATGGCGCGTCCCCAGAGCGCTGCTGGCAGCCAGCCTGCTCCTGCTGCTGCTGGTGGTGGCCGTCGTGGTCCTGGGGGCTTACTGTGAGTCGGTGACTGCCGCGGGGGGCGGCAGCAGGAGCGGGGTCGGGCTGGGCGAGGGACGGGCTGCTGGGGGCTGCCAGGGAGGAGGGGAGCTGGGGCTGGGGTCCGGGGTTCTTGCTTGCCCACCAGGAGCTGCCTCCCGCTGCCTTTCCCACTGCCTCCTGCTGCCTCCCACTATCTCCCCTTGCCTCCCCTTTCCTCCCCTTGCCTTTTCCACTGCCTTCCACTGCCTTCCATTGCCTTCCCACTGCCTCCCACCCCTTCCCATGGTCTTGCCGCTGTCTTCCCACTACCTGCCAATCCCTCCCACTGCCTCCCACTCCCTGTCACTGCCTCCCACTGTCTCCCACTTCCTCCCACTCCCTGTCACTGCCTCCTATTTCCTCCCACGGTCTTCCCACTGCCTCCCACTTCCTGTCACTGCCTCCCATTTCCTCCCACTGTCTTTCCACTGCCTCCCACTGCCTCCCACAGTGTTCCTACTGCCTTCCCACTGCCCCCCACTGCCTTCCACAGATTCTCATTGAGTCTCCTTGCCTTCCCAATGTCTCCCACTGTCTTCAATGTCTCCCCTCCACTTGCCACCATGGGGGCTTTCTCTCCCTTCCCACTGGCACCCCCAGGACAATCTCCATCCACAGCCAGATACTCTTATCCTACTCTTCCTTGCTCGAGCCATGCCCCAGGCAAGGCCCCATGCCCACATCCAGCTCAACTGCCCTGTCCTCAGACTGGCAGGTCACCCGCAGCCTGCAGGACACCTCCCGTGAGCACATGGCCGAGCAGGGCCGCCTGTCACAGGAGCTGCGGGCACAGGAGCAGAGCCTGGAGGAGACACAACTGGAGCTGGCATGGGCCAGAGAAGAGCTGCAGCGAGTGTGGCATGAGTACAACATCACCCAGCTGGAGCTGGAAAGCAGGAATGCTGAGCTGGGGCATATCCAGCAGGAGCTGGCTGTGTTGCAGGAGGAGATGCAGGTGGTGCAGGGGAAGCTCAACACCAGCAAGAGCCTTGTGAGCAGCCTGCGTGCCTGCGTGAACACAGGTAGAGCCTGACGGGGATGGGGCACAGGTGGTGTTGCTGCTGCGAAGATGCGGGGGCTGAACTCAGCCAGGCTGAGGCCCCTAAGCATCCACGGAAGGATGAGCACCTGAGCTGTGCCCCTGCCCCCAGATTGCTGCCCCAGGGGCTGGGTACTCTACAGGAGCAAGTGTCTCTACATCTCAATGGCAAAGAAGACCTGGCAGGAGAGCCACCAAGACTGTGCAGAGAGATCTGCTCAGCTGCTGGTCCAAGATGACTGGTCACCATTGCTAGTGCCGGTACGGAGCAGGGGGGTTGTGGTACCCCAGGAGGGTGGGGCTGGGCACAGCCCTGCTGGGCCAGCTGCAGCACTATCTGTGGAGCTGGTGGGGTGGCACCATGAGCCCCGGGTTCCCATCCTGGAAGGCTGGGGGGAGAAGCACAGCCAGCCCTGGGGCTCCTGGGCACCAGGCAAGCACTGGCCATGAAGCAGGTGGTTGACAGCTTCTCTCCCTCCCAGCATTTTGTGCAGGCATCTAATGCAAGGTACTGGATTGGAGCAAGAATTTTTTATGAGACAGGATCTTCTGTATGGATGGACAGCAAATACTCGTAAGTGCAAAGAGTCCTTAGCACAAGCACCTGCCCTTTTGCCATGCTAGAAAGGTGTTTTGCCCCTGTGACACCCCTCAGCAAAGGGGGTGATGGTCCCATGAGCAGAGCCCCAAGGGAGGGGGGGTGAAGGTAGACACAAGCTGTGGGGTGCAGTGCCAAATATCCAAGTGGCAGAGAAGAAGAGCAGGAGGAGGAATGTGACACTTCCTCAGACTGGTCTGTGTGCCAGGTGCCCTGCCTGCCCCAGCAGTACTGGGATCTGTGGGAAGTGGTGTCCATGGTGAGGATGTTGTCACTGCTGCTCTGAGATGTGCCCTCTTTCCTAGGAGACGCTATAATTCAGACTGCTGGTCAGTAGGTAACGGGGAATTATGGAGTTTGGCGTGCAAGAATCTCTTCCAATGGATCTGCGAGAAATCCCCAAATCTGAGCAGTGCATCCGAGACCCGACCTCCTTTTCTGACAAAGGACTGACTGCTGCCACTCCCCTCCATCACTGGACTCAGGAACAGGACCTGGGGGTGCACCCTGGGACTCCGTCCCCTTTGCACACTTTGCCTCAATTGCCTTGCAGAACTGCTGGGAAAGGGTGTGTCTATTTTAAAGCAAGGATTATGGAAAATAGACCTTATTCCCCTCTCCTACACTCATGCATACATGTATTATAGTGCTTTGTACTGTGCCCCTGCGTGTCCCTGTGTGCCCTGGCCAGCAGATCTCTGACCAAGGTGTCCAGTGCAGAGCCCAACTCCCACCTTCTTGGTTACTCCAAGGCTGCCAGGGATGCAGGATCTGCCATTTGCATCTTTTTGGAGCTGGGGGAGGACACATTGATGTCCTCAACCTGTCCATTTTGGGGAGTCCTGTGGATTTACAGCCTGTCCCTTCTCTCAGTATTGACAGCTCTTGTCCTGTCCTTTCTCCTGCCTTCCTCACCTGCTCAGGGATTTGGGCTGGTCCTGCCAGGAAAGGGTGCTGACAGTGGTGCCATCAGCATGAGAAATTGCTGGAAAGCCCTGAGACCGTATAGGAAATGAAGGAGTGCTGGGGAGCCTTGAGAACATGGCGGGTGAATGAGGAAACCATGGGAAGAAAATGAGTGCAGGAAGAGCCCTAAGACCATGGGAGGTGAATGTGGGAATCCTGAGACCATAGAAAGAAAGGAGGTGCAGTGGAGCTGCAAATGAGGGTGCTCCTGAAAAAATGAAGGTGCAGTGGTAAGACAATGGGAGAGAGGAGGGAGCACTGGGGAGACTTGGGAACATGAGGAAAAGGGGAGACCCCTGCCACCAAGAGGGAAAGATCCCTAAGAATGTGGTGGGATTTGATCTGCCAAAGGAGGGTGATGAGAGACCCCTGTCCAGGACCCACTTGGGGTGTGTGGGAGAATCCAGAAGGAGCACTGACCCTCCCTGTCTCACTCAGTGTTTCTGCAGAGAGGGGAATATGTTGGGAACCATTTTTCTGAGCTGTACTTGAGACAGGCAGCACAGCTTCATCACAAGTCCTGCCTAGCCAACCCAGTGGCCTTCTACAATGGAGTGATTGCATCAGTGAACAAGGGAAAGGTTACGTGTGTCTTCTGTCTGGACTTCTGTAAAGCCTTCAACACAGTCCCCCTCTAAACTGAAGAGATGGATTCGATAGGTGAACTGTACAGTGGGTAAGGTTGGACAGCTGCATCCAGAAGATAGTGCTCAGTGGCTCAGTGTCCTGATGTGGACACTGGTGATAATGTTGGCCCTCAGGGATCCACCTTGGGACCAATGTTATTAAGTGCTTTTGTCAACAACGTGAACAGTGGGATCAAGTGCATGTGACAGCAGCAAGTTTGCATGTGACACCAAGCTGTGAGGTGTGTTTGACACACCTGAAGGACAGGATGCCATCCAGAGGGACCTGGACAAGCTTGAGGAGTGGCCCAGGGGAACACCATGAGGTTTAACAAGACCAAGTGCTGGTGCTGCACCTGGGTCAGGGCAAGGCCCGGTATCAGCACAGGCTGGGCATGAACAGACCCAGAGCAGCCCTGGCCAGCAGGATTTGGGGGTGCTGTGGGTGAGAGGCTGGACATGCCCCGGCCATGGCACTCACAGCCCAGAGAGCCAAACGTGTCCTGGGCTGCATCCAGAGCCCCGTGGGCAGCAGGGGAGGGAGGGGATTCTGCCCCTCTGCTCCGCTCTGCTGAGACCCACCTGGAGCTCTGCATCCAGCTCTGGGGTCCCAGCACAGCAGGGACAGGGACCTGCTGGAGCCAGTCCAGAGGGGAGGCTACCAAGATGATCAGAGGGATGGAACATCTCTCCTGTGAGGAGAATTGGGATCGGTCAGCGTGGAGAAGAGAAATCTTCAGGGAAAACTTACTGTGGCCTTCCAGTACCAAAAGGGGCTACAAGAAAGCTGGAGAGAGACTGCACACAAGGGCTTGTAGTAAAAGCACAAGGGGAAATGGCTTCAAACTGAGGGCAGCTCCTGGGAGATCTTTCAGAGAAGGAGGCTGGTGGAGCCAGCCCAGTGGCATGGCAAGGCTGGGACAGGATTGCAGAAGGTCCCCTACAGCCTCAGCTATCATGCAAAACAAAGACTTGCTGTGTCTGGCTTGTCCTGGAGAGTCCAGACGTGGTCTCCCTGCTGCCCGCAGAGGACAATGCTCCCTAGTCCTGAAGCCCTGAGCTCTAACCTCCACTGCCCAGAGGGTCGTAGTTGCCACTACAAGGTCACACTGCAGATCCCATACAGACTCTGGTTCACGGGTCCCCATGCCAGTTCAGCATGGCTGCTTATTTGCCCATCTTGATGCGTGGGGTTTCTCCTTTCTTCCCAGCTGCAGGATTTGCACTTTCACCCACTCCAATATCAGCAGGCTCCCATCAAACCATTTCTCCAGGCCTCTCTGTACCCCAGTCCTGTCCTCCAGTACACACACTACTGACCAGTTTGATATTGCCCCCCAACAGCTATTGCATGAGGCCACCCCCAACCCATCAACCAGTGCACTGATGAAGGCTCCAAGGAGGATAAACCCCAGGACTGACCTTTCAGTGATTGCCAAGGGAACAAGGGCATTGCTGACACCCATGGCAGCCCTCACACCATTCAGGTTTTCCACCCACCCTCTTCTCCTGACCTCATATATCCCCACTGTGCCAGTGAGGAGACCATGGAAAACAATCTCCTAGACCTTAAAGGTTCATGATAAATGTTCCCCATTATTCTCCCCTTATCCATAGCCCATTGTTCCCACAGCAGCAGGCAGGTCAGACAGGCATCACCTGCCCTCAGTAAATCCCGCCTGGCTTTCCCCACCCATCCTGGATGATCACATGCCCAGCAGGTGTGCTACATCTTCTTCCTGGTATCAAGGCGGGAGAACAAAGCTCAGCTCCAGACAGGTGATGTAGGGAGCCAGCAGCAAGTAGTGACAGAGGCAAGGGGCAGCCAGGAAAGCTAACAGAGTCCTCAAGGGGACACCAATGACACCACCTTACCCACCTTCACAAGGTGCAAGAGGCCCCTCCCAAACCCCCCTCAGAGGAAAGCAGCAGAGGTGAGCTGGAAGGCTGCTACAGACATCCCCTTGTTGAGGAATACCTCTGCTCCAGGTAGCTGGGCTGGCAAGCTGCAGTTAGAGATGCAGATGCAAGTGGAGATTGAGCTCTGGGTGGGAGCCCAGCGCAAGAGGCTGTGAACTGGAAACCCTTGGGATAACACAGGGCAGGAAGATGGGTGGTGCCAGACAGGTAAAGGGACACCGAGAGACACAGTAGGAGCCGGGGACTGCTGACCTTTTGGATAACAAAGGAGAGGGGTGACTAAAGCAAGGTGGATGGACGGAGAGAGGGGGTGGGAGAATAGGACTGAGGAAGAAGTGCAAGGCTTGAGCACAGGCAGACAGTGAGGGGATAAAAGCCCAGGGGTTCCTTTGCTGGGGGTCCCTCCTCAGAGGAACCATCTCGAGCTGTTTCTGTGTTACTGCGCCATGAATAAATGGCTTTGTGGAATGAGATATCTGAGACTCTTCCATGGTGTGCCAGTTTGGCCAAATTTAGAAATATATCCTCTGAGAGAAGGCAGGTTACAAACCACCCCTCCCCCCACCAGGTTCGGGGAAAAAAACCTTTTTCCTCGAAGGAAAGTGAAAGAGAGAAAAACTATTTATTTAACAAACACACAGGAAAAAAAATACTAATGCTAAATAATGAAACTTCTTGCTGTAGAGAGAAAACCTGGGAAAATTTCGGAGTCCTTCCCCAGATCTCTCTCTCCCCCTCCTTGGAGCTGGGATGGGGTGATGGGCCCCCTCCAGGGCCAAGGCCTTGGTGGAAATTCCTCCCAGTGTATTCTGATGTTGAAACCGTCCAGCAGAGAAAAAAAGGGAAAAAAACAAAGTCCCAGGAAAACAAAAGTTCAACTCTCCGTATCTCTCCGGAGAAAAAGAAAGCTGAAAACTGGCTGGAAACCAAGCAGTGCTTCCTCCTGCTCCCACTCCCACCACAGCTGAACGCAGAGAGCCGTCTCTATCTCTGTGTGACCTTGAACAAGCTGCAAACTGCTTTGAAAAAGTTTTGCTCGGTTTTTCCTCCCCCTTCTCAGGCTCAGTTTAAAGGCATAGAAAGGCACAAAATTAATTTCTGGGCATGGGGCAGCGATAGGGGATACACATCATAGAGTCACCCCAAGACACATGGGAAACCTGGGGTTGAATCAGCAAGGAAACCTGGTCTAACTGTGTAAGTGGGGTGTAGGGGGAGCCTACACCTGTGGACTCACTGGAGCTGCCAGCTGTGAAGAGCCTTTGGTCCCTGCAGTGGGAGTCTCTGGCAGTGGGAGTGTGACTGCCAGAGTCTCTTGAATGCTCAGGCTGGGAGGATTCCTAAACACTTTCCCTGGGTCACAGGAGCCAGAGCAGGGACTGGGGATGTCAAGATGGCCATGAGTGTGGAACACAAAAATACAGCCTCTTTTCTACAAGTCTTGTTTTAAAATGCAGACACTTCTACCCATGGCTGGTGAAGGTGGGAGGGGTGCAGGTGGCCAGGATGGAACAACTTACTCGTTATACAACTTCCCATACAGTCCCTCAGGTTTGTCATGATGATTTCAATCACCTGCCTGCACAAAATGCTGGGAAGAGAGAAGCTGTTGACCACCTGCCCCATGCCCAGCATCCTGCTGGTGCCCAGGAGCCCCGGGTCTGGCTGTGCTCTTCCCTGTGGACTGCCATGGTGGGAACCTGGGGCCACAGCGGCACCCCAGCACCTCCCCAGATACTGCTGCTGCTGGCTCCATGGGGCTCTGCAGAAATCCACCCTTCTGGGGTGACACAGCCCTCCCACTCTGTACCATTCATGCTGGCCTTGGACCTTGGACCAGCAGTCAAGTGAATTTCCCTGTGCAGTCATAATGGCTGCTCAACCAGATCTTCTTTTCCGCCAAGATGAAGAGACACTTGCTCCTGTAGGGCACCCAGCCCAAGGGGCAGCAGTCTAGGGACAAGATGAGTGCCCATGGGCATCACCCCATGGTCCCACTGCCATCACCCAGTGCTCACCCTGTGCTGGGCTATCCCTGTGGCAGTGAAGGCAGCTGGGTTCTCACACAGGCTAGACTCTGACAGCACCAGCCCCAGCAGCAGGTTCTTGTAGTGAATGTCATCCTCACTGGGGTCTGCAGGGCAGGTGGGGGCAGCAAGCAGGGGCCTCAGCAAACTTCAGGTCAGTGTGGGCCACACTCTGGGCCATGCAGGCAGCTGGGCAGCAGCAGCAGCCCAGGAACCCAGTCCTGTCCTTCTCCATTGTGGTCAGGTGGCAAACAGTGGCTAAGACCATACTGCATGGAGACACATCTTCATACAAAGAAAAGCAGAAGTAGTTGCTTTATTTGCAAAAAGTGGGGTTTTTTTCCTGTGTATGATCTTGCTTTAGGGGGTGGGGGGGTGAATAAGGTCCCTTCTGGGGAGCATGCTCTGCACCCAGGTCCCCAGGCTGTGAAGAGCCCAAGCCCATGGGTACAGGCCACTGCAGGGCTACAGTTCCCCATGCATCACCTTCCCCCTCCCAGTCCTGCTCAGGCTGACAGGGTGCACAGACTGTGGGGGCTTGGTCTTTTGCATGTGCTGGGAGGGAGTCCCAGCAATGTCTGTGCCACAGCTGCAGGCTGCTGGAACAACCCAGTGGTCTATGCCAAACCCGGAACAGCCTCTGGGACCAAACAACTCCAAATCAAGCCCCAGCAGGCCTTTTAGGCTCTCACACATCACCCAGCCTCAAAACAAAGTGAGCGTGTTTGCTGGGACCTCCTCAGACTTGGCAGGCATCAGCAAACAAGCTGCTGCCCAGCCCAAGTCCTCCACGGGGCTGCAGAGGCACAGAGTCACCTCTCAGCACCATGCCCCAAGAAGTAAAAACCCCAGGCAGCCACACAATCAGAAAGCCCAGAGCTTTCATGGGACTTCTGCCAGCCTGCACAGGAGTTGCCTCTCACTGCCATGAGGATGTTCCGATTGCTGCTGGCTCAATGCTGGCTCCTGGCCACACAATAGCAGGTGCAATTTCTCACTTGTCAGTGATGCAACTGAGTCTGAGAGCTGGAAGATGCAACGCCATCCTCCCACCCCCCTAGCCCAAAGCCAGCTGCAGTTGCTGGCAGAGTTTATTGGCAAAGTGCAGAGTTCTGGGGGGTAAAGAGGTGTGGGCCAGGAGGCAGCAGAGCTTGGGAATGCCCATGCACTGGGGTCAGGCAGGGAACAGGGTGGTGGCACAGGCTGGGGGTCCCCATGGCCATCAGGGCCTCACACAGCTGTAGGTGGTGTTTCCCCAGAGGAAGGCAGGAGGCGAGGACTGGAGCCACTGCAGGGTGGCTGCACTCTGCTTGCAGACCCACCTGAGGGCTTCTGTGCATGGGCCACCTGACAGTCCCAAGCCTGACACCCTGCCACAGGCCTGGAAGGACCTGGTGTAGCGCTGGATTGGGAAGATCCTGCAAGGGAGAGAGTGGGATGGGATGAGATGGGATGGGCAGGAAGAGCTGAGGCTGTTCCATCAGCAACTGCAGCCAGGGACCAGACACTGCACAGAGATGCTGTGGGGGCAAAGCTCACCCTCCCCATGGAGCAGAGTCTCCTGCCAGGCTCCTCCCAATTAGGCCACATGCCCTGATGCCCCCAGCCCCACTACTCACAAAGCACCCCCGGGTCAATCCTAGCAGGGCTCAGCACCAACCAAACCGAGAACCCGCTTTTGGGGGATCCCCTGCAGCCCCTCACCCAGAGTGTGGGCACCAGGGTCAGGCCCCTGCTAAAAATTGCACCTCCCTAAAATGCCCCAACACAGTTCTGGGAAGAAAAGAGGTGGCCAAAACATGGAGCACATCCCTGCATGCCTGTCCCCCTTTCACCTCCCTGAGCCCTGATGCTGGACCCTCAGCAGCCCTGGCTGGGAACAAGCTGACAGCCTCACCCTTCCAGTGTGGTGCCATCCAGCCACTTCCAGTCAGACCTGAAGCCATCCTGCTTCAGCCCCACATGAAAGACCTCCATGTTAGCTGTGCGCACCAGGAAAGCCTAGCACAGGAGAGGACCCACATGAGCTCCCTGGGAGAACACCCAGCCCAGCCACACCATTAGTGATGGGGGCTGTGCTGTGTGGGCACAGCATTGCCAGCTCCCTGCCTGGAGGCTTTGTTAGGCTTTGGGCCCGGGAGCTGAGACAATGCTGTGGGTGGGTGACAGCTGAAGGACTGTGAGGTGGTCACCAGGACAGCCCAATGTTCACAGGGAGTTGGGACAGTGTGAGTGCACTCACCAGGGTAGTGTTGGCTTGGATGGTGACCAGCTGTGCCCCTCTGGAGCAGCAGTCCTCTTTGCTCTGCTCCCAGCTCTTTCTGGCAGAGGAGAAGTAGTAGCACTGCCCCGCATCCCAGAACCAGCCAACTGGGCAAAACTGGCATCGCCCTGCACACGAGAAACACAGCAGCTGGGATGGGGCAACTGCCACCAGCCCTCAGCCCAAAGGACAGGAGAGTGACAGTGGGCAGTCAGGATACCAACCAACCCAGTGTGTTCGTATGTCTGCCCCACTCCTGCCCTTACTTGGGAGCCCAGCTCCAATGTTCCAGTCACAGAGCCCTGGGAAGAGGGGCTAGTTACAGAAATGTGCTGGCATTAGGCAGGGCAGGGAGCTGCACGTTTGGGGTGGTGATACAAACACAATTTCCAAAGTGCTGGGAACTCAGTCAAGGTTTCAGCTGCACCAGAAGCTCATGCCATCTGGCACAGGGATGCTGGTGGCATCCATGAACCTGGTGCTGGTGGTGTGCCCAGGTAACATTGAGCTGTCTGGGGTCGTCTTCTCTAAAGGGGTCCCAGCAGTTCAGCCTGTTCAGCAGTGCTGGGGGGAGCTCTCCATGCCATAAATCAGGGGACAGGCAGCAAGGGTGAAGGAATATGTAGGGATGGAGCCCAGGAAAACATCCTCAAGTATGGACAGATCCCGCTGCTTGAAAGAAGCAGTGAGGCCCTCTCCAAAGCTTATCCAGGAGCCCAGCAGGCTCTCTTACCTTGCACTGTCTGTTTCCCATAGCTGGGGCTCTCCTCTATGCTCCAGGGACCGTGGATGCAGCTCGCTTGTTGTTGTACTAAATCTACAGCAGAAGAGCACAGGTGTGTTCCAGCAACTCCAGGCTCCTGCTCCCGGCAGCACCCAGTGTCCTCTCCCACAGGACAGCCTCGTGGCTGTGGGTAAGCTGTCCCCTGCTTTAGGTACACCAAGCCTGCCAAGGTCCGTCCTTGCCCTTTCTTCTGTGCTTGGGATCCCTCCACACAACAGGCTTTCTGGGAAAGTGCTCCTGTCTTTCGGTTTCAGTATCAGTGCTCTCCCTCCTGCCTTCCTTTCTTTGCCATGTGATGGAGTGGCTTTCCCCAAGCCCAAGCTGTCGCCCCAGCTTCCTTTTCCAGACGTGTAGGTGGTGTCTTGCCTCACCAATTTTCCTGCTTGCCCCAGAACCCTCAATGCCCACAGCCCCAAGCAGAAAGGCCCAGCTCCGTGGGGAAGCTGCAGCTCAGTCTGTTGGTACATAAGTGCTATGGTGCCAGCCCTGACCTCAGGGCCCCCTCTGTAGAGATCCAGGCATGGGATGGCCGGTACTTACAGTGGAAACTCAGGCTGACCAGGATGATTTGTGCCAGCAGGAGCATCAGGGAGAGGAGACCCAGGCTGAGGGCTGCCCAGAACCAGGGTATGTGCACTCGCTGCTGAGGAGCTGAGAAAATGAGTTAATGTAGACCGGGGCCGGGGGGGGGATTGGAGGGAGCAGTGGGGAACCTTGAGCCAGGAAATGTCTGCAAATCCCAGGCGGGACGTCAGGAGGCAGTGGGGAAACCTGGGAAAAGTGGGGGAGAGCCTGTTTGCAGCAGCTTGACTGTCCTAGAAATTATCTGCCTGCACACAATGCTTGGTGGGGAGAGCAGAGAGAGGGATGTCTGTGCAGTGGCATGGGGGTGCAGTGGGCATTCCCTGCCCTTGAGCCCCTCCTGCCCCCCACCCTGAGAGCAGGCAGTCTGCAACAGCGCTGGAGAGGAGCTGTTTGAGAGAAGGCACCCAAAAAGAGGGAGTGGGGTAAGCAGGTCTGGGAGGACATTTCTGGGGAGGGCAAAGGGCTTCAGGAGGTCAAGAAACCTAGAGAGAGCTGAGGGTCATTACCTGGTGTGGAGGGAAGGCGCAGGTCAGCATACATGACACCCTCTTCCATCTCTTCCTTGGTCTCCCGCTCTGCAGCCCACAGGGGCAGTGGCAACCCTTTCCCAGCCCAACTTCTCAGACGGGTGTGATGCAAAATGGAAAGTGTCACTTCCTGGTGGGGCCCCCAGAGGCACCACCTGAGACAAAAGCCCGGGGGTGTTGTGTGCCAGACACCTGGGGCAAGGGGCAGCCCTGTTGAGGCCAGCATCCAGGCATCCTGTCAGGAGGGAACCCCACGCTCCTGGCTTTGGGGCAGCACGCAGTGGGAATGGCTGCTAGCTCAAACATGGAGCCAGGGCTGGGCTGGGCAGCTGAGTCATGGAGTCATAGAATGATTTGGGTTGTAAAGAGCCTTAAAGATCATGTGGTTCCAAGCCCCCTGCCAAAGACAGGGACACCTTCCACTAGATCAGGTTGTTCAGAGCCCCGTCCAACCTGGCCTTGAACACTGACAGTGATGGGGCATCAACAGCTTCCCTGGGCAACCTGTGACAGTGCCTCACCACCTTCACAATCAAGAATTTCTTCCTAAAACAGGGAAAGCCGTATGAGAAACAGCTGAGGTCAGTTGGTTTGTTCAGCCTGGAGAAGAGGAGACTGAGGGGAGACCTCATCACAGTCTACAACTTCCTCAAAAGAGGAAGCAGAGGGGCAGACACTCATCTCTTCTCTCTGGGGACCAGCAACAGGACTCAAGGGAACGGTGTCAGGGAAGGTTTAGGTTGAATATTAGGGAAATGTTTTTCACCCAGAGGGTGGTTGGGCAGGTGGAACAGGCTCCCCAGGGAAGTGATCGCAGCACCAAGGCTGACAGAGTTCAAGAAGTATTTGGACAATGCTCACAGGCACATGGGGGGATTGTTTGGGGTGTCATGTGCAAGTTCAGGAGTTGGACTTTGATGATCCCAGTGGGTCCCTTCCAACTCAGGATATTCTGTGATTCTATGACTATTATGTAACCTAAACCTGCTCTCTGACAGTTTGAAGCCATTCCTCCTCCTCCTATCACTACACATCCTTGCAAAAAGTCCCTCTCCAGCTCTCTTGTAGTCTTTCAGGAACTCACGGCAGGGAAAGCTGCTTAAGGTCTCCCCAGAACCTTCTCTCCTCCAGGCTGAACAACCACAGCTCTCTTGGTCTGATCTGCGCTAGGCACTGAAAGGGAAGACTGGGTATCCTTGGGGCACAGGACACATGTCCATGCCCCTCTCTCCAAGGAGCAAGGCCACTGCGTGTTTGCCTACAAGCCCCCTGTTTTTGCATGGGGCTGCAGCTGCATCTCAGCCCTGGAAAATGGGGGGCCTGGGTCCTCCTTCCCTTGCCCAGCCTCCAGGGCTGCCGTGATGGCCATCCCTGCCGCGCCCTCGCGTGGGGGAGGGACAGAGTCCTCCCGACCCCCCGGGAGCCTGCGGGCAGACAACGACCCCGCTCCGAGCTGGCGGCTGGCGTTCTCTGGGGGAGGCTATCTCGTCCCGGACTACGTTTCCCAGCGGCTCCTCCCGGGGCTGCACATGCTCGATGCGGCGCCCGGCGCCTCCCGGCAGCTCCCGGCGCGGCGCCCGGTGCGGCGCAGGGGCGGTCGGTGCGGCTCCCGGTGCGGCTCCCGGTGCGGCTCCCGGGGCGGCGCCCGGGGCGGCTCCCGGTGCGACCGGCAGTGCGGCGGTGCCCGGGGCGAACCCCCAGGGCGACCACCGGGGAGGCTCCCGACGCTCTTGGTGCGGCTCCCGGTGCCGCCCCCGGCGGGGCATCCTCCCGGTGCGCCCTCTGGAGCGCACGGCCGAGCCCCGGCGCTGCTCCGTGCCCGCCGCCGGCCCGGGCCCGAGCGATCCGGGGCAGCCTCGCCTCGGGCCGGCAGCATGCCCCGCGGGCGAGCCTGGACGCAGGCGGAGGTCAGCACCCTCCTGTCGCTGGTGAGGGACTCGGGTGAGGCCGCCCTGCTCATGGCCTCCACGTCGCGACCCAACGAGGCGCTCTGGCGGGAGATCTCCCGGGGTCTGGCGGCGGCCGGCTACGGGCGCAGCGTGGCCCAGTGCCGCTCCAAGTGGAAGGCGCTCAAGCAGGCGTTCCACTCGGAGCGGGAGAGGCGCCGGAGGGCAGGACAACACTCTCCCCGGCTGCCGCCTCACTACCGAGCCATGAAGAGCATCTGGAAGGCGGCCGGGCGGCCCGTCTTTGGCGAACGGAGGATGCCAGGTGGGTGCCGGGAACGTGTGGGCTTAGCAGGCTGGCTGGACGTGGGGTGCTGGTGGAGCACTGGTGCTGCGTGGACACCCAGGGTCTGTTGATGGTCTTTCTCGTCCCCTAGATGTGGTGAAGCTGCCCTCCAGGAAGCGCAGGTCAGCCCTTGCCACACGCTCTCCATCCTCACGAGAGCCACCAGGTACCTGTGGGCTCACGCAGCCAGAGTGGGACTTGTCCTGGCTGCGAGGTGGCAGACACCCCTCTTGCCCCAGTTACTGAAGCTCTTTTCTGCACCCCTTCACCTCCTTCTGCAGAGCACGACGTTGGTGAGGACACCCCCAGCACACTGCTGTCACCAACGCTGCAGTGTGCAAAGGACGAGCCAGAGAGTAGTAAGTACTGAGCTGCCCTTCTGCACCGAGCTGCACGGCCCCGGCTCCAGCCCAAGCCCATGCCAGCATGATGGGAATGGGAGGCGTACAGGATCAGGGGATCCATCACATGTCCCTCAGCAGGGATGCTCAATGATGGGTGTGTTGGGACTTCTGTCTCCGAAAGCTTTGGCTCCAAACCAGCCCCAGAGCATGAGGGGATGGGGATGGCTGGGATAGGGCAGGAGGGGATCCCAGCCTGAGGGCATGACTAGGCTGCTGGCTTCCCTATGGCAGTTCATGAGGCGAGAGATCTGGAAGGGACAGTGGCCCTGATACAGCGCAGGGATCTCTCGTGGCTGGTAGCACTGCAGGGCATGTGACTCCCTTTCCTTCAGCAGTTCCTGGCTTCTCACTTGCACAGTAACACCATAAAGCTTCGGATGAGTTAGGGCTGTGTATGAGGGCCAGAGCTGCCTGCAGCTTTCCTGCCTTTCGGCCCACCCAGGTGTGTATCCTGCACACCCCTGACTGTTCACACTCCCGGGGATTTGGCACTGAGGTGATGCAGGATACATCCCTGAGCCTGGTTTGCATGGACGCCCCAGCCAGCCTCCCACACTGGGTAACTACCTTCTGTCTCCCCAAATTCCCCCTGCAGTTTCAAGTGGATGTGGGATTCTCCTTCACTTCCAGTCCTAGTCTGTTGTGTAGTGTTGCTGCACGCTGCTCCGCCGCTGCTGCCTTCCAGCCCAGAGGTGGCTGCATTGCAGTGGTGGGTGAGTGACTCCTGCTTTTGAACCTAGCTCTGAAATGCTTTGGGGCCCTGCAGGGCGCTCTGGAGCTGTGGCTAGGGCATGTCAGGCTGTGGGGCTGGCTGGGGCAAGCCGGGCAGACCCTGGGCTGGTGGTGATCCACCAGCAGGTCCCTTCAGACGTCGTATCTCTCCTCTCTGCTTTCTCCCAGCAGCTGGTGGGGACCACGTTACTGGAGTGCCACCCACGCCCCCCACCATGCCACGTAAGGCTTTCCTTGCCCTGCTCAGCCCGCTAAACCCCCTCAGCCACATGAGCAGGCTCTGATATGGTTCTCGTTGCAGATGCCAGTTGCTGCTTTCCTCCTCTCTCCCTCCTGGGTGAGTACCATGCCCTGGCTACCATGCTTGTGTCCCTGGGGCAGGAAATGGCTGCTGCTCACAGGCTGTGTCTGCTTTCCTTCCAGGCTGTCGCACTGACCTGAAGCAAGAAGGAGCTGAGGGAAAGGCCAGTAAGTGTTGGCAGCTTTGAGCAAGTCCTCATGCTCCAGGGCACAGCTCCATCCTGTCCTGCCGGTGGGAAAGGCATGGGCTCCCAGAGGCAGTGGCCTTCCAGGGCTCTGTGTCATGGTTAAGCTGAGTTTGGGCCTTGAGTGTCTCTATCACTCTGGTTGTTTCCTGCATGCCAAGCTTTCGTGACAGGTTTTCCTGGTGAGATGTCCCTGGGGATGGGAAGAGGAAACCAAATGCTGCCACTGGCTGCCGCAGCCACAGGCTCCCATGGGAGAGCAGCCATGAGCGAGCAACCAGCAGCAAGTGAAGATGCATCAGACTCAAGCCTGCATGGTGGGTGATCCCTGCTGCTTCCCAACAGCCTCACAGGGAGCTCTTGGAGCCATGGTGAGGTGCCACTGACCCCCTCTCACTGCAGGGTCTGGCGTGACAGGCTTGCTCCAGAATGTCCAGCACCTGCTGGTGCAGATCCTGCAGACATCACGGCAGCAGCAGGCACTACTGGAGAGCCTGGCCAGCGACACAGTCTCCCACCTCCACCTCCTCTCCCACAGCCTCGTGCAGGTGGGCGAGACCCTGCACCAGCTCCTGCTCCGGCCGCAGACCCATCCTGGCCCCATTAGCCACTACATCCCCCACGCGCCCCTTTTTGAGGGTGGCCCCAGAGTGCCCTACTCCCCTGGCGCTCCCCACACTTCCCCAGATCACAAAGAGGAGCCTCAGTTGTCCCCTGATGCCAGGTGCATCCCCCCATGAGTGCCACCATCACTGGCCCCAGGAGCAACAGCTTTGCTACAGAGCCACGGCACAAATCTTTATAGCAGAGGTTCCAGATATTTTGCAAGTTTATACTAGAGAGACATTTCAATAAAATTAAAAATAGCTTTTCTACCAGTGATGACAAGTTGACCAATTCTTTCCCCCTCACTGGGGAATGTTCCCCTTCTCAGTTTCGAGATGAGCACGAGGGGAACTCAGCTATTTACAGACTCTGAGAAACTCCCAACCCACGCAGCACGGGGCAGATGTACTTTGTCTACCCCTTCCAGCAGCGCCTGGGGTGGGCATCACCCTTGCCTGGGCAATGTGCTGCTGGGCTGTTGGAGCAGAGCAGGGCCACTGCCAGGACTGGAGGCCAGGAAGCCCAGGCTGCATCCTTCTCCAAGGGAAGAGGCTGGTGTGGGTGATGCTGGGCTGGGGAGGCAGTGTGTGCAGCAGCCGTGGTCCCTTGGTGTCCAGGTCCGTGGCAGGTCCCTTCCAGGGGACAATCTGGGGCTTTCACCGCCAGTGCTACAGACTTGCCACACGCTGCAGTGAGGCCCTCCTGCTCCAGGACGGATCCTCCTGCTTCAGTACAGGGATCACCATCAGGTAACAGTAGCTGCAGCCATGCCACGGCCTCTGACTCTTGGCTGCACGCCACCACCTTCAGCAGTTCAGACACGTCCTCCATGGGGATGGGGCGATGTGCCATCTGCCTCCAGAATCTCTTTGTCACATCCAGGGAGAGGAGGTACAGGTCATGTAGACATCATGACAATAGTCCTGCCATGCCAGATGCCACTTTGCTTGAGGGCTGGGAGGTTTGCCAGTTCTCCCAGGAGAGGAGGGACACCATATAGAGGCCAATCCATGCCAGATCAAGCCCAGCCAGGAAGGTGGGCAAGCAGTTCATGTTGAAGCAGTTATCATCTCATCTTGATGATGTATTGATGATGGATCCACTTCCAAGATGCCATGCATGACCTTCAGGGTGAGGTTGCAGGACATGTCCCTGTAGTTCCCCAACTAAATGTCCCTGAACTCCTGCCCTTCCTGCTGCACACCCTGGCCCACTGCCTGCCCCACCATCTTCCAGGAGCTTGCTGGGGCACCCCACATCCTGCAGATGCACAGACCAGCTGGCTGGAGCAGCCCACAAGTAGCCAAGCCATGGAGAGGGACCAGGGGCACAGTCACAGGGCCCACCAGTGAGGTGGCAGGGGGACAGCAGGTATCAGCACTAGTGAGCACCAACATCACAGCCCAGATGGCATCTGTCAGGGGAGAAACATGGGAGGGCCATGCTGGGAAAGCCTGTGACCTCCCGTGGCACTGTCCCTCATCCAATACCAGCTGTGCACCCTGGATCAGAGAGAAGGGTGTGTCACAGAGGCACGCTGGCCTCGTCATGCAGTGGGCAGGGAGCTGGGGTCTGTGGGGGCCTGCTGGGAGCAGGGCTAGACCTGGTGGGGATGGTCCTCCCACTGCTGTGTACAAAACATCCTCTGTGCTCCCAAGCAGGAGCAGAAACTGGCTGGCTGCTGGCCAGCAGCTCTGGCCCCAAGCCTCATGGTGATGGGGCCACTGCCTGCAAACATCTCTGCCCTGGATTTCTCTCCCTGGGACCTATCAGGGTGGGCAAAGAGAGGAGAAAGGTGGGATCTCCCTTCCTGAGCCCTGCTTCTTGCACCAGTGAAGTTGCAGTGGTTGGGCTGTGGTCGTCCATGCATCACACCTACCTTGCTGTGTCCCCTATCACTTGTCTGATTACCCTGCAGTGCTCCCTACCAGCCTGCTACGAACCCCGTCATCCCACCACACTTCCCAACACCCTGTCTTGCTCCCTGACATTCTGCCATGCTCCTTCCTCGAGGCTATACCTACTCCTTCCAGCCCTGGGACACCACGGCACCATTCCCTCAGCCCCGGGATGCTGGGGCAGTGGGGCAGGCTGCTGTCAAATTGTAACAAGGTGTCAAGTCTGAGCATGAATACAACAGAGGCAAAGGGCAGTGAGGGTGGCAGGAGGGGGCTGGCTGCAGAAGGGGTGGTGGTGTTGCAGGAGGGACTGGGCGGGGGGGTGTGCCCTGGGGGCTGCAGGTCAGGGGTTCCTGGGATAGCACCGGAGGTACAAGTGGGAGACACCGGCGTGAAGTACTGGGAACCGGGAGGGTTTGACAGAGTGTGCAAAGGCGTGCAGTGAGGGGTGCCAGGGGTGCAGCAGGGTGGCAGTGGGACGGCAGTGGGGCTGCAGTGGGGTGGCGGTGGGGCTGCAGAGGGGTGCATAGGGTGGCAGTGGGGCTGCAGAAGGGTGCAGAGGGGTGCAGCAGGGCGGCACTGGGGCTGCAGACGGGTGCAGCAGGGTGGCGGTGGGGCTGCAGAGGGGTGCATAGGGTGGCAGTGGAGCTGCAGAGGGGTGCAGCAGGGTGGCGGTGGGGCTGCAGAGGGGTGCACAGGGTGGCGGTGGGGCTGCAGAGGGGTGCACAGGGCTGCCAAAGGGGCTCACGCAGCGCCAGCGTGAGCGCACGGACCGCGGTGCCCGGGGTTCAGCTCCGTACCCGCGGGGCGCGGCCTGGCTGGAGTGACAGCTCAGCAGCCAATAGAAACTCAGAAAGGAGAGGGTGGGCGGGTCTGGCCGGGGCGCGCCACCCAATCATAGGGGCCATGGCGGAGCAGGGGCGGGCGCGGCCAATCAGGTAGCGGGGCGGGGCGCGGCGGAGCATGCGCTGTCGGGCCGGGCAGCGCCGGGGTGTGCGGCCGGAAGCGGTGTCCGGTGTCCGGCCCGGCCGGGCCCTCACGGGGCTGGGGCATGGCCGCCCCCAGGTGGTGTCCCCCAGTGCCAAGGGGCTGACCCATTTCCACGCCCCTGGGGGGTCTTGTTCACTCACCGCCGCCTCCTGCGTGCGGGGGCTGCCGGACAGGCGCGGGGTGTCCTGCCGGGGCCACGCTGTGGCACTCGCACGGCACCCTCTGCTCCGGTCTCTGCCCGCAAAGCATCCCATGCCCCGTCTTCCAGTGCCCCCATCTCCGCTCCAGCTTGGGCTCAGGGCGGTGCCAGAGGGGCGGTGGGGCAGGGCTGGACCCCAGCCTCTTCCCAGCGAGCCCCCAGTCCTGGGATGCAGTGCAGGAGGCAGTTCCAGCGAGGGTAACGGGGGCTGGCACAAGGGGATGCAGCTGTAGAAGAGTCTGAGATAGACACAGCCGTCGCCTTTCCTGGGGGTGTCCATCACAAGCCCTGTGCCTGGTGAGACCCTTGCCCTCCCAACAAATGTAGTGTGTCTGCGCTTGCAGGGCTGGAGTGACAGCCAGGAGAACACAGGAAAAGAGGGTGGACTTCTTCTGGGGCATGCAAGATCTTCTCCAGGCTGGAAATACAAGTGAAAGCACCAGCAGGTCTCAGCAGGATTTCAGTGTTGCTGTCTGGTGGCCTAGGGACTGTGAGGATGCTGCTCTGGGTAGCCTGGGCCTGCAGCTCCTTCCACCTCCATCCCACACAACAGCTTGCAACAGGGCAGCTGAAACCCAACAGCCAACACTCCCTGAGGTAGTGTTGGATTTTTCCCTGTTTTTAACCCATTCTGGAAGAAGTCAAAGCTGTACCACTCTCCTGATCCTCTCCTTCCTGCATGTCCAGAGCCTATGTTTACTGTCTGGAAGAACTGAAATAGTAAAGCCGTTACCTGCCAGTGGCAGCAAGCCCTTTGCTCTTGTACCTCGCTCCCAGCCAACACCAGCACTCTGTGACCTGGAGGTGACCACTTGAGCCCAGTCCCACCTCACAAACCCGGGATACAGGTAGTGACCCAAATGACTTCCCTGAGAGCAGCTTTGGTCTGTGTCTATAGCTGGCTGCTAGTAGTTGAATGCTCAGACCTGTGGCTTCCCCGCTGCATCAGCTGCTTCTTTCCTGTCCCAAAGAGTGCCCAGAACTCTGGAGGAGGGATACACAGACCCCCTGGCCACAGTTCACCCCACAGCCCAGCTCCAATGGCCAGCCTGCTAAAGTCCCTGGCTACAGCAAAAGTGTAGGGTATTGGCATTAGGAACAGTACCTGGCTCTTGAGCCTCTCCAAATCCTACTCATAATCTCCAAATACTGAAGGAGAGGTTTACCATGAAGGGAGGATGTGACTCCCACCAGCGCCCTGTGCACATACTGCTCCTGCATCCTCACGCCTCTTCCTGTGCCAGGGGTCAGTGTTCGCAGCTCAGTCCCCTCTCCCAGGCTGCTGGATACCCAACCTGCTACCAGGGATGGGCCTGCAGCCACTGCGGGCAGGGAGTCCAGAGGGATGGATCCCACTGGGCTCTGAGGCAACCCATCTGGCCTTCAGGCACTTCCCTATTGCACTTTCTTTTAAAAACATTATGTTTTCCAATGGAAATAGAATCACTTTCACCAGGAACTCTTAGTTCTTCATAGGTGGAACAGAAGGCAATGACAGTATTTAGGCTAATGGGCATGACCTGAAGGCCTCACACACCACAAACCAGCACCCAGAATCTCCCCCGCCAAACAACCATGCAGATGGGATGCAGCACAGCAAGGATTAGGCAGAAGTATAATTCCAAAATCCAGAACTTAAGTGAAGCAGGAGAGGGTGTCTAAGGACAAGGAGAAGAAACTGCTTTGATGTGTATCAGGATGTTTATCTTGATATCAAAGGCCCTAGTTCTCTTTTTTAATGAAGTGGCTCCTCCCTTTGAAGTGGATCCTCCTGCGCTGCGCATGGCTGCAGCTCAGGGACATCCTGCACAGACTTCACCCTCCTCAAACGTTAATTTTTCTCTTGTGATTTGCCTGAATATTATGAGACCAAAGTGAAAACTCAGGGATGAGAGCAGCCAAGCTGCCTTTGGACCTGCCAGACAGAGGACAGGGTCAGATGGGTTTTTGAAGGCAGGTTGAAGGCAGGGTGCAGGGAGATGCTGTGTCTGGGAGCACTTGGCACCTCCCTGCAGCAAGTACATCCTTGGAGTGTACAGACATTTATGAGGTCCCTTGAGAGGAGGTGGGTGTTGCTCCAGGTCCTCCCCCACAACAGGGAGGAAGCCTCCAGCTCAGATTATCCATCTTCCCAACAGGAGATGGCTTCATTAGTTAATTAGAACAACAATCCTCATGGGCTCATCTGGGATTTGTAGTTGTGCTGGCAGGAGATTTGCTGACTGCAGGCAAGCCCTGGGGCAAAGCTTCTCAGGAGGACTTGGCACACGGAGCCCTCAGGGACTTACCTCCCTTCCTGCTGAGCCAGGAGCCTCTGGATTGCACTTGTTCCAAACCCATTTAATTTCAGCCAAAACATTCCTCTTCAAAATGCAGAGCCTTGTGTTTTAGCTGTGGAGGTGATGAAGCATATTCATGTAAAGTAAGAATAATCTGTGATATTCCTCTCATTGTAGGCACCTCTTGCAGTCCAACAGGAAGCTTCAATGTGATTTCTTTAATGCAGTCTCCATTCAGAGCTCTGTTCATACATAGCAACATACTGCTGAGCACTTGGGACTCAAGGGAAATTTTAGTGGTAGTGTTTGAGTGGGGGGAAATGATTTTTAAGGGAAAACTTTAATCTGCAAGCCATAAAGGGAGCAGTGGCTTTGCATCCTAGGGACAATGTTCTCAGCCTCTGCTAACATGATTTTATCTTCCTCTGCAGGCTTGCTTCTTAAGATAAATTTATCCAGGATTCCATTTGGTGTAACGGCTTGATTTCTGTTGGTGCAAGGCTGATTTCTCGCAAGAGCAACTGCCTTAATTTCCTACCAGTTGACAGCAAGTGCATTTTGTACTTGTAGACTTTGTCCTTGCAATCGCAGCCCTTCCTCTGCTCACCGGCCCGGATGTGCCAAGGCTGATCCTCCAGCATCACCCCTCTGTGGGCTGTAGATGTCTGCTTTGGGGATAGAAACACTTGACTTCCTTTGTCCCAAGAGAAAGGGCTTGCAGGACACCCAGATCCTACCCCAAGATTAATCCAGAGGGGTGGATCTGAGCTGCAGCACTCTGATGCACCCCTGGACATCCCCAAACTCTCATTGCTATGGCAACAATTTAGCAAATTTAGCACTGCAAAATTATTTGCAATTTTAAACTGTTGCCAAGATCTTCCTCAAAGGCTCTTTGGGGGTTGTTTTGCTCTGGTTTTTAATGTAACCTTCCCTCCCTCTCATGTGCTCTTCATTTTGGCATGGCTCCCTTCCTTGAGGAATGACCTTTCCCACCCATTTACTCACTCTGCTCCTTGGCCATGCTGGCCTTGCAAATCTCGTTAAAGGACATGTTCATTTACTGGAAGTCTCCGGCATGCAGATCTGAGCAGTTCTCATGCTGTCTGCAGGCAGTCTGCCCCCCTGGCTGCTCTATTAATTTCTCTTAGCAAGCTCCCTGATTTCTATGCAGTTCCCTTGATGAAGTTAAGCACGACTCAAGTGGTTTTTCCGCTCGACAGAGCAGGTCTTCAACAGCCCTCTTCTAAATTGCCAGGGATAAAGTCCTGAGTCCAGCCCCCCCGCAGGTTTCCCCACCAACCTCTCCAAGAAACTCAATTAACAGCAGCTGAAAATCGTGATGCTTTGCATCACCACCACATTTTCCTGATTTCCCATGTCTCAGTGTCCCCCTTTTCTGTCTGCTGCTCCCTCCCAGCCATGGGACCATGGCAGCTGCTGTTTGTCCCTTGACACATTCTCCCTGCAATGCTCTGGTCCCTGTGGGTACAGCCAAGCCTTTTGTCCCTCATCTCCACAGCCCCTGCACCCCTACCCGTGTGCCAAACGAGGCATGCCCTGCCACCCTTCTGTTTCCTCACTTCTCCAGGTGTTGTGACATGATGTGCTGCTGGGACAATGCTGGTTCTCAGTGCCCTGGGTGTCCCTCAGAACCCCTTGTCCCTGCTCTGGGCTGGCTTTGTCATGCTCAGCTCTGCCTCAGTTCTGCGGGACAGGTACCCATGGCAGGGTGTTTCCCAGGAACACGAACCTGGAGAGATGCCCCATGGCACTGGAGCTGGGCTTTCTCCATTTGTAGTTTTATCTCCCACTTGTGAGTGCCTGGCTCCCACCTGGACCTCACTCAGCATGCAGCAGACTGGGGCTGAAGCTTTGAGGAGTCCCTGATCCCACTCCTGAAAGCTGGGGATGGCAGCAGGGAGGATGAGACATGGAGCTAGGGGATGGGGGAGAGGGAGGGGTGAGCAAGCAGGCTGCATGTGGGTTTCCCCAGGGAAAACAGGGCCACTTTGCATGCCCAGAGCTGCTCCCCTAAGCTGTCCATGGTGCAGGGACTGCCTGCAGGGCTGAGGGACAGCCAGGGACCGAGCAGGGCAGGCAGGTCCAGTGCCTGTGAGCTGTATGGTGGTGCCAGCCGTGGGTGATGGATGGGTCTGTGTGGGGAGGGCGGTCAAGCCTTGCTACTCTGATGAGAAAATCATCGAGTGGCTGCAGGGTGCTTCAGGCAAACTGCAAAAATAAGAGAGCAGCCAGGGCATTCTCTGAGCCCTTCATCATCCCCAGAGCAGCACAGTGACAGCCATGTCCGCCCAGGGAGCAAGCTCTGTCTGTATCCACCATGGGATTTACATTGACTGAGGTGGAAAGGCTTTACCTCCCTGGGGTCTGGCAGCACAGTGAGCAAGAGGGGTGAGGACTCCCAGGGCAGCTGTAGGGGATCTGCTGCCTCTAGACATGGGGTTTCAGGAGGATACAGGGAAAAAATGCTGAGGTGGGGACAGCAGGCTTACACATCCCTCCCTACACACCTACCTGGGGACCCACCAATCGCCAGGTGACCAATCTGGTGACACCAACAGCCACCCTTGCACTCACCTCCCAGCCACAGTGTCCAGCAAGGGCGCAGCACCCTCGTGCATCCAGAGAGACCCCAAAAGCTTGAACTTCTCACCAGCCCCCACCCACTGCTGCCTGGGCAGGCACACGTGGGCAGGGAGAGGAGGAGGGATGCTGGGTCCTGCCTGCGTGCACACAGCCTGCTGCAGGGCTCAATAATTCAGGCCTGACACATTAAAGTTGCATGGCAAGCAATCACCATCTGCAACGACAGACTGTGTCAGGGCTGCTGGGTGATGAGTCCAGACAGCAGGCATGGATGGGCAGTGGTCGGAGGGTCTGGCAGCCTCCGGGGAGGGCAACAGGCAGAGCACCCCTGCAGTGGGGACTGGGGTGGGAGCAGGCTGTGGCAGGAAGTGCAGTACCAGTGTTTGGGATACATGTTTCCAAGGAACTTGTGTTGGAGCAGGGAGTGCTGGCCCAATGGCGCTGACAGCCCAGCAGGCAAGATGGAGCTGGGATGCAGGAGGCTGAGTCAGGATGATACTGTTCCCAGGGCTGCCACCTTCTCATGCATCCCGTGTCCCCTGCAATCTTCCCATCAGGACAGAGGCTGTGAAGGTTTATGCTGCCCCACGCATCGAGTCAAAAACCCTTCCCAGCTGTGTCTGTCCCCAGGGTCCCTGCCACCACCTGACCTAGTATGGCTCGAATCCCCCCTGTGGATGCTAAAGAGCAGGAGCAGAGGAATTTTCCAGCTGCTGAAGCATTTTGTGAAGTTTTCCTTTCTCATGTTTTAGCTGAGAAACGGTTTGCTATTTTGTAAACTACTTTGCAGGTGCAGGCTGTTGTGGAAATACTGTGGATATTGTTTTTGTTCACTGGGAAAAATATTTTGGAAATAGGCATTATGCCGTTCAGCCAATCTCTCTGGGAGGCAGATGGTCAAGCATGCAATGGTTTTATGCCACCCTTGAGAGCAAAGCTATATAAGCTGAATTATATAATTAAATATAGCCATTTCTGGCCTTTGAGCCCGATCCTGAATCCGTGTCATTCTTTGCACCATCCTGGTACAGCAGTGACACCCCCCCCATCCCTCTCCAGCACTGAGGAAGCAAAGCTCTTCATCGGCTGTTCCGGGAGTTGGTTG
Organism: Aphelocoma coerulescens; assembly: GCF_041296385.1. Taxonomy (NCBI): domain Eukaryota; kingdom Metazoa; phylum Chordata; class Aves; order Passeriformes; family Corvidae; genus Aphelocoma; species Aphelocoma coerulescens. Next base: position 10,330,429 of record NW_027184085.1, read on the forward strand.
CCATGGAGATGTCAGATGTACCTGGCTGTTATAGGGATACTGTTGCCATGGTTATGTGGTTGCTGTGCCTGGTAGAAGCAGGGATGGAGCATCGGGAAAGCTGTTTACACTGGAGGGGTGGGAGTCACAGAAACCCCAGCTCTCCGAGCACAAGGGGAAGACAGGACAGTCCAACCTTCACCCCAAGTGCATCCTAATGGGGCAGAGGCAGGAGGCCATGGGGAACCATGGCAGAAAAGCTCACTAGACCCACAGGGATGGACACGCTGGTGCTCCTGACCCTGCGAAAGGAGAGGTGACTGAGAGGACTCAGAGTCTCCCATGGTGTGTCCCAGCATGCTCCCAGAAAGGCTTGGTGGGAGAGACACACACACTCCCTGTGCTGGGTGTCCCACAGGAGAGACCAGCTTCTCCATGCTTGGTGCCAGGAGCACAAAACCTTTCTGTCCTGCAAGACTGTGTGTTCTGCACTTGCAATGCACCTCAACATCCCCCGAGCTGTGCCGGCCTCCTGGGCAGGGGAATGGGTTTCTGCCCACCGTGGGACTGGGAGATGAAGTGGGAATGGGGATTCCCAGCTCTCAGCAGGCTGCCCACGGGCCCCCAGGGATGAGCTGGGCTGGCAGAGAATGCCTGGATCCCCTCCAGTGCTGCTTGGCCGAGCTCCCTCCTGGGCAGTGCGGTCAGATGCATGGCCTGTCCTTGAGATGAAAAACGCAGTTGCAGGTTTAATTAAAAGGAGAGGGAGCTCTGAGCTGCACCAGCAGCCCGGAAAAGCAGAGTCTAGCAGAGCTGGTGTGTGGCTCCTCCAGGCTTCCCTGGGCAGCTCTGCTGGCTGAAACCCCTGCCCACCCCTCCACCTCAAGGGTTCAGTCCCACATGTGTCACCCCATAGTGTCTGCTGTGGGGCAGGCCAGGGGCTGTGCAGCTGCTTGCAAAGGGAAAGCTCATCCCACCACCAGCTGTGTTATTGTAGGGTCTTCACAAATTTGACAAGCAGCAGGTTTGCACTTCAGCCCTACAGCAGTGAGACCAGGGATGAGGGATGGGTGAGGATGCTGCATGCAGCCCCAACATTTCCATGACACTGGGGTGCACTGGTGCAGGACCAGCTTGTGCCCAGGGTGCTCTGCACTCCAGCGTGTTGCTGATGTGAAAGCTAAAGCCAAGCTCCTCATCCTCTGGGGGCTGCTACTACCAGTGGGGTGCATTAGACTTGGTGAAATGAGTAATGATTTTAATTAAAAAATTAATCCTTAATCTGCCACCTGGCCAGAACAGACAGGACACTCTGTATGGCAGAGAGCGGGCTGCAGGGTGAGCTTGCGGGGGGGAAGGAGAGTGGCAGATGCAGGTTCCCCAGCCCTTGCACAATGACTGGGGCTCCTGCCGAGGCTGCCCAGCACACTTCCAGGCCAGGCTGGCTCCCCATGGGCACATCCCACACCAAGGCCCAGAGACACAGGCAGCAAATCCCTGAACCCACCAGCACTGCCATGGTCTTCTTCGCCAGCTCACCCCTCCTCCTGCTCTGCCCACCCCATCCCCACAGTCCTCTTCAGCTGCCCCCACAGCCCCCCAAGCCCACCCCGCTCTGGCCAGCTGGGGCCCAGTTCCCAAGCAGCAGTTTTAATTAGATTGCAATCCTATTACATAGCTGCCTGCCCGCCTGCAGTTGCTAATCCTGTTAAGCATCCAGTAAATCTCCCTGTGCTGGGCTCTGTCCCCAGGGGTACAGAGAGGGGGCCTGCTGGTGGGTGGGCTCTGCTAAGCTAGGATGTGGCTGCTAGGATGCAGAGTTTTGCCGCGGGATTCCACCCTGAAGACCCCTGCAGGGCTGAGAAATTCTCAGGGGATTGGGGAGTCCCCATTGGGCTGAGAAGTGTCAGTGGAATTTTCCCTGTCCTCCCTGGCCCACCCTGACCCCTCTGAGCTGCCGAAGCAGAGTGAAAACCCCTGTCCTTGAGGCACACACACAGCCTGGGTGTCTGTCACCACACCATGGTCACCACTGGCTGCAGAGGGTGCTGAGCCCACAGGTCTGACCATAAGCCAGACAAGGAGCGGGGGCTGAGAAAGAGCCGCCCCAAGCGGGTCACAGGGTACAGTCCATGCAGTGCCCCTCCCACTGGTGCCCAGTGCCTGCAGAAACAGGGCTGGTGGCAACAGCAGGGACACAGGGTCACTTGTCTGCTGCTCCTTGGGTGCAGCGACATGTGGGGTGCTGAGGCAGGCTGCCCCAGGCAGGGGGGTGACAACAACAGGCTCTGGGCTCCTGGTGAGGCCCTTGCAGGCAGAGCACTCTTGGACCTGTGCACTGCCACAGCAGGCAGCACCAGCAACACTCCCAGGGGCACCTACCTCCATAGCTATGGGCTCCCCACAATCCTGCAGACTTGGAGGGGATCCTGGATGCCCTGGCACAGCACAGCTGCTCCTGGATCTGACATTACAGCCATCCTGTGAGAGCACAGTGCCCCAACAAAGACATCCCAGCCTTGCAACCTGTCATGCCAGGAGCCAAAACACTGCAGCCTCTGGTCCCCATCTCTTGCCAGCCACTTTGCTCCATGTTGGAGCTGCATCAGCTCCAGAGCAGCCACCACAGGGCAGGAGCTCTCCCTGAGAGCCAGAGACTGTTGCCATTCCTCCCCTCCACACACAGCCACATCCCCTCAGCAACTCCATGGCCTGGCAAAGAGAGGAGGATGGCCCAGCTCAGCCTTGAGACCCCACAGCTCTGCCGCAGACTGAGCAACAGCAACTCCTGGAGACAAGTTCAATCAGGCTGTAATTGGAAGAACAGGGTGGCACAGATGGCTGTGTGCCTGCCCAGAGGAGTCCTGGCACTCCCAGAGATAGGTGGCCAGCAAAGAGAGCGGGTGCCAAGCCCCACAGGGCTGCTGTCCATGCCGGAGGAGTCAGAGCTGGCCTCAGCATCAGCTGGTACAAATACTGTTGATGGAGGCCACGGCAGGGTCGACAAGCCCCAGCTCCTCCTGCTCATTAACGCAGAGCTGGTACCCGCATCCCTTGCGCCGGGGCAGCGGCCCCAGGCGCCTGCTGGGCTTGGCACGGGGCGGCAGCAGGAAGCCGACGCTGCCGGCAATGAGCAGGTGCCAGATGCTGTGGATGTAAAAGTAGTTCTCCTCCGTCTCCACGAAGGCGTAGAGCAGCACGGCCGCCGCCGCGATCAGCGCTCCCGGGCACAGGTAGAAAGCCCAGCGCTTCCAGGTCGGTGGATAGCAGTGGCGGCGACGGATGGTGCGAGCCGTCTGTGGTGGGGAAAGGGCAGGCTGGAAGGGGGAGTTGCGGCAGGGATGGACACAACCCCTGTGCCATGGTGACACATCCCTCAGGAGCCAGGGAGAGGGGGTCATGGGGAAGGGTGAAGGCAGCAGAGGGGAGGTGTTGGCAGGAGCAAGATGCTGAGCGCAGCCAGGCTGGGGACATAAGGGACACCATCTTACCCAGGCGACGGCCATGATCCCCAAAGCGAAAAGGCTGGGCCCCAGCAGGTTCCAGAGCCCGTGACGGTCCATCTGCAGAGCCATGGAGAGCAGCATGGCCCCCAGCAGGTACAGCACCTGTGGGGCAGAGAGGCACCCATCAGGATAAATCACTTCCATGCCTGCCCTGCATGCCCCCTCCCCACACTTGCCTGCTTGACTATGGGCTGGAGCCGGGCCATGGCGATGACAGTGACCCAGACAGACATGAGAGAGCCCAAGAAGTCACAAAACTGCAGCACATCGTACTCCATGATGCAGAACACCACAATGCCTGGCTGGTCACAGGCATGGTAAAACTGGGGTAGCAGGGAAAGGGTGTGAGAGCTGCCCTGCACAGCCCCAGCCCCTTGCCTGTCCCTCAGCCACCCCACCCCAGACTCACAGTGGAGAAGAACATGGTGAAGATGTAGACGGCAGCTTCTAGGAGGTAGTGGCTGCGGACAGCAATGGCCACGGGAGGCACAAACATGACATTGCTGAGGCACAACAGCAGCGTGGAGAGGAGCTGGAAGCCATAGGAGAAAGCCTCAGCGTTGTCTGTGCAGCCCCAGCCGTTCCAGCCTGTGACCAGGGAGAGCTGCTGTCACCGCTGCAGCACTCGCAGGGGCTGGGGGGTGGAGCAGGGAACTCCCTTTCCAGCACCCTGCAGAGACCTGGCATGAAGGGATATACAACCCACAAGGAGAAGGGGAGGATGCTGGGGGTCCATGGGTGCCCGGGGCAGCTCTCACCAGCTTTGCACTCGCAGGCAGCATACAGGTAGTTGTTGGTGCGCAGCAGCTTGCACTGGCCATAGATGCCGCAGTCGTTGATGCAGGGGGAGAGGTAGGCGCGCAGGTACACCTCAGCTGTCACGTTAGTGCAAGGCTCAAACCTGCGGGGTGGGAGAAGGAGGTCAGCCCTCACCCTGTGCTCTTGAGCAGCTCCTACCTCTGCCAGAGCCACCTGTCACACCCAGACTTGGCAGGTGATAGGAGACCCAGGGACTGGGCAAGCCAGAAAATGAGCTGCTTTGGTGCTGTGTATGTATGGTAGCTGAGAGCTGGTCCCCAAGGATCCTGTGTGCTTCAATTGTTTGTGCCAGCCTGGGTGAGCAGGAGGAACGTGGCCACGCTTAAACCCTCTCTGCCTTTAGCAGCACACTCAGCTGGTTCCTATTTCATTTGGATTTTGCTGTGCAAACACTGTGCCCTGCCCTGCAATGCCCGTGTGTGAACCCTTCAGGGAAGGACTGACTGCGACTGGCAACTCAGCGTGAACTAGAAGCACAGCAGAGGAGTCAGGGCAGGCACACCATCCCCACTGCCCTGCACTGCCCATGCACAAGACTCTGGGCACTGCCAGCACCGCCTCAGCTCCAGCACACCAGGAGCATAGACAGCCCCACAGGCCAACAGCACGTACCAGCTGCTGGCTGGGCACACACACACCCCCCAACACACACAAATATGCACACAGTGCTGGCTGCACTGCTATCCACTGACTGTGTCCTCACACAGTCAAATCTGCACACGCGTGCATGAAGAACACACACAGCCCTGACTGCCTGAACTAAGCCCTGACTGCTCCTGCAAACCAGAACATGCACACAGTGCTGCGTGTGTGCACCCAAACTTGCACGCAGTGCTGCATCCACGCTTGCACCAAACACGCATGCAGCATCATCTGCACTCATGCATCCTTGCACGTACAGACATGTAACACACACACACCAGCCCCTCTCCTCCACAGGGCTCCAGGCAGACACAGAGGCCAGGAGCAGAGCCACAGCACAGGACCAGTCCCTGGGGATGCTGAGCAGAGCCGCAGCCTGACCAGAGATGCCCCCTCACACGCAGAGCAGAGCCCTGTCCTCCCAGCGACAGCCCGGTCCCCTCCCGGGCACAGGTACAGATGGGCCCTGCCGCGGAGGCGGAGAGGCACTGACAGATGCCCGGCGTTCGCGAGCTGACAGGCACTTCCTAACCGCGAGACAGAGGGAAGAGCCGCGGGGACCCACAGATGGTCAGGCAGACGCGAGATGGAGCCATCCGTGCCCACGCAGCACTCACACGGTGACACACAGCCCGCAAAGCCGCGTGCACACACAGGAACGGAGACACGCAGCGCAGGGGACAGGCACACCCACAGACCCACGGCACACACCAACACGGGTCACGCTGGGGACATCCCCCCTGGGGGCACAGGGAGGGAATATGCTGGGGCTCTTACCCGTGCTCCGTGGCACAGAGCGAGCGCAGGCTCAGGTACCAGCTGCCTGTCTGTGGGTAGGGGATCCGCAGGCGGCTGAGGCTGGCTGTGGCATTAACGGAGAGCAGGAAGCCTGCCAGAGACTCTGTGGGCCAGGAGAGCTCTGGGTGAGCAGGGGAAGGTGCAGCCCCCTGCCCTGGGCAGAGCTGGAACAGGGACAGAGTACCCTGTGCCAAGCTCCAGGGCCACATGTCCCCATGGTCTCTGTAGCCTCCCCCCACCCAGCCTCTTGCCAGACACAGGGGGGTGTGACCCCATGGACGTGGCAGGATGGACATGCACAGCCCAGTCTACCTGTCTCGCAGGTGACCGAGGTGTTGTCACCAGACGTCAGTGGGACTTCGTGGTTTAGACACCCGAACACTGTCACATTCTCACCACACAGGGAGCTCTGACGGCAGAGGAGATGGCCTTAAACCAGTGCCAGGGATGTCCCCTGCTCTGACAGCACTTGGATTGCAGCACACCAACTAGCAGTGCCCTAACCCACTGCCCGTCACCCAAGAACACTCCAAACTCAGGTTATCATCCTGCCCTTGGAGCACTCTAATCCATTCTCCATCATCCCAAAACTTCACAGCCATTACCTATGACCCCAGATCCTGTTCCCTGCCCTGTTGCAACCTTGACATCACCCATCTCCCACCCTGCCCCTGTCCCATACTCTGGCCCATTCAGGGTGTATGTGGCCACCTCACCACGTTGAGCCGCAGCTCCAGGTTGAGCACCCCACCACTGTCCAGCACTGGCAGGAGGTTGATGACGAAGACAGCGGGGCGGTCGGGTGGCACTGACACGTTGGGCCCGAAGAAGATGTAGAAGTGAACGGAGAAGGTGTCCAGCTCATTGCGCAGCGTAGGCCGGACAGGCCAGCACCGCTCTCCAGCATGTGAGGTGACAGGGATGGGGACCGGGTGCTTCGTGTCATTGGGGCTGGTGGGCGGAGGGCTGTCCCCCAGCGCCAGCCCGCCCGCGGAGCCAAAGGAGTGGGGCATGTTCATGGAGGCGCTGGAGGGCAGGAAAGGTGGCCGGGCCAGGCTGGGTCGGGAACAGTCTGGAGGGACAAAGCCATCAGCCTGGGCACCACACAGCTCCAGCCCCCTCTTAGTTCCCATGTCCATTTGCAACCCAGCCCCAACACCTCCCAGCATACCCATCCCAGCACAGCTGGGTATAACCCTGTGCCCAGCTGGGGACAGATCCTGTGGGCATCCCTTAACCCCCACACCAAAGGAGAGTCAAGACCATGCCTCCACCAATGCCTCCACATGCACCCTCACCTGTGAGCTGCACGGTGACCTGGAAGGAGACGGTGCCCGGCACCCCGGGGTGTTTCTCCACCAGTACGTAGTACCAGTGCTGCCAGAAGGGCAGGTCCTGTGCCAGCTGGCAGGGAGTGTGTTCCCGGCAGTCCAGTGTTGTGGAGTTGTGCAGGGGGGGAGCCTTGGCCCGCACACGCAGCCAGAGCGGGCAGCCCTCGGCCCCACGGCACCGCAGCACCTCCACGAGCACTCGTGATGTGTAGCTGGGCACAAAGACCCTGCGGGACAGCAGTGCCAAGTTGTGCCCGTCACTGTGGATTAACAGGGCTGGGGAGGGAACCCAGAGGGATGGGACACCCTCATCTCCCCACCCTGAGCATGCCCCCTCCTTAGGAGACCTTCTCGCACTCACTTGTAGAGGCAGGAACGGTTGTGGGGGGCCATGCTCTGCTCGGTGACATGACCGGGGTACAGCACAGCAATGTTCACCAGGCGCTGCACGATGAGCTGCGGCTGGAAGAGATACTGGCACTCCTCGTAGAGCCCCTGCACCAGAGGAGAGTCAGCACAGGGCAAGGGGCACAGAGCACTGCCCCCACTGGGGACACCTGCCCTGGGCACTGCCAGCGCAGAGCAGTCAGACCCCAGCCCTGCATCCCCATGGTCCCTCCAGGCCCCTCACCTTGACAGAGATCTTGCCCTCATCTTTGGGCAGGTGGGCAGCCAGGAACCAGTCCCCAGGCAGTGGGCTGGTGACATTGAACACTCCCGTGGTGCGGTTGGGCAGGGTCCAGGTGAGGGTCAGTGCGAAGGAGCCAGGGACAGCTGTGTCCCTGGGGAAGTGCGTGTGCAGCGGGTTAATGACGGAGGGAGCCCCTGAGCGGAAATACCTGCAGGAGAGACAGCAGTCAGCAGGGTGTAGGCTGGGCATCGTGGCAGGGCCAGTATGTCCTATATGTGGGTGTCTTTCCTCTGTGCTTAAAGACATCATGGAAGCCATCTGTAAGCTGGGACCTTTCTGGAGACTGTGAGCTTTCCTAAGTGGGTGTTTAAGCAAAACAGTTCATCTATGAGATGCACAAAAGAGTGGAGCCTGCACTGGTCCCGGGAAGATGAATCATGAGGAAGGAGCGTATATGTTGTCTGGGTTTTGGCTGGGATAGGGTTCGTTTTCTTCTTAGGGGCTGGTACTGTGCTGTGTTTTGGATTTAGTATGAGAAGAATGTTGATAACACACTGACTTTTCAGTTATTGCTCAGCAGCACTTAGTCTAAAACACTTTTCCGTGTCCCATGCTCCGCCAGAGAGCAGGTGCACAAGATGCCAGAAGGGAGCATGGCTTGGAGAGCTCGCACAAACTGGCCAAAGGGATATTCCATACCATATAGAACATATTCCATTCCATACAGAGCATCCTGCCCAGTGTATAAACTTGGGATAGTTGGCAGGGAGCCACCAACAACTGCTGGGGAACAGGCTGGGCATCAGTCAGCATGTGGTGAGCAACTGTGTGATGAATCACTCATCTTTCTTGGGTTTTATTTCTCTCTCTCCTTTTCGTTACTGTTGTTATTATTATTACTATTATTGTTGTTGTAGCTGTTTTATCATTAGTGTTATTGGCATATTTATTTTGATTAGCAAACTGTTTTTATCTCAACCCACGAGTTTTACTTTTTTTTTCCATGGTTCTCCTCCCCACCGGGGGAGCAGGGCGGGGATGAGCAAGCAGCTGTGTGGTACCCAGTTGGCAACCTGCTCTAATGGAACATGTCCCATGGCAGCAGGTTGGAACGAGATGATCTTTAATGTCCTTTCCAACCCAAAACATTCTGTGATTCTGTGATTCTTTGGCTCTATATGTACAGGTGCTTGTGGAAGCAAAGAAGCAGGCAAGAGCAGACAAGCTGTGGGGCAAACCCAGGCAGGAGCAGCAGAGGCAGGCAGGAAGGAAACAGGCAGAGCAGGCTGCTTACTCACACGGTGATGCTACGGTCTGGGCATTGATCCCCAAAGGTGCCACCTTGCTCCTTGAAGGTGATGAGGTTCCAGACGGCGATGACTGTGTCCTCGGGAATGTGGAAGTGGAAGAGCTCGATGCTGGCAAAGGAGCGGAAGGGGCTGAGCTTGCGTGGTGTGCGGGTGAAGTAGTCAGTCACAAAGAGCCCATCTGCAAAGGAGACCCGAGGGGCTCTCAGCAGGGTAAAGGATTGGGGAGGGGGTTGTGTAGCACCCCTCCCAGAGCAGGCCCACCACCCAGGCTCTGAATATGTTGCAAGTGTCCAGCAGCCTGGAGGCAGGAGGGGCTGGGACAGTGCCATTTCAGTGAGTCCCCAGGGCTGATGTCAGCTATCCCCAGCTGTGTCTCCCAGCCCTGGAAGACTCGGCATCATTCCTGGTTCAGCACTGCCTCGAGCTCAGTTCACAGAGCTGTGGGACTGATGGTTTGTAGCCCAAGGAGCCGACCGCCCTGGCTGCTCATGCTCTGCTCCCTGCATTTTACCTGTAATAAAGGGACATTCTTTGTGGCTTCAGCCATGCTCTAGCAGGTCAGGTCCCACAGGAACACAGATTCCCTCTCACCTGCCTGCTGGGGAGGCTCAGCACTGAGCCCATCATAAAGTGCAGAGTTTCACCCTAGAGCCACGAGAAGAAGGAGGGAGCAGAGCACTTTCCTGCACAGCCTCCCAGCTCTCCTGTGGTTTGTGGAGGAGGAACGGTGCACATATGTGTGTACATATGCACACGTGGGTGCTGTCTGCACGCATGGCAGAGTGGAGGCGTGCAAACCCACGTCCATGGGGGTGTGTGCCTGTGCACAGCCCCATGTCTGAAAGACACTTCCTTGCAAGCCCACGGCACACACGGGGGCCACCTCCCCCTAACCAGCTGCCTGGCAGTTTGATTTTCAGGGATTTCCAGGAGCCCCAGCAGCAGAGAGGCAGCCACTTCTTTGTCACAATGGAGAGCAGGACTTGAGACAGCAGCCGTAACTTCACCTACCATTACCACACTACACCAGTGCCAGCTTGGGAGACCCATCCATTATTCCCCAGAGACACAGTAAGAATGAGATACCCCTCTTCACAAGCTGCTGGAAAGGGGGAGGCCAGCAGAGGGTGGGCTGGGAGCAGGTCTGTGACCAAGAGGACTCATCCAGCATGGAGTGGGATAGATGAGAAGAGGGTCTGCTTTGCACCGCATGTTCCTGGCCGGGAGTGTGCGCATGTGCTTGTGTGCACGTGTGTTTGTGCTGCGTGTGTGCAGCCCCAGCAGGCTGTACACTGACATGCATCTGCTCCCTTGTCTGGAACAAAGGCAGCTCCCCCTCCCCTTCACTGCCAGCCGGCACAAGCCAGGCATGAAACACCTGTCTCCTCAATGCAAGAGCATCCGATCCCAATTTTTCCACCAGGAACCACCAGGTCACTCCACAGCCCCACGTGGGGACAGTGACCTGGCAGGGGACCCCAGGGAGGGTGTTGAACACAACTCCAGAAGGGGAGCTGGGGGAAGAACCCAGAGCCAGTCCCAGCACAGCCCCCTCATGCTCACGCGCCCAGGGCAAGGTGAGGGAACTAGCTACACACAGAGGGTCAGTCTGAGGCGCCGTGGCAGTGCAGCCAGAGCACGGGAGAGGTGCTGGAGGATGGAGCGGGACTGCTATCCATGGAAGCGGAGTGGATGGAAGGAGAAAAGCCAAAGCCCCTCTGCTTCAGGCCAGCAGCCGGAGCCGCAGGACCCCAATCCCGGTGCCACAGTCTCTGGTCGTGGCCAGCGGTCAGCACCGCGGACAGCTCCGCGGCTGGCGGTCAGCACCGCGCACAGCTCCCGCTGTCGCCCCACAGCTGCACCCCGGCACCGGCAACCCCCGGACAGCTGCCCCCTTCCCAGGGGATGCCCCCTCCAAGCCCCCAAGTATCCTTCCGCATCCCGGTTACTAAGCCAGCTCCCTGCCCCACAGCGTGCTCCTGGTCTCACATACTCCCGTCGATGTATCCCCTCGCATATCCTGACGCCCCGCTGGACACACACCCCCGTCTCTGCAGGCTGTCCATCTCCGCTGCCCCCTGCACGCACACAGCCTTCTGCCCTGCATCTGCAGCCCCCCGGGCCCACTCACTTCCCACGCACACGCCTCCCTCCCAGAGTGTTCACTGCCTGTGCGCTGCCTGCGTCCTCCTCGCACGCACAACTCTGTGCCCCACTGCACATCTGTCTCCATGCCCCAGTGCATGGGTACACCGTGCCCCACAGCATGCTCATCACCGTGCCCCACTGCACGCACATCCACGCATCCCATTCCACAGACATCCAGCACCCTCTACGCAGGCATCCCTGTACCCCGTTATGCAAACACTCCCCTGCACACGCATCTCTGCACATATCGCACCCACCTCATGTCCCAGTGTACATGCACCCCGTGCCCCATGGCACCCCACACCCAACTGGGGACACCTCTGGACTCTGCCGCATACGCGCCCCAAACCCCACTGCATGCTCGCCCTATCCCTCGTACCACACTCATCGTGTCCCATCACATGTGCACCCCACATCCCAGGATGCCATCCCCCCATTGCTGCGCCCTTGTGCTCCATTCTCACCCACACCCTGCCCCACTGCACACAAACCCCACATCTCATTGCTCGTGTAGCTCATCCCAACCTACACACGTACCCATTCCAAACTCATCCCCTGCACCCCACCACACGGACCCCTGCACCCCACACCTGCAGCCCTTCTGCCCACCGCATCTCCCCACTCCCTTCCCCACTGCATGCACACCCCACATCCCATTATTCGTGTGCCTCACGCCCATCCCAAGCTCATCCCTCTGCCCCACGGCACCTCACAGAGCCCTGAGGCTCACACCTCCAGCCCTACTGCCCACCGCACACACCCCCGTGCTCCATTCCCACCTGCCTCCCGCCCCACTGTGTGCACACCCCACATCCCATTGCTCGTGTACCTCACGCCCACGACAGGCTCATCCCCACTGCCCCTCAGGCACCCTGTCCTGTGCTCCACTGCACGGACCCCCCTGCCTGCAGCCCCCTGCCCACCGCACACACGCCCGTGCTCCATTCCCACCCGCCCCACTGCACGCACACCCCACATCCCATGGCTCGCGTACCTCACACCCATCCCAAGTTCATCCCTTGCGCCCCGCCACGCGGACCCCCGCGCCCCACACCTCCTGACCAGCGCACACCCTCCCCCCCCCGTGTTCCGTCCTCACCCGCCCCCCGCCCCACTGAGCGCACCCCCCACATCCCATTGCTCCCGTACCTCACACCCATCCCAAGCTCATCCCTTGCGTCCCGCCGCAAGGACCCCCGCTCTCCGCTCCAGCATCTCTCCCACCCACCGCACACACGTCCTCCGCGCTGTCGCCGGCACCCTCGACGTGCGCTCCCGCGCCCCGTCCCGCGCTCGTCCCGCCGCCCCACACCCGCGCCCCCCGCCCCGGTCTCCCGGCGGCGCTCACCGGCGGCGGGCGGCGGCAGGAGCAGCAGCGGCAGGAGCAGCAGCGGGAGCGGCAGCGGGAGGGGCTGCCCGCCGCCCCCGCCGCCCCGCCGGGCCATCGCCGCCGCCGCCGCCGCGGCTGCCGTGGGGCGCGCGCCTCCGGCCGCCCCGCCGCGCACCGGCGGCCCTGACGTCACCCGCCCCGCCCACCGGGGCCGCCTCCCGCGCCGCCATTGGCTTCCGAGCACGTCAATCACCGGCGGTCGCGCCACGCCCCGCCCACCCCGGGAGACAATTACCCCATCCCACCCTTCCCCCCGGCATGGACCCGGCGCTGACCGGGGCACCGGGGGACAGCGACACGGGCGGGAATGGAGATGGGAGGTTGCGGGAAAGGGACACCGGGCTGAAACCCGATATACGGGCCGGGAAGGGGGGCACACGGCTGGGGACAGGGACATTGCGCGGGGGACCGGGACACGGGGCTGGAACGGAGATCTGAGCCGGGAACGGGGGCACCGGGCACGGGGACACCGGCTGGAGAGAGGAACACGGGCTGGGGGCAGGAACATGGTGTCGGAACTGAGATACGGGCCGGTAATGGGGTCACGGGGCCGTGGTGCTGGAGACAAGGATGTAGGCTGGGAACAGAGATACGGGGCTGAGGGACAGGAACATGGGGCTGCAGACAGGGACATAGGCTGGCGGAGAGGGACGTGGGGCTGGGGACAGAAACAATGACTGGGAACAGTGATGTGGGTCTGGGGGACAGGGACAGTGGCCTGGGGACAGGAATATAGGGCTAGTGGAGAGGGACATGGAGCTGGGAAAGGGACGGGAGGCAGTGAGGGCTACCTATGGGGCTGGAGGGGGTGGGGATACCTATGGGGACTGTGTAAGGGGGTCAGATGGTTTTCTACAAGTGGCTACCACCTTCTTACAGAAAATGGTGGCATGTGTCTTACACAGGAGGTGTCCCACAGAGGGGGTCTGGGCACCACCTGCAGGGATGAGGGCATCTTGACTGGAAACTATCTCATCACGCTTTCCCACACTCCCTGACATCATCCCCAGTCTCCCCTGACATCACCATCCCCCTTGGCCATGATGGAGGCAGCAAGTTACTATTCATGGAAGTACTCCTCTCTCATCCCGTGCTCCCCACGGGACACCCTGGGAGCTGCAGTAGGAGCAGCCACCCCACCATGTCCCAGCCTGACTGCCCAGCAACCCTCCCCAGAGTACAAACCCTCTCCAGGCATGGATGGGGGTCCCCTCCCCAATGCAGACCTCACCAGCACAGCTCTGGGGCCAGTGGGCTCTGGGACAGGGATGTATGAGGACCATGGTCCCTCCCGGAGAAAGCTGGTCATGCTCTCCTTGGGGAATGGACAAGGGAACTTGTCTCTCCTCCAGATACTCTCCAAAAGCTCCAGGGTCCCATCAGAGCCCCATGGGACTAACCTGAACTCTGTGTGGGTACCCATGGGGGTCTGGGACCAGGTGACTCCCTCATGGGGAGCCAGCAACCACCCTGTGGGGAGGAAAGAGCACAGAGCCGGAGTGGGAGTGGGGTCACCAAGGCCAAGCAGGTATGAGGAAGGGCAGGGTGGGATGGGGGAACTGGACTAAACCTTCCAGGAGCTGCACTTCAACCTCACACCCCCAGACATTTGAGACTGTACCGTGGCCCCACACCCTGCTGGTATGTGGGGTGCTCCATGGCCACACAACTGGGGCCACGGAAAACCAGGTATGCCCATAGCAGGACTCACGGTGGGGTTTCACTGCTCTCCAGGTGAGCAGAGGGGAACAATGCTCCCACCCCTGCCCGTTCCCCAGTGGGCTCCTGTCCTCATGGCTCCCCGGTGCCGGTCCTGGTCCGGCCCTATCTCACTGCTCCCCCCACCAGTTCCTGTCCCGTTCCCATCCCGGTCCCACCGCTTCCCCCCGCCCGTCCCTGTCCCGTTCCCATCCTGGTCCCACCGCTTCCCTCCGCCCGTTCCTGTCCCGTTCCCATCCCGGTCCCACCGCTTCCCCCCGCCCGTCCCTGTCCCGTTCCCATCCCGTTCCCACCGCTTCCCCCCGCCCGTCCCTGTCCCGTTCCCATCCCGGTCCCACCGCTTCCCCCCGCCCGTCCCTGTCCCGTTCCCATCCCGTTCCCACTGCTTCCCCCCGCCCGTCCCTGTCCCGTTCCCATCCCGGTCCCACCGCTTCCCCCCGCCCGTTCCCATCCCGGTCCCACCGCTTCCCCCCGCCCCTTCCCATCCCGGTCCCATCCCGGTCCCACCGCTTCCCCCCGCCCCTTCCCATCCCGGTCCCATCCCGGTCCCACCGCTTCCCCCCGCCCCTTCCCATCCCGGTCCCACCGCTTCCCCCCGCCCCTTCCCATCCCGGTCCCGTGCCATTCCCGTGCCTGTTCCCCCGGGGGCCGTGCGTTTTACCCTCCGGCCGCCAGGGGGCGGCGGCGCCCCGCGTGTCTGTGCCACCGGTGGCGCTCTGTCCCGCTGCGTTCCCGAGCGCTGATTGGTGCGCGGCCGCAGCAGCGCGACGATGACGCCATTCCCGGTGGCCATTCCCGGTGCCCGCGCCATCCCCACAGGGCAGCGGGACCGCCGGCCCAGCCGCGTGCCGCTCCCGGTGCCCGGTACCGCGGCCATGGAGTTCCCGGCCGCTCTCTTCCCGTCCTACTTCGGCGCCGGCCCGCCGCGGGAGGAGGGTGGCCCCGCGCCGGTCGCCGGCTGGGGCGAGCACGGGCAGGTGCTGGAGGGTGGCCCCGGCCGCCGCCAGGTGAGGCCCTGCCGGGGGTGCATGCCGGCCGAGGGAGCCGGCAGGACGTTCAGGGGCCGCTCTGACTCTCCCCGTTCGCTCCCCGCAGGCGCAGCCGGCGTTCGTGCCCCGCCGTGGCGCGACGGGCGAGAGGTGGGAAGCCGCCGACGCTGCGGCCGTGCCGGTGCTGCTGCCCAGGGCGGGTGAGAGCCGCAGGAGCGGGAGGGAGCTCGCTGCACGGGGTCTGGGGGGGACATCCCTTCCGCCACTATCCCTGCCGCTGTCCCGCGGTGCTGAGTGGTGCCCGGTGCTCGTATGGTGCCAGGCGGCCTCTGCCCTCTCCCCGCAGGCTGCTGGATCCCCTCGCCCGCGCCTCAGGACATCCTGTACCGCAGCGGCCTGTGCAAGAAGCTCCGGGCAGGCAAGTCTGGAGCCACTCTGGATTTCGCCAGGCAGGTGAGATTTGAGGTGTTGCATCCCGTCAAGGACCTGGGGGGCAGCGTGGGACCTTCGCATGCACTGACCCTTTCCCGTCCTTCCCACACAGCTGGGTCATTTCTTTGTGGATCACCCAGAAGATGCTTTTGGCTCCCTGGGGCACCTACTGCACAAGAACTTCCACCTGGGCAACTCCAAGCTGAAGGTCACTGTCTGTCCAGGGATAGCAGTGCTGTTCCCCACCCTTCCCTTGCCAGTCTCAACCTCTGCCCCCTCCTCCTGTAGAGACCAGCCCGGAGTAGCACCATCCGGATGACAGCCCTGGTGGAGGACATCGACCGCCTGGAGGCCCGACGGTGAGTGTTCCCATGTCCCCTGCCCTGCAGAGGTCTGGGAGGGGGGTCCTGCTCTGTCTCCCCACCTAATGCTGTCCATGCCCTGCAGCGGCTGCCCCCGGCAGCACTTGGCCTCCCGCCTACGCTGGTTCTCCCACCTCTGCCGTGACTGGCTCTTCGAGGTGCCACTGGGGCTGCTGGCAGACTGCCTGCACGAGGAGCTGATGCAGCAGTGGTCCAACCTGCTCTTCGACGACAGCCTCACAGGGGGAGCACTGGCCTGGCTGCCCGCTGAAAATGGGGGGACACCCATGGGCCGCCTCGTGCACCCCGGAGGGCAGGCCATGAACCACCTTTGTATCCTTCCCCATGGGGTGTCCCTGGGGGGGGAAGTGCGGGTTGTGTTGCACCGCCCTTAGCCAGCATCCCAGATTTCCAGGACGTGGTGCTGGAGGAGCTGCCCCGTGCCCGGGGCTCCCCAGCGCAGTTTGAGCTCAGTGGGCGTGTCCGGCAAGTGGCTGCAGCCCGTGTGGATGGGGAAGGTGAGCCAGCTGTGGGATCCACATCTCGAGGCAGACAGGACGTAGGGAGGAGGGGCAGCAGGGGCTCCTGGAATGCTGCCAGCTCACATGCCACCTCCTTTCCCCTGACAGATTTTGTTGGGGTCCGCTCAGACTACCACTGTGGAGTTTGGAGGGTGCCGGGCAGGACAGGGGCAGCTCCCACCCCACTACAGGTCATCCGCACCGACGTGCCTGCCTCCTGCCTCACTGTCAGGTAGGTGTTGGAGGAAGGGGCTGTGCGAGGAGGGAGTTCTGCTGGTGCAGCTCTGCTCCCTGTGGTGGGTGCTGTTGCCCCATGATGATGCTGTGCCCCCCATCCTGCAGCCCTCACCTTCCCGGGGAGCTGTCTGTCTGCACCCAGAGCGGGACCGTCTACCTCTGGAGCGTCGGGACTGGGTGAGATAGGGCACTCATGGCCATCTAGGGACTCATGCAGACAGTGGAGTCCCAGGGGTGGAGGGGCCAAAGTGACAGGGTAGCCCTGCCCCATGCCAATACTGCTGTCTCCCCACAGGCTGCAGCAGCTCCGCCATGACCCCCAGACCATGTTTTTTCGGGACCATTCACCCTGGCGCTGGAGTGACTTCACTGCACACCCACGGGTGCTCAGCTGTGCTGACCGCACGGGCCTGCAGTGCCTTGATGCCCGGGTGAGCCTGGGAGGGTGGGTTTGGGGCTTGGGGCAGGCAGGGAAGAGGGTTCCTCAGCCCAAAGTGCTGACCGTGCCCCATTCTACTGCTGCAGGCCCCCAAGAAATGCCACTTCGACTTGTTCAAGGTGGGCGAGGAAGCTGGCTGCCAGCAGGGCGAGCGTGTGGTGCTGCCCATGTACCTGGGCAGGGCTCACCCCTCACAGTACCTTGTCACCACCCAGGTGAGCCCCACCACAGCTGGGAGCTGGGGGAGACACCCTGCACAGCTGCATCTCCCAGTGCCTATGGGGCATGGAGATCTCCCAGCTGAGGGGAGCTGCCGCAGCGTGTTGGGGTGTGCCCTGTCTGAGTTGAGACTCCTGTCCTAGTTCTGTGTGTATGTGCTGGACGAGCGGTTGCCACTTGTGCCTGTTCTGAAGTGGGCACACATGATGAAGGCCCCTCCACTATTTGCACACCTGATGCCAGGGAATCCCGGGAGGAGCCACCAGGTGCTGCTCGGCGCATCCCGCACCCAGGAGCTATTGCTGTTGCAATACCGGGGTAAGAGATCAAGCTCCAGGGGTGCTGCAGGGCCAGAGTTCCTCTGTGCCCTCGTCCCAGCCTCTTTGCTGCTGGGATCAGCTGGTGCTCTGGTGTCTGTGCTCACTGGGTAAGTTTTTTGGGTGTTTCCTCAGGGGGCAGCCAGTCAGCATGTCAGCTGGCCGGGACTCCGCAGAAGCTGCACAGCATCGGGGGGTGCCTGCAGCACCTGCCCACCCAGCTCCCACACCGCCAACACCTTCTCCAGCAGCGCCTTGAAGCCCCGGCAGCAGGTGAGTGTCCCACACTGCCCCAGGCTGCAGGTCCTGGTGTGGGAGAAGGTGGAATGGAGTGGGAGTGTAGCCCCTGTTGTGGCCTGGCTGGAGGGTGGCTGAAAAAGCAAAAGCAAAGCCCCAAACAATCCTGTGCAAGAGATGAATGACTTAGAAAACAATGTACAGGGCAGGAGCCGGCAGTGAATGTGCCCACTGAGGGGTGGAGGCAGTCCCCACTTCTGGCCATGCCCCTGGAGTATCCCCAGGACTGGAACCCTGGTGACAATGCCTTGCCTGTTCCCACAGGGCTGACTGCCACGCTGCAGGAGGATGGGCCACACAAGTCCATGGTGGTTTTCCAGCTCTCTGAGGCTGGGGATGTCTTCTGCCAGAGGCTGACCCACAAGGCAGCACAGCCCCCTGCACCCCCATCGAGGGATGAGGCCACAACAGCCCCTGGCTCTTCCCCTCTCTTTGAGGCTCCAGCCAGCAGCCCACAGGGCTTGGGTGGTGAGGAGGAAGAGGAGGAAGAGCAAACATTCTACTTGTCCAACCTGGAGGTGATTATCAATGAGGAGGAAGAGGAGGAGGATGTGGGCACACCAGCACCCCTGGAGGAAGCTGAACTGCAGGAGCCCTGTGCCAGTCCCCAGCCCTCTCTGGCAGTGCCCAGCCCAGCTGCAGCCCTGCGGTACCGCCGCTGGCTGAGGGCCCTTTCCAGGGCCTGCAGGGATCCCCCTCGGCACACCTGGCACCCTAGCCTCAGCCAGAGGCGGCTCTTCACCCGCAGAGATCTGCAGGGGCCGGTGGGCCCCAGCAACCTGCAGAGGCAGATGCGCCAGCGGCTGCACCAAGCCATGCGGGAAGGGGGTCGCATCCAGCGCTGGGAGCTTTCGGCTGTCCAGCCCCCTCCCCTGCCACAGACCCTGGAGCCAGCAGGGGCTCCAGACCCCCTAAGCGCCCGTCTGACAGCAGCCTGGGCTGGGGACTGGGAGCAGTGGTGGGAGGACAGGACGAGCTTCAGTGTGGCGCAGAGACAGCAGGCACTGCGGGAGCGGCGGCGGCGACAGAAGCGAGCCCGGGGCCGCCGCAGCCTTTCGGCCAGCTTCACCTCCTCCCTCACCTACCAGTCTGAGCTGTCCGAGCTGAGTGATGCGGGCCCCCCGCTGCTCTCCCCCGGCCGCCAACCCGTTCTCTCCCAGGAGGGCTCCCCCCCAGCAGGCAGCCCCGCAGTTCGCAGCCCCCCGACCTCACCGGCACCTGATGAAGCCCTGCTGTCCTCACAGAGCCTGCGCTGCCGCGGCATCCCCAAGGAGCGTCGGAAAACGCTGCGGGACTATCTGTCCGTGTGGGCCGAGGGGCCCCCCGAGCCCCCAGAGCCCCCTGGCAGCCAGGCCAGCCAGCTGTGCATCCCTTCTTCCCAGAGCCAGCTGTCCTCCGCCTCGCAGCCCCGCCGAAAGCGCCCACGAATGGGCTTTTGAGTGCAAATAAACGTGCTTGGTACAGCCTCTCTCCCGGGGTCTTCACTTGGTCAGGGCACCCACCCTTGGGGCAGGGGAGGTTGGGCGGGACGCCCGGGGTCGAGACTGCCCCCGAGGAGGGAGTGACCGTCTCCCCCGGTCGGAGGGTCCCCGCCGGGATGCTCCGAAGCGTGGGTTGCCCACACGGCTGGTGCGGGCGCTTTAAGGAGGCGTGGAGCAGGGACGGGGTGTCAGTGACGGGGGCGGGAGCGACGGCCATGGCGGCGGTGTTCGCGCGGGCGCTGGCGCGGGGCGCGCTGCGCCCGGGGCAGGTGGGTGCGGGGGGACGGGGGGAAGCCGGGATGAGGGGGATGCACCGGGGCGTGGGGGGTAACAGGGACACCGGAACGGGTCCGCACCATGCTCGCCACTGCTTCCACCTTCGGGCAAAGTCGGCGACGGGCATGAGCGCCGGCCCGCGCACCCCCACGCCACGGCACGGGGCCTCGGAGCAGCTGTGTGCATCCACCCCCACCCCAGCCTGCGCCCCCGTGGGCACAGCCCCCTCCTCGGCACCCCCGAGGGCGCAGATCCCTGTCAACCCCGTGGACAGTCCCGTTACCCCCGTGACCACAGTCCCTTGTCACCCCTGTGGGCACAGCCCACTGTCGAGGCTGTGGACAGTCCCCTGTCACCCCTGTGGGTACAGCCCCCCCATCAGCCCCCTGGGCATCTGCCCCACTTACTCCTGTGCGTGTTACTCCCGTGTGCACCTCCCTGTTGCCCCCCTGTCACACCCAAGCATCACCCCCACGTGCACCCCACCATCACCCCTGTGTGCACCCCCAGGACCCCAGTATGAATCCCACCACTCTCCACGTGCATCTCCCATCACATCACCCATCACCCCATGCAGTACTGCGATCACCCCCACATGCATCCCCCACCCGTATCCCAGCGTGCACTCCATGTCACCCCCACGTGCATCCCCCCACGTATCCCCCTGCCACTCCCACGTGCACCCCACCATCACCCCCACGTGTTCCCTTCCATCCCCCTTGCACGCGTGTTCCCCCAAGTGCCCTGGCCCACCCCGGCCACGGTGTCCTTGTCCCCGTGGGCACAGGCTGTAAGCCCCCTGTGCCCCTCAGCCCCTTCGGTGCATGTCAGTGCCTGGCGGGCAGGACGGGGAGGTGGGCAGGGCGCAGCGGGCGGCAGCGGCTGGCGAGAAGGGAGGAGGGCAGCCTACCATCTTCAGCAAGATCATCGACCGCACCATCCCTGCCACCATCCTCTATGAAGATGACAAGGTAGTTGGGACAGCAGGACCTATGTCCGCATTGGGGCAGGGGGGGCAGAACCCACGGCTGTGGGGCTTACCCTGCTCCCCCTGGTAGTGCCTGGTCTTCCGTGATGTGGCTCCCCAAGCCCCTGTGCACTTCCTGGTGATCCCCAAGTGCCCCATCCCCCGGATCAGCCACGTGGGTCCCCAAGACACTGAGGTGAGTCCAGAGAGGTGCCTGGGACACTGCTGGTGGGGGGGTTATACAGTGCTGACCCTGCCGCTCCCCCCTCTTTCAGCTGCTGGGGCACTTGATGGTGGTGGCAGCACGCACGGCGCAGGCGGAGGGGCTGGCTGATGGCTACCGCCTTGGTGAGTTGGTATCCCCGGCTGTGCTGTGGGGCAGGACCCTCACTGGTAGTCCTGGGGGCAGGGGACACAGAGGGTGGCCTGACCCTTGTACCTCTCCTGACAGTGATCAACGATGGGAAGCACGGCGCACAGTCTGTCTACCACTTGCACCTCCATGTGCTGGGGGGGCGGCAGATGGGCTGGCCCCCTGGCTAACCCCCACTACCACTTGCCCCCCAATAAAGCATCCCCTTGGTGGTGACTTCAGTGGCTCTGCATCAGGGTGGCATTCTTGGGGGTGGAGGTGGCTGGCCTGGGCAGGACGGGCCTCCATTGTCACAGCAGTAGAAAGTTGGTACCCTGCTTTCTGCAGAGGGTCTGGGCTCCACACATACCAACCTGCCCCATGCTAGAGATGATCTGGAGCCCTACGGTTGAAGCAGAAGCCCACAGCTCACAGGCAAAAGACTCATCTTGGTGCTGGGCTGGGGGAGCAGGCTGGGTGCCACAAGGGTGTCCCCAAGCGGGGGAACATCCCTGGGGTATCAGTAGCACACCACGTTCAGGGCTGCCCACCCAGCCTCACTGCCATCACACAGTCCCTGTTCTGCCTCACATTGCATCCCAGCCAGCACCCCCATGTTGCTGCCAGAGCCCTGTACTGGACACTGATGTTTCCCTGCTTTTCAAAACCAGTTAATTGCACTTGATTGATCTAAAAGCCCTCAGAGCAGGCTTGTTGACTGCATGTGTACTTCTTGTCCACCCCAGAGGGGCCTCTCTGGGAGCTCCCAGGAGGTTCATAGCCCTGAGCAGAGCACAGAGCAGGACAGGCTGCATGGTGGGTGGACCTGCTGCCCCCCTCCATGTACACATACCCGTGTACTCCCCCACACCGCAGCCACTACATTGCTTCCATGTGCACTGCCATGCAAAACTCAACTGCACTGTTCACCCCAGACCCCCCCCCCCCAAACTATGCACCTCCGAGGGAAACTCTATCGCTCGCCCCAGAGCCCCCAGCCACACACTGAGGAAAACACAATGCACCCTTCACTCCAAACCCCACAACTGTGAACCACCGAGGGAAACTGCACGCTCCAGACCCCCGTGCACACAAAGCACGGCCGGCTCTGTGCCCGCACGGCGCTGTTTACAGGCCCTGACCGCGCTCTCGTGCCTGCACGTGTCGCCGCCGGCCCCGTGAGGGGAGCACACGGGGGGCTCGGCGCATGCGGCCGCCCGCTGCCTGCCGCGTGCCTCCCGCGCCCGTGCTCCGTGGCCGGGTGCCGTGGCTATATTTAGTGGCAGGGGCCGGTGCTGGCGCGGTGCACGGCCCACCTGGCACCGCCGTCGGGACCGCCTGGGCCCCCGCCAGCCGCCGCGCAGGGGACCGCAGCCCGCCGGGGAGAATGGCGGCTCTGTTCATCCCCCGGCTCGGTGGCGCTGGAGGCGGGGGGCCCCCGGGAGCTGTGTGGGGCTGTGGCAGAGCCCAGTCACTTCCCACACATACACACCCAGTATAGTATGGGGAACGTTTTCGGGGTGTAAATGAGCCTTAAAATTGTTGATATTGCTGCTTCCTGCCTCTGAGGCTCAGCGCGGGCTGGGGCCACTCTTGGACTCGGGACAGCCCTGCCTCAGGGATGTGTACCCCAAAGAGGGGTTGGGTGTCCCTGGGGAGGTGGGGATGCTAAAGAGGGGTCAGGGATCCCCAGGACATTCTCTCCCAAGGCTCGCCCAGAGCAGTCCCCCAGGGAGTGCTGGACTGGGCACAGGGCACGAGCTGGCACACAAGGTCGGGGCCAGTCGTCTGCAATCGCGTTTCTTCCTGTGCCAGGTTTATTTTGTCAGTCCCCGGGCAGCGGCGGGGCAGGACAGTGGTCACAGCCCCATGGGGCCGAGGTGGGGGGGGACCGCGGCCAAAGGCTGTTTTGGTTATTCAGCCGGAGAGGATCACAAATGACGCAAGTTCCCAAAAGAGCCGGGCGGGGGGGGCTGAGGGGGATGTGTCAGCCGGCGAGAGGCGGCCAGATGTGCTCCAGCAGCTCCAGGGCTGCTGCCCCGAGCTGATGCTGTCAGAGTACAGCTCCACAGTGATGCCCCACAGACCACCCCACGGCGGTTTGCCCCACAGTGAGTGCGCACCCCGGGCTGGCATCACCAGGCTCCCTGTCCTGCAGTGTACTTTGGTGCTGTTAGTGTCCCTTCAGTATCCTTCAGGCACACATGCTGCCTGGCCAGGCTTTTGGTAAGCCCACGAGTGTTTGGTGGGGAATCTGGGGATGCTCCTAGGAAGACCACCAAGGGATGCAAGCTGGGGCAGGGTCCCCAAGCTGCCACCCCTTCGGCATGAGCTGGGCTACGGGTGCACCTCAGGGGCCACCACTGGGCCCATGGCTGAGCATGGGGGCATGACCAGCAGCATGCAGCCCAGAACCTTCACAGGGAACTGCCAGCCCTGGGGGCACCCTGGCACCCCCCTCCAGCGGCAGCAGGGCTGATGTGGCCCCAGCACGGGGGAGCCATGAGATGAGCTCGGGACACGTCTCTCATCTCTCCATCCTCCCTGCAGCTGTGCAGCAGATGGGCTTGGAGGAGCCCCTGCTTGGCACGGGGCCGAGGGCCCGCAGGGAGGAGCGGTCCCCAGTGGGGGCCCCCCCGGCTCGCCGAAGCCAGAAGGGCCGAGCACATCCCCAGCCAGGAAAAACAGAGGCCCCAGCATGGAGCGCACGCTGCCCCGTCGGCGCACACCGCAGAGCCCTGGAATAACAGCCCTGCTCCCGAGCCCGCCGCCTGCTATCAAAGGGCCCTTCTTCTGCTCGGCCTCTGCGGGGATGGGGCCGGGGGCCCATCGAGGGCCGGTGGTGAGAGAAGGCAGCTGCTCCACGCCGGCGGGCACCGGCTGCACCCAGCCAGGCGCCGGGCACGCCCGCCCCATCAGCCTAGGCCAGCTGGGGGTCCCTGGGGCAAGCGGGCATATTCCATGCCAGACCCTAGCGGTGTGGGGGTCACCTGGGCCAAGCCGGGGGGAGCAGTGTGTCCTCAGGAGTCCTGGGCACTTCCCTCCTGCTGCCCCAGTGGGGCTGTGCTGGCCCTGCCCATGCACGCTGCACCCCCGAGAGCCCCTGCGGCCACCCTTGCACTAAGTGGCGGCCCCAGGGCACCGGGACAGGCTGGCGCGGAGGACGTGGGCCCCAGGAGTGGGGACAACCCCCATCCTGTAGTGCAGCGCGGGCACCCCTGTGGCCCTGCAGCCCCGCGCCCCCATCCCCCTAGACTGCCATCCCTCCGCACTCCCGTTCCCTGCACCCCCGTGCCCCGTCCCCTACACAGCCCCGTCCCCCCTCAGCGCAGCCCCTCACGCCGACCGCGCCCCCGCCCCGCCCACTCCGCCGGGACCACGCCCATTGCCCGCCTCACGGCCTCTTGCCACGCCCGCTGCGGCCAACGGCCACGCCCCCTCCGTAGCTCTCCGCCAATGGGAGGCGCGCGCGCGCGCGGCTCCACCCACAGGCGCGCGGCCGCCGTGCGCCGTCTCCACGGAGAGAGGCGCGTCCCGCCGCGCGCATGCGCCATGGAGCGCGGAGGCGGCTGCACCGTGGGGTGCGGCTCAGGCCGCGGGCAGCGAGACCCCGTGGGGTAACCCCGGGTGGGGAGAGTCGGGGCAGGGCCTGGGGAGCCTTAGGGGCCGGGGGGATGAGAAGATGGTGGGTCCGGCCTGTGGGGAGGTCGGAGCAGGGAGTGGGCAGAGCCCAGGTATGAGGGTGGGAATAGTGTTGCTTCTGGAGGTCGAGGGGACAAAAGGGAGTTAAGGAGGGGGAGACCCCTTCAGATGACAGACCCAGCAGCAGGCACTGCTTCTGTCCCCCAGACGGAGAGGAATCCCTTGTCCGTTGCCCCGGTGTGGGGGTGACACTGCAGAGGACCCGGGGTCAAGACCCTGCCCGTGCTGGTGGGGGCTGAGGATGTGGTTGGAATTGGGGGATGCGCCCCGCTGCCTTTCTTCAGGGTCTGTTCCCACCTGCAGGGGGACTCCGACAAGCCATGTGGCTCACAGATGGCATGGGGACAGGCCACCGTGCAGGGTCCGAGGTTATCAGCCTGTGCCCGAGGTGCCCGTGGAGAGGCTCCCGTGCCACAGTGAGACGCTGACCACCACCGCCAAGAGGCTCCAGGAGATGTCAGGCACAGCTGAGCTGCCCCAGGATGTATCAGACACCGATGAGCTGCCTACTGAGGCCCTACCAGTTCTGCCCAGCACGGTGCCATCCCCAGCGACTGGGAAGGATCCCTCTGGGATAAAGCTGCCTCCCTGGCTTGGAAAGTGGGGGGCTCGCCCCGAGAAGGAGTCCACCACCGCAGTGCCGGGGCTGCCCCCCACCCCACCCACGCCTGCAGAGAAGCCCAGCCAGTCGGTGCCCCAGCGGAGCTGTGTGAGCCGCGACTGGCAGAAGGAGGTAACTCCATAAGGGAGAATGCCCCTCAAAGCTGGCCTCATCGTGTCCCACGTGCTGATCTTGTGAAGCTCCCTGCTCCTAGGCGGACCCCTCTCTTTAAATAGCTACCCGGATGACCTTCAGCCCAGCAGGGTAGATAAGGGATGAAACTCAATAGCACAAAAGGCACAGGCAGGCATGTGGGGAGTAACAGTAAGGCAGGAAGGGAGCTGGGATCTCGCTGCTGGGGAGCAGGAGCTGTGTATCGTGGCCCATCACAGTGGTGTGGGGATGCCTGCTTGGGCAAGCCATGCTGGGGGGCACCTGATGGGCCAAGCTGTGCCACAGCCTGGCGACTCATTGGGTTGTTCAAGTGCTGTAAGAGCGCTTGTCCAGGGGCAGTCTGGGCACCCAGATGCTTGGGACAGCCATACAAGGCTGGCTGACCTCCACCAGGCAGGATAGGTCAGCCCTGCCCAAGCCGTGTCCCTGCTCCAGCTTTGCCAGGTTTCTGGCCAGAAAGACCATAACCCCTCTTTGCAGGTTATGCCTCTGGGGCTATCAAAAGCCTAAAAGCCAGGAGCAGGCATGGGGCAGTGCAGCTTGGCTCCTGCCCCCTTCCACAGCCCCCACTGTCTATCCCCAGACACTTGTGGAACCCCTGGACTCTTGGAAGGATTTGGGCTGTGAGGACTTCCAGCGTGGCTACCATGGACTACCAATCCACCAGTTCCTCTCCTCACTCACTGACAGCTCTGCCCCGAAGTACTGCCCACCTACCAGGGTCCTGCTGCTGGGGCAAGGTGAGGCTGAACTTCCCCAAGCCACGTGCACCCCGAAAAGGCAGCAGGGGAACCTTCGCTGTGAGGCTGATGGCACCTTCCCCTCTGCAGGGCAGCGGAAGGCCACACTGGCATCCATGCTCTATGAGAAATACAGGCAAGCCTGCATCCCTACGTGATGACCACCCCAGAGAAGGGGACCTGGGGGGGCAAGGATCCCAGAGCTGAGGGGTGTGGGGTCTGCTCTGACTGCAGTAAGGAGACGGAGGAGGAGATCCATCCCCGCCCGAGGTGCATGGAATCTGTCTCCACCACGCACCAGGACTTCCGTGCCATGGGCTTCCAGCCCACACCCCAGCCCATCACCCAGGTACAGGCAGTAGACATCCCCCCCCCTCAGCTTGAAGCAGCCTCCAGGGAGGCCACGAGGCTCCCGTGTCCTGCTGAGCATGCCATCCCCCCCGCCCACATTTTGCTTCCACTGCAGCCTCACAACTACTTAACAGAGCATCCAACCAGCTTCTGGCTGGAGCAAGCCCGTGGACGGCCGGTAAGCCCCTCATCACCCTGCCCTGCCAGCACCCTGGGGGTCTCAGCTGCTGACAGAGACCTCTCCAATTCTCTCCTCTCCAGGGTGTCACCAGCCTCTTCGGCAGAAACATTCCCTTCAAGAAGAATGCAGCCTTCTCCACTCCCATTACCATGTACCTAGGGCATCCTGAGCCTTTCAACCTCTCTGACCCCTACGACCCCCCGAGCAGCCAGCTCCAGCCCCACAAGCAATAAAAAACAAGGGGACACAGGTGGTCCCAGCATCCTTGCCCACCCCACGGCCATCCTCAAGCTGGATGTTTGGAGAGGGAGCGCTCTGTCCCTGGGATCTCAAATCCCATGGGACCATGAAGCAAAATGGGAAACCCTTCATCCCCGCTGCAATTTCCTGTTGACCCAAAACATGCGACGGCCCCAAGACTTCCTCCTTGGGCATGGAGGGAAAGCCCCTGGCACATCCCCATCCCCTGGGACACGTCCCCTCCCGGCGCACGCAGCGGGTGACAGCAGCCGCTGTTCCAGTCCCCAGGCACAGGTGTGTTCCAGTAAGAGGCGGCAGCGGGGCGGCCAGAGCATGAGCTCAGAGGAACGCACTGCAGCCCTCACGCCAAAGCAAACCCCGCCACGGCAGCCCTGCCTTCCCAGCACCGCCCAAGCCCTCAACAGCCGCTGCTGCGACCGCCCGGCACTGGCTCCCTGTGCCCACACCGCGGCCCTGTGCCGCAGACAGACCCCCGCGATACGATCTCTTCGGATGTTTCAGGCAGCTGTCCCCAGCCCAGGCTGAGTTCCATACTGCGGTCCCCCCCCGGCCTCCCTCCCCACTTGGCATGCTGGGGCAGAGCAAAGTAGAGGTCATGGGACAGACGGATCTGGGGAAGTTTGTATTTCAACAAAATAGTTGCAGCGAGTCCTATATTTACACCTGGAGGAGGGGTGGGTATTTACATGACCTGGTGGGGTTATATACAGGGGAGGGGGAGACTGGGGAGGGGGGGAGCTGCGGCATTGAAGCCTGACCTGGCCAAGGAGTCAGTCTTGGCAGGAATCCCCATTTCCCCCCACCCCAGGGAGGGGTTGACATGGACACAACTTCTGCTGGGGGCCAGGTACTGAAAAGAGACGGCAAAGTGCCCTGTGGGGCAGCCAGGCCCCGGAGAAGCTCAGAGCCAGCTGAGCCACAGGGGAGAGGGCAGGGGTGGCAGACCTCAGAGGGTGGGGGGGATACAAGGTCCCTCAGGCTGGATCAGGGCTGGTTACCCCACTCCAGCAGAGGCTGTGGGAAAGGTGGGCTTTGCTGGTGCTGATGGAGGAGGGCAGACGGTGCTGTGGCCGCTGCCCCACCTTGCCCAGGCCCTGCTGAAGCAGGGGGGCTGCAGAGGCGGTGGTGGATGCAGTGATGGGAGGGGGGTGCCGGTGCATCCTAGGGCACCGGAAAACACTGGTGGCTTCATTGAGCTGGGGGCTCTGCCACAGCCACTGGGCTCAGATGACTTAAGGGTCTTTCCTCTCGCCCAGCAGCCAGTATGTCCGCATCTTTCCCTTGCCCTGGAGGCAGAGGTGAGCAGTTTAGACCCTGCCTGCCCCTGGAACTGCTTCTTGGGTGTCATCCCCTGCATTGAGGGCAACAAGGGGTTCCAGCCCCAACCCACCTCCCCATCACATTCCCCTGTGGTAGGAAGGGCTGGTACCCCACTGGCGTCCCTGTGCCCTCACCTTCATCTCTACATCCCCACGCAGCTCCAGCTCAAAGCAGCCAAACTCATCCAGGACTTCTTTGGTAGCAGATGAGACGTGGATCTTCAGGGCTGGGGAGCACAGAGGGGCAAGAGAGACACGGCTGGATGCCATGGGAGCAGGACACACCCTGTGGCTCTGGACCCCAGCTGCCAGCCCCATGGCTTACCCTGGCCATTGGATTCCATGCGGGACGCGGTGTTCACTGTGTCCCCGAAGAGGCAGTACCGTGGCATCTTCAGACCCACCACTCCGGCGCACACAGGACCTGTAGGCACAGACGTGCTCAGGGATGCTGCAGGACGGGTGGGTGGGCGGGCGAGCACCTTCCAGCTGGGCGGCATGGGGGCTCACCGGTGTGTATGCCGATGCGCAGGTGGAGCTGGTCGTTGGGACGGTGACGGATCTTGAAGGTTTTGACAGCCTCAAGCAAGGCCAGGGCCATGCGGACAATCTCACGGGCATGCAGCTTCCCGTTGCGCACCGGCAGCCCCGAGACCACCATGTAGGCATCCCCAATGGTCTCCACCTGTGGGGGCAGGGGAGCAGGTCCAACCTGGGCTCCTTGCTGCCTGCCTCACTTTGGGGGGCTGTGCTTGCTCACCGCCCCACTCACCTTGTAGACATCAAAATTGTCAATGATGGCATCAAAGCAAGTGTAGAGATCGTTCAGCAGCATCACAACCTGGATGGAACAAGGGTGTGTGGGCGGCTGGGAGTGGGTATGTTCCCCCAACTCCAGGGGGGCAGGGTGTGAGACCCCCACCACAGAGGCGCTGCTCCCCACGCCCTGCTCTCACCTGCATGGGAGTGCTCTCTGCTGAGAGGGCAGTGAAGCCCACTATGTCACTGAAGTAGATGGTGACACTGTCGAAAGCCTCAGCCCGCACTGTCTCTCCACGCTTCAGCTGCTCTGCCACAGAGCTGGCAAGGATGGCAGTGAGCCATCACCACCAAACCCCCTGTTCCCCCTGCAACCCTTGCCCCACACCAGCATGGGAAAGGACCCCATGCTTGCACGGCAGTGGGTGCATGCTGAACCCATGCCAACCCTCACACCCACACCCGCCCCCCCTCCCCCTCTCACTGGGGCAGAATCTGGTAGAGGAGGTTCTCTGCCTTGCGCTTTTCCTCCAGGTAGGCCTGTGTCCTCTCTTCCACCAGTTTCTCCAGGTTGTTGGCATACTGCTCCATGCGTGACAGCAGGTTGTCCAGGATGCTGGTGCTTCCCTCCCTGCCGGGGTGCAGTCAGCTGGCACTGCGGGAAGAGGTGCCCCCCAACCACCACCACCATGGCTGTCCCCACTCCCACCCATGGCCACTGTCACTGCACACCAACCACCCACTTGTTGAATCTGCGGATGAAGATCTTGATCTGACTGAAGTCAGGGCGCTCGGCCGGCTCCTGCGCCCAGCAGCGTTCCATCAGCACTGCCAGCTCCTCAGTGTGCACCCCAATGTCAATGGACGGGCGGAAGAAAGGCTTCTGGCTGTTACGCACCTTCTGCACGATCTCTGCCAAGGTGTGGCCAACACTGAGCACCAGATCTCCATGGTGGGGCAGGACCTCCACACACGTCCCCCCACCCTCACCTTTGGGGCTCAAGTCCATGCCCTCGATGTAGAAGGGGCCATTGCGCAGAGCGACCTCCTGCACGATGATGCCGAAGCTGTAGACATCAGCTTTCTGCATGCCTGGGGTGGGCAGGTGCCCCTTCTGCAGCAGCTCTGGGGCTGTCCATAGCTTCTCTGGTGGGACAAAGCAATGGAGAAGTGAGACAAGGCCACCCCATCCCCCTGGTCCCCACAGGCAGGCACTCACTGGCATACAGTGCATGCGTGTCCTCGTTGTCGCTGGGCGAGCGGAAGCTGGCCAGGCCGTAGTCGGTGATCTTCAGCACGAAGCGACTGTCCACCACGCAGTTGGATGACTTGAGGCTGCCGTGATGACCAATGATGCTGTTGTGCAGGAAGGCCATTCCCTGGGACAGATGGACACAGTGAAGCTCGTATCTCTCAGGCACCTCCCCCAGCCCCTTGCACCCCTCAGCTGAGTACCTTGACAATGTCATTGATGAGGGAGTAGCGAAACATCCAGTCCAGGTTGATGCTCTCGTTCTCCAGGACATCCTGGGGTAGCACATTGAGTGGACCCCACCAAGCACCCAGGGCACGGTGACAGCAGCCTCACCAAGTGCCCAGCTGTGGGGGTCGGCAGCACCCACCCCACCCCTCCACTGGCCTCTGACGCCCGCTTGGACAGCTCAGCTGTGAGCCTTGTAGGGAGGGCTCAGGTGGCCACCAGCATCCACAGCCCTGTCCACAACGCCCAGCCCAGCTGGGTCACCAGGAATGTCTAAGCATCACCCGCAGTGTCCCCCAAGCCCTGCTACCTGCAAGCTGCCCCGTGGGCAGTACTCAGTGATGATGCAGATGTTGGGGGGGTCGATGCACGCCCCAATGAAGCGGGTCAAGTGGTTGAACTGGATGTCCCGCATCTGCAGGTGCAAGCGGACCCAAGACAGTCTTGAGGTCAAAGGGGATGAACTACTGCTCCTACTACCCTCCCACACTCCCAAGACCAGTTCCTGCACCCCCAAGCAGGCTGCCCACCCCAGCCCAGACCCCAAACCTACATGTTTTAGCTCGAAGAGCACCTGCCGTGTCAACTCGATGCGCTTCTTGTTGATGTGCTTAATGGCCACAACGTTGCCCTGGGGTGTTTGGGAAGGGGAAAAGGTCAATGCCCACTGGGTGAATTTGCAAAGGGGAGGAAAGTGCTAATATCCTGCAGGATGGGGGTGCAGCCAAGGGGGAGCACAACAGAGTTGGGGCATTTCAGGGGGAGGGCTCAGTTCCCTGCCTGCTGCACTGACCTTGAAGTGGCCGGTGTTGGCGAAGATCTGGTACTTGCCATGGGTGGTCATCAGGGAGCCATAGCTGGAGCCACGCTGTGGGAAGGAGGGGAATAGAAACAGGAACCCTCAGGTGGAGGGGTGGCCTGCAGCAATGTAGCAGGGCAGGGACATCCAAGGATGTGCAGGGGGTGGTGCAGGATGGGCTCTAAAGGGTCAGCACAAGCTCTGTATGCTCTGTAGGAAATGCAAAGACTCTGGGATGGGGCATGGTGCACTGCACAGAGTGTAGGACATGGATAAGGTATGTCTGTGTAGGTAATGGAGGGCAACACAGGGGCTTGATGAAGTATGGTGCTGCGTCGGGGATTGGGGGCCGTGTAGAGGATGGATCTATAGTGGCTCTGCAGGGGATGGAAAGTCATGCCAGGGATTAATGGAGTGTGTCTCCACTGGGGATGGAGAACTCTGTAAGGATCAAGAGCTGTGCTAAGGAGAGATGCAGGGGGCTGTGTCTCTGTAGGAAACAGAGGGCTGTCATCAGGGAGGTAATCATGTGGGTGTCAAGCAGGGAGGGAAGGCAGCACAGGGGCAGGGTGGTGCCCCAGGGATGGCTCCTCTCACCAGGGACAAGGTGAGCCGGCTGCCCGCTGCCTTGTGGTACCGCTCAGGACTTCCAAACTGCAGCTCATCCCAGCGGATCCTCCAGAGCATGCTGGCAAGCTCCTTCTCCAGCATCAGCTTCCTGGGGGACACAGAGGGGTCAGGCCCCCATCTGCCCTGCCCTGCCTGTCCCCCCACCAGACAGAGGTTTCCCCAGTCCTGACTGACCTGAAGATGAGGAAGCTGGAGATGCCAAACATGACAAAGGTGAGGCCAGTGCCCAAAGCCACGATGGCCAGCATGGAGAGGGGAGCTGCAGACAGGAGAGGATGTCAGGGTGGTCCAACTGGCTCTGATGGCCAGGCTGACATGCACCCATAGGGAAGGGTTCTTGGGTCCAAGTGATGTAGGGACCCAGGGCACCCACTTTTTTCACAGGAGGGGTCATCCACATCAAAGACACAGGGAGGGTTGTCCAAGGGGGGAGCCCCCTTCACCCAGGGGATGGGTCGTCCCAGCCAGTGGATTTGCTTCTCCACACCCGAGTAGTGTCCCACCACCTAAGGAAAAGAGAGATAAGGCCACCCCCAGACCCCACCATCCCATCCCCCAGCCCCAGCCAGAGGGAACCTGGTGCTGGCCCCCACCTCATACTGCCCGGTCTTGGGGTCGCTCATGGCCCATAGGTTGAAGTCAGTGTCTCGGTCATTGTTGCTGTCCATGCTCACAAGCCCTGTCACACCTGTGGGAGAATTAAGACCCAGGTGGGACAGGGACTGAGTTCCACCGCCCCCACGGCACCCACAGCCCAGCTGCCCCCATCCCAGTGTTACCCTGGAACTTGCGGTCCCGCATCTTCTCGATGATGTGGGTGGCGTTTTTCTTGGAGCCGCCCTCGCTCAGAGTCTCATTCAGCACCATGGCGTACAGCAGCATCCCATCATAGAAACACCCCGCCACCAGGTTCATCTGCCAGGGGGAATCTGAGCACACCCACGGCCACGCACACAGGAGCACCCCAGAACCTTCACAGCAGGACCACGCACCCACCCACGGCCCCATAACCACACTGGGGACAACATGCACCCTGCAGGGATGGCAGTGCCTGTGGCTGTTCCCACCAGGGATGACCCCTCTGGCACTATCTGTGGCTGTGTCCCACCCTCTGCATCCTGGTGACGTGCCTCAGACCCATGAGAAGGGGCCCCACCACCCCAGCATGCAGGGAGACTCACTCACCAGGGAGTAGTTGAGCTGCACCCCAAACTTCTGCTTAGCTCGCAGGATGAGTTGGGTTTGGAAATGCTGGTACTCAGGGTTTTGGGGCTCATAGTAGGTGATCACCAGCACCATCTGCAACCGAGCACAGCACTCTGGTTCACACAGTGGGGCCAGGCTGGTGAGGTTTCTGTCCCCAGGCAGGTGGGCCCAGCTCACCTGGAAAGCCTCACGCAGCCCTGAATCCTGGCCCGGGCTCTCCTGCCAGGGCTTGAAGGCGTCACGGGCAGAGTCCCCCCGCAGGCTCTCCCCGAAGACATCCAGGTAGAAGAAGACATAGTCACCATTGGTGAGGTTCTCCTGCTGCGCCAACTGCATGATCTGCCGCAGCATCTCCGGTGGCCCGCAGAGATACACCACTGCCAGAGAGAGGCAGGGGCTTCAGGGAGGCAGGGACACCCCCCTGCGCCCCGGGCACACAGCCAGCAACGGGGCAGATGGGGCAGAGCAGCCCCGGGAGCACTCGGTGGCTGCGGGGGGATGGAGCGGGCAGATGCGGCAGTGCTTGGCTCACGCCTCCCTGCGCCCCATGGCCAGACCCACAGCCCTTGCTGGCACAGACCCACTCTTGCCCCATCAATCACCTCGGGCTGAAGGGGGAGAGGAGAACAGGGAAAAACTTGCTCCAAATCATGAGGTGGATGCTGCAGGCACCGACCCCACACACCCTGATCCAGCAAAAACCAGCCAGGGGATCTCTCCCCCCTGCATCAGCTTCCCGGCTGCTCCATGCCAGCCCCAGCCACGGAATCGGGGGGCTGGGAGACGCACTGGAGCCGTGCACCGGAGGTCCCTGGGGAACCCGAGCTGTGGAATGGGACAAACCCATGTTTGGGTTCGTGGCCGGCTGTCCGTGCGGCAGGAATGCGCAGGTTCCCAGATTCCAGCACCTTCGGCGGCCACTGGCCCTAATTGGAAACAGAGCATCTCGCCGGTGTGACCCACACGGCAAGGGGGTGCCCGGGCCCCGTCGGGCTGTCCCGCCTGCCCCCACTCTCCTCTGGGGGTTCGGTCAGCCCTCATGGGATTTCCACCCGAGCGCTGCGTGGGGCCGGCACGCCGCTCGCACAGGGCATCACAGGCTGTGGGGACGGGCCCCATAGAGTGTCCGAACCCCCCCGAGCAGGGGCCCTCCGTGCCCTTGCTGAGGATCCTGACACTGCCTCCTCCCTCCCCCCGGAAAACCAGGGCCCCCGCTCCAGCCAGTCTGGCTGGGAACCCGGGATTGAGCAACGGAGGAGGCGGCGGCAGCGGGTGCTGGAGGAATGTCACGCTTGGGCGCTGGCCCCGGCACACAGCTCTTCTGCATGGGGCCCAGCGCCCCGGCTGGACCCGGGGAGTGTGGGGGGGGGGACAGCAAGGAAGCCTCGCACTCTGGGAAGGGGTCTCTGCTGCTGGAAGGCACCCAGCGACACAGGCACCCCGCCATGTGGGCAGCAGGGCTGGAAGGGTCACCCATGGGGGCAGTGAGGAAGCCCTCGTGGGAGAAGAGACCCAGCACAGCCACCTTGGGCACAGGGAATCCACAGCAATGTGGGGAGCTGCTCCTGGGCACGGGGGAGAGGGAAATCGCAGCACCGTGGGCTGTGTGTGAGCAAAAGCCTGTTCCAGGGTTTGAAATGGTTCCCTCTGAATGCTGCAATACTTCAAATAAACACTCATGGTTTCCCCATTTTGCTAGTCCTGCCCCAAGAAATGTACTGTCCCCAAATTTCTCACCCAGGATGGGCAGGTCAGCACCTCCCCAGCATGCAGAGCCTAAGGGTCCCCCCCAAGGACATAGATGGGACCCTCCCCATCCCACTGCAGGCGCCAAGAAAAGGGAGCCACAGGGGCTGGGGAGCCACAACAGCTGGTGGCAGATGGTGGGACACTGCAGGCAGCCAGCCCCTGCGGCGGCAGCGAAAGCCTGCCTGGTCAAAGGCCACCAAGCAAGGGGATGGATGGCGCCCAGACGGCTCCCCGGGGACAGGTCGCATGAGCTGTGCAGAAGCAAGGGTCAGTGCTTGGGGGTCTCCCTGAGGCAGGCAGCTGCCTCCAGCTGGCATCCTCCTGCATGGCCAGCAGTGCCTTAGGGGGCTCACGCACCCCCCAGGGGCCAGCAAATGGCCAAATGCAGCCTCAGCATCACCCAGGACAAGGGGAATGAAGTTCTGCAAGGCTGGAGTGCATCCAGCGCCCTGACATTTATTTAGGGGGCATCTCTGGTGTAGGTGGCAGAGTGCCAGGCCCCAGCGAAGGGGCAGGAGCATGCAGATGAGGTGGCAGAACACTGCTTGACCCCTGTATGATGGAAGACAACCCTAAAGTGAGGGCAAATCCTGGGTTCAGGTGGCAAATCCCAGTTTTGAGCAGCCTCACCAGCACAGGGCACTGCAGCGCAGAGACCATCGCACTGGCCAAGTGCTGTCCCATGCCCAGGGGGAGTGTGGGGATGAGGACTAAATGCACTCCCCTCCAGCAGCACCACCCAGCCACCTCCCCAGGCAGGGGACCTGAGCTTTTTGCAGGCAGATGCTCTGGTAATTCCCTCAACCACAGCTCTAATTATATCAGTGCTTTTGCAAATGGCAGGAGAGACGTGGGCCCCTGCACGTCGCCCAGGCTTCGGTGAGAGGGGCTATCCCACCCCCCCTCGTGCCCATTCATTAGACCTGTGAATGTCAAGAACCAGCAGTGTTAGGGATGCACAGGGGGCAGGGAAGCAGCTTTCTCCAGGAAATGTTTATCAAACTCCTGCCTGTGACTTGGGAGAACGAAGGTGACGCCAAGAGGGATGATACGTGATGTTATTGCAGGGCACGGACATGGATGCAGCTGAAGATCCTGCTTCCCTCTCCACGCCATGCCATGCAGGGGTCCCAGCCCCTGGGACAGCCTTGCAGGTCCCCACTCCCTGCCCCACACACTTGGGTTAGGAAAGGACCTAACACCAGCTTTGCTGGCCTGAGCACCCATACCTGTGGGGCCAAGCACGCAGCTCCACTCAGCCCCACACCCTGGTGCCATCTCTGAGCTGTGGCCAGAGAGGCCCAGACCCTCTCCACATCTCTGCCCATGGCAGGGGGAATGGAACTAAATGATATTTAAGGTCCCTGCCAACCCAAGCCGTTCCACGACTCTGCGATACTACGACCCCAGCTTAGAAAGCCCTCAGGTCTCTGCCCATGCCTGGCCTTCTCCCCCAGCAACCACAACCTCCTGCCCGCACCAGGAGGGACTGATTCCTGTTGGGGTGATTTACAGCTCAAAGAGGGAAACACTGATGGGAATCACTGATTTCAGCCTTTCTCCCTGCAGAGTCCTTTGCCCCTATCCCATAAGAAGCTCCAAACGCCACGGCTGGTGATGGTACATGCAGGAGCTTCCACCCCAGAGGGGCAGCCAGGGAATGCTCACTCCACGGACTCAGCTTCACTGGCCTCAGTCCTGACGGGAACCCAGTCCAGCACCCCAAAGCACCACGCCCCGCCTCCCCCCTGCAGCCTGGTCCTGCCCAGCCTTGGACACGAGTCCGGCTGGCCCATCTGGCTCCACTTATCCCGGCTAGATGTCCTTCCTAATGACACAGCATCTCAGAATCCATTAAGAAGCACTGCGGAGTGGCTGACTCCGGGATCAATACACCCTGCTCATCAATAATGAAAGCATCAGGCTGCCCTTGCTCTCCAGCTGCCTCCGTAAGCCCCTCCATTTCCTCCCGCTCCCAATATAGCTGCTCTCCTGGGGCACTCGCAAGGCACCAAATTGATTTATCCCTCCATCAGCAGGGTGGGGCCATCACAGCCCCATCCCAGGGGTGCAGCAGGGACAGGCACAGCCCAGGTGCCCGGGTGCCAGTCTGGGGGGCTCTGCCTGACCATGGCACAGCCACCTAGGTATGCTGGCACCGTGGTTCTCTGGGCACGTAACCACAGCTGATGGCATCCTTCAGAGAGCTACATCCACTCCATCACCTTTGGCTTCCAAGGACGTGCCTGGGTCACCCCGATCCTGCTAAGACAGAAGGTGGGGTGGCCCCACAGGGTGCCCCTCATAGCATGTGTTCCACGAAGGTGGGGGTCTGCCCCAGATCTTGCTGGCAAAGGTTGACCAGGCTGGGGGCCTGGGAGGGAGACAATGTGCCCCCTCCTCCTGCTGCATTCTGGCCCCTCCACTGGCACAGGGTTTGGCCCAGGGGGATCAGGTCCTGTCTTGTCGCCTGTGAACTCACCTCCTGTGCAGGTCCCGCTGCTCTTTCAGCCCCACTGTGACAAAATGTGCTCAAGCCTCACCGCACCCCACACAGAACCCATTTTGCCCACCCGTCCCTGTGCCCCACATGGGTCCCACTGTGCCCTCAGCCCATCCTCGTGCCCCACGCGGGTCCCACTGTGCCTCCAGCCCCTCCTTGTGCTCCACAGGGGTCTGTCCCACTCTTCCTCTAGCCCTTTGCCATGCCCCACCACAGGTCTCACTCTGCCCACCCCCGGCTGGACCCCACGTGAGTCCCAGCAGATCCTTGGTCCCTTGCCATGCCTCACATGGGCGCCATTTTGCTCTCAACCCTTCACAGGTCCCAGTGTCCCATCACCCTCATGGTGCCCCGCAAAGGTGCCAGCGTCTCCTTGGACTGTTGCTGCGCCCCACATGGTCACACTGTATCCCCATCCTCTTGCTGTGCCCCATATGTATCTCACTGCCCTCTCTGACACTTGCTGTGCCCTGTGTGGATCTCCATTGCTCCCTAACACCTTGATGTGCCCCAAACAGGTCCCACTGCCACCCCGGTCCCTTTTTGTGCCCCACATGTGTCCCACTGTGTTCCCACTCCTTTGCAGTGTCCTGTAGAGGTTCCACTGCATCCCCATCCCCTCTCTGTACCCCAGATGGGTCTTGCCACTCCCTTAACCCCTTGCTGTACCCTACGAGTTGTGCACAGTACCCCTTGCTGCACCCCGTCCTTCCCCCTACTGTGTCCCAGATGGGTCCAATGGTTCCCCCCGTCCCCCACACGGACCCCACCGCACCCTCAGCCCCTCGCTGTGCCCCACGGAGGATATTGCCTCCCCCCTCGGAGCCCTACGCAGATCTCCCGAGGGGAGCCCCCTCTGCTTTCCCTTCCACCTCCCACCCCCACACCGCCGGCCCCGCTCCCCGGGCGCTCAGCCCCATCCCACCCGTGGTCATCGTGTCCCCCCCCACACCCCACGCCGCGCCACCCCACGCACCGCGCCCGTTGGCTTTGATGAAGTGGACGGCGGTGTGGGGGCCGCCCTCCTCGGGGGAGTAGATGTGGACGGTGACGGTGAGGTTGTTGCCATCCTGCAGCTCCTGGTAGACACCCTCGACGGTGAAGTAGTAGGGTCGGTCGTCGGTCTTGCGGTCCACGTAGAGGAGCACGGCGCGGGCGCTCCAGTTGAAGTGCGCGTGGAGGTGGGAGACGAAGGCGCCCAGTTTGGGTGCCGAGGGCCCGGTGCGCACCGTCGTGCTGTAGTGCTCCCGTTTGCGGCTGAAACCCGCGGCCACCGCCCCGCCGGTGATGAGGGGCAGCCGCCAGTGAGAGGCGAAGCGCCCCACGGACGCGGCGGGGTACACGCAGCCCGGCCCGAACAGCACGTCGGGGTCGTGGTAGAGCTTCAGGTCCACGGCGTTGAGCGGTGCCACGTACTCGGAGCAGGCGCCCTCCAGCTCCGAGCTCATGAACTCGACGCGCACCGAGAAGGGCCGCGGCAGCAGGGGCGGCTCGCCCCGCTCCAGCGCTTCCAGCGCCAGGCTCAGCGCCGGACCCACGCGCGGCCAAGCCCACGCGTAGCTCACGTTGCGCTCCGGCAGCACCACCGCCACCGTCAAGTTGGCGGGCGCCCCGTCGGGGGTCGCCGCCCGCCGCCCCGCGCCCGTCGGTACCGGCAGCAGCAGCAGCGCCAGCAGCGGCAGCGGCAGCGGCGGAGCCATGGGCCGCGCTGGCTCCTCCGCCCCGGCCGCCGCCCGCCGCTCCGGCGCCCCCGCCGCGCCCCCGCCCCGCCGACCGCCACCGACCGCCCTCCCCCGGGGGGGCGGCGCCGCCGGTCCCCGCCCGGCCGGACGGGCACGGGGATGGGCGGCACCGCGGCGGGGCGGGGGGCGGTGTCCCTGGAGAGGGGGGGCCGGGGGTGGGGCTAGCGGGGAGGGGGGCGCTGGTTGGGGTGGTGGGGGGGTGGCGGGGTGCTCGCCGTCTCTGGCTTCCAGGTTGGCGAAGTGCTGTGGGGTACCCAGCGGGGGCTTAGGGAGAGCGGTCCCCACGTCCGGCGGCCCCTAGTAAGCAGGAATTGAGGAGGGGGTGCCTGTGTTTTCGGGGATCGAGGAGGGGAGGTAGGGAGGAGCATCCGCGTTCGGGGTGTCCCCAGTGGGTGGGGGACCGAGGGAGGTGTACTTGGATTCTGCTGAGGTGCGGT
The DNA here is from genome assembly GCF_041296385.1 of Aphelocoma coerulescens. Taxonomy (NCBI): domain Eukaryota; kingdom Metazoa; phylum Chordata; class Aves; order Passeriformes; family Corvidae; genus Aphelocoma; species Aphelocoma coerulescens. The sequence continues at coordinate 10,370,225 of NW_027184085.1, forward strand.
GAGGGGGAATTGGAGAAGAGGGCACCGGTTTGAGGCAGGGACTGGGCTGCTCGGCTTCTGGACGGAGGGGCTGGGGACGGGCTCGGGGATCCCCATCGGAGGATTAAAGGACGGAAGTCCTCAGAGCCGGCGGCTCCCAGTGGGCAGGGATTGAGGAGGGGGTACGTGGGATCTAGGGCGTCCGTGAGGGGAACCGGGGAGGGAGCATTAGGGTTTGGAGTGTCCCCAGTGGGTGGGGGATTGAAAAAGTACCTGGGTTCGGAGAGGTGCAGTGAGGGAGCACCCAGGCTCTAGGGTCCACCACTGAGTAGGGACTGGGGAGGAGATGTCTCATGCTGGGGGTCCCCAGGGTTTGGGGAAGTCAGTGGGGTGCAGGGGATGTGTGTGATGGGGCAAAGGGGTACCGTGGGGAGGGGTGCGAGGATGTGAAGGGATACACGGCTGTGGGGTACAGCCCGCTGAAAGGGGAAGGGATATATCCTGGGTGTGGGTGTCCTCACAAGGGATTTTTGGGAGGTCTTAGGCTGTGGGATACAGAAGGAATCAGGCTCTGAGGAGGGGTTGCCCGGGATCTGTGTGCCTCCTTCGTGGGGACTTCCAGTGCCTTGGGCGTGGGTATCTCCCCTTGGGGAAGGGGAGGAGGTTGGAGAGGTCCTCGGGGATTTGGGAGCCAGGGAGGCACCTGGGGAGTTGGACCCTGAGAACTGGGATGCCCTGGGGACCCAGACGTCCCTGGGACTCAGTGTGTCCCCCCAATAATGGAAGGTACGCTGGGACCCGTGCCACAGGGACCCGGCCGACACAAGACCTGACGGGGCAGGGGACGGCAGGGGCTGGATGCAACGGGCACGTCACCACTGCGGGTTTTGGGGTCCAGCCCTTGTGCTATGGGACATTGGCCTGTGGGGCGGTGGGGTAGGAGGGTGGACGCCTTTGAGGGGAGAACAGGGGAGCGCTCGGGGTGCAAGGTCTGGCTATGGGGCAATGAGCCTTGAACAAGCCCCCATGACGCCGTGGGACCGGGATAACGCGGGCAGAGCGGGGCTGCTGGTCCTCCCGGGGATTTGGGAAGGACCTAGGGGGATGTCATGGACTGCCATGGAGGGACCCCCCCAGCCCGGGGGGACACAGAGGTGCCGTGCGTTTGTTTGCAGGGCGCCTCGGTGGGACAAGGGGGGCTCGGCGAGGGCAGCATGCCTATGGTGCATTCCTGGGATTCCCAGCCTGCTGCCTGCTCCCATCGGGCGGGGGTGGGGGGCGATAGAGACTGGAGGGGGGCGTTGGGGGTGGTGCCAGCCCGTGCCCCACGGCTCAGAGCTGTGTGGGTGGGATGCTTGCGGGTGGGAGCACAGGGGGAGCGCACTGGCTGCACGGTGGCCCCTGCAAGGTCCTGTGTACTTCAGATGCCTGAGGGATGCTGTGCTGAGAGGCGGACAGGGCGTCTTTTGGGATTTTGGGGTACCCACGAGAGCAGAGCAGCACCGTGGGCATGGCATCGCAGGGTGCCCCGGCATGGGTCCTTCCACCTCTGGGGCTGCCAGGAATCACAGTCCCTCTCACTGTCCCTACCATTCACACTGCAGGTGTCCCCACCACGAGCGACACGTGCCTCTCGTTGTGGGGTCCCGGAGCTCGGCCCACCCAGCCCGGCAAAACCCGAGACGAGGGGGTTGGATTGCCGGCTATAAATAGCTCGGTCCGGTGTGGCACGGAGCTAGCAGCGGTGGCTGAGCCGAAGGACAGTGAAATCCAACCGACAGTGATTACATCCAGAAATGAGAAGCTGGAAGGATCTGGAAGAGCTTCTCCGTGGAGTGTGAGACTGGGCATGGTGGGGTGGTGATGGTCCCACTGGAGACCGTAGTGCCTGCGGAATCACCCCTGCTCACGGGGCCCAGATGGTGGCAGACCCTGCATCATCCAGGTGACCCCAGCCCAGCCCTGTGGCCCCTGTCTTGAGCCTCCGGTGGCCCAGGTCGGGGGCAAATGGGACACAGAAAGGCTGGCAGCAGACTGTGTGGGAAAAGCCTCCGCCTCCACCTCTCCGGGAGGTGGTGCTGCTCCCGCGGGACCTGCGGCAGGCGGGATGCAGCCAGCGGAGGAATGACTGTGGTAAAACAAGACAGAGATATGGGGAAGAAAAGCAGAGGGGGCGGAGGGAGCGAAGGAGGAGCCGGTGGGGACTCGCTGCTGCAGGGATGGGGTGCGTGGGATGCCCGTGACGGGGATGTGGGTGCGGGGACACCCCGTGTGTGCGCGGGTGAGCCGGCAGAGGGGGCCCGGTCACCGCCCCGGTAGCGCACACGCCTCACAGACACCGCACAGACACCGCACGCGGGCCAGACACACACCATATACACCCCATACACATACCAGACACACGCCATATACACCCCACACCTCATACACACCCCCCACACACCCCATAGACACTGCACACACCGTACACACACCATATACACCCCATACACACACCGTACACACACCCCACACATGCTGCACACACCATACACACCCCATACACATACCAGACACACACCATATATACTCCACACTTCATATACACTCCATACACACCCCATACACACCCCATACACACCCCATACACACCCCATACACACCCCATACACCATACACACCCCATACACCATACACATCCCATACACACCCCATACACACCCCATACACACCCCATACACACCCCATACACCATACACACCCCATACACACACCCCACACACACTGCACACACCATACACATGTTGTTACGTATAGCACCATTACACCGTGGTGTTAGGCACACACCATGCACACATCACACACTCACCATACACAGACCACACACAGATCACACACTCACCATACACTCACCATGACACACAGACGTGTGATACCTTAGGGTTTCTCTAACTCCGTTGCACCTTCCCTCCCATGGTGTCACATTGAATTCTACTGGCATCCCACACCTTGGGATGACAGTCTTCCCTTGCACTGAGCTGCGCCCAGCACCCTGGTCCTGGTGGTCTGTAGTGGTCCATGGCCATCCGTGGTGGTCCATGGGAATCCATGGTGACCCATTGTGGTGATGCATCCCCCCTGCTTTTCCAGGCTGCACTGAGATCTGAGAAATGCTTGTTAGGCCTCAACCTTGAAAAACAGCACCTGAGCTCAGCTCTTCTTGAGCTCATCAGAAATACTGCCTGTTTCCATGAACTGCTGCTGTCTATAGAGCTCCTGGGGTTTTTTATGAACAGCCTTGGAAACTGTTTTTTCTTCCCTGAAGGGCAGAACATCCCTCTTCTCAGATACTCAAAGAAAGTGGCGACCCAAACTGTGGCCAGGATGAAACATTGTTATGACTAAAGCCCACTCTCTTGCAACCCTATAAACAGTGGTGCAAAATGAGACTCTTGGAGCTCTCCTGGATCGTGGTGGGTTGCAACCCCTCTGTGTGGCGCCTCTCAGAGCCAGCAAACTCAAGTCTGCTGTACTTGGAGGATCGCCAAACAACAATGGATCCTGGGCTGATACCCTCACTCCTTAAGGCTCAAGCCTTTGCCCCTTGAGCAGATGGCAAAACCATCTGGAGTGAGTATTTCACTGACCTCTGAGGGGAATTTTTCACAGGTACTTTGCTTGCACTGACTTTCTGTCTGTGTGCATGTCCCTACACATATGCTATAGCAAATCTGGGGGAAATGCTACTCTCTTAGATGCTTAAGTACCTCAGTCTAAGTAAGTTAGGTCTGTAAGTAAGGTTAAGTCATAAGTTATAAGCTAAGTTAAATGCTGTTGTTCTTTTCCTAAGTTGTTAAGTTTAAATTACACAGGTTGGATGCTGTTAAGGGTTATTCCTCTGTTAAATGGTTAAGTTGTAAGTTAAGTAGTATTAAGTGTGAGTGCTGTTGAGCTTTTAGGCCATATTCCTTTTTATCCTTGCCCTCACTGTCCTTTTGTCACGCACACACACACACACACACACACACACACACACATGCACAAACACAACCCTAGATGGTTTCCGGTTCATTTCTCTTTTGATTGCCCGGATTTTGTTTGTTGTTGCTTTTTTTCTCCTCAGTGTGCCTTAACTGTCTACCAAGTTGTAGAGTGAATCTTGCCAATGAACCCCACACACACCCCATACACCCCACACCCCATACACACCCCATTGTCGTGCTGCCGCTTAATATTAAATCTGTTTTATGCTGATACCCTTGCTGGTGATTTTTTAAGTGACCTCAAACACTTGTTCATGACACCAGTGCTGGTCCTAGGACTGCACCAGATCATGATGGGCACCAAGGCCACAGCCATGCTTGTCTGCCCTGGGGGGCTCACATTCCTTGGGTTCCAATCTTCTTTTCCATGTTCCCCTGGCAAGCATATCCAAGCCCCTGGTCCCCTGAGCTGACAGTTGTTTTTTCACCTCCCAGTGTGCAGCAGCACAAGGCCATGGGCTGCAGGGCCCTGCCAGTCTCCTTCACCTCCACACTGAGAGTGAAGCCAGAAACCTGCCAGCCTCAGGAGGTGGCTGTAAAGAGCGTGGCAGGCACCACAAGTGAGTGCCCGTAGCACGGTTGTCACTGCCAAGGCCAGGTGAAGGAGTCGTGCAGACGCTGCTGTGCCAGGCCACAAACAGTGCTGGGTCATGGGGAGGTCCAGCATGGATGGGTAGCAGCCCCTTCCTGCTGGAGGTTGTGTGGAAAGAGGGCAGGGATGGAGAAGGTGCCACCGAGGACTCACATTTCTACTCCAGGGAGTCAGGGTTCTGCTGGGGTCTCTATTGCAGGTGCTCAAGTTGCCACCCCATCCCAAATGGGAGAGTAACACCTTCAGAAGGTCACTGAAGCTTTGGCCAGGTGGGCACAAAGCATGCAGGGACTGGTGCAGGTATGCAGGGTGACCTTTTCACATAAGGGATTCCTGTGCTCCTGCTGTCCAGGGAACCTGAAGGGCTCCTTGTTTGGATTTGAACTTTGTGTGCCAGTAATGGAAAAAATAGAACAAAGGCAAATATTTTAAAGGGAAAAATGTGGATAAATGTGGCACCTATGTCACTTCAGGGTTGTCCCTGTGTGTCTGTGTGGAGAGCCCCTAGAACCCACACGTCTCTGTGCCCCAGACCCAGGGTGGGACCCTAGGAGTGTTCTCACGGGGCACCAGGACAGGAAGTGTCACCCATGAACCCCTTCAGGCGGGTGCTGTCTGTGCCAAGCCAGGAACACCCGCTATGGTACTTTCCCCTCCAGCTTCTCTGGGATGCCCAGGCTGAGCATGTGGGGCCCTAGCCCCCTAGGCAGGCTTCCAACATGAAGCCATCACCCATCCACAGCTTTTCCTGTAGGGTGTCCCTAAAGCAGGGAGGCACCCCAGGGTGGCCCTGTGGGTGCCAATACACAGCCAAAGCACTGTGCAGGGGGATCTGTCTTTCTGATACCAGAGTGAGGCCAGAGATCTGCAGGATCCACCCAGGACACAAAGCCTCAGGGTTTCCTGCGGTTCTCCCTGCCCCTGCATCCTAATGAAGCAAGGTGCCCAAAACCAGTCTGGGAGTCCCCGGTGGATCCTCAGCATTTTGGAGGCCTTTTATATTCTGAGGTCAGCACTGGTGGTGTGACAGTGCCATGGCAAAATCCCCTCCAAAACAGGGTGCCTGGACCCTTGACCTCCCCAGCAAGTCCCCAGGCCAACAAGTACCTGGCACTTTTTTGCCTGGTGTGGCTTCTGCGTGGCCTAGGAATGATCTCCCAGGGTTATTTCTGACTCACAGGACAGGAAACATTTCGGGGTTTAAGCCAAGCTGAATAATATGCTCATTTCCTTGTGCCGACTACAAAGTACCTGCTCCAGGGGATTTATGGAGTGCCGGCCTCTCGCACTCACTACGCAGCTGCCTGCCCGGATGTTTTTATTTTCTGGGTACGGCCAGCAAGTGCCAAGGCCTGTTTTCCTAAACACCCCATGACCTCCCGGCACGTTTCCTTGAGGGGAGCCTGGGCAGAGCCACGGGCTGCAGCACACCCATGCTGATACCCAGGGTGATGGAGAGCCAGGGTGGGTGCCAGCACCCTGCCAGGGCCGAGGGTAGCAGGAATGCTTGGCTGACCCACTGATGCCAAAACCTGGCCTGACGCAGAGCAGCCACAACCAGGATAAGTGACCTGGGAAAGTGCCAAAGGAATGGAGTACGGGCATGAGCAAGGGAGGATGAGACCATGTGAGAGAGGGCAAGAGGGCATGAGAGCCCGAGTGAACCACAGTATGGGACTGCCCAGGACATAGAGCCCATCCCATGACTGGGGACATGCAGACACCATCCCACAGCTGGTCCTGTCACATGGTAGGGAACCCCCAGACACCGTCCAGCCAGGATTGTAGAGCCCCTGTGAAATACTGTGTCTAACCCCTGGGGTTGGAACATCTGCCCCCTGCAAGGAGGGTAAGGGTGTGGGTGCTGAGGCCAGGGACACCCATGGAAGACACAGGGCAGCCTTGCAGCCCATGCTTCTCCACTGGCATTAAGCTCCATCCAGCAGGCAGCCAGTCTGTAGAGTAAGGTGACATCAAGTTTGTCTCACATCCCCTCTACTTTGTCCCCTTTTTGGAGTAACAGCCTCATTGCTGGTGGGGTTGGGTCTGATCTCACCTGTACTCCAGCATCTGTGAGCTATCCCATCTGGCTTGCCAGCTGTGGGATGAAGGATGCCGTGAGCCAGCTGTCATTCCCTGGCTAGCCCTTTGTCTCCTCTTGTTCCCCTTCCCAGCTCCTGGCTGCCTATCTCTTCCTCACCCCTCTGCTCACCTCTCCCCAGGGACTGGCCATTCTGGTGAGCAGTGAGCATTCATGAGTGGTCATCACTCAGAGCCAGCATCCTCCTGCACCTGCCCTGGTGCCCTGGGTACTTTGGCACTAGAAGCATCCTTAAGGTGCTGGTAGAGCAAAGGTGCCCACATCCCAGAGCTGCCTCAGGGTCCACAGCAGCACCCAGGCAGTTTGGTCCAGTGATAAATTGGGGTTGTGGTTTTTTTTTTGTTTGTTTCTTTTTTTGTTTTGTTTTGTTTTGTTTTTTTTTTTTTTTTTTTTTTGTTTGTTTGTTTGTTTGTTTTCGGGGATTTTGTTTTTTGGTTGGCTTTTTTTTTTGTTTGTTTAGAGAGAAAATAAAATGCCTTTGGGGAACAGGAGCCAAGCTCCCCAGTGCCTAAAACAGCAATCACAGCACTTCCTTGGATTTATGGTGTTTGCTTTCACAATGCCAGCCGGGATCCTGTTTGCTTCCTGCTCTGCAGCTGCAGCCCCAGCTGAAGGCTCAGGAGATTGAGGTTTTATAACCCTCCTGGATTCTGCTGATGGCAACTTGTCCAGCATCATTTATTCCCCCTTGAGTGTCCTTCAGTGCTGAGGTGGGCTGTTGTTACCTCATCGCAGCACCCACTGTCTTGGGTGCTCATCCCTCCCCATCCATGGGGTCCCATCCCCGGCACTGGGCATTCTGCTGCTCTGCAGAGGGATTGATGGGAGAGGAGGTCAGCAGCACTGTGCCCTTGGTGGGGTGCATCACCCAGCTTTTCTCAGGCACAGCTACAATCTGAGAGCCAGGCCAGGCAGGAGAGCTGGGTCCTGCTGGGGGGATGCTGAGACACGGATATGACCTTCTGTGGGATCCTGGAATACTCAGAGTTGGTGACTGCTCCTCACTGGCACATGTAGACAGGCAGTGGTCCCTGCTGTTGGGCTCTGGCTGGCAAATCAGAGTGACTGAACTTCCAGAGAGGCTCTTCCAGCCCCTTTATCCTTTCTGCAGTACTTGCCTGGGTCTCAGTTGTTCCCCAAGATGTGAGACCAAAAGCAGTTGCCTTCTTTCAGTCTCTGTGGCAAAACCTCCTCCAGGATGGCACAGCAGGAGAGGGTGTCAGCTTCTCCTGCCACAACACCCTCAAGAACCCAAGCAGAAGCTCTGAAGCACCAAGCCCAGTTCCAGGCACTGCTTCCAAATTACAAGCCCCTTCCTGTACAACCTGGATCAAAATGCTCTCAATCACCCATGGGCATGTGTGTGCTGGGACCAGGCAGGTGCCCAGGAATGCAAAAGTGGGGGAAGGAAAGTGGTCAGGAGGTGGGATACCAGGATCACCAGCAGCCCCTTCCCTAATGCAGAGCCACAGTGTGGACAGTGCTCCACTGCCCAGATCCCTCTGCAATGTGCCAAGAGATGTCCTGACACTCTTTCCTCTTTTTCTCTGCATTCTCCCAGCAAAGTGCTGTGATGAAAAACCCAATGGCCATGAACGGTCTCGTAGCTTTAACCCTCTATTTAATAAACTGTTATGGCTACAGAAATCCTGAGTATGCCTCTCCATGTTCTTGACAGAGCAGGGCAGTGACCTTCCACATAGCTGAGAGATGCTATCGCCCCAGGTTTTGAGCACTCTTCTGGAAGCCTGTCCAAATCCTGTGGCCCCCTGAGTGAAACCCACCATTTCTTTTTTTTAACATTTGCTGTTCTTGTTGATGAAACAATGATGGATTATTTCATTGCAGTTACTAGCGTGCCAGACTTCTTTTTCCAAACACACAATAGGAATATTAATTAACTGTTCTGACGATGAAAGCTTTTATCCTCCTTATATAGTAACAACTCTGCACCAAAAGGCAAGTTCCATTTGTCACTGATACACTCCACCATCCCAGCTCATGGCCCCGTGGTCAGCAGGGGGTGCCGAGCATTTCTCTGATTTTTTATCAGCCTTTCCCAACAGATCCCACACTTGCTGCCATCCAGCCACCCCACCGAGGGACACAGCACTGTCTCTGGCACTACAAGAGGGCTGGGGTAATTCTCTAAGGGGAAGAAGGGATGCAAAACCAGGGCTTCTCCCTCAGCAGTGAGAGCACAAGTTGCAGGACAGGGATGCAATGGGATGGTGAAGGGGCCCAGAGCACTAAAGGGAAGGGACTGTGCCTTCAGATCCAAAGGTGGTGAATCCAAAGTGGATAAAAGGAAGCAGGTTTTTTCTCACTCTGTGCTTAATTAGACTGCCACAGGAAAATGCTCAGGCCAAAATTTAGCAGGATTCAATTAGGGATTGGGCACTTACAGGGAAAAGAAAAATATCCAGCTGTAATAGTGAATGCCAATACAAATTCTGGAAGGGATATTAAGCCTCACGCGTCAAGGTGTAAATTTATTCCAAACTCTCAGAAAGCAGGGAGCTTAATGCAGGGGCAGATGACCCACATATGCCACTGCTACTGATGCTGCCTCACTGGCGGCATGGCCCTGCACTGGCCGAGACCCTGGCTGGACCATCCCCAGAGCCCTGTTTCCTGCTGCTGGCAGCACCTCTGACAAGGGCTGAGAATTTCGTTTGGCAAGTCAGCCCTTTGCCTGTAGCTCTCCAGGGCCATGTAGCTCCCAGTGCTCCCTCGTGCACATCCCCTCACTTTGCCAGCAGTGACAACAGCCTTATCACTTCTACACAGAGGCAACCCCTCTGGGTCTGTGAGGTCCATGGGCACATCCCTGGGTGGTGTGGCATCTTCCCACAGGTCCTTCCTTCCAGCCAAGTGTGTTTACCTCTCAGGTCACTTGTTGCCCAAAAGCACTTTCACCTCCTGATTTTATCCCTCCTGTTACCTGCTTTTGCTGGGGCTGGTCTCCAGCTCTAAAAGAGGATGCTCAGCTCCAGTACCTCATGGGTGCACCAGTACCTCATGGGTGCACCAGGTGCACAGGTACAGCCCCCTTTCCTGGCCACTGCTCAGATGAGCCCTGGGTCTCTCTCCTGTACTGCATCAGTGGCAGTTGCCGTACTGTCTGCTCTGGGCACAGCACCAAATCTGTCAGAGCTCAGTAAGTGTTTGGACAATGCTCTCAGGCACATGCTGGGATTCTTGGGGTGTCCTGCACAGGGCCAGGAGCTGGACATGGTGATCCTAATGGGCCCCTTCCAACTCAGCAGATTCCATGATTCCATGATTCCAAACATGCTGTCCCCCGCAGCCCATGCATGGCCACGAACCTGGCACAGCTGCAGCCCAGGCTGGGGTGGAAGTGCCATGATGTGGTACCCAGGAGATGGGTGCAAGCACCTCCATCCCCAAATGAGGATGGTGCCATTTGCATCCCCCACTGTTTGTTAGCAGAGTGCTTGCGCTGCTCTGGTCACTGCGACATGGGATGCTCCCAAAACCTTGGCTTGCTGTGAAGGAGCAGTGATGGCTCAGCATGACCAGAGGGGAGCCTGGAGCTCTCCTGGTTAGGAGCCAGGGTCTCCCGTGCTTGCTGCTTACGTGCTCACGACGCTGACGAGGGCAACGCCGCTGGGGACCTTTGGATCTCCCCTCACTGTGGAGCCTTGCACCCACAGGGGCTTCCAACTGGAGAAATTTCTGGAGGGCATGAATCAGCTTTTCACAGCTTGTTAAAAATCTTGATCCTACCTCTTGTTTTCATGCCTTTCAAATCAGGAAATGAGTTTTACAACTTTTCCAGTGGGGCACAGCTGGTGGCCAGGGTCGTAAAGCTGAACTTTATAAATATCTCTTGTTGGGATCAGGGGAAGAACATTAAAAAGGCAGAGAGAAACAGAAAGAGAAGGGAAAGGAGCAAAGGCAATAGAGAAGCAAAGCGAACAAGTCCAGTTCAACACCAACCACGGCCATGCAAGCACAGAAGATGGGGTGTGCTTGGGGCAGGCTTTGCCTGCTTCTTTCCCTCTTCCTCCAGCTGCCAGGCTCCCAGGCCAAATGCTACTTCCAGGCTAAAGGTAAGCGGGGAGGTGAGATGGGAAGAGGTCGATGGGAAGAGGAGGCCTCAGCTTTCCCAGCATGGCAGGGCTCTGCCCTATGCCTGCAAAGCGTGGAAGGGACTGTGCTGAGCTCAGGCGTGGGATCATGGGCCAGTGGTGAGTGGAAGGAGCAGTCTATAAACCACAGAACAACTCCCCAGGGCTCTGGCTGAGAAACAGCTTTCTGGGCCATGAAGGCTCCTGGCAGGAGCCTGCCTGCGGCCGAGTGTGCAGGACTAGCAGCAAAGGGAGGAGGGTGGCTTGTCAACCCTCTGCTGCCTCCTCCCAGGGCTGCAGAAATGCCCAGACTCCAAGGGGTGCTGGATTTGCCCTCTCCAGGGAAGCAAGAGCCACTTGCCTCTTGCTCTAGACCCATCAGGTAGTGGGGAGAGTCACAAGGCATGGCTAGGAGAGGATGGATGGGTACATCACCCATAGCAAATGACATACCTGCAGGAGGACGGTGGACAGACCACCATATATCTTCCATACCATAAGGTGGGTGGGAGGTCATGATGACAGCTCTTGTCCCCTCTTTCAGGGCACAGGGGTGCCAAGGATGCTTCCACTTGCCCTCAGCACAGGCCTATGTGTTCTCATCACCACTGTTTCCTTTGCAGCTCCCTGTGAGTATGAAGGGAAGCAGTTCTCCCTTGGGGAATCATGGCTGAGCACCAACTGCCTGCTCTGCACCTGCCTGCACCCCATTGGTGTGGGCTGCTGCGAGACGTGAGTGAGGGGGTCAAGGGGTGCTGGGGTGGGCTATCAATTCCCACCTGCACCTGTAGCAGGGGATGTCTGGCGGCTGCAAATGCAGCAGGTATCAGAGCCCTGGAAGAGCTGTGGGGCACCGGGCCCTGCAGAGCAAGAGGCAGAGGTGGGCAGGACCTCACCAGGGCACTGAGGGTGGTGGGGTGAGCTGGGGAGGCAATGTGGTTGGAAAGGGTGTCTCGGCACAGCAAGATGCCCAGATGCGCCAGGGGCCATGTCTCAGCCTGCCTGAGCTGGTCTGGGAGACATCCTGCACAGGGGGCTGGCAGCAGGAAGCCATCCAGCCCAAGTCAGCAGCTTCCGGGCACAAACTAGGGAGACTGACGGCACCGTGTCCTCTCCCACAGCACCCAGCACCCCATCGACTTCCCTGACTGGTGTGAGGCCCACTATGACTCACAGACCTGCCAGATCTCCGTAGTGCAGAAGGCCAACCCCAGCCTGCCGTGCGTGAAGAGTGTGGAGCACGAGTGGGGCTCAGCCGGCACTCCCGAGCCGCTGGTGAACAAGGTGCTGGGTGCAGGGCTGAGCAGATAGAGGCTCAGCAGTGCCCTGCGCCCCTCGGCACCATCCTCCCCTTCCAGAGCACTCCGCCTGCATGCTCCAGACCTGCCCCACCCACCCTGTAGAGGCATCACCGCCAGCACCTTCGAGGGAAACCACTATCCACACACCATGGTACCAAGCTTTGCTTCTGCCTTCAGCTTCCTGAACCAGGGCACCCTCCCTGTGAGAAGTTCTGCACACCGTGGAAATGCAGATTCTACAAGATCTCCTCCCAGGTGGGCAGAAAAACTCTGGTGACTAAAAAAAGGGCTACAGGACTAAATCAGCCTGCTCCACGGCAGTCCTGCATTCCCATATCCAGCCCCAAGCAAAGCACCTCCCTACTCCCTGCCAGACCTCTACTCCTCTTGCATGGCAGCCATGGGGAGCTCACTAGAGTCACCATGGCCCCTGGTGCAGGATCCCCACACCCTCTCCAGCCTCTTCTCTGCTCCCAGAGCACGAGGGGCAGGCACAACCCACCTCTGGAACCACTAACGCCCCTGCTCCTAAAGCTCCTGTGGTCCCTGGCACTGTGGGCCAGCCCTGGGCAACACTGCAACAGAGCCAGCCCAGGTTGGGTGGCAGAACACGATGTCCCCAGGGAAAGACCCCCATCCCCACTAGCAAGGGAGCAGGGTGAGGAGGGTTCAGGAAGCAGAAGCAATTCAAGTGCCAGGGTGGAGGCAACCGCCCTGGCAGCTGCCCCAGCTGGTGCCATGCCCGTGTTGTGCAGAGCCTTGTGTAGACGTTTCTGTTCTTGCAATAAAGATACTGAACAAAGAGGAAGTCTCCAGCCTGTGACTGCTGTGGAAGGTGGGATGTATCCACCACCGGGAACAATGTACAAATAAGGCTCTTGGGAAGGCCTAGTTTTGCACATTCAGATGTTTACTACATTTCCATGCAAACAGGAAAGCTTGTTGGGGAGGCTTAGTAAAAATCCAGGGGAGCTGGCTGTTGAGCAGGGAGATCTCCATGCATCTCTTGGATGCACAGCATGCATTCCCTACAGCTGCTCAAGGATCCAAAGACCAGCAGGATTCCTTCACACCCAGGAGCCCAGGCAGACAATAGCCCAGGGGCTCAGTGCTGCTCAGTTCTGAATCATCACGATCGTACTGACACAGCAAGGGCTTCCATCCAAGTCACCAGGACAAGCCAGCAGCACAGGGCAGGCCAGCCAGGACCTGCCTCCTGCAGGTGGGGGTGGCTGAGGCACTGGACTATGTGTGTGGGACAACTCTCCAAGAGGCAGGACATGTGCCAGCGCAGGAGAGCAGGCTCCCACCCAGCCCAGGTGGCCACTCTGCTTCACCTGGATGCCAGACTTCTGCTTGTAGGGTCTCTCTAGGGGCACAGCCATCATCCACGGGTGGCATGAAGCTTCACTGGAAGAGCTCCCCTCCCCCCTCCCTGGGTTGGGCCTTTCCTTCTTGGAAGCCCCACATGGGATAAAGGCACATCAGTGGTTCTCTGGGAAGGCAGATTTCTTTTTGCTAAGTGCTGGGACTTGCACCTTCACCCAGGCAGGATGGGCCCAGCTCCAGCTGGGGGCTGCAGCACAAGACACTGCATCAAGCAGTGTTCTTCCACCCACCGACAGGACAGACTTGCCCGGTGCCCAGCTGGGCATCACAGATGAATCCAAGGGGACACTGGGATGCATGCACCACAGCATACTGGTGACAGTCCTGCCTGCCATTCCTACTGGTGGCACATGCTTGCAGCTCTGCAGGCCAACAACCTCTCCCTACTTCAGATGGTGATAGAGTTAGTGCTGGAGAACTGAGAAACATAGGAAGCCAGGATGGGGTTGGTGGGAAGAACTTTGATGGGCAAGTCCCAGCTGAAGGTGTCCACTTCCATCTGCTCCACCCCAGTCCAGGTGACAGCCTCTGACTGGCTCCCACGAACCAAGCAAGTTCCCGCCGACTCCCCAGAGGTCACAAATTCAAAGTGCAGCCTCCACTTCAGGGACACTGTGGGCAAGAGGGTGGTCAGCAGATAACACCACAAGGGCCATGGACAGCAGCTGTCTCAGCACTGTCTGTCCTGGCAAGGGGACAGCAAATGACCCCACTGACACAGGCCAGCTCCCTCCCAAGGAACACATCTCTGCTGAGCATGGGATATGCAGGGCTGGGGACATCACAGTCCTCCTGCGGAGACAAGCTGGGGTGGGTCCCTTCCCTGGTGGGTACTAACCGATGTTGGTGGTGAATCCTGGGGTCGAGCTGAGTGGGATGGGCAGGCTGAAGCTGCTCTGTGCTGTGTGCAGGCAGGACTCCTGATGGCGGGCGTGCACGGTGAAGGAGACAGGCTGCCCCCGCCGGCGCTGGAACTCCTCCTGAATGCTCTCCTCCGTCTGCAGGCTCACCGAGAACTGCAGGGCAATTGGCAAGGTGCTTGCTCTCACAACCTCCTACACACCACATGCAAAGCCTGGGGTCTCCATTTCCCAAACAAGCTCAGGACTGGGCCATTGTCCACCTCACACTCCCAAGGAGACCCCAGCTGCGTCCCACTAGAAACCCTCACAGCCCAGTGCCACCCCAGCCCCTTCTCCCTCTTCTTCACCCTAAAACCCTGCCTCTCCCCCATGATCCCAGAGACAATAACGACCTGCAGACATGGGATGTCTCCTTCTGAGAAGTTGAAGGTCCCAATGACATCCTCTCCAATCTTATACACAGTCTTAAAGATGCAGAATGTCCCCACCTTCCCACGAGTGTTGCTGATGTTGTACAGGTCTGTGGAGCAAGAAGAGGAGTAAGGATTGCGGCAGGACAAGGCTCTGTACTGTGCAGTGCTCTGGGTTAATGACATCCCTCCTGCTTGGGTGTGAAGGACCGTCCCTAGAATGGTATTCCCTTTGGGAAATGTCTGCAGTGGGCAAGAGCAAACCCCACACTGCCTGTGATATGCTGGGCACAGGGTCTCTCTGGCTGAAGTAGGAACAACCTGAGACTGGCTAGGAGGCCCTGAGCCAAGCCAGCCCTGACAGAGCTGCTCCACAGCCACAGTTGGAACTTTGCTTTGTCAGCAAGAGATTTTTTTGCAGCTGGCCCCAAGATGTTCTCCATGCCCAGCTTCTTAGGAAGGACAGCAGGTTTGAGCAGGGAATATGACCTACGCAGGCTGCGTCGGGAGGTGGCCACCATGAGCAGTTCTGTCGCTAGGTCTGCCAGACGAGAGTCTTTCTTCAAGCCCTCCTCCTCCTCCAGGAAGGGGTTTGAGGGTGCAACAGCCTCATCCTGTGGGAACTGGTAATCCTTGAGCCCTGGGAAGAAGGCAAGAGTATCAGCAGGGCAGGGTGCAGCCTGGCCTGCGTGTGCAGGGAGGGCAGTGTGTGGCCTTACCGTGCAGCACAAGGACACGGAAGGGCACTCGCAGGAGCTTGATGGGGGAGTTGACGCGCTGGCAGCCGATGGTCAGCTTGTACACGTACTTCACGGACTGGCCCCGGAAAGAGGGGGGGCCATCAACAGGCAGCGTCTCACAGTATGAATCTGCAAGGGGTGCAGAAAATTTGCTTTCTGAGGCCAAAAGGAAGCTCCTGCAGCTGTGGTGTGCAGGCTCCCTGCACCAAGTGTTTGGAACAGCAGCACTGAGCTGGGGACAGTGCCTGGTGCTTTCTGCTGTCTCCTCTTTCCTCCAGAGGCCAAGCACAACCCAGCTCCCCTGCACCAGGCACACTGCTCCTCACATCACATACACCATCATCCAAATATTGCTTCCAGCACATACAACCACACACACAAACTCTGTCTCCAAAGAATGTGAAAGATGTAAAATCCAGGAACACAAACACGAGAGCTAAACTTACTCATCACGAGTTCAACCCAATTTTGCTCTGTGCACTCCTTTGTCCACCGCTCTCAAAGCGCAGCCTTCTGCAGGCCCTGCCCCATGCGCGTGTTGATCAGTACCTCACGCCTCTTTTGGTATTTGCTTTACACAAACCCTCAAACTCAGCAACAAGTTAGTTTCTTCCTGTGTTTTTCTTTGAAGGACTGCATCTAAAAGATTGAGAAACAATTCTGAGATCTTCACAACAACCTGTGGTGTGTCCTCTGTGACAGGCTGATGACTTAGACCACATAGCCTCTGACTCTGAGGGCTCTGAGATACCAGGGCCTGGCTTACACCACATTCAGCCCTCCTAGAGCCCCTTGGCCACCACACAAACCCCAATGCCTCTTGACGCAGTGTGAACACTTCTGCAGCTTTCCCAAACCACATGCTGTATAACAAGAAAGACACAAACAGCGAACTATGGAAAGTCTCCACCTCTCTGGCTTGCCCACCGTAAAGCAGATACGCCCTGCCAGAGGAAGGGCAGCATCCTGCTCTGAAACCACAGATCCTTCCCCACGTCTGGCACATACTGAAAGTTGAGGCTTAGATTAAAAGTTAGGGTTATATTTTAAATATAACTCCTGGATTTAAAATAACACGATTGGAAGGAAGAAAAAAGCCTGTGCTAGTGTGTAGTGTCCACAGGATGTCACACCTTAAAACAAGCCTCTCTTTCTGGACCAGGGTGCAGACAAAGCAGAGAACTATCCTGACAGGGACGAAAATCAGGTATTTCCAAGGAAAGAAGCAGACTCCTGTAACCCCCATACCAAACTTAACAAAAATGCTCACAAAGACCTTCATGCCCAGTGAGGATAACCTGAGCAGAGACCACCGCTGTCAGAGGAGGATGGGCAGTCTGCTACCTGGCACAGGAATGCCAAGACTCAGGAAGTCCCAGCTTCCCCGCATATCCCAGAAGGAAGCACATTCCTGGTGCTACACATGCATTCCTTACCCACCCACTGTGCCCTCTGGCTGGGCTTCTGGCCTGTGTCCAAGCTGCTTCCATTTCCTCCCCTCTCTGTGATCTCCCAAGGTATTACAAAAACAGAGTGGAGGCAAAAACAGCCACAGAAATGATTTGAGGACTTGAGAAAATGTTTCATTATGACAAATTTAAGAGCTCAGCCTGGGTCGTGTGTCAAAGGGCTGGGAGATGAGTCAACTTCAACATACAGGCACCATAACAAGAGTAAGGTATTGGGGAATAAGTTGGTCAGCAAATGAAAACAAGTCCTTCTATCAAGAGACAGTCTAACACAACCTCAACTGTATGTGCCAGCTCTGGCTGCAGTTTAATAACATTGTATACTGCTGAAGCAGA
Source organism: Aphelocoma coerulescens (assembly GCF_041296385.1). NCBI lineage: Eukaryota > Metazoa > Chordata > Aves > Passeriformes > Corvidae > Aphelocoma > Aphelocoma coerulescens. The sequence goes on from NW_027184085.1 coordinate 10,387,521, forward strand.
ATTAAGATTTCTTGGGGTTTCTGGATTAGTTTTTTTTCCCCTTCCCAAACTGCGCAGCAAAACTCTAAACTTCTGAAAAACAGGAAATGAAGAATTAAGATACACACCCACACAGCCTCAACTCTCCCTCCACAGAGCTGGCAGGAGACCCCAGGAATGATCCGCAAGTGTGCCAGCTGCAGTCTTGCGTGAGAGCAGCAGCACCACAGGCTGATGTGATCGGTGTGAGCAGCCTGGCAGTGAAAGACCAGGGCTGTGATACAGGGATTTCAGTGCTAAAAAACCAGTGCCACATGCAGCCACATCACATGTGATGCATGAAACAGACAGGTGCATCACACAGCCAAGGGAAAAGGCTGCAATGTACAGCCAAGGAACCTCAAAGAATAGAAGAGTCTGTGTCCTTCCTGAGGAACTGCATCCAAGCACCAGGCAGATGCAGGCTGCTAGTGCCAGTGCCACCCAGAGGCAGAGAGGACACACACACATCACACAACTTCATTGGGAAAAACAGACAAACCCTAGCTTAGCTGGGGGCTGAACAGCTTCTGCCTGTTAAGCCAGCGCTGCACAGTCAATCCCTCAATCCATGCCAGCCACCTGGAACATGGGCTGTCGTCACTGATCTGCTATCCCAGAAACCGCCCAACCTGCCCAAGATGTGCCAGGAGAAGGGACTTCCCTCTGCTCCCAGGGAATGGATGCTCCAGCTCCCAACCTGCAAGCAGCAAGGAACACAGGAGAATCCAGGTGAGCCTCAGGCCAGCTGAGATTTCTGCCTCCTCCTCCTTCCTGCTGGCATGGCCAGCTCCTTTCCCCAGCATGCTGCTGTAGAACAATAAACTAATAACCAAACGTCTTCAGACAACAGGCTCTGCAGTTTAGGGGCACAGCCCCCAGATGGCACTGCCCCACTCCACTAACCACCAAGCCAAGCCAGCCTGGTTTCACCACGTCCACCTTTCCCTCCAGTCAGGCCCCTCCAAGGCCAGAAAGGCAGGAAATACCAGCTTCAAAACCAGCATGTCACAACCCCACGGCTGCTTGGTCTCACTTGCAGCTCTGCTCTCAGCTCTGGAGAGCTCAGTGATCCAGCAGAACCCACCCCAGCATAGGCACTGTGTCTCCAGTCCCTGTGCTCTACAGCATAAGGGGTCTCCATCAACCATTCCCAGCAGATCCTGGGACAACCTAACAGAGCTCTTCATGCACAGCCTGCAAGGCCTAACATCCCTGCTGCTAGATCACAGGCCACTGGAATGCAAAGGAGATCTGACATAACCTGAACAGGCTGGGTCACACAGCCACCAACCAAGAGACAACAGCGCATACTCAGCTATTTCCATAGCTATGTACTCAGGCATGGAGAGCTTTGAGCAGAGAAGATGAGGATTGCTCACTTTCACAGCAGGAAAACTAGAACATCCAGAAGACTGTTATCCCCATGACAGCCACAACCTGAAGAGGAAGCACAAACCTCTGGAGGACACCAGTCTAAATTCCAAAAATACTCTGGTGTGGCTGAAGAAATAAAGGCAAGGAAATGCAGGTGTGTGTAGCCATTCCTTCTGCTGTAAGCAGGTATTTCAGAAGTTTTATGCCTTGCAGCTCCACCATGGATCTGCAGCAAAGCCCACAGGCCAGGGGCAGGACTGAGGGACATGTTGCAGTACACAGCCCTAACGCAGCAGAGAGCAGACTCTGGATGATGCAGCAGCTCCTCAGCACTCACGCTCCAACCAAAGCACCTCACTTTTCCCAAGCACCAGGGTCTCACACTTGCAGCACTCAGGTCTGTAAAGCCAGTTTTGAAAGCGGAGCTCCCCAGAGACAAGCTCTGGGAGCAGGGGAAGACAAGACAGAACTCACAGGACTTTGACTCCCCAGGATCCAGTCGCAAGTCACAGAAGAGAATCTTTGGTGGGGTGGACAGGATACACTGACCCCGCTCTCCTGAAAGAGAATAAGAAACACATGAATGCTGCTCAGGCTGTGCCTAGGCCAGTCAAGCTTCATCCTCATGGGGAGCAACAGGGAGAAGAGAGCCAAGGAGGAAACCCTGGTCATATCATGAGATGTTCCCTCTGCAGCTGGACAAGTAACTGTTGTGTTTCAATCCAAGCTAGCGTAACTGTGATTTCAGTATTAACAAGGTCCCACAACATCCATCACCAGGGAATGACACAAGGAAAGCAACACAGACGTCCCACTCACTTCTATGCATGCTGCCATCAAGACATACACATTATGGTTTGCTTGACTCCTGCCCACCATGCTCTCACACTGTCCCTACCCGGGTGACAGGCAGGAGTGGCACTCACCTCTGTTGGGGACAAAGACGGTCTCATTCTCTGCCTGCACATCGTGCTTGCTGCCATCAGAGGGAGGGAGTGCCACCCGGTTCTCGCTGGCATGAAACTGGCAGTGGATCTGGGCGCTGGCCCATGCCAGCATCTCACTGAAAGCAAAGAGCAACACTCATATCTGTGCTTCAAACCTGAATTACAGCAGGCAGGAATTGGGAGAAGAGCAACTCTGTGTGCTCAGCTCTATGCAGGACTGTCTGTCTGGAAGAAAGAAGGCCTTGCTTCACTGTCACTGAAGCCACTTTCAACAGTCCCCCTCCAAACAAGGCTTGGGACTAAGCTCACACTGGGGTGCTGACTCAAAGCCACTTCTACCCCAGCTGCTGAGAGCAGCTTCACCCAAGGCCTGGCTCTGTGGCCCAAGGACTCTTTTTAAGCATCAGTAATTGCAGCCTGAGCCACAACAGCATAGGCACAGCACTGACACAGCACGAGAAAACACATCTGCCCCAAGAAACCTGCTGTACCCTCACAGTAGAAGACAACAGGGAGCAGAGGTCAGCAGCCCCTGTCCCGTTCCATGGAGACAAGGAGGCCTGTGCAAAATTTCACAGGGATCTTTCAGCAAACATGCTGAGATCAAGTGTTCCAAGATCCAGTCCAAAGCCTTACCCATTTCTTCATCTTTCTCATCATCCACAGCTTGGGAATGGCCACTCACTGCACTCTTGAGAGAACACCTTGAACTGCTGCATGTGGGCCCTGGCAGAGGAATCTCAGCCATGACAAGCTAAATCCCAAGCCAGTGGTGACACACAGAACAGCACTCTGGTAACAAGACAACCACTAGGGAAGTGGGCAAATTCTAAACCAACAAATTCCTGCAACCTGGGTTCAGCTGCCCCTGCCCACAGCATGGATGTCCCAAGCTCAACACTCCTCAGGGCAGGTAGGCACAGACATGCTTCCTCTGCCCTCAGACCATCATCCCCATCAAGAACATCAGCTGCTGTTTGTGACAGACCAAAGAAGACACTTCTGGGTCTTTCATTAGGACCTATTTACTTCTCCTTATGCAAGGGGTTTGCTGATGGCAGTAGGGGAGGCAGAGGTGTCATTTTGACCCTTCTCTGTACAGCCACAGGAATTAATGCAGGGCCACACATCCAGCACAAAAAACAGTCTCATGTTTTGGACTCTGCTGTGACCTCAATCATTCCACAGGGCATTTCCCATGGTACTACTAACACCTTTCAATTTCCAAATCACTCCTCTATTTCAATAGAGGTCTCTAGTTTAGCCACTAAATAGTTCCTCTGGTGTTTTCTAACATCATGATCTGATTAGTAAGCACTAACACCAGAGCTTTAGGTGGCAGAGGGATTTTTTGTGGCACACAGGTGTCCCTCCATGTGACACATTGCTCCGGTTTGGTCAAATTTAGAGATATATCCTCTGAGGGAAGGCACAACCATCCCTCCCCCACCAGGTTCAGGAAAAATAAATTCTCCTCGAAGGAAAGTGAAAGAGATAAAAACTATTTATTTAACAAACACATGGGAAAAGGAAAATAATGCTAAATAATAAAATCTTTTGCTGTGAAGAAAAAAACCTGGGAAATTGTTAGAGTCCTTCCTTTGGTCTCCTCGGAGCTGGGGGCTTGGTCAGGGCCAGTGGAAAGTCCTCCTGATGTGTTCTGATATTGAAGCAGTCCACAGAAAAAGGGAAAAAATCCAAAATTCCAGGGAAGGAAAAAAAAGCTCAACTCTCAGTCTCTCTCTGGAGAAAAAGAAACTGAAAAAGTGGCTGAAAGCTGGCTGGAAAAAAAAAAGTTGCTATCTCTGTGTGACCTTGAACAAGCTGCAAACTGCTTTGAAAAAGTTTTGCTCGGTTTTTCCTTCTTCCTCTCAGGCTCACTTTAAAGGCATAGAAAGGAATAAGAATTAATTTCTGGGCATAGGGCAGCGATATGGGATACACATCATAAAGTCACCCCAAGACATTCCACCCCTTATCCCATATCGTTGGCTCAATGCCCAAACTAGTATATATTCTAATTCTACACACACACATATTAATATATATATATACACAGCTATGTACAAACAGTGACAGCCACACTCAGCAAGCAGTGGTATACAGGCATTTCACACTGCAGGTGGTTTTCACACAACAATCAGATCTCCCTGTGGTACACAGCGTGTTGTTCCATCTTTCTGCATTACCCACCATGTGCAACCAGGTCCCTGAGCAAAGACAACCCCACGGATGGGTTTGTCTGTACTCGAGGCAGAATTTATCCACACAGGCTTTCCTAACAGACCTCTGACATGCACTACTGGGACCATATCTCCATCTGTTGTATGCAGGGATTCAGATTGGGCTGGACCAGCTCTATAGGTGGAACCTCGGGTGTTAACTAACCAGGTGGCCTTTGCTAGATGCTGTTCCCAATTTTTTAAAGTTCCCTCACCCAGTGCCTTCAGGGTGGTTTTCAACAATCCATTGCACCGTTCCACTTTCCCAGCTGCTGGTGCATGGTAAGGGATATGGTACATCCATTCAATACCATGTTCCCTAGCCCAGGTGTCTATAAGGCTGTTCTTGAAATGAGTCCCATTGTCAGACTTGATTCTCTCAGCGCTACCATGCCTACAAAGGATCTGCTTTTCGAGGCCCAGGATGGTGTTCCGGGCAGTAGCGTGAGGCACAGGGTAGGTCTCCAGCCATCCAGTGGTGGCTTCTACCATTGTGAGCACATGGTGCTTGCCTTGGTGCATTTGAGGCAGGGTGATGTAATCAATCTGCCAGGCCTCCCCATACTTGTATTTGGAACACTGCCCACCATACCACAGGGGCTTCACCCGCTTGGCCTGCTTGATCGCAGCGCATGTCTCACAGTCATGGATCACCTGGGAGATACTGTCCATGGTTAGATCCACCCCTCGGTCTCATGCCCACTTATAGGTGGCATCTCTGCCTTGATGGCCTGAGGCATCATGGGCCCATCGAGCTAGGAACAGCTCTCCCTTGTGTTTCCAGTCCAAGTCTATCTGTGACACTTCTATCTTTGCAGCCTGATCTACCTGCTTGTTGTTTTGGTGTTCTTCATTAGCCCTACTCTTGGGGACATGGGCATCTACATGTCAGACTCTCACAACCAGCTTTCTTACTCAGGCAGCGATGTTTTTCCACTCTTCAGCAGCCCAGATTGGTTTTCCCCTACGCTGCCAATTAGCTTTTTCCCACTTTTCCAGCCATCCCCACAGAGCATTGGCTACCATCCATGAATCAGTGTAGAGGTATAGCTTTGACCACTTCTCTCTTTCAGCAATGTCCAGAGCTAGTTGAACAGCTTTGAGTTCAGCGAGTTGGCTTGATCCACCTTCTCCTTCAGTAGCTTCTGCAACCCGTCGTGTGGGATTCCATACGGCTGCTTTCCACTTTCGTTTCATCCCTACGATGCGACAAGAACCATCGGTGAAAAGAGCGTAGCGTGTGTCTTCTGATGGCAGTTGGTTGTACGGTGGAGCTTCTTCAGCACATGTCACTTGTTCTTCTTCATCAGCGAGACCAGAGTTTTCACCTTCAGGCCAATTTGTGATTATTTCCAAAATCCCAGGGTGATTCAGTTTTCCGATACAGGCGCACTGTGTGATGAGAGCAATCCATTTGCTCCATGTGGCATTGGTGGCGTGGTGGGTAGAGGGAACCTCTGCTTTGAACATCCACCCCAGCACTGGTAGTCAGGGTGCCAGGAGGAGTTGTGCCTCAGTGCCAATTACCTCGGCGGCTTGGATTCCTTCATAGGCCGCCAGGATTTCTTTCTCTGTTGGGGTGTAGTTGGCTTCAGACCCTCTGTAGCTTTGGCTCCAAAATCCCAGTGGTCAACCTTGAGTCTCACCAGACACCTTCTGCCAGAGGCTCCAGGACAGGCCATGGCTCCCAGCTGCAGAGTAGAGCACGTTCTTCACTTCTGGTCCCATCCTGACTGGGCCAAGGGCTACCGCATGAGCAATTTCCTGCTTGATTTGGGCAAAAGCTTGTTGCTGTTCAGGGCCCCAATGGAAATCGTTCTTCTTGCAGGTAACCAGGTAGAGAGGACTCACAATCTGGCTGTACTCAGGAATATGCATCCTCCAAAAACCTATGGCACCTAGGAAAGCTTGTGTCTCCTTCTTGTTGGTTGCTGGAGACATTGCTGTGATCTTATGGACGACCTCAGTGGGAATCTGACGCCGTCCATCTTGCCATTTCACTCCCAGGAACTGGATCTCTCGGGCAGGTCCCTTGACTTTGTTCTTCTTGATGGCAAAACCAGCTTTCAGGAGAATTTGGATGATTTTCTCTCCTTTCTCAAACACTTCTGTTGCGGTGTTCCCCCACACAATGATGTCATCAATGTACTGCAAATGTTCTGGAGCCTCACCCTTTTCCAGTGCAGTCTGGATCAGTCCATGGCAGATGGTGGGACTGTGCTTCCACCCCTGGGGCAGTCGGTTCCAGGTGTACTGCACACCCCTCCAGGTGAAGGCAAACTGAGGCCTGCACTCCGCTGCCAGAGGAATGGAGAAAAATGCATTGGCAATGTCAATAGTGGCATACCACTTCGCTGCTTTGGACTCCAGCTCATACTGGAGCTCCAGCATGTCCGGCACAGCAGCGCTCAACGGTGGAGTCACTTCATTCAAGGCATGATAGTCCACAGTCAATCTCCATTCCCCATCAGACTTGCGCACAGGCCAAATGGGACTATTGAAGGGTGAGTGGGTTGTGCTGACCACCCCTTGGCTCTCCAGCTCACGGATCATCTTGTGGATGGGGATCATAGCATCTCAAGTTGTCCGGCACTGTCAGCAATGCACTGTAGAGGTGATAATTGGTACTCTTTGTTCTTCCACCTTCAGAAGGCCGACTGCAGATGGGTTCTCTGATAGTCCAGGCAAAGTATTCAATTGCTTAATGCCCTCTGTCTCCACAGCTGCTATTCCAAAAGCCCACTTGAGTCCCTTTGGGTCTCTGAAATACCCGCTTTGGAGGAAGTCTACACCCAAAATGCACGGGGCCTCTGGACCAGTCACAATGAGATGTTTCTTCCACTCATTTCTGGTCAGGCTCACCTCAGCTTCCACCAAGGTCAAATCTTGTGATCCACCTGTTACACCAGCAATAGAAACAGATTCTACCCCCACATGTTGCGATGGGATTATTGTACACTGTGCACCAGTGTCAACCAAGGCATCATATTGTTGTGGTTCTGATGTACCAGGCCAATGAATCCACACAGTCCAAAAAACACAGTTTCCCTAACCTGTACCTGGCTAGAGGCAGGGCCCCTCTATGCCTGGTTATCCTTCTTTCCCTGGGCCTGCATCTTAGAGGTTCCTTCATGGGAATCAGACTTGCCATCGCCTTTTCCATAATTTCCGGCAGTCTGGCTACAGGCAACTGGAGCTACTTCCTTTTTGGTAGAACTGCCTTTCTGAGAAGTTCCACCAAAAGTTCTACCTTGCACTCCTTCAATTCACGCACTCGTGCTGCCAAAGCAGAAGTAGATCGTCCACCCCACTTCCTCATGTTTTCCCCACTGTCACAAAGGAAATCCCACAGCTCACTTGGTGGGATGTACTTTCTTTCTTGGGAACGTCCGCATTTGGTATCAGAATCTCTGATCTGTACCGCTGAGATTTGGAGAAGGCACTCTTTAATCTCCTGGAGACTCTTCTCCATCTTATCTTCCATTTTCTGCACACGTGTTTCCACAGCTGCGACTCTTGCATGTGTTGGGCCATGTGTTGGTGTGACCCATTCCACTGCGGGGCTGGGGCAGCGTGATGCCAATCAATCCCAGCCCATCCCCTGGATCGAGTTTCCCGAAGAGGCAGACTCAGAGGGTGGGTCATGGGGCGGCTCAGAAGCCTAAGCTGTACCCCCTGGGCGGTGCCCGGCTCCAAGCCGCCTCCCCGGGTTTGGGAAAATTCTCGGTTACTCAGCTGTTCACTGGTTCTTTGTTGTAACTCCCGCCTCTCGGTTTCCCCCAGTGGTTCTTGTTAAATTGTATCCTCCCCCAGGCTTGTAACTCTTTGGTTGTTTTCCCCTTTCCCCAAGGTTTTCAAATTCCCTGTAAAACTGAGGACAAGCCTGGGGGAGGGGTCCCATCGCATTCCATCCCTTCCGAGCTTGTTCGGGTTGCGAAACTTCTCACAATAAACCTGTGAGAAGCCAGACCAGAACAGCCTCTCTCTTCCTTTGTCTCCGAGCTGAAGTGAGCCGATCCCATCGGCTCCTGCCGTGCTCCCTCTGCAAAGAAGCCAGCTAGCTAGCCCAGCCAGCAGCTCTTTTCCTGATGCCAAAGTTGCTTCTGCAACGCACAGAACACAGCTGGGCTGTCTCTGACCTGGGGCACGCCAGAGCTCCTGCATCGAGCACAAGAACTGCGTTAGCCATGCAAGGAATCTGCATATGCTCGGAGCTTCACTGCCATATTCCACACAGTCTCATTTGCACTGTAGTTCAGTTTCATTATTGCTAAAGCAGAAGCGTATTCTTGTGGCCCAAGTCGTACGAGTTTTTGCCACATGAATGGATTAACTCTGACCTGGTCTGGACTCCTCAATCCTGGGTCGTCTGTGAAGACAATCTCCACCACCCCTAGTTCTCTCACGCACAGGATCCCTTGTTCTATGGTCTTCCACGGGGTTTGCTGCATGTAGAGATCATCTCTGCACATATATCTTTCAATTATGCCTGTCAAAACCCATCTCCAGAGTCTGGCAGAGTCAGCACCCCCAATCATCACTTGGTCGATCACTGGATCACAGGAGAGGGATCCCAAATGCCTTGCTTCAGCACCGTCCAGCATCACATCATCACCTGCCGCATCCCAAATATGGACCATCCAACTTATTATGGATTCATCAGACCGTTGTGTGTAGTCCTTTCTTAAGCTGTGAAGGTCCTTTATGAACATGGATTCAGTAACAGTTTCTGTACCTGAGTCAGTTGGTGGTTTTGAGGTTCCTTCCCCTGCATCATCATCATCTTTCACTGGGTGATCAGTTTTGGTTGTGTGCTTTTTCCTCATGACAGGAGCCACTGCCAGTAGCTTAGACTCTCCATCTGGTTTGGGCTTGCTATCTGGTCTGACTGCAGTCTGAGTGACTGGGGTGTCTGCAGGCTTTGCTGACTTATCTTCCTGCCCCTCTACCTTTGCCAGCTGGTTTCTGAACTTGTTCAGTGGGGAAATTGCAAACCATTGGGTCAAAGAATTTCTTCAGGATTTGGCCCGTATCTTCCCATTCCCTGCACCACTCAGGATTTTCCACCTCTGGGTCAGGTGTCTCAGCAGTCACCCTGGAAAACTGAGCTCTCATTCTAGACAAGCTGCGAACCACATAGAGGAAGCTTACCAGATAAAATACCAGGAAGGTGGTCTCTTTAACATTCAGAGGAAATCGAACACTCTCAAAAGATAACCTATCAAATTTAAAGGGAAGAGAAACCCCGTCTCCTCCTCCTCTAACAATCCAGGTGCAATTACTAATAAATTCCCAAAACAGGCTACTGAAGCTAGGACTGGGATTAGGACAAAGAAACCACATATCATACACACTTCGGACAGCTGCCTGTACCTCTGTTATCTTCTTATAAATCATTATTACTGAGCACAGCAAAACAGAAATCCGAATTCGCGTCCCTGCTCTGCAAAAATTCCTTATAAAGGATAAGATCAGACCAAGTTGTAGATAGGCAAATAAGCCTAGGGACCAGAAAGGCACTAGTACCTTAAACAAGCCTACGGACCAGAAATACATGAATATACCAAGCCGGAGAAACGTTATGAGCTGAACCAACATGGTGACTACTTTACCCCAACACAGAATAAGTAAATTCAAACCAAAATGTAATGAGCACAGACTTTTCACCTTCCTCCAAGCCACACAGTTGGGCGCCACTAAATTTGTTCCAGTTTGGTCAAATTTAGAGATATATCCTCTGAGGGAAGGCACAACCATCCCTCCCCCACCAGGTTCAGGAAAAAGAAATTCTCCTCGAAGGAAAGTGAAAGAGATAAAAACTATTTATTTAACAAACACATGGGAAAAGGAAAATAATGCTAAATAACAAAATCTTTTGCTGTGAAGAAAAAAAACTGGGAAAGTGTTAGAGTCCTCTCTTTGGTCTCCTCAGAGCTGGGGCTTGGTCAGGGCCAGGCCCTCTGTGCTCAGTGGAAAGTCCTCCCGATGTGTTCTGATATTGAAGCAGTCCACAGAAAAAGGGAAAAAATCCGAAATTCTAGGGAAGGTTAAAAAAAGCTCAACTCTCAGTCTCTCTCCGGAGAAAAAGGAACTGGAAAACTGGCTGAAAGCTGGCTGGGAAAAAAAAAGTCACTATCTCTGGGTGACCCTGAACAAGCTGCAAACTGCTTTGAAAAAGTTTTGCTTGGTTTTTCCTTCCCCCTCTCAGGCTCAGTTTAAAGGCATAGAAAGGCACAAGAATTAATTTCTGGGCATAGGGCAGCGATATGGGATATACATCATAAAGTCACCCCAAGACACACATCAGAGCAGTTAAAGGTGTATGTTGGAGAGGATGAAAGGTTGGTAAGAAAATTTCACAGATATGTAGGTTTGGCAGAAAGATCTCTGAATGTAGAAACTGAGGATGAGATAGAAATGAAAGCAAGTTTTGATATAGAGTAAAAATGTTTTGCTGAAACACTGGTCATGAATAACTGAGAAGGCAAAGGCTGGAGATGAGTTGGAAGGAGATTTTTATGATTAGGACAAAGGTATGTGACCACAAACAAAGACATGTTTTTCACCAAATAAATAAGTCTCAAGAAGAGCATAAGTAAATAGAAAACATGTTTTTACTAAAAAGAGAGCTATCGCAGGCAAACAAGAAATGTTGGTGTAGCAAGAACAAGAGAGGTCTGAGAATTTTCCATTGTAAGCTTAAATTGTAACATACTTGCTCTTGTGATTGGATAAGAATGACTATAATATGGTGATGGTAGTAGTTATGATAGGCTATAGGCAAATGTAAAGGTATTGTGTATGGTGCTTATTGGTTGTTACGTATTAAGATACTCAGCAAAGAAAAGTATATAATGCTTTGTAACTTGAACAGAAACTTCAGAACAGTAACTACAGAAACTTGAAGGCTTCAGATAGGCCTACAAGCTGGAGCTGACAGCTGTAGGGCTGGCTCTGGATACCCACTCCCTGAGCTGCTGTAACTTTGCCTATGCAATAAACAGCTTTCAAGAGAGCCGCCTGAAGTCCAGACATCCTTCATGAATCTTTCTCCTATAAATTGGCGCTCAGCGTTTTAGAGGGGCAAAAAGGGATTTTTCCACATATAGGAGACTTCTCGGTGACGTGCGGTCGCTGAAACAAAGTGACCTGAGTAGCTGCAAACGAGACACTTGAAAGAAAAGCGTGTGCAGCTGCTTATGAGAGGAGACGCCTGAAACGAAGGCGTGTGGAGGCTGGACGGACGCTGCGACGGGTCAGAGCCTGGACTGGACCTCAACAAGAGACACCTGCCGCGATGGGTCGGCAAAGGTGAGCACCGAGTAATCGAGTCATGGGTCAGCATGCGTCTGCCCAACAGAAGGATGTCTGTCAGCACCTAAAACCTCTAATTAAGTCCAGTCCAACTAACTTGGCAAAAAAAGAACTGAAAGATCTCATAGCACGGACTGTGACCCACGTCCCAGTCGCTGACTCTAAAGCAGTCTACACCAGAGATTTTTGGGACTCAGTGGGAATCAAATTATTTAATGCCATACCACACCAGGACAAGAGAACCGCAAAACTCATCCCGGCTTGTACAGCGTTAGTGGAAATACTCGCTGCGCCCCCCCCACCGCCGCGCAGCTCCGCCCCGCCCCTCGCCCGCCGCCTCCTCGCCCGCTGCCTCACCATCTCCTCGCCCGCCACCACCGAGATCGGCCGCGCTGCTCCCGCCGCCCAGCAACATCCCTCCACGCAGCTCAGCCCTGCCTTACAAGCTGCAAACCAGGGGGGAACAGAGGGGAACGATGCAGCTCCAGTAGCAAGCGAGATGGGGAGCTGCTCTGCCAGAGCTGATGCTTTGAATCTAACACAAGGAAACCCTGAAAAGCAGCCAGATTTGTTTGCAATGAGCCCCAGAGTCTCGCCAGCGAGCAGCACAGGGATCTTGCAACCCAGAAAGAGAAAACGAGTTCCGAGTTTGTCAGCACTACTTTCTGAATCAAAAAATCCTCCAAAATGTTCAGATTATTCTCAATTAACAGACTAGCATGAAATAAGATGCCAAATCTGTAAAGATGAAAGTCTTAGTCTATTAGCTAAGCCTGTGATAGCTAGCCAACAGCCTAGCAGTCCTAAAACATGGGCTCCCATCCCCACTCATGACATTAAAGAACTGAGAAGGGCTGTAACATATAGTGGTATTTGCTCACCATATTTTAAACAACTGCTAAAAAGTACCCTAGAAAGAGCACATCAAACTTTAAAATGCATTTCAGATCAACAGAAAGGGGAGAAGCCCACGCTACACCTCAAAGAAGGTTGAATAAAGCCTTGTATGTTTATAATTTCTTGAACAGCTCTGCAGAAGAGCCTGACCCCCCCATTTACAGACATTTCTTGAACAACAAAAAAGCAAAATTGGAAGAACACTCCCCAGTTTTAATTAAGAACTTAGAATCAGGAAAAATAGAAAGACCATATGATCTTATAATATGGGGAAAAAGGTTTGCATACATCTTTACATATGAAGGACTCAAGTGGATTCCAGCAAAGAACGTGAAGCCATACCACACATCAAAGCCCGTTGACGGTTCCACTTCAGCCAGTGACCCCCCGAGTGGAAGCCGAGAAGCGGCACCCAAATGTGAACTAGGCAAAACCACTGAGAGAAGATCGTCTGCCAGAAACGGCTCAAGAAAAGAATGGAGTTTTATTATTATTTGTGCAGATGCATGTTGCCTTTAACCTTTTGTTTTTGTTTTTGCAGTGAAGCTTTACCTGTAAATCAACCAAAGACAAATGTTTGGGTTGCTTTAGCCAAGTCCACAGGCTCCGACACCATCTGTTTATCCAACATGAGCCCTGACAAACCTTTCTCAACTTGTTTAGTCAGAGTGCCTTTCCCAGAAGGTTTTGGTAATGTTACTTTTGATAAATATTGGCCATGTGATGATCATCACATTTTTCCAACTCCCAGCCCAAGACACCAAACTTATATTGATAATTTCAAAGTTGATAAATCTGACCTTCAAGAATGAGAAATTTTAAGCTCTTTAACTATGGACACTTGTTACGTGTTTCATTTTGTAGGAAAAAATGGCCCTCACCTAAACATCACTCCTTATCACCCAGTTTACGGTAAACTCTGTAGAATCAATTGTTACAAGCATTTTTTTGCCTCAGCTAAGTTCTTCAATTGCATTGACTCAACTAAACAAATTAGGATGCTGGCTCAGTAAAGAAGTAAATGCCACTTCTTCTATGATCAGTGACTTGCTGACAGATGAAGAGGCTGTCAAACATGGCACTTTACAAAACAGAGCTGCCCTTGACTATCTTTTACTAGTACATCGGCATGGCTGTGAAGATTTTGAAGGATTGTGTTGTATGAACTTATCTGATCATTCTCCTTCTATTCATAAGCAGTTGCAAAACTTAAGAGATTTAGCTAACCAAATTACAACAGATGAACCATCCTGGCTACACAGTTTGTTTGATGGTTGGAGCTTTGCACCTTGGCTGAAGGAACTTCGTAAAATAGGCTTAATTATTTTGGTAGTGATAATTGTGGCTATAGTAGTAGTACCCTGTGTACTTCAGTGTGTGCAGAAAATAATGAATAAGACAATTTCTAATGTTTTAATAGTTCAACAGAAAGGGGGAGATGTTGGAGAGGATGAAAAGTTGGTAAGAAAATTTCACAGATATGTAAGCTTGGCAGAAAGATCTCTGAATGTAGAAACTGAGGATGAGATAGAAATGAAAGCAAGTTTTGATATAGAGTAAACGATGTTTTGCTGAAACACTGCTCACTGAATAACTGAGAAGACAAAGGCTGGAGATGAGTTGGAAGGAGATTTTTATGATTAGGACAAAGGTATGTGACCACAAACAAAGACATGTTTTTCACCAAGTAAGTAAGTCTCAAGAAGAGCATAAGTAAATAGAAAACATGTTTTTACTAAAAAGAGAGCTATCGCAGGCAAACAAGAAATGTCGATCTAGCAAGAAGAAGAGAGGTCTGAGAATTTTCCATTGTAAGCTTAAATTGTAACATACTTACTCTTGTGACTGGATAAGAATGACTATAATATGGTGATGGTAGTAGTTATGATAGGCTATAGGCAAATGTAAAGGTATTGTGTATGGTGCTTATTGGTTGTTATGTGTTAAGATACTCAGCAAAGAAAAGTATATAATGCTTTGTAACTTGAACAGAAAGGGGCTGTATGCCTACAGCTGGAGCTGGCAGCTGTAGGGCTGGCTCTGGATACCCACTCCCTGAGCTGCTGTGACTTTGCCTATGCAATAAACAGCTTTCAAGAGAGCCGCCTGAAGTCCAGACATCCTTCATGAATCTTTCTCCTACAGGTCTAGACGAACCACAGAAAAAGGCGTGCTGCATTTGCGCCAGCTGACTAATGATGCACTATTAGATCTTTTGTATGTGCTGGCTGCCCTTACCCAAATGCACCTCAGTTACTATACCCAGTTGCTTCGAGCCCTACAGTTGTAATTCTGCATTTTCAAAAATACCAGCACAGGGCTTTTCCATCAGGGCTGCTATATGTTTTTTTGTTGTAAGGTGTCTGCTGTTTGGAAACAGAAAACTGGTCTTGCTTGAGGCAATGTTTACTAATTTTATATAAGCTTAGAGTGATTACAGTACCTTTAAACACCACATTTTGAGTATTTATTTTCCTTTCTTTTTCAGTATTGCTCTACAATATGTCACTGGATTGTTTTCATTTTTTCTAACCAGATGTCCAAACAAAATTTGCATGTCCCTTCCTGCCAGCAGAGCCGGCTTGTTCAGCTGGTGCTTGTTCAGCAGTGGAGGATCCTGCACTGGTGCTGAGGTCACTTCCCTCCAGCCTCACCTTCCCCCACAGCTCCTGTAGCCTACACAGGACACGCTCCATGCAGTCTCCAGCTAGAAGAGATTTCTTTCTCATACTCCACCACCAAATTAATTTCCTGCCTTTCTTTCAGTTCGGTCCCTGTGCTCAATATGCACCCTCTCTGTCCCTCCACCTGTCAGCCCCAAAACCTTCCAGTCTCTGACAGGTTTATCTGCCTGTTGCAGTCACTGTGCTTTGATCTGGCTCCTGCCTTTACGCAACCCAGGGCTTCATTTTCCAAACCACCAATCTATTTGCTGCTGCCACTTGTATGACTTAGCCAGGTCTCGTCAGATTGATCACCTGGGGTTTTTCTTATTATTTTAAGAACTTTTCCAAGAGGCCGTCTTCTGCAGACCACAAGACTCTTGAAGTTCCCAAATGAAGGCCTCATAAATGCACTGCAACCCCCTCAAACCATGCCACCTGACCCTTGAAGTCCCACGTGTTTCAGAAGCAGGCAAAACAGCTTTTGTCATCACACCGGACAAAACTTTGGGAAGCTGGATGCTTATGCCACAGCTGAATTTGAAACCTGAACTCAGCAGGCAAGAAGAAACAGGAAGATGGAAAGTTAAGAAAGGCAACAAATACAGAAGCCCTCTTCTGCTGAGACTGCAGGTACCGTGAGTGGGCCCACCAAAACAATCACATATGAGTATCGTACTGGTGATGAAAACATGCTGAACCTGACAGAGCTGGAAACAGACACTTCCCGGGAAGGACTTAAGATGAGAAAGCACTCTCCACTCCCTAAAGAATCAGACAGGGCCACACACTCAGCGGACATGAGGGCTTTGGGTAATTGCTTATGACATGGAGTCACCCCGTGAGCCAGTATGGGAAGCTCCCATCTTCTCACATTTCCTCAACACGGATAAAGGGAGATGCAATGCTCAAAGGCTGGGCCACAGAAAATGCGGCCACAGAAGGTGTCCCTTTCAGACCCCTGGCACTACTCTCCCCTTTGTCTGCCATCTCTGGAGGCAGGGATCACATTGATCTATCCAGCACTGCTGGACAAATGAGAGGTCCTTCCACAAATGCAGGAAATAATGACGTTGCCTGGATGTTGCTCTGTGGGACTGTCACCCTGGTGTGACCAGATATCCCACTTTGACAGCCAGTTGGGCTTCATTTTCTGCCAGTCACTGTCACTGAGGGCTCACCAGAGGCATAGAGAATCTCTAACTGCATACTTCTTTCCTTGTCTACTTCTTGGGGGCACAAAATCAGCATAATTACCTCAGCTTTGCCCCAAAAATTGAGATGGTGCAAGGCCTTCCTAAGGGAGTACCTCACGTAGGGAAGTCACAGGGTGCTGAGCTGGCACCATTGCCCCACAACGCAGCCATGACTAGTGCTCCAGAGGGAGAAGGGAAAGAGGGGGGGCCATTCCCTCTGGAGGGACCCAGGCAGCTCCAACATTTGGAGGCTCTGGGCATGGACTGGCACAGGCCCTGTACCTGCTGGCGGAGGTCGATGAGGCCGATAATGGGTTGGTGAAGGTGATCACACACTCCAGCACCTCCCCTGCCAGGAACACGGGCCCACGGCCCAGCTTGGCCAACACTTCAATCATGGCTTGGACAGTCCTGCTGCACACCTGTCAAAAAAGCCAACAGTGGGCACGTTATCACAGAATCATGGATTCAAGGAATCACTGAACGGTTTGGGGTGGAAGAGTCCTTAAAGATCACCCTGTTCCAATTCCCCTGCCATGGGCAGGGACACCTCCCACCAGACAAGATTGCTCACAACCCTATCCAGCCTGGCACTGAACATTTACAGGGATGAAGCAACCAAAACTTCTCTGGGCAACCTCTGCCAGTGCCTCGCCACCCTCACAGTAAAGAATTTGTTCTTAATATTTAATCTAAACGTAGTACCTTTCAGTTTAAAGCCACTCCCCCTTATGCAGTTACGGCGACACGGGAAGAGTGCTGGGCCGTGTAACTGAGGGGGAATGGGGACACAGACACATACACACACAGGAGGTGTGGGGGGGAAACACGCACGGCCCTGTCCTTACAAGCACATACATCCTCCCCCCAAGTCCACACAGGTAAGGGGGATCAGGACACACCGCGAGGGTGAGAAAGGACAGCCCTGACACCCCCAACCCTGCGGTCCCTACCGCAGACACGCACACGGATAGCTCTACCCGAGAGACCAGGGACACAGGGCCGCAAACCTTCCAGAACTCCTGCCTCAGGCCCACTCACCACCCGCACAGGCCGCGCTCGCCGTCCGGCACCGCAGCAGGCCCGGCTCGCCTCAGCCACCCAGCGAGGATCGGCAGTGCTCGGGCAGAGTTCGGCAAGGCTCGGGCAGCGCTCGGGCAAGGCTCGGGCAAGGCTCGGGCAGCGCTCGGCAACACTCGGGAGCGTTCGGCAACACTCGGGTTACACTCGGCAACTCTCGGGTAGGATTCGGGCGCCCTCGGTCGGCTCACGGGCAGCTCCCGGCAACTATCGGGCAGCACTCGGCAACTCTCGCACGCCCCTCAGCAGCGCTCGCTCAGCGCTCGGCTACTCTCGGAATCTACTCGGCGGCGCTCGGCCACACTCGGCCGGGCGCCCCCGGGGACCGGCGGCGGGGCGGGCCCGTGTTTCCGCCGTGCCCCGGGGGCGCGGGCGGGGCGGGGCGGGGCGGTCAAGAAGAGGGCGCGCACGGGCTGGGGGGCGGTGATGGCGGCGGAGGCGGCGGCGGCGGGGCCGCTGATGCAGCGCTACGAGGGGGCAGCGCGGGGCCGCGGCGTGGCGGCGGACGGCTGGCGCGTCTGCTTGGCACACAGCTTCGAGGAGCTGCGGCAGCCCTACGGCGCCGGGGACGTGCCGGTCCGAGACGTCCTGCGGCACATCGGCCTCGTCTTGCGGTACGGGGGGGAGCGGAGGGGGCCGGGAACACGCTGGGACTAGGGAGGGCGTCCCGCGGGGGGACACAGCGTCGCGCTGGAGCCGCTCGGTGCTGCGAGGGGCTCGGCCCGGGGAGGTGCCGGCGGTGTCCCAGTGCACGGAGGGCAGAGTCCGGCGGATCACGGAAGGCCCCGGGCTGGCGGGAGCCGCCCTCCTGCCGCCCGGAGCCGCCGGCACTCTCCAGGCTTCCTGGCGCCGGCACTGGGAGCACTGGTGCTAAGGGGCAGCACCCGGCGCTCGGGCTGGCCAGAACGGGGGGAGCTGGGAGGACTGGGGCATTGCTTGGGGATGGGGACCCCCATCTCCCACTCCCAGGGCTCATCGCTGCCGCATCGTCCCCGGTGCTGGCAGCTGGAGGTTAGACTGGGGCCGGCTGGGAGCGGTTTGGAACGCTGTGCTGTGGCAGGTTTGGGAATGGGGCACCTCTCCCGGTTTGCGTTGTGGTGAGCTGGAAGTAACGATGGAGAGCACGCGTGGAAAGCGAGGGTGTTGTTTTAACCTTTAAAGCGGGAGTCTGAGCGCTGGCAGTGTATGTGCACTCGTCAGGCTGAGTGCTGGGACCAGCGACGGCATCGCTTATTTCCTTGTGCTGGATTTATGTCTCCTGCCTCCATTTTCTGCTGGTGTCCTTGGAGGCTGCAGCTTGCCAAGCTGGTTCCTGCAAAGCTGCATGAAAGGGCAAATACTGGATTGCTTCAGGGTGCACGACATGCTGGTCTGACCTGAGACACCCTGGCGTGAACCTGGACATCAGGGAAAGGAGAGCATGGGTCATGCACTGGAGATAAATAAAGGCTGCTGGAAAAGCCGCCGCGGCAGGTTGGGATGAGCTGAGCATGTGGGAGAGCGTGAAGTTCTGGTGGGGTGAGCAGGGAGGAGAAGCAATCCTGGCCTTGTTGTTATTGAAGTCTGGAAGTGGCTTGTGTCAGACCTAGGAGAAGGTCTTTGAAAGCAAGAAGCTCAAAGTCAAACTGCTGCCTCTTCTGTTCAAGTTTAGGAGGTAATTTGGTTGTCATTTCAAAGTACTTTTTGCAAGGGTAAGAGCTTCCTTGCAAGGAGATTCCATCTTCAAGAGCAGAGGAGACAAAGTGCTGGGACGACAAGAAATACCTGTGTGGGTTTGAGTTAAAACCCAAGGCCAACACTATTGGCTGACAAAGGGCAGCCCATTCAGGGATGTGAGGGTGTATGGGAGGCTGCATGCTCCAGGCATTGGTGGGCACGTCAGCATCTGCCATGACATGGAAACCTGGGTGGTGGTGCTTCGAGAGGAGCCTGGAGCACAGTTCTGTGTCATGGTGCAGGGATCTGTGAAGCCCTGCAGACTGGCCTGCCCTTTCCTGAGTCACCCATGGTGAGTGGCCCCTGTGCCGGGGATGCTCTCAAAACTTGGCCTGGCTTGATACATCAAGTGCAAAGTCACCTGGTGCAGGTGTTTGTAGCCGCTGGGAGTGCCTTGGAGTCACTGCACATCTTTGGCTCAGGAGGTCCAGGACTGGCAGAGGAGCCACCACATCCTGGGTTGACACTGTTGTGTTGAATTAAACATGATGATGGGTGCCCTCTTCTGCAGCACCAGCCCTTGATGCAGGTGACATGGCTGGGGATGTTGACAGCCCCGGGGCAGGATTTTTTGTTAATCAGGGCTCATCGAGGTAACTGTGGGGCATATGCATGTCTGGAAAGAAAGGGCTGTGTAGAGGACTCAGCTGGGGCTGGTGAGGCTGGAGAAGAGGTGCAGGTAGGTTTCCACAGAGATGGCTTGTGTGCTGAGAGGGGTCATGGCATGAATCCAGATCAGCTGGGTAATGTTCAGATGCGTTCTAATTCCACTGCCATGTGAAGGGAAAGAAAGCCCTCCAGCCCTGGCAGGGCTTTTGGTGCCACAGAACACAAAGACTTTCTCCTGGTTATTCTGTAGCCCTGGCAGAGCTGTTAATAGCCAGCAATTGGGCATCGACCACTGGGCTTCTCTTCTTGGCTTGCATGATTTTGGGAGAAGCTGGCAGGAGAAGAGTTTGCTATTGAGATGGTAAAATGACTCTGGCAGTGGAAATAAATCTCAATTTTTTTTCTACTGTGTGCTCCTGGAAAAAACTGCTTTTTGAAATCCATCTCCTGCCTCCTTTCCAAGGAGTCAGAATGCCCCGCTAGGCTGTGCTGCAGCCACTCTGCCTGGACACCTTATTTCCTGTTGCCGAAAGCCTGCTGGGGAAGAGGCTGGGTTGGTTCCCTGGCACTGGGTTGAAAAAGAATAATAATCATTTCCTTGAGAGAGAGAACACTGCCAAAACCTCGCCTTGGCAGGGTAAGGCCAGGGCTGTCCTGGCTGGAGAAGAGCAGTTGCAGCAGATGTAGCTGGAAGATAGTGGCAGGCCCTGTTTCAGGGCAGTCATGCAGGACAGGCTGGTTCTCATCATGCCCTGAACCTCTATGAGCAAAACATCCACAGACAGCCAAACACAACAGCTGGGTCTGTAGGAGTGGAGAGCAGGCTGCAATTAGGTCCTGTGAGACTGCAGCCCAGAAAATCTCACCCTTAGAGGGATCTGGGGACCTTAGATGTTGGGTGAATAAAGGTGTATGCCCAGTGAGCAGCCAAAAAGTCAAGTGTGGGTTGTTTCTGCTGGGGAAGTGTAGTAGTAGAGGTGTCATGGAAGAGCCTCTCCCATTTTCTCCTGGGTGTACATGTCCCAGAGGATTATTGCCCATTGCCTGTGCTCTGCCTCCTGTGAAACCAGGGGCAGGGCAGGCTGTGTGCTCCTGGTCGGGGTGGTTTTCTGCTTGGCAGTATGGCATGGGTGTCTGCAGGTAGCTCAGGGACACTGTCCTCCGTGGGGGTTCCCGTGTCCCCACTGCCCTCCTGGCACCCAGGGCCATGGAGCTGCTGGCTGGGTCTTGCCTGACTGCTGGGCAAGGTTCAGCAGCTTCTGGTCTGGTAGCTGGTTTCCGTGTGCTAATTGTCTCTGTACAGAAGGCTTAACTTGAGGCAGTTTATTAGCCAAAGCCAGGACTTAAAAGCACTGACTCGGAGCCCAGCCCTGATCCTCTTCCCTGGAGTGGTGCTGGCACACCCAGCCACAGGTGTCTTGTTTGGGTGTCTCGATTCCCAGACCTTTGGGTGAGAAATTATCGGATGGGCAGTGCTGGTCTGCGCAGCTGGTGTGTGGCTGGAGGCGAGTTCCCAGGATCCTGCCGGCTGCAGACAGCAACCATCCCCACTTCCAGGGAAAGGCTGCCCTGTGCCATCTGCCCCTGAGGATGTGGCACGGGGATGTGGCAGTGTATGGCAGTGGGGACATGGAGGTAGAAGAGCAAAGCTTGTGTCCCTGGAGCAGTATGTGGCTTCTCTGGGCTTGCACCTCTGTTTTCAGGCCTTCCTTAGCAGGACATTGTGTACCAGGCATGGAGGTGGTGGTGGTCCTTGTGTGCATTCCCACTTCTCTGTGGATGTCTGGGAAAGCCTCCTGTCCTGCATGAGCTGGGAGTCCTGCTCCTGAGTTGCCCTTACAGTCGGTCCTGAGCTGCCTGGACTCTGCCTGCTTGTGCTTGCTGACCAATGTGTGCTCCAGATGGATGATAGAGGCTGTCACCCCTTGGGCACAGGGACACAGGTTCCTGTTGTACATCTCTACAAGGAGGGAAAGCTCAACCTGTGCTCATCCTGCCCAGTAGCACTGAAGGGATGGTGCTGCCTGCTCCTGTCTTCTTTAATGCTTCTCTTTCCCTTGCAGATACTTCAGGTGGTGGTTAAAGAAGACCCGCATAGAGAAGAAATCTGCCTTCATTGACCTCTTGTGTGCTGTTCCGCTGCAGCAGATCTATGGTCAGCCTGCACTTTGGGCCCTGGGGTGGGCGGAGGTTCACATGGGGCCATCTGGGTGCTAGATAGAATGAGTGAGGCAAGGAGCTTTCGTGGTGCGGGTGATGCTGAGTGTTCCTCCGCTGCAGAGATGCATGGGGAGAGTTCTTGTGCCATATCCCACCAGGGGGAGGAATGGGGGCTAACTTTTGGTGTCTTTGCCAGGGTGTCCGCTCGGCGGGATCGGGGGAGGCACCATCACCCGTGGCTGGCGGGGAGAATTCTGCCGCTGGCAGCTGAACCCTGGCCTTTACCACTATGAAACGGTTATCGCCAATCAGGTAGGGTCTGCGAGGGGAGTGAGTGTCACTGCAGCAGCCGGGGAACTTGGAACATCATGCCATGCTCATCTCATCCCTGGCTCCTCTCCTCCACAGTTCACAGTGTGCCTGCGGTGCAAGGGGCAGACGATTTACCAGCAGGTCTTGTCCGTGGAGAGGCCCAGCACCTTGCAGGGCTGGAACTGGGGCTACTGTGGCCACTATGCCTTTTACCATGCCCTGTACCCCCGTGCCTGGCTGGTCTACGAGCTGCCGGGGCAGAACGTGGTGCTCACTTGCCGACAGCTCTCTCCCGTCATCCCCCATGACTATAAGGTAAGGAGGTGACGGCATTCCCGAGGGCAGAGCTCCTCGTTAGCCGGGCTTTCCCAACATTTCCCCGTGCCTACACTCGGCAATGGTCCCAGGCGGGGGGAATCCCCGCAGCCATTCGGGAGCTCGGTGTTGCATTGAGGGATGGCTCAGCTGCTGCACTGCCCCTGCTGGCTACCAGCCCCAGGCGAGGGTGGCAGCTGCACTGCTGACATGTCTGACCTTCCTCTTACCCCAGCGCAGCACGTGAGCCTGTATCAACCTGCCGAGCAGATGAGTGATGAGACACCCGGCTGAGCCTTAAAAGCCGCTTTCCATCTCTCTGCTGCCCGTTGTGGTGTTTGCTACCCCAGGGCTTCTTTCCCGAATTTTGCCTTGCCTGCCTCCCAAATTCCTCTGCTTCTGCTGCTGCTCCTCAGCTTGGCAACAAGACCAAGTTATTATTCCTGGGGCTGTTGCTCCTTCTGCATCCTGCGTGGTGTCCCCATCAGTGGGGGAAATGGTGGTGGGGCAGCTGCCTGTGGAGCAGCAGCCCTGTAGACAGCATTCTGTGTCTCTGCCAGGACTCCAGCCTGCCAGTGGGAGTATTCATCTGGGAGGTGGAGAACGGGAGGGATGAGGACGTGGAAGTGTCCATCATGTTCAGCCTGCAGAATGGCACGGGAGCAAAGGAGGACAGGAGCGGCGGGCACTGGAATGAGCCCTTCACCTTCCAGAAGGATGGCGAGCGGATTGCTGGAGTCCTGCTGCACCACTTCCCAGCTGTGAACCCCTTCACCTTGGCCATCTCTGCCCGGGAGAAGGTAAAGGGCTGGCCCTGGTGCTATGGCTGCTGCTGGGGAGGTTGTGCAGCCCTGCTGGATGTGGGGGAGCCACTTGCAGCAGCTGGTAAAGGATAGATGTGCAATGGGTTTGGGGTTGGCACTGGTTTTCAGCGCTTCCCTGATCCCAAGAGTGGGAAAATGACTTCCCTGAGGGCACCCTCTTTGGGGGTATCAGGAGAGCAGCTGAGGGTAAAGCTTGTGGGGCTATAAGTTTGGGGTTAGAGTTGCTGGGCAGCACATGGGAAGTGAGTGTCATGTCCTGGTGGTGGTGCTGGGGAGTGGAGAGCATTAATTTTCTCCTCCAAAGTAGCAGTCCCTGATGATGCTCTTCCCTTTCCCAGGCTGGCACAGGAGTCACCCATGTCACGGCATTCAATCCCGCAGGATTGGGTAGAGAGGTGTGGCAGGACCTCCTGCAGGATGGCAGGCTGGATTCACCCACCGGTGAGTCCGTCCATCCTCTGTGGGATGGGTGGAGAGGGAGCAGGGGGAAAGGGTGGCCACACTGGTTCTGGGCACCCAAGCCAGGGCAGAGTTCCCTCCCTCCAGCTTCCTTGGCTGGTAAAAAGCCGTCCAGGATGCTTAGGCTTGTTCTCAACTTTAGGCTGTATCCAGACTTCCTGTTGGTCATCCTTTCTGTGGTTCTCCAAAAGATGTTCATACATTTGGGACTGCTCTTGGGTATCGGTTACATGTGCCAGTATCTCATTAGTCTGTGTGTGGTTGTACTCTGAATTAGATTTCTGCTAGGGAGCCACTGTGCTGCCCAGCCACCTTCCCTCAGTTCCAGTTGCCAGATGAACGAGTTGTATTCCGTCAGAATTGTTCCAGCCAGCGTTTAACAGTGCTGGGGGTTTAGTGCTGCCATCGCTTCCTGTCCTCTGCCTACTGTACCAGTTCTCTGAAGGTCTCTGCTATTCCTTTGATAATTCTGCATCCATCCTCAGGTCTCTGCTCACTCCTTTGGGAGGAGCCTTGAAGCAGGGTGGCGTCTCCAGCCTTTGCTGGTCACCTCCTATTGCCATAAAAGGTGACCATTTCCCTAATGTCTGTCAGTTTTTAAACAAGGATGGTGCTGACAAACTAGTGATGCTGACTCTGGGTCTTTGCAAGATTTCTTGTGGCTTAAATTATGTAAATGAAGTTGTTTAATACATTTTTTTTTTCCAGAAAAGTAAGCTTCCTGCCTAGATGCACTCAGAGCTCTCCAGGCTATTGGGATGTGGTTTTCCTTCATGCCTGCCAGACATTATCATAGTCAGGATCTGTGCTTATGTTGCTCTAATGAGTTTACCTTGTACACATGTCAGAACTAGCATATAATTATCTAGCCACCTCAGGGCTTTTCTTAAATACCAGCATGGCTCAAACACCCTGCAAAAAGCTGGAAACAATGACTGTCCCTAGAAAGTCACAGTGTCTCTGAGTGCAGCGCAGTTACAGAGTCATGGGATACTCTGTAGCTTCCATTCATGCCTGGTGGCTTTTCCTGCCTGATTTGTTCCTGTTCTTGGATGACTGAATCCTTTTAGCCACTCCTCCCATGGAAGGTATTTTTTTCCTATGGCAGCATCATCCCTTAAAGGCCTGGGGCTGTACCTTCAAGGTTGTACGGGGGCTTTGGTATGCCCATACAGTCTCATCTCCCTCAAGGTGTGTGTGAACTTCAGTTACCCTCTCTTTGGTGTTCCTTGATTGCTTAAGAATGTCTTAATTTTTCCTGGCAGGTAAAAGCAGCCCGACAGAGAAGGGGGAGGTGACAGCAGCAGCAGTGTGTGCCAGCTGCCGGGTGCCTGCCCATGGGCACAAGACACTAGAGTTGGCCCTGGCTTGGGACATGCCCCGTGTTCACTTTGGCTCCAAGGAAAAGCTGCACCTCAGGTAGGTGGGTTGTTTCCAGTGGTGTTTGGCTTAAGCCCCTCAAAGCCCCCTTTTCCCTACTTCCTGATTTCTGTACGATGTGGGGACCTTCTACCACCCGCTCCCTGTGGCTGTGGTCCTGCCAGCTCAGGGAGGGGACCCTGTGTCCAGCCCCTGCTCCCCAATGCCCCCGCAGTAGCAGTTGAGTTCTGCTGTTCAGTGTAGTTCCGTGTCCCTCTGTGGTGTCCATGTGGGTTTCCCAGGTGGAGCCCATGAGGTGCTCACCAAACCCTCGCTTGGCAGGCGGTACACACGGTTTTTTGGCAGCGAAGGCGATGCTGCTCCTGCCCTGTCCCATTATGCCCTGACACACTATGAGGAGTGGGAGAGGAAGATCGAAGCGTGGCAGAATCCCATCCTGGAGAACAGGTAGGGCAGATGAGGTCACTTTCCCAGTGGCCTCCTGGGGTTGGCTGTCGTAGCGGCATCACCACCTCAGCCACTGAGGGCAGTCTTCCCTCTTCCCTGCAGCCAGCTGCCTTCCTGGTACAAGTCGGCCCTCTTCAATGAGCTCTACTTCATGACGGATGGGGGAACCATCTGGATGGAGGTGCCTCCGGATTGCTGTGCCGAGGACCTGCAGGGGCCGGCGGGGGCTGGGCTGTCCCACCTCCTCCCTGTCCTGCGGGAGTACGGAAGGTTTGCTTATTTGGAAGGTAACTCACAGGGATATGAGGGATTCTCCTAATTCATCCCCTCCCATTACTGTAGGCATGTGCTTTTAACCTGCCATGGGGATGTTTTTTACGCTCCAGTGTGTAGGGAGCAGTGCTATTCCTAGGTAAACCCCTTGCAGCCCTGTAGGATACGGCAGAAAGTATTCTCCAGGCTCTTATGTAGAGAATAAAATGCACTTTGAATGGAAGCCCCTGCCTGTGCTTGGAAAGATCCCCCTGTCCTGGGCCATGTGGAGGGAGGACCTGCCCCCCTTCTCCCTTCCCCGTCCCTCACCATCTGCCCTGTCCTGCCAGGCCAGGAGTACCGGATGTACAACACCTACGATGTCCATTTCTACGCCTCCTTTGCTCTCGTCATGCTGTGGCCCAAGCTGCAGATCAGCCTGCAGTATGACATTGGTGAGTGTCCCCAGAGGCCCTGCCTTGGTGTGTGCTCAGGGCTTCACCTCAGGAAGAGATGGAGGATTTGCGACAGCAGCTGCTGTAGAGATGTGTGCCATGGATCCAGCATCCCCCGTCAGCTGCTCTGCTGTGCCCAGGACATGCAGCCCTGGAATGTTGCTGCCTGAGCATCTCTGTGCCCAGCACTGAGGGTGCCTTCTTGCCACGCTGGGGGTGCACAGCTGGCTCTGCCTGCCCTGGGGGGAGCCCCTGGTCTTCCCAACTCTGTTCTTGCCCCTTGCAGAGCAGACACACAGAGCTGTTTGCAGACCCTGCTTCTCTGGCTGGGCTTGGTGGCTGCTCGGTGGTGCCCCAAGCAGGGGTGGAGCACAGCTCCTTGCTGGGCTCTGGAAGGGCTGACCCACTATGGTCCCTTCCCAACCCAGCCCTAGGGAGGTGATGACAGCTGTATGTCCCCTGCTGAGGGGGGTATGGGGAGCAGCCTGGTGTCCCCTCAACCCTTTGCAGAGGGCTGTGATCTTGGAGCTGCTGAGGGCAGGCTGATGTACTGGTGGCCCTGCCCGTGCCTATGCTTGGACCTTTCTGCTGCAGTTTCTTCTGCCCTTCTAATGTGTCTTCCTCTGTGTCCTCTGCAGCTGTCACTGTGGTGAATGAGGATGTCCAGCCCCGCCAGTACCTGATGTGTGGTCAGACAGCCCAGGTGAAGATGAAGAATGTGGTGCCACATGACATTGGGGACCCAGGTGAGGGATCTGTTGGGCCTGTGGGGGAGCAGAGAGGGTGCCAAGCTGTGGGAAATGGGTATGCTGCATGAGATACCCTGTTGTTGTCAAGTGTTGGAACAGCCTGCCTGGGAAGTTGTGGTATCACCATTCCTGGAGTGTCTAAAAAAAGTGTAGATGAGGCACTTAGGGACGTAGTTCAGTGGTGAACTTAGCAGTGCTGAGAGGTCTTTTCCAACTTAAATGATTCTGTGATTCTGTATTTTCTGGGAGTGGAAAGCTGGATGGTGTGGGGTGGTGATGAAGGCCATGCTGCATGGAGCTTGCACAAGGGAGACGGAGGGAAGTAGCAGGAAGGCTGTTCTCACTAGATGAGATGGCACTGGGTACAACACATTATTCCAGTGCTGCTTGATCACAGCACCCTTGAGTCATTGCTCCTGTGTGGGAGCAGGGGTGTTTGTTGCTTGCTGCCCTGCTGCATCTGGTCTGTCCCGGTTTAGATGATGAGCCATGGCAGCGTGTCAACGCCTACCTGATGCACGACACTGCTGACTGGAAGGACCTCAACCTGAAGTTTGTGCTGCAGGTGTACCGTGACTACTACCTGACACATGACTGCCTGTACCTGCGGGACATGTGGCCAGTATGCCAGGTACTGGGAGGTCAGACCCGTGAGGCATCACCCTTTCCCACTTCCTGAGTGGATGGATGCAACATCCTGAGTGGATGGATGCTCCCAAGCAGAGTGAGAGGAGCTTCCAGGATGTGAGGGCTGCGTGACCATCTCCTGCCTCTCCCACAGGCTGTGATGGAGTCGGAGCTGAAGTTTGACACGGATAACGATGGGCTTATTGAAAACGGTGGCTTTGCTGACCAGACGTACGACGCGTGGGTGGTGCATGGAGCCAGGTGAGAAAGAGAGGCGGGTGGGGCTGGAGATGGGGACTGTGGGGTGGGGACGCAGCTCAGAGCTGGGCCCTTGTATCCCACTTGTCGTGGAACCCTTGAGGTGTCCCACATTCCTGATGCTTCTCTCCTTTGGCTCCGGCAGTGCCTACTGCGGCGGGCTGTGGCTGGCTGCCGTCTGCATGATGTGCAAGATGGCAGAGGTGCTCGGGGATACTGAGGTCCGGCAGAAATATCTGGACATCCTGAACAAGGGCAAGGAGGCGTATGAGAGGAGGCTCTGGAATGGTGGGTGCTCAGCAGTGGGGAACCGTGCTCAGCTGGCCATGTGTCCCTTGGGAGGGGGTGGCTCCTCCTTGGATCATGAAGCCTTGTGGGGAATGGGGGAAGAAAGGGGTGATACTGTCCCTCCAAGATAGGGGAAAGGAAGGGAGTGGAGGGGAAGGAGCAGGTGTCTAGGAGGGAACAGGTGTGGGAAAGCAAGAAGAGTCTTGTGGAAAAAGCAGCTGTGCTCCTGCCACACAGGGTGGTGTGTAGGGTCAGCTCACATGAACCAGTATCCTGATCTATTGATTTAAAACTGTTTCCTGTCTTTTCCAGGAAAATACTACAACTATGATAGCAGTGGAAGTCGCACCTCCAGCAGTATCATGTCAGACCAGTGTGCTGGGCAGTGGTTTCTTGGAGCTTGTGGTCTGGACCAAGGGGAGTTTGAGGTAAGAGAAGGGGCTGCCTGGTGTAAGGTTGGGGTGAGATGGGACCTGTGGCAGGAGGGAAACAGCAGCAGGGTTGGTGCATGTTGCGGGGTACACAGTAGGGCTGGTGTAAGGGGCACCTGCCGGCTCTCCCAGTGTGCACGCCCCAGTGGAGGCTGTTGGATGGATCCAGTGGAATCCATCTTAAACCAAAACCTTCTCACAGAGAGGCCATGCAGCAGGGATGTATAACTGCAGTTATCTTTGGCCCCAATGAGGTTTGCTCTGGACGAGGTGCTATTTGTTTAAAAATGGTAGAAAAAAGTGTAGGAAACTTTCCAAGTTATTTGCTGCCCTAAAAAGCCCAAAATTAGTATCAGAGGGAACTATGACTTATTCCAAGCCCTAGAGTCTGTTGCTCTTCAGTTGCAAGAGACAACTGGCTGCAGACTCCTCATGTCTGGTGGGATGGTCAGAGCAGCTGCTGGTGCTGCAATACCTGGAAGAGAGGGGGGCAGTGGAGAACCATTGGGTTATTTATGCCCCTTGGGCAGTTGTCAGAGCAAAGCTTTCTGGTGGAGATGGGCAGGCAAGTGCCTCTGCTGAGTGAAGGGAGGAGTGGCTTTGTCTGTGGGAGGGTGACAAACCACTTCACTGTCTGTTGGTAAATCAGAGGGGAGCTTCAGGTGACTTTACCTGGTCATTCCCTCCTGTGTTTAACCTGGTGTGGGGTTGGGACTGTGCCTGGAGCTCCAGGCAGGATCTGGCCCAGCCCTCCTGCAGTAATATTCTTTTGGGAGGAAAGAGTAAACATGGTGCATTCCAAAATCTGGCCTGCCTTTGCCCAGCCTCCAACTGCTGCCACTGAAGGTGGCACTTCTCCCTGCTTTCTGGTGAGCTCTGAGCTCACTGGAGGTGGGACTGGTGAATTCCTCTCCTCTGTTACTATGACATTCCATGTTTTTTTTTCCATGTATTTTGATCCGTTGCCTCGCTGGCATCACTCCTGTCAGTAACCTCATTAATGTGGCCTTGCTGTGTGCACAAGGCAGCAGTGAACGAGTCAGAAACGCGATGTAAGAGCAGCCTGTGATCCAGTCCTGAAGAAAGTGTGCTCCAAAAGCTTCTGCCAGAGAAGGGCACACCAGCCCTTTACTGATTCCTACAGCATCCCCTGGGCTTATCTCCAGAGCCACACTGGGTAAAAATGTCTGCAGGGCTGCTGGGCTTGAGCATAGAGAGAAGGAATTTGCTGCTTTTGCTTTGAGTCTGCCAAAGCTGTCTGGTTGGACTGCCCAGCCTTCCCAGCAAGGTCCTGCCTGGTGTCATCCCAGCCTCTGCTTCCCCTGGCTCTAGTGTCACCAGACTGGCAAGAAGTGTCTGGCACATCCCTGGGCTGTGCTGATGAGCCTCCTGGCTCTTGCTTCTCTTGCAAGTGATGAACATAAACCAAATGAGGATGGTGTGGTTGTCCAGGCCCCCAGAGCAAACCCCCAAGAGATGGGAAAGGGGCTTGGCCAGTGACTGTGGTTGAGAAGCTGTTTTTGGAGATGGACTAGTTGGATGAGCTGTCAGCCTCCTGAGGAGGAAGGTGGAATGTGGTTCAGCACCTCTCTGCTCTCCTCTGGGAGCTTTTTGCTCTTTTTGGGGAAAGAGACATTTCATATCCTCCTGTTATTTTCCTGAGATGGGAATTCATTGCTATTGACCCAGTGAACAGTGTTGCCCTTTTCCTCATGGAAAATTTAATCCCGCTCCAGACCCAGCCTGAGGGGTCCACGTGAGCACCGAGCCCGTCTCTGTCCGCCCAGGTTTTCCCCAAGAGTCATGTTCTCAGTGCGCTCAAGACCATCTTCGAGAAGAACGTGATGAGCTTCGCGGGTGGCACCATGGGAGCAGTGAACGGCATGAGACCCGACGGCATGCCCGACACCTCCAGCGTCCAGTCCAACGAGGTGTGGATTGGCGTGGTCTACTCCCTGGCTGCCACCATGATCCAGGAGGTGAGCGGGGATGCTGCTGCCGCACTTCCCAGCATGTGCTCCATGCACTCCGTGGATGTGCTGATGGTCCTCTCTCCTCTCCTGCAGGGCATGGTGGAGGAAGGCTTCCGCACGGCGGAGGGCTGCTACCGGACGGTTTGGGAACGGCTGGGCATGGCTTTCCAGACGCCGGAGGCCTATCGGGAGAAGAAGGTGTACCGCTCGCTGGCCTACATGCGGCCCCTCAGCATCTGGAGCATGCAGCTGGCCCTGGAGCGCCGGGCTGGCCAGGCACCCGCACCCGCCCAGCTCCCCCCGGGCCCCACCCACCCTTGAGCCTCGCGGCACTGGGCAGAGCAGCGGGCGCACCGTGGGCTGGGGGGGCCGCAGATGGCAGGCAGGGACCCTCCCCTCCCGCTCTGTGCTAGTACTCGCATTGCTGTTTTCCTTCCCTACCTCCACTACATGCCCTTGACCTCAGGGGGCTTCCAGCCACTGATGCTGAGCACACGGGGGGACCAGAGGTGCAGGGATGTCTCCTCAGAGGGGGGTGGGTTAAGGAGTTGCTGCTGGAGCCTGTGCCTCCCCTTCCCCAGCGCTCAGGGCTCTGATAGCCTGCTGGTTCCCCAGCCATCCCAAACTGCAGCTGGTACCTTGTCCAGGGGCACAGGAGACCTCTCTGCTGCAGTCATTGGGCTGGGTAAGGTGGGGACCTGTCCTGCAGGGAGAAAAAGGGTGTGGGTGAATGTGTGTGTGAGGATGTTGGACTGGTGCACTCAGGCACATGGATGCTGTAGTTGTCCTGGGGTGACACTGCACATACTGACTGGCTCTGCCCCAGGAGGGCCTGTGGCAGATACAATCCCCAGGGGAGACCCGGCTCCCTGGATGGTGACAATCTGAGCCCAAGAAGCAGGTCCTGGTCTGGTACCATGGCCCCCCTCCCTGCTGGCGCCGGGGGCAGGCAGTGGAGCACATTTAAGGGGATAAATCACTTCAATTCTTAATAAATCTGTCTAGCTGTCTATTCTTGTTCGTCTTTGCTATCTTCTTTCCACCAGGCCAAGCCAAAAGAGGAAATCCTTTCTGCCCCCATTTTTTCTTCTTGGGTTGGGCTGGAGGGCTAGGGATGCAGGGAGTGGGCGAGTCCCAGTGGTGGCTGACTCTTGTGGAGTTTTGCTAAAGGGAGCAGGATCTGCCTCCTTACCTACTTGCCCAGATGTGACAGCAGGCAAGACCTGCTTCTTGCTTGGCTCCTGGCTCTGCCTGGACTGCCTTGCACACCGCAGAGGCGAGAGCATTCCTCCTGAGAAGGCCTCTGTGGGGAGCAGTTGAGCCACAGGGCTGCGGGCCCTTGACTAAATCGAGTCCCTTTCTGCCCAGGGTTACCACCTTGCCTCCTTTTCCTTCTTTCTCTGCCACTGCAGCATTTGAAGGCTGTACCAGCCTGGTGTGGGAGGGAAAGAAAGGAGGGAGTTCCCCTGCCTTTCCCTTTGTGGCCCCAGACACACAGATCTCCCTGGACAGGTAGCTGGTCAGCACCCCTGCTGTTATCCCGTGGATGGAGAGAGGGACACCCTAGTTCCCTTTCTGTAGCAGGATGTTCTGCCTGAATGGGAGTAAAACAACTTGAGCAGTTCCCTATTTGCTAAGTGGTGAATGGAGAAAGGGGTGTCATGTTGCTTTCAGTGTTGAAAAATGCTGAAATGAGTCAGTCCCCAAAGTTAAACATCCTGATAGGAACTAGAAGGTGATACTACAGATAACATATCTAAAGCTGCTGAGCTGACACAGCTGACATCTGGCAGACAATCACTTTACACTGTAAAAGCCTGCTCCCAATTTCTAAGGGCAGGATCTTCTTACACACCCCTTCCCAGAATGTGTGTGGAGATTCTGCCCTTTATGGAGGAAAAATAGGTTTGCCCCCTCCCTAAGGCTGAACTAAAGAGATTTGCCCACAATTACTGGTACGGATGAGTAACTTCAGGCTCGTCTTTGTAATTGGTTTTGCTAGCTTTAATATAATTAATGGTGCTCCAAAATAGTGCATCATACAATACCTATAGTTATAGCTTCTAATCTGTAGTAAGTAATTCTTACTAAGAAATTTTTGTCTGATTATCATAACAAATAATTTATTTTTATATAAATATATCTGATTTTCCATCCTCAGTCCTGTGGTACTACATTGTACAAAGTTCCTATTAGACCTCTACAATCCTTTAGACATAATCCATTGATAAAGTCTAGGGCTAAGTTTGGATCCAGCTTGCCCAAACTCTTCACTGGGGAGGATTCTAGAATGCCAGGGAGTCCTTTCTGAACTTTGTGATTCAGTGGGAGGGCCTTTTTAATAAACACTGTCTGAAGTTCTCATTCTGTTTGTGACACTCTCACAGACAGATGACCCCACACTCCCATGTCCCACATCTCCTCCATGTCCCAAGGCAGGAGCAGATGCGTGGGCCAGTTCTGTGCTCACAGCCGGGGTTCCTCTGGGTGCCATGAGGGATTTGAGGTACCAGCTGGGGGGATCCCAACCCTCCCAGCCTGAGCAGGGGATCACTGGCACTGCCATACCTGAGAACTGCCACTGCACGGTGAAGCTGAAGGTGGGGTGTCTGTTGGCACTGGGATGCTGCTGGACCCCTTGCAAGGGTGACACCAGGATCTGCTTGTTGGTGGCTGCCACTGCAGTGTGGTAGGAGCCTGAGAAGGTCCCAGATGTGTTCAGGGCCAAGATGATCCTATTGGAGCCCAGCTCATTTCTCCACAGGCCCTGCAGGTGACACTGGGGCTTGTGTGGGTGGCTCAGTCAGTTCCGAGGCACAGTCCCACTTCCAGCCTCCCTAAGCAGTGGGATGTGTGTCCCATGACACAGCCCCTCCGCCTGGAAGCTGGGACCAGTGGTGTGGGCACCAGCTGGGAAAGAACCCCTCACTGCCTGGGCAAGGCAGCAGAGCTGGAGGTGCTGGGTACCCCCCTATGGCAGGGGTGGGTGATCAACAGTACCCCCAGGGACAGCACAGCCAGAGCTGGCAGCCTCCTTGGTCATGGACAGTGCAGCATGGCATGGCATGGCATAGGATGGTACCTCCAGAACGTGCAGCCCCTCAGGCACAAACTCTGTGTACTGGGGTGGCACAGGAGAGCCCAGCATAGCGCAGAGAGAACATGCACCACAGGGATGGCACAGCCAGTGTGTGCAGCCCCTCACCCCCACCCTGCAGCCGGGACAGCACAGCACGGCTCAGCACGGCCAGACTCTGCTCCAGAGCTGCCCTTGCCTTCCTGGATGCAGCCTCCCGGGCCACGAGCAGGGCCAGGGCGAGCAGCAGCAGCAGCCCGGGGTCCCCATGGCAGTGGCCGTGTGCGGTGCCCGGGCTCTGCCCCTTTCATAGCAGAGGGGCCGAGTCTCCTGCCAAGGGACACCCCTGAGGTAGAAGAGTCCTGATCCCTCTGGACAGTGATGGAGTCTGAGGGGTATACTGAGGGAGGTGGAAGGGAACATGGCCAGGGCAACAGGTCAGAAGAGCATTACAGGTATCACAGGGAGGGCAGGGGACCTCTGGGGAAGATATAAATATGCTGATAAAATAATAGATTTAATTGTATGAAAAAGTTAGTTTGTGATGTGTAAGGTACAGGAATGTTAGCAGTGCTGTGTTTAAAATATGCAGCCATGGAACCCTCTGCAAGGAGTTACGGGAATTCCTGTCTTTTTCAGGAAAATCTGGACACTTATGCACACCAGTTACGCTGACTGGAAATGTCCCACCCTCCCCCTGTAGATTCATTACCACGGATTCCAGCCAAATTTGGAAACACGCAGACTGTACAATGGCCTGGCCAGAGCTGCCACCTGCAGCCTGGGTACCACCCATCCACCTGGCAGCAATAAAAAGGAGAGGGAGCAGGAGCATCAGCAGAGACCTGCAAGGAGCACACCCCCAGGTACATCAGCCATCTGCCTGCTGCAGAGATGGTGCAAGCAACTCCCTTCCTCCTCGTGCTCTTCCTGGCCCTGGGGGCTCACAGCTGCTCTACCAAAAATGTACCATCAGGGGTGAGATGCACAGGGCAGGGTGGGCAGGGGGCTGTGGCTGCAGGCTGTGCTGTGGCACCGGTGCTGAGTTCTCTCCTCTCCAGTGCATCCTGACCGGGCACTGGGTCAACGACCTGGGCTCCAACATGATCATCACAAACATGAATGCAAAGGGTGACTTCACTGGCATCTACTGCACGGCTGTGTCAGCCACCTTGAAAAAGACTGAGGAATCACCACTGCAGGGGTTCCAGCACCTCCCAAACATGCTGAGCCAGTCCACCTTTGGCTTCACCATCCATTGGAGCTTTTCAGGTGCTTCATCTTTTCTTAGCATCCTTGTTGTGTACTCCAGCCTCCCTTCCATCCCTTCCTGCAGTGTCCTTGCTGATTGCCTGCCTTCCCCTGCACTATCCCCACTGCTCTCCCTCCCCTCTGGTGTCCCCGAGGCTCCCCCATCCTTGTCCCTGGAGCTCCCTGCTCGCTGTCAGCTCCCAGTCCCAGCCTGCAGGAGATGCAGCAGGGGCTGAAGCCTGCACTGTCTGCCCATCTCCATGGGACACCCCCAGCCCCCTGAGCCCTCCTGCTTGCTTTTCCCATCCCCACAGTCCCCAGAAGCTGGGGACAGCAGAGCTCTACTGTCCCCTGTGCTGGGGCAGCCACTGACCTGCCACCTCGGCCACGCTCCCCCCCACCTCCTGTCGTGTCCCTGCAGAGTCCGTCACCGTTTTCACGGGCCAGTGCTTCGTGGATGATGATGGAAAGGAGGTTTTGAAGACCATGTGGCTGCTGAGACCACACACAGACAAACTCAGAAACAACAGGAATGCCACCTTGTGAGCTCTCTGTCCCTGTCCTGCACAGGTCCCCTGTGCACCCCGGAGGGGTTGGGGCTGTCACAAATGAGTGTTTTAGGTCACTTAGGAGTCACTCTCACAGGTCCTGCAAAAGTGGGCTTAATATCTGTTTGCAAAAGCACAACTTAAGAAAGCTCGATGGCAAGGTTCACTTGATTGCTTTGTGCATGGGTAGAACATAGAAAGGAAAAAGTGGTTTAGAATCAATTTAGAATGATTTCCATGGAGGCTGGAGATGGAAAAGGAGAAGTGAGACCCTTTGAATGAATCACAGAGTTCAGGGAGGTACCCTTTGCTTTCTAAACTACTGATGGATCCTAGGTGGGGCTGATACCACTCCTAGTCTCAGACCGTCGCAATGGTTTCTCTCTAAAGGATTTGGCAGCACTTAACTACTGACTAATTTAACATTTATGAAGTGATTTGGGAGGGTTTGCCACAATTGCAGCAGACACTCAGTTATAGATTCAAGCTGTCAGTAGCCATACTGCACGTGCTATGGGGTGTTCACATCCATCCACCCATGTACTCGGAGGGAGATGGTGGCACAGCTCCATGCAGTGGTCCAGGAGAGCTCGAAGGGCCACACTTAGGAGCACTGCGAGAAATGAAGCCCACTCCTCTTTTGGGGGTTTTATACATTTAATAAGGGACTATAGGGGATAAAGTTCACTTAAAGCAAGAATGACAGCGCTGGGTGCATGGCTCATAGTCAGAGGCACACAAACTTACACAAACTTCTGATAATATGCTTTAGCATTATACATCTTAATAAACCACGATGCATTTGCATTGTTTTTCTAAGAACTAATTTACATTTTCTTAGAAGGGATTAACATAGTTCCTCCCCTGATCTGCCTTTTTAGAGCATGTGTAATGTGATCATAAGGGTCTTCGGGGGTCTTCCTCAATGAAGGCTCAAGGTCTTCCTCGCATCTGAACTTTTCAACTTTGTCTTCGGAGCACACGCAGTTATGGTGTTCCTTGGACTTTCTGGACCTAACTGGTTTCAATTCTCCATTTTGTGGCTAATTGACTTTGCATTTGCCATTTCTCATTAGTACGTTTTGCTGCTTCCCAATACAGCTATACTTGTCTGGTTTTGAGATTATTCACCTGATGAGTTTCCATTTATTTCAGCATTAAGCAATTGGATAACCGCATACTAGCTATTACATTGTACAGAACATTATGATTCAGATTATATAGGTATAGAAAGTCATGATTCAGGCTATATTGGTATCTTATAACTCAAGTTATAAAAACATCTTGTAACTTTGACCCCAGTTATAATATTAACTAGTTAATATCTGCATGGCAAAGTTATTCTTAACATATTTGCACATAACATTTCCTAACGTGTTCTGATACATAATATTTCTTACATTTTACTACCTGCAAAAGCCAATGCTATAATAGCTGTTTATCACAGTGCCCTTCTGCCCCGGGGCCTTTTCCTCTTTTCTATGCCAGCACAGCATTTGAAGGTTGCGCCAGCCTGGTTAGGGAGGGGTGGGTGTTAGGGAGGTCTACTGCCCTTCCTGTTGTGTTCCCGGACAGACAGTGCTGGGAACTGCGAATTTTAGTGGGTGCCTTGGTCACTGCTGAGTCACAGTCCCTGCTCCAGCCCCCCTAAGCAGTGGGATACATGTACGGCATGTGTGGGGCCAGCATGGCCCTTTTTGTGGCACCAGGGACTGGTTGCATGAGCACCAGCTGGGACAGCACCTCTCTCTCCCCGGCAGAGCAGGACAGAGCTGGGAGTGCTGGGTACTCCTGTATACCAGGGGTAGGTGGCCAACAGTAGCCACGGAGACAGCACAGCCAGGGCTGGCAGCTCCCATGGTCATGGGCGCTGAACCGTGGCATGGCATTGGAATGGGGTGGGATGGTGTGGGATGGCATTGGCTAGCGCTGCAGGGCACAACAAGAGCATACAGCATGTTAGACAACATGGCACAGCAGAGCCAGGGCGTGCAGCCCCTCACCCCCCACCCCGGAACAGCGCAGCAGCACCAGAAAGCACAGCGGGAGCAGGCAGCCCCTTGGCCATTCCCAGCGCACCACAGGGATGGCACAGCCAGTGTGTGCAGCCCCTCACCCCCACCCTGCACCCGGGACAGCACAGCACGGCTCAGCACGGCCAGACTCTGCTCCAGAGCTGCCCTTGCCTTGCTGGATGCAGCCTCCCGGGCCACGAGCAGGGCCAGGGCGAGCAGCAGCAGCAGCCCGGGGTCCCCATGGCGATGGTGGCCATGCGCTGTGCTCGGGCTGTGCCTGCGCTGCCGCCTCACGCCCAGCCGGCCACTTTCATAGCAGAGGGGCCGAGCCTCCTGCCAAGGGACACCCATGGGGTAGGACAGCCCCGTCCTCTCTGGGGATGCACAAGGAACCTGTGCAGGGCAGGGACAGGGAGCTCACCTGATCTCGGCTAGAGCTAGGCAGAAAAAAGAGCATGAAGGACATCACAGGGAGGGCAGCAGAGCTCTGTGAACACCACAGGTAGGGCAGGGCATCTCTGTGAACACCACAGGAAGGGCTATAAGCTCTTTCTGTCCACTTTAGAGCTTAGTGTTCCCTAAGTCCTTAACAGCCTTTAGGCTGGGGTGGGAAGCAGCCTATCCTACCTGCGGTGAGCATTCTTCCCCCACTTGTCTGTGTTGGGAACTGGTGCAGGCAGGGGATCACTGCGGTGGCCTGGCGCTGTCAGCGGGTGACAAATGACCTTTTCTTCACGCCCCAGGGGAGTGTTCCTGCAACCACATGGGTAGAGGAATAACAATATCCAGGAAGGACAGGCTGTCCCGGATGCAGCCCCCACCAGAGCAGCTGGTGTCATCCTCACATGGCAGAGCCCATGGAAAGGGATGGAGATGTGCTCCCTTAGGGTCACCATGGCAAGGCTGGTGGGACAGGGGTGCCAGCACATCAGTGAGGAACACCTGGGGTTCCCACCTCCATTTGTGTTCTGTTGGCAGCTTCCAACAATAGCAGTGATGTCCCAACCCAGATGACAAGGAACAAGAGCAGGCACTGAAGCCAGCATAGCTTCTGGCTGGACTGGCTATTGCTTTGACACACCAATACTGTTCCTTAATCGCAGGCAACATGCCTTCCAAAGGTTGGGGTGTTCAGTCTCTATAAAGGGATATTTCTGATTTCTCCTCCACTTTTGGCTGTATCACCTCAATACATCGCGTATTAGATAGGCTCAGCTTTCATCAGCTTCTGCATGGACGTAGCTGAGGGCTGAGAGTTCAGTCCTTGGTCACAGACGTGATTTTCATCAACATTTGCCTGTACTATTGTTTTTCAAGGCTGACAACCCCAGTTTGAGCAACAAGTTAATTTGTTCATTAACCCTTTCTTACTATAATTCACCAACCCTTATTTTTCATAACATCCTGAACATACATGGGTTTTAAACAGCCTGCCGATTTTAACTTCTTCAATGCTTCCTGCTTTGGATTTCTTCCCTGCCTGCTAGTTGCCTCCACTTCCTACTGTGCCAGGGCTCAGGCATGGCATTGCAGAATTTAGTCGTGGTGATGATTGCCACCTCCAAGTCACTTGGCTCTCTCATTTTTGGAGGGCACAAACCCCATGGAGACACCCCAGCACTCAGATGAGACCAGTCAAGAAATCTGCCTGCTTGAGCACTGAGCTGGCCCCTGAACCTGCAAGATAAGCCACAGGGATTGTTAGGTACAGGAAAAATAAAGATTACGTAAGAAATAAACTGTATTGGTTGCGTGGTGCTGAAATAAACCTCCAGCTGTGAATGAGCTGTGGGCTGCCATCAGCAGCATGGAGACTTTGTGTTCTCCATCCACAGGGTTCCTGCAGGAGCTCCCTGAACCGTGGTGATGGTGAGGGGGTGATAGTGAGGGGATGATGGAGAGGGCGTGGTGGAGAAGGGATAATGTCTGCCCCTCCTGCCCCCTGCAACCCTCCCAAACTGACCTCACTTGTTATCCCAAACATTGGCAATGCTTCGAGCAGCACCTGCTTGCTGAGAAGCAGTCAGAGCAAACAGCAGCTGTGCAGGAAAACATTCCTTGTTATGCAGTTGATTTCTGAGACGGCAAACACTGGAGCAGGAATGTCGGGCAGGCAGCCAGCTCTCTCAGCGGGGATTTCTTCCAGGCAGGGGTGCAGGGCTCCTGCAGGGAGGAGAGGGGAGTGTGGAGATACCAGCAGCAGAAATA
The DNA here is from genome assembly GCF_041296385.1 of Aphelocoma coerulescens. Taxonomy (NCBI): domain Eukaryota; kingdom Metazoa; phylum Chordata; class Aves; order Passeriformes; family Corvidae; genus Aphelocoma; species Aphelocoma coerulescens. Next base: position 10,427,588 of record NW_027184085.1, read on the forward strand.
CAATGCTCCCCAGCCTGGACAGCAATGAATTTTACTGTCAGAGAGAAACCAGAACTCAAATGTGAAATCTAAGAGGAAGCAAAGACAGAGAAGTATTTTTGAGACATTGCAAAGAGCTGCCTTGTCTCCAGCTTACAAAACAAGGATTATTTTCTGATGAATAGCCTCCATCAACTTCTGTTACGATGACTGGTGGAACTAAAACATGTATTTTAGGAGACTGCCTTGAAAACAGTTTAGAAATGGGTGAGAAACTCTGGGCTGAATCCATGCACTTCAGCCTCCCTGGTCAGCAACAAATATAACATAAGGGGAATTATAAAAATATATACTTAGAGTTACCTAAGAATCCTGTGTAAATAGAACTTTTGTCACCATTAAAATCAAATGTCCAAGATATTCAGTGAATGTTGGCTTTTCATTAACTAATTTTTTTTTTCCTTCCAACACAAACCAGTTTGTAAAAACAACAGCTAATATTCACATCAGACCTTTGTAGACCCATGAGTACTGGGTGTGGACGGGGGGAAAAAGCTGGGTCCCAAAATAATCTGGGTGGTGGGTGGGTTTGCATGAGCATGCCTGGTGAGAAAGAGAAGGGTGAGCTGTGTACTGCAGCCAGTCCTGGGGTCACCAAGGTTAAGGATCCTCAAAAACTAGGCACAGAACGATGTAGCAAATGTATGACAGAATGGACAACAGCTCCAGAGAGGGATTTTCCCTGCTGGTCATTTCCCAGCAGTGACTGATCAGCAGGAGCCAGGCCCTCCCTGCAAGGTGCCAGGGGAGCAAGGACAGACACTTTCAGCACTCACTTCTGGGAATGTTTGCTGCAATTACCTCTTCATGTGGCTGAGAACCACAGATTTGGAAACACCCAGATTGCACAATGACCTGGCCAGAGCTGCCACCCACAGCCCTGCTAGCAATAAAAAGGAGAGGGAGCAGGAGCATCAGCAGAGACCTGCAAGGAGCACACCCCCAGGTACATCAGCCGTCTGCCTGCTGCAGAGATGGTGCAAGCAACTCCCTTCCTCCTCGTGCTCTTCCTGGCCCTGGGGGCTCACAGCCTCTCCGTGAAAAAGGTACTGTCAGGGTGGGATGCACAGGGCAGGGTGGGCAGGGGGCTGTGGCTGCAGGCTGTGCTGTGGCACCGGTGCTGAGTTCTCTCCTCTCCAGTGCTCCCTGACCGGGCACTGGGTCAACGACCTGGGCTCCAACATGACCATCATGGACATGAATGCAAAGGGTGTCTTTGATGGCTCCTACCACACGGCTGTGTCAGCCACCTCGAACGAGATCAAGGTGTCACCACTGCACGGGGTCATGCAGAAGGGCCCTAACCAGAAAGGCCAGCCCACCTTCGGCTTCACTGTCAACTGGAGCTTTTCAGGTACTTCTTTCCCTTCCTCCTTATGGTATCCTGGACCTCCCCTGCCCTCCCTGTTATGCCCTCAAAGATTTTCTGCTCTCTTCCTGCAGTGTCCTTGCTGATTGCCTGCCTTCCCCTGCACTATCCCCACTGCTCTCCCTCCCCTCTGGTGTCCCCGAGGCTCCCCCATCCTTGTCCCTGGAGCTCCCTGCTCGCTGTCAGCTCCCAGTCCCAGCCTGCAGGAGATGCAGCAGGGGCTGAAGCCTGCACTGTCTGCCCATCTCCATGGGACACCCCCAGCCCCCTGAGCCCTCCTGCTTGCTTTTCCCATCCCCACAGTCCCCAGAAGCTGGGGACAGCAGAGCTCTACTGTCCCCTGTGCTGGGGCAGCCACTGACCTGCCACCTCGGCCACGCTCCCCCCCACCTCCTGTCGTGTCCCTGCAGAGTCCGTCACCGTTTTCACGGGCCAGTGCTTCGTGGATGATGATGGAAAGGAGGTTTTGAAGACCATGTGGCTGCTGAGATCACGCATGGAGAACATCAAAAATGACTGGAAAGCCACCAGGTGAGCCTCCTGTCCTGCACAGGTCCCCTGTGCACCCCGGAGGGGTTGGGGCTGCCACAAGTGAGTGGTTTAGGTCGCTTACAGAGCCACTCTCACACACGTTGGCAAAGGCAGGTTTAATATCTATTTCATATCTGTAAGCACATATTAGCACAACTTAAGAAAGCTCGATAGCAAGGTTCACTTGATTGCTTTGTGCATGGGTAAAACATAGAAAGGAAATAAAGGACCCTGGGCTCCTGCCAAGGTGCAAATGCAGGGGGGAATACAGGGCTGGTGGGTGTTTGGACACTGCCATGTCCCTCCCTTACATCTCCTCCTCTGTGTCCCCGCAGGGTTGGAATCAATGTCTTCACCCGCCTGCAGGAGTGACCGTGGCAGCGGGGGGGTTCCCGGGCTGGTGGCAGAGCCAGGGGTGTGGTCCCTGCTCCTGCCCCAACCAACTGCTTCTCCCAATAAAGCTTTGCTGCAAATACTCACAATCTCCTGTCATGTTGTTGCAAAATGTGGGATAAGTAAAAAATTCCTTAGAAAGGGATATTCTTCTATGTTTGATCTTTTTATGCTTTTGAGCCTAATCAACAAGAAAGGAGATTTAATCTGTGAAACAGAGAGCAGCTAACAAGCTCTAAGCTATGTTCAGGGGGTTAGAAAGAGATATTACTTGGTAGAGCTGTCTTGTTGAGGTTTAGATCATGACAGGCTTCAGTGATCTCAGACCTGGGTGGAGGTTAACAAAACTTGGGCTGGAGGATGTCTCATGGTAATGGACACAATGAGTGCAGAATTTACAGGACATTTGGCAAAACCTCCAAGATAAGAGAAAACTAGTAAAGACAACTGAATCAGTGACAACTCAGTGCTGAATCAGGTCCGACCGGGTAGAAGGTAAATTCTGGCAGGGGCAGACCATGACTTACGGCCCACTGAGTCAAGAAGCCCACCAACTCAAGAGAAGAGAAAGGCTGAGCATGCATATTAATTAGCATGAGACGCAAGAGAATCCTTAACCAATATGAGAGAGATTAGTAATTAATAAGAGAACTAAATAACTTGTAGCCAACGAACATTAATGCCTCTGTTTGCCAAAATGTGTAAATAGTAAAATGTTTTGATAGTTGGTGTGCTTGATCTTTGGAATAACGCTGAGGACCCTGGCTTATGGAACTAAAATAAATAACCAGTGTCACTCTTGGGTATGTAATTACTGCCTTGTTATGCACCAGGTAACAAATCCAGTTTTTCTGGACAACTCCATTATGGCTCAGCACACACATTCCCAATACCCTCCATGGTGTCCTACAGTCCCTCCTGTCACCATACCTGAGGCCTGACACGTGTCCTCTGCTGTGACCCTCCATGGCACAGAGTCCTCCTTTGCAGCTCCCCTCACCCCATCACAGTCCTTGGGACCCCCACCTGGCCCAGGGGAACAGGATCCCATTCTACCTGGGGCAGTGGCAGGTTGCCCACCTCCTACCGGGTGTCCCTTGGCAGGAGGCCCGGCTTTGGCAGCCGCTGCCCGGCCACAGCCCCCTCTGCCATAAAAGGGGCTGGGTGGGCGTGGAGGCAGCGCAGGCAGAGCCCGGGCACCGCACACGGCCACTGCCATGGGGACCCCGGGCTGCTGCTGCTGCTCGCCCTGGCCCTGCTCGTTGCCCGGGACGCTGCACCCAGGAAGGCAAGGGCAGCTCTGGAGCAGAGTCTGGCCGTGCTGAGCCGTGCTGTGCTGTCCCGGGTGCAGGGTGGGGGTGAGGGGCTGCACACACTGGCTGTGCCATCCCTGTGGTGCACTGGGAATGGCCAAGGGGCTGCCTGCTCCCGCTGTGCTTTCTGTACTGTGCCGTGCCGTGGCACTTCATGCTGTGCTGTGCTGCAATGTGCTGTGCCACATTGTGCTGTGCCACAGGCTGCTGTGCCACGCTGTGCCACCCCTGGGGCACAGTGTGCAGGGCTCACAGGGTTGCATGTTATCACCATGCCATGCTCTGCTATTCTGTGACACCCCAGCACAGAGTGTTTGTCTGCTCTTGTTGCGTCCTGCAGTGCCATGCTATGTCATGCTGCAGTATCCATGACCAAGGAAGCTGCCAGCTCTGGCTGTGCTGTCCCTGGGGGTACTGTTGGTCACCTACCCCTGCAATAGGGAGGTACTAGCACTCCCAGCTCTGCCCTGCCCTGCCTTGCCCTGCTCAGGGAGGGAGAGGGGCTGTCCCAGGTGGTGCCCATGAGCTGATCCCAGCTGCCACACGGAGGGGCCACGCCATGGGACACACATCCCACTGCTTAGGGAAGCTGGGGGGGGGGAAGAGGGAACTGTGGCTTTGCACTGCCCAAGCCACCCACATGACTCCTGATCCCCAGTGTCACCTGCAGGGCCTGTGGAGAAATGAGCTGGGCTCCAATAGGATCATCTTGGCCCTGAACACATCTGGGACCTTCTCAGGCTCCTACCACACTGCAGTGGCAGCCACCAACAAGCAGATCCTGGTGTCACCCTTGCAAGGGGTCCAGCAGCATCCCAGTGCCAAGAGACACCCCACCTTCAGCTTCACCGTGCAGTGGCAGTTCTCAGGTATGGCAGTGCCAGTGATCCCCTGCTCAGGGGGATCCCCCCAGCTGGTACCTCAAATCCCCAGAGGAACCCCGGCTGTGGGCACAGGTTGGCCACACACACTCACTCCTGCCATGGGAAGTGGTGGTGGGAGACCTGTCTGTCTGCGCTGGGTGGCAGGGTTGTCTGGAAGAGGTGATGGGGGTGTCCATCTGTCTGTCCAAGGGGCATGGCAGGGCTGATGCCCAACTCTCCGTCCAGGAGATGTGGAAGTGATCCACCTGGCCAGGGAAGTCCATCTCTCTGTCCAGGGCATGTAGCAGGTGGTGTTTGCCTGTCTGTCCGCCAGGATCAGGTGGCCTAGGTTTCCCTGTCTTGAGGTGCAGGCCCTCACCTCCCTCTCCATCACTTGAACCTTGCCAGATTCCACCACTGCCTTTGTGGGCCAGTGCTTTGTGGATCACCGTGGGAAGGAGACTCTGGAGACCGTGTGGCTCCTGAGGGAAGAGGTCCTGTCACACAAGGACACCTGGAAAGCCACCAGGTGAGCTCTGCCCCTGACATCTCACCCCACAGCCCTCCCTCCCATCCTCCTGACGCATCTTCCCCACAGAGTCGGCACTTCCATCTTCACCCGCATCAAGTAATGGGAACAGGGACCAGTGCTGCCTGCACCCTGCTGTCCTTCTGCATTCCCAAGCCTCTCCACAGTCCGAAGCTGGGCTCCTGGCAAGGAAACACACCCTCACCTTGCCCTGCTTCTTCCCAGCACCTCCCAGAAACCTGCTAGTGGGGCTCCCCATTCCCACACTCGCTGCCGTCACACATGGAACCAAATAAAACTTCCTCCACACGGCAGAGAGCTGTGTCCTTTGTGTCCCTGGGATACAAGCAGCCACTCTGTGGCCATGGGCAGAGCAAGGTGCTGGGAGGGGGAGCACAGGGAAGTGTTTTGGAGAGGCTGGGAAAGATGGGGTGAGGGACAGTAGCTGAGTAATTCTGCTTCCTGAGCATGGCTTCAGGCCTCAACAGGTGCCTTCTTGCCTATGCACCCATTTGGGACATTGACAGGGGCCCTCAGGTGGGTGGCTCCAGGCAGCACACCCAGTGTGGGGCAATAGGATATCCCACAGCTGAGGGTTGGGTGAAAGCTGCATGTGGGCAAGCCAGCACTCTCACCTGGGCTCATCCCGTGTGTCTGCACCCCACTCTGCCCCATCTTCCCGTCAAACTCCATTTCCAGCTGCTACTCTGGATGGGAGTCTCGGTGCTGCGTGCACATATGGGGGAGAGCTGGGTGCCAGCCCCCACAGAAGGGAATTTGGGGTGTTGGGGTGGTCCAAAGTCCAGACTGGATGCTGCGGGGACCAGGAGAGAGACCTGGGAATCCAGGCAGAGCTACTGGGCAGACTGGGTGGCTAAAGCCAGATCCTGAAGGTGCACCTGTTGCATGTAGGCAGGTGTACAATGTGCTTCCCACTGGCTGGCTATCATCTCATCAGCCAGAGGGTGGAACAGGATGCAGATCCTTTCTGGCATTCAGATTCACAGGATGTTATCTGAACATTAAACTTTATTTTATCAGCCCCTTCGGACAGGAAACAAATTAAATAAAGGCCCCATGCCCTTTTCACTGATCTAACACTTGGCCTCACTAATCCATCATTTCAGCAGCTCATGAAGTTTCCAACTCATTAGTTACCTAACCCATGACGCACAGCTCCTAGCTCCTGCTCCTGAGCACCACAGGGAGAAGCCGTGTGGTCAGGGAGAGGTGCAAAGGGGGTGAAGGACAATGCCGCCTGTGGGCTGCAGGGCTGCTGGGGGAAGAGACTGCTGGATGGCGCAGGGACTTTGGGGCAGAAAGCACACAGTGCCCCGAGAAAGTGTCAGGGCCTGTCTACCATCCTCTTTCTCTCACAGTGTGCCTGTCTTTCCCCAGCCTTCCTCAGCCTTTGCGCTTTTCCTTCGTTCCCTGCTGGGCTCTGGGACTGCTCCCAGAGAGTGCACACACCTGAGACTCTCCGGGGTGTGCTTGTACTGACTGAGAACAACTGGTTGATGTGCCTGGTGGTCCAGCTTTTGGTCAAAAGTCACCCCTGCATCCTCATCCTCAGCCCTTCATCCTCACCCTTGCATCCTCATCCTCGCACCTGCATTCCACACAGAGCCCTCAGTTCATCCCCAGTGATCCTCGACACTGCCCTGGTCGTGCTGGGCTCGTTCTGCTGCTTCCCCTCCCCACATGCCCACTGTGGCTGTCACCAGCACCACAAGCACCCAAAAGCTTCTCTGAGTGATCTGTGAGGCTAAAGCCTTGGGACCCAAGAGGAAGTGGAGGGTGAGGCTGGGAGCCCTGCACAGTGGGGCACAGGGTGACTCAGAACCATGTTGGCCCAGGGCATAAGACTTGATTTTTGTCATTTCATTACCCCCACACCTGCAAATTCCCTGGCTCCTGGTTTCTCCTGAGAGGGCAGTCAGTAGTACACAGGATGATGCAAGCACTGTGCTTGCTTAATAGGGAAACTGAAAGTAAAACCAGAGTTTACAAGAAATCAGGACTGGAGGTAGCACCTCCTCTTTATCACAGTCTGTGATCATCAGCTGTCCTAACCATGCCACATCCTGTCCCTGACCTTGACGTGATCCTGCCCTTTTATTGCCCTTTAATTTGCCTTTTCCTCTTGCCTTAGGTGCTACCTGGGCTGCTCACCTCCAGCCTGCAATGCCCTATTATGCAATAGCCTGCAATTTTGCAAACCTGCAAAAAAAAAAAAGGTGTTTTCCTATTGCTGTTGGGGCAGGTTTGCTTCCTTCATCTTCCAAATCCCTGGACCCACTGCAGATCACCTGCTGCCCCTGCACACATACCTTATCCAGCCCTCACAACTCTCTGCTTTTCTGTCCATCCCCTGCCGTGACCAGAGGGTGCTTTAGGACACAACAGCTCCTGCAGGGCAGGATGGAAACAGCCCTCAACCTGTAGACATGGGACTAAAAACCCCCAGGCTGGGTGGTGTCAGTGGGCAGCCCCACGCAACCCCTCCTACGTCCCTATTTCTGCCTATCCCCATGTTCAACCCTGTTCCAGTGCCCATGCCTATGCCCATCCCTGCCTCCAATCCCTCATCCTGATGCCATGAAGATTCTTGCCTTTTCTTTTATATCCCTGTTATACCTTTTTACAACTTCTGTATTCCTAGTGCTTTTCCCCTACATTCTTGGACTTGTTTATCAAGCTGAGAGACTCAACATTTTAGAAGCTTCGTAGCTAGAGATCAGTGTGCCCCAGACCCCAGTGTCCTCTCCAGAACACATTCTGTAAACCAAGATAGAACCATCCAGGGGAAGGTTCCTTGGGGAGGGGGGCTCACTCGAGCCTCTCATTGGGGAATCTTTGATAGGTATGCTAATTAGTAAAACCTATAATGTTATACCCGATGTTGGGGGAGGGGAACAGAGAGACTCATAGATAGACTCGGCGGGGTGCAGTTCAATGCATATGACCTGGACGTGTACACCTAAGGATCCTTAAAATAAACACCAAGGTAAAATCCCTTTTCCCCTTCTAACCGTGTATGACTCTTGATTTTAAGACCAGGAACAGGCATCAATCCCTGCCCCGTCCCCATCCCTCCCACCCTTGCTTCCATGCCCCCCACCCTTGCTTCCATCCCCATCCCTGTCTCTGTTCCGTCCCCATCCATGTGCATATCCCCCACCGCTCATCCTTGCCTCCATCCCCACCCCAGTTCCCGTTCCCATCCCGCCACAACCTACAACTCCTTCCCGCCCCCACCCCTGTCACTGTTCCCGTCTTCGTTCCCTTTCTTGTCCCTATTCTACTCCCGTCCTCCGGTACCGCCCAGGGTTTTCCCGGAAAGCAGCGGCGGAGCCGAAAAACAGAAGTCTGTGAGTCAGTGGCACGGCGCGATTCGTTGCCGCCGCTGCATCCCGAGCTGCATCCTGAGCCGCATCCCGATGAGCCGCCGCGTCCTCTCCGTTGTCGCCCTGCCTGTAGTGGTGTCCGTGGCCGCGGTGGCGGAGGGCTTCCAGGTGGGAGTTCCTGCTGGGATACACGCGCGGGAAACTCGGCTCCGGGAAAGTCTGCGTCGGAGCACGCCTGGGGGTCCCGGTGTTCGGGGAGGGACACGAGTGGGAGACTCACCGGAGGGGTGGAATGTGATCTGGGAGCTGTAGCGCTTGTTAGGGATGGGACACGTGTGGAAGACCCTTCTGCGGGGGGGGATACTCGGCAACAGGAGGATCCCCTGCTCCAGAGGGTATCCAGACGGGACCTCCAGCCGAGGCAGGTAAGGGAAGAGATGCTCCAGGGCTGTCCGTGTGCCTGGGAGGGATGTGTGTGGGGATTCTTTCCCTGGTGCAGGGGGCATGCATTTGGAAATCCTCCACTTCCCTCGTGGAGACTTGGAGGGAATTGGGGCGGGGGAAGCATGGGGACCCTGCCGCAGGGGGTGACTTGCCCCTGTCTCGGACGGCGCGGTGTGGGAGAGAACAGGCAGTGCTTGGAACTCCAGCCAGAGCCTTGCAGGTGGGATGTGCAGGGCTCTGGCTGAGACTGAGCCCACCGTGGACCTGAGGTCTGTGCCCATCCCAGTGGGCTTCCCTGTCGTGCCATATGTATGCTGAGCACAGCACAGGTCCCCACAAACACGGGCAGATGTGCCCTGGACTCACATAGCTCACCTGCCAGGGCTACAGCAGGGGTCCCGCCCAGGTTCCTGCCTGTCCAGGGCTCTCACCTTTTGCTTTTCCTCTTGACATCCCCCCTTTGCTTGGCTTACCCCAGCTTTTGGCCCTCTTGACATGGTGGAGATAGCAGCAACTTTATAAATCATGTATTTTAAAAATGAATGCTAGAGCACCCACAGGACTCCAGCAACACTCTGCAGTGCCACCATCCAGTGCCTGACCTGTGTTTTCATTCTCTTCCAAACTCTTCTGCCAGAGAGGTGATCACCCTGAGAAGAAAAAGGCCAGCGAGAAAGAGGAAAAGGCAACCACAAGCAAGTGTTCACCGAGCTACCCGTGGAAAAGCACAAGGAATATCGAGGTGAGTGCCAGCACCCTGTGGGCACTGGGGGCTGTGGGCAGGGGGCTCAGCCTGTACGAGGTGAGTGCCAGCACCCTGTGGGCACTGGGGGCTGTGGGCAGGGGGCTCAGCCTGTAAGGGCTGTGTACAGGCAGCCCCCAGGGACACGGCTGCTCATCCCCAGCCGTGCAACCTGACTGGCTGGTGGAAGAATGATCTGGGCTCCAAAATGCATGTATCCAACGTTGGCAACGATGGAACCTTCTTTGGGATGTACCACACCGCCGTGTCAAGCGCCAAGAATCCCATCCAGCCATCCCCACTGGTTGGCTCCCAGCACCTGGGTGAGAAGGGACAGCACACCTTTGGCTTCACGGTCAACTGGAAGGAGTTCTCAGGTCTGTAGCTGCATGACAGCTGTTGTTGGATGGGGTAGTGGGATGGAGAGGGGAGCTCAAGTCCCAGTGCCCATCCCAATCCCTCTGTTCTCTCTCCTGTCCCCTGTCTCTCCTTCCTTGATCTCTCCCCCCTCTGGATGGTGTCAGCAGACAGCAGGACACCTCCCAAAACAATGTTTGAGTAAGGCAGCACAGGGGCTTGCTTTGACAACATCTGTGGTACACAAAATTTCCCTGCAAATACAAGGATCCACGCGGGCTCCATGAGCATTAAACCCATGGATGCTTGTGAAGCTCCAAAATCAGTTGGGGTCCTGTTGGGATGCTAACAGCCACCACTGCTTTAGACTCTACAGCTGTCTTTGTGGGCCAATGCTTCAATGGGGCTGATGGGAAGGAGGTCCTGCACACCTCCTGGCTGCTGCGGGAGAAAGTCGACTCAGAGACAGATGACTGGAAAGCCACCAGGTGAGCCAAGGTACCCCCAATCCATCTGGTATCCCTACCCTGCTGGGCACCAATGAGCTACTGCTTCCCCACAGGACTGGCCGCAATACCTTCACTCGAATGAGCTGAAAGGGGGGAGAAGCATCTTGTTCTAGCCACACTTGGGAGACAGTAGTCCCTTCAGCAGGATCAGTAGGTACCAGCATGTCCTGATGTTACCAGCTCTGGAGGTAACACCAAATAAATTAAAGAACAAAGAACACCAAATAAATTAAAGATATTTAAACACAACCTTGTGCAGTCTGTGGATATGTCCTGGAAAATCTGGGCTAAAACATGGTGGTGGGTGGGTGTGAAATGAAACCCTCATTCCGTTATTCTGGGAAGAGACTGGTCCTAAGGAAGCCCCTTTTCCGGACCAAACAGGATGGTGCATCCCCAGAGTAACCCTCTGACTCTTAGTGTGACCAGCAGTCCCTCTTTCCTGTTGAAAGTCAGAGAGGGTAGGCTGGGGAACTCTTCTGCATCCCAAAAACCTGGCTGGGGGGCCCCTGGCTCTGACACTGCCCTCAAGCAGGCAGGTGACTGGTCTCAGCTGTGTCCACACTCCTGAAAAGTGCCAAAGGCTGCTCTGTACCAGCCACACAGGGACAGTAGCTGCAGTACATCCAGCCCCAAATTCTTCCTAGGAAACATGTGATTTACTGGAAAAGCCACGACCAGCAAATTCAGCCTCAAATCTCTGCGCAGTGGATTATGTGACTGATCGAAACAGGCAGTGCCTGTGCTGACTTAGGCACTCTTCCAAGACAAAGCAAATGATTTCCAGGAAATCAGCTCTGGGTCTGAATCTGAACTTAGATCCTGTGTCTCTCATTCTCAAAATAACCTGGGACAGTGCTGCATGCCCTGAGCATACTGCCTGGGATTTGACAAACTTAAAAATAGAACTGAGCTGCTGGGGCTGCCACTTCCCACTGCTCCCCTGGTTTTTGTGCCGTGAATGCTGCGTGTGGGAGAGCTTTACTAACAGCACCTGTGGCTTTAGTAAGTTTGCCTGCTCTGCGTTTTCATCTGCCTTGTTGCACACTTGCATGTGGTTTGCTTCTCATGTCTTTCTCCTTGGGGTTCATCTTCCTCTTCTAAAGCGGTGCTGCTGTTCCCTTCTCAGTGCCTTGCTGGCATTTCTCCAGCTTTTTTCAGTTCCCTTACAGCCTTTCTGACCAGAAAGCCTTTACACCAGCTCTCTGCTATGCATGTATGTATCCACACAACTTTTGCATGCTTTTAGAGGAGGCTAAGAATTGGGAAAGTGAGGGGCAGAGGGACCACTGGACTCTGCTCTCACCTGAAGCATGTCCAGCTCAGCATTGAGGCACCTGCTAAGCCTTCAGCCTCACTGCATGCATCCTCTAGACCTTGTTATTGCCTTCATGCCAACATTTCCCCCCGGTAGAGCTCTCCAGAGGTTGTGCAGCATTCCCAGGGTGCTTCAGCAAGGCATCGATGCTAATCTCAACTGGAGCATCCTGCAAACCCCGGCAGGCAGACACCATGCTGGTGAGAGGTGTGGTGGGCATGAGCTGGCAGAGCTGTTTGCAAGGCCAGTCCCTTTATGAGCACACCCAGCTAGGCTGCAACACATCCCTGGCACCCCTTAGATATGGGGTGACAGGACGTAGGACATGGTGTGCCAGAGGTGCCTCCAGGCATCTGGGAGTGGCTAAAGGTAGGGATGTTTCCTCATGCACATTCAGCATCCATCAGATCTGGGTTTTATCCAGCTGCAAAACTGCTCACGGTGCTGGTCTGCAAACCCAGCACCATTTGTTTTCATCTAGCACGGCCTCATCAGCAAGGCAAACGTGAGCAGGGCTTCTCCTTCAGCCTTGCTGCAGACTCTGAGAGGAAAACCCACTGTTTCTGCTGCCTGACAAGCCTTGGTCAAGGTCATTCACACACTGTGGATGCCTCCAGGGGCAGGGGGAGCTGGCAGAAGCAGGAGGCACCTGCAATCACACGGACATGTCTGTGTGGCACAGGTGCTCGTGCACACAGTGTATCAGTTAAATAAAAACGCCGAAAAATTAATTTATGAGGATCTTGGCATGGGGTGATGCTTGCATAAGGATCAAATCCCTTCAAGCAGATAGTCACTGTTAGAATGGAGAAGGAGTTTGCACGGCAGGGGCCACCCGGCACTTCCATGTCTTGACCACATGTGGAAAACTGTCCCACACAACCGTTTCTGCGGGGACTGCTCCTGTCGACCGTTTACAGATGTCTCAACACTGAACATCGTGGTGCCCAACATCTCTCTCAGTGCAGCTGCTGATCCACCCAAGCAGATGGAGGCAGGGAGTTCCCAGGTCACTCGTGGGACTCCATGGCTGGTGGGTTTGGGTGTGTGCCCAGGCAAAACCCAGTACCATGCCACTCTGCAAAGATGACAAAAGAGGAAATTTGATTTTCAAGCCATAACTTCACTGATGAGTGAGGACACATAGCTCCCATCCCCTCCACCGTTTCTGCGCGGTCCTCTGGTCAGGACCACACATTGCACTCTGCTCTTCTGCCTCTCTCCATGGCCCTGTTCTAGCTGCAGCCTTGACAAGCACAGACTGACATCCTGAGAGACTGGAGGAGCTCCTTAGTTACATTCTCAGGCGTTCCTTGGGCTGGTTCAGAACCAGGGCACCCTCCCAGACGTGTTCTGCTTCCCCATCCTACTGCTGAGCTCATCACATTTGTCAGTAAAACCCCTTGTGTGGATGAGGGACCTGCATCTCGTCCAGCTTGCCCTACATGGCTCAGAGGATTACTCACTCCTGCCACTCTGCCCCACCCAGGCTGTGCTGTGGCACCCGTGCTGAGTCCCCTCCACTGCACTCCATCCTGACCGGGCACTGGGTCACTGACCTGGGCTCCAGTGTGACCATCTTGGCTGTGAACAGAAAAGGCAACCTCACTGGCTGCTACCAGATGCCATGAATGAGATGTGGGTGTCACTGCTGCAGGTGACACATTTGATGACCCACCTTTGGGCTTTTCAGGGGCTTCTCCTTTCCCAGTCTCCCTCCCTCTTGTATCCTCAGAGCTCCTCTGGTCTCCACTGACATGTGCTTGGAGTATTCCTGCCCTTCCTCTGGTGTCCAGCTCAGCTGGACTCATACCACCATGCCCTGCATATCCCACACCTGCTCAAGGTCCCAGCAGGACAGGAGGCTGGGGAGTGAAACATCACTGACCCACAAGCAGCCTTTCCCACTGACAAACTGGCTGCCTAGTAGGGACAGCCCCATCTCAGCACCATCTCATCCCATCCCTTCACAGACTGCAGACTTCATCACCGCCTCCTCAGGCCAATGCTTCAGAGATGACAGGAAGGAGATACTGAAGACCACATGGATCATGCAAGATGAGGCTGACATGCTCGAGGATGACTGGAAAGTCAGTGGGTGGGCTGCAGGGCGCTTGTCCATCCTTGCTTTGTACTGCGGCTGCACCTGTGGGTGGTGCATGGAGTCCATGGGGGAGTGCTGAGCCCTGGGTGCTGGGAGCCAGCTGGGCAGCAAGCAAAGACAAGGGGTGTCAAGATCCCAAAGGCTTTTGGAGCAAGTCCCCAGGATGAGAGTTGAATACATCTCTGTAATTTTTTTATTAAAAACAAAGGGCAATTTGAACACTGGATCCTGCTCCCTGAGGAAGAGGAGAGTGGGTTTCCTTGTCTTCAGGCCCAGGAAAGATGAGAAGGATTGTCAAAGCATATCTCATCCCTTGTGCTTGGGCAGCCCATGATCCGGACACAGCCAGATGCCACCTCTGTCTTCCCCTGCAGCATTGGCAGTGACACGTTCACCTGGTTAGGGCAATGTCTTAGAGGATGTGTCTGTGCCAAGTCCCTGGGCCAATGCCAGGCAGTCTGAGCACCCCCATTACAGTCTTGCACCATCAGGAGCCCCTTGGGAAGGGTCGGACAGGGCCCTGCCCAGCCTCAAAGCATCATGCACGTGGCAAGGTCTAGGGAGGCACCGGGCACAGGACATACCCTCCCACAGGGACAAGCAAATTTTAATATCTACATATCTTCCAGGAAAGCCCTTCTGCACTTGGAAAAATTATTGATTCAACAGTTCCTACTACAGCGACAGTCTTAGGTCCCAAACCCAAGGAAAGCCCAGCACAGCCAGGACGAAAAACAGTTTAGAAAGAGCAGCAGACTCTTACAGTGCAGGAGGGGACGGTCACAAGGGTGAGTGAGCCCCTGCTGGCAGACACATGGTGATGTCAGTACAGCGGAGCAGAGCTGGCCGGACTGCTCTTGCTGCAGCCTTTAGGTGCAGTATTTAGGTGCCAGCACTGGGTCGGTGGCAGTGGGACAGTGTCAGGCCGTGCCCGCCCCCAGGGCTCCGGCACTGAGCGAGGAACGGGTCGGCAGAGCCTCTTGGACAGTGGATGTGTAAATATCCCCGCATCCCCACCTCCGTGCACAGCCGTGCTCACCGCTGCGTTCCTCCAGCGCTGCCCAGGTCACGCAGACCCCCTCAGCTCCCCTGACCTGGGCACGCTGACATCAGGACACTCACGCCACAGCTGCCAGCCGTCATGGCTCCGGTTACAGCCCTATAAAGGGGTTTGGGATGCAGGGCAGGGAGGGAGCTGAGCCGGGCATCGCACAGCCCCGCAGCCATGGGGAGCGGCGCTTTCATCCTGGTCCTCGCCGTGGCCCTGGCAGAGAGTATTGCTCCTGCAGAGAGGAAGGTACGGGGATGGGTGACAATGAGAGCATGGCAGACATGGCACTGGGATGCAGGAGTTCTCTCTTAAATGCCATTTTAGGCTTAGACAAGCAGGAGAGCTCTTCAAGCTCCAAGTCCAGGCAGAGGGCAAGGTATCCCTGGATCACCCTCAGCCACCTGGTACCACCTCCAGAAAGATTTGTTCCCACGAGGGAGCCATGCACAGGGCATTCCGTCCCTCGGGGTTTGTGCCTGGGAGCACCATGCGTGTGGCACCCCCTCCCATGGAGTCTGTGTCTGGACATATCGTGCATGCCGCAGGGCTGGGACATTCTGGCCTTGCTCCACCATCCTCTCAGCAGCCAGCAGCACTCTGGGGCAGCATTTCCCCAGACTGGGATTAGGGATAGCCATGTCCTGCACTCACAGCAGGGCTTGTGGCTCCTGGTGTGGGGCAGCAGCAGGGATAGGGTCCCTCTGTGTGTGGGGACAGACAGAATGTGGCTGTATTCCTTCAGTGCCAGCTTAACGGACTGTGGAGGAATGACCAGGGCTCACTGATGGAGATTTCGGCGTTGAGGGACAACGGGGACTTCGAGGGACAATACCTCACACGAGTCACCCTCTCTGGGAGCTGTGCCCAAATCTCCCCCCTGAAGGGCATTCAGCAGCAGCTTGGAGAGGAGGGCTGGTCCACCTTTGCCTTCACTGTGCGCTGGGACAAGTTCTCCAGTAAGTGCTGGGACACCTGGGGATGGCATGGCAGGGGCAGTGGGAGCCACACATGCAGACAGTGGCAATTTTCTTTTGCCAGGAATTCAGCTGGGTGCTGCTTTGGTGCAGCTAAGCAGCAACACCTGCAGGATGTGGGGCTAAGGAGTAATGCTGGGCTTGGACAGGGCAGCCCCTCCTCACCCAACATCTTTGGGGTGACCACAGTGGGTTCAGACCCTGTTAGCGCAAGTGGGATGTGGTGCTACAGATCCTGCCTTGTCCAAGGGAGCTATAAAGAAGGGCAGGATCCCCCAGCATGGGTTTGGCAGTTGTGTGGCCATTGGAGCAGGAACACAGCTGTGTCTGGGAGGGCAGCGGGGAATGGCAGCCAGTTTCCCCATGGATCTCCCAATAAGTGCTTCCTCCCAGATGCCACCACCGCCTTCGTGGGGCAATGCTTTGTGGATGCAGGTGGAAAGGAGACGCTGACCACCATGTGGCTGCTGCGTGAAGCTGTCAGATCCCTTGAGGAGGACTGGAAAGCCACGAGGTAGTGGTGGGATATGGGGGACACTAATCCCACGGAGGTGTCCTCACTTGAGGAAAATTGGGGTGCATTTAGGGACACCCCATCACTGCTGTGAGCACTAGCAGCTCTGAGTGGGCAGTGTCTGTGGGTCATCCCACAGGAACTCTCAAATTCTCACAGGGTGGGCAGAAATGTCTTCACACGCAAACGCACCACAAAAGGAAAGATCCTGCCGAGTTTGTCCCCTCCCTGTGAAGATGTGTCTTCGTCAGCCCTATGATGAACCTGACCCCTCAACAAGGCAAGAAAAACCTGCCTCCCAAATGAGAATAAAATTTAAAAATCATCAGCTGTGGTTGCCTTTTTTTAAAGTCTGTCCCTGCTACCCCTTCTGTCCCCGCTACCCCTTCTGTCCCCAAAGATACCCCTGCTCAGGTGAGGTCTCACCACTGCCCTTCCCCAGGGACGTCTGCATGTCTCCCTGATCCCACCCACCCGCCTTCCTGGGCTCATTTCCCATCTCATCTAAACCCAAACTTCCACCCTGTGTCATCATTTCCTGCCTGCCTGATGGTGGCAGAACTGGCACCAGCATCCTGAATCCAGCTCACTTCCTTGTAGTGACTTCACATCCAGTCCCACCAGAACCCTTCCAGTACTGGGACTCCATGCTCTATAGAGTTGGGCAATGGAGGCAACCATCAGTAGATTTGAGATGTTGATTAAGCACTTCCTTTGTGCTGTCCAGCAGCCCAAGTAAATGTGCATAAGTTAAAGCCCCCATCCCATCCCATCCCATCCCATCCCATCCCATCCCATCCCATCCCATCCCATCCCATCCCATCCCATCCCATCCCATCCTTTACCATCCCCTGGGTTACACTCGGGATTTTCCCCTTCTCTGCCATGAATTTTGGCAGTGCCACTCTATTGGCCTCTGTGGACACCTGCCAGACTTAGCCAACTCTTTTGACACAAAGCTTTTGGCAGGTCTGTGGGTGAAGAGGAAGCCTCTTGTGGAAGTGTTACAAAAATATCCCAGCCCGAGGGATAACAGCACCGTGGCCACACAGTCCATCAAGCCTGGCCCACCTCTAGCAAAGGTGCAGCACGGTGCCATGAAGTGGAGGGATGCCTGCCACCACCCTGGGATCTCTAACAAGGTGGCTTGTCCCTGCCAAACAGCACAGAAAGGCAGGAGCTGGTGTCAGGCCAAAAGAACAGACTGTGGCATCCAGGATGAGAGCAAGAGGATCCCCAGGAGAATTTTTTTGAGCCCCTGTGATAGGCCATGAGTTTGGGACTGGAAAATGACAACAAGGAGGAGGGATGTGTTAGGAGAGAAGTGTTTTCTGCTCGGCCCAGCTTTTGAGGCTACCTAGATGAGAGAGAGATGTGCTGAGCATAGGGTGCCAGGGCTAGCAGTCGTCACTAGGAAGTACCACCCCAAAGGGACACTCCCCTGCCCCCAATTTGCACACTGCAGCCCTCCCAACATCACCTGCCCCAAACACAGCTTGTGTTGGAAACAGCAGGTGTTGATTCAGCTGAATCCCACCAGAATTTTCAGCAGCCACAGCCATATGCCTGCTCCAGGCATCACAGCAAAGGCATGGCTCAGGAGCACAGGGACACAAAATGCCCACTGCATTTTGTACATCAGAGGTCCTTTAGGGCAGAAAATACAAGGAAGAAGTGTGAATACAGTGCTGGTTATCGTGCTCTGTGTGTTTAGCAAACACACTTGCTGGGACCTCAGTAATGCTGCTGCAGTTACTTCTTCCTCTAACTCTCATAAAAGCAAAAGCCTCAAAATCAGCAGCCGATACCCAGAAGAGGCTGGAGAAATGTTTTTGCTTCTGAAATGAGTGAGCCTTCCCTCTCATGCAGCACTTCAGGATGCTGGTCTAGCAGTGGCACCAGCAAAGACGGGAGGGGGTGAATGTTGAAATAGGTGGTAATTTCCAGCCTTCGTGCATGGGAGGCAGATTCCCAAAGAAGGTATTGATTTCCAGGCTACTACAAGGCCTTATAAAAAGCTTGTACTCCCATCCCTCTGCACAGCCGTGTTTATGGCTCTGTTCCTTCAGCGCTGACCAGGTCATGCAGACCTTCTCACCTCCCTTGCCTGTCCCGGGCACCCTGACATCAAGCCATTCATCTCACAGCTGCCATCCCGGTGCTGGTGGGGCTCCAGTTACAGCCCTATAAAGGGGGGCGGGCTGCAGGGCTGGGGGAGCTCTTAGCAGCCTTGCAGCCATGGGGAGAACTGCTTTTGCCCTGGTCCTCGCCCTTGCCCTGGCAGTGTGTGTTTCCCCCGTGGAGAGGAAGGTATGGGGAGAGATGACAGTGGGGATGTGGTGCTGACACCCTGCTAGACCCCAGATTCTGCTGCTGGGGCATCATAACTCAACAGGGAGCCAGGGCTGGGCTGCTGTAACTGGTGGGAACAGCACTGTGCGGTGCTGATGGAAGCTGTGACAAGGTTGGGAGGAAGGGACTGCTCCTGCAAGGACGCTTTTCATTCTGGGAAATCATTCAGAGGAAGGCAAACAGTGCCATACCACAGATAGCTCCTGTTTTCATCCCTAGAGTGTAGGAAAAGCAGCACACCTGCTGCTTTAGCATGGGGGGACCCACTCCCTCTTGGGTGGGTGGAACTGTCCTGGACAGCGGCTGAGCTGAAGGCAATCGGTGCTCAGGCACTACGCTCGCACTGAGGTGGCAATGCCAGTGGCTCATCAGGTCCGTGGCACACCACTCAGTGCTGCAGACATCTCTGGGCAGAGCCAGGGTGAAGGGGTGGGAGCAGGAGGCCCCCCTCCCTGCCTGGGCACTCCAACCCACAGCACTGGCCTTGCAGTGTCTTCTCTCCGGGTCGTGGCGGAGTGACACCGGCTGCCGGATGGTTGTGTCCACCCTGGACAAGGACAACAGATTCTCCGGTTTTTACCTGCCGGGACCTGCTGCTGGCCACGTGGAACTCCTCACCTCACCACTGGAGGGCTCCCAGCAAGACATACGGCTGGTCCCACAACCCACCTTCTACTTCACCGTGAACTGGCGGCTCCGAGGTAGGCAGCAGGGGCCATCCTCGTGTAGCAAGGATGCCAGCAGGACACAGGGTGACCTTGTGCCTCACTGCCTGACTCACATCACCTTAAACCCTTCCAGACTCAGAGGCTGCCCGGACAACTGTCTTCCTGGGCCAGTGCTATGTAGACACCAACAGGGAGGAGACCCTGCATGCCCTGTGGCTCCTACGAGAGGTGGCTGACAGTCCTGATGAGGACTGGAAAGCCACACGGTGAGTGCTGGGTCCCAGCCACTGCACTGCCAGGGTCTCCTGCATCTCAGGCTGGAGAAGGGAGAAATCCCACGGGGTGAAGCATGGGAGGACCGTGAGGGTGAAATGGATTTGTCACCAGTGGTGTGCACAGGCTAAGGAACATCCATGTAACATGGTCCACTCCTGCATGACAGATGTGCCTCAGCGTGGGGGATCCCAGGATGGGGTCTGGCCAAAGGGGGCCCCCCTCCAGGACCATCTTTTCACTCTCCACAGCAGGGAGAGAGGAGGAAAAGATGCCAGCACCTGGCACAGCCTCTGCTGCAGGCTGTTGGAACCTGTAGTACCCCAGTCAACCACACAATGCCCCCCTTGGGTTTCCCTCTGTACCCTCCACAGCATACATGATCCCATCGGATTTGGTGTTTTCTGCAGGATTGGCACCAGCATCTTCACACGGATCAAATAACAGCAAGTGGGGAAATCCAGCAGGCTCAGGACGGCCGGGAGTCAGCGCTTCCCTGGACGGGCTCTGCCCGCACCGACATGCCGCACTTACGCAGCTCTCAGGCCCAGAGATTCATGCTTTCTTAGGCAAGCTCACCAGATGCAAAATAAAGGTTTTCTGTGGGTCTGCAGGGTTTGGCTCTGTTTTCTGCCCTGACTCAAACTCGTGGGGTTTGTCTCATGCAGCAGCCACCCTCCCACAGGGAGGCTTCATGCTGCAATGCTGAGGGCAGCAGCGTCCCTGGGGATGGGGGCTGTCCCGGCTCCCCTCCCTGGCAGGGTGCAGCAGTACTGTGCTTGCAAAGCTGATGCCGTGCTGTGGCTAACATGGCCCTAGGGGTCACTCCCAGATGTCCCTAGAGATGGGGGACAAGCCGGGCTGTGGCCAGAGAGAAGGAAAAGGCACAGCCCCAGTGTGCTGCCACGGCCAGTAGTGCGGAGCCCTCCTCATGTGAGCGGAGCAGAGGAAGCTCTCGGGCGCCCAAACGCAAATGACTCTGGCAGAGCTGTCAGCCTCCGGTTCCCAGCCCCGGCGGATGTGCAGTGGTGGCCAGCTGCCAGCCTTTCCCCAGGCCTGGGGAAAGCTCCCAAATGCTCCTCCCCCAAGAGTCCTTTCTGCACGGCTGTGTCCCCTTAGTAATCCATGGGGGTGTGTCTCCAGCCAAGACCCTGATGTCCACACAAGCCAGGGAAAGAGAAGAGGGGAAGGCCACATCTGGCACTGGCTGGACTGTTAGGCATCACAGCTCGACCTCTCTGCTTTCTGCCTTAGACACTTTGCCAAAATGGTCCCAACATGACCCTTGGGGGTTCAGCAGGCCCAGGGCCAAGGTGCCCAGCTGTGAGAGCTGGAAGGAGGCAGTGGCTCCATCACTGTATTTCCATCGCTTTTTAAACCAGTTTTCAGAATTCTGTTAGTTTTTCTGTTTCCACCACTATCCAGCAGCTGGTGCTAGTGGATAAAAATAGGATGATGACACAGGACTCTTCAAGAGGTGGATATATCTTGTTTCTGCTACTGACTGAATTTCCCATCTCTCTGAGAAACCCTAATTCATTTAAAAAAAAAAAAAGGAGAAACCTGATTCCTTTAAAGCCACGATCAGGAAGTGTTTTGCATTGGTTACATAGCCCAGGCCTTCCTTGGCAATAGAAGGCAAATTTCATTTATGCTCTCAACAAATTTCAGTACATCACTACCATAGAAAGGAGATGATACTCTGATACTCGAGGAGTCACTAGGCACAACTAATACTTTAGGAGTCACCAAGCAAAAAAGACTCTGTTTCCATCTGGCAACACCCATCTGGGACTTGCCAAGGACTGTGCAGGACATTTTGCCCTGAAAGGCTCGTGCTTCCAGTCTGCCAGCGCAATCCCACAAAGCTGATACAGGCACTTGCTGGGACACAAGGGAGATACAGGCTGACCTTGGGCATAACAGAGGGAGCACAATGGGGAAGGCAGGCAGGGACCATACTGTTGATCTAAGGCAGAGCGTGGGGCTGCATGTGAAAGCAGCAAAAATGCACACGCAGACCATACTCTGATCCCTGCAGCATGCCAGGAAAAAGAATGGGGATTTGCAGCAAAGAGGACAAGGAGGATGGCAGGAATAGCAGGTGGCTCCTGCTCCTCCACTTGATATAATAAAGTCCTCAGCCAAAGGACTCATTATGGGCACTTTTATCATCGCTGCCCCTTAACCCAAGGCGTGAGGTCCAGGCTGAGCTTCCTTCCTCTCCCCAGCTCAGAGCTGCTTGCTGTGGGACTGGCACGACAACACAGAAAGCAATGAAAAATAGCAGATCTGGGTCATTATGAGCTGGGCCATGGAGCAATCCTCCCCAAAACTCCCAACTCCTGGCTCCCTGCCTGCTCTCCCAGAGTTGTCTCCCTTCCTGACATCTGGCCAAGCCAGCCAGACTGCTACAAAGAGCAATACTGACCCCATCACACCCAAGGCAAACACCAGCTCACGTGGCTGCTCCCAACTTTGCTGGCAACACCACCATGTACTACCTCACATGGCTCATTCAATATTGATTAGTGCTGGGTCGGGGACACCATGTAACGTCTGTGACGCTACACACTCTGGCCTTGAACTGCAAAAAATGAAACTAAAGGGGGAACAGGGCATTTCACACACTGACCCTGAACTGCAAAAATGAAAGTGAAGTGGGAACAGGACATTACACACCTTGGTCTCAAACTGCAAAAAAATGACTCAAGTGGGGAGAGGCATTACCCACCCTGGCCTTGAACTGCAAAAAACTGAAGTGTAGACAGCGTCCTTGACCTTCCTGATGCCATGCACAGCATTTCCCTGAGGAAAAAAGTCCAGTGATTCCCTGGTGATGCTCAAGGGCTGTCAGCTCTGGCCAGGGTAGAGCTGTGACCTGGCCCTGTTGGGACCATGCTGCTACCTGTGCTGAGGCAGAGCTCCAGGGCAAGCCCCTCCTTGCTTGTCTCTCCTCGCAACACAACATTGTCTCATACCATGTTTGCTGCATGGGCTGCAAGCATGAAGCTTCCTGCACTCACTGCCTGGCTGAGCTGCCATGCCCCCAAACCCTACTCTGGGCTCTGCAGCCCAAGCTCAAGGTCTGCCAGTACCCCCCATGGACCCAGTGATCCCAACCAGACCCAGGGACAAGCCTGAATTCAGCAACCCTGAAGCAGGCAGGGCCCACCCGGTGGCTGTTGCAGCACCCTAGCTCTGCTCCATTTCCTGCGATTGTGCAGCTCCTCATTACAAAAGCAGCGGTGGGGGCTGACACCGGCTCCTCGCACTTCCTCCTGGGGAAGCTGCTCGCTTCCGCAGCACTGGGGGCTTGGGGGTGCACGGTGGATGCTGGGCGCTCACCACATATACTTTTCTCCAAGAGTGCTTTCGCACCCTTGAAGCGGGGTGAGAGCAGAGCAGCAGCCCTGCAAACCCACACCAGGCCCCAACAAGCCTCTGTGCACAGCCACAGCCACGCGGAGTTCCCCTGCACCGATCTGAGAGTGACGGTCCCCAAGCCGCTGCTGGGTTTCTCCCACAAGGCTCCCAGCCCCAGGTGCAGGCCCCAGCTTTCACCCAGCACCTCGCCAAAACAACCAGAGAAGACACAGTCACACACCACTAATATTTATTTAGACCCTTATTAATAAAGAAGCTATTCATGATTATTCTGATCCAACCAAAGCTGTCCCTTACTTGTTGCAGGGGGAACTGGACTAGATGACCTTTACAGGTCCCTTCCAAACCATTCTATAGGACTCTATGAATAATGTCCTGAAGTAGGACAAGGAGATCTCTACAGGTACCACTAAGCTGCACTCTGGGGCAAAGACACTGCTCACCAGCTCAAAGTGTTTCTGCTCAGCCCAGAACCATTGACTGCATCACAAGCCAGCACAGCAAGGCTTGGGCACACAAGGATATGGCTTTGAAACTGTCCTGTGGCCATGAAGGCCTTCAGAAGAGCAAGCAGCTCTGCTGCTCTCTGCTACATGCTACCTCAGCAGTCTGGCTCAAGGCAAGCCTGCTCCCTGAGGCCCAGAAGCCTGCAGGAGATGAAAGGCTCAGCCCTTACAGTAGGCAAACAGCACACATGGCTCAGGAAGGACTCCACATTACCTTCTCTAGCCAGGCTGGGAGCTGTGGCCATGGCTCAAAAGCTAGCAGGAACAGGCGACATGCTGGGTCTGTCACAGCAGCAGGAAGGACCACTCCTGTGAGGGCACTGAAGGTCAACTCACTCCCTCACACCTGGAAATCAGGCAGCACTGCAGGATTAAGGGGCAGGGACATGGAACAGATGTTTGGGGCCACAATATGGACTAAGAAGTGCCTGT
Source organism: Aphelocoma coerulescens (assembly GCF_041296385.1). Classification (NCBI taxonomy): domain Eukaryota; kingdom Metazoa; phylum Chordata; class Aves; order Passeriformes; family Corvidae; genus Aphelocoma; species Aphelocoma coerulescens. The sequence goes on from NW_027184085.1 coordinate 10,451,603, forward strand.
TCATCTCCAGCTGAGCAGTGAAGAAGCAGGGCAGCGGCCTCCACCACCAACTGCATCCAGTCAGACCAAGTACCGGCAACTCAGCCCAGCTTGCTCCAGTCTCCTGGCCACAGCCCATCCCCACAAGCCACCAGATGTGCTTTGGGCTGCAAGCCACATCAGCAGCCATAGTGAAGTTCTCAGAATTTCCTGTCCCATCTCAGATGGAGCCTGATACAAACATAAATGTCAGAATGATTCCTCCCTGGTAAACCCTCTGAGCTGCTGGCAATCAGAAGAGTATTCAGAAGGAATGCTTGGATAGATAATCTGTTAGTGCAGCTCTGTCCCTGCCCCACAGGGTGCCTGGTATCATCCCAAGGAGCAGGATGCAGCATTGGTCACATCTCGTTGGCATGGTGCTGCTGGATGAGAACTCTGTCAGGGTGTTCCACCCACTCCTGACCCTTGGCTTTCCATGGCACCAGCACTGCTGCTGGCAAAGGGTCACTCTGGGGTGGGTCCGGCTCAGAGCCTGCTGCTGCCGGAGGGTCAGAGGATGAGTTGCTGTTGAAAGATCTGGGACTGGGGTTGAGTGGACTCTGCCCCTCTTCCCATGACTGACTGAGGTTGCCCGACAGCAAGAGGTCTCCAGGCTCAGGGCTGAAGCCCTCCAGCTCAGTGCTGTGCTGCACATCAGGTGCTCCATGGTTCGGAAACTCGCGGATCTGCCGTGACAGCACTGTAAGAGAGGGAGAGCCAACCCTGTAACTTCCAGCCTCCCACCCTCCTGTGCTAAGTATGGAGCCACCACAGAGCCCAGAGAGAGGACAAACTGTTTAACCACGACTTCCTCCTCCCATGGGAGGCGGGGAGAGGACGCTGCACAGCTGCCAGGCACAAGCACAGTTTGTGCTCCAAGAGGGACCGGATCTCCCCTGTCCTTGCACCGCCCCTGGCACAGGGCCCTGCTTCCAGGCAGACCTCTGCAACAAGGCTGAGAAAGAGTCCAGAGCTGGGGTGAGACAGCAACCCAAACCTAGTGGTCACCCCAGGCAAGGGGAAGCTTAGTTGGAAGTGCCCCAGAGTTCAGGCTGTCTCTGGGGAAGCTGCTGTGCTGTGAAGGGCAGCACTTCACCTGGAGCCAAACCTCAGCCCCAACCTGAGCACCTCAGCCCCAACTCAGGCACTCACCCTTGAGCTCCCGCTGTGGCTCTACGCTCCCAGGTGAGTGGATGCTGGGGGACAGAACGAGGCAGAAGGACAGAACCACGATCTGGAAACAGAAAGATCAGCACAGATCTTAGCAAAGGAGATGGACAGGCATCACTGGATGGAATAAACACCTCTCTCCCAAACTTGTGAGGACAGCAGAGACTCCTCCACAGGCACTGGGGCTTGAAGCCACTTACCATGGTGCAGGTTTTTCTTCTGGTAGTTTTGGGGGCTGACCGTCTCACCAAGGCCTGCAGTTTCTGCAACTGCCTGAGCAGTGACCTGCAGGAGAGCAGGAAATGTAGGTTAGCACAGCAGCTGAACCGAGAGCTGCACACTTCCCTCCACCCTCTGCAGCCAGGGACAGGCCACAGTCCCGAGAAGAGGAACAGCCTTCCTCACCACATCTCCTGCCAAACCCAACAAGATAAACTCACGTGTTCTGCTTCTGCAGCTGCTGCACCTTCTTCTCCAGTTCATGGTTTTCAGCTGTGCAGGCTGCCACCCTTCCAGAAAGGACAAGCAGAGTGGGGGAAAAACAGAGATTCTGTTGGTCAACAGCAGAGACTTCACATCAGTCACCACCTCTGAGTAGCTGGGGCAGACAAAACTGGTCCTGGGGTCTACCTGGTATCCCCTACAGCAAAGCCCAGAGAGCACCTTCTCATGTTTCTTCTCCTCCATGCCAGCCTGAAAGTCCCTGGGCACCAGGCCCTTCCCTTACTGAAAGTCCCTAGGCACCAGGCCCTTCCCTTACTGGCCTTGAAGGTCTCAGGCACACAGCCAGCTCTGTGTTGCTGCCCTATCACAGAGCAGGGGAACAAAACAGCACAGAGGGCACTGTCCACAAAATCAAGCAATTAGAAAATCCTAAGGGGGACCTTGGGAGTAGAGTTTCTGCTGGACAGCAAGGCTCAGGAACTCCCTGCTCAGGCCTGTTTCCTGCCATGACTAAGGGAGAGACTCATATTCCTTTACAGCATTTTTGAATCTATGTTATGATCATTATATTAACATACAGAAGTGTCTATTAAGATCTGATCCAATCTGCAGAGGGCCTGGGTGGCTAGAAATTGTAAGCTAAGATGTATCAGAATGCAGGTGATTAGAAACTGTAAGTTAAGTTGTATGATAAATCCTGTATTACACTGCTTATAGATTGTACTACATTGATTCTGCTTGTAGAACAACCATGCCATTCTAATCACAAATCCTGTGCTACACCCATCGTAACATGATACAAAAACTCAGTTTTGATTGAAAGTACAATTTAGTGCCATCATCATTCTGCCAAGGATCCCTAAAAGAACATATGGGTCCCTCAAGTGCTGGATGACACTGCCGTGTGACCATACCTGTTTTCCAGGCCATCCACATAGATCTTCCTCCTGCGACGACTATCCTGAGCTGCCTGCTTGTTCCGGATCTTACGACGCACCTTCCTCAGAACTCGCTCTTCAGCCTGCAAGCAGCATCTCATTAACAGCAACCCCAGGGTGTTGGCAATCCCACCCTCCCAAACTCCACACACATCTCAGTGCCCAGCCTGAGTGCTTGTGTCCTCTGTCCTTCCCGTAACACTGAATAAACTGCAAGGCAGACTCTGGCCTGCTGATGCAGCCAGCAGTGTCCATGGCATAGCAAAAGGAAAGCATGTCTAAGGGAAATGAAAAACATACAGCTCACAAGCTACTAGGCAAGCAGGAAAAAATAGCTGGAGGCACTTGTGGTGTAACTGCCTCCTGCAAGCAGCCGTGAGAAGGGAGACTGACAGCAGCCACAAGCTGCTGTGCACATGGACAACACCTGGACTCCAAAGGAAGAAAAGGACTCGGATGAACACTGCCGTGAACCTTGGGAATTCAACAGTATTCCCATCAAGGCACCGTCCTGTAGTTTCCAACCCCTGCACTACCTGACACATTTGAGTGGTCTGAGTCTGTTTGGTTCCAGTGAGGACTCACTTTGGTTAGTGGCAGACAGGTTGGTAATGTAACACCTTCTTTCTCCAGGAGCTGCTTCTCCTCCTCTGTGAGGACCAGCTCTGGGAAGTCAGACTAGAAAACAGCAAAAATAAGCTTACTAAGAATGCAAATACATTCATGGTTTTCAGCTGGAATACAAGGAGTCCACCCAGGGCCAGAGAGGGCATGCAGCAAACACAGAGAACTGGAATCAGCTATCCCAAGGCAGAGTCATGCTTTCCCTCAGAGATATCCCTCACAGAAGCCAAGTCAGAGGAGAAGGAGAGATGTGAACAGAAGCAAAGGCTGGGGTCCACAGGCATGGGAGTCAGTACCTGCACAATGGCTCCAGGCACAAGCTGGGATTCGTCTTCCACAGCAACAGCAATGGGGGAACTGCTGCTCTCCTCAAGTGTCTTGCTTGTGCCTTCCAAACCCACCCATGCCCCTGGGGAAGGAAAGATGAGTCAAATGCCAGGCCTCAGTGAGGCAAGCACCTGACCAGCCAGCTTTGAGAAGCATGAAACAGCAATTTTACAGCAGCAGAAAGCCTCTGCTCTTGGCTCTCTCCATCAATAGCCTGACAACCACCAAAATAAACCAATCTGGGGCTGCTTTTCTCTTTTCTGCCTGTATCCAGGGCAGAAAGAGTCCATACACATCACTCACCCAGCTCAATGGTGACATCTCCTACTGCCATGTCAGACCTCACACTTTCCAGCACAGGCCAGTCCTGGTGAAGGGAGTAGTTGTGGTCAACCTGCACAACATCTTGGCTGGCGAAATTGCTACCAAGGCAATGGGACAGATGCTGATCCTCAGAAATGCTGCTGTCACTGTTGGCAGGCAAATAACTGAGCCTGTCTGGTTCATCTTCTAAAGGGCTCAGCAGTGAGCTGATGAAGTCATCCATCTCCTTGTCCAGGAGCTGCGGAGGAACAGCTTTTACTCAGCAGAGAGACAAACCTCCTAAACCTCAGCTCATCATCAATTCCTCACAAAGAACTTACCTCAGGTGTTGGCAGGCCCCAGTCTTCCAGCAGACCGTTCTGCTCCCCTGGGATTTCAGGGCAGGGAGCATCATCCTTCAGGAGAAAGTCAAGCAGATCCACATCTGCCAGGGCATCCACTTCCTCTGGGCACGACATCTGAGCAGGACACCCAAAGTGAGCACAGGCACAAGGGGAGACACCAGCCTTGCTTTAAGATGTCCCTTAGACCCTACAGACAAAGCATCCCCGTGAAATGTCAACAGCAGGGACAGCCAGTTCACAACTACTTCCCCAGCAAGGCTATTACAGCACCACCGGTGACAACAATACACTATTTTCCCCACAAGGTTACTGTGACCCAGCAACAAGAGCCACGCTCCACCCAGAGCACAAAAGCTGCAGGAAGGAGAGGAAAAGTGAAACAATCCCAGACTTAATGGTGTGGAGAGCATGCAAGATCCTGCTGTTCCACAAAAGCCTGAAGGTGCCATGCTCCCTGGTGTGCAGCCAGCAGGGAGAACTTCCGGACACAGGAAAATTATTAAGAACAGTCATTGCTGAAGTTTTAACTAAAGGGACTCTGTTAATGATTAAACAATGACCAAATTCTAAGTAATTGATGACTGAACAGAAATTAGATGGTAATCAAATGGTGATTAAGTGATCATTGAAGGGTAATTAATGAGTGATTCGACAAAGGCCCAAATGATGATTTAGTAATTCAGACAGCTGTCAAACACTGCACTATTTAACACACTTGTAATAAATGAGTGGATACTGTAATAAATAAACAGCTGTATATATATGAATATCATTAGTGCACAATATAGCTTTAGGCTGAAAGTAAAATGCTCCTTACCTCGCTGTAGAGATCAGACACTGGTAAAGTGTCTCTCAGCCCTGAGGAGCGACCTGGAGAGCCGTCCCTGCTGCCAGGGAGGTCAGGGCCCGGCAGCACGAGAGCAGCAGAGCTCAGCGGCTCGGGGCAGCCACAGGCGCTTCGAGGGCAGAGCGAGGGACTCGCAGCCGAGCGCTGCCCTGGCGCTTGTGCACCTCTGTGGCTGCGGCAGCTTCAGCTTTGTCTGGTCCCGGCTTGGGCTGCTGCTATGTCCTGACAAGACATGGCCCAGGAGCCTCGATCCCTGAGGAGATGCGGCCTCGCATGGCTCTCACCGGGATCAGCCCGGCCGGCTCGTGGGCGATGCCTGAGCCAAGGCACCGCTCAGGCTGTCAGAGCGCGGGCATCCATCACACCCCTCCATCAGCACTGCTAAGCTTTCATATCTAGCTGTCAAGTGCCACGGTCTGAAAAAAAAAACCAAAACAGAAAAAATAGAACACCACCAAAACCACCTGAAACCCCACCCAAAACCAGAGGGCCAGGGCCCTCCCCAGCCACAGGGCGGCTGTGCCAGCTTACTGCGAGCAGGGCTGCCAGCAGAAAGTGGAGCAGCAAGAGGAAGATGAGCCGGGCAAACGAGGGCAATGCCAGGGCCCATCGCTTCCACAGGCTCGGAGGAGTGTCTCCCCAAGAAGCGTGCGCCGAGCAGGCAGCGCGGGGAGGACGGGGGCAGGAGGAGCAGGTACGGCAGAAGGAAGGGCAACCACAGCGCAGGGGCCGCTCCCCACGCCGGGACACCCACCCGAGGAGAACCAAACAGCCCCTCTCAGCCCCGGCCGCGAGCCGGACCCCAGGCCCCCTGCTCCTCGGAGCCGCGGAGCCGCGGAGCCCCGACCCCCGGCGCCCTCCCGCCCCTCACCTCAGCCCCGCCGCTTCCACCGCACCGCGGTGACGTCACCCCGCCTCCCGGCGGGCCCCGCGCGCACCGCCCCCGCCCCTCCCGCGCTGACGTCCCTCTCGCTCATTGGTTGGGGGGTGGGGGGAGCGCGTCGGCGGCGGGAGCGCGGGCGGGCGGGGAAGGGAGGGGAGAGGAGGGCATGGAAGAGACGGCTTGAGGGGAGGGCGGTGGGCCCGGGGTCATGCGGGGCCTCGGAGGTGTCCCGGGTCGGGCGGGTGCCCGGGGGTGCGGTGTGAGCAGCGGGCGGAGCACGGCCCCGGTACACGGGCGCGGAGCCGCCCCCAGCCCCGGGGCGTAGGGCCGGGCCGCGCGGGTACGGAGCAGCGTTGTCCGCGGGAGCGGGATGCCTGCGGCGCGGCGTCCGGGCGGAGCGCAGCCCCGGGGCACCGTGCGGGGCCGTGCCGTGTCACCCGGCGGCGCGCCGTGCCCTGGCGCATGCGCGGCGGGGGGGCGGGAAGCGGGCGGTGCCGCCCGCTCAGCTCCCCTCAGCGTCGCGGGGCCGCCGCGCTGCTCCTGCCCGCGCAAAGGTACGGGGGCAGGGGACGGAGGACGCATGGTGTCCCGGTAACCGGGGAGGGGGGGCCTCGGAGTGGGATCCTGGGGACCGGTAGCGTCCTGGCTCTTGGGGGGCTGCCGGAAACGGATGTCCCGAGGACCCTGCCCCCGCACCCCGCCCGGTAAATGGCGGGGAGGCAGGGAGGGAGCAGCTTCCCAGTTACCGGGGCTTCCCTGCTCCAGGCAGAGCTTGTCCGCGGTGACCCGGGGGCTTACGGGGTTCACTCAGACTCTGGGGCGTGCCCAGCTCGCCCCCGGGGCGGGCGGCACCCGCGCACCGACGCCCACCGGAGGCTCCGGGGCAGCACGGGCTGGCGCGGCCACGTTATCCCCGGCCACGTTATCCCCGGCCCTGCCCTTGCCCTGCCCCACCGGGCCTGGGCACGGAGTTTGCCCTGGCCAGGCCCGGGCCGGCACCCCCACCCTGGGGGGCCCTGGCGACCGAGCTGGACAAGCCTGGCCGTGGCCACCGGCCCGTGGGGCAGCCTTTGAGGCAGGCCAGGCGCAGCTTTTCGCCCGGCACGCTGTCCACCCTGCCGGGGCGTGGGGAAAAGCGCAGGGTGGACAGCGTGCCGGGCGAAAAGTGGCAGGGGTGTCTGTGTGCTGCTGCGTGATTTTGGGTGGGGACGCGAGGGGACACGCTTCCCATGGCCACACCGAAGCCAGGGAGGTCACCGCAGCAGTTCCCACCAGGACAGACAGCTGGCCATGGGCCCCCGGGATGGGGCGCTGGGGTGGTTCCCATGCAAGGCGGGACTGGCCCCCATCGGGGAAGGCCTGGATCCCACCATGTCCCGGCCGAAGCAACTAAGCAGGGGGAAACCCTACCCCATTCTCTGCCTGTTCCCTGCCGGATCCTGCTCGAGCCCCTGCAAGCTCCCCATCCCTTTGAATCTGCCGGCAGGATGTCTACATGCTTCTGCCGTGGCTTCATCGCTGGCTGTTCGATCCATATTTGGTAGCAATAATTGTTTACTCCCTTCTCTTCTCTCCCCGAGCCTCGCTGCTGAGAGGGGGAGGGCACATATTTTTGGGATCTCTAGTTTTGCCAAAACCTGCGAGTTGCCCAGTAAAGGGTCCAGACCACCTGCCTCCCCCCAGGCCGTGGGGGGAAACCCCCCAGGTGCTAAATGAGTTTGTGATGATGCATGGGGAGCATCAGTCAAACACTCAGCTTGCTTGCTGAATGGCAGTGGCAGGCATTTGGTGCTTCCCAAAGTGACACATCCCAGCAGATTTGGGGAAGGGTGGAGTGGGAAGGGTGAGGAAAAGGGAGGAGGGTCCTGTGGGGCACCCTTCTGTTCAGAACTGAGCTTTGCTGGCTGCTGGATGAAATGACCCCAAAGCACAGCCATGCTCTCTTCTTTCTTTCACCTTTCTGCCTGTCCAGCAGCACAGTGCTGGGCAAGTTGCTCGTTGTGGAAAGTGTGGGTGTCTGGATCAGAGCACCCAGTGCTCTCCAGAGGTCATGAGAGCATCTACTGCACCTCAACCCCTGCTTTTGGGGTCCTGTGCCAGAGGGCCAGCTTGCTAAGGACGCAGGAGGGATTGCGGCTGGAGTCCCGCTTGCCCCCATGCCTGCCTTCATCATGGGCAGCCTGGAGGTGCCATGATTTGTGCTCCATGCCTTTGGAGGTCGGGGAATGCCGAGCAGGAGCAGACAGGATGTGGGGTATGTGGGAAATGTGGGCAGTTAATGGCCGGCGCTGCTTCAGCTCAGTGTGTGTGAACTGCACAGGCTGCGGCTGTGATCCTCCAGCCCAGCTGCCCGGCCCCTACCCACCTCCCACGCAGAGCAGGGCTGCCCTCCTTGCAGGGGTGAGAGGATGCTACTGCCCTAGCCATGGGTAACAGCTGAGTGGTCACAGCGGTGCTGTGTCTGTCCTTGGCAGCCACTCATGCTACCCAGGAGCAAGCTCAGCCTCAGCTGGAAGAAACTGTCCTCCCATCCGACGTGGACATGCAGCTGGGAAAGAGGAACTGGGCTCGGCAGCGTGTGACACTAAACCAGCTGGTGCTGCTGGCTCAGCCTTCCCATTGGTGCAGGGCTGAGCCACGTCTGCCTCAGTGCCTGCTGTGGCTGTGTGTACTGGTCCCATACTGGAGAATGCAGGAGAACCCAGCCAGAGCCTAGTCTGGCTTCTCACCAGCTTAATTTTTCTCCCAGTTGATGGTGCTGGAGTGCAGATGCTGACATGCCAGCCAAGCCACTGCTGCAGGCATCACATTTTGGTGGCCTGGTATCTTCCTGGCTGTGCCAGTGGCTGTACTGACTGGGCCGTGCCTGTGGAAAACCCCAGCACTGGGGCAGTTTGCAGCTGATAAAGCTTCCTGCAGCCAGCTCCTGGTCTGCAGTGGGGCCTTTCCCAGGTGAAATTTGGTATTGCCATAAAAAAAGAAAAAAACCAAATACTACTACCAAACTTCTTTCAGAGTATCCCTTAAGAGAGAGCATAACAAAAATGGCAAAACTGTTGCATCTGAAGATTTGCAGCTTGTTCTGGAAATTTGCCACAAGTGTTCCAGCTGTCCTCAGTTGAATTTTGGTGGGGTTTTTTTTGTCTTTTAAGACGCAAGCCCTCCCCTGTAACCGTTATTGCAGCAGTGAACTCGTCTGACACAAATATAGCAGTTACATCACCTGACGGAAAACTCACTGTCATTTGTCCCCGGCAATGACACAGTGGTTCCTTGGGCCACACGGTGCTGTCTGCCTGCAGCCCTGCTTGCACTGTCCCTGCCCTCAGGCAGAACCTGGAGGCCTCCACCACCATCTCTGTTTAGCTCACCTTGCATGAGCTGAGATGGAGGAAGCCACAACCGCTCCTGGGGGAAGTGGTGGGACCCCATCAAGGTTACCCCCTGCCCCCTCATCATCTTGGGATTGGCTCAGAAACATGCCCATGGTTCAAAAAGGGTTGCACACAGTTTGCTATAAAATGCAGAAATGTGTTAATCCGGCTGCTCCAGTGCCTTATCTGACTTTGCATACCGACAATGTGATTGAGAATAGGTTTGACTGAGAATAGGTTTGCTTTCTCTGGAAGTGAGCCAGCAAAAATTTGGTGTGTGTTCATCAAGACTTGGTTTGTTTGGGTTTTTTGTGTTTTTTTTTTTTTCTTTTGAGGGGGACAGCTTGAGTTTCACTGTCCTTTTCCTTTTTCTGGTTTGCACTGCCAGGCTCCCACGCTGTCTCATCTGTTGCATCTAGTCCAGCTTTTCCCTCTCAACATGGTTCCCAGGGGGGAAGAGTCTGTAGGAGCTGAGCCCTGCATTGGTGCCCTCGCACCAGGCAACAGATTTGCAAACCTCGTGTTCTGCTAACAAACTTCACTCCGGTTTGAGGAGGTGTTGTTTTGCAGCAGAGGGCATTTCTGCTCTAGACCCTGCTGTCAGCAAAGTTCAGCTGCTGGAGCCTGGACTTTTTTCATGGAATATGGCAGTCAAAGTGAACCATCTCCCTTTTCCCTGAGGTCCTCCTTGATGTCATCAGCATCTTCCCTGCTGAGCTCTGTCATTTTTCTAAGTGTTTGGGAGTGGGAAGGCTTGAGCAGTCATCTTGTCGGGTCTTGGGAAGCACAGCGACCCCTGTGAAGGGTGTGCTGAGGGGTGCCTCTGGTTCAGTGCCTGGTTTTGGGTGGCTTTGTGAGGGCAAGAAGAGGATGCAGAAATGGTGGCAGATGTCCTGGCTCCTCTCACTTCCTCTCTACTGTCCGACATCCTCCACTCCCCTTGCTCCATGGTCTCTGACCTTGTCCTGTCAGTGGCATGTTCTCCTTTTCCTGCAGAGGGATGGAAAGTAGCTTTATGCTCAACTCGAGAATATTTTTAGATGTAGAGAAGTTGGCCTGGTGACCGCAGCAGCCCGCCCTGCATATAAAATACTTGGAAAACCCTTTCCATGGCAGAGTGCTTCCCATTCGTTCAGCTCCACAGCTTTGCTGGTGCTTCCGGATAGATGGCAATGGGTGCCTCTGCCACCTCCTTACCTCTGCCGATGGGCTCCCTCGCTCTGGAGCCGAAGTGCATTTCATTCCTCAGCAGCAGAGACAGTGGGGGCCACGGGCCTCTGCAGAAACATTGCAGAACGGCTCAGGAATGCAGAGCTGGAGCCGCTCCATGTGCTGGCGGAGGCGGCACGCTCCTTGGTCCCTGCCTCCCACCCCACACCACAAGCATGGCTTTCTGGCTCTGCAGAAGCAGGGCCCCTGCCCTCTGACTTGCTCCTGGACAAAACTGACCCAGATCCTGCCCCTAGGCTGCTCAGGTCTGTGTTTGGGAACAGCCTGCACTGGTGTACCCCCTCCCAGGGGGACCAGAGCTGGCAGCACCAGGCAGGGATGCACAGACTCACCATGTGCTGCTGCAGTGTGAGGAAGGCTGCCAGCACATTTTAACCAAGAACCGTCTCAGGTCAGCCTGAGGATGCAAGATCAGCTTTCCCTGGCAGCCATAATAGGAAGCCTGGTAGGAGCAAATCAGTCTAGAAGAGAATAAGCAGATGTGCATCCCACCAGTGCTCTTGCATCCTGCCATCACTGGAGTTTAAGGACAAGGCAGCCTGGGTCAGCAGAACAGGGAACTCCCTTCGCATGAGCAGGCTCTCAGGGAGAGGAAAAGGCATGTCACTGCTGGAGAGCATTGGGTTGGGGCCAGGCAGCGATAGGGAATGCTGAGAAGGGCATGGAGCAGTGGGGCGGGAGCAAAGGACTCGGTGTAGGGACCCCGAGGCGTTTGGCAACCTGGGAAAGCACTGAAAGCTGTTGCACAAAGCTGTTGCTTTGTTTGGGTTTACCCAAAAGGAAGGACTCTTACAAACTGCATCAGGCAAGCAGGGCACTTATGTACAACCTCTTTTTACTTTTGTTACTTCTTTCAGCTTTTATTCTGCAATACAGACATTGCAGTTCTGATTAGGTGTTATTAAAGTTGGTGTTTTGGAGCCCTGTTGAGGGGCACCTGCTCTGAAGGTGCTCTATGCAATCCTTTAAGCCTGAACTCTGCAATTACCTGAAAGGAGGTTGTAGTGAGATGGGGGCCAGTCTCTTCTGCCATGCCTACCGTGAGAGGACAAGAGGAAATGGCCTTAAATTGAGACAGGGGAGATTCAGGTTAGGTATTAGAAAAAAATTTTTCCCTGTTAAGGTGATCAGGCATTGGAATAGATTGCCCAGGGAGGTGGTGGAGTCACCATACCTGGAGGCGTTTAAGAGGCATCTTGATCTGCTGCTGGGCGATATGATCTAGTGATTTAGGGGTTACTGTGGTAGTGCTACGTGGGTGGTCAGACTGGGTGATCTTCCAACCCTGATGATTCTGTGATTGTATTCTGCAAAGCTGATCCTTCAAACTGGACCCAGCTTGAGTCTTTTTTAAGATGGCATGGTGTGGCTCTTGTATGTCCATGCAGTGAGACCTGCCACAGGTGGTCCCTTGCCCTCCTGTGCATCATCCTGTGCCCTGGGTTGGTGCAGCATCTGCTGCCATAGACCCTGATCTCATGAGCTCTCCTTGGGTGTGAGTGGTGCTTTCCCCAAGTAATTGTATTTAACGTGTGAATTCAATGCCTGGTGCCCTTATCTTGCCTCCCTGTGCAGCTTCAGGCTTTTCCGTCCCTCTGTGCTCAGGCTGCCAGCTCAGCACCGTCTGCTGGTGACATGAGGGGTCCTGATAGCTGGGGCAGGGCCATGCCAGCTCTGGGTCAAAGCTTGGTTTTCCTCTTGTGGCTTCTGTGTCATGACAGGTTTAATTATAACCTCTTCCATCATGCTCTCACAGCTTATCTAGTGTGCTCCCTCATGCTCACTTCCTCTCTGCAGTATCTCTGTTGGGTACCAGCTGCTGTCACTCGCACAGGCAAGTAAAATTGTCTTTGGGGCCTTAGGACAAGGAGGTAAGGGTCCCAGTGCTGCTCTGAGGTCCCAGGACCTCTCACAGGCTCACCAGCACAGAATGCAGCCTTTGCTTGCCATTGGAAGCTGAGTCCCAGCTTTCAGGTACTGCTGGAGGAGGAAGGAGGACCCTGCGCACCGGTGGGGTCAGAAGAAAGAGCTCACCCATCTATCTCCTCTGGCAGGTGACGCAGGAGTGGGGACAGCCCAGCCGCCACCATGGTTGCCCTCTCGCTGAAGATCAGCATCGGCAATGTGGTGAAGACGATGCAGTTTGAGCCCTCCACCATGGTGTACGACGCCTGCCGGATGATCCGTGAGCGGGTGCCGGAGGCACAGATAGGACAGTGTAAGTCCATGGTGGGTCTGGCTGCTGTGCCAGGGCTGCCTTGGCTTAGCTTCTGGTATTTCACTGGTCTCCCTTTTCTGTCTGTGTCTCTCTGGCACTTTCCCAGAGAAAGTGGTGGGGTGGGGGGACCAAGGTCCAAGTCCTCTTGCCCAGTTGAGGTGAGGGTCTGAGCTTCTCAGACTCCCTCCTTGTCACCCCAGAAGAACGTTTGGGGCTTTGGAAGTTAGGAAAACACATTTGGAAGTGAAATACTCATTAAGCAATTTGAGTCCACTGCCCTTTCTGTCTCTGCTCCTCTGTCCTACTTGCATTCATCACCACTAGCCAGGTCTACAAGAGTTTAAACAGTTGTAGGGGTCGTAGTAAACATTAGTAAACCATTTGAGTTCATTTTTCCTTTCTTAGGATATATATAATCTCCACTGGGTCTGTCCTCACTGGCAGCTCTCTGCCAGACACATGCTGGTGCTCCATTACCTTTCTAGGCTGCCTTAGCTCCAGTATTTTCTTGCAGCTGCTAGGCTCACAATTTATCCTATGGCTCATGAGCTCATGATGTGACTCACGCCCACGCGGATGTGGCCTGTCCCCATCATGGATGGGGGGTTGGAGCTCTGGGACACTGTCTCAGGGGCTCTCCTGAGTCCCTGCAACCCCCGAAAGTGGCTGTGCCACAGAGGAGAGACAGCAAAGTGGAGGTCAAGAGTCGTGGGAAGAGGAGGGGGAGTGCAGCGACATCTGGGAGCAGCACATTCCTTAAGGTTGAAAGGAAATGCCTTCTTGCGCCGTGCCCAGCTGGTCAGCAGTCCAGCAGACCATGGCTTTCAGCTTCAGCGAGGGACTGGATGTCTTTGGATACGCAGGGCTATAGTGGTGTTGGATGGAGCATTGCATTTCCTGCTCCTGGGTGTGAGCCAGCCTGTTTATAAAAAAAGTAGCAAGGGGAAGGCCTTAAAGGGAACTTCTTATTCCTGTGTTCCTTTTCAGTTGCTCACAGCTTTTCTTTTCCTATGTGTTCCTTGCAGCTTTTACTTTTCTTTGCTGTCCTTACACACGGGCACTCAGGCTCCTTTTTTGAGCTGCCCTGTGTTTTTGTCACCTTTGGGCTGGGGGAGCTTCAGTGTAAGTTTCCAGCTCTGCTCTTGCTCTGTCTCAGGAAGTGCCTCTCCCCACCCAATCCGTGGATCTGGGGCAAGCTGCTCAGTTTTCAGTGCTGTGGATTTATCCTCTTGGAATTTGCTCTGAAAACAGTTTAGTTTTTTGTTGGTGTTTTTTTTTTTTTTTACTTCAAAAATAAAATGGCAAGCTTTCATGATTTTTCTGCTCCCTGTTTAGTAGGATCCCAACGGCAGTGTTAGCCAGGCAGGCGCAGGGCGGCTCAGGAATTTGTCCCTCCCCAAAGAGAGCTGCCAACAAGATGACGAGTTATAAACATAGCCAACCAAGACAGCCTGCGGCGCAGGATTGTTGCAGAGGTGGAGAAGGACCTTTCCAGGGCAAAGCCAGGCGTGGTCCTTGCCTCTCGCTACATGAAAATGTGCCTGTCCCTGTGGGTCCAAGCTGAGGAGCCACTGCCCAGGCTCCACCAGCAGCCTTCTCACCAGGTACCCCACCCTGAGGGAGCAGGATTTGGTGAACAGTATTTACTCACCACCTCTGAGACCTTGTAAGCCTTGAGGCCATCCTCCTTCAGCCTCTCATTCTGCAAAAAGAGGAGTCCCAGCTCCTTTAGTCCCTCACACCAAGGTTCCATAATTTAAGCTGCCTCTCTGTATCTTTTCAAACTGTACCGTGTCCTGGGGAGATGCAGACCCTATCACCAGAGAATACTCAAACGTGTGGACTGCCTAGATTGTATAGGCCAGTTCTCAGCACCCTTCATGGTGATCCCCAGCATTTTATTACCTTATTTTCACTACTACTACACATTGCACTGAAGATTTCAGAGAGCTGTCAGCCACAACTGCAAGCTCTTCCTTCTGTTGTGTCTGTCAATTCCAAGTTCAACGTTGCGTAGGGATGCTGCAGATGATTTTTTTCCATAGATACTGTGGTAAAACCTCAGAGCTTGCGTGCCAGCTTTGTTGCCTGCTCATTAGGTTTAGGCTCCAGTGTTCGCAGGGCTGCTGTGCTTCATGCACTGGGCTGCACCGGTGCATATCCCTGGGCACAGAGCAGCACCTTGGTGGCCCTGTGCTGCTCTACCAGGACTACCCTGGCAGAGACTTTACGTGTTTTTCAGCCAATGATTTTGGGCTGTTCCTCTCGGATGAAGACCCAAAGAAAGGGATCTGGCTGGAGGCTGGGAAGGCTCTGGACTACTACATGCTTCGCAATGGGGTAAGTATCCATCCCACATCTTTCCAGCTACATCCTTTGCTCTGTGGTTGGATGTGTTTGCAGCATGGAGGTGGTGTGGGTGCCTGCCCTGCTGCCTTGCATTGTGTCCTGGAGCACGTCCTGTCACCCCCACAATTGCACTGGGCGGGGGGAGCTGTTGGGCTGGCGGTGGGATGTGGGTGCCCTGCACTGGTGCCACTGCTGGGAGCTGTGCTCCACTGTGCCCACAGGATACCATGGAGTACAAGAAGAAGCAGCGGCCCCTGAAGATCCGCATGCTGGATGGGACAGTGAAAACGGTGATGGTGGATGACTCCAAAACTGTCACAGACATGCTCATGACAATATGTGCCCGGATTGGTGAGGAGAAGACAGCAACAGGGGAGAAGAAGGGTGGTGGGGAGAGAATGGCAGAATCTGACAGGCTTCTGGGGGAGCAGCAGCAGCAGCTCTGTGGCAGATGGCCTGGCAGCACGGGTATCTGAGGGGTGTGTGAGGGGAGGGGATGCTGCTCTGCACCCCTGCGTTGCTCCATGCTCTTTATTTGGCAGAACACTGCTGCTGAGTTTGGTTCTCTGCTCTCCTGCAGGCATCACCAACTATGATGAGTACTCACTTGTACGGGAGATCATGGAAGAGAAAAAGGAAGAGGTTACTGGCACCCTCAAGAAGGACAAGACCTTGCTGCGAGATGAGAAGAAAATGGAGAAGCTCAAGCAGAAGTTGCACACAGATGATGAGTGTAGGTGCCTGAATGTGCTGGGAATGGGGTCAGCCTGTTCTGAGGGCCTTGGGGAGGGGAGCAAGGACCCCTGTAAGGGGAAGAGGGCATGGAGAGGACTGTGGTGAGGGAACATGTGCCCACACTCCCTGGAATGTCTGCTGCCTGGGGGCCCAGGACAGACGGGTGAGAGCTGGGATGCGCCAGGTGGACGTCTATTTCTCACTCGACATGAGCAGCCCCAGGGCAAGGGCCAGCTGTGCCTCGGTGCCTGTTCCTGCTCACACCCTGGCATTGTCTGCAGTGAACTGGCTGGACCACGGCCGGACCCTGCGTGAGCAAGGCATCGATGACAATGAAACGCTGCTGCTGCGGCGCAAGTTCTTCTACTCTGACCAGAACGTGGACTCGAGAGATCCTGTGCAGCTCAACCTGCTCTATGTGCAGGTACAGCTTCCCAGAGCACCTGGCTCCACTGCCTCCTGCCAGCCGCTGACAAGGCTGATAGCTGAAGGTTTTGTCAGGAGCCATGACAGGGGGGTACTTCAGGATACCCAGTTATGTCCTGGGTAAGAGCCAAGACTGGCAATTCCAGCCCTATCCTCCATATCCTATGTCAACTCTGTCTGGTAGGAACCATCCTGAAATCCTGCTGCTGTTCCTCTCCCAGGCTTGATGCCTGTAGGGGACAGCTTGGTCCTACATACTCCTGTTTTTCAGGGCCACTTCTTTTAAGTTTGTTAAACATGTTGTGCTTGATGTGGAAGAGAGCAGTGGCAGGGCTGCATGGCTGCCCAGCCCACTGCAGTGTCTTCTATTCCCACGTAGGCTCGGGACGACATCCTGAACGGTTCCCACCCTGTCTCCTTTGACAAAGCCTGTGAGTTTGCTGGCCACCAGTGCCAGATCCAGTTCGGGCCACACAACGAGCAGAAGCACAAGCCGGGCTTTCTGGAGTGAGTGTCCTGAGAAGCCCCTGGGCTGGAGCAGCTTGGCAGCACCCAGCACCACTTGTGGGGCTTGTGGGGGTTTCAGTGCCTCTGGTGCAACCCCTGTCCTCCCTACAGCACAGTGCCCAAGTATGGGGATCCACACCAGCTGTGAGGGGTGCCAGCCTTCCATCCTGTTCCTTCTGACAGCCCTGTAGGGACATGCAGTCAGCTGCTATGGGGGTGGCCCCAGCCCACCCTCTGGCCTGCCTCGATGCCACACAAAGGGCTGCATTCTCAGCACCTTTACCCCACACGCAGCTAGGGCAACTCCCAAGGACAGCTTTCATAGCTGCAGCAATCTCTCCCACATTCATTCTGCTTCCAGAAACTCCCAGTTTGTGCCCTGGCAGGGGTTTGTCTGAGGCTTTGGGTTGGGCCTGTTCATAGTCAAGGACAGACACTGGCTTTGCACTCTGCTGCTAACAGCTCACTTGGCTGTCTCTTGGCAGGCTCAAGGATTTCCTGCCCAAGGAGTACATCAAGCAGAAAGGAGAACGCAAGATCTTCATGGTATGTGCAGTGGGGAGGTTGAGATTTAGGCTTTTTGTTCCTCCTCACTAAAGGTTGAGGCACTCCTGTCTGAGGAGGCAGCACACAGCAGTCTGGTGGGTGAGAAACAGGAGCAGGAGCTGGGCAGACAAGGCAGCTCCTGAGGTCCCAGAGATCAGAGCTGGGGCACGGAATGCTGGTGGAGTGGGGAGAGCCCAGAAAGGCTGTGCAATGGTGTTGAGCTGGTGCAATGTTCTGTCTTTGCTGTTGCAGGCCCACAAGAACTGTGGGAACATGAGTGAGATCGAAGCCAAAGTTCGCTATGTGAAACTTGCCCGTTCCCTCAAGACCTATGGAGTCTCCTTCTTCTTGGTCAAGGTAGAGCAGCAGCCCCCCGGTCCCACTTCAAACTGACCAAAATCCTGCTTCTTCAGCATCCCTCCATCTGTCGTGTCTCCAGCTGCTACCCCTCAACTTCTGTTGCTCCAGTTTTCTCTGCATCTCCCCTGTCCACCTCTCCTTCTCGCATTTCCCTGTGCACTGCCTTCCTACTCCTTGGTTCATGCTTTTTCTCATTGTTAAGCTGCATGTGATAGTTGTCACCACTAGAAGGTGCGGCCTTGCGAGTGTTTGGTAGCTATGGCAAACTTCAGATGTCTCTGCCTTGGTGGATCCATCCAGGGATAGCCCACAGCCCTTCTGTTGTGGCCCACAGGAGAAGATGAAGGGGAAGAACAAGCTGGTGCCACGTCTGCTGGGGATCACCAAGGAGTGCGTGATGCGCGTGGATGAGAAGACCAAGGAAGTGATTCAGGAGTGGAGCCTGACCAACATCAAGCGTTGGGCAGCCTCACCCAAGAGCTTCACCCTGGTAAGGGACCAGAACTGGTCCCCCACACCCCCTCCGCTCTGGTGCCACTGTGCGGGGCTGCTCTCACTCCAGTTCCTGTCTCTGCTGTTGCCCCATGGCAGCACAGGCTTGCCGTCCTCTGGTGCGTCTCCCAGTGCTTGCTTTGAAGGCTGGCGCTCGGGTGCTTAGTGCATACCAGAGGGGCTCAGGATGGCTGCCAGTGCCCTGCTCCGGTGCTACCCTGTGCCCTGCTATTGCAGGATTTTGGAGATTACCAGGATGGTTACTACTCGGTGCAGACGACGGAGGGGGAGCAGATCGCCCAGCTCATTGCTGGCTACATCGATATCATCCTCAAAAAGGTGAGGCTGTGCTGAGAAGGGCACTGATAGCCCCTCTCCAGAGAGGGGCACAGGGTGTGCCTTCCAGCTGCCTCCAAACAGCCATTGGCACACAGTACTGCTGGGAAAGCTGGAGACAGGGCAGGGAGATCCTGTGACCCTGGTATGGTGTCTGGGCTGCAGGAGGAGGACAGGGCTTGTGGGTATCATTTTCTCTTTCCCTTTGCAGAAAAAGAGTAAAGACCACTTCGGACTGGAGGGGGATGAGGAGTCCACCATGCTGGAAGACTCCGTGTCTCCAAAGAAGTAAGTCTTCCAGGAGCAAGGCAGCTGCCAAAGAGAAGAGAATGGAGTCTGTGCTCCAGCCAAGCTTGCAGCACAGCAAGGAGGAAGAGCCGCCATTCCCACAGAGCCTGGTGCCAGCACTGTGGGCATCCCTTTACCTGGTATTTCTCTCCATTTCAGGTCAACAGTCTTGCAGCAGCAGTTCAACCGTGCAGGCAAGGCAGAGCTGGGCTCAGTGGCCCTGCCAGCCATCATGCGGACAGGGGCTGGAGGGCCAGAAAACTTCCAAGTGGGCACAATGCCACAGCCTCAGCTGCAAATCACCAGTGGCCAGATGCACCGAGGGCACATGCCTCCCCTGGTAAGTTCTCCTTGTGCTGACCATAGGGCACAAAATCTGAGAGGTGACTGTCAGGCTTGTGTAGACCAATCTGTTTGGGTCTATGACCAAGCATTGCCTTGCTGTGAAGAGCAGGGGCTCTGTGCCACTGGCTTCATGTGCTTGCTGGTCTGGCTGAGCCAGTGTCCTCCTGCACCCTCTCTGCAAACTTGAGCTACACCCCAGTGTTTTCATCTGGCTAGTGACTGCAGCCTCTCATTCAGGCTGTGACTGGACAGCCCCACTAGGACTGTGGTTTGCAGCAGAACCCAGTGCTGTGTTTTGGTGCCCCCATCTACTGTGAAGCTGGAGGAGCACTTGGAAAAGGCCTCGAGGAGGCTGCTTTCTTTTACCCTATGCAGCCTCCTGTGGGAGCTTGCTGTGAAAGCCTTGTGGGATCCCACAGCATCTGCTCCCCACTCCCTGAGAGCTGGTTAACTGTGAGACTTGATTGTAATCGTGGTGGAATGAGGCATTTCCTAGTGGGAAGTGCAGAGGGGAGACTCCCTTTTTGCTAAGTGCACCCCACTTTGTGGAGACCTACCTAGAGTGGTGTCATCAACAGCACATTGCACGGAAGCATTTGAGCCAAATCTGTAATCCTAGATTACAAGCCTTCATCTTATCTCAGTCTGTCTCTGTGTTGCAGACCTCAGCCCAGCAAGCCCTGACTGGCACTATCAACTCCAGCATGCAGGCTGTGCATGCAGCCCAGGCCACGCTGGATGACTTTGAGACCTTGCCACCTCTTGGGCAGGATGCTGTGAGTGCTGGGTGAAGGTGGGGTGCTGGGGTGGACCTTGCTGGAGGTTGGGCTGGGTGAAGCTGGCCACATTCCCAGGAGAAGTGTAAGCAGCTCCTGGGAGGATCTCCTGAAAAGAGATGGGGTTGTATCCCACTCTGTGGGCAGACATGGAGGGGACACTTGACCATGTTGTTTGGTCAGGGTGGACTAGAGAATTTGGGTGGTCGTAGGTCTTCCTTCTCTTTTCGATATATCCTCTTCTTTGCACTTCTCTGTGTGAGCATGTGTGCAGCTACCCATCAGCTCTATCACCATCCTGATCCTGTTCTCCCCATTCAGGCATCAAAAGCTTGGCGCAAAAACAAGATGGATGAGTCGAAGCATGAGATCCACTCCCAAGTGGATGCCATAACTGCTGGCACGGCCTCAGTTGTCAACCTCACTGCAGGTATGTGGAGGGTTGGAGTAGAGGGAAAGTCCAGTTCAGGAGAAGGTTTGGTCCCTCTTTTCTGGCTGAAAGACTCCTTTTGCTCCCAGAAAGGAAAACCACATCAGTGGCAGGTGTGGGGATGCTCTTGGAGCACGTCACATGCTGACTCCTCTCTTCCCTGTGCAGGGGATCCAGCAGACACGGACTACACCGCTGTGGGCTGTGCCGTCACCACCATCTCTTCCAACCTGACGGAGATGTCCAAGGGTGTGAAGCTGCTGGCTGCGCTGATGGAGGATGAGGGAGGGAATGGGCGGCAGCTTCTACAGGCAGCCAAGAACCTGGCGAGCGCCGTCTCAGACCTGCTAAAGACAGCACAGCCTGCCAGCGCTGAGGTGGGGTGCTGGAGTGGCTGTGGGACTGAGAGGAAGGGGGAAGCCAAAGGGGAGCCACTGAGTGAGGTTTTCAGGCTTGTTCATGAGCCTGGTGTTGATTTTGCCTTGTTCTTTGCAGCCTCGCCAGAATCTCCTGCAGGCTGCTGGCCTGGTAGGGCAGACCAGCGGGGAGCTGCTGCAGCAGATTGGGGAGAGTGACACTGACCCCCGGTTCCAGGTGAGCATACCCAGCAGCAACCAGGGACACCCACTCCCTAAAACCATCAGCCTTTGCACAGGACCTCACAGGAGGGCTTCGGGCTGAACATTGGCCAGTACCCAGGGGTGACTTTGTGAGGGAGGAGACAGGCCATTGCCCATCTTTGTCTCTAGAGTGATATAACACGTCTTATCTTGTGGATTCCATGTAGATCCCAGAAAACCGGTGTGCTTGGATCCAGCCTGCCTCTGAACCAAAGACGGTAAAACAGGGCTGTAGGCATGGCTTGTTGGTCCTTGCCGTCTCCAATGTGAAGGGGGCTCCTCTGGGAATTATCATCTGAAATCTTTGGAGAAGGGCTCTTGCAAAATTCTACTTTTCTGGTGGTTGGCTCTCAGAAGTCCATGCACTCGGGTTGCTGCTGGGGCAAGTGCTGCTCTGGGGGTCATCTCTTGCAGCCATCTCAGCTCCTGCCTGCTGCTCCCTGCCTGTGGGAGCTGCCTGCCTGTACCCGTTAGAGACCCTGTATGGGTGGAGCCTTGTGCGGCATTTTTTTTTTAGATGAGCTAACTGCCAACTGGCTCGCTTTCCCATGACTGTTCCTTCCAGCACAAAGGAGGTAGCACACTGTGCTGGGGAGTACAATCCAGATATAGTATAGACCAAAATACTCCAGAAAGAAGGGGTTTCTGTTCATGGCAGCCACACAGCTTCAACTGAGTAGAGAGGCCTTGACAGATATCCAAGGGGAAGCAGAAAAGCTAGGACTAGGGCAGGAAGCCATATTTGGCCATGCAGCAGTGCCAGGACAGAATATCCCCAAAGGTCAGATTTAGGATCTGGAAGACAATTTGCAGTCGAGCAGCAGGATGTTCTGCCTCACAGCTGTCAGACCCGAGTGTATGTACTTCCTTCCATGGGCTCAGATGCTGTGGTCTGGGGACTCTGGAATTGGATGCATGCACTCTCTGGTCTTTCATCCTGTCACAAAAGGTGGTGGATTGCAGTGGGAGTAGTCTTGGCTTGCAGGAGGTGAGAGGATGCTGTGACTCTTCTGGTTTGGTGGCTGGGGGGCTTACCTGTTACGGGTACAGGGCTGCTCATTGTGAGCACACACACAACAGGAGGCTGGCAGCTGCAGCAGACAGAGAGCCCTGCCCTGCCTACCAGGGTTTTTGCTGTTTAGTGCTGGTGCTGCCAGTTTGCACCAGTAGTGTGCCACGGGGGCTAATCCTGAAGGCTGCAGAATGCTGTCATGTCTGGTGCCCTGCAGGAAAGCAGTTTGCAATGTGCTGGTCCCTGCCTCTTGCCTGCTGGCACCTGTTGTGCACCTGCCACTGAGGAGAGATGAGGCTGGTTGCCCTGTCATACCTCTCTTTTAGCCTCGGGAATAACAGCAGAGATGTATTCTAGCTTGTCAGCCAACACGTCAGAATTGAAAATAAAAATAGCTGTCATGCCTGCAGTATGGGTGACCAGCATGGGAGCATCTCCTGCTTGCCTCTTGCTGGCAGCTGCCCATGGTGTGGGTGTGCCATGGCTGGCTTGTGCCTGCTGTTTGGCTGGAAGGGTTTGTCATTTTTTCTCTCTGTTCAAATGTTTGCAAACCTGATCAAATCCAGGCAGTACCAGCAGTGTCTTGCAGCAGGTTCTCGCTGTGGAAAAATTGGGGATGGGTGGTTGCCTGGGGAGTGGGGTAGTGGGGTGATGCTGAGCATTGCCTGAGCTGCTGCAGGTGGTGCTTGTGGCAGTGCAGGCTGCAGCTCAAGGCCAGGCTACAGCCTCACTGCCAGCAGCAGTAGACAGTGGAGATGGGGTCAAGGTGTTGCCAGCCTTTCCAGGTATTCAGTGCTGCTGGTGCTGGGACAGAGTGGATGAAAGGCCCCCGAGGGCTCACATTTCCCATCTGAATATTTCATGAGAGCCCTGCAGATGGCTGTGGCTGCTCCCACTGCCCTGGCTGCCTTGTTGACCCTTTCTGTCCCCTCCCAGGACATGCTTATGCAGCTGGCGAAGGCAGTGGCCAACGCCGCCGCTGCGCTGGTGCTCAAAGCCAAGAACGTGGCTCAGAAAACAGAGGATGCTGCACTGCAGACACAGGTGATCGCAGCCGCCACCCAGTGCGCCCTCTCCACCTCCCAGCTGGTGGCCTGCACCAAGGTAAGCAGCAAAATTAACCCTTGCCTCAGTGTGGCTGTTTCACCTGGCTGGGAGGCAGCTTTGCAGTGGGGCCCTATGTGTGCCAGGACCACATGTCCTAAGGCAGGACATTGGAAATCTGGCACAGGAAGTGTGGGCTGCCTCAGGTTGGAGTCCCTGCTGCTGTGCCCAAACAATGAGAATCCTCTTTGGAGGAGCAGAAGTTTGGGATAGCTCCTTCAAGGAGCATAACCATGCTCACTGCCCAGCCTTTCTCCTCCCTTCCAGGTTGTCGCTCCCACAATCAGCTCACCAGTTTGCCAGGAGCAGCTGATCGAGGCTGGCAAGTTGGTGGCCAAATCAGCTGAGGGCTGTGTGGAGGCCTCCAAGGCAGCCACCAGCGATGACCAGCTCCTGAAGCAGGTGGGGGTGGCAGCCACAGCTGTCACCCAGGCCCTGAATGATCTGCTGCAGCACATCAAGCAGCATGCCTTGGGTGGGCAGCCCATCGGGCGCTACGACCAAGCCACTGACACCATCCTCAATGTCACCGAGAATATATTCAGCTCCATGGGCGATGCAGGTGAGACTGAGGCACCCAGGGCAGAGCACAATGCATAGCAAGGTATCAGAGAGCCCTTGGGATTTGCTAACAGGCCACACTTCCATTCTATTCCAGGGGAAATGGTGCGTCAGGCTCGTATTCTGGCGCAGGCCACCTCCGACCTTGTCAATGCCATCAAAGCCGATGCTGAGGGAGAGACAGACCTGGAGAATTCACGCAAGCTTCTGAGTGCAGCCAAGATCCTGGCTGATGCCACTGCCAAGATGGTGGAGGCTGCAAAGGTCAGTGTGTGGGGAAGGATGGATGCTGGCTTTGGCCCCAGCCCTGTCCAATGCTATTGGCTCAGTGCTGGGGAGGGGATGATCAGCCCGTGGTTGAGCAGCAGTTCACAGAGCAAGGTCTTGCACTGAGCCAGAGACCTGTGCAGTAGCGTGAGGCTCCTCCTGTGGAGGAGCTTCAGGGAGCTGTGGGTGGTAGCAGAGGAGCTGTTACCTCTCCTGCTGCTGGACTCTTCTGGCGAGACTTTGAGCATCTCCCGAGCACTGTAAACCAGACTGCCTTGTGGGGGACTCCCTGGCATCAGGCCAGAGTGGAGGTGCTGCTTCAGGAGGAAACGGGACTCCATGGTCCCTGAAAGCTGTGATGGGTTTTCTGCTTTCTCCAGGGAGCTGCAGCCCACCCAGACAGCGAGGAGCAGCAGCAGCGGCTGCGTGAGGCAGCAGAAGGGCTCCGCATGGCAACCAATGCCGCAGCCCAGAATGCCATCAAGAAGAAGCTCGTGCACAAGCTGGAGGTGAGATGCTGGGCAAGGATCTGCAGAGGGCAAGCAAGCACAGGCAGTGAGCAAGACCTGACCGGGAGCCCCCATATACCTCCACCTTCCAGAAGGATAAGGTCCTTTTCAAGTCCAGAGTCCATTGTGCATCACAGAGAGATCTCCCTTCCCTTGTGTGCACCGTCTTGCTTTGGGGTGCTGGGCATTTAGGGCGCTGAGGATGCTCAGGTGCCACAGGAGTAGGCACAGGAGAAGTTGTTTGGGGGATCTGGGCCCTGGTAATGGCAGGGGGGCTTGATACAGACTGCCAGTGTTAAACCTGTGCCTCCCTGTGCCAGCACGCAGCCAAGCAGGCTGCCGCCTCGGCCACTCAGACCATCGCCGCCGCGCAGCACGCCTCCTCCTCCAACAAGAACCCTGCCGCGCAGCAGCAGCTGGTGCAGAGCTGCAAGGTAAGGGCCTGGGCCTGATCCTGGCATCTCAAGTGTTCCCTCTCCCTGTCTCATCTCCCATCAGCAATGCTGGTGCTTCCTGCTCAGCCACAGTGGTCAGACTGGATCTTGAGGCCCTCACTTACGTCCCTTAGGAGCTGATCTTTTGATCACTGGTCCTGGGTTGAATCCATGTCCTTCTGACGGATCTTCTCCAGTGACCCTTTTATCTGGCAGGTGGTGGCAGAGCAGATCCCAATGCTGGTGCAAGGTGTGCGAGGAAGCCAGTCGCAGCCAGACAGCCCCAGTGCCCAGCTGGCTCTCATTGCTGCCAGCCAGAACTTCCTGCAGGTACTCATGCTGCCCAGAGCTTCCCATTACAGCTCTGGCATTGCAGCTTTCCTACCATGCCTGTCCCGTTTAAGACAATGGGAGATCTTCTGCACACAGGCAGCTGAGACACTGTATGTTTGTCCTTTTCTCACTGCTTTTTGTTCTGGCCCTACAGCCCGGTGGGAAGATGGTAGCTGCAGCCAAGGCCACCGTCCCCACCATAACAGACCAAGCCTCTGCCATGCAGCTCAGCCAATGTGCCAAGAACTTGGCCGCAGCTCTGGCTGAGCTCCGCACAGCTGCCCAGAAGGTGAGAGGCTGGGTCCCATCCTGCAGTGAGACACCACCTGTGCAGAGCAGCAGGGAACAGTGGGGACAGCCTGGCGTCAGGCTGCGCTCTCTGCCACAGCCAGAGACAGGTGGGCTCAGCAGTCACCCACTCATCTTCCCTTCTTCCCCACCACAGGCTCAGGAGGCGTGCGGACCCCTGGAGATAGACTCTGCGCTGGGTCTGGTGCAGAGCCTGGAGAGGGACTTGCAGGAAGCCAAGGCAGCTGCCCGTGATGGCAAGCTCAAGCCTCTGCCAGGAGAAACGGTAAGGGTGCAGAGAAGGGTGGCTCAGGGTGGGCTCTGGGGCAGTGGAGTTGCTAAAAGGTGCAGCTCATCATGTCCCAACTCATCCACTTGCAGATGGAAAAGTGTGCCCAGGACCTGGGTAACAGCACTAAAGCTGTCAGCTCCGCCATCGCTCACCTCTTGGGAGAGGTGGCCCAAGGCAATGAGAACTACACAGGTACTGGCCTCCACAACAGGGCTGGGGGAAGGGGCACTGAACTGTCAGGCACTGACCTCTCCATACCCCCAGGAATTGCTGCCCGGGAAGTGGCCCAGGCCCTGCGCTCGCTCAGCCAGGCTGCCCGCGGTGTGGCAGCCAACACCTCCGACCCGCAGGCACAAAGTGCCATGCTGGAGTGCGCCAGCGACGTCATGGACAAAGCCAACAACCTCATCGAGGAGGCGCGGAAAGCAGTGGCCAAGCCTGGTGACCCAGAGAGCCAGCAGCGCCTGGCCCAGGTTGGGACAGTGGCTACCCCAGTGTGCCCCGTCAGGCTGTGGAAAGGGCGTGAGGCTGGCTGGCAGGTGGTGACCGCTCTTTGCTTCTCTGTAGGTGGCCAAAGCAGTGTCACAGGCCCTGAACCGCTGCGTTAACTGCCTGCCAGGGCAGCGGGACGTGGACGCTGCCATCCGCATGGTGGGAGAGGCCAGCAAGAGGCTGCTCTCGGATTCGGTGAGCTGAGCTGGGGCAGGAAGGGAAGGGGGAAGTCTTCTGGAGATGCAAGCTGGTCCAGCAGCATTGGGTTCCACTAGCATATCCCCAAACATGTGCCTGACTTTCATCCTCCATCTCCTCTCACTTCTCTGCCTCTCCTAACCCCTCTCCTTCCTTCCAGTTCCCTCCCAGCACCAAGAGCTTCCAGGAGGCACAGAGCCAGCTGAACCAGGCTGCGGCAGGGCTCAACCAGTCCGCCAATGAGCTGGTGCAGGCGTCGCGTGGCACCCCTCAAGACCTGGCCAAGTCCTCTGGCAAATTTGGGCACGACTTCAATGAGTTCCTGCAGGCAGGAGTGGAGATGGCCAGCCAGTCCCCGGTGAGAGCAAATACCTCTTGGGGCCTGAGTGCAGTGTGAGGTTTGGGATATCTGAGAAGGTAGCTGACCAAAGGCAGGTGGTCAGGCAGTGGTGGTTAGGGTGGCTGTGGCCAATGCAGCTGGGCGATGGGGACTGGAGCTGTGCAAAACTGCAACAGCAGAGAGAAGGTGGCTTGGGTTAGTTCAGCAAAAATTGCTGTTGTATCCTTGCTGTTCACAGACAAGTTGGATGAAGGGAACCTAGCTCAGCTTGAAAATCACCAGAGAAGACTCAGGGTGGGTGTGGGCTTTAAAGAGTTGCTGCAGGTAACTCTTATTGGCTTCTTGCAGAATAAGGAAGACCGAGCACAGGTGGTGTCAAACTTGAAGAGCATTTCCATGTCCTCCAGCAAGCTGCTGCTGGCTGCAAAGGCTCTCTCTGCTGACCCTGCCGCCCCCAACCTCAAGAATCAGCTGGCAGCTGCAGCACGGTAGGACAAACTGCTCCCTGAGAGTTGCTGGCCATAGCAGTGGTGCTGGCGCAGGCACTGATTCATGGATCTTTCTCCCATGTCCCTGGCAGGGCTGTGACTGACAGCATTAACCAGCTGATCACCATGTGCACCCAGCAGGCCCCAGGCCAGAAGGAATGTGACAATGCCCTGCGGGAGCTGGAGGTAAGAAGCCACATATTGACAAGGCACTGGAGAGGTTGAGATGTTGGGTATGGGGGGAGCTGCACCCCACTACAGGGAACAAGGGGGAATGAAGGGGAGGTGCAAGTGGAGGATGCAGAACTTTCCTCTGGACGTGACACCTGTGTCCCTGCAGACGGTGAAGGAACTGTTGGAGAACCCCACCCAGACTGTCAATGACATGTCCTACTTCAACTGCCTTGACAGCGTCATGGAGAACTCCAAGGTAAGCCCTGAATGGAGGTTTGGGGAAGGACAGAGATATCCTTGGGAAGGATATGGGAACAAAGGGAAAGGTGGTTCCTCCCCTACTGATGAAGCGCAGTGAGCTCTGATCCTTGGAGCACTGCAGGAGCCAGAGATGGTCTCCATAATCAGTGCATCATGTGTCCTGCAGGTGCTGGGAGAGTCCATGGCTGGCATCTCCCAGAACGCCAAGAACAGCAAACTGCCAGAGTTTGGAGACTCCATCAGTGCCGCCTCCAAAGCTCTCTGTGGGCTGACAGAGGCAGCTGCCCAGGTGAGACACAGTCCCAGCCATGAGCCTTACCCCAGGGCCACAGTGTCATATGCATCCCACCTTTGCCCTTCCAAATCAGTGGGACAGTGCTGCCAGGCTCCTCGGCAGCCCGTGCCCTCTCGGAGGCTCCCTGTGGTGTGCAGGCTCTCTCTCACCACCTCTCCCATGCTCCTAGGCTGCCTACCTTGTGGGTGTCTCAGACCCCAACAGCCAGGCCGGACAGCAGGGCTTGGTGGACCCCACTCAGTTTGCCAGAGCTAACCAAGCCATCCAGATGGCCTGCCAGAACCTGGTGGACCCTGCCTGTACCCAGTCCCAGGTGAGTGTGGTGTGGGCTCCATTACAGTCATTTGCTTTCATCAAAAGGAGTATGAGGCTGGTTAGAAATGCTGCATCCCACGAGCTGGCAAAGATGATGGCTAGTGTTTCATCAGGCCTCACCAGCTGCACTGGGAACCAGCTGGCAGCTTTGGTGCAATGGTCACAGTCCAGATGGGGGACTCTGTGGGCATGCAGGATCTTTGTGATCCTTCTTGGGTCCCAAGAGAGATGCCTGTGGTCACTGGTGCCCTACAGAGGGTGGGTGGGAAGGGAGATCTGTAGGGATAGGGGGTCATGGTGGATCCTGCCTTACTCTGCTTTCCCCTACAGGTGCTGTCAGCAGCCACCATCGTAGCAAAGCACACCTCAGCTCTGTGCAACACATGCCGCCTGGCATCCTCCCGCACTGCCAACCCTGTGGCCAAGCGCCAGTTCGTCCAGTCGGCCAAGGAGGTGGCCAACAGCACAGCCAACCTGGTGAAGACCATCAAGGTGTGGTGTCCTTTCTGAGGCAATGTGGTAGTGATAGGATTTGGGGCATGGTGGGGGCTGGGTAACTGCTCTGGTCTCTCCACACCAGGCCCTGGATGGCGACTTCAACGAGGAGAACCGGGAGCGGTGCCGTGCTGCCACCGCCCCTCTCATAGAGGCTGTGGATAACCTGACAGCCTTTGCCTCCAACCCGGAGTTCGCCACCGTTCCTGCCCAGATCAGCCCAGAGGTGGGATGCTGCTGGGACAGGGAGGATGGAGCCTGGCTGTAGCAGGGTCTGCTGTGGGGTGGAGAGGAGCTGTGCCTTTTCCAAGCCTGGGGGGCATGCATTGAGGGGGTGTGATGGGGAGGTGGCAGCAAGCCTTGGGCTTCAAGGGGCTGCTCCAGGGTAAGGTTCATGGGAGGGGGAGCAACTTCCCATGCACAGTCCCTTACCTCACCAGCCTGTTGTCTCCCTGTGCAGGGGCGTAGAGCCATGGAGCCTATTGTCATTTCAGCCAAGACCATGCTGGAGAGCTCTGCTGGCCTTATCCAGACTGCCCGCTCTCTGGCTGTCAACCCCAAGGACCCGCCGCAGTGGTCAGTGCTCGCTGGCCACTCGCGTACAGTCTCAGACTCCATCAAGAAGCTGATCACCAACATGAGGTGAGCAGAGTCCTGTTTCTGTGGCTGTGGCTCTGTCCCTTCTGGCACGTACCCCTGCTCTGAGTGAGCATTCCTGGGGATGTTTTGGCTCATCATCTCCTTGGACACAGCTGTTGCAGACAGGTAAGGGATGGGGTGGAAGATGCTATCCCTCTTGTCCTTCCTGGAAGCTGCTCCTCCAATTCTCATGTGGGTTGATGGGGACACACACTGATGTGCCCAGGCTCTATCATGCCGGGAGAGCGGTCTTGCCCCTCACCAGCACCAGCCAAGCTGGGGGTGAAGGGGTGGTGTAGCAGCTGCCAGCACTTGGCTGATTTATCTGTCACACAGGGACAAAGCTCCAGGACAACGGGAGTGTGATGAGGCCATTGAGGTCCTGAACAGATGCCTGCGGGAGGTGGACCAGGCGTCCCTTGCTGCCATCAGCCAGCAGCTGGCCCCTCGACAAGATATCTCCCAGGAGGTGGGTCAGGGACACACTGTGGGCAAGCCTAAGGGAGTGGCATCCTTCCCCTGACTCTCAGCAGCATGCAGGGACCCCAGCCCTGCTGCAGCCTCATGCAACACCCTCTCTTCTCACAGGCTCTGCACAACCAGATGATCACAGCTGTCCAGGAGATCAGCAACCTAATCGAGCCTGTGGCTGCTGCAGCAAGGGCTGAGGCCTCGCAGCTGGGGCACAAGGTAATGGGGGTGTGGAGATGCTGACGAGGCACTTGGTGCCTGGGGAGCAGAGGTACAAGGCAGCTGGGGCTGGAAGCTGCTGGTGCTCACACTGCTCTTCCCTAGGTGTCCCAGATGGCTCAGTATTTCGAGCCACTCATTATGGCAGCTGTCGGTGCTGCCTCCAAAACACCCAACCACCAGCAACAGATGAACCTCCTGGACCAAACCAAAACACTGGCTGAATCCGCCTTGCAGATGCTGTACACAGCCAAGGAGGCTGGTGGGAACCCCAAGGTGAGCAGGAGGGGTGCGTGTCAGGGGCATGCCCTCCTTTGCATGTGGGTGGTGGGTGCTGCACACGTGTGCCCAACGTGGAAACCCCCAGGTCAGTGTGCAGAATCCCTGTAGGGAGGGGAGCTGCCACCTGCATTCCCTCACTGTGGCTTCTCCTTGCAGCAAGCTGCCCACACTCAGGAGGCTCTGGAAGAGGCTGTGCAGATGATGAAGGAAGCAGTGGAGGACCTGACCACCACCCTGAATGAGGCAGCCAGTGCTGCAGGTGTTGTGGGGGGCATGGTGGACTCCATCACCCAAGCTATCAATCAGGTGAGGGGAACACGGAGAGGACCTGGACAGGTCTGGGTGTGGGAGAGAGGAACAGTCAGGGTCAAACCTTACAAACTAAAGACCTTGTGGGCCAGAGCTGGAGCCAGAATGTCCTGATGGTCTCTTGCAGCTGGACGAGGGGCCCATGGGCGAGCCAGAAGGTACCTTTGTGGATTACCAGACCACGATGGTGAAGACAGCCAAGGCTATTGCAGTGACTGTGCAGGAAATGGTGGGTGCAAGTGAGCCTGTCACTGTAGAATGCACTGCCTGATACTCAGTTAGGCTACTGTCCTTCTTGCCCTGTCCAACTCCTGCTCTTCTTCCATTGACAGGTCACCAAATCTACCACCAACCCGGATGAGCTGGGCATACTGGCCAACCAACTCACCCATGACTATGGGCAACTGGCACAAGAGGCCAAGCCGGCTGCCCTCACCGCTGAGAACGAGGAGGTACAAAACTGGGGGGAGTGCTGGAGCGTGCTGTGAGGCAGACCAGGGGCTGTTGGGGCGTGAGAACAGAGGACAGGGACACTTGAACTTCCACTTGGAGCTGGGGGCAGGCAGCTTTCACACCTCCTCTGAAACATGGCATAGAAACAAGGAGCAAAGCTGTGTTTCCTTTTTCCTTCTCCTGAGTGGGAGGATTGGGAAAGAGGAGCTGGGTGACGGGTGTTTCCCAGCGGGTATCACAGATGCAGAGCTTAGTTCCCTGCTGACGCTGTCACACATACATTCCTCTGCAGATTGGCTCCCACATCAAGCGCCGGGTGCAGGAGCTGGGTCATGGCTGTGCTGCCCTGGTCACCAAGGCTGGAGCCCTGCAGTGCAGCCCCAGTGATGCCTACACCAAGAAGGAGCTGATAGAGAGTGCACGCAAGGTTTCTGAGAAGGTAGGTGGTCGAGAGAGGGGTTTGACAGCATGGTGAGGTGGGAGGGATACTGGATTCAGCCATGTGTCCTTGGAGCTACCACATTGGATCCTCTCCTGCTCCTGTTGGGTTCTGTTGGCTCTCTTGGCCATGCTCCCCCTGCCCAGCTGATGGGGTGGAGGATGGATCCACCTCTAGACACTACAACAGCAGCTGGTGCTTGTGGTGGGTGAGTGTGATGTCTAGGTGCTGCAGCCTGCCTGGGAAAACTGACCTACACACTGGTGACAGGCCAGGGCTCTCCAGATCAGTTCTTGCAGAGTTGGGCAAAGCATCTGCAGCAATGCTTGCAGCTCATGCTCAGTGATCAGTCTCCACTTCACCTTTTGCTGGCATCCTGTCCATTAAGCCAGTCTAAAGAGCAGAGCACACTTCTTAAGAACAGATGAAAGTGTGGCTTAAAAAGTCTGGTTGATAAGGATAGAGCAGCAGTGCTTTTAAGCACAAAGACAAAAGTAAGCACTTGTTAATTGTGCCTGCCACCTCCATCTGCAGGACCTCCTGCAGGTCCTTCCTTTCCACAGTTGCTTTCCATTAGGAAGCTTGTTCTCCTGTGAGTGCTTGCCCAAGTACAAAAATTAAGTTTAAGAGCTAAAAGAAGGAACAAGCTGTGATATTGTGCAGTTCTGATGCCCATTATTAGTAAGAGATCTTACTAATTTGAAAACTAGTCCAGCTAGTTAGACTACCAAACAGGATAGGTGCAAGGTAAAAATAAATAACTGGAAGCTAAGAAGGAGTGTGCAGACCAAAGTATTCCCAGTTCCTCTCCTTGATATGGAGCAGCTCCACCCTTGGATGTGTTGGAGGCATATGTAGTGAGGGTTCCTGAGCCTGCTTTGCTCCCCCAGTCACTGTACTCATACCCCACAGGTGTCTCATGTGCTGGCAGCTCTTCAGGCTGGGAACCGTGGGACACAAGCCTGCATCACAGCAGCCAGTGCTGTCTCCGGCATCATTGCTGACCTTGACACCACCATCATGTTTGCTACAGCAGGAACCCTCAACCGGGAGAACTCTGAGACCTTTGCTGACCACAGGTACGCAGGCGCTATGTCCAGCCTCTGCTCAGCCAGACACAGGGGTGTCAGAGTGGTCCTTCTGAGCACTTCTCCAGCGCCAAGGAGAGCTTCAAGCTCAGATCATGCTGGCTCCATTTCCCGAAGCTCCAGCTTGTACATAAAAAACCCAGGGTCCACAGTCCCTCTGTACCCCAAGGACCGTGTGTGCAGTAGAGGGCTGTGTCCTCCATGACCCGCTTTTTCTCTGCAGGGAGGGCATCTTAAAGACAGCCAAGGCACTGGTAGAGGACACCAAGGTGTTGGTGCAGAATGCCACGGCCAGCCAGGAGAAGCTAGCCCAGGCTGCCCAGTCCTCTGTGTCCACCATCACCCGCCTGGCAGAGGTGGTGAAGCTGGGTGCTGCCAGCCTGGGATCTGAAGACCCAGAAACCCAGGTGTGTGACTGGATGTGTGGGCTGAGCAGAGGCTGCTGCTAGGTGGCTTGGAGGGGTTGAGGGATGCAGATGTCATGTGGTGCTCTGGGCTGGATCCCAAGAGTTGGGGAAAGAAGGGGCTGGGCTTTGGCCAGTGCTGGCTGAGCTGGACTCCCTGTGGTGCCCAAATCCCTTACTACTGGGCCACACCATCCCCAGCCTGAGTGTGACCATAGCTCAGCCATTCCCATGGTCTTGCTCTCCCCAGGTGGTCCTGATCAATGCTGTGAAGGATGTGGCCAAGGCACTTGGAGACCTGATCGGTGCCACCAAAGCAGCTGCTGGCAAAGCTGGGGATGACCCTGCTGTCTACCAGCTGAAGAACTCAGCCAAGGTCTGTGCTGGTTATGATGAGAAGGAGCAGATGAGGCAGTGGGGCTGGAGAAAGAGATAGGTTTTTTTCTGCCTGTCTGGGCACAGAAGCACAACTGTGGGGCAGTCAGGACAAAAGGGTAGGAAGGGGCACATAGAAGGTGGAACACAGCATGCAGAGAAGCAATTGAGGCAGTGTGAGTAGAGTATGGGGATGGGACAGTTTTGGATCAATCCACAAGGGAAGGACAGGTGCATGCAGCAGGCCAGAGCTTGTGTGGGGATTCACCTGGCTGTCTTTCTCTTTCCACAGGTGATGGTGACAAACGTCACTTCCTTGCTGAAGACAGTGAAGGCTGTAGAGGACGAGGCCACGAAGGGGACACGGGCGCTGGAGGCCACAATTGAGCACATTCGCCAGGAGCTGGCAGTGAGTACAGCCGCGGTGCTGCCCCTGCCGCACCACTTGCCCACAGCCCCGTGCCTCACCGCTGCCTCTCGCCTCGCAGGTCTTCTCCTCCCCTGTGCCTCCTGCCAAGGTCTCCACCCCAGAGGACTTCATCCGTATGACAAAAGGCATCACGATGGCTACAGCCAAAGCAGTGGCCGCTGGCAACTCGTGCCGGCAGGAGGATGTCATCGCCACGGCCAACCTGAGCCGCCGGGCCATTGCAGACATGCTGCGCTCCTGCAAGGTGGGGCGGGCAGCGGGTGTGAATCTCTAGCGTGGGTTTGTGGGTGGAGGCAGGGATGGTGCTGGATGTAAATCCGGGTTTCCCCTGTCTCCGGGTTGCAGGAAGCAGCCTACCACCCAGAGGTGAGCGGGGACGTGCGGCAGCGGGCGCTGCGCTTCGGCAAGGAGTGTGCTGATGGCTATCTGGAGCTGCTGGAGCATGTGCTGGTGGTGAGTGTCCCCAACCCAGTTCCCAGGGTGGGCAGAAACTGATCATGGACTGCCTGGGTGTTCCCCAAATCCCCAAGATCCTCTGGGCTCTTCACCTCTTCCCACTAGGGCCTTTGCACAGCCCCTTCACTGCTTTTGCTGGCACAGTGTGTGTCCGTAGCCCTGCTATGGAAGCAGATGTCAGAGAGCTCAACAGGCTCTAAGAAAGGTAATTTGCTAGTAACAGATGGAGATTAACTGGCCATAAACAGATGGAGGCTGGAAATCAACAACACGGTAGTATAATCTTGTAAAAATACAGCTTCCAGTAAAAGTGATAGGAATAATAGACCTCAGGCAGTGGGAAAACAAAGTGTGTAATGCCCACAGCACAATGTGTGGGAGATGGACGGTGCCTGCCAGAGCAAAGATAATGACTGCAAGCGCCCGCTGCACCCTTTTGATTCAGTCTCCCTCTGACTGAGTCTTCCCAAGGACTTCAGCTGCAACATTAGTTTACAACAAGTAAATTAAGCCTCTAGCATGGTAGAAAAGATCCAGTGAAGTCCTTCCAACAGTTTGCATTCTTGGCAAGACCACAGAAGTGGACCCAGAGGCACTGTGGGGATGTGCGCACTCAACCCATGGTGCTGTGAGATCCCTCAAAGTGGGGTCAGGACAAAGACTGACAGTGATTCAGCTCTGTGTCATGGTTGCACTAACCTGGTTAGTGAGTGAGTGCTGTCTGGGATCGCCAGATACAAAGTGATGGAGCCCAGGGTGTGGTTTCCTGCAGGGAATGCCCCCTCAGGCAGAGAGGGTAACCAGCACTGGCAGCAGCCGGAGGAGGTGGGCAGGAATTGATGGCTAGAAATTGAAGATGAGTAGAGGAGAAGTCAAAGGGTGGTTTTATTAAAGGGAGGTAACCACTGGGGTACAGTTCCAAGGGGAGCAGTGAGTTTTCCATCCTCTACATCTAGATCAAATGTCTGCCTGGAAGATGCTTCAGGCACACATGAATCATGGCAGCCAAGGCTGGAGTGCTGAGTAGAAATTCTCTGGCTGACCTGTTGTTAACAGATGATTAGGCTAATGACTTAGTGTGGCAGTGCCCGAGGTCAGCCTACTTGCAGGAACACGCCATTCCCCTGTATTTTGGGTGTTACCGTCCCGCTGCCGTGCAATGTTTTGACTATCACACATTGGAACATTCCTTGAAATGTTCACTGGAGGTGCCTCTTAGTAAGCTCATAGCCTCCAGGGTGCCTTCAGCTCCAGACAGAGATCATTTAGCAGTTTAAAACACGTTGTCAGAGCAGACAGCAGGCTTAATAATAAGGCATTTAGACTAGATGTGCTCATGAGGGCAAACCAGCTATCACTGTGTGCCATCAGCTTGAGTACTCTGAGCCTTACACAGCTCTGGTGACTGCTGGGATGGTCCAACACAAGGCCAGGAAAAAGCCATGACTTCCCCCAGTCTCCACAGCACTCGGGTTTGCAAAGGCAGGAGTGAAGCTCATGGGTCCAGTTTATCAGAGCATAGCAGGTTCCTGGAAAACCACAAGCAGGAAGGATCTAGGGGAATGGGAGGGCAGATGGCGGATGGGGTGCAGCCTCATTCCCCAGCAGCAGCAAGGTCATAGCTGCACACTGTGTCCCCAAGGGAACCACTGCCTTCCACAGAGCATGAACAAGTATGGTTAGGGTTCAAGAATAAGGGTTATTTGTCTCAGGCTGGAAAACATGGCTCCCAGCAGAGGAGTGGGAAAGCCTGCATATTTCGCTGGGGAGGGGTAGGAATTTGAACCTCCATGGAGACTTGGTATTTGGTAACAATAGGTCTCTCCCTCCAAAAGCAGAGAGATTCCGTGGCTCAAAACTGCAGTGAAGCAATTCAGGGTGGCGAGAAATAAGGTGTAAAGGGTGTGAGGAGGAGAGTGGCTACTCTGGGTGTAGGTGGCTCCTCTGGCTATGAGAGCCTCATCCCGGTGCCCTGTCTTGCCCATCCCTGCAAGGCTGAAGTAAGAGCTAATGATGGCAACACAGCTCTCCACCCAGGATCTCTGATCCTTTGTTCCCACTTCTCCCCTTGGCTGCCCTTCACCCCTCACCAAAAAGCACCCACCTTCCCCTACCCTCCCCTATCTCTGCTCCTTCTGGCTGGGGCGTTCACTGCTTTCTTTTCTCTCTTCTCCCTCCTCTCTGTCAGCCGGTGAGTAAGGCAACACTGGGGTGCCTGCTGGTCTCTAACCTCAGCATGAGCCTTGCTCATCACGTGTCTGTGTGCCCAGCCCAGTGCTGGGGTGGCACTTGTGTGTGTCCACAGGGACCCTGGGGTCCATGTGTTTGTGTGTGTGTACTCACCCCTGCTCTAGCTGATGGGCAGCTGCTGCCTGTGTGGTGCAAGTTGGGCCAGCAGTGAGCTCTGCTTGTGCATACAGACCCTGTGTGCGTGCACATGTGTGCTGTGGTGTGTGCATGTGTCCCTCCAACCCAGGGAAGGACCCTTAGGGCACTGCCTGCCACCTCATCCCGTTGGGGCCAGCCCTCCTTGGTGGGGACATGGCTCCAGGGTACCGCCCTTTGCCCAGCTTGCATTTGCAAACAAACCTCCAAAATGGAGCTAGCGAAGGGGAAATCCTTCTGGAGCTTGAAATGATTTGCAAGGGAGAAATGTTGGCCTGGGTAGCTGCTGAGTGCAGAAAGGCTTGTGCTGAGGGTCTTGTGTCTGAAAGATGTCCCAGAAGCTGTGGATGCAGAAGGGCCCTGGGGAAGCTCATCCTATCCTGGGGCACAAAGAGAATAGACAGAGTCACTTGAGAAAGCTGCTCAGACAGTGCCTGATGTGTACGCGTGTGGGAGGGGGCTGGGGGATCCCACCCTCCTTCCCTGGGGAGCACACCCCAAACAGACCTATGAAGTCCCCCTTTTCCAAGTGCTTACATCTGCTCCTTCCCCCCAGATCCTGCAGAAGCCAACTCACGAGCTGAAGCAGCAGCTGGCAGGCTACTCCAAGCGCGTGGCCAGCTCCGTCACCGAGCTCATCCAGGCAGCCGAGGCCATGAAAGGTATGGAAAGATCCTGCTCAAAGGGGCAGGATCAAGGGCTGGGATTAGGGTGGAGGGCTCGGCAGCTGCTGGAGGAGGTAGGGAAAGTGAGAAATGAGGCTGCATGCAGGTGTAACCTGCCTGGTTTCCCGGTGTTCCTAGGGACAGAGTGGGTTGACCCAGAAGACCCCACTGTCATCGCTGAGAATGAGCTGCTGGGGGCAGCAGCTGCCATTGAGGCTGCAGCCAAGAAGCTGGAGCAGCTGAAACCAAGAGCCAAGCCCAAGGTAGCAGTGCTGAGCCTTGTCTGACCCTCATGCTTAGCTTGGGGTGGGCTGGGGCTCTCCTGCCTGTGCTTTAGCCAGGTTTGAAGCCCCATCTGACAGCTGATCCCTCTTCCTGTACTCCTGCTACCTCCCACATCCCCAGCTGAACTTTCTTCAGGTAGCCTATGCTCTGCTGCACCCCACAGCCCTTAATCCAGCTGTATATGTGCCTCCCTCAGCCCCCTGGAGCCATCCTTCTGTTCTGCTCCATCTATCCCAGCACTCCTGCTTGGGACTCACACTCTGCTTTTGCCCGCAGCAAGCAGACGAGAGCCTGAACTTTGAGGAGCAGATCCTGGAAGCTGCCAAATCCATTGCTGCAGCCACAAGTGCCCTGGTGAAGGCAGCCTCAGCAGCCCAGCGGGAATTAGTGGCCCAAGGAAAAGTAAGGCCATAAGATGGGAAGGAGAAAATGTAGAGAAGGGTTCTCCTTTCTTCTGCAGCTACTTGTAACCCTCATGCCCTGTGACAAGAGGTGTGCAGGGTGATGACCTTTCTTTCTCCCCTCCTTCCTCATAGGTGGGCGCCATCCCAGCCAACGCAGTGGATGATGGACAGTGGTCCCAGGGTCTCATTTCAGCCGTGAGTATCAAGGTCATGTTGAGGGGTTGAGGAGGAAACCTTCCTCTTGACTCGTGCTTCAAACATGGGGATGCTCTGCCCTTTTGCTTCTCCTCAGTGGAAGAAGCAGCCATGCTTCTTCCTCCCTCTCCCACATGCTGTGGAAGCTGGTTTTTTCCATCCCATGCCCCACAACCTCCTTGGAGCCGATCAGGGCTCCTGTACCGTCCCTGACAGCCTTTCTTGCCACAGGCACGCCTGGTGGCTGCTGCCACCAACAACCTGTGCGAAGCCGCCAACGCTGCGGTGCAGGGCCATGCCAGTGAGGAGAAGCTCATCTCATCTGCCAAGCAGGTGGCTGCTTCCACAGCCCAGCTCCTGGTGGCCTGCAAGGTGAAGGCTGACCATGACTCAGAGGCCATGAAGCGGCTCCAGGTGAGTATTAGGCTGCCTCTTCAGCCCCTGTTGCTTGAGGGGTGGCTGGGAGTGGGGTGAGGGCATGTGGGTGTTCTCCAGGGCTCATGCTCCCTGCCTGCGTGCTGTCAGTGGGAAGTTCACTGGAACACAGGCTCCAGGTTGTTTGGATTTCACTTCTAGCTGTGTGCCAGGCATGTGAGTGATGCCGGGCTGCTCAGCTTGGCAGCATTCAGGAACAATGAACTGGCACAGGAATAGCTGAAACGGGTGCACTTCTTCACTGGCATTCAAGAGGTTAATGTGTGGGGGGGCACATTCTGTATCACTGTTAATCCTCAGAGGCCATGGCACACAAGAGGTTAATGCCCATGTGTTGGGGGGTTAACCTGGGGTCTCAGCACTGGAGCCGAGGGCTGGGAAGAGTCAGCAGGGCTGCCTCCCATCCCAGTCCCTGCCCCGCTCCTCCAAGAGGAGCCAGAGCCTGGCTGGGAGCAGAAGCGCCTGAAATGGTCATGAGCGGGTGACAAGGCAGCGAGCCATGTAAAGGAATCCCTGCCTGCAGCTCCCAGCACTCCTGGCTGCCTGTCCTGCCTGCTGGCCCAGCCTGGGCTGGGGCAGGAGTTCCTTCACACCCCGGGCAGCAATCATACCCTGGGGCTGTGACTCATGCTGACATTCTCCTCCTCCCTGCTGCAGGCCGCTGGAAATGCCGTGAAGAGAGCATCAGACAATCTGGTGAAGGCAGCACAGAAGGCAGCTGCCTTCCAGGACCATGATGAAACGGTGGTGGTGAAGGAGAAGATGGTTGGAGGAATTGCACAGGTGAGTGAGGCTGCTCCAACAGGGCAGGAGCAGCTCTAGGTGCCACCACAACCTGTGTGTGCTGGTCTCAGGAACATGTCCTACCACCCACCAGCACAGGTCATGTCTTGAGAGAGCCTCACAAAAATGCTGTGGGTTCACCCATCCCACTGAGCACCAGTTAAACAATGAGGCCTCACTTTGTCTGCCGCAAGTAGCCCTGGGTGATGGTGCATGCTCCCACGAGTGTAAAGCCCTGGCTTCCCCTAGGTGCAGAGCCCACAGTATCCCAGTGTCTGTGACACACGGAAAAGGCAGAGCAGTGGGTAGAGGGTGAGATCTACCTAGTGTGGGGTGCCACAGTCCCAGTGCTGGCTCCGTGCAGCTGAGACCCTCTGCACAGCACATGGGGCTGCGCCCTGGGAGCTGCGCTGTTCTGCTTATCTCCAGAGTACCATGCTCTCACCCCAGGGACAAACAGCCCTCATGCTCAGTGAGGCAGTGGCTGTGATGGGAGGGAAGCAGCAGCTGGAGAACCCAGCTCTGGGGTTGACATTGCCGGTGGCAGAGGCTCCGGCCATCCCTGTGGGAGGCAGCTGTGACCCTGGGGCTCTCTCCTGGCAGATCATCGCCGCCCAGGAGGAGATGCTGCGCAAGGAGCGGGAGCTGGAGGAGGCGCGGAAGAAGCTGGCGATGATCCGGCAGCAGCAGTACAAATTCCTGCCCTCGGAGCTGCGGGACGAGGAGCAGAACTGAGCCGCACGCCCTCCCGCCGCTCACCGCACAGACTGCTGCCTGCCCACCCGCCCACCTGCCTGCTCCTATTTAAGACGACCCGCCACAAGCGAAGGGCTGTCTGGGCTAGACCAGAGCTCTGCCCGCACCCAGAGCAACGGGACTAACCCAGTTGCCCCTCCAAGCTGGTGCCGCACCAGCAACTCCGCTTCGCTGCCCAGCCCACCTTCCCATGCACACCCAAGGCACAATCAGAGCGCTCGGAGGGACTCGGTTGGGGTGGGAGCCGGGGCTGCACTGGCTCAGGGCTCACCCGCCAGCCCCGGGGTGCGGGCCCACAGAGCTCTCCACTGCAAGGGGATATTTACTTGTGCCTTCTTCGTTCCCTCTTGTGCCCCTTTTTTCTTTCTCCTCCGTGCGGGATGGGGACAGGCGGGGGGCTTGCCCTCTCCTGTGCAATGGTGTGCAGGGAGCAGCTGCCCCTCGCTAAGCTCTTGCACGGAGCTGCCTTTCGCCTCCAATGCCTTATTGCTGGCTGGATCTTCCTCTACAGCTACCCTGGAAGGCACTGAGTCTACCCCATGAGTATCTTCTTCAGCCCAGGCCCCTCTGGGGAGCAAGCAGGGCTGGAAGCCACAGTGCCTCCACTCAGGATGGGGGATGATGTGATGAGTTCACCCCCAGAGCTGTTTTTTGCCTTCCCGCAGGGCTTCCCCCCAACTGCGGCCCCAGCCAGTTCTGCCTTCCTCCTTCTTCCCAAGTGCCTGCATTGTTTTCCAAGATCTACAGTATTTTTGTAACTTTTCCATTTCTCTAGTATTGAGCCTGCAGCTTTCAAAGTTCATTTATTTCCCTGCCAGCTCATGCTCTGCCCACTAACACCCAGCTCTCGCCGGGGTCCCGTAGCCCAGCATCCCACCCCTCCTCGGCTCCGGGACCCTCGTCCCTTCCCCTTTGCACTCGCTGAGGCTTCTCTCACCATTTTGATACTTTAAGCATCCCATATTAAAGATTGAAGGAAACCAGCTCCCCCCCAAACCTCCGGGGTGGGGTGGGGGATGCCAATGTCTTCTCAGAAAGACGCTTTCATCAATAAAATCTGGTTTTCCTGCTTTCTTGCCAACTGGGTATCAACGGGCCTCTCCAGGAGACGGGGAGGGCAGGGGGGCCTGGGCGCCTTCCCTGCCGGCAAAGGGAGGGGGGAGTGTACCACGGGTGCTTATACAGCATGGAAAATATTTGAGGCACGTCCAGCCCCAGGCACCCGGCAGGCCGGACCCCTGCTGCCAGCCATGTGCCGGCCTCGCAGGTGCTGCCGGGGAGCCACCACTGCAGGAGGGGGCCTTGGGGATTTTGTTTCTGGGGGATTTGGGCTTCAGGGAGGGCAGGGGGTTATGTGTGTGTGGAGCTGAGCTCCTGGCCCCATTCCTGCTACTAGCCAAATACGCTCCTGGGTAGGGTGCCATAGGGTGCAGGTGGGGGACCTCCCACCCTGTAGTCACTGGTGGCCCATCAGTGGGGAACAGTCTGGTGCGGTGTGGGTCTGGGAATGTGGCCGGAGCCCTCCCGGCTGCTGGCGTTGATCTCACGCCCCGAAATAGCCCCCCAGAGCCAACCTGTGCGGGCAGCAGCTGCCCCAGTGTGTCCCCACCTGTTCCCACCCCGTCACTCAGCAGGGATTTGGGGGGCCTAAGCAGTGGCAGGGCAGGCAGGGGTGATGTGGGGTGCAACAGGGACATTGCGGGGTGCAACAGGGGCACAGGCAGGTTGGCACGTGTCCCTTGCCTCTGGGGCTGTTCCTGGTAGTGTGAGCTATAAACATCATCAGTGGCAAGGGCAGC
This sequence comes from Aphelocoma coerulescens, assembly GCF_041296385.1. Lineage (NCBI taxonomy): Eukaryota > Metazoa > Chordata > Aves > Passeriformes > Corvidae > Aphelocoma > Aphelocoma coerulescens. The sequence goes on from NW_027184085.1 coordinate 10,493,687, forward strand.
ATCCCACAGTATCCCAGAGAGCAACTCCTCTCCCCTTGTGGTCACGTCCCTGGGGGTGTGGAGGGGCTGTTTCTCCTAAGACACTCACCCCTGGCCAGGATCCAGGGTGGATTTGTGGCTCTCACAGGCATCCCAATCCTCCCAGCTGTCCCCTGACAATCTGCACTGGCCTGACCCGGCACCAGGCTCTCACCCAGGTACCGGCTTGGACATGGGGCCCTTCAGAGTGTCCAGCAAGGACAGTGAGCGGGCACAGCGTGGCAGCAGCCCTGGCCTCACCCTGGCATCCTGGGGACAAGGGAGCTCCAGTACTTCCTGCACAGTGCTGCAAGCATATCCACTGCTGTGTCCTCCAGCTTGGGTACAAGCAAGAGGTGGTGGCACAAACACCAGGGGAGGGATGTGGGGGTGTGATTAACCACCGCCCCTCAATCTCACATACTGATCAAAGGGTTATTTTGGCAGGCAGGTTCAGGAAAGCACATACAGAGGTTTGGAGCTGGGATGACACAGTCATGAGGTCCCAGGCCTCTGCAGGGATCCAAATTCAACTAAGTTGGAGGTTAGTGGGCAAACCATGTCCCAACTTCTTGGGGAGCCCAGGGATGAGGTGATAGGCTGCAGCATGGATTGCACCTGGGAAGGTCCCATCAGTTGTCAGGATGAGCCCTTCCTTGGGAGTAAGGTCTGACCCTAGAGTGAAACATGGAGGGGGTTGCCATCCTTGGAGACCTTAGCCCAGGACAAGCCTGGGCATGGGGCAGCAATGGGAGGGATGTGCACCCACACCTCTCTGCACCCTCTTGTCCCACAGGTTACCCCAGAGGATGGACTGAAGGGCAGAGTCATGGGGCTCAGCACCTGGATGATTCCAGCAGTGTCCATCAGACATGGCTATGATGCCTGGAGCAAAGGAGAGGGGGTGGAGAGGGAAAGCAGCATCCTTTGGGGGCACATCCGAGGGCTGGCCTAGCTCCAGGGCAACTTCCTTGCTGCTTGCACCACGCCCATCATTATCTTTGCCCCATGCACTGAGTACATGAAGTTGCTCAAGCCCATGAAGTTGCTCCAGGCTGAAACATCTCGCAGAAAAAACAATTATTCTCTCCCAGGAATGATGGGAGATGGATCTTTCCCCTCCCCTCAGAAGCCACACACTGGCAGCTACAGACCCTTCTTGTCCAAATATGTGCCTAATTCATCAATACTAATAGCCGCTCTCCAGAGTCCAGCAGTGGCTCTTCTCCCTTCCCCATGGAGCCAGCAGCCACTTGGTCCTCAGCTATTTCACCCCTCCTATGCCCTCCACCATCTGGGCCTGAGGGCTCCTAAAAGGCACTTTCTCCAGCTGTCAAAATCTTTTTGTTCCTCTCTACTTGGAGCATTGGTGCCGAGAAGTTGCGTCAAGCAAGGACTGGCTGCAGCCCAGAGGTGGTGGGCTGGGGGAGCCTGTGCACCCCTCCTGTCCCCATCCCATCCCCACTTTCCACACGTGCCACACGGCTCCCATGGCCCCTCCACCAGCTCCTTCCAGCCCCCCCGACCCACAGCCCACCCTGCAGCTGGGAATGTGCCAGAAGCATTTACGATCCTTATTAAAGTACAGGTTATTTTTGGAGGAGCTGGGATTTGAAAGGTTTGCATTTTTTTGCCTGTGGAATACAGTTTATTTAGAGCAGAAAGATGAAGAGGGGCAGTGAGCTGCCTGTATGCCCTGTGTCACCCTGAAATGCCATTGTATGGGCTGTGCATGTGCCAGGTGTCCCTGTGGGTGCCAGGGACAGTGGCACCAAGGTGCAAAACAGAGAGTAGGTGGGTGCCAAGAAGTCTGCAGAGAGCTCTGGTCCTCCTGCCCCACCAGCAGCTGGATGGGAATGTCGGGAGCCCTGCTCACTTCTCCCCCAGCTCTGCTCACTTCTCCCCTGGGGGATTTTCCCCATGTGGGCAATGCCAGCCAAACGTGTCCCTCAGTGCAATCACAGCCTGAGTGTGTCCCCTACCCTTCAGTGCCGGCCAATTCATTGGTGTTCCCAAGTGCCATGCCAGCCCTTGAGGTGTCCCCAAGCTAGTGCCAGCAAGCAGGGTCCCTCAGGCCCCAGTGTGCTGTGACAGGGCACGTGGTGTACCTAGGGCACTAGCATGAGGACAGCTCTGGAGCCAGTGCAACCAAGCTACCCCTACTCAGTGCCCCACGATGTCCCTTGCCTGGTGCCACAGGGGTACCCCTAGCTCAGAGCTACAGAGTGTCCCTCACCCAGTGTCACTGGGATGCCACCAGAGCATTGCCTTGAGGTGTCCATCACCCAGCGCCACCAGGGTACCCATAGCACAGTGTGCCGGGCTGTCCCTTGCCCAGTACCATCGGATTGTCCCCAGCCCAGTAACCCGGGGTGTCCCTCGTCCTCTGCCCCCGTGGGTGCCGGGCGCCAGGGCTGCGGCGATGCCCGCCGGGGGTGGCCGCCCCCCCGTTCCGCTCGGTGCGAGGGCCGGTGGCGAGCCAGTCCCTAAAAGGTGCTGGCGGGCGGCGGGGGAGGTACCGGGGTAGCCCCCGCCCGGCGCGGCCCCTCCCCAGCTTTTAGGCAGCTCGGCGGGGCGGGGAGCGCAGTGCCGGTGCTCCCGCCGCTCCCGGTGCTCCCGCCGCTCCCGGTGCTCCGCGCCCCTCTGTCGTCCCGCGCCCCGCCGCCGACACCCCGCCACCATGGAGGCCATCAAGAAGAAGATGCAGATGCTGAAATTGGACAAGGAGAATGCCATCGACCGCGCCGAGCAAGCGGAGGCTGACAAGAAGCAGGCGGAGGACCGCTGCAAGCAGGTGGGTGTCCCACGGGCTTCCCCGGCATTACCTAGGAACACTCCACTCCAGGGGTGTCCAGCCCCGGAAACCCCGTCCCGCTGGGTGCCCAGCCCTGGGGATTCCATCCCACTGATCGTCCAGCCTGGGGACACTGCACTCTCTAGGCTCACCCAGTCCCCACACTGATCTCCCCACACTGGTTGTCCACCCTGGAGTCCCCTGACCTACGCATGTCCTGGCCCAAGGACCTTGCCCCACTGGGTGTCCTGCTTGTGGATGCCAGCTCTATTGGTTGACAGCCCTTGAGACCTTACCTCTCTGGGACTGTGCCCCCAGGGACCTCACTCCACATGGGTCTGTCCCCAGGAACCAACGCTTCAGTCTCTTTTCCTTGACCCCTCACACTGGTCCCCCCAAACATCTTTCATCTCAGTGGGACTCCCCCGTGCCACCTCCCTGTCCCCGTGCCAGGGAGAGCCCTGCGGACTGCATACTCCCACCGCAACCACACAGAGATGGGAACACAGATTGGTGTCCCCAGAGCTGTATCCCCAAGTCAGAGCTCTCCAGTCCCCTATAAAGGGAGGGAGACCACCACCCCCTTACCTCTGCCAGGCTCAGGCATGATGGGGGTCCCGGCAGCTGCTCTACACCAAGAGCCCCTCAAGGACGTGTAGACCCAAAGTTGTCAGAGAGGACACGTCCATCCATGTTCTCCTGCTGTGCCCCCCACAGCCTAGGTGTCCCCAGGAGAAGGATGGGGGGACAGATCCCCTTCCAGCCTTGCAGACACTGCCATCTCCCCTGACCCCCACCCTTTGTCTTTTCCCAGCTGGAGGAGGAACAGCAGGGCCTGCAGAAGAAGCTGAAGGGCACCGAGGATGAGGTGGAGAAGTACTCCGAGTCTGTCAAGGAGGCCCAGGAGAAGCTGGAGCAGGCAGAAAAGAAAGCTACAGATGTAAGTAGGCACGCCAGCAGCTCCTCCCCTGCACAGGCTCTGGACCTCGGGGGGGGTTAAAGGAAGAGGGGGCCCTTATATGGAAAGCGTCCGAAGGGAAGACTCTCAGGATCCCATTCCTTCGATGTTGACACTGAACTGGGCTGATGGGTCCTGTGTGGAGTGGGGGGGCCAGGCCAGCTGTGGGGGCCAGTGATGGGGTTGCTGCTCCTGTCGTGAGGTTTGTGGGCAGCCTCCAACCTGGCTCCCCAAAGCTAACAGGGACAAATGTCCCAAGCTCTGTCACAAGTCCCAGGCATGCACCTCCTCAATGCTAGTAGGAAAAACTGTTGTGTTTGCTAAACTGTGGCAGAGCAGAGAAACAAAAAAATCTCTTGCTGTGGTTGGCTGCTGAGTGCTGGCTGCAATGAAGAATGCTTGGGGTGTGTGGAAGGGGATTTGGGTGGATTTGGGGTCCGGTGTGCTACTTTGTACCCTGAGAAAGGCAAGGCCAGGAAGAGTTTTATTTAGTGCCAAGACTGATGTTCCTCCTGGGAAATAGATCCCTCTGGGGAGATGTTAGGAAGGTGTTGAAATTGGCTTGTGCCTGGCCAGGATGAAGGGTGGAACAGCTGTGTGCGGCCACGGGGCCGCTTGGGAATGGAGTATAACGACCTGTGGTGCCACACAGGGTATTTGACACCCTATAAATAAATCCTCCTTTTGATAGCCAGCCCCTCTTTGATGAAAACCAACCCTGGAAACTGGAGGAGAAGCTAAAGGAGAGCCGTCTGGAGTACAGCCAGCAGGGCATGGCCAGGCTTTTTAGGATTGAGAAGAAAAAATTCAATCCCAGCTGGTTTATGGAGCTAAATGGGGGAGATGCGTCAAATCTCTGAGGCTGCCGCCAAGGACAGGGGTGAGCGGACAAGGACAAGCAATGGCAGCACCAGTCCTCTGGCAGCCCAGAGCCCCTGGGCAGCAGCCAGGGGTCTCCTCCGACTTCTTTGCTGATCCTACAGATGACCCTCCTTTAAAACACTGAGAATCCTCAGGAAGGGCACACTCAACCTGGCGTAGGGCAGCCATGTCAAGCTGGGCAAGGTGGCTGCTGTGTGCAGTGGGGTTCCCGCTGTCTAATTGGGTCCATGCTGGTGTGGGACAGGGCAAACCCAGTGTGGGTGAAAGGGGACATGATGTTCCCTGTGCAGGGCTCAGAGGAAGGGGCAAACAGTGGTACCGGGCAGATGTCGGCTGTGGGGTGTGGTTTGCTGCTGGCAGTAGGCTGTGTGATGCCATCCTAGGCAGGGACGGTGTTTCCCAGCTCTTGGTCCACAGCAGTTTGGCAGCTCTGTGGGCTTCAGCACAGAGAGTTCTGTACCAGAAGATACAGTGGATGGGAGCCACCAGGGAAGGGCTGGAGCAGGAGCCACGATGAAGGAGCAGTGTCAGGCTACAGGGCTCCAACACCGGGATCTCCCCAGAACCATGCCAAAGCCTGGACATGTGTGGGGCTCTGGGAGTCACCCCTTGGCGCCAGGGACCTGAATGTGCTGACAGCTCTAAGTGCCAGAGCTGGTGTCACCTCCTCCCTGGTGCGAGGCACAGCACAGCTCCTGCTTCCAGCAGAGGAAGCGTTGGGTAGACCCCCAGAGCACACCCACCCCAGGCACCCCATGCCCTCCCTGGCTGTCAGGACAGTGGGTGCCTTTGAGCACAGAGTGTCCCCATTCCTCAGACGGCTCAGGCTCATACCAGCGATCCAGGCAGCCTCCTGCTCTTGGCAAAAATATCAATGCCTTAAAAGAATAAACAGCCACCTCAGTATGGCCCTGCCCTGCTGCTGGCACTGGATGCTGGGGCACGAAGGCTACGGGGACTGCACTAAAGAGTGCAAATACAATGCCCCAGGCACTTGGAGAAGTGTCAGATGGTGGCACAGAGCAGGGAATGCCTGACTCCTGATCAGCAACTCCACAGACCTTCCCAGCAGCTCTGAGAGCCCACCATGCGCCCAGAATCTCTTGTTCCCAGGAGGGACAGTCATGGTGCCCAGGTCGGGATGGGAAAGGGCTGCTGGAAACGGTGAGGCCAGGAGAGCAGGTTTAGCCAGAACAGCCCTCTCCATCGCCCCGCATCCCCAGCAGTGGCTGTCCCCAGCCACCCCGGAGGGGCCTAAGGGAAACTGCCATTCCCAGGCCATGATCCCAAAGGCTTCACCCACGTTCCCGCCCCAGCTGCTTTCCCCAGCCAAGACTTTGCTCTTATTTGGCGATTCCCTGAGCTGGTGGGAGGGAACAGGACTCTGCTGGGAAGTGACTGCATCTTGGGGTGGGGCCACAGCAGGAGGCACCTAGCCTGGCTACTGCAGGACCAGGGTGGCTGACCCGCATCCTGTTCCCCTCCTGCCTGCAGCTGGCTCATCCCTGCCCCACTGCTGCCAGGAACCCTTGTTTCTGCTGTGGGCCCCCATGTCCTGCCTTGGGAGCATTACTGACATCCAGGCCTCAAACTGGGAGGAGGCAGTACCAGCTGGGCCCAAGGCCAAGTCCAAGGCTGTGTGCTCCCAGGGGACCCACAGTATCGCCTCTTCCGCTGCCTCTTGGCAAGGGGACATGGGTCTGCAAGGTGCAGATAGCAGTGTGGCTGAGTCACCCCCAGGACCCCTGGCCCTGGTGAGCCAGCTGGTGAGGTCAGCCTGGGAACTGGCATTCCTGGAGGCAGGTGTGAAGTGCAGCCAGAAGGCTGTCAGTACTTCTTAAGGGAGGATTGAGCGCCAGCAGCTCCAACTTCTTCTGATGGATCAAGACATGTGCCCCAGCCAGAATGGAGAGCCAGGAGCTGGAGGTTTGACCTCCCCCACAGGGAACAATCCCCAGGCTGGAGGTGCCAGGGTGTCCATGGGCCCCATGAGTCTCTGTGGGGCTGCCAGACAGGTCCTCACATTGGGGAGCAGATACCAAGGGACTGAACATGATGGATACTGGGGACCTGGCTGAAACCCAGGTAGCCCCAGAGGGCAGCCAGGAGCGGGCTCTGCTCATCCCTCTTACTGACTTTCCATAAGGAAAAGGTCCACAACCCTCCTTAGCTCCGCAGCAAGGGCTATGGAGGGCAGCCTTTGGGGAATACCCACGGGTACATAGCTCCTGTGGCCATGGGGGCTCACACAGGACAGGCTCCAGCACTCACAGACTCTGTGGACTGATGGAATGAGTCCATTTCCCTGGGGTCCTCTCCGTTGCTCTGGGGGATTTCAGTGTGACTGTGCACCCCTGCCTGGGGGACAGCCTGCATCCGGGGCACGGAGAGAAGTGTGTGCCCTGCCTTGGGGCCACTGTGTGCCCTCTCTGGGGGTACCATGTGCCCTTTCAGTGGGGACCATGCATCTGCCTGGGACTATGCATGCTGACCCGGCGTGGGGGCCAGTTTGCCCTGCCCCGAAGCCATTGTGCATCTTGCCTTGGCGGGGATGTAGAGACAGTGACCAGAGCCTGGGGAGGACCACGCACCCTGCCCGGGGGCACCCTCTGTCCTATTTGGGATGAGGGGCACTGTGCATCCCTCCCGGCGTGGGAACTCTCTCCTGCCGTGGGTGAGCACCGCAAGCCTTGCCCGGAGGAGCGGCGGAGCAGGTCGGTCGGAGGCAGCAATAGCACCAGCAGGAGGAGGAGGAGGAGGAGCAGGAAGGGATGGAGGCAGGGCGGGCGGCGGGAGCGGCCGCTGCCTGAGCGCTTCCTGCCCGAGCCGGGCGGATCCCACAAAGGGCTTGGCGGTGTGGCCTCCCCACCGGCAGTCCCCGCCATGGCCAGCGCCAGCTCCATCGATGCCGTCAAGAAGAAGATCCAGAGCTTGCAGCAGGTGGCCGACGAGGCGGAGGAGCGCGCCGAGCACCTGCAGCGGGAGGCCGATGCCGAGCGGCAGGCCCGGGAGCGGGTAAGGGCCGCTGGGATGGGAAGAGGAGGGCGGGGGACGCCCCGGCAGCTCCCCGGGATGCCCCGCCGGCTCCGGCCCCGCTGCCGGCATCCGTTCCGGCGGGCCGGCCCCGGGCCCCCGAGCCGCGGTAGCCGGGCTGGCTGCCCGTGGGGCGGAGGAGCGCCGGGAGGTCCCCGGGGAGCCGCGGGGAGCTGGCACCCGGCTGGCCAGAGCCCGGCGCTAGGGAGCTCGGGGCAGTCCCTGCCTGCGGGCAGCGTCCGCCAGCCGCCTCCCTCCTCCGAGAGAAGATGCTGCGTTCAGCAGGGCTCCCCAGGGCTTCCCGGCTGGCCGGGCGCTGGGAGCGGGCAGCGGCCAGCCGTGCCTAGGGATCGGGCGCCTCCTGGGAAAGGATCCTCTCCCTCGAAGGCCAGCGTGCACAGCTCAGAATCCCACGCCCAGGCTCTTGTCTGGCTTCCAGCGGACTTTGCGGTCCGGGCCGCAGAGCTTTAGCTCTCCAGCCTGTCCCTTCTTGGGGACAAGCCGCCCCTTCACATTGCCTCAGGCCAAAATTTCCATTCTGGCAGTGGGATGGCATTCCCAAGCTGCAGCTTTTTCCTGGTTTGTCTTTTTAGTTTTTGGAGCTTTGGGGTTTCTTCCTTTCTTTCTGTTTCCTATGCCTACTCATTCAACATTCTCACCATATCAGGAGCGGCAGAGCTGGGTGCAGTACCCGGGTTGTTGTCACTCGGGCTGTGTGCGGAGGAAATGGCCCTTTCCTGCAGCCTCAGATCGGGTTCCCCGGTCACTGGGAGCTGCCGGGAGAGCTCATGTTCCCAAGTGTCCATCCAAGCGGGTCTGACCCACTTTGGGGGTGATTCCCTGGGAAAAAAATCTACTGACACAGTGAGGTTGATGCTGTGAGCAGAGCATTGCCCTGTGGGGGCCAGCTCCAGCTCCCCATTGGGCAGTCCGGCAAGGGACCAGCTCTCGGAGAGTCTGTAGAAAGGGTATTCATGGTGTGGAGGCAGATGTGGGGCTGGCAGCCCTCTCAGAGAGGTGCCGGCTGTGCCTGTCCCCACTCTGCCAACTCCCCACAGGGAACTGTGGGGTCACAGTGGTGCCATGCAGGGTGACAGCCCCTTGCTGTTCCCATAGGCCTTGTGCTTGGCTAATATTCCCTGGGGCATTCTCAGTGCTGAAGCATGAGGCTGGATGTGTCCAGGCACCGCAGCCAGCCAGTCCTGCTGCAGCCTGTGAATAAGCAGGAGGCACTATCTCCTGAGTTGGTGCATGGGGCTGCTCCCCACAGTGAGGTCTTATTGCCACCCATCCCTTGATTTTGAGGGGTTTGTTTTCCTCGCACCCCCCTGGTGGGAGGCGGAGCTGGGAGCTGCTGAGGCAGTGTTTCCCGACTGTGGCGATGGAGCAGGAGGCCTTTACCAAATGGAAAGAGTGCAAGGCCAGGCGTCAACGGGCTGGCGGAGGGCCAGGGCCACTGCTCCTGGCCAGCCCCAGCTCCCAGCCCTGTGCGTGGGGAGCCTGGGAAAGGGAGGGCTCTGGTCCTGCCAGCCTCATCTTGGCTGGGCGCCAGCCTGCCGAGGGCGACTCGCTCCACTGCCCCCGGCACCGTGCTGTACATCAGCTGGGGGGGCTCCGTGCTTGGCTTCAGGCTGCCCTGTTGCACAGGGCCCTGGGGGTTCCCGCAGGAGAAACTCCCGGCTCACTCCGCCGCCTCTGTAAACAGGAAATCCACAAGCAGCTCCGATCTCCTTTTTGGGAGCGAAGCCGCACAGGGCATTCCTCCCCCTTTACTCACTGCTCTGCAAACCCCAAATACCATCCCCATGACGACATGGCTGCTATGGCCACCCTACCCCAGTGAATGTGCCCTGTCCCCCTCCAGGGCGGGAGCTGGAGGTGCGAGGACATGGTGGGGCTGCACATGCCAGGCTGTGGCTGCAAGGTTGGGAGGAGCCAGCATCAAATAGCCACTAGGGATGGAGATAACCCTATAGAGAGGTGAGGGGATGCATGGTCAGGCATGCCATTCCAGTGAACATGGACTTGTTGCACAGTGCCAAGGGGCATTCCAGATGGTAAATGTAGGAGTAACCATTGAAAATGTATTTTTCAATATATGTATGTGACATGGGATGACTGAGGGGTTTCTGTTCCCCCAGGCTGAGGCTGAAGTGGCTTCCCTCAACCGCCGCATCCAGCTGGTAGAGGAGGAGCTGGACCGTGCCCAGGAGCGCCTGGCCACTGCCCTGCAGAAGCTGGAGGAAGCTGAGAAGGCGGCTGATGAGAGCGAGAGGTGGGATGGATAGACACAGTGGGAGTGGTATCAGGTCACCACTGATTGCAGACAGCCCCCTTAATTTTGCAGTGGGGTCCCTCTGAAGTGACCTTATTGGGGTTTATGTTGGTTTTCCTGCAGACTTCAAAGGGAGAGAATAAAGCCACAATGCAAAGAAGTCCCCCAGATACAGACATTCTTATCCAGAGCACACATTAAATCTTGAAAAATTTTATCTTGTATTTATAAAAGCACCAGACTGTAACCAAAGCCAGAGGAAGATATGAGCATGTTTTATTCCCCAGAGCAGCTTTCTATGCTCAAAGACACAACAGCCCAGGAGGGAACCTCTGTGCTGGTAACTAAGGTCAGATTTGAGAACAAGACAGCCTCATTCAAAGAGAGTTCCACAGGGTGTGTGTTGCCCCATGTCATAGGTTAGCATCCTCATGGCAAGCAGGTTTCCCAGACTGGAACTGTGCAGGCAAGGGCAGTCAGGTTGTATGGGAGTGCCCAGACATGTCACAGCACTCCTGACAGCTACATGAGCTCTTCCCTCCATTGGCAAAGACCAGTTTGAGCAGCAGCATCTGAGTGAGAGAAGAGTCTGCAGGAGTCCCTTCTGTGGGGGTTTGCAGGGTTTTGGTAATTCCCTGTTTGTGAGCATCACCCAGAATGAGAAAGGCTTTGCCACAGGATGTTTTCCAGTGTTTCCTTCGGGCTGCCAGCCTGTTGGGCTGTTTTCGTGGAGGTTGTGGCTGGCTCATCCTGGGCTGCACACCTTTTCACCCCCAAACGTGGGTTCAGGACCTGCCTGCTTGAGGGGCACCATAGGCATACCTCACTCTGGAACATAGCCCTGGGGCCAGCTCCACTCTAATTCTGCACAGGAGCATTTTTGGGGTACTGCTGGTGTGACCCTACTGCATGCCGTCCTCCCCAAGCAATGTACCGTGTCTCTGAAGCTGGAGGGTGGTGTTGTTAGGGTACAGGATGTGCAGATGGGCAGGCAGGATGTGCAGATGACACCTTGACCCACAGTCATAACATCTTCTTGCATGGTCTTTCCTCAGAGGCATGAAGGTCATCGAAAACAGGGCCATGAAAGATGAGGAGAAGATGGAACTCCAGGAAATGCAGCTGAAGGAGGCAAAGCACATAGCAGAGGAGGCTGACCGCAAATATGAGGAGGTGTGTACCCCTTTCCCCAGTCCTGACACCCTGGCAGCACCCAGAGCCACCTCCTCACAGCCCTGTGCCCCCAACTGGGGCAAGCACAGGGCTGACATGGGCCTCTTACTGCCATCAACAGGTCGCCCGCAAGCTGGTCGTCCTTGAGGGAGAGCTGGAGCGCTCAGAGGAGAGGGCAGAGGTGGCGGAGAGGTGAGCAGGGCTCCTGGTGGGCAGCGTGCAGGGGTCCCACACAGCCCTTGCCCCAAATCCCTGGCAGACATGGGGATGGGGATGTCCCTCCCTGGAAGCAGCAGGGTTTGTCATTGGAGTGGTCCTTGGGATTGCAGGCTGGGGGTAGGGGAGTGCCAACCCACTGGCATCACATCCCTGACCCTGTTCTCTGCTGTCCCCCACCTGGGGTGCCCCTCTTCCACCCCAGCCGAGTGAGACAGCTGGAAGAAGAGCTGCGGACCATGGACCAGTCTCTCAAATCCCTCATTGCCTCAGAGGAAGAGGTACTGGGGCAGGGGCACGGGGCGATGTGCAGAAGCCCCCTCTCTCTGTCGCTGTCTCTCGAACCATGCGAGCCACCTCTCTCCTTTCTGCACCACTGCCTCCACCACCAGCCTCCCCTCGCCTCCCTCTGCAGCGGGTGCAGGCCGGGCACGCTCCTCCATCCCTCCATCCATGCTTCCCTTGGCGGGGCCAGCGAGAGCTTGGCTGGTGGTGATGCACGAGGTATCCGTGCAAGGAAGCACAAGGAATGGATGAACAGATGCGTCCCGGCAGCTCCTGCTCGCAGCGGCTCTGCTCCTGGTCCACCTGCACTGAGTTTTCTCCTCTCTCAACTTGTTTTCTCTCTTTCTTTCCTGCTTCCCCGTGCCTGTTCTTTCTGCTCCTGCCTCTCTCCTGCCCTTTGGCCCCACTCCCCCCCTCCTGCCGGCCCTGCTTGGGATGTAGTAAATGTGGTGACCTAGAGGAGGAGCTGAAAATTGTCACCAACAACTTGAAGTCCCTGGAAGCCCAGGCTGACAAGGTAGGACCCAGTGAGGCTGCTGGGGCTGGGAAGAGTGCATGGGGGGCTGGGAAGAGTGTGTGGGTGCTGGGAGTGCTGCGGTCTCCTGCTGGGGTGAAGGACAGCTGGAGGCACGCCTTGGGACTCACAGGTGCTTGTCTCTGTCTCTGCAGTATTCCACCAAGGAGGATAAGTACGAGGAGGAAATCAAGCTTCTAGGGGAAAAACTGAAGGAGGTAAGGGGTGTAGGGCCACCACTGAACCACTACAGGCATGAGCTTGCTATCCTGAGTGGGTTTTGACGCCATTATGCCCATGTCCTCTCACGGTTTCCTAAATTGCAGCCCTGCAGCATAGCAGGTACCTGCATCTGGGATGACCTTTATTAGTCTGTTCTGATGTAGGGTGTGAGGCTCCATGGAGCCCTAGTCACTTCTGTCCCTTGCCTTTCCCATGGGAGGGCTTCCGGAGAAGGGTACCAAAGATGCAAATGGGGCATATTTGGAGTGCGGTGCAGCCTGCACCTCCCGTGTTGTGTCCTGCAGCTCACCCTTTCCCCACTGTGCTTCCCACAGGCTGAGACCCGAGCGGAGTTTGCAGAGAGGTCTGTGGCAAAGCTGGAGAAAACCATTGATGACCTAGAAGGTAAAATGTTCCCACCAGCCCTGTGTCCCTCTTTCCTGGGGTGGCACTGGGCACACCATGCCCCTGGTGTGGCTGGACAGTGCTTGGCCAGAGGGAGGGGATGGGCAGAAGTTCTGGGAGCGGGGTGGCTGGAAGTCACAATGTCTGGTGCAGGGGCACAGAGCTCCTGGGGTCTGTGCTCTGCCCTCGGGTTGGGAATAGGGTCACATCCATGCTGCCTGTGCCCGCACACTCCTGCTGCCCTCAGCCCGCCGTTCACAGCCACTCTCTCTCTCCACCTTGTGCCCTTCACTCTACTCCACCATCTGCTCCCCGCCTGCCCCCACCTGCAGATGAAGTGTATGCGCAGAAGATGAAGTACAAAGCCATCAGCGAGGAGCTGGACAATGCACTTAACGACATCACCTCCCTCTGAGCCCCACGCTGGGCACCAGCACTGCACCCGCTCCCTGCCTGTCTCTCCCTTCCCCAGCTCGGCTGTTTGCCTGCCTGGCCATCCCACTTCTCTCCCTACCCTCTCTGTCCTCCTCTGTCCTACCTAGCCTGTGCCTGTCCATCAGCTCCTTTGGGACAGGAGCTGACGAGGGGTGTTCCCGCTGTACCCCTCTTTGGGGAGACAAGATGTAGGTGCTTAGAGCTGTTGTTCAGGGCAGGAGAGCAGCCCCACATACTGACTGGACAGTGTAGTTGTAGGCCCATGCCACAGCATTGCCCTGGGGATCAGGACTGTGCCCAGAAGCCCTTTGTTCCAGCAGCTCCCTCCTTGGCTCCCCAGCAGCAGAAGCACTGGGGACCCTGCAGCTCCGGGGCTGGGGGGCCATTTCCCCCCCTCCATGTACTTCCAGCAAAGTCTCCCGGTGCTGCTTGCTGGCCCCAGCATGGGGATGACCTGCACTGGGGAAGCGGCACCTCCACTGCCAAAGCTCAGGCCTGGGGGATAGAGGGTTGGATCCAACTGTGCAGACACCTTGTTCCCCGGCAGGCAGGCGACCCCCACTCCTCCCTCACCCTTCTGTCCTTTGCACATTGCTCTTCAGTTTGCATCTCATGACTTTTCTTTTGTGTTCTGTCCCTCTGGGTTAATGAGTTGATATCAATAAAATTTTAACATTGGTTTCTCCTTTGTTTTCTTCATGCCACTCTATCCCTCATCTCCTGCCTGTCTCATGTGGGTACTGTCAGCAGTGTGGTAGGAGGTGGTTGCAGGCAGCTCACAGCCACAGGCCCCCTGGGGTGACCATGGCTGAGACCCAAGAGGCTCCTGCGCTGCCAGGCTGAGCAGGACAGGGCCATTCTGCTGACCCCAGCCACCCTCTGACTCTTGTATACAGCTTTCCTCATCTCATGCTATCTTCTCCATGAGTCTTTTGGCGTGAAATAGCAGGGTTAGACCTGGTCCTGTCCATTCCCTGTCTCCACTCCCCGACATTGCCTACAAGCAGCAATCTCAGCCCTGTCATGGCTCCTGCAGCCCCTTCCCTTGGTGAAGGGTCTGATGCTACCCTTCAGCAGTGATCTCTTGTGATCCCTAAATTGGTCCTGATGCCCCTCCTCCTTCCTCACCACCCTACCATGTCCCAGAACCCAGTTTCCAAAGTGATGGACGTACAGCCCTGTCCCTGCACCAAGACTGGCTGCCTCCTCCTGCCAGTCCAGCTGTATCCCACCAGTGTCTGGGTGGCTTGTGGTGTTTCCAGCGAAGGCTTTCAGAAATGCTCTCTTTTCACTAACTCACTTTTTTCTCTCTCTTTCCTGTGCTGCGTTGATGTCTCCATTTTCTCTAGAGCGCTCTCAGCAGGAGGCCGAGAAAAACCGTGTTCTCACTAACGAGCTGCGGGTCATCCTTACTGAACTTAACAACTGAGCTGCCCAGAGCTCCTGGCCCCGGCCCAGCCTCCCTGCCCCATTTTGGCCAGGCTGGCTCCGGGCTGGGAGCCCCACCCTGCTGGGGTGAGGCAGGGTGTGAAGCCTTGCCTTATCCTAATAGGGGTAACTACCATGCTTGGGCAGGACAGGGAGCCCCTCTGGAGCTGATCAGTTTTTTGTGGGAGAGATATGAGGGGTTTTGTGATGTCCTGGGATGCCCACGTAGTGATTGCTGTCCTCTGGCATCATCCTGGCTCTGCTGGGGAGGGATGTGGTTTGTATTGCTGCCTTCCTCCCCTTGTCCCAGGAGTCACTGGGCAGCCTCTTCTTCCTTACTCTGGTCACCCCAAACTGTGCAGGGAGGATCCCCTTAGAAAGAGGTCCTTGCAGGGTGCTGGGAAGGCTGGGATAGGAGCTGGGGATCCAGCAGCACCCGCTGCCCCAAACTTGGGACAGGGAAGAGGCTAGCAGGGCACACTGGGAGATGGGGCTGCTTGGACAGCAGTCTTGTTCCATACCCATCTCTGGGGGAAGCACGATGCCATTTGGGAGTGAACACCAGAGGGAGGCTGCCTTGGCAGCAGGCTGCCTGGCAGAGCTTATCCTTGTAGCCTTGTTAGCTCTGCTCCTTATCTCTCTGTTGTCCTCTGCCCACTCTTCTGGGCTGTTAATTGTTTTCTCACTCCTTTTCTTCACGGAGCACTGCTGGGTCATGCAGCAGGCATTGGTTCTCTGCTTCTGCTGGCCAAGGGTTTGTGCACGTGCCCACAGCTGGCCAGTGGTGATGCCCCAGTGTCTGGCCAAATAATGGTACTCACCAGCAGCACCTATGCTGCAGAGTACTCAGTCATGGGCAGTGGGGCACCCTGGGAAGATGGAAATGCTGAAGAGTGCTAACTGCCTGCCCCAGAGATCAGCCTCACTGGCCTGGCCTCCCTGGCAGATCTGAGACTGGCTGGACTCATCCCTGCCAGAAATGGGGCTGCTTGTGTGGACTGTGCTCCACAGGGGACGCCCCGTTCGACTGGAGGCCATAGCTGTACTGAAATGTCCATCTGTGTGTGTGTGTGTCTGTGCTTGGTGTGGTGTGTGTGGGTCCTGCTGCACCTGGGTACATTTGGGCTGTGTCTGTGTGCGTGGCTGGGTGTCCCTTGTATTCACAGAGAGCCTGGCCAGTGCCAAAGAGGAGAACGTGGGAATACACCAGGTCCTGGACCAGAC
This sequence comes from Aphelocoma coerulescens, assembly GCF_041296385.1. Classification (NCBI taxonomy): domain Eukaryota; kingdom Metazoa; phylum Chordata; class Aves; order Passeriformes; family Corvidae; genus Aphelocoma; species Aphelocoma coerulescens. The sequence goes on from NW_027184085.1 coordinate 10,509,549, forward strand.
CTTACTGGAGCTGAACAACCTCTGAGCTGCCCTGGCAACCCCCTATCCCTTTTCCCCACCCAACACATGCACCCCACTGGCATGCTCAGGATGTCATCAGCTGAACTGCATCTTGGCCAAATCCACACATCCATTGAGAAGGGAAGCTCAGCAGCCTTGCACTGTGGCTGATCATGGGGATCTTGTTTGTGCACAGCCTGAATGGCTCTGTCCTGTCTTTATGTCCAAATATTAAAGCAGTTTGACAAGACGGATGGCTATGTTTGGTCCTTTGGGTGGGTGCAGGCACTGGGATAAGAGGTGTGCGTCTCTCTCCCCAGTTCATGCAAGGAGGGTCTGCAGGACCTCTGTGGCTGTGGTGGGCTTGGAAGGATAACCATGTGGTTTGGACTGTGTTCCCTCATCTCCATCACTTCCTTGGAATGCAGAGGAAACCTCCAGGTCTCAAGCTCAGTCCAAACTCACCATCCTCTTCAAGTACACAGTGATAAACCATGTTACTGGTGTGTCCCCTTCCACAGTCTGCATGCTACTGGGCTGGCCACTGGGGAAGCCACAAGGTCTTTGACGTCTCCATGGAGGGTTCATGTTTATGACAATGAGGAAACACACAAGCACATGGTCATGCATGCTCACATTATTAGTTGTCAGGGTCTTCTCCAGGTCTGGGATTAGCTGCTCACCCTTTGTACTAGCTGCAATTTCTATTGCCGGTGACTGAACGCCTGCCTGAGAGACAGCTGTATAAGCTAGCAAATATTAATGCAGCAGACAAAGTGTTCAGGAAGTTTCTTCCTGGCTTGCTGTATTTTCTTCAACACAGTTTGAAGAGCAGCCGGATGTGTCTCATTGCTGCCACCAAAATGGGCTGGATTTCCTGGGGATGCCCAAATCCATTATCTAGTCCTGCCTTTCACTTCGGGCCCCTCCATAATGTGCACTGAGCCCTGTTGTCCCACGCTACCCAGCGGATATCCCTCTAGAAGCACATCCACATACTGCCAGGAAACACAACTCATGCTGACCCCTTGTCAAGGCAGACCCAGCAAGAGACCGGCAGGGATAGCTTTTGTTATCTGCTTTCCTTTATTTGCTGCGCCTCTCGGGTCAGGAAAGGAGGGTGTTGAGATTCAATCTCTTTCCTGCCCAGCTGCTGCTGGCCTCCCGCCCTCTCCATAGCCCAGTAATTCTGTTTCGTGGTTCTAAGACCTTCTACAATAGGGAAAAAAGCTCCCCATGCATGAGGTGCTCATTTTCAGTTCATCCTCCCAAGGTTACAAAGTCTGCTGTGAGCTGCAGCCTCCCACCCTGGGCCTGGGGGAGCCAGAGGGGAGGACAGCACATGGTGTCTTGGACTGCTGAGCTGTCCCTGCGCAAGGGCTGGAGCTCCTCCTTGGGCCCGCCTTCCTTTCCTGCAGTGCATCAGCTGAGCCGTTCTGTTGTTTAGTCAAAGCACCTTCCAGGCAGGGGGTTGTCTGGTTTTGAAAAGAACCAGAGTGTAAAAGCACCTCTTCTCTGGAAGCCTGCACCCTGTACTGCAAACAAGCTTGCCCTGTGCCCCGGTCAGGGTGCGTCCCAGTGCCCAGCCTCTGGGCGCCCTTCGCCTTCCTGCTGGGACAAAGAGCCCTTTCACACCCACTGTTTTTTCCCCATTAGCTGCTGCTGCCTCCTGGTTTGGGCCAGTCCACTTTACTTAACTGTTTATACCTCGCTGCAAGGGACTTTTTATTCCTTTGAACTGCCTGTGATTTGGCAGTGAGATCCTGACTGCTGTTCCCAGGTGATGCTCAGCCTGGGAAAGGCATGAGCTATGTCATGGTTCAGCAAGGCTTTGCATTTTCTCCATTGTCCCACCCATCTCCTTTCCCCTGCAGCCCCACAGAGAAATATGCAGACCAGGGAAAGCTCTGGGAGCCTGGGGCACTGTGGAACTGTTGGCATGGGAGCATGTCTCCCCACAGGTGTCACAGACCCACTCTGGGGACTGAAATGCTGGTGCCCTCCTCCCTTCCTCTCTCTCCACCTCTCCCATGGAATTTCAACCTTTGGATTTGTTTATCTTGGCCTAGCAGACTGATGACCTCCCCAAAGAGCTTTCAGCCCTGCTGTGGGCTGCCACCCCATTGATATACCAACACATTAACCTCCGGCAGCCTCTCACCTCTGCTCTCTGCTCCAGTTCTCTCAGCTCTCCAGTGCCTCATTTCGCCTCTGAATCCTTCCTGTCCAATGCCCTTGAACTACATGCTGGAGTGGGAGGACCACACAAAGAGCATCTGAGATACTTGGATGAGACGCGTCGAGCTGTGCAGAGCCAGGCACAGCCTACTGCCACCCCTCAGTCCCTCCCTGCATCTACAGCTTGAGACATTGGGGTGAGGACCAGAAAAACTGTGCTGCCGAGTTGTGAGGGTTTTGCAAGACTGGGGGATTTCAAAACAGGTCAGGCCCCCTAAAGCCAAGTGCCACACAAATCTCCCAGCCCCCAAATCAATATTACTGACTTGTCAATGCCAGCAGAGGACAAGGCAGCTGGAGGGAAGCATGGATAGCCATGACCACATGGTGCCATCTCATTTTTGTATGAACATGCCCCATATGCAGTGCCTGGGGCTGTGCTGCCTGTGAGGGTGGAGTATGCAGTACAGGAGGACATGTGGCCCCTGCTCCACTTGCTCAGGGGATCTGGGAGCAGCACTGGAGCATCTCTGCTGCAAGACAGGCCTACAACAGGGTGACAGGCAGCAAGGGACCCTTGGGGGGCATTCATTGCATTGGTTTAGCAGTTGCTGGTCACAAGGTTGATTTATTGCCTTTCAGAGCAAGAGACAATAAAGTGAAAGCACTTGTTATCAGGGTTCTGTTATGTGATCCCTTTCTTGCAGGATGTTTTCCCTATGGTGATGTTTATTGTCTTTGTGGACTGGGCTAGGATCATCATTATGGTGAACTTCATAGTATTGCCTTAGGAGATGATAAAATCACTGGTCTTGATTCTATCATGCTGGTCCATGCTTCATGTGCTGGGCAGATCCTGCTTTAGAATGACAGAAGGGATCAGAAGGGTCAGAAGGGATCTCTAAAGACCATTGCCACAATGAGTAGGGGCACTCTCAACTAGATCAAGTTACTCACAGCCCCATCCAGCCTTAGCTCGAATGTTCCCATTGGTGATGGATGGGGTGGTCACAAAGATCATTGTGGGCACCTTTGAACTCCTCCTGGCCATTGTCCTTCTCCTTGCTGCTGGAGCTCTCCTGCTCCCTGCAGCTGGCAGAGGCACGCTTCCTTCACCTGTCCAGGACCAGGGCTGCTACAGCACCTCAAAACAGCCACTGCTGCTGCACTGCAGAAAGGAGTGGGGCTGCCATGGTCCCCCTCTTCCCCTCAATCACCTCCAGCAGCCAAGTCATCTCATGATGCAGATATTCCTCACACTCTTTTATCTGTTTGGCTGTGTCTGTCTCAGTCTGGTCACGGTGCTGCAGTCTGGGCTGAATGGTCAGCAGAGCCAGGAAGAACACAAGTGTTGGAGCCAAGGCCTGGTGGATAGAAAGGGAGCTCATCAGGTCTGGGTGGGAGGGAGCAGGGGGCTGGGGACACCCAGGGTGTCCCCCAAAGCCTCTCTGGGCACCTGCCACCACTGAGAGCCCTAAGCTCCTCTTCTTTCAGCCCCAAGCGCAGTTCTGTGCCCTGTCCTGCCCTGAGGTGCTTGTGTCTCTTCTTGGACTGGGCATTGTCTCTGTCCCTATCCAGCCCAGCATTCCTCTGCATGCACACTCACCCATCACCAGAATCCAGCTGTGGTGGGGCTGGGGATGCCTGGTGATGCCCCTGGTGACACCTCCTGTTGTGACCCATCCTCCTTGATGGTGCAGCCACCAGAGCCACATCTCCCAGCTGGCAAGCCCCAGCCTTCACCTGCACCCCTCAGTGGGTCCTGGCCATCCTCACCCAGGAGCAAGCTCACAGAGGCTCTCTTGACCAAGTGGGCAGATACCCCAGAGCCATAATTGAAAGTAATACAAGGACTGGGAGTGGATGTCCCTGGCTTACAGAGGGAGGTGTGACTTCCTCTGGGCCAGGTGGTCTGACTCTGAGCTGTTTTGCAAAGAAGCTATGAAATCTCAGGCAGGGATGAAACTATTCCCCTCTCTCCTCCTCTGGGATCCCTTGTACTGGGGCATGACGTGGCCTTGTAAACCCTGGTGATCAAACCAAACATCAATCATGTCCCCAGAACAAGTGGAAAAGATCCTGTGATTCCTGTTTCCAGCTACCAACTTGCTGGCTGCAAGGGCAAGCCCATGAGCTGGAGGGGATATGCTGGGACCCACATCTCGCTGCACCCCTGGGATTTCCCCTGGTTCACCAGAGTCCTCTGTACTCCACGCTGGAGTGCTCTGCTGTGAGTTGTGCCTCTTAAAAATGGGGCCTGTTTTCCATGAGTTAATGAAACCCAGACCCCTCAAAAGCCTTCTCTGACCTTGTTGCATATGTGCCAAGACTGGCATGGGTGCGGTGCTTCTGCCAGTTCAGCACATGCAGAACTCTACATCCAGTGCTCCTGTCCGAAGTCTTCTGGAGGCGGAAAGGGGGTGTGTTGAGGTGTGGGTATCAGTAAGTGGGAAGTGCCCTGAAGTGCTTTTCGGTGTCAATCTCGTTGAGATGGGGTTGGACTCGAGGTGCCAAGTGGGGGGAACACAGAACCACGAGCCTGCATGCCTCACCCAGCCCCTGCTCTTGGGGGGCCGCGCAGGGCCCCACTCGTGGGGGGGCCGTGGGGACAAGGCCAAGCTGCGCCCGCAAAGGACCACAGGACCCCAGGACATGCCGAGCCGGGAGGGACCCACAGCGATCATCGAGTCCAGCTCCTGGCCCTGCACAGGACACCCCAAGAGTCACACCGTGTGCCTGAGAGTGTTGTCCAAACGCTCCTTGAGCTCTGCCAGGCCGGCGCTGTGACCCCTTCCCCCGGGAGCCTGTCCCAGGGCCCGGCACGCTCCGGACGGGCCTTTCCCGAGATCCAGCCCCGCGCCCGCCGTGACTGACGGGCCTGGCCCCGCCCCCCGCGCCCGCCCCGGGACGCTGCTTCCGGCGGCGGCGGCGCGCGCACGTGTGACGTCATCGGCCCCGGAAGGGCGGCGGAGGGGGAAGGGGCCGCGGGGCCCGTCCGGTCCGAGCTCCGGGTCCGACCCCGGTCCCGTGTCCCCGCTCCCGCCGAAATGACGCTCGCCGTCTTCTTCGGGTGCACCTTCATCGCCTTCGGGCCCGCGTTCGGCCTCTTCATCTTCACCATCGCCCGCGACCCGCTCCGCATCATCATCCTCATCGCCGGGTCAGTCAGCGATGGGGGCTCTGGTGCTGCCGTGGTGTGGGACCAGGATCGGCTCCGGGAGCCGTGTGGGCGTGGCCGGGCGCTAGGAGCAGCGCCGGTGCTACTACCAGAACGATCGTGGCGGGGGCACCGATTCTGCTGCTGGTGCTGGTCCCAGTGCCTGTACGCGATCACTGTAGTCGTGACCGGGGTGCTGGTACCAGTGACGGTGCTGGTACAGGATGGGCGTGACAGGAGTGCTGGTACCAGTATGGGTGTGACAGGGTGCTGGTAGCATCAGGGGTGTGATAGGCATGTGACTACTGGCTGAGGCACCATCGTGGGTGCAGCAGACACACCAGGACTCATGCTGGTGCTGTTGTGGGCTCACTGGAGTCACCAGGACTCATGCTGATGCTGTTGCTTGCGTGGTAAGAGCACAAATATTGTTTCTCTTACTGTCACAGCCATTGGCACATTGTGGGCACCAGCATTCATACAGTACCAGTGTAGGGTTGGTAGTGGTACTGGTGCTTGTGTGCCTCTGGGTAACTGGTACCAGTACCACTGTGAGACCAGAAGGATATGGTACTGGAACTGGTACTGGCATGGATATGAGCCTGGCACGGGTGCTGGTACTGCTGTGGGCACAACAGGGCGACTGCTGCCAGTTCTGGTGACCAGTGGAGCAGGGGTGCAGGCACAGCACAGTGGTGGGACCAGTACAGGCACCAGCTGCCCAGCACTGGTACCATAATGGCACTGGTGCTGGTCAGAGAGTGGGCAAGGCCGGGGCACAGCTGCCGGTGCCAGTCCCAACACAGCAGCAGCTCCAGCACAGCACCGGTGCCAGCAAGCTCTGTCTCTTACAGGGCTTTCTTCTGGCTGGTGTCGCTGCTGCTCTCGTCCCTCATCTGGTTTATCGCAGTGAAAGCCAGCGACCCCCAGGATGAGCGGCTGCAGAAGGGGCTCCTGATTTTTGGGGTGATGTTCTCTGTGCTGCTGCAGGAGGCCTTCCGCTTCCTTTACTACAAGCTCCTCAGGTAATGGCATCTCCCCGCTGTGCCAGCACTGCTGGACAGTCTTCCCAGCCATGGTGGTGCCAGATTCCGTCTGTGAGCTGCTGGACTGGGGGGAATGTCAAGTGTGGCACGAAACTGCCTCAGTGCTTACTGGGAGCACATGGGTGGCACCTGCTTCTGTGTGTTGACCTTAGTGGGTGTCAGGTGGTGGGGCAGAGCAGCCCTAAGCTCTGGAGGATCTGGTGCCCTGACCAAGCCAGGAAACAGTCTCATTGCAGCTTTGGCAGCTCCCAGCCTTCCTGATACCATTGTCTTGAAGCACAGGGGCTTGTACTGGCAGGGAAGCACGTGCTGCACCCTGTCCTGTGTATGGACGGACACTGTGCTGGGGCTGGGCAGGCAGGCACGGGGAGGTGTCCTTCATACTCCCTAGTCTTCCTGGTTGGAAGCTGGGAGAATGCTGGGGGGAGCATGTCTGCAGGCCATGCTGCTCCCTGCGGCAGGGCACTGCCGGAGGCGGGCAGGCAGAGGGTAGCAGAGCTCCACGGAGCAGCCTCTGACACAAACTACTGCGTTTCCTTCGCCTTGCGGATCTCCGGTCCCAAGTGCTGCTGTCCTCCCCGGGCCGAGGAGCTGCCTGGCGTGCTCCTTACCTGTCACACCTCTAGTTGGCATAAATTATGAAGCCTCTCCTCTCCCAGTTTCTCCCCCGAAAGAATTTTTCTAGCTCTTCGAGCTCTTCCCTGCACCTCCTCCATTGTTTGTCAACATCTTCTCGGTATAAGTGCAGAGATCAGGTACAGCCTCCCACGCCTGCAGTGGGGCTGCTTTCCATGCGGGGGTGCTGCTTGCCTTACACCCAGCGTCCTGCTCACACCAGCCCTGCTCTGCCGGGCTGGCTGGCACCCACATTCCTCTATGGAAAATCTTTCCGTGTGGCCTCACGTGATTTTCACATGCCTGGTTTGTCTGGTGGTACAGTCACACGGAGGATCTCCGTGGTGGGTGTTGCTCGGGGAGGGGGAGGTTGCCAGGAAGGTGGCATGGTGCAGAGTGAATACTGCACCATGCCTCGGGAGGTGGCTTGGCTGTGCTGGGCTCCAGTGTGCTCTCACCCCACAGGAAGGCCATCGAGGGGCTGGTGGCCCTCAGTGAGGACGGCTGCTCCCCCATTTCCATTCAGCAAATGGCATATGGTGAGTGCTGTGCAGAGCAGAGCAGCCTGAGCACAGGACAGGGGGCGAGGCTGGGCAGGGCTGCACATGGTGCTGGGAGCAAAGAGAGATTTCTCATGCCAAAGCTGGCTGGATGGTACATGGGGTGGCCCTTGGGAGGCTCAGAGCTTAACAGTGTCCCTGTCATGACAGTGGCTGGCGTGGGCTTTGGTCTCATGAGCGGCGCCTTCTCCATGATCAATCTCCTGGCAGACGCGTTAGGGCCTGGCACTGTGGGCATCCATGGGGATTCACAGCTGTATTTCCTGACCTCAGGTGAGTAAGTGGCACCCTTCGCTCACATCTCTGCCCCACCACAGAGGCAGCAGATGAGGCGCTGGAGTTTTCCCTCTTACATTGTCTTGCCCATGCTGCACCCTCACCCACCTGAGCTCCTTACGGTCCCTTGTTACATCTCTCTGTGACAAACCCTTCTTGCTGTTCCCTGTGACTCTCCCTGCTCTTCTTTTCATGTCTCCCACACTCAAAGTCTGACCCAGCACCTCCCAGTCCAGCCATGCTGTTTCTCTATCCCCCTTTTACTGATTCATCTCCATCCCTTCCCCAAGCCTGCAGGCCAGGTCAGGTGGGTGAGTCCCTGGTGACACCTCCACTTCTCCCTGCAGCTTTTATGACCATGGTGCTGATTTTCCTTCACACCTTCTGGGGGATCCTCTTCTTTCATGGCTGCGAGCACCGGCGCTGGTGGGAGATCGCAGCAGTCGTTATCATGCATCTCACTGTTTCGGGGTCGGTGAGTAACTGGGAGTAGGGCTCTGCACTGGGACCTATATTCAGAGTACTGGTCCCATGCTGGGGTGAAACAGCCTTTGGCACTAGTGAAGCAGCTGGTCCTTCACAAACCAAATCCTGGGGTTGGTGCCACCTGTCCCACTCCATTCACTGAGGTGGTGACACTGCCACGCATCCTGTCCCTGTCCTCTCCTGCCTGCTCACCCTTCTCTTCTTGTGCCTCTTCCCGCAGTCATTTTGCAACCCCCTGTACGTGGGCAGCCTGGTGCCCTCCTACCTGCTGATGGCTGCTGCCGCTGCCTGGGCGTACCTGCTCTCGGGGGGATCTGCGCAGAACCTGCGGCGCTTCCTGCTCTGTAAGTACTGCTCCAAAAAAGGCATGGGGGACACTTCGGGTCTCATGGGGTACCAGGACCAGTGCTGGGGTGGCAAGAGGTTTTCTCTGTGGCTCAAACAAGGGCATCATCCCCTTGTCTCCCACTTTAGAGGAGCAGGGAGTTTTTGAGGCTGTGGTTAGGTTGTTGCTTCTCCTGGGAGAAGTGGGGTAAAGAGTTTGGTGAAAACTCACCACTTCTCTTCTTGGTTCCTGCAGGTTTACGGAGTGGAGCCAGCCCCCAGCCAGGATCCTGAGGCCCTGCAGGATGTTCCAGTCCCCAGCCACCCCTCCCCTCCCCTCCTATCCTGGCGGCAGGATCGGCCATCACCTTCTTTGCAATATCTTTTCTCCTGGACTGGGGGACCCTGGCCAGCCCTGGTGGGACAGGCGCTGGGGTCCAGCTGTGGCAGCCGCCGACCGGTGTGGCTGAGACTGGCTCACTCCAACGCCCCTTTGGGAGTCCCCATAAAACACCTCAGTTTTGGGGGACCCAACTTTGCTGGCCCTGCTGTGAGCTCAGCCCTAGTTAGCCTGCCTGTGACTGCCGGAGGCTTGAGCCCAAAGAAACCCATCGCTTCTCCCCCCGCTGCCACAGATGTGCTGCCCCCCATGCCAGGGCAGGGGGCCTGCGTTGCCTCCTCGCTGCAGGGTGGAGGAAGGGGCTTTGCAAAGTGCTGCCGTGCCCTGGGTCGTGGCTGGCTGCTGTAGTGCTCCTTTCTCCACCTCTCTGCCCAGTCCTGCTGCCCCAGAAGCCATGGCCCTGGCACTGCCCTGCAGTAGCGCAGTGAGCCGGCATCCTGGTGCAGCAGGATGGTGCTGGGGGACCCACGGGTACTGACAGCTCGCAGGATGGGAGGAGAAGAGGGAAAAAGACAGTATGCAAAAGACCCAGTGGACATGGAGGGTGGTGGAGGGCTTGGGAGGAGATGCAATGCCACAGCTGTTGCCGGCACAGATTTGGGAGGGGGTTCAAGGGACCATTCCAATGGATCATTGCCCTCTCCTGTTCTTGGGGATTTTCAGGCGGGTACCAGCCCTGGTTCTGTGCCACAGGGCTGGGAGGGAGAAACTGCCATTGGGCTGAAAAGGCAGTTTTATCCACAGTGGGCTTTTATACCAATAAAATTAAGTACCACAGACAAGTGGGGGTGTGTGTGGCCATCAGTGCTGCCCTTGTGGGGAGGGTACAAGCAGTGGTGGCAGTGGCCTGTGCTGATATGATTGGAGGGGGATGGTCTGGCAGTTGCAGGCCCCATTTGCCTGGAGGCTGCTGAGGGCTGGATACCTGCAGGTTCCTCTCCTCTCCCAGACAGGGCCAGTTTCTCCTGCTTTTGCCATGGCCATAAAGCTTCCTGGGACTTGGCTCCAGCTCCACAGAAGCCATCATGAAAGGTGGGAGGTAGCCATGGATCTAGGGTTGTTCTGGCTAATCTAGCTATGATAAAGCTGGGGGTGAGCTGGGTGGGGGCTGGCCAGCAAGCAAGCGGTGGCTCTGCCACCTTCAGCTCTGCCTTTCTTCAGTCCTACCAAGCTATGTTTTTCCAATGCTTTGCACAAATAAGAGGAGGAAGAAGTCCCAGAGTGATGGAGGGCAGGGCTGGGCTGTACAAGAAGCCTTTTGCTGCTTACTCTGGAGCTCTGCCCGGTGCACAGAGGCTGATGCTGTCTTTGCTGTTTGGGAAGGGGTCCCTGCACACCCCTCTCCACTGTGAGTCCAGCTTCACCAGGGCGCTCTTTCTTGCCCCACAGCTTCTCACAAAGACAGCAGAGACAGCTGGTGCCATGGGAGGATTTTACTTTTTTTTTTTTTAATAGTTTTTACCTTTTTTATAACAAAAATATCTATTGGGGCCAAATGCTGCCCCTAGACAAACAGTGCATGTGGGCAGCTCATGCAGCCAAGGGATGCGGGAGCACTGGTCTTCCTTGACCTGGGATGGGAGTGAGGGGAGGTGGAGTGGCAGGCTGAGCCTGTGGGGCTGGGACTGCCACAGAGGTGTGGAGTTTATGCGGTGTTCTCAGTGCTGGCTGCCGTGTAGATGACCTTGGATTTGGTTGGAGAGTCCAGCCTGTTGGGGAAAGAAAGAAGGGGGGAGTGTTAGACCAGGCACGGGGTCTTGTTGCCTAAAACCACTATTAAACCCCATTCTCATGCCCTGGACCCTTCTGCCTCCAAGCCCTGTCCTCCTGCATCTCTCCCTTGCTCACCGTGCATTCTGGCTGCGGTGCTTGTAGATGTACAGCAGAAAGGCCAGTGCTGTGACAGCAAAGAGCACCCCAAAGAGCACGGCCAACACATCTCCTGCAAGCCAAGCACAGGTGTGTTACTCTGGGGATGGTTCCCTGCGACTATTAGCTGAGTAAGAGGAGGCAAGGAGTAGGCTGGTAGCCCAGGGGCAGAGGAGACAAAGGAGCAGCCTTGGCTAAGCACACTTACCTGCATGAAATGAGCTGGAGTGTCCTTCTGCAAAGGAGACAAAGACCAGCGGATGAGAACCAGCAGCATGGATGCCAGAGCAGCCCTACAAACCCACTGGCTGCCTGCTCCCAGCTCAGCACATGGCTTCCACAGGACCCCAATTCCCAAGCAGGTACACCCCGTGCCCTCCTTCCCCTGCTTTGTGCCAGACCCTCTGCTACCTACCTACCCACCCTCACCTACCTGCTGTTGCTGAATCATCGCTACCTGTAATGAGAGACAACACAGTCAGGAAGTTGCCTTTGAAGTGTTTGGAGAGGGAAGTCTCAAGCCTGCAGGCCTTCAGACCCCACTTCCAAAGTAAGGCTCCCCTCAAGGCTCCCCATCACCCATGAGCAGGGGAGAGATGCCTGCCACATCCCCAGCAGCTCACAGCATCTTGCTGCAGGAAGCCCAGCTCTGACACTCTGGCAGAAGCATGAGGAAAAGGGAGGAAAAGGGAGAAAAATGGATCCCTGAACCACAGCCCACACCTGAGCTTTGCTGAGCCCAGCCAGAAACTCCCCCCACTGCTGCTGCCACAGCCTAGGGAGCAGTCAGGGTGCTGAGCACTTCAGCACCCCATGACTGCACTGGACCCCACAGGAGTCCCCAGAGAGTCACATGGGATGAGCCCAGCAAGCAGAAACTGTGGGAGCAGTTGCCTGGAGTGAGATGGTCAGCAGCTCCCAGAGAAGAGGCAGCCACACACTACACGTAGGGCACCTGGCATGGGGATGGCTTGGTGGCCCTACATGCTGGGAAGGAGCTGTGCTGGACAAATGTTTACCCAGCATAAAAACATGGCTTTTAAAGAGCTGCTTTATCATCTGTACACGGCTTGGGTGTTGCACACAGTGGCACTATCTGCGGGCTCTATCCAGGAAAGCTGCCACCTCCACCCAGCAGCTGGGGGCAGGAGCGGTTATCCCAGACTGGTGGTGACTGGAAAAAAGATCAACAATGGGCACAGAAGGTGCAACTACAAACAAAACAAGATGTGACCCCACAGCACCCCGTCTCTGTGCTCAGCAGCCCCAGGGGTAAAGCAGGCAGTCAGCACTGACGTGGGGAGAAACCCCCAACAATTCTGTGCACACAAGGCATGACCTCATCCAGGAGTACTGGGGCATTCTCCTGGCACTTCAGGAACAAGAGACTTGTGGCTTTGTTACAGTAGGGAGTTTTGTATAGAAATAGCAAAAAATGAAAAGAAAAAAAATAGAACTGGGCAACTCCCCCCTTGCCCCAGCACTGGGAGGCTTTGGAACAGCTTCTGCAAGAAAATAGGAAAAGAAAGGCTTGGAGGTAAATGGAAAATATGATAAAGTATCTAACAGGTTTACCAAAGATAGAGCATGCCAGCCTAACCTGATATCCTTCTTTGATAAGTGATGTTCTAGACAAAGAAAATGTGGTAGATTTTATCTCTCCCAGCTTCAGTGAAGTATTTGATGCAGTGCCACATGGGAAAGAGCTGGCCAGGCTGAAGACCACAGTGATTAAAAGCCTACAGCCATTAGCAAGCAGGCTGCAGGTGGGATGGTGAGGGAAGTGCCTTGCACCACAGTGTGTGGTTATCGAGGCATTGCCCAGACGCCTGGGACCAACCCTGTGCTGTTCCTATTAGTCACCTTCACAAAAGGTGTAGGAAATGCCATCAGAAAAGAAAAGGAACAGGATGTTAAACAGAAAAACCCCAGTGACCTCAGGGAGAAGCAATGGGCAAAAATTCAGTGATGCAGAGCGATAGTCACACCTGAGGATTAATAGTGATTTCTACTCATGCCTGGAAATCACCAATGCAAGAAAGACCTTCAAGGAGAAATAAAGGGTGGGCAGACAGGGATCTCTCAGGCAAGGGACTGTGTGCCTCGCCAGCACAGCTGTGAGGCCCCACTGGCAGAGCGCAGCCTTCAGGAGGGGTCCCCAGCACTGCCCTTCCTGCAGGATTTGGAGGAGGGGTGTTCACTGCAGGCTTGTATCTCTGGCAGCTCCTACTGAATTTGTCTATTGCATTTGGGATTGAAGTAGCTAGCTGGAGTGCTAGGACCTGCCTGTTTGCTCTTGACCATGCATCCCCTAGTCCTGCTACTGTTATGCCTGCAAGACTATAAGTTCCTAGAAATCAATCTTCCCCAGAGAGCATGAAAGAAGTGCAGAAATGAGAGAGTGTGGGACCCTAAGACCAGTGCTGCCACACATCACTTGCTGGGCACATCTAACCCATGCAGATGCTGTGTTTCTGTAAGAGACAGCAAAGCACTGACTCCTGCTGCTCGCCCCATCACTGCATCCCTGCAGCTGGGAGCAGCCTGGGCACACTCACACACTCCTTACCAGGAGCGTGCTTCACCAAAGGGGTGGTCTGGAAACTCGCCAGCACCCGTCGCCCATGCAGGTTCTGCACTGGCCGGTAGTTGCTTTGCAACAGCTTGTCATCATCGGTTCTCAGGCTTGAAACCAGCATTGACATCTGGAAGGAGAACAGTGTGAACAGAATAGCATCATCCTGCCTTTGGGGGCTGGATGAGCTGCAGAGCACTGGCACAGGGCACCTGCATCAGCTTACTGGGACAGGCTGGGAAAGACCCAGTGCGAAGCTCATTGCCCACACAGACCTGGTGATGAGAAAGCAGCATGGTCTGGTTGAAGATTGTCCATTTGACTATCTGGTAGCAGGGAGGGGTGGTCAGAGAGCCATTATAGTGGAAGTAGAGTTTCAGGTTGTCAGGCAGCAGACCTGCAATGTTGAATCCGGGCACCAGTGTTTCCTGTCCTGGGAGAGGAAACATAATGGGAGTGAGACTGGTACAAATTCCTTGGAGGACAGCAGCATGAAGATCGTGGGCAGTCTGGTACTGTATGTGCCACTGCAGCCACTGGAGGAAGAGCAGCTGGTTTGCTTGGGAGGCAGGGGAAAGCAGGTGGGCTGCCTGCTGCAGCCTTGCTCTGCCGAGCAGCAGGCTTCTCTGCTGGACTGCAGCCGCTGAGACAAAGCACTAGTGGGACAGGGCCTTACCCACTTCTTGGATTTCGAACAGATGCTTTAGTATTTCATGGTAGTACTGGTTCTCCCCGTGCCCAACCTGCAACAAAGAGACCCCACTGTAATGGCAAGGACAGGGGCCAAAGGGAGACAAGATGGTGATGGCAGTGCCAGCAAGAAGGTATCACCCCTTGAGAGAGGCACCCTATCCCAGTGACCCCTTCATTCTGCCCTTTCTCTCCCCTTCTTTCAAGGTGCATTTGCACCTCTGCCAGTCCCCAAAACTGTGCCCAACTCTGCCCACTCTAGTCCTATCCTCCCCCTGCTGATCCATGGAACTCACCTCCAGAAAGGCTCCCAGTACAGCCAGGCCATCTGGGTGAACCAATGCCTCTCTAAAGCTGTCGTACTTGGTGTTGTAGTGGACCACATGGATCTGGAAGGGAAACACGTAATCCCAGTCCTGGATGGGCACCACTGGGAGATGCTCACTCCCACAGGGCTACAGCCTGCTGATGCAAGGGCTGTAAGAGACATGCAGATGTGACGAGTACCCCTGTAGGGAAGGGAAAATGCTGGCGGGACCAAGAAAATCTGCTGCTGCAAAGCAGCCAGCATGAAGGTCTGCCTGCAGAAACTTCCCTGGTCAGGAACAGCAAACCAGCACTCTGTCCTGCATACCAGTGGCTCATACTGCAGAGCCAGGCTCAGTTTGATGACAGCAGCTAGAGAAGGAGGGATAAAACCAGATGGGAGCTGGCAGAGCAAGAGGACAGTGTGTACAGAGTAAACAGTCCCTGTAGCTCCCAAAGCAGGCTCACAGCTTCCAGGGAAGCTGGCTTCCACAGCCTGGGAGCTGACACAGCTCCTGCTCCATCAGCCCAGGACCAGGCTTCACATGTGTCTGGCTCAGCATCAAAATGTAGCCTCCTACACTGAACCACCACAGCTGCAGAGCTGCCCAGGATCCTGGCCAGGGGTTACAGCCTACATCCAGTGACAACCAGAGCCATGGGTGAGAAGCATCACAGCATTCCAACTCCTTCCCTGCCCAACACCACAAGGGAAAAGATGCATCCAGCACCATGAGGGCTCCTTACCTCAGCAGGAAAGCGTCGCCCATTGATGGTGTGCTCTGAGCCGGGTCCCAGCGGGGACCCCCAGTGCAGGTGCAGCTGCACAGCTCGGTACTGCTGGGCATAGCCACCAGCGAGGGCCAGGGACTCAGGCAGCTCAAGGACAACTGCGGAGGCAGAAGGAAGAGGTCAGTAAGTCAGTAATTCAACATAAAGCCCAGTCCTTTCCACAGGTACGCAAAGGAGATGTCTCAAGGGAAACAGTCACCCTGGGTTTCTAGAAACTGGTCATAACAGAAAACCTTGCTTTCCATCTCTCATGAGGCTGTGGGCAAGCCTGCCAATGTGCCAGGGTTCAACTTTTGACTTAAGGTTGTAGGAAACTGCAGTAAATACATCAGCTTCAAAAATAGCTACTGCGAAAATGCCAGAAAGTGAAGACCCCCTCCGCAAAGACTCCCAGGGCCAGCTCCAAGCCAAATGTTATCCAACAATTTATTGAGTAAGTGAGAATAATATAAAGAGACCATGGACAAAATTCATAGAGAAAGATACTGGCAGAGTGGTGGATATCTGTGAGAGCAGGGCAGTTGGACAGAGAGCTGCAACTCTTAGCAAGCTGGGACCTTTCAAATAAAGCAGCCTGTAAGTGTACGACAGCACTGGAGCTAGTGGCACAGAAGCATTAAATATTTTGAAAGCACCTAGAGCTAAAATTTTTGCTTCTTTGGATACCATAAATTCACACATTGATTTTTCTTTACTTTAATGTTGTTTATCCAGCTGTTTCGGACTTAGGCAGCAATGTGGCAAATCTAAAACTGAGTTACCTGGACATGTGGCAAAAATATCAGGAGCATCCCTTGACCCTGAGAGAGGCTGTCCTATCCTTTTAAGCACCTTTTTCCTAATTTTTAATGTAAGTTCTTTCCCTTTTCCCTTTTTAGATGAAGTGCGTCTTAGTAACATTGCCAAGCTAGGGCACAAATTCGGGATTAACCACGTAACAGGGCTGTGATGAGTCATTGGCCATTTCGGCTTCCTTGCCACTGGGTTCAGAGATAGAAAACTCAAATACAGGAAGTGAGAAACTGTTCCCTCCCTATGAATTTACCTGCTTTTATACTTCTTTTGTATAGCTAAACTATTGTTTTCCTTCTCATAATTACCTGAGTCATTTTCAGGCCCTCAAAAAATGCTTGTATAGCATAAATACCTTGTTACTGAAATGAGTAACTGTACAAATATCTTACTGGACTTGCAACTTTTTATTTATTTATGGATCTTCATAAAGCAGACCAGTGGTTGCCACAATAAAAAAAGGCATCTTATAAGCATGTGAGAAAGTACTTCCCCCCTGCCCAATGAAAATGCTCTCACTGCTTTCCTAAACACCAAGCAACACCAGATTCCAGGGTGTCTAAAATAGCAACCACTGAGCTCAACTAGTTTAACTCTGCAGGCACATTAGGGCAGGAGGCCACAATATAGAGCTCTGCGCATGCACCACGCAGCTGATCTGGCCATACACAGCAAGTCTGACCTGTCAAGTTTGCTGTATACACAGGTCAGCTCCATCTCGTTGGCTACCAGGGCAAGGAGGTGCCTTATCACACCGTCAGCAAGTTCTTAAGTCCCTTTCTCCATAACCTTTTCTTAGCCTGGGGACTGGCAGGCACCAGTGTGCACAACACGTTCTGCTTCCTCCAAGAAAAAGCTGGTAGCAACCAGGTCCAACCATCCTCAGCTCTGGAAAGATGTGGTTTTTGTCCGTATCTGGCATACTGAGGCTGATACTAAAATAACATGAATAAGTTCTGTCCAGAATTTTACAAAAACCATCTGATACTGGAGAAGGGAAACAAAAGACCTATAAAAAAGTTTTAAGGTCTTGAGATAGAATCCTTAAGTACAAAGTAAGATGGTCAAAGCTGTGCCCTAAAAGACAGATGTAGGTAGCTTAAAGGTTAAGCCACATCCAGCAACTGATGAGTCCTTTGAAAGTGAAATGCAGGGGAGGAAGCAGTGGCTGAAAACCTGCATCAGAAATACCAGAGACACATTTTTAAAGAAAATGTGGAGTTAAAAAATTTCTGAAGCCAGCTCCCAAATGCTTTGGACATCTCGGGGCTTCTCACTTTGTCCAAGAAAACACATGGACCTGCAAAATTTCTACAGCCTGTTGCTTCTGTTTTGGCCTAGAAGGCAACAGGGCTGCAGCCTGCAAGACTATTTCCTTCCCAGAGCCCAGGGGAAGGGTGTCAGAGAAGCCTGGTCCTGCTGGGGGAGTCTGAGTGTCCTCTGTTTGTGCTCCAGCCCCTGCAGGTGCCTTTGCCCCTACCTGTGTGCCCATTGTTCTTCAGCTTGAGCTGCTTGTTGGCAGGCAGGCTGTAGCCAGAGAGCTGGATTGGCCGCAGGTCAGGGCTGAAGGTGGCCTGAGCTGTGTCAACATTGATGGGTGACTGCTTGGTGCCCCCACAGTCCGAGTAGTCCGTACTCCAGTGCTTCAGGTCTGGTGCAAGAAGGAAGGGAGGAACTGTCAGTGAGAGCGCCAGGAAGAGGACACCTCCAGAAAGAAGGTTTGGGGGTATTGGGGAAGGGGACAGGCACTGGCCAGGGAATTAGCCATGCACATAAGGTTAGCTTCCATGAAGTTAGCTTGGGAGCAGCTTTATGCCAACATGTGACTGAATGCAGCTGTATCAGGAAAGGTCTCGGAGCATGGTGAGCTGCCAGGAAAGTCTATTTTTGGGGTGTTTAGGAAGAGTGCAAGAAGATCATTTACAAGTGGACTTGGCAAGCTGAGGAGCTGCTGCCCTGCAGCTCATCACACACTTGCTGCCTTGAACAGCCTGGCCTCTGGTAGGTATTGCCCCTGCTGCTGCTTGAGCAAGGTACCACAGTGCTCCTGGGCTCTGTTACAAAGGGCCAGCTCGCATGGCTCAGTTGGCCACAGAAATGGACGCCTCTCCCCAGTGCCACAGCTGTGATAAGCACAGCTGATGCCCCAGAAACCTCCCTTTGCACAGCAGAGGTCTGCTTCTAGCATGTCATGGGCCAGTGCAAACCCAGGCTCATCACCAGGCAAGCCCCTTGCAGGACCCCTGTAAATACGGAGCTGGGCTTTAGCAGCTGAGCCAAACCCCAGGGTGATGGTGCAGTAGTAAGGGGTGCATCTGTCACAGCACTGTGGTGGTGCCCATCATGGGTGCTGTGGAGAGGCCCCCCAAGCCTTGATGGGAGGGCAGGGCCAGGCAGGATGGGAAGGGAGGGTGACAGAGGGCAGAAGTGAAGACAAGCTAATCCCTGGGCTGGTCAAAGTCCCAGCACGGGGAGTCCAGCCTGGGGAGTGCAGCCCTTTCCCCCACTTGGCTTCCCACAGGGTCAGGGGAGCTCTCGTTCAGGGAGGATCCGTTCCCAGAGGGGCATCCCCCCACACCCAGGGGCTAGGAAAGCCCTCATTGGAGCCGCTGCTTCCTGGTGAAATCAGAGCAACACCTAGTTCTTCAGCCCATCCACGCCTGAGTGCAGGCACTGTGTCAGGGTCAGGCAGGAGGGAAGGGTGAGTCGTGGAGTGTGCACAGAAGCCCTGTAATCATTAACCATGGCTGGCTCAGGCCCAGGATTTGCTGGGTAGTAGGAAAAAAGCAGAAGTAACTGCAGGGTATTTACCTTCATAGCTCCAGTGGCTGTGGCCTTGAAAAAAAAGAAAAGAAAAAAACCACATGAATGGAAGGGAAAGGTTGTCAGCAAACACGTCTCTGCTAGGCAGCAGGCCTCTGTGCTCCCACTGCCGTCCATCCATCCCCCTCCTCGCCTTTGCTTTCCCACTTCTCCCTCTGTCCCAACAAGAGGCATGTTCCCAGAGGGTACTGCCTCCTCAGAGCACGGCCAGGTCCCCTGCAGTTGTCGGTCAGAGGGAAAACTCCATGCCTGACATTTTGGCATTGTCCTTAAAAAGGAAAAATCAGAGGTATTGGCTTCCATCACTGAGCAGCTGTACCAGCAGCTGCTCCAGAGCAGCCAAAGCCTCCCACTGCCTCAAGACAAGGCACTTCACAAGTGCAGCTCCCCCACTCCACGAGGAATTTGGGCAGCAAGATGCACTGCACCATGCAGACGCCCTCCTCCCACCTGGGAAAGCTGCCTGGGACTGAGAGCAGAGGAAGAAAAGGAGCATCAAAACCTTCTCTTTACATCAGCGAGTGCCCCTGCGGTAGGCATGGGCTTTCACAGGAAAATGTGCCAGGCCAAATGCTCAGCTCCTGTCCCCAGCTGTAACTCATATAACCACCCAAATGCCCACACAGAGCTGTGTAAAGTCCTACCATGCAAAACCCTTTCCTTAGGAAAAGCAGGAGGGAGGATGGGGGATCCTGTGCCAGGACCTCTGCTCTTCTTGTGTCACCCATGGGTCACACAGTGACCACAGCAGGGCAAGATGTGATCTGAGTTTCCCACAGCTGGTGGTGTGCCCACTGTGCAGATCTAGAGGGGACAAAGCCCTCCTGGGAAGGTCCTGAGAGTACCCAGTACTCAACAGGCTGGCCCTTGCACTGTCACTCTCCTCCAGAGCTGTCAGCAATGCCCAGATTCCTGGCACATCACTGGAGCTAGCCTTAGGAGTGCACCAGAGCCTCTTCTCAGATGTCCTCGACCAAACACCTTGGCTATCACCAGCCCTTCTAAACAACCAGCTCCAGACAAAGGGATGTGGGACTCAGATTGCCCCAAGCAAGGAAACATGGCACAAAAGGATTATGTGCCTGCTCTAACTGGCACAATATGTAATTCATGGGTTCCTCCTAACTTGTCCTTACCAGGAAGCTTGTCACTGCAGACAGGCTGTTGGCACTTCTCAGATCACGAGTGCAGGAGCAGAGAGTGCCAGACTGGGACAGGTTTGGGGCAAAGGGGGGCATTCATACAGCAGCAATGACATGGAGGAGCATTTAAGAAGTACAGTTGAGCCCCAATATAATCTCTGTCCCTTGGTGGGGCCATCTGCCTGCCAGCCTCACCAGGATGCTGGAGGATCTCAGCAGGAGCTGCTCCGGCCCCGATCCCTGCTGCTGACAAGAGCTATCGACACCCACTTGCTATTAATAGGAGTGGATTCCAGCTCAGGGGTGAGAAAGGAAGAGGCAAGCTTTCCCAGGCCCAGATGTCCCATGCAAGGCCCTAAGCCCAGCAGGATCCTGCCCTCCACTCAGTGAGGATCCAGGCATGGGCACTGCTGGGGGTTTTGGAGCATCTGCTGCTCAGGGGAGTGGATGACCACAGCCAAACCAGGCTGGGAAGGGCTGGAGGGTGTTTAGGGGCACTGTATGTTGCGGAGATGGGAACAGATCTCAGGGCTCCCTCCAGTATGACTGGTGACTCACCTCTGTCGCATTACTGACGCTTAGGAGCAATGCTCAGGGATCTCTTGGGTATTCCCAAAGACAAAGGAAGAAGGAGCAGCAAGCAGACGACTGGGCAAGCCGCAGCTGCATGCACCAGGACACATGTGCCCCAGGACAGACTGCAGTGCCCTCTCCATGCCTGCTTGCATGGTACTGCCCAGGCATGCACCCAGCTGTGCTACAGCAAGCTGAGATCCATTTATCCTGCCCACTTTGCTCACACAAAGGATTCCTGCTGTCCAGACACTGACTGTGCATCAAAATTGAGAGAAGATAGACCCTCCTCTGGAAACACCATATGTCTTTTCCCACTCTGCTCCCACTCTCCTACCCCTTTGGGCACTATCTGCACACAGAAACACTCACTTTGGGGCAGTCCTGGCACAGGTGAGGCACAGCACCCCGGGGGTGGCACACGGTGCCTCAGTTCACTGCACATGCCTCAACTGGCACAGCCCGCCCCAACACCCCACTTTTTGCTCACCTACAGGGACTCTGCCTTGACAGAAAGCAGCTCAAACATCGTATCACCGGTTGAGCAATAGCCCTGTGCTGACACCTGCCCTGCTGTGTCAGCACTCTGACAATTACCTCAGCTTCCCACATCTCCCAGCACACATCTGTTCCCACAGCTGCGGGGGCTCTGGACCCTCCTTGCAGCCTCCTGCCAGCTCAGCTCGGCAGCTTTGGACACCCCGAAGGCTGCAGCTGCACCGAGGAACCAGTTCAATCCACCCCACCACAACAGACTTCCCCAGGGATGTCTTGGCATCAAATCCAGACGGATCCATGAGCTCTTATCCATCCACTGAAGCCCCCGTGGGTGCGTTTTCCCACCCCGTGGTTCTGGGTGCAGTGATGGCACAGCCAGGCCGCCCTCTCGGGCAGGCATCTCTCGAGCGCAGCCGTGCAGGGTTGGGCCCCCGTGGCGCACGCACCGAGCGCTGCAGGAGAGCGCCGAGGCGAGCCCAGCTCGGGCGCTGGGTCAGGCTCTCAGCATTCCCCCATGCCCCGGCACGGCTCGGAGGAGCCCTGCGCTAACTGCTCCAATCCCTTCCACCTGGGGGCCTTTGCAGTCTCGCAGCCATGAACATTAACCCACTGCCCTGCCCAAGTGTTGATTTGCATAATTCAGTCTGCCTCCCACACTTCCCGCCGGAGCACGTCTTCTCCTTCGGAAAGCTGTGTGATGCCAGGTCTCCCTTCTGCTGAACTGCTGCCACTCACCACAAAAGAACCTCGGCAGCGGATGCTGCAGCTCTCTGCATGCCCTGCCTTACCTCTGAGCACCCACTGCCCGGGCAGGGACTGCAAAGCGCTCCCGAAAAAGTGGGGGGAAACAGCCCTGGTGATGCGATACGCACACCGGGAGATAACGCGCAAGAAGAGGGTTCCTTGCAGGGGTTCCTGCGGGAAAACACAGTAGGGTGCTGACAGGAGCTGCCTGCCCTTGCAGGCGAGAACGCCTCCGTGCTCAGCCGCGCAGAGCCCCCCGGTTCACCTGAGTACTGCCTGCCGCCTGCCTTTCCCCAGCAGCCCGCGGTCCAGCCAAGTTTCCCACGAGTTTCCCCCCTTTACACCCTCCCTTTGTGCTTTCTCCCACTGTTCTTTGCTCCCACTCAGCCCTCCCATTCTGGGATACAGGCTTTGCTGCAAGTGCCAGCTCCCTTCCCTCCTTGATATCCAACACCATCCAACAACACTTTCCTGCCGAGTTCAGGCAGACGCTGCTATTACCAGCGTGCTGCTCCGCATGTCCTGCAGCCAGGGAGGAAGGGTAGGAGCAGCTTTTGGTAGCGTGAGGAGCCAGCTCAACCACTGGATGCTGTGAATCACTCATAGGAAAGGCACTGATGCAGCAAGTGAGACCTAAGAGAGACCTCACCAAGGGCACACAGGGATGGACTGTGCACCCAAAGGACTCAGGATCGTTTGCACAGACCAGGAGGCAACCTTCAGCAGAGCCAGACAATAAGGAAGGGGATCAGAGGGTTTGCCCTATAGGCCTGCACCTCCCATCCTGAGTTTTTTCATATATTAGGCTCTGTGCAGTCTGATGGTGCTGCTGGATACCTGACAACCCTGAAACACATGTGCTGCTCACAGCATGGATGCTGCCTGACAGCAACACAGCCACTGCTGTGAGCTTGAGCTCCAGAAGTTTGGATGGCTCGTGTGTGGCAGGCAGGACAGCGGGCTCCCTTCTAGCTTTCCCATCCTGCTCTCTTATTGGCCAGGCACACGGTGCCCTGTGCTCAGCCACGGGGAGTGCTGGCATGCTGCCAGAGCCTCCTCTTCCGACTGGGAGCCAATCCTGAGCTATACCAGTGTCAAAGTCCCATGGGATGAGTTCAGCTTGCAGATGCCAGACCAGGACCACCTTTCTGTGCCCTGTCTCTGGATCAGTTCCAGGCTATGGAGAGATCAGTGGAGCTCATGGCCCAGAAAAGAGGGTAAGTGGGGTGTTATTCCCCAAGGGTCAGTAAGCCAGGAGGTACCAGAACATGCAGAGATGCGCTGAGTGCAGGTCCCAGAGTAGGAATCAGTCACAGCAGCCGGGTCCCAGCCTACAAAACATATCCAAACACCACATCCCTTGAAAGCAATAACCTGATCATGGTACCCGGACTGTGCTCATGCTGCCCAAAGCCAGCTCTCCAGTCTGTGGCAAACATGGCACAGGCAGAGGGTCTGGGCAGGGGGGTGCATAACCTGAGCATCCTTCTGCCAAGTCCCACAGGAAACATGTGTATGGAAGGGCTGTGTTGTCCCAGCCCCACCTCCTCCCTGGTTTCTCCCTCCAGATACACCCCCGTGCAGCTGCACCCATGTACTTTCAGCCCAGGACACCACCCCATGTGCTGCCCATGGGGGCACTGATCCCTCCCAAGCCTGGCTGCATTAAAGCCCCTCTGTGTTTATAAACTCTGACCCACTGAAAATCTTTGGGATCAGCTTTTAATCTGCCACTGGTAGCACAGGTCGCTGCAGGGATTGTTCTTTGTTCTCCCGAGGCTGTGGAGATCCTGTTCTCTTTGGGCTGTGGAGCCCAAGACTGTACCAGCTCCCACCGAGAGGGGCGAGGGTTTGGGTGGAGGAAGACATAGGGCAGGCTTTACTCCTAGGCACATTCCTGCTCCTTCTGAACCCAGCTGCCCCAGTAGGTGCTGGGGGAAGCAGGAAACAACCAGAGTGCTGCAGAGAAAGGGCCATCCCAACAAAAGGGATAAAAATGGGGAAATCCCAGAGAACAGATCAGTGCTTGGAGCTGGGGAGAGACATGAATAAGGAGTATTAAGCAAGAAAAATAGGTTCTCCTGGAAGTAAAGGACATCAGGGAATGACCAAGAGGAGGACACTGAGAGCAAGATACATTTGAATGGCAGGGAGAGGAAATAGGGAGAGAGAGTTACTGTCTCCCAAAGACACACTTAGTACAGGACTCAGGTCTCTGGGCAAGCAGAGTCTTCTCAGAGAGCAACCTCACAACAAATCCCCAAGCACGTGCTGAGTGCCCAGGGCTGGGGGGCCACCAGCCCTGCCTCATGCACAAGCCTCAAGGAAGAGGGAACCATCTCATCACCCAGCAGAGGTGCTGAGACACGCAGCTCTTGGCACCTGGCAGGCGCCTTGGAGGGTTCCAGCCATGACCTGCTTCCCATGGGATTCCATCCAGACCTTCAGCCTTTAACACTGGTATAGCACGGGCTAACTTGCCTGTTCCCTACCGACCTCCTGGCCACCTCCTTGCCCCTTCTCCATCCCAGTCCTCCCACCCACCCCTCTCAAACCTCACTCAGTGTCCAGCCCCTTGGCCAGCACAGCACACCGGTATGCTGGACACCCAACACCCTCCCACCCTGTGGCCTGGGTTACTTAATCTCTGTGGCAAGAACCGTCTGCATCTCCATCTCTGTCCAGTGCTCAGCCCGGCAAGAGTGGTAAGAAGAGTGATTCATTGCAATAACAAAAGCAGCTCCTGGCACCAAACTATTCCCAGTCCTTACCACAGGGCAGTGGTCCTGGCACAGGTCAGGACAACTCCTTACCAGAGGCAAAACCAAGGACACGCTATGAGGCTGAGCCCAGGAAACAAACCTGTGGGCAAAGAGGGGACAAGGTGCATAGCGAGGGACAGCAACATCCCAGTGCAGCACTCGTCCCCAGGCAAGAAAATCCACAGCACTCCCCCAAAATCCCCGCAGAGCCGTGGTAGTGCCGTAGCCTCCAGTCAGAAAAGGGACCAAGACCAAAGATCCAGGACTTTTCCCCTGAACCTCTAACTCTGAAAGCCCCCATACCACCAGCAAGACATTTCACGGAGAGGAGGAGGGGCACACAACCCTGCAGTCCTGCGTTCTGTCACGTCCCCCGTCCCCCATCGTCAGCAGTGGAGCAGCCCCCCTCCAACTCTGCAGCAGGACCAGACCCCGCTCTTGGCGGGCAGGGGGGGACCAGATGGATGCAGGGCAGCCCAGCCGACACGCTGCAGGGTAAGGGGGACCGGCCATCATTCACCGCGCCAGGGTGCAGGGCTGGAAGCTCCGGGCGGTCCGCGGGAGCAAGCAGGGACTGCTTGGTGCACAACCCTTGTACCCCCATCTCAGGAAGTCCTGACCCCCTCAGTTTGATGCAAACGGGACCCAGTGAGGGAAAAGGGCTGCGGACAAAGCGAGGGCCCAGCCCTTGGGCAGGGGTCGGGCCAGTCGGGAGTTGGCGGGAGCAGGGACAAAGGCAGGGACGTGCTGGGGGGTGCAGCGCCCGCAGCTGGGCGATGCTGGGGGAACACATCTCCACAGGGGCACTTCACCCTGGGGCGCACCTGGAGCCCTAAAAAGGGTGCAGTAGGAGGTAGAGCAGCCCCCCTGCCCCCAAACCAAGCAAGGGGAGAACTCCCTGGCAGTGGGGACACCTCTCCACAAAGCATCAGACACGCCAAATCCAGCACCCCTTGCACTGGGGCGCTCCACTCATCAAGGATTCCCAACTCAACAAGAGAGGGAACCCTGCACATCAAGGTACCCCATGTATCAGAGACCCCAAACTCAGTATCGGGGTGCTGGCACGCATCAGGGTGCTCAGGCACCGGCCATCCCTAACTAAGCTCCGAGGCGCCTCACGCACGGGGACCCCAAAGGCAGCAGCGAGGTGCTCTGCGCCTCGTGGAGCCCCGCACACCGAGGGACCCCTGCTCACCTTTCCCGGGGGAATGCGGGGGATCCTCGCCGCCGTGTTCCTGGTCGCTCTCGCTGTCGGAGCCAGCACGGCCCAGGGCGGGCAGGAGCAGGAGCGGGAGAAGGAGCGAGACCCGCAGCCCGGCGCGGTTCATCTCCGGCAAGTGCGCGGGTGCGGGACGGCGGCTCCGTGCCTGCCCGCCCGCCCGCCCGGCCGCACGTAAGTGAGAGCGGGCGGGGAGGAGGCGGCGGCTCTGAATCACGCCTCCGTTACCTTTTATAGGGGCTGGAGCCAAAGTCTGCCGCCGCACGGTCCGGCCAGGTGAGCCGCCCGACGCGGGACTCGAATCCGGGGCTCCCCACGGAGGTGTCCCTACCCCACCCCAGTCCCCCACCGGGACATGCGGTGGAGCAGGGGGCGGGGGGCCCCAGTCGGCTCCTCAGTCTCTTCAGCCATGGGTGTCCCTTCTCCTCAGTGATGGGTCAAGGAGCCCTCAAAGGTGAGCGTCCCTCTCCCCAGCAGCGGGTGAAAGGCTCCTCAGCAGTGGGTGTCCCCTCTCCTCAGTGACGAGTTTGGGATCTGTCAGCCAAAAGGTTTCCACTCTCCTCAGCAGTGGGTGAAACCTCTCCTCAGCAACAGGGTTGGCACCCCGCACCCATGACTGTTCCCTCTCAGTGGTGAGTGAGGAACCCCTCCATCATGGGTGTCCTCTCTCCTCAGAGACGGGTGAAAAGCTTCAATACTGGCTGTCCCCTCTCCTCAGGAATGCTGCTGGGACCCTGAGCAAAGGGCCTCTCAGTGGTGGGTGTCCACTCACCTCAGCAATGGGTGAAGGATCCTGCTGGGGTGCAGACCCCTCAGCCATGGCTGTGCCCTCTCCTCAGCGGTAGGTGAGGGACTCCTCAGTGGCGGATGTCCCCTCTTCTTACTGATGTAGAGTTAAGAAAAGGATTTCCATGGATGCTAGAGGATGCCACAACTACACTCTGGGCAGAAGTCTTTCTCCTGCTCTTCAGAGGTGGCAGGAAACATCTGGGTGCTGCTCAGTGTGTGTATACAGTGTACCTGGATACCAAAAAGCTTTGAACAAAGATCCTGCACCAAAAGTGGCTGGGCACATCAACAACAGACTGTGGTCCATGTTGGTAGGTGCAAAGTGCTGCACATTTGATGAATCAAGGATGCGCGCCATGAGGGTGGGCTTTAATCGGCTAATGAAACTCACAGAGCAGACCAGAGAGTCATGGTGATGTCAACTCACCACTTGCCAAGAAAAAAACTGAACTAAGCATCAGGGATTATCAAGAAAGAAACAAAAACCCAAGCCAAAACAAAAAAACCCACCCCATTCTGATGTTGAATAAATCTTGGGTGAAACCTCCTCTAATTTTTTGCCCATGGTTTTGTTTCTCCCATCACAAAAGGGTCCAGAACAGAAAGAGCATGCATGGGGCCCCAGGGCTGTTTGGGAGTGAGGGTGGTTTCCTGGTAAAGAAGGAGCAAAGCAGGCATGGCTGCCCAGCCTGGTGGAGAGAACTCTGCCCATAAGCATCCTGGCTTGGATTGGATTGGAGAGCAGGGAACGAGCACTTACTCTCTTGGGATAGCGGATTTACGGCACAACCAATGAAAATAATCCAGCAGGAAGTTTGAGTTCAACAAGCAAATTATTTTTTTCATGTGGTGCAGAAGGGAATGGGAGAATCCTTTCCCTCAGTGTGTGATTTGTGCACACACAAAAAGGTACTGGACAAGTTAATGGGGTATTGTGCCTTGCTCTGTGGCATGGCCAGAGTCCCAGCTCTGCGCCATGCCCCATAGGCTCCACACCTCTGCTAAACCAGTTTGCCCAGCTCTTTCCCAGCCCGTCACTGGTCATCCCAACACCTTGCTTTATGAATGCGCTCAGTATAGCCGTGTGAATACATCTGTATCCACAGGCTTGCTATCGCTGCAAGAGGGCTCAAGTTCCACCAAGCAGTACAGAAGATCTGGCTGGGGCCCGATTTTTTGCTGAGCAGAACCAATCTGTGCCAAAAAGGTGGCAGCTGGGAATAGAGGCTGCTGGCCATTGTCTACCTGACACCATGGGGTTCTGCCATGGGCTGTGCCAGAGATGGTCCCTCACTCCTGGCCTCGCCAGAGAACTGTGCTTGCAGGGATGACCTGCAGGTAGGATCAATGCAATTGTCCTGACTCACCTTGTTCCTTCCAACACGAGATAAACGGAACCGTTGGATAAGAAGATATTCATTTGTCGAGGCTCAAGGAAACAGGGGTGTGGGGGGGAAAACAAACCATAAACTGTAATTCCAGTGCTCTCTCCTGCTCATGTTCCCATGGTTTATCTAAGCGGTCTTTATCCTGGACGGAGATGAAGAAGGCCGTTTTATACAGCAGAGGAATGACAGACTCAGCCTGCCCTTTTTTCAGGACAAGCCCTATGGACTTCTCACCTCACACCTGAGTCTATCAATTCTGCTTGCTTCTCCAGGGAGGTTACCCTGCATTCTCTTTGCTGCCATGATTTTCTTAGGTTTCATTGTCCTCCCTCTCTATTGCTCTTCGAGGATGAGCATATCATATCAGCCGCTGTAACCGCGCGTGTCTTCTTTCCACCTATGATCCCTTACACTTTGTCAGCTCTTTTGTAGAGATGATACTTGGCTGCTGTGGACACTTAGAATGAAAGGTGACTCCATCATCAGGGCACTTGGGCTGGATGGTTCCTCCTGGGAATGCTGGGGTTTGTGGATCACAGCCACCTTCCATGAGCCTTTCAGCCCACACAGGGAAGAGCACAAGGGGTTTGCTGTCCTGTGCAAGGTTCACATCAGTGCTATATCCTCACCAAAATCTGTCCCCTGGGATTCTCTGGTAGAATTATGTCAGAGGAGATCTGATCAGAAGGATCCAGGACCCTGCAAACAGCCCAGCTCTGTGCCCTTCTTTGCTGTGAGCTATGTGGAGATGTGCAGCACCAAACTTGTGCTCAGCTCAGCACAGATCCAGCCCGAGGCAGAAAGCACTGGTGTACCAGGGAGCTTCTCCAATCCCGTGCAGCACAAGATGCACCCGGCTGAGGCAGAGTGGGTGTACTTCTGGAAACACTGGCTTGTCTTGTTTTAGCTCCAGTGCTGTAGGGAGGGACGACCTCTAAATGCTTGTAAAAGGGTTTATTCTTAGGAAAAGGATGTAATTCCCAGGAAAATTGACTCATGTTAAGGAAAGGCTTGGATATCTAGAAGAATTTTGGCACTCTGGGCCTGGGTCAAAATTATGCTAGTAATCCTTTCCCACGGGATATACCCGTGAATTCCGGAGCTTATGGAGGGCTTTTTGTCTGTTATTTTCAACGTAAAAACTGTGGACACTATTTTATCAGTGCTGCTGTTGTGCCTATTCACAGTTTAGAGTTAAGTTTCCTGGAAGATTTCCAAACAAATTCAGGTTGATCTACACCACTCACTGAGGTGAATCCCAGATACCCGCACCTGCAGTTTGTATTTCATTACTGAGATTTGGGTAGAATTATCTAAACAACAATCTTTCCTTTGAGGTGGTATTAGTTTGCTTTGGAATTGCAAAAGTTGCAAAAAGTATCTCTTCCCAGTTATCTTTTCTTTCATCTCCCCATCTGTACATTTGTTGCGCTGGTGCCTTTGGCTGCCCAAGCCCTACACCAACACAGTGCTTGTCTCCAGCAAGTAACCAACTTTCAGTGCCTGAGGGTAGGTTGACAAGGGATATTTTGAGGCAGGAGTGTTAATTAGCTGGTTGCTTTCCCTTGGATGTCTAGTGTGATGGTTCCCAGTTCCAGAGTAACCCCAGCACCTGTGCTGTGGGGTTCTATACCCAGTCTAGATCCTGGACTGCTCTTCTCTGTAGCCAGACTGTAGGAAGCAGGTAGCCAGGGGAACCAGCTGGCCTGGGAACTCCTGGGCCTCGGCCAATCTGAGGTATGCGAGCTGCTTTAAAATTATGAATTCTAAATAGGGATGGGTTTAAAATACACATTTCAGTGTTTCTATGTACAATTATAATGTATAATATTTACACACTCGTTGTTGCCTATTGCTAAAAACAACTTGAATAATGGGAAACAGAATTTTATTTTAAGAGGCTTGCTTCTGGATCTGAGTCTCAAAATATCAAAACTTCTGTAAACTTAAAAATCTGACTTCAGGCAAAATCTACATAGAAGCCTCTGGATCCTTATGTCAGTATGTTCCAGGTAGGAAAGCAACCTCCCCAGCAGCTGCTGGCAAGCACCAATGAGAGTGTTGTCCCAGCAGGACAAAAAATGTGGAGATTTGAACCTGGCAAGCACTTCCAAGAGCACTGAGGTGCACCACGATCTCTCTTTAATAGTGAATACATCATCTTTGTAATTTCAGTGAACAGAGCAAGAGTTTACCTATAGCTATGTCCAAATTAGGACTGACAATACTTGCCTGGGCACTGAGTTTGATCCCCCCTTTTAAAAAATTGATTTCATGGCCTCCCTCATGTTCTGATGAAAGCATGTGGAAAGTAGTCGTCCTCCTGCCCTGTGTTTTCTTGGCATTATTAGAAAACCTCAGAGTTTACGAATCTCCTTTGCGTTTTCCTTTAAAGTGAATTTATTTGCTCATATATGAAGGCTGCCCTTTTGGTAGCATTTATTTCTGATGTATTTATAGGCAGCAACTCTATCCCTTCTCAAACTGTGTTTTGAAAGTTCAGACTGAAGTCTGAAAGAGTTTCGCTTGTCAGAGGCTAAATGCCCCTTCTACTCTGGATCTCATTACCCTCTGCACCTCTTCAAGTTTTAATTAATCTTTTCTGAATGTACACATGCTAAATTATACATTTAACCTACACGGAAAATCATTCTCCTGCCACATGTGAAACCACTCATGGAAAGCACACAATCGGGTGGTTTGCATGCTCTTCTTTTTTTGTTTTCCTACAGTACTTTATACCAGGAATTCTGATTAGCAGCTCATAAGCACTCAGGAACACGAGGTTCCATGACAGGCGGTCTTCACACCCATGCTGCAGCAGTTTGACTTTCAGCTGCGCAGCAGTATTTCCCAGTTCATTTCATTGGCACATTCTTCCCCCTTGGGAAGGTCCCTAATGACAGAATTTATGAATGTTGGTCCTAAAACCCTTTCCAGTGCATTTCAGCAATATCTTCTTTACTGTGCAGAGACTCTTTTCTTGGGATGACCCATTATTTTTCCCTTTTTAAATTGTATCTTTGCATTCCTTATCATCTTGACTGTAATTAATACTCACATGTGAAAGTACTTTAAAAATGTGTTTAAATCCTAGTAAAGGAGCCCAGAACTTTTCCTTTGTCCAGAGAGAATCTAGATTAGTACGCTAAAAAATCATTGTAACAAATTTGTATTCCTTTCCTTATCCTTCTTCCTGCTTATTCCATAACTTTCCTTCTTCCAGAAAGACTCATATCCCTTTTCTCCACTGAAAGTGAGGTACCTTTTTTTAGTCTCTCCTGTGGCACCACCTCCAGTTGGACACCAGACCTGTAGGGAACTATTGCTTCTTTCTGGTCTGAGGTTGCAATTTTCAAGTCCTTTGAACACCTTAATCTCTAGACTTTATTCTGGATGGGGTGGCCAGTCCTTATACTTGCTTTTTATTTTGTCCTCTTTTTCTGTCCTCCTGTCTCACAACATGGACGTGGATGCTTGTCCAGTTGAGGAGTCACCCCTAACACTTGATTTTTAATCTTCGCTCGGGTTCCCCTCCTCTTTGCTGTTCTCTGTCAAATACTACTAAAGACCCTTTCATGGAGCTTTAGAGTTTCCTCCGCAGGTTTTCAAATGAGAACAATTCTCAGGTTTTCCATGCACAACCTGACCTCCAAGTCAGAGCATTCTTTGTTGATTGACCACTTTTATTACAGCTCAGATTCTTTGTTCATCCTCAATATCATTCACCATAGATATAAGACCACAGAGGGCTGGAGTCACCTCCTAAAATATTTAGACATTATTCAGGACACAAGTTTCAAATGGTTTTTTGTAGTGAGAGAACTAAAAAATTCCATGCCTCTCTTTGTTCCATGCCAAGTCCTCGTGCTGCTCAGTCCAGGTGACTTCATTACCTAGTTCCTGTAATTTATTGCTCCAGTTTCTGTCCTTGAAATTAAGTATCATGATTATAAACATTTGTAACCTTTCACTTGGTGTAATTAAACTGTTACCAGTGTGTATAAGGTTATTTTCCGCAAAGAGCCTGACTACAATAATTCCACACGCCTAAGAAACAATGTTAATGACCACCGACTCAGGCTGGTTCCCTGGATCTTTAAATTGAGCAAGCCATGGCTGGTGCAAGGGGCTTCAGAGTAAACTCTGACTTGCGTTAGAGTCACAGGAAACTACCAAGCTACTCCCTCATCGTGAACTGGCATTAGGTAAAGAGCAACAATGTCTCAATGAATAAGAAATTAGCAGAGTTGAGGATCTTGCCTGTAATTTACAGAAAATTGTGAAATGCTTTCTGGTGAAATTTCCCCAGCACTGCAAACTTTACACCCTAGAAACCAAACATGTTTTCACTGCTTAGGAGATACTAGATGCTGGTTAGGACTACTGAGACACTGTGGCATTGTGGATGACTGTATGGTGCACTGCATGATGACTTTTTCTTCCTTAAGCGCTTCTCCGGAAAGGGAATAGAGTAGCAAAGCCTCTGCTGCGGCCATAAGACTACAAGACAAATATTTAAGAAAGGGGAATTCGTGGAAGAGCAGGTTAAAAAGAACCACTCTGAACTATTGCCACAGTGTCTTATGGACCAAAAGCAGATAAAATAAAATAGAAGGTACCTGGGATGGAAGATCCCAGTGGCAGTTTAGCGACTAGGAGCTGCAAAGAGGCTCGCTAGGCCGTTCTACCAGGCATCACCTTACCCAATCACCCTGGCACCCAGCCTGGCAGCTTGCACATGATCCAGTGTTCACTTCTGGGAAACATAGCTGGAGCTCATAAACCTTCAGGGGACTTAGGATTTTTCTTAGAACTCTCCTCCAATGGATGTCGAAATTAAATGCTTTGTATTTGTTTTTCATTAGTCTGACTGTAACACCATGCTGCTGCTTCTCATTCTGCTGTGCGGCCAGTCCAGGATTCTGAACCATCCCTGTTTTTTCCCATATCTCACTCGAAGCACCTCTCAATAAATTAATAAATATTAATAAATATCACCTCTTGATAAATTGATAAAACAAAGCCCTTTTAATAGGTCTCTGGAGGACACTCTTCCAGCCTTAGAGCCCATAATTTTTTACTGTGTGTTCTCCAATTTTCCATCACCGTTATTTCGAAGATGTGGACACAGGAACAGGACACTTTACATGAGCCACAGCCTCACCAAAACTGCTCATGAAGGAGGAATCCCTTCCCTGTTCCCACATACTAATCCAAGATCCAGGATGGAAGGTGTCCTTGCCTAGGGTAGGAAGGTTGGAACCAGATGATCTTTGAGGTCCCTTCCAATTGAAACCAATCTGTGATTCATTGTAACTCATCCTTGTCTGGAAAAGCATTAGCTCCTTCTGGCACAGTATCCTGGTAGGAATTCATACCATTCTGCTTCATACTGAATATTTACTCAATACTATTTACTAACATCTGGATTTCCAAGGAAAAAAAACATTTATTTCCTAAGCCTGCCCTGCTCCCTGCCCTCGCACTTGGCTTTTATGTGCCATGATTTTGAAGAGATCCATGTCACTCAGGCTTCACAGTAAATTCTCACTTCACCAGCCTTTGAGCACAGCTGGGATTTTGCCAGAGGGTCCTTGTATTAAACTCCAAACTAGAGATTACCCCCAGATAAAGCCACTTTCAGCAGAACTCCTGACATCCATCCCAGCAGGCTGTTTAGCAGCAGGAGAGAACTGCTCTGCTGCCAAACATTCTCAGAAGCTGAGCTGTGGAGCTCCCATGCCCAAAGCATCTCTGACACTGCCTGTGGAAGCCCAAAGACAGAAAACTGGAAGTGTCTTTAACACTTAGCAGGCCAGGGTATGTCAGGGTGAAGGGAGGTCAGTCAGTGCACTCTTTCACCTCTGTTCTTAGGAATCATCCTTGTCAGAGATGAGTTGGCAAAACAGGCTGAGGAAAAGGAAGTCAGATTCACAAATGACACTTGCAGGGTTGTGACAATGGTGAGGAGAGCCAGAAAACCGCACAGAAATCATGAGGCTCTAGCATATGCTGAACAGGCTCCCCCAAGGCGCTACAGCCCAGCCCAGCCCAGCTCATCCCCTGGGGGATGCTGCAGGCTGCCAGCACCTCTCTGCTCCTCAGTGCCAGCTGCACACTCACGGCCACGGGGCAGGGGCTGCATCTTTCACAGAGGGACACTGGCCAGATGCTGACAGATGCAGCACACAAACAAAAGAGGTTTGGCCACTCATGGCTACTTGGCTTATAAAAAGCTAACAAGTCTTCAGCCTGCTCAGCAGTGCCAGCCCTTATCCTCCACAGCTGTATGTGGGGACCAGGCTCTCCTGCATGCAGTGACAAGCAGCACAGGAGAGACAGGCAGGGATCTCAGAAGGGACGTGCAGCCAGAGCTCCCACTGGCAAGGCTCGCTGCCACGTGATGGCTATGGAGCGAAGCTCACACCCGTGACTGCTGCACAACAGCGCAAACATAAAAGACCTATATATCAAACAAGCCAAACAGCTCTGCACAGCGGGGCACAGCATGTCCCTCACCACAATGGGATGAAACTGTATTCATCTTGCCAGACCTGGGGATGAAGAAAAGGTGGAGGTGAGCCTGCTTATCAGAACCACAAAGCATTGTTTTCTACCATGCAACCCAGTGTGGACACCATGGGTCTGCTGTGCACATCTGTGGCCAATGTCCTTGCACACATCATCTGGAAACAAAATCACCATGGAGAAGGGCTGGGAAAGAGCCCTGGTTAGGCAGCACCCCCAGGGCCAGCCTTGCCTCCTGAGCAGACTCAGCTGCTGGGTGACAAATACAGGTATGAGGGACCATCATAGAAACTATTTTCTTAGAATAGAAGCAGTACAGACAAAAAAATGGTCTCTCGGGCTGAAAGGACCAGTGCCCTTTTTTGTGAACACCAAACCCATGCTCATTCCCTCTTCAGTCCATTTGAGATTTTATAAACCCCAAGCCAGGCCTGGCAAAGCCTCTATTTTAGCCTCATACCACTATAGAATCATGACATAATTTAGCCTGGAAAAGACCTCTAAGATCATTGAGTCCAGCCATTAACCTAACACTGACAGATCCACCACTAAACCGTGTCCCCATGTGCCAACATCTACATGTTTTTTGCACACTTCTGGGGACAGTGATTTCACCACTAGCCTGAGCAGCCTGTTCTAATGCTTGACCACCCTTTCAATTAAGCAGTTTTTCACAATATCCAGTCTAAACATTCCCTGGTGCATCTTGAAGCTGTTTCCTCTTGTCCTATCAATGTTTCCTTCCACAGAAAGGTCCCGGTTCTGTCTCCCCTGGTTTCTGTCTACTGCTAACTTCTAGCACATGGCAATGCTCCACCTCTAAGTGACACAGCATTTTAGGAGACAGGCGAGCCCAGGCTTCAGACCAGAGGGGCCTGGGGAAACCAACCCCCCCAGCCTAAAGGCTGTGACTGATGTCTGCTGGGAGCAGAGTGAACAGCCCAGCACCTCTCGGGTGAAGCCTTTGGGGAGCCAGCAGGACTGCACTGCCAGACCATGTCTGCATCAGATGTATGACACTGGGGCACTGTTTTAATTTAAAATGGATTAGTCTTTGTTTTCTTTTTAGCACAATAACATTGCACGCATTGTTGGGCGATAAAACCCACAGATAGCTCTGCCAGCGGGGTGTTGGGGTGGACGTGATCGGCAGCACAGTCTGAGCTGAGATGGCGAAGAGCGTGGGGAAAGCCTATGGAAATGTGCTGCTGCCAGGTCCTGGGGAGGCCCTTGCACAACTGCTGAAGAGCTCCTTCCTCAAAGAGGGGAGAGGGGCAGCCCAGAATCTGAATAGCAGCTGGAGCAGAACATGAGGGTGAGGCAGTGGGGTTATGTGTGAGCCTTGTGTCACTCCTACTCACAGCTGTGAGGGGGATGGTGCTGATGACTCCTGGGAGGACACTGTGAAAAGGAGGACACTGTGAGACCCCTGCCTCAATTCACCACAACATCTATTAGCTAACTGCTGTTTTTTCCAAGCTGGTTCTGCCTCTCCCTGTGTGCTCCTCTCCTGGTTTTCCTGGGCTTAAGCTCTGCATTTAGCTCTGGTGCATGAGGGGAGCATTGCCTGAACAAGGTGCACTGGCAAAATAATTTTATTCCCTGGTTTTCTTGGCAGGACCTTGCTATCACGTGCACCTGGTTCCTTCACTACCCTAATCTGTGCCTTTTGGCTGGCAACAGCACAAGGCAAAGGGGTGTTACTCAGCAGCACCAACCCTGAGCTGCAGGAAGCATTCCTAGAGCATGAGGGCTTTGGGGTGTCTCAGGGCTGAGCAGCTCAGTTTGGGGACACCTACCTATAGCCCACTGTGGTATAATTTTTAGACCAGCTATAATTTTTGTCTCCTGCAGAAATAGAGGGTTCCCTAACAAATCTTTCTACAGCCTCAACAGCTCACCAAAACAGTGCTACCAAGAAAGCTGGCCTTAACAGGTCTCTGACCCAGTTGCTCCTGAATCTCCTCTTCAGTCACATTTGCTCCTGACACGTGTGATGCCTGAAGAAGGTGATGCAGGCAGCAGGAGTGTTCCCAAGATGTTCATCTAGCAGCTGGGGACCTGACCCCATGCAGCTTTCTGCACAGTATTCTCCCAGTACTTTTTCTCCTGAAACTCTTCATAACCTCTCATGGCTTTTTTTAGCATCAGTTTTGCTGCTGACGTGCTCCAGAGCAGGCAACTCTTGGTTCAGAAGCTAACAGAAGGCACCAGGCTCTCCTGGGATAATTTGTCACTACTAGAGGGACTGCTGGATCTGATAGGGCCAAACCTTTTAGCGGGGCCCATTGCAATAGGACAGGGGGCAATGGCGTAAAACTGAAAAAGGGTCGATTTAGATTAGATACGAGGAAGAAGTTTCTACTAATGAGGGTGGTGAGGCACTGGCACAGGTTGCCCAGAGAAGCTGTGGCTGCCCCACCCCTGGCACTGTTCAAGGCCAGGCTGGGGCTTTGAGCAACCTGGTCTAGTGGAAGGTGTCCCTGCCCATGGCAGAAATGACCTTGATTATGCCCTTTTCAATTTAAGCTATTATGTTATTTTATGAGCTCCTCTGGACGTGGTGAGGGTTGGGCTCAGAGCGTGCTGCAACATAGTATGTAGTGTAACCATCACTGCTGCCTCAGGCACCAGTGTGAGACCTCAGGGGCAGCATGAGAAAACCCCTAGCTCTGCATGACACCTGTGTCCCTCTGCCCTGACCTGCCAGGAAAGTGCAGAAGCCCAAACCAGCCAGACCACAAGTCTGCACAGGCTCTCGTAGCAGTGTGCTCCCAGGAGAGAGTCATATCAGCAGGCAGCCTCTGATGGTAGGAACCCAGCTGCCCAGGGAGCAGAAGGAGGGCAGATGTTCTGAACAGTGCAGGAAAGAGCGACCAGTTCCAATGCTGCTCAAGTGATGCCAGGACAGGCCAGAGCCACCAGGAAAGGAGACTGTCCCCAGGTAGGGAGGTGGCCCAGGGCACTTGGCAGAGGCTGGTGCACCACCAAGTCTCAAGTGGACAGCCTGAGAAGACAGAAAATGAGGTGGGATAAGCCAAGTATTAGCAGCAAAACCAACACACGCCCAGAGTCTGCCTGGATGGAGGCCTTGCATGATGTGAGGGCTGCATGAAAGCCTTCCCCTGGGCCACCACAGACTTCTGGCCAGGTGATCCTGTGGTCTCTTGCAGACTTAATACATCATGAACTGACAAGTTCTTTCCTGGTTGCAGTTTAATTAGACCTTCATGTTACAC
Organism: Aphelocoma coerulescens; assembly: GCF_041296385.1. Taxonomy (NCBI): domain Eukaryota; kingdom Metazoa; phylum Chordata; class Aves; order Passeriformes; family Corvidae; genus Aphelocoma; species Aphelocoma coerulescens. The sequence continues at coordinate 10,547,326 of NW_027184085.1, forward strand.
AGAGACTCTTCTCTAACAGGTATAATTACAGCAGGAATGCAGAGAGTACAGTTTTAGTTCTATCAGATGCAGGTAATTTCCTCATCCCACAGTCTTGCAGCATATTATTTGCCTGAGACATAGGATCCCATTTTCTTAGAGGGGAAAAAGAGTCAGCAAAACACTTAGCAATAACAAATTAAGTGTCATTAAGTCAGGCAATCACAGGGCTTCAACTAAATGCCCCACTTTATCTACCTCTTCCTGCAGAAGAGCGGCTCAGTGCTATACCCACTCCTGTTGCTGACAGACATTATCAGGACTCAAGAGCAATGAAGACCCTTTGGCATTTTATCTGGACTGACATTGTTCCATCCAAAAAGCTCCACATTTCACCTCCTATGAGGATGACATAGATGACTTAGATGACTTCCCTGCCAAGTCAAAGTTCATGCTACAAATTCACAACTAAAAACAATCCTCACTGAACAAAAACTCTCTGCAAACAGTAGATTCTCCTCTCCTACTCAAGTCCAGCTAGATCAATCATCTCCTTTGGCAGCAGCCCCTACAGAAAAGGATGGAGTTTACATAAAAGAGGCAAAAGAAGAGCAACTGGGCAGTTTGGGGCTGGGAGAGGCAGGGAAGGACTTGTTCAAGTATAAATTGACTGTGCACACAGTACACCATGTCAGTGTGAAGTGAACCAGTGGGAAGGTAACATAGAACAAAGACGTTAATCACCAAAACTTTGAAAGAACAGAGAAATATGTGATTATTTTAAACATATCCATATATGTGTATATGTGTGAGAAGAAGAAGCAGAAAAGCTTCACATCACGCCGAGTTTGGCCAGTGTGGTCAGAAAACACCAGGTGTTATTGTAGAACCTGGACAACTGCAAAGTCATCTGCACATGCTGCAGGGAAACCTGGGTCATTTATTATTAAACTGCAAAGCAGCCTCCTTCTCAAAAAATATCTTCTACAGATGACAAAAATCTGTCCCAGTAAAACTGGATTTGGAAAATCTCAGCAAAAAACTGAAGAACTCCCACCACAGAGCCTGGAGTCCCATGTCCCATGTGATTCATCGTGTTGCTCTCCTTGCTCTAGTGTCCATGGCAAAGATAATACCCGGGACAGCCATGGGGCCCACGGAATGCCCAGCCCTGTGGAGACCCAGCCCCCGCCTCTCGCTCCACTGCAGCAGGACCACGAGGGGATAACAGGATCAAAAGAGCAGTAACGAGCTCTGGGAACTTGTCAGACAAATGTGTTTTTAACCAAATCCCAAATGAGCCGCTGAAGGGAAGCATTAAAGCTGTCACGTGGAGCACATGATTTTGGAATTCATTAAGCCTTTGATGCAGAGTTAGCAGCGCCGTCCCCTGGCCCAGCCATTAGCCATCTGGCTGAAAAGCAGCCAGGTTTCCCTCGCCCCAGAACGAGAGGAATGGCCTGTGCTTGCAGCTGGTCGCAGGAGCTACACAGAGTATGCGTGCACCAGACCGGCTGATTGCACTGCTCTTGAGAAAAAATGGCACCTCTTCTTGGAGGCCTCAGCACAAACATGCCACTCCCCAGGTCCTGTGATACTTCCTCAAAGAAATCAGATGAAGCTCCTTTTCTTCTTTCTTTTAAGACAGGTTAGAGAGGAATGAAAAATCTAGTTAAGGAGAAATGGAACTAGGGATAGAACTCCTGCATTTTCAGATTCTGAGAAGTAGAACAGATGCACCTAAATTTGGATGAAATTAGAAGAGAACTGCAGTTGAAAGCTAAAGGCAAGCACTGCTGGATGTTGTTGGCTACAGCACAGGGTTATGTTTTTTCAGCTCTATCTCAAATACAAAGTCCCCTCCAAAACTTCAACTCTCCCTTGTTTGAGGACAGTTTGTAAATTAACCTTGCTGTGGATGTGAAGACACAGAGGTAGCTCCTGGCTGATGTGAGTAGTGTGGTGCAGAGCTGGCTTGAAGGTGGAACAGCACCCATGACAACTCCCTCCCCCAGCTCCAATATTAGTGAGCACAGTGGGCACCTTAAACCTGCTCTTTCACCTGGAAGTGGCTTGTGTTAGGAATACTGAGCTGCGGATTGGGGTGACCATGCTGGACCCAGGCTGGTTTCTACAGAAGCATTTCTGTGTCTTGCACTGGCAAATATTTTCTATTACCTAACTCATCAGGATTGAAGTCCATTCCCCCTCGATCTTCATCCAGGATAACAGCAAACTTGTAGGCATACAAGGACACAAGCTATCTCTTACAGGCTTAGATGGGGTGATAACTGCCTATTCCTGACTGGGATCTGCCTGATGCCATGGCTTCAGTTCCTCCAGGGGAGCCACCACATTGTCGCTGGGCTGTACAAAACTACCTGCCACTGTGCCTCTGCTCTCCTCCTAGCACATGCAGTGTGGTGAGGCTGGTGCAGTCTCTGCTCAGCAGGCCCTCAGCCGTGCTGCTGCTGACATTCCAGCCAATATTTGGTGAGACGATGCCTCTGGCAGGGACTGAGCAACTGAGCTGATGCCTGCCAGACCAGCCACAGCAGGGCTCAGTTGCTGGCAGACACCTCCAAAGCACAAAAGCAGGGGGAGAAACACTTTGAAACTCTCTACCAGGTCTCCTGACAATGTGGTGTTTCTTACTAATTTTCCAACATCGTAATTTCCCAAATGTTTTTGCTTGACTGGAAGCCAAGCACAGCTTTGGGAACAAAATCTGTGGTACACCAGGGGTTCTCCTGGCTCTCAGCTGCCAGGATTTGTGATACAAAGAGCTGATGCCAGACACAGTAAGCAGACTCAATGCACAGACCAAAACATAAGCTGAAAATCTTTCAGCCTGGCCTGCCCGGTCCAGAGCAGCTGTGAGCCTCAGATGTGCTGTGCTTCCTCCAGAGATTCTGCTGGAAACGTGCAGCATTCCCAATATGTGACGAGAGCAAAAAGTGCCCAAAACCTCATGCAAGTGTGAATGTAGCACCTAAGGGGCTAAAGATTGACCATAACTTTGCTGCTGGACTCAGGTCCATGGTGCTGCATGGGGCATTAATTCTGCACCTTCTCTGGATGCTTTGTAAAACCACAGAATGGTTTTGTTTGGAAGGGACCTTAAGATCATCTCTTTCCACCCCCCTGCTGTGGGCAGGGACACCTTCCACTCTCCCAGGTTGCTCAGAGCCCCATCCAGCCTGGCCTGGAACACTGCCAGGGATGGGGCATCCACAGCTTCTCTGGGTGACCTGTGCCAATGTCTCACATGATTCACTGCAAACAATTTCTTCCTAATGCCCAATCTAAATGTATGCTCTTCCTCCAAAGGCCATTTTCCCTTGTCCTATCACTCCGTGCCCTTGCAAGAAGTCCTGCACATTCCAGCCTCCTCCAAAGTGGCTCTAAAAGAGCTCAAGATGGAGCTACTGAAATCTGAAGTGGTGTTTAAAGTTGGCTGCAAGAGGCAAAAAGGTGGCTGATAGGACTTTTTAATGGGATTCCAGAAAACTCCAAATTCCGAAAAATGAAATTAGCATGCAAAAGGGAAAATGAGACATATCGGAAGAGACAGCTCACCCTTTGAGAATATTTCGACACCTCCAGCAATTCTCTGAAGAAGAGTAACCACAACAAATGAAATGGAGAACCATAACAGTCTGTTAGAGTGATAAGCTGGAAAACTAAAAAAACCTCAAAACCCCAAGCCACCAAACCATTCCAATAAAAAAAAAACCACTTTCACCCTGGAAGTTTGCCATATATAGTATAACAGAGGTGTGAAAGACCATTCAGGGAAGGTAGAGGCCCAGCAGAAGAGCAAAATGAGTAATCCACACCAGCAAGGAATGAAGGGAAAATCCCATCCTACAATCTCCTTTTGGAGGGTCAGATGATTCAAGCGAAAGCAGTTAAGCTGGGTATGTTTAAACCCAAACTGAGAACACAAAGAGTAAATTATACAAATGGCATTTATCCAGGAACTCTGGAGGAATTCCAACAGAGTGCCATGGAATAGCATCCATGGACACATAGAGAAATGGGATTAAAGGGGAAGGAACAATCCCACTATAGCAGAAGAAAGAGATCTCTCACTCTTAAAGTAGTGAGGAATCCAGTTTAATGAATGTGGCTGTTCAGATGGATGTTACAGGATACCCAAAACATTTTCAGAAAGATCCCACACCAAATGTCCTGAATTGCTCTCTTCCACAACATGCTTGTTCCCAGCTTATTCCCATTAATAGCAAGGCAAAGATGATGAACGGAAAAGTCAGTGTTTAAAATGGAACACACCAGTCTGTCCCACCAGGACCTATGCCAGGGCTTGTGATTTTTAATGTACTCATAAATGGTCTGTGTGTGAGCAGTGAGGGGGAAGAGTTTGATGGTGAGTCTGAAGAATGCAGTGTAGTGAAAATGAGATCTCAGGATGAAGAGCTGGGGGATAAAACAACAAATTAAAGAGTGGGTAGATGTATTTACAACGAGAAACTCTACCTGCACAATGAAGGAGTTCAGACCAGTTAGCACCAACTGGGAAAGCGGCCTGGGGATCAGTTACAGGTTTTCTCCCTTCCTTCTCAGAGGAGGTACCACGGAATTAAGAAGAAGCAGAAAAGGGGAAACAGAAAATCAAATGCATAGGACAAAGAAGACAGCCAAAGGAGACAAACTGATGTGTTGAAAACTATTTGCAGTGACTGAGGTAATTTGGAAATGATAACATGTTATGTTTTGTAGTATAGGAACAAGAGCATATTAATCAAGTAATGACATAGCAGATTAAAGCAAATTTAAGTACTTTTTTGCTATGCATTGAGGAGTCTCTCTCACTGGAGATAGTCAGGAGCCATCTGGACTCAATCCTCTGCAATGTGCTCTAGGATGACCATGCTTGAGCAGGGAGGTTGGACCAAAAGTGGTCCTTTCCAGCCTTACCCACTCTGTGATTCTGTAAGTCTGAGGAATTAGTTAATTAGGATTTCTAGGATGCAAAACAATGCAGAACAGATCTGAAGAAATCAGGTTCTCTTATGGAAGAACAACGCAGCAAGAACTGCTAAGCAAAATGATACTTGGTCAGAATAAGATTAAGCAGAGCATTACTGAAAATGTGGCAGAGAAAGGCTTTATGCCTACACTGCTCCTCCATTTGCTCCAAGCATACCACCCTGGCCACCTTCACAGCCAGAATCCAGTGCTGTTTCTAAACCCCACAGTGGCTTCTATGCTCTTGTGATGCACCAGGAGGAGCAAGATGATAAGCAAAACCCTTGTCAAGTAGCCTGTCCTAAATGTTGCTGCAAAGCCAAGCCACACCATGTGAGCACTCGGTGTGGACAACAAAGTTATCTAGAAGATAGGAAAGAGTGTATCTCAGAGAAACAGTTAAACACTCCATGGTCACTTGACACAGGCTGGAGTGAGCCTAAGGGTAGTGTGGAATAGCCCTTGTCTGGGCTGATGGCCAAATCGATCTTTAAGGCACATTTGGGGAAGGAAACATGTCATCATACAGTTGCCCAGGAAGAAAGCAAGCAATGTGAAGGCTGCCAGTTTTGTGAAAATAGTGTAAGTGCCATACTGGCACTTGGGTTCCAGGCTTGCATTCCTAAAACCCAAGTGTATGCCAGAGATGATGGCCAGACCGAGGAGAGGAGGTGGAAAAACAGAACTGGGAAAAAGGAGAACAAGAAAGGTTGAGAATGGAAAGAGAGTGAAAATTTCTGTTTCAGCCAGCCTGATGGGGAGTTGCTGTCAGATACCTCAAGGGCCAGTGGCAAGACAGAGTTTTAGTTTGGACAGAACAAGACTAACCTGGAGTAGATCTTAGTCCTAAAGTGACTGGCTAAAATGTCTGCAGCCAAGATCATTCAAATGCAAAGGACAGAGGGAGGTAACAGAGGGGCACAAAACCCTCCTGCAAAAACACGGAAGCAGGTTAGGGAAGCTCTCTAAAGGATGATATGAAGCACCAGTTGCAGAGATGGAGTGTAGGGAGATGACTATTATGAAATAAAGTTCCTCCCAAGCCTTCAGAGCCAGAGGAGCACTTCCAGTTCTCACTCTTGTGGATTGCAAATCCTTCTTGCTGCTCTCCCCACCTTCCTCTTCCTGTGTGCTGGCCCTGCCCAGCTCCCCACGCCTGTGTTTCTATTCCTATGCTTCCTCTCAGAGCTCAGCTTAAGTCACATGGGGTGTGAAATGCAGTGCTCAGGGGATCTGCAGGCTGCCTGACCCCCTTCTGAGTGCTGCCCCTGCTCATTCAGCCCAACAGAGGCTGGCACTTGCCCTCTGTGAGTGCATCCTCATCCCCTACGGTTCATCATACACCAGCTGAAATATAGCGTGATGTATCATGAAAGGTCTTCCCACTTCGGCTTACATGATTTCTCCTTTGCTTTTTTCTGAAACATGATTTTCTGAGTGCCACAAGGTAAGCTGCTGCTGTAGGAAATGAGGTAGGGCTGCCCATGTACCTGCTCCTCTTCAACAGATACTTGGATCACAGAATCGCAGAAACTCTTGGGTTGGAAGGGACCTGAAAGATCATCTCATTCCAACTCCCAGCCATGGGCTGGGACACTTCCAACTAGAGCAGGTTGCCCATCTGGTCTGGCCTTGAACACTTTCAGGGATAGGGCATAGACAGCCTCTCTGGGAAACCTGTTCCAGAGCCTTAACCTCCTTCACACCAAATAATTTCTTCCTGATATCTGATCTAAACCTGCCCTCTGTCAGTTTGAAGGCATTGCCCCTTATCTGACCACTACAGCCCCTCATAAAATGTCCCTCTCATGCTCTCTTGTAGCCCCTTTAGGTACAGGAAGATGCTATAAAGTCTCCCCCGACCCTCCTCTTTTCCAGGTAGAACAACCCTGACTCTCATAGCTTGTCTTCACAGGACAGGTCATCTTCAGCGAGAAGCTGAAATAAATTCTTAGCTTCCACACAGTGCTGAGTTTGGCCATGAGCTGGGAGCACACAGGCAAAGACCACACTAGAGATACCAAATCTGCCTGTTATTCTTCAGCAGCCTATTGTATTCTCAGTTCTTCCTTCAGTTTTTCCCAACTGCTGGCACATGTTTGTGTCCATGACAGTCCAACACCAGCCACACTGCTCTCCAGATGTTTGGCTAGACTTTGCGTGTAGGCAGGGCACGGACTGTTTGCTAATGACTCTGCAAACCAGACCCCTGCAGAAATTATGACAGTGACTCCTGTGCTGCATAACCTCCTCTGACTAGCAGCTTCTCACCCTCTCTTCACTTGGTTCGCTCCTGCCTTGCCACAGAAAAAGCAGAAATAACAGATGTGAAAGAAACTTGACCTGCCAGCACAGGTGTGCTGCCTGGCTCTGTGCCAGGCTCCTGGCTGCACGCACTGTGATTCAACTTCCCACCCATTGCAACAGAGACAAAAGAAATCTGGGATTGATCTGCTCTAGTTTGGGAAAGCTTGCCAGATGTGCCATGCAGGGAATTGTCCTGACTCTCTCCTCATGTCATTCCTCTGTGTCACTTGTGAGCTCTGCCTGCAGCAGCACCCAGGAGGTACTTGAGGCACTCTTGGTTCCACCCTCCTTGGTTCAGCATGATCCCTGCCAGGCTACAGGAGCTGTTCTGTAGATGGGTCTTAGCCCCGGGCTTGCACCACGTTCTTTGGCACAGGAACTAGGAAAGAGTTACTGAGGGACCTCATTACTGACATGCATTTCTTATACATGTCTCAGCTCTGAGCCTGAGTTCCTAGAAATGTTTTGACCATGAAGTGGTTCTATGTGCTACCCAGAAGGCAAGCTTCCCAGCAGCCCAGTGGTGGAGGAAACTAAGGAGAACACTGGAAAAGAGGCCAAGGCTGCCCAGCAAAACACCCCTGGGCTTAGCCAGGAAAAATCTGCCAACAGCAGCCTTTGACTGCCTGGACTGGTTCTCTCCTGAACAGCTTCAAACCAGCTGCCAAAACCCACCATGAGGAAAAGCTGTGTTAACGCTGCAAGGCAGTGTTGGGGAGAGCCAGACTGCTTCCCTGTGTTGCAGCCAGCAGTGCTGCCTTGTGATCCAGCAGAGCTCGGCACCAGAGCAGAGAAATAGCCCCATGACTAAAGGCAGTGCTGAGACACTGCAACTCACACCCTATATCATACTGATAACAGCACCAGCCTGGACTCAGCTGTGCTTGTGCCTCCCAAGGATGGGGCAGGCAGGGTGGGCAGCTTGGCTGTCCTTCAGAGCAGAGCCAGGGAAACAGAGCCACAGGGAGATGAGGCTGGCATGGGAGAAGAGTTTTATAGGTGGGGTAAGGAGTATTCCAGAAGTACTTCAGGCCTAAGTACAGGAGGAGTGCTGTTACAGGCAGCAGTTGTATGCCAGGCTTAGTGCTGCACCAGCCTTCAGCTTCTCCACTGAGACACTTCATATGATCCCATGCCTACCCTCAGAGGTGTTAGCTGCTCCCTTTCACTTGCAATCTGTGGCTGAACTGATGGCAGGTAACAGCAACAAAGGAAATGGTGAGCTTCTCCTTAAGAGGAAAAAATAAGAGATTTATTTTAAAAGGTAGGAAAAACAGTACAAGTAGTATGGCCCTTTACATTCCATGCTCTCTACCCAACCTCAGTGTAAAGCAGCATGTTGTCCAGTCTGGACTTGTAGAGATTCCAGCCAGGATGAGTGAGAGGGTTTCAGCAATGATTCCCTGACTTTAACTCTGGTTAAGGACTGTGGAGCAGTGTGCCAGCACACTGATGCAAGGGCAGTGAATCCCCTCTACAAAAAGATCTTCTTGACCTTGTGTCAGTTTCTGTTCAAGTGCTCCTGCACTCAACAAAAAGGACACCTCAGTTTTATATTTTACTGCCCAAGCCCATCTTCCCTTGGCTCCCAGAGCAGCAGATACACAGGACCAAAACAGAGAGTATTTAAAGAGAAAGAGGTAGGTAATCAGGTATTTGTGACAGAACAGGTTGCTGGGAGATACCCAGGTTGTGACTTCACAGTGCCAGGCGAGGAGTCTCCAGGAACACTGAAGTACTGACACACAGACTGTCAGGCACTGTGGGTCTGTTCCCATGCTGTCCCCTCTGCCAGGATCACACTAGTCCAGATACTGCAGTCACAGTTCCTCAGTGCTCAGGAAAGTTAACTTTCGCATCAGTCCTGTCTAAAAGCACAGGGCCAGCTGGTTGCAGCAAAAAAAAAGAAAAAAAAAAAGGAAAGGAAAAAGGTTGCTGAATGTCTGGATGTGTTGACTATTAAGCAAGGCCCAACAGCACTGGAAGAGGACAGTTCTGAGCCACTAGGACCTGCAAGACAGTCAAGAAACACAACTCATTGGAGGACATAAAAGGGTTTCATTTAGCTATCCCAGTACAAGAAGTTTGCAGTTTTCTATGCAGATCCCTGTGTTTTATCTTTCCTCTGCCTAACCTCAGACACTGGGAGCATCCCCTGGGTATGTCAATGAATGGTACATACAGGAATGAAGCAATTAAGCCAAACACTTCAGGGAGAGGATTTTCTCAGCTATTGAAGAGATCCTGTCTTTCTCAGCTATGAAGAGAAAGACAAGACAGGCTCCAGCTAAAAAGCTTTGCTCCAGCATGAGTTCCAACATGGGAGCAGCACTACACAGGAAACTTGGCAATCTGGATGCGTGGCTGGAAGCCCTGCAGTGGGTAAACAGCCAAAAGCATAGTCTTCTAATCCCTCTCCACTCCTACCCAGATTCTTCCAGACGTGTACAACAGCACCACTACAGCTCCCACCTGCCTTCAGCTGAGTGGGACAGGGGAGCTGCACATCCACCTGATACTTCAGATAATGCAGAGTCTGTCAAAATGCCTCTTCTGGCCCACTCCAGACTCCAGTCACCCACCCAGTGCATCACAGTCTCAGTTGCTAGCTGTGCTCCCACTGCCGAGACTTTGTTGAAAGTCCTCTTTACAGCAACAAAGCTGCTGCCGTTTCCTACGTTTCGAGCTTGGCCTTCAGCTGGCTGCCTCTGCCAAGCCGCAGGGCTCCCTTCCCAACACCTCTCTCCACCCCACGAAGCCACTACAGCTGACTAGTGTGGCATGCATTCTGATAGTCCTTGTCTTTCCAGCCCCAGGCCTCCAACAAACTGTGAGCTCCCTCCAGCAGCCTGGCCATTGTACTGCAAGCACTCTGGGCACCACAGCTGCTGGGAACCCAAATTTAGGCTGATTTTACCCAGTTTTCCTGGTTTCCTTGTAGTCCTGGGATGGAAGCTGGGTGCTGCTCTGTTTTTCCTGCTCTATTTCTACATAGCCTGTGGCCAAGAGATGCTACAGGTGGGACACGAAGGGAAGAGTTGCTTTGCTCCTCCATTTCCCAGGAAGCTGCAATTGCTGTTTTCCCTTCTGTGCACTGCTTCCTCTTACCGTGTTTGCTCAGGCTGTACATCCTCAGTGGAATGATCTCCTCTGTCTCGCCATGTTCATGGAAATGGAAGTGAACTGTGGTGAGAAGCACAGAAACAGCATTAGGCAGGGAGCACAGGCTGGCAAGGAATACTCCAAGGAATACAGTCTTGAACCCAAGACCACCAAATAAAACCCATGACCCAGGAGCTAAGAAACCAAGTGCTAGTTGTGGAAGCCTCGTCTCCCCTGGCTCTGGGCAGGGAAACTCCACGTGTCCCAGAGGGGCTGTGGCTTGGCAGAGGATATGTCCCAGCTCACCTGCTGGATTTCCTGCATTGCCAGGCGTATGGAAGAGCGGAGGCGAGGGAAGGCTTGTTGGCTGCTCTCTCCAGAGCTAGACTTTGTTCTACTCTTGTCTGTGGTCCATTGGTTTTGGGAATTCTTGGTTCTCCTGAACCACTGCAGAGCAGGTTTGCTAGTGGAAGCCATGGAGGGGCAGGACTGCTTCTCTGGAGGTGTCTCCCCCTTGTCTGCTGGTGAACTCAGTGTGAGACTCTCCAGATTTTCATAATTCAGGCTCTCACTACTTTTCTGGAGAAAGGAGGAGTGGATTCAGCAGTGGTTTGTAGACCCTTCACACACACTGAACAGCACAACAAAGAGAAATACCCATCTGTGGCCACTGCTGACATTGAGGGGGCAGCAGGATGTCATCCACCTGCCACTGCCTCTCCCCCACCCCAGGACTCTCCACCTAGTAGCATTTTCCAGTGCGTGCAGAAGTAGCCAAGCTGCTTGGCCAGAATGGGACATCCCTCTACAGGAACACAAAAGAGATGCTGCTGCAGTGACTCTAACCACTCACTCAGGGCACAGCCCATGCCCCATCCTGTTTTCCCACTGCAGATCCCGATATTCACCTGCCCACAGGGAAGAGTCAGTATCTCCATGAAGGGCTGGATGCCCACGGTCTGGTGATACTGCACCAGCTCGGTGAGTGAGGCGTGAGCCCGGTCCTCCCCCAGGATGACGTAGCGTGCATTGGGCTGCATCTGGATCATGTAGTGTCTGCAGCGGCCTTCGCCCCTGGGGAGAGGGACAGACAGAAACAGTCATGACATGCGGCCTCAGCATGTTACAACCTAGTTCCTGCTTCCTGCACCCCTGGTCTCCAGAGGCCAGTTGTGATCAGGATCCTCAGTAACAAGTATCATGCAGCAGCAGCAGATGTGCTGTGCACTGACATGTGCTCATAGATGCTGCGATCTCAGTGCTCCTTCCAGCCTGGTTTGCCCACTCAGCCACAGAGTACAGCCTAAGCAGGACCTCTACCCTTGGAGCCACAGCACCCCACCCACAAACAGGCCTATTTTTTCAGTAAGAGACAGATTCTGCAGTGTCCCATCTGCTCCTACAAACTTTCTGGGGCACCCACAACAGGAGAGGCTGAACATGATCCTCACTGGACTCCTCTGTGGACCAGGTAATCTCCTTCAGTCAAGCAGTTTTATAGAATCACTTAGGCCGGAAAAGACTTTAAGATTCCCAAGTTTAACCCTTAACACAGCACTGCCCAGTCTACCATTAAACCATGCCCCCAGGTGCCGCATCTACACATCTTTTAAATACTTCCAGAGATTGTGACTCGACCACTGCCCTGGGCAGCCTGTTCTTGTGCAGCCTGTTCCTGTGCTTGACACCCCTTTCTGTGAAGAAATTCCTCCTGACGTTCAGCCTGAACCTACCCTGGCACAGCTTGAGGCTGTGTCTTCTTGTCCTGTTGCCAGTTGCCTGGAAGAAAAGGCTGACCCCTGCCTAGCTACAGCCTCCTGTCAGGAGTTGTAGACAGCAATAATGTCTCCCCTGAGCCTCCTCTGCTCATTACCTACCGGTATGTCAAGATGTAGCCTGGTCGACTCTGGCTGATCCGAACAAGGAAGCAACCCAAAGGCTTGTCAATCAGCAAGTTTTCAGCTTCCCTGGAATCAGGAAACAGTTTTTCAGCAGAGAGCCAGCAGCTGCCTTGCCACACAGCAGGGATTCACATCCTACCTCATGTGCTACCCCAGTAGTGTCCCAGGGAGCCCAGCGTCTGCCCCATGTGTTCCTAGCTACACATCTCCCAACTCAGGCTTGGTGGTGCAGGAGGCATTAACAGGATGAGGAAGCACAATACTCTCATCCAAAGACCCTCCAAGCAGGGCTGCTCCAAACCTGCTCCAGCAGTCTGATTAGTGCAATAGCCACAGCTGCCTTCCAGCACCAAGCACGTCACAAAGCATCACTGAGATGAGGAATCTGCGCACATGTGCACTTCCTATGGTCCAGGGATGAAGAAGTCAGGATGCTGTGGGGTACTGGGTAAGCTCAGTGCCAACTTGCATTACACCACTCCAGCTTTCTAAACTTCCTGCTGGAAGGAGGACTTCCCCTTCTCTGCCCAGGAGACAAAGCTCTGCTTTGTGCTTGTCATGTGCTTTGATCCAGGCTAAAGGTGACTGCAAATCACCAGTGCAATTTGGGATTGCTCTGGCTGCTCCATTTCATGAAGCTGAGCTCACATGGCTGTGTGGAGACTTAAGAAGTCTCTGCTTAAGCAACAGTGTATTTGGGAAAGATCTGCCATGCCCTTCAGTGTGCAGTGCTCATGGCTAGTCTGCTCTTGAATTTAGTGTGTTTTGTCTTCCAGGCACTAATTGCTCTCCTGCATTCTTTCATCTGTGGACAAAAGCATTAATACAGGTTAGGGCCTCAAAAATTATTTTAAAATTATTAAAAAGAAATGCAGCTGCCAGGGAGTTGTGAGCTATTGTAGTGTTCTTTACTAAGCTAATGTGCTGTGTAATGTCTCTGAGTAAATCACACTGATAGCCTGACAAAATCCAAGAACATAGATCTAGTAAGACCAAAGGAGAATTGCAGCTGGAACAGGAAAAAAAAGTTAGAAACCGGAGCAAAATGATGAGGGTGTTCAAATGGCAGCAACATCGACACAGAAATCCCACCAATTACAAGATACTGACAATTAACAAGCATGGAGCACCACAGATCAATCTGCACACAGGTGAGACCATACTGCCATCCTGCTCCTACCTGATCACTGGCATAATCAGCACTTCTCTGATTATGCCACTGCTTGGAAAGCAGTGCTGGACTCGGCCAAGAGAGTGAATTGTGATGTGGACTTGGTAGAAAAACTTCAAGCATTTAAACAAAGTCTCGTAAACAACTCCACAATAAAGAAGGGCTTAGTGGATGTCTCTCCCAGCCTAAGTAGAAGTAAATGCCACCTATGCTGCACCATCCTTATACAGGCAGAGGAATCAACAAAAACCCTCTTTTTCCCTTCATCAGGGGGCTTTAGTGGAGTTTTGCCACTGAGTACTCACTAAAGCCCCTCTTAATACTTTTTAAAATAAGTTGAATTCTGTATTCTCCTGCTGTAAATTGGGGTCTCCTCCTGACCTAAACTGGGATACGAGAAAGAGTCATAACAAATTAACCCAAAAGTTCATCTTCATGTCTCTGCAAATGGTCCACAACAGGGAAAGCGCATATGTGTATTTCCTCTCTGATTACTTTACAAGCCTCCCATCCCTACACAGGATCTGTATTTAGGGACCTACAGTGGACTTATTTACTATGAATTTCCATAGTCTTTCCATGAACCTACACAAAATTTCAGCATTTTCAGCCTATGATGAGGACTTTTAAGCTTCCCCCTAAGAGTTTAACGCTCACAGATTGAAAGGGAAAACTTATGCAGGTCACTCCCATTCCTTAAGGAAGCAAAGCCTGGCCAATCCAACCTACACAGTCCTCCAAAGGACACAGTGGCTTTTGCCTGTGGCCACTGTGTCCAGAGTACTCACCTCCGACTGATCATCCCATGCAGCCAGCTTGGAAAGGCCCCATCATCCTGCATGACCTTCTGGGCCTGTGTCTCTTTGAACCAGTGGAGAGTTGCTCCTCTCTTGAGTTTCCTCACGTTTGCTTCTTCCCCAGTCTGTTCCTCAGTTCCCGGAACAGGACGAGGCACAGAAGGGTTCAAGAAGTTATCAAAAGGAGTGGACTGAAAGCAAGGAGAGAGGGAAAGTCAGCACAAAAGCATAGTCAAAGGTAGGGGACATTTGAAGAGAGCACTTCGGCGGGTGATCCCATTCCTGAGCCCCTTAAGACAAGATCAAGTCACCAGTTACCAAACGCTGCTTTCAGTTCCTCAAAAATCCTGACCGCGCTTTTTAACTAACCACAGTAGGACAGGACTCACACTTCTCATAACAAGAATGACAACATTCTCTTGGGGCCACATGCAGGAGAACATGTGCATGCAGAAGGTGGATGGAGCAGGAAACCAGCACATCTGGCTAAGGGTCCCCCCCAGCAGAGCCAGTATTGCTACCTCTGTTAGTTTGCTGCGTGGCCGGGGCACCGGTGGCTGTTGTGACTGCTCAGAAGGATGAGGACGAGACTGAGGGTGCCTCTTTCGTGGCATGGGGACTGGAAGGGAGTTTCTTTCTGCAACAAGAAGAAATAAGTAGATGAAATGTAGCATCCAAGATCCATGAGATCCATCCTCCACATGCCTAGGACTGGGACAGGCTCTGCTGCATGGATTACGTGGTAAAACCACAGCCAGGCCCTCCTTCCAGCACAGCAAAGCGAACAACCCTTACCATGCTGCTTCAGCTCCCCTCAGACAAAGCCACACTTCCAAAGTGCAGAAACATCACCAGCTCCCTGCCCACCACACTGATGGGCCTCCCATCCCAGGGCAGGCCATCATCTGGAGCTTACAGCACTTCAAGATGATCATCACACCAGTGGACACGCACTGGGTCAGGGGGAGTGGGAGCAACTCACCCTGGGCTGCTGCTGCTGCCAGTGCCAGCTGCTGGATTTTTTCTCTCTCTGCCGCCTCCTGTAGCTGCTGTGCTTGAGCTCTCAGCTCAGCTAACAGTTTTAGAAAACTCTTCTTGCATCTGAATCCCTTAAAAACTGTTCAGAGAAAAGCTATGGTTAGGAAAAGAATGCTGTTCATGCCTTTGTAATTCTCTCAGGGAAGAACACTGGGTGATAGTCCTTCATACAGTGTGAAGCCCTCAACACTTGAATCATGTTAATAAAGAACAATGGAACCTCTAGTGTGAGCAGGCAGCCAAAACCTTGTGAGAACTCTTCTAGCCTCTAAGCTGCCAGATCACGGACCTACAGAAATCAAATTACAGATCTAAGATCTCATCTCTAATGCCAGGGAATGGAATATTTAAAAAACAAAGCCTTACAAAAGGGCCTGTTAACCATCTATCTCTCTGGTACCCCTCAGACACCATGAAGGGGACAGGATTTCCTTGATGCCAGCCCACAGGAAAACCTTTCCCATAAGCAGCCATACAGGGTTCACCAGGAGCATTACAGACATTGCGTGATCCCACCAACTTTACCAGTTATTAAAGCGCATGAAGTGAAAGCTACACCCTCTCATTTCCCACTACCTGCACACCTTCCCCATGGATGACAAGAGTGCACAGCTTGTGACAGTCTGACGTTTGTCACACTGTATGGTGCACAGCTGGACGCTGCTCAGATGCTCCAGCAGTGCAACAACCCATACAGAAGAGAAGCGCAACAGAGAGAGACTAGGAAGGGTGACAGACTCCTCCTCCTCCTGGATGCACCGTCCTCATGTAGCAAAGGGAAGTACCAGTCTGCCCACAGCCACTCTGAAGGAACAGGCTGCTAGAGCAGATGCTATGGGGAAAGGAAAGAAAAAAACCAAACCAGACCAAAACTTCATCTCCTTTTGCCTGCCTCTGAAAGCAGCAATGAGATCTGCTTCTCTCATTTCCCTATTTCCAGTTCAACACAACTCACAAACAATCCTTACTCCAGAGGACAGTGAGCCAGATCTCAGGACACAGCCAAATCATGTGCCTGTCCTGCTCAGTCCAGATCTCCTGCACACGTTTTCCCTTTCCAAGGCTCACACAGTCTGAGGGCTCTCCCTGATTTGGGATGAGCACTGGGGATGTAGGCATTTGCAATAAGCACTTTGACTTCACAGGGCCTTGACAGAGAGATGGCACCTCCCCTATCCTTCTGTCCTCTGCAAAGGTGCAGAGATGGAGCAGGGACGGCAGAAAAGGTTTTCCTTCCCCTGGTGTGAGATCAGCATTGAGGGATGCTCCTGTCCTAGTGCTCACCTTTCTGTATGACAACTGCTGCTCTTTCCAGTTGCTCCACACACTTTGCCAGCTGTTCCTGATGCCAATATTTAAAGAAAAGTCGTGACTTTCTGTGAAGTTGGAAACGGAAAGATGCAGTGAGAAACACTGTCTAGACTTTTATCCATCACCCTTTGAAGAGGCTATTCCCACAACCACAGAGCTCTCCCTGAAGAGGACCAGGTAACAGATTACACGTATAAAATCTCTGCAGTTTAGGCTTCCAATTCCCAACAACAGTGATGCACACCTACCCACAAATCCAGCCTTTCAGACCTGTACTTTGCAGTATCTCCAAGCAGCTGAAAGACATGAAAAAAGTGAAATAAATAATTTTCCACCCAAAGTGAACACCAATGTTTTTAGTTGCATAAAGGGGCATAAAGTGTCTCAGCAATTCCCAATAGCTAGTAACTTAGGCTGTCAGTCTGTAATGCTCCTTGAGGCACAGCTAGGATCACATTTGGGAAGAACATCAGCAAAGGGGTTCCCAGAGGCAGATTTACTTCAACTCCCTGGGAGGCAATTCTGTACAGCCTATTTTATTCTCAGAAGTGTTTTTCCTCATTTTGTTTCCAAGCCCTTTGGAGGACACAAGTTGCAAGGTCAGCACAGCAGACTTCCAGGAGAAAGTCTGTATTCCAACTCCAGTTTCATTTTGCAGACTCCACTGATAAAATTTGGGTCACTCGGAAAGATTCCATGACACTTGGAACTGAAAGCAGCTCTAGCTGCAACACACAGACAGCTTCCTCCATCTCCTGCTAATCCAGGCTGTGAAAGCATAGTGGCACTTTTTGATAATATCTCACACAGGAAAGCAGAAGTGTTTTTCTTTCTATCTCAGCCAAATTCCACAGTGCCACAATCTATGTCCACAGGATTTTTTTTTCTGAAATGCATCCCATGCTTTTTGTGTCTCCAAACAAACCACGCTGCCTGTTTACAATCATCTCTCCCCCCTCTATGAGATTCTCCTGTGACCTCACTTGAGTTTGCAATTCTTACTATTCAGAAGAGTCAGGAAATTCAAGGAAGCACTGTGAAGGCAGGAGGAGCTACTGCCAGGAGAGAATTGTTCCAGGAGATCATTCAAATCCTTTTCTTAAATGACTAAAAAAAACCCCTCAGCTGGCTTCTTTACATGATTCATTCTCACTATCAATCACAGTTGACACTGGCAGAAAGGAGAGGCTGGGAAAGTAGAGAAGAGGAGGTGGGGAACTGCTGCCCTAGATGTAGGAAGGAAAAAGCTGGCAGGGTAAAACTCTCTCTGCAGAGCTGGAAGGACGTTTACATGTGTAACAGTCAGATTCTGAAAGTGCTGATGGCATATTTTGCCTGTACAGAGACAAAATCCTTGGTTTAGAAACATCTTCTCTAGCCTGGGAGACATTCAGTGCTGGCTGCTTGTTCAGCATTGTCTTTATCTTCTTCTCACACGTGGCCATCAGGAAAAAGCCTGGAGAGGCACCTGACAACTGTATTTGAGCCCCTGCCATGCCGAGTTCAGTGGACGCCCTTGACCACTACTGTCACTCCCTAAATTGAGTACATTGGTCAGTTCTCACCTCACAGCACAACAAGGCTTAATAGTAATTGAATTTAATTGCTACATAACAATTCAAGAAAGATTGCATTCATCATGGTACCAAATGCTTTTTAAACATTAAATGTCCTTGCCTGGGATCCATGTTCCCCATCGCCACAAGATCCCATTCTTCTCTTGTCTGTCCCTTTTACTCGGTTTGCTATGCTACTCAGAGTAAAAGCTTCTGAAGAACAAACCAGACTGCACACAACAATGTGTTCCTACCTTTCTTTTGTGAGGGGAACACCAGGTTTAACTAGAAGAATTCCGTATCTGTGGAAAACAAACCAATACAAACACATAAAAGCTGCATCCTTAATGGGCTGAGCTAATCGCCATCACCCTGACAGCAAACAAAAATAAATCACTATCTTTCCCACTCAGCCTCCCACAGCAAATAACCCCATGACCTCAGACCACATGAACTTTGAAGAGGCTGTTTTACTCCTTGCCCACATCTGGTTATCAGGGTCATTTCCTTAATAATACCTAACAAGGAATATTCAGAGGTTTTAACAGACCTTTCAGCAAATTCCTCAAAGGAGGGTCTCCAGGAGAAACCATCCCTTCGGATACGGATTGTCTCCAGCAGCCCATTGTACCGGAGCTGAAGCAGCACCACAAAGAGGATCAGAGAACAAAGAGAAACAGGTCATTAAGACATCTGTTTGCTCCTTTGCAGGCAGAAGTTACTTCATTCAGCCCTAAACTTCTCCAGTCCAAAATGAAAAAAATGTTCTGAAAATGTTTCCTTGGTTAAGGACTGAATTTACCACATCCTGTAACTCTGATGATTAACCACTCGGAGTTAGAAGTTGGAAACCATAAAAACCAATGACTGAAATAACTTCACCTTCCAGCCATGGGTACTGCTTTGCCTCTGTCCCTCAGAGGATAGCTTTGTATTTCCAAATCTGGACACAGAAGTACTCTGAGGCATGGATGAACTTCCTCAATCCTATCCTTTCTTATATACATTAAAGAGGCTGCTGATCTTTCTGAACTCTTCTAATCATTTTCAGTGTTCTTTATAGCATCTAGACCTCAGACCTGACAGAATATCCAAATACAGTCATATCAATGCATTTCAGATCCCATCAAAGCAATCCCATCTTGGCTTATATTCAGAGTTGCCCTGGCTGATGGATGAGAACAGTCTCCTCTGGGAAGCATTTTTTCCGGAGTACTGTCTGTACCAGTTCCCATCCAGGGGGAGATGCAAAGATGAATCCTAGCGTGCCCGACAAGCAGATTTCATTGCATTCATGAAAAAGAAATGAGAGAGAACTAAGATTGCAAAATCTGGACGTAGCAGTCTGTGTCATAAAAACAACCCAGTACTCAGAATCTTTACACATATATAAAGTGTGGCCACCCTCCCTCTTGCAAGGGGAGACTGAAGTGAGTCACCTTCCACACACAGCCTTTTGGTGGGATCTGTCCTCCCACTGAGATGTGGCAGAAGTCCCTGTAAAGGACACTCACCTGCAGCAGCACCACCTGGTCATCCAGCACACCTGGCTCCTTCTGGATGTTGGGCTTTATGCAGCGCACAAAGTGTGGGTTGGCAGAATACATCCTCTCCATGAGCACCATCAGGGAATGCTGGCAAGGGTAGAGGAAGATCAACAGTCAATCAACAGTCAATCAAGCCAAAGCACTGCCAGATGTGAAACAAGGACTGTTTTCTGACCACACAGCAACTTCCTGGGTTCTGGCAACAACTGGGTCAGTCCCAGCATGATCAGCCCTGCATGGCAACCAGGAAAACCCCTGTCTACGTAATGTCCTCTTTAACAATGCTTAGCACTCAGGAAGCAGTGCAGTGATATCTGCAGTGATAAAGTTATCACTGCTTTCATCTCACAGGGCACCTCCGGGCAGGAATACCGTACCCGGAACTGAGCTCCAGCAGACTGCTTCCGTGTGCTGTTGAACTTGTCATCTGCTCCTGGTATGACCTGAAACCAGAACAAAACAAAGCATCAGCCCTGGAAGAAGTGCTTGATTGACAGCCAAAGAGCACCACTGGAAGGCAGATGGCAAAAAATGAGGTAGAATGCATTTAAGGGGTTGCAAGGCAAGTTAAACATAAAAATGACAGAAGCAAGCACAAAACATGGTAAAAAACAAAGGAGAAACTGTTACAAGCTGATTGCTGTCTGCTCTTATTTTAAACCAACTTCTGCCCCTTTTCAGCCAGTTTCTCAAACAATAGTTATCAGGTAACATTTATCAATTGTCATGTGAACCTGAAGTACAATACCTTGGCTTTCATGTGAGGCATCAGGGTCCCCGTCCTGGAGATAGTGGCTGGAAGAACAGAGACAATTAGTTGATTTTGTACCTCTGCTTGCAGTCAACCAGGGCTAAACATTCAAACCTAACTTCACACATGTGCCTCCTTACAAATCCTGAATCACAGACAGGATGTTAGGTTTCGCCATGTGGAACTACAAGGAAAGAACTAAAAAAAGGAAGAAGAAAATGCAAATATATGAAGTACACAAGGCAGGCAATATTATTTTCTGCCACTGAGAAGACATGGCAATCAGGTTATTAAATAAACCTAAATGACTTTCAACAGAATTATCATCAACGGGCATCTAACAGTGCAGAAAAAATGGTACAGGCAGCAAATGGGGAGCTCACTGACAGCACTCAGGAAGTTACTTAATGTCAGCTTATAACTGATTCAGTGACAGGATGCGAAAATCAGGGAACTTTAATTTACTAAAGGATCTAGTAACAATCTTGTGCACCCTTGATTCAATAGCTTAATGTGAATCATAAAATCACAGAATGAGGTTGGGAGTATCCTCTGAAGGTCATCTGGGCAAAACCCTTTGTTCAGCACCTAAAGCCATTGCCCAGGACTGGACAACCAACCTGAAAACAGGTTTTGTCTGATGTTTGTGAACTTTGAAAGAGTTGGGACTAGGCTAAGTAGCTCCAGTAACAGTGCAGAAATGTTAAAGAAGAAAGATAGTCCTGAGCAGCAGCTGAAAAACACAGTGGAGAATAGAAATGAAATTCATCAGCTCCTTGTAAATCACAGAAAGTGGCATGGATTGAATGGGCCCAAAAAAAATTTATGGAATTTCTGTACCAGAAGCACTGTGTTCAGCCAGCCAATTTCCAAGGAAGCATCCACCCGACCTTTCTCTAAATTTTTAATTTGATTAGAAGCCTTGGAGAATCTGAAGGTTTCTTGATAACTAGAAAAAGGGAGTACAGTGGTAGGAGAAAATAATGCATGACCTCAGGGTTTTAACAAGTTGTGAAGCACCACTTTTAGAGTGTACGACCTTGACAAGCTTCATTTCTAGACACGAACAGAGTGTACAGAAAGAATCAGGAGACAGTCCTGCACTGGCCTTGGAGAAGATGGGAAGGCCTCTGAGCGGTGGCTAATTCTCTGGAAGGGGATACAACCTGTCTGGCTTTCCATGGCAGGGAATAAACAGCTCTGATAGCTCAGTACATGCCAGCAGCCCCACTCCAGGCTGCAGCATTCCCAGAGTCGAGTCTCCCTGGTGCTGCCAGTTGTGAAACACACTCTGTGAAACACATGAAGCCTCATGCCCACGCTTAACTCTTGCCAAGGTGGGCCTTGGCTCATGATGGATGTGCAGAGGGACTTGCCTGTGAACAGCACACTGAGCAGAGGGGTGATGCTGCTGATGAAGAGCCCACGGACATTGGCTGGCAAGGTGTCTCTGTTCTTCTCTAGAAAGCCCCTGGCAGTGTATTGTACCTGGGGAAAGGGCAGCAAGTCACTAAGGACAGCAGTGCTCGCAGGCTGGCTGTGAGAGCCACCTCCACAGCCTGCCAGGAGCTGATCATGTGCTAAACTGAATGTACTCTGGCTTGCACAGGAATTCTTTAAACATGCATGCACCCCATTCAGATGCCAACCCTGAGGAACAAAACCATGCACATGGCAGAGGCATCAGAACCCCAGGAGTGCAGCATAACACCGAGACATCCACCTTTTACATGTTAAATGTTAATTTTTGTAATCATGAATGCTGCAAACAATAACTTAGTCAACAATGCTGAGATTAGATTACGAAGCTGCAAGTTACAGTGACTTGAACTGTCATATCTGCTCCTGTTCCAAAAATGATCTCCAATCAACTCAACTCATGTGGACCAATGCTTTCAATACTGGTGGCAGTAAAGTTACATGCAACAGTTCTAAATCTCAAGCTGCTTAGATATCATTGAGTGTGTAAATAACTGCCTACACTTTCAAAAAATTAATTACCTGGCTGTTTACACAGTGTTCCCAGGTGTTTGCAAAAAAATAGTCACTGCTATGCTCTGGAACCCAATAGGTAAAGAAAAAGCCTGTAGCCTGTCCTTTGGTGCTGCACAGTGGATACAGTACTTGTATTTATAAACTACTATTTTAGAACTAGAGCTCTAGTAGAATGATAATTAGAAGAATAGCAGATTCTTCTAATGCTTTACGCTTCCCAGAGGTAGCCCCACTTTCCTCAGGGGTCTTCTCTTCCTGTAGTTTTTACATAAATCACAGGGAATTCCAGGAGGCAGTCCATTGGAACACATCACTTCTGTGTCATCCTCAGACCACACATTCCGTAGCATCAAAGCCTTATTTGTCAGGCAACACTTCCACCCCCTCCAACATGCACTACAACAGCATTCTTCCTGCAAACAGTACATACTTTCCCAGCATAGTGAACGATGCTGAAGCCCAAAACATGGCCTCGGGCTGGCTGGAAGTGTAAATTCCCCTTAAAGCTGCTGTTTAGTTTATCCACAAATGTCTTATCAGTTGCCTGCAAAAGAGCAGATTTCAAAAGCTGCAACAAAGGCCTGATGAGGACACATGGAATGAAAACAAAGTGTTGGAAGCATCCTTGGCTGTGCAATCGTCTCCTGCTGTACCTCCTCTCTCTGACTCTTCCCAGGGATGCCAAAGCCACTAGACTGCCCCTGAATTGGATGTCCCATCTCTTAAGTCACATGTAGGGACATCTCTGTTCATCCGCACTCCAACCCAAAAGCTCTCTCTGTAGCCCAGATATTCATTGATATATTATCCCCCAGAGTATTTTCTCTGTCTCCTCTCTCATGCATACCTGAGGGAATGCACTCTGCTCATCCAGAAGAGACAGCAGCCCAATGGGCTTGGCCAGGAGCAGATTCTGCAGGAAAAGAGACACAGCACACGTCTGAAGCAGTGCAGGATATCCCCTCTCACCCTCACCACCCTTTGCAGAGATTCTTCCCAGGTGCACCTCCTCCCCATGGCAGAAAGAGCAAGACTTTTTTCTTGGCTGGACAGAGCAACTATATTCTGTCAGTCCTCTCACTCACCAGAATAGGTTCATTATTGTTGAATGTGATGGTCTCCCAAGGCAGCCCTTCTTCCTTATAGGCAGCCTGCTCCAGCTGGAAAATGTGCTGAAATAAAGAAAAAGAAGGTTGAACCACCCAGCAGACTTGGCTAGACAATCCCGAAATATCTTCCCTCCTGCCCTGAACAAGAGGATGGAGGTATGGCACTCACAGCCACAGCATGAGAGGTTCAAGATGTAGCTGCTGTTCTCCGTGGTTGTCTGTAACCCTGGCACTCACTATTGCTGGTGCATAAAGCAGGGTGTAAGTGTCCCTGCTCCTGTGACTTTGGCTACTGCTTGATCCTTCTACTTCTTCCTTTCCTGTCCCAGTGGCTCCCCTGCCCCAGCAGGGAAGGTTGCTGCTCTCTATCCTGCTTCACTAATCACAATTTCTGTCCTTCCAGACAGATCTGTTTTTCCCCAAGCTCTCCTTCACATGCCAGATAGAGCAGTGTTCTGCTCTCTCTGCAACACAAGGTGAGGTCACCCTCAGCAGACTTACATGGTTGAAGAAATGCTGCAGCTGCTCATTGGCCAAGTTTATGCAAAGCTGTTCAAAACGATTCACTGCGAAGTTTTCAAACCCAAAAATATCCAAGATGCCTAAAAAAAACAGAAGAAGAGCACATAATGGAGTGTGCAGACTATCCCTGTGGGTTATTGTGTACACCCACACACAACTAAATCTCCTATCACACAGCTCTTGTGGCACAGGGAAGATGCAGCCAAGAGACACCAGTGGCAGCTCTTATGCAGCTTGGAGAGTTAGTTAAGAGAAGAACCACTCCAGCTTGGCCTCTCTGCTAAGCCAGAGCGCCCCAGAACTACAGTCCCACAGTTGCTTCAGATCAACTGACTGCTCAGAGTTGAACATGGCCCTACACACTTCATGCTGCTGACTCTTACCTCCAGCAGGATCACGGTTTTGATAATGCATCCCAGAACGCGGGCTCTGTGAAACCTCACGCTGCATCCTTCCTTGTGGCCGAGGGATGCACATTTGAGAACAGGAGCAAGGCAGGCATAACTCACCTATCTCCCTCAGTTCCACCTCAGGATCCACATTCTCAGCCAGAAGCTCATTGATCTTGCAAACAATCCAGCCAAACACTCGGCCGTAGGCCACCTTTGCAATGGAGTCCCGAGCATCTGCACGGAGGGAACAGCAGCAGCTCACTGAAGGGCTCACAGGAGAGCAGGGGACACAACACACAAGTTGGCTCACCACCTCTAGCAACAATTTCATGTAAAGTTACTTTAAAGATCACATAAACATTCACTATCTGTCTGATTGTCCCCACCCTTTGTAAGTGTAAAACCAGCTCTTAATTACAAAATCTTCACAATCTTTCTACAAGATCACACATGGCGTGCCAGGGCATTTTTGAGTCATGCCACTTTGTAGACTACCCAGAGACTTGCTTTCCCCTCTGAAGATCTATTGAATATGGATCCCCTCACTGCTAAACCAAGGGAGAAGCTCCAAATTTTACTTGGAAAATTGGATGGTTCTCTTCCTCCTAGCCCACAGTTGCTCACTGTTTAAATGCTGTAGGCAAGAAGAGGACACAATTGAAGGAAAGCTTGCTGACATTCTAAAAAGGAGACAAATTAACATGACCTATGATAAGAGATGTATATTTTATTGTCTAGAGAAATTTGTAAAACAGAATTAGCTAATCCCATTTCATTTTAATTTTCTTCTTTCATTTATTTTTAAGCAGTAATCGCTCTTTTAAATTACTTTTTAAGATACTATATTTTAACTGAACCTCTTGGTACAGATTATCTTAGATTATTTTCTTGTTTTATTGAAGGGGAAAATAACACCTCGTACTTGCTATTTTACTCTTTTCACTCCATTCCTGATACTGTGATATCTCATTGTTTTCGTGGTTGTTTCTAGAGCTCTGCACACTGCCAGCACTCTGCAACAGGAGCCTTCCCCTCTTTTGTACAAACACCTAGAGTTTCCTTCTAGGCTGGACTGAGGGAAAAAGCAAAGCTAATTCCTTCATTTCTCATTTAATCTCTGCAGTCTCCTGGAGACCAAACAAAAGCAGCATTCATGGCCCTACATGTCAGTAAGAGACTAAACAGATAAACACTGACATACTTGCCTCTGTGCGAGAGGAATGAAGGGGCACAGAAGGACATCTTTGTTCGCAACAAGCTGCACATGTGTGGGGAAACCCTTCCATCAAAGCCCAGTCTTTCTAGCCAGCACATCTGCAATTCATTGTGTTTCCTACCTTCTGCCTGCTGCTGGGTGTGAAAACGCTGGATCTGCTCGCCTCGGGTCACTGACGTCGTACAAATCAGGCATTTTAACAGCTCATCTTCCTGGACTCCAAACTGACCCTGGGAAACAGGAAATGGACGAGGACAGTCAGTTGCAAACCCTCACTCCGCTCATGGGGATTGTATCTTTGTGTAACGGGGTCATGATTCAGGCTCAGGCCTTTGAGCCCCACTGTAAGGCAAGTGCTACTGCTGGCACCGGAGTCAGATGCGGGCTCTGATCTGCTCCACCCCTGCAGCAACCAACCTCACACGCTCGCTCTCAAACAGTTTTTGTTTTGCTCTTCCAGTGCTGCCACCTTTCACCTTCTCTGGAAGCCACGGCAGTCCCTGCTGAGCAGTTTAATGACTTATTGAACAGCACCACACGGAGGTGACTGTGCAGGTGCTGAAGCATCTCAGCTGCAGTCACACGAACCCACATGAGAGGCAGGAAACAAAGCGAACTCAGACACACTAAACTCCTCAGTGGTTTAACAGGAATTCCCCTCCTGTGGGCTAAAAATGAGGAGCAGGCTTTCAGAAGTAAGATAAAAAGAAGCTGGCTGCTGAACAGACGTAGGTGGTTGTTTCAGGTATGGTGTAGGAGGGAAACAGGCAAAGAGATGGGAGTGAAATGAAAGAGCAAGGGTGCTGGGATTTCAAATAGGTCAAAATGAAAAGAAATAGAAAGAGGAGAAGTATGTTACTTTTTTCTGTCCTGTGTTGTTAACAAAGCAGGATAATGTATTCATCCCATATAACAAAAATGGTCCTGGGAAATACATATTTCTTAATCTGTGATAACTTAATGCAAAACAGTAGAAAGCTTAATTCAAGATAACCAACCAAAAAAAAGGCAGCACTCAGGGTCATATCCTTGGACAAAATCCGATGAAAATGCAGAACCAGCGTACAGATATTGCACACCTGAACTTCCCCAAGGCATTGTCACACTCAGTAACATAAAACATTTAGTTTTAAAAAGCTTGTGCTGTATGAAGTCAGCAAGGCATGTGTTGACTATATAAGACACTGGTTCTAAACACACAAGAAATAGAAGCTGAGACACATCTCTTTGGGTATGAATAGCAGTGAACACAAATGCAATCATGGGGTCAAACTGTACATTTCCAAAAAAAACCCACGTTCTTTAGAAACCTTCACACTCTGAGGCAGAAAGATCCTCTGCCATCTATAGCAGGAACAGCTCCTGCAGTCACACAGCCACTGGGGAAGAGCATTATACCCATAAGGTTTCTGTCAACATTTCTTGTGACTCACCGCTGCAGCCTTCAGCCATCCCCGGGAGGCTTCACTGACTTTTACAGACCCATTGCTCTCCTCAGGCTCAAAGGTCACATTGCCCAGAGACAACACACCAGCCAAGATAGCCTGCAGGTCTACTTGTTCCTAAAGCACATAAGAAAGGTGACTGAAAAACCTATTGGCATGTAGCATGTACTACACAGAGGACCCAGAAGATGGAGAGGTTAAGGGAAGAGGCACAGGCAACCTGTGGGAAAAAGCTCTCCACAAAGTCTGGCAGACTCAGGTGGTCCGAAAGTAACACCGAAAATCTAGAGAAAGAAATAGAACTGAGCTTCAAAAGAGCAGGTAGAAAGAAACCCTGTGTCTGCAGGTAGCATAGATGGAAATTAAACAGCTCCAGGACTAACCTGTTCTTGGAAGCCCACCATGTCAAGGGCATTGCAAACCTCTTGGTATTTGTGCTTCCACTGTTCAGATACTTCCTGCGTACCAAATCGTCCACTTATGTACCTGAGAAAGTGCATATCCCGTACAAAACTGTCACACAATTGCTGACTTTCTGGTGGGGGAAGCCATGCAGACAATCAATGTGATCGATAGAGCAAGCTTCGTTTATTAGCAATACAGAGGCACTTATATAGTGTGAAAGTATACATGCTTATCAGTTCTTTAATTAGTTTAAACTTACGAAAGAGCATTCTTCTACATAATTGGGTTAGATAAAAGACTACATTTGGCAAGCTTCTATTATTTATGTTTTGTCTTGAGAGATCAAAGATTTTCCTCCCTTGTCATGGTCAGCACATCTTTATCAGAACAGCACTGTACCTCCTAAAAACTCCCTTTTTGTTCTCAGGCCTGTTTCTCACGCAGGCATTTTCTCATGTAGGCTTTTCTTCGTGCAGGCCTTTGCTTGCAGGCTTTTTTATTGATCTGGTTTTATCAATAATCCATGTCCCTGATCCTCTAACCATTCTCCAACACACAGTCAGCACTGTAACTCTGTCCTACCCCACAGGAACAAAGCAGATCACCAGCAGTGGAGACAAGAAGGGGAAAGAAACTTTTGCAAGATAATGCAGCAGAGATCCCAGAACTCCCAGCTTCCATGATGATCCATAACATCTGTTCACATAGCTCCATTTAGATCCCACTCCAGCTTCCACTCACCCACAGACAAAACCCCAGGGCAGAGGCAAAAACTCCATCATGCTGTTTTCCCCTTCACCACCCATCACAAAGACTAAACTAGGGTCTGTCTTTGACGTACCTGTAGAGTGAAGGATCCAACAATCCATATATCTCCTTCTGCTCTGAAGACAGTCCAGCAAACATGTAGTAGAAGATGTGGAAATTCCTCTCCCCAGTATCCTGTTGCACCACCCGTGACTTCTCTAACAGGTACTCACTCAGCTTTGCACCTTGCACTGCACACAAAAAGGTGACAGGGTGGGGAACTTCACTCTGGGGGACATGAAGCTGCCTGGGCTGTCCCACATCTCTTCTTTGGTGACAGGAGCACAGAGCTGTCTAAATTAGCTTTCTTGTGTGCAAGACCCCCTAAGCTGCCCAGCACACTGGAAATGGGCTTCTCCATGCTTTCTGTGGTCTTAGAGATTTCTGTAAACCTCTTTTAGCAGAAACAAAGGCTTCTGGCATCAGAGAGTATTACTGATACTTACCCTGCACTCACACCCGCATATCCTTCCTGTACTCCCACTCAGTCCAAACCCAGGCCTTATCCTATCCAGGTTCTATCCAACAGTGGCTGCTGTGAGATTTTACTTAATTGTACACCCTTCCCACAGGGAGCCATGTGCCAAAATTATACCCTCCACAAGTTTTGGCTACTCAGTCTACTCCCTCCAGTTTCTAACCACTCCCCAGGCTAGTAATTGCCCTTGACTTTACCTGTATTTTTCTGGAAACGCAGCTGTATGTATTTTCCAAAGCGGCTGCTGTTGTCATTCATCACAGTCTGGGCATTGCCAAAAGCTTCAAGCAATGGATTCACCTGAAAAAAGCGAGGAAGCAGAACAACCATTCTTCAGATAAAGTGATCCAATCTAACTTGGAAAAAATTATCTTTAGCATTTGCTATTCAGAGTTCAGATGGGAAGGGATCCACCCATGAATATGGATGAGCACCTATTTTATCTCTGCCCGGATAAAGAAATTTGAAGAGGCAAATATCACAAAGACTGAGCAGCATGAGATTAACGACAATCAGTACAATGAAACTGATGGGATCTCAGTAAGATCATTGAGTCATTTGTTAAAAGATAAGGTTGGTATAACTGATTTCGACACAGTATCTGTTGTCACTAGATAATTTGAGTGCTATACTACAGCAATAAACAAAGTCAACGTGGCACTCAGTTAATACAAGTATGTCAGCTTAGCTCCTGAAATTTGTAGACATAGGGACAGTGAATTATAAAGAAATTAACAGAACAATCAGACCAGCTTGTTAAACTGGATGCAAAGGTGGCAAAATGACAGGTTTTTTGTATTTGAGCAAAGAAAGCCTGTCAGCTGGAAGAACAATGCCTCAGTGTAGATGCTGGACAGCCTATTGAACACAGCTTTAAGGCATGACACTGTAATCAGCTAAAGGACAAACTTAATCCTTGGATATATCTACAGGAACCAAATAAGACACATATTGTTTCTTTGCTGTCACCTCCAGGCTTTCCAAGGGCAGCACATGTGTGCTGAAGTGTTATTTCCAGTGAAGGAACTGCAGGCTGTCTCTAGGCACTCTGCTGAGCAAACACAGCTCTCCTGCTTGTGGAACCTGCTCAGGTCAGAAGCAGCCTGGTAGTGACCCAAGCCAGCTCTAAGCAGAGATAGCAGGTGTATCAATGTCATGTTCCCACAACCCAACACAGGCATTAACCTTGGATCCACCAGGGAGGATACCACACTGAATTAATACAGCATTCCAGAGCACAAAGCACAGCATGGGTCATTGGGTTTACGTGTCAATATTTTGGTTGCAGCAGGAGCTAAAGGAGGGAGATGCCAGGCACTTCCCCCATGTCCAAACAGAGCCAATGCCAGCTGGCTCCAAGACAGACCTGCCACTGGCCAAGGCTGAGCCCACCAGTGACAGTGGCAGCACCTCTGAGATAAAAACTGCTGCACACCCACAGAAGGGAGAGAGGAGTGAGAGTGTGTGAGAGGAACAGCTCTGCAGACACAAGGTCAGTGAAGGAGGAGGGGCCGGAGGTGCTCCAGGTGCAGGAGCAGAGATTGCCCTGCAGCCCCTGGAGCAGCCCATGGTGAGGCAGCTGTGCCCCTGCAGCCCTTGGAGGTCCACGGGGGAGCAGAGATTCACCTCCAGCCCCTGGAGAACCCCACACTGGAGCAGGGGGATGCCTGAAGGAGGCTGTGACCCCATGGGAAGCCTGTGCTGGCAGGAGCTGGGGCCTGTGGAGAGGAGCCCACACTGGAGCAGGTTTGCTGATAGCACTTCTGACCCTGTGGGGGGCCTATGCTGGAGCAGCCTGTTGCTGAAGGACTGCACCCTGTGGAGGGGACCCACAGTGGAGCAGTCTGCTCCTGAAGGATAGTACCCTTTGGAGGAGGATATTGACACTGGAGCAACCTGTTCCTGAAGGACTGTATCACATCAAGGCACCCATGCTGGAACAGTCTGTTCCTGAAGGACTGTGTTCTGTGGGAGGGACAGGCAGGAGTTCTGCTGGAGGAGCGGCAGGAAAGGAGGAGGAAGACAGCAGCACAGATAATCTGTGATGAACTGACCTCAACACCCATTCCCTGTCCGCCTGTGGGAGGGAAGAAGGTAGAGAAACTGGGAGTCAAGTTGAGCCTAGGAAGAAGGGAGGAGTTGGGGAAGGTGTTTCAAGATTTGTTCTCATTTCTCAT
This sequence comes from Aphelocoma coerulescens, assembly GCF_041296385.1. NCBI lineage: Eukaryota > Metazoa > Chordata > Aves > Passeriformes > Corvidae > Aphelocoma > Aphelocoma coerulescens. The sequence goes on from NW_027184085.1 coordinate 10,578,324, forward strand.
TATCCTACTCTGATATTAACAGGCAAGAAATTAAATTAATTTTCCCTAAGCTGAGCCTCTTTTGGCTGTGATGGTAGTTGCTGAATGATCTCCCAGTCCTTATCTCAACCCATGAGCCTTTTGTCATGTTTTGCCACCCCTGTCCAGTTAAGGAGGGGGAGTGATAGAGTGGCTTGGTGGGCACTGGTTGAAGTTAACCCACCACACAGAAAAAGACCTCTACAGGAAATCTGAGAAGACAGACTTTAAAGTGAAGTAGTCCAAGAACTCACTCTTCTTAACATATCACACAGAACGTTTAAAGTACAATTTGTTCAAAAAACCTCACAACTCCCTGGGGAGAGATTCAGGTGGAAATATTTCAGACCAAAGAGAAAAATATGTTTCAAAATGAGCTAGTGAAGATATATGAAAAGAGCAAAGATGGCAGTTAGCCAGCTAGCAGATATGTGCCTGGCAGTATAAGTAGCCAAGGATAGGTTACTAAAGGCTGTGTGAAATCTTCATCCCTGTGTACGATTAAATCAAGTTTTCATTTTTCTAATGAAAGTCCTTGTTCTACCTCAAACAGGAAATAATTTGAAAAAATGGCACCAATCTCTTGTAACAGAGAACATTATAAATGATTGCAATAGTTTTCTATAATTTAAGAATCATCTCCAGCAAAAAAAATTACTGACCTACTAACCCTTCTAACTTGTGGTCAGCTACCTCACCATTCTTATCCACTGTTTTCTTATGCGTCTTATGCATGGGTCCCAGATTTCCAGTGGTGATTCACCAGCAGGCATCCTAAGCCTAGTGCAAGTTGTCTTGCAGAAGTGTTGCTTCTGAACCTCCAAGCACCATCCTGCAACAACCTACCTGGAGGATCCGCTGCTCCAGCTGCAAGTTGCCTTTGCATAGATTCATTATGTGCTGCAACAGAAACTTCGTACTCTCTGTTTTCCCAGCACCACTCTCACCGCTGCCAAGAAAAAGCAAGATAAATTCCATCAGCCTTAAAGTAAAGTTGTTCTGCCCCTTATAGTTCAAGTGCTCCATCACTTGAGAGTGCTCTACGAGAGCTTCACAACTTTTTCAGCAAAATCACATGTGTGAGTGAAAGCTCACACACCACAGCTTTACACAGTGTGTCCCATGATGTTCTTGTCCTTCATCAGGGAACTTTTCTCCCTCTGCAAGGCAGTACAGATAAACCCTACACTGTCAGTTCTGGATGGGATGTACCAGACAGACCATTTGCTCTGCTTCAAAAGTCATCCCGTACATCAACTCCCTTGCATATGCTGGAGCCAAAAGCTTCCTCTTTCTCCAGAGAGATTTGCCCTATCCACATCACATCCACAACTGGATACTGATCATGAGATGCTGTGGCAGTCTCAGGTATCGGATGTTTCACACGCTCACGTGCCTCAGCCGGCTAGGAACACACAGAGCTGTGGGCACAGAGCTGCCCACACTCCCACAGTGCCAGCAGTGCACGTCACTGTCCTGTCACACATGCACGGCACCTCCGCCTCCAAGTCAAACAACCAGCACTTGGAAAATGCAGTTTCCCCTGTCCTGAGAGGGGGAATGTACAATCAGTGAGACAATATGTCCTTTACATCACAGCAGCTGAGAACTTCAGCATATGCACGGTGAAAAAAAATTGCAGGAAATGCTGGTGTTATACTTGAGCTTGTTTCCACAGCTGACCTTTGAGCATGTGGTGTGGCTTTACTGCTTTGTAGTTCCCAGTTGCTCAGGGCTTGGTATCAAGTATGTGTCATAGCTAGCTAAAAACCTCAAATACTACAGCAGGTCCCTCATCTCAAGCAGAGGTCAGATCAGTACCATCCAAATACATACGAACAAAATAAGACCACTTTGCCAGTTGAGAACAGGCCATCCAGCGCCCCTGCTCAGTATGACAGGTTTATTTTTATTCTTCAGTAACTTCCCTCCTTCACAAAAAAACTATCAACTTCCATGGTTCAAGCTTGTCCTTAGACCCTCCAACAAGCACAACACCTTCATAAGGTCCTGCAAGCTCAGCAGGTGTGTAACTGCCCCCAGCTGTGAAGAAATGCAAAGTCATCTTCAGGTGACCCAAGTGCTGTACTGCAACACACCCAAGCATGACTAATGTCCTTTGGGACTGGGAAGGCAAGAGGACCCAGTGGAACGTGTAGTTCAGGACAGTTTGGTAGCAATGAACACTTATGACCTGGCAGCAGCTGCTTCATCCAACATCAGCCTCTGAAGAATGCTATCCAGACCTTCCAGACTCGGTTGGAGAGTCTGGAAGGTCTGGATAGCATTCTTCAGAGGTCTCACTGAAGAGACCACAAGGGACGGCAGATCCTGGTGTGTCCCTGTGCTGTTGTGGTGAACTGTGGTCTAATAGGAGTGACCTCAACTTCCTCATTCACCTCAACTACGCTCATGTAAGGGAAACTTGTCAATTAGTGTCTCACCACTCATAGCGAGGAAAACCATGAACTTCCTGTGACAGCAATGCACAGACCAGGTAAAAGGTTGCAAGATGCACAGGAGTACATCAGCCTCATCTCTGAATTGCTGCCAGAAAATAACCAGACCACTGACCACTGGGCAAATTCTTACAGGTTACTCTTTCTTGTCTTCCACCTCCCAAGACAAATACAATGACTGTTCTCTATCCCCCAGAGCCCCACTGGCAGTGCCTCTGGCACCTGCTGACTCCATGGCCAGCCTCTGCTTCATGAGAGGACTTCATGTAAAGCACAGGCACCAGTGGCCTGGAGGCTACAGAAATGAGTGGGGCTCAAGTGCCCCTCAAAGTCAGCTCCCAGTCCCACCAAAACACTCAGCAGTGATTCAGCAATTCACTTCCACACCCTGTAGACTGAAAACACAGATAAAATGATCAGAAGGCAAATATAAAGGAGTATTAAATCAAAGAAGCTGGCAATTAGCATTTTAACTGAGATGACATTTAAACTGTTCTCTACAACACTCAGTTGTAGAGAAGAGGCAGTTAATGTTTCAAGGCTTTCTCCTTGCTGTTTGATACTTTCTCTGTTAGTTGATTTTGTTTGAGGCCTTCTCTGTTAAATGATGCTACCTGCTGCACTGCAGAGCTCCAGCAGAACAAGAGTGACACGATGGAGTGAAATGTATGTGATACTGGTAGGCTCTTTGTTTAAAAGAAACGCTTTCCGCCAACTTCTGGTGCACAGAACTGTCCATGACAATAAGATCCTCCCTGACCAAATTCCCAAAGGTCTTAGAGCAGAAAAGCATGTTTTAATTCTTCCTGCTCTTTGGTTATACACGGGAAACTCCACTTCATGAAAACTGGTTCTTTCCATTATCACCCTTCCAACTTTTACTGCAGCTTTTACCCTGGCAGCTGTGTTGTCAGAGAAGAGCACCCAGTGGCTTTTCCTAGAGCTGGTTAAATCTTTCCAAAGGCAGGGATCCCCAGAAGTGAACCTGACATCTTTACCGTTGCAAAGATTGCTGGCCGAGCTGCTCCACGAAAGACAGTTTTGTTTGCTTACACCTTTTTACAACCTGCCCGCTCTCCTGTCTCGAAAGCGGTCGGGATGAGGGGTGTGTTGCCAGTGCAGATGGATTTTGACTCACCAACAGCATCGGAGATGAGCTTCGCCTGAACCTTAATCGGGGAGATCCCAGCTAGAGCTCGGGGGCCGCCCCCGGCCCCCCGCCGGCCCCGGGACCCCCGGCCGCCGCTCACCTGATGAGGATGCACTGGTTGCGGGGCCCGCCGCCCCCGCGGCCCAGCATGGAGTGGTAGGCGCGGCTGGCCACGGCGAAGATATGGGGCGGCAGCGCGTCGGTCTGGAGGCGCCGGTACCGCTCGGAGACCTGCGGGGAAGCGGCAGCGGAGAGGCGTGAGCAGCCGGGGGGCAGCGGGGCGCGGCGGGGGGCGCGGCGCTCACCTCTCTCCCGTAGAGCGGCAGCGGCTGGAAGGGGTTCATGGCGACGAGGATGTCCCCGATGTCGGTCTGTGGAAGGGGGACAGCCGGTCAGTCGAGCGCCCGCCGCCGCCGCCCCCCGCCCCGGCCCCGGCACTCACGTAGATGTGCTGCTGCAGGAAGCGCTCCCGCAGCCCGGCCAGCAGAGCCGCCTCATCCAGCTCGGCCAGCGCCGCCAGGTCCCCGGGCGGGGGGCGACGCTCCCCCAACGACACCATCGCCGCCCGCCACCGCCCTGCCCGGCCCGGCTCGGCCCCGCCGCGCTCCGCCCGCGCTCCGCCCCCGCTCCGCCCCCGCTCCGCCCCCGCTCCGCCCCGGGACCGCCCGTCGGGGCGGGGCCGCCGTTTGAACGCGGGGCGGCGGCGGGACCGGCAGGTAACGGGCGGCGGGGGCGGCGGGGGCGGCGGGGGCGGCGTGGGACCGGGACCGGGACCGGGACCGGGACCGCGACCGCGACCGCGACCGCGACCGCGACCGGTGTCGGGTTCCGTCGTGTCCTGATCTCAACCCGTGGAATGGTCCTGGACGGGATGAAGCCCTGTGCAGCCCAGCCTGACTTTTGGTGGTAGCCCCGCTCCGGGCATAGGTCTCAGCTGATTGACCCCTAAAGATCCCTTTGGCTATACTAGTCCCTGATTCCACCAAGTATTTCCTGAACCCATGTCACAGTCAGAGAAAAACATCTGGTTAGCGTTTAGTTAACATTTTTCAGCGTACCCGCGTTCTTTTTTACTGGAAACATTTGTTTCTTTAAAGCATACTTAAGTTGTTTTAAAAAAAAATCCACAAAATCCGGATAATGAATGAAATGCTTCATTTTTGGTCAAGAAAAGCATTCTGTTGAATCCTATAAGACTTCGATGGATTTTTTCTCATCTGCTGAAAGAATCTAATACGCTTGGTTTTGACTGATCACAAAACCACTTTTAAATACCCAGTAGCACAGGCGAATTGAAGGAAGGCTAGGTGCATAGTTTACCTACAGTATTAACTCCTGTGATCTTTACTCCTCAGGGTGGCTGAGGACTGGCTGTGGGCTCCAGGGTTTCTTCCTTTCCCTTCCCCTTATCTCACAGTGTGGGATGTGGGGCCATGTGGCCCTCGGAGCTGACTCACCATGTGGTTACACTCCTGAAACATCAAGGGAGGCTGTACTGCAATAATAACAGGAGATTTTTTTAGGGTACTCAAAACATTTAGGAATGTTGGAGGGCATGCTGCTAATGGTGCACTATAAGGTAGTTAACAGTAACAGAGTGTGTTCAGTGGTTTGTGAATGTGAGATGGAAGAAGCAAGCTGGAGCAGTTCTGTCACTTGTAGGTGAAACGTTTTCTAGTGTACCCACAGGCTGCAGACAGGTCTCACCCTACAGACCTGACACAATTAGAATATATTATGCAATAATGGGAGCGTTTGAACTTCTTTATGTGAGCAGTAGCTGGTCAAACCTAGTATAACTTGTTTGTTTGTTTTAATTATTGTTTGTTAAAAGAAATTGGTCTGCAAAATAAACATCCTGACTGCAGTCTACCCTGGATAGAGGTGCTATGCGAATGGCAGCGATTTAGTCCATTGCTGGTGAGTACTTTGCAAATGCACACAAATAGAATCATGGAATGGTTTCAGTTGGAAGGGACCTTAAAGACCACCTCCTTCCAACACCTCTCCAAAGCCCAGGGACACCTTCCACAGGCAGGGTTGTTCAGGGCCCCATCCAGCCTGGCCTCGAACACTTCAAGGGGAGGACTAATGCTAAGCTTTGGGTGGTGTTCCCTGCCGTGCTGCCTCCATCCACACCAGGTCTGCCCTCTTTGACCAAGACGGAAGGTCTTGGTTAGGCTTGTGGCTGTGCTGTAAGTGAATATGAGGGTAAACCTCTGGAGAAGCCGCTGCTACTGTAAAACACTGCACGTGTCCCTCAGCTCTCTGGACTTCTGCGAACTCATTAAATGAGTCCTGGTTTTCATTTGATGTGAAGCTTTTGTTTCAGACATTGATTTACATATCTGAAATGTCTCTGGAAGATGGTGTTTGACAAATCTCCTTCTCTATGATGGCACATCTTTCTGTATTAGTGTATCTTGTCCATGTGGGAACCAGAACTTTTTGGAGGTTACTCAGCTTCCAGTGAAACTGCAGACTTAATGCCAGGGCAAGTGTGCAACTGCCTGCACTGCTTTTTCATCAAAAGAACAATATCTATCCGGTGTTCTGCTAAAACGCCTCTTTTTCTGAGAGGGTATGCTGAAAGGGAAAATTTTTTTCTGTGTAACAAAATCATGATACTGTATCAGAAGAGCAGAGCAGGAACAAAGCTGGTGTGATTCACAGCAGTTGTTTGGCCTCTCTCACTTCCAGAAGCACAAATTACTGTTAGTAAATGACAAAGCAAACCACTCACTTCTTAGTAACCTCCATGGGAAAAAAGCAAGAGTGGTCTCTTTCTCTTCTCTTTTCCCTCACAAGACAAATCTTATGGTTGTTTTCTACTTCTATCCACAGTACCTCTTCCACCCACTAACTTGCTTGAGTTTAATGAGAATTTCACACAAAGCATGGGAAGGGCAAAGCACAGGAAGTAGTGGTTTGCACGTGGGATTGTGCACTGAGATTTGCTTACAGATATATTGTCATGTACTGCTCTTGCTTTCACAGCCTGGTCTCTCTAATGCTGTGCCTCTTGTTGATGCAGGGCCCCTGTGCCCAACATGACGGAATACAGAAGGAAGCTCTTAATAACGGTTGTGGCAAATGACTTCCCTTATTTCATAGGAAAGTGCAGAGGTTTTAGTTCAGAATCTTGCCCTGCAACATGGGTTATTCTTTTGTAATGTGTCCATCTTGCTTAGCTCTTCAGGATCCTTTAGATCCCTGTATATCAGCCCTGACTCTGCCATGAGTGCCTCATCCCTGCTGTTTGCAGTTGGAGCAAACACTGTGGAAGACCAGAGGGCTCGCTGGGAGAGAAAGCGCAGCCGGACAGCCAAGGAACTGCTGGAAACGGAACACAAATACCTTGAGCAGCTGGACTTGGTGCTCACTGTGAGTATTTCTGCCCCTTCTGATATGTGGGTGTATTCAGACAGCACATATTTATCTGTGTTGTCATGGAGAAGGGTCAAGAGCAAGACTTTGATACATCCCTAATGCGTGGGACACCTTCTGTGGCTAAAAGGATTTTTTGTTGTTTTTCTTTTACGTCCTCTGTAATATTCAATAGCTCATGGGTTTGGCCTTTTAGCTTTGTTCTGTACACAGACATAAATCCTTCAAGTTTTGATTGAATAGGGGGCTCATCTTAAGATGCCTGAGATGTATGAACTGTAGGGACACAGACAAAACAAAAATTATGGACAAGAGAGTGAAAAACAGATGCATCTGAGGACACTGAAACAGAATCTTTTCAGTGTAGTACTGTTCAATCTCAGTAGTAGTGCAGTAGTGTTCACTGTACAACCTTTTCAGCTGTGGTATTCTTCCATGTGTTTACAGTTATGGTCAAAGCTACAAGTAAGGCTTACATCTGATGGTGGATATCTTAGGAAGACATTCACAATGTTTGATATCCTTCTGAGCCAAAGAGTGTTCAGGCTGCAGCTTCTGGCTTCTGCTGTGTGCCACAACTAACCTTTGAGTGACCTCAGAGGTTAATAACCTTTGCAGCCTTCTGGTACTTGAAGGGGGATTATAAAGAGAGGAAGAGTGACTTTTACACAGGCATATAGCGATAGGATACGGAGGAATGGTTTGAAACTGAAAGACAGTGGGTTTAAATTAGATGTTAGGAAGAAATTCTTTACTGTGAGGGTGGTGAGGCACTGGCCGAAGTTGACCAGAGAAGCTGTGGATGCCCCATCCCTGGAAGTGATGGGCCAGGTTGGATGGGGCTTGGAAGGTGTCCCTGACCAGGTTGGAAGTAGATGGTCTTTAAGATCCTTTCCAACACAAACCATTCAGTTTGATGATTTGTGAATTCTACCTGTTTGAAATTCTTTTTCTTTCCTACTTAGTACTTCGTGACAATTTTAAAAGCCAAAGGGACGCTGAAACCTGCTGTGTTGGAAACTATATTTGGACCCCTGGAATCCTTATATTCTGCCAGCCAGTAAGTGGACACAGGATGCAATTCCTGTAATTATATTGGGAGGACTCTATGTTGATGAGAAAGTAAGATTTGGGGAAACAAGGCTAACATGTTGTTAAACAGCCATTCACTCCTAGCACTGCTAGCCTTAGTGGCACTTGGAGGTGTCCCCGGGGATGTCCTGATCTGTATCACATATCTGGGTACCCAGTTACTAGACAGTGGTTTAAGCCCAGTAAGTCTGCTCCACAATGTGTTCTGTGGCTTACTCTCTGACCTCCAGGCAAACTTGGCATAGAAATTGGATATGAGGTGGAGAATGGTAAAGGAAGGTCACCAAAGGAATGAATCAGAAGGAGTTGTGAAAATGCCATCTGTAATGCATCCTTCACAAGCTTTTTGCTCCTTGTGCACAGTGTTCTGTCATTTCACCTGGAAAAAGGGAATTTGGGACCAGGACTGGAAAATTTTTCTCAAAGTCTGGATCTTTATGGACACTATGCAGAGAATTTGGAGCAGGCAAATAAAACCTTGAAGGTAAATACCTACTTTAGTTTTCATATTATTTCTCTTTTTCCATTCCATGAAATTGCCACATCCTTCCATTTATCTTCTGTTTCTGGAGTCATCAGTGTTCTTACTTTTTCTGGGCTGATGAAATTCAGGCTTTCTTCCACAACAAAATGGTGAAAATTTCTCTACTTATTTAGAGCTTCCAATTTCTGATGCTTTTCTCAGGTGTTTGCGTATGTATGTGCATATGGTGAGCACAGCTTTCTCAAACAGGGCTCTGTATTTACTCCTGCTCCTTCCTAGCTGGCAAGCCTAGAGAGTTTCCAGGCTTTCACTATGATACAGAGATCTCTTTCTAGGAATTGTCATGTCTCCTAGTCTTTCCCACTATGACCACCTGTATGCTAGTAGTGGTATTTCATTTCCTTCATAGTTTTTTTTCTATGGTTGAAGAAAATTTTTTCTTCCCACGCATGTCTCCAATTACAACCTGTTTTCAAGAAATTTTGGCAGGATACATATTTATTCCAAAGTCCTGACAGCTGTATCTGGAATTTAAACCACTCAGATTCCAGTTTTTTGTCCATGCTTGTCCCCAGATGCAGAATGTACTGGGATGTTTTCCTTCTCTTGTCTTTGCATGCATATATTCATGTTTTTGATTTTCCGAGAGAAAAAGCCATTTTGGATACTTGTCTTGAGGTGATGGGAGTGCAGATCTGCATTGCTTTTCCTTGAAAGGCGTGGCACAAAGCCACAAGGGCACTCCTTGTTTTCCTAACTGGTTCAACCTTCTCTTTTTCTTTATTTCCATTTGCTGTGTGTGTATTAAAGGGGGATATTGCTTCCATTGGCCACTGGAATGGATGGTCAGGAGAAAGGCAATGGCTTGCCCATAGCCACAAAAGAAATTGATGCTTGTGGGACTGAAGTCGTAAACTCTAAAGTGAAGAGTTTGAAGCTCTGGTGCAGACTAGAGCACATAGTTATTTTTCTAGTCTCGAAGCTATATCCCTTTTCTGCTGCACACAGGAGCAACTGAGGAAAAATAAGTCATTTCGGCGGTTTAAGAAACTCCAGGAGGCTCGACCTCAGTTTCAAGGGAGGGAACTAGAGGATCTGCTTCCTTTGCCCCTGCAGAGGCTGCACCAGTAAGTAAGCAATTGTGAGTCTTCAAGGGATTATCATGAGAAGGGATAAAGGAATATAACTTTGTTTTTATGAGAGAGAAAGTTGCCTAATTTGTCTCAAAATCAAAACATTGAGACAGCAATGAAACAGACCTGAGGATGTGCCTACAAAGTGGAATCCATGTACATGGATGGGAGATGATGCAGGAAGGTTGGTGTGTTTAGCCCTGGCTCCTATGCCCTTCCTCTATCTCTTGGGTAGAATTGGAGGCTTTCTGCCATCTCAATAAGCTACTGAAGTTTGGCCCTGAATGAAAGCAAGCTGACTGAAATGCTGCAGAAGTGATGCTCTCTGCCAGAGATGCTTTTGCTCCATTTTTATGCAGATTGCTGACCTGGAGCAGCATTGTGGCTCTTATAGATGGTTGCTTTTGGAGAGAAATGAGATTAATGAACAGAGGAGAGCTTCTCTTTCCTCTCTGGTTATCAGGGCCTTATGCTTTCCTCAGATTTGATGCCTATCACATTTGTCTGAGCTTGGACAGATCCTCTGTAGATTGCTGCTTTTCCCTCTCAAGGCAACAAGCCTTCCAGGTTTCAGGAAGTGTTTAGAAAACACCTTTGGACACATGGTGTGATTTTTAGGGTTATCCTGTGCAGAGCCATGAACTGGACTCAATGATCCTTGTGGATCCCTTCCAGCTCAGGATATTCTATGATCATCTCCCCTTTGAAGAGGCAAACTGACCGCATGAGGAGAGTGCTGCATGCACTCATGGGCAGCTCTTTCTTGGGGAGGGTGTGTGGGTAATAAAGGTGGTTTTCTGGGAACCCAGATTCTGCTGCTATAGATCCAGTAGCTGTTTTATAACCATGATCTTATCTACACTAAAGCAAATTTGAGAGACTGAGCACCTTGTTTCTTTGAAAATAACTTGGAGAGATCATACCAAAGTCTTTCATGTAGTTTTATATAGTGTTTTTAATCAGCTTGGCAGAAATAAACTTTAAGCTGGTTGGTGGGATTTTACTATAATTCTTCATATACTTCCCTTAAATTTGCAAAACAGTAGTATATCTGTTGCTGTGCAACTATTTGGAAAATTGTGAGCTTTTTAACAGAAAGTCTAATTTTTTCATTAATCAGATCTATCATGTCCAAGTTTCCTTAAAACTCTCTTAACATATGCACTAGGTCATATGAGTTGTGCCAGTCTGTGAGTCTGTTAAATTCCTGTTGTTTGACTTCATTGGGAGAAAGCATTTGCAGAGATCTTATCCTCTCCAGTAAAGACTGGGAAGGAAAAAAGAAAAAGGCGGCTCCTAGTTCTTATAGAAATGCCTTTATTTTCTTGTATGGGCAGGAAACATGGTATGAATGCCACCATTCAGATACTATTAAAAATAGGTTGTTCAAAGAGAAATTTGTAACTTATTGAAGGCATGTTTATGTGAATTCTGAGAGCGCCTCATGAATTCAAGTGATTTGTGAGGCTGCTTTTATTGTATCCCCAGGAAAAGCCCAAGGTTTGCAGATGTACAAGATACTTGGGTTATTTTAGTTGAGACATCTGATGATAAAAAGAATGTGATCGAAGTATGACCAAAACTGCTTCATTAGGTTTGCTCTGTCCCCTGGTCGAGTGTTTTTCACCATGCTGTCACTAACAGGAGGTGCTCCTGCTCTTCTTGGTATCATGTTGTGAATTAAACCTGCTCTCTCCAACTCAGGTACAAGCATTTCTTCAGAGATCTGCTGCAGAACACCAGCCCAGACACTGCTGAGTACCAGAAACTTGCAAGTATGATTCCACCTGTAAATGCTGGCATTTGATCAATGATAGACTCCTTGCAAAGAATATTTTGACTACCACCTCCTGCCTTATTCCACAGGAAAAAAATCTTCTTCTCTCTCTGGGGTTCTAGTGGGTTACTATTTTCCTTCTCTGTCTTGACCAAGATGTCCCTGAGAATACATTAGGAGTAAAAATATGTAGAACAACTGCCTGCAAAAATGGCCTAGTAGCTAGGTTAGAGAAATGGCAGCTCTTTTTTTTTTAAGCTCTGCTGCTTGTGAGGCACTGGAACAGGTAGCTCAAGGAATTAGTTGATTCCTGAAAGTGTTCAAGGCCAGGCTGGATGTGGACCTGAGCAATGTCATGTATTTGAAGGTGTCCCTGCCCATGGCTGGTGGGTTAGAACGAGATGATCTTTCAGGTCCCTTCCAACCCAAACCATTCTCTGACTCTCTTGGTCACATGCCTCAATTTTCTAGGATAATTCATGTCCTTCATGCTATATCCAGTCACTACAGGTGCCCCCCAAGGCTCAGTACCAGGGTCAGTCCTGTTTAATGTCTTTACTGATGATCTGGATGAGGGAATCAAGAGCACCATCAGTCAGTTTGCAGATGGCACCAAGTTGGGTGGGAGTGTTGATCTGCTGGAGGGCAGGAAGGCTCTGCAGAGGGATCTGCACAGGCTGCATCCATGGGTTGAGGCCACTTGTGTGAGGTTCAACCAGGCCAGTTGCTGGGTCTTGTCCCTGGGTCACAACAATCCCAGGCAGTGCCACAGGCTGGGACAGAGTGGCTGGAAAGCTGCTCAGAGGAAAAGGCCCTAGGGGTGCTGATCCACAGCAGCTGAGCATGAGCCAGTGTGTGCCCAGGGGGCCAAGAAGGCCAAGGACATCCTGGATGTATCAGCAATAATGTGGCCAGCAGGACCAGGAAAGTGATTGTTCCTCTGTGCTCAGTAATGGTGAGGCCACACCTCAAATCCCATGTCCAGTTTTGAGCCCTTCACTACAGGAGAGACACTGAGCTGCTGGAGCAAGTCCAGAGAAGGGCGATGGAGCTGGGGAAGGGTCTGGAGCACAAGTCCTCTGAGATGTGGCTGAGGGAGCTGGGGGTGTTTAGCCTGGAGAAAAGGGGTGACTTGATCACTCTCTACAAGCACCTGAAAGGAGGTTGTGGCCAGTTGTGGATCGGCCTCCTCTCCCAGATAACAAGCAACAGGATGAGAGGAAATGGCCTCAAGCTGTGCCAGGGGAAGTTCAGGATGGATATTTGGAGGCATTTATTTATGGAAAGAGTTGTTAAACATTGGAATGGACTGTCCAGGGAAGTGGTAGAGTCACCATCCCTGAAAATGTTCAAGAAATGACACTCAGTGCCATGGTCTACCTGACAAGGTAGTAGTCAGTCAAAGGTTGAACTTGGTGATCTCAGCAGTCTTTTCCAACCTAAATGATTCTGTGATTCTCACAAGCATTTAACACCACTTGTAGGGCATTTTTCCTGTTTTTGCTTCCAAGTCCAGGAAATCACTCCTCTCTCTAATGTTTTATTGGCAAATGTTTTCTAGAACTACAGAATTGTTGGTTGGAAAAAGGCTTCTGGAGGTCATGTAGTCCAATCTCTTGCAGAAATTCCTGAACAAAGCTGTTGTTGATACTTAGTTTAAAACTTTGTTTCTTAATGTCATACTATTTTTTCTTAGCAAGATGTATAAGGTGAAATAAGCATTCATTTGTGATAACTTCAGGGTACCCTGCTATAATTTCAGAGGCCGTGAAATCTGTTTCTGAGGTATCTCAGTGGGTCCAAGACATCTTTGATAAGAGAGAGAACTCCTTGCAGCTGCTTCGGGTTCAGAAACTGCTCAAAGGACAAAAGACTCAGGTTTTGACTCCAGGTGAGTCTTACTGACAGCTCTGTTTTTCCTCTGCCGTGCTGAGATACATGGAGATATGTTCTCCTTCATCTCTGGCTCAACTCACATTAACCAGTTTTCCCCTACTGCCCAAATTCAAGTGGTAAAAGAATATGACTACTAATTCAAGCACTTTTTTTAAAGTTTTTTAAGTTAAGAATTTTAGAATAAGGATAAGCAACAGTTTAATTGCCTGACATTCAGATAGGAGAAGCTGATGACATGTGGTTAGAAAGCTAGGAGACCAATAAGGTCAGGAGTGTAAGTCCCAGGTGGGAATGAAAGAGAGACACTAAAACATTTTGGCAGAGTGTAAGTAGTGGTATTGTCCCTACTCCATTGCATAGATGGATTGCATGACCATAGATTTCTGAGTGTCAAGGGCCCAAGGACTGTGCTGTTGTTTGCCTTAAGCTACAAGATTCATGGAATTCTTCTCAGACCCTTCATACGGAGAATTTTCTTCTATCTGCATGGTTAAACTGTGCTGTAAATCAGTATCAGTGTTGATAGCTGAGATAGATAAAGCCACAGTCACTGGCATGTAAGAATATTTAAATGCATAAGAGGTCTTTTATGTGACTGGGTGCTCTCCATGCACAGACCACACTCCAAGCTATGTATGAAATATTGTGAGAAATGTGCCCAGTCGGGGCAATTATGAAACCGTCACCTGGGGCTTCACCTGTAGCCTCACTCAACTCTGCTATTTCAGAAGTTTTCCAGGCCCAGTGCTGCAGCTGGAGAGGAGTGTTAAAGTCACTGTGTGTGACGGTCTCTAAGACAAGTACCTCCAGGTACTTGTGAATGTGGTTGAAATTCATACCTGTGGATCTTTGGCTGAAAAAAACCTTCCCCAGTGGGATGGCAAAAGACTTGGAAAGATAAAACTGAGAAAGCTCATGGGCTGAGATAAAGACAGTTTAACAAGTAAAGCAAAAGCTGTTCATGCAAACAGTGCAACACAAGGAATTCATCCACCACTTCCCGTGGGTGGGCAGGCATGTGTTCAGCTATTCCCAGGAAAGCAGGGCTCTACCACACACAATGGTTACCTGGCAAGACAAGAACCACCACTTTAAAACTCCCCCCTTTTGTCCTTCTTTCCCTTCATAACAGGTTGAACATGATGCCATATGATATAGAATGTTCCTTTGGGAAGATTGGATCGGGTGTCCCAGCTGGGATCCTTCCCAAATTCACATGCATTCCCAGCCTCCTCACTTGTGGGATGAGGAGCAGGAAAGACCTTGATACTGAGCACTGCTTACACAGCAATAAACAAAAGATCCCTGTGTTGTCAATGGTGTTTTCAGTGCAAATCCAAAACAGCCACATACCAGCTACTTTGGGAAAAATTAACTCTATCTTAGCCAAAGCAGCACAGCTAGAACAAAGGTTACTTATCAGAGGTTATTCTCAAAGATGCTCAGTCAATGGGCAGATTAATTTACAATTCTCTTTCCTGTTCTTAGAATCCTTTTGGTGATGCCAGGTGAAAGGGAGCTAACACAGGTATGCTCTGCTTATACTGAGCAGAAGCATGTGCTGGGGTGCCTGGGCACACTTGGTGTAGTGTGTAAAAAGGTGTGAAAAGTGTAAAAATGTAAATCAATTATCCTGAATATCAGAACTAATAAAGTAACACCATGACAAAAAACCTCCAAACACCCCAAAACAGTATAACTAGACCAGAGATGGCCATTGTTTGAAAGTGTTTGGTCCACTGATTTTTTGGTCTGAAAATTCTGAGATGCAGTAGGACAAGCGCTGAGGGTCAGTAAAGTCATTTCCATTATCTAGGACAGAGAATTCTTGTAGTCCTGTTTTCCATTGGCTGGGGTAACATAGTTACCATTAGATATGAGAAGCAGAAACATAAGAGGCAGCTGGAGCTTGCTAGTTTTGGTCCAGCTTTCCAAAAACAAGATAGCTTTTGCAGGACAAGATTGTGTTTTGTTGCCAAGAGGGAGCAGGAGAGAAAACAAAATGTTGTAGATTAAGAGCAAAGGGGGAGTGCTGGAGATGGTGTCTCACCTTTGCCAATGCCTCTGAGAGGTCCTGCTCCCAGTGAGGAGACCCTGCTTTTCTTGCTGCCTTCCATATTTAGGACAAATACTGTATCAGCCAGAAATGCCTCCTTAACTGAGCACATTCTTTCACAACAATTTCTTAGAACTTGTACATCTGGGGATCCTGGACATGCATCTATATTCCAAGACTTCCAGTACAGTCTGGGTCAGACTGTATGCCTCTGAGTCTGATCACAGCATAGCCTGAGGGAAACAGCTCCCAGTCCAGCCCCATGCTGCTGACACCATCCTCCCATTTGTTTTTTTAAACAGGGATTGATTCCTGCACCTCACCCTTGTCTTCCTCAGTTTCTTATTCTGATAAGGAGTGGTTCCTGTGCAATAAGCTAAGCAGGAATCCACTAGCCTCTTTTTTTTTGTGACTATAGCATGCTAATAAGACACAATCCATAATAAAAACAAAACTGAGGGGTTTTTTTTCTAAAAGGTTCTTAATAGCTCACACAGAAGCTAAGGCATGAAAGAGTGACTGAAATTCCCTGGCAGATGTTTCCTAGACAAGACCAGCTGGCAATACTTTGTTATGGCTTTACATTTTTATAAATAATCTTACTGGCAGGTGTCTTCATAACTCCCGTGAGTTGATGGCTATCTTCCACAATAATCCTAGTAAGAAGTCCTGCTTTAATTATTTCATTTATTTCACTATTCAATTTTTTAAATTGCTGCTTACAGCTAGGCTTATTGAATTGTTTTGATTATTTTCCTGCTGCTTTCTTTTCCTCTTGTGTTATCACAATTCATTTCACAGGTGGATGACACTGGACTCTGTTGTGCAAGAGAGGTTGATAAGGTTGCCTACTCAGACCTTTCTCGTTTTGTATCTCCTTTGATAGAACAGTCATCTGCAATCTGTAATCTCTTGGCTACTGTAGGTCTGTACATAGTTAGATGACCTGTGAAACGTAGTTTTGTTTTAGTTTTGGGGAGGAGGGTTTATCTGTTTAATTAGCACACACAAACAAAGCAAGGAAAAAATAATAGATTTTCAAAGCTGAAGCTAGCTTCTGTTTCACCACTAATGACAAACAACTGGGCAACACAATTCAAGATAGTTCATGCTGTGTTTTGTCAAGGCTTATGTTAATTTAAAGGTATGCATATCATTTTCAAACCGTGTTTTTGTTCTGATCATTTAAAAGAGACTTGCATATGATAATATACTCTTAATTAACATAACAGATTTATAACATCTTCAGCTGTTCCTCATATACTAAGCATTTTGGGCTGGTTACTGCTTCTGCACCAGTGTTATCCACGCTGGTGGACTGGACTCAGCTGACATCAGTGCCTTCTAGTGGTTGGAATTGATGTAGAACACGGCAATCTTCAAGGGTGGCTCACACTCTATTCCTGTTTGTGTCATCGCACCCTTTCCTTTTTATTCCCTCCCACCCTTCCCCAGATCTCACAGCTGTCTCTGTTTCCCCTGCATGCCCAGGGCGCTGGTATATCCGGGAAGGCTGGCTTTTGGTGGTGCCTTCAAAGGGAGAAGAACTGAAGCGCAGGATGTTCTTCCTGTTCTCCGATATCCTCATTGCAGCGAAGCCCTGCCACCCACTGCACCTGCTGAACTCGAACAAACTGTCCTGCCAGGCTGTCTACCCACTCCACCAGTGCTCAGTGGATAAAGTGTTCGGCCACACACAGAGCCAGGGAGGGCTCCTCAGTGTAAGTCTTCCCACCTGTGCCAAGGCAGAAGAGCCAGTGGAGTCAGACCTGGAAGCAGGTCTCCAGCTGTCTCAGCAGAAGCAGGACCGAGATGATGAGAGTGGTGACAAAATGCAGTGAAAGAGTCTGAGTTAGGGCAACCCTTCCCTTCTTGAGTGATGCAAGTACTTTTCCTTTCATGGCATAGAACCTCCTGCACATTCTGGGGCTACAGGCTGTTGGTTGCTTCACTTAGCTCAGGTAAGGAGCTCCACTAGGACTCTGACATGCCCTCATCAGAGCCACAGGTTTGGGGGGCAGCCCCACAGTCAAATGGCAATGAATATGTAGCATTACACTGACTACAGACTGAACATGTAGAAAAACAGAGAGTGAAGGAGATGTGGGTGTTATTATAACAGGTGTTGTTTATCTAACTCCCTGAGGGCTGCAGATTCCTTGACAGGGGCCAGAGTCTTCTGCAGTGGTTTCAAGGTCAGTTCTTCCAAGGTTGCACCTGGGGCTGTGTTAGCTTTTTTTGTGAGCTGTGACAAAGAAGTATTTGAGCAAGCTGTGATCTGTGGATGATGGCAGTGGAAGGATCCCTAGGGACAGCTTGGAATATGGTAGAAAACTGGATGATGAGCTGCTGAGAATTGTAATTGCTCATCTCCAAATGGATCAAAGTGAGCTATCAACTGCAACTGGAAACAATGGAGAAGACTGGCTCTTGTTCTGTACTGTGCAGCCTCTGGCTTTGCCCAATATTAAGGCTAAATTTTTCTATCTGGGAAGGAGAAGGGTGAAAATCAGCATGCAGGGACTGAATTCAGTGGTGATGACCTTCTTTTTACTGGAGTTGCTGCCTTGGCAAGGAATGCCACAGATTCTGTTTGCCTTTCAGCTTTCCTTTCCACAGAAGACACTGCTGTTGATGTCCAGCAACCAACAAGAGATCCATGACTGGTACCGGAGTCTCACAGCTGCAGTCAGGTAGGCATCTATTTTCCAGAAGTGGAAGGGGACAGGACATAAAAGTGACCATATGGACCCGTGTGTGGATGGAAGCAGCCTGATGCTGGCAGCCAGGATACAAGGGAATAGTAAGGACAGACTTCCCATATTAACTGTGAAATTCCCCTTTGTTTTCCTCTACAGGCAGCTGAAAGCCTGACCCACCTGAGTACAAGACAAACTGGCAGGACCACCACCTTTGTGGCAGAAGCTTCCACAATCTTAGAAAACGTTCAGCGACATATAGCAGCACTGCATTGAGAGGGACTACACAGCATGTTTGTGAGATGATGAATGCTTTGTTAGCTGCCCTTATGTTCATACAGATACTGCAAAAAATGCATTTGTACATAAAAAAAATCTGTACTAAGGATTTTCCCCAATTTAGCTTAGAAGCTTCTAGCTTTTCTGCACTTTAGTAAACTCAGATTATTAACTTAAGGTCAAGCAGATGGGAGTGTGACTTGTTTTCCCTCATTAAATGCTTTTTTTAAAGGTATTTTTGTATTTTGTTAAAGCCTCAGCATGGACTTTCAATAATGTGGGAGTTTCACATCAGTTTGGTTCAGAAAACATCTATTTGAATATGGTCAACTTGAAAGAGGACAATTTCAAGCTTATTAGAAACATGAAGATTAAGGTCTGTCTGAACACTGACCTTTCAGCAGTTCAACTGTTTTTTCTTCTTCCTTAAGCAGCTACCCATCTTTAATTTCTCACTGGGGTTTATTAAAACAGAACTGGTACTCTGTGAGATAAATGTCCCAAAGAGAGAATACATAACGGGTTTTTTTGGTCTTTCCATACAATTAACTTGCTACACAGGATCACCCGTTTAAATGTCTTAAGTTTGTGAAACCTGTGAGGAAGAAATGCAACAGGGTTTTGGAAGCCACACTGGTTCTGCTGTGTTTTGCCAAGAAAGGATGGGCCAGGTGTTCTTGAGGTCCCTGTATCGGGGGAAATATTGAGGAAGATTGTGGGAAAGGGAATATTGTGGAAGATTGGCTACGTGAAAAAGGGCACATAAAACCCCAGCGGTTTGATTGCACGCATCTTGTGTAACAAATGAAGTTGCAAAAAGATACAGTTGTCCTGCTTAACAACTGGGCTTCCATTGAGTTCTTATTGCTAAGCTAAGTGTTTTATTGCAGAGTTAGCAAGGTTAGTCTTTGGCAGTAAAACAATAAAATACTGTTGGTTAGAAAAGACAAAGAAGAAAGAGAATTGCTGACCACAGAAGAGGAGTTAGGAGGGGTTAAGAAGTCAGCTAAAACTACATGAACCACTTAGAATGTGCCTTTACAAATATTCATAAGCCTATTATCGATAGTATATAAGAAACTTTAGTATGATTAATAAACGGAATCCTGCTGATCCCTCATATTGAGTGTCCGGGCTTTCCCTCCGTTGTGACAGTCCCTTCCAACCCGGTATTCTATCCTGTGACTTTACGTTTGGGTTGGTTTTGTTTTGGGCTTTTACACTTCAAAGTTATAGCTAGGACTTTCAAGTACTAGCCATGCTTGAAATGAGAGACAAAGCTAACAATTTAAGATTCTTATTGCTCAGTAGTTATATCACTCTGAAAAAGTTCTGCTACTCCCCCTTTTTGTTGTAATAGAGCAATGCAGAGATTTCCTGTAATCCTGCACTTGAAGTCAGCATGTCTGTCAAGTTCTAGCTAGAGATTACTGTGACTCCTGCCTATGTTATCACCTTATAAGTTCCTTTGGTTGTCTCTTTATAGGACTTAGCTCAGTGTTACCTTATCTGCATTTGGTGCCTTTTAAATGGCAGAAGTATCTTATTTTTCACCAAACTTTCTGCTCTGCAATGCTGAACACTGGCTCCTAGAACACACTTGTAGCTCTGACACAGGGATGTGGGACCAGAAACTCTAACATATCCATTTTTTTCTAGAGTAAGTTACTAACTTGCAAGCACAGGAATTAAGCTGTGCCAGGGTAGGTTTATGTTGGACATTAGGAGGAATTTCTTCACAGAAAGGGTGAATAGACACAAATGGTCTGCCCAGGAGGTGGTGGAGTCACTGTCCCTGGAGGTGTTAAAAGAACGACTGGATGTCTTAGTGCCATGGCACTTAGTGCCATGCTCTGTTGTCCCGGTGGTATTTGATCATAGGTTGGATTTGATAACTTCAGAGATCTTTTCTGACTTAAATGATTCTCCGAATACAATTCAAACACAAGCAAACTGACCTTCTGGACAAAGTTTATTTACACAGAGAATATAAACCATCAGGGCTCCTAGCTCGATTTCCTTCTCCTGCTGAGTCTCTATTCAAACCACTGGAAGCAGCCAGTAAATTCAGCCCTCGCCGCGGCAACTTCCATCACCCTCCAGCCCACCTGCCACACCTTCCCTTCCCGTGTCCCAGGACAGCACCCGGCCCTGGTGCGCGGGCAGCTCCCCTGGAGCCCGCTGGGGGCACAGGGGGACCCTAGACAGGGGTTCCCCGGGCGGCGGCCGCCCGCTGCGCGTCCTGCCGGTATCCCTTGAGCAGCTGGTTCAGCAGCGTCTTGTCGGAGTCGCGGCGCGGGCGGACGAGCGGCGGCAGCGGGTTGCCCTTCAGCTCGATCACCGCCATCTTAGCGCGGTCCAGCCCGTCCCGGTTGGGGATCTGAAGCAGCCGCGTGTAGCTGCCGGGGTGCGGCTGGAAGCGGGGCGCCAGCACCTTGAACAGCTTGTGGATGAGGTCCTTCTCCTGCGGGGCGGCACGCTCAGCCCCGGCACCGCGCCGGGCCGGGACCCGGGGGTGTGGGGCTGGGCGGTACTTACGGTCAGCCAGAAATCCGCCATGCGCATGGCGCGCTCGTCCTTGTCCCCCCGCTTGGCGTAGTCGATGAGCTGCCGGGAGGAAGGAGGCGGTGGGTGAGAGCGCCTCGGCCGCCCGCCGCCCCCCGGCCCGGCCCGGCCCGGCCCGGCGCGGTGCCGCCGCTCACCCGCTCGGCGTAGCCGCGCATCTCGTCGGCCCGCGCCCAGGGCGTCTCGATGCGCTCATGCCGCACCAGCGCCGTCACCAGGTTCCGCAGCAGGTCCAGGCGCGACCGCGGGCTGAGCCCGAGCCGCCGGTACACGCGGCCATGCGAGATGGCGGCCGCCAGCGACAGCCGCATCCCGCCGATCCACCGCCGCCCGCCCCGGCCGCCGCCGCCGCCTCCCGGCAGCGCCCGAGCGCCGCACAGCGCGCCGGGAACTGTAGTCACAGCCACTCAATCCCGCAATCCCGGAACGGGTCGGGTTGGAAAGGGACACGGCGGGACTCCTGGTCCAGCCTCCCTCCTCGAACAGGGTCGTCCTGGAGGACGCGGGATAGGAGTGCGTTCATGCGGTTCTTGAGTGTCTCCGATGAGGGAGACTCCGCAGCCTCTCCGGGAAATCTGTTCCAGTGCTCGGTCACCCGAACGGTAAAGAAGCTCTTCCTCGTGTGCAGGTGGAACTTCCTGTGCATCGGCTTCCGCCTGTTGCCTCGTGTCCTATTGCGCGAAACCACCGAGCAGAGCCTGTTCCATCCTCTTGACATCTCCCTGCAGATACTGACAGGCTTTGATGAGATCCTCGTCTCTTCTTGAGGCTGAACATGCCCAGCTCGCTCAGCCTTTTTTCGTAAAGGATGCTCCAGTCCCTTAATTATTTTTGTGACCCTCCTCTGGACCCGCTCTAGGAGCTACACGTCTCTCTTGCGCTGAGGAGCCCAGAACTGGACACAGCGCTCCGTGCTGAGGAGAGGGACACGATCACCTCGCGCACCCTGCTGGCATTGCTCTTCCTCATGCAGTCCAGGCCGCAGCCGTCTGACCGGGACAGGGAGCCGGGACAGGGAGCCGGGACAGGGAGCCGGGACAGGGAGCCGGGACAGAGCCGGCGGAGCTGGGAGCTGGCTGCGGGCGCAAAGGAGCCGCGCCGCGGCGATCCATTGTCCCGCCGGTCCTCTGTTAGTTCTTTTAAAAACTATCGGAGATGAGCTAATTAAACAGGCAGATTTTAAAATGCCTAACTTTAATACACTGCTGTGTAACTGGTTAAAATTAAAAGGACGCCATCATCATGTCATAGGAATACCATCTGGCTTTCCCCAAATACAGACATCAAGTAACTGAGATTCTGCTTTTCAGGAATTCTTGACAGTTCTGTTATCATCATACAGTCACGGAGCAATACTACTAGCAGGATTCCCAGTAAAACTGGGAACTCCTTTGTCTGCCTTTTCATTCTTAGATCTGCTAACAATAGATTTTTGTCTTTAACAAGAAAGAAAAAATTTTGCCTCCACTATTTACTTTGTTCACACGTTTACCCGCATGTCGGCGATCCTGGATCCTGGTGGTGGAGTCGGATCCTGCCAGGGAAGACAGCCAGCCCGGCAGGGTGCCAGCCCTGCGGCTGCCCTTGAGGCATTGGGCAGGCAGGGTGGGCTCTGCAGGGAGGAGGGGGCAAGCTGGGCTCCTCGCTGCCCCTCAGCTGTCGGACACAGCCTGCAGGATGTTCCTGGGCTGCGGGAAGACGCTCGACTGGGTGCGTGCGAGGGGCAGGCAAGGCCTGATGGAGCCTGTGTGTTATTCCCTCTTTTCCCCATCACTGGTGGCGGGATGCCAGACAGCTCCGGACCCCCGTATCGCATCCCCAGGATGTGCAGAAGCTGCACACACTGGCAGCGTGGGGTGGGGCTGCCGCATCCAACCTCATGTAGTCCTGATGTGGCACAGGAGCCACCATCCGTCCGCAGAGGTGGTCGTCTGCTTTATTCCCGCAAAGACTGAAACCCACCCTAGCTTGCAAGAGCCCCAGAGTCAAAGAACTAAGACAGTATTGTTCAGCTCCAAGAAAAATGCTAGAAGGCAGCATAAGGAGGTTTCCTGCCATCTGTTTCTTCAAGCCAACATCAGTGTGTTTCAGAGAAAGGGTGATGTGTGACAAAAAAGCAGCTACCAACAGTGTAAGAAAAAATATCTTTGTTATTATGAATACATCATAAAATCACAGTCATCTTATACACATTTTAGTATTTCATATATAAATAAAGTGAACAGTATAGTTATTGGAATGTGTAAAAGGAACAAACATATGGGGTTTTTTTTAATGTGAAATTAACAGAGAATTGGACCCCATCCCCATCTTTTGTTGTTGCTCTGGGACTTGGTACATTAACCCTGAAATACTTCTAGGCAGAAGGCTATTCAAGCTGTGATGCCAACAGCAACTCCAGCATTACCCTAATTCCATTTACCATCAATTTTCCTCTCATTTTCCTAATTTAGCCTGACTATATAGGAATTCTTGTGTGTCAGAACTACGGCTGTGTAAGAAAGACTAAACCTTTATGTACCTGGCACAGTGTTGAAAGAAAAAATTTTTCAAGATTCATGATTTTGTTAAACCCATGAACAATCAGAATTTTCTCATCACTACACAGTCTTGCAAATGTTTCCATTAAATATATTTCTAATATTAATAAAATAACAAATTCTTCATTATCCTTCTGCTTATAACTTGATGTCTTAACATCAAAATAATATTTCTTTCTAATAAAATTATACATATCATTTATATGAAACAAAGTTGTCATGTGCATGAGCCTAGTAATGAGACTAGCCACGAGTGTAGAAGTTTCTACTTTCTTGTTTTGGATTCTTGGGAGAGTTTGTTATTTTTGGAGCCACAGAGTAATAAATAATTTGCAAGGTTATGTCTTCTCTGGCTACCAGTAACAAAACTTAAGATTGGAAATGATTCCTCTGCTCTGGCTGTATGAAATGTTGGGTATGCTGAAGAAAATGACACTTTTCTGAGCCTTTATGTGTTTACAGCAAAATCTGAATGAAATGTTGCTGATACAATGTGTTATGAGTTATCATACAGTTAATCAGAAATGAGAAAGTTCTATGCAAAGATCTCAGCTGGATGCAGACCGAAGGCTGACCCTTCCCAGCCAGCTGGGCTCAGAGGGACTCTTGCTGTTGCTTGAATTCCTATGTCGTGTCGGGTGGACTTGTCTTTTCCATAGTGTCCTCTCCTTGCTGTTGACACTCAAACAGTTTTGAGGCAGAAAATCTGGACAGAGGAGGGTAAGGACAAGGGCAAACCCAAGGAACATGTTCTGTGACCTTTTTTGTATGAAGCAAGCAATGTGAAAGCCAATGATGCCAGCTCCAGAAAGGGAAGTCATTGAGGTTTCCACTCAGAAAGGCATGTAAACATGTGCTATGTTTATATTCAAGAACCTCTAGGACAACTTTCTGTACTTACAGTGAAATATGTATTTTACCTGCTTTGCTGGTCCAGTCTCAGAATAGCCCTTCCCTGGATACTTGCACACAGCAGGGCAGTTGTCACCTCTTCCTGAATTTGATGGTCAAACTGTGGGAACTTCTCATTTGGTATGTGTCTCTATTTGGAAAAGCAAAACTTAAAACTAAAATAAGTGCCTTTTTTAGAATACATCACCTTATGGGCAGAGGGCAATAGAATTTAGTTGAAATATAGGAAGTGACTCATCTAAGTTAGATCATTCAGTATCTCATGGTCAAAAACCTGCAGCTACTAATTCTCTAGTGGGATCCAGCCTGATCCAACAGGGTGCAGTGGTAAACATATGCAAGAGTTCCGTAATTTGCTAGATTTAAAAGTACAACCTTTGACATTCAACAAATTTAATTAAAATTGCATATTCATAAATGATGTAATTTATACTCCGTTGCCTGCTTGAAATTAAGAAAATAAGACATAAATGCCTCAGTTCATACTGTCTTTCAGGTTTTATCGAGCCTGCTGCATATAAGACTGTCCCTCTGTTGGCCACAGGTTCCTTCCTCAGGTCTCCCTTATTACGTGATTCACAAGGTTACTTGGATCTGCAGCTGCTGGCAGAGCTCCTCCCAGACAGAGGAGAAGCCCAAGGACCACAGGGTGAGATCACTGTAATTTTTTTTCAGCTATCCCCACAACTTAGGCATTGCTTTGTAAATACTGATACAGATATAACATGAAAAGAAATACAGAACACTCGTGTAATACCCTTGCTTGTGGCTTAGTGGCAGTGAGAAATTGGGAAACGGTTACAGGAATGAGCACATCCCCTTAAGAGAACACACAGAAGTTATAGAAAAGGCTAGACAGCCAGCTGTTTACACAGCCTGACCTGTACTGATGCTGTCAGGATTACACCAACTATCTTTTGGCCCAGAGAACATGGAAGGGAATCCAAACCTTTATGTATTATCTGAAAAGGCCCTTCTTATATTTTCACCTGTATTTATTCTACTAGAACATGCAAGCCCTGGAAAACATGGCAAAATAACAACTTTTTCTTTGCATTTGTAACATGGACACTACTGAACACTAAACATACTGTAGAAGTAGCAGCTACACAGACTCAACATTGAAATTTTGTGCTTAATATACTCCTTTATATTCTAAGCATGGCAAAGTCCTCAGCAGCTGTGGTAATCCAAAAGAAATGGCAACATACATCATCCATGAGGTATGGTATAACTTGTGCATCCAATTTTCCAGTGTAAATAAAGGGCACTCCCTTTTATCCCCATTCATAATATAGGATCCCATGTGCAGTATCTCACCTTAGCCATCCTCGTACCAGTTGAAATATTTTGTCATGTGCACTCCTGCACCTACTCACACTCCTCATACACCCAGCCAAACATGCTGCCACTCTGTGTTCCAGTTTGGTGAACCCCATTTAGTTTGGTCTCATGCAGCAGAGGAACAAAACAGATGGAAGCTCTTTGCAAACATGAGGCCTTCTCTGTGGTGTTGATTTCGCTCAGACTTCAGAATTTCACCAAGGAAGACCTGCACCTGCAGGATGTCAGAATTGGACTCTTTCTGCAAGGCTGGGATATATTTTGTGCTTGCCAATAAGCCTGCTTGATTCAGTTTGGATTTGGTTTCCTGCTTTAAACATCCCCTTTATCTTGTTCATCTTTGTGTAATGTATCCAACATTAATCTGTTGAGAAAGAAAACTGGCCTTCACACTGAGCAGTGGGACAATGGTAAAGAAAAAGTAGTGTTTGTTTAAGACAAACACATCTTTTGACTATCTTTGAATGATACTCTAGCAACACAAAGCCAAATAATTTCCAGATCAAGCAGCAGCACCCTTGTTTAACCCTTCAACTTTTTTTTTTTTCCTTTTTCTGCCATGATGAGGCATAATAAAGGACACGTCTCACTTACAGATGGCCTGCACTGTGAAACAGGGATCCACTTCTCATACTCTCCGAGGCCTGGGGACAGTAGCTGGAGACTCGAGTTCGGTGGTATAATTTATTCGCATTCGTAAAGTAACTATGGACCAAGGTGTTTGTTATTGACATCATTCAGGGATGATGTTCAGCTAACCCTCTGTCCCTGGCAAAATTTGGGTACTGGGTCATTTGGACATAGAATGCAAAGAAGGCAGATGGAATGCTGTGGTCTGTGTTATTAGCTAGAGCATGCCTTAATCATATTATATGCTAAGAAGGTTTTTTTGATAGTCTAGGTACAATGCACAGTGCAGGCTTGGCGGTATGGAATTTCTGCAAGGAGGCTACCATGAACCAGGAAAGCTACAGTACAGGCAGCATGGTTCAGGAAAAGCAGAAATAATATATATATATATATATATATATATATATATATGTATATGTGTGTATATATATATATATATATATACATATTACATTGTCAGTGCATTTTTTTTTATATAGAAGAATTCTAAAGAGGCTTTGTTTTTCAGTAGGCATAGCTAAGGATGATCTGCCTTCTGTATCCTGGTGTTTCTGGATGTTGCCCGTGGTTTGTAGTCTTCTCCGGATCCAAAATCCACTGTGTCGTGATAGTTTGTGAATTCCTGAGGTAATGGAAACTCCTCTGTTGATGAATGAGTCCTGTGTCCAAACACTCTGTCTTGCAGCTCAGCGATGTCATTTCTGATGTCTGCCATCATCAGCAATAGGAAATCAAATGAACCCGGTGGGCCCTGCAGTCACAAGGCACTGCCATTAATAACAATCCACCTTGCTCTTACAGTTTTCAAACTGTCTGATAGAATTACTCCTGCAAGGGTTGTTCAGTAAAATACTGCTTCATACCAGTTGCCAAAAGCCA
Source organism: Aphelocoma coerulescens (assembly GCF_041296385.1). NCBI lineage: Eukaryota > Metazoa > Chordata > Aves > Passeriformes > Corvidae > Aphelocoma > Aphelocoma coerulescens. The sequence goes on from NW_027184085.1 coordinate 10,605,624, forward strand.
GTGGTCTGGTTTTCAACCAACTTTGCTCAGGAAAAAATTTTCAAAAGAATCAAATGTTTTTGCAGACAGAGCCTACATTTACAAGATGCTCAGCCCTTTTGTCACTTAAAAATTCCTTTGCTTCATAAGAGTATCTTGACACCTCATGGGAACAGAGGAGATTCATCTTGGTTCCTTGTCTTCTTGTTTATTAAACTGACAAAAATTACATTCTTAGAATGATTAATCAACAAATTCTTTTAAGAATGCTGTTATTTGGCAATTGTCTTTTCAATAGGATAACCTTGCTGCTGTCCATCACTTACTGAGTATATTGGTAATTATGATGCAGAGAGTATCTAATTTTAGCAAATCATTATTTCTTTTTAGCTGACTTCACACAGTAAAATAAGCTGTTTAATACTGAGCACACCCTGCTGGGCACTCTTAAAAATCAACTCCACCAATGAGAAAATACCGTAAGTAAATTCATAGATCATAGAATGGTTTGGATTGGAAGGGACCTTAAAGATCCTGTAGTCCCAGCACCTCTGCCATGGGCATGGATGCTTTTCACTAGACCAGGTTTCTCAAAGCCCCTTCCAGCCTGGCCTTGAACACTTTCAGGGATGGGGCATCCACAGCTTCTGTGGGCAACCTGTGCCAGTGTCTCACCACCCTCACAGTACAGAATTTTTCCTAATATCTAATTGAAACCTGCTCTCTTTCATTTTGAAGCCATTCCTCTTTATCCTGTCACTACATGCCCTTGTATATAGTCCCTCGCCATCTTCCTTCTTGGCTCCCTTCAGGTACTGGAAGGCTGCAATTAGGTCACCCTGAAGCCTTCTTTTTTCCAGGCTGAACAATCCAAACTCTCTCAGCCTTTCCTCATAGGAGAGATGCTCCAGCCCTCTAATCATCTTGGTGGCCTCCTCTGGACTTGCTCCAACAGGTCCATGTCCTTCCTGTGCTGGGGACCCCAGAGCTTTTTTAAACAAGTTCACCTGAAAACAGATTGTCAATACTCGTTCCTTCTTCTGAACTCAAAACCTATGGTTTCACAAATCCGAGAGAGATGAGGGGCAGGATTTTAAAAGGTTCCAGAGATCAAATTCCCATTGAGAGCAGGGTTAGAACTGTACTGAGTAGCACCCTGCATGGTTCTGCCTTCTAAGGGTGTCTCAGTGCCACGGTAAGGCGGAGGTGCACCCACAGGCCTTCGGTCGCACACCCAGTAAGGGAAGAGGTTTGTAAGCAAAAACATTTGGATGAAAACAGGCAATTACTTTGTTTCAAACAACATTTTCTGTGTATGTAAACTATCTGTTCTCTTGGCACAGGAGTTTTTTTCTTTAACTTTTGGCTGACCTGTAGTTAGTAGTCAACATGATTCTATTGTGGAAATTCCTCCTGTGTGGAATACTTACAGGTATCCCCTTTGGTCCTGGTGCTCCTCTCTCCCCCTGTAATCAATTACACCTCAGTTAGTTTGCTGTGACCAAAGGAAATTAAAAAGTCACCGTTTGCCTCTGCAGCCTCCCTTACTGTCCCCAGATCCAGAATCATCAGCTCATGTTTCTTTGTAAAAAGAAAAGGAAGTGAAGGAGGAATGCAAGAAAATTGTTGCTTATTCTAGTGGTAGAAGAGTGGGGCATTTCTGATATTTCTCCTGGACAGTAACAAGTGAATCATGAACAGGAAGAATTCACAGTGAATGACAAGGGCTAAAGCATCAAAGGTTCTTCATGGAAAAGTCAAAAGAGCTGCAGAGAAAGAAAAGAATGCTGTGTGACATGCAACCTGGTAGGACTATTTGCAAGATTTTAGGAACTGCAAACACAAAACAGCAGAAGAGTGACATGAAGGAGTGGGACAATGTGGTGGCTGATTGACCTGTGGTACAAGAGACAAAGAGAGTTCTTGGTAAGACAGTTTCTGGTGCCAAAGACCTATCGGTTATGGTGAGGGAAAGAAGCCTCTCCCAGGACGCCGTGTTCGGTTATGGTAATGTACCCCAGTTCTGCTTCCCCAGCTGGCTCCTGTTAGCCACACCCCTGTACTTAAGCTCGAGCTGTCACATGCTCAGGGTCATTTGCCTCTGGAAACCTTCACAAGTTGTAGCAATAAACTGCTTTCTGTGGAACTCTAAGCAAGGACCCTTCTCAACTCCTTGACGTGTGCTTAATATTACGGAAGCCATCCCTGCATCTGTGCACTCATGCGTGTGAGCCACGGAGCTGGCAGGGACCCCAGTAATAGGACAACAGGATGTTTTCATCTTAGCAAAGGAAATGAGGTGGTATAAGGGTGTGACTACAAGTGTGTAGGGTCTCTCTAGCAAGCCTGCACTTCACGTGTGCATGAGCCCATCTTATGGAAATTAGTACCTCTCCTCACCTTGCTACCATCTCTCCCTGGGGCACCAGGTGGGCCCTGCAAGAGAAAAGAAAGTGTTCACAAGTTGTGGAGCTAATGGCAATTGTGCAGTGCATGACAGGAGACAAGAATACTGACCACGGGGCCCCGTCTGCCCTGCTTAATGTGTGAAATGTCTGGAGATGGGCCCATAGGTCCCATTGATCCGCGAGGGCCTGGCTGTCCGGGAGGTCCAGGTAATCCAGGAGCTCCTTGACTCCCTTTAGGTCCTGGAGCCCCTGAAATCAAAAGCAAAAGTTACCTGCTGGGGAAAGCCTTCAGGACGTTTCATCAAGAAGTGGGGAACAACCATTTTTTAAAGACCCAAAGGTGTGGTTACTTTTTCACACCCAAACCCATGACAGCACAACCAATACATCTGCATCTGCACATCAGCAGCCATCTGAGACAACATTAACCCTTGCCACGATAGCTACAAGAGATGACCACCAAACAATTAAATCTTGTGTATAACAAGAATTTGAGTCTGCCAGGTGCTTAGGGACATAGACTGGGAATGAAAAGAAAAGCAGAAATGCCTCATTTTCACACAAGGAAGAACAAATCACAATTGAGGGACATCTCATAAAAAGAAAGCCTCAGAAAACTCACGGGAATTTTGGGTCATTGGCATTTACATGACTGACACAAGCGAGCCCTTTCCAGTGGGAGGCTGTGCCTCTTTTGCCCAGTGCAATAGCCAATGTGTTAGGGGCAAAAAAGGCTCTGTTCTTCCATTTTGCTTTATATTGTTTTAAATTTCTGCTGGTAGGAAGGACTCAGGCAACAAAACATATGTTTAGCTCAAGAGAAACAGTAGAAAACGTAAACCAGAAAATCAGGCACCTGAAACAACATTTGCAGACAACAAAGACCACTAAAATGTCACTAGTTGAAACACTTCATGATTTGGGGGGAAACACTTCTCTTCATACTGAGGGCACATGAAAGACATAGAGAATAAAAGGCACAGAGTATAAAGGATTCACCAGGACTGAATAGGACAGTTAGGATTTTCAGAGGGAGACAACTCAAGTTTAGTGATGACTCCCTGTGACTCTTCCAGCGGGGGCAGCAGGGGAGGTGAACAGGGATGGTTTCAGGGAGAGCAGAGTTCTACAGTACCTCGGACAGTTCAGTCATGGGGAAGCCCAGTGGGTGCGAGACCTGCAGGGTCAGGCCTACCTTGGAGGGATTGCAAAGCAACCCACTGTACCATCAGAGTCTGTTGCAGAACCTCTAAACATACTGTCCTTGCACTTACAGTAAACTGAAGACCGAAGATACTCATCCTCCAGGAAAATGAGATGAAGACACAGAAAACAAAGCCAGACTGCAAAAGGGGGTATAAATGGGAGGATGGGGTGCAGTTCAGAAGGGAGTAAATCAAGCCTTGTAAGGAATAGTTGCCAGTCCTCTGTAAGAATCCTTCTGAAATCCAGCACAGTGCTAAAATTCCTTGGATTTATTGCTAACCCAAAATTAGATCTGCATTCAACAGAATTTGAAAAATTTTGAGTATTGTTTGGCTGCCAGGTACAAGGTGTCTGGATTAAGTTTGAGCTTTAGGACCTCTCTGTTATTTGCATTATTTCAATCTACAACCTAACAAAGAAGGTGTGAGTGGAGTTACAATTTTCTTTTCATTTTCCTTTGAATCTGGAATACGACATAAAACCAACAGATGAATCCTTGCAAATCAGGCAAGGTAAAATAAAAGAGTTGGCACAAACTCCTACAAACTGAAAGCGCATTTTCACCTCTTCAACTGATAGTGAACTAAAGCAATAGATATTCCTGAAATGAAACAGAGAGTGTTTTAAGACAGGGTTAAAATACAGGAAATAACAAGTGAAGCAGGTGAGATATCCCAGGGAGAGGGAGAAATTTAACGCATCCAGGACAAACACAGCTTGCATGCCAAGAAACACATGGATTCACAACGGATGATGTTAGACAACTGGCAGAGGCTGACCATAAAAACCATAAAGGTTTTTTTTTTTAATTTAGCACAAATGCAAACATAATATATCAGTCAAAATGTGAAACATATGAAATCAGATCACACTGGAAGACTGAAGTTTACTTTTTTTAGTCCTAGCACTATTGCACATTCACATCCCTCTGGTCTTACCTGGAGGGCCTGGTTGGCCAGGCTGGCCTGGGGGGCCAGGGATATATGCATTAGAGGCAAGTACTTTTTCACCTGTGATTTGCTTGCTAAGATCAGCAGCATTATTTGGCAGCAAAGCAACCTGCCAAAACAAACAAACAAACAAATCTATGTAAGACCTTTACTGTTCAGCCTAATAAATCACATTCTTATTTAAGCTTTCATGTGAACAAACAGCTATTTTATTATTTCAGGAAAATATAAAGTGTTTATTCATATCCTTCATTGATATCATCAGAAAAACCTTATTCTATGAGTCTGTTCACTTTTCAAGTCACTGTGGAAATACTGCTAGCCAATCCAACAGAGGACAGTGGAAATTCAGGAGAGATATAGCAACAAGTTCTGAAAGACTTGAGTCTCATTGCTGCTTCTCAGGAAACTTATTTTTCCTTGTTTGAATTTTCCTCTATTCATTTATTGCCTTTTCTCAGGGCAATATTTGCTCTGATATTTAAGTTCTGAAATGCTGCACAAGCCACTAACATTCCATAGATTTTAATGAGAACCCCAAATCCTTTGTGAATCTGGGCCTAGAAAGCAACCACACCGTTTAACCAAAGAGATATCTGGATCTGCTTTGCACAGAGACACAAAGATAAAGTAAGTGAGAATGTAAGGAGAATTGCATGCTATAGTTAAAGTGTCATTATCCATTACATGTTTAATTATCCATGAAACATTCATCTATCCAGTTGAATACATTTAATAATTAAACATATTTAGAAATATTTTGCAAATGTTTGGTCTCTCCAGAGGCAGCTGAAGGGAGATGACAAGCCAGGAGGCTGGTCTGCAGTGAGAAAAAAAGTTTATTAGCGTTGAGTGGCTGCATGTAGACTTAGGGATTTTGCTCTGCCAAATGGAGCTGAAGCACTATTTCAGCAATACCAGTGCAGACCTACCCCTGGGTGAGCTTTGTTCCTTCTTGAATGGATTTGGCTCTCTGGATAATTTGATGCTGAATTCTGCAACATTTGCCTGGGAGAGCTGCATTAAGTAAAATAGATGAGGACCCCTGCCATCTGATCAAGCTTTTTGTCAGCCATTAGGAGTTCTCTGAGCTGGGCTGTTCTCAAGGCTCCTACATATTTCTGTAATTATTTGACATACATTCTTCTGCCATTACTGCAAACCTAGTGTTTGTAATGCACAGGGGAAAAACCCAGCGTTATGCACCTGCAGTACCTATTTGAACTGGGCAAATTTCCTTTGGCAAACCAGTTATTGCTTAAGGAATACAATTTAAAGGCAGGCAGTGCTGCTTGTAAATTGGGGTTGAATGCACAGAACAGTTCTGGAAAAAAAAAAGCCAGGAAAAAAAAAGAAGCTGGAAATGCTGAGATAGTTCCTGGTGGCATTTCCAAAACACCAGTTTGATTTTTGAGACTGGAACTCAAAATGTGATGACAGGAACACAACAATTTATCAGCCATTTCCGAGTTAGGTTTTGGAGACCATTGCAGTTCCAAAGACAAGATGACTACACTATAGGCAAATTAAGCATTCTGATGTAAGTCTTACAAGAATTTGATAGATTCACTCCACCCCTGCAGAAATCAGTGGCTGGATGAGGTCATATTTTCACAGAAGTCCCAAAGGGTGTTTCTTGTACACTCACTTGTATGAATCTGCTTTTCACAGAGAATATGGGGATTCAGCATACCTATGGGCTCTGGGATGAGTTGTCATCTCTGCTTTTTCAAAGGAAGACATTTGCTTTGTTTACCAGTGACCCTGCAGCTTTCTCAGACAACTTCCCAGCCAATGCAGCACAGACCAAACTGTGGGGCTGCTGAAGATAAAGGGCTACTCTGTGGGTCACAGCACCCTACCCCTGGGGCTGAAGAGGAAATTGCAGTAGCTGGGGGCTCTCACAACCGCAGTGGCCAGGGACCAGCATGGGAAGGTCTACTGACTGGCTCTGGTCAGCAAAGCTTTGTTTCCTGGAGGTGTGTCCACCCTGTTCAGAGCAGGCTCCTGGCTGGATACAAAGGAAAGGCTTGCAAGGACCTTCATGCTGCAAAACTTCCACTACAAGACACAAATCAGCCAAGGACTCTGCAGTGCCAATGCTGCCGTGCTAAAACCGAGACACAAAGTCAAATCCTGTGGCTGTCTGAGAGTATTATGTTTTTAAGGTAGTTTTTGTGAGAATATTTTCAGTGTCATCAGTGAGTGCTTCTCCTGAGTGCTGGCCACAGGTGATTGGCAGATTAATCAAAGTAATCTTTTTAGCTTGTGTGTAAATTTCTCAACATATCTCATTCTGGGGATCTATTGCTATATCAATGATAAATAAATGTCACTTAGTACATAGACCCAGCCATGAATACTCTTCAGGTTATTCTGCAACTGGTCAGACTGGAATAAAAAGGTGCATTTAGTGGCAAAGACTCATCATGATGGGGATTTGGAAGTGTATTCTATTCTGATGCTTAGATATTTCCTTGTTCCTGCCAGCAAGGTTGTTGTAACAACTGAGTAAGTTAGAAAAGAAATCACATAGCTGCTGTGAAAGCATCTATGCATGCTTCCCCACTGAGTCAGCTGGACTTGAAGCATATGCTAGGAGTGCCAAAATACCCAGGCTCTGGTCTAGCTCACTGCTTTTTGATATCTTCTGGCCAGAAAATGGTTGTTTCATGCACTGGGCCAAACCATGTGTTTTTGTTGTTGACTCACATCCTCTTAGGTATTGGCTACACTCACTGGCCCAATTTCTGTTTCACCTTTTAGCTGAACCAGGATCCTAGTACAGGGTGACCTTGGCTTTCTCCATCTACAGCTCCAAATCTTAATGGCCCTTGGAAAACAATGGGGTTTTTTTCCATATGCATGCACATATTAGCAAGGGTAAATTCTAAAGAAAGATTGTTCTAGAAACATGACTTCCATGTGCTGTCTTGCATGCTGCATTTGGAGTTTTGCATAGTTTCTAGGAGGTCTGTGGTTTAGAAAATTGGACAGTGCTTGTCAGGACTGACTTGGAACATGGCTTTCTAATTAAGATGTTTAAACACATCTGTGCAATAGGATCAAACTTACTTGTTGGGTTTTTTTTAATTGTTGGCTGTGTGTCAGCATGCCAGATATTTTCCCCCCAGCTTTTCAGCTTTCCACTCTTCTTCCTTTCATCAAGGTCTTAGATCAATCTAGGACTGCCCACAGACCTCTAGTCTATCAGGACAATGCATCTCATTGGATGACAGGCTTTTCTGCTAACCACAATTTTGAATAAAGTTCATAAAATCTGAAAGCCTTCACCACAAGACTGAAGACTCATTTCATAAACTTTCTCGCTGGCAGACAGAAATGAACTTTTCTATGCGAAACAGAACAGCTTTAACCACAGCTATTGACAAGCATCCTCCCCAGAAGAACTTGGCCATGGGGAGCGGCTGGTGAAACATGAGGGTTGATGTCTCCCTGGGCAGAGAAGCACCATGGGGCCAGATCTCCACTCAGCATAGACAAAAGCTCTGCTCTCTGTGGGGTAAAAGTTGCTGAGGGTATCGGGAACCTTCTCTTCCAGCTCTTTCTGTGTAGAGCACAACCCAGTGGGTTCCCTCTGAGGATGCCAAGTAGATCAAGTCTCACTAGGAAGATACTGGGGGAAAAATTAACTTATGGACTATGACAGGACTTAGCTATGAAGCAAGAGTGAGCTGCTTAATTTGTCCACAGCTACTGTGCAAATGCCCACAGTGACAGGTGCCAATGGTCTGAGTTTTCCTGGAATGAGTTTTGAGCACAAGCATCTAACAGCAGAAGTTAGACACAAAAAACTTCCATTAATTCCATCAATCAGCTCTTGGAGCAAAAAATGTGACCCTCAGGTCCTTCCCTGGAGGTCAGTGTAAGCCTGCTCAGCATCACAGACAACAGCTGGAGAAACAGCCACTCAAAAGCATGGATCATTTTTAAATCTCTCTGCTACCAATTTTTTGAAAAACAGAATTTCCATCACATGTGAAATTCTGTCACGTCCACATTTGTGTTCAGACTGATTCAGAAGGAACACATGATATTTTGAGATTTTGGAGATAAAGAGTATCTCCAGCCTCCATGAATTTCACTTTAATGAAGCAGATTTCTTTCTTCCGAATATTAAATGAGCAACATCAAATGCAGTGAGTGAATACACCAAATTGTGTTTTGACACAATGGAATGAAATTAATTGAGTACCCTGGCTGAAATTATTACAGCCTGTCAGCATGAACTGCTGAGGATATTCCTACAGAGAATTTCAATTTGAGAAAACGTCAGTGTTCAAAGGAGATGCCACTAGAAAAGGCATTACACCTGCATACCTGCATTTGGCTCTCCAAATCTGAGGCTGGGTCTTTGCATTATTTCAATCCTACTAAAGTGCAAAAGGGAGCTACATATAGGAGCAGTTAAAGTCGAGGGGAAATCCCTAAATGCACTGTTCTCTACTTGCAAGGAAACACGTGAAGACAAAAAAAAGGTTTGTGACTGAGGGTTTTTCTTTTTTAAAAGGACAATCATATTTAAAGCTAGTGATGTTTTTGTTTACTCCCACACCTATTTGGCAAGAATCCTTTATCAGCACCCTTATTAATGCAAAATCATAGTCCTGCATCTATGAAATGTCTTGTACTTGCTTATTCTGAAGGTGGATCATGTGCAAAATCCCGTGCGTTCAGAGTGAGTGAAAAGCTCCGGCCAGCACAGATTGCCAAGAAACCTGGGCTCAGCCTGGGATGGGTGTTTGCCAGACTCTGTTAGCCTGAGCTTGGTAACACAGCTCCATGAACTTGGGGAGCAATGTGCTTCCAAGTTGTACAGAAGCGTAAGGGAGAGATGCCATTCCTACATGAGTTCAAAATACATTGCCATCCTCTCTGTATGTACAAGGACCGCATGACAGCTCCAAACATTGAAATTAACCTCAGTTGTTGTAAAACATGCAGGTCTGGTAAAGACATGACTGATCAGTGTTCATACCTTTTGCTTCAGCTGTAAAACCGTCTGCTTTATTTGATGGAATTCCTTGCAGGAGGCACAGCATGTCCCTGGTTTTGCCACATTTTCAGATTTCTCAGGAAGCCCAGCTGAAAGAAAGAAGTTTCTACTATAAAGATAAAGATTAAAAAAAAAGATATTCATAAAGTGATGGCATAAACAGCTTGAAGGTTGGTACATTTCCCTGGACTGTGAAAAGAGATACTTGCCATTATTAAATCTTTGACTGTGACTGTCTATGTAAAGCTGAGAAACTTTGCAGGGACAGCTCTGAGCACATTTTTAAAACAGCTGTTTCCAGTTAACAGTCCCCAAAGAATTCATTTTTTTAATACCTGGAAAAGTTCACACCCTTTCTTTTATCTTTTTGTTTAGGGTAGACTAACCCCATAGATCTGAACTGATTTACAGTCCCCTGAAGGGCAAATTTTCATATGCTATAAATTACAGTAAAATCCCTCACAATATGCTTATTTCACTCATTTTGCACAAACTGCTCTTTATCATCACGGGTTATTCTCCATGTGATACAATCAGCCTGGGCAGAGGTGGGGATTGAGATTAATGACAGGGATTTGAATCCACACAAGAGGAAGGGTCACATCTGTTGATACTATGCATGAATGGGATCTTTTCAAGAATCCATTAAATTTTTCAAACTATGAGAGATATTGCAAATGTTATTTTTGTCCTTTCCCCAGTACCATACACAGTCAAGCACTTCTGCATTGCAAGGAAACAAGCATTGTTGTAACAGATGTCTGCTTAAAGACAAATCTGGTTTCCAAACCACAGGGTGGCACATACTGGCAAACTCTAGGTGAGTTTTTGTTCACTTCAATGTTGCTGAGAAATATCAAGTGTATTGAGGTTCTGCATATGATGTATGGCCTTGTATGATGTTACATGGGAGGGTTGCTGGGCATGTGTGAGCACTGACCTTTCAGAGCATGTCCTGCAATGGAAAAACTCTGCAGGAGCTCCTGGTTAAAGCCAGGGAATCTTCAAAATCTTCCAAAAGGATCAGCTGTGATGCGCTGAGTTACTGTCACACTTCTCACTTGGACACACCCTTAAATGCCCTTCATCTCTTTGGAAATGCGTATTGATTTTGAAACACCTGCATCTTTTTAAATGAACCTCGAAGTTTCTAACATTAAAAATATTATGTGCTACTTGACTTTAAATATTTGCAGGGTCCTGTAAGGAAGACTGCATCTACCTGATGGTCATATATGGACCACCAATGCACATATTTATGAAAAGCTGATTTTCAGGATGTTTAGTCTTTTGGATATAATGACATATCAGTTATGATTGATTTTAGAAGACAAAAATTTGTCTCACTTATCTGCTAATCAGTTAGGAGAGAGGTGTAAGGGCAAGATGCCGGAATAACCAGGACCATTAAGACTGGTATTAGTACTGAACTAATTGGAAAATTGGGACACAAAGTCTTGGGTTTTTCTCCCAGTCATGAACTGCCTGTTCCCATGGCTGCACTCCAACAGCCTTACTCATACTATTTACCTTCTATATTACACATATTATACATATATACACACAATATTACCTATAATATTTACCATTTTTATGGCAGCAAGCACACACTGCTGTTTGAGATTCGCAGCCCTTTCCCCAGCGCAGGTTTAGTGCCTGATCAGCTTTCTGTGCAGTGTACAGATGGTTCAAAGATTTAAGGCCACATGGTACCACTTGGTGTTTTCCAATGGACTCTACACACCATAGATAGAATTTGCCCAAATTTCAGCTATGCTGGATTCAAGACTATTTAGCCACAAGACCTCCCAGAGGAACTCCAGCATTTCTGAGAAGGCACCAGAACACACAGCATTTGCTGCTTTCCTTCTTCTCTCCTGTATTCCTAATGCTAATCATTCTGCCCTTGATTCACTCCAAAGCCTCTTTGCCCATAAAGCCTTCTCTTGTAAATGAAATAATCTGCACCATGCAGGGCTTTTTTTCCCTTAAGAGCGAATTGAGGTACTGTAATGAAGACACCTCTTGACATCTCTGTAAAATAAATTTGCTCTTGACCACAAGTCAGTTTTGTGGAGTTCTTACTCCCTCTCCAATTTCCACTGGGAAAAACCCAGTGTCTTGACATGCCCTTTTTTGGACCTGTGTAGGAGTTACAGATGCACGTATATGGAACCATTAGGAAAAAAAAAAAAAAGCCTTTTTTTCTTTTCTTTTTTTTTTTTCTTTTTCAAAGACCAATAAAGTCTGGATTTTGTACTAGTCTCAACAAAAATTTCTTTTAATAGCCATCTCACCAAATGAGTTCTATCATTGTGTTAAGTAATGTTGCTGAAAGCAACACACAGTCATAGGGAGAAACTGCCAGAGTCTCTGCTATTGGAAACCTAAAGCAATCCCATCAGAATCAGTGGAGTTATATGTAGATTAAGAAGCAGTGAATTTAGCCTTGTGTTTCATTATAAAACCCGGTTTATCTTCCAGAAGGATGTGGCACACGGGGCTGACAAGTACAGATAAAACAGGGCTGTAACAATCCACGGAGGTGAATGCTGGGGGGATCAGCTAATGTTTGGGAAATGTCATACCAGTGAGATTTCTGCAAATCCAGTTGGATTGACTTGTCGGAGGAAGAAGTCCAACATCCTCCTATGAGCAAGCATCCCAGGAGAGAGGTGGAATCCCCCTAACTCATACCAGACAGAGGTGATGATTTGCCCAGGGAAGGAGTCATCCATCAAACGCTCTACCCCCATCCAACCCTGTATCAGGACCAAACTATGAGTAAAGCCAGAATAAAGTGTGGATAAAGGCAGAAGTCACCTAGGACAGGCCAGTGAGGGCAAAAGGCCATTGGATGGAGCCACCCACGCATGGGGCAGAAGCCGAGGTCACCTAGCAGGGTCAGCAGGGCCAGCACTGAGCGAGGCACTTACACAACCTATTTCCATTGCACAGACCTGCACAAGGAAACTGAAATTGTTTTGAAGAAGGCTTAAACCTGCCCCATTTTTATAAAGGCTTCCCAGAACACAAAGTCTAGCTCATGCATGACATTACTGTCCTGATGGGGATCCTTTAATCTTGGTGAGACACTGGTGAACCCTGTGGTACCTAATGCTAAGAGGTCTGCTTGGGGGAGTGATGTGTTTTCTTTGTGTATGGGCTCGGAGGCTGTGCCGTGCTGGTGCTGGAAGAGGAGGAGGTGCTGGCAGGGCAGAGCTCTGCGGGAGCTCTGCTGCGGGCGGTCTTCGCCGGGATGCTGTTGAGCCGATCATCTGTGTTGTATTATCTGGGCTCAGCCTGCTGAGATGGTTTCCTCTGCCTACTTCTGCATGGGTAGCTGTATTGCCTCCATCAAATGGGACTGTGGATGCAAGAAAAAATGCTCCCTATTCTTGTGTCCACTGACCAACCCAAAGCTCTCTGTCAAGACACTTACAGAGCCAAAAAAAGTGACCACATTGCAGCCACTTACAGAGCCAAAAAAGTGTCCAAATTGCATCCTTCGGGGATGGAACAATGAAAACACGGCTGTATCTCCCGGAAAACATTCAACCTCGCTAGAGATGGGGAGGCGTACATGTGTCTTTTAGCCTCTCACACTAGATTTTAAAATAAGTTATAAGTGTTCCGGCTACGATGAAAAGCAAATGATGCGTTTATTAGGAAGCCGCTCCGGCACGGATGCGGTGCAGGGCTGGGGCTGGCCGCGGGGTGGAGCGTCGCTACAGCTGGTTCCTTACATAACCATTTTCCTAGGAATGAGTTACGGACACAGCTCCTCTCATTTTCACCAGAGGTCTGAAAATTCGCAGCATTTATGTGGAGTACAGCGGGGTAGCTGAGCAGAAAGCATCGTTCTTTACTTCGAACAGCTGATTTGGGAGATATCTGGAAAGATGTTGGGTATTTCATTCCAGACTATCTGCTGGAACTGACATTTTTATGTGCTGTGCACGTTCAGTGTAAAAATGGTGGTTTCAAACAGTAGAATTATTTCCACAGCCTTGAATATTTTGAATGGTTGTTTATCTTGAATGTTTTGGATATTACTGTATCAAGAAATTTGAACCACCCAGAGGAAAAGTTAAAAAAACCTCCCTATTTGTAAGGGGATTATCTAGGTTATACCTCTTTCCTTTATGGCACATACACACACATAAGGAAAAAATGTTTTAAAACGACAAGGAACAATTAAAGTTAATGAATGGCTCCAGTTACACATTTTCAGATGAAAATCAAAATTATAAATTGCTCTGGCCATCCAGTGGGATTTGCATCACCCTGTGATACCACATTCAGTAATTAATTAATGAACCTGTGGTAAGTCACCATTCATCAAAAGTTGTTGGGGTTTTTTTCCAGAGCACTGTTCTCTTCCTTCTTCCTTTTAAAATTTACATATCAGTATTTAATCTGATTCTAATATTCTAAATATTCTAATATTCTGAATCTAATATTCTAAATGCTGTAATTTAGTAACTAGGATGAGGTCAAAACCTTTAAAATCATTTATACGCAGCACATGTATACACTTTGGACCAACAGTGAAATGCAAGAACAAGCCCTTACTTTTACTTCTTTCCCATCACATTTCTTCACCAAAAAAGAAAAAAAAAGAAAGAAAAAAAATCTGACCCCAGCCACAGGACACAGAAACTAATTGAAGGTCAGCAGTATTTGGTCTTAGTCAATGTAATTTAGAAATTGATTTAGGCAATGCTTGAAAAGTGTGTTGGACTCCCAGATACACATTTTTGGAGCCTCTAAGAGCCAAGGGTCTCTAGCCATCCAACCTAGGCCATTTGCTAATCTCAGATGTGGGCAGGTAAATACAAATTAAAGTTACTGAAATTATTTAATTAGCAGGTAAAATTAATGAAAATTTTTAGGGGTCATCATCTGCTAATATTTTTTTCCTATGTCTCCTTATCTCTGGACCACAAAAAAGGTACAATCCAGGCTGGTATTGAAGCAAAATATGGCTTTTAGCAACTGGATCCAGCAGAAATTATCTAACTGAAGCTGTAATGGTAAAGTTCACTATTCAGCTGTTCTGCCTCCGTAGGGGAAGATGCCTTCCACATCCTCCAGTGAACTTGTGTGTGCATTAGAGGATAGCGTGTGGCAGGGCTGCTCCACAGGTGCTCAGGTGCACCGCGAACAGCCCAGCTGCTCCAGGAGCATCAGCTACATCCCAGCTTTGGACCCCAGCTCCAAGTGTAGCACTGGGAGCAGTTCCTTTTCATGACAGACCAGCTCTTTAGACATCCATTTGGCCCAGGATATTTAAGCTACACTAGCACCTGCCTTTATCTCCTTTGGTGCATGTCCTGCCATCCTCCTCCCGGACGTAGCCTTCGTGACACTCGCACCTGTAGCTGCCCACGGTGTTGACACAGATCTGAGAGCACAGAGTCCCATTGCTCGTGGCACACTCATCGATATCTGGAGAGAAGCAAAGTTAAAAATATCCTGTAGCTGGAGGTTTCAGACCTCAAATACAATAAAAGACTTTCTTTAGAGGTAAAAAGAGATTTTGTGGTTAAACAAACAAGTGATTGCAGCACTGCTGGAGCCTTTGGGCAAGCTGCACTATGTTGTTATTAATACACCTGGCATTTTATCACTGAACATTGCTTGACAGTCTCCTTGCATTGCAAAGCTCAGTTCTGCAAACCTTGGCTTCCTGGCATGGCAAACCACACAGAGCAGGACCATATGTAAATGATCAGTCCTGAATTATATACTGGCCATCTGAATCAAACCCCAAGAATTAGTTTTCATAATCAGGCCTGGTAATAATGCTTCAATATTTAGCAAATATGGCTCACAACCTGCAGGAGGAATTAAAGGAAAAATTACATCAGCCCAACACTTCAAAGTGTTTGGGTGTGTATGTCTTGTAGGTAACACCTCCTAATAATTTCAGGAAAATCTAGATCTCTCAATTCTTAACACAGTTAATCCCCACATTTCTTCTTTAATCATATTGAGAACAAGAAAGGTTTCAGATGCAAACTGACTCCTAAAAGACCCAAGGGAGCAGCATAAATCATTGACCAGGCATGAGCTCCACATGCTCATCTACCCACCCAGGCAGTAAGGCTTCTCTCTGTTCCTGTGCCTCTCCCGATCATAGCGGTATCCAGGATAGCAGGTGCATAGGACTCGCCCAAAATTGTCAGTGCACTGCTGTTCACAGGGAGCTTCAGCACAGACATCGTAGTCTAAGGGAGAGAAAAACATGGTTAGGAAAAACACCAAAGGCAATAGATGGACGATATTTTGACAGCAAACATTTCACCTCTCTGCTAATTAATACAAAGTTGAGTGACATTGTTTTTAAGGACTGAAGGAACCTAGATATAAAACATCCATGAGACATAATCAAAGGAATATATTAAAATTGTAATTGCTATTCACAGCTTTACACTAGTTAGACTATTTCTTAAAGTTGTATTTTAAGCAAGGGTCACTTTTGCAATTGGCAGATTTTAAGAATTCTTTTCACAGAAATATTAAATTACCTAAAACTTTAAAAACTTTTCTTCAATAGATTTTTAAGTCTGATAGCAACATTTCCTATGCAGAATACTGTGAAAAACCATGGGCTAACTGCCAAAGCCAGGCAGAAAATATATCACAAAGAAGAGTTAATTACATGACGTTAATTGTTCAAAGCCAGATATAACCCTTCTAGCAAAGAATGCATTGTTACAAACCCAACATCTCTCTTAATAACAGCAGTGTGCAGATTAGGGTATGTTAGGGAAATCCCAGAATACTGAAGTCCCTGTTTGAAACCCAAAGGAGGGAAAATCTGTTTCTAATTTCACTGCTATGTAGCAGCAGAGCTGAAGTCTTGGGAATGGATATCAGAGCACAACAGGGTCTGACCTGCATCTCTGTCCTGCCAGGGGCTGGATTTGGCCCCTGGTGTGGTGCTCTCCTCCTCCCAGGGCTGGGGAGAGAAGGACAGCTCCCAGCCATGGGTGTGAGGGTTTTGCAGCACCATGGGGAGCATCTTCCAGGAGACACCAGGAGATGAAGCGGCATCTGGTCTCAAAACCAGCTTGGGCACACCCTGCCCAAGGTCAGGTTTTACACCAAAGCAAGCAGCAGTTTCTGTGACCATTTCAAAGAACATCACCCCGCAGAGAGCATCCAGGTGGCTGTGACAATCCAGTGACTGGGTACTGGGGGCCACAGCAGAAATATCTCATCCATGCTCCAGACCAAACATGTCCAAACAAAATCTAAGTGGTTCAAGCGAGTTCCCAGCACAGCACTATTTCCATCTACATCATTAAAACTCATTATTGACTCACCCTAATGACTAGCAGATACCTCTGGATATGATGATTGTTCCAAACAATTAAAATGAGCCAAGAGATGGTAAATGAAAACACATTTTCTGTACTAAGTATATAGAGCACATGTGTAGCTCTGGGTTTAAAAGTGACAGTGTGCCAAAGTAGAGAAAAGCACAAAATGAGACTTAACAAGATGCTGTATCTCACACCAGAGCCCCTTAGACAAAAATGTACTATTGTAATAGACATACTACTGTAACAGTGCCAAGCATTCTGCTTGTCACCTCCTGAATAACAGACATCCTTTCTTTCCTTCTCGCTTCACAACTTGAGGTCTGCCTGCAGTGCTGTGGTAGTGAATGGCAATGCTAGGACCCCTGCAGTAACCAGGGTCAAACAGTGCAGAGCCATTAAAGGAAAACATAGCTCTCACCTTCAAACTGTTCAGTCTGGGGGTAGTTTGGACTCTTTAGGTGATGCTGGGCTGTAAATTCCTGTTACATTTGACAGTACTAAATAGTCCCAACTATAAAGCATTGCTGGTGTTTCTCCAGGGCATGGTTGCAATTTTTGTTTTCCACTGCAACAAAATCAGAGTGAGAACAGGATAGAAGGCCCAGCATGGAGATAAACATGCCTGCTCCTTGGCCAGCGTACCCACTCGGGTGCTGGACTTGGCCTGTGCTGTGTTCCACTATTCAGAGCTGAGGTAAAACAAGCCCTGGCCTCCCTGTGCTTCCATGAGTAGATGTGCCCTAACAAAATAAAAAAATCCAATGCTGGAAGGGCCCATCTCCCATCACAAGCAGGAGCAGCTATGCATAGACTTTTCCTAGTTTTGCTTTTCCCTAAGGGATGGGATATGGCCCGCCATGTAGTCTAGTCCCAAGATGAAATATCCTTGCAGACAGAAAGCTTTTTACTCATATCTAATCCAAACTCCCCTTACAGCCACTTAGGCTCATTTTTTTTGTCCTCTTCTCCTCAACCATAAAGAACAGTTTACTTTCCCCCTTGCAGCGAGTTTTCACATACCTAAAAACTGTTATCACGTCTCCCCTCAGCCTCCTTTTCTCTAGACTAAACAATGCCAGGTCTTTTTATCCGTCTGTTGCTATATTTAATGTAACCAGTCTTTGAACATGGTTTTCATGTCCACCTCAGAACAGCTCCATCATGTCCATTGCCTCATTTACTTTCACACAAAGCTGGGGAAGGGTCCAGGAAGTACAAATATCCCTGCTGGTGATCCCACACAGTCAACCCAGAACACACAATGGTTGTAGGCACTTCCCAGGTCCCAGAGCTGTGTCCCCAGGGCTTGGTCCCAGCTAACATGACTTCCCTAGGAATAGTTCCCACAACTGGGGTGAAATTAGGCAAAAGCTGCTGCACCACCTGTGTGTGCTCTGCAGAACTGGGGATGCACATTCCCTCCTGTGTTCAAATTCCTTGTTTGCCAGCTCAGCACAATAATTGTGGTTTGAGGATGAATCAAAACCATAAAATGGGGATCACACTGTTCCAGACTTTAGGAAAATGCAAAAGCCAAAGCAGAATAACAAATGTCTCTACATATGTTTCAATTAACTCAGAAATGACAATGCAGTATGGAAAGTTTACCAAGGAAACTTTTGAAACTACATTAGTAAGGAAAGAGCAGATCTGACTACAGCTTGCCTGCAATAGAGTATTTTACCATGAATTCAACCACAGCCAACTCAGGTAATAAACCAGTGGCAGGAAGGTTGGTCTCCAAAATAAACTGCAGATGTGCTACATCTGTTCCTTCTTCACTCTATGATGCCATGAGACAGGACCTGAGCCTGGACTTGGCTGGAGCTGTGAATCTCCAAAGCAAAGAAAAAGGAGATCACACAGGAGAAAAAAGTGAGGAGCTGTTTTTTGACCCATCTTTGCTGAACAGGTGGAGCAGGAAGAGATGCTACGGAGAGAATCAGACACGTGGAAGTAACTCCACTCAATGTTTCCTGAGGATCACTGCTCCCTGGTCCTGCAGCTGAAAGCCATGGCGAGAAGGTGAGTACAAAACAAATTAAATGCAGAACCTGGAGGCATGGACTCATACACTGCTACTGTACTGATTTCTGTTCCTTTTCAAGGGCAGATGAAAAATAACAGGACAAAAAACAATAACGGATGTGGACAAAGACACGAGCCTTTGGGAAAGAGTCTGTTTAAGGAACAGCTGTCCCAGAAGGAGATTGGTGTCCCAAGGCAGCTATAAAAGGGTGGACAGGGGAGGATCTATACTTCTGTCAACCCTCCTCCCTGCAGCCACTGCTAAAGTACAGAGAAGACAGGGCTGGAACTACTTCTCACAGTTTCAACATGCCAGTACTGGATTAAAAGGTGCAGATGTGCTCTAATAAACTCACATCTGTAGTGCATTTATGTGGCTGTGTTGAGATATGGATTTCATACAGCTACTCTGTCAAGATTATGCCAAAACAATGTGTGAAGAGCCAAGTGATGTCTTGTAACAGAGTAAGTGAAATGAATACTTCTGTGAATCATGTTTCTCATCCCTATACCAAGGGCCTGAGATTGTCTCCGATGTTATAGCAGTTGCTGTGGCCTCCGAAATTTCAGGCAAAATACAGATAAAGCTGAAAAGGGAGAATGGAGAAACAAAGGGAGAGAAGCTGCAGCCAGCAGAGAATTGAATTAGGAGCAGAAACTCCCAGTTACTGAAATGCATTTAAAAGACAGGATTCGACAAAGTCAGTGAACACGTAATAAAAACTGCTTTCATAATCACCTAACATCTCACGAGATGAAAATTAGAAGCCAGAATAATAGATTACCATTGCTCTCATTTTATTTTTACTCCTATTAATTAATCCTCTGTATCCATTATATTCAGTGAATAGCCAGTATATAAAATTCTTAAATCCATAGGAAAGCTGGAGGCCAGACTGTAGAGTCCTGGCTTCTTTCCACCCTGAAAGGGTTCAGGACTTCTGCCTCCAACACACACAGCTGCCTTCTCCAAGTGTTTGTCTCACACTGGAGCTGTCATCCTGTATCACACATGCTGACACAAAACTCACTGCAAAACCATGGGACAAAGGAACTGTGAGCACCAATTTCACCCAAACCCTACCCAGGTCCTCCAGGTGCAGAGTGTAGTGGTTTGGTCCAAAATACTCATTACTGTTTACATAATGTTTTTCATCATGATCTGTTTCCCTCTTTTTTTTTGCTTTCCCCCCCAACAATTGTTTGGTATTTCTAGCCAGCAGCAAAGAAGACACAAATAAAAACAACAACAACAACAACAAACTCACAACAAACCATCAGGATTAGAGTTTGGGTTATAATCCCTGTTGGCTGGAGACTGTAATTCAAAACTGTCTGACTCTCCAGTATGTTAATTTGTCACTTTTTTTTCAAAACATCACCACCACAAACTTCTTGGACCAAAATCAAGGCTTTCCATAGGTCATCAAATAGAAGAATGTGTTGCCATAGACCAACTTCTTAACCTGTTTTTTGGAGCAGACAAAGTTTATTGGCATGTCATCTCTGGGCAGTTCCTGTGGTCCTACAACTTTGGAGCCAGTTTCATCCAAATTAGATCAATTTTTACTACTGCATGAACTACCCTGATTAAAACTGCATCTTCCTTAGCCCCTGGTGACAAAGAAGCCATGCCCATGGGAAACTAAAGGCAGGACTAACTCACCTACTCACCCTGTGCACTGACTAGTCAAGTCAGCTGTACCAGATCCGAGGGATAAAAGGAGAAAGCCACTGTCCAGGAAAGATGTGCTTCTGGGTGCAGAGGGTGCTCCCAGCTACCCAGCCAAGGGCAGAACACGCTCCTCTGTTTGCAGTGCAGCAGGTCATGGCACAAGATCTGTGCAGCCACGTGTACTTAGGGAAGGATCAAGGCTTGGCATGCTAAGCAGAACTTTTGGAAGTTGTTGATCTTTTTGCTTTCCCAACAATTTCTGGGAAATGGTTCCTCTCCACACTGATACATGAGGTATGGCCAAGCCTGTGCTTGTATCAGGTTGCTCTTCCAAACAGACAATGTGGAGAACAGGGCAGATGGGGAAAGACAAATGCATGGGGACATGATGGGTAAGAACAGTGAAATCACATACCTTCAGGGATGCACTGTCCAAGAACAAACTTATAACCCTTACAGCATTTTTTCCTGAAAAACAATAAAATAAATAAATGAATAAATAAATGTATTTTCTGTAGATTGGCGCTGCCTTTAAAAACAGCCATAGGTGGATTGTGGATGTGATGAACCAAACAAGATGAGGGTCCTCAGCACTGCAGTCAGAGGTCTCTCAGCATTACAGAACACAACAGGGAAATGAACCACCTGGCCCAGGAGGGATTTTACATGGCAGCATGTCCAGCCACCTCAGGAACCTGGGGCTGAGTATCCTAGCACTGACCCACCCAACACCTCATGTAATTTCCAAAAATCTTGTTCTCCTGTGTTGACTGGATGCAGCACAGCTCAGTGCTGTCCAAATACACAACTCAGCTCATCATTTTCATGGTACAGTGAAGGATGCTTTCCAATACCCATCATTAAACCTGCAGGAAGGGGTAAGTCTGAGTGAGGAGTGCACAGAAGACAAATGTTATCAGTAATTTCTCATCTTCTAATAAACCTGAAGGAGGTAAATTAAATATATTGGGTATTTCAGCTGGAGCAAGGGAGAGTATCTTTTATAGTCTGAGGGACAAAACTGCAGTGTAGAGTCAATAGGATCAGACACTTTTTATGTGCCTATGATATGAACAAAGTCTGAATGCTGAGAAATTAATGTTTCTGACACCCTGGCCTGTAATGACATTTAGGCATCCAGCTAAGCCTGCTGGTTTTCTCTCTAGGCAGCAAACCACATTAAGTCACCAGAACTCCCAGCAGTGCTTGGGAGCCTTTACAAATGTCTGTCTCTTATCACCCTAAGAGTGACTCACTTCAGGGACCTGGTGATCTTCAAAGGATCCCATGTGGGTGACTACCAGGACTGCTGCAAAAGAAAAAACTGCTGTCCAGTGCGCTATTACATCAAGTATACATGAATCTGATGTGAAAATATCCCTCAGTATTTTACAAATTCACATTTTTTCATGCTTTGTGGATCTGCTGAAATATCTCCAAACTGGGAAACCATCCACTCTGTCTTTTCCTTTGATTCAATAACTGATGCAGATGAGTGCTAAAGCCACATCAGTTGATGACACGACACTCCCCTGGACAAAACGTAGCCACCACAAATCATTATTATGTTGAATATAAATCAACTATCAGTTGCAACTGACAGTTTAAAACAAACAATGCATTACTCCAAACAATGTAAAAACAAACTTTGGCTCCATATTTTACCCTCTTCCAAAGATTAGTTGGAATATAAATTATGCTTAATGAGTGTTGAACATCTGAAGAGGAAGCCTTGCTTTGTTATGCAAACAGTGGTGCCTCATTAGACTTCTCTCCAAACACTGCTGTGAAGTTTTATCTACAAGACAAACAAATGCAGGAGGAATGAGTTCAAAGGTGCATTGGGGAGGCTGTTCATCTGCTGCAAGCCATGCTGATGGCTTTCCAAGTGCACATTCATCTCTTCCTGTCTGCAGAAGAAGAGAGGCTTGCTTGTAGCTGCTCTTCAGAGGAAGATACAACCCAGCTTGAGAGGGCTGTGAGATGAGCAAGGAGAGGAGGACATCCTTGCCATGGGATGCTGACCTGTGGGGTTGTGCCAGGCAGAACTAGCCATAAATAGGAAGCAGCAGCTTCCATAATTTGTACCCTTCTCTAGGAATACCCACCTTATTTTCAGGTTTAGGACCAATAAGACCCGTGTCAGCAGATGATGAGACAGCCTGCTCCTGGGTAAGGGATCACCTGCTGGGAACCTTGCAGGAGCTGCCTCTCTTCTCTCAGCTTGTCTGGTGATGGCTTTTGGCTGGATGTGTTGGCTTTCTTGTGGCTAAAGTGAGGTTTTATCTGCCTGACTGGATTCTCCCAAAAGCCAAACCACTTGCCCTGTTCAAACCCTTCTCCCACAGCCATACATTGAGAACACATAACATGCCAAGTTGCCGCTATTAAACACTGCTCTGGCACCCTGATATTGCCCCAAAGCAAGCACAGCCTTGCGGAGCTTTCACTTAAAACAACCAGAAAATCATGTTCCCCTGGCTAATATCCAAATGTTTGCTGAAATCCCTCTTTTCAGTGACTTCTTGTAGCAATGAGTTCCTCAGTGGGATGAGATGGTTTTGAGAAACCATTTCCTTGTTTTCAGTCTCCCTCTCAAATCTTTGTTTGAATTTTCCCAAGCCTTACTGGTAAGGAGATTTTGAAATATTTTCTCTAAATACGTGAAGATTTTTTTGCATTGTATAAGTTTTAAATCATACTTAAAGAAGTGTTTTAGAAGAGGGATGCCCTGCCTTCAGACCACATTCCAGAAGCCAGTTCCCCATGATAATCTCTTCCCAGTCGAAAGTTATGGATCTCTGCGTTAGTGCAGCCTGTACTCAACAGCAGTCTTGAGCCACCAGCATGATTTTACCAGGGAAACTGCTACTTCGGGGTTAATGCAAAGGAAATACAATACAATACCTCTTTCTCTGAACATTACATTGCAACCTTGGGATTCCTGCATGCTTTAGCTTTCTACATTCTTAAAGCGAAATCTGTCAAAATGATGGACACATGAGCATTAGCAAAGGCATTTTAATAGCAACACTCATTTTCAGACATCCCGGTCCAGGCTGACATGTCTAATCAACGTTGCACAGCAGCAATCTCGTTGTACATAATGAGAGGTGAGAGGGGGTTCCCACTGATAATTTTAGCTACTGGGTAACTTTCAGCAGGGTGGTTGCTATGCAGCTGTACATGTGACCATGCATGAAACACAAACACATGGCTGTGTAAGAAGGTCCACCACTAAAACCTGGATCTCCAGGGAAATTAAGCTGATTCGTTAACTTTAAATCTGGTTTACAAAAGAAGAAGCTTCTGGCAGACTGTTATCTGTTACACCTTTTGATGGGGTACTTCAGCAATTAAAAATATAGCAAGTTTTGATTCTCATGCAATCTTTACTCAGGAATAGGCACAAGCCCAAACTGGCAGTGGGTTTGGGGTGCCATGATTTCAATCACTGCAACATCCAGCTTTTGTGTTACCCGTAAGAAAATCCATAGTGATAGGGACACCCCCAAAACCAAGTCACCCTTTTTTTTTCTGGCAGGCAGCTGCTGGAGAAGCAGGGAGATACTGAGCTCCCCCCCTCTGCTCTGGAGGTCGAGATGCTTCCGGATCACTAAATGCCAGAAGTGCCAAACTCTTGATACCAATAAATATATCCACGACTAGGCAAGTGGCAGATCTGCCTCTTTTTTCAGACTCTTGTGGCCCATTACCTTGCAAACTGAGAGAGAAGCTGAGCTTTCCAGGAGCTTCCCTGTGTCCCTTTACCTGCAGGCCCTCCAGAGTGCCCAACACACGGGGGTGCACCAGCACAGCACCCCTGCCCCATCCTACAAAGCAGTAGCTGCTTGATAGCATCGCCTCAGACGGGCTGGACGAGAGGCAAGATGGGAGGAATGCAGGTTAATTAAGCCACTGCTTTATTAAGTTAGCTTATCTGGCAGCTATCAGCAGTAACTCATCCAGCAAGGACCATGTTTTTTTCCCATAATTGCTTCCACCTGGCACAGAGCTGCCGTCACCCCAGCCCACCTCCTGCTCTGCACGGGACACCGCAGAGACACTGGAGACACCGAGGAGGGCATGCTGAACCCAGAAAATAAATAAATACACTCCGTGAGAGGGGAGGGAGTCACTCAGGGTCCTACAGCTGCTGAAAATCTTCAGAAATGCAAACAATAACAGGATAAACATTTGAAATTATAATTAACCTGCATCTGTCTGCAGTAACATGGCAGTGACTTGGGTTATAACAACAGCTGCTCTGTGCATTTATTGAAGTTTTGAAGAGGCAGCTCTAAAACTCTGGCATGAGTCATGTTGAAAAAGATACACGATGATCGTTTAGTGATTGAAAAAAGGGAAGGCAAAGGGGAAATGCAAAGGGGAGAAGAAAAAGACAAGTTTTATACCGGTTTCAGACTAAACATGATATGTTAAGGAAGCACTTGCTAAAGATGTCAAAAGTAGAAAGAGAAGAGTCTGCTCTAAGAAATATTTTCCTCCTAGGAGCAAAGCAGACACAGAAATCTCTATGGTGAGCCCGAAAGTGAGTTCTTAGGATAAAATATTGCCCTTGCTGTATCCCTAAAATGCTGACAGGCAATCAGATCCAGACTGACTCCTCCCAGACAGAGGTAGTTCAAGCAGAGGAACTTTACTTCCCATTCACTAGGGCTAGGAGAGCACACATGGATGGTTTCTAGAGCTCAGCTGAGGCCTGAGGTCGTGTCACTGGAAGATGCAGCAACTCCATAGGTGGTCATGCAGGTCAAATCCCTCCTCTCTGAAATGCTCTTTCTGACCTATGAATGTCGAATGAGCTGCAGTTTAGGGGGCAAAAGAGTTGCTTAAGTTCTTACACAGATTTGAATATATCACCATTGTTCTTCCAAGTTGGTGTTGGTAAAAGCAATGATAAGACACAAAAAAACTGTCTTTAATAAAGAAGCGACTTCCTATTGGGAAAGGAGAGAACTTTTTGTTTTAATACCAGACTACTTCAGCCTAAATCATAACTTGAACTCAGAAGAACTTGCACTGTGGTCTGAAGACCTGAGTTAGCAAAGGCCGTGGCACGGTGTTTTTAATTGCACAAAAGGGTCATAGTTAGATCCCTTTCCTTATTGTGCCTACACAGTGTTTATTTTTGATCACCCTGGATTTGAGAAATACAGAGTGTAGCAAAAATGCAAATATAAAGTACAGAAATGAATATACAAAAAATAATTAGACAGCTATAGATGCAATCCAGCAAGGTATACTGAAAAAGAAACCTAACAAAAATAACCCCCAAACTTACTTTTCTCTTATATAAAGTCCAAATGAGGGACAGGTTTGTCTACCAAAAACAGACAAAGCCCATCTGCAGCACAAGTGCAGCAGCTCAGTAGCTGTGCACAGTTTCGCTGTAATTCACACGGGGAGAAGATTTATGTCAACATGGTGTAAAACTGAAGCAATGCACTTTATTTTTGTTTGCCTTTCTGTGGGACACATACCGAAATCTTGAGTAAGAGGGGATGGCCTCCCTGCAGACACTTGCTCAGCATACACTTTGCCATGATTTCCAGACTTAGTCCTGTTTCACAGTTTTGTAAAGAGATAATTTATGTTCATGCTGGGTGTAATGCAAGGTCCAAGGCCAGCCCGAGCCCTTCCTGTCATCGTCACAGCTGAGAGTGAGTAACCCAAGTGCTGTGAAGTCTTCCAATGCTGCAGCACCTGTGACTGCTGTGTGTACCTGTGTGCTTCCTTATTTCTCTTAACTGACTGATAAGAGCAGGATTTGCCTGAACAACCCTAGGGGATTCAGACCTCTGAGAGCAAATCCCTGCAACCTGCTAGCTGATTTCTGTGAAAGTCAAATTTTCAGCAGTTAAAGCGTTGTCTGAATCTAAGCCTTGTTTTTCATTAGCTACTTAAGTTAAATAACTTTGACCACATATAGTGGTTTTCTTCCTCTTAGGAGAGAAAAAAAAAAAAAAGCCCTGCTATCTCCTCTTTTGCTCAACTCTGGCTATTAAGACAGATACCAGAAATGAAATTGCATTCCAGTCATTGCTAATGGGAAGGTTTTGATAAGATTCACAGTTCCTGGACTCTTCTTGTGTGAACGCAAGCCAGGGACCAGATCTTCTCCTGGTAAAAGCCACATACCTCTCTTGACTCTAAGGAACTGTGCCAGTGCTTATGCTGGGAGACCCTGACTGATGCTCTTGAAAGCTTTCAGACACGCTCCTTGGCTGCTCCTTATGTTAACTGACTCCTCCCTTTCTCTAAGTGCTGTTTCATATCATCTTTTAATGGTCAAAGGGATTTTTATGGTGGTGGAGCATAAACTGTGGTTCCTTCTTCTCAGAAGAGACCTTCCAAACCAGTATGATGGTTTCCAGCCCCTGCAGAGCTCATTCCTCTATAAAAGAGAATAAAAATACTTTGAGGGGTGAAAGAAGCCCTCTCCCCCACACGAGTATCAGTGGGGGTTTCAAGGTGCTGACCGGCATGAAACTGGAAGATGCACAAAAAGAAAAACCTCACAGGTCTGGCAAATTTATCCACCAAACAAAAAAGTCTGATCTTCTTGTAGAGCACCCTGGACCTCTGTTCTCCATGGGCACAGTGCAGGACATCTCTCCTTGATGGAGTTTGGGGTTTTGCTTAAGTAAATGAGATGCGCTTAGGTGTTCAGTAGAGGTTTCAAGCAACATCAGGGCAGGCAGACCGTTCCCCCCGCACATCTCCTTGTGTCAGCAGATCAGCACTCCCAGGAAACCATCACTTTTGGACTCTTTTAGGGCTTTGGGATGCAGAGAAAGGGGCTGGTGTGAAAACAGCAGCCACACCAAAAAAAATTTCTCATGAGCTTCTGCTCACTGCAGAAAGAAGAGGCAACTAAACCTCAGTTTTCTGTCTCCCTTTTGGGCAGAAAAAAATACCTTTGCAAACGTTTCCTGTGGTCATCCCTTTCAATGTGGAGTGAAACAAAAAGATGCTGTTGGCATTTCCCTATGAGCAACAGAGACCAAGGTTCCACATTTTCGGGGAAGCTGAATGACACTGCACAACAGGGCCAGAACCAACGTTGTCCCTCCTCTGCCCCTGGCCCACCCAGAGCCTCAGGGCTGCAAACACACTGACCAAGCACAGGCTAATCTGTGCAATGCAGACCAACTGGCAGCACTGGTAACCATCAGGGCCTGTCTCTCACTTAGCATACCAGTGTCCAAAAATTACTAAATAAAGGTCTGCCTGCAAATGTCCCCTAAGCAAAGAAGGAAACTCTCAGCAGGAAAACGTTACGCAACTTCAAAAAGGTAACGACCCCAGCTGCCGCTGGAAAAGCCATTTGTTGGATATTTTACATGCATGTAAACATCATCCTCGAAATCACATACGAGATTCCTTCAGTGCTAGACTGTACTTTCTTCCCCTCTTTCTTGGATTTTTATTTCATTGTTGGCTTTTTTCTTAGCACAAGGGAATGCTCATGTGGTTTATCACTAGACAACATGTCAAAAATAGCAGAAGGATTAAATAAAAGGCTTTTGACTGTTTTCATCTGCTTAGACTCAGCTTTATATACATGCTGTCAGCTTTGTCTTGCTCTCTTTTCTTACAAATTTCTTTTATTTTCTGGCATTGTACCAAGAAAATTATTTTGTTTAGTTTTGCAGGTGAAATTGGTATGGATTCTGCAGAATCAAGTCAATGTTTGACAAGTATGAATTCTGAGGGGAAGAAAAAAAGGAATTTTATACAATGATAGCACTGTTTGCATTTAATAAAAGATCTAATGAACTGGCAAAGTATAATCCATCCTCATAAATATATTGTCATTTCTACGAACAAGCAGGCTTCTAAATCTGAGTTTAAATGATCCAAGATTAGGCCTGTGTTTTAAAATAACTCACTGCTTTGAGATTTAAAGTAAAAAAATTAAGGAAAAGTCTTTTTTTCCACCACCTTGGACTTCCAATTAAAGGACTGCTAGCCAAATTTCCTTCCAAGTCTGTAAGTAGTATGTTTTGCTGACAGCACACATTCATTATTTATCTAACCCAAGGTGAGCCAGGACTAATCACAGCACATCTGTCCTGTCTCTTGGATTTTTTTAAACTTCCATGACTCTTCATTTCGTAGCTCCAATTTCCTACCAAGTATCCATGTGAGATACAGAGTAATAAATTCCATTTCAGGAGGGAAGGCAGAGCCAGAGCAGTGCTGCGAGGAGCTGCACTCATGGGCTGGCTGCTGTGCTGGTGCTCTGTCACTGGAGTCAAACAGCAATAAATTGCTGGCAAGCTCTCAGACTTACTGAATCCAGTCCAATGCAGCCCTGTTTATATAGCATCTTTCATCAACAAGATCACAAAAATGCTGCATCAGCAATGTCTAATAAACTCCTTTTGATAAACAACAAAAGGCAAGTGCCTTTTACACATGCATGCATAGAAAAACACATCACACAAACTGTGCCAGGAAGTCAGATCGCTAAGGCTGGATCTCCAAACAGGACATAAATCCCAATTAACCTTCAGAGACAAGCTAGTCACTCCGTCTACATTTACTTACTGGTGTGCTGATATTAAAGGGCCTGATCCTGGTTCTGCTGCAGTCCCTGGCAACTTTGCCAGGAACATGTGTCAGATTGGGAACAGGCTCGGACCAAGACTCAGGATGGTGGGTGAGGATATGCTCAGTTCTGAGGATGTGCTACAATTGGACTTCTTGGAAGAAGAGTTCCAAAAAATCACTCTGACATAAACTGGATCAAGTCTTGCTGACATCTGTCATTAGAAACTGTTGCAAGACTCTTCCTGGTTTTGACGAATTTGGGATTTGACATGTACCACTACTCCTGTACACCCCCATTGGGCACAACATCCATCTATACTTTAAACCATCCATCTACACCCTAGACACAGACCCAGATACTTAATCCAGATATTAATAGTTCTTTCAATTTGTTTTTTCAATGTTTTTTGAAATTCCACTTTAGGAAAAAGGTAAGTAAGCAAGTCCAGCCAGACTAACACTTCCAACTTAAATAGTCTAGAAGTGGGGAGAGCCAAACACAAAGCCTTCAGCTTTTAAGGAAGTCAAATAGCATGGAAAAACACTTGAAGAAAGATACATCTTTGAGCACCTTACTCTCCACACTGGCTACCCATGATGCCCGGATGACACTGTGGTTTCCAGCACTTGGCTGGACTCTGACAGCATGAGGATGATGTCTCGGTTTGGATATTCTGCTTCTCTGTGGAAAGCTCACAGTGAAAGGACAAGAGGTATGCAAGGAAAAGAGGTTTATATGGATTGTCCCTGATTACTAGGACAACGTGAAAATCGCAGTGGTCACTCTCCACATCATCTACAGACAAGGGGTATGTGATGGCTCCTCTCTTCAGAGCACACACTGTGCAAAAGGCACAGCAATCCAATTTTATACATTAAGAATCGCATAAGGGTGCTCATCAGCCTCTTAAGCCTAAGGATTTTTATCCTTCCAGAACTGGCTTAGAGTTACCGGGGCATGACCCTGCTTCAGCACAGCCGAGGGGATTTTTCAAGGCAAGGTTTCAGCCAAGCAACAGAAACAAACCTCCCATAATTTTAGAAAAATAGTTTCACAGCATAATTTGAGTTGCAAGGGACCTTTGGAAAGCTTGTGATCCAAGTGCACCTGACAGCAAACAACTGCTCAGAGACTTGCCCAGACGAGTGTTGAATGTCTTCAGGGATGGAGATTGCCTCACTTCTCTGGGACCCTCCTCCTGTGTAACCTCTTCACTGCCCATTTTCCCCTTTATATCTGCTTAAAATGTCCCTGCTGCAACTCGTGGCCCTTGTCTCATGTTGTTTGCAGTGCACCTCAGATGAAGATATGGCTTCATCTTCTCTACACCCCACCATGTCTTCCTTGTAACTCCTCATTATTTAGTGGGAGACACCAATTAAATTTGCCCCTTAGCTCCCTCTTCTCCAAACTGAGCAAACACAGATCCCTTGGGCTCCCTTTGAATACAATGTGCTCCAGCCTCTGAGGATCTTTGCTCCAGCTTATTGGTGAGTGTACAGATGTGTACATAACCAAATCAAAAGTAACACTAGCAGATATTCTTTAAAAATATAAAAAAATTGGATACAAACAAATTAAAAACTAAAATAAAAAGGAGGGGGGAAAAAAAAGGTGATCTGATTAATTGTGGTGGCATGGAAGCTTTGGTCCCCTATCACTATTTTCTCTTCCCACTTCGTTTCCACAATAGAGTTTAAAAAGAGGAAAAACTGAAAAAATAAAAGCAGTAAAACTTGAATGAAATACGAACAATGCTGTTTTTTCATTAAAGTATTTTAAAACAGAAGAGTTGGTCAGTTATGATCACTATCTAAGCAATAAGAACTTAAAAGTGGTTTTTTTATTATAATTTTAACATCAATAGCAGCAATGGAATGATGTTCTTTAGTGTAAGCCCTTGGAAATATCTGTAAAGACACTACAAAGATGATATTTCAAGAGTGTTTCACTGATCCAAATGTTTCTCTCTTTTCCCCCTCTGTTTTATTGTTCCCAGAGAAGACCTTATAAATGCTGAAACTGCTTATTAAGTATACAGACTTAATGAATTGGACAAGGAAAGAAATAATTCTTAACATAACATGTTCACAAGTCAGACCCATGTTTATTGCCAACAGAGATGATAGCAAAATGCTCTCAGTGCACAGAGCAGTCTCTGTTAGGACAGAATCTGTCTCCATGAACCACTTCCAGCATACAGAAAAGATTAATTTCTAAGACAACGCAGTATGAAAGTTTGTTGAATTATGTAGTGATGCTGTACCATGGCCCCAGTGCCAAGCTTTATTTTTAGAGCCACACATCTGCAGGTTATTTGTTGCAGGATGGGGTAGATGGAGTGAATCCTTAAACAATTTCCTAAGTAGGGAAGCATTACTGGAACGAGCAGTTGTTTATATGGTGTCACTGGAAGGCCTGCTATCTGGGATGTGGCAGTGGTGTTTGAGCTGCCTGGGTAGCTGAGACTACTCCACTTGTACTGCAGTGGGAAGTTGCACTCAGCTCCTCTGTTCAAAGTGGCAGGAGCAGGAATGCCGTCCAGCCAAACATGGACTGCAGTGATTTGGGCACGGAGTGCAGTGCCCTCTCAAAGCCAGTGCAAATATATAAAAATATTATATATATAAATACATATATATATATATATATATATATATATATATAATATTATATATAAATATATATATAAATATTATATAAAAATACTATAAGCAAATGACTGCCATGACAACAGTTCTAAAAATAAAAAGCAAAGCTGTTTTCAGAAACTTCCCCCCATTTCCCCACCATGCTGTGATCTACACAGGGCTCAGCTTTCAATCCAGCCAAAGCCAGTCAATTGCTTGTTAGCCAAGTACTAATTGCAGGAGCGACCACACCATGCCCTAACTGATCAAACCACAGCTCCACTCCCAGTTTTTATTGCCTAATTTAGTGAGACTGGCATTGGCTGCTGCTCTTCTTTCTCATCCTGCTGCTGGACTATGGTTTTAGCTCTGAATAACCTATTGAGGTTGAACACTTTTATGATTTTTATGAGATACTGAAATGCTATTGAGACAACTCACCCCCATTTCAGCCTGTACACTTGATATTTGCAGCCATGTTCCAGTTGAAAGAAAGACTCTCCTCCTCCCTAGTCCCCTCTAACCCACTGCCTCAAAAATAGGGATGAGGTCTGCTACCAGGCATGACACCTGGGCAGCCTGAGGCAGGACAAAAAAGCACTTTGTTCTGGATGGCTGTGAAACACTGAGAGCAAAGAAGTAGAAATGAACCAAAGGCAAAGTGGACCTGCCTTGGGGCAAACCCTTGCTGCTGGGACAGAGACCTGAAGGCAAAAAATCTTGGGATGCACAAGGGAGCTGAGAGGAAAGATCACAAACCCAAACCTGGACCCTCCCATCCTCAGGTGGGCAGTGAAGATGTGGTCCTGAGCTGGTGAGGGTGATTTGTGATGGATGCATGGAGAGCCTCGAACATGATGAATTCTGGGAGGAAGGCTGATGCCCTGCAGCCTTGTGCAATTACTCTTGTATTGATTTCACCTCCCATTAAAATGGGGTTGTGTTTTCAGATACTGGTGCCTGCACGCATACACCAAATTCATATTATTACATGCTTTCCTAAAACCAATGCACACTGGGGATGACTCTGCTGGAGCTGGTGCAGCAATTCCAGTTCCAGGCAGCCATTCAGAGCTCCAAGCGCTGGAGTGACTCTGGTGTTTGAAGTATCAAAATGGGTTCAACATTTGGGGTCAGAAGCAAAAAACCTGAGACCAGAGTGAGAACAGAGTCAGGGTTATTTACCAATTTACCCAGGAAGATTGAGTAGGCCCCTCAGTTTGCCTCATTTCATCAAGTTTCCCCTCTGCATATCATCCTGGAAAACTGCCCTGTGCACCAGCCCAGTTGTTTTGTCTGTGACTGCAAGGTCTTTTCAACTCACTTGTAAACGTTTGTTTTCTTCTAGTGATGGGACTTTGCTTTGTCTGCCTCATTTCCGTGACCCACAATGAGGGCAAACATCCTGCTGGGTGTCAGTTTTAAGACGTGCTTGCTGCTGGTTGTGTTCTTGTTTGCCTGTGGGAACCTGTGTCTCCCCATCACTCTGCCATGGGCTTTTGGTATTTCTCTCACAATGTCACCTCTTTGTTGGCTAATTTTGGTGGCCTTGGTCAGGCTGCTGTTTCTTGACAATGCTCAGTGCCGTGTTTCTGGTTCTTCCTTTACCATTAGTACATTTAAGGTATTACATCATAAATATCTTGCTGCTGTAGTGCCTGTTCATACCCAGGAAATATGTGGAAGGACGGTCCTTGTGGAAGGACCTGAACCTACTTTCACAGCCCTTGCTGGAATGGTACCATAAACCTGAAAATTCGGTGTTGTTAACACAAGAGTTAAACAACTCTGCTACAATATGTGCCTTCATCTCGGCTAATGCTTTATTCTCTATACATATTTAAATATCTTTTTCATGTCACAGCAGTCATGGCTGAGAGGAGACCCAAGACAAACCATGACCATGGCCACAGGCAAGAGTCATCACCTTCATCTAAAACAGGCCACCAGGGAAAGTTCGGGTGATTTTTTCCTATTAACTCATCCTCCTCTAACATGTTTCATGATGTGTCATGACTACCAGAAATTTTCAATCTGATGTTGCACTTTAATAAGTAAATACAGAATGACTGCTAAGGAAGTGCAGAAGATAAGGGAGCAGTGTATTTTTTCTGACTGGCTTATCATGACTCATGTGACTGTGGGTGACAGTCACTTTGGCTCTCCATGAGTTAATTTTAGTTCTTCTTGGTAAGTGCTTGCTGTATCCAAAAAGTGGTCTTGCAGGTAAACACATTGTACACCCAAGGCATCTGTCTGAGCTAGCCTGTAGAGACAATGTTAAATTTAGACTTGAGGCTAAATCAGTATCAGTAAAAAAAAGATTACAATTACTAGATTCATACCTCAGAACATCCATTTTGTGTTTCTGTTCCTCTTGGAATGTACATTTTGTGTCATTTTGTACTGCTTCCACATTACCTCCAGTGTATCTACATTTAATACTTGTGCATTGTCTTTGAGTGCACAGTTCACACCAGAAAGTTCTGTAGAGGTGATATTTTACGCAGAATAAAACAAACTAGGTGTTTTCTTTGCTACTCTGCTTACAAGTTATTTTTTATTTCTGAGACACTCCAAGGAAGAAAAACAACATTTTTACAGGCTAAGATATCAATCTGATTCTGTAAAGTTGTTTGAAAGCACTATAATATAACTGGCACTCTAATATATTTGGAATAAAGGTTTGGCATGTGGGGTAAAGCAGACTCCCCCAAACCCATGAGTGCAAGCAGCAAACTGAAATCAATATTGTACATTCCTCGAGAAATTTCATCTCAGTTCGGATTTTTTCCCCACCTTTTCTACTAATGAAGTGCTTGTTCATCAGTGCTACAACCCGATGGGCACCGTGTGTATTACAGTCTCACCATCTGCATCATTTACATTCCCAAATGTGGAGCCTCAGCCAGATGTCTGACTTATCTCCAAGGCGCTGACTTCAGACATATGGTTTTTATTTAAATGAACCACAATACTAACAGAAATCCAGTATCTATTATCTGTCACAATTGCAGATAATAACTCAGAATAAATTTAACTTGAGCTTTTTATTGTTGCCCACATAGACTCTTCTGTGGATGAATCTCCTAAAGTGCAATAATAAAAATCAAATGAAAGTTAAGGCAGAATGTTAAGCAGAGTAGTTCATGATAGATGAAGTTTCAGATTCTATTGCAAGCAGAAGAAAAATGTGCAACCTTTAGTAACACAGAGGTCCTGAAGCAATCCATGACACCGAGAAAAAACTCAGTGCCAGGACATTAGGTAACCACAAGTCCATAGTTCTGTTAATTCCTTTTAGGATCCAGCAAAACCCAGTGCACTGGTGCTCAGCAGTAATCACTGTCATCGTGTACAGGGGGCTTCATAACCTGAAAACAGCATCACACTCTCCTGTTTGCACACAGAGCTTGAAGCTTCTACTGAGAACTTGTGTGGTGTTTGCTGGCACAAAACCCCCCCGCTGAAATAAAATGTATGTGTCATGTTTCATATTTGCTCTGAATTGGATTTCTGGACTTTTCCACACTCTTAATGAGTACTGGTAGTAGTAATAACATGTTTCTGCTTCCGTGATGTTAACCACTAGGGTATGAATGCTGCAAATAGAAACTAAGTTTAACATAAAGAAAATTGATAGTTCCTTACTTAGATTTTTTTTCTTCCCACTTCGATAATTCCATGATTCTAATTCCTTAGATTTGCTACTAAATAAACACCCCTCTTCAGCTTTCACAGAAGAAAAGAATTGGTGTTCTAGATTGACATCAAAGTGTGCCTGTCATGGACCAGAATCCCAAATCCTTATGCAAACCCTGTCCAGAGCAACAATTCCTGACCGAATATGTTTTTGGCTATGACAGGGTGCAAGGACCAGGACAGAGTTCTCCATGTTAGCACATTGTGAGTGCAGGAAAATCAAAGCCATCACATTCCTTATTGTAGCTGTACACATCCCTTTTTATAACTGTACACAGTTTTCTGTGAAGTAGCTGAATTTCATGTCAAAATCACCATGTCAGCATGCACAGGGATAAATGTGCCTAAGTACAGGTGCCCCTGTCTTTCTCAGGGAGGGACAGAGGCTTCTGGAGAGCATCTCAGCCTGGCAGTGGCATGGCAAAACTAACCCCAGTGCCTTGCCAGAGAAAACATGGTCTTTAATGCCCCAATTTTCAGCAGAGATATCCAATTTTTTAAACTCTGTTTCAGATCTTCACTCCTATGGAAGGTGGTCAAAGGCCATGAAATGATGAAATTTACACCAAAAGCAAGAGGAGGAGGTGGCCTCCTTGCTCACTCTGCTGACAGTCTCCAACCACAGCCCTTCTGGGGTGGGGAGACCCCACAGAGGTACCTCCTCAAACCCGAGCACCCCATGCACAGATGCATCGCCCTGTGTGGGAGGCTGGGTGTGTGCCTGTGATTTGACAGCCAAACATTGTGAACCCAGAGCTCCTCCAGAGAGGGGTCAGCCTTGAGGGAGCTCTTAGGGGAACTCTGTTTGCAGAGCTGGAGACAAGGGCAGCCGCCCCCTCAGTTGCAGCTCCTCTGATTCTCCCTGTGGATTCAACTGTTTCATAAGCCAGGGAGAGTGCAATACTAAAACATCATTGTATTTGGACCTCTCAGGAAACCCTTCCAGAAATGGAACTTGAAAAAAACTCCAGACTACAATCACATAATTAAATGCTGAATCACAACAGAGAACCACAGAAGTCCAGTGAAAATTGTGCTGGCATGTGGTTAACGCTGGCTTTTCTTAATTTGTGAGTGCCAAAACCCTTTGCATGTTCACAAGGTCACTATCATGTGCAATGGCGACTTTATTTGATCAGCGTTCCCAGCAGAGCAAACTCCCTTTCAGTGCTGCTTGAAGCCACCAGAAATTATGCTTGTCTCCCTGTACTTTTTCAGCCAATGTCCAGCTTTATCTGCCAGAATGTTTTAATGATGCAGTCCTGCAGAAGAAGAGTGTCAGAGCACCACAGTGAGACACCATGGGCTGCCACAGCAGCTCAGTGCCAGCCCAGGGACTCTGCACCATCTAGGAGTGCTGGTGGATGTCTAAGGGGGGACAACTGTAAAACACAGGCTGGGTTGAAAAATCATGGGAACTGGCACTCCAGTCTTTATGTCTGGATTTTTTCTAGCCCAGTGTGGAGTGCATATACCTATGTCAGGATCCATGAATTAACCCCCTTGAGAAACCAGCTGAGGTTGCCCCACCACTGAGCACAGACCCTGACTAACCTGATTCTTTTCCAACAGCTTGTGCCAGGAAGCCCATGTTCACCGCCTGACGACATGGATACTGGCCTCATTGGCACACAGCTTGAATCTCTGAATTTTCATTAATTCAATTCACTGTTCACACACAGTGTAGTGCAATAGTGCTCAAGGTGCCCAAGACAGTTTTGAACATGCTAATGTGGGCCTGGAAGTGTGACAGCTGCCTGAATCCATCGCTCTGACCAGGCATTGCTCTGTGTTGATATATTCCCTGTTCTATGGCTTTGGGGATAAAACAGGGACAACAGGGCTTTTACTGCATTTTTATTGATATCATCACAAGCACAGTGAAGTAGCCGCTCTGATCAGTTCCTGCCAGGAGATGATCTTTAGAGTTAAATGCTGCTGAGGATTGAAAAAAAATGGCTGATGGTTTTGTTTGAGGAGCAAGCTCATGGCTTTAGATCATCCCCTTTCTTCACCTGTGCAATGCAAAACCAGCACAAAGTCCAGCAGAAGCCTTCTGCCCTTGAAAGCTGCACAATTGTTTAGGTGCTGCCTGATCCCACCACAGCTGTCCTCTGTGGAAGGATGGGCACAACTGGTCTGCCCCTCCATGAGTGACAGAGCAGTTAAGAGAGCTTATGAGATCTTATAAAAATGATGAATTCAGTTTTCTCAGAGAGTCCAGGAAGTTTTACACTGCTACCTACAAAAGCGTCAGATGCACAATTTCTCACTGGGATTTAGCTGTTGCATTTTGACAGCAATGGAAAAGAATAGCAAAATGGTCAAAACTGCTCTTATTAGAGCTGGGCAGTAAATTACATGCTCTGCTCCATCCACAAAGAAATGTTTATCAGCTGCTGCCAAAAACTACAGCACCCTGGTGTTTCCTCAGGCTTGCCTTCCACTTCTACAGCCACTGAGGAGGCTGTTACCCTTGGGAAGTCTCATTTAGAATAAACAGTTCTTTATGTTCATTATCGTGATTCCCGGAGAAAGGGCTGGAGGAGCTAATTAGCAACTAAGCATGACTGGAATTGCCAGGCTGGACCCAGCAGATCTGCAAGTGCATCCTCCAGGCTGAAGTGCTACAGCAAGCCTCATGACTCTTCCTCTGGCCTCAAGGACACCCGGGCTTTGAGCTGGGGAATTTCTTCCTATTTATTGGGATGACAAACATTTCACTGGAGGAGGGCAGGGGAGAAACCTAACTACAGCGCTGTTTCAGCAAATGACTAATTCTAAGAAAAATATAAGATGGACCTGGGGGCCAAAATGTTTCAGTTCCTCACCAAGAAGTGGTGTTTAAAGATCAGACTTGATCGACTGCTTTGCAAAGGCAAAAAGGACACTCCAAGCCCCCAAGTACAAGTGTTGTGGGGGAAGCCCAAATTGAATTGTTTGGGTTTTTTTTGCATTTCAGTTCAGCCTTTGAACCTGTTTGTCCCTGGTTCAGTCTCACCCCTGTGATGATGGCAGGCCCGGCCAGGCTCAGTGAGCTTGGAACACAGGCAGGAGCACCTAGTGATGCTCACAGCTTCCTCATCTGCATGGACCAAGGGCTGTGGACCAAGACAGCAGCTTGCTCATCTGCTGGGGCTGAGGGGTCACATCCAGTGTTGCCCAGCTCATCCCCCTCATCCCAGCACACCGGGGGTCCTGGACCCTGCAGCTGTAGTCCATCATTCAACCAGCGAGGGGAAAACTGGACTGATAAGCCCCCCTTCTCAGAGCAGGTCTGTTGTAAATCCAGCAGGATGAAGCATTTTGCTAGTTAGGGAGTTAGCCACAGACTTTGCCAGTGGCACAAATTTTTGCTTCAGCTTGTTGTCTTCACCAGAGATTTAGCTCAACTTCTAATAGTAGGGGTTGATCTCCCCTAGTCAACATGCCTTATTAAGAGATCACAGTAATCCCTGTATGGGTTCAAAATCAACAAGTTAAAAATGTATTAACCTACTCAACACCATGGCAGGTTAAAAGAAATGACACTTGTGTTGCGGCCTATCTGTAAGCTGGGGCTGGATTTTGTTCTGCTGGTTGTACTACCTAAAAGAGCTGTTTGATAAACTACAACTTAATTGCTGTCTGATGTTTTTCTAAGAGGCACAAAGATTGTCTCACTTTTGAAATGTCAAAGATTTCAAAGACCCACAAAGACAGTCTTCCAACTCCCACTGGCCTGCAGGAAATGCTTGTAACCCATGAGTTTGAATCAGAACAGTGCTTTTTTATCAAATCTTGTTCAAGTTATTTTTTCCATTACCAATTTCTCCCCCCCAAATCATTATTTACTTATACATTCTTTGCTACTTAGAAACACAGGAGGAGAGAACAACTGCATCAGCCAGCAATGCACTGAGGATCATCTCTGGAAACGCTAATGGCTTCTCACTCAGCAAACAGATTTTGATGTAGGCATGTCTAGTTCAGAGAAGGAAGCCAAGAGAATGGCACCATTTCACATGAAAGCACATAGAGATGGCCAAAACCTTTATATAACACAATGGGATCGTCAGTGTGGTTAAAAACAAAGCCATCCCTGTGGTGCTGGACTGCACTGTATACACGGTGCCCTGGAGACCCGCCTGTCCTGGATGCAGCAGGGCGTACAAAAATCTGGACTATTTACATAGATGAGGAATCATGGCCAGAATTCCACCGCATCCACAGAGCCTGGGTTAGCCAATGTGCTCTGGATATGCAGGGAGAGCTTTGCAACTGCACCAAGATGAGAATGTGCTGCATGGTCCCGTCTGCCTTCCTCACCTCAGCCTACCTTATTTGTGCCTGCAGGTCAGCAGGCAGAAAGGAAAGTGAGCAAATAAGGTCTGGCATGGGGGAAATAATACTAAAAAAAAGGCAACATTTAAGTTTCCTGTTGCACTGAAAGCCAGGTAACACATGCAGGATGAGCTGAAAAGGCAGGTTTTGATTTGTAGGGAAACTCAACACCTCCCTGCTGCAATACTGCACAGGGGCCCAGAAAGACAATAACCTAGTTTTTTTGTTTCAGCATTTCCAAAGTATCTAGAAAGGCATAGCAGTGTCTTAGGAAAGCAGGACAGCAATGAGGCAGGCCTGTGGCTGGGGTGACACCAGAGAGCTGCTCCCTCCTTGCAGGGACCTGCTTCCCCTGCCACCAACACATTTGGAGCCAGCAGTTTTCTCCCAGCCAACACAGAGAGCCATTGCACGGGGATACCCAAAGAGATGGGCTAATCCTGGTCCCATTCCTCACCTCTTGGCTGCTGCATGCCCTGTACACAGCATCACCCAGGAAACTGAGGCTCCAGCAGCCCTCTCTCCACTGCAGCCCTTAAACAGACTGTGGGGCTCATGGTCTGCAACCCACCCACTTGCAGGCAGGTGAAAGGTGCTCACAGGCAGGTGAAAGGTGCTCCCAGGATCTACAGGTCAAGCACAAAACACCCGAAGGCAACTGTAAACATGAAGTGAATTGCATCCCCAGCTCCCAAAGAGCTCACCAGAGGACACCCATACAGGCTGATCCTAGAGTGCGGGACAGATCTTCAAATGTCTGGAGAAAAAGGACAGGAATATTCAAAAGCATGGAACAGTCCTGCAGAAAACTTGTAAATAAGGCAAGAAGTTTTCAGAGTTTAAAAAAAAAAAAAAAAAAAAAGACAGTGAAAGGGAGGTGGAACAATGGGCTGAAACTCCAGAATGGTGGGGAACAGGCAGATAAGGAGCACTGCTGTACCATGTCTCAGTTCATAAAGTCCAAAGTTAACCCAAGGAAATGATGAGGCAGCAGAATTAAATAAACCAGATAACAAGTACTTTTTCATGCAACACTAAGCTGCAATATTTGGGGTGAGTTGGGGGCTAGAGGTTTAAGGAGGTTCACAGAGGATGCTCACAAACCCATGAGGAAGGGCTCTAGGTAAAGCACCACAGGTACAAGCCTGCCAGTCCCCACTGTCACAGACAGGCAGAGATGCTGCCAGCTGTACATGGTGGGTAGGCACAGCACCAATCCTGCCTTGTGCTGTTTTTGTGCTGTCACCTGACAGCATTTTACCTAAGCTCATACAAAATCACCCTCTCAGATCATCGAGTCCAACTATTATCTCAGCACTGCCAAACCCACCACCCAACCATGTCCCTGAGTGCCACATTCACATGTCTTTTAAATGCCTCCAGGGATGATGACTCCATGACTTCCCCAGGCAGCCAGTTCCAGTGCTTGACAACCTTTTTCTTGAAGAAATTTCTCCTAGTATCCAAACTAATCCTCTCTTGGTGCAACTTGAGGCCATTTCCTTTGGTCCTAAGCTTTGAAGCTCTTGTTGCAAGTGGGAATGCTGAGGAAGAACAGCTTACTCTCAGCCTACCCAGCTACCTGGGCTAGTTTGAAAGCAAGATAAAGCAGCTCCCTGAGTGTTATGACAAGAAGCTTTCCAGCAAAAATGAAACAGGGAGACTCTGTTTACAAGAACCACTTGTAAATGGAAACCAAGACCCAAATCTGAAAGGAAAACCACATGGCCATAATCTCTCTCTTGTGAAAGGAGCAGTAATTACAGCATCACACAGCAAGCTAAATGGTCTTCTCTAACCAAACGAGGATTACAACTGCATTCCTGGATCATACCTGACTTGGAGAGTGCCCTGAAGTGCAGGGAGGGAATCAGGCCTCCCCCCAGCTGCATTACATGTCTCTGGCACAGCTGGACAAAAGGTTACAGATCATCTCAGTGAAGTTTACAGAACAACCCAAATGATTTTCCTGGAATGAAACCTTGACATGAATGTTTCCAGTGGGGATGGATACCAGCCTGCTTCCACCACTTCATTGTCAACAGGAAATGTGTGAAGTATGTGATGGGATTCACTACATTTCATAATTCAACCTATAGGTGTTAAGTAAGTGTGGATTTAGGGGGCTGTTACAGTATTTATTCTACCAGCAGATGTTCCATGCAAAGCCTGGACTTCAGTTCATATTTCATCCCAGCTGAAAGACGGGTTAAGTTTGGATTTGCTCTCAAGAACTGTGCAAGATGGCATTCACAGGGGCCAGCATAAGCTGCACATGTGCACTTGGACAGATACAGACAGATAAACCAGCACTTCTACAAGCAACAAGCCATAATACCACGGCTCTTAATGCCTTAGAGCTACAGAGCAGAGATTCCACCCAGGGGCCTCTGAACCTCCACTCTGGCCATTGGAACAACTCCAGGGCTAAGCTCCTCCAAACCCCCATCTGCCTCTGACACGGCACCTGTAGAAGTGTAGGGCTGGCAGAAAGTCTAAAAACCAGTCAGGAGTGGCAATGCTGAAAAAATATTATGGGGTACTGGCTTTGCTACACTGAATAATGCCAACGAGGAATAAGAGAGAGCCTCTGAAGACCAAAACCAAGGTCTGGGTTAGAAGGCCTTTGTCATCAGCTCTGAAAAGGAGGCAGCAGTGTGCACTGACACAGGACACTCAGTCAGAGGCATAGTTAAATGTGTAAGAAAACAGGCAAGTCGTTGTTCTCCTCGGGAAACCCCGGAGACAGACACCCTTGTACCCACACAGCTAAACATCCTATTGCACAGCCCTGCAGCACAATTCTCACGGGTTTTCACACGGTGGGCATGATGAAAGGGCTCACTGCAAAGCCCTCACATCAGCAGGGACATCCTCTACTCCAGATCACTGCATGCAAAAAAAGCAGGCGCTTGCACAAAGTCCTTGCCCTCAAACACAGCCATCCCCTCCTGACAGCCACAGTCGCTGGTCTCGGTACGTGGGGAAACAAAACAGCCCAGAAAGTCAGTAACCACACACTGCTGAGCCCTGCGGTGCAGGCAGAGGCGGTGGTGCCTGCAATTCACAGCATTCTCTCTGACCAGCAGTTCGTGTGGCAAATGCTCACACTGAAGTGCCTGAAAAACCACTGCAATCAGTGCTTGCCCAACACCAGACCCCAGTCAGCTCACATCCCCAGGCTACTGCTGTTTTTCCCAAGTAATTTGCAACTTTCAGCTTTCACTTGAGAACTCAACACGCTGCAAATTCCAAGAAAACTGCTGGTATTTTTAACAGCATCACACTCAGAAACCGAAATCAAGAAATAATCCTTAAAGCATCATCCAAAAGCAAATAACTCAAGGAACTAATGGTTGTACTGACACCCTTTCCTATCTAAGCACTAGTTATGCCCCAACATATTTCTGCTGATTGAGTGGAGGCACATGTAGAGCTTTCCCTACATCAAAAATACAGCAGTCATTTTGAAAGAGCTGAAATCTCACCAGTGGCTGCTGGTCTCTGTGCTAACCATCATGACAAGCTGGCTTGTTGCAGAAGGGAGTTGTTTTCTTTGTCAATTATGCCGTTATTTCCAAAAACATGCTTTAGATGATAAGATATAAATCTTGGTTGGCCTCTCCTAAGCACATTCTGCCCCACATAAATATCAGCAGTGGAGAACCATTTGACTAAAGCATTAGACCCAAAAGAGGAGCAGGGCTGGGGGAATGCTGGTGAGAAGCACAGCTCCGCGATAGCACGGCAGCCAAAGGAAACAGGTTTGCTCTGAGGCTTCCTTTGCGCAGATGAAAAAAAGACAAAAAATGTTAACCCCCCAGGTAACAGCACAACTAGCAAGTTTCTAGTTCCAGGTGGTGTTTATTATTTCTCTTCTTCCAAGGGGTTAGAGCATCTTTAGAGATCCTAGCAGCTTGCAGGAGACACGGTGGTA
The DNA here is from genome assembly GCF_041296385.1 of Aphelocoma coerulescens. Classification (NCBI taxonomy): domain Eukaryota; kingdom Metazoa; phylum Chordata; class Aves; order Passeriformes; family Corvidae; genus Aphelocoma; species Aphelocoma coerulescens. The sequence continues at coordinate 10,649,394 of NW_027184085.1, forward strand.
TCCACAACACAATGCATGCTGAAAGTGCTGCACAGGACAGGGACAGGAGCACTGTTGGTTTTTTCTCAACATTGAAAGTATCTTGCAAGATTGTTCTATCTGCTCTGCAAGATGAAAGTAAAGCTCAGACAGGGTCAGGACAAACAAGACAGTATTGATCTGCAGGAGGAGAGAGGGAGGTAAGAGCCTTGCCAGTCGCTGCTGGGTGCTCAGGCAGGCAGCTGCCTCACTGCTGGACAATTGTGACAATAGCATCAGAAAGGAGGTAGGAAGAACTCACAAGAAATAACCCTCTCCAGATGAGAAGGACCCCAGGAGTGACCAGAAAATGCACTCACTGAGCTCAAATGATTCATTCACTTTTTCAGTTATACGATCTGCATGGAACTTGCAGATTTCTCTGTAGCATTTGACCGGAGATCTGTGGTTTTGTATTTTTGGAAGAGACATTTCACCTTTCGCAATAAATTCTTGACTGATGCAAGCACAAAGAGATGCAAAGGAAACACTGGAAGTGATCTTACCAAGGGGCTAAGAAAACACTTCAAACCAACATGTCAGCTAAGGACAGATTCATGTGTAGCACGTGCTTATCTGTGCTATGGCATTTTTTGAAAGTATTATTGCTATGAGAGATAAAGAAAATTTACTAGCATGCATATATTTCCAAAAACCATTTTATAGGATTCAGATTGGAGATCAGCAACTGCAGCCAAGAGGAAAGATTACAGGATTAAAAACCCTGTATTGAGAACAAAAGTCAAAACATAATTGCTTAGTCAGAATCAGGGTTCTATCAGTTTGAAAAGATGAATGTGTTGCCCAAGAGCTGTTTTCTAACGTTTCATTTTATATAGCAAATATAATGTATTGAGCTATGCCCGCATTCTTTTATATACACACAAAAATAAGCAGATTCTGTGAAGTTTACGGAGAGTTTCCTCCTTTTTTTTCCAGGTAGCAAGCTGAAACACAGGCAGATTAAGACACACACAAAAAAAATTATCCACTTACTGTGGAGGAGTTTGAGCTCACAAGAGGCCGCTTTTTCAGTTTTTGCACCGTTCTGTGTTTGAAGCCTTGCTCCCACTGGCTCTGGGTTTAGATGTGAGTGCTCTCTACTACTGTAAATGCAAGACAAAGTCCCAAGACAGGTGTCACCTGAGAAAACAGCTTAAAACAGTTTTTGCACCAGAAAAGACTGGAAGGTGAGCTCCAGCTCTCCCCAGGCTTTGCCTTCTGCAGCCCTTGCTTTGTTTTTACATGTTCTCCTCCAGCATTCCAAGAAGCATAGGGTAGTACAGAAAAAAACCTCTTGATCTTCTCTTTGAGAGGAGGGAAGGGAGATAAAAGAGAATTTCACCTTCCACCCCACTTTTCTGCTGGGCAGAGACCACTTCTAGGGATGGTGGCCTTGTGCAGAGATGTTCTGGCCTGGCCTCATCCATCCACCACCTCCACTTTCCTTTCCTATGCAGCCAGTGTGTGTGGGGTCTGCAGCACTGGATACCTCCTGGTACATTGCAGAGGAATTGGGGGTGCGTTTTCTTCCCTCTCTTCTTCACACACTTGCACACAGGTCATTGTCAGGCATTGCTTCCCATCTCCTTTCCCTTCATGCTCTTGGACAATAGGGAAATGTAAACCACAGGACAGGAATTTCTCATGTTGGTAATATTGCAAGGTAACAGCTACCTGCGTTTTTCTTTTTACTTTAAAAGCTTAATAACACAGCCACTACTCCAAAGTGAATTTAAGTAAGTTCCTGTAGTTGACTCTGTGCTGAAGTATTATTTAATTTCATATTTCTCAAATCTCTGGCAAAGCCAGAAAGCCAGCTATACTATTAGGTTTCTCTAGTTTTCTTTTTAAACACATCGCTGCAATGATGCTAAGCAACCCCTATTCTAATGAACTCTGTTTTAAATGCAAGACATGTTTTTCAGCACTTAAAAGTCAATCAAGCTGCCAGAGATTGCTAAAATAGCTCGTATGAATTCCCTGCCATTTTCTACATGCAAAGGTCAAGACTGGGAGATGAACAGGCACTATGAGTTTGCAGATTAGCTCCATCTGTTACACATAAAGTTTGGGCTTGGCAGTGAAAACACTAGAGGAAGGGGGGGGAAACCCAAGACTTATTGTCTGTGTTTACTAACTGCAGGGCCTAATCTCTCAGGGAGCTGAGTGTCTGAAGCCTTGGTGGGGTGGAGGGGACACACTGGTGCTCACCCATCTTTGGTGACCTGCACAGAGCTCACCTCTTCTTGTTTTTATTAAGTCACAGAAATCTGCATCTTCTTTGAAGCTTTCACCTCGGCTGTCTCTGTGGCTGTCCCACTGGCTGGGATGCACATGGCTGCTGTGGTGTAGGAAGCACATCTCTACCTGGGTTGTCCTCTGCACCCACAAGTGTGGAACAGGGGTAGTGAAAGGCCGTGCCGGTTTGAGCCTCAGGACGACTGGTGCTGCTGGCCGCAGCTGTGCCCTGTCTGCAGACAGTGATAAAGAGGGAGTCATGTTTTTAATACCAGAATGTGAGAAGACCTTGTATCAGCAAGGACACGAGAGAGAGAGAACCGCACAGCTCCCTCCCCAGCATTCCTCCCCGCGATGATTAATGAGCGCAGACCATCAGCTGCATGGCCATAATTGAGGGTGACACGCAGCAAAGCCTTGTGTTTGCGCAAGGATGGAGGCAGCCCAAAGTTGCTCGGGTGGGAGAGGAGTGACGGGGAGCCGTGGGCAGGCGGGAAGGCAGGGGCACTGGCCCTTCGGATGCTCAGCATTCCGGCGCTGCCAGGTTGCCCGCTTCACCTCGGCTTAGACCACGCCCACGGAAACGCAAGAAAAAAGGATCTCTTTCCACCTTCATTTGTACCTTACTTTCTGATTCGAAGGGTTGGGCGTTCCTCTAGCACTGGAGATATTTTTCTCCCGCTTTCCTTTATCAATGAAAGCCAAACTACTGATATGCCAGGCCGGCAGCAGACGGGGTGCAAAGGACACAAATACACTTTGCATTGACCCGGCAAGGCTGGAAGGCCACTACTGGCCTGGGGCAAGTCTTCAGTCGGGCATTCCTCCGGGGTGAGTCACGTCACGGACCTGGAGTGCCAGCCTGGGTTACTAGCTAAGCAACAACCAAAAACAACCCAATAAAGAGAACAATGTTATTGCATATTGAAATTATGCTTGTGGTAAAATGAAAAACCTATGCAAGAAACGCAGAAGTCTGCCAGATTAGAGCAGAGGGCAGGAGGAGGAGGAGGGCTGTTAAAATGGAAGTCAGATCTGAGCTTCTTGTCAGGCTGAATTCTTTGCTGTGAATAATAAGCTTTTGCCACGAAGTGAAAAGAAAGTTTATTCACTAGCTGGGGTTTTTCCAGAACCCACACAACATCTAAGATTCTACAGCCTTTCTTATCCCAATGAAAAATAATTACTCTAAAGGATATTTTTCAATGAACCCTTAGGGGACAAATTATGATACTTCACTGGAAACACTCTGTTCTTTTCCCTTCACAAAAAAATGTTCTTGTGCTTGTTTCCAGGAGGTAGGCAGGCAAGCACCGCAGCCAGTGGGAAGGCTCTTTGGTAATCCATTTAATATCGCGTGTTCCGTGGCAGCTTTACTGCACCACTCGTGATGGAGACACTTCAATTTTGTAAAATTTATCAGCATCGATCAGAGGTCCCACCTAGCAGCATCCCTGCAGGAGCCCCCAGCAAAGGTGCTTTACAGCCCAGGGTCAAGCACTACTGGCACTCAAGAGACATGCATTTATCTGCATTTGTCAGTGTAAATCTTTCTATAAGCACTGGGAAAATCTGGCCGGCAAATTCAGTTTGAAGTATCCAGGAAATACGGCTTGTACACAACAAAACAACTATTTTAAACAGGATGCAATAAGCTTTTCATGTAGGATATTTATGTTGCCACGATGTTTTATAAATAACAGAGGAAAAATAGTAAATAAAAAAGGATTGGGCTTCTCATGAACACACAGACTGTTTCAATCATGTCGGAGGTTGCCAAAAATGCTACTTTATTGTGCCTCTGTAGCTGCCACCCATCCAGAGTTTCAGATACACCTCAAAGAAGTGTGATATACGCCAGTAATGCCACAGACAATCTTTGTTTTCAAAGAATGTAGGGCACATTTTTAATATACCTCCTTATCTCATCTGAATAATTCTTGACACAGGTGTCAGAACCACCATTGCTTCCAAACACGTACTACCACTAAAAAAGATTTAAAAAAACCCCTTACATGCACTGTGGAAGTTCATAATCCAGCAGGATGTCCAGGGACTTATTAATGCCTCATTTACTATGCAATAATTAAAACAGCTATCCTTGACATAATTAAATTATTCCCCGTGGAATTACAGCAAGAAAGGGATTACCCCTATTACCTTACCACATTTTTGATTGAACAGCACCGGCTAGAAAAGTGCTGGAGTTGGTCCACATGCAGGCAAAAATCCAAAACAGAGTATTTTTGAAAAGCAGGATTCCAGATTGAGCATTTTAAAATAGCTACAATAGGAGTTATTTTATTTACTTTTCCTTTCTTTGTGTATAACAATGGTGTGTTCCAGGCTCCCAGGAAAATTATTAATAGCACTTTGTTGACACTGAGATCATGGATTATTCTCTGTAGGGCAGGCAGGGTGCATTCACAGGCTCCTGCCACAACAGCTTTGCGGTGGTGCTGTGCAACTTGTTTCATTCCAAACTATTCTTTCCTGCCATCTTCCAGAGCCTCCCCTCACCTTTGTGTTATCTCTTACTTGATCTCAACATGGTTATTACTCACAAAATGAGTGGTACCTACACAATCATGTCACAGATAATAACTGAGAGGATGGGGTTGCTTGAAGTATTTGCTGTAATTGTGCTCCACAAAGAAGTGAGATTCTACTCTGTGCTAGAGTGTCAAGCAAATCAATTCAGCTAGATGAATTTTCAAAGTAATCTTATTCCATTGTCATATAAATAAATCTATATACATGTTACCTCCATTGAAAATGAAATCCCATTTTTTTAAACTATTTCTCAGAAGCTCCCTCCTAAGTGGCTTGTCTCTGACTTGAACAGGCCAGATCAAAAACTCCAGGCAGACCTATCCAGTACAGGAAAAATGCTGATTAATTGCAATTCAAGTGTTTTCCATCACTGTGTCAATTTTGATGACATTTTCAATAGAAAAAAAATCCCAGATAATTTGAAGAGCATTTCAAGTTTTCTTGCACAGAAATGTTTCAGGCAACAAAATATTTTAAAATTCTTATTTTTGCCCTTAAGTCAGGAGATAGCATGCCCCAAGTGTTGCTATTTCCTGTTTTCTGACACATTTGTTTGTGAACTCTTTAATACAATTAGCCTCTGCTCCCGACTTGTGGTGCTCAACCAATCCCAGCTCTTTTGGGTTTGCTCCCAGCAGGATGAATGACAAGCCTTGCTCTGCAAAGGACTGCGAACGTACAAATGCTGACAACCACAGCCAGGCTCATGGTGCTGCCAAATAACGCAGGTAGCCTTGGCGGCAATGGCTAAAAGATTAATTTACGCTTGAATGTCAAATCTTTACTTTTAAAAATGGGTATCTTATCCAGAAGAATCTGAATAAGGCGAGATTTTTTTTTGCCTACAAACAAACCACTTAAGCCTGTTTTCCTGCTGCTCTCTGTGCCTGTAATTTATCCGTGAGCTCGCCCACTGAGTTCAGCAGAGAAACCATCCATGCATTCCCCAGCACTGATTTTGCCAGTTTGTTTGCTGTGATTTACTTTTACATACACTGCAAATAACAGTGTCCTGTTTCCATGGGTTATTTTTGACCTAGCAATGCTTCATTTACACACTGCAGTCAGTAATTTTTCTCTGTGCTCATACTGTTGGTTTGGTTTTAAAACGTGGCAGAATGGCAACACTAAAGCCCCCAAAATGCCACCCATTAGGGACATCAACTAGGTAACTGGTGACACTGAAAACATGCCTCCAGCTTTCAATCTAGCTTATGAAAGGGCAATTTCATCTTGTAACATATGGCAACAGTCCAGGCCACCCCTTGCCTTTGGACATAATATGTAAATATAGACAGATGCCACGTGTGCAATTTGAGACCTGAGGTGAAGCAGTTTTGTGAACATTTGCATTAAAAAAGCATTAAGCAGCTGAGTGCCACCAGCTGCTGATGCAGCTCCGTGTGGAGCCACCCCATCGTCCAGCTCTGAGCATGCCACAGGGCAGCATCACACATCTGCTTTCCAAACAGAGGGCAGTGACTCACCATGCAGATAAACCAATAAATCCCTGGGTAAACAGGCTCAGAATCCAAATATTAGAAAGGGGGTTCTGTAGTTTAATGATGAATGAAGACATCAGGCAAGCCCTAATGTGATCCTCTTATAGCTGCAGTTTAACTCTCCAAGTCATGCCAGTCAGCGGTTTGATCTGCCTGGAGATGTGGTGGTTTCTGATGCTGGAGCTGCAGGACAGCAGTTGGACACCCATCAGCTCCTTGGCAAAGGGTAGGAAGAGAAGAAGTCCCCCATAAGCAGAAGATTGCTCCTCACTAAATCCTTGCATGTGGAGCATGCCTTCACAGGTAGACAGAGAAGAGACAGTCATATTCGTCTCTAAATATACAGGACAAATATCATCAGAGGAATTGAATAGCAAATAAGTTGAGGAATTGGGTCAGGCAAAGGAAGGAGAAACTGTACGTGAGTCATGTAACAGCCTGGAAAATGATCCTTCAAGACGAGAATTGCAGCTGATGCAGAACGTGAATTTTATGAAGTGTGCAAGCCTTTCATAAGGAATCTGAAAATAGTCAGAGATCATCCTCTCCTGAAGCCACTTCGAGTACCTGTGGGGGTGACTTTACTTTCCCTTCTAATTTTCAGCTAGCAATCAAACAGTGGTAAAGTAGATATCTGCCTTAGCTCTGGAAGACAGCAGCCAGTGCTTGCCTTTCAATCCAGAGGCTGCACAAAGCAGGTGGTTAAGACCTATGGAATTTAAGTTATAATTGTGATATAAGGATACAAGTCAAGCTTGTCTTATAGCTGCAGCTGTGGTACAGCTGAGCATCGGGGCTGTGCCTGTCTGCACACCCAGTGTGCTTAGCCATTAATTTCCAGGGTGGTCCAGGTTCTCCCCAGCACATCTCTGCACTGTGGGGCAAAAGCCCAGAAAGAGGCCTGGGGCCTGACCCACCTGCTAGGTGGCTTCACAGCACAGTATTTGACTGCTGCAAAGGGGCTCCAGGAGGGGATTTTGGACAGCTAGACATTCCCCCAGGATGCACAGGCCAGCTGGTAGCCCCTACTTTTATTCTCCAATGTGATGATTAACATCATGGTGGAGAATCTGGTTGTCCCAGAGGCTCCCCAAGGCAGCCAAAGCTGAATTCAGGAAAGATAATGACAAATAAAGTCAAATGAAGATGTGGAAAGGGTAATGAAGGAGAGCCTTTTGTCTATTTTCTGGGCAGCAATGGATCATGCACTGGAGCAGGGCAGGAAGAACTGCATGAAATGAGCAGCACAGCAGATTGGGGAGTTTCACCTCATCCTTCTGCAGGGACCCCTGCAATGGTGCCCCCTGCCAACTTTTGGGCAGAAATCAAGTGTTCTGCTTGAGAGGTTTGATTACCTGAGCAAGATTTATGTTATGCCAAGATCCCAGTAATTTAGTTTTGCGAACTTTTTAAGCAAGCATTCCATGTATGTGTGTGTGACAGGTGGGAAAATCAATTAGAGGATGAGAAACCCCCCTATGTTATAGAGAAATGATCAGAAAGGGAAAACCAAGGAACATACAAAAGAGTGTCAGTAAATCCACTGACAAGATTGAAAGCATTGATGCCAAGACACATGCATCAGTGTTAGACTTCCATGGCATGCAGAAGAACCACGGAACACCACATGAGAGGTGGTGAAAGTACTTCCTACTTAAGCGACCTACAGAGATTACAAAAAGGTGTCATACAGACACTGCATAAACTAGTAACAAATAAGGTGTCATATAGATGAGAAGGCTGATGCTATTCACTGGCAGGGAGACCCTGCACAGTCGTAGTTTCAATCCCTGCGTCTTACATTTGGGAAGCAGCAGCTGCTGTGTAGCCCCTTGGCTGACCCCTTTGCTGTTGTGTGCACCAAAGACTTTGAAAAGGCTCACTGGTGACATAGCACCAACACTCTTGTGTAGCTCTCTTGCACTATCCCAATGCCCTTTATCCTCATCTTGCTGTCTTTCTACCCCAAAAGGCACAAAATTTTGGCAATGGGGCTGTTGCTCCTGCTCTTTGTTGTACAAATATCCTCCACCAGAGCTGGGAACGCAGGGCTTTGGGATGGCAAAAATAACAGCAATCCAGACCTCACTTTTACTTCCTTAGCTTGTGTAAACAGGGGCATGCATAGGCTGAGGAAGGGAGGATAATAATCATCCTCTTGCTCATGGATTTGGACTATTTGGACTACTATTTCAATTGACCTATGCGTCCATAAGCAAAAAGCAGCAGAACATCCCTGCATACCAACAAGTTATTTCCATTGCTGGCTGGTGATTTGATTTACAGCATTAAAACAGACTCACAAAGCTTTGCTGTCTATAATCCAGCTGAGGCAGTATTCTTGTAGCAGTTGAGAATTAGACAGGTTTTAAAAGCTGGAACCAATTGCCAGTTACAATGAAAGAGGAACCTCTACATAAATGGCTCAGGATTTCCTGTTATTGCAGATTGATTTTTGTGATGCAAGGCAAGATTCATTTTTTTCCCCCCAATAATTAAACACATGTGAAGTAGCATTCTTTTCAGTCCACAACAATGACTTTCCTGGAGATTGTTTTGACAGCACTTTCAACTGAAATATTTTTCATTAATATAAATAAGTTTGTTTCTCAAAGTCATGACTGCACAATGATATCACAGCACACCAATCTACTTTTTGAGGAAAGAAAGATGTTATTTTAAGAATGTTCACAACACAATTCCTTGAAAAAAGACTATCTTAATCCACTCCATTTGCTGGAAATTTTTCGGCTTGCTTGCAAACATGAGGCTGGTGCAAAAAACTTTAGCATTAGGAAAAGTAAGATAAGGTTAAATACTACGTTACTGTTTCATACAAGAAAACTTAAAAATGACAGTGATTCAAGTCCACTGATGTTTTTTGCCCATATAGCATTACAAAGGTAAACTTCTCAGACAGTTCATTGCAGCTCATCTGTAAAATAATTGCTTTTGATACAAAAAACGTGCAGAGGTTATTACTGCCTGGAAGTGGACGATGGCCTGAGCCCAAAGCTTGTTGATGTTAGTGGGGATTCTTATACAGAGTTTAGTATCTTAGTTAGCAGGAAATGCACTGTCAAGAAACTTCTTTTTCCAAATACCATGATCTAACCACTAGAGATAACTCAATGGTTTCTAATGAGAGTTGAAAATAAGCGGGGTAAGCAAAATTAGGACCAGTTTGTGTTATTCCTAGTCAAAGGGAACACTCGCAACACAATAGTTCTGCTCAGCACTTTTCACTGGAAAGCCTGTAGTCCCCACAGTCCTGCCAAGATCACTTCTACTCAAAGCTATGTGTGCTCTACATCTCGCCGAGCCCAGCCTCTGTTTCATGCTGCATCCTCTCTACCTACGCTCCAAGGGTGAAGCACTCCCCGATTTGCCCTGTCCCCAGTGCACATCCAGAACCCTGCTTACCCTCTCTCCTCTGCAGAGGCCCCTGCCACCACTGGAAAGATGAAAGTGGAAGATATCAAGGAGATTTAGCCATAAACCAACGAATGGGCAAGTGGCCACACAGCCCACACTTCAAAGGGCAATACACTTCTTGGGTCTCTGTCCTGGAGAAAGGCCTGTGTGCAATAAACATCGGATAACTGAAGCCTGAAATGAGCTCTTTGTATTTTCACTGTTGCTTTTTATTAAATGTGGGATAACATATCTTTTATTACCTCCAGTGAAGCAATTCATTTGTACCCACAGTGGCTTTGGGGAAAGACCCAACTTCATTTTCACCTTGACTAAGCCCTTCCACCCCTTGGCACCCTCCCCCCACCCCACCCCCCCCCCCCCCTTTACTGTTGCTTTTTGTGCCGAATGAATGAATGCTCACTCAGGCTTCAAAGTACATGGCAGTTTAAAAGGACTTGTTTGTTAAGATCTCCCAGCCGTCTGCTGGGGAATTCCACACAAAAGCAGATCTCCCCTTAGGGATTATTTCGCTACCTTTGAAGACTGTTTGCCAGCATGGCTGCTTTTTATTTGCAGAGGTATTTCAGCCTTGTGAACTGACGGACTGTATTACGCACTGGGGATGGACACGCTAAAACAGCTTCACAGGCCAAATGTGTAAATGTTGTCTTGCTGATATCCAGCTTCCATGAGGCTTTTTTTTCTCCATCCAGCCCAGTCCTTTGAAAAGCAGTTGGACACATCTTCCCACTGAAGCTGAGATACAATTAAGAATTAACGGTGCAAGTTCCACACCAGTTCTGGTGGTGGCAGCCCTGCCATTCGCCCCCAGGGACATGAAACAGAAGGGCACCAGCACCTTGTTTCTGCCATCACCAAGCCCCCAAGCACCCAATACCTGAGTCAAAGCTTCCACTGTCAAACAGGGCTCATCACAAGGATCTTTCCACTTTCCCTATTAAAAAAAGGTGCATGCAATCCTGAAGAATCCTGAAGCTGCAGGAAAAGGTTCCAGGCAGACAGTGCAGCACTGAGCAATATTTAACATAAAATTCCCCAGTGTCTTCTCAGGCAGCATCCCCATCTCATGGGTTTCCATGGTGCTCTGTCATTCAGGTCCTTTGTTTCCCCTGGATGTGTCTGAATGTCTGACTTTGGGATCTGGAATTCATTAGGTAGCTGGGTGCCTAGAAGTCAGCCACTGCAATACCAAAATCCCTTTGGGATTATCCCAAAGCAACATGCCTAATGACACCCAGCAGCTGTAGTTAACTCCAGAAGGATTCAAGATGGTCAAACGTGGTTGAAAGACCCACACTTGAACTAAACAGTCTCCATTCTAAAGATGTATGCAGCATTTTCCAGAACAAGACACTGATGCACTTGAGCACACACATCTCTTTCTGATTCCAAACTGGGATTTTAGGAGTGCTGAGAAGTTTTGAAAACTGAAACGCAAAGTCTGAGCCTAAAAAAGCGCTGATGGCTTTAAAGCTCATGATCTGATAGATGGGGGCCAGCACAGCATAACCAGGAGAGATAAAAGATGGGAGATGGGGAACAGCCCAGTGCACATCCTCTGTGCGTAGTCAGTGCAGGCAAACCATGTCCCCCTTTGCCAAGTTTCCTTAATATGTTAGTCTAGATAAATGATCTCCATAACATGTATCACACTCTTCTCCAGATAACGTGAGGGGAGGTGAAAAGAAAACAGACAGGGAGGATAGGCACCCCCTCCACCCCGCACACTTTAAAAAGATAAATTTGATTGTAAACAGAGGAGCTTGACATTTATTTTAAATCAGTAATTTTAAGAATTAGTTTTGGCCATGAGCTGTAAAAAAACCCGAAACAAATATAAATGGTTGGGGTTTTTTTTAATTCCATAGCTACAATAATGAAGAAGCTGCACGGAACAACTATAACCGTTATAAACTGTTTGTCTAAGCCATTGCCCTACTTGTCTGAACTTCATTTTTAGAAATTCACCAACTAAACCAAAATGTACTTCTAAGGCCAAACTGGAATGAAACAAAGGACTTCTCCCATGAGGTAATCCCATAGCAGAAGAAAGTTTTGTCCCATGCGCATGTTACCTAAATACTGCCAAGCTGAAGTTTCTGCTCAAATTGTTTGCATATGTTCAACTGGAAAAGTGTATGAGGAATGGCATGGATTAGCTGTACTTGCTGTTGCTCATGGAGCAGTGCAGGCATGTCAGACTACCTGTCATAGCACAGATGGCAGGTGCTCAACTTCAGAAAGCTGCACCTTCAAGTAAAGTGTAGAAACCCAAAACTGACCCAGAGAGACAGCCATATATTTGTGCCTGCAAAAAACCTAGGCATATCAAAGCTGAAAGATTAAGGACCAGAAAGCCACCCCCTCTCATTACGTCACATGCACTGTGATGTAAAAATTAATGATTCATTGTCATTACTGATACTATGTTATGGGCTGAGAAGTTAAAAAATAGAGACAAACATTCAGGATGAAAATTCTGGCAGTTTCCAACATTAAGTGAAATAGTAGGATAATGACCTGCCCTTGTTATTAATAATAATTAATGCAAGTTAATTATCAGCTGCATAAGGTGAGAAGAGATCCTTGTCAGACAAAGCAATCTGGAAAGCTGCATCCGCACAAATCCACGAAACACCAGAAAGCCAACAGACATCCCAGCGCCCTGGGAAACTTGCTGGGAAGAAACACAGCACATCCCAGAAGGAGCTTCTACACATTCATAAATTCTAAGTGAATGTAAAACATTCAGGAAAGAGACCTCAGAGATGTGAGGAATCCAGTGAGAACATCTGTTCGCTGCAAAGGAAGATAAGTTACATGGCCAAGAAAAAATTACATTGCCTCAAGAAAGATTAACTAGTAGCATTAGTATTCTAGCAACAGGCTTGAATCTCTAGAAATAATAAAAGCTAACTCTTGTTTGGGGGAATACATAATTAAACCCGACTCTGAACCTCTCAGAAAACCTGGTCAACAGAGGGTTGTTTATCCTTTGTAATCACAAGAGGGGATGGCCATGTGAGGGAGAGACTTTTCATACCTGGGCACTCAGTGAGAACTGCTCTGCAGATTTTGTTGGCACACCATCCTGTGTCTGTGGCACTTGGGAGAGCAGCCCACTGGCAAGGTCAATACTGGGCATTAGCAGAACTTAAGAAATGCTTCCAAGAGCTTAAAAAATTTGCACTTTATGCCTGTGATGTCAAATACTCATACAAAATTAAAAGAGACAGTAAGAGCATAGCTGGTTTAAATCTTAGAAGAAACAAAGAAAAAAAGCCCACAAAGACTGGAGGAGTTTTGATACCTGTCATAGGCATCCTTCATTTTAAAGACATCAACCCCTGGTAACACAGCATCCGTGTTGACAGTGGGAAAATATCACTTCCAGCAGCTGCTGAACTCATTAGCATGCAGCCTCTCACAGCCACCCTGAGGACATCCCAGAAAGTACAGAAATAAGCCCTTTTCTCATCCTCTGATATCTCCCACCCAAATGACACCCACAGCTGACAGATACTCCAGTGAAGCAGTTATCTGAGGAGCCACTTATCCTGAGTTTAGTTAAAAAGCTCACAGCTGCTTAGCATGCTTCATGGGCTTTACCTCTGCTTTTCAGGAACAGCATTTCCAGTAGTACTTGGTGAAAATTGTAATTTATATCCTGGGTTGCATGCTACATCATGCAGAGATAAGAAGTCTTCATTTCACCAGCTCCCCCTTTTCCTACAGTTTATCAGTAAATCCCATGATCTCTGCTTTGTGTAAATAAGTCACCTATGGAAAATGCCTGTGGCAGAGCACACATCTCTGGAGAGTTATCAGTAGACTCACCTCCTCTTTCCCAATCTCCTTATGCATCTGTCCCAGGGATGCTCATTGCACACCAAGCCCAGATGGATGCTGGACCAGCAGCTGCTTTGGTGGGTTCCCACCTCTCTGAGAAGCTGACAAAGGGAAGAAATCCCCACATTCCCTGCTGGCCCCAGCATGGTGATACACCAGCCTAAGGATGGGTGACTGAAGAGCTGCTCCTTGGCCTCAGAAATGTCAGGCCCACCAGTGGGGATGAGAACCAAACAATCTGCAGGTTACCCATTGGACATGTTTTGGGCAAAAAAGGGAGGTGAGAGGATGAATTTGTTGCATGAGCCACGTGGTGAAACAATGTCCTGGGGTCTCTGGAAAGTGTCTGGTCAGGACATTCAGGGTTAAACCCATGCAGGGAACTGGCCCCAGCCACAACCATAAGGCAGTGCTGCCCTAGGGTGGGGGATCGATCCCTGAAGCTGGGCTGTTGGTACTGTACAGGCTTTCACACATCAACCCAAAGCAGGTGAGGCCCTTTGGAGATCAAGGTCAGGTTACAGCCCTTACAGCAACAGTGCTGGAGGACCAGCTGTAGGGAAGAAATGCATCACATCAGTGGTTCAAGGTGGCCAGGGTAAGCCTAGAAACCTGCCACAAGCTCATAAGAGTGCCATAGCAGTCAGGTATGGAGGTTTTGGGGAGCCAAATGTGTTGTGTGCCAGGAGAAACAGCCCCAGGCTTTGTAGGTGCAGTCCTGCCTGTGCTATATCTGGCCACAATTCCTCCCTGCTTCTGCAGAAAATCTCAATGAAAATGCATCCCTCAATAATTTCTTTCCTAATTGACTACAAATGAGAAACTTTTTAACTTAGCAGAAAATATATTTTAAGAGATGTTTGTCCCAGAAACCAGATTTAAGAAATATGGGGAATTAGAGACTTCATAGGAGGAACTTTTGTGTTGGAGTAACTTTTACTGAATAAATGTCTGTAAAATACTTGGGAGCCTGCCAGGCTGAAAAGTCTCAAAATGTGTGATTGCACTGTACCATCTGACACTAAATCACTGGCACATTGCAGGAAACGGGACGCATCACATGAAACTAGTAAGAATCAGGTACAAATGAAATAAACATAAGTTTTACCCACACAAGGGATATTTGAACTGTGGAGCTCCTTGCCAGGAGATGATAAAAATGTCTTCAGTCAAAGAGGAAATTGAATTAAGTCATGCAAGAGTAATCCATTATTTTGACTAAATATAACTGAATTTATAGAAAATGTCTCCTGTTCTATGAGTCCCTGAATTGAAAATGGTTGGAAACTGGGGGAAACTACATCAGAGTACTGAGGATAATGGCTCTGGGTACTTATGAAGGTGACATATTGGGACTGGTGGACCATCAGCATCACCTAGCTCAATGCTATTGGTGGTTTTAGGCAGCACTTTAGGCTGTGGCATTGCAGCTTGGTGGGCAGGAGGTGCCAGAAGTGCTGAGTTTTTAAGTATTGTCATTGCACAGGCCTGTGCAGAGCATCTGCAGCCTGCTCACCCCAGTCCCCTGAGTAAGCCACAGGAGTGGAGAGGATACACCAAAAAACAGGCACAGGCCATTTCTGTGCACAGGAACCAAAGAACCTGCTCCAGTTAACTAAGTGAAAACACCTTTACCCAGCGCCACATTCCTACAGATCCCACAGCTGAAGGCCGTGTCCACGCCAGCTGGTATCATCCCATCTCATTGGTGTCACCTCAGCTGCCCTCATGGGGTGAAACACAGAGAGCCTCCACTGCTGCAGCTTGCAAAGGATTGGCTTTCTTGTGGTTTAAGTCTCAATATTCACATACTTTCTGGCAATGGCTTGCACTGCAGTTCTGTTTTGTTTCATCAGCTGGCTTGTAAAAAGCAAACCATCCTCTAACAGGCATCCCTGGAAAAAAACATGGACATGGACCAAAATGCTGGCACTGCATGACCACATTTTAGGGGGGTTGTTAAACAAATGATCCCAGGGACCAGCTGCACCTGCAGGTGTAAGATTTTCAGCTGGCACAATGACAATAGCATTGTTGGGTAAAAAGCCAGAAAATAAGTTATTTAAGAAAGAAATGTGTAATGAATTGACAAGAGACTTTGCAGGCAACCAGCTGATACTTTTTGCTTTTCTGGACAGATGCTGCCACAGAGTAACCCATCCTTCTATCACTTCCATACCAATCCAACCACAACTCCAAATATTTCCCTGAGACATGTTATAGGGTACCAGCAGTCATAACCCTGGAGCTATGGACATAAGGCAAAACCAAGAAGAACAGGTTAGCTGAGAAAAGGTTAATGGTATACAAACTCACTAAGCTACGAAGTGCAACTCTTAGTTGCATAATGTGGGTGAGTATAATGTTGTTTTAGTCTTAAAATAACAGAGCGTCTAAGGTCTTGCATTTTTTTTCAGCAACACAGGGAACATAGGGAGGCTGTTCAGACCATGAGCTAAAATGGAGGGGATAGGTGACAAACAATTTCAGCAAATCCAAGATTTAAAGCTGCCTTCCTTTCCCTTCTCACCAGAACACGGCATTTTGACAGCTGAATGTGTCTGTCTCTCCTGAGAGATGCAAAGATACGGACTGGGACTTGACATCACCAATTGCATCAACACAAAGCAATAAACAGCTGTACACAGTGTCTGCAACCAAAGTGCTCCTTTACAGAAAACAGGGAGACTCACAAAATATAGGTTAAAATCATAGTGGAAATGGAAGCTGCAGATTTCAGTCTGTTCAGAGACTCAGTTCCCAATTGCACATCGTGGCATGCATGGTCTGCCCTTGGCAGAGCAGCCAGGCATCCCCCTGCCTCCTGAGGTATTGCAATTTTCCTATTATTTCTCAAGAAAAAATCTTAATATAGGCTTTCTCCCTGCAGGAGCACTCACCCCTCTGGCAGCCCACGAGCAGAGCTGTGTGCCTTGCCAGTGGCCCCACAAAGACATCTTTTCTGACCCTGGAAGAGAAGTTGTTGTGGAGAAATCTACTCCCTTGGAGAAGGGGAGGAATTTGGAGATAACACCAGCAGAGGATATAAACAATGGACACTCAGCAGACTCACGCACACAGAGCAAAATGCCCTTACACAATAGAAAAATGCATAAGATACATTAAAATGCCCACCCAGGTTTGACAACACTGCAGAGAGTCTCTATTCTTTATCCTCCAGAGTCATATACAAAACAAAGGGCTATTTTTTTAAGATTAAGAGCAGAGACAGTGGGATTATATGAAAGATTTGACAAAGTGTGTAATGGACGGACTCAGCATGCAAACGGGTTTGGGTGAGTGCCAAATGCTCAGGTCACAAAAACTACATTGTTTCTTCTTTCCCCCCCTTTTAAAGTCTTTATAAATAAGCATCGTTGGACACAAGCTATTTTTCTTCCTATTCCTAGACATCAAAATGATTTCTTAAGCCTGGAAAGTATTTCTGATCCAACTTCAGAAATCAGAAATTTGAAGTTAAATTTGCTTCTGATGATAAAAACAAATGAATTAAACAGACACATCTGCTATTTGGAGTTAAGAGAGAAAACTTCTTCATATTAAGTTTAGTGACATGAAGAGCACCAAGTTTACCCAGCTTCCAGGATACCTTTTGACATCAACATACAATGTTCTAAATGTACACACACAAAACACACATAACTTTGGTTGCCCCTGCAAGATAATATTCACCTTTTTGCTAATAATTGAAATTAATTCATTTGTCTCATGGTGTTCACTTCAGGGCTGAGACATGAAGGATAGAATTGAACACGAATAATTTAGGGGAAAATTCACAAAGCTTCGGGACTCTGTTGTAACCAGTGAATTTTTGCTGTTGCTCCCTGCAAACACTCTGGTTGCTCACAAACAAAAAACACAGCACTTGTGGGTGAGGTTGGAAGTACAGCTTTGCTTGTGAACACTCTTTGTGTCAGCCTGAAACTGCTGTGCAGGCAGAGCAATGCAAGGACAAGCACCAGGGGGTGGGAAGACACGAGAAACCTTGTAATGCCAGCAAGGACTCTGCACCATGAAACTGCGGGTGGAGCTCTGCTTGAAAAACACCAGTTTGTACAAGCAGAACAACAAACACGGCATTTCCAGTGGGACACTCAGGATGTTGCCATCACTCTTTTTACTAGCAACAAAGTCAGGCCATTGTGTATGTCACATCAAGGAGGTCCAATAAGGGCAATAGAGAGGGAAGTGGTCTTCAAAGCTCTTCTTCGGACCCTAAAACTGCAAGGATTGACCTGGGCTCATTGCGATGTGGTACCACAAGAGTGGGATCCCACCAGTGTAAAGTGCCAAGGAAGGCAGCTTGCAGCAGGCACAGGGATACTGCATAGCCTGGGAGTCCTTCACTTGATGTTTTTGGCTTTTTTTTTGTTTGTTTGTTTATCTTCTCAAGTCCCTCTGCAGAAAACAGCTTAAAAATAACCCCCACCACCATGAAGAAATCTGTCTCTTCCTCCCCCAAGCATAACTTTTTCTCAGGACAGCCAGGAATCATCAGCTCAGGTGTTAAGCAAGACCTTGGACACAAGAATCCCAATGAAACAGAAAGCCTGAGCAACTCTGCCACAGCAGCCAAGAGCTCCCATTGATAACTGCACAGGTTGAGAGTACTGTGCTGGCCTTTCTCTATCCAGCAAACTTGCCAGATGTTTGATTCAAAGCTTCCCTCATCCTCCAGGAATCCAGATGCAGCTTTTGACATGATCCCAGCTCAAATTATTTTTAAAGCCCCTCTGTGCACTTAAAACAGCACTATAATTAAGATTAAAAAACAACGATCAATCCAGAATTTGATAATACTGCTGAAAGCCTAAGAATGAACAATTAAGATTGGTTTTACTTGTGCAACCCATGTGTAGGATGAATTTGTTAGAGACAATCTGGATAGGAATCTTTTTAGTGAGCCAAGAAGTTTAGGAGAGATAAAAGGAATGTATTAGTGCATCCAAACTGTTAAAACAAATTTCAGAGTGTTTTGTCATTTTTGAATGTAGCATTTTGGCTCTTCAAATCTTTCATGGCTTTTTAACAGACATTTTATTTTCAAGTTACTGAGAAACTAAATCAGCCTGTCACCTCACTAAGTACATGCATGTGTTCTCCAAATACCCAGAAAGATGAAGCACTGTAAACCAAGATTATTTTGGAAATTATTACACAAAAGAGCAGCATAAATAACCAGTGATGATAAGACCACAAAACTGCCATAGGTAGGTCAGAACAAAAGTCCATCTGTCCCAGCCCTGTCTTAAGCAATAGCTTGAAGAGTATTAAAAACAGCCAAGCACAGCATGGTTTTCCTCCTGCATCCCTGTCCCAGCAATAAGGAGGTGGCATCCCAAGAAGGTGGCACACACACTGTGGAGTGTAACAGCTAGAACCAACAGAGCTGGGTTTTTGTCATGTGGGTGTTTTAAGGTGGCAAAATTCACACAGTTGCAGCGGACTCTGCTCCAGATGGAGCTACAGCCCCTGCACGCTGTGCTCAGGGAGCTGCATCCCTGTCTGCCTAAAGTATCCTAAACTGCCCTCATGGTCAGTGGTAAGGCAACCCACACAGCCACCAATAAACCCATAGTCTGTGCGTGATGGAGCAGGAAAACTGACCCTCAGAGTGTCCAGAACCTGGCCAGCTCTTCACCTCTCGGGCAAAGAGTTTGGCTGAGGAAATGAGACATCGTTGTGTCCTGGCTCCATTGGTTTGGGTTTCAAAATATTCCCCAGTCCCTCCCAGAAGAGCCAGACTCCTAACCGAAAAAATTAAGTAAACAGACTTAATTTGCCTTTGAAAATCTTGGCTTCTCTAAAGCCAGTGAGATTCATATCCTTTTACCCCCTTGAACAACTTCAAACATCCCGTAGCTTTCTCTGGCCCAGGATTTATTCAAAATTTGAATGGACCAGGACAATGTAGACAATGTCTTTTTAAAAGCTCTCAATTATGTAAACACCTCAGCTATTTTTGTTAAATGACTGCTGGTATAAAAATCGTGAAAAAGAAATCACATAGCAATTATTATTATTATTACAACTATTCAAAAAATAATGATATGATCATTTTTGATTAAACAATGCTGCACTCATGGGATTACAGGGAAAGGTCAAACAAAGGCTTTGGTGCATTTACAAAGCTGCTCTGAAATCTTGGAATGGCCTCAAGTTTCTTAACAGTTTCATCCACACTTTGGGACTAAACTACAGCTGCAAAGGTACACTGTGTGAGGGAGCAAAGTACCTCTCAGGAGGATGCCTCTCCAGAGCTGGGAATTTGTATGTTTTGCTACCAGTTCTCTGTCTCTTAAGCTCTTTGCTGTCCTCATTCCTTCCACTATGTCCTTATCCCTCTCCATCCTTCTTTGTAAGGTTGTACCTGAATTGCATGATCCTGGCACACATAATAGTGGCAGCACGGCAAGGCTGAGAGGGACACACTTGACTCAGACTGCGTTAATTAAGGCTGGATAAGAGATTTCTCATTGCTGGGTGCTACTGACAGCTCAGGGTGCAGGGGAAGGAAGGAAATGGTCCACAGTGCCAGAGGGAGAGGGCCCAGTAGGAGCGATACAGTGTCCCAGCCTCCAGGACATATGAGGAGTGTCCATGCCGATGGCATTGCTCCTTACCTGTGCCAAAGGAAGCGGACCTGGCACAACAAGAGGTGCACTCTTCAGTAATGTGGCTTTTTATAAACACAGGATGTTTCCTCAGGCAATTTTTCTTGTCCTTTTTTTTTTTTTTTAATCAAATTGTGTTCTAAATTTTAATTCAGCTGTTTAAAGCTGATGTTAGAAAAGCCTATAAAAAGTTATGCTTATATAAAATAGCCAAGATTCTTTTTCCCTTGGTGATACATCTCATCTTCAGTTCTGGCCACACAACTTGTTTTCAGACCCAGCTCAACAGGATATCCACAAGGTAACAAGGAGAGCCTGAGTAAGGAGAATAGAAAAGTCCATGCATCATTGACTGCCTCAGGTTCAGAACTCAGACTTTCTCATTTCCAAAGGACTACATTTCTTTAAATTTAAAACTGATTCCATACCATAGCTCCACAGAAAAACATTCTGGCTTCAGAAATGTAGCAAAGTAATTCCCCTCTCCTATGGATTGCAACTTAAGAAATATCTGTGTATCCCTCTGTTTTAAGGAAGGGGGAAACTGGGAAGATGCTCGAAGCAGAACATCTGACATCTGCTCTGACCACTTGGGAAATCTCTCTGTGCAAAAGTCTGAGAGCACAGACTGATTTTAAGGAATTTTTCAAGTGTTGAATGATTTGGAGCATACTGAATGATATTTTTGCTGGCAGAGTTTATGTCACTTGGAAGAAACTGGGACAGAAACATCAGGAGTTGATACGCTGATCAAAGCAGAGTGCTGGCCACGCACATGGCAGCTCTGAATTGCCAAACCACTGCTGCCAGGGGGTCCTTCTGCCCCAGGCTTTGCTAATAAGCTTTACCTTCCGTGGTCCTAACCATGGTGATTGCCATCTCATGGTCTGCTTTTACCCTGGAGATTTGTACAGAGCTCTAGCTAGGCCAGAGACCCCCTGTCTGCATCAGCACCAGCTCTGGCAGTGTAGCAAACCCCAAAGGGCGTGCTGGAGACAGATATCTCGCAATCTCTAGTGTGGAGACGGTGCAATCTGAACCAAAAACCTGCTGCCTCCCGTAAGCATGGCTCATTAATTCCCTTCTGAGCCCACACATCAGCAGAGGGGGGCAGGCTGCACCACTGCGTGAGCATGGACAGAACTGCACATCTTGCCTGGGCTTTTGCTTGGCCTCAATAAGCAATCTTATCAAACATAATGGAAAAGAAGTTGTCCAGTATCAGTCCAACAAATCTATTCCTTCCTCATTTAGCTCTCTTCCTGCCTGCAGCAGGGTTTGTGTTGCTTTATATTTTTTGCTGTCTACTTGGAGCACCATAAAATAAAATTAAACTAAATAATAATAAAAATCAGCACAGCACGATAAATCTGTGGAATCAAGATGTATTTGCAAGGCATTACTCTGATACCTGTGTCAGGGTTTACACACCTGAGCTCCCAGGCAGTCTGGTCACTTAGCTCAGTGATAAGCACACACAGATGGGCAGGTTTGTGCCTCCTTTTAAGGAATTTAGCCATAGACAATATGGAAGTGTGACACCACTCTCCAGAGATCTGGCCTCCAGCTCCAAGCCAGGTCTTGGTGCAGAGGAAACAGCATCTGCACAGAGCTGCTAGCCACTAAAGATTTCAGGCAAAACATGCAAGCCATTAGTGTGCATGAGAGCTCCCTCATTTCTTTGTTATTGTTCAACAGAAAACACTTCGGAAATTCTGCAACTGAGTTTTAAAGGGGAAAAACAAGGGATAACTGTAGCCAAATGAACCTTGACAAATGTTCCCCAGCACTATACAGATGGGAACAGATTACATGTCTGCTAGCAGGAGCATTCAGGTTTGCTATTACACTTCAGAAGGCATCTCTATTAATAATTTCAAGTATTTGGAAAAGTTCATGCACTCTGTCTGAGGAATTTTTGATTAGGTAAAAGATTTGAATTTTTTTTCTGAGCTAAGTATGTACACTGGCAGAATGACACATGCCCAGTATGATACCGAAACTGTATTCACCTTGGGGAAAAATACTGCAAGATTTTCCTGATAAGAAACCCCACTTGGAAAAAGGACATGAAAGCTGAAGAGAGATGGTATTGTTCTAAACGAAGAAAATAAAAATTTCCATAAAGAGAATAAAGTGGGTGTCTGTCCTGGTGGAGGAGGTCATAGGTGGAACGAAAGCCTCCAGCAAAAATCTCTTCAGAGGTTTCTTCAGACAGGTTTAAATCACACTGCTCTCTATCATGCTGGCCTTTGACTCCTGCTATCATCTGCCCTGGGGCACTTGGCCACACAAGCTTTCTGAGGCTGGGTTATGAGACATCTAAAGCATCTTGGTGAGCAGGGAGGGAGTACAGCAGCCGGGCTTCACGGCGGGGAAGGGCTGATTAACTGGATGGATGAAAAGTCTGATTAGTAAAACATGCAACAAAAAGGCAAGATCGAGCCACGCCAGGACTGTCTTGTGGAAGAGATATGATTTAAATAAGGAACAGAGCTAATTAGGCTTTAGGAGAATAATTATGGATCATATGACTTACTGAAGAGTGAAATGCTTGTCAAATGTAACTGGGATTTATTTAATCTTTTGTGATTAAATCCCCTTTATAACTCTAAGCTTTGGAATGATTCCTTCAGCACCAAAGGACAAATTAAACCCTCTAAATGGAGTTTAATTATACTCTGATGGCTATCCCCACTGCCACTAAAGGCTGATAAAAGCCTTTGGTGCAAATACCAGTACTAAAACATAACCAAAGTGAGGTTTCTACTTTATAACAATTATTGATTTATTGTTCTTTTTATATATTTTCTTTACATTGAATGTGAAATGGCAAAAAAGCCCACAGCTGTGAGGACACTGCACTTGCCGTTCTCTTTTGAAGGCAGATTGCAACCTCCACTTTGACAATGCCAAATATGCAGCCCTATGCTAAATCAACAAGAAAAAGAGACTAAAACTTTGCTGAGGTCAAAGACTCTGCTCTGTCCCACCAAGCAAGTTAAAGTTCTGGTCTGAACTTCATAATGAGCCTTTCTCTCAGCATCACATAAAGCCCTGAGGAACTAGTTAAATTTGGGGGTGCCATTGTTTTCTTTTGCCATCACTGAGAAACACCAAATGATCACAGCATGGATAATAGCTGAAGTCTCTCTCCTGGAGCTTTGAAGTCCCAGGTGGTCAGTCATCAAGGCACAACCTCATCCTCAATTATAGAAGGAAAAAATCCCACTGTTGTTCCTGATAAGCCAACCATCAGTAGTGCTGCCTAATTGCAAGAGTGATGAAAGCATATGGAGTTTATTTTTTGTTTACATGCTCAACTGCTTTCTTAACTGAATTGTCAACAGCTTAAGACAATTATATCAGAAAATCCTGGATCAATTAACTCATAGACCAAAGAAAGGCCATAGGCAAGGAAAGTATGTAAGAAAATAACTTGGAGGCATCTCTGCACTCTTAGGGGAGGCACTGCATGGGCTGTATTCCTTGCTGCAGTGTCATTTTACCAAGCACCATCATAATTAAAAACTAAAAATGTCTTTAAGTTTGCAATCGGAATTTGCACGGGAAATAACACCCAAGAGACCACTGCTGTGTGAGGATTCGCCTGCCATAGGAAAAATATTAATAGAATGTGTAATGGACATACTCTTGTCCAAAACTGGAAAGGCTAACATTATTCACAGGAGTCAAAATTTTAAAAAGCAGCACTTCTGTCAGGAGGATTATGGATCTACTTGCAGCCTCAATTGTGTGTTATTAGCAAGTCCTTTGGTAACAAAAAAGCCACCAAAAATTGGTGTTGCAGCACCCACTGTGACTGAAGATCTCACAAAATAGGTTTTTCTACCCAGTGTTGGCTAACATTTCATTACAGAGAGTGCTGTTCATTTTCAGTTTGCCAGCTCATCTACTCCAAATTCATTAACGATTACTCTGTTTCCTGTGGCTATACTTAAAACCACAAAGTTCTTGCACATACAAAAATTTCCTAGTTAAGAACTTTCTCTGTATTAATTCAGCTTTACCAGAAAAGATCAGACTCTTGGTTGTGCCCAAGGAGAGGATGTCCTGTCTTGTCTGGGACATGACCACATTTCCAATTGCATGTGGCCGTCAGGCATTCATTTATCACTCCAAAACCAAAATCAGGTTTTACAAAACAGCACCAGCTGTGCTAAGGCCAGAAATGAAAAATCAAATCATACCCTTTACACACCTATATTCAAAATATCGTGCAGACTGTAAAAATATTTTGCTCCCACCTTAAAAAATTACATAGAAAATCTCACATATAGCAAGGCATATTCAAAATCTGGAGAAAATCTGGTTTCATTATTGACACTTGAAACACGCTCAATATATTAGACCAGTACTGGATCTCAGTCTCATTTTGATTACAGCCCAGGACAGTGCTTGGCTAGCTGGGGATGTCCTTTGCATGTGCACGATGCAAGTAGAAAAGCAGATTTTCTGCCTTGTTTCTAGGCATGGCATTTTATGGAAATAGGAAATTACTCTAAACATTTCTTCATTTTAAAATACTTGGAAATTATGTAACTTCAGAAGATGATTTTAGTGCTAAGTAGGCTGTGTTTTCTTATCAATCAAAAAATGTATTTAAGAGGACATATTTTTCATCTTTAGTGAGTTCAATGATATTTACCTTTCTATAGTTTACCTGAGGCTTTTTAGTAACTCTTTAGTAAGTTCAATAATGGTTTATTTGAGCTTTTTTCAATAATGTTTTTGGAACATTACTAAAAATATATTATATAAAATACAAAGTATAAAATATTATATCAGCATTATAAGCAATCAAGTAGAAAGAGCTCTGTTAAGATTGATAAAATACAGACTGCAGTCTGGTGACTGTAGAAGGACTTATTCACACCTCTTTGTAAATGTGAAGATAAAAGTACCTTGTGATTTCTGTGACCTGGTTGATGCTCAGTTCTAAGTTGATATTCCACTATTTTTCACAATGCACATACAAATTAACATGAACTTTTAACAGAACTTTTATACTCCCCAACACAGCTACTTGACCAAGCTCCTCTCTTTCTGATGGCTGTGTCAACTCCAGATCCAGAGTGATTGAAAATGGAAAAACACGTTCTTTATTTGTGCTCTAAGAGATGGGGAGAGCAGTAAGCTCTGAGAAATTTTAATTCAATGAATTGTGACTTTGACAAAACACATTCCTGCAGTTTTGTGTTGTTTGGAGCAGAATTTTCCTTTAGTCAGATCTTAAGCGGTTGCCTGCACGTTCGTTTACTATCTCATTTGTTCTTGATAAAACTTTGTAGTTTGGGAAATCTCATTCCAAGCATGAAACTTTGGAACAATTTATTCTCTGCTGGCCAGTTATTTTAAATTACTAAAAAAGAAGCCAGGGACTCTTGAAAGATAATTATCTCCGGCTGGGTATCTGCCAGAAGCACAAAAGCTACAAACCAGCCTCTCAACATTACCTGGAGATTCATACAGAAACAAACTAAAAAACCCAAAATTGTAATATATTCCTTCCTTCCATTGTTTAAAATACATTCTTACAATAAGAAATTGAAATGTCGGCATTCGTTTTAACTTCTTTTTTTTACAATCTGTTACGCATAATCATGCCTTTCCTTTGGAGAGGATCTCAGGAGTACGAGGATGTGTTGGCCATAGAAAAAGCTAATGTGGATATCACCCATCTGCGGGACATGCTGGCTTCCCAGGGGATGTGGAAATCTCATTAAGCTGTGTAATGAAAGACAGTGTACATGGGTATTTGTGACTTCCCCAACTGTGGGGCAATTCACACTGAGTCGCAGATGCACAGCTAGACCGTGGGTATGGAAAATAGCTTAATGCCATCAACACCCGGCATGGTTTCGTGCTTTAGGATATGTATTGTTTGAAGACCATGACACTGTTAAATGCAAGCAGAGCCATGAAACCAGCCCTAGCTCACAGCTTATCTCACATTTACTCAATTAAATGGTCATTAGGATTTCAAAAGCCACAGCAGATGAGCCAAGCCTCTCTCACGAGGCTACGGACCATTTACAAGCAGTGCGCGTTATGGCCATTTTGACAAATAAATCATAAACTAAGCAGAGAAAATGTGAGTCATGGGCTTTACTGAGAAAACCACCACATTTGTAGAGCCCAGCTGAGACACCTGGCTGGTAGAAGAGGGTGGTTTTAAGGCAGCCCCCACACCTCAAGCCACCACAACTACAGAAATTTGACATTCCGTGCACCGATGAGGCATTTGACTTCCCATCATCCCGGTTTTTATGACAAAGTCATCCAAAACATAAGCAATGCCAATGGGCAGATCTGATGAAGGGAAGCACATAGAAAAGGTCCCTTTCATCTGCAAGTGTTTATTTCTCCAAAATCAATGCATGTCTCTTCTTGCACCATGGTCAGGGGGCATATATTGTTTGTTAAAAGTGTCAATAATACAGGTGTAAAAGCTGTTAAAAAAATGCATTCCAAAATGTTTTTTTTTTTCTTTTTTTTAAATGAAGTGTTTACTCAAAGAAGTGTTTACTGAATTAAGTGCAAGGTCCCAGCCACAGCACGCTCTCGGGGCTCACTGAAACAAGACGGGCAACGTCGGCCAGAAGAAAAAAGCAGAACAAAACCAATAAAAACAGTGTTTCCAAACTCCATCTGCACGCAAACTGAAAGCTACATAAATCTGTTCTGAAGCTATCCCCTCAACAGACACCTTCCAGCTTGGGTTTTCTTGCAGAAATCTCTGCAGTTTCTGGAACTGCAGAATTTATGTTCACAAATGAATGAAGATATAGAAGGTATTGCTTGTGAAATATTGTGATAGCAGCATGGATAATAACTTTGGCAGTAGTTACCACCAATAATATAACTTTCAAAGTATTCCTTTTCACATGAAGGCTTTTAAAAAAGAATGTCTCCATTTACCTTGTGATTAAAATAAAAAAGAGAGAAAAAAAGGTATTTGTTATAAAATTATCATTGGCATGCCTTAAAAAAAAACCTATAAACAAGAAGGGGTAAAAGAGCACAAAGTAAAACTTGTTTTGAAGTCAATGAAAATCATCTGCAATTTTCAGTTTTTGTACTTTCAGTAACTGCACTTTTGTACTTTCAATAATTGTACTTTTAGTTTCTCCCCTCTTTTCCCAGATTCCCTCTCCAGGATGCAGGCATATTGAAATGGAGTAGGCTGAGAAAAAATCCCTAACTTCAGCCTAAGCCAAAGCAAAATAATAAATCCTCTTAAAAGGAAGCTCAACAAAAATAAAAATAATTTCATGTTCTATCTTGAGCCAACAAAAATGTAAAAATAAAATACAATTAGAATTCAAAAATCATTGTGTTTCATCTACAACGAAACAGGTCTTCAGGATTTTACAGACTAGTACTAAATATCTGACCTTCTGTCATCTAAGATGATGATTTCAACTATCTATACTGAAATCCTAATTAAAAAGTAATTTTTAAAAAGCTGCAGACTTCCAACTGTAATCTCACCTAAAGAAACCTTTGCTACACTTATACAAATACAATGCATGAAATGATGCCTTAGGGAATGATGAAGAGATTTGCATTATTTATATATATATATATATATAAATAATACATGTACAAACCCATAAATATTTGAGATTATATATGTATTACATAAAGTTTATTATGAACATAATAAAGATGATGCTATATATTTTAGCATACTTTGATGTATTTATGCTAAAAGTAAAGCTCGTCTTAGGAGCATTTTGCAAAAACCAAAGCATCTTGGGAGTAATTCATAATTCATAGTGCAAACTTTCATATCTGAATGTGTAAAATCCCACAAAGTACACTGATGCTATCAATATTCCTATCAGTTTCCAAGTAAACTCTATTTGCCCAGACATTTATGGGGACCAGCAATAATGAAAAGCCCATTAAAAAACTCTTTGATCATCCTCTTTCTCAGCAGGGGTTAAAATCATACCTCACCTACATTTTCAACAATATCTGATGTATTTTAAATTTTCTTTCTCTTGATAAACTTCATCAACCATTTGGATCTGTTCAGCTGTTTATACTCCACAAGCATGCTAATCACACAAGTGATAAATGCAGTCACTTGGGAATTTTGCATGTTCAATTGACTCTCAATAACTCTTACAATTATAAACATTAGGTCATAGTCTCACAGCCTCTCTTTAAGGAGGCAATATATCCTGGAACACCATTTTCCTTGTGTGGTCTTGAGCTCTAAAACACTACTGGCAAAATGTCAGCAAAAACGCAAGCAGTTTAGGTTTCTATCCCACAGTCAGTATCATTATATTGTTCCTGAAAACAGATCACAGTT
The DNA here is from genome assembly GCF_041296385.1 of Aphelocoma coerulescens. NCBI lineage: Eukaryota > Metazoa > Chordata > Aves > Passeriformes > Corvidae > Aphelocoma > Aphelocoma coerulescens. Next base: position 10,677,977 of record NW_027184085.1, read on the forward strand.
GGAGCTTTGTGGGCACTTCATGGAACCTCCTACTCCTTCCCCACCCACTTAGTTTTGATGCCAGCTGATGGGAGATGCTGATATTGGCAGGAGCTGGCTCCTTTTATTAAGCACAGATATGGTTTGGACTTGCTTCTTGAGAGAGTCCTCAGTGGGATGTGTCCCATCCCCACTGTGCACCCGCATGAACAGCATCCCTTGGGAAGCAGCCAGAGGGATGCTGGGATTGGGGAGAGGAAGGCTCAGAATTATTTTCCTCACAAGTTACTGTGTTCACAGCATCCTTCTTAGAGGATTTACAGCTCCCCCGGCTTCCCCTGAGTATGAAACACCAGTTGCATCATCAGGGCCCCTGTGGTGCTTCATTTATCTCATCGGTGCTATGTAACAGAAATTAAAAACACCAGCGTCGTTTGGGAGAAAAAACCCAAACCACAAACCAACCCAACAAATGAACAAATGCCATAAGAGTGTCTAAAAATCTTCTACATGGAAGATGGTAAATAGTGATCTATATTGGAGGAAAAAGCAATTTTTATGCCAGTTAGCAACAGTCACATCCTTTCCCCCCAAAATCCTGCATGGTTGGAGGATATAAGAATATGTACCTAGTTTCTACTTAAAAAACAGAGTTTCCTGTGCTGATTTCACTCTGCAGTGTGAATTGTGATCATTTTCAAGACAAGTGGAACAGAGATCCTAAAACATATTAAAATTATGGCTCTTAGCTAGTTTTGCCTTTTCTTAAAAATTACAGCAAGCTTACAGCTGTCACAGCTTAAAATACTGTTTCACATTTCCCTGTAACCCAGGTATAAATTACAGATATTGGGGGGTGTCAGAGCCTACAAAGTGCTTTCCAGCCCTGATTTTACCTTTGGATTTTCATTTCAATTGATAAATACAAGAGATCATATATGGTCTGAGAAAACCTTCTTACTGATACCACTCCAGAGAGTAGAGATAATTGATGTTCTTCCAATTTCTCCCATAATATTTGGTCATTTTAGACTTTTCCAAGAAAGTTAATGCTTCTTGAGATCTCCACCCATTTTTGCTGAACTGTACCCCCTCTGGAAACCCCTGCCAAAATAACAGCATGAGACACAGCTATTAGCTTTAGAACTGGAACTATATTTTCAGATCCTGAACTAGACACAGTAACTGCTCTTAACTTGTAACAGGTAGTTGCAGAAAAATATTTGGCTTGTTTCTGGCTTCCTTTTCTGGGTGCTACACACACAAACATATCTCTGTACTGGGAAACAACAAAAAAATCAAACAGCAAAAGTAAAATTGGAGAATGAGACTGTATACAACTGTGGTAAGCATTTCCAGCCACCTGATCCATCTGAAAAGGGGGCTTGGCTCCTCAGAGGCACTGAAGTGTCTGCTGCTCCTTGCTGGTATTCCCACAAGTTCAAGGGGCAGTCTCTGTCCAAATTCAAGGAGTTTAGGCATGGGATTTGTTTTATTTCAGCATTGCATTTGGGAACACATTGACCCACAGCACGTGACTTCATCATGTTAGCATCCTAATTTTTTGGAAAAGTAAACATGAAAACAAAACAAAACAAACCCCACCAGCTGAAATACACTGTTTTACTTTTCTGTAAAATTTTTAGTTTAGCTCATTGTACCTCCTGGTCTGACTTGTCAGGTTGTTAAATTGACACAAAATATTAAATTTCACTCAACAATTTCATCAGGATCTGAAAAAAAAAAAACCCAACTCTTAGTATTGTTTATTTGCTTGTATTTTTTCCGTTCTGTTTGTTTTATATATGAAGTTACAGGACAGTCACCATGTGGCATGAGTCTAAACCAAGCACCTCTGAGGCTGCATTACTCTTCCAGTATCTTCCAGTGCCCTGAGCCCTCCTGGCAATTAGTTAACCAGCTCATGTGGTGGTTATATCTAAAGAATTAGCCACCTTTGTGCCTAGGACTAAATGTGCCATAACTTGCAAATATTTGACCAGCTTGGGGTTCTTTCTGTTAAGTGTTCATACTGCCTTTGGTGGTGGTCTGCTGCCATGAGTCATGGTTGAGCTGTCCTTCATTCATGACCCAAGGACCTAAAAAAATAACAAAAAGAGGAGAATCTGTCCCAAAAACTCTGGTATTTGTGGTAATGACCCTTAAATACAGAAGGCTGGGAGAAAACAACTGTAAGTGTTGGGTTGGAAGTTGTGTGGATGGCTGGGACACGTTTGCCTTGACTTCATCCTGTAAATCCTCATTCCGCAGTAAAATCCTACTCATGGTAAAATTAATCTAGATGGAGCAGTTTCTACAAATGACAGAAAATAGAGCCATTGCCTCTCTCCTTCTGGCCATTGAGTCAACTAAACTTGGTAGAAATTATTTTTTCAAAGACTCTTCCGTCCTTCTTGGATGAGAAACACACTGAGAAGTTTGACAAAGCAGAGAGCTCCTTCTAATAATGTTAATTATCCTGTTTCAGATCCCTGTTTACAGTAGTATAGAAAGGATGTATTTTGTCTTCATGTGGCCTTAAGCAAACCCACGCTCTGACCCTGCAGCCTCTGGAACACAGTCACGACTGTTGGGGAGATAATATCGCTCATGTCGCTGCTGTATCAGCTTTCTGCTGGCATTGGTTCAGTTCTTCTTACAGCAACAATATCCCTTTTCTTAGCCCTCAGCTAATTTTCAGCTTTTGCTGGTGCAACTGCTGCTTTCTCAGTTATTCCAACTTTAAGGGTCACTGGAGAGTCAACCTCCAGATTAAGGCTTTTCTCTCTTACTGTCTGGTAACAAGAATCTCTGAAAATCATCTAAACAAGACTAAACCCACTTCTTCACTCTCCTAATGGAAGACAGCAAAGCCAAACTACTCCAGCTTGTGTACCAGCAGCCTCCAGGCTGGATTTGAGCAGGCAGCACACATACAAAAAGTTCTCTTTTTACATGTGTCTTGAGACATTTAATCTCAAAACTGCCACTTGGAACAACTACCTAAAGAGCAAAAGTTCTGTTCTTTGAACAACATCATGGCTATTACTCAAAACTGTGTCCCTGGAGATACTGTCTAATTGATGTTAAAATCTGTCAATCAGGTACTGAGAAAAGCAGACTCAGACATTCTCCCCACCTTCAAACATTAGCACAATACCATACTGCAAACTAATTAAAAAAATAATTTTTCAAGAATTTGTGCACAGTCATGACATTAAGGATCTAACTCCATTTCAGGTTTTAAATCATTCTGTACAAAAGACTTGTCGTGGTTAAGATCCATGAAAGAGACTCTGACATTTCAAACTCCCCATGTTATCCTGCTGGGATTCAAAAGGAAAAATCAACATTCAGGACTAGAAAAAGAATGGTCTACTCTAAATGTGTATTAGTAAACTCCTTGGGAAAACCTTTAGTTTAAATACAACTCTGGTTTATAGCAAATATTTTCTATATTTCCTTGTTTTGCTTATTTCCAGGGATACGTGTTCCCTGCCAACAATGACAAGGGAGATGTTCATAAAGAGGCAGCACCATCACAGGATGTTGAGTACAGCCATGGAAGTCATTCAGATAAGAGATAAGATTTCCCACATTCACTACATTCAGTAACAAAAAAAGCCCAGCGAAAATGCCAAAAAGGAAGGAGCCACGATTTTAAGGCACCAGACCATGACTGTGTGAGCCTGAGGATTTCCATCCTGCTAAAGTAATCAGTGATGGAACCACAGGCACTGGTGCAAGTGTGAGGGGCTGAGCTGGAGACCCGAACACCCTGCTTGTGCTGACACAAAGCACCTCCAGGCTGGAGTAAGCACGACCACAGCCTGGGGGCTGCTGGTTTGTGACCTGTAAAGGTGGCACTGGCACTTCCCATGAGAGCTGGGAATAGGCTGGCTCAGTTTGGCCACTAGACAGTTGGCGACGTGACACATATACGGACATAGTTTTGCTGGCTGGTGAAAGGATCTGAGCTATGCAGCAGAAGGAAGGCAACTCCCAAGTTGGGTGCTTGGATAAAGATACCTGCAAGGTGCCATCACCATGTCCAGAATTCCCAGTGCAAACCAGTTCCAAGACTAGAAAATTATTTTCACATGAATATGGCACTACATCTAACAAGAGCCATATCTTAAAGCTTGGTACTCATCGTCACCCAAATAGCTACATAATTTTTTAACTACAACTGCCTTGTACCTTTCCAAGAGGGATCCTTTCCATCCCTAGACCACTTCCCTCTTGCTGTCACATGGGCTGTCCCTGTTTCTGAAAGCCTTGCTCCAAGTATGCCTCCTCATCCTTGCAAGTTAATGACCAGGATTACTCAGGCTCTTCCAACTGAGGTCTTGTCAAGGATTTGCACAGTAGTATTAAAAGATTTCTCACCTCTACTGGAAAGACTTCACTATATAGACTGTGGCACCACACTTGACTTTCTCATTTCCAATTCCTGGTTGTCCCAATCCTGTGCCTTGCCCAGCTGATAAGTTTCTCACTTTCAGTATCATCTCAAAGTGACAATTGCCCCAAAACTACTGTTAGACCGGAAAAATTTGTTTTACCTACAACAAGCTGCCTCTTTAAGGGATACATGGAACAGCAAATGGTTTAGGTAATCCCTGTTGGGGATCAATTCCTGCCAAGTTTAGCCCCCTATTTATTTTCCCTCATTTCCAGACATTTGAGGCGATGATCCACCAAGCAGAAGTGTTAGAAAAGCACAAACATTCCAGTGATTGCATATATTCCTCTAAGAAAGCACCAGAGAAAGTCTGACTGTGGTGACAGCTCTAAAGCAGACAGAACATGCAGTTTTCTCCCCTGAGATGGATATCCTTTGGCTCTTCTCAGATGACAGAACAAGGAGCACTTCAGAGCACCTCCTCACAATTTTGGGTACCCCGGGGAAACACTGCCTCTGTTTTTCTCTGAATTCTAACAAGTCTAGAGTTTTCAAAGACATAATTCTCCCCTTATTTATTCAAGTTAATGGGCTTTTTCCTTGTTGCTACCATGACAGACTAGTGGTTTCAGGGATTCTTGTTCTGCATCTCTACATTTCCAACTACGTCCAAGAAAAATGATCCAAGATTAGTTTTCTGTTCAAAATCAAAATCACAAGTACATTTTTACATTTGTGATCAGACCCATGTCTTTAATTTCCTCTCAGACTCACCGCATGGTACCATGTCACACAGCATGGAACAAGGACAGTGTAATCCTGCCATGTCTCAATGCTGGCGGCGCTTCCCTCCTGGGCATATCCAATTCCTGCTTTGGCAGACTTACACACTCTCCCCAGACTCCTGATAAGGCTGAAGTGTTTTCTATGTCTCTGCTTACTTGCAACACTGTTCTAGCAAAGTTAAGGTGTTTGCAAGCAAATAAAAAAAGAAAAATTTTGAGGCAAGTTTGCAGGAATCTGCGCAAAACTTCATGAGTTAAAGTGACACACTAGGAAGGGAAAAATGCAGACTTGTAATAAAAAAACAGTGCTGAGACTTCTGGATAATTAACAGGGAAAAGAGAGAGTATGTTCTGCCTTGGCAGAACACAGCCTTAAAATTAAGCATCTTTTCTGCTCTCTTCAGTTCAGGGATGCTGATAAATGCAGGAGAATTCAGAGAACTGAGAAAGTGATGGGAAGGTGAGGGAATACAGAGCATCCTCCTATTTTACTTGACTAAGATATTGAATACAGACTTGCTCATATTAAAAAATATATATTTGTGACCTGTTTTGTTTTGTTTTTCGCATCAGCAAGTTGCAAAGTTCTACCACATACCAGAATTAACTGATCCTTCCTAATAATTTTATTCCATATACCCTCTACTTGAGCACAGGTCCTCAGATGCATTGGACTTCTACCAAACTCAATGGGTTGAAGCATCCAAACAGTTTGATCATCCATCTCTTAGGGCATCACAGGGATGAGAATAAACTTCAGCTGGGCTAAAAATACAAAGTGTCATTGTCTTTAGTGAAGATACATCAGTTCATTGAAGATTTCCAACTTTTTAAAAAAAATTGCACATAATTTATTTATTTATTTAGAAGCAGCCCAGAAGTGCTGACTAGCCAAACAAATTACACAAAAAAGCTGGATTTTGATGGGTTTTTGCTGGGGCCTTTTTTCTTGCTGCTTTTTTTTTTTTCCTTTAATCTTCATAACCGACAATCAAAAATAACTTCAAAAATCTATGGTGAAACAGAAGAGTTCAAAAAAACCAGAACTTAATTGCTCATACACAACAATTGCTGAGTTAGATGACTCATTGTAAAATACAATCAAATTACTTTATCCTGATGGGAAATGAGAGACCTCACGAAAGCTGAATTTCAGGGACTAAACCTTATTTTCACCATCATTTAAAGCAGCATAAATCCAGAGAAGTTCAATCAAAGCCAATGGAACTATATCCAATTTGCACTAGTGTTGCAAAACAGGTTTTGACTCTAGCTAGTTTTTTTGTTCACAGGCACTAAAACCAAGCACAAGGTATTCTTGCTCTCTTGGATGAGACATTAATTTATGTAGCATTTTTATGTGTATATGTTGTCATATCTCAGCTGAAATTTCTTCCAAGAGAGTCCATGCCTTGCCATTACAGACAGCTAAGAGATTGTCAGAACGTTTCTAACTTCAACAGCTGAGATGGTAAGTTTATAAATAATTTCCTTTTGTTATGCTTTTCAGCTATATACTGTAAAAGGAAAACCTCAGGATGGCTAATCCTCCATCTAAACATTGACTTTACAAAGGGAATGACAGACCATCCAAATGTGGCCTATGAATTACCTCAGAGCAGTTAACAGAAAAATACATTGTGGAAAATTTACTCTTTAAGAAGGAAATCTTTAAAAAAAAAGTTGTATGAAAATCAGTATGAAAAAATGTGAACAAAGAGCAGCAGGTGTCTGTGCCTTTCAAAGCCTTTCCGAGATATGTATTTAGTCTGAGTAAAGCAGGTAGATAATGTGCCATGCTCTATATGTCAGATACCAAATAATGAAAAAGATATTGTATCTACTTGTAAAACTCATATTTCAGTAAGAAGGACTGCAAAAACAATATTCTGCCCAATAAACTAAGTTACAGTCATAAGGATATCATGAAATGTTTCAGGAAGCCTTTCAAATGGAGAATGTTTTCCTGTTGTGCAGTAAAAGATGGAAAAGCATCTGCAAAGACAACCAATCTCATTTTGTCTCCAGGAGCAAGAAAAAACTTGCAATTTTTTAAAGTCTGCAGTTTAGCCATTTTAAAAAGAAAACTTATTTCTAGTAGAAGTTAGCATCTGCTTCTGTATTTATCAGGAACCTGCTTCTCCAAATAAACCTTCCTCATAAACAGACTTTTTCATGCATCCAGATGGGTTTAGGAACTACAGTTTTCCTACAAAAAATCAGGGTTAAAGTAGCTTTTCATTCAGATATTGATATCCCACTGCAGAACACCAATTTGACACTTGACTTCCAAACCCATATTTTGGGAGTCTCTGCTTCTCTCTGCTATTGTCACCAGGCAGTTTGGGATGATGTAAGGGTACATGGTCCAAGTCTTCCTCGTAGGAGCCTGATAGGGAAATCAGGGATTTGGTTAGGATCCCTTCTAAAACTTGTGTTCTCAAGCATTTCCCACAAGTATCAACTACGTGCCTACAGAGCAGGACATCACACAGCCATTTCCGGTTCTCTGCTGCTTTGCAGCTCTTTTCCACATGCATCCCATTGAAGCAGGCAGGATATTAAATCTTTTGAAACACTTAATCTTCTCACAACTGAGACTGGATTTCAGTAATAAACACTTGCTGTAATTTTTCATCCTTTGGGCCATTATATTTCCAAGAAGCAAGGTCAAGATGGCATTTAATAAAAGGGTTGCTAGATTTGTTTGGTTCTTTCTTCCAAAAGAGAAGCCTTACAGATGCAAACAACAAATGGAACAATATGGAATACAGCCAGGGTCTTCAGACCTAATATACAATTAAGAGGAATCTGAACACAGGAAAGTTTCTCCATTAATTCCATCCTGAAGATATATTTGTCCTGTATTAAATCTTTGTCAAGTCCTTGAGGAAAATTTCTTGGAAGAGTTTTCTTTTCATTGGAACTACTTATAACTGTAATGGCTGCAAGGTCAATGAAAATGTTTGAAGTCTATTTTACTGGTACTTAAAAATATCCAGAGGTCTATATTGCAAACAAGGATGTATAAATAAATATATGTGTATTTTTGCCATTGTTGTCCCTGACTACTTGTTTTCTACTGCTCTTTTCACTCTGCCACAGTTGTTTTCACTGGAGATGTTCCAGTGATGTACCATTAGCTTACTCCCCCTGTGGAAATACTCTGGATACTTTTGAAACATAAGAAAACATCTCAAAAATCTAATTTGTCTCTTCGTGGATATGAAAAAATATACTTTTAAAAATGAGCATTTTATTCTTCTTATCTCAAACAGTAGTATTTTGTTGAACTGAATGACAGCAAATCACCAAAGTAAACAAAGTCAAGCAAGTTATTTGAACATTTGATTTACAACAATCTTCTTTGCTGTAACAGGAATGCTACATCTTCAGCTTAAGCTTTTAGGTTCTCTTTCTTCCCTGTGAGGCATAAATTAGGCTTTGTCCTCCATTTTATAGCTGGAGAAGTAGCTAATACTGACATCCGATGGAAAACTTTAGTGGGTAACTGAAAGAAGAATTTGGCATGATACAGCTCCTTGAGGAGCAGAGAAATTAAGCCTAGGACCTAGAACTGGACTCCTGGCAAGTCCCTCCTAATGTTAAACCCCACTGCCTCCCTGGATCACAGTGCTCCCACCAATGTAAATCTGGAGGGGCACCGCCAAGGACTCTTCCAGGCATGGTCAATAAAACCACAAATTCAAGTATAGGTCAGTGCGAGGACAACAAATAGCACAAACAAGACTCTGGCCAAGAATCTCAGCTTGGAAAATCAGGCAGAGAATTCACTTTGTTGGTAAGACGCGTTCAATCTGCTTTAACATCTTCCTGCATTCTTTTTTTTTTTCGTGGAACGCTGAGAATAATTATGAAGAATTCTCCAACTGACACACTTTGGTGCAGGTCCAGGGAAGTCAGTAGAGCTATGGAAATGCAAACCTCTGCAAATCTTTTCATACAGCGTCCATCCATTCTTTAGTGCCCATGCAGGGACCAAGACAGACATCCTTTAACAGAGGTGAGCTTTTAAGAAAAATCAAAAAATGACCAGTCCTGCAGACACATTCTTTAAATGTTCTTAAGCTCCTCTGCCACACAGAGAAATTTCTGCAGGAAAAGGGCCTGATTTAAAATCAAGCACAGAAGGTTTGACTGCACTTTGAATTTACTTCAAATCCAGAGGAGATCCAGGAATGCTGGTCTGTCTTTATAAAGCTTTGTGGGTAAAGCTCTTTGCTGAGATTATATGACAGGAAAATTTCCATTTCTCTTTAACAAGTTTTAAAACTAAGAAGAAATATCACGTTAGCTTGCTGTAAGGGGTAATTCTTTCTCCTTCTCCTCACTGACCATATACAGAGAAAAGAATCTGACCCTGGACTCCTAAAGCAGACTCTGAACAGAAATGCCTGAAAACTGGGAATTGTCAGATTGTCCCATTTCCCTCTGTCATCCCTAATTTACTGCACTTTGATGGAAGTTAGAAATGTAGGGAAATGAAGTGTGACACTGAGCAGGGCAACACTCTCAGAAGTAGCATGTTCAGTATCTTCTGGTTTGCTATTAGACAAGCTAGAAGGCAAGCAGGATAAGGGAGAATAATAATGAATCACATGTTCTCTATTTCTAATTAGATTCCCCATTTCATTTTGTGTTTCTTAATTTTAAAATCAGAAGAGCTTGAAATGAAAATTTTCCCATGAAAACTCTAAACCAGAAAAACCCCAAACAAAAAACAAACAAAACCCCACAAACTAAACAAAAAACTACAAACAAACAAAAAAAAACCCAAATGAACAAAAAAACAAAACAAAGAAACAAAAAAAAAATCCCAAACCAAACAACCAAAAAAAAAGAAAACACAAAAAAACTGCAACAACCTGCTTGCTATAGGGTCCTTATCTCTCCAGGCCTCCAGAGAAGCCCAATGGAGTAGACGTACACTTTCCACAGGGAAAACAAACCAAAAAAACCCCTAATGAGCTTTTAAAATCCAAATATACATCAAAGCAACCTTTATACAACTGCCTAACCAAACATATAATTTTGCATATGATCAGCACGTTAAGTAACATATGAAAAAGTCAACATCTGAGGCACCCCAAGAGTCACAGTCTGAGGCACCACTTTCCCTTAGACTGTCCAGGCCACTGTGCAGACCAACAGTTCGGTTCATCATGCTACAGGATTCCACAGATCAGCCCAGACTGCCAGCACTGCCTGTCTGACACTGCTCCTTACTCCTGCCTTAAGAAGCTGCAGCTAAAAGCACATATTCCCAGTAGGATTAAGCATTTACCAAACAGTAGCTCCATTCCTGGTCCCTCAAGTCTCTTTCTCACTCTCCACTTCTCTACCACTTAGAACTACCAAAGCCCCTCAACCCTGTTTTCACCCATTTCTTCCTCTCCCCGCAGATGGTGTTTAAAAGATTAAATAATTTTCCCTTTGGCTATTTTTGTTTCAACTCTCCAAGGCAATAATCTCTAAACTAAGGGGTTTTGTCAGAATTCCAGAGAGCCATGTTTAGGAAATGACTCCGCTATTTTGGTGCAGCTATGATAATAAAGTCCTTAGTGAAAATTGAGTATGATAATTACATCCTATTGAGTAGACAAGATGTCCGATTCACAACACACATTTAACGTGTTGAATGTGATCACAGGAATATTAACATTCCACAGAGACACTGGAGCTCTGGGCAGGAAGTTATTTACGAAGAAAAAGTGCATCCAGTAATGTTATTTGCTCTCTCTTACAAAAGAGTTCTGAGCACACTTTTTTTCTGGGTGTACTTTCACAAATTTCTGTATTTTGAGCATTCATCCATTTCTCCTGAAATATTATGATAATACTTAATGTATTTCTTCATCCCTTTTGAAGACTGTACAATATAACTTCTTGGACTTGCACACCTTGTTACAGAGAATTAGGTGGTCAACCTTCCTCCTCAGCGGTTGATAGTGAAATGATGAAGCCAACATGAACACTGCTGTTTTACACTGGAAGCTATGGACCAGTAATTTTTCTATAGAAAGAGAAATAATATGCTTGCTAGCCCAGATGAATACTGTCTTATATTTCTCCAAACTCATGCTCTACAATAACTTGCCTTTGACCTATAATAAGCTTATTCATTTTCCAAAAACGACCCACTTAAAAACTTGGATTATATCTTAGATTTTGCCTCTCTTTCCCACATAAAACACTGTGTATGCATCACTTTATGTCCTACTCCATTTGAAAAGGATGGAGAAAAATTCTGTTTAATTTGTGTTTACTACTGAGTGGCTGCTAAAATTAATGCAGTTAATACAAACACTGGGTATTTAATCTCATTTCAATTACAGCACGGATTGTCAATGAAAATGAATGTGGTTAGAACTTGAAACTAACAAAGAAACTCAGAAGAACTTATTTTTAATAGCTGGATGTATGCTAAATGCTTGCTGGTCTTGTACTGCATTTTTTGAACCAGGATCAGCAATGAAATCAACACAACACAATGGAAAACACTCATTAAGGGAGAAGGATTTTCCAAACACTAAACTCGGAGATTACTGTCTAAAACTGAAATTGTTTTTCTCCTCAACAGTTAAACAGAGCTACTCTTGAGGAGATGCAAACAAATTGTTTTCTTTTACTCGGCCAAGAAGAAATCAAGTCAGCACTGTATGGATTCTGCTTTCCATTGTTTCTGCTTACAATTGGAACCACATAGAAGAAATGGCAGTTGAGCAGAGTGATATTTGCTACTGTTAGTTTACGAAAGAAGCCACTATTAGTTTGAAAACTGAAACCAACCAAATAGAAAACAGACAACACAGATAAAAGAAAAAAAATCTGAGCAGACTTTGGGAAAACTTTTTTCTTTACTGTAAATCAAAGTTGGCTTTGCTTGTTTGGGGTGGTTGGCACAATTATAAAGAGGAACCCTGGAGTGACCAATGTGGTCTGTGTGAGATGTAAGCAACACAGGGTCTCCAGAGAAGACGTTCTCCCTGTCACTGACTTATGACAAAGCCATGTGCCATCCCCAACAGCTCCAGCTGGAGTGACATGGGTGCTGAACACTCAGCAGTGACTCACACTTTGAGACAAAAGCCGTCTCAGGACTCAGGGCACTGCAGTGGAGGCAAAACCAAAAGATTAAACTCAAGATTGTGAGAATTCAGCACAATCTCAATGAAACCCAAAATCACACATGCCCCAAACGACCAGCACTGCGCAAGAGTGAGTGTAATCTGAAATGAGATATACCCCAGGTTCAGTGTAACTGCTTATCTGCAAATCAACATCAGGCATCTCCCGCATACCTGCTTGGTGTGACCTTGTTCCCCACATACAATAATTTCCTTTCCAAACATGCAATGACAGAAAAACAGGCCAGCACAGCAGAGATCTCAAAAAACCTGTTGCTCACATGTTCTTTGTACTGGCCAATCCTGTCTTACCTGGGATCTTTAGCAGGCCTGATCTACTTTTCCACACATAGTTTAAATATTTCATGCTCAACTACTTCCCAATAACCCTTCGCTATGACAAGGAGCCCTGGCAATCTGAACTGAGCAATGACTGAAAGGGAAATTTAAATATTTGCCTGTAAATTGTCTCTCCTGCCCCTGCTCACACACACTTTACAGAGAGGGACAGAGAGGGAGAGAGATTTTCCAGATTGAGGAAGGAAGTAAGGGGAGAGTCTGTCAAGGGAAGATGCATCAGTCCCTGGAGCTTAGCTCCAAGTCTAGCTGGGAGAACAGGAATCCTCCCAGGGGTGCATGCATGGGGGTTTTTGTCTGATTTTGGCTGATGTTTTGTTTTTATGGGTTTAACTTAAGTAGAAGCCTGGAAGCATTTAAATTATACTTCTTTGGGGAGTGATTACCTCCCTTCTGTCACACACATATCTGTCACACAAACCACCACCAAGATGGAATTTTTGTCTTTTTATGGCTATGTCAATTCTTTTTTCTGCTTGCTCCATGCCCCTCAGGGTTTTGTCCTTTCTCTTCACTGCTGCTCCATATCTCTAGCCTTCCATTCCTGCCTTTTCTGTCTTGCCTGTTTTGTCTGCAATCAGTACAGCTCAACTCAGCTCAATGGGTGTCTACCACAATGGGAGCAGTAATACAAGTATTAATAACATCCTGCTGTTAGCAGGAGAGACTACAATCACTTTTTTAAGGACAAAACAGCCTGACCTTAGGGAGCATATACAATACTTAGGATAATTGCGAACGTCATGTTCCCTTTGGTGGCCTATTTTTATTACCTATTTCGTATCAGCCATGGGAGGCCCTGGGGCTACTATTTTGTTTGTCTGGAGTCTCTGAGCTAGACGACATGGCCAGGAAAGTCAGTTCATATTTAACCCTATATTCTGTAGATGAAAACCATAATGCAAAGCACCTGGGTTTCATTATCAATCAAACCACCAAGCAAGGCACTTATCATAAAGCTCTCAGCTGGCCAGTTCTAAAATTCTCCAAACTGCTTTGATGTGAACATCAAAAACTGCTGGACTACGTGAACGACCACTTGCCTCACCTCATCCTTTAATTAGCACGTCCTACCTGAGAGCACAACTCACAGTAATTATGCAATGTTCTTAAAGACCATTAATTAAATTGTTTCATTTTGCAGTGAGCTGGCTGTACAGAGGAGACACGGCACAGGAAACCCACAGGAGCACCATGTTTTGCTGCAGGGGTCTCTGCTGCAGCCAGTCACATCGACCTCTCCTGAGATCTCAGGTGTCTCTAACATCACCAAAATCCAGAAATAATTAAGTTTCTTATCCTTAGCACCTGAGTCAGAAAAGTGACACAGAAAGTCATGGCCACCCAAATGTAGCATGGAAGCTTACAGACAACTGTGTGGCGTCGGTGTTAGCCTTAATCAGCATATATTCACAATGTGTCTCAGTAGCAGTGAGCAATCTGTTCCTTTGGCAATCACAGCAAAGAAAAATGAATGAAACTCAGGACTGAATGCAGTCAGAACCATAAAATTTGAAGGTGCTACTTCCAACGCAATAGTGGGAAAAAAAAAAAAAATCTAGGAAAGCTAGGAAGAATGTGTTGGCACCACTGTAGCATACACTGTTTTGTAAAAAAGTACTGTATTGAAGCAAAATTTTATTCATAGATATGTAGATATGTACAAAGTTCTACCTGTGATGGCAACTCCCTGGAAGATTTTATTAAAAAAATGCATATATATGTATATTCTTTACGTTCAGTTTTCTGAAACCAATACAAAATTTGAAATCATATTCTCTCTTAAATTTCCAGCAAAATTCCACTACAGAGTGCATTTCCCTTCAAGATAACTGGAGATTAGGCAGTACTTTGCTCTAATCAAGTTCGTTTCTTGTTTAGCTCTTATATTATAATATGTCAGTTGGGGGTCTTTCAATGATATGGAATAGTCAGCAAAACTTCAGAGAGGAAATGCAATAGCAACTATAAAAAAGAAATTTATGAAAAGTAAAGTCAGAAGATAAGATGACCGAATGTTATCCCTGCTTACTCCAGCTGAAAGTTCCAAAACTATATACAGCAATTTTTTTCTCATGTTGGAAAGCTCTGCTACATGCTCTCTGAGTATCTGGGAACCAGGAATTGCATACGGTCCCCAAGGGCATATTAGTGAAAGTGCTGCTCTTTGTGAAACAGCTACAATTCAACTTATTCGCAATTACTTTTATCTTTTAAGAATGTGCAAAATGATAGTCTATAAAAATAGTAGGCTTCACCAGCAGTGTCAGCATTTAAGAGGGTAAAGAGAAATGCCTTCTGAGGCATGTGATCCCTGTTTAGCATCAGGAATAAGTGGGGTATAGATATATATGCATTCTCTTTCACAATACATTTGAACTGTGTTTTTGTTATGAAGCGTAGAACAATTTTTTACAGCAGAATTTGAAACCTGAAGTGCTGGGAGGGCCTATGCAAAATACTTGTTGCTGCTAATTATCAGATGAAGAGGCTGACAACCTACACTGAAATGTGTTCATCCTATTTAAAAGACCTTCTTCTTGCAAAATACTACCAAAAAAAGTTACAGATTAAGTTCTAAGCCAAATTCTAAGAATTAAGTCCCACAACATGGGGCTGATTTGTAGCAATTTGTTGTATTACATTTGTAATATGTAAAGATTTGGCTCATCTTTACAAAGATTCGACCGATTCATTAGCTAGGATTGTTCTCCCCAGCACCCTAACTCTGAACTTCTTACCCCTGCGGAAGGCAAGACCAGGAGCAGTCTCCATCACTGTACACACGAAATTAGGGTGTAACTTGTCCTTGCACGCTTCATTTTCAGCAAAAAATGCAGGAGAGTACTTATGGCAATGTCAGAGAAAGATGGATATTTCCTCTTACCATATCAATAGTCTATTTGTTTTTTAAAAAATCAGTTTTGTCAGCTGAGACTAACAGTTTCATGAAAGACAGAAAACCGAATCTTCCCTTAGCCCATGAAGGCAATGGCTAAAGTGTTCTTCCAGGCTGTGCAGATCCAGGTTCAAGTTTTCATCTGCCTTATCTACGCATGATGGTTTTCTTAATTTAACACTTTATAAACATTTTCTGAGGAGGAGCAAAACTGTTTCTTTCATGTCAGCTTACAACAATATTTAAGTGTCTAGTAGGCAAAGAGATGGGCAGTCAGGCAATAAAAATATTCTCATTTTCCCATGTTTCGTGATTGAATCTTCCTACAACTTGTAACAGCTTCCCACTAGCAAATGTTTCTGTTCAGTCTGTATATTGCCTTTCTGAATAATTCACTACACTCTCTGAATTCTAACTGAATAAAATATTTAGCTCTCCTAACATACAACAGTTACTGAGGTGATAAAGTTTGCTGGTTTTAAAAAATGGAGCAACTCAAATTAATAAATTGTACCAGATTAGACATTGATCCTTCTGAACTTGGAAGTGATATAACCACTACCACTCCCTTATGGGAACACAGCTACACAATCAGGACGAAGCAAGGGGATGCCTGTTCCAGATGCTGCTTTTCCTTCTGGAGCAGAAAAACAACATACAGCAGCACTGTTTAAAATGAAAATGAAGGACGGACTGTAATGAAAAAGACTGGTGCAAGGATGCACAAACTGAATTGTCACAGGCACTGGAGAAAACAGCAACATTTATGTAATTTTTCATGCCAACAAATTGTTTCGAAGTCTGTCTGAGAGTGAAACAGGTTAACATCCCATCCAAATAACTGGAGAAGACAGTAACAAGAGACTGGGGCTTCATATTCCCATGCTGCCCAAATTTCCTAAAATTTGATGAACTTTTGCATACAGTAGGAATTCAGTGTCTTACTGGACCATACCACTATCAACAAATCTGCAGAAATTCTTCAGTGTACCTACCTGATGGGAACATCAGTACCGGGTACTTTGTGCCGTTACACACAAGAGTTTAAATGAGATTTCCACAGAAAAGATTTTGTATAAGCTCCCTCTGCTTTTTGCATCTGTTCCTCTGTACTCTTATGAAAACAAATACAGAGGACATGTATAAAAAAATACAAATCAAACTAAACCAAGGGCCAGACTGCACACACTCAAAAGAGAAAAATACATCTGATTGTGTATGTGGTTGCTATGACCACAGGGAAAAAAGCCAATATATTCTCAGTGCTTGGCCCCACTTCTAGCTTGGCCCTCCATTTGGATCATCTTTAATCATGAGTAAATCTGGTTAAAAAAATAAAATAAAAAAATATTTTTTGTGATGAAAAATGCTATTTTTATTGAAGTGCTCAGAAAACATGCTGATTTTCCTGACAAATTCCAGCAGGACTAATATAAAGATGAAATTGTTTTCCATCAAGAATTTTGGTCAGGAATTTTGATGTCTCACTTCATATGTATTCCTTCTTTTATTTGACTAATTGCACAACAGTTCATCTGTAGTGGTGCATGTTGCCTTATGCCTGATGTGTTATGACATGAGATAAATTTTGTGTCAGTTTGTGTAATTTCTACACAAAAGTTATTTTGACATAGGAAAGAAGTTAGGTGTGTCTGCTAGTAGTAAATAGAAGCTCACATCAACTATCCCTTCATCTACCTCTAACAATCCCTTCATCTATCTCCCACATCATCTATGTATATGAACTATGTAACTATTTTCATTATGAAGTACTGTGAAAAAAGAGATCTAGGAAGATAAAAAATGAAGTGTTGTAAGAATAAATTCTAGAACATCAAAATCAAGTTTATGTGAAAACTGGAGTGAAAGCTCCTCAAAGCCACAGCTGAGTTTCCATCAAGCTGAATATAAGTTGTTGGTTGTCATTCCAGAGACGCAAACTGAATCCTTAAGCTCCTGAATGTCCTATGAAACAAAATCCGCCTTGAGGCACTAGAGGATTAGTCAACACTTGCAAGTTTCCTGTCATCTTGTTAACAACCTCAACCTCAAAATATTAATGAATCTTACATTAAAATGTGCTCTGCCGAGGGTAATCCCACATGCCTGCTGGGAGCACACCTTGTTACCTGGAGCAATGGGGTGCTGCTCTGCCCCTGGGGTTCAGCACCTCAGGAGGGTGATGCTGCGGGTCTGTGTCAGAGTGTGGCACAGTTCCGAGGGCCAGGACTGGCAGCACATTGCCAGCAGCTCAGGTATGGACTCGGTGCAGAGCTGCCCTGCTGAGCCACATGCCTCCCTCTCAGAGATGCTGCCCTGCTCTTGCGCAGGGACATCATGAAAGAGATCTCACAGGGTGGGGAATGGAGCCCTCACCCAACCCTAAAGGTAAAACCTTGAAAGTATGTGATTACAAAGAAACGGAATTTTTTCTTTTCTAAAGCAAGGCAGACTTAGAAATCATAGATACGAAAAGGTTTGAACTAGAACAACCAAGAGTTCAATGCAGCAGTTTGGAAATGCTCATTCACACAGACTGTGCTGATTTGGGACTGTGAATAACGCTTGGGACTGTACAAAGGGAGAGCTGGGGAGGGAGGAAGGCTCATCACATCTAGAGCCCAGTGGTCAGAAATACCTCAGGAAGGATGAAAGAAGGCACAAGTGGGACTTGGCAGCTGGACAGAGACCTTCTTTCTTTGCACAGTGGTCCATAGCAGCCAGTGGAGCCTGTGTAGTCCTCCTCCATCACACACAAAGCAGAACCACTTTCTTTCCTCAGAAGGATTTTGGGACATGCACTAAGGAACAGGATGGTCATGTGTGTGCTGCTTTATGCAGCTCCCACTCTGGCTTCTTCATTCAGTAACTCCTCAGTCAGCACAACCTTGTCCACCCCAGTGCTCTGCCCCCAAGCCAGAGACATGCTGCAGGTTCAACCAAGTAACTGCAAAACCTTCCCTGCAAAACCTACACACTGTCTCTCTCCAAAAGGTGTTGCCATTGGGTGCTACAGAGATGCTTGTAAGGGCTCTGCCTCACCTTCACAGGGAGAGGAGAGAGAGATGATAAGGGAAGCAGGGAAAGGTGGTCTCCATTCCCTGAAGTGCCCTTCCCAGGGACTGGGAGGAAGCTAATGCTGCTAAGAACTGGGCAGTTGCAGGACACTGTCCCAGGTGTCTGTGGCTGTCAGAGGGCATGAACAAGCCTGAGAACATGGGAGAGGGGCAACATTGCTGCACCATGTGTCTATAGCTCTTTGGAACTAATGCTGAACAGAAGAAATGGACAATCTCTGTAGCACTTTCTGCATGCATTATCGTGTTATTCGTATATATAAAGTGGCTCCCAGCCACATGCAGGCATACACACACAGGCAGAGCACAGTTGCCTGCACAAAGCAACCTCTCACAAGAAGCAGCTTTCATATGAGAAACATCTCGTCTGTGGGGACAGGGCTAACCCGAGGGCATCAGTGGAGGGATACGTGTGTGCTCACACTTTGTGTACAGCTCTTGAAAAAGCACATCCACTGTCAACTGTTCTGCACAGCTGTCATCATTAAAACAGATGAAGTTCCTCAAACACACAGCTGAAAAATGAAAACTCATGATTAGATTCATCTTACTTAATTTGAGAGGCCTCTGCCGAATTTCTCCCCCAGAGATGATTGCTGAAGAAGTTACTCATTCTGAGGGTATGATTCATCTACCTAACTTAAGATATCTTATGCGTGGCACAAATCCAGACGATCTCCCTGATTATCCTGCAACTGATGCAGCTGTAGCTCCAATGTGCTGCTGGACACCCAAGTCAGAGGGAGCCTCTCTCACCGTGTCAGTGACTGTCGGTGGCTTGGATACGGCAATCAGAACCACAGGCGCGCTCTCCAGCGCTGTCTCGGAGGTGACGTTTGCAGCGAGTTACTGAAACCCTTCCCTGGGACAGCTGCGGGACTTGCCAGGGGAGATGCGGAACGCGGGAGGGATGTGACCAAGTTACCTGCTCCGCGGTGCGCGGGGTGGTGGGAATGCCGGGGTGGGCTAGCACGGAGCAGGGGGGAGACAAAAAGCTGCCGCAGCAGCCGTCCCTGCGCCTGACACCCACACGCATGTGTCCCCCGCTGCCCCGAGTCCCCAGCCGCGGACACGCGTGTGCCCCGCGCCCCCTTTTCCCCCCGTCCTCCGCGGCCGCGGTGCTCACCTGAAGCAGGTGGTGAGCTCGCCCGTGGGTTTCAGGCAGGGGTAGCGGGTGGTCGCGATTTTGTTCTCGGAGCAGACCTCCCTACAGGGCAGGGAGTCGTAGTATTAAAAAAAAAACAAACCCAAAAGGTAGGAAAAAGAAAAAGAAGGTGGTAGACGGGGAGCAAACGCACAGAAGCAGCCGAGCTATCGCAACACCCACCTGTCGCCTTCCTGCGGCTCCTCCCTGTAGGTCCAGGCGTGTCCCAGCGCCAGGAGCAGCAGCAGCCGGAGCGGGGCCAGGCTGCCGGCCGGCCGCCCCATCGGGCCGCCGCTCCCCTCCGCGCCGCGCCGGCTCTGCCCGCCCCGGCCGGCGGCGGGGCTGCGCCGACCGCGCTCCTCCCGCCCCGCCGCGGGGCCGCCCCCCGCCGCCGACAGATGTGCCCGCGGGGAGGGGCCGCGCGAGCCCAGATGTGCCGGCAGATGCTGCCCCGCGGCGGGGCGGCGGCCAGATGTGGCAGGGTCGCGGCAGATGTGCGGTGGGAGTGAGGGGACATCAACACACAGTCTCTCCCCGCCCCCTCCCCCCCCCCCCCCCTTCCCCGCCACGCTCCACTCCCGACCCCCCGGCTGCGGACAGCAGGGGGAAGAGGGGGAGGGGGGTGCCCGCCCCAGGGTGAGGGGGGACGGAAAGTGGTGGAAGGGTCCGAAGCGCCGGGGGTGATCAGCGGCTCTCGGTGCACCATCACTGATGCTTTCCAGATTCGGCTTTATCTCAAATGTCTTCCCCAAAGAAACAGAGCAGTTCAAAGCATCTCTGCGGCGACGGCTGTTTATCCTTGTGTACAGCTGCCACTTCCCCACCATTCATAAAGACGGAGATTAATGACAGCAGACTCTGATAAAGCAGCGCATCAGGTCTGGCCCGTTGTACCATATCCTGTTTTCACGGTTAGACTGCTTGGGACCAGGGGAGCAAACCTACAAAACCACCGTGCCTTTGCAGTGTTTGGCAGATGCATTGGCTTTGATCAACACGTAACTTCCTACAAGTACGAAAAGCTCCCGGGACATGGGGGGTGCGAATCAGCCTTTCTAGCACTTTCACCTGCAGTATAAACGACCTCATTTTGCAGTCAGAAAAATCAGGGACATGTGAGCAACAGATTGTACTCATGTATGATTACAGCCAGAAAAATCGGGGATATGCCAGGAACAAACTTTAAGTCCTCTGTTAAACCAGCACAGGAGTAATAAAGGGGTAAGATTTGAGCAACACACTTCTATTTTTTCCCCTGCTGCAGGCAACATTTAAAGAAGTAATTTCACCATTCTGTGCCTCAGTTTCCCATGTCTCTAAGAGGAAGTTCCTGATAACAAAATAAATAAATAAACAATGCAGATCCCCATATAAGAAACAGCTATGATTAAGATGTTAATCCCTTTGGTATGTTGTCCAGTACCCAGAAAAAGGCTAACGATAGAGGAACTGGGAAACTCTGGGGTTTTTCAGAAGTTTTTCCTGACTTGCACAGCATCCACTGTCACCATGGTCTGCTGCCTGTGCTGTGAACTGCCAGCTTCGAGGTATTTCTCTCCTCTAGGCAACCCTGCACGTTGTTGCTATTCCTGTGCTCAGTTAAGCAAAGGAGTGATGCACGGCAGATTTTTTTTCACCACTTGTTTTGGCTTTTGCTCTCAAGAGGATGTTTCAAATGTTTATTCTGTCATAATTACTTCTTTTTCCTTTATACAAATAATGAGTAAGCAAAGACAGGACTTGCTGTCTTGAAGCCAGAGGAAGCTGTGGGTCTTTCTAACAGGGCTAAGCACTCACCTCTGCCAGACAGCCTCTCCTGATTTGGAGATAAGAGGGACAAAAGCAGGACCTGGGTTCTTGGACCCAAGAGCTCAGGAGACACCTGTCTCCACATCGTGTTCCTTACCCTCCCGCTCCAAGCAGAAAGTATCCAGTGACAAGATCTGAAATGAGGAGAGGTTTGCACTGCTGTAACCCCTGTGATGTCTGTCTATAGATAACAAAGGATTTAATTTAACACATTCCAGAAGTGGTCACACTCCCTCCAAAAAGCTCCTTTCTAAAGAGATTGAATCATATCAGAGAACAGAGCCGAAATCCTTTGGATGATTTCCAGCCCAGACCCAAGTGTCATGAATTCAGGAGGACTTTGATTTTAAAAGACCTGTATATTGGCCTGGCATAAGTATGCTTCTAAAAAGGTAGGGTTTTTCCACAACTTTTGCCACTCAGTGCAGATCTGATTCACTACCTGAATTACTTTACTTGTCTCCCTGCCTTTTCTTTAATGCTTGCCACCCACACAGCACTGTATCAACACACTGCTATCTTTTAATTAAAAAATAATATATTAACTTACATATGTATTTATTTAACCCATGCTAACAGCCTTGCTAATTTAAAAATGGTAACCTGCAGGTGAAGATAATCCTGTACCTCAACTCTTTGCCAAAGCAGGTCCCAAAGTTTTATATGCAGAAGAAGTTCAGTGTGATCAATAGTTGAGAGAAAAGAGAGGTTGAACAGCACCACAGTTTGCAGTTGGTAACTATACTGCAGCTGAATACATTAAAGTTGGAGGTTTAGTCATTTTGCTTCATCAGCTCCATCTCAACTTTAATGACCATGCAGGCAGGGTCATCCTGAGAACAAGGCTTTCGTCCTGAAAAGTGTTGAAGGGTGACAGTGGTTAAGGAAACATGGAAAAGTTCCTGTTGCCTCAGGCAAGGAATGGTTGGGGCTGTTTTTATGTATAGTAAATAAGCAGAATGGGATTTCTCGTGCAAGGGATGCTTTTCCTTGTGCAGGGTCATGTTAGTTTTGACTTGCCCAACTCAAGCACGTATGAAGTTGATTAAGCTGCACACTAAACTTTGGAACGCTCTCAAAGAAAAGAATGAGGAATTCAATGTAGTAAAGTGCTTATCAGAAGTTTTATTTATACTGTTTACATAGGAAGAAGATGCATTATTTCCTGCAGTTCATTCATAATGGTGTTGTTGAATTAATAATACAAATTCAAGTTTCTTTTCTGAATATTGCTGGTAACTGGAATAGCCTAGAAGCAAACCATGATCACTGCCTCTTGAAGAGGCTCTTTCTGTAGCGGAAAGGCAAAGCCTCTGAACACGAGGAGAAAGGTGCCCTTTGGATATACATTGAGGTTGCTTGCATGCATGTAGGTCTTGAGCAGTTATTAATTATCTACTACTCACTGGCCTCCACCAGGGCAGTTGTATTAGGCTCAGTATAAATGCATACAAGAAATTTGAAAGTTTGATAGCAATCCTAAACAGAGAAGTTTATTTTTCCCTCCTTCCTATTCCTACCTTTAAAAGAGCTATGACCATGATGGTTGGGTAGGAAGGGTGGGGGTAGGGGTGTGCTGGGATTTTATGGTTGGTTGGTTTTTTTAGACGTTTCACTGCAGTCTTCAGAAGTATGCACTGTCATTATTCTTAATCCGTTTACAAACGACACTTTCATTGGTGTATTTTCCATCTGCTTCAAACATAAAGCAAGTAACCAGTTATTGTAAATAGTCTTAATCCCACTGCAGCATTGTGTTCGCATCAAGTGCCAGGTCTCCAGCTGTCAGCATTGACATGTTCGGGGACATCAGAGCAAGGCTGAAGGTGTAAACAGACAGAAAACAGAGATTTTCAAGAACATCTTGGGCAGATACTTTGAAAGGCCTCATGTTGGTCATTTCATGGATTAGACTTCCTTCCACGTGAATGTCCAAACTGAACCTGGAAGTCCAGATCCAGATTTCTGCTTTCAAGGAATACTGCACTGATGCCATGAAGATTTTTGCCCTTTCCTTTATACCCCTGTTATACCTTTTTTACAACTTCTGTATTCCTAGTGCTTTTTGCCTACATTCTTGGACTTGTTTGTCAAGCTGAGAGACTAAACATTTTAGAAGCTTCGTAGCTGGGGATCAGTGTGCCCCAGAGCCCAGTGTCCTCTCCAGAACACATTCTGTAAACCAAGACAGAACCATCCAGGGGAAGGTTCCTTGGGGAGGGGGGCTCACTTGAGCCTCTCATTGGGGAATCTTTGATAGATCTGCTAATTAGTAAAACCTATAATGTTATACCCAATGTTGGGGATCAGACAGACAAAGAGAGATAGACTCGGCAGGGTGCATCTCGATGCATATGACCTGGACGTGTACACCTAAGGATCCTTAAAATAAATACCAAGGTAAAAATCCCTTTTCCCCTTCTAACCATGTATGACGGTCTTGATTTTAAGACCAGGAAAAGGCATCAGCACAACTCAAGCTCAGCTGCTACACGTTCATCCAGGCCTGGGGAGTGTAGAGATTTCCCACACCACTGGAACTCCAGGAGGCACCTAGAGCAGTGTTCCATCTCAGATAAAAAGACACAATCAGATAAGAGAAAGAGAGAGAGAGAGAGAGAGAAAATGCTGAATAATTATATCTCTCTCTCAAGACAGAGGTGGAATTTCTTCCTAACCTCTCTGTGATCAACAGTTACGCAGTCTGTAAAAGGCTGTATGAAGTAAGAAACAGGCAGAGCAAAGGCTAGGAGTGAATGCAAAAGCCCTCAGAAATGATCCCCCAGGAGCAGGTCTGGGACAGGAAGGAAGAGAGAGAAAGAACAGAAAAAAAGAGAGAGGAAGGAGAAGAGGAAAACCAGGGAAAAAGAGATCTGAGGAAATGTCAGGGAACCACAAGGTCTGCCATGGGTAAATAGGTATTACATCCCGAATGAGGATGGTAGAGCACCCAGCAAAGCATCTGTCAGAGCAGGAAAAAGGTAGAAAGGGATGCTAAGAAAACAGTGGCATACTCACAGCAGCACCAAGTTATGTTTGGGTAGTAAAGAGCAGAGGACGAGGTAAAGAATGGCTAAAAACTGGGAAAAGGCTGTTATGTTTCTTATCTGTTTGTTCAAGACATCCTTTTGCCACTTGAATAGGTGGAAAACCATGCAAGTGAAAATATTTTATTTATTTTGCCTAGTAAGTACGAGGGGCTGTCTTACTTCTGGAGCCCAACAAGAAAAATTGCATTAAATAAAAATATTGAGGCAGAGAAAGATACTTCTCATCACAAACACTAGAATGGCACTTAATCCATCTAGGAGACAAAAAGTCTTTGCTTTTTTTTGGAGGCATTTTTGGTAAAACATGTCAATGAAGGACCAAGGCAGTTGAAATCTGATGCAACTGTTTTGAAAATAGCCATGGAAAAAGGCCCGTCAGAAAACATGAAATGATGACCGTCAGGCACTGCCTCCAGAGAGCATCACAGCTACAGAAAGGAATTGCTTCTATTTCACAGATAATTACAGGGCTCATCTTAGATTATCAGCAAAAATAAACACCTTTTGAAAGTATCAGCTAAAACAATAACACTGCTGACCAAGAAGAAAACACCTAAATGAGAGCACTAATCCACCAAAACCAAATCCTGATGGATACATGGGACATGGCATCACACTAACCAGACCTGACTTATTTTTTCAGGGGTTAGGTTTGAATTCCATTTTGTTATAAGAGATTAGAGCTGAAGAATGTGAAATCTTCCATGGCATCCCAGCTCTCAACCACCATCGACCTCTGCAGCTTGTATGTGCTCCTTTTCAGTCTGGGCTCCTTTGAAAGGCCTGGGACACTGCTCTAAGTGCACGGACAGCAAGATAAACAGACCCCTTCTATCCAGTCTTTGTAAGAGTCAGAATGAAGGCACTGTGCTTCTGAAGTTTACAAGGTTATCCACCTAAATTGCTCCTTTGATGAGCATCCCATAGCAGTGTCATGTTCTAGAAGCTCTGGATGTTGAGGAGGAAGGTCACTGACCCAGAAATAACTTTTTAACAGCAGGCAGTTCCCACATGTATGTAGAAGAAACTGAATAGGTGGGAAACTAGATCTGATGATACAAATTGAAGTAAAATTTGAGCACTTGTTCTTTTGTTTGCAGAGGCACATCATAGTGGCAGCACAGAGGAGGATGGTCCCGGGAAGTATTCCTTCTTTTCCACAAACCAATTAGGTGTCCTTTGACTAAAAAAAACCTGTGGGAGCCCTGTTCTAGTGTGCAAGCTGTTGGCACAGGAAGTGCAATACTCAAGACATGGCATGTGCATGCTACCAAACAGCCTGTAAAAGGTCAGACCCTGACACCCTCAACCCATTTAGGACTATGATGGATCCCCAGCAAGGTTCTGGGGTTTATTTTGCAAACTCTACACCAAAGAGTGCAGAGACTAGACATAGAGGCTTGAGCAAGAGGAGACCTTAGTGAAAAATCCATGCTAACTGAAAATTTACAAATAAAGGGTGGGCTATTTTGTTTGTTTGTTTTTAATTACATGTGGTAATTAAACTGACCAGCCTTTATTTTGGAGTATAGAATACTGCTCATTGAAGAAAATAGCTTCTTTCAATGGTTTGCAAATGCTAGGAAAAATGTTCCAGTGACTAAGGCATCAAGCCACACCTTATATAAGGTCTCAAGTATTTATTTGTTCTGATGACAGTATCGTTAATAAAACAGATGCCTTTAAGAGTGAAAAATACACTGGATAGTTATAGAAATTATGTTTCACTCTATAGAATACTAGAATATGTAACTACAGTTTCCTACTTGCTCCCAGCACAAATTTCCTCAAGGAGTGTTGCACACTGACCTTCCTTGCTGCTAAACCAAAATTTTTCCATTATGGACCCATCTGCAGCAAGTTGCAGGCAGCTCGGGTATCTGCCATGGTCTGGTCCCTGTAGATGGGATCTCCCACAGATTTGCCATCCCACCTGCAGAGAAGGAAACATTATCTCATGGGCTGTGCAGCTGGTTTGCAGCTATGGCCGGACACAGGTCAAGGCAGCTCAGGTAGCTGTAGCTACACCTGTGAGAAAGCTGCTTCTCCACAGCTCACTGCAGCATTCCTTCAAAGTACTCCTATACTTGGAGCTATGCAGGGAAGCTGAGGAAGCCCTGTGACATAGGGGAAAGCAAAGCAGCCCTCATGCTGCTCTGCTCATGGCAATCCTTGGAGCCTGTGCCAAAGCAAATGCAGCCTGGAGACTCTGTACACGTGTCCCTGCTGTGGCATCTCCCCCAAGATGTGTTTTCTTTGGCTCGAGCTCCTGTGGAGCCATGGGCACTCTCCAATGATAGATGCATTAACACATATGCAACAGGATAAAAATCCCAACGTTTTTGAGCCTTCTTGGGGAGCACAGATTCCTTGTATGGCTATGGAATCACAGTTCTTGTATCTATGGGCAAAGCCAGGTGCAGGGAGGCTTGAGAGATGATTGGTAAACCACAGATTGAAATCTTCCTCTCCTGGGGTGCTGACTGCACCTGCCCTCGTGGAAAAGCTGGGTCACACACTCATGCAAGCACAACCCCTCGACCCTTACCTCTAAATCTACCAGGGAAGGAATGTTTTAACTTCCATATAATTTATAAGTGGGCAAATGAAGTTTACACAAATATAACCCCCCACACTCACAGACTCAGGCAGGTTGTTTAAACTGAAAATCAACCTGGCATGACAGTGGAAGCAACAGCTTTGCACTGACAGTGCAGTTTTCCCTGACATGGAAATGGTTGTATGCTTCTTGCTTTTCACCTCCTGCATGCCAGTTTTGTCGCCTTATTAGTTCCAATACATTTTTCCCCTCTGATTTCTTTCTAAATGAGGCAGCTTCTACTGGGGAGTTTCACTTTGCCCTATGGAGCAGCACGTGTAACTCATCACAGAAATGGGCTCGATTCAGACCAGTCACCCATCTCATTGAAGTTAATCTGGCAAAACACAAGCAAAAAAAAAAAGAAGAATACGACCTTCACTCCACAGCTTGTGACAGCTCACTCACTGCTTATTTATTCTGCACTCCTTGCAAAAACACTCCACACATTCAATCACATCTCAAAGAAAGGGGTCAAAAGGCAAGTGTTTTTAAACTGTCTCGGTTAAAGAGTCCCTTCCCATTAAAGCTGTGCTGGTTGTGTCAGAGATAAAAGACTGTTTTCTATGAGGACTGACCACTCTGACAAATCAACAATAAATTACTCAGAAATAGGCTCTGGCACTTTCATTGCAGGAAAATGAATGTCCAGGCACCCTCCATGATTAACAGCGAACACTTCCTAATTCTGGGGTTGACTGTATGAAATGTATACGAAATTATCTAAATCTTTCAGTGTTTATTTCATGATTGATGGTATTGCTTCTGGCCTGATCCCTGCAGTGGATGGCCAAGATGAAGAATTTTAAGGCAGTGGTATGGGTCACTTGGAGGGAAGAAAATCAATGATGAAAAAGAATTGTAAAAATCTATTATTTTGAGCTCATAAAGTGCTGAGTTTCTGTTTTCAGTGATGGATGTGGGAGATTTCAGAGTCTGTCAAGAACAGGCAGGAAGCAAACTGAGCAAGTTGGGAAAGATAATTTTCCTCCCAGAAAAGGGCAAAATCCACATTCTGATGTCCATTTACTGAGGTGTTAATTGCTAGGATAAATACAGAATTTTGCCTTGAGAAGGACCTTTCTCTGCAAAATAAGCAATTTACGTCTGGTTTGACTTCAGGCTAAAAGAGTCCTAAGCCTTGACTGTCACTAGAAGGCTGATTTGCCTCAACAAGAAATTGTGCATGCTTCACACCAACGAATCTGAGATACATTCTTTCCACATTTACCCCCTTGCAGGTCCCTTAATACTACAAGCAGGCAGGGCTTGATCTCCGGCATCTTGCAAGAAGGTCACTCAAAACATCTGGCAGTGCCCACTGACTCATGATGTGTGTGTTCCAGGTGTCCTCAAGGAAAGACACAGTGAGGTCTCTAAGGCCTCAGGACACAGTGATAACAGGGATCCAAGTTCTTGCGAAAGACAAAATACATCAATCTGCTCTATTAAAGTGCTTAACAAGGTTCAGCATCTCTCAGCAGAGGTCTGGAAGGACCAAAACACTGGAGAATTAAGTTACGCTGTTCTTGTAATTCCACATGGTCTTTTGCAGCCAGAATACTGTATTTCAAAATTGTGTTTCTATTTTTTCTTATGTATCAAGTAATAGCTTTTCCAGGTCTGTGTTTCAGTCCAAAAAAAAACCAACTCAAAACCAAAAAAAGACAGACATACAGAGAAAAAAAGTATCTATGGAATGATATTTTGTTTATATTTTGTTTGATTCCTTAAACAGGTGAGGGGGATCTCAATACTCCAGAAAATTATGTTTCTATATTATACCTCTGCAGCCAATACTTATCAAAGTTAGGTCAGCTATTTTTCTATTTTTCCAGAAAAAAAGAGCAGGCAAAGGAACAATCACGATAGTAACTCATTTCCACTGAACAACAGGGGAAATTAGCAATGCATACCTTGGCACTTAGCTGAACCAAGCTGCTTTTCCTAACTAACTCTTCTTTCAGGCATCATGTCAAAATATTTCCTTGAAATACGTTCCTAGTGTGTGCAGGAGCTATTTATAATCTACAACAATTATTTTTGGATTAAATGCATGTAGGTGGCTGGTTGCCATGAGAGCAAAGGGGGGTTCAATGAATTACAAGAATGTGTATGAAATATTACCCTTGGGATAACGCCTTTCCAAGCTGAGCAGCTCGGACAAACAATCAGGCTGTCAGACGTGGTGTCAGAGCAGGCACAGCACAGAAACTGGTCGAGGGATGCATCAGCATGGCCTCACCCCACTGCTGCTTTCTGCCTCTCTTTCTGAGGCAACCCTCCAGATCCTGTCCCGGGTTTCAGGCCAGCACGAAGGAGCAGCCAAGGAGCGGCTCAGGAGGGCTCCTGTTTATTCAGTACCTGCCCTGATTTTAGACAGTGTGTCCATCAGATGAGTGCAGCCCCATCACCAGCCAAATGCGTCTGCAGAGGAGAAGAAACGTTTGAGGAGTGTCTGTCTGAAGTGTCCCATGTGTGGCCTGTACAAGACAGCCCTGCCCTCTATGCCATCCATTGCTGCCTTCTCCTCCAAGCATTTTCCCTCTCTGTCCTTCCACAACCCCATCCATCCCAGAATTCCCACTCCCTTTCTTAGTTGGCGTAGGTGACTCCTTGCCCCCAGCAGCACTGGTTCGGAGCTGGGGTGACAATCACCCAGCACAGCTCTGAGATGTCAGGCTCCCACTCCATGAACCGATGGCATCAGCCACTCCACAGTAGACATGATCAATGTGCAACCCTAACAGCACCTTCCCCCCTTAGCAGTTCAGTCAGAACAGAAGGGAAAACATTCGTTGGCTAATGGTTAGATACACCAACTGTGCTACTTGTGCTGTTCCCTAACGAAGGGTGGGTAATCATTAATAGCACAACATACTGGCAAACTAGCTCATATGTGGTTACTCTTCAGGCACTCCTGATTTATTGCAGCCTTTACCGATTTCAGTAAAATAATTTGGCATGCAGCATGTGTCGGGCAATCCTAGCTTGTGCTGAGAAAGTCCTTGAAATATTTAACATCCAGATGCTGTCAAAGCTCTGGTGAGCCCTTCACAACTTCAACACAGAGCAGCAAGCATGCTCTTCCTGAAAGAAACTTGACACTGGTGATGAATTTCATATATATATATATATAAAAAATATAAAATATATATATTTATATGTGTGTGTGTGTGTGTACCTATACAATCTCCTGGCCCAGTCAGAATCACTGTTCTGAATGTTCCACCTTGTCCCATTCTGGTGTTGTCACGAGAATTGGGTCTCCTTTTGCTCTTCAGACAGTTACCTGCAAGTTGGCATTTAGTGGGAGATTGGGCTAGCCTGTGGACCAAGAGGTTGTGTGGATGTCACAGAAATACATCATATATCATGCAAAACAGCCATCGTTAGTGCAGCAAGGCAGCAAATATTCCTAAGGATCAATAAACTAGGCTTGATTCAATACCACTTTTCTCCCTCTAAATTTCTGTGTTCAAAGAAAAGCATTAAGGCTGAATAAGGCCAAAATATGGCAAAAAAGAGCCATAAACAGGAAATGTCCAGCTGAATTTTAAGGATTTGGCTGCTTTGAAAAATCAGAGCTAAGTGAGAGCTGTAAGTGAGTAGGGGAAGGGAAAAGCACAAGATGACAATTTTCAGTAGTATCAGCTGCCTGCTGGAGGCTCTGGGAACCTGCCTGCTCCCGTGAACGTGGGTCAGGGCCACAGCACAACAATGAGAGCCTAAACCACTGGCTGGTCACAACCAAGACAAGGCTGAAGGGAGAGGTAAGACAAAAGGAGGACTTCCAATATACATGTTCAACTGTATAATAACATAGAGTATAACAACCTCCTTGGGTGAGGACTGCTTTGCAAGAACAACCAGACTGACCTTGCAGCAGAGTTTTCTAAGTGTTAATATGTGAGCAAATTACATTAACATGCAACCCAAAGCTTCCTTATTCAAAATATTTTAGATCCATGCAAATGTGTGGGATGTCCATATCCGTCTGATCTGCAGAGAGCACAGCCAGAGCAGAGGAGAGAAAGGGAAATACCAGAAACCTGTGCATGACAAAATTTCTTCATGAGGATGAAACACACAGACTTAACTGGGCACAATGGCAGTGGAAAACTACTCATTGTATTCCAGTATTTCTGAGGACAACAAGCCATGTCAATTAAGGAAAACATGTCTTCAAAGTCTCTTCTGTCACCCCAGCAAACAAAAATAGGAATAAGAGACAAAAGCAATAAATTAGGACTGAATGCAACATGGATGATATTTTCTCCCTCCACAACTCTATAAAAATATCAGTTTAACAACTGTGATTTGTTAAGCTGCGTTCTCCCAGCATCCTGCCCACTTCTGTAGAACTCTAAGTATAATCTCTATGGCAATACTATCCCATCTTTTGCCCCTTCAGCCACTGGGGCTGCCAATGAGCTGCTGGTGGCATCTGGCCTCACGTGCAGGTGGAGCCCCAAAGGGAAGTGAACATCTGCAGCCCTATGGCAAAGAAACCACTACATGGAAAACCATCTCCTCTAGAGGATCTCTTCCCCTGCTCCAAAGCAGTTGCTTGAGACTGGGAAACAGAGGTGGAAATGGCTTCCAACTCCCCACAGCTCATCTCATACCAGTGTATCCCAGTAGCTCAGCGTTCTGCCCAAACCCCTTTTCACTCCCCCACCCATCACCATAAACACTTCAACCCTCCAAGTGCAGCAGTGGGAAGGAGAGCTCTGCTTTCAGCAGCGTTCACAGCCCGTCAGCTTCAGACAAAGACCAAAACAGAACCAAAAGCTCTGCCAACTTTCTGACCCAACTTGCTTTCTGGCTGTGAAATGTGGTTGGCTCTGCTTCAGAAAGGCTTCAATGACAAAAAACACAAGGTCTTTCCCAGAGTGCCTTTCTTACACCCAGAGGCATCCCAAGTTTTGCAGAAGTTCTCCTCATCTTTTCCTCACACTTAAAGTTTTTTACTGACCCGCCCCATTGGTGCATTGCTGTGAAAGACCAGCTGCCAGAAACAAACAGCTGAGAAAAAGACAATGACTTAACTTCATCACACATGGATATTAACAGCATTCCGGCCTCTAAATGCAATGGGAATGGAGAGCACGGAAAGGAGAGATGAAGACCCCAACCCAGGCACTCCAGCCCCAAAGCCAAGACTAGCTCAGATGATGTGAAACACATGATCAAGATAAAATTAACAAGTAGATGGGCTGTATGAACAAACTCCTTTCCAAAAGGGACACAGAGGTTAAACTGATGTGAGCTTAGCTTTAGCCCAGCTGCCTGAAGAAGGACACTCTCCATGCCAAGAACAGCCAAGGGCTATGCTTGGGACACCAACCTAATAAAACAGTTACTAATAATTCATTCATCAACTCAGAACATCAGTACTGTAAGATTTAGCAAGTGCCCACAGCACTGCTGACACTTTTGCAATGTGTGGGCGAGAACCAAGCACACAGGATGTGGTAAGAGCCAGCAGCTGCGTATGAATCAAGAAGAGGCTGTTGAGAATTGAGCATTTTGGGTTGTAAGCAGAAGTTTTGATGACTTTTGCTGAATGGAGATTTTGCTGCTGTCTGCAGCGACTCTTACACACCACACATCTGTTGAGTGAGAAAGTGGATTTATGCAGATGGGAGCACTAAGGCTGATTGCGGGAGAGGATTTTTTGTTGCCTCAGGAAAGGCACAGTTGGGTAGGAAGAGCAAGAAAAATACACCAGGGGAGTAACAGCTTTCACAGGTAGGAAAATGTAGAGTTTCCAACTCCGTTGCATTAAATTAGAATTGGATTCAAATCCATCAATACAAAGCTAGCTACAAATCAAACTGTGAAAAGGAGCAGGCAGGTAGATAACATCGCATTTTATTTAGTTGGGATGAAGACTTACAAAATAATTCCTGCTGCCTTATCTCTGCAATGGATACAGAAAAGTTATTTCTCCCATCTTTCTCTGTCCCTTTCATACTGGAAAAATCCCCTTGCTCTTCCTCCTCAACTCACTGCTGTTGTTGTACAAGTCCTTTAGGACAGACTTAAAAACCTAATTACTAAAACAGCTACTGCATTTGAACAGCAACACTGTTCTTACTGGAATCAGTTCAGAGGAAGACCAACCTAAAAGCAATTTAAGATCCCTGTTTTAAAGTTCATCTTGGGCCAAATGCATTAAACCCTAACTGATAGCTTCCTTTACAAACCATCAGTTTAAATTACTTCCTCTGACCTCCTGTTGGCAACTGACACTTCATTCAAAATGATCAAAGTTACGTGAGATTTAACAGAACTTTGTCCCTAGTGGAATTTTTGTGCCCAAGTAAAAAATTGAATTTCTCAGTTGTGCGTGCACCATACAACACAGGGACAGAGAGCTCATTTGGGTTTAGGAGGATAAATCACTCCTAAAACAACACTGTGACCATTAGGTATGCAGGGCCTAAACCAAACTGACCTTGGGTGCAAATCAATTAGGATCAGGGGTGATCCTTGGCCAGGATTACCCAACTGCAAGCTTGAGGAAGCTGGAAAGAAACTTGTATGTCCAAAATTGCCAGAAGCCTCTTGTCCTAGGGTTCAGCCTAGGGTTCAGGCAAGTAGGCTGGTTGGAAGAGGTCATGCCTGAGTAGTTGTCTCAGCTCACTCTTTCCTGGAAACCTTGCACACACTGACAAACTCCAGTCTCTGCCTCTTGTTCACTGGTCCTCTTACTGCAGAGAAGAAAATCCTCCCTTTTGACCCATAACCCTTTTGTACATGCCTTCCCCAGGGCAGGGAACAGTTTTCTTTGCTATATATAACTTCCCTGTGCATATTTCCAGAGTGACTTTTTTACTGCCAGCAGTTATTTCTTTGAAGGCTGTGCAGGGTTTTGTTTCCCCAGAGGAAAAAAAGTCCATAGCACTGATCTGTCCTGGGTCTATAGCATTAACCAGGGATGCAGTGTACTGAACACTGACAGAATGATTTTCAAGTACTTGTGAGAGCTTCCCTCATTTCATTAGGATCATTTCTACTCACAGTGGTTGTCTGTCCTGTGCATAGTTAACTTTAGCACAATCTTGTCTGTTTTCTTTAAAGAAAAGGATTTGGATAAATGTAAGAACTGTTTATGTCAGAGAGTTTGAACGTGAATTTAGCTTTTAAAATCTTGAGGGAATTAAGCAAGTTAATCTCATAGCTAGACCATTTACCCAGTTAGGCCATTTCAAACATGCTTATTTCTGTAACTGTTGCATTTTTATGCAGTCATACCCTTCCCAGACCCCTTTACTTAAGCCTGAGATCTGAACCATAATAGATGAGACACGCACTGTTTTTAAAGAGCATCTTCAATTTATGTTTTCTGGGTATCAGACACGCACACAGGACTGCCGCTGACTAGGTGTAGCAGGAAAGAGAAGTTACTATTCTCCACTCCTCCTGGGATCATCAAGGGGAAGACAAGAGGATTAAGAAGCTGCAAACTGACTGGACAGTTGGACTGTGCCATGCCCTTCACACTCCACAGGGCTGCTGAGTGATGCTCCAAGGACAGGGGTTAGCAAATAATCATCAGTTTAAGTTGATCAAGGAACAATTCAAAAAGTGGGGCCATTCCCTGGGTGGTGCAGAGTTGATGAAAAAACCATTGGAGCTGCAGAGCTTCTTCTACTCCCAGATCTCCCTTTGTGCATGGCCAACTGCACACACAACAGTCCCTGTGCCCCTTGGATGCTCCTGGGATGCTGGAGCACCAACAAGATGCATCCCGAGCATGGCTTGGGTCAGGGACACATGGACAGGCATTGAGAAGAAAGAGGTCAGGGAAACTGTATACACATCCAGTGAGGAAAAACAGGGTGTGCAGGTGTGTTCAGGGCAGCTCCACAAAGTGCTGGATGGTACAGGAACAGAGCCAGAGCTGGGGTTGCAGAGGCAAGGGAAGACACTTCTTACTGTTCATAATTCACAATTTTTCCTGATCAGCCACAGAAGGAAAAATCACTTTCTTGTACAAAGCTCAGGCAGAACTGTGGTTCCCTCTCTGTGGGATTTCCCAGGCAGGATCTCAGAGGGCTACCTTGAACACCAGCTCTTTTGCTGACTCTGGCCAGCAGCTTGTAGCTCTTGAGGCTCAGACTTCAACTTGGCTAAATTAATGGCAGCAAAAAGAAATCTCTTTGCTCAGTAGAAGTATTCAAAGACTTGGTGGGAGCAGTTATTGTTTCCACACTTAGAAGAAAACACGGAAAAATGCATCAAGAAGGGTGTTTAGGAGGGGGTTCTTAGCAGAGGAGGTAGAGATCATCCTGGCAAACTCCTTTTTTTTCAGAGTGCCACAGGCTGAATTAATTTATTCTCTTTTACCACTAAGAGAGGTCAAGCTACAGCCAAAGGAAGACCTCTCTGAAACTGGAATGCAAAACTGTTGAACTTCTGTTTTAAGAAGCACCATTAAGTTTAATGACACAGACTCAAGAATGTTTCAAGTCATATGCCAGTAAAACACAAATGTGTCCCTTTATTTACTTACTGACTCCTGTGGCAGACCAGAGCAGGGATATGAAACACTGCAGCACCTCAAATAGTCAAAAAATAGCCAAGTCTGCACACATTCTCTTCAGCAATGTAATTTAAATACACTTT
This sequence comes from Aphelocoma coerulescens, assembly GCF_041296385.1. Taxonomy (NCBI): domain Eukaryota; kingdom Metazoa; phylum Chordata; class Aves; order Passeriformes; family Corvidae; genus Aphelocoma; species Aphelocoma coerulescens. The sequence continues at coordinate 10,713,866 of NW_027184085.1, forward strand.
TCCACGTGGCAACTGCAAACCTTTTAACTTCTCTCTGAATCTAATAGGAGCCAAACTCACGCTTACATTTCGTCTACTGTCAGCAAAGCCATTAGATGGCAGTACATCCCAAATTATTCTTAGCAATGCCACAGTATTTTGGTGGTGCTACAATACATTTACCATGTGTTGACAGTGTCACGAACATTTACCGTGACACATAATGTCCATTTGTCCAGATAACTGCAGATAGAATGGAAATGTTAAAAAACCAACAAAACACACAAAGGAAAGAGCAGAAAGAAGAATTTGATCAGAGAAGCAGGTTTATGATAGGAACTGCGCCCTTCAGTCTGCAAACGGAATGTAGAAAACATCCAAGCTTATAAAAAACCCAACAAACAAAAAACCCACAGTCAAGCCAAACCAATATGGAATTGCCCAGCTGTCAGAAATATTTATTAGTGTTGCCACAGAGTCTTTGAGAACCAGTCACGTATCAGGACACCTATTGCATGCAGGGATTTTCTAGCACAGGATGAACGGGCCAGCAAGCAGTAGCAGGTCCTGCCCCACAGCCAGAGCCAGTCTCTGTGCAGACAGCATCCCAGCACCGCTCCCACGGGAACCCCCAGGATTGCTGCCTCGCACACATCTGTGCTTCAGGCACATTTCATCACCAGCTACTTCAATGTAAATTACAAGGATGTTTATTGCATTGCAGGGAGGAAACATTTGACCAGCAGATGTATACCACAGTGCTGTCATAATTCCATGGGAGGTCACCACAAGTTAAGCAGCCTGCCTTCTTAACCTATCCTTACAAAATGTACAGTGGTGTTCATCACATTTTACGTCCATAAAAATCCCCTAAGGAGTTACTAATCATGATAAAAATGTTCTCATCCTGCCAGGCTATGAAAAGTCACTGCTAAATGTGGATTTGGTTTAGGATGCCCAGAATCTAGAAGAATGGGACCCTTGGTCTGTTCCTGGTGCCACTGACTCTGGGGTCAATTGCAAAACTATTTATGTCAGAGAGGGAAAGGACATGGGAGAGAGGACAGGGTCTTTCTGCAGCTTTCCAACAGGATACACACAGACATTTCCTTGATGAGCTGTTTTGCCACTGAAAACTGTGGTTTTAATTAATCTGAAATTATTACTAAGTTTAAGATGAATTTTACACTTCACTGTGGAGCCAAACACTTCATATTCATAAAGAAAGAAAAAGAAAGTAATACTTTAGGTATCAATATTGAAAACACAAGTTGCTAAAATTCACTGAGATAGAGGAAGAATACTTCTCAGCGGGAGGTTGGAGTCCTAGTTCTTGAAAACCACATCCCTGCTTTTATTAAAAATGCCTTCCTCGTTCCATATCCCAATTCAGACTGAGCAGCTATTCACTTTTAAAATCTTCTTATAGAGTACCAATTGTTTATGATATCTCTACTTATATTAATCTGAAGAGAGACTGAAAGACTTCCTTATGGCAACTGACAACTGGTGTCTTATCAGCACAACCAGCCACCAGCAACAGGACTTGACCCAAGGTCTTTACTGCCACTGTGTGATGGCAGAATTTTCAGTACAACCTGCCCCTTTTGGTTCTTCCCCAGGTGCACAGCAGACAGGCAGTGCTTTCACAGACATTAAAAAAAAAAAAAGGTGTAAATATTTCATTGATATGCTAAATCACAAGGTCTGTGTCGTTTATTATTGCATGAATTACTGTAAGAATGTGGGGAGTCTTTGCATTTGAGACTACATCTAAAAACACATTGGCAAACAATGTGTCATATATATTAGGATCTCTATTACTGTAAAGGTATCAACCCTATAAAATACAGGAGGCATTTAATAATGTACTCCCTTGCTTACTTTAGTAAGACTTTGGAAAGCCCATGTACTTGATGTCATTCCAAAACTCTGACATCCAGAGCTACATTCATCCATGTAAGTTGGGACTTTATTGCCATGTCCTTTTATTCAACATTTCCTTGCCATTTTAAAAATCACAAATCTCTGAGCAAAAGCTACATGACAAGCATTTGAGATGCAGTGCAAAGACCAGAAAAGTCTCTTGAGCTGGCTTCTAGGGGTAGATGCACTGAAAGTCAGATTTCATAGAGACAAAGCAAAGCCTCTGCTTACACTTTGATCTTTTCATACTTGGAACTGTGCCTCATTTTAAACTTAACCTCATTAATTAACCTTGGAAGGGGTGAAAACTCTCAGAGACTAAGAAAGAAAGCAGGGATTTGAGCAGAGACTGCGCCAGAGATGCTGGACAAGATCTAGGCATGAAGCAGAATTTATAAAAAGATAAATAGATTTAAAGAATTTTAAAAGGGTGGTGTTTGGAAGGAACAGCTGATGAAATGGGGTTTCTGAATCCTGTGAAACCTTTGAAATTCAATGCAGTTTTTGTGACATTGTTTCTGGACTGCAGAGAGCTGAGAGCTCTCCTCTGAGCTTGTGCAAGGATAGCTGCAGTGACTAGTGCCAGACAAGGAGGGGAACAGAACTCACTGCAAGAGGCCCCCAAGAGGTGCTGACAGCATCCCACCCAGCAGCTCCACGTTGAGCTCCACCCTGCAGAAGGATTACCTCCAAAGGAAGATGAGAGGAATCATCCCAGCACTTGACCTTATGTTACACCCCCACCACAACAAGGACAGAGGAGGGTTTTACGTTGTATGCCCTGCTGCTGCTGAATCACAGGGGTGAAATCCAGTCTCATCTGCTGCCCCATGGGTGCTGCGTGCCAGGCAGGATACATACGAACTGCACAGTACCAGGCCAGCATGAAAAAATTCAGTAAAGCAAATACTAACAGATCAGACTTTTTTTACATCTTAAGCCATCTCCAAACAAACAGCAATAGCAGGAAGCTGAGGAGATTTGTATTTCCCATGCTAGGTTCCCTCCTCTCCTTCCAGCACAGCATTTTACATGTGGGGATGACAGACCTTAACCCCTGTGCCAGCCGTGGGCAGAACAACACACATTTCCACAGCAGAGTCACTGAACATCCAAATCAGCTGGCCATGTCACTGGCCACAAAGCTGGGAGCCCAGCGCACAGAAACAAAGAACCACCTTTTCTTTTTCACCCAAACAGGAGAACATTAAATTTTGAGATGGAAGATAATCTGACTGTGCAGTTTGTCACTCCTCTGCCTGCAGCCCATACAACCTTAAACAATTTTTGTATCAATGATGAACTCACCCTGCCAACACCGTCTCCTTGTAAGACCACCACCAAGAGCCATATTCATGTTTGGGCTTGTGACAACAGCTGATCAAACAGGACAAGGAGCAAAACTGCTTTTGGGAGAAATAACTGGTTTTCCCTTGCCAGGCACCCTAGCAGATAAATCCTGCTTGCCCTCCTCCTGCTTGTTACCCTACACCAATGCACACAGCATGTGTAACTAACAGGAGCTGGAGGCCACTGAGAAGCAGGAAAGCTATGACATAGTCGTGGAAACGTGGTAGGATGACTCACATGACTGTAGAGCTGCAATGGGTGGCTACAAGCTCTTCAGAAGGGCCAGGGGAGCAAGGAGAGGCAGAGGGGTGGCTCTGTATTTCAGGGAGTGTGTTGGCTGTAGAGCTCTCAAGGACAGTGATGATGGGTAATAATCAAGATATCCCCATGGGAGTTTGTTATGGGCCATCCAACCAGGGTGAAGAGGAAGACTAATTATTCTGTAAGTGCCTGGCTGATGTTTCACCATTGACAGCCCTCCTTCTTGTGGGAGACTTGGACCTGCCAGATATCTGCTGGAAACTCACAGGGGAGAGGAGGGTGTCTACAAGATTCCTGGAGAGTATGGAAGAGAACTTTCTGACACAGTTGGTAAGCGAGCCTACCTGGGGTGGTGACCCACTAGACCTGCTGTTTGCAGAGAAGGGCTGCTGGGAGATGTGGAGGTTGGAGGCTATAACAATGAAATGACCGTTTTCTATTCTTGGCGAAATAAGGAATGGGATCAACAAAACTTCTACCTTGGACTCACAGAATGCAGAGTTGGGCCTATTTAGGACACTGGTTTGGAGAGCTCCTTGGCAAACAGCTGTTAATGAGAAAAGAGTTCAGGAAGGTTGGACATGCTCAAAGAAAGAAATCCTAAAGGCAGAGGAGCAGGCTACCTCCATGTGCCAAAAGAAGAGCCATTGTGGAAGAACACTGTCCTGGCTAAACAGCTTCTGCAGGAACTCAGGGAAGCAAGAGGGTTTATGACCTTTGGAAAAAGGGGCAGGCAACTCAGGAAAAGTAAAAGGATGTTGATAGGTCAAAGAAAATTAGAAAGCCAAAATGTTCAACTAGAACTCAATCTGGCCTCTCCTGTAAAAGATGATCGCAGGGGGCCCGATGCTGGTCAGCACCGGTTTGCTGTGTGTGGATGCTGAAAGCTCAATCGCAGAGAAATTTTCCAGCTTTCTGCCAGCATCCATGTGAAAGTCTTGCTTTCACACGCACGCTAGCTGAGAATGATGAGAGGTTTTTGTAAACCAAGACTTTTATCTTGCAGATACAGTTTGTTATGTTACTGACTGGAGAAATATTTTGAAATGGGTGTTGTAGGGTTTAACCAATCATTCTGAGGTGGATGGTCAAGGGACCAATAACCTTATGCCATTCAAGTGAACCAGGTTATATAAACGAGTTTGGAAATTAATACAAAAAGTCCCTTCCTCTCGAGTGGAGTCTATGCCGCTTTTCTCACCATCCCCGGTACAACAGTGACAGCCGTGACCTTCCTAGAGAGAGCTTTCTGCAAGGAACAACTCTTCCAGGGGCGGTGGCCAGCCTCCCTGGGCAGCAGGTGATTTCAGCTCTTGTGATTCAGTCCTTTGTGAAATCACCCAAGGCAAACCTGGGGACAGAGAGACAGGAGCCTCATTTAGCAGTTCCACAGAGGTGGCTTTCATTGTCCAGCAGCCCCTGTGAAGGGAAGGCCTGGGACAAAAGCTCCCTCCTCGGGGCAGAAACAGGGGGCTTTTTATGGGAAAGGCAGGGGGTGGGGTAGAAGCCAATTAGCCAACTGGATACAGGCTACTACCATATAGAAACAAGGCATGCTGGGGGTGGTTCACTTTCTCACCATGACCTGAGGAAGGTTGCTTATCTCTGGGGAAAGTCTTTTTGCCCTCAGGCCTCTCTCCTCCAAGGGAGTGCGGAGGGCTCTTGTGCCAAGGGCTCACAGCCCTCCACAAAAGATAATAGAAGTGTTTTTATAAATACATTAACAATAAAAGGAGGGCCAAGGAAAATCTCCATTCTTCATTGGATGTGGAGGGCGAACATTGTGATCAAGGATGAGGAAAAGGCTAAGATACTTGATGCCTTATTTGCCTCAGTTTTTATCAGAAAGACCAGTGATCCTCAGGGCAACCAACCCCCAGAGCTGGTAGACAGGGACAAGGAGCAGAACGGATCCCCTGCTGAGCCACTTAGACACTCACAAGTCTGTGGGACCAGGTGGGATCCATCCAAGGGTACTGAGGGAGTGGGTGGAAGAGCTCGCTAAGCCACTCTTCATTGTTTAATACCAGTCCTGGCTGGGCAGGGAGGGTCTGGAGCACCTCATCTGGAGGATGAGGAGCAGCTGAGGGAGCTGGGGGTGTTTAGCCTGGAGAAAAGGATGCTCAAGGGGGGCCTTATCATTCATTAGAATGACCTGACAGGAGGGTGTAGCTGGCTGGGGCTCAGTCTCTTCTCTCAGGGGACAACTGATAGGACAAGAGGACAAAGCCTCAACCTGTGCCAGGGGAGGTTCAGGCTGGGCATCAGGAAGAATTTCTTCACAGAAAGGGTTGTTAAATTTTGGAATGGACTACCCAGGGAGGTGGTGAAGTCACCATTCCTTGGGGTGGTGGCACTCAGTGCCTTGGTCTATTTGTCAAGGTGGCATTCAGTCAAAGGTTGGACTCAATGATTTCAGAGGTCTGTTGTAAATGATTCTGTGATTCTGAAAACTGCTTCCTTGTCAGTCCTGCCCTCCAGGAACTGCACGTGCCCAATACAATCCCAGGATGTCGTTCCCATTTCACAACCCTGTGCACGAGATGTAGCCAGCTGGCTCATTTTCTGAGTTCTTGACAGCAGCTGCAGAGAGGAGGGAAGGCAGAGCCTATGTTGCAAAAGCAAGGACATGTTTCACACCCTGCCCAGCCACAGCTTTGCCCCATGGCTCATGTCCAGCCGCTCAACAAGGTCCAGCTCTCTTCCAGAGATAAGACAGTACTGAGGTCTGCTGCAGAGCCCTGACATCTTGAAAATGTTGGTACTGGTAGGGAGGCCAAGGGATGCTTGAATTTGGCACATCCCCTGGTCAAGTACTGCCAAGAATGCTTCTAAGGTCTTCCTGCTGGCAATTAAAGCTGTTAGTTCACACACGGGAACTACCTGTGGAAATATGGCATAAAGCCCATCTTTTCCTGAAAGTAAATCTCCTGTCTAGCAAGGGTGTCCTTGGCAAAAGCAGATACTGTTGACATATAGGAAATGAAGCCAGGCTTTGATTTAAGTGCCTTTTTTTCCCCCCTTCTTTTTTTTATAAGTAATAGTAATAATATTTCAAATATATGCATTCATTTGAGAAGTTTTAAGTTTAACACACACTACCCATCACCCTGAGATATCTATGGGCACTAAGGACAGTCAGGCCTTATGAACAGTATTGACATGGATCCCTGCAACGTAATGTACCAGGTGACTGCTTAGAGCACTAAGAAGACAAAGGAAATGATTTGTTTTAGTTGCTAGTGAGCTTGTTCCTGAGCTTGCCTAATTCTTTTGAAATGAGATGAATCTTGCAGACCCGCTTGCATTGAAGGCAACAGTGATTATGTGTTCCCTCATTTATTGCCAGGAAGTATCTGAATAACAAACACAAAGAAAGTATGCGTGAAAAAGCAAATACAGCATTAAAAGCTATCAGCTTATTACTTGAGAATGGACAATAGGATATCCAGTCGCAATACCTTCCAATAATAACATGAAGCTGAGGTCAAGATTTTTGGATCTCGGCTATATTGGCATTTGTTCCTGCAAGGAAGAAGGGGGGAAAAAAATGTTAAGTGAGGTTCCCACAGACCTTAAAAAGCAGAAACATCTGTTGCTGTTATGAGCAGCTTGGATGCTGAGTTCAGCAGGAGAAAGTCCAGCAGCTAGGCCAGGTCTCTGCTTACAACCACATGCCTCTGTGCTCAATGGGAAATGATCAGAGACAGTTTCAAGGGATATATCAATAATTCAAAAATAAGAATTAATGCTCTCTTCCTTCTCCTGCCAGCAAGACTGGAAGATGTTACTGATGCCTTAAATGTGTAGTCTCAAGCACTGTTGTCAGAGCTCTCCCCAGCTGATGAGTTGCTCCACATTGTGCATTGATTTCATTTTTTTAACAGACAGGTTTGAGCTGAAACACTGAGCAGAAATTCCGAAGTGAGTCTTGTTCTCAGCAATACAGTCTTCCGTGGGGCTGGTGGAAATGGCAAGTTCTCATGGATTCAGTTTTTCCTGTTTGAGAAATTAACCCCCATTCCAGTGATCCATTATTTTGTCTTTCTAAACAGATCTTCATATCTTGGGTTTATTGTTTGCAGCTTACACAATAAACATATCTTCTAGCATTAGGTGACATGCAAATGTCAGAGATGCTGTTTTGATAGTGTACTGATGCAAACTGTGCTCTATGAAACTCCTTAATCAGAATCTCTTTTCTAAGCAAAACCTTTTGGCAAACTGCTCTCAGCATTTGCCCAGCAAGTAGCGTGGGTAAATATTCACAAATACAACGCTGCTTTTACTTGGAAAACATCAAACTGTATCAGGGCTGTAGCAACCATGAGTCCAGAAGGAAAATGCTGATGACTTGGCATTTTCTACTGCCTAATCTCTTAAATATTGCATGTGGAAGCCTCATGGAAGTAAAGTTCTGTCAAAAGAAAGAACTTCCGTATGCCAGATTTCTATGTAAAAACAGATTCCCAGATACAGTGCCTTACTTTGCTTTGCATTTGTGTATAAAAAACCTTCCAGTGCTGTGCACAGCTCAAAAGCAAAGGGAAATGAAATCAAGACCTCTGGACTTGAAGGAGTGAATCTTGGCCTGGCTTTCTCCTCAGTCATGTGGTGGCATTGACCTGGAGATCTGCCTCCTTGCAACTGCCAGCACAAAGAAACCCTTGCCCAATTTCCAGGGAGAAGGGACTTATGAGAATGGGAGAAGGGGGGTTTAAAGGAGCAGACACTTTGGAGCATGTATTTATTCCTTAATTCAGTTATTGATTTTATGAAAATATAGTGGGCTGTAAGCAGACAGATTTTTTGTTTTATTAACACATTGAAGGAATGGACTTAAAGATAAGGATACAATGACCTGCAGCTTAGATTTGTGTCATAACATTTATGAGGACACAGGGTTAAAGACAAATATGCCAAGAAGTAGAGCTACCAGATATGTAGTTGGACAGTTTGATACATATTTCTTTTGGCAACAATGACATTGAAAGAAAAACACCTTTTTCCTTCTTCCCTCCCTCCTCCTGCTTTTTTTTTTCATTGTTTAAGAGCTCCTTGCACAAACACCAGCTCACACACATCACCACATGCAGCACCTGATGTGGTATAACACAGTACCAGCATATTGAAGAACATCAGAGGCCAGAACTGAGGAAGCAACAGAAGGCAAACACTGCTGCAGAAAATCCAAGTTCATAAAAATTGGTTGGGATTTCATTTTTAGGTCTTTTCCTGAAAGCGACTTCCACATTATACTGAGTCCGAGATAGCTCAAAGAAAACATGTTCTGTGCCTGCCTACAGACCTGACCTCCTGACAGCATCATCTCTTGCAGGACCCTCCATCTCTACCTGTCCAAGGCTGAAGAACAGAGGATATGTTCAGTTTTGCAGAACAGCTGCAAAGAGAGCAACTCCAAGAGAGCAGCGCACCTACACTCCTGTGCTCAGCACTGTTTGACAACTCTGTCTTTGCACAGCTTTGAAAGCAAGTGAGGACTCACAGGCGCTGCCAAGTGGTCTGGAGTCACTTATGTTCACACAGCTTGGGACTAGCCCTCTCTGAAGGAGACTGACGTGTTGATTTCTGAGCAGTTGCTTTCCTTTGGCAAACATACGGTGTTCCCCTTGCTCTAAACCAACTGGCTGGGGTAGTTTGGAGTGGGAAGAGAAAGAGGGATGAAAAGGAGGGTCACTTAAGCATCTGAATTAACATCGGGGCTGTGTTGTAGTCCACCAGTGTGCTGTTTTTACTGTCAGTTAGGGTTACATGTTGAATGCATGCCCAGCAGTACTGTGTCAGCAGTGTCCTGGGGGGCATCAGGCACAGCATCGCCAGCCGGGCAAGGGAGGGGATTGTCCCGCTCTGCTCTGAGCTGGGGCAGCCTCACCTCGAGTGCTGGGGGCAATTTTGGGTGCCACAATATAAGAAAGGCATTAAGCTATTAGGGACCATCCAAATGACAGCTAGGAGGTTGATGAAGGGTCTGGAGGGGAAGCTGTGTGAGGAGTGCCTGAGGTCACTCGGTCTGTTCAGCCAGGAGAAGAAGAGACTGAGGGGAGACCTCACTGTGGCCTTCAACATCCTAACAAGGGGAAGAAGAGGGTCAGGCACTGATCTCTTCTCTGTGGTGACCAGTGACAGGACCTGAGGGAATGGCCTGAAGTTGTGCCAGGAGAGATTTAGGTTGGATAGTAGGAAAAGGTTCTTCACCCAGAGGATGGTTGGCACTGAACAGGCTCCCCAGGGCAGTGGTCACTGCACCAGCCTGACAGAGTTCAAGAAGTGTTTGGACAATGCTCTCAGGCCCATGGTGAGACTCTTGAGGTGTCCTGTGCAGGGCCAGGACAGCCCCAAAATAAACAACCTAAACATCCTTTGACACAGCTTCATATTGTAAATGTAACATTTTCTTTACACATATATGCGAATCCTGGAACAGAATTGACTAAGAAATGGGAAGCCACTGCCTAGAGATCTCAGCCCAATAGCAACGCAAGGTTCTCAGGAAACAACTCTATTCTAGGAAAAAAATTCAATCAGAGACCAAAGTGGAAATCAAAGTTCTCCCACCCTTTCCCCAACTCCCATTGCACCAGGGAGCCTTGCCTTGTCCAAAATTAGTAACACATAGAGTCAGAAGTCCTGGATAAGTTAAGAGTCTTTATTTGATGTGATACAGATACACCAACAGTGGCCTCTTCTGAGAGGGTCTCTGCAATCTGATCAACACAGTATCTGCTGTCCATTCCCTTTCTGTGGGGAATGGAGACTTGAAGGAGTAAGGTACTTCTACCTTGTTCTTCAATACATGGATTACAGAAACACTCACCAGCTACTGTAGCCTCCTTACAGATGCAAGTGAAAAGGGAGAACTTTGCCAAACAAGAAGAAAGAAACAACAAAACCTGAACAAACAACAAAACAAAAACACAAAACCCCAAAAACAACCAACCAAACAAATGCCAAAAAACCAAAAAAAACCCAAAACAAACAAAACCCCAAACACGAAAAAATAACAACAATAACAACACAAAAAAACCCCCAAAAACCAAAAAAGACACCAACAAAAAAACTAAGAAAGAAACAAGCAAGAACAACAAAACTGACATCTTGATCATATGAGGAATCATTGTGGTCAAGCTGTTAAACTGAAGACTGCAGACTAAGCAGCTATAGATCTAAGAGATGAAACCTAAGGAACTTCTCAGGACTGTCTCCCTCAATGTTTCCAACTTTTACAGTTTCTTACTCGGATTACCAGATTTAGTGTTTCTCAAAGTCCCACCTCCTGAAGGCACATGATTTGAAATGAGAAGAGCAGAATGAAATGCTCTAAGATATTCCATCTGTTTTAATTTCAGAGAGACACAAGATACTATGATCTGAGCACTACCAGATGAGAACTCTCTCAAAAAAATCCACTTTTTTTCCTGTTAGGAAGTGCTGACTTGTTAAAATTTAAACCCATCACAAACTCTAATAGTTTTGAAAACAATTCTCAGGTCCAGATTAGAATCATTGGTCATCAGATAAAAAGGGTTCCAAAAGCAAGTAATTTGGAAAAATTGCTTTCCGACACACATCTGTGGGTATGTATTTACACAAGAAATAGGACCAAGATCCACCAGGACATGTCATTTACTTGAGTTCATCAAAAAAGGCAAAGGAAGAACTCTAGCCTGCTCATCTTTCTGGGTTGGGGCTATTTTTCCATGCCAGGCTTTGAGGAAGTTTGAAGCTAGCAGATAATGTTTATTTTTGAGCAGAACCGAGCACACTGGGACCGTGATTGGAACTCAAAAGGAGAACAATAAAGTGATCATAGGCACTTTTACATAACTAGTTTCACTTTAAAAAATCGGACTGCTCTCATTTCCCTCCCTGACTTCCTCTAAAGTTCACCCACTGTCAAAATTTCTTATTTCTGGCAAATGTCAAAGCATTTTCCAGGCAAACTTGTTGACATACCAATTGTATTCCATTTTGAATTCCTCTGGTTGTTTCAATATAGATGATTCCCACTTGATCTAGGCCTCTTTCTTTAGCTGATTTTCATCCCCATGAAAATACATATCCTGGCTTTCTCTGTCAGAAAAAAGGTCACTGGAAAAGAGGGGGATAAATAAAAAAGAAAAAAGAAAAAAAACCCACAGAAATTAGTCACCTTCCAACATTTAACACACACAGCCTTGCCAAGCCAGAAAATGACCAAAAATTAGAGTACAGGTCAGAAGACAGAAAGAGGATGTGCTTTCCCCTTTTGGAGCTATATTTTCTAACACCATTATGATTCAGTAGTATAATACTTGCTGGTTAGCAGAATCACTCAGAGCAATAATCTTGAAAGAATGTGTTGAAAAATCATTCTTAGAAGCTTTATATTTTTTCAGATACTGGGAAGAGACATGTTTCTGTAGTCGAACATAGAGTTGAGCATCCCATTCTTGAACAGGCTGTAATTGTTGTTTGTGTGGTGGTATCTCAGAGGTGGAAGTAGTCATTTTGGTGAAAAAAACCTCCCTTTTAAGTCCCAAAGTACCAAAGAAGTTCTCAATCAAAACCAACACTACATATGAACACCACTGGGAGCACACACACTCCCACACTGATATCGTCAGCTGCAGCCAGTACTTTTATAACACTGGTGTCCAGACCACTTACAGGACACAGGCAGTGTGTGTCAATTTAAATGGCACCAGCATTATTCTCATGTCAAGTGTTGCTTAGAAAACCCATGTAAAAAGCATGATGTCATGACCAGGACATGGACTGAAATTTTGAATTTTGGCAGGTAGCCAAAGTGGCATCAAGAAAACAAGAACTGCCTTTTTGTATCTCTGTGTGTGCTGAAAGGATCAGGACAAAAAAAGTGGCTCTCATGAGTTCATCATCTCTTAGTGTGGAGTTATGCCTTTTTGGCCAACTGAAATAAATAATAATGTCATATTTGTGCTGAACAGCCATGAGAAAGCCTCAGAGAATAGAAAGAGCTGGTACAAAGGAATTGGCCAGATGCAGCAAGGAATACTTGGCTATAGAAAGTCTTAGGAATCTTTGTGGAAGTGGAAATAAAGGGGCCAAAAGTAAAATAGACGTGCACTCAAGGTTTTATGAAATTAGTACAGAAAATGCTCTTCTCCCACTGCCCAAAAAAAGGAATCTTTTCTGGGTACACAGATCTCCAGAAGATCTTTATTGACTGAACAGGCTTCAAGCACACAACACACATATAGCTGCAACCCCACAGTTGTACCGGTCCTTTAAATCCACAGCACCTAGTATAAACCAGACTACTTAAAAATAAGCCATTACACCCCTGAGACACAGTCAAAGGCACACAGCTGCCATGGGAGTGCTCTTGCCTTGCAAGCAAGAGTGATCTCATTTCATTCTCATGAATTTGATTTTTACATGAAAATAGCTTTTGCACAAACACACACGGAACTCTGAACAGTTTCATATTGATTTCTTGTTTTAAACAAATCTATTTTGTACTCATACAGTAGAATGGCTACTGTGCTTTTTCAAGCCATGAAATCTTTCAACATTAGCTATGTTAATCTGTAACATACACTATGCAGCTTGTCACTGATAAATCTGACATTAGACTCAAACATTTTGCTCACATAGATGTGGCAATTACTGTCATGGAGATGGCAGATATTGTGAAGGAGACAGATGTCACTCATTACACACACTTCCATTCACAGAACTTCATTATTGCTTTGTATGCTGCAGACAAGTTTGGCAACATTTCCCAGTCAATGTGGTTTGCCCATGCACAAAAACTGGAAAAAATTGCAGATTATCTCATTATGTAGATCTATAACATCAGAACAAAAATAACTCCTAGGCTAGAACTGCTATTCCACATGGGAAAGATTGCTCAATACAAATCCACTACAATTTCCCCTTCTCACTGCCTTGGCTTTGTTCTTACTTGAGGCACTAAGCTTGATCCATGCCCAAGCTATGGAGCAGTCCCACATGATGGTATCAAAACTAACTCTCTTCCCCTGAATTTAAGAAGGGTGCAGAGATAATTTAAGAAGTTATACAATGAACTACCACCCTAACCTTGATATAGCTGGATGAAATCACTCCAAGAACTCTCCATCTGCAATAGCTTGTGCTTGTAATGACAATCAAATCAACATCGAAGTGCTCCTCAGTGACTGCATGTCAATCTTTGACTCTTATCTCCTCACACAAATTAATAACAAGGATGTGAAAAAAGCCCAACAATTATTGGAGGGGTGAATAGCAAAGTCTGGGTTTTGGCAGTGTAGAATTTAATCACTTCCCTTCTACAGCTACATATATATATTTTATCACCACAATAACTTGATGAGGCAATGAATTATTGGTGTTCTTCTTCAGAGGTGTAAATTAGAAAAAATGATGAAATTACCCAACCAGTGCTGTAGAAAGACTCTTAGGCAGATCCAGGTATTGAATATATTTTCAGCCCCTATGCAGGAGCATAAAATTATTTCTGAAGAAGCAACAACATGGTAAAGACTCAAAACATCTCACTGAGTTTTTGGGAACCTTTGGGATACTTTTCAAAGTATCAGAAAAACTCTTAAGAATCTTGATTATTCTGTGTAGGAGACTTGGTTTGCATTTGATACTCCTAAGATCTAGGATACTTCTTGTAGAACAGGTGTTGAAGAGCAGAGATATTTAACACAAACGGAGTCATCCATAGGCAGAGAACAGAAAAAAAGTTACACCTTTGCATGGAGAAGCTACATAGCACAGGGCTGAAAATGTTACACCACATAACGAAAACACACCTCACTACCCCCATCAGTGGTTTTGTGGTTTCTTCTTTTTTCCTGTATGCTTTTCATGGTAATTCAGACTTAAATCAGACACCAGCCTTTTTGTTTATGTCTTAAATGGAAAACAAAATTATCAGAACGATACAGTCATGCTTTTTTAATTACAAAGTGGTGAAAGGCCTTGTGAAAGACAAAATGGGAACATCATGTCTCTGGCAGCTCCAGTTCTCCCACTCAGGGGACTCATATCTTAAATTCAGATTCCCCACGGTGAGCAAGAGTACAGGACAGGGCATGGTCAAGGAGCACCCATGATATCTTCAAGGCAAAGGTTCACTTTCAGTCACTCCTATCTGCAAAAGAGCAAAAATCCCTTTCCATGTTATGCAAAATAAGCCATGGGCATCAGTGTCTGGAGATGTGTCTGTGACACATCCCACTAAGACAACATCCATTAGAGCTATTCAGATGAATATTTAGAATATCCATCAGGTGGATGAGAAAACTACCAATGTCTGTCCCTTAGTGAGAAAGTTTAAACTTTTTTGCAGTGAAACACTCCCTGTCTTTCCAAGGCACGGCACAGCCTGGATGATTTGTCACCACGTCCTGACACACAGGAAGCAGTTTACATGACAGCTTCCACAGCTCTCTCTTTCACTCGTGAACAGACACATCTGTAAGCTGCTGGTTAACTAAGAGGTCAGTGCTTCTGTGTTCCAGATGTGCGTTTAGAAACACAGCCTGACCTGCCAGCCCAGGCTCTGTAAGTGTCTGATACAGAGGCTTTTGGAAGCTGTTCACTGGGCTTGTGAAAGCATGAGAAGACAGTGTGGGAACTACTCAGAAACTCAGATTTATTACAACTCAATATCCCCCAGTCAGAGAGTATCCTCTAGAAAACACACATGTTCCTCTCTTGTGTTCATCAAGGCCTCCTACACAAGCAGAAGCTAAGGCAGGGCATCACAATCTGCTGTCTAATGAAGCCACAATCTTTTTGTGTTACCACAAATATATCCTATAATTGAATTCCCTGTCGTGATTTCCTCAAAAAAGGTTATAGCAACACCAAGAAAAAAGGATGTGTCATTAAATTCCACAAATTTATGCACAAACCACAGGAACATCTCTCTCTCTTTTTGGGAGACAAGCTCTGATGGAGGTAAAGACTATCCTCTAGAAACCACATTCTTTTTTGTCCTCACCAACAGCCCTCTACAGAAGCAGAGAAAGGAATATTAGACACAAATGAAGAACACGTATCTAAAAAAAACCCCAAAGAAATAAAGAAAATGAGACCATAACAGTCACTCCTATCATCCATCTACTAGTTCAATGAGTGACCCAAGATCAACCTCCTGAAACAGCCACACAACAGCACACAAAATGTTCCCCCCACAAAAATGTGCTTGAAACGAAAACATGCGGTGGAAGAGTCATTAAACCTGAATAAACTGACCCAGAGTTCAATAAACAAGCTTTAAGCCATTGGTGATAAGAAGTGAAAAAACATCCAGTACAAACATGAATATCACTGCACAGCAAAACCCCTGAGCTACATGTACACAGCTCCCCAGCACACAGAAACACAGCAACTGCTCTTCCAAATATGTGCTGTTTATTCTCACTTATCTCGTATTCAGGTACAATGCACTTATGTCATAGTCTGACACATACATTTAGTGTTTGGCATGTTTCTGATTATATAAAGATTTTGATTACAGATCTGTGCTGCTGCACTCTCATTAACTCCTGCTGGTATTAATCAGTGCTGAACATCCTTAAGTAGACACCAAATATAGTGCTTCCAATTTTTATCTCCTGGGGGAAATAAAAGTTTTTACAGCAGCTGCTTTCTAGTAGGTCTAACAGTTGAGATCATACAGCAGTGTCTGGAGTTCTGGCTCTGAATGGACACAGCCCCAGAGAGGCACCAGGATGCAGGAACACCAAAGATGAGCGGCAGAGCTAAGACAGAGCACTTCCAGGGAGAGCTGGGTGCTGGCTTCTGGGTCTATGTTCTTAACCCTCTTCTGTTTCCCCTTTGTCATCTGTTGCTCCTTCTGGACTTACTTTTTTTTTATCTGTGGAAGGGAAAGAGCTCCTGAAGGATGAGCCAGGCAAAGCTGCATGAAGGGGTCTTTCTGCTCCAAAGCACACACGAGTTGAACAACACATCAGGCACTTACACCTGCTCAATAATCTGCAACCACAAAAATTAGGTGTGGGTGGCGTCTTGCACAGCTCAGCCCATTCCTAAGCAATGTTTCCAATTCATTTAACAAATTGAAGTCATTCAGTAAGGCTGATAGTCACAGGGAGAGGGGAGAAACATCAAGTCAGGCTCCCCTTTGTGGGTTTTCACAGTAGGGCTGTACCTGTGACCTAGAGCAAGGGGGAAGAGGGTGCGGAATGCCATGCCCTATACCTCAGGTGGTCACTGCTACATGTTATGGCCAGACAACAATGGTGGTAGAGATTGGCTGTTTTGATGCTTCCTCAAATGACTTGACACAGCAACTTCCCAACAGCCAAGGCTGTGCACTGAACTCCATCCTGTTGTCCACAGTGAACCCTGAGGGACCCCTCCAGGGCTGAATTCGAAATCTCTCATTTATGTAAATCTCAATCTCCCCAAAGTGACTGGGGACAATTTCTGCCCCAAAGGACAGAATCCACCACATATCAAGTGTCTGTTAGGCTGCACCATAATATCAAGACATTTTGAGAAGCAGAAGCTGGACACAGACCTCTTCACTGACACAATGTGATGATTGTCACGGGAAGAAGGAGTCTCACGAGGAGATGACAGGTGACAACACTTTTTTCTGCAGGACCACCAATTCCCTAATCCACCTGCATAGCACCTAGATATTATTGCTGTGTTAGTCTAAATGTGATTTGTCTGGGTCTGACTAGCTCAGTGTCCCGTTTGACACAGGCCATTGCAAACACCAAGACAGAGGCAGACACCGTCTTAGGAGGGCTTCTGTTACACCTTGTTGTTACCCACTGCCACACTAAGGGTCTCCACACTCTCCCATTGTTTCTCCCTTTACTTCTGAGGACCTTTCATGCTTCCATTTCCTGATACACGTCTAATTCGAGCAGCAGCTCTGCGGCTGACTCCTGGCAGAGCACGTGTTGGGCTGTGTGCCCTGCAGAGCCCAGCCCAGCATCAGCTGCCACCCCTCCTCAGTCTCGCTTTCTGTCTGATGCCTCACAAGGTGAAATCCTGTGACTTCCTTCAGGTTTTTTCTTCCTTCTCCTCCCTCCAGGGGCATATCTTTGTGTCGTGTTTTATTTCTTTGCCGGGCTCTACCCACCAGCACCGGTTGTCCTACACATTAAGAAAGCCCAGGAGTATTGCATTACCTGCAAAAAACAGGAGGGCCCTTAGCTCTCCCCCTGCTCCCTAGCTGATCAACAACAACGCTGAAGAGATGGGAATGCAGTTTTTTTCTCCTCTTTCTTGTAGTAACAGCACCACCTTTTGGTTCCCGGCGCGATGCTGTGATTTCACGTCACCAGCTCAGCGATGCCTCTGCAGAGCGCTGACGTATCCCTCCGAAAAGATATTGTGTGCCTTAACTGTGCTCTTATTTCATCTGCAGTACTGTTGCCTGGGGAAGAGAGGATCCCGCAAGCCACTGGAGTGAGGAGTCATCCCCTCATTCAATCACACATCACCTGAGTACTTCTCCTAACTCAATAGCTTTTCAGATAAGATAACTGGTTACCACGGAATTCCACCTTCACCCAGCTCTGAGCTCAACAAAGCAGGGAGCAGCACGGCTCACAGCACACAGACATTTTCAGCTCTGAACGTGGATAAACATACCAATCCTTTAACCCTTCCCTAACTGGGCTCCAAACATGAAGTAATCAAATGCAAAGGAACAGTGCTTATAAACCCAGCTCTTAGAAACAATCAAGATATAGTCATCTGTCTGGGGCTGGTGGTGCATTTTGGAGAAAAATAAACACTGTGGAGTTTCAGGGGGCAAAGCAGTAAGGATCTGACACACTAGAAAGGAAATGACAACACATATATATTTAAAGTAAAGGCTCAAATTCAATGTTCAGTCATGCTTGAAGAAAGGCCTGAAACCTTGGGTGTTCACCTCCTTTATTGGTGACATCAGTCTACAGCTACAACACAAAAACGGCCACGGTTTGAAGTAACTGCTCTAACACAGATTTCAGTCACCCACCAAATTCCCCTTTCCCTTCCAGCTCTGATAAATCAATCTGACTTTATTGATTCCCACCAGCTGGGCTCTGATCCTCCTGCCTGCCTTTAGGGCTAGCAACAGCAGCAGAGGTGAGGCTCTCCTAATCAGGGATAAAGCAGAACAGACACACCTCTTTAATGGTGTAAATTCAATCCAGTTCCAGAAAGGAAAGTGTTTTGCTCAGAATTCAGCACAATCTGCTTTATTTCAGGGATTAACCTTTCCTTTACACTCTCTTGTAAATCCCTTTTGGGAATGCCTGTGACATCAGAACTAAACCACTTCTTAAAGATCAATAAATAAATGCACCTGTAGATGTCTAAAGATGCAGAGCAGGTTACTACTGTCCCTGAACTCTGCGATGAAAAACAATTATAGGTTGACTCATGTTTCCTTGAACTATGACTGTGTGTCTTGATGTCTGCAGTGGCAGAAAGGGAAGTAGTCAGGCATATTTAAAGATAGACTCACAACTATCTACATTCTGATTTATAATGTGTTCCAGTATCTTTGAATTACATTTAGTATTTCAAATCAAATTAATAATAATTTGCAACACCTTTCAAAATCAAAGCATAACTATGCAGTAGCTTTCCTTAACAACTTCTCATCCACCTATAAATGACTCTAATATGCATTATTTTGTGTTACTTTTCTCTTATAAATCTCAGGACCCTGATTCCACAGAGTAAAACTAAAGATAAAACACCAGGAAATGCAGACACCATCATAAAAATGATGTCTCCATTTCCTGGGCTCAAATGCTGTCAGGCTCAATAAAACTGGTATAAAAGTAGATAAAATGTCTTGTACACTTTTATCTTTCCCAATTCAGTCCTTCTAGGAGCCCGTTCCAAAGCATCTCTCAGCGGTTTTTCAGGGTCATAATTTGGCCAATCAATAGCCATCTCTGGAAAGAAAACTTGGCTGAAATGGGCATATTAGCCTTCCTGGGAGTGTATCTAATCTGAATCCAAATGAAAAACAAATATTCAAAGTCAGGAACAATTTTGGTCTGTTAAAGCAATCTAGATGACCACAACATAGGAAGGAAATAGCAAAGAGTTCAGGTACACATGACAAAGCTAAGGCAGGTTTTTTTATGGTCTCTCCCACCTACATAGCTGTACCTGTGGACAGGAAATTTCTAAATATCCCGCACTGCTAAACAGCAACTCCCGATGAAACAAACAGAGCTTTTGCAAAGGCCATTGCTAACTCTTGTCAAAAGTTTTCCTTTTGCTTCACTTACAGCCTGATCCCAAAGCCCTTCAGCTGACAGGAGTCCCAATTATTACTTTAGGCTTTCATATGGATGCAAAGCCTAGTTTTCTTATGGGTATGCTATTAAAAAGAAGGGGAGAAAATCAATTTGTCCTTTGTTTAGGCACCTAATGAAGAGTTTGAGTCCTGATTGTAGAATCATGGAATGGTTGAAAGGGACCTCAAAGATCATCTGGTTTCAACCCCACTGCTATGGACAGGAACAACTTTGACCAGACCAGGTTGCTCAGAGCCCCATCCAACTTGGCCCCAGGGTTGGGGCATCCACAACTTCTTTGACAAACATAATCTGTGTTGGACTTCTGGCCAGCTGCACTTTTTCTGGGGCAAGAGAAGTTCTCAGTTCTTAATCTTATTACAGTACCAACTGGAAGTATCTGGAGGTGTATCATACACACAAACCCAACAGGATTTGAAGACTTTTCTGCTGATAGCTCATTTTTGCCAGCAACTAGCAGCCTGACAACCTCTTGTGCTGACTGACCTCTTGGTTGTTCCAGGCAGAGATCATCCAGTTCAAAAGCAGTTTAATGTGTTTTGTCCCCATAACTTAGTGAACAGAGTTCAATTGAACCAGCTATGAAATATTGATTGCTCTGATTCATCCACAGTAGAAGTGAGGCTAATGAAACAACTCACTTCAAATGCCCTGGAGATACCTTTGATAAGATACCTACCTGCACACAGTAATCAGTAGTTTGTTTTCAACATGCAGTGGGAAGTACAACATGATCATGAGAAGGGAAAGCTATCCCTGAATGAAAACAGAAAACCAGCAAGGCTAATAAGGAAATCAGCATGAAAATGTTAATACATAGACTAACTACCCATGAGGAGCAAGCAACTCCCCTAGCAATAAGAAGTGCAAATTTACATTTTTCTTTAATTTTATATCAAGCTGTTGTTTTAGCAGGGAAAGAAAATTAGGATCTTCCTATAAGAAACTGGAAGTGTCAATCTCCTAATAAGCAAACTGACTTATTATAAATGTTGGCAGTGGTCTCTCTGAACCCTGCCTTGCACCACCAGGGCTGGTGAGGCTACTGGGGGGTGTTGGACACCACCAGCAGAAATACAGAGATTAAGTGGCAGCCTGGCACATTCTGACACAAGATTTCCTGTGATGTCTTTTTTTTTTTTTCTGACAGCCCCCCTTGATTTCCCTCGAAAGCCCATCCAAATCCTCCTGTCTCAGACCAGCTCACACACACAGCAGAGGGAGCCAAGCCACTAGGAAATATCTCATGGCTGAGAAATGAGGTATAACAGTCACTTCACAGTCCTAAATCTCCAATTATTCACTGTGTTCCACTGTGGTGAGGTCCTCTCTTCCAACCCAAATACCTCCTGATAATCAGCAGCACATATGTGGTGCTTCTGACTGCATCTCTCTGATTCTTCCATTTTTCAGGTATTTTTAATTTTTTTTTTCTTTTTAAGGACTTTTTTTCTTTCACCAGCATATTTTGTTCTATGTGTTGTATATAAAGCCCAGTACTTCAGGGCTTAGTTTTGAATGCAGCAACATTCAAAACTTTTCCTTTCTGTGGTCACTCTAATGCAACTCCAGATTCCCATTATCTGGCAGCAAGCCATGGGACTCACCTGTGAACCTGTTCTCACGTGGTGCTGACCTTGACCCTACCCTAGTCTTGGCCACACCTCTCAGAGAAGGGAATTTCACATCATGAAACCACAATCACTGGTACTCGTGGGGGAGGGTGATTTGTGGAGCAACCCTAGTACCGCAACACTGTGTTGCAAGAAAATGCTGGATAGTCTTGCAGCACTGAAAAGCAATGGCATGGCAGATTTAATTAAAAGACAGGCAACTATGAATGAGTAGACATGGGGGGAAAAAAATACCCTCAGATAAGAGTCAGCATCTGTCTCAAATGGCCAAAGCAATTCCCCAGACAATTTTCCTCTCTTTGCCAAGTTCCCTTAAATAGTGAATACAGCTTCAGTTTCAGTCTAAGAGCCCCACAAAAATGATGAAAACACAGAAGGTATAACCCTCTCCTGTGACCACCCTCTCTAACACCACCAAATCCGCTGCTCTTCAGTAGGTGAGCAGAGTCATTGCTATCTGAGCCTGGCTGAATGTCTTGATCATCTGTGTCATCTGTGACGACCAAAAAGAGGCCTTAAACCCAACCCGAAGAGCCATGTGCTTTATTAAAGATTTATGGAAGTACGTCTTGCACACCCTGCATTGCCCAAATGGTGCCGGCCTTGACCTACTCACCTGTGTAGGGACCTCCAACCCAAAGGCCACCTACAGCAGGACAGCACCTTTGTGGCTTGTTAGTTCGGGCCCCAGAACCAACATCTGTCAGGATAAAAAATTAACATTTATATACCCTGTGTCAGACCAAGTTGCTTTTGTATCAGAATATGCAGTAGCCTGTTAACCCACTGCTTTTGTGATGCCATGCTCTCCTTCCTGGTCTCCCCTGCCCTTAGCCCTGGCCACTCCCTCGGGCTCTCCCTATTGATTCCTGTACCCCAACCCCGCCCAGGGACTGCCCCATAGCCCGTGACAAAACCTCCCACACCCGGACCACAAAGTCTCTCTGCCTCTGGGGGTTGCCTGGACAAGATGTGATTAAAAGCCATCTCAAACCCTCATGGAGAGACCCTTCTTGCCTCCTCTGTCATCACTGGGTGTAACGCTGATAGCTGGCTGGAGCAAGATCGCAGGATCATCCAAAACGGACTACGGGATGCGACTGGGTTGCATTGCCCTAAGCAGCCCCGCTGAGCTCTCAGGGAGCTACAGCCTGCTAAGCTAAATCTAGCAATTACAACAAGAATAGTTTGGGATGATAAACTTTTCTTTGCTAGTGTGAGAATAGGCATGCCTTTTCCACCTCCACCTCTTAAGCGTTAATCCACAAAGGATCACAGAATCCCAGGATCTTAGAAAAATTTGGATTGAAAGGAACTTTTAAAGGTTATGAGCAGGGCCAACTTCAACTCTATGAGGTGGGACAGAGCCCCATCCAGCCTGATCCTGAGTGTTTCCAGGGATGGGGCATCTACAAACTCTCTGAGCAACCTGCGCCAACTAGTGCTTCACTACCCTCATTGTAAAACTTTTCTTCCTTTTAACAATCTGAATCTACCCTCTTTTAGTTTAAAACCATTACTGCTTGTCCTGTTGCAACATGTCCTAATAAAAAAATCTGTTTCTTTTTTATTAAATATTAATAATTGAAAGGCCACAGTAAGTTCTCCCCGGATTCTTCCCTTTTCCAGGCTGAAAAATCCCAACTCTCTCAGTCTTTTCTCATAGGAGAGCTGCTCCATCCCCTAATTGTCTTTGTGGCTGCCTCTGTACTGGCTCCACCAGGTCAATGTCCCTCCTGTGCTGGGACCCCAGAGCTGGATGCAGAGCTCCAGGTGGGTCTCAGCAGAGCGGAGCAGAGGAGCAGAATCCCCTCCCTCCCCTGCTGCCCACGGGGCTCTGGATGCAGCCCAGGACACGTTTGGCTCTCTGGGCTGTGAGTGCCATGGCCGGGGCATGTCCAGCCTCTCACCCACAGCACCCCCAAGTCCTTCTGGGCAGGGCTGCTCTGGGTCTGTTCATGCCCAGCCTGTGCTGATACCAGGGCTTGCCCTGACCCAGGTGCAGCACCAGCACTGTTGGGGTCCCTCCCCCGCCATGTGGTCCTGGGAGAGGGGCCCTGGGGGGGAGGCACAGGGTTTCCCTGCCCCTGGTCAGCCTCGTTCCCCATGGGTTGGTTTGTGTTCCCCTGCGCGGGCAAGGACCCTCGGGTCCCGTGATTGCCGCAGTTCCTCGGCAGAGCCCCGGCCACGTGGCTGGGGAAATAAACATCTCTCTGAAACATCTATGGAGAATAGGTCCATGTATATTTCCTTTCCATGGGCCTCACTGTCTGATACATCGTGTTGCAGTATCCCCACTGTAACAAATGGTGGATAATGCGAGCAGAATGATCCCCAATCCCTAAGGACAGTGACGGATTTGTGAGTAAACTCCAGATTTCTCTCTTGTTTTCATTTTGCTGTTCCATCTCTAAACTATGGAGGAACCGTGAAAAGACTCTTGGGTCTCAGAGCCACATATGGATATTTATCTTGAAAAGATTCTTGAACAACAATTTGTAAATTTTAGCTTAATTCAAGCTCAAAAGGAACTGAAACACTTCCTGGCATGGTGTTTAAGAACTTTTTCTACATTTCTTGGGATTTGATTCTTACCAAAGACATTTGGAAGACCATTTGGACACAGTTAATTTCTGAGTCAAAATATATGCCGATGGAAGAATATTTTTGTAGATACAAAAATGCTGCTAGCAAGGATTTTCTTGCTATTTTCTACGTCTGTGAGAGACTTTACTCTCACAGAAGAGGTAGCAGAGTTCTGTAAACAACCAAACACCTGCAACCTTGAGAAGTCTTGTTTATAATATAGTAGAAAAATATTTTGACAATGGATGTTTTATGATTCTAGCCGATCACCCCCAAGGGGTGGCTGATCCTTTGTCCAGTCCATAGTCCAATTAGACTACAAAGAAAAAAGTATGTGAAAGAGTTTGTAAAATAACTAAATAAATCAATCTTGCTGCACAATTCCTGCCTGCTGGATCTTCTCTCCTCCTCCCTATGGCTGCGGAACACGGTAAAATACCCTAAGACTGCGGTAATATATTTTCGTGAATATGATTTAATTACCGAGACTGTTGAGCAATGTCCTTGCAAAGTTAAAGCTGCCTCAGAGACCGTGCGGCCTCGCCCACGTGCACCGAGCGCTCTCTGAGCAGCAGCGAGGCAGTTCCCGCACGCGGGCGGAGCGACGCGAGCTGCAGTGTCGGCAGCAGAGCGAGGTGTGGCGGGAGCCCGCCCGGCCCCGCGCAGCGCGTGCTGGAGCGAGCCCCGTGAGAGGAGCGGCGCGCGGGCGGTGGCTGGCAGTGGAGCGGAGCCGCTCCTCGCCAAAACGTGCGCTGGAGCGGGGCGCAGGGAGGTCACGGCTCGGGGGCCTGGCCAAGATGTGGGCGCGGCCCCAGGCAGCGGCAGCGCAGCTGAGAGCAGAGGAGGCGACGCGCAGGGAGCTGAGCAGCGCGGTCCGGCCTGGCCCGCACGGTCCCAAATGCAACCCCGGGAAGAGCGCACAGGCACCAGCAGCCCCGACGGCCCCGGCAGCCCTGGCAGTTCCAACACGGGAGCGAAAGCGAAAGAGAAAGCAAAAACACAGCGAGACAGAAAACAGCAGCCACTCAGAAAAAGGAAAAAATCATCGTAGCTAAGGTTACAGGAATAGTAAAATGGTATAATGTTAAACAAAATTATGGATTTATAACGAGATGTAACAACCAGCAAGACATATTCATCCATAGAACTGCTATTAAAATGAATAACCCTGAAAAATACATCCCAAGCTTAGGAGATGGAGAAATAGTAGAGTTCAAAATTGTGCAAGGTAGAAAAGGGTTACAAGCAGCAGAGGTCACTGGGCCTGATGGTGTTTCTGTGAAAGGCAGTATATACGCTAAAAATTGTAGTCATGTTAGACAATATCCACATTATAAACAGCCCCTACAGTCTCCCTTTCCGAATCCCACCTTTCCCTTTTACCCTATATACTATTATCCCCAGTGTATTCCCAATCCGTTTTTTCACCCATGGTTTCCCTCACAAAACCATGCCTTTGCCAATTGTTTCCCCAAAAATCCCTTTCCAATGCCAAGAGGGGGATGAAGAGGGGGAGGGAAGAAATTAACTATTGTTGTTTAGAGTTCCAACAGGTACAAGTGGAAGAAACTCTCTCCTGCCTCAGTTTCCTCACAAAGCATGCCTGGAGAGTCCTGTCTCCCTTCTGTCAGCCTTAAGATGTTCCAGAGAATCTGTTTGGACATTTAAAGACTCAAGAGGGTAGCTTGTTTTGTTTTGAAACTGTTCTTGTTATGTTTATCCAGTTGTTTTCAATGTTAAGTTTTAAATCTCTTTTTGTTAAAAATAAACGGGTGAAATGTCGGGGTCCCTCCCCCTGCCATGTGGTTCTGGGAAAGGGGCCCTGGGGGGAGGCACGGGCTTTCCCTGCCCCTGGTCAGCCTCGTTCCCCATTGGTTGTTTTGTGTTCCCCTGCACGGGGAAGGACCCTCGGGTCCCGGGATTGAACAGCTCCTGGGCAGATCCTCAGCCATGCGGCTGGAGAAATAAACATCTCTGAAACATCTACCAAGAATCGGTCCATATGTATTTCTTTTCCATGGGCCTCACTGTCTGATACACATGTTGCAGTATCCCCGCTGTAACACAGAACTTGTCCTTGAACCTCATGTTTTTTCCCATGGGCCTCTCCTTGAGCTTGTCCAGGTCTCTCTGGATAGCATCCTGTCCTTCAGGTGTGTCAAACACACCACTCAGCTCAGTGTCATCTACAAACTTGCTGAGGGTGCCCTTGATCTCACTGACTGTGCCATTGATGAATAGTCCTGGTCCTAGTATAGACCCCTGAGGGTGATGAGTGACCACTTGTCACTGACCTCTATCTGGATATTTAGCCAGTGACCAGCACACTCTGGATGTAGTCATCCAGCCAAATTTTTATCTACCAAATAGTTCAGGCTTCAAATCCATCTCTCTCCAATTTAAAGAGAAGAATGTTGTCAGGGACCGTGCCAAAGGCTTTACAGAAGTCCAGATAAACGAAGTCTGCAGCCCTTTCCTTGTCCACTGATGTGATCACTCCATCATAGGAGGCCACTAAAATAGTCAGGCCAGAGTTACCTTGGAGAAGCTGTGCTGGTTGTCTCAAATCACCTCTTTGTCCTCCATGCGCCTTAGCAGAGCTTCTAGGAGGATCTATCCCATGATATTCCCAGCCACAGAGGTGAGGCTGACAGGCTGGTAGTCACCAAGCTGCTCCTTTCTACCCTCTTTAAAATGCTCGCCATTAGGGTGCAATAAGGAGTTTTAAACCATAAGGAGTTTTAATAATTCTTCAGCTCTGAAATACAATTCAAGGACTCAACAGTGCGGTCTTGATGCAGCAGAGAAGAAACCACAGGACTTCCACAATTTATGGGCAAAGGAACTGAATCACGGAAACAGTGCAATATTTTCCTGAGAAACGTTAGTCTTGCCCTTAGATGCCCTGAGTTTGAACTCACTTTGCTATAAATGTAACAACAATGCCGCACAATCCTATTAGAGAACAGAAGTACTTAGGCTGTCAAGTCCCCAAAATAGTTCAGTCACTGCAGTCATTTGCTTTAGAAGATCTATGTTTTTATATTCGTACATCTGTTGTAGATGGTACCCAGATGTGTCCAGTAGGTGTCATTTCTGTCCATCTTTCTTTCTTTACTAAAGATTAATGGAAGTCAGAGGTATCATTGCTTTCCTGTTTTGGAGAGGAAATTACAGCACGTGCAGAAATTATGTGTTTGACCTCCAGGCTGAAGAGGAATGTTCAGAAATGATTTGATGCCTGATTGTTTCTGATTGAACTAAAGACACGCAGGCCCAGATTTTGCTTAAAGTCCAGTCCTGCAGGGTTTGGCATTCTGAAATAAGGACTCTCCTCTATGACCCTGTCTTTTCCATTTCTACATATCCTCAGTCATGGTAAGACACAGCAAACCCTCTTGGTACCTTTCCCTGTACTGCTGAGAGATGAGACACACAGACCATCCACGGGCACTTCTGGTGAAAAATGTCTTACCTCCTTCCCTTGCTACAAAGAAAAGAAAACCATAAAGCACTGAAAGATAAACTTCTGTGTAGGGAAGTTAGGCCATGGCTGATGGGATTGGAGTGAAACCAGCCAAAGATGGTTTCCTGTCTGTCAAATGTGCCATTTCTGCACAAACATCTGGAGCAGGACTTCAAGCACCAATCTCTTCCATCATCCAGCATCCATTAGGTCAACAGACCTGACAAGCAAAATATGGCATGGGTCACTGAGGGCAAGTGTAAGACATTTTATTAATTTCATAATTTTTTGGTAGCTTTTATTAATTGTCCCCTTTGTCCCTGCACAGGAAACTTCCATCCCACAGCGGAGTGAGTTGAAGGAAACACATGCTTCCCCAGGGACACTTTAGAGCCAGGTCTGGCACTGGCTGCCATTGAAACATTCTAGACTCAGCACTGGTTGGAGATGCTGGAGCTCCAGCCACACAAGTCTACCTTTACCCTTTTGGCTGACCTGATGGTAACCTCTGCCAGAGGGACACAGCAGCCCTTGCTGCTCCCTGATCACAAGGGAGAACACACACAGACATGTGGGAATGGACACCCACGTGCAGGAGAACTCCTTGCTGCCTCCCACGAGGCTCGCAGGTGGCGTGAAGCCCAGACACAAAATTAAATTGGCAGCAGCCACAGAGCTGCAGCTGTGTGAGGCCAGGAGAGCTGAACCCATCTGCTTCTCGTGGGCGGCTGGGGCCAGAGCTAGGGCTTGGCTGCCACGGGGACTGTGCCAACACACAGGTGCCAGGATGTTCCTCCTCTCAGTCCCTGGCCTGCTTGGAACACCACAGCTATGAAAACTTCACCCTGATGTTGCAAATGACTCAAGTGAGGGCAAATGACCCAAAAAAGGCCATTTTGCATCTACTGTCCTTTCTGGTGAAGTCAGAAAATTCGTCCCTAACTGAGTGAGCTGCAAACTACAACCATACATCTAAAATTTCCACTCAGGCACCTTCATGATGTTGAAGCAGAACTTGCAGCAGTGTTGCTTTCATGCACAACAAAACCAGCTGTCTCCAGCTCCCCACAGCTGTCCCCAGCTTCTTCACAAAGATATGGCATCAAAAGCAAAAATTTCATTTGTTATTCCCCTATAATTAAAATATTTCTCATACTAAAGAATATCTGACTAAAATTCTTTCATGAACCACACTAGCCCTGAGCCATCAGTGCAGGGTAGACAACAGGGAAGCAGTCAGAAAATATAATTTTGATAGACTTAACCAGTTTCTCTGGTCAAGAAATATCCCTAAATACAACATTGCACTCTAAACTCAGTTTTTCCAATTCAAACAATTAAAGGCTGCTGTTGCTCCTTTCTTCTCTTGCAGAGATAATGTGCAGCTATTTGCAAACTGCTGACTAGAATTTTTGTTTGCCTGTCTAATAGCACGGTGTTCTGCCTGCCTCCAAACTGAAGGAATTTGTGCTACAGTGTGAGTTTAGAAAATAAAATATCAAATTATTAATCAGGAAATACTTCTGTGAAGGGGAGAGCTGAGTCTGAAGACCTCACACAATCATTCTGGAACTCAGTTTTCCAAGGTGGGATCCAGTGCCTCAAGTCATGCTGCCCAGACTCCAAGAAATGTGCTAAGTTTCTGAAGGAACCTGCTGCTTTCTCATAACTGGCTTGGAGCCCCTTCTTTCAGAGCACATTTTTTCTCAATAATTGCCAGTAAGTAAAAGCCTGGGCCCTGAGGCAGGCAAGACTTACTGACATTTGATCATTGCTTTTTCAACCTGCCAACAATGATAAAGCAAGATAAGAGACACTTGGAGAGGTCCAGGCTAAGGACAGTGCTTCTTTTCAGCAGCTCATTCAGTCAGATAAACTCCTGACAAACAAGGTCTTCTTAATCACACTACGGTGATCTTTGATTACAGCTCACAATAACCATGGAAAGGAACTGCTCAGCCCACTGTACCCAAAGGGATCTGTTACTGTAGCTGGTCAGAGAAAACAGCTTTATCATCAGTCAGACAGGGCTGAACTACAAGGTGAAGAAAACCTCAGACATCAGCAACCACATTTAAATCAAAAAGATACCTAGTATGGGAAGGCTTCAAGGTGAGGGCTGAGGTTTTTCACAAAGTTATAAGTAGAAAAGATTAATAATACTGGTCTTTGGGGACCTTTCAATATTTGTGTTTACAGAAGCGTGACATAACCAGGGTGACCCATTTCACTGTGCTTTAAAGCAGGGACTTTTTCAGGATTAAGCCTTTCAACCAGCAAGTAATGTCTGAAAGGCTCATCACAGAGTCCAAGAACTTCAATATTTATTTTCTCCCATACTTGAAAGAGTGCGTGCTTTTTTTTGTTGGTTTTGAGTCAGTAACTTAGGGTTTGGTTTGTAAAATGAGGGCAACTGGATACACAACACAAGCAAAGCTGGAAAATGGAGGTGAGTTTTACCAGGCTGAGGGCTGCTTCAGGGAATGACTCACAGCTCTGCTGGTGACTTCTGGCTGGCAGTGATGTGCCCACTCATGCGGAAAAATAAATTAACCCCCAACAAAATGATGCAATACCTGTTTTCTAGGTTTTACACTCTTCCTCTGAATTATCTCCTGCAAAGCCTTCATTTTCACAGGATTATCGGAATGCTTGGGCTTTTGTTTCCATTATTTTTCCTCTCTGCAGAACAGATCTGTGTTTCCCTTCCAAGAACACAAAACAGCCCTTTCCTAGGAACTAGCCTGGGAAAATCTTTGTTAACAGCTTCCTGCTGTTGCACTGAGTTCTGTGCATCTCCTACAGGTTTTGCTTTATCAGCTGTAAGAGAGTAGGAGACCATTCAGGTTTTCATGTTTCTATTACTCCTTACATGGACATAGACCCCAATACATGTAAACGTCACACTTTTATCCTTTACCATCTCTTGTACTTTTCCTTTCACTCATTGTCTTTCCCTCCTTCATCCTGAAGCAGCTTAAAAGGCTCTGGAAACTTCAAAACTGCCACAACCATTACTGTACCCTAACTGCACCCTTCTTCACAGCATCTTTCACACCTAAGTCCCCAGGAAACCTATGCAGGCAGCATAACACTGGAGATGCTCCATGGCATATTCATGAGTTTCTTGGGATTGAACTGAAAAACACCTCAATACATCCATTCTCCATCTCTTTTGAGAGCTGGAAAGGGGTTTTGGAGGACTAAGCTCAAGCTAAATAGAGACCACTTGTCTCCCTTTGTCCATCTGGAGACTATATAAAGGTATCCAAACAAAGGCTGTGTTTAGAAACTTGTTGCACCAACATCACTGCATCAGCATCTGCCTATGCAAAGTCTGGTCATGTTCCTCTGAAAATCAAGCTGTTTTCTGCCTCTTGTTCATTTCCCTTTTTTAAAATAAATTCTTCTATGTAAGCATGACTGATCATTATTATGGTCTGTTTAGTACAAGGAAGGAAACTGATTAAATGAAGTTTACCGCGCAGAGGCCAAAACACAGAATTTTAAAGGCCTTTTCAAAGTCCTTCTTACTCTGGCAGCACCTTTGCTGCCCTGTTGAACAGGTTGTTCACAGTCATGAGGGCATCTTCCTCAAACATGGGGTCAAATATGGACCATGAGTCATTTCAGGTCCTCTTTTAGTAAACTTGAATTTCAGGCTTTTCAGGCCACCTCAGTGAGCAAATAAGTGAAATTTTGCCAAAGGCTGTCATCTGCAGTTCCCCCATCCTGGGGCACAGTACAAATACTTTTTGCAGATATCTGAGCAGTCCTACAATGCAAAGGGCTGAGGTTTAAAAAGGTAGTATACAAATATGTCATCTCCCAAAAGAAGAAAACAAAGAGGAAGGAAAAAAAAAATAAAAGAAAGAAAAAAGTAAGGAACAGAGAAAGGAGGAGGAAAAAAAGGAAGAACAAAAGAAATCAAACTGGCTGTGTAATGAAATCTATTGATGGGGAGCTCATGAAACTGCAACACAGAGTCAGATACCGCTGAGAGTTCCTGTGATTGTTTCACTTTCGTGTGGCGGACAGCAGAAGGCACCGCAGAAGGGAATCCACTTCTCTGAGCAAGCAACAGTGGTTATCACCCCACCCATCCAGGCACACACACACACACAAACAGAGAGGTGGGACCTCTCAGGCCATCTTCATTCCAATTCCTGTTATCCCAGAAACAGGAAAGGGGATTTGAGGGATCTGCAAGCCAACAGCAGAGGAGGAGGTGTTGCAAGAAGGCCACACTTCTGTGGTCATGCAGATGACCCACTGGAGCAGCTTTTTGAGGATACACAGCAGTATTTTAAGTCCAGAGGCCAGTATTGGGGGAAAGGATAGCAATCAACTGATGCAAGTGTTAAACTGGGTAATTGGGTTTGTTATACCAAGGTTACAAAGGAGAAGATGATATAGCCCATCCGCTCCTCATGCACCTTTGTCACAATGCCATGAGTCTGGCTCAGTTCCCAGCTCTGTGGGCCAGAGATAAGAACTTAGGGAAGGGGTAAAATTATTTGTCTGATGATTATGTCCTTCCCTGGGGTGGCCTCTCCTTCAGTTTTTGTCCTCTTCATCAGTGGCTTGAAAAAAAGCTACTCCCATATACGTTTTGTACAATAAATGCCAAAGGAATAAAGGAAAGAGAAAATATTACCTGTTGGGGATTTCCACTGAGAAGCCGTGGTTAGGCTAAAGCTCCATGACACAGTGGAGAGTAGAAAGTATCAACATTAAACAAAGACTAACCTTCCAGCACACTATCTACCAATTTAATTACGAGCAGAGCTTCTCACCCCATATTACAAGAAGTGGCTACTTCTCTGGTCTCTGTAGGAGGGAGAGAGGCAAATACAATGTTTCTCATAAGGAGTCCTTGGAGGTCTTCTCCTCTTTTCCTTTTTTTCCCCCCAGGTTTTACATTTTAAGACTCTCTGAGAACATAGTTTAATGGTCTTTAATGAATGCCGCTTTCCCCATCGTCCTGTTTATATGTATGTTTCATCCACTGTAAATATCTAAAGATTGTCACAACTCTAAAACTTCCAATTTTTTTTTTTATAAGGATCCCTTTTCCCGATCACTAACATTATCCTAGGCTAGTCTATACATAGAAGTAAGAATTCCTGATAATTCAGTGCTAAACAATCAGAGAAACATTATAAAAAGGGATTGTGGAGAGGCCTCTTACCCTTTTCTCTTTACCAGAGATTACTGAACTGTGGAAACATTAATTAAGGACAAAGCAAAAAGACATGAAGATATATTTTAATTGTGCTGGGTATTGGCTGAATCATATTTTAAACTTGTAGTTTAAAGTTGCTCCATTTCCTCTGTTTCAGTAAATATGATTGATATAGCCCATAATTACACAGAAAGGTTTTGATGATGGCTTTCTTCCTTTGCAAAAAAGTTTTTCTCAGTTTTATTCTTAAAGAGACTCTCCCATCAGCTGATTTTCCACGCCAGTAGATACAAATTAAACAAACTAACCAAGCATCCTTGGAGACAGAGCAAGCTTGGCCTAGGTTTATTTTTGTGAACATGTCTCATCATTCCTGGATTTCTGAAGTTTACTGCGGTTATCCAGCTCACGCGTCTTGAAAATGATGCAAATTAGGAATGAGTCATACTGGCAGAGCTGGAGAAAAAAAATTAGGTGATAAATCAGAGCTACGATAAGCAGGTTGCAGGTTGGTAACTCCTGTGCAGAATTTAGCCATGATGCCAAACAGCAGTGTCGAGGTCAAAAGTGCAAATGTGTTCAGAAGAAAACTTACTCTTGGAGGATTCAATATTGTTATATTTATTTAATAGGTAGCTCTTAAATCTATTGTTTGAATAAAGGAGTCCTTATTTTTCTAGATTGCCATAAACTGGTAGAATAAAAGAAGAGAAATATTACTTCATGCCCATTCTGTTTTCAGTAGTCCAAGTGTCTTCTTTCTCAGGTGTCCCATAGCCACCACTACAGGCATGTGTTTGAGCTGCCCCTGCAGTGCTTAATGTGCTGTGCTGATTCTCCCTCAAGCCTACAGCACGGGCTTAAATACTTTTCAGCCACAGAAAAATGTACTGACCCACCTATCCCAGAGAACACAGTGACTTTGATGCTCCATTCCAGTAACATTATTGTCAAATCCTCCTCGACTCACACTGAGAATTTTCTTCCATCACATTTCACAGAATCACAGAATGGGTCAGGTTGGAAAGGACCACTTTGGGCCATGTGGTCCAACTTCCCTGCTCAAGCAGGGCCAACCTAGAGCACACTGCACAGGATTGCATCCAGAGGGTTCTTGAATATCTCCAGTTAGGGAGATACCACAGCCTCTCTGGGCATCTTTTCCAATGTGCAGTCACCCCCACAGTGGTTCTTCCTCATGTTCAGGTGGAATTTCCTGTGCATCAGTTTCTGCCCATTGCCTCATGTCCTACTGTTGGGCACCCCTGAGCAGAGCCTGCTCCATCCTCTGACCCCTCCCTGCAAACACTGACAGACATCGATGAGGTCCCCTCTCTGCTCCAGACTGAACATGCCCAGCTCACTCAGCCTTTCCTCATGAGAGAGATACTCCAGTCCCTTCATCACCTTTGTCATCCTCTACTGGATCCGCTCCAGGGACTCCATGTCTCTTTTGTGCTGAGGAGACCAGAACTGGATGCAGCATTCCAGATACGTCTCACCAGGGCTGAGCAGAGGGGCAGGATCACCTCCCTTGACTGCTGGTATTGCTCTTCCTAATGCATCCTAGGATTCTGTTGGCCTTCTTGGCCACAAGGGCACTGCTGGCTCATGGACAGCTTGTTGTCCACCAGGATCCCCAGGTCCTTGTCCTTCTGCTCTCCAGCAGGTTGGCCCCCAGCCTGTACAGGGGGTTATTCCTCCCCAGGTGCAGGATGCTGCACTTGCCTTTGCTGAACTTCAGACAATTCTTCTCTGCCCCTCTCTCCAGCCTGTCGAGGTCCCTCTGAAGGGCTGCAGAGCCATTTTGGATATCAGCCACTCCTCCCAGCTTTGTGTCATCAGTGAAACTGCTGAGGAGGCATCTGCCCCTTTCTCCAAGTCACTGAGGAGTAAGCTAAACAACACTGGGCCCAGTACTGAACCTTGGGGACACCACTAGTGACTGGCCTCCAACTAGACCCTGTGCCACTGATTGTGACTCTTTGGGATCTGCCACTCAGCCAGTTCTCAATCTGTGTCACTGCCCAGTCATCCAGTCCACACTTCCTGAGTTTGCCTATGAGGATGTTGTGAGAAACAGTGCTGAAAGCCTTGCAACTGGGTGTGACCATTCACTGGTTGTTGGTGGGGATGGAAGAGCAGCCAGATGCATCCAGCTAGAATGACCTCAGCTATTAAGAGAAGGACATGAGAAAGTTTCTTTCTTCATGGCTGAGCGCACAGCACTTCAGCAGCAGGCTGCCTTGAGCACTCCATCCAAAAAACTCTGCCCTGAAACAAGCCTTAGCAGCAAACCCCTGGGACTGTGGAGGAGAGCTAAGAAGACAAAAAGAAAATAGCGGGTAGAAAATACCTTTTTGTACCTCAACTGCAATGCCTAGATCTTCTGCTTTTATGAAACCTGCCCTTTTTCTTGCTCTACAGACAGCACACCTTGTTCTGCTCTGGGAGAATTCTGTAACCACCAAGGTCTTGGTATCATGGGAGGTCACTAACAGGCTCCATTTCCTGACTGCTAATGGCTCCATTTCTCAGTTGGCGTTTTTTCCCATGCACACAGAAACTTGGTTTACAACTTGTTGAATTTATAGGATCCTACTCTGTTGGGAGGATATAAAAAATAACTGAAAAATGAAATCATAGAGTCATAGCATGGCTTGGGTTGGAAGGGATTTTAAAGATTGTCTTATTCCAAACCCTCTGCCATGGGAAGAGCCACCTTCCATCAGATTGCTCACAGCCCCATCCAGCCTGGCCTTGAACACTGCCAGGGATAAGGCACCCACAGCTTCTCTGGGCAACCTGTGCCAGTCCCTCACCACCCTCACAGTACAGAATTTCTTCCTAGTGTCTACTCTAATCTCTTTTCTTCCAGTTTAAAGCCATTATCCCTTGTCTTATCACTACATACCCTTGTAAAAGTCCTTCTCCAGCTCTCCTGTAGCCCCTTTAGGTACTGGAAGGTGCTAGAAGATCTCCCCAGAAAGACTTCTTTTATCCAGGCTGAAGAATCCCACCTCTCTCAACCTGTTTTCACAGGGTCCTGACATCTTCCTGACCTCCTCTGGATTTGTTCCAACAGATCCATGTCCTTATTATGGTGGGGGTCCCAAGGCTGGATGCAGTACTCCAGATGGGCTTACGTTAGAACAAATATAGGAGATCACAGTTAAGGATGTTGGCAGTCTTTCTCTAGTAATGAACCCTGTACTAATGAAAGAGAAGTAATACTGTTGCTCTGGTTTTAGAGGGGAAGCTGTGCCTTAGGGATTTTCAGTTTACAGGTCACTTTGCCTATGCATCTGTGAAAAAACGGGATCTTCCTTTAAACTCTCCTAAGTATCAGGCGAAACGTATAATTTTGGTGATTGCTCCAACCACATGGATGCCTCACGTTTCCAACCGTTATGTTATAAATGATCTGTAAAGGAATAGTGCAATTTTTCACACATTAATGAAGTCAATAATAATAATGTCAATTTGGTGCCATGAACCAATAGCCCTCACTTCAAACATCTTACAACCTAGGATAACTCGACCAAACATAACAACAACAACAACAAAATTGAAGATCAGTATGGTTACTTAATACTGTCCTTGTCTGGCTCCATGGGGTCCTGCATGCACCCACAGAAGCATGGGTGGGTTCAGGGTTATAGTCAGTAGCAAAGAGTTGAGGGGGGCATTTGCGTGCGTTCCAGCAGGAGCATTTATTGCTGCTACACTGTCCAAGGTTGCAGAGGCAAATATGGACATGATCCCGAAGCTCACCATTTTATCCGGGGGCCGGGGAAAAGGCGGGAATAGGGAACAGGGACCAATGGAGAAGCTCTGGAGGAGTGACGAGGGGCGTAGAGGCTGACAGCCAACCAGGGAATTCAAACTGGGATAGATTAGCATAACAGAACAAGCATCCTGGGAGAAGCCTTTCTGGTCGCCTTAACATGAAGTGGTTCTTGTGGTGCTAGGGACTTGTCTTACTGAAAACTCTCTGTCTCTTGTAATGTATGTTCACCGGCCACCACAGTTAGTGTTTACCAGATGTGCTTAAATTCAATTTTTTTTCTTTAAGTTTTGCATGTGATTGGTTGTTAGGACATCATTCAGAAGGAAGAGACAAACTGCTGTTCAAAACTCACTACAGTTCAAAAAAATAGTTAGAAAAAGAAAAGAAAAAAAGCAAAGGAAGGAAAAACAGGGGACAGGAAGAAAATCAGAAACAGGCACTGTGAAGAATACCATGGATAGATGCAATGATTATCAGAAATGCCAATACCAGATTCAGTGCATTGCTTATTGTACATGCTTCATCATTTGGGGGATAAATTCACAAAGAGGGATCCTAGAGATTCTCTGTGTTACCCAGAGCTGCAATGGGTCATTTGATGGCTCTCATGAGTCTGTTTTCACATGTACAATATGAAGACATTTTTAACTGAGGCTTTAAAAAGCCTGACAAGGTATGTTACTTGTTTTGATGGATGATGTCATTTTCCAATTTTTGACAATTGCTGAGATACCACAAAAAAGGTGGTTTTTGCAGTGATTCAGCCCTGAGCCAAAACTGAAAGTTCACATTATTTAATTTGACTAAGCACCCAAACTTCTGTGGCCTTTTCTCTTCTGAGCCTTTTGGGTTTTTAGGCTTGACACTATCACTGACGACTTTATCGGCCAGATGTGCAATTCTGTGAGCCTGTGAACTCCTGGGGTGGAAACCCAGATGTCACCACTGCTAGATATACTGTGATTTCTGCCTGATGTGGCCTCTGCTGGGCAGCAGGAACATGCAGCTCAGGGTGTAATGATTACACTGACAGTCCTGGGGCCAACTGGTCCCACACCCTGTGCCTCTGCATGACTTCACAGGTCACACGCCATGGAGAGCACAGAGTCACCCCAAGAGGAACACACACCATGGGGTCACCATGGGGTAAATCAGGATGTCCTGGGGTAGCAGAGCCAGACAACCACTGTCCCCCCAGCAAGAGGTGAACCACACCTGTGGGATGCCAACCACAGATACCTGAGGCGCCCTTGCATGGGATGTGGGTTTTTTTGGGCAGCCTGCTCCAAGTGCCCCACGGAGGGGCTGTCTTCCTCTCTGCTGTGCTCAGTGGGACCCTATAGCCCTCTTGGCATGGGACATGCTACCCTGGTGCACCTGCTGGGTCAGTTGTTCCTCGGGGCATGCTAA
Source organism: Aphelocoma coerulescens (assembly GCF_041296385.1). Lineage (NCBI taxonomy): Eukaryota > Metazoa > Chordata > Aves > Passeriformes > Corvidae > Aphelocoma > Aphelocoma coerulescens. The sequence goes on from NW_027184085.1 coordinate 10,751,766, forward strand.
TATTCTGCCGATCCCTTCAGAGCATCTCCCACTGACAGCCCTGCCAGCAGCAGTGTGGTCCAGACAAGAAACACCTTGTGAGGTTATCACTGCACAGGCTTTTTACTAATTTGTCAGGGTTCTGTTGCTTCTATGTTGCAAAGCCATCCCCAGCCTCCCCGAGAGCTGCAAGGAAGTGGCCAGCAGCCATTGCCTGTTCAGGTAGGCTGCTCCACCTCTCAACCCTTCCCCAAGGTCTTCTGTCTCCTCAGCACAGGATTCCCCTCGCCTCTCCCTTTCCACCACCATGCTCTGCCACAGCCACAGGTACAGCCTGGTCACAGCAGTCTCTCCCCTGCTGGACACCTGAAAACACCTGACAACTAAATTTCCCTATGTTAAAGCCAAAACAACACACAGAACAAAGAAACAAACATAAAATGAAGCAAAAACCTTAAAACAAACTAAAAAGAAACAACAAAATGAACCCTGACTTCCTGTGTCTTTGCAGATTGAGAGCTCCTTCCAGATTCACAGCCTGTGTGCACTTTTCTCCAGTTGCACACCATTGCCCACCACAAGATGATGAAATAGGCAGGGAGGATGGCATCATGACCACAAAACATGACGCAACCCCCCCAAGAGGCTGTCAAGTGAAGTCAGCTCCTACACTTGTGCCTGTGGGACACAACACCCACATTTGGTCAGAATGGCCCCCTTCTGTTTCCTGCCTCTGGGCATCCACACTCCTTCACTCCTCTCCTGCACATGTGGAGCAGGTGGGGATGGTGACAGCCCTGCTGAGGGGCACAGGGTATACACACAGAACCCAGATCCATGAAGGAGGCATGGAGCAGCTGACACAGGGCTTTCCCATAGCACATAGGGTCCAGAGAATAGAAACAGGTTGTAAAGTACAAAAAACACTTTGTTGTTAAGTGCAACCCCCTTTTTTCTGTTTCCCCTATTTACTTCTCCTTTGTACTCTTTGGAGTCAGCCGGTGCATCTGCAGAGAGGTCTCTGGTGAGGAAGAACACGGTGTCCTTACCCTTGAAGGGAGACTTGTTATTTCTCACTTTTTTGTTTGCACCCTTAATGCCAAAGGTCAACCTCACAGCTTTCCCTCTCACACCAGTAACCAACATCCCTCAGCAGCACAACCACAGCCAGAAGTGTGTATGCTGTGGGGAGACACATCTCCCCCAGCACGAGGTTATGGATGCATGGGAGAAGTTTGTCCCCACGTTCAGAGCCAGTGTGGATATCAAAAATCAGCTCTGTGCTGGTTTTGTGTTCCCTGATGTCACCTGGAAAAAAATAAAGCAGGATTCTCAAATGTGGGGTTCACTTAGCAAAGGGGAGGATTATGAGCTGCAGTTGATGGTGCTACATGGAGCTGCTCCCCATAGCAGGGCTCTGCTGAAGCCAAGATGTGGATGGATCCAATGGTTAGGTCAGCATGGTGACGGGAACTAAGGGAGGACAGCACTCCTGTCTGCATCTGACCACTGTGTTCAACCACTTCCAGCATCTCCCCCTCTTCTCTGGAGGCTGCTCACACTCACAGAGGAAGCACTGGGAGCCCAAAGGGAGTCCTTTTTGACAGGAGGGGACAAGCTTCCCCACATTTCTGTGCAAGGTCATTGCCACCAACACATTTTTTCTTGCAGCCCTTCGTGCCTAAGGCTCCTGGGGCTTATCTGCAGAGCAGCTGTGGGGGACTTCCCATCTCCTGGGAGGCTTTTGTCTCCTGTTCAGAAAAGGCAGCAAAAGTCAGACCCTTCTCCTTCTCTGTGTGTTTTCTGCAAATGAAAAATAAAAAAGGAAATGAGCTCACTTCAGCGCTATCAGTCACAGAGTTTTAAAGTGAAACTACCACACAACATGGGATGTTGTCAGCACTCTCATACTAAATCTGTTGTCAGACTAGTGATGAGTCAAGTGGTCCCTCTGCCTTCACAGTTGGTTGCCACCCTGACAGCTTTCACCAAGACACAGTTTCAGCCTCTGTCACTTCTCAGCCAGCACAGCCCACAAAGGGACCTCTTGTGTAGAGGTTTCACACTGCCACAATGCAGCACGCAGATCCTGAAACGGAAATGGTCCAGCCTCCCCCAGCAATATTCTGGTGGCTGGAGGCTGCTGGAACTCACCACAACACCCTAAAATGGATACATATTGGCAGGCTGTGTGTGTGTGTTGGGGAGCAACCTGCTCCTATAGTCCTGCCAGATCCTGGGCTCTGGACTGTGATGATCTACTCACAATAAAGTCTCATGCTTTTGTGCCTCTTTTTTCCTAAACAGACGTTTTGAAGTGAAACCTAAATCGTATTCTCATTTTTTTCTTTGCTACAGCGAAGCCATGGCTTCAAGATCCACAACCAAACACACCAAATGGCTTAATCACTAGCAATTCAAATTGTAGAGGAGATCCTATACTTACAATATTGAACATACCACCTGCCTTTTTCAAATGTATAGTTCTAATCTTTATAGTGAATAAAATATCAAAACACTTTTTAAAGCCCTAAAAAATTCAAGGGAGAATGTTTCCCAAAAGATACCATATTCTACTTTGGTTCAGTCCCTTCATTCTCGTATTAAATCTTTTCACCTTTTGCTCTAAATTTAGACAATCACAGAATCATAGAAATATTTGGGTTGGAAGGGACCTTAAAGATCTTGTTCCAACCCCTCTGCCATGGGAAGGGACACCTCCCAAAAGACCAGGTTGCTCAGAACCCCATTAAACCTAGTCTTGAACACTCCCAGGGATGGGGGACCCACAGCTTCTCTGGGCAACCTGTGCGAGTGCCTCACCACCCTCACAGTAAAGAATTTCCTCCTGATATCTCATTTAACCCCTCCCTATTTCATTTTGAAGCCATTCCCCCTTGTCCTGTCACTACATGCCCCTGTAAAAAGTCCCCCTCCGTTGTTGTCAGCTCCCTTCAGCTACTGGAAGGCCACAGTTAGGTCACCCCTAAGCCTTCTCTGCTCCCGACTGAACAATTCCATCTCTCTCAGCCTCTCCTCATAGGAGAGGTGCTCCATTTAAAACCTTTTCCACTTTAAATCTGTTTTGTGGGATTTAGGGGCACTAAGGAATACTTTATCCAAACAGAGATTGCTCAAAAAAGGCACTTCCAAAACCCAGCTCAAAGAAATCATTGTTCACAATAGTCTGAAAATCCTCTGCCCATGCAAAATAGTACCTGTCCCACCTGGAGAACTTTGGAAAGGTACAGGAGAGACATGGCAGTACTGAGGCACTGGGTCTGTGCTAGACTGGGAATCCCAGATCACCATGCTGGTGTTCAGAAAAGCTTGCTTGGATTCTCTAATTCTCCTGTTAGACTTCACTGATTCACAGCAAGTCAGCAGTAACGAGCCCTGTGGGGGTTACCAGGTTGCTGCCTCAGCTGCAAGGCAGTGGCATGCCAGCAAAGCAGCAACTGTCTCACAAATGGGATTTCCCTTTTTTTTTCAACCCCACGCCTGCTGCATTGACTATACACAAAATTTATGACAAAGTGTGGGGGAGGTGCAGGAAACAAGGGAACCAGGAAAACAAGGGAGCCATAATCCGAAAGAGATCTGGCAGAGCAGCAAGCAATGAAGAATTTCAGAAATGGAGCACATTCACATTCTCAGCAAAGATAGCAAGACAGAAAACAGCCGTAGTCACTGTCCAAGGGAGGACCTCAGCAAGACCCCAGAAGTAATGGTGCAGCTGTGCTAACACTATGCCTGGCGTTTGCACAGACACCTACACACATGGAGAAGAGCTCTTCAGTAAATACTAGCCTGATAAACAGTGATCAACACCAAAATTTACTTTACAACCCCTACTTCTGGAGAGCAGTTGCAAAGACTGGCTTTTATGAGGGTGTTTTCAGCCTCACAGAGGCTAAAACCCACTTAAACAAAGTACTTAGTGAATCTTTCCATCTCTTACAACCTTTTTAGAAAGCTAGAAAACTTTTCGTTGACTACCAAAGGGCTGAATTGGGAATGACCTTACCAGGAGCCACCTGTAGGGGCTCTGCTTTCTACTTTCACAGAAAATTCAGCTCACCAGATAATCTGCCCCACCTAATTTAGAACTGGTCTTCGCCTAAAACCAGGAGAATTATGCCAACCAAGGTTCCTCACAAATACTCCTTGATTAAAGAGCATGATCTTTAATCATCATTAGACCATACTCTCTAACACTCCAGCTACATCAAGGAGTGTCTCTGCTGTTCAACCCCATCCTCAACCAAATGCTACTGCTCTCAGCAGGAAAGCTGCCTGGCCCATTCTGGCTCGGATGGGCCCAGATCAGACACGTGTGAGTCACCTTTCAGTAGCATCTTGCAAGTAATGCATTAGTGCTGCCTGCTTCGCACAGAGGTGGTCAGAGAGGAAAAGGTGTGTGTTTATCCCTCTACCAGTGTCAGAGCACTGTAATATATGAGCAACCATGCAGTTCACCTTTTGCTAAGAAAATTATGTGTTTAAGCTTTCAAGGGAAGCAGGCAAGAGAGAACAGCATAGGAAGGAGAGTCTAAGAATTAATTGTGGGGCTTTAGGTAACATCTGAACAGCAGATGAGATCTGCGCAAGTGGGGTTATACCCCAGCAGTGTATGGGCAGTTCTCCTTAGTTTCTTTTCCTGGGTGGTGTGGGATCATATTGTCAAATCAAAGTCAAATTAGCTGTAGTATTTCACTTAACTACTGAAAGCTGCATTAACCTCTTCCCTCACCATAATGGAGGTGTCGGCAGCACAGCAGTAGCTGCTGGAGGCCAAAGCTTTACTGCAGTTGCCACCCGAATATTGTAAAAACAGAACAAGGCCATTTCCATGAAAAGTGAGGTTGAGATTAATGCTTAAGGCTGGAGGATTTAGGAAGCTTTACTTGTAACAGTGAGAGAGATTCCTGGAAGGAAGGTGCTGGAGAAGAGCAAACCAGAAAATTAGAGTGAATTAAGAAGAATTAAAAAAACCCCAGCCAAACAAACAAACAAACAAAAAAAAATAACCCCACAAAAATCAAACCAAAAAAACTTATCCGCGGCTCTCATCACTCTCTCTTGACACGGCCTATGGCCACACGCCACTGCACTTTCCTGAAATGACCTTGGTTTGTGCTCCTGACAATAGAGCCAGTTTCCTGCTTGGGTGCAGAGACACACAAGGATCAACAGGAACCGTCGACTCTGCGGTCTGCAGAAACAGGAAAAGGGAGACAGAAAAACAAACAGCTTCTCAGTTAACAGAAGAGCTGTCAACACCAGTCTTGGGAAGATAAGAAGATAACTCCAATGATGAAACAGTACCAGAGATTCTTTTAAGATCTTACAGGGAGGCACAGAAACAGCTTGAAAATGATTCAGCACAAATAACTGAGTTCAGAGAAAAAACACCTAGTTTCCTTTCTCTCCCATTCTTGATTTCGTTTCTGCAACCTTCGATTTCCTTTCAGCAAGGCTGCCCACTGTTGTTATGTGTGGTGAGAATATGTCACATGCTGTCTTTCAGTGACACCTTACTGATAAAACCGCATCACCGAGACACCGGTGAAGCTTGGGGCACATTATCTGAAGATGATTTTCTCTTCTCAGCTGTGTAATTGCAATAACTTTAAATGAATTGAACAGAAATGAACAAATATTAAACAGAAATAAACTGGAAGGCTGTTCCAGATGGGCAGTGCTCCTTGGACTGCTGCTTTGCTCCCTGCCGTAGCTGTGCCCACCTGGGGACCTGTGTGTGGCTCAGTGTGGCCACAGCAAGAAACAGCTTTTGTGGCTGCTCCGGTAGAGCAGCTTCCCAGGGGCCTGTGCTTTCCACAGATAAACTTCTTTATTTAAGGGAATTGAAAGAAGAAAACGTCAGAGCTCACTGGTGGCTTTTGAAACCACAATCGACTTCTTTTCGCTCAGCCCCTGTTGCACAATCCTATAATTAGCAGCAGCCCCACCATGTGCTGTTCCCGCCAAAATGGGCTGTGATTTACACATCAGTAACTCCCTCACACACCAGTAACACCCTGTGAGGATGTGGGCAAGATCTGGAACCGGAATCAATTCCCCTCTAAACAGCAGTGGGTCTCCCTGTGTTACACCACTGCACTCAGATACACGGCTCTGACTGCAGCAAGGGGGAGATGAGCACTTCAGGTACTCAGGCTCACAGGCTGGTCTATTAACCCATTTTGCATGCTTTTTATTACCTTTTATCCTTTTTTATTACCTTGTATCCTTTATTACCTCTTACCCGATTTTTATTACCTTTATCACTATTTTAAAATAAAACAAAGACAATAAATGAATGCCCTCAACTTGACTATCCCACTGGTTTGTGCCCAGCTGTCCTGATAGGAAAGAGTCTCTCCCCCATGTGTCCAAAAGAAGGGCCCATCTCTTTGTGTGACTGCAGGGGTATAGTGAAAAGCTGCCTTTAAAGCTTATCTGCCTTCAGGGTGAGGAAGTGTTGCTGAGCAGGACAGGATTGAGGTTAATTTGGTTTTGGCCTCACTGGAGGAAGAGTAATTTAAATAATTTGCCCGTGTATTTGATCTGTCTGCAGATTCACAAAGCAGAACAAGCCACAGGCTATACCTGGCTCTGCCCAACCATGCAAAACAAATGAGCAAAGTCACACACATGTGCCAGCAGCTCAAGAGACCAGTGTGACCTCATAGCTTGAGTTTGTGGGCACTTTCCCTGCACTGGGCACTGCTGAGCACTGAGTGGGGCAGGAGGGTCATGTGGGGGTCTCAGTAAGGGCTCCAGCCCCCTGTGCTGACATTCTGGAGAGGCTGCCATGATTTGTGGAGCAGCTGTCAGACTGTGGTGTGAGATGCAGCCCCGGACATGACATGCTGCAGACCACCACACCTCTGCCCCAAGGGATGATGTGTCGTGCAGACATCCTTCTGACCTGTTTACCTGCCTTCCCACCACCTAAAACCCAACAAACTTGTTTTGAAGAAACAGTTTCTTATGTAACAGGAATGACTGTCAAAGGCCAGCCCTGCCTAAAAGGGCTGAGTTACTAACAGGCACATTCATACAGCTGAAGAGACCTTAAACACATCGGGTCAAGGAAATAAGCCTACATGCCATATAGGTTATATACCAGCCGAGAGACAAAGGCAATACATTCTCAAAAACATGAGAAACTTCTCTGTGGCCAACCTAAGCTGCTCTGACATGAGGTCACAATCTGGCAGGGTGTGCTGTGTGGTGCTGAGAGAGGTGGTCCACTGTTTTGGGAATGGCCTTGCAAAAGCCTCATCCAGCTATAACTTTCATTTAGTCATCTCACTCTGAGAAATGCCCTGTCCGTGAGCTGGCACCACTGTCCCTTCCACATGCCAGCCCTGCAGCACCACTGTCCCAGCTGCCTCCTGTCGGGCACCAAGGGGGCTGAGGTTTCCTACAGAGTGAGAGAAATCAGCCGTGTTTCAAGCGTGCCATCATTCTGGGACATAGCAGGGAAAAGGGTATCTGCACTGAACCAGTGAGTGATTCCCCTTTTAATGGAACTTCAAAGTCACCAGCATTTCCAGACACGTAATTTCAGAGGCTCCTACCCCATAGAATTTAGCTTCTCAACATGCTCTTGTGGGTCTGTATTACACTATGACATCTTAAGTTGTGTTTTGATGGGAGAGGTAGTAATTTAGTGACTTTCAGACACAAGTCAGTTAATTGTTATGTCTGACCCATCTGTACTTTCTTTACATCAAGCAGTTTTCATTTTCCCCTAAAAGCAGAAGTCCATGCCATGTGTCACAACATGAAATATCAACTCTCTCTGAGACAGGAGGCAGAGGAGTGATCCACGTATCACTGGCAGCTCTCCCAACATTGTGCAACAATCACAAAAACATGAGGGTGACTTTGTTCCAGCTCTTGTTTCTTGCAAAAAGCACCATCTAAAATTACAGCAAGCACAGGTAAGTGTGCCCTGGCATGTGTCAGCCAGAGCCATGCCAAGCAGGCCCTACACTGCCACAGGGAAGATCCAGCAGTGGAATGGTGGCCCCAAGTTGCCCAGGGCTGGTTTGAGGGCAAGGTCACCATCACCTTGAATAGAAAGAAGGTTTAGACAATTGGGGTTGCTCGGCCTGGTGAAAGGAGGCTCAGGGGATTCTTTATTGCAGCCTTCCAGTACCTGAAGTGGGCCTATAAGAAAGACTGGGACAGACTTTTTAGAAGGGCCTTTTGCAACAGGACAAAGGGAATGATTTAAACTAAAGGTGCATTAATTAGATTAGCTATAAGGAAGAAACTTTTTATTTGTATGGCGAAATACTGGCACAGGTTGCTCAGAGAGGTGGTGGATGCTCCATCCTGGGAAACATCCAAGGTCAGGTTGGGTGGGACTTAGAGCAAGCTAATCTAGTTGAAGATCTTTCTGTCTTTGCGGCTACAAGCAGCAAAAAGAAGTGGCTGGTCTAGCTGACCTTCAAGAGGTCCCTTCCAAATCAAACTATTCTATGCTTCTGTGATAATAACACACCCTATCCCTTTCTTCTGCTTGCCCAAGCACTCTCCACCCCTCCACCTCTTCTTTCTCAGCATGATCGAAACCCTGTCCACCTCTCCTGGACCACCACCACCACAAGCACAGCCCATCCTCCCATCTCCTCCTGCCCCGCACACCGCATCCCTCGGCCCTTTCCGCGCCGGCAGCGCAGGCGCTGTCCCGGCCGCGGCTCCGCGTCGCCCGGGCACGCCACCGCCTGCCCGCCGGCCGCGGGGGGCGGGATCCCCGCTCCTTTTCGCTACGTCAGGACCGGGGAAACCCCCGCCGGCCTGGCAGCCGCCTTTTAGCGCCGCGCTCCGCCTCCGTGCCGGCAGAGCGCTGCTGCCGCCGACGCGAGAGTACCCTGAGCGCTCCGTGCCAAGCCGAGCCGAGCCTGGGCGCTCCGTGCCCCGCCGAACCGAGCCTGGGCACTCCGTGCTCCGCAGCCCAGTGCCCCGCCGAATCGATCCTGGGCGCTCCGTGCCCCGCCGAGCCCAGTGCCCCGCCGAGCCGAGCCTGGGCGCTCCGTGCCCCGCAGCTCCGTGCCCCGCCGAGCCGAGCCTGGGCGCTCCGTGCCCCGCCGAGCCCTGTGCCCCGCCGAGCCGAGCCTGGGCGCTCCGTGCCCCGCCGAGCCCTGTGCCCCGCCGAGCCGAGCCTGGGCGCTCCGTGCCCCGCCGAGCCCTGTGCCCCGCCGAGCCGAGCCTGGGCGCTCCGTGCCCCGCCGAGCCTCGCCCCGCCGCCGCGAGGATGCCTGGCCGGACCCTGCGCAAAGCCGCGCCTCCCGCCGCTCCTGCAGGTACCGGAGGGTGAAGGAACGGGGGGAACGGGACGGGACGGGACGGGACGGAAGAGGGACACACCGTGCTGCGCCCGGGCGCTGCTGGCCGGCTCCAGCACCGGGCGATGGGGGGAGCGCCCGGCGCGGCTGCGGGCGCCCGTCTGGAGGCGAGAGCGATGCAGCTGCTGCCCCCAGCGAGTGGCGGGGAGAAAAGGTGCGGGGTGGGGTGTGCTTCACGTTGAGGAAAAAGTAAAATATTGAACTAAAAGTACCGTATTGTGGGGATCTCATGAAAGCGATAACCACACGCGTTTCCGCAGGGCGCGAGGCGGCGGCGGAGGAGTGCGCCCTGGAGCTGGCCCGCATCGGCGACAGGTGGGACCTGCGGCAGAGGATCCTGAACCTGCTCGCCAAGCTGTTCTGCCCCGGAACGTGGGCTGCCCGCGGACACGGCGAGGGGAACGGAGGAGGATCTTGGCTTTGTGGGTTTGGAAGAAGAGGCTCCACAGACAGTGGGAGATGAAGAAACCTCAAATCTGGTTGCATTGTATTGAGGTGCCCGTAGCCGCTGGAGGATGGCTATCACATGATTTGCCTGAAGATTGTTACAGCAATATTGGCGTATGAATGCCACGTGGGAAATAAAGATAACGCTGGGCAGAGCCTCTCAACCGTGCAGCGGTGACTTAGGGCAAGCCGGTGACATGGGGAGATTTGGGGCAAGACTGAACTTGCCCTTCACCATGGTCTCAGAAGACTTTCAGGAATACGGTTACCCCAGTCACCCTCTGGTCCTCATGTCCCATAACCTTGTTTCACCAAGGAGTTCGGGCCACCTCCTGGATGAAGCCAAAAAAAGTGTCAGTTGGAACTTGGGATCACATACCACACAGGAAAAGCCACTTGCTGGATTTTTGACTGCTCCTCATGTCTAAAGCATGGATCCTGCTGGACAGCGATCTGGTGGCGGGACTTAAAATTTATTAAAGAAAACCACTATCTTTATTGAAAAGTTCTTTGTTGCAGGATGTTGCTTTGCAGACTAAAAGTTGTAATTCTATGAATTAACACAGTGTTGCATAGTTCTAGCCTATATAAATATTTAGTATAAGTTTATATATATATATATATAGTATGTATACGTAAAATATAAACGTGTGCACCGCTAGTGTATGTCATGAATATTTAACAGAACTATTAATCGAAAGCTGTTTGTTTAGTCTCAAAACACAGTAGGAAAAATGTTCAAAACATGACAAAACTATGACAAAACTCAATATAAAAAGGTATATAAACGAAAAAAACCTATAATATTTTCAGATGATAAAGGAAATAAATCATGCTTCAGAGAGGGAAGCATATTTTAGCATTTTATAAAATATATATCTGAATATATATTGCACAAACACAGATATTGAGGTAATTGTGGTGGAAGGATTCTTTCAATATTACAAGGAATTTCTTGATAACGGTACAGTTCTGCTGTGTCTTTATAAGTAACAAAATAACTTCAATAGAAGTAGATCTTAAAGTCGAATCTCAAGTTTTGTTGAGAATGTTATTTATTCAAAGAAAGCAACTACCTCTCTTTGAAGAAATAATATCAATAGAATTGAGTGTTACAGTGGTACAAGAAAGTAGCCTTATGATTGTTTAATTATACTTACAGGCAGAGGTTCTTCCCTTGTACTTTATTTCCATTTCATTTCATGGCCTCCTCATTTCAGTTCCAGAATGGTGAAGCTGCTGCAGCACATCCAGTGGATGGTGATGCACCATCACCACTGAGGAGTTAATGGGTATAACCCATTTCACTGAGGGGATATTACCTTGGCTGGCTTCAGAGGATCTGAATTAAACATATTGGTTGCAATCAAGGCAAACAGTAACTCTACTAGTCAATTCATGTCAGGCTCCATCCTAAACAGTATTTTTCCCAGGTCCAAGATAGCAAAAAAAGGGCTGAAGCTGATCCTGTTTCATAGCTACCTCTAGGGTCACTGGTCAGAGTTCCTTCTCTTAACTTGTCTATAAATACATTTGCATTCTATAAGGCTGTATAGTTACACTTTCTGTTACTTGTGTCTATTCAAATTTTGTCTTCTCCTCTCTTGTGGTGGATTCCTGTTTGTATTTATAGTTTATTTTTCTGTTATCTCTTCTTAATCTGCCTTTGCAAAATTGTCATTACGTAACTCTGGTCACTCTCACAACCAACCGTGTAGGGGATTTACATATTGACACTGACTTCTGTCACTGAGCAGAAGCTGACTGACTTTCCCTTCTTTCCACATGGAAGACTTAACCCCATCCATCCCAGTGGTTTTACCGGGAGCTTTGCTGTTGGCTTGAGCCACATGCATGGTTCCCTTCCCCTCTAAGCTAGCTAGTACCTTTTCAGGGAGAACATAATGTTTCAAGAATAGTTGTTATGTATCTTAGTACTGCATAGCAGTGTGTTTGGCTGACATGTACATAGGTCAGTTTTTCAGGTACTAAAAAATAAATGCAAAGAGTTTCAGATCAGCAGAACACCAGCTCCCAGGCTAGCACTGCATCCAGCTGGGCAAAACTTCATCAAAGGCAGCTCCAGCTTCATAAGAAGGGTTGCTATTTTATGTCCTGCAGTTGGTGGAATCTTCATCAAGGTCACTGAAAAATGACCATGCCTATCTGGAACTCTCAGGAAAATTCAGCATTAGCAGTCACATTAGTAGCTGAAAAGTATGTGAATAAAACTGTTCTGTTCAATGTATGCTGCTTGGAAATTCAACAGGAAATGAGGTGTGGATTTGTAGAGCCCACCCAGTTCTTCAGAATGTAGCACATATGAATATTACAAAAAAAATAGTATACTCATAAATGCATTGTCATGGGGATATCCAAGTTTAGTGTTAGCACACTATTTGTCTGCCTAGAAATGCAAAGACTATTTGCTTTTTTCGCAATGTTTTAGGTGCTTTGGTGCATTGTTAAGAATGGTAGTGTTCAACTGGAACTCAGGAAAAAGACACGGATGCAAGAGGTCAGTGCCAGTACATGACCAAGCACTTGCTGATGTTCACCCTAGATTTGTTGCTTCTGGGAAGGATCTGCTTTATGACTTTATCAATGTGAGTTTGTTTTCCTTAAGGCCTGTTCTGGATGTGTGCCAGATGTGTTGCTGTATGCCTCACGCACGTATGTCTTGAATTCTTGCTAAGATAATAAATACAAAGTGTCTACAAGAAAAATGAGTTACAAAGGTTGCTGTAACTCGAGTTTTCTTTTGTGGATTGTAAATGTATGATTATATTATGCAAATTCCTTCCATGCTTCCATGTCAGCAGGGCAAAATCACCAGGGCAAGAGCAGAGTGACAGCAGGTTTGCTTTGGGAGATTAGGCTTTGACTTCTGCCTTTAAGATGAACGAGGAATAACCATGACCTTGAACTTCAGAATGAGACACCTATTGTGGTATTTTTTGTTAACTACTGGCAGCGGAATATTTGGGTGATATTGGGGGTCCATTACTTCTACCAGAGTAGCTGCAGCTTTGAAAAGGAGTGTCCCTAGTAAAGGACATCCAAGTTAAGGGTTTTGTCTAAGATGCAGGCAGAAACGGATACAGTGTTTTGTCAGGCAAATTTTTACTTCCTCCAAAGTTTGAAGCTGGAGTTCTGGAAGAGTGGGAAATGATGCTGCTTAGCACAAGGGGAATACCAGAGGGATAGTGCAGAGCACATTCTTCTTCCCTAAATCTGGGACCCAAAGGTGTCTGTGCAGAGGAGAGCCTGAGGTCCTCTCCTGCTATGCCAAGCACATCAGCAGCTGACTCACTGCGCTGCTTTTCCCCAGCTTCACAGGCAGGGAGCACCATGCCTGTGGCTCATATTCCCAGTGCAAGGAGGACTAAGATCTTCCGGGCCAAAGGCTCTTGTTTCTAACAACCAGAAAAAAACCCAAAGAGATGCAACTCTCTGTTCTTCCCCAGTTAGTCACCAGCAGAAGCCTGGAAGATTTTTACTTTGGAGGGCATCGGTGAAGTGGTCCTGAGAAGGCCCATCAGCCTGGTGAAAAGTACCACCACAGCTACTGCACAGAGATCTGGTTTTGTAAAGCTTCACCAGCAAATCATACTAGTGTGACTCATCAGACTTGTGAAAACATCCAGACATTCTCACCTGCTTCCCACTGGAGTCTGGCCTCTCTCCAGCCCTCCAGAGCGGTGTCCAGTCACCTACGTAGCATAATGCTTGTGACCTGCTCCTCCCTAAAGGGCAGGAGAAAAAAAAAATCCTATCACTGGGGCATGGCATTGCAATCTGAATGCACTTGACTCACCCACAAGCACCTGATACCAAAAACCCACAACAAACCCACCTGTTGAAGAAAACTGACAGAGTTGCCACCCTGGAATGCTCTCCATTTATCACAGCACCTAGCTGGACAACAAGTGCAGCCCTGGGTCGTGTTTGCCCTGCGGTCCCCTAGGTGAAAACCAGTCTGGTCCCCTCAGCCAGCTCATGCCTTCACACCTGAGACTGGATGCACAAGTGGAATTTCTCAAACGAAGTGCCAGACAAGAAGATACTTCCTCCCTCTTCCCCTCATGGGATGTTTTTATAAATCAACTGAAAAACAATGTCTCATATGCTGGTCATTATTTTTAGCACACACTGCTAGATGGGACTAACTTTTATCACTTTCCTCCCATTAACACAAGAGGGTGTGAGGGCATTATGTGCATCCATGGAGGCGTAAGGAGGCCAGACAGGAAGGGCTGGGGATATGATGTGTTGCCTTTCAGTCAGGGTTTCCCCTGAAGCAGGTGACTGTCTGATGGTGGGACCATCAGTGAGCAATAGTCCCAAAAGCTATTACAGCTGTAAACAAGGGTCCTCACCCAAGTGCGTCAGGACATTGTCTGGCCCACGTAACAAACAGGCCACACCAAGGCTGCCCTGCCTTCTCACGCATGGGCTCTTTGCAATGCAATTCTCACCACCCTTCTGAAAGCGTGGAGGTTGGTGTCACTCCTTTAGCAACAGGAGATATCCCATGAAATGGCAGTGACCGGAAATTAAACAGTTTCAGCTATTTCATCTTCAGCCATTTCATCTTTGGTGGCTTTGGCGTCATTCCCTCCTGCCCATGAAAGGATGGTGGGAGCACCACTAGGCTCAGAGGCTCAGCTCCTCCATGCCATGGTCATCATTTGAAGGGGCAAGGCACCTTTTTGTCGCGGACAGGCCAGCTTGAAAAAACAATTACTTTCAGCAGCACCAAATAAGGCCAATCCTAGGATGCTGGCACTTCCTCCCTCAGCTCCTGGGGCCTAGCTGGGATCACAGTCCCCTACTGCATGGCAGAAATTCAGGGCAGCATTGTGCTTCCACCTTCTCCTTCGTGCTCCTGACAGGGATGTGACAAAGCCACAACAAAGGCAGGAGGCCACAGTCATGTCTACCCTGCTCAGGATCAGGAATTAGGGAGGCAGTTTTTTGACAAGAGCAGCTGGACATTGGACATTCCCCAGCACCACCATAGCGCATCAAGGAAATGGCTTTGGTATGTAGGGAAAAATCCAAGGAATTTCAGCACCAGGTAACTTGTTTGCTCAGTGCAACGATATCAGACTGATTCAGCTGCACAGAGGGGTGAGGCCTGCACATATGGAACTATCAGTGGAAAGGCAGGAAGTTCTGGGTTTGGTATTGACTAACTTCAAAAAATACCCTGACTGACAGAAAATATCCTTCTGGTCACAGCTTTACACACTATGGGATGGAAGGGCAACTCCTTGTTTTAGGGAATGATGTGTATTTGCATCAAAGGTTCCTTCATATGATCATTAAAAGTGAAGGATTTTTTTTAAAGGAAAACAACTTAATTATTGCAGTCATTATTAACTTGTGAAGTTTTTAGTTGGGTTAAGTGCTTTAATAAACACAGCTACATGAAAGAGGAAGTTATGTCTGGCTTTCCCTATAAACAGAGTCCAAAACAGGCTTACTAAAGGCTGATTCAGACAGTCTGGTAAAAGCCATGCTCCTCACAAGAAGAAACACGTCATTTTTCAGAAGTGGTGGGGACCAGTCCTAGATAGTGCAGATCACTCGGTCCCCAGGCATCTATTGTTATGAGGCTGCTGCACACAGGAAGGAGGTACTGCAAAAGGAGTTACACAACCCAGTATTGCATAGAAAGAAAAATACCAAGCACCCAAATGCTGGACCAAAAATCTCCCAGCACCAGTCAAGGGCCAGGGACTGGCAGCACAGAGGCAGCATGTCACCCCTGCAGCCACGGCTGGCTCTGTGGCTGACCCTGCATGGCCATGGGCACCAGGAAGTGCAGCTCAGGGCTGTGGTTTGGGAAGGTTTGACTTCCTCTTGTCATTGCAGTGATGTGCTGCCCTGTGGCATCACCTCCCTCTGTTCATGGGCGTCATACCCAGCTAGCACCCGCCCTGCTCCTGGCCAGCCACCGACTCCAGGGTGGCCTGTGGGAACCTTCTCTCTCCCCAGGGGCTCTCCTTCACAGCATCCCTGCGAGGGGACAGTGACCATTAGCCTCTGGTCAAATGTGGTAAAGTGGTATTTTTGATACATTCCTGGAAACAGAGATGAAGGAACAGACACACCAGAATCACAGACCCTATTCAGACAGCATTCAGTGATGCCAACAGGGAACAGAAGAGCAGCAAAGCTGTAAAAAAATGAGAAATGAAATGGAACTTTTTAGGTAGAATCACATTTCAAATTCCTCATTTGCCCATGCCCTAAGGCTTTCACAACTGAGAGAATAAAAATTTTCTAGTACTTCACATGTCTTGGTGGATAAATGAAGTCACATGTGCTAATCCATTTACAGATTAACTTCATTGTGTCTTCTTGCTTTTGTATTCCTCTTAGCTACTGACTGTGGCAATTAAGATTTCAATTAAAGATATTCAAGACTAATCTTACAAGAGCCATGCTGCTTGTAGGTTTGAGCCCTGCTGACCCCACCTCAGCCCACATGTTGGAGAAATCAGAAGGAGACAGGAAGATGGATACAGGGGAGTCAGTGAAAGAGAGGAGAGAAGCTGGGCTGGCCCAGCACTGGTGACAGCAGGGGGGAGCGAAAAGGCAGAGGAAATTATGATTGAAAACGTCTTCTTCCTTTTCCCTGTGCAGCCCTGGGGGAGAAGACAGGCTCCAGCTGGGCACAGGTGTGCTGAACCAACCTCAAGGGGACTGCACACCATCCCACACCTTCTCGTCCATCTCCTTCCCATTCTGCTGGTTTTATGCCTTGCACAGTCTCAGACGGCAGCACCCCTCATCATCATGGCTGTGTGCAAGGGAGAGGGATGGGGAAAAAAGGGTCCCAAGACAGATGCAGGAGTGAGATACCACAAAACTCCTCCTCTTCCCCTCCAGCCCGGGAAAGAATCCACGTGCCCAGAGGGCAGGCTGGGAGCCAGCCACACTGGCCTTTCCCACAGGATGAGTCAACAGAAGTTGTGGTCTTATCCCTCCTCATGAGATACTTGCTTGCTTGCACCCTTGCAGCATGGCATGCAGAAAAGGAAACCGAAAGCACACACAGCGGCTTCTGGGGCACAATCCTGGGGATGACGGAAATGTCCTCTGCACCACTGGCATAGGAGAGCAAACGCCTCCCTTCCCATCACACAAAACCTCACCTGGCCTTTTTGGGCAGCACTGTGCATAGGAGGAACTAGTGAGGTTTGCCAGGTCTGGCACAAGACCCAGACAAGTGCCACGGGTACACCAAGGGAAGGTCAGGACTGCCCTGTGCCATGAGGGAGCGCTGCTGCAAGTGCCCAACCCAGCAGGTGAACACAGAGCAATGCACATGAGCCCGCAGTGTAAACACACAAAGCCGCCAGCCCCTTCCTCCAGCTCAGCCTTCCCCACAGTAACCAGCTGACGTGTCTGTGTGCTGCCAGGCAGCACGTGATTTTGGGCACCTCTGGCATTCCCCACATCGGAGCAGCTGAGAGGAGAGCTTTCTCGGCTGGCTCATCTTCCCATGAGGAAGGCTTGCTTTGACCTGCTGTGCAGTGACTGTGAAGTGACTTGTGTCTAAGAGAGTGGCCCACTTGATGCAAACCTCCCCAGTTTGGAGGCTGTGGTCTCCACCTCCCACTATGAGCTGCACTTCACTCCATCCACAGGGAGTCTTCAGCCCAGCCTGTTCCACCAGCTCACTGTGGCTTTGAAGGGAATTTTATCCACAGAGTAGGTGGGAAACTAGAACAAATACCAGATTAGGAATAGTTGTATAGAATCATTCCCTTGTAAGGTCTGGGCAGGAGGTACAGTTTATAAGCAATGTGCTCCAGGGACTGCTGCTTCGATGCAAACTCCACATTTTCGTAGAACAGGGACAGGAAAAAACAAGATACTGAAGCAGGTTCTACAAATTACCTTGTACTACTTCTTAAATGCCTTAGTCCTCTTCACACTGAATTGCAGTTCTTACGAGTGCACTACTTCAGTTCTACCTTAGATGCACACCTGGACATCATTTACACCAAGTCTTTGACTGCTCTCCCTGACATCCTTGTCCCTGTGATGCCAGTTCCAACTGTGGACCAGACAGACTCTGGCATAACAGAATTAAATACCTAGAGGAGTACTAAGGATACCATTTATTTTCAAAATCACTAAAAAACCCAAGCAAAACAGTTTATGGTGATACAGATTCACATAGAAGAGACAGAAATCAAAAAATGTACAATCTATTTCATGTTATTGCACTGACTTTTTTATAATATACAAGGCATATTAAACAGTTTTCATTAAAAGAAGTTTTATTTATATAAATAAAAGTGTAAATATACAATATCATACAATAAGTGTATCAGACTAACACACAAAATCTACCTACAGTGGGATCCCCATTTTTCTCATGAGCTAGTCTACTCTTCATCAATATTTTCACTTGTACATTTACATAACCTAAACATAGAAACAGGTAAACATTCCCATCTGGGAACACTTCCTTCAGAATTTGACAAGAACCACTGCAGAACATTAACCAGGGTTAATTTTATGTGAGGGTCATTAGGAAATATCAATCACTTAACAGTTTCTTAATACTTATCTGTCCTTCTACTATTTTTTTCACGAGAAAATGATCAAATGTTTTTCCCTCCCTAATCTCAAGAGTTTTCAATACAGATGCAGTCCCTACAGAAGCTGGAAAGAGCTTCCAGGTACAAAAGGCTGCAAGAATCTCACAGCAGCATCTCACTGCTCTCATATCCATGATGTGCAACCTTTATCTGCCCCAGGCCTGGATGCACCAAAGCCCTCTACTAAACCTTCTCCATCTAGGAGCAAACTCCCCTTGTCTGGAATGCCTTCAGCTCCCTGGTGAAGAAGTGCATAATTTCATC
Organism: Aphelocoma coerulescens; assembly: GCF_041296385.1. NCBI lineage: Eukaryota > Metazoa > Chordata > Aves > Passeriformes > Corvidae > Aphelocoma > Aphelocoma coerulescens. The sequence goes on from NW_027184085.1 coordinate 10,770,445, forward strand.
ATGCTTATTTGGTCTTCTAAGATGCAGCTGCCAAATCTCTGGGGGAGTCACTGCTCTCCCAGAGTTTGGCCAACACTCCTGCAGGGTGAAGAATCACCATGGGGACTGATATGCAAACAGCAAGGCCAAAAATGGTCGTGATCCTACTGAATACTGATGAACTAATGCAACGCCTTCCATCATTTTAGTGCAACCAGGCTCTCAGAAAAACAATATTTACTTTGCCAGGTGTGTAACCAAAAGCTTACTACATCTGCTTGGTCTACCCATCTTGTCTGTTATAAAGCAGACACCCATACTGCATAAATTCTGGAGCTTTTTCAGGGAATGTCACCCCAAGAGAGATGTCAGGAAATACTACTGAAATCATACCAACATCAGTGAAGATGTTGTTCTTTCACAAGGAAAAAAAAAAGTTATTTTCAGGAACGGAAACAATCAGGGTTAAATACAATTCTTTTGCTTGCTCTAATGTTAGTAGAGAAGTGTTATCATTCTACTCATAGTAACTATTATCAGATTTTAAACATTAAACCTATCTTTTAAATTATAGCCATTACTGAATCACACACAAAAATCCCCGTTTCTGTTTGCTGTTACTCAGCCAACACTTATCTACGTGCATGTAAAATAAAATACTGAACAGTATCTGATTACTGAAAAAAAAGCCTTCTAAATCACTCACAATGAACAGTACCTGCAAATAAGCATCTGAAAATATCCACCACGTATCATCTTAAGACACCTCAAATTAACTTTAATTTACAAAATGAAGACTTTGCCTTTGAGCTCACACTGGTTTAGGAGTGAGGGAGACATATGCCTCCCTGCGATGGAACCTCCGAAATTTTAGACCGTGGACTGAAAAAAAAGCCATTTCCTAAAACACAACTGTGATTTACTACACTGAAGTAGCAAAAAGTCAGTACTGCACTTGCACGTATTATACGTATACAGGTATGCATTCACTACGCTGCATTAAATTCCACATGCATTTTATGTATCTATTATACACGCTATTACAGTCGGATTTTGGTCATTCCTGAACAAGGCCTCACCATTCAGTTGTCATTGCCAAATTATTTTCTCCCTGTTTTTCAGCAAATATGCAGGGGTAACCTCTTCTAACCTATCACAGGCCTGGATCTCAGTGTGGTCCTCCAGCCCTAAGAGCTGCATCCTCCTGAAGCCTCTCCCACCACGGAGGTGACCGGAGGCATGGACCAGTCCTGACAGAGTGGCTGAGCTTTGGGTTCACAGGGGACCCAACTCCACAGTCACCTCACAGCACTGAATCTGAATTAGTTTCAGCAGAAATCCTGCAGGCAAAGGAGCTGTTGGACTACGTACAGTATTGTCTTTCCTGTAACCAAAAGCTGCATCTCTCCCTGGATTCACATGCTAATATGTCACTGAAAAAGAATTAAACCTATTTTTTAATTTTTAGGCAAACATTGCACAGCTTTTCTGTTCATCCGGTCTCAGGTTGCCTCAAAGAACTGAATTTTCTTCTGCTCATCATGAGCTGCAGTCTAATGAAGCTGTCACAGAAATGAACCAAAGCGAGTGCTCCACTAACCTGGAAGCAATTGCTTCAAGCACTGCTGAATAAATGTAAATAAACTGAACTACAGTATGATCTTGGGGTAGGGCCAAGTGACAAGCCCAGACCTTTCTGTAACAGCTATGCAGTGTCTTGGCTCACTAAAAACAGAGGCAGCACTTCAGACTTGGACTGGTTCCAGGCTGAGAGCTCTTCACCCTGGGCATGTTGGCTGCAAGCAGTCTCCAGCCTGATGTGATGAACGACCTGAGCACTGTGGAACAAACAACTTGTTCTCAGCTGATAAGGACACTGGCCCATTTCCTCCTGTATGTATTTTATGTTGTTTAGCTATCCCAGATGTAGGAAGAGAAATAACAGAGTCTAATCTCTTGCACCCATACACTCTCCTCCCAGCACAGCAGACTAAGCGGCATGGCCTGCTACTGATACCTCTTCTGCGAGTAGAGGTGAGAAAATCCAAACTAAGCTCCTGTGGCATTGCAACCCTTTCTCTTTTGCTGTACCCAACACCATGATTTTTCCCATCTACACAAACAGTTTTCAGTTTCACCACCCAGAACCCTCAGTATCAGCCCAATCCTGACGCAGTTGGGTGTACTTGCATCATCCACACACATCCTCACTCTCACACAAGCAAAAATAAATACTGGACAGGAGAAAACAAAGAAGACCAATTAAAAGCCACCACAAATATGGCCAGCTCAGATTTAATCTGTTATAATCCCCATTTTTAGATCACCACTTTTCAGCTTGAGTCTTTCAGGTTGGGCAGCCTTAAACCTCTTGAAGACAAATAAAAGCAGCCCAACTTGCAGACATTCTTAGCGGTCGCTGAAGTCTGTAGGATCTGTAAGTGCTCAGCACTTGAAATTATCCCCCTTTTAAAAATATATATATTTTAAAGGTGCCTAACATTAGAAGCCTAAATTTGAAAATTCAGACCCCAATTTTTTATCACCCCCATTTTAATCACAACTAACAACTCAGTATACACCTTGGTGGACAATCACCTATTATTTGGACATGATTTTCTTACAGATTTCTACCACATTAACGCCAAGTGCTTTCTGATACAAGTTGCACCTAGAAGTAGATTCAGGTGTGGTGGATGCTGAGTTAGTTCATTAGTTTTAAGAGGATTTTCAGCTTTGCAATAAAATGCTCTTAATTTTAGGCATAGAAGTTGTGCAAAATTATACTCTCTTGTCATGCGCTTTTAGCAAAACTGCACTTAGAAGAATAAAGTGAGATTGTTCCAGACATTCTCTTATTACAACAAAAAAAGAGGACCAGACCCTAAGGAAGTGTCCTTAAGTCTTATTACAGCTAAGTGATATAGTACAGTCTAAAACCCACCCTTGTCAACAGGATGGCAACCAACAATTTCTACTACCAACACTCTGCAGATACTAAAAATATCAGGGACAGGCACAGTGTTATTTATCTCAGTCAAAATACTTTAAACCAAACCCAGGAGAGGTCTTGAAGTTCTAATAAAACTGCCACATAATACAAAATTGTCTCTAACTTTTGGCTTCCTTCATCCCCAATCATTAAGTGAGATTTGTGAAGCTCATCACATGCTTGCTCAGTGGTTCTCCAAGGCTCTTAGCACCTCTCTGTAAAGCATTAAGACACTTCTGTGTGGCTTTACAAATAAAGACAGCTTTCAGACAGTTCTAAATGGTTTGTCTTAGCAAGTGTGATTAGATGTAGTGCTTCCATCATACTGCAGTTCTGTGTTTTCTGATCAGCAACTGAACAGGCCCCTCTGGCACAGATTTAATGATGTTCCAGGCATCGTAATGCATGAGCCCAAGTAAAGACTTCCCACTAACAGCAAGAATTTCATCTCCAGTTTCTATGTTTCCAGATTGCTCCGCAGCACCACCTAGAAGCAAAAAAGGGTAAAAGTCAGTGTTAAGAGAAAGTGAACCTACAAAAATCTGCTTTCCACTGGGATGAAATAAATCATTGTTTTCCCAACTGCAGCAATTTCAATACAAATCACAGCTGTTCGGCTCAGCTCTAGCAACCTACCCCATGATGCATCTCACAGAAAAGGTTATTTTAACCAAGATAAAGCCCTGTTCTCCGAGAAGATGTCTGGTTTTGAAGGAAACAACAGAAGTACATGAAATGTGCTGAATGTTACCTCTGTAGCTGTAAGAAAATCTGGTTGATAAAATAACCGTGACATGTGGCATGGATGTACTTTCTCAATTTCAGCAGGGTAATAAGAAGATAATGCAGTAGATTGTAAAACCTGGGATGAACAAGCCAAACACTGGTAGCAAACTTTGGACTAACACCATTCACAGAAAGCTCCTAGAGAGGCACACACCTTTCACTACTGATGAAATTGTATTTTCTGTAATGATAATTAAGCTAACATGAGTCATCAGAGCGAGGGGAAAAGGGCTGTATGTAAGGATGCAAATGAATGAGCTCAAAAATTAAACGTCCTTTACCCTAAGAAGCACTTTCTAAAGAGGGGAAAAACAAACACACACACAAGAACTGCTAAGCAATTCAGTAAATACCTGTTTGATTTTTTATCTTGATGAGGGAATAAACCACACATTACTGAAAAGTAATTCTGTAAAAATGCTGTGCACATGCAGTTTCATTGAGAGTTTCAGCTGCCTTCAGAAAGGGCCTTATTTTTCACTAAACTGAAAGATGACATATGAAAGTCACAGTGTAGTTCTGGGATCTGTTTTCTTTCTATGTATGGCTCATGTAAGTTTAACTACCTGATGACAAACAAAGCACCCAAGACTGGCAGCTTTTGAATACAAATATCCCATATTCTTAGCAAAAACTAATGTTAATATTAAAAAAAAAAAAAAAAGACAAAAATATGGTAAAATTCACAATTGGACATAATGCAGGGCAGTGTTTGAGTACCACACTAGTTATATGCACTATGCATTTCTTAGGAAAGAGAACTGGATAAGGCATGAATGTCTCAGACCACTATTATATAGATGACTGCTGCTGTAGTCTAATGTCTAGAAGAGTGGACAGAGCCATGCTTAGTAAAGCAGATTGCTCCACAAACATTTACTAGCAGATGCAATCCCTAGTCATTCCCAGGAGCGTTTTTTCTTTTAATGACCACTTTGGCCTAGTAAGTGGTAATAAATGAGAGCCACAAAAACCACCCTTGCTTCAAAAAAACCACGCTGAGTACAATAATTGAAATATCTGTACTATGCACAGACAAAAGGAAAACTAGGATAACATCCACTGTATGCATGTAGTACCTTTAAATATCCTTTTTACAAGCAAGGGCTTATCTCCAGCAATGGAAGCTTTTCCACCATCGAGACTGAATCCCAAGCCAGCAGAGGTTTTCAATAATTCAACACAGATGACATCATTCATATCCAGGTTTGGATCTGCAATTGAACACACACAGCATCTTGTTATGCAGATAACAGTAAATTGCAAGTTGTATTTGGTTGGTTTTTGCTTTTGCTGCAGTGACAAGACAATTCAGAGTTCAGTTACTCAGACTAGGACAGGCCACCAAGCTTCTCAGAAGTGAATGTATTCTATTGTAGCTGTGAATGGGAGACAGTACAAAATGCATTTACACACAGAGATATTTTCAGTTTACATGTTCAACAAAACCTGCCAAGGCATCTTTTTTTTTTGGCAAAATTATAGCTAGCAAATTTAGCAAATGCTCTAAACATCCACAAAATAACGGAAAAATTACAAAAATAGGGAGTGGAGAGCATTTATTTTCCTTTCATTTGTTCCCTTTGCTTATTCAATGAGCCACATCTTTTTAAGTAACAGGAATGAATGAAATGTTTCATTAAGCAAACATATTCCATTCTCTTAAGCAAAAATCTGTAATCACTTCCTAGGGTGAAAAATTGTTTCTAGCTTCCTATCTATTTATTTAATTATAATTAACTGTAGTTGCACCATACCTCCTACATAGCAGATATTTCTGAAATGCAATATTGCTGTAGCTGAAATAAGATACAATTTTGCTTAAGAGGAAATAAATCTGCAGTTTTGGAAAACAGGATCCTCTTTGCTTTGTGTGGATGTAATAATTATGCAGTCTACATTATCACAAATTACTGCTACTGTTATCTCAGACAACTTTAAACGTTATCTAAAACATCTGGAGATGTCCTTTGCCTGGAAGGGTGGAAAGAGGTTCTGAATAACCCAATACTATTTTGTTTATGAGATCATGTTGCCCCCTAGTGCCTGGACCCAGCAGATATTCTGCATTTGTCAGGATGCAGGATGTAGGGAGTTTAGGGCAGAGAGGGATTCTGAAGTAATTACATAGATTATATCCACGGGAGCAATTCCAGAAAGGCTGATCCATTAATTAACAGAGTGCTTTCTTCTTTTTTTTTTTTTAAGCTGTGTTACAAAGTCGTATCATAAAACTCAGTGTAAGCATAAAACAATAGAAACTGCTACAGAAAATAAAACCCTGTGAGAACAGTAATGATTTCAGCCAGCAGATTAAAAATAACGAAGTGGCAGCTCCGTGTCCTGGTTTTGGGGTGGACAGAGCTGAGTGTCTGGTGCTGCCCTGGAGGGCAGGAGAAACCCTTGCCAACTCTCTCAGCAGAAAGCTTGTAACCGTGGCCCACTCCCTCCCCAGGACCCTGCAGCAGTGCAGCACTGGAGCAGGTCATCCCCCTGCTCCCAAGCAGCACCATCCAGACAGGTGCTGAAGAAGTCTGGGTCTTAAATCTACAAAAACCTTCAGAGATCTCTTCCTAAGACCCCAGGTGCAGCCTTTACACCAAAATGCTGTCTTGTTCCTGAACAGGAACTTAGTATTCCACTGATACATTACCACTTAAACCATTTATCCCTACTTTCCTACAGGATGGCTGAGTTCAATATGGCTTACTTCCATTTACTGCAATATAAAAATAATTTTTTCTATGTTTCTAGTAGAAACAGTATGAAATCTGCTCTTACAGAGAACAAGCTCAGTTCCTATGCATGACAAATTGCAGGGCATGGGGTTTTGATTTTTTAAAATTTTTAAAATAATTTCTGGTTGTTTTCTTCCTTGCATTGACTACTGTTATTACTTAAAAGGAGTTTGTCCTGGATTGGAAGAATATGCAGAACCACTTACCTAAGTAGAAATTGGATTCGGCCCTGAATTAAGTCTTCTAAGTTTGTGCCTAGTTACAGTAATTAAAAAAAAAAAAAAAACAACAAAAAACCCCAAACAACAAAACCCCAAACTGTATTTAGGTTCCAAAGAGAACAAATAAAATTTAAAGGTAATTTCATTTTCTCCCTTCAATCACATAAGGCACAGACGCTTTTAATCTAAAACACATGGATATTTTTCCCTTCAGTCTGCTCTGCAAAGGAATTCTTCCAACTGTTCTTGGACAAAGATCATACCTGCTCCTATTTCCATGGAAACATCCTTTCCAGACCCCACACATTTTCTGCCAGTAGCTGATATCTCAAGTCTGGAGGAATTGTTTGTTTTGTCTTTTTCCTTGTGGATGACAACAACTGCATATTTGTACAGCCTTGCGTGATGAAGAGTATTCAGGACATCCCCATGGACTGAGCTTGCCAGAGATTTGCCATTGATTGACAGAACAAGATCTCCTCGATGGATAGTCCCTTCTTGAGATGCCACTCCCTTTGAAAACACTCTGTGGACCTAAAAGAAAGGTTTTAACAAGGGTATTTTAATCTCATGACCACACAAAGCATTCTACAGGCCAAGGTGAACACAGGCGCTTTACTAAGATTCGCAGCCAGTGTCCACTGCCTGGATATTGAGCACATGGCATCTGCTCCAGTGAACACCCTCAGTGATGAGACAGAGCTGCATTTGGGGATGGGGGAATTCAGAGGAAAAGATGGCGTTATTGCATGGTCATTTCTAAGCCAAAGAACAGCTAAGGAATGTAATATCACAATCACTTATGCTTTCACTAAACTCCTCAAAGGCCTTCAATTAACATATTTCAAGTGACACAGAGGTCAAATCCATGTCCGTGCCACAGCAACCACCAAGAACGCTGTGGTGTGTGACACCCACTCCCCCAGTTCCCACTGACTGGGACATGCATCCTGTGCTGTTTTCAAATGCACATTTCTAAACATCTGTGCAGAGAAAGGCTCTGACTTACTGCAGCTGTACAAGTATTTAATTGTTCGCCTCAATCTGGCTGATCAAATATCATGCGAATGGATGGAAAGGGATGATTTAGCGACTTGAAATGCATTTTTCTAGAGAAAAAGATACTCTATTCAGGGTGGATTAAACTTTGAGAAAACTTCCAGCAAGTTTAGATGTGTGTCATTTACAAAAAGGAACTGACTAAAAGACTCAAGATCCAGTATTTAAGGACTTGCCTATTAGGCACTCTAATTTTAGCAGCCAGAATATGGTTTCCCATGGAGACAGTACTGGCTCTGCCAAGCAAATGTTCAAGGCAGCAAATCCGTGGACACAATTCTGCATGGCATTACCTTTAGGAATTTATCCTAATGTGCAGACCAGCAGCAAGGCATTAGAAACCTTTTGGCTCCTGCTCCATCTCATTGTAGGGCCACACTGAGATGGGCACCTGCTACAACCCACAGATTCAAGGAGATAAATTTCCAGCCAGTCTAAGCAGGCATTCAAAGCTGGAATAACAGCCTCAATAACAGATCTAGGCATGCAAATGCAAGTGGAATACAGGGGTCATGTCCAAAAAATCTGCTGCCTTCCCTCAGTTGCTCAGCTCCTCAGTACCTTGAAGCTCACTAGGCATTTCTATTTCTGCAGCCAAGTGTGGATATAACAGCCCATCTAAGCAGCTCAGTACCCAGTGGCAACCCTAAATATACCTGGGACCCAGAATCCCAGTAGGTCAAGAACATTAATAAGATCCCTTTACACCCACTGAACAAAAAGCATCAGGAAAGAGCAGGAACAGACACTCTTCTGGTCTCATGGCTAACAGCACTCAGGAAAAGGACTTAATCAGTCCTCACTCTGAGAGAGCATAAGATCTTATTTTTTAGGTTGAGTCTCAGTCTCTAGGTAAGGAACTCTGTAAGGAACTCTCTGGGTGGGACACTGTTGAGCCTTCCTCTTGCTCAGAGCTGCCACTGTTTGGGCCAAAGACAGGGAATAACTTCTCCAGTGAGAGAAGTAGAGGCCTGCTCTCTAGACTTTGACCATATTCTAACTTAATGACATTCTAATTCTAACTTAAACTTAAGTTTAATATAAAATACTTTTATTTATTCTGGTCTTCTCTAAAAGAAAAATTCAGAAGATTCCTGCAAGGGCTTCTGCAGGCCCCAAAACAGAGGACATACCCTTCTTCTAACCTCAGCATTTAATGGATCTCTCTCTTTTGGGGCAGAATTTAAATGCGTATTTTGTGTTAAAGAAACCGTCACACAGGACACCAGTTTTCTTGAATTTTTCTGTCTCACTGATCTGTTTTTGAACAGTCACTTTTTACACACCAGTATCTTAATAGGACACTATCGTTTGTTCAGAATGCTCCTTAAGACTTAAAAAATCCCTAACCAGACAACAACCCTCATTAACTGACCACCCACAGGTCTTACTAACTCAAAACAAACTTGTGATGTGAAATTCATAATGTTTGCTGAGGTCTGCAACAATCAGTCTCAGGATCTGAAAAATCCTCCAAAAACTTGGCTGCACAGAGTTTCCTTTCAAGAGCTGAGAATGAAAGTCTCCCCTAAAAGGCTGTGTGCACTGCAGCTGCATGCAGAATTTTATTTAAATGCATAGGGTTTAGATCTAGCCCATCCCATCCAGTACAGATTTTTAAATCCTGAAAGCATAATTGTTATCCATCTCCAATAATAAAAATTACGCTTCCCAGACATTCTGATTTCAGTAGCAGATGGTAAGCTGCTGCTTCTGAGAGACACTGTGAATGACTTGCAGTGAGTCTTGATAAACGAGCACTTGATCTAATCACCAGCCTGCTTTAAAGTGAGCTTTGTAGAAAAATGACTTGCAGCCATCACTTACTGTGACTGATTTCTGTTCCAAGTCTACTCCTCCAGCAACACTAAATCCCAGGCCAGCGCCTTCTTCTTTGTGCAAGACTACAAAGTATGTGTCTTCTTTGCTCTAGCAGAAAAATAGAGGAGCACAGGAAAGGGAAGAAGAAACACAAAACCAAAAATCAAGACCAAGCACCCACATAAATGACAAATTCCCCATACCCACAGATTATGGCAGGTGAAAAAAGGCAACTCAAGGAATTAAAACTGAGATGTTAAATGCGTTTCACTTCATGCTACAGAATGAAGCAGCCATCTAGGAGAACTCCGGTGACAAGGAAGATTTCTTCAGCCAGTTCGAGGCTAGAAAACAAAGTCAAAATTAGGGTAGTGAAATGGCATTAAACTTTGGGCAGCTTAATTTCCACAGGCTGTAGTCAGTTTTGCATTGTTCAACATTTTGCAGTCAAAATACAATATCCCCATACACCTTTCTGGACAAAGCGCTGTACCATTTAGGGAATTACTAACACTTTTGTTATCCAATGTCTTCTTCCTCCTGAAAGGGTAACATAGATGTAAGGCAGGGCAGTTGCATCAACCTCTTCTCAGTAGTGCTGGACAATCTTGCAAGGTGCAGTGGCTACATTGCTGAAGCCTGGGAAGGTCAGACTGGACAGCAGAAAAAACTCTTTCACTTGGGAGATGAAAGTAAGGACCTGTTAATGACCTAAACAAGACTAAGCTGCGCTGTTGCAGAAATGGGAGCATCCAGCACAGGAAAAGGATTGGTGCAGGTTTGCATCCAACAAGTCTGATGCTGTCACAGAGATCACGTTTTGTGGTATAAGGGGAACTGTAGGAAGGAATTTGGTGGAGCAGGCACATTAATAGCTAGCTCTGGGGCAGAGCATTAGATGTGGGAAGTAGAGAGCAGGTTTCTCAGCTTTTCCCCAGGACCCCATCTAACACTGGTTATTTCCAGAAACTGCCAATACTAAAATTAATAGTAAATTAGAAACCAATCTCTTTAATCTATATAGCATTAAATTATTTACTTGGTTCACTAAACTCAACATATTAACTCAGCATTTGCCTTTTGTTTCGAAAAGCACAGATCATTAGTGGTTTTGGTGAAACAACAGTCAAATTCTTGGTTTTGCTGCATCTTTTTTGCCAAATAGTGTCTGTGGAAGATGTCCTACACTAAAGGCATCCCTGCAACATACAGAGGCAATGTCAGAAACTGATGTCACCCTGTGCCACATCATTGATCCATCAGCACTCAAAGAGAGAGGAGCAGTGAGGGCAGAACATCTTTGTCCTCAGTGTTTTGTAGATGCTAAGACCCTGCTCACCTGTACTCAAGTTGGAACAGCTTTATGTTTGGCTTGAAATAATAAAATCAGTTAAGTAACCAGGCTAGCCCCTTTCTAAGTGCAGTGAAGGCAATGGAAATATATACCTATCTTTGACTGTTAGTACTATAGCAACCCTTTTTGTTCAAGAGGTCAGGCTCTTTTCAACCCTTGATTATATCAATTTGCTTAACACTGGTGAAGGAAAGAAAAAAAGTCAGGAAGTTCAGATGTTAAAAGAGTTATCCAAGGATCGTATGTGTTGAGCCAGCCAACAACACCGTCTGGATACTGCTTCCCATTCCCAAGGTGCATTCCCTCCCTCCCCAGCCCTCAAAGCTGCTCCTTGCCAGCACACAATATTGGGCAGAGACCTGGTTATGGATGCTTACTGCTTTACTTGGACACACAAAGGACACACCGGGCCTCCACTAATCACCTCTGTTTAGACTGTCAGCCAAAGATATCAGTCACAGAGACCTAAATAAAATGCCCTTCTTTCATTATTAGTAGTAGCATTTATTAAATGCTAGCAGTAAATTCAGCACTGTTTAGAGCAAAGGATGGTGACAAACCCTTCCCAGGGAAGCTCTCGCTCCAAATCAGGCAGTCCATCTCATTTTTCAACAACTGGATAACTACGAAGAACTGTTCTATTGTACATTCAAAACCCACCATTTGAATAGCGTAAAATTTTCCAGAGTATGTGCCACACTGGGCTTAAATATGGATAAGAAACTATGCAGACAAGAAGTGCATTCCAAAAAGCATTCAGCTTTATAAATACTTGAGCTCTCAGACTCTGAAAACTGGCATAAATAAATAAATCTCTCCAAGACCCCATGCAAAATATTTTAGAGAAAACTTAATTACCTCTGTCCAGTTGTGCAATCCAATCCTAATTTTATCAGTAAACCTAGGTAACCCTCTTGGCTCACCAAGCTTTTGAGACTTGCATGCTTTAGCTATGCTGTCCCCTGGAAGGAGATAAAGCTGGATATTTTCGGGAGGTCCTTTCCCCCCTCAGCCTGTTCTATGTTTGAAATTGCAATCTTTGTGCACAAAACTCAAGAACACTCTAGATGCAGCTCAGCCAGCAGTTACGCAGACCAGATGGCAGTTTCCCTTCCAGCACTGTCATTATTTTATCAACTCCTGTTCTGATTTAATAAGGATGTGGATGTATCCCACAAACAGAAAACACCAAAAGCGGGGAAGTAATGTTCTGGCAGGCATTTCACTTTGGAAGTCTTCTTCAAACACCTAGATAATGAAGCAGGTTATCTTGATGCAAAAAACAGTTTCCACAGAAGAGAACAAAAAGGTCACAGGAGTCTCTTATAAACCCTTCAGCAGCCGCATTCTGGTGTTCAAAGTTCAGCATTAAACAAAACAAATTCAGTTTCTGTGATTTCAGCTTCTAGCAGAAAGCATCAGGCACAAAGAGGAGCAGAGCTTCCCTTGCATAGTGGGGAAACTGAGTCTGATCCAGATGGCTGGCAGAAAGCTAAATTCTGATGTGCAGTTACTGGGGAGCACAGATGGAAGAATACTTTTCCACTTAAAATAGGTGTATTTATTATGACTCAAAACTGCTTTTGAACTTTCTTATACAAAAAGCCATTCAAAATTATTACAGGCTTATAGCAGGCATTCAAAAGCCAGCATTAGTAAAATTAACATCAACTGCAGTTGATAGTAATAGCCTGCCACAGGACTACTGGAGGAGCCCTGAAACAGTTTGGAAAAGATTTTATTGACCCTTAAGAAAACCCTCAAAAATCCACCAATAACCCAGTTTTATCTTGTAGTACTTACCTTTACTTGTGCTTTGACTTCTTGGAGCATAGCAGCAACATCACATTTTGGTACTACCACTGACAAAACAGACTGCAGTTTTTGCTGGTCCAAGCTTGAGATGAGCAGCTGATCCAAGCTAAAACAAACATAAAAAGACAGAAGAGCTCTGTATTTCCCAGCTTTGTAGAGATACATTTCACATATACAGTGTAGGCTGTATTAATATAAATGACTAAGAAGGAGTCTTGAAAACTGGTTAGAAATGGTGTGTGCTGGCAGAATAGGAAGGGGCAGAGAAGATATATTTAAGAATAACTCTGAATGGTCCCTGTTCTGTTCCCCTCATCCTTCCCCAATGGTTTTAGCAACAGACATTAACAGGAGACAGCTACATCTGAAGACTGCTTCTGGCAGGACAACAAGCTCGTTTGTCACCACAGGGTGCGCTGGCAGCCAGTGCTGTGCAGCCCCCCCTCCACCACTACTGCTGTGCTGTAACATGGCCAAAAACTGACCAAAACCAGCTAGAGGGGCCACAGAAAAGGAGCCCAGCCATGCCAGGATAAAATGTTTCATCCTGTACTGGAGCCAAGACACAGCAGCATGGCAGCTCCAAGGCATCAAGAGCATGAATGGCACTCCCAGACTGTGAGGGGACGGCAGGCTGGGGCCACAGCTGAAACATGCTTTGGGGCAGATTTGTAGAAGAGTGGAAGCTTTGCCTTGGGTAGGGACGAAACAATAAAAGCAAAGCTGACACCAACCTGATGGACCAGCTGTTTCCCCCATCCAGAGAGCTGACATGGGGCACATCATCGTCTGAGGCAGAACCCGGCGTCCCTGAGCCGCTATCCCGGGGGCTGCAGGCTCCCATTCGCATCGTGCCCAGCTCCGCGCGGCTGCAGCGGCCCGGTGGAGCTGCCCTGCTCTGGGCAGATGTGTCAAGGGCTCTATGGGGTGTGATTTCCAGCTCTGTCTTGAAGCAGGTGGGCTGTGGTGGCTCGGAGAAGCCCTCTCCGCACAGCTTGTCCAGGTCGGGCATGCTGAGGGCTCTCAGCTCCCGCATCCTGGAGCGGGACAGTGGCGGCCGCCCCAGGCCCCGGCTGCGGCGCACCTGCGAGGCCAAGGTGGGGAAGGCGGCCACGTCTGCCCCAGCGCCGTCCTCCTCACTCCTCTGGGGCTTTCCACCCCCTTTGCCACCCTCGGTCACACATACGGGCTCTGTGCCGGGGGCAGACTTGGCCACAGCGTTGGCTGGGCTAGGGCTGCCACCATAGGAGCTCAAGCTGCGCCGCAGCACCCATGGTGCCTCAGCAGAGCTGGATGTGGTGGCCAACCCACCACACGACCTCCTGGCAAGGGGCAACCTTGCAGCGGAGCATATATCGATGGCCTTCACAATGGGGCGGTCAAAATTTGCCAGGTTTTCAAAGGATTTGATCCTCTGTTTGACAGAGAAGGATGAAATCGGCTCATGTGGCCAGTTCAGTTCATAGTAATAGTAATTCCTCCTGAAGCTTCTCAGTTTATCAGCAGTGGGGTAGCTGATGTCACTGGCTGAGGGGGACGTGTCATGGACCTTCTGGGCACTTTTGGAGGCGTATGCCTGTTCCTTTCCACTCTTGTTGGGCAGATTCAGGTGAACCATCTTCAACATCCCCGTTGCTGCCTGTGGGTATTTCTCCTCTGCAGTTTGGCCCTGGGGGCCTTGCACAGGGTGAACCTCTGCAGCATGGCAGTCCTCCCTCAAGTGACCTGATAACTGGGATGGCATTGAGTAGGTCCTCGTCACAGGTTTTGACAAGCCACACAGATGTCTGTCTCCAGCAGTGTCCACTTTCGAGAAATACTGCACAGTCCCCACCTCCTCAGTCATTTGAGGCACCTCCACGTTCACCTCTTCTGTTTTCTCCAGCAATGGCAACCGCAAAAACGATGCTGGTGAGGAAGAGGCAGAGGAGGAGGAGGAAGGGGACGATGAGGAGGAAAGCTTCACCTCAATGAAAGTGCGCTGGATCTCCTGCCCTTCCAGCTGCTCCTGCTGAACTGAGGGGGACCTCAGTGAAGAAGAGCAGGCTCCAGCAGATGTTCCTTCATTTTGCAGATCTAACTGCCTAAGGTCATCCGCACTGTAGATGCTCTTGATTGTGTTCAAGCCTGTTCCAGGATTATCAGTCCTCCCTTTCACATACTCAACTTTTGGTGTCCCCTGAGGAGGTGAAGTGACTATGGACTGACTGTCTCTGGCTCTGAAATCATCCACCTTAGCATCCTTATCCTGACACACCACAGCCTGCATGGAAACTTGCTTCTCTTTTGGCTTTCCCCATGATAGCTCTCCACAGCCACATTTCATTTCACCACTCGTGGTCGGGCTGCTACTGCCATTCAAGAGAGGCAGAAGTGAATCTTCAGAAATTACCAGAGATGGTTTATTTTCTAGCTCTGATTTCAGAGTCTTTGAGGCTGCTGAAATGCTCTTTCCAGGATCTGAGCTTGTAGGTGAATTACGGGACAGAGGTGTTTTCTTTCCCAGGAGTTTGGGGGACAGTTGCGGAGAAACAGAAGCCCTTTTCTGATCAGCCCCATTGACTTTGGTAGGAGTAATGCCAGAAGAATCTGAACTTGTCTTTGCTTTGCTTTTGATGGTGAACCCTTTTAGCTTTGGTCCTGCTTTGGATTTCTGATTATTTAAAAGGGTGTCCATTATACTTTTTTGTGCCATTGCCTTAGACTCCTGACAGGATTTTTTCTGTGAGGATGGGCTGTGCGGTACTGCAGCTCCTTTGCAGTGATTTGTGCCTGAGCTTTGGACTTTTCCATTTGAAGTCCTTCCTGAAGTCACAGAGTTAATTTTCTCATTTTTTCCCGGCAAGTCATGAGTTGCATTAGCCTTTGGATCTTTAGATCTAGTGGGAAAGGGTGACCTGAGCGATATTCCTCTTGCTGACGATGCATTCACATGATTGCTGTCTGTTTTAGACAAGGTGGACAAACTGTTGGTTTCTTTCTTCACCAAGCAATAATTAAGAGCATGATTACAGTCGTCAACTGCCATTTCATTTTCAGATTTGGATCTCTGCTCATCATGACATCCTTCTTTCTCAATCAAGTTGTTCTCCAAGACACCAACATTTCTAGCAGAGCAAAAGCCTGTCTTTTTGCAGTGCAGAGATCCTTTTTCTTCAAGGGATTCACAGCATTTCTTATGTTCATTACTGTTCCCCAAATCCATCTGTTCTGCACGTAAGGCACCATTGTTACAGAAAGAGTAAACTTCAGGGATATTGACTGAATTCTTTAGGATGTCTTTTTCTGGCAGGAATACTGAGGAAGGAGAACACAAGGGTGCAGAGGACACATCTGGACACTGTGAAGGACATGGAGTGGGACCACCAGGATCTTCCAAACCTAGTTTGTTGATGCTTGTCTCCAGTGACCCACACATTGCACAGCCCTCATTCTGCAAAACTTTGCCACTGTAAGGCTGCAGCGGGGACAGTGAGGACGAGCTTGTTCCAGAGGTGAGATGATGCTCCTGCGCGGGTTTTTGCAGCTCATCACTCATGCAACAAATCTCAATTTGCTCCTCATCTGACTCTGTTGCAGTACAGCCTGCAGGGGCACTAGCAGCAGCACACTGCCCAAGCAACACCTCACTAGCACTGTCAAAGGCTTCTGTGACAGACTCCGTGTCCGAGTGAGAATCCTCTGCAGCCCCATACATTGACTTTGGAAACAGGTCACTCCTCTTACCTTCCAGAGAGTTTGCTGCGGGCAACTCATCCTCATTTAAACTGCTAAAATTCCTAGAATAGTTATTTAAAGAGTTTTTATTCACAGTAAAAAGTTTGCCTGTGTTAATGGAATCCAACACAGACAGCCCCAAAACCCCTTGTGCATTAGCTCCACAATTCACAGTTTTTTCCAGCAGCTCCTCCTTGGCTGCTCGTGGCTCAGACCCGGGGCAGCCTTCATCAGTGCCACAGCAGCACATCGTGGTGTACTCGTCGCGGAGGGGACTCTCCGCGCGCGACGGGGTGCGTGGGGCCCTGCTCTCGGGGGCACCCATCTGGCTGAGCAGGTCATCGATGTCCGTGACAGGGATGGCCGTGCAGTCCTCGTCACGGCTGCCCTTCAGGGTGCCTCTGTGCACGTCCCTGCTGGTGGCATCAGGCGGCAGTGTTGCTCTCTCCGCTGCACAGCCGCTGACAGCAGCTTGCAGACCCGCTCTTTCTCGCTTCCCAGAACTCTGTTCTTCCTCCGTTGTGAGGATGCTGTTGACATTGGCCTGATTTTGAGCGTCTGCCCCTGGAGACAGGATGAGGCTTGTAAATCTGCTGACAGCTGCATCATGATTTTAAAAAAAAAAAAAAAAAAAAAAAGGAAAAATCCTGTCAAATCTAGGAAGTGATATAGAAAACACCAGGTTTTATTACAAAAATAGACACCCACATAGACTACATGTTTTCATTCTGTTCTGCACTCCTCCTCTTCTGTAATGATGTTTACAACAACTCAAATTAATCATAACCCTGTGTTTTTGAGTAGTGCACAGAAGGGAGCAATCCACTTATCCAAGGTGAGTAGTCATGATCTGTTTAACTCTCATCTTTGAAATTGCAGCAGTCAAGCAGCCAACTACCAAAGTGTCAGCATGCAGTAAGTCACGCTGAGCAGCACTGCTTCTCATCACTTGTTTGATCACTCAAGTCTCCAATAGAGACTCCAGAGAGCACAGAAAGCCCTGACGTAGCAAAGGTGACCAGATAGTGACAGTCTGTGCATAAATAACTTAGCTCTGACCCCTCAGCACTTCTGCAGGTGTTCAATGTGACATGCATGGGTGACGTTATGCACACATTAAGCACATGGGCTTTACTGCATTTCTGGCACAGACCTCTCCTTGCTTCCAGTACATGTTTAACCCACTCCTGGGCAACACACTGAGCTCCTTGTCACTGCTGCACTCTGGCACATTCCTGCTCACCCATTTCTCACATCTTCAGTTTTCAGCACTTCACCCTAAGCACCAGATTCCACCTCTCTACACTGCTTCTGAGATACGCATCCCCATTCAAGCTGCCTTCCAGAGGCCAGTTACTATGCATGGGGCCTGAAAAAGTATGGAGAAGGAGAAGTTATTCGCAGTGTCAGCATCCTTTCCTGCTCATTCAAATGTGCCTGTGTGTCTCTGTACTTCTCACACAAACCTGCAGGATTATCCACATCACTTAATTTAGGTATCCATGTTAAGAAGTGCTGATTCCTCCTGAGTCAACAAGGGAAACACCTCAGGACAGCAATCTGAAGCAGCCAAGTTAGAGTCTGAAGTACTGGCCTGCTTCAGCATGGTGGATCACATGCTGAAGAGATCACCTTTTCTGCCAGTGGGACAAGGAAAGGGGAAGAGTGAAGCACAAGAAGTGTCAGACAAAGGAGTTCCAATGTGTCTTTACCCCAATGCTATTGGTTTGAAAAGCCACAGCAATCTCAGGAAACAAGAACAAGATTCTGCCACGCCTGGAATTCCTTAAAGAGTAACTGGAAGTCAAGCATCTGGAAGTACTTTAGGTTCCCAGGTATTAATAGGTACACAAAGAAGATCATAAGCTAGAACAAAGCAAAATATTATGTTCTTCCTGAATTTGAAAAGTATGCTTTTCTTTTTCAAACACTCATTTCCACACCACATAATTTGTACAGTCTGTTGGGATTCATATATTGCTGTAGCAGCATAAATCAGCCCTGAGCAGAAAGCAAGGAAGTATCAAGTATTTCAACTCACACTAGAAAACCTTTTGTAATGAAACATCCAAATAAACATTTTTACAAGATTTTCGTTTTCTTGGGTTTACTGTTTCATCTTCCTGCACTTTAGACAATTCTGACGCAAAAAAGGGAAGGAAAGAAAAGAGGCTTTTAGTGTATTATTGTCCATTCATAAAAGTATTACTAGAACTTCAGATTTAAAGAGAGAGAGAAATTTGAGTATAAACGACCAATATATTTAATGAACAAGCACAGCAATAAAATGAGTTGTCAGGATGAGAGTCACTGCCATTTTAGCTCCAGGACTGCATGAAATGACTCAGACCTCTGCAAACACTGGCAGGAGGGACCTACTCCGTGTGGGACCTTTGAATACCTCACACAGGAATATGTTTCCTCCCTTTATCATGGTGCTATAGAGGACCTTGAAGCCTGGTTTGGTGATGAAGTGCTTTGCTTGGCTCACCAATGCAGACACAATGTCCCCCTGTCCTCTTCTCTGAATCCATGTGGAAAGCTAGGACAGCAGAAGGTCAGACCCAGCTGATCCAAGGACGTTTTTTTCACTGGTACCCAGAATAAATGGTACAAAAGCAAAACTACTTTCTCACCTGATGCTGCCTTCTGGATCTCCAGGGTTACGGATGTGGGAAGACACTGCATAAGCAGGCAGATTTCCTCGTACGTCATCTTGCTGACGGGGATGCTGTTGATGGTGGTAATCTCATCTCCTACAGCCATCTTGCCCATTGATCCCTGATGCAATGAGATATTTGAGGAAATTATAAATACACACCACAAGCCCTGCCACAGAGGTAAAGATTGCAGGGAAGCAATTAAAAGCTTATGAGCAACATCCCCTACTTCACGTCACTGCACAGCACAGGTATCACTGCTGTCAGTTTGCCAGCACATAAATAAAGAGCAGACTGTGCTTCTGCCAGGAGGAGAATTAAAGATCAATCTAATACAGGAAGGTCAAAAGAGCTGTTGGTGTCCCTGAGAGATGAGTATCAGGATGGAAGACATAGCCCTCTTAGCTAAATGAAATGGGATGGATCAGCCCTAGCTTCTTCAGGACTGGAACACTGTGTGTCATCTTTTACTTCCATGCATGAACTACTTCTCAGGTGGAACTCTCTTCAACCAGTAAACAGACATGAACTGAGCTCTTAAGGTAAAAGTTTGTTCCTAAATACTGTAAAAATAAGTCTGAGAAAAAGGCAGGAACATAACCCAAATCCCAGATCTCACAGCCCCATTCAAACTGCTATGCCGTATCCCCTCTTACTTTAGTGGCCACTAATGAGATTAAAAATGCTACAGCCAGGTTTGTACATCAGAGTGTTATTCTTCTTTCTGCACTTCTGCATGTATCAATTCTACAACCACCATGAAGTACGTATCTGTACTAGTATGGGCATGTATGAGATGCAGAAGACCAATGTGTTACTGGTACTACCATAGCTCTTGGCAAACCTGGCCAGCACCTAAAGCTTTGTGATTCCAGATCCCTGTAATATGGGGATACGTGCATATAAAATAGTAAAGCATAATAAACATTTGTTACCACCATCCTCTGCCACCAGGATTTACGTAGTTTGCCTTTGCCCATAGTTAAAAAGTAAATACAAAAATGGCATTCCCTCAAAACTGCAATTGCAAGGGGGGATGAGATCATCTCAGTGGATCTGTGTCCTGCCTCTCTTAGTTTTGAATTAGCCTGGGTGCACTTCTGAATCAGAAACAGTTTATTTAGCAGCAGCTCCAGAACAACATGGGGTGAGACATTTTGCCCTGCAAGGACGAACACCTCAGTTGCGCTTACTTTCAACAGACCACTTGTTTAATAATACCAATAAAAATATTAATAATCATCCCTGCAATGGGAAGGCACATCATAACAAGGCAATTCAAATTACCATTTCTGCTGGTCCACCTGGCCGCATGCCTGTGACAACAACCTTTAAGGGCATGGCTTGGATTTCCAAATCCAGGCCGAATGACTCATGCTCATTGCGGACCAGAGTGACGACTTCAGCCTGGCCCTGCCCGGCCACATCAGGTGCTTCACACTTCCTGCTGTGAGGGAGCATCCTGGCGACAGGCTTGTTGTAAGAACCATGCTCCTCTGTCCTGTGTCTCTGAAGGCTTCGGCACTCAGTGCTCATCATGCTTTTCACTCTGGTGACTGCTCTGTGCTCAAGTTTTGGTGATCTCTTGGATTCAAGTTGTGCTTCCCGGAGCTCCCTCAAACTCAGGCTGCCAAGACGAACTTCAGGCACACTTGAATAATCGAATGCTATGATGGGGAAAAAAGGAGATTCAATTTGCTCCAGAGTGCTGTCTGCAGACTCCACAGAGTTGCTGAAGACAGGGGAGGATGTCTCCATGCCACTGTATCTCGATGACTCACTGTCCTGGCTCTCATCATCAATTTCTACAGACGAGGTTGTAATGACAATGCCAGCATCCTCCTGGCTCTTGGCCCTCTGGCTTCTGTGCAAGTGGGAACTTTCGTCATCATCACTGGCGTCACCGTCATAGAAAACAACCCTCCTCTGTCGGTGAAAGGGGCTGCGGGCAGATTTGGGGCTGTCGCTGAGGATGCCGGGTCGGACAGACTCCACATGTTTGCTGTGATGGCCAGATGATCTACCACTAGCTGGAGAAGCCAAACCATTTGCTTTGGTCACTCCTGCATCTCTAGCAGCTAGGAGAAAAAAAAAAAAGAGTTATACTTTAACTGTACTTATGGATGATTTTTAACACCATGCATCTCACTACAGCAGAATACATGTGGCTCTGTCTGGAGAAGAAGCTTAAGTCCTCTTCACAAAGCAAAAAGCAGGGTTTTCATGTCCTCCCTCTAACTACAGTAAACACCAAGAGGGACTGCAGATAACGCTACAATTTATGGTTAATTCCCAAAGTCACTTCATTGGCACATCTGATTCTATTTTCAGCTTATTTCTAAATTATGACAATGACTCAAAGAAGAAAGGGATGCAAATTCAAATGTGTATTTTAGTTTAAACAACAGATTTTCTTTCACATTTTGCTTAAATCTAAGCTCAGGACTCCTGCATTAACTTACAGAGCGTAAAAATTGCTTTCTTGAACAAAGACTGAAGCACACAACAATCAATTTCAAACTAACAAATCCAAGAACCCTTTTCCACATTCTCCTTAGAAAGAACTGCATCTTACTTCATAGAAAGTTATTTTGTTTTGCGTTGTTTGGTGGCTAGTTAGAAATGTAGAAATGCTTTTAAACATTAAATAATTTACAAAGAAAATAAGCTGTAGACAAAGAAATCACTTGAGAACCACAGGAAAGGGAGGAAAAATACATCCTTTGAACTGGAGATCAGGTGCATGTCAGTAAGGACATACAAGGTTCTTTTAGTCAATTACTATGGGGAGAAAGACACACACGCAAAGTATCTGACGTAAAACTGCACATTTGATTGTTTTTACACATGTATTGACCCTGTGCTGTATGTGACATTTCAAAGTTTTTCAGATAGCTGTGAACAGTTTTCCGTAAATGATTGTAAGACGATCAGTCATTTGAAAAAAAAAATCCCCTGCAGTGCTATCAATCTCATTTCATCCAAACCAATCAAACTCATTTTCACATTATCAGAACAGCGTTTTGAAGAAAATACCATGGAAACAGGCATTTCTGTGGACTGTTGTAAATTCCTTCAATTTTTCAGAATTTCATGCGATCAGCACTGGTTTGCAATATATACCACCACAGCTCTCCTGTATAGGAACCCAGCACTCAGTGACTCTCCCCCCACAAGCCCAGTGACCAGACACATTTGCATCACTTACTCAGGTTGCCAGGGAGAAGAGAGCCATCATCCAACAAACTGTTCCTGTTCTTCTGACGGAGCTGCTCTTCATCACACGAGCCAGGTACAGTATCAGAGAAGGGGAGATGGGTTGTACCATCATGGCTGAAGTACTGGGAAAGCTCTGCCTCAGAGCTGACGGATCCCTGCTGAAGAGAAGTGAGCCTGGTGACCAGCTGTCATCGATGCTTAAAGCCCCTGCTTGCATGTGAGTACCACACACTCCACTCACACTGCTGTGTCAATAAAGGAAGTTTTAAAGCCAATTTTTAAAGTAGAGGACGTGTCAGTATATTGAGAGCCAAACTGCTGAAATCAGATGGCTGAAACACTGAACACCAACACATTTTTACCCAATACAATAAATAAAAAAGGATTCCAAATCCCACTGCTTTGCAGGTGTGGTTCAGTACAGAAACAAGGGATGAAATTACTCATTTTTGCAGTTTCCTTTATACACATTCAACACTGAGAGAAAGGAAGGCTTTGTACCTCTAGACACAGTGTCTACAGATTCCTTGACCTTCCCAGGAAAAACAGATTTTTCCACTGCAATGGCTATATAGAGGGACTATAGAGGGATGGAATTTAGTCTCAGCCTTCTGCCCACAGGCTCAGGTCTCGCTTGCAAACTTCATCTCTGTGTCCCACAGAGCAGGGGTGCCTCCAAGGTGGCAGTAGGTGGGACCCCAGAGCCTTCTCTGCCATGCTGTACACATCACTGCCAAAGACTACAGTCACACAGACAAACAGGAGCATGCTGCTGCCACAATTTAAATGTCTGACAGAAGAAACAAAGCCTTTTACGGAGCCCATGTGACAGGGAACAAGCATACCAGTTTGGTTTTGAGCCCCTTGACCAAGTAAGAGCTTCAGTAAAAGCTGAATTTGAAGCAGACTTTATTTTCATTGCATCTAATCCTTTTACCCGGCTTGCTGGCTCCAAGAAGCGTTTCATAGTCCAGCTGAGGGGAGATGACGTCTCTCCTTGTTTGGCCTTCACACTAGGAGATGGACTTTTTTGTACAGCTCCTGTTAAACACAGATTAGTTAGATACCAAAAATCAAACTTGGGGTCCATATAACCAAACAAGTTTCTCATTCATCTTCTGAGCTGGTGACTGCGTTTTAACCCCACTTATTTATTATTGGAATTGCTTTCCTAAAGCGAGATTTATTTAACATTTCACAAGCTCTCTCTCAAATCAGTTGTAATGTTACTACAGAGACATGTTACATCAGCCAGGCCCAGGGCAGTGCTATGAACAAGAGGTGAGCAGGAGATGGTATTCCCCACCAGCTGGAGCACGCTGCTGACTAGGGCAACCTCAAAAGACAAATTAGCAGCCACTGGCAAGGTCAATGTCAAAGTAGGTCTTAGCTGACACACATATAAAGGGGATTGTAACAAATCTAACATTTCTGCCTGAACATCACCTTACTGGTCACTCTGCCATTGCCAAGAGATTGCTTTCATCTGCCAGACTTTAGGAAGTGCTAAGTCTAGAGTTTGAACACATCACAAAGATGCCAGAGCAAATATTTTTACATGACTTTAAAGGCCAAAATAGCGTTAAAACATATAGTCCAGTATGCAACACCTGGACTTTTTCAAATGGTCACAATACTGAGTGGGATTTTTTTGCCATTAAGGGCAAGCATACACAGATGGAGTAGGTCCCTCCTGTTCTTTCCCTACTGGAACACTGTACTTCCCTTCATCTTGAAAAAAGGTTAGAGCAACCACCTCTTGACAACTCTACGTTCAGGTCATGGCAGCCTAGTGAAAAAAAGCAATTTACATAAGCTGCAGAGCTGATCCATCTGAACTAGATGTTTGTGCTAAAATTTCTGCAGTGTGATGATACTCTGTACACTGTTCTGCTGTCTTAAGGGCTCTCAAAATAATAATGCTGGGGAACTTCAGAGCATGCCCTTAAATGTTCCTGCATCTGGGAAAGAACACGCACTAGAGAAGAGAACTAGAGAGTTGCTACCTGTGACGTGAGAGGAGCTGGCATCCTTGCTCTCTCGGTGGGTAGTACGAGCAATTGCTTCATCCATCTCCTGCTCCGAAACCTGAAGTAGGGTGGAAGACAAAGCTCAAACAGGGTACAAGAAATTACAAGAGCCTTACCACTTATCACAAGCATATGATTCATTTCATATACGCCACTATTTTTAAAGATGCAATAAAGAAGACCTAGTGGAGGGCTCCTAAGTCCTTGTGCCCTGACTCAGACTCTCTCGATGCCACTTTCCTACAGAAACCAGGAAACAGAAGCCTGCTAGCTACATGAACACTGCATCCAAGTGACACACAATACAAACAAATAAGAGCCCCAGTTAAAGAAATCAAATGAAGCTATTACAGCCTGGTTTTAACTCAATTAAGAGCTGTATATTGGTTAGTCAAGAAAATAGACTACTTTAAAATAGACAAAGACTGCTTTGTACAGGCATACATCAGAAACTTAGGCTATTCTACACTTAAACCTACCGGAAGAATACCAGACTTCCCATAATATTAGCTGTCTTTTTAATTTTCATTTCTCCTTGCTTTTGAAAAGAAAACCTAAATCAGTAATTACTAATTAATGTTTCTCTGGTTTTAGAATAAATACTGGTTTACCAGATTTGCTAATTTAGCCCTTAATTACTGCCATACGTTAAATTCTTATTACTGGAAAATATACGATTTTATACAGGAACAACTAGTCTGCAGGAATATATACTTAAGAACTGAAAGCAAATTAATTCTGTCAAAAATACTTTCTATGCACATTGCTTTACATGAATTAAAATTCAGCATAAATAGAGACTACAAACTTGAGTCTTCCTGAACCATGAAGATTTGAGAGATTCCGAAGCAAACTCATCAGTTTAAATGTAGCATAAATACCATATTCACTCAGAATAACAAGAAGAAAGAAAATTTTGTGGTATTTCTTTTGGAAGTACATGAAAACACCAAAGCAAACATATTCAGCAGAAAAATGTACTGTGGACCTTTTGTGTTATAAAATAAGAAATTAAGTATAAAAATGTTCAAAACAAGATGAACTTTTATAGAAACACATCTCTGTTTCCAGTCTGTGTCATGACCTTACAGCAAACCTAAAGTACCTGGGCTCCTGGGGCACAGGGAGTTCCTTCAGGACAGGGACCAAGTCCTTAGACTATGATCCATGGCCTTAACACAAACCTTTTGGTGAAACATGTTCCAAGAGTAAAACCAGGTCCCAGGCACACTGCAGTATTTTTTTAAAGTTAACCAAAAATCCGCACTTCTGCAAACTCTGCCAGCTTTGATGTTTAGTGTCCTTTATGGCTCAAGTAGTTCAAAATGGAGAGAAACAAGCTAATTCATAACTCCAATCTGCATGCCGGGGTAATATTAAGAGGAAATGAAATAAAATACCCACACTTTTCTATGGATCCCCCAGTGCTTTCAGAAAACGGGTGACAGTAAAATAACAATAAATATGGGTTCCCTCATGGACACTCCTCCAGAGATCTGGTTATGAGAGATTATGGATTCAATAGTGCCTGGATTATGGATTCAGTACTGGAAAAATGCTTTAGGGTCTCTCCAGCTCAACTTTTAGCTTTTCATACGTTTCTTGGCAAAGAATTTGTTGTCATCTTAAATATTGCTTATGGAAAACTGTAATCGGAGCCACTTAATAGTTTCCCTCTGTTACTGAGTAATAGCAAGCAATTAGCTTAACTCAGTTCATCCTTTCAGCAGACACCAAGTTAGGTCACTCATCAGCTTTCAAGACCCTGCCATAGCAAGAAGACGGACAGATGAAAAAGGGCAGGCTCTACAGCATGGTGGTTTTTTTCCATGCTCTATACAGACTCTCCAAAAAGTCTGTATGTCTTAGTAGTGCAATCACATTGAACCATTGTGTTGGTTCAGCACAGCACACAGACTCACCAGAAATACTGTTATCTTAGGCCATAAGCCCAATTCTTACCCTCTCCATGCTTACCTTTAACAGAACCACAGCCTCTTTCTTTCTAGCAGCACCAGGCCTTCCAGCAAAGATAACAAACACTGTCAAGTAGACCCCTATTTGCTGATTGTGTATTTGATTTAGCAGAAAATACATGATTAACTACAAAATAATAAACCTGAGTTCTCCTAGATATGGCTTTATTAAGGCCTCCATTTGTAGTTACAAGTTCAAAAGTCAAAGCTTTCTGGACCTAGTAATACAAATATTTTTACAGCTTCATTCCTGTTTAAACAGGAAGGTTTCATACACTCATGAAGTTCTTTGAAATATTGAAATAAAAGAAGCTGTTATTCCCTGTAGCTTGGCTAATAAGCTTTCATCTTCTATCATCAATTTTTTAAAAATGCTTGAGAACACTTACTTTGTAAATACAGCCTTATTTCCAAATTGACCTTGCACGCTTTCAGTAGCAGTACACTCCATATTCTCATGTTTTAACTCCTGAAGGAAAACTTTGATCTTTGGATAGATTTTACTTTATTATAGTTGATCAATTCAAGCTGTTGATACTTATATTCCTGGCCCTAAATTGTATTCTACTCAAAGACAAAGTAACTGCAAAATAACTTCTAGGAGAAGAGGTCTTGTGCTGTATTTGCGTTGCTACTTCGTCCAAGTACCAAGAAAGATGGGAACACTTCATATTCAAGCAGTTCCAGGAAAATTGCATTTGATCAGTGGGTGACTAAGTGCAAAGCAGCAGGGACGGTCCAGCATTGCTATGACTTACAAAACTGGGAAGCATCATTACAATCCTGACATCTTGCACAATACGTGCCATTGAGAGAAAAAGCCATTTCCTTCATTTTCTGCTTTTCTGACAGCAAGGCTCAAATTACAGTGCCAGATGAAAACAACCCAGATACACTTATTCATTTTCTCCTCACCTTTGGGTTAGGATGACGACTAATGATTAGGCTGACTGGGCCTGGTCCACACTCACTCAGGATTGCGTAGGCTTCGCTTAATGCGGCGTGACGCAGGCTCACAGAATCCGCCTCCAGAATCTGGTCACCCCGGCTGCACAGAGATACAGAGTCACCTAATCACAACCACTTGTCATGCCAAAAATTTTTACCTTCAACTGATGGCCAAGGTTCTTCAAAGACACAAGTGGTCTGGAAAAGTGACTTTCAAAGAAGCTGGTCTTGCTGCTGCTCCCAGTGAGTTGAATGGTTTAAGTCCTCTTGAGTTCATGAGGGAGACCCCTTCTGCACTTACTGTCAGCGCAAAAATCTCTATTAAATCAATCAAGAAAACTGTCTGCATTCAGAGCAGGGTGAAAATAAGCTTCAATTCCAGTTCTGCATTCAGATACTTATTGAGCATAGAAGGGGAAAAATGAGATTCAGATGGGCTGTTCCTTCACACCATATTGAATTACTTAACAGAAACACTGATAAGAAATTCATGATTTAGATATGAGTTTAGGAAATTACTCCAGGGAAAAACTGGGCGTGGTAAGCCTGTATTTGCTAAAAATTAACATACAGAACCCATTAAAAAAGAAAAAGAAAAAACAAAACAAAACTCTCCTGAAAGGAAAACACACTGTGATTTAAAAGAGCATTTAGTGATAGGAAGAGGGAGTATGGCTTTAAACTGAAAGAGGGCAGGATTAGATGAAGTATTAGGAAGAAATTCTTTACTGTTAGGGTGGTGAGGCACTGGAACAGGTTGCCCAGAGTATCTCTGGAAGCATTTGAGACCAGGCTGGATGGAGCTTTGAGTAACCTGATCTAGTGGAAGGTTCTCTGCCCATGGCAGGGGGGTTTGAAACAAGACAATCTTTAATGTCTCCTCCAACCCAAACCATTCCATGATTCTGTGATTTTTTAGTTCTGTTTTCTCAGTTTCTTAACTCTTGCTTATGGTGCTCAGACATCTGGAACTATTCAAAAGAAAATACCATCAGCTAGGGATATCATTAAAGCATTGTCCATAATTCCTGAAACATTTGCTTTGAATAGGCACTCAAAGAATCTACTACTGCTGGCTTATGTTGGGCTACTTGTGACAATGACATTGTGTTTACACCATGAGGACACACAAAAGCAAAATAACAACTGCAATTCAGTAACCTGAACTTCTGGTACAGGCTCAGGATAGGTCACTGATAGGGTGACCTATCAGTTGTGCAATCATCCCACTGCTCTGCCCATCCTTTAGACTTACACAAATGTAGTCACTTACACGGCCACATGACTGAGAGGGGGAGCTCAGATACAGAGGAGCTGGATTCAAACCTCCCCTGGCATTGCAAAGCCAATGTTTGATTAACAACATTTTCCAAAAATCAAAACCATCCTGTAAGTCTTGGCCTATGAAGCCATAAATTGCTGATGGGACAACAGAAGCAATGTCTCAAAGAAGCAAGCTGAAGTCTGGGAAGAGTGCCTGGATATAATCAATCACGTAAACCTAATAAACAATACAGCTGTTACATACAGATGTAACCAGCACTGCAATGTTTTCTAAAGGGCCTGCAAGAAAGCAAGTTACCATTAAATGCTCTCTCCTGCAGACATTTCTATATGATAGGTACTTTCAAGGTTTTGGCAGCAATGCCACCATAAAATTATCTTCTTCCCTTATTCCAAGAAATCAAATTTCTCTATCGCAGTTTTCCTGGTGAGCCAGGAAACAGAAGGCACTCTCTAGCCATGTGAAAGCAAGGCATTTGCTCAGCCTCTCTGCACCAGCGCTCGCACCACACGCTCAAAGTGGATCACACAGTCCCAGCATGCCTTCAGCACAGCCTCTCCTCCAGAGCCATGCTCCCAGCACCCACCAACATTTATGCAGGAACACAGAAAGCGGCAAGGTTTCCTCTAATGGTTTTCAAAAATGAAGCCTCCACAAGAGGAAATGCAAGGAAGTTTCTGTCACTTAATCCAATGTAAAGCACAAGAGAATTCTGGGAATGATTGCTTCCTAAAGACATGCCAGCTCCATGACAGAGTGAGTTGGGCTGGTCAGCCTGCAGCAACCCTGCCAGACTGAGACTAAGGGCAGGAAAGCACTGATGCAGCCACGGGCACAGGCAGCTGCAGGAACACCTACCCCAGCTCTTTTTAGGAGAGTTTCAGGTGACTGAGCTTTTAGCAGAGCTCTGCAAATTTCCTCCCAGTCTGGGGTCTCTGGCTGCAGCTCTCACAAAAATGCATGAGGCTGCACTTCTTGCTGCTCCCCTTTTTCAAAGGGTGCTATTAGGCTCAGCTTTCTGTATAGAGAAATTTTTTTTTAAAAAAACAACCCAGACCTTAATGATCATGCTGTTTCCAGAACACAGAATATGTTTCCTGGGTATTTAATACTCCTTTGGAATGTCTTTACTTATATGTTTTCTTTTTGGTGAACTCTAAAGTATAAATTTCCTCCCTGATACATTGACTGATTGGTGAAAACAAAGTCTCAACCGATTTTATTGTAAAACCACTCCAGCAAGTTTCTGCTTTAACCAACCTTAATCTGCCATCCATTTTAGCCACTGATCCTGGGGCCAGGCTGTGAATGTATATCCCGGGAGAACTGTTTTCCAGCGTGAGACAACAGGCACCAATGCCAAGCCCAACCCCTGGCTCTGTGAAAAACAAGTACAAAGAAATGTGGCAGATTGTAATCGCACAGGACACACAAGTGTTTGTGTTCCCACAGCCCATCTGAGCTCAGGACTCGTGTTATTGTTTCAGGGCTGGCCTTAGGTGCAGTCAGTCAGGAAGCCAAGACCAACAAGTGGAAATCAGGATTGAAAATAGCTGATCCTGACTGTTTTCTGAGATTCATCACTCTCAGAAAATATTCTGTGCGCCGTGGGAACCTCCTGGAAATGTCACACAAGGTCTGATCTGGTCCAAGGTGCAAAGGAGTAGGGGCAGCAATCCAGTCAAGATGTCACTTAAAATTACTGCAGAAAACACGAGCACAGAAGATGATGCCAATTGTATTGCTCTCTTTCGTTAAATATCTCTATGGCACTCCTCAGCAAAGAAGCACAAAGGAAGGTGAGGTATTATCTCTGATTCAATGATCACCTCTGTCCACTTTCATCTTTGCTTTCCTTCAGGTAGCAACATCCCTGAAGTAGGAATTACTGGACATCTTACATTCTCTCTCAAAATTTTGAATCCAACCTTTAAAATCACTTTACTTTAAGTCTTAAAAATTGGCATATTTGTCTAGCACGTATAACATATACTTTAAGTTTATAATGAGAAATTATTAATAATGAGAGCAACCCTTATGGAGGAGTTCAAACAGGTCATCTGGGAACTTTTCAACACTGTGCAGCTTTGCCTTCCCTGGAGATGCTCTTTAAGAGAAGGGCAAGGCTACCTGGGCTGCCAAGAGGCTGATTTACATTTTTCCTGGTATCTCACAGCCTCCCTCTTCAGCAGCATAGACACTGACTGCTGCCCATAAGACACTGCTGATTCTGAAGAAGCAAAATACAGAAAGGGGAACTCTTCAGAAGTTTTTGCATTAGAGGGTACTTTTCCCCCTCATCCTGTGGTTCAAGGTCAAATGGGCACAGGCGGGTGCACCAGATCTGAGAGTCTTTAACCCATTCCCAAAAACTCCCCTAAGAAGCAGGGATTTTTTTCTCCCAGACCATTTTGATGGACCCTCACCTTTATTGAGTGTCACATCCATGACGATCCTGTCCTTGGGGCCAGGTCCTTTGCGGCTGGAGGAGGAGCCATCGGGCTCCTCGAGGCCGGGGACGGGCACGCTGCTGCTGGCGCTGGAGCTGGGGGAGCTGGAGCGGCTCAGCAAGGTGGGGGTGACGCAGGGTGTGAGGCTGGGGCTGCGCAGCCGCGTGCGCACCGTCAGCGTCACCACACCCTTCTTGAGTTGCTGCAGAGACAGCACAGAACCACAGTGAGGCGACCACATTTTTCACTAAACCTGCACACAGTAACTCGTGGCAGCGCAAGAGTATCAAGCTGAGGGTACGAGATGGCACCAAGTGAAGAGGAACATGAATCTCTTCAGAGCTACATCCATGTTACCTTAAACCTCTGGATGGCCTCCTGATGGGTCAGTCCTTGTAGAGACTCTCCATTAACTTCCAGGATTTCATCTCCTGGTAAATAGATACAAAAAATGAAGTCAGCAATATAGAGACTATAAAGATTCAAAATATCTTTCCTGAACATGAGGCGATCCACTACTATGAGGATTCCAGTTAACTATTCAATAAAAAGCCTTTTACTGTTCTCAATTTATTTTCACTTGTACGAATGTCTCTGCAAGTTACCAGTGACGAATTACCGGAGTAAAAACTGTTCTTCTGCAGATATCCTTAACCTGGCATTCTCACACGCACAAACAAGCTGAAAACACAACGGATTTTAACTGAAGTCTAAAAATAGATGATTATGAAACAAAGTCCAAAGGTACTATAAAATTGCCTTTCTTTTGTAAGCATTAACAGGAGAAATGAGGAACTAAGTGAAACACTACAGCACATCACTTCAAAGCCTGTTCAGAAAAAACTAACCTTGCATCCACGTGCAGAAAGCAAATGTGTTCCCTTACTAAATGCCTGCGGACAGAGAAGCATGTAGTAGCCCACACGCTGTGACAGCAAATGTCTTTTTCACCTCAAGGAACATGTCCTGTCAGATATCCACCAGCTTTCAGGCTCTGGGTCTTACTACTTACACCCAGCTGTGCTATCTACCTTCATTTTATTAAAAGGAGGGCCAGCATGATCCAGATCCACTTCCTGCAGTTTTATTTGTGTCTGTGCAAAATTACATGGGGCAATACCATCAGCTAAGTCTACCCCTCCTCTCCTTGCGTAGCCTCAGTAAAGAAAAAAAGAGAAGAGTTTGCAAGCTATGAATAGCCTGCAAATGATTGCTGGGTTTATGGGACAGCTGCTACTTATTGGCTTCCCACGGCAAGTGCACAACCTCTGATGCAGGGATGCGAGCTTCCCTCTGGCAGCAAGCGTGAGAGTTGGCACCAAAGGCAGTCTCAAATCCAAGTGTGATAAGATGTAAAGAGGGGAACGATGATATGAGGAGAGAAGTAACACAGGAGCAGCTTGAGAGAAGTAAGACAGGAGTAGCTTTCCGTGGAAGCAAAGTAATACAACCCCTGCAGAAGGGTTGTAAACCAGCACTCATGGTCACTTTGTATTTTCAACAGTGTGTTAAGAGTCTGTCTGTCTGACACAGCACTCAGACCAGGGTGCAGCACACGCAGAGCATGCTATGCATTCAGCTCAGACACCAAGAATGCAACAGCAGTAAAAAATCTGGCTGTATCTCCTTCTCTGATCAGGGTGAGCTTACTGCCAATCCCATCCTTCTGGTTTTTTTCTGGTTATGACTCTTACTCGTCCTGTCAAAATCATACCAGGGAGCCTCTCCCAAACATGTCCCTATATATAACCCCTTCTCAGACAAGCATCTTTAAGCCAGATGTTGTAGACTATCTGCATTTCCATGCTGTTACTGGCCCTCTCCAACTGAAGAATTGCAGCTTACTGTTTGGACAAATTAAGTTCATGAAAGAGAAAGGGGAAAACAAAGTGGCCACCACTATGCTGTAGTTTCCCCTTCCCAATATGCAATATAATCAGTGATGCAATATGCAATATGCAATATGAATGATCTTCCACAGGATGAACAAACAGGGTATGTTATATTTCCATAGCCTCTTTCTGCTGGCCAGGTGCCTAAATATAGCTGTACTTGAGTTTTCCTCCTGGACTGAAATAATATCCCACTGTAGTCCTTTATGCGAAGCTGGATTCCCTCTACCATACCTTCTTTAAGCCTTCCATCAGCAGCTGCTGCTCCATTTGGGAATATAGTCTTCACAAAAATCCCCATGCGTCCACGAGCAGAATCCTGACCTCCCACAATGCTGAATCCAAGACCCTACAGAAAAGAGAGGAGAAGACACACAGCTGGCACCTTACTCTATTATCACCTGTGTGAGAAAGACTGCCAGTAACGTACAACACAAGGGGAAGATGAAAACCTAAAACCTTCTGATGAATTGCATTGCCATCTTACTCTCTCCTTCCATTTCCTCATTTACTTTCACTTGATTATCAACACACTCATCAGCCCAAAAAGTAGCAGCAGGCACTCTAAGCTGATACAGCAAAATTTCTGAGATTATTTTGGGTTTTTCAAAAGACTGGGTTGATGGTGTTCTCATTTTAAAAACATAACACATTCCTTTTAAATTAACAGATAGCCAATTCCTACCCCTGAGATCTATATCCAGGATTAACTATAGGTTTCTCTTATGTCACAGATCCTACATTTCCTCAGGAAGAAGAAGAGCTTCAGACCCTGACATAAGGTCAGCGCTGCAATGTCAGGAATGTAGCTTTAAGGGGAATGGCATGTGGGGGCTTCCACTCACATGCACATTTTTAATTATTCTGGAGACATAGATCATGTTGTATTTAGAAAAATCTAGATCAGTGGATTCCCCAGGGCTCCATCCATTAGCTCTTATCCCTGCAGTACCCCAGCTGGCTGTGGGACCATCTTGCAAAGCTGATAGAGAACTGATGAACATAGCACAATGAACCTCTCCCCTTTCTACTGAGTTATTTCCCAGACAAATCACTTCCTTGATCCACAACCCCTTCTCGTATTTCCCCTCTTGTCACTGCTGTACATGCATTTTACAGAATAAAGAGAAAAGTCACCGACCAGGTGGACAAGGGATGTGGAGAACTGTTATGCTTTAGTGATCTGAAGCCATGGATATTATTATTGCCTTGGGCAGCACTCT
The DNA here is from genome assembly GCF_041296385.1 of Aphelocoma coerulescens. Lineage (NCBI taxonomy): Eukaryota > Metazoa > Chordata > Aves > Passeriformes > Corvidae > Aphelocoma > Aphelocoma coerulescens. The sequence continues at coordinate 10,804,610 of NW_027184085.1, forward strand.
CCAGCTGAGGGATGCTGCCAGGGCAAGCACTGTGTTTACAGTCCAATACAACAATCAGATCTTTTGTTTCACTATGTGAATATAGAGCAGGCCACCACAGTTAGAAGCTTCTAGGAATTTGATATGACATTACTTATTTCTGGAAAGGAAGCGACTTAGGTCCCTTATGCAGCACATCGTAAGTCCACTAACTGTTCAACCCAGTGCAACCTACAGAAATCAACCTACAGAAAGCAGGATGCTCCTGGCACTCCCATGCCTGGACACAAGAGTTCTCGCCATGGCTCTCTAAGTGGGTTGAGAGAAATATGCCTGGAAAAGTACAGCAGTTCCTACACTAGCCCACTTTCCCAGACAAGCACTGCCACTCCAAAGAGGAAACCACCCCTTGCAGATCTACCTACAGATGAAAAACTGAAGACAAACACTTGGCTCCCAGCCATGAACACTGCAACTCTGTGGAAAAATGTTTCAAGTCCCAGGTCTGCACAGGGATAATAAAGTGAGTGCTATTGCACAAACTGTACAAAGTGCAATCCCTAACAGAGGAGATCACCCAAGAGGTGGGTGGAAGGCACACCAAATGGCAGCTGCTTTAGATGGTTCCTATCTCTAGAGTCTACATTCTCCCCGCTACTTCCTAAAACCTTGGAGGTAAGTGTAAAAAGGCAGGAGAGGGTGGCTTATCCCAGGGGGAGAAAAAAAATCTAATTTTATGAGAAAAACAGGGTCAAAAAATAAGTATGTGAAAAATGAAAAAATATTTGCTTGTCATAAAAGACCCACAGCTCCTAAACCAAGGAAAGTTAAAGCAACTGTGAGTCAGTCTACCAAGAGAAGTCAGTATTTCTCTTTGCTAAATATAAAGCACAATAAGGAATTGGTTTTGCATTAGAGCTTGAAAGTCAAAACAAGTCTTCTTAGTCTAAAACAAATCCATCTGATGACTTTAAAGAGTATTTCACAAAAGGACATGCATATTTTTACCATATTTAAATGACAGCTCCAATACTAGTGTGGATTTGATTAGGGAAAACAATATACACCTGGGTTAATGCTTATATATTTTTCCTTAGCATTCAGCCAGCTGGTACCTAGCAAGTGTGTCACACATTATTGGGAGACAGAAGAGGACTTTTTGACCCATGGAATTCAGTGGTCTCAGAGAAGCAATCAGCCAGAAACCTGTCTTCAGGTTTAACACTTAATTTGCAGTAATTTTTTTTTTTTTTAAATGTATTCAGCTTCCACAGAGGGAAAATATGCTTGTCCATAAATATACATGTGAACAGGTACTGTTCTGAAGCTGCACCAACTTTGCATAAACATACATATTTAGAGATCCATTATTAATATTTGATATCTCAGTAATGGCGAGATGCACCAAACCACAACGAAAGCTACCCTGTGTCAAGTGCGCGACAAGAACATCACGTCCCCTGTATTTTGCAGGTGTAACTTTGGGATTTATGTTTGGAAATGGGATTTGTTTATCATTAGCATTATTACTGGCTAGCTTGAGGGCAGCTGGAAGTACAGGAGATACCTCTTAAATGCCAGCTTTGCTACATGTGAGAAACATACAGAAATCCTCACCTTGCCTTGCCCTTTCATCAGGACGATGTTGGAAATGATGGACGGCTGGGTCAGTCTCCATGGAGATTCCACTTGGGCAGCACTGAAGGAACGGGTAGATTTCTTCACAATATGGTAGTCCTAACATCAACAAACAAGGATAATTGCTCTGATTGCTTGGCACAGATACTGGGGATGTCATACTGGGAAAATTGTATGTGTCGGGGAAGAGGGATGCGGTATCTTAGAGATATATTCAGAGGAATGTTCAAGGGATGAAACCCCAGCTCACTACAACCAAAGTGAATCTTGCCACAGTAATTTTCCCACATTTCTCACAGTAGAATCATTTTGAAATGTATCAGTCACAATTTGAATTAAAAGGATTAAAGGTAACCTCATGATATACTCAAGTCCTTATCTGCTAAAAAAAAAAGAGGAAGGAAAAAACAAGGGAAAGGTCTACATTTTGAAATAATTAAAATAAAGAGCATTTGGATTTTTTTTTTTTTGGTAAAATCCTCACATCTCTAGAACTGCAACTCTTTAAGATGAACAGCCTTAGGACCTTGTGGCCACAAGCAAGCAGCACTCTCCATCATAATGCTCAAAGAAGTTCTCCGTAGGTGGCCAACACATCCCATTTTGGTGTGCAGGCCTGGTTCCAGTCCCATAACGTACCTACATGTTTCTTTTCATGACCCTCACCCAATTCTATGAGCTCCAGGCAGATGCTATAGGACCGAGCACAGTGAGGTGCTCACAGCCAGCTCTACCTTCCCTCTTACCTGTCTGGCTCCTGCTGACTCCAGCTGCTGGGGCAGAGAGTGCTTTCTTCCACCCCGGGAATACTTCACTGCTATTTCGTAATTTGATTCACCATTTTCCACTGTCAGCTCATCATCTTCTCCCACAGACTCCAAGCGGGATCCGGCACCTAAGAAAAACCCCAGAAACACATCCTGCAAACATCTGAGAGCTGCTTTAGCCTCTCTCACCAGCAGGCAATAATCACCTCCTGAAAAACCCAACTTAACGTGCCTTAAGACAATGCTACCAGCTTCTCAGCCGGGCAGTTAGAAACCAGTTTTGATCACACTCAACCAGGAACTTTTCCTGCTGTCATAGGTTTCCTGCAATCTTTCAGTGATACTGAACTCATCGTATTAAGGAAAAGAAGAAGATAATTGAGTCGGTAGCTCAGGGACAGGAAAGAAATTCATCTGTTCACACCCAATGGCACTTGCCAGTGCACTAAGCTCTCAAGCTTCATGTATTTAAAATTAAAAGACCTGATACTGCAGCAGTATTCATTTCTGGAGGTGTCATGTCACTTTGAGGGAATTTTTTCTGGAATGGAAGAAGTAAAAATGTGCCAAAAGAATGCTATTTTCTTTCCTTTTGGCAACAATCCTAGTTTGTCTTAAAGAGAGGAGTGCAGAGTTCATGTAAGAAATAGAATTATTTGTCTTGAAGGACATCCTATAATTAGCCACAGAGTATCCCACTCCTTGCACCAGGGCTCCTCCAATTCTCATTTTCTCCAAGCTCCCTGCAGAATCCCTGGCCACAGCAGTTCCCGCACATTTATCCTTGTCATTTCCCCACCACACAGGGAAGGGCCATTAACCCCTATTTTACAGATGAAAACCCAAGACACATGCCAAATATGCACAAGCTGGATTTCATGAGGAGGATTTAAGATTACTTTAAACCAGCATTATGTTGTAGCTGTCACAGAGAGCAACAGCTGCGTTTTCACAGCTTTCATCCTCACTGCCCTGTCTGTACTCCAGGAACAGGGAGTCATGGGCTGAGGTAGACACACTGAATATTTGCTCAAGAGAGCCCCAAACACATTTTCTGCCACCTCCTCCTTGCCTGGAGACTGTGCGAGCATTGCTCTCAGTGCCAGGGAGGGATGGAGCATAGAGCTGGGGCAGCTGCTTTTTTTTTCCCTCAGCATGAAAGCAATTCTGCTGATGCATCCATAGGCAGAATTGTATCCAGTGTCCAGAGTGCAATTCAAACCTGCTCCCTGCTTTGGGATCTGAAATTACCTCTGCTTTTCAACTCCCCTTCCCCCAGCACACAGGCTGCTGCTGCTGCACACAGACAGGATCGCAATCTTGGCAGGATTGGCATCCTGGCATTCCTTCATTCCCTGGCACCTACAACTAACCCTTTCCCATCATTTCTCCCTCTCTTCTTCTAGGAGAACAGTTGTAATTCTGTATTTTCTGCCCATCTCTGAATGCATCTTCCCTTCTTGTGCTGCCGTCCAGGCTGGCGGATGCTCCAGCCTCACCCACAGCCAAAGGGCAACAGCACTCATGGGAACAGGGTCTGGATCCCCACTGAGCCACCAACTCATGGCCTCAGGGCTAACAGGCAGAGGACCACCCTGGAGAAGGCTAGAAATACCTTAGTAATTGGAAATTACAGTGAACACAGGAGGGAGGGAGTCTCAGAAAACATTAGGGTTTTGAACATGATCAAGCTCTGCACACAGGTTACTGTTATGACTTGGGGACAAAGCAACAGAAAATCTGGGGATTAGTCACCATAAAGGCATTCGGATCAGAGCAAATTGAAATATACAGACAATGCAAACAGTCAAAACAAAACAAAACAAAACCAAAAAAAAAAGAGAGAAAGAAACAAACAAAAAGAAATACACTTGTAAGTTTTGCATGATATTTCTGTTCCTACATTAGTTCAGCTCAGGAGGCTGAATGCAATTATCTTATAGATGGGATTTTCCTTCCAAAACAAACTTAATATGATTTCAAAGGAATGCCATCTCACTTTTAGACAGTTAAAATAAACACACATTAAAAATCTACAATTGCTACCTTCTATCAGCCCAGCTTTACCTTGGGATCGACTTCTGTATTTCAGTATGCCACTTGCAAGAGCTGAACTCTGATTGTTTCCTTTGGACACTTCGGCACAAGCTGGATCTTGAGACTTCTCAGTTTCCACCACCTAAAAGAAATTAAAAAAAAAAAAATTCTTGTAAACTAGAGATGTTGATGACATTTTTCTCATTTTCATTACGGAACAGAAAAATCCATTGCATATCATGTTTGTTTCCAAAACATGTCATTGTATTAAGCTAGCATACATTTGCTGTAAGTAATTTTTAGCAATGCCTTTGGATGTTGCATCCTCTGCAAGACACCACATGAATGCCCCCAGAATGCATCCAGCACTTGAGGCACCTCAGTCAGGTGCTTTTGCATGTATTTGAACAAAATTCTAGCTTTCACTTGCATTTGTGCTGCTCTGCAGGCTTCCACAGACAACACATCTTTACAGAGAAAACCACTTTTAAAAAGCCTTGCTTTATTGTTAGTGTCTGCTGAGCACCAATGCAAAGCTTGATGACGAAAAGCTTTTTTAACAGAAAGTTTTGACAGCTAAGCACTTAAAAAGCCTGGAAATGTGCAGTTTAAGTTTACAGGTGGAATCACAACCCCACCACCCTGAATAAATGCACCAGGACAGGAGAAGTCTGTTTACCGAGTGTGTTTGCCCGGACGCCAAGTAACAAGGTATGCAGCACGGCCACATGTTCTCTGCCTCCTGCTATCCTGTGGTCAGGAGGAGCAGAACTGCCCATGGGCAGGCTCTGCCCAGCCCATGCATTTTGGAAGGTGCTGGTGAACTGCTGGAAGTCAGTTTTAAAAAAACCCCACCCAAGTAACCAAACACTTTCCTGTAAAAATAATTTCTGCTTCTGCTATTCAGTCTTAAAAACGTCAGTCTTTCCCACAGCCAGCCTCCCATCCCCCAGTCCCTCTTACATCCAAGCCAACAAAGCCAAAGTTTATCTTTTGTGCAAAGTCTAGACTTCATGATTTCAGTTTGAACAGTAGAAACTTCAGGAAAACATAAAACTGGCAGAAAACAGGAAGCTGGAATGGAAACTGCTTTTTATTCCATCCCCTTCAACATGGACAGCTACACTTAATTTACACAGAGTTTGTACATCCTAGGTAGTAGTCTTTGATTTTTCAAGGCATTGCAGCAACTACTTCAGAGTCCACTTCTAGCATCAAATGCTCTGCAGCTCACAGATCCATGTAAACTTAAAACCATGTGATTCACTCATTACTCTAAAAAACCCAGCAGACATGATTTGGTCATCCTAATGAGGGATTCATTCCAGAAAATATGTAAGACATTAGATTCAAAAACCCACCCAAGACACCCAAACCATCAGCAATTAGGCCACAGCCAAAGTATCACGAGCTCTCCTTTCGAGAGACTTCTGGGATATCCAGAAGACAGCAGAAGCATGTGGAAATAAGACAGCACCTCATGGATCTCACAAAGATAACATTGAAATTTACCCTACAAGTGAGAACACTCTTTATGAACTGAGGATGCCTCCCCTGTAGGAGGGTAGAAATCATTTGCGCAGACACAAAAATCATGTAGCTGGTGGCTTTACAGGTGTACAAACCAACTGGTGCCCAGGGCCAGTGCCAACTCTGTGGTGGGGAATATGTGAAGCACAGAGATGAAGAAAAACAAGAGGAATGTCTCCCTAAAGCAGCCAGTTTTGCTGGTGTGCTGTTTAACTATCTGAACAGACAGGGATGGGTCCAATCTGACTTTTCTGGAGCTGAGCACAATGCAGCTCAAGTCTGGAGCTATACAGCTGTTTGGTTTAAGCAGTCTGCATGGACATTGGCAGTTACACCTGATAAGACCACACAGCTCCCAGCACAAAGCTGGATCACTTCCTCCAGCTCAGAGGACAGGGGAAAAAATTACTTAGGTTGTAGCAGTGTACAAAAAGATGCTGAAATCACCTCTGCCAGGGCCAGTTTCCACCCTGAGCCCAGGCTCAAGGGTGACCTGTTCAGTACATCTTGTGCCTCTATTACATGAGGTTTGAGTTTGGTTTGTTGCCAGTAGGTTGGGGTTTTTGCTGATTTTTGTGCCACAGGAGAAAAGTACCAATGCATTCTGCAACTCCATACATTTTCATCTACTGGGGTGGGTAGAAAACCAGGACACAATTGCCACTTGTATTAAAACTGTGCACCCCACACTACCTTCCCCTCATGGCAATCCTGGAGCCTGTGAGCCTACAGACATCAAAGCCCAAACCCCACGTATGATCCACAGAAGGTCACATGTATGCAAACACCAATGCTAGGGAAAGTCTCAAGACATTCTCAGCAGCTTCCTGAAATTATATTTTATCCAAATAGGCTTCGGACTACAATTAGGAAGTAAAAACATTTAGATTATCTATGTCTGTGGGTTTTTTTTATTTTAGTAGAAGTATTTTTCTGATGCTAATTATAAACACATAGGGGAAGACACTAGCATTTGCAATGAAGTAGATATTCTTTAAGTTGTTGAGCTTGCCTAATAAACCACCAGGAGGTTTTATCCTATTCAGAAAACACTTAGAAATCTGATCTACAAAGCCTGCAAGAACTCCCCAAAGGCGTGTGTGTCTGTAATCTTTGGCTCCCTTGTAACTCAGACAAGAAGAAAAACCCAGCTCCACCTTATCCTTCTGGCTGTGAACATATTGCTTTACTGTCTTGAGGTGGCTGCCCAGATTTAAGCATGCCACTTTAATTTTCCTCACTTTCAAGGAAATGAAGCTTATTATTTCAGTCCTGTAGGTCTCTTATTAAACTAAACCAATAAATCCTGCCCAATGCCATCCCAGCATTAAGGACAAGGGGAGCTTTAACATGCACAGTAGTTTTGAAGGGAGATCTAAAAATAGAGCCCATTTTGCCAGTTCATTAAGTAGCTCTGGGATCAAGTGACGGTGACATCTCAATTGATTTCAAAGGAAACGGCGCTATCAGGGACACGCGGTCCTGGCACTGCACCAGAATGAACAACTGCCCTCAGAGTCCTCGCCTGGGCAAAGCTCCAGCGTGACCAGGCTCTTAATTAGGCGAGATGAAGAGCAGGATTATGACAGTCTGTATTGTTTAACCGCAAACAGCTTGGCAATCCCTGCCGATCTACAAAAACAAGACGGCACACAGAGGTTGATACAATTTAATAAGCAAACTGCTTTTCTGCTGCCCTTGCAGAGCTCCTCAGCTGCTGCCCTTCCCATCAGCGAGCCCACCCGACTCCCCATGGCACAGCCTGGCTGGCTCTGCTGAGGAGCACTGGCAGCATGCAGACCAGTTTATCCTGGTGGTTTGGGAATGAAGCAGCGAGAACCAGACTGAGAAGTCTGCAGCATGCCAAATTCTGCCCTACCCGCACTGGCAAAGCAAGTCCACCAGCAAGACCACCGCCCTTCCTCAGAACAGCCATGTGAAAGAGGAACGGCTGTGCCCCAGCCCAAGCTCCATGGGAAAATTCTGCATCTTCTCTGGTCCCATTGGCACTCTGTCCTGGTCACTGACCACGACAATTTTTCCTTAAGCAGCACTACCCCAAACATTTAACCATGAATTGCCCCAGCACCACTGTCTGTGGGGCAGCCATCAGGAGGAACCCAACAGGCCTCCACGAGGAGCCAGCACGGACCCTTCAGAGCAATGCCCAGAAGACCCAATGCAAGCCTTCACCTGCTCCCTGCACAGAGTCTTTTTTCCCAGTCCCTTGAGACCAGCTGATGCCTTAAAGTCTTTAACCTTTCAAAAAATTTTCAAGATTTTTTTTCCAAGATATGGTATAATTCTAGCTGTTTCAGTCATTTGTGCAATTACTTATTGCCTCATGGGGCACAGCATGCTTTAAGCCTTAAATGTATCCACTAGGCAGGGAACTCCACATGCCCCTTTGCCTTGCACAGAAAGTAAAATACCTTCACTTTTAAATTAGCTGTTTTTCACTTTAATTGAATCCATCTCACAGACAAATTACAAACTGCAGCACTGTAATTTATGAGAATTAACACTGCAAGTGATGCAGAGGACATGGATTTTCTAATCTTGGACAGCACTGAGTTTTACATGCCTTACTGCTCTGTTTTAGAGCATGTACAAAGCTGCACAGATCCTAGGAAGAGGCTGATGAGCTGGGACATACTGCATCAGGGGCTGCAGCACCCAGGGGCATTTTTCCAAAACACAGCACATCCCAAGGCTCAGGGAGCTCCCTCAACTGAACCATAGGGCTCACAAGAAGTCCAAATTAAATCCAGACTTAGCAATTTTTGTGAAAGCTAGAGGATTCCCCTTCTCCAAAGGGCACTGCATTACTAGTCCCCTCTGTCATGACACAAAAGCAGAGAACAGCTTAGAGCCAGGGATGGAGGAAAAGATAAGGAACATCACCTCCACATCAGCACTAGTTCAGTGCCTTAAACTGGCACCTCAGAAAAAACCAGTGCCCTGGTTTCAAAAAAGCTGGTGCAAAGCTGACAGGGCAGACAGCAGTTCTGTACATTGACCAGGGAGGCTTCAGGAAGGCTCAAATTTGGGCTGTGTTTAGCAGCACTGATGTAACAAAGCATCCACCACCTTCCCCAGAAGCTTGCCTGGGAATTCCCTGTGCTGGTACCATTGGTGCAGACCATACTTCCTCCCACCCAGGCAAAGGAGATGGGAACCCAAGGCCTCCTTTACTTAATTTTAAAGAAAGTGTTGGAAACCTCTTGGTTTATGCACAGCAAGAGATCAGGAAATCTGATAAACAGTCAAGAACTGGAGCTGCCTAGCTTTCTGAATAAGTGGAAATGCCAAATAAACAAAACAAAAGCTTTTAAAGTGGTCTCTAAGAACATCTAGTCTGCCACTTTACCGAATGCCTGCACTCAAAAGCGACCTTAAGCCTTCAGTATAATGCAGTAGTTGCTAGACAGGGAATTACTATTCACTTCAGGAGGCACAGTTATTTTTGTGTGTCTTTTCAAAACCTACAGAGTAGTCACACACAAACCTGCACAAGAAACAAAACCTGGCATTCACCAGCACAAAGACAGCAGCATTATCTGCCTAGGCACACTCTGTAAACAGACTGGAAATGCACTATGGCAGAGCTGAGCTACTCTCATCTTCCATAATGTTCTATTTATTTTTTACAAGACTCTCCAAAACCTTCCTGAATGTGTTTGATACCAGAAGCCACAATGTGTTGACCATGTTCAGAGGATGCTGGAGATTCTTGATGTAGCAGGATCCCAGCTGTGCTGGCTCCAATAACTCACTGGTCAAGAGCTGCAACTAAGCAAAGCAGACTCCATTTTCAGACTTCCAAAGAGTCACTAAAATTATTAATAATGTTTTGAAGAGAAAAAAATCTTCTGAAAAATATCCTTTTAAACAGGAAGAAATGCAGGAAATGGCTAACGCAGCCAAGTTCTCCAAGAAACACATATCGCAGACAACACATGCACTTGAAAACAGTAAGATGCTCCCAGCTAAACAGTTCCCAATCCTTTTTGGACCAGATTACTCTTCTTCTGCAGTATACTATGATTTTCACTAGAAACAGCTTTTGAGCTAAAGAAAATCAAACGCACACAAACAGATCCCTCCTGTTCTCCTTTTTATGCTTTATCCTTTTTTCCTCCCCAAACATCAAAAAAGCAGGACACATGCTTTCCATGCAGTTTAGTCACTGCCCACGAGATGTCTCTATGTGCTGCAGAGAGATCCCAGAAGACCAGCCTTAGTAAACAGCAGAGACCTAAAGGATTCCATGCATCCATGACAAACATGGAACTCAAGCAGTGTGAAAGCTAGTTCAGCTACTCCATTATTTTGTTTAATACGTGCTCAGTTCATGGCTTAGCACAAATCCGGAGCCTTTGCATCCTGACAAACAATAAACTGCTTATCTTTTTTTCCTTCTTTTTTTTAAAATAATGACAACCTTTTTATTCCCAGTAAGGAACAAAACATGCAATAATCACGCCTCAAAATAAACAGTTCTCCTGAGAATGAAACAAGACCTTCTTAATACCGACATCAACCAACAGCTGCAGAGACCATTCCCATGACGCCACTGGTGGGAGCTCTGGATTTCAGCTCCAAACTGGCATTTTATACCATCCTAAGTACACAAGAAGACATGGAATATGTAAAAATTAAGTGTCTTTCATACCTGGATCTTCAAGGATCTGAAGCCTCATACATTATAGAAGCTGCACAGCACATCTCAAATGAGTTCTACCTGATCCCAACCAAGACTGGACAGTGTACATGCTCAAAAATTGGCAGATGTGGTAGTGAGACATCCATACTAACTCAAAAATTCTAGAGCCTGTATCATCCTTCTGCTAATGTATGTGAACCGCATGGCTGCGACAGCATTTCTCTTGTTCCAGTGCCATGAGGGTGTTATTTTTAGCTTGTTAAAGGCAGTTCATCTCCTTCAAAACTGGGCAGTTATCCAAACAGCCAAAGGAGAGACAAGCTGTACTGTATCTGATGCTTTATGGGAAGAGCCCTCATTCACAAAAACAAAGACCATGCAGAACCTGTACCATAGATAAACTTCTGTTTCTATTACTCTGCTGACTTGGCTTTCAAATATATCACATAGGAAGAGCAAAAATTGTAACTGGGGGCCTTTTCTACACTGTTATTTATGGTCAAGTCAGAAAGGTTATCTTCCACCAGCCAAAGCAACAGGAGGTATTTCACATTTTGTAGACTGCACCACATCTACAGAGAACCCTTCAAGTACTGGCCCCTGGGTGAAAGAGTTTTCTCTGGTCTTGCCTTAAAGATGGAGGCAGTAGGAAAAGGCCCAGAAGGGCTGGGAGCCAGGCACAGGGAACGATATGAGTGCTCTGAGGAGCTCCCTCCTGACATGAAGAACACATTCATGTTAATGTCTCCTTGACAGGTGAATTTTACAATGTATGAAAAACAGTAATTCAGTGACACTGCACCCCCTGGGGGCCTTTCAGCACTCTTCCTCCTCCCCCAGCTCATGTGATGCTTGCCAACACCTTCCTCCAGCCCTGACCAGTGTCACACCACCACAATCAGCTCATCCCTGAGCAACCCCCCCTCAACAAGTCGAACTGCAAATGCTTATTTTAATGTGATAGGGCTTCTAGAAACAACACGGATCTGTGTGAACAAGATTTGGTCTCCAAGCATTTTGTCATTTCCTCTTGGCCAAATTCCTAACTATATTTACTCTGAAAACTTGCTTCTGGAGTCACTGTAGGACTCAGCATCTCATCAGCCACAGCATGGGTTAAAGGGCACTGCTTGGGCACCCATGGATATGCTGGACAAGACCGTACCTCAGAAAGGTACAGTTCAGCCAGACTTTCAACAAGTTCAGCATTTACAGCTGAGCAGCAGCTCCGGGCCATGCCAAGGTGTAACTGGACACAGCCCTTGCCTGCCTCTTCTCCAAGGGTGATGTGGCAGAAGGCAGGATCTGCAAACACTGCCAGCCCTCACCATGAAAACAGTTACTGAACTATTCCCAGGACATAACCAAGCCTCACACCAGGCTCTTCCGTTTCTTCCCTTTCCCCCCACCCTAAGTAAAGCATTTCATTGCTAACCAAATTTCTGCCAGGAAAATCATCTTCTTGCTTTTCTCCCAGCCATGCAGTGCTGTTTGAGGAATGAGATATGTTTATGCAGCCTGTCTTGAGACTGCAGTGCCCTAATGGGAACAAACACTCCAGTACTCCAAGTAACAAGGGCCCCTCCCCACGCTCTGCACACATTTAATTGTTGAGTTATGCTTCCTGTTCCTTCTCAATGCTAATGCTTTCTCTGAAATTCTCTCAGTGTTTCCAGAAGAACTTTTGACCCCAAGACTGCTTTTAAAGTTATGGCATTGTTATCCTCTTCATTATGCTTGCATGGCTACAGGTAATTATGTATGGATTCCCTGGTAAGACAGAAAGGCTCACGGCAGAAAACTACTAGTTAGTCCTACAGCACAGAAAAAAATATATAAACAGGGAGGGAACTGAGTTAAACAAATGCAATTCTTCATGTTCACCAAACAGCTTTATTTATCCCCTTTCAGTTACATGTCTTGCATGAAAACCACAAGTGGATTTTGGCAGGGATCAGGTAACCCGGATCACGCAAGGAACCTTAAACAGGAGACATCCTGTTTCTGTTCCTGGTAGGAGGGTGAAGACCTTGCTGGGTCATGGCTGTCTCTCCGTGCAACGTGCCCAGCGCTGGCGTGACGACACAGATCACACACTTCAGGTCATCTCAAAATGATTAAATATGAGTAGAAAGGCCCTGATACCCACAGCAGAGGGTCATGCAGCTGGGGGTGCTGCCAGAGGCTGTGTCCCCAGGGCTTGCCTGCACAGTGAGCTTGGGCATAGGGAGGCAAATTCTCTTCCCAGCGCCCCCTCCAAAGGCAGAGATAAGGATGACCTCCCTTCCTCTTTTGCACAGTTCCATTCTCCATGGAGTAGACTCAGCTCAGGGTCCTGCCTCCAGCATCAGGACTGGCAGATGCCCAAAGGAGAACACAAGATTTAAGTACAAAGAAGCAGTCCCCAGCCTTCCATCCCTGCCTCCAGCAACTGCAGATCCAAACCTTCTGAGGCAGACACCCTCTTGCTGTGTTTATTAACTTGTTAGAATTTCAAGCCATTAATATGAAGCTGGTCACTGAAGCTGAACGTTTAAAAAAATACTCAGACCATCAGCTATGGAACCATACATAGGCAAGTAACTTTTGAAGCAATTAAGAATGGCACATGCATCTGTCTAGGGACCAAAAATGCCCCAAAATCATTGGACACTTTGCAAACTCTTGGTAGATGAGCCGTCTCTTTAGAGTTTACTTCCCAAGTTGCTCCACCAGACATCAATACAGTGACAGATTCAATTTCAAGCAACAGAAAAACTAGTAAAAGTGAATTAGAATTAAAAATAAATTATCCAAGGCAAATACTATCATATTATCCTATTTCACACTTGGACATAAATAGTGACATTTTAGAACAGCAGTGTCAACTGCACATGGCAAAATATGGGTTAGGGTGGAGGAGTTTAAAATCACTGAAATTGTTGTGTTGTCCTAAAGGACAACACAACTCTCTGAAGTTTCATGTCTGAAGTTAAGGAACATTCTGGCCAAACTACTTCTGAAAGAAATGCACTTTAAGGATATTAACGAAATCCTTTTTCTGCCTGGCAGCACAAGGCTGAATAAAGTTAGAACTTTAGGCATGTTTAATGTTAAACAGGGCTTTACATAAGGAGACTGCAAAAGCAAATTCAAATAAAATTGTATTATGTGATTTTTATTAATGAAACTTAACAAGTGGACTTTCAAGTAAGACTTAAAGTGGTATTTCTCTTAAATTACTATTTACAAGTGTCACTAAACTCTTCTGCTGTATCCTGCAGAAGCTGACTAGCTCAGACTCTATTTCCCTGTCTGAAAATGCTGGAGCAGAACTTAAGAGAGTTGAAAACACAACTTGCTCATGGGGAAACTTTTTGGCCCCCAGCCTCTAGACAAGATAATTTTCATTTTTATTATTTTTTTCACAGAATTTTAAAGTAAGCCAGGTTGGAAGGGACCTTGGGGGGGTGTCCCATTTCAAAACAGTGACAACTTACATCAGTTTCCTCAAGAGCCTGGTCCAGCTGAGTTCTAAGTAGCTACAAGGATGAAGATTTGAATACATACCTTCATTCCAAGTGATGGTTTTTTCTGCCTGGTTCAGCCTTTAGGCAATCAGGTGCTAAAGCAGCAAGTCCATCACGTCTATTAATTAAGGTTTTGAATACTCAGCAGTGAAATATATTCACAGAGAAGTTAACAACAGAATACATCTTTGACAAACCTGGAAGCTCTTGAGAGTTTTGTAATATCTTCTAGACTTAAGAATTAGACAGACATTGTTCTGGGTCAGAAAAGGGACAGTGAAGCCTCAGCTGACAATAAAACACTCTGAATTACTCATTATGACATAACTACCCAGCACCTGACAGCATCCCTTTAAGTCCCTCCAAAGCCCCACAGAGTAAACAAGAAAATCCATTAACCTCTTGTCAGAGGTAAGAAAGGTAACTCCTGGTCAGGGCTGAGTTGAGAATCAGCTTCAAATCTAAGATGTCCTGACTCTTAGACTGAGATCAGAGTCTCAGTTACCTGCTCCAGCCCTTGAGTACAACCCATCGTGGAAGTCTAATACAATTACATTTGCACTGATTAAAAATAGTTCAGCTTAGTTCCTGCTTTAATCCTCAGTCACGCTGTCATCCCTTATCTACAGTACAGATATAATGGAATATATGTGAGAGAAAGAGAAGACACATGAATATCATCAAAAGCGTGAGAGCAGCAAAGAACAGTGATTTCCAAAGCGATTTTGCAATAAGCTATTTGACTATACATTTATATATATTTAAAAATAAAATCTTGTGATGCTTTGATTTCATACTGGCCTTGAAATCAGCTTCTAAGCTTTGTTATGAAAAATCCCCCCCCCCAGTCTTGCCAGGTGGAAAAAAGCCACATGAATTTTATCTTTTCCATACATTTACCTTCCTCTGTCCTGGCTGGTGGTATGCAGTATTTGCACAACCCAGCTCAGCTCAGGCTGCCCACACCTGATGAGGATGGATGAGGACGTAAAGCAGAGAGGTTTACACTGTGCAGACTGCCCCACCCCAGGCTGCAGAGAGCCTCGTCTGCACTCCGAGGCTGACACAGCAATTGCAAGGGGAACACAAACGCATTCTGTGCTTAGGATCAGAGAAGCAATGATTTCAGCTGCAGATCAAGCAAAAACAGAAGAGGTCCCAGAGAGTCACCAATAACTTATTACATTCCTTTAAATTACATCCTTTCAACAAAAGAAATTAATAGAAGCAGAAAACACAAAGAAAAGAAAATCTTGCTGCTGCTCTTCTAAAGTGTTTATTGTACCCAGATTTCTGTGATTTCCCCTCAGCCTTTCCATGATGTATTCTGAAAGCACAGAGCTATTGCCATCAGGAGCAGGAATACCAGTCAGGCAGGCAAACCCAGCTGGCTCTGAGTTAGTGGCTGCCATCACTGCCAGCTGCAGTGGCACTGGAAAGGACATCAGGCTCTAAACTCAAGTCCAAGCTGAAGGGCTCTGGGAGGCTCATGCAGCTGTGTCCTCATGGTCACGTGCACCTCAACCATCTTGAGCTTCCCTGAGCATTATTAATCTGGAAAGGAAACGCTTGATAAAAAAGCCATCACTGGCAACCAGACACAGTTGCTGGAAAACACATGAGCCAACCAAGTGACAAATAACTCCTCGTATGTGCTAAAAGAGTCACTGGAATGCCAGAGAGCTTAATCCTGAAGCCACACATAATTAAATTTTGTCAAAATTGATTTTTATATTTAAGTGCTGTTGAGCCATAGCCTTATTAGAAATTACCAGAACTGGAAGCATGATACGTAGAAGAATTTGAAGTATTTTGATAGTCAAAAGAATGCTTAAATGCCCACTCAAGTTAGCACACAAACACTACACCAACATCAGCATGCTAAGCATCCCCCATTTATTTGTTTTTCTCTTCCTCCCCCCAAAAAGGCACTCTGGCACATAGAAGAGAAGACAGTGAAGAAATAACAAAATTGTCAGAGTACTGAGATGTGTGAGAGTGAGAATTGTTACAAACATTGACTCAAAGTAAGTCAGAGATGAGAGGCAGGTAGGAAGTGAACACCAGCATCAGCTAGACTACAGCATGAGACTCATCCTGGGGAGCAGCCTTTTTTGCTAAGGTGTAAGAATATAAAATCAAAACAAATCACCAAACCAGTATCATATCTGAGCCATCCAGAGGCTTAACTGATTTATTTTAACTGTCACAGAGGGGAAGACAACAAGGGAAAATAAGAAATAGATAAAAGCTTCAAGTGAATCCACATGTCTTCCCTTGCTGGAAAACAAGTCCGCAAGCTCTTTAGATTAGAAACATTTTATTTTTTGTCTGTACAATACAAGAGAGGCCCAGAAGACCTATGAAGTTTCATAGAGCTCCTACATTACAAATAAATAACAATAACCCACTTAATCTCTTCTTAATGCAGCCCTGAAGGGAATGCAAGTGAGATTATCAACCGGCAGCATTTACTCGGCGGAACTTCAACTATGGTTCACAGCCAGAAATTCCTATCCCTCCTCCAAAGAGTCTGTTGGCTTCAACAGAGCAAATACAAAGTTCAAGACTTGGATCATAAACTGTTAAAGAAGTTTTGTTACAAAAGGAGGGGAAAGAAGATCATGTAACTGCGTAAGCACGGCGAGAGACTTTGCATCAGATCCAACAAAAGCAGTGGAAGCGGGTGGAAAACAATCGAAGAGAAAAACAAAACCACGATTGCAACATAGGCTGGAGGTCTCGAGAGCTCCTGCTCCGTGTGCTGCTGCCTTGCTGCAGCGCAGAGATGGCAGGGGTTGTGGTAAATGCCATCCCCCTTCCAGCTTCTCACCCGCTTCCTGTGCAGAGAACGGCTGGGTGGGATGGGATTGCCTCGTCCCGAGGACTGCTCCATGTCGGGCTATAGAAGAATGTGACAGATGCAAATGGGCATCGAGAGAGAGAGAGAGAGAGAGAGTAAAAGTGTCACACCAAAACCACACTTACAGCAACCAGTTTTTCAGGAGACACATTCACTCCTTTCACATCTTCTTCTGGCTCTTCGTTTTCCTTATTGTCAGTGCAAGAGACAGAGTCTTGGACTGAGCAAGTGCTAAGCAAGTCTGGCAAACTGGTAGAAGGATACTTCAGAAGATCGCCTTCAGAAGATTCCTACCCGAGAGACAAAAAATATATTACATCACATGCAGAAAAACAGCAGTGTCACAGTAAAACTGCTCCATCTCACCTGCCCAGTGTGAGCTCCCTGGTAATCCTCCCCCTGTTACACACTTCCATGGGCTCAAACTTTTAATGGTTTGGTTATAAAAAGCAGGCTTGGTTTTAAAGAGCATATATAGTAAACATATGCCAGTACACATTTAAAACATTTAGATTTCATAAAGGAGAATTTAAAATAAATGCTTCTCCAGCAGCCAGTTCCTCCCCACTTTGGGTTTAGTAAACATCACTGCGAGTGGTCTGAGAGTTGACAGACCTCATTACTCATTCCACTGCATCCCAAATCACACCCTGTGCTCCTGTTCCCTCCCTGTGGATGCTCCCTTCACATGTTTATCTACCTACACACATAAGAATAATACACTAACAACCCTACTTAGGAGAATACAATGCAAGCTGACCTACCAATCCTCTACCAAGTCAGTCCTGATGCTCCAGCATCTGTTTCCAGTCTTTGCCATCTTTTCTGGCAGGCAAACATGTGCCTCAGCCAAAAGCAGTGGCCAGATAGGCTCATTGCTTTTAGAACAAATTCTGTGTTATTGAGCACTCACCAGGCCAAAAGGCAAAGCTGAATTCCTATGCTAACAAATAATGCCCAGAGGGAGCTGCTGGGGAACACTTCACCTATCCACACCTTTTCTGGGGCTGCTGGAAACACAGCACAGGCTGTATTTGCTACTGCTTGCCTTTCCAAGTCCCCCCTTCCAGGGCCACGAAAACTGTCCGAGTGCACAGAGCACAGGACAAGCAGATTCACAGCCTGATCAGGACAGTGAAGTTTTATGTCCTAAGCTTATGCATGATGATTATTTCGATGACGTGACCATTATGAACAAGCATTTAATTTTAAGGAGAAATATATGCAGCCTACTGCCTTGTATTTTGGTAGAGCCCAGCTGTCTAAGGAAAACACAAAATGTACCTACTTCAGGTCAAAGTGTGGTGTATCCAGAAAAAACGCTGGTGGGGTTAACACCAGACTGTGACCCTGAAGAAGGTCTGCAATGAACTTCAATGTCTAGCAGAAATGCTAGAGAAGTCACAGGCTCTTCACCTTGAATATGGTGGAATAGTGTCTCTTCTTGAAAAACATGTGCATACAGAGCCTGGGGAAGCCTTAAGAGCATCCAGACATTAAAGCCATAGAAACCTGCTTTGGGATGGCTGGGGAAATCTGAAGGTGAAGCTAATCAAAAATTTAAAAATACTGACACAGCGCCTTGTTGACATCCTGGAAATGCAGGTATACAAGTGCTCCACTTGGGCTGCAATATTCCTGTCACCACCTCAAAGGCCTTGGTGACCCTCACCTTGCAGACACATCCTAATTTGAGACCCCTGGGTGCTTTTGGGAGTTGACTGGCCACCCACCAAACACCTGTGGCAACCCAGGTCCAGAGGAAGCAGGATGTGAACCATGGAGAAGAGCAAACATGGGTGAGCAGGATCTTCTTAAACAAAGAATGAAAATATTATGTAATATCCCCTCAACCTCTTCTGTGATCAAGACAGAATGAAGAGTCCAACTGATTAATAAGTTCCACTCTCATTTCCCTGAAATTTCATGTTCCTTTATCTGTAAGAGCTCCACTCCACACTATTAACAAGGACAAAATAAGGAACTCGAGCCAAGAGATCATCATCAAGAAATCTCAGGCACATAGATAGGACAGAGATGAGAGGTACACAGACTGTGCAGGCAGGAAGCAGAAGAGGCTCAGAACAGCCTGCTTTACTTAGCATGTAATTTTAAGAAAATGGTTTTGGCCAGAACTTAGGTAATGTCTGCATGAATAAAGACTCATCTGCACACTAAGTGACAGTGACAGTACAAGCAAATCATTAATTCGGACTATACTGAGCTGATCTGCCATAGACTTACGGCAGCTACTGATATATTTCCCCTTGCTGTGCCTTAAATTTAGCGCAGCAAATGTGCACATGTGATTCCCTATGGAAAACATGCCTTTTTCACGCAGCACTTGCACAAACATTTGTGGATATACATTTGTGAGACCACCCAGGAAATGTCTGTACCTTGCTAGAGACCACCAGCTGCACCAGGCCAGCGGCCGAGCGAAGGAGGGCCACGGCGTCCTGGTGGGAGAGCCCCACCAGTGACTGCCCGTTGATCATGAGAAGCTCGTCGCCGGCCATCAGCCTGCCATCCCTGCAGAAACAGAGCGGGAACATGGAGCTGCAGGGTAGTTCTCCCACTGGAGCTGGGCTCCAGTGGCACATGGTGGGATTTGGAGGCATGGACAACATGTGATTTTACTAAGCTAGGCTTGCACTTACCAGTTAGTGTTACTTTCTAGGAAGTGGGGCTCAGAAAGGTGCCCACTTTGAGGAAATGGAATTTCCCACAATGAGGAAATCATTGTTATAACCAGGGGCATTTCACCCTCTTTGCAGGGCTGAAACCCCACAAGTCTTCTCTGTGACCCACTGGATTAGGTCAGGGAATAGCAGCAAGCCCCATCTCTGCCCCATCTCCACCCCATCAGGAACAGCAGGGCTGGCAGTGAGCACCCTGGGTTGCACAACAGATCCCGTGGGAAAGGCACATCTTCCAAAAAGGAACTTGGGGGAAAAGCCCTACAAGCCATGCGGCTCCTTGGTTTTCCCTCCAACCACCAAGGAAGTGTTTGATCTGTCTACAATTTGGACTAAACCTTCTTCTACAAGCTTCAGTGATCAAACACAAAAATGTATTTTTAAGCTAAAAATGCCATATTCTCACCCTCACACAGTGGGAGGGCAAAACCCCTGCACTCTTCTTGTGAATCCAGCTAACAGCAGTGGCTGTGGACATTCCATCACACCCACCACCATGAAGGCACCACTGTCACCTCACCTGTGTGCAGAGCCGCCTTCCTCCACATGGGTGACGATGATGCTGTGAGGGGACCGCTTCGACCCTCTGCCTCCCGTTATCTGGATTCCCAGCCCATCTGTCCCCTTCAGGATGTGCATCTTCCATATGCGGCAACCTTCTCGCTGAGAGAAAACGTGCAGAAAGTCCTTCAATTTGGATTTGGAACACCAAGAGAGGGCTGGGAGGGTACGGAAGGAAGCTATTTAGCACCTAGCTGCCCATCACCACACATCTGTATAGCCCAAGCTATACTGCTGTTTCTGCTGAGCTTTGCTATGTTAGCTGTGGTCCAAGCGAAGGAGGTGGAAAGGAGGAGGCAGCACAGAGCAGGGTCAGCACGTAGAAGTTTCCTTGCAGGGATGTTTGCAGCTTTTCTGAGCCACGCAGAGGTGCTGCTCTCAATGCCCTGATCCTTCCTGAAGCAACCAGCAGCCTCAAGCCCCTTCGCCAAAACTCAAGGATGAGCTGTACAGGGCTACAGAGGAGCAAGATGTGGTTCAAGGGGGACCTTGAACATCAGGTGGTGCAGCTGCTGTTGCAGCAGGCACCAGACTGGCATCACACAGCAGTGCTTCCCTCTCCAGAGGGGTTTGCAGGATTTGAGACACAGGAAAGAAAACAACATCAAGTTATCAACTGCCAATCAAGTATTTCTTACTGGGCAGTTGTCGTACAGATTGCAAATAACAAATTTACCCACTGTGGAGAATAATTTTCAGTATGAGCAAGGTAATAAGCAATGTTCAAAACACCTTTATTGGTTTTGGTTATTTTTAATTGTGTAAAGATTTATCCAAAAAGCGGTTTACAAAATCCAGAGCAATATGAAATGCAAAACAAAACTGGTTCCCATGAGTCCTACTGGCAGGACTGGGCACAAGGAAACACAAGTGTGACAGTATCAGTAGAGCAAAAAAGGAAAGAGAAAAACAAGCAAGCAAGACAAGTAAAGCGGTTGCCAGGACACTGTCACAGAGGGGAAGAACCAGGATTACAGAATTATGAAAAACCCTTGGAAGTTTTCAAGCTTGCAAGACAGCAAAATGCACAATTCGGAGGCAATTTTTAAGCTATGTGCTGTAGTCACCAGGCACCGGGTCAGCTATTTCTGACTGGGTGTGTTATGCACACAAGTAACATTCTTGCAGTACCCAAACGCCCAAGTAGCAAAGATGATTAAAATTTCATGGCAAACTGTGAAGAGCATGCACAAATTGCTGCTTGTTTCTGAGAAGGAGAACTGCTAAATATACCAGCAAACCCAAGGGTTGTGGAAGCAACCTGCAGATTTTAGGCCAGTGTTGTTCATCAGAGTATTAAGTGAATAAAATGTGCTGCTTTTTTTTTTTTCCCACTTGATCCCTGAAACTTTTAAACACTACTTTTTCAGATACAGGAACAAAGAGGTCAGGATCTACAACAATATCTTAAGAACAAAGTGAAAAATAACAAGAATAATTAATAATTATCAATACTAACATTACTAATGGGGATCTTAACATGAATAGAATAGTAACAACTATGATACTAATGAATCCCAGTCCTTAGACCACAGGTAGGAGAAAAAGAAAAACCGAATCGGGTTCCTTAAAAGGTTACCCAAAAGTTTGAGCCTGAAAACATACACCTGTGGATAATTTGTTAACTTGAAAGCGTTGCAGCTGTGCAATATCCCAGCAGGTTTAACTGGAATCTTCAATGCCTTGATAAAAGCCCTGCTGAGTAACAGGACATGTCAGGACAGAGGACACTTTAAAATAAATTAGACACATGAGACACTGTGTTAAATGCAGGGGCAAGAGTCAACTATATTTATCTAGTTAAAAACCAGAACTGAGCTACAGCACGAAAATGCTTCAGAGAAGTTTTATTGCTATGAAGTACATTGCACGCATAATGAAGACAGTACAACAGAGAAATACAATCTCTCTGCCTGCCCCAACCAAGCCCAAGCTGAAAGGATGATCATCCATTCTCCTCATAAGATGCCACTTTGAATGTCCTGTTCTTAAACTCAGTTTGGAAGCAGACCTTTCAATAAAGTTTAACAGTACAGTCATAAAATTGTCTTTAATGACTTGCAAAAGCTTTTGGGAACATAAGTTACACCAAGACCCGTCGTGCAGTGCCTGGCTTGCACTCCTCAGCACTCCTCACTATCACATATTTTATTACCAAAAAAATTCCAAATTCATTCTTAACCGATCCACTCTCAAATATTCATATACAGAGCACTTAATAAGAGCAAATGGCAAGACTGCTGCTCTTGATGCAGGCACCCATCCCATTCCCCTTGAATGCCCACTAAAATCAAAAGCCCTTGCAAAGTAATCAAAAGCACTTGCAAGCACTACGCAGTCCAGACATGGGCAGAAGAACACATCCACAATACAGACAACAAAACCATCTGGCACATGCCCAAACATGTATTTTGTTCACTCTTTTTCAAATGCCACTGTCACCAACTCCTGTGTAAGAAAAGGCTGTCCCTTCAGTCCTTGGTCAGCTGCAGGCATTTCACTGGGAATAAACAACCCAGCGTCGTCAACTGGAAATCAGAACCCTTCACTGTTCTTTCCCTTTTCTTCATAAAACATTCATAGCTCTTCACTTAACCACGCGCTGAAAGCAAACGCCCCCCACCAATACACACATACCTCTGAGGGATGTCACTCCAAGACTTTGAAAGCTGTGTACTGAAGAGTAGACTGCCAGCCTTTCCTCGAGGCCTCTGGAGAAAGGGGGTGTCCAGCAGAACCCCTTTTCCCTCCCCATTAAGCTGCTGTGTTTTTTGTACAGAGCAGTATGGGATACTTCACAGCTGGCTAAAAATGCTGCTGCTTTGAATGTGCATCTTATGGGAGTCCGTCACAGGAAAACTTTAATAGTAAAGCTCTGCGCCAATTCCAAGGATTTGTAAATGCATTTAAATTTTACTTAAAGCTGGTTTTGTTGAGTTATTGGAGACTCTCAGGTTCAACTACACAAAACTTAAATGCTTTAAAATATAAGAAAAGAAAGAAAAAGTAGCAATAAATGTGGGGTTTTTTTGAAAATTTTTGAAGTACCATATTTTCAAGCTTTCCTTCATGAACAAAAAGCCTACAAGCTCACTTAGTCTTTAAATGAAAGCTAGGATTCTCGTGCATTCAGTCCACTCCAGAGACTTGCAATACCCAAAGGAAACTCCAAGTGTAGTTAGATTTGACATTTTGCAGATATGATGTCACTGCCCTTGGAGCCTGCTTAATCCCTGCCCAGAGGATCAGTTTAAATGCTGACCGGTCTTCTTTGATCGGCTGCACGAATCCGGTTGCTGCTCAGTTGCTGTCAGTTCCACGTTTCTATTAAGATCTAAATTTTCCCATCCTCTCAGAATAGTTCTCACAGCTTCACTTACAAATAACTCAAAGTAACCTCCCCCCAGCTTTGTTCACCAGTGACACAAGAAATCTGCACATTTGCTCACAGCTCTTGGTGCAAAAGCACTTCAAGCACAAAGCACAGATGAGCTGATGCCAGTCCAGTCTCAAACTCCAGAAATCCTCATGAAGGATGGAGAGGGAGGCACTACCAGCTCCTACTGAAGCCAGGGACCAGGTCATATCCAGCCTTGGTTACTCCTTAGGAGACTAAACTATATCCCTTAACCAAAGACAGGTCACAAGCACTGTGTGCAGCACTTGAGAACAGGCTCATGACATAACATGGGATGAATACTTGTATACGACAATCCAAAAAATATTATGCGGTTCACCTGAGATTTGGCCAGGATGGACACTCAGAAAGATATGCTTGCTTTGAGAGTTTCAATGGAATAAGAAGCAAGAATTCATTGTTAGTGACTTGAACAAACCTTAACTCTGCTCAGATCCGCCCGATGGACTTTGCTTGTAATCCCCAGGCAGCAGCAGCCCTGCCTACATGGATTCCTCCCAATAAAGGATTTCATGGACATGACGAACCAACATTTGTCAAAGTCAGTCTCAGAGAAGGAGATGAGATTGGGTCATCTCTTGAAACCCCTTCCAGACTTGCATTTTTTGACTTCCCTCACACAGCAAGCAGAAACACAAATAGTCAAGTCAGGCTGCAGCTGGACTAACGGCTAATTTCTGTTCTCTGCAGTTACATCACTCTTAGTGACTCAACTTTCCTCCCAACCTGGCTCTTTCAAGCAGGTAGCCCTTTGGACCAGATTTTTCCACTTGAATCAGATCAACTTCAAAGTGCCTAGGTTACAAATAATTAAAATGTTTTAAAAGACATTATGAATATTCTACTTGGATTAACTGGAAAGTGGGGGGCCCAGAGGGGAAGGGTCATCTTATGTAACAGACCACAAGTGAGAATAGAGAATACAACTGGCAGCTTCCAGTGGGTCCCCACAGGCCATCTTTCTCCACCATGAAGCCATTGTGCATCAAGCAGCCTCTGCTGAGAGCAAGCGCACATCTGGAATAAACTAAAGAGTGCTGCAGATCAGAAAGGGAGTGCACTGCCAGCACGACGTGGGGAAGCTTGCCTTCCGCCTGCTCCGAGTGCACACCATCAAACGCTCCATTTCATAAGCACATCATTAATAAAACAAAAAGGAACGTTTTTCCTCCGAGTGTCGAGGAAAATAAATAAATAAATGAGCAAAAGACATTGGAGCCATTCTTTCCCCCACGTCTCCTTCACTAGCTAATTGCAGGGGATTTTAAAGGGGTTTGACTTATTTTGACTGTGCTGTGTTCAAGAAGCTGCAAATCTGTGTATACAAAGGCTTTGAAATCTTTAATAAAAGACAAGCTTGGCAGGAGCAAGGTGTAAACAAATGGAAAACAGAAATGCGGTAAGTAGTTAAAAAGCCAGACAGTAAAATGGAAAATGTAAAATAGTTGTCTACGAAAAAGCACTTTCTGTCACAGCAGCAAACCTGATGTAAATATGTAAAAATTTTAAAACAAAAACAGAGATAAGCCCTGATAAGAATATCAATAACCATGCAAGGTCTGTATGCACACACTGACTGACTGACGTGGACCTGAATGCAGCCCACGGGATGTCTCCCTCCCTCCACAATTCAACATGGATTTTTACTGTCTGTCTGCAGGGACCAGTTCCCACTTACAAACTTCACAGGGTTTCCCATTTGGAACAGCAGAAGCAAACAGTGAGAT
This sequence comes from Aphelocoma coerulescens, assembly GCF_041296385.1. Taxonomy (NCBI): domain Eukaryota; kingdom Metazoa; phylum Chordata; class Aves; order Passeriformes; family Corvidae; genus Aphelocoma; species Aphelocoma coerulescens. The sequence goes on from NW_027184085.1 coordinate 10,830,004, forward strand.
CTTCCTCACCAGCCACAAAGCTGCTCTGGAAACACGACACTGAAGAGAAAGTTCCAAGTTCCATGCATTATAAAAATTTACTTCAATAAAGCTTCACAGCAGCTGGCAACCAGCATGTTGATCACAAAGAGCTGAAAACCAGCACAAAATGCCCCAAACAGAAATGCATGACATTCAGACTTGCAGTGCAACAACCTTCTCTACATCAACAGGGAGAACATTGGGATGGCCATACCAGCACATACCACTGCCCAGCATCCTTCACTGATGTGGGATAAATTAAAAGCACTACTCCCAGCTCCCTGCCCCACCCTGGATCACATCACACTTCCTCCCACTATCCCCATTCCCCAGCAGGCAGGTGGGACAGACAGATGGTAGCTGGAGAATTATCTTGCACCATCACACACCAAGTGAGCAGCTTGTATGTGTCAGTCTCAAGATACAGTCAAAAGCCATCACTCTTCACATTGCAGATATTAATGTGAATGACTCAGTACCAGAAAATCATGCCAAAATCTGATTTTTGCAGGTTCGTAACAAAGCAATTATTTAATTAGTGGATAATGAATGAATTTTTTGTCTGATCTTAGCCAGGTTATTTTTAAGGCTGGTCTGACAGCAGGATTCCTGCTTTCATCTACTACCTTGGGTTTTGTTTTCATTGTTGCACAAGCAAGCTAAACAACTCCATGATAAATCAAAAGCAGGGGAGGAAAAAAATCTTAAATTTCTTCATCAATAAATTATTCCAAGACAGGAGTTCTTTGTCCATCCTTGCTGCCCATGAAAGTTTCTTAACACTGAACCACTGAAGCCTTTGGCTCCCACATCTGGATGATGCAAGCCATACACTGTGTGTCTCCTACATTACTTCAAAGAGGGGGAAAATTCCCAAACCTAACAGGAATTACACAGCATTGACAGTATGAACTCTCCATGTCCTCAAATTAGGAGCCAGGAGCACAGGCACAACTGTGATTGTGTTCAAGTGTTGGTTCCTGATCTCACAAGTCCCCTTGTTTGGACAAACAGCCGCCAGACACTTGGCATCTTTTCACTGAAATATGAGTACTTTCCCTATGAAAAGAGAAGTGTCCTAGGGGATGAAGCCTGGGGAACAGTAAGAAGCAAAACATACCCTCCCCCAAACACAAACACATCGTTAAAATACACAAAACAGGCAGCACAGCAGAGTGGATGAAAATTCCACAACTTAAAACAAGACTGTCGCCCAGGGATCCATCTCCTGAGACAGACTGCTTGTTGACATCATCTCCTTGGCAAGGGCTTTAAACATTTTATCAGCCAGTGCAAGCACCTGAACTACACCATCACCCCTTACAAAAGTCTGCTGGAGTCATTTGTCATCCTGAGCCATCGCCATCTGGATTGCACCTCCCTGAGCTGTTCCACTCTTGCCATCAACGGAATCTTAACTGTGAGATCAGACAAAGGATCTTCTCCTCTGTCTCTGGCACTGGAGGGCTTCTGCCTGGCAATTGCCCCTGAGGAGCTCAGGCTTTTAAGGGTTACAGGTATTTGCACTTCACTGAGTACCTGACCCAGTCTCATGCTCTTACTGGGCCATTGGGAATGGCTGGTTGGTTAGTCTGAAGTTTCTCAAAAAACACCCTTGCAGCCTGCAACAGGATTAAAGCCCAACCTAGAGGAGGTCACCACACTCTGTCAACTAAAGAGCGGTCTCTCATGGGGACTGGTATTACATCTGTCCACAACAGGAATCTTTTGGGTTTGCTAAGTGCTTTCAGCACTCTGCCTCAAAAATTAAGTGTATGTAGCTTTATAATTCCAACAAACACCTGAAACATTACAGCACTTAAGCAAACAACATACTCTATTTTTAGGCACATCCACTTGGTTTCAACTATTTGCATTTAATGATTAAAACATAAAATGGTGTGAACTTACATTTCAGCTAAAGCTAGGCACTTGCATTTCAGTTGTGAGTTTGCTGTATCTTTAATGTAGTACACAAAATATTAAAAAAAAAAACCCTGAACATCCACTTTCTGTGTAGGTGGGAAATGCTTTAACATTGGTGCTCTCACCTATGGTTTTTGATAGCTGAGTATGGTTGAGATCTCCTGCAATATAACCTCAAACATTCCTGTGCTGCCTTTGGGGACAGCTCATTCCCAAGAGTGAGGACCTCATTTCAAGGTGACACAGTAAAACTAACACACTGTAACTTATCCATTTCCAGACTATCTCTACATCCGAGCACCCTTGGAAAATTCAGAACAAAAACAAGATAAAAGGACTGGTTGCTACTCAAAATTAAAATCTACAGCACCACAGCTGTAGCTATCACTTAAATCACAGCAAAGGCAGGCAGAATCATAAGTCAGTTGAAAAAATCTGGCAGCAAGCAACTTAACCCCAGAAAATTGTGACAATTGTTGTTTTATGACGAGGTGGGATATAACTGGCAGCAAAAAATATTAACTGTAATTTCACTGCTAGTTACATCAAAGCACTTCCTAAAACCCCAAGCAAAAACAAGGCCAAGTTTTGTCAGTGCTGTACAGCTACAATTAAAAGACAGCCCTTGTCCCTCAGAGAGTTTACAACCCAAAACAGGCAACAAAGAGAGAAGACAAGCTTATCACAGTGCACATTAAAACTTCAACACAGTAGATAGCCTCAGGATCAATGTTAATGAAAGTTGGAAGAAAACACAACAGATAAAAAGACATTAAGAACTGAATCAGATTCTGAGGAAGGCCTTTACATGACTAAAAGTATCTACTACATTAACACCTAAAACCAGTGTTATTTATGTCTAAATCATGCATCATAAGAATCCCATAAAAGCCTTGATGAAACAGTAATTACTGCTTAGGTTGCCAAAAAAAATTGACGTAAAGCAACTTAGCTACAGTAGCTGTACTGGACTACCTTACTCACAGTAAGTTTTTCATTTTGGTACAGCAAAAGGGTGAGAATTTTTTTTCCCCATCAATTTTAACGAAACAGTAAAATGCTTAAAGCCATTGCATTATCTCAAGCCTCATGTTTTGATTCCTGCAATGTGCTATTAGCCTTCCTCTTCTGCTTGGCAAGATAAGGAACATTTTCCACTAACCAAAAGTAAAGGTAATGCTGGCATTTACCAACACTAATTGGCAAGAACTGCTATAGAAAGGCTGTCAGCCTTCCCTAACTGCAAAGTAAAATGCAATTCAAAAGCATTCATCCCCACCCAAGATGAGCCACATCAGTAAGAAAGCAATGATGGGCCCGAAGAATGAAGAGAACTGCTGATAAAATGTACCACATCATTGGAGCAGTAAAAAAGGAAATTCTGGCTGGTTCTCTACATACACACAAGTCTGTGTGCACCTGTGTATAAGCTCACATGTCTGGAAGGGGTTGTGGTCCATGCAAGCTGGGCTCAGTTGGGCTGTAAGAGCAAAGCTGGCTAGGCAGACACACTGCTCTGGTGGCTGTGACCAGAGTAGTGGGGTTAACAGCATGGAGCCAAGATCCTGAAGCACTGCCATAACCCAGACCTACCCAAAAACCTCTAGAAGGCATGACATTGAAGTTCCCTTGCTATCCCCTTTCTCTTCTTTTGTTAATAGATGGCACACTGACTTTAAGAAAGCATCACACACAGTTCCCAGAGCCACCGGATGCTGATCTGTTTCCATCCTGGAAAGGCATCCCACTACAACCCCACCCCACAGTGCCGCCACCACCACCCACAACACCCTGAACTCCTCCTGTGCCATGTATCTCTGGCACTGGAGAAATACTGAAATGCACAGTCCTAGCCCCTCTCACCCGCCTCCATTAACTATTAAAGCACTTTCACTCTGCCCAATGTCCTGTAGACAGTTTCCACCAGTCACTGATAAATTTGGATCTGGATTTCAAGCCCTTAAAAATTTGGATACTTACAAAGAAGTAAGAGGATTCAAGAGCATTCTGGGGGTGTCTTGGTTTTGCTCCTAACAGCTGGGTTTTTAAGGGCTTTCAGAGCATCCTGCTGGGGCAGGAGGAAGCCGAGGTGGCCGGTCTGTTCTGGTACAACTCATCTTTGTCCAAGCTCCCTCTGGCTTAATCAGCGAAAGCCTCTCATCATGCCAGCCAAACCTGGATCAGTTTAAGTCCCCTTTGACAACCAGACTCCCGCCCCTCACACTCCTAATCTGGTCTTTGCAAACCTCAGTCCTACTTCTGATCCCTGCCCATGCCAGCTGTATCTGGCCATCTCCGGGTACTCCTTAGGGGCTGAGCGGCTACAGAAGCAGTCTGCAGGTGTTCCAAAAACACCATGACAGAGAAACTGAGAACAAAACAGAGGGATTCTGTCCTACCAGTCAACACACTGAAACCACAGGAATGGTATATTGTGAGGAAACCTCACGGTTTCCTTTTCTTTATCATTTTTAGTGGACTCCATCAGACCCTTCCCATATTCCTCTTCCATCTGTGCCTGTATAATTACCAGCCTGCAAAACTACACCCTGTCTCAGGCCACTGAATAAAAGAAGTAAACTTTGATATCTGTATTTAAGCTCCCCAATCTTCCCAGGATGTGATGGATCATTACTCCAGCTCAGAGATTGCCTAATCTTAAATCACTGCCCTTGACTCCCACTGCTGCTAGCCTGGGTCCTCTCCAAGGTCAGGTCTGGTTTCCAGATCTTAGAGATCTTCCTGCCAGGCAGATACAGAGCTTTGCTGCTTTGAATCCCCACATTTTTAAAAGGCATTTAGGTTCATCCTAAAAATATTGCAGCATAACTTAACCACCTGTAAACATTAAATGCTGTCTGCTAATTGACAGGTACAATATTTACTGAGGGTTACATACCAGCAGACAGCCTAGCAGATTTGTTTATACACGGTGATAGCAATGCCAAGTGCAAGGAGAGACAGATCAAGATCTGAAAGATGAAAGCAAGCCTGAAGAAGGGGACTGGCACATGCACACAAACCAGTAACACAGGAATCTCCTGGCAGGTTCACTTGACAAACAGTATTCATCTCGCCTGTCGTTTCACAATCCAGCATTGCTGTTGTGAGCAGCATGCACAGAGAAAATGGGAGAGAAAATGGCAGAACAACCCCATGCTTGTGGGAGAAGTGCCCTGAAAGCAAAAGGCACTGAAATGACATGTGGATGCCTCAAAAGCACTCCCAGCACAACATCCCCTAGGCACTGGCCATGAGCTGGCCACTGGGATCAGCACAGCAGTGGCTGAAGACATGCAGATCAACCCAACCTCTTATCCCCTATTTTGGTTACAACAACTTCAAACTAACTTTCTACAGAGAGAAAAAAAAAGGTTATTTTCCTGGACTACACATTGCAGTTTCAGTAATGCTCCAGTCTGCCTCCTGGGGTGGGAAAAGAGCAATGCAGAGGACCAGCGAGGTCCTCCCACATCCATGCAGGTCCCCGAGTGGCTTCTCAAAGCCTTTCCTCCCACCTGCAGCCAACCTCTTTGTCTGCCACAGGCTGCCTCTCCCCCTTGAAAGCAAATATAGTGCTCCCCAAGGGCACATGGCTGACAGCCCTGGATAGTCAATTAGTCAACATGTGGAGGAGATGGCAAGCATGGGGCAGGCAGTGGGGATGGAGCTGCTTTCCCCACGGAGAGGGTGCCCTGCCAATGCCCCCTGTCCCTGCTCAGGAGGAGATAACTCATCCTGCGGCTACAGGAGGTTTGGCTCACTCTTTGAAGCCTGGAAGGAGGCTGCAGCTTCTGACAGGACGTCCTGGATGCCGTTTCCAAAAGGCTCCTGACACGACTGGATCTCATATGCCTGAGTGCCAGGTCACGCTTTGAAAATGGAGCTGTAAGTGAGATCTGAGGTTCCCAAGTATATTTATTCCTTGCCTTTCCCCCCCCCCCCTTTTTTTTTTTTTTAAACAGGACATAAATAGTTTTGAAAATTTTATTCACCATCCCAATTCAATACTTATTAAGAAACTGAAGTAAGCCACTCATTACTCTGATAGCAGCTACCCCACAGATGCTGTTAAGTGATGGGCTTCTCTAAGGACCCCTGGTCTTTAAAAAGCAAAGGATGAGCTAGGCATGTTTTCAGGCTCCATCTATTCACATTTCTCCTCATTCAAATGTCAGGAAAACGTAATTAGTACTGACACAGACAGAGGTCATATTTCTAAGCAAAATATTAGGGGGGAAAAAAAAAAAAAAGAAGCAATTTTACTAAACGACACTACACCACAACTGAAAAGATTATAGCTCTTGAATTTTTCCAGTGCCTCAGCTATGTTTTTACGTTTTACAAAGTCATCTTGTATGTGCTTTGCGTTAAAAATGTATTTATTGCTCACATTTATATATATATATATATATATTTATATATATGTTCTGAATTTAACAATTTACTCCTCAGACCAAAATGATTCAAAACATCAAGGTAGCCCTAGAACAAGATGGCTCTGGATCAAAAGTTTCTTTTTTTTTTACGTATATATATTTTTGGCTTTCCACTTCAAAAAAAATGTCTGATCAACTTCATTTATAACATGTGTTTAATTACACATCTTCAGAACAGATTCAGCAAGTTTTATATGGACCAGAGCTTTCAAAATACCAAATGATTCACTTATTTATTTTTAAGCTTTTAATGTTTTCTTTCAGAATGACTACAGTTATGAGGCTTGCAAGAACACACACACAAACACCCTACCCTTTCTGTTGCACCATAAAATCCAACGTGTCTCACTGATGCGAAGAGCAAGTTTTTGCAATTATGCTTCTTTAAAAACCAGAGCTTTTTTAAAATTGCTTTTAGCTCCTACTAAGTACTTTAAATTAAATTACTGTAACTTCACAACCACGATCACCACTACCCTGGAGTAGTGCTGAGGAGCACTCATTCAGAGGGCACATTTAATCCCCTGCTTTTCTCAACAGAATTTAGTGATGAGATGTCCACTCACAGTGCTTTGTCACCAGCTTTGAAGTCTTAAAACCAAAACCAGCTGCTGCAGCCAGACCCAAGCCCAACAAAGTAGCCTTCATCTGTTTATACTATCAGTGCCTCTGGAAAGATTGGCAGACAGTGCTTCTGGTGATAGATGCATACTGAAACCTGATCAAGGCTTGGGTTATTTTCCTCCATCCAGAAATGCTGCAATTCTAGACAAGCAACAAACCCCAAGATCTCCATTAGGACAAAGAGAAAAGCAATGAAAGCCCTGATCCCACTGTCGTCCCAAATATTAACAAATTGTCCATCTCATCAACTCTGAGCAAAATCCACAATTACTTCCATGTGGCTCCCAGACACTGGCCAAATAAGTTTCATAACACAAATACATGCAACGTGGTCTGGTGCACCAAAAAGGGAAGCTTCAATCCCAATGTTAACATGAACTGTAAGGTGACATCAAGTTCAGGCAGAGCTAAACATGAAGCCTCAAAGGACAAAATTACCATCTTCTACTGACACCGCCTGCTCCAGTGTTGTAGGGTCATCAGTTGCCTCAACAAAAAATCCTAAGGCCAACTCTGGCAGGTCAAGAGATTGAAGGACCTTCCCCTCCATCAGAGATGGAGTATGACAGAGGTTTCCAGCAATTATTATTTAACTCCCCAATCCTCCTGCCCCCTGTTTTAAAATCCCATCCCACAACTGTGTACCCTGACAGCTTGTTCTGTCACCTACAGGGTCAGCCCAAGGCCAGAGCATTGAAACAAGAGAACTGATTGAGAAATCAACCTAATTTGCTTGCATACTTGCTGCTTCCTTCTCTAGAAGGAACAAAGCAAACATACCTGGGCAGCCTGGTCCCCAATGTCTGGCATGCCACCATCTGACAGCCGGCCCCGGTACGGTGCCCCGGTGCCCTGGTGCTGCTCTTCCCCGTTGCTTTCTGCTTCAGAGGTCTCTGGCTGAGCAACCTCCACCTCCATCGGGGTGCAGTGCCCGTTCCCGTGCTCTGAGCCCAGCTTCTCCTTGCTGTCCTTGCTGCCTGGTGTCCTAGTGATGACCCCGAACTTCCGGGTCCTCTTCCCATTTTGAGCAGCTCTGTCTCCAGGCTCGGGGCTGGGCTTGGCTTTGGGATCACAGCTGTTGCTGTTGTTGCCGTTGGAGGGAGGCAGAGGGGCTTTGCGCTTGATGCGGCGCAACATGATCAGGTAGACGAAGCCGCCATTCCAGCACTGCTCGGCCAGGTAACTGCAAGGAAAGGGATGCGTGAGGATCGCCGACCACTCGCCCCGCAGTGCCCGCATCCCACCCCGGCATCCCAGCACACTGCACCCTGTGATGTTCATGCACTGTCTCAGCCAGCTGATTACCTGATGTATGGACACATTAGGACAACTCGAGGCATTGGCAAACGCTCTCTTTCCTCAGTATTGGAAGAAAATACCAGGAATAAATAACAGCCCTACCAGCCACCCAGGCTGATCCCACCACAGCATAACGTGACAGCTGGTAAATGCCACCAGTTCCCATGACCCTGACCTCCATACCTGCAGCACAGCAACATGGAAAGGTGGAATAAGGAAAGCAAAGCAGAGAATGTTTCCAGCAGAGCATTAAAATAAATATCTTCTAAAAAAAAATTGAAAATCAGGCAGGCTTCATTTGTGCAGCAGCCCACAGAGCATCTGCATCTGAAATGAGCCTCCTTACTGAAACTAATCTTCTGTTTCAGAATACGTACATGCTTTGAAGGCCTCAGGGAAAACAAAAAATCAGCCACTAGGGTAAGCAGGTGATGCCTTTTCCTGGTCTTAAAATCAAGAGTCATACACAGTTAGAAGGGGAAAAGGGATTTTACCTTGGTATTTATTTTAAGGATCCTTAGGTGCACACATCCAGGTCATATGCATTGAACTGCACCCTGCCAAATGCCCACCCCAAAAGATCGGTATAAATTATAGGTTTTTATTAATTAGCATATCTATCAAAGGTTCTCTAATGAGAGGCTCGAGTGAGCCCCCCTCCCCAAGGAACCTTCCCCTGGATGGTTCTATCTTAGTTTACAGAATGTGTTCTGGAGAGGACCTTGGAGTTTGGGGCACACTGATCCCTAGCTACGAAGCTTCTAAAATGTTTAGTCTCTCAGCTTGACAAACAAGTCCAAGATTGTAGGGGAAAAGCACTAAGAATGCAGAAGTTGTAAAAAAGGTATAACAGGGGTATAAAAGAAAAGGAAAAAATCTTCATGGCATCACAGGCACAGCACCAACGGCCCCAATACAGCAAAGCATGGCACTACAAGGCATCCCAACTACTTTATAGGGACGTGGAAATCAAGTGGGTTTCCTTCATAGCAAGCATATTCCAGTCAAAATGATCCAGGGGCCAAATGATCTCAGCTGTGCAAGGAGCAGCCCCCAGGTTCTCCTACCAGAGCAACGCATCAGCTCCACTCCCGAAGTCTCTGGACATGCCTTGGAGCAATTAACATTTCTGCTTCAAACAAACCCTCTGTGACCTTACAGAAACTGCACCCACTGATGCAAAAGGGGAATCTAACTTCATGCCTCTCTTAGGAAAGGATATACCTCAACCCAAATTCTTGAAATATTTGGGTTCTGAGCCAAGGGTGTAACCAACTGAGAGTACAAACAAGCTGGAATTTGTACATAGCAGGTTTGTATGTGCCCTTTCACACTAATTTAGGCCCCAAAACTATATTGCCTTTCTCACTAGTGAAGGCAGCATGAATTTCCCAGAGCATCAAATAAGCCTCTGCTACAATGATCTCTTCACTAATATGGAGCAGCTGCTGAACCTACAGCTTTTAGTGGAGATGAGAAGCTAGGTGTGGAGTTGAACCATAGATCATGAGAGAAAATAGCACAGCACTTGCACTTGAGAGAGGAGGAACCACTCAGGAGTCTGCCACCAAGTTTTTTCCATCCCTGCTGCTTGCAGGCTAATTTTCCCTTTCCCTTTCTTAAAAGTTGTTTGGCCTTAAAATAAATCCTTCAAACTTAATCCTGCACAGAGGTGACTTAATGGCAAAACAGGAAAAGCAGCTATGATAACCCCTGAAGCAAATGAGTGAGGAAAGCACTCTCAGCTACTCAAAGTAATCCAGACCAGCCTGGCAGTGGCTGGAAGTAACATAATGGGTGTGTGTTTCTGACCAGGGACAAGAGCTGGTATTTTCACTCCACTTCTTCCCAAAGCTTCGATATCCCCCACAGACAACATCAGCATTCAAATCACTTATATTTAATTAGGAAGACTGATGTTCAAATGAATACCACAACTAAATAACCTTAACAGCAGCCCTGGAGCAACAGACGGGAAGGACAAATATGCTTGCTGTGCCAAAGTTCCCAGTGAATATAAACTGAACTCCAACTCCCTGGACAGTCCTTTCAGTTTTCACCAGGCAATCCTTTTTTTACTCCCCCTTCTCCAGACATAAAGAGTATTTAAACAAAGCCCTAAACCCATCTTTTTCCAAATGGCTGAAATCAGACAGCCAACAAGCCCCAGCGGTTGAGAAGTCTCTGCAGCAAAGGTCAGTGTCTGGGTGGCCACAAGGTGACACTTGGCTCTGGGAGACACATGAAGCTGGCAGGACCTGAAGGGTTAGCCAAAAAAAAAAAATCCTGAACTAAGATGGAAGTATTTTTGATTATAAAGTTAAAAGAAGAATTCTTTTAATCAACTGAAAAGGGGCAGTTCTGTTCCAGAAACAATATGGGCTGCCTGTTTTTCACATTTATCTTTCAACTCAAATTTCAAGGCAGCCAGTAAAGTTGATTAAAATTCATGACTTTTGCTTGCAGCAATACCACTGCACTCTGATCCATCACACATAAGCCTGATAGCACTGCTTCTCCTGGCACATGGAAGCAGGAAAGCAGCTCCTCTTCCCATAGTCGTGTGGCTTGCGTGGGTGCTGCCCACCCTGTCTTTACGCAGTGTCAAGTCTGTCTGACTTGTTTCTGTGCAGGTGCATGTATATGGGGCTTTTTGAAACACCAATCTCTGAAAATCTGTATTTTTTAATGCCAGCAACCAAGTGCATGCATATCAACTACTTGATTTAGGAAGTAAGAGGAACAAGAGGGAACTTAGTATATGTCCAAATAAAGTAATTCTAGAGAGGCAAAAATAATTTACTATTTCACCTCCGCTCACGGCACATTTATTCTGTTCATAAAGTGTAAAGCTGTAAGAAAAAGGGAGGGTTTTTTCCTATCCATTCTTCATACACAATCATCCCTCCAGTCTGAGCAGGGTTACAGCAAGTGGTTATAGGTGCAGCTGCACTGAAGTCAACAGAGCTGTGCTGATTTACTCCGTATGTTGAGATGGCCTGCATGTTCCAGGCATGCAGCCTGTAGTAACTCATGCGTTTATGTCTTCTTGAGTACTTCTCAGCAGTTCAAAGAACACAGTAAGTTTCCATGAGAAAAAAATAAGTATTCTCTGGGTCAATGAGACATCTTTGCATGGCAGCAAGTCACTGCATATATCAGATCATGTCAGGTATTTCTGGACAGGCTAAGTCCTGCTGGGACCAGTGATGCAGTTAAGTGGCATCATTTTCTCAAGAGTTTGTTTCAAACCAAACAGCAGGAAAACCAGCACTAATATAACATGAAACTCATACCACAAGATAGGAGCCAAGAGGAAGATAATATACTAAGAAATTGTGGTCATTTTATTATATTGCCCTCCCAAGACAGGGATGATGGTAACCAAGGAGCCTGAGCCACCTGTAATTTCTGCTAAGTACGTGCCACCTACTTAGCTGGTTTCCTTTTCTTCCTTTGCCATTTCTTTGCTGTTTAAGTAAAAAGCCAAAAACCACCAGGGAAGCACAGAAAGCTCTCAACATTTTGTACAAAGAACAGGTAAGGTTGTATTAAATGAGTGAGAACCTTCCGATTTTAAATCGCTTTCTATCAATCCGGGAGCATCCCATTCCAGAAAGGAGTAGTGGGACGGACTCAATAAAATGTAATCATACAGTCTCTGGACAGCAGAAAACAGCAAAAAGACAGACAGGACCCCAAATCCCCCTTCTCAAGGGGTTGAATGTGTACAATGCAGACAAGCCTTTTTTTTTAGATTTGGTCCCTGTAGAGCACGCAGAGAGATTTTAGCAATCAGTACACCAGCAGTGTCTCAAGGCAGGGCAGGATCAGAGCTGATGAGCACATGCAGCAGCTCTCTGCACAGGTGTGGGGAATGAGCTGCAACCTCCCAGTTGTCACTCAGTTTAAACGCAGACCTCAGCTTGGATGGAGAAGGTGTGCGAACAAAGAACATCCCTAATTCAGCTTTGATTGATCTAAATTTATTGAAAAATGAGACTCTCTGTTTCTCAGTTTGGTTTGCAGGGGATGGAATAGGTTTTGGTGAAAGCCTTAGATCTCATACACCAGCTAAGAAACCTTGGGCAGACACTCCAGCTGCCACCAAATCGCAACACATAACTAATTCTATTATCACTGATTTTAAGAATGCAAGAGATTTTACTAGCTGATCATACATCTATTAGTATCAGCTATCAAACCAAAACATTTTACCAGCAGAATACCCATTCACACTTTCTGTATTTTCCAGTTTTTGCAAGGTAGTGTCAAATCTCCCTGGCACAGCTGGGAGTCCCCTTAGAGACTGCAGCATCATCGCCACAAAGAGGATCTAAGAAAAAATCACTGAAATATTGGCTTGGAAACATTTCCCACTAGCATGCTCAGAAGGAAGGACCACCCAGCTGCTCCTGCTGCTTTGATCTCACCCTGGCACCAGTGCTGGTAAAACCCCAACCCATCTAAAACATAACCCTTAAGCAGTGGGGAAGACTTGATCTTCTCAGTAGTAGACAAACCATGAAAATGTTAATAATCTTTAAAACCAGAGGAAAGCTGTTTTACACTTGAAACAGAGCTGGAAAGTTACCTCTTGCAAAGCTCAACCACAGGCTGGAAAATGCAACCTGTAGCTGGTATCAAGGGACATTTAATACCCTTTTTGTATCAGAGCTATAAAGACAGAGACACACGTTCACTTTCTTGGGAGACTATTTTGAGTTATTCAGCCAAATCCCATTTCTCCCCTACACAGCTGAGCTGACTGCTGTGATCACAAGAACTGATAAACTCACTGAGTTTATTCCAGCTTCCTTGGCACACACGTGAAGTGTCAGACTCGGAAGTAGCGTCTTGGACTAAGACAGTAATTTTTTTCTTTTTATATATATATATATATATTTGAGTGTGTGCATGTATAAATGCAAAGATTTACTGACTTGACAAGAGCATGGTGTGACAAGCTCTCTGTCACATCCTATCTCACTTGAACAAATGCAGACAGCCACACTGAGCCATGGAAAAACCAAAGCAGATCCAGCAGCCATAAGAAAGCATCTGGATCCACTTTAGGGTCAGAAATACTGAAGTATGTTTATTTTACACTAATAATACTATTTAGCATTTCTCCAGAAACCTTCATCCTGATAGATCAGAAAGTGCTTTGGAAATGATATACACAGAGCATCACTGACATCTCACTAGCCAGCCCATTGTGCGGCTCACCAAGACACGAAGCAGAAACCTCAGTCGAGACGACCACTTTCAGAGCCCCTGCTTAGCCCTCCTGGGACCTATAATGTCCTTTGCAGGACAGGCAGACCACAAATTTTTATGCTCTTCTCAGAAGGACTTTGGCATGGTAAAATGTCTTGAAACTCAATCTTCTCTAGGCTGGAAAGATGAAGGGCAGTGCAGATCCTCACAGAACTGAAACCTCCAGCCCCAAGGGGGATTTTAAAAGCTAAACTTAACAAACCATTTCTCCATGACACCTGCAAATGAGCTAACCTGCTTTTCAGGTAAGGCAAATTAATGACTAACAGTGACTGATGGAAGGGCACAGGGATCCTGATGAAACCCTCACCTCCCTGCTGTCACTGTGCAAGAATACCCGTCCCACTGAGGACTGATTTTGGCAAGCACCAATGGAAGCTTTCCACAGATTGCCACGTCTTCAGCCAGGAGTCAAGCCTGCCTTAATGCCTGCAGGCAAAGGGAAAACACCAACCTACGAAGTCCTGGGCAAACCTTGGTACATCCAAGTTTGCAAGAGTTCCACCTCCTCAGAGCTGCAAGGATACCCCATGAGCAGCCCTCTCATCCACCTCCTTGGAGGACTACATTCTCCAGCCATAATTTATCTTAGCAGAAAGCAATTGGTAAGCTTGGCTGCTACTTCAACACAGTCTTGGGCACAGAGCTGAAGCACACCAGGAATGAGCTTGATCCAGTATCTCATCACCAACAAGCCCTTTCCTGCCCCAGGCTCTGCAGGCAATGGCACATACAAGGGACACAATGTTCTCTGCCTCCCTTAATAAACATGAGGAAGGGCAGAACGGGCAAAGGAAAAGTCAGTCACAGAGCTCAGCTACTAATCACACCCAGGGTGTGCATTCAAACAGCCCAGGGAACACAGAAGGTGCTCCTATCTCCCTTTCCAGGATGAGCAACCCTCAGCTTGTGGCCAAGGTTAAGCAGCAATTCCCCCAAGTCTCCCAGGGGCCGTGGCTCTCTATGGCACACCAGGTTTTTCTCAGGGTAGCCAAATTGGCAGCCTTCTGAAAAAGAAAGCTGAACCCAGTGGTTTTGTCTATGGCATGTTTTTCACAAATTTATAGCAAAGAATGCAATTAGACTTGTTGAATTTTCAAGAAAAAACAACTTTGGAAGTTAAATTTCAACGTATATTTGGTAAGGCTGGCAGGAGGCCTTGGGCAAGACCTCCTTGCACACTGTGAAATCCTGAACTCTGAGAGTGGTGGAAAGCAAGTGGACAGAGGATTGCTGTTGTTTTCGTGGACTCCCTGCCTGCTTACAGCTTTTGCTGGAAGATGGAATTGCGACACAGGACCAAGACAAAGCCTGGTGAGATACCTCACTCCACCTGGTATCAACGCAATGACGTGGCTTTGAATTTGGGAAGACTGAATTCCTTTCCTCTTCCTGTGCTCCACATCCCTGACAGCACCCCAGGCAAGTCTTTCCATGGAAAGATAGGGCCAACAACATGCCATCCCAGAGTTGCTGCAAGGTCTGAGGTGGTGAAGCCACTGAATTTAAATATTGGAGTTTCACAATCACCTTACATGTGGGATCAGCCTACACCAAAGAACACCTCAGCCTTCCTCCCACCCCATATCCTGCCTGCTCAGGTGCTGGCACAGTCATATGGGCAACACTACAAATGAACCCAAAGAGGGAGCCGATCCAGCTTGAAACTAACCCAGCCACAGCAAACTTTTAAAACACAGCCCAACACCCTCATCTGGTCCCAGCAGCACAGAGGCAGGGACAGGAGAAGAGACACACACTGGCAGTGGCAAGGGACCACACTTCTGCTCCCACCAATAGCCCCCACCTATGCAGAGCTGAGAGACGCATGTGGACACTGCCCAGGGCAAGGGAGTTGCACACACCATACAGACAGGAGCAGTGTCTGGCCTTGGCTGCATGGCATTCACACCTCCCATTTCTAAAACCCAAAGGATAGCCACCCTCGCCACAGACAAGGAAGCCCAGCTGAATCACATCCCCATCACAGGTGTGGAGAGAAGACAGGCTGGATCATTTCAATTATGCTGGCACAGCACAAAACACACACACTTCTGCCCTGCATGTTGAGATGCTTCAGAAGCATATCTAGGGCTTTGGGAGAGCAACAAGCAGAGAAGGAACCTCCAAATACACTGCACATGTACAAAGGATGTGAACGGCTACACCAATTCCTCTCCCCTCCCAGAACAAACATCTGAACAGGATGACTTGAGGAGCTGCATAGCTTCTCCACACCTGAGGAACCCCCAGAGCTCTGATGGACATCCTGAACCTAGCAGATTTTGCAACTGCAGGCATCACAAAATCCTTTGGGATTTGCTGATGTATGGCTGTGCTAGCAGGGCAGAGCAGTGATGGTGCACTCAGACTGAAGAGATTTTGGACTCAAGCTTTACAGAGGTGCTGATCTTACTGCAACTCCCACATCTGCATTTACAAGTCAGAGTAGACAGAAATACATGGCGCTTCTTGGATTTGGGTCCTAGAAACAGACTAATAACTATCAAGGAGCCAAATTCTCTTTGTTCCTTGGTTAGCGGCAGAAGTGTACAACCATCCTGGCTCCAATTCGTTAGTTCATAGCTCTGCTGCAAACAGCCGTTTAGCTGGATACACAGCCAAGTTCACAGATATAATTTCCAGTTACTAAACATATATACAAATATACTAAACAATTCCAAGTGGCTAGTTATCAGTTCAAAAATTACAAAAATCTTGGCTGTAACAGGACAAAATGATACTAAGTTTCATATGGGCATTATCACCTGCAGTTACCCCATGACCCATGCTGTGTTACTGCTGTTCAGACACAGTCTCTCCCACCATGATGACTTCCCCCAGAATACATGCTCCTGGAAGCTCCAAATGTCGTCCTATGCAACTGCTTCCAGTTCCCAATGGCCCTCTGTGCAACTGATGTTTCACTGAGCACTTAAGAGGCAGGTTGAGTTTTACACCTCTTCTATGCTTTTACCAAAGAAGGCATCAGTTTCCCTTCCTCAGGAAGCCCAGAGGTGGATGTGCTCTTTCTGGATGACATATTGCTCCTACCAAGGTTTAAGACTCACTCCATACTGGAAAGCCCAAACAAGTTCACATTTGCAAAACATGGAGCAGAACCACAGAACACTCCGAGTTGGAAGTTTCCAACTTTCTGAGTTGGGAAGGACCCAGAAGGATCCTCGAGCATAACTCCTGGTCCTCCACAGGACAGCCCCAAGAATTACACGATGTGCCTGAGAGCACTGTCCAAAATAAACCACCCAACTGGAAGGCATGCATGCCTCACACGAAGGAAGAAGGAAGAGGGTCAAAAGCCATCCACGTGTGACCCACATACAATGTGTGTGATGCTGCTGCCACTTCACCCTGCATTTTCAAATTTTGTCACTGTGTTTACACCTCACCACCCTATTTCCAGGGCTTCCTGCTATCCTCCACGCTATTTTAGGATCACCCCTCTAAAACAACCTCTTTCTAAGCATCCAGCTCACATCCTTGCCTCTTCCTCCCTGCAAATCTTTTATCTAATTCTGCCCCCAGTTTCAAATCACACCAGGAAGCAGTGACAGCCAGGAACAGATTTAACCTGAGAGAAATGGTTTGTATCCAAAATTGAATGAGAAGTTCAGCACGGACTATATTCTTTACCATAATCTAGGATTTTTGCACAGACACAGCTGCCAGGGAGGATGCCACAAAAATTTCCATTTGTGACTATGACAACCCTCTGATGCCAAGCTGACTGGTGGGAGGGCTGCAAGACCATGGGGGTCTGAATCTGCCCCCAGCCAGCACTGCTACAGGAGCACAGGGAAGTGCTAGTGGCAGGTACAGAATGCTTCTGGGAGGTGAGATCATCCTTTTGGGATAAAACTGCCTATTTTTCCCCCATGCAGAAATTATCACAAATGCCCAAAAGGTAAAAGAACAAACATATCTCACTGAAATAGCTTTCATTCCAGCAGCAAAGTTTTACAATGTTATTTTAAATGGGGGGAGAAATAAAAAAAATAAAACAAAATAACAATCTCTGCAACATTGTTTTGGCAAATCACATTATTTAGGTTTCAACATTAGTTGTAATTCCCAATGTACCTCTTTCCACTGAGAAGTGAGGGTTTGGATGTCTGCAAGCGATGAAAATGAGAGCCAGAAAATTTAATCAAGTCTATTTTACAGCAGGAAGCAGTATGCTAGGTTAGAAAAGACTTATTTCCAAAGCTACTGCAGGCTCACTTGAGCTCCTGAGAGGAGCCCTATTAAGAGAGAGGCCAGGCTGCAAATAACCCTGCAACGGCTGGGGGGCAGATAGGGAAGAACAAATTCACAGCTCTGAGATTTATTTGAGGGGGCCAATTCTAGCAGCAAGTGCTACTGGCCTTCAGAAGACTGCTCAGCTTTGAGCATTTTCCAGGATTCTTCCTAATACTGAAAATGGTAGCTACTTAAATCAACTGTTTCCTTCCTTCCGGGGGGAGCAATGTCTGTTATTCAGCATCCCCAGATCTTGAAATTTGACTACAAAGCTCACAAAGCCAGAAACATGTATTTGAGATGAGAAAATCAGCTCTCCACTAACAGCAAAATAGAAAACCAAACCCTCCATTGGAGCAGGGGAGAAGCTGGAAAGTATGATCTGACAACACTGCAAGAAACCTTAACAGCTGGGAAAGAGCCTGAACTCATACAAATGTACCCCCAAAATACATTACTTTTTGTGACATCAGGACGGCTAGGCCCAAAGAAGAGAGGAAAAGGAGTGAATTTTCCACAGGTGGTGAGATTCTCAACACGCCCGGGCAATGCCGTCACCCAACAAACACCACGGTGCTCACAGGCTGCCCTGACTCAGCCCTCCCTGCCAGGCCATCAGCGTCTCCTCTCACTTGCACCCACTCTCACAAAGGATAATTTTGCCTTTTGAGGGCCATCGCCCGCGGGGACAGGAGGTTTATTTAGCTATTTAACATCACTGTTTTGCTCTCTGCGGTGGGGACTGGCTGTGCACACAGTAAATCCTGGGGATGAACTGCTTTCAGCTCTGACTATGGGCTTGCTGAACCGTGCTTCCCCTGCGTGCTGCGACAGGTTTCCAACCATAATAACCCTGCACAAAGCACCATCTCTGCTCAACAGCTTCCGTCAGTCACACCAAACCCTTCCTCTCTCCCACTGCCTAAACACATCTTTGATATTCCTGCCGTTTGGCCAGAATAAAGGACTCGCCCTTTCTGAAACAAGCAAACCGTGCTGATACTCATTCAGTTTTACAATTCCCTGTGAGAACAAACATTTCCCAATGAGCTGCCCAATTACAGGGCTGAGGTTACCTCTGCCCAGCAAGTGCACTGCTTTGAATTCAGTCACTTCACCGAGGGATGCTCAGGATTCCCAGGCGGAAGCAGATCCGCAGCAGAAGAGCAGCATTTACCAACTTGCTGAGGCTGTGACTGATCCAGGTGTCATGCCCGCTCAGGTGACAACTGTCCCCAGGATGCCACCTCCACTGACACTGCACTTCCCCAAGATCCAATGCTCAAGCGAATTTAGGAATTACAGCAGGTCTCTGCAACAAAACAGCCTGCAAAGGCAGGAATTGGACTATACCAGATATATACATGTGCTTATCTGCCTGTAGGGAGTTTGCCTCTTGGATCCTCACATAAACCAGCTTCTAATTACATCCTCACTTTCTGTTTTTACCACAGTGAGTTTGAAGGCAGCCAAAAGGGAGAATTAAGGAACACACATGGCAGTAGCCATAAACATTTCCTAACTTTCACTTGGTTTTGCAACACAAACAAGACAGACATGCCCTCCTCGGAGGGCCCATGGATTAGAGCTTGCAGATGACGTCAACTTCCCAACAAATGCTTTGCACACAGTGTAGTTTCTGGATTTAATACAGATTTTGCACGCTGTTGTAACCGCTCTCCAACTACAAAACACACAAGCAAGCCCTCTGGTAGGCCACAATGGGGATTAAAATCACAGAAATTGCCTTGGGACAGTCCCCACTAGCACCCCTGAAAGTGGAGATTATTTCAACAGTCAGGAGGGTAGATGGGATTCTGCCTTCTTCACATAACTGGCTTTTCCCAGCACCAAATCAATCTTCCCCTGCTGCTTCTACAGCCAAAACTCATCAGGATTTGCCTCAAGTTGTAGCTTCATTAGATGCTGCCAAATATTGCCAGGTGCAATTCAACTTGGAACATGACAGCAGAGTTAAATACTTTTTTTTTTTTTTAATTAAAACATTGGAGATAGCAAGTTCTCATGCTTCATCCCTTGTCAGGATACCACCCCACAACTTTTCTGCCCAACTTTTTTCCGCTTCACACTTCCATCAAACCATGACAACAGGGAGGGTTGTTCACTGATTTGTGCTCCTCGTGGACTCAGGAGAGGGACTGCCCGCAGCTCTGACCTGGCCTCTGTGAACAGGAGCTGATCCAAAAGGTGACTGCAGGTGCACCAGCCCAGTGACCAGTCAGGACCAAATCTACGACCACAGAAGCAGGTAAGGGCAGGCATCACTGCACTCCATCCCAGCTGAGAGGAGTCCCTGGCACAAACACTGGGACAGCCGGGGGACAGTCCCATAGGAGAGGCATCACCCAGAGCTACAGAGCCCATTGGGGTTGCTGCCCAGCAGCTCCTGGAAATGCTTGGTGCTGTGGTACCAAAGGCATTACACCCCTGGGAGCCCAGCGAAGAGCTGTGCCAGATGGTGAGGAGGTGCAGCACCAGTCCTGCTCACCCTGCACATTGCAGAAGGTAAGATGGCCAGGGGCATCCCTTCCCCTCCAGCTGCCAGACCCCGGGGCTAGGAAGGGTCTGTTTTGCTGTTGGGGCATTGCTGGCACAAGCCAGAGTCAAGGGAATTAAGCATCCATCAGTCTGCACTGAGGCTGTACTTCCCAATGCATCACACCATCAGCTTCATCATTCAAAGTGGCACAAAACAGGAATGACTGCCCTTTTTTTTTCTTTTTTTTTTTTTCCTTTTTTTTAGATTTTATGATCCACCCAGAAATCTGCAGCTCTGCCATGAGACAGACCAGCACCACGTCACAAGAAATCCCCTGTAAGCCTTTTGATGACTTTCATCTATTATTCACTTACCGCAAATCCTTGCCATTAACAAACTGCACTAAGGGAATCCGAACTTTCAAAGCCACAAATCTCCTAATAACTATGGCCGCTTTATACATGCCTTAGGATTAGCTATGTCATCTGGTTAGAAACTCAAAGCTGCTCTTCATTATTGGATCCAACCTGCCTGCAAACAGAGAACATAATACTGCCCCTGATTTCAATGATGCAGAGGCAGTCATTACATGACATCCTCCTCCTGGACACATCCAGCCCAGTGGCACACATTTATGCCGTGCTGCTGTGCCAAAGACCCAGAAACCTCCCTCGAGCACACTGACACCAACCCTGGCAGACGTCGCAGGAGTAAACTTGACTCCAAGCACACTCAGGCTTCACACTGGCTCCTAGTATGCAAACCAAAGGCAGTTTTACAGCTATCTGCTCTGTAAATTAAGAATGCCTTTAGTTGCTTTGAAAAATAAGAGCTTATTTAGTCAATACATTGGCTTCTTCAAAGAGCCTTCAAACTAATTAGCCATACTGAGTTACTATGAAAATACAGAGCTTACACTCAATACTCTTGATGATAACAGAGCTGGTGCTGTGGTACTGAAGCTATAGAATTAGCACAAACTTCATCAGATGCATTTTCCTATATGCTCCAAATTATATTTCAAACTGAATATTTTCCTTTCCTGCGGTGGATGTGGGAATTCACTTAATTCATTTGTAAGTTCAAAGCAATAATGATTTTTAGCCCATGTGCAGATCAAAAGTTTGAATATTCAACAGTGACAGATAGCGTGAGGGGATGGAAGACAGACACACAAGAGAAGACGCTGAAAACAAAAACAAAAGCTCCAGTAAAAAAAGTAAAGCGGGTAGAAAAAATAGTTGCTGTACTACAGATGGGCAGTACAGCTGTTCCAGTTCAACTTTTACAGGACACAGAAGCGGGGATTGCTTAATTTAATGCAAAGGGCACAGTAGCCAAACGCAAACCTTCCCTTATAGATGCATATAGGCTGTCAAGCAAAACAAAGTTTACAAACCCCCACAAGACATGCAAAGGGCAGAGAAGCAGACTGCAAGGTTCACAAATTTTAATTCCAAGAGTTCCTGCCATCCCTGCTTCTTAAAGAGCAGGTTTACTTGGCAGATAAGCCTTTGCTTCTTAAAAAAAAAAAAAATCAAAAAAGTAAAGAAAGTCAAAGGCAACAGCATCATAGGAAAAGAAATTTCCCTTCCCATTCTGACTTCCATTTATCTGCTTTACATGCAGGTTTACTTACAGCAGAGACCAGCAGGGATGCATCCGAGGGCTCAGCAGCACCGGCACTCCCTACAGCCCCAATCCCCCTTCCTCTCCTGCTCCTCCTCCGCTCTCCGCCCCACCCAAAGCACCCAGCTCTTCCACCAGCTCTTCCAGCTCACTTCCTTCCCCAAGGGAATTGACACCTCTTGCTCCAAAGGTGTAACAAATCATAATTCTGAATTTCAGGGCAGAACCTGGCAGCAGCTAAAGGGAGGAGAAAAAAAGGCAAGTTCTGACAGGGGAAGGGGGAGGAACTAGAAATTACCATTACAAATCATCACAACAACTTTGTTATTAGTTTATAACATGTCATATAGCTGGTTTCCTTCCCCTCCTCTTCCTACACTTTCACTGACTGTATTGATTGGACTTGTCAGCATGTTCTCACGTAAGACTGAATTCAATTAAATGAAATACAACCAACAAGCCAGCAGGTATGCAATGTTTGCCTAAAAAAAAATCAAGTAGCAACACGTGTAGACAGCCAGTGTAACCTGAAAGGAGGATGCTCTGTAATGTATTTAGTAACTGCTATCTTCACAGAAAAAGCCAGAAGCAGACTTTAACCAGCAATTCTCTGCAAGTGTCAGGACAGCAGTAGAGCAGAACAACTACTGAATCTTATTTCACACATCGGATCAGAGTTTAATCTGAGCAGCAGCCACATAAATCCAGAGGGGCTCTATTAAAAACCAGTGCAATGACTCATCCCACAGGGAAAAGCATAAATTCAAACTCTGGGCATCTATATATTTCTTAAGAAAGCCTTTTGTTTAGCAACAAGAATTTTTTGCTTGGACAAGCAGGGGGCTGGATCACATCCTTGTGGCAGGACATTTCTGCTCCTTTAGCAACATAGAAGGGCATTAAGACAGCCCACATGCAAAGCTGAGGCTGTACATGTGTATGCCAAGCAACTCTGCCATGGGCACTTTCATACAGTGCTATTTTCAATCCTCCCTGGCCAATGCAACCCTACAACAGCCCTAGTCTGTCCTCTGTCCTCATCCACACCCACCTCTAGCAGTAAAACCCTGACAAACCCTCACCCTCCCCAAAAGTCAATGAGCATTTTGCCGCCTGCCCTGCAAGACCAGGATTTCCTTCCCAGAGCACAGTGATGGCTCAGAGCCACAGCTGCTTCTTCACAGCCCTTCAAAAAGCTGTGCCAAGAAGAGCACAGTGTCTTTTTTTAGAGACACATCCCCGTTCATCAGGAGGCACAAGACTCTCCTTCCTGCCAGCCAGGACAGGAGCCCTCAGCCACAACACCCAGCACAGCAATAACTGCCCCAAGGACTTCCAGCTTCCACTTTCTTCTCACTTAATACGAACCGTCTGCAGCAAGGAGGTTTTGGGTCCACCCGCTCCCTACCAGCCAAAATTAAAGCAGTTTAGCATAATACCAGCTTCTTTGAAGACAGAAACATCCAACACCACCACCACTTCCCCAAGGCCCTTGTGTTCAATGAATAAGTTGATTTGTGGGTCCCATTTGTTGGTGTTTACTCAGATGAGAAGCACCAAAACACATGGTCTCTGTTGGCTGTGCTCGTGGAAGTAATACACATCAGATAATCTCAGCAAAAAAGAAGAGACACTTCAGCGACCACACGCACCCCAGAAACAAAAGACCCACAATCGTCATTGTGCCCCGTTTCCATGACAATGACAGCACCATCCCCATTATGCACTAGGAATGAGGTATTAAAAACAAAAACAGGAAAATACCAAAACCAAAGGATGGGCACCTGTTGATTATCTCCTTTTTCTTTGGTGCTATCTTGATGCCAAGGCGCTACTAACAGCTTCATCTGTTATATGCAAAAATCTTAAAATTAGACTGCTACAGCCTTTTCTCTGAAATATTGTGGCAGTTGCTCTGCCATGAACAATTTTTCTTTGTCTGGGATATTTGCTCTCACACTGATCAAACATAGAAACACATACACATACAAAAATTCTGCAGTGTGCTGGGCAACTGAGTTGATTACCAGCAGTTCAAGTGCCAGGTCAAAGTCTGGGGTCTGGATGATTAACAAAATACATGTTAAATCTAAAATGCTACAGGATGTAAAGCTTGGCATGAAATGCAAGACAGTGATGTAGATGTTAATAAAAGTTACAAGATATTTAAAAATCAAACAAAATGGTTATCCAAACCATTATAGTTATCAAAATGGTTATCAAACTCCAGAAGTTTGATTAAATCAGATGTTTTCTACTAGATTTTGCACTTTTCTTGTACATATATAAAACATGCATACTCCATGGAGGTAAACAGAAAGCCCTTTAGTACCTTGAAAGCACTGAGCCAGCACTGGCTCTACCTTCTCATAATGCGGTTTGCAAATCTGAGTTTCATTTGACCAAGCAGAATCGCCCTGCTACAGCTGTTACTGCATTTTTCATGTAAGATGCCACATATTCCCGAAACCAGAGCTGGCCTAAGCTGCCTGTGACACAAGAAAGCAAGAGGGGACAAGGGGCAGCACTGTACTCACAAAGCCCTTCTTGTAGTGGCTGTGACTAAAGTCCCTCATTTTGGGGAAGTTTTTGGCACAGACCCTATGGAAACATGCTGGCTAACAGCAGAGGAAGGTGCTGTCAGCTCTCCACATGCCCCTGGCCCTTGAAAATCCTAGCCTACCCCCCAGTTTAGGCGTTAGCCCTCCTCTCCGAATGTTTTTCTCCTCAATCCCCCCAGCATTTTCACTTTTGTTTTGCAAAGAAACAGAGGCACAAGTTCTTTCCCTCCCTAGTTCTAAATACATCAGTGGATGTCAGAGTTTCAAGGCAGCTCCTTGTTCAAGGCAAGGAGAACGTAAAGCCAAAGCATGAGGCCAACTATTTCATCAATACTCTTGATTTAATTAGCTTTGGACTATGCTTGAAGTTGATGCCTTAGAGGAGTTGCCACAGGCAAAACTCAGTTTGCAAGATGGATTGCTTTCACCATCTGAGAAATAAAAAAAAGATCTAAACCTTGGAGGGACTGAGGACAATTTACCACCTGGACAGACCTGCCTTCAGCAAAGCAACAGTCATCTAACTTACCTAACAGTTGAACTCCTAAAAAGAAAAGAGCTATCACACCAAATTTATTTATGTATTTTGTGCCATTTCACTTTCATTTTTCAACTTACTTACTACATTCTACTTATCTTCCTTCTGTATCTTCCTAAGTCAGTTCTTTGGACAAGAAGCCAGTATTGCCCAGCAGCCTTCAGAATACTTCCAGCTCTCTCCAAAATGGGTCACAAAAGCCATTTGCTGCACATAAAAGCTTGTTACCTCCTCCAGTTCATGCAATTTTAAAAATCAAGACCATGATGCATATATATGAAACAGAGCTGTGAACAGAGCACACCAATATCTCACAAATATCTACCATATTTTAAGGTCTATTTACACTTGCCAATATACATATATTAATTGTAATGTATTGGATTTGGACCAGAAGCTAAAAGCCAGGACATGAGGCTTGAAGTTGCAGTCTGGATACAAGTCCAAACTTGGCAGTATAAACTCATATATAATCATCATTATTCAAGCTCAATGAAGGGAGGGCAGACCTTAAATCCCTCTTAGATTTACTGACTTACTGATTTACTCAGTTTATTAATTTCTTTTGTACCTTTACTGATCCTGTAACAAGGAATTCAAAATGGAGGTCCTTACCCTAAGGAAATCATGACTGCAGCTTTATATCATTAATGACACCGCTAAGACGGGTCAAGCACCCCTGCAGACTCAAGTGCCAGACCCTGCATTTCATCCCCAAATGAGCAGTGAAGCCTGCAGTGGAAACTGAGTGGAAGTCAGGAGCTGGCAAGTGTCTCCCCACCCATCCCGTCTGTACCCTTTTACACAGTCAGCTAACACATCCTTGGCACCCATATCACAGTTTTCTCACTGCTGGTCAAAAATATGCATGACAGAGAGCAGTTAATGAGTTCAATGTGAAATAAATTAAATCACGACCTCACAGCATCAACAGTGCATTAATCTCTTACACCAAAGCTGTGCAAGGATACAGCTGCAAGACCAGAGCTCTACAGGCACTTGATTCACAGCTACCGACATTGAGGGCAAGCCCAGCTTTTGGATGTGCTCCACTCTGCAGCAGCCAGGACCACGCACAACCTGGATCCCTGAAACTCAGCTCCATCTTTTGTCTTTGACACCATCTGAGGAGCACCAGGAGCAGACCCACAGCTCCCAGGGCTGACCTTTAATCTTCTCACAGGAGGGCAGGCAAGGTGTGAGTACAGCCCTGTGAACAGCTCTGGTCTCAAAGACATGCTGAGATGAACAGATACAAAGATGTGACTGAGAAAACATAGGGACATCTGCAGTTCTGCCAGGGTCCTGACTACCAGCTCTCCTTCCAAATGATCAAGGGGAAAAAACACAGATCCCACATGCTACAGGAAGTGTTGTCACTGGATTAGCTGCCAGTTTTAGTCAGACCAAAGTTTTCAGTGTTTGGAAAATGAGAAGCTCTTAAGCACCTCCAGTTCATCTGACCAGGGCTAATGTAGGTAGGCTGTGGATCAGCTGGGCTCTGCCCTCACCAAATCCAGCAGGAGGAGAGCTCTGCCAGGCAGCCAACAAGGCTGGAGGCAGGACACCCACCATGGCCACTGCTGCCTACACCTGCCTGTACAAGAGCAGACTCGGAAATAATCAATCACCTTTCATTTTCAGGGTCACACATCATCTTTACTGCCAAGCAGGTGGTAAGGTCAAACTACAACTAGGGAAAAGGCAGTTAAAGGAAAGGGAAAAAAAGAGAGAGACCCTCCCTAGTAACTAAATGAAGGTAATAAAAACAGTACCTGATCCATAAAGTGAGAAATGGGACCACTGGAGGAGGAGTGGGGGGCCAGGAATCACAGCCAACCTCTGAAGTCCAGAGAACGTGGGAAAACCCAACTATTTCAAACTTGCCTAGCACATAAGAATTCCTTTTGTCTGCATTAAAAGCTGCACTGCTTTCACCACCAACATGACCAGCAGTTACAAAAGGAGAGATCTCAACAGTAAAATGCTGAACTATGCCATGCCAAAAGGCTGCTGTCCCACGCCAGCAATATTCAGAGCTGGACCGTGCTGCCCGCTCACAAGCCACAGCCACTGTCCACAGGACAGAAAAAAAGCTGTGTCACTACTCTGTATGCAGAAAAAGAGACAATAGCTCCCATAAAAAGCCATGCAAAGCTTTTTAGTGAGATTTCTGGTCTGGGATCTGATATGATCCACTCCTTAAAGCTTTAATCAGCTGTGCAGTCAGTTGGCACACCACCATTTTAATATTAACCCTTTTAATTATCCATGTGAGCACTCTTCCCCAGCCCCAGGAAGAAGGGCACTGACCCCACACTCTGTCCCGTATCCTTCGAG
Organism: Aphelocoma coerulescens; assembly: GCF_041296385.1. Lineage (NCBI taxonomy): Eukaryota > Metazoa > Chordata > Aves > Passeriformes > Corvidae > Aphelocoma > Aphelocoma coerulescens. Next base: position 10,857,421 of record NW_027184085.1, read on the forward strand.
AATACCAGAACATTTTGGTACAAGGTACCACATCTGTATGGGAAATCAGCAGAAACTGCCCTCATCCCAAGTCCTTGGGCTTTTCTGCATGCCTGTTTTTACTCCACAGATCTCTTCACAGTCTTGCTAGTGGCCAAGAAAGCTGCTTGACCACAGCAGCTGGGCAGGATGAGTCAGGGCACATGAATGTCTTTTAACCCCTCTGCACCTGTGCACTGAGAGTACTGGCTGCTCAGCTGAACACAGCTGGGATTAGCTCTCTCCCATGGAGGAAAACTCATGCATTCCCAGGCAAGGTCAAACCTTCCTAATTCTCAACACCCTTCAGCAAGGTTCAAATGAAAAAAAAAATCTAAAAAAGAGAGAGAGAGAGTGAGACAGACAAGCCCCAAACACAAAGTAGACTTTCCAAATGACTGACAGAGAAATGCAGCCATCAGAGCACAAAACATGTTGTGATAGCACGGCACATAATACGATATAAATCGAGCACACACCAGAGCCTCAGCCGGCTTTGTGCTTTGCAGAGCCCGCAACTTTTGAATTCAATAAAATAATAAGCACCCTGACCTTAATGCAGTCATCAACGCTAAATAAAGCCAAGCACAGTTGTGCTCCTTTGATCAGTCTTTTCATAAAGGCAGTATAAATAGTATTGCTGCTTTTCCATATCCTAAGAGGCTTTTACATTTGAAAAGTGTTACATGGGCACACCAGGAAAATAAGTAGTGTTTTGTTTCTTTCTCCTTTTGGGCTTTTTGTTGTTGTTGTTGCTTTTCAAACTGCAGAGAGAAAAGTTAAACAATCAACTCCCAGTGATCCAAACAATGAGTTTACATAAGGGTTTACAAAATGAAAAAGCAAGTTACTCCACATTCAGATACTCTGTGGTCCTGCCAAGTGTCTCAACAGACTAATGTCCTCTGAGACACAGACTTGTGCTATAACATTTCTGGCCAAAGCCATTTGAATTTTAAAAGACAAATACAAAGAGAGAGAACCACAGTCAGCTGCACAGCACTGATCCCTGCTCTGAAGTAAACTGCAGGATTTGGTTTGCTTCAGTCAGTGTTTCTGCTTCCTTGCCAGCATTAGGAAGGCAGGTATCAACCTGACTGTTCTATAGCCTCAAGGATTTTAGCAGCCTGCTCCATTACCTGGCCCACATTAGCTCAAAGAGCATCCTGCATGTCCCTGTGGCTGTCAGCAAGGCAGGACTCCCATGCTAACCTGGTCCCTTGGCCATGTTCAGCACAGTGTCTGCAAGCTTTTGGCAACTCCAGCCTCTCCATAAATACCAGCCCCCAGTGATGCCAGTCAGCTTAGGTCCTCCAGCCAAGCTGCTTTCTTTCCACACAGTCTTTCCACAGGTTTTCACAACGCCCCAGTAATTCAATTAGCATTGGGGGAAAATTAGCAAGGCATTCAACTTCTAGTTTTGCATCTTAAAACCTAATGTGGATGTGTGTGTGTTTTTTAGCCAAGGATTATAGCCTGGCCTCGCGTATGCTGTGCAGTAGTGTGACCCAGCTTTTTCACATTTAACTCATTTCTCCTAATAAGTGAAAAAAATATTTCTTTCTGTAGCAATTAATATTACAGCCATCCAGTTGATGCAGACATGACCCAGAAAGAAGTCATCATGAAGGTGGTATTTTAAAATACTACCATGTACAGAAATCAAATTTAATCACAAATGGGAGATCTTTTACACTTACTGTGACTAAATACATTGGCCCTTACCAGGGAGTATTGAAGCCTGTGACACTGCTCCATGTTTTGATCCAAGACAACCACAGGCTACTCAGAGACCCAATGGCACACAACAGTGAAAAACCTTCAGACACTGCAATACCACTGATCTTTAGAAAGTCAGGAAAACAATACAAATAATCCTGGGTAAATCACACAAAAAGAGCACGGGAACAAATCTGGGTTTCCACATCTCAGGTACCTGAGTGCCCTGTCTACTCAGGCTAACTTGACAGCACATCAAGGGTCTGAAATGAACACTTGAATCCTTTCTTGCCCCAATGGCTTAAGGCAGCATCAAGACAATATGGAAAGAAGGAAGTTATTTCCCCTCATTCTTCAAATGCCTCTGTGTTTCCATATTCTCCATCTCATTTTCTCACTTTTCCACCCCAGCCACAAGTTTTACACAAAATGTGAGGGTCCAAAACATAATGACAGAAAAAATAACCTACAAAGTATATGAAGTCCCCAGCCCCAGACTCAGATTAGAGGGGATACATTGCTGAAAGCAGCCCTGTACAACCGCAACTCAGCCACAAGTCTAGCTGAGAAAACTTCTCTCCAGAGCAGAATTTCAGAGATGCACAGCCCCAAGAGCTGCCTATCATGCCTTTTGGGAGCTCACTTCACCCTCTACTTTTGGGGAATCATCCTTTCAAAATGCAAGTCCCAAGAGGTTTTTTTTCCCTAAGAGCGATTTTTCCATTGTCAGTCCTTAACAATGCTATTTTTTTTCTTTTTTTTTATTTTTTATTTTTTTTACAAAAGCTTTATAATCCTCTGCTTTTTCATCTGAGTGGAAACCACCATATGACAGCTTTAAACTTTTCTTTCTTTAAACTCAGCACTCCCTCCTCAGCTATAATCCTCCAATTGGAAAGATCAGTTTGCAAGTCCTTGCCTCCAGGCAGCCACATCACAGCAGCAATTAGAGACCCAAAAATCCAATCAAAACCCCTCATCTTTTATCTCAATGGCATGACTTTAATTGTATGACAATAACAACAAGAAAATAAAGTGACAATTTGAAGTTATAAACTACTCCCAACCCACGCCATTCATTTTGGCTCCAGGGTCCTTGAACTCCGAGGATGGCACATCTGAAAGCACCAAAATGGCTTTGACATCAGTGTCCCATTTTTAAACTCTCCCAGGCACACTGGCTTCTGAGACCTTTTGGACTTTTGATCACCCTCTGGCTCAGCCTGGCTTTTCCTCCTCCCTCCAATTTTATCTACAACAGCAAATGTTTAGTAACTACAGAGGCACACTCAAGTTTCTGCGTTTTCTTTGTAGCATGATATGAACAGTGCCTGTATAACTAAAATGGTAAATAGCTCTAAAATTAGAACTAAATTTTACCTCCAATTCTGTGAAATCAGAACTGAAGAACTTTTTGTGAGGAATAAAAAGATAGCAAGTTAGCAGTGCCTGAACTAAACCTGGATTGTTTTTCTCCTCTCCAAAAATCAGGGGCACCGATTATTTATATTTCAGGGACAATGCAGTCAATACAATTTTGCAATGGATGAAAAACACAACCCCTCCTTTTTTAAAAACTGCAGTTAAGTCAGAGGAATTGCCACCATCCAGAACAAATCAATGACACACCCTGAAATCAGCCAGTTCCAAGAGCAGAGCTTCGGTCAGTCTGCTGCGATCACAGGGGAAAGCTGCAAAGTTCAGCTCAGGATCCCATTAGTCGCAGCTATGCTTCAGGTCTGCTTTTCTCTTGCAGAAAATAGAGTAGATAAAAAGCCCCTGTGGAGTTCCCTGTCTACTCCCTCCTTCACGGTGCATTCCAGCCCCAGAAATTTTCACTTCTATAGCCCAAATAATCCCCCATCAGTGCAGTGTCATTTCTAGAAGCACCTGGCAGAGTTGTGCTGCACAACTGCAGTGGCACATACACAGACAAGCCTCCCCCAGGTGTGTTCTTCTCTGCATCCTTGAATAACCAGGCATCAGAACTTCTCCTGACTGGAGGGCCATGGTCCCCAGCTGTACGCCCAGCCTGCAAAAGCCTTGAAATCACTTTAGGTGGGAAGCAAAAAGTAATCTCCAGCATCCAAACCCTTAAAATTACAGTTTGTGAAAGATTTTTTTTTTTTTGAGCTACTGATTCACACTGAGGTTTTTCCTCACAGAAACAAGTCAATAAGCAAAGAGGGAAAAGAAAACATTCCTAAAAAAAAAAAAAAAAAAAAAAAAGTAGAATTCTGGAAAGGAACAGCATGAGATACTGAGGCAGTTGTTTGAAAGCTCTCTCCCAATATATATAAGCCAGAAGCCAACTCTTCCTTTCACAGTACTGCCCATTTGGAACAACGTCCCAAAAAAAGGGGGATTTTTTTGCTTTCTTATCTTTACTTCTCTCCTTTTTCTAAACTCTTACTTTTTTTCTTTCCTAGACAAGAAGTCTCAGTCTGCACCGTCGACCCGACCTCATCCTAACTATACAGCAGACAGCTGCATGCCTTGTTGGATCTCTTCCAGACATCACAACAGACATCACCAGCACCACTCCCTACACACACCCCCTCTTCAGCAATTTGTTTTGCTAATTATTAATCTGTCTTTGGAACAGACAGTAATCAATGAGACATAATATAAACATACACAAACCCTGTACATCACAGCCTTTTGTCAAACTGCTGTGGCAAAAAGGCACCCCTATGACACAAACGGGAGCTGGGAACATGATGATACAGAGACCCTGGATGCAATTGTGGCATGCACGCTGAAGTGTCCAAGCTGGCTTTGTACTCTCCAACCACAAGTGTTTGGACTTGCCCACAGCATCACTTATTCTGCTTTCTCAGGTCACAGCTTAGCAAGAAAGAAAGTCTAGTCCTGAGTCCCATAAAATAAGCACAAAATTGTGCCAATCACGCTATGCAAAGGGCCAGGTTACTGCAGCTACAGAACCCAAGTCTTCATTTTCAAGTGTGTAGTGGTTTGGTCCAAAATACTCATTACTGTTTACCTTCTGTGAGATAAGAATTAGGAGAAACGCAAAGCAGGCACCAAACTTGAAAGAATATAAAGTTTATTAACAGACCTAAAAGAAGAAAAAAAAAAATCATACCACACCTTCAGAACTCTTCTCCTCCCCCCACCTTCCTCCCTTCTCCCACTGACAATGTAAAAAGACAACCCTTGAGATGTTCAGTCTGTTTACCACTTCCATAATAACTTGTTCAGTCCATTTAGGAAGAGGAGTCTCTCTTGTCCATGCTATGAAAACATTGTCACAACAAGACAGCTGCCCAGGTTGGTTCTCTGCTCGCATGTGAGTCCCTTCCCCCCGACTTGCAGCTTTTCCCGCAACTGCTTTCGAGGGTCCACTCTTGAATTACTGGGGTACAATTTTAAGGTTGAGCCATTCAGAAACAAAAGTTCTCTTCACCCATCTCTGGGAGCATTTCATCTCTAAGAACAGAGGCCCTTCTCCTTCCCTGGGAGCAAAGGGTCCTCCTCATCTTCATCTCTAGGACTGTCTCTGGGAGCATCTCTAGGAACTGAGGTTTTCTCCTTTTCCATTTGGAGCAAAAGTCCTCATCGCTTCCATCTCTCCCTGTTCAAACTTCCCATGAAATTACAGCTGTGTCAGCATCTGCCTATCTCAGCACAGGTGCTTTTGCTCACAAGTACAAGTTGAACGCTCCACCCCACCATGCCTTCATGAAATTACAACGGGTACTCTGATACATCATAGCTTTACAACAGAATTTCAGCTTTAAGCATCTCCTCTTTCTCTTCCCTCAGGTTTTCAGCTCTTCACAGCACTAAAAGGGTTGATCTCACCTAGGCCTTGCAGCTGGAATGTCACTTATCGCTGTTGGTCACACGATCTCTGCTGGACAGTGATGCAGCTTCAGCTGAATCTTGGCCACACTGGAGAGGGGGAGTGGCCCGTCTGCCCACAGCAGGGCTGTGGGGGGGGTTCCGGAGGTGGAACAGGTCCATCGGCTCCAGGATGGCCGTAGTCCGGCCTGGCCTGGCCCGAGCAGGGCCTGGCCAGGCCCGCTGGCCCCTGCACAGGGCCTGCAGCCACCTGTCCCAGCACCAGAAACAAGACAGAGCTGGGGGGAGGGGTTTTCTATTCTTAAGTGTGGATCACAGAGGCGGTCACAACTTTAAGTGGATTAAAGAATTGTCCATATTCAAACTGGCCAGCTGATAGGTTCTGTCAGGTAACAGAGGAAGCTGTAAGCACCTCTTTGCAAGAATATCACTTCTGGGACTATGCTTGCTAACCCATGACAAAGTGTCATAAAGCAATCCAAATATTGCATAGGGCTTTTTTGCACATCCCCGTTTAAGTAGCCTCTTGCATATATCTTCATGTCTTTCACACAGCAAATTCAAATTTAATTGAAAATGAAACTAGTAAACAACTATCAGAATGTAGTTCCAAAATCAGCTTCCATGAGGAGATGCTTCAGGTACTGAGAAAGAAACAATTCAGAAGTCCTGAATAAGGACAACATCCAAACAGGAAGAGATGTCTGTATTTCTTTATCCATGAAGTGAAGCATTATTTGTAGTGCTTCAAATTTTGTTTGGTACATCAAAGTCATCAAGCATCACTGTATAAAGCCCCACAAGACTTCAAGTTCTTCAACTCAGCTTCTTGTCTCATCATCATCCCCTACACCTACACTTAGCAACTGCAAAGCACCCTTCAGGTAAGATGCAATGGCTGATTTAAAAGCTTTCACCATCAAACAAAGGACATGCAATGAATACAGAAGTGAGGAAGCAATTAGTATTGCTGAAGACATGTTGCTGAAACCTCCAGCTTTTTATTTGATTGTCAAATTGGGTCTAGGCAGCTTTAGTCAAAACATCTTTGTGCTTGTACTCTAAATATCAAGTACATGTAGCTAAATCTAACACTTAAAAAACCCTCCCTATACTTCGAGCTAAAAGTATAATCACAGTGCATCTGGCATTTAAATAAAATAACCATTAGCACAGGAAACACAAAGCATAAAAGTACCAGGTCAAGAAAAGACAGATGAACAGAGAGAAGCAGCATGGGATTGGAGTTAATGCCATGTTTACTAGGGATCTGCTGCATTGAGAAATGTAGAGGACTTCCTCTGGCAGGCTGAGTTACAGGATTAAAAATGCTGGCTATGACTAAAAAAAGGAGATTTAATTATCTGGCTTAATTGGAGAAGGAGGAAAACCAGCTCCAGCTTCAAGAAAGCAGTAGACTAAGAGCAGCTAGGACATCTACAGAGCTCTCAAGGCTTGCAGAGTTTTTCTTATTTCCCATTAAAACACACAGGCATCTGTTTGTCTGTGGGGTATGCCCAGCCCCTGCCCTGGAGGGATCTCTGCTGAGATAAGAGATTTCGCAGTCGCCCAGCAGGACTCCCTGGAAAGGCAGCCACTTTGGTCACAGCAAGAAAAGACAGACCCACAATCCTTTAAGAGAAGCTATGCAGATCCTTCGTAACCCACTGGTCCTTTACTGATCGCCTGTATCCCTATAAAAGCAAACCCTCTGGCCCCTGTGGCTCAGAGAGGGTTCTCGTCCCTGGCTCTCCCCTTTGCCAGAGGGGACCAACAATAAAGCTGCCTTCATGCAGAACCAGCCACATGAGCCTCCCATCTCTCTCTCTGGTCTGGCTTGGCCTGGAGGCTGCCCTGCAGAGCTGAGCTGGAATCACGAGCTGACAATCACTAAAGAGCTGACAGCCTCTGAAAGGGCCCTCCTGCCAGCAGCTGAGGGAAGACACTGGGCCTCAGGAAGGCGATTCCTTTTGGGACCATCTCTCTGGACCGGTCACCTCTTCCTGGGTCAGAGCCTCTGACCCCCACCGCCACCAGCTGTAATATTTGTCAACTAAAGCAATAGAAAGGAGCACTAGAATTTAAAAGGAGAAACACGTTACTCGAGATGAACTGGATTAAACCATACCAAGACTACAGATTAGCATGAATTAGCCTCTACTGTCAGTAAGTGCTGGCAATGCTCCGACCCATCATCAGCAAATAACTCCGTAAAATTTCAAGTCACATTCACAATTATTAATCAAATCACATACAGACCCGGCATCAGCAGACGCAAACCAATCACAGGAAAACTATCCTCCTCAAAGCAGACATCATGCCCAACCCCACTGACTCATGAAATGCCCTGCAGCAGGTCGTTTGAGAGGGTTTTGTGCCTCAATAAAGTCAGAACAATACTTTTGTACCTTCATACTAATTGCAACTTTAGATCTACAGATGAAAACCACTATGGAAATGATTACTAATAAATCACATCATGATATTCACAGCCCAAAATTCACTCTGCTCATCACTCAGCAGTGAATAAGACCACATTCCTCTTAAGTGTAATCCAATTAGTTGTGTCTATTTTCACAGCAGCCACACTTACTTTCACAGTCAGGTAAGGTTTCCATGATGTCCTTCTCATCACTGCACACCATTCAAACAATCCCATGCCCTGGGTCCCTTACAGGATCATAACTGACAGTCCAGGCTGTTTCAGGTTTCATCAGTCCCCGCACTGGGATGCTATGTAAATGTACATCCCACACAGATGTGGGCTCCCCCATGGCCCCAGAGCCATGATGAGATAAGAAACAAACAAGTATTTCACCAACGAACTGGGCTCAGCTCTCAGCCCTTATTAGTCCACATGCTAAACTGGATTACCTAAAGCTGGATGCATCCCACTGCTCCACAGAGGTCACTAGCATTAGCCCTGTCGTGGAGAAACCTCTGATGGGATTACAGTGACTGCCTGAGGCTACTCAGCAAATCCATGGCAGAGCTGAGAGTAGAAGCAAGATTAGGACAAGCAGAATCAATGCCACCATGATGCTGTGCCTGTATGCTTTTGCACTGCCATCCATGTGCCATGGCCTGGGCACACTGGCCAGCTGCTCCTTCAGCAAACCAGAGCTATGATGCAATTAAAAACAGCAGCTTCATCAGGCACGTGGGAGAGTCCATATTGCTGGAGGTTTTTTCATGGTGTGACCATGCAAGGTGCTAGATAAGCTCATCCAGGCTCCTATTCTCATGAAATGTTGGACCAGATGATATCTCAAGTTCACTTCCAGACTGGGATATTGTATGAAAAACCAACCTGGGAGTGTAGCACAAAGGGTTTGTTTTCAACAGCACTGGTCCTTTGACCTGTTTGACCATCCACCCATACTAACACTGGCATCAGCACAAGGACAGGGTGAGAAAGCATTGCCACAACCAAGGGAAGAAAAACATGCTATTCCTGTTTCCCTCTGAAAGGGTTCTCCGGAGGCTCCAGCAAGAACACCATGTGCTAATCCATCCCCAAGTTTCTACAGGAAAATACCAAGTGTGCTAAGAGGCCTGAACATTACTTTCGCCAAACTACTGCTCTCCCACTTGTTGTGCCGCTTGCAGAGATGAATCACTGCCTACTGAAAGCTGTAATTTACTGGGACATCAGCCGGCTCTTCGTGGTAGGCAGGTGAAACTGATGCCTCCCCACTTAATTGCCTGTTTTTCTTCAAACTCAAACCTGGTTGACTAGTAGCATCTCACAAAGATTTCCAAACCCAAAAGACAGATTTGGTAACACCTTACCTTGCTAAAACATTGCCCAGTGAAAAACAAGGCACCTCTGGAGGAGTTCCTTAAATCCAAAAGCTTTGTTTTGCTTCCTTCCCTAACTGATCCCAATGACCCGATTCCCAAGAAATAAGATCTTGTCCTTACCAAAGGTCTCAAATGTGGGCTGAGGAAGCATGAGTCAGATCAGATGCAATGAAACATCCACAGCTAATTAACAGGATGCATCTAGCTTTCCTCTCATTAAAAAAAAAAAAAAAAACCAACAAAACAACAAGACCAACAAAAAAGCAAAATCCACACCATGAAACAGAAAACATTTGGATTAAGGCTTTAACAAGGTCCTTCCATGCAATTGTCCATGAGCAAGTGCCCTAATCCCAGAGCCCCAAGCCCAACTAAGCTAGGCATGACCTCCTCTAACCACCTTTTAATTATTTTTTATAATTAAAGAGTGGCCACAAGAACTCACCTGCACACTGTGCCTGTTGTGCATATATGCATGACTGGCCAGCACACCCAGAGATCACCTCACTGATGAGACCTGCGGGCAATTAGGTCTAAGAACATGCACTTCACAAGTCACTGCTGAATGTCCAGGCATGAGATCAGCACTAAGCTTCCTGACCCAGCCACGAGGGCAGTGGCATCTAGCACGTGCTGCTGCAAAGCAGCTGAGGTGCCCTGGAAAACAGAGCCTGAATCCAGGCCATGTGGGTAAGTCACAATGTGGAGCACGCCCGGTGCTAGGGCAGGACAGAGATCTGTGCTGGCAGAGCACATAAGCCCTTCTTGGTGCTTACACACGTTTTTAAATGACTCTCGCTCAAACTAAGCAGTTCCCAGGGGAAGGGGAGCAGGGGACACTGTGCCTTATTTCCTAGATTGTAAAGGAGATCAAAAGCACTTCCTTGGTTTAGTTTCTGCATCTCATTAATCCACCATGAATAATCGGGTGCTGCGATGCTGAGAGCCACGCAGATGGATATCTGAGCTGCTTATGGAATTGGAACTGAGAGCAAAATCTCATCCCAAAGCCTGGACTAAGTGATTATACGTTTCAAACATCACTCAAGAAGGTCTACTGCTACTTTCTATACACAAGGTCAGACTAAATGGAAACAAGTGCCCTTCAGACCTGACAATCTCTCTTCTTGCATACCCTGTAATTTCTATCCCTTTCTCCTTACAATTTTCCTCTGTTTCCACTACTGGTTCAGACAGTAGAAATAATCAGGATATTTAGGACAATTCAGCTTAGATCAGCTAATTCACTGTATCCTCCAGGCTAGAGGAATCACTAAAGACTAGAAAATTCAGAGATGTCATTTGTCAAAGGCACTTTGAGTGAATTTATTGTACAGATACAATGAGCTTATCGGGTGTTTCCCAATGGAGAGGCTATGAGTGGAGATCCATTTTCTCATTACAATACAATGCCATTTAATGTAAGTATATAAAGTGTCTGTGTCACATCATCACACATTTCGCAAAGGAAATTAAGGACACAAAGGAGAGAGGAGGCATGAATTCTCCAAATGCAATGCTGTCCAGACAGTAGGAAACACTGAAAATACTGTCTCGTGCATTTGGAGCTGAGCCTTTCTGAATAAATTAGCATTCAGCCAGTGAGGACACATGGAAGGAAACTTTGCAAAGTGCCAAAAACGACTTGTCTGAAAAGAATTCAGTAAATAGATTCCAGTGTCTGACAAGTGTAAGCTGCACTGAGTATTATCAGAGAGCAGTACCTCTTAACCACATGGACTGATTTGCTAGATGGCAGTTCCTACCAGCTGAAGTCCAAGAAAGATAATCTGAAGGGTCCCAACAAGGTGAGACAGGATTGATCACAATGACAGATGCTGCCCAAGGAGGGTACTCAGAAGTCATTGCATGAACCATATCAATGTGTTATTTATTTTCACAGACTCGTTCCAGATTGTATTTCTGGCACAAGGGGTAAGATCAAGAGCATTTCTCTCAAGAAACTAAGCTAATGAGGATAATTAACGCAACTCCTAAATATATAAACTGTGCAGATAACGAGTCTCATTTGAATTTTGCTTTTCTAGCAAAAAAGCAGATGGATTGATCTGACCTGTTTCATGAGACTTTTGCCTTGCCAAAAAAAGACACTCTCCCTTGAGCGAAGGAGCCATAACCAGGCCAAAAGCCCTCTCCAGCGCTTTGCGGACATTTTAGGCTCCACTTTAGCTTCCTCCTTGACTTCTGCTTCTTCTGCCAAGCAGCTGGCAGCTGGGGGAAAAGGAGACCGCCTCCGCTCTCACTGGCAGCAGCATCCACACTGTGTGCCCAGCCCAGGTCCCACAGAAACACAGGTTCCATCCCTTGAACAAAGAAGCAACATAATGGGATTTTGATTCAAAATTTTGAATTAAGGCCAAGAGCACTTCAGCTGTGAGGTCTTCAGAGTGCAGGACTTCAAAAGATCATCAGATACTAGACAACCATGTAATGCAGGGAAAAAATTAATAATGCAGTATTTCATTTCTCTGCATGGATGAGAAAAAGATCCAGAAAAATAATGCAGTACTTATCATCAATAATGCTTCAATTTTAATCAATTTTGCTATAGACCAAGAACCAAATAAATGCTACATGAAGAGGGCTCCGCTCATGGGGCCAATAAAGAATCATGAAATCGATTAGGTTGAAAAAGCCCCCTGAGTCCAACCATTAACACAGGGCTGCCAAGCCCACCACTCAACCATATCCATGACCACCACATCTACAGTCTTTCAAACACCTCCAGGATGGAGACTCTACCACTTCCTGTGGCAGCCTGTGCCTGACAACTCTTTTAGTGAACAACTTTTACTTCTAATATCCAATCTAAACCTCCTCTGGAACAACCTGAAGCTGTTTCCTCTTTTCCTGTCACTTCTTCCTTGAGATAAGAGACCAACCCCCCCACCTGGCTACACGCTCTTCTCAGGCAGCTGCAGAGAAGGATCAGGTTCCCCCCTGACCCTCCTCTTCTCCAGGTTCAACAACCCCAGCTCCCTCAGCCACTTCTTATTAGATCTGTGCTCCAGAGCCTTCACCAGCCCCACTGCCCTTCTTCAGAAATGCTGCAGCAAGAGAGGAGAGGAGCAGCCAAATTGTCACAGCACAGATTGAATGCTTTTTGATCGCAATGACTCACCTCAACTGTTAAGCAGATCTCAGAGTCCCACCTCAAGAGCTATTCAACTAAACCTTGCCTGCCTACACACACACACATTTTTCAATTCCTTTCCCATGTGTATTTGCTAAGTGGCCCAGCATCTTCACTATTACAGTCTCTGAAAATTTTCTTCTGGCCATTACCCACCATGCTCTCCCCAACCTCCTGTCATGGTCACCGAGCTCACACGCACTAAATATTGGCCATCCCTGCAAGTCACCCAATGCATGCAGGTCTTCCAATGCCCAGAGGAAAAAGTGGTAAGGGGGAGGCATGCCTGTGTTACTGCTCATCTCTTCCAGTTAGAGCAATCCATCCCACTGTAAATATAAAGGATTTACAGCACCCAGAGGAATATCACATCCTGCACTGAAACAGCTCTGAACCCCCTGACCGCCAAGAAAATATCCAAAAGCCTCATCTGCTAACAAATTTTGGCATCTGATGGGAGGCAGCAAATGGCATGCTCCCAAAGTCTCCTCTCTCTCTTCTCGGTGCTTTTTGAAAAGGCATCCATACAGCCAAATTAATATGGATTATATTTAAACGGTTTTTAAAATGCTTTCAGTGCACACAAAAAAAAGAATCTATCATGTGGAATCCTTGCTATTTAAACGATATATGAAACAGAACAACATAGACTGCAATGGTCTTTATAATACAGCCAGTAATACTGCCCAGAGGTCCCAGTAAGGAAAGTGATCCCTGTCAAGTTCACACCTGGCATGCACATGGGTCTGATCTTTACACACAAACCAGTGACTGCATTTCCAAAGCAGGTACATATCCATGCATACCCAGAGCAGCACAGGCTGGCAAGAGACAGAAGCCGTGCCACGTTAAATGCACTGCTTGTACTTAGCAGCTGTCATAGTAGATCTTTAAACACTTAGAAGATGTCACGTATTTTCCTCAGTTTACATCCCTAATATTAAAATAGATTAAGATGTAACTATTTTGCATGCGGATTCCTAGAGACGGTTGCCACAGCCTAGGCCTGGGGCCACAACCTCAGATGCTCAAGGCCCAAAGCAGGTAAAAAACCAGTGCCTCACCCACTTCCATTGCCAGGACACATGGTCACCCCTTTCATCTTATCCCCTTGCTAACAGGTAAGAGAACTACTACCTGCCCAGTCTGAACTTAGTCCTGTCTGCAGAATTTGGGTTGAATGAAGGAGCAGACCAAAGCTCAGTATCATCACCAGCCTGGGTACCAGACACTACAGGATCACAGACACCTTCTGGTGCAAAAAGCTCTCACTCAGCAGCCTTGCCCTGAAAGCCCAGATTGAGTCAGCCCTATTTAAGGTCCAAGCACCCTTTATTAATTTTTCTCCCATCTGCCAGCCAAAAACAGCAACTGGCCTATCCTTGTGGGTTTTTTTCCATTGCCCTCTTCTCTCAATGGATAAAATGCTTCTTGTCATTTTTCCTCCTATGCATTATTCCACCCATTTCAAGTCCACCTCTCTGCTCCTTTCTTACATGATGCCCAGAAGTTATAAATCTACAGTGCTTTCTCACAGATGACACTTTCACAAACAATGACATCCCAGTCATTTCCTCTCTGGAGTTCTCTGGCGCATCCTGTTTGTTCTGTATCTCTCTTGTTTTCATTGCAAACTCTTCAGAATAAGGACTTCCCATATTTTGGGTCCTATACTGCTGGAAACATGACTGGAGCTACTCAATTCAAGGCGTTCAAGGCCAGAAGAGATCATTGCAATCATTGACACTGACCTTCGGCCTACCACACAACAAATTTCGTCAAGTGACTTCTGCATTAAGTCCCTGATAGTCCTCACAGAGGCATGCTACTAATGAATAATGATCACCATGCCATTTTTATTTTACATTTTCCCCAATTTTGCTGCATATTCAGTGCTTCTTTCCTTCATACTCAGATCTTTCCAACACTTCCAGCAATTAGCTCATGGTCAAATTTTAGGAAACATTCTAAAATACACATGTGCATTATTTCTATGATGTCTGCACTAAAACCATTGTCATTAATTACTTATTATACTTTTCATTTTCCCAGTTTATATTTAATGTGCTTTTGCCAAGATAAGATATATAAAGAAAACAGAACTTTATTATACATGATAGACTTACAATCCTGCTTGTAAGAAGGTACATCTGTAAAAGACTAAAGAAATAAAATGATCTGAGAACAAGGTAGAGAGTAAGCTGATGGCATTGCTGGCATGCAAGGTATTTTTGTGTTAAAAATGTATGTACAGAAAACCTTTCATACACTCTGCATACCTGTATTAACTTTAATGTTCAACATGCTACAAAATGATCATCTTCTGAAGATTAAAAAAAAAAAAGATTAAATTCCTTTGAGCCAAGTATTAAAAGCATTCTTAAAGCAAACAGACACAAAAAGAATGCTCACAAAAAATCTGTTTTTCATCTGTCTCAAATACGTACTGGCTTCAGCTAAAAGCCAATCAATCAATATGCAAAGAATAAAAAAAAAGTTCTAGCCAGCTATAAATATTTTTTTAACTACAATCATCTGGCAGTGGAGCACCACTGACCTAACTTCATGAGCATCTGTCAGCTGGTGATGGCCATGGTGCTGTCAGAAGAAGAAAACAGACGTTTTGCTCATTTAACTGAGCAGACTAGAAGCAGCCCAACACAAATCACAGCAAGTGGCACAGTCTGGAGGGGAAAAATACCCAAAACAAGTGTTCAAGAAAATGAGAGAAAGCCTGCCCTGCCCAGCACACCCAGAGCTCTTGGAAGCTGCAAGGTACCAAAAGGCTGCAAATATGAAGTGCAACAACTCCATCACCACTAGGTGGTTATCCACCAGATCCTAATTTCATTATTTCTCCTAAAAAACTTGTATTATCCCACCCACAGCTGAAGTTTCTATCAACATGGCATCATACAAGGCATTATACAAGAACTACAAAAGCGCTTCTGCAGGTTTTTTTTAATTGCCATGGCAACTCTGTTTATTTGTATTTAAGCATCATCCTGGGATGTTCGTAACGCCAACAGCTCAACACAGAGAGGCAGAATGGGAAAGGGAGAGTCAGTGAGACACTCATATGGCTAACTCTTGTCCAAACCAAGTAATTCAAAACCCCACAGGCAACAGCTGTAGTGAAAAATACAGGGGGATTAAGAGTCAAACAGAAACAAGTGTTTTTTGCCATTTGTGTTTTTTTATAGAAGTGGCAGTCCTCTTGCAACTCCAGCAGCTTGGAAAACAGAGATAGCTCTTACCGACCTGCCCAGGTGCCCTTCTGCATCTTCATCTGTGTGCAAAAAGTGGGGTTTTAAGCTGTGGCATCATGTAGCCTACTCTGCACATTGGCTATCCGGCTCATGGAGGGCACACCAGTTAACTGAAGATCCATTGCACCCACCCTAACAATTGTGCTTTCTACCGGCCACACAAACAGCAATGATTCAACAGGACACCACCAGTACCTACAGCATACTTAAACGCCATTTCCCCACAAGATTAGGCTAAAATGATGTAAGCAACACTCAAGACCATAGTGAAACTCATGTAGCAGCACTTAACTGTTACTACCTGAACTGATTTGAGCTCTGGATGCTCCATTTGCGGGCTACGCTGAATAGACAGGAAGTCCACAGCAGTACCACCCTGCAATTTCACAAGATATCTACAAGTACGTGCAAAACCTAGCAAGCCTAAGTTGAACTATGCAAAGGATCACAGAACATATTAACTTGGAAGGGGCCCATACAGATCACCGAGTCCTGCTCCTCACAGAACTGCCTCAGTTTTAACTAAACCCAGTAGCTCCTTGAACTCTGAGAGACATGGTGCCATGACCACATGGTGCCTGTTTCAGAGAACAACCACAGCAGAGGCAGAATGACCAAATTCCACTAGATTTATGACTCAACGATGCAGCAAAAAGAAAAATAAAATTAAAGGAGAAAAAACAAAAAACAAAACAAACCACCAACCAACCAAAATAACCCCAGCAAACCAACAAACAAAAACCCAAACAAAAAGAAAAAAAACAAGCAACCTAATTTACAGTCTTGCCATGGTTAAAAATGAAGAATTGAGCAATTGTTTTCAGACACAACAGGCAACTGTTGAAAGAAATCAAGAGAAGATCCTGCAATTCATCTCGGAGACTGTCCAACAGCTTGGAAAATGGACTGTCACTTCATCCATCAGGAATTTCTACCACCCAACTGGCTACAACGTGACCCTGGCTGGCAGGGAACAGGACTGATGTCCCTAGGATTTTGGGAATTGAATAGTATTACCCTTCTAAACACAGACCAATTTACCTTCACATTTTCCAAAATTACCAATAAAAGGAGACTGCTTTCAGTCAAACACACTGCAGGAAAAGAAAGTTTGTCCAGAGTAGCGTAGAGAATTGGCAAAGATTAGCTGATTGCCCCAGGCATAATTTTTTGTCCTGCACCAGGGGCTGGCTACTACCCTAGCTTCAACCTCCCCAAGCTTTTGATGAAGGAAGGATGTTTGTTCCACCCACACGGATGACTTTTATTACCTTGGAAGAGCTGAAGAAATGTTTTGTACGCACCAGCGATCTCAAGACACCAGATGGGGAATACAACAGAGGTATGGTGGAGTCCAGCCTTGAGAGTGAGCACACTCTCAAGCAGCCTCTGCACTGGATTCAGACATCCAGAGTTTGGATGCCTCCACACAAACCACAGAGGTGCTATCCCCACCCGCACACAAAAGAAAGAAGGGAGTATATTCAAGTGACCCTTATTCCCTCAGTGCAGCAGAAAGGAGTCTGGATAGTCTCCAAGCAAGGCAAGAAACCTGGGAAGGTCTGAACCTGCAATTACAGCAGCCCAGGACAAAAGAATCACCATTACTTCAGGAAGATCAGAAACAATAGAGGAGTTCCAGCTCAGCCTCCCAGTGTACCCAGGGGCACAAAATCCATCGTCACAACTGCAATGTCCTGCTTGCTTAACTATCCACACAGAACCAGTTCTGTTAGGACTTTATGGAGAGACGAGTCATACAGGCCAAACACAAATGTCTAAAAACAGCAGCAGGGTGGGGATTATTTTTTTAATTATTTTGGAACTGAAGTGTTGCAGCAGCCTTTCTGACACAGAGAAAAAAAGTTTTCCTCGGCATACAATATGCTTAAGAGAGTCTGCAGAAGTAACATATAACAGCTACAGGTGCATTAAAAAATACCATTAGCTTCCAAAGTCACTTTTTTGTGACTGGTCAGGCTTGGACTTAGCAGTAAACTGCAGTAGCCCTTTCTAGGAAGGAATCACCTCTGACTGCATCTGTGAAACAGATGTACAGAGATTATAACTGCATGGAAAACCACTTCTCTGACGAACCACCCCAAAAATTTTGAACAGTGTATTCCATTTTAGTCCTATCTCTGCAGAGTATGGTTAGTTAATCTCACATTTAACCCTCTGTGCCAACATTTGTACAGTCTCTGTTGCTGCGCTGGAACTTGCACATAATGTGATCTGGCTCAGTGCTCACGGTGCTCCGGGGATCAATTACCATTTTATACATCAGTGTTTCATTACTGAGCCGTGAATGTCCTCTAGCCAATCAGACCCTCAGCTCTGTGCTCCAAGACTCTAATCTTTGAAAATTAGGTATTTGGCAAGATACACTGTAAGAAGGAAAAATTGCCGGACTCATGCTGTTTTGAATACATCCAGCCTCCATTCACAAATACTGCCATTGCATCGGCCACTAGATGTTTTCAGTGATGTGATTAAAAAGGAAGCTATGATAATTGAGGAGTGGAAATGCACTCTCATCTGTCACTTCTCTTGGAAAATAATGAGCTCTCTTCCTTGTTATGTTCACTGCAATATATCTTTGGAAAAGTCTTATAGAGATTAATGCTCAATTGCTCTAAATGAGCTTAGCTTTATTTATTCTAGGAGAGGATCTGCTCCCAAAGTCCCAATAAGCCATTACTTCACTATTCTCATTAAAGGAAAATCCTATATGGTAGCTAAGACAGGACTTTGGCTCCGTGTCTCCCCTGTAAACTCAGCAATGGAGATTTGGCGTGCTTTATATCAACAGGCCATGCCTAAGTACATACTCTAAATGAGGCTAAGATACACGACAGCAAACACTATAAATCTTCACACACTCGACATTTCTGCTGCTCATCCTCAGCTTTGCTGCCTCCTCCCCACGTGCTGCCACAGGATGGGGAACCTCACTGAGATGGAAGCACAGGAATCTCATCTGCAGCACCGTAAATACTTGAAATAGTTAATTCTTGGCCAGCAGCTCTGTAGCGGAGACTCTGGGGAACAGAGGCACCGCATGCACAGACAGACTGCCTGGACCCCTGCTGGACTGGAAGTACCAGGAAGGGAACTTTGTCACCAGGAGGAAAACCCTAGGGAAAAAGCAAGCTTGCTCTTAAATCCACTGCGATTCCAATCACCTGTTTTGAAACTGCAAGTGCTGTAAAGTGACAACACACAAGCCACAATCACATGTTGAAGAGTTTGTTTTAAATCACAAGATGAAAGTAAGAATCCATTATAACGCTGTTTAACATTCCCGGGCTGGTATGCAGCTATGCAGCCCATGCAACGCCACAGCTGTGGTAGTGAGGTCTCAAAAATCTGTTCCAATAGATCGCAGAAAGCACCAGAACCGAAAATTAGGACAGTGCCAAAACCTCAGACAGCTGCAATCATCCCCACCCGGCCTTTCCTCTTCCACCACCTCTTAACACACAAGGTGAATCCAGGTGGTAGGACAAAAACTGGCTCGTGTCTGGAAAGTATTTTTTGCACAAGTTTCGCAGTTCAGCAGATCTAAGGATCAAAGCCTCTTATACTGGCCACCCAAAGTACAAACATTCCCTTAAATAACCTCTGTTGAGAATTGGGGCTTTCCACACCTTTGTGGAAAGTAATTGGACTTCAAGCAGAAAATTTTTTAACTAAGTGATAAAAACCCTCTGTCATGCAACTTAAAGGGATCAGCCCCTATAAAGGCTTCAAGAGTCATTAAAAAAAAAGGAAACCATACACTGCACAACTGACACCCAACTGACTAAATACTAATGACCCAATCATATGACATTTCCATTACTTTTAACAGAGATTCTGTGAACCCAACGCTGGCATTCTGATGAGCAAATATGTGCAGAACAGCAGCAGGGAACAGATGTCAGGCACTGAAAAAATATAAATTTTAAAATCCTACCTTTAGATGATTCTTTAACAGAAAAAGATCTGCTTGTGTACAGACTCCTCTTCCAGATACTAATACAAGGACAGAACTCTAAATTACCTCCTCAAGTACATACACACAGAGAAAGTTGTCACACATGGATTTCTGTGGCTGGACAGCAAATGCTGTTCATTTTCAAACTACTGTAGTCCAGACTCTCACTACCTCAGCTGAACATCTCACAGATGCCACCGAGTTCCTAATCCCCCTCCGGGCCCAGGAATGGCCTGTTTGCTCCTTTTATGTGCTAGAATTCTCCAGGTGTGCTTTAAAGCCACTGAACAAAGGAAACACAGCAGTTAAGAGTGGGTTTGTAGTACTTCACCTTCCTCAAACTCCGATTTTAGTGAATATCATGCAAGTACAGACTCCTCTCTCTGATACACGTATTCACAAAATTTATAAAGCTAATGCCCTAGATCTGTTGTGTTCTCCATTAATAATTTGGATTATTAGCCATTTTAGGTATATACCACATATGCTTCAAAATATAGTTCTTTTTTTTTTCCACTCTGTAATGACCCACTTGGTGTGTTTGATGTTTTTAGAAACGGCTGTCCTGCTTGCTCAAAGCTCTGGGAGACCACAGTAATCCTCTCCCAACTGGAACTGGGCTTCTATGAGGCCCACAGAGATGATCTATTCTGGTCTTTTGGCACTAGCCATAAAGGAAGACACAGATTAAGGTTTCCAAGATCTTTTCTGCCAGAGACACACTCAAATAAGCAAGTGAGACAGTGACAATTCTATTTCAGTAATGCCTTCAATGCTTAGAGATGACACAAATGATATTTTCAGCTCTGGTAATTCCTACAGTTAGTAAGAATATAAATTAAAAGTGCCATTCCCACTTTACAATCAAATCATTGGTTTCATGTATCTATTATTTTTCTGCGTTTGGGGTTTTTTTTTGTTTTTAAGATAAAAAAAAAAAAAAACTTCTCCAGGAACTGTTAAGTGTTGATTATAACAGACTAGAACACAAAGCCATTTTTCTCTGTCCAAGAGGAAATATTCAACATCACAGCCCTGACACATGTACTCTTGTTGCCAATACCCCGCACACGCACTGCCTGTCTGCGTGTGGATCACCCACCAGCCCAGTTCCACAATCCATCCTGTTTACTATTTAGGACCAGGGTTAAAGCCAAGCCAAGCTCCACCTCCCAAAAGCCATAAGAAGGGCAGCTTGTGCAGATGTTGAAATTCTGGTGAGTAAGACAAACTATAAACAGATTTCCTAAAAGATCTGCCTTGGGACAGTCTTATCTAGCAGTTCCACTAATTCCCTTGATAGGGAAAGTAGGGGACTGTGAATGAAATCTGCAGACAACAGATAGCTGGGAAAGTCTGTCAACTCAGAGGATGGGCAGAAGTATATTCAGAACATTTGAGGACTAAAACAACTGACAAGAGGTACAGCTTGTAATAAAGCCAAGTGCAGTCATGCACTCTAGGATTAAAGAAATATGTTCTGCAGCTTGAAAGCTCAACAGTTGGAAGTGATATAGAAAGGGAAAGATTTTGATGGTTTAGTGGCTCATGGCAAGAGTGTAAAAAAGCCAGATGTTGCTCGAGGTCTCACTGAGGAATGGGAAAATATGCAAGACACTAGTAAGGTCTCAGCTGGAACGATGTGCAATTTGAGGTTACAGAGTTCAAGAAAGGTTATGTGACACTCGAATAGTGCAAGGAAAGGTCAGCAGGATGACCTCTCTCATGAGACAAAAAGGCAATGGCTTTGCTACAACAGCAAAATGAAGGTTCTCTTTAGGGGCAAAAAAGGAAAGATACAGCAGTACAAACCACCTATGAAGAGGCTTAAGCTGGAACTCGAAAGGAGGCTTGCAAAAAAAAAAAAAAATTAGGTAGGAGACTGACTGTTCAGTACCTCAAACTCTACAAGATGTTTGCTGTAGATAGCTGAAAACATGGCCAACCATCCAGGAGGTCCAAAGTTGGTCCTGATAATCTACATCCTCACCATAACAGACCAGTGAGCCCACCAAACAAGGCTCAGGAGCTGCATTGCTTCCCCAGAACCTCCCAGGCCTTCCCCCCACCACCAGGTCTCGTGCGGTCACCACAGAGACATGGTGTTTAAGTAATGGAGTCCACACTCACGGCCCAGACACAGTAGAAGCCACTTTGGCTTCCCAGATCTCTACACAGTTGAAAAGGGGATGACTTCTCCTCAGGAAACTTGAGGCTATGCCCAAATCAAGTCAAAAGAAGACAACAAAGGGAGGCTGGTGAAAAGCACAGCAGGTCACTCAAAATGACTGTGTTAGAAGAGAAACACTTCTAAAGGAAAGGAGGTGGTTGGTGGCTGAAGGCTTTAGAAACCATCACTGTGATAGCAAACTATTCACCCTCATGGCTGAACTCCTCAATACTCCCCAACACTGCCCAACAAAATTAACAGTGCAAGCAGGTTCAAACAAGGGCAGCTGACTATCTTGCTACTCCAAATTAATCTCTGTTTCAAAGGAAAAACATGAAGTTAAAAAGGGGACAAGGGTGAGAGAAGGAAAACATAGAGGCTAATTAATGTCAATCAGTATAAAAGCCCATGACTGATGCTTTTGACATTACCCTTCCAGACAGTGTTCCTGTAGACACTTGAGCGAGCGTGAGGCGAGTACGAGAGTGCCACATCAGAAGCAGGATTAGGCAGGAGGTGCCTGGAAATCCACACAACACAAAAACATCTTGCTCAAATATTTATATACAAATACCTTTTCCATATGTTGCAGTATAGAGACCTGTGGATGAGATGCCTTCTGCAGCATCTCAACAGCAAAAGCTTAAAATGCCTCTGTAGCAGGGTAGAAATTAGACTCCACATTACTTCCAATAACTACTGCTACTGCCACAGGAGACTTGCAAGGAAGGAGATCTACCCCTATGAGCTTTGCTTCTGTGAATTTACCATCCCACTGCCACCTTAGATGCAGAAAAGACACAAGCAGAACGACTAGCTCATTTCAGACTCTTTTTCCCCTACAACCAAATACTTTGCCCACAGAGTAGCTTCACGTGTACGTATTTTTGCAGTTGCTGTACTCTACTCAAGCTTCAAACCTTACAACAAAACATAGGGTATTTTTAGGTCATCTAAACTCTCCATCCATGAGAAGAAAATGAGTCATTAATCAATTACATAATACAAACAGAAATTACCAATTTCCCTTTGTTCTTTGGACCACAATCTGTTGCTTTCACTGTGCTGCATCTTTGGGACTGGCACACCTGACATCCCCCTCATTAGGCAGAATTCTGAAAGTCGTCATTGCAACACCAAAGACAACAATTTCCTACTCTTATCCAAGCACTGGCAGGAGATTTTGCTAAGCAATGGGAACACAGAGTGGAAACGATTCTTATATTGTAGCTTTTAAGATCCAAATTAAATTATTATCAGTTCTTTCAAGTGTCCTTAAAACTATCAGTGCGTGTTCCCACATTCCCCCAAGCACTCTCCTGCAATTCACCTGAAACACAAACAACTGCCTTTGGCCAATTCTGCATTGTTTTTACAGGGCAGCTGAGCCTATGCAAGACAATATAAAATTATTACTCCCTGTTGCTCCAGAAGTGTCCTGGCTGCTCAAGCCAGCTGCTGCACTTTGCAGGCAGCTGCACTCTCTTAAATTTTAGTTTTAATGGTAAAACTAACTTTTCAGCCATGAAAGTTCAGCTTTCTGCATCCCCAGCAGCTGTTTCTGGAAGGCTGTTCAAGTACTGTGGCTGAGTGGCGGCTTCTTTAGAAGTTTTTTTGCTGGAGACCATCTTGGCTGGTCTAAACTTCTGCTTTAAAACCTGTACCAGAAGATGCTTCATGGTTTTTAAGTGAAAGCAACACATTAAAAAGGACTGCAGCAGCTGGACATGAGAAGAGATGAGACACTACCTCTCTTTTTCCAAAGCTTAAAACTGGGCCTACAGCTAGGAAAGAGCAGACATGTTCTTACAGATTGGTGTAAATCACAGATAATTTCATTTAAGTCTGGACAGTGAGTACCCTGAAAAGATGCTTCCCTTTGAAGCCCCACAACTTCTCAGCTCCCTTGGAAGAGCCCACCAATACCTCAAGCAGACTGAAAACACTGCCGCATGGACACACACATGCTCTGTCTACAAGACACAACCTACCTATCTCAGTTACCTTCCACTGCTAGCAGGCACTTTTCAGAGTTTTTCCTTAGCTTTCTCTCACAGATGTGTGCACCATCCTAGAGGAATGTCCCATTCCCAAGCCCTTTTTCACTCTTTACTCCCTACTCTGCTATTCAGACACCAGCACTGGGAATTCAGCAGAGCAGCACAGTTTTAAGCCTTGCATCACTGTTGGGTCTTGTTAAGCAAGTGGTGCCTACCAAAAGCATTTTACTTTTTTCACCTATATTTCACAAACATGAAAAAGCTGAGGTGACTTCACGCAGAAAGCATTTCTACATCCTTCGCAGCCTTCTTCCCAGAGATATACAGGAAATAACTTCCCTTTGCTGAAGAAAGCAACTTTCCCCAATTTCTTATCTGTTGGCTCATCATCAACCAAGCAGCAGAGAATTTACACCGGAGATGCCACTCAGTCAGTAAATAAATCTGTTTTGTACTCAACCCCAAAAAGCCTGAGTATCAGCTCAGCATGTCACACTTACCCCTAGGTCACTGGTCAAGATGCACAAAATCAAGACATCAATTTCAATAAATATTTTCACATTAAAGAATCTGGGAAAGAGCCAGGAACTTCAGCCAATCGGATGAATATACAGTACCAGCCAAGCAGTCCCCTATGGTTATCCTGTCTCTGGAAACTGGCCTCTTAGCAAGTCATTTACATCCCACACTCATTCATATTTTAAAAAGGTCTTTTAAAAGCTGTTTCCTACATGTCAGTGTGTTTAAGGATCTCAAGAACTTTTTGCTTTCGTTGCTACATCCCCCTTCAGCTTTGACCTAAAAGAGCAACAGAGCTATAACAGGATCAACCCACATCACAAAATATCCTGCCCCAAAAGAGGAAGGTCAGTGTTCAAAGACAAAGGACAAAGGTCTTTTGCCTGGTATCGTTAGTTGACTGCAAGATAATCTGTGAACAAACAGCACATAAGTCTGACCCCACCAAAGCATTCTTGACCATCCTTACGGACAAGAACTTGAAAACAAGCTTCCTTCCTGTTCAGTAGGGTGAGATTCCTGTTCCTCTCTGCAACTCCTGCGTCAGCAACATCAATGCTGCCCTTGCTGCTTTCCCAGTTCACCAGCAGCTGCAGGGATTTGCAGACACATTCCCTGTCCATTTTGTATATACTCACAGTAGTACTTGGACGACACAACACAGTTTCTTGAGACAAAAGGTCAAATTCTGTAAATCACTGCAAATTTCAGCTCTGGCAGAACTCATCTACAGCCAAGAGCTTCTTCATTCTGTAGAAACTGGTTGTGGGACAAACCAAGTGAACTACAATGTGGATCTAAATCCTCAGAAAGCAACGCTGCCAGCCACG
The DNA here is from genome assembly GCF_041296385.1 of Aphelocoma coerulescens. NCBI lineage: Eukaryota > Metazoa > Chordata > Aves > Passeriformes > Corvidae > Aphelocoma > Aphelocoma coerulescens. The sequence goes on from NW_027184085.1 coordinate 10,882,708, forward strand.
CCAACAGCCTTCCCTTTGCAGTGTTCAACTTATGTTTCGGATTTACATAACATTAGTTTTAGTCAATAGCTTACTGTCAGGAGAAGAACTGTATATGAGGAAACAAAACATGGCATGGGTATGACATACCCCAAATCCAGCACACCTAGGCCAGCTCACTCCAGCACAGGGCTAAGCAAACACAGCCACACTGCATCCCATGCACGTCTAGGTGTAGCAGAGCCACGTTCTAACGCTTTAGGGATCTACTTCACCTGAGCTGAGACAACACAGAGTGCTGTGACCACCTTCCCACAACCACAAGTCCTACAGATCAGCCTCTGAGACATCAGATGGACTGAGGTTCTGTCCTCAAGTCAGAGTTTCTATATACCCCAGCTCTCTATAACTCTGGAAAACAGACCAGGGCCTGTGTCAGGTTTTGGCTCATGTGACTTCAAACACTGATCACTATCAACATTCACAAAGCACTCTGCAGAAAAGACAACATTTTCCCTGAATCCTGGACTAAGCTCTTAGTCATTTACTACATTTTGGCCTACAATAATAGAATTCCACTGTGTATTTTAACTGAATATATTATTCCTAATTAGCAGTCTCAGGCTGTTACAAGTCTTTAGCCTAGCAAAACACTGAGTGCAACTGCTCCACAAGTGATAGCATTCCCAAGACAAGCAAAATGTTTCTTGTTCATCAGGTAGAGCAGAGGTACCAAATCCTGCTCCACAAGTTGTGAACCATCTCATAGGCAGTGCAGGCTCTGCTGCAAACCCAGCCTCTCCACTAGAGCAACAGCTACCACAGGGCAAGGTCTGGGGGATGAGAAGGAGGACAAGGGAAGAAAAATGACAAGACTCTGAAGAAATGTGCCTCAGCCTACAGTGAATGAAAGTGCATGTGTCTGAGTTGCCTGAATATGCCCTGACTTCACACACCAACTCAAACCTAACTAGGATCCTTGCAGCCAGCATTTTCAGCCAGCATTCCTCAAGGGCTGCTGCCTTTCTGCAGTCCCTTGCAAACACAGAGTACCCACAGCAGCATCTATTTCTACCCACACGTGTCAAACAGGCTACCACCTCAAGTTCCCTGCAATCACAGCTCTACCAGGACTGTGGACCTTAAATTAACTTACAGAACCAGCCAGAGATAAGAAAACTTGACTGTCATATCTCAGGGCTAGTAGGACAGAGGAGGAAAAAACCTAACACCCAGATCAGCCAACTCCTCACACTGAACAAGCAATTTTATTAAGGAAATAACATCCAAACAAGGCATGCTGCGCACACACACATCCTGCAGCTGGAATCTCCTGAGCTGATGCATCTCTTCGTGATACATAAGTCAGAAAATAATTCAGCTCAGCCTCGGAGGGCTGGTGGTAGTGGATCTGTGATCCTATCAGGCACAAAGCTTGGTAAAAAGCTAGGCACAGACATCAGAAGATATACAGAGCTAATCTGCTGAGAATTATCTTTTTTCCCCCCCCTGCAATGGACTCTGTGGACAAAAAATGATTTCAGAGAGTTACCATGTTCAGCCTCAAGGGAAGGGTTCTGGATGACCAGAGAGAAGCTGTGAGCCACCACAGCCCACAGAAAGCTATTCCCTGCCCTGAGTCCCCCTGCTGCCAGACCGCATGTGTTAGAAGGAATGTCTCTGCACGCAAGGAGGGGACACTGCACCAGAGCAGAGCAAACTGCTGTCCATAGGTAGGATTATAAACACCTCTATTGTTATAAACACCTCTATTGAGAGTGCCACTCAAACAAAAAAAACATATGCAGCACCCAGACCACACCACACTGTCTTTTTAAGTTCTTACCCTAAGCCCACATGATTTGTCATACTTTAGGCAGTAACAATGAAGCACACTACACTGACGTACTCTTTGGCACTTGCTGGAATACAGAGGGCAACTATACAGAAACAAAAGAGATCTTCCCAATTTCACATTGCTGACCAGCTCTAGGAAGTTATTCTTCATTGCTTTGCTACCCCCACCAGCACCTCAGACACTAAGTATCAGTGACAGAACAGCCCAACACCTTCCCCTTTCAGTTTGGGGTACAGTGGGTGGATAAAGAAATCTGGCTGTCACAAGTAGGACAAGCACCCTGGTTCTACAGTCTGGCTAAGGCTCTTTCTCTCCTGTCTTTGCCAGTTGAAGGAAGTTGCTCTCCACCAAAGAGAGGGCATGCAAAAGATGCTCCACAAAGGAAAGTTCCTGCCATCCTACTGTACTTGCAGAATAGGATTCCCTCTGCTCACACACAAAGTCAATCATAGTCATACATCTGCTAAATCACAGCAAGATCCTTCCACAGCACCACAGGTTCTCTATTTCAAGTGGATTAAAAATTTGCAGGCAAGACACTTTCCTGACCATGCAGAAAAATCATAACATCAAGGATATATCATTAACACATTTCCACTAAAAGATCACACACAGAGATGTATCAGGCAAGATGACTAACCCTTCTGTTGAGAGCAGATACATGAGAGGAATGAAATTCTAAATTATGATTTTCTAAATACCATGATAATATTTAGTCACTAAGTAAAGAATCTTTCCAAGACGTAAGAAGTAGCATAAGAGACATGCTCTCTTTTCAGGAAATAAAAGTGAGAACCTAATTTCCAGCTTCCAGCAGAGTGGAGGGACCTTGGTGTAACAGATCCCAAGATCACAAAGTTCAAGATGAAGAAAAAGCCTTCACTACCCTTCTCACCCACTTTTCACCAATACCACCCAGAGGCTTGCCACCCCTCCACACCTTCTCAATGAAGGGGGATCCTCTTTTTGAGCCAGGAGATGGAGCCAAAGGGACACTCCCTACTGTGAAGAAAGGGTGAGATGCAGGGATAAAAAATTTGGATAGAGAACCTCAATTTCTATTGTCAAGCCTGTTACTAGTCTATTGCTATAGACTGTCACTATGAAACAGCCATTCGTAGGTGCTGTACAGTACAAGGGACAGCTGCATAACTCACAAAGAAGCTTTAAAAAAAGTTGAGAGACCACCCACCTGAGCTAGCAAACACCAGTTACTCTTATTCCAAAATTTAAGAATATCTCGGAATTTAAAACTTAGGACATATACAAATTTCTGAAGAAACATGCTGACCAGAGGTGTCAGGCATCAAAAGTACTGTCAGGAGAGAGATGAACTAACCTTTATCAGCGAACTGCTGCTGTTTCAGACACTGTGGCATGTTTTTTTCTGAACAGCACAGGGTCCAGTTCAGATTGTGGATGCATTCACAACCCCACAGTTCTGTGAGTCGAACGCACACACAGAGAGCACACTGTTGTGCAACACAATACTTAAGAGGCTTCCCATCTGCACTCCATTTCAAAGCATATTTTATTTGTTAGTTTCATTTAGAAGGTCCCCCAGTTCCGCTGCAAGAGAGGACCTTGCCAAAACTCAGCTGAGCAGAAGCACTGAATTTGTATCATCACAAAGTAACTATGAGATGAGAATGAAGTACAGCTTTGCCCTACATGCACCAAACACACTAAACACCAACAGACTTTTGTTTGCTCGGGGATTAGAAGATATTTAAGGAACATGATGGCTGTGGCACTTGAACGCCACGAAAAGCTCTCCTAACTGAAAGCCAGGAATCATGATAGATTTAGGAAGTCATAATTCAGCTCTATTTTCTTCATCCAGTTGAAAGATTGTATCAAAAGCCATCAGTACGCAGGCTTGCCAAGAGAAGCTCCTCTGCAAGGCTTTCAGCAGCGCTTTCATTTTAAAAATCTGGTGTTCGTGTGTCCTACAGGAAAGCATTTTGTGCCTGGAGTTGTAAAGGTTTTCTTCAAACGCACTGTTTAGTGGTTTCGAACCGAGTCCTGTCCCCACGGGAACGCGTACCCTCCTTCCAGATCCCAAATGAAGTTTCTGCCCAGCCCCGAGCTCGGGGCCCCTAGCACGGGTTGGGGGACGTTCCGCAACCCGCGGGTCACCGCGGCTCTCGCCGCCAGCACGGACCCTCCGGACGCCGGCAGCCGCAGCCGAGTCCCCCCGGGCCGCCGCGCACCCGCCCCGCTCCAGCCGCCGGCACAACTTGCGGCTCCGCGCTCCTCTCCGCCTCGCCTCCCGTCCTTCCGCCCCGCTCAACCTCCCCGCTACCGCCGGCGACACGGCTGGTCCCCGCAGCCCGCCCCCCGCAGCCCGCTCATCCGCTCCATCACCTGCCGGCGCCGAGCCGCGGAGCCGGTGCGCGCCGGCGGCGGCGGCGGTGGCTGTGCTGCTGCCTGTGCCCTTGCTGCTGCCTGTGCCCGTGCTGCTGCCTGTGCTGGTGCCGGCGCTGGTGGCTGTGCCTGTGCCGGTGCCTGTGCCGGTGCCTGTGCCGGTGCCGGCTGCCGGTGGCTGCCACTGCTGGCCGTGCTGCTGCCGCCGCTGCCGCCGCTCCCGCTGCCGCTGCTGCCGGCGCGGAGGCACTTTCGGCGGCGGCGCCGCCGCCTCCCGGGCGCGGGGCGCGGCTGCAGGCGGCCACGCACGGCCCCGCGCCGCCGCCCCGCCCCGCCCCGCCCGCCGCGCAGGTGGGAGCGCTGACCCCGGGGCACAGGGACCCCCCCGCCCTCGGCCTGGAGACAGAGCCGGGCCCCCGCCCCCGGCGCCCAGCCCTGCCGGAGCTCCAGCCGCCCCCGCCGGGGGGATGTGCCGGGTAGCCTTGCGCTGCTTTCGGGCACCTTCACAGGTCGCTTTGCAGCGGGACCTGCTCCAGACACGGTGCTGTTCACACTTGCTCCACCCAAACCAGGCTCCTGTTGAGAGCCGTCCTGCGTATGCGCCGCCCCCCACCCGCCCCTCCCGCTGAAAATGTTTCTCACTGCTGGTATCCAAATTAAAATCCCCACTGCTGCCTCCACACAACTGCTAGGAGCTGTTCCCTTCCCCGAAGCCTGGCCTGATGTGCCAAAGCCAAGTGTCTTTATCACAGGCTGTCATTTAACATCTCACGGCCATTTTCCAGGTGTGTGACAGCCGGTTCCCGGCAGACCTAACAGCAGCCAATATTGCATTTTCTACTTCTGCCATCTAAACTATACCACAGCGGTCACAGCCATCTCCTGATGACAGAAGTTTTGGCCATATACAGGTAGAAAACCCACCGCTATAACTGGGGGGAGGGCGGGGGGAGTATAACTACATTTGCCCAAGGAGTCAGCAGATCACACTGTAATCAAGATGGACAGGGATTAAATTCTTCTGCTGAGTCCCATGCTATATTCAAGCCATCTTTTAAGAGCTTAGCTTTGCTCACAGCAGTTCTGGCTCCCAGAAGTACTACCCTGCACAGAGATAACTGTCCCTCCTGTTTTTCAGGATTTTCAGCGTGATTTTCAGCCTTCCCTGAGTTTAGAGGGAGACAGGAGTTCAGAAGGAGACAGAAGAGCCTCTGAACTGTGTTCCTGGAAGCAAAATAACATGGCCTAATGTCAGTGCCTCAGCTCCCAGGGAGCACAGGCAGTTAATTAGGTGCCAAAATGAAACACACCAATAGTTAGCATACCTAGAGCTAACCCGAAGGGAAGCTTTCAATCCTTGGGATGTGCCTCTTTCTGGGGCTCAACACTGCTAACCAGGAAATGCCTCCCTTCCCACCATGATTCATAGTCTGACATCTCCTGAGAAGAAAGAAAAATTCATAAGCCCCTTCATTTAAAAAGCAGAGCTCAGATTTTGAGCACGGTGAGAGCAGGCTGCGACGGCTGCATCCATCCTCTGAGCAGCAGAGGGGCTGGGAAGTTCATCCAGGATATGGACAGCAAATTCCATAGCCTCTGCTCAAAAGGAGAGAAATGCTCACCAGCATTATTTTCCTAGGAAAATAAGTAGCTCCCAGAGGACTCCTGCCCAAGGCCTCCCCATCACCTCTTCTTTAAATGTATTCCTCTGTGCAAAACAGAATCCAAAATTCAGGACATTAATTTGGGAGGAGAGGTTGTTCTGAGTCCCAACCCAAAAACTGCTTGTGTTTTGCCCATGACCTGGTTATTATAATAATACAGAAGAGTTTTGGAGTGGGAATCACACCCTGGGATGCCTCCTTTTGTCACTAACTATTTAGGCTATAGTCATAAGCAGAAAAGAGACCACAGCAGTTAGTTATTCTGCACAATCTCCTATCACACTGGAAGTCCAGAAGGATCCAGCAAATGTTTATCCTATGGGCCACAAAATATGACCCAAATTCCTATTCAAATGCAAAGTAAAACACAAAATGCTGCCTGGTAAAATCTTGGCAGAAGCAGCCTGGGGACTGAGAAGGTGGTTTCTCCTCCCAACTAGCCTGAGGAGGCACAGTGGAGAGGGAAATGACATGCTGGGTCCCCATGGCACAAGGAGACACATGAGCTGCTCAGTCTCAGGCAAGACTGAAGTGCCCTGGAAGAGAGCACAGAAACTGGCTCTTGGGCATCAGGAAAACCTAGAACTATTAGGCACCTCCCAGCTTGGTGACAGCTGTGCAGGGCTTTTCTAGGTCTGTTTAGAAAGCAACATCCCACTGAAATTTGGGGGATTGGGCCCTAAATCTTCTTAGCTTTTATTTTAAAGAATATTGATAGCATTTACATATTTTACGCACATACACGCAGCTGTGCATTTCAAAGTAATCTGTTGTGCTATAAGCCAAAACAGGATTTGAGTCATACGGTTCTATAAAGATAAAGCATTGATTTATCTAAAGAAATCTGTCTAAAGAAAATTGGCTTCATACATATGCAAGGAGAACTACTTAGCACAGATCATCCTCTTCTGCCCCACGGAGTTGGGCATCAAATTAATTTCTAGCTTGAATTTCAGGAGTACAAAATGGAAAATTAAGAAAATTAAGGATGGTGGACTGATGAAACCATTTCCCAAGGCAGTCAAAAGAAGGCTGCAGAAAAAGTCACTTCAGTTCTTAGCTAATAAAGGTGCAGTTGGATCCCATGCCACAGCACAGGAGAAATGCTGCATGGCATTTTTGGGACTGCCATTATTTTTGGTTCTTTCCTTATGACTGTCTTCATACAAATAAATTCTTGATTCACATTCAGATAACCGACAAATAACACAAATCACCACAGGGCCACATTCATATAAACTAAATGTCACTAAAAGCAGTTTCACTAATGTCTGAGTATGAGAAGTTAACACTTCCAGGAAACAACTGAGGAAAGTTCTTAAGTATTAGCTCTGTTCCTAACTATTTAAACTGCACCATATTTAAGCCTTGTCTTATCTCAAGCATTACCTGCAGAAGCTGGAAGCACCAGAAACATTTGTTCTTTACAACAGTCACAGACATTTGCATTCTGTTAACACTGCTGTGTCCTGGGCACCAGATGTCTGCCATCCCTGACACACAACACACAGAGATAAAGTTAATTATATGGTACACGTTCCCAGGATCCAGGACCTTTGTGGATCTGATGGACATCAAAATGAATACGCATATTTAAACAAAATTCCTTTAAAAACACAATAAGCATCCAGGACCACATATAAACAGGACAACAACATGATGTTCCATTTTTTTTCCTGAAACGAAACAATAAACTTCAGGGCTCAGCCAGAAACCACAAAAATGACACAAAAGAGGGTTAATACTGCATTAGGCATCCAGCGTGCCAGGGCGGAGTCAAAGACTGCAAAGGCCACGCTCTGCTCCCAGCTGTGACGGTGTAAATACAAAAACCCCTTCTCTGATCTCTGCGTGGGTCTCCTCACAGTTCACTCAGCCAGTTTGTGGCATTCAGGCCACTGAGTTTCCCGAGCCTCTGCAACCACCACCTCCAGAAAGCACCATTTCTGCACCAACATGCTCTTAGCTATGGGAGGACTGCCACAGAGAAAACCTTTCCCTCTCCATTTCTTCTGTACACAAGCAAAACAAAAGTAGTTTGGGTTGGTTTGTTTTTTTTTTTTTTTTTTTTTTTTTTTTTTTTTTTTTTTTTTAAATGCAAGTTTAATAGCTCCAACTCACAACTACTACAAACAGCCCTGGAGAGCTGAATACCACAGCCCACAGCCAGCATGCCCCTAGAGCCACCCAGAGCTCAGCTGGGAGTTACACCCTCGTCCTTTTGTGCTGGCTGCAAGTTCATGGGGTGTGCAGAACAATTCCAATGACCAAAAAAATTCCAAGCAGCTCCAGGTTTGGCTGAAAACAACCTAGCCCTTAATCTTTAGTGGGGTTTTATGTGCAAATTGCAGGCAGACAGGCCTTTACAAGACCTAAACTAGAATTATTTGCAAACACTCACTTATTCCTGCCACCATACAAATAGTAGGGAATTAAATGCTTTTTCACTGATTTTTGGGAGGCATTCTGATGCCCTATCTCTTTGTGTCAGCAAGCTTTTCATCTGTGCTCCTCACTTAACAGGGGCTACAGTCAGAGATGTTTTCTACAACAGACTACAGGGATTTTTAGGTAAAATATAGAAAGCAATCCATGGGAAACTGTATTGAGAGCTGTCAAGAAATTGAACCTCTCAATTTTATTATTTTGTTCACTTGTCCATAATTATTTTTATAGCACTCAAAATACAGTCAGTAGTTTGTAATAGACAGAGGGTCTTTGTCCCACAGGGCTGACACTCTGACTTCCTCTAATTGTTATTTAAAATGTTATTTAAGATCACTAGTCTCCAGTAGACTATTTTTCTTCACTTTTTTGCTTGGTAGTTTCCTTGCAGTGGGGTAAGGTGAGACTGACTGTATTGATAACCCCCTCCCACTGCTTCCCACAAGACCCCTTCTGGAATATGATCTTCAAAATATGCTCTATTAACCAGAGGTTGAGCTCTGAGGGCAGAGAGTTGTTTGTGAAACATTTATATTTAGTAAGCAATCATATTAGAGCTGATTTTATGCATTTGCAGTTTATTTATAAGCTGGTATTTTTAAAAGTTAATTCTCTAAATTAAAAAAAATACTTCCAGAGAATATTCCATGAAACTCCAAACCATGATGCAAGGCATCTACATTATATAGCTCTGACCTCACTCTTTAATTATTTCCCTTATGTGCTCATAGAATTTATTTAGAGGCTACTACAAATTGGGATAAAGTCTTCTCACCTGGCAGTTCTCTAATTCAGGTAACTTTGTAGTGCCAGAACAATATGGTACCACATAGTTCACTACAGTGCTGATTTACATGGCATTAAGTATATTATATTTAATTTAAAAATACAAAGCAGTAGCTCCAGACTAGAGAGCAAAAACAGGTATCAGGAAATGTACTGGTATTGCTGAAGTAAAACAGAGAGAAATAAGCCAGAAATCATACGGCCTTTAAGCAATTTGCCTTATCTTCTACATTTAACTCCAGCTACAATTATTAGAATGAAAAAAATCATCAAACTGTCTGTCACATCTGAATCCCTGTTTAATGTATGCATTTTTCTCAGTAATGCCCTCTGTTTTAATTTAAATTTCTGTTCACTTAATACATTCACTTCTTTACAGTGTACAGCCCAGTTCTGAGACTCTACACAGGAACGTGCATTTGCTCAAAACAATCTGTTATCACTAAGACTGTTTTGTTGTTTTTTGGGTTTTTTTCCCAGGGTGGAAACACTTATCTAAGCTTGTTTTTGGAAATTATAACTTGTGGGCCAAATTTAGAATTACATTACCCTTTAAAATCAAATAAAATGTGAAAAGCCAGGTTTTACCCTGCTTTGGATTCAAAGACTCCCAGCAAGACCTTCATCCACTACACAGAGTCAGACATTTTCTCCCAGATAAACTTTCATTTCAAGAAACAAAGGAAAAAATACTTAACAAAAATAAAGTATTATACGTTACATACTCACCCTTAGATCTCAATTTAAATTCCATTCTTTCCCTCCCGAAGGTGATGGCACTTTTCTCTGCTCTTAAACTTTCTCCTATACTGCGCAATTAAGACAAACTTCTTTTGGTTTTTTTAAAGCATTAAAGACTGTGTTATGATTTTTCCTTACCCTGTTATGTCCAAAGGTTACCACTTCACAAAGTATCCTAAGGACATTTTTACTACCAAGAAATCTTTTGACAACAAGTACTATTTTTAACTCCACTAAGCTCTGCTGAGTGTAAAATGTTGCACGGGGTGCTCAGCAGCCTAGGGGAATGCAGCTATCAAGGGGGGTTGTTTCCTTTGCACAAGAACAGCAATCTGAATCTTCTCTGTACACACAGAACACAATGTACATCTCATTATAACCCCAAAGGGTCAACAGAGAGGGAAAAATGCACCTCAGGCCCAACAACCCCAATCTGGAGGAAGCAAGGCCCTGCTGCAGGTTGGAAGGGTTCTGCACACCTGTGGCTGTTCAGGTCACATACTGGGATTTCCAAAACTACCAGAGGAAGTGTATTTGGGCAAGAGAGCAACTAGCCCATCAAGATACTGCTGGCAATCTACTCCACGATGGAGCCCTGCCTTCCCTCACTTGCAGTGTTGGAAGTGATTAGCCATGACACAAAATGGAACTCATTGACCACACATCCCAGAAAAAGCACAAGGGAAATTAAGCATAAGATAAACACAAGAGAGGGAAGGGCCATGGAGAGGAGGGCTGGTGTCAGTTCCCAGCCCCTGTCACTACCTCAGCGGCAGGATGATGCTGGGCCAGGGGTAGCAAGACCACCCCCTCTGCTAAAGAAGTGCGCCAGGAGTGCACCAACACTCAAACACATCTCAAGGTGAGTAACACAAGTTCTGGCACGGTGTGTTTTCAGAGCAGACCAGGGAACAGAGTGTTTTACCCCCTTGCAAACACCCAGGAGGATGCTGAGACACTACTTGCACTGCCAGCACCCCACCTAGAAGGACTTGTGTGGCAGATAGGGCTACACAAGCTCTCAGTTCAGAGATTAACTTTCCCAGGTCCCCAGTTCATTGCCCATATGTGCCTGTTCACTAGGATTTCCTATCAAAGCAACACTTCCCCCTTCTCTTTAACTACAAAAATAATGTAGGTTACAACAGAGGCTGCCCCCTCCAGCAACCTGTGCTCCACTCTGGAGTCATTTTATATTACTCTCCTCAGTGTCCTAGACTAGGGCTGCAGAGATTGTTCCAAATGTGGCTTTCATTTTATGCTAGAATAGCCTCCAATAATGTAATATGCTGTGATCCTTATGATATTCCAAGTGGAAGCCCAGATCTTGTTTGCTTTTTAAACATCGCAAACCATCCTGCATTTCATCTGTGCATACTTCCCGGCACATATCCGAACGTGCCATCCACTTGCCACTTATTAATGTTTCAAGAGTCTTCCTTAAAACACACATAAAATTTAGGGGGTATTTTGTTCCAGGAGTCTTCTGACCGTTCTGTGCAGTCAGAGAGAGTAGCTTTATTTCAGAGGCTGGATTTAATATACAGAAACATACTGCATCTGTTTCCAAATATTTTCTTTCTAAAACCGTTACGAAAACTGGTGCCAAAATGTGCTCATTCCTCTTTAAGGAGGAAACCTAATTTGGGTTTCTTGATCCAGATCATCTTAACACCCAGGCTCAATTTTGCTTGCTAAAGCAATCTACAGGCTCCAACTAATACAAATTTAATCTGCAAGGCTTCCTGCTTGGGCTGAATGGGTCCAGCATTTCTTTGTTACAAGATCCACACCACGTATCAGCAGCATCTGGTACTGATTGCAGATTTCAGACACTGTGCCTATGGGCTCCATCAGCAGGATCCTTCTTGGATTTCTGGTCCCTTTTGGAATTTTCCCTAGGCTATCTCTTAATCTTGTTGGATTGATGGTTTATGACTAGTCCTTAGCTTTTTTTTTTTTTTTTTTGAGGTGTGATGTTTTCTTTTGGACTAATCTGTGGTAGCTGACTATATTTGAGAACACATCCTGCAGGTTAAATTCTCCTTTTACGTGGTCATAAACCAAGAGTCACCTCTTTAGTTAATCCATCTGCCCTGCCATAATTTTTACACATATGAAAATCAGGAACTGCTCCTCTATCTCGTAACATTTGGGATTCACCTCCTTTCCTCTCAGTGGATATGTATCCATTTTACAAGGGATGAAAACCAGTTTGCTTTTTGGTTGTACTAAGAAGGGGTATTCCAAACAACAAATGCTCTTCTGTGGTTTCACGTTTTCATCTGGTAAGGTTCCAAGCCTTGCTCCTAAGTCAGAAGCAGATTTTGCCATCAATTGAAAGAAAAAAAAAATCAAGCTTTAGTAATGACACAGGAACATTTTGATCAATTGGCGCAATCTAAAGGTTAAAAGTTCCAATATGCAGGCAACCTGGGGAAAAATAAGAGCAATGCTAAGTTTAAAACTTATATATTCAATCAAGCTATTTCTCCAGGACACAATTTCCAGGCTACTTTGATGAATGCTGCTGAAAGAGCATGTGGCAAAACATGACCAAAAAGGAAACTCTCAGCCCAACATCCCATTCACTTTTTTGTCCCCTTCCATGCACCAAGTTCGTCCTCAGAAAAGGAGCCTGGAGAACACAAGAAACAGTATTCCCTGTTCTACATACAAACCTCCTCCCCGAGTCTGCACCTGAATCTCACACACCACCCCTGCATATCTCCCATGGGCTCCTCGACTGGCAAACTGGAGACCACAAAGCAAAGGGGATGTGTGAAGTGACCATGAGAGAGGGTAAAGTTTAGGAGCTGGGGTAAGGGAATGGTCCCAGCATTACCAGGCTGTTCCCAGTATGTGTCTTCCATGCAATGAATTAATATGTTATATTTAATCCTGTTTTCCTCTTCCTCACACACTTATCTTTCGTACTGGTTCCTCCTCAGCTTCCCAATAAGCCTATTTGTACTTGCAAAGAAGTTCTCACAAAATAAGAGTTGTATTGAATAAGAAACCATTTCATCACATTTTCCCCAATAAAACCATAAAGTGGCCTCTTTTTCCTCAATAAACCCCCATCCAAAGACTAGCCCTGTGAGACTTTTTCACTGTTTCAGCTCTAAGAGATAACACAGTAAGGTATAATATGCAAAGTTTTATAAACTGGAGCAAGCACTCCAACCAGAAAACTGGCAGCTCCAACAGGCTTGGCTTTGGACCTTCTCAGTTCACCACAAATCTCCAATACTGTATCTGAAGATCAGACTTCAGATGTGTGTTGGCTGGATCACCATGACAAAAACAAGGCTGAGGGGGTGGGGTTTTTTTGTTTGTTTTTGTTGTGGGTTTTTTTTCCACAAAGCCAGTGCTAGGCACAGAAAGGACAGGGTTTTGGCTTCGAGGCCTCAGAAAAACAGAATTCAGTTTTTCCATTCTGTCATTGTTCTAGGAAAACTCCACAGGTAAATAAGTCTCACTCTTGTCCACTGATGCCTCTTGGAGACACTTGAGAATACTGGATAATAGCTAAATTCATAAACAGGCAGGTATCTCCTAATCTAGGGCTTATTTGTATTGCTCCAATGTACTTCTGCAGAAACAGGTATTTCAAAGAATTTTAGCCCTTATGAAGGTACTCTGACTTTATAACTCTTCAACAGACAAGCAAGTACCTGAAAAGAAATGCTCTGCCATAAAACCCAGCATTTAATAAAGTGCTTTTCCCCCCCGAGAGCTCAAGCACCTGCAGAAAGTGAGCTGCTGTCATCACCTCCCTGTCATTGGGGCCATGACTTGTTCACAGCATAGGGAAAAGGCTTGACCAGGACCCAACACTTCTTGAGTCCACATGTGCTATCCATTAGGCTGTAAGACCCTGACAGGAGGTAGATACATAGCTCTAAGTCATATACAGTTTACGAAAACATAACTTACAAGTCCGTGATTTAAAATAGAAGCATGCAGAAGAGAAATGGAAGGTGAAGGCAGAACCAGCATGGGCTTACTGCAGAGAGCAGCATGAGCTAGAAGCAAATAGCAAATGCCACTAAAATGTGAAGAAGTCAAAACTTTACATGGAATTTAAACTAGGTCTTTACATTGGGTTCATTCTGGATTCTTACACCAGCTTATGACTCCATATATAGCATGGTATATGACATTTTTTAATCTAGAGGAGATCTTGACTTGGCTTTGCAAAGTCACACATGATTCTCCTGATGTAGGACATGGACAGTGGGTCCCAGGTGTGCTGCTCTGCATGTTGAAGATTATATAAAAAGGGAAACTATTCCTTCTCATATATGGTCTTTAATACTATTATTGATACTATCATTAAATGAGAGAATATCCCTGGGGCCAGGAAAACCTCAGGGAGTGTGGGAGCTAACACCTGGACTCAGGATTGGTTTCCTTGGTTATTACAGCTGATTGAATGGTTTTAACAGATAATGATACCTAATTTAATTACATATTAGACAAAACACTTCTGATTATTATTCATCCAGCCAGGATTAATGAATTTCTAAGTCTTTCTTCTGTCCTAAATTTTTTGTACCCTCTTGTCATTTACCTCTTTTGTTTTGAAGCTCATTTGAAATCTATGTGTCTGAAGAGAGAGGTTTACCTCTCTACTAACTTGCATGATTTTTTTCTTAATGATGATGCTCCTTAAATTAATTTCCACTGTTTATAATTTGTTTCTCAGGTCATCAGAGAAAGCATTTAAGTCACAAAATCATTCTTATAAAGCACTGATATTCTGCCTTTCTCATCCACTATTTAAAATAGAGTCCATTTCAAGGCAGAGCCCTGTAGTTAACCCTTGTTGATTTAGAATTCCTCACACCAGTCATTAACTTCTAATCCATTTGGCATCTGTACACCTTTTTGAATTATTATTTCTTTCTCCACAGCTTAAGTGGTGAACTATTGAAATCTGATTTATTTTAACCACGTAGTTCATCCTGATGAAACTGGATTACTAAATAATTTTCTGCTCTGCTGTATATACCACTTACTTTCCAAATGCAGGCCATGACAGAAAACCAGATCAGGGAGTAGACTATTTTGCGTATTGCTGGGACAGATATGCAGTGGCAGGAGGAAATTTGGAAGGCAAATTGGAGTGGGAAGGCATTCCAGGAAGCCCATGGCGTTATGGAATTATCAGAGATGTCAGGCATAGCAGCAAGAGAGCTGCACTGCAGAGCACTCACCAGCAAGGAAGGCAGAAAAGGCGAGGAGAAGATGAAGTTGTGAGCCTTGGTGGTTCCTTCAGTACCTGCAGCCATGCAAGCATGACATTCCCTGGGCTACCCACGTACAGAGATCCCAGCACAGGGTGAACTAAACAGACCTCCTTCCAGCCAGGCAGAGAATAATCCCCCTGTGATTAAGCATTAAGCTGTCAGCTAATTTAGAGAGTGAGATCTACACACAAGCCCTAAATGAAGGTGGTGATGAATATAAGGTTCAAACACGAAGCTTCTCATGCAGCAGGGGAAATGAAACTAAGAATATTTAGTTTCCTCTAAGGTCTCTAAGAAATTTTCCCAGGAACTTGACATTTGCAAACTGCTTATCCTACTTCTGTTAAGGCATGGTTTAAGAAAGTCCTGCCTGGCCATCAGCAATAATTAAAAAGCAATTCTCACCTATTTAAGATTTGAAAACGTACAGAAGACCTCAGATTTTTCTTAGAGTTGCTATTACTCAAAAGCAGATGGCAAATCTTGCTTTTCTACCTAATGCCTGCTGGCTTTGAAGCCAATGCAAATACTGCTTTTTTATTCACAGGCCATTGTTTTCAAAATAAAGCACTTTTGGGAATAAGTGTTTTACTTCAATTAATTGTGTTTCCTGTTTGGGGAAAAACAAACAAACAGGTTTATTCATTTAGAGAACCTGACAACTGCAGATTGCCCACAACTGTTTTTGAAAAAATATTTTATCAAGAATGTTAATCCACAAATTCAGTAAATGTATGGGATTTGCAAGATAATCCAATAAGGCTGTTATGGTGATTCTCCAAAGGACTAGTGACCATCAGGAGAGGAAAGGAGACAAAATTGTGAAAGGATTTCCCTAAGGCCATTTTCATGTTGCAATGTCAAGAGCAAATTTTTCTTTTAGTAATGTCAGTTTTGGAGAAGGAAGGAAGATAATGATACAGGTGACAAAAAAGAACTTTATGCCCAAGGAAATGTGTTTCAAATCCTACATCTGAGCTTTAAGGAAAACAAAACAGCCTCTATCTATACTTACCATTTTTATATTACAGTGACTAAAAATATCTCTTAAATTATATTACTGAGGTCCAGGTGGCCACCTTTGATTCATACTAATTTTAGCAGCTGTTTATGTGGACAAATAATTTGAAAATTGTGCTGTTACTATTATCCATCAGATATACAGATTGTGAACCTGGAAATATATATATAAATTCTCAGGGAAATGAGTAATAACACAATACTCTTCTGCTTCCTAGGTCTTATGAACCACTTAGACTTGGTATTTACATTTATCCTCTGCTCTGAAGTTCTAGCTACCGACATAAACTACAGCAACTGGTAACTTCATTCTTAGAGGACTGGATTATAATCTTTTTTACAATTGTCACATAAGGCGCAGCTCCTAGAAGTCCTTGAAGCTGCACAGGTAAAGAAGAGAGTTAGGTCTTCATCAGCAGTTCCCTCTTTGCATTCCAGAATAGCCAAATGGACCTAAAATGCACAACATATTTCTTGCTTCTTAAAGGGATTAGCTACTGCACTCTACAAGCCCAAGAATCAGATTATATTACATATATACACATCTTAAAAGCATGTAAATAAACAATTTTCACTGCTGTCTTGCGAATTCCTAGATAAGACAGGCGAAAAATTCCCGGTTGACAGAACCCAGAAATTGCTTAAAATATTTATATGACATTGCCCTCTAGAGGAAACTGAGAAAAATCTGTTTTAGTAGAACTCTTCCACAGATGAAAACATGACATGTTTTCAGCTGAACAATTAGTGTTCATTAGAAACCATTTTCAGTGAAAACATCACACACTGGTTTGGCTCTACTTGTCATCCATGAGTTTCAAGAAGGAATTTCCCAGCCTCTAGCCTAGGACTCTGTATTCAGATAGATGGTACCACAAAGTTTACTGGTTACCACATCTGTGTTTTTCTCTTCACTACCAGAATAAAAATCGCCCAGGCTGTGAAAAATTGGCAAACACTTAGTAATTCTTTAGTTATCATGGCAAAAAGAGACACTGGTCAAAGTGTATGAGCATGGGAAGGAAGACTTCCCTGACTTCTGTTTCATTGGATAGTTACCCTGCTAGCCTGAACCCATTCCAGTGATCAAGTAATGGCGTAGGAAACACAGTCAAGGTTATTGCTCTATTAATCAATTATTTGTTTTGTCAGTTGCTGCCTTTTTTAGAAGATCATCTGGTTATCTATAATACCTACTACAGAGAAGGGTTAAAACCAGACCTTGTCACCTTTTTAAACAATAGAAAAGAGTCTTAGGCATCAGCAGAAGCAGTAATCTCCTTCAGTCACGTTTCAGCAATTCTGTTTTATTTTGAAAAAGCCCAAATCCATTTTCCATCTACCTCTAGTTTCTCACATTCTTGTTAGAGAGACTTTAGTTGGATGGGCTTCCTGAGTCTCAGATGCTCTAGGGTGAAATTTGCTGCTAATAATCACCATTTGCCTTACTCTTGTCCTGTCTTGGTAGGTACAAGTATTCTTGAACTGCCCCAAATCTTGTGGCAATGCCTGCCAACTTATTTTTTCCCTGTTACTGGTCTGTTAAATGTGTCTTTCTTTGAAGGATCAGGTGATCTTGCTGAACATCATACATTTCACCCAGAGAAAGCAGCAAGTACAGTGAATGATACTGCAGTCTGCAGTTGGTACATATGCCCTTCCCCTCTTAGCCCACATCTGATAAAAAGGAGACAGAAAAGTAAGTTTCAAGGAGCATGTGATACTGCTTGGAGCTGGAGGCAAGTGTCACATCAGCTAAAAAAAGCAATGAGTTCTCCATGTTAAAAAAAAATCCCATCCCAAAAGCCATCCACTGCAACAGCTGCCTCTGTGGTTATATACTTGCCTGTTTGCTGGTCTCACCCATGTTTACTGTATTTATTCTCTCACTTATGTCCAGAGATGACAGGTTCATGCTGACAAACCATCTCTCTGAGACCAATGTTGAGCCTCTACGTGTGGAACCATCTCCTGTTCATCATTTCTCAACCCTCCCCGCTCCTGCCCTTTCCAGTTGAGGCCTGATTCCCAGTGACAGGGGATAAGCGGGTTTTAAGATGACATCACTGTTAATGCTTTTAGCTCTGGAGGGTCACAGTTCAGTTCTAGTACATCTTCCAGGACAGCAACCATCACACCCAGGGGTTGGCAAGAAGGTATGATTATGGCCTGCTTGCAGACTAGCCCCAAAACATATCTAAGAATGGAAACACTGCTCACTTAGCCCAGTGCTATAAGAAAACAATATTTGAATTGAGGACTGAAGAAGCTGTGCCTTTCCAGGACTCATGGGACATCAGTCAGTACAAGTGGAAAAGGACAACCTCCCAGGATTCTCACTGCCACTCAGTAACCTGGCTCCAGTCACCTCCTCCTCTTGCAGCAGCTCAGAACTTCTGTCTCAAGAAAATCAGTCTTTAGCCTACAGCCTGCTTTGTGCAAAGTTCTGGACTCCAGAATATGAAGAGAAATTCACATTTACAGTTTAGAAGACACTGTGAATGACTGCACATGGCAAACTGGTGTGTAAGGGCACAAACATTACAGAAAGAGTAGGAATAATAGGCATGGAATGTTCCTTGCTTGTGTTTTTTAATGTCTGTATTTTTAATTATTGATAGCTAAAACACTGTTCTGTGCTGGCAAACACACTGCTGGAGAGGCTGAGAAAATAACTAATGCTGTGGCTGAAGGCCTCACCTGTTACTTGGCTGAGCAGTGGAAAAAAGCGACTCTATTTTGCACATTCCAGCAGTTTGCCAATTAGCTAAGTTCTGCTGTACCCTGACTGTACTTCCAGATGACCTGAGAGCATAGGATGCCTGCTGTGTGTCAGGCTGAAAATCCCACTCAGGATGTAAAAGGGATCCTGCTGGCACTTTGGTATCAGGGTAAATGACAAGGCACAAGGCTGACTCACCAAAACAGGTCATTCCCACAGTGGATGAGCAGGCAGGGAAGAGCAGGGAGGGCAGAGCTCCCTCCCAAACACCGGGCTTGCTCTCTTGTAATTACAGCATGGTCAGAACAGCAAATTAAATTCAGACACACAGCCATACATTGAGCAGCAAGGTACAGATTTCTAATCAGAACTTTCACAGCTCATTAAAACAAAAACAAAGCACAGAAAAACCCCTCTCTATAACCTCTGAAGTTTTTACATCTCCTAAGGCAACACCGCCAACCTCTGTCCAAGTCTTTGCAAGCCTGATGCAAAGTCTCTGAAAAGCAAGCGTGCAGAGGCAGGGCTGGGAGCAATTTTGGCAGATGACCCTGGGGATGTTGCCTAGTTATGTATGCTCCTAGGGATCACAATTTCCAGAGAGAGGCCAGCTCTGTTGTTCAGTGCTGACAGTATGAAAAAGGCATATTGCTCCCTAAATTTTTGGACAAACATGCAACACATACAGGATGTGAGCTATTTAAATCACTGGAAGTGTTTCCATCTTTTTTTGGGGGTTTAGATAAAACTCATCTGAGCAAGAAGATAAATAAGATGCAAATTTGAGGAGGATGAGGGGTTCAGAAAGTCTGTTGAGGAGGCAGTTGTAGTGATGGGATGTTTCAAATGACCATTGCTGCAAGGGTATGAGTTGTGCCTCTACAGAGGCTTAGCATGGGGACATTGAGAGGGATGGCAGGAACCAGAGGGTGAGGAGAGGAAACAGAGTGAACACACACTCAGATTAATAAAGCAAAGAGGACAAACCAGCTAAATGATCTCTCCTGAGTCTGGGGATTAGTGACCTTCTGTTTAAGACTTTGGCTCTTAAGAGAGGATTTGGAATAAAGCTCATTTCTTCCAAGCAATTTATTTCTCAACACGTGTAGCTAAGTCTGCTCATACCTTCCAGGAGACATAAAAGAAGGGAAGAAAAACATATCTTTCTTAGTCCTGCTATATTTTAAGGGAGGGGAGAGGGAAGAATTTATACCCACTATCAAGTAGGGGATTTATATCCACTATCAGTGTAAAATACAGCAGCCATGCTTCAGAGGGGACTGCATGCTCCAGACTTCAGGAGCACAGTCAGACTCAGACTGTGCCTTGCAAATGTTAGACGTTCAGAGGCTTTCTCTCATTTTGCACAGGTTGAGCACACATTAAATGTATCCCAGCTCACAGCAGCTCAACTGGAGGAGAAAGCATTCCGCCAAAATCCCTATGTGCTGCTTATTTTCCATCCTCAGGACTTGCACACAGGCAGCTGGGAGGGCACATCAGCACAGAGTTCTCATCCCTGCCCGTGATAACAAGGCCCAGGTCTCAGCCTCTGTGCCCTTATCCATCACTTAGCAGCATGAAGATTGGTAATATGATATAAAAACTAATTCAATTTCACAATAGGTTGGGGGTATTTTTTAGGTCAGTTATGAGAACTCTGTTCCCTGAGACTGCATTTGGAGGCTGCAGTCTCCAGAACCACTGTATTTGTTTTTCGCTGGGCAGTCAGTGCTGTTAATATTTTAACAAGGAGCTCCCACAGAAATGTTTGCCCCTTGGCCAAGGGCAGACGGACAGGATAAATTTCCATCTGTTTTCCTATTAAAACAAAAATATTTTCTTATGGACATAACCAAGAGAAGGCCCTACTAACACCAGGCAAAGCAGCTGTTTATACTGAGCAGCACTTTGTGTTGGCAGCATTTTTGCTTTAGGAAGGAGGTGAGGAATCACAGTAAAGCAGAGCAATCGATCCATGCGACCTGATGCACCTGGAAGGTGGGGGTGCAGTGAGACAAAGCTTTCTGTGATGACCAGCGATGGTTTTCTTGGGGTGATTTTTCTGTAATAAAAAGGATGTATAAGGGAGATTGCACTGCCAGGAAGATAAATCCCCAAAAACTTCAATGAAACACAGTCCCATCATAGGCACAGAAACCTGAACCACTCCCTTCCACCATAACACAGGCATTCATACACCCCAACACCCAACCCTACTAAGGAATGGATTTGTTACCCAAAACATGGCCTGAGGCTGCAGCTGATGTGCTGAGGGAGCACAGCCCTTGATCCTGGTTCCCACAGTACCCCATCCCCACACATCAGTCAGGGCACATGGAAGCATTTTGAACACACTACTGAATAACACAGTGCAACAAAATCTTGTAGATGCTCCAGAGACAACTGCAGCTGCCAGGGCAGGGACAAAGTAGTCATGGCGAGGACAGCCAGCCTCCTGAGGCAGTAGCAGTGCCTCAACACAATACGGCAAGACACAGTGCCCCACGGAAAATGCAAAACTGGAGCACTTGAATATCAAAGAGTGACCACATTTGGAGGGGATGTTCCTCCCAGCAAGAAAATGTTTCTATTGCAGGAGCAAAGCACTTTATTTTAAAAAAATAATTCCATTCAAACTTCTGAGGGAAGGGGATCTCAATAAAAAAGTGCCTTGAGAGGTGTGCTCTTCTGAAACAACAGTTTTCAAACCACACTCAGATTTTCGAGCAGCTCTTCTCAAACACAGCAGAGATTTCACCACTCCCAGCTCCACAGCACGTGCACTGCTCTGCAGGTACAGGTCTGCTCCTTGTCTACAGGGCTCACAGCAAGGGAACTAAGAAGATCACCCTCCTGAAGACCCCTGCTCAGGGGAGAATCTGTCTCTAATTACAGACAGGGACTGCATGTTGTGTTTCCAGCACCAGCAAGAACTTTTTTTTGACAAAGAACCTCAAGATTTCACCCAACGGAGACCAGGACTGTTACTGTCTGCCACAGCAGGCAGCACAAAGTGCTATGCACATTTTGAGACCTGTAATTTGTTTTGAATTTTCCTCTATAATCAGCTGCTAGCACGTACAGAGAAGCAGGTTTGTGTTTAGAATGCTCATATATCACACGCCTACTAATGGCATTGACCTATTAGGAGGAACAGGACTTTACCTTCATAGGTCCACCTATCCTGGAGGCATGAACATGTGATGTGCAGTAGCAGCAAGCACTCAGAAAGACCTTGGTTCTACTGAAAACCCTCAGCTTTGGGTAAATTAAAAGCTTTGCTTTCAGCAGTGGCACTTGAAGCTCCCTCTCCATGGCAGACCTGATTCTTGAAGGTCTTTCTCCGCATCTTGGAAAATAAACTGATTTCCCTGACATTTGGCATGCCATATCTTGTGCTACAGAGGAGTCTTAGCAACTCCCCCCAGGACACTGACTGAAGAGGAGAGACTAAGAAAGCGCTGTGCAAAGGTATGGCTGTCAAAACATTTCTCTCTTCATTTTTTGGAAGTAGCTCCAGTTTGTGGGTTAAAAAGAAGCCAGCCACTTCTCTGACTGTATTCCCACATATGGCAATGTTTGGTAATTTTTGGCAATGAGAAAGCTTATATTTTGAAGGAGTGGTTGAGTTTTCTTAATGACAAAATTATAATAATATCTCATGTTTCTACCACACTGTCATCACTGGTAATGTATCTTACTCTGCTTTCTTCAAGAACGGTTTGAATTTGGAAATCTACTTAGCACTGATTTTAAAGATTAAATGTATATGGTAGCTGTGTCCAAGCACTGCAGTTATGCTTGATGAAATCCATAATCAAATATTTCAAACTGAATTATATTCACAACAAAATAATTTTTTTCAGTCCTCCCAAGACTTGCTCAATGAAGCCCCATTCAGTTACGCTCAAGAAATGAAGGATTCATCTGTCATCTGCAGAAATACTAACAGCCTCCCTCCAGTAAGTGAGTTATAGCCCAAAATGAGTAGAATAGTTCCAAAATACATAGGAAGTTGTTGTCTGGGGGAACATCACCCACGTATTTTGGAGATACAGTTGTATAGACAGAAGATAAATAAATAGGCAGTGTTTTGACTAACCTTTATTCAGTACTCCAATACAGCTCATTTCCCTGCAATTGTGTTTGATAGACACACACAATTTGCTAACTCTAAAGAGAGCAATAATTTTCCCTCAATCACTAACATCACCAAAAATGACACCACCTACATTATTCCTCTCTAATGTAATAATACCCTGTTAAGCAAAGAGCTTTGTTGATTTTATTACTGCATAATGTTTCTCTAAATGAAAAAAAAAGAAAAAAAAATAAAAGAAACAAGTTCAGCAATAATCAACCTGTCTCTGCTGTTTACATGGAAATCATGTGGAATTTAAATAAATACCTTTTCTTTAAAGAAGTCATATTCAGCTTTCCTAGCAAGGAGAAACAGGTGAGTGTACTCACAGCTGGCTCCTCCAAGAAATGTTGTGCTGCTCTTAGTCACTGTGTCTGACCCCAGAACCACTCCAAGACCTGAGGACCTGTAGGCACACCAGGCAGGTACCAAAACAGCCCAGTCTGTCCAGAGCTCCCCAATCCATTATAGCTCCAGTCATCTGCCCCTGCATCCTCTAGAGGCTGACCACAGCCATAGGACAGCCAGCAGGAGGGACTGTGTGCCCTCGTCTCTCCTTTCTTATTGTCTAGTGTATTGGTTTAGCCCCTTGGAACAGGGAGGGTTTGGATGGCAGGTTGGAACTAGAGCTGAGGCTACATGAACCCCAGGGTGTGTGAGAACACTGCTGCAAACCCTGCTGCAGAGATGGGAAGTGGCAGAGCTGTGAGATCCTCATGCCAAATCCTCCACTGGTAAGGGAATAAATCAGGAGATTCCCTAAAGCATCCATGTGAAAAATTCCTTCAATCAGGCAAGAAGAGGCTGCCCTGGAACACTTGGCAGGTGAGGAATGAATACATAAGCAGTGATTTTGCTTGCCCAATCCAGCCTGGTACTGCAGGAACTAAGGCACTATTTTAATTTCACTGACCATGTGCAGGCACCACTAACTACATCACACCACAAATCACAGCACCCACAGCCCCTTGTATTGACATGGAAGTGTTTCTCACTCAGCCAGAAAATAATTAGGCAGTCAGAAATTGAGTCAGAACTACTATTTAGTGTGCTGTCCTGCCCCAACAACAACTTGAAAAACCAAGGGGCAAGGGCTTTGCTACTTCCACCATAGCAGCGACATGGAAATACTCTAGAAAAGCTTCTTCTTGGAGGCAGCCTTCCCAGAAGGAAGCTGATGTTGCCTTTCAGCCTGGTATAAAGCTAGACAGAACTACGTCCCTTCTGAGCACCCCAATGGAGAAAGCTACTGAAAGACTCTCAAAGCATCCTCAAGCACTCCAGATGAATAATGTGGGAAAACATGGGGTTGGAGCTGCCAGCCAGCTTCCTGATAGGCAAAAGCCAGCCAACTGGTAGCATCTTCAAGGTCCCAGACTGTCATTCATCAACATCACCCTTGTCAAATAGCAGTCAACAGTAAGTTAGACAAGGATGCTTTGGATGGTGAAAATAAAACAGGTTTGACTAAGATGTCCTAAATGTTGGCTTAAATGGAATGTAGAATATTCTAAAATAGGATTTCAAGAACAACACTGGCCCCACACTACCAAAACTCTGCCATTGTAATGGCCTAAAAAAGTAAGCAAAATGGAGCACTTCATTCCCATTAGCTGCAGTCACAGCTTGCTGGTTTAGTAACAGAGCTTTCCAAAAGGAACAAGCCCTAAATTAAGTCTTCAGGAACAGGCCAAAAAGGACAGCTTTCCAAATATTTTGGACTTCATTGGCTATTACCTCTCATTTTGCATTATTAACAAATAACATTATTGCTACCCACTGCAAGCAATTCCCTTGTATTTAGGAACAGTGACATCTGGCAAAGGGGAAACAGCAAACTAACTGCTTTTTGCCACAAACACTCTCAAATTTGGAGGTGCCACTGATTGATACTGCCACGGTACCAATATTTATACACTCATTGAATTACAGGCTAGGAATTACAGAAGGTTGTTTTCATACCTGTAAAACCACAGAAGGTTGAGTTGCCCAGCACCCACAGATTGAGGAGTCACTGCTTTTATCCAGCCATGTGGCAGAATTGGGAGTGATGGTCAGCCCAAACTCCTGCCATATTCACTGCCTGTTGGGATCACTTCACCAGCACTTCATTTCCAAAAGTGTCCATCCCCAAGATAGATCCCTTTTGGCAAGAGGGGGAGGATTTCATGCCCTCAGGTACATTGTAACCTCAGGTATGAAGGAACATTTACGCCCTCATCTACGGATGAGAAATGTTTTTGCCTTTGCAAAGGGTAATGTGAGAAAGTCTGCCAGCCCACAAAGAGCAAAACTGGGACAATAACTGATTTTACAGCATGGAATAGCTGAATTTAAAAAACACCACAAGAATAATCTATATCTTTGCAAAAACCTTAATATTTTATTTGAACTCCTAAAGATTTCAAGTTTTCTGGGTCAGGAGACATCAGAAGAGAGAAAATGCATTAAAATCAAAGGGAATTTATTAAAATGAAGTTGTTCCAAACTGGAAAACACAAAAACGTCTTGCTTTGAGAAAGTCTCAGACAACATTTAGCTGTCAAAAAAGCTTCCCTCAACTGAAATAATTCAACAAAAATAAGAAGCACCTGTAAAAATACCTTCCAGTGCTGCTGCTTCTGTGTTCATTTTTGCTTAAGGAAACAGTTTTATACAAACCCAGGAAGGCTCCTGTTTTAGTGGAGCCCCTCTGGTGATTACAACATAAAAATTTTTGACCCGATGACCCCTGAAAATTTTCCAGAGGAAGTGTGAGTAGCACATGTAGGCTAACTATCAATTTGCTTTTGTTACTTATTTTCTACAAGCCCTTAAGAATGAACCCAGGGCTCTCTCATGGGTTGGAAAGCAGGGGTCAAAACCTCTGCTCCTGGACTTCCATTCAGTATCAACTGTGACTTGCACCAGCGGCTGCTGCTGGTGGCTCCTCCACCCTTACCTTGCTCCAGTGACATCCACACCGACCATCAGCTGTCCGTTCAGAGAAAGGATCTCGTCTTTCAAGCGCACTCTCCCGCACTTCCCAGCCGGGCTGTTCTTCTTCAAGTCTGTCACCCAAATGCACCCAACGTCAAGCACAGGCCCCTTATGCGCCTTCCTCTTCTTTCCTCCCCGACGCTTCTCCCCGTAGTCCCCCAGAGCAGGGATATTCCCAAAGCTCAAGCCTAGGACCTCATTTTTCCGCATCTCTTGGGCCAGGTACATGGTGCAGATCTCCGTATCCAAAGTCCCACAGCTCCCTGGCTGCAGGTTGCTCTCGTCCACGGAGAAGTTGAGCTGGATGTACTCGCTCAGCTTCTGGACGGCCGAGCGGCAGAGCTGCTGCTCGGCTCCCTCGGCCCCCTCCCGACGGCTGTTCTGCAGCCACTGGCACAGGAGGGGGAGGAAGACCCCCGCGTTGTCCTGTGTGATGGGCATCGCTGTCCTTGGGCATCCCCTCACGGCATCAGCCCCGCCTCCAGTCGGCTCCCTGGTCGTCCGCTGTGGCCCCCCGCAGCCCCTGGGGACATGCTGGAGTGGGGCTGCAGGTCCAAAGCAAGCTCCATCTAGTCTCAGGGAGATTTTTGGGGGGTTCCAGCTGACCAAGAGCACAGTCAAGGCAGGATGTTCGGTGTGAAGGCGTTGCAGCCGGCCTTACGAACAGGGTGAAGTGTTTGAGAGCGCCTGTGGCTGTCCGGGTCTGCCTGCCGCCGGGGCCCCGCTCCGTCGGGAACAAAGCGTCCTTCCCACCACGATCACCACAGCTTCTCGTCCTGCAAGGGGAAAACAGCGTGGTTAGACCTGCCAGAGCCGCTGCCGGCGCCCGGCAGCCCCAGCCCCGGCGGCCCAAGGCCGGCTCGCACGGCCCGGCCGCTCTCCTCCTGCGATTTACCACTTGAGGGCACCAGCTGCTCTCCTCAGCAAGGGAATAAAAGGTCACCATTAGCTCCTGACCTTCCCGGTGAAACGGGTTTGCGGAGCCCAGGGGATGCTCCTGCCGCAGCTCTCACCGAAGCAGGGGAGACATTCCTGCCAAACCCGCTCCAAGGGCCGCTGGAGGGGCACCGGCCTCACCAGCCACTGAAGCTGGCAGCTCTGCCGTCCACGCCAGTCATTTTGGGCTGGGATAGGCTTAAACCGGTCTCTTCCCGGACTTAACTCTCCACCAAGCTGCACGAGGGATGGGCTGCAGCAAACACGAAGGGTGAGGACACCAATGGGGTCCCTCCCTTAGTGGCAGCAGTGGCTCACAGCTACCCTGTGGGTGAAGCATCAAAGGGAAGTGACTATCCAGTTCTCTGGGAAAAGAGTTGGGCAAGTGAATTCTCCAATTTCCTGCAGTTTGGAGAGGGAGGCACACAGGCAGCCAGGAGGTAGCAGGAGCTGGGGGTTAGCAGGCAAGAGGGCAAGATAGCGGTTTTTTTGCCAGGATCATTAGGAACAAGAAAAAATCCTGACACAAGTCAAGGCTGGTTGACCAGATTCTTTCAGGGATTTATTTTCTAGCAGTGGATGCTGCTCAGTGAGCTGTGCACCAGGAAAGCTGAAGAAAGCAGCAGCTTCGAGCTTGAAGTGCAGAGGTCTGCTCTTGCAGATGTGTATAAAAGGCTTGTGTTAGGTAGAAAAGCTGTAGAAAGAGCTTATAACCCCAAAAGAATTTTCCTCTTGCAAAATGCTGCTGCTCAGAAGCTGTATGCCAAGTTCTGTCACCTCCCTGGCAGGAGCGATCCCAAGAAAGCTCAGGCAGGGACAACAACAGATCAGGGCCACATGTGATGCTCCTACTGGAGGACAACAGCCTCTTCACCAAGAGGGTGATGTTACACTTAGGGCTCAACAGGGACAGACATCAGCTTGGGAAAGGAGGAACTGGCCCCTGCTTAGTGAGAGGGACTTCTGAGTTAGGCTCAGGGTAGGAAAAACAGGGAAGAAAAGGGAAAGAATAGAGACAGAAACTGCCCGGGCACAGGTCTAAAATAAGAGGTGATAACACAGACACAGACGTCACCAGAAGATAAGGTTAAATCCTCTGAACATCTTAGACGTCTAATGCAACACTGGTGAATATGTGGGTTTTTTAACACAGAATTTAAGTCTCATTTAAGATCTCGTATTTAAGACAAAAGCAATGATTTAACTGACATGACTGGAACTTGCTGTAGTAAGACCTAGACCTGGAATACTGATCTAAAAATGCACAGCTTATATATGGACCAACAAAGAAAAAGTTAAGGCAGAATCTCTTGGCATACTGAGGATGATGTATATATTTTTTCTGAGGTCCAGAACACAGGGGGAGTAAGAACAGCTAATTTATCTGGTTAATAATAAAGGGGGAAAGCACAAAACAAAACAAACACGGGGGAGGGCACAACAAACCCTAAACAGCTGGTAACAGCTGAGTCAATGGTAATGGGAAAGTACAAGCATGAGATATCTGCTAGGAAAGAAAAGCAGTAGGAGACAAAAGGTCCTAGTGCCTTCAGCAACATTCTCACATAACAAATGGGTCAAGTAATCAGCAGGGAAGTGCCTCCAGAGAAGGATGTGTTGAGGGTAAGAAGGTGGAAAGAAACTCGTGTAAGAATGCATGTAAAATCAAGGGATTGGGAAGAGCAAAACAGAAATGCCTGGCTTCAGTACATTAAAAAAAACCTGCTAGGTGAGAATTCATGGAGAAGACTTTAAAGGAAAAAGAAATCAAGGTGAGCTGTACTTTCTTGAAGAAACAATATTTTGTGCTTAAAAGGCACAGGTACAATAGCATCTCAATGCAGAAGGATCAGAAGACTAGGCAGCATCACGAGCTTTTCATTTTCCTCAAAGACAAGAAGAAAGAACACCAAAAGGTTACTGAGCACAAGTTAAAAAAATAGTGTGAACACATAGGCAAAAATAATAGAAACATCACGGCATAAAAATGAAATGAAACTTGCAGAAGATAAAAAAAAGTTACCCTTTCTATGCATATTAATACCAAGAAGATGGTCCAGAAAAATGTTGCTTAGAGAGGAAGTTACTGAAAAATGACACTGAAAGAGGCAACACTGGTTTGATTTTTGCTTTAGTCCTTGTTAAAATTACCAACTATGCACAGGGGATTAGTACACAGTGCGACACAATATCACTACAGAGGCATACTATCCTCGTCTCTACCAATTCCAGGATAAGAGATCAGTCCTCTGTCCAAGTCAGGTGCTGCCAGTCCAGCAGAGTGGGACAAACCACCATTTAAATTCCCTACAAAACCAGGTGAAACCATCTCAGATACCTCCCTGTTAGTCACTTGTGAGAACTCAAACAGTTAAGGGGCCAGAATTAAGAACAACAGCAAATGCAGTGGCTGTCTTCAAGGGCACAAAGAGAAGCAGCAGAAGAATATTACATCAGTCAATCTAGCTTCAATCATCTTAAAATCTCCAAATCAAACAAAGAAACAGTTTGCATGTATGTGGAAGAGAACAAAACTATAAGCAGCAGCAGACACAGGAGAGACAAGAATCAAACCATGTAAAATCAAATTAATTTCTTTTCTTAATGGAGAAGTTGTTGGATGTCATTTATCTGGGCTTTATTATAGCTTTTGTCAGTGTCTCAAACAACTTTCTCATAAATATACTAGGGAAATATGATTAAATGAGACTACTATAAATCCATACCCAGGGAGTAGTTATTAATGATATTCTGTGAAAACAGAAGGACACTGTGAGTGGAGCTCTGCTGGATCTATATAGTCTGGTTCTGCTCAGCACATTCATTAGTGACCTGGACAATGAAAGCGAGTACACATATTAAATCTGCAGATTACACGAAGCTGGGAGTGTCTGCAGCCACACTGGAGAACGGGATTAGCATCTAAAGTATCTTGGCAAAAATCAGAAAACCATACTCGAAAAATTAGGGTGAAGTTCATCAAGGACAAATGCAGAGTACTACAAAAGGAAAATCTCACTTAGATAGGGTTGGCTATGTGGCAAATCTTTGGCACGAGATGCAGCGTTTTTTAGAATCACAGAATGGATTGGGTTAGGAAGGAATGTGGTCCCAAACCCCCCTGCCATGGGTAGGGACACCTTCCACCAGACCAGGTTGCTCAGACCCCCATCCAGCCTGGCTTTGATATTTTAGAGGGAATCATTCCTGTCAATAAAGTCCTGCTGTTGGAGAAAAAAAGGTCATTGTCCCAGGATGTATCAGCGGGGACAAAGCCAACATGGCATATGAAGTATTTCTGTAGCCACACAGAGCTGGGAAGGTCTCAGCAGCAACACTACCCTGTAAGAGCAGAGCTCTGACATTACTTGCCAGTCTTGAAAGTGTAACATAATAGGAAATACTCAAGAAATTAGGGCCTGCTAGTCTAAAAAGGAGAAAGTATTGCAGGTAGGCTGTGAGACCATAAGCTAAAGGTCCTCATGTCCTTTAAAATGCCCCACAGTGACCAGGAGGAGAAGAGCAGTCTGTTCCTCTTGTCCATGATGGAGTAATGGATGTGAATCACATCCTGGTAGGTTTAGGTTAGTGGTTAGATAACACTCAGAAGGATGAAGAATATCAAAGCACTGGGGAACACCATCTCAGGTGCTGACCATCACGCATGGTCTCTGCAGAGGGTCAGACATCTGCCATGAACAATGACCAGAGACACTATCTCTTGGGTTGCGGGAGACAGTAGATCTCTCCATTTCAATCCCTCTTATTTTCACTTCCTTCAACATAATTTTATGTCTTAGTGGGAGTACAGTAAGAGGTCATTTAATGGGTAATATCCTGTGAGTTATGACAATGACACCGTTGTGACAATGCCACCCTTTGCTTTAACAGCAAACATTGGTACAGTTCTCAGTATCCCATACAGGGTTCAGAACCATTCATTCTCTAGAGAAGATTGGGCCAGATCATTCTTTGAGGGCCTTTTTGCCTAATAATTTAAGGAGTTTTGCTCTCAGCTGTTTATCAGTTTTGATATTGGGTAGACATGTTATGGACTGTCTTTTACCAGCTATCCCCAGATCAAAAGCATTGCCTGCGTCTCCAGCCTGGAGATCTTGGGGCTCCTTGAAAGCAGGTCAGATTTTAGCTCAAGTCTCCAAATCTCCTCTGCATTGGCAAAGGGCACTGATGTTGACTTCAGCGTCAATCCTGCAGTTAGCTGGCTGGAGTGTTCAAAGGCATCTGCATTCCATGCAAAACTCATCCATCATTCATTTAGCAACATTGCTGGAGGGCTCTCCCCCTCCATGCACACACATCCCTCCAGAGATAGAGGATGACGGCTCCCTCCATGCCGCCGGAGGCAGGCAGTCTTCAAAACCCCATTCCCTCTCCCCACAGGAAAAGCTGCGGGCGGCGATACACTGCGGGTTGCCTGTCTACGCCCCTGAGCTCACTGCAGAGCCACGGCAGACACTTAAATTAATCATGTAGATAATTATACAGTACTTTCAAGGGATTTAATATTCTCAAACAAAACCTTCTGGATTTGGAAAAATTAGTCCAGACAAGCATAAATAGGAAATGCTCCTTCCAGATGTAACAGACAGCACAGCGCTGAGCTGAACACCTCTGTGCTGGTGAGAAGAGCAGCTCAGGTGTCCAATACAAATGGAAGCAAAAAATAGAAAGGTGATAAACTGTTCATCAAGGGAAAAAATAGACCTGCCTGATAAAAATGGAAACCTCAACACTAAGAAGAAATTTATTTTTACTCTTGACTTCCACAAAATAGACTCAAGACCCACGTGAGAAAATTTACTGGAGTCACCACCACCTTACTTTCTGTAGGTGACAGAACTACCAGACTGTCTTACCTGCCTCACATCAAGTACAGACCTATGTACAAAATACTCTAATTTTATGCCCACCCTGGAATTGCCTAGACTTTTCTGGAGTTAAACAACCCAGAACTGGGAATGGGCAGCCCCATGGGCCTGAAGTCCCCTGTCTGGGGAGAAGGAGTCCCTGTTCCTGGGGACAACTTTCCACCAAAGAGATTTTGTCCTGGTTGCTCTGAATCCCTCTGAGGCTACTGATTCACACTCTCTGGTAATTAAATCTCCCATCTTACCAAGATCTCAGTAGTGTGGTCTGTTGAGATTTCTTCGTTAACAGTTTCAAGGATAAAGTGAACTAAGATTTTGCAGACAGGATGTTTGCAAGCACAGAGCATCTCAACTGGGAAGATACTGGGGTGGGAAATGTCAATTAATATCCTGAGTGGAATATGGAAACAATATTAGTCCTATTCAAATAGAAGGATCATGATGGTGCAGAGACAGTATGACCACTCAGTTTGAGGAGGACCCACAAAGGAGATCAGCTTTTCAAGGAATTTCACATTAGAAAGACTCTCACCATGCTAAATACTCGTTTTAGGGCTCAGACTTAACCCCCACTGCTTCAGGCCCATGGACTGAATCCAGAGCCAACCGACAGCACAAGACAGGTACTGTCCTTTGCAAGAAGAGAAGCTTTTGGGCCAGACGCTCTCAGAGGATCAAAAAGATTGAAAAAAGCATGGCCCCTCTCACCCAGCAGTGCCAACAGCCAAGTACCACTCCTTTCCATCCAATCAAGAAAAAACCAGCCACTTTGCATGGCTGAAGCCTCTTCCCAAAGGTATGCCACCAGCACCCAGTGAGCGGAGCTGCCTGGTCCTCTTCCTTGTGCCCACCAGCCACAAAGATCCTCTGGGGCATTATCAAACCCAGACCCCAGCTATCACAGCAGTTTTTTCATGCTCTAATCAATAAAACTCATCAAATTTCAAACAGAAGTAAAGAACACTTACATTGCTGGAAAGCTGCCCGAACACACCACATAGCTGGAAATGGTCTGTATTCTGGCTTAAATGTATTCATAATCAGTTTATACCCACAGACATGCAGCTTCTACAGCTCTCTGCTCTTCTTAGTGTTTATCAGCTCTTCTCACCTTCATCCCTGGAGTATTTACAGCCAGAAAAATCCGCTTTTACCTGCCCTTGTTCCACCCAGCACGCCCACCTAAGATGTGCTCTCAAGGGCTGAAATACCACCCACATAAATAAACTGGCTATCTTCTTCTCCATTCCTCAGTGAAAGTTTTTAGTTACGGCTCAGGAAGTAACACACTTTCTTCCTTCATCTCCAGCCTTTTAG
Organism: Aphelocoma coerulescens; assembly: GCF_041296385.1. Taxonomy (NCBI): domain Eukaryota; kingdom Metazoa; phylum Chordata; class Aves; order Passeriformes; family Corvidae; genus Aphelocoma; species Aphelocoma coerulescens. The sequence continues at coordinate 10,915,810 of NW_027184085.1, forward strand.
TTCAAAATACTAAGTTAAACATTTGTGATGTAAGTAAAGAGAGGCTGCTTCTTTGAGGCTTTCTGAGGCAGCAAAAAAGCTGTCTTAAATTATTGCTTATGGAAAAGTAAGAATATTTTCTTTAAATAAGTTGAGGCTGGAACTGTCAAAAAGCATATGTGGATACTCCGGGCATAAGCAATAAGCTTTTTTCTTTTCTGACAAACTGAGGTTTTTCTTCCTATGTTGCCCTCAAAGGAATGATGCAAAGAGCTCTAGTAATCACTTTCTTGTAGGGGGAAACAGAAATATAGAGAGCCATTAAAATGTCCCATTACCAATTTTTAAAAGGTGATTTGTGCAGATGGCTAAGACCCAATCCTCCAGGATAACCCCTTTGGCATTTCCAGCCTGGCCTAAACTTCCAGAAAAACATACATACAGTTATTCCAAAAATTGTTTTCATCCCCTGAGTGAGATCACTTTATAATTGCTTTAAAGGTTACGTTTGACATATACCGTTAATCTTTTTATATATAGATGAAGGCATGGTACTCGTTTTCCTAAAGTCATCTGGGCATATCAGCACTGAAGAAACAAATTCACTACCAGCCAAAGACGTTTATTTACTAATTTCTATTCAAGTGTAGCTTCTACTTATTAGTTAGAAACTAATAGCTAAGAAGTAACAATAGGAAAAAAACTACCTTGAAACTGAATTGTAGTTTTTCACTAAAAGGCACACTATTGTTGAAAGACAGTTTTTCCATAGTGGTCTGAGGTCTGAAATCCTTCAGGACAGCAGCAAATCTGTTTTATTCTGGATTACCCAGTGGTACAAATCAGATCTGGGCACACGGTCATGTTTCTGCTGAATTAGCCAGAGTGCACATTTACAGGTCAGCTTTATGCCAGCCATAGGAAGACTTCTGATATGTGACCTGGCAATAAAAATTTAAATCTTATGCTGGGAGGCTTTGAGAGATTTTGAACAAATTTGAATTGACAGCAAGTTTTATAGCAGTCAGCATTTTATATTTCATGGCCTCAATGCTTTTAATACAGCTGTAGGAGCCCTAAAGCTGGATTTTCTGCACAGTCAAACCACAGCCTCAGGTTTGACCTCCACAGAAGTAACCAGCAGGAATACAGGAATATTAAAACTGGGATTTTTGTTCTTTAACATCAGCTGAATCCTCATCTGAGCTTGTCACCATGGGCTTCATTTCTAGCCAAAGGAGAGGAATAGGCACTCTTAGAAGGAAATAGTTATCTGACCTCTTGTAGATCTTTATTTTCAGACTAGATGCATGATATCTTTCTTGCACAGAAAGTGCACTTTCTGCTCCATTGCCTGAAAAATGTGTGGGCAAGTAAAATAGAGGTATCTGAATATGATCAGTTGGAACCTGCTTTAAACCAGTTAACCAGGCAAACTGGGCACAGAAAGAAATCTAATACAGAATTGCTAAATAAAGGTAGTGGTGAAACTGTATCAATTCTTGCAGACAGGCTCCCTGCAACACTTTCTTAACTGCTTTGATTTTCAAGTATTTATATCCGCTATATTAAAGATCAAAAGACCTGTGCAAACATCTAGACTTACTAAATCAAACCTATAATTGCCAGGACATTTACAGTTATCAGCCCAAGCAAGCTCTGAGAACAAAGAACAGTTCACCAAGAGGACAGTGAAACAGCCAAGCATGGAAATGCAAAATCCTTGCAGGAAACATTACACTCTAAAGGGGGGCACAACAGCTGGGTAAAAATCTAACTATATACTTGGATTTGTTTTGAAAACCTCACCACCAAATAGCTCTCTACAGGAGTTATTTATTTCCAGGTGCTCTCATAGTATCCAAATCACTGGCAATTAGTAAAATCTTTCCTTAAGGAAATGGGATTATCTCCATTTTTATAAAGAGAGAATGGAGCTACAAAAAAGTAGGCATCCCATACAGCCTCATCTGAAGCTTTCCTGTAGGCACAGGGCCACTGGAAAATTTTCTAAGTATCATAGGTGGCCCCGCTACTATGTACCATGTGGGGCATCATGTCCCATCAGAGGATGGGAAGAGAGCAAGGCTCCCCTAATTCCTTCCATCCTTGATTCAGATAGTCTGAGAGCAAGCTGACAGCACTGCAGGACTGTATCATTCTCAGTCCAGGGACAGTGTGAAGTCTCCAGTGGCTTCCACCACCAGTGGAAGGCCATAGGGTACGTCCTTGTCAGCAGCCCTGCTCAGAAGGAGCTGCCTCACTTCTCACAAAACCAACCAGTGCCCCTTGGTAGAAGCTGCTTATTCCTTCTAGAGCCCTGACGCCATCCACTTCCTTCTTCCTCTTTATGTCCTGACAACATAAGCGAGCTCATAAAAGGAGACACATTTCCAAAACACATTATGTGAAATTATACCAGAAATCAGGGATCATGATATCCTGGAAAGTATTTCCACTGGACCAGGAACATGGTGGGATTTTACTGATATTACTAAAAATAACATGAATAGGTGAAAGCTGAAAAACACATCCGCTGTATGTCAGCAGGTAACAGTAAAGCTCTGAACTGTGGTGTTGACTAAAAGCTCCAGCTCCCACTCCAGGTCAGGCAGCACAAGCCCCCACACCACTTCCCTGCAGTCTTGCCTGTGTTCAAGAGGCTGATGTCCTCTGGGGACAGCAAATACGATGTATTTTGGGACAGTGACCAATCATACAGGCAGCCCTGCTCTGAAAGCAAGGAAAGCCAAAGCCAGTTGTGTTGCAGATGGCAATAAAATGCTGAGCCAGGGCTGCGATGATGCAGCTTCACAGTTTTAGGTCTTTTGTGCATTAAACAACTAGGTTGTTTGACCTGCTTGGTTTGGTAAGGAAACCTCCCAAGTGTGCTTTTCGACATACCAAAACTGCTGTGTTGCAAGAGGAGATCTGAAGACAGACACAGTGAGCTTTTAAACTGCAGAGACAGCCAGGCTCAAACCTCTGGGCTCCATTTTCCACCATCATTCAGATGAATTAAAAAGAGACAGCAGAGGAGGAAGCATCCGTCTGGCCATCCATTATTAATGAGAGGATCAAGTCTAAAACTCTTTCTGATACTGATACAGAAGCCCTTTAGTATGATCAAATTTTTCTCTTTCGTTCTCGTCCTTTTTGTACACAAACTGTCTCCAGAACCCAGCCTCTCCTCCAAGTCCAGGTCAGGTGGGAAAATGAAGAAGCTTTGCAATTTCTAAGTGACTTTCTAAATCTTTCCCATATTCTCTTATGCTCAATGTACATTTGAGTATTGAAGGAAAATAGGCTTGCTTTTTTGCATTCATTTAAACCAGAATGAAACAACTTACTTCAGACTAGACTTAAAATCACCTAATTCTCACATGAGCTAGTGTCCCAGACTATATCAAAGCAAACTTCTTTAGCTGTCAGATCATTAAAACTACTTATCTATCTATAAACCCTTAAGGACTATTCAATTTGATAACAGAACAAAAAAATCTTGCTTAAGGAACCAAGTTATTGCAAGCTTGTTCAACAATGAAAGAATTATTCTTAAAGAGTTTCTTGAAGAATGGTACCCATCCAGTTCTGCAATTATTCAGCCTCCTCTGTTCACCAACATGTCTGATCATCCTTTGGATCTCTTCCACGTGCTGAACAGTCCAGAGCTGATGCTGGGAAGCACCATTATGAATGTTCATAGTACTCAGAATTAGTTTCTGATATAATTTATAGAAGTAAAAATCTGGAGTAACATAATTAAAGTCAGTGATGCTTTTCTGGATTTACTCTACAGTTGTGTAACCACAGAGGAAATTTAAGTATTCAGATTCCAAGAAACATTGCCTTTTCCAAGTTTGAAAATAGCACATCTCTATCTATCACACACACACACACATTTTCACAAGAAAACGAGTCACAACTGTAGGCATATAAGTAACAAGAATTAGACTTCAAATTTACATGTAGGCACCTAAATAAGCAACCCAGCTTTTAAAGGCCCTCACTAATGTCACCTACTCCTGTATGACTTGGAAACAAGCACCTATTTACCTGTACCTTGACAGCCAAAACCTTTCTCATTGCAAGGCTTCCTGAGGGACTGGGCTTCCATGCAATGTTTTGAACACTCCTATAGAAATTTACTGTACACACCAGTTCTTTCTGAAAACAACACATTAAAATAGGGACAAAAATAGGCTTTGTAGATCTGTAATTATTTTTAAATGCTTCCACTCGTCTCGAGATCTTCCTGTGGGAAAGATATCTGCAATAATTATTCATAAAACAAGAAAATGTAAATAACATGTTAAATTTGGACTGCATTGTCTGCAGGAGTCATGCATCTAGTATTACAAACTAGATGTTTGTGGTTAACAAACATCTCATGTTCCAATACTGTGATTCTATATTAAACAAACAAATGTCTCCAACAAACTGTTTAAATTAAATGTTGATAAGCACCAAGAAAACCAACAGTTTACAATACTGCAAATTGAATGCACTTGGAAGGTGAACTGATGGGATTTCACCATGTTACTGGACAGGCCAAAATTTTAAGTAAGTAAGTAAGTAAGTAAAAAAATAAATAAATAGTTTTCTATTTTCTCATAAGTCTGAATTAAGACAAACAAAATTATTATTATTATTATTACCAGATATAATGAGACATATTTCCACATCACTATTCCCAAAATCCATTAATCATCTCTAATCTGACCTGAGCACTGGAAATAATTAACAGCGCACTATGAGTGCTCCCAAGCAAGTGTGCCAAGTAGAGCTTAGGAAGGGACTTTCAGAGAACATCCTTCCCATCTTGGCTTTGGCAGATCCTGCAATTCTGCTCACTTACTCATCCACACCAATGTTCTCTTTTACCTCCCAGTGAGCTGGGAGGTGAAAAGCCAAAGGATTTTCAGATAACATTTTACATCTCTACCACCAATATCTACCTGGAGGCAATAACTGCATTTCCCTTCAGCGCTGCATATTTACACTTCACTCCTTCTCTATGAAGTCCAGGTGTGTGACGCACATCAGCAGAGCTCAGCTTTGTTCCCTACAGCTCTGACAGGCAAAAGCACACATAAAGCTGACTGTTCATCACCTCCTTAGGGAATGTATCTCCAAAAACAGGACATGGCTTCAACTGCAGCCAACAGCAGGATTTCCACAGATGGAGGGTTAATCTCTGCACTCTGCAGTTTTATTTTAGTTCCCTTTCCTGCTCTCAAGTCAATGCAGAGGTTTTTGAGGCACAAAGGGTTCATCTGTGACCTCTGAAGGACACAGACCACTGAACCATAACCCTGTTATTGCTGCCTCTGTCCTCTTAACCTCCAGCTGAACTACAGCAGCCTCCCAAAGCATGCATGCCAGACTAAATTCTTCTTTCCCAAATTGAAGGTCTACTGCTGGTAGAAGCTCGCTGGAAGCAATGAGCTGTCACCTCTCAGAGAATAAATGCTCCTGATGCTGACCACAGCTTCCATTTCTTTCACAGAATAATTTAGGTTGGAAAAGCCCTCCAAGGTCATTGAGTCCAACCTTTGATGGAACACCACCCTGTCAACTAAACCATAGCACTTAATGCCAGGTTGTTATTTCTTGAACATTTACAGGGATGCTGGCTCCGTGGGCAGCCCATTCCAATGCTTAACCACCTTTTCAGTGAAAAAATTATTCATGATGACCAACCTGAACTTTCTCTGGTGCAGCTTGAGGCCATTTCCTCTCATCCTCTCCCTTGTTCCCTGGGAGAAGAGACTGACCCGCACCTGGCTACACCCTCCTGTCAGGGAGTTGTAAAGAGAAGTAAGATGCCCCTGAGCCTCTTTTTCTCCAGGATAAACATCCTCAGTTTCCTCAGCTGCTCCTCACAGGACTTGTGCTCTACACCCTTCCCCAGCTCTGTTCCCCTTCTCTGGTCACACTTCAGCACCTCGGTGTCTCTCCTGCAGTGAGGGGCTCAAAACTAAGCAGGATTTGAGGCGCAGCCCCACCACTGCTGAGCACAGAGGGACAGTCACTGCCTTGGTCCTGCTGGCCACACCACTGCTGATACATTCAGGATGTCCTTGGCCTTCCTGGCCACCTGGGCACACTCCAGCTCATGTTCAGCCTCTACTGACCAGCACCTCCAGGTCCTTTCCACCCAGCAGCTTTCCAGCCACTCTGTCCCAGCCTGTGGCACTGCCTGGGGTTGTTGTGACCAAGGGCAGGACCTTGGCCTGGTTGAACCTCACACAACTGGCCTCAGCCCATGGATCCAGCCTGTCCAAATCCGTCCCCAGAGCCTTTCTGCCCTCCAGCAGATCAGCACTCCCACCTGTTGGTGTGACCCATTCCACTGCGGGGCTGGGGCAGCGTGATGCCAATCAATCCCAGCCCATCCCCTGGATCGAGTTTCCCGAAGAGGCAGACTCAGAGGGTGGGTCATGGGGCGGCTCAGAAGCCTAAGCTGCACCCCCTGGGCGGTGCCCGGGTCCAAGCCGCCTCCCCCGGTTTGGGAAAATTCTCGGTTACTCAGTTGTTCACTGGTTCTCTGTTGTAACTCCCGCCTCTCGGTTTCCCCCAGTGGTTCTTGTTAAATTGTATCCTCCCCCAGGCTTGTAACTCTTTGGTTGTTTTCCCCTTTCCCCAAGGTTTTCAAATTCCCTGTGAAACTGAGGACAAGCCTGGGGGAGGGGTCCCATCGCATTCCATCCCTTCCGAGCTTGTTCGGGTAGCGAAACTTCTCACAATAAACCTGTGAGAAGCCAGACCAGAACAGCCTCTCTCTTCCTTTGCCTCCGAGCTGACGTGAGCCGATCCCATCGGCTCCTGCCGTGCTCCCTCTGCAAAGAAGCCAGCTAGCTAGCCCAGCCAGCAGCTCTTTTCCTGATGCCAAAGTTGCTTCTGCGACGCACGGAACACAGCTGGGCTGTCTCTGACCTGGGGCACGCCGGAGCTCATGCATCGAGCACAAGAACTGCGTTAGCCACCCAACTTGGTGCCATCTGCAAACTGACTGAGGGTGCACTTGATCCCCTTGTCCAGACCGTGGATAAAGATATCATACAGGACTTGCCCCAGTACTGACCACAGCAGCAATGTCTTTTTGGAGGCAGACCTCGTGGAACATAGATCTGGAAGCCTCCCAAGCCTCTTCTGACCTTTCTCAGGCAATGTGTGATCGTGCTTTTGGAGGCTGCTGAATTTTATGGCTTTTTTCTGAAGACCCACACAAGCAAGACCAGGATGGTACTCTGGTTCCAGAAATAACTAGGCAGGGTAATCACTATGGTCTTTGGTCTAGTTCCTCTCAAACAGTTTTTTGCCTGACTGAAAATTATCTGTCAAGAAAAAGGAGGGGAGAGTGCAGCTCGCTGGCTTCTTAGAATGTAAGGGGGGTTTTACATGGCTTTGACAATTGTGAAGTATTTGCTGCCATAACTGTAGGACCTATCCCCAGCCTGCAGAGCCTGTGCTCTCAGGGTAACTTCAGAAGATGCTTGCCTTCCTGGAAGTCTCCACACAAGGTTCATCAGATCCCAGATACTGCAACCCAGATACACACAGTCTTCATCAACTTCACTCTTCAGGAACCCTGTAACCACCATGGTTGGTTCAATTCTCTCATTGGTCAGGAGACTCATTTTCTACACATTGACATCACATACAATCTCACTAAATCTGCACAAGGTCTGGGGCAAAGGTTTCAAGCACAGAATTTGCTGTCATGGTAGTTCTTGTGTATCTCTTCGGTGTTTTGGAAGACTTCAATGCTGAATTGAGCCCCTATTAAAAATACATAAATAAATGTTATGGTCTATAAATAATGATTCAGTGCTCCACCTAATCATGTGCTTTTATGCAGTCATCATCTCTGCAAAGACAAGGAGCAAAGCCTGGAAAGCAAAGTCTTGCCTTCAGGCATCTTAAATATTCAAGTTTCTGAGTCAATGTTCTTACTGGGCTGAAGGAACAAAAGAGGGAGTCCATTCATAGCAAACACACACAATAATCTTTACTATCCCAAGCAGTATTGGTGTATTAACCACACACTGGACTTAAACATCATATGCACTTTCATGTATTATGTTGTTCAGATGTGTGTAACTGCAGATCATATCTAAAAGAAGCCAAGCAGACTTTCAGAGCCATGCCAAAGATTAAGAACATGCAACAAGCCGACTCCCCCACATAAGCTCTCATCATAATCATTTGCTCTAACAGCATACAACAAAAGAAAAACACACAAAACAGAACCACTGCACCCCCGTTTTCCCCCAAATCTACCATAAAGCTCAAGCTTCAAAGCGAGCCTTATTTAAACCAAACAGACTTTTTAAAACTAAATATAGTGCTACTACAATATTGGAATCAAATATTATAAATTAAATACACATTTGGGGATATTTTTTTAAGAAAAAAGCAAGTGCAGCGTAGGCAAAAATCCAGTTACTGAAAACTAAAGTATTAATCCTTCAGACACTTAAGGAACTATGTAATATTGCTTATATCAACAGACTTACAATGTATCTGTTTTATCATGTGCTCAGAAACATGCTTGAGATCAGGAGCTGAAATATGTATATGTTGTCACCAGAATATTCCCAAAGATCATATTATATATATTCAATATTCAGTATATATTGCAGCATTAGAATATTCAACCCAACTCTTAGTATTTGAAAATACTTTTCTTAAAGTATGATGATATGTCATCACAGCATCCCAAGCAGCATACTAAGATGCTGCCAAAGAGAGGTATTTGATAGCCATATCATGCACTCTGTATTTAAGAACAAAAATCAGTTTTACCGATGACTAATGTTTTACTATGAGCAACCTGCAGGCAGGGAAGAAAAACAACAGAGAAAAGGAAATACTCTGAAATTGCAGAAAGAACCACTCTTCCCAAGCAGCAAAGCTCAGGAGGAGTTGCCAGCAAGCATTGACAACCCAGCAGCCAGGAAAGCCAGAGCATGACAAAGTGTTATTCTTTCCACCCAGTGCCAGAGAAAGCAGGTACAACCTTCCCTGCTTTGCTAGTCCCACATGCTCCTGTTCTGGCAACAAGCAAGCATAGATCTGATTAAATAGCATCTCTTTTGCAATAGCTGCTAGCGTGGTCCAATTTGGGAAGGGTGGATAAAGAGAGGTGGAGCAGGGTGTCACACACAACTTTAAAAAGACCCCTTAAAGCCTGAGCAATGCTCCCCCACCAAAATGTAAAAGGAGGAGAGGTGACAAATCCAGAAATCTCCTTCACACTGATGGCAGTGAGTGGCAGAAGATTTGCTCCACTGAACCTGATCTGCCCTTAGAGGTACCAGTGGAAGGTGTAGCAGCCTCTGTCCCTCACTGGATTATTCCGTGATCTTCAAAGATCTTCCTTAGCTGGCTCAAAGCCCAGTGGAAATTGTGATATGTCAAGGCATTTCCCCAAGGGGAGAGGCAGGAGCACCGTGGAGACCCTGCACTGTCCCTTCTCTCCCAGGCACTCCAGGCAAACCTGCAGCTCCCAGAGATCAGACTGTCTCAGAGCTCCACCCAGGTGCTAAACCAGGACTGAAATACCTCAAACTCAAACTAATGACGTGGCAGCACCGAAAAACCGTGTGGCAACAGCAGCTTTATCAGCAGCCTCAAAATGAGCTGGGCTGGCCCCTCCAACGCCAGCTCAGGGAGGGCAAGGTCCTTTCTGTCTGTCTTCACCTATTTTTCTTTCATTAATTCCACTAAAACATGCAAGACTCCCTTCAGATTACTGCATTTCTTCATATTTTGGCTGACATTTTAGAAGATACCCAGGGCAGGAGCCATCCTACAGCTGTGCTGCATGGAGAGGGACAGAGACACTCCACAATCCAAACTTCACCCCTGAAATTATTTCATAGGAATATGTGCTGAACAAGACTATGAAAGACAAATCAGAAATTATAATTACAAATTACAATCAGAAAAGTGATCTTATTTCCTGGAAAAGGGTATTCTTCTTTAATTCCCTTTTTTATTTTACCAGAGCCACAAGAGCCCTTGTATGAACTCCTGTTGTTACAAAGCATAGAAACTCATTCAATTACCTTCATATCATCTGGAAAACAACAACACAACAGTCTTGTAACTCTGGGCTTTGTCCCGTGAACCAATTTGGTATCATACATTTATTTAACACATTATAGTACAATAGTTTGTAACTTTGGTTTCACTTTCTTTGTTCTGTCCCATGATGAAACACTGGGTAAGTACGTATATGTCAGCATGGCACTTTGTTTCTAAAAGCTGATTAAATATGCATTATTTAAAAAGGAAATATATGGAAGTGACTTTGGAGGCCTAGATTTTAAGCTTTTCATTTTTTTTTGACATCTGTTTGCTGAGCGCATATAATTTCTCCCTTGAATTATTTAAATGTCCCAGTGCTTTTTTTCATAAAAGGAAAACTGAAGCCAGATGCCCAGCATCAAGATGGGAAACCTTAAAAATACTATAAAGTTGAGTTGGTAAAAAACTGGAATTCTCATCCACTGGGAAAACCCAGTGTTTTAAAGAGACATTTTCACTAGAATGTCGTATTTAAACCCCTGTCGAGCTCTGAAAGTTCCAGAGAACTATACTAAGAAATCTCCAAATATTTTCTTTTCTTTTGCCTTTTTCCCTACTTTCAGCCTTAAAAATCTGAAGAGTTTGGGTGTCTGATACTGTTCTTGCAGACAAGGCTGATGACCACACATCCTCATCCTGCCAGTCCTCACCCCTGTAAAATGCCCAATGTGCATTGCAGGAGCCAAGCCTGAAAAGGAGATGTTGTCCCTTGAGAGGAACAATGTCCCACAGGAATTGCCACTGCTGGCTTTCCCACAAGGAATAGCTAATTTATGGACTCTCTATTCCCCACAGACAAAACACACAGATGGAAATTTTGCCCTGCTTCTACAGAAAGCCTAAAAGTGCAAACCATAACAGGAATCCATTAAGGAAAGAAGCAGAATTAAATGGGATTTCTTAAAACCATAATCTGCCAAGAGATATTTTGGATTACTTTATTTTTGAATAGACTTGATACACCAGGTAATAGCATTTTTCAAAGAAAAAATTAAGCCCTTGTTTAACCGATCTCAGCTACTCATCCCTGGGGTTTCCAGCCTTGCAGTTCTCCTGAGGATAGGCAGGTTGCTCACAACTTCTCTTCCCGCATTGGAACCCATATTTTTACATTTACGTTTTGAAACTGCTAATCTTTAGTTGGAAGTTAATTGTACTTAGGGGGAAAAAAAAAAAAAGAGGATGCATGCAAGCTTTCTGGACTGTCATGTAGAGGGATAAATATAAAGCAGAGCAGTTTCCAAAGCAGAAGTACAATACTTGGAAAAGAAGTGGGAAGAAAATACTGAAAATAAGGTTGCTCAGATAAATTATGTTGCAGTTCACAATTTTAAGATGGACAGAGGTGTGTGAGATTTAGCTTCTGTCTCATTATCCATATGGCCACAGCTCATTAGGGCACCAACTCACCCTATGGGCCTTAACCAGCCCCTCAGGGTAGCAGGGACTTGCAGGAGTAGGAAACTCCTTCCCTCAGACCTCAACTTGGGTATGCAGGACAACAAACAAGGGACTACAGCTTGGTCACAACCCAAAGCAGCTCCAGTACACTCAGGGAAAACCACTGAAAATGCACCTTAATGAAGATCAAGCGAGTGGTCACCAGTCTGCCTCTGCTTCAGACACCTCAGGAGAGTGAGCTGTGATGCTGATCTTTACATTTAAAGCAGTAAAGGCTTTGGAGAGCAGAGATTTCTTTAAGAGAGCAGACAGAAATCCAGCCAGGCTGCCCTTTTCAACTTGCATGTAGTGAATCAAGAGCAGGACCATGCCCTCAGAGAGGGGTTTTGCTTTCTTCCTCCAGCAAAGAAACCCCAGTCTCTCTCTCTCACACACACACAAACCAGACACTGTCTTTCCAGACATCTTCTCCCTCCTCCAGCCTCTTCCACCCTCTCGTCCTTGGGATGCTGCAGTCAAAACCTATCCTGCTCCACTTTCCATGACTGAAGAACCTCACCAGTCTGAACCACAGCAGTGGTTTGGGAGGCTGAAGGCAGGATTTTCAACCCCCTCAAAGGGCATTTAGAAACCAAACTCCTCATGCTAAAAGTAATGGTTTCTAAAAACCATAATCAGCCTCAGCAAACTTCAGACTTACTTTGCAAATCACTAGAGTAGAAGTAAACCTCATCTGGCACCAAGAAGCAATATTTTGTTTCTTGGAAGCTACACAAAACATCTATTGTCATGAGAGTGGTGAGAATGTAGAAATTCAAAATCTGACAATCTAGCTAGAAAAAAAGTTCAGAGTCCAAGCCACTCATCACAGCTGAGCAAGCTCCTTGCTGCATTTTTGGGAATGCACAATGTCCTCACATGCTCTCTCATACAAAAGATTCAGAGAGTAGCTGGTCTGGGGCAGGACCCTTTCCACCGCTCCAGGGAATCAGCCAGGCTGGACCTGGCCACAGAGGCACTAGTGCTTATGAAAAGGAAGGTGCAGGACCATGCCCAGGCAGTGAGCAGGGCAGGAGCCCCGCAATAGCCTGGTTTTGACCTCTCGTTGATTGTCAGAGGCAATCACTGACCCCCAGTTACCACAGCTCTGCTGATCTGTGTTACCCAGTGCAAACTCCACTGTGTGCCCGAGCCTGAATTCCCCTCCAAACACAATATAATGGCTCACTCTCAAGTCACCTCTAATTTTTATTGCCTGCTACGAACTAGGTTTCACGCAGTACTGTGAATTGTCTCTTGGGGATATTAGGTTTCAAGGTCTTACTAATCAGCTTTGCATTGAATAATGAGTTTAAAAAAACCTTTCATTTTACTTACATATATACCAGTTGTTGAACGAGAGTGACTCAATGGTGCAAGGAAATCTCTCATTTACAGTTCTGTGTAAACATGTTCAACCAGGTGCTGAAGAGTATGAGACCTCAAAAGTCATCTCTGTCTTGGACATAAGAGATATCTTGGGCACTAATAAATAGAAAAATCTTACTGAAGCACCAAATAGAGAGCTTTTGTTCACACTCTAGTGAACTATAAAGTCTTACAAAGCCAAAGAATAAATGCTATTTTAACATCACAGAAAACAGTTACTTTTTTGAAGCTTATGACCTGCTTAGGGTCAAGGCGTTCCAGTGCAGCTGTAAATGTGTTATCACAATTACTACACATCTTCTTGGACTTACATTCAGCAGAAAAATATAAAATTAATCTCAAGACCTGCCAGCTTCAGCCTATCTGTTCTCTGAAGAGCCCTTAGGCAGAGAACTTGCTGCTGAGAAACCCAAAGGTCTGGAAAAAAATCAAAGCAACTTTTTGCAGCCATGGGGATCTGGACCTTATTCTGCTCTGGTTGTACATAATTTTTTAATGTCAAATGTTCTCTGCATTAACACGCTTTTCTGTCTTGGGCAGGGACAAAGAAAGGTAAGACTTCTGCCTTCTTGATTTTAACCTAGTATCACCATTTTCAAAGCCTGACTGCCCTTTGTCTGTCACAGAAAGCACACTAACCTAGTTTGGAAAGTACCTCAATGGGCCTCTTCTCAACCTCCCTGCTTGAAATAGTGTTGGACAGATATGGCACATCCCTGCAGATTCCTGCACAACAATCTCCACTGGTGTGGATTCCCCAGCCTCTCTGGCTAAGTAACCCCAACCCTTACGGTCAGGATTTTCTTTCCTAATGTCTGAATTATCCCTCCTTTGCTGCAAGCCTATGTCCATGGGCCATTTTTCATCTGGTGTTAGACGGGGAGGGGGCATGAGAGCTTGTGTCTTTCTCATCTTTCAAATTCTTGGAAAATCACAGGCACTGAGCAAGGGAGAGAGAGGACCAAAAGATACAGACTGAGCAGAATTTCTGTGTTAGTTTTATTCTCACATTAGACAAATTTGTCATTTTTATTTTATTCTAAATGCTAATGTGTGGCAACACCAGCTGCCAATTTAGAGAGACATACTTGGCATGCCAAGATTTATGTCAAAAAGCTTCGCATCCCTTACTTAATTTTCCTGATAGTCACCAACCCTTCCAGAAAGACAGATTTACTTGGCACTCTTTAAAAAACACTTACTTGATGAATGATGCTACCTCAAATCATGAGCCTCCCAAACTCAAAGCTCTTTGTCTAATGAAAACTATTACTGCTTTTTAATAAGTTCTTCAGCATTTAAAAATAGCACTCCTAATTTCCTGCTCCACCGAGCACCACCTTGACTTCAAGTCAAATTATTCACAACCTCTTCTCCACCAGCCCTGGGGGATACAAGTCTTGCGTTTTGGGGCTAAGTACTTCTCTCAACAGCTGTGAGAAGCTCTCTGAAGCAGGAAAGAGCAACTCACTCCTAACAGTATCAGACATCAAAGCTAAGCGACCCTTTTTTTCCTTCTATTTTAGCCCAAATGTTGTAGACTAACAAGCAGCAACACCAGCAGGATTTCTTTGAAGCAACTTATACTCAACTAAATGATATTGTGGGAGAGTAATAGCCCATGGAAGAGATAACATTACCACATAAGCAAGCTTTAGCAGTTTTAGCTTGCTCTAGTTCTCACCAGGCACATTTCTCTCAGGAAAACACCAGAGGCATAATACTCACAACACAAACCCAAACAGAAGTGTGTTTCTGTGCCACAGTGTCACAAACCTTAGTACTGATATTTAAAGCAGCCGTTTCACTCACAAAATCAGTATGTGGGTGCTGCACAGAGCCCTCCAGAGAACAACAGATCTCCTTGCACAGGTGTCATTCCAAGATCCAGGCATGCAAAGCTCCAGGAACTCGCAGAGCCTTCACATGGGTGGAAACTTCACCCCAGCACGAGCAGCATCAGGACCAAGGGCACCCAGAGGGCACAAACATCACCAAAACCAATGATCTCTATATTCCGTTGTATTGCCCTTTTTCAGAAGTTGTCACTAAATACTTCTTCCACTGCTTCCTGAATTTTTTCAGACCTCCAAACCCACTAATTTCCTTATATGCTTTTTGTAAATCACTTTTTGAGTTAGTTTGTTTTTTCTTGTTGACAGTTCAAGCATTTCAGATATTCTTACAGGTAAATGAGTCTCTTAAAAGTCTGGTCCTTTCCAAACTGCCTGACTTCCTGGAAAACTGACATTCCTCTAATATTTTTACAAATCTCCCTGTTAATTGCTTCATTAGAACATCTTTCTGTGATTACATTTCTGTCTGTAGGACACGAAAAGGAACAGTGCACTCTAGTGTGACCTACTTTTCTAGAAAACTAGAAAACATGTTTTTAACAAACACGGGAGATAAATTCTGCACAATATCTGCCTTTTTAAGTTCAAACAGAATTTTTCTAAGGACTTGAAGGAAAACACTGTTTTTCTGAAAAAATGCTGTAACTGAGGGCTTGGTCAAATAGTTAATGAGAGTTTCCCAGGTTTCTCCTAATGGTCACCTTATATAATTTTTGATTCTGCAGCTTATGCAATAGGAGAAAAATCAGTCAAGTACAAGCTATCTGCATTTTGGGAGTCAGTTATCCAACATCTCTGATAAGACTTTGTGCCCTGATGCTGTGGATCTGTGAAACAAATACCAGCAAGTTCCTTCTCTGCAAGATTTTTGTTTGGGCTATTGACCCATTGAGTTCATGTAAACTGCTTTTCCCTGAGCACACAAGCTGTTGCATCTTGAGGGGAAAAAAAGTAAAATCCAAAGCCAACTCTTGGTTTTCCATGTGGATAAAACTCTAGCTGGCTCCAAAAGAAACTACTTGTAAAGGTTGTAATGCAAAGGCAAAACAAAGAAGGCACATGAACACAGTGGGAACATATACTCATAAAACATGAAAAGGTTCATTTGCAATATATAATGCTTGACCTTCAAAATATATTAAAAAGTCCATTAGAAGCTTTTAATCCAAAAGTTAAAAAAAAATTACTCCATTACATGGAACTGTAGCGTTTGTCCAAATCTCCCAGCAAACTCAATTGCAGCTTCTCCTTAATTTTCCTGTTTGCAGAGACAATCTTTATTCCACATGTGCACATGACTTTCCTGTGCTAAGAACACAAGTTTTATAGAAACTCATTTCAAGCACGAGATGAGTTTCTATAAAAGAAACAGGGCACGAGGATGCCATGCCTAGCACATGGCAGCTCTTCATTGTCTGTGTTACAAACCTTCCCCGAGGACTACTTTTGCTATAAACAGTCTTGCTGGACACAGATTGCTGGAAAAAAACCAAATAAAATCTGTTGATATTTTCCTTCAGATTTTTTGACACTGTGTTTAAGTGTATATATGCTTTTACAAATACACAGAGAAACCAGACACAGGACAACCTGTTCTCCTATACAAAAACTATTAGAAAAGCTAACAATTTCAAAATAATAATTTGTGAGAGTAGGGAATTTTTTTTTTCACATTTTCTTGGGAAATGACTTGTGATAATAATAACAGGTATATGAATTCCTTAAGTAAACATCATGATTTCTATCTTTTTGTGCTAACACTGCCTTGGCCTTATTATATATGCAGAAGGATCTGGACTTTGGCCAGAGAGCATTTTTGTACTGCCTTTAACCAGAACTTTCTGAAATCAATAGCATCCATACGCTCCAGTGCCCAGCTTGTTTCTCCAGGGACAGGAAAGAGGCCCAGTTTAATACATACTTAATTCAATTAAGAGCTGCACAGCGATAGCCTTTAGTAAATTTTAACCTCCTCTCCACACATCGTTTACTAACCCACCATTAATTAAACACAGTTATTAAACTAGCATGTTTACAATTACTGTATTTTCAATGAATGAACAAAAGCTATTTATGGGGCCCAACCAAACGGCGCCTGTTCATTCGCGGCACAGGACTGAGCGCAGATGCCCGGAGCCAGCTGGCATTTCGACAGCACAAACATCAGTCCACAGACACACAGAGGCAGGTCGGCACAAATATCTTCTGCCCAGAAGGAAAAGCTGCACTGGAATGCTTTAAATTCCTGCTTTGAACATTTACTGCTGAAAAACACACCACTGCCAGGTGCCTGTATACCCAGGGGACCCAGTAACCCCAGCTCACCAGTACAGCCCTTCTGCAGATCTAACAGGTTGCAATCCATTGTCTTTGTGAGTGCCTTTGAAACAGCTTGGCACAAAGTGCCATTAGATACTAGGAAACATTAAATACTACCGTTACCCACACCTTCAAACATGTCTCTCACCTAACAAACCTCTAGAAAGAATCTGCTCTGGGCAGAAAGGTGTGTTCATGGATGGTTGACTGACAACTCCTCTGTGCCTCCGGTGGCATGATGTCATGAAACACACAAGCCTGTAGAAGTGGACAGGGATATAGGATGTGCAGCCCACATCTTCCCACTAAATCATGTTCAGCACTTTCAGGTAAAAAGATTAAGATTCTTCAGATGAGGCAGCATAGGATTGACACTGCATGGGGTCTAAGGCAGCTGCAATGCCCAGATTACCCACAGGCCTTTCATCGTGCATTATCAAATTCAAGTAAACTAGCAAAGTGACAGCAAAGGTAGAGAAACAAAGGATTTCTAACTTACACCACTAATTCAGAAATGCGTAACAAATGCATGAAAATTCAAGCACAGATTTGAAATTTTAAAAAAAGAAAAAAAAAGGAGTTTTGCCTGTCTTTACAAAAATAAAATGCTAAATGTTCGTGCATGTGGTTTTTCATTCATGTGTAAATAAATGTATGACCCAACCCTCCTACATTTTTCTATCTGGGAATGTTTTTAGCATAAGTGGAGCAACGGGAAACTTAGTTTAGACTTAGCTCACAAAATCAGCAAGAAAATTGACAGTCTTTGTCCTAGAAATATAGTGAATAGGGCATCTCAACAGGCAATATGACGTATTTGTTACACTCGCTTCACATCTCTCACAGGGAGGGGATTATACCCTGGCCACCTGGCTTTTGGATAGTTTCCATTAACATCTATTATTTCATATCACTCTGCAGATGGCTCTGCAAGGCAGGTGAGGACAAGACCTGGGCTGCAGCTCCCTGCTGCACTGAACATTGAGGCACAGTAGAGAGTCTTCAACAATGAAAGAACTGTCATAATTCTGTCCACTTGGTGATGGTGTCCTTGAAGTGGGAGAGGCCTTGCATGGAAAGAAGGGAACTGGGTGAACAGTCTCATCACATGGGCAGTGGGCAGGAACTGCTGATGCTGCATGGTGAGGTGCCTGCAGATCCTGCACCCTGAATGCAGCAGGGTGGTTCAGCAAACTGAGAGGCAGCTCTTGCCACAAAGTCACATCTTGGAATGGATAAACAGCTTACTGTCGAAATGGAGATCAGCGATGAGTGGTGTCCCTCAGGGGCCTGTACTAGGACCAGGACTATTTAATACCTTCATCAACACATGGACAGTGGGATCAAGTGCACCCTCAGCAAGTTTGCATGTGACACCAGGCTGTGAGGTGTGTTTGACACACCTGAAGGACAGGATGCCATCCAGAGGGACCTGGACAAGCTTGAGGAGTGGCCCAGGGGAACATCATGAGGTTTAACAAGACCAAGTGCTGGTGCTGCACCTGGGTCAGGGCAAGCCCCGGTATCAGCACAGGCTGGGCATGAACAGACCCAGAGCAGCCCTGCCCAGAAGGACTTGGGGGTGCTGTGGGTGAGAGGCTGGACATGCCCCGGCCATGGCACTCACAGCCCAGAGAGCCAAACGTGTCCTGGGCTGCATCCAGAGCCCCGTGGGCAGCAGGGGAGGGAGGGGATTCTGCCCCTCTGCTCCGCTCTGCTGAGACCCACCTGGAGCACTGCATCCAGCTCTGGGGTCCCTGCACGGGAAGAGCAGGTAAGTGTTGGAGCAAATCCTGAGGAGGGCACTGAAAATGATCAGAGGGATGGAGTATCTCTCCTGTGAGGACAATCTGAGGGAGTTGGGACTGCAGCTTGGAGAAGACAAGACTCCAGGGAGACCTTATTGTTGCCTTTCAGTAAAGGGGCACCTGTAAAAAGATGGGGACAGACTTTTTATTAGGCCCTGTTGCGACAGGACAAGCGGTAGAGATTTTAAACTAAATGAGTGTAGATTCAGCCCAGATATAAGAAATAAATTTTTTATGATGACAGTGGCACAGGTTGCACAGAGAAGTGGTAGATGTTCCATCCCTGGAAACATTCAAAGTCAGGCAGGGGGCTGTGAGCAACCTGATCTAGTGAAAGGTGACCCTGCCCATGGCAGGTGGGTTGGAACTAGATGGCCTTTAGAGATCCCTTCTAACCCAGCCTATCCTACAACTATATGCTTTGCCAAAAACAGCAGAAAGGCTGCTACATAGAACAGGACCATGATGTCTGTAGACCCCATCATTAGATCTCTGGTTTAACAAATGTGCATGGTTCAGAAGAAGATAGATTAGATAAGAAGCACAGAAACTTTCCTCTTACACCTTATTTGAAAATTACTATTAAATCCTTCTCTTATTTTACTTCACGGTCAAAAAAGAAGCCCCATTCTGCTTTGCCAGCAGCATTAAAATGCTTTCACACATGCTCCCAACAGCGTTGCTACACAGCCCCTGTTCACTGAACACATTTGCAACTCAGGAGCAATTACTCCTGGAGCATATTGCAGTTTGGCCTGCTCATTCGTCTTCTAACAATTACTCTGCTTTTCAAAGAAAAAACTCCTCCCCTCACATGAGCAGATGGGGAAATGTCATCTCTCGTTCTTAGAGAAGCTTTGACCAATATTCTGACTTGGGCATTAAATAGAGCAGAAGTCTACAGAGCTACCTATGCTTTATGGCATAAATTTTTTTATGCATGAGCTCTGCTGTCAACAATGTCAGCAGGAATATGCATGATGTTACACACAGTGTTTGTCAGCTGGTCGCTTACTATGCAACAAGAGCCCGGGAGCAGCAGAGAGTGAAAAATCAGAGCCCTCTTCATTTAAATTTATAATCTGCAAAATCAGGACAATGAAGGAAAATGCCAGAAACGGGCCCAAGCAGTAAGATTTAGACCAAGATTCAAGATGCTGAAGGTGCAGGAGTGCTCAGGAGCAGTGGTGATGACTCAGCCTGTGAAAAAATGTGAGAGGCCGAGAGGCACACAACTGCAACAGCTGGAGAAACACACACAACACTGAAAGCCAAGAGGCAGCAGAGCCTGCCCCCCACCAGCAAAGGACAAAAGCAGCTGAGTGACAAGGAGCACAGGGAAAGGGGCAGCCTGGGAGGCATCTCTGCTCACAAGTGGCAGTGGTGGGGATTTGTTTCTGGGGACTCCGAGGCAGGGTGTGAGGGATGCACTTGGCACCATTCATAGCATCCCTGGAGATGACAGTGACAATGAGGGGACACAAGAGCACTTCATTGTGGCCAACAGCTGGCAATGGCCACTGCACTCAGAGGCTGCAAATCAGGCTGCATTATAATCTCCTGGGTTTGCATGCTCAAAACATATCATATTTGGTCTCCAGAAAAAGATCTGTCACTGTAGTTTTTAAATTTTTTTGTTGAGGAGGAGGAGGAAAAAATAGTTTTCATAAAAAACTACTGACTTTTGTACTACAAGTGAAGAGGAGTGGGAAAAGTATGGTTGCCAAAATAAAGAAGAAATGTAACTGCATTTCACTGAACAAATTTCTCTTGAAACCTGGGATGGGCATTATCCTCCTCAGGGAAGCAGGTCAGTGACAGTGGGGATGGAAGATGCAAGCACCTATGGGAGAGGTAAGCTTACTCCCACTTGAAGAACACACCTGCATGTAGCACAAAAAAAATCTCCAAAGCAATATGTAACAGTAAAAAGAAGTGTAAGAGTTCTCTATGCTCACCATCAGGATGTACCCAACACTTCCAATATTAAGCTGCTCTTTACAACTAAGCCTACCAACACTGCTGAAGACTGTGTCTAACAGTAGCTGGAAAGAGAGTGGAGCAGCCACATTTAGCTCAAATAAATTGCTTATTTGCAGTATTTCCTCTTCCTAACTATTTGCTAAAGATATGTGATATAAACTCCATACATCAGAAGGCAAACTGTGGCATGCAGGCCACTATTGTTACCATGAACTTTGCTATCCCATTTAGGCTGGAGGGCTTTATTTGATTTCTACATGAAGCTTCAAGCAGCAAGGGTAAAACAAACAGCACAAAGCAGTTAGTCAGCCAAGTTTCAGTGCCTCTGATGGGACCCTCAGACATCTCAGTGATGTGCTTTGGCTCTCAAACCAGACTACTGGGAGCATAACAGAATTGATAAAACACTGAGTAATTATGTGTAACAATGGCTGAAGGATGCAGTTGCAAATGCAGCTGCTAACACATCTTTAAACTGTTGTCTTGTTGGCAAAACGAGTGCTTAGAAAAAGTAAAAATAACTGCAAGTACCAGGAAGATTGTGCTGCACACACATTTTCTTGCCTACAGGAGGGAACAAAGCCTTTAATGTTGGTATGGTTGAAGACCCATCCTCGGTATATTTTGTTTCTCTTTTGAGTTTTTCTTGTAGCATAATTGTTCTCCTTTGCATATCCTAAGGGTCATTGTAAGGTTATGCTCCACCTTTCTGGAAGAGCTATCAGAATCCTGGTTGGAAACTTGCCCTCTTCTTGACCTCATCTGAACTGTGAATGTTTACATATGCAACTATTTCTCCCCTTGTTTCCAGACCTTCATTCAGGGATCTGCTTAGAGACTTCCCCTCTTAACCATACATTTCAAAAGAGCATTTATGTCCCCTGTGATGCCTGTACTAGATTTGGATGCCTAAAATCCCTTCTTTTCCTCCAAAGTCAGAAAAGCTTTTTGGCTGTTTCCAGAAGCATACTGAGTATCTCTCCTGCTGCAAAGGAGGGGACAGCTCTGTGCAGCCTGTGGAGGACATGAATGTGCCACCAGCCACCACAGGTCTGGGCTGCACCTGAAATGCCAACAGGATCCAGGGCATGCTACCAAAAGCTCTTGCAGCAGATGGAAAGAGAGTCTGTTCAGAAGATTATAACCATTCTCACCCCCAAAGAGTCTGGAGCACAAAAGGTATTCCTCTATCAGACAAGAACAGGAGACTCCGTAGGGAGGTTAGTGAGACAGACACAGACTTAATTTGAGAAGTTAAGCCATTTTATTCATGGAGCTGCTCTGCAGCACTTGCAGTATTGACATGAGCAGACTGTAATTGCCAGGATTGTTTTCTGCTGAATTCTCACTTTCCAAAAAGTCATTACCCAATCAGTATGGAAAGTCATTAGCTAATCCCCTTAGGATCACACTGTTAACAGAATTTGGTGGGCTGCCTGGACACTAGCCGAAAATATTATATATCAACACACAAATGAAGGAAACATCTTAAGGATTACTCAGCTGCACTGGGCCGGGTGCTTTTCTGTGCCAACTTCCATCCAATCAATTTCCCAAATCAGTTCCGGGAGAATTTCTGACCTGTCCTAAATTGTGCCAGTCTATCATGCCCATAGTCACAGCTGCACTTCTAACAGCATGTTCCCTGTGCCAGCAAGAAGAGCTGCAGAGGTGGCTCTGCACTGGTGGAGAAGGTGACCATCAGTGGGCAACCCAGAGCATGTTTGGTGCCAGAGCAGAGTGAACAAGAGCTGCCCCCTCTCTCACTGCCAGAGGACCACTTACAGAGCATCTATGGTCGCTCAGAAGAAGCAACAATATGCTCACTCTTGATCCAAATTAAAATTGTGTTGTAAAATAAACCAGGCATGTGCAAACCCCAGATTAACTAATGCAAAATCACAGGCTAAAGAAAAAAAACAACTTAAGGATTAAAGATTAGAGTGTAGGGAATTGGCTGAGGCACAGGGAAGATATAACAGGCAAGGGATATCAAGGATACCTGGATTTAGCAAAATCGGGGAAACTAGGGAAAGAGAAAATTGCAATTTGAGATGAGGATTTGCAAGGATTACTTCTTAAGAAAACAAATTCCAGGCAGAGTCTTGTGGTTTGGTGGGAGACTATTGCTGGCCAGGGTAAAGGCAGCTGGGTGCCAGCTTGACTAAACAACTTCTCTAGAAGTAATGATTTAGTTAAGGCACATCTTGTCTCTAAACACATGGCAGCTCTGCTTTTTTTTTACCAGTTATTTCTCCATTAAAAATGTGTCTTCTGTTGAGAGACAGCCATTTGCGCTGAGCAAAAACTGGTGGTTACCATGGGAAGGAAAATAAAATTCAATTCCCAGTAGGTCTGGAAGTTCCAAGTACTTTCCTAAATGAGCTGCATGCATGCAAAACGTCCCCTGTGGGATCCTGACACAGAGGAAGGTGCACTGCTGCACAGGCAGGGATGTGATGGTGGTTTGATGACCATCTGCACCTGGTGACATCCGTAATATGATGGTGATGGAAACAGGTAGAGGTAGAAGAAAAAAAAAACCACCCTGATTTATAAAGTAGAATTTCACATTTCTAAAGAGATGGTAATGCAAAGCTAAGTAGGAGCACCAAGTGCCCCATGGTAAATATTGCAGGTTTTCTGGTTTTACTATCCAGAGTTCAGCCCTTAGGGATAACAGAAGCCTTCACCCAAAACTGTGAGCACCCCAGCTGTTCTGAAGTTTTCTCTCAGCATCTGTGGGCAGCAGAAATCCTAGTACACAAAGCACTTTGTCTCGGCTGCAGATATCTTACTCTCTGCGTGTAAGTCATTATACCAATTGTGTTGCTCTCACAGGCACTTGTGTCAAGCCCAGGCAGTGCTTACCAACCTTCTTCAACAATGTACTTATTGTCTGCAACAAAGCACTTACAACATTTTGCAGAAAAGTGGTTGAAAAAGGAAAAAGAAAATCCCCTGCCTTCTACAGATGCACACCCTTAGGTTAGGCTTCACTTTGTTATACCCAAAACACTAAAGCCTGTCTTAGCTGGAGAAGCAGACCCAGCCTGCTCACTTTTGTGCTGGCCAGACCCAGAGTCTTTGCTCTTCCTTGCATGGCTGCTCAGTGTTTCCACCCTGCTGACACAGGCACCCACAAGGGACTGGCACATCCTTGCATACCAGTGCCCAGGCTCTCTCCACAGGGAACAGCAGCAGCAGCCTGGGCAGGCAGATGCCCACACCGTATTTTTCATACCAGCAGCCCAAACTTTGGAGTGTGGAGCATGGGAACTGACCAAGAGGCCAGGCCGGGCAGCCACTGAGCTGGCTACAGCCTGGCATCACACTTGCAATTAGCTTTGGCCGTCTATAATCTGAAGAGAGGACACGCCACACCACATCACAGGGCACAAAAATCCCTCCAAGTGATACCAACTGCACTTTTTATAAACTAAGTACCAGTTGCTGCTGCAATGCTTCTCCCAAGGAACTAAAGCAGAGTGCAAAATCATGCTTGGAACATGCTGATTTTGTACATATTGAGAATCAGGACAGCTACATCACAATATTTTGGTGAAGTGAAATATTAATTGCAGGTCTGTGGCACTACCTCTTTTCTTTGTGGGAAATATTAGTGATATAATCCGTATCGGTGGTATGGAAACTGTGATCTGTTGAATAAATTTGGAACTATAATTTAGTGTTTTCTTCCCCCTGTTTTTTCATTGCTTTTAGGAGAAAACCCTCCCACACAGTCAAATATTCAGCTGCAAGAAAACAGTCTGAAGTCATTCAAATCCACAAAGCAACTCCAGCTCTGGTTGCCCCCATATTTACAAAATTGCCCTGTGATATTCTGGAAGATGCACAATTTTTGCAGCAGGGTTTTGAGGTAGGAAGGAAGAAAAAATGCCCACAATTCCCTAAATCTTTCCATCCTATATTTTGAAAGGAAGAAGGAAGAACTTAAATTGCTGCTGTATAAAAAGGAACTTCAATAATATTTTGTGTTAAAGACAATTGGGGTTTTTTTTTGCTTAAATGTGTACTCATATCTGGTAAAGTCATCTTTATAAAGAGGTCCAAAAAGAAACTTCTTAGAAATGAAGATAGCTATGACAGATTATAACCAGCATTTTTCCATTAAACATCTCCACTGCATACAGTAAGAAAGCTTCCCAGACAACCTAGTAGGTGACCAAGAGAAATATTCCAGATTTTGGATATTTTACTGCAGGGGTGGGTGTCCCTCTGTGGAAAATCTCAAAGAAAAGAATGTATGTATGCTCAGAAAGAAAGGTCTGAACACAGTAAGTCTTCAAAGCTGTGTAAGGCTGCAAAAAGGACAGCAAGCAATTGTACTATATGTCCATTGAGAATAAACCAAAAATTCATCAGCTTAATTGCCAACAAGGAATATATAGGCTACACATTAGAAAAAAACTGCAAGGATGGGGGAGTGGAACAAGCTAGTAGAAGATGATTTTGCCTTAGATTTTTAAAAGAATAGGCTAAGTAAGCTAGGACTCATCCATCAGGGATGGCCTAAGCATATTGTTCTGTTCCAGGATGGGCAGCTGAATTCCACAGCTCCCAGTATCCCTCTGGACCTACATTTTGTTGACATTCTGGTCCACACATTTCCTCAGAGCAAAAATAGATACCCATCAGAAAACAGACACAAATCCCCACGACGGCTGAGAGCACTCCTATGGAATGCTGTGTTCTCTCTAAGAACACAGACATATTTTTTTCTATACTGACCCCAAAGCACAGTGCAGGAGAACAGATATTCATGGAGTTGTATTCAATACCCATCTAACAGCAGCTAGGAATGAGTAAAACAAACATCAGTGGAAGAAAAGTTTCAGCTCTGATTTCAAGAGCAAAGCAGACATTTTCAATCACCAAGCAAAACAGGGATCATGTCATTCAGCCAGAGACAACCATTCCCATAGTACCATCAGAGGCAAGAAAATCCATGAGTGAAACAGGACAGCTAGCCCCACCAGTGACCACAAGTGCCATTACCTTGGTTACGGACTCACAGAAAATTCAAATAATTTGCGGTAGCCATTCACTGGAGATGATGAGTCAGAGACCCGTCTGGTCACGAAGCTTCAAATCAAGATAGAAGATCCCCTGGCTTCCTACTGAGCTCCTGATGTACAAGAGCACCAGTTCAGTGTCCACAGGCAACATGAATGTTTGGGATCCCTCTAAGTTTCTGCAGTTTGTACAGCAGCAGATCTCACCAGAAGGGTGAATATTTTCAAAGATATTCCCCTGAGGCAGAGGAAAACATCTGGCACCCCCCTACAAAGTGTTCCCTGCCACCCACACATGGTCTGGACAATACATTGTGCTGTCAAAAACCTCAGTCTGTTTTTAACAGCTAAGGGAAAACATTTCCAGCAAAACGAAACGTAACCTAAATGTTCCTTTGCCAAGTGATGCCGCCTCCTTTCTGGTTACATTTATGGGGAGAGGAAACTCATGAGTTAGAAAAACAAATTAGTAAATCAGTGGCCACTACCCCCATGACCCCCCAAAAAATGTACCCTCTCAAATGAATCTAAATTCTACCTTGTCTTGATTTCTAGTTGATCTCAAACTTACAAACTTCCCATGTGAAAATGCCAGCAAGGAAGCAAGACACCAACTGCCTCCCACCCCTGGGATACACACAGGCACAAGGCAGGAGCAGCAGAGGCTTTTCAGCCAAACCCCAGGGAAACCAGCTGTGAGAGTGAGCGGCTCTTCCCCAGAGAACCACAGAGAAGAAGCCAACAACTCCCAGTTGCAGACAGATTTTAATTTTCAGGGCTGAGTTCAGTAAGCCAGTGTTTAAAACAGAGACTTATCTTGCATCTGGGGAAGGTTAACTAATTCACAAAGAGGAAAGAAAAGCTGAAGTGCCTTTGAGGAGGCGGTGGCTCTGGTGAGCTGGCCAGTTGATGAGGTTTGTCAGGGCTCATCAGTATTTGCTCTCTGCAGTCTTTTATTGCATCCCCATCCTGTAATGCCTAAAAGCTGCATCTAACACCATATACCGAAATGCACACTCTTATGTATTCCTGGGGTGTGGATGGGGTTATCTGTTGCTTGCTGCAGCTCCTCTGTGTCCCTTCCCCAGTCAGTGTATTTCTGGAGTTTGAGGATGGGGAGCTGAACCATTCCACCCATCAAGTCCTACCCCAACACCAACACCATCTCCGGCTTCAGTGCCTCTTAATTAACCCTCTTCTTCCAGTTTTGCAATTGGCACATACTTCCACTAATATATTTTTTTTTTAAATTAAGATAAACAATATGCAATATAGCCCTGATATTTGCCAAAACAAAGATGCAGGATTGTAGCATTCAAAATCATGAAGGTATCTTAATCTCAGTCCAGGGTTTCCGGGACCTACCCTGGTGGTGGGAGATCAGACTGGATTGGAGAGTTATTTGACATAGTGCCTTCCTGTCCTACTTTTTCCAGCTATCCAAAAAGAGTTTAATTAAGCCCTTCTAAAGGACATAAGAAGCTTACAAATGAACAATCAAGTTATTGGGGTTTTGGGCTTTATACTTAGATGACAATTAAAGATACAGGGACAAGCATGAAAGGGAAGGGCAGTGCTGTTCATACAGGTGCATGGTAACACCATGTTAATCACCCCATCAAACGAAAGGATGAAAGCATAGCCATTGAAACATCAACAGACAATATTGTCATTCCCTCTAAATTAATGATTTCATGTACCTCAGACAGGGAACTCTGCATAGCTGACTCCATAGGAACAGCCTGACATTGCAGATCTTCATTGTATTAATTCCCTGTTATTGGAAGGATCTGATGCTATTAATTTTTACATCCATTCAGTTTCATATGCTTTTCCTGACAAATACTTCTAAGACAAAATAATTTAAAACTCACTGCAATTAAACCCTTTGTGATGGCTTCCATTTAAAAAAAAACAATAGTCAAAGCCATGAAAGAGAGGCAAACATTAATTAATAAACACATTCACAAATCAAGCTCTAAACCTCTGACAAGACTTTGTCAGAAATACTCAATAGCCATAAGTTTCTGTTGAAAGCCCCAGTAGGTCAGCTTGTAAATCAATTCCAGCTTTTCCTCTGTAACTCAAGAAAGTCTTTGGTACTTCCAGAAACTACAGAATTTGAAGAGGGGGAAGGACAAGGCCACAAAGCAGAGGAGTCTCACACCAGATTTCCTTGGAGCTATTAGGGTGTCTATCACCATTTAGCTTAAAAATCCTACACAATATAGGCCAGCTCAACAGTAATCTTCGTCATCATCAGTCCTTTTGTAAGAAAGGTGCTTGTCAAAGCAAAAGTAAATGGACAGGAGTTTGCTCGTGGCTAGAAACAAGCCTTTTCAAGTCTAACAAGGGTCAACCCAGGACCAATCTGTGAGTTGCTGTTTTCCTTACTGGTTTTTTTGTTCAGCCAGATCAGCTGGTGGTGGTTCCTCCAGATGAGTATTTTGTTTCGATAAATTGAACATCACACTTCAGGACACAACATTTCAGCCATCAAGGCACCACAGTGGGGCTGGATGATGGAGTTGAAGCTGGAGCAGGGCCTGGCCGCCTCCACCAGCCCCATCCCCGAGCACGCAGAAGCAGGGCAAGTTCTCCTAATGACCCAAAGCTCCACAGTGATACCCTTCCAATGCTGGCAAACACTGACACAGCAACTTCAAAGAGGGAAGGGAGTATTTTACAGGAGATATTTTTAAGTTAGAGAGAAATCAAGTTTCTCTTTTATTTACACACAAATATTCAGTTCCTCTCCATCTCACTTTCCCTTTCTGTGCTAGCAACATTTCTGTAGATGCTCTCTCTGGTTAAAACCAACATACTTAACTGTCCTGTTGCATGCTCAGCTTTTAAAGCCAACAGTTCTTCATATCAAGGCAGAAAATACAGTTCTACAACCACAGTTAAATAAATTACTTAGGAAATCATCCAGCTGAAATAGGTTTTCCATGATTACGATAAATTATAGATGTGATTTGTTGGCGTATTAGTTACAAATGCATGTGTACCAGTCTGCTGGCCAAAACATTCCAAGATCAAAGGAGAAGCTGAAAGTGGACAAGATTATTTATTATCTTGATGAATACCACACTCAAGAAGTTGTCATCACAGCCGTGGGCTGTAAAAGTACAGAACAAATAGATACTGTCCTCAAAAACTGAGTGCTGAAGCAGAGATCATGAAACAGATCCAGGTACTAGTCAAGGATGAATTAATGCATCAACACCTCACTTTTTAATTTCACTGTATTAAAAAAGTATAGTTAAATCTCTTTCACTTCATCATGCTGCCTCTATCATCATGTAACAATTATGTAAGGCAGTATAATTAAAAATAAACTTTTCACTCCCCAGCAGCAGTTATGCAATAACTTTTAATTAACTAAGATACTTCATGTTCAAGAGAACATTTAAGGAGTTTAAGTTAAAACTAAATTCCCTTCCTCATAGCTTCATTTCCAAATCCTCTAACAGAAACTATCTGCATTTTCTTCTCATCTCTCCAGTACAAAGATGGTTTGTCAGGTTTTATTTGGTTTTATCTGCTTGCAAGATGCTGTCTCAGGGTCCTAAAAATGCAGGGACATATTTTGTACAATCTGTCAGCAACTGTCTTCAGATGCAAGGCTACAGGGAGATTTCTTATCGGAATGAGTCACGAAAATGGATTATCCCCTCTTAATCCTCCTTACACTGGCAAATTTCTTTATTTGTTTTTTTACAATAGAAATAAAATAAAAGTTAAAATTGGTCTGATGAAACCATGTAAGAACCGTTTTCTCTTGGAACTCTCTGGCAGAAGAGAGCATCGCTCTGCCATTTTAGAGAGCCATGGAGCTTCCAGCACCCACTCCATTCTTCTCCAAAAGCAAGCATCTCCCTACTTCCAGGACCCATTCTGGCACTATGGATGGCTTCCCCCATTACTTTGGGTTATTGTCATATCCTGTTCCCCTACATGATGTTCAGTAGCTGTGTTTTGGGAGTTCTTTAGGCTTTTTTGAAAAGTCATCTTCTCTCCACAAACTAAACAAACAAGAAATCATTTAACCTGTTTTCTTCACAAAACCATGAAAGTCTTTTTCACCATAAAAGTCTTACTAATCTGCATTCACTTGAAATGCAAATATTTTTCACAAAATTGTTCTGCTAATTTTCATGAAAGCCAGCACCTTACAGGATCACAACCCCCTCACTGAAACTCTCTTTCAGTTAAATCTCAAAAGAACAAAACCTGAGCTTGGGTAACCTCCCTTCCATTTTGAATGGGGATTTAGGAAGAGAAGTGTGAGTTTTGCTGCTGTTTGCTAATCCCAACAGAGAGAAAAAAGAACCCAAACTGCCTGAAAGCTCATCCCTGAAAATAATGTGATTTTCCTATAGGATTTTAAAAAATGCATCTCTTCATAGATTTGAGCTTAAAGAGGGAAAAAAGAGGTCTTCATACTTCTAACATATGGTCCATGGCCAACTTTCAGTGCAAAGCTGCCCCACCAGGCAGCGAGCTGATGGACAGAATGGAAACCAGGGCTTCTTCTTTATGGTTATTTTCTTGCTTATTGGATTTGGATTTTTAGTTTCACTCTGAAATGCTGCCATGCTACACTGAGTATGTAGTAGCTGGCATCACTTTAAAGGCCCCAGCAGATCTCAGTCAGCAAACCAGATTAGTTACACCATGCAGGAAGGAGGGCTTGTGTGTTTTGGGGAGCGACGGGGAAACAGGAAGACATCCCGTTGCGGTGGTGAAAGCGGCACTGGTGGAGGGAGAGGGAGGGGAGGAAAGCAAGCCTGCTCTGAAATTTGACTTTCATCTCAGACAGCGTGCTCCACTTAACTGCACAAGGCCATTACGCACGGATACGACTCAAACGTCCTGGGAGACTCTGTCAGACTGCACCGCACGTGAACAGTCTCGCTGCCAGAGCAGAAGTTGGTGTCTTGTCATGCCACATCAAATCCAGGTTAGTGAGCGCTGTCAGGGCTGTGGAGCAGCACAATCAGTGTCTGCATCAGCGCAGGCGGCGTCCTCCGGGTGACACGCAAAGGCAGCGGTGGGTGAGCACCTGGGCAAGCTCGGAGGGCAGCAGCACTGCTGGGTAACATCCCTTTGCGCCAGAAAACATCCTGCCACTCGAGGTTTCATCTTCCACCCATATGAAGGAGGCTGCACCCATTTCCACGTGCCTGTGCCACTGCTAATCTGCCAGTCACTTTGAAGGGGGTTTGGGGCCAAGTGCTTCCTGTAAATTACTCCTTTCTCTGCAAAACCCGCTTAATGGAATTAAATGAAGGATCTGTTTGGCCCACGAAGTATGCAAGTACAGAGTTAGATTTTATCTCAATCCATTACAGAAAGTTCCAAAATGGAGACAAATTTTCAGTCATAGGCTGATAAAAGTCATTACAAAAAATACAATGCAAAAGCATGAAAGGCTTTTTTCCTTCTACAAACCATTTTGAAATGTATGGTTTATTCAAGGCATGTATGTCATTAAAGAATTATAAATGACAGCTAGAGAGGAACTGGATAAGGAGAAGCTTTAATTATTTTAAAATTTTCTTTTCCAGTTTTTTGGATAGACAAGAAAAAGCATTAAAGCAGAATCATAAAGATTACTCTGCAAGGAAAAAAAAAAAGAAAAAAATGTCCCTCATGTGCTACCTAAGATACCAAAGTTAAACATATTTGACAATCTTCTACTCATTAAAATATAAATTTGGCTAATCCCCTTGGGCTTAACAATTTCCAAAATGCAGCCTAATGTGTCCTGGGCTGCATCCAGAGCCCCGTGGGCAGCAGGGGAGGGAGGGGATTCTGCCCCTCTGCTCCGCTCTGCTGAGACCCACCTGGAGCACTGCATCCAGCTCTGGGGTCCCAGCACAGCAGGGACAGGAACCTGCTGGAGCCAGTCCAGAGGGGAGGCTACCAAGATGATCAGAGGAATGGAGCATTTCTCCTGTGAGGAAAGGCTGAAAGAGCTGGGTTTGTTCAGTCTGGAAAGGAGAAGGCTTCAGCGTGATCTAACCATGGCCTTCCAGTTCATGAAGGGAGCTGACAAGAAAGCTGGAGGGAGACAATTTACAACAGCCTGGTAGGACAAAGGGAAATGGGCTCAAACTGAAAGAGATTTAGTTTAGATTAGGTTTCAGGAAAAAATCCTACAGTGAGAGTGGTGAAACACCTGGCACAGGTTGCCCACAGGAGTTGTGGATGCTCTATCCCTGGCAGTGTTGAAGGCCAGGCTGGATGGGGCTCTGAGCAACCTGGTCTAGGGAAAGGTGTCCCTGCCCATGGCAGGGGGGTTGAAATGAGATGACTTTTAATGTCCCTTCCAACCCAAGCCAATCTATGATCCTATGATCCCTAACCTAAAGTTAAGGTACAATATTTCCCCCTCTATCCTGTTGCCTTTTTTTTTTTTTTTTTTTTTTTTTTAATTTTTCAGGGCTTTTTCCACTAACAAAAGAAGAGGAAGTTATTTTATTATTTTGGACCTACCTGGAAACGCTGCTTCCTCAGCAGACAGATTTTGCTTAGGGCACGACTCTCTTCCCTGTCAAAGGATTGTACCCCGCATAGGAGAAGATAAAGGAATAGCAAAACAATTGCGTGAAATATTATGAATATCTGGGAATTACATCACCTTATCAATACAAAAAAAGCATGTAAAAAGATAGAAACAAATTAGGTCATGTACTGGTCACAAACCACTAGCTCCCTTTCAGCTGTGATCCTCCTATCTTTGCCTGCATCACCTCTGACAACACTCTTGATGCCCTCACTGACCATCACTCAAGGGCTGTGTGACAATACTTGCTGCATGCCTGTCACCTCTGGCTTACACCTTCTTTACCTCCCCAGGAAGAGACATAAGCAGTGCATAGATCATAAAGATGGTCTTCCAGAACCATAATATTATTTTAGCATGACATGCACACAGAGTGCCATCTTGGGGCAACCTGCTACTAAGTTTTCCAGATATTTTGTCACTGTAGGAACTACAGACTGGATTAATTTCAGCTCAGTTCTGCTGCCTGTGTTATATATCTGAATGAATGTTTGAGCTCCTTGAAAAGAAAGGTGGCTTTTTGAAGGAACAATTGATCAGATTTTTCTAGACGTCAATGTGAAGGCTACCTCAGCTGCCTAAAGCACTGCCAGTTTTTATGCCCTGAATGCAGGAGCAAAAGCTCTGACAGCACTTGTTTTTGGTCAGATGACCACACATATATACACCTGTATACTGATTAAATTAATAAAACCACAGAAAACACAGCCTGCAAGAAATCTAGCCTCTGCTTTTAAGAAGTCAGCTATTGCACAGGGGTAAAAAAAGTATTCACAGCTGATTCTTGGAGAAATTACTAAAAATTAAAGCACTATATTAGTGGCAGAAGAGCTGAGCTGCTCCTATTATTGTCTTCCTGCTGTGGAGGCAGTGCAAAACACCTGGTCTCAGGGCTGGGCTTTGCTTGAGTCCACCCAGGATCAGTCCAAAAGCAATGCCATGTCTTACCTCTGATGTTCAGCCTTACCCCACGCAACTCTCAAACCCATGTCTGACAAACACACAAACCCCACTGATAATCCCTCAGGTGGAGCAACATGGTGATACAGAGGGGTTTCCGAGACCTGTGCCTAGCCCACAGGAGAGCAACGATCCCAAACTGGCCATACAACATCAGCACCACACAGAGTTGTTAGACAGCGGAGAAGAAATGGTCTGAGGAGACGAAGAACTCCGTTGTAGTAACACTTCTATCCTTCTTACAGTAATTCAATACCAACAGGAAAAAATACCAGCCCATCCTATAAATATACTTAAAGTATTACTACCATGTGTGTGAAGAAGGGTTTTTGCACTTCCTTTCATTGCAGAGCTTAAATCCTGGCATCATCTCAAGTGAAAGATGAAGCCAGGGGTCTGCTGCAGAGCCTGTGTGTACACCACAAACCACCAGGCGCCTTGGCACAGCCCAGCTCTGCCAGCAGCTCTGCTCCTGGACCAAAATAACCCCATGGGAAAACTTCCAGAGCCACTACCTACCCACTTTAACAAATACAACTCACACTAATTTTCAAAGTACAGTGTTTTATTCACTGAATAATTAATAGCCATGAGGAAACCAGCAACAGAATTTAGAAGAAAGAGGTCCAGTGTTCAAAGTTACCCCCATGGAGGTGTATGAGGAGACAAGGGACAGGCAACAAGAGAGGTTACAAAAATAAGAATACGTAATCTGTAGAACAGATACTAAAGCTTTCCTACACAGGGATGGCACCTCTTACACAGCAGAACCTGCACACAACTGTCCATACATGGAGCCTGAACAGCAAAGCACTCGTGGGAAATGCCCTAGGTTGGAACAAGCTGGTTTCTACCTGCCAACCATCAGGCAGACCCAGAAGTCCATCTTTCTGTGCCCTTTCTCACAGGGCTAGTGCTCGGACCTAAAGAAGCATTTAGAAGAAGGAGGGACAGGCTATGAACAGTCTCTGCAGCATGACCACAAATCAAGCAACAGTGTGCAGAAGGCTGAAACCACAAATGTTATCAGTCCCCATCTGGGTGACCTCCAGCCCACATGATTGAACTTACCAGCCATGAAAAAGTCGTAAGTATGGCAAATGAAACACAATCTGGTGTCTCCTGTGCTGGAGGGTCAGCAAGGGTCACTCAAAGGCTGCCACAGCACCAGACCAACTTTATACATGCAGATCCTCTGATACCCCAAACCATGTCTACACAGGTAGGTTCACTCAGGTTAAAGTAAATTTGTGTGCAAACCAATATTACTCTTCTTGGTTAATGGGACATGGGATGGAATAAAGCCAATTTGTAATAAAAGCTCCAAAAGGCCAATTGTCAGGGAATTCATTGAGAACAGCATTTCATGAGGACAGGTCCTTAGTTTTCTCCTACACCACCTGAGATCCTTCAGCCAGGCAGGAAACCACCAAATACCAACAAAAACAATGAAAACAAATGGTCTCATGCTTTTTCTGGAGGCCTTTGCAGTAAGAAGTGGGGCCAGTGCCAACCAGAGAGAATGGATACTGGCAGCCACATGGTAAATCACTCCCCGACCTAGATGCCAGCTTTTTGGAGAGAAGTTTCTGCAGCCTGCAAAGAGAAAGTCAGGGCCCAGGCTTGCGTCATCCCATCCCTGAGTCATCCCACCACAAAGATCCTCTCCCCTACCATCACTCTTCAGCCTGGCTCACGTAATTATTACTGCAGAGCTGCAATCATCCCTGTGCAGTCACAGCAAAGCCGGGATCCCCACCCACACACAAAGAAAAGAGCCACACTCGCCCCAAATTCAGCATGTGAACAGGAAACTGAGACCCTAGGATAAAAAGGGGAGGCAGGGAGGGCTCCCGCCAGGATCCTCCAGGGATTCATGAAGGGAATGCTGCCAGACATATGGGATGCCCTACATAAAGGGGACGGGAGAGGGGACAGAGCAGTGGTGGGGGATGGATAATCTCTGCCTGGCTGGTGCCTGTGACCAGGTTATGTCAGGTGCTATTAAGGCACGAAGTGTGAGCATGTGTGTCTGAAACCCCACTGCAGACTGCTCCAGCAGCCTTTAAATGAAAACTCCTTTGAAAAAAAAAGAACTAAAAAGAAAAAAAAAACCCAAAACAAACACAAACAACAGCACACCCTACGCAGCAGTTAAGGGAGAAAAACATGCACCCAAATACGCCCAGGGGAGCAAACCAAGGAGACCCACACCTCCAAAACCACCCTTCTCCCCTGGGCTGAGTGCTGCTGCTGCCGTTTCGTCTGCTCAGCTCCACCGCCCGTCCATGTCCCCTGAAGGCAGAGCTGCAGCCACCGGGGAGCTCTGCCATGCCTTCAAAGAGCCTAAACTGGGTCAGCAGAACGGAGAGAAAAAACCTGATTAAAGCATGAAGAAAGCAAGCAGACCTGCTGGCTGAGAGACAGCAGAAGGCAGGGAAAGGCACTCACAGGCTCTGCATCTCCTCGGAGGCACGGAAAGATAAGGGCTGCTGGTCCCCCCCCTTCCACAACTGCAGGGAGGGAAATGCATTTTGCAAATCTGTTATGGGATGCAGGCAACAGAAGCACATTTGAGGATGGGGGAGTATAAGCAGATAAGTGTGTCCCTCTGTCGTCCATGCAGCATTCTGCCTAGGGCCACCCTCACCCGCATTTCCAGTCAATTTATTCTGACTTAAACCAAGTGAAACAATTTTAATCCATGCAAATCTAAAACCTTTCATGAGCCTTATGGCTACGGTTTGCACCATCCTTCCTTGTGCCTGAGTAAACCCCGAGATGTTGGAGAAAGAGCCCCAACAGCTGCCAAACTCAAGCAGCATCTTTTGGATGCAAAAATGCTAAACAGGATAAACAGGAGACCAAGAGGAGGAATCTTTGTTTCTCTGACAGAGACTTCTGACCTTAAAATAAAACAAGCCAAAACCACTTCTGTGTTTGTAGGTGAAGCTCAGCAAATGGGTATGGGGGCTGCCAAGTCCCAGGAGTGAGGCGGATCCTTAAGAAACGCATGACTGCCAGACCTATAGTTGGGGTGACATTTGAAAAGAAACAGAGTTTTGCAAACCATGGAACTTGGAGCAGCTGAGATTTCGTGCAGTGACCGAGGCTTTGCTGATGTCCAAACCTGGCGATGGTGGAAAACAGAGATGTTGTTATCCCCTGGTATCACCAAAACCTCCAGAACCGTACACCCCATCTCGCTGAAACCTAGCATAAATCTAACCTCACTCTGGAAAACACCTTCTCCAAGCCACAGCATTGAAAAGACAAACAGGTTTTTCTCCACAGATCCTAGGAAACCAGCTCCAGATCCCTCTGTGGAGTTGCACTCCCCCCACTGTGGTCTGTAGGCCCACATAAAGCCATTGCACTCTCGCCCTGACCGCTGGCTCCAGGGTGGGCTATGTATTTGCTTAAAGACTTCCAATGAAAATATCATCTTAAGAAATCACAACAGCATGGGATGGGTGGGGAGAACATTCCCCACTAGAAAGAATCCAAGCTCTGCAATTGCACATATCATATCGAGATACTATTGTAAAGACCTCTGTCTACAGAAGGAATAGGAGATTTCATCTAGTACGCAAATAAAAATCAGAAATCTCTCCTGTCAGCCATGAAAAAGGCTATCAATAATTCATTTTAACAAAAAAGGAGATCAAAGAAAAATGCTGTGTTAGTTTGACATTTTGATATGTTGGCTCAGGATTCTTCTTTAATGTAATATGTAACAAACAGCATAGTTCATCTATAAATGCCAGACATGCTTGTAAATTGTTGAATATAGCAGGTCCTATTAATATTCACTTAGACTTTTCAAATTAATTCACTTTCACTGCCTTTACATCACATTTACTGCCTCTACCCAGCAGTTGTAGGTCAAGTGGAGCTCTCAGAAATGCTACACAGAGTTTCCAAAGATAAAGTTTCAGATTTGTAACCACATTTCCATCTATTTCTTCATGTTACCCACCACATAGCCTAATGTTCAACCCAACTTGTTTGACTATTACGTACTTGCTGTGAATTGCTTCTGAAAATTGTAGAGTCAAGAGCCAGAATGAGGTGCTTGTGTCCTAAATCAACTGTCTGTGCAAGTTCACACTCATATATTGTGGTTTGATTTCACTTATAATTTCCTTATGGGCATTTGGTGGAGTGGATGAAGTATATTATACTCCAGAAAGCACATGCTTGCAATCCATGGATTGCAGTGTTATGTTGCAAGAGGTATTTATTGCAGCGGAGAACTGTTGGCAAATTTAACTTATATTGCTCAAGCTCAGTCTGTATTCCCTTCGCTGTGCAGGAGACACAGGGAGACTCACATCTTCTAAATTTCAGCAGGGTAGGGCAAATTCCTTGCAAGACAAAATCCTCTCTAAAATTCAGAAAAGGGTTAACTCTCTGTGACTTACTGATTCCAGGGTCGAGTAGAAAAGTAAATACTCCTGTTGTTACATCACTTTGATTAAGGATTCTCTTTAAAGTACATTTTCAGGCAATATTCAGGCAGTTCTTCAAATTATTTCCCTAGAGTGAAGTCCTTGATGGAAACAAAGCTTTGTTAGAGGCTGACACAGCATGTGCTGTCTTTGGAGGGAAAGCAGTGGTCACTCATGTCCTGAGCATGGCTGGATAGTACAGACTCTTGGATACAGACTTGTAGATCCGTGGCTTTTCTCTGTCTTGTAGCTTTCAAATTAGTATTTACATTGGCTGCTCTGTCTAGGAAAGAGCTGCAGTTTGTTGGAGGAGGCAACAGTTACCGAAAGTGATGACACCCAGATGGTAATGCTGTTACCTGATCCAGATGATAAAGTTGTATCATCCTTGTTACATCTAGTCTGCTGTGAACAAGAAGAGCCAAAATTATGAGGGTTTTTTTGTCCACCAAGTGTCTGCAGCATGCCATGCTGACAGTTGCATCTACTGGAATCCTACGGCATCACCATATCTCCGAAAACAGTGATCACAAAATTGTGCATTCCTTGCTGGACTGCTTTTAGCCATGAGGCAGCCAGGCAGATTGTCCTCCCTGCCAAGGAGAAAACTACCAGAGGAAAGCCTTTTCCTCACACACTTCAACCCAAGGACTTCCATTCCTATGAATGCTCATTCCCAACAAATCCAATCCCCAAAACTCCCACCCCCACGTACAGTGTCTCTGGGTTCAGTGCTATTTGTAGGGAAGCAGCTCCAAGGATAAGGGCTTAAAGCCAAGGCCACCCACATCTCTATGTCTGCCTGACTCTTTGGCATCTCTCAGACCACGCAGGTGTTGCACCATATTGAGGACAGCAACTCCTGGACATGCCTGCAGATGATATACCTGCAGGTGGGACCAGCTGGTCCCAAAGCTGGACTTGGGTCTTCCCTTAATCACATGTGGAATATGCACAGGGAGCAGAAGAAAAATGTTCAAGCTAAAGACAGCTCTTGAGTCTTCCTTAGTCTTGTTTTTGCACATGCTAATAAATTTGTTAAATCACTTAGATGCTTTTGAAAATTTCAGTCACTGTTGGAATAATCCCCCCAAAAATCCCAAAAGAATCTCAAAAAAGCTACTGCCATTCACTCGAAAGGCTACAGTGCAAACTACAAACCTCTGAAACCTGTTTTAAAAAAGCCACTCTAGAGCAGGAGGTAAGGAATAGCCACAGCCAGCCAGCAACAGACTGACATGCAGCAGGGTCCCATCTGGCAGCATAAATTTTATTTCTGATTACAAAAAACACAGCCCAGAGGCGCAGCAGCTGGACAAGGATCTGGCAGCTCAGATTGCGACCCCCCACTAACAGGACAGCTCCCACTTCCTGGGACTGGGGTCTGAAGTAGGTAGCCTGCCCTGCTTCCAGCAACACCACCAAACAGAGGAGAACAGGAGCACTGAGCTGAATTTATGGGGGTTTAAAGCACAAGACACAACTTTACATGAGCATGACCAGTCTCAGATCTTCACTTGTATCATGAAATCAGGAGCGGGGGGAGTGCTTCCCTGACATGCAGTACCAGCACAAATACAGTATTATTTGAAAGGCTGTACAAAGGTTAAGTCTTTAATCCCCTTAATCCAGACGACAAACAAACAAAACCCCAAGAATGGGATCCTAGAGCACAACTGAGCGCTGCCAGGTCTCATGCAGGGGCTCTCTATTCACATTGCTGCAGCCAGTTATGAGCCTCCAGCTAAAAAGTTGCTGCAAAGAAAATAGAAGGGGGCATGGTTTTATTACCCAGTTCTTTCAAGCTTATCATGGGCAATTTGGCAGCCTGGGCTCATGTTTCAGTGAGCAGGGTTTAATCCTCAGGTCAGTGGTGCCAGGGTTACTGGATTTCCAGGTCTGGCTGCTGTTACTCTCCTACTGACTCTCGAGTGCAGTGACTCCTCTTATTTGTTACTCACACACAGGGAAAATGCAGATTTTGCTGAATAAAATCAAGAGTGATCAAGGCAGAGGAGGAATCAGATAGTGACACAGAGCAGCGTCAGAAGATGAACTGCAGAGTGTTTGGGGCTGAGGAGAGCTCCTCTTTTGGTGCACCTTACGGAAAAAATGCGGGTCAGTGCTATGCATGCCAGCATTTGTACCACTCCCCAGCCATGACACTGTGGTAAGCAGGCACCGATGCAGGAATTCAAAGGGTTAAATGGATTTAGGACCTGACCTGGGTTTATAGAATACTGGGAAATTCTTCCACTTATTTCAGCAGGAATTGGGTCAGCTGCAACCATGCATCCTAAATGAACCGCAGGAAGAGTGTCGCTAATTTCAGTAGTAGTATTCATGCAATTCAAAGTAGATGTGTGGTTATTTACCTTGCTGAATCAAGTCTACAGGAAAGGTCTAAGCCAGTGAAATAAGCAGCACATTTAAAATGGCACAATCCTTTCTGCCATACAGCCCATCACACACTGGTGAGCTACCAAAGATGAGGTGCAAGAGGTTGTAATATAAAACCACATTTCCTCTCAAAGTCTTTCTCATCTTTTCTGTATGTCTTACCAAGTATGAGCCATTCAGTGCAGAGCCTGTCAATTTA
Source organism: Aphelocoma coerulescens (assembly GCF_041296385.1). Taxonomy (NCBI): domain Eukaryota; kingdom Metazoa; phylum Chordata; class Aves; order Passeriformes; family Corvidae; genus Aphelocoma; species Aphelocoma coerulescens. Next base: position 10,956,302 of record NW_027184085.1, read on the forward strand.
AAGAGCAGAATTGGTGGACATGATCTAAAAGGTCACAACTTCAGCAGTACATAGATAAGCCAGCAGAAGAGTTAACAGCATGGATACAGCCCAACCCTTGACAAGAATTTCTAACAGTCTTTTTGGAAACGAAAAGTCCCTTTTCTCCTCATTTTGGATACTCTCTGGATTGCTGCAACAGCTCCCTAGGCCTCTCCCCACTTTGCTGCAAGTTGAATTGGACCCAATCTCTCACTCTGAGCAGAGGTCAGACCAGTCACACTGGCAGAGCAGCAGAGCATGTGAAGGCTGGAGGGCTGCGAGATGTTCTGTGGTTGCTGAGCAGTCCCTCTGGTGAGTATGAAGCACACCAGACCCATATCAACAATTCTCAGGGTGGTACAGGGCACCACTGCAGTCCTGCCCACTGTGTCCTCACTGCAGCCAGAGCTGCAGATCACACACAGAAAAGGAAATGCAAAAGGCAATTGGATGATGCAGATAAAAATTATGTGATCCAGCCTCCAAATCTCAGCACACAGGGGTAGAAAAAGGAGAACACAAAGGCTCGTACCCCAGCTGATGAGACAAACACTAACCAAATTCAAAGCAATGTGCAATGGCACAGGCAGCTCCTGCTCTGCACAACTCTCTATCTTCTCTCGTCTCAGCAAATTCTACTAAAGCATGTTATCCATTTGAGATTATACGTGCAGTGAGAGGAAAAACTAGACAGGAGGAGGTGAAGAAAAAGACACTCAGTGCAGTTCCCCATTTGTAACTGGGCCCTGAATTACTGTTAGAACAAGGCTCCCTCTGCCATGAGGATGGCAACTGTCTGATCTCATTCTGTAAAACTGCAAGGGTCACTGCAAAATTACTGCTCACTTCTGGTTTGATCTGAAAAGAAAAAAATTCCATGGTCCATTTAGATCATTTGGGAGCAGGCAGCCCTCTCCCAACTCCCAGGACAGAGGTCCCATCTGCCCAGTTTTCACCCCACTTTTGCAGAGCCCAACAGTTGTGTTTCAAGATTCATTATAAAATTGAAAGAAAAGGGGCAATGATTGTACAGCCCAGAAAGGGTGAAAAGGACTATGAAGGGCAATAAAACCCCTTATTTATGTGGAGACTGCTCATGCCATACACTATCAGGCTGCCAGGCCCCCCGCCTGCCTGAGTGCTGACAGCCTTTCCATCCCTGACAGTTCACTAGGTCATGGTCCCTGCTGACATTTCATTCCACTTACCAGCCTGGTTTTCCTTAGCCCCACCAATTCCAACTCTGATCTCACAGCCAGTAGCTCAAGAATACAACAATTAAAGATTAATGTTATAAATGCATTGAAAGTCGAAAAGTCCAGATTTTTTTTTTTAATGTCACGCCAGACCTATTCATTTTTAAATCTTACCCTTGTGCTTAAAGAAACCAGGCCAGGAGTGTCACTTTTCCCCAGCAGACTGCAAATGCTTTCTTCCTTTCAGCTGCCAGCTACTTTTGTGGGCTTATATATTTTTCTTTATTTAATTATTCACTGTAACACATGAAACATTGAGCAGTTTCTTTCCATGAAGAAATTAGTGCTGTTTCCCAATGACAACATGCTAAGTATCCTTAAAAACAGGAATAAGGAAATGAGTTGACTAGAACAAAGGGGGAAAGGGCAGGGAAAATGAGAGAAGCTTGGAGCAACTAGAATTTACTAACACAAAAACCACATTTCTACGAAAATGTCACAATTAGATGATCTGGGAAATAAAAGCAAAAAGAAACAGACTTTTAAAGTGCAGAAATGTTTTCTGATACTTCTGGGCTACAATTCTTCTCTTTCTCAAAACTGGTGGCGATGGGTCAGTGAGAAAGAAGCCACAGATGCAATGTTACAGCATGTAACAGTTGTGTTTTCTTAATGGTGCTAAACCCATGATAGCCGTGAGAAATGTCGGTTCTTCCAAAGAACAGAAAGTTAAAGGCTGAAGTCATTAACAAAAGCTGTTCCAAGCCACAATTTTCCCTGTGAAAGCAGGACTGCAAACACAACTTCCAGTATATGTTCTACTCATTTAATGTCTTTTGCAGTAGCAGCAAGAGATGGTCTCATCAGGTTACAGAGCATTGTGAACTCCTGAGAGCACCCGACACCACTGCACAGGCAACTCACCATCGATCCAGGATGGGACAAACCTGGTGACCTTGACACCTCTGCAGGCTCTGATGAAACTCTTCACTTTGCCCTTGAAAGCCTGGGTATGATTGTGTGGGCAAAAGGATTTTTCCTGATTCTGGTGTTTATTTGTTGAGTCACAGAGGTAAAATTATCTCTGTTTGATTACTTAAAGCTGTTGGCTGTGGAGATAATCTGTGCATTAGCAGCTGTACAGTGGGTGGTTAGCAGTTCTGAATCTGTAGCTGGAAGCAAAGAAGTTATTTTGCACAGCACTTTAAAGCAGAAAACTGAGCATACAGGACAAAAGGCCCACCATGGCTCCATGCAGAAGGTGCTTTCTGCAAGGAGAAATCCTCTCATTTTCTGTCAACAAGGAGGGTGAGCGTCCAGCTGTGTCTTCCTGAACTCCCCCACCTCCCCATGGAGAGAGAACACCTCGAGCAAACACCCAGTGAAGCCTTAACTCCTGCAATTGCAACATCTGTCTCTTTATGCTTTCACAAAAGGAGACTGATTACCAGCAGCACAGCTTAAAACAGCAGGTCTCAGCAACTTTGTTTAAGAGCCACAAACTTGCTATCACGAAGCTAAATCCCATTAGCCTTGGGAGTAAGGGGGGCTCAAACCTCCTACCTGGGCACTACTTCTCTGGGAAAGGTGGAACAATGCTCCTGTGCACCGTGGATAAATATTTAGAGTGCAAACACTGCTGGAAACAATGATCTAAACTCTCCATCTGCTAATCAACCAAGCAGCTACTCCTTGCCCACTTGCGTCTGTAGGAGAGCCATAGCAAGCTGCTCCTTCCCAAGGCAGCATAACTTTGGTTTGCACATTTTTCTCTGAGGATTTGCAATTTTCCTCCTCTTACCTTCACTTTGTCTGCAGCTGCTGAGTTTTAGTCCTGCCAAGGAGGAGTGGGGGCAGTTTTAGGCAGATTTCAGGCTGGAAGATTTATAAAGAACAGACATCAAAATCAAAGAGCAGAAAACTGATAGAAGATAGCAAGGGATGTGAAACTTCCCAGGGACAGGAATGACAAGAAGCAGAGATGCATACTTGTTTTATTAAAAATCTGCATATGAAAGCAGAGGGGAGCATCCTCACACACAACAGACGTGCTCCGTGCTATCTCTTCCCTTTGGCCTGAGACAAAGCAGAGACACACAGTTTATGTTAACGTTTAAAGTATCACCTATAGAGGGTTTTTTGATTGTTTGGGATTTGGGGGGGGGGGGGGGGGGGAGGGTAGCAGTTTTGCCAACACTCTACATGCAAATGTGGTACATATTCACATGCATCCTCCACACACAACTGCACCAAAGATCTGTAGGCACAATTGGTAATATCTGGAACACATTAAAAAATTAGAATGTGTAGTTCCCTCAGCAGCTGTACTACTTTTCTCGAAGTCTTTCCTAATTAACATACATTGAGGAGCTACCAACAATCACAGACCCAAGGTCGTCGTGTTCAGCTTCCTTTCTAAACAAGGCACAGAAAAAAATACCTTCAGCACTGGCAACACTGCAGTCTCACGTGTCACAGAACTAAAACTTCAGAGTCTCTTTGCCATAAGCCCCCCACCCCTTTCTTTTTTTTTTTTTTTTTTTTTTTAAATCACATAAATTAATCAAATATGGCATATTTGTGGATTGGTCCACCACCCCTCTTCTTCCAACCTCACCCAGTAAAATCCTGCCTGACTTTGGGAGCAAAACTGGAGTAAATTCATCCCTATGTATTTTATAATGCAAATTATCACACTGAAAAATGCACATCAAGGAAGGCAGCCAACAGACAGGTCATTTTTGTGAAAGGGGTGTGAATGGAGGACAGGGAGGTAGCCAGGGCAAGAAATTGCTCAGGTTTGCAGATCCCAAAGGCAAGCTTTAAAACCAATTTTAAACCAATTTTAAGGCACTCCCAACATTTCCACAGCCATCCTTCCTGCACTTTAAAAGCTATCTCTACTGTGCCACCAATTTTTATAACTTTTAGGAAATCATTAGAGATACCTTTATCTGCTCATTACCTGAAAGAGTTAAAAGTTACATAGTCTGTATTGTCTTAGGATGAGAAAAGGGACGGACAAGGCAAATATTTTATTTACTCTTTAAAATGGGATGTGGACAGATTTATAAATGGATTAATTTTAATTAGTGTCCTCATTTTATTTAAGAAAAAAATAAAAAGCATGCCTTAAAATTAATGCATTGCTACCCTGAGTATTAACAAATATGTCAAGTCTTTGCTTCTTTTAAAGCTCCTTTGTTGCTTAGAGTTTTTTATTATACATCAAGAGCAGCCTCTGATGAAGCTAATTTTCAACCACCATGCTGGAATGAAGCATGGCACAAATATTTTTCTTGATTTTTAACAAGGCAGGCCCAATAAACATTAATCTCTGGTGTGAATGTTTGCACTGTGGCCTTTGTGTCCCATCTCGCAGCATGGCGGAGGCAGGTCCTCCCTCCAAACTCATCCCAAAGAACCTCTTTGCTGTTTGGGAAGTTAAAACTAGGTACCCACCCCAGAGCAGAAGCATTTGAACAATGGCTTTAACATTTTTGTCTCCTTGAACACAGCTTCTCTAGTGGCTGAAGAAATTAGATTCCTCACAGATAAAGTGCAGGTATGGTACCTGGGAAGATTTTTAGAAGACCACATGAGATGTCTTGGCACTTGTGCTGTATTATTAGGGCACCAAGCAAAATGGAGTCACAGCTAGGCCAAATGTAAAGATTTGGTTTTTCTGGAGTTCAACAATGCAAACCCTGCCTACCTGAGTTTCTTCTCCAGATGCCAGGACCACAGAGAGCAGAGATGCCAACCATCAGTCTTCATCCCCACCTTCTCCACACCGACAGCCACAGAGAGGTGTCTGCCTCAGAGGATTTACTTAAGGTACAAACCAGGTAAGAAAGTCTCAAGCCATTTGCTATCTCCAGGACACCAAGGCTCAACCACCTTATACACAAGTTCACTTGCAATATTCACTTATAATATTTTTGACATTTTAGGACCGTCTTTGAAGGCATCCCCTCTCCTAAACATAGAGTCCCATGAGTAAGCTCGCTCATCTGAGCTGCTTCTTCCTGTGTAAGCTCAACAAGACTCAGCCTTCACCTACCACCCACACCACCAGCACCCACCACTGAACTTCTCCTCAACTCCCACTCGGACACTGCAGCCTCTTCCCTCCACACAGTTAATCTGACTTGCCTCGTCTACAGCCAGCACAACAACTGAATTAATTAATTTTAAAAACTAACACTATTACTGGATTTTTTTTTTCTTCTTCAGCTCCTTGCTGCAAGTGTCTTCCTGTGTTGAACTTGACATGTGCTTTGACTCTGCAACACAAGGAGGGCTTGGCCCCTCAGTCACAGCAGCCCTTTCCTCAGTCAAGCTGCTGAAATTATTTCCTGGGCTGCAGAGGAGCTCCCACCAAATGCTCCTACAGCCCTGATACCTCCATGGCCACCACGTGCTGCCTGTGCCCACACTACATGGAAGAAGGACCAGCACATGACACGTGGAGGGGACCAGCATATGCCACGATGCCCACACATACACAGACCAGGGCATGTGGTGCTTCCAGAGAGAGGATGGGACCTCTCGCTACCACCACATTTCCCTCATTGTTTTCTTCTCTTCCATGTTTCTCCTGTGAGCACCCTGCCCTCTCTGCACTGCCCAAACGTGGATGTGACTACTCTCTAGCTCCAGGCAGCCTGTCTTCAGACTCCTGCTCCTATTCTGGCAGTCCAAGAAGACATGAAATGAAACCCCTGGCCATTCTGGAGGGGGTGTTGTGTTGTAATAGCCCCAACACAACCCGTCTGAGCATTTTAGGGCATCACAGCTGTGAATGACTGGCTTGTGAAGAATGAAGTCTGGCACCTTCCTGCGCTCCAGCCAAACAAAAGGGAGGAGGAAGAGAGAGAAGTGACACTTTCCCCTCCACTTGATGAAAGCAAAATCTGATGGAGGTGGGGGGGAGAAACAGTCTGGCTGCTTAGCCCCTTATTAATTAATGCATGTTTTGAAAAAAGAAATGCAACAGTGCACTCATTTCAGCTGGCTTCTAGGAGCTTTTGTGACCTTAATAATTCATGTTTATGCAAGCTGCTTATAATGTTAAGCAGTTGGATTTTTTAGATTTTGTCCATTGCATTTAATGGAGATGAATACATCTAGCTGTGAAATGAGGTTGGCCGTAATACTCAGAGGGAAGCTTTAAAAAAAATTAGAATGTTTTTAGAAGGGCAGACAAAATTCACAGCTTTGTCTGAAATAATTTTCCATCTATTAATAATACACACAATGTAAGAAACAGAATTTTTTTTTTTTTCCCAGATTCATCCTTTCCCTTTGCTTTTCATGTTTTGGCAGCATTTCCAACACCATTTAATTGCTTCTCAAGCACGTAATCAGGGTCTTCTGCCTGTTTTCCCTTTCTTCATAGCAACAGGAGCGTAAAGTGGGGATTAGAAACACCAAAGTGATCAGGAAAACTAAGAGGCAGGTGTAACTCATATTTTGGATATCAGTTTGGGCTCCTGCAATGCAGAGCAATAAGTACCAAGAGCACTGCTAGCACAGGGAGAGGGTTTACTCTTCCAGGCTTGTGCCCATCACCCATGGACACACAGCTCCTCTGGGACACCACTTCAGACAGTGGCCTGGACTGAGCAGCAGCTTATACCTGACCCATCAGGTAGCCAGAAGAAAGCACACCAGCACCCTGAATAAGCAGCTGCTTATTGTCCTGAATGACTTTGTAAGTCTTTCCCAACACACCAGAGATGATTATTCCTACACACTCTTCACTGAAACAAGCAGGTCTCTGAAAAAACCTGCATTCACTTTGTATCAACACAAGATAGGCCACTTTTCTCACTATCCCTTCAAAATTTGGCCTCATTTAAGGGAAACTGAGAGCCTTCTCTTTGCTGAGCACCTTCGACAAGGAGACAGGGACACCGCTGTAAAGGGTCACCTCTCTGAAATGCTGGCAAAGTTGTGCACATCCCTGCCAGGCCATGTTTAAACTGGAAGCTCTTCCATAAAGACTCTTAGCTGGTTTTTAACCTGACTGTGTTTAAACAAGTTCTTATTTAAGAGAAGCAGTGTTCATTTAAACTGAAATCACAGTTCGCTCCTCAATGCAAGCTGCCAAAGGCACCTCCCAGCAAACAGAAAGTTTCTGAGCGCAGTAGAGGAAGAACAAACTGTCCCTGCAGTGCCAACAGCATCATGAAATAAATGGACGTGGGAGCTGAAAGAAAAAGATGACTGTAAAAAACAGGGGGTTTTGTTCCAGGTTTGCTCTGGCTTTAGCAGAAATCGGCCCCAAAGGATCTTTTTTTTTTCCCCAAATAAGGGATGTTGATTCTTAACACAAGCTGTACACACATTGACACTCAGAGCCCACACAAAGGCCTTGAAATATCAACCATTTTTGGCAGTCAGTGCAGCTGGGCAAACTCCAGGCAATTACAGGCCAAAATGAAACCACGTGATTTTAAGGCAAGTATTAGGTCTTCCATAGAAAACCTCAAGTTCCATTTTGACAGACTAACAGTTCGTTACAAATTAAAAAATAATTATGTAATCAGTTTTAGCAGCTTACAGTAGTTCTTGGAACAGCCTCCCACACACAACAAAAAAACAATGGATCCAGAGATCCAGAGTATGAGCCCATGGCAGTATCACTGCCAGTAGCTAACATAATGTCCACTGTCTTGACTATCTAATAGTACATGAAGTTCAAAATATATTTCCTTGTGTACTTACATGACTCAAACTAATAGTTTTATTCTTTATAGATTAGATACCTAAATCAGTTGGCACCTAATCCAATCTCCATCAAATTTAAGGCCATCCCTTACCCCAAGGTAGGATTATCCTCAACGAACACTGAAGAGAGACACTAAAAGATGTCATCTCATACCTTCCAAACAGCAGCTCTTCCTGCCTCCCATCAGAGAGATTACCCCTGAGCTATCTTCCCATCTGTAGGAGGTATTAAAAGGCCACAGATAAAATCATTAATCTCAAAGCAGGCTCCTACTCCAGTCAAGGTTTCCTATTCACAGGCTCCATTTTTCCAAAGTGTCTGCATGCACTGAAAAGCGACTCCATTGGAGGACCACTCCAAACAAGAAATACCAATTCTAAACAGTTTCCCTGTGTTTCTCAGGCTGAGCTACCATTTCTGATTCTTGCCTGCATCCACAAGAGTCATGTAGGACATACTGGTCTTCAGACTGACAAACTTGAAAAAATAGTTCATTTAGGAAACTTCCAACAGTGACACCTAAACCTATCCCTACCTCCTGACCCAAGAAGCACATGAAAAGAGGGCAGCTGCCCCCTCTTTGGCTGTGTACAACCAGTGATTTCACATCTATCACACTGGAGCAGTCAGGCTACATCCATGCTAGGAGCACCACAGCCAGCCAGAAGACTCTGACAACGAATGTTCTTTTCTGCAGCTGTAACTACAGGCCATTACCTTTCACATAGATTACATTTAAAAGTAAACAAATGTACAAAGTACCAAATGATTTAGTGGAGTGTTCTGCAGACAAACAATGCTATCTACCCCCAAGAATTAAAATTAACTGGAGGAGGAAGAATCTTTTAATTGATACAGCTCTATATTGTAAAATGGCACTTGAGTGACAGGCAATTACACTTCAAGCAATTTCTATTATATAGTGTCTAACAAAACAGATACAGCAGGAAGGGGGAAAAAAGCAAGCTTAAATACCACAAGGAATAAAATTTGTGTGCACTGTCTGTGTGATCAATGCAAACATAACCACAAACATTTGCATTACAATAGTGCAGTAAGTAGCAACCTCACAGCTGAGACATTTACAGGCATATTAGTAAATACACTTTCACGTCTCACAGAGAGGATGGCAATTTATTCAACCACCCAAATAAGACATCTTGCAGTCACGAGTCGTGCTCTAATTAGGAAGAATCCTCCTGAAAGTAAAGCACAGGTGACCCAGCAGGTCCCTTCCACCCCACACATCCAGAAGCTGTGATTCACCACACTTCAGACTACTCACTGCACAGAAGTTTGAATCCTTTGATGAGCCTGTGGATGTGGTCTGAAAGACAAGGCTGCAGGCCAAGCCAAGCCCATCACACCCCGCTCCCCAGAGCCCCACACCTCTCAGCAGCCACGGTGCACCAGACGGAGTAACTGTGCATTTTGGAACAGTGCCACCCATTTGTTTGCTGCGTTTATTTATTTCCAGCTGAGTTACGGGACAGATTTCCCATACAAAAATGCTTGTAGCTTTATTCAGAAGATAAAGAGGAGGATGTCTTCTACTCTGTAAGAGGGGGCAGATGGATTCCTGCTGGAATAGGATGTGCCACATGTCATCTCACAGCCCAAGCCCCATCATAGCAATGAAGACATTTCTCTGCTCAGCTCCTCACCCCAAGAAGTGGAGGATCCAAATACAACCCATATGGAGCAAGGTTGCTCTGTGGTACAGAAGAATAAAGGGTGGGGAAGATGATTAAGAGAAGGGGAACATAATCTATGCTGCTGAGAGCCTAGGAGGAAAACTGAAAGCTGGCCTGAATTCAGGCCAGTATTTGTATTCACAGATAAACATGGTGAGCATGTTCCCAGCAGAAAACACTTGTGAGGAGGGCTTGAAAACTGGAAATTGGCACTGCAGATCTGGGATGACCACAAGATAGGTAGTCATCACTCTTGGGAGTCCTTCAAACCTAGGCATGCTGGGAAAACAGGTAAGAGCATAAGAACAGGATTAATATTTTAAAGATGAACAGCTGGTTAAAGTTTAATACCTGTCCCACTTGTCATTTGAAATCCTTCACGAAGGGAACTGAGCTCAGATGAGACAGGGACTTTAGTCTTTAACATGCAGTCAGTTGCCATCAGAGTTCCTGCCAGCCCTGATTAAAGCTGATGGGCTGACAGCCAGGCACTACAATGAACAGAGGTGGCTGCCAGGGGTCCCATCCATCTCCTCCCCAGCACAGGGGACACAAAGGAGCTGCACCACATGCATCAGAGCATTAGGGTGCCATTAAGTAAGCAAAGCCTTTGGGGTTTGTGTTTCGCTGCAGACTTTGGACAGAAGGTTTCTCAAAACCCATGGATTCTGAAGTCTCTTTTCCATCTTTGTATTGAGAATAAATAGCCCAACAGAACTCAGTCATCAGTTTTCACTGGCAGCCTCTCTTCCCACATCCCTCGAGTGGATGGACAGCAGGATGGAGACTTTGGGGGACCAAAGTACCTCCCACTCTAAGTAGAGATCAGCTCCACGATCACTTGAATACATAATGTACATAATGTACCACCACATTTGTAAATCCATGGGACCCAGTAAGATGCATTCCAGAGTCCTGAGGGAATTGGCTGATGTAGTTTGCAAGACTCTCCATCATATTTGAAAAGTCATGGCAGTCAGATGAAAACCCAGGTGATTGGAAAAGAGGAAACATTGTACCCATCTTTAAAAAGGGTAGAAAAGAGGACCCTGGGAATTACCTGTCACCTTCACCTCTGTGCCTGGGAAGATCATGGAACAGAGCCTCTCAGAAGCTTGGCTACAGCAGGGAGGTGCTTTGGGACAATCAGCACAGCTTCACTAAGGTTAAGTCCTGCCTGACCAAACTAGTGACCTTCTGTGATAGAGTGACCACATCAGTGGACAAGGAAAGGGCTACAGATATCATTTTTCTGGACTTTCATAAAGTCTTTAACATGATCCCTGTGACAACATCCTTCTCTTTAAATTGGAGAGAGATGGATTTGATGAGTGGACTGTTAGATGGATAAGAAACTGGTTACAAGGTCCCATTCACAGAGTAGCGGCCAGTGTCTCAGAGTCACTGACAAGTGGAGTCCCTCAGGGGTCCATACAGGGACCAGTGTGATTTAATATCTTCATTAATGACACAGACAAAGGGATCAAGTGCACCCTCAGCAAGTTTGCAGGTGACACCAAGCTGAGTGACTCTGTTGACACACCTGAAGGACAGGATGCCATCCAGAGGGACCTGGACAAGCTCAAGAAGCGGGGCCATGGGAACAAGACCAAGTGCTGGTGCTGCACCTGGGTCAGGGCAAGCCCCGGTATCAGCACAGGCTGGGCATGAACAGACCCAGAGCAGCCCTGCCCAGAAGGACTTGGGGGTGCTGTGGCTGAGAGGCTGGACATGCCCCGGCCATGGCACTCACAGCCCAGAGAGCCAAACGTGTCCTGGGCTGCATCCAGAGCCCCGTGGGCAGCAGGGGAGGGAGGGGATTCTGCCCCTCTGCTCCGCTCTGCTGAGACCCACCTGGAGCTCTGCATCCAGCTCTGGGGTCCCAGCACAGCAGGGACAGGGACCTCCTGGAGCCAGTCCAGAGGAGGCCATCGAGATAATCAGAGGGCTGGAGGACCTCTCCTACGAGGAAAGACAGAGCTGGAATTGTTCAACCTGGAAAAGAGAAGGCTTTGGGATGACCTAATCGTGGCCTTCCAGTACCTGAAGGGAGGCTGCAAGAAAGATGGAGACAGACTTCTTACAAGAGCCTGTAGCAACAGAGCAAGGGGGAAGGGCTTCAAATTGAAAGAGAGCAGGCTTACATTAGGTATTAGGAAAAAATTCTTTACTGTGAGGTTGGCAAGGCACCAGAACAGGTTGCGCAGGGAAGCTGTGTTCAAGGCCGGACTGGATGGAGCTGGGAGCAACCTGATCTAGCAAAAGATGTCCCTGTCCATGGCAGGTGGGTTGGAACTACATGACCTTTAGGGTTCCTTCCAGTCCTGGCCATTCTATGATACTAAGACCAGCACATCCAGTAAAATACACAGCTCAGTATTAAAGCCAGATTTTCCCCACACTACCAGGCAACTGCTTTTGCCCTGTAAGCAGAGAGAGAAGCAGGAGTGTATTTCTTCAGTCAGATCACACTTACTGATTTATACAAGTGTTGTATTTGCATACAGCTGGAGGAGTGGAAAAACCCTGCTCCAGCAGGAAACAAGCTGTCTTTTACCAATCTGGGAAGATGAGAACATTGCTAAACTTACAGACAACATGAAACAGGATGGTGGCATGGGTAAGAGGATACCCAGTGAGGTCCAAAGTATTTACAGAAGACCAAGCAGCTGGGCTGCTCTCATGCAGATCTGTAATACCAGGAGGCAAAAGCAGGATGTTTTCCCTGGAAGGCAACAGTGAACACAGTGGGTTTGGCATCTGTTTCAGGAGGTCCTACCTCAGTCAAAATTCTGGACAAAGCCTGTTTGTCTGAGACTTTGCAAAGAGTGGAGCAAGCATCAAAGTTCTCCTTCGTTTTGTAGGTCAGGAAGGCTTTGGGTCTGGCAGGGTGTCAGCTCACATGTATTCTGTAAAGTGCACTTTAATTTTTCATTGTAGCAGCACCTACAGACTTTGATTGAAATAAATAATGAACCAATTTGTATCATGAATCTAGGAATCGCTCTCTTCTGGTCCCCATCATGGAGAGGATTTTCTTCCCAGTGACAAGTGTTAATGCATTTATGCCCTAGTTTCCCACAGTGGGTGTCACTATTGAAGTGTCAGGAAGGAAGGTTAGAGCTGCTTTTTCAGACTGTTCCTGTCAGCCTCAGCAGTCCGTTTTGGATGAAAACATCCCAGCAGAACACAGCCTGAAAGAAAGCTGGATTTTAAACAGCACAGCAAAAGTCTTTGTGTTGTATATGATTAAAATGTAACATTGAATAGGTCTTTTTCCCCGTCTGAGTCAGGGAGGACGGCTCCACTGTGTAAAAATTACAGGGTTTTTTTGCAGAATGACAGAAGTTTCACAAGTCTTTAATGTAGTTAAGAGACCATTTTCCATGGTTTTCTCGTTTTTCAATGGTGTTCTGTCTGACAAGTCCCCCAGCACAAATCCTGACAGGTACTGTTCCACTTGTGAGAGCTGACAGGGGACAGCTGGCCCTTCACCACAGGGAGACCCCACAGCAGTACCTACCTTCACTTCTCACACAGCAAAAATGGCCAGAACCAAAACCCAGTGGGATCCAGGCATTCGGTTTGATTTGAACCATTTCGTGTGAGTCATGATAATTTTAATAAACACAGTTATTTGAGGGAAGGGAAGTCAATTACCAAAAGCAACCTCACTGTAATTTCAAAGTTTTACCAAATCACTTTAATACAATTCCACTTAGAGAGAAATTTAGATTAAGTGCACACAGTAAGTGCTGTAACCCACCCAGTTACTAACCTCCTTTGCAAACTGTCTAACACTGCAGAGAAAGTGAATAAAATGCTGGCCAAATCAAACGATAATGAAATTAAAGCACAACAGCATGGCTTACAACAATGTTCTAGTAGCATCTTTGGGGGGCTGCACTGAAGAGGAGGTGCCTTTAGGCAGGTGTAACAGAAGAAGTGTTAGATTGCAGTATTACAGCTGCTCCCACCTCCCTTGCAGAGCTTTACAATGTCACAGCAAGGCAGCAATATCAGTGCGCTAATACTACATTAGGAGCTCATTTTAGACAGAAAAGGATAATTATTTTCTCCTGGAGAGTACCCATAAATTAATTTTATTCACCCAGACCACCTTTGTCATTGCTGGAAGCTGCTGCTGAAGGACCACAGACTCTGCCCTAGATGACACCACATCGCATGCAAATCTCCAGCTCAGAGCAGTGGTAGCTGCACAAGATATAATGTCTTGTGACATGGCGAAGGTCAGATTAGACTATCTGACCTTCAGGCTAAATTTATCAATTCAGTGAAATATATTAATAACACAGTTTTTAATTAAGACAACATAATAGAAAGAGCAATACTGCTTGGTCCATTGCAGATCTGTATTAAAGTACAATATTCATTTAATCACTTTTGTACATGATCTAGTTAAAATTAGCCAGGAGAGCTGTTACTGTAGCACGTGGGTAATAGAAGCAGAAAGCTGAGACTCACCAAAGCGAAGCCACTGCACTTCATTGCAACCACAGAAGCCTCAGCAGGGCCAGACACGCCGGTGGGGAGCAGCACAAGAGGGAACGCTCAAGGATCATACAACTGACAGACCTTAAGGAACAAAATGCAGTTCATTACCCTGCTATTGTTTTGGCAGAAACAAAACCCAAATTACTCATTTGCTGCTGCTATTTTCACTCCATCAGCCGTCGGGTACGCCTGAGTCGGTGCTGGACGCACTGCCCAGCGTGGTGTAAGGCAGTGCCAGGCTTTCCCAGGCTCTGTGCAAGACCCAGCTGTCACTGGGACAAGGGGGGCAAATCCAGAAAAACACTCTTTTCCACTCCTTCTGTGCATACATTAATCTACGTGCTTATTCCTGTTTACATTATGAGGTGTATGTCATAAAAGAGCTCACAGGATGTGTACTGCAGCCAAGTTAGTATTGCTGTTGGAGCCTCAGCCTATTTCCTGACTTAACATTGCCCAGTTAAAACTACTTTTTTTTTTTTTTTTTTTAATTCTGCATTTGTCTAATGGAATTTATCAGTTGTTTGAGCCCATTTCAGGTAAGAATGCTACATAGGGCACCCATGAACACCTGCAGGAAACCCAGCCAAGAGAACAAGTTCTATACTGGAGACAGTAATAACTCAGAAATATGAGCTAGTATAGAAATGTGTACAAATATAGTAAAGAAGCTACTTTAAACAACAACATTCAAAACAGTTTAGAAAAGTGCCTGCACTATAAGACCTTTTCACATACTACTCTGGTGAAACCCAGAGCTTTTCATTTGGGGCAACTCAGCTGTCCTTTCAGGAGACAAAGTGTGCTGTGTCAAGAACCATAATTTTAAAAAAAAAATTGGTTTTTTTCCACATATGTCATGACTTGGATTTTAAAGGCAGGAAGCATTTCCCAACGCTTGTGCAGATGAGCTAAGGCAGATGGACCTTACACTAAAGCCTTCCCTACCTCCCAACACAGGCGTGCACTCTTGCACCCAGCCGAATCCTGCCCAGAGATGTTCCCTATTTCACAAAGCTACTGAAAAGCTAGCAAAACACCCATGGCAATATCACGAAAATATGCAATAACTTCTAAATTTGACCCTTACAACATCAAGGTTTGATGTCACCAGCATTGCCAAATAACCCCTGCAGTAGATACCTGCCACACGAGATAGCTGCAGCTCTCTGCATTCCTAGGAAATCCTCTGCAATACCATTTGGACTCTGACCTTCTCTCCCTACTTCAACTCATTTGAGACAATCTTGATTTCTGCCCTGGGAATCCTGGGCATCCTTGGCTGGACCCAGCCTTTCTGTGCCCCTGGCAGAGCTGCTGGCAGCTGCCTTTGCCAGCTCAGGAGCTGGTAAACCAGACTAAACATCTACTCACTCGTCAGGTGTTTTAGACTAGCATTCCCCTGTCAACATTTCAAAGGGAACACAGAAAAGACCTCATGTCATGAAAACCAAAATACTTAAAAAAAAAAAAAAATAAAAAGAAATCCTTCCCGCTTCTGTAAAATATTTGTGAGTTTTATAAAAGTTT
Source organism: Aphelocoma coerulescens (assembly GCF_041296385.1). Classification (NCBI taxonomy): domain Eukaryota; kingdom Metazoa; phylum Chordata; class Aves; order Passeriformes; family Corvidae; genus Aphelocoma; species Aphelocoma coerulescens. Next base: position 10,971,994 of record NW_027184085.1, read on the forward strand.
AAAAAAATAGATTTCCTCCAGGCTAGGCACTGAATAATTTTACAGAAAAAAATACTTCAAAGACACATTTTCCATTCTATTTGCATTCAGGCATTTTGTTTTTCAGAAAATTATTAATTCAGTAATATCGCAGGCTATTCTTCCACACACCTTGAGCTTTGGCTACCCAGAAAATAATTCGTCGAGTGCAAAGACCCATGCAAGGGAGGGAGAAGGCACTCTACGGTTTGTGAGTCATCCCAAGGGATTAGCACAGTATTTGCAAGGACATGCATCCTGCACGTGAAAGTGAGAGTTGCGGAGGGAGTTCAGGCATTGCAGTTTGCCTTGAGATGAAGGCAGAGGAACTTCCACCGAGGCGATTGAGCACTCTGGTAACACCTGCTTACAGCCACTCTGGCTGCCCCTCTGCCAGGGGTTACATGAAGCCCAAGCCGTGATGTCTCCACTAAACTCAAGAGGCTGATGCAGGGACAGTGCTTGAACCCGCTGCCACTGCACTGCCCAGAGCGCACCAGCATCTTATGTCAATCCCCCACAAACTCCCACAGCCCCCAGGGACGAAGGAGTGAAGGCAGTTCTGGGACGATTCCTCTCCCAAGGCTTCACCGCGCTCTCTCCCAGCCAGAAGCAGAGAGGATTTGACAGCCCGTTGAGAGAAATTCACGAGCGTTGCCGTTCATTAAAACGATACCGAGGGAAAGCGCTGAGGTTAACGGGATGGGCTATATTAAGCCCATTTACAGCTTTATGACACCTTCAAAGGGGCACAAGAGCTTTTTACAGCCACGTAGAATGGTCAGATAGTTACAAACTGAGACAGGTTTAAGAGAGTACCCCAGGCCACCCGAAGGAGAGGCAGCACAGTTAACTTCAGAGTTTGAGGTCAGCTCTTGATGTTTTCCTCTTACATATCTCATCCACAACTGCTCCTGGGCTTACAACACTGCATATATCACAGCCCGCTTTGTGCGAACAGGACAATTTAATGACACAGAGAGCTACCTTCTGATGATTAGGGGGGAAAAAATCGGCCACATGCTTCATGCTGTCTGATTTTATTAAACTGCTGCGTACAGGGAAGGGGGGCGGTTGCTGTTTTTTCTGCAACGGCAACCCCTATTCCTTACATCCCCGGGTCCTGCTGCACTGCAAGACAGTAACAGGCACTGTCACAACATGACCTAATCCACGGCGCGGGGAGATAGGACAAAGTGTCACAGCAGGCGATGGAGCTGCCCCCCGCCCCCCAGGCAGGCACGCCGGGATCAGCAGAGCGAGGGCTGGTCAGAGACCTTACAAGCACGCCCATATCAGGGGATGTGGCCCACTGACCCCCAGAGGAATGAAACCCCACCAACCCTGGCAGGACGGACCCTATCAACACCTGCCCCAGTGACCTACAGAGCGATGGACCCCACCGGCCCTTGGACATGGACCTACCAGCCTCCTGGGGATGGAGCCCCCAAAACGATGGGGTACACATCCCCCTGAGTCCCTCCAGAGGAGATGCGACCCTCAGCCCCCCTGGGGAGGGAGCCCCAGGGATCACGGGGGAGGCACCCCACTGACACACGGAGGGGGGGCTGTCGCCCCGCACAAACAACTCTGGGTAAGATGCAGAGCCTCAGCCCCAGGGTGGAGAGATGCACCCTGCCCTCCCGCAGGAGACGGAGCCCCCAGGGAACTGGGGGAGGCACTCACGACCTCCGGCAGATGCAGCCCCGGTGGCAACAGCGAGGGGGCTGCGCCGCACCGTCCTCCGGGGCACGAAGCCCCCGGTGCCAATGGCGGGGCGGGATGACCACAGCGACCGCCGGGCGATGCAGCCCCGCGTCCCGCTGCGGCAGCGCGGGGGGAGCGCAGCGCCCAGCCCAGCCCAGCCCAGCCCAGCCCAGCCCCGCGGGAGCGAAGCCACCGGCGGGGCAGCCCCGGCTCCGCCGCCCCCGCCCGCAGCCGCGCCGCGCTCCCCACTCACCTCGGCGGGACGGGGTCCGGCGCCCCGACACCTGCCCGGCGTGCCCGGGGCAGGCGCACCCGGCCCGGCGCCGCTGCCTCGCCGCCTCGTACGCCCGGCCCGGCCCGCGGAGCGCGGGGGCGGCCCGGGCGGGGCGGGAGCGCGGGGATCCCGCGAGGGGCGGCCCGACGGGGCGGGCGGGGCTCCCTTCCCTCTCCCTCTCTCTCTCCCTCTCGCCCCGTCCGCGGGACACCTGGGACGGGACACGGGCCGGGGCACGGACCGCGCTGCGGGGGCCGGCCGGCGCTGCAGGAGCTGCCTGGGATCTACGGCCCCTGCCGAGCAGGCGTTGTTCTCTGCCAGGGTTTAATGTTTTCGGGCACATCGGGATTTTTCAAGTCCTTTAAACGCTTTCCTTGTATCGCTTTTATCTTCGGTTCTCGCTCAGCGGGCAGTGCTAGTTCCAAGGATGACTTAAATGAACAGTGAATTACTCTTTTCTTTTTTTTTCTTTTCTTTTTTTTTTTTTTTTAATCTAAACCGATCCTTTCTAATTGTTTAATAAAGTTGTGGGTTTTCGATTTTTTGGGTGTTTTTTGGGGTTTTTTTGTTTTTTTGTTTTTTTAACGAGAAACCTTCAGATTATTAAAACCAAACTGCACTCTGAAGTGTTTATTTGCTTTTTTAGGTTCACTTTCCCTAGGCACTGCAAAAGGGAATGGTCAGTGTCTCTGTTTTCTTTCAAGCCAGAATCCTTTCCTGACTCATGCCCCTGTACAAGGCTCAGGGAGTGTGTTTCCAGCACTGCTGTTCTAAAATTAAATCTAAAAAAAAAAAAAAAAAAAAGGAGAGAGAATTCAGATCAACCAAAGTGTCTCTAAAGTATTGTCTTTATTAAAGACTCTGTCAAGTAATCACGTTACAATTTGGCCCAGATGCTCTGCCTATCACTTCTTTGAAGATGATTGCTAGTGATGGCAATGTCTGGGCTGATAACTAAATCAAGCTCAGTGTTTAAAGCAGAAGGTTGTCTAGAGGCACTTGTTGCAGTGACAGGCTCGGCACGAGGTACCAGGCAGTGCCTTAGGACTCTTCAGCACAGGAAGGATGCTGTGAGCTGAGCTGGATTGTTCTGTGAATGAATAATGCTTCCATGCAAACAGAATAGTACTGCAGAGCACACCCCAGACCACCCTCTGTGCAGAGCAGGGAGGTTTGCCTGGTGTCGGCCAGGCCATGAAACAAGAAAAGAAACCCAACCCCTTTCACAGTGATGAACTCCAGGATGAGGTGCAAAAAAACAGGTGTGTAATTCCTGTTTCTGTGAGGGAATCCCAGGCACATGGAGCAAGCCATACCGGCTGGGACTGGCAGGAGAGCAGCTCCCAGCGAGTGGAGTTTTTTCCACCAGCACTGCTGGCAAACACACTGACACCTCTCAAGACCCCATTAACCCACAGTGCTCAGGAGGACCTCATCTCACCTTGGTTTTTCCCTGCATCTTCACACTGAAGCCTGTTAGGTGGCTCCCTGCAGGGCCGGGGGTAACCCAGCACATAATTCAATGGAATGCCAGTGACAACAGATTTGGGGCTGCCACCAATCAAGACACCATGTGGCTAATGCTGTCCTGTGTCCCTGCCGGTGCAAAGTCACAGGGTACCAGGGCCTCTCTAAAAGCACTGCAATATCAAACTAATTCAGCCCCCATTCGTGACTTTTCCCCCCTGTTTCTAGGAACCTGCCTTTGAATGATGCTGAGTTCATTATTTATCCCCATGAGAACAGACATGCTTGCAAATCACTCCTCCATGCTGCCAGGTAGCTTGCTGAAAATGGTGCTGGCTCACAACAGCAAGATGGATGATGGGGTGAAGCAGTTTAACTCTGAGAATTATACCCTTTGACTCCCCAGCTCAAAATTGTGATTATGTTCCGGTGGGACATGAAAAATTCCCAGAGGGCCCCATGGCACCCAGAGTGCTAAGGCCTTGTTTCAGGGCACAATTCTCCCTTGTTATCAATTCTTCTGGGAAATCATATCCAATAGCCATGCAAATACTATGATTAACTTCAGTAGCAGCAGCTGCTGAATGGATCAGAATCACCAAAATATACGTGCACTAACTTCCGATTACCCATTATCCTAATTTTTTAAAGATCCACAAGTCCAACCTATTTGTACAGCTCACTGTTAAGGCAAGAGAGCAGATTAGGCCTGAATCACTTCTTATTCAAATCAGAGCAATTCTGTTCATTTCAGGAATTACACCAACATAGAAGTGGCATGGAAAGGGACTGTTTTCCTCCCATATAACAACACCACTTAAATCCTTTTAAAGTCAGTCGTGTCCGTTTTCCCCATTTTCTGCATCAGTTGCAAGATAGCAATATAAAGCACCAAAGGCTGGGTGTTCCTGCTGCAGATCATTTGGCTTCTGGCAGGATTACATGCTGGAGTCAAAGCTGATGCTCATAAACAATGTCTTTTACTAAGCTTTCATGGGCAGCTGTTGGCATTCGGTTTTGTGATGTAAATCAATCACAGCTGATATCTTCTGATTTCAGGCCAAAAGGTGGGAAAGATACTGTGCTATATGTGTTGGGTTTATTCTGCAGATCTCTGTGGAAAGGTCAGCTTTATCTACAACCAGAATCAGTCACTCTGGAGGCTGACAGCAATATTTTACATTCTCCTGTTACACATCTGAGAAACACTACTTTTCCTACTGCTCTTCCTGAAGGTTGTACACCTCTGATGCAATATGAGCATCAAAATCCTAATTAAATGGGGCTTTGTGAGTATGGATCTCCCAACATTTATATTGCAGTACTTGTATTAGGCAGCCTGGTCAGATGTTGATAGCATCAGTAACATTCTGTGTTTTTCTCAGACACCAGCTGAGTAGAGATTAAATATATCCCTTAGTGTCTTTCATACTTCACCTGCCAGAGAGTGCCCAAAGTCTCATTTTATCTTGCTTTAGATAAGGGAAGAATGCTGAAACTAAAACAGTTATCTGGACACCAGAGGAACCTCAAAGGGGTTCTGGAGCCCAAGGAAAAAGAGAGAAACCAGAAAACAGAGAGAAAGATCAGATTAGGCTGATGGAATAATATTCAGCTTTTGAGATCCAAATGCTCCTGAGATCATATAACCTTGTGTGGTGCTATCAGTGGGACTGAACTTCAGTAGCATCTTTTCAGAAACATGGAGTACTTTCAGAGTTGCTACACAGCAGAATTTTGTCATCTTGACAACATTTTATCCCAATACTATCTTCAGCAATCTGTAATTTTGTCACATTTTCCAAGAGCAAGCAGGATTTTCTGCCCTGACCCATGGCACCCTGGCAGTGTCCATCTTCTGCTGAGCTCTGGGGATGGCTGGACAGCATCCAGCAATTCAGGCAGATCTGCTGAGCTGCGGCCTGCCCTCAGCTCTCCCTGAAATCCCCAGATATGGGGGTTTACATTATTCTGAAGTTTTCCTGTAGCTGATTTGATGGGTCTTTTCTAGTGGCTTGGGGACAGACTGTCTAGCAGTAGGTACAGAATAAAGTGTAAATGAAAAAGCACAACATCATCATATCCAGGTAGGGTGCACATAATGCTGCCATCACTGACAGCAAAAAGTGGGGCAATAAGTATCTGGGACTGATTAACCTGAATTATGACTTTCCCCCAGCAGCTTCCAAATTTTGGGCTGTGATTTAAAAACCGCAGCGTGAGTCCTGACACATTGTGAGCTCCACTAGCAAGACTTGTGCTTTGCTGTGTTTATGGAACAAAACTGGTACCTTTCATCTTTATTATGATATAATAATCTTCTCTCTCATCTTATATCTGCCCTCTACTCAGACTCCCCCGTAGACATAGCTGGTATAAAATAGACCAAGGACAAGCCACCACTGGCTGTGCTATTATAAATTCCATTCACAAGGAGGCTAAAATGAACTATTCTACATGGAAAAATTAACCAGCATGATTACAGTAATAACCTGGAGTTATCATGGTCCTCAGGTGGGCACACTGTTCCAATTTTATTTGGAAATAATTACTTCAAAAGCAGAGCAATTTTTCCAGGACGCTGCCTTACTTTGAAGGAGTGTATCCATGCTGCTTCCACTGCAGCAGCAGTGACAGTGATTTTCTTTGCATAAGCAAAGCCCAAGAGAGGGAATATATTACATATGTCTCCTCCATAATGTGCTGCAGTAAATATGAGACTAAAAGGGCTGAGAAAGAGAAATCTTGGAAGTTGGATAGAGCCTTGCACAGAAAGTGAACAATCACACCAGGCTTGGAGCCACAGTCACAATTTGGCTTTGCGCAGCCTTGTGCCATTTGTAACAGTGACACTCCACTTTGTTCCAGCTTTAATTTGGATCATCAACCACAAATGGGAGCAGCAATAATGAAAAAACAATGATTCTGATCCAATATTTTTTCACTCCTTTCTGAAAGCCTACTACATCTTTACAGCGAGGGGGAAAAACAAGCTTAGAGCTGTGACTCCATCATGAGGGATTTCTCTCCATTTATGTCTCTCCTGGATTTTCATAGACTAAATGAAAAACCTAACTAGGATGTAAAGTTCCCCAGATGCAACGAGTTTCTCCACTAAATGAAAAACCTAACTAGGATGTAAAGTTCCCCAGATGCAACGAGTTTCTCCCAGAGCACAAAAGTGGTCAACCCTCAAGAAGTATTTAGTTTGAATTAGTGTGAAACAGAAGCATAACTGCCTTAAACATACAGGGTGGAGAGGTAAAGTCAAGAAGCAAAAGGGCCATTATCAACAAGATCTGAAATTTAAAATGAGAAAATATGTGCTTAGATACATTTATTCTATATTGTTTCTTGATATCACACATTACATTTTCATTTGCTGCAAAAGTCTAAGATACGTACTCTATATAAATACTGTAAAAGACCAAAGTCAATATTACAAGTCAAAAAGTCTCAAATTCAAACACTCAGCTAGAACTCTTCATAGAAATATAAATTTTCCAAGCTCCTGAGGGTAAAAGCCTTAGATTATTTTGGTATATACATAAGACACAGTTCTCTAAAGGCCCTTTTCCATGGAATTCCAAGATCAACACTTGTTTCAATTTCAGTGATATAAGATATCAGAGGACAAATTCACCCACTGGGTGAACTTGACTGTAGACAAGAGACCAAAGAAATAGATATATAAATTCTAAGGTTAAAATAAATCAGTCACTAGAGACCTTAGAACTTCTCATCAAGGTAAGATTTTTTGCTAATTTCTTTAACAAATTAGTCACCCCCTTCTTTATATTGTGCAGTGTTTTTCAAGTCTGATCTGATGCTGTGTTTGTTTTTCTTCGATTTCTATTATTAGGTAATCAATTCCTCCCTTTGCCTGCAGAAGTGCCTCTGTGTGTCTTAGAATTCATTAGATTTCATTGTTAAATATGTGGTCACATATCTAGAGTCATTTACCATTTCAAAAGCACCTTCTTCAATTTGAACTTCATCTTTGCACAAAAATCTTTACCTGGTCATACCTACAGGAGAAACCGGAATGTTTTATTTACAATAGTTGAGTGTGTGCTGTCTCAACAGGATGATAAGAAAAGCACTGATTGAACTCTTTCTGCACAGAACCAGCACCAAGGAGTTATCAAATAACTGTGTGATAGATACTGAGACTTGCTTAAACATTGCCAAAGCAATCTGTCAGCAGGGAATGTCCACAGCCCTAATGCACAAATAGCAGAGGCAGTGCCTAGTCAGTATCACATTAATCAAGGGCTGTGCAAACAGAAGTGTTTTAAGAGATTAGGGAGTTCTGGAGAAGCACTGCCCCAAGGCTACCCAGTTGCCAGCACTCCCCTGTTCCTGGGTACTGGCACTGCTCCTGCTTTCCCTCTGCTTTATCCAACACGGGCTACAGTCCACCAGAACCAAAGGGATCAGCCTGATTTCATAACACAAACAACCAGTCTGATGTCCTCTCCTTGCAGGAAGCACTTGCTGCAGACAAATCCCTTAAACAGTCTACTCGTTGTTCAATAAAATGCTTGTCACACATGTTCATCATTATAATCCTTTGCAGTCAGATAGTACCATTCATCTGATGAGCTCAGCCTACAAATTTAGCTTGAATCTGGTCTGACATCTGCCTCCAAGTATGCTTTGATTTGAAAAATCACGTTAAAACTCAGCCTCGAGTTGTCTCTTCCTGTGCTTGTGGGTCTCTGTGTGCCTGGACACATGGATAGAAATTCCTAATATTTCAGTGCTGTTTGAATGAGTGCTGAGCACTGCAGGCCATCTGCCAGTAACTATTTTTCTAAACTTGGAAAAAATAAGAAAGGAAGAGATATTTTAAAGCTTTTACTCATAACAGCAGTGATTTTTCTGGAAATTCAAGCAGCTCTGAAAGGGATGTACCATTTCCAAAGGCAGCTCTCACTCAACAGGTTTTTGAGCTCTCTGTAACTCTATGTCTTCATATTCTACCATGTCAAATAAGGACAAAAAACCCTACATATTCATCTATCCAGGATCCACATGGCAGGTGTTTGTCCAAGGCATTTGGAATCTCAGATGTAAAATGCTGAAGAAAGGAAAAGTCATCTTGTTAAATGAGGGCCAGGCAGAAATTAGGTGCACTGTCAGATTGTCTTAGTGGATTATGAAGGTCCCTGTAATACTGCAAAGAGACATTCAATATTCAGGAGAGACTTTTTAGTTTAATCTGTCAGTTTTTAACAGTATAGTACATGCAGCATCCTTTTTTATTACTATTTTTTGTTTCTACAGGTTTCTCCCCAAATTTCATTTGTTACAATTAGAAATCCTTCATCATGAGACTTTTCTGGGAAAAAAAAAACAAAATGAAAAACAACCAGAAGCACAAGCATTCCACTAACTACCTGGGCTGCAGTTAGTATTTACCAGACTCCCATTGCATAGCCACAGCAGCTTTTCTGAACATCTTTTCATCGAGGCATCTGCACTGTAACATTTGCATTTCTTCTACTTAATTGTTCAATACAAACAAACAAAATTCCCAAAAATAAACATGGGGGTAAAAAGAGAGAGAGAGATCCAAGGCTAGCAAAATATTAACTGGCTAATGGAAAAAACTGCACACTTGAATTCTGTAGTCCTCAGAGCATGTGATATGGAGACTTGTGAAGCAGCAAAAATCTCTCAGAAGAGCTCCCAGATCTTCCCTCAGTGGTCATTTCTACCAACCAATATTTGGTTTCCTTTTTTTGGTAAAACATGTTGTTATTCAGCTTGAACTACCTGGGGTCTAGAATTCTGAAAAAGTTAATAAAAAAGGTTTTCCACACAGTGCTATTTTTGTATCATATCCAAAGCACTGCAAGCCAGAGCTGCTACTTCAAATAAACGTTTTTCTGTGCCATTGAGACACACGTGCGTTGTAACAAGCATAAGAAGTCCAAAGGACCCGTGAATCGAATAAATCACCAGAAATCCTGACAGAGAGGAAGAGACAAAGAGAAGGAGCTAGAAAATTAAACTGCTACACTGCTCCTGAAGGACTGCAATTTACAGCGATGAAAAATGTCCTTGCAAATAACATAATCAAAAAAATTCGAAGAGATGAAATGTCAAATACTAATGTAATATTGCTAAATATCCCCCATACAAATCCCATTTCAGTGACATTAAGGAGTCAGAAGGCAGACAATTACCATCCAGAGAACGGAGGAGTGGAAATATGCATGAAGAGAGAAGGGTCCAGCTGTGGGCCAGAACCATCAGTTCATTAGGCTCTCCAGCCTGGTGAATTCCCACATGGAAGTGAATCAGCACAAAAAGCTGTTTATACTCCTGTTTCTTTCTGAGAGTGGGAAATGAATGAGCCTTCTCCTTATCATTAATCTGTCAGGTTTAATGGAAAGCCTAGTTTGATTTTGAGTTAATTTGCTTGGAGCAAAGGAGCCTAAGTGCCATAAACACCATGAGTATCAAAGGGGTCTAAGTGACACTTGTGTGATCCAAGTGGCTGTTATGCAGGCAGCCGAAGGCTTTTGCATCAGCTTATTTCTTTTTTTTAAGACTTCCTTCCCAATGTCAATCTGAACAAGAACCTGGTGCCAAAGGGATGCAGGGACACCCAGGTGCAAACCCATCACTCCCCACCTGCACAACACAGCTCAGCGAGCAGCTGCTCTTGCTCCACTCCTTTAGGGAGCTACAGCACCACAGATCTGTCCACAGGAGAGGAAAAGGCAACACAGCAGTGCATTGGTAACTCACAAGTTATGTCCCACGTACCCACTTTGCAAGCCAGGAACGGGGCAGAGGCACAGGAGCCTCCTGCCTCTCACTTGGTTTCCCACTTGGAGTCCAGCAGAGAAATAGTCCCCTCAGGTCTTTATTGCAAGGGGCCAGTCCTTCTTGGGAGCACCTACAGGCTGTGAAAGCCATGGCCTCTGGGGTCTTGCATGACAGCCTGGGCTCTGCCAAGTCTTTGTCTTGCATACCAGACAGGTTCCTGCCTGCAGAGAGGCCGCTGGACCTTGGGCATGTCTGGGTACAGATACAGATTTTGAAAATTATATTGATTGCAGTCTTTTTGAGGTTGTAATTACAGTGTTGGTGGAAGATCATTGAGCAAATGCCATTTCTGATGGTGCCAGATTACATACTGGAAGACCCACTTCTGACAACTTCCATCAGTCACTTTGGTATTTCTCCCCAACCCAAGAAGCAAAGTGCCATAGTCCTCCTTCACATCCCCTCCTGGCCTGGCATCCTGTCTGCTGTGGGACATGTGTGTGACTGAGGGTGCAGAGCACACATCTGTGCCCAGCCTCATCTCATCCTTTCCCTGTACAGTCACTCCTGCCTGTACCCATCTGAATGGAGAAAGCCCACGTGGCCCTGCGACCAGGATTCACCAGCTTAGATCAACACAGGTATGGCCATGAGGATGGCTGGCAGTCATTCACAGAATCACAGAATCACAGAATCATGAGGGTTGGAAAAGACCTCCAACATCATCAAAGCCAACCTTTGACAAACACTACCATCATGCCAACCAAACTCTAGCATCAAGTGCCACATGCAGTCATTAATTAGTATACCTGTGAATGTAAATTTTCAAAGTTACTGAATTGCAAACTACATCTGTCTAGGAGATTGAGAAGGGTTTTCCACTCTGTATTTGTGCCTGGTGTCCAGGCCTGCATGACCCCAGTCCAAGGCAAAGAGCCTGCTGTGGACCACCACCCTGACTGAAACGCCAACCCGACTGTGATTCAGAACTCTTGTTCAGTTGTGATGAAAAAGCGAGACTTTTACAGAGAAAAATCTCATTGAGAGCAACACCAAAGCTATTGCTGTGGGCAGAACCCTGCTGTGGCAGGTACAAGGCTACCAAGAGCAGCTGAAGTGGAGAAGCCCACATCTGCTTCACTTTTCTCTACAGCTGAGCTCCCTGTAATGTAAAAAAGGAAGAATATGCCGGGTTGCTTCTTAGACAGAGAACTTCAAGAGGAATTCACTGCTCGACAGCAGAGCTCTGCCCGTCCTCTGTTTCTCCTGGCATCTCTTTGAGCTGCTGCGGCTCTGTGTAGACTAAGTGGGGACTGTGAAGCTCTGACAAAGGAAAGGGAACCAGTGGGATATTTCTATTTCTGGAATTGCCCATTAGAGAAGCTATTCTATGGTACACAGCATGCCATCACACTTTAAAAAATAAATAGGAACAAGAATATTAGCAGAGGAAGCATATGTGGCCCCAAGACCATGACTCATCGGGTTAAATCAACCAGCTGAGGTCAGTGCTTCTATTTATCAGCTTTTAGTTGCAAGAATGGCAATGGGGACAGTGATTCTATTACTTAAATTTTACATGCTGTGAAAAATACGGCAGTGATTAATGCCTGTAACAGGCAGCTAGATGTGCTGCTTTTAGAATCTAGAAGGTATTTCAAGGTTAACACTTTTAGTTTTCTTCCTAAAGTGGGTTTTCAACTGGTAAAGGGAACTTCCCACAGATTTCAGGGTCTGTATTTATGGGCAATAAAAGTATTTTGTGTTATCATCATCATCCAAAAACAGCTGAACCACAGCTTGATGAGAAAAGCCCCACTAATTGCACTTCCACAGCCACCCATCCTTTGTGAGCTGTGGGACCATGAAAGCACTGACTGTAAGGTGAAGACAGCCATGAGGCTAATTTGACAAATACAGAAAACACTTCTGTGATGTGCTGTTGGATTTCTTTCTGGTGCCCCAGAATGTGTCTACAAAGCATCCTCCTCCGTAGCCAGTCTGTACCCTGGTCATTTATACCATCAGTGTGGGGGGGGTTGGATTAGATGCTGCAGGCACGGAAGCTCTCCTCTGTTTGCTCATGGGCTGCTGCATTAGGGCACATTAAAACTCAGGCTCAAATAGGTGGTGGGATACCACCTCTCTGAGGAAAGTCCACTCCTGCTGCCAGGACACTGCATTATGCTCAGGACATTACAATAGGTGCAAACAGCCTTCCATTCCTGCTATATGCGAGCTGCTCATTGTCGCTGTGAAATTATTCCATTCCTGTCCTTAGCGTCAATTAAAAACCAAAAATAAATCAGAGGTATTGCTGATGGGAGGACAGAACACCCAGAAGTCTGTAGACGTGTCCAGGTACCGTGTAATTGTGCAGGAGGAGAGATGCCCTGCTCTGCTCCCTTTCACCATGAAAGCACAGGACGATGACAGGGCGAGCCCAGAGCCGGAGAGTAACTGCATTATCTCCAGTTATCTCCGTTTCCCAGCAGAGAAGCAGAGGTAAGTTAACACCGAGTGACTCACGGCTGTGATTCACATCCCGCTGCCGCTGTCCTTCATCCCGCTGCCGCACGGGCAAACAGGGGCTCGGCAGAACTGCCCAGCGAAACCCAGGCTGCTCAGGCAGGGCAGCTCACTCCGGGCTGGTGAGGCAGGCAGAGATTGTGGCACAGTCTGGTCCCCGCTGGTCGGAACTGAGAGCTGAAGCCCCGGGAAGCCCCAGCCCAGCAGCTGTGCGGACACGGAACAGCTGGAGGCAGCCAGGCCCCCCGCCCTGGGCGGCGTGGCTGGGGAAACACCGATGGGAGACCGCAGGTCTCTGCAGTGACACCCACGGGAGGGGCTGGGCCACACACGCTAGAGTTTCCCAGCTGCCCCCCCAGCAAGGAGAAGGCTGAAGGCTCTGTTATGTTACTAGCCAACCCCTCCAGGCATTTGGGACGGCGCTCCCGTGTCTCCCCTCCCCGGCAGCCTCCTCACTCGTGCCCTGCTCCTGCAGGCAGACGTGCTCCAGGGACAAACCCCGTCCCCCCAGCGCTGCCCAGCCCCGCACACCCGCGGCTGTCTGTCTGCCTGCAGCCTCTCAGCAGTCAGACACAGCCACCAGAACGCGTAAAACTTCCGTGGTAATTACAGGCAAACCGTGGTGCTGGTTGGGCCAGTGCTGTAATTGCCAGCAGCAAAGATAAAACCTCCGTGCGGGCTCTCAAAGCTGTTTAGGTGATAACCCCGCTCAGCTCAGTGCTCTCGGCAGCAGCATCCGTCTTTCAGCAATGTCAGCTGGTGTCCGTGCAGGGTTTCACGCAGTGCTACCTGCTCCCTCATTCCTCGGGTTTTTTGTTTGTTTGTTGAATTTTTTTTTTTTTTTTGAGGCCAACTTTTATATGAGATACTTTGGTAAGCTTTTCTCCCGTAAAGCTCTCACTAGACACTGCTTCCAAGGTTCACACTCATGAATTTCATTATTTCTGATGGAAACTGCATGCATCCCAGGTCCCTGGAGCATCGAGAGGAGGTGATTTAACTACTAATATCAGTCTGATAATTTTGTACCTGGGTTTGGAGGCATACTCTGCAGCCAGTTCTCCACTAAGTACTTGGTGTGTTGAATTTTTCATGGCTAAGACATCTATGACTAAGGCATCCAGAAAGATTACTCTTTTTAAATACAGGTTAGCTACTCTTTTATTTGATTTGCGTGGGTGTTATTTCACTCAGTGCTTCAGTGTCTTGTGACCCACTTACAGGCTGAAACAGGCTCCAGTGAACTTTCATGCCTTTATACTCCTGTTGCTCGTAACTTGCAAAAAAAAAAAAAAAAAAAAACAAAAAAACCCCAACCTAAACCAACCTCTGAGGCAACTACCCTTGAGGTTTAAATCAGAAATGGCTCTTCTCCATAAGTGATTGTAAAAGAGTTCTATCTGTTCAACTTGTGTGTCTCATGGGCTGCGAGGGCCAAGTGGGGTCTCAGCAGGTCTTGGGTTGCTGAGCTTTTCTAGAAGGATAACTAGTGGCAGGGACTGTCAGGAGCTTTTTAGCCCTTGTGAAAACTCATGTCCCACATCCAAGAGGGTCATGGACCCAGAGCATCTCCAGATTTACACATGGCATTTGGGGTGAAGCTACTGCAAAGGCTCAGGTGCTCCTCACCAACCTTCAAATCCTCCTCCAGGCAGGAGAAAGCACTGGGAGAGCTTCCAACATCCCTTTGGAAGGAGTTTAAAAGGAAAGGAAAAGAAACCTTATTTCTACCCCAAAACAACAGTGCCATTGTGGGGAGCTCTGTTGATGCCTAGCACTTTATTTTACTGATATATTTGTGCCAGGAGAACATGCGTGCTCCTCTGTACTGACATGTTTTTAAGGAGTTTAAGCAGTTCAGTCTGTCTTTGAAGAAGTTGTATATTGACTTAATTACAATGTCAATGCATCTTCAGAGGGAAAATACTCAATATAATGGCTGGAAGTTACAGTCAGGATACTTGTCTTGGAAACGTAGAGCCCTTGCACAGTACCAGCACCACCTCGTCAAAATGAAGTTAGTGAAGCATGAAAAAGAAGCATAAAGCTCTCACTCTCCTGACATCTCCTTACGTCATTGCAGGATGTCTTACCAGAAAATCTGATTTAGCCAAAACCTATGATACACAGTGGGAAACAGAGGGTTTGGTCAGGAGATGGGACTAGATCTACTGACAGTCTCTCCTCACCTTCAAAGTCACCTTCATTAACAGCCACGGCACAAGCTCCTGCAGCTTCAAGGAGAAGCTTATGAATCTCAGAGCAAGCCAGGTGATGATGTGGATATGTAGAAATAGCTCCGTGACTCTTCACAACTTGAATACTTGACTTGTGTGGAATACTGTTTGAACCATGATGAACCATTTTAACTTGGTTTGGGTTTTTTAGGTACCATGCAATATATCAGGTCATGAAGGAAAGTTAACAAGAAAGCCGAGTGACTCATTTAGAGAAAACACAGAGAGGAGACTAAAAATTGTCCCTTCAGTCCTAGAAGTAAGAGGCACCTAAGTAAGGTGCATTTTATGTAAAAACTTGAGAAGTCCACCTCATGCACTAGAGAACTCAGCAACTTAAATGTCAGGTGTTTACTGAAAGGCACACGTGTCATAACAGCTGGAGACCTTGCATCCACATAAACAGAGGCAGCAAGGACAAGAATTGAACCAATATAACATTTTTACAATCACTTATAAACAAAGGCAACAATAACAAGAATTGTCACGATGTTAGCATTCTTACAATCACACAGAACAAACTGTCTTCCAAAGGCAACAAATGCTTTTAGAGCTACTGATTTCCCTGGGCACTAGGGTCAATCTGTGCCTTCAGTGGGATCAGTTCAAAGCTCTACCCTTTCGTTCTGTTCCATCCTGTCTCTGGTGCATCCCACTGTGTACCCAGAGATTCAGTTTCCAGTAGCTGCTGTAAATCATTCTTTCTGAAAACATGGAGCACTTGTTTTAAAGCTTCGCCTTCCTTTTCCCAAAGATTCAGAAAGGTTGGTTCACATCCCCTGTGGCTTAAAGCAGCAAGACTGGTGGGTAAAGAAATCTGGAACGCCTACATGCTTTTTAATTATATAGCTATGTGCACACTTAATTTAATTAAAAAACAATTACAAGAATTTATGATATGAGTACAACTCTTTAGCAAACCAGAATTGCAGCTGAGTTTGTTTTTTGACTCTTCTTTTTTGATTCTGTGTAAATGATCCTGGCTGGTGCTTCTCCTTACGGTGAAATAATTAAGAGTTTGTTAGGGTAGGTGCTCTGGCTGTAAATTTCTGAAGTGGCATTAGCCTTTTTCTCTTCCTGAGGCAGGTTGGACGGAGGTGGCAATTTGTTTATTGGACTTAAATGGTGTTGAATTGAAAAACAGGAGACTAGAAGAACCTATGCTGAACACTATGCAGTAAATGAGAGAGTCTCCTACTGTGCAGGGCAGTACAGCAGGAGAGATCTCTGGAGGGAATACAAGTTCATGCTACACCACTAAATTTTTTGATATTCATTCACAGAAATGAATGTGCATTAATTAGGAAAGGCAAGTATTTCACCAGTGCAGATGTCTTGTCTTTGAAGAAAGCGACAGGTTTATGTATTTGCTGAAAATATCCCATTCATGTTTTGCAACATAGTTTTCTCGCCTCCTTTTCATAAACAGAAGTATCCACAATAAGGATCTTCTTAATGCTTGAAGTAGTGAAAACAACTATAAATAACAGCCATGGACTTGCAGGACATTGCAAAAGCTCAAAACCTTCTCAGCTCATGCTATTCTGACAGTAGTGAGCAGAGGTGCAGAGTTTCTGTCTCTCCCCACATCCCTCATGCCATGCTACAGGTAGGTCTGGTGCCTTCCTTGGGGTTTGCTGCCTGGATGACACCTCTCGGTGCATTATCTGTCTGACGTTTTCACCACCTTGCAAAAGAAGTATTGATTCTGGCAGTTTGACTGGCAATAACTCCAGTTTATCTGTCAAATTAGACATTGAAAATCTGCATCTAAATCCAGTCCCATGAAAGAACTGAGCAAACTTTCTGGCACGTGAAATTTTGGGGCACCCAGGACAAAGCTGAATAATATTGTGAGGACTGCATTTCTGCTGCTCATAGGAAAAAAGAGTAGACCACCCTCTATGTCCCTGCTATTTGACCAACCTTTTGAGCAGGAGGTTGTAGGAGTATCCAGCTTAGGAGCCACAGTCAAAGCAATGAAGCTGATCACAGGATTACAGAAATATTAGCTGAGAAGGACCTTTGGAGGTCATCCAGCTCCACCTCCCACTTGGAGCAGGGTTTTTGCCAAGACTAGATCCAGTCAGCTGTGGCTTTGTCTAGACCAGCGCACAAGACCTCCAAGGATGGAGCTACCACAGTGCCTCTGGTTAGTCTTTTCCAGGGCTGTAGCACACCCTAGGAAAGAAATTTTCCTGAACTTCAGTTTGAAATTCCAAAAGTGCAGTTTGATGTTATCATCCACTGGTGTATTATCTGCTGCTACTGAGATGAGCTGATCCCTGCTAGTTTTGTGGCTGTCCCACCACGTAGTTGTGGACCCCTACCCTTTCTCTTCCCTAGATTAAAATATCCCACCTCTTTCTACTTCTCCTTATAACAATATCCCTCAGGCCCAGGATCATCCTGACTGCCCTTTGCTGGACCTTATTTCCTCAGCATCCTTTCTGGACCAGGGGACCTCAAACCACACCTCACATGGTATTGCTAATGTTGATAAGCTCTTCCACAGCTTCTTTCTTAAAAATGATGAGGTGGTGTTGAAAGCCTCCCTGAAGACAAGTATCCACTGTTACTCCCCCGCCCCTAGTCCCCACAGCCAGGCATTTCATCACAGAAGGCAATTTTATCAGTCAGGCCAAGTTGGACTTCATGAATCTATGACCACTCCCTAGTGCCCTCCTGCCCTGTTACATGTTTGGAGTGGACTCAAAGAGGCTGCACTTCTGGCACCTCTGCAGGATTCGAGGCAAGGCTGACTGTACCCTGTTCTCCATCTCAAAGACAGGCACATCACTGGCCCAGTCCCCAAGGCCTTCTCTGAGTCACCATGGTTATTCCCAGCTGAATCTGCCCATCACTCTCAGCTCCTTGGCATGAATCCCATCCAGCTGTATGGATCTGTACATCCAACCTCCCTGAGCAGTCCCTGACGCTGGCTGCCCACCTCCACCCCAAGCTGTTGGGGCACACCCTGAGCTCTGGGGCAGGCAGAGAAGAGCACACATCAGCATTTCCTCATCTCTCATGGCATTTGGTTATCTCCTCACTTTCAGACCCACAGTGCTCATTATGGGCTGCCTCATCTGGGAACACCACACGTGACGCTGCCCTGTGAACCTGATAGATCCCCAGGGCTGAGAGAGAGAAGCCCAGGGACATGAGGCTCCTAGCCTTGGAGATGGGAAGAGCCTGGGAGCGGAGCAGGTCCCACGGCAGCCTTGACAGTTGGCTGCAGATCTGAAACAGGCAAGTGGCAGATCTGCAGAGCCCTGGGCAGCTCAGAGACATTGACGTGAGAGAGCTGGGACTCATTTGACTGTATAAGCAAAGAGCTGAGGACCAAGCAGAACCAAACCTCATTCATTACTGTAATCCCACAGGGTTTCTGAACTCCTTTCTGAGCTGCTGATGAACAGAGCCTGCAAGATACACTAAGAGCAGCTCACCAAACTGCTTGTACCTCTAGTTATCTTGAAGCAATTACCTTCAGAAGACATACTTCAATTAAGGCTGCTGCTTCTCTCTATCGCCGTGCAGAGAAATTGAAAATGTGCCAGACATTTCTGCTGTTCGTGGCTCACAAATCCTTAACCCTTGTGCTGACTGTCAGCCATATGTGATCTTGGCAGCAGGTCCTGTCCATTCCATCTAGAAGAAAGAACTGAAAACTAAAGAAAAGGATACTTCAGTACAATCAAAAGACAACTTTGTCTCCTCTTCAAAGATAATGTTAGAAGCTGGTTCAAATGTCTATAAATGCTGTGTGCAAATTTCTTTGCATATCAGTACTGCTTGTACCTTCTGATGTTTTTGGCTGAGCGTCTCAGATTTGGGTATATTAAAATGTGTGCAAATCTTCAGCTGGATCTCAGAAGGAAGCTCTCAATAGCTAGAGCCTAACATCAGGCAACATCCTTGCAGCAAGGCATCTACTAACGCAATGAATTTAGCTCCATTTCCTGTTTGCAACGCATCCAACAAACAGACTCCAGTTGTTGTTATGTGTTTATAATTGCATTTTATTTCAGGCCTGTTTTATTTGTAGATATTCCATCTTGAGGAAGGTCACACGCACTCCTGGGTTTCAAGGAGAACCGCTCACCATGTAACGTGGCGTTTCCCGGGCTGACCGGGACCTCTGTGAGCAGCAGCTGCTCCCCTCCCACGCAGGCAGAGGCGCAGCCCCAGACACATCTGCAGCGCGTTCGCTGGCGGGCACGAGCCAGGCTCTCACTGCACAGCTCCCCCACCTCCTCTGCTGCGCTCAAGAGAAAAATCCCCAGCCCCAGAGGTCTCCTTGGTGCACAGAGTGGGACCGCTGGGAGAGCAGGCTCCAGGGGAGGATGCTCAGGTCTGCTGTGGATGTGAAGCTCATGGCCTGCCCAGATGGAAACTGGCTCCCACATCACTTGAGAGGCACCCAGCATTCCCAGCCCCTGGCCCACAGCCAACACCAATGTCACCGGGGTGAAGAGAAAAGAAGCATGTATCCCTGCAAGATCTTCATTAAGAACAGTGAGAAAGGTTAATGACAGGAGGAATCCCAAATCTTCCCAGGACAGGAAGCTCACTTGGACCAATTTTTGTTCAGGCACCAGTGTGACTCCTCCGCCAAGGACTCTGCTTACTGCCACTGCTGAGGTGGGTTACCATAAGATTCCTGCTCAGAAAAACGATCTGGCTTTGTTAAATTTCTTCTGCAACTTCTCTGAAAACACAAGGTCTGAGATTTTTGATAGTGCGTAGAAGTTGTTTTGTTTAGCACTGCAAAACCTACACATGACTTAGTTAAATTGTATTTTTCAGAAGTGTCTGAGGTCCTGAGGAGCTTAAGGAGTCAGAGCAGGATTTTAAAAGCTGGTTGAGACATGATTTGGTTTCATTTGAGCAGTCAGGAAACAAAGAAGGACCTATGGAGATGCCCTAGCAGTAGCAAAGAAAGCTTATGAGCTGCCTGTCATTGCACTTTACACCCACCAAAGTCTTCTCTAACATCTACCTTCAAGATCAATCCCATGTCAAAGGGAGAAAAAAATCCAATAGTTTAATAAATGTAAAAAAGAAAGGGCAACAGAATACAAATCTTGAAGGACTAGTGCATAGATGATCGCAAACCCTTTTTTGAGCAGACAACAGATGCACTAGATAAAAATTAACTGAATGATGAATTGGTAATCAAGAAAAGAAGAGAAAGACCAGAACATTTTAGTACATTGTGCCAAGAAAATGGCTTATTTGATCACATTTTAAGTGTAACTATACCACTTTCTTCTCCCACTTGTCCCTTTTAATCACATAATATACAAGTAAAGAAACCTTGTAAATAATGCATGCCTACACCTTTGTAAAAACAGCCAAATAGAGGTGCTTCTTTGAGCTGCAACACAAACTCAACTTTTTTAACAAGCAGAGAGCCCAAAAGGAAAAATTACTCTTGCATAGAACACCCTCGCTGCAGGAAAAGCTCGAGTGAGAGATGAGCAAGTCCTTGAAGCACTGGCTCACGAGATCTACTTAGATTAGAGAACTGTCAAAATCATCATCTTCAGCTGCAAGTTCCCCCTGCTACATGGACAATAATTTGCTTTAGAAGCTGGCGAAGAGAAGTTTCAAGGTAAATTAGCACCAGGTTTTGTTCACCTTACCAAACCAGGTGTTATGAGCTGTAGCAGGCTGCCAGCTGCTTCAGTTCAGCCATCAAGGCAGCTGCTTTTGACAAACCTATCTGCTGAAAAAAAGGAGGCTCCTTGAGGCTTTGATAGGGAATCAAATCAGAGGGGAAAATAACTCTGAGGAGAAAGTAATGGAGAGTCAAGTTTGGGTTGATAGTAAAATTGAGAGGAGAGGAAAAGATTAGTAAAGAAAAATTAGCGACAGCAGAAATATTCTAGAATGACAGAATCATTTAGGTTGGAAAAGACTTCCATGATCAAGTCCAACCTTTAATCAACCACCACCTAAAACACAGGATTAAGTGCCACATCCAGTTGTTTCCTGAACACTTCCATGGACAGTGACTCCACTACCTCCCTGGACAGCCCATTCCAGTGCTTAACCACCCTTTCAATGAAAAATTCTTCCTGAGGTCCAACCTGAACCTCCCGTGGCACAACTTGAGGCCATTTCCCTTTGTCCTGTCACTTGTTCCCTCGGAGAAGAGCCCCATCCCCACCTGGCTACACCCTCCTGTCAGTGAGTTGTAGAGTGATCAGGTCACTCCTGAGCCTCCTTTTCTCCAGGCCAAGCACCTGCAGTTCCCTCAGCTGCTCCTCACAGGATTTATGTTCCAGACCCCTTCCCCAGCTCCGCTGCCCTTCTCTGGACACACTCCAGCACCTCAAATGTCCCTACTGAATTACGGGGCCCACAACTGGACACAGAACTCGAGGTGTGACCTCACCAGTGCTGAGTACAGAGGGACTATCACTGCTCTGGTCCTGCTGGCCACACTATTGCTGAAGTCACCAAGCAACAAGAGAAGAAACAGGGAAGACCAGAGCCCAAAGCCAGGGGAGAAAAAATTTCATACTGCTCTGAAGCTGGAAACCCACCTCCATAGAGAAAGACAGATGGACAATAGGGGAAACTGGGACATAACAGACTTTGGCTGCCTGAAGTGCTTGAAGCCCAGCTGAGGCAGAGCTAAGACTTTGATGAAAAGCTTAAAAAAAGTTCTGTTTCCCAAACTGGTGAATACTGCAGCCTCAGGAAAAACTGGAAATTACTGAGCAAATGAAAAAAAAATATCCTTTAGGTATTGCACACACGTGATACGCAGTAACCACCTGCAGCTCATAGCATGAAAGAGTGCTTTATTTTATTACAGTACAGATTCAGTCCAGTTCACAGAGAAAACATCAGTTAATACGTATCTTCACTTTGCAGGAGAAATGGGCATGAACACACGAGCACTCAGTCAGCAGCCTTCTACTGCCATTTATGCAAATTTTGCCCCAAAAGCATCATTTATGGTATACAGGTCTCACTACCATTCCACGTAACAGCACTGTAAGGCCAGCTCTAGAAACACAAGAGAGGAGGATGTCGATCTCAAGGACTGTGAAAATGTGTGTGTGTGTGTGTATGTGTGTATATATACACACACACACACATATATACAGATACTGCTTGGTGATTTAACTTTCAAAATCCTGGTTTTGACTTGAAAGTTTGTTTTAAGAGAATGTGTCCCTGAATAATACATGTTGTTCCTTGAGGCACATGTCCAAGTTCAGGCTTTGGGTAAGAGTCTTCACTCGAAGCAGCTATTGAGAGCCGAGGGTTCGGAGCAGACAGAACTGTCTGCACACCAGGTAGGTCTCTGTGAGCTGCAGTAGCAGCCAACAGGTAGGAGGGCACCTGAATCTCATCAACACAGTCTCCCATGTTTAACCATTTTATTAAAACCTGAAATAGCAATGAAGGCAATGATGTTAGCCAAATCAGTTCCTGTTAACCTACTAAACTTACCTTCCTGGAGGCTTTGGGCTTTTTGAAGTGGTTTTAGGACTCAAGACTCCAAAAACTCATCTATTTTCCCCACATCCAGGTTTACACCAGGTGGTCCAGTAAAAGACACTCCTGCTCTTCACAAACCTTTCCTCACTTACATACAGTGTCTTTGACATGTCCAGCACAGACTCTCTGCATCATGGTCAGAGGTCCTACCTAAGCAAAATAAAGCTGATAAATACTGTGTGCAGTTATCTTCTGTGTGGGGAAAAAAAAAAAATCCAAGAACTCCAAATCATCTTTTGAGGGGGGGATTAAAAGGATGACTTTTTTTAAACCATGCAGGCTGTAAGGGTGATAAACTCCAACATCCCGCACAACCAAACATGAAACCGTCAGGAAAATGGAAAATATTCACAAAGAGAGGCCAAAAATACGACTGTGAAAGGTACTTTCAGTCTGAAGCATGTTTCAAGTAGCTTAGATTTTCACAGCCATTTAAAAAGTTTTGTGCACACAACTTGCTCCTGGCATACTCCACCATTTTTCTGACCTTTCTGCCTAATTACTTTTTCCTCCTCTCAAAGAGCAACAGAAAATGAGAAAACAGATCACAAGAGAGAGACAATGAAAGCTGTGAGCTGCATATACTACCAAGTATACAGAAAGTATTCCATAAAAGCTGTCAAATATAACAGCAACACAGCAATTTTCATTTTTCTTCCACTTAAAAGCAGTCACAGCTTGAAATGTTTAAAAGACAATGTCCCAAGTTCATGCCCAAGCTCCTCAAAGTTTTAAACACAGCATCTTACAAGTGACAGAACACTGTTTGTCTTTTTATTTGTAAATCAGAGTTTGAAATACCTTACAATATACTTTTAATTTCATTTGTCTAAAGAAACAGCATTAAGAACTGAAAGAGCAGTGTGCCATTAAATGTTAAGAACCGTATTTTTAAAAACCTTCCTTAAAAAAGGTTATAGATGTACAATGAGTTTAAGTTGTATTTTAAAGTCAACTACTTAAGCATCTCAGTGATTGAAAATGAAGTGCAAAAGTAGAAGTCCAGTCACAGATGAGGCTGCAGAGCTGTGCTCAAGACTGAAGAGGTCTACCTAGGGCAGACATAGCTGCACAATCCCCAAATTAATTCAGCCTGTCCCAGCCATGAATCCTGCAGATCCGAGAGACACCACTGATTAAGTCAGTTTGAACTACTTAATATAAATTCTCCCTTTCTAATAAGAAGGATATTAACTAAAGCTTTCAGTTAGGCAATAAAACCCTTCTAATTAGCAACAAAAAAATAAAAGTGACATGCTTACTCTGTTTCAGGCACTTTCAAGATCATAGTTTATTTACTGTAGGTAAAAAGCTAGTATACAGATTAAGGGATCTCTTAAATTTCAACTCTACAGTTATACACCATCTAGTATTCTTGCTCTGAATATTAACCAAAAGGTTTCTAAACACCTGTAAGCCCCACTATAAATCTGCATTGTTATGAGGAAAAAAATATAGAAATCAATGCTTAATTTTTTCAATGCATAATATTTACACTGTGAAACCAATGGGAAATAACAAGCAGTGGCAAAGAGGCAGTAAATTTTAAAAAGCCAGAGTTTTATATAGGTTTTGGGTTTCTTTATAATAGTGTGCTAATCAGCATAATTGTATATATAAAAATTAAAATATAGCAGAGCATCCCACTACAGAAATCTGAATTGTCTGACTGCTGCCATTACTTGCTAACCACTTACATGCAACACCTGCTAGGACTGACTTTTTGTTTTCAAAGTGTAAAACAGTTCAAGGTTTAAGAGACAAACATTAATTTGTGTACAAAACCAAAAACTGCACTCAAGAGTAGTACTGGTCATGAGTATCTTCCATACAGAAGGGAAGGGAAAGAAAAAAGTACCAATGACAGAAAGCAGTCTTCCATTCACTAATTTTCAAAGGCAATGCATAGACTGAGAATACCTGGATGGCAAACTCCAGAGACTCCAGAAACAAACAGCCTTCACACACAGGACCTCTGCAGGAGGCCTTTCCTTGCATCAGATGGCAATGGCTGACAGCTAATAAGGGGCACCAGGTGTACTTGCAAAATACTAAGATGGGGTAGTTGTTAATATACAATTTGAACTATATATACAATACAATGGAATGTATCCCCTCCCAATACTGGTTTATGAAACAATTGGACCTTTCTATACTAGCCTTATGACTCAGCTATCGTTCTAATGAAAATATAAGTACACAAGAGACTTGCATGAAAATTAAAATTTATGGGGCATTTTACAGGAACTATTGACAAAGCTGCTTAATGGCATTTCTGCTTTTTAAGTAATTTTGTTAGATATAATTGAAAACATCTGTGTAGAAAATGTCCTGACAGACACTTTGACATGGAGCTTTGGTGACAAACCACTTCAATAACAATGTGGTGAAAAATTAAAGTATTTAAGGTAACTCAAACGGAATAGGAAATGGAATGCCAATATGGCAGTTAACCCTTTTTTCTGTTGTTTGAAACAGGAAAGTCTCTTGTACCAGCAGAATCCTGTATACAGATAGAGAAGTAGGGAATACACCACTTAAAATTCCCATTAAACAAAAGCCGATTCATCATGTGAGAAGGTAAAAATTACAGAAAACATGAACAGTCAATAAAAGAGAAACAACTGGTTTACATAAAAGAAGAGAGAACACTTCAGTCTGAATGCAGTTATTTTGTGAAAGCTGCTACAACAGCCCACAGAACCTCATTAGTGTTGGTTTTCATACATTCAACCTCAGGGTCTAAATCCAGGAGCTGCCGCACTCTCTTTGTGGCTAAATCATACTGCTCATCCAGGAGGGGGGCAAAAGCGTTCTCCAGGACATCCGAGGCGTGGGCTAAATACACGAGCGCCAGCAAGCGCTTGTCCATGCGGTGGGGGTCGTTTACCCACTTGTCAAGAACGGCCTCCTGAACCTTCTTGATGAGGCGCTGTTTGATGTTGTTGTTGGTGAGAGGGTGTGTAGTCATGTCAAAAAGAAGGAAGTTCTGTTTCTCTGTTGTTAGTACACCTTTTTCCACTAGATTTTTAGCTAACCGCTCACGGACATTTCGTAGCTGGTAGTGCAACTTCAGTGGGTTCCATGTTTCACCTAAAACAGCAAGAAAACCACACAACAGTCAGACAAAGTTTAAGCTGCACTGTTGCAGTGATTTTTTTCCCTCTCTGTGGTGCGGAATGAGCTGTCAAAATTATACAGAGCAGACTACAAGACACTGTGCTCCTGTCAGCATTTCTCTGATCCCTGGCACAGAGGCAGAGACCAGGAGAACCTCCTTGGAGGAGCTCTGGGGTACGTTTAAAGTTTGGATGAAATGATAGCTAAGTCACGTCTTGATTACAGATATGACAAATAAACAAAAACCTTGTCTCATAAAACAAAACAAAACAGTTATGCAGAATGAATTTACTTTTAGTAACAATAAAAATAAAGCAAAATCAAGCACCTTCTACAGTCTTTGTGCATTTTTCTGAGTCCAGCCTTTTACCATGTCAGAGCCTGCAAGAAGTGTTACTGCCTTTCTTCTGCCACAGAGACAACCTAATGCACACCTACATAGTGCATTTCTTTATTTCTCCAGGTTTGCACTCTTCTCCCCCTTCCTGCCTCCACCAGATGAAACAGTGATGATGTACTGTGACACAGGCAGGCACACATGAAGCATATGTTGGGCAGAGCCCTTAATGTTTCTGTATAAATTACTTGTAATGCTTTTTGTTAAGGCAAAAGAACTGGGGCCTTCAGAGTGTGTGACTCTGTGTGCATAGAGGAGGAAACTGAAAAACCACAAAATCAGCATCAACAGCTCCTGATAAAGCTAAAACTGTTCAGCAGTGACAACTCTACCTTTCCTTAAGAGCTTACTTCACAGGCTAAAAAATTGAATTCCAGCTTATTAAGTATTTAAGAATTAAAATCCTCTCCTGATATAAAAGACTATGCATTTTAAGGGGCAAGAAAAGGAACAACATTAAGTATTTATTACATAGATGGAGGTTTTCCATAAATTATATGAGAATTCTGTACCAAGCTTTCGAAAACTTTATTGGTTAGCACAAAATAACAACAGCAACAACAACAGGAAGCCAGAGGTGACTTCGAGGTTTCTCCCAGTGTGATGGAGGGTGACACACACTGTATCCAAGTAAGAGTCAAGATAAGTAAATAAATGAGGTGACTCCAACTGCAGAGTGAAAGGCACAGAACCAACCAGGTCTGAACTGCACAAATCCTTATAGGTCTCACATGTCACAAAATGTGAATTTTGATCATGAATGGAACTATCACACGAACACAAAGTGGTTTCCTACTACCTTTCACAGGGCAAAGTCTATTTCCTAGATTTTTGCACAGTTGCCATGCGGGTGAAACTCACTGCTGTGGTGACACCTTGTGACCAAGCTCCTCAATTACACAGACACCTGCAGACACAGATGCTTGCTGTATCTACAGGAAACTTGACATTTTGATCCAAACTTCTGTATTCCATACCCTTGCTTTCCTTAGAGGGTACCTTATAAATATCAGCCTGGCAAACATCATCTTACATGTCCATATATTTATTTCCATGACGGCTTTCAACTCACATATACTGTAACTCCAAGCAGTGCTCTGCGTCACTGGTAATTATGGATAGAGTAGCTTTTTTCCAGGATTGACATGGTCCTCAAATCAAAATTCTAATAGAGTTTATGAATGTATTAAATTAAACAAAACAAAGCAAAACCAACTGACCAATAGAAAGAAAAAACCCCACCCAGACCCACTGAAATATTTTTCTTCAGAAGAGCCAGTCTCTAAACCACAGGAAATGCAAAGAACATTAATGCCACCCAATAATTAGTAATTAATAAACATACATTACTAAAAATGACTGATTTAAGCCTTAGCCACAGCACTGATGATAACTATCTTCCCAGAGCCAAAGCTCAGCAGGGTCAGGAAAATCTTAGCTTAGCTCAAAGAAAACCTGCAACACTAGTTCATTCATTAGCTGACCTTTTTTGAGCCAGTCCTAACTTGATATGCATTGCACTGGAAGAGGAGGTGAAATGTCAGCACAAATTATGTATTTGGGACAAGAAAAACGAATTGTTTTTGCAGGCTGTAAGAGGGAAGGGGAAATGAGTGAGAACGGAACTGCATGGCTCTGCAGCAGCCATGCCCCCTCCAACATGGGCTGCTTTGTAGTCCAGTCTACCCACTGCCTGACAGCCAAGGAGCAGGAGAGGACAGATGGCAAGGACCTGAGAATGAACTGGTGTGCAAGGAAGGCTGTTTAAGGTGGTGCAAGATGAATGGGAAAAACAAAGGAAACAAGAAAGCAGAGAAAGGCGAAGAGAGTTTGCTCTCTCTGCAGCTCATCAGTTGCAAGAAGTAACAGATTCTACACAGGCAACTCCCAAGTCTCATTACCCTGACCTCTCACATTGTTGACTAAACAGGTTTTTTTCCTGTGCTGTTTGCACAACTCACGCACAGCTCTGATCTACTCCAAGGAAGCTGTATTTATGTGTTTTGTGAAAACAGATGAATGCTGGTGATCGATTCTGTCTACAGTACAGCCTGGAGAGGAGAAAGCTCTAAGGAAACCTTGCTGCACCCTTTCACTACTTAAAGGGGGATTACAAGAAAGATGGAGTCAGACATTTTAACAGAGCCTGGGACATGGAGTAATGGTTTTAAAGTGAAGGAGAGCTGGCTGAGATTAGATACAAGGAATAATTTTTTCACAATGAGACACTAGAATGGATTGCCCAGAGAGGTGGTGGATGCCCCGTCCCTGGAAACATTTAATGTCAGGTTGGATGGAGCTCTGAGTAACCTGGTCTAGTGGAAGATGTCCCTGCTGACTGCAGAGGGGCTGGACTAGATGGCCTGTAAAAGTCCCTTCCAATGCAGGCTATTCATAATTCTGTGATAATTGACATTTCATTTTCTCACAACTATTTACTAGCTTTACAGGGAGAGCTGTGTGCAAAGTACTCAGCTAGAAGACTTTGTTTTGATCAACAAGAAGTATCTGAACATTTTAAAATATTTATTACATTTCTTCAGTTAATGAAAAAATGAAACTCTTAATGCTTTATTTTTTCTTTATGATTAATGGCCAAATCAGCCTCAAGTCTTACATGTGAGCTATGAGCTCTTCACCTCCCTTCTTTTGTAAGATCTGAATACTCAGTCCACACAGTTAAGTTCCTCACTTCCACCAACCCTCATTTCCAAACACAGGGAGAGAAAGGCAGTTACATTTCCAGGGTGCAGTCCTGATTTACTTCAGAGTCAGCAGAAGGCACCTCTCCCACCGAGTTGAGATGTCCTCTGACACTTCTATACAGATCCTTTCTGTACCAAGTTAAGTCAAAAGCAACAGTTACTTATATTTGATTAAAGGCTACATCAACAAGAGACTACCCCAGAAGACAGACTAATTAACTTTTCTGCATATTTTCTCTCAAAAAACCTTGCAATATAATCTCTAGTGATGCCAGATAATTAGGTTTATTTGGATAAAAAAAGCAAATACGTTATGTCCAAGGCTTACCACTAAGCAGTTCAATCCAATTTTGTACTGTTTCAGGAGGCTGGGTCTCTTTTATGTGTTTCAGAGCTTCATCAAGCAAAACATCCCCTGTAGGAGCATCTGACTTGCAAATCACCTAAGAATGAACAAAACACAGTTCAGTATTTTGACATAATTCATATATGACAAACATACTCACCAATAAAAGAACCTGTTATGAAAAGCGAAAGAATTTTTTTGAAAATAAGGAACTCTCTCTTAAGAATATGCAACTTTGAAAACCCAAATCTTTGTTGTTAAAAAAAAATATCTGTGGCTTTAATTCAAAATACATTAAGTCTGAGGTTATCTGTAATTTAAATTAACCTTAACGGGCTAAAATTATAGTATTATTAACAAACTTAAAACCTAAATTTTTAGGGAAAATAACTCACTTATCTAGTCAGGTCTTTTTCTACCTCCCAAAAACAAAGTATGCTACACTAAATTAGTCTCTGAATACAGTCTATTTTACTACTTCAAGTCAATTTATTTAAAATACTGAGTTAAACAATAAGGTTGCATCAAAAAAAAATAGTGAAAAAGTACAAAAGCTGCAATATATTAATGGATAAAAATAGGTTCATAACAACATCTGCAAGTTTTGCAGCTCCCAAGAACACACTGCCAGGTAACAATGTTTCATTTAGTAACAGTTAAACCACACATATTAGGGAAAATACATACGTACTAATAAACCCCTTAACATGCAATAATAAATGCAATGCCATTTAAGCTTCTCATTTAATAACTTCTAAAATTTGAGTTCTTCACTCAGGAAAGCATGACAAAAAATTTATTCAGAGTAACATAATAAAATTTAAGAATTTGATTAACTGCTTGTTTACCAATATAAGTAGTTATAGAAACCATGTACAAATACAATTCTTTTCCTGGATAGCAAATCAGAGCATCAAATGAAAACTTACAGATTAAACTATCTCAAGTCAGTATGTTTAAATAAAATCTTTATTTATAGAAGAACTAATACAGTTGTTAATAATAGTAATAGTAGTAGTTGTTGCTATTATTATACCTGGCAATTTAAATAGTTTTACAAGTTAGCACTTTATAAGCATCAGGTAAAAGGCAGCAAGTGATTGACAGAAAAATAAATTCATCAACACAATTCCACATATACACACACACACACACACACACCCCCACACACATATATGTATGTACACACCTATGAAAAGCAGGAAGTGAAAGCTCTTATTTTTCCTGACCCTTCAGAGTAATCAGAAAGGTGTTCTGAAAATGCCCTACTGAAATATATCCCAAGTTTTTTTCCATTCCATAGTTCTAATAATCCTTATTACAAACAATAGAGTCAATGCACTTTCATAAGGCCTGTGATAACACTGAAATGAGCTGCAATGAGCTGAAGTTGATGTCCTACCATTGGGGTTAAAGTTAACTTCAAAAGATTATCCCCAGCTGGTGTGCAAAAGTGTACAAAACCTACAAGATTAAATTAAAATTGGTCAAGAGATCTTTGTGAGTACCTAGCAGGTCATAGCTAGAATGGTATTCAGATGGTCTATATAAAGCACAGAAACTAAGATTTTTGTAATAAATCGGCAAGAATGAACCAGTGCAAAATGCCAGGCTAAAAATAACAAAGTATATTTAGATCTAGAAAGTGAGATATTTTTAAAAAGAGGGTAAAAAAGCCAGTAGTGTAAGGTGTTTTGGGAAATATAAAAGATACTAGCTTAGTCTAGAAATACAGAAAACTTCAACAGGCCAATTAAAACACCCAGGGAGCTGCTGAACTGCATTCAGTACAGAATTTTAAAACTAAACATCTACCAGAGAGGGACTCACTATCTGTTACTCCATCTCTTGAGATACTGCCCAGGTCTCCATTTTGGGGAGATCACTCCAACATGAACCTCAGATATTTGGTCTTAAGAACATATCTGCACTTTAATCTAGACAATCCCTATTTGAAACTAAACACACAACAATACCTATTTATCTTTCTGATTTACAAGCTTTCACAGCATCACTCAAAACCTTTATTAACCCATATAATTATATTACAACTTTCGGCTTTGTATCAAGATCCTAAATTTTTGCAAGTGCCTGTTCTTTCATTATACAGGAGCATACTTCAAAATGAGATTTTAAGTTGCTAGATTGCAGCTACTAATAGTCACCTCTCAGATACTCCTTTAATAATTAGCCTAAACACACCCAACTTACTCATCTTCCCTTCTTTTAAAAACTGACATTCACACAGTATTTTAGTTTCTATCAAGTGCCCCATGTTTAGTTTCACAGTAACCTCAGTCACACAGGATTGCTCCAGCCTGCTGCAGTTGGTACACGGTACTCACCATCCCACCTTAGCAGGCAAGATGCAAGATGGGAAACCATCTTTTTAACCTGATTTATTATTAAAAACAAACAAACAGAGCAAACCTCACTGAAGAAATTACAAATGCTTTTATGTTTAGGATATAAGTAAACAGATTTAAGTTTAGGAAATAGCTTTCCTTGCTTATTTGTGCTTAAAATAATTTTTTTTACCACTGCAAAGAAGTCTAAGAATCTAGCATGAATACAACACAGCACAACAGTACCAGCCTAAACATACAGGCATTTAGAGGAAAGGAGCACAGAGGCCTCAATTCAACTCGGCGAGGATCCGTAAGCTCTTGTGAAGCCACAGTGCACAGTGACTTTGTTCCCAAATTTACCTGTCTCTCCACCCAGCAATACCACACTGTTTTTCCACTTCTCTGCTATGCTGAATATCCACAGCACTGTTTCTTCAGTCAAGATGATATTTTCCTTCAAATAAGCATATGTTGGTTCACACTTCCATAATATTTCTCTCCCACTCCCCAGCACATGGAGAGAGGCAACAGCAGAAGCCCAGCCACCTCTGAATCTTCACAGATCTGCTCTTCCTTGGAGGACTTAGTGATGAATGCTTCTTGGCTAATGCTCTTCAGAGTGGGAAATCAGGTGGGTTTGGGATTGCATCAACTGAATCACCACAGAACATTTAACAACCACAAGGGGGACTTTTCTCCTCTCTTTAACAGAGGGACTAAGGTAGAGAAAAAGGAGCGAAGATCCTGGTTCTTCAGAGATGCTGGTCCTTAGCCTGACTGCAAAATAATTTTCTTTATTCCCATTTTTCAGTGATTGATCAGGTACTAGATTTGCCTGATACTCATCTACTAAGGAAATTTCAATTATACAGAATATTTAATTTGCATTTTTCACAGTGCAGCTCTGCAACTAAGCAAAGCTGAAGATTAAGCACTTCTTGAGCTGATTTTTAAGTAAAAATTCACTCATGCATGAATTGCTCAGAATTGTAAGCAAAAAAATACTGAAGTAAATCTGAGAAGGATTTGTTGGGATTCCTTTTGCTTTTAATAATTCTATCAATTTGGTTTGCTTTCTGAGCCTGTAAGGCAATGTAGAGTACCATCTTTATTCTCAATAACCACTTGCAAACCTCAACATTCATTTACTTGTTTCTAATATAGATCCCAGTAGACAGAACTCCAAAATGATGCAACAATTACATACTCTTAAAGCCAAATTTACAAGGATGTTGCAATGTGTAACACATCATATCCACTTACAAAGTTTCACTAAGGTCCATCAAATCCTTGTCTACTCTTTTCTCAGTCTCATTTGACTCTCTATGGCCTTCAATCATGGATTTAATGCATCTTGATCCATTCTGAAGTGCAAAATATTATCACAGAGATCAACCTGATTTAAGGCTTTAAGTAAAAATCATTGTAGCTATTGTTTTTTATGTTAATTATATGATCAAAGCCACAGTTAGCTGGTTATAAATCTCTACTACTGCCCAAGAAACTAGTTCTACCCCCTTCCTGTCCTCACCTTACCACTTGTGCCCCACCAGATGACAAGATCAAGAGAGTGGTTCATGTCAAAACTAAACTGATCAAAGTAAATTAGTTTTCAGCCACCAAATCACAACCTTGGATGTATTAGACAGCTCTTTCCAATTATTAGGCACAGTATTTATTTCACAGCCAAAGCTAAGGGCATGGGGAGCAATGCCTGCAGAAGCACGACAAGAAGGACAGTTGACACAGTAGAGACATTTAAATCTGGCCAACTCAGGAACAAGACTGAAATTTAGTGTTAATGGAAAACTTCAAACAAGGTGCCACAACACGAGTCATTAACAAGAATGATTTCTAAATTGATGGAGGTGGTGTAGTTAGGGATTTTATTTGCAGGAAAGTACTTAAGCAGAAAACAACCTCCATTTAAATTTTAAATTAATGCCTATTTTTATAGAACCCTCCTGCCTGAAAACAGAAAAGTATCTCAAATGCCTTACAACAGGAAAAAGAAAACCTCTAAATTGCGTAGCTTTTAGATGACCTTAAACAAACACATCTACACAATCCCAAAACCACGTGATAAAATTTAACAAAAAACACCCAACCACAAACAAAGAAAAACCAAACACAACCCAGATCAATAATTCTGCTTGTATTTTTTAGTGGAGACACACAGAGGTTATTTTTCCACTTTCCGAAAAAGCCCAGCAACCTCACAGTTAATATTTCAAGTAGACAGAGCTGACAAGGTTTTCACAGAATGAAAATAACTCCTGACTGAATGCCTAAGACAAACACTACTGAATGCCTAAGAAGCCAAAAGCTCTGGAGGAAAAAAAAAAGTGCGAACTAATCAATGCTGAATATGCTTAAATGAGGCTAAAAGAAGTAGGGGCTGCTTGTCAGAACAGAGGTTTGATTTTTCTGAAGTGAAGGAAGCTGGGAGGAGGTTGGAGAATTCACAAGCTTTCCTTAAAATTTAGCAAATATTGACAGGGAAATGTGCCATAAGAGAATTTATTTGTGGTGGACAGACAACATTTGACCAGGTTTTCAATAAGCTTATTGTACAAGTATCCTCTATTGCTGATGAAGTAAAAATTGTTCCAAGAGCGTGACTTTGCACGTTTTGTACAAATGAAAAATTCAGTGGCTAAAGTAAAAAATAAAGGCCTCAAATCTTCAGCCTAATTCTATAAAGGACCTTAGACATGTGGCCATCTTGAAGGTCAAAGAGCATAACCAATTTTAACACACCAGCCTCATGCATGAACTAGATAGATTTGTGTTCTCAAAGGCTCCAAATAAAAGGATGGTTTCCTTCCTATGCACCGCAAGCACAAACTGCAGCATTGTGTACACCAGAAGTAAACTGGTGGCTTGCAGGACACATCTGGCATCTGGCAGTTATCCATTCTTTTCAGCATCAGCCCACATCCCACTGGCATTGCAAAAGCCAGTTCCTTTGGCAGATTACAGCTGGTGCCACTGGCAGTAACTGCTGCCACTGCATCCGGGCCAGAGCCACTGCCAACGGTTGGTGCAAGGCTCCCAACAGTACCAGCAAAACATCCAAAGAACAAACAGAACAAGTACCAGAGATCTTCCAAGGCACTTCATCTGATCGCTGAAACACTTTTTACCTTTGCACATCCACTTTATGTCATTACTCAGAATCATCAAAAAGAAAAAAAAACCCATCCCTTTTCTTAGAAGCAGCTGTAATTTACAGCTCCTATATTGTGTGGAGCATGACAAGTAAATGTGATCATTTTCCTGCACTTACCTTTCTTGTTAGCAGACTTTTGCGCCTCATTCCACAGGCCTCCAGCTGGAGACGCCCCCGCAATGCCAATTCAATTAACATACAGCCACGCAATCCCGAGGAGATGCAATCGTTCCAGAACGATGTGTAACCCTGTGAAGAACGGAAGACAGTAAGATATGTCCATCTCCGTCTGAAAGTGAACAGAAAAAAGGCCTTGCCACATTCTCTAAGCAGTTCTCCTGCTTTCATACTTTTGAAGTGGCATCACTAGTCACTATCATTCCTGCCCTGAAAACATGAAAGAGAAACAGTATCGTCCTCTATTAGTTTGACACTCAGTCTCTGCCTTTTGAAGAACTGGGAATCCTCAGGAAAATGATACAGAATGAAAGCAGGTGACACCAAGAACGGTGAGGTATAAAGTGTAGTTTTAAACATAGTCAAAATAAACACACGACCTTTTTAAGACATCAAGCTTTTGACATTACTGACATCACACAGACTTCTGAGTGACTGAGAAACATTAACATGATTTTACGTGCATAAAGAGCCTGGCACTGATAAAGCAACAATAACCTGAAAATGGATATTAAGTTAACTATGGAGTATACTGGAAAACACGAATGTGGCAATCAGCACAAATCACAGAACAGATTATTTTGACTCAGACATTGTAAACTAAAAGACAAAAGCTTTCAAAGAAATACTTGGAACAGCTACCATTTTGCCATTTAAATCCTTTGAAAACATGTATCTTTTACAGCTTGAAGCATCTAGTTCTTGTACAAACTGCAAAGCTGCAAACCACATTTATTTTACAAACCACACCACACCTACCATGATTTATCTCTATTTCTGCATTGATAGCTGTCTGCTTAAATGGCAGAACAGATCACTTGACCCAATACATTTACTCATCAGTATCTAGAAATACAACTATTGGCTTCTGTACTCCATTGTTCAAAAGTTATGATCAAAAAAAACCTTACAAAAAGAATTCTCTTTTATCTATGGAGTAGCCAACAGTGTTCTTGCATACTTTTAAATATTTGAGTATCTAAGACAAAGCAAAATCATTGAGAAATATTCTGTCTTTTGAGAAATATCTGCAGAAATGTTTGATATGATTCATAAAGATCTTTCTAAAATTCTCTAATGAAGCACTTCTGAAAATACTGACTTTGGGATACTTTACAGAAAGGTGCTCTACACAAGACAAGGCAGGGCGGAAGAGAGCTCTGCTTCTCATAAATTTGTCTTAACCAATAACCAAGACTAGCTTAAATCAGGAGCATGTCAATTTTATTCTTTCTGCAGACAAAAGCTGCCAATATATAAAGATACAAGATGCCCATATCCTAAGTCCACTAAATTTAAAAACCAGTCTCTAACTAATGCCATCAAGTACAGATGTCCAGGAATGTGAGACTATTTGCTTCAATTTTGCACTTAGCTATTTTCAAGAGCTGTATTATACAGATGACCAATACTTCCGAAAAGTCTACAAAAGCCCTGAATCTCTAAGGTAATTACCAAAATAGGTCCCATATATTTTTTTAAAACACCATAAATATAAGTTTGGAAAGGCATTTGAGAAGTTATCTAATCAGCCTTCTACTCTAGAGTTGACACTTTGCAAGTATCAGCTACTCTTAGGATGCCATTCGGTAGTTAGGATTTTGGCTGGCACCAGCTTTTCTTTGTCAAATAACAGACATGATAAGGTTCAGTATTTGCTTAAGCAGGAAGAGATATGACTACCATATTCTATCTCCAATCAGTCTCTTTACATAATAATTTCTGAAGTCAGACAATATATACACAAACTAAAAATCTACTGCACAAGCTCACAGGCACAATGTATTTGCACTTCTTTATATTCACAGAAAGTTCCATATTATTACACAAACAATTAAAGTCCTGATGCTTTTTCCCCTTCTCAGTAATGAAAGCTGAATTTATTTTTTAAATTACTATTTTTCAGTGAAGTGACATTAACTACACCACTCCCAGCACCAATTACCAGATGTAAATTCCTCTGTTCCAGTAGTTAACATGGATGGCCATAGGCTGAGGGTTGCAGAGAAATAAGGGCTCGTAAGATTAATTCAGGTCGAAAGAGACCACTGGAGTCTCTAGACCAACCTCCTGCTGCAAGCAGATTCAGTTACAAAGTCAGGTCAAGTTGCTCAGGGTTCTATTCAAGCATGTCTCAAAAACCTCCAAGGATGGAGACTGCACACCCACCCAACAGCTTTTAACCAAGTGATCCTGAAAGCTCAAAAAGATTATATTCTTCATAAATGGAGCTGCTTGCTCTGGTGGGTTAGAAGACATTAAAATCATGAGACTGTGCACTGTGTCACCATCTTCTTATTTTTTTTCTGACCCCCAGGCTTAGAGTTCACAGGCAATCCTCTAGAGAAGGAACATTATATTTCCATACACAGAAATTGCACAGCTATTAACAGTTAAGAAAGAGATTCTTTTCAATCCATTAAACTGATCTTTCCAGATTATTCAGGTATATGAACTAGCTGATTTTGACACCTACTGCAAAGATATCAGACAATCAAAGGAACCTTCACAGAATATTGGTTTAGCACACAACAGTCTAACTCAATCATCCTTTAAATTAACTCAAACTTCCTGGAGTAACTAAAACTGAATGGAAGACACTTATCTTCGACACTCCAAACACCCTCTTGACACCTACTTTAAATGGCATAAAGCATAACTAGAAAAGGTGCACAGAAGAGAAACAAAGAGGTGGAGATTAGTAATATACAGAGAGGTGGAATGGCAATATAGAATAATGCACTATTTGTAAAGGAAACAAGGGCTAAAAGGTGATAAACAAAGCTAGCTCATCGGTTAGGAATCAGTAGCCAACTTATTTTCTGTTTTTCCATTAAGTTGTTTTAACAGGAAGGCAAAAGTTTTTTAACAATCCTTTAAAAACAAGATTAATAATGAAGTTTGACAGACAGCAATGGATCTGTAAACCACATGTGGACCAGGATGAAGTCAATGTACACTGGGGGAATTGTCATCCTGAGCCCACCCTCTCCCTGAATGTGCACTGGCCACTGCTCATTACAGCACATGGAATGAGACAGGGAAATGGTTTTAAAAACTGTTCAGTTATTCCAAATTCCTAGCAGTCTGAAAACCCTTGACTGAAGATCAAACACCACTATTTAGAAATGCAACTCATTGCACTATTTAATGCTCTTAAACAGCCCAAGTTTTCTCACAAATACAACACCAAGTATTTTTACATCACCTGTCTTCCTGCAAGTCTTACAGTTTTATAAACTTTCTAACTCGAAGAAATAGTTATTTCATTTAAGTTGCTAAGCAGCAGGGGGGAAGACTTACAAAGCAGGAGATTATTTTTATCTGACAGCAATCACACTAGAATAGCACTTTAAGCTATGAATAGCTTGCAAGACAATTTTAAATCTACAGTGACTCAAAGATCAAAAAACTGTTTACAACTGTCATGTTTATTTACACAAACACAGCACAAAAGCATTTTTCATCAGACGTGACCTAGAAACTTTCAGCTAAAAACTAGTTTTGCTAGACAAGCATAAAGGGAAATAAGAATAAAGTTTACACCAAATACTTGTTACCATATTAACTTTGAAAGCTCAGACTTTCCACCCTGGTATGGCAAAGCAAAGACCTAAGACTAAGATTCTCTTCCCGCTTTAAGAATAAGTTATTCAAAATCCATGTTCATTAGGCCATTTCTTTCCCACCAGCTATGGGATTTATTCACTTTCTCTTATTCCCTTCCCTTTTGCCTGACTTCCAGCTCACACAGGTATTCCTGTTCAGTTATTCATTAATCACTTGAAACTCCCTATTAAATACTCCATTGTATAACAAAGGCCAATTACCTAAACTACCTTACTTTCCACTTCCTGCTTCTACTTAGTCTGTTTAGAGCCACAAATTTACTTGAGAGATTTTAAAATTCAAAAGGTTGTTTGTAATTTTTTTTTTCTTTAAAAGGCTAACACCTTATCTCTGATCCAACAGGGCACTGCAGCCATGATCACTGTAACTTCACAAGTATGTCAAAAAATCAGAGTGAGAAGACTAACATGATCAGATGTGCCTGAAGGTATTTGATGCCAAGTATGTTAGTGACTTCTACATAATAAAGGCTGCTTTAAGGCTTGCAAAAAACTTCAAAATAATTTCACTTAAGCACGAAACAGCCAGTCTTCACAGAGCAGTGACTCTCACCATTACCTCTCACATTGCTACTACTCAGCTCCCAGGCTACTGTTACACTAGCTCTATTTGAAACAAACAAACAAAAAATAACTAAAAAACCTAACAAACAGAAAGACCACACTGAACGAACATCACTATTTTCTGTATCCCAAGTGCAATTTAAAGTTACCCAGCAGTAACAGTGGAAAAAATGCAATTAAGTGGTAGATGTCATTTTACGTTTATACAGACTGAGAAGTAACCCCTAATGGATTGCAAAGTTAAATTAAATAAAAAAAAGGGAAAAAAACCCAACAACGTTCAAAATAAAATATAGAACAAAAGACTCACAAAAGACCGGGTAACCTTTTATTCAAGAATACTTTGTTTCATATGTCAGAGTTGCTAACAGTTGCTCTTCCCACTACAGAAATATACATTCTCTCTCCACTTCGTCAATTAACTCAGAATAGGTGAACAGCAGTTCTACTATACCTGGCACAGACAAGAAAGAAGAATGGCAGAGTAAAAAAATCCATTAAAATTACCTCAGATTCAAGAGAAAGGAAAGAAAAATGCACAGTTACAACCGTGAGGCTTCAAAATACAAACATGGTAATATAAATAAATACGATGTGTTTAACTCACATGGTTAAGGGCACCTGTTTACAGAACACATACTGTAGCTGCCAATGCATTCTAATCCAAAGAGTCTCAAGCTACTGCAATTACTCTGCAGACCACAGAGCCATTGCAAATGGAAATCAGCTTCATGCATCTTTTAAAAAAGCATCATAAACTCATCTAATGGTCTGCGAAGATAACTCATGGGTTACAGCCGCCTACTCACCAAAAAAATTAAGTGTTTTTTTATTTTAGCACAACAAACCCCTCAGGCCCATCCTGAGATCCACACAGACTCATATTCAGTATCACAGGTCAGTGTTAGGTCAGAGTTTTGGCCCTGACTCAGACTCGATTTACATTTATGAAGAACCACAACAGAAGTTTCTCTGGGATAATGCACATAACACTGCCCCGTCTATGCTTCTCTTAGTAAAAGCCTTTTCATTTTACATTCAAACTAAATAGTACTCCTTAGACCTCACCTAGCATCCTCTACTTAAAAATAAAACTAAAACATCCATGGAAAACAAATAAACCGAACAACTGAAAGGAACCTTCTAAAGGAGAAACATCATTGCAGCGACCCAAACCCCTGAATTCCTGTTCTCAGGAAATTCCAAATTTTTCTTTTATGAAAGACACAGAAAAAGGACTTTGAAATTTGGTAAATTTCTGAAACTTTGTGTACAGACAAAATAAATAAAATGTTGGTTAAACTCTTTCCAGCCATGACAGTTCAATCAGAAGGGAAGATGGCCAACTAACAGAAAGCAGAAGGGAACAATTACAGCTTCTGAGGAGCTCAGAAGTCCCAGCTCCAAGGTATTAGACCTTACAGTCTAGTCAGAAGACATCAAATCCTTAGTTTCAGGGTTTATCAGCTAGGAGGTACAATGCAGGTTCAAGAAAGCTTTCACATTAGCAAACAGCAAATTCTGAATTTACAGCTATCCTGTTCTCTATCAGAATAGTATTTCAGACAAAAAAATTGCAACAAGTTCTACCTGGATGATGAAAGATAAGAAAAATTAGACTTCCCAAACTTGCTGAAGTTTGCTGTTACTTTTATTACTTCTGCATAGATGGCCCTCAAACATTTTGTTGAGCATTATAAAAGCTCTGAGACCAAGACTACTGGTTTGTTTATATACAAACAAGTGTTGAGCTTTCCCAAACAGGGGTTTCTTCCTTGCTATCTATTCTTTCCAACATATGACAGACTATTTTCATGGTATGGTCTCTGAGATCACAGATGACAAACATACTGGAAAATATCCCATGCTTGCTGGGATCAGGGGAAGTTACTGAGGACAATTATCTCCAGGTCCACTTAGGGACCCCTGCCAAATACACATGCCAGAATAATAAATATACAGTTTGGAGACACATAAAACACACGACGTTCAGTTCTACTCTTCAGATGAGAATAAGAGGAAACAGTTGTCAAGACATGTAAGTCTGAGATGGACTAACTAAAGTGGATGTGGAACTTGGAAAAAAAACTTTTCAAAGTCAGTTCAGGTCATTTGTAGGACTGGACAAGGTAAATTGAGTCATCGGCTGGTATAAATTTTATATGAGCTGCTTTTCATGTTGGATAGCACAATTAGCAAAGAGTCTACCTACATCTAGCATTTACACAGCAGTGTCATGGAGGGAAAATGTACCTGCACGCTCACTGTGTGTAGTTAATTCTGAGAAAGACTCATGTTCTATATATACATAAACTCAGATTTCTTTTCTTAGAGGTACTAAAAGTGGCAAAGAGAAACACCAGGGGAAAAACACCAGGAAAAGAAACAGGACAAAATGATACCCCAGTGTTCAACTACCTTCCCAGCACAAGCAACTCTTGTGAATCACTACTTTTTACCTTGGAGAGATTCATTTCAGTTTTACTGACCTTTCAAGTCAGTATCACCACATCTCATTTTAACCTTGCACAAAACCTTGCAATTTGGAACTGGAGATGGTATGTCCTCCAAAATATCTTCATTTTTAGCTGTTTGAGGACTAAACCCAAGGAAGTAGTCCAAAGCCTGAACTGCTGCTGAAGACAAAGTATTTCTTCAGTCCAGGGAAGCAGATTGCTGTTCTCCTTCCTGAGCCCACAGCAGCATTTGTGAAGTCATCCAGATAAGAAAGTGGTCTTTCTGAGAGCTAATGGCCAGTTTCCTCACCTGATTGACCATGGAGGTGAACAAATTTCAGAGACAGCATGGGAAAGGGAAGGAATGTGCTTGGGACAGACAGCAAAATATAACAGCATCTCATTCAGTGACAACCCACACTTCCATAGATAAACTGCATGCAAATCCTGAACAGTTTTTATAACCTGAATAGTTTCAGTTAGAACTTCGTCTTCGGGACAAAGAACACTATCGGGATACCTGTGCTAAAGCCATTCATGACTAAAATCTGCTCAGAAAATACAAAAAGCATAAAGCTTAAGGTATCACGCACTATTCATCATTACCTTCAGCTCCTCGTTTTGGACTTCAGCAATGACTACCCTGATTATCATAAATTGGAAGTTATATTATTTAAATATGACAAGACAGCAATAGCATCCCTTTCCGATTCTCTGAAGCAACAGCAAGTTCTTTCAGAGGCACCTACTAGCCTATTATTAGCCAACACAAAGCACAGAGAGAACATAATAATATAAAATCATAATCTGTCACCCATTTAAAACCTACTGCAAAAGACAAGCAGAGACAACTTATCTTGAAATACAGGCTGTAGAAAGTTGTATTTCATAACGGACTGAATCACAATTGTGACAGAAATGTCACTTTTTTAGTCAAGGAGTTCCTCCCTGAAGTAGTAGTTTTGTGATCACAGAAAGACAGCTGGGGAGAACAGAAAGTAAAGGATTAACAGCATACACTGTCCAGGTCCTCTGCAGCAGGTGCAAGTTATTAGGAACTTTGGTCTGCCACAGTTTTCATGTCAGAGATGACTGCTTCCTTCCCCCTGTACCCTATCTCCAATGTAAGAATTGGTCACAAGAAACTTTACAACTTTAATCTGCTTCACAGATACGACTGCTCATGAAACAAACACTGCCTAAAAGTATTTTGATTTTAATGAAGAGTACTAGTGGAGTGAAAAGCATAGGGCTTTTTATTCCCCCAAAAGACAGCAACCATATTAATACCTTTATGTAGTTTGTCTACAACTACTAATATTACTGTGAGTTTTTGAAAGCACTTACCTAAAGAACTTCTACAACACATCTTAAAACTGCTCCCAAATTCAAATAAGCAAAGTACAAAATATAAGCAGGACATATAGAGAAAGGGTAGCAAAACTACTTGGTTTATTATAAATAATGTTTTAGCACACAATTTAAATTCATTCTGTTGACCCAAAAGCCTAATTTTAAGAATTCCAAATGCATCTATTACCAGCACTCTTCTACAACAGAAACACTGCATCCTCTTGGATTAAATGGAGATACCAGCTGACAGCACTAGGAGAGGACAAGGAACAGTATGGAACATTGTCTCCTAACACCTGCACATGATTCTGTTGTTCCTGTCCTTCCCAGCTGAAGGTGAAACTGCTGATTGGAATTGCTGATTGCAGAAAAATAAACTGTCCGATATTGTTGCAGGTAAGAAACCTCTTCTTCTGTAGTTTACAACTACAAGCAGTAATCTCAGGCAAATCAAAGTCAGTACCTGAGGTACTGGGAAATAAAATTAAGCATTAAGTTTACGGATTCTTTAGATATGAAAACTCTTCAAAGTTAGTAATTTATTTAGGAACATCATCATTCTACAAGGAACAACTAATACACTTTTGCATGGGGTAGGAGTCAGCAAGAGTGATGCCATAGATGCTTGATTTAATGCTTAGCGTGTTTTATAAAGCATTTGTCCAACAAATCTGACACTGGACTTTTTCAGTCAAAAAATTCAATTACATTATTTTTAGATTATCCTTTAGAAATAATGAACACACACACAAAAAAAAAAAAAAAAAAAAAAAAAAAAATTAAAAAATGAAGTATTTTCTTCCAGCATGCTGTTACAAGAAGCTCCACAACGTAATAGCAGGCAAACTGGTCTTGGAAGAATGAACACAAAACTCAAGAAAGTCCACAAACTTTTCCAAGTTCTCAATGACAAACAGAAATGCTGGTCAATACCAGAACTTCTCTTCGGCAGCCAGCCAGCATTTGTTCCGCCTCAACTAGATCCTTATACAGACTTCTGCGACTCTCTGATTCAGCTTCAGTAGCCTTAGACAGACTAAACAAATAAAGCACCTTGAAGTCTAGTGAGAACCAACTAAAAAGTCTTTCTGCCAGCCTAACTAAACATATTTATAACAATGTGGGAAAAATGCAAACAACAGAAAACAATTACAGAAGACAAGAAAAAGGAAAACCTATTGCAACATTTATCGAAGACAGGCTGGAATGTCCAAAATTACTTGAATTCTCAAGGTAAAAATAGACTGCTCTCACCATACAGGTATCTCATATGAACTGATCCATTTTCATCTTCAGGGAACAAAAAAGATCTGTTCTTTTTTTTCCAGTGCAGGTTATTGTCACTTATATCAACCTGAATGTAAGCGTAATAACAGCACAGAAGCTGCAGCTGACAATAAGTCTCAAACAAGACAAGTTGACATAGTCAAATTATGCATGTGCTTTAATGACCCTGAGATTCTCACTTTCTAATATACATTCAATATATGTATTTCATTTTATTAATTCTAACAGCTATTAACTTACTACCTTTAAGAAAATCTCATACTTCACAACACTACAGTACTGCACAAAGCCAGAC
Source organism: Aphelocoma coerulescens (assembly GCF_041296385.1). Classification (NCBI taxonomy): domain Eukaryota; kingdom Metazoa; phylum Chordata; class Aves; order Passeriformes; family Corvidae; genus Aphelocoma; species Aphelocoma coerulescens. Next base: position 11,016,382 of record NW_027184085.1, read on the forward strand.
AGATTCAAACATAAAACCAAATTCAGCTTCTCTGGCAGCATTCTTTGGCAAGCCCCAAATCAATTTCTTTTGGCAAGGAACTGTGTGGTCTTAGCCCAAATTGAAAATAAAACGTTCAGGGTTAGAGTGCCTTGCTTGAATAACTCTTCAATAATAGTTTCAACCTTTTTCCCTCTCAATGGACTTATCAGACAAGAGAGACAAAAAACCTCCACAATTCTGGAATGCAAGAATGATGGTTACGCTGAGAACACATTCAATTCTTTTTCTTCATGCTTAGATTCCAAGACAACAAGCAATCCTGAAACACAAAACTGAATTTTGGTTCAGACAGCAACATGATTCAATAAGATTCATAATTATTAGCAAATTACTAAAAGACAAACTTTCTATTTTCTTTACAAAATGGTTTTCACATCTACTGTCTGTCATACACTGATTTTCACTGCTTCTACAGATCAACTTGTTTGAAAACATTTGGTTAAGACATGACCCAGCTTCACTTGACATGAATGCATTCAGAGAAGGCTATTTTTTATGTATTATACAGACAAACAATATATTTAATAACCAAAAGCAACAGTTTCATTTTTCAGATATCTCTAAAATGGGTAACAAAGAAATTTCAGATCCAGTAAAAGAAATAGCTGGAAAAAACATTTTGAGGACATTCTGAAGACAAAATGATTTTAGGAGACATTCATCCCTTTTACTAGTCATCTGTCAGAAATCACAGAATCATATCCTATGATATCCTGTACCCATAACCTCAGGTGGAAGGGAATCACAAGGATCATCAAGCCCAACTTCTGGCCCTGCACAGGACACCCCCAACAATCTCACCATGTGCCTGAGATATTTCCAGAATCTCACTCCCCCCTACATCCAGTGTTGTCCCAACCCAACTGCAGAATCTGGCACTTGCCCTTGTTAAACTTCACGCAGTTAGTGAAACCCAATCCTCTGATTTGTCAAGGTCTCTCTGCTGGGCCTCTATGACTTCCAGGGAGTCAACAGGTCCTCTCAAGCTGGTGTCATCAGGAAACTCAATAATAATACTAAAAAGATAAAAACAAGATGCCCCAAACGTCCCTTTTTTTTTAGCATTTACTTTAGTAAATGCTAAAAAAATATTCAAGCAAAACACTGCTATAGAAATACTCTGGATTTTCTCATGTGTCAAAGGAAAAATATTCAAACTTCAAGTCATGTGCAACTTAAATAAACTGGATTCCTCTCCACATTAGACTAGGTCTTTTTCAACCTATACCTAGCTAGCTCTTTCCTGCAAATCTGACTTTTCAAGTAAGTCACCACCTTCTCAACCCAGAAACTTTCAGGACATCTAATAATACATCCTAACCTACGAAACTTTTGAATATTAAGAAGAAAAAGGCAAGTCAGACTGCAGGGGTGTTTATTATTGGAATACTACAAGGCAAAGACTTTGATGTTTGACTCCAGTCCCTCCTGATTTCCTCTTTTCATGCAAATGAAATCATTAGTCATTTTACTGGAACATAAATTGTACTCTAGTTATAAATAGAAGATAAGTTAGTGGGGGAAATCTCTGAAACGTTCTGACAGTCAAACACAGAAATACTTTAGGAAAGCATGCATACATATTCTACAAAGTGCAGTATATTCTTGACAAGCAACTTGTCAGGTATTTGATTAACCTGCCACTGCATTTAGGAATAAGAAACACATAGCAACTGCTGTCAGGCGCTGAAAGCACTAAAGCCAAATGTTATTGCCCACATTTTCAAGCATGTACACAGGCAAATGTTACACAGGCAAATCTCTCATTAAAATGAAGATAATAAACCTAAATTTGCTAAGGAGGAAGCAACTAGCACACACATACTGCTGAACCCTTATGAAACCTCTGATTAAATCAACATTTAAGAGTCTGACTGATCATTTAGAAATGAAAAGACAAACTCAGAAGCCCGACTTTCCTCATGATTAAGTGTATACACAAGCAGATAATGACTTCAAATATTTGTATGACTCTTGCAAAGCCACTTTCCATCAGGGTTCAATCTCTATTCTGCATATGGGTGCAAAATTAAGATGTAATTAATTAGTTTGTTCAATAACCTTTGATTTCAACAAACAGATTTCTACTCTACCTCCTAAAGTCACTTAATGTAAAATCTGATATTTATATTAAAGAAATGTTTAATTAGAATTTAGTATCTCCTAGTGCTGGGCTGAGCCTGGGTGGCAGCTGAGTCCCACATAACTGTTGCCCCAGTCACTTTGGCATGGGGGGAGAGAATGGGAAGACCATAAGTGAAAAAAACAAAAGTAAGTGATGCCAAACACTTGCTCAGTACCTCCCACAAGCAGACTGATGCCCAGGCAGTCGCCAGGCTATGACCATCTACCCTGCTCTCTCCACTCTCTTTTTATTGCTGACCATAGCACTGCACAGCCGGGGGTATCCCTCTGGTCAGTTGGGGTCTGCTGTCCTGGCTGTCCCCCCTCCCAGCCTCTTGCACACCCTACTGAGGGGGTGGCAGTGACAAACAGAGGTGGCCTTGATGCTGTGCAAACACTGCTCAGCAACAGAAAACACAGGGTACGTGTTATCACCACTGTTTTGTGTTATCAACATTGTTTTGGCCAAAACTAAAAAACATGGCACCATACTGGCTGCTATGACGAACATCAACTCTACCCCAGACAGGTCTGATACACTTCTCTTAAAAACAGTAGGAAAAACCTGGATCTGTTATGTCTTTCTAATACAGATAAAGCAGGTCCCTTATTGGCTAAATAAGAGATGGAGGCTTCACTAACTTTGACTAACTAGGGCACACTGATTAAAATTGTAATTCCCTCCTCCAGTCTTATAAATACAGTGTATCTGCCCCCAAATAAAACATCTACCCTCCTCTCTTCTACCTTTTCTTTTACAGCAGTCACAATTAAAAACACTGTAAAAGAAATAACACAGGTATTATTTCAAACTGGGGAGCTGCACAATGCTTAATTTTGAGTAATCTGCATCTGGTCATTAATGTGGACAGAATTCTAGAGTCATGTTTTGGGTCTTCAAAAACCAGGGTACATAAGGGAGAGAGATTCCTCTTTTCTTTGTCAAATCTCACCCATCCTTCTTGCAGATTTTTTTCAGAACAAGCTTCTAGTTTGTCACTTGTTTCACTTGTCCAGGTGCAAACAATTTTCAAGAAACAGAGTACCCCATAATAATGCCATGTCAACATCTTTGCTGTGAGATTAAATAAAAGTCCACCCACTGCACCGTTCTCACATTAAAAGGAACAAGTTCCTCCATTTAGTATTTAACATATACTAACTCCAAACTGAAAGCCTCAGCCATAGTCTGCAGAAGCTGCTAAAGCAGGAATTCCATTTAAATACCCAGCTCAGGCAAAGTTGTTGCAGTTAGTCCTTCTTGAGCGATCAGTACAGACAGAACACCCACCTGACATTTACCTCAAGCTGCACAATGAGTATCACATACCTGCCTGGGTCACTGTGCACTGCAGAAGACAGAATACTGAAATTACAACACAGTATGTACAGAATGCTTCTCTCGTGGTAGAAACTGCCCAGTGTGGAAGCACCACGGCAAAACCAAGTGTCTACTGAAATAAAACAAATGAAAGTGCAATGTGCTGTGCTGTACAAGAATGACAAGCTAAATACAAACCTTCTGCTAAAACCATGTAAAAAGACAGCCTAGCAGCTAAGGACTCCAAATAACATAATTACATGATGCTATCTAGTAAGACCATAAAGGCAGATGACTAGAAAGGATATAGCAAAAAGCAGCTCACAAGTGCTTAAAAGAGTATCAGCAAGAGAAAGATATGCAAAAATCCTGACAGCTAATTTCCCAGTGTGATGAATAAATCATGTAACATCCACAAATAAAAAAAGAGCTTTGAATGTAACACCTTTCCCATTACAAAGATCTACTAGCTTATAGGGTGTATTATCTCAATGGTTCATCACAAACAGGGGAGGAAAAAGGAAAAAAAAAAAAAGGGTGAAATGCAGTAGTTTAGTATACATTGTACTGGGAGAGATGGGAAAGACTTGGCATGCACAATGCCGGTTCACACAGACTAGCAGCTTAGTGATAGTACCACACACCTTTGTGCTCCTATTCATCCAGGCTTACATGCAGTGCACCTGGAGGAAGAGGGCAGCTGAGAACTGTGCAATCTCATAATTTTTATGTCTGAAAAGCGCATGAGAAATCCTTCCGCAGTAACATTTTATCAATAATTCTGAGAGAAAGCAAGTTACCGAAATTCATCTAAGAACTCCTTGCAAGCCAGAAAAAAAAACAGTTAAAAGTGGCACATGGCTAGTTATTTTCTTCTTTTACTAAAAGTTATGAAAAAATGGACTGAGAATGTTGTCTGTGCAGAGGAACCCAAGCCACACATTTCCTCCAGACTGGCTTCTCCTCTTCCCAGTAATGCAACACAGGGATGAGTATGTGCTGTAGTAATTATTTAACCTGTAAGAAAATAATTCTTAAATATACTGTCTGCAACACTTAGTCTGGTCATTTTTTACCCTTGCAAAAAAGTCCCACTACATGGACCTTGACTAACTGAAATAGGTGCTGTAATACTTTGTCCCCATTAGGATCAAAGAACACCTGAAAAAATACCACTACTTCTTTAATACAAAATATTATTTCCAGTGTCATGATTATTTCCCTTCTAGCAGTAAAGAGCAAAACTTCCTTATATATACTTCATGCAAAATTTTTAATAAAAGTAGCTTCCTACAGGGAGAGGAAGAAGAGTTATGGTGTGTTTTCATGAGCACTCAAGTTAAAGCTTTGTTTAAGAGCACTTAAAAAAGTGGAAAACACTATTAAAAACGCTCTGACAATGTTTTTGTCTTTGCCCTACTCTAGACAGCTTGCCATAAAAAAGGGACTTTGCCACACTCAGACTTATCCATAGAAAAACAATATAGATTACAGATCAACCATGCTATGAGAGCAGGGATAACCACACCAACTGCATGCAAATGATTCAAAATCAGCATATCCTCCCAAGAGCCCAAAAGCAGGATTTATTCAGCAGCATGGTAAAGAGGCACTTCACTCATCTTGTAGCAAAGAGAATTGGGGTACTCCTCGTCCCACACCTCCTATCTTCTCCTAGTAATTTATCTACGTAATTTCTCCTGTAATTTATCTATGGACATGAGATAAAAAAATTAAAAAGACCAAAAAAGGTAGGCAACTATGAAAGAAAGAATTTTTCACCACAGACATTACATACTTTGTTGTTATTAGGCTCTGAACATTTGAGAAAAAGCAGGTCTTTGTCCAGGTTTCAACACATTCATACATCACTCTTCAACTGCAATGCGAATGAATTCCCAGTAGACGCCTCTCCAACTTACACTTGTTTGTCTCAGAAATTTTCCAGCAAAACTTGGGCGCTTCTAAGTTGACATTCAGCCTCTTGCTGAAACTTCTTTTAATGAGAGGAAAAAAATACTAAAAGGATACAAAGAAGACTTTTCAAAATCTGTTACTTTCTTACAAAGGCAAATCCCTCAGACTTCTGCATCATACTATCAGTTTCAGTAAGTCAAATCTTAAGAGCGGAAAAACACCACCCACATTTTAAATGTTTTCAAAATTCCTATTTCACACAAGTACCTTTAGGACTAAAATATAACATTCAGAAACCAATTGAGACACTCATATTTGTAAGAATAACAAAGAAACTACATTTTAGTACTAATCTGATCAATACAGAACACCCCATCTGAAGCAGGCACACTAGTTCCCTAGTAGCTTATTTCAATACAATGAAAAATATCATAAGCTGGAGACCTTCATGTGACCTCTGTGGACACAAAGCTATGCTGCAAAACCAAATCTTCAGTAATAAATGAAATTTTTGAAGGCCAAACATGAGCAACAAAGATCCAAGATAATTTCTGTACCTAATAAAGTGATTTAACATTACTTCACTTCCAAAAATGACATCTTAGTCTTCAGCTAAGAAAGGGTAAAAAATCCAAGAAATATTTAACATTGTGGTAGACTGCAGTACCCAGATATTTTTCAGCACACTTTACATGAGTATTCTTTCAGCAAGTAAGGAATTAGTTACAGATCAAATAAATATTTTATCTTAGTGTGCCAGGTCTCTCTAGCTGCTTCAATTTGTTTAGTTGTGGCAAATGTATAGAAAATAAAAGCAGCTGAGTGCACTGCTGTATCTGAATACATTCCCAACAAGTACCAAGAGAAAATTTCAAAAAGGTGGGGAAAAAAACCCCAAACCCACAAGCAAAAGAAACCCTACAAAGATGAAATTCAATGGAGCAACAGTTACATAGCAGGGCCACCTCACAACCTCTCAATTTTTATGGGATTGAATTACAGGACGTCTGGAGGACCTTTAATGAACTGGGTACCCCTGTACTCATCCCTTAGCTATCATTTTTAAGTAAGTTAGAATATAACTTCTAATATTCATCACTCCCTTCTGTTGCTTCAGTTGTTCTACTGTAACTCCCTTTTCCTGTGGCTTTGACCTATCCTGTCACAATACTGGCTTTTTACCTAATACTGGTTTACTTCAGTGCATGCTTTTTATTCCTACAGCAACTGGCTATTGCTCTGCTTTAAATGGATGAACCTGACTCTCTTTTCCAGACACGTTTCTAAAGGGTTTCCAAATACATGCAGGTAATTGTGATGGTTCCCTGAAAAACTTTAGTAATGTATTTTCTTCCAGTTTATTACCTGCTCCTCCAAGGACACCGCATCTGTCATGTTATGCAACCATGCAAATATTTCAGCACATATCCCTTATAGCCTGTCTTGACTCTGGAATACAGAAATAGTTAGGTGTACACAGAAGATACAGATGTAAGAAGAACCGCTGGTGGAAAAGAGCAACCAGAACAGACACGTTATGTACAATTGAATTAGGCCAACCTGGTGGGGGACACAACATTAACAAACAAAAAGGCCATGTCCAAGAAGCATGTTCAAACGCAGTTAATTGTGTTCACACATAAGGAATCAGATTGAGGGGTGGTGTGTTTGTTTTACAGCTGCCAGAAATTCCCATCGCTGAATCCATACTGCAGCAGCAACCAGACAACAACTCAAGAGTCTTGCTGTGGTTGTTTATGACCATTGCACCACCCTGAAAGCAGGACGCACATGAATATCTAACAATCTCCTGGAAACACTGAACTCATCAATGCATCACTAAATGGATCTTCCTGAAAAACTGTTTCCTAATAGCAAAGACTCCTCCATGTACACTTAGAAATTATACAGGTAGCTCCATACATGTGAGGTATTTTGTATACGATTTACATGAAATTAAGCCATATTCACTACTGTTTAATTTCATTTAAAAAATTACCTGAATATCTGAAAGCTATGTTATCAATGCATTATCAGTGACTTTTCTGAGAAAGCAGTTTTTAGGGAAACATGTTCTTTGGCCAAAACAGAGTCCTTGTTTTTGTATTTTTTTAGCCTGCTCTTCGGCCAATCCAGTCTACTTTTTGTATTTTTTTCTTATACTAAATATTAAATTGCTTTATCCTGTTGGAATAAACAGGAAGGATGTTCTCAGCTTTAAATTTACAGGCTTTCAATTGAGCTTGTATCTCAAAAACCTGCCTTTGCCTGTCCCTTAGACTTCGGATAGTTTCACAACTACACTTTACAGACCCTATATTCCTCTCCTCTGCTAGCTCTCTTGAGAAAGTCCCACTCAAATGTTACGGTAAATCAGTTCTACTGGAAGTAAAGACTTTGTAAAAAACATTTCCAGATGTGTAAAGTAAGTTAGTTCTGCTTACTTAACATTAGAACAACAGAGAACAAAAAATACTCATCTTGGAAAACGAGCCTATAGTTTTACTTCCAGTTTTGGAAGGAAAACACATGACAAGTGCTTTGAATAGTGTAGCCTGTACATAGGGGCACAAGCAGACCCAGAATCAAAGCCCAAATCCCCATGCTTCTTGTCTAACAAAGCTCACAAACAGGGTATGCTACAGTTCCTGCATTTAAGCCCCCTGTCCTAGAGATGACATTTTCATTCTCTTTGTCCGATGTCTCCACTGCAAAATCCCAAGGGAGTTACAGATATCCATGCCACTGCAACCATTCAGTTCCTTTTTCTGTACAAAGGAATATTAGATCAGCTCCAATGTATGTCACTGCTGCACTCAGCAAAGTCAGATAATTCATAACTTTGATGCCCACCATTGCAAAGCTAGACTTTTAGACCCAATGCTAACTATTGCCTTTTGATACACCACGAAGACTTGTGCCACATACTCCTCCTACGCAGACACAACAGATGCTCCCTACCATGAAATCTTTACAGCATAATGCCCACAGATTCAGCAAATTTAACACACAATCCTGGTTAAAAAACAAAGAGCTGTAAGATCATCCAGTTTATACCACCTTCCCAAGGTCAGGCATCCTAAGGCAATCCTGACAGCAATTGCTCTTGCCACTCCTAACTTACTTTCCCCCAACTATTCAGGCGTGTAGAAAGAGAAATGCTCATATGCACAAGCCTTCAATTTCACAGGTAGAAGAAGAGATCACTGTCTTCTGAGGTTATCAGGATGCCACAGCAAAGGCCACCTGAAAAAATGGGACTACAAGAATATGCCCTGAAACACACAGTCTGAGAGAGAAATAAAATGCTCTTGTAGCAGGTATACACACAGATCACAGAGTCACACAATAAGCTGGGTTGGAAGGGACCCACAAGGATTGAGTCCAACTCCTGGCCCTACACAGCACCATTCCCAAGAGTCACACCATGCACCCAAGAGTACTGTCCAAACACTGCTTGAACTCAGTCAGGCTTGGTGCTGTGACGTGTTAAAAAAGCAAATTTTAATCAAGAAAACCACTCTTTATTCACTATCATCGAGTAAATTTTAAATGCAATGCCCTATCAAAGAACATACAACTTATCAGCTTCCCTCCCCCATTATTTTGTCTTCCTGAACATGGAGAATTTCAAGAGACTTCCATTCAAATCAACAAACTGGATTAATTTACTTGTCACACAAAAAAGTAAAGCACGTTGCTTAATCAAATCCATACTATATTTCATATCTAAAACAAAGGTGTATTACACTTCGTCATATACCACGTCAAATTAAACTGCTTCCCTGACAGAACTGACATTCTGCAGTGTGTGTGCTTTCTATATTAATTGCCTCTTTCAAACGAAAAGAAATCCAACACACCGCTGGAAGTACACGCTCCCCAATGACTTATTCACAGTATCATGGTAAACTTTCAGGCTACGAAATCAGTAAAAACACAGAATTATTTAATAATGCCATTTCTTCATTTTGACACACTTCTCATTACTCACGGCCCATTTTTGTCATATAACCCTCTCCCCAATTTTATGGTATTTTTCACATGCATTACTCTGCAAAGTCTCAGTAGAAAAGGGCTGCTCAGCATCCTAGAGCACCCGAGGACCTCGTAAGTACCAGAGCTCTGTCTGACAAAACCCACAGAAGCAGAAGGATCTCCCATATTAGAGCTATGGGTAAGCTGAACGAGGATAATAAATGTGCCAGGTTCACCCAGGCCTTCATGCCCAACGCTGGCCTGAAGCCCCGGCTCCCATATCCAGGTCCCTATCTTGCCCCAGGCCCTCTATATTCCCTCCCATATATATTTATACGACAGCTCCTCTGCGAGCCCCGCAACCGAAGGGCAGCGCTACAAACTCTGCCGGGTTCCCCCTCCCCAAAATCCGTGCATTTTTTCCCCACCTCCTCCAAAACACCGAGCTTATTACAGCCACATCACATCCCCCGTCCCCCGTCCCCTCTGTCCCCAAGCCCGCAGCCACACTCACCTGCAGCGCCCTTGACCCCATCCCACCATCAAGCTCCTCTTCCCCAAAGCACCCCCCAAAAACCGGTGTCCCCTCGGGCACCCCCTGTACAGCGTCCCCGGCCGCACCTCACGGTCCTTGAGGCCCAGCAGCAGCACTTCCTCCATGAGGGTGAGCCGCGTTTCCTTAGAATCGCCCTTCTCGTCGTCGCCGGACTCGTCCCGGCGCCCTTCATCCTCGGGGCCGCCGCCGGCGCCCCGCTCCTTATCGGCGGCGGCGGCCGCGCTGCGGGAGGCCTCGGTCCGGCGCTGCACCAGCCCGGAGCTGCGCTGGGTCAGGGAAGTCATGGCTGCGGGGACAGAGCGGGGCTCGGCGGCGGCTCGGGAGGGGACGGGCCGGGCTGGGAGCCGCTCCGCCCTACGCGCGCCGGCCGGGGGCAGTCATGGGGAGCGGGCCGGTCCCGGGGCGGCCGCGCTGGCGGCGGCGGCGGCTCAATATGGCGGCGCGGGCTGATGTCAGCGGAGGATGTGGCAGCGCCGGGCGGGGCGGCGCCGGAAAGGGACCCGCGGCTGAGGGAGTGCGGCCGTGACCCGGGGCGGGCATTGCGCTGCTTTCGGGCATTGGCGTGCGCTTCCACAAGTGCCTTGTTTACACAGCCGCAAGTCCGCTTGGTTTCATACGATCATGAAAGTTGGAAGAGACCTTCAAGACAATCCAGTACAACCGTGTGCCCAGAACTGCCCCTGTAACCCTTTAAGCCACATCACCCAGAGCCGGATCCAGACGGCACTTGACCTTCAGGGATAGTGACTCCAGCACGTCCCTGGACAGCCTGTTCCAATGACTGACCATTCGAGTTTAGCCACAAAACCGTGTCCGATTGCTGGCACGGCCCCCACCCAGCCCCCTTCCCTCCACATGGAAAGCGTTCAAGGCCGGGTGGATGTGGCGATAGGCAGCCTGGGCTGCTGGAAGGTGTGTGGCCGCAGGACCAGGGTAGTGACCATACCCTTGGGTTCGGCACTGCTGAGGCCACACCTCGAGTGTTCCGTGTCCAGTCCGGGGCCCCTCACAAGACGCTGAGGAGCGGGTCCAGAGAAGGCAACGGAGCTAGGGAAGGGTCTGTAGCGCAAGTCCTGTGAGGAGCAGCTGAGGGAGCTGGGGGTGTTTATCCTGGAGAAGAGGAGGCTCAAGGCGGGGCCTTATCACTCTCTGCAACTCCCGGACAGGAGGGTGTAGTCAGGTGCAGGTCGGCCTCTTCTCCCATCCAACAACTGACAGGACAAGAGGAGACAGCCTTGAGGCTGTGCCAAAGAAGGTTCAGGTTGGACGTTAGGAAGCATTTCTTCACAGAACGGGTGATTCAACATAGGACTGGATTGCCCAGGGAGGTGGTGGAGTGACTGTCCCTGGAGGAGTCTAAGGAAAGACTGGATGTGGCACTCAGCGCCATGGTCTGGTAGACATGGTGGTGTTCTGTCACAGGTTGGACTCAAAGATCTCAGAGGTCTTTTCCAACCTGATTTATTCTGTGATTCTGTGTCCCTGCCCATGGCAGAGGGTTGGAACGAGATGATCTTTAAGGTCTCTTCCAACCTAAATTCTGTTATTTCATGATTCTGTGTATGTATATATGTACCTGTCAGGTGAACTCAGGTGAGCTCTCAACAGTTTTTACTTCAGATTCTGGAGATGGAGTCCCTCGGCTCTGCTGTTGATGAGCACCTTTTCAAACCTTGAGCCCTTTTGCAAGTGGCACACCAAAAACTCAAGAAAATTCTTATCAAGGCTAAATCCCATGTAAGTTTCCAGGCAGTGTAATTTATTGCAGAATAAAGGTGTTTATGGTGCAAGGATGCCCTACACTTTTTAGTTCACAGTTAGAATATTGCATTTAACCGTACCGAGATACATAAATACATATGTAAAATAGGTATTTAATACATAAATAAAATACGTGAATAAATAGAGGGTTGTTTTTAGTGTTTGGTGGTTTTTTTTTTTTTTTTTTTTTTTTTTTTTTTTTTTTTTAACTGGACCCTGTTTACCAAGAGCTCTGAGTCACTCTGAAAGTGACTTTACCTTTCATCATTTTCCACGCCCCCAGGCCTTGCAATCCCTGCTACTGTGACTTGGTGACAATTTGATGCAGCATAAGACAGAATAGCAGATGGACAGTCCTGATCCCCAGAGGATCTGGACTGCTCACACAAGTGATTGCTGATTGTTCCTCTTCTGGTTTTTGAGGCCTGCTGATTATTCACAGTCCACTTACTGTGTGACATTCGGATTTTTTTTTTTAATCTTTCTGGGTTTTTAGTTAATTAAAATGTCCTACTGTACCAGCTCAAATGCCAAACCAAAGCTGAAGGATATAACATGACTGTTATTTTTATCAAATAAACATTTGCTCCAAGAAGAGATACCATGATAGCACTACAAGATCTGTTTCCTGAAAATGTAATTTCTGAGTTGTCATTAAACTCTATCATTTATTAGTTTAATCCTGTATGAGGAACTTGGATATTTTCCTGAGGATTACAGTCAAGATGACAGGCATGTAATTAACCTGGGTCATTCCCTTTACCTTCTTTTAACATAGTCGCTGTATTAGCTTTCTTCCTGTTCTTTGGAGATCCCAAGGTTTATCGAGAATCATATTTAGAGATCAAAAAGAGGTTCCAAAAAGCTCTTTCAAAAACCTGTATGCAAGCTATGCTGGTTTACTGATACAAATTAGAGCTGTAGTGCTGCTGTTTAAAGTTTTTTTTTAAAGTACTGTTACTGGAAAGAATTTAATCTTTGTCTTGTCTGATAATATTTACCTATTTCCCTGAAACACAAAGCTATTTGTTGAATACATTTTCTGACAGGACTGTTAACAATTCTAATATTTCACTTTAGTAATGTCATTGGTATAATTTGCCTTGTACCTACATTCAGTTCACATTCAAGCACAACTTACATTTTCTCCAATTCCTATCTTAAAGCAATTTTATCATCTCCATTTTTATCAATAGAATGCACTGTTTGGGCTGTTACAATTATTTTCACTTTCCCACTGGATAGTGTGGCATTTAAGTACGTTTGCATTTTGTCCTGATTGCATTTTAAAGGTTAACTAATGGAATGTTCATTATGAACTCCTAATTTTTTTCCTTTTTTTTTTTTTTTTTGATTCTTTTCTGAAGGGCCTCATTACTTTCCATTTTGTAAAAATCAGTTTTTAAAAATAGTTGCTAATTACATTATTGATTTGCCCTCTTCTCTGTATTTTGTTACAAAAGCAAACAAATTAGGATCACTTATAGGTTAAGAATTTTTTTATTAATCAATTTTATTTTTATTACAATGAGGTGTCCAGTGAAGTTCCTTATACTTAGCAGTCGCTTTTTTGATTTAGAAACTCAGGTGTTTACAGAAATTGCAATGTAATGATGTAATTTCAAATGAATGTATTTCTTCATTATTAATTTCAGTTCTGAGTCATTATCTGATGAACATAAACTAAGAAGTTCAGTGTGAATCAAATTAAGAACACATGTACTTGAATTTTTAGCCAATTATTTTTTTTTTTTTACACCAATGCAACTCTGATACACAAAAGCAAAATCTGAATGAAAAGGAGAGCAAACAAGACATGTTTCAGCACATTACTTTGTTGGTGTTGATCCCTTCCACACAGCAGAGAGCTGGCATACCAGAGAGGAGCACTCCAATACCCACCTAGGAGATCCTTTGTCACGACCTTCATAACTGCAGTTTATTTTACAGTGCCAAGCAGTATTTGAAAAATATTTCTGAGTCCTGCATGGCTTTATCAGGAGTTCAGAAGGCTGTAGCCCCGATACTGCAACTGGTTGATGTTGTTTGGGTTTTCACTGGGCATCTTGTTGGCTACAGACTCCCCTTCCTCCCCCATCCCAATGCCAATGGTATCCAGAGAGCTGAGGCCTGAAATCTTCAAAACACTCTGTTAAGAAGTAATAACGCAAAAGGACAGGCTGTGGTCTATAAATAGTTCTGTTCATCTTGCAGTAAATTGACCTTGTAATGCATCCTAGTTTATCCTTAAGCCCATCTCTGGCAGAATGCAGTAGTGTTCTGAAATAGCTAGGATTTTTTTAATTGCTGCTAGCCAGCTGGGAGGTTGAAATAAAAGGGAAAAGAGCAAAGGCGTGAACCTGAGAGTCATACTTTCTGTTGTGCTAGTTGCAGTTGCCATGATTTGCTTCTCCTTGGGAGCAGGGATTACCCCAGTGATGTCAGCAGGAAAGGTGAGTGCCAGCTGGTTGCAAGTGTGTGTTGGGACAGCAGGTCAGGCAAAGAGTAACTTTATTCAACACCTGACATAGGAGCTCACATGCTCTTAATTACAAACAGATATTTCACAACCTGAACATCAGGAGCATGACACAGAGCTGGTTGAAGCGACAAGTTGGCAGAAACCTCAGCCTAACAGACGTGCCGGGCTCTGGAGCTTCAGACACAGTGGGTGAATCCTACTGCTCCTGTCACAGCATCATCACAGGATATAGGTGGGCAGATTTTCTCCTGAAGAACAGTTAGATTAATAGGATGTGCATGTTTTGAAGCTGACAGCAAGAAAACAGGATTTGTTTTCCATTTATTGCTGCCTCTGTTATGGCTTCACCATCCAGCAGTTTCACCAGTCAAGCTTGTTTACATTCCTGCCTGTGTCTTCCATTCCCTCCCGGTGAAAGTGTGACACTCCCAGTTAGGCCACTAAAAACAAGTGTCTGGTGGAGCTATGGCCTGAATCTCTGTGACGATCTGATTTAAAAACAACAAGTCAAGAAAAAGGCCATGTTCCCCTGTATCGTTTCAGGGATCTATTGACGGAGCAGTCTCACATATAGGCACAGGATCATTGCTGATGGAGCACTGTGCTGGACTACAGAGTATGGAAACCCAAGGACCAGGACCAAATAGTGACAGGAATTCCTTAAGGCCAAAAAGTCTTCAAAACCATGCTGATTACAGACATGGTGCTTGAGTGCTAGACTAGATATTAATGGCAGAAAAAAAGTGGAAATAAACTGTTTTGAGATTTTTTTATATCCAATATTACCAGTGTAATCTCCAAGATCAGGATTTTCACTGCCAAGAAGAATCAAGATGCTGAGAGGTACAGAGTGAAGAAAGAAGAAGATCAGAGATAAGGGACAAGAAAAGTGAGCGGGCTTGCTTGAGTTACTGTATGTGGAAAGAAACCAGAGTCAATGATCAACTGACTGTAAAAGTCATGTCTGGTACACGGTGGTCATGTAATATTCTCTCTTTCAGTTTCAGCTGCACCTGTTTTACTCATGCTGTTGCTTTGGTTACTAAATAAATCCTTCATTAGCCAGTGCAGACCAGCTGGGTTTTTCTTCTTGGTTTTAGGAAGGGATTTTCCAACACTAACACCAAATTTTCTAAGTAAAAACCACTGATGACTCTTTCTATCTGTACAACAAACTCTCATTTGGCTTTTAATGCCCAACTGCTTGGACATTGTTTAAATTGTCAATTTATAAAGTCAAAACTTGCCAATGTACCTTTTCCAATAGCCACTTTTTAAGCTTCTCCCTTAGGATGATTCAAGGACAATGTTCTAGGCTTCTCAAAAATGTGTAGATTTAATTACTACTTTCAGCATCATAAATGCCAGTGTTTAACACTGAGCTCATATAAAATCAGATGCAGCCACTAAGTAATAAAATTTATCTTCAAAGGACTTTGAGTTAAAAACCACCACATGGCTGCTTTTAAGTTTTGTATCTACAAATACAATAAATTGTGGATTTTTAGAAAAAGAGTGGCTGGCATTATAGGAAAACCAAAGGCAGACGTGAGAAAGTGCTGTGCATGTTTGCTCATTTCAAAAGCACTTTTTAAATTTTGAGTGTTTCCAGATGGTCTCATTTTCTTATCTCCAGGAGAGTTCAAATGATTGCTGGTTCTTGAAATCTTTTTATTGTACTAGCATCTTCCTCCTTGTATCTGAGTGAAAATCTTCAGCAGCAAGAATTTGAACCGGTTATTTTAGTATTGCAGTTGTAGTACTGAAATCATAAGGACAAAATTATCAGCCAGAGTGCTCTTTGTAATTGAGATGTCTTTTTGTTTCTACCCAGGGGTCCTGTTCAACCAGCATCCCTAGGAAAAATGTGCAGTTTTCTTGACAGATGTTCATTGTGCAAAATGAGTCCTATGAAGCCT
Source organism: Aphelocoma coerulescens (assembly GCF_041296385.1). Lineage (NCBI taxonomy): Eukaryota > Metazoa > Chordata > Aves > Passeriformes > Corvidae > Aphelocoma > Aphelocoma coerulescens. The sequence continues at coordinate 11,032,482 of NW_027184085.1, forward strand.
TCACCAAAACTTTCTTTGGTATTTTGGCAAAATTTAAAATGCTTAATGCAGTTAATCTTCTACAAGTTCAGCTTTGAAAAATCTTTACTTTACATCCGAATGTAACAAATGCTTTACTATCTGTTCCTTGTAACGTATATAAATACTCATCAACTGATTAAAAAATACATCAAGCCAGATGGCGCAAAGGAAATGTTTCCATAAAGTTGTAATTTACAAGATAACTAGTGATTAGAGCAGCATTCATGTTGTCTAAATAGAGAGTACTTGTGTGTATTCTGAGTGTGTGTAGAATAAATGTTGAATACTCTTGGTAGGTTTACACCCTCTTGTTATGACCAAAGACCCATGCAGAGAGAATCAAATAATGACTGGTAATTTTAGAACTGTGACTGTGAGGCAGAGCCGTAGGGTCAGTGAGGGAGAAAAGTAGATTCCAGGAACTAGTAGTCACATAAACTCAGAAAAGGTGTGTGAGCAGCTGGGAAATAGAGGAAAAAATCTAGAAGTATTTGGCAGCAGCCATCTCTGAGCCTCTATAAAAACTGTTGTAAGGGAGATAAAGCTGCATTTCCAAGTTACCTTGCTCCTGAGAAATCAGCCAAGTGCATTGCACTCTCTGTGCTGCTCCTGGCAGAGGTGGCACACCCTGCTTGTGCTGGATGGTTTTTCCTCCTGATGGCAGCCAGGAGGTTGTGATTGTGGGGAATGCCAGAAGGTTTTTAAGTCTAGCACAGATGTCAATACCTTCCATAGTACCTTCTACTCAGGGAGAAAGAAGTACCGATAAACATTTGTAGATTGAACACATAGACACCTCTGGGCTGTCCTTCTCCCTGATTCATCCAAGCACCAAGCCAGGATGGAAGCATGTCTAATTAGTTTGCTAAAGTTATCTTTGAAAACATGGAAGAATAAAATCCAAGTCAAGTCCTAGACAGCACTCTGTCTCACCATCTTGCTGTGAACTGCCTTGCATAGGTGACTGTGATAATGGGAGAAAATTCTGGAAGATGTTTTTTGGAGGGGATGTAGTTGCCCGTAATGGGGGAAGTTCAGAAGTGAGACTCAGCATCAGAGCACTCCACAGCACTGCCACCTTTCTGTGTTGACCTGTAATCCAGGTGCCTCTGCTGACTGCAAGGCAGAGAGCTTGAGAGTATTATCCTGTGAAATGTCCCCAAAAGGCTAAAACAAGCCAAATATGGATTGGTTTTTTGGGGGGTTAATTCTGCACTGGATCATATCTGTGAAATCATATCACTTCTGTATCATATCATATCTCTTCTGTATTGTAAAATGGTATTATTGCTATATCATTTCTGTGGGATGGCTTTTAAAGCAATTTCACTGGCAAGCACTTTACCATCTATGCAAACATATAAATCTGCTGCAAAAGAGCTTCTATTGAAACAGAAATCTATTCATAGGGGATCTGCAAAGAATTTTTAAAGTAAATCTACACTGCAGACCACATTCTTAATTAAAACTGGCATAATAATTTGAATGGTTGGGACAAAGGCCAAAGGTTTAGGACATTACCCTGCATAATAGAGATTGATGAGCATTTTAGCATTAAACACAATATTGTTCCTAAGGTTAGCCAGTTATTTAAAGATTTGTTGCTGTCCAGTTGAATAAGTACCTTTTCATAAGTACTGATTGCATTTTAGAGTTCATTAATGAGCTACAAGTGTGTAAGAACTACTGCTATGTACTAATATAGCACCAAACATAAGACTGCATGCACAGAACTAAGTAAAGATCACAGAATCACAGAATATTCTGTGTTGGAAGGGACCCACATGAATCATCAAGTGAATGGCCCATATGGAGATCAAACCCACAACCTCGGCATTATTAGCACTATGCTCTAAGCGACTGAACTCATCTCAGGGTTGAGAAGTACAATATTTAACCATGAGACAGAGAGCAAGGTGATTCTAGAATGTCTCCTGGTTTTTAAAACCAGTATTTGTAGCTGTCAGAGTGAATTCAAACAGAGCAGAAACCTGACCAGTAGTCAGGGACTGTCATAAAACTCTGAAAAAATGATAATTTTACCATGAGCCTTGTACCTCCATAGCATGCTCATGTTTCTGCCTGTTAGTGTATTTTTTTTCCTCCCTGAAAACTAGATTGGGGAAGAAGACAGGGGATTTGAAACTTCACTGTTGAAGGCAAAAAGAGCTAAAACAACACCAGAAATACAAAGCAGAGCTGGAAAGGTTATGTGCATGACTCTTTTCCTAAGGATGCTGGTATGGGAAAGGAGAACTCCCTATCCAAACCTTGCTGGCTGCAGAGTGAAGCGGCAGCTTGGTGCATTTCCCTGCATGCCCAGACATGCAGGAGCAGTGAGCCTGACAAAAACCATCTTGACAAACCTGGCAAGAGAATGGTTCCCCAAAACGCTTCTGTATCTGGGAGGAGAAGGAAAGATAGTGTGAAAAAGTGCTTGCATCACTTGTTAGTTTGATGCACTCATGTCTCACTGAGGCCCACTTACTTCTGCATTGCCGTATTTATTTTTTCTAAAGGTTAACAGGCTAACATCTTGCAAATGTTAGCTTTGATCTGGCTGGAAGAAGCTTTCCTTTCCCCTTGAATCCATTTACATCATAACTCCAAGCCAGAACAATGATATCTGTCTGCCTCAGAGCCTCAGGCTTTGAGCAGCAGCAGCGTGTGGCAGGTGACCCTCAGATCATTTTCCCATGCAGCTGCAGAACTGGCTACACAACACAGCCTCCCAAAAATCTGCCTCCCACAGCTCCTGGGGGCAGTGGGATGCCCACAGCAATAAGCTATGCCAGTGAAGCCAGGATTAGACCTTCAGGGCTCCAATGACTTCCCCAGGGAGGAGCGATGGAAAAGGATTAGCAGCTAAATTATCGCCGATTGCAAATTAAGATGGAAGTTGGGAACAAATCTTAATGGAGAAACTCAGCTGATGACTGGTAATAAAAATACATCCAGCAGCCTAAAAAGATGGCCCTGGTGTGGTCCAGAAACCTCCAAACAACAGGGATGCATCCATGACAGGGGGCCCTTGGCTGCAGCAGAGGAATGAGAAGAGCTGCACAGTGTATCAGTGTTTTCACATGCAGACAGTAAATCAAGATCTCTGCCTGGTTTACAAGGCACCTTTGGAAGGAAAAAAAAAAATCTCTTTTTGCTCTTGTTGAGGTACAACAAATGACATCTGAGCTTTCCATATTTATCACAGAATATGTCACACTGATGACTCAGCCATCTGCATCAAGGGGCCCTACTTTGGTATGTTTGGCCTTTTCTCACTAAGTGTTTTCCCTAATATTTATTTAGACATCAGCTTAATTCTCTTTGCCAAGGGATAAAACAATGGTTTTAATTAACAGCTATTTACTACACAGTTAAGCCCTTCAGAAAGAAAATTTTAAAAACCCAGCCCAACTAACAAAAAAATCCTTAAAAGATTGCCCCCTAAACTAAAACTATTCTCATTGTTCATAGCTTGTAAAGGAGCAGCAAAATACAAATTGTGTGTTTCTGCAAAACAAATGCATGAGCAGGAGACACTTAAGCTTTTACTGGCCTTAATGGTCAGAACACACCTGTGGCTGAAACCCAGCAAGGTGATCTCCCACTGCTCACAGCAGGAGAGCAAGACCAGGCACTGCGCCAAAGCAAACAAAGCACTCCTTATCCTGGAAGCATGGTCCCACTCTGAAATACAGCTCTGCAAAAAAACCCAAAAACCAAACAATCCCATAACCAAAATTAGGACTTTCCCTCTTCTTTAAATCGAATGGGTTCTGTTTCCCTCTCTGCAAACTCAGCCTGGAACTGGAGAACTAACTTGGCTCTTCACCATCAGTCATAAACATCCTGCAGCCAGAACCAAAGCATTACTTACATCTGCACGACCCCAAGGTTATAAACTGGCCTCAGGTATGAATGTCATGTTTGACTATGTGTTTGTGCATCATTATTAACACAAGACTAATACAAAGTGCTAAGGGTTTCTGACATCCTGTGTCATGACAGGAGTTATTTCTGATGTCTTGCAAGGCCACATTGCTCTTAGCTGTACTACTGCATCAGAAGTAAAACTTCAGTAAGTGATTTTTATGAAGGTGTGCTTCAAGCAGACAGTAGCAAGGACTTCACTGTGCCATTAACATCAGGAAATCCAGTGTAGAATATGGAGGACCAAGACTGTTTAAGGAAGAAGATGATATTTTTATCACTTTGCATTGGCATGTTTGTATTGGAAAGATAATGTTGCACAGAAATTACTATAAAATTTTAAAATACATAGGCAGATAAAACTAGTTCAAAGTAGACTTTTTACTATGTCTCTTTAGCACAACTGACAATAATAAAAAATATCAAGATTCCTAATTCTGCTTCACCTGCCAGTTTCTCTTCCACAGGAAGAGATCTTTCTTGGTCTGGGTGCATGGCCAGCTCAGGGTCCAATAGGTTACTCCAGTTAGGAGTAAAGCATCTTTGATGCAGTTTGGTTTATTTACAAAAATGTAAGAAGCCCTGCTGCTTTGAGCACAGGATAAATCAAACAGCTGGACACAGCTTCTTTAACACAGCTCTTTGAGCCAGCACCTTTTTGCAAGGCTTCTCCTCTGCCAGTTCTCCACAGAGCAATTCTTCACTTCATGCTCCTCACTTCATGCCATTGAATAAATCTCAAAAATCTGACAGAATTGGCCAAAGTGGCCAATGAGTGGTGGCACAGCAACTCCCTGCCCCACTATGAGACAGACTGCTTGGACTGCCACAGCTCAGCAGTGAGGATTTGGTGATGGCCACACTGAGATAACTTGGTTATTAATGCAACATGTACCTTCTCCTAGCAGGCCCAGGGAGACATTCAGGAGGCTTGGGAAATACAAATCAGTGGGTGCTTCTCACTAAACAACATTGTTCTGCAAGTGTGGCTGCCTAAGTGGCCCCTCAGTGGCAGCCCAATAGTTAAACTAATTGAACAAAAGCTAATATAGACACATGAAATACATTGTCAACAACTTTTAAACTCAGCCATACCTAAAAGGACTGAAAATCCTGCTATAAAGGCTTTCAAAAATCTCACACAGTTGAAGAGATGCTGTTAAAGGATGCAATGTTTAAGTGTTTGTGGACGTTGGCCTTGGCTAGATAACAGGTGCCCATCAAGGCCACTCTGTCACTCTCCTCCTCAACAGCACAGGGGCAGAACATATAATGAAAGGCTCATGGGCTGGGATAACGACAGGGAGAGATCACTCACCAGCTACCACCACAGGTGAAACAGACTTGACTCACAGATGTTAATTTAACTTACTGCCAATTAAATCAGAGTAGGATAATGAGAAGTAAGAATTAATCTTTAAAAGGCCTTCCCCACGTGCACCCTGCTTTTCCCAGGCTCAGCTTCAGGGTTTCCCTACCTCCCCTCCCCCAGTGGCATGAGGGGACAGGGAATGGAGGATGCAAGCAGTTCATCACATGTTGTCCCTGCTGTTCCTTTTTCAGCATGGGGAGGACTCCTCACACTCTTCCCCTGCTCCAGTGTGGGGTTCTTTCCAGTGAGACAGTCATCCATGGACTTCTCCAAGGTGAGTCCTTCCCAGAGACTGCAGTTCTTCATTAAATGCTCCAGCATGGGTCCCCCCCAGAGGGTGCAGTCCCTCAGGAAGGCTGCTCCAATGTTGGTCCTTTATGGGCTCACAAGTCCTGCCAGCAAACCTGCTCCAGTGTGGGCTTCTCTCTCCACAGGCCACAGGTCCTACCAGAAGCCTGCTCCAGCACAGGCTTCCCATGGGCTCACAGCCTCCTTCGTGCATCCCCCTGCTCCAGTGTGGGGTTATCTGTGGGCTGCAGGGGGATCTCTGCTCCCCTGTGGACCTCCAGGGGCTGCAAGGACACAGCCAGCCAGCATGTCTTTTCCTCCACCTGTCCATGGAAAGAGTTAATCCTTTTATCCTCACTTCAATTCAGGTGTATTAAAGAATTCCTTTTCAGTCCTATGATTAAATTTACTTTTTTTCAGCTCTAGTTTGGCACACTCAGATGTTATTTTACTGACTAAATGTAACTTTTCAAAAATAAATTTCTTGGCAGGGAACAGCCATTTACAATGCTCCTCTGACAAATGCAAAGATGTCAGTCAAGTTTTCCCTTAGTGCGCTGCAGCTGGGGACACATTTGCCTTCTGAGGCTGGAAGGCAGCAAGTTGTATATTAATAACTGAGAGGGAAAACTTTCAAGGAGGAGAACGATGTCCATCAGCCTAGACAGAATATTAATGCCCGCAACCAGAACAAGGAGGGCTATTATTACTTTAATAAGATCCAAAGACTATAAAAAAAGTTTATATTCAGTCATTTCCTGCTGCCTAAATCATTCCGGGTCCCTGGTAATTGTGTGTCAGCTGTTTCTAGCATTCATTATTGCCTGCAGAACTCCAGAAGTTTGCCATATTCATGCAGCCTCTACTTAATACCAAGCTATTGAGTAACGGTTTTATTATTACTGTATTTCATTTCACTAACTTGCCCTTTTTATCATCATTTCTGCCAGACAGCTATTCAGCTGCAATTTGAATCATGAAAAGGACCATTGCTTTCAGAACAACATTAGGTAGATAGATTTTCATGGAAAATTAGAGAAAGTACTGGATTCTACACCTGAGAGAGATAATGGGCGGATTATGGACAAAGCGGATCACCTGCATTAAATCTAAATACAAATGAGAAGTAAGTAAGTAAAATATGCTGGAGAAGTATGGGGGAGTAACCAATCAGCTCACCTATGTGTGGCTGAAGCTTTGAAGAGAACAGCAGGAACGCACCAGGAATCCAAAATCACTTTCTGAGCGATGGCTGTTTTTAGATTACGAGTCAGAACACGGTATTTGCTTTTCAGCAGTTGCCCTCAATCACTGCTTACTCACAGCCCAGGCAGCATATGATGGTATTTGAGACTCTGCCAGCCCATCCAAAGCACAGCCTAGGGAACTACAGGCCTGAGGAGCATCAGAACACGTTTGATGGTCATAGACTGCATTCTCTGGGTTTGCTCACCTTACTTAGACCTTCCTGCTGTGGCAAACAGGTCCGATCCAATGCAACTGTACTTTAAATCATCCTGTAAGGCTTCTACAGGCAACCTCAAAACACAGCTGGTTTGGATTGTGGTTTTTTCTTCCGTCTTTTTGTTTTCCCTCAGAAGTGTTCAATAGTTGGAGTTGGCTGTGTGTGTTATTTACGGCATTTCAGCTCGCTGCACATTAGAGGTGGTTCCCAGGATTTATCTCTTTTTCAGCAGCACAGAAGATGGAGAGTGACTTTCCCTGCACCTGTGGTTCCAATTTTCACCTCATCTGCTCTGACTGGGGACTGCCAGTTGAGAGGGGCACCCTCAAACAATCTGCTCCTGTTGTTTCCGCCTGCATCCCCACGGGGTGGTTTGGATCAACGAGCTGATCTGATGGACAGCTAATCCACAAAAGCAAAATACCAATTTCCATAAAATCAGCTGGCAACAGTGTGAGGGCACTGCTGGGCAGTGATTAGCAGGGCTCCCTCTGGCAGCTCCCTGCATTTGCTGCACATCAGGTGTAACCCAATCCCACACCTGCTGGAAGAACAGACTGTCGTTCTGCTGTCACTTGTGCAGGCACCATCACAGCAAAGGGCTGAATCTACAGGAGATATGCTGCACTAGAAAACACCTTTTGGGATTATCACCCTGCTTTTCCTTTGACACAGTTTTTGTTTGTAAAAAAAATGCTGTGCTGGAGGATTTTACTTACTCTAAATAATAATAATAATAATAATAATAATTATTATTATTATTATTATTATTATTACAGGACAACTTCCAGAACTGCCATGCTCTGTATTGGCAGGGAAGTGAGAGACCTTGTACTTTGAGAACTGTTTAAGTCATCTGTAGTACTCCTTGTCTGGCTTTCAAATATTCCCACCACCTCCTGCAACAGGAAAAACTAAGTACAGCTGGCAGGTATGAAACTAGCCTTTTCCAAAGTTAAATAAGCAGCCATCAGAAAAGCAACAAATATTTTCTAATGGCGAATCCACAGTGGAAAGTTTGGGATGGGAAACTGGAAAATACAGGAATTGGCTTGTAGGGAATAAACTGGGTTTATGTGTATAGTGAACTCAAGGAGGGTGGTGAGGAACATCTTGTTTTGATTTATGAACTGGGGTCAGAGAGTGGAAATATCTTCTTGCATCACCAAAATGTGAAGAAATGTGCACTTATACCCTCTACATAAAATTAGCATCTCTGTCATCGCATTCACGCATAAACGTACTTTTAATGTCTCTAAATTAATGTCTCTAAAACAAAAGGAGTCCCACTGATTGCAAAGTGAGCCCAAGGAGTTCTGACTTTTAAAAATCTGAAGACTTGAAGATTTACACTCTATTAGCAAAACCTAATTCTAGCAGTGTTAGCTGGTTTTAGTTGGAAATTTTCCTCATATAGGAATAAAAATAAGGTTTTAAAGTGGCCTTTCAGAATTTGTAGAAGTATCAGTTGGTTTCCAAGAAATTCAATGGTTCAATAGACTGAATTTTGGCTCCTACAATATAATGAAAATTTTATTTCAGGGCCCAGAAACAGACAATATGCAAGACTTAAAAAAAAAAAAAGTTGGATTAAGAGAAAACTGGGATACCTGACTTGACTATAAATGAGCAGATTTGCGTTCTCCTACCCTGATGTCCTTACTAATGACACAGGGCATCTAATCTGTGTTCTGTCCACCCACCTGCTTAGAAAACCAGTAAATAATTTTGACGGTATTTGACAAAAAATTATTTCAGAAGTTGCTAGATTCCAAGAGGCAGTCTGGAGGCTGCATGGCCAGGCCATGCCAAGTCACGAGCATTTACTTGGTCCCCCAGGAACCAAGACACAGAGTTTGAGGTGTCCAGCAAGTCAGCAGCAGTGACAAACCCATAAACTGCTAGTATAGCACATGATGTAGGAACAGGGAGGAGATAGATGGAGACTGAAGATGCTCTGGCATGACCAAGGGCAGGAAATGCCAGAAGAAAGGACAAAATTGAGTGGTATGGCTGGACAAGCCAAGGCCACAGGAAATCAGTCTTCCTAGATCTTTTCACAAAGTAAATTTACAAATGCATTTCCTAGGCATGTGTTATCAGCCTGCTTTAAGCATCCAGGGATAATATTAAGGTAAGTGCCTATTTCATTTTACTGGGTTGCTGAAATGAAAAACAGGGAAACCAAATGCTTGCTGGAAGCAGAATAAAAAGCTGCAATATAGCGCCAGTGTTTACTGCTCTACGGGGCTCCACAGCAGCCAAGCCATGGCAGCACTGAGCATCCACTGCCCATCCAAACACTTGCCAAGATAACAGCAGTCCTCTATTAACCTTTTCTCAGCCTCCACAGCAAGCTTAAAGCTTGACCCCAGTCAAACTTGCCTCCCAAGCAGAGGGAGTCCTCTGGGGCTCAGAACTGTGTGTAAATCTCTACCATGTTCTTCTAACACAGGCTGAACAACCCCATTGCTCCTGCCTTGGTACTCAACATCGTGGTGCCCTCCTCATAGAACTGTCTCTCCAGTTCAAGTATCAACTCTCCTTGTCTTCTGTGTCTACTCCTCTCCAAGTTAACTCTATTACCCCACCAAGTTCTGCCATCCTGCAAGTGCTGGCAAAAAGCTTTTGTCATGTTGACTTTATTACAAAACAAGAACAAGGATGTGAGACCCTAGGAAGGGTTTTGCCCCTTCCACTCCCCTCCCCCCCACCCCGATCACCCTGGAAGAGAATGTATAGTTCTGTACACAGCATGCTCTTCTCAGACTCAGCTTAAGTTCACTACTCAAATCTCCTTCCTGTCCCAGAAAATGAAGTCCTTCACACAATTACTTTTTTAAATAGAGTTTTATGCAAAACTTAGCTCTTTGTGAAGGAGCACCGAGCCGTAAATACTGCATGAGATCTCCAGGTAGTTTAGAATGAAGGTGACCTCTGCTGTGACAAAATTATTCCATTGGAAGAAATCCTCACCAGAGAGTATTCTGCTACCTCTGGAAAAAGTTATGCTTCCGTGCTTTGAGCACAAATGGAAAAAGCTTTAGCAGGAGCAAAAGATCAGGAGGGCAAGCTGGCTGCAAGCACCTTAATAAAGTACATGTTTGCATTCCATTATGCTGCACATCAATAGCTGAACCTTTTCAATAGTGAATACAGTCTTAAATCAAAGCCAAGTGGTCAAAGTACAATTGCTGGTCTTTAGCAGGTGTGGGTGAGGCAGAGGCACACCTTGTGGTACAATGTGACCCACAGCTCTTGCTGTGTGGGGCTTCAAGAACAAAGCTGGCACAGTCTTGTAACATTCAGGGCGTTTTAGTGTTGTGATTTGCACTAAATCAACATATTTGTTTGTTCTGCCTTTGACCAGGGGCTAGCAATTTGTAGGGTCTTGAAGAAAGGGGAATTTTAAAATTTGTACTCCCCAAGTTAGTGTGGTCACCTCTCAGTCCATCTCAAACACGCATCTGGTTTGAGAAACACCCCCTTGTGGCAATTTCAAGAAGTTGCTTAGGGTGACAATGCAAGAACAACTTTTGCCTTGGACACGAAGAAAGTACATTGCTAAGACAGAAATCAACAGTGTTAATAACCCCCATCACTACAGATACTCAGCAGACAGGTCCCCTTTAACTTCCCACAGCCATCCCACTTCACTGCACTGAACTTTCCTCCCTCCTGCACCGGTGGCACCTCTCCAAAAGTACAGCGAGATCAAAACTGCAGAGCTTCCCCATAACAGTCTGCAAAACCCAGGATATAACCAGAAAAGCCTTGTCACTGCAGATTGTCAAGTCTGCTGTGATTTAGTGCATCACTTGCAAAGTGAACCTTAAACATACATTCTCATTTCAGGACAACTCTGTCAAAGTATATTTTTATTAACACTCTTCAAAAAACCTGTTAGAGAGAAGTAACAGTATGTGACAAAAAAAAAGAAGGAAAAAAAGAAGGTAAAAACCTGTAGAGCTGCTAGCTTGCATTCAGTGTTAAAACTTGGAGGTATAAACAGAAGCCTGGAGTAAAAATAGGAAGTATATTTCCAATCCTTCAGTGCAGAAAACCAGCAACAATGGTATTTACTCTACATTAGAAGTGTTCCCATGTTCAATTCCAGATATATGCTTTTCTTCTATATATATTTCTGATAACTTATGTATAAATAAGATGTCCAACATCTGTTCTTTAATACAAATATGTGATCTTCATGACTGAAATATTACAACAGTTTGATCAAAAGTATAGAAAAATCATTTTAATATCTTTTTTTTTTAATGGCAGCATTTAAAAAACCCCATCCTTGAACCCAAATGACCTTAGAATGACAAGTATTTCTTCACCGTAATAATACACTGCTCATTCAACATGCAAAGTATTATTGCATACATGAGTCACATGAATTACAACTAAGTCTGAAGGAAATGTGCCATACAGCCCATTCTAGCAAGTGCCAGCTGTAAAGATCATATGTATCACAGAAGAAAGCATAAGTACTAGTGTATTTTTAAATAAAACACTACAAACTCAAGTATTGTCCTCGCACTAAGACTTTAAGGCAATTAAGAGCTGGGAAGCTTCAGTTTGGCACAGCTGCATCAAGCTCTCCCCATTTCCCAGTTACAAGAATTTATTTTTAGAGGGCTGCTGATGAATTGTTGCTATACATTAATACAACTCAGTATGAAGTGATAAGTTAGTAACGAGTTTAATATCCCCAGTTTCACCGAGCTGATCAAATTTAAGCAACAGTTTATCCACCAGCTAAGTTTTCCAGCATGGATTTTTGAATTATTATGAGAACCTCTCAGTGTAACTGATTTTATGACTTGAATCTGTTCTTGGGGTATTACACAATTTAAGGGTTCAAAACAGATCTGACAGTCAAATAATATTCAGCTTTATAGAGGATAATTATTTGCAGTAAAAATACTTTGTATAAACATACACACAGTAGATCCAAGTCAACAGGCATTTCGTTATGGCTTTTTTCACTGAGGTACTGTTGTAACATCCAGCAACAGGACACAAGTGTTCTATGGTATAAACACCACATTCATAAGCTCTACCACCAACTCATGACAAGTGGCAACAGCCTGCAAATCCTGCTTCACTGCAGGATTACAGGAAAAGAGTCATCCCTGCTATGTGGAGAGTCTCAGTGCAAGCTACGGAAAGCCTTAAAGGCAACTGGCATCAATGGGGGAAAGTTAAAATGAAAGTCTCACTCCACTTAAAGGAGAAAAAAATACTCGTGGCAAATTGAAATCTCATTCCTCAAAATTAAGAGCAAACAATATTCCAAGGCAGCAAGGGCATGTAGCACAGCAGCCATACATTAAGACTTGAAATGTGTCATTAAGCTCTTGCATCTGACCTTTGAGTTAAGTGCATGCACAGGCTCACAGCAACCAACCTGTGACGGTGACACCACACAGACCAACAGTGACAAAGGGGAGGGGGCAAGCACATGCCTTCTGCTGATCCAACAGCAGACAGAAAACCCCTGGTGACCACGAATGTATTATTCAACTGTCAAAAGCTGATCTGTGAACGCACAGTTGGTTGCTTCTTTCACTGCTTACTTTACGTGGGGGGGAAATGCAAATCACAGCAGTCCATTCCCAGTACTCTTAGCATAAGGGGAAAGAGATGTTCTATTAAGATAGCATGATTGTTGCCATATGCATTTATCATTCCACCTTTATAGCAGGAATTTTATTTGCTGTTTTTTAACAGTGGCCATATCATTACTCAAGCCAGGATTCCCATTTTTATTACACCTATGCTAAAAATATGTTTCTGCACTAAATATTGTTGGAGTGAAATGGAAGTTCAAAACATGCTCAGTTAATTACAAGTAGTTCTTTCCAATCAAGCTTTTTTAACCCCACAAACTCATTGAACATGTTGCAGATGCTCGAGTGCCTTATATGAAGATACAGCACAACATTTAAAACTCAGTGCTTAGCCATATACAATCCATACTGTAATCTATACACGTTATAACATATCCCCACTTAGATCAACAAATTCATCATCCCTCTTGACCAAGTCATCTTCATCTTCCAAGTCTTTCCAGGTGCTAGTGGGTAAAGCTGGTTTGACAGACTGTCTCTGAAGTAAAGCAAATGGAAACAAGGATGACAAACGGGCGGAATTTCTCAGCATGGGAACAGAATGTACATCTCCAGACACAGCCTGACTGTGCTCTTCATCCATTTTCACCTGCAGGCTTTGCACTTCCTCCATCAAGTCCAGAATCTTGGCAGCTGTAGCTATTGTTCCACCTCCATGAAGCTGGGCCTCAGGAATCCATCGTAGGTAACGCTGTGCCCAGACTTTGATTTCGGGGCCATCGATGCGTGGTAACAGAAGACCATGGTAGTCAACAGGTTTGCTATGCCAGCTATCATAAAACTCCCTTAAGTTATTAGGGGGCTCATCTGAAGAATTTATGAACTTGCCAATTCTCTTACCCAGAATGTTTTTAATTAAATGATCTGTTTCCTCCCTGAAAAATCCTCTCTTCGTGGAAGGCTTTGCCTGTGTCAGTGGCAATGAAAGTTGCCGTTGATGCTTTAAGAGGAAAGAAAAGAAAAATACTCAGATAAACATTGATGGGACTTCCAAAAGCAGCTTTAAGAGGAAGAAAAAGTTGTATTCAGAAACTATTTGCAAGCATGAACCAAATACTTGAACTATATAGCAAAGCAGTGGCTGTGTTCAAACTGTTGTTTTTCAATACATCAAATACTTCACAGAGTGTACTTACTGCTAGCTACCTTCCCTGCACTAACCAAAAGTAACACTGATAAAGAAACTTTCTTTGAAAATGCCAAATCCTTTGCTTACGTTCAAGTATTACAAATGTCCATGTTTAGTTTAAGCTAGTTAGAAATCAGAGAGCACTTGAATTATAGGTTTTTATCCAGTGGTCCCTCACGCCATCTCAGATTAATGCTGCAGATCATACTGGCAGTGTCTCACTTGGGAGTGCTTTGTACAGGACAGAATTTAACCAATAAATGACAACTGAAAGAGGCTACTCCAAACAAACATTTTTCCCTGAATTAGTGCTACTTTCCAGCAATGAAGTGGTCCATCCATAATCTTCCATACCCCAGACAGTTTTTTGCTGTTGTTGGTCCCCCTCCCACTCCAAGTGCAGACACACACTCCAGTTACATTCAGACATAATTAGGGAGGCAATTACAAACCTGCTATGTATTTCAATTATGTACTCCATGGAACAACTAAATGAACTCCCTTCAAACATGTCAGTGCAACTCACCTGAATGTTAAATCTCATGACTTACCACTATACTTGCACAGAAGTATGAAGAAAAAGAATCCCTAGCTTCATGGCTATGAATAGTTACTGTAAAACAGTTATTTTCAACTAAGGTGGATGCAAATTTGGTTCTTAAAACCCAGGTGGATCTGAGGTACACATGCATTTTGTCAATTGAAAAAAGTCTGCACCAATACTTTCACTGTGAGTACATTTGAAATAAGAGGTGTGCAAAAATTTCTAGAATTGAAAAAATAGTTTGGTTTAGCAGCACGTATCTTACTTTGAATCGTGCAGTCTTCCGTTGACTTTTATCTGGTTTTGGTTTCTCTGCATAAAGCGGGTTGTTCAGAAAAGCCTGGGCCTTGGGGTCAAACTGCACAGACCAGTCCCACACAGTAAGGAATCTGAAAGGACCACCTTGTGTCTTGAGGCTTTCCCCACTCTGCCAAAACAAACAGGTCACATTTAATACTGCTAGAAGGGAATTCTGACCAAGTCAAGGTGAAATTAAGAAACTGGCTTTTCAGAAAAAAGGCCACAGAGTTGCAACACTTGTGATTTCTGTGTGTTCAAAAACCAAACAAAAACAGTGCAATTAAGACTTTCACAGATTAAAATAAGGTTAAATAATCTCAGGAAAAAAATGGTTTTGAAACTTGGGCAGGAGACAGACACCTGGATTCTTCAAACACAGGGGGAATGTTAGGATTCCAAACGACAAAAGTTAACCACAGTCATGCAGTGCTACTGGCCTAGATGTTGTGATCAATGATTTATTTGTATGAAAGACAAGTTATTTTCACTTTTTCCTTTAGTCTCTGTGCAGCCCTGCAGAGGATACTCCCATTGCTCCCAGCTTCTTAGGCTAGAGAAGAGCATGAACCAAATACAAATCAACATTCAGGAGATGCTGATTTTGGAACACAACAGAATATACGATACAAGAATTTTGTAGATAACTTATTCTGCAGGACAGCTGGATAGTCCTAATAGGTTAGGGAGCTCCAATTTCACTGAAGAGTATTAAAACATTAAACTACAACCACATATTACAGGTTATGTATTCCTTCTGTTATCATGAACTCCTAAGTCCTGAACTTGACTCCTTATGGCCAAAATTCCACTTGTTCACCCTTCAAGGCACTTCAATGAGTAAGGAAAAAGGCGCTGTTGGGAATTAGCTTTTTTTGAGTGTTCCTTGTTTGTTGGTCAAACTCATTCTCCAACACAATGCGTCCAAGAAATACCAAACCCTTACCTTATTAGTGTCTCTTTGATGTTGAGAGTTGAAGAAGAAAGTGCTAAAAATAGGCACATAGAGGCTGTCTGATAAGACAGTTAAGTAAGTTTCTGTGAACTCGAATGCTGGAGGATACTGTTGTACCAGCTGCCAAACACAATTTAGCAGAAGCAGAAAAACAGGAGCCTAAGTAAGTAAAATATTTCGTCAGTTTCAAAAAAAGTTAAAATTCTTCCACCATGCAGACTTATTTATTTTATAGTATTTAGTGTCTCCAAATACAAATCTTAAGGCAAGAAGCCTGATGAACTACAGAACTGCTGCATATATACTTGGCTGAACTCTGAAAAAGTATTATCTGAGCTACCCTTGGCCAACTGTTGACAGAAGAGGTGAGCACTTTCTACTCTGAATTTGAAAGTTGCCACCATGCAGCATTTTAAGGGTGGCAAAGCAAAACTAGTTTATAACAATTCTTCATCAGAATTAGTCAGTTTACATCTACTATTTCAATTCTGTATAGCAATCTGATCTAGTCCCAAAGCAAGACTATTATTTATACTATGTATAAAGCTGATCTCTAGATGTGACAGGAATAAGGCAATTAACCTGAGTTATTTCTATGGATGCTACTACCATTCAACACAGTTTTCAAGGGCACAAGATATACGACTTCCAAAGGACTCCAAGACTGGGAAATTTTACATTTGTCCTCCTCAATAATAAAGCCACTGCTGACCTCTGAACAGCAAAAACAGTGTCACTGTACAAACATCAACCCATAGAACAAAACACAAAAGATCCTCAGAGTAACTGGATCTTCTGGACTAACAGCTAAATCCCTCCTTGTGCTGAGTAAGCTTGTAAATAGTAAGTAAAGAAAGCAATTTAAAAAAATCATACCTCCTCTTTTTCACTTTTGTGTAAGTGGTTACAGCGATCCAAAAAGCCATGTCCTCCAATCACCCACTCCTTCTGAATAAGGCTCTGAAACCCTGACTTTGTTCTGCTGTATGAATCCATCATCACTTGAACCAGACTTGAGATTACACAGCACAGATCAGTAGCACTCTCTTCTACAAGGGAGAGTAGAAACAATATTCTTTACTGAGTCGTTCCTCAAACTTTGTGTAGGAAAGCAAAGCATTGCCATGTTCACATAAACAAAATTGTATTTCAGGATCAGAGCAGCACAGAAATTTTTGCAAGTCATAGAGAAGTTAATCCATGATTTCAAATATAAGGTTACTTACACATTTATCCTAGGAAAATACTTTGACAATAAAACCTGCAAGCCCCAACCTTTACCACTACAACTTGCCTGTGCCCTTCAGTCTCCCACAAAGCACACCCTGCCCTTCAGCCCCTTACCCTTCCTATCCTCCATGCCTTCTTTCACAAGGTGTGAAACTGCCTCCTCATGCAACATATATTCTTCACCTTTCCAAAAGGTGCCTCCAGAAAACACCTCTTTCCTGTGCTAGGTTTCTCAAATGGCAATATAGGGAAATACCCAACTAAATTTCCAATCCAAGAGTCACTTAATGGTTAACATTAGGTTTGGTTTTCCATGTGATTACTTGGTCTAGAAAAATAAACTGCTCAACATGTTTACAGTAAGCATATTCTTCCACGTATTTTTAATAAAGAGGCTACAGAATATCCAGCATATATCTAGAAAATATAAAGGTTATTTTGCAAAGTTTTCTTATTACTGGTCCTTTGTGTAGTTATGGCTCCCCTTCCCCTTAAAGGGCAGCAAAGGGTCTAGGAGACCCTAAATAAAATAAACTGGGCAACAGGAATGTTACCTCTTCTTTATGCATGACTCTCCTGACAATTTATCAGCAGCTTTCTCATTCATATCCTATCTTAGCCTGGAACTGTGCTTACTATATTTTTTTAACTACAGGAAGCATTGCCAGGAGTGTGAGAGATTTAGGTGCTTTACTCTTACTAGTACAGTATGAATTTTAGCAAGTCTCTACTGTAATTATAAACTTACAGCTTAAGCTACTTCAAAATTCATTTTAAAAAATAAATATATAGGACTATCTCATTAAATACGTACCTATGAGGAGAACATTTGTATGCTGTATTTCCAGACACTCAGCAACTTCTATTGCTTTCTTCAAGACTCTCCTGTTTGGTACAGGAAAAGTTAAGTGAAGTTTCTTATATTAGTTTCCCCTAGACAGGGCTAGAATGCCATACTTGAAACTTGACTAGTTCTTTAAAACACAAAATCCATGCTCAGTTTGTGTAAATGAAGAACCATTTAGCTTCAAGAACATTTTATTTGGCCATTAACCATGCATTTTCAGTTGCTATGATACAGTATTTTGGATCAACAGCAGCCATCACACCCTGAAGTGTTAAAATTGCTAAGAACCAGATCTTTATCCTGGAAAGAGTCAACATCACCACATTTATGTTCTAATGTACTACATACTACATTTCTTCCAAAATCTGGTTTTAAGAGGCAGATAGAAGGATGACCAATCACCTCTTTTAAACACTCAGAGAAAATTTATTCAGAGAACATTATTACACAAGGAAGACTGAGTAGACTTACAGATCACATAAAATCAGATGTAACACTGTTGGTTTCTAGATCTAAATCTTCATGAAGTTAATTATTTTTTGCAAAAGCCTGCACACAAATTAGGATTTTTGCAATAGCTTAGGCAACTAATAGAAGCTGACAGTTTATTTCTTAAGTGTGGAGTTGTCAGATGCTTTGTTCTATCATCTAGAATATGTGAGAAGGCATTCCTACTAACTGCAAGAGCCAAGAACAGGCTGATCCAGGAACCAACTGGATCCAAGTATGGAAATGACCAGTCTCAAAACAACCTAAGGATAGCAACCTGGCCTGGCTTTTACTTTCAACTACTTGTGATCTTGGTTATGCCAATGAATTTCTCAACATGTGGTCTTCACTAGAACCTTCAATAAACACATACATTTAAATTCTGGATTAACGAGTTAATAACTATCAATATTTATTAATTGTTATTAAGAATAGAAGGGACTGGAGCTGACTACAGAAGCACCTCATGGTAATTAGCTGATCACAGAATAAACTGACAGGCAAAAAAGCTAGCACAAAGTAACACTGAAAACAAAATTCCTCAGCATTCCACTACAACAAGCCTTAAGTTAGCCAACACCATTCCAACACTTACTCACTCTGGACTGCTGGAAGAAGAAAAGAGAACTTAAGGAACAATCAGGACAGGAGGGGGACAAAACTGAGAAGAAATGTCATTTTATCAATCTTTGGTGGGCTAACATCTCAAATACTGCACTTCATCTCATCCTAAAGGACATTACAGAAGTAGAGAGCACAGAGAAGAATGGCAAGGCCAGTAAGAGAAACAGAATAGTTTCATGCAAGAAACAAATAGGATTCTTGAGCTTGGAAAGAAGGTGACAGTGAAGGACAGAAATTATCTGGATCTATAGTTTTAAAAGGCTTTCTGGAAGAGTTATAATTGGAATGATCTGCTAGTTCTCACATCCTTTAAAGTGGAAGGCTTAACACAAGCCTGCACTGTTAGAAACATTGTCTCAAGTTGCAGAAATAAGATATATAAATGGAACCATAAGCCCGTCTTAATTTTTTTCCTACTGGCAGTAAAGAATGTCATTCAATTTCAAGAAACTAGCTAGAAAACCCACTACAAATGCATTTACCAACAATTTGAAAACACAGAAAGCTGAAGATAGAGCAAACCTGATTATTTCTAGCCAGTTTGTGCTCTCCAGTAATGAAAACCATTTCACATCAGTTGCCCAGAAGTCTGTACTGTTATCTGCAAAAAGAAGAGGAAAAACAAAAAATTGATTTGCTCACACATACATACATAGTAATAATTAGCAGCCATCCATTGTATTCCCCTTCAGCTATGAACTGGTACAAAACAACCAATACTAAGGAGTCAGCAAATCTCAATCACTGTTAAAGCTGACACCTTATAACTAAATAAGGAAGTGAAGTAGTCCTACAAACACCAGCAGGTTTATAGTACCACAGCCTTTTAGAAAAAGTATGTTGAATGTTCATGGCAATCAAACCAGGTAAATAAATCTGTTGACAAAATGTAAAAGAAATAAAAAAGTTTAAGCAGAGATGATGATCTACATAAAGCTTAACATAAAGAGGCTGGATTTTGAAAATCATTACCATCGCAGCCAGAAACATCAATGGGTTTTAGAAGTAGGTTATAAAAATGTGTGGAATTTAAGAGCTACCTGAAAAATGTTTTAAACAGTTTTGCTGCAACTAAAAAAAAGACATTAAAATACAGAAACAGGGAGGCCAAGTTCAATACCACAAAGTCATTAAACTCTTATGTATTTCACTAGGACTTTTGTAGGTTTTTTGAAATGCCACCTAAGTCTCCATTGCTTTTATTTTTATCAAAGCCAGTCAACAGACATTGGAAAGCTTTCACAAGCTGATACGGTAAATTAAAACCAGAACAGATTACATTTCCTGCATGAGACAAACCTTGAAGCACAAGGCCTACAAACAGCTCTACTAGTGAGAAACCAGATACATACACTTCCCTCCTCCCCCACCCTTTCAATGATACCTTCGGTTCCATATGTTTCTGTGTAACTGCTCACCTCCCCAGTCTCTTTCCATACACTTCTGGTGTTCAATTCCAGCACATATACACACACACACTTCTGTCTCTGCTGCATCTTTCACCTATGCCTCAAATGCATGAGCATATACATGTTTTGTTCCTGTAGCTGTTCTGCCTCCATACCTCTGCCCCTCATTTGGCTCTTTACTCATTTAAATTCCTCTCCCAATTTCTTTCACCCAGGCCATAGAAACTAGTTCTTCACAAAAGCACTAGAATGCATCTTCAAAACTCTGTTCCATTAGATGTAGTTTTCACCAAATCCTACTGCACTCACAGTTAAGAATTTCTGCCTAATATCAGATCTAAACCCACCCATTCCCCCCTGTCCTATCATTTCATGCTCTTGTCTGGAGCTCCTCTCCAGTTCTCTTGTAGCCCCTTCAGGCACTGAAAGGTGCTATAAGGTCTCCCTTGAAGCCTTCTCTTCTTCAGGCTGAACAACCCCACTCTCTCAGCCTTTCCTCATAGCAGAGGTCCTCCATCCCTCTGATCATCTTGGTGCCTCCTCTGTACTGGCTCCAGCAGGTCCCTGTCCCTGCTGTGCTGGGACCCCAGAGCTGGATGCCGTGCTCCAGGTGGGTCTCAGCAGAGCGGAGCAGAGGGGCAGAATCCCCTCCCTCCCCTGCTGCCCACGGGGCTCTGGATGCAGCCCAGGACACGTTTGGCTCTCTGGGCTGTGAGTGCCATGGCCAGGACAAGCTGCCTATACCATATTAACTAGCCATGTACAGGACAAAAGTAACCGTTAATGTGTTCAGACTTTAAAAGATGGTAATAAGGTAGTAAATTTCTGTAAGATCTTATTACTTCTGCAAAAGGTTACCTGAACATTTTTCTCAGACTGCAAGTGCATAGTGCTATACTCAGTAAGGTACAGTCTACTATCAAACCTTATTTAAAAAGCTCAAAGAACAAAACACTTACTGGATTGCAGTTTTAACATATTCTCCTTTCCATGAACATAAGACAGTGAATGATACAATTACATCATCAAAATACACAGTATTTCCTGAGACAGGTTAAATGACTTAAATTCAAGCTTTGGCCTTTTTCCTACTGAGGGTGAGTTACCAGAAACCACATAAAACGATAAGTAACTATATTTAGCTCTTAAGATTCACTGTGGATTTGACAGTGTATTCTAGACAAAATCCTCGGTGTGAAACTCTAATATCTCATATTAAAAATGGAGTGGATCTTTTTTCATCTCAAGAGATGAGGTCGAAGTGTTTCATGACAACAAAATAGTTGGAAAGTCTCAGAAGAAAGGAGTCTGAAAGCCTAGAGCATACTTTCACGTGGCTCCCATTTTATTGCTTTCTAAAGGACAGAATTTAAGTAGCTTCATGTTTTGAGATGTGACTAGTGGGTAACAACACCTAGTGCAAAAATTAATTAGCATTTAGTCTGCACTCTTGACAGAGCATAAAGGCTTTTTAAAAGGTTGACCACAGTAGACTGAAAAATCTTCCCCACAAACTTCACACCAGCTAGTGTGTGTTCCAACTAACACTTAAGACTCCACTCCCTTTAAGAGTAATTTTCAGATACTGTGACAGCTTAGCAAGCAATGGTTAAGTCAAAGAACTACAAACCTTCATTCAGACATAAGCAGAGTCTTCAGTTATGTATTTTAAAATCTGCTTTTAACCACCTTCAAAATCAAGACACCAATCAAGAAAATTACTGCACTCATGAGACACAGCACATCATCATGCTTTGCTTTAAAGTCTGACTTACCTATCAAAAACAGCTGTTTAAATCTTGTGTATGCAGTCTGGATATCTTGCAGAGATGGAAGGCTGCTTGACAAGTCATCCATCTTCAGGAGCTCATAGGGAGGTTTGCTAATTGTCTTATAGATTCTAAATCAAACCATCAAGAGATTAAAGCCTTCTGCTTCACAAGTCAAATAATGCACCAACTATTATCACTGAAGACAAAATTAACAGGCACGATTTGTGAACGAGCTGTAATACCAGAAGATAGACACTCTAGAAAGCTAGTGGCCTCCATGCATTTTTAAGTACTGGCTGGAAGCTTGCCTACAGGCTTATAACAAGATTTGAAGCTTTTAACCATTACACCAATAAAATTGTATTTGTGCCTCAGTTATGAATATTGCAAGCAGTACTTGATTTTTACTACTGTTTTCTTCACTAGATACACCAAAATCACTTTACTAGGGGGCTGCTAGAGGTGTATCCAGAACAAAGAGATGGATAGAAACACCCAAACCTCCCAGCAGAAGCTTAAAATTTCTCTCGACTTTTGCCAACCAGATTCTGATACCTAGCTGCCAGGTCTTCTAATGAAATGCATGAGTAAAGGAAATTATCTGGATTCAAACAAGACAATAAATCTTGCACTTCCCGATATATCTACTATTTTTTTCCCTTGAAGGAGAGGAAAAAATACCAGGCCAGATAACACTTTGGTTTGGACATCTCCTCTTATTCAGGTTCCAGAGCTCAGATGAACATGAACTTGGTACCTACGTCTGCTGTCACTCTGGCCTCTTATGGTCAAGACCTGGGAAAAGTTGCTCTAGCTCATACTTCAAAAGTGAGGCCTTGTGGGCACTTTTCCAGGCAGGACAGAGTGCTTTGCTTCCTGCAGGCTGTAGCACAGAAACCTGCTTTAGGTGAGAACTACAGGGGTCCAGATCAGAAACACAGGTTACCAGACCTCCTGAAGATGCATCAGATCAGAGGTGAGGGAAAGCAATCGCTGGCCAAATACAAATACTTCTTCCAAATGAAGCAGTAAAGACCTTGTGCTGAAAGATCAGACTCTGAACAGCTTTTTAAAAAAGATAAACTGCTAATTGTAAACATCTGCTCTGTGCCTGAGTTCAGACTATTATTATAATGGCACTTTAACACACCCTGATGGCCAATTCATAGATACATTTCAGACTCCAGTGATCAAGCACCAGTACTGCACAGCAAAGAAAACCAGCAATACTGCCCCAAGTTCAAACAGCCACAGAGAAGGCATCAAAATATCAGAGGATGCCTTGTTACAGCTTACTGCTAGTTCTATTTACTTTCACATCATGAAATAGTATTAAAGACAGTTCTAAATCATGTAATTTTCCCCATTTCAGGGTAAAAATATTAGAGAATCTGCAGGAAAGGCCACAAGCTCTTCCTGTGCAAGTGTAAGTAATTTTATAAACAAAAGCAGTTTTAAGAGCCCAGTCAAGCTGTTTTGTTAGTTCTGTGTGATTAAAAGGCTCTTCATCTATGAGGAGCAAGGAGCCCATGTTCAGTGCACAGATTATACATATGAGTCTGATCTAACAGGTGGCTGCTGAGAGAGAAGTTCTGTCCAGGACACACAACAGGTTAAAAAAAAGCCAAAATTAAAGGGCAAAAAGTCATTGCCACAACATTCAGACAGCTGTGCTCCTTCCTTTAAGTTAAACTTGTAATTTTTCAAACTGCTGCACTAATTCAGCTTACTACCCCAACTGAAAAAGTGCAGTCTCCCTTCACATCTGAAAGCTGCAGTAGTGAACTGCTTAGGCTGTCTCAGACATTTTAGATCACCTTATCTCAAATTATTTAAGAACATGAACCTAGCTCTCAGAAGATGGCAGAGTCTTAAAAGCTCAGTTTGCAAATCCACATTTAGAGATGGAGTCTAGATTTCTCTTACTTGCTAAACAATTAAGCCCATTAAACCCTACAGGGCTTTGCTGCTGCTTTACCTAAATGACACACCACAGTTTGTACAGATTCCTCAGACAGATATCTATATGTATTTCCACAGAAAAAGCCTTCAGTGAGGTTCCAGTCCTGCACAAGCGACTGGTGCCATTAGGTCAAGGGCTTAAACACATTCCACTACAGAAAACTACTTTCAGATACAGAAGTTGTTTCCTGATGTGTGAAAGCTTAAAAGATATAGCATATATGGAAAAAGAGAAGCAAGGTCCATACCAAGCAAAGTGTTGTGGACAGAATAGCTATTACTGACCCATCCAAGAAGGCTTTTTGCGTTTGTGAAGTGCTGTCATCTTGTTCTTTGGGAAACGCAGACATTTTGAGGAGAGCAGCACCATTATGGCAAGACCAACACCAAATCTGCAGAAAGACATTTACCAGGTGAGAAAAATTAGTAAATTGTCCTATACAAGGTATTTGATTATGTGACTCAGTGATTTCAAAATTTCTCTGTGCTTTTGCTTCATTGAATTTTTAGTGTATTTAATAACACCATCAATAGAAGCAAACTCCTACACCTGCACCAAAATTACATGGCTGAGTACACTATGTTACCACTTGCAAGTTTTTACACAGGCACAGGGAAATATAAAATGTCAGATTATGTCAAAACACTACTTTCTCAACTTCCCTCACAGGTAAAAAAAAATTGATCAAAAAGTCTATGGCCAAAATATGTCGGCATATATGCCACAGTAAGACAAGTAACATATATATATATATATATATATATATATAAAATCCATCACTTTCTCTACACAGATGGTAGGTTTTTCTTATAGTTCAGCCTTGAGATAACTCACAATAGATGCGCTGATGTTTTTTCATGTGAACTATGCATAAAGAAATAAAGTGTAATAAAGGCATATGAAATAAAGTGTTAAACACTCCACAGCTGAATCAGATTGCATGGTCACAGGTATTCCTTGTGCCAAATCAGTCCTCAAAGCTTCTTAGTTCCCTTTACACATAGTTTCTTCATTCATACCTACTCCTTGAAGCTCTCGAGATGATCTGTACACTTGCATTGAAACAGGGAGTAAGAATCATTTCATCAGGAATACTACACAAACGAAATCAGGAAGTTGAAGTTCTGCTATCAATTTACAGTAACCATGAGGTGCACCTCAGAAGGATGCAGAAACCTCAAAATCATGAAGAGTGGAAAAAATTACTATACTGTCCTTCGACTGCCTTCTCAAACCAATTTAATATGGTCCAGCTATCTTGACACTAGCTTCACAGAAACAGTTAGGAAATATTTAGAAGAGTTCTACAAGGCCTATGAACAGTGGACAGCTACAGATGTTGTCATCTATTTGGACATTCGTAAGGCCTTGAACATGATTACCCACAACATCCTTCTCTCAAACCTGGGGAGATACAGATTTGATGCATGGTCTGCTCAGGGATGAGGAACTGGTTAAATGGTCACATCCAGAGAGTAGTGGTCAATGTCCCAATGTCCATATGGAGATCAGTGATGAGTCTCAGGGGTCTGTACTAGGACCAGGACTATTTAATACCTTCATCAACAACACAGTCAGTGAGATCAAGTGCACACTCAGCAAATTTCCAGACAACACCAAGCTGTGAGGTGTGTTTAACATACCTGAAGGACAGGATGCCATCCAGAGGGACCTGGACAAGCTTGAGGAGTGGCCCAGGGGAACACCATGAGGTTTAACAAGACCAAGTGCTGGTGCTGCACCTGGGTCAGGGCAAGCCCCGGTATCAGCACAGGCTGGGCATGAACAGACCCAGAGCAGCCCTGCCCAGAAGGACTTGGGGGTGCTGTGGCTGAGAGGCTGGACATGCCCTGGCCATGGCACTCACAGCCCAGAGAGCCAAACGTGTCCTGGGCTGCATCCAGAGCCCCGTGGGCAGCAGGGGAGGGAGGGGATTCTGCCCCTCTGCTCCGCTCTGCTGAGACCCACCTGGAGCACTGCATCCAGCTCTGGGGTCCCAGCACAGCAGGGACAGGAACCTGCTGGAGCCAGTCCAGAGGAGAGACACAAAGACGGTCATAAGACTGGAGCACCTGTCCTGTGAGGATATGCTGAAGAACTGGGGTTGCTCAGCCTGGAGAAGGCTTTGGGGAGACCTTTTTGTGGCATTTCATTACTTAAAGGGGGCTTAGGAAAAAGATGGGGAAAGACTTTTAAACAGGTCTTGCTGTGATATGACAAGGGGTAATGGTTTGAAACTAAAAGAGGGTAGGTTTAGAACTACATATGAGGAAGAAAGTTTTTACAAGGAAGGTGCTGGAAAACTGGATGGACCAGGTTGCCCAGAAAGGTGGTAGATGCCCCAGAAACATTCAAGGCCAGGTTGGAAAGGGCTCTGTGCAACCTGATCTAGGAGAAGATGCTTCTTTTCATTCCAGAAAGGGATTAGACTAGATTATGTTTAAAGGTCGAAACTATTCTACAATTCTGTGAATGCAAGATGGAATAAAAAAAACCCCAAACACTTCTGTTTCTATGTAAGAACCAGTGTAATAGGTCTCTGACTCTCTGAGAAAAAGTGAACCAAACTACTTCGACCTTTAGGCAGGACAATACAGTACTATCTTCTCCATGGACCAATTAATTTAAAAGCATGAAATGAACATGATTTTCCTCAGCAAGTTTAATGGGCATACAGCAGCTAAGGTAAGACCTCACAAGTGAGATTACTTTGCTCCTTGTTTCCATCTCCTCTTATTGGTTCTTGAACTAAAAGGCAGAAAGCCAAACCCAGCTTGCTACAGGGTGCAAACCAGTATATTTAACTTCATTTTCTGTTGGACTGCTAGAACTAGTTTTTCAGTTGGGCTACTTGACTTTGCAAAAACACTGCATCATCACAGCCACAGCACTTACCAGAACCCAAAGCTAGGTAACTGGAGGTGTTCAGCTACACCTTACATGCACTGTCTTCACCTCAATATCCAAACAGCATTTCAAAGCCTACATATTGCCCCAGCCAGATGCTACTCAGTACAGTCTCGTGAAAAACAGGCTGGTGGACAGACAGGCTAGTAGTGTATGTAGGCTGTAGGACATTAGTAAATGGGAACTGTGAACAGTAAATACATATTTTGCTGCTATGTTATGTGTATGTTATATATATGTTTTTGCTACATATGACACTTTTCAGTGAAATACAGAATGTATCAAGCACTTCTCCTTCCAACATCTGTTTCCCTTCAATAGACGACCAGGTGATACATGTAAGGTGTTAAAAACAAGATCTGAAAACAATATGCAGTAACATCTGCAATACTAATTGAAAGTCTGCCATCTCAGTAAGAGTCTTACCCTCAGCCATGCACATATACTTACAGGAATGCCTCTGCCTTCGTACTTCAAGATACTTTCTTCAGAAATGCATATGGGAACAACAAAATACAACGGCAGCCTAAGGTAACAAAGAAGAGTTTCTTGGTCTCAAAAGTGAACCATTTCCAAGCTCCTTTTAAGGATGGTGAGTGTTCTAGCTCAAATTCTAATTATATATTCACTCTGCTACAAGTCTACTAGATAATTATATTGTCATCAAAGCTGTCCCTTTATTTTCAGCTGAATAAGGTTTTTTCCCAACCTTGAGGTCTTAACTATTTTCATTGCAAAAGTGCAATTAATTGTAACCTCTAAGACTGATTGCTAAGACCACCTTGGTTCTCTCCTGCTTTGTTGTTTCAAAAGATACCCTTGCAGTATTAAATTACCAGTTCCGTTTCCATGCCTGTTAAGCAGTTCACATCCTAATTCAAGAACGTCATTTAATACATCAAGGATTTCCAGCATCAGCCAACACTATTTATGTTCAAGGCCCAGAGAAGCAACAAAGGTAAGTACTTAAACTCAGTTTGGGTCTCCCAAGACAGAGTTCTAGAATAAATAGTTGAGACTTTGAAATACTAGTTTCCACGGTCTGTGAAACCTTTCATGATTTGACTATGAAAAAACAGAAGTACACAAACCCTTGTATACACCCTAAAGGGCTCACCAATAAATGCTACTCAGCTAAACTGGTGGCCAAGCTCAGCTAAATGTAGCTAACCTTCTCCTAAAGGCAACACAACTTAACTTCCACCAGCACATTTTGCAGATTTACTTTAAACCAGTTACTCTTTCCCCACCCAGGCCCACCCCCCCCCAACTAAAACAGTGGAAAATCTCCAGTGCACTTGAAATTTTATCAGAGTAAAGGTACAGGACTGAGAAAGTGTCATCCTAAAGAGTGTGACAGGAGTGTAGGTCCCAGACCTACATATTTTCTATTCTCCACTCCTAGACATAATCAAAGCTTGATTTGGCCAAGTCCTGAGTAGTTTAAACCTAATCTTAAAGCTAACCCTGCCTGAGCAGGATCACCTCCTGAGATTACAAACCAAACTATTCCATAAATAAAAATAGAAACCAGATCCTAAAAAAAGTCCTAAACTACTTATAATCCCCATCACCTAAGGTAGCACTGATTTTCACAAGTCCAAAGTTCACTATCAACAAGGGCAAGCTTACTTCTCAGAGACTCTGTAGCCTTCATTGGTGGTCACTGCTTTGTATTTCACATTCCCTTTGGTCCGCTCCAACTCATCACGCCAGTCCTCGAGTGTCTCAAACATCACAGTCTGGTTTTTCCCATCTGTCAGACATCAGTAATATTAAATTTGCAGGCTACCAGGAGCTCTAACACAAAAGCATTCCTAAGTAAACCTGTTAGTTGCCATTAAGGTAAGCAAGCATAGCCTCTTGTGTACAGAAAGCCTTGAGTCAAAAGATAAAATGCCTTCGTACACCACACTGCCTCTGTCTGATCTTTAACAACAGCAATATTCTGTCAAATACTGCTGTGACTAATAACTTCAGGAACAGTTTCTCCTGCATTAATTAGTTGTTACAGAACTTCCATACAGCTGGGGCTATCCTCACATCCAGCCTAAAATCCAGGATACTGTGCAGCAAATATAATTTTATACTAATGCAGCTGACTGGTATCTAATACTGTAGTTTAAATGTAGAATTAACAATCATACCAAAAACCTTTCTACAAAAATTTCAGATATTGTATTTCATTTAAGGTTCATTCTTTTATCATGAATAGTTTTGCATTGACTAGAACATCCCAGGCACTCAGTAAGAGCAGAAAATTAATTACAGCAGTTCAGTCTCAATACTTTCAACTGAGAATCTTCTCTGTAATTCTACTTAGCTAACTCAGAAACAGTTAAGGCAGAGCTTGATTTAGCCTCAAATCTTGTTTAATAACCATTTAATTTATGGAGTAATGTCAATTGTTTTAAGCACACATCAGCCAACACTGAAATACCAAAGAGAACTATAATTTCCGTGGAAGATACAATGGCAACTTGAAACTTTCCACTGTAAGAAGATAAGGTAGATGAAAAATTTACAGCTCAGAACAGAACATTACTGATGAGCTCTTGGAGACAAGATTTTAGATGTATCAGACTATAAGAGGCATAAAAAATTTCTACAGTCTGCTTGGCTTATCCTGTAATACTTTTATGAAGAATGACACCTAGCCACTTACTATTGAAAATAGCTATTAAAATATGAAACAATTGTGGGACAGCACGTTGATGTTGCTTTAAAGAGCAGGCTTCTCCCACATTCGCTCAGTCTCTGCCTGGAAAAGCTTGGAGTCCTTCCATTGTTTGTAGCTGAAACAGAACACCAGTTACAGGTGAAGCCTGCAGGAACTACCTGAGCCAGCAAGGTGCCCTTGCAGCAAACAGACAATGTGCTCCTCGGCTGCGTTAGCAAAGCCATTGTGCACCAGCTGAACGAAGTCACCATTGCTCTCGGCTGGAGGGCTGTGCCCAGTGCTGGGCCCTCCTGTGAAGGCTCCTGGACCAGGCCCAGTGAAGGCCCAGTGTGATCATTAAAGGGTTCAAAGCACCTGATAGGAGGAGAGACAGAGCTGGGATCATTCAACCTGCAGAAAAGAGGGCTCAGCAGGGGTCAATCTCCCCTGTGTGTATAAACACTGGGGCTGAAGCAGAGGAGGAGAGTACAGAAGATGGATCTAGACTCAGTGACTTGATGAGAGGCAGTTATGCACAAGCTGAATTATAGCAAATCCCACTTATACATAACAGTAACACTTTTCACTATGAGGAGGGTCCAACTGACTGTCCAGGAAGGCTGTGGAGTCTCAACACTTGGAGATTTTTAAAAACCAATGGGACATGACTAAGCTTGATGCAGTTAACCCTACTCTGAAGAGGGGCATATGGACAGTAACATGACTAGATAATCTCCAGAGGTTTCTTCTAACCTCAGTGTTCCTGGAATTCCTTGACATATTTTGGTGTTTGTTTAATACCTTGCATACATCAAAACCTTCCTCTGTAAAAGGAATAGGCATTGGTGGTGCACTAAGGATCAGGTTCCTAGTTCAAAGCAGCACTACTATTTCAGCTAAAGTCTGAACTATGGAATGCTAGAAAGTGCACTGACAATTTTTTATCTTGAATTTTGCAGCTTAATGTGTTATTCAGCCAAGTTCGATCAAGTGGGAAGATTATGTAAGAAGTCAGATATAAGAGGAAGTCAGATGCCTTGCAAACCTATGCTTTTTTTTGCAACTGCTAGGAAGCATATTGCTTGCAAATAAGAGCAAAAAGGGAAACACTTTCTGATATGATGCCACTGCAAATGCAGTAATTTCAGAATTAAGAGCAGGAAGTCTGGTTCACAGCAGTAATACAGAAAAACCACATTGATAAAGTAAGCAAGTATCTTCTAGATGAACCACATGAAAAGCATTTGCACATTTTTGTCACAGTAAGTTTTTAGTCCAGGGATGCTATTCCTGCTTGGAAAATTTCTGTGCAACTTCCAGAAGGACACAGAAACCAACAGGAGACAATTTAGAGATTTTTAGCAACATGCCTAACAATGTTCAACGAAAGAGTAATTTTTCTTTTGAGGCTACCTGCCAGCAAGACACAGCCATAAGCCAAGCACACACTCACCAGACTCCCCGGACTGCTTAAAGAACTAACTATGCAACAAACAGATCAAAAACAGAAAAACATTTACCTGTGTTGTTAGGAGCAGCTGATGCATAAGAGAACAGAAACAAACGTTTAAGCAGCTTAGGAGTCTGGCTATGATGAACTATACCACTGACGATCTAGAAAAGGACCAACAATTAACACCCAAACACACACACCAAGACTGTCAGTATAAAAAAAAAAAAAAAAAGTATTTTTTATTTACCAACCCCTCCATCCAGGTTTTAAACAAAACTGATGGGTTCTATCCCCAACAACTGAAACCTGACTTTCAGGAAGGTTTCTCTGTTGTCTGCAAGACACTGTACCTACTTCGCCTAAGCAGTATTATATATGTTCGACCTCTGGAATTACTTTAAATAAAGTTAGTTGACTCTTAGTTTGGAGTTCAGACTTACTTGTCAAAAAACTGAAGTTATCAGGAAAGAAACACTATATTGAAGTCTAAAATACAATGAAATTACATGTCACAAATAAAACAGCTTTACAGCTTGCCTGAGCTGGAGCTAATTTCCTGTAGCACTCCCAAGTTCCAGTTTTCTTTTAAGAGCCACTGCACCTATCTTTTAACTGCTGTGCATAATGAAATGTTTAATGAAATCAGTCTTTTACTTTCTGTCTTAGCTGAAAATGATCCAAAACCACTTCCAAGTTTCAGGGATCTCTCAGAGTGAATTTCATCCTTCCCTCATCCCCACAACTAAACACCCAACACCAAGTTAAAAATAGAAAAGCAAATGAAGTTACTATACTTACTCTTTTCACTTCCTCTTCTTTTGTGTATCTCAGGCAGAAGTTAAATACTCTAAGGTCTTTACAGTATATAATTAACTTCTCTGGGTATTTTCTGAGCTGTCCTGTTAGAAGTTTCTTCTTCTCATCATAAACTGCAGAATTAAAAAGTTAAGTAAATATCAAAAAGGTGTATGTTGTACGATGATAAAGCTTTCCCTGCTTGACTTTCCAGAATTCTCGAGAAACTAATTCAAGCCCAAGTTTTCTCAAGACAAAACAAGCATCCTACAACACAGGCAGGCAAGCTCTTGTGCTAATACACTCAAGCTTTTCTTTTAAAACCCATCAAATTACTTCATACAAGGTAAAAGGCAAATCTGCAGCAAACCAGCTGCTCAGTGGTTATATCTCTTCACATTCTGATTGCACAGTAAGGTAAAAGTTTCAAGATATATAAAGAACAATTTAGTAGTTTTACCCAAGGGGAAGTCCCCAGGCATCTGAGATCATTCTAAGTTCCTTAAAAATATTTTTTTTAACTACCATGAAGTCCCCAAGGCAAACCTCTGCTCACTTCTCTTTGAAGATGTACCATTTCACAACTTCAAGTGCTGCCAGCTGGGCCACTGCATATGACACTAAATGTCTCATAACCAGCTTCACTGATCTGCCCCAGTTCACTCCTTCACAAATCCACACCACCATTTATAAACATTCTGAGTACTCATAACTCGTCCAAGAACAGGATTCTCAATAAAGCCTTCCCCTACTTAAAACTATCCCATTCTCATTTACCTTTTTTAGCAATACTGGCACACCTCTAAGCCCTAATGCAAAGCACTCCTTGATTTACTTGACAATTAAAACCTCATTTTCTATCGCTTTAATATGCTGAAGACATCATGAATCTCATAAAACAAAGTTCCCTTAGACAAACAAAAAAAATTGTTTGAGAATTTGGTACCTGTACTGCTATTGCTCAAATGAAGTGAATACATCCCTATCTATCTAAACAGTTGACACATTGGAGGATCCTTGTCTACCAAATTTAGGGACTTTTCACAGTACATTTTCTGCTTTTAACCACTGCATTTTGAAGGAATCATTTTGTCTGTTCCAGCAGATAATTAATCCAATTAATTTAACCAAATAGATTAAAATAATTTGACAAGCTTGACAGATAAGACTGGATTCTGTTAAATTTCTTAGCTGTCATTTCATCATTAACTGTGGCTGCTTTTTCCAAATCTATTGGTTTTCTAAAAAGGATGTACTTGTACAAGGAGCACCAGCACGCTAAGTGTCCCAAGGGGTAGAAAGCTGACTTACCTCCATATATTTGATCTACACATTGCAGAGTTATGTCATTTTCTCCTACAATCTTATTCTTAAATTGTGGTTCCTAGAAACATGAAAAAAAGTTTTTTCAATGTCACACTACAGTTCTGCCAAGTAAAGGCTTTCCATACACTGTTTTAATATCAGCATTACTTTTTATTCTTACAAGCTGTGTAAGGCAGGACACTGAAGAACAGTTATTAAAATACAGACAGATGGGAGTTACACACACACAGTTTATAAACTGCAAGCATAGCTTTATTTACGTTTCAGCCACGCTTGAAATGTAGATATAATTTTTACTTTTCAAATAGCTTCAAAGCATACATTTCTATTGAGAGTCATTTTTCTAACCAGAATCACTGCAGTAAACAGGAAATCCAGTAACTTCATGTAATCCAAGCCCTTTTATGACAAGTTTCCTTGCTATGGGAACTGGGCAGGAAATACAAAGTCTCTTAAAAGAACAAGTATCCCAAGAACATTCCAACATTAAAGTCAGATTTATCACTGGGTAAAATGAAGACACACAAAGAGCCCAATTACCTTATCTACCACATAACCAAACTTGAAGTGATTTGGAGTTCCATTCACTTCTACCATTCCATGAGTTCCATTAAAAATGGCATTTGCCCACAACTAAACACTATTATTTTCAATATTATTACCAAAAGGCTGATGTACACTACATCAGCAAATTATATTTTACTGTGAACAGAGTTAACCTTACTCAAGTTACTTCCATGTCTGCAGTACTCTGAATGAAATGGCTAATACTGAACTTTTGTTAAAAGAAATACAGTTGATTTGGCATGTTATAAACCCAAAGTTCAAAACCAGCAATGGAACAGAAATTAGCATGGTCATTAACAACCTTCCACAGATCACTTGAGATTTGTGTCAATATTTTGATTCTGCAGCTTTTTCTTAATTCCAGAAGGTCCAATAACCTGTACTTGGCTGCAGAAGCCTTAGCTTAATGCTTAAACTTTGTGAAATTTTACCCCAAGAAATGTCTGACTACAAGCAACGTGTGCCAAATCATATTATTCTCATTGTCCTTCACTGTCAAGATCACCTTGACCTTGGGAGCCACTAGACTCTCCTTCCACTTCTATTACCTAAATGGACTGAACTATTTCAGCGCTTAAGATTATCAAAAGCACTGTGGCATTACCATTCTCCTCTGACAGCTCAATTTGAGCACCTAAACCAAAGGAAAAAAAGACAGAAATAATTTTTAAGATTTGAGGAGTTTTTACCTTTTTCAGTGTTTGCAAGCTCAACAGCACTAGGTTTTTAAATCTTTTCAGTAAACATCTGACTCTGAATGAAATAATTCAGAGCTTTACTGAGCCACACAATTTTTCAGAGCATTTCTGCTGAGTATTAGCTTACTCAGTCTTGCACAGCCTGAAATGATTCTGCAGCTGTAGCCCAAAGACAAATCAGGCAGATGTTATCCATCATCAGAGCTACAGTTCACATTCACACTTCCATAAATGCTACCAAGACAAAGAGTCAGAAATCAGCTTTAAACAAACTGTTAAGTTTTCAAAACAATGGATTCTTTTAACTTAACTTTCGCCAACTCACAAAATATGAAGAGTCATAAACTATGTCTAATGTAAGTGTCCACACAAACGCTTCCACTGCATTTGCTCAAAGTAGTCATTAGAGCTTGAGGAAGGATCAAGCAGATGCAGACTGATTTAAGTAAGTCTGCACTCATTAGGAAATTTTATACATTTATGTTCATTCTGCATCTTTTATTAAGGGAAGGATACGATTATTTATTCAGAGCCTGTTTAGTCATAATTAGAAGACTTGTTTTCTTACATTATCATCTGAAGCAGAATCATCATCAAGGAAAGAAATCTTGAAGTTTGTGCACACGAGTTTCCCGTAAGTGCCACGATTTGATCCATCCTCTTGTATATACTTGTACACAGTGCTGGCTTCACAAAGTAGCAGTTCACCTGCAGAGAAAAAACACTTGCAACATTAAGTGACATTTACAGTTGAATTATTTCAATTGTTATCTCAAACTCAGCAATAACTTCCTGACAGTTTCTCAGAACCGTATGCCTAAAGATATTTCATCACTGTTAGACAAAACCACCAAGAGGCAGCTCCTGGAATCAGCATATTGAGAGCCTTCCAGGTTACTAACGTTATTCCAGAAGGCCTGAACTGCAGATGTTTGGGAGCTCTGTAAACCAGAGGTATCTGTGTCATGGCTTACTCCAAATGCAGGAGGAGAGCAATCATTTGAGTGTAAATCCAAAAAAACCCCAAAACCCAGAAAGAGTACTTTATGTAGTCAATAAACAAGTTGAAAATTATTCCAATCTTCCTTACTATTAAACTCTAAGAAAGCTGAAATATTTGAATTAATTATTTCAGGTTCATCATAGTTACTTTTTCATAGCTTTGACTATTTTACAGGTCCCAAGGCTATTCTGAAGTCTCAAACACAAGTCTACATAAATAACAGTCAATTAAGTTCAAGTGTTAGAATTCACAGGAACTGAACTTCAAATTTAAGAAAGTAAAGTTTTAATAGACTCTTGGTCCTTCCAAAAAAGGATAGGGAACCAAACAGAAGAATACTAGTTTATTGTAAACTTTTACCTGTATTTTGTCTTTCCTTATCTTGGAAAATATCTTTCAAAAAGAAATAATTGTAAATTATAAAAGAAAATATTAACAGTAAATGAAACATCGGAAGGCCCAAGTAACTCACAGTAGAGGCAAAGCCACTAGAAGGTAAATTTCCTCTAGTTCTTGTCTTCAGTTCCAAACAAACAAAACCCACCCAACTTTAACTTCTAAGAAACAGGGCAAACTCAAGTATAGACAGTTCTCCACATGCAGCTTACTTGAGGACATGGTGCTCTCTAAAAAATTAGTTTTTGTAAGTTTTCAACATCCCATGCAGATACAGATTTAAAAACATTTCAACCTGCATGGGTTGTTGAACCAAACCCTGTATTTTACTACCTGTGATACTCATATCACATGAGTGTTTGCTGCTGACAAGGAAATATTTAAATATTAATCACTAATTTTTATTACTTACATCTAGTAATACACCATGGTTACCTGGTAATAAGCGAGGATTTACTTCCTTTTCTATGGGTTCCTTTATTTCCTAAAGAGAGAAAGAGTAATTATTACTTTGCAAAGATCCTTCAACACATGCTGTAAAGAACTACACCCTCTTTAATTCTTCACATTCTGGCAAATTAAAATTAAGGAAAAAAGCCTCCTAAACTAAAGGAGTATATGTTTGCAATATGATCTTTCCACTTAATGTCAGAAGTCTATTTGCTAAATAATTGTTTTGACATCCACAGTGTCAGTTACATGCATTTGTGAACACAAAAAAATGCCCTATTTGTGTAAGTAACAGACAGTAATAAAACATTACCAATACTTTTTAAGTTCTCTCAGCACACCTAAATGGATAAGCACAAACTTAGTATTACACCACCATTTCCCAGGTCATTCGTAAGCTTTTCCATGTATGTCTTGGTATTTTTTCTAATGTACCCTTCAGTTTTTCAAGTTTCATCCATGACTCCCTGTTTCTGATTTTCTCACACGCATTATTTCAACCAAAGTACAAAAGTTATTTAAACAGCACTAATGGGACTATATGGAAAGTCATTTCAGGATCTTGGAGCAAAAAGGTAAAGCCTGGTGACAGGATATCCTTCAGTTTGGACCCAAATTGCACAAAACAAACATATTAAATTCTCAGTGTCACTTATTCTAGCCTTTAGGCACTGACAGTTGGGCTAAAATTTCCAGCCAAAAGACAACCTAGAGGACATGCTACACCCTTCCTGCTCAGCCAGTTCAGAACTTCCTCCTCCACAACCGAATCACTTTACTTGCACTGGAGTCTTTCTGGAAAATCATTAGTTAACTGGAAACCCCCCTGGGGGCATAGCAGTAAGCAAGCTAATTTTAGTTTGTCATCAGCATCCAGAGTCAGATACTGCAATTCAAGGCAAGCAATCAAAAGAAGATATAAGCAATAATAATTTTGCTGGATTAAATACAGAGAAACAAAAGCCCCTGAGAGTACAAAAATAAACAGCCTCTGCCATTCATATAAACACTTGCTCTCCACACTCAGAAGACCTAGCAGTGAGTTTGAAGGCTGCACAGCAAAGCTAAAACCACCAGGAAACCACCTCATGATAACAGCAGAGATGCTCAAGATAGGCTGAAAAGAGAAAAAGGTTACAAAATGAGAGCGGCAGCGGTGTAAAGAAAGAAATCCATGACAACAGCTGACAGCTAATAGAGAAAACAAACCCCACTCTGCTGTGTTTTTCTTCTAAATGTGGATGTTGGAGAAGTAAATTTTAATCAAAGTTCAGGCTAGTCAGCTAAAAAAGTTAGCTAAAAATGTTAATATGGCTTAAGCTGAATACTTCTGTATTCAGAGGAAAAATAAATACACCTTTTTTTCCCCCAGTGTTGTCTCCTCACCACTGGTAGCTCTAAGCTAAGCTTTGGGTTTACAAGTGCCTTTAATAGCTCTGCCTTATACAATCACTCTTTGTGTCCAACTACATGCAACACTGCTCAGAAAACTGCATGCCAACAATCACTTCCACAGAACAGTAAAGCAGTTATACCAGCCAGGTGCTTTTCCAGTACCTTTTACTTTGGGAGATGCAATAAAGAATGTTATAACTACTGTTCCTGCATACACACTGCTCATACTCATTGCCATGAGTACCAGATTATGCTAGCGTTGGCAGGTAAGAACTGAGGAAAAAAAAAAATATTTGACCCCAAAGAAGTTCTTTGAGCTTAGACCCATCTGTTAAAATGCAGTGAAACTTTTATAATAAATTTTGAATGCAAATAATGTTGAACAAGTGGTTTGGTTACAAGTTAAAATTGGTTATATGCTGAAAGGAGTTAGAAGTTTAATCAAATTGCATCACAGCAGATTAGAGACCACAAACACCAAGATCACCTTGTAAAATCCAGTTTCACTTTGTTGACAAAAGCCCACAGACATTGAAGTGCTTATTACAGGCACAATTCCTTTAACATTCAATAGATTGCAGGAGTTAAGCCTCCAGAAGCGTTCTATTTGAAAGTCAATATTTACATTCCCATAATAAATTCATAAACATATTAAAGGTGGTTTTGATACATATATGCTAGAGATATCTAGACTTCAAGCCATTAGTGCTGCTGAAGAACCCATGCTGCTCCACTAATTTTCCTAGTGAGGGTATTAAAACACATCAGATTTCACTACTGTCACATTTTGTATTTACCCTTTTCAGCAAGAAGGTAAAGATCTGTAAGAAGAATTAACTCACCATGAGTCAGTTCAAGTTGTGTATGAACACACATATAAGTGGATCAGCTGCTATCTCCACTCTGTTTCACCTTTATTTTTATAATGAATGTAAGTTTTGGAGCAACACAGATCTTACCACTAGCTGAAGAGCCTGCTGACTGTTCAATTCATGCTGCTTAACACCCCTTTAATCAGTCACACGTTCACAGTCACCCACCCACTCCTTTATCCCTGCGTTTGTCTCACTACACGGTGAGGTAATTTGGTTTGTAAAATCAGCTGGGAAGTATGTACTTGTCCTACATTTGGTTTTGTTGTTAGTGCCTATTGTTAGCAGAACTGGCTCATCAACAGGTCAGATGAGCACAGAAACAAAAGAAAGGGAAGCAGCAGAAATAAAACTGCCTCTTTCTGCAAGCTACTAAGTACATTTGGACCTTAGGAATCTTCACCCTCTGACCATTTGTTGAAGCTAAGCATGCAAGTACTTTCCATATGTGACCACTGAAAGCCATGCACACCTCTAGACAGACAGTTCTTCATTCGTACCTCCCCTGAATGGGTTCTGAATGGCCCAAGCAGCATTTTGTCATTTCTTACTCAAGATACAACCTGGGAAACCCTACTAGCAGCCATTGCTAAAAGCAGTCACCCATAGGACACCACACAAATGAGGAAAATTAACTTTGTTTCTATAATTTCTGAAGCAAAGACCTCAACTTTGCTGAAGATTTTAGAAACTTCTTTTCTAAGAGATGCTTCTAACCTGTGCACTTACCTTGTGCTACATTCCTTCTTCCAGGCTCTCAAACCATGGTAGGAAATTTGGCAACACCCTTTAATTATCAATTTTAACAGTACAGAGTACCAAAGCATGCCAAAACTTCATGCTGCCATGTCACACCAAACTAATTCGTAATACATCCTCCTTCTTGCCAACAATCAATTGTTTTTCTTAAGGAAAGTTTTCTTGTTTTTTACCCAAATATAAGGAACAACTGCACAGTTTGCAATACCCAGGGACTACGCTCAGCTCTCCCCCCAAAAAAATTTATTTAAAGGGGTTAAAATACTTTCCCCAAGTCTGTCTGGGGAGACAGGTCTTCCCCAAGTGCTGAAGGCATGAGTGAGGCAACAAAGTTTAGGGCAACAAGGTCAGGTAGCAGCTATGCCATATTAACAGGGTCCTAAGGTTAGAGCAGGAAAGGAATTCCAAATGACTCCTGGTCTTTGTACTACAGGGTCACCACAACTGAGAGCAATTCCTCTCACTCCACAGGGAGGTAAACAGCTGTGCACAGGAAATATGTAAAGAGAGAAAAACATTCACTGCATGCCAGAATCCAGATCTTGATAGAGAATCTGTATGGGGTTTTTTTTCAATCATTATTGACATACATACATACATACATGTGCCTACTGATACTGATTTTGCTTATCACCCCCAGCAGAGACACCATGCACACAGTCTGCTGTTGCAAACTGTAAACTCTGAACCCCCCTTACCCCACAGTAATGCTTCCACTGATCCATAGCTGGACATTGGTGCTAGAGGTAATTGTGACAATGAAAAGCAAGTATGTTTACTTTTAGTAAAAATACTGAGAAAGCATGTTTGAAGAATTCAAATAATGAAGGAACAAGTTATCACTTCCAGGGTATCAAGGGTACTGGTTGAAACAGTTGACAAAAAAGCTGACAGCAAATAGCAGTGCTGCAAGAATACAGAGTACTTTAATGTTTTTATATAGTTTTCCACAAGTAAGCTCTGCACAGGGAAGCTCTACATCCTGGTGACATTTGCTCTGAGCATCTCTTTTTTTCATATTTACTTCACTGAAAGACTAAAAGAGGGGTGAGATTAAGCTAAATGTATACTTAAGAAAGTTATCGGTTGTAAAAGTCGAACTGTGTACCGAAATACTTGCAAATTAGTTGTGGTGCTCCAACAAGTGAGTACAGTGCTCCCGAGTAAAATAAACTTTTGCGGAACAGTTCCACTGGAATTTCACGCAAAACAGGAAACACCCGTGCAAAAGCTGAGCAGCTACTTTGCATCCAGAAACAAACTACATTACATGCCTGGTATCTTCTGAAGGACTCCTTGGTGGTCAAACAAGCCTAATCATTGTATGCCATACAATCCAGAGCATATACTTACTACACTTTAATAACATTGCTGAGAATAATCTGTAACTGCTTGTTTTCCTTCCTTTCACAGCTCCATTATCCAGAAGTCTATTAGACAACAGCACATATTTTCCACGTCCGTTTCATCTCTTATCCTTTCCTCTTTCCTTACATTGTCCTGTCCATCTCCTCTGACATCAACGCCCAGCTTCCCCCATGCCAGCCCAGCTGTCCACTTCACTAACTCCTGTTCATTATTCCACCCTTCAACTCCACCATTCCAATTGTGGAGGAGGGAGGTACTTTTTAACGACTGATCATACAGAACACACAATATTGTACCCAGATTTACAAGCAAAAAGTGTTTGTGGTGGTTATGAGCTAACAGTGCAGGATCTGAGAGACAAAGCACACAAGGTATGAAAGTTACCCTCAGCAGTCTGTGGTGTACCCCAGATTTCAGGGACAAGCAGCATGAAGCA
Source organism: Aphelocoma coerulescens (assembly GCF_041296385.1). Taxonomy (NCBI): domain Eukaryota; kingdom Metazoa; phylum Chordata; class Aves; order Passeriformes; family Corvidae; genus Aphelocoma; species Aphelocoma coerulescens. The sequence goes on from NW_027184085.1 coordinate 11,073,537, forward strand.
GAATGACCTCTTCTATAGTTTAAAGGCTAACACAGGAAGTAACATCTCATAAGAATTAATATGAAGGATTTAGCTTTACAGAACGAATGCAAAAATTCCAACTTCAAGCTTGAAATCAAATTTAAAATCTTATTTTTTATGTGAATTAAGGTTTTTAGGAAAATATGATCTAGCTTGTTTGTCCTGTAAATAATTTCAGTTTTCAAAACAGTTAGAAATCATGAAGTAATTCACTTGGTTCTTGTTTCACTGTCTCCCCAGACACAGATCCTACGTCTGTGATCTGAAATGTCAAAACATTGACTTTATACCCCAGTATTCACCCCACTTCCTGCAGGGTAGCCAAGTCTGTCCTGAGGGGAAGCATGTCATTAATATCAACATCCTACGGTCTCATTCTAAACAGACCATTGATTGATCTGCAGTTCCATACAGCAGAGCATAACTAGGTTATATTTAGTCAGATGTTAAAAACGCTGCTTTTCCAGACATTCTGGGGTTTCACAGCAGAAATTACTTCTGTTCCTTTAATAAACAGCATTTTCTTTTCACTCCTTACTTCCATCTGGTCATATATTAACACAGATAGAGTTCCTGTTTCTTTTCATATTCAAATAAGGGCACACAGCAGCTTAAAGCTGACTTAATTTTGTTTTTCAGTATATTCCCTACTGCGGGCCTCAGATAGCTGAAGATGGACTAAACAAGGTGGAGATGAAGAGCTCTGCCTGTTAATTTCCCTATTCTAGGGCTCCCCTAACCTAGAAGCAGCAGTTTAAGGTCTTAAAATAACTTCCCAAGCAAACCAAGACCACAGAAGCTGGAGGCCGCAAGCAAGGCACGCTACAGCGTGACACTACTCTACTGCTCTGTACTGCAGAGTGGCTGATTGGAAATCTTGCTTCAGGCTGAAAGTACAAAGAGATTCAAGGCAAGGCTCTGAAAATTCATGGAGAAGTCCACCATTAACTCCAATCCAACACAGCTGAAATCTCAAGCTCATCAAGTCCCTGAACTGCTGTTTCCCACCTTCCAACAGGGCCTGCCAGAGGAAGCATCACACCTGTTGCCAATACTTCTTCTCCAAACACCTGGAAATTAAAATGCCTTGATGAAAGTTCCCACTAACCAAACTATGTTCCACATAAAAGGAATTAGGAATTTCCACTGTTTTAATCAGTCTAGTTCTACTTTTGAAACTCAGCTACATGAAAATTAACCTGTACAGGAAACCTGTGTTCAGGAAGTTGTTTTTCTTGGGTGCACACACTTCTGTGAGAGAGGCTCACTTCTTCTTACTTTAAGATATTTAATTAACATGCTTTTTCTAGATACCAAAATAGCCTTACAGGTTTCATCATATATCTAAAATTTTATTTTTAATCTTCATAAAAGCTACAGAAGTCTTCAGTTTCCTGAGTGACCATTAGGGCAGCTACAGACTGTCAACAGCAGAGTCAAACTTGCTTTACTTGCTAATCACATGAGACCTCAGTTTCACTGTGTCTTTGAAGGTGCAAAAGAGACACCCATTCTATGGCAGAAGTCATGTCTATAACACGAAGTTTCTGCTGCAAGACTGCATGAAATTCCTAAATTTAAGTGAAATATGGAGAGGCTTAAAAGCAGCAAGAATACTTAAAAGAGTTAAGGACTGCAATGTCTAGTGAATCAGGATATTTCATAAACAGCCTCATCTTCCAGTGTTAGATACCTTTGTTACTCTTCCTGCAGCCATCAGGATCATATCTGAAGTGTTAAATCACTGCACTTAAATTCAAGTTAAAGTACTCTTTATAATTTGGTATCTTGCTGCACTTTGTATATATTTACTTGTACTCTTTCCCACCAGCCATTTTTTCTAGCAAGCATTAGTCATACACCACACTCTTTTAAATGGTGAAATGTCTTCCAGCAAGTCCAACAAGTGAAGTGTTACTTTCACAAAATTCAGTTCCTTGTGTATTTGTACAAGGTACTTTCCAAAGGTGAAAAAGTGACCTCAGACAGGGACATTTTTGCTGACTCCAGAAATATTTGTAGCTATCACTTCCATCTGTTTTCACTTGGAAATATAAGAAAGAGATAAAACTTTTAAAGTAAACTGATGAAACTACATGCCACCAGGGCTGAACAATATGTAAAACCAGATTTGCTATCAAAAACTAAGGACACAAGTTTTAAATACCACAGCTGATTTTGGCTATAACAACCCTGATTGTTCTTTCAGATATAGTGAGAAATAAAACCAGCAGATTCACCAAGGTCCTATCAGTGACAGACTCTGAACTAACTAACAAGATGGACAAAAATCTCTTTCTGAAGAAGCTCTCAAGAGAATTAACGATTAAGAAGAATCGGTTTGACACAAAGAACTAGAAGAGGAAAAAAACCCCAACGCTTATGGCCCATATTCATGAAATGTTTCTCCTAGAAAACACTTGTTTACCAGGAATACAAATGATGAAGTACAGAACAATACTGACCTAATACCATGTGCTAACAAGATGACCTCAGTAAACTGAGCCTAAGGTCACTTTGATCAAACCGTCAACATAAGTTTCGATAAATAAGTGAAAGGACAACAGGCAGAACAATACGAAAGATACACACAGAAAGATACACACTGCCAAGAATTCAACATCGAGCTGTTAAGGAAGGATATCCAGGGCTTTCCAGCGGCGGAACTGATAGCAAGGAGCTCACCGAACAGAACGTAAAGTGATGCTGCTCAGGGACAATAAGAACAACAGGTTCGCAAAGTCCCACCTTACGGGCCGAACAGCCGCAGCCCGACATCTGGCCACCGCTTACAGAAACAACTCCGCTGACCAGCCAGCTCTATTTTTTAAGCTCTTTTCCTGCTCGGGGCAGCCCAGGCAGGCTGAGCCCCGCAGTGTCCGGCGGCACCCCTGGCCCAGCCCCGCTCCGCTCCCACCGCCCCGCGCAGCTCTCCCCGCGCCCCGGCCAGGTGCCCGCGGCTGCCCTGCCCCGCCCGCCCGGCCCCGCACCTCCGGGCTGATGTAGGACACGAAGGACGGCTTGGCCGCCCTGGCCCCGCCGCCCAACATGGCCCCGGCCGGCGGCGGCGCTTCCCAGCGCTCGTCCCAAGCGGGGAGGCAGCGGAAGGAGCGATCCCGCGGCAGCGCGGCGACGCCGAGCCGCATCACGGAGCCGGCACCGCCCATGCCCGCCCCCGGCCCCAAACCCGGCCCCAGCTCCGGCCCCGCTCGGCGCCGGCCATTTCTGCGGCACCGCCTCCCGCTGCGCCCGCCCTCACGGGGCACGGCCCGTGTCAGTCAGCGGCCCGGGGCGCTGATGGGCGCGGGGGCGGCCCGGGCTGCCGGGCGTGCCTCCCTCGCTCTGCTCTCGGCCTGCGTGTGCGGCCCGAGCCAGCCGGGCTCCCGCGCTCGCCTGTTTAATTTCGGGGTAACCACGTACGTTTTTGCTGGGCTGCATGAGCCGCCAGCTCCTGGCCTGTTCCTTGATCCAGTCGTCACTTTCATGGAGTTAAAAAAAAAAAATCACAGAAGGGTTTGGGCTGTAAAGGACCTTGAAGTTATCTCGTTGCACCCCCCTGCCGTGGGCAGGCACACCTCCCACCAGACCAGGTTGCTCAAAGCTCCGTGCAACCCGGCCTTGAGCGCTGCCAGGGATGGGGCAGCCACAGCTTCTCTGGGCAACCTGTGCCAGTGCCTCACCACCCTCACAGGAAAGAATGTCTTCCTAATACCGCATCTAAACTTTGTTTAGCTCAACTATTGCACTGTTTCTTACTCAGCTGCAAAATGCCTGTGTTGTATATGTGCACCCTTAGAAGACAACTCAGCATTAAAGAAAATCTAAACAAGGCATTGAGATGCAGAGTTTTACTTACGGCAGGAGAGGTGCAAGAAAAATGACAAAAAAAAGTGCTTTCCATGAAATAATCCTCTAAACCCTCTAAAACCTGACTGCTGATACACACTGAGAAGTCCTCTGCCCAATGTCTTTTTAATGTGTTACAGCCACAGCCTCCCTGGAATGTCATCTTTGGACACTGTATAATCAGAGCTGTAAATAAACACCAGGTTTAACTGGTATGTAGGTTACTTTTAAAAGCCTCATTTTTATATGAATACAGAACAATGCAAATATTGTAAACTGCCTGTGGCAATGCAGCAAGACTACCCAGCAATTCGAATGGTGAATGGTAACCCAGGCGACAATTTGTGCACAGAGTAGATTTTATGGAAATATTTTTACAAAAATAAAATATACTTTACAAACTTCAGTAGACCATAGGACGTGAATATCAACAGCTCATTCAAATATTAATGATAAGCACTCTTCATATCATTCCCCCCCACCCCGACTTTTTGTTTTAATACTTCTCTTTATTCACCTTGTCCCAAACCCAGACCTAGGAAAACTATAGGAGGAAGAAAAAGGGTTACATGGAGTTATAAGAACACATTTATAAAAGTAAGATGGAGCAACTGTTTCAATTCCAAAATAAAACTATTTCCCTGTTTTCAAACTCATGGAATGAGAAGTCTTTTGGATTTAATCACCTTCTCTCTGGGAAAAAAAAAAACAAATCAACTCAGAGATTAGCCTTCATTATTTTTACAACAAAAGCTATTCTGGTATGGGATCCCACGCTGAAGAGCTCTCATGTTTCACTCCACAGCTGCTTCCACATCATTCCTTACATTGCAGCTGACCTCAGCTGCATAGGTCAAAAGTACACCCCATGGGATTAAACTGGTGGAAATCCAGGGTGAGGGGAAGTGTGGGACACCACCTCTGTGCTCTCTAGTGTATTAAAGTACTCAAAAAAAGAGAATAGCACTATAAAAAAAATCTTTTAAAGTACCTGAATTTAGAGTGGGAATAACGTGAATACCTCAGCATGCCATGAGGTTTACAGCACACTAAGGAAAAATCAGCTGCTTACTGACATAGCATTTTTCAAAGAGGAAGGGATGTTTTGACACCAGGCCAGAGTCTTAACTCCGATGGGAAGTGCAAAAGGAGCCTTCATTCCCACATAGCACATGGGAATTCATTCCTCGTCTTGTCAAAAAAAAAAAAAAAAAAAAAAAAAAAAAAAAAAAAAAAAATCTGAATGTAGCTGCTATTCTCCATCAGCAAAATATCCACATGGTGATGAACAGGGAGTGCTTCTTCCTGGGGTTTGCTCTCCAGGCTGCAAAATGTGTGGGGCTGAACCCATTGCAGAAGGGATTTGAAGCCTTTTTGCTAGAATTTGAGGGCTGGATTTGGATTCCCCCTTAGTCAGCGTGTTCATCTTTTTTGGAATGGATGAAATAAAGCTATCACAAGCAAGTTAACTTACTTCAGAGAAGAACATTAGCATCTGAAAGGGCCAGCTGCAACCCTGACTCTGTGCCCAGCAGATTACCAAGCACTGAGGGCTTCCATGTTCTTCCCTTTCCCCAGGAAGAACAATGAATTCTCACTTTCTCTTCTAAAACCTGGATTGTCTGTGGGGAGTACTCGCAAAAGTTGACTTCAGCCCAGTCACCTTATCTCCACGGTTTCCCCCTGCAGACAGTGGAGGGAAACAGGCTCCTTCTGAAGGCAATGGGGGCAGCAAATAAATTCCTTTTTCAGAAACAGTCTCAAGAGGCTGCCCAGTGCTTAGAGCACCTCGGGAAATCAGCTTGGCCAGGCTGAAGTTGGCCTTTCCAAGTGCCTTCCTTCCCCACCTTGTCTTCACACTCCCCCCATATTCAGCTACTGCCTCTCACTTTTGCATTTACATACTTACTTTTTTGTCATTTTAATGTGCCCCCTCTCTTCAGCATTGTCACTTTGTAGTGTTCCAAATTGCCCCATCCTGGTGAAGAAATAAGACAGTTCAGTGCTGTTCAATCATTTGGGATTGTTCTCTTCACTAATAAAAACTTCTAAAAGAAAATTTCTGCACAAAATTGAAGTTCCTGGAATGGTGTATTAATAGGATCTGTCTTCCCATGTTTCTTCTAAATGGGAAGTGTTGGTCTGTGCTGCCAATGACTTTCAATCCATTAAAGAAAAAAAGAGCGTATCAAGTAACGTAATTCAATTTTGTTCAATTTTACATGTATATCAATGAAAATCGTGCAAATGTAGAAAAGTAAAACTTTTTAAAAGCCGAGTTCTAGTTTGTCTGTAATGGGTGAAGCATATATAGCATTCGACTGTCACCATTTCTTCCTGATACTTTTCTGTTTCTGAAAGTATAATCACAGTATTTACCTTTAAAGCTGTCTGCAGGAGGGAATCTCACAGTCCAGCTCTGTTCTTCCCATAAACAGAGATTACTTTGTTTAAAAAATGTACATGCTATTAATTGGAATAATTCTTTGGACTGAATTCTCAGCTCATGGAAGGGAGACACAAAAGGAGCTGTTTGCAGCTTCTCTATCAGTTTTCTTTCAGGGACCTTCTACTACAAGTTGTATCTCATATTTTCCTTTGTGGCAGTCCTCCTTGTCAGCATTTCCTTGGCTATGGGAAGCAAGTTGCCTGGATAAGGCATTATCCTAGGCAGTAGCTGGAGCACACTTGGTGAAGATCATGGAACACAGCTCTTTGTGTCACATTTCAGCTTTTCTGAGCCTAGGCCTTAGTAAATCTTGATGCCTTGGGGAGTGCAAAGGGTGCTTGGATATGCAGGGGGTGCAGGTCACTGTGTGTCGTGGGTGCTTTGGTATGGGTTGGACGGATAGAATGAATTTTTAAAGCCATTCATGAGTGTTGACTCATGCATGACTTGCATGACTACATCTAATTTCTACTCCCCATTTCCTCTCTTTGGAGAAAATAGGGAGAGTCTTTGCCATGCTGTAGACCTGCAAAGTCACAGGTGTGCATAACTCCCATTCCAGAGTGGTAAATAAGAGGCAGGAATCTGCAGCTGTGCTCCCCTTTGGTCTCTCATCATGGCTGGATCCAGGTCTGGACACTACTCCTAGTAAATGCACCTTCAGTGGTGACACAGGCAAAGATTTTGAAGTAGCAGCTGGAAAGAGGATTTCAAAAATTTACCATTTGTCAAGGGTCCATGATCTGTCTATTTAGAAAAGCTACCTGGGTGTAGAATTTGGGTTTCCTTTTTTTCACACTTGTCTGGGCATTATCAGAACTGCACATAGGTGTGCAAACCTGGGTATTTCCGTTGTGGCTGTACAGTTACCCTGACATTTCACAGAGCATCACATATGCTTATGTGTAAACTCAGAATGGAGGAGCTGTCCCAAAAGTGTTGGATTTACCCTGAGTATACAGAGATCTGCCAGGCATGCTGGGTCTGATACTCCCTGTTTCTACTGTTCAATTAAGTAACCCAGTTTATGGCTTAGTATTTTAAACAATAAGAGAACACATTAAAGTGTCTGAAACCAGTATGCAAGAAATATAGAAGACTTAAGATGAAGCTGGAAGTCAGATTACTGGGAACTACCAGGGGAAAAAAATCAGAAAGGAGGAATATACTGTGATGTCCTCTGGGAAAAGGTTAGCAAATCAGTCTATAGACAGCCAGCAGCTATCTCTGCTTTATACAGGCTAAGATAATTTTCTGTGAAAAGTCATGAATGTTAGCTTTCTGCAAATTAAGACAATACTAATAAAAAGGAAAAAAACCCAAAAAATGACAACAACAACAACAAAATAACCCATAAAAGGACTCTGCTCTAAGATACTACTTCTAATACTGGATTCACACTGACATTTTCATTTGCCAGTACTTTCAGTGTCCTTCAGGAATTAGTTTCCAAACTTGGTTCAGATTGCAGTCTGTCACCTTTGAGGTGAACTTATTTTTGAAGTATGTGGTCAGAGATTGTGTAATGCTGTCTTATATGAACTGTTTATGTTTCATTTTTGTAGCAGTGGCCTTTCTCTACTGACTGTGTTGTGTACTTCAATTTTTTAAGCAGTTTTCTGTTCCTTGTTGTGAGAACCTAATCTATGGGGAGATTTTGGGTGGATCTCTCCGGGTAAAGGGAAAGCAGATCTACTCTAGCTTTCCTCAGCTGAAATCTGTGGCTCTGATTCCTGTTCCATCCCGTGTCTTAGTCCTGAGACAGTATGTGCCCAGTTCCTCCCTGAAGGTGGTTGAAGAGATGCATATTTTTTCTTAAGTAAAGCCATCTGGGATGTCCCACATGGTCCCACATCATGACTCAGATGGCAAACAGCAGTTCCTTCAGGGAATCCTTCAGCAATGCACACCCGTGCCATTTTGTGTTCATCCCTTAGTTGCTGAATGTTTTTGTTCCACTCAGGCCTTCTGGAGCTAACCTTCCTAACTTGCCTAGCCAGGAAGGTTCATCTGCCATTTGGGGTGCATAGTGCCAAAACATGCACACAGGAGAGTGCAAGACCAAATTAACAACTGTGCCATGAAGAGTGGGACAGAGGCATTAACTGAGAACACACCCTGGACCCCAGAGTGTTTACTGTAGTCATGGAGACGCAGCTGGGAATTACATGTCTTAAACTTGAGGATGGAAAACAAAATACTGCTGTGAGAGTTGTGAAAACTTAGGGAACAAAGCACCTCAAATAGCAAAATCACCTTCTCTTAATAGCTACAAGTGGGAGAAGAGGAAGTGAGTAACTAATAACTCTAGTCACCCAGGAAAGCATGGGTGTCACAAACAAGAATACAAAGGCTAGGGAAGTTCCTCACCTTTTTTTAGCTCTTTTGAAGCAAACACAATTACTCGTTCGTGGGTGGACACAGACTTCTTTGTCGTGTGGTGAACTTCTTTATTTTATTCTCCAAAAGGCTGTGAACAGAAATTACTTCAGATTGGGTATTTCTTATCCTTAGCAGTATACAAAGGGTGCGCCAAACCCCATCTGTATCAGGAGAAAGCCTACACCATGGCTGGATGTGAGGCAAAGTTAAGTCAGTGCTCTCCTCTCACCCTTGTTTCCTCTAAGTCCAAAGGGAGGTCCTAAGGATTATGAGCTCATAGATTGATAAATCTAAATGTGGCCCTCCTGATATCAAAGGATGTGAGATGACCCTTCTGTCTTGGAATGAACCCTACAAAAGAAAAAAGCACCATTCAGCTCCCAATTTGATGCTAGTACCTAAGCTGCGTGGTGAAAAAAATCTGCCAAGGTGTCCTTGGCCAGCCCTGATTCTTTCTTCCCAAGTCACTTCTCCAAATGCAATGTGGATGAAAAGTCCTTGGGAAAGATGTCCAGCTCTCTGTGTCACTAGCTAGGAATCTGGTCCATCTAGTTAAATAGTTGCTCCTGTCCAGGACTCTTCCTGCTGGGCATGAGGAGAAGCAAAGCAAAGCTAGTGAGAACCATCCAGTGTCCAAGTTACAGGGTACAGGACAGGTCAGTTCCAGCATCTCCGTGGGGAGAAATACTCATGAGGCCTACACAGTAACCTCTCCTCTTTGGGAAGGATATATACCCACTTGAAAGTTTTTGCTGGCTCTGTCCTGGCTGTTCTGTTCTTTCCTTTTGCAGTGAAAGTTGTATCTAGTGCAAGACTGCAGTATAAAGTGTGTTTGTTTTACTTTGTCCACCAGGCCCTTTACATACTCTTGGCTTTAACTTCCTAATGCAAAATGCATGTGTGTGTGTCAGTAGTCATGGATGTCAGGTAATGAGAGAAGCCATCCAGCTCGTGCTGTCGTCCCCACCTCCCATACAACTGCTGCAACTAAAAAATCCAGCCCAGATAATCTGAGGAACAGGCACAAACCCTTCAGGAAAGCTACATGCTCTTTAGCAGAAACTCATGGTAAAACAAAAACATGAGTCTAGAGGCTGGCTTTAGCTTCCCTTTACTGTCCCTGACTTCAAAAAGGCCTTTGTCTAAGCAGGGCGCACTTTTATTTGGCTAAGACAAATGAGTCTTTGAAGCAGAAAACTTTATGGAAGCAGCAAATCTTGTAAAAGAAATCTCATAAATCCATGTATTTGTCCCTGTTAGCAAATGTTTTTGATTTACTAGAATATTTTTCTCTGGAATTGCTGTGGTTTTTATCTTCAGGCCCTTGGAAAGTTTCTTGACCAAACTTTCTAGAATGAAAATGCATTCATGCTAGAATTAAAATATTTATGCTGATGTCTGTATGGGAATCTGGCACGCCTGAATGTCAGATGGGTATTTGGAAACATTTTTTTTGAGGATTCCAGAAGTCATCTGCACTTCCGGAACTCCAGGTTTTTCCAAAGAAATAAGTTATTTTAAATCTCCTTTTTTTCTGATGTGTGGGTGAAATTTATAGAGGGAATTTTCCTCAGTGAGAATATATAAACCAGCAGAGGACTGACAGAATTTTATTGTGTGGACTTTGTCCCAAATCCTTGGGTTTCAGATCTGTGTTCTCTGACTGCCTCACTGCTTCTTGGGAAACACTTCAGCTCTGGCTACTCCTGTAACAGGAGCTTTGAACTGGTCCCATAGCTTGTAAATTGGCACATCTTATGCCTTTGGATATGCAGGAGAACATGCTGGGAATGTTAGTTAAAGCATCCAGAATCCTGATTTATGATTTACCATTGTCATATAAGGAATGCTCATCCTGAATCTTTTGCCCTGAAATCACCCTTGGCAGAAGCTGCAAGAAATTTCTTAAGAAATGGATACAAGGAAGCAAAACAACACACTACCTCCTCACACAAGATTTTAATCTGAAATACTCCTCCTGTTCTCAATGGTTTGTCAGATACAGTCTTTTGACACACATTTTATCTTATCATGTATCTGCCTTCCTCAGTGGGAATCCTTACCTTGCAGAATTTCTTCTTTGCAGCCCTCAGTGACTCAAAATTGAATCTCTCTTCTTCCTTCTGCTATGCCTACTCTGACTTGTATAATTTCTTTACACCCCTAAAGTATTTACTTCTAATTTATTCACGAGATGGTGCTGGCTGTGTTTCTGACTAGTGTTGTCTTCTAATTCACAAGCAGATTTTATTTGGGGTTTTGCTACCATGACTATTTTAGTGCATCGTTAAAAAATTATTTTAAAATTATTTTTAAACGCATTCTTTGGCAATAGAGAGGAACGCTGTAATAGCTGAAACATCACAGTTTTCCCTTCGTGCTTGTCACACAAAGGTGAGAACGAACTCTGCCTTTCCAATGGGAGCTGCTGCTGAGGACACAGCGCTCTCTGCTGCTGGAAGCACACAGGGACACTTCAAACACAGCCCTGTGGATTTGCTGCATAAAAAACCACACTTCCCTTTTTGGCTGCGGTACATTCATTTAGGTTTCCAAGTGTTTGGAGAAGTGTCCTCACACACGCGTTAACACTCTCCATTCACGTGTAAGGGAGCAAGGCATGGGCTCCAGATGTAGCTCTGTCTGTGAAGCAGGAGAGATGCATGAAAGGTCAGTATTCCAGTCCCTTCTCTTCAGCTTTGCCTTCACCTTTTCCCACAGCACACTTGGAGTACATAGCATGTAACATTTTTTAACACCTCAGATCAACTGGCTTGAACCATTTTGGTGTCAACCTCCTCAATCACCTGGAACTTTTTTCTTCCATGTTTTTGTGGAGCACTGCAGTTGCTGCGTGAGTGGCCAAGCATGCACTGGTCTTCTCTCTGCTGAAATTGAGCCTTTCTCTGATTTCCTACGCTATTTTCAGAGCTGATTGTTGTTGACTATTTGATATAACATTTTTTCCTTTTAAATTTGCCTTTTATTTGTAGCTAGCTCTCTAATGGCCTTCCCCATCTTATTTCTTGAGTTGGATGCATTTAATTAATTCTGTTCTTTCTGTTACAATTTTTCTTGTGTTTTTGGTTTGGTTTGGTTTTTTTGTTGTTGTTTTTTCTTTTTAGTGAAATTTAACAAGTTCAAATGCTGGATTCTGCACCTGGAATGGGGTAATGCCAGGCACAGGTATGAAGTGAGAGAGGAATGGCTGGACAGCTGCAGAGGGAGATGTGGAGCTGACTGGTGCTGGGCTCAGTGTGGGTCAGCAGTGCCTGGGCAGCCCCAAGGGCAAATCCCATCCCAGAGCACCAAGCACAGCACAACGGCCCAGAGGGGGATGGTCCTGCTGGGCTCAGCCTTGGGGTGGCCTCAACGTGGGCTCTGCTGGGCCCTGCAGGTGGAGAAGGATGGGAAGGTCCTTGAATGTGTCCCGAGGAGGAAACGAAGCTGGTGGGAGAGCTGGAAGGAACTTCTTGTGAGGAGCAGCTGAGGACTTTGGGCTGGTCTGGTTTGGAGAAAGGGAGGCTGAGGGGTGACCCCACTGCTCTCTGCAGCTTCCTGAGCACGGCAAGGGCACTGGGAGCTGCTGAGCTCTCCTCCCTGGTATCCAGGGACAGGACATGAGGGAATGGTTCAGAGCTGCACCAGCAGAGCTTTCAACTGGCCCTTAGGAGGCATTTCTATACAGAGAGGGTGCTCAAGCACTGGAACAGACTTCCTAGAGAAGCGGTCATGCCCCAGTCTGTCGGTGTTCAAAGGCATTTGGACACTGCCCTGAACAATGTGCTTGAACCTGGCCAGCCCTGATGTGGTCAGGCAGGTGACTGGACAATGACTGTAGGTCCCTTCCAACTGGAAGAGTCTGTTCTATTGTATTTTATTCCCTTTCCACTTACAAAACACAAATAAATTATTGAAGTTACTGGTAGAAACTGGAATGGCATTTAATTATCACAGACACTTCCTGTGACAAGCACACTCTGTTGCTGATACCACAATTATTACCCCACCTTTCTGAAGCAGCAGTTTCACATGACTATACTGGCAACATCCTGGATCACTCTGGCTCCAGTTCTTAAATGTACCACGCTTTTCTCTTATGAAAATATGAAGTAGTTACCTAAGCATTGACATTCTAAGCCATGCTGAGATAGCCACGTGGGACTGGCAGCTGTGGGCCTGCACCTCTGGAGACCCATCCCCTTTTGGAGGAGCACACACCCCAGGAACATGTAAAACATGACAGTGAACTCATGAATTCAGGCACCTTCATCACTCCCATTTGTTCATTAACTTGTTTAACCAGAAAATTACTGGCAAACTGAAATGTGTGCCAGAAGTGAAGGCTGTGATAAGGCTGTCTTACATGGTCTGATCAAATATGCATACTATTAGTACAACCACGATGCAGCATGCAGAAAAGGAAAGAGGTTATATAAGAAGCAAGGTTTGTGATTGCTGTGTAGAAACAAGAGCCTTTTTGTCTCACTTTTCATGTTAAAGTAACCTTTTTACTGTAGAAAAAGCCATTTATTTTCTCTTGGTCAGCTACTCAATTCTGCAGTCTTAGACTTTTAAGTACAGGAAACTTAGAAAATCCACAAAGGTTTCTTGATGCCATTCTATGTTTATTTTGATTTAGGGTATCAACCTCTAAAAGGGATGATGCAGAATGGATGTAGAAGTATTTAAGCTAGTGGCTGAGCCTCTACAAACTGATAGGGTTTAAACTACCCTCCAATAAATACTGGTGGCAATGGCTTTGCAGAACAGTTTAAGAAAACACAAATATTGAAGATGTCTCTAAATGATAACCCTTACCAACACAGGTATGTAGAGACCATGACATGTGGGAAAGTGTGCACTGTGCAGGGTCAACATCCCCAGCAAGAGCTGCCAGTCCCTGAAAAACAGTGACTTCTATCCTGATAGCACCTGAACACTTGCTGAATATTATTAGGGCAGTGTTTCTTAAAATGCAAACTGCAAACAATCAGAAAGTTCAATAAACAACAGCAAGTTTCTCTCAGACTTTTGTAAGGCAAATGAAAAAGTGGAGCAAAATGTAAGAATACAGATTAACAGATATTTACAGAATGAAGCCTGATTGTTATTTGGATATAAATCAAAACTGCTGCAGTAAGTCTATGAACAACACTCCTTGGATTTTTTTTCTTGCCCTAAAAGACCAGCTGTTTCATTTTTGAAAGTCTGAGAAACACAACACTGAAGGAGAAAAAGATAATCTGAGAAGATCTATAAAAGAATCTCTCAAAAGAAATTTAATTTGCTAGCCTTTCTGGCTAGAAGGCTCTTTGGCTTACAGCTGTCATTAAAAAAAACCCCAAAAAATGGAAAGAAAACAGATGTTTTTGTTGAATCCATCACTGTACTTTGTAAAACTAAAATATAAGTGGAAAAAAACATTGCTGACTGTGTCTCCTTCCCCCCATTATTAAGGCTATGCTAGTCAAATCTGTTTGGGTAGTCTAAACAAGTCTTAATTGCTTAATAAAGAAATGCATTTGGCACTGGGTGACTACTTAACGGACTAATGACCAGCAGATATTCAACCAGCAACAAGAATCTTAAATATGCATACAAATTGTTGCAGGAATATTTAAAGTTGATTCCAACTGTTGAAAATTTTCCAGGCAGAACAATTTTAAGTACTAAAAGGTCTAAAAGTAGAAGCTGCAAATGAACCCATCATATTCAATAGCTCTGGAAATTTAACTCTTCATCTAGAATTTCATAGAAGGTCAAAAAGTCGATGGACTGTGTCTAACAGACTTTAATTTTTAGCAGTGCCTTTATGCAAGAATCCATGTGAAATCACACTGCTCACAGACAGGACACACTCATGAACTAGGAAGTCAAGTCAAAGTTCAAAAAAGCTTCAAACATTGAAACAGCTCTCATTTTCACAAACTGTTCCTCTAAGGTGAGCACGGAGGGGAATATCCTTCCTGTGTACATTTCTCTTTTGTGTATGAGGACTGCAGTGTTTGTGATTGAGGGATTTAACACACAGCACTGCTGAATAAAAAATGCAAACAGTGCTTATTAGTAAACTGCCAGCATTACCAAAACACAGGTTATTAAAATGCTTATTTTGCCTTCCTAAGTGCACAGTGTAGTATTTAAAGTCAAAGCTAGCTCTGTACTTTTGAAAACCTTGTTTTTACATTCTTCTTAGATTTGTTAACAGGAGTCGAGTCAGAAGTTATCCATTAAAATGGGCAGGAACACCAGAAACAAACTGCAAATTCACCCTTCACCACACAGCACAAAAATCATGGTCACAGCTTCATATTTAATGTGGAATCACTTTAAGTATACAATATTTCAAAAGATCCAGAAACTGGTTAGGAGCTAAGAGCCAGTAGAACAAAAATACAGAAAGTCTAAAATACATCTTTGACCTTTTTAATCCTATATTTTAGGGTCACATTCCTGAATAGACAAGTTTGCCTTATGAGGAAAGAAACTTTGGTATGGAGTTGAACTAGCTACATGAATAGCACCTGTAGCTTTCAAAATAAATAGTAATGGCTAACTAGACACGATGGCAACAAGATATCCCCTAGAACAAGCATATGCTTGGAGCTATGCATGAAGGCTGGACAATGAAATGAGTGTAATTTTTTAAAGTAACTTCAAAGCATTTCTGCTTTTCATATTTCTAATTATTTAGAAAGCTTTCATACAGTGAGAAAGCTTTACTTTTATATGCTAACCCCTAATAATCACTCCTTTGAAAATTGCACTCTGATGCTCACAGAACACTATTATTAAATGTTTTTCTTTTAAGTCTTTAGATTCTGTTTTTCTAAAATATTGTATTTTTTATTCCATAGGCCCACGCTGGTTAGCAGTAGATGCTGGGAACAGAAACATCCCCCCTGCTCCAATAGTTACTTATTAAAAAGGTCAAAGATAAATTCGACCTTGAAATGGAACAGAAGTTGGGTTTTTCTTAATAAATGGTATCAGAAATAACAAATTATTTTTGTCACATGTGATACTCTCCTACAGCCATCGATATAAAGTAGCTACCGGAATGTTAGTCTATGTTAATCTGTGTTTTATGGGTCTGCAAAAAAGCATAATACACATTTAACAGAGTAAGTGAAACTTCAGTTTCCAGTGTGTAATGAACTTTAGTCATTTAATAAATTTTAACTTTTATTTGTGTATTCCACTGTAGTGCTGTGACAACAAATCACACCTGTGTACCAGAGCATACATCAACAGTATGATGTAACTTTACTTACACCACTGCTATATTTAGATTTTTGAAAGAGACATAAGCATACACTATGGCCACAGCAAATAATTTTCTGGGTTTTTTTCTTTGATAACCTTCACTTTTTCAGTAATACTTCACTTTTAAAATTTGAATTATTGAAAAAATCACAGAAAGTTTATACAGGAACAGATATAAGGAATAACCTCACAGGCACTGATATGACAAACATTTATTTTAAGGGCTGAGAGGCATTAATACCATGTCGACAAAGTTGACTGAAAAGAATGACTAACTTTGTCTAAATGGAAAATGCCCACCTTTGCTTGTTGAGAAAAGAAATTCAGAAAGTTATTTTTTGGCCTTGCTATGTCACGAAGTCAATCATACAAAGACCTACGCATTTAACCTAAGATAATAGTTTTAAAAGCCCTTCTATAAAAAAAACCAAAAAACCATCATGCAAATCTTTGATCAATTATGCAGCGGCTTTAAAACTGTTGCAAGACCATACTGTATATATTAGCTTTTATACTGCTAATGCACAACTAACAGCAAACTCGATTAGATTAACACAAATTTGTCTTAATTACACCGTTATATCACACTAAGGAGACAAATGCCACAAGATTGGCAAAAACATTTAATTCTGAGCACTCAAATGGCAGGACAATTATGTGTTGTAACCCCTTCACATTTAGAAAAAAACATGATCCTGCAGTCTCACTTTACAAAAAAAGAAAAAAAAAATTCTGTAAAATATTAATTGGGAGGGGAACAGTTTTACTACCTAACACAAAGTAACTCATACAACTAGTGTCAAAGGCAAACAAAAATACTTCTAAATAAAGAGTCAAAATACACATAGCAACAGAAGCACAAATGCTGCATTAAATACAGTCAAGATAGGAAGACAATGCACTTGTTAATAAAAAAGACAAAAAAAAGAAAATATACTAAAGTCAGCAACACGTTTAAAGAAAATGCAGTGAGGGAAAACTATTTTTTTCCTATGACAACGGTTTTCCATTTGCAGTCTTTCCATCCATAATTTGTCTGGTACAGTACATCCAATTAAAATATTCGGAATCTCACAGAAGAGCTAGGTTTTTCTCTTCCAAATCTAATTCACAAGCTGGTTTTGGATGTTTTAAACAGACATCATTATGAATGAAGTAAAAGCAAGGCAACAAATGGACTTTTCATTACCATCAATCTTAGCAATGATAACAAACATTTTTAAAAGTTATCATAATCTTTTTTGTCCTTCTTTCCCTCTGCTTCAAACCCATCAACCCCATCACTGTCCCTTCTCCTTTTACGATTATTATGGATGTTGAAGCGTTGATTCATCTGTGGTAATGGATCCATTCCTAGAACTTTGTGTATCTGACGGAATGCAAGGAGTCTCAGCGCAAACTAGAAAAAAAGTAAAAAAAAGTTACTTGTGTTACATACCAATGTCCATTTTGAGGAATTCCTCAATTAAGGAAGAGCATCAGTGATGTATCATATTACCCTTAGCTCTAACTATCCCGTCTTTCTTTCCCCCAACAAAGTCAACACAATAAAACGTGTCTGTTACGTTTGCTGCCTTTCAAAGTGCAGCATCTTAGCTTAAAAATAATGTACGTGTGTTTGAGCTCCTGGGCTTGCACTGAAGCAGCAAAGGCTTGTCACGCATCATGTTAGGCATTAGGAATCATTAGCAAAAGGATCAAATGAAGCGGTAGAGGCAGTAACCTCTTAAACTGCAAGTGTGAATGGTCAATATTGTCATATGAAACTTGCAGAGATGTATTTATAAAATATTAGATATCAAAGTAATTTCCAATCTACTACCATACTGCTGTAGAGTGAGCCTGTTTACATATAGCTAGATCTAGATATATAGATATAGATGAGAATGCTATACATTTTTCAGGATAATACATTTATTTTATTGCAAAAATGTACACTGTTATACATCCTCTCCTATGACATGTTCAATGCCTAGATTAAGACTGGTGAGATCTGACTACATTCTAAGAAAAAAAAATTCACGTCCAATATAAAGCTCCATTAAAAAAAAAAAGAACAAACCATCCACAAATTTAATTACTTCGCACCTACGTTCCCTTACCTGTGCACTTGAAGTAATATCCTCTCGTTGCTGATCTGTCATTACAGCAAGCGTATCAAAAGGATCTTTTTCACAGGGGTCCAGAAGGCCAGGACCACCTACAATAATCAGGCTAATTAGCAGCACACCTTTACCTTATTTCAAGCAAGATTACAGATTAGCTAAGCGTAAGTATACATACAGGGGTCAAATGCAACTTGCCTTTAAGGATGATTCCTGAAGATATACACTCAAAAACTCTTCTCAGTGCATCTCCAGGACTCTGTGGCCCAGTTGCGCTGCTAATTGCTTTTTCCACAAGCAACTCCATAGCCTAGACCAACAACAGGAGGATTCAGCCAAATTAGAAGATGGATTAAGACAGAAAAAAGCTGCTGCTGTTCCTCAGTAGAGCATTTTGTAGAACATTACACATCATAGAATACTTTCAGCTAAAATGGAAAGAACCTCCAGTTATTTTATAAAGATGAATAAAAGTGGTGCAAGATTAACACTGAGTACTGATACATGCAGCTGGTCACTGGGCTCAGTGTTGGGCCCAGTCCTGTTTAGTATCTTTATTGATGATCTGGATGAGAGGATTGAGAACACCCTCAGTCAGTTTGCAGATGGAAGCTGGGTGGGGGTGCTGATCTGCCGGAGGGCAGGAAGGCTCTGCAGAGGGATCTGCACAGGCTGGATCCATGGGCTGAGGCCAGTTGTGTGAGGTTCAACCAGGATAAGTGCCAGGTCCTGCCCTTGGGTCACAACAACCTCCTGCAGCTCCAGGCTGGGACAGAGTGGCTGGAAAGCTGCCCAGGGGGAAAGCACCTGGGGGTGCTGGTCAGCAGTGGCCAAGATGGAGTGTGCCCAGGTGGCCAAGAAGACCAAAGGCATCCTGGCCTGTGTCAGCAACAGTGTGGCATGCAGGACCAGGACTGTCCCCCTGTGCTGGGCACTGGTGAGGCCACACCCCAAATCCTGGGTTCAATTTTGGGCCCCTCACTACAAGAAAGACACTGAGGTGCTGGAGCATGTCCAGAGAAGGGGAACAGAGCTGGGGAAGGATCTGGAACACAAGTTCTGTTAGGAACTCCTGAAGGAGCTAGTGGTGTTTATCCTTGAGAAAAGGAGGCTCAGGGGTGACCTTATTGTTCTGTATAACCACCTGAAAGGAGGGCATAGCGAGGTGGGGGTTGGTCTCTTCTTCCGTGTAACTGGTAATAGGACAAGAGAAAATGGCCTCAAGTTGCACTAGGCAAGGTTTAGATTGGATATTAGGAAAAGAGATTTTGACTGAAAGGGTTGTAAAGCATTGGAACAGGCTGCCCAGGGAGCTGACGGAGCTACTATTCCTGGAAGTGTTCACAAAACATGTGAATATGGCAATTAAGGACATGGTTTAGTGGTGCTGGGTTAACAACTGGACTTGATATCTTCAAGGTCTTTTCCAACCTGAACAATTCAGTGATTCTGTGATGGGCTTCTTCCCATCACAAGCTGTACAATAATTTTGTAGAAATTTATACAGTAGTAGCCTACATATGCAGGTAGACAACTTGTTGAGCCATATTTTGGGAGTATGAAACATTGTGGGACCCTTGATTCTGTCAGCCACAAGAATATAGTACACAGTATAGTACTGTATACCTAATGAGACAGTATAGTACAGTATACCTAATGAAACAGGATGCTTCAGAAAAATATTTTTTTTTTTCTGCAAGAGTACAGAAACTTAAAACATCAAAAATTTAATGTTCTTAAAATGCTTAATATCCTCACTAGTCTTTCAGTTTAGCAAAACTGAAGCTCACAGCAATTTTTCTCCTGGTTACTGACCAACACTAACTCAGATGTTAAACAAGTGTAAAAAAACCTCTAGGATAAACATGTTTACTGAAATGTATGCATTACTTGATGTTAGTTAAAATGGTTTAAAAATTCATTCTATTTTAAATACTGGTGATTTTTTCTGTGAATTTTTCCATTGTTTACTTTTATTATTTTATTTTTTTCCAGAAGAACCTATAGAAATATTTGTGAAAGTAAAGACTAGCTTCCCCTAGTTTTCTTTCCCAGCCTGTGGATATTTCACTACTACCTCTTTGGCAATTTTAATTCTCAAGCAATGTGTGTCTCTTGGTTTTTGATAAGTTTTTTGAGGCACTTGTTGTTTGGGCCTTGTCCTCCTCACCACATTTACAGTTGTTCAAATGCTACCTTTTGTTTTTCCTTTCCAGGTGTAAATAGTTATTCTGATGCATGCAAGTAACAACAGGCAGCACTGATCACAATCCTTCACTGAGGGCGCCCATTCCTTTCTATTTTAGCTCCATTTAACTAACAGATTTCAATTACTGAGTACGTTATTTCCATGCCCTACTGTATCAGTCAGGATTTGGCAACAGTAATTTAGTTGTTTTCAAGTAGAAAGCAAAGTACATCAGTAAAGAAAAAAAAGCAGATCTTGGATTTAAATTTTTTAGAATCTATTTCTTTTGGATCCTCATACAATACACTGATGTCTCTAACTCAATCCTAGGAAAATGTGTATTATGATGTGCTGGTGTTTATGTGCACAAAAGGCTGGATTTCAGATTTGAACAATGCGTAGGAACCTGACAAAGTTCTTCTAATTTAGTTTTTACTTTCAGGCACATGAAGTGCTACTACTGTGAACATTCAGACTTCCTAATATCTTTTATTTTTACAACTACTTATGTTTTTTTTAAAAAGGCTCTGTCATCTGTTTGTAAAAGGTTTCTAGTACAGATGGTAGGAGAAGGTCGGTATCCAGAAAACTGTATTACTCCAATCTATGAAATTCCATCTGAACTGGCAGAAATCATCACTTTCATTTTGTCATTGTTTTTATCAGTAAGACTTTTCCTACAAGCCAAAAGAACAGCTGACTACAGTTCATTGCTGATCCATGTCACTGAGATCCATGTCATCAGGTACCACGAGCAAATCAGGAATCACTTTTGGAGAGGGATGAGATACAGCAAGGTCTGACACACTGCTTCATACCTCTCTTCCCTTCTGGATGTGCCTTGGAACAGATGATATGGGAATTAATAAACTACATTTCTTGTTCTTCCCCCATGTGTCTGCTCTGTGTTGCAATAGTTGTAAGGATACTTTTCTGAAAGTATGCCAGGGTTCGTTCTCTGGCAACTCAGTATCATAGTGATATTAAGAGGGCACTTACTTTTTAGCATCTTTTAAGCTGTATTTGTTTAGTGTACTTTTCATGAAATGCAATACTGAAACTGGCACTAATTTTTTTCCCTTTAAATATTTAAAAAAGCAGACATTACTGCTCCACTCTTCCTTTCCAGAAGCAATAAATATTATTAGAAGTAATTTAATAAAGCTGTCTGCAAACTTAGTGGAGTTTTAAAACACTTCTCACTGAAATGAAGTCAACTGCTCAAACTTTGAGAATATTAGCGCTCTTCCTGCCAAAACTGAGAAGGAAGCAGCACAGTGCAACTTGATTTGGTCTGCAAAATACAACAATCAGAGCTGATTTACTTCCACACAAAACATGTTTCAGGTATTTGTTCCAGACTAATTTTGTCCAATCTACAGATTGTACATCTCTTAGTACTTGGAGCACATGTTGCACTCCTGGAGAGATAATGTAAGATAGTCAATACAAAAGCAATGCTCCAAAACTTAACTGCAAGAATTAAGAGAGGTGACCTGATAAAACCCAGAGATTTAAGTGACACTGACTAAAATATGATGATGACACAACCACAGGCTGTACTTAAGTACTGTGGTATTTCACCTTGAGAAAGGGATATATTAACGATCATGAGAATTACTGTGGTTTTTTCTTTCAAGTTCTTTCTGTTATCACAGAACTATCTGGGCACAGCCAACATTATTTTAAATAAGCCTCAGCAAACTGCAAGCAATTCGAAGTAGGTAGTTAGAAAAAAGTAGGTTTTTCGTATAAAGGAAAAAAAATGCTAAAACCTAGAAGAGGAATATATTCACAAAGAATAAAAAGGAACAAGAAAATTCCTTTTGGAAAAAAAAAAAAAACAACAAAACTTCCAGCTTCAAATGACAAAACCTCAGAAATCTGTATTTTTAAGAGGGAATCTGGAGTATTTGTTAGCAAAAAAACCTCAAAAATTCCCTAACAAAACCCTGCATTATTTGTTGAAACAGTCTGAATTTAAAAATTGTATTAACAATTCCCTATAATTTCCTTGTAGTAACATATTTATTAAGAAGACTCATTAAAAAAACACATTACTTACCCAGCTTGGAAAATCAGACCAAGTAGGAACCCGCTGACAGAGGTCACGAAGAATACGTATGATAATCACACAGGACTGCAGACCATTAGCTCTAGCCTTGAGAGCAATACAAAATCAAATTAATTAACCCCTGCACCTACAGCAAACAGGAAATGTTGAAAGACTAAAACACCACTGTTCAATGGAAGCTCAGATACAAGATTGAAACAAATCATTCTACAACTTTATTCCGTGAGCTGCCATTTACAGCAGTATTTTATACAGGGTTAGTAATTTAAGGTGGTAGAAGTCAAAGTGCACAGGTTATACAAGAATAACATTTCTTGATCCCCTATACACTTTGACCTATGTTCATTTGTAACAATAAATACAGTATCTTTCTATATTAGAAATAAAAAGGATAAAGTAAAGATCTAAGAAATAGGTATAGAGACTGAAAGGTCAAGGGAATCTGTTTGGTTTCTTTATTGTGCCTTTGCCAGAATGCAAAGTCACTAAACCAAACAGTTGCTTCTCACCTTTCATTCCCTACACTTAATGCACCTAAAGAAATAGGAAAAAAAGTCTTAAATCTAAACACAAAGCTTTAAACACATATTCCATTATTTAAAGCGAAGTTACTCTGCAGCCTTATGGAATATATAACAAATATACAACATATGATCACCCCAAGCGAGTCAAGCTTTCAACATCGCCTTCTCAATGACCAGAAAAAAAAATGACGTCAAATGAGCAATAACTGCATAAAGCAGCTCCTCCATACTCAACCTTCTACAGTTAAATTTAGGGACCAGAGAAATATTAAATATTATTAGCATGAACAACGCTGAGTGTTTTCACACAGTTAAACATTTATATTGCAACTGAACTAATCTCTCATAAGGCTACAAGAAGAAAGTAAAATGATGTTCCGAACCTGGAACCACTTAGCGTGGCGTAGAGCAGCCAGAGCGTCAAGGCATTTTTGCCTGTCCAAGACGTCCGGTGGGTCTTTCACCATACCCGAGGTTACATCTAAAATGGATTGAATTGGCAAAATGCAGTGAGGAATGGGTGTTTGACCAGGTGAGAAAGACACTTCCTTAAATAGCTTCAATGTCACACATGCCATTTAAAGTTTAAACCCTTGAACGAGAAATGTAAATGTTCAGCAAAAGTCGCTCAATTAGGATTGGGGCATTGACCCAGTATGAAGATCAAGAGCATACTGCATTTCAGCTCTGAGGTTATTTTCAACTGCATTGCTGAATATGCAATGCGTAGTACTTCTTTATTTCAGCTAACACTGGAAAAACACATATCCCCTAAAATTAAATACCGAAGGAAGGATGGTTGGACACAGTGCACCAGCACAGAAGAACACAAGACAGAAGGAACACAAAAATCCACTTTAACCAAGTAGAAACATTCAAACTTAGTTTCTTTTAAATTTTAATTGTCACGTGTTATTTGGGACCTATTCTTGAAAGAAAAGCTAAGTATAACAAATCTTAAAAGCACTAAATGTTTAGTAATGATGTTATTTTTATCATGCCTTAAACTTGAAATTATTTTGCTTTAAAAACCTGACTAAAGGAATGTGACATGTTCTTCAATATTACAGAGTTCCTTGTTCTCTAGTACCTTCTCTCTTAGCCATATAAATAAAATTCCTCAGCCCATAATATATATGTTCCAGCAACACTCAGGATGCAAGAAAGGATCTAAAAAGGGACTACTTTACACAGAGTCAACAAGATAAAGAAAAGCAAGGAATAGTCTAAAAAACAAAGCAAAATTTCTGAAAGATGCAGAAAACATAGCAGACCTTGCATATTTAAATGTTCAGAAAAAAACTTAATTACCAAGATGACTGGTTTGCTACCAAAAATGAAGAGACCACAGAAGTGGTTTAATCAATGAAACTGGAACCACTAAACAATGTGAAATGGTATCCTCAGGTTACTTAAAAACTGTATGGATACAATCAGATCAGTGATCACCATTAGAAGTTTTTTTTTGCTCATTATGAAAATGGCTATTGTGACTAGTCACAACATATGTTGGTAGCATAACTGGCGATACACCAGGTAAGATGAACCAAAAAGCCATCACTCAATGGCACACATTTCACAGGAGCTGGCTGTTTGGAACAGTACAGTTTACTCCTCCAAGACCTAAATTTAGGTAAGCCAGAGAATAAAATAAAATAAAAAATAATGAGACTCATGAAACATGCCTGCAACAAGAAGCTTTTAGGAATGTTGCAGGAATTGTGCTCTGAAATCACAAATGTATAATTAGTAGGATTCTTTACAATACAGAGCTAAAAGGCCATGAATTAACATGGTGGTATAACTTTGCAATACAGTAACTAAATTTAATGTGAAGTACTACTACTAGTATTCAGATTTGAGCATTTTGATAAGATAATCCTATTGCTCTGCACAGAGATAAAAATGTGAAGACTTCGTAAGAGCAAAGTTGAGAAGAACATAGGTAACTTCTCACACAGATATTCCAGCTTACAGGCTATATATTAAAGTGGAAAGATGAAAATCTTCACTAACAAGGCAATTACAGAGCAAATGAAAATGTTTAAAGTGATGTTTCTTTTAAAACAAAACCAATTTAAAAAAAACCCAAAAAGAAACAACAATAAGAATCCCCTCCAAACCTCTACAAGAGGGGTGCCAGCTAAAGCTAAGTGATGAAAGGAGTACAACCCAGGTATTTGAGACAAGGAGTACATCCTGAGAAAACCCACCACAGGAAAAAGTGGCAAAGTAAGGTTGAGAAATTAAAAAATGAAAATAGGTGCTGTGGGGCCAATAGCCTAATCAGTCAATTACTTACTTTCTTCTAAACTAATATGTAAATAGGTGACACTGTGCAAACCTTTAGCACAATAAGTCATTGAACAATTTGAAACTTTACTTCTACCTCTGAAAACCTTCAATTTGTAAAATAATTTTACTAAGAAGAATTGCAATTAAAATGTACAGAAAAGAATCTTACTTAGTGCTGGAAATATTGATGTAAAATGGGTTACTAATAGCTATCATAAGAATACCCATGGAACTTAAAAAGACTCTCAAAGTCAGAAGTTGCTGAGGCACGTACTACACTGAGAAAACGTTGACTGAAAAAATATATCAAGGAACTCCTGTAATATTTATTCTGTGGATTTTTGCATATGTTTCACATTTCAGGATTAACCCCTTAAAGACTATTTAACTAAAATCAGATGCCTAACCTACCACCCTACTAAACTGAGACAAAACTGAATTAATTTACAGAATACGGGCATGAATTCTTACCCTGTATAACTTATTGCTAGCCTAAACATAAGGGGTTAATCTTCAGTTAGACGTGCTGTGTCCACACTACCTCTTCATTAAAAGTTAACAGGTATGTCAATTTAGGTAAGTTTTATTATGTAAAATACATTTTGTCCAGTCAACTATTGTAAGACTAGTGTGAACACTGCTTCATTCTAGGAGAGAGACAAAGACGAAAAGAAAAAAAAAAAAAAAAAAACAAACACAAAGTAACAGCAGATGCTAGGACTATGCATCCAAACCCCTCCTTTGTAAAGCATGGCAGGTGTGACACTGAGCTTTAGAAAACCTTGGTCAAAAATCCTTCCGATGTCTTGGCAGCAACCCCTGACAGGAATCAAGTCCCTCTGCTAGAAGGCTTTGGACCGGGGCTGTTAGCTAAGGATAAAAAAGACACACGCGCACACACAGATGTGTTTGTAGGTATGTACACTTTGTTTGATGAAGGAAGACTCCACAGCTGGGTTAGAGCTCTTCAAATGTATTAGATTCGGTCAACTGTCAAACGCACAACACTGTAAGGAACAGTAGCTGTGCGGTTAACAATTTCATTTCACTGTTTAATTTTTCAGACTTTTATCATGTAATAATACATCAAACATGATTCTACTCCACGTGCAAGACTCAAGTTGCATCTTTACTCAGACTGGTTCTTCCGGTAAAGCCTTCCTTAACACCTGAACTAGCTCCCCAAGCGGGCTAGGGAAAATGAAAACTTTAAACCAGTGTAAGACACAGAGCATGAGAAGCTGCAGGAAGGAAAACACAAACACATACTGTTACTCTGCAGCAAATAAGCAGCAGTCTTCAGAATAAGAAACTTCTTTCCTGCAATAATTGGCAATTCAGTCTTCTATTTGCTCCAGTTTCAAAAGTAAACTTTTCTACACATCCATTTTATACTGCTCAGTGTCTTGAAGAGAAGTCTAAATTGACTTTGCCTAGAGGCAGTACTGCATTCGGCAGTGAATAAACTCACAAAGATAATTTAACTCAAGTGTGGGTCAGACAAAAATACAGATTTGTTTCCTTTTGGTGGCATAACTTAGGGGACTGATGGTAGCAATTTGAAATTTGTTTTATTTTTAGTCCACATCATAGAATGTTGGGCCAGAAACCACTTAGTTGAAATGGAGTACTGTAGCAGGAATCAATACTGCACTTTTGCACAGTAGGTCAAGAAATAAACATGGTATTAAGGGTTAATTTAGTTGAATGGTTAGTCTAATTTAATAATAAAATGCGTTCTTTATAAAGTTAAATAACATGGAAAGTTGGATTCAGCCCAAAGTCATGTTACACTCAGATTGTCAAAAACCAAGTAAAACTGGTTGGGTGTGACAGTACACATACAAACCCTTTATAGCTAGGAATATTATGCACAGCTTAAAAATCATGTACAAAACACTCTAAGACTCTTTGGAAGTCATCCAAACCACAGAATGCATCTTGAAATTTTTCTTTCTGATTATGTAGGATGACTTTGTTAACATAGCTTGCTTATAAATGCACTAGTCACAGCTACAGGACACTTACTAATGCAATATAAAAACCTCAAGTATTTTAGAGGACATGTAATGATGAGATGAAATATAAAAAAAACCTCCGTGGCTTATATAAATACGTATATACACAAGCACATGTATACATACACACATACAATTTCTTTCAACCTGCATATGAGAAGTGTTAAAACAGCCTCAGATTTCCTATTTGTAGGTTCACTGTCAAACACCAGAACCCTGTTTGCTATGATCTCTTTCAACTATGAAAATACAGGATTAAAAGGAAACAAAGTTAATTTTATCTGACCCGTAAATAAAAAGAACCAATGTACTGCAGACATTAATCATGCTTGTTGGCTTAAAAGCTTTTGGAGCTTTGAAAGTGTTACAGAACAGACCCTAAAGCAACACTGCTGGCACCAGAGAAACTGCAGACTTCGGAAATGTAAATTGATTCCCAAGCTCCACCTTCTGCTTCAGCTCAACGACAAAGCCATTTCTTAATGTACTAGTTGGGTTTGCCAGTTGGAGAGAAGACTGATTGTAATACCAGGAGCCTAAATATACTCAAAAAACACTCCAGACCAAAAAACAACCTCAGAGAGCTGGAAAAAATCGCATCATCTTTTAAAATTAGAAGCACTGTTACTGTCAAAAGTACTGTAAAAGTGCATCTTAAGTGGCGCTATCCAGAACGTCTAAGTGATGGTGATACTGACCCAGTTCAAACCCAAAAACATGTGATTTGATTTTCTAAATCCATATAAGCTTTCTCTTAAGGCAAGACTGCTCTAGAAAGCCAGTTTATAGCCACTTGCTATAAAATACTTTGTTTTCCACATAATTTTAAAAGAGGGGGAAAAAAGTCAAGCTTGTACCTTTTCCAGAAAGCTGAGGTTGGATATAAAGTTAGAAATTTAAAAAATTAAATAAAAGCATCATCTACACATTTCTTTTAACCAACTGTTCTCTACTGAGACTGGTTGTTGAAAAACAAGGTTTCGATCAAATACATGTGCCAGCATGTTGCCTTCCAGGACCTTAGTGCCATCTTAAGCAGAATAGATAAACATAAAAAAACAGATAAGAAAGAAGTAACGTCTTTAACAACTTCCCAACCTCCATCCCTCATGTTCTCTTCCCGAATGACTGGAGATGTCAGTGTGATTGTAACTTGCATTTTGGGTTCCACACATGAATTTAAAATTATTGCTGCTTCTGGGACTGCACACTTGATATCGTATTTCTCTGGACTGATTACCTAAATATTGAGAAACAGAAATTTCTATTAGCATGTGGCCAATAAAAGTATGAGGAAGAAAAAGGATTCCAACATAGTCATTTTTTAAGAAAAAGACAGAAACACAATTATATGAAACAGATACCTGTGTAGTCATAGAAACCACACTACCCAGTATAAAGATATAAATATATGTGGACTTGCATGTTGTTTCCAAATTATTAATGAAAATACATAACCAAGAAGTCAGAAGAAAAAAACTGCCCAGAAAGGAAATTAATATACAATTACATAATGAGAATCTTGATGGGGTTTGAGATAAAGAAAAGCCTCAGTGCCAATTAATCAGCAGGGTGTTTCTCACTGGAACATAGAAGCCTTTAAAAAGCAAAGATGCAGGGGTTATTTTTCAAGCTTGCAGTTACAGATGGATATTGCTAGGTACATCCTCTGCTTGGGTATCACAAAACGTTAAGAACAAAGGGCAAGATAAGTACCAGAAAAGAAAAAAAGTAAGAGTAACTAACAAAGTGGTTATTTTGAATTGCTTTTTGCAACTTCATTTAGTAATTCTAAATAGCCCAAAAGGAAGCTGTAGGCACCTCTGTGACCTTCTTCCACACACATGGACAAGTGAACATTTCCACAAAGACATACCAAGATGCCCATTTTTAAAATTTGCTTTTGTTCTGTTACTTCAAACAAGAGCAAATTTGAGATTATTTTCTAATTAATTTGTTCCTGCTAAAGCTTCTACCATGCCAGTGATTCTGTCAAGCATTTTAGTAGATAGCACTGAAATACTAACGCTGGGACAAACACTCTATAGTGACAGGCTTTGTTTATCAGAGACCAGAGGTTTTATACTTTCTTGTGGAAATTCTGTAAAGGGTTTGTATTAATTTCACTGAATGCTCTAAGATTGCATGTTTGCTTTTCTAAAGGTCCAAATTATAAAAAAAATCCCACACAAGACTTAGCTAACTAATTGTGAACTATAAAGCACTGACACATATGAATAGGAGACAATATGTGAGTACAAAAGACAGGCATTAATGGAGAACTTTGACCTTGAGGCAGCAGGCGTGCTGTAACACTGCGCAATTACCTCTACTGCTACTGGTAACTGATTAATGGCCTTCCTTGTGCTCATTTCTATTTCCCACATAAATGAAATCTATTAAATGGTGATTGATGCTACACTGCTAGAGCACACACTTGTATGGACACAATACAGAGAAAGCAGAACATGCAGCAGTCTCTGAATTCAGACAAAAACACTCGCAATACGGAAACTGAACCTTGGCTATGTCATGTAGCAGCACAGTGAGCCCTGCAGACATTTAACTTGAGGAGAGATTTTTACAGTACTCTTACAAAAATTCAAATTCAACAATCTAAATTCTACTTACTGCAAGTTGCTTAGGGAGACTTTCAGCAATACGACTGAGTAACGTCTTGGAGGGCTTCTCAGCACACAACAAAACTAGATTGACATTTCGGTCTCCACGGAGTAGCAAACCTTTAGCCAAAACGCCCACCCGTAAAACGCCTTTCAAAGCTCTGTGAATTATAGTTAAAAGTTGCATTTAAAATAATAATGTAAAAATGATAAAAATAATCCTTAAGATAAAAAAGTGAAATGAAATAGTATTCCACATGCTTCTGAGACTTCAAAATACTGTAAAAAACCCCAAAGAGATGAGATCCTGGAAGCATGGATAACAGGGGAAAGAAAAACAATAAAATTCTTAAAAAGTAATAAAGAAAAATACCTGTCTTTACTGCCATCCTTTTTGTCATCTCCCTCTTTGTTCTTGCTTTTTTCATGATCAGTCATGCTGTCAGAAACCAGTTTCAAAGCACGCTCAGTAATAGAAACAATTTTTTGGACTGCCTGAAGTTCCTCCTCAGTTGGATATATAGCAGCATGCTTGGTCATCACATAGCGGTCATCAGAGGAGTCAGGGCGGCGCAGAGGCTGAACAGACAAAAAAGCGTATTTCTGAAACTTGGGTGCACTTCCAAGGTCACAAATGAGACAAAATGAGGAAAACCCAAACATGTGGATAAAGAACAGAATATTCAAACCTCATATCACTGAAATGTAACAAAACATGAAATCTCCTCAACAGCCTACACTGGTCACAATCAATCATGTCTGGAAAGACATGAAATGTATCAAAATTAAACAAAAGCCAAACCCTAAGATCAGAGGTACCTCCCCAACATTAGTACTTCTTGTCTTTCTGTCAACTGAGAAATACTTGCAGATTGCTGCAAAATAAAGCATCCACGACTGCTTTCATACAATCACAAGATGGGCCCTCAGAAGGTCATCTAGTCCAATCTCCTGTGCGTGGTCAGCTTGAAGACCACATCATGCTGTTCAGGGTTTTAGCCTGTTGGTTTTTGAAAACCTTTAAAGATGGAGGTTGCACAACAGCTGTATAAAAAAAAGATGATTTCCTGTATTCAGTCTCGACCTCTTTTGCCTTGGCTTAAACTGGGTGTATCTCACCCTCTCAGGACCGTAAAAAGCCTAGCTCCATATCCTATATAATGCACAGCTATTAGAAGGCTATTACATCCCACTGAAGCTCTCTCTTCTCCAGGCTGAACAAGCCCAGATGCCTGTCTCTCCTCACAGGGCACACGTTCCAGTGATGCCATGATTTTTTGCCTTTTCCTTTTACATACCTTTGATGTATTCTCAGTGTCCTTAGCACACATACTTGTAAATCTTTAATCCTGATATCTTAGCATAGTCCTGGAATTCTGCTAGGCCAGAACACCACACACCCTTGAAGGCCTCACAGCTGGAGGCCAGAAAGCTTTGTGCTATCTTGAAAAACCAAGGCCCTCTCTAGAATGTATTCTCTAAACTAAGATTAGCCCCATCTGGGGGGGGATACTTTCGAATAGGGAGATGTCACACCATTCATTTAAGCCTCTCACTGGGGAATCTTTGTCAGATATGCTGATTTGCAAGGTCTATAAAATTGTATATGCGATATATGGGGTGTGTGCATTTTGGCGTATTCCACCTTGACAAACTGTTGCACCATAAAGATCCCTATTATACCAAAGTAAAAACCCTTTTATCCCTTAACCGTGTCTAGATCTTAATTCTAGGACTAGGGATAAGGCATCACCAGACCCCTGACCATCCTGGTAGCCCCACACTGAGCCTATTATGGTTTATGTATCCTCTATTGGAAAGCCCAAAATTAAATGTAGTATTGCAGTTAGAGTCTAACGAAAGCTGATCACTTCCCTCATCTATAATTATGCTCCTGTTACTAAAGCCCAGGTTGCTGCTGGCCCTGCTGCCAGGGCACACTGCTGACTCATACCTAGACTCCTGTTTGCCAGGACCCCTGCATCCCTTTCACCAGGACTGCTACCCAGACTCTATCAATTCAAGGGGTTATTCCTTTCTGAATTCAGCATTAGACATTTTTCTTCCAGAATTCCGTAATGTTCCATTCCTACAGCCCGCCTAGGTTCCTCTGTATGGTGGCCTTGCCCTCAAAGGTATCAGGTATTCTCCCCACCCAAGCTGATTCAGGTTCATGCCAGTTGCAAACCTCAGGAGTGTACACTCACTCCATCACCTTTCAGATCACTGATAAAGTGCTTATAGACTAATCCCAGGATCAACCATGTGGTACTGCACTCCACACAGCCAGAGTATGATGCACCACTAAGCATTACTCTCCAAGACTGATGATCCAGACACTTTTTATCCATACATTTGTCCACAATTAGGTAAATAATGTTGTATAATGCAATCAAATAGAATAAAAAGTACAAAAATCCAGTACGACTTGTATTTCAGAAGCAGCAGTATTTGAAGCATCCTCTTTTCATTTCAGTGGACTTATTTTGGAAGACTAGTCCACCTACACCATTTCATTAGCATATAATTTCCTCTTCACTTTTCCAAATCCTTTATTAAGAAACACTGGAGACAAGTGAAGCAGCACTGAATAATTTATAATTCTTAACTATGCCTGCTGGTAAGAATGGTTTAATTTTTTTCTCAAGTTAAGAAACTCACAGCTGGTCCTTGGGGTTGAGGAGGCATTCCAGGTCTAACTCCCAGCAGGCCTAGAGGTCCTGGAGGGCCATGAGGATATCCCCCATCTGGTATTCTGCGACGGTCATCCCAGTGATGTTGCTCTTCCTCCATTCTCCTCCAGTACATGTCCTCTTCATACCGCCTGAAGTGCATCAGTCAAAGTGTTCTCTTTATACAGCAGTTAATACTTGCCATTGCTCTAGAGAGATTCTTCTCTACCCTCAACAACTTTTAGTAGTCATAAGCAAATACCAATGAACAGAGGGTAACTAACATGAATTATTGTTGTAAAAGTAGGTCTGGATTTATAGCAAAGTAATTCTACTAACTCTGCATTCCTCAGAAGGATTGAACAGTAACAAGCAAAAACCACAGAGAGGGAATGACAATTTAAAACAAGACAGCACAGAGTCCCCTAAAGTATTTAAAGTAAGTAAATACAGAGTTTAGTTTCAGACAATCTGACAGCAGCTTTGTCACATTCATTCAAGAAACAGAATGCATTACCTCATTTCCATCCTCCAGCGTTCCTCCTCTTCTCGCCTTCTCCAGTATTCTTCTTTCTGCATCTGTTTCCTCATCTTCTCCTCTTGAATTTTTCTTGCTCGAATACTGGGCTTTACTTCTACTTGTAAATCTGGGTTTACTTTTTTCTAGATCAGAAAAATAATGAATTAAATGTTGCTTTCCTGTCCTCATCTCAAGGTTACAGAGCTGTTCTGACATATTTAACATACACTAGTCATCTACAAGAAAATCAAGGAGAGTAAAATGCAGTTTTAGAACTGCACAAATGCACTTATCATTAAAAAATCTGCAACACAAAGAGTGTGTGTTGCTTATCCTACCAAAAACACTGAGCAATACTATTTTACTCTCTAAAAACTCAATGGTAAGCAACATAAAGAACCTATTGTTGCTTGCATAGGTTGTACTACAAGCAATATTCAAAACATTTTAAAAAACCCAACCAAAGTAACAGTTTCACAGTTTGCATTATTCTTTAAAGACTATATTGCCTAAGAAATATATTTCTCTTTTTTAATATGCTATTTACACAGAATGCATACTTTTGTCTAGTCTTTAAACCTAAGAACAGGAAACCAGTCAGCTGATATCTGGTCAATTTTCAGAGAGAAGCATTAGCATTTCTACCTTGTACTGAAGTCTGTGCCGCCGCCCTTTCAAGTGCATCTCCTTGGCATTAGGATCATTAAAACTGCATTCACAGAGTTTACAGTGAAAGCGGATCACCTTTCCTTCATCATTCCTTACCTGAAAAATAAAGTTATAACACATTTGGCCTTTTTTTTTGGTAATAAAGGGCATATAAAATTTAATTATCCATTAATCTAATTCTCCAGTGACACTTGATAATGTCTACCTGTCTCAAAACATATTAAGAAGTTCACACAATAAGCGAAAGAAGGCAAAGTAGAAAAGTAGAACCTTCAATTCTGACAGACACACCACTGTGGTTGGTAATGAGCAAGGAACAAAGGCCTTCCATTTCAAAGAGTGCACAGCTGTGAAGTCAAATCTGAACATACTGAGGTAATAAATTATAAACCTGTATATCACGCAAAATTTACATCACACTTAATCCACCTGTCTCGTACCAACCACATGAAGAATGCCCCACTAAGCAAAAAAGAAACATACCCAATACAAAAATGTAAACATATGCACAAGCCTTTGCAGGTTCAATGCCTTGTCACTCTTATCTTCAAGGAGAACCCAGAGAATTACAGATAGTCAACCTCATCTTGATCTCTGGGAAGATGATGGAGCAGCTAATCCTGGAAACCACTGCCAGGTATAATGAGGGCAAGAAAACCATCAGGAGCAGTCAGCATGACTTCACCAAGGTGAAGGGCTGGTAGACGCAGACAGAGCAGTCAAGACTGTCTACTGGGATTTCAGTAAAGCCTTGGACACAGTCTCACCACAATATCCTCCTACACAAGCTGTTAATGCATAGGCTGGATAAGCAAACAGTGAGGTGGACTGAAAGCTGTCTGAACAGCTTGGCCAAGGGTGGTGATCAGCAGAATGAAGGCCAGCTGGAGGCCAGGAGCCAGCAGTGCACCCCCAGGATCAACACAGTCCTGTAGCATCTTCAGTAATGCTCTGGGCGATGGGGCAGAACGTACCCTCAGCTAGTTTGCTGATGACACAAAACTAAGAAGAGTGGCTGATATGCCAAAGGATTGCACTGACATCCAGAGGGACCTCAGCTGTCTCATCTGGGGAAGAGGAGGCTGAGGGGAATCATATCAGTGCATATAAATACCTGGTGGAAGGGTGCAAAGAGGACAGAGAAAGACTTTTTTCAATGGTGCCCAGTGCCAGGACCAGAGACAATGAGGACCATTCGAAACATAGCTGAACATCAGAAAACTCTTTTCTATTGTGAGTGAATGTGCCCTGGCACAGCTGCTATGGGGAAGTTATGGAGCCTCTGTCCTTTGACATTCTCAAAAGCCATCTGAACATGGTCCTGAGTGATGGGCTGTTGGTGGTCCTTCTTAAGCAGGGTGGTTGAACAAGATGAGCTAAAGAGGTCGCTACCAACCTCAACCACTCTGTGACTATGTTTCACTAAAACAGATAAAAAATAATACACATTTTCATATTAATACCTCCTCCACATAGTCATGGCCCACTGGTTGGACATCACTTTGCAAGGCAGCAAGAGTTGTGGGAGTCACTGGTTCAGCTGCTGTGTCAGGTTTTACTTCCTGTGTTTGTACTGCAGCAGCAGGAGGTGTTTTAACACTTTCAGCTGATTTCATTTCTTCCATTTTACTTCCTGTTGTCTGAAGCTTATTGCCACCTAGAAATCAAAACAAGTTAAATTATTACCCTTCATAAAATGAGAATGCGACTAAACATGATGTGCAAACCGAAGATTTTATTTGCCAGTATCTGTGGTCTGGGCAAAGCATTATTGGTCTTTTAAAATCAACTGAAACTTAAATATATTTTCATACAACTAAATATTTCAATAGTAAGTTTAACAACATTCAAGTTACTTAAACACTGAAGTTGTTTTATTCTAACAAGAAAAACTTTTACTTTGTAAAATTACCGTTTTGGTTACTTGTTTTCCTGCTTTTTCAAGACACAGGACTGAATGGGAACAACTCAGAATATATAGTTTAGTAATCTCCTTTTTTTGTCATTTTGTAAATGTATCCAAAAAAAGTACTTCAAAACCTTTTAATGTCTGTACTAGTCAAGGCAGTATACCCTTAGTGTTGCAACTGTACAGGTCTCTCCTTGAGGAGAGGATAGCTTACTGTGGAACAGCTGCTTCCCATCTCTGCTCTGTTCAGTTCAAGTTTCCATGGTTAGTTTTCCACTGTAAAAAGGATGTTTCAGTTGTCCATCACCAACTGCCAATCTATTGCAGGTGCATTAACAGCCCAGGCTGTGAACTGAAATTAGGACTAAAAACTGCAATACTCCAGCAGCTACTACATAAGAAACCAAAGGTAGGAGGCTTCTTATGAAGGTGGGAAAAGCATTCAAGAGAGGCCAGGTGATGGAGACAACTGGGTAGAAAACACCATCAATTCTGAAGCAGAACTTTTATAGACATTACCACCTATCAGTAATTCCCTTAAACACAGTGGAGTTACTCATGCACAGAGTTAACTAAATACATTTGTATCTGCTGCACTAATTCTTAAGAAGAATTTATGGAATAGGTTAGGTTTCAAAATAAAGACTGACTTCTGTACTTGCCAACAAAGTTTATTTTCGGTGTAGATATTTTCTTTACAGCTATATTAGCAGCAGTTGAAGATGTTTTGTTGTTGGACGCAGTGTTAAGTGGTGTGTTTGCCGTGGGAGTAAGAATTTTCACTGCAGAGGATGCAACAGAGGAGTTCACTGTACTGCTGCTGGTTGCTATATTTGAAGCAGAGGCAGTTGGTTTGGAAGCAGATGTGGATGTTGAGGAAGTAGCTTGGGTAACCACATTTGGTTCAGTCGAAGGAATGGGTTTGCCAAGTTTTGTGTGCAACTTTACTACCTGTAAGTAAGAAAACAAATTTGTAACATGATCTCCCTGGGGTTAACTATAAAAATAACCTATCACTAACAAAAATATAACTGAAAAAACCCAACATAAATTAAAAGTTAGCTTTTTTTTTTTTTCAAAAGTGGTCTTGGGGAAGAAAAAAGATAGACATGTAAAAACTATTGTCATCTGTAACAAGGAAATAGTTAATAGTTATCCCACATTGCTTACTTCCATTAGAAATTCAGGCATTTACTCCCACAGCTGTTTAGATAAGAACAGAAACACAGTAAGCTTGTCAGCCAGGATAATTCAAGGAAAGAGTCTGCTCCCACTGTTTCAATGTGTCTGTTTTGTTGCCCAGTCACTTTTTAGTCTCTGTATGAAAGTCCAGTACACTGAACTATTTTGGTTCCAAACAATATATGTAAGTAAGAGTTATTTAATTCAGATTCAACAACACTGTGTGTTTTGATTGCTACATTTGAAGAGTTTTCATATTGAAAGAACTTCGAGGTTATTTAGCCAAGGCGAATGGATTCCTCAGGCAAAAATTTTCCTTTTTTCTAATGTACAGAAATAGTGACGGAGGATTCAAGAGGTATTTCATAGAAAGTAGAGAGGTACATGCTTATTCTTAGAAGTAATAAGCAGAGACCTTTCCACAACATGTCTTTCATTGAATACTTCTTTTTGGTGACTGCTGACCACCACCTGAAAAAAGCAACGCAAGTAGCCCACAGGAAAAAAATATGCAAAATCAAAACTAAAGCCTGAGTTTTGAAAATAGCAGTAAAAACCCCCATACAAATCTGTGAGACATGCCTTAAACGTGAACATGTACAGAATCATGATATGCATACACGTGTCCAAATTAATTTCTTAGGCTTTTGTTCTTATTTTTTATGTTCCCTATCAGAATACAGACATATTAATGTCACACAATATTATAAACTGAAGCTCAAGCAACTCTTCAAAGTTAACTTTTTTCCAGTAGAATGCACAGTTCTTTAGTTACCACAGCAATAAACAAGAGTCCTTTGAGATATCATTCTCACACTGGTAAGAAGCTGAAACAGCAGTGGTTTGTGACTATCACAAAGAGAAAGCTATATCCAAATATAAAAGGGTAACATATACTGTACTCCATATACCTACAGAGTTATTTGGCACAACCCAAAACAGTAATGGCTCAATTTATTAAAGGAAGAACTCTAGACAAGTCTGTCTAAATTTTAATTTTTGCTCTTGGGGGAAAATTATTTTAAATTGGGGGAAAATTATTTTAAATATGTTGTCAGATTTATTGATTTTAATAGGAACAATGTTACTGATGCCTATGTTCTGAGATGCAAAGGGCTATAAAAGCAGAGTATTAATATTGTATTTGTTAATGATATTAATCTTTCCAGCGTTATGAGGAAAATCTGTAATATCTAAACACATATTCTACCTATCACGGTATTTACTATTGTATGGTAAAATTTTAACCACAGGTCACAGCATTTCACAGGTTTTTTTTCAGAATGCCCACATAAGAGCACCCAGACAGTAATAAAAACATGTGTACCATAAGTCTTCCAAACATACTCATTATAAAGTCTACTACAGGACATTGTTCCTTCCTTCCACAGGA
Source organism: Aphelocoma coerulescens (assembly GCF_041296385.1). Taxonomy (NCBI): domain Eukaryota; kingdom Metazoa; phylum Chordata; class Aves; order Passeriformes; family Corvidae; genus Aphelocoma; species Aphelocoma coerulescens. The sequence goes on from NW_027184085.1 coordinate 11,111,674, forward strand.
CAGTTTTCTTTGCAAGAACTACCAAGGAACGATGCCTAACACTCCTATTCTTTGCACTGGCTCAGCTTACAGCATTTCAGAGTGCACTGAAATATTTTCTGTTCCAGCCAGACAAGTAAGATGAATCTCAAGGAAAGTCTTGGAAGAAGTTAGGGGGCACAAGCACGGTACCCCATGTCCTCAGTGGTACCATTTCCTCATCTTACTCCACATCTTCTTCCTATGATTTGCATGATATCCCAATATATCCTCTTTTCACTGATGCTATAGCAAGATTTCCCCCCTTTCTTTCAACAAGGCCTTTCTAATAGCGAGCCTAAAAACAAGCTTGAAAGGAAAAGGAGAACTAAACAATTTAAATTATATTGTTCCTGAATATTTTCTCCTTCCTTAAAATGAGAAAAAATGATGCAGAGAAGCGTATATACTGACTTGCATGCTAAGAACAAGAGAAAACTCTTACTTTCTGATGCTTGGCTCCACGGATATGGGCAGCATAAGCATCTGCCCCAGTACAAGACACATCACAAAGCTCACAGCGCAACTGATTCTGAGTTCCACGAGCAGAAGTACTGTTGTTATTGGTGTTCTGGGAAGCTTTTAATGCTGCTTCTTTCTTTTTGTGTTTCTGGCCTTCTAAGTGTTCTTTATAAGTCTGTTTAAATAAACAAAACACACAGAGTAAGCTTTGTACTGCTAGTTCATCATTCATGTGAATACATGTAATATAGAACATAGCATAAACCACGCATTTTATCTAAGAAATACCTCCTACACTGAACATTTCTGCTGTATGAGATGCTCTAAGGGATTAGTAGGCCATGTCTAAGACCAGAAAATTTTCTTCTCCAGCACCTGGATTCCACACTTAGGTAAAATAATACAGGTTTTTCTCCCTAACTTCTCAATTCCCCAATCAAGTAGTGGTCAACAGATATCACCACTGAAAACTTGATATGAGCAAAAAATTGCAGTTTCTTGCATTGCATTCACTTATTCCTGATTTTGAGCTTCCTTCAAACTCTAAGTGTATCCAGATAAACAGAAAAATCAACTTAAAAGAAGGTAGTGCACAAATAAAGCTGTACTGAAAAAGAGACGCAGTTGTTGATATAAGTTTCTATATTAACACTGTCAATCTAGAGCAGACAAGGTAGGAAATAATAACAAGTTTACCTAAAGAAAAAGAACTGTTTAGCCAGACTGACAAATAAACACTCTGCATGACTTTGTATCTACTTTCTAGCCACTTGTACCCACTGTGACACTAAACTGGGAAGTTGGGACAAAACGAAGAATACATTTTCAGGTTTACCATTCACAAAATTTATGCACTTCCACAGCTTTCAAAACAGTATTTTCTAAGAAGTTTCCTATGTTAAAGAAACAAATAGAATTCAAAGGTTCAAATAATTCTGAAGTCACATAAAGCTTCTCTGTACAAGCTCAGGGGATGTATCTTTATGCCTTCCAAAAGGACCTCTCTATGATAGTACACCTTTTCATTTAATTATTCCTTTAGTAGAAGTATAGACTCAGGTCTTTAAAAATTAACAAATACTCTTGATTAGAGGGTTGGAGCACCCCTCCTATGAGGAAAGGCTACGACAGTTGTGTTGGTTCAGCCTGGAAGAGAAAAGGCTTTGGGGTGACCTAACTGGGACCTTCTAGTACCTAAAGGAAGGCTACAAGACAGATGGAGACTTTTTACAAAAGCCTGCAGTGACAGGACAAGAGGGAATGGGTTCAAACTAAAAGAGTAGGTTTAGGTATTAAGAAGAAATTCTTTACTGTGAGGGTGGTGAGGCACTGGCACAGGTTGCCCAGAGAAGCTGTGGCTGCCCCATCCGTGGAAGCGCTCAAGGTCAGGCTGGATGGGGCTCTAAGCAACCTGGTCTGTTGGAAGGTGTCCCTGCCTACAGCACACAGCCTGGAACTAGATGATCTTCAAGGTCCTTTCCAACCCAGACCATTCTACAGTCCTGTGACTCTTAAGAGGGTCAGGTTTTTTAGCTGAAGAAATTATTAATAAAGTACAGTAGAATAAAGTATAGTGAAAGAATACATAATACAGATACCTGTGGTCCAGCACAGCTGATCTTGCAAACGTCACAGTAGTGGATCTGGGGTGGTTTGGGAGGCTGTTTTGGTTTCAGTTGCTTATTTTGGAATGGTGCCTTTTTAGTAAAGGTGGTCCCTGTCCATGCAGCTGTTGCAGCAGCAGCAGCAGCTGCTGCTGCTGCCTGTTTCTGTTGCTGCTGCTGCTGCTGTTGGTAATAGGACGATGCAGCTGAATACACTGCAGCTTCATAGCCAGAATAGGAGGTACCTGAAAAATTAAAATAAAAACAAATGTTACATCACCATATATAATGTATCAATTACATAACACACTAATTCAAATCATGTTGCATAACAGTTGAGGGGCAAGGCAAGATGTAAGTAATTTATTGAGATCTTGTCAGGCAGTCTTGAATTTGGCTTCATGTTTCACAGTAGACAAATATACAGCCACCAATCATGTTGGAATATATTCAATTTTAGACACATCTTTGCAGATACACAGTTATGTTAGATACATCAAAGCATCCCTAAAGAACATACGAAATTTCCTGGTACATCTGGCAAGATTGGGTACGATGGAACAAGAATTTCAGTGAAAGATTTAGCAAAGGCCCCATGAACCATACAATCCTCCAGAACCATATTTGCTGTTCAAGTTTCCTAATGGCAAGGACTGACAATATGCAGAGGAAGGGTAAGGGTAAAAGGTAAAAAAATGAAGATAAAAGACAGAATGTCTAGTGCTATTACATCCTATTTCAGTGATTTAAGTTGTTTTGGTACAGAGAAGATGCTTTGGTCACTAACACCTGACTACACAGTTCTTGATTTGTAGTTGAATAAATCAAGGAAATTAGGCTCTCTCTCAAACAAGTATTAAAAGCCCTTTTTAAGCAGGAAACAAAAGAAAACAAAATGTTCAGGGTAGCTATAACATACCAGTTAATTACCATCTATGGCTAAGAAGTTACCATATTTTCATCTTTAACTATGTTTTGGATTCCTAATGGTTGAACAAGAGTCTTTTCAGCACACATTCTCATTCCATTTTGGGTCAGAACAACCCAAACTTAAAAGATTTATACTGAACTGTTCCTCCCTGTCTCTGTAACTGCACAGAGACACAACTGTAACCCTTCCTGTTTTCCTAGAGTAACATCTGTGTGGATGCATTTCTGTATGTTTTATATCCCCTGTTTATTCCTTTTGACCTTAAAATAAGTCACGGTTCATGTAGCAATGCCAGCACTCTGTATACTCACGTGTAACAGAACAAGCACGTAAGACATCAAACCTCTTTTAAAGATACAACAAAACATTCTGTCATTGTAATGACTGAACTGGTTGATACTTCTCAGCAGACTGTGATGTAATCGAGCATGAACTACTAAAATTCTGAGCCTTGAAAGCCTGTTCTGCAGCAACTGCAAAGATCCCAGCAACAAAACATGCAGAATTCTTACCAGAGTAAGTTACTGCTGTTGTGCTGTATGTCGCACTCTGAGTATAGGATGGAACAACAGTGGCTGCAGCTGCCACTGGCTGCACAGTCGAGGACACCGGATATATGGAAAATGTCGTTGTTGCTGGACTTGGGGTTGCAGGTTTTATAGCTGTCACTTGCCGTGTTTGCTGGGCTTGGGTGTACTGAGTTGCCCCTTGGCTATATCCTGCTTTCGGAGCTAGTAAGGATAGAAAATACAAGTGAACAAACATTGACATGTTTTAGCTGAGCAAAGTGCAAACCAAATTAAGGGAAAATTAACAATATGCTGGTGAACAAATGTGTAAAAAGTGGGGGTTTGTTTCGGGATTTTTGTTTCACTTGTTTTGCTTTTCAGTGTTGTACATTGGGTTGCTTTCCCGTCATGGGTATGCATTGTATACCATGTACCACACAATGATTTAATCACATCACAGCTCACAGTAGTAAGCCTCAAATTTATTTATTTTTAACTGTGCTACCATGTTTTTAACATGGTTTTAAACAAGTTTTAAACAACCTTCTTATCCAACACTTTTACTAGAATACTGTAAACCAAAGCACAGCTAAATATTCCTCTTATTTCTAAGTGAAGTAAAAAAAAAACTAGGCAGGATTCATACTTTGTAGCAATCATTATATGAAAAATTAAAAAATTATATACATGAAGTAACTAGAGAATTAAAAGAGTATTTCTAACCAAGTTATCGTCTGAACACAACATTGATTATCTCAACCTACTTCAGCAAGGTTTGTAGACAAATCAGCAGGAACTTTGCCTAGAAGTATGTTTTGAGTGTATTTAGCAGCAGTCCAAACTGCAGAGGCAGCTACTTATGGCAATGTCACAAGTGATGAAGTTCTAGGCACAGAAGACCTTTCTACATAGTGACAGAGATTACATGACAAAACTTAATAAAAACAACAAAAAGAAAGATTATGTGAAATAGTCAAACAACTATTTTTAAGGCTTAAAGTAGTCAACAGATTGTGAGTAACAAGAGCAGCTTGAATCATGCCACCCACCTGTCTGGTAGTAGGACTCAGCCACTGACGGCTGCGGCTGGGCAGCAGCAGCCACGGCTGCCGCGGTCGCGGTTGGCTGCTGGTAATATTGTTTGCTGTCATAAGCCACAGCTGGCGCAGTAGATCGAACGTAAGAGTAGGAATCCTAAGGATTCAGAACAGAGAGACCACCTGTAGGTATACAGCTAGGGTAACAGAAGTCATCCGCAGAGTCGAATTAACCAAGTATTGTCTCCTGGTGTACTCTAACAGAATAAAAACTCCCCATCTACATGTAAAGTATATACAAATAAACACATTCCAGGAATAAAATGTTCTTTTACAGGTACTTCAAGACTGAAACAGCCCTAGTGGTCTTTTACAGATTTAATACACGAACTATCCTCATGATTAATCACTTTCTCTACCAAATTATTTTTGAAAAGCATCTACTCTCAATAGTTTTTAATGACTGCATCACATTCTATTTTTGTAAAATATTAAGAAAAAACCCACCAGAGATCTCTACAAAACGTGAATTTCTACAAGGCCCAATAAAGGCCCAGTTCTCAAGGGTAGAAACATGAACCTATATTGGCTTTAAAAATCTCATCATTAACAACATTTTTCTTGGTTATATTTTTTAGAGTATGAAAGTGGTACTTTTAAAGCCATCTTTACTTTTTGGTGTATCAACTAGTTCATTAGGGAACCATAACTAGTCTATAAAGGCAAAGCAAGTAGCTCATTTGACACCTTTAAAACTCAGTAGATCTCTAATAAGCTTAGAAGGGGATGACCTGGAAGCCATTTTCTGCATGTACATTTGTTCTCTCATCCTCACCATGTTTATGGTAAAGCACAAAGAATTGATTGACTGAGCATGAACTACTAGACCTGAAATATACTAATGTATTAAAATTCTTTTTAATTCCAAGAAATACAACAACAAAATCTTTTTTCATCCAACCTGTGTAAACAAGAGTTATTTTATTTAGTTTAGGGGACTCTCTTTTTTTCCAAATGTATCTAACAACTGACCTCATAATATATAACAAATTGCAGAAGATGTACAAAAGAATTGAGAACATGCAGCAATAATATAGTCCTTTTAAACAAACCAAAATGCTAATTAGAATCTAGATAATACCTTGATAAGTTCAGGACTAAAAAATTGAAAAATTATTGCAAGAAACAAAGTATTTCAAGATGAAAGAGGACAGAGAGCAAAAGCCCTTTTGCAAAAGCCTGTATCCACAGAAGGTTAGGCAGGGACCTCAGAAGAGGATAGCCAAAAACTACCTACAGGGTAGTTTATCTCCTAGGGCAATCTTCTATCCTCACAGGCTTGGTACTAGACTTCAGTGGCACCTGGGAATCTGACAAAGGAACTGTTACTACCTCTACTGAAAATTTTTACTGGAACAATCTTTTCAGCTACATCAGCTCCATGACCCAGTTTACTGCACACCAAGCCAACATCTAAGCTAACACAGGACAGCGCTTTTCTTTACAGCAGTAGTTGCAGAAAATCACTTTTTTTTTTTCTTTCCAAACAGGCTTCCTCCTCTTAAAGTACCATTTAAAAATCACACAGCAGGAACCTACCTGGTAATTCTGCGTGGTGACAGGAGGTGGTGGTGGTGGAGCTTCTTGTTGCCGCTGTGTGTAGCCATAGTCCGTAGCTGTGTGTGCCGTGGGATACCCGCCATAGGCAGCAGCTGTGGCAGCAGCTGCCACGGCCACTGGGGCAGGCCTGGCCACCGCCACCGTGGCTGCTGCTGGGGCATAGGCTGCAGTGACCGTGTGTGCCGCCACTGGGGCCTGGTGGACAGTGTAGCTGGCAACTGTGGTTGGATGGGAATAGGCTACACCCGAAGCTGGCTGCTGGCTGTATTGGGAGAAGACGGTAAGTAATTAATCCAATCTACAAAGCCGATGCCTACACATTTCAAAATCCCAGATTTGATTAATACTTTGCCTGTTCTACAGATCTGGAGCAGCCTTCTATCTCTGCATACTCTTATTTAATGGCTTTTATTAACCATCTTCCATCTCCATGAAAAAGGCCGTATCATTCTTAAATTTCTGTGGATGGACACATGGAACAGAATCACAGAATGTTAAGGCATGGGAAGGGACATGAAAGATCATCTAGTCCCAACCTTCATGCCAGCTCCCACTAGACCAGATTGCTCAAGGCCACGGCTGCCAGGGTTGGGACACCCACAGCCTCCCTGGGCAACCTGTTTCATCATCTTGCCACTCTCAGAGTAATGAATGTCTTCCCAACATCTAACCTAAATGTCCCCTCTTTCAATTTGTACCCACTAATCCATGTTCTATCGCTACAGTTCCTGACATTTCATGCAGATGATGATTTACTTCATAAGGGGGGGGCATTTGTGTTCAGTTTTCTCTAAGCAGTGGAACACAAGTCTTTCTTTCATTCAAAATAATGCAGTATTCCCAAGCTGTTACATCCTCCAGACTGGCAAGCGGTAAAATGCTTTAGGAGTTCTTCAACAAATTGATGCACCTGTCGAATTAAGAAAAATGCTACTTTTCTGTGAGAGCTTATTACTTACCTATACTAGCATGAAGCTTTTCATTACATCATATTCAACCAATGAAACTTCAAAGACTTCCATGAAAATTAGTTTGGAACTGTTGTATTTACTTAGATACACATATCTGATCGGGGACTTCTCCAACAGATGGTTAGAATTAGAGGAGCTGGCCTCACTTGCTGGAGCAGAAGTCCACTGACACAATACAAAGCATCAAAAGTGCAGACAATCATATCGAGCAAGAAAACTGCTCTGGCAATTTTCCAGGCACATGCTGAGACTAATCTGCCTCTCTAAAATTTGCAGGTAGGATGCTAATATGAGGCAATCTACTAAAAATCTGCAGATATTGACAGCAGAAACAAGAAATTATTGCTTCAAAGGTTTAATTACTTGAACAGAAACTAGAATTATTGTCCTGTACTGAAGTGTAACTCTGCATGATGTTGTCCTACTATGATGTAGAACTGTGGATTATGATTAGAAGCTTAGAATAGTTACTTTGATTTTTAAGCAAATAAAGTGAAGCAGACAAAATATCACTATCTGGAACAATGACATCAAGTGGGGGATTCAGTGATAATTCTGATTTTCTTGTACATTTCCCACACTGCTGTTCGGTAATTGCTGTATCTACATACTTTTAATTTTACAGAAGACATTTCCACCACTCCCTTGTGTTCAGTAATTTTTTCTTTCTTATTTTTAGAAAACCTGATTTTGTCATTCAATTACAGCAGAACCCACTTACTTTAATAAATTAAAAAAACCACAAACACACAAAATCCCCCCCTCAAAACATTCTCACAGGAGAAATAGAGAAAATTTTACTACTGATGAACTTACATGCCTGCACTCCACCTTCTTCCCATCACATGTATCTGGCTGCTTGAAAGACTACTTGCATTCTATCCAATTTTAATTCAGTTCTGAGTTGTACTTATAATAATGTTTGATGTTATTTTCAATTATTAGCCTAAGAGCAAAATGTAAAGACCTAAACCAGTTTGATGTATCTCCCATCACTGCTTGCAACAACTCCTCCTCCCTATTGTTCACAGGAAAATTCTCTGTTTACTTAACAGGAGAAACTGGACTCTATCAGAAAATTCAGGAAGACTGTTTTATGATGGTAAATGTGAATGACAGACTATAAAATTAGGCCTCATCATCCATATAACTAAGAGCATGGAAGTGTAAAACATTCACAAAATCCGAGGTAATTATCATGGTAATATATATCTACTGAAATCACATCAAACTGAGTAAACAGACAGCAGACTGTATAACTGACTGCAGCTGAACACACCAACAGTCTAATACTGCCTACAAAGTAAGCCTTGCTTCACACTATTCCCACTCTTAGACTTCACCCCTACACCAATCCTGGCTAAGCCATCTTATTCCATCCTTGGGGCTAATTCTGCTACTTGTCAAGCCATTCAGTGCACTAACTTAATTTATTAATCTAGCAGAAAACAATGTGAGGGTTTTCTGTTGGGGCCATACTATAGCATAGCAGAAATGTTAAGAAACAGGGCAGCTTACAAAGTAAGTCTGCTGAGTGTCAGAACCCATACAAACTATACATATACAGGGAAATGGGGGGAAAAAAGGGAGCAGAAGACTTGGCAGAAGCACTAGCTTGGCTTTTCCAATTTAATGAAACTGTTTGTTACTGTATCAAATCAGATACAGTGCTCACAACAGACTACAAAGTAACAATACCAGTCAGTTTATCAAAGAAAATGCTTTTGTTCTCAGAATATGTATGAATAAAGACACCTGATAGTTTTCAGTATTTAAAATTGTGAAGAGATTATGAACATTACTAGCAGAACTATTACCAAGATTATGGTACAGACAATTGCATTTCTTCTGCAACTGCGAGCAAAATTCCTTATAATGGCATAGAATTAACAGCCCAAATAATTAGATTTCTAAGGCTAATACAGTTCTGTGACCATGTTTGTTTTAGCAAACCTGTTCCCCTTGGTTCTGCAACATCATGCAGAGCTAGTGATCGAGTCTGCAAGACTGCAAGTAAAGTCTGAAAAAAGAACTGACTGCTTCTTCCTTTCTAAAAGTTGTGTTATATTATATAACAGAAATTAATGGTGACATCTCCTCTAAATTTGTGACATTCTTCTCTCCATGGTCTTACTGAAAACCTTTAACAGCAGGATGAGCAGACATTTTCATGTAATTAATTTACATAAAAATATCCTTGTGCCAACTTCTTCAATTAACTTACAAGAGTTCTTATCCGTGTTTGGTGATTAGTGCCTCATCACGTTTCCTGAGATGAACTTAGCTCCTCCCAGACTATTTTGCCAAACTCACTATTCCACTCTTCCTTCGTTTGTGCACCTATCTTAGTATTATCAGTTTTTCGTTAACTACAGATGGCAAGAACCTCATGCGTCATTTCATACGAAGTTTCAGCTGTGCCACCCACTCTGCTCCAGACAACTGCTTTCCTTCCCAGCAGTCTAGCTTCCTCAGAGCAGATTCTTGTGAAGTTACCTGTGTACTGACTGTTTTCCTCACATCAAATAGCACACAACATGCCACACTAATATAAATACTAAATCACAACCAATCCCTCGTGAACTCCACTGCAGTTACTCCTACTTGATAGTAGTTCTTCTACTAATCACCTCTACCAGCTCCTTCTCTACAATTCTTTTACTAATCTCTATCTTAAGCAGTAATTTTTCATACTGCACCGCATCAAGTGTTTAATCTTTGTCTCGATAAATAAGACTCCAAAAGATCTAGGCACATCATCAAATTATTAGAGCACCAATGAAATAGAGTATGTCAGCTGAGCTATGGTAACAAACCACATGCATGTTCTTCACCACATCCCTCAACACAGTGGGGAAAAGGTGAATTTACACAAATTACTCTGTATGTTCTATGAGTTAATAATATACCAACAAGTACTGCAGGACTGCAGAGAAAGAAGCTAACTCACTGACGCAGCCACTTTTCTTTGTAGATCAATTCTTCTCTTCCCCAAAATAAATTCCAATATCCCTTATTATCATTTTTGAGTCCAAGCTCTCTTCAAAAGACACTCGGTTCAATTTGCTGTATTAACTAAGAGGACCTTAAAACTCACAGAATAACTTAGGTTTAAACAAAGACTTGGTGGCCATCTGTTTTTACCCAGTCCTCAAAACACAGCTTATTTCAAAGTTAGGTTTCTCAGGGCCTCATCCAGTCAGGTTCTGATCATCTATAAGAATGGAGACTGCAAGGCTGCTCTGCACAACCTGTTCCAGCATGTTATGGTTTAACCCCAGCTGGCAAGTCAGCCCCATGCAGCCACTTGCTCATTCCCCCACACTGGAAGCAGGGGGGGAACTTGGAAGAGTATAAGTGAGAAAGCCTGTGGGTTGACATAGACAGTTTAATATGCAAGGCAAAAGCCACACACACAAGCAAAACGAAACAAGGATCCAGACAGGATGGATTGATGGGCCAAAGCCAATCATATGAGGTGCAACAGGGCCGAGTGCTCGGTCCTGTCCTTGGGTCACAACAACCCCAGGCTACACTACACACTTGGGGAAGAATGGCTGGAAAGTTGCCCCGTGGAAAAGGACGTGGGGATGCTGGTCCACAGCGGCTGAACATAAATCAGCGTCTGCCCAGGTGGTGAAGAAAGCCAATGGAATCCTGACCTGTATCAGCAATAGTGTGGCCAGCAGGACCGGGACAGTGATTTCCCCCCTGTACTCAACACTGGTGAGGCCACACCTCGAGTCCTTTGTCCAGTTCTGGGCCCCTCACAAAACAGTCAGGTGCAGCATTATGTCCAGAAAAGTAGAAGGTGTTCAGCCATCTCAGGAAAGCCAGGTTCATCACATAAAATAGTTACTTGGAAAAACAGACACCATCACTCTGAACACCACCCCCTTCCTCTGTCTCCCCCCAGTTTTATTGCTGAGCATGATGCTATACGGTATGGAATGTCCCTTTGGTCAGCTGGGGTCAGCTGTCCTGGCTGTGTCCCTTCCCAACCTCTTGTGCAACACCAGGCCCCTCACTGGTGGGTGGGCTGAGGAGCAGAAAAGGCCTTGACTGTGTGAGCACTGCTCAGCACTAATGAACACATCCCTGTATTATCAGCACTGTTTTCAGCACAAATCTAAAACACAGCCTAATATCAGCTACTATGAAGAAAATTAACACCACCCCAGCCAAAACTAGCACACGACATCTGAGTATCCCGTCAAGAATTTTTTCCTTAAGTTTATAAAAGCTCCAGTTTCAAAAGCAAATGAGCTCTAGACCAACACTTACAAAGGCAGACCCAGTTTCTGACCATTCAATTCAACGTAACTTCATATAACAATTTTTACAGTGTTTAAATTCACTTTCAGAATAAATCATTCTTTAATTTAGGAAGTTATGGGTAGCTTCAAATTGTACTCTGCTGTACTACTGTTATACCACATCTCCCACCAGAAATTTTCAATCAAAAAGAATGTATTTTATTGATACAAGACCTATTTCTCTAGATGAACATAATAGTTAACAGTACTTCCCCATAAAGCTGTCTTAATTTCTATTTTCTAGGTACAACACATTATTCCACACTCATCTTCCAGTTCAGGTGTCTCTGTCACTGCATTCCATCCAGAGCCAGTTTACAGTGCACACACTGCAGCCAATTGTTCTGCTCCAAGTTCTGTAGGTATACATTTCAGACAACTATAGAAGGTCATTTGCAGGACCTTACCCAGAGTGTTTTGTCTCTCCTTACCTGCTTTTAAACTTCCCCATCTGTAATACTGTTTTCCTCATCCTCTTTACTTCCTCTTCCCAAACAGGTCCCCTCTATTCAGAAGTTTTACACCCCATTGTATACTCAACTTGCCTCACCTTTCACATTCTAAACAAATAACTTCAAGGAAATGAGAGGTTAACTCTTTATTAGCAATATTGTATTACTGTGCATAAGTATTTTTTGTAAAACATCTTTAACTCAAATCTTTGAATAACATCTACAGTAATTTCTACTGACACTAACGATGGCAAATACCAATCTTTCTATTGCATTAGTATCAGACAAGTGCCACATATTGTGAAATGCCACTATGATACTAAACCTCCTAGGTAAGACTGACTGCAGTGAACTGTGACCATGAATCTCTCTCCACAGTAATCTCTAATTCCACGATAATCTGATTTTCTAGGGGTGGGGGTGAGGAGCCACCCTGTCTCGCAATCTTGCAGAATTCATCCCAGAGCAAAGGCCAAAGCAAAAATTGGCCTTGTCTACACTGCTGTCATGTGCACAGTACTCCTTCCATCAAATGCAAGTCCCTTTTCTCAAAGCAGGTGTATGTTTTGCCCTGATACTTTGTAAGTTGGATATAAGAGTAATACAGCAGCTGTTTGTATGGTATCAACAATGGACCCTGTTGTGTAGGCCCAGAACTGTAATTCTGAAATAGAGTAGTATGCTAAAATATTTTTCTTTTTGCAAAGTCTCCATTGCAAACACTGAGGCACCAAGTAATTACGAAGATCTCCCTCCCCAATTCTACACTACAAAATCAAATAAGCTACAGCATAGCTGTACAAAACTCAGTGTAATTCTAGGTAGATACTTAGCCAGTAAAATTATACCCTGAACATTTGGCCAAGTTGTATTAAAACATCAGCAACAAAAAGTCCACACTCTGAGAACAAGCTCTCAAAAGAGAAGGTGTTAGCAATCACTACTCTGTATTTCTTTTTAAAGTAAGTAGATTAGTTTCGTAATTCTGTTGGTAACTTTTATCTCTCTTGTCAAAAAGCAGAATATTCAAGCAGCAGCAATTAATAATTTTTTTTGAACTGCCCAAAGACCTTCAGCAAGGAAATTGTAGCAGTGTTTCTGACATAAGAAAAGAAACACAGACTTTCAAGGGGGGGAGGGGGGGAGCTGGCAGCACACTTAAACAGTCAGAGGTTGTAGAGAGCAGAAATTGCAATTAATTCAATTTCAACAGCAATTAATGACGTATAGGTGTCCACTTGGCAAAACATTGTTCTTCAGCTCCAAAACCAAGTGCTTGTCTAACTTAAATAGCCATATAAGGTAGATTTGCAAACAAGCAACATTATTCCACAAAAAAAGCTTAGGTAAGAACTTGTTAGACGGAATACAGGAGAACCCTTGTTAGTTACTTCCAGACAGAAATACTGAAAGAAGATCTGGATTACCAAAGAATGACACAGTATTAAGAGCAATTCTGAAACAAACATTGAATTCTCTTCTGCAATACACTTATGTCACATCTTCCTTCATTTCCAGCTACTGCCCTTTTCTAGAAAAAAGTGTGGAGGCTTTTTTGTTAAAAACTAAATGGGAAGTAGAAAGATTTATTTATTTTTTTTACGTTAGCAATATAAAGAAAACACAACATTTTGATGTAATGCTATCTATTTTGGCAGATAACTGAAGATTGTAAGATACTTCATTTTCCACATTAAGATATTTGCTGAGTCAGTCATGCATTAAGAAACGTGATAATCCATCTGTAGCAGTTATTGTCAGAGGAATAATACATTTTCAGGAAAAGGCAGTCTACTTCCAAGTAAGATAGATAGCACATAAAAGGTATGTACACAGGAAGCACATAAAAGGTTCCCTATAAGCCTTGCTTTTCATCACACTTATTTCAATTATTTGAAAAAAAACGAAGAAAGTAACTGTTACTCATGTGCATATAACCTGCTCATCTTCAGCATACTACTGTACTAACAACCCGACACATGCACACAAAATGCTGCTACTATTCCAGCTCTGTTTAGGTTGGTGAACACTGAAAACTCTCCTCCAAGAGGCAAAGAGCACCTTCAATTTTTCAGCTTCAGTTTTCTGAACAGTGCTGTTTGATAGAGAGTTAGGATCTGGCTTAAAACCAAACATGTCTCTACCCAAAAGACAATATTCCTCAGAAATTACAACTTCTTAAACTACCTCTTGCAGGGTTTTTTTTTCATTTAAAGAAGTGATTTCCATGCTATCTTAGCACAACATTTAAGCTAGTCTTAAAATAGCTCTTAAAATATGGGTATCTTAAATGAAACATTCCACTAATTAGGATCTATTTTTTGATTTGTACCTTTTAAGAACATTGGAACATTTTAGCATTAAGGAAACCATATTTGGTGACATCTAACTGCCAGGTTTCTCAAAGTTTCACAGATTATTCTATTAATAGCAGAATAGGAAAAAATACAGTTTTGTATTTCAGGAACATGATGATTGAAACAAGTGTGATCTAATTCTATAAAAACTGTTGGCAGGAGTGCAATCTGCTACTGCTTCAGATCCTAACCTAGGAAAAGGCACTCCTGAATAACTCGTCAGATGAACTTTCATATGTGCTAATGAAACATGGACAGAGAAAAGCAAAAACAAAATTAGAATTAACAGAAAAAAAATAGGTGAGCTTTATTCTCCTAAACACACTTGACAATAAACAGCATAAAATGCTGAAATTAAATACCAGTCTATAATACGTTGTACTTTAGGAGTGACTTTGCCTCTGTATTTCTAGAGCCTGTCACTCACTACAGGCATAAAATTTTCAGTATTTGAATGTATCTTCTTAGAACTTTAAGGAAAATTATTTTTTCCTAGTCTTACAATTTTGTGAACAAAACACTGCTTGTAATGCAATTCATTAGGAATCCAGAGAGGCCTGAAGGCATGCAAATGTGTTATCCCCTCTTGAATTCTGCTAAATTTCAGCAGTAATGCATTCTGTGGTTTAACTACATAAAGCCTTAAAAAGACAGGGTTTTGTAGCCATTTAGAGTTTTCCCTTCCTCTTCCTTGTTCTAAAAACTTCTTTGCATCATGCCATTACAATTCAGTAATTGCCACTAGATAGCTAAACCATATACTTACCAATAAGTCACCTCAAAGATGAGCAGCCTCATGTTTTCAAAACACCCTTTCTTCTTTGATAATCTATACATTAGTCACACAACCCAATTTAAATCCAATCAAATTATGCCATGTTTTTTTCACTGTACATACTGCAGGCTCCTGCATCAGTGATGCAATATAGGCTCTGTATCGACCTCTCTTTGCTCAGCTGCACACAACAGACAGCCCATTGCCTATACCACTTTCTTTAAAAAGTTGATTTTTTTCAAGTCTATTCAACAGCCTTGAATGGTAACATGCAAAATAAAAAGAACTGAGCTTGAGAGGTTACATCTGCTTAAAAAAGGAGCAACTACTAACATTATCCCTGTCAAAATCACAGAATCAAAGAATGGCTGAGATTGGAAGAGATCTCTGGAGGTCATCAGAGGTCCAATCCCACTTAGGCAGTGTCACCTATACCCAGTCACCCAGGGCTATATCCAGACAACTTCTGAGTATCTCTGAGGATGTAGACTCCACAACTTACCTAGGCCACGTGTGCCAGGACTCAGTCATTCTCATAAGAAAAAAGCGCTTCTTCACTTTCAGAGTAAACCTCCTGTGCTCCGGTTTGTGCCCACTGCCTTTGGTCCTGGCACTGGGCACCACTGCAAAAAAGCCTGAAAGCCTGACTCTGTCCTCTCTGCACCTTTCCTTCATGTATTTATACTCATTAAGAAGATCCCACTCACCCTCCTCCAGGCTGAACAGTCTCAGCTCTCCCAGCCTTTTCTCATTAGAGAAATGCTGCAGACTCTTCCGCAGCTTTGGTGGGCCTCTTCTTGGGCTCTCTCCAGTATGTCCATATCTCTCCTGTACTGAAGCCCAGAAACAGACACAGGATTCCAGGTGTGGCCTCACTGGCACTGTATAAGAGGGGAATGATCATCCCCTCCCTCACCCACCTGGTAATATTTTGCCTAATGCATCTCAGGATGCCATTCCCCTTCTTGGCTGCAAGGACCCACTGCTGGCTCACGTTCAAATCTGGTGTCCACCAGGACCCCCAGGTCCTCTTGCTTTCCAGCTGGGTGGCCCACAGCATATACTGGTGCATGGGGTTGTTCTTTCATACTGAACTTTGCACTCCCCCTTGTTGAACTTCCTGAGATTCTTGGCAGCCCTTTTCTCCAGACCTTTGAAGTCCCCCTGGATGTCACTGTAACCCTCTGGCACGTAAGTCACTTCTCATCATTTTCTATCATGAGCAAACTTGCTGAGAGTACACACTGCCCTAACATCTGGACCATTAATGAAGATGCTAAACAGAAAAAAATGCTAAAATTGGCAAGTTCTCCATAAAATGAAAGAAACTTCGCTAGTATGGAACTGTACTAAATTGTTAAAACATTCTGTATTTCCTGCCTTAAGCTACTACTTTGCTTTTCTAGTACCAATAATGTAACTATGCTTTAAACTATCGTTGTATTTTAGCAGGAGACAAAATTTTACACATAATTTAACACCCTAGATTTAAGCCTGTAACCATCAACCCATTCTGAGGATACAACTACAAAGGACATAACTATACCATTAACAGAAAATCTTCTCCAAATGCTCAGTTCCTAAAGACAAGCACCTGCTGCAAATTTCAACTAGTTGGCAGGCTTCCCTCCTTAAAATGACAAAGACTTCTCTGACTTGAGGCACCTTTCCTCCTCAATTATCACCTTCTCTGTCTCCCCATTATAGCCCATCAGCTTCCCACAGCTCTGTCATATTCAGTGCAGTCTCTTCTGCTAAGAATGTGTATGCATCAAGATGTGATGGAACTCAACAGAGCATGGGCCTAAAGTACTCAGAGCAAGCATTCTGAGTTTTTAGCTTTATCAAAACTATGATTACTTTCACTGCCCAAGCTTTTTAGGACAAGGTGCATGTACTGTAGGTGAATAAATGTTATCCTTAACATCAGTTTAAGTCTAGTAGTGCATAGTGTCCTCAGAAGAAAGTCCTACCCACCGTTGTCCTTACCAACCTGTTTTCACCAACACAAGACTGAACTATGTTTAGTGATACCTTAAACTTAGTCTGCTATGCCTGTGTGAATTACAGCCCAAACATCTCTGAAAGACTCAGTACTTTTCAAACCAGTATCTAGATGAAGAACAGTTAACTGGGGCAGATATTGAAGACAAAAGTAATCAGAAATACCAGCAAATGTGAAAAGAACACTCCACCCCAAATCAATCCTCAACAGCCAACTCATCCATGCACAGCAACTCACTTTCTTTTGCTGTTCTACACCACCTGAATATGCTGTAACATGGTGCACTACATTCGAATTCCAAACCAGCTGTAACTGAAAAAGTTCACTTCCATATGGCTGTCTAGAAGATTGCATCTTAACCTGAACTCACAGGCACTGTGGTCTGCTCTGAACATGAACTGCTAAAATTGCCTTTATCTGTGACAGCTCACCACACTCAGTAATAGTCATGCTGCTTGAAGGCAATTTAAAGTTAACAAATCATTCCTAACTACCCAAGCATCTCTGATCCATGTCCTGTCTCATTAGAGCAAGACACAGTATGAATATCACCAAGACAAAACACACAATACTTAAAAGATTCTTCACCTTTTTAACAGAAACCAAAACCATAATACAAGGTTAATTGAACAAAACTATCACATTTGCACGCTTCTCTGTCCAAACATTACTCAATGCCCCTATCTCTCCATCAGCATTTTAATCAGCCAATTTGAGATTAAAAACATAACTATGCCTCTCTCCAGCATTGAACCAAGAATGCTAACATTATCTTACATGTGAAAGACAAGCCAATATTAGGGTGTTAATTTCAAACTGAATAGACACACAGTGGCTCAGGTGAGGTACAGAGTATGCACACACACACACAAAGAAGACTAGTATCACCACATTCCACATTTATTTCAGGCTCCTAAACAGACAGATTAGTACAATCACTTAAATAAGTAACAAATGAGGTTTGCATTGCATACAGGTTTATAACCTTAGGCTCTAATACCACCATGAGCAGAAAGCACAAACTGTAAAGGTCCTGTAATATCCAGAGAAATTTCCTGCATTAGTATTTGCATAATCTAATGCTTCTCTCAGTAAATCACGATATTATTACTGGGTAGTGCACACAAAGAATTTGAAATGAGTAGGATAGCAGGAAATTTTATGCAGCAACAACACTGAAAGGAACGAGAATGCTTCTAATACATTATTTACAGGCTTAAAGGGCACTTAGCTCTTTTGCTGTCTTTGATTAAATACAAAACAAGATTTCAAGTATGTTTTATAAAAATTAGTATTTATGAACTAATAAAGACAGTAACCTACTCCTTATCTAGTCAATTGAAGGAACTTTACTGATTACACTGTTACAACAGTAAATATTATCAAGTTCTATGTGCCTGTCCTGGTTTTGGCCGGGGTAGAGTTAATTTTCTCCTCAGTAGCTGGTTCACTGCTGTGTTTTGGATTTAGTATGGGAATTATGCTGGTAACACACAGACGGTTTAGCTCTTCCTCAGTAGGGCTCACTTTCAAGTCAAGAACTTTTCAGTTTCTTGTGTTCCGCCAGTGAGCAGGTGCACAAGAAGCTGGGTGGGAGCATGGTCAGGAGAGCTGACCCAAACTGGCCAAAGGGACATTCCATGCCATAAAACATCATGCCCAGTGTACAAACTAGGGGTAGCTGGAGAGGAGCTACTGACTGTTTCTGGAGAACACACTGGACATTAAGTCGGCAGGGGATCAGCAGTTGTGTTGTGCATTGCTTTCTTCTCTTGGGTTTTATTCCCCCTATTCCCTTCATTACTACTATTACTTTTATTAGTATTACTGCTATAATTCATATTATTGTATTTATTTTCTTTTAACAATGAACTGTTCTATCTCAATCCAGGAGTTTTACTTTTTCGATTCTCCTCCCCATCAGGGTGGCTGGGAAGTAAGCAAGAGGCTGTGTAGTACTTAGTTGCTGGCTGGAGTTAAAACAGCAACAACACCGTACTCCTGAATTTTCCAAATCCAAGGCCTACCACCTGAGCATCTATCAATCTGGCCTTTCTAACTGCCTCAAATATCAGTATTTAATGTTAAGACTTGGGCAAATTTTAATTTCTTCTTCACATGAAGGATGAGAAAGTATTTAAATGATCCACCATGGCCACAGATAAACTGTAACTCCAGGAAGACACAGTGACTTCTATACCAATAATAGATAGCTCCACTATCCTTCCAGTTTTTGATTTAAATTCGGCACCTGGGACACAGCAGCCCTGGAGGTGTGGACAGACTGGGGAACAGGAGGCTGGAAAGCTGTGCCACAGAAAGGGACTGGGGAGTCCTAGATAATGAGAAGTTGAACATTGAGTCAGCAGTGCCCTGGCAGCCAGGAGAGCCAAGCCTGTCCTGGGGGGCATCAGGCACAGCATCGCCAGCTGGGCAAGGCAGGGATTGTCCCGCTCTGCTCTGCACTGGGGCAGCCTCTCCTCGAGTGCTGGCAGCAGTTTTGGGTGCCACAATATAAGGAAGACATTAACTTGTTAGAGAGTGTCCAAAGGAGGGCCACAAAGATGGTGAATGGTCAGAAGGGGAAGCTGTGTGAGGAGTGGCTGAGGTCACTTGGTCTGTTCAGCCTGGAGGAGGCTGAGGGAGACCTCACTGTGGCCTTTAACACTCCCACAAGGGGAAGCAAAGGGGCAGGCACTGATCTCTTCTCTGTGGTGACCAGTGACAGGACCCAAGGGAATGGCCTGAAGTTGTGTCAGGGAAGGTTTAGGTTAGGTATCAGCAAAAGGCTTTTCACCCAGAGGGTGGTCAGGTACTAGAAGAGGTTCTCCAGGGAAGTGACCACAGCACCAAGCCTGCCAGAGTTCCAGAAGTGTTCAGAAAATGTTCTCAGGCACATTGTGAGATTCTTGGGGATGTCGGGTGCAGGGCCAGGAGCCAGACTTCAATGTTTCCCTGTGGGTCCTTTCTAATTCAGGATATTCTGTGATCCTATGATTCACTACTAATAATGCAAATTAGAATACTGTCATTTTTGCAATTCCGGAAGGATTTACACCCGTCTGTCTACAAGTTTAGAATTAAATACAGAAACTTTCCTTAAGTGCCTTTCAGCTACCACTTACTACAGCAGATTTTCTCCTTTGAGTCTTCTGAGTGGGAGATCCACAACTGTGGACACCGAAATTCTAAGAGACCAGCTTATAAACTGAATGTTTACACATCTTCATGAGCCCTGATGGGATTCACCCCAGAGTACTGAACGGGCCAGCAGTTATTACAGCAGGACCTCTCAAACATCTTCCAAAAGCCTTGGGAGTCTGGGCAGGTCACTGCTAACTGGAAGCTTGCCAGTGTTATTCCCACTCACAAAGGCACGAGGGAAGAAAGAGGGAACTAGAGACTTTGTAGTGCAACCTCAGCTCCTGGAAAAATTATGGAGATACTAAGTCCTACTGGAAGGCGAAAGAATTGTTAAAGAACAATGCAATCATCTGTCACGGTCAACATGAGTTCACAAAGGGAAAATCTTGTTTAACCAACATATCCTTCTATCATAAGGTCATCTGCCTCCTGGATGAAGGGAAGGCAATGGATGCAGTTCTGGTTTGACTAAAGCTGCTAACACTGTCCCTCACAGCATCTTTCTGACAAGTTGTCCAGCTGTGGGACAAGCAGGTTCACAGTGCTCTGGGTGAAGAACCTGGTGGATGGCAGCACTCAATGGGCTGTACTGAACGGTGCTACATCTGTCTGGCAACAAAGAGTTGAGTGCATCATTAGCAACTTGGCTGATGATTCAAACTGGGAGGTGCTGTAGATCTTCTTGAGAGGCAAGACGCCTTGTAGAGGGATCTAGATAGACTGGAGCATTGGAGTCATTAATGCAGCAAAATTTAACAAGTTCAAATGCTGGATTCTGCACCTGGAATGGGGTAATGCCAGGCACAGGTATGAAGTGAGAGAGGAATGGCTGGACAGCTGCAGAGGGAGATGTGGAGCTGACTGGTGCTGGGCTCAGTGTGGGTCAGCAGTGCCTGGGCAGCCCCAAGGGCAAATCCCATCCCAGAGCACCAAGCACAGCACAACGGCCCAGAGGGGGATGGTCCTGCTGGGCTCAGCCTTGGGGTGGCCTCAACGTGGGCTCTGCTGGGCCCTGCAGGTGGAGAAGGATGGGAAGGTCCTTGAATGTGTCCCGAGGAGGAAACGAAGCTGGTGGGAGAGCTGGAAGGAACTTCTTGTGAGGAGCAGCTGAGGACTTTGGGCTGGTCTGGTTTGGAGAAAGGGAGGCTGAGGGGTGACCCCACTGCTCTCTGCAGCTTCCTGAGCACGGCAAGGGCACTGGGAGCTGCTGAGCTCTCCTCCCTGGTATCCAGGGACAGGACATGAGGGAATGGTTCAGAGCTGCACCAGCAGAGCTTTCAACTGGCCCTTAGGAGGCATTTCTATACAGAGAGGGTGCTCAAGCACTGGAACAGATTTCCTAGAGAAGCGGTCATGCCCCAGTCTGTCGGTGTTCAAAGGCATTTGGACACTGCCCTGAACAATGTGCTTGAACCTGGCCAGCCCTGATGTGGTCAGGCAGGTGACTGGACAATGACTGTAGGTCCCTTCCAACTGGAAGAATCTATTCTATTCCTTGAAATTGAACAGAATCTACTTAGACTCTCTACTTTCTGATGTAGAGTTTAGGCTTTTTATTTTTTCTGCATGTTTCCAGATGAAGACTTAATCTATTTTGAGATACTCATACTTTAAGATATTACAAGGAAGGTGTGTACGCTAAAAAGAATTTCACAATTTTTTTGCACCTAGCTGAACTAAATGCTGAAATCAATAAAATTCTGATTATTATCATTAGGGAGCACTGAGATCATCTTAAGTTGCAGACTAATATTCTTCTAACATATCAGAATTTTTCACAATCATTTTAGCAAGAGAGAACCTTTAAAAATGTGACTGATACTGTGTTTATTATGAAAATTTCTGTTTCTTGCTACAAAAACTACAGCGGCAGGACTTCTAAATGGGGTATGTATAAAGAACTAAAGACTTCAACTGCAAGTGTGATTTGCTCTCCTAAAACTTGTTATTTTGAGCCACTTTTAAAAAATCCATAGATTAGTTCAGCATCCAGAAACACCTTTCATTTTTTAAGATTTGTGCGGCTCACCTATGTATTAAGTATGTAGAAAAACATCTGTTTATCTATTGCCCTGGTTCCAAGAACACAATGATTTTTTTTTATTCTATGAACTGTCACTTCAAACACTGGGATAAAACTTAAAGGACTTGTAATATTAAATCTTACCATCTTTCCCTGCCACCACCATCTCTTTCTTAAATATACAGGAGTGGAATAAATGATTTGTAGCACCCTGTAAAAACACTAGTAAGAACCTACCAAATCTGCTTTGGGAAAGTAAGCTGCCCTTCAGACATTTTAAGTGACTCTTGTGTTTTCAGCTCAAAATACTAAATTCCTTCTTATGAAAGGAGTGCTTAAACACTGATTGCCGTGTCTCTTCACTTCCAGATGTGGTAAATGCACGAAAGGTTTATAGGATGTAGAGTCTTTAAGTGATAGGCAATTAAATAGTATCTTGAACTTATGACAGTGAAGGAAAAAGGTTCTTTTGATCTGTTTTTCATTTTCTCAAAAACCCACTTAGGATCAACTATTGAACTTGAATGTTATTCCAACTATATAACTTCAAATGAGTTGTTCAGGATCTTTAGTCTAAGGATCACCTCAGTTCCACAATAAAACATGAATTTAAAAATTCATCTGCACTTCAAAACTGCAGACATGTATCTTGGTTTACTGTTCACTTAATTTTCATACTTAAAAGGAAGTTATAGATATATGTCCTATATATTCACTATAACTGTCACGTAAAATGTAAACACATACACACACTGTGAGCATTCAAAGGAACTAGAAGATTAGCTAAATTTAATCCTCTATTAAACACCAGAATAAATTAAATTCAATGTACTTCATGTCCATTTTCAGAGAAAAAACAACAGGAAAAACAGACTCGGAGTTATTCCAACACCTTCACAGAAGTGTACATTCCTAAAATTACATTAGGTATGCAATTTTTATTAGCTAGTAGCACACATCTGCATTTGTTTGTTAATAATCTCTGATATACTTGCTTTATTCTTTTGGTTTTTTTCTTATTCACCAAAACTTAGGCACTGAAGAAGGTCATTATGAGAGATTTATGGAATGAGCAATGTAAGATTCAAATGTGCACTTCAAGGTGTCACTCCAATATGAGCCAATTGCAAAGATGTTCCTGACTGTATTTAGCAAATTAAGTAACATGATATCAGAAAATGCAATGTAATATATGCTACCAATTACTTTTTAACAGGCTGGCCACAATTTAAATGAACAAAAATGACAAATATACAAAGAGTGGTGGCACTGTGTCTATACAAGATCAGTAGTGATAGATCTATCCAGACAGTTAGGACACAGGTATGCATACTGTTTATACAATCATGGGTCCTCAAGTTCCACTAGAACACTGCTCCTGGTCTTAGAAATTGGAGTAGAACACTTTTTTAAAACGGCACCTGCCCCTGAAAGTAGCTTCTCTACTTTTCCTCAGACACATTAATCATAACATTACTTCGATTGGATTAAGTCCCCTGTATTTTCCGGTGCTCCATCTCTCCCTGATCCAACCAGCCTCCCTTAGGTTGGTTTCCAACCCATGTTAGAAGGGATTCCGTGCTCCCACAGTGACAGCAAAGCCTTGGGGAGCGAGGCCTGTGTTCCCCGAAGCTGAGGCAGGAGACGGGCCTGGGGGCGGCACACGGTGACTCGCCGGTGCTGCTGACTGACTGCAAGTGGCCATTTTAATCTAAGGGCCCGGGGACCCGATGCTGTGGCTGATCATCCCCCTCCTTCTCCGCGGTGCCCAGCCCCACCTCCCACCCCCAGGCATACACGGAGATAAGAACGCACGCCCGCGGGCGCGGCAGGAGGGTCCGGGCACAATCCACGGCACGGAGCAAGGGGCGGGAGTTGCCCGGGGTCCCGGGCGGGGAGAGGGGCCCTGGGGGGGGGACGGGGAGGTCGCGGCGGTGCTTACCTGTACTGGGCAGCAGCCCCGCTGTGGGTGAATCCAAAGTAGTTGCCGGTGGCCATTTTGGCATCTTCCCCCAGCCGGCTGGGCACTGCGGCGGCGGCGACCGAGGGGCGGCGGCGGCCGGGGCCATGACAGGAGGCCCGGCGAGAGGAGGCGGTGGGCAAAGAACGGGACACACAGAGGGACAAGGGAGAGAGAGCGCGGGAGCGCCGGGTCAGACTCGGCGCCTCAGGAGCGACCCCCGCCCGCCGCCCTCTCCCCAAGCACGGACACGCCGAGCACCGCTACTCACCATAGGTGAACGAAACTACCGGGCATATGGGAATCATGAGTCCGGCCTGGCAGCGACGGCGGCGGGTGAACTCTCAACTCTCCCCCCCCTCCCTCCTCCTCCCGCTCGCTCCCTTCCCCCACCCACCCACCGACGGCGACAACGGCGAAGTGCGGCCGGGCCGGCTCCGCCTGCGCAGGCGCGGGATGTGCGCGGAGGCCGCTAGGAGATGTAGTCCGGCCGTGGCGGGGCTCCCGCCCGGGGAACTGCGAGCCGCATCCGCCGCGGGGATCCGCGTGCGCAGGCGCGGGATGTGCGCGGGGGCCGCTGAGAGCTGTAGTCCCGCTCGCCGGCCCATGGGGAGCCGCGCTCGGGGCAGCCTATAGAATACACCTACACATGCAGACATACATAGGTATATATGACACGTAGAATCCCGCCGTAGCTCCTGTGTGCTTATTGCACGTGCGACAGTGGTGCAGCCTCACCCACACGGGGCCCATTCATGTGACTTTTCCAGAAGCCAGCAGTCCGTCAGATCACTCCTGTACGGCGCTGGGCAGCACACTGCGGCCAGTGCAGTGACCTCCCGACGAAAGGCATTGAATGAGCGTCCGTTCCCCATGGCTCTGCCTCGCCTTCCGGCAAATCCTTCCCTCTGAGCACCAGATGTCCCCCAAAACTCTGAACAAAGCAAAACTTAAATGCTTAAATACTTCAATCCCATTTATGTATTTTGTCTGCGCTACAGTGTGAATTATTCCTAAACTAATCAAGGCTTATAAAACACTTCTGGATTAAGTAAAAAGTATCATTTCGGAAGTATTTGCTTACTGTAAGCCAAGCCTATTCAAAACACACCTGCTTGGGATGTCCTCCTGCAGCCCTCACAAAGGCAGAGGGTTCCCATATCCCACAGTAGCTGTGATCATAGGCAGTAAGACTGCAAAGATATTATTGTTCATAAAATGAGAAGAGGAAAGTACTTTCTCATCTAAAGCTAACATTATTGCAGCTGCATATGAAGCACAACTAGTCCTGATGCCAAACATCCTTGCCAATTCATTGAACATAATTCGTTTGTCAATATTATTAATTTTGCATAGGAACTGAATATTACTGTACCTCCTGTTCATTCTTATCCTAATCAAACACAACAGTACAAGGAGTCTGCTAGGTTCTACCCAAAGTGCTTTTCTGGGAAAGAAAGTGGCTACTGGGTCAAGATATTTAATTGCTAGAGATTAGAAAAGCCTTACTCCAAAGTGCTATGTGACAGTACTTGGGGACTCGACAGAAACCTTATGTAGAAAAACTTAGAGGATACAGCCTCTGCCATGAAAACCTCAATTGACTCAGGATATGCAAATTATACAAGAGATATATAATTGATATAGATATTTACAGCCTTATTTTTAATGAAAATTGTTCATAATTAGACCACTGGATCCTGATGTTTGGACAAAAAGATAACAGAAGGTTTTTTTGTTCCACTGTCTTCAAGTTTTTTCAGTTATAAGTCTTCCAATATACTGACAAATAGACAATAATCAGTACACATTCCATTAAAAATATAATCATTTATATACACACAGATGTTCACACACCTTTTATCACTGCATCACTAAAGCTACGTTTGCAAAGTAGGTAGGCCTGCCACTGCTATTCATTTATGAGGTAAACTTCATAGAATGACAGAGTCAGATTGGCTGGGGTTGGAAGGGACTTTAAAGATCACCAAATTCCAACTCCCATTCCTGCCATGGACAGGGACACTTATCACTAGTCCAGGCTTCTCAGAGCCCCATCCAGACTGGGCTTGAGTGCTTGCAGGGATGGGCCATCCACAGCTTCTCTGGACAACCTGTGCCAGTGTCTCACCACCCTCACAGTACAGAATTTCTTCCTAATATCTCATCTAAACTCACTCTCTTTCTGTTTGGATCCATTGCTCCTTGTCCTGTCACTCCAGGCTCTTGTAAATAGTCTCTCTCCATCGTTCCTGTAGGCTCCCTTCGGGTACTGGAAGGCCCCAATTAGGTCATCCCAAAGCCTTCTCCATGCTGAACAAACCCAATTCTCTCATCCTTTCCTCACAGGAGCGGTGCTCCATCCCTCTGATCAACTCAGCGATCCTCCTGTGGACTCTTTCCATGGATATGTATCTACATTATGCTACTATTGATACGTATTATATTATAATATTCCAAATAAACTTGGAATATTTACCCTCTTTTCAACTTTGTCTCCATAAAAAAACCCAAAAACTCCCCCAAGGCTTTCTTACTCACAACTGAGATTTTTGACTTCGGTTTCATAACTTTTCTTCATCCAAGTAATTTCTGTATTCAAATACTACACCCTTTATGTTGTGATTTCAACCCTGCATATTTCTGAGCAAAAGCTCCCATCTGGCAGCCCAATTCAGCTGCAATTTCACTAGAAGTTTCAGATTACTTTCTTGTGGAAATTTTGCATTTTGAGTTTTCAGTGCATATATCACTTAAAAAAGACTACAACATAATTTATGAGAAGTCATACTTTCTAAATGTGACAAAAAAAAAAAAATTAAAATCAAGGTTTCCTTTTTCCTTGGGGGGAAAAAAACAACAAACCACTACTATTATACAAGTCTTTCCCTCAGCAGTTTCCTAATAAGAATCTGATGCTTCCTGGTGACTTTGTGCACCATTACATAACATCTATTTATGCTACTACTAGCTTGCAGGATCAGATTCATGGTCTATACTTAAAAAACCTCAGTGGGTTATAAAACAAGATTCTATCTTCTTAAGACATGTATCGGGTTGCTTCAAAATGAAACAGTAATAAATTCAGATTAGATCCTTAAGGGTATTTTGACCTGTACTGATTTCTCTATGTTTAACTGGAAGGAAAATACATGGAATGGTAAAGTGCAAGTCGTGGCAGAGGGAGAAAGACAGAAAAGCTTTAATGAAACACAGAAAAGGTATTTTTGAACAGGAAAAATAAACTCCTCTGTCCCTGATCCTATTAAGATTACAGAAGAAAAGCCAAGAAGTTCCAGAATGAAAACGTATACTGGAACACAAATCTTTAATTTGGAATTAAATACAACAGATACTCTATTTGTGCAAAGTTCAGAGAGTCTAAAAATATCACAGACAAAAATGGCAAGCAAGCTAGCATTCAGAAAAACACATTTTTGACCTTAATTTCAACTGTATGAGAAGAGATCGCCAAAATATGCTGAGAAGAAGAAAGTACTGTAATAACATGAAAGTGTCATCAGTCCTACTGTTTTACTTTAATGTCCCAAGATGCATGGCATAATGTCTCTGCTGCTGCCACAGGACTGCAAAACTGTGATTGAAACACAATGGGGAAAACGGAATGTTTTTAAATCTCAAGATTTGCTAAGTAAGATTAGGTAAGATTTCTTGGAGGCAACCTTCCAGTTTACGTAAAAGCAGGCTCTCAGCCAGCCTTTGCGTGCCCACCAGAGGGCAGGGCCACGCAGCAGAAGGTTAAAGCTTTCCAACACAGCACAGACCACGTTAACAAAAGCTGCTCTTTTATTTCCTGAAAAGGTAATTTAATACTTAGTGCTCTCTTTGTAAATGCTCTAGATAGAAAAAGATTTACAATCAGCATATGGAGTCCAGTTCTATCTTCTCAGCTGGAAGTTATTTCAGATAGCTAGAGAGACAAGACATTCACCAGCTTATGAACCTTCTTATTTTAAAGTGATATTACATTTTTTAAGCAGTAAAGACAAAGACCCCACATTTTCGAACTATTAAAGCAAAAAAGTGTTACTTTTAACAACAGGGTTTAAACACTGTACAGTGACCATAACAACAGACATAGTAAAACATATAAAAGTAATTTATTAAACCACAGATGGAAGTTATTACGGTTTAGGTTACTAAATTGTAACATAAAAAAACCCCACTTCCCAAACATAATAGAAAGTTATGCAAATATTCATGCAAACTCAAATTACATGATACACATGAGAAACAAACCAGTTCCAGTCCCACAAGCAAAACCCTATGTGGTAGCATCCCTTACTCTTTTCTGACACTTTAATAAAACGACTGTCAATAATATAAGCTAACTTCCCCTTTCACTGCAGATTTCTTCTTCTACCTTTTAAACTAGTAAGCACAGAACACAAAGCTTTAAAAGCTGTCCTACTTAGGTTTGCTCCAAAATGCTTTTCCTACTAGATCTATTATTTCTAACCAGAGAAGTCACCCTTTGCAGTTAGTAATTGCTATGTAATCAGAAGCACGAGCATGTATTTTTCAGCATTCCCATTCAAATCTGCATGCTAAAATCTGTTACTGAAGAAAAAAGTAATGCTTCAATATTCTTCTCTGCCAAAGATATGTGGGATATGAAATGAGGCAATCAGGCAGTAACTAGAAGAATTTAAGCCCTTTTAAGGCAGCTACAGAAGGAAAGTGTCTGATGAAGGAACAAACCCATTACAAAAGTCTATTTTAAGAGCTTAGAAAGTGAACTATACCCCTTAGGGGGATAGATGACTCACTCAGAAGGTAACAACAGATTTACCTTGGAAGAATTATGGCTCCTTTCCCACTGTTCTAAAGCCAGCATTTTTTTCTTAGTAGCTTCTTTCTTCTTTTCTAACTAAAATAAAATAAAGTGAGGGTAATTCACCAAAAGCTCTAACAGCCACTATGCTCAATAACCAGACTATTTCTCAAAGAAATGTATCATTACTAAAAAGCAGAATGTGAAATCCCCAGTTGCAGCAAACCTTCCTTTACCCTCAATGACCTGTAATTTAGGAATTCAGCTGTAAAAATAAACTTGGTGCTTGCTTTGGAGGAAATGCTGCAGGTGGGAGAAATTAACCCATTAAGAGCCAGCATAAAATGTTTTAGTCAGTTTGACTTATGTCAAGGCTGAAAGACTTGATTAAAAACGCATAAAGAACTGTTGATTATAATAAACAATTCCTTGATGACATGATTAAAACCTGAACACTCTTTGTTTACCAAGTGTTGAACTGTAAAAAAGCAAAGCATACAGGGATTACAAACACCTAAACTGTCATTATGCTTCTAATACGAAAAGTTAGTGAAAATTAGTTGGAAAGAGTAACTATGTTTTCTTACAGATTAATATTACGTATTTGGAAGTGATCTTGTGTGGAATAGTTATTTTTTGTTGTTGTTGGAGTTAAGCATTAAGTATTATAATACCATCTATTCATCTTCCACAATTGCGTGGCTTGACAAACCTGGTGTTTGTGCAGTGGTGATAATTACTCTATTGCCTGCATATGATTTACTGTGCTTTGATTCTTGTATAAACAACCATATTTTTATCTTCCAAAGATCAGACATGTAGTAAAAATTGTATATTTTTCTATTTTTCTTTTCATTCTGCAACTTACATGACACTGTGAAACTGCAAGTTACCAAGGATTATTTAGATGAGTACACTTCCTATTTCTGGTATTTCCTTCCTGTTTTCCTGCTATTAAAGTGAAGAAGTGAAAGCCACTTCTCACACCAAAAGCCAGTTTACTTCATGATGAGGGCTCTAAGGACCTCATGGATCCCCTTCTAATAACCTCTTTGCCTACCTCTTTTAAGTACTTTTTCAGAAACACTGCTTAGGACATGCAGCTACTCATGCTGAATTTGGGGGATTATTCCCTCTTGAATCATGATGTTTGCCCTTCTGGCCCATATTAACAAAGAGAGATCTTTGCAGTTTTAAAAAGCCAAAGACTTTTTATTTTAAACAGTTTATTAATAGGTGCTTGTTATTGAAAATATGGACGTCAATCAGCGACTACCTTGCTCTGCCTGCACCAACTTGATCTGGAAGCTAGGATTGGGATTACAATCCACTTCCTATTTCTTATAGTTTGCTTGCACTTTTTACAAAAAGCTTGCACTCACGTGGTAGCAAAAGCCTTAGTCTAGCGTTAGTAGGAAAGAGAAAAGTACTAAACTAAACTGGTACTGGGTGTCTGAAGAATTGTCACTGCTCAGAACACAGCTACATGACCCATTGCCATGAACTGTGACCTGCAAATAGGAACAAGCCGTGCTAGTTTTGTGTGAATTATGACTGTATTTTAATGTTAGTAACTCCCATCATCAACTGAAAGGCTGAAATAGGTAACACAGAAGACAAAACATGAAGCCACTTTGTGCTCTGACAGCATGCCTGGCCTACTGCAGTCTTCAAAGGCTGCTAAAAGTTGCCTCTTACAAAACTGAGGGCAGAGGGCCTTTTCCTCGGCTCCCTTCCATTTTGCTGTGTCTTAGAAGCAGAACTCGTTTAGGTGAACTAAACCTTGTCAAGTCCTCTTCAGCAGGGTGCTCGGGATGCATGACCCTGTGAACACGCTACAGAAAAAAAGCAACACTGACAGTATGTTTTCAAGCTCTTTATTTGCTTGGACAATTTTTAAAAAGACAGTGTTTAAAAGAGGTGCTGAGATTGCTTTAACCTTCCATCCCCGGTGCTTCAGCCCCGCGGTGCCTGCCCGGACGGGTGCTCTGATGGTCTCCAGCTGCACAGCCCCGCGGTAAGAGAAGGAAACCCGGGTCACCGGTGGCGGAAGGGGGATCTGGTGGCAGAAGGGGAACCATCAGAAGGGGCTCCCGAGCGGCGCCCCAGGTGCGGCGGGGCCGCGGTTTCGCAGCAGCCACACCCCGCCTCACGCCGCTGCTCCGGCGGCTCCAGGCGGCATCGAGGAACCGCTGCAGCGCGTGAAAAAACCCTCCTATTTATGAATTATTGTAGGGTTGTTTTTTTTTTTTTTTTTTTCAGCCTGGAGAAGACTAAGGGGAGACTTCAGAGAACCACAGAATCAATTTGTAAAAGACCTCTGAGAGCACCGAGTCCAACTTACGACTCAACACCACCATGTCAAGCAGACCATGGCACCAAGTGCCACGTCCAGTCTTTCCGTCAACACCTCCAGGGACAGTGACTCCACCACCCCCCTGGGCAGCCCATTCCAATGTCTAATCGTTTCTGTGAAGAAGTTCTTCCTAATGTCCATCGCAGTCTACAGCTTCCTCGCGAGGGGAAGCAGAGGGACAGGTACCACCGATCTCTTCACTCTCGTGGCCAGTGACAGGATTCGACGGGGAGATTTAAGGTGGATATCAGAAAAAAGTTTTTCACTCAGAAGGTGCTTGGGCACTAGAACAGGCTCCCCAGGGGAGGTGGTCACAGCACCAAGAAGCGTTAGGACAACGCTGTCAGGCACATAGTGTTACTCTTGGGGTGTCCTGTGCAGGGCCACGAGTTCGATTCGATGTTCCCTGTGCGTCTCTGCCAATTTGGGACTTGGTGCGATATCCTGTAAAATCTCCTTTCCAGCACTATGATCCCTCCCCCGCCCCTCACAGGAGGCGGGAACGGGCGACGAAAGGGACAAAGCGCCGCGTCCCCTTTAAAGCTGCCCCCCGCCCCCCCACGTGAGCGGCCCGGGGCGGGCGTTCCGAGCCGCGTCAGTTCCGTCTGTGTCGCGGTGCAGAGGAGCCACGCGCGGAGCAGGACGTGAGTGCCGGGTCCCCCCGCGCGCCCCTGCCGCGCCGCCATCTTCTCCCGCGCGCCCCCTCCCACGGCCCCCGCCGCCACCGCCGCGGCACCTCCTGGCCCGATCGAGGCAGCCGCAGCCGGGCGGCGCCGAGGCGAGGCTTCCTCTTGTTCTTCGAGTGCCCGCGGTGCCCAGCGGGAGGGATACCCCGCTGTGCGGCGGAGGAGCGAGCCGCCGCTGCCGAGGGGGAGCTGCCATGTTGGGGGGTACAGAGCCTGGTTGAGGGAGAAGATGGCGCCCGGCCGCGCTCTCCCCCCGCGCCGGGAGCAGACCCGGCCCGCCGGCGACCCCTGGGCCGCTGGTTACCTTGCTGTCTTTTTCCTCCGCCCTGCCACGGGTAACCCGCATTCCCTTCGCTGCCGCCTTGCCCCGGGAAGACTTGGGCGTTCTCACCCGCCCCCCGCCCTCGCCCCCGTCCTTGTTCGGGTTTCGAGTGTTTTTCTCGGGGGGCGACACAAGCCATGGAAAAGAGGAATGGGGAGGAAAATGGCGGCTGGGATCCGCCTACCTGGAGTTCCGGGCTCGTCTTCCTTTTCTTACCTTCCCTCGCTTTCCCTTGGCCGGGCTCATCCCGGCCCCCTCCCTGGCGCTGCGGTGTCTCCTCACGCTCAGGCTCTCCCGGAGGGCACCCACCACCCCACATCCCTTTTTCCTCCAGTTTCCGCCCACACCTTCCTCCATATTGTCCCTTTCTCCTTCTCATGCGGACCCCGGGGTCATCCCCGCGAAACATCGTTTTGCTCGCCAACTCGGTGTTATCCGTTTGCTCATTTTCACATTGTCCCATTCCAGCGCTCCTCCGCTCCATCCTAGAGCGTGGCGTGCGTGCGCTTCCTTCACACCCTGTATCCTGTGCAGTGCTGCAGCTTCCGTCCTTGTGCTACAAGCTATTACCACAGGTTTTGCCCTACTTTAGAACCACGTCGATCCATTAGCATTATTGGGGCTCTGGTTTGGTTGTTTTGTGTTGTTTTTTTTTTCATTTGCATACGTGGGGGTGTTTTTTCACTGTCCGTTTAAGAACACTGTTATTCCTTTTTTCTTTTCTGAGATACTCTGTAATATTATCTTGGCCTTTCCTAGCTGAAGTCTGTATTATACACTTTCAGGGATGCTTAATTTTATTCTGAAAGAACAAATGAGCTGTGTATTTGTTACAAAGAGTTTCTAGCAGCAGGGAAGATGTGTAACCGCTATATCTAACCACATGTTTGCATACCAGGGTGATGTGCGAGGACACCTGGCAGCACGCATTCAAGGAATGCTCAGTGTCTGCTTGTCTGGCAAATTAATAGACTCCAGTGATTGATGTGTTGAAACGGCAGTGAAAATATTAATTGCAGTGCTGTAGCTCACTGTAACTGAGGTGTATTTTGGACTGTTAGATTATAGGTGGAAGCTCGAGCGTCACGTGTGTGACAGTTGTGCAGCACATTGCTTGCAAATCCACCTGGGTGAAATGCCCATGTCAGAGTATAGATATTGTTGGGGTGTTAATGATTCATATTTGTGGATTTAACAGAAAGGATTCAGCTGGAGGGCAGTATTACATTTTGTATTTTATCTTGTGGGTTTTGCTGTGTCTGGGGATATATGAAAATTGTGAGAAGTCGTTCTGCTGTAGACAGTTCAGAAGCCAAACCGCTGCATTTAATGTGCCCTAAATGTGTTTCAATGCAGCTGCAGCAAAAAGGGGAAGATATATATATATGAGGAAAAAATACTTAATATTGCATCTACAGTGTGTATTAAAGCTTAAATGAAAAGGCAAGAAAATCTTTAGGAGGGCTTAAAGAAGATGAGCCAGTACAAACAGGTTTGAAGATTGCTTTCCAGCCAAAATGGAATGTCATTCCTTATATAGTGTTCTCATGTTATTTTTCTTTTCCCAGAATGCCTAAATCAAAGGAACTTGTATCTTCAAGCTCATCTGCCAGTGATTCAGATAGTGAAGTTGACAAAAAGGTGAACATTATATACAGTTCATTACTGTATTAACTGTTTTGTTTCAGGCTGGGGTTAAGGAAATAGGTGAGCATATGTCACAACATGCATGTCATTTCATATGATTTATCAGACACTTTAAGGAACTTTCTGTTCCACCCACCGACCTCAACAACTACAACAACAAAAACCAAACAACCCACCTTCCAAGTTTGGGTGGATTGCATAATTTTTGCCCTAAAGAAAAGTTTTTTTCTTCAGTTGCATTTTGTTTTCTTCATGCCATTCCATATGATAATTGCAAGTTCCCTGTAATTCTTTGGTGCTTTGTGGCAAGCTTCTGAAGGCTTCTGTATAAACTGCCCTGGTGGCAAGAATTTGGACTTATTTTCAGAACATGCCCACAGCCACACGTTTCCATTTTAATATCTGGGTTACTTCTCCATAACAAAAATCTGCCCTGTGTTCCTTGTGTTGCTTGCTTATCTCGTTTGCATGGATTTTTTTCTCTGCTTCTTTTTCTTTTTTTTGCTGTTTTATCATCTGCTAGTTTCTCACTTAGAAGCTGAGCCAACCTGAATGTCTTTGAGTTGATAAATTTTAAGATGACTGTTTCAAATTTATAAATTGAATGTTTCCCTTTAATTTTAATAGTTACTAAAGATAGAAGTTTGCACAGATGTGCCAGTCATTATGAACAAAATCAGAAAAAACTAGTTAATTTATCTTTTTAAGAAGTGCTAGGTGGTAACACAGACACCAGGTCTTTTCATGTAGTACAGTGCATGAAGAGGTTTGGTCTCCTATTTCTAAGTGAGTAGAAATAGTAACTTTGTAGCTTCTTTAGTTAATCTGATTTACAGGCGATACTGTATGAATCCTTTAAAAAGTTGCATAATTTATCATGCTGTGTACAGCGACTGGATGCTTATTAAAAAAAACCTGTCTGATAGAGGTGGTTTCCAGATCCTTCATTCATTATCTGTGTTTTTTTTCTTTTTTTGGAGGTGTGTGTTGCAAGCTGTTCTGTACTTTTTGGTCCGTTTAGTGGAAAAGAAGATGCCATTTCCATCAGGCTTAAGTTTTTTCGTAAAACTACTGAACTGATAGTGTTACTGTGCAGAAAGAGAAGGATTTTTGAAATGTATTTTGATCTGATTAAATTCTCTTTAAAGCCAAAGTATTATGATAAACTTCACTGAGAACAGAATCAGGCTCATTTTGAAGTTTTTAAAATTCCAGTCTAAATGTAGAGCGTTAGATTCCTGCCTTCACAGCAAGAAGGTGGTAAAGTGCATTGCTTGGTAGTAGTCTGTGACATATAATGTAAACTTACCTGTAGTGTACAGAGTGATTGTGGCTCATGCTTTTCTTTTTTTATTTTGCTCCAAGGCAAAGCGGAAAAAGCAAGTAACTCCAGAAAAAACTGTAAAGAAACAAAAGACTGGTGAAAGTTCAAAAGGTGCAGCTTCTTCTAAGCAAAGTGGTAACAGAGATGAGAATATGTTTCAGGTAAAATTGATGACTCATAGAACGTGGCTAAGGTAACATGTTACATCATATGCTGTATAAATTTTACGAGGTGATGTGAATTTCTTAACAGTGTAGTGCTTGGCCTCCTGAATCTTTGGCCAAAGGGGTGCTGGCATTTAGATGAGATGGTCAGATTTCAACAGAGTAAAAGAATCTGAGTGGTATCAATTGATCTATTTCTCATGACTTTGTTCCTGGTAGCTCTGGGTAGTCATTTTGTCAGTAAATACAGCACTTACCATCAGTATACTTTAAGTATTAGATCAGGTTTGTCTCTATGTGGAAATGTTTTTTTAATTAGGGCTCCTGAAAAAAATGTTCTTGGAAACCAAAGTGTGGACTCTTTGTTCCTGTTTAACTAGGTCAAGGGCAGTTTGGCCTCCTGTATTATGACAGCATCTTGGAATAAGTTTTGTTTGTTCCTTTATGTTATGATGTAGGGTTTTATCACTGAACATCCATAAAGATAGTAACTTCTGGTATTGCCCTGTTTTTAAGATGGGATGAATGTCTGTTTTTCAGTGGAAAGATGCATTTGTGAATTCAGGGTATTGCAGTTCCCGGGGTTAGCCGAGGCAGTAGCAGTGTGTGCTGAGAGAGCTGATACACAGCTCAGAATTAGCTGTATTGGGGGTGTGGATCAAAATCTCTTACAGGTCTCTGACTAGCTGGCTGGAAAGGAACTTAAATTCTTGAGGCTTTGATTCTCAAGTTTGTAGAAAGGTGTGGGAAAGGTGACTAATGAGATGACCCAAGCACAGAGTAATGTAGATGAAATAGTTCTCGGCTGTAGCTGTGTGAAGTAATACAGGGGAAGGAAAGTCTCTTCTAGAGAGAAGACCTGCTTAACTGATACTGTGATACAGGGCAGTTATTTTTAATGTCTCAATTCTTACTTCTCCTTCTATGTTCAGGAGGGAGAGCTTCACTTGAATGCTATGTTTGGACTTCTGTATCGAAGGAAGTTTATAATATTTTTAGTTCTGCTTGGGCATGCTTTGAACCCTGTAGGAAAAATGAAATAGTGAATTCTACAACTTACAAGGTGAACTGCAGGTAGAACTCTATAATACAGAACTATGTATGAAGTTAATGCTATGTTTGTAGTAAGTTCAGAAATTCCAGTTGCTATGGTTTTAGTAAGTTCAGAAATTCCAGTCTTGGAGAAAACTTAAAATTTTTAGTGTTCCCCTGATGCAAAAACACACCCAGACCCTTTCAAATAAAAAATGAAAGTATGCATGCTCTGGTTTCCTGAAACCTTTTCGACCTAAGATAATAAAAAGTTACTAAAAACAGACAGTAGAGGACTCATATTACTCAGATAAGAACAGGGTTCTTCTGGTGTTGAGTAGAATACAGATCTTTGAATATCACCTTGACCTAAAATATCAGCGTTACCCAGTCTGTGCCTGTCTTTTAAGTAATTGACAATAAAATATTTTTTAGATTACTCATTGTTATGTATAGCATTGTCTGGTTTTGTACTCTACATAACTTCTGTGCAGTAACTAACATGCAGATGTTTAAGTACAGAAATAAAACTACAGTAGGTCTGAAGATACTCCTGGTTCTTGCCCCCCCCTCCCCCCTACCCAGGAGGGTATGCTCATTAATTTTTTAGATACAGTTTTGTTTGTTCTAGGCTTCTTAGTGATACTAGAAACTCCTTTCTGGAGACCTTCTCTCCCATGGCAGTAAAATGATCTCTGATGTGAAAGTGGCTTTGCAGTATAACTTTACAAGTGTGGCTTCAGCTGATGGAAATCAGGTTGTAAAGCCTTCATAGGATAGTCACAAGTTCTATGGAGTCCATATTGTATGTGGGAGTGGCTGCAAATGATGTGAAACCAAGAGTCTTCTTGTTCTACACCCTCAGGCTGTGTTCTTGAAGCATACAGATTCCCTTAATATAGAGCTGATTGTGACTGTTGTATTAAGAAGATTCAGCGTTTTCATAAACATGTACATTTTATATTTTTGTTTTGAGTTGGTTGGTGTAGTGGTTTTTGACAACTACTTACGAAGAATAGTGTTAATGTAAGTAGAAGACAATTTATAAGAGACAAGGTTTATTTTATGCATTTACATGTCTTGGCCTTATTAGGATTTATGGGGAACCTAGTGTACCCTGCAGCTTGGTAATGGATCTGTGTGCTGTTAGGATGCAGAAATTTATGTTACTCCCATATGTGATGTATTACTCGAGGCCCTAAGGACAGGCATTATTTGTGTTCATGTGGAAGGGTTTAGCCTTGATGCATTAGATTCCTGTCTCTGGCTTCAAGCCAACCTGAGTTCTGCACCATGTGCTTTGGTTAGTCTGACTAATCGTATCATCTACCTGTGCCTGATTTGGATAAGGTTTGTCAGGATGCGTTAATGACTACCCAGAGCAGAACCGCACTGCATGATCATGCATTTAACTGAAATTGTTACTTCAGAAGTTATCTCTGTATTCTGTCCACCTTGCAAGCCCCTTTTTTTTTTTTGAGTTTTGACCATATTTGGTATTTAGCTTGTGAGAAATAAGTTGATTTTTCCAGTGTAATTTATCAGTGTCTTTATCATAGGCTCGTGAAAGCAGGTCAGCATAAATTTATGATGCTCTGAAACTGTGATTGGTTTAGCACACTAATTATGAAACTTAGGTGGTCACCGATGCATTTTGCAATTTGCTTTGTTGCAAATATCACTATTTACAGGAGTCTTGTGCTCCTTCGAATGCTTTACATATGGTTATTGGCTAGGGAAGAGAGAGGGTTTGTTGCTGTTTACGCTTGCACTGTTTGTTTAATCCAGAAAAACTGGATTTAGGAAAAAGGATGAAGAAGGTGCTTGCTGAAGCTCACAGGAAATCAGTTGCATATCTATAATTGAACAGAGACACAGTTGAGTGCTTTTTAGTCTAAGAAACAGAAACCTGGAAATAATGTTTTTAATGTCTTCTGATTTATGTAAGTCAATTGCTTAGTGTAATGTTAGGATGTATAGTATTTAATAAATAGTGTATAAACTTCTCTGTGAAGGCTGAACTGCACTAAGTACTCTGTTATAAATCGTCATGACTCGTGGTTTAATCCCAGCCAGCAGCCAAGCCCCAGGCAGCCACTCGCTCACACCCCTGCCAGTGGGACTGGGGAGAGAACTGGAAGGGTAAAAGCTGGAAAACTCGAGGGTTGAGATAAAGGCAGTTTATTAGGGCAAGCAAGAGCTGCACATGCAAGCAAAGCAAAACAAGGAGTTAATTCCCCATTTCCCATGGGCAGGCATCTCCAGGAGAGCAGGGCCCATCACGTGTAACAGTGACTTGATAAGACAAATGTCATCATGCCAAACATGCCCCCTTTCCTCTTCTTCCCTCCACTTTATAGACTGAACATGGTATCACATGGTCTGGAACATCCCTTTGTTCAGTTGGGGTCACCTCTCCCGGCTGTGCCTCCTCCCAATCCCCCAAGCAGCCCCAGCTTCCCTGCCAGTGTGGCAGTGTGAGAAGCAGAAACGACCTTGGCTCCGTGTAAGCTCTGCTCAGCAGTAACTAAAGCATCTCTCTGTTATCATCACTGCTCAGGACAAATCCAAAACACAGCCCCATATCAGACAATGTGAAGAAAATTAATTCTTCCCAGTACAGCAGCCTTTGGTATGCTGCTCTGGTTATGGAGATACAAAAATACCTTCCATCGGTGAAATTACTCTTAGGATTATCAGCAGCTGCATGAAGAAAAATTGTTCAGAAATGAACCTGTACCAGAGTTACAGGTAGCTAAATATCAAGAAACATCAATTTACTTAACTAGTTAAATCTAGATTTTTTTGGTGTATATTTAACTGTAGATGTTTGTTGGAACTGTACTTTAGAAGCCTATTTAAAAATTTTAGTAGTGGCAACTTTTGCATAGAGTTCAACTAAATATCTGAAATTTAGTAAGAATATTAAGCTGAAATCTAGACGTGATGTGAAATCTAACTTGGTTTCAGCATTTACATAGAGAAATACTTCCATCTAAGATAGGCTTAATGATTGAGTGAATGTGAACTGTACATTATTGCCCCTCACCTTACTGGAATTAAACCATGAATTAAAACATAAGAGTCTTTCTTACCCTTGAAATCGTGTTCTAAACCCTTTTACTGTATTTGCAGCTGTGATCTGCTATATTGAATTAGATTTTATTTCTTACGACAAATCTGGAGTTACTTGGCAAGGCACTAATATTCTTCAATAGCCATGGAAAAAAAAAAGGTGCCGCAGAGTGCTACTGCTTGAAGCTTTTCCTGGAGGTGACCTTAAAAGTTACTGGAGCGTAAAGGGTAAAACTAAGAAATGTTCTTCATGTCAGCTATTTAGGATATTCTTTGCCAGGAGTGCAGATGGACTTGGGCATGGTACCACGTTTGGTCTGAAAGAGCTAAGCTGCCATAACATTATACTTCTATTTTTGAATTTTAAAATTGTTGTGTAATTTTATCAGTTAAAAATACTGTCTTATAAGCAGTAATGTCTTACTAATTTTAAAGGATGATTCGAACTAGGAAAAGTGCTTCAGACTTACATTATCTAAATATGTCCTAATTGTTTTTAAATCAATTTTAGATGTCGTATATCATGTGCAGAAGAAGAAAAACTTATTTAAGCAAACTTAAAGTATTCATGTTTCTATCTATTTTGTGAAATAAGAGCAATAGACTTAAACATCTGTGAATTATTGTAGTTGGTTGGAGAGTTCTTCAGTCTTTCTGGTCAGAAGTGGGTCAGAACTGTTGGCCTCTCCTTAAATTATATCAAAATGGAACATGCAGAGATAAAAGGAAGTTGAAATTGGAAGGTAGCATTTTACCAGGAAGAAGCACTTTATTTTAAAAATGTTTACTTTAGAATCTGTTCTTTTATTATAAAATGTATCCAGAAGGTGCATACAGAATTCTAAGGATTTCTTAGAATTGCAAGAAACTGTATTTGGTTATGTTTTAATTATCTAATTTCTGGTTCTCAAATTCACCTTGTACTTGGAATTTATGTAAATAGGGTTTTTTTTTTATCATATTTGGAAAGATCTTGAATAAGCCAAAATGTGTAGTGTATTGCATAGTTGGTGGTATGATTCTTCCCCAACTTTCCCCCACTCCACCCCCCAAAAAAAGGAGGTGCCCATGTAATTCAGTTACGACACTGGTTCGAAAACTACGGAATTCCAAAATTTCATGCTGTGCTATATGCTGGTAAACTTAAAAGATTTGACTGTTTTTGAACACCTGGTACAGTGATGTACCTATGAGGACTTGGGAGAGGGCATGGGAATGTTGGTGGATAATGTTCATTTCCATCTGTATTTACTGTGTTAAAGGGAAAAAAAGGGAAGGTATCACACATGAACATATAATTTGCTTTCTGTACATGTGGAATGGACTAAAATGTAGATTTGGGAGTAGAGCTCCCTTTCTCCTTCTTTGTTCAGAACTGTTGCAAAGAAAGGAAAAACGTTTTTTCAGAAAACAGTAAATTCATTACTTGCAAGAAGCAAGCATGTAAAGAGTACAGGTATTTTTATTCTAGGAGGGCCACTTTTGCATTGAGCACTGCCTGCTCAGCCAGTTTTAAGTCGTTACTTATTAGCCTACTGACTAGTCTGAATTAAGCTTTTAATCTAGCTGTTTCTGTGGTGTCTAAAATAAGCTGCAGTGTCACATGTCAAGAGTCTAATGCTGCTGGGGAAAGTGAATGCTCTAATACATAAAATACCTAAAAGACCTTTATATGTGTTTTGACAGATTGGCAAAATGAGGTATGTCAGTGTTCGGGACTTTAAAGGGAAAGTCTTAATTGATATTAGAGAATATTGGATGGATCAAGAAGGTGAAATGAAGCCTGGCAGAAAAGGTATTGTTCTGCTTCATGTTACTTTGTATTAAAACATGGCCTGTACTTTGCAGTAGAACTTCCTATATCATGTTTTTCTCCTTTGTTGGTACGTGATACTTACTTCCTTACAGTTTATATTTTTACAAAGAATTAGCTTTATCTGTAGATCATGGATAAAATCTTAAGTGGATTTATTGGCCTGAGTCCATTTTCCTAAACAGATCCTCAATGATTTATGGAAAGCTAGGTGTCAAATGCAAGCAGATTTGGTAGGGGGGTTATAAACATGTTTATACCATAGCCATACTTCCCCCACACCCCCATTTGATTAGTTTAACAGAATTTCCTCTATTATGGTTGGAGTTCTTATTTCAAACTGTAACTGAAAATATTTAATCATTTTTATAAGATTTTAGTTTTGTTAAACCAACTGTATCCTTCAGTTCCTATTAAATTTTAGATTAAAACAACCTAAACATTTAAAGTGACTAATTTTGAAAAAAAAAGTTTAAAAATACTTTAGTAGAGGGAGGAATATCTCAAGTGTAGCAAGTTAGTAATCTGCAGCACAGCACAAGCCTCTGTACCTCTAGTTGCACAGTTGCTTCTCATGGCAAGCCTTCACTGTGAACCGCTTTCAGAACTTTCACATCTCAAGATGGGGATTGCAGGACAGTTGTAGTAGTAGTGCTGTGCTTAATGTTATGTTGCTTCTCTTTGAAAAGCCTACTTTTTATCTGTTTTCATGTAGCATCAGTGAAAGGTAAGTGTGAAACATTCTGCCCTGGGGATTCACAGAACCACAGAATGGTTTCACTTGGAAGGGACCTTGAAGATCACCTCATTTAACCCCCTCCCTGCTGTGGGCAGGCACACGTCCCACTAGACCAGGTTGCACAGAGACCCCATCCAGCCTGGCCTTGAACACTTCCAGGGATGGGGCATCCACAGCTTCTCTGGGCAACCTGTGCCAGTGCATCGCTACACTCACAGTAAAGAATTTCTTCCTAAAGCCCAATCTAAATCTACCCTCTTCCAGTTTGAAGCCATTCCCCCTTGCCCTGTCACTACATGATGTTGCAAAAACTCCTTCCCCAGTCTTATGTATTGGGAGGCTGCTGAGTTTGAAGAAATTCAATGTACAATGGCCATAAGGTTTGTAATCTTCTTTTGGTGTGTTCAGGAGCAACTCAGTAAACAGTCGTTTAGAAAGTTTGAGAAGCATTTTCAACATTTCTTAAATAACCACTGACAGTAGGTTTGCATGAACAGATATACTGGTGCTCTACAGGAAAATTGCTTGTTTTGGATTTGTTGTTGCTAATTAACAAAAAAGTTCCTCTAAGGACTTTACCTTCTGTGTTTCAAGGTGAAATTTCAAATGGCAAGCTACAGTGGGATTTGATGGGTGAGCTAAGTGACAAAAATGGCATGATGTAGATAGAAATGTTTATCAATGCAGCAAGAGTCTGAATTTTATTGTGATAAAATTATTAATAATCTGATACAGTATGGGAGTCTAATATTTCCTTGATGCAGTCATAAACTGCTTATCTAGCTGTCCTAAAACCAGGATAAGCAGTCAAAATTTTGTAATAAAACAAAAATAAACCGAATAGTTTAAATTACTGTTGGTATCTCAAGCAGCAGATCTGAACTTTTTGTGGTTCATCTGGTCTGTCGTTGAGGGACATCTTCATGAAATATAATCCTCTAATAGTGGTTAGTACACCTGACCTGTTTTCAGATGAGGCCTGCCCACCAAAGACTGGTGGAAGACTGCTTAGAGAAGCTCCATGTACACGACTTGCTGCTTAGAATTGTGGTGGTGCTCTGGTAAGACAGTGATACTAAAAGAAAAGAAAAGGCTATGAGCTCCAAAAGTGGAATTCAAAGTTTCAGCTGTTTTCAGGTCCTGCTCCACCTTCAGGGAGAAAACAGTGAAGGAAAACTATCACTGGGAGGGGAGAGTGGGAATAACTAGTGGAGGAGCTTGGGAGGAGAAAGTATGAGAGGTAGCCCTGGGAGCCTGCTCTTTCACAGAGTGGGTGTAGAAACTGTAGGGTAAGATAGAGTAGACCAAAAGCACAAATGAAACGTGCCTGTACTCAAGCTTGAGGAAGATGGGATCACATTTAGAATTGGAGTGATGGGTTGTGGGATACTGAATGATTATTGGTTGAATGTCACTAGAAACTATAGTGAACTTGAAGTAAAAAGTAACTTCAGTGCTGGTTTGTGAGCGCTAGCAAGTGATACAGAGTCTCTCCAAGAGGTTACTTACAGCATGTGTTATTTACAGTGCTTTAAGAAGCAAAAGGGGGGAAAGCCTCCCAGAATTGCAGTACTTGAAAAAGGCACAGCAGACCTGTCTGCATAGGTGCAGCTTTTAGTAGCCAGTG
This sequence comes from Aphelocoma coerulescens, assembly GCF_041296385.1. Lineage (NCBI taxonomy): Eukaryota > Metazoa > Chordata > Aves > Passeriformes > Corvidae > Aphelocoma > Aphelocoma coerulescens. Next base: position 11,155,438 of record NW_027184085.1, read on the forward strand.
ATTTCCTGCTTATCACCCATGGCGTTTGTACTGCCTTCTGTCAAGGCCAGAGTTACATTTCACTTCTTGTGTTTAGTCTAGTACTTGTACAATTATTTGTTAAAAACATTTTCTTTGCAAACTTGTCTAGAGATAACCTATAGTTAAGTTGAAGTGTTGGAAGTGGGTAGTTTCACTTTGTAACTAAGATGATTGTTGGAAGTATCTCAGGCATTAATATTATAACACAGACTGTGTGTATGAAAGCAGCCTTTATAATTACTGCACAAGGTCCTGCACCACAATTTTCTTTTTGTCTTAAGTGTTTATTTTTAATGCTTTTCAGGTATTTCTTTAAATCCAGAACAGTGGAACCAGCTGAAGGAACAGATTTCTGATATTGATGATGCAGTAAGAAAACTCTAAAGACAGAGCCATACAAAAACTTATATCATTTAGTGGTATTAAGCAGTCTTTTTACATTGGCTTTAGTTTTCTAAAATATTGTTTTCCAAGCTATTGTATATTTGGATTGCAAAACAATTTGTAAGATGAATACTTTTTTTATGTGCATTAAAAGTGTATTCTGAGTGAGGCTATTTGTGTATACTTTACTAAAAGGAATTGTGTTGCTTTCACCCCATGGTGTAAAATAAACAAATCAAGTAATATGTAAAGCATACTTGTTTATGGCCTTTTGATTGAAGGTGTTTGCTGATAAGGCCACCTAATAGCTTTAGTCGTTGTATTTCAGTTTAGTTTACAGTTAATACGAATTTGTTTTCAGAGGGGATTTCTTAAAATGTCTCAAGTTCACTTCTATTGCATTTTCTTTGGTATTGCCCTGCAGCTTTCTGCTTTAAGACTTGATACAAACAGTGAATACTTGGAAAAACACATTTTTGTAGATAATTTTCAATACTGTATTTGCTAATTTACCCGATTTATTCAAATGTAAGCAGTCTTGAATATATAGCATTTTTTGCATTACTTGCATGAAGTATTATGCTAAACAGTAACACTTGAACACAAAACACATGCTCTCTCTTCCCATTTTTCTACTGCTTGCTTGACCTAGAAAATAACAAGTAGCCTTTTTCATGGACTTTAGATGTGAAGCATAACTTCTATAGTAATAGACATATACCTCAGAGTAAGACAGTATTTCAAGGCTCCAAATGTGGTTGTTAGTACACTTTTCAAAGTTTGCATTAAATTCATTCTGGAACACATACTAACCAGTTATTCTATAGAAAAGGAGCGGTTTACCTGTCTGTAGGATTTTTGTTCATTTGGAAGTATTGCTCAAACAATGATGCTTAAATTGGACTGTAACACAAGTTAAACAAACAGGGTTAAAACTGCTGCAGCCAAAATGTCTGTCTGTCATATTTCTGCCCCATCCACTCTGCCTGCCCAGACCATTGAACTCGGGTTGCTTCCTGTGGCTTATGCGTGCACAGCTGGCTTATCTTTGTACAGAAGGCGCTTAGCGCACACAGGGAGCTTACCCAGTACATGGCAGACCATGACCCAGCAAGCTTGGCTGGTCAGCCCTGGTACCTCCTGGACAGAAAAGCCTCTGCCCTGTGGAAGCTCTGTTACACAAGGTGCTGCCCTAGAGGAAGGGCTTCTTGCTGACACTGAGTCACAAACGAAGGAAGAAAGGAGAATGTGATGGAGAACTTGGAGATGTAAGGGGCACACCAGAGTGAAAGTTGATGGTGCCAGAACAAAGTTGGCTGGCATGTAATAACTACACTGAAGAAACGGAAGCAGAATTGGAGGAGTTCATTTTCTGACATAATTAAGCAAAGCAAGAAGATAAAACAACTTTATGAAAAAGGACCAGTGAATGTCCAACTTCATTAGTTTGGGTGTAATTTTCCCATTTGATGATAATAGTCTCTAAACTTTGTATAGATAAACAGGATTTACTGTTTGTTTAGTTATGGGGCATTTTAATACAGTTTATATTGCAGTCATGATTGTAAGTGCCATATGCAGTCTGTTTATGTGCTGCAGAGTTCATAATTCAATGCTAATAGGTATTAAAGGCTGAGGAAGAGAGACTTCATCAAATTGTGCATATTACTTAAGTATGTCACATATCTTCACCTTCTTTTTAACTTATCCATTGTTGACATACTACAAATAAAATTAAGATCTGTTTTTGTACAGCTCAAGAAATTTTAAATTTGTAAGAACTGCTTGAGGATGAATAAAAGGGTGAAGAGATGTTTGTGGTAGCAGATGTGGTTTTGGGCACAACATTCTTTTTTCAGTGACTCTTTAACAACATATAGGGCTATTTGGACCAAATAGAATAAATATGAAATAGCTGCTAAAATTTTACAGATAAGTGAGTGAAATAAATTGCTTCAGATCACTATAGACAGGTTCTAGATGTTTTTTATTGCAATATGTATAATGTGATTTTGTTCTTTCAAGTCTGAAATTTTGCAACCATATTTAATGCATTTTACCTCAAAACTTTCAAGTGGCTACTTAAAACTGCATGATTATATTGGAGGGAATATTGTCCTCACTTAGATTACTGTGCTAATAGGTCAGTTGTTTTCAGGAAGGTGGAAAATTTGGGGAGAGTAAGTGAAAAAGTTTAATATAGTGATTAGTTTTCATGTGGAAATTGCTGGTAGAGGTATTCAAAGAAATTAGTATTTGTTAACCATGAACTATGAGTTAGTAGTAGGTATGAAAAGAGACAAGTCAGTTTCACAAATGTACTCAAAATGGGATGAGTTGATCAGGTGACTGATATACTTGTGAGATAGTAATATGCAAGTAACCTCGACAGAAATGTGACACATTCAGTATTATTTTGAAATAAACAGCTGGTAGTGATTTGTCATGTAATCATCTGTAGGGCTTTTTTGAGAAGAAAATTCAAATCTTTTTAGAATAAAGATTATTTTCTTGCGGACAGTGTTAGCTAGGATGTGTGTAGAAGTGTCCATGGATGAAAATTGTGCATGTATGACGAGGCTGCCTAATGTGAGATAAAAGCGCTGCTCCCTCTCCCATTTAGGTGATGAAAGATACATTTGATTCTTGGTGTTTATGCAGGGCATATTAGCAATATGTTTTATAAATTAAGCATACTGTGGAGCTTAGGGGAAAAAACACATCACAGAGCTGCCAAAGTACCGTATGTGTGTTAATCAAACTGTCATGTACCATGTTGCTCGTATGTAGAGATGTTCATCTTCAAAATAAACAAATGCAGTACTAATTTTGATATTTCTTTTAAAGAAAATAGCCCTGGTTATGTACGTATGTGATCTGTTAGCAAAAAAAAAAAAAAATTGACGATTGTAATTCTAGTAACTCAAATGTCTTATTGTTAGCCATGTGAAATGTTTCATGTTTAGCTCTGGTGGCGTCCAATGCAGAGAGGCCACTGGAAATATGAGCCCTTCAACTGTAATTACCTTAATGTTCAAATAAAAAAATAGTTAAACGGCATATGTGTAATAACAATTTGAACACTTGGAAATAAAAAAGTCTTCTGTTGACATAGTGTTATTTTTAATAGAAATTTAGCTACACTATAATGTTATGGTACCTGCTGTTTCTTTCTTGCAACAGTTGTAATTTGGAAATTTGAAAACTTCATTATCTTACATTTGGTTTATGTTGTGGGTGGGGAACTGATGGTGTAGCCCAGAGGGATGGAAATTTTTCACTAGGATAAAAAGGGCAGTTATCATGTAAATACAGAAGCAATGGATACAAACACATTTTCAAACATCAAATTGAAGGAAAGTGCCTGGTAAGTTGTTACTCTTACGGGAATGGCTGATTATCTTTTTTCGGTGGAGTTTCTCTTTGACTATAAATGTAGCCACAGATGAGGTAGAAAAATCTCACACATTTATTGTCATTGGTCAGTTACATCTGCATAGGCTTCTTTAGCAAGGATATTTGTTTTTCACATACTTGAAGTGACTGATCTGTAGGGTGTGGATTAATTAGTAGATTGTAGCCTTGAACCAAACAGACTTCTTGAAGTAATTTTGAGTAGTCTAGCCACTGAAACAGAAATTACTCTGGCTCTAAGGGAAGAAATGGAGTGAGGAGTTGATGGAGGGTCATCCTGTCTTCCCTAATCTTCATTCACTTACTTCCCGTACTGATGGGGTTCTTTGTAGCTCTGGTGACTGTGTACGGAAGAGCATTCCAATAGGCACTCTTTGTCTTGTGGTGAATCAAGGATGCATGTCCTCTGCTTGTAGCTACGTAGAAGTGTGAAAACATCTGCTGAAGAACTGAAATAAATGGTCCTTGGCTTAATGATGGTTTGTCAGGGTAGCTTAATTCTGCTGTCATGTGAGCAGAAGGACATGCCACCAATCTTGGGGGTACTTTAAGAGCCTGGCACCTGTTCACTTGGTATTGCACTTGATTTACCAAAAATTTAATAGTTTTTTATAAGATCTGCTTAATTTGGTTTTTATTGTTACTTCCATTTTGGTTTCAGTGATTCCATATGCTCATCATTGATCAGATGTCAAATGAGGTATGGATTGAGGCTGTGTTGAGGACTCAAGTTTTTAAAAGTTACCTGTTAGAAGAAGGTGAGCTCTCAGTCCTAAAGGTGAAAGGAGCTTGCCGTAGAACTGTGAAAGCTGGTGCAATTAACAGACTGCTGGGAAATATCTAGCTGTATTTGATAAGAAAAACATGCCTGCTTGGTCAGCATGCCTAATAGACTGCTGTTAGTTATCAACACTACTCACTTGGGCAGGAATTAGTAAGACGAAAACTGTTGAAGTAAAAAAACTTAAGATTTTACATAACCCACTTATATGTGTTATGTAAAAAAGAGCTGTTTCACACCTTAAGAATTTAAATGCTTTATGCTTTCACTAATAGGCTAATGTGTCAGAATAATTTTTACTGTTGAAAACAGAGCTCATTTCATCTTATTTAATGTTAAACCTCAGTTTATCTATTCACTGAAATATCCTCGCACCACAGATCTGAGGGAGAGGTGAATGTCAATATATTAAGAACAAATTTGAGATTGGCACAACCCTAGCAGTTAGCTACTTGAAATTAAAGCCAGGCAATGTATATAGCAATAACACTTCGCAATGAGTTTGTGGCATTGATTTTATGTAGCCTTTAAAGGTTTTTGCTAGCTCTCTCAATGTGAAACAGCTTTGCTGTTTCCTCTGCTTTACATTTGCCATCCCTTACTGAGATCTGCAGCTCCTTTTGTATTTCCAGTACTCTTTGTATTCTGACGGGAAGCATCCATCTGCCTCTTGGAACACAAATATCTCTGGCTAAACTGATGCTATCACAAGACAAAGAATACCTCAAAGATTGGATCCTAGTGGTACTTCACAGATAGAGCTGCTATTGCTAATAAAGATCAATTAATGTGTCTATGTATATATTTTAGTATTGTAATAAAGTGTACTTAAAATAGTTGAATTAGTCATGCCAACATGCATACTTCCCAAAGGAAGTAATTTTCTTCATACTAGCTTGGATTACTGTGCACAGTGAAAGTACTGGACAAATGCTTTTCCCCCCGAAAGTGATTATGAACTGCTTGGAGAACACCACAGTGAGATGGTTCCTGGGCAAAAAGTGATTAGAGCTGTCATGTGGATGGATATCCTTGCCATAAGTGAGGGTGACTGTAATTGCAGTGGTTTGGTTAATGGAAAGAAAACTTGTTTGTGTGGGTAGCCTGAAAAGTTCCTAAAGGGACCTGTAGTAGATGAGTATCTTTTATGATGACGTAAAGACTGCCCTCCTCTCCAGAGAAGCCTTTGAACAATATAAATTTCCAGTATGCCTGGTTTTATACAACCTGATTTTTATCTTTTTTTTTTTTTCTTCCAAGATGTGTCAGTGTATGTGGTATAGTCCCCTTTCTGTAGTGGGAAATTAGTAACCCTGATTGAGTAATTTCTGTGAAACTGGAGGGGGAAAGTGTATTACATTATTTTCACACATCATCCATTATGTTAATATTTAATAGTAATGTGCCTTTCATCTATCCAAACAATTTGTTGTAACATGAGGAGAATATTTGTGGCTTATCTGTTAAATTGTTTGGGAACAAACATTTTGGGGTTTGGGGAAAATTTTGTAAACAAGTTACCTAGGTATTTCCCTCACTCCTATAAATGTGTTTATGTCTTGGTGTTTTAATTTTGTGTCACTTTTTTCCAGGAAACTGATTTTTTTAAACTTTTGTTCCTTAAGGAGCTTTGAAAATCATTATTTTTAATATGCTACAGTTTTGGATTTTGAAAATCACCTTGCAAATGTCATGCTTGGATGCATTTTTTACTAGATTACTAGATTGTTATCTGGCTGAGACTGTTTGCTTTGTAGTCTGAGTAACTTGAGAAGTATCTGTTAAATTGCAAGCTTGTGGTAATGCCATGTGAGAAGGTGAGGGAAAGGAAATGCACAGATAAAGAAATTCGTTATTTTTCAGAACGTTTTCAGAACATGATCCAGAAACAATATGTTCTCATTTTGAAGGCAAATACTAACTCCAAAACTGCTAAAACACATTCCACTTAAATTTGAAACTGCTTCTGTTAAATTCAAGTTCATCAAATGTGTCCTTTTAAGAAATATTTTTGAAAAAGATAATAGCAATATTTTAGGTTCCTTTTATAAAGAAATCTTCATAGATAAACACTATGTTTAACAATAAAAATTCTTAAAGCTAAGTGAATTCAAATCAAGATATAATTTTTAACTGACTTTGTGGGTTTGACACTTTGAAACAATTAACTAAATAGGTAAATTTCTGGGAAGTTTTGGGAGGACTTTGAAGCCTTCCAGAAGTGGAGGTCACGTCCTTGGTTCAAGGAAGAGACCTGTCAACTTGTGTGAAAGTTTTGGGACAAAGAGGCTGCTGTGTGCTCTGGACAAAGAGTTTGATCTACTTTAGGTCACCTCAAAGCCTTGGTATTATTGGTCTGATGTATCAAATAAAAGGTACCATGGACTTGGTTTTTTGTGTATTCCACTGAAGTAAAATTTGGATGGATATTTAGCTTTATTAATTAAACATTTTTTTGGGTAGTTGTGTCTTCAAGAGGATTGAGATTAACACCTAATGAAGAAATTTCACTGCAATTGATAGTATAGTTTAGATAATGTTCAGATTTATTTTGCATTTGGTTTCTGTTTGACTCATTGCTCGTGTACTTCCATAGGCATCATTGATCAGTACGGCATTTAGGATGGGAGTCCTTGTGCGAGGTAGGAGACCTGTTCTATTTCCACACAGGTCTCTTTTTTCTTTATGGATCTTTTAATGCAGGATGAATGGAAAGTGTAGAGAAACAGAATGAAATAACTTATATCACTGCTTTTCACTTCAAAGTATGCAAGATTTTATATACCCATAAAAGAGCATAACAACCAGTTGGCAAATCTTCACCAGTGTATGTAATAGTTCAGAGAAGTGAGACTTTTTTCTTTTTCCTGGATAAACCTCAATAATGATTTTTGAATAACAAATATTCAGACAAACATTGGTGTAAGGGGCTACTAAATGCAAGTTTTGTGCTGGCAGCAATACTTAAGTAATAAGTTAATGCAGCAAATGTGTGTCCTGGTGAGTTTGGTGATGGTCCTGAGCGGTGCCTTGGCTCAGGCATCGCCCACGAGCCGGCCGGGCTGATCCCGGTGAGAGCCATGCGAGGCCGCATCTCCTCAGGGATCGAGGCTCCTGGGCCATGTCTTGTCAGGACATAGCAGCAGCCCAAGCCGGGACCAGACAAAGCTGAAGCTGCCGCAGCCACAGAGGTGCACAAGCGCCAGGGCAGCGCTCGGCTGCGAGTCCCTCGCTCTGCCCTCGAAGCGCCTGTGGCTGCCCCGAGCCGCTGAGCTCTGCTGCTCTCGTGCTGCCGGGCCCTGACCTCCCTGGCAGCAGGGACGGCTCTCCAGGTCGCTCCTCAGGGCTGAGAGACACTTTACCAGTGTCTGATCTCTACAGCGAGGTAAGGAGCATTTTACTTTCAGCCTAAAGCTATATTGTGCACTAATGATATTCATATATATACAGCTGTTTATTTATTACAGTATCCACTCATTTATTACAAGTGTGTTAAATAGTGCAGTGTTTGACAGCTGTCTGAATTACTAAATCATCATTTGGGCCTTTGTCGAATCACTCATTAATTACCCTTCAATGATCACTTAATCACCATTTGATTACCATCTAATTTTTGTTCAGTCATCAATTACTTACCATTTGATCACAATTTAATCATTATCAAATTCTTTTAGTTAACAACTCAACAATGACCTGATAAATCACCAGTAATACCTAGATATCACTCCATGCACTTGAATTTCTTGGCTGTTGTAGAGTAGAAGAGGTCATTGCAAGTATTTACTGTAGAAGAACTGGACAGCTATTTGTGTGTGGCCTATAATAATACTGCATTACTATGTAGGAGTCCTTCACTTTGAAAGTATTTCTAAACATTCCGGAAACTTTCTTGATCTTTTAGAGTCAGCCTCCTCCATGTTCTGTGGAGGACTGTTGCAAAAACATTATAGTCACCTCAGAGGGACTATTGGGTGATGATGGCAAATAGGTGTGAATAAAACTAGTTGAGTTCTCTGTACTGCTGGCTGCCAGTACTGCTGAGGCATTTGTAGCACTCAGAAATGAAACATATGTTGGAGGGCTTTTTTCCATTTTTTGACACATGAATCTTCAGTAAATACTTTGAATTTGGTGGGACAGGGATTTGAGTCATTGTTTTCAGAGTAAGGAGAGTTGAAATTAAAAACATTGTCTTAAATAACACCTTACTGGGTTAATATGGGACAGGGGATTTAGAGGACAGTTCTCGCGAGTGCTCAGGAAAAAAGTTCCTGTGTCAATTCCTTGTGATGAGCTAATTGCCCAATGTTTTGCAGATATATTTTTGTCTTGTTATGCAATATCTTAAGACAATGTTCATTGTTCAAGATATTTAGAATAATGTGTCTACTGTTGCTAAGAATTCTGTTTCAGCCTGTAGGAAAGCTGCCAGAACAATGAGATGAAAACCAGCACAAATCACATAGTGCCTCTGTTGCCTCAGGACTATGCTATTTCATACAACACTCAGCATTTACTGCTCTTAGATATATGAAATTTACAATTTTGATGAAGATGGATTGCCACGTCTGGATTTTTGGCTTGTCCTCTGATGAGATGGGCTCAATTCTGTTTTTCTGGTACTGAAATACAGTATTTTTTATGCCATGAAGTGTGAATTCATGACTCCACTATGCCTTGGTTTTCCTGAATGATCAGTAACTTTTTGTGATTCTCCCTAAACTATCTTTCATCCCTGTCAGCTTTTCTGTGCCAGTCTGCCTACTTCCTGGGATAGCAGGAGCAATGGCACCTATGAGATCCTGCTTTTTGCTTTGCTACCTGTTCTCTCCAGCACTCCCTGGCGTGTGGAAAAAATAGACACTAGCCTTCCTCCATCCAAGTCTGATCTGAAAGGAAACCTGGTACTGTTGCAAAGAACAGCAACAGTCTCTTTGGACCTTCCTTGAAGGGAAAAAAACAACGCAGTAAGTGTGTGAAGTGATTTTCATAGAATCATAGAATGATTTGGGTTGGAAGGAACCTTAAAGATCACCTAATTCCAACTCCCCCGCCATAGGGAGGGACACCTTCTACTAGACCAGGTTGCTCAGAGCCCCATCCAGCCTGGCCTTGGACACTGCCAGGGATGGGGCATCTACAACTTCTGTAGGAGCAAACCTCTTCCAGTGTCTTACCACCCTCACAGTAAAGAACGTCTTCCTAATACCTAATCTAAACCTGCCATCTTCCAGTTTAAAGCCATTAACCCTTTTTCTATTGCTACATGTGTCTTGGTTTGAAAGACAGGTGTCTGCTAAGGAAGGCAGAAGCCTCCCTTGGAATGGCAGATGCAACCCCTTTCCCTCTGAGTTATTATGATTTTGAAATCAAGGGGCTTTTAGGCAAAGATGTGGGAAATAGGAATAACAGTTCTTTACTATTATATATCTATATGTGTATAACCAGTCAAACAAACAACAGTAACTATGACAGTAACAACAAACAATCCCAAACCCAGTCCCGGCCTTCTCGGCTGTCGGGCCCTTTCCCCTCGGGTGCAGTTCCGCTCGCAGCCGGCAGGGGCGCTGGCGGCTCCCGGTGAGCAGGGCAGGTGCGATGGTTCCCCCGCGGCTGCAGGGGGCGCTCCGGAGCGAGCTCGGGGAGCAGCGGCACCGGTGCCCTGGGATCCCGGGAAGGGATGGGACAAAGGCTTCACAAACCCCTGGGCAGCTGATCCCGGTGTCCGGCCGGACCCTCGGGAACAGCAGGTTGGAACGGCAGGGACGAGCACAAATTCCGGGTGGCAGACGAGGTGTATCCAAACGGGGTCTGGGCAGGCAGGGCAAGCACGGCTACAACGTAGCAAAGGCTCAAAGCGACGGCGGGGCAGGGTGGCCACGGCCCGGCTCCCAGCGGGGCAGGGAAGGCGGCTTTGGGATCCCCAGGCTTTCCACCATAAGGAAAAGCAGCCCAAGCAAGCAAACTCCTCTCTGTCCAAACGCCAGAGACCCAACTGCCCACACACCCAGGTGAAACAAAGGAGCAGCCAGGTCTTTTGTTTCTCTTAAGCACCCAGTGATTTGTCGTCTTAGTAACAGTATGGGGGGAAAATTCCTTTAACAGAAAAAAACTAGACCTCTTAAAACCCCAAAAACATGCCCTTGTAGAAAGTCCTTCTCCAGCTCTCTTGTAGACCTTTTAGGTCCTTCCTGGTGCCGCCTTTTCTTCAGCCTGGAACACCCCAGCTCTCTCAGTTGGTCTTCGTAGGAGGGCTTCTCCAGTTTTCCAATGATCTTCATGTTCCTCCTTTGGACTCTAACAGGTCCAAGATATTCTTATGTTGGGGACCTCAGAGCTGGGCACTGTTCTCCAGATGAGAATCCAGTTCCTAGTCCAGTAACTTGTTCCCAGACGAACATGCACCTACTGTCATGAGAAAATGGCACAATTGAAATTTGGGCATGAGAAAGGCTGGCTTGCTCATCTCTGGGTTGTCTGTTTTACTCCTGCACCAGGTGAGAGGCAGGATCAGCCTATGCTCTTCTGTTGTAACCAAGGTTTTGTGAAAATCTTAGACCTGCTTTGCATAACTCTGAAGAGAGGGAACTGTCTCACAGTTTAGTCAGCATGTGGATATACAAATATTTCCAGTCTTTCCTTCAAGGACCAGATATTTCGGTTATTGTGGAAAATCCAAATGTGCTGCGTAAACAAGAGGTCTGTTTGTGCTTTCTAGTACATCAGAAGGCAAATGCAGTGACGGAGAGATGTAGCAGCAGCGATCATCATCTGTAGGAGATGTATTTATAAGATTTTTCCTGTTTTCTGGTAGTTACAGTCAGCAGTAGCTCTGCAGTATGGGGCCAAAATGAGATATTTACAACTTTTCAGAACTTTATACGAAAAAGGTTCAACCTTGTATAATTTTATTTTGTTTGTAGCCTCCAGGTCTCTCAACAGAAAGCTCACTGTTCAGGTTAGACAGGACAAGACACTGTTAATCTTTGCCCTGGCCATGTTTCAGGTTCCTTTTTGTCTGACTTTGGGGTTTCTCAAGGTCTGGCTTCTTGTGTGTGTGTTCTCTTTGTATATGGGTCACTTCATACACTTTAACCCAGCAAGTCTCCTCCCTGGTCAGCGCAGGAGCAGCAATGCTCTTAGCTGACAGCGAAGAGGAGTTAGGGTAGGGTTAGTATTCAACATGCCTCACTCCAGATCATCAAATCTCATTATTTTCAGACATCTGATATTCCTGAGAAAGTCTGGACTCTTCATTTTTCTTCAGCTCCAGTTAGCAGTAGTTTTGACCCCATTGTCTTAATCATCTGGCCTCTAATTTCTTTTATCACATGGTAATTTCCAACTACAAAAGAGGGGAAAAAATTCCTTTTTTTCCCTGCCAGTATTTTTTTGCCTGTATTTTTTTTTTCCATTTAGCTTATGTTCTCTGCAAAACTTGGAGTTCTCTTTGTTTGAATAGTGCACAACTGGGATAGATGGGACATTTGCAGCTGGAGCCTCTTGCCTCCAAAGGGTGAAGGGTGACTCACCACACCCATTAAGCTTTCAGACCTGCACAGACCTGTGTGAGTGCAGCCAGCCACTAGATGTCAGCATTATTTTAAAAATAAACAGCTGACCTACAAATTAGCCATTCCTGCTTAAAATAGGCTGATGTGAAGTTGATGAGGCTTGGTAACCAGTGCCTAGAGGTTACAGGCTTTCATATTTGTGAAATGCTCCGTGATACCTGTGGGGGTAGCAGCATACCAGGGTGAATCTTTTTAGTAAGTTCCCACATTTTTAGACCTTGTGAAAAAGAGGTACCTGCTGAAACATCTGAGAACAAAGTGGGATTGGATAATAAGACTTCTGAAGTTCAACTGTGCTTGCATTCAAGTGTGAATCCATCAGAGAAGTGAGTGAGACAGCTCCCTGCCAGAAAAAAAAATGCTTTTACATCATGGACCCGTTCAGGAAGCTGAAGAACTTTTGTGTGTACATTAGGGCTGCATTTAGGGCGGAAGCTGGCTAAACTGATTTGGTGACTCACTGGTGTACACAAGATACAGTCTTTCTTATTCTTCTCCCCATTGCTCTTCAAGTGGCTAATGTGATAGAAAATAAGCCAACAGGAACAAGCAAGTCATTTTCTTTTGGGAAGATGATCCCTCTCTCATCAGATGAGTGCCTGTGTCAGCCCAAGGGTGAGAGACTATGCAGCTGAGGGCAAGATTAAAGAAAGGCAGAGGAACGACCCAGTGACAAATGTGAGTCATTAGGTTTTTCCCATTTTCTGTTTGCATTCTTTGCCTGGGAGGCACAGTATCTACCTGTCCTCGATTTCCATCCTATTGCTCCTTTTGCTTTTGAAGGCTATTCCTTCCTATTTCCTGGGTAGAGCTCAAGTGTTCTCTGCAGTACTCTGTGCCAATTTTCTTGTCCTCAGGAGAGGACTAATCCATTGTTTCACTAATCCATCTCTTCCCATTCACATCACTCTTAAACACTTCCTTTTTCTCTATTTCCCACAGTAAGTAATTTGTGAAAGTGCAGTTAACTCTTTCTCTATTTCAAGCTTTGTATCATTGCTTCAATGTAGTTTTTATGCAGTCATTTGGTTTGTCTTGGCAGATCTCTTTATCCATCTTGACATTAGGAGTTTGAGAGGAGTTAAGAGTTGGCTGGAACAAATGGCAGAGGGCCTGCATCTGTAAATCCAATAGGACAAGGGCTTTCTGGTGAAGAGCTGAATAAAATGTCAGTGCTTAACAACTAATAAAGAATAACATAATAGCTCATTTCAGGCTCTGCTTCACATCAGCATCGAAATTACCTCTGCTGACTCACAAGGGACATATAAACTCCCATTCTCTTCCTTTCTGGTGTATTCTTATGGTTCCCATGCTGCATAGTTACTACACAGTGCATCATTTTAGGTCCTTCATAACGTTTTTGATTTTCTGTAGGCTTTTGAACATGTCTTCTAGGTAGATCTTTTGCTGAACTCCTATTTTATCTATTGCCATTATTTACTCGGGGTAAATCCCACTTGACTTTCTGGAGGAAGGAAAGAAGTTAGTCCCTGTGGCTTATGAATCCCTTTGTCTCAAATGTATCCAACATGAAGAGGTTTTGAATTGTGATTGAATCCTATAGTCCCTGAAGCACTTGCATGTTTGCAAAATTGTTATGTTTACTAGAATCCAGTAAATACCAGATATATACTTTATTCTGAGTTGAGAATTTCATATCCTTCTGGAACAAAATACTTTATTTCCCACATGTTTTGACTACATTATATTGGCACCACTCATGTCACTCCACTTAAAATTGTGTCAGCATTATCATTATAAGTTGTTTTTCAGAGGTTATAACTTGGACATAAAAATTTGCTGCCACTTAGAAACTTGGTCTTAGCCCAGAAGTAATTAAAAAAAACCACCAACATTCTCTTTCAATATAATTTTGTTGTTTTGGGAGGAGAAGAGAGAATTAAAAAATTAATACTGAAAAATGGCAAAGTCTGCATTACAATTTGTTCAACTTTGACCAACAAAGTGATGGCAAAAATCAGAATCTGTCTATCTTGTTAAGCTGTAATACACCTCAATATCTTTTTAGTTTTATCAGTTTGTTAGGTGGAAAGATGGAGAGAAATAGGTCTGAATACGTGTGACAAGATGAATCTAATGCCTACCCCTGCATGTAGGGTGTGCAGGTAGAATCTCTTCAGCATTTTTCAAAAGCTGAGAGTGCCCATCCTAACTCTGAACTTTAAATCCCATCAATCTGAAAGTGCCACTGCCCCTGACTTTGTTATATCTCTTATGTGTCTCAGAAGTTATGATGCATACACCTTTCTCTGGGGTGCAGGAAGATATAGAGCCAAAGAATGGTAAAACTGAGCTATTCCGTTTTTTGTGGTCGGTGCATGTGGACCATGTTCCTGGGCACAGCAGATGGACAGAAGGGAGTTGGGATGCCCCAGGTGGAGCCTCTCTCTGTGTGAATTGTAGCCAGGTCCTGTTTGTTCAAAGGACCACGAAGTACCTCTGTTTGGTGAGTGATAAATGGTTGTTGTGGTTTAACCCAGGCAGCCACTCGCTCACACCCCTACCAGTGGGATTGGGGAGAGAACTGGAAGGGTAAAAGCTGGAAAACTCGAGGGTTGAGATAAAGGCAGTTTATTAGGGCAAGCAAGAGCTGCACGTGCAAGCAAAGCAAAACAAGGAGTTAATTCCCCATTTCCCATGGGCAGGCATCTCCAGGAGAGCAGGGCCCATCACGTGTAACAGTGACTTGATAAGACAAATGTCATCATGCCAAACATGCCCCCTTTCCTCTTCTTCCCTCCACTTTATAGACTGAACATGGTATCACATGGTCTGGAACATCCCTTTGTTCAGTTGGGGTCACCTCTCCCAGCTGTGCCTCCTCCCAATCCCCCAAGCAGCCCCAGCTTCCCTGCCAGTGTGGCAGTGTGAGAAGCAGAAACGACCTTGGCTCCGTGTAAGCTCTGCTCAGCAGTAACTAAAGCATCTCTCTGTTATCATCACTGCTCAGGGCAAATCCAAAACACAGCCCCATATCAGCCAATGTGGAGAAAACTCACTCTGCCCCAGCCAAAACCATCACACTGGTTTACTGGAGTTACAGTGATTCTTGGGTTTTGTAGGATCAAAGACAGGAAAAATGAGGAAAAGGATTGTTTTGGTGTTTGGACGTATTGAAAAGGTCCTGTAAGAGTCCACCTTTGTCAATGTACCTCTTACCTTGTACACTTAGAGAAAACTTGAGGGAAAGGCATGTTATAAAATACAGTGGGGAAGCCAGGTGATATGATTCTGGTACAGTGGGAAGGCATGTTTCATTAATAAATCTGCTGCTGAAGTTGTGTTTTACTATGAAAGGGGACTCTAACAGCCAGCTTTAACTGCCTATTATACCTGGGATTATGTCAAAGATGTATTGCAGCAAGTGAGTATTCTGTGTAGTTAGGAGTTTCAGATGTGGTAATTGCCGAGGATAACTGTGCAAATACTTTTACTGATCAACAGAGACTTTCAGCTCAAAAAAGATGTCTATCTTGTTACAGTGAAATGTGAAGAAATAAAGCAGGCTCTCCTCATATTTAAAACCCAATGACTGTGGAATGTTTCACACTTTCCACCTTGTACAGAATTTTGTGAAACAAAAGGAGACCTCGCATACAGTGTAAGGTCTCAGAAAATACTGGTTCTTATGAAAGATTTCAAAAATAAATTTCTGCATAATAAATAGTTTCCAGCAACAGAACAACCCAGCCTGAATCTTACCATCACAACCAACAACAAATGGAGTGAAAACCAAGCTCAGAAACCATGGAGACTCATAGATCCTCAGTGTTATACTGCCAGTAGTTTTTCAAGATTGGTCTTGGAATAAAATATTCAAAATTAAGTCTAATATACAAGGCTTTAAAGGACAGAAAACCAAATAGCTTTTCTTTACAAATGCATTTTACAGGGTTTAGGATAAACAAGTATTTTTAAAGTTCAAAAACAACTCCAAAAGAAGTTTATTCTGGAATAGAATTTGGCCATAAATATATGTCCCCAGAGAGTCAAATCCTGGCCTGGGGAATCTGTTATCATGAGTCTTCTCTCGTTCATGAAAATGTCAGCTATGATTCAGACCCATCTTTGTGAGTGAAGGTTATCATGAGTTGAGGCTGACTCTAGGCTGGTCTCTTTTAATGGGGGGAAAGAGGTGGCTGGTAATGAGGACAATGAAAAACATGGTGAGTGAAGTATATTGCCTTTGGTGTAAAAAGATGGAGTTGCCAAGAATGTCTGGACTTCAGAGCAGAGAAACTTGGGATATAAGCCTTGACTGACTGAGCTGAAGAAGAGGGATGTCTTAGGAGGAGAGATAACTAAGGCCCATCTGCAGGGAGGAGAGAGAGATGAAAATGCACTTAAGTGCAGTCTCTTAGGCTTTGATTTTGCAAACTGATCTGTTCAGGCAAACCCTTACACCCACGCAAAGCCCTGTTGAAGATAACAGGATTTTGTGCAGGCTCACAAGAATCAGCTTGCAGGAATGGGGCCCCGAGTCCTCAGGAGGAGTTTACACTGAGTGCAAGTAACAGAAGGGATAGCTGGCATCTGACATCTCAGCAGTCCCTGATCTTGAATCGGGAATTGAGAGAGTGAGCTGGTCTTGTGGGACATCCAAGATGACAGAGTAACATTTCTGTTGTTGTGCTGTCAGTGCTGTTATAACCCCCTGTCTTGGGGTGACTCTATGATGTGTATCCCCTATCGCTGCCCCATGCCCAGAAATTAATTTTGTGCCTTTCTATGCCTTTAAACTGAGCCCAAGAGGGGGGAGAGAGAACCCAGCAAAACTCTTCAAAGCAGTTTGTTTTCAAGGACACAGAGACAGAGACGGCTCTCTGCGTTCAGCTGTGGTGGGAGCGGGAGCAGGAGGAAGCACTGCTTGCTTTCCAGCCAGTTTTCAGCTTTCTTTTTCTCTGGAGAGATACGGAGAGTTGAACTTTGTTTTCCTGGGACTCCAATTTTTCCCTTCTTCTCTGCTGGATGGTTTCAACATCAGAATACATCAGGAGGACTTTCCAGGGCCTTGGCCCTGGAGGTGGGCCCACCACCCCATCCCAGCTCCAAGGAGGGGGAGAGAGAGATCTGGGGAAGGACTCTGAAATTTTCCCAGGTTTCTCTCAGCAGAGCAAGAAGTTTTATTATTTAGCATCATTATTCCTCTTACTTTGTGTTTGTTAAATAAACAGCTTTTATCTCTTTCACTTTCCTTCGAGGAAAATTCATTTTTTCCCAAACCTGGTGGGGGAGGGTGGTTGTAACCTACCTTCTCTCAGAGGATATATTTCCAAATTTGCCCAAACCGGCACAAATAATTTAGTGGCACCCAATGTGGGGCCAGGTGAGATTAACCCTTTTAGTGCTGTAAGATTCTCCAGAACAGATGAAGCCTGCAGACATCAATCCTCTCTCGAGTCAGAGGAGGAGGAAAGGTGAAGGCACATGAAGAAAACACCATAAAGACACCAAAGTCAGTGAAGAAGGAAGAGCTGAAACCCTGAGGGAGGAGAAAGAGGAGATGCTTCAAACCTAGGAGCCAAAATTCTGTTGTAAAGCTATGGTGATAGACTGTGATACATCAGAGTACCCACTGTAATTTCATGAAAGGATGGGGGGTAAAGTGTTCAAACTGCAATTGTGAGCAAAAGTACCTGTGCTGAAATAAGCAAATATTGAAGTACCTGTGATTTGATGAGAAGCTTGAACAGAGAGAGATGAAAGTGATGAGGATCCTTGCTCCCAGGGAAGAAGAAGACCTCTGTTCCTGGAGCTGAAGATGCTCCCAGAGATAGGTGAAGAGAACCTTTGCTTCTCAACAGCCCAACCTTAAAATGGTACCCCATTAGCTCAAGATTGGACCCTTGAAAGCAGTTGTGGGGAAAGCTGTAAGGTCGAGGGAAGGGACTTTCACATGTGAGCAGAGAACCAACCCGGGCAGCTGTCTCACTGCGATACTGAAGCCATGAGAGAACTATTTCTTGTGGAGATCTCTCCATAGCACGAGCAAGAGAGACTCCTCTCCCTAAGTGAACTGAAAAAGAGATTATTATAGACGTGGTAAACTGACTGAAAAAATCTCAAGGGTTGTCTTTTTATGTTGTCAGTGGGAGAAGGGACAAAGGGGGGAGGAGAAGTGTTCTGAAGGTGTGGTATGATTTTTTCCCCCTTCTTTTAGGTCTGTTAATAAACTTCTTTATATTCTTTTAAGTTTTGTGCCTGCTTTTCTTTCTCCTAATTCTTATCTCACAGAAGGAAGATCAGTAAGTAATGGATATTTTGAACCAAACCACTACACCTCCAGTGGAATTCACATTTGGTATCTTTCCCCTTACCCCCAAATATCTTCCAGGCTAAAATCTGGCAAATGAGAGGTCAGCCTGGGAGGCTGAAATCTTCTGAAATGTGAGTGCAATTGGTTTAGATGCTTGGCTTTGCAGCGCATCTGGAAGGGGAAAAATATCAGCTGGTTTCCCATTTGTTTTACAAAATAGTATTTTATGCTAGAAAAACGAGGTGATGTGGAGAATGTTGTTTAGGCTTGTCAATAAGATAAACTAGATCTTTGCTTGCCACAGAGCCTGTCAGAATATTTGTGACTTATTTTAGAAATACTGCGGACTTCATTCCTTGGCAGTCCCTATAATATACATATGAATCTCACTGATAATTTCTAAACAGTAATTGCAGTTAGAGGACTTTTATACCTTTCATTTTACTGTGATTGCTTTACCTAGCAGAGCCTGACTGTTCTGAGTGCCTTGTTAGACCCAACTGCAAAGGCCTAATGTGACAAAGTGATGACAGAGATTTTTAGTACAATTTGATTGTTCCCAGGGCAAGGCTATTATTTGAGCTTCATCTTCTTTGATAGCATAATTCAGCTCCAGGTAGGCATTCTAATCTACCACTGCTGGCTATTTTGTGGTCACGGGCTTCACAGAGTTTCTAGGCAAGGTGCTCTAACCTCCTATTTTAGCTAAACCCATCTTGTCTGTGCCTAAGACCAATACTGGTATTAGTATATAGTATTGGTATATAGTATGAGTCCCTAATTATGAGTGATGAATTCCTGTGTATGCTAGTCAAAAAAAAATATTTCAAAGACTAAATGGAATCTTGAATATTTACCTTTCAAACCTTGCTCTCTGTCTGGGTTTCATCCTGAATGTATGTTTACTGTAATGAATGACAATTCCTGCCTATTTCTTTTTGCCATAATCTAAGGAGTTCACTAGTTTAATTCAGAGGCAGACATTCTTGGACAACGAGGTAGATCCATAACTGAGTGAGGGCCCAGCAAATACTGTGACTCCCCAGTCCATGGAGAGGTGGCTGAGGAGATGTACAATTAAGTTTAGGAAACACAGAAGGTGGTGCATAAATTAAATGGAGGATTGCTGTTGTCACAACTCCTACGACACAAGAACTAGGTGGCACTGGATGAAGCTAGTTGGAGACAGTTTTGGGAAAAAGAAAACACTTTGGGAGCCTATTGTCACACAGGATGGTGGAGGCAGGTTCAAAAGGGTGTGGCAAAGGCATGTGCATAAAGGGAGTCTGGGGGAAACCAAGGAGAAATGTAATTGCTAACATCCCTGGTCCTGGATACTGGGAAAGAATAGGGAAATGGACAGCAGAAAGTACCATTCTCATGAAGCCATGTGTATCATTTATCACTGCTAGATATGTAGTGAACTAAATGGACCATTGGTCTGACTCAAGGGCAGTTTTATAACAGAATCAGGGCTGTTACAGATCCTGTCTCACATTTTCACTCATTAATGAAGCAGAAGCAGAGACAAGGTCCTCGTGTGTGAGAATCATTAAGGCTGGAAGAAATCTCTAAGATAGAGTCCAACCATTAATCCAGCACTGCCAAACCCACCACTGGATCGTGTCCCTAAGTGCCATATCTGCATGTCTTTTAAATACCTCCAGGGCTGGTGACTCAACCACTTCCCTGGACAGCCTGCTTCAGTGCTTGGCAGCTCCTTCTGTGGAGAAACTTTTCCTGATGTCCAATATAAAACTCCCCTGGTGTGACTCAAGGCCATTTCCCCTTGTCCTGTCACTTGTTCCCTGGGAGAAGAGGCTGACCCCCACCTGGCTACACCCTCCTGTCAGGGAGTTGCAGAGAGTGATAAGGTCTCCCCTGAGCCTCCTTTCTCTGGGATAAACACCCCCAGCTCCCTCAGCTGCTCCTCACAGGACTTGTGCTCCAGACCCTTCCCCATGCTCTTCTGATAACCGGCAGTTCAGACCTGTGCAGTAACAGAACTGAAATGCAGTTTGCTTCTGAGTGGCTGTGACAGTGAATGAACTTTCAGGATAGGGAATAACACAACAAGCTCATTGGATTAGTTCCCAATTTTGCAAGATGTGGATACATGGCTGGCAAGGCTGACGCAGAAGTTTCCAAATGTGATTCTGTTGTGGTCAGTGTGATGGCAACAGAGATTAATTTGGCCCTGGGTATCTTTTCTTAGCTTATTGAAATATAATTCTAAAATATTTTATTTCAGCTTTTAATAATATTTTTCTTAGTTTTGGAAGATCTGCAAATTAAGCAACATATGACTGATAAAAAGTGGCTGCAGCTAGGGAGCAATTTCTTAGTTCATTCTTAAAAAAATATTATCAAACAAGTATCAGAATCTACCTAAAACATGTAGATGTAATAATGCTTAGATGTACATGGGCCTTTCTGTGGCTTTGCTTAAAGTCGGTTTCAGGTTAAATTTCTTTTTCATTTGTCCAAATCTGTCTGACTCCTTTTAGTCTGCTTCCTGTGCAGAGCTGATCCACAGAACCTGTGGAATTTGATAACTCCTAGTTTGTGTGATTTTTCTTAGATGTTTTCTCACTAAGTTACTACTTGTTATATCCACCTGATCCACGTGTGTCTTTTGTATCCATTTTTAGTATTGACTACAGAGCAATTACTTCCTCTCTTCAGCTAGGCAAAATACCTCATTAAATAACCTGGGTCTTGGAGTGTCACAGGGAAAAGCAGGCATTTAACTCTAAGGTTCTAATCCATTATCATTTTCTGTGGTCCAGCTTGGAACCCTACAGACTGCATTTACATTGATGTTAATGCAATTTCTTGACTTAGCCAGGAAAAAAAACCCCAAAAGGAATGAAATAATAAATTCTGATTTGGGAATAAGTGATTACATTAATTAAAGTGCTAGGGAGGCCTTGTGACATCTTAAAAAATGAGAAGTTTTTTTTCAGGAAACATAGTGTGACAATGGCACAGTCAATTCTCTTCCAGATTTGAATGTTGCTGAACAAACAGCATGTGCCCTTTCATCACAGTATCACACACATGATACAAACAAGTCTGTTCATGGGGGAAATAAACTTACAAAAAATCTTTCTTCTGAGGCCTAGCATGGACCATTCTTTGATTTTTTTCAGCCCTTCTAACAACTGTTCTGCTACCTCTGTTCTCCACAGGAGGCACAATCTGACAACATCTTGCACTCTTGAGTGTGCTTGAGTGAGAGAACTGCTTTCTTAGCTGTAAAGTTACTTGTCCTAAATGGTGAACTCGAATTACAGGAAAAGGAGAGAGAATTTAGTCTAAGTGGTAGTATCTTTATTATCTCTTAAAAATACAAATTGTTTTCTTTCCTAAAATCAATCAACCTGGAGGTAGAACCTCTTCTTTCAGCAGCATTTTATTTATATTCCTATATTTCTTTAAAAGGTTTTGTTGGCCATCAGTCTTCAAAAGCAAAAGCAGACAACGAGGAGTATTCAATGGCAAAAGTCCTGTTGGCTTCATCTTACTGGCTCAGTCAGGCCATAATCTTAATTAGCAAAATACCCAGGAGCATCTTTTCTTCTGGACAAAACTGAAAATTTAAGCACTAAGCCATGCTTAGTATATTTCAGTGTATTCTTTTGAGGAAGCCCAGAGAATATAATTCTCTGTCTATAAATAAATTTAACAGGTATAAAGTGCATTACTCGATGTTCAGCCTATTCTCATCTCTTTTATTAACTAGTAAATTGTATCTGCTGCAGATGGCTTTTCCTGGCTTTTCCTCACCTCTGTTGTGAGGAGCTTTGCTGGCTGCTTTTCTCCATTTCTGCTTTTCGTGCATTCAGCAAACTGTGTTTTGGTGCATACGCTGCATAACTCTGTCTCCTTCCTCAGGGCAGATTATTTCCCTTTATTTTGTGCTTCTGCCCTCACCTGTGCTTGCTGTCTCTTACACAGCTTTCAATTTGCATCTTGATCTCTCATTCTTTCCTTTTCTAAGCTCGCTGAGTCTGGTGTGATAAAAATTCTGATTTATCTTCACCTCCTCTATGTCCTCTGCCCTTGTCTCTGCCTGTTTGGGAGTTCTGGTCCCACAGCACCATGTGCCTGCTGTTACAGGATCAATAGTAGGCTCCCAAGCTGCAGGGTGACCCAGAGACAAATAAAGGATGATGTGTTAAGATCAGCTTCAGGTGATTCATTTTTTAGGTTTTGGGGGTGAGATGGGTTAGTATTCAGGTATTTCAGTGCATATCTTCCTGCCTATATGGCATGAACCCAAGAGAGGAGAGAGCAGGAGCTTGGACCTGCGCATGGGGTAAAGAGTGAGCTCACTCTTTTTCATAATGGTGCAGGCATAGTTCAGCTGTATCTGATCATAGAACGGCACCCTGACATTCAACAGTTTAAAGAATATGAATGAGGGGTAAAGTCTGTTTTATCATAGCATATTTTGAATAGTTTTTGAATAGAAAGCCTTTGGAAGGAAGAGGGTAACCTGGTAACCAAAGTCTCTGGACTGTTTATATCTGACTGAAGCTCTGTTGTCCCCACAAAAATGTGCATCTGGCCATCTCACAATCTTTTGTCATGTACTTATGCCTGTCAAATATAAAAGACACAGAGAAATAACAGAGTGCTTTCTTTTACTGCCTCTTCTGCTCAGTTGGTGAGTGACCCCCAGCACACCTTGTGTGTGTGGGAACCCTCTTGTGGGCTCAAGTGGGGATGAGAAAGAAAGCGAGATTTCTGTTGTGTAATATGAGCCATATAACACCATCTAGCCTGTTTCAAAAGGGTGGTTCTTAGATCAGTGAGATGATTCACAGAGGGTAAAATGTTAATCTTCATCTCTCTTATCACAGGATTCTTTTTACCCAAATCCTTCTGGCGCTCACTGGGGAGCCAGCACCCAGTTCACAGTCTGGTTTGAAAATCAGAACCCTCATTTGCTATTACATTTGGTGAAGTAACTGACTGACATATGAATAGTTTTGCTTTTTTTGACTCCTAGACATGGGCTACTTAAGTCTGGTTCATTGCAAGCAGGAATCAGGAATAGTTTTGGCAGCTTTTTATGTTCAGAGTGTGTATCCCAGTGGAAGGATTTATCTACCTATTGCTCTGCAAAGAAAGGCAATTACTTTTCTTAATTTGTTTCAAAGTAAAAATCAATGGGATCAGAGATTTTCCTATTGCTAAAAATGAATCTCCAACTGCTTGATTTCCTGCTGATGCTCATAATATCATTCCTTAATATAAATCAGCAAAGTCACAGGAGAGCTGCATTGAACATACCCAATTACTCACAACCTAAAGGACCCACGCTGCATTGCTGCAGCAGCTCCTCAGAGATCAGAGCTGTTTCTTCATCTTCTGGCAACAAGTGTTATGTTACTTACTTTGAAAATAGGTCCTATTTCACCCTATTGCTTTACATAAGCAAAAAACCAAAATAATCTGCTGCAGTTCCAGGGGGAAAGGCCAAAGCCAGTGTCTCATCAGCTATTCCGGTCAAACACTCTTGAAACAAGACCTTGTTTTCTCGGCTGCAGCAGTTTTTAGTGTAATCTCTATGGGCTACATGAATCTTCTGGAGTCAGCGACTGATGGTGTCTCACGTGGGTTGCTACTTTGTTTTCTCTGGACTTCAGTGCTGCTTTGGGCACAGCAAACCAGGCTCTTTGGAAAAATGTCTGCAAGGGTACAAGGTTGTTCTAGTGGCTTTCAGCTTTCCTTAGGAAAGGTTACACTGAACTTTAACTCTGTCCAGACTGTGTTAATTTTTTTTTGTTTCCTAGCTGAAAAGACTCAAGATGGATTTTTATTTTGGAATCTGAGACCTAATAACAAATTTATGCAAACACCTTTTTTTTGGCTCATACTTACGTGATAAAATGTTATGCTTTCTGAAGTAGTGGCTGTATTGTGCCTGTCTGATGTGGAGATAGTTAGCTATATGGCACATGTCTAATTGTTTAGAAAACACTAGTGCTAAAAAGTATAAGAGAATAACTCCTCACTGATGGGGGCCAGAAGTCCTGAATGCTGTCTCTCCTTTGAATTGCCTTTCATACTCTACCAAACTGTCTTCAAAACATGGTTTTATCCTTCCTATTTCACATAGATTACTGAGACACTGTAGCACTTTGGTGCTTGATACCATGGTTGGTCTAACCTTCAGGCCCATCATGTGAACTACGTTACATATGTGAACATGCAGCAGAATGTACTTTGTTCCCATATACATACTAACTCTCTTAAGAGAGTCATCATTAGACTACAGGGACAGTAATTGAAATATTGTGTAATCTGAGTGATCAGAAGAAAGTAGATACTAAACTTCAGACTTCTATTGCTGAGAGCATTCTCTTGGCTCTCCTTCGCACTGCCTTGTAGATGGGACTACAGCTAATGCATTGGAATCACATTGCATTCCCATGCAAGAAACTCAGAAAGGTCTAATTTCCTTTTGTTTCTGAGCTCAGGCTTCAGTATCTTTCCTGACTCTTCCTGGGGGACCAGGCTCTCAGGCTGTGTTTGGCTCAGGCAATGCAGAAGCACTTTTGAACTCTGACGTGTAGGTGTGCACATTTGTCATCTCTCAACTCTGCACAGGGGCAAGGCCCAAATGTTGTGACAAAAAACTGAATGCTCCAGCCAGATCTCTGGTCTCAATGAACCAAGAAACCAGAAAACTGAGACATGTTTCAATGCACTCTCCACCACTTGCTCCTGCATAGGCTGCCACACTTGCCTAGAGAGGGATAGATGAGAGTTAGATGAGATTAGCAATGCATGCACAGCAATCTTGGCTAATGGTAGCCCACCAGCCTGCCAACTGAAGAGACCCTGGAACCATTGCCAACAATTCTCATGGGTTTGCAGACACACCCTTGCAGGTACACTGACACGTGCAGTTGATGCAGCAGTGACACTGTCCTGAGCAGGGGGGCTGCCCTGTGGTGTGGCTGTGATCCCAGAGCATGCAGAGATGCAGAGACTGGTGGCCTTCAAATTCCCCCAAACCTCTGAACAGTGCAAATAAATTTCACAGTTGAGATTATATGTGCAGTGTTCAGCTTGTTTTCCTTTCCTATCCCTTCTCTTTCCTGCTGAATGATGGTGAGTGGAGAAGGGTCTTCCTTCATGTCTTCAAATTCATCAAAAGAGGAGACTAGAGCAGTTGATGAAACATCATTTCAGTGGGACACCTTCCTGTAGGAGAGGTCAGGCAGCAGCTCTTCCACCAACTCCTTCTGTTCCCACTTCAGTGCCTCCTGCCAATAAAGATGTGGAAGGACAGAGTGCAGATGAAGCAAAGACAAAGGAATGGTACTTGGAGGAGAACTGAGAAGTACAAGAGGTTTTCTGGAAGATGGCAGCTTCACACAACTTTTCCCTGTCATCTCTTCCAGGGCGCCAGGCAGCTCCTACCATGCACCCTGTCTATGGGCAATTGAAGCCTGGCTGGAGTCACAATGGGGAAAATCAGTTTTGGGGATGGGGTAAGCATCTGCTTCTCCCCCAGATTTATGACTGTGATGGAAGCTCCTGTCATCCCTCACTCTGCATCTGTGTTTCCAGCTGCTTCTCCATTGTTGTTATTTCCAAGTGACGACTGATTGAATCTCTGCTAGTGCAGCAAGTGGGATGGGGCTGTTCCAGGTGCACATTCCAACTCTCCAAAATGTCCACTGGCCACAGAGGACCCACTGCCTGCAGACCTAGACATGTCTGGTTAAGAGGGATCTGCCAAAATGTATGTTGCTTTCTGTTGGTGGAGTGTTTATGCTCTTATTTTTTCCAAGCGTTCCTGCCAAATAGCAAGATAGCACAGATGCAGAGCTACTGCACAGGTCGTGGAGGAGGAAGTTGTTTCTTAGCTACAATTGAAGGTGAGAGCCTTACAGATTGCTGCCTTGTTCCGGCATCTGCCTCAATCCAAACTCAGTCAGGTGGTGTGAATTTTACTCAATCTGTGATGTTGCACTAGCACAACTCTTGTGTGTCTGGTTAGAATTACAACTGCCTGCAGTTTTGGATCAATGCAGGGCTCACCCACCCTTCAAGGTTGCACTTCTGTCCCACACCTTGCCAGCCCAAGCAGTGAAACTCACAGTGAAAACCATGCTCCAGTAATCCCTTTCCTCAGTTCTGCCGCAGTGTAATTGTTTGCTCCAATAGGATTAATCACCACCTGAACAAGGTGCCCTCTGCCCTTCGTTAGTTGTTCAAGCCCCAGAGCTCTGTCCTGTGCCCATGGCCACTGGAGGGCTACCAGCACAGCCCACATAGCTCAGTGGCCAACTGGAACTTGTGCGAGCCACCCTGCAAGTAAAGGCTTAGCCAAAGCTGAGCCCAGAACTCCAGAACAGCCCAGTGAAGAACAGGCTGAAGTTAAGAGTGCTGCTGAATGCCTTCACTCCATGTGCCTCTGGCATGCAGCAAACAACAAATAAAAGCAGGAAATTAGGGAATTCCACAGAATTCAATGAATTGTTAACAATCTATTAACAAAATATGGCAAAAATGCATCATGCAAAGCAAAATGCTTTTCCTTGCAGCCTATGCCAAATACATAGATACAAGAAGCCAGAAACTGAGGTTTAGGAGATGATAATCCATTGCTCTGAATTTTGTATAGCAGTTAAAATCTTTAATGTAAATGTTCACTATAATGTGCTGTAAAACCCTGGAGAATGGTTCTGCTCTCATTTTCTGGGAGATCAGACAAATAAACGAACGCATCTGGATCCATCTAATGTTGCTCAATGGGCAGGAGCTTAATGTATCAAAAGATGAAGCACATCAGCTCCAGAGTTAGGCTCTTACATGGCCTCGAAAACAAGGCCCAAAACGTCTGATTATTTGGGCTAGTTTGGGGCTCAGCCTCACTGGAAGTCAGTGTCATACAAGTTAAGAATTTCTAATTTATGTGTGTATTTATGTATTGTCACACGCAGAGACCTGTAATTGAACCCGAGCTGTGTAACCAGGGCATTATAACATCCAAACCTGCAGGTTTCCCTCTGGCTGGGGTGGGACATGAGGGCTCCTCTGTCCTCCCTGTGGCAATCTGGAGGCTACCTTCCCATGATAGCACCAGTTTTCCTCCGGGATGAATGGTCTCTGAACCAAGCAGCACTCTGTGAGCTATGCACGACCACTGGAAAATGGGACTTTGTGCTGGCAGGCAGACACAGGCTTTTTTCTCCTGCAAGAGGGCATTTCAGAGGAAATTACTACGCACTGCACAGGACAAAATATTTTTGCCATTGTGCTAAAATGTATCTAGAGCAAGGAAACTACACTTAGGGTATGAAAAAAGGGGAAATAACAACATGGGGTTGTCTGCAGTGCAGTAAGGGAAGAAAAACACCAGGAGAGGCATCCTGAAGTATGCTTCCTGCATGTATTGAATGCTTTAAAACATGATGCTTTTCCTTTCAAAAACAGTGAACACACTGGCATTACAATCCCCTATTTTTTTGAGTTGAGCGATACATTCCAATCTTTGTAGGACACTTTTCTTCAGCTGAGATGGCATTTGGCTGTGGTTACTATGACAAACAGAGAAGAATTGGCATGTGGCATGCTTAAATAAATATGCAACCATGTTCTGTAGAGAAAAATATCTTAAAAAATGAATTAGATACTTCATTGTAATCTATTGCATGTTCAGAGGTCCATGGTACTGAAAATAAACAATATTTATAAGCATTTCATGGGCCATTATAAAAACAGACTGCATTTTACTTTGTAACTTTATAGGATGTTTTTCAGCTTGTGTTCCTTTACAAAAGAGCTTTCTTTATTAATTATTTGTTTTCTTTTAGTGTGGAAAATAGTTTCAGGCTCACCAAAGATGAGAACACAATACAATATTTGATTAATATTCTTTATTATTGTATCTTGTTTCTCCAAGATGAAAAATGTGCTGTTATTCCCAGAGCTTTGTTAGAATAGCAAACCAGTCTCTGCAGGGTAACCCTGAATCAAGCATCTTCTTTCATATGCCCAGTCATTGGTCAAAAGGAGGGGACAAAAACAGGACACACAGTGGGGCATATGGAATGAATGAGGTCTCCAAGGACAATTCATTATTCTATTATCCTAAGTAATAATATTTTTATTTCTTTATGTCTAGAGGCCTCAAGCTGGAGGACCGAGGGCACAGTAGGTACATTCCTTACATGAAAAAAAGAAGACAATCCTTGTCTGAAGAATTCTGGACTGCATAAATGAGAAAATATGCAGGGAAAAAGAGTTAATAATCCACAAAGACAAAGAGGTGTGAAACAGGTTGACCATAAGTGCCTGAAAACAAAGTTCTTAGCTTTCTTGTATGTCTTGAAATTATCTCAGAATCTTTTAATGATGAAGTAGTGATCTTGATTTCAGCAGAGACTGTCAATTGCCATTTTATTCTAAACATTTTTCTGCTCTTTCTGGGAGCAATCAGGGATGAAATGCTGCAGCATAAAGCATTGTTCTTCAGGAACAGTTTAGGTCAGGGAGGCGTTATGGCTCTAACTCCTCATTAGTAGATGGCTAGATGGCATGCCATAAAAACAGAGTGGATAAGCATTTCACAGACAGCTACTTACCTGGCAATTTAGTGCATGAGTAACCCAGCACCTGAAAACACTGCAGAAATGTTACAGATCATTTTTAGAGAGAGAAAAGCTGAACGAAAATTATAGACCCTTCATTCACTCTGATACTTTTGGCACATCATTAGTCACATTGAGAATTGTCTCATAAGGCTGGTGGATTGTCTGGCCCAACAGTTTGTAGCATAAGATAAGGTTTTTTACCATGATTTAACATCACAGGCAATGTCTACTTCTAATTATTGATCTCAGCAATGTATTAACCTGCTAATTTCTCCTCAATAGGATTTGATGTAGTATATGAGGCCCTGTGTGTGACACATGTGGGTGGCTTCAGTATTCGTGTGTGGCAGAACCAGACATCTTGCACTTACAGATCACTTACACCTGATCTACATGGTAAGCTGTAAACCAATTGCTGCCCATGAGTGGCGCTCCCTCAAGGGAGGAAAAGTAGGACAAAGCAATTGAATCTGCAGCCATGTCAGTGTCCATGCCTTAGAGAGGGAAAAGGTCAGTGGATGGAGCAAGGATGGTTAAATTCCATGGTATTTACTTGTGTCCAACTACAAGTGGTAGGCAAGCAATGTGTTACTGCTGCACACAGTAGGCAGCAACCACGACTGATATCTCAAATGATGGGAAGACTGAGCAAATTAAGGATATGTAAGAGAGAGAGACAGAACAGGAGAGGAAAGTGTCTTGGAAAAAATACAAAGTAATAGAGCAGCTGGGAGAGGGAAAGCAACTGCTGAAATAAGCAAGAACACTACCACCTTCAAGCTGAAGTCTTGAAAAAGCTAGAAAAAGTGAGCATAACATAGAATCTGTTAATATTTTGTATGCACGAACCTGAGAGTTGAAACTGCAGCAATCCCTGTCATCTCCGGCTCCCCAAGACCTGCCCAGTCCTGGGGCTGGATCTCCCTGCTCAGTTTTGCACAGCTGTGTGTGTATCCAGGGCAGCTGGTTTGTTAGATGGTCTGTTTCAATCTTGGCTGCTGATTGTTGCCCTGCACTCACCACTTCGGCAATCACAGGCCCATATTTTGAAGGTTCCTGGTTGAGGCATTTGCAATGTTGCCAAGGTGCCATCTGAAATCACTGCTCAGAAATAGATCAGTAATGGTGAACAATAGCTAAAGACTTGTTTCCACTTGTAAAACCTCGATATGATCCCAGCCTGCAAAATGAACATTATTATTTATTTGTGTCAGCATCTGGCATGTGCTGGGCATTTCATAGACAAGGAAGAAATGATAAAATACTGGTTAGACAGAGAAGCAGACAGATGCAGGGGTGGGGGAATAACAACAGATTATTTCAGTGTAAAGTTAGCACCAGCCTCTTAAAGCAAAAAAACTGGAGCACATTATCTAAAACTACTTGGAGAGAGTTGCACGAACAGCAGCTGAAGAGACAGATAAAGGAATGTGAAAGATGGGTAGACATTGACTAGACAGTGTTTGGGATTGCTTCAAGTGGTGTGCAAGAAGGATGGGACTAGTAATATAAAGGAATTCAGAAAGAAGATTATCAGCTTTTTTGCTTTTGGTTCTGTAAATGTGGGAGGGAAGCACCTTGCTTAAATGTGGACAGATTTTGGTGTTGCCAGCTACACTAACAGGAGAGACCGTTCAGCCTTTTACACTCCTCTGCAAACATTCATTCATTTGGGAGTCAGCTCTAGGGGGACATTTGGTCAGATCTGAACCTACCTTAAGCTAAATTAGAATTGTAAATACAGATAAATATGGTTTGGAACTCAAACTCATCCACTGCCCTTTTCTAATGGAAACAGAATATCTTACGTGAAGCAGTGGTCTTACGTGATTCACTTACTTATCCCCACCCTTAGAAAAAATATATTTTGGATGCCTCTCTTTTAACCTGACTTTAATTTTCATGAAAACATGTCTGATAGCTTTGGAGACAATATTGGTATGTTCTGTACAGAAATTTTACTAGCTGCTTTTTTTTTTTTTTTCCTTTGGCATAAACTTGAAAGAATTGTTGGAAGATGATGCCTGCTGGAAACATTTATCCATTTCATTTTGAGAATGTGAGTAACTGTGCAGTGTATGTCATGCATATTAAATGTTTCACTATGAAAACAAATTTTACTCATTATTGCTTCTTATGACTTTCCAGTATGTTCTCTTAGAATATGCTCTGCTCTCTGCCATCTGCCCATTTCTGGAATTAGGATGCAGAACCGATCCAATACTTTGTACAAATCTCAATGGTTTTAAGATTAGGCTTCGCAAGAATGCATTCCACTGGCTCTCCAGCCTGGAACCAACAACAAAATAACTATGTGATGGCAGGAAAGGACACAGCCTGCTGGAAGTTTTGCATCGCGTGATCTAGTGATGGAGGAGTGCTGTTAAATCTACTCCCTGGCAGGCAGGTTGTCAGTGTGGCTGAGTTTTAGTAGAACATCTTTTTTCACTGCAATCCTACACTATTTTAGTTCCTGTGCAGCTGTTTTTCTGAGCATGAACAAGTAGGCCTAATACAGTAGAGACACTACACAAAGTTGTAATTCAAAGACTATACGATGTAATAATTCAGAGGTCCCAAACACAGAGTGACAGAAAGCATCCTTGCAGGTGCTATGTCATGCAGGAATCATAGAAATAATGGTGTGGAGACTTCTATGTAACCTGAAGATCTAGTCCAGCCTCCTGCTTAGATCAGAACTATTGGCAACACTGAATATTATTTCTATGCATCTGCCTATGTGTCTGTGGATGGAGAATCCACTGGAGGGCAACGAACAAAGTAGCCGTGAGAGAAACTGCTGGACATTAGGAAAAGCACATAACCAATCCAACCTGGGGTTAAACTAGTTTAAAAAAAGTGAGTGAAACTTACAGACAAAAGATGTGAAAGGAGTCATTGGGAGCTCACTTAGCTGAACGACGCAGAGTGGAGTTGCTAATGTAAGACAAAGTGAAAAACAGGGGTATATAGAAGAAGCAAAGCTAGGACCACAGGTGACTGAAACAGGATGGGTTGTTTATTTGGGAGTGAGAGAAAACAACCCAGGCAAAGCAAAGCCACAGGTGAGGGCTGCACAGGGACATCCCCGTCATTCAGACCTGTGAATGATCACTGCAGTCTGGAGCAGGACAGTCAGATAGTTGTCCTGACCTGCATGGTGAATCTGCCCTGCTGGAGCAATCCACAGACACGGGGTGATTTGGGATAGACCCATGGTGTTGTTCAGAGAGAAGGAATGTGAGAAATAGAGCCAGATAGTGTGAGAATAGAGTGTGGAGAAGAGGTAGTGTTACCATGAAGGGAAACTGCAGCATGCAAAGGGATTTTTCCTGGGTTGTGACAAATGCAATTTCTGCCATAAAAAATATGGTATGTTTTGATGTGGCTGCAGTTTTGGGAAAGGAGGAAAGTACCTCACTCCACCCTCTTTCTCACCCCAATCCCTCACAGTCTGTGACCAGAATGCATTGAAATGTGTGAGCCCTTGAGGAAAACAGCAAAGAAATAGGAAGCTCAATTACAAGATTTTAATGAAGCTTCAGATCCTTATAATCCTACAAAAGCAATGGAAAGTACAGTGGTCTCAAGGTATTACAGTATGCATTGTGGTTCCCTGTGTGCAGCACGCGAGGCTTTGGAAGGGCTGGGATGCTTTGTGCCAGGCCTTGCTTTATGCTTGCAGCAGTCTTGCTTTATGTTCCCTGAAACAACATCTGGCAAGGCTGGTGAGATGTCAGCAGGCAAGGCACAAGGACTCCCAAGGTACAGCCCAGAACCCCATAGTCTGGATACTGCTGGAATAGGAGAGACCTGTAGGAACACATGCCAGCTGGACTTCCACAAGATTAGCCTTGCTGATGACCAAATATGTGTCCAACAATGAAGAGATACCTGATTTCAGAGCCCCAGGTCCAGTTTATGCAGATTGATGTAAGAAAATAACTGAAGAAACCAGTCCATCACATGCCCTTTCTGGGAAGGTTGATGTCCAGAAGGAATTTCAAGCATGAGACTGTCTCAATTAATATATAGTATGATTATAGTAAAGTAAAATTAAGCACCTAAAAACTGGATGTCAAATGGGGAAGCAAAACAGATCTGTCAGCTATCACAACTAGATCTCAAAAGCATGAAAAACATAAGTTAATGATATAATAAATCAACCGTATTCAGAGTCATCGGGTTTCAAATACCACTCCCAAATCTCACCAGACATCAGCTGTGTGCAAAAAAACCCAACTCCAGCTAATGGCAGATCTTGCTTTAGCTTCAATAGGAGCTGAACACTGTGGTATGAATGTGCAATCCTGGCTCCGTGCCTGCTCATTTCAGCAAGACTTTGGTGAATGTTGATTTTGGAAAGGAACTTGAAGTGAAGTTAGAGGTCTGATGCCCCTGTCTCCATCCAAGTTCAGATGAATTAATATAGCTGTCAGGGCAGATGGTTGCTGCTTGGGATTGTTGCTTAGAATCATAGAGTCACAGAACCGTTTAGGTTGGAAAAAGCTTTAGATCATGAAGTCTAACCAGTCTAATCATTAACCGAGCACTGCTGTTATGATCCAGTTTTAAGGTTCTTAGAAATGCCTCTGCCTGAATTAAGGTGCAAACGAGACCATATGCCAGTGATAATAGTAAGGGTTTTATTTGATGGTAAACATGAGAAAGAGAGAGAGAGAGAGAGAGAAAGGAAGAAAGAAGTAGAAAATAGGTGGGGGGGGGGGTGGACAGAAAGAGTGACAGGGACAGAATAAGGAAAATATCACCACTCTGTTGATCCCAGCAATGTTCATTGATCCTCTCCAGCTGGTCTTCTCGGTGGTGAAGGTCCCCCAGAAGGCACAGAGTCCCATGGGTTTATATGCTCAGGCTAGGTAGGCATGTCTGGCCATGTCCCCCAGGGGTGGGGGTCAGTCTCTCACAGCAGACTCTGGGTCTGTTCCATCACGTGCAGCCTTGTGGGGCCAAGCCTCTCACGTGAATGTCCCGTGGATGTGCCCTGTGGGGTTGGGGGTTCCACAGCTGGGCCAGTTTGTGTAATTGGAGGATGGGTGTTCACTGCCTCTCACCAGAGGTTGCATCATGCACCCAAAACCTCCTCCCCCGCCTCAGCTGGGGGAGTCTGTGTAAACCAAGGTTCTGTGAGATGTGCTCTCCCAGTGGTCTGGTGAGCACTTCCACCAGCTCCTTCAGTGCCCTTGGGTGGATCCCATCTGGCCCCTAGACCTGTGTGCACCCAAGCGGTGCAGCAGGTCCCTTACCACTTCCCCTTGGATCACAGGGGCTTCATTCTGCTCCCCATCCCTGTCCTACAGCTAACCAGGCTGAGTACCCTGAGAGCAACTGGTGTTACTATTATAGACTGAGGCAAAGAAAGCATTAAGTACCTCAGGCTTTTCCTCATCCTTTCTCACGGTATTTCCACCATGTCCAGTAATGGCCAGAAATTCTCCTTAGCCCTCCTACTGCTGCTGTTTGTATTTATAGAAACATTTTTATTGCCTTTTACAGCAGTAGCCAGATTAAGTTGTAGTTGGGTTCTGGCCCTCCTAATTTTCTCCCTTCATGACTTCACCATATCTTTTTAGTCCTCCAGCGTCACCTGCCCCTTCTTCTACAGGTCACAAACTCTCCTTTTCCCCTGATTGTCAGCCAAAACTCTCTGTTCAGCCAGGCCTATCTTCTCCCCTGCTGTCTCATCTTTCAGCACATGGGGACATTTCTGCACCTTTAAGATTTCTTCCTTGCAAGATATCCAGCCTTCCTGGGCCTCCAGCTCCCCCTGTTTTTTGCCACGCCGCATGTATTGGTGTAAATGCATTCAGCTGGGGTATTGATCCCATAGCCTTTTTGTGGGAAGAAGCTCTAATTCCTGTGGGACCATTCTCAGGTGCTTCTGTGATTTCTAGTACATCAATAACTCTTTGGTCTTTGCTGCTGTGACTCTCCATCCCCTACCCTCACTGAGAGGGCACATCAATGGACCTCATTAGTATCCCTCAGATGAAATCACCTTTTTTTGGATAATAATTGTCGCAATTGATCATTTGTCGCAAATGATAATAATTTACTCTACTCTTGTGTGTTTTAATGATTGTTCTCCCTTTGTTACTTCTTTGCCAAGATCCCACTTAATATCCAACACTAAGAAGTGGCTTTAAAGGCTTACGAAAAGGATCATAAACATGATTTCCACTCATGGAATTACATATTGTTAGAAAGAAAACAAAAAGTCTTCACATAAAATCTCCCTATGTCCCATGCCCAACTGGCCCTGGAAGTGTAACTCTGCACTCTTCCACTTGTTGCCTATGTGTTGGTAAATTCTTTTGTAAATCTTTATTTTCTTAATGAAGTTACTCATGGGTTTTGCACCCTGTCTTCATCCTTACCTTACCTTACCTTACCTTACCTTACCTTACCTTACCTTACCTTACCTTACCTTACCTTACCTTACCTTACCTTACCTTACCTTACCTTACCATTTCTTTCTCTTCTAGACTTGATAATGGTAGATGTGGGTTTGTACTTCATAAGGAAAGGAAACAAATACCTTTAATCTGTGCTGTCAAAATATAAAAGAATTAAATTAACTATATTTAAGTCCTTGCCCATGCCTGTCTAATTTTCTCCTCTATTGATGGGGTAGACTGTGCTATGTTTAATACATATTAGCTTTTTCTTCTCCAAAGAACTGCTGTTTTGTTTTCATCCAAGAAGAGCAGAGAAGAAGTCCCTGATCTTTATAGGCACAGTGTTAAATTTGTAACCCATCCTGATGATGTAAAGTGCCCTTACTAAAGATAAAGTTTTATATTTCTTTTCCCAAATACTGCAATTCTGCTCAGGTGATTTATTTAAATGCTCAGATTGCTTTATCAGCTTCCTGGTACTGCCTGGTACTGAGGGCTCCACATCATAGATTGTCCTCAGCCTTCTTGGCAGCAGATGGCTTGCTGAGCCTTTCTCAGGTGGTTCCATTAGCCAGCTGCCAGCTCTCTCAAGTCTTGCTTTCATGGCCTCAGGGGTGTCTCACACTCCTCTGCTGCATGTCTAATCCCAAACTCGATCATCCACTTCGATTTACTGCTAGTCTTCTTGGATCGCTGTTGCAAGTACAATTGAGGAGTGATCGAAGTTCGAAGGCACCTCCAAAGGCCACCTAGTCCAACCTCCACTCTAAACCAATCTAATTAGATCAGGTAATGTTAGGGACATGAGTAGTCACATCTTGGAGGGTGGATAGGACATTGCTATACCTTCTCAGCTGGAAGATGAAGTGCTCAAACTAAGCGGCCAAGAACAAGAACCTCGGGCAGAAGCTGCTGAGAAACTGCAGCCAGACATAGATGGCAAGACCAGCATGGCCTCAAGTGCCAACGGGACAAACATCAGCCAGATGCAGGGATCCCAGGTACTGAACCACAGGATAACATGTTGGAAGTCAGGCATTTCTTACCTGCACATTTACTGAATGCTGAGTCTGGTTCTACATGGATGTATCTGAGGGAGAATAGGATGAGCAAGGTGTCAAGGCCCACAGCAGCATGGTGAAAGACAGTGAATTCCACTTTGGCAGCAGGAAGAAATCTCTCTCCAGTTCTTATAATGCAGGATGCAAATTTGGCTTTAAGGGAAGTGGGAAATGGGGAAGCAGGCCAGGAAAAAAGTTTGGCTGTAACTGAGTCACTGCTTGGAAATGGCCTTGGTGGCACACATTGTGGCAATTTCATGGCTCTGAAGGTACAAGTGACCTTACAGGAGTGGTGGCTTTGCCTTCACATGGACAGATGTGATGTCACAGGGCTGCTGTGCCTGCAGAAGGCAGAGAACCAGCAAGTCTTCCCATGTCCCCAGCAGCAGGTCACTTCTTGAGCCAGGTACACAGCTGTGCAAAACTCAGACCCTGCCCTCAGGAGTTCCCCAAAGGTGGCCTTCATGGGGTCAGTCAGAAGCCTTTGTTTGTGAGCACTGTGCCATGTACATTCAGGGTCAGGCAGGCTGGCTCCCCCTTGGCATTTGGGAATAGGGCCAATGGAATTTGGGAATACGGCCGATATTTAAGGATGGGGCTCCACTGTGTGTTTGTGTGTCAAGAACCCAATCGTCAGTACAAGTAACTGCACTTTTAAAAGTTTAGTCTTGAAATTTAGAAGCTCCTGGGAGGTCCTGATGGTGCTGGAAACCTATCTGAAACCTTGCACATACGTCTTCCTCCTTTTCAATTCTATTCTCCAAGGTTAGGTTATTCTTTTTTATTAAAGACTTTACATTACTGTGAACCAACACGGGTTCTTCTTTGTGAGCAAGTAAGTGATGTCCTTTCTGGCTCCAGAGAGTTAAAATCTGCCGTGGTTGCTCCTGCTGTACCTGCAAGCTTTTGAACACTGGGATCCCGAAGTATTACCGTGTGTGTCAGTGTCACAGTTTCACTCCCCCGGTTATTGCAGGTGACAAGCACAGATTAGAGATGAACAGAACTGGACAGTCTGCACATTGCAGGTGATTGTAAGGTGATAATCTGAAGAGACTCATTGCATGAGGCTTTTTCTTGCAGTGCTCAACCACACTCCTTTGTAGGCTGCAACTGCACAGAGCAGTTCTGCCCTGAGGTCCTGCATTAGAGGGGGTAGCACTGAGCCTCCAGAAAAGAAAACTAGCTTGAAATCCTGTGGATCGTAACATTCTCCCTCTGTTGCACTAAGACTTCAGTCCCTTCACATTCCGAATGCCTCTTATCTGTATCTCAAGTCTGCAAGGTCAGAACCAGTATTTCTTTCTTGTACCGATCTCTGGGAAAACATTTGGATGAATGTTATTAATCTCCTTGGTGCCTTGCATGCCTAGGAGATGTCAACAAAACAGCACGCAAGCAGTGCTTGGAATGAACATAATGAGGTAGGTTTGATCCAAGTAACATCGGAAACCTGTCACACCTAAATAAACAGGGGAGCATGCCAATGAACACAGCAGTTTGCAGGGTGATGGGGTAGGAGCTGGCCATTGCTGACTGGATAGTTAGGCTGAAGGCTCTTCAACACAAAAATGACATGGGTCCTTCTGCTGGGCTCAGCCACCAGGCTCTGGTTTTATTCAGAGCACCACAGAAGAGCTGTAGTGTTGGTGTTTGTCTTCTTCATCCTCTCTATGCACTGCACAAACAGTGGCCTTTGCACTCTCTTCTGAGAGATACTGGGCCGTTCTGCAGGTGTGGCAAGGAAGCACAGCTAGGCTTGCTGCTCTGTGAACAGAGCAAAAACCCCTAAAAGAATCCCAACAGCTCTAAGGTGGACATAGAGTAAAATATCCAGGATGAGCAGTGGGAAGTCAGCAGCTGTCCCACTGCAGGTCACAGGCTATGAACCTTAGACATGAGTGTCTTGTAATGCTCCCTGTGCTGAGGTGGAGACCTCCCAAACAGAAAGCACCAGAGGAAACATGACCTGAGGTGATCAGTACATTAGAGGTATCTGCAATCAGCTGAGGACCTGACTGCTACTTTTGTCAGGACTTATATGAGAGGCTTTGGAGATAAGATGCCAACTTGAATTGAACTGAAATAGGAGAATGAATAAAGATAAGGGCAGGGTTTGGGTGCCCTGTTGCACACAACTAGCAAAGAGGAGCAGCATGGGACATCATGCCTGCTAGTCCCCAGTACATCTGATTCCTTGACAAAGCAAGGCAAAGCCTGGGACAATCTGGTGGCAGGGTAAAACCACCAGCACTCTGCCTTGCTGCTGGGCCATGTGCAGAACATATATGTGTGATCGAATGATCCACGTGTATTTGCCTCTCTAGTTGCTCCAGAGAAGATGAGGGTCTACTATAAACTGTCCAAGTAAGAGCTTTGAATGACCTGAATCTGTTCATCCAAAATCATGGCTGCTTGTGTCTAGATGGCTCTGTAAGCTTTTATGTCAAAGCCACAGGTGGATCCAAAGGAAGCTAGGACATGATGGCAGTGAACCTTGTGAGAGTGTCTTGGATGAACAGCAATTCCATTTGAGATGTATAAATAAAAGATCCAACTATTGGGAGAAAGCACTGGGAAAGCAATAACACGGGATTCACCCTTACAAGCATATCTTAAATCAATCATTTAAAAACCTGTCTCTTTAAATTTATAAGTGCTCTGTGTTTGTTATCACCTCAAAAGCAGCTCTTGTCTGCAGCTGTATATTGAGTTAAGGACTTCATCTGTAATAACTCAGTCTTATGTCCCTGGTCAATCAGATACAGCACCTGCATTTTAAACATGTATTTCCTGTTGTGAAGTTTTGCTTCCAGCCTTATTGTCCCTCAGTTATCTCTTCGGGACTATGTTTGACAGCTGCTTGTTCCAAGCTTATAAAAAAGCCTTGCATAGGCTTTTACATCCTTTTATATCTGAGTAGAGATTTGCCAAGTCCAAACAGCAAGCCTGGAAACCTTGCTTTTACATTTGTCCTGTTTAATTATCCAAATCAAGAAGCCAGGACATCCTAGTGGTTCTGTACTCCTCTTTGGTATTCTTACTTCATCTCCACATCCTCTCTGTTAATCTACGTAATTTAAGGAACATTGACTTCTGCCTTCACTCTCAAAAGGCTTCAGGCAGCCATACTGGTGTGACAGCTGCACATCTCCAGGCAGGCATTTAACCAGATTCCCTGAAATGTCGTTATAAATTTTCAGCTTTGAAGTGCCAAGACAACACAGTTAGAAGGGATACACTTTTTAAAACACCCCATCTGCAGGGCAAAAGCCCTTAGTACGGTTTGTAAGTGTTCTGTCACAAGTTAAATCAAACTAATCCTTTCATTTCCCACTACATTAATGCTACTGGGAAAATGAGTTTGTTTATCTAGTTCTCAACAACTTTTACATGGACTGTGAAATCAGTAATTTATTCGATTTTTGTGCTTTTTCAACACCTTCCTTTCCAGGATCACAATTTGTCCCCTGGCTGGGCTAAGGAAACTTCCTGTATTACTTGCATTAAATTAAATTACTAGCTCACTGTGTGCAAATAGACCCTGTCACTGTATTCCTGTGCCCTTCTGACATTGGATTCAACAACTTCCAAGAGTTTCTAAGCTTCCCAGAGCAAATTAATTTGGAAACTGTTTGTACACTTATTTAATTAGTTAATAAACATTTAAGTTCTCCTTTATTGTTTTTGCACTTTAGAAAGAGCCCTGTTTTCCCTGCTGCATATAACTGCATAAAATTCATGCCCCAGAATTCAAATGCTCAGCACCTTGACGTGTTGTTTCACATTTCTCTCTGCCCATTGCCCTCTGAAGCTGTGGCTCACTCTCCCAGTGTGAAAGTAGCAGAGGACAGAGCCTGATACCGTTTTTCATTTACTGTCACTTTTCTAGGGTTCTTTCTGCCCACACGAGGTTCCCGCATGTCTCATTCCCAGCTGATATGTTGGAGTTAATGATCCCGTTGAGCTTTAGACCCCGGGAGTCAGGATTTCCTGGTTCTGGCTGCGGACACAGATTCCTGACGCTGCAGCACTCTAGTGTGAGAATAGGGGAAATCAATGACTTCTGAAGGATAAGTTATTGCTTTTTGTTTACTTTGGCTTTTGTTTGTAAGCCACGCAATGCACTCTGCAGTTCTTTAACTCTCCCATCACAAGCTTTCCGGGCAATGTGGAAGGTGCTCACGTCTCCCCAAGTGGCTGTGTGTCACTCCTGATGTGATGTCCTCCCAGTGCTGCTGTTGGGCTGCCTGCAGGTGAAAGACTCTGCCAGGAGTCCTCCCTTAGGCCTGAATTTGGACACAAACATGGGACCAAACCTTTCCACCCTGGCACTCAGTCCATCTCCCTGGTACCTCAAAGCAGGACAAAGCCACTTCGAGGAGACCAAGGCTGTGTGGTCCTGCCATACCTTCAGCCCTCTTTGCAGTCCCCTGAGCCCCAGAGCAGCTGAAATCCCACACGAATCATTCTCTTCATCCCCCACCCCTCCTCTCTCTGCAAATCTCTTATCTCTATAAACACTTCCTGGACTGCCTGAGTTCTCATACTGCCCCAGAGCTCCAACACAATTCAACTGAACAGATTACTGAACTGGGAGATTTATGCTGTTTGTGAGTGGGACTGCAGGTTGTTTTTGTTCCAATTAAACAATGGGAATAAGGAAAAACAAATGTTGCTGTTAAAATAATCACAGAATCCATGTGATGTGAGATACAAAAATGAAGTTCATTGCTGCTTTCCAAATGTGTGCACACTCGTGTATATAGATGAATTACCAATGAAATGAAATTAGATTTATTGCTTAATTATCAAATACTTGAGGTTACACTACTTGCTTGGACCTAATCTAAAATCTAAAATCCCAATTTTTAAAAGAGAACCCAAACACAGTGCATATTTTTGGTTTTAAGTTTTATTGTAGTGCTCAAAAGCTTACAGAACCATCCTAGGTTTTGGGAAAATAAAATTCAAGGCCATATTGTGCTGCACTGCAATAAGGACTTTCACTTACAATTAAATGAAAGTTGGGCCAAACTTTGAACATTCACTTAATATTTATATTTCCCCTAATTTTTTCCCTTGACTGTGTGTGGCTGTGAAAGCCTGCTTGTGCTATTGCTTTTTTCCAGCTGTTTCGCAGATACCTTCTGATGTCTTCTGGCTGACCAGGTGCAGACAGCTCCAGCTGGGGCATGCTGTGCTAGGCCACTTGTAAACAGATTTTGAATTTTTTGGGTTTTGTTTTGCTTGTCCCTAATGAAGTTTGTGTATTTGGGCAGAGATACCTGCAGAGCAGTAAAAGACAGCAAACGGGACTCTGACATCGTTCACAGGGGCATGCCTGTTTAGAACTTACCTGTCTAATGTATTGTATGTTTACAGCATAAAAAACTATCTCTGAAAAAAAAATTCTCATCTGACCTGATGACTTGAGCAACAAACCAGAACATTTGGCAGTACAAAGAATAATTTTTTTACATATCTAAGGGTTGTTTTTATGAAGAATACCACTGCATGCATCCTCAGAGGAGCTTTTTACAATACTGTACCATTTACATCAGGAGTCAAATTACTTGTCCAGTTTTGCAATTATTTGAGAAAATAAGATATTTAAACTTTCATCCGTAATTCTTGAAGGGATAAGGACTTAGCAAATTATTTTTTTATTGTCTTCTTTTTGCAGTAGAATTGGAAACAACATTAAGACCTAGATTCATCCTACACAGCAGCAGGATTCTGAGGGAATGGTCTTCGCATGATGATGGAAGATGAGTTTCGTCCGAGACTTCCACTGAGGTTCTTCTGTGTAGGGAATCATTCCTAATCTAAAAAGGATGAAATTGATCCTTTAGTGTGACTTGTGTGTTCATCAAAGCAGCTGTTCTGGGTCAGAACAAGGTCTCCTCCAGCTCAGTATTTTGTCTCCAGCAGTGGCTGTGATAAACAGTGAAAAGCAAAGCCAGGAAAAGCAAATGGGATGTTTCCCTGGAGCATCCTCCTAACCTCTGCCTTCAGCTTGGGAATTTCTTCAGCTGCTCAGGTTTTCTGTACATTTAGTAACCTGCAATGGATTTCTTTTCTAAGTACTAGCCTGATCTCCCCTTAAGCTGAGCTATATTTCACAATTGTCACAGCATCTGCTGGTAGGGACACCAAGTGCCGCCTCCATGTGGGTGTTTCAAACCCTGCTGACAGGAGAGTCTCGGAGATCTTTAAATCTGATGACCCAAAGAGATGTATGTGAACACAGCTGATACCTCTCAGTTCCTTCTATCCTAGGAAGAAGCTAGAAAGGTGTCAAGTCACACATGTTGCCCACACCCTGTGCATGTCCAGGGACTCTGGGGTTTGTGCTGCCCACGCTCCTGACCAGCACTCACTTGATGCAAATGGGCATTTTCCCACAATACTGAGAAAACAGTCACTGCAAAAGAGCAGTGGGAATCCTGGCTGAGGTGTCCTCTACTTTGCCCATGAGGTCTAGTCAAGCACAAGCCATTGGTGCTGTTCTGAGCTGTGCTGTGGAAATGCCAGTGTGCAGCCTAGCACGTTGCTCATCCTCACCTCAAACCACTGCCTTGTCTTCGTAGCTTGGCCTCAGCTCTGCTTCATCACTGTGGACCTGTCTGACAATTATAAAGTCATAGAATGGTTTGGGTTGGAAGGGACCTTGAAGATCATCTTGTTCCAACCCCTCTGCCATGGGCAGGGACACCTTCCACTAACCCAGGTTGCTCACAGCCCCATCCAGCCTGGCCTTGAACACTCCCAGGGATGGGGCACCCACAGCTTCTCTGGGCAACCTGTGCCAGTGCATCACCACTCTCAGAGTAAAGAACTTCTCCCAAATATCTAATCTAAGCCAACTCTATTTCAGTTTGAAGCCATTCCCACTTGTCCTGTCACTAGATGCCCTTGTGGAAATCCTGTCCTGTCTGGTCATCCATGGACTTGAGGAATAGGGCTGTTGGTGTCACCTCCCTCGTGGGCTCGTTGTCACCCTTGGCTCTGGCTTGCAGAGCATCCAGCTCCTGCAATTTCCTGGCATGCCTTGTATTCTCCCCAGTGCATTACCAAGTTGTCATGTCATTCTGGAATGACACATCTAGGTATATAACAGCAGTGTCCTCCCTTCTCATCCCCAGCTCTACTGCAGGTACAACACCTGCACATCAGTGACTGGTCAAGCTGACAGTTTCAGTCCTTGGCCAGGCTCTTTCCTTTATCCCATTGCACCCTCTGTGTGAATGGCACAACCTGACTCATACGACTTGGCTGTGAACAAGCCTAATCACTACTAGGCATAAAACAAGGAAATTTTAAAATGCATATATACTTTCAGTTTCAGCATGTCAGAGACATAAAGAGAATGATAACTTTGAAGATGTGCGAGAAATGCCAGAGAATTATGGATCTGTTAATGTTTACAGTGACACTGTTATATTATTTTACCAGTTCTCACTTGTGGAAACTAAGGGCATGATAAAGTGATGATCTTACAGTCTGCATGGAAATATATGCAAAGCAATCAGTCTTTCAAAAAACGTACTTTGAAATGGTGTTGGAAGCTGTATTTTCTTACAGTTTTAATGGATTGGTAAGCATCTGAGTTTCTGGGGTTATTTTAGAGTTATTGGATTAAGAGAGCCATGCTTTTTAAAGTTATTACAAGTTCTTGCCTAAAGTGCAATGAAGAGATGAGATTTATTTGCTAGTTTGAGCTGCTCTGTTCTGCTCACTCTCCTTGCTCCCTGTTACAAATCATCTGGCCAGGTTGCTAG
This sequence comes from Aphelocoma coerulescens, assembly GCF_041296385.1. Classification (NCBI taxonomy): domain Eukaryota; kingdom Metazoa; phylum Chordata; class Aves; order Passeriformes; family Corvidae; genus Aphelocoma; species Aphelocoma coerulescens. Next base: position 11,199,775 of record NW_027184085.1, read on the forward strand.
GCAGAGGGGAAATAATGTCATTTGTTAAACAAAGCAGACAAGGTCTTTCTTTGTAGGTTTTGAACATTCTTTCAGGGGTGTGAAATCCATGTTAGCAATCATCTCACCGTGAAAAGGTCCCAGTTAAACATTACCACAAGAGCTGTGAGGTTTGTGTACTATCTGAGGACATGAAAGATGCCCTTTTCTGAAAATTCACCTGGATCCTTCAACTGGTCAAGGAACTTGTTGCCAAGGTTTTTTGAAAGGAGAAGCAGAAACATGAGCCATGCTGTGTGGAGGAGAGGAGAACACAGGACAGACACCTGGCAGTGAGGGTGACACGGGTCCAGCATGTGTTAATTTCTTCTTCCCTTGCCCTCAGAGTTTTTCTGCTATTTTTTCTGGTCATTTTAGATTTTTTTTTTTTATTCCACTATGGTTAGGAATAAGGAGAAATACAGTTTGTTTAAGGATGAATCTTCTTATGAGCTGCCCTATGATAGCTCCCCTGTGCCCTCTAAACTCCACTTACTGCTGGGGTGCCCTGTGCAGTCTCAGCTCATAGATTGTGCTTTGCTAAAGGACATCTTCAGGGACTGATGGACAGGGAGACTGTAGGAAATGCCTTCTTATAAAGACCTGTATTTTGAGTGGTCTTTTCTTGCCAAAGCTTTGCCTTTTCCCTGCTTAGACTGCATTGGAGGGAGGCAGTTCTTTGTGTTTTAAGGGGATGATTGCAGGATAGACACAGCTGTTTAAAGGACTCACATCTCAGCTTTCAGAAGGGAAAGAATGCAGATCTTCCCCATGATCAGCCATATCTGGACCCAAGGCTCTGTCGTGGTCAGCAAGTATTTGCTGTGTGGTGACACCACCACTTACAGGGAATGCTGTACCTCTCTAACAGCTTGGGCCATACCAGGGTGTGACAGAAGAAAGGAATTGGAATAAACACTCCCTTTCCACTTACATGACTTCTTAACACTTAAGCTGAAGCTTCAAAGATGCTGTTTCAGCTTCAAGCATTAGGAAATAAGTAGACCACTTAAACCCAAGGACAGCCTGTCTGCTGCTGCATATTTGTTGCAAATTTGTAAGACCAGAAAGTCTGGTCTTTTAGATGTAATTTAGTTTGATCTGTTTGAAATTCCCTGTATTAACCACTGTTTTGAGTAGGTGTTCCTGAGTTAGAGGATATTTTAAAAGAAAATTTTGATTTGCATTTCCAGGAACAGAGTATCCACCTCATGAATACATGGCTTGGGTGAATAGCTCTGTTTATCATTAAATCTTTATTTCAATTTCCAGTTAAGCTGACTGAACACCTATTTTCAGTAAGTGGAAATAGGTGAGTATGATGCCATTGTTCTAGTTTATAAATCCAACAAGCCAGTCTCATTGATTTCAGATTTGCACTGGGAGAAATGATTGGTCTATTGGCTAAAGGGAGATTCCCTTTTTGTTTTAAGTGGTTTCTTGTCAGAAGAGTTTATATCTTGATAGAAATACAGATGTATGTATATGTATATCACTAGTTAGCTCTGATGTCCTGAAAGGAAGACTTACTTGCGTTGGAGTGAAATTAAACCCACGACAACTTGTTTGCCTTAAATCACCAAGGCCAAGCACCACCCCCTCCAAAATGCTTTCCCAAGCACTTGGTGTGGTACCATCTTTTGGATTTCAATACACCACTGTTAGGAAGCCAGGCTGGACAAATTAAATCACTGGAAGAAGCATTGCAGATCACCTACAAGTGCTCTTGTACAGTTATTCTCTACTGTTCCCATTTAAGTGACCAGTGAACTCTCATCTGTTTGCAGCTGTGGGACTTTCCCTCTCAAATGCTTTAATTTCTCCAAGTTCTGACATTGAGCAAGGTTTTTACAATAAAAAGCTGTAGTTCAGAGCAGGATATTAAAGTGTCTTTTACACATTTATTCTGTGGGATCAGTGACTGCTTCTTCTCATTACAGCAGGGCTGCAGCTTCTCTAGCTGAGATGTGTGGATGGAGTCCAGCCTTGGCCAGATCTCTTTGTTCCCTGAGATAGTCACAGCCACTGTGTTTTATTCTTTGAAGTTGACTTTGGCTTTCCTTGGAGTGTGAAAAAAGCCCTAACACTGCTGCTACTGCCTCCCAGGAGAGGCACATACATGCATGTTTTTCTCAGCTGGCACTGCAGGAGAAGAGCAGCCCCACTCTGGTCACCTTGGTTATCCCCCGACACGAATTGGGGAATGGGACAGTCTGTGCACAAAACAGACAATTAGGGCCTGACCATCTTCTGGATCATTAAAGGGACAACTCAATCATCAAAGTCAACTACCCACCAGAGGAGAAACAAATAATAAAAGCAAACTGAAAGCAGAAAGGCAGAGCAGGTGTGAGCAGATTTCCTGGTCACACCCTTGGGTCACAGCAAGGCTGAGCTCCACCACACTTGCCATCTACATTTCACATGTTTGCAGCCACCAGAGTGTCTGTGTTCCTTCTTACAAGCAACAACAGGAAAACAGACTCTTCTGGGGAAAGTTTGTGAGAACTGCAAGTAACCTTTTGTGTTGAAACGTTCCCCCGGAGCCTGGGTGGTGTGTGCCAGGTTCTGGGTGCTGTGATGTAGCTGCTGTGCCTATTCTTCAGCAGAACTGTGCCAGCCATGTCTCCCAGCACAGATTCACCTGGGCTTTGCTGGGAGGTGGCATTTCAGTTTTTGCTGCGGACAAACCCAGCTCAGTTGTGAACGCAGCAAAAAGAAGGCCACCCTCATGAGCACAAACGCTAAAAATCTGACTGACATATGTGCTCAAAGAGCAGAGAGATCACCAGCACCACAGCAAAACCCTTCCAGGTATCCAGCTGCCCATCCTCAGCCTCCAAACCAAAGGGTAGCCTTTGAAACCTGGGATGCAGGACTGGAATGAGGATCAGGCACACCAGCACTTTAATCTCATTTTTGATGGAGGAACTTGGAGCTGATGTGGAAGTCATTTGATCTGCCTGACCTTTCAGAGAATTAATTGCTGGCTTAGAATTTAAAGTTAATAATTTGTTTCTAGAGAAGGTGCTGCAGCAGCAAGGCAAAGTTGGAGCAAGGGGAGGGCTGGGTTTGAAATGGGAAACACATCTGCCAAGAATGGAGTTATTTTGGATGTCTTTGGAGAAGAGCAAACTGGATTAAGGAAGGCAGAATAAAAGGAGTCATTCTCCTCCACTCTCAATTGATTTCTACAAGCCAATTCACTTTGAATCTCTTTAGGATCTGGAAACATTACGGTCCACTTTGAATCAAAATAAATTATACTGGTTTCCAAGCTGATCTCATGGTATTTTCTGTTAGCAGAGGAAATTCTGAAAATCTTGTAAGACATCCTGTTCTCATAAAATGCTCAGCCCAATTTTGTAAATTCAGGAGGTTTTGGCTAGGCCAGATAAGCTTTGGAGAAGTATTTGAATATTCACTCAAGCTGAACCCACACTCCAGACAGTGGTGTGAATAGTTTCCTGCATTTCTGAGTTTCTGATGCCTTGAAAAAATTTTACTGATTCTAGAAGCATGAGGGCAGTGAGAAAAAAACCCAAACAACCAACCTGTTACCCCTCTATAGTTAGTACACTGGATAAAGAGAAGCACATTTTGTTGCCCAAAGGCTGATGGATGGGATAAATTCAGCATGGTAAATGTCCTCTCCTCAGTGGCATGCAAATAAGCAACCACGAAAGCTTCCCAGATTCAGAGATGTCTTGGGAAATAACAGTTATAGAGGATGCTTTGGTGGTGATAGTTTAAGGTAAAAATTGCCTAATAATTACTGCCACTATTGCATATATAAGACATATTTCCCACAAGAAAAAAAACCCATGTCTCCATTCAGCCTCAGTGTTTATGCATCATCCATCACAGCAGCAAAGAACTGAGAGTATTAATGCTGCATGGGATGCTGCTGGAGGTAGCAGGGCTTGTTGGAAGTCACTCTTCCAGGCAGTTGTTGAGTAGGACACACAAACCCTGTGAACAGTCAAGCAGTGAGGAAGTCCCCTTCACATGACTTCAGCAGCAGTGAAAATCCAGGTTTTCCCTTTGTTATAAAATAATTCCTCCAGTGTCAAACATTAACCTTGCTATCAGCATTCTAACATTAAAATGTTCTTGCCCTTAGCCCAGTCTCCACAAGTTTGGAGCGTGTGCTTGTCCTTAGCATCCCCAGTCCCTGTTCTAGGAAATAAAGTGGGTGCCTGTGGCAGAGCTGTAAGCATTCATTGAATACAGTGCAAAGAACTTCAGGCAAACATGCTGAGGGCTGTAATGCTTCCTTTTGTCACCACAAATATGTTGATGGGTCAAAGGTTCTTTTCCAAAATTGTTAGAGTTTTCAAAGTTTTTTTAGTTTGCAGGAGTCTGGAAATTTTCTAGTAGAAACAAAAACTCCTATGAAATGAATTTAAATCTAATGATATGATGATAGATTTGCATCTTTCATGTACCTTTCTAAGTATCCTTGAAAAAACATGTTAGAAGAAAATGCAATATAGAGAGAGTTCCCCAGGATTGCTTCCTCTTCTGAGATAATCATCTCTTTTCTTCAGTCCAAATCAGCTTTCCAGAAGAGATGATCCAGTCTTGCCTGCCTTTCTGAAGGCAACCTGTGCCACAGATTTTTCATCTCTGAACAACCCATCCCAATACCAGATCCCAGCTTGCTCTGCTATCTATGCTTGTTGTTGTTCTGCGTTTTGAAGCAGAAGCTAGCAGTCAGTATCTGTGGACAATGGCAGCACTGACAACAAAATTAGTCAGTAAAGAAAAGGTAACATTACCAGCATAACATATGACCTTGATATCTCAACAGCAAACAGCTAAGGAAACACTGGAATTAAAGTTAGCTGTGGAATTTCAGCTCTGTCCTCTGCTACAAAACACCTTTTCATTATGTCTCGCTATTCATGCTTTGCCCTAGCTAGTTATTGATTTTCTAATGTACTTTTCTTCCCAAGATACTCTGCCTTTAGAGTCAAGCTCTCAGGAATAATTCATTTCCACGGCATCATTCAAATGTGAAGGTTTTTCACTTTTCACTTACTAGCTGTGAAGATTAATGGAAAGAATACATATTAATTTTGGTGTCTGGGTTGAGGCTGTGCATTTCACATATTAGACGTGGCAGGCAAAAATTCTGACTCCAGGCTCTGTGGTTTGCTCCAGGGAACCAAGGCCTCAGGTAAGAAAAGAATTGTCTGGGCTCCTCCTTTCCCCTCTTGCTTCATTTCCCCCATTCTCCACAGCTACCACATCCCTCTGCCTCCCGCCCTGTCCTGCCTTCCACCCCTCACTGCTGCTCACATCCACGTGCCATCCCTAGCCTTGTCCTTCTGCTTGTCCTGTTGGGAGGATTCCTGAGTCTTCCCTCCCCCATCACCACCCACACGTCTGGATCTTGTCCTTTCTGCATCTGAATCCAGGAATTTTTCTCCTCCATGTTGTCTCACCCCAATGAATATCACCAGAAGTGCAAGAGACAGACTCCTGGCTCCCCTTCTTCAGGTGCTTGGCCTTGTCATGGGCTGTGAAAGTCTGCAGCTGGAGCTGCAGGGGAAGTCCTGCTTGAACTGTGGTTGGAACCTGCTCAGGGAGGATGAAACCTTCAGGAGTTCAATTGCTAAAATGAAAGGAATTTCATAGTTATCCCCTGAGCATGTCCAAATTCAGCTTCCTAAAGGCATATAACATAGCCAGATTTGGGCAGGTTTTCAGGATGGCCAAGGGGATATCTCTGATGAAAGGAAACCCTCTGCAAGGAAGAGAGATGCCAGAGCTTTTCAAAGGAAAGGTCACAATTGCTTTTTAACTTGGACAAAACTTTGAATTTTTCCTTACCCTCATTATTGGAAACGGCTAAGTTTGTGGACATTTTCCAAAAACTTCAGCCTGAGGCAGATACCTGGCATGGAAAATTTCATTCCAAATGGTTATAGTTTGGCAACATTGTGAGTGCTTGAAAATAGGCTCTTACAGTCTAAAGGATCAAGCTTTCACTGTGGTGTGAAAGGCTGAGCCATGGGCCCTACCTGCAGTCACAGCCCAACATTTTGCCTCATCACCTGCTCTGCAAACAGAGCAGGGATACCCATGGGGGGGCAGCTTTCCATTCTGTCCAGAAGGAAATTGCTGGGATTGATACTGAAGAAATTGGTTAGGATGAACATTCTGTAATACACAGGAATTTCTAGCATAGAAGAGCTTCAGACAGCAGGAGTTACAGAGCTCCTTTCTGCATTCTGCAAGTCAGCAGGAACATGTCTACATGCATTCATATGCTCCAAATAAATGAGGTTTTCAGTTTTCTGACAAATGTGTTAGCAACAGCTTACCTACACCTTCCTGGTTTCCAGCTCGCTCGGGTTGGTTTGTCACTATCATTAACTCAGCCATCCATTTCCTTCTTTTATCACACCACCTCTACCACCTCTGCCTTGACATGCTCTGGAGTAATGAATGCATAGACACAGACAACCCCCAAGCAAAATTAGAGCAGCTGGCTGCTGATGTTGCATTGTAATGGGAATTTTCAGGGAGAAACCATCAGCCCCTTTCCAGCAGATCCTTCCCTGAGTGTCAAGCACAGTCCCTGGCTTTTTGGCCACATTTCTCACACTGTGGCAGATGAAATCCTCTTTAGAGATGCTGACACTTTCATGAGTAACAGTCCTCATCTGCATAAAAGGGTTTTTTTATTGCCCAAGTTATTTCACTTTTTTTTTTTTTTTTCTGAATAATGGTAGAGAAATATAAAAATCTGCGTAGATAATATCTTTATTGTCAGCTTATTGGGACATCAGAGAGGGGAGAAAGGCAATGGGTGTAGTTGTGCTGTTGATGACAGCCAGGACTACCTGAGGAATTGGCCTGGCAAAGATGGGTGATAGTTTGCAGATGGAGGAGAGAGGGGAACATTTCCAGCACTTGTAGAAAGAGGATTAGAGGCAATCACAGCAGCATCCGACTAAAACCAGAACTGTCTGAAATGAGAAGAAAGGCAAGAGTCAGGATGAATAAAATACGAACGGGCTGAAGGTACAGTAAAACACAACTTGCGCAGAAACACTGGCCTTTTATGCCTCGAGTGAAAACAAAGGTGTTCTCCAGCAGAAGGGGTAACAGCCAGACGCTGCTTCGGGAAGGCCGGCGGGATCAGGAGCATCCCCGGCAGCTAGAGGGCACCGCCGTCCGCGTTATGGGAGCTGCTGCTGAGAACATTGCCTGAGGACTGGAAAACCAACGAGGTAAATTTTACTCAGAAGATCATCAGGAATAAAATCCCCAACAACCCGGTGATACTGCAGAGCTCACCGACAGGTCTGTGTTTCCAGGCTTTGCTGAGTAATCTGTCTCAGTGCTCTCTGAACCACATGTGTTTTCTGGAAGAGTTGTAAATGTTTAAAAAGAGACAGCGCCATTGGGAAAAATGTTTCGGTTTTACTTTTGTTTCTCCCGTGCCGCCATAAGGCCAAAAATTTGTTTTTGTCAGTTGGCCTGGAGGAGGTTCAGTGCTGCTCCATCAGCAGAGTAACAGCACTGAGTGACCCTTCTGGCCATTAAATTCTTGCCTTGGCCCACTGAGGTGGGTACAATCACATTCCTCAGAACAGTGTGGAGTTTGTTGCTAGGGAACATTTTAATACTGCTTTCCACCTGGGCATCCTTTTAATCCCTATGAGCTACAGATCTGAGAGGTGGGAGCCTTCCCTGGTCATGTCCTGACCCTGCCCACGACATGAGAATTTATCAAACTACCTCCATAACAATAAATTCTGTTCCTGGAATGAGAAGAAAAGAGAGTATTTCTGTTATATGTTGCATTTGCAATAATCAGAAAAGCACAGTGTGCCATGATTTTACATTCCCTACAAACCTCTTCAGCAATTTCTTCTGGTTACTTTCCCCCTGGTTCCCACTGATCCCCTGCATGCACTTCTGTAGGGAGCTAAACAGGACGATAGCAGGGAAATGGCTCCATTCTTGTCTTCGTCCATCCCCTGACTTGTCTCAGGGTGTCAGGGAGGTCCTGTGGGATCTTGGCCAGGGTCAGTAAGGCTTACTGGTGCCCTCAGGGCCTTGACGGCAGCTTTAAAGTGTCAGCTGCTGCCCACAGGTCTTTACAGCAGCAAAATACTCACATGGACAAACAGCCAGCAAAAAAACCCACAAAAAAAACAAACCCCAAAAAATCCCCCAAGACAAACCATAAACCATAAAACCAACCCACAACCCCCTAAAACTTAGTTTTGCTTTTGGGACTTTGTTCAATTCTAACTTGACAAATTCCAGCCACAGCATGAGTTGCAGAGCCAACTCTGATGTGTCACCCACCCATGACTTTTAGAGAAAGGGGCAAAAAACTAACAATGGGCTGAATGAAGCCAAAATAAGACCCCAATGGTCTCTGAGTCACGATATATTAAGTATTGTGAAAAAAATGTAACATTCTCCCTCTCCCACAACTCCACACCCTTGACAAAAGCCCTGTGGTACGAGTTGCATGCTCTGCAGCAGGGGTCCTGTCCTACCAGTTATCAGGCAATGATCCAAAACGCAAATCCACCCTCCCAGGATAGGTCCAGGGCTGTTACACAAGTGGAATAAAATACAACTGAGCTCCAACAGAGAAAGAATCTGGATGTAATCTTGTCCAGTGCCACACAAATAAGGATTTCTTATTGTATTGGGCTTGCAGGGCGAGGTTTTGCTAACCGAGGGGCTACAGGGGTGACTTCTGTGAGAGGCTGCCAGAAGCTTCCCCCGTGTCCAACAGAGCCAATGCTGGATGGATCCAAGACGGACCCGCTGCTGGCTGAGCCAGCTGGTGACATTGACAACACCTCTGGGATAACAGATTTAAGAAGGGGGAAGAAACCTGAACACAGAGAGGAACAGCTTTGCCAACACAAGGTCATTGAAGGAGGAGGGGCAGGAGGTGCTCCAGGTGCAGGAGCAGAGATTGCCCTGCAGCCCCTGGAGCAGCCCATGGTGAGGCAGCTGTGCCCCTGCAGCCCTTGGAGGTCCACGGGGGATCAGAGATCCACCTGCAGCCCACACTGGAGCAGGGGGATGCCTGAAGGAGGCTGTGACCCCATGGGAAGCCTGTGCTGGCAGGAGCTGTGGCCTGTGGAGAGGAGCCCACACTGGAGCAGGTTTGCTGATAGCACTTCTGACCCTGTGGGGTGCCTATGCTGGAGCAGCCTGTTGCTGAAGGACTGCACCCTGTGGAGGGGACCCACAGTGGAGCAGTTCATGGAGAGCTGCAGAATGTGGGAAGGAGCCACAGTGGAGAAATTTGTGGAGGACTGTCTCCTGTGGGAGATCCTTGTATGTGCCCCCAAACCCCTCTGAACAAGCCCAAATTAATCAGTTGCAGGCTGCAGAAGCACCACGGGGGGCAGTGCATCTGGAGGAGCTCAGGGAGCTCGGAGAAGAAGCTTTGCAACAGTGCCATCCCTTGCCAAGACTCTCTTTTCCCTGCAGCTTCCAGACAAAAATAATGATGAGTTCCAAGCCAGCACAAAATGTCATATTAAAAGAAAAAAACATACCAAGCAGTTCATCTCAACTGGAGATGGTAAAGCATCTTTTACTCCTGATGTTTTACTTGCTGTGGCTACCTCACATTTGGAGGGAGCTGTGTAGGCCATGGTGTGAAATCCATAGAGCAGGGAGTGTTTTCACATTTGTTTCTTGTACTCTTGCTGCGTATGTGGCCAGCTCCCCCTCACCAAACTGCTCTGTCTTTCACCCTTTCCCTTCCCTCTTAACACTGTTTCTGTCTCAGAAACATTTCCCTCAGTGTCTCTGCAGTTTACTACAGCTCATTTTCCTCTTCCTGTGTCTGTTCTCCAACTCAACCATTTTTTACAGAAGGACAAGAAACTCTCCTACACAGGCTAAAAAACATCCTGTAATCTAGGCTAAAATCCTTTCTTGATCTTGTCTGTGTGCAAACTCAAACCCTTGGTTCAGCAAGCCATCCTGCAGGGCTTGTGTATCCCTGCCCATGGCTGCAGCCCCAGCAGTGCTCATATGCCCCCACCCAGGAGTGGCCCCACAGCCTCTTGTCCTACCAGCCCCAGCTGGTGGCACCCGTCATGCAGTGACATCCTCAGCCCAAACCCTGTGGTTTGGACTGGAAACCAGAACACTGCTTCTTACCAGAAACCCTGTGTGTCATGCTCCTATTACATACTTAAATCATAGGAAACTTTTATCACTATTGGTTGATGGACCAAAGAAACGTTCATTTTAAAATACCCAAAAGATGTGGTATGGGCAGTTTTGCATGAGGATGTGAATAAGCAATTTTTGGAACAACACAAGTAGCAGCTCTTTCCTCATCCTGCACCTTGACTTGTTACTTAAAATTGCTTGTTTGAAACTTCTGTTTCTGCAAACCAATCTCTTGTAGTGATAATCTCTTTACAGAGATACTTAAACCCTGGACTTCCTGGTCAGTCTGTTAGCTAGGCCAGAGAGGCACTAAACAATTCCCCTTGAGAAGGGGAACTCCCTGCTGCTGGCAGTGGCTCAAGCATTTACTACAAGGGGAGAAGGGTGCACATCTGTGCCGTGCTGGGCGCCGCAAGGGCTGTAGCCAAACCCAAATCTACGTGCTCAGCCCTCCAACGTCGCAGCTGTGCCTCAGTCTGATGACACAACACTCTCCAAGCACAGCAATGGGATGGTGAAACTTGCCACAGCAGCCCTTAAGCACTCTGAGCTCCAAGGGCTTGCTGTTTTTCTCCAACAATTGTTGAAATACATCCAAATATAATATAAGAAATGATGTTGCATCAGTTTCGACAAATTGCTTTTAGTGTAAATCTTTGGTCTTGCATTTAGGATTTAGGCTGGTTTGAAAAACATGGTTTTGTTCTTTTTTTTTTTTTTTTTTTTTTTAAGTGTGGGTCCAGGGTGAAAAATAGCTTTCTTTGGTTATTGAATGAAAAAGCTCTTAGTATCAAGGGGTAATTGTTTCCAACACATGTAGGTCAGGGTTAACATTGTGTAATTCTTAACTAGGCTACTTAATAACTATAATATGCAAAGAATTTCTGTTTCCAAACCAATCCAAGCCAAAGGTTCTTCTTAGCAGCATCATAAAATCACTATGACGTCCCTCAGAGAAGAAAAGGGATAAATGTGCACGTATACTTTATTAGTTATAAATCTTTGCCTCTCACTATGATTTTCTTACTTTTTTCACACTGACTTGGAAGAAAGGCAAGGTCTCTCTTTGTCCAATCAGCCTGTACAGAAATTACACGATGTTGAAAACATGGCAACTAAACTTTGTGAATTTGTTTTTGGTATTGACTAAGCCATGTTTATTGCCTTCAACTGTGACCACACTGAGGAAGAACCCACAGATGTTTAACTTACAATTCTGCTTTACTGGGCCATTCTGACAGCTCCATGAAATGCTGGGTTTTTTTGTTTGTTTGTTGTTGTTGTTTGGTTGTTTTTTTGTAGATAAGATATTTATTGTTTGTTCAAATGACATTTTGCCTCTCAGTCCTTTCCCAGTTGCCATCATGCTGATCATGTTTAAAAAACTTAACAAAACAAAAAGTCCTCTTACCTGAGTAGTAATCCGTCACCTTCACTGAGATGCTCACCTTTCCCTCCAACTTCTTAATTCTCACCAAAGACCTAAAAGGAAGAGTGTGGAGGGAAAATGGCTATGAATCTGCTCTGCTTGTCCCAGGCCCTGTGAGGTGTAGGAGCTGTGGTGAGGTGACCACCACGCCTCACCTACAGGATGGAGCTGTAATGAGGAAACACTCAGGCATGGCTGGGTATGGACACTAAGATTCCAGAACTGACTTTGGAGGTCTCAGCACCCAAATAATGGAACCACAAGATGCAGAATGGCTGGCCAGCATGTTTCTGTGGAAAAGGCATCAGTGAAACCTTGTAGCGAGGCATCCTGTGGGTTGCTTTTTTTTTTTATTTTTTATTATCTGCATATGTTGCACAAATGTGTATTTCACAGTTTTTTGTACAAAAGCATGAAACCCGTGCTGTGGGGCAATGGAGGAAAGTGGACAGACTGAAACCAACAAGAATTTTGTGAGCCTGCTGAAGAGATGTTGGCTTGATCCAAAAGTAGCAGATAAGGACCTGTGGAGAAGGGGAGAGTTCATTGCTCTTTTTTTTTTTTTTTTTCCCCATTTTTAGCATATATGCAGATTGAAGAAAAACATTTAGTAATATTTCTAAGCAATTATTTAAAGCTCCAAAAGGAATCTGTGGTGGAATGTGCTTTTCTGTTGTACTTTTCCTCATTTCGAACCTGAAGGTTTGTGTGGAGGTAATCACCACTGCACTCAGTTTCCTTGGGAGTGAAGAGGAATAGGTAAACACATTTCTCAGGCTAACACTAGGGCTGAGCATGCTGGGAAAGGAATGAGAATATGGAAGGATATTTCCTATAGCTCCATAGGTAAATGCCCTCTGGGTGCAGAAACTGCTCTTGCCATCACTTCAGTCATTTGCTCCAGAGCCATTTGTACAACCGGATTTGATGCCAGAGGAACAGCATGAGTTACAGGGAACTTTACATTTCCCACTTTAAAAGAATTAAATTGCCCTCCATTTTCACAGTGGAACTCTTTTCATGCCATCTGCAGAGGGTCAGTCTGTTGGGGTACATCAGTGCAGCTCTAGGCAAGCTGCACAGCAGCTGTGGCTGCAAGAGAGGGAAAACAGGGAAAGGAGGCATGAGTGTAGAATTGGACTTTAAATGTTTTCAAGCTGGATAGTTAAGGAAGATGTGCTGCACCAGGAGATGAGAAACTCCTGGAGGAGAAGCATATTGCAGGCAGCTTTCTGGGAGATTTCTAGGAATTGCACAGAAACGTCAAAGACCATGCATAAGGAAATAGTATAAAGACTGTCCATGGAGGAAAGAAGGACTTTTCCATTCAAGTCACTGAGGTATTTCAGAATCAAAGGAAGGTTAGTCATACAGTCTGCACATTCCATGATAAAAAAGATCAAATTCCCTGGGACAGGAACTCTTCCTCTGCTCCTCTCCTCTGCTTTTTTTTCTCTTCAGGAGGGAGAATTTCAGAGTTCCTAATTAAAGCAAAGCTTACTGCACTATTTGGATTGTATCACTGTATGTTGTGAAAACTTTCTCTTTAAAATAACAGCAGTCCAAGACTGACATTGAAATAGACAGCACATTGTTGGCAAAAGTTTATTTTATTCTCTCAAAATTTATTTTGAATGCTTAGGTGTGTGGTTTTGTTTACTTTCAGTGAAATGCATTTTGGTTGTTTGCTGGCTTACAGTAGTCAGTCAAACTGCTGCTCAGAGGCTGTAGGGCAGTCTTCTTTTAAGGCTTCAAAATGTTTATGAAGCAAATTATTTTCCTTTAAAGACCATACCTTTGTTTACTCTCTCCCTAGAAAGTCAGTCTCTTTTAAAGGATGATGTGTCTTGGGCACTGTGGATATAAAAAAGGTGTAATTGTGTAATGCTGCAGTTTGTGACCCTTCCTTCCCCTCTGGACCTGCTGTGGCATCATGGGGTCTTGCTCTCATCCCACTGTGCCTGCGGTTACCAAGAGTTTGCAATACCTAATGCAATGACTACAGTGAAAGGCAGAAATGTGAAATTGGTGTAAATAATTGCTGTTAATTTATTTTTTACAGAGAGAACCCCAAAAGAGACGTTCTGGGATCATTTGCTGCTCTCTAGAAGATGCTGGCTTCAAAAGCAAAGAAAAATGCTGCTTTCCTTTACACAGAGAATTCTCCCCACTAGATGGAAGGGATAAATCAAAATATAGTAAATAAACTACTGGTCTAGGTCTGACCCCCACCTTTCCCTGGTGCATAATGAAAAATGAATTGGAAATATATTTTCTGCTTGTCTAGGCCTTGGGCTTTGATTTTCCAGTGGGATGAGAGAACAGAAAAAAATTAATGAGGTGCCATGGGGCCAAGTCAGTTTCCCCCTGCTAATTACTGGTTCTTGTGTGGATTAGGAAAGAAATTAGAAGGTAAGAGAGCCTTCCAGGAATGGCTGCCCCAGCAGAACAGTGGGTGTACTCATTAGGAGAGGTTGACTCTGACCTTTAGGCATGATGTGTGGATCAGTAAAGTGTTTTTGAAGACAATGTCCTGTTTGTTCCCATTTCCTGGGGTTTGGTTTGCATCATGGAGCAGTGTCCAAGTGTATGAACTGGGCTCTCTTTTTGGTGATACAAGGATGGAAGAGCCTCAGAAGAGCTGGAGGCACAAGTGGGCATTTGGTCCCTGGGACCAGACCAGAGCTAGGCCTGTAAAGACAAGAAACCCAGAAGGGTGCACAGGGCAAAAGTTAGGTCATCAGCCCCAACTCATTTGGTCCCTAGTACAGATTTGGCTAGTGTAAACTTCTCTCTTTGGCTATTATTATTCCCTGCACCCAATACCAAGACTGTGCCAGGGACCTGGAGGCTGGAGGATGACTCAGAGTTGACTCTGCCAGGAGAGCACTCTTGGAGGCTGCTGTCCCTCTGGGAGAGGTGGTTGGGGCTGGAGAGAGCCTGGCATGTGGTTATGGCTTTACTTCTTACCAAAACATTTTGCTGGTGGATGCTGAGCAAGCTCATGGCCTTGGTGACCCCATTTGCAGAGGGCAATGGCTAATTAAAGAATCTCTTCCTTGCACTGGACTAGTTTTTCACTATTTAGCCATGACCTAGGGACATAGAAATGAGGTGTAGAAGGTCTTTAAATAGCCACTGATTTGTCAGACTGACAGGCCTCAATCTCCCAAATGAACATGTTTGTGCTCTCTTTGTTTTTATTTTTGTTTGTTTGATTTTGACCTAAAAAGTGTCAGAAAGGCTTGTATTTTCTTGCTTTCTTGCTTTGCTTTCTTGCTTTCTTCTTTACTTCCTTGCTTTCCTTTCTTTCTCTTTCTTTTCTTTCTTCCTTTCTTCCTTCCTTTCCTCCTTTCCTCCTTTCCTCCTTTCTTCCTTTCTTCTTTCTTTCTTCCTTTCTTTCTCTCTCTTTCTTTCTTTCTTTCTCTCTCTCTTTCTCTCTCTTTCTCTCCTTCTCTCTCTCTTTCGCTCTTTCTTTCTTGTTGGGGTCCCTTCCCCCCCTGCCATGTGGTCCTGGGAGAGGGGCCCTGAGGGCACAGACACACGGGGTTTCCCTGCCCCTGGTCAGCCTCCTTCCCCACTGGTTGTTTTGTGTTCCCCTGCGCGGGCAAGGACCCTCGGGTCCCGTGATTGCCGCAGTTCCTCGGCAGAGCCCCGGCCATGCGGCTGGAGAAATAAACATCTCTCTGAAAATATCTACCAAGAATCGGTCCATATATATTTCTTTTCCACGGGCCTCACTGTCTGATACATCGTGCTGCAGTATCCCCAGTGTAACAAATGGTGGGTAATGAGGGCAGAATGATCCCCGATCCCTAAGGACAGTGACAGATTTGTGAGTAAACTCCGGATTTCTCTTCTTGTTTTCGTTTTGCTGTTCCATCTCTAAACTATGGAGGAACCATGGAAAGACTCTTTGCTCTCAGAGCTGCATATGGACATTTATCTTAAACTTGAAGAGATTCTTGAACAACGATTTGTAAATTTTAGCTTAATTCAAGCTCAAAAGGAACTGAAACACTTCCTGGCATGGTTGTTTAACAACTTTTTCTACGTTTCTTGGGATTTAATACTTACCAAAGACTTTTGGAAGACCATTTGGACACAGTTAATTTCTGAGTCAAAATATATGCCGATGGAAGAATATTTTCCTGAATATTATTTGATTACCGAGACTGTTGAGCAATGTCAGCTGTGCCCTGGCAAAGGGAAGCCTGGCTCAGGGACCGTGCGGCCTCGCCCACATGGACCGAGCCCTCTCTGAGCAGCAGCGAGGCAGTTCCCGCACGCGGGAGGAGCGACGCGAGCTGCAGTGTCGGCAGCAGAGCGAGGTGTGGCGGGAGCCCGCCCGGCCCCGCGCAGCGCGTGGTGGAGCGAGCCCCGTGAGAGGAGCAGCGCGCGGGCGGCGGCTGGCAGTGGAGCGGAGCCGCGCCTCGCCAAAACGTGCGCTGGAGCGGGGCGCAGGGAGGTCACGGCTCGGGGGCCTGGCCGAGATGTGGGCGCGGCCCCAGGCAGCGGCAGCGCAGCTGAGAGCAGAGGAGGCGACGCGCAGGGAGCTGAGCAGCGCGGTCCGGCCTGGCCCGCACGGTCCCAAATGCAACCCCGGGAAGAGCGCACAGGCACCAGCAGCCCCGACGGCCCCGGCAGCCCTGGCAGTTCCAACACGGGAGCGAAAGCGAAAGAGAAAGCAAAAACACAGCGAGACAGAAAACAGCAGCCACTCAGAAAAAGGAAAAAATCATCGTAGCTAAGTTTTAGGAATAGTAAAATGGTATAATGTTAAACAAACTTATGGATTTATAACGAGATGTAACAACCAGCAAGACATATTCATTCATAGAACTGCTATTAAAAAGAATAACCTGAAAAATACATTCCAAGCTTAGGAGATGGAGAAATAGTAGAGTTCAAAATTGTGCAAGGTAGAAAAGGGTTACAAGCAGCAGAGGTCACTGGGCCTGATGGTGTTTCTGTGAAAGGCAGTATAGATGCTAAAAATCATAGTCATGTTGGACAATATCTCCATTATAAGTCCCCCCTACAGTCTCCCTTTCCGAATCCCACCTTTCCATTTTACCCTATATCCTGTTATCCCCAGTGTATTCCCAATCCGTTTTTTCACCCATGGTTTCCTCCACAAAACCATGCCTTTGCCAATTGTTTCCCCAAAAATCCCTTTCCAATGCGGAGTGGGGGATGAAGAGGGGGAGGGAAGAAATTAACTATTGTTGTTTAGAGTTCCAACAGGTACAAATGGAAGAAACTCTCTCCTGCCTCAGTTTCCTCACAAAGCATGCCTGGAGAGTCCTGTCTCCCTTCTGTCAGCCTTAAGATGTTCCAGAGAATCTGCTTGGACATTTAAAGACTCAGGAGGGTGGCTTGTTTTGTTTTGAAACTGTTCTTGTTATGTTTATTCAGTTGTTTTCAATGTTAAGTTTTAAATCTCTTTTTGTTAAAAATAAACGGGTGAAATGCTGGGGCCCTCCCTCCCTGCCATGTGGTCCTGGGAGAGGGGTCCTGGGGGGGAGACATGGGCTTTCCCTGCCCCTGGTCAGCCTCGTTCCCCATTGGTTGTTTTGTGTTCCCCTGCACGGGGAAGGACCCTCGGGTCCCGGGATTGAACAGCTCCTGGGCAGATCCTCAGCCATGCAGCTGGAGAAATAAACATCTCTGAAACATCTATCAAGAATCGGTCCATATGTATTTCTTTTCCACGGGCCTCGTTGTCTGATACGCGTGTTGCAGTATCCCCACTGTAACACTTTCTGTCTTTCTCTCCCTCTTTTTCTTTCTTTTTCTTTTTCTCATTGATGAAAAATGAACTCATAAACTTCTAACCTTCTTAACTGAGAGGGATGAACTTAATCTGTTTCACATCTTTATAAGAACAAGTTTAGCAGAAGACAACAAACAAACTTGAGAGAGGGGAGCTGTAAGAGCTGCAGGATTTCCTATGTGTTCCACCAAGAGTGGAGAAATTTCACCAAGTACCCAGCTTTTTAAGTTTCAAGAGCTTCTACATGTCTACTTCACAACAGGGAAGTCAGATTTTCACAAAGGAACTAATTACCCAGATTAAGATGCTTCAAAAATTACACACAGTACTCAAAAAGGTCCCATTTATGTGAAGAAAGACCCCTTTTTATGTCTAAACAGAGGAAAAGTATCTGCAGTATTTGTACAAAACTCATGCTAGCATGGAGGACACTGATGTTCATGGTACCTAGAAAATACTGTCAAGAGTTTGGATTATCTCCAATACACTTATGAGAGACTTACTATAACATCTCAAAAAAGGGCCATAAAACTTTATGTGACAGCTTCACAGATGGTTAGAGAACCACAAAACTCAACTTTTCTGCTTGGATATGCTTTAATAGAAAATTCCCCTTGGAAGTTTCGTTGCTTAATCTTGGCAAAGAGGATTAATTTTATGTCTTTCAGTTTGTCCTCTGAGACAAGAATGGTGGAAAAGATTTTCATTAAATTTATTATTAATTATTAGCTCTCACACTTCATTGCACATTTCTGATCTCTTTTACAACACGCTTCACAGATAAATGGAAAATTTGTTGTATAGAAGATAATGACTAGGATAAATAAAAATAAATCTGAAATCAAACACTTAAGTTCAGGGCTAATTTTGATTTCAGAAGGAGGAGTGGTACCTATGAATCAGTGAGTTTTATGACATATTTCACACAGAGATTAACAACTGATACGAACCAGTTAAACATATCAACCTTTCAATATATAAAGGAGAGGGTTCTGTGCTTATGGGGGAACCTGATACCTCATGTAGAAGCCAACTCATACATAATTCTGTAGCATCACATACATAAATGTTCTCAGCACATTTTTTTTTAGCTTTAAATTAAAAACTCAACCTACAAATAATTTCTGCCAGAGTTGCATCCTGCTTTCCAGTCATAGCTGTGCAGACATGCACAGAGCATACACAGGGAATTACTGTTACAGTAAATCCTTTCCTGGGCTTCTGTGGCTGCATCCTCTCCCCAGCAGTTTGTTCCTTGTGTATGCAGGGATGTCCTTTCTTGCTTCAAATAAACAATGCTTCCATTTGTTTCTGCTTTCTTTCCTAATAGGATGTTCTGTAAGTCGTAGCTTTTGTTGCGCCATCCAGAAAATCATGTCAGTAAATAGTAGTCAGTAGGGAAAATACTGGTGTTATGTGTGCTTGAAACCAAACAGATACCTTAGTGCAGTCCAAGAGCTGCTTGAAAGCTTCCTGGCAAGATATTATGATTTGGACTTTTGACACTACCATGAACATCGCATCATGTAGCAAATGGTAGAACTGCACTGACAAAAATATTTATGATTCTCTCAGGAAGGCTGCAATCAAGAATTTATTGCTATTGCTGAAATACTGAAGCTTAGCATTTGAGAATTTTTCCTTACTTAGAAATCAGCAAATTTGGTGTTTATTGTTTGCAAAGTTTTCTATGAACTTGAAAGGGGTGAATATATAGAAGAGATCCTAAATAAATAACTCAAATTTAACCAATGAAGTACGCACTAAGAAATTCTTCTTATCTGGAAACAGAAACTTTCTAAGAGTGAACAATTACTCTAAAACAGCACAAATTAGTTATTTCTTCCCAGAAAGCTTGAAATTTCAAACGAATGCATAGCTAATTTTTTCTTTTGGCACCCATTGTCTCTATGAGATTTTTTTTTTTTTTTTGCTTGGGAGTTCCTATTCAGGTAGTAATGAGAAAAAAAATATCAAAGTACCTACTTTCTGTTTTGAGAGAAGTACCCACAGGAGGTGCTGCTAGTCAGAAATCATACTATTTGTAACCTATGTTCAAAATTTATATGCTGTTATATCCTTCAAACAAAATTTTCAGTCTATTTATGGCATATTATTTATGGTTATCATACTTTAAAATGAACATGAGGCGTGTTAAACAAAAGAGTAATACAGTCTTCCTGTGTTTGAAGGAGAAGATGTCTGCTCCTGGGCAGCAGCTGCAACAATAGGTTCTCTCATGATCCCTTCTGATATCCTTCAGATTTAAAAACAAAAAGCTGGAATCAGAGAAAAAGCTTGAGTTTGGCTGGAGTAGTTCGACATCCACTCACAACAAAATTTCTTCTCAAGCAGGTTGTGAAGAAGGGAATGACCTCCCAGCTAAAGATTATGATTCTCCAAAGAGTCCTTTAAACTGTCAGAAATTCTGGGAAAGTATTAGCTTTTCCAGAGATCAGAGTAACCAGGAACCTCTCCTCTCCAAGACCAGCCCCACCATTAGACACTTGGGGAGCTGGTGTGGTAATGGAGTCCACCCAGCTGGCTCACCATCAGAAATCAGATAGATCAATACTTCTTGCTTCAGATTCCACAAGGGATCCCCCGAGTTTCAAAAGAAATACATATGTGTTCTTGATGGGAAAAACATAGCTTTTTAGAATAAAGAAAAGATTAATTTCCAACCTTTGTCCAACAAACCCAGGACCTGTGTGTGCAGCAAATCCAGTGTGAGCAACACTCTCTCTCTGTCATTTTGTAATGTTGTTGTACTGATCTCTTTGGATGAAATCACATTAATTGAACTTTTACAATGAGAAAATGTTCAGCTACACTGGTAAACAGAAATACTACATTACTTGAGCAGTAATTGTTAGATGACATTATCTTTGTATGACAGGATTTCCTTAAAGGAGCCCTAAAAGACATTTTTAGATATTTAATAATAGTAATGTTGAGATCTTCAGCAATTGCCATCAAATCTATTTAAGCATTTATTGTTTAATCTAAGAGATCTGAATATGAAATTGCATCTTATTTTGCTCTGATGGAATTGAATTTTACTTGAAATTCCTTGTAGACCTCTGGCAAAATTTCACAATCACACTTACATCTGGAGTTAAGCATGTTAGTAGTCGTGATAACTGACTTCATGATTAGTCTACTTCATTCATAAATACATGATTTAAATTTTGGGCTGTAAGCAATTGACTGCTATTTACTGTCTCTGTTGATAACACTGATATTGCTGAATGGTAGTTATTGCCAAAATACGAATAGTAGAGTTGCACATAATCAAATATTTTTCAAGTCATTATTCAATTGTTTCCCTTTGTTCATCTGCATAACTCAGCATATGTTTTACTGGCTTTGTTAGAAATCAGTAAGCCATCTAGTTAAAACTAAATAAATCCCTTGGCAGTCCTCAAATGTATGGAAGGGCAAAGTGGGCATGTGAATTTTGTTTTGTGGTAACTATTGGTAATGCCATTGTTTACTTAAGGTTTCCCTCAGCTAGTCCAGTGACAATTATTTCAATCAATATAATTTTCACTGATTATGAACATGAGAACTTTGATTCAGCAGTCTGAATCACGTTAAGTGATGCTCAACAGCTTTGTGAAATATTCTGTTGTTCCTAGATAAGCTGTCGCAGAAGAGATTCTACTTTGAAGACGTTGTAGGGGAGAAGTCTGTGCCTGGGTGAGAAGACTGGGAAACACTGCCTGGTTTCTTTCAGCACTTACTGATCCACAGGGCCTGCTTGGTGTTCCTGTGGATTCAGAGCAATGCCATCCTTTCCTGATGTTTTTCTAAGATGCTGGTAGCTGCCCTAACCCTGGGATGTGCTATTTGTTTAAAGTCTGTAATAATCTGTTTGTTCTGGTAGGTTAAAACCTTTTATAAAATATTTTAAAAACACTTCAGGAGAGCCTCTGCTTCTCTTGTACAATGTTGCTGCCTACCCCAGGAGTTTCCAGCAAGCCAGGCCTCTGCACATATAGGGCCTATGTATATGAAATACAGGGGGGGAGAAAAGTCCTGAAGAGAGCCCTTAAATGTCCTCTTTTGAAAGGCACTGAAATACTCTCTCTGCTGTCTCATCATCCACCTTCTCCCTGCTGCAGCCTGCTGGAGGGCATGCCCTCACCATGATAATGAAGCACATTCAGCTCAAAATGACCTGCTCTGGTTTCCTGCCTGCTCCTCTGCTGGGAGCTTCCTGCTCGTGGGTGTGGAGGTCACCCACTCCATGACCCCCAGGATGGGGCAGAACAAGGAGGATCATTCTCCCACTCCATGGGCTGACTCATGTTTCTCAAAGACCAGGATGCAAAGTGATTGACATTCCTATGCAGCAAGTCATGTTTCTTGAAACTAGGACGTGGGCTTCTAGCTTGGGAGCAATTTTAAGAAAACACCAAATTTCTTCCTTCTGAGAAAGGAAGAAGCAGTTCACTGGGGACAGTGTGAGTGCAGACATTGCTTGTTCCCAAGTGTCTTGCACGGTATGGCTGGAAGTTGACCTGCGACAGGAGTGAGCACAACCTGGCTGTAAAAATCACCCTTTTTGACTATGAGTGCACTGCCAGGAAATGATTGTGTTTTAGAGGTTAAGTCTGCCCAGATGACATAATCAAGTAGCTGTGCTTTCTTGATATTCTGGTTCCTTGTTCAGTGCTTATTTTCAGTTGCCAGGTTCTTTGAAGATGGTCTATTTGACTTGCAACCCATGTGCCGTGTTTGGGGCAGTGGACATGTCTTAATGACAGTAAGACATGTATTTACAGATCTACTACTTCTCCCCTAAAGAGGAAACACTTTGATATTTAAACATAAATGCAGTGAAGAGGTGCTATTTCTCATACATATAGTTTCAGTATCTGTTGTGCAAACATTTTCCTGCCAAAAGTTTCAGCTCCGGTATTATCTAACAAGTCAACGAAGATCTCTTCCATTTCTCCTTCAGATGTTTTTCTAAGATGCTAAACCAGATCAACATTTTCAGTGATCACATTTTCAGATTTTCAGTAATTTTGAAGGTAGCTGCATTCTAGAGTATCCTGTCTCCTCGGTTTTAATCAGAGTCCAATTCTTCACTGAGCAGCCCATAAAAGCTTATAACCTGCTCTCTCAGTGCTACCAAATCTTGGTAGTGCAGATCTTCTAATGGTTACTTAAATTTGTGATTGATGAAACTTTCCACTACCTTTACAGGTTGGGGGGTTTTAGCAGCATTAATGCAACAACACTTTTGTTTTGTTTTTACGTGTGCTGACGTCACTGCCTAATTATTCTTGCCGCAAAATACTCCAGGAGTTGTTCAAGCCATTTTCTAAACACCCCTTTGATCTGCAAGTCCTTACCAAAGCTTTAATTGCTCAAGCACAGATTCTTTGACAAGGTTAAAACACAAAAATGAGCAAGGTTAGTCTTGCTTGAGTGCAGGCATTGTTCTGCATTTCTTACACTTGGTTTCTCTTTTGCAAATAATGAGTTAAATGAAATGGCAAACTGGGCCCTGAGCTGACAGGAATCTTTCCAGTTTGCCCGCAGGCAGTGGATTCTACCCAGCAATAAGTATCCTGCTGGGAGAAAAAATGTGATTTACTTCCAGAAGCACACTGTCATAGTCACATAATTACTGAAATTCACATATTTTGCTCCCTGTGTAGCTTATTTCCTTATAAAAAGTTGCATTCTATTCTTTCCACAAAAATAACTCTTTCAGTATGATGAAAAACACTATAGAAGTTCAATTTATTTATATCATTTCTTAGCCAGCAGCTCACTCATTGCCCAAGAAGCTGTTGGAAATCTGATGAAATACCATGACCTACCTCATGCAGCCCAGCTGATGTGCAACATGACAGGCTCTAAAAAGTGCAAACCTGATTGTACGGCTGTGGGTTAATTCTGGCTTTACTGATTTAACAACTGTTTGATCTCAATGTGCAATGACTTCTGTTTCAGTATCCTTACAAACAGCTTGCATGCTCTGTTTTATACCCCTTACTTAGGAGATGAAGAAAAAAGCCATCAGATGTCTTAAAAGACTTCAGACTTATTACTGAAGTCTTACAAGCTTCACAGAGGTCTGACTTTTTCAGATTTGAGCCTGGAGGCTGATCTGTGTAGATGCTGGGTGAGTAACATGTTTTTTATGTGTTTTTTTCCAAGAAGGAATTATAGGATGCTCCTAGGGAAGAGGTAGGATTATAAATAAGTAAGCTAAGAAAATGAACTCTTACACCGAAAAATCAAGAAATATTACATTTTTGAATTCTACCGTAATTTCATAACAGTTTAGCTGTTTCTTAGTATAACACAATGGTATCCTTTTTCAAGTCAAAGTTGATATGTGTGGTCATCAGGAAAGGTTTTGTCTCTTTTGTAAAGAAGGTGGCACACAAGGGGCCCATGAGCAAGAAACCAATGTCTGTGCTGCAGCCATCAGGGAAAACAGGAAATCTGATCTAAGCCAGCTCTGCAGCTCCTGTGCCAGCTGCACTGTGCCAGTGGTGACAGTGAAACCTGCAAGCCGTACCTCTGACTCTACCTGTGTATTTGCTGTGTAAGTGTCCAATTCCTCTACATTTCTTCTGGTGTTTTCCATGTACATTTCGGAAATCAAAGGCACTGTGTACCCTGGTAAGGCATTAGGTGTGCAGGCTCTCTTATTATCATCTGACTTCATATATCCAGACAAAATATGCATTTTTAGTTACTTCTTGTGACACAGTAATGATGATTTCTGTGTCTCAGACACCGCTCAGTCTGTCAATAAATCCAAGGTCAGCAACAGTTGGATGTTAGCTCACAATTATGTAGGACAAATGCTTGGTACACCAGTGTTTTGAATTTATAGAAGTCATACTTAAACCCAGTTAGCTGAAAAAATGCAATCCAGAAACTTACTCCAAATATATACTAATGATAACTGACTTCTCTCCATAGTGTAATGTCAGTTGCAGATTTCAGTTTATACAATTGTTGATATCAGAACCACCTAAAAATATTAGACTAAAAGTCTGAAACTAATTAATATATAGGTCAAGAGTTGGTACTTCGTATCTTCATTATGTTGCTGTTTGAACTTACATCACACATTACACTTTTTCTAGAAAGCCCTTTATTACTTTATGCATCTGTTAAAAGATTTAGAATGGAAAAATCCAAGGTGTGTCTTGTGTGGAAAAGCCCAATAATAAATTCCTGCTGCTTCAGCACATTATTTTAACAAATATATAGAGTGGAAAGACTGGCTGAAGATTTAACATGGTACTTAAATTCTTACCACCATTATTTTCTGAACGTGCAAAAAAAAAAGCCATGTAATATGTATGGATGGATTTTGAAATATCCATTGTTGGTTCAGGTGTTCAAATTAAGCTTTTCCTTCAATCAAAGCCTGGCATTAATCCAAACCTCCAAATGTGAACTAAAAGAGATTTTTCTCTCCTTTTATTAAAAGTATGTGTATGTAGCATATATGTGTGTATATAATGTAAAAGTGTATATATATATGTAAAAGTGTGTATATATAGTCACATCACAAAACACTTTACATAATGCAAATATAACTTATTTTACTTTGCTCTAAGGCAACTTCCATTCTGTAGCAAGAGTTATTTTATCATTAGAAAAGCGTGGTGACAACTGTTACACAGCCAAAATCCTGATGTGATGTGCATATTCCCAGCAGAAGGCTTGTGACTTTCATGGCAATTATTACTTTTCTTTAAGAACTTCCCTTGCATATAAAAGGATTTCAAAAAAAGATACATAAAGTAAGTTCCAACAAGGTGACCAAAGGGCCTAGAAAGGAGAAGACAGTGTTAGACCGCAAGAAAAGGGTGTTTTTGAAGAATTTCTTGTATGCCGTGAACACCGACCCAGTTCAAAGTCTGGTTCTTGATGTGATACTGCCATTGCCACTTCTGGGGTGAGGCTTTGCAGTCTGTTGCTTCCACAGGGTAAGTAGTTCCCATCCAACAGACCAAACTCTGGCCAAGGAAATACGAAATTTAAACAGTGAGGTCAGAATGGCTTGTCTTAATAGCCTCTAAATTGAAGCTTGGAAGGAAACTGTTTTTCTGTCCCCCTTTATTTTCAAATATTTCAACTTATTACTTTTCTACAGTGGGATGAAAACAAGACCATTTGAAGCTTTTTTGAGAAAAAGACAGAGAGGGAAGCACTCCTTTCCATACTTGTTCCATGCTGCAGCTTACGAGGCCTCTTGCTTGTAGGATGCTTCTTTCTCCTCCTTTGGACACAAACATGTCTGGAGAGGAAATGGAGGTTTGCTCCACCATTTGCCCCAAGAAACATCCAATTTCTCACCCTTCATGTCTGCTGGACAGAAAATTCCAAGCTCCAGGGAGGGTTCTTTTTGGTATTTACCTTGTCCACTTCCTAGCTGAGTCTGGAGACACATGTGAGCATGTCCCACTTACAAATAACTGGCCTCTGCTTTCAGCAGGTCTTCAGAGATCCTCTCTGTATGGGGAATATATGTAATGTTTATAACATGAATTTAATATTTGGTATTCAACTAACATCAGCCTGCTCAATATGTCAGGACCTTCTCACAAGCTTGACATACTGAAAATGGTCTCTTTTTTTCCCTGCAAATTATTATTTGAATAATTTGGCCCATTTCAGTTTTATCCCTTAAAAAAATGAACAAAGATGAGAATTCTTCTTAGCCACAGGGAGGTTATGATGGTGGTAGTTCTGATTTCCAAAGGGCACAGGAGCAGGCAAATCCTAAATGTCGTAAGTCAGATGAGGCAGAAGGCCCGCTTGGCTGAACAGGGACCTTCTCTTGGAATTAAGGTGAAAAAGGAAGGTTTACGGCCAGAGGAAGCAGGTCAGAGAAAAACACAGAGAGGCTGCTTGCTGCTGCAGGGAGAAAATTTGTGCAGCCAAAGCTCAGTTTGAGCTGAAGTTGACCAGAACTGTGGAAAATTAAATTTTTTTTTCAAATAAAAGGCTTTTTCAAATATATTAATAGCAAAAGGCTGTGACAAAGTAACATCAGCCCATTACAGGAAGACAGTGGTCACCTCACCAGGAGGGACACAGACAAGGCAGGTGTGTTTACTGCAGTCTTTGCTTCCGTCTTCCACACGGATGACCAACCAAGAGGGTCTCAGTGGCCTGAGCTGCAGGGTGATGATTTCAAGAATGATCAACTTCCCTTTCAGTCTGAACACATGTGGGATCTGCTGCTCCACCTGGATCCCTACAAATCTGTTAATGAATTCGTTGGAGAATGCCCAGAGAGCTGTCTGGTGTCACTGCAAAGCCTCTCTGGATGATTTTTGAGCGGTTTTGGGAATCTGGAGAGGTCGCAGCCGACTGGAAGTAGCAAATATTGCCCCAATTTTCAAGAAGGGTGAGAAGGAGGAGCCGGGAAATTACAAGCCCGTCAGTCTCACTGCAGTGCCTTCAAAATCATAAAAAAAGATTCTTCTGGGAGGTATTGAAGAACATCTGGAGGACAATGCAGTCACTGGCCACAGCCAGCGAGGCTTCATGAGAGGAAGGTTGTGCTTCTCAAACCTGATTTCCTTCTATGACAGGGTAACCCATTGAATTGATCTAGGAAAGCCATTTGATGTCATTTTTTGCACTTCAGCAAAGCTTTTGATACTGTCTCTGACAGGATCCTTCTGGACAAAATGCCCAGCTCACAGCTTGATAAACACATCATGTGATGGGTGAGCAGCTGGCTCATGGGTAGGGCACAAAGGGTTACAGTGAATGGGGTGACATCAGACTGGTGACCTGTCACCTGTGGGGTTCCACAGTGTGCTTGTGGGTTCTTTTCAACTCAGCATATTCTATGATTCTATAAATTAAATTAAATTATCCCAGTTCGCAGAAAGAGTCTGTTAGGTTTGGCCTGGGAAAACAGTTCCTCTCTTCAGACACAAAGGTAAGTTTTGCAAAATTTGACATAAGTAAAGTGAAGTACTATGGAGCAAAGTTTTCTATATAATGAGATGAAAAGAAGATGTTGGCAAAATGTGTTTTGTTACATGACTGTCAGTCACTGCTCTGAAATAAGTCAAGCCATTATGGCTCAGTAGCAAAGGCTGTGTGCTCACTGTGCCTCTTGTTACTCTCACAAGGAGCTGTGAAGATGAAATGAGACTTTCTTTAAATGTTTCTGGGTTTTCACTGCCAAGAAGGGAGAGACAAATGTTCAAAGAATTCCTGTGCAGAGAAGCTCTTCATGGGCTGGGCACGGCAGGAGGGCTGTTTGGAAGTTGGCTACAGCCCTGCCATGTCCTGTGGGATCTCAGTACTAGCAGTGGGAGTAATGTCTCCTCTGCTTCCTCCTAAATCCATGCAAGAAGGACATTTTGAGCTATAGGATATGAACTATAACCCCTTCATCTGACAGGAGCTGAACATGAGCAGCATCAAGAACTCCTATCAGCACCCTGGGGACCTGTGAAGATGAGGAGGGGCAGAGAGGTACTGCTGGTAAACTAACAACTTTTATTAGCATCAAAATTTGTCTACATCAAATCCTAAATTGGTCTGTAGCTCTCATCATCTCATCTGAACCTTGTTCCAGGTCCCTCTGTTCTTCTACCAGCTCCTTTGGTCCTGTTGTTCCACAGATATTGCTATTCCACAATCTGCCAGCTGGTACAGCCTTGAGCAGTACCTCACTCCTGATGTAGTGGGCTGTGTCCAGCAGATCTGTGGCATCGGCTGTTGGCTCCTGCTTCTCCCTCTCCTGTGCTGCAGATTGTGTTGGAGGTTGAAGGCAGAGCCCTCACTGCCCTCTGGGCATGGCTCAGCCATCTCTGTCCAGCTAGGGTGTTGAAGACAGGAGGGGCAGGAAGGCTGTAGGCACATCCTGCAGGCCTTTCTGCTGCAATTGTTTCATCTGGGCTTTGTTCCCAGTCCTGCTGCTCCTCCACCTCTTGGAAAGGTCTCTGGACCACAAGCTGGGCCTTCTTTACAACCTCAGTCCTGATGTAGTTGGCCATGTCCAGCAGAGGTGGGTTATCAACTGTGGGGGGCTGTGGGGCACATGCTGGCCTCTCTGTCCCCTCTGCTCTGGCTCTTGCTGCTGTCGCCTCATCCCTGCTTCCTTCCTGCTCCCACTCTTCTTCTGGCTGCTGGACAGGTCGCTGGACCACAAGCCAGGCCTTCTTAACAACCTCAGTCCTGATGTAGTCGGCCATGTCCAGTAGAGGTGGGTTATCAACTGTGGAGGGGTGGGGGGCATGTGCTGGGCTCTCTGCCGCCTCTGCTCCAGCTGTTGCTTCTGTTGCCTCATCCATGCTTCCTTCCCGCTCCCACTCTTCTTCTGACTCCTCAACAGGTCCCTGGACCATAAGTCAGGCCCTCTTAACAACCTCAGTTCTGATGTAATCAGCTGTGTCCAGCAGTAGCGGAGCAGCAGCTGTAGGGCTGTGCAGGGCAACTTCCAGATTCTCTGCCCCTACTGCTGTGGCTGCATCTCCTGTCACCTTGTCCCTGCTTTTTTCTTGGCCACACTTTTCTCTTGGCAGCTTGTCAAAACCCTGGACCACAAGCACAGCCTTGCCCAGGCCCTCAGCCCTCATGGACTGGGCTGTGTCCAGCTGAGCTGGGCCACTGGCTGTGAAGCCATGAGGAGCAGGTGCCTGGTTCTCTGCCCCTGCTGCTGTTGCTGCCTCCACGGGGACAGAAGAAGGTGGTGGCTCTGCCTCTTCATGCTTGAGAGGTGTGTGGCACTCCTCTTCCTCGGGAGCTACAAGTGGGGCAGAATCACCCAGCTGGGCACCTGCTGGACACACTGGGGCAGAAGATGCTCTCAGCAGTTTGTCAGCTGCGTGTCCTGCAGCCTCTCTGCTCACACTGCTGGGACAGCTGGGACTCTCCCTGGGACCAGTGTGGGAGCCTCTGTTGTCCTCCAGGCCCAAGGAAATGACCCGATTATGGACAGAAGGTGACCCAATGGCATCGGCCCCTTGAGACGGCTCTGTGTCTATTCTGTCTTCTCATTCCTCTTCCTCTGACAGCTCAGTGTCAATGGCATCTTCCCATTCCTCTTCCTCTGAGAGCTCTGTGTCCATGGCATCTGCCCACTCCTCTTCCTCAGACAGCTCTGTATCAGTGGCGTTTTTGCGCTCCTGTTCCCTGGTCAAGGCCATTGGCTCGATGGTTGCAGCTTGGGCGCCCAGCTGCTCCAGTATCACCTGCTTATTCATGATACCCTTTGTGAACCTCCCTATCACCTGTGGCTGCTGTGGTGTGGTGCAGCCAGCTGCCCATGAGAGGCCCATGCCCCTGTCCCATCCCATATCAGGCTGTCCCATTCCATCCTTGGCACTCACCTGCCCAGGTATGTCATCGAGCTCCCTGGAGCACCTCAGGGAGGAACCCTGTCCTTGGCTCTCTGTCTGCTGGAGCTCCCTGTCCTCCAGGCCATCCTGCTGCTGTGGCAGGGTGGCTTTCCAGAGTGGGGCCTGTCTGCACGCTCTGCGGGCCAGGCAGCTCCCGTCCAGCTCCTCTGAAGGCCTCCTCTTGAACGACACGATGATCTCCTTCACAAAAGGCCTGTGCTTCTTGTGCCCCCACAGCCACGTAGCACTGTGGGAGCACTCAATGCACACTGACAGCCCTGCTGGCTCCTGCTGGTAGCCTGTCCCTACATCTGCATCCCTGCTCAGGGAAGCTGATACAACCATGCCACGTGCCTGTGCGGGCCATGCTGCCAGCTGCTCCTCCTTCTCCATGGTTGTCTTTGGCATTCTTTGCAGCAGAGCTGTCAGTGTTGCCCTGGACAGCTGCTGCTTCCCTGAGGGAGGTGCTCTCCTAGGGCGCTGTATCACAAATGGCTACTGTCACACCAGGTCACTGCCACAAAGGGCC
The DNA here is from genome assembly GCF_041296385.1 of Aphelocoma coerulescens. Taxonomy (NCBI): domain Eukaryota; kingdom Metazoa; phylum Chordata; class Aves; order Passeriformes; family Corvidae; genus Aphelocoma; species Aphelocoma coerulescens. The sequence continues at coordinate 11,230,065 of NW_027184085.1, forward strand.
TCAAGGCACCACCCTCGAGGGCAGGGCAGATCCCTGTGATGTTGGCTGGGTCCTGTGAATTGACACTGCCTGGGCTATGGCACATGGGAAGGCAAAAGGGGGAACCCAGATGGTTGCTTTCCCTGCCCGAGAGCCCAGGTTGGGTTGTTGCCACCAGAGAGCTGGGGGAGGTCAAGCTCCAGATCTCTGCCATTGGCTAATGTTGGCAGGTCTGGCCAGGGCAGGACATCTGCGATGGAAAAGTTAGTTCAGAGACTGTAGCTTTCAGTATTTAAAATCTTGTATGATGATTAGAGGAAGAGATGAAGTTGGGAACTGAGCCTTTGAGGAGTCCTAGCCTGCCTGGTTAGACTGGATATTGCATTGGGGCTGAACTTGGTGCTCTGTGATGCTGACCAGAGAATTGCAGTATCCCAAAAAAACAGGTTTTTTGTGGGACTCCTTGGCCCTGGCTGGGTACAAGTATCCCACTCCTTTTGAAATGGTTCCATTTACCAATATTGGCATGAGTTCAAAGAGATTTTGTCTCACAACATCGCAAACATGGCCAGTCTCACATTTTTTGTAGCCACAAAGTTCCTGTTCTGTCACTGAACAGGAAAAATAGTCAGAAGTTTCTCCTTGTTAGCAAATCTCTGACAAGAGGCAGTACAGGTGATTACGTGAGATCACACAGAGCAAGGACCTCTATGACAACCAGACTACCAAGAGTAATTACTGCTTCATACAGGATGACTTGATTGGATGCTCCTAAAATGCCACAGGCACTTAGTGACATTTGCAAGCCAACAGTGTCTACCATGGAAAAAATAGAGAGAGGTGCACAACTATATAGCTTCCTGAGGAATATGTTTTGCCCAGCTCCTGGCTTTTCCTTGTCTTGGCTTGAGGGCTACAAAGACTCTCAGATGCTGCCTTTTCCTCCTGAGGAACCTGCTTGCATACCACAATCATCTGATGCAGCCTTTTGGAGTCATGCCTTGTGTGCCAAAATGTTGGATGGCTTCATTTCACTTCAGGTTCATAGAATCAAAATGTGTCAGGCCATCCTTGCCAGTTCTGTCCTCACTTGTGTTTTTCATGGAGACTCGTCCTGACACTTGGATAGTCCAGCAGACAGAAGGGGCAGCAGTCATACCATTCCTCTTACACTCTCCTCAGTCACTGTACATTGGCAGTGAGCCTTACGACCTTAAATCAGGAAGGTTCAGAAAACACTAAGCAGTATCATAAAAATCCAATTATCTAGGAAGTATGTTTTTAAAGCCTTTCTTTACCTTGCAGCATTCCCAAATCTCTTAATTACAAAACTCTGGCCCAATCTTCATTGCACAGTCCTGTGGATGTTAACGGAATCACACAAGTGTTGAAGAAGTCAGAAGCTGCCCCTTCAAGTATTCTCTTCTTAATCTCAGCCTGAAGCAGAAGAAACAATGCAATTTTAAAGCTCTGAACTTTCCTTTTTAAAGACTTCTACTTTTTATAATAGGAAGAAGGTGGTCACATCACCAAGAGGGACACAGACAAGGCAGGTGCGTTTACTGCAGTCTTTGCCTCCGTCTTTCACACAGATGACCAATCAAGAGGGTCTCAGTGGCCTGTTGACTCTGAACATGTGTGGGATCTCTGAACATGTGTGGGATCTGTTGCTCCACCTGAATCCCTAGAAATACGTTAAGGGATTCATTGGAGAATGCCCAGAGAACTGTCTGGTGTCACTGCAAAGCCTCTCTGGATGATTTTTGAGTGGTCTTGGGAATCTGGAGAGGTCCTGATTTTTAAGAAGGGTGAGAAGAAGGAGCCTGGAAATTACAGGCCTGTCAGTCTCACTGCAGTGCCTGGTAAAAGTACAGAAAAGATTCTTCTGGGAGGTATTGAAAAACACCTGGAGGACAAGGCAGTCATTGATCACAGCTAGTGAGGCTTCACGTGGGGAAAAGTCCTGCTTGTGAAACCTAACTTCCATTCATGACAAGGCAGCCCACGTAGCTGATCAAGGGAAGCCAGTGGATGTTATTTTTATCTTTTTGCACTTCAGCAAAGCTTTTGATACTGTCTCTGACAGGATCCTTCTGGACAAAATGCCCAGCTCACAGCTGGATAAACACATCATGTGATGGGTGAGCAGCTGGCTCATGTGTAGGGCACAAAGGGTTACAGTGAATGGGGTGACATCAGACTGGTGACCTGTCACCTGTGGGGTTCCACAGCGCTCCATCCTTGGCTGTGTGTTCCTCAGCATCCTCACATATCACTTAGGACTGGAAGGGATGCTAAGTAACTTCACAAATGATACAAAACTGGGAGGAGCTGGTGACTCCTGCATAGGCAGAGAGGTCCTGGAAAGACACTTAGACAAGTGAGAGAGATGGGCAATCACCAACTGTATAAAGTTCAACAAAGATCAGTGCCGGATTCTGCACCTGGGATGGGACACCCCTGACTGTGTGTATAGACTGGGCAAGGGGATGCTGGAAAGCAGTGCCACAGAAAGGGACCTGGGGCTCTGGGTTGATGGCAAGTTGAACACGAGTCAGCAGTGCCCTGGCAGCCAGGAGGGCCAGCCCTGTCCTGGGGGGCATCAGGCACAGCATCGCCAGCCAGGCAAGGGAGGGGACTGTCCCGCTCTGCTCTGAGCTGGGACAGCCTCTCCTCGAGTGCTGGGGGCAGTTTTGGGTGCCACAATATGAAAAAGACATTAAACCGTTAAAGAGAATCCAAATGATGGCCATGAGGATGGTGAATGGTCTGGAGGCGAAGCTGTGTGAGGAGTGGATGAGGTCACTTGGTCTGTTCAGCCTGGAGAAGAGGAGACAGGGGAGACCTCATTGCAGTTACAACTCCCTCCCAAGGGGAAGCAGAGGGGCCCAGACTGAGTAGCAGCTGAGGGACCTGGGGTTGTTTAATCTGGAGGAGGATCAGGGGACACCTCGTCACTCTCTGCAACTCCCTGAAAGGAGGGTGTAGCCAGGTGGGGGTCTGTCTCTTCTCCCAGGCAACCAGCAACATGACACAGCCTCAAGCTGTGCCAGGGGAAGCTCAGTTTGGACATTAGGAACAATTTCTTCATGGAGAGGGTGACTGGGCATTGGAATGGGCTTCCCAGGGAGGTGGTGGAGTCACTGTCCCTGGAGATATTTACAGAAAGACTGGATGTGGCATTGAGTGCCATGGTCTGGTTGACACAGCAGTGTTAGGTCACAGATTGAACTCGATGATCTCAGAGATCTTTTCCAACCTGACTGATTCTGTGATTCTGTCATCTTTTCTTTGTGGTGACCAGTGACAGAGCTCAACAGAATAGCCTGAAGTTGCGTTACCCTGAATTTTAAGAAAAGGTTCTTCACCAAGAGGGCGGTTGGGCACTGGAACAGGCTCTCCAGGGAAGTGGTCACAGCACCAAGCCTGACAAGAGTTCTAGAAGTGTTTGGACAATGCTCTCAGGCACATGGTGTGACTCCTGGGGTGGTCCTGTGCAGGGCCAGGAGTTGCACTTGATGATCCTTTTGAGTGCCTTCCAACTCAGCATATTCAGTGATTCTGTGGTTTCTCTCTTCTTAGAAGGATTTTATTTCTTTACTCATTGGTGTGAAAAAACCCTGCTGTTCTCAAATGGTTCCAAGTGTAAAATTTGCTCTTAAAAGTTGTGAATGCACCAAGGAATGAAAGCTGAACAACTGTTTGCAAAATCTTGATCAGATTTTTGAGAATATTGAAAAGCCTGAAATTCCACATATTGTACAGTTTGTGTCTTGTAACAGCAGCCAGTGGAACTTTGATGTAGCATTTTTGTCCAGCAGAGTGTTTTGCCCAGTTAAGAAAGTTATGGAATTGTAGTATTTGTTTAGCAAAAGGTCTGAAGTAATGAGATTTTGAAGAAAATGAAAAAACAAATGAAAATTCAAGTTTTTTCCAGTGGAGCTGTTGAAATGTCTTGATTCGAAATATTAAAAATCATCTTTTACAGTGAAAGTAAAAAGTTAAACATTAAAAAATACTCATATGTAAAGTTTGACCAGCAAGCAATACAGAAATGTTTCGTTTTTTTTCCCCAAAACAGTTAATTTTGTTTTGAAACAGTCAATCTGAAATGTTTGCATGATTCATTGTGAAAACCTGGTCTTGTATTAGAATTTGTAATTAAAATTTAAAAATGATCCCTGTTCATTTTACTAGCCAGCCTCCAGATGGTGATAGTCCAAGCCAAATGTCTGTAGATTTTCTACATATTTACCTCAGATTTCACCTTCCTTTTTTTATAGCTTACAGAAGTATTCCATTGCAACAAAATCAGAAAATACAGAGCTAAGAGGGAGATGAGCGTTGTGCTAGCCCCAGGCAGTATCAGTTGGCCACAGATGCTCCTCTGACCTAGACCCCCTAAAGCCATAACCCAGCTTTGCCTGTGCTGAAATTTAAGGTGAACAGGCACTCTGCCCTCCTGCTTTGCATTCACATTTCATGTAATTGAAGGCAATTGCCAGGTTTCAGCTGGTCTTCCTTTTCTCTGGACAAGCAACCTCTTTTTCCCTTCTTTGTGCGCTCAGTTCCCGTTATCTTTTGGAATTGCCTAGGGCCACTCCTCCTCCCAGCCAGCAGCTATTTAGTAACAGTAATGTTTTATATTCTGCTGGCCAAATCACTCATGAAAATATCAAATCAGTCCCCATTTTTCCTTGCAATGAAAAACTGGAACGTACCTTGTCTGGTTTCTACCTGTTTAACACCCATTTAATTGTTGATCCATCCAGAATATGTTCCTTTGATTAACTTCTGAGAAAGCCTAGCAAGGTTTGTGTAAATCAATATAAATGGCATTTCTAGCTTCTCTTCATCCACAAAGTAAACTGGAGTGGTTTAATGTAATTTGTTTTCAACAATTCCATGTGTCCTTTAATTTTTTGCCTCCTTACCTTGGGGACAGTTGTTTGTCCTTGTATTTTTTAGTAACTGGAATGAATCTGATTTGGTTCTTTTTTCTCTTTCTTCTCCTTTTTCCATTTTCCTCTCTGCTAAAATACTGCATTTCTGCTTTTTGCAGCTTTTGGAAATACCTTTCTGCCCATCAGGCATTTTCTTCATGCCAGAACTGTTAGCAGCTCTGCACCTGAACCACATCGCTACCTTATGTGCATTTCACCCGACCAGTGCATTTAAAAATCATGTATTTAATCCTTACCCTAACAAAAAAATAACTCTAAACCCACTAATTCACTAATAATAAGTTGGGTCACTAGGCCACAGAGACCAGTGATCTTGTTCTGCCAGCTCTGGTTTGACCTCTGCCTGTAGGGTCGATGCCTTGGTGACTTGTATGGCCCTTCATTCCTTCTCATCAGTAGATCTACTGTCATCATGTCTTTCATAAAGGCCTGTAGCTTTGATGAAAAGAGCATTGTATTCTCTGGTTTTCTCTGGACAGCTTATCTCCAGTTATGAGCTCAAGCTTAAGACCGGAGATTGGTTTTTTCCCAAATCCAATGAAGATTGAAAGAAAACTCCAGAAACACTGTATCTTCTAAAATATTTTTAAGTGTTTTAGCCATTGCTAACATATGTATGCAAACACAGTGAAAATCAGAATCAGGCTGCATCTTCAGCAAAGATCTAAGGCCACCTGCTATTTGAGGTACACCTTTGGTGAAAATCTTGGTGCTGGAATGGAGAGGGTCTGAGTGATCTGAAGTATATTCTCAAGGTCTTATTCTTAGGTAGAGCATTGCAAGGCTTCTCAGATCTGTGAGTTGGTGATAGATTTTTTTTCCATAAACATTATTTTTATAGGCCATTTCTGCAAGGTCTCTGCAGCATTTGCTGGCTGCAATGAGTGAAGAGGGTATGCTGAGAGCATGGAATATAAGCAAACTTAGCAAGTGCAGGGACAGGAAGCTGTACTTCCTCCAAACCATTCTCAGCACTGTTTCTAAGCTGTTTACTTCCTATTTTGATACCTAGAGCAACAAGAGACAAGGTTTCCAAGCAGACTTCAACTGGCCTTGGGCACTGTTTAGCCTCACTTCCTTTCAGGAAGCAATTGTGATAAGGTCTGGGACTTTGTTCTGGGAGGTTTTTTCCATCCATAATGTTGGGAACACTGTAGTGGTTTGGTCCAAAATACTCATTACTGTTTATCTTCTGTGAGATAAGAATTAGGAGAAACGCAAAGCAGGCACCAAACTTGAAAGAATATAAAGAAGTTTATTAACAGACCTAAAAGAAGGGAGAAAAAAAAAATCATACCACACCTTTGGAACACTTCTCCTCTCCTCCTCCCCCCCTCCCCCCCCCCCTTCTCCCTTCTCCCTTCTCCCTTCTCCCTTCTCCCTTCTCCCTTCTCCCTTCTCGCTTCTCCCTTCTCCCTTCTCCCAGTGACAATGTAAAAAGACAAGCCTTGAGATGTTCAGTCTGTTTACCACTTCCATAATAACCTTGTTCAGTCCATTTAGGAAGAGGAGTCTCTCTTGTCCACGCTATGAAAACATTGTCACAACAAGACAGCTGCCCACTTCCAAATAACCTTGTTCAGTCCATTTAGGAAGAGGAGTCTCTCTGCTCGCATGTGAGTCCCTTCCCCCGACTTGCAGCTTTTCCCACAACTGCTTTCGAGGGTCCACTCTTGAATTACCGGGGTATAAATTTAAGGTTGAGCCATTCAGAAACAAAAGTTCTCTTCACCCATCTCTGGGAGCATTTCATCTCTAAGAACAAAGGCCCTTCTCCTTCCCTGGGAGCAAAGGGTCCTCCTCATCTTCATCTTTAGGACTATCTCTGGGAGCATCTCTAGGAACTGAGGTTTTCTCCTTTTCCATTTGGAGCAAAAGTCCTCATCGCTTCCATCTCTCCCTGTCCAAACTTCTCATGAAATTACAGCTGTGTCAGCATCTGCTTTTCTCAGCACAGGTGCTTTTGCGCACAAGTACAAGTTGAACGCTCCACCCCACCATGCCTTCAAGAAATTTGTCATAGGTTAGCAAGCATAGTCCCGGAAGACATGTCCTTGCTAAGGGGTGCTTACAGCTTCCTCTGGGACCTGATAGAACCTATCAGCTGGCCAGTTTGAATATGGACAATTCTTTAAGCCACTTAAAGTTGTGACCGCCTCTGTGATACACACTTAAGAATAGACAAACTCCCCCCCCCAAGCTCTCTCTTGTTTCCGGCGCTGGCACAGGTGGCTGCAGGCCCCGTGCGGGGGCCAGTGGGCCCGGCCAGGCCCTGCTTGGGCCAGGCCGGGCCGGGCCACGGCCAGCCTGGAGCCGATGGACCTGTTCCAGCTGTGGAACCCCCCCCCCCCCCCACTGCCGTGCCGTGGGCGGCCGGAGCGGCTCGGAACCCCCCCCTCTCCACTGCGGCCGAGATTCAGCAAAGCGGCCCCGCTGTCCGGCAGAGGTCAGGGGACCAACAGCGATAAGCCACATTCCAGCTGCAAGGCCGAGGTGAGATTAACCCTTTTATTGCTGTGAAGAGCTGAAAACATGAGGGAAGAGAGAGAGGAGATGCTTAAAGCTGAAATTCTGTTGTGAAGCTATGATATATCAGAGTATCCCGTTGTAATTTCATGAAGATATGGGGGGTGGAGTGTTCAACTCGTAAGCAATAAGCAGATGCTGACGCAGCTGTAATTTCATGAGAAGTTTGGACAGGGAGAGATGAACCAGATGAACCAGATGAAGACTTTTGCTCCAAACGGGAAAGGAGAAAACCTCAGTTCCTAGAGATGCTCCCAGAGATAGTCTTAAAGATGAAGATGAAGATGACCCTTTGCTCCCAGGGAAGGAGAAGGGCCTCTGTTTTTTTTGTTTCTGAACAGCTCAACCTTAAAATTGTACCCCAGAAAACTTTCAAGAGTGGACCCTTGAAAGCAGTTGCGGGAAAAGCTGCAAGTCGGGGGAAGGGACTCACATCGTAAGCAGAGAGACTCCTCTTCCTGAATGGACTGAACAATATTTGGAAGTGGGTGGCTGTCTCAGTGTGATACTGTTTTCATAGCATGAGCAAAAAGAGACTTCTCTTTCTAAATGGACTGAACAAGGTTATTATGGAAGTGGTAAACAGACTGAACATCTTAAGGGTTGTCTTTACATTGTCAGTGGGAGAAGGGAGGAAGGTGGGGGGAGGAGGAGAGTTCTAAAGGTGGTATAATTTTTTTCTTTTCTTCTTTTAGGTCTGTTAATAAACTTCTTTATATTCATTCAAGTTGGTGCCTGCTTTGCATTTCTCCTAATTCTTATCTCACAGAAGATAAACAGTAATGAGTATTTTAGACCAAACCACTACAAAATTACAACGGGTACTCTGATACATCATAGCTTTACAACAGAATTTCAGCTTTAAGTATCTCCTCTTTCTCTTCCCTCAGGTTTTCAGCTCTTCATAGCACTAAAAGGGTTGATCTCACCTGGGCCTTGCAGCTGGAATGTCACTTATCACTGTTGGTCACAGGATCTCTGCCAGACAGTGGTGCAGCTTCAGCTGAATCTTGGCCGAACTGGAGAGGGGGAGCCGGGCTGCTCCGTCTGCCCACAGCAGGGCTGTGGGGGGTTCTGCAGGTGGAACAGGGCGCATCAGCTCCAGGATGGCCATGGCCGGGCCCGGCCTGGCCCGAGCAGGGCCTGGCTGGGCCCGCTGGCCCCCACATGGGGCCCGCAGCCACCTCTCCCAGCACTGGAAACGAGACAGAGACTCTGCCTTGGGATTTTCTATTCTTAAGTGTGGATAACAGAGGCAGTCACAACTTTAAGTGGCTTAAAGAATTGTCCATATTCAGACTGGCCAGCTGATAGGTTCTGTCAGGTCACAGAGGAAGCTGTAAGTACCCCTTAGCAAGAACATCACTTCCGGGACTATGCTTGCTAACCCACAAACACACAACTCGTTTTTCTGCTGGCTTATAAAATTTTTTTTGAGGCACCTTAGTATTTTTAAGAGGTGTTTGTTTGCTAAACAATGAGGTTTCAATAAGTGCAGTATGGGTCCTTTCTAACCTAAATGATTCTGTGATTCTATGTTTCTATTCTATCTGTCAGTCTGTGTATTTTCTGCTTAGAGCATCAGCTTCCTGCTGCTGGCACTCAAATACACATTTTTCTGGGGTCCAGCTCTTTCTGGTGTTCCAGCTGACCTGAAGACTCCTGAACTCTTCAGTAGGAAAAGTGCTTTAAGCTCTGCTTGTGACTCTTTCTGTCCCTCTGTGCAAGTGGCCTTCATATGTGACCTTAAGAGTGAGTTCCTAAGTTACAAAATCCTTCCCAGCAGAGCTAAAAGATGAAGGAAAGCTTGGGTGCATGCAAGCAAAGTCATTGGTAGTTCTTTCAACTGGGCTGTCTATCCAGCCACCTCTGCGACAAGACTCTAAATAAAAAAAGCAGTCCCCAGCAAGTAGTGAAGAAAAAGGCAGGGATGAATACACAGTATAGAAACAGACAGGACAAACCCCTCACAGCTGTGGTGCTTTAGCCAATATGGGAAATTACCATATTTAAGGTAAGGTGATACTCTTTATTTACCATGCTCAGTTCTTGACTGTATTTTAAAATAACTCTTCTTGATGTCCCTCACAGCTCTAGTCCTGCTTCAACTCCAATTGAACTTTGGCTCAAAGAATTTTCTCCCTGCAGTAGCAAGCAGCATCTCTGTATTCTTACCATGTCACCTGACCTTCCGTCCATTGGGCATACACCTTCCTTTTTTATTTCTAACAGAAGATCCCTGTTAGAAGGCAAAGGTGGCCTTCTGCCTCATCTGCTTGACTTCCAACACTCAGGAACTGCCTGCTCCTGTGCCCTTAGGAGATGATGCTTAAAAAGTGACCAGCACTAATGGACCCAAGCCCCTGCACAAGCATTTTCCCAGGGGACTCTATTTACTTGCTCTCTTCATGTCCAGGGCTGAAGGTTTGCTGGCACTTCTCCTCCTGTCAACAGAGGTTTTAAATTCAAACTATTTCTGTTAGAGAAAAACCATATAAATATATCATTGAATGGCTTGGGTTGGAAGGGACCTTAAAGATCATCTATCTCCACTCTCCTGCCATGGGCAGAGACACCTTCGACTAAACCGGGCTGTCCAAAGCCCCATCCAACCTGGTCTTGAACACTTCCAGGGATGGGGCATCCACAACTTCTCTGGGCAACCTGTGCCAGTGCCTCATCACCCTATATTAAAGAAGTCATCAGTACAGAACTCTGTAAGGGACAGTGTATATATATGCAAGACTTACCATATTTTAAAGGCAAAACATGGAAAATATTTCAGTCAGTAGGACTAAAGGCTTTCAGAAGTGCAGGTTGAATTCAAGCACCCTGGGGCAAACAGGAATCATGTGGGGTTCTGAACCTTCAGAGGTGATCTTCAGACTGATGAACTTCCACACCAGACATCCTCCCACACCATGATGTTTTAAGAAAAGTGAAGCTTCAGCAGTAAAAGAGTAAGAGATACAATTCAAATGTGACTTTGGAAGAGAACAGAAGCAATCCAAACCATCCTGAGGAACTGCTCTTAAGAGCTCACTCAATTTTTCCACAGTAGAGTACAAAGACATGAGCCTATGGCAGGGAATTAAAGGAATGCTATGTAATAACTAAGACTCAGTACAAATAATGAGGGAGTGTAAAGAATGTATATAACTGGAATGTATAACCATAGAAAATTAAAAAAAACCAAACAAACAAACTAGAAAGAAAATAAAAGCCAATACAAATTTTGCAGGGAGTACATTCTTGGCACCATCCTCTAGAGGGAGATTTAGAAAAGAAAAAACATTAGATGATGAGGATGGTAGGTAGGTAAAGGAGAATGCAGGTATTGAAAATAAACCCAAAAACTTTCAGGTATATGAAAATGTACACAAGAGCATAGGGAAGAAGGAAAGATTCAGAGTCAAATGATTGTGGTTTCTCCTTCATCTGGAGAATTATTCAGCATCCTCCTGATTCCAAGTGAGCATTGCATCAAAAATGTTAATAGGAGAGACTGTTCCCAGCTTGTGCTCTATAGGCAGCTAAGCATTTTCTTATTGGGACAATACTGGCAAGGCCAGGTTCCCTGATTGGTTTTGAACCAATGTGGAATTTGTAATTGTATTCTAGAATTGCTGGGTTAGAAATAATCTCTTATAAAGGCATGGGAAACACATATTTGGCCTTTGCAAAGAGAGTAAGGGGAAGTACATTAGGAGTCCTCCTTTCCTTAAGTATGTCACAAGGACAGGATGGATGCAGTTCATCTGCTTTCATTCATGTGGCAATTTTCTGAACAGGAGCTGCACAGAGTGTGTGCACTGTCTCAGTGGCTGCCTGCAGAGAATTCAGAAAGTCCAAAGTGCCTGTATAAATAACACAGTGCACTGAGTCTGGGTGCCTGAGGAATATCCTGATTCATATAAAATATGCTTGCATGAAACTCAGCTTTTCCCTGGCTAGCGACAGTGAAGACAGTGGTGGAGCATGGCTGTGTGCTGCCATGGGTGTCCAGTCTAGTCACCACTGCACATTCACAGGTTAAATCTTTGTAACCTGTCACTTCAGCAGGAGTAGTTTTGTACCATTTAAACTCACATAGCTACACAACAGGTATAAAACCTAGCATGTACATTACCTTTATGAAAAAGCAGCGTATTTGCAGTGTTTTGGCAAAATATTCTCTTTGGCACAAATACTGTCAGACTGCAAAAGTGTTTAGAAGCTGCAGGTTGTAGATAAACACCACCTAGGATTTCAAGGGTGATAATGTTGGCCAGATGCCTAAAACCCAGCTGGCTTCCATACTTAGTTACCTTTGCTCTATGGGCCACAGAGCTTTTGGAGATCCATACACATAGTAGAAAAAAGTTTCCTGAGGGTACATGCTGCAATTCAAACTACATCAGTACCCAGGCAGAATTTGCAGCATCAAACGGGCAGTTGAGAGAAAGACATATAAAATACATGCAAGAAGAATTTGTGGAGAGTTCAGGTCCATCTCTATAGATTCTGTGACTTGCTAATTAGTGGCTACACTTTGCTAAAAACTTACATTAGAAATGCAAAAGCCTAGTTAGGACCTGAAAAGAGCAAGATCTATAAGGTATAAAGAGCAATTACAAAAACGGCCTGAGATTCATCATTTGATTTTGGTGGCAGGAAGACAGTCCCATGCAGAAAATTATTCTAAACAAGCAGCCAGGTTGCAATTGGCTAATTTCTACTGTGATTTTCTATTTACAGATAAATCTCAATTTGCTTTTACCAAGATTCTCGTCCCACTGCTCAAAACAAATTCCACCTCTTCTTGCACACCATTTGTGGAAAGCTTAATGGCAACCAATTCTGGCATCAGTTGTGTCCTGCAATGGGTGTGTGGGCGCAGGGCTCTGCACCATGGAGAGCCTGTGTCTGCTTAGACACCACCGTGTACCACCTTCTTAGTTTTGCTTGTTGCCACTACATAATGGGCCACTCCATGTCTCAGCAGAGAGACTTCCTTTGGCTTGTGTTCCTTTTGTTTACAGTTTGATGTTATCATAGATTACCTCAATGGGTTAAAAAATGGGCCTTGCTTTCAAAGGTTGTGTTGAAAATTTGTCTCTAGGAAGTACTACAGGCCTTGGTGTCCTGCCAGATCACCACACTGAAGTGACTGCTTTCTCTTCGATGGCAGTTTGCTTTGACACTTAAAACATCTTCAAAGAAAATAAACCTGAAAGTCTCAGTTATATCGATATCTATCTCTGTATCTATATCTATCTATCTATACAGAGTTAGGAAAAAAAACAGGGAAGCAACTTGCCATGACCTTAGGTAAAATGCCAACTGCAATAAAAAGTATTTTCAAGTGTTATTTATACACTAAGATTTAAAGAAACACTAAAAAAAAAAATCTGTGTTTGCAAAAATCTATATAACTTTATGTTCTCAGAGATAATGAGGCAAAATGTAGCTTGTTTCTTTCAGAGTAATGGCATGACTTTGTGGTCACTAAATGCCCAGCGGAATTTTTTTTTAGTAATCATGATAAGCTTGGGCTTTAAAATCAGACCTGATCATACTCTAGAGGTTTTTCTAGTTTCTCTCTGATGGATTGTGAGCAAGTTCACAAGGGGTTCCTGTTTCCCAGGAGAGCAAGTAGCAGAGAAGCCCTGCAGACAGACATTGGCAAATTAGAGGGTAGAGCAATCACCAACCACATGGAGTTTAAAAAGGGAAAGTGCAGGATTCTGCACTTGGGATCAGGCAACCCTGATTGTGTGTATAGACTGGGCAAGGGGATGCTGGAAAGCAGTGACACAGAAAGGGACCTGGGCTCTGGGCCGATGGCCAGAACTGACTTGATGGCTGACTTGAACACAAGTCAGCAGTGCCCTGGCAGCCAGGAGGGCCAGCCCTGTCCTGGGGGCATCAGGCACAGCATCGCCAGCCAGGCAAGGGAGGGGATTGTCCTGCTCTGCTCTGAGCTGGGGCAGCCTCACCTCGAGTGCTGGGGGCAGTTTTGGGTGCCACAATGTAAGAAAGGCATTAAACCATTAGAGAGTAACCAAATGATGGCCAGGAGGATGATGAATGGTCTGGAGGAGAAGCTGTGTGAGGAGTAGCTGAGACTGAGGGGAGACCTCATTGCAGCTACAGCTCCCTCACGAGGGGAAGCAAAGGGGCAGGCACTGATCTCTTCTCTGGGGTGACAGTGACAGGACTTGAGGGAATGGCCTAAAGTTGTGTCAGGGAACGTTTGGGTTGGGTATCAGGAAAAGGTTCTTCGCCAGAGGGTGGCTGGGCACTGGCACAGGCTCCCCACGGAAGTGATCACAGCACCAGCCTGACAGAGCTCAAGAAGTATTTGGACAATGCTCTCGGGCACATGATGTGATTTTTGGGGTGCGCAGTGCAGGGCCAGGAGTTGGACTTTATTATTCTTGTCTGTCTTTTCCAACTCAGCATATTCTATGATTCTATAAATTAAATTAAATTATCCCAGTTTGCAGAAAGATTCTGTTAGGTTTGGCCTGGGAAAACAGTTCCTCTCTTCAGACACAAAGGTAAGTTTTGCAAAATTTGACATAAGTAAAGTGAAGTACTATGGAGCAAAGTTTTCTATATAATGAGATGAAAAGAAGATGTTGGCAAAATGTGTTTTGTAACATGACTGTCAGTCACTGCTCTGAAATAAGTCAAGCCATTATGGCTCAGTAGCAAAGGCTGTGTGCTCACTGTGCCTCTTGTTACTCTCACAAGGAGCTGTGAAGATGAAATGAGACTTTCTCTAAAGGTTTCTGGGTTTTCACTGCTGAGAGGGACCAATCTGATCTTTATTTATGCCTCAACACATGTTGCTCCTATAAGGGCTGTACATGTGCTGGCAGCCCTGTACCGGGGAGGCTTTGCCTGGCCGCCAATCAGGGCAGAGAAAGTTTCCACGATCAGGCTGTGAGCGACCCCCCACTCGCCGGTGAGACAGATACCCCGGATGCCTGGGAAATCGGGCTGGGACAGGAGCCTTAGCACACAAAAACAGCTAACTGCAACACAACAAAAGCCATTTTGCTTTTGGGTTTTTTGGACGGAGGGGGGGCTACCGTGTAGGGCCAGCTCGACCCCCTCCCCACTTCACTTTTTTTTTTAACCTCTCTGTGGTCCTGTTTCCCTGCCTGTATTTGCTTTGCCCTGCTTCACCCTTCCCGCGAACCAGCTCATCGCCGCGACGCCTCCGTGCTCTGCTGCGTCCCCAGCGCAGCGGGCGCTGCCCCACCCGTCCGAGCCTGCAGCCGCAGCCGTCGGCCACCACACGAGCCGGGCTGCACCCGGCCAAGCCTGCAACCACGACCGCTGCTGCTTGTACCCAGCTGTGACCGCTGCCGCCTCTGTGTTTCCTGCGCTGCCCACTGCACCAGCCTGCTACAGCACTAGCCCGCAGCAACCAGCCTGTCGCCGCCGCCCGCAGCTGCTGCACCCCAACCCTGACAACTTGCTACGGCTCCAGGAGCACGCCCGTAGCCACGGCAACCGGTTCTCTGCCGACAGAAGAAACATGCAGCCTGCTGCTGTTTAGAAATCGTGCCCAGCCCGCCACGGAAGCTACGCAGACGCGCCACAGTTCGCAGCACACACGCTCCGTCTGCCGACGAAGCGCCCAGAATTTCGTGGTAACACAGTCCCCGTCTTCTGTTTCTTTCTGTTTATCTCTCTTTTCCCTCTCTACTCTCTTTTCTATCCTCCTTCAATAAGAGCACCCTTTTAAAAATCAATAAACGGTTCTCAGATATAATATTGCCGCATTTGCGCTTTATTTTCGTCCAAGAAATGAATAAAAAAAAATCCTTCCCAATGCCCTTTTATAGTAGAACGGGACAACTGCCAAGAAGGGATAGACAAATGTTCAAAGAATTCCTGTGCAGAGAGGCTCTTCATGGGCTGGGCACGGCAGGAGGGCTGTTTGGAAGTTGGCTACAGCCCTGCCATGTCCTGTGGGATCTCAGTACTAGCAGTGGGAGTAATGTCTCCTCTGCTTCCTCCTAAATCCATGCAAGAAGGACATTTTGAGCTATAGGATTTGAACTATAACCCCTTCATCTGACAGGAGCTGAACATGAGCAGCATCAAGAACTCCTGTCAGCACCCTGGGGACCTGTGAAGAATGAGGAGGAGCACACAAAGCAAAACAAAGCAGAGAGGCACTGTTGGTAAACTAACAACTTTTATTAGCATCAAAATGGGTCTGCATCAAATTCTAGATGTGTCTGTAGCTCTCATCATCTCATCTGAGCCTTGTTCCAGGTCCCTCTGTTCTTCTGCCTGGTCCTTGGGTCCCTGGGTCACAACTACAGCCTTGCCCAGCACGGCATGCCTGATGTACTCAGAAGTGTCAGTAGCAGAGATGGGTTATTGACTATGGGGCTGTGCAGGGCATGTGCCGGCCTCTCTGCTTCTGCTGCTCTGGCTGTTGCCTTGTCCCTGCTTCATTCCTGCTGCCACTCTTCTGGCTGCTGGACAGGTCCCTGGAGCACAAGAATTGCCTTGCCCAGGATGTCATGCCTGATATACTGGGCTGTGCCCATCAGAGCAAAAGCGTCGGCTGTGGGACCGTGCAAGGCATGTGCTGGGCTTTCTGTCCCTTCTGCTGGGAATGCTACTCTCAGTCCCTCATCCATGCCTTGTTCCAGGTCCCTCTGTTCTTCTGCATGCTCCTGAGATCACTGGATCACAATTACAGCCTTGCCCACGATCTCACTGGTGATGTATTGAACTGTAAGATATGAAACAGCATTTTGCTTCAGCCCAAAAGTGAATATGGAGTAAAAGAAGTTAATCCTGTTTTCTACTTGGTTTAGATGTGGTTTGTTTAATCTGCTCATTGCACTGTTAAGTGTAGTCAGGAAGCAATAGAAAAGCGAGGTTGAAGATAAAACCAAAAAAGGAGAAAGATGGGAGGGGAGGGGACAGAAGAGTAGGTGGTCAGGAGAAAGTGTAAGTTCCAGAGTACCCAACTAATGGGAAAGGGGACAGCCGCAAAAGGGTATAAAAGGTTGCCATTTTGCTGGAAGGTGTCTGTGTTTGCCTCTGGAGGGAGAGGCATGCACCTGACTCAGCTGACTCATTACATACAAATAAACAGTTTTCTTTTGCATCAAAGACTTTGTCCTCACTTAATTGTATCCAAAAGTGAGTTTATTTCCAGCAATTTGGGGAATTCTCTGGCATCCTTGACCTTCGACCCTGCAGAGGAGGGAGTAGGGGAAGGCGCGCCCTGCTGATTTCATCAGCCACGATCTGTTGTGGTGCCCCATGAGGGCTGCAGGTGAGACTCGGACAGGGGACTCAAAGCAAAAAAAAAAAAAGGGAAAGAAAGGCAGGGAGAGAGAGTAGAGTTTACGCCAGCTGGTAACCTGTGCACAGGACCCAGGTAAGAAAGGGACTGTCGAGTAGTACCTGGGTGGCTGGGAGGAGCAGGACTGAGAGTGTGTGCTTGAGACACAGAATTGGCCTGTGAAGCAAGTGTGGAGTCCTTCCAACTGCGGTTCTGTTATTCCACGAGGGATGTAGCCACTGAAGGGATGAAGTGAGTGGTTCTGGAAGAAAGGATTGTGGCAGCGTCCTGGGGTGATGTCATGAAGCCGCTTTATTCCTTAACCGTCTGCTGAATGCCCAAGGACGCTGTTCCCAAGGACAGTGTCCGGGGGGCAGGGCCGGAACCACGGGGCCCGAGTGCGGGTCGGTTCAACAGTTCAGCCCAACGGCTCGGGGACTTGGGGAGCTTGGTGGGGCTCAGGAGGGAGTGCGCCGGGAGCACTGTGCTGTTTTTCTGGGTTTCCTTTGTGTTCCAGCTAGCTGGGAAAAGGTTCTGTTGTTTTTTTTCTTGTTCTTTTTTCCCTTTCCTTCCTCTTGCCTCATTGCCTCCCTTCCCTCCTCGCCGGTCCGGGGAGCCTGCAGGGGCAGCCCTGGCAGGCCTGTGGGGTGGCTCCGGCTGGTCTGAGCCCATGTGTCTGTTCCCTCTCTGGGCATTTGTTGTATTTTGAGGAGTGGGTTTTTTTATCCTGTTCTACCCTGCTTTGTGTGTTAATAAACAGTTTGGTTTCTTTTTCCCACTTTCACTTCTTGTGACCCATTTGTCTCATTGACAGAGGAAAAGGAGAGGCCCTTTTCCCTTCTGTCAGGAATGAGGCCACACTCAATTTGATTTTTAAAATTTAATTTATTAAACAACATGGCCAAATTCCTTAAATCAAAAATAGCTTATCCGGGTTCGCAGAGATCGAAGACCCTTAGAGCCAATACAGCAATAGACCCAATGTAGAGACCCACAGCACCGGGGTTTGCTTGGGCTAGTCCCAAGCAAAGTCTTCTAACAAGCAGGCCTAATACCCACACAGTGCCGGGTTTTGCTTGGGCTAATCCTGAGCAAAAGAGCAGTCTCTAGTCTGGGACAGGGGTTTTATATCTCTCTGGCTCCTCCCACCACTGCCCACTGTCCCGTCTTCAAGGTAAGAGGCGATTGGTAGAGTCCTTCCAAAGTCCAACTCATTGGCTCTAGTTTAGGGTATGATGTAAAGTCTTTTGACCAATGGCTCACTTGCTGCTAGGGGGGCAGTCTCTAGGTGATGTCATCCAGATTTTCAGTGGGAGAATCTTGCATTAAAATTCATGGTTTCCATGGAGCTCGGTGAATAGAACTCTTGGGCAACACGTGAGGAGGGGCTTTCCTTTTCTGCAACACAGCTTAACTTGAGTATTAATTCAGGAAATATTACAAGGATTTGTAATACCGTCCAAACTTCCAAACCTTGACTGGAATATCAGATTAACACTTAGCATTTAAACACTTGTAGCAGTGAAGAATTTAAGACTGTAAACTTTCCTCACTTTAGAGATTAATCAGCAACTCAATCATGTACCAACAATACCAGTAACTTCTCACTAATTGTTCGTCATCCCATGAATGCGAAAGCCAAACTCTTTACTTCATTTATGACGCTTCTCAGGAGATACTCATTCCAGGTGTTTCCTCCTGAAGTTTTGTCTCTAAAACTGAGACAGACAGGTATAACCCCCTCTCTCCACCACAGATGGCTGGTTTAGATGGGAGAGATAACCCAGGTGGGCCAAAGGCCCAGTAGGAGTCATCTCTGGCACCAAAAGGGCTCAGGCCCCCAGCTAAGAATCAACATCTTAGTCTGGAGAGCAAATGTGGGAGGAGATAAAAGAAACAGAAATATTCTTGACCGAAAGACACGGTTCTCATGTGTATAAAAGCCCACACAATTATTATGGAGACAGAAGTCTCCTACACACACCCTGAGAACACATGAGACTTATTCCTGGAGTTTGGATGCAAATTCCACAATTACTTTCCTGAGAATTGAGGAAAAGGATTTCGATGTGTGCTCCATCAGGAATCGGATGGTAAGAAACATAGGATTGTAAATTATATTATTTCTTTGTTAGCTGTAAAATTAATGGTACCTTTAACCCCGTGTGTAACAGTAGTTGTCTTTTTGTCTTATTCCTGTGTAGTAATAGTCTGTTTTAAGTTTTATGTTAGTTTTGTGTCTATTAAATAAATAATTGGTTCTGTAATAGATCGAATCAACCATAATTAAAGAACTTGCAAACAAGAGTGCTACTTGGGGTGCTGGCCACCTCAATAAAGCTACTGCCTGCTGTCAGAAGCCTGGGCAATAGGCTTATCTAAACCCCTCACATCTAATTCATAACAAAGAGTCTTGTGGGAAATACTCTGAAATGGGAAGTAGCTGCTGCGGGAAGGTTAGGAGGAGTGGAGAGGAACTTAAGGACTCCACTCCAAGCATACCTCCGGACAGTCCTTTGGGGAGGATGCTCAGGGACTGGGGACAAAAGGAGCTGTCTTGTATCCAGGGGAAGGATCAGGCAAAGATGATCCAATATTGTATGTCTGAGTGGACTGAAGAACCCGTTAGACCAGACCCCTTGTACTGGCCAAGATACGGGTCATCGGAAGATTGGGTATGTCAGGCATTAAATCTCTGTGTGACTACAAAAGACCTCGCAATATAGAAAAGAGGGATTCTGCTGCTTGTTGGAAAAAATATTAGTCCATATTTGTAACTAAGAACTTAAAGGAGCTTAGAGGGGAGAGGAAGAGGGAAAAATGGGAACACCTTAGAACACCTACCCCTTCCCTATGTGCCTGACAGGTGACCAAATGGTCCGAATTTAGAGGAAGAAACAGCTGAGCAGCAAAGGAATAATAATAGCGAGGCTGGTCCCCATGAAATGGTGGATCTGCATGGCAGGGCTAGTCCCCATGAAATGGCGGGCCCATGTAGTGGAGCTGGTTTTACTGAAATGATAAAATCTCAAAATAAGACAGACCAGCTGTCACAGAGGACAAGGACTACAGAGCTAGCACAGTTAAAGAGAGATGTCCAAAATTTCCCATTCTCCCCCTTCAAGTACCACCTCAGATGCTAAAACAAGTATGTCCATGTTTCCCCTGAGAGAAGTACCTATGTATAGAGCACCAAGGGGAGGAAGATTTGTAAATGTACCTCTAGCCAGTACTGAAATAAGACAATTTAAAAAGGAGGTGAGTAACATATTAGAGGACCCCTTGGGGATAGCAGAGCAGATATTAGTCCCAAATATCTACACTTGGGAAGAAATGTAATCTATTTTAGGAACTTTATTTACTCCAGAGGAAATACAAATGATACAAATTGCAGGGATAAGAATTTGGGAAAGAGAAAATCCACCCGATGTTCAAGGGGGAATACCCCCTTGAACAGAAATTCCCAATATTGAGACCTAACTGGAATCAGAATACAATTGAGGGAAGGAATAACATGTCAGACTACAAAAGATTGGTGATTAGGAGAATTAAAGAAGCAGTACCAAAGGGGCAGAATTTTGAAAAGGCATTTGAAAATAAATAGCAATAGGATGAGCCACCCACTGCCTGGTTACAAAGGCTCAGAAGAAATATGCAGCAGTACTCAGGAATGGATCTTGAAAGTGACACAGGCTGAGAACTATTGAAAGTAGGTTTTGTTACCAAAGCATGGCCAGACATAAAGAAGAAAATGGAAATAATAGAGCACTGGAGTGATAAAGAATTGAGTAAATTACTAAGGCAAGCTCAGAAAGTTTATGTTAGATGAAAACCAGAAGAATAAGACTAAGTTAGTGGTGGCCACTGTAGACCAAAAACAACAACCTGGAAATGGGATTGGGAGAGGAAGAGGAGTAGTACAGGGAAGTCTTCGGCCTAACATTAAGAGATCCCAGGGAAGAGGATGGGGGATGACGACTAGGCAGACAGGTCCCAGGAAATGCTTTTATTGCAGAAAAGTGGGGCATTTCAAAAGAGAATGCCTGGAACTACAGAGGGAGGTTAAAACCTTCCAGATGATGGAATGGGGAACTTACGCAAAAAATAAGGGGTGTCAGGGGCTCTATTTTTTGGGGTCCAAATACCATGAAGAGCCCTTGGTAAATTTAAAATTAAAATTAGGACCCCAAGAAGAGGAGTATGTGTTTATGGTTGATTCTGGAGCTGAGAGATGGAGTTTAATTAAAATCCCCCGCAGATGTGTAAAAGGGACTGACCAAACCAGAATAATTGGAGTGAAAGGGGAGGGATTCCATGCCCCCACTGTGGAACAAGTAAAAGTTTTGAGAAATGGTAAGGAAATACCATCTAGTTTTGTAATAATACCAGAGGCCAGCACCAACTTGTTTGGGAGAGATTTACAAATCCAGTTCAGGATTGGGGTAATTCCAGAAGAGGATAGCACGGTGGTAAAGCTATTTAAGTTGTATATAGAGCATGACAGAGAAATAAATCTGGTGATGTGGGTGGCTAAAGATAATAGAAAAAGGTTGAATATCTCTCCTCTGGAAATAAAATTGAAGGAAGGGAGCCAACCCATCCGTGTGAAACAATACCCTATATCTTTGGAAGGAAGAAGGGGATTGCAGGTTATAACTGAGCAACTTTTAAAGGATGGCTTGTCAGAACCCTGCATGTCTCCTTATAATACCCCCGTTTTACCTGACAGGAAACTGGATGGGACATACAGACTTGTTCAACATTCGAGAGAATTAAATAAACTTTTTCAGGTATGCCACCCAGTAGTCCCTAATCAATGTACATTACTAAGCAAGATTCCCCATGACCATGTGTGGTTTAGTGTGATTGATATAAAAGATGCATTCTGGACAGAAAACAGCAGAGGTGTATTTGCTTTTGAGTAGTGGGAAGATCGCACTACTTGGAGAAAGCAACAGTTATGATGGGCATCTTTACCACAGGGATTTACCGAGTATACAAAGCTTTTTAGACAAATTTTAGAACAGGTGCTTGAAGAGTTTAATCTAAATCCAGAGGCGAAGTTGTTACAATATGTGGATGATCTATTGATATCAGGTCAAGAGAAAGAGGAAGTCCAAGATGTTAGGACAAAAAGGACTAAGGGTCTCTAAGATGAACTTACAATTTGTGGAGGAAGAAATATGTCAGGAATGACGCCACACTCACTTTGAAAATTAAAAAATGATTTATTAAACAAAACGGCCAAATTCCTTAGTTAAAAAATCTCATCCGGATCTGCAGCGATTGAAGACACTTGCAGCCAGAACAGGCCATAAACCCAAAGCAAAGACCCACAGTGCTGGGTCTCGCCTGGGTTAGCCCCAAGCGAAATAGTTTACCAAGCAGGCCTAAGATCCCCAGCACTGGGCTCTGCCTGGGCTAATCCCGAGAAAAGTGTTGCAGAGGCAAAGGAGCAACCACTAAAGCTGGCAAAAAGCAGGCAAAAAGCAGGCAAAAAGCAGGCAAAAAGCAGGCAAAAAGCACTCCTCAGTCTGTTTGAGTTTTTTTGCTTCCTTAACCCCTCCCATCACCACCCACTGTCCTGCTTCCAAAGTAGGAGATGATTGGTGAAGTTCTTTTCAAAGTCCAACTCATTGGTCCTGGTTCAGGGGATGATATAAAGTCTTTCGACCAATGGCTCGCTGGTTACTAGGGGTGCAGTCTCTGGGTGATGTCATCTGAGTTTCTGGCGGGAAACTTCATTAAAATTCATGGTTACTATGGAGCTTGGTGACAGGCTACCACTCGGCTTCTAAATATAGCAGCTTGGCTATGGGTGAGGGGCTTTTCTCTCTGGAATATAACTGAACTTAGGGTTTTTCAATGTAGTTTAAACTCTTAAACTCTGTTTAGAACTTAGAAGTCACATTTAAAACTTAAACATCAAGGAACTTGAACTGCAAATTCTCTTAATTAACAACTTAATTAACAACATTCATATTTTGAGTTACTTACTTATTCTTTCATCAATGAGAAAGCCAAACTTTCTGTTTTATGTATAACAAAATAAAATATCTTGGGCATCTGATAAGTGAAGGGCAAAGGAGGATGACTCCAGAACATATTTCTGGCATTGTTGCTGTGCACGTTCTAAAACCAAACAAGAAGTAAGAAAATTCTTAGGTTTGCTCGGATATTGCTGCTTATGGTCTGAGGATTTTACCCAGCATGTGAAGTTTTTGTATGAAAAACGGCAAGAGGATGGAGAAGAGGTCGAGTGGGCTAGGAATCAGCAACAGCAATTTGAAAAGCTGAAAAATAAATTAATCCAAGCACCCATTCTAGCACTCCCTTCCTTAAAAAACCTTTTTATCTGTATGTCAGTGTAGAAGAGAGTACAGTTTATGGAACATTAACCCAAATATGGGGAGGGCAGAAGAGACCTGTGGCATACCTTTCAAAAATGTTAGATCCAGTGTTCTGCTTGTGTTCAAATGACAGCTGCTACTGCCTTATTAGTAGAAGAAAGCAGAAAACTAACCTTTGGGGGTACTTTGATTGTAGCTACTCTGCATACAGTCAGGACAACTTAAAATCAAAAATCTGGCTGACATTCTAGAATTTTGAAATACAAAACTATCCTAATGGAGAAGGAGGATTTATTGGTAATTACAGACAAAATTTTAAATCCCTCTCAATTTTTATACGGAAGGGCAGAAGTCCCTGAATATAACTGCTTGGAGATCATTGAATATCAGACAAAGGTGAGAGAGGACCTACGAGAAACTTCCATAGTAGAAAGGATAAGAGTTTTTGTTGATGGATCATCTAGATTTATAAATGGGAAACGTAATGATTATGCTATTGTGGATGGTGAGCAAAGCAGTCTGTTAGAGAAAGGGAAATTACCCAATAACTGATCAGCTCAAACATGTGAATTATATGCACTGAAATGAGCCCTGGAACTCAGAAGAGAAAACTGAACTGTATACACTGATTCTAGATAGGCTTTTGGGGTAGTACACACATTTGGAAAAATATGGAAAGAATGTGGACTAATTTCTTCCAGAGGGAAGGAATTAGCGCATGAACAATTGGTTTTGAAGTTCTAGAAGCCCTGGGACTACCTGAAGAAATAGCAGTGGTTCATATAATGGGACACCAGAAAGGAGGAACTTTAGAAAGAAAGGGCAATCATTTAACTGACAGGCTAGCTAAAGAGGCTATAGAGGAGGACAAAGTAAAGACGCTAGCTCTAGGACCTAGTGGAAGGGCAGAGGCAGTAAAACTCCTCATGTTTACAAAAGAAGAAGAGGAGCAGTTATGAAAATTGGGAGGTGAAAGAAATCAGGAGTGCAAGTGGTTTTTACCAGATGGGAGGCAAATAGTGAATAAAGCAATTGATAGACAAGTCTTAATCAGATTACATCAGGAAACACACTGGGGGACTCAAGCTTTAAGCGATCAGTGTGCAAGAACTTATGGTTGTATGGGAATCTACACAATAGCCGAACAAGTGACAGAAAAATGTTTGATCTGTCAAAGGGTGAAGAGAAAAGTAATGAGAAAACACCCTAGTGGGGGAAGAGCCCTAGCCCCTAGCCCCTTCCAAAATATACAAATAGATTACACTGAATTCCCCAAAATACAGTGAGGGAAATACCTTCTCATAATAATTGATCACCTCACCCACTGGGTAGAACCTTCCCTACCTCAACTGCAACTAGCCTCAAATGTGGCTAAGATTCTATTACAACAAATTATTTCCAGATGTGGGATAATTGAAAGAATAGACTCAGATAATCTAAGGAACGCATTTTACCTCAAAGATTTTACATACTCTGTGTGTTGCATTAGACATAAATTGGGAATTTCATATGCCATGGCACCCTCAGAGCTCCGGACGTGTGGGGAGAATGAATGCTATCCTTAAGAACCATTATTACCGAATTAAGTGATTGAAACCAGATTATTGTGGATTGAATGTTTACATCTAGCATTATTATGGATTAGAACTGCTACAAGAAAGGATATAGGAGTTTCTCCCTATGAAATGTTATTTGGGTTACCTTATTTGGGAAAGGAGGAGGGGCTGCCGATTACTGAAATCAGTGTTTTAGAAATTACTTGCAGGCGATCACACTTTCTCTCACAGATCTTAAAAGGAAAGGGTTGTTACCCTGAACATCAGCTCTAGACTTTCACATACACCAGTTAAAACCAGGAGATTGGGTTCTAATAAAATCTTGGAAAGATGACACCTTAACACAGGCATGGGAAGGTCCCTTTCAGGTACTTTTAACAACTGAAGCAGCTATGAGGACTGCAGAGAAGGTGAGGTCTCACCTGTCTCAAGTTAAAGGAACCTCCTCCCCAAACTTGGACAGTGGTACAGGGAAGTGACCCTTTGAAATTAACCTTCAAAAGATAATTTAACAGTAAACAGTCAAGGGCAAGACTGGATTGACCTCTGTATTTGCCACGAGAGAGACCTTTGCTCCACTGTGGGCTGCAACCCCTCAGGTGTTGAGCAGCGGAAATGTAAGTCATACAAGACCTTGACAAAGAGGAATACAAAATGAAAAATCTGATTTTTATAATTGGGATTGAAATCTTGATGATAAGATTTGAAATCTTAATGATAAGCTCTGTGTTGATTGATCCTTGTAACCCTTGATGTTCTAAGACTTTGGAAATTGCTGGACAGAGTGCTATGGCCTTTATGCATAACCTCCATATCCCTACAGTGTGCTGTTCTGCTAAACTTGCACCATGTCAGCATGGAATGTGAATTTATTGGATTTCAAAGAACCTGGGAAGCAGGTATGGATACCGAAGAATGTGGTATTGTCCTAAAGGAGAACCGTGGGTGTGTTTTTGTGAGGAGGGACAAAATGGACAAGGAAACCCAGCAACCACCTTTCAGGGAAAAGCAAAACAGTATGATTTGAATCAGCAGGGAAAAGAGAAGATCAGTAAAAATCCATACTCCCATATATTATCCCCACATAACTCCATGTTGGCACCCCCAAAAAACTTATGCGAGCAGTTATGAAAAGAACTACAGAAAGAGTTGGAGCTCCCATTGGTGGGGAAAAATCTGTTTGTGTACCTCTCAGAGAAGATAGCTAAAGAATTGGGAGTCTCTAACTGCTGTGTGGGAGACCTCTAATGAGTGAGGAGTGTCTGTGGAGAAGAACTGGGTTAGATCCTTTCCAGATAATTAAACAGAATTACTCTGTTATTTCTAAGGAACTGAAAAGACCTGGTGGGTGGATTCTAACATCTGAAGTTATGGGGGATGAATGCTTAAGGAGAGTAGGGGACCAATTTAATCAGGTTGTGAGAGAAACTCTCTGTTGAAGAGTTTGTACTTATAATTCAACCTCTGGTATCACTATTTGGTGGCCTAAAGAACCCTCTTGGTATTGGTCTGAAAAGAAGGGGAATAACTGAACTACTACTACTCCTGAAACAGGAATGTTTAGTTGTTCGGAAAGAAGCCCTTCGAAGGAATACCTGAACTTCTCAAATTTTGGGAAAAACAATTTGACTCCTCTAAACATTGGTGAAAAGCTCCTGATGGACTGACGATTTCCTGGCTCGAAAGCTCGAGCGTCAGCATGCCCTCGGTCACAGGGGGGACACAGCGTCACTTCCACAATGTCCCTCACGAACATCGTCGGTACAGGCAGGGCGCTGACTGGACGCGTGTGCTGGCTCCTCCTCAGAGAAAGCACATCAGGGAGCTGGTGGATTGGGCTGGTGTTGACCTGGAGGCAAAGGAAGAGAGAGGGGCCTCTGGTGTGGGTTCCAGCAGGGTTTATTAGCAGGAGGGTCCAGGGATCAAAAAGGCCCTGAGTGGAGTCGTGCACTCAGTTTTATAGGGAGGTGGAACAAGGCGGGGAAAAGGAAGGTAACCAATGGGGTACAATCAAGGGGGAAGATATAATTTAACTTTAACCCATGGAGACATAGGGGAGGCGGGAGTTACAACTGGGAGCCAATAAGTAACCTAATGTCACAGAACTTTCTAGCAAAGGGGGAGGTGGCTTAGGTCAGGGTACCGCCCAGGGGAATGTGTCTCACACTTCGGTTCCGCCTTCTGGCCTGCCCTCAGATTCACTATCATGGGTGGGGAAATCCACCCACAGGATGGCATTAACCTGCTTGTCACAGCCCAGAAGTGGGCTGGGCCACCGCAACAATGGACTATTTTACATTTGTAGGCAAAAAGCCTACTCTAAACTTCCTTCACTGTGGAAAGGGAGTTGCACATTAGGAATTATAGAGCCTGGATTTTTTTACTACCATTAGAGAAGGGAAATAAATTGGGAGTTCCATTATTCGAAGATTTAAAGCACGAGTAAAGGATTATTCAAACAGGAGAATCCCAGAAATGGGGGGAAGATGAGTGGCCACCAGGAAGAATCATAGAGACATATGGACCTGCAGCTTGGTCTCAGGATGGTAGCTGGGGTTATAGAACACCAATTTATATGTTAAATCGAATTACTAGGTTGCAAGCAGTAATGGAACTTGTTTTTAATCACACTGCTGGGGCTCTGGAATGAATAGCTAGACGGTAAAGCCAGATGAGAGTAGCCAAAAATTGGTTAGCCCTAGATTACTTGCTTCCTAAGGAAGGTGGTGTGTGGAAAATGTAATACATCAGACTGCTGCCTAAAGATCAATGGTAATGGGGAGGCAGTGTTAGATATAGCTTCTGATATCAGAAAAATTACCCATGTACCAGTACAAAAATGGAACTCAATGATAGACTCTAAATGGTGGACAGCTTATTCGGAATGGCCTGGTGGAAGCAGGTAGACTTCATGTTCTTGTGTGCATCTGCGGGATTATTATTTTTACCCTGTCTTATCCCATGTTTTATTCAATTAATTGTGTAATAGAAGGAATGCAGATAACCAGTGTGCCATACAATCCTAATGCAACAAGCAGCTGCCAAGGAATGGGAGCTCAAAGGATTATGATCCTGAAGAAAAGAGACAGAAACAGTGAGAAACAAGAAGAATAAATACAATTTATTTTATCCAAGTTGGAGGAGAGCTATGAACAGCAATGTGAACTGCCAACTCAGAAACATTTTATATAGACTGAATTTAACACAAACATAATAAAAGATTGAATAATCTTATTTGTAACTACTTTGCAAAAGGAATCAGTCTTTGTTGACCAGACAGGACAGTTGAATGAACGGCTTCAGCAAAAAGGGATAATAAAAGGAAAGGGTGGACTGTGAGAGATGAAACAATATTTTGCTGCAGCCAAAAAGATTATTGAGTAAATGAATGAAAGTTGTTGCTTCTGTTCCCTATTTGTTGTTATCTATGGTTTGGATTTGTTCTGGTTAATCTGTTAGGGGTTCTTGAGTACTGGGAGAATGGTAGGCTTCAAGACAGGACCAAAAAATGAAGAAGGATGAGAGGGTAGGGGACAGAATAGTAAGCGGTCAGGAGAGAGTGTAAGTTCCTGTGTACCCATCCAGTGGGAAAGAGGATGGGACTGCCCCGACCACGAAAGGGTATAAAAGGGTATAAAAGGGTGCCATTTTGTTGGAGGGTGTCTGTGTCATCACCCGAGGGAGAGACACGTACTTTGACTCAGCTGACTTGTTACAAACAAACAGTGGTCTTTTGCTTCGAAGACTTTGTCCCCACTTAACTGTATCAAAAAGAGAGTTTATTTCTAACAGGACTATGGAATAAAAGAAGGAAAAGTGTTAATTCTGTTTTCTACTTGGTTTAGATGTGGTTTGTTTAATCTGTTCATGATACCTGTTAAGTGTTGTTGGGAAGCAATAGAGAAGTGAGCTTAAAGACATAACCAAAAAAGGAGAAAGATGAGAGAGAATGGGAGGGAAAAGAAGGGTAGGTGGTCAGGAGAGACTGTAAGTCCCTGAGTACCCAACCAATGGGAAAGGGGACAGGGACACAGCCCCCCAAGCTGTGAAAGGATATAAAAGGTTGCCATTTTAAGGAAGGGTGTATGTGTTCACCTCTTGGGGGAGAGACACACACTTGACTCAGCCGACTTGTTGATACAAATAAACAGTTTTTGTGTGAAGACTTTGTCCCCTCTGAAGTCTATCAAAAAGTGAAATACTTCTCACAGAGTTATGTCCAGCAGAGCTGGGCCATCTAGCAGTGAGGCTCTGCAGGGCATGTGCGGGGCTCTCTGTCCCTTCTGCTGTGGCAGTTTTGCCGGTGTTGCATCCATGCTGTGTTCCAGGTGCTCTTGCTCTTCTGTCTGCTCATTGGGTCCCTGATTGTGGCGAACTGTTTATTCATTGCTTTCCCTATCCTACACTGTTCTCCGCCCTTTCCGTGCCCCTAGTCCTGGCCACTCCCTCAGGCTCTCCCTATTGGTTCCTGTACCCCAACCCCACCCAGGTACCACCCCATAGCCCCTGACAAAACCTCCCACACCCGGACCACAAAGTCTCTCTGCCTCTGGGGATTGTGGGGACAAGATGTGATTAAAGTCATCTCAAACCCTCATGGGAGACCCTTTTCACCTCCTTCGCCATCACTGGGTGTAACGCTGATAGCTGGCCAGAGCAAGATCGCAGGATCATCCAAAACGGACTACGGGATGCGACTGGGTTGCATTGCCCTAAGCAGCCCCGCTGAGCTCTCAGGAAGCTACAGCCTGCTAAGCTAAATCTAGCGACTACAACACCTGATCAAAATTACTGCCCTGCCCAGGACCTCACTGCCAACATACTGGGCTGTGCCCAGCAGATCCAGGGCACAGTCTTTGGGCTGCTGCTGTTCATGCTCTCCTGTCCTGTGTGTTGCAGTGAAGGCCCTGGGCAGAGCCCTCGGGGTCCTCTTGAAGAAGGACATCTGTTTCTCTTGAGCCAGGGTGAAGTAAACAGCTTGCCAATTAAAATTTTAATCAGAAAAATTTATTCATCAAAGTAACTATGGACAATTAGAGACCAAAGATGGCGATCTGCTGAACTACAAGGCAAAGGAGTGGCACTGGGTGCTTAGCCACAGTTCAGGTTTGGCCAGAGGCACACCACAAAGTTGGGGAGATAAATTTTATACCCTGGAGCTGAGTATAGCTCCTCCTTTGACTCCACCCTCTTAGGCTATTCTGGTTGACTTGTCTGTATCCAGGGTTCTTCTGATTGGTTCACAATG
The DNA here is from genome assembly GCF_041296385.1 of Aphelocoma coerulescens. Classification (NCBI taxonomy): domain Eukaryota; kingdom Metazoa; phylum Chordata; class Aves; order Passeriformes; family Corvidae; genus Aphelocoma; species Aphelocoma coerulescens. The sequence continues at coordinate 11,259,995 of NW_027184085.1, forward strand.
GTCCAATGGCATCTTCCACTCTGTCTCCTTAGCTAATTGTGATTGACACCTGTACCTCTCCCTTTTAGCAAAATCCAGAAACTTCTGTGAACCATCCCTTACATCAACATTACAATAAACTCAATAACCTTCCAGCCTAATCAAAACTCTCATTAACATAGAAATGAACCCATTAACTTCATAATTCAATTAACAAACTCATTATACGAAAGCCAACTCTATTCATGTTTATAACACAGGCCATCAATGACTGTGGGGGAAGGAGATCTGTATGCAGGTCCTACAGGTGTTTCTGGTTCTGTTGCCTGGTTCATGCTTAGTTGCAGGTCTGGCTATTCTTCTGGCTGCTGGCCAGTACATGGTTTCACAGGCTGGGTCTTCTCCAGACCCTCAGCCCTGATGGACTGGCCTGTGTCTGGCAGAGGCTGTTCACAGCCTGTTGGATGCTGCCTCTTTTTCTCCCCTTTGGCACAGGTGGCAAATAATGCCTTGAGCAGAGCTCTCAGCACCCTCCTGTGCCACGTCTGGCTCCCTTGAGCCAAGGCATCAATGGAGAAAAAGAGAAGCTGTAGGTGAGTCTGGCATGGATATGGGCAAGGTCCTGCCTGTTACCCCACCAGCGAGGGCTCTTCCCAAGCTGCTGGGGTGACAATGGCTGTGCTAGCTTCTCCTTCATGGTCTCCAGCCAAGGCAGATCCCTTGTGCTGAGATCTTTCAGGTGTGGCACTTGCTACTGCCACCTCATCTGTGCTTTCTTCCATCTCCCACCAATCTTCTGGGTGTTTGTGCAGTCCCTGGATCCCAAGCACAGCCTTGCCCAGAGACACACATGGATTGGGCTGTGTCCAGCTGAGCTGTGGCATCGGCTGTGGGGCCATGCAGAGCAGTGTGATAAACACATATTATGGTGTTGGCTTTTGCAAACATTGGAGTAGATACTATGTGTTGTGCATTGTAGTGTTGATTTTGTGGGAGTGGTTTTGCTGTTATGAGGGGAGGGAACTGGGTGTTGGCCTTCACTGGGGCTTAGAGTTATTTTTAACAGGAATGTTGTGTTGTGATATGAGAGTTGCTGTCATTGGATAACATTTAACCAATGAGGGAATCAAAACCTACTGAATGTATCAAAAAGTAACAATTGCCCTCTACAAGGATGACTGCTGATGCTCTAAAAAGGCAGAACGGAGGAGGAGCCATGTTAACTAGTTCAGGAAATATTTTAATATGAGTAATCGTTCATGAATATGTATTTGGGTGATGCAATACCTAGAGTATATAAGGGGGTTGCTACTGCTAACTAGCATGCCTCTGGCTGTAGCTATACACCCAGCGCTGTTACTTTTGCTTTGTTGACTTTGTCCTTTATTAAATCTTTTAAACTTTAATTGAGGAGTGGGCTCAGTTTCTCAAAAGCAGGTACCTGTTCTCTACCCCTGCTGCTGTTGCTGCCTTCCTCAGGCAGCACTGTGGAGTGCTCTGCTTGTTTCCTTCCCTCTCCCTCTCTCCGCGGTGGGTACTCACTTTTGTGTTTTCTGTCTCTTGTGGCACCCCACGGCTTTCACAAAGGCACCTTCCCTGCAGTGCCCCACTCCTCACCCCGTGTCCCCACCCAGCCAATGACTGAGGGCAGCTTTGCTGAAGTGGGAACTGCTTTCCTCACCCCCAGCCAAGGCCTGACCTTTGGGCAGGAGCTATGTCCCGCTCTCGCCTTTTCTATCAGTGAGGAGGGTTAGGCTGAGACGGGATCTTCCCCTCCCCTATCACTGATCACTGCCACCTCTACCCTGCCTCGCTCCCACTGGCCCCTTGTGCCTCTTAATTTTCCCCAACTGCCCCAGTCTGTACTGGTTTACACTCCGCCCTCCCTGGGTAGAAGAGCCTGCCCCCCACACCCCTATGCCCCTGCCCCTGGAGGCTGAGGCACCCCCAAGGGAGCTCTGGGCTGTACTGGTCTGTAATAAGTGACTCAGACCCCAAGTGGGAATGAGTTATAGAAGTTTTATTGAGAACAAAAACATCAGTGTAACAAAAGGGACAGCACTGGGCGCATGGTAAAAAGCTAGAGGCTCATGAAGAATATGGTGATTCTGCTTCTTATACTCTTGGTATTACATCAGCTTTATGCATATTTATTTTGGTGTTACATAGTCTCGCCCTATGCCACTCCTTTTGGTGCTGGTGCAGTTTTGTCACTGTGACTGTTGAGGTCCTCATTGGATGAAGTTCAACTCCTTTATGGTCGTGTCTTAGGAGTTTGGCCAGTAACAGTTCGTCCAATGCAAACTCTTAACTCCACAATGCAACACACAAAACCACACTATTCTGGTGAAAGCCAATTTCACAACTAGGCTATTGCAACAACATTAACCACTTTATAGTATACTCTAAGATTTGCCAGAGCCAACATTATAATACTTAACATCAAATCGTATAATACACAGCCCACTATATCAGGTGTGAGGTGCTGCTCAAGGAAGTGCCTGTGGTCCAGGGACTCGGACAAGCCACCAAGAGAAATGTGGGGTCGGGAAGGAAGCAGGCACAAGGCGACAGCAGACACAGCCAGTGCAGAAGAGGCAGAGAATCTGTCAGCTGCCCTGCCCACCCCCACAGCCAATTCTCCGCAGCTGCTGTACATGGCCCAGTACATAAGGGCTGAGTTCCTTAAGAAGGCCTGGCTTGTGGTCCAGGGACCTGTCTGGCAGCCAGCACAACAGTAGGAGCAGGAAGGAAGCCTGGATGAGGTGACAGCAGCAACAGCCATGGCAATAGGGGCAGAGAGCGTGGCACATGCCCCACACTCCTCCCCAGTTGATAACCCACCTCTGTCGGTGATTGAACATGGACTTCGCCGGGTGCATGCAAAGCCGAATTTTATTGTACAAGGCACATCTTTATATAGTGTGACAAACTAACAGTTCAGCAGCTACAAAACTTCAGTTTCTAAGGTTACATGTTTTACATCTCCAACGACCACAGATTACAATCTCCTTGCCCAATTTCCCATTCACTATCCTATTCTTCATTTTGCCTCCTTCTCTTTGTCTTGTCTCTGCCAAACATGGCCCTCCCGTCTCTCCTAAGGCCCTACGCCAGACAGAGCCATTCTCCGTGTTGACACTCTGAACCTCCACACACCTCTGCTGGACACTTCTGAGCACATCAGAAGGGAGGTCCTGGGCAAGGTTGTAATTCTTGTCCATGGACCTGAGGAGCAGGCAGAGGAACAGAGGGACCTGGAACAAAGCTCAAATGGGGGGACGAGAGCAAAAGCCACAGCACAAGGAGCAGAGAATCCAGGACATGTCCTGCACAGCCTCACTGCTGCTGTTTCGCTGGCTCTGCTGGACACATCCCAGTACATCAGGACTGAGGTCATAAAGAAGGCTGTGGTCCAGAGACCTTTCCAAGAGCCAGAGCATCAGCAGGACCAGAAACTAAGCCCAGATTGTTGTAAGTGCTTTGGTCTTTAATAACAGTTAAATAAGCTAATAGTAAGTAATGTAATAAGGTTAGGAAATTAGAGTGTTAAGCTGGTTTGTCAGGTCAAGGTAAGAAGGGTTCTGTGGCCTAGTGATTGGTGTTGGGAGAGGGTGTTTCGGGTTTGTTTCTTTTGCGTGCAGAGTTTGTTTAAGGAGCTGGGAACTCCTGAAGGTACTATGAGGGACATCACTGCTTCCTCAAGTGCATGACATCATCCTACGCATCATCAAGAGAGGCGCGGATTGGACAAAAAGAACAACCAATGGAATCATCCCCTGGAAAAATGATGGGTCAGAAATGAACCACGGAACGAGCCAGTCATATCAAACATGCAAGTGAAGGATTGAAAGTGAACTGACCAATTGTGAGCCGAAACAAGGACTATATAAACTGTTCTGGTGCCCAGCACCAGGTTCTCCTGGGGTGACACGTTTACTGAAGGAGCACCCAGCGTTGCGCCTGTGCTGTTTTTTTACTTTTGCCTTGCCATTTATAGTATTCTGGGCTACTTCCTATTCCTGTCCCCAGCTGCTGTTTGTACTCGTTTAAAAACAAACTAGTGGGAGACACCAAGTCAGAATAATAATTTAATAGGGAAATAAAAGGGGGGGGGGGAAATGAAGGCGGATAACACTGGGTTAAACTGACAGAGTCAGGATACAACCTGGCACCCTGTTAGTCAGGGTGGTGGTAGCAGTCTGGTAGAATGGTGGCTGCAGTCCTCTGAAGCAGTGATCCTGTAGAAAAAGGGTCTGCTCCTCCTCAGAAAGTCCAGTGGTGACTATGTAGCTCCTGTCCTCTGGAAATCCAGTGGGAAGGTTGTCTCTGATGTTCAGCATCTCAGATTATATCCACGATAGGATGCTTGGTTCCTCCCTCTGGTTGGAGCATCTCACAGTAGGGTAATGAGTCATGAGGCCAAGTGTTGATTAGGCTCATTAACAGAAGATAGTCTGGAGGGAGTTATCTCTGAGTCATGCAGCAGGACAATGATGGGCCATTAACAGGAAGATAGTCTGGGGGGAGGAGGCAAAGGAAACACTGCCCCACCTGATTTCAACAGCTCATGAGGATGGTAATAGAATACACTGCAACTCAGAACACTGTTAAATAAATAATTAGTGATAACTAGCAACTTCGAGAGAGTATTTATGACACAGATGAATCAACAACAGCAGAAGGACCTGCAGGATGTGCCTATGGCCTTCTTCTCCCTACAGTCTTCAGTGCCCCAACTCTACAGAGATGGCTGAGCATTGTCTGGAGGCCACTCAGGGTTCTGGCCACAGCCTCCCCCACAACCTGCAGCACAGGAGAGAGAGAGAGAAGCAGCAGCCCCACAGCCAATGCCCCAGATCTGCTGGACACGACCCAGAAGATCAGGAGAGAGGTCAGGTACAAGGCTGTAATTGTGATCCAGGGATCCAAGGAGCAGGCAGAAGTACAGAGGGACCTGGAGCAATGCTCAGATGAGATGATGAGAGCAACAGGCATGTCTAGGATTTGATGCAGACCCATTTTGAGGCTAATTAAAATTGTTCATTTTCCAACACTACCTCTCTGCTTTGCTTTGCCTTCTCTGCCCCTCCTTGTCTTCATAGGTTCCCAGGGTGGTGACAGGAGGTCTTAATGCTGCTCTTGTTCTGCTCCTGTCCAGTGAAGTTCATGAAGGGCACCATGCATAAGCAGCTGATACTGGAGCAGCTGGGAGCCCAAGCACCAACCAGTGAGCTGGTGCCCTTGATTAGGGAGGAGCAGGAGTGTGAAGATGCCATTGATGCAGACCTCTCAGAGGAAGAGGAATGGGAAGATACCATTCACACACAGCTGTTGGAGGAAGAGGAATAAGACAGAATAGACACAGAGCCGTCTCAAGGGGCCGATGCCATTGGGTCACCTTCTGTCCATAATTGGGTCATTTCCTTGGGCCTGGAGGACAACAGAGGCTCCCACACTGGTCCCAGGGAGAGTCCCAGCTGTCCCAGCAGTGTGGGCAGAGAGGCTGCAGGACACGCAGCTGACAAACTGCTGAGAGCACCTCCTACCCCAGTGCATCCAGCAGATGCCCAGGTTCTGCCTCACTTGTAGCTCCCGAGAAAGAGGAGAACCACACCTCTGAAAAATAAGGAGGGAGAGCCACCAGCTTCTTCTGTCTTCATGGAGGCAGCCACAGCAGCAGGGGCAGAGAACCAGGCACCTGTGTTATAAATGTGTTAGCTTTTGTAGGCTGGTTATATAGTTAACAATATTATAAGGTTGATGAGTTGGTAGGGGCTGAGCCTGTTAACTACTTAATTGTAAGTCAGGGTTAATTAAGCTGTGTGACGTGATGTACGGGTGTAATGTTTTTGTGTAACCACTAGATGGGGTTGGTATGAGATGGATAATGGAGGCATTTTCTAGAAACTTTCAGCAGGTGTAATGACATGGTCCTGAATGCAGATTGGAGGACAATTACACTAATGAGATGGACTTAGGAGCAAATGATTGGACAGGAATGTTCCATCAAAACGGGCCAATCAGGAGAGCCCTAGATGAGCCAATGACAGTAAGAATCGAGACATGGACCAATCCTGTTCGAGGACAGTCCATAAAAATCTTTCTGCTGCATTGCACCAGGTCTTCCTACGGTCTTCCTACGGTACCTCACCTGACCAAAGGAACACCAAGCATCACACGTGCTGTTACTCTGCTTTGTCGTTAGGGGTTTTGGGCTTATCTCAAACTCCTGTTTCCAGTTGTTTTGTCAATAAATCAGTTAACCTGCAAAGGTGACTAGACTGTTTCTTACACCTGCTCCACACGGCCTTACAGCCTGCCTCTACTGGATGCTTCTGAGTACCTGAGGTGTGAGGTTGTGAGCAAGACTGTAATAGTGATTCATGGACCCAAGGAGCAGGCAGAAGGGACCAGGAACATGGCTCAGATGAGGGGATGAGAGCAACAGACTCATCTAGGATTTGGGCTAATAGTTAATTTTCCAACAGCAGCAGTGCCTCTCTGCTTTGCTTTGCCTTCTCTGCTCCTTGTCTTCACAGGTTCCCAGGGTGCTGACAGGAGTCCTTAATGTTGCTTGTGTTCTACTCCTGTCAGATAAAATGGTTATAGTTCAAGCCTCATACTGATGGCTGAACAGCAACTGCACTGCTGGTGCTTTGAGAATGCTTCCACAGATGGAGATTATTGAGGGACAGTTTTTGCAGTGTTTTAAAAGGATGGAATCATCTGAACACATAGTAGGCTATTGGAGTAGAACGGGGCAGCTGTCATCTGTCTCAAAGACCTGCCTGGAACTTCAGCAACTGTTTGCAACATCAGGGAAAGAGGAGAGGACTGAACTCAACGCTGAGCCCAGAAGTCGTGAGCAGGTAAACTAGTCTTTCGCTGCCTCTGCAAAGCCTCAGGGTGGGTCCTTTGGAACATGACACGTTTCCCCAGGCAGCACTGTGGAGTGCTCTGCTTGTTTCCTTCTGTCATGGGTTAGCAAGCATAGTCCCAGAAGTGATGTTCTTGCAAAGGGGTGCTTACAGCTTCCTCTGTGACCTGACAGAACCTATCAGCTGGCCAGTTTGAATATGGACAATTTTTTAAGCCACTTAGAATTTTGACCGCCTCTGTGGTCCACATTTAAGAATGGACAAACCCTGGGAAGCTCTCTCTCTTGCTTCCGGCTGGAGGACTGGTAACTGGGCTGGGCCGGTTTGGGGCCCAGTGGCCCTGCCCGGCCCTGCCAGGCCCTGCTGGGACCTGCTCAGGTTGGGCCGGGCCGGGCCATAGCCATCCCAGAGCTGTGCGGCCCTGTTCCACCCACAGCCCCCCCACAGCCCTGCTATGTGCAGATGGAGCGGCCGGTTTCTCCCCCGCCCCCTCCAGTGAGGCCAAAGATGAAGATTCAGCTGAAGCTGCACCGCTGCCCAGGAAAGATCATGTGACCAACAGCGATATGCGAAATTCCAGCTGCAAGACCCGGGTGAGATTAACCCTTTTAGTGCTGTGAAGAGCTGAAAACCTGAGGGAGGAGAAAGAGGAACTACAGCCTGTCAGTCTCACTGCAGTGCCTGGTAAAAGTACAGAAAAGATTCTTCTGGGAGGTATTGAAAAACACCTGGAGGACAAGGCAGTCATCGTCAGCGCCAACATGGCTTCATGTGGGGAAGTTCTCCTTGTCCAGCTGGGTTTCCTTCTTCAACAGGGCAACCCATCTTATTGACCCAGGAAAACCACAAGAAGTTATCGTCTTGGACTTCAGCAAAGCTGACTGCTGGCAAAATGTGTCTTGTAACTGCTCCGAAATAAGTCAAGCCATTTTGGCTCAGTAGCAAAGGCTGTGTGCTCACTGTGCCTCTTGTTACTCTCACAAGGAGCTGTGAAGATGAAATGAGATTTTCTTTAAATGTTTCTGGGTTTTCACTGCCAAGAAGGGAGAGACAAATGTTCAAAGAATTCCTGTGCAGAGAGGCTCTTCATGGGCTGGGCACGGCAGGAGGGCTGTTTGGAAGTTGGCTACAGCCCTGCCATGTCCTGTGGGATCTCAGTACTAGCAGTGGGAGTAATGTCTCCTCTGCTTCCTCCTAAATCCATGCAAGAAGGACATTTTGAGCTATAGGATTTGAACTATAACCCCTTCATCTGACAGGAGCTGAACATGAGCAGCATCAAGAACTCCTATCAGCACCCTAGGGACCTGTGAAGATGAGGAGGGGCAGAGAAGGGAAAACAAAGCAGAGAGGCACTGTTGGTAAACTAACAACTTTTATTAGCCTCAAAATGGGTCTGCATCAAATCCTAGATGTGTCTGTAGCTCTCATTGTCTCATCTGAGCCTTGTTCCAGGTCCCTCTGTTCTTCTGCCTGGTCCTTTGGTCCCTGGATTACAGCTACAGCCTTGCCCAGCACGGCATGCCTGATGTACTCAGAAGTGTCCAGCAGAGGTGGGTTATTGACTTTGGGGCTGTGTGGGGCACATGCTGGGCTCTCTGGCCCTGCTGCCTTGCTGTTGCCGCCATAGCCTCATCCATTCTGCCTTTTCATGCTGAGGAACCTGGTTGCATACCACAGCCATCTGATGCAACTTTTTGAAGATATGCCTTGGGTGCCAAAATGTTGAATGGCTTCATTTCACCTCATTTGGTTCATAGAAACAAAATGTATTATCAGGTCTTTCTTGCCAATTGTGTCATACTTACATTTTTCACGGAGACTCCTCGTGACGTTCCCTTTTCAGTCATTGTCTTGTGGATTCAAGCCACTGGCCTGTACTTTGTATCAAGCAGCTGTCCTGGTTGCAGCCAGGAGAGCATTAATTTTTGCAGTAGCCTGGAGGAGCTTGGCTTGGACTCAGAGGTTAGTCTATACCACCTCAAGTCATTGCATGGGAGAAGGGGAAGGTTGTCTTTTCCAAGGGGAAAGGGTTCCTTCCCGTCATGTAAGCATTGTCAAGGGACTGGTGGGCTGGCCCTGGTTACAAGCTGGAGAGAGCAGTTGTGTTAATGCCTGTTCTGAGCTGGAGGGAGCAGTCGCGTATTGTGTCTTGTCAGGGATTTCCAAGGTGAGCAGTAATGTTTCTTTTCTTGTACCCTCTGTCTTTAGTATTGTTGCTGTTACTGGTTATTTTCATCTTTCACTGCTATTTCCAGTAAATGGTTCTTATCTCAACCCTTGATCCTCACCTTTTGTGCCTCCAGTTCTCCTCTCCAATTCCACTGGTGGGGGAAAGGAGAAGGGAACCAGGGGGAACAGGCAAGCAGCAGCATGGTTTGGGGTTTCTGTGGGAACACTAAACTGGGGAGTACCATTCTTAAACCATGGCAGCAGCTCTCATGACAAGAGTATAAAAGATTTGCCTTTTCCTGATGGACTTATCTCATTATCCCATCAATACCACAGACCCTTCAAAAGACACACATGAATAGATAATTACTTACTTATCATTAAGAATGGAAAAAGGAACTTCTGTGAGGGTTGGATGCAAGGAAAGCCTTGAGTCTTGGGGCTGCCTCTCCAGATCTTGGAGAAAAAGCATTAATTTGCTTTTTGAATCATATGCTGAAATGAAGCTTTTTTGTTACAAAGGAGATGAGGAGGTCAAGAACTTTTTGGGGGGACTGAAGAGCATTGCTAACACTTCTACTCACCAGAGAAATTGTGCACATGCATTTGTACTGGCTTATGTGGGGAGTGTTATAAAGAAAATGGCTCCCTCAATGCTCCAACACACTTACGCCCTGAGTTTACTCATAACATATTCTTTGGTTCCTGTAAAAAGATAGAGAAGGCAAAGGTGATGTAGTGGTGAATTTTGCATTATGTTGGGGATGAATTAATGCAAAAAAGCTTTCTGTCAGTTCAAATTTCAAATGTGAATGTTTGGTTTCTTCACTTGCTTGAAATACTCTTCTAAATATGCAAGTTGAGAGGAGCTTTATAAAATTCCCTGTTGTAATTTATGAGTTTAGCTGACAGAAAAAGATAACAAGTTCGAACATCTACAGAGTTTCTTCTGTTCACTCCGAACATTTTACTACTATATCCTTACTAGACACCAGAATGCATGTTGTAAACAAAATCAGTAAATATGAAGAGTAAATGCATTATTTGGTCAGAAGGGCAACTGAGCTGGGCTTTGGCAAGCTTACCTTGCTTTGAGGATCTCTTTTTGCTCCCACGTTCTTCAGCAGAAAAACTCCTACACATTTAAGTCATCTAAAATCAACTGTAGGGGCAAGAGAGCAGAAAAAGTCTTTTCTAAAATAATGGAAATATGATGAAGAGAAGTATCAGGACACTCAGCTGGTCTCTTAGTGAATGGAACAAAAACAACAAATGAAAGCTTGATCTTTCAGGAAAAAGAATCTGTTTGGAAAAGGATGCATTCAGCCAAAGATATCACACTTACCAGGAGAAACCCATGCACTTAGGGAAGAAAAACTGTCTGCTGAGAATTAGCAGTACACCAATATCCAGGAAGCTGAACTTTGGCAACGAGTGTGCAATTCTCTGAACACTTCCTAAGAGATACGGTGAACTGGACAGGGATCTGAATGCACGCATCTTTTAGGATGGAGTCCTCTGTGGCTTTGGGAACATCTCAGGTAGTGCCTTGGAGAAAAAACATAGGAAGCGTAAGGAGTACACTGAGAATTGTTTCTCTCATACCCTGTAAGAGAAAGGTTTGGGGTTTTTTTGCTCTGGTTGTTTCTAAGGTCTGTTAAGTCTTGTTTGTTGTCAAGGAATTTCCTTTGTCTTGCATCTTAAACAATCCAAAACAAAGACCTCTTGTTCCTTTTGGGAACCTATTTTCCTCCCAGTGCAAAGCAGTTGTGGTAATCCAGTTTCTGCAGACTTCCTAAGTGGTTTAAAACAACCCCAAACATCATGATCCTGGATATGCCTTGCCTTCTAAATTTTAGAGGGGAGGAAGGTGTTATTATTCCAGACAATTTAAAACCATAACAAAATATGGGCTCTCATTTAATTTGAGAACAGAAAGTAAGTGGTATTGTAAAGCTTAATGTTTATAGGAAAGAATGTTTTTCCTTTACAGCCTTTTTCTTAAGACTGAAGTGTGTAAGAGGAAGTTCAAAGAGGATGTACACACTAGTTCCTGCTTGGTTATTTTCCATGTGTGAGGTCAGTAGATTTCAGTGGGTTAGTCTGGGTTCCTGAACAGCTGAACAGTTTTGAAATCACCTTCCTGAGGTTTTGAAGTATGGTATAATAGTTTGGTATTATGGTATAATAGTTTTTCTTTGTGAAAAAGATCACATTGAGCAGGCTTCCTGCTTTCCCTGTTTACTAGGAAAGTGAGAGTAGAGTGGTCAGAAATGGGAGATGAGGGCAATCAAAATAATTTTCAGCGTCTTCTGAAGCCCATCCATTATGGCAATGATTTAAAACTTCATGGGCTTTTTAATAATCAGCATACCTTTCAACAGCCTTGAGACACTACCTCCTTCTGCACTACTGATTATAGCTGAAACCTTTTGGGAGAGGATTATTTATTGTTTCAGGGGAATTTTCAATATGTCTTTAAAAAAAGCCCATTTTAGTGGAACCTGGTTTTGTAAAGAAAGTCAGACAGAAATATATATTAAAAACCCCACAACTGGACTGACAAATGTTATTTCAAACTGTTTTGTAGCTCAAAATGTAAGATTTTCAGTTCTACACAGTGTTTTCTGTCAAAAGCAGCAGTGAGTTAATATTGATCACAAAGCAACTTCCTCACAAAGATTGGATTGGGTTACTAGAGTGGGAAAAAATCATCATTTGCATTCAAATATAGATTTCTCACCTTCAGTTCAGAAGTGAAGTTTAAGTAAAGGGTCCTGAAAGATGAGGGGTTGACAGCAAAACAGCAATTTGTTACAGAAATACCTTATATACACGGATACCTTGGAGATGTTCTCAAGGTAAGCTTTGAGTTACTACATGAAAGAGTTAATTTCAAAATAATTAAACTGAAAGTTTTTGAAGATGCTGAGACTGGCAGTAGTTCTGTAGATCAGACTCATCCCGCGGCTGAAATTATTTTTGAAGTCACCTACAGAGGAGAAGGTGGAGTTTGAAAGGTGCAGTTTGGGTTCAAACTAGCTTGGAGTGCTGAGCAATGTTTGGTTCTGCTCCAGGAAAAACAGGAGCTGAGTTAACTAAGTTATGAGTAGTTGGTTAGGAGCACTGTGTTTATTACCTTGCTTTCTTTTAAGGCCTGCAAATCCCAGTCTGTCTTGCAGTTTTCTCCTGCACACTATTCTGTTTCTTCTGAGTACTTTTTTTGAGATACCTGACAGCAATTCTACTGGCATACAGTGCTATATGCTGAATGTTTGTGAAAAGAAATTGACTTTGAAATTAATAAAGTATGATTTTATAATTATTTATTAATATATAGACAAAGGAAATAAAATATTTAAATTCTTGTTAACCTTCCATTTCAACCCTGCAACACTCCTAAAGATATACCTAATTCAAGACCAGTGAGTTTACTCAAGACTATTAAACCTGTAGTTGATCACATTTCTGGTGTACTTCATTCAGCAGGGAAAATTGCATCTTATTCCTTGTTGACATACATAGTATAAAATGCAAATTTCTGCCTTTTCTGATTGTGAAATTCATTTAATTGTGGAGAGAAATTACAGCAATTTTCACAAGTTTATGTCTTTCGGAGAAAGTTTGATTCTTATTAAAATCTCTCAACCTGCTGTGTTGAAGACTAAAGTTCAATCAAATGGAATTTTTCCTATAGTTTTTGAAATGAAGTAAGTTTGTGTAGAATCCAATTTTAGAAAGAGTATAGTTTAGGGAAAATAGACACTATTTGTACACTTCTTTCTGCATAAAACTCACTGCAGGTAACATTTTGTTGTCTGTCTGGATTTTGAAAGTGCATTAAAGTATTTCCTTCTTGTACTTGCAATGCCATTTTATGATTTCTAATCTTTGTACAACTTGTAAATCTTGAGGAGCACTTTAGTTTCAAACACTGTTGATTATTTTTGATAGTTTTTAGGTGTTGTACACAACTACTCAGTTAAAACATTTAAATCCCATTGACATGATTTACTCATTCCACATACAGACCACTTTCATCTGAAAATTCATAACCTCTTCTCACTAAAGATAAATATTCTGTGTTATTTCTTTGTAAGGTTTATTTTTTCAAATATTTAGCCACTGCGTGTAGTAATAATATAAACCATCAATCACTTATCACAAATATTCATGTAAAATCTGATTCTGTGCTGAGCTGTATTTTGTCAGTGACTTGGTAAATGTTAAATTTTGTTTTGTTAACTGTAGCCAGGAAAATTAATGTCCACTTCATAAATTTATCTGGAAGATTTTTACCTTTTTTTTTCCCCCCAGATTTCAGACACTGCAATTTGTTAGTGATCAAACACAGCTATGATATGGGCATTTGCTTTTTCAAGCAAGCTAGAAAAATACAATACATTTATTTTAATTAAAGAGTTAGCTTGGCATTTCCCTGAACCTGGGACCAGAACACTCTGATGAACAGACAGTCTCCGAACAGTGATTTTAATAATGACTGGTTTTGGTTCTTCATGTTGTCAAGGGGAGATATGAACTAGGTGCAGTCACTGTTGACATTCATAGTTTTTAGCATGTCTCTCCAGCCAATAATTTTACAGCTTTTGGTATGACCTCAGGAAATCATCCTTTCGTATGACATTCTTATGCACAAAATCAGGCTCCCAAAGTCAGTGGAAAATTTGCTTGTACAAAACTGGAGACTGGTACCTCCTTTTTAATGCTTGACTGGAAATAGAAAGCTAATGAAATTTGGCAGCTGTATAATGGAAGTGTTAACATTTGGGAAACATGACATTTCTTTATTAAAAATAGATTCAGAATCTTACATGTATATTATTTTTTGTTATTGATAGACCGAATGGAGTGACCTCTGTCCTTGAAAAATCTAAAATGCACAAAGCTCTTAAAGAGCTGTTATGGGTCTCCATATGGGTAGTTGTGTTTCAGGTGATTAATTCTTATGGACAGGGACTTACAGAATCTTAGACTCATAGAACGGTCAGGGGTTGGAATGGACCTTAGAGATCACATAGTCCCAACCTCCCCTGCCATGGGCAGGGCCACCTCCCACTAGACTAGGATACTCAAGGCCTTATCCACAGGGTTGGCATCCATAACCTCCCTGGACAACCTATTCCAGTGTCTCAGCCCCCTCACAGGTGAAGAAGGGGCAGTCAATAGCTAACTCATGTAAGCACAAGTTAACTATTGGGAGACAGCAAACGTTAGTTCAGACAGCAGATGTTAATTACAAAACCTAAGAAGCCGAATTTACCCTAATCTTGTCAAGATAGAGGGGACAAGGATCCTCTCAGAGGCTGCTGAATCATTCCACAAAGGACTACACATGCCCAGGGAGAAAGGTGAAAAGTTCACTGCGAGGATGACTACTGGCCTTCATCAGAAAGACCCCCGAGGAAGAGGAGAGGCCTTCCTCAGCGTGACCACCAGGACACACAGCGCATGCGTGGCCCATATGCTAATGACTTCCGAGAAACAATTTGTATAACCACACCTGTCCCAAGGAATGTGATGAATATTCATAATTTAACCCTTAATACTGTGTTGTAGAGAGCACCAGGTGTGTGTGTTTGGACGAGCGATCCCCACACACCCAGCGTGCCAAATAAAGCAAATACCCGCTTCTCTGACTCTGTCTCTGAAGCGTCTCCTGGCCCAGTTGCAGCGTGATTCACAGGGAACAATTTCTTCTTAACATCCAGCCTAAACTTCCCCTCCTTAACTTTGCACCCATTACTCCCTGTCCTATCACTACAGTTCTGAAAAAAAGCCCCTCTCCAGCTTCCCTGTGGCCCCCCTTCAGATACTGTAAGGTTCCTATGAGGTGTCCACACAACCTTCTCTTCTCCAGGTTGAACAGCTCCAACCTTCTCAGCCTGTCTTTGTTAGGGAGGTGCTCCAGTCCTCTTAACAACTTTGTGGCTTCTTCTGGACTTGCTCCAACACTTCCATGTCCTTCTTATGTTGGGGACACCAGAACTGGATTTCAGGTGGGGACTCACTAGAGCAGAGCAGAGGGGGAGAATCACTTTCCTCGATCTGCTGGCCATACTCCTTTGGATGCAGCCATGCATTTGGCTTTCTGGGCTGCAAGCGCTCATGGCGAGGTTTTCATCAACCATCATTCCCAAGGCCTTCTCCCCAGGGCTGCTCTCAATCACTTCTCCTCCCAGCCTGTATCTGTGCATGGGATTGCCATGACCCAGGTGCAGGACCTTGCACTTTGCCTTGCTGAACTTCATGAGGTTTGCACAGATCCACCTCTCTAGCCTGTCCAGGCTACTCTGGATGCCATCCCTTCTTTCCAGTGTATTGACCACACCACCAAGCTCAGTAACATCAGTGAATTTGTGAAGGGTGCCCTCAATCCCACTGTCCATGTCACTGACAAAGATACTGACCTTATCCTTAACTTCCCAGACAATTTCCCTGTATTCCTCACAGGCCATGTGTCTTCATTTCCAATCCCTGAAAACTGCTTCTTTTCTGACTTTGCTCAGCAGTTTGCTATGCATCCATGGAGGCCTCCTGGCAGTCTTGCCCAATTTCATCCTTAGCAGGAAGCATTGCTCCTGAGCTTGGAGGAAGTGATCCTTGAAATACAGCCAGCATTCTTGGGCCCCTCTGCCCTCCAGGGCTCTATCCCATGGGACTCTACTGAGTCTATCCTTGAAGAGGCCAAAGTCTGCACTCCTCATGTCCAGGGCAGCAAGATGTCAGTGTTCTCTCCTCACTGCACTGAGGATCTTCAACTCCACCATCTCATGGTCACTTGACCAAGGCAGCCTTGGAGCACTGCATTCCCCACCAGCTCCTCCCTGTTGGTGAGCACAGGCTCCAGCATGGCACCTCTCCGTGTTGGCTCCTCAATCACTTGTGTAAAAAAGTTGAGGTTGACACATTGAAGGAACTTCTGGGTTGCCTGTGCATTGCCATGTTGTCCCTCCAACAGGTGTCAGGGTGGTTAAGTGCCCCATGAGGACCAGGGCTTGTGAGTATGAAGCCACTTTTACCTGTCTGCAGAGGGCTTCATCCATGCCATCCTCCCAACTGGGTGGCCTGTAGCAGATCCCCACTCTTAACAACTCCTGTCACTGCCCTCCCCTCAGACTTCACTCACAAGCTCTGGGCTGGCCCCTCATCATTCCCCAGGCAGAGTTTCATACACTCCAAATTATCATTGACATAGAGGGCTATACCCTGTCCTCATCTCTCTGGCTTGTCTTTCCTAAAATGCCTAAAACTTCCCATTCCAATGCTTCAGTCTTAGGAGCCATCTCACCATGTCTCTGTGATGCCAGTGGTATCATCCACACAGACATGTGCATGTCTTTGGTTCCTCCTGTTTGTTCTCTGTACTACGTGCATTTGTGGATAGATAGCTGAGCCAGGCCCTGGATAAAGCTGACTTGCTGGCTGGAGTATCTGGAATGCCTTTGCACTGTTCCAAGCATCCATTACAGGTGTTGGCATCTGACTGGCAGGATTAGGATAGATAGAAGCCCTTCCCCAGCAAATCTTGATCTGCATTACATTTATTTGCTGCTGTGCAAACAACACACCATAGTTTAATAGATCTGCCTTAATTAAAAAAATCAAATACATGAGTAGTTCCCCTGAAGTCAGTGAAAATATTCTCTTACTTTTAAACTTGGAAACATGCTTCATTAATTCTTAATATAATCACTTTACTAAATTAATTACTTTAAAAGTTCTGTGTATCAGGCATACAAAGAACACTGACTGTGCCCTTTAAATGGATCATGTAGCACTGCTATGTGGAAAAGATGGGGAAACAGCCAGGCTGAAAATGCAGCCAAAGACAAAACATTCCTCTGGTGATGTGTGGTGCTAGCTGAAGGCACTCAGCACCTCACAAGATCAGGCCTTGTATAATTAAATTGCTGTACAAACCCATGGTAATAGATCCTTAAATAATAAAGTGAAAGGGCAGATAGGAAAGTTGGGTGGGAATAAAACTATCTCAGTGCGTTAGAAAGGTTATTGTTTGAGTTCCCAGTATTTAACAGCTGGGTTCGCAGTGCGGCGACTGAATTCAGCAGCAGTGTTGTTCTGGCCAGTGATTCAGTGGGAATATCAACCTGAGCAACAACACTGTGGTATGTACAACTCAGGTCAGACACGTCTCTGATTTCTGACCACTTTTTCTCTTGGGTGGTGTTTATTTTCTTCCCAGAAAATATGGTAATGTTTGGGTTTATTCAATCTTGTGGTAGTCTTGTACTGCATAATCTGATGCCTCTAGTTGAACCTGACCCACACCCTACCCCTTCATGTAAATAACTCACTTACACCTAAGCCCTAAACCCTCGGCCTAAGGCTGAGTGAGCTGAAGGAGCACTGTATGTTCTGACATCAAGTGGAGCACAGAACAAATGTTCTTTGATTTGGAAGTTGTGCTTCCCCTAGTGCACAGCATTGTTTCTGTTTGGAGGGTGCACACACAACTTGTCTCCTGTTCCATCCTTTCTGGGGTTCATGAGGAGGAGCAGATGTGCCAGTGAGCAGAGGGTCCTTGGGGCGTGTGGAATGTGGTCTTCTCTTCTGCAACACTGTGTCTCACATGTCAGCAGTGGGACCATTCAGCTGTTTGCAATGTGTTTCTAATGTGTGGGCTCATGAGACGGCAGAAAGTCTGTGTGACTCTTCATTTCATCCCTGTAGATTGCTGCTCTCTGTTTGATAGGTCTGGGTGTTAAAACTGTTAGCATAGTCCTCACCCATGGACAGCCATGGGCAAACTGCTCCATCTGGGAGTTCAGTGAAAAATCAGAAAACAAGGGACTTGGTTGAAACAATCTACTGGAAATTTGTCTCCTGTCAGAAACACCATCTTTGAAGAGGGGATGGATGATGGTATTGCAGTTTGGGTTCTTAAAGTGAGGGATATTTTTTTTCCCACAGAAATGTAGGAACAACCTCCCTCACAGGTAAGACTTTTTTATAGTAGATAAAGAATAAATGCATTACAACCATTTTGCAAGTAAATTTTCACCCCTGTTATAAACTGTAACTTTTATCAGGCCATAAGTATTGCATTTTGCAGACACAGAGCCAAAAGCAGTGATATTATTTGTATTTCTGTGATGATGCCTGAAATCCCCAGACATAATTAAAGACCTTTTGGTCTAGACACAATCAATGTACCCAATAGAAAGAGGACTTTTCTCTCTAAATAATTACCTCCTTGCCAACTTTATAGCAGCAGCATTTCATCAGACAGAAAACAGATTTGTATGCTTGTTTTGCCTATATCTTCATGTTATGTGGTGGTGACTTGTTGAAAAACCATGATGAATACAATTCAATTAACACACAGTTGTCACATTCATGCTATTCAGATATTTAAGAAATCAGTATTGTTAACTCCCCGTTTATTGTGAGTCATCTATTTCTTGTGGGTTTTACCCTAAAACTGAAATTAGTCTTCTAATTCTTTATGAAAAACTGATACATGCATATCTTTATGGTTCATAATGATCCTTTTGAAAGCATGCTTAAACTGTTTTAAATAATATAACAATATGAATGATTTAATCAAAAAGAATGAGGTAAATAAAGATGCCTAATGTTATATTAGATGCTGAATGACAACTCAGCCAAAAGATTTTGGGCAAATAACATAAGAATTGGCAGTATTGACATGAAATGCGCAGCACATTAAAATGTGTGCTTATGCAAATTGTGGTCAGATTTTTAGCAAGATCTGATACATTAATCTCTTTAACTGCTGGCAATAAATAAGAAATAGAGAAAGCTAGACATGAAACAGGTGTCACCATTTTGGTTTTTGTGCTCAGAACAAGATTACAGAGCCTGATGTAATCTGTCATCAGCCTAGTGACTTCAGATGAGGACACCTAAGGACTGACAGTGGCCTTGTTGGTTGGCTTTAATGTTGGCTATAGGTGAATCAGCTTCTGAATTTACCTGTTCCATAAGAAAACCAGTTTCATCATGACCAGTCTCAGCATTTATTCAGTGACCAGTGTCATCTACTCAATGTCCTCAAATACATATAAAGGTACATCTTGAATATATTAGTCCATATACTTGGAAGCAGGTGTCTGATGAAAAAAAACCCAAACATAGAAATTCCACATAAAGATGTTTTGTATACTGTATTAGATTTCTTAAAAACTTAAACCACATCAGTGTGACATCAGTGTTCTCTTTATTTGGGGTGCCTTTTCTTTTAATATCACAACAGTTTTCTAATTCAGTTTGATGAAATAATGCATGCTGAAATGGTGTGTTTGTAGTCTTTAAATAAAGTGAAAACCTCAATTAACAGTCAGGTTCTTTATACTTGTAACCTGAATTTGGACATGCTATTTGGAAGCACTGGGATTTGCCTCCAGTATAAACATATGAAAAGCCTGATTCCTGACATTTACTGTTTCATGCTTTTAAACATTTAAAACACATGGTCAGATGGAAATTGAGGGGCGTGGGAGGGAAGTGAAGAAGTTTTTTGCTATTTCTTTCTTTTATTTTCTGTTAAAATTACTTTGTTCAGTGAGGGAATGGCATCTGGTTTCATTGCAAAGGAAAGGTAAGTCACAGCCAAAATGCACCAAGGTCACATTTGTGGGGTGAGTTTGCAAAGACAACAGCAGTGCTTGGATCTTACAATCTCAACCCATCTTGCAGCTTCCAGTAGTCTTTGGTTTTAATTCCTTGTCCAAAGCTTTTCATTTCTGTTATGGTGGGCCAGCCCCTGCTTTCCCTGTGGTGAAACAGCCTGCATTCAGGGGGAAAGCTGCATCCTCTGCAGAGTGGCCATCTACAGCATAGGATCTTCCTCTGAAAGAATCATGCCAAACTCGTTTTGATTTACCTCCCCATGAATTAGATGCCAGGGATGAAGTGCCCAGAAGTGCCAGCACTTCTGTCATGGCTGGTAAAAGGCACCTTCAGCAACAAGCCCAGAGTTGGTCTAAATCAATGTGAGAAGAGTCCCTGAACGACCAGGGCCTCTTCATAATGATCCTTTTGAAAGCATGCTTAAACTGTTTTAAATATAACAATCTGAATGATTTAATCAGAAAGAATGAGGTAAATAAAGATGCCTAATGTTATATTAGATGCCGAATGACAAGTCAGCCAAAAGATTTTGGGCAAATAACATAAGAATTGGTAGTAGTGACATGAAATAGTTTTGAAGTTTTGAATAGTTTTGAAGTTTTGAATAGTTTTGAAGTTAGATATGGATCTGCTTCAGCAATTTGACCCAAAATGAAAAATCAGCCTCAAGTTTAAGATATGGAAAAACAGGACTAAAAGTTGTTGTCCCCAAACTTCAGCAGTGTTTTTTTCCAGCTCTCCAACGGATGGAGAAGAAAACACCTCCTAGTTGTACTGATGTCTCTTTAAAAAAGCAGTAAGTGATGATAGGGATAGAAGGGGAAGAGTCTGGAACTATTAAAATGGCCTTGATTGCCTTGTTTCTACCTGTGTAAATTAGATTTTGCCAAGCACAGTGCTGCTGAGCCTAGTATGATTTGGATACCTGAGTCAGTGTATTTAAAACTGGCTTGAGTATTTGTATGTTGTGCTGGAGTCTGGAGTACCACCTGGAACATGCAGCTGGGCAATGTGGAAAGGAGTAGCACTATGGTTTTATGGCTTAAATCTCTGTTATTTTTTGCAGGCTGACTTTATGTGTGCAATGTTAAAAGCCCTTAGTGACACCAGCCTGAACTCCTGAGGCTAAAGTTTGATTAGCTAACTTGCAGGTTTTCTTTACAGAGAAACGTATTTTCCATTTTCGTAACTGTGGGGTTAGAAGTTGTTTTAAAGTTAACTTGCACAAATGCATCTTCTAATATGTTTTCTTTTCCAGCATGACAGTTCAGCGGAGGTGGAGGGTTATAAGACATGACAAATGCCTACTATTTGCAAATTCCAGAAAGAGCAAAAGGCTCTTTTTGACTTTAAGAGATTTGGCAGGTACCTGGGGACAAATATCAGTAATGTGCTCACAAGTATATATGTCCAACATTTCCAGAAAAAAAAAAAAGTTATTTGTTTTGTTGGGTTTTGTTGTTGTTGTTGTTTGTTTGTTTGCTTTGGGTTTTTTTTTCTTTTAAATTGAAGGTGTATTTTAACCTCAGAGAAAGAAAGATCCCAGTATAGTTTGCAGAAGGGGAGTTCCGGATAGGGAAAGTGAAACAGAGCAAAGTCCATGAAGTTTAGCAGCTAGAACAACTGTTTGAAAACAATTTCCTGCAAGATTTTGTTTAAACAATTTATGCCATTTGACTAATCCAGCATTACATTTTTTTCTGTTTTATCTGAAGTATGTTAAAATTGAAGAAAGAAAGCTCATCAGGACAGAATTACTACACAAGTTTTTGAAAAAGAGCATCTTAAAGAAGTAATTTTCTAAAATATTTAAAAATAGAGATTTTTTAGCTCTGGTGCGGTGTTCATTGAAAGTCTGTGCTTCTTGATCTCTATTCACGCAATAAATTTACCTACCCAGAAAAAATATTAGGAGCATATACAGAAGCAATTTATTTCCCAAGAAACAGTTCTATCTTGAAACTGCAAATCTTTTTAAGAAAATGGATGACTTTTAAGCAGTGAAAAAGATCCTTTTCTCAGAAATAATAGGAGTCTAAATAAATACCTGTAAAGAGTATTTTAGTAGATTTGGTACAAAAGTATTTCTGTCATTCAGAAGAGGATAGGAAAAACTCCATACCTTTTGTATCCTCTGTTCAATGAGACCAGAAGCAAGTGAAAAGGATACATCCCACTGACCTTCAGCTTTCTGGGTTGGTGTCCCATGTTGTGACAGGCTTATTTAGTTTTAGGGGGCATCTCTCTAGGATCTCTTTATGATGTCCCATCTCAGACTTTTTGAAGTGTTCCTGCTTATGTTAGAGAGTGCACGGTTTTTTTTAGCATGTAAACACAACTTATTTTCAAATCTTATTTTCGAAATGCAGCTGAATGCTGAAGTTCTTTTAGATCCCAGGTTATTAATCCCTGCAAAGAACCTGTTTTGTGTGAGCTCTAATGAACTCTTTTCCAAATGCACTGGAAATGGTTATTTAGTCATTTGAGTTTTGGAGGCTGGGGAACTCAGGTAAAAGCTAAAAAGAGGACTGGCTATAGCATTCACCATTTGTTTGGACCTCTACCTATATTAAATTGCCAAACTTCTTCCAATTCCTCAAACACTGGTAAACGGGAGATGGGTGGAGGACTCTTCTGAAAAAGAACAAAACAAGCATAGGATAAATACAATGGTAGCAGTTTGTTGTCATATTAAGGTGCTTCTCTGTTTCTTCTCTACTTCATTCACTAAAAATTAGTTTAAGGGGAATGCCCCCAAACTATATGGCTAAGTTCTAAGAACTTTCCATCTGGCTTACTTCATGCAAAAAATAATTATACCTGTTTGTTCTGTCTGGTTGTTTTATGAGTGCTCTGCTCTCTGAACTTTCTTTGTTTTTAATAGTTTCTGAGAGTTATTTAGAGACTGATTTTTTGTGTTCCTGACTCACACAAAATTGAAGAAACAACAAACTAGTTTTAACAGAGGCTGTAAGAATTTTGCTAATGTGAAGAAGGACTATTCTGTTAAGCTGATTGCGAAACCGATTGGAGGAGTTCTCCGTTCTGTTTTAGTTGGCCTGAGAAAATAGCAAGCTATGCACGACTGATCATCTAAAGATTGCAATTAATCTCTATTTGCCTGATTGGAAAATACATTTGTTTCTCTTTACATCTTGTCCATTGTAAAAGAAGTATCTTTCCTTCGCAATGATTCTTCTCACTGTTATTACTAATGAAGGGCACTGCTCTGTTTCCCAGCAATAGATGCTGTTGGACCAAGGCCTAGATCCACAAAAGTCCTTAGATGCTGGTGTGGGATTTAGGTGACTAAACCCAACAGTTAGATCCTCAAAGTCCTTATTCAGTTGTTGCCGAATCCTGAAGGTGCCTAAATCTGTAGGAGCCAAAGATATTAATATTAAAAGTACCAATAAGCACATCTCAGTTTACTTGGACTTACACCAGATGGTGTTACTTTTTTCCTGGTCACATAACTGTTTTCAGAGCATTTCAACTCCACAAAATGCAACAGCTTCTTTCTGCCAAAGCTGTAAAGTGCTCTTTATGCAGTAATTCAGAGGTTACATTCTGGGGAAGAGAGTGGAAGAGGACTAGGTTCAATTCATCTTCTTCTTGATGTGTTTCAGCTTCCCATCCCCTTCTCCCAAGACAGCGGCTTACTAAATTTAGATCTGAAGTCTTAGTTGTTATTTTCCCCATGGATTCACAAAGATGCTTTCTTGGAATTTGATAAATGGCCATTGTCTAATTGTAGAACCAAAAGAGTTGGATGGGGGACAAGGCAGGAAATAGACACAACTGAATTAGAAACTCAAAGTTTTTCATTGTTTCACAGTAGATTCTGAATAGAGGTATTACTCTATTGCACAATATTATTCTGCTCATCAGTAAAAATATCAGTGAATGTGAAATGCATTCAAGTTGAAAAACTGATTAAACTGGGCTGTCTAAAAACTGAAACTGCGTAAGAGGAAAATTGAAGTTCCCTCTTATTCTCTTGCCATTATGTGCATTTCCAGTCACTTAGCTGGTTCACACAGATATTCCTGGTAAAATACATCAGTAACGTTGTGAAGTCAGATATACTGGGATTAGAAAAGCCTATGAAACTTGAGGTTGGTACTCCTGAGAGAATTAATTGTGTGACATTCTCTACATATGTGATCAGGTACTGTAGTGGGTTGAACCTGAGTTGATGGACAGTCTTTTAGACTAATGACACTTCTCACAATTTACATATTTAAATCGCACAAAAAGGCGGGAATTTCCTTTCGTTCCAGCTCTCCTGCCAGAAGGTGAGGGGGCCTTGGAGCCTCTGGGACCCGCCGGGGCCCCTGCCTGCCTCCTTTCCCAACGCCGCGGCACAGACCCTGGGTCGCTGGGGGGGAACTATCCCAGAGCAGCAGGCAGCTAAGACCAGCCATGGACTGCCACACACCTAAATCCATCTGGTGCGGCTTCTTGGCACTGGAGGATCCCTCTCCTCTCCATGCAGAGCCAGTGGGAGCTGGTGGAGCCTCCTGTCTGCAGCCAGCACACCTCGTTCCAAACTGAAGAAGACATCATGCAGCCAGCAGCACAAAGGGAGCGAGGCTTTTCTCCACCGTAAAGCCTGAACCAAGAACACTCTTCAACATGGTGGCTTCAGAGTCAGAGAGAAAGTGAGTCATGTGAGGTGAAGCTGGAAATGGCGATGGGAGAAAAGAGGGCGGTGCCGCGTTTTTTTGCACATAGCTTAAAATACTTCTTGCAGGCCGTGGTAAGAAACTGTAATATCACAAACTGTTTGTCTCTTTAATCCATTTTTAGTACATGGGGTTATTAATCTTTTTAAAGATGAGTTATTTTGGCCTGAACACAAAGTCTTTCCTCGCCACAAGGCTCTAAAAGCCTCTCACTGCTTCTATATAGCTTGGCATAGGCACTCTTCACAAATCTTCACGGGCCACACATGAATTCTCCATTCCCCCCATGTACTTCAAGTGGGGATACACATCATAAAGTCACCCCAAGACAGGTACCATTTTTAATTTGGTTTTTTCCTTTCTCTTCTGGACCCCACCTCTTCTAGTGTATAGAGGTGAATCTAAACACCAACTAAATTATTAATTACCTTGCTTTATCCTCATTTTGTGTCTTCTGTAACACTATTCCCTGAAGGTGTAATTGCAATTTTCCTCACATATTCTTCTTCCAATCAGGCACAGAGGGGGCATCACCAGGAGCATCTGTGGGAGATTCAAGAAACAAAGTCTGATTGACTTCCTCCTGATTAGGTGGTTGATACTAAACATCCATGACAGTGTCACCCATGTTAGCCTGACCCTTAATTCTCATCCATAAGCCCTCAACTCATTTGTCTGTCCCTGGGTAGAGCTTGATACATTCTAGTTGCTCTCTGACATAAAAAGTGACTGCACCGCCTCTCCTCTCCTCTCAGACCTGTCCTTTCTAAAAAGTTCACAGCCATCCATGACAACATTCCAGTCATGTGAGTGATCCCACTGTCTCAGTAATTGCAATGAAGATCATTGTTCCGTGACCACATAGAGATTTCTAGTTCTTCTTTTTTATTCCTGTGTTTGTATACAGGCACCTCAGAGAAGCGATAAAGCATCCAAGTTCCCTAGAGGAATGTAAGAGGGTTCATGATAACCATCAGCATGGATTCACCACAGGGAAATCATGCTAGACCAATTTGAGAGCCTTCCATGGTGGCATGGCAGAATTGGTTAAAGAACAGGGAGCAGTGGATGTTGTCTACCTGGACTTGACCCTGTCTCCCATAACATGCTCATAGGTAAGCTCAGGAAATGTGGGCTGGATGAATGAACCCTGAGATGTATCAAGAACTGGCTGAACAGCAGAGCTCAGGGGGTTGTCATCAGTGGAGTAGAATACAGTTAGAGACCTATAGTCCGTGGTGTTCCCCAGGGATCAATACTGAGTCCAGACTTATCAAATCTGTTTATCAACAATCTGGATGAAGGGATAGAATGTACCCTCAGCAAGTTTGCTGGTTATATGGGACTGTGGGGAGTGGCTGATCCACCTAAAGGCTGTGCTGCCATTCAATGGAACCTTGATAGGGGGGAGAGTTGGGCAGGGAGCAACTCAATGGGTTCAAAAAGGGCAAGTGTAGGGTCCTGCACCTGGGGAGGAATACCCCCAAGCACCAGCACAGGCTGGGCTCTAACCTGCTGCAGAGCAGCTCTGCTGAGAAGGACCTGGGGGCTTTGGTGGATGACAGGTTGCCCAAGACCCGGCAGTGTTCCCTGGCAGCCAGGAGGGCCAATGGACTCCTGGGGTGCATCAGGAAGAGTTTGGCCAGCAGGCTGAGGGAAGTGATCCTTCTACCTGTCCTCAGCCCTGGTGAGGCCACACCTGGAGTGCTGTGTTCAGTTCTGATTTCCTCAGTATAAGAAAAGCAAGGAGCTACTGGAGAGGGTCCAGCAATGGCCACAAAGATGACTAAGGGTCTGGAGTATCTCTGTTAGGAGAAAAGACTGTGGGGGCTGGGCCTGTTTAGTCTGGAGAAGAGCAGACTGAGAGGGGATCTCTTTAATGCATATAAATATCTCAGAAGCAGGGTCAAAGGGATAGTACCAGAATATTTTCAGTACCCAGCGACAGGACAAAAAGCAGTGGCCATAAATTAAAACACAGGAAGTTCCATTTTAATATGAGGAAGAACTTCTTTGCATTGAAGGTGGCAGAGTGCTGGAACAGCTGCCCAGGGAGATGGTGAAGTCTCCCTCTCTGGAGACATTCAAACCCCACCTGGATGCATTTGTGTTTTACCTGCTCCAAGGGACCCTGCCTTAGCCGAGGGGGTTGGACTGGATGATCTCTGGAGATCCCTTCCAACCTGAACAATTCTTTTATTCTTGGGCTAGCGCCATTAGCATATTTATTTTTGGATTGCTTGTAAGGTAGGATGGTGCTTGTACTCCACAGATGGGATGTCCCAAAGCTATCCTACACAGAAATATATTCACAGCCACTTTTCCAGAACATACCCCCCTTCATTCACTGTTCATCCATAGCTGTCATATAAATGCCACCTGGTTTAAACCTGAAAGAGCAGTAATGTGTGTTGAGAAAACACCAGGCTCCTCTGTCCCACTCCCTACAGTGCACATAGGCTGGATGAAGTCACTGGCAAAGCCTTTTTAAAGGTGTAGGATTTAAGGAAGATGAATGCTGCTAAGTTAAAAAACCGCGAGGCCTAATTATGCTTTTGGAGATATTGATGCTAATGACAAGCCAATGTACTGAGACCTTCAGCTGTTCAGGACCATTCTTGTCTTACAGCATAATGGAATTCTGGTATTACAGCTACTTATACTATTCATGTAATGCAATTGGTAAGATTGTAGTGGTATGACAACAGGATCAGATTAAGATTTGAGGTAAGAAACATTAAAATTCTACCAGCATACAAAATGTATGAAGACTTTTTTAGGTCTGTTGGAAACTTCTCTTGTATTTGCAGGCTTTCTGTGTGTGTGTTTTTAGGTTTTATGGCAGTACATTTACCCCTGTGGCTTCTTTGTGAAAGGTAAATAATGTAAGGTTCTTAAGACATTAATAGACTGTTAAATTTCTTTCAGTAAGTGTTTTCAAATTTGAGTCCAGAGTGAAAAATTTGGAAAATATGACACCTGAAAATGCTAGCTCTCATGTCTACCTTAATGGTGGATATTGATTAGGAAATGCTGTTACTCTGACAAAGGGAACTGAAATACTCTGTGGCTGTTTTAGCTTAAACCCACTCACCTTTCTGGGGTTAACTAAAGAATTTTGGTATAAAACAAAGGTTGAGAGAACTGAATGTTGGTCGGCACCAGACTTCCTGTAAACTGGATATGAATAACTAGAGAACGTGGTTTCTGTTACCAAAACAGCTTGTGTGCTTTGGGGGGAAAAAAGCCACTTGCAGTCCTTTTGAGGTAACTGGTAAATAAATCTCCATGTTTGGTTTGGTGTTAGGATTGTTTTGAACACTTGATTTTGATTATCCAAGTTTTTTATTAGATGCTCTGAGCTCTTGGCCTGAGACATTTGCAGTGCAAATAAAACTCACTGTAAAGCAAGTTCATGCATAAGTTTCAATGTTTAAACTGCAAAATACCACTGGTGACAGTAATGCCATGAGGTTATACTTCTACCAGTGTTTGGCTTTTATACCTCATGCTGTCTTGAGCTGTGATTTGAAGAAACAGTCCTGATAGCCTGGGAGATTATTTTATTTAACGTCTTGTTTCTAGCTGATACTCCCAGTCAAGGGGAAAGAATACAATTAACCATAATGTCTTTAGAGATGTGTTACCTCCTACTTAATTGGCAGTGTCTGTCTACCCCAGATGCAGACAAATTTCAGAATTTAGTTTTTAACCTGTGCCTATTTTTTTTATTGAGACTAAATATTAAAATGGGTATGTGACTTTGTTTAATCTCATATCTGAAGGTGCCTTTAGATGAGAATGTGTTTATATATGTTTATGTGGTATTTGTTAGTCTAGGTGTTGAATGCTATTTTAGTTATATTTTTTTCCCTTCCCCCCCTGGATTTAATCCCTAGCCCAGTGTTTTTCAGTAGCATTAAGTATTTCCATTTCATTATTTAAACTGTTGTCTTTTTGGTATCTTGTTTTGCCAAGTTAGTTTGTTATCCTATTAAAAGATTTCTCCTTCAATGCCAACTGTGAGTTGAACTCTTTTAATTATATTTATTTACAACTAAAAAT
Source organism: Aphelocoma coerulescens (assembly GCF_041296385.1). Taxonomy (NCBI): domain Eukaryota; kingdom Metazoa; phylum Chordata; class Aves; order Passeriformes; family Corvidae; genus Aphelocoma; species Aphelocoma coerulescens. The sequence goes on from NW_027184085.1 coordinate 11,288,415, forward strand.
AGTTGAACTATACTTATTTTTAACTCTTTTAACTGTGAGGTAAGCTATCTTTTTAGTGTCCTTTTCTCCCCTCTCTGCTGTCTGCTCTCAGCCATCTCCTGACCCTAGCCTTCCAGAAAACACTTCCAAAGTACAACCAAAATGCTCAGTTTAGAAACTGTTAGGGGAAATCTAACTGGTTGACAACCTGCAGCTACTGTTAATTAGGTTGGGTTTCCACTTCTGTGAAATAAAACAGAAGTCTTGGTGTAGCAAAATGAAGTACTGAAGTAGTTGGTGTGTAGGTGTGGTGTAGCAGACTGCCCTTACCCTGTGAGATAATGTCAGAGGACATTGGTTCCTCCTGTATTGTGAGAACTTCTGCCAAAGTACTGAAAAATAACGGGAAAGAAGCTGTGATGTCTTTTATACGCCTTTAGGGTGTTGTAGTCATGGATTCTTTTCCTTTTAAAAGTATCAGCTAGCGACATTAAATCTGATCTCTGCTGTTTTCCATAAAAGGCTCTTTGGAAGTCCTGTAGGTGTTTTATAAGCTTTCTCAATCTTCCACTGAAATGCAAATGGATCAGATATTTCTTCCAGGTGTCTCTCAGTGTTTGAGCTAAGTAGGTGTTAATAAAAATAACTCAAAGCATTAAACAGTCCAAACAATAAACCACTTCCCCTCTCTACTACTTAGGTTTTACTTGTAGACTGCTGGGGTGATAATCCCACCTGTTCTCTAGCCACCCATAGTCTTCCAGGAAAAATTCAGTAGATTTCCTCATGTAAGTAATAGACAGCAATCCCTCTTCCTTTTTTTTTTTTCTTTTCTTAAATAGCATTTCTTTTTATGAAGTTTCTGCTTTGTAGATTGTCTTTAAAGCTGATCTTGAGTGGTGATTCCAGGTGTAACTATACCAATAATTGTAATTTTTTGTTATAACATGGGTGACTTAACCTTCCATTTATTTGCCATCTGTGAGCTGTCAGTGGATGCCTTTTCGCACAGCCCTGTGCCTCATAATAGCTAATACCACTTTCTTGTCACACAGTGTCTTGAGCTCTCCTTGGTGCATTGTTAATTCTGTTCTGCAAGCCCTGCCTTACTCCCCATAAGAGCAAAAGACATTTTGTGCTAAGTTTCCAAGAAGCTGAAGACAGGGAGCTTTTCATAGAAAACCCTTTCCCTGCAGTTTGCTTTATCTAGGAAAACATCAAAGCCAAGATTTTCCTTATTTGAACATTTTGTAGAATATCTTTGTCCCATCACCTACTGTGGATTCATAGCCATCAGAATTGAATCTAGTGGCTATCACTATAACCCATCTTTCCCCTTTGAACCGCTGTTGCCAGCACAGAATATTCCTTCGCTGTTAAGGTTTCCCAAGTGAAGCCCTGTAATGCTCCCTGATATTACAGTTTGTAGAACTTATGGTAAAACAATAATATGGACACCAAGGTAAAACATTCACTTATTATTGAAAAGCATCCTTTTAATGCAGAAATAATAAAATTAAATTACGTAGCATTGCCATTATTTAAAATGAAATAAATCCACCAGTTTTGTCCTCCCTCTTGTGTTACAGTGGGGATTCTGTAACACGATGTATCAAACAAGGAGGCCCGTGGGAAAGAAATATATATGGACCAATTCTTGCTAGATGTTTCAGAGATGTTTATTTCTCCAGCTGCATGGCCGGGATCTGCTGAGGAACTGCGGCAATCCCGGGACCCGAGGGTCCTTGCCTGCGCAGGGGAACACAAAACAACCAATGGGGAACGAGGCTGACCAGGGGCAGGGAAACCCCGTGCCTCCCCCCCAGGGCCCATCTCCCAGGATCCCATGGGAGGGGGGAGGAGCCCCAACACTCTTGTGATTACAAAATCGCCCAAAAAGTCAGTTTGTATCATGTAGCTGACTATACTAGAAAACAGTTTTATTTGGTATGTGAATCCATTATTCTGAGAAGTTTGTTAGATTGGCTTGTATGTCCATATTTCACAGGATCACTTCAACTACTCGCTTTACTTTGGGGTTTACACTTGAAAATTTTTCTCAATTAGTGGACTCCGTTGTCGGGAATGCCAGGGTCCCTTCCCCCCTGCCATGGGATCCTGGGAGAGAGGCCCTGGGGGGGAGGCACGGGGTTTCCCTGCACCTGGTCAGCATCATTCCCCATTGGTTGTTTTGTGTTCCCCTGCATGGGGAAGGACCCTCGGGTCCCGTGATTGAACAGCTCCTGGGCAGAGCCCCAGCCATGCGGCTGGAGAAATAAACATCTCTGAAACATCTACCAAGATTCGGTCCGTATATATTCTTTTCCAGGGGCCTCATTGATTGATACGCATGTTGCAGTATCCCCACTGTAACAAATGGTGGGTAATGAGGGCAGAATGATCCCCAATCCCTAAGGACAGTGACGGATTTGTGAGTAAACGCTGGATTTCTCTTCTTGTTTTTGTTTTGCTGTTCCATCTCTATTCCATTATGGAGGAACCATGGAAAGACTCTTGGTTCTCAGAGCCGCATATGGACATTTATCTTAAACTTGAAAAGATTCTTGAACAACGATCTGTAAATTTTAGCTTAATTCAAGCTCAAAAGGAACTGAAACATTTCCTTCCATGGTTGTTTAAGAACTTTTTCTATGTTTCTTGGGATTTGATTCTTACCAAAGACTTTTGGAAGACCATTTGGACACAGTTAATTTCTGAGTCAAAATATATGCCGATGGAAGAATATTGTTGTGAATATTATTTAATTACCGAGACTGTTGAGCAATGTCAGCTGTGCCCTGGCGAAAGGAAGCCTGGCTCAGGGACTGTGCGACCCAGGCCACATGGACCGAGCCCTCTCTGAGCGGCAGCGAGGCAGTTCCCGCGTGCGGGTGGAGTGACGCGAGCTGCAGTGTCGGCAGCAGAGTGAGGTGTGGTGGGAGCAGCGTGACCCAGCTGTGCCCACCCGGCCCCGCACAGCGCGTGGTGAGGCGAGCCCTGTGAGCGCCCGACCGAGAGGGGCAGCAGGCGGGCGGTGGTGGCGGTGGAGCAGAGCTGTGCCCAGCCGAAACGCACGCTGGAGCAGGGGGTGTGGTGGGGTTGCTGCTCAGGGGGCCAGCCAAGATGTGGGTGTGGCCCCAGGCGGCGGCAGCGCAGCTGAGAGCAAAGGTGGTGGCATGCGGAGAGCTGAGCGACGTGGCCTGGCCCGGCCCATGTGGCCCCAAATGCGACTCTGGGAAGAGTGTGCAGGCACGAGCAGCCCCGAAAGCGAAAGAGAAAGCAAAAACGCAGCGAGACAGAAAACAGCAGCCACTCAGAAAAAGGAAAAAATCATCGTAGCTAAGGTTACAGGAATAGTAAAATGGTATAATGTTAAACAAACTTATGGATTTATAATGAGATGTAACAACCAGCAAGACATATTCATTCATAGAACTGCTATTAAAATGAATAACCCTGAAAAATACATCCCAAACTTAGGAGATAGAGAAGTAGTAGAGTTCAAAATTGTGCAAGGTAGAAAAGGGTTACAAGCAGCAGAGGTCACTGGGCCTGACGGTGTTTCTGTGAAAGGCAGTATATATGCTAAAAATCATAGTCATGTTAGACAACATCTCCATTATAAAACCCCCCCTACAGTCTCCCTTTCCAAATCCCACCTTTCCCTTTTACCCTATATCCTGTTATCCCCAGTGTATTCCCAATCCGTTTTTTCACCCATGGTTTCCCCCACAAAACCATACCTTTGCCAATTGTTTCCCCAAAAATCCCTTTCCAATGCCAAGAGGGGGATGAAGAGGGGGAGGGAAGAAATTAACTATTGTTGTTTAGAGTTCCAGCAGGTACAAATGGAAGAAACTCTCTCCTGCCTCAGTTTCCCCACAAAGCATGCCTGGAGAGTCCTGTCTCCCTTCTGTCAGCCTTAAGATGTTCCAGAGAATCTGTTTGGACATTTAAAGACTCAAGAGGGTGGCTTGTTTTGTTTTGAAACTGTTCTTGTTATGTTTATTCAGTTGTTTTCAATGTTAAGTTTTAAATCTCTTTTTGTTAAAAATCAATGGGTGAAATCCTGGGGCCATCCCCCCCGCCATGTGGTCCTGGGAGAGGGGTCCTGGGGGGAGGCACGGGGTTTCCCTGCCCCTGCTCAGCCTCGTTCCCCATTGGTTGTTTTGTGTTCCCCTGCACGGGGAAGGACCCTCGGGTCCCGGGATTGAGAGCTCCTGGGCAGATCCTCAGCCATGCGGCTGGAGAAATAAACATCTCTGAAACATCTATCAATAATCAGTCCATATATATTTCTTTTCCACGTGCCTCATTGATATATACGTGTGTTGCCCGTGTATACCCTCTGTAACACTCTATAGCTTTGTTAAACAGTGACTGTAACTATTCTCCCTCACTCTTCAAAGTTAATGATTTTCCATAACATATTTTACTGAGTATGATATTCATGGCAACCAAAGGACACAGCCTCACTAGTGTGAGTAGCATTTCCTCCACTTGGTTAAACCAGCACAGGCAAAAACAGTGATAAGTCTCCTCATTTTGTGCAGTTTGGGGAAAGATATGGAAAAGGTTAGGCTTTGTGGCTTTGTCAGTGCAAGTCTTTTGTCTCACACTTCTTGAACGTGCCATAGCATGTTGTCTGTTGGGGGTATGAATGTGACCTGTGTGATCAACAGCACGGTGCCAAGCCACCTGAAGTTCCCTTGTACTGCCCAGTATTACAAAAGAAAGCCTACTTGTTTCTTCTTACTTCTGAGTAAGGTGAATTCATAAAACAGTGGCTGAGGATGTCCATTTCTCTTTGTTGAACTGTCCATTGTTTTAACAGAGTAACAGTCCTGGTGGGAGCAGCAGCAAATAAGGTATCAGGGAATTTGTGGCATCTTTTTCAGAGTTACCTATCCTACACTTGACTCCCATGTCAGTAATTTGTATAAAAATTTTCCCAGTGGTTTGTAATCCTTCACATTAGCGTGAGAGCTGAGGTTTGAAGGAATGGTGTTGATGAGGCATGTTGGTGTTTCTGCGCATTTCCTGCATGCTTTGATTGGATCTCTAGGGGAAGTGTCTGGAGAGGAAGACTTTTTTTTCCTCTCCTCAAAGCTGAGAACCGGTAGTGGATTTACTGGTAGCTAAGTTAATTTTTCTTATGTGCAAAAGCATCAAGTTGCAAATGTTCCCATTGGGAACTCTTTCTTCTCCTGGACTGATGCCTGCTTTTGAATCCTGTTTCTGCAAATTAATTCTACTTGGCTTGTCAACCCCAACAGAAGTGCCCTCAATTTTGTAAAATAAAGCCTACATTTTGTGCTTCAGGGAACTAACAGATTCCACAGAGGTCAGAGCTTTTTCTTTTAACTACTACTAGAACAAAAAGTATAATTATCTAAGCAACTAAGGGAAGCTTTCAGGGAGAGGGGATAAATTAATTATTTTTACAGCTGAAGTCTGTCTCCTGTAGTCCACAGATATGTGATATTCCAGAATGCTGTGAAAAAAATCATATCACACAGAATTATCTTTTGAGACACTTGTGTGCATGTTTTTGAGTGTCATTTCCAGGTAACTTCCCAGTAGTTGTGAAGCTCTGGTTCCTCATTGCTCCACTGGACTGGTCATTCACATTTTGTCATGCAGAAGTCATGCTAATTTACCTTATTTAATCTCCTCCAACTCCTAGATTTTCTCAGAAATAGACTAAGAATCTGAGATACTGTAATATATCCAGTTATTCACCAAAGCTTTGTACAGGAAAGTTCAAGCTGGATTTAGACATAAATACAAGGAAGTAAATAAAATCCATGCAGGTAAAAAAAACCCCACAAACCCTGTCATCTCGTCTGTCTCTTCCCAAATGAAGTGTACTCTCTAAATTGATTTATTCCAGTTTGCTTTTCCAACAGTCTTTATTAGTAAAACAGAATAAAAATCTAAGTGGTGTTATGTGAAAGAATGGCGTTACTGCTGTACAGCTCTTTGCAGACAGCACAACTCACAAAGCAATTTCAGAAGCAAAGCCAGTCTTCGAAAACAGATGTATGGACATGACAAGATGCAGAGATTTGGTCTTATTTTGTCTGTGAGGGCAACTGACTGATATTCTGAATTCCTGGCACTTGAAAAAAAGATAGGAGTCCTTTCTGGAACAAATGTTTTGGCTTCATCACAAATTAAAGTCTTAGGGCATGAATTAGTAAGTGAAGTTGGTCTTGCGCTACAGAAATGCCTGAGTATCTAATCACAGTATTTTTTCTAAAGTTTAAAATATGCAATTATAACACTGGGCTAAGTGATCAAGAGACATACTCTTGAAAACTGTCTCTAGTGAAGGAAAGCAGCAAAGCTGAACTAATTTTCAGGGTTTCATTTTTACCTTGATTCCACTGTTGCAATTCAAGTCACAGTGGGACACAAGCTCTCCATTACACAGCACAGCAGTAGGTGATTTGTACGATACCTGTGTCTATCACTCATGGGTGAACTAGTCATAGCCAAAATATGTTCTCTGAGGAGAACTTTGTTATACAAGCATTGTACTACTGGGTACTGGCAACACAGTGTTTGTGAAAACAAAATACAGAGGCAGGTACAACTTTCTGCTCAGATTTGTATTTTCATGGATAGCTGGATGTGAAACATTTGTTTTGAAAAATGTAGGATTTTAATTGATCTTTTGGCTTGGAATTTTAATTGAGAGACTAGAGTGTAACAGAGATCCAGTTTGGTTGAAGAGTTTCGCATGAACTTACAGAATTGTGGTGTCTACCTTGGCATGTAAATGGTCTTTAAAGAAAATTTGTCATATGGCTGGCCTTCTCTGAAGAGTCTGCTAATCTCTTCCTGTACTTTTTATTTGGCTTTGTAGAGACAGGTAGAGACTCCTGTATGTAATTTCCTGTATATAATTAACATATGTGAAGAGGTGAGAATGCTCATTTTAGATTCATAAGAAATAATATCTTCTGATCCTTCAAATAACAGAGAGATGTGGTGAATCAAAATATGCAAAGAAGTATTTCCCAAGTTCCAACTTGTAACACCAAATCAATAACCTATCTGAAAATGTTAAATCTATTCAAAGGTTTTAAATGGGTGAAACACAGCTGTGTTGTGTAGGAAGACACTGCAGGAGGAACCATGAAGTCTAGTTCCCTATCTATGACAGAGAAAGGAAGAAAAAGCAGATTAAACCCTGTCTGGAAACTAATTGAATTTTGTTGTCTGATTCATTCTTCTGAAAGGCTTCTCCAAAAGCTTTTTTAAAGAGGAATGTTTAGATTTAGTCATTCACTACTGGTCCTTACCAACTAGTTCTTTTGATATCTCATGGTATAAATACTACAAAAGTTGTCTTTCAGTTTAAATACCTTTTCTCCACTACTGATGTCTATCTGTGTGTTTGCGGAGAGCAGTACCCTCTCCTTTCAGACTTAGCAAACTAAACTGCTTCTAATTCCCACGTGTCCTTTTGGATGCTCCTGCTGGCAGTTCACTGAAGGTCTTCTGGCTTCAGTTCATCTGATCAGATATGGGAGATGGGAATGGACACAGTATTTCAGCTGAATTTTCTATTGTGTCTTGACGTGAAATGTATCTAACTGTGCTTCAAAGGATCTCATATGAAATTGTCTGGGATACTCCCCTGTATCAAGGAGATACGTTTTCTTTTTCTCAAGTTGTTGCTACTCTCTGGGTGATAATATAAAAAGTCCCTAATAACGTGTAAGGTGTTATCAAGGCTAATTCTGTACTAAAAGATGTTTAAAATGTGGTGACACCAGAAGTCAAGATGGATGTTAATCTCAGCTCACAGCTCACTGTAATAAGAAGATTTAGAAGCAGATACTTTTAGGATCACAGCAATTTCCACTTTATCGCATTCAGAAAAAATTAAATTAATTTAGCTGCCTAGAGGCATGGCACAAGACAGAACAGAGCTACCTTTCGCAAAAAACAAGAAAAAGAGAAAATAAGACCAACCAACAGTCAGCTATCAGTAAAACTGGATACACAAGATACTTCAAGCTGCTTCCTGTAATAATGCATATGAAGATGAAAGTTTCTCTTCTTCCTGTAGTAATACATACAAATAAGTGTATACTAAGCTGTGCATTTTTTCAGTCTTTGCAGCACAGGTAGATTTTGCAGGAAGAAGTATTTCTCTCAAGGGCATTCCAGGCAACATGGAAAAAAAGCACAGACAGAGGTCAGTGGGTAAATTGCTGCAAAATTAGAAAGTGGCACTTACACAAGCTTATTATGAAACCCCCCCACCCACTGGGATTCCTGCAGTATTTTTTTAAACTTCAGAATTTGAAACATTTTGTGCACATTTAAGTAAAATATGATCCAGTGATAAAACACAATAGTGAATTGCTGTGTTTTTCAGCCTTCTTTTCATGTTTTCTTTACCTTTGCACATAACTGGCTACTGAGATTTAGAGCCACACATTACCACCCACCTTCTAGGCTGGTATTGACTAAAATTTAAGAAAGGGATTATTGAACAAGCGACCAAATTATTTTCTTTACTGGCTTTTTCCCAATGCCTGCAAAGCATTCCAACTAATTTTTAGGCACAGAGTCCATGTTCTGATATGGATGTGATAATCCCTGGTTCCTGAGGATGGCATGAATGCATATTACTGGATGAAAGGAACATTTTTCATGGTCATTCAGAATGCCACTGAATATCAGAAATCTAGTCTTTCAGGCATCTGAATAAAGTTCAATGTATTTGTATATATCAAGCTTCAGTGAAAAAAAATAGGTATTTTGTCTCAGTTTTCTCGCTTACTCCTGAAATACAAGTGAACTGAGTTCTGAATCTCACCATCCTACTGACATCAAGAATCTCAGTAAATTCAATAAGAAATTGGACATTATGCATTTTTGTCTCTATTATGCTAGAATGTCTTCACTGTTGGCAACTCTCACAGGTGGACTGTCGACTTGGTATTTCACTTCTTTCAATAGCCAGCTGCAAAAGAAAATTGGTAATAATCTGTTCAGAGATTTATCAGTCATTTCAAAGAGTTTTGAGGTTTTTTTGTCATTTTGTGTACTAGATGTACTAGATCATGGTAGTAAAAGCAGGCTGGGGATGAAACTGGTTCTAGAGCAAGCAGCCTCCCTTTTCTCTTTTTTCTCTCGAGCCTCTGATAGGCTCAAAGCTGGAATGCTGTCACATAAGGATGAAAGTCTAATTGCCAACCACAAGGTACAGAAGTGAGGTTCAAGGTCCATTTCTCTTCCCTTTCATCTTTGATTCATTGCCAAGTTCAGTACATGAGGTAACAAGCATGTTCATCCAGCCACCTCCCAAACACCGCCGCTGCCATAACTCAAGAGCACTGTTAAATAAAGAACCCCTGTACTGGAATGAGTGTATGTTGGATGCAAATCATTGTGTAGATATGGCTGTTCAGCACTGTTCCACAGACGGTATTTCCAGATGGGCTGAGCTCTACCAATCCCAGAAATGCTGGTTTTGAAACAGCACGCAAAAACTTCCATGTAGGAACAAGATACAGCTTCCTTGTAAGCCTTTAAATTGCCCAGAGCACCGTGGGCAGCAGGGGAGGGAGGGGATTCTGCCCCTCTGCTCCGCTCTGCTGAGACCCACCTGGAGCATGGCATCCAGCTCTGGAGTCCCAGCACAGCAGGGACAGGGACTTGCTGAAGCAGGTCCATAGGACTGTCACAATGGTGATCAGGGGCTGGAGCACATATCCTATGAGGAAAGGCTGATAGAGTTGGGATTGTTCAGCTGAGAGAACAGAAGGCTCCCAGGAGACCTTATTGCAGCCTTTCAGTACTTAAAGGGGGTTTATGAAAAGATGGGGACAGACATTTTTGCAGGGCCAGTAGCAGTAGGAAAAAGGATAATGATTTTAAACTAAAAGAGGGTAGATTGAGACTAGCAATAAGGGAGAATTTTTTTATTATGAGATAATGAAACACTGGGACAGGCTCCGCAGAGAAGCTGTAGATGTCCCATCCCCGAGACCATTCAAGGCCAGGTTGGATGGGGTTCTGAGCAACCTGATGGAATTGAAGATGTCCCGACTGATTGCAGGGGGGTTGGACTAGAAGACTTTTAAAGGTCCACTTCCAACCCAAACCATTCTAAGATTCTGTGAAAAACTTAGACTTCATGGGCTTTCAGCTGCATGTCAGTCTCTACAGAAAGCATCATGACTTACCAGGTAGAGTCATCAGAGTCAGCTGCTTCCTGCAATAAATACTGCAGTTTTTTGAGGAACTGTACTTCTGGCTAGCTCCTGTGAAAAATTCTACCTGCTCATGTATGTGTTGGGTAGGTAACCACAAGGGATCTTCTGGAAACGACTCTGTAAGCGCTTTCAGTGAATTTTCTTTGATGTGAGCTCTGAGGAACTCTGATGATTTTGAGAGGTCCCTTCCAACCTCAACAATTCTGTGATTGAGTGAAATACTTCTTTGGCAAGTTGTAGCTACATCAGGAGCAGTTAGTCATTGCCCTCTGTCTTCTCAGTTTCTACAGTTCTCCTGGACAACCTTATCTTTTAACTTAAGTCAGGTTCTTTCCATTTGGGAACAAATAGGCTACCTAGAGGTCTAAGTAAAGGAGTTGTTGGATACAGTGTTTTAGAAACTAGGTCTGAACAGTTCCTAGTCTTAGAACTGATATGACAGGAATAAAATAATCATTTTTCTTTTTCACTATTACCTGCCTCAGAGAGTTTGGAAAAAGAAGAGCAGCAGCATTCTCTGTAAAACCTAAACAAATTAATAAGGAAATCTACCCTTCAAAGCCTTCCCATTTGTGCAGACTTTAGGCCGTTCTTTAGGGCAGCTGGATGCCACCCATACTTAGTTTTCTTTCTTTGTTTTCTCCCCAGTTGAACAATCCTAGCACATTTGTTGATATATATGCCCCTAGGATCTCCATCTCCAGCATGACTGTAGTAGTAATGTTGGCTTTAGAAAAGGAGGATATTTACTTCTCCCTTCCTGGGTGATTCTCAGGTGAGTGTTTTGGTTTTGTTTTCTTGGCAGAGGGTTGGTTTGTTTGTTTCAATTTAGTTGGTGGGGGTGTGTTTTGGCTTTTTTTTTTAAAGGGTTTTTTTTTGGGTGATGGGGGTGTTTTTTTAGGCTTTTTTATTGTTTCTAGGGGTATGTATGGAAAGAAGTCCACAGAGAAGGCATGGGAAGATACAGTGGCTTCAGTGTTTTGGATTTGTGACAAACACAAAAGCATGGTGACAGCCTGTGCCTGAGAACAAGTTCTGTCAGCCATAAAGACCAGTTCACGGGATTGTTAGCTGGAAATTAAAACTATGCAACAGGAAACCAATGATGTCATGGTAAATCCTTTATTTCCTTGGGGATTCTGTCTGGTCTGCTGTGCATCCATGCTCAATCCATCAGTTCAGTGAGCAGGTTGTTCAAAGTCTGATAGTATTGTTTCTGCTTGACTTTGCACTCTTGTGGTTTCTCCCATAATTACACAGAAGGATTGTGTCATTGGCCGAGATAGCTTTTATACCTCACTAATTCACCTGTCACTGGAATTTTGTATTCTACTGCTGAAAAGAAAATGCAAACTTTTGACAAATACAGCCGAGGAATTTGCTCACAACTTTCCTTCTCTTTCCTGTCTCCCATCCAGAACTGCAGTGAAAATACCACTAGAACTGATAGGAACTAATTTGCAATTAGTTTATTATTTGCAATTAATTTAAAATGTCTTTTGGCATTTTTCAGCATGTTCTCTTTCAGCATGTTCAGCTTTTATGAAGCTGGGGATAACAGATAGGGACATACTGTGTTTTCCACACACAGAGTCTTGCTGAAGGCTCTGAATGAGTTTACGTTAGAGCGTAACTCCTGGTTCTTTTAGGAAAGTGGTTGCCACAGTGATTAAGATAGCCAGTTTTGTCAACAATGGTAAGTATCAAAATAATCTTAACACATGCACTCTTATTTTTGCCTTCTGACTTTCACAGTATTAGTGAATTAGTGTGCTGGGGTGAGGTACCAGGACTAAGCCTGTGACGTATGATAGGTCTTGTTGAAGCAGAGTTGTTCAAAAAATATTATCAGCCTCAGATCTCTAAAGGTTTTGAATAGTCTGAATGAACTTCAACTGCACATCCGCACATACTGTACAATTCATACTGCTCTCCTTGCCTATCCTCTAATGGGGGAACAGCACTGATCTCTCACAATCTCTCCACTCTTCTACTCCTTCCTGGGTCCTTTATTTTCCAGTGTAGATGTAATCCAGACCCCAGCTAACACACATGCAAATATACAAGAATTTGTGGTATTAAAAAACTTTTGTTAAACAAAACAAATTGCTTCTTGGTTCATTTAAAAATAATCATGGTGCTTGATTTACATCTACTTTGGAACGTTCTCCAAATAGCTGTTCCAAATCTATAATTTCAGCTACTGCATCTGGCACAGTCAGATTTAATTGGGTTAAAATATGTAATCCAAGAAGTATAAATTCTAAATCTTTGCACATTCCTGGGATTCCAAAAACATGCATAATTTTATAACTTAGCCTTTGCAAGTTTGAGCCCTCAGTACCTTCCTTGCATACTGACTTGGAAGAGTTGAATGCCCTAAACGTATCAGCTGAACAGAGAACTGATGGACTTCAGAGGAACCCTGGAGAACCAATACAATTAATTCATTCATTTGCTTCACCTCTGGAGATAACAATTTTTTTACAGTTAGAGTTCTTTATCCTCCAGCCACCCTTCCAAAACCACAGCATTACATGGAATGGCCACCTCTTAGTTCTATTGTCCTTAAGGCTGTATAGAAGAGGGGGATGCAGTTACAAGTATTCTAAAACAGATATTTTAGTGCAAAACCAAGATGTAAGTTGTCCCTGACCTGGCAGTACACTGAAGCAGAAGGCTTAAAGAGTTGACTGTGCCCTACAAAGCTCCATGACCACTCCCCAGTGCCCATTCAGGTTTGCCAACGTTCAAGGTACTCAATACTAATATGACTGGAGAAGGGGTGTTGAAGGATGTGTGAAGTTTGAGAATTTCAGTCAAATACCAAAACTAGTAGTTTTGTTACATTTTTAAATTCTTCCTCTAAAGTAAAGTTTAAACATGCTGCATGTCCTACGTTATTTATAGACCATTTATTAATGGTGTATATGTACAATGAGTGCATTGGGAAGTTGATGAAATGTATCAGAGAGCTGAAGTCATGGCTTCTGGCACACTATTGATTCTGGCAAATAAATACAGATACTGGAAAATAGGGCAGTTTCACTGGAAAAGGTGTGGTGAAATACTGGAAAAGGCTTCCTAGAGAGATGGTCAATATTCCCAGTCTGTCAGTGTTCACTGAGTGTGACTTCCCAGTGTTCAGAGGCATTTGGACATGGCCTTGAATTGAAGCTTTATCAGCCTGATCAGGCAGTTGGACTGCAAATGATCACTGTAGGTCCCTTCCAACTGAAAGACTCCTTTCTTAGTTTTTTGCAACAATTTTCAACTTGATATATAAATATAACTTTTGTATACACCTTTCACACTTCTGTCTGACCCTTTCTTATCTGCTTATATGACTTTTTGTAATTATATTTGTTCCTTCTATGTGAAATCGTTGCCAGACTCCACAGCTTTTGCTGTCTGCAATGTCATTGAAGCCATCACCTCTGTGTAGATAATTTGTAAAGCTTCTCCCAAGTCCACATCTTACCTGAAGTGCATCATCAAGCTGATAAGGAACTAAACACCCCAAAAGTGACACAGCAGGAGCTCTCATAGTACAAATGAACAGCTTCTTTTCTCAGATGAACAGCTGCTTGTCTTGCTTTAATGTGGTGCCTGACAGCATTGTGTCTCTTCTTTAAAAATCATTATTGTAATAATAATTCTTAATAAGGCTAACATGGAAAGAATTCAGTTCACTATTATTTCCTTAATAGTCCAAGTGAAGTGTTTTTCCCTGTTACTGTTGGAAGAATCTGAATTACAGTGAATGAGATAAAAAATTTAGTTCTCATCAGTCCTTCCTTACACATTATTATGACATAGCAGAGATTCTTGCTTAACTCAGTAAGATTTACAATATTTTTTTTATGAAATTCAGATGGATCTGATTTTAATGCAGTTTTAGCAGATGCATATTAGGAAAAGGGCCAGATTTGAGAGTTAAATCAGCTGAAAAGTGATGGGAAAACTAAATTTTCTTAATAACAGAGAATTATTTAAATCTTAAGTCTTTCTTTAAGTATTTTGAAAGAGAACAGAAATGTAGCATTAGACATTGAAATTGGCCTATGATAATGCAGCAGCTTCTGCCACTGAATCTTCATCCTTTGTCTTTTAGGCCTTTCTATTTCCTTTCCAGCTAAGACAGCTGAGTGGCCCTTACTGTCTGTCCTGAAGGTGGCTGGATTACAGCCTTAAAACATCTCAAAAGGCCTTGCTTTTCACTAACTCAAAAGACAAAAAAATGAGGTTTTGTATATGGATTCAATATTTTGTATGAAAATGTAGACACTTTCTCTATTTTAACCGCAATATAAATCAGCACAGAAAACAATGTAGGTTTTGGCATCTGTGTCATGTTAGTTTTGAATGAAGAATACATACCAGGTTTGGGAATTACAAAAGCTGCTTGTGTGGTATGCTACAATTTTTCCAGTGTACCTACAAGTACTTGATCTTTTCATGTCTTAAATTCTCTTTTGTCCTCCTTGGCATAGCCTACTGGGATTTCCCAGTAAGAACAAGGAATCTTCCCTTGAGATTCGTCTGCCTAGGAGTGTACCACAAAATGATAAAAATGCAGGGGTATAGGGAGCAATGAGACATCATTTTATTTGAAAGAGGGTAGATTTAGATTAGATATTAGGAAGAAGTTCTCTACTCAGAGGGTGGTGATGCACTGGCACAGATTGCCACAGAAATTGGAAGTGGATGCCCCATCCCTGGAAGTGTTCAAGGCCAGGCTGGATGGGGCTTGGAGCAACCTGGTCTAGTGGAAGGTGTCCCTGCCCAAAGCAGGGGGTTGGAAAAAGAGGAACTCTAAGGTCCCTTCTAACCCAAACAATTTTGTGATTCTATGATACTACAAATCTGTTTACAGTCTTCTATATATCAGAGGGCTGCAATCATGTCCTCCTTGGTCTTCCTTCTTCTAAAGAAAGTTGTCCTCAAGTTTCCTTGTAACTCTTTTAATTTTTTTTTTAATACTCTTTATTCTATTCTCCCAGATTATGAATATCTTTCAAAAGTGTGGGTTTTTAGGTTTGGTGGTTTTTTGGTTTTTTGGGATTTTTAAAATTCGATTCAGAATACCATCTCAGGCCTCTCAATCCCCTTAAAGAAGGTGGATTAACCTCATTCAGCTCTGTGTTATTTTGAATGTACTGCTTCTTGTACTTAATTTAGTTTCTCTCATGTTCTCTTGGATGTGTTTAGACGTATTCTAGTCTTAATATCAAATAGAATTCTAAAATTTTGTCTTGTCTTACTGGTTAGTTAAATTTAAGAGCTTGTCCTGCATAGAAATACTTCTTAAGGATCAAGTTATTCACACGAATTATATAGTCTAACTGGATAATTTCTAATACAGTTAAAAATTATATAGAAAAGCAAGTGAAATTTTTCATTTTTTAACACTTTTGACATAGATTCTCATATTTACTTCATTATGACTTTTTTCTTTGGATTAAATTCAGGTATCTTTGGAAGACTGCCGTGACATTTTTAACAGTCTTTACAAGTGTCAAATGACACATGTTGATAGGAACCTGAATAATTTATTAAGGATTTTTGGCATGATCCTATTAGAACACACAAAAAATTCACTTAATCCTGTATCTTACCTCCAGCAGTATCCATGAACAATATCTTGAGGAGAATCTACAAGAAAATTATGAATAGAAAATTATGGTAAAACATGCCCAAAGGGCAACTTCCTGCTTGTTTTTCTTGGTGGTTGCTTATTCACTGAAGAAGGAGGTCCCAAAATTTAATTGTGTTTTATGCAAGAGAAGGTATTTGTAAAATTCACATAATGCCTAACCTTTCTGTGAGTCCTATAATGGCTTTCTCCTTCAGTGTTTCCTGTAACAGATTAGTAATACTTATGGGATTATTTTTGAAAAAAATGCTTATTTTTATGTATTTCTTATATGACCTTCAACAGCTTTAAATGACTTGTCTTTCAATTTTGTCAGATGTGCCCCTGATCCTGTATTATAGGAGTGAGTAAACAAAAAATTCAGCCTTCCCTGAGCTGTTCAGATGACTTCCAATTTGCACAAAAATCATATCCAGACATGACCTGGTACCATTTTGTTGCCCTTTTCTATTTCTGATGTTTCTGGTTACATATGGAGGTATATGAAATTACTTGAGAGTAACTTGATGTCAGTGATGTTGCAGACATGGTACTGTGTGGTTGCAGATCACGGTGTGAAGTGAGAGGCAGGATATCTTCCTAGTTCAAACTGGTGGGAACCCCTGATACTCACAGCTGCTTAAAGCCATTGTGAGCATAATTGTGATGAATTCTCAGTCTGAAGAGGAAAAGCGAAACATCCCACAAGCCCCAGTAGTGCAGCTCACAATTGTTCCACCATCCCACGACTTCTACTGAAAACTAACCCAAACAATCACGTAACAGGGTCATTACAGTCTCAAAAATTTTGATTCAGAATTTTTACATTTAATGCTTTGTTTTGCTCCTGTTTTTCCTGTCTACACCCTGTGATATTACCTCTCTCTTTTACAGGATGTAAAGCTAAAACCCAGATCCTTAAGAGTCCAAAGATACCAAAAAGTTGGTTTGGCTCAGGATGGCAGTGACCACATAAAAGCTGTAAGTTTTTCCTTGTTTCATGTGGCTTTTTAGTAGGTTGAACAACAAAAATAGTAGAGTGAGGCTGCATAGTGCACTGGAACTTACTGTAGTTTCTTAAAAAAAAAAAAAAATTGGATGATAAAGAGAGAAAGACTTAATATAAAGAAATGTTCAGCTGAGCATATTTTATGATATTCTAAGCATAAACAGGGATAAACAGAACCCCAAAAGCATATATATAGTCAATAAAATAGGCAGTTATCATTGCCAGTTTTATGGGTATAGTTTCAGGAAAAGCTTGAGTCTAAATAATTAGCGAAGATGAAACTTTATTGATAGGTGATGCTAATTGTCAAGTGTTTGAAATTTAGTTTAGATCGCTGCTCTTCAAATGTGATAATTCCTAGCCAGTAAATCTGTGAATCAAAACTGGTAATGGGGCTAGTAGATGCATGAGAATCTGTGGTCTGAGCGGGACTACTCAGTCAGACCAACGTCATCTAAGTCTTAAGCACCCTCTTCAGCAGTGGCCAAAAGCAGATGTGTAGGACAAGGCCTGTGTAAGGTAATATGCCAGTCTGTCACAACATGTGGCTTCCTGAAGGTGTGTGGTATATATGTAACCTTCATGGATTCCTCTGCCTTGAACTTTTTCAGTCTCCTATTGGGCTCATGTAAACTTAGAGCACCCAACATGCTGTAACCTGCTATGTTCTTTTCGGCTGGTGTATTTGCTCTTGATTAATTTCCATGAGTAAGGTGATTCCTGTTGTAAATATAGTGGGTGCAGCTGTTCACCTCCTTCAGAGGCTTTCTAAAGTTACCAGTGAGACTTTTTCCAAAGTTACAATATACTCATAATGGACAGTTTAAAACATGGGAACATGTGACTCAGCTAACTTCAGACAGAATTAGGCTTGTAGTCTAACTAGTTTACCAAGCTTCCCCTACTATCAGAACAACAGAAACTTCTGGAGGATGATTCATTCCATTTATTTTAGGCATCCATTTTTGGCTGGATTGACTTGCTTTTTGGAGGGCTGTGCTTCTCCCTGGGGGAGGAGTACGGAGGCCAGCTTAGACAATCTGCTCCACTTTCAAAACTGAAAATAGGTGCCATGAGTTCCAGTCTAAGAACTCATGAAGAGTGTCTACTTCGAACTTTTGAAATTTGGGAAGACATTGTAAACTGAGAGCAAAGGACTAATAAGGTGATGGAGTAACAATGCACAAGTATATTGGCATCCTCTTCCAAGGTGCTCCCAAGGGCTGCTTGAATGAGGCAGCCTGGTGTCAGAAGCATAGGCCTAGAATACAGAAAAAGTCTTGTTGGATGGATCCTAATGGATTCAGGTCAGACTCAAAATACTTCTCCAGAGAATTGTTCGGGTAAGATATGCTGCTGAGAGGAGAAGCATTACGGTAGCCACTAAACTGGGCAGATGACAGATAAAACTTTATGTTCCTACCATACAGAATGTGTCTGTTATCCATAGCATGAAGGTCAGAAAAGCATTGTTTACTATAGCTTTCCCTTTGTAGGCTGTATGACTTGGGAAAATCCTGAACAATTGCTTGGTGATTTCTACTGATGCAGAGTTAGGGGAGGATGCTCTGAGGGTTTAGCAATGCACCTGTTTTCTTCTCATCTCATACAAATAATTTATTTGCTAATGAATAGTCTAAATCACCATGTTAATGCACTTAATTATGTTGTATTGACACAAAACTGTTGGCATGAGTTTTCCAAAGGGACTGAACAGGGATTGCACTCTTCCATCAGCAGTGACCCACATGTGCTCCCTTTTTACACACAGAGCTATCAGGCAGCTGCATTGCTCTGGATTCCCTATCTGGGCTGGTTGTTTACACACATTCTGAGAGGTTCCCATACCATTGTTCATGAAGGAACCAACAATGGCCTACTTGCTTCTGTGCATGTAAAAAAACTTTGGCTCTCCTTTTTTCCAGCTGATTATATAGGTATGTCGCTGCTTACAGAAAAAGCCTGGGGCCCTGTAGAAGCACTGCTGCTCTGGAACCAAGACTCACTAACAGCAGCTAGGAAAGTGATGGCACCTTGTGACAAATTCTTGACAGTCATGTAAGTGTGTAGCCCCTGTTGCTCACCAGTCATTAATACTTTTTCAGGGAAGAGCTTTCTTGACGTGTTCCCAGCCTACAACCCCCAAATCAGTCAGATTTATCTCCTGTTTCTTGCTAACTTTGATAATGTCATATCTTTTTCTAGTTGGTCTTTTAATCTGAATACAGCTGACACATAATATCCCTGAAATGAGCAAAAGCTCAATCAGCGGCTTCACTTCTACTAACTGGGATGAGCTTAGCTGAGCAAAGGGGTTGGTTAAATATTTCTTTAGCACTGAGTATAAAAAATTTATCCATCCATCCATATGTAGGCAGAGAACACCCAGTTTGAAATTCTCAGGCAAACTTTTTTCTTTTTATTTTTTTGTTATACACCACGCTTTTCAACAATCTAGACATGATCAATGTTTCAAAGTGATGAATCATAATGCAAAATGTGAGCCATAAAAGAGCTCATTTCCCAAAGAGCAGCAGAAAACCAATCAGAAAAAAATATTTAAAAAATTTAGTATTTTCAGTGAACTAGCTAGTATATGCACCTGAAGGTTTTAGCCTAAATGTTGTGTCCTGTTTTCTTGCCTGTGTCTGTGCGTGTGTTTTATCCTCATCCAACAATTGTTTTGATGCTATTAGGAATCTAAAAGAAATGAAGCTGTTCAGTCACTAAACCACACATGCTCTCTACAGAAACATGAAGTCTTATTGACTTCAAGTCTGAAAATTTACCTAGCCATGTTAATATCTAAATGAGTGTCAGACATCTCTTCCTTTTCCCAACCAGCTCTTTCTCAAACCCACAGAAAGTTTTCTGTTCACTTCGGTAGGCACTGGATCAATCCATTTCATGCTTCCTTTTGTATGATAATACTGTCGGCAAGGGTTGAGCACTGTTGATATTGGATCTGAATCAATTCCCTAATTTCCAGTGGTTTAAAACCAGGTGGTAAATTTTTTATATAGCAGGAATGTGACCGTATATATACTTGAGATGAGTTTTTAGAAACTTTTATTGCAAGGAGAGCTCTCTGAAACATTCCTCATGGCCCTCCAAATATCTTTCTTTCTGTTGTATTAAGGCAGAGTGCAGAAATGGGGTCACCAGTAGTTGATTTTATGTAGAATGAATGTACTTCTAGTGACTGTGGCTACCAGATGGATCAAGCAAAGGTACTATGACTGTCCTATGCATGTAATTGTAACCATAAATTAGTTTTATGTGCCAGCATGACTCGCTTCTAGACATCAGTATAATTGAGTTGATGCCACATGTGTTTGCAAATTCCACTCTTTGACTTTTACCTCCTTCTTAAAATAATGGCAAGTCAGACATTCTGAATAGGGCAGAAATCTTCAAAACAGAACTCAGAAAAACTAGGTGTTATTTCAAAGTTAATATCCTGGTGGTACTTAAGAGAGGGCTTGACAGGGTTTGTGTGTCCAGCTCAGCCAGCTCATGCTTCCAGATGGAAATTTTTGGTTTTGTTTGATGACCTCTGACAGGTCAGTAGTAGATAGTTTATCCATGTTTCACACTGTGTTCTGGTTTTGTTCAAGCATGAGGCTGTCAAAGGTGACTGATCTATGTAAAAAGAAATCAGAGGTGCAGATAACTACAAACTGGGCCAACTTTATTGGCAGAATTCATGTACAAAGCTTGAAGAAATTCAGCCCAAAATGTGGTGAAGACTGAACAGCCACAGCTCCATTTATTGCTCATCTTTCTATTGTACTTGTGACTGCTACAACTGGGCATTATTAAGTACAAACCAGCTGAATGCATCAGTGCCAGTGTAATACTGGGAATTTAATCACTTGATCTGAGATATTTGTACCATTATGGAGACCATTTCCCTAGGAAGGTCACAGGATTTCAAACACAAATCCCAGTATGTGTTCCATATCCTGGAGTGGATCATCCAACTGTGGTATGTTTTCAACTAAGGAAATTAGGCCTTTTTGGTAAAAAAAGCAGGTTCCAGCTCCCATCATTGAGACTGTTACCCTTCAGATCTTTTCTTCTGCTTCCAGTTCCTCCTATATTAGAATGCTTTCTCAGTGGCAACTTAATAGTCCTTTTTGTTTAATTTATAAATAGTATCTCACTATTCATCTAGGACTTTAGGAGGAGGATGGCGTTTGACAAATTCTGAAGTGAATACCAACTCTGGCTCATGCATGTGTCCCATAGAGGAAATATGGAAATAGAAAAAGACTTACTGGGGAAAATCTCTTGTTCTAGCCTGGAGTTTAGGGTGAAGCCCCAAACTGGTGAATATCATTGCAATGTATCATAGAATCCTACAACAGTTTGGAAGAGATCATCTCGTTCCACCCCCCTGCCATGGGCAGGGACACCTTCCACTAGACCAGGCTGCTCAGAGTCCCATCCAACCTGGCCTTGAACACTTCAAGGGATGGGCATCCACAGCTTCTCTGGGCAACGTGTGCCAGAGCCTCACCACCCTCACAGGGAAGAGTTTATTCCCAATATTTCATTTAAACCTGCCTTCTTTCACTTTAAAGCCATTATTTAATGATTACCATTACTAGGATGAGGGGTAGGAAGTCCCTCTCCTGCTCTCTTGTAGCCCACTTCAGACAGTGGAAGGCTTTTCTAAGGTCCCCCTGAAGCCGCCTCTTCTCTGTGCTGAACAATCCCAACTCTGTCATGTATTTTGTTTTCATGGGAAAATTTTGTATATTCTCCTTAGAAAAGATATAAGAATTACTAATATATGCTGGATTCTTTGACCACAAAAAAATCCAGCACACAAAATGTTTAAATGAAACAATAAAGTCCTATAAATCCACATGAAAGGGAAATGATGGCATATTTGGACCAGTATAAAAAACTAGATCACGTGTAAAGAACCAATGTTCAAATTGAAGAGATAGTAGCTAAGATATGACAACGTTTCAGTTTTTCCTAAGGCTTGTTCCACTGACAATCCTGCAGTGGAACCCCCCTTGATGTTGCAAGGGGCTCTTGTCTTTTTCACTGATAAAATGTCTTCTCCCATGTGAGCAAACTCTGCTTCTCTATCACACACTTTCTACAGATCCATGGATTATACTTTTCTTTTCTTTTTACTATCAGCAATTCTTTTTCCTTCTGAAAGGGCTGGGATAACTAACCATGGGCATGGCTTGCCTGTTTACCTAACCTTATTTCCTCTCACCTTTACACAACAATAAACTTCAAGGCTAGTAACAGTTCCTCATACCATCTCTCTCTTTGAATAAACAGCGGGACCTTTCTGTCAGTGTCCCACCACTTCTTTCTTTCTCAAAAGGAGACTCCCTCAGTTTTTGCTCTTCTTTTTCCCTTTCCTACAAACTCTGTGATTAGCTCTGTTCTGCCTTTGTAAGCCCAAGCACTGGGGTTGCACAGTGTCAGATCCTGTGTTTCCCCCTTGTACTGGTTATTGGGCTTGGCTGCATGGCTAGTTTAGTTTATTTGCTGTATGATTTCCAGTGTCTGGGAGCAAAAGACACTGAATATGGAAATGTACAGCATGACAGAAAAATAGGGAAAAACTCTGACAGCAGCTTGTTATAATCAGCAGAGGGTAGTCCCTAGAAGATACCTTTTACAATGTGTCTTCAGAAAGAGACAGTTTCTATCATCTGCTGAAAAGCGACTAAACCCGATATTAAAAGTTTTGCATCCAGAGACAGAAGAATCTATGGACCTAAAGCAACAGATTTGCCTGATGTATGCATCAGACTAATTCAGATTATCTTCAAACACGGAAAGAGGTCCTTTTTGATTTGTAATCCTTCCTCAGGTAACACTTTCACTGAAGACAGTGATACATTCCTTGAATGACTAAGAAGAAAACTCTTAGGCTGCAAATAGATCTCCTGCTTACTATTGTGTTTAAGCACAACTCCTTTTTTACTTCTGTACCAGGGGAGTAATTGCTTTGTAGCCTCAGAACAACGTTAACTGAACCTGAAGCAGAATTGCCAGTCTGTAAAGCAGCTCTTTGGGTCCAGCTTGCTCTTTACACTGGTCTGTTACTTGCTCAACTAGCAGCAAAACATCACTTTGATTTTGCTTCAATCCTATTTTTAGTAGGCCTGAGGGTGGAAGGAGAAAATATTACCTATCTTTGAATTAGAGAGAAAAAAATATAGGAGATTCATGCCAGGTCTTCAACATTTTCATTAAGTTATTGTTGGTTTCTCTCTTTCTTTAAATCGTGTGCGTTTTTTCTGACCCCAGCAAGTGGTGTGACGTGCTTTCACCATACAACTTCTTAAACTAACAGTTATCTTTGGCAGATAGCATAACTGCTCAGGCACTTTTATATGTCTGGGGTTCTTACTGTGGTCAGCACTTCAAGTATAGCTCAACCTAAATGATCTGAGGAGAAAACATGGAAATGAAATTATTTTTTCCAGTTGTGAACAAACGGCTTTAGAAGTTATTAACATTTTACAAGTGTTTAAGGCTTTTGTTAGAGCTTTGAAGCAAACCTGCAATTGTTAACATTGTCAATGTCTCCATTGTAAAAATACAGCCTTTAGAGTTTACTATTTGGCTCCTTATAACAATATTCAAATCCAAGCTCATTTCACATTTCATGTCTCTATAAAATTGTTCTATATATATTTTTACAGTGGCATTTGGGATTGATCTCAGGGTCTTTTGTTCCTGCTGAAGCTAGACTCCACAATGTCAATTTTAATTTCTGGAATATTAATCTTTAATGTCTTTTAAAAATAGTTTTCTTTTGTTTTGTAAATGATTAGCCTATTTACAATCAAAACACAGTGAATCTTTTTCCTGCAATTTTGTGCACTGTCATATTAACTCCTTTTGGACTTCCTGCTATCATAAAGCCTGAAAGACAACCTCAGCAGCAATGTATCAGCTGGATTTTTGAGTGCTGATGCTACTTAAAAACTTCCTCCAGGCCATAAGCACACATTAAACACTCCCAACCAAATTACTGGACTTCCTTTACACAGCAACCCACACTAGCACTAGCACCGTTGTCATGCAGCAGGAATACATAGGCATGGTCTACCAGGCTTCTTCCAAGTTAGTAAAGTACAACTGATCCTTCTGTGATCCTTGCAGAGATCAGCGCTAACACTGGAACACTGGGGTTTTTTTAACTTCTTTTTCAAAATCCACGTGGGACTTCTGGGAGAAAGGGAAGGAGAAACACCACGGTCTTAGCTACCAACAACAGAATGATAACACCCAACTGTTTATCTATTTATCTTGTACTTTGCTCATGTAATTATGTCTAATGCATCAGCAAAGGGCATGAAATAATCCTTCAGATGACAGCCGACTGGCTCAAGCTGAAATAAAGAAGATGAAAGCAATGCTTGGGAAGGTAAAAACACGAGGTGCTGTTTCCACATGTGCCTGTGGCATTCAGCCTGCTACAGTCCAAAACCTTTGCAATACCCTTCTCAACAAGTCTAGGTTACTGCCTTTCTTTTACTTTCTGCCTCAGTAGGAAGCTGTGTTCACAGTGCAGGCCTGGCCACAGCAGCCACGCTCAGTGCAGGGGCTGTTTTCCTGCATCCAGCTGTGATGCCGGCCCCAGGTTCAGGGGTAATGTGCCTCGTGCCCTGTGACTGTGCTGCTCTATGAGCCCCTTGTCCAAGCCGTGCTTGCACTCACAGCTGGGTCCTGCCTCACTGGTGATGCCACTTCAAGCTTTTGGTTCTAATTTCAGAAAGAGTAGATGAAGCCTTAGATCCTGAACTGGTCTCAACCATTGCAGCAAACACTTCTATTAAAGCAATGCAAGCCATGAAACTGAGGAGAAAGCTTGTGAAATTGGGAAAAAATTTTCCTGTGATATTTTGATTGGAACATACACCCCCCCCCCCCCCCCCCAAGCATCAGGCAAGTACAGTGTTGATTGTGTTAGCAAAATATCTTAAAATCTTCATGTGTGTACAGTCTTTACTACAAATACATTCCTTTTTTTTTGATGATAATAGTAAGGACTTAGAGGAAAACATAAAATGTTTTATTAAACTAGTGCTCTTGATAAAGGAGTTAGAAAAACTTCTGGGTGGATTATCTTTCCTCCAGGCTCATTACTGAAAGTTTTTATTTTTCTTTTGCATTAGTTACTCATCATAAATTATATTTTCATTGTATTCAACCACACTTCTTGTTCCAAACAATTTGCCTAATTTTCAAGGCAAACCCGCCAACCTAACCTGCCTCAATTTACCTGCATTCCCAGTAGAGTTGTTGCTAGTGCTTTTCATTTTCTTGTGCTGACACTTTTACCAACTAGTTTAATTTTTTTTTGAAGTTGTTTAATGTTTTATTAATTTTCCTTTAATAGGTATTGTTTTCAAAATGTCTTGCATAAATGTTGAGTTTTTAAACAGGAAAACAAGAAGTTTATATTTCTTTCTTGGTTTTGATGGAAAAAGTTTGACAGAAAGACATCGTTATTTAGGACAATTGTGATTGAGATTTTTCATCTTCCAGATGTTTAGAAATGGATCTGAATTTAAAGACAATATCAAAACACTCAGAAAATTGGTCAGTGCAGCAGTTCCAATTTGTATTATAATGAATACCCAGTTCTGGCCTGTGACTAGACTGTGCAGAGATTTAGAAAAAAATGTATGAGAGGGAATTCTCTGGATACTTTAGAAACAAAAATATGTATTTTTATTCCCTTTTAGAGAGAAAAATTTGAGGAAATATTTAACAAGACATAGGTTGAGGGGGCCTTAACCTCACAGAATCTCTGCAGAACCTGGTGGAAGATAATATAGTTTCCTGAGTGATTTCTTTGGAGATCAAATTCTCCATTTAGTTATTTGCACAGGTGAATGTGAGGCCATGAATTTAAGGCCAGAATTGAACTTGTAGAAATATTATTGTTCTTGATGAGTCACAAAAAAGAAGTTAGCTTGATCTTTAGATCAGATTGCATGTGAAGGGATAATACTTGGAGAAGCCATCTTTTTCTAAGACTTATATGTGATTCTGAGCCAAACTAAGCATAAATGTATGCAACTGTGTTAAAGATCAAGAGGCAATCACGCTAAAGAAGTTTTTTTTTTGACAGAAAGCCTAAGAGGAAACTGTGACTACTGTAAGATTAATGAATTTCTTTGAAATTCAGTGGAAATCACTGCCCTGTCCATACCAGACTCATGTTTAACTCACTGCCTTCATGCAAAGGCTCCAAACCTGACTTAATTCATTCTAACTCACGCTGCTCTGAAGCAGAAAAATGAAGATATAACATGATTCAGTTTAATAACACTTCTGTCTTCCCAAATGTACTCATTTCTGTAGTCAAATGTGTAATAAGAGACTTGGCTGAGCTCCCAGGCTTGCTGAGCACCACAACAACATGATACAAATCAGTCAATGCCATAACAAAGAAATGTATAATGATGCAGTGGATACCCTACAAACCTCCCACAAAGAACTTTTGCCTTGAGTTAACTGAATTCCTGAACTACAGGAACTTGTGAAATACAGCACTTTAGAGGAAAAGCAGAGCCAAGTATCTCTGTGCAGTGTCTCCATCTAATCAGCAGAATGACTCTGAGACAATTTTACTTAAAGGGTGCTTTTTAAAATTGGGATTACTTTATTTAAATCAACAGGAAAAACCTTCATTATAAAGTTAAAGACCACACAATGGTGCACATTGCCCTTCTCAAAGCATAAAATTCTGATGAAGAGGCTCAGGATCAGAGTCAAACTGTTTCCTTCTGCCATATTAATGAGCAGCTATCCCAGGTAAGCTTATATAATGGTTTTAGAAAGGTATGTGTCAACCTAAGATTGATATTTCTTCTTATCAGACATGACAAGTGAGATAACATTTTTAAAAAGAAGGAAGAAAAAAATTCCATCAACATAAAGAGGAAGGGGTTGTTTTCAGGCAACTGAAAGGTAAGTCTGGAAAAATATTTAGGAATTGTGGCGGTGCAAGTGGCTGCAGCCACCCTGACCCCCAAAGGTACAACTGAAACTAACATGTCATGGTCAGGCACTCATGTCTAGCAACACACTGGTTAGGGTAAGAACCCATCATCCCCTGGTCTAGTGATTTGTGTATTTCAAGATGATTGGTTCTCGTTTTCCCCTCCCTGTTTTATGTACAAAGTTATAAATATTCATTTCCCTTAGTTAACTATGCATTAGTTCTAGAAAGTTCTGCACTCCTCGACATCCCATTGGTTGCCTCCCTTGTTCCCGCCTATGTGTTGTTCCCATTGGTTCCCTTGGCTTCAACCCCGCCTCCTTCCCTCTGTCCCATTGGCTGTATCCCTTATCCCTGCCTTTCCATCCCTCAGTATAAAATCCTTGGCTCCTCAGCTATATTTGGCTCTTTGTTTGTAGTCCCTTCATGGCAATAAACTTTCACGTGGAACCTGTATGAGGAGTTCCCTGTCTCGTTCTTGCCTCTGCCTGCGCGCCTGACAACCAGCTCAGGAGTAGCTCCCTTGGGTGAGGTGCTCGTTCTCTGTTCTTTTTGTGTGTGAAGCCGCCTGAATCAGAGGGTGCAGCCAGACTGCCAGGCTTCTTCAGTGTTTTCCTGGCTAGTGTGCCCTCAAGGAATCTAGTGTGTGTCTTAGGTATCTAAACTGAATGAGCAATGTACAGCTCTGAGTTCCCTAATTTAAACAGAAGGACCACTCACTTACCACCAGTGAACTTAATTATCTAGAATGTTGCTTCTTGACTTACCATATGATATTTTTGGTTAGTAGTGCCTAAGGGACACTCAATAATGCACACTTGAATTTCCCAAAGAAAGTTATCCTTTGAGTTTTCTGAATGATCTGACAGCAGGACTAGGATACGATCATGGCTCCTGGTTATCCACCGCTCACCCATGGCCACTCCACCCAGCTAGACTGAAAACATAAAACTGATGAAGTTGATTCCACCAATCTTTGTGCAGTAAAACTTCAGCACACAGTGCTCATTCAGGAATGGCATCATGTGGTTCAGCAATGCTCTGATGTACTGCATATTTCCCATGAAAACCAGAATTTTTGGGGCCACTGTTTGCCAAAATGCAAATTAACTTTCTCCTAAGTGCATTAACAGTTCCAGGAAATGTAGCCAATTGCAGGAAGTTATTTATGGACATTTTCAAAATACATAGTATAGCATTGAAATTAGGACTCACACTTCCTGCACAAATGCTCTCACCACTAGGCCATTACCAAAAATGCGGCACTACCATGATCTCTCCCCATCTTCTAAAAGAACAACCAGGCTCCCACACCAGATGGAAAACCTAAGTCAGGTGTGCGTTTGAGACTGTTACCCACATTTTTATCCAAGCATCTGGTGTGGTGGTGCAGACAGTACCCAGATCTAGAAGGCTCTTAAGATGTCTTTGTCCATCACCGCTCCTGTTGGCCAGTGTGGGTGTTCTTGTCTTCTTTGTACTGGCTCCTGTGAATGCTGTTGTCAAGGGTGTAACTCACAGAGGTTTTGCTGTACTCTTCAATTAAAGACTTGAGAGTCTGATTCCACATAATTAAGTCACTTCAACCACGGAGCAACTGTTAAGAGAATGAGGTAAAGGTCCAGTGGTCATCACTAACTTCTGGCTAAAGATTTTTGGCTTTTGGTGGTAGAAGATTTCTTTAGTTGCCATTTCCAGGGAAATGTGCTAGTCTGGATGGCTGGGGCCCATTAGCTGTTCTGAGGTGGGTCTAGAGAAACACACAGAAACTCAGCTAAATGCCCTGAACCTCTGACCTTAAATACAGATCTGCATGTCCCCGGAGAACAGATGAGCACTAGAGAATTCTAGTTAATGGTGCTTTTTTGTCTAAGAGGAAATACTGAAAGAATGGACTTTCTGTAATAGTGGTTACTTATAATTCAGCTGCAAACAAGAAGATAACATTAGGAAAATGAAAAGTTGACAGCAAGCAGTAACATTTTTTAATAAATAAAATATGAGGGCTAGTTACACTTTCAGCAGTCCAAGGCAAATGTGAATTCCTTATTTACGCATCAAATAATACATAAAAATTATCTACAGACATTAAATGCTCCATTTAAAAGAACACCTCATAATATATTCCTTTCCAGGTGTAACTCTTGGGACCCTAAACATTCCTTTCTGTGGGACTACTCCGCTTAATTCTTTAAACATGTTTTAGACCAGCTATGATGCTGCTGCAAATGTGAACACAGCTGTGGGTGGTAAATGGTAGAGGTTTTTTCAGTTTATTTGAAATATTTGACACTTTTTGTTAGCCTTGGGCTTCAACCCCCCAAAAGTGAGTGAAATGGATGATCTTAGGGTTACTGACTCATATTTCCCACTCTCATGATAATAAAACAGAGCAAGAACAAATATGGAGAAATTAAGAAATAACTTGGGACCAATTATGAGCTGGGGTTCCTTCAAGAAAAACAGTGATGTTAAAATATAAATAATTATATTTCATTTTAGAGTCTGGCTGCAGGGTGATTTTTAAAAAATCTTTCTCCTTAAGCTTAGCAGCCAATAGGAAGGTAGTAGCTGAAGTATTTTTGAATAAATACTTTTAAAGGAATACAGACTCTTTCATCCTTGGGGGGAAAAAAAAGTGCCTGGATGAGTAGGCAAAACACAGGAAATTGGATCGTTAATGGGGATTATGAAGCCTGCATTATGAGCCTGTTTTCTTTGCAGAAAGACAGAGCACAATTCAAACCGTAAGACACCGTTCATTGGAGGCATTTGCCCAGCACCTCGGAAGGGAGCACAGCACAGTCAGGTCTGTGTTAAAGTGCTTTTCCACTGCTTTTCCACTTCTGCTGCCATCAATAGTTATCTTCCAGGGAAAAAAAAATCAAAGCTAATAAAGTGATGTGCCTGATTTTCATGTTGAGAACCTCCCAGGATGGACATTCCACCTTCTCTTTGAGTAGCCTGTTGCAGTACTGTAATGCTGTCCCAGTGGAGAAGTTTTTCTAGTCTCCAGTCTGAAACTCTTAAACCTTATCTTGTGGCTGGCATCTTTGTTCTGTAACCTGCCACTACACAAAAGGGTTCAGTTCCATTGTCCCTGTAACTTCTTTAAGCCATCATGGGCAGAAAGCACTTTACCTTCATTCTGGAAATCAGAATGAACAGATGATTTATTCTCTCTAGAACAGCAAATGAAAAATGTCCCTTGCAGGCCCTTGTGCCTCTTCCCTAAGAGGGGCTACTTCATCTCTGTTATGAACCTCGTAGCAAGAGAAGATGATTTGAAGTGAAATATTCTGCTGTATGATCCCAGGAAAAAGGATTTAAAAATGAAAAATTATGATGGATTTTTACTTCCTGCCTTATGTATCCAAAATACATTTTCAGAGTATGGACTGGTCTCAGTGATGCAACCAAATCTGGCTCTACAGACCTGACAGAAGCACAAAGATACTGTGACATACTAGGATATCAGTAGTGCACAGCAGCACAGTATTTGAATTTGAGAACAATTTAAGCTCTCATGCACTTTTTGGTTATTTCCACTCAGGCAATTGTCGTGTTTTAACCCCAGTCAGCTAATCTGCCCCATACAACCACTCACTTATTTCCATGGTGGGATGGGGGAGAGATTTGGAAGGGTAAAACTGATAAAACTTGTGGCTTGAGACAAAAACTGTTTAGTAGGTAAAGCAAAAGCGGTGCATGCAGCACTTCCCATGGGCAGGCAGGTGTTCAGTGATTCCTGGGACAGCAGAGCTCCATCACACATGAAACAATGACTTGGAAAGACAAATGGCCATCACTCTGAACGTGCCCCTTTTCTCCTTCTTCCACCAGCTCTGTATGCTGACCATGGTGCCATACAGTATGAAATGCCCCTTTGGGGTCAGTTGTCCAGGCTGTGTCCCTTTTTAACTTCTTGTGCACCACTAGTCCCCTCGCTGGTGGGGAGGGGTGAGGAGCAGAAAAGGCCTCAACTCTGAGTAAGCTCTGCTCAAACAGTAACTAAAACATCCC
The DNA here is from genome assembly GCF_041296385.1 of Aphelocoma coerulescens. NCBI lineage: Eukaryota > Metazoa > Chordata > Aves > Passeriformes > Corvidae > Aphelocoma > Aphelocoma coerulescens. Next base: position 11,319,305 of record NW_027184085.1, read on the forward strand.
TGTGTTATCAACACTGTGTTCAGCACAAATCCAAAACACAGCTCCATACCTGCTACTATGAAGGAAATGAACTCTATTCAGCCAAAACCAGCACAGGAATGGAACAGAATCATATCAGTTTCCATCCCACCAAGCGTAAATACATTGCCTTTCAACTCAAACTGCAGAGTATGTAATTCCTCCTAACACTTTTTGGAAAGGGGTGCCGTTACACTGAGTGATGAGAGAATCCCAGCTTGAGGTGAAAGGTTCTGTGTTTTGGACATTGCTCCAGCTGTATATATGTTGTTTATGTGTGCACATTTTCAAGAGAATAATCTTTGAGAAGCCATAATAAGGGCTGTAAGACATTATTGCAGTAGGGCCCATATACTGAATAGCAGCACTGTGTACTCCAGGGAACTGTCATCTCCTCTTTACAAACCATCACAGTCCATCTGCTAACACTGGCTCCTCTAAGAGGTAGGGGAACAATTGACTCACTGAAAAGTCTGTCCAACAAACCCCTAGCTGCACGCACTGCATACAACAGACATCCCTCTGGGGCTAGCCATAAACTCTGTATCATGTGGGCTGCGATATTCGTGTTTATTCTGCTGCTCCCTCAGCCAATCTCTCATGTGCTCTTCACCAAACAATGTCTGATATCCCTCTTCCCCCCTGAAAGTATGATCCTGCAGAGAAAGGAAAACATAGTGAGAATTCATTCACATCAGGCTTTCTATGATGGTAATGAAGGCACAGGACGAAAAGCCTTTTCCTACTTCATCTTTAAAACATTTTTTCCAGTTTTATTGGGAGAGAATTCAGCAACCATCAAGAGAAGCAGACAGAATCCTTAGTGCCAAAGTGAAGTGTCTGTGTTCTCAAGATCTTAACACTCCTGAAGAGAGATGTGGAATAAGTCTTCTGGAGATGTCAGCAAGACCACAAATAGCTTGAGAAGAATTAAGTAAAATTTAAAAATAATAGACTACAGGTGGCCTGTGGGAAGACCCCCAGTACACACGGAATATGTGTTTGGCTTATACCAAGAAGCCTTGCAGCTGTGTTTTCAATATAAGCTGAAGCCTGGGATGTAACAAGATTTAGTTAGATGGCATGTAAAATGGAATGATAGCAGTTATGGCATATAATTATATGATTAATTCAGCTGCATTAGATACTTTTTCCCCACTGCACTGTTAATTCTCTGTGAGTAATGTAAGTCTAAACTTATAATACAATACCTATATTATGGGAAAAGGGTCATGTGAAGTAGAGGCAGGATCAAATACCAAAACAGAGTAAAATGACAGATAATTTCAATCTCTGATTCCTAATTTTCAAAAGTTAAGATCATTTGAAACAGCATTACAAAGGCTGAATATAATCAGTATATTTTGTACAAACTGTCATATTTGATTCCTGTCTTCAGAAACAACTAACACAAGCAAGGATTTCAAGTTTGGCAACTGTGTGCCCTGTATTCATCTCCATAGGCCCCAGAAGGATAATTCTTAAACCTACAAACTGTCTCATGCAGCCTCTTTTTTTTTTTTTTTTTTGCCTGAAAGACTATCCAATTACTTAGTGCTGTGCTGGGAGTACCTGAGGAAATAGTAAAAGGAAATACAACTGAGAGCCACTGTGGTTTGACTCCTCTCCAGATACTTTGAAAATATTTTGGCAAAAACAAGATTTTAAGTAAAACTGTTTCCTTTGGTAACATACCGAGGACTGCAGGTTTTACATTTTTGTACGTAGTGTGGAGGGCCAAAAAAAAACCCAAGCCCTTGTGTGAGAAGGTTGTACACGTGGTAGTAATGCTGGTGGGGAAGAAAGAGCAAAGCAGGGGTGAAGGGGGTGGGAAATTTGAACAAGCTGCAGAAAGAAGACAAGGAGACAACATAATACAAGTACCTATTTTCTACTGGCAAAACAAACTGCACAGTGCTGCAAGGAGGAGAATATCTTTAGGTACTTTAGACTCCTAATGAGTGGAAGTGTGATGGTTTGTTCACCAAGGCATGGCTGTGATGAAAGAGAAGAAAACCATGATTTCTTTTACCTTGTTTGGTCATCCGGTAGTGTTAATGAGGGAGCTCTTGAACTGATAAGTATCAGTTGGATTTCCTTTACTTAAAGGAGATTCCTTCGGGTACTTAATACTTTTTGTCTCTGAAGGTTTTTATTAAGAATCAGAAGTGCCATGAAAAGCTTTCTAAATGCACTGTCCATACTGAGTTCTCTAAAGCCAAGCGCATCCCAGGCCGCATCCAGAGCCCCATGGGCAGCAGGAGAGGGAGGGGATTCTGCCCCTCTGCTCCACTCTGCTGAGACCCACCTGGAGCACGGCATCCAGCTCTGGGGTCCCAGCACAGGAAGGGCATGTTGCGGTGGTGGCTGCTGCTGCCCAAGTTGTTGGCGAGCCACAGGGCCGAAATGCAGCATTAAACTCATGGTGGGCCAGCTCAGAGGTTTGATATCTCCCTTGATGGTTAAGGTGAGCACCCACAGACCCTTGTGTTAACCACTCAGTTACAATTGGTTCATATTTCCCCACCCCGTTTTATGTATGACCTCTTGAATATGCATCACCCTGTTGAATATGTGTAAGTTCTAGAAAGTTCTCTGTTGTTTGATACCCCATTGGTTCCCCCCTCACTGCTCCCTCCCACCTTGTCTCTGGCTGGTCCGTTTGTACTCTCCCCTCCCCTTTGCCTAAACCTGATTGGTTAATTGCACCCCTATAAAACCCCTGGACCTTACCCATAAATGTCTTTTGTCCCTGGACCCTCTGCTGGAATAGACCCTTCAGAACCCATACAAAAGACCCCCTCTGTCTCTTTGTCTTTGGTGTGCATGCTTGGACATAGCTGCTTGCATTTGGGCCTGTCATTACTCGGGTCAGTGGGTGTTTGTGTGGTGGCTCTACAGCCCCTCCTGAGGGTTGCCAACCGTGGATAGGGACTTCAGAGGTCTCCAGATCTGCAGCAGACATTTGGGGAAGGCATAGCACTGGCCCTCTCCCAGATACGGTGGCTTGCATCAGTCATGGACCTGCTGGAGCAGTGTGATTGAGCACCTCTCCTTATGAGGAAAGGTTGATAATCGAGTTGGGATTGTTCAGCCTGGAGAAGAGAAGGCTTAGTGGTGACCCAGTTGTGGCCTTCCAGTACCTGAAGGGAGCCTGCAAGAATGATGGAGAGGGAATATTTGCAAGAGCGTGGAGTGACAGGACAAGGGGGAATGGCTTCAAACTGGAAGAGAGTAAATTTAGATTAGGTATTAGGAAGAAAGTCTTTACTGTGAGGGTGGTAAGGCGCTGGCACAGGTTGCCCAGAGAAGCTGTGGATTTCCCCTCCCTGGCAGTGTTCATGGCCAGGCTGGATGGGGCTCTGAGCAACCTGATCTAGTGAAATGTGTCCCTGCCCATGAATAAGCTTTCTAACACATAATTATGAGGTCTGTGAATATTTAAATTAATTAAACAAAACATTAGCACCTTTGCCCTTCAGGAATGATTTCTTTCTTTACAAGATCATTGTGTTAGTTTGGCTGCCACTGATTACAACATGCCCAAATCCTCAGTCTCTTACACTTGTTTCCATGCTCTCCTGCTCTGTACCCATCACTCACAAGTGGCATAACAATTGGCATTCAAGAGAACAGTGCTAAGTCATTCTCATTATTCACCATAAGCAAATTAGCTAGATAAGCATAATGTAAACACTTCTCTTCAGTTGTTCATTTCCAAATACAAAAAATTATAACTCCTTATTACAGCCTTCAGGCAGATACATATTTATGTGTTTCTTTCAATTTTTGTTCAACTTGTGAGCAGTTTTCTTTAAGGCTGAATTACTGGTTTTCCTGTAGATAAGTTCACCGTGTCACAACAGATCAAATTCTTTCTGCTTTGGATGGAAATGCAGTGGGTTAATGCTTTTTCACATCACAGCTTTTCCTGAGGAGAATGTGTTTTTTCCCCTAAAACCGCTTGTTACTGGGAAGAACTCAAGGAAGCCATTCTTTAAAAATAGCTGTAGGATGGAAGTCAACTTGACTGGGATTACACAGGTGCTGAGTTAGACTTTAGTCAGCTGTAGCGATGTGGAAGTATTGTATTGTAAGTTACCAAGCATATAAGGTGCAAACTTTGAAGTTGTCAGAAGACAAGGCTGCAAATCAAAAAGAAAAAAAGGAAGAAGGTGTAAGTAATGAGTGCATGGAGATGGTGAGGATTGGACAGAACTGAGTTCTTTTGGGATGCAAGTCTCTGGAGAGGTTGTGTTAAGCAGGAGGCAGAAGGAGCACACTGATACAAGGCTTTGAAGAACTGTACTGGAGCTGAGTTTTGATACTTGAAAAAGAAAGGCAAATGGACCTATTCATTTAATGAATGCGTTTGAAATCATCAATGTGATTTCCATTTGAACAAAGAGTTTGGATTGATTCTTACTTAGCTGAACCAGTCTGAACTAATATGAAATTTAATCTGAGTGTTTTTAAGGGAGAGAAAAATGAAACAATGCATAATGTCCAGTAACTGGCAACTTGCCTCTTTCCTGTACCATGCTAAATCATTTTTCTCAGATGCTGAGCTTCATTGTTCTTTGTACCTTGTTGAATTCCTAAGTTATTACACACTGAAATCTAGTATGTTTAACCATGTCTGTGTAGTCTACTTCTAACAGTTCCTTATTATGCCCTGTTTATAAACAAATCTTTCTGCTATTTGACCCTCTTCAGCTTAAGTGCCTATTTTTTTGGTTTACAGTTTGTTCACCTGGGAAATGTGAACATGCTGTTAGAGACAAACTGTGTTGGAGGGGATACTAACCTCATGTAAGTGACAGTACAGCAACATCTACTGGAGCCATGCCCTGGAGTGCAGTCCAGACTTTTCCTTCAGTAATCAATGGAAAGAAGAAGGCTTTTGCTGTAACTACTCTTCGAAGGCTACCTTACGTGAAACTGTATGAACAACTTCTTTAGGAGTTTAGAAATGAAATCCCTCTTTACACAGCTGTCTTTCAGGACAAAGTTACAAAATAGCCTCAAACTTGGAGCTGCCATTCTGTTTTCTGTTTCTGAGACACTTGGATGTGGACTGAGATCAGTTGATTTTGTTAACAAGTACATGAAGAAAAAAATATGCCCATTTGGTGGAGCAGTTCAGGAAATAGCACTAGTACAAACAGAGAAGAGTTAATGTGTGAGAAAACACTGAGTTTTCAAAAATCCAGTACATGTGGGTCAGTTGTTCCATAAATAATGAGTGTGTTCCATTACAGTGTTATGCCAGGAAGCTTTAATTTCTACACCTAATTCTTTCATGATCTGAAGCCAGTTTTTTAAATGTTCATGTAGTGTCTTCAAAAACAAAGCTTCAATGGAGAAATTCCCTGGATTATTTCTGTAGTGATCTGTTCTAGTTGTTTGCAGCATGCTGTGGAGAACTGAGGGAATTCTTTCTGGAATTCCTTTAGGATCTGGTTTTTTAGTCATCTGTGTAACTAATCTGAAATTAAATGAGACTTGTAGCTCTTGTTATTGTAGTTTAGATTAACTATCTCTTTGGGATTGTCCTAAAGATACTTACAGATATCATTTAGAGCAATAGTCTGTGTGTCCATTGAGGCTTCAGGTTGTGCTGGGGACTGGGCTCCTTCTCCACAGTGGCACTAAACTTTGAAACTGGGGTTCACTGATGTTAGATCACCGTGATCATGGTACACAGTAAGTTATCCTCAGCTCACTACCCCACAGGGCATTCATTAAAACTGTTTCTCCAAGTTACAGCTAATTCACTGTCATGACTTTTATTTTCTTTCTATCATGACCTTTTTTTCTTCCTGTCCTCTCTGTTTTTGTCCCTTGCCTTTTTTATCAAAGAGATAAGCTGTTTGGCCCATAATTCACCTCTGTATCTACAAACTTACATCTATGAAGCTCTAGGTTTACCTTCAGTGTTCTGGCAAATACCCTCAGCTGATGGGAACTTTTCAACCATGGGCAGTTTCAGTATCCTGTCTGTGGAATCTCTTCAGCATCAGGCAATATCTCAAGATCAGTGACCTTCAACTCCTGCAGGCTGGCAGGTGTCCTACCAGAGGAAAGAGCGTTCTGAACTCACATTCACTCTCACTCACATTCACCCTCAGACATCTCTGTAGCCTCCTACAATGAGGAAATAGAGCAATGTATTAGATCCTGTACTACCCCCTCTTTCTACATATTTTTCTGCTTATCTGCACTGCTTACTCCCCTTTTGCTTGTGTTCATCTCTAGAGTTCCCTGCCCCCTGAGCTCTCCCAGTCACTGTCACGTGAGGACTGACAGAAGTGAAACAACTCAGAGAAGGTCATGCAGCCCTCCTATGGTGCACCTGCATCTCGTGACAGTGGTGGGTCACTATCAGTCTCACCTTTATGAACCTAAAGGATTCCATGTTTCTATAATTCCAGCTATGTGGCCCCTCAACACAAGAAAGATGTTGACCTGTTAGAAGTGTGTCCAGAGGACGGCCACAGAGACGATCCAGGCACTGGAACAACTCTTCTAACAAAGACAGGCTTAGAGAGGTGGAAGTAAAGAAGGCTCCAGGGAAACGTCACTGTGGCCATCCAGTCAGTGCTTAGAGGGGACTGATAAAAAAAGAGGGAGAATGAATTTTCACATAAGCAGGTAGTGACAGGACAAAGGGGAGCAATTTTAACTAGAAGAGGAGTTGTTTAGATTAGATGTTAGAAAAAGAAGTATTTCTGCTATTGGTTAGTAGCAGCAATTTTGTTGAGGATGATTAGCACTAGAGAGAAAGATATTTCCATTCTGGTCATAATTCTGATATTATTTTTTTCTTTGAATGAGAAAGTGCATTGAGATTTTGTGACGTCAACTCTATTTTTTCTTATATCCATAGTTGTGATTTCTGATTAATTAGCACTTAATCGATTACATTGTTTCATAAATACCATGTAGACATTCAAGATGAAGGTGCACTAACCAATGTTGAATTAATTGCTGTAGTTTGACTATTAAAAAAAAGTCTTGTTTTACATTTTAAGATAATCTAGACAAACCAGATTCTCTGAATTTCTTTCAGAATCACTTGGATGTAGGCATAGATTAGCTGGTGCAATGAAAAATGCTAGGTATCCTTTCAGAGCACAGTGTTCAAATGGGGATTTTTTATCAGAGGAAAGACAGAGGGAGAAGCTGACACAGAGACATCTGCCGGTAACACAGGAGAGCAGTATTGAGTATTTGGGCTTCTGAGCTGAGCTTTTCCATCCTGATTAATGTATTTGATTTGACTTGGTAGTGCTCTTACCTCCCTGTGCAAGAAGCATGAGTCTTAAATCAGTAAAAATTTGTATGAAAATTGAAACATTCTTCACTCCAACACTGGATAACTTTTGTCATCCCTTTCAAAATAACAAAAGAAAAACACATTTTGTTACACGTTTAATGTAGGAACATGTGAGTAATTTCAGAACAAAAGTGAGAACAGTCCTAAAGATAAGGAATCATTTTCACAGTCATGCATATCAACCAAGTTCTAATTATACCAAGAAACAAGCTAGAATCTCTTGCAGTCTTCAGAGCACAGACATGAAGTAGTGAATGGTTCAAGCACCTTCTCCTTGATACATAACACTTCACTTCTATGACAAGTTTTATGAAAAAGAATATGCCATTTTTGAAAAAAAGTTATTTTTTGTGAAAGTTAATGAGTAGCACAAAATGGAGGCTGGTAAATGAGTTAATGGGCTGTGTGGCTATGAAACAGTAATGCTGTCATGGCTTGAAACTTATTTGTTCTGACTCAGGCTGAAAAGGAAGTTCTTCAGACTAGGTACGGATTTATTTTAAGGGGTGGCACCTTGGTTAATCTGAGTCATGTTCAGTCTGTGGCTGGATAGAGTCCCTCTTGTTATGAAAAAACCCTAATTTTTTTTTTTTTTTGATGAAATAATATTAATTTGGATTTCCCATTTTTACAGAAGAGGAAAACAAAAATTAAACTGACCAGTGGGACAGTATGTCTGGGACCCTTAATGTGCATTGAGTGTCTGGAAGACACTTCTGCTCCCACTACCACTCCCTGTCCTGTTTGCTCTTCACCTTGCCTATTAAAGTCCAAACGGGAGATGTAGTGTTACCTCTATGATGTGCACGGGAATTAGGACACACACTAACATGTCCCAGAGTCTTGTTTTATTGATTTACTCCATTATTTTCATTCTCTATCTACTTTCAATCATGATAATCTCAAGCCAAGTCAAGATATAATGCGAATCAAAGGACCACACATGGTAGACAAAATAGCCAGCTTAGATAAAAGTGCTTTTAAAGACACAGCTGAAGAAATAGAAGAAAATCTACCACTGATCTACCATGAAAGGCCTGTCCTTCTAGCATGTGCCTGGCTGGTACCCTTTCAATTAGCTGGTATTTAGAGTTTCAGGCTGTGCATATGCATTCTCTCTTCTTATTATGGAATATGCTCATGGTTCCAGCTGGTCTTGCCTTTGCAGTTTACTACCTCTACAAATGCCTAATCTTTCTCCCTAAAATTCATTCTGTTCCCTCTGTAAGTAGGATTCAGTGTGACCAATATCCTAAAGGTGTCTTTCACTGTAACGTATGTTCTCTCTTTGTGTATTAGAAATGTGCATCGTGTAGTCGTTTAAAAAGGACAATTATGAACTGTACTAACTCCCAAATCATGGGTCTTATTAACCAAAATCATAACAGCCAAACTCCTCACCTTCACAGTAAATCAAGTTTTATGCTCGTGTAATATCACCCACAATCCCCATCTCCAATTCCTTTACAAGGGAGAACTCTTGCTCACTGTAAAATCCCAGCAGTACCTAAAAGCCTGAAATGCTTTTTAAACATACGTCTGCAGAGGCTGAGGTTGGTACTTAACGCTGTTCCTGGCTCGCTGGCACGAGCTCTGGCATGCCCTTAGTCAGAGGAGACACAGCATTACTTCTGCGACGTCCTTCAGGACCGACTTCAGTAGCAGGAAAGGCGCTGGCTGGGCGCGTGTGCTGGCTCCTCCACAGAGGAGGCGCATCAGGGGCCGATGGATGGTCTGGGCTCGCATTAATCTGGAGGCAAAGGAAAAAAGAGGGGCTTCTGGTATGGGTTCCAACAGGGTTTATTGTCAGAGGCTCCAGCAACCAGAAAAAAGGCACCAAGGGGCTTTCACTTCCAGTTCTTTGGGGGTTTGAAAATGGCGGGGAAAGGGAAGGCAACCAATGAGTTACAAGCCAGGGGGAGGATGCAATTCAACAAGAACCAATGGGGGAAACCAGGAGGCGGGAGTTACACCAGGGAGCCCATGAACAACTGAATAACAGAGAACTCTCTCGAACAGGGGGAGGTGGTTTGAACCCGGGTACTGCCCAGGGGGATGAGGCTCAGGCTTCTGTGCTGCCCATCGACCCACCCTCTGAATCACTGTCCTGGGTGGGGAAATCCACCCAAGGGAGAGCCCTGATTTGATTGGCATTCAACTGCCCCAGCCCAACAGTGGGCTGGGTCACCGCAACAGGTACTTTACCTGCTGGATTCAGAGAAAATTAAGGTCTCTGAAGAAACATTTTTTAGAAGGATAGTCATTATTCTACCATATGAGCACTACAGAAAAATCTACACCCTCACTTCTGTTTTTTTGAAGGGTTATTTTAAATCTCATAGATAAATTCCATTGCCAAAATTTGGAAGAAAATGTTTTAACTGTTTTTGTTTTCCAGACTCAGTATACAAATTTCTCAATTTTTTTCTCTCTGACATGTTTACAATTTAAACTATGATTTATTTATTAGATTTTTATCCTCTCATCTTTATCTATTTAGCATTTTTCAAGGAACAAGAACTCAGAGCGTTAGCTTACTGAAACATTTCCTATTTCAGTTGGGAGATGGCTTGTAAATAGGGATAAACTGTGTAAGATTTGCTATGCTGTCTTGTCTGGGACAGAAAGCAGCAGTGAATTAGGAGGAATTTCTTCACAGAAAGGGTGATTAGACACAGAAATAGGCTACCCAGGAAGGTGGTGGAGTCACCATCCCTGGAGGTGTTTAAGGAAAGACTGTACGTGCCATGGTCTGATTGAGATGGTGGTGTTCAGTCATAGGTTGGACTCGAAGTCTTCTCCAGCCTCATCTATTCTGTGATGCAAATGCTTGTGATGAGAGTGCAAGAATAGTCTGCATAGACTGATCTTCCCTAAAGACTACTCTGTGCTTTTAGAATTTAGTGGCTACAGACTTCCTGAGTTAAATACTGTATCAGTGAAGTTACCTGCTATTAATTTATCTGAAATATGTATTTTCATACCTTAGTTGACACAGCATTCTGACCTTCATAGAAAAGTTCTTGTTTCTTCCCCTTCTCAGGGACTGAGTTGAGGCTGACTAGCCTGTAGTTCTCCAGATTCTCCATATTGCCCTTCTTGAACACAGGAGTGGTATTTTTTTTTTTCTGTGTCTCAAGAACCTTCCCAGATCACCATGACTTTTCAAAAACTGTTGAGAGTGACCTTGCAATGCCATTGACCAGCTGAGAAACTCAGTGAAGTTGGAGAGGATTTTACCTGCCAGTGGTGTGGTGATGAGAAACTGATGAACATGTTCTGGCAGCAGAATTTTGGAAGGTTGGAAGGCTTGTGTAATTCTGGATACAGTGCAAACCATGGCTGATACCAGTCCTTTGGAAAGCCCCCCAGGGAAACATGGTTCAACTATTGTAAATACTGCCTCTATCTCCCTCCTTCTAACTTACTTAATTTTTCGCAACAAATGACAGAGAAACTCTGTGGGTCAAGTGGAAAGCTTTTCAGTGAGGAAAGGTACAACTGGAGTTCAGGATGCTCAGGCATGGTCAGCCAACCATTTCATTCCTTCTTGGAGGCTTTCCAGAAGTTACCAGGCTTTAGCTCACATAAAATACCCAGCCGTGTTAGCATTTCTGACAGAACTGAATCTGGTTTACTTTGTGATGGCAAGGGCGAGGAGTGTTTACAGTGCTTTGTCTAAACATGAGAGTTATGGGAGAATGACATCTCAGGGCAGGGCTGACCTTTCACAACTGAACCATGTGATCAACCAACTCCTGAGCCCTCATTCTCTCAGAATGTAATGTAAGAAATGCTGTTTCACAAGCTTTTGCACAATATTGTTAAATATAGAGTGATTGGAAATATTGTGCTTCCTTTGCCATCACCAAGAAATAAAAATACCAGAAAAAAAGAGGGAGAAGCTGCAGAAATCAAAGCCTGGGGCTTTTTCTATGGAGGTGGAAAACTACTACTACATGACAGCATTATTCCATTGAGTGGTTTTGTTGCACTGTTCCCAGATGCACATTCCTGCTGCTCGAATCAGCTGTATCTCCTCGGGTGAAAACAGCATATCCAGAATGGAATTCAACTCTCCCCAAGTGTAAATACTTGGGCCTACAAATTGATTGAACTGACTGGCTATCCCTACAGGATCCTCCAACAAACTTTTAATCTCCTTCTTGAAGGACCTGACTTCCGAGGCAGCGAGGGGGTATTGACAAATCCTGTACCTCCAGCCGCCCCACCCATTGGGACTTCCCTAAGAGGATACAGACTGTTCACCCCTCCACCCTCCTGGTTACCTCCTTCACGCTTAGCCGTTCTTGCCTTCATGTTACAATAAAGGCTGACATTAACCTGATCTCCACCTGGTGACACTGTAGCTGAAGCTCCACATGAACAGAGAGAAATCACCTGAGGGGATGCTTGGGCCTTTGGAGGAGAAGGGGGTGTCTGGGCTTCTGGAAGAGAAGGGGGCACCTGGGCCTCCAGAAGAGGAGGTGACGGATGTGGCAGGTGGTCAAGAGGGTCTCACTTCTTACTCATTGCCTTCTTTTCTCTACATCATTTCTCAGCTAACTGGTACATCTCAACACCATCCTTATCTGGATCTCCACCCAACCAACATGCTGTGTATGCTACCTTCTCTGCATTCGACCCTTTCCTAGAACTCACGTGCCGATGTAACGCTACGCATAACCACCTTTCCTTAGAACCATACCACGGCCAGTGGACTGGTCCTTCCTGTAGGACCTCCTGAGGCCATACTTCCACACAGTACTCAACCATCTTGATCTTACCCGAGCCCTTAGTGTGTTCCTCACATTCCCATGTTGCCAACATCCTTCCCAACAGACTGTTTGGTGGAATGTCCTTCACTTTGGCACTCTTCCCTTTTCGGGATCCCTTACTCATACACTGACCCATACTCTTCCTCTCGACTATGTCAACTATCCACACCAACAACCTGTTTCTTAACCTGCTGAATTCTCAGTAATGCAACTGTAGGTCTAAATTTAAGAACTATATACAGGCCACAGTTGGGAAATATAAACTGTAGTCCCCAATTGTGGGAAAAAGTTAAGCGTGGGAAACTTAACTTGACTGTGGGAACCTCAAATCAAGATGGTACTGGTTGTGGGAAGCAACATGGCACCCATGGGAAAAACCCGGCTCAATCACACACAGTTACTTAGTAACCACACACAAAATGGCGGCTTATCCTTGATGACTAGCACACCCCCTATGATGATGTCACCAATTCCTCGGAACAACTTTGTCAACCACCACTGTGACCGATCGTTTCCCCACCTCTAACACAAGGTGGAGTCCCACTCCTCCTTTCTGCGTGATTGATCGTCACTGCACACCACCCCTTCTGTCAATCATCAATGTCCAGATCCCTGAATGATGTGACACAAAATGGAGCCTCACGCTCCTTCTAGCTAGCGACTCAAAATGGCACCTCTTGCCAACTGAAACCAAACCACCACCGATGCCTTAAGAAGCCTCCTAGAAACAGAGACGAGACAGGAATAAGGGAATAAGGTAGGTATTTATTTGAAAGGCCTTCAAAGGTACCCCCTGGCTGGGGAGCCAGAGGCTATTGCTGAGATGGACCCCAAGATGGACGACAGGTCATGAGTTCTTCACACTTTTATAGGTTTGGTTCATTTGCATATCAGGGTTAATTCTCCAATTAAAGCTTCAGTTTAATGATGTAATTTCTCCTCTGCTTGCCCCCCTTGCTCTTTGGTTTATACTTTTGGGCCTAGGACGGTTTGGTGTCCTTGAAGGGCAGGCCTGGAGAGGCTTTGTTATGTCTACGTAGCATGAGAGAGCAGAAATTAACAGGCTACAAGAAACTTCAGAGTTACACACTAAGCAGTACAGAATTTGAAAAATATAAAAGTTAAAACCGAAGGCATCACCACCACTAATACCACAAAATGGCGTCCTGTTTGCACAGGACCTGTAATGGCCCCCTTAATCGGGAGAAACCCTGGGGAGACCGGCATCTCCAGTCCCTCCAAGATCCTTGCTTGCCAAGGAAAACTTCACAAACTACACCTAAGCCGGTTAGCGGTCTGGAGACTCTTGGCTCTCTGCCTCACTCTAGCACCTCACTAACTGGCCCCCCTGAAAGCAGATTCCACTCCTCCAGGATCAGAAATAAGATGTGTTTCCTCACACAAATCCACCAAACACACGTTGCACCCAACTGGTTTTCACCCCGACAGCAGAAATGAACCAAACACCAACGTCCCACACACACTAATAAACCCACATCAGTCACACTCAACCAAAGCCAGTGCTCATTCCACTCTCGCACTCCCTACCTATGCTCCCAAATGTCCCTATCTAACCCTTGGCAGGACTACCTTCTCTCACACCCCTGTGTGAGAGGCAGATGTGGGGACTACTCCCAGCCAGTCACCCCCCTCTCTGGGCCTGCTGGTCACCGCGCTGCGAGGCTTGTGGTCTCACTCTGAAGACCTCGCCCCCCCAAGCCACTCTCAACCGGCGCTCCGAGAAGGAGTGCTTGAGGGCTCCTACCCCTCCCTTCAGGCCAGGACTGCTCCCCTCCCTGCCAGGTAGTAGAGCATCCAATCAGCCGGCGGCTCACCTCTGATAAGTCACCAAGCTGACAGTTTTGCCTGGCCCTGAAGGTCCTAGTTCCCCAACAGTGTCCAGACCACCCAGCCCACCACCTTCCCTCAGGGAACCTCCAAGTCGGTAGATGACTACTATCCAGACCTCCCTCCTAATATCCCCACCAGCCACTCAGTGGCTTGGTCTCAAGCCACTCCCTCTAAGGAGAGCGTCCCCCTAGTTGGTCACCCCCCCTCTGGGCCTGTTGGTCACCATGCTAGGAGCTTCAACAGGTGCCCCTCTTTCCTCAAGCTTCTGCTCCCGCCCCCTGTGGTGGGACAAATGTCACCGTTTCCTGAGCCAAGGTGCCTCCTCCTGAGGCCAGCCAACACAGAGAAAGCCCCAAGGAGACAATCCATTCACTCCTCCTTCTCTCGCTTCCCCCTTTTCCTGGCCAGGCTTCTCATGGAGAACCAGAACCTCAGTACTCAGGGGTCTGCACACACTTTGGTAGTCCGACCAGCGGCTCCCGTCTCACACACACACAAATACCCGTCCCCTCTGCTTCCTGCCACCTGTAGATACTCACAGCCTGTACTCCGCACATCCCCTTTTGGGCACACTGGGACTTAAGGACTCCATTCTCCTTCGAGGAGGTCTACTGATCCCACAACAGTCTGCTTTGCCTAGTTCTTAGTTGTTTCCTGAGTGTTAGCCAGCAGACTCTCCACAGCCCCAGTGAACGGGGTCCAGGCAGCCAAAATTGGCTGGACATGTCGTATCCCTTCTCTGTATCCTTCAGGGTTGGTTGTGGGTGTGGCTTATCCCAGATGAGCTCCTAGAAAATTGACAGGAAGGGTGATATTGGCGAGGCAAGCAGCACCACTCACTCCTTATTGTGAAGGAAAACCACTTTATTAAACCAACTAACAATCGGTACTGAGGTAAGCTTGTGAAACCCAACAGCAAGGCAGAGACTCAAAACAGTGCACGCGCAACACCGGATGCTCTCCCTTGCCGGTGCGGATGGGCAGAGGACCTGGTGCTGAGCCTCAAATCAGTCTTTATACCCAGTCCTTTAAGTCTATTGGTCCATTTTGGATCCTTCACGCTACTGGCTCGTTTCTCCTGCTGTCATTTTTCCATTTTAATTATGCCTTTTTCACCAGTCATTTTCCGAGAACCTCCACCAATTGGTTTGTGCCACGTCCAATCCATGTTCTTGGTGACGTCACTCTTATCTGTTGGAACATTCTGGAAACTTCCCCTTTCCCCATGGTATTCAGTCCACCACGCGATGGTTACATGCAGGTATTACACCCTGTGCACTGTTCACAACTTGATATAACATTAACACAGGAAACATCAACCAACCCAACTCCCATCATTAACATATTTACCAACTTACTTAATTATAGAAAACTAAAAGTTATTTTATAGCACTGTCACAAATTACAGCTGACCTGTGTGGATCTTCTCTGAAGGCATCTGTGATCTCTGAGCAAAATTTCTCCTTTGCATGCCGATTTGTGGCTCAGTGTAAACTACAGCCTTACGGTGTAGTCACATGATCCTAATACTTTGACCTTTTTTCTTTTTTCCTTCCTTCAACAGCTGCTGACTGTTTTTGTTTTCATATAATTGTAACACTTCTGGTGTGTGGCTCCAGACTTGCTCAGAGATGTACTGAGAAAACAAGCTCATTTTAATGCTATAGTTCTACTTACATAGACATGTTCTGTAGCAAGACTTAATAGCAGATGTTTTTTAAAGCCATGGGAGGCTGGTCTTCTGCTTTCTTTTTTATGGCTTCAAGCTTAGTTTAAAAAATACAATTAATGAGTCTTAAAGCATGAATTTAACAAAAACCAAATTCAGATGAAAGGGAAGTGCCTTTCAAGATTTCTTAGTTTGCAAACCAACCTGATTCAGTCTGAGGCTGTATACTGAAATGGGTACACTATGGCCTTATTTTCTTCTCAGTAATTTCCCCCTCAGTCCTTTTGTTTTTCTTCTCTTCCATATAGGAGGAAGACAAGAATGAGGAGTTTATTGCATGGCAGCAGGGCAGTCCAGGACTGGCCATCCAGCTCTTTGTGACCTGGAGTTTCTCCATTAGCATCAGATGATGCTGGGCATGCTCTTGATTACTTACTAGAGAAGCAGCCCAGCAACTGTGCAAGACCCTGCATCCCTGAACAGAAGCTCAGATACAGAGCTGGGTTTCCCACTTTCTCTGTTCTCTTGCAGACTAGAGAACTACCGTGTTTTTTCAGCACAGTCTGTGCAGTTGATTTATATTTATACAGCACTGGTTCCAATAATGTTATTACTTTAATTGTCAGTTAATTTTTCTGTGTACTTATACTATATGGGACAAGATTGATTTATTCATGTTAATCTAAGAGTAAAACATGACTCATTTTATTTGCAGCATGGTTAACTGTGGTATTCATGGCAGCTCCTCTGAATATTTTTGATGAGGTCTTTAAGTATGTATAATACTGAAAACACATTCCCATTCAGTAGGTCTCATGTAAGACGTTAAGCCCAACAGGGCAAACAGCTCGTAGAAAAATTCCATAAACATTAAGCATATTTATGCCATAGCATTAAGCTTGGTCAATTTGAACCTTACTGTATTGTGGTATAAGAGGCATCTTGTTTGCTTTTATTTACCTTCTCACTAGTAACTGTATTTTGGTTAACCACAATGGTAAGCCTAGGCAAGACATTTGTGTCAACAGATCTTTCTTCGCAACAAAGTAACATTCTTAGTTTCTAGGGCAGCAGACTGGATTCTGAGTAATAAGGTTTTTATAAGTCTTGTTGTAAATCTGAAACCATAAACATGTCTACTTTTCTATTAAACCTGCTGCTGTGTTTGAGGCACAATAAGTTCTCTTTTAAATTAGATGGTAGCAAGCATGTTGGTTTTCCAGTTTTGATTGCTGTTGATTTAACATTTGCCAGCACCTCCTGCCAAGCTGTTGACCTAAGTCATGGTCCCTGGTGATGTCATTAACAGTGCCTAGAATTTAGTAGTTGATGGTACTTACTGGTAAGCAGAAAAAGGTTTCATACATCCCCTGTTTTGTTGCAGATGCGTTTGGGAACAGTAGTAAGGAACTGTTTCTTTCCACAGCTGACCTCTAACTGGTTGTTTTTTGATAATAGATTTGACAAAGATTTGTGCCTGGTGAAGTTCTAATTGGGATATTTATTTGGTTTTTTATAATACAGGGCTTTAAATACAACATGAACACTGCTAACAATGAAAATTATTTCTGAAACATCTCTTGCATTCTTCAGCCGCTGCAGGATACTTCCCTGCTATTGAGGACAACAGAGTTATTCCCACGAGCAAAGTCTATTCACATTGGCAAAATCAACAGGCCCAGTCCCTTGCTGTACTCTTTCCCTTTGGGATGTATTAGGAGTTGTGTGCTGAATTATTTTTTCTGAATGCTTAAAATAGCTGTGCCTCATCTATCGTGCTGTGGAGAATGATACAAGATCACACCCTTGACATTTTGGTGTGTTCCTGTCAGTTTCATGGGCTTCTGGAGGCTGCAGGAATCTGCTCAGCTGGAGCAGTGTGTAGGATCAAGGTCTCATATTGAAATGAAAGTCATATATGCACTTTCATATTCAAAGTGTACTGTAAGAGTTAAATTAGAAACAGGAAGGAAGGAAGCCTAATATTGCCTGTGTTCCTCTATTATTTCTATCCTCATCTCAATGCCAGCAGATTAGGATGCAAATTTGTGCATTTATTTAAAGGCACCACCATGTGACAAAGAAAACAGAATTTTGCTATTTCAGCGTGTGTAAATGAAGGTTGGGACTGATCCAAGTTCCTTAATCTCTGTGGACAGCTGCAACTGCAAAACCAAAAATTAGTGTGTCCTGGAGAGGCCTCACATTTTCTTGAGTATTTTTCTAAAACTAAATCAAGGGGTGACACATTCCATCTAAACCATGGTTAAGTGCCTCCATGGTGCTTGGAAAATGTGCCTACACTCCCAAACTCTTGGATATTTTTCCAGTTTCTCTATAATCAGTTTGCATACTATTTCTCATGCATCAGGTTTCAGAGTTTCCTTAGACAGTCTGAGTATGGCTTTCTGACAATTTTAAGGCCTCGCTTTCACATAAGACATCTTCTCAAAAACACTTGCTGGAAACAGTGGAAGGCAAACTGGGAGAAATTATCCTTGGAAACAAGCAGGGCAAAACATTAAGAGAGGAATCCTGACTGAATGTACCATCTTCTAAAATTTTAAACTTCACTGTCTTAATAAACATGAATACTCAAAAGGTTTAATAAATGTATATTGTACCTTCATATGCATATATAAATGTGTATGCATATGCATAACTGTATAGTGTATGTGTATCTCATCTCTTGTTCTTTGGAATGTTCCTGAATCTTAATGTAGACTTGAGCTCTTTGTGGAGATCTGTTCCAAATGGTTACTTCAGCTTCACCAAGGGAAACTTCCCAAGGGACAAGAAGGGAGCATGTTCTGGGTGAAATTTGTCTGCTTCTGACCATTTTGCAGGAGCTGCAGGAACTGCAGCTTTTTGGAGCAGCTTGGAAAGGTCCCTTGTTTGAAGGACACGTGAGTTTCAGGCCTTTGACCTGAAGTTTAAAACAAGATTGAACAATAAAGCTCTGTGCTGTCACACCTGTGTCACATCCTTATCTTCTAGATCAGGAACCTGGGTGCTTTTGCTAAAATCCTTTGGGACCACACAGAGCTTTTCTGCCAAAATCTAATTCAAACCTGTTCCAAAATACAACATTTGTGTATTGAGGATCTCTATCAGTCATGTCTGAGGTAATCCTGCAGAACCAAGGCCAGGAAACTCATCCGGATGGTCCTTCCTGCCTATTCATAAGTGAAGGACAGAGTGCTCATCTTCCTCAGCGCCAGCAGATGGACTGCAAGATCTTCTCTGCTTTCAGATTTGGAGAGGCAGCATTTCACAGATAGGAAGCAAAACCCACAGATAGTAAAATACATTAATAAAGAATCATTAAAATCGCATAAGAACAGAATAAAGGAAGTTTTGCAGTTTAAACTAATGCCCTTTCTCCCTCTTTAGATATCTTTGTACTTTTCTTCTCTACTGCAGGCCTTAAAAGTGCCAAGGTGCTCTTCTAAGTATACTTATCCTTCAAGTAAATATACTTTCCTTCAAGGGTAAGTGTATTCACAAGCTTTAAGGTAGCAGTGTGTGACAACTGAGATGTCTTGGACCAGCAGTTATGGGATTCCAGTAAAACAGTATGTGGGAAGGAAAAGAAAGGAAATGAATGGAGACACTGAATGGCAAAAATAATTTTAATGTCCTTAATAAATAAGCGTAACAAGAAGAAAGGGACTTGCTGGAGCATGAAGCTGATTGAAGACAATAGGATAAGAGCAGAAAGCACAGCAAAATGAAAAAGATAAATTATGTCACAAAATTCTGACTGAAGAGAAAGCACTCTTAAATTAACTTGTCAAACATGATAATAAATTGAATGGGTGTTTGGGCTGGTATTTTACCTAAGGCAGCAAAATGCCAGGAGCAATTCTGACTCATGTGTTTGTGAGTCAATTCTTTATCAGATAGCTGCTAGAACAAGAACTATTTAACATGAAACTATATATTTGTGCTGATCTAAACAAATTGAAAACATTTTCATTTGTTTTTCATGAGCAACACAGATGTTGTTTGGCAACTTCCATACAAAACACCACAGATAAAAACCGTAACAGCACAGCGGAAATGGATAAAGTCTATTTTTTTAGCAGAACCAAAGATCTCCAAAGTTTTTATATGCTTTTTGCCAGGGAATGAAAGAGATTAAATGATTTTGGGGTCTCTGTGTTTGTGTAGTTTCATCCATCTCACATGGAAACAAAAGAAAAACCACTGGAGATTTCTCCCTCATGCTGGAAAATCCAGTAGGCAGGATATTACATTCTTTTAAATCCACTGAGCAGTTTAAATTTATTCAGTTGTACTGCGTATGTACTTTCTGCAGATGTAAACCAGCAACAGAAAGGCTAATACTGGGAGTTTGCAATGAATGTGTAACCTGCATGGGCACTTCCAATTTTTGATAGCTATATGCTGTAGTCCTTATACCAAACTCCTTGTTTCCACAAGGATTTGGATAGTTTACATTTATAAACCGTGCTGCTTGTCCACCCAGAGCACAAATTGCATGTCATTAGCCACAAATTAATTTTGGAGTGAAATTGCCTCTAATGCCTGACTTTCTGCTCCCTGGCCTGCATACATGTACTCTCAATAAACCTGCAGCAGATAACGTGGCAGTAAAACCAAAGACTTGCTGCATTACATGGTTTAGGGCCAGCCCTTTCTCAAGCACTATCACTGGAGACTATTTCATTAGCCATAACTATATTCTCTTAATATCTCAGTAAATAATTCATATGATTTTTCAGCCTCTTTGGCATTTAAGTTTTTGAATACTATACTAACAGACCATTAATGTCTCCCTTTAGATATCTCATAGCCAAGTTATGTATATATTTAGCTGCTTTATCTTTCCTCATAAATCCTGTCATTTAATAATTGTTTTGTTGTTATCTGAGTCTGTTCCAGTTTGGCACAATCATCCTTATAGTAGGTTGCTCAAAACCAAAAGTATTTTTAGTAATGGTCTCATCAGAGCCCTACAGACAGGGTTATACAACCTCTCTTCCCCATGACCTAATGACCCATAGCTTGTAAATAAGTTTTTCTTGCTACCACATTGCACTGAAAAGATGTATTAAATATCTGATCTCTGTCTCTTTCAGGATCTTTTTTCCATGGTAACTCTCTTTCTTCCCTCCCTCCCTCCCTTCCTGCCTTCCTGCCTCCTGCCCGCCTTCCTGCCTTCCTGCCCTCCTGCCTGCCTTCCTGCCTGCCTGCCTGCCTGCCTGCCTTCCTGCCTGCCTTCCTGCCTGCCTGCCTGCCTGCCTACCTCCCTCCCTTCCTTTCTGTTTCTCCTTTTGTCCTCATTTGGCAGTAAGTCATTCCCCAGAAATGCCTGAACTGTATGTTTCTAGTTATAGTAGCAGAATGATGGCTTATGATACTAGTAAAAGATTTGAGAATTCTGTGTTTACTTTCCAGCTATGTGGAAAGTGAGGCAATATAACTCTTTGTGACTAAACATTGCTGTGAGCCTAAGTGCATTTCACCTCTGCAAAACACCTGCATGTGCTGATATTGAGGCTGTTTAAATGCTATAAAAAAAGTCTTGCTCTGTTGTTCTGTTTTCAATTTCAGTAAATATTTGAGTAGTATTTTCTGTCCTTTGCAGTATTTACTGCTCCCTATTTATGTGAGATTTCATAAAATCTACTTGCATGTACTGGCCAAATACCTGCCTAAGTTTAGCCACACTCTGGATAGGTTGATACACAAAACAAAAGGTATGTTGACAAAAGAAAAGAAATTCCCCAATGTCTATATAGTGTCTGAATATCTGAGCAATTGTTTCTCCAAATAAATGTTTCTGAGAAGCATGGACTCACTAGCAACTGGTGCTGGTCTTGTGCAAAGCAGTAAATTATTCACACTGTCCTGCAGCTTGCTGGTACTTGGAGCAGGACCTGTTAGCATTAAAAATGGCACAGTATGTGAACTGGCTGTTGCCAAAGCATTCATGCTGGTTTCTGTCAAAGTGGAAAACATTCCTGCTATTTATTTAGGTACACTCAGGTCCACATCAATGAGCTGGTATGTGCAGTGTGTGTCCATCTCTGGCAGAGGAGACTTGGTTACCCAGGAGAAGGCTGAGGTACTCAACAGCTCTTTTACCTCGGTCTCCAGCAAAAGCTCCAGCCACACTGCCTGAGAAGGTGAAGGCAGGGACTGGGAAAATGAAGAACCATCCACTGCAGGAAAAGATTGGGTTCAAGAACATCTAAGGAACCTGAAGATGCACAAGTCTGTGGGGCCTGATGAGATGCATCCATGGGTCCTGAGGGAACTGATGAATTAAGTAGCTGTCCATTGTATTTCAGAAGCCATGGAAGATCCTACTGACTGGGAAAGGGGAATCATAACCCCCATTTTTAAAAAGGGAAATAAGGAAAACTTGGGGAACTGCAAGTAGGTCAGTCTCACCTCAGGGACTGGAAACATCATGGAGAGATCCTCCTGGAAACTCTGCTAAGGCAAACGGAAAATACAGAATCAACTGGTGACAGCCAGCAAAGCTTCACTAAGAGCAAATTGTGACCTTCTACAACAGGGATAAAGTGCTGGTGGGTAAGGGAAGAGTGACATCCTCTACCTGGAGTTGTGCAAAGCATTTGACACTGTCTCCCACAACATCCTTGTCTCCGAACTGGAGAGACATGGATTTGGTAGACAGACCATTTGGTGGGTAAGGAATTGGCAGGATCAACAGCTCAATATCCAAATGGAGACCAGTGACAAGTGGTGTCCCTCAGGGGTCAGTGTTTGGACCAGCAACGTTCAACATCTTTGCTGGTGACGTAGACAGGGCGACTGAGGGCACCCTGAGCAGTTTCGCTGATGACACTGAGCTGGGAGGTGCAGTCACACTCTGGAGGGCAGGGATGCCATCCAGAGGGACCTGGACAGGCTGGAGAGGTGGGACTGTGAGAACCTCATGAAGTTCAACAAGGCCAAGTGCAAGGTCCTGCACCTGCATTGGGGAAATGCCAAGCACAAGTACAGGCTGGGTGGAGAATGAATTTGGGCAGCCCTGCCCAGAAGGACTTGGGGGTGCTGTGGGTGAGAGGCTGGACATGCCCCGGCCATGGCACTCACAGCCCAGAGAGCCAAACGTGTCCTGGGCTGCATCCAGAGCCCCGTGGGCAGTAGGGGAGGGAGGGGATTCTGCCCCCCTGCTCTGCTCTGCTGAGACCCACCTGGAGCACTGCATCCAGCTCTGGGGTCCCAGCACAGCAGGGACAGGGACCTGCTGGAGCCAGTACAGAGCAGAGCCGTGAAGGTGATTGAAGGGATGGAGCACCTCTCCTATGAAGACAGGCTGAGAGTTGGGGCTGTTCAGCCTGGAGAAGGAAGGGCTCCCAGGAGACCTTATAGGACCTCCCAGCATCTAAAGGAACTTATAAGAGATCTGGAGGGGGACTTTATATATGGGCATGTAGTGATAGGACAAAGCGAAATGGCTTCAAAATGAAAGACGGCAGGTTTAGATGAGATACCTGGAAGAAATTCTTTACTGTGAGATGGTAAGGAACTGGAACAAGTTGCCCAGAGAAACTGTGGATGCCCCATCTCTGGAAGTGTCCAAGGCCAGGCTGGATGGGGCTTTGAGCAGTGTGGTGTAGTGAAAGGTGTCCCTGCCCATGGCAGGGGCTAGGAATGAGAAGACCCTTCCAATCCAAAGCATTCTATGATTCTGCAAGCTTGTAAGAAAAAAATTAAATAATGCATAAGTTATAATAAAATAATAAAAAAGAAATAATATTGATTTCTAGTAAGTCCTTCCTTTTCCAGTATTAAATATTAGTCCTTCCCAAGGTGAATTTTGCTACAACTTGAAATGAAACCTGCAGATACACATAGGCGTCCTCAGGAAAAACACAGCAGTTCTCTGCACTGAGAAAGGACAATGGGGGGTTTTGGCCATTATAGTACCAGTTTTTCACCACAGAAAATTTTGCACTGACATTTTCAGTAAATAACTCTTACTCTGTAAATCCACAAGTTTCATCACCAGCATGTCAAGTACCTGCTGAAATGGTCAGTTATGCAGGTATGAGATGTTTTTCCTGCTGTCAAGCTGGACAGTTCAGCCACAAACAAGCTGCTGTGGGAGACACAAGTGGCTTATTTGAATGTAAAATATCCCTGGTTTTGTTTACATCACCTACAGTCGGCATCAGTTACTGTTTCTGCATTTGAACATCAATGTTTTCTTTATCTCTGTTTATGCTAGTAAAACAATTTTCATGAGTGCAATGATTTATATGTGTCTTAATTTTCTACCTCTCCCAGCAGGAAGGCTCTGGGGTAGGTAAATGTGAGTAAATGTAAGGAAAAGCTTACCTTAAGCCTAGGAAAAAAATATATGGGCACATTGACAGCTAAGTGTGCTTTGGGCCCCTAATCTAGTGAACCACTGACTTAGTATTTTAACCCTCAAAATGGATCCTGTTGCATAACTTTTATGGTGACTCTTCAAAAATGTTGGACTTAATACACTCCCCACATCCAAAAAAAGCCATAAAACAAGCTTCACTAAACTCTTCAGGTTGTTGTGATATTTAACTTCTGCTCATGCATGTGTTAATGGAATGCCCTGAGGTCTCAGATAAAGAGATGAGTAATAATCTGTCTTTGTGTTGAAAATTGGGGGGAAAATCTCGATTGTCTTCTTAGCAAATTTTTCTTTCCTTATCTGTGGGCTTGCACTGAGAATGTCTCTGTAAGATCTTGTGTCAAACCAAGGCTCACTGGTACAATGGCACAAGGCTTTAATTTGCTCAGAAGTTAAGCTGGCAGCTGTCAAAAGAAGAGACTCTTACCTGTCTGAACCAATCCCTGTTTTTGACATATGGCACTGGCTGTTGCTTCATTTGGAAATACCACAAATGCTGTGTTTTGTAACTGACAGCCTAATTACTGTCTAGTGATTAGTGTTTGGCATAATAGACTGTCTCTTGGATCACTTTAGCTCGTAATGCTTTGCATGACCATTTCATAACTTAAGATCATAAAATGGAAAGCTATATTAATTCACAGGCATGAATGGACCTGAAAGGCTTTTACCTTGGCCACATTTTTCCAGCTGGTTCATTCCCAGTAACTCTCTCTTCTTAGAGCACATGCACATACTTTGTAAAATAAAAGTTGTATCACCATCACCACTAAAACTTAAATGCCTTGTGCCTACAGCACATGACAATTTTTAGGTAGGGAAAAGCCTCCTCCTCCCCACTTAGCCTTAAAAATGCTTTTTTGTTTCAAACTGTATAACTCCTTAAGCAGTCAGAGATGTGCCAGGAGTCCAGCTTTGTCTGGGGTGGGTTTTCTTTGTCACGGTTACAGGGGCCCTGCCAATGTCTTGGCTCTGTTGGCTGCTGGGGGTTGTCGTTCTCCCAGAGCAGCAGCACCTCTCTCTCAGCTGGTTGTTCCAGCTGTGCTCATGGCCTCGGATGTACAGGCCTGATGCTTCCAGCTGCTCCCACACCTCAGCACCGCAGGCTCATGCAGGAGCAGGAGCAGATGCTGGTTGAGGAAGGGAGCAGACAGAGAGGGACAGAGTGGCGGCTGTGAGAAGAGCCAGACTGTCAGATGTCTCAGTGAATGCATGCTGGCAGAAACTGAGGAGAGTTCAGAGCTGACAGGGGGACCCAGTAAAGAGAAGAGGACTACAAATCCTCTGGGATCGTCAAGGTTAGATAATAGGTTCTGTGGTGTTTTCTTGTGGGATGAGTGCTTTTGTCACCAAGAGCATTGATTTGTTGTCAGCTCTTCAGAATTGTGGTGTTCTGGAGAAGGCCATGTCAAAAATCACTATGCAGCTGATATGCTGTACCCCAACACTTGTCCACAAAATATTTTATCTCTAGGCTGTCCCAGCAAACTCAACAAGACACGTTTTCTTCAGGGTATCAGCCCAGAAGCACAAGATTGAAGAGCAAAAGGGACAGAATGACTGCTCAGAGGAAAGACCTCATGAGATTAAGTCTGCAGTGACTACTGTTCTGCATTTCAAAAGTGAAAGCGAGGAATGTGTCAGAAGCATTTTCTCCTATCTTCAGAATGTTGTGGTGTTTCAAGTCTCCAGAAGCTGGAACACTAGCCTAAAGACTGTCTCCTGGATAAACCCCTTGCAGCACCATTATAATACCAACAAACCAAAAGAGAAACCATTGGCCCAGGAGACATTATTACCTTTCCTAATTAATTATTATCACAATATTAAATATACCAGACACACGTATTTCATGAATGTGAAGAGCTCTTTGCAGCTGTGCAACCATTACCCATCCCAACCATGCAGTTTTGACAATATTTACCCATTTAGGCACACAATTCCAGGGTAGCCTGATAGCACAGCTGACCTCCCCCAGATAGGCAAAAACAGGCCT
The DNA here is from genome assembly GCF_041296385.1 of Aphelocoma coerulescens. Lineage (NCBI taxonomy): Eukaryota > Metazoa > Chordata > Aves > Passeriformes > Corvidae > Aphelocoma > Aphelocoma coerulescens. The sequence continues at coordinate 11,345,351 of NW_027184085.1, forward strand.
GGAGTTGAGCCATTAGCTTTGTATGTGTGTGTGACAAGTAATTTCTTTTTCAAACTTTCATTACTGGACTTTCTGAAAAAGAAAAAATGGGCCACTTCTAACCTGAGAATTCTGTTCCCTGTGAATGTTTTGCCATAAGAACTCCAGTTAAAGGGAATTATCCTGTTTTTCTGCAAAATCATGAAGGAATACTTGAGCCTTTTTGCTGCAGGTATTGGTCACCTTTTCACACAGCTCCAAGGACCTGCCAGCCTGAGCATCCAAAGCAGATGAGAGAACTGAGCAAGTAAACATATCTACTGCTCTGTTGTGATTTTGCCTTTCTCAAATATAGCAAAATAGAAGCACCAACAAACAACTATCAGAACCTGAACCTTTACCCTAGTTTTTTGTAGGCTGGACCATTCTGAAATCTGTCTCTTGGGAGTGTTTATTTGTGGTGTAAAAGTGTCCCAGGCTGCTAACACATCAAAAAGCAAATTGAGCAATAAAAGTAGGGCTATTTTTGTTTGTTTTGTTCACTGTGCTTCATAAAGAGGGAACTAGCTGGCTAATGAAACTATATAAACCTAGTATGTGAATCCCTACACAAATACAAAATCCCAGTTCAGTCTGCAGAGTGACTTGTAGGGAATTACAGCATTATTGGATCATTATTATTTGGACAACTTTCCTCTCTTTCAGAGAATGCAAATAAATCATAGAGGAGTTGTAGATTCTAGCACAAATGATTAATGATAGCAGAAATCTGATCTCTCATCTTCCCAGGTTTTTTTAAAGTTTGGGAACAAGAAGAATACTCCGTGCAAAATACTCCTGTCTCGTATTTCCTGTAATCTACCACAGGCAATGATTGGGCCACCAAAGGCTGCCTGGGTTCCATAGCACTATATTGGGATTCACTGGGATTCAAAACTGGAGTGGGTCTGTGTAAGTAGAGATGTTTTCAGACACTGAATGGACAAGGAACACATCATTCTTCTATCAGAGGTAGGGAAAGAGTCATAAGATGTACCATGGGGTCTGGCCACAGTAGTGAAACCATGCACTGTCCGTCTTTTCAGGCTGAATTTTGCTCCTGTTTCCAATGCAAGGTTCAGACAACCAAACAGAAAACTAAAAAAACTGTTCCAAAAATTGTTTAGCAAAGCCCTTGATAAGCTTTTGAAAATAAGGGGCATATTCAAAAGGAATGGGAATCTGTTTCTGTTGGGTCACACAGACTGGTATCTTGTCAATTTTTGTAAGCAAGCAGCAGTGCAATTGATGGTAACTAACATAGAACACAGGCACATCTTGCTACTACAATTTTTTCCCCAGCCGCCATATCAAGAAGTATTTCACACATCGAGATCAGTGTTGCTTTTGTTATCGGCGAACATTATCCAAACACAATTACTTGCCTTTTAGCCATGATTCAACCAAGAATCACTACAGACTGTCCTTTTCATATATCACAGCTTCTCCCACTTGATTTGCCTTCTGAGGTGGGTGCAGGAGCTTAACATCCACCTTAAAAATAAATAAAATTTGAAATGTTTTTGAAAGAGCTCATTCCATCTAGGCATCATCAATTTGGCTAGTGAATGCCAGTGCATTTAAATATTTACCCCTACAGCTATATGAGGTGGCCCCTAGAGAAGCAGAAACTTTGGAAAGTTTAATGGGATTTTTTTGGGCTTTTTTGGTTGGGTTGTTGTTGTTTTGTTTGTTTGTGGGTTTGGGGGGTTTTCTGTTTGGTTTTTTTTGCTTCTATTATTTAATATTATTTGGTAACAGAAGAAAACCCCAATATTTGAAATCTCACTTGAACATGTTCCTAGGACATAGAAAAGATGTATCCGTGGTTTTCAAATAAACCAGCTGATGCAAACATTAAATATGAGTCTTGTGCCATATGGGAGACTACTTAATAGAAATACTTGAGAGCTGCTGGGAAGTAGCCAGTGACTCTTTCTTAAAAAGCTGGATATTCCTCACTCCCTCTGTATGTCTAGATACCATGAAGGTGGGAAAATCATACATAGCCTGTATCCAGCAGGCAAATAAGGTCATTAAGGGCAGTCTTCTTCTTCATCCTTCAGGACTAAGGGATGGGAAGGGAAAGGCTCTGAACTTCAGGCTGTGGGCATAGCTTGTATTAGCCAAAGAGCACTGCACACAGCCATGCAGGGGACTGTGAAGAACTAATCAGCCTCTGTTTTCTAGAGGACAAAACCAAACCCCGCTGTAGCACACAGATCGCTAATGGCACTAATTGTCAAGTTTGCTGGCAGCTTGTTAAAACATCAGGAATTAAAGAAATGTTCTGCACTGCATTCCGAGCTTGGTAACACCAGTGTGAATTACGTGAAAGCATAACCCTGTGCTTTCAGGAGATCTTAGTATCTGTACATTTGAAATAGCTATCATTTATATTAGTTTCTTAGCACTATGGCTTTTGATCACAAAAGTGGCTCAACCACACTGATTTGAGGAAACTTTCACTCTCCCCATAGTTGTTATGTAGGTAAATATTGTGGTTCAAGTGCTAAAATGCACATAGTTGAAAAATAATTATCCATAATGTTAGCCAAGAAAAACTTGGCAAGCACTCTAATGCCATAGAGCTGGAAATAGAGCTGCCATAAAGCACCTTTATTTTCTTAAATAAGTAGGATTAGATAAAATATGTCAATAAAAGACACCTTTTCAATAAAAATTAGGTTAAATTATCTTTTTTTTTTCCTTAAAAGAAAGAATGTTTTCTTCACATTTTGAACTGAATTAGACTATCAGTTTATCTTTCTTTTGTTTCTTCTGACTTTTCTCTCAAGGAATCATATTTTTCAGGAGTAATATCTAAGAACACCTGGAGCAAATACAAAAAAAATTAAGGAGAATTAATTCCTATATATGCCAAATCAAGAATTGGCCCTTAACTGTTACTTTCTAGTTCCATTTAAATATAGGCAAACTCAGATTTAAAGTATAAATATTTATTATGGTTATTTAAACATAAGATAGGCATTTGACCACTCTGATACTAGTACTCAATACTTACTATACTGTCCTCATTGAAAAATTCCCTTGGGTTCAAAAACGTTTTGAATTAGAATAGTTTCACAATTTTGGAATGATTTTCAATGGATGCATTCCTGGAAATAGCAGTCTGTGAATAACAAACTGTAAAATAGGGAATAAAATAATAAGATTCAGCTAGTGATTTGTTCACTGGAATTCTCTCTCCTTCATTCTAATAACTAAAATTCAAACATTTTACTCTAAGTATTAAATGACCACTTGTTTTAAAATGACACAGCAATTTATCGAGATGAAAAGAGTAAAGCTGTAGACCTTTCACATGCAAAGCATTCAGCATTTGCCTTTCTGTCTTGATAGCAGTGTTGGAAGTGATTCAGAGATCTCCCAATGTCACACGCAAAAATTTTATATAGATTTTTCTTTATTGTAGCTTAATGAAGGTATTTATTCCTTGTACACTGTAAGACAAATAGGATCAATTCCTAGGCAAACTTAGCTAAATAAATATGTTTTTGTACTTTATGGAAGAAAGTGGTTACTTTATCAAAAGCAAAGCGTCTCCAGTTTGTTATCAGCACACAGTGAATGTTTGCCTTAAGATGAACTTAATATCAGGAACCTTACAAATGAGGAAATAAAAACCAGATGCTGATAAAAATGTGCTGAAAGTGTTCCTTTTGTCAAATGCAATGAAGGTACACTGTGCCTTGTGTTCTGCTTCACTCTGGGGCTGGACAGGATTACTCCATTTACAGTTTGTTCTATTTTAACTTCCTGGGACCCACTGGAGGCCTGGGAAGACTCAAGAGTTCTGGTGACAGACGCTGGAGGTCTGTTATCTTTAAATGAAGTGTTTTCGGGAGATTCCAACCTGAATTTTTGTCATTTGGTTAAGCTCAGAGGAGATCCATCTGGTGTTCTGGCAGCACAAATCTCCTATTATTGCCTCCTCCATGGCTTAGATAGTGCACCTGTAGGATTGAGAAGGAATCTCCCCATCCCACCCCATCCCACTCACTTGCTTTGAAGCTTGACCTGTCTTGTTCTGTTGGGATCGACAAAAAAAGGCTTAAGTCATGGTAGTGGTATTTTTTATCTTTGTGCAACTGAGAATAAAACTGAAGCTACTAATTAGTTCTACATGCAGCCTGGAACAGTCACTGAATTTTGTCAGGCTTTGTTCCTTCCAGTTCAAGTCAGTGATCTAAAGCCAAACAGTTATGTTTCTCAATACTAATTCCATCATCCCAGGAAAAATAGTTTTCTCCAGCTGTTTTACTGGGAAATGACAAAACACAGTGTCAAAACAAGAAAATAAGGAGATTTTTTCCTTTCAGTTTGAACTGAGTGCTTTGAAAGAGTTAAACCAAAATCTGACATAAGAATTTGTTAACCAGCTTCTCAATTCTGTATGTTTGCTCTGGAAATTTCATGGATTTCTATTGATCAGCAGCTGCCTAGGCTGAATGGATCCTAAATGCATGTCTGGAGCCTGAGCTTCTTTCCTTGGTGCTTTTGCAGATTACACACTCAGACTGTTCCCCCCACACCCTCCCTACATCCTAATACTATTCATTTGCTCTCCTCTGTTTTAATACAGTTGGAACATCATCTCCTAAACCTTCTTCTAAGAAGTTCCAAAAAGCAAAAAAAAAAAAATTTAAACTCTCAAAGACCCCTTTCAGTTTTGTGCTGAATTTAGGGTAGTTCACAATACAAAACTTCAAAATTCAATTAAATTTCATTAAAATAAAACTATAAAAAAACCCTACAACCCAAAGCCTTTCTCATGAGAAACAGTATTGTGTTGCCCTAATTTTGACAGTGTAAACCAAAACAGGTCAATGAACAGAAGTTACCTGTCACTGACCCATATGACCAGAGAGAGAATCAGCTCTTGCCCATCAGGTCCTGAAGAGAAGCACAACCAGTAGAGGACAAGCTGAGAGAAAAGCCCTCCTGAGATGCAGGTTGCTGACAGATGCCAGCAGGGCATGCAGGGATGTGCAGGGAGGTGCAGGGATTATGCTCCTAACTTCTGACTGCCATCTCTCCGAAGTCTGTCCTGTCCCATATGGATTGACCAGGCTGATGTGGTTCTGTCTCATGAGCAATAGGAACTTGCTCTTTGGGGTCCTCCTCAATAACTTGCTTTCACATTCATTGGACATGTTGAACTCCCAGGAATCTTTTTAAAATCATAACTGGAGTCCCAGTAAATATGGATTATTTTTTATATAGTTAACTTCTGTGAGTCCCATTTCATGTGGAGAAATGTCACTCCCTTGCTCTGGTACCTATCAGATGACACGACCCTACACCTACATCTGTCATTTGATACAGCCAGGAAGAACAGGGTCATTCAGAGGGTTGCTTTCCTGGGGCAGAGTCTCCAGCTTTGAAAATAAACATCTCAGCTTTTTCTTGACATTTTGTTTTGATAGTGACTTGAATGCACTTTGGCATTTGTCTAGTAACAGGAGATAATTGCACCAGGGTGAGATGGTCTCAGAGGGCCCTTATATTATACTTCTGGAGTTCCTGTTGGGAACAGTTGCTGTCTCTTGATCTTCTCAGTGATCTGCCATTCTGTGAAGTATCATGCAGCACAACAGATGAAAACAATCTACATTCACCGAAGAACTCAGCTGGAATAATATTTTCTTTTTGCAATTTCTTCTATCCATAAATCTTTTATATAGAATTTGGGGGGGGGGGGGGGGAGGGGGGGGGGGAGAAAAGAACAACCGACAACCAAATAAAGCTAATACGACATCTTAATCACCTTTTATTTTATTTCAAATTCTACATGCTACTGCTGCAATACAAAAGTAAGTAAACTTACAAAAACATTCCAAGCTAAGTCTATAGTTTCTGTATACACTCTTACAGTTTTTTGCACCATCAAATACAACATAGAGAACAAAACTCTACATCTGTATTTATCATGCTGTTTGTCAGAACAGCAGCCTTATCATATTACTATTTTTTTAAAGGATAGGTTGCTGATCTATCACTCAACTCCTATCCTGTAGGCAGCTTTTTGTCTGGATTTAGGTCTTTAATCTCTCAAACTATATGGATTTCCAGGAATTTAAACACTCATCAGTCTAAGTCTTAATGGATTTCAGAACTTTCCTGCCATTCCAATACATTAAGGAAGTGTCTCCAGGGAAAATGCTGTGTTTATGTTGTACTGTACTACCTCTTGAAGACTGCAGCACGTTCCCTATCCTGTCTTACTCTGATTATGTGGTCATGACTAGACTGTCACCTAACCTTCACTTTGTTCTTCATTTCCTCTGTTTGGAAATTCACTCCATATGAGAGTGAGAAAAGAGAAAAGGTTTGAATTCACTTCAGTGTCTGGCTATTCATGGGTCAGGCTAAGAATGCAGATGTGCTGTGTTTAGTTCTTTTCCTTGTCCTTCCATGGGATCCTAGCAGGAGTCCTTAATGCCAACACTGTGAGGAAATCTTGGCTCCCTCCTGATTTTGCTGATATGCTTTAAAAATAAGAAATGGAACAAAAGAATATACACTCTTAAGTAGGTGTCTATAATGCTCTACTGACAGTGTGATCTTTATTAAACAGCTTGCTGCCTGGTTTAACATAACAAGCGTGCAGTGTGAGGTAGAGGTGTTCACAACTTTGGTAGTTGGGTTGGCACTGTTTTTTTGGAACCTGCAGGGGTGTAATGAGGTGACATATCCAAAGGCTTTATACTTAGGTTGGGTTTCCATATGGATTTAAAACATATTCAAACATCTTGAATAAATTGAGAGAGCAGCCTTCCTTGAGACATTTGGCACATTAGATGCAATTAGAAACCAAAAGTGGAAAAGACTCATTGAAATAGTTTTAAACTTCAAAAAACAGGCCACTTAGGAGGTAGCTGCAGGAATGGGGAAGGTTCAAGGATTATCGTAAATACAAAAACATTTCTGCATGTTACTATCCAGTTCAAACCTCTGTACACCAAATCCTTTCACCACTTTAGCCAGCTTTGTTATCTTGCTTCATGCAGAACACTCAGAAGAGTTAGAAAACCAAGTTTTATTCATCTTGTCCTTTTTTTAATGTCAACATTAGGTTTTGGTGTACAGATGAATCAAAAGGCATTTATCTGCCAAGAACTGAATCCAGAGTTCTGGATTTCTTCTGCAACAGCAGATAATTTTGCTCACACTTCAAGCATATGCTCTATTTTAAATATTAGTTTTTAATACTGTAGAAATTGAGAGACATGTAGCTAGGTTCTGACAATACAAGCAAGGGTTTCTATTTGCAGACATTCAATTTTTAAATCCAAGTATTCTGAACTTGCAACTGGCTCCTGTGTTTCTCACTGTCAAGCCCCAAATGAATATACTCGACACCCTGTCTTTAGGGAAGTGGGGATGTGGATTTAAACTTTGTGTCTCAAGCCTGTTCCTGGAGTTAAGTGGAATGTGCAAGTCTATCCATATTGGACTGAATCTGATCTCACACTGGGGCAGGTCAGAGGTAACTGTGCTGCAGTCAGTGGAACAGACCCCAGCCTTGTAACTTCTGTACCATTGAATTTCACTGACTGCAACAAAGTTGATTTTGATATGCACTGACTGAATAAGCCTCATATTAAAGACCTCATGTTAAAGTCATTGTTTTTCTTCTGACTTTAGTAAAAATCCCAATACAGCAATACAGTAATGAGATTTTTTCTCCTGAAAGTCCTGGTTAAATTTCTTTAAAATACGCACATGAAAAGTTTTGTATTGTCTTTATAAAGAAATGCATGCTGCTAGCTAAGAGAGAGGAGAAATATTTTGCAGCAGTAAATAATTTTTTGCAGTTCAATCATCTGGAAGATTTCCATATGTCATATTTACACTCACTTCCTATTTAACGCAATACAGATTTTTTACATGCATCAACCTTGAAAGAAAATAACATATGGAGTAGCCTATGTAGTTATTTTTTTTAATGAAATGGCATGCTTTTGTTTTACAAAAGAATTTTAATGGGGAGAGTGCAAGACCTTGAAACGTGACAGTGTTTCATTAAATCAACTTTTTTTCCACTTCCACTGCCCAGCTCAAACTGTGACATAGACCAAGAAAATGTAAAGGTTTCACGTGTTCCATCCAAATCAAAGATTTATCAATTCAGCAATCACAATGAATGAACATGAAGTTAGAGAATCGTGAAAAAATTGGCAAAGACCTTTTGGTTCACTGGGTCCAACCACTAACCCAGCACTTCCAAGCCCATCACTAAACCACGTCCCTGATTGCCACATCTATGTGTCTTTTAAAAACCTCCAGGGATGGTGACTCCACCACTTCCATGGGCAGCCTGTTCCAATGTCTGGCAACCCTTCCTGTGAACAAATTTTTCCAAATATCCAACCTAAACCTCTCCTGGCACAGCCTGAGGCTGTTTCTCTTATCCTGTCACTTGTTACCAGGGAGCAGAAACTGATCCCCACCTCACTACACCCTCCTTTCAGGTCATTGTAGAGAGTGATAAGGTATCCCCTGAGCCTCTTTTTGTCTAGAATAAACACCCCCAGCTCCTTCAGTCACTCCTCATTGCACTTGTGCTACAGACCCTTCCCCAGCTCCATTGTCCTTTTCTGCACCCACTCCAGCACCTCAATGCCTTTCTCTATGGTGAGGGCTCCAAAACTGGATATGGGGAATTATAAGGTATAATTGGGTTGTGAGCTGCAAAACCTGCCTGCAGAGGCACATGGCAGCACAGAGAGGTTTGTCTCCACTGGACCCTGGGGGGAGGAGGTGTCACACAGCAGACCCCTATGGAGAGGAGCCTGCCCAGAGCTGACAGATGGGTGAACAGCGAGTGATCACCCCATAGAAAGACATTTAGGAAGTGTGTTGCTGATGTGGCAACACGGGATAGGTCACACCATATAAGGAAATACTGTGCCTTAGAAAGGTGTGTAAAACCAGCTCATTCCTTTGAATAAAAGGTTCAGATTCTCTGCTGATTTGGTCCCATCATTCAGTCGCTGACAACTGGACACAGGATGCGGCTGCACCACAGCCAAGTAGAGCTGGGTTTGAAAACTTGATATTCATGCTTGAATATCCTGAAGTGCTCTTTAATGGGCTCTGTGCTGGCCTTAAAAATCTAAGACACCTAAATTCCAGTCCAAAAATCTTCCTAATTGATCGCTGCTACTTCTGTAGCTTAGAACGATCTATAAATGTTGGGTTTCTGAGCATGGTCTTGTCGCCTTGATGGTTAAAATGTGCAGCAGCACATTTTTCTGTTGAGGAAAAGAGGATTATTTTAGGGATTGTGGGAAGTGACAAGATAATGAATCTCTGAACTTCTAAAAAAATATTTGGAGCCATATTCTACCCAGTTAGACTATAAAATTCTACTGAATTGTATAAATTAGGATTAACCTATGGGCTTCAGTCTACTTTATATTTAGGCACCTTGAGCTGATGGAACTATAGAGGACCCACATGATTAGAAATTTAAAAATGAAAGGAATGAAATATAGCTGTGTTTGTAAAATGGAATGTTGCAAACAAATTTGCTCTGTAAGTCTACCACCACATTGAAATCTGCTGGAAATAAAGTGCAAGTGCAACTTCCATGGAAACACCTGGGTGGCACTCAGTGTGGTTCACAGGAAGTAAGCAGGGCAGAAAAAGAGTCCTCGCTTACTGCTGTCCTCAGGAAAGCCTGCATGTCTAAGCTTGGTCCCCGAGGCTATAATGGGGCTGTCTGGAGATATACCAGTAGCCTTCCAAGATGGTTCACTATCAAGAAGCTTGACAGAATAACAGTCAAATTTCTGTGTTTTCTGGGGGTCTAGGGAGTGGGGGAAAGGGTGAGGTTTTGTGGGGGTGTGTTCAGCACCTGGTCTCTGTTCATATTAATCACTGTGTTATCAGAAAGTGGGCCACTATTTGCTGCTGAATATTTAGGCAAGAAGACTGATTTTCACAAGTGAGAGTGTTATGAAAGATCCCCACCAGTGCCCTGTTTCTGCACTGGAACAACACTTATCTGCAAGCAAAATATGCTGAAATGCTTAAAAGTGAAAATAATTTATCATGAAAGGAGGCTGTGATTCCATCAGACTTTGGGGAATGGTATCTCCAAGTGTTTGCTGTTGGATTTGCCATCCTGGACAAAGGCCAGACTAGAGGGAACACAGAAACAAGCTACAAACACATTGCTGTACTTTGTGTGGCAGAGCAAACGTATTTGCCCTGCACTTCCCAGAACTTCCTTAAATAATAAAGAAAAATGGTTTTGTGTTCTTGACTGTTTGATTAGTATTGAATAAAAGACCAACGCTGAGTAATTGCTGGGTCACCACTACTATTGGCACATGTAACTCGTGGCTCAGAGGGAAGCCTTGTGGCTCTTGCCCCCATAATCCTCAGGGCCAGGACAGACACCTACAGTGGTCTGGGGGAAGGACAGTTGGCATTTGGAAGCAGGCAAACAATGTGGCCCTGGTACCACCCATGCTTCACACCTTGCAAGGATTGGCAAGACCCAAGATGATTGATATACCTGGATTTGTATTGTGTTAAGCTGCACTGAGTGGGTTTATTGTCTCAGGTTCCAAATACATAGTAATTCCCTAAACCTCCTTTTTGTTGTGTGGTGTAAGTACAGCCTAGGTAGAATGCTAGTCTTGCATGTTTGGTGCATGCAGGAGAAGGTATTTCTCTTCCAAGAGGGTTTCCCACATCCTTAATTTGTAAGTTTTTTCAAGGTAAAATCTTCTTCAAATGCATTGACTTGATGGTGGTTTTGCATCAAAACACTGTTTTGAGCTAAGTCAATAAGCCACTGACTGCAAGCCACTCCAAACTTAGTTGAAACTTTTGGAAGTACAGTTCCTGACCTGAGTAAACCTGTCCTCAGTTAAAACTTTGCAACCAAATCCAAGGTAATTTGCTACTAAATGTTTCGTGTGAGGCTTAATATTCCATATTCATCTCCTCAACAACCAGCTAATCACTACTTACTGTTTGCGTGGTTGTACCAGTGAGGACGTACTAAAGCACAAACACAAACTTCGTTTATCTGGACACTGCCATCTGCTACCTGTGGCAAGATCAGTGCAGATTATGAGCACTCACTTGGCATTGCCTGCTACTGTTGATAGGATGTGATCTTTACTCCAGTCCCCATATTCTCCATGCAAGCAGCTAATCAGTCTGACCATTTGCTGAGTGACTTGACAACTGCAAGAACCAGATGTTAGGTTCTAGAATTTATTTTTCCAGTAGGGTCATTTAGGTCTCTGATTTGTTTCCTAGCTAGCCCTTCTTAAGTCTTTTATCTGCCTTCTTGGCTGATTTCCATCAAAACAATAAAGCATTTATAAGTCTCAGTTTCCGCATAATCATCATCTCCAACTGCAATTCCAAGAAGTCCCCTGTGTAATGATGTGAAGGTTTTATTTTCCTTGTGAAAGCTGTGAATGAGGTACAGATTTTGTTATGTCAGATACAATATTCGTATCTTGTTTATAACTGCTCAGAAGAACATCCTGTGAAGCTTCATTCACAGAATTGACATTTCAAATTTATCAGAACAGGATTTACACACTGATGTTGGTACAACTACAGAAGTTATCTCTGATGGGTGGAGGAACAAGTTTGTTTTGGGTGGAGTGAATCCATCTAAGTCTCCACAGGGAGCAAAGAAAGGACAAGAAAACCTGGGATAGCCTTTGCAATCATACTGATAACAAACAGTCACTCTGAAAACACTGGGGAAAGATAAACACCACACATTTTCCTGGTAAGGGTTCTTATCCTTTGCTTACTTGCACTCAGAGATTAATATTAAATAAAACTAAATGTGCTATATATATGTATACACGCTATATATATGCATATAAATATTTTTAAGAGAGTGCAGTTTTCATACTCCATACATTTTGGTTTTGCATGAAGGAAAGCATGAAAAAAGAAAGCATTGCCTGGTATGTCTGCACTCATTAATCAATATTGAACAGAATCCTACTTGCACCTGTAAATTCCTGCTTCCTCTTTAGCAGATGTACTTCTCTCAAGATGTGGATTACAATTCTCTCTCTCTTTTGCAGTTCTGCTGTGAAGGAGTACCTGGTTCTAACAATTACTTATATTATTTTTCAACCCTTCTTATTTACATGGTGATACTATCCTAATGTACAAGCAGTACCCAAAAATATATTAGTAGTTCTTCCAGCCAATCAGACATTAGATGAATTTGCTGTTTCAGATGCAAATCCTGGCTCAGAAAGTCCATTTGCAGAATGCCAGCAGACCGGGTGTACTACAGAAGAACCATGTTAGCTCCTCACCTCCTTCAAAACTCTTCCCCTTAGCTTCGTGTTACTTGTTACCATCAGAGATGGGCTGCTGGATAGAGGGCGCTTCAATCTGAATCACACCATTTGTACTCATGTCAAACTTTTTTGCTTTGGAATGCTACTCTTTTAACATTACCCATCTTCATTTGCACTGCTGGGTTGACAAACCTGGGTTTGGCAACCATATACAAACCCAAATCATCCACTAACAGCAATGTCCAGAATTAATAGTTGTGCCATCCTCAAGCAGTCAAGGGTGTAGTCATTGCTGTACAATGCTCAGAAGACACTGTAGTTACCAATCCAAAGAAATAAAATCCATGGAGTTGAATCCTTTTGCTTTTAGTCATGATAAGTGGAATTTCTTCTCCACGCTGAGTAAACACAGAAGCACAGAATAATAGCCAGGTTTATATAATGGTGCTGGTAGTGATATGCAGTACCATTTTCTCTAAAATACACTTTCAGATGACAGGGTTAATTTCCTCCATGAATAGCATAACGTAACCCCTTTTGTTGGCACAAATTAATGTGCATCATGGTTTTTCAGGTCTTGTTAGAGGTTGTTATTTTTCCACATCCATGGCTACTGTGCTGTTTGAGCAGTGTTGTTGGCACACCTAATTAATGTCCTTGAAGAAATTGTCCTTTCTCTAGGGATGGAAAGATTAAAAGAATTGGAATGGGAGAAAGCAAATAACAGTGATGAAGTATTTTGTTGGGGTTTTAGGAGTTCTCCTTCTGTTTTCCTTTTCTCTTAAACAGTTTTCCCCATACGTATTGCCAGGGGGACAAATTACTGGGTGCTTAAGAAAAACAAAAGACCTACCCAGCGGGGGAGGGGTCCATCTGGCTACTCTCTTTCACCTGGGCTTGTGGCCTGTTTGTTCCTGGCATTTGGACGGAGAGGCTGGAAGGAATTCATCAGCATGGCAGGCTTCTGCTTTTTTGGCTGCCTTCCTTCCTTCTATCAGAGTAACCCTGGGATTCCCAAGCCTGCCTTCCCTGCCCTGCTGGGAGCCAGGCAGTGGCCGCCCTGCCCCCACCGTTGCTTTGAGCCTTCGCTACTCTCCACATAGCCTCCTGCCTACTGAGACCTCCAGGGGTTCCCACTGCAGCTCTGGAGTTCGATCCATCTCGTCTGCCACCTGGGATTTGTGCTCGTCCCTGCTGTTCCAGCCTGCTGTTCCCGAGGGTCCGGCCGGACACCGGGATCGGCTGCCCAGGGGTTTGTGAAGCCTTTGTCCCATCCCTTCCCGGGATCCCAGGGCACCGGTGCCGCTGCTCCCCGAGCTCGCTCCGGAGCGCCCCCTGCAGCCGCGGGGGAACCATCGCACCTGCCCTGCTCACCGGGAGCCGCCAGCGCCCCTGCCGGCTGCGAGCGGAACTGCACCCGAGGGGAAAGGGCCCGACAGCCGAGAAGGCCGGGACTGGGTTGTGCTTCTGTTTGCTGGTACTGCCATAGTCAGTCATTTGCCTTGTTATACACATACATATAAAAAATAGTAAAGAACTGTTATTCCTATTCCTCACATCTTTGCTTGAAAGCCCCTTAATTTCAAAATTATAATTCAGAGGGAAGGGAGTTGCATTTTTTTATTTCATTTCAAGGGAGGCTCCTGCCTTCCTTGGCAGACACCTGTCTTTCAAACCATGACATATTTGAGTAACGGGTACAAAATCCAGAATTACAATTTCAGCCACCTGATTCTGAAATATATCACAATAATTAATTAATAGCATCTCTTCATGCAAGGAGGTGCTGTGAAAAGAAATGCAAGAAAGCCTGAATGTTTCTGGCATGGTTCTGGTAATGTTCAGTCACTTGTCTAGTTTTTAAGAGAATTCACAAGCTACTGTTTTGTTGCTGTCTGTTCTGAGCTTCCCCTCCCCCTCCCAAAGACACGTGCTCCTGCCATGTGCTCCGAGCTCCTTTGTTCCAAGCGCCGGCAAAACCAAATGTAACTCAGACTCTTCAGCAGTGTCTGATTGGCCGCTCACCCCGGGTCCGCCCCCAGTCCTCCCCTTCCCCCTTCTCCGAATAAAGGATTGTCGAGGGGAGGCTCCGCCCTCTCTCTCAGCTCAGCTTTTCCTGTGAACATCTGTAGTTGTCTCTCTCCTTTTTTAAGGCTTCTAACTGCAGGGAATTGAGCGGGCAGGGAGCTATATTTCTCCCTCTTTGCTTCTGCTGATGGTATTTGCTCTGCAGCTGATACAGGTACCGATTTTAGAGCTATTAAAGTGCTAGATCGCCTGTGCTGCCTCTCTGGGTTGCTCGAGGCTTTCTAAGGCATTGAAATACAAGCGCTAGCCGGTATAAAGCTGAAAAGATACCATCCACACTGTTTGTCTCACTCTTGCCAGCTGTGACTGTGGAAGGGGCCCCTAATGCCATCAGCCAGATGATGAGGTTTACAAAACTCAGTTTAAATTCTCCCCAGCAGATTACTTCCCTCAGTTGTGTTTGGGCAGGATAGCTTCCAGGGAATTGATTCCTTAAGCTTCAGACAATTTTCATGTCTTTGTTTCCCTCTGTTTATTCCCTCTGGATAAAAAAATCAGTTACTATATTTAAAACATTTGGGCTTAAGATCCCACCATCTCACATGATAGATGGATCATATGTATAAAACTTGTAAATCTTGGACATTTCTTCTTTTAGTGATGCCAGCATCTTTCTATCCTTAGTATTACAGCAGAAAGAAAGTGGCTTTACCTGCATCCTCTTCCGATGTGCAAGTGTTAAGGCAGCTCCACGATCCTCTGTGTTGTAGTGTTGTGCACAGGGTGTGTTGGTGGGCCAATATAAGAAGGCAGTGCTCCCCCAATGCCTATCCTTTCCAAAACTGCTATGTCTTTCCCTTATGTGGACAGGTCTTTGAAAAGAGAGTTACAAACCTTTGACTTCACCACTGAGTGAAAACAAATGTCTATCTTCCATTCTGAATATCAGACAGAACATTCAGACAGACCCTCCTTTCCTAGCGTTGGCCATGGGAACTCTGGTGACAGTGAGTGACCGAAGGCTCTTTCAGTCTCTTGCCTCTTCTGGGCCCTGCTTAAATTAACACCTCGTGTGAAACAGGAAATGCCTAGCTCAGCCTTCTGGATTTTATTTCAGGAGCATGCATGTGTGCCCCTGCTGGGTCTAGGTATTCTCCTGGTCTGGAGGAGGTTCTGTAGCAGAGGTGTGGACTGTACTGGCAGGTTTCTGTCCTGGAAGATTTATTGGTCCTGGGAAACACTGTACAAAAAAGCTGCTAAAGTTTGATTGTATGGTTCCGGTTGCATTTCTGCTTGGGTCTTTGCTGGCATATTTTTCTGTCCCCAGTTGATAAGGCATTCCAAACTGAGGCATTCAGATGTCAGGTTGAATTTTCCCCAGCAGATTTACTTTGCAGCTCAATATGCCAGCAAAACTTTGAAGTTTAGATGATACATTAGCTTTACTGTAGGGGTTATTTTTTTATATCAAATATATAATACCATCAATTATTCTTTAAAATTTCTGCCTTTTGTTTATTCATCTACAAGGTCAATTCCTATGAAACTTTCACTCTAACTGAAGAAGCCATCAGGAAACTTACTTCTTTGATTTTGTTGTTTTATGCATCATCCCTTGAAAACTAAATAGCTTTCCATGTGCTTGTAGTAGCTAGCAGTAAAATACTATGGAGAAATTCTTAGCATACTCGATATCTTGATGATGATGGATATGTCATATACTTGCTTTTGGTTAATAAAACAACTTAATTAGCAATTAAATAATTTGACAAAGGTTTTAAGGCAAATTCAGGCCAATAAAAAGTCATTAGTCCAGGGTTCAAAGGTCTTGACTTCACTGAGAATGAGATCAATTTCTCAGTTCAATAAGCTTTCGGAAAAAAAAAATATTCCTGTAAATGCTTTATTTAAAAAAATATTTTAGAAGTGGTATTTTACAGTATCAACAAATATATAAATCTTAGTTTTACCATTGCATCAGTTTTATGTAGAATCTTATTTTGTGCATTTGTAAAACTTGACAAAAAAGAAACCATGATTGAATTTGTTGGCCTTAGTGACGAGGCAAGAAGCATTTCCTAAGTTCTGCAGAGCAAGAAAGAGACAGAGAGAACACCCAGTATGGCTTTTATTTCAGAGTAGCAGGTCCTTGTATATTTCTGAAGATTATGGTAAGTACTTCTTTATTAATTTTTAATGCATTTATTAATCTTTTCCACCCACTGCTGCCTCTTAGCAATCAAGTTGGTAAGCATGAGCAGGCCTGTGACGGATGCTCCTCTTGGTCAGCATAACCTCACAGAGGAAAGGGAAAAGGTTTGCCATCTCTGTTCATCCTACCTTCACAAAGAGGGTTCTATTTGAATCTATCAACTTAAATATGGTCAATACATATGATATGAAAAGACTAGGGCAAATTTATTTTTTAATATGTAAGTGGCCTGTTTGCATTTTGAGTTATAGTCATGTTTCATAAGAGCTGTTTCTGTCTGTTCCTGAGCTGGATTATGCACAGCTATCTGCCTTCTCCTTTTTCAAAGTGGCCTAAATGCAAATGCCAATTGTTAGCCAGTGTAAAAATCCCACTTTAAATTACAAAACTACCAATTGTCTTTGAGTTTTTCTTCTGCTCTGTGGATGCTAACATGCACATGCTCTATTCTACTCACTGATTTCAATGGCATTGTGTGAGGAGGGACAGACTCTGCATCACAAATGTGTCCAGCCCAGTATTCTGTGACTGAGTTCAACTTTTGTGGGGCAGTTCAAAGAATCACAGTGAAATTCAGCTCTGGAGATGACAAAACATTTCAAATGCTTTTTCAAGGTATATTAAAGAAGAAAGTACTGTAAATCTGTAAAACAGCCACAAATTGTGTAAGAAAGTTTTTGTTTATGGGCAAGATATCCAGTAATTGTTCCTAGACTGTTATGTTTTTGTGTATAAAGAACTGGTGTATATAAAGGATTTCCATATTCTTTCAATTAACATCATTTTGATTTTAGATTAAAACAACAAAATAAGGAACAATGCAAAGTTTCCATGAAAGACCACAGTATCTATATTTCTTTATCTTGAGTGAACTCAGTAAGAAGGTGGGTGCTCTGTCTTTTCCTTGCTTAAATAAGAAAAATAATAGAAACAATCCAAAAGCATAAATACTTGTTTTGACTTCACAACTTAAGTGAGAAGAAATTTCAGGCTACAGCTATCCCCCTTCCTGAACGGATGCATTCTACCTCACTTGAACTCTATAAATCTTAAAAACAGGAAAGAAAGTAGTTTTCTGGAAGTTGTGACAGCTATTACTTGTTGTTTAAAGGTAAAGGAATCGTGTTAGATATGTAAAGTTTTTACCTTTGTCAGAATGTTAGCAAGAATTCATATGCTTCATTCTCCCTAAATGGGAATGATTACAGTTAGAATGTTTCCACTTCCTGTCTTTGGCAGGTGTGGATGTCATAGGAAGAAAATTACATGAGACTGGTGTTATTTTATGCCCTGAGTATACCAGTTTACATGACGGGTTTTTGAACTCTGTTTACAGAAAATGAAACTCTTTTTGTTAGAGAGAAAAAACAGCTACAGGAACCAATTAAAGGATCAAAGTGCTTTCTTAAAATATATCAGACACTTCACAAAGTGCACCAAAACATTATTTTCAGAAGGACATGAAGAGTTGTTATTTGAAATGCCAAATAAACCACCAAAAGCTTCTAGTCCTGTTAAAACGTTCTTCCTAATTGAAGTTGATAATCCACTGGGGTATAATCTTTATTATTTATGAACAGTAAGACGTGATTAATGGCCACAGTGGTACCCATTTAGGTAAAAAGCTGCTTTGTTCAAATCAATAGGAACCACAAAATAAATACATGTTATTTTCAAGGGATTCTGTACAATTGTACATCTGTTGCAGACATTGCTCTGCTGCCCTAGGTTTCATTTTATAAAGAATTGCAATAATAGCTTTGAATTTTAACAGTCAGTTTTGACAATGCAAATAACATACAGCCTTTACTAATCAGAACATCTCATAAAATCCTAGAATAATTATCCAGTCTAGGAAGAAGTTCTGCTTGTTTTTTCTTACCTTTCTTTATCCACTATGCTGTAGTGGAAGACGGACTTCAGCCATGCTTTTAGGTGAAGGTAGTATCTTTTCTATGAGTAGAAGAAGCAGTCAAGGATTTAGGCATGCAGTTGAGTTCTGACTGACTACCAGACAACTTTTATGTCCATTAAGGATTTGGTCCAAAGCCCAGTGAAGTTGAAGGACACTATTTTAAGCCAAAGTAATGATTGAGAACTGGATCAAACTTGCAGTGATCTAAATTAAATCCACTATTTTTGACAAAAATATTGTACTTGCTCGCTAGATTCCTATCAGGAGACCATCTGAATTTGTCTTTGTAATCTGTTTTACCATCTCAGATACTTCCATTTATCATTGGGCTTTTAAACTTCCAGAAAACATAGTAATTTTAGCCAGTAACACTGTAAGGTATTTGCTTTCTTTGGTTATTTTCATATGCCTCTCCTAACTCTAGGCTCTTTCATAGTTTAAAATTCATAGCTAAAGTTACAAAGCTTCTTTTATCCACTTACTCAATTACTCTGATATTGGAGTGCCTATTAAAAGCAATAAAACTAATATTGCAGACCTTGAGACTCCATCTTGACTATGCTCTTGCCTGTATTTTCACTAGTTATGAGCCCATACTTCTCCCAAAATCACTTTAAAAATTACAGCTTATCATATTCAGTTGCACACACCAAACTTGATAGGACTGAGCCCTCACTAAAATAAGCAGGATGATTTTGCACTACAACTTTTTATGCACATCTAAAAAACTTCTACCTCAAGCCTAATGACTAATCCATGTGCTTAAGAACAGCTGTAGTATAAGAAAATTAGATAAATGGATGAACCAGAATGGATTTTTTCATGTTTGTTATGAAGGTCTTCTTGTCCATATATGATTATGGAAGGTGAAGCTCTAACTACTTTATTTCTTTTTCTGTGGCTGTGAAAAAAGGGATCCATTGAGAACTTATTCCTACATGTATATAAAAGGAAAACCATGCAATTTAAGTCATGGCAGAAAAGTGACTGACATGGCATTTTTGAGAAGAGGGTTCATTTCTTCTTTCTTCTAGTTTGTGAGTTTGAGAGAGCTATCGTATCCCTCTGTATTTCAAGTCTCCTTCCAAAAAATAGGAACTTGAGAAATAGGCATACTGTTAGTAATAAGAGCTTAGATACCTATCTTGCATGTAAATGCCTCTGTTTAGACATCAAAATACCAGCAGGTAGCTACAGCCTGCATTTGAATCCCTCTCCTGCATTTACTATTCTTGATTACAGTGAGTGTGTAACTTAAAAGGATAAACTGCGTAAGTACAGCGAGGGAAAACATACATCCTGGCAGGAATTTTTTGTGTGATCTTTCCCAAAACAGCCCAGAAGCTGGGACAGCAAATGGTGAGAAGGTGCCTGCTGCAGTCCAATCTCTGGTCAGTAAGAAACACATGAAATACTAAGATCAGGAGTCTAAGGGATGGAACAGGTGAAGCTGCTCATCCAGGTTATTGTAAAGAATTCTTTCTATATTCAAATCCGATCCTATGTAGGAAAAGCAATATCTCTAGGTGTATTCCACGCAGAAAAAGTAGTGGGATTGCTGTTCTGGAAGATGCAAGCACTCTGCAAGTGATCATAAGAAACTGAGCTAACACAGCTTCATTAAGGTTTAAGACAGTATGGGTAAGATGGGTAGGAATGCAGAGAGTTGGTTTGTATTATTATAAAGGCAACATTAGAATGGGATTTAAAGTAAGTTTTCTACTGACAATTAAGTGCTGCTGAGGCCTTCAAACCCCCCCCAGATAAATAATCAAGACTAAAAGAAAATGCACCTTCCTGCATAGCCAGTAATAACTAAAGTACTGTTAGTTTTGCTGTGCTGTTTATTCTCCCATGACAGTGGCAAACTGCTGGCCCACCTTCAAAATTCAGGCTTGCAAATTTAAGTCCTACTGGCATCCTTTGAAAAGAAAATTACACCGTTCACAACATGAGCTTCTGAATAATTCTGCTGTCATACCTCAGACTGAATGTGCCAGAGCTAAAAAACCCCACTATTAAGCTACTGACAGAAAATGTGCATCAAAGGTACAAGGAGATTTGAAAACTATGGCAAAAATTGACTTGGATATGATATATTTTATCAGGAAGCCCTTTGGATTTACATTTTATACCCTCAGGGTGCTCAGTCACATTGAACAAAGGTGTGTTTAATACAGAGTGACTCTCCTTTCAGTTATATATGAGATTTCTTTGTTCTTCAATAATTGTGACAGCTCATGCAGTTCCATGGTTTTTTTGTTCTTGTCATGAAAGTGCCAAGACAGTTACTCTTTGCAAGTTTGGAAGACCACAAACCATGGGAAATGGTAATTTTCTTCTAATAACGCTAGAATCTGAATGAAATGTTCTGTTTTATAGCATAAAACCCCATTATTAAGTTGAAATAAAGAAAGAGAAGGAAGTATGTTTTGTCAAGTAAGGATCAGCATGTATTATTTTGAAAACAGATCACTGAGGACTGTGCATCCCGTCCCAAATTCTTACTATATAATTTTTCTGTATGTGCTTTAGAATATATAACCTCCAACACTATCCAGATCTAGTGACAGGAATGCTTGTGATACCGGTTATGCTTGACAATTTACTTTGGAATCTTCTATGTGAATGTGATATACAAACTTTTCAGAGTCTGGGGAAAGTTGAAATCACAAATGAACTAAGAATAAAAAGATTAAAATAATTAAAAAAAAAAAGAAAAGAAAACAAAAGAATTAAGCTATATGATCCCTGGGCCAGCTAGGAAATCAGTAAATTTTGTTTTCTATAAAGAAAAGGATAGGGTTGATCTATCTATTAGGGTAAATACTCTGAACAAACAATAATTACAAGCATATTCCCCTGATTTAGGCAAATCTAATCCCACAGAGTTCAGCTGAGCTCATTCCATAATTATGTGCTTATAATTATGTGCTCATTAGCAAGTTGGAGTTGTCACATAGCCCAGACTTACTGACTCCCAACAGTTTTAAAGCATGAAAGATACTGGTTTTGATTTTGATGAGACATTATCAGTTCAATGCACACTTCCTAGGGGATTGCTGTGTGTAAACAGCATAGTCTGGTTTTTCAGGTTTTGTTTCAGATTGCTGTGAATTTGAAGGAATGTCAAGATGGAGAATTTCACCTCATGAGACTGAGACACTTCCAGAGCCATGAAGTTAGAATTGGAGTCAAGGCTGTTCAGCTCAAGAATTTTAAAAAATGCATTTGATGATGGGCAGTGGACATTATGAGAGCTGGCAGAAAGGCAGAGGCAGACTTAGGAGGAGCAGTACTATCTGTGCAGTATGTTTGGGAATGAGCCCACACCTCAAGCCAGGCAGTGGGGATGCTCCAGAGGGGAAGATTACATGGAAGAGCTGAGAAGCCATGCAAAGGAAAGCATGGCAGGGATATGCACGAAAAAAACTGGAGCATTTGTTTCTGATATCTCAGGTAGGATATCTATCCAAACATAACCTTCTACTGCAGCAAGGTACACATCAGCCACTTACCCAGGTTTCCTTTAGAGGTAATGGAGAGAAAAGGGCAGTTTACTGCTGAAGCCACCTGCAGGAAGATGTCCATGTAAGTTGGACAACCAGCTCTCCTGGGAGCCAGTTCCTGTGTGTTGGATAAGAGGAGAACATAGACAGCCAGCTCAGATCACAGAGCTCTCACTGGAGGCTCCTGAAGTTGGATGTGGTGAAATTTTGCTTAGCATCTGATAAAGTTGGGCTGGTATTTCAAAGGGTCTGTAAATGATGTTCAGGGTGTGTTGTGGTCATAGCATGGGAAGCAGTGGCAGTGCCCAGTATCTGTCCCTTTATGCCAGGCAACAAATGCAGAACAGTCCAGATTTTGAGGGAATGAGGGAAATTAAATGGCTTTTCTGAAGGAATAGTTACATTTCATTTTTCTCAAATGTCTAGAAATGTCTTAACATTTCCAGAAAGAGAAAATAAAAGACACTGTAACTGGCTAGTTGGTGGGCACTCAGTTTTTCTGTCTCCCCTGGTATGCTAGGCAGTCCATGATCTGGTAATGCAACCCCCTTGAGTTTAGGAAGCTGCACACTTCTACTCCATACCATTCTCTTTTTCTGTTAGTTGCTGAAGGTTGAAAGGGATGAACCATGCAGTCACTGTTCCTATGGTAATTATCTTCTTAACACTCATGTGCATAGCACATTAGCACATTTTCTTCTCATTTAGCCTTCTAATTCACAAG
This sequence comes from Aphelocoma coerulescens, assembly GCF_041296385.1. Classification (NCBI taxonomy): domain Eukaryota; kingdom Metazoa; phylum Chordata; class Aves; order Passeriformes; family Corvidae; genus Aphelocoma; species Aphelocoma coerulescens. Next base: position 11,368,083 of record NW_027184085.1, read on the forward strand.
ACAGTGCCTGTTGTTGCTAGTGTGGTGTTACACAAAACATAAATTGCAAACTTTAACATTCAATACAATAGCCTTTTTCTCTGCCTCATAGCTTACTATTTTCTGAAGCACACTGACAGCCTGGGTTTTTTTGTCTATGACCACATTGCACCTAAGGAGTTTACATCCTTCCACCTGGCTGTTTGTGCTCCATCTAGACACACACAGTGATCCCACAGAATAAGCACATCGTTTTCTCTTATCTGCACTCTCTCTGCTATGAGAAACCTTCACATCTTTTCAAAAGATTAAACCCAGGCCACTAACCATTTCACACAGTCCTCATTGCCCTTCAGTGGGAAGATCTGTCACATCAACACTCTGCAGTTGCTGATAACAGTAACTGTCAGGTTGAATTAGAAAAAATAGTAAATATTGTGTTTGTTTGTTTTGGCCATGTAACTGCTGAAATCTCTCTCTAATCCTTACAGAGTTTTCCCTGACCACAGAAAGTGATTGCTTCTGATACGCTGAACAATATACATCAACTCCCACAGCTCAGGGTAGAGTTACATTTGGAAACAATTATTGTTTCAACAGTTTTCCTGACAGATGAACATACACTAGGAATTTTCTATAGACAATGTCAATAAATAGTCTGGAAATTTTGTTTAGAAACTGATTTAGACTACACATTCATAAGGTGTTTGGGTTAAGGTTTCTCTTTCATTTGATCACAAATCATTCCTGAATAAATCAAGATCTCTACAAATGTATTAGATATTCATAGAATGTTCACAAAAGGGAGGATGAACAGCTTGTCTGTTCTTGTAACACACTATTGATTGGTCTTTGTAATTCACAAATTAATGATAAATTAGAGATAACAAAAAAGCAGTTTCAATAATTAGAGTGTGAGCCTACGAAACCAGAATTGCTTTCTTGAAAAAGCTTGAGAAAAAAAAAAAGTTATTTTTAAATGTGAAAAACAATCACCACTTCTTTCACTGGCATTTGTGATATCACAGCTATGCTTCTGCAGACTACAGAGATTCCCAAATCAAACTAAAACTGAGCAATCCAGACTGTGCAGTCTACATTTCACAGTGTAAAATACCACAGATTTCACTCTTTAGAGTTGACATGGTTCTCATTAGACAAAAACATCCTCACAGGGGTTAAGTTTTCCCAACACTGTCACACTGCAGTCAATTTGATCCCACTGAACACATACTGACTGTTGAAGAAAGGTTTTAGGAACCTTAATCCTGTCTCCTGTGCTCACGCTGCAGTGTTGGTACATCTCCAGTTGCACTCAGCATCACAGCTTCCCATACACCTTTGTGCATGTGATACCAAATATTATGTCAATTTCTTTAATTCAAAAAATGTAATGGGGAGGTGTCCTTTGATATATGGGCAAAAAGTTTTTAACAAAAGCTTAATGGACATTTATCCAAATACTGTGTTTGTACATATCTATGAAGAAAAAGCCTCTCTTGGACAAAGGGAAAGAGGAGATGATTTACAAATTAAAGTAGTATGTCTCATTAGACTAGCTAGGGTAGGTGGAAGAAAAGCAGCCAAGCTCATGGGCACAGCAGTCATGCTTCAGGTTTTGGGGAGAAAGATGACAGCCTGTATTTTTAATTATTTTGCTCTTATTTCTGTGATCCAGGACTTCACCTTCCATTTGCTTTATATCTAGTCTGCAGATCTTGTGTTTATGAAGACATAAGCACCATGAAACACTCTGACACTCTCCATGTCCTTCATCTGAAGCAGTAGCATTATCTAAAACAAATGGGCTGCCTGGCCAAGGAAGGAGACACACGAGTGCTTTCTCACTCCTCCCTGTGTTTCTGCAAGGGACCCCAAGGCATGAAAGCAGGAGGGGAAGTGAGGCAGCGATGTGTGCTGTGGATGCTGCTGGAACAGTCAGTGTCCAGCGAGATCCAGCAGTGTAAATTTAACAAACATAAAGAAGATGCAAAGGGGTGAGGGCAAAACTGTGTTTGTGCCAGTAGAGAGTGAAAAAAAACCTGCTTGGCACAGCTTGTGTTGAGGCTGCGGGTTGTAGCTTGTGTGCCCAAGAAGCATGTGCATTCTCACATGCTTTTTGCACTCATTTGAGATACAGGGTGGCACTTAGAAGTAAGTACACAATGTACCCTGTACATTGTCCTTTCCACAAGACAAATATTTGTGTTCCCCTCAGAGGACCCAGTTTTGGTTTGTAGTCACAGAGTCTTCCATAACATTAAGCTCTTGATTAATATGTTTACTAGGAGATTTTAATTAAATCTGAATTTGGAAATTTAGTCATCCCCTGGCATATGCTTTGTTCTTACCAAATTTCTATTTTTAGAGCCTCCAAATAGTGCATTACTATGATCACTTATCTACCAGCACACTTGGGAGAAAGAGCAGTGGTAATGATCCACTACAGAAAAAGGGAAACTGAGGCACAGAGCATTGGTTAGCCTGTCCAGCATTATGTCTTTTCACTTCATCCTCATGCAGCTCTTCCCTTCCTTTTATTAAGATTCCCTCCTCTCTAGTAAAGGCAAAACTCTTGCTCTCTATTCTATGGAACTCCATAATGGAATCCTTAAAGCTTGCTCTGTCTTCCAGTTGGTTTGCCCCACATAGCTGCAGAAACAGGTTCTGGAGCTCTTACATTTCAGTCAGCCAGGGACAGGTTGTTTTCTATCCTGAGGCTCACAGAACCATGTATTTCTTTTCCTTTTGTTTTCTTCCATTAGCACTACTCATTCCCACACAAACGCAAAAGTTAGTACCTTTTTGTCTTTTATTTCATAATTTTATTAATGCCCTTGTCCATAAGAATCAATTTTTACTGATTTTCTTCAAACAAAGTAAGTTCAGGAACCTCACTTACAACCCGGACATATAAAGCCTGTCTCAACAATAGAAAGCACATTATATAAAATATTTCCCTAGATTTCTTGCAGAAACATCAGTTCAGATCAATGCTTTTCAGCAGTTGCTGCTGCAGCAAAAACAACAACAACGAGAAGGCAAAGGGAAGGAAGTCTTACCTCAGTGTGGCTCTTTGGGCTGTTTCATTGCTCTTCTTGCTGCTGGTCCCATCATTCTCCTCAGCCAGCACTGAGGTTTCATTTAATGCACAGACTCACTGGGCCAATAAATATCTGCTGGTTTTTCAAGTGCAAAAACATTAATGAAAAAATATTTCTCAGACCTGTGTACAATGATTCCAAATTCTTCTGCTGTACTCTAAAAATGAATGTCAAGTGATCCAAATGAAACAGATATCTAATTTGCTTCCCCTCCTGTGCTTCTGTCCATGTGTAAAGCTGGGGCTAAGACACAGAGTCAGATATTTAGGTCCTTGTGTGCACACTGTTATCTTGTACGAGAGAATTCTCTTTGGTGCTGAATGTTTCATTTTCCTCACTTGCTTTTAACTTACTTTAGCAGACTGATCTTCAAATGTGGAAAGAGCCAACTTTTTGGCCAAGCAGAATGGACACACTAAATGTTTTAACTAATAATCATCTGTGCCTTTTTAGTATTTGGGCTACATCAGCTAATATATTTATTTGGAAGGTTGAGTTCCTTAGCTGAGCTGTTTGGCTTAGACGTACTCACTGATGATAATAGGTAGGGGTTTAGGAAGAGAAAATTTCAGGGAAAAGCACTGAGATTAGCCATCATCCATCAAAGAGGTAGATAAATATCTGCTGAATACAGATATTTGAAATGCAAAACTGAAATTAATACAGCATTAGGGTGCAGTGTAACAACCATACAAGAATACTAAAGCCAGAATTCATCGACAAGAAAATTTATAAACCATACAACACAGGAAAAGAAAAAACGCAAGCACAGGAAATAGTGTAGAAACTACAGCTCTCCTTTATCTTTTTTAGGAGTTTCTCTGTCCTGTCTTACTCCACCAGTGAATCTGCGTTTGGCTTTCTTCCACAGGCTTTCAAGCCTGCCTTGATTCAGGATAGTCCCTTACAAACTACCACAGAAAATGTCCAAGAGTATTACATTTATTCTTAAGTCCTCCTCCTCCCTCCCCTGTAGCATAAAGAACTACAGAAATCAACAGAATGCTGGTAACTGAGTAAACACTGACAAAACAAACCACTACTGCTTCAAGTGGATATTAGGAGAATGAGAAATGCCTCACTGAGCAGCTCGTCAGTGTGTGGATGTGGGGGTTTGACTCCAGTTCCTCTCCACTCCTATTATTTTTTACGGCTATTTCACATCCTATCTTAATAAACTCTGCAAGTTCTCTTATGGGGCAAGGGACATACCTTCCCCTGTGCTGGTAGTGGTATGTTGGTCCTGTGCCCTGTTTCATCCCTTCCTTTCTAATGGGAGCTAAAGGAATGAAGATATTTCCTGTACCAAATTCTGTGCCAGTGCTAACTTGACTTTGAGTCAGTTGTAGTTTGTTATTTGCAAACAAATATCAAAACTAAGGGCTAACCTCAAACAAGTGGAGCATCTGGATTCCACTGGCACACATGCACACCTTGGTTCTGGAATACTGCAAATCAGGTCTGCCTCAGGTTACGGAAGGACAAGGTACACTGATCTCTAGATAAATTATCTCTGCTGAGCTGTGCTCCCTGCAGCTACACCGCTGCTGCTATCTCTGCACTATACTGCAAACAAGTAGAAACTTACCTAAAGACCAGAAAGGGTTATCCAGTCAGATCTCCCAGAAAGTGGAAACCATAGAACTAAAAAGTAGTTTCAGTTCTAAGACTGGAAGAAACCTCAGGAAGTCATTCTGTGCAACCCCCTCTTCAAAGTGGGACCAGTTTAGATTAAGTTGCACAGGGCATCAAGAATTAATTCCTATGTCAGTGGAAAGAAATTGAGTTTAAAAATTCCAGGAATTGAGAATCCACTACAAATCCAGTACTCTTTCTGTAATTAGTTGCCACCAATGATGATTTTGTTGTTGGTTTTGGTTTGGTTTGTTCTTTCCCCAAAGACTCATTTTTAGCCTGTATTTGACTAGCTTTAGCATCCTCTCTTTTAACTCTGACTTCTTGTTTGGATGCTGCCTGGCAGATGCTGTCATCACATAACCCTTTGAATCAGATTGAGCTTCATAAATTTGTTACTGTATTATGTTTTTCATGTTCCGATTGCTTTTGCAACTCTGCTCTGAGCTTTCTCTAATTTATCACCACACAGATAACAAGAGCAACTGTCCAGTCTTGGGCAAGAGAGCTGGACAGAATTTTCATAGTTGCAGCATCAAATACAGAGCTAATGTATGCCTTTTTTATCTACAGTAAATTTTCCTCTTTATCCAAGGATTACAACAGTAGTTTTGGAAATGGCATCATGATGGCAGTTCATATCCAAGTTAGCCGTCTGCCACGAACACCAACTTTCTCTCCCCCAGGAAGGCCATCCACATGCTACAAGAATATTTCTAGGTATAGGACTGCCCATTTAGATATACTGATCCAGTGATTCCATGAATTTGTTTGTGACTGCCTTATGAAATTATTCAATTATACTAAGCAGTTCATTCATTACATTACTTACGTATTTTTTGTGGCATCTGCAAAATTGGCTGACAGAAATTTCATGTTTTTTTCAGACCGTCTATAGAATTTGATAATTATCTCAGCACCAGAAAAGGGCTTTTGGGGTCTCACTAAACAGCAGATCATTGGTGACTCTCAATTGCATCTATATTTCAAGAACTGATATTTGCTATTATTTTATTTAGTATGTGCAATATTGGTATTTTAATTTTTATCTTTCCTTAATCAAAATGCCACAGATGAAATGTTTAACAAACCTTTAACTGTACTGCAGATGTAAATGTCAGAATTGGGGCTACACATGTGACAGAACAGTGTCTCCACAAATTACCAGTGTGAACTTTCCTTTGAAACCCTGATTAGAAGAGAGTTTTGTCCCTGAGAATTTTTCAGTTGCTCAGGATAGAGCAACTGAAACACTTACAATGACATCTACAATTATTCTCCAGTTATGACTTTCCACATGGACGGCTTTCTCGCACAAATATTAAAAGCTGCACACATTTGAAATACACTGTGGTATTTCACTGCTTATAAAGGAGAAGATTAATTTATTTTTCTTTTTTCTTCTCTCTCTCTCTCTCTTTTTTTTTTTTTTTTTTTTTTGGTGTTTGCTTGATGTTTTCCTTAAAAGTTTATCTTAAGTGAAGGAAGGGAAATATTTACAATTGCAATGGAACAATGGCCTGGAACTAAGGAAGGGAAAGTTTAGGTTAGACTGTAGTAAGAAGTTCTTAACTCAAATAGCCTTAGACTCCAAAATAAGTTTTTTGAGACAGCATCGTGGAAGATTTCCATTAACTGTGCAGGTGAAACACTCTGGAGAAATACTTTGTAAAGAACACAGTGTGGTGCAAGTTGAATGCTAGACTATCATCACATTTTTATATAATCTTTCTTAATAATTTTATTAGTGACATAAAGGAAATTTAAATTTTAAACAAATTTTAAAGCTCTACATACTTAAGAGACCTATCCACCATAGATCCTGTTGAGGATGACAGTTCAGGGACAAAATCCAGATCCAGCTTTTAATTCATTATGTTTACAATTAAACAGGAACATTCAGGTGCTGGATTCTTGAAAATCTCACCCATGCAGTACAGCCCCTCGAGAGTGCCCTAACAATACATTGGCCTTTAGAACTGCCAGCACACCAAAGATTAAACAAAAGTTTGGGGGAAATTAAGGTGACACTTCCTGTGATTTTTTGAAAGAGACAAGAGGCAGTACCAGAGAAGTCAGGAGTTCTCACTTTACTCTTTTTAATTCTCTGCACAAAACATCTAAGTGAGAAAAAGTTCAATTCATTTCAGTACTTAATTATATTCATCTATTCAAAGAAGTAAGGGAAATTTATTTAACAAACTAACCAAGTTTCCTTTTAAGCCCAAATTTAAACATGCTCTGTGGCATGAAACTCCATTTTCCTAGTTGTATCATATAAAATAAGCTGGGAGCTGGATAGCAGTTGTTCTGAAGCAAGACCATTCTATGTAGTGAAAATGCTGCAGATTTATACTAGCAGAAAAGTGTTCAATCTCTTCTGCTTAATGATAACTGAAATTATTAATTTCAGTATTATGAGCATTCATTTCTTCTTTCCTGACACATTCATATTTAACAATTGCAATTCTCTGCCAGAGAAACATCTGTCTGACTTGAAGGGAAAAAAAAATTGTACGACCGATAACTTTTAGGTATGAAGTTACTTTCGGATTTAAGAAGAGAAAGAGTAATGATATTTGGCCTGCTACATGCAGGATCCACTACCAGCAGTGCCAAAAATACTTATTCCTTGAAGCTGCACTGTCTTCTTTGACTGTGACATATGTCCAGGATTGAAGAAAGAGTAAAACTCGTCCCCCTAGTGTACTGTTGATGTAAAATATTTAGTTCTCTAACCTGCTGAAGTTTGTCTAAGGGTTCATTGTTACCTCTTCTCTATCTTCTGTGTGTTTTTACTGCACTGAGCGTAACTCCTGGTGAAGGACAATTCTCTTGGACATTTTTTTTATGACTCTAGGCTTCTGGGATGGAATGGATTCTGCCCAGTAACACAATTCTTACAGAATGCAAGATAAGAACTAGATCGTATTTTGTTTCTCTTTATCAAAGCTTATAAGAGCTGTCTTGGCATTTATTCATGCTATTAACATCTGTATTTTTGTTGTAAAATTTGATTTTAAATCTATGTATATCCAACAGTTTTCATTATATATTTCTGAATAATATTTCCATTGCTTTGGAATACCCAGTCAAAAAAAGGTCAGATGAGATAGGCAATAATTATTGAAATAAGTCATTAATTATCAATATTTTCTTCTGGGAGATGGCTCTGATATAATTTATAGTCAATATTAATCTGGTATTATTATAGTATTGGAGATTTATTTTCTAAATTATATTTATAGTAAATTATTATGTTGTTTCCAGAGCATCAAAGACAATTGAGTTGTTTTATGCAAAGGAATTGAACACAATGCTGAAAAATATTATTGACTATTCCCTGAAGGACCTCACTAAGCCTTGAAGGGAGGCTGTGAGGAATATGTAAATGAATGTGTACCAAATCAGATGCAAATTTGGAAATTTAAAATAGGATATTTAGCAAAAGAAGTTTGACTAGAATGGCCACATGCAGCTTTAATATTCCAGAAACTATTTAGCATTTATTTGGAATGTAGTCTGGGAGCCTGTGTCTGGGAGCTGTTTGTGTAGGGGACTGTGGAAGAATCTACACTGAGAAACCATTCCTTATGAATCTAAAGGAAAGGTAGAAGGGTTTTGTTGCCTTTCTGGGTGAGGCTGGTGTTTGGCCTAGGAAAGGGTGGTAGGGGGAAATTGGAGCATGTGCACAGTGTAATGGCAGCATCGTGGTGTGACAGCCAGGTCCTCACTCCTGCTAAGAGCCACCTCAGAGCACCCTGCTGCACCCACGGCTGCCAGTCTACACCTTAGCCACAGGGGTCTTTTCCTGTAAAGTAGGAAGAAAAGGTTTAAGCCTAGGCCATCAGATTAAGGGCTGTCAACGGGTCTCTCACACACCCAAGCAGTCCATCCACTAAACTTAGGTATAAATGGGCTGGGGAAGAATCATCTTCACATATATTTTGAAAAAATTTAGCTTTTTCAGATAGATCTTGGATGGGACCAGTCTTGACAGGCTCACTCTCAGAACACCCTCAGTCTGATTGTCCAGCAAGGAGGTTGAAGAACACTTGGCTGGTAAATCCCAGCAAGTTGTAGTCGTACGTTAAACAGGAGCTTTTCGCAACGGCCATGCCCAAGAGGTCAAAGATTCTTCGAGAAATTTCTTCTGAAAGTCTGAGCTGCCTACAGACTTTGCAATCTTCCACATGCTGTAGTAAACTGGGATTCTGTGGTTTGCCATTTAGGCATCTAATCCATTATAGTTTCACAGCAGTATTTTTTTATTCAAGCATATCTTCTGGCAAATATTAAAAATATCTAAATAAAATGGCCACTTTCAAGATGTTCTCTGAGTATTTGGAGCATTGGTGTGTGCAAAAATCTATATATATACCACTTGATATCATGGCATATAAGAGACATTTTTCTCTGGGTCACAGTTACAGAAAGATTATAAAATAAACATCTTGAAAACTCCTAATGCTATTTATGTTTATTTTCTCAAGATTCATTTGTTCAGGTTAAAGGGTAATTTATTCCCAGTAATTTATTTGTAGAAATAGGATATTAGCCCAGTTGTTTAGAGGATGGTGCTAATAATACCAAGGTTGTGGGTTCTACCTGCATATGGGCCATTCACAGAAGAGTTGGATTTGATGATCCTCATGGGTTCCTTCCAACTCAGAATATCCTGTGAAATCCTGTGAAAATGCCATGTCCTCCTTGGAAGATGAGAAGATTTGGATTTTGATCTTGCAGCAACTCATTCTACCTGCTTGTCTCTGTTAGATTATAAATGGGAATTTCAACCACCTCAAATTGCTGTTAGAAGAATATTTTGCCTTAAAACCCTTTCACACATGCTTGTGCTATGTACCATTTCTAGCATATTTCCCTAAGCCACCTGAAATTCCTGTCTTCACACACAGAAAACGGAACGTGAAGGATTTGGCACAGTCACCTTCACGATAGAAGGTGCCTGCTTGTTTTCCCCTCTAGGTTCACCGTAGGTAGCACAGCTCAGTACATTGTGTGTGTGTGTGTGTACAGACTCTGAGCTCCATCTTGGATGTGTTTCAGATGAACTCCCATGGAATCCCAAGCAATCTTTCTGGCAGAAGATTTTCCAGTGAAGAACCAAATCCATCATATAAGGGGAGGACATTTCCTAAGTTGAGGGTACATTTCAACAAACAAGGCTGTCAGCTTTGCCTTCAAGGTTGAACCCTTATTTTTCAGCCTAGTGATAGGGATTGCTTGATTTGGAAGAAACTCTGCATGCCAGCTCCTCAGAGAAGAATAACTTAAATTTCCTTGCCTGGTATGTTACCTAACAATCCTTTGCATCAAATGGTGCTACACTGTCTGCTCTGATACTGTGCCAAATCCTTCGCTATTATAAATCATTCCTATCAAATCCATCTATTTTTTTGTCGTCTGAGGTTCTGACTCTTTTGACTTACGCTCTTCTACTATTTAAGGTTAAGAAAATATCTCTCCAAGCTGTACAGCCCAAATTTATGTCTTTTGAAAACAAAGCTGATAAACTCCCCCTGTTAGAGCAACAAGGCAATGGCTGGAAAAGAAAGACCAGCATTTTTAAAGACTTACTATATGCAACCTAGGGTAGCTGGTTTACAGTCTTTTCTCTTAACCAGTTTCATGAGTATTTGGATAAAAGCTTGTTTATACTTCTTAGAGACAAGCAGGACATACCTAAAGAAACATTCAACCTGAGCATGGTATAGATCCTATCAGGAGAGACTGAGCAACAAACTCTTTAGAGAATTCTCCTTCTCAGCTGGTGTTTGTGGCTAAACTGAAATGAATGCGATGCAGGAGTGTAATACAAAGAGTAACTGTGTGAAAATAGAGAAGCATGTGTGACAGATTGCACATAACCCTGTAAAAAAGACACAGACTGAAATTGATTTTTAATCTCTTCCCTGTGAACCTGCTGAACCCAGTAGGGTTGCCTGGGGATAAGTGAAATACAAACCTGATCCATTTGGTTTGCTACAGCCTCTGGCAGTTTAAAAGTAATTCCAACCAAATCAGAACAGCAGCAATTTATCCTTAGCCGGCACAGATGCAAGAGATGACACAAGTAGAAATGAACCATTTTTGGAGCAAGAGGGTATCTCTGCCTGGTTTTGAATTCCAAAACAAAAAGGAATGTAATTTGCTCCCCATTTTGTAGCAGCTGAGGGCTGTTTTCCATGTGAAAACAGTAGCTGTAAAAGGGACATCTTGCTACATTGTGCATTTTCCTTTCTTTGCTACAGCAGTCACTGATATGACTCCTAAACTGGAAATTCAAGTTCCAGTTTCTTGAGATCTTCTACTCTTCTGTTAGAGCCAAAGAGCAGCCTTGATGCCTATTAACTGATCATGGAATTCCTTTGACCAGGAAGCAGGTTCTGCTCTGAAAGAGCAACTGGGACAAACACTGAATTGTACCCTTGCACACCCTGGGCCTCTGCTCTCTGTGGCCTCATGACAGAAACACAAAGGGCCCAGAGGAAGAAGCCAAAAGGGCTTGGACAGGGCCTGAGGAATTCTTTCATCTAGATCTCCCAGCTCCCACACTTCATTTGCTTCTAATCAGCAAACACACTTTCACATACTGATGACAGCACATTAGAAATTAAGCAATTGGGAATCAGTGCTGGTTTTAGACCAAAATGGTTGCTGTGAATGTATCAAGAAAAACTGCTGAACTACTGCCAGCTCATGTGCTCTATGCTGCGTTTACCTGGCTGGCAGATACGTGCAGGGAAAGAAACTTGTTATTGCTTATCAAGAAGGTGAGAGCACTGCTACTCCAGACATGAAGGCCAGAGGATAGAAACAAGGACAGATTTGAAATGCAGCTGATGAGCTCTAAGAACAGAAGTGGTTGCCTGAAAGTAACTCAATAGACAAGTTGATCTATTGTTTAAAGTGACGGAAAGTACTGTTCAAACAGGATTCAGAAATATTTCTTCCTGTTTTCTAGGGGAGGCACAGTAATTGCTTTAGTTCTCAGTTTGGAAGAAATGGCTAATTCATTGGAAGGAGCATATGATGTATGTCATAGCTGATTTTTAGTTCAATCCAGTGGAAATAAATCAATTCCAAACTGTCAGTATTGGATCTACTTCCACATATTTTATTAATAAAATAGGATAACTCCAAAATAGAGATTCCTTGAAAGATGGGATTTTTTTTTTTTGAGAAAAATAATTTAATGTTAATGGAAATACCCAAGTTTCACCAGAACTTGAAATACCTTTTATGAAGAGTGTAGAAACATATTTATGGCATTTTTCAGAATTTTTCTCTCACTTGGTTCTTTCCCAGATCTTTTTTTTAATTAGCAGGTATTTGACAAGAAACCAAAGCAGAAGGGCAGTACCTTATATCCCTCCCACATGTGTTATCAGAGACTGTAATGTAAAATTGCATATTACAGAGATGAACAAAGGGTTAGGGCTTAGAAAGAGAAGCTGAAAGATTTTTAGGAGGTGGTAATCAACTCATTTGATGCTTTCTATTTGCTTTTGAATCTACAAAAAGGAAAAGCAAATTTCTGCTCCAGGTTTGTTATGACATCCATTTAGGTTTGGGTTCATTTCTCTGAGTTTTGGAGTATCCATAAGGTAACTAAGTTACCAGCTCATTTGCTCCAGATTCTGTCTATATTTAATAGATGGCTGATAATTTTCAAAGGTGATTTTGGCTTAAAGGTGGCTGACTAATTTGTGGTGCCTTTCCCTCCATTGATCAGAAAACAGACTGAGAAAAAGGTGTCTTTAGTAGTGGGCCACTCAAATAAGCACTTCCAGTTAAGTGGAATGAATCCAGGCCTACAGGATTTTGTTGTACTACTGAAGCAATCTCCCCCACACTTATTTTCCGTTCACAGCTCCTGTTTGAAACTAAACTAAACCAAAGATACATGTTTTATTTAGGACTGCTAGACTTAAATTTCACTGCCAATTTATTTAATTGTTTTGTATTAAGCTTTTGGTTTTCTCAGTGTTCCTTCAGGCAGTGACACTTAAACTGAAAATTCACATTTTCAACAGGCTGCTCAGAATTTGTACACACTTTTTAATGTGTACATGCTTCTTTAATATGTAAATCATATCTCTTCATGTAACTAAATTTCAACAATCTGTTGAAACTTAGATCTGTCCAAGGTACATATGTAAATCTGAGTTCCCCTTACACTTGTTCCAACAAATATTTATTACAAAAAAGCTGTAAAAGAAATTTTGAAGTGGATTATGGCCACTTAATAGCCTTAGAGCAATTTTTTTTTTCCAAATGCATGCCTAATTAATGTAACAGGTTTCAATAATTCTTCCTGTTTGGTCCAGGAAGATAAAGTATGTGTTAATGGTTAGAACATAAAAAGTAAATCATGATTCTTCCATTCTGCTCCCTAGCGTCTCATAAAATTTCTCTCATCTGAAGCAAATTACTTCAAAATGCATTACACTTGTAAAGGTGAACTCTATAAATTAAGCTTTTACAATTCAATTTTCATAAGAAGAGGTAAAAAAGAGATGTCATTGCATGCTGGCCAGCGGAGATCTTGAGGTTTACTATGTTCCTTCAAACAAACCACCCCATTCTGAGGTGTTCTGAGGAGCTAAGCTTTGTCTTAGGTCCCCACCTGTTCTCTCCCCACATATTTCCACAACTCTAGCTTAATATTTCATCTGATTTTAAGGTAAAATTTGTCCTTTTTTCCTTCTTGGGTTATGCCTTTTGCACTAAGCACTAACTTCTCATGGTTCTGCAAATCTAATCTGCAGCTCTGTGTGCCTTTGAACCAGACTATACAGTCACCAAGCAGCTCTCTAAACAGAAGGGAATCTTCTCTAAACAGAAAGTTGAAATATGATACCAAGCAAAGATCTATTTCACCCTAGAATCTTTCTAACCCTTGGAGAGGAGTAGGGTCTGCCTAGTTTGAAAGAGTTTTGTAGGGTGGCCTAAACCACCCCTGATCATTTGGCCTTCCACATCTTCTGAATTTGAGGTTGGGAGGAAAGCAAAGGTAGAGGCACACATTTAAGTGCTTACGAGGTTTGAATGAAGGCAAATTTTGATGCAACCACAGTCTTTCAACCTGGCTTAATAGATGGAAACCAAACTCTTTCCACCCTTCTGTTCTCCCCTATATGAATATTCAAAACATTTCATTTTCCAGAAGTCCTTTAATCTGAATTTATAGGTCTTGACTTTTCTTAATTGAAAATAGGGGGACATGTGGATGCAAAATCAAAAAAAGTTAGTAGTTTTAATATCATTCTCACTCTTAAGTATTAGCTGATAGGCTCTCTCCTTCTTGTCTGCATCAGTCCCACACACCTGAGTAACTGACACATTCCACAATGCCAGGAAAATACAGCAGCTTGATATCCATCATAGCCTCAGATTCCTGTTTATCATTACTCTACACTAGGTCCTTAACAAATAAAAAGGAAAACATCCTGTCTCAAAGAGTTTTGCAACTTAAAAACATCAGGAAGAGTCCCAGAGCAGATGGCAGAGGATGCGGAGTACAAAGAAGGAAATCAGAATTCTAGTGCACGCTACAAATGATAGCATTCAGGGTCAGACTGGACAGGGTTCTCAGTAATCTGATCCAGCTAAAGATGTCTCTGCTTGTTGCAGGGGGGCTGGACTAGATGACCAACTTTCCCACCCAAACTGTTTGGTAATTCTGTGCCCTTGTGAACCTGTTTGCACGAGCACAGACTGGGGCACTACAGCGATGCTAGGAAAGAGAAGCAGGGTAAAAAAGTAAAAGCAAACAGCCTTGCACTAAGCTCAGCTGAGTAAAGCACATTCCTAGGGATCTCACAGCAGGACTTGCGAAAGGCTTTTTAAAGTTCCATGCATTTTTCAGCTGGGTTTTTTCCTAGCGGTGTGACGCACTTTGAAAAGCACCTGTCATCGATCGGAGCGTTTTTTTTCTTATTGCAAGTATATGAAACAGAAGATCTCTTTGTTACAGAGGGGCTCTGTTGAGAAGAGAAAACAAATGAGAGTCAAGGGATGCAGTCCAAAGCAAAGGTTCCCATCCCTTTGCTCACCATCTGTGTAGTCAAAGATAGCAAAGGCTTCCTTGCCATTGAATAATGCAAACTTGGGGACTTCCTTGACGTCATTGTGAAGGGTGGGTGGTCTGTGTGAGACAGCTGGCAGCATGCCAGTGATCAAACACATTAGAAGATCTTCAGTGGTAAAGGATAAAAGGTAGTTCATGAAGAAACTGTGCAAGACTTTAAGCAAACATGTATGGTCCTTACCTTTTAAAAGAATATTTTATACAGATTTACTACTTTTCTAATAAATGAACTCCCACATGCCAATCTGTAAAGATGTGCAGAAAATGTTTTAAACACCAAACAGGCGTCCAGAGAATAGGATCTAGAACATCATACAGATAGGTATAAAAAAGACCTGTTTCTGAGTTTCGTTGAGCTATCAAAGCTGCTAAAGCAACGGTGGAAATGCTGGAAGAATTGCAGCTGTCTTCCTGTTCCAATTCCAGGCACAAATTCTGTGAGGAAAAATGATATTGTATAAATCATTTCCTGCCCCTTTGCAAAAATAATGCAAGTACTTGGAAGTTCAATATATCCTAAAGCCTGAAGTGACGTCTGAGAATGAGTTTAGAAAAATGACATTTTTTTTTCTAGGCTAGTGAGCACCAAGATGACATTGAATACAAAATCAACAAATACTGGCTGAGACATCTTTTCAGGGTTATCATGGTTTTCTCTGGCATCTGATTCAGCATTTCTAGAAGTCAGGGTAAAGGTTTTCCATAATGTGACAGTTAAAAGAGATTCTTCTGTTAGGTTCACCTGCTGGCAGAGCCTCCTTTCTTCACTTTGGTGCTTCAGAGTCCTAAATCAATCCTCATTCACACAGTTTCAAGATATATAGTTATCCTTTCTCTTCCTTCAATTGCCTTTAAATTTCAATTGATAAAAGATAGGCAAAAATGGACACAGAGAAAAATTACAAATGGTAGGGCGGAAGAGAGAGTGAGATTCCTGTGCTCCAGCCATTTCCTTCACAAAAGGAACCCACCAATTAATGAAATATTGCTTGCAGGGATCCATCATTTTTGGTGTTAACTTGACCAAGGAATGACCCCAGATCTACAGCCTTTCCCTGTGGAGGAAGATCAAGGCTATAGGCCAGGTGAAAGCTGGCAGGTCTCTTCTCTACAGCTTGATGATGTGTTTAGAAACACCATGAGACACCAGCTGTTCCTTGAAGAAATTTGTGAAATGGCTCAGAGGTTTTATTGGTAGAGACTAAATAATTCAATAATAAAGGAGAATCAGTTTTGATCTCAGCATAGGTGTCTATTTACAGAGTTTATAAACATACATATATAGGTATGTCCTGAAAGTAACAAATGAGGCAGAATGGCTATAAATAACGTCACCATGTAGTGAATCTGAGTAGCTGGAGTGCATACTAAGGATGGTTTTCAAAACCAGTGCAAGTTACTTCCAGAAGCTGGTATTAGCACTAATAACCTGTATGCACTTGAAGCTCTCTTTGGTGTCAGCTTCTAAGTTCATCCCTGAACATTTGTAAGCAGAGATATCCTAGTCATCCTTTTTCACTGCTCACCTGAAGCTGATCTGAATGTGAATGTCATGGCAATTACAGGGCACTCTTGCTGCTCTCACAACCATTTGCAAATCAGCAATCAGATCAGGGCAGATCAAAGCAGCCTTAAGCCACCCATGAGCACATTGCTGTGATTTGTGACAGCACACAGTCGGTTCCTCAGTCTCCTTGAGGCCCAAATTTGAGATGCAGTAATAGCATCTTCACCTTCCCTGCTTTTCAAATGATTTTCATCTTTAAAGGTCAGGTCTCCAGCAGAAGACATTACTATCTAATACACTGAATTTTCTGAAATTATAGCAACTCTGGCTAAAATTGTGCAATGAAAAATGTCAGGCATAAGTGGATTTCAGAAGGAAGAAGATGTAACGATGCATGAAGAAACAGAAAGGAGTCAAATAATATTCCTTAAATAGTAATGAATAACTCAGATATCGGCATCTTTACAGGAATGTGACATGTTACAATCCAAGTACTATTCTAAATAGTTTGTGGTGTACAGAAAAACATTTAAAGCACAGCTTAGAAACATACAGTTCAAAGATGTAGAATGATATGTAAATCCCTTGGCATTTTTTTTTATTCATCCCAACATTACAGCCTCCTGTTTCAGAACTAAAAATCCTACTCTTCATCTTTCAGTGACAATGAGTGTCACTGAAAAAGTCATAATTCACCATGCCCTAGGATTTGTCCTGTCCTGCTTACTGTTTTTGCCAGCCTTAATGGAAGAAAAAATGGAGAAAAAAGGCATTTATTCTCTATCAGACCACAACCTACTTTCCAAGAACTGCTGTGAGACATACATCTCTCCTGACATCACTGCTATATTTATCCTAACAATAAAACAAAATGGCAGTGCAATAATATTTCATACCTCTGTGGTGCCATTTAGATCTTGAGACCAAATGCTTTGCAGTTAGACAGTATTTGCAATACCAGTAGCTTAAAATAATGAAAACCATGGATTTAATATTGGCAGTGCAAAGAGGTCATGTGTTGGGTGCAAATAGTGATTTATTTGCACTTTGAAACAGCTGGAATGGCAGAACACTTATTTTCACCAGAAGATATCAGAGGATAGAGTGACTCACTTTGGATAGAAGAGCAGAAAATGGTCCTGAAAAAGCTAAAAACCACATAAAGACAAATTTTACTGTGGATTCTGTGGGGAAAAAAACCCCAAACCTCAAGACCTCAAGCGGTTTTTAAAAAGTCAAAGCTTCATTTAGTGTTGGAGGTATGAAATTATACATGCATGTGGTAGAACTGACAGAAAAAAGGTATCGTATAAATAACCATCAACAAAAAGAAGATGGGAGAAGGAAAATTACATTATGTCTACTCCACATTTAGAGGATTAGAGAGACAAAGGACCTTACCCACCAAACTAAACCCTAGATTTCAGCCAACAGTCCTGAATGAACAACATTCTATTTATTCCTTTTTTTCTGTTAATGTTCTTGGAGACCAAACCGTCTTTGATGTATGTAGCGGGTTCGGTTTGTAACCGGGCAGAAACACCAATTTCGTGTAGTGGTTTGGTCCAAAATACTCATTACTGTTTATCTGCTGTGAGATAAGAATTAGGAGAAATGCAAAGCAGGCACCAACCTTGAAAGAATATAAAGAAGTTTATTAACAGACCTAAAAGAAGAAAAAAAATCATACCACACCTTCAGAACACTTCTCCTCCCCCCACCTTCCTCCCTTCTCCCATTGACAATGTAAGAAGACAGCCCTTGAGATGTTCAGTCTGTTTACCACTTCCATAATAACTTGTTCAGTCCATTTAGGAAGAGGAGTGTCTCTTGCCGACGCTATGAAAACATTGTCACAACAAGACAGCCGCCCAGGCTGGTTCTCTGCTCGCATGTGAGTCCCTTCCCCTTGACTTGCAGCTTTTCCCACAACTGCTTTTGAGGGTCCACTCTTGAAGGTTTTTGGGCTACAATTTTAAGGTTGAGCCATTCAGAAACAAAAGTTCTCTTCACCCATCTCTGGGAGCATTTCATCTCTAAGAACAGAGACCCTTCTCCTTCCCTGGGAGCAAAGGGTCCTCCTCATCTTCATCTCTAGGACTATCTCTGGGAACATCTCTAGGAACTGAGGTTTTCTCCTTTCCCATTTAGAGCAAAAGTCCTCATCGCTTCCATCTCTCCCTGTTCAAACTTCTCATGAAATTACAGCTGCGTCAGCATCTGCCTATCTCAGTGCAGGTGCTTTTGCACACAAGTATGAGCTGAACACTCCACCCCCCAGATCTTCATGGAATTACAATGGGTACTCTGATACATCACAGCTTCACAGCAGAATTTCAGCTTTAAGCATCTCCTCTTTCTCTTCCCTCAGGTTTTCAGCTCTTCACCGCACTAAAAGGGTTAATCTCACCTCGGCCTTGCAGCTGGAATGTGGCTTATCGAAGTGGAGGGGGGGAGGGGAGCTGGGCTGCTGTGGGGGGGCGGGGGTGTTCCGCAGGTGGAACAGGTCCATCGGCTCCAGGATGGCCGTGGCCCGGCCTGGCCTGGCCCGAGCAGGGCCTGGCCAGGCCCGCTGGCCCCCGCACAGGGCCCGCAGCCACCTGTCCCAGCACCAGAAACGAGACAGAGAGTCTGCCTCAGGGTTTCTATTCTTAAGTGTGTATCACAGAGGCGGTCACAACTTTAAGTGGCTTAAAGAACTGTCCATATTCAAACTGGCCAGCTGATAGGTTCTGTCAGGTCACAGAGGAGGCTGTAAGCACCCCTTTGCAAGAACATCACTTCTGGGACTATGCTTGCTAACCCATGACATGTACCACCAAGAAACTCAGAAATTGGTGGGAATTTTCCACATGGAAATAGATAGGTCTGCAGTATTGCATCTTCTGAGCTCCAAGACTGAAGGAAAGAGGTTAAAAAGTTTTTCCTAGACCACAGAGCAGACCCACGAAATGGTAGCATTCCAATTACTAATGTCCTGCACAAATTATGAGCCCTTAGGACAGCATGCCTGGCTGCTACATCATGTCATGTCCAGGCCTGTTCCAGGGTCAGGATAATGAACAGCACACGTAACTCAGATGGTTATAGAGTGCAATTCATCATCTGATAAAAGAATATACAATATTAAGATAAAGCAAAACAAACAGATTTTAAACAGTCTAAAAAAATTAGAGTGAAAACAAGCAAGTTTTATATACATAAAAATAAACAGGTAAAATTTTCAATTTCTTATTTTAAATGCTTTTCCTTAAAGTTTCAAGACTTTCTAGTAATCCTCACACTGCTTTCTGCCTGTTCTTCATTGTCCTTCATATCCCAGAGTGAGTAATCCCTTGCATTGAGCTAAACTTTGTAAAGATAATGACTGCAGTGCACAGGTCTCCTTCAGCAAATCTGTAAGGATAAATTGTGCGTTTCTGTTGAATGAATGCTACAACGGTAAAAGACACCAACAGAAAACACAAACACAGCAAACACAAACTCAATAGAATTGAGTACCCACCAACTCAAAATATTCCCTCAAGAACAAAACACCAAAGAACAAAACAGGAAACTATACAATCCAGTTAGGGGACTTAGAGCTGGCTGGAATGGGGCTCACTACAGAAAAAAAAAAAAAAAAAAAAAAAAGGTCTCATCTCTCATTCAGGAAAACACTCTTTGCAAATAAAAACACTTGAATCTATCGTCCAATTTTTCTTGTAGCCAGAAAAGGTTACAGGGCTCTGCTAAACATTTGGTGCAGAAAGCAGAAAACAAACCAGAAAGACAAAATTCCTTTACTGAAAATGGGTGGAGGCAAGGCGGGAGAAGAGTGTGCCCACGGTTTTAATGTTAATTGAGATGAGGAAATGCAGAACAGGCACTTTTTCACTTGTGACCAGACCAGCAGCTTCTCTTCCACCAGGCTTTTAAGTCTGGTGTCACACAGACTTGCCCACAGGGCCTAGCCTGGGTAAAATAGTGAAGCACACACTTAAAGACTAGTCATTCCTCTAGAAAAGCCGCAACAAAATGGAAATAAGTGCATTTAGATTCCTTGTGAGCTGCCATTTTAAAAACCAGTTTGCATAATAAGCCAACTTTAGCAGAATTCTCAATGTTTTAATGTACATTAAGCACATTAATAATTTTAAATGCAACTACATATACTTGCATTAATTCTTATAGATGGCATAGACTTTGGGAATTCTATCACAATTATATTATGTATCAAAAGTTATATAATATTCAGGAGACATGGAGTCCAGAAGGAAAATGCAAATTCACAGCAAAGTTATAAAGACTGAATCCAGTTTTAATTTTTTCACTCTGCTAAATTGGAACCTTCTGATTACTCACAAGTCTAACATGTCCCAATTCAGGCTCAACTTTATACTTGAAAATTCCCAGTGGGCTTTTTTTTTAATTGAAGAATATATGCCAGACAGAATTAAATATTATAAGCTCTCTAATGTGTAAACATTTTTCCAAGTTTTTGGGAAGAGCTTAAGTCTCTGAACAGTTTCTGATTTCTTTGTAATATATGGCCCATGGTAACTCTATCTATTTCTGTCATGGAAAAATGAAGGGAGAGAGAGAAAAAACAAAAGCCATGCCAGTTTTTTTAAGATAAAACAACAACTTAATTTTTCTATTGTTATTTTCTCGTGCCTTTCTTAGAAAGGAAGAGTGCCAGATCATGGGGTGAATGTCACTGATATCAGCAAAGTTAATCTTGCATATACCATGGTAAGGCTGATCCCGTAAATCACATGTTCACTAAAGAAAGGGAATGCTTTTACAAGAACAGTGGCCTCCATCCCCTGCAAGTGAGGCAGGCAGAGCCCGAGTGTCACTCATTTCCCTGACAAATGACCAGACCTTCTGAACAAGAACAGATCCCTGTGTAGAAGACCCAACATAGCTCACCATGTCTGTGCTAACAGAATGCATGCACACAGGCAAACCTCCTGAGGGGCTGAAAAACAGATTATTACACCTGGGACATGGGGTATAGGCCAGAAGATTCTCTTTAATGGGCTGAATTCAGTACGTGGGTCATTGCCTCAGCATCCATTCATAGCTTATGCATGCATTAGGGAATAATTACCTCTGGGGACAGGACAATTTTTGAAGTCCCCAAAATCAAAATATTTGTGTACTTGTAAAATGTCTGTCATGCTGCCACTGTTCTCTGTTCACTGTTCTGATGAAAGGAGGCTTGGGTAGACCTTGGGCAAGATGGCTGTTCTGTGCTTTTCTAAAAAAATATTAACCTGTATGGATATCTTTGAACACAATTTCCACTCCCCAGACTTATATAATTTGGGTTATTCTGTAAACTTAAATCTAAGTACTGCAATAGAAGAAAAAAATGTTTGGGTGCAAATGAAGTCCTGATGTCAACCAATTACTGGTGAGGCAAACCCAGGATCTTAAAAGAAAAAAGTCCTAGACACTTCTCTGTGAGTTCTTCCTTGACAAAGGCTGGGCTGAAAACTCAGTTCCATTGAAAAAACTAGGAGTTCTGCCATTCATAGTATGGATCTGGCTTCCACCCCGGTTCCTTATTTGTAATCTTCAAGAGTTGGTCTTTAACAATTTCACAACAAAGTGGGGAATGTAGCTGAAAAGATATGTTTAAATAGACAAAGTGTGCTAAATGCTCATCACTTTCACAATATATGCTCATTCATGTTGTGAAGAAACATGAACACCTACACTTTTCAAAATAAACTAGTAAGAGTGCTTAGGCAACCAGCCTGAGCTTAAGCTTGGGTAGCACTCCCTCACAAATACAGCACCAGCTGGCTGATCTTTCATGGCATTTTTGTATCATACAGCCATATTTTCATAGGGAATATGATCACCATTTTTTAAAGAGGTTAGATTTCTCATTTACATACTTAAATTAACAACTTGTCCAATATGATGTGCAGCCACTGAAAAAATACTCATGGATGTTACAGTAGAAGCCTAAAACACTTGGGTATTGAATACAAAGTTTGTTAGTAGATGAAGCTCTAAAATCCCAGTTTGGCTCATTTTAAAGGATTAACTGTATTCAGTACGTCTGAAACCCTATGCATGCTACACAGAAAGCATAACTGAGATACAGGTAAAAGATATGAACTCCTGAAACAATTAGCAGTTGTTTATGTCCTGCTCTGGGCAGAATGGCAGAGCCAGCACTCAGGTTTCCCAAGCCAACTGATAACACAACCTTCCCATGGCAGTTCTAAGGCTGAAGATACGTCACTGTGGAATCACTGAGGTCACTTCTCTCCTTTGTTATTCTCCTTTTTGGCTCTCTCCTAAATTCAAAATTGTTTTAAAGCTAACAGGATTTACAATCATGTAAATAAAGGACATTATATTAGCTTGCATATCAGATACGCTTGTTTATTCTGTCCAAGGAAGAGCATTTTCATGACATCAGAGGCGAAGCAAAGGAAGCCATTCCAACTAATTAATCTCAGTATTGTTTATAAAGAAATATAGGCAACTGATCTGTATAATTGTTCTAAGGAGTCACAGTTTGCACAGTATGTTTATACAATGTATGACTATTAAGGGCAACTTTGAGGATGGATTTTTAATTCATCTGTACAAGGTACTTCTCAGAATTTATCACCAGTGTGAGAAGGGTATCACAATGGGGGAAATACAGAAAATTTTCAGACTTGTCTATAATTAAAGCCCAGGTGAGTTTGTGGAAGGAATGACAAACCTTGTCTAATACCCACTAATTTGTGAACTGCATAGCAGAGAGTTAACAGCAGGCATGAGGATTAAATTATTAAGAAACCAGTTTTCACTAGTATTATAAAATTTTATGCAGAGACAGTAGAACTTAAATAGTAATTCTGAAATATGGTTCTTATTTTCTTCCACCTGATTCTCACCTGAATATTTGCAACTTCTAAAGAGGTTTGTTTAAACTGCAATACATTGTAAGTATACAAACACTGAAAGCATCACTGTGGTTAAAAGGTGAGTTAAATATGGAATTAAATGATGTAATACTGCTTCATGAACACCAAGTGTTCAATTTTACCTTTTTGCTGTGTGAGATTGAGTTTTATGACTTGGGAGCAGTAGCTCACTGGGTGTCCTCAGCCTTCCAAATTCCTTCACCAAAACAGCTGTCACTGCTCTGTGAGAAGCAAGGGAATATGTCTGAGAGGAGGTGATTTCTTTCACCAGAAACTGGGAAAGAACATACTTCTTTTCAATTTCAAAGACGTCTTTGAGTTTTTTTTGAAATACACAAAAAACAATTCTTAAGAACCACACTTTGCTACTCAGCAGCTGCCAGCACTTAAAATGGCACCACTCATTGACTTCAGCCAGGCCCCCAACAAACAGAAGCACACATCAAAAATCACTGCTGATACGCTAAATTAATCTACTTTTAGGGCTTTTCAGTTGAACCTAAGGGGGATGGCACTTCCAAAGTATCCACTGGCTTCTAAGGTTAAAACCTAGCCTTGAACACGCACCCACATGGCACCTGAAGGCGTGCCCTTCCTCCACACACTGCCAGTCCAGCCCCAGTGTCCCAGACACTGTCATAACGTCTTCCAGCCCTCACTCTTTGCTGTCTCCTCCCCTGCTCTCCTGTGCTTCACTCCACTTGTTCTTCTCACATGCCATGAGGGGACAGGGCAGTTATTTGTTGTCTCCCAAACCACTGGCAGTAAGGGGAGGTGGCAGACATTTTGTGTGTAAGATGATCCATGTGTTGAAAGCCTTCCCCTAGGTCTCCACGAAAATTTTAAAAAATTAGTAAATCCACAGAAGAATAGTAAATTGTGCTAACACTGGCTGTGTTGTGACTTTTCAGAGAATTTCATCCAGCTGCCAGCTGAGCTAGGTAAGAAACCTGCTCTCAGCGACCTGTGGCCAGCACAGAGCCACCTGACCTGTCACCCAGCCAGTCTGTCCTTGCAAAACCTGCTGAGGATAAGGAGCGGGGATGACAGTGGAATTTCTGTGTTTACATAGGAGCTATTTAATCAAAATAAAGTTTTGCTGTCATACCTTCCTGTTTTCAGAAGTTATCCAGCTGTGAGCTTCCTAATCAAAAGAGATGTGGCAGCATGCCATGGAACAGCCTCCCTTCCAGCATGTAGCCCAAAGTATTTCCAAACCCCAGACTGTGCCTAGAAACACATGCCTTGGGTGAAGTTTGACTTTTACTCTGTGCATTAGAACATACATTTATTTAAAGGAAACACAGGAATAGCAGGCATTGAGACCCACAGGCCACTTTGGAGAAAACCCCAACATGGAGTGAAGCCAAAAAAAATCCAAGGCTTCACTTGTTTATCAACAGATACCTGTCCATGAGGGCCATATCTCACCAAGCTGCACAGTCGAATCTTCACGTATTTAAATTAATGTCTGAATTTGCTTTACCGCACACTAGAATTTCAAAGGCCTCATACATATAGCATTATAAATCTCTGCTTTACTGTATGCACTAAAAATGAGGTAATAGTCCTCTGAGTCCTTTGGCTGGTGGCATGAGTGTTCCTAGTCCTTTCATGCTTCACCTGAGGGCAACAGGAAGCAAAATTCCAAGTACACTGGAAATCTGACTGCCTGGCATTACTTCCAAAAGGAATTTTTGATCCTATAGACTTTATTTTGGGATTATTAATAAATAGCAATTAATAAAAGGTCCAGGGGCTCCTGTCAGCAATCTAAAGATATGTTTTATTATTTTCAAGGATCTAAGTGTAATATTCCTGACTTGGAGCTAAGTGGAGGTTTCTTAGCAGCATAGTATTGTTTTTTACTGCACAGTAGGTGAGTGGCATGTTCCTGACTTGGATTGAGCTGCTCACACTGTGGAAGAGGAGTGGTGAGAGGGAAGAAGGTAGAAGGTTTGAGGCTCTTGACACGGAGTGCAGAGGGTACAGGGTAGCTGTCTTTGCTTAGAGGTGCAGAGGTTCACCCAGCCACAGCTGCTGTCCCGTGAGCTCTGGCACTCACCTCTGGCAGCAGAGATGCTTAAAGGTTCCTTCAGCATGAATACATAAACTGTGGGGTCATGGTCATTTGTTCATACCAGCAATCCATTGCCTTGATTAACTCCAGATGATGCTAGGGCCGTCCCTGGCCCAAATTCAGCTAACTATACTTGAAAATCAAGCTCTCTTATCAAGGAGGGTATTTTCCATGAAAGTTTTTCAATAAAAAACAATAAAATGTAGTTGCTAAAAGTATATCAGCTCACTGAACTCAGTGGTACTTTTGTTTTAATGCTCCTGTAAATCAGATGATCACAATCTCACTACCCTATGTTATCCAGGTGTCAGGGTTGAGGCTCACAGGAATCCTTTCCTTGACACCTGTGAATCTACTATACAACTCACCACTTGTTATAATTAAATGCCACGCAGGTGTGGATTTGACTTAATCTCAGATCACACCTCTAGGTACTACAGAGATTTGGTGTGTATGTGAGCTCCATTCCCAGACATACCTCAGAAACTGCAGGTGAGCTGAGTCACAGTGCTGAGACTGGAAAGCACTTAATCCCTTCTGCCTTGCATTCAGCATGAGTCTTGGATTCCCATGGTGCACATCCCAAAAGTCAGCTCAACATGATTTCTCTTAAGCAAATTTCACGCTGCAAAATTTCCACCCGTGTCAACTACCCACAAGCCTCAATTCAAAACCCTTTTGTGAAATGCTTTATTTTGTATAGATGCAAACTGAAAATAGAAGAAGTGGTCATGTGAAATCTTTTACCAAATCACCAAGATTTACTTACTCTGAAGTTGAGCATGATCCTTTTTTCAAAAGCCAGCATGACCTTGGCATTGAGATCATATCTGGAAATTGTTGCCACCTTATGCATGAAAATGTTTTCCTTGTAGCTAAAGACGAACAATGTGTGCTTTTTCACTTTCTTTCCTGGTGCACATATGGACATTTACATTTGCCAGCCTGGGCAGTGTTGTTTTAATAAAACTGTAAGTGTGGTTTCTGGGGCCTTGTCACACTGCCATTGTGTTGTAACAAATCTCCGCCACAGAGGTTGTGGGTTATTATTGCAGGAGACGTCAGTGATGTGGAATCTGTGTATGAGCTGGTCTAACTCATTTTATCCCTGTATTTGTTTTTGCTCTTGAAGAAAATGATGTTGGCCTATTAACCTAAACATGAATGAACCGCTTCTTGAAAAGTTTTGTTTAAAAAATGGACCTCATCTGGACATACCGAAGCTAAAACTACCTGCATTTGCTGTCTGTCACATCTGTCCACAGATAACTTACATTGAACATCAACAACATATTTGTAAATCTAAAACCAGAGAGAAACAGAATCTTAGATGATGACCTAAACCTTACCTCTTACTCTGACTGTATCAAGATATAGTCTGTGTTATTTATAGGAATCTTTGAAGTACAAAGACTAAGAAATATTTCAATGTTAATGAGCAGTCTGTAGCTCCTCTGGGCGCTCAAGTGAAATCAAACAGAAAGGCTGGCCTAGCCAACTGAAAAATCAATTACTTACACAGGGCAATATGGAAATACCTAGAATTGAATTTTTCACACCTGATTGTTTAGCATAATTGCATGCATTTTTAAAAACCTATGAACCTGAGGTCCAGTTTGTGCAGTGTTTACACACATAAATTGGACAAGTAACTTCATATTAAATGCTAAGAGAAATTTTTGCCTTGTTCACGGAACTTTGACAGTGGGAACTTTCTGTCAGTATCCGTGGGCATGCCTGCATCAGACTATTTGCCACATTACTCTTTCTGCAGTTTTTCTTTGAGAATTTACTTGCCAGTTGGTGTGATCTTTTCTGACTACACTGAGAAAGGTTCCAGTTCCTTGTGTTTTGCTGACTATTATTTGCTGACTAATCTTTGCAGTGTGTATCTGTCTTCCAGAGCTTTTCCATTCTCTGCTGTCTTCCTGGGTGGTACTCTCTGCATCCCAATGATTCTTCTGCTCTTCTATGCATGGCTGTTCCATCATCCAGGATTGTGGAGGACAACAATAAAGAGACTAACGAGGTGTGGCCTAATTATTACCGATAAGCAGCTCCTCCTTGAAAGCCAAGACATCTTGTTGACACAGTGACTCCCCCAAATGTTTAGGACATCTGTGCAGAAACCTGAGGAGGATGAGTGAATCTTTAGCCTTCTGAAGAACCAGAGGGATGTTGTCTTTCAGTGCACAAGACAGACAGCATGGCAGAGATATACAGTAATGACACATAAGCAGGCATTTCCCTTCCAGCAAGATGTTGGAGGAGTTAACTTGGTTCATAATTTCTGCACATCTCTTCAATATTCTCTGTATTGGGAAGAGCTTCTTCTAATAACACTAAATCCAAAAATTAATACCCAACACTGTAAGGGCTGCCTGCAGACATGCAGGTGTAATTACTGACCTGTCCCCACCCAATCCACTCTCCCCTTGCCTCACACTCAAGGCCGGTGGCTGCTTCATGGTTTGAGTGCTAAATGTGTCCCATTTCACATTGTAAAGCCAGATGCTGTTGCCCATTGGTCCAGGCCATTACTTCACACAACCAATAGCAGTATGTGGTTCATGGTAGGAAGATTCATAATTTGGCCTGGAGAAAATTCAGCCTAAGCAAGGAAACGTTAACACCCCGAGACAGGGCCTTTCCTTCTTTTAACTATTTTCTACTACCAATATAAACAAAATGCCAAGACACCGAAGATGAGGTTTGTTACTATCTGCTAGCTACTGGCCTAGTGAGATGGAGAAAAGAAGATAGGCCAGAAATCTATGAAAATCACAGAAGAAAGTGCAAAAAGATGATATCTTATTCAGGAAGAAAGAAAGTTAAGGATCTACGTGACAGCTTTAGGCAGCAGAATTCTGATACGAGAGAGCATTTACTTGCACTACAATAGTACCCACAGGGCAGAGGCAACCAAAGGAAGCTCTTGAAGCTGATGAAGAGGCAAATGATTTTGCACAAGTGCACTTATTACTGCTGGTTTCTCAGAGACCACAGTGGTTTCAGGCAGTGAAACAATCCAGTCATAAACGTGAATTGTTGAAAACGCTGCCTGCTCAGAGGCGAGATTTTCTGTCACACCTTTGTCTGTGTGTCTCCAGCTCCCTTCACGGCAGGCAGAGCTGCTGGCGATGGGACATAACCTGCTTGAAAGTGAGGGTTTCAGTATGCTGCTGAACTCATCAAAAAACTGGTAGAAAATCAGACCCTCTCCAGATCTTTATTCTTTATTTTCAGTGGGTATAGACCTTACATGTCCAATTGATGTTTGATTGATAACGACGTTGCTGTTAACATCTGATTTGTTTCTTGTAAGGCAAAGCACCTCAGGCTGAATGAGGGGCTGATAAAAGCACTGATCCTCACACACATCAGCAAAATATGGTGCATACAGTGGTCTCTACTGCCAAAGCAATATATTTAACACATGCTGTTCTGTGAAAAGTCATTCTGTTTTCCCTAAAAGCATAATTCCCATGCATATGATGCATATGAGGAATAAAGTCACTTTATTTTGATGTTCCATCTAGGAACACAAATGCTCTCTGAATTAGTTGTCATTGCCAGTTGCCATCTGGGAACACCTTGTTTTTTGCTTCCATGAAAAACCGTCTCCTTTGTTCTCATCAACCTAGAGCAAGCAAGCAGGCATTTACAAGGGAGGTAGTGTTCACAGTCACCCACTTAAGCACTCTCTTTTCCTGCTCCAACTCTTAAATACACTCCCCTATCAATCTGTAGTTTCTCACGAAAGACTAATACACCTTTCTGTGCAGGACTCTTGCTTAAGGGCAAGGGGAATGGTAGGTCTTTTTTTCCAAAACAGTAGCAAAAATTTAAACACCGTGAGTATCCCCTGTGAATTTTGGAGCAATGTCTCTCTTTTGTTCAGTGGATACCATGTGGCTGTGGTGTTGGAGAAGCTGCCATACTGAGCAAGCAGGCCATCAAAACCTACAGAGAAACATCTGTTTAACCACATTTCTTTAGAATATTTCATCTTGGCACAGCAGGCAAAGAACAGGCAGATGGGTGCCATTAAGCCATTAAAATCACCTGGGAAAAAGCAGTAATACCACCAGGAATCTCCCATGCCTTTTATGTCCATGCTGCTGTGCTGGTGCCGTATCTGTATGATTGGCATGGCAGAGATCCCAAGAACAGAAATCATCACAGTTCTTGTATTGTTATTTTCCCCACTAAGCATGACAGATCTGCAGTACAGTTCAGTGCAGCATGTTCAATCGTTCACCTGTGCTCAGAAAACAAATTCATTTCAGAAACAGTTTATTCCTGCTTAGTATTCTCATTTTCTTCCTGGTGCCATCACCTTGTGTGAGCTGCTATACGAGCTTGTCAGAATGGTGTGTGTTTTCCACAGACAAATCCATTCAGTGTGGAGATGTCAACCTCTTTGTCTGAGAGGCTCTTAGGGCCATGGCAGAATGGATGGCCCTTCACGGCCACTGGTGGCAACTTGAAAATGCTTTGGTTCACCAAAAGGAGATGAATCAGTGGAAGTGTGTAGTTTGACCATGAGTCCTGCAGTTCTGGCTGATTCCAGCTGGCCCTGCAGTGCAGTCACAACATGTTGCAAGAGAAGATCCAGAACACAAACAGCTAGCTCACCATCTGGAAAAAACACCACAGGACTCCTGCCCAGAAATAGGCCCCTGCTGTCTTTATGCCATTGTTATAGAAATTAAGTAGGAAACAGCTGGCCATGTGGACGCAGCTATTGCAGAATATCACTTCTGCAATAGGGTAGCAAGAAAGGTCACTGAAAATGTCCATGTGAAATGAGATTTCCATATGCACAGGACTTGGTCAGCTTGCAACATCTATTTTGGAAGTGGTGCTTGACTTCTTTTGCTGCTGTCCTTTGCCTTCCTACTAAGTTAAACCTTGGTAGCAATGCCAAGAAAGAATTCTGCAGTCCTTAAAGGGATAATAATAGAAGGTAATGATAATATGTTAAAGTTTTTGATGATTGTGCATTCAAATAGCATTGCAGAGAACTGTTGCTCAGGACAAACTAGTTCTGCATGTCTGAGAGTCTCAAGACAGAAATTAAACAAAGTTAGTTATCTTGTCAAGGTAAAGTAAGTCTTAAAAAGCCCCTCTTTTTTTCTAGTGGACATTTTGGGTAAGTTTAGGGAAGGGCTTGTTTCAACTCTGTGCTTTGAAGGAAAAGTCAAAGTACAGTAGGAAGAAGAAAATACTGAACTCCTTTGAAGAATAACTTAACCCCAAAGAATGCTTAAGCATGAGGAAACTGAAACAGGCAAATATATACAGATGGCTTATTGTGTGTCTGGGTTTGGAGATCACTTGTGCTGCCAGAAGTAAAGATTAATAGATCTGGATCTTTTTCAAGGCCTGTGTCTGTCTGCTTCCACCATCGTGCATCCGTGAAGACATGAACTCTAAGTCAGATTGCCCATGAAATGAAAGTTATGCAGTGAAGGGTTTTGCTCAGGCACTGGGGAGCCTGTGGCTGCTGTACTAATCACAGTGTCTAAACTCAGGGACCATGGGCTTCCAGCTCTCAGAAATGGGTTATTAAGCACCAAAATCAGAGGGAAGAACAGAATAGCCATTTTACTATTCTCAGCAACCTTAGGAATGTGCAAAAGTGGTGGATTGGTGATTTTCTTGAGGACAGACACTTTGCAGAAGTCCCCTTCTGACATAGCATAAACCCCTTCAATTTTTCTCTTCAGATTTTTTAATGAAGTGGAAAGGATGCTTGCAAATATGTAAATGTGTTGTCAGGTTTGCATTGCCTGAGACAGGGAGTTTTTGGCTGCACTATAGGGTATTAGCTTTTAATCAGTACTCTGTAAATCTCTGCATGAGAAGAAGGTAGGAGTTTTTTTTTAACAATTTGATTTAGGGTTGATTTAGATCAGTACCCCTACAAACAGACAGGTATGCCTAATTGCTGTAGATTGCATTTTAAGTATTCATGAATGAACACAGCAGGTCTGATAAACAGCTATACACTGAAGTCTGTGTACCGTAACTGGTGCCTGGATGATTTGTGTCTAGTTCCACTAAATATGAAAGCAATTCATATGCACTTGATGCATATGACATACACTTAGGTATTTATACATGGAGTTAAACTAGCATTAAACTCTGCATAAGTAGGCATTAGAGAAGGTGGAAAAGAGGGAAAATACTGAGGAAAATAAATGGGGTGAGATCAGAATGAATGACAAAATGCTTTAAGGTAAATATGAGAGAGCAAAGAGTGATTTTGTGAAAGGGTCAGGGAGTCAGGGTTATTAAAAGGGTAGTACAGCATAATGCACAGGGCAAGCAGCATGTGTTAGTTTTTCCATGTATGAAACTACTTTTTTTTTAAGCTGAAAGCAACACAGATATGTTTGGATTAACTTCTGTATTTTCTGCTATCTGATAGCAAAGGTTCTGTGTTGCATTTTATACAAAGCTAGCCTTCTAGACAACATAAGCTTTTTCAATTACAGCAATATACCAGCTCTCTATTAGTGCTGTGGGAATACATCCAGCAGACAGGAAATATTTTCTATGAGGAATGATTTGCACTTCAGCTTTATTAAGGGCAACACCATCAGGGTCAGCCTTCTGTTGCATGGCTTGCTGTCCTGACTATCATTTTCCTTCTACCTGCATGAAAGTGAGAAGCATTTAAAAACTGTCAAATTATGTGAGAAATAATCACATCAAAAATTCCTCCTGGAATGGCTAGACAGATTTTTTTTACAACACAAGGCGCTGGCAAAAATCAAGATGCATTTCCTCATGTCCATGTACTCCTGTGAAAGCTCTAAATCCGGCTGAAGACCTGCCCTGGGACAGAGTTACTGTTGTGGCTTCATGCTGTGTTTGTTGCAGTGTTCAAGTGCCTCTCTCAGGAAAGCTGTGAAAGGTTTGTACAGCCTGCAATTCTCCTTTAGTTACTCTTCATATTAGGTGTGCACTGTACTATGCAACCTTCACCTAGACCCACCATGGTGTTTTAGCATAGAAAAGATGTCCAAAGAGCCCATTTTTCTAATTGTGTCACATCCCACTTTTACAGATTCACTATATAATGGGTTTTAATTTGCTTTTCAAAAATACCCAAGGCTCAGGAATATCTGGCAGAAATATTCTGGAAACCTATCATAGAAAATGCTATCTTTTCACAGACAGATAACTGCATTAATTCAAAGAAGGAATTGTTGCTTACATTTATATATGAATCCTTCCCTTCAGGACACAAAATAATCACTAACTTACACAGACTGGGAGAAATTCCTCCTCTGGGAAGGCTTTACGTGATGAGATTTCTTTCAGCTTTCTTTAAACCATCTGACCACTGTAGAACACAGGGTAAATGCAATGAAATTATAAGATCCCTTGGAAAATCCGAGTTTTTTCTCATTATTATCTTCTCCTGAGTAATGCATACGTTTCTCACTATCAAAAAAGTCATAATGTCCCTCATCAGGAAGCATCAGCCTCCCTGTTTTTTTTTTCCAGCTACAGCAAAAGAACTTTTTTATATTAACCCATTATCCACATCCAGGCTTAAAAATGAAACCTTGTTTCAAGTCACCTTATCGACTTCACTTAATTATTACAGCCTTTTAAAAGGGAATAACTGAAACCCCAAACAAATTCATGTTTCTTAGTTTTTGTCTTTAATGCTATGAGTGGTCAGAAGTTTTGCTGGCATGTTTTCTTCACCTTTAAAAATGTTAAATATCACCATCTTTAGAAGTTTTCTTCCTCTCTCCATCTCAAGATTTCCTCAAACTAGCTGGTACAGTGAATTTTCTTCTCACTGCAAAGAAGAACACAGCTAAACAAGGGTCTTTTTGTCCAATGGTCAGAACTATTCAACAGAGAAATCCCATAAGAGACCAGAGTCAGCAACTGTCCAGGACAGCTGCAGAAAACTGAGGAAGCAACTGAATTTTGCAGGCCAGGTTATGCTCTCAACATCAGCAACATAAATCCTAAAAATCATTTCAACTGGTAGTACTTAGAGGTTTCAAGAGCTCTATCCCTTCCAGAAGTGCTGAGTTCTTTTAGCATTCACTCCATAGGACAGGAAAGCCCATGGGGCACTTGCTTCTCCTGTGACTGCCGTAGTACTATTTCTGAAACTAAAGATTGGTGACCAAAACCTCTCAAATCTGCAGGTTCCTAGACGTGCCTTGATAAGTAAATCAAATTAAAGTGATGATTCCTCTCACATGCCACGTTGCTTCCACTCAGCTCTATCAAACTTCATGGAGAGAATGTGGATAAAAATAACACCCAGCACTGTGCAAAAACCAGTTAGTAGTATGTGTAGGGTTTTTTTTCCCTATTTAAAGAAGTTAATGTAGATAACAAATCCCAAACATTTGGCAGCATTAAATTACTTACTTCAATTCAATTTCAAAAATCTCTATTAGAAATGTCAGCTAGTATTTCTCAATAAGAGAAGGCTCTAGCTTAACTGCAATTTAACTTGGGTAGGTGTTACTGACTTTCCTTGTGCTTATGTACTCCAGAGTGTAGTCCCTATGAGAAAATTCCCTGTTGGGTACTTTTCAAATCTTCTCTTGCATTGTTGTATCAACCCAGCTACAATGCAAGTGGAGGATTTTATGGTGACTTCCATAGAGGTGCTCCTCTGCTTTTCTTTAACATAGGTTTTGAAACTTTTCAGACCAGAAAAGAAGATCAGAAAATACCTCTTGTAAACAAGAAGTGGTGAAGTATTTTGCTTGGAGACAGAGTTCCTACATCTTTGGGAACAATGATCCTTGAAACATTTGTTATCATTTCCTCTTTTAAACAGTTAAATAAAGAGACCTTAAACCAAGGGTTCACAGCGATATTAGCAAAAGGTTAAGATAATATTTTTAGATTATTTTTTCGTCAATTATTTCAAAGGGGAAAAGCAGCATAATTTAATTTTAATTACTGCTCCCATTTCCACAGAATGGTGCATATTGATAAAACAGATGTAATCACACTGTCTCTGGACACTCTTACTCACTGTGGATGTGGACAGGGTAAATGAACCAGAGCTGAATAGGAGGAAGTATGGGTTACATGAAAACACTATAAACTAGTATGTAAATACTTTATCAGAAATGTGCTTCATACAATGCTGTTTGAATAATTTGGCAGCCAGTCCTTCAGAGGCTGATCCCAGAGTTGCTCATGGTCCCAGTGAGGCAGAGCTCCAGGTATGCTGGAGCTCTGCAGGGCAGCAAAAGCATCAGCTGCATCAGTAAATCACCATCTCCTCTCACCCTGGGCAGGCACAGAGGTGCACTGCAGGGTCTCTGCTTTCTAGTTGCAGTAGCCCAAGGAATTGTCAGAGTACAGCAAAGCTTGTACTCTAACAATGTCCCTAAACTTTTCCAAAATATCCTCTTTCTGCCATGAAATACATCTACACTGAATGCAAGCCCCATCTCTGTGCTGAAGGACCCTGCTGGAAGAGTGGGGGAAATCATTCGCAATTTACTCCTGGTATTCAGGAATCAGTTAAGATTTGATGTGTCTTTTGGAAAAAAAAATTGGTATCTGTGGCTTTAAGACTACAAAGAAAATGTCCTACAAAATGGAGAGAGAAAACATGAAAGAGTAAGAGAAGAAAACTGAAAGCCACTGATGTGAAGAACAGGTAAAAGATCCAGCCAAGCAAACTAAGCATACAAAGAAGTTATAATCCTGGGACAAAGTGTAAAGTAATTTACTGAGCTAAGTTTTCATACTAATGGGACTTCCCGCACAATCTCTAGTTGAAAAAGAAGCTGATTCTTTTTCCCCTGAAAATTTTGGAATATTTTAACATTTAATGAAAGAGTAGGATTAAATTATCTTGTAATACACAGCCCTATTTGTGCTTTTTCTTCATTAGTAATTAATTAAGTGATATGAAAATATCTGCAGACAGAGAAACAGATTCAGACCAAAATTAAATGAAACCAGGTTGTTTTCCCAGCAGAAAACAAATAAAAGCTATTTGGTTATTGGAAGTCTACTGCTAAATATAAAATAAAATGTTTCATCTGGTGATTACTTGGTTCACTTTTTTTTGCCCTTTACAGCTAGAATTGTTTTGTCCAACTGTACAGCTGATACAAGCATTTGACCTAGAGGGCAAGAAGTGCACTTAGAAATAAATCCAAGTAAAAAGTGAAGAACAAATGCTGCAATATTTTTTGTTCTGTTTTTCTGCATCCCAGATAATAACCCCAAAGTTTTAGCAATTCCACCTTGAAATCCAGACCTGGTTCAGAAATCTGACAGTTTTTTCCATGTTTCAAATCACTGTCACTGCAAGAATGATAAAGAAAAACAATCATTTGAAAATCTCTATTAAAAATCTTATAATGAAACTGTTCCCATAAGTGAATGAATTAGGTTTAGAACTGGCCTGAAAAATTCCTTATGGGTTTACAAGTTGCAACAGGTCTCTGGGGAGTTAGATTCAGAGCTATAAACCTGCCAAAGTACACAGATCTATGCAGTGTAGACAATGTTTGGGAGCTGACAACTTTCCACAACAGAGACACTCCTGATACTGAAAAACAGACCTCCCTGTTTTTCTGTCTCCTGTGTTAAATCACACTTTGCATAGGCTTAAACGTAAGGTAAAAATGATAAAGTTAGGAAGAAGGAAAATTCCAGATAGTAGTGGAAAAACAAAATAATAGTACTTGTTCCCAATCTAACAAGCTTAGGAGGGTTTCTTCCTTGTTTCCTTTGATTTGCAAACCGCTGTAGAAATGATTTAATGTTCATTAGCGTTCTAGAAGTGTTTTGCAAAAATGTTTATCCTTGCCTTTCCTTGTCTTTTTCCTCTGTTTATTTCAATGCCAAATGAAAAATAATGACTCCAGCTTACACTACCATTCAAAACTGTTATTGTGAAATGAGCCTGGGATGGCTGCTTGACCACCAGCTCAGTGCTTGGATTTGGCCTGGCGAGCACCAGGACAACAGAGATAATAAATGCTGAACCCAGCTTTGATTCCTTCCATTAATAGAGACCTTTGGCTGTTTCTCTCTGCTTCCCACTCTTATCACCTCCCTGTACTTAGTCACCATTTGCATGAAATCTCTGAATCCCAAGTATCTTTAAGACTCATCCCCTTCTATCAAACACAGTTGAAATGAAATTAAACAACTGTTTCAAACCTTCCCACTGATGGACAAACTCCTGGAGTGCATAATCCCATTCCCTTACCACTCCTTTAGTAAACCAGGTACCTGTCCTGTTAACATTAGTCTGCCAAATCAGGTACATCATGTTCTAGCAGGACACAGCCTCCTAATGATGTTTGTTTGACAAACAATAAACTTTATTTCCAGCAGGTGGTCTGTATGATCAAAATCTAATTGCTGCTATATTGCAATTGGATTTTGATCATTCTTACAATCTGATAAAACAGAGCAAAGCCAGTTATATCTAGTAAATAAAAATATCCTAAGGAAAGTTGTGTTGTTTTTTATGAGAAAGAAATAAATCATGACACTGTCTGATATCCATGAATGGACAGGTGACAGAACCAATGTCCCCTGAAGGAATGGAGTTTTTCATAGTTAGTTGTATTTCTGCTGTGAGCCAGAAATAAAATCAGAGCCCCACAGAAGCAGAGAAAGCTACTTTCTCCCTCAGGATCAGTCCCTGCTGCAGTTACGGGGGTACAGCAACACTCGGAGCAGGTCAGTGACAAAAGAGCAGGATGCAGCACTCCTCAGCACAGCCTGGGGGACACAGTAGAAAGACTCCTGGGACTGAGATTTGTTGTGTCAGGCCTCCAGCTTGGCTGGCACTTTTCCTCCAGGAGTATACAATCCAGGGGGGCTCTTTAAAGTAAGTCAACAACAATTCTAAAAATGGCATTAAAGAAGGAGGAGGAAAGCACTTAGGAAAACTGGCAGGCAGAAGGAAGGACATAGGTTAGGTGTGGAGTAGAGGAATTGGAGAGGGTGATGGAGGAAACAGAGGGAAAAAATGGCAAAGTGAAAACAAGTAATGAAAGGAGTGGCTATAGAAACAACTGACAATGTAAAGAGGCGAAATAAAACATAATCTCTTATGCAGACATTCATGATTAGGAAAGGTTATTTCTCTTTCATTTTATTTCCTTGGCAGAGAAGGGGGAGCTGTAGGGAGGAGGAAATTAAGTGTTTGGTGCTGGTGTTGATGGAAACTTTTGTTTCAGCTGCAGCTCAGGCAGAGAATTTCCCCTAGTCAGACCCAGGTGAGGGGTTACAGAGCAGCAGTACGTGTGTCCAAGGCAGAAACCCTTAATATTGGTATTAATTTTTCAGGCCTTGACGAAGGAAAGCAAGCTAATGAGACTTTAACATACTTGCCACTGGCATGTGACATGTGTCTATAAATATTTAAGTAATGATGGGATCACTTAACCACTCTTCCTTCATTTCAGCCTCAGTTCCCATCCCAAACTGAACTGGAAAATTTTTTATGCACTTTGGCTTGTCTCAGTTAAATTAACACCCCCACCCCTCTTTCTATACCTCCTTTCCTGTCTACTTCTTCTGAATCACTCTCTCGAGCTGTGTCCAGGCTGCTTTCAGCTCTGGCATTGAACTGCAGCTTGTCACTAAAGGCACCCTGGCATGTACATAAAAGAGATTTGAAGGTGGAAATGACCACCCATTAAATCACCTCATCCTCCCTCCAGTCAGTGTGGGATTGGTCCTGCAGCACACTCCCCAGGGCCTGGGGTTTTAATGCTTTGAGCAATAGAAATTCCACCTCCACCCCCTTTGGGAGGAGTGCATGAGGGCTAATAGATCACAGTCTTACACATTTTTTCCTGATGCATAGCCTGCATTTTCCTTTGTTTGATGTCTTTACTCCATTATTCATATTTATAACTGGTGCTGGGTGAATCCCAGGTGGTTCTGAGGTTTATTGCTGTTTAAGAAGGCATGCAAAAAGGCAGAGACTACTCTGCATTCTTTAAACCTTTTGGTGCCTTCCTGACAGGCTCCGTTATTTCTTCCCTGAAACTGCCCAGGACCCAGCAGAAAGCCCCATTTCTCTCTATCCCAGGAGGGTAGGAGGTTGGATACTGGCCAATCCTCTGCTCTGGTAAATCTATCCTGAGAACAGAGACTAAAGCCCTCATCTCAATCTACAGTATGCCTTTTTCTAGTCATTACCCAGTAGCCTAAGTCCTCCAGTTTAATTTCCTGTACTCATCAGGCTGTTGCTGTGCTTTTTGTACCCCCTTACTTGAGGGATTTATCAATCTGTTTTTATTGCACTGGTTCCTTTGATGTCTGAGCACAGGAGATACTTCTTTACGTATTTTTTCTTAAGAAAGAAAGGTATTTCTTAAGCTGTTATTTCAGTTGATATAGCCCATGCAGTAATCAAATGGGAGCAAGTGGGATCCCTTCATTTGTTCTGAAGAAATCTTGCACAGAAGGATTTAGTCAGGGGCTGACTTCTTCCTCTGGACCCTCCATCCTGCACATGGAGCCAAGTACTGCAGGGGAGTCTCAGGGTACTCCACACCTTAACGCTGCCCAAGCAAATCTCCAGCTTAATGGTTACTGGCGATCCTGTTTAGCAGGGACATATTATACATGTGTGCAAGGTCAGTGACAGACAGTGCTGCGAGGACTTTCTCACCATCTGAAATTCTTCATTATGACAGCAGGGTCCTCCCTCTTCAGATATCAGAGACATTATTCCAGTCCTTGATTCAGGCATCTAATTTGGCCAGGACACGTTAAGTCACACTCAGAAGGACTGCTCCTAAAACTGCCATTTTAACAAATACTAGTTACTAGGGCTGTAGCAAATTTTTCTTCTCTAAGGGTTGAAGAGGGATTTAAATCCATGTTGCTGTCAAAATGGCCCCTGTGCTACAGTGTAGTCTGTCTTCTCACTCCTCCCCTTTGAAGGTTAAATAATGATAAAAAATTGTTTTGCTGCAGCAAGAGAAATAAAAAGTGAGAAATGTCTGCTGTAGTCTGGTAGTCTAGGCATGTACATTATGGGAAAATTATTTTTAAATGCCTTCACCTGAGGCATTCTCATTTTTTATGCAACAGTAAATTGAGTACACACTGTTCTACAAATAGCATTAAAGTTTTTTCTCTTAGGAGGCAGGAAGACTGCAGTTCTACACCTCATCCAAATGCAGGATGCTGGTTTTCCTCCAATCACATCACTACTGCTCTAGGCAAGACAGGAGGAAGAGGCACAAACACCACTTCTCCTACATGCTTTATATGGTTTAAGTGTGCTTTTAGCCTGCTAGACCCCAAAAGGGGAAGGTTGCTGGCTTACAGGCAGCACAGTAGTGGTTGTTCATCTTTGGAAGTGTTCATGTTGTGAGCAGCTGGGGACATTGTCTGTTTTCATACTACAGAAATGCAGGTGGGAAAAAAACAGAGCTTACACAGACATGAGCTTCCTATGTTCTCTATCCTGGACAACTACAAATCCACAGTTACAATTTTTGCCATCAGCTTATTTTTGAACTATATACACAGGTATCAAAAACTTGAAAGTAGGGATTTGTCGTCTGAATTAACTGGCAGCATCAAGAAGTAACAGACACTGACAATAAACTGTCACACTGCCAGAACAATTAACTGGGCAGACTACTTACTTATAGCAAGAGGAATATGATTATTTTTTTCTGAGGCAGAGGACTAAAGACCATCAAACCAACCCTAAAATGACACAGGAAGACTTACCAAGAGTAGCATATGTATACAGGGAGACCCTTCCTGGCTCATATAGGCTTTACAGACTGTAAATTATGGTATTCCTAGGAGGAAAGAAAAGAGGTTCTGTCAGTTGTACAATTACTTCTTATTGGCAGTGCTCTTTCAACTCAATAAAACATTGGCTGAGGTTCAAGACCAAGATTTGGCTCAAATGCCACCACAATTTTTCAGAAATGTGATGAATGTTCCTCAAGAAATAGTTTCCTAAGGAAGCCACAAAAATGTGTCCAGCTATGTTTCAGGGTATCTAAAATGATATCCAAAAGTTTCTACCACTGAAGATCAACTGCTTTAAGTAATTTTGCCAAATGATATTTTTACCTGTCACACTGGCTGATGCTCTCTGACAAAGGGATCCCTGACATGTTTGGATGAACAGTTTCATAAACTTTGATGTATGACCTGTACAAAATTCATCACACCCGTCTCAAACATTTATTTTGAAGGATAAGCTATTAAAAAAAATTAATCTAGTGACAGTGGAAGACAGTCCTGTCACTATGAAGGTAATGATAGATTGACTGAGGGTCATACACTGAACATAAATTCAGTCACTGATCTCTCATGCCTGAGTGAAAATATTCCCAAGCTTGAGTGAAAACTTCATTTTAGAAAAGCTAACGAGATTTTTTTTCCATTGCTGTCAATGAAGGCAAGATGTCAAAAGTCTGTCTTCCTGCTGTCTACCCTGAAGAGGTATCCCTACGAAGGGGTAAAGCATTAACCATTACTACTCTCAGCTCTAGAAAATTTAGAAAATTAGCAAATATTAGTACACTAATCTTTAGCTTACGCTGACCTGAATCTTAAATTGCTTGAAGAAACCGGAGATGTGTCATGTAAAAAGTTCACTTTCGTTTACAAAACACCTTTAATGGTTACTGCAGTTACCTAGAACACAAAAGACTATTTGCACTTTTTTTTCTACGATGTTTTATACAGAAATACTGGAAAATTGATAGGTACTTCTGAAGAATTCCTGTCTGGGAAGAATTCGTGTAATGGAATGAAGACAAAAGCATAACCATCAAGGAAAAGCAGGAGAAATAGTAATTTTTATTTGTACAACATACATATAAGTGTATCTACGAGGAGGTAGATTTAAAATAAACTTGAGTCTAATCCACAATTCCAGAAGATTAATATCTTTGGACTTTAATCAGTTGTACAACCTGGTTTTTTGTTTTGGTTTTTTTTTCAGTATTGAGTTTATTAAATATAGTGAAATATTTAGAGATTTACCGGTGAAAGGCACTGCCGCTAGGTATTAGTTTAACCCTCCTCTAACTGAATGGGCCTCTCCAAATCCGTGTTTTTACTCTGCTTTTTTTCTTTCTTGGGCTGTAGAGAGATCCATAGTTAACCCAGAGGATGTTTCTGTCTCTCCATCAGCTCTCCAGTGAATTCTCAGTACTTGTAGTTTTGATACAAGTGTGATCAGACACTTCTTCCTCACACTCATTTCCAGTTATTTCAGATTATAAAGGCCTGGCATACTCTCAAGCACAGATCTTAAATCTGGCAACATTGCTCCAAGAGACACATGCATACAGAAAGCAGAAGGCTAGACAAAACAGGATAATGTGAAGACTGTATTTAATAACACAGGAAAGAAACAGAATCAAATTCCCCAAATTTGATAAGATTGCTGCAAAGAAATGAACTTGTAGCTTTGTGAAATATGTAAGTTTTGCCCCTCTGCAGGCTATAAAAAATAATGCTTACTAGTTAAGGTTCCAATGCATTTAAATAATTTGGTTCATAATTATTTGTATTTCTAGACAACTGGGAATAAATACAAAAGTATTCAAAGTTCATCTGGAGTTCACTGATTAAAACCTTTCCCAGATCTTAAAATGCAACTGAGGAACTTTATTCCCAAAGAAAGGTTAGACTGATTCCTGATTTAATCAGTTGCTAATGATCATTAAAGTTAATGGTTTATACAGTGTCTTAGATCAAGAATAACCCTCCTGTTATTAACTCTGTACCACCTGACAGTACCCTCCTATGTGAAACAGACCAAGGATGTAGTAAATAGATGACAAAAGAAACCACAGAAACAGGAGATAATATATTTCTATGTCTTTAATGGAAACATTTTGTTACAATTTAGATTATGTGATATTTTTGCATTTTTAAAAAGTGTGAAAGAAAATGCACAGAATAAAAAGTCAAAGGACACCAGTGAATGTAGATATTTTAAATGACCAAGTCATAGAAGAAATACATTACACAAATAAACAAAGGTTATATCCACAGTCATGAATACGCACTCTCCTCTACACAAAAACAACAATAAATAAAATCACATTATATGCAAATAGTTCTACTTACATCAGTACAATATACTGTGCAGCTTTCAATTTGTCTTCTGCTAGACTGGCACTAGGTTTCTCTGTTGTCCAGTTATTTTTCCATTAATAGGGAACAGTATCACCATGAAAAAGGGGACAAAGTTCCTGTCCACAGTGTCTCTCCCAAGTCCTGTTAGTTTTTGATTGTGACACCTTATGCACAAGAAACATGGCAAATTCTACCCATTGTCTTCATCCTGCCTCTCCAAGTTTTCTCAAAACTTTCGGACCTGCACAGTAAAGACTCTCCTTTCTGAGAGAAAGAGAAGTCCAGATCATCCCCAAGTAGAAAGCAGCATAGCTGTGCCCCTTGCGCCTGCTGCTAATGCACAACATCAGCCAAACTTCTGTTTACACTTGGGGGCTGGGGGGACAGAATTGCGTGCTCCCTGTGCATACCAGTTGAGATTACAAAAGAAACCCCTAAAACAAGATTTTTTTTTTTTTTTTTTAAATACCCATTTGGTACATTTCTTTTGCTTGCTCAAGTGTCCTCTAGAAACATTCACGTGACAGAAACACCAAGGAACAGTTCACACAGAGTGGATTTTAACCTTTCAAAGAGTTTTCATCTAATGAATCCACCTAAGATTTCTGAATATAGCTTAAGATACAAACTAACAGCGTCAGGTTATTCAGAATAATTTGCTTTTGATGAAGAATATTAACTTAGTGGTTAGTGAGAGCTTTTGGGGAACTGTAAGCCTCTCCTTTTTGCTAGTTTTCTACACTGCAAATTTGTTGTATGTCAGTTAGAACCTTCTAAAAGGTAAATTCTGGAAGAA
The DNA here is from genome assembly GCF_041296385.1 of Aphelocoma coerulescens. NCBI lineage: Eukaryota > Metazoa > Chordata > Aves > Passeriformes > Corvidae > Aphelocoma > Aphelocoma coerulescens. The sequence continues at coordinate 11,411,339 of NW_027184085.1, forward strand.
GTAATGGAATAATAAAAGTCTATATAGTGATACACTGGACACAATTAAACACTAGCCCAAGAAAGCCTCAAAACTGTGGCAGCCTTATCTTCTTGATCAAAACCAGCAGTAACTTCATAAAAAGTCTAACATCAGCCTTCTTCCTTTCTTCCTCTATGCCTGAGATAAAGGGAGAGCTGCATTTATGACAGACTTGAGGCTTCACTGGGGCAAACCACAGTGCTCAGGCTTTCTATTGTTATTCTTAAGAAGAGAACAGATACCATCAATGTCTGCTGCACAGCTTGCTGACCCTGTAGACAGCCAGGTCTGAGGTCTCTCACAAACAGCTATTTGTTTTAATTTCAGCAATCATTTTTCATCAGTCTCAGAGCTCAGATGTTAAAAGGTATCTGAGAATGGAAAACAATTCAGCCCTCAGGCCTCTGAATTAATTTCTGCCTCTAAGCAGGGATATGCACAGTGCAAACTCTTCCATTCTTCCACTTGAAAGGTTTCACACACACACAAATCTTTTTGTGCTTTCAACAGCAAGAAGGAAAGGGGGGGAGGAGAGGTGACACACACACAACATATCTGAAAGCAAAACTCTTCCCAGCATGTCCTTAAAAATACATTTCAAGAAGTAACTCCTCTATTTCTTTGTTTCTAAAAAGAGCTAAAACTGACACCTACAAAACATGCACTTTGAAATTTGTCCCTTTATGGCTCACTGCTGTGAGGTGAGTTACTAGGCATGTTGCTAACCAACAGAAAAGGTAGCGTACCATTAGAAACTTGTATATCTGTTCCCCTGTGCCCTGCTGTGGGGAAGGTGGTTGCTAGATTTGACATCATTTTATAGCAACAACAGGGATAAAAAATCCCCAACAGGCAATTCTAGGTCTAGAACTCTAATAGTGGCTGGCGTGGCCATGGGCCAACATGAGGTGTGTTGACAGCTGAGCAGTGTGGCAGCAATGAACCATGTCTGATATTACATAAAAGCCAACACCCTCAGTGAAGAAGGAGCATTTCTGACTAAATGATGGAAAATGGCTGTCCTCTTTTCAAAGTACTTCTGAACCTAGACAAAAGACAATGAAAAAAAATGGGGAATTAAAGACTGTTCACTCTACTCTGGGAGAAAATAGGAAAAATAACCTTAACTGCTTTACTGAAAGAACCAGAATGGCTACATGGCTCCACTCTGAAGCACAGAGGAGGGCAGTGAAGGATGTGAAACTGTCTTCAGCTCCGGAAAAGGTGGACTGAATTGCCAAAGAAATTTATGACCAGGACTATTAGCTTCCTGTCTTTGATGTCTATTCTTGGCTTTCCAGGAGCATTATGGCATTCATGAGGTGAAAACATCGCTGGAGCCAAGGTCAGCTAAGGCTGATGCAGCCTGTTCTAGTGCAAAGCTGAGAAACTCTGAACTGCTTCAAGCCTGAGGACACACCACTGAGGGCCCAAGTTTACTTCCACTGAATCAGTAAGAGGGTTTTTTTGTCAGCTTAATGAGAGTGTGATTGCATTTCTAAGCCAAAAAATGAATCAGAGATCAACCTCCCAGTAAAACATGTTGTCAGGGAGAACACTCTTATTTTGTCCAGCACAAATGTTTTCAAAGCACTGGCTACACCTTTAATAACTCTCCACTAAAAAACCCAACCAAATACTTACAATAATTCAATGGTGCATTGCTTAAGAACAAACTGAAAATAGATCAACACGATTTATTTTCAGAAATTAATTAATGCAATTCTTTAATAAAGTGAATTCTGGCCACAATCTTCCAAGGTGCAGACCACTCCCAATCACAAGGTTTAGCAAAGATGGAATGTTTTCAGAGCTGAGCTGGGTGTGGTCTTCAATGAAGCACACTATAGAGCAGGAACTGGTAATTAACTGATGATAGTGGTAGTCTCAGACAACTCAGGACACACAAAACTTCCAGAACTACCAGTGGCCCAGGACAAAGCACCTAGACATCTGGCTCTGAAGCTGTGGGTTTCAGGGAACTAAATCACATATACTATTGAAAGTTCTGCTTCATCTTTGTCACTTGCAGTGGAAGCCTAGATGTTGAAGTTATGAGGGTAAAAAGGCAGGAAAATTGTCATAGAGCCCTCAGGAAAAGGATTTTGAGGTGAATCAGATATTAAGCTGCACTATTTAGTAATTTTAATAAATACTAAACTAGCAGAATTTGTCAAACTTTGACAAACAGAGTATGAAGCCACTAGTTCAATTTCAATTTAACAGGCCCAACTGTAAGATGTAGCAATAAATATGGCCTACAGGGCCAGCCTTTCTTAAATTCAAGCACATGGCAAATTTCCCTTTGGTTCAGCCACGGCCAGGATCATACCCTTTGGTCCCAAGTGAGCAAAACACTTAGAAGCTGAAGTTGAGCATATTTTAAGAGTGTTCTGAAGTGCTGAGCTGAGTCAAGGGTCTCCTTGTGCTTCTCTGTAATACAGATGAATGTTTGTAATATGGGCAATTTGTTGAAGCCAAAAATGTAGGTTTTGAAACCTCTTTCAAAGAGAATCAATTATTATTATTTTGATTAGACATTCCCTTACAGAGTTCGGAGCCTAAACATTGTGGCATTGAGCTAATGCAGATGAACCAGAAAGGAAAAGTGCATTAGCCAGTAAAGAATCTCTCTGCCGAATAATCTAAACTCTAGGCAGCTTCTGATCTATGGTCCATGGAAGACCTGGGAACTATTAGCATTAGGGATGTGAAAGGCAGCTAAGAAGAGCAAGTTTATTTATGCTATGAAGGAATCTACTTATGTGAAATGTCTTAAATGATCTCCACACTTCCATGGGAAAAACGCGTATGTTTGTGGGCATCAATTTGCAAACATTAAAGCCCATTGATCTAAAATGCTCTACGGTGCAAAGAAGGTTCACCTTTCTTGGGAGGTGCTGGGATGTACAGTTTTGGCTAAGCCTCTGTGAGCATCCCACCAGCAGAGACCTCATAGAAACACTTCTTGAGGTCATGATTCAAAACCCTACATAAAACCAAGGATCAGAATTACTACTTTTTAATTAGAAGTGACCTTTCACTATACTTTTTTTTTTATAGTTATCATAAAACGACACAATAAGTAAACTGTCAGAAGAATTTATTGTCCCAGCCAGATCTCCTGTCTTCTGGTGTGACTCAACTGTGCATGGCACATCTGCACAACTGCCTTGATGCCAAACTAGTCACTGTTTGAGCACTAGTTCATACTGCAAAGCAAGTCACAACAAAAATAATTTCAAAAAAAGCTTATGCTTCAAATCATACCCTCTTTCCTCTACACATTTAAAAATTTTCCCTGCCTTTTTTTCTGTGACAGAGTAATCAAGTGGGTAAAAGAAAGTCAAAATACTGAAAGGCCTATTTGCAAAACCAGAAGCAGATCAAAACCACTTTGGAAGTATCTAAAAAAGCCCCCAAACTTTAAGCATGCCCAGGGGCTAGACAAACTCAACCGCCTGGGAAAAAAAGTCCAAAAACTAATCAGGAAGTATTTTTTTCTCCCCAAGTCCATAGCAGAAGGACTGCTGCTCTAGCCTACTTCTGGTGCCCATGAAATAAAGAGAATACCATTCTTCTCTAGTGCCCATGAAATAAGGAAAGTACTTCAGAAAACTGTCCAGTGATCAGTGCTGCTTTGGCTAAAGCACTTTTGTTGATGTCACACAGGCCCAGACTGGGAAATGGGATGATGGAAATCTACTTCCTGTACTGGAGCTGCCCCGACAGTCAGGAAGCTTTGCCTTCTGTCTGGGACATAAGACAGTATTTCACAAGGGCAGGTGACGAACCCCTCCATATGCTAAGAAAGAAGTGAAATATAAGGAAAAAACCTGTCCCACAACAAATAAAAGGCATCAGAAAGCAGACATAGTGAGTTTTGGCTGGTACTTCAGGTACCCCAAAGTAGTTCCTCAAAATTGGTACTCTGGCTTTTCAGGGCTTTGAAGTTTTGTAGACATCAGGCTTCAGAGCTAGTTTTGAGATTAACTTTCAAGTCCAGCTAGAACAGCTGAGACCAGAAAAGCTCTGCTTATGAAATCAGAATAGAATAAACCAAAGTATTTCATGCACTCTTAGAACCACAGTCATAGCTCTGTTTCCCCACCAACAATACTTTCATGGGTCTTCTTCACCACATTTAAAGTAAGTACTGTTCATTTCCATTTGTTGACTAGAAAGTGCAAAGCTCTGCTTTGTCTAGTATAAAATAACCTGTCACTAGCTAATTCATCACAGATTCAGTTTTTCTCCTGGTGAAATAAATGGCAAAAGTTACAGGGATACTGAGGGCATCAGGATTAAAGTAAGCCCTAGAACACTGTTTCAACACACAATTCCTGAAGGTAGTTCCTTGGGTGTTTAATTGTACACACATGGATAGTTAAATCTTACCGACTTCTGAAGGACACTTTAACGTGAAAAATGCGTTATTTACAGCATCAGGGTGATCCTCACATAGACAATAACTGCATTTGTGTTGTTTAAGTAACTATCTGAATGTTGCACATGCCTGGAGAAAAAAGTGGGGCAAAAAGTCTGTTACCATCCACAAAGTCATTTCTCCTCCCCTAAATACTGGTTCTGAAATGTATTTACAGCTGTTGACTTTCCCTGCATATTACTCCTATCATAAAAAATATGTCTTCAAAACATCCTCTTCCTTAATTTTTAATCCTACCAAAGCAAAAATAGATACTTTAATAGAAAAATACAAGATTAAAAATATCCTAAAAAATAAAATGGTAGCATGGAATGTCATTTTTACACACACAAAAAAAATCCCCTTTTGAATTGCATCAGCTATACAAACACTTTCATATTTACAGCTACGGATGCAGTCCTGTGCTCAATGAAGTTAATGGGATTTTGCCATTGACTTCACTGGGAACAGGAGCATCCTTGACATGGACTACATTTGCCCCTCTGAAAAGTCGTGGCAGTGGACAGGAAAGAATGTGACAAAACACAAATAAGACTGGGGAATTAGCCAGTCCTCTGCAGAGACCTGATTGTCTTCTCTGTCACTATTTCTCGCCTGTGAAACTCCTCATCCTTCACCGGAGCTTTTCCTAAACCTCACCACCTAAGAGGGAGAAACAGTGCTTTTGGACTGCGATACCACACAAACAAGGAAAGAATGGTCTGTGCGTTTCCACCTGCCTGACCTTCTCAGTGGAGTTAATTACAACCAAGTGCCAGTTCCCTCCCAGAACTAAGGCCCGTACACCAATTTCATATCCCCTGTTATGGCAGTGATTCAGTGATGCAGGATCATACCCCAAATGAATCCCTTTTTCCCCTTTTGACAGCAACCTGTGCCTCTGAAACCATATTTGATACCCGTGGGTGAGATGCAAATATGGAAGGAGGTGATAGAAGCTAAACAAACAAACAAAAAGGAACAGAATGAGGCATTCCCCATCAGCTGAACCAAGATCTGCTAGCCTTTATACATGCCTTAGGAAATACTGTCTTTACATATCAAGTACATCCTATAACATCAAACTGCATAATTTTCTTTTTTCATGAGATGAAAGGCCATGCGGCATAATGTGATTAGTAAATCATTCCTGAGCTTTTGAAAGAAATTAAGACAAAATTACTGCTTAAAAGAGTGAGTTCCTCAAGAGCCTCTTCTTTTTACACTGATGTCTTTGGTTGTGTCCTTTTCTACGATTCTTTCTTTTCCCTAAGAAGAATGGGATTCTTTTTCATCATCTTCCTTATGCAGCAGAAAAATGAGATCTGATGGAGTCTTCACGTAACTGCCGATGTTTCCCCATGTTGCAGTCCTCCTGTCGAGTTCGTCTCTCAATAGTTATTCTGTACTTCTTTCTGCATGAAAGGAGAGGAACAGAATGAGAAATCCTTCTCCAGCTATAGGCTAACAGACTTCCCTTATAAAGAATGCCTGTAGGGGACAGCTGGGTGCCATTTGAAAAATGAAACGTGGCAGAATGTGAAACCCTGGTCAAAGATTAAAGTAGCTTGCCTCAGAACATTTTACCCAGGCTCAAGAATGCCTGTTAATTTCTACATGGCAGTCTCAAAGCACTAAGGCACGGACATTTGCTTCTTTGAAAACTTCTGATCTAAGTGATTAGGAGTTTTTGTGAAGTGTCATGTGAACTGTGTCACATCACTGCTTTATATTGATCAAAGCCAAATTTCTTTTCAGTATGCTGGGTCGGGGGGAGCTTTCTGGAGAGTTCAAACAACAGATCTGACTATTCAGCTGCGTTTCTCACTGAAACTATGTATTAACTAACTAATCTTCCTATTTCCCTCTAAGAAAGCTACTATGTTCGTAATGTCAGAGGAGGTAACACGATGAATTAAGAAGAGGGATGTAGAGGACAGATAAGAAATAAACACAAATGCTCATGCATCAGACACAGCTCTTCCTGTGTGTCTTCCTGTAGGGTCTTTTGAAGAATTCTGCAATGTTACTTTGTACGTCAAACAAACCTTTTCAGCTTCCCCTTTAGTACCCAAATCTCGCCCCCCCCCGCCCCAAATCATCGTATGTTTCATATTTGCATTTTATACATTTATGCTTCTACTCAGTTTCACGACAAATTTTTCAGAAGGGCATAGTCCAGCCCCATGTGCTTTACTGCTGGTGGAGATGCATGGCAAAAACCTTGTATGCCAAGGAAAGCTCTGCTCCACCAGCACATGTAGCAGGAATCAGAGCTAGGTATGCAGCAGTGGAAAAAAGATTTTCACAACACCAAGGTTTTGATTCAGGCAACATGCCTGGATAGAAAGTGGAGACCTAAAAGTTCTGAAAATATTCTCTAGATACTTGTGTCTGTATCAATAGGCTCCAAAACAACTTGAAAAGCCTGTGTTGTTTACTTTCTTTATGCATTTTCAAGTCAGACCCTTCCATGGGTTCAGAGCATGCACAGCAGCAGCTCTTGCACAAAGACAGGTCCAGATTTTAGATATACAGGGGTTTAAGTTAAAATCCTGTCGAAGCTACGTATCAGAACTACTACCCAGATCTTTTAACTGGTTGCAGGCACACTCAAAACTGTATTTGCATACTCATTTATGACAATTACAGCTCCAAATGAGACATAATCAGAAGGTACATTTACAGTTTAAAAGGTACAGAAGCTCCAAGTACAAATTACTTCCAGGCACACAACTGCTAAACCTACATTTTCTGAAAATCTGACCCATGCATCCTTATTTGTTAGGTTTCAGATATTTATTCTAATGGTGGAATAAGGAGGTTGTCCCTGCTCCTGCTTTGAGCAACTGCAATCAGATCTCCAGAGTGAAATTCACCCACATGTCTTTAGACATCTCCAATACATAGATCCATCCATCTGACAGCACCTGCAGCTTCCTTCAGTAAACTGAGAAACAGCCTCTTCTAACAGACCTGGTTTAGCTTTTACATGAAGATGACATGAACTGCACAGGAGAAAAGTGCTCATTTCTTCCCTCCGACCATAAATGAAAAGACTGGGTGATGAGCTCAGGTGTATTACATCTACTTTTACCGACACCCACCTTTGCTCACAGGGATTTCCAATCCAAATCTTTGTGTCAGATGACTAGGAGTTTAAGTTCTGTTGTTACAAAGATACTTTACATAGCTTTATACCAGCCGAGGATATTTGTTGTTTTATTTCTTGTCCTTACGTACAAATTCCCTCCCGGTATCAGCAATGCTAAAACCCACACCTAACAACTGTCATCTCTGGTTGAGAATCTGTGTAAGATGCAAGAACCTCTGATGACATAAAAAATAAAGACCAATTTTTATTTTCTTTTTTGTTTTAAAGATACTCTTTATTCAGTCCAAGCCAACTTAATGCTATCTCAAACCTGAACAACATACTATATAAGCACTGAACACATGCAAGAATAAAATCACCCTGCAGAATTTCAGTTGTAAGCACCTGATGAATAAGCCTGGTTCTTTAAACCTGAAAGTGTCCTGGTGAGGTGAAGAAGGCTTTGCTTGTTTTATTTTGTTAACCTTTTTTATAAACAGTTATTTTTTATTGGATAAAATTATTTGATTCCTTTATGCAGAGGTTAATTCTGTTATCCTGTCTGACTTTTCCATAGCAGGAGGATAAATGACTGTATACATAAGGTGCTGAACATGTATAACTAATTTATTCTGTAGGTGTAGGATCAATTATCAAGACTTTACATTTGCTGACTAGCAGTGCAAGAATTATTTTACTTAAACAAGAATAAAAAACTGATCACCCTGCACTGACCTCAGCTTATTAAGTTAAATGCACAGCTTTGGAATCCAAATGCTCTCTTACACCAAAACAGAAATCTCTTTCTGTTCTCCAGTACAATTCCATTCAATACCAGGCAAATGATATAAATCTCTTGCAGATCACACAGCCTGCACAACTGTGCTGGCAAGGACCACCAAACAAAGACGGCTTTCAAGGCCAGGGCATTTTACTAAAGCAACTGTGAATGTCTGGAACTCACTGGAATTACTTCCATGAGTAACATCACTTAGAGATGTAAGTAGTTACAGGATGAAGACCCAAGTCAATAAAATTAGTTGGATAAACACAAAAGGACAATCAAAGTGTGTTCACTGTCTCTGGTGAAAATGTTACCACACATTATTATGGTGCCTCTCTGTCTCCCATCAAGGATGTTCTGCCAGGAGCTGAGAAGTTTGGATGACGAATAAAAAGTTTACAGAACTTTCAATGAATTGGACTAACCTGAAGAAGTAAAAAGCCATTAGCAATCCTGCTCCAAGCAAGGCGCCCACAACTATTCCTGTAACTGCTGATTCTCCTAGACCACCTGCTTGAAAAGAGGAAAAATAAACAATCAGGGTTTATATTGAGAACTACCTGCATTCATGTACTGGAAAATACACAAAACCAGGAAATTAGTGACCAACATCAGATAATAACTAAAGCCTTTCAGAGCTCAGGACTCCACGGGAACCTGTTCCAGTGTCTGCATGTTTACTTTTTGTCCTTGCTTTTCTTGGGGTTGAAAAAGCCCCAAATCAGTGTCAGATGAAGGCAGAATTCTGGAGGTGTGATACAAGGGGATGTTGTTAGGAAACTGGCCTGGACAGCTTGGTCTGAATCGTAACACAGACTAGGGTTACAGTGACGCACATAATGGGAATCAGCACTGAATATGCCTTGAGTCACTGCAACAGAAACAAACTCGTTTTACCTGGTTTAGCATCAGAACCTTCTATCACCCAGGTTTATTAAAATGACTGCAATTATCCAACAGTTCCTCAATTTTTTTCTTATTTCCTGAAGGTATGTTGTTTCAAGTTAAAGCCACATGACCTTCATCTTGCTTCAAATCTCGACAGAGGCAGAACAGGGACACAGTGGCTGAAGGGAAGCCCAAGCAGGGACTGTCTCTGGGAAGTGCAGGGCTCCTGAAGAACAATGGTATTTTCATGTGCACGCAGTCTGCTCCCATTTCTATTTCCACCTGGGCTTGTGGAAGGGAACAGAGAAGGAAATTAAACTGCTCCCTTCTCTTCATTCATCCTTGACCCTTTGAGGGGATTCTGTCTGTACAGAAGGAAGCAGGTGCACAGCTACACCATGCTGACCACTGATGGTCTGTGTACACACCAGTTTTTCAAGGATTGAAGAATTATCAGGCTGGAGTTACCTTTTCACTGCAGGACTAGCAATTTGTTTCCTGTGAAAAGTTAAGACCACCCTTTGTCACTGAGGCAGCAGCATCCTCCTACCCCAATCTCCTTGCAATGTCCCACTCACTACAACATGGTCTGTGAAGTCAGTGTGCTGGAAAGAACAGACACCTGCCCTTTGGAGGGTAGTCCCAGCCTTCTGAATTCATGGATGTCACCCCACTCAACTGACTTCACTCCTCCTCAGCCTACTGGGCCCCTCACAGTACCTTCTCACAACACTGAAAATCATTCTGCACTGGGAGAACGCTGCTCCCACTGGCACAGCTGCTAATTATCAGTGTGATTATTCTCTGCTGGGGTTTCAGATACATCCCTCTTTCTGGCTAAAAGGCCCCTGGAAAGTCCTAAAGCTTCCAGGGCTCTGGGCTGTGCATGATTACTGTCAAGTTTAAGTTCAGGGAAGTGATTCAGACCATGTACTACCCACAGCTGCCAGACCTTAACCTCCCAAGCAGTCAGGAGAGAGAGACAGTCACCACGTCTCCGCTGGACAACTGTGCTAAACAATTTAATATGGCCTGTTATGTTTCATCAACTCAAGGATTCTTCTCTTTGGAGCTGGGACAGGAGCATTAAGTCACTTAACTTACATGATTTACACGGGGTATTGTTTGTGTGCTCTGAAACTCGGCTTTCATCTAGTCGCAGCCTGCCGTGGTTCCATGGGTATTTCACATTTGATCTAATTTCAAATCGCCCCTGCTTTCCATAGTAGTCCCCAATCACCTATGAAAAACAAGAAAGAAATGAAAAGATTTTCCTATCAACTTAAGAGACATAAAACAGGAGAGCAGCATCACTCACTCGACTCCTGTGGCACGATGTTGAATCTCAGAGAAGAGGGCTGAAGGGGTTTATGGGAGGTTATGTAGTGCATGCCCTGCCCTAGGGCAGAATCAGAAGAACAAAAGCATTCCTGACAGATGTTTATCTAATCTGTTCATAAACGCCTTCAAAGACAGAGACTTGACAATTTCTGTAGCAATTATTCTGGAAGTTAGCTAGCCTGACTGTCAGTTGTTTTCCCTAGCATGTAACTTAAAATTCTTTTTTTGTAATTATCCATCACATATTACCAAACTGCCAGTGGTTATATAAACTCTTCCTTTCTGAAACATTGCTTTACACAGTCACAGGGTCTTATCTGATTCTGAGCCCAGGCTTCTCTTCTATATAAATCCAGTTTACACAAGCTTTTTACCTTCTGAATATTCCTCCTCCTCTCCCTGGGCTTTTTTTTCAACTGCTCCATAGTGAGTTGAGTGCTCCAGACTGTCACCCAGCTAAGTGGAAGTATTAGTAGCTAGACATGAGTCCAGACTGGGCATGAACAGACCCAGAGCAGCCCTGCCCAGAAGGACTTGGGGGTGCTGTGGGTGAGAGGCTGGACATGCCCCGGCCATGGCACTCACAGCCCAGAGAGCCAAACGTGTCCTGGGCTGCATCCAGAGCCCCGTGGGCAGCAGGGGAGGGAGGGGATTCTGCCCCTCTGCTCCGCTCTGCTGAGACCCACCTGGAGCACTGCATCCAGCTCTGGGGTCCCAGCACAGCAGGGACAGGGACCTGCTGGAGCCAGTCCAGAGGGGAGGCTACCAAGATGATGAGAAGGGTGGAGCACCTCTGCTGTGAGGAAAGGCTGAGAGAGTGGGGTTGTTCAACCTCGGAAAGAGAAGGTTCTGGGGAGACCTCACTGCAGCCTTTCAGTACTTCAAGAGGGCTTATAAAATAGAGGGAGAACAATTTTATCACCAGCAGGCAGTGATAGGACAAGGGAAACAGATTTAGTAAGAGGAGAGATTTAGACTACATGTTAGGCAGAAATTCTTTGCTCTGCAGGTGGTGAGGCACTGGCACAGGTTGCAGAGAGAAGCTGTGGGTGCAGCTTCCACATTCCTGGAAGTGTCCAAGGCCAGGCTGGATGGAGCTCGGAGCAATCTGCGCCAGTGGAAGGTGTCCCTGTCCTTGGCAGGGGAGTTGGAACTGGATGATCTTTAAAGCCTCTCCCAACCTAAGACCTTCTGTGGTTCCAGGAATTCAAGCACTTTGAATGCTGAGACTCTCAACTACACACCCCAGGCCGGAGTTTTCTGTTTTGGCAGAATTCAGAGGTACTTGATCATGTTCAGTTAAAACCTTCAAATCTTGTATTTCTGCAGTTTTTGTATTTCTGCTGATATTTACACATGCATTATTCTGGTAATACAGTGCTATGTTTTCATACCAATTCATAAAGGAGTTCAGAATTTCAGTCCTGTCTTCAACAGTTTCAGGCTTTATTCAAGATAACTTACACTGAATCTACTGCAACATTGTGGGACTATATTGTGCTAAGAGTAGTAGGTCATTCATCTGAGAACAGTTCTAAAAACATCTTTGTACAGCAGCAAGACCATATACTGTGACACTGAAGTGGCCAGAAGCACATCAATAAATGTATTTGTCCTACCACAGATAAAACCCAGATATTAATACACTAGGTTTAGCATTCAAGGCTTGGGTAGCCTGTTCAAATCTTTCACCGAAATTTCATTTCAAAGCTAATGAGTTTAAAGAATGTTTGCTCTGGTTAGATACACAAAGGTAGATTTTACACTAAATAAAGAAACTTATTTATCTCGCAGCTGCAACTGGGATATAAATCTTTTGAAGAACAAATGGGTTTAACATTTATCTAAAAATTAAGACAAATTAAGTAAACTGAAAAAAAACAGTGACCGTTCACAGGCAGCAGATTATTTATTAAGAGATTGTTTAATTTATCAAACAGGAGTGGGTGAGTCCTCTACCAGCAAGACTTACTAAATAAGAAAGTATGCAGAATAGTTTAAGAACAAAAAGCTGTAAGCAGCAAGCAACCAAGCAGATTCAGATCAGAAACAGGATACAGATTTTTGAAGAGCAGGAGTGGTTCATCTGTGGAACAAACATTGAGGGTACCAGCAAGGCAGTCCCTGTACTTTCAGTGTCTCCAAACCAAAAATGAATGCTTGTTACAGCGTGAGCTTTAGTCATGTGTAAACTACAAGGCTCCTCCATACAAGGTAAGAAACCTGTCTGTGTCCAATATAGCAGAGGTCAAACTAGGAAATCTAGGTTTTCTTCTAGCTTTAAACTCTGTGAATAGACCTGGGAAAACAGCTCTGCCCAAACACTCATCCATCAGGCACAGTTGAGCTGAGAAACAGTCTCATACCAACACAGAAAAAATTGTCTAGATTAATAAAACAAGTTATCAAAGAAACAATGATTTTAGGGTGAGGCATGAGGGTAGAAATTATGCATGAGGGCAGACAAAAGCAGTAAGTATTAATTGCATGTATATTTATGTACATAATAAAGCAGAGGGAAGTTGCACAATAAGTTAAAAGAATAAATATAACATAAAAAAAAGGTAGTTTAAGTTGCAAGTGAAAGAGCAACAGAAGGAAGGGTAGGAGAGGGAGATGAAACTGATAAATGACATAAAAAGCTACTGGGCTGAACAAACAGAAGAAACAAATGTTGTTCACACCAAAGTTATCCCAACCATTTTGTACTCCTACTGCCCCTGGGAGTGTCTGCAGTTTACTGCTGTAGTTTTTCAATCAATTTTACACACTAAAACACACTAGACTCCTCACACTTTTAAAAGGGGTCCTGGAATTTGTCTCTGCTGCAGTACCAACAAGAACTACGTAACTTCACTGGATTCAAATCCACATGTTGAAATGTCCAGCTCAAATACTGCTGCTTTACATTTGAGCTTGTTGAAATCAGGAAGACCAGCAAAGACGAGGTTGATGCTGATTTTGCAACTAACAAAAGCATTGCACTGCAGCTGGACCTAGGGTGATGCATGTAGTAATACATGCTATTCTCAGTGTGCAGCTGGTGCTGTTTCTCACAGACCTTTTCACAGTCCATCACTTCGACTCCTTTTGCATCCAGTGGAATAACCTATCTGGTGTATATGGAGCCATCTGGTTAAAAAGTTTCTTAAACACTGAAAACAAGGCACTCAGGAATTGCTGCCTGACAAACAAGGCCAGGCAAAGTCTGCACTCCTGCTTGTGGTTGACCACGGAGTAAGATTTAAATACCTGTACCTGCTGTGTTAATACATCAGGATAATTTGTACATCACTGTAAGACTGCTGTAAGATTTATCTTTCTTCCCACCAATGAATAAAAGGCCTTGCTCATTTGAACAATAATTTCTCGTATTCAAAAGTAGCAGTGCTTAGCTAGCCTGTGAGAATTCACCCTTTAGGTAAAGGCTGGCATCATGTGAAGAAAGTTGTATTGTTAACGAAAAGAAGAGAGTTTAAATAAACTTAGTGTAACTACTTCAAAATAGCTATTCTACAGAAAGGATTTGGTCCTTAAATTAGTAAGATTAAGCCACCAAGTAAAGAGATGATAGCATGTTACTTTACACTGAATTACTAATTCAGCAGTGGCCAATTGCAATGGTGTTTGTTTCCTTACCTCCTGTGTGCCTGCCTCTGGGTCTGTCATTCCAATCACAGAGAAATCCCCATATCTGTCTCCGTTGGCATCAATGGACACCTGCCCTGCAATGCCTAAAGAATGGCATGTGAGGAATCAGAAAATTAATTAGTTAAAACACTGAGCCTTTCCAAGCAAAACATGAAAACAGTGGACAGGTTTTTACAGACCGATATGACAGGAAATCTCATCAGTCTCCCAGCATTTTTGTTGGCATTCCAGAAGAAATTGTAATTTCATCTCGGTGTCTGCATTCCTGAATTCTTAACATTTCTCCTTTTTAAATATCAAATGTGTGAGACTGGAGAATACGTGAGAAAAATCTAATCCAAAAACCAGCATGTAAGAATAAAACACAAATATATTTAATGTGAGTTATTTACAGAAGCCTAATCCTGAAATATTTGACGATGCCTGAATAAAGAGAGTCCAGCTCATGTGCTGCAGAGGACACAGGGGCAGAGACCTACACTGCACAGGCTGAAGGGGCTGCTGCACCCATAGAAGCAGACCAATGATGTTTCCATCTAATGGGATACTGGAGATGGCATGAACCAGGGGCACCATGTGCATTGCATATGCATTAAGCTCTGCATTCATCTACATAAGATTAACTACATAACCTGATGCAGTTTGGTTTATATTCATAGACCCCCATTTTCACTTGTTTTGCAGTTTCTGGAAAACTTTAGGGGAACTGGGACTCATATATTCATAGGATATGAAGGGGCTTTAGGAGATCTTGAGCCCAACCTCCAGCTCAGAGCAGGGTCAGCCAGGAGGAGGCTCAAGGTTTTATCTGCTCTCCAAAACCTCCAAGGATGGAAACTGCACAACCCCACTGGGGCAACTTGTTTGATCTGTTATGGGAAATAAATCCATCCTTGGATTCAATCTGAACCTCTTCAAACATATGTCCCTGTGTACAAAAAGCGTGGCTTCAAATTCTCGAGGTGTAAGTCAAGCAGGTTCTTAAAATCCATCAAACAATACCAATTAACTATGGTGAAGACATCTTGAGACTGCCGATACACTTCACCTCAGATATTCTCAGATGTGATCCTCCAGTGCCTGACACCAAACACAACCATTTACATTTGTGCAAGGCAAACAGGCATCATTGTACACACATGTTACACCAACTACATGCCTAGACCAGGCACAAAGCCATGGAGATTCAGGCTCTCAGTGACAGTCAAACAGAGAAGAGAGATCAGATATTCAGAGTATAAATTTCCCCCAACATGCCTAATGATAGTGACCATGCAACAGACTTAACACACCTTCATTTAGTCTATATCTGTTCAGCTTTAGTGACATCAGAAATACTTCGGCTTGCTGTGGTTTTCAAAATACGTAATGGTAATCAAAGATTACTGTCAAGCATCTGTTTCATTATAACAACACAGTAATCAAGCAGTTGTCAATTCAATTACTGCAAGGAAATAGAATGGGTGTAACAACCACTTGGCTGTGAGACACTGAAAGAAGAGGCCACTACAAGAACTGTCATGTCCCTGCTGACACATCAGTTTGGATTCTGGATCTGACAGGAGGTGCTAATTGGAACAGACACTTTTATGACCTAAGAAAATCAAAACTCAGTTTTTGAAGGTAGGTACTGGAATTGAAACTTGGAGGTCCTTTTGGGTTTCTTTTTTACAGTAGGAAAAACTTAATTTTTCAACTTTTCATCTGAATCAAAAATAGGAGTTTGAAAGGCTGACATTTCCTGCAATTTCCTTAAAAAACAGAGAGAGGAAATTTTGAAACAACCTTAATGAAGAATTGCATTTGCATGAAGGTGGGATGATTTTATCTGGACTTACTTTTTGTTCTATTATGTGAGATGACTACATACAAAAAATTTTGTTCGTTTTTCAGAGGAAATGCCAATGAGTAACAAATATTCTCCACAAAATGTGCCCTGCAGTTATACCATGTTGTCTTTAACAACTCAATCAGTAAGAAGTCCTTTGATCACCTCAGAATCCACATTCTGTTGGAAGTCCTGACAGGTCAGAGCATGCTGTAAAATTAGGTGCCAAGACAATCAGATATCTACATGTCAGCAGTTAAATTAAAGTCATAAATGAAAATGGAGTTGCCATTATCAAGGCCTGCAAAAGTCAAAGGCAATTATAAAGTTTCAGTCCTGCAGCAGAGTCTGATGTGTGGATGCATGAACCATACTCTGTGATGCTGCATCCATGGCAGAGAGGGCCTCACAGGCAGAATAAGGGGACGTGATTTTCCTTAAGGGACTGGATTGCAAGACATTGAGTTAAAGGCCTCTTTCAAAATCAGTTTTATGTCCAGCAAAGTACTGCCACAGGGAGGAAATGGCATATGACTTACAAGCATTTTGACCTTTTCAACTGCACCCTCACAGCCCAGCTCAGCTACATTTTCAGAATAGGTGGAACAGGTCAGCCATCAGCAACAATCTGGTTTTCACAAGTGTGGAAAGAGAACATTTTTTCCTCCTGCCAGGTTTTACAAGCAAGGTGTGAGAATCAATCATGTAGCTCACATAGCACATGGTACTAATGCATGGGCACACAAGCTGGTGGCTTCCTGGACCACAGGAGCAGAGAAAACACAGGCTGTGGTGGGGTGTCATGCACAGCACAACCAACCAGAGAGGCAAATCCTCAGACACCAGATTCGCTCCCTTAAAACAGTGTTTTGGGAAGCCATGGATGTGAAGAGAGGTAGTGGGATGCCAAGCACAACTCCCAGCTGGTGCAGGGCTGCTTAAGGGATGTCTGCAACCAGCATAATTTAAAGCAATTCCTGTGTTCCCTTAAGCTGCCCTGGGTATTCTTTTGCCTTGTGTTCATGTCACAATTTGAGAACAAAAAATTGGTTTGGAGCTGCTGCCCTTCTTGCCTTCCTACACTATGTTCAATGTGTTCTTAGAGCTGAGAACCTGGCCACTGAGGTTTTTCTTATACATTCAAATGAATCACTGGCTTTTTATCTGGGGGAAATGTTTCCTTCTCTCAGGCATTTCCACAGGAAATCTTGCCAGTCCTACATCAAATGACTGGACTATTATACAAGATGGATGGGAACATCATAAAGAGATGGATGGAAATATTTTAAGAGATGACAGATTAAACCAATAATCCTCACTTTCTTTGTTATAATTCTTACCTGGCAAAAGCATCTGCATTGATTTGAAACAGCAAGGTGACACAAAGTGCCAGTTGCACTGCAGAACTGCAGCTTCCAGGACTGGGCACAGAAAGGCAGAGTGCTGTTCAGCTGCTGCCTCTGAGACAACACACACAGCTTCTGAAAGGAGGCTGGGGGAAATCCTTCTAGGACCCAAAGGAATCCCGTTGAGAAACACAAAATAACCCCAACCCTGGCACCTGCTTGCTTCTATCCATTCCCAGGCTTTCAAGATAAAAAAGTGAAATGGAAAAAATGAGGCAATCTCAGAGCTAATAGATGAATGTGAGCAAAGAGAGCAGCTGTAATCTTTTAAAAAACAAAAGAAGGAGCCTGAGAAAATTATTGATATTTCTTCACAACATCAGTGAGGGTCAGTAAATTGTTAAGAGTTTTTTTAACTGAGTTAAGACCTCAACAGTTGGTGGAGAAAAAAGTCAGACTGGTGAGGTATGTGAGCCAGCGTTAAAGATGTACGTGGTTTCATACTGTTACTTTCCTCTGTCTTAGAAGTGAAATAGGCATGGGTCCTTACTTTGCACAGAACAGAGACCTGAGGTTTTTTTGACTCCGAAAGCTGAAACTCCATATTAACTCTTACCTTCATATGTTCTGTTCCGTGTTTGTTGAACAATTTTTTCCCCATCTTTCTTACTGAAACCAGTCTTCAGGACTTCCTGTAAAGCTAGAGCATAAAGAAGAATAGCATCATGGAATCCTTCCACAAACATGTTCACCTAAAAAAGAAAGAAGAAAAAAAACCAATGGCAATTGACACATAACAAAATTTTTCTTTCCTAGGGAATTGATTAACTAGAGAGAACCCACAAATGAACCAAAGTGACTAATTTGGAGAGTTACTTTCTTAGCTTCTGGAACACAAAGGAATGTATCTCAAAAAAACCTCAGGGGAACAACGGCAGCTTCTGACCTGTTTGTAAAAACAGTTAAGCCACTATCTGCTATTCTGGACACTCAAATCACACTTCAGTGTTGTGTCTGAATAGCTCTGCAGATAAGGGAGAAATCTGCAGATCCCAGTTGCCATGCCCAGATGCACAAATTCTGCACTTGACCATGTGAGGTTCTTTAAGGCGCTGAGCATCCTCATCCCACAGCAGCAAGTATAACCCCTTCCCTCTGCAAAGGGGACTTAGCACCTCTCAGGACTGGGAAGTATGTTCGGTCATGATTTTTTTTGGAGAGCACAACTGGTGGATTTGCTTGTTTAATGATTACCACTTCCATTCCTGGCTGTTGTTCAGCCAAGCATCTTTCCATGAGCAATGGAGAAAACTACTTGCCCTCTCCAGTAATGTATTCATTAGAACTGCCAGGAGAACCTTTTCCCGTTCTTTATCGTTTTCTCAGTAAGAAATGAATGAAATAACCCTAACCCTGCTTTATAATCCTAATACAAAAGAAGACTGCTGCCAATGAACGTTTGTAGGCAACCTACAGTTTTTGGTCTGTGAGTTACAACAACAGTTAACAGGTGAGTGCTGTAGAAACCTTACAAGTTTGCTCTCAGGAGCCTGATGTGCTTCAGTGGTGAAGCGATAATTGTTTCAGGAGTGGAGTTCAGATGGAGACCCATCAGCAGAAGCTGATGCATCATGACCTGAGCAGCACAGGTATTCCCTTTCTGTAGGCATCAACTCACATTTCAGCAGTGCAATGCACTCACTTGATGCACAGTAATTCAGAATGAACTATCTTTTCAGCTGCACGAAAGATGTTCCCATCCACTCAGAGTTTCACAACAATAAAAAAACTCCTGACATCCTAGCAAAGGTGTAACCACATTATGGGGTCTCTTATTGCCACTTACAGTGAACAACCCCTACAAATACTCTCCTAGACAGAAGCAACATTTAGCTTATCTTCCACTTCAGTGTATCTAAACAATTAAAAATGCCAGTAAATGAAGTGCTACTCTAACTCTCACAGGCTTAGCTGGACATTAAAAATGTTAAAAGACAAAACATGTGGCCAGTGAACTAAGTAACTGCTCCAAAGATAAAAAGTATTACATAGTTGATTGGCTGACCTGAACCAATCAAACCCTGATAATGTAATTACATCCAAGACATTCCTTCACTATTAAAGCAGTTACCAACAGTAAGGAGAATTTAGGAATTATTTACTGATAATATAAAAGTTTACATTGCTCTGACATTTAAAACTGGACTTTCAGTAACTCCAACCTATGCTGCAGTTGAATGCATCACATTCACTGCAGGAAGACCCCACAGTGGGGAGAGCAGTGCTACAGGAGGCACAGAACAGCTCAGCTCACTCTGACAGCCAAAGAATGAAGGGCAGCTGCCGTTACTCTGAGCTATTAAGAAAGCATGAAAGAAGAGGTGAAAGTCAGGCTTTTGGTGGAATAGAAAGAGCTGATGGACAGAGTGCCTACTAGGACAGGCTTTGCCAGCAGGGGCTTTAACTTTTCAGAATTAAAAAAACCCAACCAAACCAAGAAACCACAAAGCTTGACAACTGCTTCATGTGCCAATGTTAGAGTCCAAGTGGCCTGTGGACGATCAAACTTCAGCTTTCTTTATGTGACATTCTTTTTCTCAGGAGAGAAATTAGACTCTCCAGTAGCTTTACCTCCCTGCTGGTTGATTTACAGTTTGTGGCTGGCATTTGTTTCAAGGAAAGCTATTTGTCACTTCTTTTGTCCATGGCAAAGACCTCTCAGTGTAACACAGCAACCCTCAAAATCCCTTCTGTCAGCTAATTTGCTCAACCTGCAATCTACTCATGCCACCAGCCTGAAAACCCTTCTGTAGACACTGCAGATTTGCCAGATAAGCACTGTCAAAACTCACTTGGCAGTTTGGGAGGTTACTGCCACAGCCTCTTGCCAAAGCTCCACTTGGCCAAAACCCCTGACATTACATGTGAAAAATCACATTAGAAAATCACCAGAATGTCATTTATGCCACTACTCAGTTGCTCATACACAGACCCCAGCATTTTATCTCGTGTTGCCAAGGAAGCTGAAACTATGGGTAATTTATGCCATTTAAAATCTTCTAAAAGAGTAGCACTTACTATTTGCAGATGGGATTGCACACCCCAGCCAAACCATATGCTGGGCACACCTGAGACTTTTCACGTTAATCCAGGAAGACGTTTAAGCAGCAGTTCTTAAATGGGGATATAGGATCCCACGAAGGGAATAAAGTTTTCCTGCATATCATCTCATTCAACCATTTTCAAGTTGCCCCACTTCCACACAGACCATGGGTTGCACAATGTGTAGGACAGAGGAATATCAAAACGTGAAGTAATGGCTACAAAATATTTTGAAGGGTTTGCTCTTTGCTGCAGGAAAAAGAGCTAGAGTATAAAGTTTATGTTCCAGGAATGCTTCAAATAGGAATGAGAGTAAATGTGAAGATGTCCATGGTAATTAATAATGTGTTAGTTCAACCTTAGGTACCCTCAAAATAAAAACTGAACAGAATCTAAAATCTATTAAAGGTCCACTAATCTTTCAGGTAATTAAAAGTTCTTTTAGTTCAGCTCTAATAAAAGCAGAATGTTTTTATTATAGTGTTTTCCATTTTCAATTATGCTGCTTTTTAATTACAGATGTGAGTAGAGCTCCAAATGCTGTAATCACAATTTGCATGTCAGATCCACTAAAATGTTGCTGTCCCTGGCCCATACTGCACAGCAGGGCCACCCCTCAACGTGGCAGCAACGCCACTGTCAGCAGAGAAGCTGCCAGGTTTGCTGAAATCTTTGGAGGCTGCAGCACAAATACATGGAAACCCTCTTTCTGAGCTATCTTCTGCACTACTTTCACATTCTATTCTAATACCATATACCTAAAAAGCAAGTATGCGAACTACATGGCTGAATAAGATATATACCCCTTGTATCTTCCTGCCTTTCTACTCTTAATTAATCATCTTCTATCAGAAAAAAGAAAACAACCAAAATCCAACAACCCCTCTCAGTGGAAATCACATGCATAAATTTTACACAGTTCAGAGTTATAGTTCCCCAAGCAGCTATACTGTGACCACACTGTTCATATATACCAAGGTGTTAACAGCATACATAGCAATGCAAAATACTACCGATGTGGAAGACAGCCAAGCTACAGCCATGCAGGACCCATAATTTTCCATATCCTGCCTACTGACTGTAAAATAAGATTATTCTCTTCCATCTGGAACTGCCCAGCTCTGAATCACAGCAATCACAGCAATTCGTACCACTTCCATGCTTAGTGGGGAGCATCATAACTTTTTTTCTATTGAAAAGGCAAACAACTAACATTTCCCAAGCTTAGTCTCTGCATCTACTTCCCAGTACATCCACAGTGATTTTCAAGTCATCAAACTATAGTTCCAGTCCAAATCAGTGAGGACCGTAGGGAACTGCAGAGGACTGTACGCAGACGTTTTGCAAAAATCTCACCAATTTACATATTTGACATGATGCTCCTACTATCTCATACTGTTTCAATCTATCTCAATAGAAGTATTTTTCTAAGCAGCTGCAATTTAACTGTCAGTTCTCTCTTTTTAATCCTCCTTCACCAAGCCAGTTATAATTATGGTCCTTCTTTTATGAGCTTTTCTAAGAAGTCCTGACATAACTAAATTCTCTTACATGCATTCTTGACACATATCTTCAGTTGTCTTCTGCTGACTCACTATCCAGCACTACTCCCTTAACTCTGCAGCAGGGATTTCTTTCTTTAATACCATTTGTTCATGTTGCATATTCCCATTCAGGACATTGCCACAGCCCATGCTGTTCTAAGTACTTGTTTATGGTCCTGAGACAGTCAGGGGCCCTCAGCAGCTCCTTGATGAGTTGCTATTACCTTGCTCTGAGCTGCACAAATCTGGAACAAGGTGCTCATGATTCCCATATGGTAGATGACCAACATATAGAAATTATTCATGTTTAATTTTTTTAAGATAAAGTATCATTATGACAAATTGATTTTGTGTTAAACTTTTAGTCTATGTAATCCCAGTGAGAAACCCTGGGGGGAACTAATATGTAGATTGAGAACATGATGCTGTGGGAAGAATATTCTTACACCAGAGCATTACCGGAGAATAGGTGAAGTGCATTTCAAACCAGCAATGTCATGTGCAGTTTCAGCTTTGCAGTAATGTCCTACTGCTGTAACACTACCACGTATCATTCTGCATGCTACCTCCATAACAGGATTATCACAGCTTTCACTAACCCACCATTCATCTCCTAAGAACCTCACAGGATTTCTTAATTCCACTATGGAACAGAAACTCCCAGAGCTCCTGAATATCACCCATGGATAACAGCAACTTCCGTGCACTGGGACTGGGATTTCAAGGATTCCCAAGCAGAACAAATGCAAAGCTATGGGATGCACCCATAGTCAGTTGTCATAAACAGCATGTCTTGGAGTGCCTACAGACAGGGATACAGCACCTGACCTGTTACACAGTACTGTGGAACCGACGCAGGAGCTGGAAAGGAGAATAAAGCTGTAAGACAGTTAATCAAATCTGCATGTTTAGATGCCTAAGACTAAAAGCACAGACTGTTCACTTGGGCAACCATACTGCTCCCCTACTGGACCTTGGCACTTCAAACAAACAGTAAGAGAAAGGAAAAAATAATGAAAACACATGCTTTCTTCAGAGAAGGCCATTTCCTTAATATTTAATTCAAAACTGAAAAAGAATATATGGCATTATACCAAATTCTGGGCAACACAGCTGTAGCCAAGGACAGCCTCATGCTGTATTCACTGATATCCACTCTCTATAAATATATAAATGGGCACCTGCTCAAGAACAGATGAGGCCAGGGCTCAAGACGTGGTTTTCTGAAGGACATATAACTATCCAAACTTACTTTATTATTTGGAGCTGGAACTCACATCTCTCCCTCAGAAAAGAGGAAGAGTGTAACAGTAAAACCTTGGGCGTATCTAAGAGAGATTTATTTAAGTACTGTTGCATCAATTTCATCTTTCACAGCGACTCAGTGTTTATGTGAAAATCCATAAGAGATTTTTCTTATAGGGGAGCATGTAACTTTATTATTGGTATTCTGCAAACTGATGCTTATCCTCCGCTCTAAAATTATAGCTTAAAAATTCAGCACTGCAGACGAACAAGACATCACTTCCCTTTAAGGAGGCTTCTTCCAACAAGGCTGCCTGCTTGTGATCATCTCCTTGCCAGTATTTGCTGGAGCAGCAGAGATGCTGGGAGTAGAGGAGATGAGGTGTGTGCTCCACCCAAGCACTCTGCACACCAGGCTATGCGTCCCTGGCACGAGGAATCTGCAACTGAGGCCCACTTTTACAGAGTCTCGGGTGCAAGCACTGCTTGCAGCTCATCAGCCACCCATCTCCACCATGAAAGAGCCTGCATGCACCATTTGAGAGACAAGATGTGTAGCAAGATCCCTGCTTTTTTCTGCACTTTCTGTTTGATTTGGACACAAAGATGCTGTGCTGCAATTAAGCTCATTTCTTTGAGGGTGAGACCATGCCTCTGCCGGCCTGCACTATTCAGCTGGTACACGAGCTGATGTGCACCCCAGGCATGCCAAAAACCACTGCTGCCTTTGCTCCACTCAGACAGGAGGACGCTTACTCCAACAGGACTGAAGTAGCACTAGTGACAAACTTCCATCCACTTTTAAGCCAACTGTGCACCAGAAGCCAGCCCCTTGTTCCATGAAAAGGTCTGCCGAAATAAAATAAATTAACAAAAAGAAAATAAAAGTAAATCAACAAATTACAGCAATATCTGTGATTTACTTTAAAAAGGCAGCCAAATTCAGGGAGTCAAGGGTATTTGTCAGTGAAGGTTATTTTCTTGCTATGGAAAGAAAACTAACCACAAGGCCAGTTCCTTTGCTCTTGTATATAATCTCATTCTTCAAGCCTTCCTCCTTGTTTTTCTTAATACCCCGTTCTTGAACAACTAGTAGATTTACTCACAGTCATCTGGCTGGAGCAGCCACAAGTTGCTCCATTGTCTCAATGGTGAACTGAAGCAAAAAGCTATTCAATCCCAGACTACAGGGTAGCTGCACTGTGAAATGTCAGCTAAAACACGCCAGGCTACAGTGACAACTGAGATACAAAGGCATGGAGAAACCCTTCCACCCCACTGCCTGCAAAAGCTGCCTATTCTTTGTTTATTGCTTGCAACACTCTCCTGTGATTATCTAAAAAAATATCTGTAAACCCCCAGTGCCTACTGCCAACAGGCTGGGCAGAAATTTCCAGACAGTGCCAAAATGAGCTCCTTCCATTAAACACAGAAAGAGGAACTGTCACCTCGGCAGAGTTAGAACTTTACCCACAGTCAGTTCACATCAGGGGGCTCTGACTGCTGCACTCAACCCATGGCCTGACATCACTGGGTTCTCAGACTCTCCCCAGACCTCCACCGGCACGGCCAAAGCAGGGGCAGGCTGAGCTGAGAACTGCCCTGCTCCAGGAACAGGATGCTCTTCTGGACCAGATTTTTTCCCCTGAAAACCTGTCTGGGATTTATTTCTGGCTCTATCCATCACGTTCACTGATTCGTTTTGCGAGCTGCTACCAGCCACTTTACTCCTCTGTAGTTTTGGTTCCTGCATTACCTTTTAATGTTGCCCTCAAAGGAGTGCAATTGATGTATCTAAGTACTGTTTTGTACTGGAAGTCAAGTACCTACAGAATAATCATTTAGGGGAATTTCTCCTTTATGTATGCTTTACACACATACTATTCACCTTTATAATTTAGCTCTAAAGGGCTCCAGGTCACCTATCAAGGAAAAGGATAGAATCATAGAATACATTATTATGCTCCTGCAGTTCAGGTGAAATACCCCATGTTTATAATGCATCTCTAACATCAGACAAACAACTAATGCAAAGGATCTCTAGCACAAAGCACTATACTATGACTGCTTGAATACTGAAGGGATCTTAACCATAAAAGGTATAGCTGTCATTTATAAAATTAACCTTACTACTTTTTTAGGATTTCTTGCCTTCTAACAAACTATATGGTCATTCATGTGATGAGTTAGAAAACTATGTCCAGAAATCATATATCTAGTCATAGTGGTGAAACACCAGAGATATTAAATTATTCTTTTCAGCTGAACACACACACACACACAGAAGCTAAATTATGCTTGAATCCCCATTGGTAGTCTGATGATAATCTGTTATACAGTTGCAATGAATGCTTACATTTTAAGTTAGCATTTAAATTGGGATATTTTAATTGCAGATAAACACTTAGAAGGAAAAAATATACCACCCCAGTCCTTTCATTAGATATTAAGTTTTTGATGTCAGCAGGCAAGAATATTTTAGAAGCAGGAACAGATCTCAGTTTTTGGGATGACAGTCACTCATCTGAAAAAATCAGTTCCACTTGCTAAAATAAGTTAAAATGATTTAAATTAATACAGACCTAGGAAAAACAGGAAGGACATTTTTTGTTAAATGTTTATCCTTGTACAATGTGCAATTGTTTTGGGTTCTGGATTTCTAACATTATCACCAAACCACAAAAATCACAGACATATTTTATTTTTTGTATTAAAAACACTCAAGATCACATCAGTTCTCATGCAAAACTCAGAAAAATCACTGTATCACTGTGGAGACAACTCATGTGTTCAAACTGAATTCACCTGTGCTACACTAGCTAGTGGGCTGGTAGAATCTTGGATAGTGTAAAAACCACATCTGATGAAAAGGACCATTTGATTTCTGCTTTGAAGCAGATTAGCAAAGACTATCCAGCAGAGCATTTGCTTTACAGCCTTAAGTACTTCATAAACACAAATTATTTAGACACAGCCAAAAGTGGCGCTTAGCTCAAAAGTATGCTTGGAGATGGGATTAGTCATCTAAGATCCTTATTCAGTACCAGGCAAAAATTTAGGCACGCACAACCAGGATTCATGAGAACCAGCACCCCACCGCACCCTTGCCAGCAGAGGAGGTAGAGAATGAGGGATGATGCGACCCTCTTAACTCTCACACAGGCAGGTAACAACGCCCCACTGCATAAACTCACAGTCAAGCCTTTACAAAAACCCCATAGGGCACCAGTCCTTTTAAACTCCCTGCCCCAGGCCTACTACTGCTGTGCTGCATGAGAGACTGCAGGATCCAATCTCTGTTTTCACAGAATCTGAATTCCACCCTTCCCCTGCCCCAGGCCTACTACTGCTGTGCTGCATGAGAGACTGCAGGATCCAATCTCTGTTTTCACAGAATCTGAATTCCACCCTTCCCCTGCCCTGTCTGCAGGGCATGCTGAGGTGGAGGCACTCCTGGAACTGAAATCCAGGTGCTGGGGGACAGGTATGACCTGCCAAGACCTGGGGGACCTCTGGGCTGGGAGTAAATCATTTGCCAGAAGAGCCCACCTGAGGCTGTGGTTGCCATGACAAATGATCCTTTTATTAAATACCAGGGTAAATGGGCATATGAACTTGTAAACTTTAATGGCATGGAACTAATGCAAACCCTCAGGCTGCTATTAATCATGCTTCCATTCCAAATAATTTAAAATTTAACTATTTGGTTTTGTTATTTTCTTTCAGATAGTGGATATCTGATGAAAGGTGTTCAGCTGGCTGATTAACCATCCCTTTGCTGGCATACCTGCGATGATCCCAGCAGCACAGGAGAGGTACAGCAGATATATCAGCAGATATTTGTGTGTACCTGTCAGCAGGCAGTAAGGTTCCAGCTTCACACCTGAAACACCCTCTCACCCTTCAGCAGCAGCATGGTAGTTAATACCTCTACATCTGAGGATTTGCAGCCACTCCAAGAAACCAAAACCTCACTCTCGTAGCTGCTTGCATCCTTATTGGCTGTCTGATCCCTGAGATCCTCCTTGGTTTTGCTCTCTAAGATATTTTGTAGTCTGCAGGCTGGTGAGCTAACTGGATGCATTGTACACACGCATTTCCCATCAAATGTAAATGTCCTGCCTAGTGAATGTCACCTTGTTCCCAGCCACGGAGCAAAGGGCGTCCTCACCTACCCTCCTCCCATTGTCCCGTGCCCCTTTCTCATGCCCCTCTTATTCATTTGCTCTGGGACAGAGACACTCCTTGTCTTTTCAATACACTTTGATATATTAGTTCTTTTTAGAATGGGCTAGACCTTCTCATTTTTGTCCCAGACTTCTCTTCCTAATGAAAAAAGTATCTACTAAAGGGAGAAGGAAAGTTTTGAGTATCCTCCTGTGGGTTCCTATGCCTCCTTGCATGCACAAGAACACCACTGCCTTTATTCACACAGCCCGTTCTCACAGGCTGACTACATTACCCCCTCTGCATTTGCAAAATTGCTAAATATCCCCTGAAAAAAAAAAAAAAAAAAATCGGAGCTGGCAGCATTGTACACTGACCTTCTCTTACAGCACACCCAAGCCCTGCTGCCTGTCCTTGCTCTGCCAACACTCACACACCAAGGTGACCTGACTCACCCACGGGACTGGCCTGCCCTTCTGTTAAAAGATTTGTCCCTCTGGAGAATAAGCCCTTCCCAGAGCTATGTTCACCTTAACCTCTGAGCACTCAGCCATAAGAAACGAATGTGCTGACACAGTGGGAGATCTCAGGCTTGAGGTGTTACTGATTGCCACCTATACTGGTTTTTTAGAAGACTTTTCACTTGAGTATCACAAAGTTAGACCCTGCCCTGCTGCCATTCAGAACCACTTTAACCATACCAATACCCCACGAGTTCAAGAAAGCTTCCCTGGACCACCTCAGTGCGGGAGCTGCCAGTGTGGAGGCAGCTTCTGCTCTGGTGCTCTCAAACAAGGAATTCACATTTCTGGCCTTGAAGAACTGTTCTTCCTCTATATCCCTAAAGAAAACAAAGCATGACATCTTTCCCACACCTCCTGCCACCCTCCTAATCAAACTCTCTGATTAAACTGCTTGGCTCAGACAGAATTCAAACACTGGACTCTTAACCCAATCTGTGTTACCACAGTGTGAACACTGAACAGACAGGTGAACTCTCCACAGCACCCAAGGTCTGACGCTGGAGCATCCCATCAGCCATCTGATGCAAGTGTTCAGCAAGTGCAGAACAGCTTCCAGCTGCCTGCAACACCATCCTGACATGGGGCAGACTCATCCAAACCTCTTCATGCCTTGTTGAGCTGAGTATTTTTTCAGTAAATAAGGAAACTTCCAACCCAGTCTTATTTTCATGAGATACCCAGAGAATAAGACCCACAGAAAAAGGCAGCAGCTGCTAAAAAGTCTGTTAAGCAAAGGTATTTCATTTTTCAAGTGCCATTTTATGCAAAATGAGATACAGACTTTATCTTTTCCTTCATTCAGACATCTCAGAGCCAAACCTGAGGACCATTCTATACCAGTATCAAAAATCCTACAGATTTACATTAAAACAAAATCTCAATGGGATAAATTAGCTTTTGGATTACTAGCAATGCAAACAGCACAGAGAAGCACTAAAAACAGAAACAAGTTATGAATTTTGCAGGAGGACATATTGTTCACACTTTATTAGTGGAAAATAAGGTGTATTTCTAGCAAGTACTTCAAAGAGTGTCTTACCTATAAATGTCTGAGTGCCTATTTAGTAAAGTGGAATCCAAGTAGAAACATGGGGCTATGGAAAATATACATCATATCCATGAAGATCAACTCTAAACTTTTACATTCCCAAAGAGTTCAGATATTACTATTGCCAGATATACATTCAGTTTTATACTATCTCCTCCATGGTTTAAGACAGCTTCAAAAATATGCTTAGATGGGCTAGAAAAACTAAACAAATCCACTGGAAAATAGAAGAATATTTCTTTTACTGTCTTTCATGACATCTGTTACTGGCAAATAACTTACTATTACACTGTAGTTTTGCCTAAGACCCTGATGTGAATGACACTGGTCTTTCACACCACTGAGAAAGCATTATCTTCGGAAAAAAAAGAGTGTCTGCTGTATTCACCAAATTTAGCAGTCCACAGTTCAATACTCCTCTTACAGAAAATAAAGACACTCTCATTAATTCCAAGGGGTGAAGGGTTGGTCATAAAAATCCTAAATATGTTTTACTAATAGAATTCATCTTGTTAATAAGCTGGCATGTGAAACCATTTTTTCCGGCTGCTGAAAGCAGCTTGTGGTTTGCTTTTATTCTTTTGAACACAATTAGCAAAGCACTCCAGCAGCTGAATAGACCCATTCATTTGAACAAATTATCCCCTGGCAGGGTTTGGGGGGTTTTTCTTCCTCCCCCCTCCTCCCCCTTAAATCTCCTCAAAACTCTCTCCCATCCTTATGCAGTCAGAAGACACAAAAGCCTGCCTGACATTAATCTTGCCTGCCTGTGCCTGAAAAAAGAAAAGTGAGAAGGACACTGCTGAGTAAGTTACATTTTCAGCATCCCAGCTACAAGACTGAATTGCTCCCTTCTCCCAACCTTATCTTAGCTGGTGTGCAATCCTAATTAAAAGGCTGACGTTAAGGAATACACACAGGGAAGAGTCTGGCATGGATGTTATGGATGAGATGATAAACTTTATGAGCACAGCTATCTCCCATGTAGCTTTTGTATTTAACTATTGGAGCTAGAAAGGTTGCCTTGAGTGCACCGTTTCTCCTTGCAGAGAGATGAAAATGTTAAATGAAACAGTGTTTCCCTTTCTAATAGGCAGTAGCATCTTGCTGATCTAATAAATATTTGTAGCTCATTCTTTCACTGAGATAATTTTACTGGCAAATCAGGCTCCGGTTCCCTTCTCCTGATGCTCATTTTCAGGGTGAAAAAGGCTGTGGGTAGGATAAAACCCTTGCATTCACCTTGTGAACAATGCTGTCATGTAGTTAACATAGCAGAAATATTTGTTTAATTAGTTACATTTTCAGCTTCTAAATGAGAAGTAAAAACAAGCCATGGGTGGTCTGTAACCTCAGAAGAGCAAATATTCCTGGCTGTAAAATCATCTGAGCTCAGAATACTGGGTTGGACATAAAAAAAGCATTTACTGAATCCTGGGCCTGAGTCAGGAACAGAAGGTGCATTAAGAACTTCCAAACTGCACGCTACCGCCAATTCATTAAGTGTTCAGCATTATTTAATAAAAATGGCTTATGCGTATACTTTAACTGAAACACTGTTTATTCATAAACATTTTTAACTACAGCATGTGTTGGGAATTATTCACATATCAATTTAGAGACAGTTTTAAATTCTTCCTTCAAGTAATGGCATGCAATTCTCACTGCTGTCTGCCTCACCTAGGCTATAGGTCTGCAAGCAGAGCTTGCCCTGTATTTTGCAATTAAGCCAAGGATCTTAGATGGTTTATAGAGACCAGGACTCCCTGCTGTTAACGCCTTGTTAATTCATTAACATTGCAAAAGTAAAAAAACTGCCATCATTTGTATAAAAGCATTAAAACGATTCTCCTGCATGCCTGGAACCCCACATTTTAATAGATTTTTGTAAAGAATTCCTCCTTTTTTGCTTATTTTATCAGAGAAGTCAATCTCCAGGTAGGCACAAAATAAAATGGTCAGGCTTTCTACAAAACTACAGGATGCCTCTTGAAAAAACATGAGACACTGTTGAATGCTGAAATGATGGCTGAGCAGATTTAATGCTTCAGCCCACAGTTCTTTGGGTTACATTAACATGACAGTACTGCTTTCACATTCAGAGTGGTGAACAAACAAACTAACAATATTTGCTAGTGGACTCAGGCAGCTGATGGATTCAGACAGGGAACATCACCACTGCCCCATCCTGTGCAACCCAAATACTTCTAAGATACTTTCTCAGAACCTCTCTGCCACTCTTATTTTCAATGCTGTAGAGTTAAATGGTGCTTAAGGAAGTTTTTTACTTCACAAGAAAGATTCCTGAAGAAACTGTCTTTTCCACACTTTCCTGCTCACTAATAAGGCACAGGTTGTTCCACCTTCCCCATTTCCACAGCGTAACACCCATGCAGAAACAACAGAAACTTGTGACCTGGGAAAGACGTACCCAAAACACGTTTTTCCCTTTTCTGTGTGATTTCACAGCTGGAGATGAAGACAGCCAACAATCTTTGACCTGTTACTCCTCCAAGGGCCATATGAGTTCTGCATCTGGCAGTGGGACAGCTGCGGCTTTAGGACTTTGCCCTTTCTGTCTCCCTTATCTTTCCTTCTGTCATCTGCTTATTTTCCATTTTTATGATACTCTTTTTTGGTAGATAATAATGCCTTTAGGATTAGTACTGGCAAGAGGCCAGGACAAAATGGCAGCACTAATGACTTTTGTTGGAGTTAGGGTCAGTGTGAGATAATTTAGACCATGGGCCTGGGGCCCCATTTTCCCATGACATTGGAAAAATCCACACAGAAAAGCAGACACACTGAATGCCTCAAATCCAAACCTCCCTAAGCACCTCCTCTTGGGACACAGCTTGCAGAAAAGAATGAAGACTGTATTTCAATGCCCGTGGATAGGACTTGAGATGGGCTGTGCTATTGATTATCTTTCCACATAGTTTTTGTTTTCAGAAGCAGAATCCAGCAGAGCAAAATCCATCTCTGTCACTTCCCACCCACTCAGCTCAAGGACTTTTCCCTCCCAATCTTCCCTTGGAGGACACAGCCTTGCTTACTGCACACCCAGGCCACTTTTTCCCCATGTTGCCAAAAAAAGCACTCTTAATGGGTGCCCACTACCCACAAATTTTTCAAAGGGCAAGGAACTGACCTTTAGTTTAGCTTTTTATTTTTCCCCATTAGTTTTCAGAATGTTTTTTTTTTCTTAATCCTGAAGGCTGCCCCAAAATGTTTCTCCTCCAAACAGGGCAGCAGGACAATCAGTTAAGGGAATATGATGCATCACTTTCCCACTGTCCAAAGTGGAGAAATATATAATCCATCATAAACTATGCAAAGAAAACTAGAAAGTTAAGTTCACACACTGTTAAGGAAGAAACACAGCTACGGGGGTTTTTTGCTATACTCAGCCAGAGACTAACTCTCTTAGAGATATTTTACTTAACCATTGTTAGAAGGCTGTGAAAAAGCAGGTAGGGGAGCTCTGCTGAGATCTATGTAAGTTAAGCATCCATCCAATACCACGGTACTCTACACTTGAAACCAAACCTCCTTCCCCCATAGCCATGACCTGTTATCTTCCCTACAGAGAGCTCCAGATCCCAAAGGGTTTCACCCTGAGGCTGCCTGCGAGCCAAGGGCTCATGCTTCAGATGGCAGGAAGCTGTGGTAGGTGTACATAGATCACAAGATGTTCTCTGTGACCCAGCAAGAAGAGACTGGGAAGTGAGAAGAAAGCCAGGTGGAAAGGAAGAACAGGAAGAGGAGAGGCAGGAGCAGGAGGGGGCCCATGCAACTGCCTGGCCCTAGCAAAGGCTCACAGCTTTGTGTGAAGGAGTAGCTGGAACAAGGCAAAGGACTCTGGATCACAGGTGGAAATGGGACACAGGGGGAGGCAGCCCTCAGAGCCAGGCAGAAGAAGGTCAAGGATGAGATGGCCAGGAGCCAGCCCCCACTGCTGTCAGGAGCAGTGACACCACACACAGCAGCCACAGGATGAGGAATGACAACAGAGGACTTCTGGCCATGGGTGTGCAGCTGTGAGGGAGTCTCCCCAGCAAACACATTAGCCTGCAAAATCTCCCCCATGCTGGTACAAGGGAATTTGCTCTCCCCTATATCCAGTTCTGCTTGACCAGCACAGGGCTTGTATCTGTGTAGCCCAAATCAACACTACACAGGGTTTGCAGTGAGTCCCCATCCTAAAGAAGAGAAAAGCATCCTCTTGCCTGCCTCGAAACTGCCCACAGACAGCATCCTCAGCTCTCAGCAGTATAAGACTTTTCCTATCTGGGGAGATGTCACACTACCCAGACTAAAAAAAAAGCCACAACACCGCAGATGAATGGATCTTAAGTATTTTAAAATCACATTTCTCACCAACCACAACCAAAGGCACATAGCAGCTTGCTAAGTGACGTCTGCTAAAGGACACATAAGAGAGAAAAGGGAGGAACAACAGAAATTAAAGTCCCATGCCTTCTTCAGAACTCATTTAGCAGGTTCTTCAGAGAGCAGCACCTTGAAACTATGAGCTGGGGTTTCTCAACTAACCCAAGACAAAACATGCCAACAAAAGACTATGACTAGATTTTGAAAGTATCACAGGACAAATATAAACCACTCTTGCGATTCAAATTTAACATTTTAGGTAAAATATTTCAATGTAATACATTCACATTCTAAGAAGCACAAGTATTCTAAAGATAGCCAAAGTGATACAATAAACTGTAGGAAGGGTTATTCATTCTTTAACACAACATTCAAGCACAAGCTGATGAACTAAAGATGGACACAATGCTTAAAGCAAAGAGATGAGATGGGAGCCTAAGTGGAACCTGGAAATGAAGGGTTTGGGTTGCTCTCTTGAGTTTCAGGCTCTCATTTCCTATAGCTAAGGACTGACCAAACCCTCTTCAAGCCTCTTTTCTTTATAAACATATTTGGAAAGTTGACACTGCACCATGGAGAAGGCTAACTGTCTGGGCAGTACTTGTTATCAGCATGCAGAAATCACTGCAGGTATGTGCTGCACATTCTTGCTCCCAGAGATGACTATTCTATGAAAATGCCTAATGAACTAGCTTAGCAGTACCTCAAAAGCAATTTTCAAAGGCATTTTCCTCCTTTTGAGAGGTTAAAAAAAAGGCATACTTTCCCACATCCACCTCTGGAAGACAGTGGCATTCCCGAAGGCTTAAAGCAACTTGCAAGGACTCTGTTGATATTTTTGACAGTTCAAAATAAAAAACCAGCAACTACTTAAATATGCTTTGTTGGGAAGTAAGACCACTTTTTTCATCCACATCAGGAATGACTTCATCAGATGCAATATAGATAGTGTAACTTTCTGAGATTGGATTCTAAAAAGAAGAAAATTAATTATTGAGAGAAAACAAAAAAGAAGGCTGTATTTATTTGCCTGTTAAAAAAAGGGAAGCAATTGGTGGTAGGTAGAGTGAAAGAGACCTGCCCTTTCCCAACCTTTCTGCTGATAAACTAGGAGATGAGCACAGGACAACTGGTCATGGATGGTGGTGCACAAATATAGTGTGAACACATATAACAAGTCTAGTTTTGTAATTTGCATTATCCACAAAAACCAACCAACCAACAAACAAAAAAAAAAAGCAAACACCCAACCCCCACCCCCCCAACAAAAAAACTTTATGTGCAACAGCATGATTTTGCAACAGGTGATTCTGTCCGTATAAGGTCTCACTGCCACTTCTGCTTTAATTAGGAGCATGTTTTTGAAGATGCTATGATCTGAAGACTGTCATCAAGTACTTACATAGTCATCCTCATGAAGACCCTGCTTCTGAACAGAACTTTTCACCTCCAGGGAAAACTTCTCAAACTCAGGCTTCACAGTCCTCAGCAGAGTGACAGTTTGGAGATACGAGTATGCTTTCTTGGCTTCAAGGTCATGTTTGTCTCCTCTTCTCCAAGAGCCATTTCCTAAAGGGGGAAACAAGCATATTTTGAAACTATTTGAATTAGGTACCATTATGGGACTCCTTTTTCCACCCAAAAGTCCCCTTTTCTGATTGCTGGGGAGATGGTAAAGTACAAAGGAGTACTGACCCTTCTTCAAGGCATGCCAGAAACTGGGCAGTGAGGAATAGCTGCTAAGAAGCAAATGTGCAAACCAAAGGACAATCTTACTCCCATTATGTGTTTGCTTATCCTACAAGGGTGGGATAAATCCTAAGTGTAAGATGGCATCTTTGAGCAAAACACATATGCCAGAGAGATATTTAAGAGATATTTAAGTTAGAAGAAGTAAGGGAGCATTCAAGCACAAAGTGTTTGTTACACATCACTCCCCTTGGACAGTCAGAAAGGCACCAGTAAAGTCAAGAGCACGAATGGGAGGCAGATGGTGCAGCTCTCCCACTGCGGTCAAGGACAAAACCATGCATGCCATGGCTGCCAGACCAGCCCTGCTTTTAATGGAAAAGGAATACATAGAAATAAAATGGAACCCTGCGCCTACGCTGCCTACACATGTTTTGTGTCACAGCAAGGGAACAATTTAACTCAGACCACCAGCAAAGAAACCACATTTTTAAGAGGCAGGATAGCTGACTGGTTGTTTATTAGCAGAGAAGTCCTTCTGACAAACAGATCCTGGCCTTAGCAGGCCCTGAGATCCTCATGCAAAGCTACAGGAGGTCAGTGGAAAGGTTCATGTTGTTATGGAGCAGATAACAGCTATTCAATGTAAATGATAACTAAAAAGGCTAGAGGGAACAGTGGTAGCCCTAAGCAGTGACCCTTTAAATGCTTACAAGTAATTAAAAGCTAGACAGTAATTTTATTTTTTGAACAACAGCAACAAACCCCATTATGGCTAAATGAGCCAAGACAAAAAACTAATGCTAAATTCCCAAGGTGACCTGGAGGTGCACAGGAACCTGAAATCAGAGAGGATGTGGGTATTTTGCTTGGGTTGAGGACAATGGTGCCATTTAGACCAAGAGAAGCAAGTTGTTTGGGAGTAGAGATGTTAAGGGAAACGAGTCTAGGTATCAAACCCATGGTGCTCCTTGCACAGTGCTTCCCAGCTGCACCATGTGGCTGCAAGAGCAAATTCTTGGGACCTGAAGCAGGTAAAAAGAGCTTGCATTTTGTCCTCCCAGCACCCCAGCACCGCTGCTTCGACTTAACTGAAGATTTGCTCTGCTTCCTCGGAGAGCACAAAGGAAGGAGTAAAGGCCCTGCATTGCTCTGGGGATAAGTTCTTTCTCCTGCAGCTTTTGGGTCCAGGGCAGCTCCTGTCAGTCCCAGCACAGAGCAGGAGACACAGGAGCACCGAAGCATTTCCACCTCTCTTTTCCACCCCAGGAAAGCTTAGCACCACCTAGGACCTAGGATATCTCTAATCTTTATACATACCACGAACTTTACTTGCTTTTTTTTTTTTAAGTGATTTAATTTTTTTAGGAAGAAGCTGTAGATACATATGCCTTGGTTTAGGGATTTATTTCCCAATACAAGGTCACAATCACAGAACCCTATTCATCATACCCAATGGAGACACTGGAGAGCAGCGAACATCCCACTGTCTGGTTGTGCCACCCTTCCCTTCAGTGCCTGCACCCATCCTCTTTACTGCTTTCAAAGAGAAAGAAATGCACATCTGGCAGTTTTAAGTAAGCAGGTCTTGCTACCTTCCCCAAAAGAGAGTACAAGCCCTGCAGGAGCCTCAAAGCTGAACAGCTTCTGCCCCAGCTGGACACCTGCATTTTAGAGGTGCAGGATTCAAGAAGAACAGCAGAAACTAGAGGAGGGCTTTGCTATAGCTTTGCATTTGCAAATGGAAATAGCTAAAAAGCATGAGATTATAGACTCAAAAAAAGAAATTAAAAAAAAAAAGAAGGCGGTGCTGGTAGAAGGTAACTTTCTGTCCCGGACACTGTACATGTTTCTTCTTTAAATCCTGACACTGGGTATTACTTGCATAACGGCGTTCCTAGAATAATTTACATATTTAAATTCCTTCATGGATTGTTTTGTGGGAGGTCATCTTGTTACAATACTTGTGTACAATTATTGCAGTCTTGGCATTTAATAAGCCTGTTCTTCTGAAAAATTAGAAATATTCAGACCAGAGGGCAACAACAACTGCAATAAAGTCATCTGAACACAAAGACAGTGCCAATTGCCCAATCACACCCACTCTTAGGTTTTATGAAGTACAAAACCTAATATCTCCAGGCACTGGGAACAAGGATTTTTGGGAGAATTTCTCTACACTTCTCTTGTGTTTGCTTTTCACATGCAATGACCATCTGCACAAAAGTCAACTTCTGATGCACAGTCATTTCACTCTATATGGGAAATACATCCACAAGCAGAAAAATTGGTTTAAAAGAAATGTCAGGAAATGCCAGATTCTAACTATACTACATCAGAAGTTAGACAGTTTTCATAAATCCCTCACAAAAGCTACAAAAGGAAGATTGGACTACCTGTGATGCAAAGGAGGGTGGTGATGAGGCTCCCACATTGGTTTTGATCTTGTTCTACAACTTTGTCTTTTAGATATTTGAGTGATTTCCTTCTTACCTGGCAAAACTTGGCATCCTTTAGCTAATCTTGATGATACATGCAGCAGTATCTGTACTTCTGTACATATCTAGATCTCTGAATTTATAGTTATATACCTTCATTATTCAGTGTGTCACAGCACTGTTTACTGTGAAATAATCTCAGAGGTAGTAGATGGGTAACAGAAAGTTTATGCAAAGGAAGTTCTGATTTACAGATTAATTAAAAAAAAATATTGTTTTTTGAATTCAGTTGTTTCTGTTGGTCAGCCTTTGCAACTTAAAGAAACTAAACCCCCAAATTTTCCCTTTTTCTCAACTTCCACTTGGTTTTTAACTTGAAATGATTTGTTATTGTAGTGGATTAGTTAAAGTAGTCTGCAGGGGGGAAATTATTTTCTCCTACATCTGCAAAAGAAGCTGCTCCTTTCAAGAGCCATGTTACACTTCAACAAAACTTGCCCCAGCTTTAGCCATCTGATGTTTGATCTCAGCAAACACATTGCTCCAATATTACTTTGAATTTAAGTGAGACAGCTGCACCAGCTGAGAGCAGGTATAGTCCCTACCACGCACTGATGTAACATGCAGTCACAATTATATTTTGGCATATAGTTATATTTCAAAAAGAAAATGCATTTAATTTACATTTTGAAGTCACATTTTAGTTTGACAAAAATGACCCCTTTTACTCAGGGGTGTAAACAGCCACTTTTATTCACTCTGCTCTAGAAAATCTGGACTGCCTGTGTCCTATCCAGTGTCTTCCCTTTAACACAGCATAGCTGAATATTTTTGCAGACAGAGTCTGTGATCAAAAGATAAATAAATTAGATGTGTGGATACCCCAGCACAGATATGATTTCTGGAAACCCAAACCTTGCAGCTGCCCATGCTGCTGGCTGTTGCTAATCACTCCTTTTAGCCATCTGCTCAGACCACAGGTCACCAGGCTGCCAGGAATGCCCTGCCCTGAGAGCTGGCAGACATATGGCTGGGGGATGGTGTAAGTCAGCTAGAGCTGAGCACAGACACTGCAGAATGGGGTACCCACACCACAACCAATGTCTCCGTCTGGTGCTACTTCCTTGAAAAGTAATTAAGTAACTTTTTGCTGTAGCATATTTGGCATCTTGTGACCCACCCGGTAGCAGCCATAGCCACAAAGTCTGTTTTATTTCCTGCAACACCACAGCCCAAATGGAAGATAACTGCAAAAACAGGGAGATATAGTGGTGTTTTCTGGGACTCAGTGCTGCGTGTTTTGAGGCTAACAAATCTAAAAATACTACCAAGCTTACAAAAGACTTTGCAACACACTTGGGCAAGAAAAACATTACCGTATGATGAGCTGTTGAAGAGTTCAATATTGAAGAAAGCATAGTCCCCATTGGTCATTCCTTGCCGATGAGCAGCCAGCATGATGTTCCTGATAGTGTCACCACTGGCACACATGATTACAACTGGAAGAAAATGAGAAACATAGATAAGAAGCAGCTCAAGAACTTCAGAGAACAGCCTGTGAAGCAATAATGCTGCCAGAAACAGTGACCCTAGCTGTCCTCCCAGTTTTGCAACAAACATGAAAACACAGACTGCAAACAGAGCTGATTTCCCAAAGAGCTGACAAGACAGGTAGTGAAAACAGAGAGGCTTCCTCTTCCCTCTTAAGATAATTAAATAGACCCTCCGTCTGATCTGGGTTTTTACCCCTGCAAAATGTAAGGTCTGGTTTCAAATTTCTTTGGCTGCATGTGTTTGTAGACTAAACCACAATCATAAGCCTCTGTTGCTATTTCTAACTGGACATAAGACAAAGATGGAGATACCATGACTTTGCCATTTCAATTTCCATTCCATTGAGCAGTTTGATGTAGACTGAACTTGCCTACACCTCACCTACCTACTGTTTAGGCATCTGGCCTAGATTTTGTTGCCTCCGTGCACTTAAGGGAGAGCAGCATCTGGGCGGCAGGGATAGCGGTATGAATCTTTCCAAAACATCGACTTCCTCTCCAGAGACCATACAATAAGCCTAGGTACCAATCATTGATGGGATACTTAATGTTAATAAATGGAAAAACCAAGCACCCTTCTATAAGCATGAAGATCAAACGAAGATCAAAGGTGGGTACAAACACCACAGAGCCCCATTTATCATGGGCCAGTAGCTAAGCAGAGGCTCTGCTGCTACGATGAGACCTACAAGCCAACAGGTGTGCTCTGTATGGGCACTGTGATCCACAGTGTGATGATTGTGGTTGATAGGTCTCTTCCCAGAGCTGCTGGGCAGGGGGACTACTTCCCTTGCTATTGCTTCCTTCTACAAAAGGAAAGCAGAAGCTTGGGTGAAGTCTTCAACAATGGGGCGAGAACTCCCACACAGACCGAGTTATACTACAAGCTTTTATACAGGTTCACAAGACTACAGGTATGAAGGTACTGATATCGGAGGGCACAGCAAAGTATTTTATCAGTGTGTGCTTCAGGACTGTATGCTACAGCAGGGGCATAAGAGATCCTGTTAGGATGATGATTCAAAACCAACTGCACGCACGTTTCCAGGAACGCTGTCATGCATGGCAGGACTCAAAAGCTGCAATAATGTACGCAAATATTTTCAACCCAACAATAAAAACGAATCAAAACCGCATTCGGCTCTTCTGGGTGGAAGTGTTTTCTATTATAAGAAATGAAAATGCCAAACAGGCCAAATCTTTTTGCACACAATGAATCTTCTCCCATCGCCTTTCTGGTTGGATGCCATCACAGGCATAAACCTCCAGATGTGTCGCTGGGGTGAGTCATGTTCAGTACAACCCCACGCTTCAGGAGAGTTATACCATGCATAGCTCT
Organism: Aphelocoma coerulescens; assembly: GCF_041296385.1. Taxonomy (NCBI): domain Eukaryota; kingdom Metazoa; phylum Chordata; class Aves; order Passeriformes; family Corvidae; genus Aphelocoma; species Aphelocoma coerulescens. The sequence continues at coordinate 11,451,759 of NW_027184085.1, forward strand.
GTCCTACTGATTATGGCAGAGTAATATAATAATTTCCAGAGCAACAGAGCAAGACATATTTCATGACCATTGTGGAGTATATTAGCATGAAGGAAAAGAAGAAGAAAAAAATTTTCTTACAATAAAATTTGGACCAAATCTTTTCCAGATGCACATCAGGAATGAATTTGTCTCACTGTTCTTAATTTCAGTATAGGTGAGAGATTTCCTTTTGAAATGTTTCCTTGCTGCCCTCCCAATTCTTCCTTGACTTTGCCTTTTTAATTCACTTCTATCATAAAACTGTAATCTGTAGACGGAATCAAAGAGATTCCCACAACACCAGTAAAAGACGTTGAGCAAAAGGAATAAAGGAAAGAGTGTGTGTGAGGAACTACTTTAACATACATTAAATCATATTTTGTAAGCCTCTAAAGGAATGTAAGGGAAGTAATATTAACTGTTTGGAAGGGGTTTCTAACCCAGCAGGAAAGAAAAGATTACATATTTCAAGATTCTGAAGCAAATAAGCCATGGATTTGTCTCTCCAAAACAAATTTTCTTCCAAAAATGTAAATTATGTATTTAATCTGCATCTGTACCTTACTATTGTATACATACAAATGGATACGTGCAAACCCATACAAAATGTTCTCCCTCTGCCATAATACACACAGTAATTCTAATACTAATATGCTGAATTTATTGACTAGGATTGACTCATCCTGCAAATACTTCAGAGTTTAATTACAGTTAAAGGAGTAAGTGTTCCCTTTGCTACATACATCCCTTGGACTACATGCTTATACATTTAAGCACAGGTCTGCATTTGTAAACCTTGCAGTAAACCTGAGCCTACAGCATGAAGTCTGCAGCAGGCAGACCTGAGCCTGTAAGAGAGCTTGAACTACTAATGAAATTAATTGTAGACAGGCACTTAACTTTTATTATCGTATTTTTCATCATTATTTTTTTGTGGCTCCAAGACTTCAGTCATTTCACATGGCTCCAGGGACTGCACATGCACATGCAGTCCCTGGTACACAGGCGTGCATGGCTGAGTGTGCTTCTTCCTCCCAGGCATCTGAGAGCTCAGTGCAGACCCCCAGCCAGCAGCAACCTAGCCCCTGGGGACAGCCTGTGTCCTGGCTCCCACAGTACAGCTGGTGGGGCAGTTTCTGTCCCGGCCCTGGGAGAGTTTCAAGCAACAATCCTGTATCTGCTTGAAAGCCCACTCCTGGTCAGGGAGTTCAGTGAAGCCTGACCACTCAGGTGGGACCCCAAACAGCAGCAGTCTTTGAAAACTAGAGAAGGTGAAGGCTTAGTGCCAAGGACAGTGTCACAACAGGTTAAAAACTGGAAACCAACCAAGCGAAAACATTTCTTGACAGTGCTCTGGACAGTGTGCTGTTGCCCACAAGCCCTGCTGTCTTGCTGGGGGGATCTCCAGTGAGCCCCTCCAAGAAGTAAAGACCTTGACTGCTCTTCAGACCTCATCTGGTGAACCCTCCACATGATTTATGGTTCTTAAAATATTGTGGTAACCTGAAAGATGCCATGAGCAGCAGGGCGAAAGGAATGTGCCAGGTGAGTCCTGCAGTCGGTCTTTAAGGTCAGAAAGCAACAAGTAGAAGCTGGAGGGCCCCACTTGAGTGGCAGGAGTCAGAGGGCAAATGAGGAGGTAAGATGGAAGGAGGGATCCCACTGGGAACAATGGGGAGAAAGAAGAGGGCTGCTTTTGTTCAGTTATTTGCAAGTTACAGAATTGTGAAAGATCAAATGTCTCAGCTTAGCAAAGCATTTCAGACCGGGCTGAGAGCAACCTCACTTCCCTAACTGTCAGCATGGTGTGAAAAGTGGGGCTGGGGTGAACACTTTTCCTGCTGCAAGCATGCTGTTATGCTCTCAGCATCAGGAAAGCCACACACACAGACACTTGACAAGGATCTTTCCCCACACTGTGGTTTCCTCCAGCACTGACACGTTTATTTCTCTCCATTCATTATATTTCCCCAAATGGTACTTACAAGGAAAGCTGTATTTTAAGCACCTGCTCCAGTGAATAGGGAATTAAAGAGCCCTATACTGTTAGACCTCAGTTATCTCACACACTCCTGCACGTGTTAATGATTTCATAGCAGCCTAACGACATCAGCAGTGCAAGGCTGCTCCACCCACAGCCTTCAGCACCATAATACCAGTTCTGCCAGCCACACACAGCATGATCTTTATTTGTCCAGTTCTGATGCTATTTTAACACTCTACAACAAGATATGTAAAAATTGTATAAAGAGCTTTGTACATCTATGGCTTTCTTGGAAAATACCTAAGGACTTTAACTTCACCCTGCACTTCAGTCCTGGAATACATCTTTTCTTTTTGCATTAATTTACTGGAGAAGCCTGTGCCTGGTAAAACCCTCGAACACCAGAAGTCTTTCTGACGCCCATATATCCACACATTGCTAGGCAAGATCTCACTTTAAAGCACATCTAACTACAACAGCGCACGTTCCAAAGCACTTTGCTGCTCCATGATGCAAAGTCAGTTCATTCAGCCCAGAGACGACTGTCCCAGATGTTTTACAAGCCATTCATCTCCACGGTGTCTTGCTAACTGTTGGTGACAATATCACAGCATGCACTCAGGTGCTTCTCATGCACATATCCCCTGAAATTGCCATTTCCCCTAGATGCATTTGTTATTTTTATTTACGAGGTACTCGGCGGGGCTTCCGAAGGCAGAAGTGGGGAAAAGACACAGTGGGGTGAGAGGAAAACATCTTTGCAGTGTCAGCTTACAGTGTCACTGCAAAAATGTAAGTAAGAGAGTAAGCAACAGATTTGCTGCCCAGCAGACGTGGATAATTTTGGGTAAACCAGATGGCCAGCAGAAAGCTGATTTCTTACCATGCCACAAAGCCCTCCTACAGCGGTCCCCGAAGGCAAGCCGCCCTCTCCGCCCGTCGGGAGGCAAAACTCTGCTGAACCTCTGTGGGCAGAGCCTTCACTCCGGGCTACTGTTCCCGTCGGTCGGGGGATGCCTGGCCCGGGGCTGCCGTCGCAGCACCGCAGTGGGTTTCCCACGGGCGGGGACGAGCCCTGAGCCTTCCCCTCCCGGAGCTCCTTCCCTCCCCGGGATTCCCATCGCCCCAGCCGCCACCAAACGCCATGGAGGAGCCCGGCCGGGCACTCCGCCGCCACTCACCCCTCTCGCCCGTCTGGAGGGCGCGGACGACGTCGTCGATGTCGAGGTGCCGGCTGGTCTCGTCGAAGCTGTGCACGGCCATGTGGAAGGCCTCCTCCTGGAAGACCACATGGACGCCCTCCATGGCGAAGTAGCAGCTGCGCTCGGGGTTGCTGTCGCTGTAGAGCAGCGTGGCCCGGTTCCACTGGTGGTGGCGAAAGAGGGCCAGCAGCATCTCGCCCATCTTGGCGTAGGCGGGCGCGACGCGGGTGAGGTGCGAGTACTCGCCGCCCTTGGCGCCGAAGCCGGCGGCCAGCGCGCCCGCCGACAGCATCGGCACGTCCCAGTGCGCGGCCAGCCGCGCCACCGGCGCCGCCGCGTACTCGCACACCGGCCCGAGCAGCAGGTCGGGGCGGCGGCGCTTCAGGGCCACCATGTCCACCAGGCTGAACAGGGCGCGGTTGCCGCACGCCGAGTCCTCGTAGGTGAGCTGGAAGGCGTAGCCGGGCGGCAGACCCGCGCCGCTCTCCCGCAGGCTCCGCACCGCGTACTCGATGGCCGGCCGCACCCGCCCCAGCGAGAAAAGGTAGGCGTCGTCCTGCGGCAGCAGCACCAGCACCCGGATCAGCTTCTCCTCCTCCTCCGCGCCCGCGGGGCCGCCGCCCAGCGCCGCCCGCGCCGCCAGCACGCAGCAGAGGCTGCCGAGCAGCCAGGGCGGCATCGCGCCCGCCCCCCAGGAGACGCCCGAGCTCCGGCAAACTTTTCGCCCCCCCTTCCCCGCCCGCCTCGAAATTGTTCGGTCGTGCTTTATTTCTCAGGTGCTTGGCGGATTCACAACCTGCCCCTCCCCACCCCGCCAGCGGGTCACGGACGGAGCATCTCGGCTCTGCTTTTCTCGTTCTCTTATAGATAGACGACTATTACTATGATCACTTGCCCCCCCGCGCCGGATCCCCCCGCGGGGCTGCCGGGCTGCGCCCTCCCCGCTTAAGTAGCGCGGGAGCGGCGGCGCCGTCTCCGCACGCCCGCGCGACGCGGCCGGGTTTGTGCGCAGGGAGGAGCCGGCCCGGGCGCTCCCTCCCGCCCGCCCCCTCCCTGCGGCCCCCCCGCCCCGCACACCTCCGCGGGCGGGCGGGGGGTGTCCTTATCGCATACATCTAACACTGATGTGTGTGTAATTCCTCTACCTTCCTGCTCGGCTGCTGCCCTCCTTTGCCAAGCGAGTCCTCGCAGTAGGGGCCGGGGAGTAAAGAATCACATTGCACTTTCATTTTTTTCTTAAATTTTTTTGGGGGTTCCTCCGGCTTAAGGTGTCCTTTATTGCATAAGGAAGTTTTTTGAGGCACTCAAGGGCTCAAGGGTCGGCTCTCGGCAGGGCTGTGGGATTTGGGGAAGGAGGGGTTGCAGCACCAGCACCAGGGGATGCAGGCGGCAGCCTGAAGGGCGCTGCGGCAGGGCACAAGCAGGGCTGCCCTGCTCCCGTTTCCTCACCTGGAAAGGTGCCCGTGCACAGCATAAGCCTACGGGGAAGTTGACGCTGGATCTGTGACCCCTGCCTATGTCTCTCTGGGGTCTTTCTGAGTCCCCCGTGCCAAGAAAGTCTAGATGCCGTGTTTTGTCATTTCCCACTGTGTTGAAAGACACAATTTCGTGCCCCAAGCAATGGAGGTTAACCCCAGTGAAGAAGAGTTATGAGATTATTTTATTGGAAAAAAAAGAACTTTTGGAATTTCTGTGACAACACTGCCTAGTCGTAAGAGCATCCCTGTTCAGTTCTACTCACTGGCCTAAAGCTGCTATGCTTCAGATTTTGTTAACCTTTTCTGGAATAAAGGAATGCGAAATGTGCAAGATGTTTTATGAAAGAGGCTTTGCAACACCTGATGCTTTTTGACAGCAATATCCTAAAGGATGGCGCTCTGTGGAGCTTTGTGTCCCCTATAGCAGCATGTATCCTGAGAGCAGGGCTGCACGGCTTGATGTTTTATAGTTGTTAGAGAGTGCCAGGTTTGCATTCGAAAGGTGAGTGAACTGCTCCTGGCTTTACAGAAGGGGTTTGTTTAGTTCAGCACAGAGGTCGTTGTCAGGGCAGTATGTGTAAACTTAATTTTTGTTGCTCCCTTTGCTGTGCAGGCGATGAATGGGAAACCTGCACTCCTGTGGTGACCATCTGCTCACCTTTAAGATGCCTCAATTAAATAAAGAAAGCTCAAAGCGCTTGTGCAATTACAACCGAGAAGTGGAATGAAAACAGCAGATAACACGATGTACAGAAATAATCATCAACATTTATCTAACAAGGCTCGGTAAAATAAAGAAGCTCAGAAATTCAAAGATGGGTAGTGTCTCTGAGAAATGTGCCTCTCGAGGTTTTATTTGATTACTGAATCAAACTTCAGAGTGTTCTTGAAGATTACATAAACATCCACCCTGGTGAAGCTGGTTTTGTGTGTTCCTGTGCTGTAAGTTATGTCAGGCATTTTTTGTTGTAAATGACTCCATATAGCATAGAGGAGATTAAGCAGAATGTTACAATATACAACACGCCAGCCATCTTCACCACAAAGCTTGCAAAAACATTTTCTTAAGACACATTTTGAAATGCTGACCTTTGTAGTCATTGCTTTATGGTGACCCTACAGATGTGTTTACAGCACCAAAATCTGGTTGGATCTCTCTTGATTTCCTTTTTCTCCCAGCAGAGTATCTTTTTCATTTTACATGTGAGCTCCATACTCTCCTAGCTGTCTTATTTGAGCGTAAGCTGTGTAAACACAACAAGAAGAGATAGTAAGCCCATAAATCACAGGGCCGCTGCCCCTTTACATGGGCTGCTCCTTGTGAGGTAAAGTACTGCTGGGAATGAGTAAGAGTGGGAGAAGCAGGGCCAGCATGAGGCAAAACAAGAAACAAAAGGCATCTAGCCAGGACTGTCTAGCAGTAGTAGTGTCAAAGTCCAATTTCAGTGTTTTCATAAAAATGTATGTAGTTCTTGCCCACCTGAGGAGTTGCATCCAGCGTTATGGGAGTCAGTGTCTCTGTGGGCCTAGAGTGCTATAAACATTTCTGGTGCTCCCCTTTGCCCTAAGTGTTTTTATAAAGAAGAATCCCAGCCTGTGATTGACTTAGTTTTCTGAGCCAGGAAGTTAGGCATGAGAATTTACTTGTTAATCCCAATTCAAAATGTCACTTAATACACCATCATCAGTTCACTTACAGTATTTTCCATAGCTCTAAATTCAGCATTTCTCCACAGACATTATTCTTTTCAGCTACATAAATGCTTTTTAATAGGAACAAATCCTGCAGTTGAGGATTTGTAGCAGGCAGAATGCCCGCAGACTGCAGTGAGAACAGAGATTTCAGGCTGGACCGTTAGGACTAAAGTAATTTCGGACACAGGCTATTTTCCCCCCAGAAATAACTCAAACACAAGTCAAGAATCACTTGACTCGCTCCAGCTAGTGTTAGCAGCAGCCTGAGCTGCCTGATGCCGATTCAGAATTTTTTTCACAGATGGGTTCGCTGAAAACACAGTCCCACCTACAGGCTGAAAAGATGAAATACTGTAACATCGCCTGTACTGCAAACATACCCTGCCACTCAGACTTGCAAACTCTTCCCGTTTTTCAAGAAATCTATTATCTTTTTATTTTAAGGAATCTATACTCTTTTGAAACACACCTAAAAGATTTCTAAATGCATCATGATGTATCTTATGTCTCGTTTTGTGTTTTGTGACCTTACCTTCATATACTTCTGTTATGTAAAAAATCAACACAGTTTTCAGGTGAAAACATTGCAGCATGAAAACCCAAGATGAGCCAATCTGATGCTAAAAAAATAAATGGAAAGGGGACATATTTATTTGTTGTCCTTTTAAGTGGCACCAGCTTCTGTGGAGATATGTGTATAAAAAGATCCCACAAGATCACAAAACTGCACACAAACGATGGTGTACATACGTACAGATGTATATATACACACATGCATAGTAAAAACACTTTGCTACTCTTGCTACCTTAACAACTTTCACTTCACAGCAGAAGGTATGGTAAAGGCAGGCAGGTGGACGTCATTTTTCTTTTACAAATGAAATGCTAGGATGAAAAACCGGCCCCCACTCTTTTCTTTTCAATAAAGGTTAAACTTCTTGTCATGAAAGTTTAAGGAGGAACAATACTTCTTGTCTGCTGCCTGCCACTCCAGACAACATGCAACATGGGCAAAATGCAGCTTTATATACAGCAAATGCTAGTTCCATTAGTCATTAATGTTATACAGAAATACTTTTAATTCCACTGAAGCCTTTGAAAGAACATAATGATCAGAAGTTGACATCACAACCTTCCAGATAACTTTTATTTCTAAGAAGAGAGATGTTTTTGCAATTATTTTCACTTAAACAAGTATCCCTACATTTCCTCTTTTCCAAGTACTTTTAGTCAGGAAAGTAATATTAAAAATACAACTATTATATTCTTTTTAACAGTGTAACCCCTTATGCATTACCTTGAGTCATACTGCCTGTCTGGTAAACTCACTTTCCTCTTCTGACTGGACTATGTTAGAAAATACTCGTTTTGTTTAGGCAATGAATTTCTGTATTTATAGACAATATCCAGATATAGATAAGGTCTGAGTGTAGAACAGACTTTTATGTTAACTAAACTAAATTAAGAGGATAAATCATCTTGGCTTGGATCCAAGTTGTTGCTATGATTTTCATTTTTGTTTTCATTTCCCTGTCTTAGACAGATCATCACTGGATGGTCACTGGAGTGCACAAGATCATGGCCACCTTGTTTCTCATGTGCACCTGCCTCCATCAAACAACCACACCATCGTTTGAGATAAAGAGTGAGTGGTGAAAAACAAACGTCATCTGTGCCTTACCAACATCATGGCATTTCTGTCCAAAGGATTTAAAAGGCTTTGGAGAGCAAAGATCATTTCTGCTTGAGATTTAGTAACTCTACAATAGGTATCCATATTGCATGTAAAAGAAAAGTTAGAAATACTGTCACATGTCCCTCAGAAACAGAGTTGGCATCAGATATCTCACACCACTGACAACCAAAGAGCTGGATTGCTGTTATGTGTCGTCTCATGACAGGGACTACTCCAAAGTCTACTTTCACATTGTATTACCATACAAGAGGAACAGAAGTCTCACAACATAAAGAAACCAGATATCTATGCTTTCTCTGGATATTCAGCTCTGCAGGCAGTGACAGTTTACATAGTACTATCATCCCAGCAACTGATTGATCTTTAAGAATATTCTGAGGGAAAATGTGGATTATTTTTTAAACCAAAGCTGTTCATTGATGGTTTGTGGTTGTGTTGGCACGGCAGAGCAAGAGATCTGAAACAACAGCAGCAAGATGCCAGAGATGAGAGGCAGGAACTCCTTAGTGAAAATTAGTACTGAGAGCTCTGTATGTCTTTTCTCTTGCAAGTTAGTTAACGATTAAATTATGGGGAATGCATAGAAAAAACCATTTTTAATACTATTGACAGATCTTATTCCAATGAGCTGATATAAAAAACAGTTTAAATATGTAATTAAATAAAAATATGTGCTTCAGGAGTTCTGTAATTTCCAGTTTATTAAAGCATTAATGTGGTTAAAAAAAAAGAATGTATGGACTTGGTGGGATACACAGTTGCCATTTGTCATCACATCACAGGAATGGGAACAAATGAGATTACTGAGTGAGGACAAAAGCTCCAGGAACAGATGAGTGGATGAAGGAAAGCAAAGTACAGATCAAAGAGTGGGATGCCAGTAGTCAATAAAGAGATACTGCAAAGCAAGTCAAAAAAGGAGATCTTACAATTCAAGAAATCCTGCAAACTGGCAAACTGGCCATTTCACACATCAGTTAATGTAATTTAAATAGACCAAGATGGATAAGGGCTCAAAAAAATAAAGTGCACAGAGCTTCACAGGTTCTAGTTCCTGCTAAAAGGCAGGAACTCAGCAGCGATCACTTCTTCAGGCTGCCAGAAGGAGAGGGGGAGGAAATGGAGGTGTCCTCATGCTCTGTGCAAAGACAGAAAGGCCTTTCGGAAGTGTGTCTTGTATTCGCACACTGACAACAGAGACCTCTGGAAAGTGATATATTCTTTACGTGCAGTTTGTAATTTATTTCTTAAGAGTCTGCTTGTTCTTTCCATTAGTTTATATTTTGCTCTTGCTGACAGCATAAGTGCTTTTATCACACACACAGAGATAAAAAATCTGCTTGAAAATATTTAACTCATTCTCCTGTATGTGCACTTGTAGACTAAGGCCAAAAGGACATAACCATTCCTTATATTTGTAAAAAAAATAACTTCTTCATGTCTTTTGCTGCCAAAGCCGACAGAAAGAGCAAACATACACAGTGGTGGAAATGCTAGCAAGAATTAGACATCTTTCTGAAGAAGTAAGCAAGAAGTTCACTTCACTTAAATGTGAAGTTTTCACATTAAAGAAACAAGGACAGAAAATATTGGTGTTTAATTCTTTTTGTCTTCAACCTTAATTGTTATACTGTTCTTCTTTTAACACCAGACCGATCTTTTTAGGCAGATGAATTTGGCCAATTTAATTTTCTCAAAGGCAGCTGGGAGCTGGTCCAACATAGGACAGAGAAGAGCAAGACCCCAATGTAATTTGTAGCTGAAGTGGGACTATTGGATTACTGTGCAGAACTGCAAAAATCAATTGAACTGCTATGAGTAAAAAAATAAGGCAAAAAAAAAGACTTCAGGTCATGACTATTCTGGCAGTACCTGATGTGAAAGATGGGGATTTCTGGCTGGGTTCTGCTGCCAAACTTTACTGCCCTTCCAGATATGTCAGGGCAACTGCATGTGTAGTTGCTAGTTACCCTCATTCTGTCAGCCTGATTTGAGAGTAAAAGGTGTTTCTGCTAAACTAGGTCATTAAAACCGGGCTAGAGAGCAGATCCACAGGAAGAAATGCCAAGAGGCTGGAGGGAGTGATAATCTCTGGTGGAGAAAACAGGTCCAGGTGAGCTGCAATAACAAATTTCTTATCCCAAGGCAGCTGCACCAGAGATGGCATATTGGGCTTAGGTGATCTAGATGATAAAATACATAAATATATGTAGAAAATATGTAAATTTTACTCTATTTCCTTTTCTTGTGGTTAACCCTTGGTGCCAACATTGAACAGTGCCATTGCTTAAAGGGGTGATTTACCCTATGATGTTTGTGAAAGGAGAGCTTTATGTAGCAGCACAGGCTGTGTATGATGAATGATGCAGTGCTTTTCATTAAAGGGAGAATCACAAGAAGACAGAGCCAGAATCATGACAAACTAATGGGGAAACATCAGGGAGACAGGAGAACAATTAGAAGTGCAGCTAGTTGTGATAATAATCAATTTATTGAAACAAAAAACTTTGTATTAATATAGGCTGCATTAATTACTGATCACTTCCATGATTAAATGAAACTGTGTAAAACTAGAAAGATATTTCAAGCTGGTTCTAGCTTGATTTTACCCTGTGTTTGGTTCTTGCCCAAAAAGTTATTAGCTGTTAACAAGGGAGGAAAGAGTACATGTTAAAAATCTATGACCAGCAAACTGGAGAGGTTGTTTGAAGTAAAAGAAAAAATTTGCTCCTGCCCAGTGCTTTTCCCTTCAGGGAAGTGTACAGAAAAGCAGGACACAGCACAGAATGGAGCTGCTGATCCTAACAAGCCATCAACTGAAGGTGAATGAGTGATGCAATGCTGTTATATCAGCTGAACTGCTCTATGTGAGATCTGAGCAATAGTCCTCTCTGCTCTGCAGAAATACTGTGCTTGTTTGAAGCATCATTGTTTTGAGAAAATCACAGACTGGACAGTTCAGAAGGCAAGAACCAGTGTCAGGAAGCATGTTCCCTGAAACAGATTAAAATAGTAAGTTTGCTTAGTCTATGAAAGAAAAGAGTGAAAAGACATGTTGTGGTCCTTCCATATGGAGCAGATGTTTCAAAGATAGTGATTCTGTTCCATGATATTGCCAAGACATCCCATCCCATTCTTCTAGGTAAACTGTGAATAAATTTAAATTTGTCCTCTTGGAATATCATTTTCTTCTGATCAGCACCTAACAATGGAGTCCCTGAGGAATCCACCTTGTGGCAGCTACTGCTAACTAAGGAGTTTTCTGTCCTCTATCCCTGTTGTTATAAAATCTTGAAATAATTTACCAGTTTAGTATTATTTCTAGTAGTATTCCAAATACTTCCAAGTGAAAAGGACACGAAGAAAAAAGCTTTTATATCACTTGTCACAAGAGGTTTGACAAAATTCAGTTATTATGTACCTCTTTTCATCAGCTTTCATGTGTTCCTTTATTTGAAGCAATGATTTTGGATTGTGTCCATGAAACATCACTAAAAAGGGATGTTAATGAGAACATCACCAGAACATTTGAGTCATAGCTAAAAAGAGAAACCAAGAACAGACTTCTCAAATAAAATAAGTTTCACTGGAAATGTGTGAAATTAGGTCACTACTGCAAGGAAAAATATGGTCAAAGAGAACAAAATCCTAGAATGCAATATCTGACTTCCCTGTGTTGTCTGCAATTTCCTCCCAAAATTGTTAGATGGAGCATTAGCAGGAGAAGCTAATGCAAGCATTTTTCATCCCTTGGTATCTGGAGATAGTTTCCAGTGCTACGGAGTATGATGGAGATTGCTTGGAATAAGAAATTGAATCTGGAAAATCAAAGGTTATGGACTGTACCAAGGAAATTACTGGAAAATGCATTTCTTCCTTGTTACTGGATTATGTAGGAAATTCCTCCATGTGCCATGTCATGCCATGGCATGGAGGACTTGGCTCACAAACAAGATGGAAGAACAGTTCAATCTCAGTAATATTATAGAAACAGAAAATGCTATTCTGAGGGAAAAAATACCAGTTATGCCTGTAAGAAAAAAAGGGAATTCCATGATCACAAACATATCTGACAAAACCCACATTCTCAGACTTTGAATTCTGAAATACACATAAAAATGAAACATAATTGTTTTTTGTTTGAAAAAAAAAAGGTTAACAAAAAAGTAGTTTGTATTCTGGAAAATTCCACATATGAGCAAAGAAGTTTTATATAGTGCAATAACTTGGTGATGCTTAATTATAGTAAAAGCTAGTTTTAATTTGGTTACAAAAACCTAGGATGTGTCCAAGATTGTTTGGCAAAAATGTATCACTGTGATTTTTAACATTGTGTTTAAGGACAGTCAACGACATGTGATGTTAATTTTTTTTCTTAGTTTATCACCCTCCTCTTCAGTATATGAAATAGCTAACATTTTATTTTCCTTGTAAAATGACTGGTGCCTTGCTGTTTGATCTTCACCTACGAACAGGAAATGGAAGGCAGGAGCTCTGGATCTACATCTCACAGCCCAGTCACAAGACTGAGAGTGGAGACCAGAGTGAGAGTCACGACTGCAGACAGCACATCTTTTTCTGAGACCAATATCCAAAATAAAAGCTTTAAATAAAAAAATAACAATAGTTTAAAGTGCAAATCTTACTGGAAAATAGAATTACAGAATAGGAGGAATCTGCTGTTATACTGTGAAGCAGGGGCAGTTTCTCCTAAAGGTAGGAGTCTGGAAAAGTATCTTAACCCTAGATACATCAATTAGTAATGGATTAATAATATGCCCCCCAAAATGACATGTCTGAGCTCTATGAAAAGAATACAGGAAAGAGCTGAGTTTATTTGAATGCATGCACACCTACTACTTTTTATGATGTGAGACAAAGTATTGTTGGCTCAGCTATACGTATGCTAAAACATTTTAACCAAGTGAGCTAGGGGTAAAATTGAGATGCAGGGGAAATGAGACATGAGTTATAATTGGTATGTTTGTTATGAAGAAGCAGAAAGCCAAATCTTGTCTTTACTGAAGGGAGAAAAAGTGGGGGGAGGGAGGCAAGGGAAAATCACCCAGCATCTCTCTTCTTTAAAAGGCCCAAGGATTCCTAGTAAAAATCTGATGCTCATCTGATGTCAAGGAGTAAACCCTGGTTTAAAGTTTCACCTGGAATTTGTAACCTCTGATCTCAGCACCTGTAACTATAAGCAATGAAACTGGCTGTCTTCTACATTTGACCAAATACACCTCATTGTGTTTTACTCGAAAAACCTGCCTGGCTGTAGAGAACAAACTGACCCTGAGCAATTTGAATGTATTATCTGCACTGCTGCAGGTATGAAGGGGGTAAAAGGGGCAAGTGGAGAGGACCTGCATCCCGGGGAACACAGGTGAGACGAGGCTGTCTCTGTGAAGTGTGCTTTCAATCTACAAAATATCTGGGATTTCTTCTGTTAGTGAGGATTTCTCCCTAGCATGCATGAGTTTTTATCTCTCCTGGAAAAAGCAGAAACAAGCCTGGCATTTGGGCAAACCTCTTGGTGCGTGAAGATGACCAGACCACATACGATAGTGGCTGTACACAAAGCCATCATGGATATAGAAACAAACCCAAATTGTCTCCTTTTTTGTGTGTGAAATATCAGTTATTTTTCTTGTCCTCCTAAAAAGATAAGTATTTTAATAATAAGGCACCAAAAGCTGAAATAATATCAAATGTCAAGGTTTAGATTAGTTTTCCCAGCATGTTCCAGTTTGAATCAGGACTTCAGTAATTTTCACAATATTTAAATGTAATGTCAAATTTATTTTTTTATTTACCTTCACACATTTTTCAATTTCTAAATATACATTTTTAAGAGAGTTATACTGGACTTCTAAGAAGTCTACTGCTCTGTTGCATTAGCCCAAGTGAAATTAATACAACAGAAAACTGCACAAAAATATTTCAATTCTCAAACATGAAATTCTCGTATTTGTAAGATTTTTTAAATTTTGAGATGATAACTCTTAGCTTGAAGTGAGTTTATGGAAATCCACTGGACCTGGAATTCAAATTATGTATTTTGAACTCTCAATGTAAATGGGTGGCGTTCATACAATTTGATTTTCAAATTAATGCAGAGTTTGTGAAATCAGTAAATACAGTGAATAGAGTTGATTTAATGTACACAAATATAAACAAACCCAGACATTTTACAGAAAGCCTAGTGCTGTATTACACGTCAGACGGTTTCCCTAGAACAGATGGTGCAAGTAAATGGTGTAAACGTGTTACATTCATTGCTCTAAAGTTTCATTTGCATTTTGATTTGATTTTGATTTTTAGTTTTCCTAAATGAAATATAAGCCAAGTGTCATAGGTTAGCAAGCATAGTCCCGGAAGGGATATCCTTGCTAAGGGGTGCTTACAGCTTCCTCTGGGACCTGACAGAACCTATCAGCTGGCCAGTTTGAATATGGACAATTCTTTAAGCCACTTAAAGTTGTGACCGCCTCTGTGATACACACTTAAGAATAGACAAACTCCCACCCCAGCTCTCTCTTGTTTCCGGCGCTGGGACAGGTGGCTGCAGGCCCCGTGCAGGGGCCAGCGGGCCCGGCCAGGCCCTGCTTGGGCCGGGCTGGGCCGGGCCACGGCCAGCCTGGAGCCATGGGCCTGTTCCAGCCATGGAACCCCCCCCACTGCCTTGCCGTGGGCAGCCGGAGCGGCTCGGAACCCCCCCCCTCCACTGCGGCCGAGATTCAGCAAAGCGGCACCTCTGTCCGGCAGAGGTCAGGTGACCAACAGCGATAAGCCACATTCCAGCTGCAAGGCCGAGGTGAGATTAACCCTTTTATTGCTGTGAAGAGCTGAAAACCTGAGGGAAGAGAGAGAGGAGATGCTTAAAGCTGAAAGTCTGTTGTGAAGCTATGATATATCAGAGTATCCCGTTGTAATTTCATGAAGATATGGGGGGTGGAGTGTTCAACTCGTAAGCAAAAGCACCTGCGCTGAGATAGGCAGATGCTGACGCAGCTGTAATTTCATGAGAAGTCTGGACAGAGAGAGATGAACCAGATGAACCAGATGAGGATTTTTGCTCCAAAGAGGAAAGGAGAAAAACCTCAATTCCTAGAGATGCTTCCAGAGATAGTCTTAAAGATGAAGATGACCCTTTGCTCCCAAGGAAGGAGAAGGGCCTCTGTTTTTTTTGTTTCTGAACAGCTCAACCTTAAAATTGTACCCCAGAAAACTTTCAAGAGTGGACCCTCGAAAGCAGTTGCGGGAAAAGCTGCAAGTCGGGGGAAGGGACTCACATCGTAAGCAGAGAGATTCCTCTTCCTAAATGGACTGAACAATATTTGGAAGTGGGTGGCTGTCTCGGTGTGATACTGTTTTCATAGCACGAGCAAAAAGAGACTTCTCTTTCTAAATGGACTGAACAAGGTTATTATGGAAGTGGTACACAGACTGAACATCTTAAAGGGTTGTCTTTACATTGTCAGTGGGAGAAGGGAGGAAGGTGGGGGGAGGAGGAGAGTTCTAAAGGTGGTATAATTTTTTTTTCTTTTCTTCTTTTAGGTCTGTTAATAAACTTCATTATATTCATTCAAGTTGGTGCCTGCTTTGCATTTCTCCTAATTCTTATCTCACAGAAGATAAACAGTAATGAGTATTTTAGACCAAACCACTACACTAAATTGGTGTTTCCGCCCGGTTACAAACCCAACCCGCGACAAAATGGTGGAGAATGCGGGCAATTGATGAGATCTGTGAGATAAAGCTTAATTAGGAGGAATACTGGGCAAAGCAAGTATTAGGTCATAAGTTAAGTAGCATGATAGTGAGAAACTTATATTGTAATTGTACTGAACTACCTAGGGGTGGAATATAGCAGAAGTTGAATGTAATTTTGATAATAATTCTTAAATGTGTCTTCACAGAGGCGAGGGGTGGAGAATGTCATAGGTTAGCAAGCATAGTCCCGGAAGGGATATCCTTGCTAAGGGGTGCTTACAGCTTCCTCTGGGACCTGACAGAACCTATCAGCTGGCCAGTTTGAATATGGACAATTCTTTAAGCCACTTAAAGTTGTGACCGCCTCTGTGATACACACTTAAGAATAGACAAACTCCCACCCCAGCTCTCTCTTGTTTCCGGCGCTGGGACAGGTGGCTGCAGGCCCCGTGCAGGGGCCAGCGGGCCCGGCCAGGCCCTGCTTGGGCCAGGCCGGGCCGGGCCACGGCCAGCCTGGAGCCATGGGCCTGTTCCAGCCATGGAACCCCCCCCACTGCCTTGCCGTGGGCAGCCGGAGCGGCTCGGAACCCCCCCCCTCCACTGCGGCCGAGATTCAGCAAAGCGGCACCTCTGTCCGGCAGAGGTCAGGTGACCAACTGCGATAAGCCACATTCCAGCTGCAAGGCCGAGGTGAGATTAACCCTTTTATTGCTGTGAAGAGCTGAAAACCTGAGGGAAGAGAGAGAGGAGATGCTTAAAGCTGAAAGTCTGTTGTGAAGCTATGATATATCAGAGTATCCCGTTGTAATTTCATGAAGATATGGGGGGTGGAGTGTTCAACTCGTAAGCAAAAGCACCTGCGCTGAGATAGGCAGATGCTGACGCAGCTGTAATTTCATGAGAAGTCTGGACAGAGAGAGATGAACCAGATGAACCAGATGAGGATTTTTGCTCCAAAGAGGAAAGGAGAAAAACCTCAATTCCTAGAGATGCTTCCAGAGATAGTCTTAAAGATGAAGATGACCCTTTGCTCCCAAGGAAGGAGAAGGGCCTCTGTTTTTTTTGTTTCTGAACAGCTCAACCTTAAAATTGTACCCCAGAAAACTTTCAAGAGTGGACCCTCGAAAGCAGTTGCGGGAAAAGCTGCAAGTCGGGGGAAGGGACTCACATCGTAAGCAGAGAGATTCCTCTTCCTAAATGGACTGAACAATATTTGGAAGTGGGTGGCTGTCTCGGTGTGATACTGTTTTCATAGCACGAGCAAAAAGAGACTTCTCTTTCTAAATGGACTGAACAAGGTTATTATGGAAGTGGTACACAGACTGAACATCTTAAAGGGTTGTCTTTACATTGTCAGTGGGAGAAGGGAGGAAGGTGGGGGGAGGAGGAGAGTTCTAAAGGTGGTATAATTTTTTTTTCTTTTCTTCTTTTAGGTCTGTTAATAAACTTCATTATATTCATTCAAGTTGGTGCCTGCTTTGCATTTCTCCTAATTCTTATCTCACAGAAGATAAACAGTAATGAGTATTTTAGACCAAACCACTACACTAAATTGGTGTTTCCGCCCGGTTACAAACCCAACCCGCGACAAAATGGTGGAGAATGCGGGCAATTGATGAGATCTGTGAGATAAAGCTTAATTAGGAGGAATACTGGGCAAAGCAAGTATTAGGTCATAAGTTAAGTAGCATGATAGTGAGAAACTTATATTGTAATTGTACTGAACTACCTAGGGGTGGAATATAGCAGAAGTTGAATGTAATTTTGATAATAATTCTTAAATGTGTCTTCACAGAGGCGAGGGGTGGAGAATGTCATAGGTTAGCAAGCATAGTCCCGGAAGGGATATCCTTGCTAAGGGGTGCTTACAGCTTCCTCTGGGACCTGACAGAACCTATCAGCTGGCCAGTTTGAATATGGACAATTCTTTAAGCCACTTAAAGTTGTGACCGCCTCTGTGATACACACTTAAGAATAGACAAACTCCCACCCCAGCTCTCTCTCGTTTCCGGCGCTGGGACAGGTGGCTGCAGGCCCCGTGCAGGGGCCAGCGGGCCCGGCCAGGCCCTGCTTGGGCCAGGCCGGGCCGGGCCACGGCCAGCCTGGAGCCATGGGCCTGTTCCAGCCATGGAACCCCCCCCACTGCCTTGCCGTGGGCAGCCGGAGCGGCTCGGAACCCCCCCCCTCCACTGCGGCCGAGATTCAGCAAAGCGGCACCTCTGTCCGGCAGAGGTCAGGTGACCAACTGCGATAAGCCACATTCCAGCTGCAAGGCCGAGGTGAGATTAACCCTTTTATTGCTGTGAAGAGCTGAAAACCTGAGGGAAGAGAGAGAGGAGATGCTTAAAGCTGAAAGTCTGTTGTGAAGCTATGATATATCAGAGTATCCCGTTGTAATTTCATGAAGATATGGGGGGTGGAGTGTTCAACTCATAAGCAGAAGCACCTGCGCTGAGATAGGCAGATGCTGACACAGCTGTAATTTCATGAGAAGTCTGGACAGAGAGAGATGAACCAGATGAACCAGATGAGGATTTTTGCTCCAAAGAGGAAAGGAGAAAAACCTCAATTCCTAGAGATGCTTCCAGAGATAGTCTTAAAGATGAAGATGACCCTTTGCTCCCAAGGAAGGAGAAGGGCCTCTGTTTTTTTTGTTTCTGAACAGCTCAACCTTAAAATTGTACCCCAGAAAACTTTCAAGAGTGGACCCTCGAAAGCAGTTGCGGGAAAAGCTGCAAGTCGGGGGAAGGGACTCACATCGTAAGCAGAGAGATTCCTCTTCCTAAATGGACTGAACAATATTTGGAAGTGGGTGGCTGTCTCGGTGTGATACTGTTTTCATAGCACGAGCAAAAAGAGACTTCTCTTTCTAAATGGACTGAACAAGGTTATTATGGAAGTGGTACACAGACTGAACATCTTAAAGGGTTGTCTTTACATTGTCAGTGGGAGAAGGGAGGAAGGTGGGGGGAGGAGGAGAGTTCTAAAGGTGGTATAATTTTTTTTTCTTTTCTTCTTTTAGGTCTGTTAATAAACTTCATTATATTCATTCAAGTTGGTGCCTGCTTTGCATTTCTCCTAATTCTTATCTCACAGAAAATAAACAGTAATGAGTATTTTAGACCAAACCACTACACCAAGTAACACTGCAATTCCAGAAGTTTCTGACCACATTTTTCCCAACAAACTTCACATGAACTAGAAACATCTATTCATTGCTGATAATCATTAAAGCACACTGAAATCAATTTACACTATTAGAGCACGGTTGAATTTAGTCGCATATCATTAATTACACTGCTTAAGAGCGAAGTCAGTAAAACAGTAATTTAATTTTGTGCTTTCTGTCATAAATTCTATTTCCTAAAGCCAAGAGCTGTGAGCTGAATTTGAGCGTCTCATCAGAGCAGCATGTTTCCCTGCTGCCATCTTGTGGCACAAGGGAAAGTTTCCCAATTGCTTTTGAAATGCTTAATAGCTTTTTCTCTTGATCAGCATCACTATACATTTTTGTTCAGTTTGGCCTTACATAATTTATCTGTAAGTTTTGCAATGTTCTTTCTGTTAGCCACTTGTAATTCGTCCACCTGAAAAAAGATGGTAGGAGATACTGCAAATATAGAAGTTAGTATTATAAAATATCATTTGTTAATAAATATTGTATTGCTACAAAAGATCACACATCTATTATTAAATGTGGCTGCTTAATAAATGTTTTTGCCCATATTTATGCTGCTCATACATTACTTGCAGACAACAAATGAACTATCCAGATCTAGGCCTGATTCTGTCTTTAGGTTCCTATTTACTACACCTTTCCATTTTCATATTTTAACAAATAGATTAAAATATTTGCATTATTTTTTAAGCTCCTGCATTTGTGGTCAAATAGCCCAGTGGCATTCTCTTGACCATCCTTCACCACTATATAACCAGTACTTGAAAGCTATACAAAACTTCCCTTTTTTTTCCTGAACCTTTGGCTCATAGCAATTAGTCCATGGAGCCTGAGGTGCCCCGATATCTGTCTGAGCACATTTTAGACACTCTAAACTCCCCAATCACTGCTGCAGATGAACAGAAGGCAGCTGTTGCAGGAGGTAGAAGTTGGGTGCTCTGCAAACAGCAGAGGTCCAAGGTAAGATCTGACACGTGATTTACTCTCTTCAAAGTAAGGGTGCTATGCCAGGATTTCTTGAAAACATGAAATCTCGAAATGAGTATCTTGCTTAAACTAAATTACTGGGTGAGCTCAGTGATATATTAGTATGCCTAAGGTTACCAAACACACCTAAGGCCTTGGGACTGGTCACTCTGGTAGTCCATAGCCACCTGAGATTGTGCTGCAAGATAGTAACCTTCCTAAATGAAAACATTATTATTAGCTGAGAACAACAGCAGGGAGAGGAGGGAAAGAAGGTTACAGAGCAAAAGCCATAACTGCTATAGCACCCTTTCCTTAGAGGTGTCTGCAGCTTCCAAGCCACTGAACTGAGGCTTCCCTTGGGACAGCTGCAGGCACTCCTGCAGTTCAGGTCTGACACAACCACCTCAGAATCTCTTACACATCATTTTTTTTCCCTCCGCTGGGAAATCAGACACTGATCAATCCTATTTTTTAAAGTTTGTTTTAATTTTAGTCTCTTTTGTGAAGAGTACTCCCATTCACTGCTCCATCCCTGACTGAACATCTGCATCAGGGGGAATCGTAGCTAGGTATACCTGGGTGCTGCAGTCAGTCCAGAGAAGGGCGACGGAGCTGGGGAAGGGTCTGGAGCATAACTCTGGTAAGGAGCAGCTGAGAGAGCTGGGGGTGTTTGGAGAAAAGGAGGTTCAAGGGGAACCCTATCAGTCTCTACAACTCCCCAACAGAAGGCTGTAGCCTCTTCTCCCAGGGAACAAGGTACGGGACAAGAGAACACAGTCTTCAGCTGCGTCATGGGAAAATTAAGCTGGGTATTAGGAGGAACTTCTCCATAGAAAGGCTAATTAGACACTGGAAAGGCCTGCTCAGGGGGGTGGTGGAGTCACCGTCCCTGGAGGTGTTCAAGCAAAGCCCGGACATGGCACTCAGCGCCGTGGTCTACTTGACAAGGTGGCGTTCCGTCACAGGTCGGACTCGCTGATCTCGGGGATCTTTCCCAATTTAATCGATTCTGTGATTCGTCCCGCGACAGCGAGCGGAGCGCGGTTGTGCGAGCGCCGGGCCCCACTCGCCGCCCTCCGGGGCGCGGACAGAGCCCGGGCCGTGTCCCGCCGCCGCAGCCCGTCATGGGCCGCCTTCACTCGCACCACCGCAGGACAGCCCCATCGGCCCCGCTCGGCCCCATCGGCCCCGCTCGGCCCCATCGGCCCCGCTCGCCTCCATCGGCCCCGCGGCGCCGGGCCGGGGTTGCATCAGCCACGGGGCCGAGCGGCGCCTGCGCCGGGCCGCGCCCGCCCCTTCCCGGGCGGCTCCGCGCGGCCATGGCGGGCGCTGAGGGCCAGGTGCGCGGCTGGGCAGCGGGGGCAGCGCTGTCAGGAGGCCGGGGGCGGGCGGCAGACGGAGCTGGGCCTCTTCCCGAGGATTTCCGCAGCTCCGGAGGGCGGTGGGATGTGCCCCAAGGAAAAGGAGCAGGGAGCTTTTGCGGGACGAGGATGTTGGGTCTTTTCCGTGGTGTATGGGGCAGGGGGGAGTTAAAGCGCCTTAGGTGTGAGCGACTGCCGGGGGCATGACTGAACAGTGCTCGCCTTCCGCAGGTGGACGCTGGGCAAGAGAAAAAAGCAGACTGCGGTAAGAAGAAGATGAAGGAAGGGGCTGGCGATGGAGGGCGGTCGGAGGTGAGCAGTCCCTCGGCCGCGGGGGTGGGAGGATGCGGAGTCCTCGTTGCTGCTCTCTGCGCTGCTGGCTTTGCTGCTGTTTGTCCTTCTGAAGTATTTTATCAGGCATTACACTTACATCTCCCACAGTTTGCCACGAAGTGGCACTGTTCTGTTTTACACTAAGTTGCATTGGTGTACTAGGAGAGCAACTCAGATTCCCATAGCTGGGCTAGGTGATGCTTTTCCCTACGCCCCTTTGCAGCCAGCGGCGGGCAGCAGATCTCGGAGGTGAAGAACGCCTGCGTGAGGTGCTCTTGTCTGTTTCGTCTTCGTGGTGGCCCTTCATGGCCCCTCGTGGCCCTCTGACTCCACGGAGGGCCAGCTGCTAGTCAGCAGCAGTCCTGAGCCAAGTTCTTGGCTGTGCCCAGGCGGATAGTCCTGACGTCATTACACGTGTTTAAACTAGAGTCAGTTCCTGTCTGGGTGGCTCAGACTAGAGTGTTCCCTCAGTTTTTCGACCTAATAAGAAAAACCTGTTTTTACATTGAACTTCTACACTCTTTTCTAGTTGATTTTTTTCTTCACATAGTTTGTTAAACAGGTGTTTAATGCTGTAGTGGTTTGGTAACAAATGTGGTTTATTGAACAGATGTACAGTGGTACAGATTCCATTAAGCTGAAGCCTTATGATATTATGACATAATTACTACTATGTAACCTGAAATAGTGGTGATTATTTGCTAGTTATAGCACCTATAGATAGCGTCATGTAGGTGCTTATGAAACGTCTGTCTGTTGTGTTGGCATTCTTGACATGATGTGCTATCAGATTAATGATCTATTAATCATTTTCGTTTGTCTTTATCACGTACAGCTGAATCCCTGGCCTGCATTTATCAATGAGCGTTTAGAGATGTACAATAAACTTAAGGCTGAACATGATGCACTTCTTGCAGAAAGAGCTGCAAATGACAGTAAACCCATCAAAGTTACATTACCTGATGGCAAGCAGGTTGATGCTGAATCCTGGAAGACTACTCCTTATCAAATTGCTTGTGGAATTAGGTATGTTTCTGTTCTGTGATACTACACAGTCATTTTCAGACAGTGGGCTTAAGGGGATATAGGTTTTTTGTCATTTATCTCACGTCTTCTCAAAGCATCTTGTATACAATAAACTGAAGGTAATTAGTAGAGTTTTAGCTTTGGAGTGCAATTTTCTTTTACCTTATAAAGATACAGTTTCTAAAATAAAATAAGAATAAAACTGAGCTCTTTTAGGCACATCCTAATAGCATATTTTTCCATGCAAGTACTGGTGTCGCATTAAGAACTGATTTGCTAGTAAATTATCAGATGGAATGTTAGCACTGCAAACCAGTTTGCATTGACCTGAGGAAGATGACTGCCAGGTTATGTTTCAATTGATTACAGAGAAAGTTAACAGCATGAGTATTCTTCACTTTTATTTGCATGGGAGATACCTGTTAAAAAGAGCATTGCACATCTCCAGGTTACTTATACCTCCTGTGGAGTATTTTTGAGTGATACATCCTGACATTTAAATTGCTAGGATGGGTGATTCCTAAAGGTGAAATGCCCCCCCCCCTTTTTTTTTTCTTCTTTTTTTTTTTTGCCTCCATAATGTGGTACCTTGTAATTGGAATCTTCTTTGGTTTTGTGATTTGGGATCAAGAAAAGGGTATTTTGCCTAGCGGATACAAGCAGTAAAGCTACTGTGTCAAAAATGGTATTTGATAACTTTAAAGAGAGAAGTTCTGCCTTACACTGCAGTAGGGTTGTGAAGTCAGGTTTGTACTTTGAGGTTTCTGCCTGTAAGTCAAATATGTGTGAAGATTAAGTATATAGTGCAGTTTTCTTTCCATATCCTTAAAATATAAGTAGGATTTTTCATGAATGTTAATGACTGGCTAAACTGCTCATTTATTTGGAATTTATTTATGACCTTATATCCATTCTGAGCACTCCTGAATTCTTACTCAAACTGGAGGGCAAATTTGGGGAACTTCTGCTTGCTGATTTCAAAATATAATATACTTACTTATAACTGTATTTCTGTATTTGTTCTGTAGTCAGGGATTAGCTGACAACACAGTTATTGCTAAAGTGAACAAGGTGGTTTGGGATCTAGACCGTCCTTTGGAGGAGGATTGTTCCTTGGAGCTGCTTAAGTTTGAAGATGAAGAGGCTCAGGCAGTGAGTATCTTTTACCAAAACGTTTTTCCTTTCAGGTTTACATTTAACTCAGTCTTTTCCAATTATTTGAATATTTACTGTGTTAAGAAGATGAAGAAAACGGGTTTGTGGTTTAGGTACATCTGCAGTTCCTCATAGTTCCTTACCAGAGGGGTTGTGGTACCACAGATAATGTACATTCTGCTGTGTACTTGTAGCCAGGTCTGCTTGCAGTTGCTGTAGTTCTTGTTAAAATTTTGTATTTTCACATTAATGTAAAGTAGGTCTTTTGGACTGATATCTTCAGTACTGGTTGTGGGAACAAAACTGAGTAGAAAAATACTTTCTTGTAGAACCATAAAAGTATTGAGTAGGGTGCTCAAGTATCTACTTTTTTATTTTGGCCACTCAATCAGATAAATGTGTACAGCCAGTAAATTTGTGAATACTGTCTTTAGAAAAAAGTCAGTTGGTACAAGAAGCTCTCAGTCAAACTCATCACAGTAGTCTTGCATTCAAACCAAGGGTTTTCATATTGGCTAAATAACAGTTCCCAGTTTGTGATTTCAATCTGTTCTAACCAAGACAGACTAAGTCTTAAGAGATTTGTTTTTTGTCAAAACCTCAGGTATTCTACGAGATGGAGTGTCCCATGCATAGGATCTCTGGATTAGAACCACATCTATATGTTGAAATCACATCTTTTGGTCTTTATTCAGATCTGATTGATTGATTAAAGTTCATAAAAAAAAAAAGGTTTTGGAATTAGTCTTCTGACAATAATTGCATAAATCAGCAATAGTTTAAAGTATGAATTGTTTGCTACCAGAATGTAAACAGTTTTCCAGTGGAAGTGCTGCTTTTTGGAAACACTGGTTCTGAGGATGAGAGTGCTACTGGGCAGGTCACTTCTGTTCTGCACAGTGCTCTAATGTGGGATCTGCATCAAGTGTCCTTAAAAACAAGTGTCTCAGAAAAGGTTTTAAATAAAACAATTGGAAATGCATTGTGTGTATTCAGACTGATCCCTTCTTTTTTTACTTCCGTCAGGTCTACTGGCACTCAAGTGCTCACATAATGGGTGAAGCTATGGAACGAATCTATGGTGGCTGTTTGTGCTATGGACCACCAATAGAAAATGGATTTTATTATGACATGTTTCTTGAGGAAGGGTAGGTTTTGTATTTTTTTTTAGGTGCTGGGGGTGGCAGTCACAGCAAAATTTCTGCTGTGTGCTTGTTACTAGAACGAAGTCACATGTATTGCTGCAGATGGCTTCGTTTTTTGCAGGGCGTCCCAACTGCAAGTTAGTGGATTGCACCTGGATCACAAATTGCATTTGGAAGTGAAAAATACTCACTTCTCTGTGTGTGCTTATTTTAGGGGTGTATCAAGTAATGACTTCTCTGCTTTGGAAACATTATGCAAAAAGATAATGAAGGAAAAACAAGCCTTTGAAAGACTGGAAGTTAAGAAGGAAACACTGCTTGAAATGTTTAAGGTAGGCTGTTTTCGAAGGTTGCTTCTAGCCTCGTGCAATTAGTCTTTTAAGTATTTGTAACTTCAGTGCATGTTTTATTAGTGGTAGAAGAAAGTACATCAAATTAACTTTTTAAGGTGATGTGTTCTTAGAAGCTCATTTCTGATATTTAACAAGAAAAAAAAAGGAAGTAATTCTTAGGTTCTTGGAAATACGCATTCTGATTTTCTAAAACTGAGAATTCTCATTCTTCCCTGGAGTGAACTAACTAACTAAGCCACATTCTTTATTTACTTCCCAGAAATGTAAATTTGCAATGTATTATGTGTGCAGTTATGTTGTATTATCTTGTCAGTGGTGATGGCTGTAACTGCATATGTTGCTGCTGCATTCAGAAAGCTTCATAAAACGTTTTTTAGAATGAGGACTTCTAAAAAAGTCCAAGCAACACTAAAAGCTGACCTTTTCTCTCTAGTATCTAGCTGCAAATATTTTTTTGGCATTCCTGAGGTAGACATTAATGAGTTTTCACTGTTAGGACATAAGGAGAATCATAGTATCATTCTGGTTGGAAGGTGCCTCTGTAGGTCTGCTGTCCAGTCTCATGCACAAGACATGGGATCAACACAGAAGTCAGACCAGGTTTCTTGGGGCTTGTCCATTTGGGCCTTCAAAACCTCCAAGGACAGAGACTGCACACAGTCTGCTCTCTGGGCAGCTTGCTCCACTACTAGCCTGTCCTCCTGTCTGTCTCTTTTCCAGGCCTGTTTTGATGCAACATAGCATCAGGTTTGCAAATAATTCAAATTGTTGGCCACTTATTGTTCTTAAGGGATTAACAAGTTAGTGTGTTGCTTTTCTTCTCAGTATAATAAATTCAAGTGTCGCATCCTGAATGAGAAGGTCAATACCCCAACTACTACAGTATACAGGTAATTATGCATGGATCATAATATTACTGGGTTTATGGTTCTAGGATTAAATATACCAAATAAATGCTTTCCTTTTCTTAGGTGTGGTCCCCTGATAGATTTATGCAGAGGGCCTCATGTCAGACATACTGGCAAGATAAAGACCATAAAAATTCATAAGGTAAGTGCTAGAACTGCCTTAGACAAATGTTTTCACTGCAACACTTCAAATGTTTTGCTGTCTTTGGGCTTAGCCAGGAATATACTCTGAAATGGGTAACCTAGCCAAAAACTCAGTGTTAAAAATTGTGAAAGGGTTGTGTGCTAGAATGATGTTCACATGGTGTGAAGCCCAACTAGGTGTCCAGGGCCTGTACTTCAGCACAGGAGTGTGAGTTTGGCTTAAGGTTTGGCTGAACTGTATCAATTAGAGTTAATAGTTTTTGCTCAGCTGATGATTTATGAATAAACAGTTGGAATAGGACAGCTACAAAGCAGATAGGCATTTAAAAAAGACAAGAGCCTGAAACCCTTTCTACTTACTGTATTTACCTTTCAGGATTTTTTCTAATCAGTGCACTGAATTTCACATTAAAATTCTCCTTGTGCCTTAGTTGTTCCACATTAATGATTTATTAATAATTGCATGCCCTTTTATAGCAGGCAGTAGTAGTAAAATGTGGAGGCTTCTCCTTTTCTTCAATGTTTAATTTCTTTTTTGCATGCAGAATTCTTCTACCTATTGGGAAGGCAAGGCTGATATGGAATCCCTCCAGCGGATCTATGGAATTTCATTTCCAGATACAAAAATGCTGAAGGAGTGGGAAAAATTCCAGGAGGAGGCTAAAAGCAGAGATCACAGAAAAATTGGGCGGGTGAGACAGCTTTTGTAGTACTGTATTTCAAAAGTATTATGTGGATATAACCCCTTAATTGAAAGCATCTTGAAGTCAGCCTATACTTGCTGCCACAACCAAGACGTGAATTTTATTTTACTTTCAGTGAGTAGAGAAGTCACCTACTTTTCTCTTGAGCATCCAAGTCCTAAAATAAATAACTTTTTTATATTTTAAACACCATGTTATCCTTATTCCACACATCGATCCGAACAGAATATAAACATTTCAGTCTCCAACCCATGAATGCTCCAGTCCTCTGGCAATGCTCATTCCTACACAGTTTGCTGCAGCCTGTTCACACTGTTCTTTTCTTCTGCATGATTTCAGAGTCTGCAATATATAGCTGTGTTTTTTGGTTGGCTGGTTTTTGGGTTTTTTTTTTTTAGATGGACAGCCCTCTCAGATAACTGATAGTCCTGAATAGGGTTAAAATGTCTGCTGCTAGTACATCATGACAAAATACTGAAGAATTCCACATATGCAGACACCAGGTGTGTGCACAGTTTGTAACATTAACCAGCTGTAGTTGACACATTCAGTTCAGGTGCAGAGACGTGCAGTTAGTTAGAGTTAGTTAGTTAATTAGAGAGGTGCAGAAGCAGAACTAAACATTTACTTGTCAATGTGCAGAGGGAGCTGTGGGGGCACAGTTGGGAGTTAAGTGTAAAGTTTTGGAGCATCAGTAATGAGTGAAACAGGAAACTGAACAATCGCTTTCCCCATAACTGCTGACAGCCATAAAAATACTAGTGAAATGCATCTAATGTATTGGATATAGCTTTCTTCCCATGATTTTCTTTCTGAAACTCTTGATTAGTGATGCCCAGTCAGTAGCAATTCATTTGTGAATGTTAAGTCAGAAAGGTAGGGTGCAAATGCTAAGTTTTTCAAGTATTATTTTCCTGCAGGACCAAGAACTGTTTTTCTTCCATGAGCTCAGCCCTGGTAGCTGTTTTTTCTTGCCAAAAGGAGCTTACATTTATAACACGTTAATTGAGTTCATAAGGGTAAGTAATATCTTTTGGAAATCTTGTAGGAGAAATTGCATAATTAAAAAAAATGCATAACAGCCTGCTTACATTTAACAGTATTAATAGCCCTTCACTTCAAGTTACCTTTTAGTTGTGTAAGCCATGGAACTAAAGAAACCTGGTTTCTTTGAATTGTTCTTGTCCCAATCTCTGCAAAGTTAAGTTTTATCAATAGTTTATACCTGCAGTTAAAGCTGTGATAAAGGTGCTTTGTAATAGGAATTCTTTGACATCTAATAGTAGAGCTAAGCTCATACTACTGCTGTTCCATTGATGCATATTGATTTGGTTTAATGAACTTACTTAATTTGGTGTTGTAGACCTGTTTGTTTTGAAAGTATATGTAGGAAAAAATTCTCATCTTCCTGCTGTAATATTTAAAGTCTGTGATATTATTGTATATTTGGGCTGCAATATATCAAGGGTCATTGAGTAATTAGAGACTGCTGCATTGCTTGCAGGGAGGAAACTTGTTCTTGCTTACTACAGAGAAATTGTTTGGAGGAAGGGGGGTGGAAAGGATGTATCCTGGCATGCCCAACTTGAAGTTTTGTCTTCCTTTCCCCCTTCCCTTCCTAAGTCACGGGACTTCCATATGGCAGCGTTTTTATATTTTTATGGCTGGAGATTGAAGTCTGTGATTACTTTTGCTTTCTTTATTACTAATTTTATGTACTGTGTCTGTTCTAGAGTGAGTATCGAAAACGTGGATTCCAGGAGGTTGTCACTCCAAATGTTTTCAATAGCAAACTGTGGATGACTTCAGGGCACTGGCAGCATTACAGTGAGAACATGTTTTCCTTTGAAGTGGAGAAAGAAATCTTTGCTCTGAAGCCTATGAACTGTCCAGGACACTGGTAAATACATAGCAAATTCAGTTTACCAGAGGTTGTACTGATTGAAAAAAAAAACAAACCCACTCTGTTTCCTTTGCCTGTGTAATTGTAAAGATAGTTACCTTCAGTTATTCATTCTCTCAGGAATGATGTAATTATATGTCTTGCTGTCTGCATGCTCTCTTCACTTGAGACACTGAGAAATGTCATGTCATTTTACCATCATTAGAGTGACCCCATCATTACTGGGGCATTGTCAATTTTGTGGCAGTTCAGGCATTCAGCTTTTAATGCTCAGTTTTAGGAGCTGTTTCATCTCCTCTCTGTGAGGAGGGGAAAACCTACCAGCTATAAAAGGAGATTGTTTTCCTGAAAAAACTAGGTAAGACAAATGGCTCTATCCAGATGACACCAGTGGCCTCATGGGCATGTGCTTCATCATTGGCTGCTTCTCCCTAGCTGTTCTTTGCAGAATTTTGGTTCTCAGTGAGCTGAAAGTAATAAACTTTTCCTTCAGCCTTATGTTTGACCATCGCCCGAGGTCATGGCGCGAGCTGCCATTGCGGTTGGCGGACTTTGGTGTCCTGCATCGCAACGAGCTGTCGGGAGCTCTCACAGGACTCACCCGAGTGCGTCGGTTCCAGCAGGACGATGCTCACATCTTCTGTGCCATGGAGCAGGTAGGGACTGCTGCTGGATGAAACTGGGTGTTACAATCAGGTTAACTGAAATTGCCATATTTGAGACATTATTTCTATCATCGTCAAGATTGAAGAGGAGATAAAGAGCTGTCTGGAGTTCTTGCGTACCGTGTATGATGTCTTCGGATTTTCGTTTAAACTGAATCTCTCTACTCGTCCTGAAAAGTACCTGGGAGATATTGAAGTGTGGAATCAAGCTGAAAAGGTAAAACGGTAGTTTTATGAACCTTTCAATCAATGTAAGGCTGCATATTCTCTAAGAACATACTGCCTTCTCGTAGGTACGGTGAAGCTGGGCTGGGCATGAGCAATATAACTTCGATAACTGCCTTCAGTTCAGTCTGGCTGCTGTAAATAGTTTGCTGTCAGTATAGAGGCATTCTCCATGTCAGAATTGAATTAACTCTCTCTCCTTGTCTTTCTTGATAATTGGAAAGGAGGAAGAGAATCAATTCTGGCAGCCCCTGTAATAAGACTTAAAGCCATCTCCCAGAAGTGAGGCTGAGAGCGATGGGGTTGGCCCCTGCAGGTGCAGTGCTGGGGTGAAGACTGGGCAGGAATAGACATTTGGTGTACCAGGGCAGATTTAATCTCAACATTAACTAGAAACTTTGAATCTAGCATAGAAAGTTCTTGCATCTTAGCTATTGCTTGTTTGGCCTCTTCCAAAATAAATGCATTAATTTAGTGTGTTTAAATTTGGACAAAATTAATGTATGTTTTTAGCTGGTGCTTTTCCAAAACTTGCCCTTTTCAAAAAATAAATGTATTTCAACAGTAACTGAGAAGTAGTGAGAATTTGATGGTGTCACCTGTTTGTAGTAGCAGTCTGACCTGATAGTGTAACATGAAAAGAAACACTGAGTTTATGTGTCCTCTATCTCCAGCAACTCGAAAACAGCCTCAATGCCTTTGGTGAGAAGTGGGAGTTAAACCCTGGTGATGGAGCTTTCTATGGACCTAAGGTTGGTGTGTTGCTAACCCCTAGCTGGATTTGTCTTCTAATTCTGTTTGGATAAGGTAAAAGGCTGCGATGAGGAAGAAGGGATTTTTTTTGTGATCCCATTTTAAGACTCTGTCTGACTGAAATTTTCTGTTTTTCTGGATACATAAACTCTAACATACTTGAGAGAAAAATAATAATCTGTGATCCTGGTTTTCACATAGTTTTAACTGCTTTAACACTCATTTAATTAGTTAAACATGAATAAACTATTCGTCTACTGCTTAAACAGCTGACTGGTTTGGTGAGTGATATAAACACAAGATGGCAGTGCAAGATCTGTTTTAGCAGAGCAACTTCTGCATTAGAAATAATCCTTTCAGCAATAAGTGAATCCTAAGTCAAGAGAAAATCAAAAGTAAACTTACTGATTAAACAAATTTTTATTCCTTTAACTGCACAGTTTTGAAGCTGCATTGAGTTACTGGGGGGTTTTGGTAGTTCAAAAATCCCCATGCATTGATCATGTGAAGTTGTTGGGTTTCTTAAGAACAGTCTCCTCAGTTTGGACAGACTAAGTAGGGCTTTTTAGAAATTTCATTAATATCTTTGCACATAAGGACACAGAGCATTATGAAATAGGTTTTAAATCTTTCCTTAATATGCCTACACTACATCTGTGTTTGTGTTCTCATCTAGTAAGCTGGCTCTGATTTCTCTATTTGTATGCAAATTGAATCAGTTTCTGTTTGTCTTGTAGGTAAAATGTGTTATAGCAGCTAAGATTTAATAATTTCCTCATTTGATTGAAAGAAGACAAACACACAGGAACCTTTGTTTACATTAATTAACCTTACACTTGCTCCTCATAGTCTGGATTTAAAATTAAATTCATTTGTAAAATTTTTTTTTTATTAGAAGCTCTTTGGTGACTAGCTGAATTCTGATAAACTGAATTCTGGATGCAAATTGAAAGACATTTAGATCTTGAGTTGTTAAAACATGGATCTATTTGTTTAATACATAAATTAAAATAAGACATATAGCCTGGTATATACTGGTAAAATGATGAGTAAGTGAGCAATGTGATAAGTAAGGTCAGGACACTAGAAGACTACTGTTTTCAATAAGTCTTTTCTAAGTTGTATCATAAGTGTACTCAGGATTCAAGTGTTAGATGCAAAAGAAAGAACTGGCTTGACTCGTAGGTCAGAACAAGAGTTACTAATTATTATGAGTTCCTGCTGCTGGTAAGTGGACTGTTTAACAGGTTATAGTCTTGTATTCATGCCCTGTATTTGTAACATAAGGTTCAAATACTCTATAATAAGGAATGCCAGTTTGAGGCTGAAGAAGTCTCATTTGCGTGTTCAGCTCTGCATTTATGTATTCACTCAGTGAAAAGGCCCATGAAAGTCCCAGACTGAAACTCACAAATTATAGTCAGACATTAAATGCAGTTCTCCCCGATATATTATCTCTCTAGTTACTCACCCTGTTTTAGCTCTAACAGTTTTTGCATCAGAACCTGCAAATCACTTAAAGCCTGATGAAGGCTGAAGTAAAACTATGCTGTTTAAGACTACATATTGTTCCTCTGCATTTCATGAGTGAAACCTTCCATCTTAAAACAATGCATTTGCTTTTAGAAGGGAATGCTTGTCTCTTAACTGTTGTAGAAGTTAATGTCTTTTTGGTTTTCAGATTGACATTCAGATTAAGGATGCCATTGGCCGCTACCACCAATGTGCTACGATTCAGCTTGACTTCCAGTTGCCAGTCAGATTTAACCTCACCTTTGTCAGGTAAGCACAAGGCTGGTGATTTTAATTTCTATGTAGTCTAACTTCAGTGACACTTAGAGGCATAAGATTGCATCAAAAACCTTACAAAAGCATTTCTTTACAGCCATGATGGCAATGACAAGACAAGACCAGTTATCATTCACCGGGCTATCTTGGGATCTGTGGAGAGAATGATTGCTATTCTAACTGAGAACTATGGAGGCAAATGGTAATGTTGAAAAGTTACTATTCCAGTTTGAGCAAACTCTTTATGTAGGAGAGAAATTAGCCCCAAGTACTGGAGAGTCAGGAGGGTCTGTTTGTTCTACTTGCTAGGGTGACATGCTTGGGAATACCACAGGGCAATTTCTTCTGAACCACCTTCCTTAGATATGAAATGATTCAAGATTTGGTAGATTCTACTTGATACTGCTCATGCAGGTGCAGCATACAGCTAATCTGCCCAAGGCATGTGCATCCCAACTGCTTTTGCAGCAGGGCTGTCTTGTAAAGAGTCATTTTTGTAGCTGATCTGCTTTACCTATGTTAATACCCAGTGGGAGTGACTCCTCTTATTATGACAATACTGAAAAGGAAATGTTTTCCTGTGCTTAGTTAGTAATGAGCTCAATCAGTTAGGCTTTGTTGTCTGTTGTAAAACACAACATCAGTCTTCAGTTAGCAAGTGCTCCTGCCCATGCTGCAGTCTTTTTAGACACTCAGTTCTTTTGGGGAAATAATTGTTAATTATTGTAATTGTAAGGCTCTCATCACCTCTGAACCCAATCTATGCAGCTGGCTTTAAGAGTCTCTTGTGTGGCTTTTATTCCTCTCTATAAATAGTATTTTTCATACTGAAAAAATACTGAAAACTATATAAATTTGTTTTGTTTGTTTATTGAAGGCCACTCTGGCTGTCCCCACAGCAAGTAATGGTGGTACCAGTGGGACCAGCGTGTGATGAGTATGCCCAAAAGGTGATGTATATGGTTTCAGGGCTTCATTTTCAGTATATTGTATTGATCTGAAATACATGGTTATTAATGATTAATAGTATTTATCTCAGAGAAATATTCCAGGTCTTTGCATATGGCATTGAGTTATTTTTATATCACAGCAACAATTAGCTGCTGAAGCTGTAGATCTGTCTTAAAAACAACCTGAGTTAGATTTTGGATATGTGAATAACAAACATTGATCTTTGTGAGACTTTTGTTTTTGGAAAACTTAGTTTTTCTCTGGCTCAAATCTGTCTTACCCTTCAGGTTCTAGTCTCCCATGACCGTGTGCATCTTGCAGAGCAGTAAGAGAGATGAAAATGAGTCTTTACGTATTTAGCATCCATAACACCTTTATCTGTAGTTGTTTCAAGCACATTCTATATAAATAAAATAGTCTGCAAAATTAATTTAAAAAATCTCTTTTAATCAGTAAGGTCCACCATCCTGTTGCCTTTTATAGTATTAAACTAAAGTCACTACTCAGGCCAAACATTAGATGTTCATATCACTGCTTACTTACTTAGTGTTTACATAGTTGCATGATAACTGACGTATTTTAATTCCTCAAACTGGGCTCATCTCCAAAGTCTGAACCCGTGACAGTGCCTTTGTTCTAGGGCTCAGATAATCTGAAATGGTTTAAATCTACAACTCGTGAATAGTTCATGATCATGAATATCCAGTAGTGACAATTTAAATACTTTTTTCCTTAGGTCAGGCAGCACTTTCATGATGCTGGATTTATGGCAGATGTTGATGTAGATCCTGGGTGCACACTGAACAAGAAGATCAGAAATGCTCAGCTTGCGCAGTATAACTTTATTCTGGGTAATGTATTTGTTACCTTGTACTGGCTGATCCTTTTGTTACAGGATTTGATCATTCTGTGAGCGAGGCAGAGAGTTGTAATCAGTGTTTTAGGTCAATTTGTTCCTAGGAGTCTCCACTGCAGAGGACCTCTCCTGCTGACATCATAGGCATTCCTGTCTTGTATAGCTGTCCCTGAAAGGAGACACTGTGACCCTAGGCATTACTGATACTTTTGAAAAAGGTTTTTGCTGTCTTCTGGTCAGCGGTGTGGGGATAGATATGAAGTTTCTTGTCCTTTATCAGTCAGATTTTTAAGTGATTTTCCATCCTCCCCATAATTTATGCTCTTGCTTCTACTTCAGTAAAAGAAACATGTTTTCACTGCATTCAGCTGTGGTATACTTCTGAACTAGGCATGCATGCATAAGAGAAGCCTCTTTCAGAGAGAGTGAAGCCTCTTTGAGAGAGAGTGATCTAGAGAAAAATTAGAAACTCATCCTGAAGTACATGATTTGAAGCAGCACATTAGTCCTGTCATGTGAGTTGGTTGTCTAGCATTGACCTTAAAGCCACCTGGGATCCATTAGAGTACAAGGAGCCTTTGACAGAGAAACTCTGCCCTCCACTATTAATTCCTTTGCCTCTTGGTTGTTTCTAGTTGTTGGTGAAAAGGAGAAGGCAAGTGGAACAGTGAACATCCGCACCCGAGACAACAAGGTGCATGGGGAAAGAACCATTGCAGACACTGTGGAGAGGCTGCTGCAGCTGAAAGGCTCTCGTTCCAGACAAGCTGAAGAAGAATTTTAACACCATCTGCTCTACCTGGCATATAAAGAATTTGTAGTTTTCCTAATTTAGTTAACCACACAGTTTTTGTTCTGAGCCAGATTTGAAGTATATTTCACATTTGGACCTCTTGCTCATTTTAATGGGGATCTTTCTTTAGTCAGAAATGCCTCTTTGTATAAAAAAATCAAATTTTTCAAAAATGTTTAAGTAAAGTTTTCTGGCTTCTAACCAATGACAGATGAAGCAAGATGAAATGACTTTCTGTGACTGCAAGGGAAGATTGAAACATTAATCAGGGATATCTGTGGCATTCCAACTGCCCTGTTAAGAATAACATACATTTTGATAACAGATGTTTTTCATGCAAGTTTAACAATAGACCTCAGGCTTAAGAACCCACATAGTAACCATGTGTTGCAGCAGCAGCTTCTGGAGCGTCTCTAAGAGCAAAGAAAATTATACCTTGCCATCCTGTCTCGTGGTCTCACACCAACTGAATATATTGACTCTCCAGAGCTCCCAGTCACCTGCACAGGGACATGAACAGTGGCCTCCTACTTCCGTAGTGGTTGGTTACTCTGGCAGCATCTCAGCTCCCATGGTGTGGCACTCATGGCTCCTGTGGGCCTATCTGCCAGGGAGCACCGGGTTGCTAACCAAAGCCTACTGTACCCTCCTCCAAAGGCAGTCTCTGAAATGTGTTGGCTCTGCAGGTAAGGTCCTTGGAGCTGTAGAAAGGGGATAACGCTGTCTGGAAAAAGCAGGGCATAGTAGGGCCAAAGAAGCAGCTAAAAAAACCAGTAGTATTAGGAACAAAGGGTGTTTCTGTTCATGTCTCTGAGGTGTCATTACAGTAAGGGCATCTGTCACAGCAGAAACAAGAATGTACTGAACAAAAAAAGGTAGTGATTATTTCTTTTAAGACAAACGCTGCTTTCCAGTTTAATAGGTACAGTCCCATCCATGGAACGCTTCCTTCACATAATTAGTAGCCCTTCCTATCTTACTGCTGAGGGATCACATCAATTGATTTTGGTTTGGGGTTTTTCTCTGCATTTGGCTAAGAAGAGGCAATGTCTGTTACTGACAAAAAATAAAATCTTGGTATGAGGATTTTTTGCATTTCTTTTATTTTATTCATCTTAACTAACCTGAACAGCTTCAAAAGGTGCTTGATAACAGTTCATTTAAAAAGAAAGTTATTGCTACAGCCTAAGCAAAGATCAGACGAGTCTGAGGACAGGTTTGAACTATCTCACCTTTTGAAAACCTCCATGTCTTGCCATTTCCATTATTGTCTGGGCAGAAGCATTTCATCCTGCCTTTTATCACCTATTTTACTCAGGGGTGGTGGTCACATTTTATCAACATTTGAACCCTTAGTGAATTCAGACTCAGCAAACTGTAACCCCAGCAATTTTCAGCAAAATCTATTTCATCCTCCTTTTCTTCATGGAGATTAAAGGTTCCATCTAACTGCTGTGGGGGGGAAAGGGGGAAATTGATTTTTCACTGCCTTGCTGCTTTCAGGGTTACTTTCATGAGGGTTGCTATTTTCTGTATTTTGCACTTGCTCTGCTGAGGAGTAACTGTTACCCATGCAGTTGCTGCAGTGGAAGCAGACATCGGTTACCCCTGGGGACTTCATCACCTGGTGAAGCAAACCCAGTGTAGATACGACTTCTGCAGGGTAAAGGAGCCACTGCTCTATTTCTCTCTAGAAATTGTGCTTCATACTGCCTTTCCACTGGTGTATTTGTTGGTTTTCAGAGAGCTCTCCTTTCCTTTTGTGAGGTTCCTGGGCACACCACATTAAACTGCCCAGGTTGAGTAATGAGAAACCAGTGCTGCAAAGCAGCAGCTGCTGCTGTTTATGGCACAGCAGGCATCAGTCTTGGAGAGGCTGTCCTTCTACAGCAACCTCATTTACTGAGACTGTGCTCTTGAATACCAATGGATATAACATATATCCATATGGATATAACCAATGGGTACATCCATTGTTATACCAGTGTTATAACAATGGATATGTACTATATGCATACATGACTAGAAACACCCGGAACATGATCCAGCAGAGTGCAGAGCTCCTGCAGGGTGGTGACAGAACTGAGTGGTCTGCCTCCAAAGCACTTGAGTGCCACCTATGCACGTGCTCTGCTGTTTTCCGTTCTCCAGCTGCCAGCAGCTGAGGATGTGCACAGAAGCAAAACTGGCTCTGAGGCTGTGCTCCCCCAGCCCTTTCCCTGCTCGAGCAGCAGCCTTCAGCAGCGTTCCTGATGGCTGCATCTGGCTTACAGACAACGCCACAGGAGTTCAGGGCCATAAATCTTCCTCAGCAGCTGAAGGCTAGTTGAGCACGTGCCAAGATACGTCTGGTATGCAAATACTACTGTAAGTCAATTGTCTTATTCCGTAAATAGTTGACAGCTGAGGCCCTATTGGGCTCTCCTTTATGGCAGTGGGCTGCATGCCAGGATGTCCCCCTGAGTAAGGAGCCTGCTCAAGGTTAATCCTTGAGGTTGGGAGAATCCTTGCCACAACAGCAAGTTATTAACGGCATGCTAAACTTTGAAACATTTGCTAAGTAATACAAAGGATGGATTGTGCGCATGTAATCCTTTAGACAGAAGCCATTGAGTGAGTCTGGGACTAAGCCTGGATCCAGCTGCACCTATACTCCCCTCAGAAAGGAGTTTTGAATGCAAGGGAGTCCTTCCTGAACTGCATGACTCAGTGGCAAGCAGGGTCTCCCTACAACAATTTTGCTTGACCCTGTTCTCTATGCAGTGAAAATCAAGTGTACCTTTTCACTGAATCTTGTTAAAACGTTGCATTTATGATCAAACTTTGTTAAATCACTATTTTACATTGATAAACATATTGCTATTTCTTGGTTATACGTGAAGTGCAGTACTTCATCCATAGCACTGGCTTGGCCAAAGCAGCACATCCTCTCCCTTGGTTCAACCAGACGTCCTCTGAACAGTGGTTTTGGTCACTGCTTATCATCTTTGGTAGGATAAGCTCCCAGCAAAGTACCGTGTGTGTCTCCT
The DNA here is from genome assembly GCF_041296385.1 of Aphelocoma coerulescens. Classification (NCBI taxonomy): domain Eukaryota; kingdom Metazoa; phylum Chordata; class Aves; order Passeriformes; family Corvidae; genus Aphelocoma; species Aphelocoma coerulescens. The sequence goes on from NW_027184085.1 coordinate 11,489,787, forward strand.
AAGACAGCAGGATGCAGCTTTGGTGTCGTAGATTGATGATGGGACTGGGGTGTTGTATTTCCCACTGATTCGTTTATTAAATGCCTTTTACATTGTTCCTCCCCCACGTTCCCCTGCCCTTAGCCTTGGCCACTCCCTCGGGTCCTCCCTATTGGTTCCTGTACCCCAACTCTGCCCATGTACTGTCCCTGAGCCCCTGAGAAAACCCTCCTGTTCAGGGACCAGGTCTCTCTGCCTCTGGGGGTTGCCAGGACAAGATGTAACAATTAAAAGATCTTCTTAAGCCCTCATGGGGAGACCCTTCTCGCCTCCTTCACCATCACTGGTTGTAAGGCTGATGGCTAGCCAGAGCAAAACCATGGAGCTGTCTGAAATGGACTACGGGAGGGCAACCATGGTCGCACTGCCCTAAGCAGCTCCGCTGAGCTCTCAGGGAAGGCTGCAGCTTGATAAGCTAAATGTAGCATTACAGCATGGGACCACTTGTCAAGCAGGAAAGAAGCTTTTATACAATTCATTCCAGGGTTTGAGAAGGCTGAAAGCCACCTCTCCAGTTTGGCAGAGCCTGCTCTGAATGCCAGCATTAGGTAAGAGAAATACAAGTCATTTGCAATTTGCTTTTCAGTCTGTATATGCCTAGGGAAGTTTTCATGGGCATTTCCTGTGGAGTATCTGGTAAGGTACATCTCCAACTCGGCTTTGCTTCACAGCAAATTTAGTTTCACAGAATCACTGAATATGCTGAGTTTAAAGGAACCCACAAGGATCACTGAGTCCAACTCCTGGCCCTGCAGAGGACCATCCCCAAAAATCACACCTTGAGCATTGCCAAATGCTTCTTGAGCTCTGGAAGGCAACTACTATGACCACTTCCCTTGGCAGCCCATTCCAGTGCCCAACCACCCTTTGGGAGAAGAGCCCTTCCCTGACATTCAGCCTGAAACTCCCCTGACACAGCTTCAGGCCATTCCCTCAGGTTCTATCACTGGTCACCAGAGAGAAGAGATCAGTGCCTGCCCCTTTGTTTTCCCTCGTGAGGGAGCTGTAGCTGCAATGAGGTCTCCCCTCAGTCTCCTGTTGTCCAGCCTGAACAAAGCAAGTGACCTCAGCCACTCCTCATATGGCTTTCTGTCCAGACCCTTCACCATCCTCATGGCCCTCCTTTGGACACTAACAGCTGAATGCCTTTCTTATATTGTGGCACCCAAAACTGCCCCCAGCACTCAAGGTGAGGCTGCCCCAGCTCAGAGCAGAGCAGGACAATCCCCTCCCTTGCCAGGCTGGCGATGCTGTGCCTGATGCCCCTCAGGACAGGGTTGGCCCTCCTGGCTGCCAGGGCACTGCTGACTCGTGTTCAACTTGCCATCGGCCCAGAGCCCCAGATCACTTTCCGTGGAGCTGCTCTCCAGCCTCTCATTCCTCAGTCTGTCTATGTATCCAGATTACCCTGGATTACCCTGTCCCAGGTGCAGAATCCACTTTCCCTTGTTGAACTTCATGGGTGATTGCCCATCTCTCTGATTTGTCATCGTCTCTCTCCAGGGCCTCTCTGCCTTCAAGGGAGTCAACAGCTCGTCCCAATTTTGTATCATCGACAAACATGCTCAGTATCCCTTCCAGTCTTGCGTTCAAGTTTGTGAAGATATTGAAGAGCACAAGGCCAAGGATGTGGAACCCCACTGGTGATAGGTCCCCAGTCTGATGTCACCCCATTCACTGTAACCCTTGACATGCCCTACCCATATTACGTGATGTGTTTACCCAGCTGTGAGCTGGGCATTTTGTCCAGAAGGATCCTGTGAGAGACAGTATCAAAAGCTTTGCTGAAATGCAAAAAGATAAAAATAACATCCACTGGCTTCTCTTGATCAGCTGGGTGGGCTACCTTGTCATGAAAGGAAATCAGGCTTGACAAGTAGGGCTCTCCCCTCTCAGCTGTGCCATTGCCACCTGTGAGGAGGCACATGGAATGACAGGGAAGGAAAATACCTTTCTGATCCAACCATATACAAATAATGTATGGCAGTAATTTCTGTATCAGTCAGGAGTCACTATGCCAGGATTCAGCCTTCTGTGAAGTTCCTCAGTTCTGCAAACTTCCCTGGAAGAGTTTCCCCTGGACCAGAGCCACCTGGATGCTGCTACTACCAAGGGTAATTCCACTAAGGTGCTTCCTGTCATATCTTGGGATGGTAATACTCCATTACACCACTGGTTCAGTCTGATGCAGTTTCAGTATTTAGATTCAGTCATGTATCAATTCGTCTAGAAGCAGTGCAGCATCACCTTTGATTCTTTGGGGAGAACCCAGCTGTGAGATAAACTGTTAGTTGCTGTAGGCACCTTTAGTCAGTCAGTCTTGCCTGACTACATTTTTTCCACTGCACCCAAACCCAGTCCATACATGCTCCTTGATAAAGGGGAATTGTTTCAGCAAGTCTGAGTTTCCCCTTGTGAAGGCCAAGATTAAACGGTCTTTGAAAACTCATTTGAGATCTTCAGCTCATGCCCTGTGTAAATCCATGATTGCTTTCTCCATCATTTCTGAATTGCATGGTCATCTCTGGCAAAAATCAAAGCAATTGGCCCTCAAATCTGACAATGAAAAATTGATGTGATGAAGTTAAGAATTGCTAAAGGCTACGCTTATTTTAAAAAAGACAGAATTTAATGATTGGTGCTTAAAGAGCATTTCCAAAACCATTCAGCCTTTCTATAAAAGTGTTTTCTGTCTGCCTTGGACAGGAATATTCTTTCACAGTTGTCTGGATGTGGCTGATGCCTTGTTAGCCACTGTGATTGAGCACCCTCACACAGAATGAGATACGTTTGGACTTGCACCAAAAGTTTTTTGTTTAATTTTTTTCATGTAGGACAGCTTCTTAAGCAAGGCATGTATTAACAGCTTCTGATAAATCACTACAAGAACATATGCTCAGATAAACTGGGGCAGACAGGGACATTTTGCAGTGTTCTCAGACACCGAGGGTAAATCATCTGGGCTACGTTTGGTTTCAATACGTCAGATATCTGTATCCCTCTGAAAACTACAGCCTTCAAACTGGATCACAAAGCTCTTCTGCAAACAAAAAATGCTCTGAGGCTAGCTGTGAAAACTGGGAAAAATACCACCAACCAAACCCAAAGTGTTCAGCACCCCAAAAAAGGGAAAAATATCTATCCATCAATATCTATATGCCAGTTAACCATGACCGAGATGCATCGTGAGACAGCCTTGTCTTCCCCAGAGTCTTTAGAATTGCCTCTCTGAGATCCCCACAGAGACAAGGAGAAACTGGAAAGAAGCAGAGATGAGACAAGAAAGTATGGAACAAAATCATGCAGTGCTCTCCCTGTTGACATCCAGATGCAAAGTACAGTTAAGCTCCTCGGATCCAGAACATCCCACCCTGTGAAAGGTTTTTATCTCACTAGATTAGAAGAGAGTATGTTCACTGCATGCCAGTTTGGGGCTGACACTTAGAACACCTTTTGCTATCCATCACAAGAAGAAGCAGGCTTACAAACCAGACTTTTATCGATTTTACTGCATTCCTGAAACATGACTCTTCATTTTTGGAATAGTCAAAACTTACCCTATGGCAACATCAGCACAGGTTAACTTAATACTCTGCAGGAGCTTAGATGCAGAATGAAAATCTAATCATGTTTGATGTGTGGTTTTTCAATTACATGCTTCAGGGACAGTCTGTAACCTGTCTAAAGCACACTGGCAATAAAAGAAAAAATTCTCTGTGTTTTTCCTTTAATGGGATGCAGGCACATAAGGATGTGAAATCTCTATCCATGAGTATCTGCAAGGATGTCAGGCTGCACACTGGAACAGCTTTAAATAAATACAATTTTTTGGAAAGGTAGCTTTTTTTGGTGCACTTACTGAAATGTCAAAATGGGTTGAATTATTAAGCACACCTTTCCAAGAAGCCGTTGCCAGCTGGGAGTTAATGATCATCCAATGACACTTCTTCATAAACACTCCTTTTAACTATGGGAAATCAGACCACACATAAGATTCTGAGTTCTGTTCCTCACATGGGGACAGGTGGGGTCAGAAGAGGGATCAGGTGGAGTCTGAACACCTTCAGATCATACTCATAGCACAAAGAGATTAAATAGAAGTTTATTTAGGAGAAATATTTCTTTCTTAAGGATTTTTAAGCCACTTTATGTCTTTGAACAGATAATCCCTGAAGTGACTGTACATCCACTTTATCAAGTTTCTCCTTTCTGACTCTAACTCCTCAGCATCAGCAGGCCAAGCTATTTGTATCTTTTCCTGCCAGAGATTTTTCTGAGAGTATTCACAGGGCAGAAATAAAAATAATTTCAGATTTTTTGGGCTTTACTTTCCAAGGGCAAGTTTGGTTGCTTTCAGTATCAGACTTTTTCTAGAGAATAAGGCTTTCAAGCTCTGACTAGAAACAGCCAGCAAACAACACATCTCCATTTCCTCATATGATACATTAACCTGTATCATTCAGGATTTACAGGTGGGAATTCTGCAGCCAGCTGCAGCCTAGCCCTGAAGTACCTAAACTGTGGAGGTACAGTCCTATTCATCTCGAAGCTTGCTACTTGCCACACACTGAGTCCCTGTCCCCATTGTGCCATTCCTTCATTCAGTTCCCTTCTCTGTCTGAAGGGGTTCAAACCCAAATCCCCAACATCCAAAGAAGAGCATACTAAGAGTCTGAGTTATCTCCTATTCAGAAAAAGATATGAGAAAAGTGAAGACAGTAACAAAACAGATAAAACAAGGCCTGTGCTGCCTAACAGATCTGGGACTCCTTTTGGGGATTTCAAACACATTTATATTTTATAGGAAGGACCAGCATATAAAGCTAGAATTTTTCTATTTCTGTTTTCATGAATCTTGAATTCTCAGCAACTAACTCCTTTCAAGATATACCATGTAGATCTGGCAAAGCACACAGTGAAGTACTTCAGTGTATGGCTTTTTGTTTCCAACAACATGCTTTGCAAAGCAATACTCTGTTTACAGGATAGTCTGTTATCTTGCAATTAAACTCATCAGAACCAGTATCATAAATCACTGATAAAATCTGAAAATCTTAATTCACTGACAGCTGACCTGTGCAAGACAAATGTTTATGCCAGCTGAAGGAATAAATGTCCAACTCAAAATTATAACAGAAAGCCAGATTAAAGTTTCAATTTCCCATCCTCAGCTCTGTCCCTTCATCACAGGGTCAGCTTTCTTAAAAACTGTCCTGGTGATGTGGCAGTAAATCTTATAATATGTTTAATGAAATAGTATTAATGTGGTGCCAAGGGACCCCAACAAGATCAAAACCTCATTGTCCAAAGCTGTACAGAAGCAGGCTCTGCTCTGAAGTGATGGTGATCTAATTATGTGGGGGCGCCAGGAGTGCACAGCATGCCACTGACATAATCCCTGTCACCCTGCACAGCCCTGGAAGAACTGGACCTTCAGGTTTGGAAACCAGGGCTCTGCTCCCCCCACTGCACCTCCTCTTCTGTTTGCTCTGCCAAGCAGCATTTTTTATGGGGTCACACCTCTTAGAAGAACGAGCAGCCATGACTCTGTGTGTATGCAGGGGTGCAGAGTCTGTCTGCAACCCTGCAAACAGCCACAGCACACCGGGATTTCTCTTTCTTGCACCACACACTCTTAGCAGCTGCCAGTATGCCCTGACGTGGCTTTTCATATCAGAGCAGCAAGTGGATCCCACTATCAGCCACAGAAAGAGAAGAGAGATGTGGTCAACACTTTTTTTCATTTTGAAAATGATGGATCTTCTCTGCTGTTTAAGTTGCAGTCAGAACAGCTCTTCTCTAAGTCACTGCATCGTTTTATTTTCATCTTGAGACAGTGACTCCCTCTTTTCAGTGGCACCACCGGCACCTCAGCTCTTTAATACCTTTTTTCCCCCTCATATTTCAAGAGCTGGTTTGGTCCAGCAGCTGCCCACCATTTGTAGTGAGGAGCCCTGGGAGCCCAGAGGGGTGCTGCTTCAAAAGTTGCAAAGGGAAAAATCAGTCAATCAATCTGTCCTTCTCTCATCTACCCTCACTTATGGTATGTCAGGCACATTATTGATTCAGTGCTCAAAATGTCACTGGTGCCCTTAAACAGATTTGATCAATAAAAGGTGTTCAGTTCTTCAGAAGACAACTGTCTTCAGAAACTATAACAGATAATAAAGTCTGGAACAAACAAAATCTAGCTCACTGATTACTTTTGCCCTACTGTTCATCAGCAGGGCCTTCAGCCCTGGCAGACAGTTTTCATCACACTTCATGACCAAGCAAAATTCTAGAGGGACATGAATGTGTGCTGAGCCTGTTTTGGAGTTATTAGTAGAGATAACCTTGTGCACTGTTTAGGCACCAATTTTGTTGGTTGGAAGATCTGTCTGAGCCACTCACAAGGGCTTGATCCCTCTCCGCAGTAATTTATCAGAATTATAGAATGGCTTGGGCTGGGAGGGACTTTAAAGATCATCCAGTTCCAGCCCTCCTGCCGTGGGTAGGGACACCTTCCACCAGACCAGGTTGCTCAAAGCCCCATACAACCTGGCATTAAGGGTTGGAGAATCCACAGTTTCCCTGAACAACCTGTTCCAGTGCCTCACCACCCTCACAGTAAAGATTTTCTTCCTTGTATCTAATCTATACTTACCCTGTATCAGTTTGAAGCCATTCTGCCTCGTTCTGTCCCTCCAGGCCCTTGTAAAGAGTCTCTTTCCATTGTTCTTGTAGCTACCTTTACAGCTACTGGAATAACACAATTGGGTCACCCCAAAGCCTTTTCTTTTCCAGGCTGAACAATCCCAATTCTCAGCCTGCTACCCAGAGTACTTTGGATACAGCATCACTTTTTCTCCTTTTTATTTCTGTTCTGTTCTGTTCCATTCCATAAGAGCAACTTCAGAAGTTGGGTGAGCAATGAAGATGCTGCTACACAGCTCTGGGGTGTGCAGAAAGATCCATATAAACTTCTTGAAAAGGAAAAAAAAAAAAAAACAAAAACAAACCGAAATCCTGATAGCTAGCAATTTACTTTTTCCCTTCCTCAAATGGTTTTCAGTCTTTATGATGGAGGTGGAGCGATTTTTCTCTCCACAGATCTTTGTTTTTGTTGGAATTCTGCAGCACCATAAAAAGAAGCATTTTTACTTAACAAGAAGCATTGCTTCTCAAGACAGGGGAAGAGCTGGTGGAGGAGAGGTGCTGGGGAGGAAGGGCAGCATCATCACCCTCAACCAGGATTACTGGGAATTCTGCATCACACAAGAGTATAATAAAAATGAATCTCATTAAAGAACTGCAGCTCAATACTTTTCATCCTCAGATAGAACTCAGTGCAAGACAGGATGATTTTCTTTTCTCCGTCTCAGTTGCAAAAAAACATTCGGCTCTCAGTTACCCTTCAGTAAATGCAGAATGAGAAGACTGAGGACTGAATTATGACATGACATTATTTGTTTCAGTTGCCTACACTCTGAATAGGGCTGAACTTGCTGGGTATGTTTCTAGTCCATTCTTGCTTTTGACAAACTTTTGCTTTTGAGTTGCAACTGTGGGGACTGTCAGCAGAGAGGTTTTTGGGAATACATCTTTAACTCTTCCAGGCTGTCTGAGGGGCTACCATCAGTCAAGCAAACCAGTGTTTTGAATTCACCTACCTGAATACCCACCTGCTGTCTGTCTCAGCTTTAGTAGGGCTTTTGCTACTGTCTTCTGTAGCACCCTTGTTGACAAATTGGTGAAGCATGGACTAGGTAAGTGGGTGTGAGAGGTGTCTGAACAGTCAGGCTAAAAGGGCTGTGATTAACAGCAAAGTCTGTCTGAAGGGCAGTGGCTGGTGATGTGCCTTGAGGCTAATACCAGTCCTGTTCAATATCTTCATCAGTGATGTGGATGATGGGACAGGGCACCCTCAGCACGTTCACACTGGGAAGAGTGGCTCAACACCAGGGGGTTGTGCCACCATTCAAAGGGTCCTTAGTGGGCTGGAAAAATGAGGTGACAGAAACCCAGCAGGTCAAGGGAGGGGATCCTTCCCCTCTGCTTAGCCTGGGGAGGCACATCTGGAGTGCTGCACAATGTGGTGGGCTCCCCAGTAGAAATAACATGGATGTACTGAAGGGAGCACCATCAAGGGTCACAAAGGTGATGAAGGAAGTCTATTAGGAAGAAAGCACACATGCTGTTTCAGATGTGATGGAAATAGAATCAGCAGCAGGTGGCTAGAAGAGCTGAGCTGGAGACTGGAAAGGATACACATGTAGACACTTTTTCAGTAAAAACCCCTGCACTGTTATCAGAAAAGTTTTCAACTTGGGAACTTACAGTCATGCAAATTTCATCCAAGGTACATTTAGCTCAACACCTGAAGCTTCATTCAAAATTATCCAAAGCTTTTCAAAGCGGGGTTTTTTTGGTGTGAACACAGATTGCATTTCAAGAAAAGATATTTCATAAAGCAATTATAAATTCATTTCTCATTTAAGAAAGGGAAAGGGCAAGCACTTGGCTGATGAAAATCTTATGAATTGCTGTTCAGTTTTATTCCACTTCTTCAAATGTGCATGACTTAGTACTTGAAGCAGAAATCATGTTCAACACATCATTTGAGGACAGTCTTCAGATGTCACAGATAGCAATTTCATACGAATGATGGTTTGAATTGCATGTGTTAATAAATAACATCCAGTGCCATGTACCACAAAGCATATAAAAGCTGTTTAACAGTGAAGAGCAATAGCGAATGAGAGCACAGCAGTTACCACGCAGTATCCCTCCAGTATTTATGGAAGGGAAATGTAGGCACAGAAAGGAAATTAGACAGGATATCAGAGTTAACACCATAATTCCAGAAACATGTTAAGTGTTATTTCTCAGTAGTTGCTAGGACTGTACACAGAGCCAAAAAAATAGACGCAGGTCAAGGTTTTAACTGCTTGTGAACTTTCCAGTAAGAACTACAACTTTGGTCCATCTTTTCTTTGAAAGGAAAATGGTAACTATGATATTATTGTGTTTTATCTAATAAGATGTCACTCATTCTATAATACATGTTCTTAAAATGAATTCTGAGCTTATCATAGTTGAGCAAAATATCTTCAGTGAAGTATCTTTTCACTCATTAAAAAGCTCCTGAACAGCTACAGCTTTGAACTGCCTAGACATTCCGAGTTCTGCTGTTATTTTATAAACTAGGTACCATTGATATTTGAAATAATACATTGTTTTGTATAGGAAGAGGTATTTTCAGTCATGAAATGGCTCAGAGCCTAGATCATCAAAGCTAGGTGTTCCCAAAGTTGTCAGTTTAGAGGCAAATTATTCCTTATTCACAAGCTGATACAGTGGTGGCACAAGGGGAAAGTGGCAAGTCCTTCACTGAGACTATGAAATTCCTTCTCTTATGGAAACTGCACACATTTTGACTTCCTTTTATCAGTCACCAGTGACTACCACTGCTTTGGAGCTTTCCATGGACATTTCGCCTGACCTTAAGCCTATGGCACTTTTGAGATCCACCTGGAGGGATCACAGCTCAGCACTGCAGAGGCAAGCAGATCCAAAGACCACCTGGATTTGTAACAACATCACTGTCACCTGGAACCTCTCATTATTTTCCAGAACTACAAGCTGCCTTCTTTTTGCTTCAAACTAGCTGCAAATAAAACAAAATACTTCCCCTTCTAAGCTAGACTAGCTAGACTAGTGTCCCTAGATCAAAAGCAGCTCTGTTCATGGCTTCAGCTATACAGGTATTTGGGATTATTTGCTCAATTACAGCAGTGATAAGGACAGCCAGCTCCCTTGTCAGTTCTCCTTCCTTCCTCAATTTGGTTTTACTTTGTAGGAGCCATGGCCAACTAATGGTCCCTTGCGGAAGAGCAAGGAGGCTCTGGATTAATACTTGTGTGCACCAAGGTAGCACAGTGGGGCTGGGATGCACCTTTCCAACATGAGCCTGGAGCACCCTATCTTCTGTTGCATTTTTCCCTGCTAATCAAATCTTCAAGCACATAGAAGTATTGGCTCAGGAAGACTTTCAAAACCAGGATCCATCACATCATAAGCCCCTTTTTTCATAGCCAGGCTTCATCCAGCTGTAAATACTGGACTTGCAAGTTCCTGGCAGGCAGCTTAGGGGATGTCTGAGGAACATTTGTAGGCTGAAGCTTTGCAGTCAGTGTGTCAGCCATTATTGTGAAGAGAAGCCAGATGTTTTCTCTGCTGTAGGAAATTCCTGGAGTCTTGCTTTTCTGATCCACTCTGTAGCTGGATGGAACAGCAGCTGCTTAAGTTTTCCTTGATTCAAATGCATTTGAATTTCCTATGATGATTCCTATTTCCAAATGCATCCATTTCCTATGATTTCAAATGCATAGTTAGGGATGTCAAAAGGCAACAGAGAAGCATGACCTGCAATAGATCTCTGCGAGTCTTTTATTTTGTTTCCTTCCTATTTTGGATATTTAAGATGGCAACCATCCATCTGACCCAAAGTTGTCTCAGTGGTTATGCTAACAGAAATCTGACATCAAAGGCATTTCAAAGCTGTTGTTGAGCATGTTTTGAGTGTGACTTGAGGTTGAAATTTCAGTAAGACAAAGGTTAGGACTGTGGCTTATGCTGGCTTGATTCTCCAACCTATTACAACCACAATTCTAACACAGCTTCCCTCCAGCAGACAAGCTGGCTTAGATAAGGCAAAAAAGACATCCATGAAAAATTTTGATTTGCCCTGGGTGATTGTCATAGGTTAGCAAGGATAGTCCCGGAAGACATGTCCTTGCTAAGGGGTGCTTACAGCTTCCTCTGGGACCTGACAGAACCTATCAGCTGGCCAGTTTGGATATGGACAATTCTTTAAGCCACTTAAAGTTGTGACCGCCTCTGTGATACACACTTAAGAACAGACAAACTCCCCACAGCTCTCTCTCGTTTCTGGCGCTGGCACAGGTGGCTGCGGGCCCCGTGCGGGGGCCAGCAGGCCCGGCCAGGCCCTGCTTGGGCCAGGCCGGGCCGGGCCACGGCCAGCCTGGAGCCATGGACCTGTTCCAGCCATGGAACCCCCCCCACTGCCTTGCCGTGGGCAGCCAGAGAGGCTCGGACCCCCCCCCTCTCCAGTTCGGCCAAGATTTCAGCAAAGCAGCACCTCTGTCCGGCAGAGGCCAGGAGACCAACAGCGATAAGCCACATTCCAGCTGCAAGGCCGAGGTGAGATTAACCCTTTTATTGCTGTGAAGAGCTGAAAATCTGAGGGAAGAGAGAGAGGAGATGCTTAAAGCTGAAAGTCTGTTGTGAAGCTATGATATATCAGAGTATCCTGTTGTAATTTCATGAAGATATGGGGGGTGGAGTGTTCAACTCGTAAGCAATAAGCAGATGCTGATGCAGCTGTAATTTCATGAGAAGTTTGGACAGGGAGAGATGAACCAGATGAGGACTTTTGCTCCAAACGGGAAAGGAGAAAACCTCAGTTCCTACAGATGCTCCCAGAGATAGTCTTAAAGATGAAGATGAGGAAGACCCTTTGCTCCCAGGGAAGGAGAAGGGCCTCTGGTTTTTTGTTTCTGAACGGCTCAGCCTTAAAATTGTACCCCAAAAACTTCAAGAGTGGACCCTTGAAAGCAGTTGTGGGAAAAGCTGCAAGTCGGGGGAAGGAACGCGCATTGCGAGCAGAGAGACTCCTCTTCCTAAATGGACTGAACAATATTTGGAAGTGGGTGGCTGTCTCATTGTGATCATGTTTTCAAAGCACAAGCAAGAAGAGACTTCTCTTTCTAAATGGACTGAACAAGGTTATTATGGAAGTGGTAAACAGACTGAACATCTCAAGGGTTGTCTTTTTACATTGTCAGTGGGAGAAGGGAGGAAGGTGGGGGGAGGAGGGGAGTTCTGAAGGTGGTATAATTTTTTTTCTTCTTTTAGGTCTGTTAATAAACTTCTTTATATTCTTTCAAGTTTGGTGCCTGCTTTGCATTTCTCCTAATTCTTATCTCACAGAAGATAAACAGTAATGAGTATTTTAGACCAAACCACTACACTAAATTGGTGTTTCCGCCCAGTTACAAACTGAACCTGTGACATTTTGATCGCAAAACCAACATCTAAGGTAAACACAAGCTCATTCAGAATTCATCATAAAAATAAAATACAAGGGAAATGTCAACCAAAGACTTTCACTCCTGTAGAAAGATATTCCTGCCATTAAACATCTTTATTGGTGATGTGGAAGAAAACAGAAAATCAGTGCAGAGAATATTTTCAGATGAGATAAAAATTGTCAAGACAGTAAATGAGGAAGATTGGTTAGATAGGGTGAACTGGGTCACTTGTTAAAGTCGGTGGAATTTAAAAATCAAGTCTCATAAAGGAAGGATAAGGAAAAGCAAAGATGAGAGGCCATATATGAGGGGGGGCTGTATGCTGAAGTTCATGACATTGGGAAATAGCATCATAGTCATGGCAACCTACCATCTGACTTTTATAATGTAATGGAAGAGGTCCAATAACTAATATTTGACCCTGAAAATGTAAGAGAATACCAGTGTTGTAGGCAGTGACAAATCCAGATTTGCAAACTTGTGCATCTGCACTTCAAAGTTACAATTTTAAGCATTCAAAAAGAGCAGAAAAAATTGAAGTCCATGGAATAAGCCTGAAGAAACTTGGTGTATTTATCTCATTTAAAGGAAGAAAGAGGTGATTTGACAAAAGTTTGCAAGCACCCCTCTGTGAAATAGATTTCTAATGGAGGCTGCACCTATTCCTGGCATGGAAAGAAAGAGCACAGTCCTGAGTTTGGAAGAAGAAGCAGCAAAAATGGCAGCTAGCAAAAGGCAGAAAGCTTGAAAAATCAGTCACAGAATCACAGTCCTTCTGGGCAGGGCTGCTCTGGGTCTGCTCATGCCCAGCCTGTGCTGATACCAGGGGTTGTCCTGACCCAGGTGCAGCACCAGCACTTGGTCTTGTTAAACCTCATGGTGTTCCCCTGGGCCACTCCTCAAGCTTGTCCAGGTCCCTCTGGATGGCATCCTGTCCTTCAGGTGTGTCAAACACACCTCACAGCTTGGTGTCACATGCAAACTTGCTGAGGGTGCACTTGATCCCTTTTTCTATGTCATTAATGAAGATATAACACTGATCCCAGTAAGGACCCCTGGGTGTTCCACTTGTCACTGATGTCCTTTGGTGCTCAAAGCTGTTGACCACGACCCTCTGGATGTCACTGTCCAACCACTTTCTTATCCATCTAACTGACCACTCATCAAATGAAACATGTAATCTGAGCAGCCCAGCTCGTGAGCACACAAAATGTGTTGATTTCACCAGGACACAACCTCCACCCAGCTCAAATTAAGACATAGTTTTCCTTTGATCAGAACAAATACTGTTAAGGATGCAACCGTCCTCTTACCAGCAACCTTAATTCACTAATCTAAGGCTAAATATTTACAGTCATTCTCTAAATAAATAATGATAATGAAAGAGAAGAAAGAAACCTGACGCCCTTGTAGCTCTAATTTACAGTGAGTTTTGCACTCCATATACTGCATATCTTCATCTCAGCAGGCAGCTCTCATTTGAGAGGAACAGGTGTCATGGGCTGTTGCAGAGGACACAAAATGTTCTTTCTTCAGAGATTTATTTTATTGCTTTCGCTATAAAAAGTCTTCAGGCTCAAGCACATGAGAGCTCCATGTGTGTGCACAGTGGGAGTCAGTCAGACACACCCTTTAAATCTGTTTGGGGACTCCTAGTAACTGTGAAGCCAATTCAGCACCAGCTTCCCACAGTCACTGGCCAGTGAAATACATCCAGGAAACCGACAGCTTTCAGTTCTGAGTGGAGCAGATTTCCTGTATGAAACCAGCACAACATATCTGGCCACCAGAAAATAAATAGCTTTTCTGGATAACTCTTTCTTCCAGTGGGTTGATTGTTTATTGAAACAAAACCCCCAAACAGATCATCTATGGTCAGGACATTATGCTGTTTGTGCTGTCATAATTGTCACTGTATGCTGGAAAAATCTGTCAAGAGGAAAGACAGGAAGGGGCCCCCTCCAGCATCCTGCACAAAACTGCACTGATGGCACTCACTCATTCAAACGTGAACTCCAAGCAAGTGGCAGCTGGTAGACAGAACCACCCAACAGATTTTCTGTCCTGTGAAGAGCACTGACCAACATCCCTCAAAAGGAATATTTCATTCCAGAAATATTGAAATTATCAGTTTTGACATTGCTCATGATTACTCATGGCACCTGAGTTAATGCAAAAATGGTTTCAAACACTCCAATACTCTACTTTTCAGAAACCAAGCTTTCTAGCATAGTTTGTTCCCAACGCTGCTTCAAATTTACACAGACAAACTCAATTCTTCACCTAGGGTAGGGGGGACTATCTGTACTGGATGGAAAATTTCAACCCCAGTTTTGATTACCTTTCTACAGTTTCAGATGACCCAGTAAGGGACATGGACACGGCAGTCACAGCACCAGAATAAAAGCTCCCTGAACAAAGTTTCCAGTGTATTAGTGGCACATTTTACCTCCTCACATGCTCGTAACAACAGCACTCAGTGAACCCTGAGACTTGGATTGCTCAAAGGATTTGTTGAGCTCAGCAGAGAATGTTATTGTGCTCCCCATCTCAACTACTCTTTGGGATACCATGAGTCCAGCAAGGCCTGACAGACACATTTCCCATCTGGAGGGTGACTGCAGGTCAGGCGGACTGATGCTGAGTCCGAGTGGGTGTTGAAAAGGCGAAGGAGCAGCAGATCCAAAGCCCCAGCACCCTCACAGAGGCCAGCACTGCCTGCTCCCAGCAGGGTCCTCACATAAACAGGGTACCCTTGTCAATCAGACCACCCTTGTGGGAGGGCAGACAGTGCCAGCAGGAAGCTTCAGCCAAAATCTGAAGTTTGCTGATCGTGTAACCTACAATAATTACCAAGACATGTATTTGCTCCCATTAACTACAGCAGGATCTGGCAGCTGCGACATCCCTTCTGCCTCCTTGCCTAAACACAAACTTGGAAGAGAGGCATGAACAGAAATGAAGTGACCCGGGATCGTCAGGGAACTGTCAGCTTCCAGGTGACGTGCAGGGAGCACTTGCTGACAAGAGGGACATCTGCTGTAAGCAAACTCCTGCCTCTTGCTGGATCCTGGGGGTGCTCATGGCCTCCCCTCAGTTTAGATGTAAAGCAAAACTTCAACTTTATGTGGCTGCGAAGCCGAGACCAGCTGGGCTCAACATTGCATCAGATGGGCAGGAGGGTGAAGTCAGTCACTTCTATGTTCACAGCTGCTAGGGGCAAAAATCTCACTGGTCTTCCAGTGTGTCTGTTACTCCAGTGATTTGCAATGACCACCAGGGCCAGGGTGTGTCCCGTGAAGGCTGGGACTAGGGACAGAGACACATGGAAAAGAATTTGCAGAAAACCACCATTCCTTATCTTTCAGATAGGCACTGCAGCACAGGACAGTAATTTTATCACTCAGCACTGTTTGTTATGAGTCTGATTCATGCTCCCATATGTTATAACGTGACAATATTTTTACTTCCAGAGCCGAACCACAAGGAAACATACTTCCAAGTGAACACAGTGGGAATTTAATGACAAGCTTCTTTAGTTCAGATATCGTATGAAACAGATAGCAGATATAGGAGAATAAACAGGAAACATAATATCTCCATGACTGCCATCTGTATAAATAAGCATGTGGGGAGCTTGAAGGTTCACTGCACTTCTGTTCACAATGAGTCCTGATGAGCTTGCAATAAAACATTTCCTCTCTGATAGTTCATTGATCAGCTTCCCTCAGCCTGGAGTTTTCCTTATGGCAGCTCCCTATTAATGCCACATTTGCCATCACTCCAGTATGCCAGTGTTGCAATGGGAGCTTTCTTTAACACCAGCAGCACAGTAACCTGCATTGCCCTTTGCCCAGACTGGTGGAGGAGAGGCTGGACATGCCCCGGCCATGGCACTCACAGCCCAGAGAGCCAAACGTGTCCTGGGCTGCATCCAGAGCCCCGTGGGCAGCAGGGGAGGGAGGGGATTCTGCCCCTCTGCTCTGCTCTGCTGAGACCCACCTGGAGCTCTGCATCCAGCTCTGGGGTCCCAGCACAGCAGGGACAGGGACCTGCTGGAGCCAGTCCAGAGGAGGCCATCGAGATGATCAGAGGGCTGGAACACCTCTGCTGTGAGGAAAGGCTGAGAGAAGTGGGATTGTTCAGCCTGGAGAACAGAAGGCTTTGGAGTGACCTAATTGTGACCTTCCAGTACCTGAAGAAAGCTGACAAGAAAGATGAAGAGAGATTATTTGCAAAAGCATCTAGTGACAGGACAAGGGGGAGTGGCTTCAAACTGGAAGAGAGTAGACTGAGATTAGATGTTAGGAAAAAATTCTTTACTGTGAGGGTGGTGAGGCACTGTCACAGGTTGCCCAGAGAAGCTGTGGATGCCCCATCACTGGCAGTCTTCAAGGCCAGGCTGGATGGGGCTTTGAGCAACCTGGTCTAATGGAAGGTGTCCCTGCCCACAGCAGGGGGTTGGAACTAGATCATCTTTAAGGTTTCTTCCAACACAAACCATTCTGTGATTCTATGATTCATTCTCTGATGTCTCAGACCCCAGTCAAAGCCACTGAATCACTGAATCCAGACCATCTTCTCACCTGCTTGTAACACGACAGAGATAGAGGTAACTCCAGAGATCTAGCAAAAGACTGCCTTCCAAAACATCCAATCCCTCCTGGAAACTATTTTCCTCTGTCCCAAATCCTTAACTTTGATCTAGCAAAAGCTAACTTGATGACTCATAAGGGTAACAGTGAATTAGGAGAAGCCTTCAAGAATATTGAAAAATTTTCTTTTTTATTAGTTTGTGATATCAAGTAGGCATCAACTGAAACACAGATATTTAGCAACTTCTTGGTTTTCAAAGGTTCCTTTAAAATCCCTGACACGTCAGCTTACAGACTGTGGTTGGCCACTCTGAAGGTCCTGTGGTTATGTCTTGGGGTGACTTTTTGATGTGTATCCCATATTGCTGCCCTATGTCCAGAAATTAATTTGTGTACCTTTCTATGCCTTTAAACTGAGCCTGAGAGGGGGAAGGAAAAACCGAGCAAAACTTCTTCAAAGCAGTTTGCAGCTTGTTCAAGGTCACACAGAGATAGAAATGGCTCTCTGCATTCAGCTGCGGCAGGAGAGTGGGAGGGAAGGGAAGCACCCCAATTGCTTTTCTTTCCAGCCAGCTTTCGGCAGTTTTTATTCCTCAGCTCTTTTTCCTTCGGAGAGTTGAACTTTCATTTTCCTGGGACTTTGTTTTTTTCCTTTTCTCTCTACTGGACAGTTTCAACATCAGAATACAGTGGGAGGACTTTCCTCCAAGGCCTTGGCCCCAGCAGTGGGCCCACCACCCCGTCTCAGCTCCAAGGAGGGAGAGAGAGAGATCTACATAAGGACTCTGAAATTTTCCCAGGTTTCTCTCAGCAGGGTGAGAGGTTTTATTATTTAGCATTATTATCATTTTCCCGTGTGTTTGTTAAATAAATAGTTTTTGTCTCTTTCACTTTCCTTCAAGGAAAATATATTTTTCCCGAACCTGGTGGGGGAGGGGTGGTTTTGCCTTCCCTCAGAGGATGTATCTCTAAATTTGACCAAACTGGCACAGGTTATTTATCATTTCCTGGGTCTTACTGCTGTAACCGCTGCATCTGTAGGAGACTGGTACTCCTTGGCTAACTCATCCCAGGTTTTGTTCCTGTGAGTGTTCTGGAGCTACCTGCACTTCTTCACTAGGAGAAAAGAGGAGGTTGGGATCAATTAGTGACAGAAATAAGCAATATCCTCATGTGAGCTCCCCATATTCTACTGCAGGGAATAAGGGCTGGGAAGGCTGCAGTGCTGGGCAGCAGGAATAAACCTTGTTTCTTATTAATCACCATTCTGAAACACAGTCAGATCAGCCAATCCTAGGAAGAGAGGTGTCTGGGACCAACTCCTGTTCTCCAGGGAACATGATAACCCTCTGAAAACAAAGATAGGACATTTAACAGTGCTGAAGTTTCTCCCTCTTAACTCTGCAACATATTGTTTCTATATCCACAGAATTAAACTATCAGTTGTGCTGCATCAAGTGCCTCTGTCTGGAACACCCCACCTGAAATCCCTTTCTTTTGCCTCATCCTGTCGCCACGTTGGTTTAATTTTGAGCTGATGTTGGCAGCCAACAGGCAGCTCCTTTGGTGAGTGCTGCATGCTTGGCTGAGCCAAGGGAGTGCTGCAAGCTGTGCCACACAGTGCAGCAACCACAGGAACTCGTCAGGCTGTGTTGAGCAGTGGGACATCCAGGAATGCCTAATGGGACTTGCAAAGTAGAGGGAGCTTCCACTCCTCAGATCAGTTCAATCCTCTCCCTGAGAGCACCTGTGCAGAGTGCTGCCCCTGTGGGCTGGAGATCCACACTTACTTTCTAAACTAAGAAAGAGCAACTTCCTGCAACTTCCATAGGGTGTTGTGATGCTGAGCCCATGGACGGATGCATGGGTGGAGTTCGGTGACCGAATGAGAACTGACGGTGTTCTCTGCCCAAGCTGTGCTCCTGGACAGCATGTCAAGGACCAGGGCTGGTCTGATCAAGTTCCTGGGCATAAGCTCCAGCAGGACTTGCAAAACTTGAGTGTTGAGAAGATTCGGGGCGGGGGACAAATAGGCATGGTAATATTATATACAACTCTTCAAGAGACACACATTTGCTGCCAAGAAATTACAGACATAACTGCTTAGATTAGATGTGGTAGGATTTCATCTATTTCATAGGAAATAATGAAGCCTTTTAGTGTGTATTTTTACTTAGCACCATGCCCCATTCTTCTGCTTTTTCCCCTCACCCTTTTTAATGATCTCTTTTATGCTGAAGTATCAAGCACCAAAATAACTCAGGGATGGGGATCCTTGGCATATAAAATATATTTTTAAGGCTTTTGTTTTTTCCTGGAAATTCAATTGTACAAATCTTTTTGCACTGGGAACAGAAAATAACAGAGCCATCAAACATATGCAATGCCATTTATTGAAGCTTGAAACAAATATGTCATCATAGTTTGCTTTTTAAACCTTGAAATGTTAGAACAAGCTGTGAATGTGAAAAGTACACATTTTTTCCTGAGCAATCTGTTGAAGCTGATGTGTCTTGGGCTAATATGATAATATAATAATAATACACCTCTGCACTTAGTATTCAATTCAATTTTGAGACTAATGACCATCTGGGTTCAGATCATAAATCCACTTTTACTTAAGAAGAGCTGTGTCATAATAGCAGTGGCACTGCTCTGTTAAAACAGTTCATGTTGTCACAGTATTTTCCCTAAAGTTTTAACAGTAATGACTGCACTTCCCTGGGTAGAAAGATTATTTTGACTAATGTCTGTAATATAATTTATTCTCTTTTCATTAATTTCAAATTAAATTAATACATTTCAGCTCCCTGAAGAAAAAATGAAGGCAGAGATGGTTTAACTCCATACTAGCCCTAAGGAGCACTGGAAAGGACAACAACTCCTGCAGGCATTTTCCTCCCATCTGCACCATATCCACTCGGTCAGCTCCTTTCTCATTAGCCCACATACCTGGCAGACTCCTTCTGCTGACCTCTGTGGATAAAATGTTATGCAGGTACCTCTATGCACAGAATAATCTGACCTGGAACAAATCTGTCCCGCCCAAATCCTATAGGATGCTTCTGGGAATGTAAGGCACATCTGCACTGCCCACCAGTCCAGGCTGTTTGGCTGTTGGGAAACTGCCCTACACAATGCAGCCCAAGCTGAAGCCCTGCCCAAATCCTTCCTGAATCAGGCGAGACACCTCTACTCCTGTACATGATTCAATACTTCTGTGTCCAGTGGAGTAAGACCTGCCCAGATTTCTATTGCTCAAAGGGTCCCCAGAAGGAGAGAAGCACACTGTGAAACTTAAAAAGCATCATGTCTGGCGCTGGCCAGCAACACCACAGACATCTATTATTGTAAGAGCGTGTGCACGCATGCACGTGCACCACGTCAAGTCATCCCCATGTCTGTTAATCTAGCACCACATTTTTAACAGTGGATTTTGTTTTATCAGCACCTAAACCTGGGGTTATATTGCCATCACAAAGGTTAATAAATCTAACCTCACCATGCTGCATATTTCAAACTCCCAGAGATTTCAAGTGAAGAAGTAAGTCCTCATTCAAAGGTCACAAACCTTTGAAAAATTACAATTTGACTCGTGGTCATCATTAGGTTAATACATTATAGCCAGGCTAAAATACTTCTATTAACTTTCATAAAGGTCTGTCTAGAAAAAAAGCTACTGCTAGTCATAGTTCTGTAACCATAGTGACACCTGGATTCATGACCACACGTCTTGCTGTATTCTGCATAAAATGTGACATTTCCCTGCACTACAATCTGAAATTGTAAGGTAGGTAGGGTGCAAATCTGAGATTTTCAAAAAAGCATGAAGAACAAAGGTGTCCAAATCCTACTGAATTCCAAAGGAATCTAAATGTCTGCTCTTGTTCAGCTCTTTATAAAATGCCCAGTTTTGTTCAAAGGGTCCAGTCTTGGTTCCCTGAAGTTTGTTTTGGCATTTTCTTCACTAGCAAAACAGATACGCTGTTTGGCTAGTGGTGCCCTCATGCCTGAGGCCTGAGCTATGCAGTTAATATTCTGGGCCTCAGATTCCTGTCCCAGGAGCCCTCAGCTCCACTATGATTAAGGATTTATACTGGGGCAAAAGTCTGCTGTGAGTGAGTGGTAGAGTGCTCTTGTGGATGTGGGCTTATGCTCTGCTGGGAGATACTGTATGAAATGATAGCTCTATCACTGAATATTTGTGTGAATTACAAAGTTTCCAGTTGTTAGTTGGCCTTTACGCTGATGGTGTAAAATTGGTTTCAAAACGTAGTATGGGAAATTTCCAGCTCAAACGCTTGCATGCCACATGTGAAGTTGCAAGAAAGGTTTAAATCTGTAAAGATGAAATCTGTCATAAAAGTTAACAGGAAAATAGAAAACCTGCTTAGCTGGGTTGTCTCATTGCTCCTTCCTTCCTGTGTCATTTGTCAAAGAACAGAAAGATTTCAGTTTTAAAATGCAAAAGACTCAACGTCAAATTGTCCTTACCTACATCTGCTTAGAAGTCTTTCACTTTCTCACTATGTGACTCCTTTACTCTTTGTGCTGTAAACTGTGGAAGCCATTACAGTGCCTGGTTCCTCTGCCCAGCAGCTGGAATATTCTTGAACCAAATGGAGCTGACCACAACATAAAACCGGTGGAAGTGAGAAGTCAATAGAGAGTGAATACCACCCTTTCCTAAGGGTAAGTGTTGAGGTTAAATTTTTGCTGCAGAACAAGCTGGTACAACCTCTCTGCTCCATCAGATTCCTGACAGCTTTTTATGTTCTGCTAACTTGTATCATTCGTGTCTGAATACCTGCAGCTATGGAGATTGGCCATAGTTTTGATTTGGTTGCTTTACCTGATTTCAAGTGGCCTTGGATGGTTAACTTTAAATGGAGAGGAACTACAGGTGATACTTCAGAATGTTATTGGCTTTCTAGCAAAAAATATGCAAAACCAAATTTTTCTTTACACTGAAATTATTCTATCAGATGGAATGTATAAAACTGTCTAAGAGATATTGCTGGTTTCTCCCCTAAATGTGTAAAGAAGACACATAGATGTGGCACTTAGGGATGTGCATGGTTTAGTGGTGGACTTGGCAGCACTGAGTTAGAGACTGGACTTGATCTTAAAGGTCTTTTCCAACCTAATGATTCTCTGACTCTATTAAGGTGGTAGATGCAAATGGTTTTGCTTTTGTGCTACCAAGAAAAGTTGCTTAGAACATAATTGGGAACTTAACATCCCATATTGATGGGGTTTTCAGGTTACAGCAAGACATTTGTAGCAGAAGAACACTGTCAAGAACACATTATGGATGAGGTATCCTTTAGAGGTTCAGTCAAGTATTAAGAGAAGATTTTTTCTCCTGAAAAAAACCAATGTTTCAATTCATCCTGCCTATCATAAACAGATATTATAAAATTCTTCTTTTAAGTGTATGAAGTGAGCAATGAATTCAGAGAAACACTGCCACTTCACCTTGATTCTTAAAAAAGAAAGGCAAATGGGCATAAAGAGAACTGGCCCACGGCAGATAAGTGTCTGTTGCCCCAAGGGCCACCTTCACTAAGCACTCTCAAATAAGCAGTGCTGGTGTTTCAAGTGGGTTTCAGAAAAGAGATGGAAGAACAAGTTAAACATTCATTACAAAAAATCAGAAAATTCTTGCAAGCCTGTTTCTAGCATCTACACATGCCTAAGAAGTACTAGCTGCTGGTACATTGTAAATTATGTTACAAATTTTGGACTACTACAGAAAAAAAAATGAAGCAGTAAATTATGACTGATAACCGTAGGTGATGTGTTTTCCTAGTTTTGATCACAGATTTCCATATATGTTGGATGGTTCAGAAAAAAATAAGGAACATAAAACCTGTAAACAGAAGCTCTATTCAAAGAAACAAGATAAAAACAGCTAGTGCCAAGCTGCTTGGTTGTTGTTTTCTGGGTTTTGAGGTGGTTTTCTCCTAGATTTAATGTAATTTTGTTGTTTGAAGCCTCGCTGATCCCCATGTCTTGCTTTGTTACGAATCTGGGGCTGACTACATGTGAAGCAGCACTGAGTCTGTATTGATGGCAGCAAGCACTTGCCAATGCCTTTCAGCCTCTGGCAGAAGTGAACCGACAGCTGGTCTTTGCTGCAGGGCAGCCCTGTAGTGAAGAAGATGAGAACATTTAGCTGTATTTTGCTGACATACTCTCTGTATAGGCAAGATCACCCTCTAAAAGGCTTTTGAAGGCTTTACTAGAAGGGCTCTGAGCTGCTGCTGTTCTTAACTGAGGGTACCTGCTGGATATAGCAGTACACAGACTACACATAAAGATCTGTATCCTTCTGGAAGCTTTCTGCCTCCCCTGATGCCTCTTTTTCTGGGCTTTTAACCATCTACACAACTGGGTCCCTGGGCCTTTGAAGGACAGAGGTACAGGACACCCTGACTCACAAGAGTACTTCTCTCCACATCTTGATTTTGGACAGTCTCACCCTACGGGACACTGATTTTTTTACAGTGTCTGTCTGTAAGTATTTTTTTGCTTGCACTTCCAGTCCAGAATTTGCAGTTTCCATAGAGGGATCTATCTTAAGAAATGGCATCCTTTTGGACTCACTGTGTGTCCTTCCATAGTCCCCAATGCAGCCTGAGTTACCTAAAACAGGCCAATACAAGCAGACCTAGTAATTTAGTTGTGGCATCATAAATTAGGGATGCATGCTCAGAGACTGCACTCCCCATCATGGCAACACGAGGCCAAAAGAGCTGGAAGACACAACAGCATGGTTCTGCCAACAGAGCAGCCAAGCAGTAGCAGGCCAGGCTGACCTGTAATTACTGAGCCCACAGTACTCAAAACAAGTTGACAGATCGAGTCAGTTCCCAGTTTTTTCAGAATCTCAGCACAAAGCCTTCTGAAAACTGTTTCATGCAGGTATATTACTGTACCTGTATTTTTCCTGCACTCTTGCAGATTGCACTTCTGATATTTCGTGGGCTTGGCTTTATCCACACACATACTGTCATCTTCAGTTTCATTAGTTCCTGTATTCATGCATTTCACAGTTCTTTGCTGAATGCCCCCTCCACAAGAAACAGTGCACTGAAAAAAAGTAATTTTAACATACATAAAACTTTTTTTTACATGGAAATTTTGTAATATACCAATATTTGAGCTGTGGTGTGATAGGAAGCTAAAACTGCATGTAATTTTGTAATATACCAATATTTGAGCTGTGGTGTGATAGGAAGCTAAAACTGCCATGTGATCCAGAAGCAATGGCAGTACAGTACTTTGTCTGCTGCATCCAGACACCTCCATGGCGCATTTTGGCCAGATTTGGCAGGATGCAGTAGAGGGTAAATGTATAAATACAGCATCTTGGAATGTGTAAATAGAGGGAGAGGACTGTTTTCTACAGAGGAGGAAAAGGATGATTTGCAATGCCAGTTCTACAATATAAGAGAGTAGTAAACCAAATTAGTACAAATTAGGACATTTTTTGCTTCCTGTGTTTTCAGACTATGTAAGTTAAACATGAATAACTGATTGCAATGTTAGGTCTATAAAAGACCAAACTAAGATTTTAATAAAAGCCCAAGAAAGGTTTTGCTTCTTTCCTGGCATTTAAACAGTGGTTACCCTTTCTTTATGACCACAAAAGAACTGCCAGCTGCTTGTTCTGGCTGCACACAGAAGGCCATAAAACCCAAACACTTCTAAAATACCGTCCTGTACCATTCTGTAAATGTACTTAATTCTTCTGACTTCCCAGAGCGTCTCAGAATTCCAACTAGTTTTAAATTCTTTTTCTCTACAGGCAAATAGTGCCAGCAGATAAATGAGATAAATAATTCAGCAGAAAGAGAATGTCAGCTAATGAAGCACAAGAGATGAAGGCAGAAGTGGAACCTCTGTCATTTTTCTGCAAATTGTCCCCTCTCTAATGCGTATCTCTGTGCATGAAACACAACAGTACCGGTGTGAGGTACACTGAAAGATCTTAGGTATTTTTGCAACAACTTTATATTTATGTTTAAAATATTTTTATAAAGTAAAATTATTAATGAATACATCAATATGGGATTAATAAATCAATAAAATAGCTGCTATAACGTTTGGTATTCGATTGCCTATTTTATGCAGTTCACTTCCATATTTAAGTGTTACTCTAACTCTACATTACATTATAGTCATGTCTCATCTAATGGCTTTGTGTCAAAACCAACTCATTACATTTTCTGTGTTAAATGAGACTCCATCATTTCATTATTTGTGGCTCCTGCTTTTAGCATTCCTTCAATATTCCATTCTGCTGGGAGGAGTATTTGTAATGTATGCAATGTTTATTAAGGAAACTGGAGGGAAAGGTTCATCAGATATACCAGTTTCTCTATAGATAAATATGTATAGCAGGTACTGGAAGGTTCCCCAAAAATATGCCTCATGTTTGTCAGTAAGATTTCCAAGTACTAAGTAGGAGGCTATTGGTTAAAACTCAGAACTTCTCTTTGTGTGGGCAAGCACAATATTCCCCAAAGCTGTTTTGAGGATAACCCAATCCCCTCCAATAGCCCCAAACAGCAGAAAATTTCAAATGAGCAATGGAGGAATGTTAATGTTAAAACTCCTATTTTCTTAGACAAGATAAAAATCGCAGCCCTCCAGCAACATATAATGCAGCAACAAAAAGTAGAAGCTACCGTATCTGTCACCTGAAGGAATGAACACAGGCTGGCTATTAAATGCTCAGTACTGTTTTCAAAAGTTCTTCTCTTGTAGCTTCAGCTGTGCACAAGAAACTGTACTCGCCACAGGTACTGCAGTTCAGATACATGTGCACAGTACGACCACTTATGGCCAACAATATGACAAGAAACAAGACAGAAATAAAGTGAATCCTACCGGGCTCCAGGCCTGGTGAATCCACTGTGTGCAAGGCTGCCTGTTACACGATGCAACGGCATCAGGTCTTTTGGTCCAGTCACAGAGCCCTTCCCGGGGGCAGTAGATGCGCCGCTTCTGCTGGCCACCACCACACGTCCTGGAACACTGACAAAACAGGGACCCAGTCAGAGGTGGGAAAGGATGAGAAACCAGAAACAGGCCACAGAGACAGCTAGACATGTTCATGCAGAAATGTGGGGCCACAGGTAAGAAGAACCCCGTGTCACTGGCCCATGGGTTTAGAAAGCTAGCTTGCACATTAAGTCCTAAAGTCCAGACATGAAGAAAAGGTCTGCACTGAGGCACTTATTCCATGCTTGGAAGGAGACAGGGAAGAAGCTGTTACTTGGGGAAAAGCTGCTCCTGGCACATCCTACTGCAAGGACAGCATAGAAGTGGCTACGCAGAACAGGCAACATAGAACTGCTCATCAGCATCACCAACACCAGTAGCTTCTCTAACAAGAACGAGATTAGAAGTCATGTGTCTGCAGGATTAATCTATAACACTAACTGAAGACAGAACAAGTTCATAAGATGCAGCATCTCATTTTTATGAGGTGGTTGGGGAAATTAAAATTCAATCCATACAAAAATTGAACTGTTTGGCAGTAAAGTTTCATACAAAGATAGTGACCCAGGTTATTTTTTAAATGTTCTTCTGTCCATATTCTAGAATTACTTATGCACTGATATTTTACTATTTTTTCACTAAGTCTGTAGTAGAGTCTGCTTGAAATACACTCTGGCATGAAACAAAGTACCAAATATACTTTGAATAACACATTGTTCCTGTCCTACAAGGAATTGCACCCCTACAGACAGAGCAATATATCTGACATCTGATAAATTAACCTTCTCAATCCATTTCTATCCAGTGTCCTTAGCATGAGGACAACTGTCAGGGTTGGACAGGTGTTTTTATAAAGTAGTTTAAGTGGCAAACAAGTGTAATCATTCGGCTATTTTTATTTTTCCAACCCCTGCTGATTGCTCTGACAGCACAGCCTGGTCTCCTCCAGGTGTGATTTGTTAGTGCCCTGCAAAGAAAATGTGATCACCTGCCTTAAAATCCTGAAGCATCAGTCCACAGGGAAAATATCATGACACTTTCTCCAGAACTGCTTTCAGTGGGGTTAAATTTTAAAATATAATCAGACCACATGCTTTAGCTGACATAAATATGTGTCTGGCTGCCTCTGAGTTTGTTGGCACAGATTTATATTACAAAGGGACCCAAAAGTCAGATTTATCTTGTCTGATCTAAGCCTCTGGCCCCATAAAATTTCAGTCCAAAAGTGTAAATGAAAATCCTAAATTCACCATAATGAGAAAGCAACATTAAAATGGCAGCAAAAAGGATTCATCTAAATGAACCACATTTACTGATCCAATAGGATAGCTAAAAACCCATTTTTCCAGGTCATCTGCTTCTCTCTTTCAAGATACAGTAATTTACAACTCCAGCTGTAAATCACATGCAATTCTAAGAATGATTCTGAGAAGCCTTATGAACACCTGTGCTATTTTTTGCTGTAGCCATACACAAGAACTGCAGAGTGGCACTCACCAGCTGAGTGTTCCTTGGAGCAGAAGTTTACCTGACAGCACGGGATCTAACAGCTGCTTGTTACCTGAAAGGAAATTGCTGGTTCCCAAAGCTTCTTTTAAAGAACAGTACCTCACTCCAGGGCTCCACACGCCATTGCAAGCAAGGCTCTGTGTTACAGCTAGTGTTGAATTGTGGTTTATAGCTGAGTAACTGGCAGTGGAAAGGCCTGAGAAGCCGCTTTTCCCGAACATCAATGCAGTGAACGTCTCGGGTCTTGAAGCCTCTGCTGCAGTTCACAGAGCACTGTACACAAAACAGAGAGAGGCACATCTCCACATGATGCTCCACTGAGGGGCTGTACCTGCCCCAGTCACAGAGGAGGAGGACAGCCTGAGCTTTGAGCATCCTGAACAGAGGGAATTTCCAGTTTACCACAACAGCAATCTGTCGTGAGGCTTAAACACCGTGGTTTTCCTTACAGCAGCCCAGAACATGCTATGTAGGTACTTCCCCTCCTACACTGCTATGGCCGTTAATAATATGGATACATATTTAATTGGGAAATCTTGCCAGCTATTTCCAAAAATGTCATAGTGGAGGAGTCATAATGCAATAAATACAAAAAAAAGGGTTCTGTATGCAGGGATATTGTCAGTTCCTTAGTTGCTTCGGAGGGAGGAAGCGAGTGAGTAGCAGCTCCCACCCTAGCCTTCCTTTCACCTCCATGGCACCAGGAGGATCCATACCCCAAGAGCAGCCTGAGGTTGAGAGAATGGGAGGGAGGAGAGAGGCACCCTGAGCCTCACTCACAGCCTCTGAAGTCACTGCTCAGCTTAGGGCTCTGCTGAGGAGCTAAGTGAGCCCTTCCTGTCTCCCATTTCTAGCCAGAGCTTCTTCCAAGGCCTCATGCAGCATCACCAGGTCCTGTCCCCAGGCACCAAAGCTCAGGACCTTTCCTGCTCTGGAAGAACTGAATTTGTTATCCCAGGGATAAGGAAAAATACACATTTTGTCTTCGCTTAGAATTAAAGCCAGTTCCAACTGCACCAGTTGAATGATCTCAGATTAGCTTTCCTCTTTACCACTATGATGCAATAGCAACTGATTTTGTTCTCCTTTGCACAAATAAGCATCCTTTAGTTGAGCAAGGAACCTGAATGTAATACTTTCCCTAGGAGATGAAGAACGGATGGAAAGGGAATCCTTACTCTTGTCCACAGGACAGGTTTCTGTCTGTCTGGATAGAAACAGAGTGGACGGAAGTGACTGTGCAAGAAACTGAGTACAACAGCCTCAAAATATATGCAAATTATATCCAGCATTAAACTCAGATGCTAAGATTTAGACTGAGGCACCTTTCTTTTAGGAAAGGGGAAAAATTAGGTAGAGGTAAAGGAGCAGAAAAAGCTCTACTACACAAGCCGGGAACCCAGCCATCTTGCTGTGATAAGGTGCCTTAAAAATATTTGAAATCAGTAACAAAATACAATTGCCACTTGTAAAGCAAGCAGAATTTAGTCATTTTTATATGAAATTGTAATTAGGTTTGTATAGTTCACTTGATGAAAAATAAGGAGGGTAACACAAATCTGATAGGAGAAGCCTCTTGCCTCAAACTTGTTTCATAACTGGACTGACATTTTTTAAAATTTGCTTCTGTAATATTTTGTCACTAAACCTGATTGCTAGCTATTTTTTGTGACATGAACATCATTCACTTGTTGCTAGAGCAATGACATCTATGAAGAAAAAGTGAAGGTGAAATTGCCCTACTGCAGCTGCAAGGGCAGGATGTCTATGCATCTTTTAAAATTAATTTCGAAGGCTTAAATGTAGTTATATAAAGCCTTGGCCTTTCCTGAACTTTCTAAACAGGCATGTAATTCCTGCACAAATCAATTTTACATCAAAGAGCTCAATAATACCACAGGTTTTGTAACTATAACCTTTTATTTCTATCAATCTGCCCTCTAGCCCAATGGCAACAACATTGTCCACAGAAATGGTCTGTACTGAGAAAGTTTGAGACACCTATCTTTTTCCTTATTAAATCAACAATATTTAAAACAGAATTTTTTAGTTTATCTCTTTGTAGTCTTGAAAAATAACCTGTGGTTTGAAACTCTATTTTTAGACTGCATGAAGACAAAATGTAATAAGCTTCAAGAAGTCAACAAAGTCCTTCCAGGTGCTCTTCACACAGCTTAAAATGCCAAGATGGAGCTCAAGCACAATTCTTTGGGTTCCATTTAGCCGCCTGGACACTCTTCTATCCCTTGACCAGGCCATGGGTACAAAACTAGGACCAAACAGAACCCTGTACATAGCAGGCATTCTCCCCAGTACAATTTGCTTTTAGTTTTTTGGGCTTTTTTTCTTTGGTTGTTGTTTGGTTTTTGTTTGTTGTTTTGTTTTGTTGTGGTTGTTTTTTGGGTTTTTTATTTAATGTAAAACTTAGAGGTTACATGGATGGGGAACAGACCATATGGTATAAGAGATACTACATGGTGACAAAGGTGAATAGGAACATGACAACTCCCTCTTCCAAATTCCCACTGCTCTTAAAATTAGGCTATGCCCCTAGAGGCAGAGATTAAAAAGATGCCACAAGCAACTATGTACAGCTTTGCCCTCTCCATAGAACATGAACAGAGACCCCTACTTTGGCTCTTGCTTTGGCAAGAGTTAATGAGCACAACCCACCACAGGAAGAACAAAATTCACAGCAGATGTATTTCCAGATATAACTTGGTCAGGAAATTGGCAAATTAGTGCTGAATAGTCAACTGGGAATCATGTATGCATTCACTGAGTAAATAATTGTTTTAAAAATGAAGTACGTAGAATTTCATACTCACTGAAATTTGCAAGCTTACTGTTCACACACAGCTCTGAATGAAGTTACCTTGCTCCAATTTCCTGTTTTCCAGCTAGCACATGGGCGGAGATAACATCTCCTTGCAGGATCAGGCTTTTTCATGTCCTGACAGTGAGATGTATTCCTGCTGCTGCACTCCACGTGTCTCCAGAAAGCCCCCATTCCACAGGTCGTAGAGCACTGCACAAGGGCAAGAGGAAAGCCCAGGGGCAAACTCAAAATTAGTACATCATTCTGGGAACAATCCTGGAACCTATATATAAGTATATAGAGCCATTTTAGATGACATATGTTATCTGAGATACTCAAAAGAAGACTTCAGATTCATCTAAATTTTACTTAGTATTCTGAAGGAGGGCTTTCTTTTGGTTTCTTAAGACAGTACCAATCCTGATTTATGCTACGCACTTCTTTTCTTTGGCAAACTCCTGCTTACTGAGACATTCTAAATCTGTACCAGCTGTTCCACTGTTTTCTTCTTTTATCTTTGGGGATCCCATATAAAATGTAATTGCATCCAGTTTTCAGCATTGTGCCCTCTCTACCCCTCATACTACCTCATACTGCTGATGAGATGGTCAGTTAATTGAGTGCATGATGCTGAAAATCTTAAATAAATGCATGAGAATCTTGGGAAAACTATACAGGAAAATGTTTCTCTAAATTATTAATTCAGAAAGTGGCTGTTTTCAACATTTGAGAGGATTTTAGTGTCTGAGGAAAGAGAATATTGATTATTCCAGTCCATATCCCAAGAGTGCACACTCCTCACAAAAAAACCCAAACACTGTCATTGTATTCTGAAGCAGGAAGGGGTGGAAAGTGGTTGGAGATGCCCATTTACCTTTTTCTGCCTCAGAAAGGGTGGGACAGTGAACTACACCCATAGAGCCAAACCCGACACACTCTAAGCAGTCTTTAGCTGGCAGGGGAAACAGCATAAATAATCTTGGATTAAGTCAGCATAACAATGAAGAATGCAAATGCTGTTGTGGGGTTTGAACTCCCTGTGAGGAAGTGGGAAAGTTAAATATGGAAAGCTGAGTAAGTGTCCTTGGAAAAATAAGGAAACTTAAGCTGAAGCTAATGTAGGAAAAAAAAAAAACCAACACTGAAGACATGGAGAGTCCTGAGACACATATCCAAGAGGCCACAAAGGCCCTGTTAAAGGAAACTGCATGCCTAGTGACACACCTTTCCAAAACAATTTTTCTGACTGAGAGGATGGACTGCCCTTGTCCTGCTTTCTGATGGGTTGATGCCTTCCCCAGCTTTG
Source organism: Aphelocoma coerulescens (assembly GCF_041296385.1). Taxonomy (NCBI): domain Eukaryota; kingdom Metazoa; phylum Chordata; class Aves; order Passeriformes; family Corvidae; genus Aphelocoma; species Aphelocoma coerulescens. The sequence continues at coordinate 11,521,161 of NW_027184085.1, forward strand.
CTATACCAGTCAGACAACACCAAGACTTTACTGAAAGGTTGCTTAGTCTTTGACCAATGCCACATTCTGAGTACATGTGAGAAGACCAAAGACAGCTCCACGGATGATGCTGGGCAGATCACACTGAGAAAGCTTTATGTTCTTGTCTGAGGAAGGTGGAACAGCAGGATTCTTTCAAATCCTGTTGTGTGCAAGCGCAGGGGCAAGAGAGAAAGGCACGATACTGCAAACGGTTTGAAGATAAAGCCTTAGCTTTCTTGACTCTCGTTTGATGCTAAGTAAGTTTCTGGAGACATACTGCTTTTCCCTTTTGTCATTTGGGAACCAAGATTTCCTCTTGGCACAGCAGATGTCGATCCCAGAAAAGTGCAGGTGACTTTACATGACCAATAGCAGAGGTGCTAGTAGAATGAGCTGATCTGGTGGTAATGAAGTATCTCTGGTATCCAGAAAGCTCTTAGAAAGGGAAAAGTGACAGCCCAAAATGGCCCAGGAAACTAGTAGGAAAGGAAGTAAAAGTTACAGACAGGCACTGGTGTAACTGGGCACTGTTTTGCCCTACTGAAATTAGTGGTCTTCCTTGAGGGGGCACTTGCCAGCCCTGTTATGGGACAGGTCACACCTTTCCATCCAGTGACGATCACTGTTCTTGGAACTATTTATTTACTAGTATGGACATCTCCTACAGAGCAAACCAATGTCAGAATATTGGTAGCTACTAAAAGAGAAAGAGTGTAGCAAGACCAAGTGGTGGTACCCAGGTAGATGCAGTGGTCTTGAAATACTCATGCCTTGGAGAGATGTCTTCTAAAAACAAGCTCAAAGTTTTACTGAGGACGAGTACACAGAAAGAGCAAAAACAGTCAGAAAACTGTACATTGAAAACTAAGTAAAAGTAGTGAACAAAAAGAAAAGGTTCTGTGAATGTTAGACTCAAGGTGTGTGTGTGAAATAGATAACTTTTATTTAATGAGAAAGAGAATAGCTGACCTTACTAATAGAACCACAGGATGGTTGGAACTGGAAAGGACTTTTCCTGAAGCAGGGCCACCTAGAGGCAGTTGCCCAGAACCGTGTCCAGATGGCTTCAGAATATCTCCAAGGACTGAGGCTCCACAAATTCTCTTTTTCATCACTTCTTCAAATTGGAAAAATGAAGTTAAATATGCCACACTTCCCATAAAGTTTATTTTAACAAGAAACAACATCTTGAGTGAGAATAGCAAAAGATGACTAAATCATTAAAGGACAACAAACTTAGATTTATTAAGTATCATCAAATTGACTTCATCAGTTCTGTGAAATCAAATGTAATAACCTTATCTCTACATTCATTCAAGTGTTCTTCAATAATCTTTGAACAGTTGAGAATTAATTTTTGTGAAAGATTGGAGAAGTTCCAGCAGACTCTATAAGAAAATCTTTCTGTTTATCTCCAGGAAAATAAAAAGTCCTATCTATGGTCTAATGGAATGCTTCACCAAGCTGGCTTCACAGGAAGATAAAAACCAAATTATTAAACAATCAAGATCAAAATGGCAAATACTGACAAAGATGATAAAGCAACAGAAAAGCCCACATGGACTTATCTAGAAGAAATAACTCAATTGAGTCTAATCCTTCTCTGACAGGGGGACATGGCTTAATGAAAATAAGGAGCTGGCTGGTATGATGCATTTTTACATGATTGCACAAAGCATTATTTTAGCAAATGGTGGAAATACAGTCTAGGTGAAATAATTACAAGATTGGTGTTCAACTAACTGAAAAACTGTGATAAAGTGGTTCTCAGTGGTTCAGTGTCAAAATGAACAGACATTTCAAACATGATTTTGCAGGGCTCTGTCCAAAACCAGGCTCTCTTCAGCATTTTCATCAACTAACTGAATGAGGAAAGACAGTATGCACTTAAGACATTTGAAGATGATGACAAATAAGGAGAGTTGGAAGGAATGTTGAAATCTGATTCAATGACATCTCATCACAATAAATCTGTAAGAAAGTGGTAGCCTGAAATACAAAAATAGATACAAAATGCTACATTCAGGGAAAACTTTTTATGCACTCATACACGTGTGTGTACATATAAATGTAAATATAAATATAAATATAAATATAAATATAAATATAAATATAAATATAAATATAAATATAAATATAAATATAAATAGTATAAATACAAACACACACACACACACATTCGTAGCTCCCAAATGTAACTGAGAACTTCTGCTGATCTAGAAATACTGTAGAAGGGATCCAGGGTTTACAATGGACCACAAATTGAATAAATCAAAGCAAGAAGGTTGCAAAACAAGACAAATCTCACTTCTGCATTTACAAAGAGGATATTAAATAAAACTATAGTAACTACTCCATTTTATATGCCACTTGTCCACTGGGGCCACAATGAACATCACTGATAAAGAAATATATGATGATACTGAAGCAAGACCAGACAAGAACAACAAAGTCCCCAGATATTTAGAGAACCCAAGGAAAATCTGAAAAGATTTTAGAAGTCAGACCCCAAAAGAGTTATTAAGAAGATAATTGTCCTCCACAGCCTGCATATAAAAAAGAGAATCTTCATTTTCAGTATGGAAGATGCTGGCTATGTAAAAGGAAAATATTTCAAGGTGGATAACAAATGACTAGGACAGACGGTAGCATCTCTGCATTGCAGGCCTTTGTTCAGACTGTGGTGGGCTTGGGGCCACAACCTTTCCCTTGATGTTCCCTTGTAGGCTCTTCCACCCAAGGAGATCTAAACACAGGTCTTCTCTTACAGGGCTTTATGTGCAGGAGGGAATGCTTCATGTGCCACTAGAACATGGGAAGCTAAGGCCATTCTCACCCAGCCACAAGAAGGCACAACATGAAATTTCAAACTGCCATCAGGAGTGTATGTCCTGAGCAAGTGTAGATGCAATGGTGACAGAGCAGGGATCTTACCCACTGTCTGCATCCAACACGATCTCGGGGGCCTAGATGTGCCTCCACTGACATGGGATACACTTAGTCATCTCATGCTGCCCTTTTTGGCCCTGCATTTCTGCATTTCTGTGATTTTGAATCATTCCCAGCAGACCCAAGAGTAAACAGGTACACAGAAACAGACCTTAGATACCCTTCTCCATCAATACTGAGACACAGAGGCAGATCAGGGATAGGAGGTTTTTAGATTTGACCTTGTTTAGCTTGGTACAAAAGGCCATCAAAAAATGAGGGGATTAGTTCAGATACATCTCTCACTTTAGGTATCATGATTTCAAGAACATAAAATCCATTAGCATAAAAAGAACCCTTTTTACATAAAAATAAAACTTTACAGTGGAAATTTGTAAAATGTGACCAGGCCCCATGTCATGGTTTAGTAGAGTTTGGGTTTTTGTTAGAGGGCTCCATCAGCCACAGAAATGATTCTCTTGCAAAGGGGTGTTTACAGCTTCCTCTATGACCTAACAGAACCTATCAACTGGCTAGTTTGAATATTGGCAACTTTTTAAGCCACTTAAGAAGCTCGACACACCTGCGTGACCCACATTTAAGAACGAACAGAGCCTGGGAAAGCTTCTCTTGTCTTCCAGCTTTTGGACAGGTAGCGGGGGGGGCCTGCAGGCAGCCCAGCAGGGCCTGGCCGGGCCGGGCCTTGCTCGGCCCAGCCGGGTCAGCCGTGGCACAGCCCTCTTCCATCCGTGGCTCCCCCCAGCCCTGCTCTGTGCAGGCAGCCCCTGGTGCGGCCGGGGCTGGTCTGAGACTGCTGCCCCACTGCCCGGCAAAGAGCATGTGACCAACAGCGATAAGTGAACTCCAGCTGCAAGGCCCGGGTGAGATTAACCCTTTTTTAGTGCTGTAAGTTTCCTCTAGAACAGATCAAGACTGCAGACATCAATCCTCTCCCGAGTCAATGCCATAAAGACACCAAAGTCAGTGAAGAAGGAAGGGCTGAAACCCTGAGGGAGGAGAAAGAGGAGATGCTTCGAGCTTAGAAGTTGAAATTCTGTTGTAAAGCTATGGTGGTGATGGACTGTGATGCATCAGAGTACCCACTGTAATTCCATGAAAGCATGGGGATTTGAAGCATTCAAACTGTAATTGTGAGCAGAAGTACTTGTGGTGAAATAAGCAAATGACAGTAGCTGTAATTTGATGAGGACCCTTTGCTCCCAGGGAAGGGGGAGGGCCTCTATTCCTAGAGATGAAGATGCTCCCAGAGATGGGTGAAGAGAACCTTTGCTTCTGAACAGCTCATCCTTAAAATGGTACCCCATTAGCTCAAGATTGGACCCTTGAAAACAGCTATGGGGAAAGCTGTAAGGTCGGGGGAAGGGACTTTCACATGTGAGCAGAGAACCAACCCGGGCAGCTGTCTCACTGTGATACTGAAGCCATGAGAGAACTGTTTCTTGTGGAGATGTCTCCATAGCACGAACAAGAGGGACTCCTCTCCCTAAGTGAACTGAACTAGGTTATTATAGAAGTGGTAAACAGACTGAACATCTCAAGGGTTGTCTTTTTACATTGTCAGTGGGAGAAGGGAAAAAGGCTGGGGGAGGAGGAGAGTTCTGAAGGTTTAGTCTGATTTTTTTTCCCCCCTTTCTTTTAGGTCTGTTAATAAACTTCTTTATATTCTTTTAAGTTTTGTGCCTGCTTTGCTTTCTCCTAATTCCTCTCTCACAGAAAGAAAATAAGTAAGTAATAGATGGATATTTTGGACCAAACCACTACACACCATGATGACTATATTCATTCTCTGTAAGCAACCTAATCTTAGATATCACAAGTTACCATTTTTTTTGTGATAAGTATTTAGTATGTATGATACTGATTTCAGATAATTGTGACAAACTAAGAAGCTTCGCTTTCTGAGCAGTGTTTGAGACAGCTGTTCACACACTCCACTTCTTATGACCAAAAAATAACCTACCTCACTCCAGTTGCCTACTATCCAGTAGGCATCACTGGACAAACTGTTGGATGTTATTACACGGCTGTTTTCTGTGACATTCATTAAAACACTCTCAGTTGCTGCACTTTGGTTCTTCAGAGCATGCTTGGGAGGTGTGGATTGTGTGCTGGTAGTTATGGTGTCAGGCAGCTTTATTTCTTCTCTGCTGTCAGTCTGGTCTCTGGGTGCATGACCAAGCTCTGAGGGCATTTCTGTAACCACTGCTTGTGGGGTAGTTACCTCTAGAGCAGGCATATCAACTTGCAGACTGACATAGTTTGCTGCTGTTGGAAGTACCAGCCCTTGTGCTGCTCTGCTAACAGGATTGAGCACAGAAGGGTCTTGGTGATGAGATGCTGGTGGGGACTGAGAAGTCACACTCTCATTTTGAATGACAGAAGAGGCAGTGTCCAAGGTTGTGCTTCTGGTTCCAATTTCAGGACTGAGTTCTGTGCTGTATAAAAGATCAGCTGGTTTCTTGTTAACTCCAAGTGGCCCATCAGTGTTGTCAGATTCTTCAGTTAAGTAATCATAGCTGGAAGTTATTCCTGGACTACTGGTAAAAGAGGAAACAGGAGTGTCCTCACTTCTTTGCATCTCACTCTCTGCAGTAGAAACTGGCTCACTTTTAGAGGTGCTCTCAGCATGCCTTATAATTTCAGTATTTAAGCTGTTATGAAAAGGCCATGAAGAAGTATTTAGATATGAGCTATTTTCAGTAGAAACTATTGGGTAATTGTAAACATCAGTTGATCCAGCAAAATTATTTTGTAATGTCCTGTTGGCCGCTCCCTCTTTTCCTGAGACATTACCCAAACCAGAGGACGTAGGCAAACAGGAAGTTACACCTTCATGCTTGGGTATTCTTGTTGTTGTATGGAACCTGGGGTTTGGTCTGGGTATTCTGCGAGGAAGACTCCTTTCAGGATCAGCAGTTGTTTTTCTGATTATGATCTTGCCTCTTCTGGGTGCCTGTGGGGGCATCAGAAATCTGCCAGCAGAAGGGCATTGCTGAAGACCACACAGGGCCTTAGAGTTTGGTCTCTTGGAACTATCACATGGCTCATCATTATTTTTGGCACAAGTGACATTACGAGTCCTTATTCCACCTCCACAGGTGACAGTGCACTGCAAATGAAACAGAATTAATGTATCTCCCCTCTTCATTCTGCTGCACAGAACTATCAGATGGCACTTGTTCATAAGAAAGAAGCATCATGACAAATAATCAATTACAAAGCTTTTCCTGAAGAACAAGCCCTTTATTCTAGTGATGTTCTGCTATCATGGAGTTCTTTCCAAATTCTTCAAAGTAAATGTCACCTCAGGGAAATAGTAGTGAAAAAAGACTACATGATAAAGACAAAATATCAAAGTAGTATGATAGGATTTTATTTCTTCATTGACTCACAAAGTCATCTAGCCAGTACCTTTTCCACCAGATTTATGAAAAACAGACTAAAGACCTGGAATCAAACCCACACCTGATGGGTCAGTGCTGCTCACAGTGCCACAAACCTGCTGTGATGACCCATGCAGCTCACAGACCCTTGCTGACTTTATGAAACTGATTTTTCATTCAGTCTTAGTACTGCCAGAGCTACTAGCATGTCTTTCCTCAACTAAAGATTACCAAAAGTAATTAGCCAACCTGGCTTCTATTTAAATGACAGCACGTATAAAGGGTGCTGGAAGGAGACCCAGCTTTTCTGGGATGTTTTTCATCCTCAGGGCCACAGGCACAGCCATGCCTTCAGCAGCTGTCACTCCACTAAGGATTTTGTAAAATCACACTTCTGTGGTTTGAGATACTAAGGCTGGATGACTGGTGAGTAGGAATGGAGATGTTACAAACAACCTACTGGAGGAATTCTTCCTAGGATGCAAGGGAGCCTAACCAGGTGCTCAACATGAAGTGATGAACACTCCTTTTGCAGGACTTTAATGCCCCATGCATATCTAACTCATTTTAGAGCTAGTCTGGGTCATGGGGCAGTAGAAACACCAGTGACCTTGTGTTGCTGGGGCACTCTGTTGTTCACAGGTGTAAAATAACATCAGCTCCACAGCAACAGGAGCAGGGAAGCAAGCAGAGTAGCCTCACAGTAGGTAAGTTCATCAGCTCCTGACCATCCTGTCATTTGTGCAGGTGAAATAGCCCATCCTATGCTCTCTCCCTCCACTTCCTCCAGGTATAAAATGTATTTTTGTCAGTAAGTTGTAAATATAATCCAAGGGCATATGAGCACCAGCAGTGTGCCATACCTATATAATTGCACTGCTAGTCATGTAAGCTCAGTCTATTCTTTCACAGGCATTTAAAACATGGGGGTTACTCAATTAACAAAACAATCAACATTCTGTGATGATGGTGTGTGAGCAGCATAAACCAATCCAATACAGTCACAAGATTTTATTATTTCACTATGTGACTCTGTTCTTACGGCAGTGAGTCTAGTGAAAAAAAAAAGACTTAGGACAAAGATGAGAGACGAGTTTTCAAAAAAGATAGGAATACAGTATTTTCAGCTGGAAGTACTGTCAATGATCACCTACTCCAACTGCCTGAGCACTTCACGGCTGACGAAAAGTCAAAGCATGCTGCTAAGGGCATTGTAGAAATGCCCTCTTACACACTGACAGGCTGAGGGCATCAAACACCTGTCTAGGAAGCCTGTTCTAGTGTTTGACCACCCTCCCAGTAGAGAAATGCTTCCCAATGTCCAGCCTGAACCTCCCCTGGTGCAGATTTGAACAATTCCCATATGGTCCCAAAGCTATGGGGAAAAAATCCAGAGTCCTGAATGCAAGAAATATGAATAAAAAGAATGTAAAAACGCTTCTTTGTTGACCAACAGACGTGACATAGAACCTCCCCCCAGTCTGGCCCACAGCAGCCTGGCTCTCACACAGACTCTTTAGCACTAAGCACACTACGTTTTACAGTCCCAAAAGCTCAGCAAGTTAACATGCAATACTTGCTAAAGTCTTTTGAAAGCAGGCCTGCTTTTTTTTTTTCTGCACAAAGGATGTGTGAACACGTTAAACAAAAAAAAAAGCATTTAAAAAAAAATTAAGAAGGCAAAACACCAGGTCATTTGTCCTCTCTGCTGGCTATAATAGGTTATTTTTCACAAAAAGTTCATTGTTTCAGCTGACATGAATTTACCTCAGTCCAGTTGCTCACTGTCCAGTCAGATGGGCACAAAATATCTCTGTTGCATGACAGATGGGTCTTTGGTTTAAGCAGGTGCTGGCATTCCATGACATCCAGTGCCTGCTCATCAGATCCCACTGTCTGGATGCAAAGTACTGTTCTCTTCTTCTGGCCTGTTGGGCCACATGTGGTTGAACATTTCTGCCATTCCCCTGCCCACCACCTGAAAACCAGCAGGGTGAGAAACATCAGAAAACAACCCACCACAAGCATACTAAGGAAAAGGTCAGAGACTGCAAGAAAAAGAGCCAGTAATTTAAAATCCAGGCCCAGATATATGTTCTTCACATTAAGCTCAGATCACTCAAGTTCTCCCATCCATCCTGTGCTCTAGTACCAGCCAGTCAGTGAAAGAGAGAAGACAGGAGTAGGCAGGATTTCCAGACAGAAGTAGACACTGAGATTTATGTTTCAATTAAGTGTAAGAATCCACTGAGTAGGTAGTCCTTCAAATCCAACTTTGAGGAACTTCTAGCAAATCTACTTAAGGAAGTAATCTATTTACTCTATCTCACTGTTCTTCTGTTTATGGCTACCTCAGTACAGAAGACTCAACAAATGAGAATCAGTGGGGAGTCTGTAATGACAGCATAGAGGTGGAAAACATCCCTTTGCCCATGTCTATGCAGCCAGTACCGCACAAGGGCTCAAACTGGCTCTCCATGAGGGTTACCTCCCCAAGGCCAGTTCCCATTGGGGAAGCAGCAAGGCACAGAACCCCAAACCCAGATTACCCAGAGCTATGCTGTGTGGGAACAGTGTGCTGCAGTGCTGTCCCTCTGGGCATGGTGTCCAGATCTGCACTAGGCTGGACTTTTCTGTTCTTCATTCCTTCACAAAGTAGAAATGAGCCCCTTTTGTGTCTCTGCCATGATTAAAGTCATTCTTCCACAGTGTGGTATGCAATGTTCCACCAAATTAAGGATAACTGTTTCCTCCAGAGCAGTATTTTCTAGTGCAAAACACCTTACCAACAAGAATGGTTCTCTTTACATTTGGTTCACCTTAGCCTTTCCCCAGCATCATCCAACTACTTTTTCTCATGATGACCATGAGCAGATTGTGCACCTGCATATCTGCCTTCCATTATAAGAAAGGGGAGCAAAAATTTCTGGTTTTCTACGTTTGAGAAGTATTGGCATCAACTGTGACACTTGCCTAAAAATTTATCTTTATAGTTGAAAAAAAGGGGGAATGAATCAAACAAAGAAAACCCTTTTTCCTTTAGTTAAGAGTGCCCAAAGTAAGAATACAACTTCAAGCTGCTGCATACAAAACCTGGCCCAGCTCTAAACTCTAAGCCACAAAAGCTCCTAGACTTGACTTGTTCATGAGTTTTCAAGGAGGTCACAACAAAGCCTTATAATGAAAACAAAGCAGGAATATATTTAGAAAACACTTTTCTAGAAAAAAAGGCAGAAAAAATTTCTTTTGGCTTACCAAACCAACACCATTCTATTGGGTTTTTTTCCTTTTAAGGTCCATGAATTTAGAGACAAAATAATCCTAATCTGATAAATACCTCAAAGTTCAACATCCAGATTCATGTTTTTACTCCTTTCTTTGTCTTTGTTGACAATCCCTCTCCCATTCTCACTGTAGTTTCCATGTTCTTTAATTCATTTTTACTTCCATTGCAAATGAGCTGCTGCTTATATGGAAGGCACTGGTACCTATTCCTAACAATTAAAAAATAACCCACCAAACAACCAAGACTCAGAGCAATCAAGCTATGATACAGTTTATTTATGCAACCATCTGATCTTCTCTGTGGTACCTAATCCTATCTTCTTTTGTTTAGTTATCTATACAAACAGTATTTCATTTTAAGTTACCCCAGAAGCCCTTTGTGGCACTGACTGCTTTGCTCTAGAATGCAGTCCATGCCATCACAACCCAACGGCAAGGTCTCTGAACCAATTAAACAAAAAAAGCATCCAAAATATTTTTCTTCTCCTCCTGGCCTTCCTTCAGATTGTCTCTTGTTCTTCCAGGCTTCTGCAAACAACAGAGGAAAACTAACAAGTAAATAGAAAAAGTAAGTACACCTCAGCAGAACAGAGCAATAATAAAAAAAAAAATTAAAAAAAAATTATCACAACCTGAATCAAGCCATTTTAGGGTTGTTGTCTTCTCTTGCATCTTCTTTACAATTTTATCTCTTCTATAATCTTGTAAACTGCTGACATTTCGGCACAAATGGAACATAAATATGTGAATTGCTCTATTAATTTTAATAGTACCAGATGACATATTTCAAAGTACAGATATGCTAAATTGACACCTCTTCCCCTTCGGTATTTTCAAATGGCTCTGACTGAGGGTTTAGCAATTGGCAGGTTGAAATACCAAACTCCAAGCAATAAATTATCAGACCTTACTACAGAACCTACCTTGAGCAGCAGTAATGGTGTGTGATTAACTAATGCACACAAAACACTTTTTAAAAGCTGTTGATGTAGTTAAAAAACTCAGGTGCTCCAAAGTTAGAAAATCCCAGAACTAAGATTTTATCCTATTCCATCTTTATGATCAAAATAAAATTACAGTCAGCCAGTCTGTAGACTTCTTCCTCACTCAGTGCAGGTAACTTCAAAAAAACTTGTTCTAACTGGAAGTTTATTCTTATCAGTAACTGGAATTTTTGATGTTGTTTTCCTATTTTCATCCTAGGGTACATGCATATGCCCTAAACATCCAAGAATCAGAAGCCTGACATGGAGTCACCTGTGCTCTTGTCTCTCCATGTTTTCTGTTGAGGACCTGAACTGTGGCATCTCGGCCAAAGGGTAACAAAGGCAAAGCAAGGATGGCAAAACAGCCAACATCCACTTCTCTGTTCAGGTACAGGATGCCTGGACCACAGAGAAGAGAGCAGCACCTGAGTGACTGCTTTGCCAAACTCTTCTTATCTTGGAGCTTTTGCTGTCTCCTCACACTGCAGAGGCATAACCAAAACTGGAGGTGACTGCTGAGAACACATCCAGAATTGACACAGCAATCTGAGCTCTAAATATGCAACTTCTAAGCTGAAATGACCAAGCTGTTGGACCTCCCAGACAAGCTAAAGACTGTGGTGAGAGACTGGGACAAGCTGGTGGAAACTAAAGCCTGATGGTGAGTTGCCATCCAGTACTTATTTCTACCTCCGGTTTCTGATTCTACTTCTGGCATTTACTGCTACAGCAACTGAGTGGTTCTTAAGTATTACTGTATCATCTGATCCCTGCAAAGTGAAATGGCTGTCTTATCTCCACAGGCAGGCAGGCATGCCATTGAAAGATTGTGGTAGCAAACAAACAAACAAACAAAGAAGCAAAATGCATGATTTGGGTAACTAATTTGCATGAGCACTAATTTTCCTCAGAAAATTTTCCTCAGCTTAAGGTGTGAGTGCTCAGCTCTTCTGCAAGAAGTCTGGGACAGAGACAGGAAGAAAATCTCATTTGTTCAGCTGGCATTCAGCTACCTTAAATGAGACTTATCTTTTTGCTCCCACACTGTTTTTAAAGCTTGTAACAAATTAGGCAGAGTCCAACAGCGTGTCCATGACATCATCAATACAGGGATGATGTGTGGTGAATGATGTGTGAATCCTGTTGAAAAAGCAGCAGCATGGGATTTTGGAACTGTAATTTGACAGTCATGCCTATGGGCTTAATGTTCCTTCCTTCCCACCATGCCATGTCACACCTACAGAGAGACGGTTGGCTTTCATTACGTATTTGTATAGAATCAGGCAAAGCAAATATCAACAGGGCACTGATTCTCACTCTGTGCATTATAATAGAAACCAGATTTCCTATTCTTATTATGCTGTTGGAATTCTGGAAGCAGGACAACACAATAACAGCAGATAAAAAGCAGGAGATTACAAGTAGTTGTAAAATAATCTACTTCTGGTTACTGTTCAAGTGGGTAGTCGAGTTAAAAAGGCTTTGGACAATTTTCTTTGCAGGGGAAAGCAAAACTTTATTCACAATGCTGTGAGTAGTTAAAATCTCACTCTTTTTCAAGTGGTATTTCTTGATTTTAACATTGACACCTATGGGACTAAATACCTGCCTACCAAAGAAATACGTAACTGGAAACCATACTCCATAGAATAATGTGGAAAAAAGCATGCATTTAAGCTGCAGTCTCAGTGCACTGCAGCTAAGCAATATCACTCAAGTTGTACATGAGTGGTTGCAGGACATTTTAACTCTCAGCTGTCCAGCCACTTTTATTTTGTTCTGAATCAAAACACGGCATACATGTACTGTGATATTTTTAATATTTTCTTCATTTTCCTCTGAATTATTTTAGGAGAAAGTATAATAGTAAGTGTAATAATAAGCATAAAACAAACACAAAGCAAATCAGCTAACAAACAAGAATGTTAAGGCTTAGACTGTAATTTAAACCATTTACAACTGACTTCCTGAAATGGATTAATGAGATAAGGCCTGGTTTGTGAGAGCCACACACATTTTATTCTTTGTCTGTCACTTCTGTTTGATAAATTATCTATTTCTTATTTAGTGGTGCAGTAGCATGTTTAATGGTAGCACGTTTTTCATCACTGGGATTTAGTAGGAAACAACTGTCTTTTTTTTGGGATAGGATGTTACTATAAAGCACGTGGTTCACTGCTGAGAAGTGCAAGGTCATCCAATGATTTGAGTTCTGTGGCTGCAGCACTAAACAAAGGTCTCCTGCAGTGTTGTGTTTAACAGCGCTGTCCTCACCTCTAGCACTGAATTTAGCCATCTCTCTACGGAACACTTTGTCCTCAGCAGCTTCACGTGGACTCTCAGTTATCCCATAAAATGCCATATGGTTCAGTCATGTCTGCCTCCAGTTTTCAGACTTTCTTTAGAACTAGCAAACTACGCTAAGGTGTCTTGGGTTTCAAATGAAGATTATTAACCACCTGTCTGGATTAGAGGTGCCACACATGCCACGGAAAGTGAACTCAATCCCATCAACTCAATCCCATGCTGGGACTACAGCCTGGAACAGAGAGCAGATTTACAAAAGGATGGACTTGGGAAGAGTGACTAACAATTCATTCATTGCTGCCATCTCTTCTAACACAAGAACTTAAGGCCACCAAGAGAAGTTAGTGAGAGCCAGGTTCGAAATAGTTAAAATGTGGTGGTACTTCACTGAGGCACTAGAGCTGTGGAACTTCCTGCAGAGTTTGTAGTAATGGAAGTTTTACAAGGTTGCAGAGGAAGGTTGCATGAGTGAAGTTCATTGGGGGTTACTGATTAGACAAGCCATAAAATGGAAATGCCTTGAATTAAAACCAGCTGGAAGCTGGAAGAGCATCAGAAAGAAATCTGATTTATCTTTGCCTTGCCCTTATTCCTCCTTAGGCATGTAGACCCTGCTGAGAGCCAGAACAGGGACTGAGACCTTTGGTCAAGCTGTTACAGTCACTTTTATGTTACTAAGAGAAAAATACACAACATGACTCTAGAATTAAATACATATGGTTTTTCCGCACCGCACTTTGTCATGACTTCGGTGTCCTCAGAAGCATGACTTGTGATTGTCCCTGCAGCACAGAATGAGCTCAAGAAGCATCACTCAGGCTGTCAGCACAAGAGAGCTTTTCTGCCTTGTCCGCAGAAGAGTTTGGTTCATGTATGACATTCTGCAATCTGCTCAACAGGGGAAAAATTCCCCTCCCTCACTTTCAAGAGCAGTTCTGAATAATGTTGTCACTTAGAACAAATGGCATAAATTGAGTTAATTTGGAATTTTTGAATTGATAGTACAGTTTATATGTGCCATAAGAAACACCTCAATGTGTATGGGTAGCCTCAGCTCTTAACAAGTCAAGTAATTAAAAAGTTGGGTCTACTGTCAATTGATTTCCTGACAATCTAAAAAGAATTATGAAACTGTGATAGTCTATGATGCAAGCACAAAGATGTAACTCCCAAAGGAGCCATCCTCTACTGTTGTGAAGATACTTGGAAAGAACTAATAAAACCAACAACCATGCAGAACTTTTCACATCAAAGTTTCACAAAATTCACTGCTGGCAAATGCAACACAATGAACTCCACAGACTCATTGCTTTGATTTGATCCTGACTGAAGTAGAATTACTAGGGAAAGACTGGTGAACCTTTGTGAACAGCACAATAAACGACATTCAAAGACAACAGAAGACAAAACCAAGATGTTCTATTACCTAAAGCATGAAACAAAACCCAGTATTGATCTCTTTCCAGCAAATCTGTGCCTGTTGTACAAGCCTGCAGTTCTGAGGGAACTTGGAATGTTTGCTGTGATTAGTCTTACTTACCCTACTCCCTAAAATGGTAGCACAGAAAAACCAGAGATGAATAGAAATTACGAGAATGTTATGAGAAAGGAAAAAATTATTCCCATGTGATCACAGAATGAAGAAAGCTGCACTTCACTCAAAAAGAAGAAGGAACATAATAAAAAAAAGCCAAATACTGTGTTATAAAGAAAGTATAAAAATTAGTTTTAGAAGCAGGCATTTTCACTCATCACCTCTCATTAAAAGAACAAAGGCATATCAAAAAATACTGAGAAACAACATCAAAAGGCTTTGTTAGTTTGTTTTTGGAACACACAGTGATGCATTATCACTTGAGCTAAGCCAAGGATACAATTTTTAAGTAAGAACTTATACAGTCTTTAGGCACACCTGAACCCAACCTGAACAAAAACAGTATCTACATACATCAGAAAACAATCTCTGCCACTTCCAGCACAGACTGCTCAGTAACTTGCCTTAGAAACCTCTGAGGGTGGCTCACTTCTAATTTGTTTAGAGGGGGTTTCTTGCACCTTGCTCTGTAGCGTGTGGCAGCCCTCACCATGGTAGGCTGTGGATGCCACACCAATGTGGCATCAGAAACACCTTCCTTTGAGTAAGGCTGCTAGTGAACACCCCCAGAGCCCCTCCAGAACCCATTACCTGGGTGGGCAGTCCTGCTCATAGCACTTCTTCTGCCGCCCGTTCGGCTGTGTTGCTGGGTCACAGAAAGAGTTTTTGATCGCTCCGCTTCCCTTCCACACGCAGTGGGCGATCTGCCGCTGCACTCCTTCCAGAGAAAGACACACAAAAAAAAAGGAAGAGTAATCCCTGTAGGCTGGGGATGAACTGCAGAAATCCTCAGGAATGAGCATCCTTCAGTCAAGCTGAAAAGGTTAAGCAGAGCTTTTTTGGATCAGATCAGAGTTCAAGCAACATATTAGAAAGCACTTTTCTTAATGGAATTGTTAGCCTCAGAAAGGGCTCTAGCAGGCCCTGAAGTAGGTTTAAATAGCTATGAAAGGTTCTTGAGTCACTCACAGACAAGAGGAAACACAGCAGCATCAGGCTATTCATAACAAGCCTGGTTTTGCTGACCTTTTCTTTTTTCTTTCAGAAGGCTGTTTAAGAAGAACACAAACCAGAGTAACCCTGTGACTCTTAATGTGAACTCAAATTTAAGAATTTTTGGTACACATTTTGACTGAAATAGATGATGAAAAAAGTCTTTTATTTTCTAAGTAAGTAATACACAACACTTAGCACAAGAGGCAAAGCACTGTGATGAAGAGACACACAGAAACAATCCATACAAAAAATGTGGGTGATTTCCCAACATTTCCATTTATACAAAACCCCCCTCATTTAACAGAAAGAAACATGAACCAAAATACTACATTACCCTAGTGTGAATCTAAAGAAAGTCAGTTTCAACCGGCCTGATTCCCATACAGTTCTGCAAAAATTTGAGGGAGATCTCTTGGTGCAACCCAATAAAAAAAAAAGTATTGCAATATTACAGTTATAAGGGTTGTAGTGAGACTGATACAGAGGCATTAAAATAGTTCAAACAAATCTTAAGGACTAGAAAGACTGAAAAAAACATTCACTAACTCTCATTAAGTTAACTGTGCTATTAATTCGCAACAATTAATACACACACGGTAGATTACTGCATCTCTAGAATTTTTATCCTTCTAGGATGCACAGGGTCTAACAGCACTGTTATGGTATCAAGGATAAGTGTTAGGCTATTTTGCAGTATGTTTAGGAAACAAGCTTTTCCTTTCCTCAGGCCTCCTAATAACTAGTGTGGGAAACTATGTGGAAGATAAGAACAGAAATCCATAGAAAATAATTGGGAAATAGGAATATATTCCTCTGAGACATATAGACTCAGATAATCATAGAAATGTTAAGGTTGGAAAAGACCTGTAAGATCAGCAAATCCAATCATTAACCCTGCACTGCCTCAACAACACAGAAGGGATTTTTCCACGCATATTTGGGTCATTTCACAGAAACCAACAGAAACCTATATCCCTTTCTTTACCCCCTTAGAACATCAGGTATGTGAGGAAATGATTTTGCTTTTTGATTACTTTCAGACTTCTGACTGAGACATATGAAACAATTACTGACTACAGCACAAGATTTGATGATTGACTGCTCCAGTCAGACATGAAGGCTGATCTCCTAGAACAGTGATTAGTGTCACCTGTAAGGAAAGATTAAGGGACTGAGGCATTCAAGCTCCAGGGTAGATGGTGTGGAAGCAGCCGCCAGACTGCAGTAAGTCTGGACATGGTGATGTCTTATTTGTAGGTGACTTCAAACAGGAGAAAGCTTTTTGGCTCAGCTCCCAGGGAGCAGTGCTCTCTTTTATGCTCTGGTATAAATGTAACTGGAATATTTAGCAACCTTTTGCTAGCTGTAAACAAAGCAGTTCACAGAAATGTTTCTGTCTCTTTCAAAATCATGATATGTTGCTGTTCCAAATACAAAAAACAAGAAATCTCTTGCTTTGATAAATTTTTACTGTCATTTCCGCTGCCACAATTCACTTTAAAACCACTATAAACATTTGCAGAAGTTTTGCTTTGAAGCTGTACATTCTCATAAAATGATCAGCTGACATCAATGAATTAATTTATTCTAACAAACAACTTTTATTATGAAAGTTATGTGAACTCCCACTGTAGCTTCAAAATCTCTGGCAGTTCAGCTCCAAAGTTGGAAGGAATCCTATATGCATAGACCAACACACAAAAATAAATGTAGGTTTATATGTTATGACATAATGAAACAGTTGATTTTATCAGCCTGAGCAAGCTGAACTAGAAAACACTGCTAAAGCAGAAAACTACTCACCACACACTGACCCTGCCCTAGCAAGTATTTACACAGTTATATATAACTAAAGTGGGTAGTATCCTATTTAAGTCCTATTAAGATTAAAAATTCTAAATACACTGAAACCTCAGAAATATTTGAAACCTAAACATTATTTCTAAAGGACTTTGAGAGGTAGCTGTTTTCCTCCCTTCACCACTTTCATTCTCTCTGACCTCAAAGCTAATTAATTCACCTGATATGTACCCTCTCAGCTCTGTGAAAAAAAACCCCTACAAGTATTTCTGGGAAAGACAGGAGAAACCAAGAAAGATAATTGCCAGCTCAAAGAATAATCTTCATTTCACTAAATCTGCTCAGAGATTCCTTCTACTTCTCTGTGACACGTCACCCCTAATGCAGAGCTCTTTAGACACGAGGCTGACCCACACAGATCCTGATTTCTCACTTGGTTTGTGAAGAAAAGTGCCAGCTCAAAGTCATCTGGGTGTGGAAGGCTTTTGAAAGAGAGATTAGAAATCTTTTGGCTGCAGAGCCCTCAGTTTGGGCTGAAAACAACAGAAATTAAGGACCATAAGCAAGTGTATAAAAGGTGTATGAGAAAGATACATACTTGATTTTAGAGCTCATTTGAACATGTAGTTGTCTGAGTTCTGAACTTAGATACTCTGAAAGGAGTTCACTTTGTATTTATATTTATTTTATATTATATTTTGTGCATGCACAAGTTATGTGTAGAATACAAGTGCCAATCTTTACATTCTCAGCGTTATAAAACTCAGACCCACAAGAGTGAATGGAAACTGAGTGACTTTTGTTTTCTAGAATCAACACTGCATTTCTAGGAACAATTGGAGATAACTTTGCAAAGCCTTTATAAAAGTTATGAAGGATTTAGAGGGCACATAACAGTTAAACCCCAAACAAATTTTAGAGTTAAGTCCTTTTGCAGAGCTTTGAAAAACTGCCAATTACTGATGCTGTCTATGGAGAAACAAATTTTTATGTTGGCTAATATTCTCCCTTAGTTGCCACTGTGCTGTGCTATGCTTTTTCTTAAATTTAATGCCACTCAAGGTTGGTTCTGAGAAACAAGATTAAAGCCTTTAGACAAGTAGGAAGGATTTATACTTGTAATTCCAACATTACCCATGCTACGATTATTTAAAGAAGGAATAATAGGTAGTTGGTCTAGAAAAAAAAACTCAGTGACATATTTAAATTAATATGGATTTAAAAAGGCTTACGGGCTCTAGTTGCTGTCTCGAGAGCAGGCTCTGGAAGGACAGCTCTTGTCCAGAGGATGCAGCAGTGTGCAGGACACTGGTGTGCACACATTCTGCACTGCAAGCAATTCCTTTCTGCATAGAGCAAATGGCAGGAAGAGACTCAACCTGTCGTGCACTGAGGGCAGAGAAAGGCTTGTGATTTTTACTACAAATTATCCCCTCTGCTGCTTGTTTGCCATGAACTGGATTGCAATGTTATTACCTACCTATTTTCTACACTGCAAATAAATATCAGGTATTGCAATGTGTTCTCCTTTTCCCTGCATGCAGTATTAGGTATGCTTGCCACAGAAAACATGGATTTTTCAGAGTATTTTGTCCCTGTTAAATGCCAGAGCCATCTTTGACACCACCATAGATGGAAGCACTTGAAAGAAATTAAGGAAGCCATGAGAAAATTTGGATCTTCTGTTTCTCCACTGCAGTGGAGCTGGAGAAGGATATGTGCCAGGGCATGGCATGGTGCTACCTTGAGGCCAAGAATCTTGGGGAAAGTATGTCAAGGGAGCTGCCCTGGGTTCATTCTGGGAAGAGACAGCTTCAGTCTACAAAGATTTTATTTTTACCTGGACCTTTTTCCAGGTACACTTCCCAAAGATAACGAGCTGTACCACACGGCTAAAACAATATTTTTTCTCTTATCACTGATGAAGGTTTCCTGCATCAGCCCATTGCCCTGCCTGTAGCCCAGTTTGTCATTCCTTAATGCAGCTTTTCTTTCTTGGCTCAAGAAAGCACTTGTTTGCACTGTCCTGATCTGTGTGCCTACAAAAAGCCAAAGTGCCCTTGGATTTACTGTTGTGTTTTTGACCAGTGGTGATGAAAGGACCTGTGCTAGATCTTTGGCAGGTCCAGGTTTGCCAAGGGAACAGAAGTCTAGGTGAGGATCAGTTTCTTGCACTGGCTGTGGCTGCCAAAGTTAGTTGAACAGTTCACCTTTCTTGGTCCTCCTTTTTATCCTAAAGTTATTGGTTTATTGTTTACCAAATGATAATTGCAATAATAGTTGACAGCTATTTACTACTAACCTTAGGCTAAATAAATACAGCTTTTCTTACTGATCTATCTGTAGGCTTGTCTTCAATAAGATTTGTTGTGCAGCACACTCATAGCAGAATATGACCTTCAGTCTACTTCAGTAGACTTTTATCTTATAAACTTTTCAGAACACTTCAAATGCCAGTGATTTGGTACAATGAGCATGTTACTGCCAACAGCAACATGTTCTGAATCCAAACAGAGTGAACATTCACATAAAATCAATTGCATCCTTCACAGCCAGAAGGAAGTTCTGTGGAAGCCACTTGGACATCACAGAGAATTACTTCACTGAAAGGGTTGTCAAGCATTGGAACAGGGTGCCCAGGGAAGTGGTGGAGCCACCATCCCTGGGAGTGTTCAGGAAACAACTGGATGTGGCTCTTGGTGCCATGGTTTAGTTGACAAGGTGGTGTTTGGGCAAAGCTTGGACTCCATGATCTTGCAGGTATTTTCCAGCCTTTATGGTGCTTTGAACAGCAATGCTGGTCTACATTCCAATGGCCCAGAGCACAACCAAATTGAATGTGTACCTGCAGAGAACTGCAGGCATACTGTCGTATTGGGTTCCCCTGCTCCAAGTGATGCACTGAAGCTCTGTGTCAGGATTTCTCTTTTTTAATGGGTGTCCTGGGTTGCAGTGTATTCTATTACCATCCTCATGAGCTGTTGAAATCAGGAGGGGCAGTGTTTCCTTGCCTCCTCCCCCCAGACTATCTTGCTGTTAATGGCCCATCATTGTCCTGCCGCATGACTCAGAGATAACTCCCTCCAGACTGTCTTCTGTTAATGAGCCTAATCAACACTTGGCCTCATGACTCATCACCCCATTGTGAGATGCTCCAACCAGAGGGAGGAACCAAGCATCCCATCGTGGATATAATCTGGGACTCTGAAAACCAGAGACACTCTTTCCACTGGATTTCCAGAGGACAGGAGCTACATAGCCACCACTGGACTTTCTGAGGAAGAGCAGACCCCTTCTACCACAGGATCACCACTTCAGAGGATTGCAGCCACCATTCCACCAGACTGCTACCACCACCCTGACTAACAGGGACTCAGGCTGTATCTTGACTCTGTCAGTGTTTTCTTTTACTTTCTTTTCCTTTCCTTTAATTTCCACTAAATTGTTATTCTGACTTGGTGCCTCCCACTGGTTTGTTTTCAAACTAGCACAATGGGCAAGGAGTAAGAGACAATACCCTGACTGTATCACATTTACATCCTTCTTTAGACCTGTCCAGTTACTTTTCTAAACATATGTATCTCAGAGGAAAGAGGGCTACGGGTTTATTAATTTCTTGTCTTCTGTCCATGAAGAACAGTAATTCAGTAGAGAACTGGTGAGGTTTCTGTGCCCTTCATGAACCGGATGCACCTCTTGGTTCCCCTTCAAACTGATGTCGCCAAGTCCATCTTGTCTGAAACACGCGATTTCTATTTATACACAGGCAATAAGCTAAAAAAACATTTATTAGGAGCACAAATGCAGCAAACAGAGGAAGTCAATTAGTAAATAAAACGTGAAAAAACGTCACATACCACAGTTCTCTGTTTAAGTAACCCCTGTGGCAGTTAGAAATCAAAGCCACGTCACATAGTTTGTTAGCCAGAAGAGAGTACACAGGGCTACAATTTACCTAGTGAGAAACACTTCTGGGAATACTGCAGCTGATGTAAAAAGAACCTCAAAACAGCATAATAAACAGTCTACTAACACATTCCGCTTCTCTCCCTTTATTTTATGATAACAATTTTTACATTAAACACAACTCACAACTAGGTAGGTATCAGAACTAAAACTCACAGCGCACAATTAAGCAAAACACTTGTTTTGTGCACCTATTGAAAGAAAATGGTGAGTGTTCTTCTGCTAACCAGAAGGCACACAGTGTTTTGTGCTGAGAGACGCTTCTCAAAAAAAATCCAGAAAAAAAAATCACATCATCTATCTACTGAAGCATACATATATATGAATGAACACACCTCTCTATAATATGTTGATTTTATGTATATAAAAATATTTTTCAAATAAGATGCAAATGTTATTGGGATGGGATATTTTACACTATACTTCTAAAAGTTCTTTTAATCTTCTAAACTTTAGGTCATACAATGCCCTTTGTCCAAACCACTGAAGATGTATTATTTTAGTGTCCTCCTTGACAGGAGAGGTTTAAAAGCTGTTACTCCTGCAATCACCACTACTTCTAGAATCACAACTGGGTTTGTTACAACACTTGTTTTTCCTTTTTCTTTCCTTCTGCAAAGCAGTTAAAAATGCAGTAATTATCAAAACCCACTAACAAAACTCTAGCATTAGAAGAGGCCTTTCTCATATTACTGGTCTGGTTGTAACAGTGATCTTCTACTCTTCCGTACAGTTTTCATATGGATGGTCAAAGAATAAGGTCATGGTCATATCTCCAGAATTATTTTACTGTCCTGTGAAACTCAAGAGCTAATTCAGACAGAAAGCTACAGTTCCTTTCCCCCAAGTTCAGAATTGCCTTCATATACAACTTTTTCCTCACAGTTTCAAAATTATTCCCACAATAGATGGATAAAAAAAAAATTACTATTGTAAAGAAACCTTCAGACTCTTTATTCTTATTGTTGGTTTACAACAAATATTAACTTTATCTCATTGATGTTAGCTACTTCAGAGGAAGTTCTCCAGCTGGCATTTTGTGTGAGTTACCAGAAGCAAGCTTTTAGACTTCTTGTTAAAGCCTACTTCATCGTCATCATTCTGCTTGTCTGTTTTAATGTGTGGCACAGAACTACAATATAACTGCAGTGGTAGCCAAGCCATTGCCAAACTGGTAAAGACATGGAAGTTCTCAAGACTAATTTAAATAAAATAATTATTGAGCAATGCACAAAAAGAGTTGTTACTTGTCAAGGCAAGACAGAAATGAAGGACATTTTTTGTAGTTAATATACTGAAAAGACTTAATAGGGAACCAATAGTAGGTCATAAATTTGTATTGCTGGAAAGTAAGGCTATGATGAACAGTATTGACAACAAATTATGAAGGAAAGAACACCGTACCTTCTTATTTTGGTTCACAGAAACTGAGAATTTGAGGGCAGGTGTTATAGAAACCTATTCGACTTAAACAATTTAAAACCATTTTATTTTGAAGTCAAAATACATTATTCACAGAATCACAGAATGGCTGGAGTTGGAAGGGTCCTCTGGAGATCATCTAGTCCAACCCCCCTGCTAAAGCAGGGTCATCTGGTGCAAGCTGCACAGGATCATTACCAGGCAGATTTTGAATGTCTGCAGAGAAGGAGACTCCACAGCCTCTCTGGGCAACCTGTTCCAGTGCCCTGTCACCCTCAAAGTAAACAAGTTATTTCTCACATTATTTTTGAAACCATGTGATCTGATTTCCCACCAAATGCATATTAAAGAACATTACCTCTTTGAGGACTACGTCTGTAATGAAGACAAACAGTAAGATAAAAAGGAAGTGAGGAATTACCTCTTCCACAGGTAACACTGCAGGCTGTCCACTCTCCATACTGCCAGAAATACTCTGGCTCTCCAATCTCATTCTCATTGCTTTCTTCTTTACGTACAGTGTATTCATACTCAATTCCAGGGTTAGTTTCTTGAAAAAGTAGCTGGAAAGAGTGGGGTTTATTAATTGTTTGATTAATAATCTACTGGCCAAAAGCTTTCAAAGTGTGAAACTGGAAGAATTAAACCTGCCCACTTTGGAGTCTGGTACCAGTTCAGAGTAGCAGACTTGCAAAATTTCCACTTCTATGTTGACAGTGGCATACATGAATCTTTCAAAGACACTGTTGTTTACCATGCACTTCTGCAGTAAATGGGTCACCATAACTGGTATCCTATTGACTATAAAAGATAATCCAAAGTCCAGCCAAAGCATCCCTGTGCTGCTGATTGAGAGTTATTGCCTATCCCCATTACAAATGATAATTTTTCTACCTTCTGAAATAGCTGTTACAAAACAACCATTAAGTCAGAAAATTACAGATGCTATTCAGACACTGCTTTGATATTATTTTTCAGTGTTTCAGAACTAAAAAGAAAAATTCCAACAGAGAAGAGGCACTCAAGAAATTTACCTCAGAGGAAGAAAGTAAACATCATCAAGGGATAAAAGACTTCAGCAATTAACTTTTCTTCTCAATTGTACTAAAAGTGAAGACTGAGCACTCATTAGTTTTGTCTTCTCATGAGGCATTCAAAGTGTGAAAGTGGTCTCCCATCACACCCCTAATACTTCTTTTAATTTCATGGTGGATACACAAGCAAACAAGCCATGAGAGATACTTTCAAAGACCAAAGGGCCAATTTCAAATTATTTTTTCAAAACTGACAGAAGCTGGTTATGTTTAAGTTAGAATCTATAAAGAAACAAAAGAAAACAGCCTCTGCGGATGTTAAATGGATCAGTTTCACTTACCATAAGCTATTAATCCATCTGTGTAATGCTGTATGCTTTGCTTGCTCCATGTAAGCTGTCACTGCTGTCAGCTTTCCCTAGCTCTCACTGTTCACAGCCTGACATCAGCTCCCTTTTTGTGACAACTTATTTTTCATCTGGATCTGGGTCACATCACAGCCATGTGTTGGTCAAATTTGGTACAAGAGACAAGAAAGTTTGGGCAGAGGACTGACCAACTATAGGTGACAGGATCCCTGTCCTAGTGGCAGCCTTTAAAAAATATCAGAGTATGACACAGGACGTATTTTTAGGCAGGATGAACAACCCTCAAGCAAGGTGCTTAATTCTCTCCAAAACAGCTCTTTTTTGCAAGACAACTATTTTTTTCAAGACAGCACATTAATAGTGGTTTGTACACCAACATTATACATTTTCCCAGCCTCAGTTTCAGAACCCCAGCACATTCTGCTGCCACCCTAATGAGCAGGTTCTTCTTGTGGTCTCCTGTTTACCTGAATCCATATTGATTCATTGGTGGGTCCTGGAGCAGTCAAATTTTCTAGATCCCCTATTCTGTCGTACTGAAATATTGTGCCTGCCACTTTGTATTCGCCATTCCACTGGATGATGAAGCCTCCATTCAGGTAGTACTTTTCTGGGTCTTTGCTTCGCACAGCAAGGAAATTTCCTGATTCTGCAACCTCCATGACTTTGATTCCCCTTGCACCTTTTGGAATTAGCCCAATATCAACATATCCTAAGAGACATGAAAAATTCATGGAGGTGAACAACAGAAATGTCACTGCATTTTACTTATTTGTAAGATGATTAAAACATCAATCAGCTTTGCTTGAAAATATATACAAATGTGCTATCACAGAGCTTGTATTTCAGTTTGCTAATAGTGTGACTTTCCAAGTCAGGGTTTCTACTGTCAGCTGGGGAAGAGTGTTTAGGCAATGCCAGCATTTAGGCGTTGAGAAGGGATGCAGAGGTGAATGACTTTCAGAGCTGTACCAGAAGAAATCCACTGCACAGATGAGAATCAACATTCCCATAACCATACCCAAGGGCTCTGGCATGCAATCTGGAGAAATGCCAGGGAGTTCCAGCAAGTTAGCAGTCTGTTGTGGGAAAGGTTTTTTTGATTTGCAAAGAATGTTTTCATCTGTACCCAATGTACAGGTATGCACGGAATTCCATGTACCTTCTCTTCAGGCATTTAACTTCTCTGTGACTGCTTGCCTTACAAAAAAATAAATGAATGTTATTCAAATGCCTCAAATTACTACTACAAATTGAACACATTTTCGTAAACTACTGATTTTGATAACAAAGTTCAAGAGCTCTTCATCTGTTAAGAGATGTATGGTCTGTGTGTTAAGAATTAATCTAGAGTACCTATTATGGAATTTTGTTCACATAACAGGCAATATGTGACATCAGGCTCTGTGCTTCTCACCTTACAGGAAACTGCTATTGTTGTTGCTACTGGACTGTAAGAACAGGAAGTTCACATAGATCCTTGAACACAAACTCAGTTAGCTTTCTTGTTATTGCCCCTAGCTGAGCTCTAGAAATTAGATGGATGACATTTCTACATGCTGGTGCACTGGGAGTGTGAGCTGCATTTTGTGCTGGTTTATTTCAAGACTGGAATATGAGTTCCCCAGTTCTCATCACACACTACCGAGGTCATGAATTAAATTCTGAGACTCACATCCTGTTCACCTTTCTTGTGAAATGAGCTTATCACCTTTGATTACTCACTCACATGAGTGAGATAAACCACACTGGGCATACTAAGAAATCTTCAGTATCAATGTTCTTCACCTACCAGACATATTTATGTGCTGTACAACAACCTCCTGTTCTAAGTAAGTGCCCGAGAGTCTTTAACATCTGAATTTTATTTGCAGCTCTTTTGTGGTGTAAATAATACTGGTTAAAATGTCATATGCTGCTTAGGGTACAAAACAGAATCTGTCTGCTTCAGGTCTTTCCTAATTACACTGATAATACATAATTATAGATATGGATTTCCAGTGATCGATGTTTAAGAAGGAGTGTTTTCTGAATGTTACCTTTCTCAAGTCTCCCAGACTGACTGTGGAAATTCAAACATTTTGGTTTTTTCTAAGTGAATGGAGTAACAAAATCTGGAAGCTCACTGAATGATTTCTATTATTCAGGAAATCAGTGGTCTAGGTCTATTGTAAGTAACCAAGTCTAATGATTCTACCAAATGCTCTATTCATTCAGTGCAGAGAAGACATATTATGAACACAGTGTGTGATTATGTAACTAAAGGCTTGATTAGAAGGCATACTTACAACCAGGACAAATTAACACAGCATGGAAAATCTTAATTATGTCACATCCTGACAGCTTGGCTTTGCGATGCTTATGTCCTTTTACAGTAGGGTTGGGTTGGGGTTTTTTTCTGATGTAATTAGAGTAACATTTATTCAAAACACAAAGCATAAGAACAGTAAAACAATTTTGTTGCAACACAAAAATCTATATATCCTTTCAAGATTTTGCACAGTTATTTTTGTCTGAATCACCTGCTGCTGCTCATAAACCTTATTTTAAATGTATTGCAACTGTCTGCTAAGGGATGTTACCATTTGTTCTGTGTATCACATTGCCTTCTCCCTGCCCTCCTCACCAGCTAAATTACTTCCTGATTTCCCACAGCCTCTTGCTGATTCCCAATAAACATTATCTGATTTTGAAAGGAAAGCAAAAGACCAGCAAGCTTTTGAGTTTGTCCCTCAATATAATACATTTTTGTTTAAAAATTCAGTGAGTGGTGTTCATGTAATTGTTCCTGGTTATGGGGTTTCATTTGATAAGGATCTAGAGATCCAAGATTCAGTGACAGTCAAAGTGTCAGCTGTCTTACCTACACACTGGGCTCATTAAATGCTGGAGCAACCCTATTGTGGGTGCTTCTGCACACCTGTGAATTGGCAATTCTCAGATGTTATTAAATTAAATCTATATGCTCCCAACACAGATATGAATAAATTCACGAAACCCTTGTTGTATGCACAGCTCTACAAGGACTAAAGAACTTGTTTCTCTTTTCCCACTTCTGTGAGAAAAGAGTAATTTTACTCAGGCCATTAGCACAGCACTGCAGATCAAATGATGACCAGATCTCGTTGTCACAACAGTTCACTTTCCTACTCTCCAGCCTGTTTTATCTGCAAGCCTCTCTTAAAAATATACATTCCTGAGGCACAACTTTCCTCTATGCTGGGTTCCAGACACTACCACGACTTCTTTGCCCAGGCTTGACCTTCTTGCTTTTCCATGCCCTGTTCATGCAGCAACCTTTCTGCCACCAAAGTTCAGCTGAAGCAACTTCAATGATTTTCAAACAAACCCCTTGAAAACAAGGGGGGTAATATTAGTGTCAACAGCTGAGACAATGTGTTCCCATGCGACCTCTGGTTTGTTTTCCACCATGAAACTCCAAGAGCAGCCATTACAAAGATGATGCTGTCATTTCTGTGACTCTCTTGGATGCGCCTGAATCACTATTCCTATTTTGCATCCATGAAAAAAACAAAGAATTTTAAGGGAAATGCAAGTAATAATACAGATTTCAAAACTTTTCCTTCTGACCATGAGGCAGTAAGATTTCTAAGACTTCTACAAAGACATCTTCTTCAGGTAAAACTGATCACCCTGCCCTGCAGTGAAAGGCTGAATTACTAAAACTATTTCCTAGCATTTCATTAGTTAGACACAGCAACTGAGTCAACTTGCACAGAGAATACACACTGCTTCAGCACTTGACCAAGAAGGGCCTTGCTGGACTGAGGTTCTGAACAAAGATTTAGATCAGAATATATTAGCTTTGGCTTTGTATTTTTTCTATGACAATAGAAAATCTTCTATGAAGATTTTTCAAATCTTCTTTGCTGGTGACTGGCAGCATGCTTTGATAAAGTTTTGTTACCTATGCTGAATTTATATCCTGAGCCTGAAGTTTTTATGTTTACATAAACTGTTCAGTAGTCACTCTGCTATAAAATCTGACAAACCACTGACAACACATCTGTCAGACACAAAAAGAAGACAGATATTCTGAACAAAGCCTTTTTCCTGTTCCCAGTTGAACACATGTGCACATCAGTGAAATCCACACATTGTCACGAAGAGACCACCAATCTCTGCCTTTCCTTACATTTTTCCTTCTTTTTGTCTGCAATGGAGTCAATTTCTATAGAAGGGAGAGAATCTCCAGAATCAATACATTTTTTAATTAATCTAAAGAAAACATTGAAATAATTTTACTTAACACTCAGTATCCCTCAGCAGTATCTGTCAGTAAGACTGACTGAATCTTGTGGCAAGGAAAACCTAAGTAAATATAAAGCACAAAATGAATTTAAATAAAAGGCACTTATCCTCCCATAAATTACAATACTGGACTTTTTATGTAAAATTCTTATTCAAAAATAAAGTTCATATCTTTAGCCTTGGAAAGCTCACACACAGTCAACGGCAGAGTGAATTTTAGATTTGCAAAAGATCAGAGGCTGAAGGATTACTGTTGTATTGGAAGAGAGGGAGCTCCAGATTTTCCTTTGAAAGTCTCACATACATATGAAACCTGCACTGCTGCAGGATTGCAGTCGTCTTCCAGTTCACCTTTGGGACACAGAGAGAAGGAAAGCAAACTCAAGTACAGAAAAAAACCCTGAAATATTAAAGAAGCTTTTACCCCAAACTTTGGAAAATCTGGTCAAACTAGCCCTAAGTTAGTAGCACAAATCATACTTGTGCAAGGCAGAACTATTTTATTTGAAAAACCCCACAAATCCAGAAGTCAGCCAAAGGCACTCACTGCAGTTTCCCCCTCCTCACTACAATGGTACCAGTTACTGATCTTGAGACTTCTCATCTCTGCATCAGCCTCTTTCTTTAGCTGCAGACCGTACTCCAAGCATACTCTCCAGTGCCTCATCTTCTCACCTCTCCCCCTCCTGTCCTGGTTTTCCATTGAAAGCTGTTCATCCCAGCTGCCTCTTCACCTCCAGCTCACCACCATATTTCTCACTCAGTTTTAGTCTCCCACTCCTGCTTCCAGACTCTCTAGCTCCCATTCATCCCACACAAGTCAACTTAAAGCCTGAATGTCTCGCTACCATCAGTGAAGACAGGCTCAGTCCTCCAATCGCTTATTCAGACCACTTCAGCCCTGCAGGGACTCTTCTCCTCTTTATGACGCTTAGAAATGAATCCCCAAGACACTCACTCCAGCACTTTCTTGGTGCTTTCTACTTTACAGAGATTAGGTCCAGATTTTTCAAGATGGCAAATTACATTCACTCTGTAAATGCATTTGCTATTTTGGATTTTATTGTTAACTGCATAACTTGCAAAGGACCTGTTGGGTCTCTGACAATTTTTATAAGACAAGGTGTACTTAAAAAGCACAGAGCAGGCATTTCTTTCTGGCAGAAGCATGATTCATTCACTGAAACACCCGTTTACAACTTCCTACGCAGATGATCACTCAGTTTTCAACAAGAAGCACTTTAATCATTTTTACATAGAGAAACGGCTTCATCAGCGGAAGAATTTAAAAGAAGAACCTGTATTACCAAATCCTTCACTTTGATTAAACATCATCTTCACTGTACGACAAGCAGAGCCGTCTCCCAGGCAAACTCCACACTGGTCTTCTGTTGCGTTGGAATTTATCTCATAATCACAGCCAACAGCCTAGAAGGAAAAACAGTGTCAGAGTAAATGTGGTGTCCACAACGAATTCTTGCACTTCTGAGAAGGGGAGTAGTGTAGCTCCTGTATAGTGTATTACACCAAGGTGAAAAACAAATTAACAAGCAATAACCATCACCATGTCACAAAAAACACAGTCACTTCAGATGGAAATGTGCCACCCAAATGGCCTCAGTATCTGGGACTGGCCCCAACATCCAGGATTTGTGTCTGCTTTCTTACGTCACAGAGCCATCCACAGGTTCCCAGGAACACAATGCAGTAACAGAACTGAAATCTCTGCCAGCTTTTTGTGGCCATCTGACAGGACAGAACGTCTACTACAGTCAAACCCCCCTAGCAAAGAAAAACTCTTCAGCAGGCATGAAGTTTTATATCAATGGTTCTTCAGCTTGCCAGCACAGGAGCATGGGTCAGGATAAAGTGGGTCAAGTGGATCAAGTTTTGGTAAAGACCGATTTTCCAGTTCATGCTTGCTACAGGGAGAGAGAAAAGTTTATTCATACTGAGTCAGGAAAAAACTTCATCCAACCCAAAAATTCTGTGCTCTAATGTCTTTAAATTTCAACACAATTTTCATTTGGTTTTGGGATTTCTTTTCTGCCTCTCCTCAAAAACAAGCAAGGTTGCAAAACACAACCTAACATCCAACATTCAGTGGCTGTTAATAGTATCTAAGACACCTGGAGGTCTGTGATGTAGATGAATAGCCAGAAGTCTGGTAGCATGTAAAGGTTTTGTCAGCTGATTTTTCTCAAAATAAGCTTTCAGGTGCTATACCTACCAACTTCTCTGACAACCTCTTGATGTATGAAAATCTGGGTATTACCTCTTTTGATGTTGATCTTATTTTACCTTCAATACATCAGCTACTGTAATCTTCTGCAAGCTTCTGACAGGAAAATCCATCTATTAGACTAACCTAGGTATACAGGCTCCTGCATTCTTCAGTATTTTTCTATCATTTTCACCTTAAGAAACACTTTTTGTCCAAGTGTCAGTGATTTAATGAACAATTAGAAAAACCGTGAAAAACAGAAGCAAGGAAAGGCCTCAAGCTACAGATGGTGGCAAACCGCATCACTGTAAAGAAGATTCAAAAAAAAAGACTCATCCATCACTTAATGCCAATACACACCTAGCACCTTTCATACCAGCTCTGAAAAGTCATGGCCATGTCAAAAGGTTCTGCAGCAGTCTTAGCTTCTCCCTCCTTTCAGTGAAGGCCACTTTCAAAAAATGAAAAGTTTCGTAATGTCTTGCACACAGACAGATCCTGGCACTAAGGACCAAATTTATGAGCAGTACAGAATGTTACAGAGATAAGGATATATTAGGAAGGTAACTTTTTGCCCCCAAGTATGCAGCTATCTGACCAAGGATGGATTTAATCAACTATTCAGAATACACAGATGCCACTGCTACATGAACAGGATGCTTCTTTATCTTGCCAGGAGTCCAGATCTGTCTCTTCACCTGTTGTCTATGGATGCACTGGAGTTTATGTTTAACACTTCCTAATAATTTAAAGAGGCTGGAGTGTTGCTGTTTTCTCAAAGTGATGCATTCTGCAGTACATCTACTGTACTATTACTACATCTGTTAATCATCTGCAAACAGTGAGGTCATAGTTATCTGGTTTATTATTAGACCAGAGAAATAATCAGACAATCTGGAGAGTCATGGAAGTTGAAGTTTATATTCCATACTATGCACATGAACAGAAAGGTGGGGAAAGTCTGAAGAAGGAACCCTTGTGCTTCATGATTTACTATTAGACAATATGATTAGTGACTACAGAAAACTCACCGTTTTGAAAAGGTTTCTGTCCATCTTTATTTGCTGTGCATTCTTGTTTGAGAAGCTGCACACAGAATTAATTTATCTAGTTCACACTGTCAGTCAGATACTTTGAAATTAACATCACTGAGCATATTTCCCTTCCAAGTACTGTGTAGTGTGAAAACCCCTGAAGGTTTAACTAATTAGTTCCGAACTGCTGCAGCCCTGACTCTTACTGAGATGGAAGCACCACAGTATCATCACTTCCCTGCCTTTGGGGTGCCAATCCGTGCTTCTGCATGGGCTGTACTTCATCAGCTCAGTCAGAATCAGCTCAGATCTCTCCCTCTTGACCATGCATTTCCTTTAGCAACAGGTCTGTGGCATCAAAATATGACATCTCTGTGATATGAAGGGAATCCCTTTGTCCCTTCCAACAATAACAGCAGAAGTTTGTATTTCAGTGTTCTCCTGATATTTGAAACAGTTTGTATCTGATCAGACATCAGCCTTACCTATACATGCAGTATTCCTATTCATCCTTGGGGTTCTGGAATACCCAAGAATGAGGCAAACAATTTACTGTGTGACAGTAAATAAAGCCTTTGTTTTATTCCCCAGCTCTGGGCTGTTGGTGGTGCTGTCATGACCTTCATATCTAACAGCAGGGCCTCATCTTACAAAGCCATTAAAAACCATCACAGAGTAATATTCTCATGTGTCAGAATAAACAGCATTCATTTACTCTAAATATATTTCCATGAACTTTAATTTCTAGACCATATTTTCCTTTATCACTCCAGTGAATAGCATATTATTTTTGTCATCCATTGGAATAATTTCAAGATGCTTCATTCCTCTTTCTACTTGCTTTCCTCATTATTTTTATTCTTGTGGACATACTTGCCGTATTTTCTAAACATGCCTCAAACTCTCCAGAAGGTCAACATGACACATCAATGTGCACTTGCAGTCCAGAACTAGATGATATTTAAGGTCCATTCCAACCTGAACCATGCTATGACTCTATGATGAATTTCTGACAAAGAGCTGTTAAAGAGGATCTGGAGATTAAAGCAGGTTATGAAACAGGAAAGAATATCAGCAGCAATTAGGCTCTGATTTTTTTACACAGATATGTCCTTGTGCACTCTCTGCCAGGGAACCATGCTGTGTTATAGGAACCGCTGTGTGCCACAGCATGGGCAACACAAGTTAGCATCCCTCCCTGCAGCCCTTTGCTATTGCCCCACTCACCAACAGCGTTTTTCTGACACAGCTGAGACCAGCTTTGTTTCTGGTCACAGCACACACTGCAGAGGCAGATGTAATGACCTGAACTGCCTCACTGCATTAAAGGAAGGAGAAACAATTTATTTCCTGCTGCTCAGTGCCTAAAGGGAAAACAGCCAGAGATATTGACCTTTTTCCATTTCCAGAGGGAGAGGCTTTTCTGTCGGATTGGCAGTGGGGGGCAGATACAAAAAGTTCTTGCTGTCACTGAAGGGTATGGCCTGGATGTACTGCCTGAATATCCATTATGTGAATGCTACATAGAACTTTAAGGTCTTCCTCCCATTTGTCTCCCCCACTTAGTCTTCAGATAAAGAAATCATGTTCACTTCTTGTTGGCCATGACATTGCCTTGAATGGAGAGAAATGTGTCCTGATGTCAGTAATTTATCTTGTAATTTATCTTGTAATGGGTCTGAATCAATGTCCTGTTGCAGTAGCAGTGGGAGGAGGAAGCTGAACCATAGTGAGAAGCAGTAAAGCTAAAAATCCATACACAGAAATACATAAAAATCCAAGCTGTGTAATCTGCTTTTCAGCAAGGGAAGAAAATGGTTCCCTACCTAGAACTACACAGCTGTGTAATTCTCCAGTACAATGTTAGTCTCTCAACATAACAACTGTGAATTACCACAGAGAGCAGGCCACAGATTTGCATGACTGAAGGTTGGTTACGCCTATCAAAATTCTGTACAGGAGATAAAAGGTTGCTAGAAACATCAGAGATGCCAGATCCTCCATCTTCAGCATCTGCACACTCCAGTGCAAAGAACACGTAAGGCTTCTGTTGGTGTGACCCATTCCACTGCGGGGCTGGGGCAGCGTGATGCCAATCAATCCCAGCCCATCCCCTGGATCGAGTTTCCCGAAGAGGCAGACTCAGAGGGTGGGTCATGGGGCGGCTCAGAAGCCTAAGCTGCACCCCCTGGGCGGTGCCCGGGTCCAAGCCGCCTCCCCCGGTTTGGGAAAATTCTCGGTTACTCGGTTGTTCACTGGTTCTTTGTTGTAACTCCCGCCTCTCGGTTTCCCCCAGTGGTTCTTGTTAAATTGTATCCTCCCCCAGGCTTGTAACTCTTTGGTTGTTTTCCCCTTTCCCCAAGGTTTTCAAATTCCCTGTGAAACTGAGGACAAGCCTGGGGGAGGGGTCCCATCGCATTCCATCCCTTCCGAGCTTGTTCGGGTTGCGAAACTTCTCACAATAAACCTGTGAGAAGCCAGACCAGAACAGCCTCTCTCTTCCTTTGTCTCCGAGCTGACTTGAGCCGATCCCATCGGCTCCTGCCGTGCTCCCTCTGCAAAGAAGCCAGCTAGCTAGCCCAGCCAGCAGCTCTTTTCCTGATGCCAAAGTTGCTTCTGCAACGCACGGAACACAGCTGGGCTGTCTCTGACCTGGGGCACGCCGGAGTTGGCGCCTCGAGCACCAAACCCTGTTGGCTTCACTTTTAGATGATGTGATGGCTTGTACATATCAAAAATGTATGTTATGTACGTATCAGTGCTAAAAATACTCTGGTGGCAGTATCTTCACTCATTAACACTGGGGGGAACAGCTGACTCACCTAGTAAGAATTAATAATGCATTTGTGATGTATAATTTAAGCTCAGAAAGACAGGCTATGTGCTTTAAAGATTTTCTAAATAAAAGGGGAAAAGTGACAATTGAAAAATGAGTGCTGAGGAATACAATTAAAAAACAAACTAGTCATAGTACAGCTTGATGATTTGAGATTAAGTTACTGACAGGTCTTGTCAGATCTCCAGACAGAACTCTTCTTCTGTGTAAGGTCAACTTTGAGAGAGGACCCAGCTATTTTATAGGCCAGGCCTTCAAATGAGTTAACAATTTTAGCTTGTCTTTGAATTGACAAGTTCTAAAGGAATACCATGCTAACAACACCACACTGTAAGCCTTCCTTCAGCACTAAGGCATAGGCAGCACTTCTAAAAAAGTAGAAGATATTGGATAAATTAAAAGGACCAAGTGAATCAGCGGTCTGTCTTGTGCTTACTCCTCACAGGAAGATGCACATTGTGGCTTTGTCAGGCCAGCTAGGAAAGTATCCAGTACACCTCAGGTAGCTAAAATGAAGCATCTCAAACCACATTTAGCCATCAAAGTAAGACCAATTTCTCTGATTGCTCTGAACAAATTCATGACCAACTGCAAAATCAGACTGAAATCAGATTAATTTAGAAGATGAAGTTCTTTATTGGATCTATCTATCTTGTTTTGACATACCCAGTAGGAAAGCTCTGAACTCGCTTGATAAAAAATAGCTAGTCTACACACCAATCACGCATGAGCAATATAGACAGTGGATCTAATATTTTACTAATTTAATTTTTTTCTCAATTTCAGACCAAAGTGAAGTGTTATTTTAGTACTCAGGACAAATGTGAAGTGCTCATGTGAGATACAGTTCTGAAAACCAGAACAGTTTAATAGACTAACATTCATGAATACCTTTTCCATATCATTAGCAACATGTTGCAATCAAACTATGAGAATAATGGACCAGACTAATTATATTAAACACATTTCCAGATTTATTCTCCATGACCTGTAATATACCTATTATGTTTAGCTAGCTGGACTCAAATACTAATGAGTTAGATGATGATATATGAAAAAGCTTCTCCTCAGGTTTTATTCTGGGTACCTATTTCAGCTAAAAGCATGCTATCTTTCAATACTGTGAGCTATTAGGGTTACCTATCCATCATTTGGTCTCATTTTGCATGGCTATATTGTTCATTCCGTGATCCTGACTCCAACTGAATCTGTTTGCCAGGAGATGAGAAGCAGCAGCCACTATGTGAAACACTGACAAAACCAGAACCTTGAAGGGAATTTCTCAGAAATGCTCTGAGTCCACAGAATTGTTAATGTTGAAGTATATCCAGGCTCTACAAACTTCAATTAGATTAGCTTCCCTTTCCCCTCTGATCTCTCAATTCGTATTGAGTTTTGCTATCTCTAAAACAGGTATAAATCTGAACTGTCACAGGCAAGGTTTCAATACAGTAAGCATATGGAAACTAAAATTAATCATAGTGATCCCAATCCAGTTGGGCTGGAAATCAGAAAATGAACATTTCACAAGGACAGCCATTCTGAGCTTAGTAATTGGTCTCTTCTAAGTGGAGGTCAAAAGCACTGCTACGGTGTGCAATATCTACTGTATCTTTCAATATGCTAAAAATATTATTCATTCTGGCTTCAACTGCTCAAAGCCAAGTCAGGTCTTCCACCATCATAGTTCAAAGGTCCATCCTGGTTCTCAGCAAAGTTAAGCAGGATCTCTTCACTAGGAACTTGAGCAGGGTCTTGGTAACTCCCTTTCATAAAGGCAAGTCTTGCAAGGAAAGCTTAAAACACATCTTTTATTCCCGCTCTATGAGGTACTGTCATTCTACTAAAACAAAAAGTTTAAAAAGAGGGTGTGCCTATCACCTATTAAAAGTGTGACGTTTCCATCAGTGGAAGTCTTTAAGAGAAGAATATGAAAAATGACAAAAAAGGACTATAATTTGTAAAGGGATGAAACAGACAACTTCTTGCAATCCCTTCTTGTATTTATATGATTAAAAGGCTTGGGACATACAACCCCTATATTGGATAAGCTAATGTAGTTTCCACAAGTCACCAAGGCCTGTTTTTGTTTCCAAAGATGCTGCAAGCAAAAAAGCTATCAGGCTTCAAGGGGGTACAGGACACAAAGCCTCAATTTGAAGAAATAAACCACAGATGTAAATATATACCCTACAAGGAAAGTATTAATTTTATTTACAAGAAATTGACTAAAAGCAATGCTGAGACAGTGGAGGTCACAGCATTTACAGAACTCTCCTTCAAATGCCATAAAGACACTCACATCATCCTGGAAACCTGCTACCAACACACAGAATATGCAGAAACCATAATATTTACTCTTCAACACACAGAACATTATTGAGCTGTATACACTATGTTTGCCCATTACCTCATTGTACAAGATTATTCAATTCAATGTTGTAAACTAAAATAATTTTTACTGCCCTTAACTGCAAAGTCTGATCCTATTAAAAGACAGCTCAGAACTGATACATGTGTATTGTTGAACTGCCTTTTCATAAAAAACCCCACAGACAGTGGTAACACCAATTAAAATCCTAAAGCTACAGTCCTTCATGAAAATATCTCATCAGAAACAGACTTTCTTGAGCTGATATTTTAAAATAATGGGAAAAACCCAAAAGACTTAAGAGGCATCAAAAGTAATCAGCAGACAAATAGATTCATTAAAAAGGGTGGAAATTACTCTTATGTTTATGGAAAGATTTTGCTATAAACTTGCTATAAAAATGTGGTAAAATGGAGTATTTCGTCTTGATACTACATGAAAAAAGGTTAAGCACTCTCTCATAACTTTTTAAAACTAAATTGTAGAGAAAGAAACATGCAAACATACCCAATACCTTACACATGCCATTAATACAGATATCTCGGCTGTGCCTTCCTTCAAAGCAAGGAGTACCATCAGTGACTGCATCAAGCATCTTCTCTGAAAAATGGCCATCTATTGGGCGACAGTGGAGCTCACAGGGATTTGCTGAAAGGAAAACAAGGACACTCACTCAGACAATACTCCAGCAGGACACTGAAGTGCAATGCACAGGGTCTTTACTGAACCATTTGCTCACTTTCCCTGGCATTTGACAGAACTGGCAGAATTAAAGGAATTGAGCAGGGCCAGGGTGAGACAGGCCTGTTAAGCAGCACTTGTGGATTTGTAGGAAGCAGCTGGAGGCTCTCACACCTGCGTGCTCTCTGTCATTGCTACATCAGCATTCACTGCTGAGTGAGGGAGTAAGGAGGCCATCAGCTGTGACAGAAAAAGGGATGGGAAACCAGCAAATCCAGCTGTCATTAGTGAAGGGCTAGAATTGCCAAGGACACTGACAAGAAAGTTTTCCATCAGCTAGTGACTGAGTAATTTTAGAGATAATTTAAACTTTTCATTACTGCTGTCAGCCTCTCCCAGAAAGCAGTCAGCTCTTCTGTGTAGTTAATCATTTTCATCTACCTGTTGACACTTAATAAATAATTTCAAACATTCTTTTTTTCCTGCTTGGCAACTTATGAAATAGGGATAATATTGCGAGTCTGACAGACTCGGGTTATTCTCAGACATGTCCCACAGAAGCAACAGGGAAGAGAAAAGCTGCAGCAAGAGCAACCAGTGGCCTCTAAAACAAGATTTTCTTTGATGGATTAGGGCCTTAGTCTATTCCACCTATGGAGTACAAAGAGCCAAACACATACCTCCCTGTCTCATAGACACTGGCCTTTGGGAATGGGAAATTTTGAAACTGAGACATCAGAGAGACAAAGGACACAAGTCTGATAAATAAACTGTGTGCATGGAAGATGAGTGAGAACTGCAATGAGAGTCAAAGCAAAGAGAGATATAATCCCTGCCTTTTTATCACTCTCTAGAAACTCTCCAGCAGAACCAGAAATATCTGACTGAATTAAAAATCATCCACTATCATACTGATGAAGGACAGCAACAGAGGACCTGTCTTTAGGTTTTGATCTATTCAAAGACCCCAATCTCACCCAGCACTAAAACAATTCATTCATGCTCAGCAACCTGAAATGCTTTGCTGAGAAAAGCAGTGGGCCTTAAATCCACCAGTCAGTAGGGACTTCAAGGCACCATTACTGAAAAATTTTAAAACTATCTCCCTTTGTGCTGTGGAGGGGCTGATGCTGAGTGAAAGTTTTATCCTGTGCCTGACAGCATTGACAGAAGCCACTCCCTTGGTCTCAGAGGGATGCTGGGTAACTATAAGCCTTCCACGTCCTGGTTGATGAATTTATCTTCTCTTCCTCCTTTGTTGGCTTTGTTGTGTCATAGAAAGAACTGTGTTTAAAGAAATTTTTGGTAACAAGAGAAATGCAAACTTCTGGTAATGCAAATAAACTAATTAATTTCTGACTAAAGGATTTATCCTTTTGAAGAAGGAAAATTTGCTCTCATTACTCTGGTTTGTACACAACAACACACAATGCACAGAGGTGACTGCAGCTCCTCCCCTCAAAGTTCTTGCAGCTTAAGAACTGAAGAACTGAATCCTGCACAGCCTTGGTACTGTGAATCTTATTCGTGTAAACAGAAATACTGCAGAACTGGGAACAAAAACAAATAATAACAAAAGAAAGAACAGTAAAGGCAATTCAAAACCTAAATGAGGACTTTTTTTTCCCTCTTGTCAGTAGAGGTAAAATGGCATCCTAGCTCTGTCACCAATGTTTTGCATCTGGCTTCTCAAACAAAAATACCTTCATAAAGTGGAACAGCGATGAGACCCAGAGGACATGTATGGACCATGGTTATACAACTGGTGGAATTCAAGGTGATACGAGTTGTGCTCAAGAATATCAATGGAGATGGAGCTACAAAAGATTTTCAGGCAAGAACATAAAGTTTCCAATCCTCACCAGCCCTCAGTCCCTCTGTGGAAGCTGGCAGCCATAATATCTATCAGTTGTTTTGATAAGAGCTGTCATGGTAAGTGACATAAGTGATTTTACTTCTGTCTGCAGAACTCTTTTTCTAGCCATGTGATTAAATGGATTACTTTAGTGCTCTAAATTTTGCTTCACCTTGCCTACTTTCTCAATGCAGCATTTTTATATACAAAGCACAATACCTTTATGGCAAGGAGAATCCTACAATTCCATGTACTCTGTTACCTGCTCAGAATTGCCCCAATAGACACAGATTCTCCAAAAAGCCATTTCAGCTTTTGCACTGTTTCTAATGAAATACTGGAACTGAAGTTTGATATCTGTACCGCCTCCTAGTTGTGTGTTGACATAACAAGCCAATTTCATTTCAGAAATAACTGAACAAGAAGAAGCAGACAATGCTGACATACTTCTGGCATAACTATGATGCTGTAAATATATAACTAAGAATCAGTTTGTAAAGAAAAATAACTCCCTTGCTAAGTCAAAATAAAAAAAAAAAAACAAAAACCACATGAACTTTTAGACTTGCTAATGCTTTCTATGTATGAAAGCTTTCCTGTTTTTCCTGATTGTGTTAACTGACCTAAAATTAGATCCTACCTACAAAATTTTACTGCTTTTCTTTCTACATTTTTTCTATTGATCCCCTCTGGAAATGAGAGGGTACTTTATTTCTTCACCCAAGATTCAATCCTATCCGATATTTATTTGATTTTTCATCTGCAGAAAGGCTGGTTAGGCCACCACTGAGGAAATTATACTAGCACTGTATTTGGCATTCACTATCTAAAACTATTTATTTATCCATCTATCATTATTATTTACTATGGTTGATCTCAGGGACCTTGGCTCTCTTTTTCTAGGACTGTAAATAAACTGTATCAGAATCAACCAATGTCCTCCAGAAGTCTAATATTTTAAACACAGAACAGATAGCAAACTCATACCCAAGGAAAATAAATACATTTCCTAAAATGGTAGAAGACTGGCACTGAGTTCAGCCTTTTTTCTTATTTCAGACCTGAAAATCTAAAAAGACTTAGATGAATAGGAGCACTCGGGTTGCTCAGAAGGAGCTCATTAAAGGAGCTCGTTCAGTTTCAGTTACTTCAGTAAATTTGACTAATTCATGATGAGACTTTAACAAAAAGGCTGTCATCTTTTTAACTTTTAGGCCAAAATACACGCAAATTCCTGCAATCCAGCATATGCATGAAATACTAGATCCAATCTGTGAAGACTCAGTAATGACTGTATATCTCTACCAGCTCAGGGGTACATGTGCTAAACACTCCTTTAAATGTTCCCTTCAGTAGCTGGCATTTAACTCACTCCTTTCCTTCTGTTCTAGAGCCAAACCTGCTTTTCTCAACCTGTGTTTTTCAAATCACAGAATCATGTTTTGGATTGGGAGAAATCTTAAGGATTATCCAACCCCCCTGCCATCTTCCATTAGACCACAGTGCTCAAAGCCCCATCCAACCTGGTCTTGAACACTTCCAGGGATGGGGCAGCCACAGCCTCGCTGGGCAACCAGGCCTCACCACTCTCACAGTGAAGATTTTCTTCCTTTTATCTAATCTAAACCTGCCCTATGTCAGTTTAAAGCCATTCCCTCTGTCCTATCTCTACTAGCCCTTTTAGAAAGTCCCTCTCAGTGACATTTTGACTTCCATGTTGCCCTCCTGT
Organism: Aphelocoma coerulescens; assembly: GCF_041296385.1. NCBI lineage: Eukaryota > Metazoa > Chordata > Aves > Passeriformes > Corvidae > Aphelocoma > Aphelocoma coerulescens. The sequence goes on from NW_027184085.1 coordinate 11,562,274, forward strand.
AAACCTCCTGCAGTTTGGCTGCATCCTTCTGCGAGTGCCTTGCTCCTAGCTGGACATAAGATTTTAGCTGAGGTGCCACCAACACTCAGCTGCCTAGAAAAATTACAATCTATTTTTTTACATGGTGTCCACATCTTACACCTGGCTGCTGATTTGACCAGAGACATGATCAATCCCCTAATATACTGAAGAAACACAGATGTAGTGGAATTTCAAGCCACAGAGCTCCCATAATGGCCCAGTGACTTATCTGTAATCAAAATGGGACTGAGAAAGCAAACCAGCAAAGATGACTAAAAATCCTAACATTTGGGCAGCATGTGATTCTTTTCCCCTGTCTATATTATTTAAAAATTCAGATTCACCAAGTGTAAACAGAACAACATGAAGATACGTAGAAAGGAACAGATTTCCTTCCCAATTTGAATTTGTTTACCTCACAGCTGACTCCCATGAGTTCACATGCAGGAAGGATCCAGCTTAACCTGACTAAGAAGGATGTGATTAACGTGTCTGTCAGAAGAAGATAAGGCTTCAATATCTTTCCTAACTTCACAAGGAAGAGAAGAGGTGGGCCTCTTCTCTTCAAACCCTCTGTGAGAACTCAAAATTGGCTGAGGAAATCCCAAACAGAGAAAATTAGGAAAGACAATTACCAAACAGACAAAACAGGAAAAAAAGCTGAGTTGAAGCTACTTATCCGTTTAACCCAGCCTGGAGCTCCAAAACGAAGTTTAATTTTGAAAGAGGGGCAGCAGAAACATTATTCCATGCTGTTTGCTCAGCCCCTGTGACTGTATCAGAACATATTTGATGCACAGAAATATTTTGGAAGAAAGATGAAATTTAGAACATTTTTAACAACACAACCTCTTATCTTGCAGTACTCTAAATAATCCTGGCACTGACACAGAAAATAAAGGTAATGATATTATTTAATGTAGGACTTATAGATGGAAGTTAAGCCCTGAGAAGCTATCAGATTCAAACAAATGGAATTTGTCAAATGGTATGAAATAAATAAACATGGGGTCAGTCTGATGGAATGAGAAGTGGATGAGTACTGAAGTTGGACCAAACTGTCAAAATAGGGGCCCGGGTCATGAGAAAAATTCAGAAAATATCCTGCTCAGGCTGCTGGATGGTTTATCACCCTTGAACTTGGAAGTCTCCATCATTTTAAGATTCCCTGGGGTACTCTGATGCTCCAGCTTGAGCATGGGTGTCTGAGGTCCAGAGCAATTCCATAACAGGACTATGCAAGTTCCCCAACAGGCACAAAGTCATTTAAACAAGAAAATTCTCAACTGAAACCTCAAACATAGGTAGGCTAGGTAACAGCAAGACGTCACTTACTGCTTTTCTGTGAAACTGCTTGTTAAAAATGCTTGTTGCATTAAGTCGTAAGCTATTCACAAAAGTCTTTGTTCTCTTGTGAAGTTACAATTTACACAACAGAAAAGACTTTTTAGTTATGTGACATTTACTATAACTGCTTTATGTAAGCGATGAAGTTTAAGTTAGGGAAGAGAATTGTGACCATCCAGATAATCTACTGTTTTTTTTCAGTGGGATGAAGGAACACAGAATGTCTAAAATACCATAGAATGTCTAGCTCAGGAATTCATCTCCTCAGCTAGACACTTCCACACAGACTTTATGTGCACTCAGGGTTTGGGAAAGCTTCATTATGTTTTCTTTTCCCTTTACATCCCAAGCGCAGCATGAGAGGATGAAAAATGCCTGATACTAAAACAAGAGCTGTACTAGCTTTTGCATGGCCTGGTTTTGGTAGCAGGGGGCTACAGCTCTGTGAGGAGTTGCCAGAAGCCTCCCCCATGACTGACAGAGCCAGTGCCAGAGGGATCCAAGAAGGACCTGCTGCTCGTAAAGACCAAACCACCAATGACAGTGGCAGCACCTCTGGGATAATGTATTTAAGAAAGGAAAAAAACTGCACAACTGCAACTGGAAGAGAGGAGTGAGAGTGTGTGAGAGGAACAGCTCTGCAGACACAAGGTCAGTGAAGGAGGAGGGGCAGGAGGTGCTCCAGGTGCAGGAGCAGAGATTGCCCTGCAGCCCCTGGAGCAGCCCATGGTGAGGCAGCTGTGCCCCTGCAGCCCTTGGAGGTCCACGGGGGATCAGAGATCCACCTGCAGCCTGGGAAGGACCCCACACCAGAGCAGGGGGATGCCATCAAAGGAGGCTGTGACCCCACGGGAAGCCCGTGCTGGAGCAGGCTCCTGACAGGACCCATGGATCAGGGATCCATGCTGGAGCAGCCTGTTCCTGAAGGATTGCAGCCTGTGGGAAGGATCCACACTGGAGCAGTTCAGGAAGACTTGCAGCCCATGGGAAGGACTCATGTTGGAGAGGTCCAAGGAATACTGTCTCCTGTGACTCCTCCACTCTGATTTAATTTCTAATAAATGAAACTCATTTCCCCAAGCCCAGTCTGTCTTGCACATGATGGTAATCAGTGAGTGATCTCTCCCTGCCCCTATCTTGACCCACGAGCCTTTTGTTACACTCTCTCTCCCTTATCCAGCTGAGGAAGGGAGGAACAGGAAGGCTTTGGTGGGCACCTGGTACCCAGGCAGGATTAACCCACTACAAATGCCAAAGCCTTCTTGGCAGCAAGACAACGTATTAACAGAATGCTATGAAAAGCCCTTGAAATTGGGTTGCACAAGTTAAGAGAGAAAGTAAGGGAATACACTGACAAAAGTTGGTGTACATATGGAGGACACTATGAGTAAGTCTCCAGAGCCCTGAAACACCGGCTCATTTTTGTGGGGGGATTACAAGAGGCTGTTGGTTTGTTTTTGTTTAAAGTCTTGGTTTGTTTGGACAAACACATACAAGGAAGGCTCAAACTGCTGTATCTCTCAAAAACAGCTCTGTTTCATGGCCTTATTTGCAGGTATTTTGCCCAGGACACCTTTAACTACTGATAGAAGGTGAAAGAATATTTGAAACTGAGATGGGAGGAAAACTCAGATGTATTTCAGGTAATGCTGGCTGGACAAAACTGGAATCAGTGTGCCCGTGAGAGCCACCCACCCTCAGTCATACAATGATGTCAGATGAAGAATCAGCACAGGATTTGGCCAACTCCCTGCTTAATTGAGTGTTACCAGGAGAGCCCGTCTATCTGAGGAAGCCAGTTTAAGTTAAGAATTTAGCAGCAAGAAAATACTTCAAATGCTGTTAGTGGAATGTAAGGATGAAAGTGAAAATGCTAAGGGCCTCCAAGGTCATGGGGAAAGACATGGAAATCAATGCTGAAATTCTGCTGAGAAAATGGGTGAAAACAGTCCAAAAGTTTTCAAGCCACAGAAAAAAAAGATTTCCTTGGTATTTGAAGGATTTTGCAAATTATCCCCCAGATGAAATATATCAGGCTCAGCAGCACAGTGTTATAAATAGAAGTGGTTTGTCTGTACAGTTCCAAACAGTTCTATTTGAAATACAGCATGGACAGAGCACAGCCCTGCCTTCCAGTGTGCAGGAAGCATTTGACTCACGATTCTCAATGTCCTTTGAAAACAGACCTTCTGTAACAAATGCTCATGCAGAACTACCTGTTCTGTTGCAGTGTCACAGAGAGGACATGAACAGAACGAACACTGTACCCTGCAGTAGTACACCCTGAGTAACAGAGGTCTGGAATCTTCATTTCAATGACAGACGACTGCAGAAAATGTTTCATGAGTTTGGTTTTGGCCTAAGTGTTAGGCTGTTAGCATTTGTCATGGCTTTACTGGGATTTCTTCCAAAAAAATCTCTATCAACCATATTTTGTTTCATCAGAAATTTTACTGGAAGTCTGCCTGCTCGAGGTTCATCTTCAATGGTGTATTTGTTAGATGAAATGGAAACACTAGCTGAAATTTAGGAAACCAATTCAGAACTGCCAGTAACTGAAAAAGCAATTAACATGCTGAAAAATACTGTTGGCAAATAAAAGTTTAATCCTGATCTTCCCTACCGTAGCTGTCTTATTTTTTCATTAAAAAGTACATTGCTAGCAAGTTTGCTGATGTTATGGAACTGTTATGGGGGGTGGCTGATCCACCTAAAGGCTGTGCTGCCATTCAATGGAACCTTGATAGGGGGGAGAGTTGGGCAGGGAGCAACTCAATGGGTTCAAAAAGGGCAAGTGTAGGGTCCTGCACCTGGGGAGGAATAACCCCACGTACCAGCACAGGCTGGGCTCTGACCTGCTGCAGAGCAGCTCTGCTGAGAAGGACCTGGGGGCTTTGGTGGATGACAGGTTGCCCAAGACCCAGCAGTGTTCCCTGGCAACCAGGAGGGCCAATGGACTCCTGGGGTGCATCAGGAAGAGTTTGGCCAGCAGGCTGAGGGAAGTGATCCTTCTACCTGTCCTCAGCCCTGGTGAGGCCACACCTGGAGTGCTGTGTTCAGTTCTGATTTCCTCAGTATAAGAAAAGCAAGGAGCTACTGGAGAGGGTCCATCAATGGCCACAAAGATGACTAAGGGTCTGGAGTATCTCTGTTAGGAGGAAAGGCTGTGGGGGCTGGGCCTGTTTAGTCTGGAGAAGAGCAGACTGAGAATGGGTCTCATCAATGCATAAAAATATCTCAAAGTCAGTGCCAAGGGGATAGTACCAGAGTTTTTTCAGTGGTGCCCAGCAACAGAACAAGGAGCAATGGCCATAAACCAAAACACAGAAAGTCCCACCTCAACAGGTGTAAGAACTTTTTTATGTAGAGTGTGGCAGAGTGCTGGAACAGCTGCCCAAGGAGTCTCTCCCTCTGGAGACATTCAAACCGCACCTGGACATGTTCCTGTGCCCCCCATGCTCCAGGTGCCCTTGCCTTGGCCAGGGGGGTTGGACTGGATGATCTCCAGAGATCCCTTCCAACCCCAACAATTCTGTGATTCTGTTGGATAATCTACACCTTACATTTATGCACAAACCAAGAATCAAACTGCATGGTAATAACGATTACCCTTGTATTTAGTAACTAGCTGTTCCAAAGCAAGTTATAAAGCAGAGTCATTGACTGTGCCTCTACAATACAGGGCAGCATGACACTGAACCTGTTGAGATATGACTTCTTCACTGTAAGGCCAAGCACACCTACCATGCAGATCTGAGCTTGGAAGTAGTAAAGCCACATTTGTGCAGTGGAACAGCTCTGCTTACGGGATGCAGTGATGCCTGCAGGCCCAAAGACACAGCTCTACACCACACTACTCTACTACTTGTTCTGTGGTTGACATTGGAAAAGATGGTTTAGATCTATCCCAAACAATTAGTACAGACATGACCTCAACATGCTTTTCTTAGTGCAATATCTTTCCAGGAACTAGTTACAATCACAGCCATTATCACCAGAGCTCTGAAAAAACATCTACATGTAGAGAAGAAGCACTGCCTTTTTGTACACACAAAAGGCACACCAGCTTACAAAGACACATCAGATTTTTCTCTCTAACTCATTAGAAAACTTTTAATTCAGTGACTTCTTGCCCTCACAGAGGTTTCTCATAGGCATATAACTTTGACTTTTTATATAAGATATTAAAAAATTTTGTAGCTTCATTACCTGTGTTATAAACAGGAACCCAGTGGTAGAACTCGTTCTGGTAGGGAACTGTATCAAACTCACTGCACTGCATCTGACGGAAGGTTGGCAAGTCTTTGCGACAGGGGCTGATGTTACACATGCGATAGCGTTTCCTTTCTCCAGTGCAGTAGTCTCCTCCAAACTGGGGTCTAGAAAAGGAACATTGACACTTGGACAGGAGTCTGGGGGTAGTTTTAAAAGAACAACATATTTCAGGTCCCAGTGGCATAACAAGGTGACTCTGAATCCTTGACAGGGTAAAGATACTGTTCCCATGTTTAAGTACTCAAACATGTCAGTATGAAGTACAGAAATCTAGACAACTCCTGTATCCCAAAGAAGTGCCTGACACTACCTGGCTGAGCTCACAACAAATTAATCTATCAAATGGACTGCTCTGAAATCCCATACTTTCCAGGGCACTTGACAGTTCTCTCTGAAAAGACAGATGATTCCTGCTGTTAGGCACCCTCTTAGTGATTTGTGAAAATGACATGTAGAGTCTTCATGAACTCAGATATGTACTAGAGAATTCTGCCTTTCATGTTCTGTACCTGTCAACTCATGCGTCTCAAGCTGATGACAAGAACAAAACATGACAGGTGAGTCCTCAGGATCAGATTGCTAGAAACTGTTCTCACCTGGTTTTTGAGGACATTTATTTAATCAGTGCAGTATCAATAAAACAATATTGATACAATTTCTGCAAAACTTACACATTAAGTATGGGGTTTTTTTTCCTTTTATGTTGAAATAAGCTCTGTGGACGGTAAGGAATAAAGAACAAGATGACTACTTTAAAAGATGATCCAGCTGAATTTCACACAGGTATGCCTAACTGGGAACAGAGGTGTCAGTATCTCTGACATGTGTTGATGTGGCACCTGCTGGTAACAGTCTCCTACATGAGAGCTTCTAATGTCCTAAGAACCTCAAAAATCTTTAACAAAAGGTAGGGAAAGACATTTCACTCAGCTTACTCTGGACTATCACACGGCCTCTCTGCGCTTTGAACTCCTGCCCCACATGTCCTTGTGCAATGGGACCAGGATGACCAAACGCCCCATTCGCCATGGATTGCTTCGGGAGTCTTCCCTACTGTAATGCACTCACCAGAGAAGCACCACTGAGGAGACAAGAGAAAGCAGAAAGAGCTTCAGATCATTATCGCAGGGAAAATGTTCCTGTGAATTATTTGTTATTTTAGCTCATGAGGGTTGAATGCTTAAGTGGAAATGCAAATGGAGATGTCACAGGATGACCCTCTCTCACACTGAACAATGGTAGAGCTACTCATGGTTCCTCTCTGCCCTTTGGCAGGCAGCACAGCATGCAACCAGCGTGGCTCACAGTCACCTTGTTTTCTCCACACCGAGTGCCATCCGCAGCTGCATCCAGTTTGGAGCGGCAGGAGCCTTTCACCGAGCACCAGAGTGTCTGGCAAAGGTTCTGGAAAAGAAAGAAACTGCAGCAGTCTGAGGAAGGGCTGAACTCCTATGGCTAAGATTCCCACAGTTTTGTACAGCCACTTAAAGATCCTTGTAAGGGTTGTATTTCCAGAGGGATCAGGGTTTCTCACAAGATAGGAACCACCAAGGGTCCAAATTTAGGTACTCATCATTACTGTGCAAAAAGATACTATCTGACAAATAAAAAATGGTAAATACTATCAAGTGAATTCCCTGTACTTTGTGAGTTCAAATATTCTCTTAACTGGCTGCTCGGCTCCCAGAGAAACACAAGAAAAACGGCTTAACAAACTTTGGTCACTATTGTTTGTAGATAAGGTGAGCAGAAAATTGCACAATTTTCATTTGAAGAGTACTAACCAATAAAAAGTTCAATTTTGTGTTTCAGTCTGCCTGAAAACATACAATCAACAGCAAAAGCCCAGGTCTTGACTCAGGTTGTTTGGATAGCATAGTCCAGCACTGGAAAAAGGAACAGATCTGGCAGTATCAACCCGTGAAGTAGGGATGGCTCTAAGTGTCATCAGAGAAAGGAGTTGATAAGAAGGATCCCACCAGCAGCTCCCACTGGGATTCTCAAAGCAAGCCACGTGCCAGATTTGGAAGCCAACATATAAACTGTGCACTTCCAAAAATGCAGCCCCAAAAAGGTAGCAATAATGTTCATCCAAGTGAGAAATCTACAGTTTAGCTGCTCATTTATGACCTGCTTCTGTTTAAAATGGCTAAGCTTGGGCACAAGCTCTGAGAGAGTTCCCTTTTATTTGCCTTCTCCATTGTGTGTTTACCTTGGTTTGTCAACAAGGGCACCAGAAAAAAAGCTAATGGCATGGAACATCTCAAAGCACTCCAAACCTCCAGCTGGAATACGTCTGGCCCACTGCATCTCAGCTCACTGTTTTTGGGCAATGCACACAAAACAAACTTTGTTTGCAGTTCTCTGTTTATAATTTAACAGTAGCTTTCCTTATGAAGGCCTTGTGAAGCCTCATTGCCAGGTTCTCAAGGCAGAGCTACCGAAGTGTCCTGGCTGATGAATTTTCTCTCGTTATGAAAGTCATCCTTTATTTAACTCTTGTACCTAATATGTTTTATGTTTCTAATGTATGAAGTGTACTCTTGCAGTGTGCCTCAGATACCAGAGAACCTGGCACAGAAAATGAACACAGCTTTTCAGTGGCAGTTACGTTTTTTTTTATTAGGTGCACCCACAGATTTCAAAGTCAAGAATTCACAGAGGGAATTCTTTAGCTCTGCAAGGATTTTTCCATATTGATCTCCATGTTCCAGAACTGTTTTTCATCTCTAAGAATACTGAAACAACAACAGTATGAGATAATGCACTATGTACTCTGTGCTTTTGGAGGTAGCAGGCAGAAATTAGTGATTCTGCCATGAACTCACTGCAAAGCAAGTGGGTTTTCTTTTCATCAGCAGTATGATATATACACTTTCCACCCAATCTATGAGAATAGGATCTGTGCCTTGAAGAAAGTTAAATCCAAAAAAACTCAGTTTCACTGAAGCCAGTGGAAATTTTGGAGAAAAGGGCAATAAGACGACGGTTCTGAGCTCCTACAGCCTGTTCTATAGGAAGCTATGGATCTAGCTATGATTTGGAAAATTCCTCCACCTAATACATATTTTGCTTTTCTTACCTTATTGAGGGACAATATTTATATACTTCACAGTACACTTTGCTACCTTAGTGCTTCATGGAAACCACTGTCTGAATTATAAATATCAGTTGTTGCCAAGTGTAATCACTGAACCCTAGGGCATCTTCAGCTAAATGCAGATTTTTCTCTCAGAAAGGATCTGTGGATCAAATTCAGTCAGACATTAAAATGTACAGAACAAAAGTAGCTTGTCAGTGAGCAAGGTTACGTAAACAGAGGAAAGGCAAAGAAGAGTCAGACCTCTTAGACAAAATGACAAAAAGACTGATGATTCAACATTCCAGGTGGACTGTACTGTTCACAATTCCATCTCTTGCCAGTGCAGCTACCACCAAAATACAGGCCTTTCAGTAAAATGCAAAATGAGATGATACCAATTAATTTTCGGACATATGTCTAGCTGTAGAATTGGTTAATAAGGAGATGTGAATGTAAAGGCCTATTAGGTTCAAACTCAAGAAGAGACAGACTGAACCAATACTGCAAAATTACATCCTAATTTTCTATCTGTACCAGTGGACAAATTACAGTAACTAAGGAAACAGTACCAGCAGGTAATGAAAGCAATCTTTCAATACCTTCTTCAGATTCAGCAGTTGTAGTTCAACACTGGTAATCATGTTATCTATTAAGGTTGAAAAGATTAATCAGAAATAATTTCCGTAATATTAGGGTAGATGAAGATACATGTAATTATCTGAATGGAATAAATAGTCAACACCAGCAGTGCCCAGTCCACAGCTGTGCTCATACCAGCACTGCCAACAGCCAAAACACATCTGTGTTTGACAGGGCCAGCAGGTTGGGTGCTGTCTCCAGTATTTGCTGAACACTGCTGCCCAAAACACGGCAAAAATTAGTGATCACTTAGCTAGGCTAGCACTTAAAAACACTGTTTCCAAGCTGTTCTGTGTATAAAAATGCTGTACAGACCCAAAGAGCTCTGAACAAGCTAGGTATAGGTAGAATACCATACCACTGCACTTATGCTAACACAACCTGTAACTCTGCAGGGCTCCAAGATCCTGCGAGGGTTGCTGTGACTACACTTCTCCCTTGCATCTCCACACAACACTATTTTGCAATGCTGTGAGACAGATTCCAGGGTACTCTGTGAATTAAGCACTTCTGCATAAAAATCTAATGTTTGATGGAAAAATATTGGTTTTTCAAAATAAATATTTTTTACAGGGACTGAAATATTCTTTTGCTAGCTAGATCATCAACAGTGTGAAAAACTGGGATGTATGGAAAGAGAACACAACCCTAATTTCTTCAGAAACCTCTTCCTGGAGCTGAAAATTTGTTCCCAGAATTTGATCAATTGAAAGCCACAAGGTGGAAGAATATTTTAAAATGGGATTTAAGTTGCATTAATGATTTACCTAAAAATCATTATTATAAGTTTAAAACCAAAATGACTCCACTGCTGAAGAACAGGCACTTAACCACAGATATGGTTAAGATCCAGCAAAGATTTTGTGAAATACAAGGCAAACAGTGCAATGACTCACTTCCAGAATATTCAGAATCAAGAGTGTTAGGCAATGCCTGCACTGCACATCTAGGCAATGAGACTCTAAATATGCTGCATTTGTAGTTAGCAAATGAGGTGCACTGAATACACTTCCATGCTGCTCAAGAAGTTTGAATTCTTACTAGGAGAATGAAGAAAAACACTCAGCACTTACATCCACATCTTCACAGAATGTAGCATTGGAACCATACTGAAGCTGGCATTGGTGGTGCACATCATAAATCACTCCAGGAGCAATGATTGGAGACTTTAGAACTTCTTTTTGGGGGATGTCATCCAGACAGAATCCCCAGCCGCGACTAAAAGACAAAAATTCCATATTAAAAAATCCCTACCACCACAGTTTTTTGATGCTTCTGTACAGACCTTTAGTATCTAATTCTCACGGGTAATTTTGATTATGGCCCATGGAAATAATACCTCCAGATTCCAGCTAAGTTATGCTGAAGTACTGCAAAGAAAGTAGTTACTCTGTCTAAAAAGAGATGATTTAAAATGGCAAAACACAGCTTGTCAAAGGGGAAATACCATGAGCTCATTATGGTTTGCAGGGTGGCTTCAGAGAACCCCATAGCCTCTGGTTAAAGTTATACTACTTTGCTGCTCTTAAAAACAATGGAACAGATTTGAACAAGTCACTGAAGCCAAGCACATGTGGCCAAAGGCTAAGTCTGTAAATTTCTGTCAGTCTCCCTGATGGAAGCTTCTTTCTTCCTGGTAACTGCAAAAAGCTGCAGGGTTTACCAAACCTGAGCCAATATGACAAGACTTGAGTTCACTTCCAGACAACAAGACTATAACAGAGCTTTTCCCAAATAAGTAAGCAACAGGACAGCGGTATGTACCCCATGAAAATTAACTCAAGCACACTAAAACCTTCTACAATTACCAGTACAATAATACAAAATCTACTTTAAACTCCAGCACAGCTGTGGTCAATTTAGGCAAATGCTACAACCTGATCACTCACTCTAGGAATCGTGTGATGTACTCCTTGCTGCACTGTGACCAGGTGAGTGGAGTAGGATCATACTGTAACTGTCGGGACATAATATATGGGCGCTTTCCAAGAGGCTCGCAGTCGTTCTCCTTTCCATCGTGCTGGATTCCAAAACTGGAGATAAAAAACAACATCTAGTAACTCCAGCTGATTGGCTGTACCACAACATCTACCTGCATTTCTCTCTGTGCTTAAAAAGACACTTGCGTTGCTTCCTCCCTGTCAGAGCTGTAGTTACCTGTTAGCTAAAAGGAAATGCACATATAGAACATACGAACCAAAACCTGGGAAAAATCTACACTCCCACAGGCTTTCAAACATGTCTGTTATGCACAGCAATACTGCCCTGCACAAAAAAAAGAACAGACTCTCACAGACTAAACCACTTTAAAGAAGATCAGGCTTTGTTACATTCTGTCTTACACTTTCTAATAATCATGTCTCTACTTCTTGTTTCATTTTAAAACTCTTTTGGTAGACTGCAACAGAGATACTGTTTACAAAATTATTGAATGTTCAGTGAATTTGCCTCCAACCTCTATTCCTTCATCCTATTTAATTTTCTCAATCTGTGCCTTAGAAACAGATCTCTGTTACAGGTTCTCTCCAGCTTCTCTGACTTGCTGAGAAATTTCTTTATTCAACAGCTTGCAGAAGTCATAAACACAAACGTTTGGATGGGATTCAACTGAGTAAATATACATGCCTCTTCATCACCTCAGTGTGAGGATTATCTGAAATAATAACATGCAAAGATATTGATATATGAAGATGTTGACACCTACATTGTTAACATTTGGAGGTGTGTAAGTCCTAAGAGCAGTGAGAGCTTACTCAGGTCATGATTCAGTTGAAAATCAGATAAAGTGCATTCAAAACACTTAAAGCTACGTTTCTCAAAAATGTAATCATACTGTGACTCCAAAGTTCCAAAAGCAGAGCTAATTTCAGTCAGAAACAACTCCAGTAATGACTCAGAGGTTTAAAAGCAAGGATCTCCCGTTCCTGATGGGCTTTTTTCCACAAACAGGGTCTGTTGAATCTTAAGGCTGCAAACATCTAGAGGGACGGTGTGGTGAAGAGCTGATTTTTGGCATTCATCTAAGGCATGGGTGCACGTCTGTATTCTCATTTTTTGTTCATCTGTTCTTACAAACTTGTCCATACCTGAACTTCTCAGCATGTGTACAATAACCTGTCTTGAGGTTAACAGGGTGACAACAAACCCTACAGTACTCAATGTTCCTTAACGGAGACAACCCTTACAGGAAAGGCCCTGCACCACTCCTGCAAGGGCAAGTACAGCTGTACTGAGTCTCACAGCATCCAAAGGACACAGAGCTACCAGCCAGCCAGGCTAGACCAGGAGAAGGCCACAGATGGATCAATCCCCGGGGAAGAAGTCTCTTCAGATCATCAGTGTGAATGAGAACAGCTCCCTGTCAGCAACAGGCTATGGGGGCCAAGTAAGTAAACCCATAGCACCCAGATCCGATTGGAGTGATTTCAGTGTTATCTATTTATACTGCTTCCTGTCTGGCAATGGAGAGGTTGAATAAAGAATGGCCAACTAATGGGTGACAGGGTCACCATCATCATCATCATCATCATCATCATCATCATCATTCTATCAGGAAATAGAGACTCCATCCTGATTGGTGGCCGGGCTCACAGTGAAATTAATGTGATTGTAGATAGAGCAATGAACATGTGACTTAGAGAAGCAACACAGTCCAGTTGAAAAGTGCAGGCATTACAGACAAACCAGAGTCTCCATGTGATAATGCTCTACCCTGAAGAAAACAGCTGTGTCAAAACAGATTGAAAAATCAATTTTTTTTCAGGGAAGTTAATAAACCATCTAACCAACAAAAACACCCCCCAATATTTAAAATTCTGAGAAATTTGGTTCAAGCAAAAATACCCAATCATAAAAATAAATTAACCATGTCTGAAACTAAATATCCAGGAACTTTAGTTATCTTGACCTAAGTGCACCCAAAATAGCATTACTATACAGAAGATATCACTTATTAAGACTGTAGATACAAAAATGCTGCTAGTGAGGATTTTCTTGCTCTTTTCTAAGTCCGTGAGAGACTTTTCTCTCACGCAGAAGAGGTAGCAGGGAATGTAAACAACCAAACACCTGCAGCCTTGAAAAGTCTTGTTTATGGTATAGTAGAAAAATATTTTGACAATGGATGTTTTAGGATTTTAGCCAATCACACCCAAGGGGTGGCTGATCCTTTGTCCAATTAGACTATGAAGAAAAAAGTCTATAAAGAGTTTGTAAAATAATTAAATAAATCAATCTTGTTGCACAGTTCCTGCCTGCTGGATCTTTTCTCCTCCTCCTCCCTATGGCTGCGGGACACGGTGATATACCCTAGGGCCCAGGCCTGCGGTAATATAAGACACACCCTAAAGTGACTTTATTGGTTCATCACAAAGGAGAATAAATAATAAATATAATATAAGATTAAAATATGAAATCTGACTATACGACTTAAAAATGTTTTCTAGCTAATCTGCAATATTGAAATGCCTTGACGTAATGAAACAGGTTTATTTTCCGTAAATGTCTTGGATTGATCTGGAAATTATCTAAAGTAATTGCATAGAAATCTAGCACATGTATGTTAAAATTAGCACAATTGAGTCATGCTTCTTTGTGGCTTAATTATTTCATCCTGATGTACTGTCCTAGCGCAGACTGAACAATTGTATATGTAAAACACAGGTCAAAGGCTTAAAAATTTGTTACTTATTCCTTTGCTTTGAAATAGAAAACAGTTTTGATTTCAATAATAGAGACATTAACTCACTTCTTGAATTGTTTCTGTCTCGCAATTTGAGTATTAACATGCAAATAATAAATTTGACACAGACAGGTTCCCCCTTCCCTGTCAACTGTACCTGTGTCCCAGTTCATGAGCAATAGTGAAAGCCAAGGGAAGGCCAGAGTCCTCATTGATGTTGCAGCTTCTGTGAGGCTGACACATGCCTGACAGATGAGACAAGCCTAAGGTTTCACAGGGACGGTTCATGCCAGCACAAATGTCCTTTCTAGAATCACAAAAGAGAGGTGTGCCATTTAACACAACTGTGGAGTGTCACTGACGCTGGGTGGCAATCTTCCATCTTATAATGTGCTAATTTGCATTTTAAGTAAATCATAGTGGTAAGACTTCTACAAACATGTATGCAACAACATGCACTTGCTCTACTACTATCATTACACTGCTATAATTTTTAGCCAATATTTACGGGGCTGTAGTACCTAGATACATACATTTATTGTAAACTCCCGTAAGTCAAAGTTTTAGAACCTCCACGTCTGGCAGCATTTTGAAGCACGGTTTACTACAGTCGCCATACCTCAGCCTTGTTCAAGTGAACTGTCTGAGCACTTTTTATTTGGAGAGGTAAATCTCATGTCATTTGTGAGACTTTATTTCACATACTTATATTAAGATTTTTGACCGAAAAAAGGTTGACGAGGTGGGGATTGGCCAAAGAGTGGACTTGATGATCTTGGAGGTCTTTTCCAACCTAAATAATTCTGTGACTGTTTTTTACTGAGCCGCTTGAGGGGTGTTTTAGGTTGGGGTTTTTTTGCCTGACAGACTTTAGCTGAGGACTGGTTTTTTCGGGCCACAGACCCAATCTTTTCTGCCACCTGTGTGCAGACTGAATCCATTTTTACAGACCTGCAGAAGTCCCATTTCACGCCATGACATGAACTCCCTGAAGAACCTCAGACACCTCATTTTTAAGTTTTGTGCTCCTCCCTTGCTCAGACATAAAAAAATAAAAGTGTCTCCTTAAATATGGAGATACTTAAAAATCATATGCTTCAAAGCTTAAAAATGAATGGCACCACGTTTGCAGAATACTCTTCCTTTCTGAGCTGCACCCACACTTTTCTTCAGGAGTTTTTCATCTACATGCTGCTTTGTTTTGGTATATTGTCTCAAAGAAGAATAGAGCAGTCACTGAGGACAAAATGAGATAGGATCAAGTGGGGAAAATGACCTGAGCTACGGAAATTGCTCACCTCTCGGGACCCGCAGATCTCAATATTGTGACTAAGATGCATCTCTAACTCCTATGCACACATCATGTTATAAGTATTTTGACCACGTTACTGGGCTCTGTGAGGGATGAACTAAATGATGGCATGAGCCTATAAAATAAATATCATCACCAAAGAAATGCAACTGAACAGCAGTCAGTCACTGCTGTCATACCTGGTAAGAAGAACAGCCACATCATGGTGCGTGGGGTTGACATCACTCTTGGGATTGACACTCTTCTGCCACTTGCAGAAGCTGGCTAATGTCTTATCAGCATGGTGCACTATCTTCAAGCCTTGCTAATGGGAAATGAAAGAATATATTACTGTAAAGACCACACTGCATTGCAATAACCCTTCAGTGAAGTCAGCTGTGAGAATGGGTAATCTAAATGCAATTGATTACACTTTTGCCTAAAGTTAGAGCCATCATTAGGAGCAATGACTCCTATTTATCTAACATTGAATGTTAAGTTAAAATGCTGACATTTCTGTAATTGGTGCAGCTAAAGGAAAAATTACAGAATGCAGAACTCTACATACATTTTGATAAATGAGTTTCATAAGATCCAACACTGAACTGAAACTTTCAAACATTTTATATTCTCTTGAAATCAAATTTTCCTCTGAAGAGAAGGTGAAGATTACTTATTGGGGGACTTTGTGATCAAATTTGTCCCTCAGTGTTACGTGAACACTGTCATATTCAGAGAACAATTATGCTTCTAACAGAGTATTTATTTCACAATATTTTTCAATTCCAAAGAGAAACAATGCAGTCATAAATGTTTCTTCCTCAACTTCTAATTATACAGTTTACATGCAAATTAATGAAAACTCTGATATAAAAAGTATGTAAAATAAATTAATCCAAAATTGAATTTTCTAATTTCTGGTCTCGGACTCTCACTTTATCTTGCCTAAGTTTGCTCTATTATTAACAACCATCTAAGTATGGGGTTAACTGTTACCAGACATTAATTTCTGGGGAACTTAAAAACAAATTTTGAAATATTTAAAACGGTTACTTCCAACATTGCCATTCCTCAGTTGATCAGGAATCCACCTTTTTTTATTCAAACACCCACAGAAATATTTCAAATACAGTTAATCGGAGGCCATAATGGACCTCAGGTCCTAATTGTTCTCTTTAGATGCAAACTTGAGTTTTTATCCCACTTGTATTTACACTGACAGCTATAAGGACAGACTCTATCCCAATAAATATTTCTGAAGACATAGCCTTGAGGTTTGGTTTACTGTCTTCAATAGCACTGGGACCATCTGGCTTGTGGTTATAAATCTTAAGCCACTGGGAAAATCCCTTTAAGGTATTCCTGTGGTCAGAGCTAGCTATATCATGCACAGCATTTTGAAAATAACCATAACACCATGACAGTCAACATGTATTCAAGCACATACTAACATATTTGTGAAACAGAGACATTGGAAACTATCAATATATAGCTAGTTTATAGCAATAAACATCTATTTTGTCCTAATTTTTCTTTGTTTCAAAGGAGATTTAAAAAGAAAAACATGTATTTAAACTGCACATTAAGAGATTTACTTCTTCAGAGACCTGCAAATACCATAGCACTACAGTTCATAATACATTCCAGGTAATGCTTGGTAATTAGATTCTGAGTGTTAAAACGTAATTTCTGTTTCTCATCTACTCTTCCTTGGCATCCCATGTTCTTCTGACACTAGGAAGATTCCATTTCCCCATTCTTAACCTCCCTGTTTTAATTACATTCTCCTATGCAATTTTATGCAGAAATACCTGAAGTCATCAGCTAAAATACTTTGCTATGAAGGGCAGCATTTATTCTAAAACCAGACATGCTGAAGATCAATAACAGAGTAAATTTAAAACATTACTTTAAGCAAATATGATTACAGCTCAATACATTGAACCCAGAAGTTTTGTAAGTGATATTTTGAGGTATATAAAAACCTTACCTCCACCTCCTCAAAGAGGATGAGCCGGACGAGCACAATGTGAATTGCATTGCCAATGCTTGGATCATGGAACAACCCTGTGACCTGTGCCAGAGCCAGGAGATATGAGATTAACTGATTCCTCTACAGCCGAACACAACTTCAGAGAGAAAATACATTTACTTCTAGCATGTTGTGGATCTGGTGATTGTTTTGCTTTTTAAATTCTCAAAACATTCAAAGTTTACTGAAATGCAGTGAATATTACCACTACAGCAAAGGCTTGCTCTGCCAAATGAGTGATGACATTGCACTTGGCAAAAGTTACTAAGCTAAAGAGCAAAAGCCCAGACAAGATTATATTATGTCCATTTCCCTTTCAGAAATTTCAGAGTTCATAAAAAAACACTAGCAAAAAGGAACACAGCATCTACAGTAATACAACGCTAATGGAGAGGTCCACTCAGGGTGCAAAAAAACCAGCGTATCAAATCATTCTGTTTGAAATGAACAAGATTCTGTCACAAAAAAGCAAAATTTAGTCAGTACTAGGCAAAGAGAAATTAGTTGAATGATGGCTACTCTTGTGTTTTCAGAGTACAGGAGAGGATGATAAGAACAAAAGCAAAGATAATGACTCCATTCAAAAAAGACTCCACATAAAAAAGAACAAGAACTGATCTCTGCAAAAATGTAACCCAATTGTCATAAACATCATCACAATATTGAATTAGGCAGGAGGAGAAGGAATCAGAGCAGAAGATATTCACAACCTATCTATATATCTGACCCATGCCACCTATCACAGGAAATACGAGTGAACAAAATGGATTGCCTTGGGGTCAAAATTGTTATGGAGAAAACCACTTAAGGAGAAAATACCAAAATGAAGTGGAAATTGTGTTTATAGAGGTCTGATTTGGGTATGGATCTTTTTCAAAGTACTCTACTGAAAATTGAAACATTTTAAGTAACCCTAATATCTAAGGTCAGACTGCAGAGAAAATGTTGAGTCTTGTTTGTTCCTGCACCTGATAATGACTGGGTTTTATTCCAAGCATTTCTCCATGTGTGGACAAAACCTCACGTGCTCGAACAACCTTTGTACCTGTTTACTCAGGCTCACTGCCTCAGCAGCAAGTCAGACTGCTTGGGGCACAGCCGGGAACATACCATATAACATGGGACAGATCAGTCACCACGGCTAGAATCATACTCTGATTAATTCCACATATATTGCACATGACCATGATAACCACACAGAACACATCCTCAATACACTCTCAAGCTCAATATCTGCCATGATACAGGTAATATTGATACAGGTATTAATAATATCTGTAAGCAGATGCTATGGGTGTTCCCAGAACAACTTATATTTTGGAACCTGCCACACAGGAAAGCACTTGAAGATCAAGTTTTCTTTATTCCAGTGTGAACTTTGTACTCCAGGAAGAATACTTATCTGGAAAAACAGTTGTATTGGCTTCAACTGGACAGTTAACTTGCTTCATAATAGGTCATATATTGCTGTTTTGATTTGTGACCAAAACAGTAACAAGGTGGTATTTTGGCTTTTGCAAAGTTACTACAATTTCCAGCAGTCTCCTGTGTGCCTTTCTCACCCACAAATACATGGAAGAATTCATATGCTAAAAACCTGTAGAATTTCTCTGCCATAGCCAACAATCCGAAATCACCACTGAGCAACAGGTTCCAAGGGAGTCAGAGAATTTCAGTGGAAAGAAAGCTAGTGCTAGCATTTATAGCTATGAGACCTCTCTCACATAAACACAGAGAAAAATTGTGCCTATACAAAATATAAGGTAAAAATACTTTAAAATACAGAGTTTTAATTAATATATATGAATAATACTAAATTTTTGTCTGTGAACATTGTTGAAGATGTCTTAGAAGATCAGCAGCATAATCAAATTCAGGTTTCCTTTGTTTGTCTATCTAAAAACCCCAAAATATTGTACATACCATATTCATTATAGTGAGGATATATGACTCCACATGGTCACTTCCATGATATTCAACCATTTTACTGTCTGCAACCACAAGTGTCTCCACCCATCGCTCCTTGCTGACAGAGCGCCGAGAAACCCTCCTGACAGCTGCATGATTTTGTTCCCATCTCTCCCTCCGATGCTGCTGCTGTTTGAAAAAGCTGTGGGTATCTGGAAGAGCAAAAAGCAATGCTGTCTTGAATATATTTTCAAGCTTGAACTGTATGGCTGTAACACTTACAGGATGATATTAGCTGGGAGTGACTCTTCTGGCTGCCACCCACCTGGCCCACTGCAGGGCCAACTCCAAAGTGACACCAAACTGCTAAGGGCCCTGCCCAGTGAAGTTCTGAATCTCCCGAGATGGATTAAACATGCATTAAAAAGTTACCCCACTCAAACACCAGGTATTACGTTGTGAGACAGAGCCAAGCTAAAAAAAATTGAGCTGGCGATGACATTTTCAAGGAGTTTCTCTCCTGTAGTTTGGCTCTAACCTCTCTAATGATACCAGTTGATAGTGTAAGATAAGGGATATCCTTTCTTCACAGGCAGCTCATTTTCTCATCAGGATGGCACACTAAGCCCAGTGCTGTGGCACATCCAAAAATGCCTTTTTCTGTGCATGGAGAATATCCTTGACTAGTGGGGACACTTGACCAGCAGGTGTCATCTAAATACCAGCAGGGTAGCCACGGGATCCTCGCCTGCTGTCATCCTGCCTAATGACAGGCCAGACACTTACTGCTTCCACTGTAATTTTGAGATTTGTGCATCTAAAGCTTTTCAGACAGAAGTCTTTGCTCTGCAGGGCTGCTAGCAACCTTGCACTGTGCTCCGTGGGGCTAATTCCTCTCCACTCACTCTAGCTTTGAATGCCAGCTGTCCATGCTACCAGGGAAATACCAACGATACAAATACTGCTAGGCTTGAAAAGCAACTGAGATGCCAGTTTGACAGCAACTGCTGGCCTTTTTCCAAGCCATAATCCTGAGAAAGACTTCTATGGTGCTGGGATTTCCCAAATCCTACAAAGGATCAGGAACACTTGTTTCTGTTACATATACTGCAATAGTCCCTTGGCATCTCACTCATGGAAGAGGATGTCCTAATTCCAGATGGGACACATCCACAGGCCAGACAGATAGCTCCAAGTGCTTACAGCCTTTCCAGCATCACCTCCACGGCTGTGGCAGGGGACAGTTATCCAGCATTACCTCCGTGTCCAGTGCTGAGGAACAGTTGCCCAGACACTCTGCTCTAGAAGAATGGATGAACTTGGCAGCTGGGTCCCAAACCTTGTGTTCATGCCAGCTACACCTTTGTCATGAATGAGCTGTTTGCCCTTTAGACCCAAGCACAGACAGAATAATCAAAGCACCTTGTGTACCTAACAAAATGAGGCACCACTAGATGTGTGTACATCTCTCAGTGTAAAAGATGGTATCTTGGTTTACAGGTTCAGGTTTTCAGAAATGGGTTCTCTGAGGTCAGCCTGAAAGATGCCTGGATCCTGATAACACATAATGTGTACAATTGAAATATGCCACATTAATAAACAAAATAATACCAGCCACATTTAGAACTGAGCCACCATGCACAAGTGTGCTATACACAGCAGCAATGAGCTATCACTGCTATAACCTCCACCCTAACCCCACTAACCCACGCTGCAGCACCACTCCAGCTGTCTCCCTCAATCTTTGTTCAGTTACAGCAATCATCTCCTCAATGAGGGGCTATTTATGAGCTGTATTCTTTAACCTCCCTTGTACATTTGCAGTTTTCAGCATACTTATTTCTATGAAGCACAGTTCTCATTATCTACATTTTTAAGGGTTTTGTGCTGAGAAAAACCTTGCCCACAGCTATCTGAACAAAAAACTCCGTTCAGACTGCTGGTTAAGTGTTTTGTTTATGGCCAAATAAAATCTCAGGCCAGCTGTCATGTTTTCTGTTTACAGCTAGCAAAAAGTATTGCTAATTGTCTGGGAAGCTGATAGCACTGGAGGCAAAAATGTTTAAAATCATGGAGACTGCCGTGGTGAACAACCGTCACGGGAAAGTCTGGAGTCCTGGTTAAGCATGAGGCTCTGTAATGTAGGAAAATCTCAGAAGAGGTGAAAATTAATGCCAGATAGCCAGAGGATTTTGCAGAAAAACTCTCTCCCTGGTGATGGACAACCTCCTGTGCATGGTACGTCACCTGGACAGATGACATCTAAGGACTGGATCCCCACTGTGTCAAGTCTCCTGGCAGCTTTTGTAGTTTGATGACGTGGAAAGGCATAACTTCTTAGAGCCACACTAAAATACAGGCAGCTCCAAAGTACAGTTCTACTTCTGCTTTTATGTCCAAATTTTGACTGTCTCTTCTAACCATCTAATTCTGAAGTGAAATAACCTTACCTTGCTTTACCTTCAATGAGTAAAGTGTTACAAGTGATTTCAGATTTACTGAGAAATCCCAGGCACCTTGTTGTCCAGGCAGGAAAGTCTTGACTGGGAGCCCATCAGTTCAGGACTATCCAAGAAGTGAGGAATGGACTGAGAATAGGAACCGTGCTGCCTGAGGAAAGCCTCCCTTTCATTGTAACTGCTGAGCACAGCACATTCCACGAGAAACAGAAGAGAGAAAGGGGGTACTCCTACCCTGAGGGTTTCCATGGATTTTTGAGGAAGAGGTATAACACAGGGATGTACAGTGCTGGAGTCCTTAGGAATAGAAAAGGGATGCAGTGCTGAGAGTGTACCCAGGACAGTCTAAGACTAAACAAGAAGAAGGTTGGTAAGAGATTCAAGTAAGAAACTGCATGAAATTAAAGCAGCAATACTTGGAAGTTTCTAGCTGTTTTGGGAGATAATTTTGCAGATGTGAGGCTTTTATTAGAAAAACTGATTCATCCCAACAAGTTACATAACATGTCCCAACATGGATATGTGATATGCATACTTTTGACTGCATAACCAGAAGAAATGGTGAGATGATAACATTTCATCAGCTTCTAGATAGAAATGGCTGATAAACTTCAGTAAAATGGTTGGTTTTTAAGACCAAATTCTAAATTGTTTTTAGTGAAAATGAAAATGTCTCCTAAAACTACCCTACAAATCCTACTTGACTAACAACAACATAAAAGACCCTTAACTTTCAGCTACAAGGAAATATTTTAAGTTATCTGTAAGACTCAACTATATATGAAAAAAGAAGTATTGTACAAACTTCCTCAGGACAGTTTAAAGCTACGTGGTTTCTGTATATGAAAGAAAAGCTATACTCTCTTCAATTTCATTTTTCATCAGATGACAATATTCTTTGCCAGTCCTTTGTAAGAAAGAGCTTTCTAATCTTTAACTATCAATGGTCTCACTTACTAAGAAAACCCCATGTAAGTTCTTCTTCACTTTGAACAACTCATCCATTCAAAATGAGCTTGATTATGCTTGATTGTTAAGCAGTTGATTTCTGCTTGCCTTCCACCACTCCAAACTCCCTTAAAGAGCAAACATGACTCACCTCAGTTAAAGGTGTTATCTGAGATTTCCACAAAGATGGCTTTTTCCCACTTTTGTTTCTCGCTGGTGCTGGTAGAGTGCAGCGTACAGTGCAACATGAGGGGACCTCCAGGTGCTAACTACACATAGCCAGCTTTTTACACCTTTGGAGGTACACAGGACTTTGCAGAAGCAAGGTGAAAATGTCTGGAAATTCCCAGAAGAGGAGAATGCACGCTACAAATGAAGACTGTCACACAAAATATGGAAGCATTGATTTGTGTCTTCACTTGCTATTCTCAGCTGCCTTCTCTTTGCGCAAGAGCTCTGTCATTTTTGCCACTCTACACTGTTCACAGTCAAAATACTATAACCCCAGATAGGAGGTGTGAATGATGCTAGGGATGCTAGATGAATAAATTCCACACGGTTCATAACTTGCTACATTATGATTCTTCCAAAACCTTCACTTTGTTCCAAGACACGCCTTTAGTTTAAGCATTAACAAAAAGATACAGTTAAGGGGTTAGTTTTTCAAGAGGTCAATAAACTGTGTTGAAACAGTCACTGTATAAGCAATATTCTCCTCCTTCACTCATAAGAAAGTGAGCAACTTTCATAGCTGATCCACCGTGAGAACTTACTAATTATTTATGAAACAAATGCAGTAAGCAATTCCTTTCCCCTGTTCTAACTATCCCTCCTGAAATAAACAAGGTAGTTTTGTATACACAGGATCTGCTTATGAACAAAACTACGTCTGGATGATGACAATGTGATAGTGAGGGCTCCCATGTTATAATGGGAAAACTGTTATAAAAAAAGAAAGCGAGTGTGTGAATTTAAAACTGAACAGACAACCAAACAGCTCTTTTTACAAGCATTCCTAAAACAGGCCAAGCTAAGTCACACAAATGCTTTCTGAGTGTGAAGAAGTGTTCACACAGGAAACCATTACAACTACTTAATCACGTACAAGCCCATGCTGACAACCCCCAAGTCCCAGCAAAAACAAGCACAGAGAAAGCAAGCTTACAACTCAGCAAGGTTTGTTTAACTTTGACATTCCTGCTGTCAAAAACATGGCATATCAAACAGTGAAGTCACACCACTCCGAAGGAGAAGGAAGCTAAAATCGGACCTGTCTTGACTGATGCACTTAATCAGATACTGCTGCTGAGTGTCTGTGCAGCTCATTACCTCTCAGGCTGTAAAGATGCAATGATAGATGTGCTGGGCATCAGAAGGTACACAGAGAACGATGTCGTGGGAGACATATGCCTGAAGTTGCCAATGTTTTGCATCAGTGACTGTCCTTCTGCCTGAATGTTCTTATTTTTTTACCCAGGAATTAAACCCAAGTCAATAAGGGACAATTAAAAATTACAGCTGCATCAGATGTTTTCCTAGGAGTACATTATTCAATGTAATTTGAACTTGCTATGCTCATTCACTTGGCAACTTTAGTGTCTGGTGCCTCTTATTTTGGTGAAAACATTAATGAAATGGATTAGAAGAATAAGGTGAAATTTCTATTAATTAATCTATCTCTTGGTAAAATGCCATCTGAATACAATTTAACTTGCAGCACAATTCTATTAAAATTCAATGAAAAACAAGTATCTTCTTAAACAGAATATACAAACTGTGAAACAAATTTGCAGATTACAAATTTCCAATAAATTATATTTATGTAATAAGTCTCTTGCCAAATAATTTAAGAACTGCTAATCTAAAAATAACAGAGAAATGCAGTTTTGGGGTACCACTATGATAAAAAAAGAGAATTAAAATATATGGATATTATTAAGAATCTTTCTCTTTTTATGACTCTCTGAAAATTCATTCACACAAAATTTATGCAAAAAACCCTAGCGTGACATCTTGAAGTAGTTGTCTCTGCATTGTCAGGGTTGATCTGATTTTCATTTTGGTTTTCCAAATAGTATCCAGAAGCTCTTGAACCAGACTCCAGAAATTCCTGTTCCAAATTTTTGTTCCAAAAATTTATATTCCATAAATTTAAATCACATAATAATGAAGAAAACTCAAACTGATTACATGCTAGCAATCAGAGGTCACCAACCTGCTGCAGTCAGGACCAAGAACAAGGCTAAAAGGCTACAATGTCTTACTCATTACAACAAAGACCTTGAGGTGCTGAAGAATGTCCAGAGAAGGCAATGGAGCTGGGGAGGGGTCTCAAGCATGAGTCCTGTGAGGAGCAGCTGAGGGAGTTGGGGGTGTTTCTCCTAAAGAAAAGGGGCACCTTATCTCTCTTTACTACTCCTGACAGGAGGGTGTAGCCAGGTGGGGGTCGGCCTCTTCTCCCAGGGAACAGGTGACAGGATGAGAGGAAGTGGCCTCAAGTTGAGCCAGCAGAGGTTCAGGTTCAGTATTAGCAACAAGTTCTCCAAAACGGGTGCCAAGCACTGGAAGAGTCTGCCCAGGGCAGTGGTGGAGCCAGCATCTCTAGAGGTATTTAAAAGATATGTAGATGTGACACTTAGGGACATGATTTACTGGTGGACTTGGCAGTGTTGGGATAACAGTTGGACTCAGTGATCTTAGAGGTCTGCTCCAACCTAAATGATTCTGTGACTATTCCCTAAGCTTGCATGCTGCAGGTAAGCTTGTGCTGGCACTCCAGAACTCAGCAGTGAAAGAAAGTGCTGAAATGTTCAAAGGGTACATGTTTTATGGAGCTTCTTGGACAGGTAGAGAGTTATGAACCAGCAGGACTCAGGAACTGGCAGCACAGGTCTCTGGAGTGCCCATTAGCTCTTTAAAGTCACCTAAGTGATTTTCACAAAGGCACTCACTGCAGGCTGCCCTAATGACAAGCTGTAAGAGCTGGCAAGACTTTAGGAATGGTGGACAGAGTATCAATGCAAGGAAAGGTGCCAGGAAAAAAAACCCCAACTATGCCAGAAGAAGCAAAGGACAGGAAAGGACTACTAAGGGTTGTAATTCCAAGAATTTCAGCACTGTGAATGCTTTACATGGAAGGCTTGCTCTTTGCAGGTGGCTCAGACAAGAGTGAATATGGTTTTCAAGCTGTGAAGATTACAACCAGCCTCTAAAGGGACTAGAGGCAGATCAAAGGGGCCTCCATCTCCTGGCTTTATTAAGCTTGTGCATGCAGCAGCAGGCTAGGTGCTGTGCCACGGGGACTGGGGAGAGTAATTCCTCTTGCACAAAAGCAACTTGGGCATCTTTTGTGTTCATGCTTACATAGGAAAGTTCACAAGACCAACTGAATCTAAGCCTGGTAAACATCAGCAGTCCTTTCCTCATGAAAGAACACCTGAGAATAACCACATTTGATTCACAGATTCTAAGTAAACTCCTGCACTTCCCTGTGAAAATATTTTACTTCAGAAATCGGCAGCTCCACTTTTATCAGACACCAAAGTCTGTATGGTACCGATATCTATCGAATCCTAATATGAAGAACCATTTTCTTCTGTTCCCAACAGAACCAGAAGCCAAAGCACAGCAGAGGAGGCAGGTATGTCAGCATAATGCTCCTCCAGACTGCAAAGTGCTTTCTTCCACACTGGTCCATCCTCAGCCAGGGTTCCTGCGATTTGACCAGGGATAAACTGCTGCAGGGCTGAAGTGGAGCATTTGTGTTTTCCCATGCAGAAAAACAAGAGGCTTCTGTTTCCACTTGGTTTCTTGTTTAGCTCATAGAATCATAGAATAGCCCTCTACAAACACCTCAATATGTCACTGCACATCCCTGGAGAGGACAGACTGCTGCTCCATACAACCAAGGGGCTCATATTGGCTTTTTCAGCCTTGCAACAACTGAGGAAGGTCTCCCTTCACACAGATACCCTTTGCAAAATGCTCCCTGTAATATCCTCATCATGACAAAACCAGTATGTTTTAAGGACTTAAGGAGTACAGGTGCCTGTCTCATCATGACAAAACTAGTATGTTTTAAGGACTTAAGGAGTACAGGTGCCTGTCTCATCATGACAAAACCAGTATGTTTTAAGGACTTAAGGAGTACAGGTGCCTGTCTCAAACACTGTCAAGGCCACAGATGGAACTTGCTGTAAGATAAACCACCACAGTGTGAACTTGAGTTAAGCACAGAAGGGAGGAATGTGCAACAGGAAGGAGCTATTCCATGCCTGACGGCAGGATCTGGTAGGCACATCCTTGTTAACACATCCGGACAAAAATTTCTGCTCTGGAAAACTGCGGAAAAGGAAGCACCTGCTCATACATGTATCACCCCAAGTTATGGGAACACCATCTGTGACCATCCTGTGGCTCTCTGGAACTTGGGCTGTATGAAGGTGATACTCCAAGATGCTGAGAGTGAAGAAGGACCAACGGGATGGTGCTTGATTCATAGCTGGTAACTACCTTCTGCTTGATCTCACCCCTCCCTCCTCCCCCTTCTCTCTATTACTCTACCTTGCATTCATTGTTAACTAAAATCCGTATTGTTAACTTCAGCAAATGATCTTGTTTTCACCTTAATTGAAGCAGAGGCATCTCTCACAAATCAGATCATACCATATGCCCAGCTCTGTTTTGCCTCCTTATGCTCCCCCATGCAGAATCACAAATGTCAAGTGGGCTTAAGGGCCTCCTCTAGGTCCCCAAGACCCAACCTCTGCACCACAAGAACTCCTCACTGGCTCATCATTTCTCTTCAACTTAATAAAGCAAAATCAGCCACTTGCATCTCTGTGTGCTTGCAAATGATCAGTACAGAGCCAGCTGGGACCAGCTGCTCCTGCCTCCTCTCCAGGAGGGATAGGAAGGAAGTCAGAGGCAAACACACACAGGCAGCACAGCACAGCTGGGAGATGCTACCACTCCTGTGATCACCCAGGCTGCTGAGTGGTCCCAGAAGAGGATGCAGCCTCCCTGCAGGCTGAGACTCTGCTCCAGCTCACAGCTTCACCCTCACAAAAACTGAATCTCAGCAGTTTGGTTTGAAACTACCTGTGAAAGGCACAGCTGATGAGCTAAAGCTATTTCACATCATCCCACCCCTGTTCTGCTCCTTGTCCTGATCTTACAGCACTCTTCCGCACCTCTTTCCCTAACTGCACCTCTTCCCTTCCTAAAACACCAAACAGCTCCCCTCAATGAATACTCGGCAAGGTTCCAGCTCAGCTGTGACTCCCAGGAGTGAGCCCAGGCATCTGAACCCCTCACACCATTTCCAGGCCAACTCTTTCAGATGTCAGCACTCTCTGCCCTGACGTTTCCACTGTGCTCGGACTCATTCTGGGTCAGAGATGGCTCGGAAAGTGCTGTTCAGCTCACTCCCCAGGAATCTCCAAACAGCTCTAAGAGTCACAAGCAGCAAGCGAACAGTTGTGCCTGTCAGACCTGCTGTGACAGTGTGAATGTTCAAGGCACAGGAGTGGGCACAGCCATTTCTCTCAGCAGTCAGGATCTGACCGCTCTGAGCAAGAGACTGAGAAAATGTAATGTATGCACGAAGAATGCTGTGTGCTACTTGGCAGGCATGCTAAGAATACTGGAGCATTTCACTGATTAGCACAAACATAATCTCATTGTGTGGCATAGTGGTGAACATGAATATCTACAGTGTTACACTATGAGAATAAATGACAGCTCAGCACTTACATATAAAAAGTTCTATGGTGAACCAGAGTATATATTGTAGAGAATAACACAGGCATCTTCTAAATAAAATTTCTCAGGCAAAGCTGCTAAAGATGATCTCTTTATGCTCACCATATAAACTGCCTGATTTTGCAGCTATTCTGTATGTTTAAAATGTCAGGATTCTGCTACACACTCTGGCATTGGATTAGTATTTTCTGGGTATTTTATCATTCAGCTACTCAAATATGCTCACATTTATAAGAAATAATAGTTTCTATTTCAGCCTTCAAAAAGTACTGCTTTGACTGTGACATATTTCAAACAATCTCTTTGAAGATGTCAACAGAGAGGTTACTGAACATGCAAAGGATTGGGGAGCCTAGTTGAAACTACCCCCACTGTTATCCCCTTATTTTTCACAGAAACAATAGGTAGATTTCAAGAAGACAGATTTGTCTACTGTAACTCCCTCAGATGTGAAAGTAAGCCAAGAATTCAGTTTAAAACACATGGATTTGAGGGAGTTCTCCAGTTGTAACATGGTAGTCCAGTTAAAAAGCACTAGATAGAAGTGGATCATTTAAAGTCTAAGCATAAAGCAGATAAAACTATTTTTTTTAAAAAATGGTTCCAGATAGAGGTTTCTCACTCTACTTCCAGAATTGACTCTTTAAGAAATAATTTGACCTCAGCTCTTAAATATTTCTGTAAAAATGTATGAGGATGTATTTTCTTATATAAATTAACAAAGCATCCAGTAAAATATACACGGGATTATTTCACTGACCACTGGCAATGAGAATTTCCTGGTCTTATAATCAACAGTTTAAAAATTGTCTCTTCGCTGCCTTGAAATTCTGACCTATAACACAAAAGGGAAGGAAAATGTTAAAAAAATAATCTAGATTAAACTTTCCCCTTTTTTCTGCACCTTATTTAAAGTCTATTAACACAGAAGACAGATTCCTGCGTTTTTCAGAATTTACCAGAACCTATGGTACACCAAAGAAAATGTATCATACAATTTATTAGCAAAGCACACTGAGGGACAAGGAGGTGGAAGAAACATACTCTAAAACCAAATATTAATCATTTGCAGTACTCCCCATAACTTCTAAACAAAACTTTTTCTGTCATCCAAGTAACTGAACAGAAGGGCCATTTGCGTTCCCTGTACCAACTGCCAGATCCTGTTTCAGGGCTGCATTTCAGTATTTTATTTAGCTTACGAGTATAAACACAGTCCTTTTCACAACTGTTTTCTCAAAAATATTTTCTCACAGCTAATAGGTAGTGTGTACTTAAAGGACTTGAGAGGGATTTTGAAAGCTAGAAAGCAAGACAATAATCAGCGCTTTCCAGATGCTCTGAAACTTGTGGAAAAACAAGTGTCCTTGGCTTTTAGTGAAGTGAAGATGAGATTTGGTACTTACATTAGCTATTTTATGTGTTATTGACATTCTAAGGATTTCTCCAGTGCTCTCATTCTGTAAACTGTACCTGCCCATGAATTCAGCTAAAGCTAAGTTTATACAGAACAAACAAGAACTTCTTGCAGCACACTGGACATGGCACAGCAGGCAGGCTGAAACACAACAGAATTCAGGTCATGGTGCCAAATCCGGGTGAGAATCAAGTAAAAATAGCCTTTTCTGAGACTCCTATATTGTCAGAGCCATCTTAGCTGCACTCCCCGCAGCCTTCACCCCCAGCAGCTTTCACACTCCCATTGCAACCCCCTCTACATGCAGGATGCTCAGCTCTCCCCTCTGTTTTCTTCAAGCCAAGCAACAAGCCAGTAGGTAACTGCAAGCTCAGAAAGGTCTGCAGATCTAGAAGAAACAGCAACCTCCACGCCTTTCCTTCTGAGGGGGTATAAAACGTACTGTGCTGGACCACAGAGTGTGATCAGAGAGCAAACAAAGCAGACCTGTGCTTCCAATGTGAAGGGTAATCCAACACTGTCTGGCACACACTTTTTATCTGACAGCTATGTCTGCTGCACGCCTTCCAGTCTGTCACTGTCACTGTCCTGCTCTCACCTCAGGATCTTTGAAATAGGGCACTACCAAAGCAGTTTCTGTAGCAAGACTCAACCCTTCCAAAAAAGCATCTCTAACCATTTCACCTGCTACCACTGAGTTTTACTATGTAAAAACTTAGAAGATGACAAATCAGTCTGAAGACGCCAATATAGAGTAATATTCAGAAATTATTAACATGAACTAACACAGCAAACAAATAGGTAATGTCATTTGTTTTGTAACAGACCTAATTAGCTATTCTAATGGACTGCACAAGCAGTTTGACTTCTAATGTTCAATTTACAGGACTTAAATTTCAACTGCTTTTTTTCCCATGCTTCTTCTGAAATGATGAAGAAAACAGCACTTTTTCCAGACACCACTCAAAGCTATCATAGTTTATTTTCATTATGAAAAGACTGTGAGGAGCAAGATGAGCATGAGTCATTATGTATAAATAAGGGTGAGGGCTGGAGAGAATGGCTGGATCCTATTCCTTGCCTCATCAGCCATCCTTAGAAACACCCAAAATAAATACAAATTTTCATAAAATCCTGTAGGTCGTTCAGTCTTTTTGGCACCATTATGTGAGATGAAATTTGAAAGGAAGATGGGGAAGAGGATAGCACTGGCAGGTGTCAAGTTAGTGAAATTCTATGCTTCATTTTCTCCATCTCTCAACCCTCCTGCACCTGTCTGAAGACCTTCATGCCTGAGGTATGCTGCAGACACAGAGGCCATGCTCCCATGCAAGGACATAAGTAAACATTCCATGCACTGAAGTTCATTATACATGAGAAATAGCAAGTAGAGTTTACCCACAATTCCTGAAACCTGACATCTCAGTTTTCAATGTTCAAAACACAATTTAAGAAGTGTAAAATACCCCAACTAAATTAATGTATAATGTCTATGACGTGAAAGAGAAACAGCTACTAACGGAATAGTCTGGAATGGTAGTTAAACAATGACTTTTAATTAGTTTGGTTTCGGTTTAGATTACTAAGGAAAAGAAGAGAAAGGCAGTCTGGAATTAATCTTGAAACAAAATGCTATTCTTTCAAGGTTGGATATGATATCATTAACACTGCATATGCTATAACCTTCTTATCTCTGGGCTTACACAACAGAGTTTATTTGGCCTTTCCCTGGACCAGCTGTTGTTTTTTCCATTCCATTTCTCCACTGTATTTAGAATACACCAATCACACTAGTGTGCTGGAAGAAAAAGCACATGCTAGCCTTTTGAGGGGCCTCCTTGTCCCTGGCTGAGGCCAAATGTCTTGTATGTCAGATGATGTTACTAAGCAATACAGCCTTCAAAGGCTCAGCCCCAACCCTGCTGTGCTTCTGATGCAAACATCAGCACAGCTCTTACAGATGAGAACTTCCCCCTCGAGAAAGGAAATGGATTGGTAAGTCACCAAAACGAATTATGCTACTATGATGTCTTGAAAATCTTAGACACATACTGCCTTTAGCATTTTCTATCCTTAGACTCAAACATTTTCCAGATGCATGACATTTTGAGAGGTGACTGTTGAGGTTCTCCTGCTCCAACTTGGCCCAAAAGATTTCATTTTGCCTGACTGAGCCACTGAAGAGGCACCTGTACACAGACAACAGACACTGAAGCAGCAGAGCTGGGACAGACTGGGGAGAGCTGACAGAGGCATCTGTAAACCACTAGAAGGAGCAAGGGGAGGAACAGCATAAATCACATCATCTCAGGGGAAGCAACCAACAGTGTGTCTGAGGTGAGAGGTTAAAAACTCCTGCCACCAGGCATCTTGCAAGAGCAATCCTATTGTGATAACACCAGCTTTGGCTGGCTTGTGTCACACTCAGCTCTTCAATATCACTGTAGGGCTAAAGGACGGTTCTGGTTTTAGCCAGAGTTTTGAGAGTGACTTTCTCTTTTGATTCCAGTTTCCTATTAAAAAATGATTGTCAGAGGCACTATAACCTGTTGGATGTCACAAGTCCATTAATTTCTTTCCATTTCTGTCATGCATGGAGTGGAGGTTCACCTGTAACACTCGCTTTAATTAACTGAACTCCCTGTGCTCACTGCCTACAGAAAATTATGCCAGACTCCTTCACAGACAGGAGTTCCTACACTAAAATGCCAAAGAGTTTGAAAGTATTTGCTTAGAACTGCGTTTGAACTTTGAAATTTCTACTTCCATGGAAAGAGAATCAAACAAAGCCCTGCCAACAGATTGAGCCTCTGTTTTTTTCCAAATGACGATTCCAGTTTTCATTTTCAAAAAGTGCCTGGCTCCTATTCTCTCCAGGAAGCCTTAAGATGATAAAGGTATGTAAATGCATTGGGCCAGAAAGAGGGAAAAATGCAGGTTTGCCTGAAGAAACATCCAGTTCACATTCATTATAAAACAATATGATTAATTATAGCTTAAGGAGAGAAAAATATCCAAAAAATGGATAATGATGGATAAAACCAAGTTGCACCCCTCAGCTGAGGAAGAGGTTTTTTAGTAATCCATTCCCCAACATAAAGGTTATCTCTGCTTGGACAACTTTCATCTGCCTGTCAGTGTTACAAGTCCAGGCTTTGCAGGAAACTCCTTTCTTTTACTGCCATTCCTTCCTGTGACCTCCCTGACAAGATGAAATTTCAAATATCTCATCATCTTCCATTTACTCTGAGGAAGACCTGACTGGCAGAAGCACCTCACCATGGGCAATGGATGCAACTGGGATGCTAAAAAGAAAATGCCATAAAGCAGAGAGTGGTTCACTGACTATTTTATCTGGAGAATATCAGGCAAATAACGTCAGGAAAATAATACAGAAAATGACAGGAATGGTCGCTTGTTAAAACCACAGTATTTGAAAAAAGAATTTGATTCAAATCCAAACCTCCACAGAGCTGACAGGAAGCCATACTGGGGGCTCAACTAACAACAGTGCAGATCAAAGAGGAAGGAACCTGATTCAGCTTGTTTTAAAGTTTGGGCAGGCAAGAAACTTGCTGCTAATTTCAACTTTGGCAGAATGGGAGACAGGCTAACACTGTGTTTTAACTGTGTTTAAAAAGTATTTAAAATACAAAAATCTCTCTCTGCAGATAAACGCAAAGGCTGTTCTACAGCTGAGCAAAATATTAGACCATGACATTTTTTACAGGATTAATAAAGAACATAAAAGCTTTGGACTTTTTATTTTGCACAAACATTATTTTTGGGACAGTGTTTCTTGACACTGATTAGAACAGCTTAGAAGAGACTCTCTGCAGTCTAATTTATGTGTACAAAGACCTCATCACTGCTGCTTAAAAAGGACAGGAATACCTTTTTTTTCAGCTAAGACACTTGATTACATGTTGTTTGCTGAAGAAGGTTTAGGGTGAGTATTTGCAAGAGATGAAAAATGGCAACTCTAAATGAGATCATGGGAAAAAAAAAATCAATATTCTCTCCTATGCTCTTTCATAGAGAAACCTGGATATGTAAGAAAATAGTTCCACAAAATCTTCAAACAAGTGCAGTATTTAGGGGCAGCAACTAAAAACATTTGCTATACCTTTTAGCATAGCAATTGTCTGGCCACCTTTTTTTTTCTTTTTTTTCTTTTTTTTTTTAAATAAAGACAGATGCCTATTTCTTTGGGATAATTCCACTTTTCGGAAAAAGAAATTGTCTAATCTATATGATCTTTCAGTGAATGGTGCCTCTCCACTCTGTTATCTACGTACAGTTTTTTCAGGACAGTACAGGAATAGCACAGGGGTGCAGAATATCTGTGCAGCCCAAGCAATTGTGCGTGGTGTGGGATAAATGCAAATGTGGCCCCACGCCTCCCTAAAAAGGAGGGAGCTTACAAGTTAACCAGCGTAGTGGTGGGTAGCAGTTAATCCAAAGGTGTCTCTCCAAGTACACAAAATGGATCCAAGTCCAAGCAGCTGCTGGGACACAAAGAGTGGAGAACACAACCACAAGGAAGGAGTGGACAAGCTTCAACAACACAGTGTTTCATGCAGAAAAACTGAGCTCAGACACCTGTTTAAAGTGGGTCATGTACGACAGGAGGCTCATCAAGGACATGCAATTCCAGTGAAACTAATTTTGAACACTGAGCCCATGCCAGTTCATCAGCCCCACCAAACGAGTCCAGCTCTTCTGAGAAGAAATGGAAATCTGCGATCTGCCCTGAAATAATAACGTAATTGTAGTTTCTTATTAGAAGGTTCACAGAGAGTTCAGTATGACTGAGAAATCTGGCCCTAACCAGACTGAAGGCTGAGCATCTCTGCCAATATTACTTTGTTAATGGATCAACTATCCAAATTTTCAAACTCCTGCATCAAAAGTGTTGTACCAAATGCAGGTTAGCTTTCTGGGTTTTCTATTTCACCTATGAAAATATGGTTTCCAATTATTCAAGGCTATTGTTATTCTACAAAAGAGAAAGGGATGGATGTGATATGTAACAGTTTAATTTTAAAGCATACTATTGCTCTACAAATTACTACTGCAGCAATTTAACATTTACATTACCAAGGCATTTGTTTACATCATCACCTGCTAGAATCAAGAAGTGCAACAGCATCACACACAGTTTGATAAGGAAAGCTGTAGGTACAGAGCAACAGCACAATATATTCTTCTAAAACAATGCTCAGTTAGAAATGCTGAACTAAGATAGCCTGGATGCAGACTGAGACCCCTCAGTCTGATGAGTAGTTAGCAAACTTTCAATGAAGACATGGAAGAAATCACAGACTACCCTTAAAACTACAGGAAAGCAAGTAGAGTAAGCAAGCATGGTGTAGCAAACTATTTCTTTCCTGTGGCACAGTGACTAAACAGAAAGACTGCTGAATCACAATGAAGAAAATTTTACCCTCCTTATAGTTTTGATTCATATTATTTGGAAAATGGCTTGTTGGGGCCCTCCCCCCGCCATGGGGTCCTGGGAGAGGGGGCCTGGGGGGGAGACACAGGGTTTCCCTGCCCCTGGTCAGCCTCGTTCCCCACTGGTTGTTTTGTGTTCCCCTCCGTGGGCAAGGACCCTCTGGTCTCATCATTGCAGCAGTTCCTCGGCAGAGCCCCGGCCATGCGGCTGGGGAAATAAACATCTCTCTGAAACATCTATCAAGAATCAGTCCATATATATTTCTTTTCCACGGGCCTCATTAATTGATACACGTGTTGCAGTATCCACACTGTAACAATGGCTTGTCACAGAACTTTAAAATTTTTTCAGTCATTGAGTGGGGTAGTGTATCTAATGCCTCTTGGTGGCAACAAGTGACAATTATGACCTTATAACAACAATCCTGTGCTGCCACATTTTTCTCCCTCACCTCCTGCATAACACAAGCATTTGGGGAATTCACCTTGCCTCAGTTAATAGGAGCAAGAGAAATACCGAAAGTAAAATTTCACCAGTGAAGAGAAGAACATGAGAAAACAATCAAGGACTGGGAAAGCAGGTGCCAGCATTTTGCCAGCATTGAGCCATCTCAGGTCCTTGTTCAGCACAAATTTAGGATCCACTTGGGTAAACCTCTAGTTTTGACTCCTCATTCATTTAACTGGAGATGAAGAATTGCAGAAAATACTGTGTTTTATTCCTTTCTCCTCTACCTGAACTGAGAGCAACTAAAAAAACCTCCAGTGTTTTCTTGAAAACTGAAAGAAAGTTAGAATCTTTTGGTTTCACTCCATGAGGTTGACTGGGAAAGGGTGAAATGTTTTGACACCAGTTAGCAGCAATTGTCTCATTGACTGCTATGATAAACCAATTATCAAATCTTTATTTCCCAGGTACCCCACCTCTGAAATGCTAAATACTGCTGTCTGCACAAGCAGGCACTACTTTTTTCAGTTCAATGCAAACTGTTTCAGAGATGAGAAATACTCCGTGTCCTTCTGCAAGCTGTTTGCCTCACTGCTCCTGCTTTAAAATAGAGGTCATTCTGACCAAATGTCCCTATTTGCTCTTTTATTCAAGGCAAGCATCTCATAAACAGCTTAGAAGAGCCAGTTGTAGGAAGAAGAGGTATGCAGGGAGAAAGGTGCTCTTCCCCTCAGCTGAGGTTGAATTAACTTCAGTTACTAAATTTCAATGTGCAAACTTATCACCCTATGAATAATAGCCTCTGTGTCCTGGAAAAACCAAGCAAATTAAGCTGAATTATAACTGATGTAGTTAAACACAGGATAAACAAATAATGGAAAAATATCAGCAGCTTTCTTTAAAAGAGAGAGAAGTAAAGAGCCTGTACCAGGAGTTCAAGCAAAGCTGCTTACATTGGCCAAAATGTCCTTCTAAAAGAAAAGAAGATGGGTTATTACTTGAGATTAAAACATTGCCCTGGGCTTTTCTTCCCCTTCTTTTTTTCAAGTGATTAAACTAAGGCTTTCAGGGTGTCCTGGTTTTTGAGGCAAAACTTCAGGGTGAAACACTCTGGAACGACTGTTCCTCCCCTTTTCCTCTGTCAATGAGATAAATGGGTCACAAGGAGTCAAAGTGGGAAAAAGAAACCAAACTGTTTATTAACACACAAACAAAACAGGGTAGAACAGGATTTAAAAAACCCACCCCTCAGAACACAACTAATTCCTGGAGAGGGAACAGACACGTGGGCTCAGACCTTCTGGGGCCACCTCACAGGCCCTCCAGGGCCACCCCCACAGGCTCCCTGGACCGGCGAGGAGGGAAGGGAGGCAGTGAGGGAAGGGGAAGGAAAGGGAAAAAAGAACAAGAAAAAAAACAACAGAACCTTTTCCCAGCTAGCTGGAACACAAAGGAAACCCAAAAAGCAGCACAGTGCTCCCGGCGCACTCCCTCCCGAGCCCTGCAGAGCCCCTGGAGCCCTTGGGCCGAACCGTTCAACGCCCCCTCGGCTCCTGGCTCCAGCCCCGGGTCCATCCTAAAGGCACAGCGTCCTTGGGCACTGAGCGGACGGTTAAGGAATAAAGTGGCTTCATAACGTCACCCCAGGACATTCCACCCCTTATTCCATACTGTCTGCTCAATGCCCAAATTAATACATTTCAGCCTTAATCCCACACGTTTATACATACATATACATAGCTATATGCAAACAGTGGCAGCAACTTCCAACAAACATATATAGACATTCCAACATTACAAACAGTTCTTGCCCAACACCAAATCTCCCTGCGGTACACAACGTGTCTCTCCATCCTTCTGCATTATCCACCACGTGCAACCTGGCCCCTGAGCAAAGACAACCCCATGGATGGGTTTGTCTTTACTTGATGCAGAAGTAATCCAAACACATTTTCCCAAGAGTCCCCTACTATGCACTGCTGGGACTTTGTCTCCATCTACTGTACGCAGGGGCTTAGATTGGGCAGGCCCTGCTCGGTTGGTGGAGCCTCAGGTGTTCACCAACCAGGTGGCCTTAGCTAAATGCATCTCCCAGTTTTCAAAAGTTCCCCCACCCAGTGCCTTCAAGGTGGTTTTGAGCAGGCCATTGCACCGTTCCACTTTCCCAGCTGCTGG
Organism: Aphelocoma coerulescens; assembly: GCF_041296385.1. NCBI lineage: Eukaryota > Metazoa > Chordata > Aves > Passeriformes > Corvidae > Aphelocoma > Aphelocoma coerulescens. Next base: position 11,600,217 of record NW_027184085.1, read on the forward strand.
TGCATGGTAAGGGATGTGGTACACCCATTCAATACCATGTTCCCTAGCCCAGGTGTCTATAAGGCTGTTCTTGAAATGAGTCCCATTGTCAGACTTGATTCTCTCAGCGCTACCATGCCTACAAAGGATCTGCTTTTCAAGGCCCAAGATGGTATTACGGGCAGTAGCGTGAGGCACAGGGTAGGTCTCCAGCTGTCCAGTAGCAGCCTCTACCATTGTGAGAACATAGCGCTTGCCTTGGCGGGTTTGAGGCAGGGTGATGTAATCCATCTGCCAGGCCTCCCCACACTTGTATTTGGACCATTGCCCACCATACCATAGAGGCTTCACCTGCTTGGCCTGTTTGACTGCAGCACACATCTCACAGTCATGGATCACCTGGGGGATACTGTCCATGGTTAGATCCACCCCTCGGTCTCATGCCCACCTATAGGTGGCATCTCTGCCTTGATGGCCTGAGGCATCATGGGCCCATCAAGCTAGGAACAACTCTCCCTTGTGCTGCCAATCCAAATCTATCTTTGACACCTCTATCTTCGCAGCTTGATCTACCTGTTTGTTGTTTCAGTGTTCCTCATCAGCCTGACTCTTGGAGACATGGGCATCTCCATGGCGGACTCTCATGGGTAGCTTCTCTACCTGAGTGCAATATCTTTCCACTCCTCAGCAGCCCAGACTGGTTTTCCCCTACGCTGCCAATTGGCCTTTTTCCCTTTCCAGCCACCCCCACAGAGCATTGGCTACCATCCACGAATCGGTGTAAAGGTAGAGCTTTGGCCACTTCTCTCTTTCAGCAATGTCTAGAGCCAACTGGATGGCTCTGAGTTCAGCAAGTTGGCTTGATCTACCTTCTCCCTCAGTGGCTTCTGCAGCCTGTCGTGTGGGGCTCCATACAGCTGCTTTCCAGTTCTGGTTCATCCCTACGATGCAAGAGGAACCGTCAGTGAAAAGAGCGTAGTGCGTTTCTTCTGCTGGCAGTATGGTGGAGCTTCCTCAGCACGTGTCACTTGTTCTTGTTCTTCTTCATCAGTGAGACCAAAGCTTTCACCTTCAGGCCAATTCATGATTATTTCTAAGATCCCAGGGCAATTCAGGTTTCCAATACGAGTGCGTTGTGTTATGAGGGCAATTCACTTGCTCCATGTGGCATTGGTGACATGGTGGGTAGAGGGAACCTTTCCTTTAAACATCCACCCCAGCACCGGTAGTCAGGGTGCCAGAAGGAGCTGTGCTTCAGTGCCGATTACCTCTGAGGCAGCTTGGATTCCTTCACAGGATCTCTTTCTCTGTAGGAGTGTAGTTGTCTTTGGAACCCCTATAGCCTCTGCTCCAGAATCCCAGTGGCTAACCCCGAGTCTCACCAGGCACCTTTTGCCAAAGGCTCCAGGACAGACCCTTGTTCCCACCTGCAGAGTAGAGCACATTTTACACCTCTGCTCCAGTCCTGACTGGGCCAAGGGCTGCTGCATGAGCCATTTCCTGTTTGATCTGGGTGAAGGCTTGCTGCTGTTCAGGGCCCCAGTGGAAATTGTTCTTCTTATGGGTAACCAGATAGAGAGGGCTCACAATTTGAGTGTATTCAGGAATGTGCATCCTCCAAAAGCCTCTGGCGCCTAGCAAAGCTTGTGTTTCTTTTTTGTTGGTCGGTGGAGACATTGCTGTGTCCTTATTGATGACCTCAGTGGGAATCTGACGCCGTCCATCTTGCCACTTCACCCCCAGGAATGGGATCTCTCGGGCAGGTCCCTTGACTTTTTTCTTTTTGATGGCAAAGCCAGCTTCCAAGGGAATCTGGATGATCTTCTCTCCTTTCCCAAATACTCAGATGCTGTGTTCCCCCACACAATGATATCATCAGTGTACTGGAGATGTTCTGGAGCCTCACCCTTTTCCAGTGCAGTCTGGATTAGTCCATAACAAATGGTGGGACTGTGTCGGTTCCAGGTACACTTCACGTCCCTCCAGGTGAAAGCTGTGGATACAAATATTGCTGCTAGCAAGAATTCTTCTTGCTTCTTTCCAGTCCCATGAGATATTTTTCTCTCTCACGGAAGATATTTGTAGAGTTCTATAAACTATGAACACCTGCGACCTTGCAAAGCCTTGTTTGTAGTACAGTAGAAAAATATTTTGACAATGGATGTTTTAGTATTTTAGTCAATCACCCCAAAGGATGGCTGATCCTTTGACCAATCAGACTATGAAGAAAAAGGTCTATAAAAGAGTTGTAAAATAATTTAAAAAGGAATCTTGCTGCACAATTCCTGCCTGTTGGATCTCTCTTCTCTTCCCTACCACTGTGGGACACCGTGATAGAAAGCAAACTGAGGCCTGCACTCTGCTGCCAGAGGAACGGAGAAAAACGCATCTGCGGTGTCAGTGGTGGCGTACCACTTCGCTGGTTTGGACTCCAGCTCATACTGGAGCTCCAACATGTCCGGCACAGTAGCACTCAGCAGTGGAGTCACTTCATTCAAGCCACGATAGTCCACAGTCAATCTCCATTCCCCATCAGACTTGCGCACAGGCCAGATGGGGCTGTTGAAGGGTGAGTGGGCCTTGCTGACCACCTCCTGGCTCTCTAGCTCACAAATCATTGTGTGGATGGGAATCACAGCATCTCTATTTGTCCGGTACTGCCGGTGATGCACTGTTGAGGTGGCAATTGGCACTCGCTGCTCTTCTACCTTCAGGAGCCCAACTGCAGAAGGATTTTCAGTCAGCCCAGGCAAGGTGTTCAATTGCTGAATGCCCTCTGCCTCCACAGTAGCTATTCCAAAGTCCCTTCAGGTCTTTGAAATACCCACTCCAGAGAAAATCTGAATACTAGCCCCTGGGCCAGTCACAATAGGATGTTTCTTCCACTCTTGTCCAGTTAGGCTCATGTCGGCTTCAAGCAGGGTGAAGTGCTGTGATCCCCAGCACTCCAGAAGTAGAAACCAGTTCTGCCCCCACGTGTCAGGATGGAATCCAGGTGCACTGTGCACCTGTGTCAACCAAGGCTTCATATTCCTGTGGTTCTGATGTGCCAGGCCATCGGGCCCACACTGTCCAAAAGACGCAATTTTCCCTGGCCTCTACCTGGCTAGAGGCAGGGCCCCTCTAGTCCTGGTTATCATTCGAAACTCGAGCTACTTACTTCCCTTCTGGTGGAACTCCCTCTCTCAGCATTACCATCCTTCAATTCATGCACCCATGCTACCAGGACAGAAGCTGGTTTTCCATCCCACATTCCATGTCTTCCGCACGGTCACACAGGAAGAACCATAGTTAGCTCTTGGGGTGTACCCTCTCTCCCTAGCTATGGGATGTCTGCTTCTGGTAACAGGGCCTCTGGTCTGCACTGATGCGATTTGGAGAAGGCCCTCTTTCAGCTCCTTCCTGAGTTTCTGATGAGTCTCGTCCATCCTATCTTCCATCTTCTGTATGGTCTCTGACAGACTCCTTTCCACAGCTGCGATTCTTGCTTGTGTTGGGCCGTGCACAGTGTCTGCATACGCCCGGAGCCTCCTCACCATAGCACTCACCGTCTCATCCCCGTCGTTCTGTCATCATTGCCAAAGCAGGGGTGTATTCTGGTGGTTTGTGTTGTGCAAGTCTCAGCCACATCACCAGTGCACATTTTACCATGTCAGGGCTCCTAATTGCTTGGTCCCCTGAGAATATGATCTCTATCACTGCCAGTTCTCTCAGGCATTGAATCCCTTGTTCCATGGTTTTCCAGGGGTTTAGCTGTAGTTGGAGATCTTCTCGGCACAGGTGTCTTTCCTTCACACTTCTTAAGAGCCGTGTCCAGAGACTGAGAGCTTCAGACCCCTTGTCATCCCTTGGTTGATACTTAAATCACATGACAGGGATCCCAAATGCCTTGCTTCAGTGCCATCCAGAATTGTACCATCGCCTGCAGCATCCCAGATTTGGACCATCCAACTTAATATAGTTTCATCAGGCCATTGGGTGTAATCCTTCCTCAGGGTGCAAAGACTCTCTATGGACAGGGACTCGGTGATGATTTCAGGTTCTACTTCCTCTGCTGGCTGTGAAGGTCCTGGCTGCCCATCATCATCCACTGGGCTAATGGATTTAGCTTTGTGTTTCTTTCTCTGGACAGGGGCAATTGTTATTGGTTTAGGCTCCCCATCTGCTTTAGCTGCAGCTGGAGTGATTGGGGTGCCTGCTGGCTTATTCTCCTGCTCCTCTGGCTGTATCTTCTGCCCTCTAGTATCTAGCAGCGTGCAGTAAGCGTTAGCCAGGACCCAGCACACAGCAATGAGCTTTTTCTTTTCATCCGTGTTGTTACTGCAGTTTTCCTTCAGATACTTCCCCACCTCAGCTGGATTCTGAATTTGTTCAGGGGGGAAGTTCCAGGCTACCTGGTCAGAAAACTGCTTCAGAGTCTGGCCTATGTCCTCCCATACCCCACACCACTTAGGATTATCCACAGCTGGGGCAGGTGTCTGGTCCAACCCCTCTGGAAATCTCAGCCCTTATTTTAGACAAGCTGGAGACCACACAGAGAAACCCTGCTAAGTAACGTAATAAGAAAATGGTATCTGACATCCAGGGGAAACTGGACGCTTTCAAAAGGTGACGTGCCAGATCTGAAGGGGAAGAAGGAGATGAAGGGCTGGGAATTATCATCCTCTGCTTTTTCCCCTAACAAACTGGGTGTAATTGCTAATACATTCCAAAAGGAAACTACCAAGGCCAGAATGGAAAAACAACATGACATACACATTCTCAACAGTTTCCATTACATCAGCCAAACTTCAAGAAATCACTAGCACCAGGGATATCAAAATGGCAGTCCTGATTCTTATTCCTGACTTATAGAAGGTGTAAGCCAGGGACTCGACTGCCCATAACTGTGGACATGTACTGATGGTTAGGTTCCACAGAAAAATTATTAAATCAAACAGCATGGTCTTACTGCTGTACCTCAGTAAAAAATGCTTCAAACCAAAATGTTGTGGGGGTTTTTTTTCCACTTTCACGTGCCCCTTAAATTGGGAACCAAATTTATGTCCCGGTTTTTGAGACAAAACCTCAGGAGGAAACACTCCAGAATGAGTATTCCTCCCCTTTTCCTCTGTCAATGAGATAAATGGGTCACAAGGAGTCAAAGTGGGAAAAAGAAACCAAACTGTTTATTAACACACAAACAAAACAGGGTAGAACAGGATTTAAAAAACCCTCAAAATACAACAAATTCCCAGAGAGGGAACAGACACATGGGCTCAGACCAGCCAGGGCCACCCCCACAGGCTCCCTGGACCGGCGAGGAGGGAAGGGAGGCAGTGAGGGAAGGGGAAGGAAAGGGAAAAAAGAACAAGAAAAAAAACAACAGAACCTTTTCCCAGCTAGCTGGAACACAAAGGAAACCAAAAAGCAGCACAGTGCTCCCGGCGCACTCCCTCCCGAGCCCTGCAGAGCCCCTGGAGCCCTTGGGCCGAACCGTTCAACGCCCCCTCGGCTCCTGGCTCCAGCCCCGGGTCCATCCTAAAGGCACAGCGTCCTTGGGCACTGAGCGGGCGGTTAAGGAATAAAGCGGCTTCATAATGTCACCCCAGGAGATTCTGTCAAAAGCCAGTACTGCTAGGTCATGTTGTACACTTGCAGACATAAAAACTGAAGAGAAGCCTTTGACAGAATCAAGTTAATAATCAAAAAGCAAGACCACGATTTAATAAAGTCCTGCAGTCAGACATAACCCTTAGGAAGTAAAATATGTAGTTATTGCCTGAAACACCTTAATGGCATTCCAAACTTCTGTTAAACGAACTATGCTACCATCATTCAAAATACTTAAAAAACAGTTTTGCACAGACAGCGTTGCTCTGCTCCTTTAACTACGCCTACCCTCCTCATCATTTCACACAGCAGCCAGCCTCTTGTTTCCTTTCTTCCACGCCACCCTTATCCCATCACAGTTCCAATTTTGGAGCAAAATTGCTCCAAATGCAAAAAAATCAGTTTTAAGATTTGTAATGTCTTTGCAGACAAGGAGTTGAAGGCCCATGTCAAACCCAAACTAATCCTAACTTCTGATCTATGAAATCCTTCAATGCCAAAATGAGGGTAAAGTATATGACAACTTCTGTACATCTAAAGCGTCAATTAAATATTCTCAGAGATCTATTTTAACACTCCAAACCTTTAATTCCCTGGTTATATCACGGCCTACTGCAGCAATCACTGGGTTGCAATCTGAATAAACTCAACTGTCCTCTCTCTCTGAACAACAGTGACCTGTCCTTCTCACCAGCCCAGGAAAAAGAAGTCCATCTGTCTGTATCAGTCCCCTCTTAGTAGCACTTAGTCAGGAAGAGCTTTATTATATCACAGCATTTTCACTCACAAACGTCACAAAATTTCTCTTATTTTGAAGCTCACAAACAAACCAATGCCTTGTGGCAGACTGCATAAAAACAAGCAGAAGAAATGGGAGAACTTCTCCTGTAGAAGGGAGGGCAATTTCTCTTCTCTGACATTTTATCTCAAGAGCGCTGTCAAATTTTTAAGATAACCTATTTAGAAGAACGAAACAAATTCCCAGATCCTTTGTTTCCCCTCCTGTGGGCACAAAGGATTAGGGAGGTTCTTTATAAGGCACAGGGCCACTTTTCATTTATCTTTTCTGTTACTTCTCACACATATTTCAAATGGTACAGTAAGACAGGTGGTAGCAATGTGCAGTATTGTTATGCTACTTTCAAGATTAGCATGCAGCTAATGACTGAGTCAGCTGGTAGTTGCCTGAGCAGGAATGGAAGTGTACAGCACAAACCTAAGTTTTAATTTACGTAATTTTCAGCCATGATTTTTCTCCAAGTATCTGAATCTGTTAAAGATAATACCAATTTTCAAGTAATTAATGGAATCATTGCAAGAGCACAGGAAAGTCACTGATTCTAAAGTATTACTGCATGTAGGCGAGACAGGTAACAAGCAGGCTGGACCCTGGATATTCATGCAGTTGCCACAGTAAAAGTTTTAAAAGTTGTTGCACAAAGCTTCTGCCAAGAGACACAGACTGTGCATTAAAAAAAACAAAAACAAGTGGAAAAAGACTGCACAGGAGATCAGCATCCTCTATCTATTCCCTCCTGTAATAATTTCTTTACTTTGACTTTGTCTATATAACTAGTCTTTCTATTCCTTGCCTGGCAGATAGGTTCGTTTCTGACTGAAAGATTTCTATTATCACCACTCAACTTTGTGCACTGACTCATAAGCATCCAGGTGATTCAACTTCTTCAAGCAAAAATCAGCACTACACTTAAACCTGAACACAAGCATAAGTCACAAAAATACCTCAAGAATCTTAGCTTAATTTTAAAAAGCCAAACAAATTCAGAGCTCAAATAAACAAATGCAGATAGTCTGTATGATGAATCTCAGTGCACGAGGTTAAAATATCTGAACACCAGTTCCTAGAAGACATACAGTGGGCAACTCTTCATCAGCTAAGCCCCAGCTCAGTCGGGACAATGCTAGGGTCAAAAACACAAAATGAAGTTTAATCTATAAAATAGAATTAGTTTTTACAATTAAATGTGAACTGTAAATTGAAAATGTTTTGCTTTGAAGTGATCCCAAAAGGCATTATTCTAAGCTATCTGTGATGTCATGTGGGTGTACAAGCTTTCTGGCCTCAACCTCAAAAGCATGAAGTATGTGAAATCCTGAAAAGGTGGCAGAGTCAACTTACTACCTTTACAATTTATTTATGCACGAAGTACTTACCAAAGCCTGAGTACTGAATACATTTGGCATAGAAAGCAAGAATTGTATCACTTTCCCTTTTTGTTCTGTATTCACTTCTAACAAGAGCAACTTACTCTGACAATACACAGTATAAATAGAAGATGACACTGAATTCTTTCTTCTATCCCTATTGAAAAGCTGGCTACTCAGAAATGAGATAACAAAACACAGAATGGCTTGGTTTGGAAGGGACCTGAAATACCATCTAGTTTCAGTCCCCTGCCATGGGCAGGGACATCTTCCACTGAACCAGATTGCTCAGAGCTCCATCCAGCCTGGCCTTGAACACTTCCAGGGATGGGACATCCACAGCTTCTTTGGGTAACTTGTTCCAGAGCTTCATCACCCTCAAGATAAAGAATTTTTTGCTAATATCTAATCTAAATCTACTTTCTTTCAGTTTGAAGTCATTTCCCCTTGTCCCATCACTCCAATCCCTTGTAAAAAGTCTCTCTCCATCTTTCTTGTAGGCTCCCTTCAGGTACTGGAAGGACACCATTAGGTCACCCCAAAGCCTTTTTCCCTCCAGGCTGAAAAGATGCTCCATCCCTCTGATCATCTTGGTAGTCTCCCCTCTGGACTGGCTCCAGCAGGTCCCTGTCCCTGCTGTGCTGGGACCCCAGAGCTGGATGCCGTGCTCCAGGTGGGTCTCAGCAGAGCAGAGCAGGGGGCAGAATCCCCTCCCTCCCCTGCTGCCCACGGGGCTCTGGATGCAGCCCAGGACACGTAACACCCAACATAAAAGTTAAGGGTTTTTGAGGAATCAGATTGTTAGATCCTGTCACACAAAGGGGAAAAATATAACAAAGGAAACGGTTTTATCCCCATGCACTTTTTCACACTAATTATTTAACTTTTAGGACAGCCAAGATTACTGCTTGTTCCAAAGCAGATACTACTTCTAAAGGCTGACTCAGTTAAAAACAGAAACATAAATTACAGTATATTACTTTGTTAGTTCCTAAGACGCTACCTTTGTTTGGCTGCAATATCATGAAAATAGTACCACCAGAAATAATTCTGTCATGTTGGAATGAATAACATCAGACAGGAAGTTTAAATTGAAAAGCCCATTAGAGCAGTGATGAAATTGCAGGAAGTTAATGCTCTTTTTTTCCAGTGTTCAGGTACAGCCAGTCTTTTTCTGTCTCATTCTGCATGATTTTGAAGAAAGACACAAGAGGCTAAAAGTGAGAGGTAGAAAGAAAATAAGCAGACCACACAATGCAAATATACAGCATGTTCCCTAGATCTCTTATCTTCTCTCCACACTTAAAATGACTGCATACAGACATTATTTAATCCATAAAAGAAACCTGGAAGACAGTAGGCAAGAACAACTTCCTCATTTTTCACAGGCAAATCTAAACTAATTTCTTTTATTTATCCCAGCAGCCATCAGAAGGAATGAAAATTCAGAGAGCTATTTGAAATTCTCACCAAGATAAAACATCACCTTTAGACACTCTTGGTTTTACAAATCCAGGATCATTTTCTAATAAGTAGACTTTTACTTGATGAAAATAAAATGGAACAGCATTCATATTAATTCTTACAGCTTCCCCTTATCTTCACCTTCCTAGTATCGCAGGAGATTGAGTAACTTCCCCCATCAGCTCTCTCAGGTTTTTACCCTGTTACCATTTTGCACTACCTTGGGCCAGCAAGCAAGAAGTGCAATGCAGGTCTACAACCAGAAATACAGAGGGGTCAAGTTGCTCTTTGCTTCTTTAATTTACCAATTCATATTACACAGCAGTAAAACTTCAACAGCAGTCATGATGGGGGATTAGAAATTCCTACATTCCTCCTTTCATTTCCCATTCCTGGAAAGGAACCAACTTCTTTTAAACCACTGACCTGTCAAAGACAGAAACACATTCCTGTGTATTCTGCAGCTGTATTTGTACGTAACTCAGGCCTTAGGTCATGCAGGTAATTACTGATTCATCCCTACCCAATACTATACCTGTCTAAGTTTGGTGCAGACTCAGATTCAAGGCCTCAAACATCAGAGAATCAATACAGAATCTGAACATTTTTGGTATAAAATAAATCAAGGAAATTATTTTACTAAATAAAGAAACTAATTTTGTAATTATGAGATGCCAACTACCCTCTAGATATGCTCTTTCTTTCCAGCATGGTGTATTAGTTTGTTCTCCCAAAAGACATGATCCTGAGTATTACTGCACCAATATTTAAGCTATTTTTACTTACACTTCTACAAAAAAATCTTACTGTTGATGCCCTGTATTTCACTTTCTGAATAACTAAATAAAACTCTTTCAATAACCTGCTAACAATCACAGAAAATCTAGAAATCCTAAATTTAAACCATGGATTAGAGGTGAGTTATTTTATGTTGAGGACAGAACATGCATGAAGTGTGAACATTTTATTAAAAATAATCCTGACTGCAAATCTTGTCATCCCAGAACTCCTCAAGAATTCAAGTTTCAATCTCACTGAACAGTTCTGGTTGGAGAAAATTTGAGGGGTAGAAAGGATCAATGGTGTGAAAAACATATCCCAGTAGTCATAAGAAGGATTTAACTTTCCAGAAAGAAACCCAGATGGGTGGCTCCTCTGGTGTTTCAATTGAGATGCTCTCATTTTGCATAACCTTTTCTTACAGAATTTTAAAAAGCCTGGCAGAAGGAAAGGCACACACCACTGAAAAATAACAGCTTAAAAAGATTCAGAAAGCAAGTAGGAAGAAATCCAGCAATCCAGTACCATTCAGTCCACATGCTCGTTCCTTTTCCATCGGGATGGCCCGTCTTCTCCTTAAAGCATTGTGAAGGTTATTTGCACCATAGATTATATGTGGATGAGGTGTTCCCTCTTTCTGTGGATGTTTTTTAATAGGCTCAATGAAGTAATCTCCATGGGGTAGATGGAAATATCCAGTCTGAAAATAAGCACAAAAGAGTTAATCACTCCTGTTCTGTTACTAGAAGTCAAAAATAAATATACTCTTCCTATCACCATCCCCAAGCTTTCCTCATAAGCCAGTCATTACACTGCAGAAAAAAAGAACACAACAGGTTTTCAGTTTTTTTGCTGCTTACATCAAGGCTGTTTCATACCTCACAGACATAACAGTCCAAAGGAAACAGAAAAAAAATCTCCTTCCTAATAATCTGAAACTGAGGCCAAGACTTTCATATTCTTGCAAAGCCACTAAAAGGTCAAAAGTTTATTTGCCAAACATGATGCACGAGGAAGAGTTGCATCTTGTACTTCTGGTGTTTTGCATCCATTCCCCGGAGATCAAGACTGGAATAGAAGCTGTTTCATAAGTGCAAATCAAAATTCTGTTCCCAGCTGCAGTTCCACAATCAATTACCCAACCCATCAGATGGGCTGGACCTTGTGGCTCATGCTCGACTGAGACTAGAAACCCTAACTGGCACCCAGGCCAACACTACAACGGAAGAAATAAAAAGTTTTTCATGAATTAGCAAGCCATTGAGAACGTCCCATAGATCAGCTAACAAAATCTGCAGTACTTCACATGCTGTAACTTTGGTATCAGCCTCCTGGCTTTGTCTGATATATAGGGCCTTTGATACCCATCTGGACTACACAGGATCATCATACACATCCCTCTGCCATGATCCAGGAGACACTTCCAACCAGACATGGCTTTGGTCCATTGTGTCCCAGCATTTTGGCAGGAACTGCAAACATTCCAAAACCATTGTAATGCCCTCCCACTTCAAGATATAGGGAGCAGTATTAAATCTAAAAGCAAAGGATCTACTGACAACACAGATCACACTGTGGATGTGACAAGAGGCTGGGGTATTCCAGCTTTGTTTTATTGTGACTTTGTCTCTTCTTCACTTTCTTGCTGTGGTCAGTGCAGCCTTCTTAGCCTGTTCTGGAGCAGGGAAGAAATGCAGTAACACCCAGAACAACAGACACATTTCAAAAAATCTTCTGAAACACTCCAAAGCCTAACAGTTGCTCTGGACTGTTGGGAAAGCCAGTATGAGGGCAAGGATATGAAAGAAATCACATGAATGGAAGAAGAGCATTCTTATAAAACTATAAAATAACCATGGGCTCTATGGACAAGGAGACAAAAGGCAGCTCAGTGAGATACCCCACTGATTGCCACGGGCCCAATACATCCTACAGCAAACTGGTACAAATAAATAACTGTGACTGTCATTTCACAGTTTACCCAACAGTTCTGAAGATCAGAAACTTTCTTTCCAATGGAAGTTACAACCAGAGTCTGGCATTGGTTTGAAGCCTGGACTCATAGTCCATGTGTTTGTTCATCTGGGATTACAGCTATTGCCTGTATAGGTTTTGATTAATTTTTAAGAAAAAATACATTGAGACTTCTGATTCTTAAACAACATACAAAAAATGCTCGTGTTTCTTTTTAAATCATAAATCAAGGCATAGCACCAGAGTCACACTACAGAAGCAGTAAATCCCACGTTCACATTGGATAAAGCTGTCAGGCAAGAGTGAATCTATACAGCAAGAATGCTTCTACAGTGGCTAGACCAGGAAATCTGTGACATGGCTTTCCCCATGTGGCTCAGGGAATCAATGCACCTTCAAAAATCCTTGTCCATTCCTTTTCATTTCACAGGGTTCAGTCTTTCCTGGATACTTGTAAAGACTGGATTATTAGATTATATTGTGGGTTTTTAGGCCAGCTGGAACCAGGAGGAACTAGACATCTTCACTTGCAGATCCTGGTATTTTAGAGCAAGTGGCAATAGTCACCGGATAATTGTGTCAAGGTGCATCTGTAACAAGAAAGCCAGGCAATCATATAAAAGGTGAAGCAAGTCTATCAGTGGTAACCTCAAGCTCCCTCCTCAATGCTTGCATGTTAAAATTCAGCTGTCTATCCAAGCTGTATGGAGCAGGAATAAAAGCAAAACTTCATTATATGAATATGACTGTCCAAGTCAATTTCCAGGATGTAGGGGCCTTCTGAAAGCTTCCAGAGACTTCCAGCACTTACTGAACTCTTGCTTTCCACTTTCACTTTCACCCTGCACAGGGTGTCCACCAAGAAATTACATGCTGAGACCAACTGGGACCAAAGAAAAAAAGGGCAATCTTCACATTAAACTTACTTCAAAGCACTGAGGACTGGCAAAATTCCCTTTGCTGATTAAATACGTCTTCAGTTTTGCTCTTCATAGCTGTTCTTTTCTGACTCACAAATATAATAGCAAGAATTTTTCATTTAAAGTCCATCAGATTTCAAGCTATGTAAATACAATACATGCTTTTTCTGTGGCGTTTGTAGCATCACCTGCTTTTGAGTGCATTCACACAGCCTCAGAATACACAAAGGAGGGCAGTTATGAAAGCCTCATCAGAAGAAAGCCATTCATATTTACATTTATGAAAGGGTTCAGTTGTCACCACAGAAAAAAATAACTGCAGAGAAGTTTTCCTCATTCAAACTTCCTTATGAAAAGCTACCATGTAATACAGCAATTAAAATGGTCAGAAAATAGGGACGGGGTGTGTTTGTTTGTTTGGGGGGTATTTGTTTTCCTCAAAGCCTACAGGGGAAAACCCGCAAATCTACCACAGAATTTTTTTTAAATTGTTTTTCTCCCCTCTTTCAAATCTCACTCTTTGCCCTCAGATTCTGACATACTGTGGCTGCAAACGTTTAGCATACTGTGTTTGGGAGTGCTGCTGTATCACTTAATGGGATTTTTAATTCATGTGCCCCAGCATTTTGATGCAAACAGCTCCCTGAACACATCTCATCTCCTACATTGCACATCACTTGCCAGGAGGACAATGGTGATCCTGGGAAACTTTTGACTTAAAGCTTTCAATCACGTGATTTTCAGTAGAATCTGCATTTTCCAGTGGAAAGCAGATATTTTTCACATATTTCAGTCAAAAGCTTGGGGGCTTGTCCAAATACAATTTCTGGCATGTTTTTTTCTATCAGTTTCACATAGGAAGTTGAAACGGAGTCCTGTGGGAATGGAAAGAGCAGCTTTACCCTTGGCTATGGTTTTGGAATTGCAATACTACCCCAGACAGGAGGGGCTGGAATTAGGGGATGTTTTTCAGGAGAAAAAGAGAGGGAAAAAACTACAATCTGTAGTCTAAAATTACAATAACTGAATATGTTGACAATAATGCCAAAAAAAATAACATCTGTAGTGAGAACAGTGTGTAACTCCCCGAAACCAAACAATATTTCTGACAACAAATTTCAGACAGTATTTTTGACAACAGGGCAGTGACAGAATCTGAAAATACATTCTAATACTTTTAGAAGCAACACAAAACAAAAATAAGAGGGGAAGATCCTGGTTTTACCTTTAGGTACTTTGCTCCACGTGTTTATTATAACTGTAATGCATGGTAGGAGAAATTAAGTTTGAATAAAAGAATTAAAGAAAAGAATGTGACATGTGGAACAAGCATTACCAGACACCTACAGTTGCAAATAATCTAAACTGAGCTGGTGAAGTAAATTATCTGTTAACATTACACACGCTAAATTTATTTTAGGTAAACACTTAGTTCCTTTCTGTATGTCCCTTTTTTTTTCCCCCAGGGATCTTTCTTTTTGAATTTCTCTGTTCCTATTGCAGCCAAAACAAAAACCTAGCATCCAGATGAGACTTTTCACTACATCCTCAGACAGAGCTAGAAAAAACCAGAAGTGTCATGATGTTGCTCAGACAGAAAGAGGTTGGGGTTTTTAGGTATTGAGTAATTTGATGAAAGACTTTTATGAACATCACCCACAGAAAAGGAGAGCATTCTAGTTCTTACACACTCCTACAGAATAAAACCATGCTTTTAGCACAGCTTAGTGAATACGGTGCTTTGATACTAAAACACAGACTGGTAGTTTAGCTTTAGTCTGAAATGAAAATAGCTTATTTTTAAGACAAAGTAAAAGAACAGAATACTGTAATTCCATAAGATTTTACGTTCTTTTGTCACACTTGCTATATATTTTAGGCGCTTCCAGAAAACTGGGCAAAAAGTTCAAGTACAGAGGATTGGAAAAAAAAAAAAAAATAGCCAGATTTACAGCAAGATGGACTTTTGTGGAAGAAAACAAGGTATCTGGAGAGGAGGGAGTGTCTGACATCCTCCAGTTCCCAAGGGAGAGACATCAGTTCTGGATACTTCAGAGAGATGGGTCTTTCTGGCCGGGGCTTATACTCAGCCAAAGAGAGAAGCCAAGTCTCTAGGGCCATGTCTGTCAGCTACCATACAACCCCTTAAGATACACAGCCACTCAGCTGAGAGACTTGGCAGAGAACCAATACTCTGGGTTATAGCCCCAGCTTGCTGGTGACCACTCTCGACTGTGTTTCTTCTTTTCACTCTTCCTGGATGAAGGTTAGCTAGGCTAAGTCTTAAGAAGCTCAGGCATTAAAAACCCACAGCTTTTTTATAAAAACATGTCCAAAATACGCCTTCATTTGCCCTTCTGCTGTGCCACAGATACAGTTCATTAAATAATTCTGAATCAGGAGGAGCCACATCTATGGACTCACTGCAAGCTTTGCATCTCACACAGAAACTGAAACAGCCTAGGTACACTCATTTCTACTTGAGGAAATTCTCTGGAAATTAATCTTGTGTAGAGACTGCAGCACGCTCACTTGAAAATGTATGACTTGAAACACGTAATTTCAAAAGACATCTTTGTTCACGCTTCATTCAGGTCATGCTATCTTCAATTATCATCTTCATTGTCCATCCTAAAAACATTTATTACTTCTTCTATTTTGTGATTTTTCTTAAGAACAAACAGTCCAGGTATCTTATTCCTACATTCACTTGTGAGTGCCCTGTTGCTGCAGCTATATTTGCATTGTAGAAATATCCCATCTTGTTTTCTCATTACAGAAGATCTACAAATGATTATAATTGCATGGCCATGAAGTTTCTTTGAGCCTCATTAGGTAGTATCTCTGCAGCCTTCTGCTTTGAAATCCCCAGTAGTTCATGAGGAACATGAAGCTCCTACACCTCTAACTGTGCCCAGCAGCAGTCACTTCGTGTTGTCCAGGTCCTTTCCACGTTCTCACATTCTATTGTTTGAAATATGTACCACTGAATCCAAGCCAAAACTGTCCTCCTTTGCTGTATCTAAATCTCAGACACACCATTAAATTCCAACAGGGTAAAACTTTATTGCCCACTAGAGTACTAGTAACTGGACATTTTTATGGACTTGAAATTGAGCAAAGATAGTATTTCATAAATTTTACAGAACTTTCAGTGCTGATTATAGTAAGCTGAAACAACGTGTGTTTGCCACATGCTGAGTATCCAGCAGGTAGATGGCATGGCACAGTTGAATAAAAATTCTTCAACTCAAACTCAGTTTGAACCCTTCTTCCATTTACCACTGTGATTTCCACAGTGCAGATGAGACAGACCACCGAGGACTGCCTGAAGTCCAGAGCACTCCAAAGATCTGAAGCTCCTTCTGTCAGTATTCCCTTCTTGCTCCATTGCTGGTGAGTCCCCTGGGTCTTGAGGAAGACAAGGTCACAGTTCTTTGGGCTGCCCAGTCTGTCCACAGGCAGTGAGGTGACACCCCACCAGGACAGGCTGGGGGCATGGTGCCCAGCCAGTGCTCTGAGCCACACAGTAAATTACATCACTTGAAGATGTTACCTTGAGAATTAAATATACCCGGATAAGTTTCCTCCTGCAAAAGTCAGCTAGGTGACACTGGCACTGCATCAAGCAAGGACTATAAAAAGTAGTAAGGTCTCAAGCTCTACCTCAGGGTGAATATAATAGCAAGCTTAATATAAATTTGAAAATCAATTAGCTTTGCTATCCAGCTTGAAGGATACTCTTTGGTAAACAATAACATACTTTTAATGAGTTTTTTACTATTCCTCATATTTATGGTCTCCCCTTTCCCCTTCTCCCCTGTTTTATATTGGAAATTTTAATGGCAACTAATGGGGAAAAGGTACTAAAAAACTCTGCTGCTTTTCCAAGAGCAAGAGGCTTACTTTGATTGTAATCACAAGAGGGTAAGACTATCAAGTTTTTACTTCATTTGAAATTGAAAAACAACTCAGGCAAGTGTTACCGTTCTGAGACAAAACAAAGAGTTTGCCCAATTCCTCCAAAGACAGTTTGGGAGAGTAAGAAAGAGCAACAGCTGTTTTCTTCCCAGAAAATACTTTTGGAATATCTCACTCATATTTTCCTAATTGAACTTGTTCAGAATGCACTGTATCCAGGGGGCTTATATTGTACAAACTGGGGGGGAGAGGGGGGTATCTCATTAATATTAGAACTGCCTTTCATGAAAATGCAAATTAACTACGTAAAAATAGTTTGTACTTCTCAGCATTTGAAATCCCCTCTGACACTTCCAATGAGAAGTTTTGAAGCTTTGATTTGGAAGCCAGAACATTTTTACAGTTTGCAAAGCTGGTTACATTTGATGATTTAAAGCCTATCTAATGCTGAAGCGTAAAGATTTAACACCAGATTGTTAAGAGGTTCTGTGCATAAACAGTGCTGTCTATTAAGAATGAAAAGAGAGGCAAGAGGATCCACAAAGCAAACATGATCTGTAATCACAGAGACAGAAAGCACCATGGCTGTTTTGGCTTCCTGCTCACTTATATTCTAAAACTAATTTCAAGCTAGTGAGCATGACAATGTTAATACTGCAGAGTTCAAACTTTATTAGAGAATAACTAAAGGCAAACATTTGATCAAATGACAAGTGGCTTTGTTTCTATTGACCAGTACTGTTTGTATTACTGTGACCTACAGGAACCCCAGTCAACAGGCAGAAATCAGCGATACAAATGATGACAGCTGCCACAACGTGTGCAGATAGATGGAAGAAAGCACAATTACCCATTTTCCAGTGGATGAAAGTCTGTCAGGAACTTTACTCCTCTCAACAGCAGAGTAAGGGAAGGTCACAGCCAAACCTCTTCCTCTCCACAGAAGTTATTTTGCTTGATGAAACAGAAGTCCGTGTGGAAGAGCAACATCAAACTGACCCACCTGCTGATGCTGCTCTCCTCTCTTCACTCTGTTTAGCCCAAAACCAAGAAGTGGTTTCAGGAGCAGACAGCATATTTTAGGTCTGCATTTGTCATCATAGGTGTGTTGAGAGAGGAGGCTTCTGCCTCTCTTTTCTCCATGAAGCTGCACAGCACAGACGGGACTTAAGAATGAATTTCAGCATGCCATGGAAGGGTCATGCCATCACTTATCAGTGTCATTTCAAGGTGACCTTAAAGGCAGCTCATCCTGATGCCCTCAGCCTCTTCTTTACTTACCACCTGTATTTCCAGTGCCTTTCCAAAAGGTGAATTTCTGATACCAAAGGAGCAGCACTGTGACATAGGAGAATCTTTTCATGAATATATGAGGAGTCATGGATTCTGCTCAACAACTGCAGCTTGAAACATGCTGCCCTTGTTTCCAGGGTGGTGTGCACAAGCAGCTGCTCCATTTGCTCTGCACAGCCTTGTGACAGCCTGCGAGCCATGCTCAAGCTGCAGCTTGTTGTGCTGTCCCTGGGGAGGAATGAAGAAGGAGGGAGCTTATCAAAACCAAATACCTTACAAAACAGGAAAATTCAGTCCTGGTTGAGGGCAGCTGTGGCAAGTGAGTGACACACTACACCAAAAAGGTTATTCTGCACCACAAACCAGTCTCTGTTTAGAAAAGGACGGGAAGTAAGCACTGGGATGTGGAAGGAGAGGGGAGAAGAAACTAAATGAAACTATAAAAACAAACTGAGATCCAGAACATGCAGGACAAAGTGCAGTCTCTAGCACGCAGCCATGCTCAGCACGTGCCACTTTGGGAACCAGCATGATGGTAACTGGCAATCATCACAGAAGTGCTAAACTCCTCCTGGCCTGGGACAAAGCACATGCCACTCACTTGACTTTCCTGGTTATTTCTGTCAGCCTGAGAAGGGAGAATGATGTGCTTTCATGACTGCATCTGGCACCCACGAATGCTTTTACAAATCTAGTACAAGTCCCTCCAACACTTACCAAAGCTGGAGGCTGATCTGAGTCAGCACGGGATTCAGGTCAGTTTAAAAGCACAAAGCATTTGAGCTAGCTCTGAAGGTGATGTAAATCCCTCCTTGAAGCTTGAATTCTGACTGAAACCCATTTCCACTAACATGAGAGGCACAGTGCACACACTGATATATCATCAAATTTACCTGCGCACGCTAGGCACTTCAGCTCACAGGCAGAAAATTAACTTCTCTCGCAGAGCTGCAGAGAGATGACCTATACTCAGAAACACAAGTCATGCAAAAAGCCCACTCCAGTGAAAGCAAAAGCCTGCAAGACAAACAAATGCTCCTCAATCTACTAACAATCAAGTTTCTGCTCAAAACTTGGCAGGATATACTCAATGAAAGTATTTACCTGCAAAAGAAAATACTTTTTGTACAGACAAGAGAGATGCTGTCTGCAAATGACACATTCCTGAAGACATGCTCATGGTTCTGTACAATAAAATGTTTTACTGAAAAAGTTTGCTTAAACCCAAAATATACCAAATCAAATTTGGTACAAAACTAGTAACTCAGTAAACTACTTAGACTAAGACTAGCATAAAAACTCTGGTAATTTCCAGGACCCTTCTGCTGGGAATGTGATCTGATGAAATCTCAAGGGTGTCTGAGGTGATGAATACTTTAAAGTGCTTCTGAAGCTGGAGGGAAATCAACAAGTCCAACACTTTCCAGAGCAAGGCTGTGTGTAATAAGGACCTAAAAAGGCTGGAAAATGGACAACATGGGGAAACAGCAAGTGGCACAGACAATCTGGTAAGCTCCTGCCTGTTTACCCTAGTGAAAAAGATAGGGAGTTTCAAAACATGCTGGCAGGCAACAAAACACTTTTTCACCCAAGACAGGAGGCTCCTCTTATGCTGAGGACCCCAGAGCTGGATGCAGAGCTCCAGGTAGGTCTCACCAGAGTAGAGCAGAGGGGCAGAATCCCCTCCCTCCCCTGCTGCCTACAGTGCCCTGGGTGAAGCCCTGCAAACAGCTGGCTTCTGGGCCAAAAATGTCTCTCCAGAGTAGAAACAAGTATGTCATGTGGCACAGTGTCAAAGGATTAGGTTTCAGTCTAAATATTATTAATTTAAGATTTCCATTTCACACTGTTTTGATATGTGTGTTTTTTTTTCTTTTTGAACTATTTCTGTAAAAAAACAGGTTTTGACTGTTGAAAAAATTACTGGTTTTATTTCAAACTGACAAGAATTAGACCTTCCATCAAACTCATTCATTGTCTGCAAAGAGATTGCTTTTGCTGTTTTGGAAACACAATACTTTTTGCAATAAAAGCATTGAATTTTGCACTAAAAGCAGCAGTCAGACTTTTAGGTTTGAATGAAGTATCCTGTAGCACAAAAAAAAAAAGGCCAAAATAGAGAAAAATTAAGCTATTTATCTGGTGAAAAAATTGCAGTAAAACATTCTTTGGAAGCAAGCAAGCGAGGAAAAGTATTTTGCTATAATAATAAAAGGACTCATTTTCTTTCTGTTAAAGTTCCGCTGTCTTTTTTTGCTCACAGGATGTTTAAGTTTTGTCTCTAAAACTGGCATGTTTTAAAACCCTCATGATGTACCTCCCAAGAATTCAGAAACCATGAACATCCCTTTAAACTTAAAAAAAGGGCACAGATGTTCAGCTTTTCCAAGAATTCAGCTGTTTGTTCCCTTAGGACTTCCAATACTTTTTACGTGACACTGATACAGTGATATGTAAGAAAATTTGCAAAAGAATAAGAAAATACTTTTTGTACAGATAAGAGAGATGTTGTCTGCAAATGAGACATGTTCCTGAGCACATGCTCATGGTTCTGCACAATAAAATATTTTACTGAAAAGGTTTACTTAAACCCAAAGTATACCAAGTATCTTCAGCTACTACTAAGCATGATTCTTACTAATCTAGGAATACTAAAAATTCAAAAACTTGGTAACAATGGAAAGAAATAGAAGATACTAAATATTAGTTCATAAGCAGTCCTGACAGAACCCCAATGGACTTAAGAGTTCTTTAAAAGAGGGGTGTATTTGGCTCATAAACCTTTAACAAGCTTTTGTTTGTTCAGAGAACTGTTTACAAACAAATTTATAAAGGAATTCTGGACTGAATCATCAATATTTCACAATTAACCTCTCTCAAAGTTTAACTTTAAAATACAGTACATAGAAAAAGAAATTCATTCTGCTCTCACTATTGGCCAGAACTGCACAGGTAAATACCAGAATTTTACTGCAGAAATCTTTTCAGCTGAGACATGAGACTGTGACTTTTTGAAAGATACTTTCTCAAATGAGTTTTTTTTTCTACAGGATGATGCCAGATCATGAAAATTCCACTGAAGCATCAGTAATGGAAATGTTATCACTGACAAACAATGTTTTTGCACAAGGGAAATAAATGCTTTTTTTATGTGCGCGCGTGTGTGTGTGCATGTATGTTCCTCTCCAAAACATTTCAGGCAAGATTTTCTCAAGTTGATGTGTTTCTTTGTCAACCTTTTTTATTTCTCCTCTATGACAATGAAAACCAGAAAATAAACAAATACATCCCTGGCTCTCAACCCCATTGATTTATTTGCAGCAGGAATGGACCTGACAGGAATGACCTACATCACACAACTAACTACATGTGGATTCCAAAGGCAATGAATAATCCCCTCTAGGCTCAGATGAAAACACATGCATTGTTCCCATCCCTTCTATTGTCACTTTAAAATATTCTTGACCATACTCTATGCTCAGTACTCAAAACATAGCAGCACTTACAGATCCCAAACCCAAATTCTGTAGGAGAAGACTTTTGAGACAGATTCTGCCAGAGCACAGCCAGAGTCACAGAGGTGGTTTAGTGCAACTGGCAGTTAAAAATCACTTTGAGGAGGCTTCTTTCCCCAGGGCTGCTGGCTGTTTTCCAACAGCTACACCACCTAATCTTAGCCCAGGATACACTTTCTCCTTCCCTTCCACAGCCAAAAATGGTAGGAGACCTCTGGATTGTGCCTGATTTTCTTCAAAACATCAAGACTCACACATCTCTTTTTGCAGTTTCAACAGGTCTGGACAGTGCTGCTGAGAGGACAACAGCCACCCTCCAGCTGTGCCTGCCCAGGCACTGCTCAGATCCCTTCTCCTTTGGCTCTAGACTTCCCTGTGCAGTTCGTGCCCAAACTGTCCAAAACCCTGTGTTTGGCTTCCTCACATAATGTGACCCCATTAATTTGGCACAGTCTTTGATTACCTTTCACTGAGAAGCTCTAGAAAATATATAAAGATAAGTGCTTTTATCTTTGGTCTCTGTAGTTTTCACAGTTTTTTCTGATGGTTTTTTCCATAGTTCAAGTCTTAGCTATTATCTTCTGAGGCTCCAAGGAAGTGGCTGGGATTTGATTGTTTGATGTCCTTAAACAATAACCCTGCTAATTCAGGAAGACTGTAACACAGCTGCAGAAGTGAAAGATTCTAGGTCCAGCAAGTAAAACCAGGTTCAGCTCTGAGCCACAGCAATGCGTAGTGGAGAAAGCAAGCAAATGAGGGATAAGCAAAAGATACAGTTACACACACACATGGATTAAAATCAAGCACACATGAAACACCAGAAATACAACAGGCATCTCAGTTGGATCCCTACAATTGCAGAAGATTTGAGCAACTGTGCAGTACAGCTACACTAGAACTGAGAAAAGAACTCTTAGCACAATTAATCCTCGACTTGCAACAAACCTGACCTTTGTCTCATTCTACTGGTAATGCATAAACACAAGTAAATCAGTTGAACTGAATTTGCAGCCCATCAGATGGAACACTTGTTAAAAATATATATATATATATATATATATATATATATACACACACACACTAGCCCTTTTCAAACTGCAAATAAATTGTTTTCCTCTACTGACATAGATCTTTTAGAAATATCATACCCCTGCTGGCATGTGTGCCTGTATATGAAAAAGAAACAGACACAGAGTGTATCAGCCAGTATTGCCGGTCCACTGGTAACAGTTCTTCACACATAAAGAATCCACATGGATTTTTTGGACAACAGAGTGAGAGAGCCACAATTCCAAACTATCTGTAGGACTAAAGGCCAACAAACAAAAGACTGTAACACTAATATTAGTGACACTAATACCTAGTAGCAAACACTGTCTCCTTGGTGACACACACCATCTGCATTTTTTAGGGACACTCACAGAACTGCCAGGATTTACAAGCTGGGTTTCTGAACTGAAAGGCTCAACAAACTCTCAGAATCAAACATAAAACTTAATTCCTTTTGCTGAGAGGAAAAGTTAGAGCAGCAAAACCTGTACCTTAATATAACATCTTCTGAAGAAAAACATCCCTTTCCAGCTTGCACTCATCCTGTTGCCTTTTATTCTACACTCACAGTCTCATAGCAATTTTTGGTGATATTTATGCAGAACCTACCACAATGCCTGTGACTCAGACACACAGCACTACTGCCACATGAATTAGTACTCTTTATAAAAACAACAGTAAAAATGAGTAATACCCCACATGAGAAAAGTTTATTTTATCATTTGGGCTCCCTATAGAGTTATGGCTTGAAAAACAATCCAACAAACAATACCATGTACACTCATTTGCCACAATGGGATGTATATGTGGGTTTACAGACCTGCCTGTGAGTCTCAGAAACAAAAAAATCCATGTTACAGCCTAAGCTAGAAGATGTTACGGGCCACACTTTACCTCTTGAGGTACCCAGCAAAGTCTTTGTGTGGTAGCAAGGCACAGTTCATTATAAAAATATGCCTCCTATGGATCTCTGTGACTGGCCACCTATTAAGTTTTTTTTTTTTAATGTCTGACAGGATCTGTTAAGCATGCACAATATACAGAGGAATCAGAAGCACATCAGAAAGCCAGTCTATAATGGAGACAATTGTTTGTGTATTAAAGTTTGTCTGCTTGTACTTCCACAGATGCACTGATCCAGGCCACTTCTGGACCTCCAAGAACACCAATCCATTAATCTCCTCCCAAACTGTAACAAAGTCTGCGGCAAACTTTTTCATTCTTTGTCGAATTTCCCGCGTGTTCGCTCGTCGGAGGAAATAACTTTTAGAGATGGGACTACGCGATTACACAAATTTATTGTTTAAAATAACAAACGCATCAGTCGAGGCGTGAGATTTTACAACACCTCCGAGTAATGGCGACTAGGCACAAGATTTAGGGTTACATCATAATTTATAACTTTCTATCAAATAGACTCTTAGAACAACACTTTCTTTTAGATTAATGACCTATCACCTGTGGCACTTCTCACTGCAATGCAGCTGTGCCTTGACCAATAACTTCTCATGTCACGTACACACAGATGTCTCTATTATACCATCTACATTCTTAACTTAAACTATATAAAATTACACTATTATATTTAAAACCCTCCACCAGAACACCCAGTGTACATTTTTACTAATAACTATAGGAACACAGGCTTGTAATCCTTTTGCTTAAGATCTATAAATCTCTGTCAATTAAGCCAGACCTAGTCTCTTCCACGGTTGTAAATCAAAGCCTCCTTTAATTGCAGGAGTTTCTACTCCTCTGTCTCCCACAATTCTTATTTTGCAATATTTACTACTTTTCAAACACAGTATCATATTCCCAGAAAAATTTCACAATCCCTATGCTGCAAATTAAACACAATATTTTCCTGGATAATTAACACCAGGCATCTCTGCAAAGAGTGAAAGAATAAGGGTTTCATCAGTCCCCTTCTTCCAAGGGGGCTTCCAAGGGGACTTCTAATAGGAAAGCCTGTGGATTGATTTCTAATAGGAAAGCCCAAACAAAAAAAGAATCTGCAAGCAAAATAGTGAAATGCACATGAGAAGTACATTTGGATTAACTTCTGTTAGATCTCTGTCCAAGTTCAGACCTACCCCCTTAGACCACAGCATCCTTCTACCAACATCTGGAATTTCAAAAACACACCCATTTAATAAATGGAACTTTTTGTAATTCACCATCAAAGAAGAACATAATTTTACAACATATGGAGGAGCACAGAAAACTTTATTAGGTTCAAAGATCCTGTTAAAAAATACCCCACAGTATTTTCATTCCACTGTTGAGGTGAGTACTCTTTTGACTGCCTCCTCATGGTATAATCATCCCTGTGCCAGCCCTTCCATCTGCACTGGATGTCTCAGTTGTCCATTTGGACATGACTAACCAAGTGAAAAGGTTGGGGCAATCAGTGTTATTGCCATCACATTTTGTTTTCACAGGCTATAGGCAAGGAACAAAGTTTGTGCTTCTGCTCAACTCACTTTGAAGATTGCTGTAGCAGAATTCCACCTCTCTGAGTCTGCCATCCAAGAACCACCTAAAACCATCTGCTGAGCTAAATCTCAGTCATGTATTTTGGAAGGATAAGGACTGATTCTGAGGGCTGATAGACTGATGTCATGAAGTCGTGAAAGCCTCCACAGAAGAAGAGTTGTAGGCATCAGGGTGATTTAAGGTATCAGGCAGGTCACCTCATGACAGGTATCTAATGGTGGAGATCTGGACTCTGATGGAACAGACTTCATGACAGAGGCTCTGCTGTTCTGTTCAAGCAGATATTCTGAGCATCCTGGTATCTCTGGTATATTTCCCAAATGCTTCTGGGGTCAGTGCTCTGTGTGGGATTCCAGACTGAATTGCTGTGGGGCACTGAACAGTGAGGCAAGCTGGAGATAAGCCAGAAATGAACTTTCTGAAAAGACAGTATCTAAGCCATGCTGGTGCAAGAAATAACCTTAAAGTCTTCCTTTCTTCCTTCATGCTCACCTTGCTCCTTCTAACACTGAATGTTGCTGAATGATTTGGCAGCCTAAGTAGAACTCAGCCCTTTCCTCATCCAGACACCAAAGCATCTTTGAAAATTCAGAGATTGGAAAGGATGTGAATGGTCAAGCCCACAGAGAGGGATGGTAAGCAGAAAAGGCTGCTACACAAAGTCCTTGAGCTCTTGTGAAGGTCTGCTGCTGGTTCCCAGAAGAAAACCCAGTGAGGGCATTGCAAGCTGCAGTGAACAGACAAGCCCATGGTTTCCATACCATTGCATGGCACTGGGAGCAGCAGGATCTTTTGTCAGGAATGTCTTTTGAAAAAAGGTCTTTTTCTGATCTTTTGAGAAACTACTCAGCCTCACAAGCGGAATGTTCTCAAACTTCCAAAGTTTGAGAGCGTGATTTAAGAGACAGACTAAGACCCAGTGATGACTCCAGACAGAACAATTTAGTTTGATAGAAAAAGTTCCCTCAAAATGATTTTTTCTTGTTTTTAATAATGGATTCAGTCAATAGCCAGGAGGAAAAATAGTTTCAAAACCTTTCATGCTACTTCAACACATCAAAACCCACTTGCTTGCACCTATGGGGAGTGCTAAATCATGAAGGTTCAAGGAACGGACTACCTTTTTCTTCTTGAACTAGAAAGAAACAGCTTTCCTCCCCAGACAATGACTGCCTGTGGGCAGCTCAAGCTCTCTAATTCCCTGGCATTGACCAGCCATGTTTCCCCATCCCTATTCTTCACTGATAAAATCCTTTGTTACCATCATGATCAGAAGCACCTTCGCTCCGTGTCTGAGGTAAAGACATTATTCTGTTTTAATCTGCAACACATAGAATGCAACACTGGAAGCGCCTTCTTTTATTCTGACTTATGCAAGTTGGTCTGACTTGCATTTTGATGCAATACATGCAGTAATGAATGACAGAGTTAAAATAAACCAATTGCTCATATGTCACATTACTAAGCTTCCAGCAGTGACATGAAACAAAAGGGAGTTCAAGAACAGCATGAGGAGTCACTATGTGCAGCACTACAGCTGCAGAAGAAAATATATTCCCTGGCTACAGCCAGCCACCAGTTCAAATTCTGACCAAACACACTTAAGCAGTTATTGCTCAATAAGGACCTTGTTTATGCTCTGATTCTTTCCTAAGCTATGCTATACAGTAAATTGAGGGAGTTCACTGTAAATCTTGTTGAGTGAATTCCCATCAGTGGGAACTGGACTATGGTGAATGGACCCATGACTACACTCTGAGGGTCAGTGATCCCAAGCTGAGACACAAGTCAGAAGCGTAGGTTTGAAAGGGAAGAGAGATTACTGGTTGTGAAAGGACAGGAACTCATGCTACCATCAGCCCACATTATGCAGCAAGGTGACTGCAGAGTCTTCAGCAGCACCTCTTAAGTAACTCAGAAGATCCTCTTCAGCAGATTTTGTGGCTATGTGCTAGCTGATTACAGAATAACTATCATGGAAACTATTACTTTAATCATGTAAACCAATGTCCTGCACTAGAAAAGAGGACACATATTGACTACTTTTAGAGAGACTTTTCATTGTTGATTTTATCCCTTTGGATTCCCTCCCCTCCCTGTCCCTGCAGTGTCTGGTCTCTGGCAAAGCTGGTAAAAATGAATCCCAGATGTTAAATGCATTCTTATAAGATGAAACACACAAAAAAATAATTACCCTCCTAGCACTGGGCAGATTGGGCCCATTCAGCTCCACCCATAATTTAGTCTTTTTCAAGGCCAGTATCAAACTCCAGACGTGGCACTCATCAGACCAGACATAGATATAAATCCTTAATATTGTGCCCTCAGAATCTCTTTCACCATCACTGAAGAACTAGCAAGTTCATCTGGGATGAGTTAAACTGCACACAAGGGAGTGCCCTACAAGTGCCCTCCTCACTGATCCTGTAGGCCTGGACAAGCTGAAAAGGGGACAGAATCATATTCCACCCAATACATCTCATTTACAGTGACCTGGGATACCATTACAGTATTTTGTGTTCCACTGCAGCCTTCTCTCTGCCGCACTGGTGAACACCACCTCTACTCAGCTGCAAAAAACTGAGTGTTGCCACGTCTGTATTGCTGTGTGAAGTTCAGACACCTGGGGCACAGCATCTTCATTTAACTTAAGTAAAATTTGGCAAGTATACATAACACTTCAGCCCTACAAGCAGTACTGAGGATATTCTCCACTGTATAGATATTCTAATCACCACATGAGGAATGGATGGAGATTCTGGAATATGTTTAATTTCTAAATGATGATCATTTGCAGTAACTCCTCATTCATCAAACTAATGAAACATTTAAAACAATAAAGAACTGGAAGCAAAATATAGAAATTGAGAAATTGAAAAATTGAGAATTAATTGAGAAACACATACCTAAATATCCTCACTAATTTATGTAACCGAACGCCTTTGTGGAATTTTTCCCCCACAGCTTTCTGATCTTTTCTGCTTTTAATCTAGGTTTTTATGAATTTATTGATGACCATTTCATAATATTGAAGTTACAGTGGCAATACCAATCAATAAAATACTGTAGCAGACAGTTGACCCTCTGTGTGGTTCTTATGCCTCTGTGTAAATTTTTGCTGCTGTGAGTGACACTACTCAAAGAATACTACCTACCTCCCTGTACTGTGTTTATTCCTACACCTCACAAAGCAGTCCTGTAAGGCATTTAATTCTTCCATCCCATTCCAATACAGCTGAATTACAGTGTTCATACTCATTAGTAGCTATAATGAAATAAACATAACAAAGCAGTTTGTAAAATAACACTCCATAAACACTAAAAGATGTTAACCCTGAAACAATGTCATTTAATCTGTATTAGTTTTACTAATTAATACAGATGATGCGTATTATACATGCCCTCTTGGCATAGTTTAGAGCACAGAGTGCTACGTATGCTACGTATGCTACGTCAATTCTCAAAGCATAAGGTACAGGACCCCATAAAGCAGATACAGTCAGGAAACACTACCACTTCAGACCATTCCATTTCTTAAATCTGTATTCTTAACATCAGAGATGTGAAAGACTGTGAAAGCACAGCCAGTCTCTGCATGAACCTTTCATTCAACTGAGATTGCTGGAAGACTGAAACATGAAATCTGAGATTTGCTTTTGTTTTCCAACACTGTTATCTCCGATGCCAAGAAGAATACAATACCTTTATGAAAATTGACCTTCTTCAAAGAGTGCATGGATGAAGGGGAATTCAGTCACAGAGAACTCTGCCAGTGCTTTCCAGAGCAAGCATAGCCTATGCTGGAGCAAGGTTTAAAGAGTACGATCTTCTCAACTGGGTGCAGGATAATTGCATTAGAAAAGGGGGGCAATCCTTAGTTTCAGGTGAGTGGAAAAGACAAACACATTCTTCCCCCAAAGTATGTCAATAAAGCTGTTACGTACTGTGTGGTATGGCAGATAAAAACAACTCTGCTCTCATGTACTGGCTTCTGCAGTGCCTTAAAAATACTTTGGAGCTGAGCAGTATTTCCTCACAGCCTTCCTTGCAGGTCCTCATTGTCCTGCAGAGTCCTCTCCTAGACAGTTTCAACAGCACCTTGACCCTAATGTTTATTTATCCCTTTCAAACCCTCTTCTTTCACTCCTTGCTAAGGCTCTGTACCAACCTCCCAGTAATTGCAACCTGGACTCAGCAAACAGGACCTAAACTGGGATTAATGCAGTGTCACACACAGGCCTCGTTTGCCTTGAATTTCTGGCTGCTCCTGGAGCAGAGGTGCTGATTAGACAAATGGGACTTTTCCTGGCTATTTAGAAATTCTAACTGGTTTTAAAACAGCAGTATGGGTAAAAACTGTGCACAGGCTTAGTGACAAGGTCTTCACTGCCAGTTGCATGCAACACACATTTCAGGATACTTCTTAAATTCTTCCCCTTAATTCCACTAATTCTATTAGTCAAAATTAAGAGTTTTCACCTTAGAACAGCATTATTTTTTTAGTCCAAATTATGTCAGCTTTGCTTTGCCAGTGCAACAACTTCATAGGCTGGTGATGAAAGGTAGAGGAGTGTTAGAAACTCCATTAATATAAAGTGTAGTTTGTTCAAACAATTAAGTGCTAAATAACCATCAGAATGGCATTTTTGTGCTAATAACCATGTTCACATTCCAAATTCCAGTCCCCATGTGTAATCATTCCAACAAAGCTGCAGTTTATTGCAGCTATACCTAATATGGCATTGAGTTCAAGATTTTGGACCATTGCACTGGGCTTATAAGCTATTTCTGAATAAAATCTGCCTCGTCAGCCAAGTTATAAAATGAACAGAAAAAGCAGGGGCACATTCCACTTCAGTTTTTTGCAGTAACTCAATTTTTCCCCAATACAATCAACAGTTTCTCAAGCCCTGTGCAAGTATTTAACTAACATTTCCTTAAACATCAACATACAATTCATGGGCACATCACTAACATACAACCTCATAATCAGGACCTGATAACATACTAGTTTTTCACCTGTTTGCTTTTATATCCAAACCACAATGGAAGGTGGGACGAACTAAACATCCAAAAACTTGTGATTTTATGTTGTCAGAGAAAGAATAAATGAACTCTCTGATACTTTATAATAAATATTTTAAAGCAGTGAGCACATCTGATTTTCATATCTCTGTATTCAGTTAATATATATAAAATGGGACAATAACACCAGGTTAGTCAATTTAGCGTTGTGAAAAATCAATGAATTTTTGTGTGTCACACTGATGAGCGCAAAAAAACTCTCAAGAACCACCTAAGTCTGTTCACAAAAATAAAAATACCAAACATGTTCTCCTCAAACAAAACACAGCAAGCAATGAGAAACTGTTGAATTGGCAGCAATTAAGTGTCACTAGAACACTTGAAAGAAACCAATACAGAAAGCATATATGACCAAGTGTTTGAAAGATCTCATATGACATGCACCCTTGATTCAATACTTTTTGTAACAAACACACTGGAGCAGGCACTTATCAACCTTAATGCTGTTAAGGTGGATTTCTTCAATAAAACCTTTTGGTTTTGTTGTTTTTGTTTTTTTTTTTTAATTTGCTGTGTATTCTTCCCACACATTGCCATCTTTTGCAGGAGTGATGTATTTGACAAGTACAGTATGCCTACTGCTCCAAAGCATCTTTCACCAATAATAAAGAGCATACAGCAGAATGGAAATTGCCAGGTGGCATGGAGTAGCAAGTGTTAAAATAACAAAAGCAAAACCAAAAACAAAAACAAAACCAGAAAGAAAATAAAGCACACACAACCCACCAAGAGCAGTGCTTTAACACAACTGCTCTAATTCTCAGTAATAATAGAATTACTGGACTGTAAAAAAGATCATACATACAGCTTTCCAGTATCTGCTACTCACACACACATGAAATCAGCAAAATCTTATTTCTAAAAGCTCAAAAGGATGCAGGACACTGAGTCTGCTTCCTAGAGACTGAGCTTTTTACTTTGAATAAACATCCAGACATAAATAGGCATTCATCATTTCAAACAAACTTCTGGATACAATAATCCTTTTCTGTTGCCATTTTGGATCTGTTTTTCTTTTAATTAATTTTGCATGCAATCAGCAACCTATTCCTGGAACCTGAGGGGAGTTTTCTAGGGCACTTAACAGCTTTCAATAAAATTTCTCCTAAAGAAAATGAGGCAGTTCTTCTCAACAGATTCACCTACAGTTCTTCAACTCAGTTTACTTCGACACAATCAGAACCAGGGAAGTCCTAAATAAGAGTTTCCAGCAAGCAAAAGCTGATCAAAAAGAAACAAATTCACCCACTGTTGTATTGTTCATATAATTTCCCACATTTTTGCTTTGTGCACACTTTTTCCAGTGCTCAGATAGTAGCACCTAACCACACACAGCATCTACACCTTGGTCCTAGAAACCTTTAGTCTCTCCCAGTAACTCTAATAATTGCCTGTGAGACTCAGGCAAGACACAAATTTACCACCTGTGAGAAGGACAGCGCTTCTCAACCTCACCAAAGAAAAATTATAAAGAGCAAACACCACTGATGGATAAGGTGTTCTTAGTGACAGAAAGAGGATATCTGATTATCTTCAGATCTCAGATGCAATTCTCAACTCAAACCAGTTCCCTCTAACAGCTGACATTTGGGATGAGTCAGATGCAAATGCATCCCAGCTAAAGGACTGGAAAAAACACTTGTGGTAATACCCTTCAGAAACAGCCTAATCAAATTTTCAGCTGCACATCATTGTGGAAAAAGCCTAGAGAAACTGCCTTCGATGAAAATTTGCCTTTGGCAAAGAAACACACAAGCTCAGAAAGATAAAACACATGTGGTTCACTCATTTAAACACTGTGGAAGCAGCAGGAATACCTGCACAGAACTGCCAGCTTGCACCTACAGCAACAATGAAGTTGCAAAGGCCACTGAAAATAACAGACATCACCCATTTCTAATGGTCTTTCCAAAGAAGAAATTGTTACATTTTGCATCAGTGGAGATTTCTTATCAATCTTAACCAGGGGAAAGGAATGGATAAGTTTCAGCAAGTAACACAGTCATCCAACAGATGATTATAACCACCTACCACACACACACACAGAAACCCCACATCTGCCAGTGAAATGACACAGCTTTGGTCTCTCCTGTTGTATGGCAAACATATTTGGGATTGTAATTGAATATCTATGTAGAAAAAATAGAACTCTGAAGAAAGAATGAAAGAACATGAATACAATTTGTGCCAGTAAACATTATCTTTAGATAGTCAAACTGAAGCAGTGAAGATGAAATTAATCCCCGTCTGTGGGATTAGGACAGATCCTCCTCACATCAAACTGTCAAAGAATATCTGAAGGGAACCAACAACAATTTCTGCAACACCGTAAACTTACTTAGAAGAATCATCTGGATATACCAAACAATCCCTGCACTTACGGGACTCCAGACACTTAAGGTGCCCTTGGACTCCCTTCTGCATCAGCAGCACATGGAAGTTTAGCTTCCTAATGTTAAACACTGTCAAAACATGTCTAAATGGGTGAAATCTAAGGTAAGAGTCTGATATCTCAATTCAAGTAGATACATTGTATTATCTTTTCAATCCCCATGAATTAATTTGTACCACTTTGAGCCAAAAAAAAAAAAAAAAAAAAAAATCACCACCACCACAGTTTCATTAGCATTTCAGTAAGTAATTTCACGGCATGTTGTACGCATGGGTTTGAAAACAGTAATTCTGAAATTGCTAAACCTGAAGTAGTAAATTGGATTCATCCATTTAGGACCTAAACTCAGTGTTCATACAGTGTTTGTTTTCAAACAGTATTTTGACCCATCTCTGCCATTTATGAATGTCAAAATCTTTCTCGGGTCTAGCACACTGGGTGATTAAAGCATCAAGAAAAAATACAAGGAGCTGCACATCATCCATTTTGGTTTTATTACTGTACTGTCTCACACGGTTTCTCCTCAGCATGCACAGCACCAGCTACTTTTGGTCAGGGATTTTTATTGTGGATTTTGGTTTGGTTTTCTTTGTAGGAGTTCAGGCTGGGTTTTTTTTAAATGGCTATGCCTCTCTCTTCATTTCCATAGAGAGAATGGGTACCTTCACCCAAAAAGAACAGGAACTGAACTCTGTATTGCCTACACTGAGTGAAGATAAAAGAAAGAGACAAACCTTCCTGATCATTCCCCTGCTCTGGTCCCCCAACAACTGCATATTTAAGGGTTGGGCACCACACTGTCCAAAGGAATCTACAGTCAGAACCAGAAAAACAGTCTCATTTCCCAAACTGATTACATCTGTAGAGCTGCGGATGTTGGAGGTTCAGATAAAAACTGGAGTTGAAGGCTCAAAAATAAAGTTCTCTATCTCTGGGATGTTTACATTCTGAAAGCTTGGAGATCTTCCTTTGAAAAGCATATGAAAAAAGTGAACAACATTAAGATCCATGTGGTCCATGCCAGGAAAGGGCTATACAATGAAGTCCTTTCTCTCAGCTCTGTGTCTTTGACTACTTCAGATGGAATCAATTTAGTCACCTATTTAGGCAGATACACCACAGATTTAATTACAGATAGTAGAGATATCCAAGGCTAAAGTAAGTCCTGCATTTTCTGGATGTGCCAGGGAGAAATTAAAACCTCTTGAGTTGAGCCTTGACATGGCTCACCTCCTTACTGAGCACAATATTCTCTCAAGTAGGTTGTTAACAGAAAAGGTAAGTGTTATTTCCCAAAATCATCGCCATTACTACAATTAACCTCGCACTGCCTTCACTAGAATCTATGTCTGCAGCCAAGCTGCAGGCGAGGTGTTAGTGTGTGCAGGAGCTGTCAGTGTAAGACAGATCCATGAAGTGAGCAGACTAAATCCTTTTGTGGGACTGTGGGATTTTACACAACTGTCTTAACAAATTAATTGGATTCAGATAGGATCTTATCTTCATATATCTGGTCTCCCTCTTTTCCCTTCAGCAGGACTGAATGAAAATACATATTGCAGTAAGTTTTGTCAGAATAAAGTATGTTTTTCAGCAAACACTACTTTGAAAAGTAAGTAATGTCTTGAACCCACCAAACTACTAATATCCATTTCACTGAGCATTACACACACCTCTGAAATGAAATTCCTTACTAATTCCTGTCACTAATGAGGCATTATCACTGCAAAGGAAGTGAGTACTGCCCAAAATTCTTTATTAATCACTTGTCTCAAGCTCGCCATACAGCAGAATTATACAGGTATTGTACAGAATAAGAGTGTATCAAACACGGGGTGGCCATGCACCACCAAACATACGTGTTTTTCAGATGCCTACACAGGAGAAAGGAGGAGTGACTGAGGTTGGAGCTGCCACACCAAAGGAAGGGAAATGCAATCACTGATAACTGCCGGGACAGTCTACACGCCTGCAACTCCACAAGGAGAATGTATTTGAAAACTCAGATCTGACAGGCTTTAAAAAAAAAAAAGAAAAAAAGAAGCCTGTAATGAATTTCAAGCATGCTTCAGCTGGAAAATCCACTCTTTGCATACATACCCTCTCCATGCAAGCTAAAGAGCATTCAACAGTTTTCCTAAGTTCAGCACATATGCTAAGGGGACTATGACTGGGGAAAAAACCCAAACCAACAGCTATGAGATGCAGTCTGTAAAAATACTTGGGAGATTAGGGTTTCTCTGGATTAGATTTTACTTCTTCTTTGACCACAAGAAAAATAATAAAGTAGAGCTTCTTTGAAGATGATATAAAGGAAGGCCATCTGTGTCAGTCATGCACATCCCTCACTTTCTCTAAAAAGATGACTTATTATTTCAAAGACATTCCTATATACCACCAGGTGTGAAAAGTCTTATAGCCCAGAGCCACACTGAAAAAGCCATTTCAATTTTATTTATTACTTTCACACACCAGAGCTGCAAAGCAGGCAAAAACACAGAGGGAAAACTCTGCACTTTATGAAGTTTTTGAACAGAAATGTTTATTCAAGTCAGAACTGAAGTTCCACACCGCCCTTAAAGTTCAGCTAAGTGATAGGACTCAAGGAACCAGAGTAATCAGATGGTAATTTGGCAGCTGTTGGTAACAAGAATAAACCCTGATACCTGGTTATTTAATGTATTTTTAGATTTCAGTAAACTGCCTCTAATTTAAGACATGTAACAGGGCCTGTATTTATTCACAGCACAAGACAGCAATGGGGTAAAACACAAGAGCTGGTGTTGAATTCACCTTGTCCAGGATGCGAGAGCTGGGTCTGGGCTGCTGTCAGGAGGTAGAGCTTGCTGGAGCTGGACCTTCCTGGCACCTGAGGTTGTCCAATCCTTGCTCATGCATCTTCATATTCACATTACAAAATGCAGATGAGGAGAGTTGCTATATGGTCTCTCTGATACCCTCCTTCAATTACCTCACACTTCAGAGAAGGCCACTAAGCCCTCTTATTCATCTGAGCAGCCCTACTGCCTCTCACCCCGGTCCAGCTCTTGACTCTTGGAATATCATTACAGAGTATGTTCCTTTCGTTATAGCTACCTGAGAAGAAATAATCCTTGAACCTAGCAGACTTACATCTGTTATAGCAAGCAACAGCTGGACCTCAATTACGAAACCAAGTGTTTTCTATTACCTGTTTAGAGACAGTTCACTCTCTATTTTAGAAAAAACCATACATAAAAGCAGTTTTTTAAATATAAAAGCATTTCTAAACAGAGAAGGAAGTCACATTTCTATTCATTTGATACCCTTTTCTTGCATCTGTGGATATCTCCACAATGTACATATTAAACACCTGTAGGAGGCATTGCTGGAAAGATCAACCCCACCCCAAAAAAAACATCCAACAAAAAACCACAGTGTCTACTCCTAATAATTTAAGATAAAGAATAAAGGTTCATTTAGCATTTTACAGGATAACAGAAGGGAGTGAGAGACAAGAGTATTCCAAAATTAGCTCTCATTTTTGCTGTTAGATATTGATGACTATGATTGCCACACATCGTTAACTAGTCCCTCAACCAAATCAAAAGCAGTCAGAAATAAAATGAGGAAAAACAACCCTGGGGCTATACTTGCAATGCTAAAATGCACATATTTTTAACCAGATGGTTTTCCCTCTGAGTTACAAGTTTATAGTATGAAATCATTACTCCACCATATTAAGTATTGCTACTGCCTAGCTTGCACACGTTTTTAAATTCTAAGAAAACCTAGCTGCTGCATCACCTGCAGCAGAGACTTTCAGGGAATGTTAAGAACCAGGACATTAATCTCTCCAGCGTGAATCTGTTTATTGCACCCTAGAGTCGAAAATCCCATCAACTCTGCTAGGGTCTCAAGCATACCCAGTGAGGTCAAATATTCATCAGGATAATTTGTTTTGGCTGGAATGGAGAAAGTAAAGGAAAACAGATAGAGAAAGGGAAAAAGACACCATTTTGTCGAGAGATGACGTTATGGAGCCTTGCCTAGACAAAATATCTCATTGAATCAGTCAGTAGGTAAGGATTCAGAGCACACTTTTAGGAGCCTCTAAGTATGGCATAAACCTGGAGTAAGACCAATTAGACAAAGCAAAAATCCTGGCTGTAGTAACTTCATTCGTTTCTGAATGTGCAGACTTAACCCCTGCTTAAGTCAGGGGTAACATCATAGATTCCCTCCACATAACTTTATGGGCTTGAAATACCTATGGAAGTTATTAATGAAAAATTAACACGACCTGTGATAGATAAGGCCTTTTCAAAGCTGTGAAGCACTAATAACAGTTCAGAGCTCAGCTGCTGAAGGACACTTTTAGAGGCCTTTATAAGGATGACTCTGACCTTTAGCAGGCTGGACCCCCACCCCATGCAAACATATTCCCACCTCAAGATCCTCTGATAAGCATCTAAAATAAACCCATAAAAGTGTCTGAAATAAACCCTTACGAATCCAGTTCTAAGGGCACTGGTTTAAAGCATCAAAACCCCCTAAAACTGGTCCATACATCTCTCTGAATGTACATGGTTTTGTTCAGCCTCTCTTAAAAACGCTGCAACCAAACCAGCAATATAATAACAAGCAGAGAGTTGCCTGTCCTACTCAGCAGTCCTCAGGAAACCACAGTTAACATCTGTGACTCGATTTCTTTCAAAACAGACAGGACATCAGGCCTCATTAAAACACCATATCATGGTGTCAGCCTATGTTTCATGTCCTTCTGAGAACCTGTTTCTCAGAAACAGGGGAGCACAAATGTTTGGCCTCCTAATTCACAGCGAAGAATTATTTTACAAGACATTTCAGTAAATGAGGAGAGCATATCAAATACCATCTCTAAAAAGAACAAGAGCAAGTTGCTATGTATTTTTCAGCAATAATTAACTGACCATCAACCCTGCAAATGCCACTTACTTCCTCTCCTGTGACAACTGTTTTACCTCTCATTTCAATATGCAACAGCCTGACAGATAAAACGGCAAACAGCTTTCCGGATCATTGTCCCTGGACTCAAATACAAGCTGTATTAATGTTCTTTTCCCCAGTGTTAAATGTTTTTGATAGCTAAGAGAAAGGCTCCATAGTGTAAGAGTTAGTTGCTGGATGAGGGCATCCCACTGTGGGCTGTATTTGGCATTTCTTTCCTATAATGTGAAAGCATGACACCCATTAGTATAATTGAGATTTACAAGCCTGCACAATGAAGCAAAACTTATAAAAGACCCAAGAGAATGAACATAAGCTATCATCAACAGGGGAGAATTTGACACATAAGCCATAGCGCTGTTACTAGAGCGTTTCTGGCTTTCATGAAAAACAAAATTTTTGGTAATGTTTAGCATTCATATAGTTCATCTATTTTGTATTTTTATCTCACTAGTTTTTGAAACCAAAAGTGAAAAGCCAAAGCAAAGAAAGTCATCCTAAAACATGATACAAGCACACAGTAATAAAATAAAAAAATCTTTGGAAGGGAGAAATTGATGTAATAAAACCTTCAGGAAGACAGATGTGCAGGTCTTCATTTTTTCAGCTTTTTTATTAGATATTTTAAAGGATCAAACTTATGCAGATGGCACAATTTCATTTGCTCTGAACTACACTTGTGAAAGTACTATTTTTAAAAGAGTCTATTTCTTTCAGTGCGGCTCAAATTGCTATCAAAACCTGGTAAATCTAAGCTATGGTTCTGCATTTGTCCACTAGAACTTTGCTTTTTTTCAAGTCCAAAGGGAGTTCAAACACAATGACTTATCTGCCTGAAAAGCTACCCACATGCTGCTGTGTTATTTTAACTGATACTGTCTTTGCAATCTCACCTTAATAAACTACCAACATCCATTTACATCAGGAACAAGTCATGCTACCTGGCTCAAAAGCAAGGACTGGTATTTATAAATCTCCCCAGATTGTGTCCCCAGGCAAAATGAACAGATGCCCACATCAGCAGAGAGGCAGAATTAAAAAACCTCAACTATGGTAGACGTCTACCTTGTCTAACCCTTTCTACCCCTCAGACACTGAGGGCACTACACAAGCAGTGAAACAAATACAAAATACCTGTTGGGAGTGAAACTACAAATATAACCTCTGATACTAAACCAAAATGACTGAAATGTTGACACATAGAAGAAAGCAAAACAAAATAAACCAGAATTGTTAACCTAAGTGTTCTTGTTCTGTTGATGGGAAAATGTAGTCCTGCAATGCAATCATAATATTCCTACTTTGAAAATAATTAATGAAAGTGTTAAAGAGCAAAGCTTGATCCCTAAATCTTGACACTTTTAGAGCCAGCAAATTTTGGTAACTTCTATCCAAGAGTTGTAAAAGGAAAGGTCAAGAACACCTGGGAACTTAATGTGGTGTTCAATGAATTTTGAAACAAGAGAAGTATTTCCAAGAACTCAGAAAATTCAGTGCTGGCAGACTTTGTATTGGAAGCTCACAGAACATCACAGAACATCACAGTCATGTCAGCTTGACATGATTCAGGGTGGGCAGGAAGGGAAACAAGGAAGGACAGCTGATATTAACCAGGCTGGTAAAAAATTAACAGCAGGAAGTATGGCCAAAGCCAACAGATCCTATCTAACGAGATTACATTTTTCACATTTTCTAATCGCATTTCCTAATTAGATTGCAAGTTTGACCAGAAAACATATGGTATATTTATGACACATTTAGGTTTTCTAAGGCATGTATCTTGGCACATTTTTATGAAGGATGATTTTTCTAAAAAATCAAAGCTATGCTCATTCCTCTGATTCAAAACGTGGTAATTGAGAGAGCTGAAGTTACAATTATAAATGAAGAGCCATTATCAAGCAGGTACATTTCTACCAAAACTCTCTGGAGGTATCAGTTTTGTCCCTTTGGCACTGAACATTCTTGAAAAAATTTGAAAGACAACATGAAAATGCTCCTGGTCCCATCTGTAGACAGTACAAACACTGCAGGAATACACCTTTCTCAGGAAGTCAAGTGATAAGACACAAACCACCGCAACCATTTGTTATCTGAGCTCCAGTAAACAGCACAAATTTCTATATGTCCCCATAAAAATCCACACAACAGAGAAATTAAGCTTCTGGAAATAGGGTGAAGTCTGCAAAGCAGCAACTCCGAGAGTCTTGGTGTCACCTTAGGATGACTGAAACCTGCCCTTAACATATGTCTGCAGTCAAAAGGGTTAACAGAATCCTGGGAGATACACAACAGACCTGGGAATCTCTCCTGGCACGGCCATGGCTTGTTGCAAGTGCTGCTTTACATCTCTTCTGATGGCAAAGCCACTTCTGCTTTGCCTAAGCAATACATTTACTCTATTTTCACCAGCATCTGGGCTTTTCCCAGCACAGAAAAGCTTTGCTGGAAAGCAGGTACCAGACTAGACTTGACTTCTTTCTTCAGAGCTGCCACACCTAATTACAAGACAAAGTATACACTTCAAAATTGCACATTGCTACCCACCTACCACACAGTATTTCATAATTTTCTCCATGGTCTTCTTGTCTGTACAGCTAGAGCTTAACTTACTCAAGATATACTTCTGCCACCCTGTTACTCTTTCATCTGTCAGTATTGATTTGCTCACATGAGCAGGCTCACTTAGGTTTTCTCAGAAACAAGGGAAAATACACCTTTCTCTCTGGCACAGTGACTGCCACTGCTTTACGCTTCTCTCCAATCTATTTTGGCAAATCCAATGCAGCACTTAACTTTCTCTGCAAAGGCACACACAGCTCCTGAAAATCAATGATCTGAACTGTCTAAACCTGTCCCCATTATCAGCCCTTCAATTACAACTCTCTGATGTGTGCTTCTGCAGTGACACACACAACGTGTTTTTAGGACAGAGTATAAAGTAGAAGGAAGGGATGTGTGTCAGCAAAGAATATCCTAGGAGTTTTAAACCAGGCTCAAGTCAGTCCTGTCCTAAGGACACGAGCTTTCTATTTTTCCCACTAAGCTTGAAAGCATTATCATTTCAAGCAGGAACAACACAAAAAAATACAACTGCTTCAAAATTACCTTTGCCTATATTCCCAGGGGATTCTTCCCAATGCCTCCTCTCTTTCTTATGAGCTTGTTATTTCAATAAGTATCATCTGTAGCCTGCTGTAGTTTTCTGAATGAAATGAGATTTTCTACTTTAAAATTAAAATAGATTAATTAAAAAAAAAAAAAAAACACAAAACAAACAAAACCAACCAGCCAAACAAAAAAAAACACAAAACCCCCAAGCAAACACACAAACAATAAAAAAAACCCCAACCACTGTGGATGTGTGCAAGCTGTTCTGAAAACAGAAGTACAGAAATTGGGAGTGTGCTGGTCTTCCATTCTCATGTCAGACATCCAATTTCCACAGCTGCTTACACCTCATGAGACACAGCAATACAGAACAGTCTGAACTGCAGCAGGCAGACTTCAGCTGTCACAGGCACCACCTTCACCTGAAACCTTCACCCCTCAAAACTGCCCAAAGATGAAGTTGCTATTCCCAAACGTCCCACTGTCTGCTCCTTTCCATCCCTTGCCTCTCATGCCTGTCTCTTCTTGTTCATTACAGAGTTTATCAGACATGATTCCAGATTTCTCTGATAGGTTTGAAAACTTGCCTGTATTCTTATTTCTACCACTAGTAGTTACAGAGACAAGTAGTTCACGTCAAATCTTCTACTAAGCAACAACTTCAGTTTCAAATGGTACTGAACTATATTCAATAAAGCCCCCTAGATAGCAACAGTACTTCTGCACACAGTTCTTGACAAAACCCCACATGTAACCTGAGCTACACTGAAAATGCTGACATTATAGTCTTCAGTAAACCAGATTATAGATCCCACCCTTGTGTGACAGTCATGTTGTCTAAAAATCCTACAAAAATGGAATTATTTAAAAGCACTGCATTCTTGCTTCATTATATGCAAGGAAATCTGTATTAACATACTCAAAGATCTAAAATTCTCTGAGCATACAAAAACATTCAACATCACACTCTGGTGTTTACCCTTTTCTTGGCTATGCAACAAGAGCAGAACTTGGCCCTTAGCTGTGACCGACTTTTGCAAATAATCTTATCATTTTCTATGGCTCAAAAAATGTTTTGCATATAACAAAAATCCCCGCTCTTCTCAAACTCCAAAAGCCCCATGAGATACTATGCCAAACTACTGCTGTTCTATTAGAGCTTTTACAGCAAATTCATGTGCAAAACCAAATCCTCTGCATTTAAATACTGTCTTTAATTTGTATTTCACAACTGGGTTGGGCAAGCAGCCACTCAGCTGGCTGGGCAGAGGAGCCAGCTGGCCAGTTCATGGAAGGAACCTGTCAGAGACGGCCCACAGAGGTAGCCAAGAAAACCCAGCAGGGTCTCCAGTAGCACCCACTGGTCCCTCATGGGCACCCACCACACTGAATCACTGCTGCCCAGCTCCAACTATCACTCCTCCAATCCCAGTCCTGTCCCCACACCTCATCTCTAGTGGGAGCAGTTCTACCTACTCCCCAGATTTAAAAAATCTGGCACAGCTAATGAGTAAAAACCAACACATTTTATAACCTGGGACTACTTTCTTTTTTCCTGCTGTATCCACAGAATAGAACTGCCCCTCTGGGTAACCTTTGCTCTGGTAACACATAGTGCAACACACAGAGCTGTCACAAGTCAGCCATTAAGTTTACACTGCTGCAGAAGACGGCACATTTCATTCTTCAGCATTAGAGTAAAACAGAAAACCAGAGCTGGTCTCTGCCTCAGCCTCTGTACAAGACAGATTTGGAAGCTCTAAGGGGGTATTTTCTGTGGTGTCGTCCAACACCTATGCAGAGTCAAATAATTAGAATTTCTTGTTGTTCACATCAGGTTCACCTCTCTGTTTCTAATTCAGTTGCTGGAGCACAAATTAGCCTTTCAGAGGTTAAAAAAAGCAGAGACTACAGAGTAAGCATCATGTCTGCTGTCTGACTAAAACCAGTGCAAGTCTATGCAGAAAAGAATCCAAGCCAGAAAGTAAATAGCTTGATGCCTCACATACTTGCTCACTAACTTCTTAAAGTGAAAGACGACCCCCAAAAGCCTTTCCAGCCCTGGCAAACTCCTCAGAAAATAATTCT
Source organism: Aphelocoma coerulescens (assembly GCF_041296385.1). Classification (NCBI taxonomy): domain Eukaryota; kingdom Metazoa; phylum Chordata; class Aves; order Passeriformes; family Corvidae; genus Aphelocoma; species Aphelocoma coerulescens. The sequence continues at coordinate 11,643,011 of NW_027184085.1, forward strand.
CTAAAGAGTTAATCCGGCTCTTACATTGCAGAATTTAGCATGCAAGTACAGAATGCCCAGGCTTCTCCCTCTGCAACTCCGGTGCACTGCGATCATGTAACAAACCAATGTTAAGATACATTATCTTACTTCAGCAACAGAAAGCAATGAATTTGAATCCTTCATGAAACCAACACCAAAAAAGATACATGATAGTCCTGCAAACTGTAGTACTATTAAGCCTTTTGGACAAAGGGTTAGTGAGCTCCAGGGCACTCTGGGCAGCATCTACAGTCACTCCCAGGTTTCCCCACTCTTGCTGACAGGCAAGGATATGGCCCGGGAGACACCAACAAAAGATGCGAAGCTGTAATTGGAGCCTATCTAATTACAAAAGTCAGAGGCTGTATTTAGACTAACTTGTACCCCCATCACCCCTACAGTCCCTCAGTGTATGAGACCTCTACTCTCAACCAGCCTTCTCCTGCAATCAAATATTTCTGATACTGCCCAAAGGCATGACAGCTCTTTACTGAAGAGAATAAAACAATGCCACTGGGGGGAAAGGTATGCCCAGACTACCTCCAAATCCAACACCCTCCTTGTTTTGGACTGGAGAGGTCATGCAGCAGTTGGCCATAGCTACAAGAAGAGGTCAAAGGCAGCAAAAAAAGCCAGAGCAAGGGAAGAAGAGAAGAGGCCTGACCCACACCACACAGAGCAGAGTGAGAAGTCACACCTAAAAGCTGATACTACTCTAAAGAGTTGCACTTACAGAGTAACGCAACATCAGTGTGTCACTCATGAAGGGACAAAAGGGGTCTTAAGACAAGGTTTTGTGAAGACAGAGATGTTAACTTTCTTCAGGCATTATACACTCTAAGGTATAACTAATGGATACAAAATATTCAAGCAACTACAGTAGGAGCAAAGCAGAAAGAAAATTTTGAGCGAAATTCTTTTCCTGTTTCATATTGGTAAAAGCAATTGTGATGGACTCATGTTCTTTAGTGCATCCTGCCTGAATGATGCAGCAACTCTCAATGCTCTGCTCAGAAATTCTTTTAAAATGAAGACTGGCCAAGAAGACATGATACAATCACTGCTCCCCAGGGTTCACTGTTTACAGTGGACAAGTATGAAATGTATTTGCACCAGGTTCATCTCAGAATGGGACAAAGAAAGATGTTAGAAAAACATCCCGTGCTTGGACCTCATGCTTGTCTCCTTCCTTTCACTGTAACAAATGCCAAAGTGCTTGCTGTTGTGGGCACTGCACATTTGTCATACCAATGTACTGAGACGCTCTCGCCTGCTTTTCTGAGCTAAACCACTCAGTAACTCATCCTTGGTTCCCTTGGAGGAATGAGGTTAGGCAAAAGTCTGATGAGGAAAGGATGATACTGGATCAGGTTCAGAATACAGTCCTCAAGCAAACCCTGTTTTCAGGATCCACTTCATTTTGTCTTGCTGTAGTGTGGTGATCAGTATAGAAACACTTAATACTAAGGAACAGAAATGCCTCAGATAGAAAGGCAGATGGGACACCCTGAAATAAACCCTTTGTAAACATGCTTTTTGCCCAGAACAGCGTTTTCTGCCACAAACAGCATGTGCCAGATTCCCCAGCTGCGAAGCTGAGTTACACCACTGCAGAACACCCCTTGATGCAAGCCCTGCAGGAATACTGCTGTGCTCAGTCTCCCTTGGATGTACACACACTGTGCTGCCTCAGCTTCCATGCGTAACAGCTCCCAGACAACTGAACTTTATGCCTGCCAAGATCTTTCCTCTGCAGTCAATTGCATGAACAACGCCCTGTCCTTTTTCTTTTTTTTTTCCCCTTTGTCTTAAAGTTCTATTTCTCCTTTACTGCTTGTCTCTCCTCCCTTCCTGTATCACTCACAAGTGTGTTAATTTAGCTCATGTTCGGTATCTCACTTGGTTAAGAAGCCTTTGGGTAATTGTGGGGCTATATCTGGGAAAGGTGTTGGTTTTATTTATTTATATCAATCATGTTATGTAGACCTATACAAATACAAATACCTATACAAATTTTACTCTTCATATCCTTAAAAGAAAGGTAAGGTTGAAGTGAACAAAGGCGACTTGCAAGGGACACAAGATGTTTATCAATCAGATTTCAGAGTAGTGTTAAAACTGGATGTCTTGACTTCTTGAAATCTCACCTTCATATAGGGCCAAGTACGTCTAAATCATTTCCCACAGTTACCTTATCTCTTTATGCTCCAATTTAAAACTTTATTTATGTTTTCTTAGTTTTTCAGGTCTTTCCAAGAACATCAGCCTGCTTGTTTCAAGAAAGACTGTGAATCCTCACAAATCACTGCGGTCTCAGCACTCAAAACAGAACTCAGGTAGCTAGAAACAAGACAAAAAAGGAAACCCTAAATCCACAAATCCTGTTGCCAGTTCTACCTTAAAAAACTAAATCTCACATAAGAAGGAAAGGACTGTCTCAGACCAACATCTCTTACCCGTATCCTATTTCTCAAAACTGCTGAAAGCAAACACCCAGAGAACAGTAAAATAAGATGTGATACTTCCCACAAGTTCTTACCCTGTCTTTTTCAAATGGAGTGATGAGAAATACCTGTTGTACGCTGAGTGAACCTTCAGTCACGTTCTCCCATATTTTTCTAATCTCTGTTCAAATCCTGGGATCTTTTTTCTTCCCCCCTCCCCCTCATCCCCCCGCCAAGGTAGGGGGAAAAAATTACAAAAAATCTCCACAAAGTATAAAGCAAATATATTCAAGTTTTAACCTCACACTTCTAACAGATGAGCTTTAGAAGTAGAAATTTATATTATTTGCTAAGTCTGTGACTCTAGACTCCACACTATGACACTTGAATTTTCTCCTCTTCAATTCCACACCTACCATTTCCTGGTTGATGATACAACATCCTGATCCTTCCCTGTACTGATAACACATTCTAGATCTGGATCCTGAGCGAAGTTCATTACACATTATTGATTCTTGTCCCATGAGTACCAAGAAAAATTTTAAATAAAAGCAGCCCCAGAACAGAGACTTAAGGGACCACATGAGAAGTCTTTTTTTTTTCCCCAATAATACCACGGAACTGCGATGTGTAACGCCAAGTGACACAGTGCTCTGAAACACAGAGCTATCAGCACCCTTGATTCATCCCAAATACGCAAGAGAAAATGCTACACACAAATAAATACATACTCACCTTGCCACATACGTGTCATTAGCCCAGTTACTGGGATGTAGCCAGGTGCATAGGGAGGATGATGGCCAGTTCCCAAATGCCTAACATGATGCCAGTTAGCAATGTCACAGTGGCACTTCACCAATGGGAGATGTAACATGCAAGTACAAATTAGTGACCTGATTTAATTCTGCATTGGAATGACAAATGACAGTGAAGAATACTACTCTGTTCTCTGTGGCATTGCTGCAGATCTAATACAGACAAACAGCTCAATCTACTGCCATGTTCAGGTTAAACTCCTAAAGAGACCTTGTCTTGTAATCAGGTCAAAAAAATTAAAAAGAAAGGCCCTAAGAACACTGGTTGAAGTGTCAGGGTTTGGGGGGAGGGGAATGGGTTAGTGAAGGCTTTCTGCTTTGATTTGACTTCTACAAAAATAGCCTGGGTAAGGGCTAAGAATGTCAGTGGCAGATGGACAATTCACAAATTCCTATACTTCACAGAAATCCATTCACCGTGAGAATCTGAGCTATTACGCCTAATGTGTTTTTCTGATTTGGGCTTCTAACTCACACAACATTTATCCACTTACAAACTTTGTACATAACTTCATCTCTGTATTCTGCATCTTGAGTCTTCACACTGGACTGTCTGGATGAATTATGGCTTTCAATTCAATCGTTACATAGGACTTTACAGTTCAAAGAACAGAAGTTCTTAGTAATGGGGAAACACTGAACATTTGTCAAAGGATGAAAAAATGCAGCTCAGTTCAGCTAGCTCCAGTCTCCATAAAGAAGCTTGACATAAACAAACTTGGCTTGCTTATATTTTAAAATATCTAATTGTCATTCAGTCCTTTACAAAACACATTTCTTGAGAAAGGTTATGATAATCAACTTAACTAGAAATAGTACCATATAAAACAACATTCAGAGCCATAACATGAAAAGATGATGCCAAAAGCTGCTGCCTTGCCAGGAGGTGACGTATCCTAATTATGAGAAAACGGCCAGAAAGATAACACAACTGGGTTGGAGATAATACTCCCTTCTAATGACCAAAGCTATTCAGAGCGCTGCTGCAAAATAAATTTAATAGCCTAAAACCTCACCTGGGTAAATAACTGCAGCTGATAATCTGGCATGACATTTAATGAATTTAATGTTTATTACTTCTATTTGATCTTAATAAAATATTAATATTTAATTTTATATTCTCTGAATAGACATTTAACACTTTTTCTGGCAGAGAGTGATTACTACTGCAGGCAGGGGCTTTGTGGTTAGTCGCAGCTAATTTACACTCTCCAGTTTCATTCCCTCCTTAGGTTTGGATTGCTTTCACAGGTGCAGTAATGGTCATTTAGCTTCCTAACTCTTCCTTGGCATTTCTCTCCTGAACTGCTGCTACTCTCAGACTTTTGATCTCTTTTCCAAAGCCAAGTGAAATCTGTTTCCTGATTTGAAAGAGAACACTTAATTGGATAAACAAGTGGCATGTTGTCTCTGCAGCTTAGCTAGCAATAAAATAAGAAACATGCAGTTCTCCATGTAAGGAGAAACCTGTACTTTTCTAATTTATCCCTTTTTTTCTGACAGCTGTGACTGGGGTTCTACCTCTAAGAAGCAGCAGTAGCTTGTGCTGTGCATTTCAATGAAAAAAGGATTATAACACACCTGTTGTTTTTTGACAAGCATCTGCCACCAGCTGTGATTTAACTACATTATATAAAGATACATCAAAAAATCTCAGCAAGTACTCAGCCACTCCAAACTGACATGATGTAAAAACCTGTTCAGAGAAAAAATACAGTTTCTCCTTTTGATTATAAGTTATTTAGAAAAAGACAACAGCTTTTGTAAAATATGCAGGCAATGAAGTTCAAACACTTTGGTGTTGTCTACAGACACAGCAAAACCAGTTTAATGAACATTAAGATCTACTGAGGCTCTTCGAGCACAAAGATGAACAAAGAACTTCCAGACTCCATATATAAAATAAAGCCAGAAAGAAACTGGTTTTAAAAGAATTACTCACACCTCATGGCAGCAACAACAACCAATTTTTGCTTTCCACTCCATGTAAAACTTTCAAGAGAAGGCACCTGTATTAAAAAACAGATACGGCAAAAATACTCCGGGTTGGTGAAAACCTGTTTTATGCCCTGTGCCATAAGAACACAGCAAGGGCCAGACTGGATTAAAATAAAGATACTTTCAACTCAGTAGTTTTCACGAGCAGACAGGAGCAGGTTTTTATGGAAAGGCTGCAAGAAGGGAGCAAAGATAAGAGGACACAATCCCTGACCTCCAGATGTTCTGGAAACCTTCCAGTTTGGGATGTCTTGAGTTAAAGATTACTTTCTCATCTCTTTGCTGGAGTTCTTCTCTACCACTTGCTCATTTTCTCCATTTACTTCCCTGCCATTCAAGACACCTCATTGTCTACAAATTTACCTATCTTCTAGATTCAATTGAAATAATAGTTTAGACCTCACAGTTAGAAATTCAGCAATTTTATATTAATTAATTTGCAAAAGCAACTCAATGTTCATAGTGGGTTTTTTATTAATAATGAAGCTTCTCTGCTTCATCTTTTCTCCTTCAACCAATTTCCTTGTCTTTATATCTGGATTAAAAATTAGTTTACAATCTGTTATAAAGGATGATAGAAAACTCTAAGAAGCTATTCAATAGAGTAAGGACAAAGAACAACTCATAAAGGTCAGAAAGCTCCTGAGACTGAACAACTGGACAAGAAAGAAAAAAAATGTAATTAATAGATTAACGAAACTTGATACAGCATTGCACAGTGAGGGGGCAAAGGCAGCATATGGACTCTGATCTACCTGCTACTGTACAGAAAGAAACAGAGCTGCTGTTTTCATGGGGAAAAAAATTGGAACAATATAACAAACTAATCTCAACAGCTGTCCAACAAAGCTGTCAAGTGTTTGGAACTACCAAGAAACACAAAAATAATTAGGAATATACTGTGTCACTGAGTAAACCATCTCAAACACTATGCTCAGTGTTTGATTGTTCCCTGTGTCCTCCAAGACAACAACTCCAAGAAGCATCAAATGAAACTGATAGAAAGCTAGCGAAAAACAAATGAAGATACATCTAAATCAATTTTTAACTGCTGCAATTCATATGTAAAGTTACATATTTCTAACACTGAGTCAAGGGATGCCCAGAAAATATGTGAAATACTAATTCATCCATAGGTTTTCCTCCAAAAATTTGACCTGAGTTGAAAACAGAAGCAAGGATGACCAAACGGGAGATGTCCAACTGCCATGTTCTTACTCATATATGGATATTTACTTAGTCATTGCTGGGCAGAGGATGCTGGATAAAACAGCTACTCACCCTATCCACAGTCTCCATTTTTATGATTTTGACCAGATTTGGTCCATGACTGTTCTAGATAAGGAAAGAGATAGAGTTAACACTGAGTACAAATTAGCATATATTCAAGTCTGGACTGATCATTTAGAATTGTCTTTGTTTCAAATATATACATTTAAAAATGGGGTGGGAGGGAAGAGTGAAATTTGACAAAAGAAACCTTCAAACAAAAAGCTGTGTCGGTGTGTGAGCAAGGCTGTGGTTGGAACTCACAGTAACTTACAGAACAAATTTAGATTTACTCTTGGGCTTTCCATGTATCAACATGCACTTTATTAGGGATTTGCTGCTTGCCATGAGAACTGGAACACAGAGTGAATGTGTTCAAACACAGCCACTGTTTAACCAAGACCACCAGCTTTACATGACTACTTACTTGTTTTTAATGCTTGTCCTTTTCCAGAGACAGTGTGTATATAAAACACCTAAATATCCCAGACTAAATCACTAAATACATACATTCTGTTGCAATTTGCAATTGAATGGGGTAAGTCCATTGTTAAGCACGAGATTCTTGAAAAAAAAACACCAAACACAATTTTTTTGGCCACAGCTTGGTAATAACCAATCCATACAACAGGGCAGAAGCCTTCTCAGCATGCCAAATAGATCTGAGCCCAAGAGCTTTAGCTGCAGTGCAACCGTTCTGCAGTGACAGAGCTGCAGGTGTGGATGTGGATTTGTGTGTGTGTGTGTCTTATGTATGTGTAAATATAACCAAGTTCTGATGCTGACACTGTGCAGAAACTGCAGCTGCTCCTTTCTGACAGACAGAAAGAGAATTGAAGAGGCAGGGCCTGATCTTCAGGCTGCTGGTTTTCAGCTGGTATCAGAAGGCAGGCTCACACAGCTGCTGTAAAAGTACCACTACCCATCTATCCTCTAAGTGCAAGCAGCAGACAGAGGTATTTGGGGCTGTTGTTTATATCACCCACTGCTGTTCACCACCAAGCATCCAGCTAGCATCTGTCTGCTCAGAACCAAAGCAAAACAGGCTTTTCTTGGTAATTTTCTCCTCTTTGAAGAACTAGAAAGTAAGGCACGCAATTGGCAAGATTTGTCCCTATTGATGTCACATTACATGCATCACTGGCCAGGTATGTAGAAAAGCTTCAGTCCTTCCCTTCTCTTCTGCTCATTATTAATGATTACATACAAAGCATGTGCTGTGATGGGCAGCAGGTACAGCATGTTACTAATATGGCAACCAGTGCAAACAATTCTATTTACCTCCAAGCCAGACCATTCCTTTCAGCATCATGAAAATAGAGTAAAGAAAGAAAAAAATTCTATGAACAGCAGAACTACCAAAGCTTTGCTCCCCTACAGATTTGCTTATTATATGTATTCCATTTTCCCAGTTAAAGCAATTTCCTCCAATCTCTCCTGAAATCCCAGCACTCCTCACCATCAGCAGGGAGATGTTACCTCGCTCAGTAACAACTTACAGCTGTGCTGAGCCACTTGCCAAGCTGAATGTGTACATCCATCATCTCACTGATCAAAAGTTCCCACCTTTACCTGCAAAATTCTCAAGAACTTAACGGCTTTCATACCTCCACTTCTCTTTCAGAGAAAGAGCCAAAAACTTCCAAAGATACTAAAAGATATGAGAAGAAATAAAGAACAGACCATTTTAGAAACTTTACATTATTAAAAATCAAAGCCAAATAGATGTTATGCATATTTTTTACTTCTGCATCCTGAACCTGAAGTAACAATCTCACGGATTTCCCTCAGTAAACATAAACTTTTTTATAAAAAAGCACCAAAGTAATGAAATCTTGATATAGCAGATTGATTACAAAGACTCGCGGAAACTGGAAATATGACTGACAGCTCTGTACCCCAACACTATTCCTAAATATTTAGCAAATATGTAGATACATATTTAAACAAGAGATTAAGATTCCTTAAAACTACATAAAAAGAGTCACTCTTTCATATTCTCAAAAAATCATTCCCTTAAAGGAGCATTCTAAATATGGGTACTCCATCCAAACCAGCTCATAAAGACCAATCCTTTTTTTAACCTACCCCATCAATGACCCTTCCAGTGAAATGTAACCATGTTGTTATAAAAGCTCCAGTCAGACCCAGCTTCTGGTTTAACAACTTCACATTGGTTAAAGGTGACAAGGCCAAAAGCAGGAGCCACAGACACAGCCAGATTCTCATGTATTGAGATCACTGATGAGATTCGTTTGACCTGTCAATTAGAGTATTTTTGCAGACAAAAGACGGGGGGAAGGGAGCTGGCAGATGGATAGTTGAAGTTCAAACACAAAGAAAAGGGATGGATGTTAAAGTACTGCAGCATATACTAATGAAAGTTTGAAGGATGAATCTCTTGGGGGATGGGGGTAAAAAAGCCCCACAGACCACCTTGTGTTTGGATCATCTTCAAAAAAGAAAAACAAAACTGTGCAACACAACCACAGTGCAACCACAGCACTAGTCAGTCGAGGAGAATATCCATATACTTACTACTGTTGTGGAGAAACAAGGCAAACCAAGCATTACAAAGAACAGATGCAGAGAAAAAACTGCATTTACTTTTAGTGTACGTTTTTCTGCTTGCAGTATTTTCCATACTACTGCATGTGAGAAGAGATGTACAGCAGCCACACAACGAAGTTACTTGGCAGGTCTTCTCTTCTTTAGGATTGCCAGAACAACCCAAATTGCAACAATGAGACTGTGGAAGCTCCATTGTAGCCAGCCAAGGAGCAATTCCCACCCCGAGGAAAAGGCTGGCAGTTTGACTTCATTCCTGCCACTCTCCAAACACTGTATTCCTACACTTTTGGTTCCATCACATTATCCCTAGACAGATAAACCAAAAGAGGCCGTGGTGAGATGTCACTGACACCTAAGCAAGAAGACACAGCCAGCAGGTAGAGCCATCCGACATACTGCCAAACAGAAGCAGGACCTACCCTCTGGGGAAAGACAAAGAAAAAAGCAAGAGACCGTCCTAGAGGAAGAAAGGATAGACGAGCAAAAAGCAGGAGACCCTTGAAGAACTTTTGGTTTTGTCTCCCAGAAGCCTTGTTCACAGAATGGAATTCATGTATTTGAGGGAGCACTACAGGAATACATTCCGATTCAACTCTTAAAATAACAGCCACCGGAACAGCACGTGTCCCCACGTGTGTTATAGGGGTGTCCAGTCACAGGTCAGGGATCAGTGCTGAATCCAGTTTCAGGTGGTCAAAAATTCAAGTGAGAAAAATGTTACATGTCCTCTGTCCTTAACTGTCTTTCTCACTGCCATGTATTTTGCCACTTTTAATAATCAAAAGACACTTCCATTTGAAGAGAAACAATTCTGCTAGCTGCAGGTATACCACAAGGGAATAAAAAGATACAGTTATTTTTCTGGGCTTTTGGAGTGATTTGTGTAGTGCTTTAGCTTTGCTAAACTCTGGTAACCACCTTTAACAACAGATTAACAAACAAATGGTCAGTAATCAAACAAGCTCACATGCTGGGAGATACAGAAGCAGATAGATAAATACATGTATTATAAGCTTAGCAAGAAATTTTATTCTTTCATTACTTTAGAACAAATATTATAAAACTGTTTTAAGGATTCATTTATTCTTAAACCTCATCTAAGGAAAACACCAAGTCCAGCATGTTGAAGTATGTTTGCTGTGTCCATAGGAGAGGAAAGTCTAAACAGCAGTATTAGACTACTGTCATAGGGCCCAATATCACTGAAATACTGTTATGATACCTGCACAGAACTGTACAACTTGGGACAGATCATAAGACAGTAACATGTGGGTCAACATGAAAAAAGCACCTCACACTAACTAGAAAAGCCTATTGCCTATGTGGCAGGAGGACAGAGGTCATGCTGAACTCCCCCAAACTGATGCAAATCTGCAAAAGATAAAATGCTGCCGGTAGATTTTATGCTACACTGAGGAGACCAGATTAAGGATATGGGTGGATCTGTGTGAGTACCAGATCTCATTCTGGGGCTTCATACAATGGTGGTATCCGGCAATAAACAGTTACATTCAATCAGAATTCAGTCACCATGCCACTTGGGTGACAAGCTTGTCACACATGTCAGGATAAACACAGATGTGCCCAGAGAGGTCCCACTTAGAGTATCTTCTACCACCTGCTACACAAACATACAGCCACCAATTAAAGGTCCACAAAGAGCTGCCCTGTCTGTGACTCAGCACAGAGGGAAGAATGGAGGTGGGAGAAACCTTTCAAAAGTCTTTTCAAAGGCACCCAGCACTTATTAAAAACAGTGATGCCCATTAGGACAGAGGCAACCCTCTGACCAGCTGGAGACAGCCAAAGCAGGATCTGCCCGCAGGCCCTGTATGTCCAGGAGCTTACCAGGAGATACCAGCTTATGTGCACAGATCATGCTCAATTTCCGTACTAATGTCCTTTCAGTCCTCTGCCTTTTCCCTGCTAACGCTTACAGTGCCTTTGAAGATAAATGTATCCCCTCCCCTCCCAGCAAATGTTGATTGACAGCTCTGCACTGTAAACAAGTGTCAAGGAAACAAAGCCTTAACGATGCTCTGTCATCTAAAAATACTATAAACAACATCTGTGTTATCGACGGATAAAAGAGGGCCTTGTTCCTAATGAAGAGGGTAGACTATCGGAGGAAAACTCAATTCCCAGCTCTGTAGGATTCAGTGCATATAAACCTACCATATTCATTCAACTTCACTGCTCCCTCCCAGCCCTACCAAGGGGACAACCTGACACCACTGTTCCAACACAAGGGATTCTCAAGACTAGCACAAAACTGACACTTAAGGCATTGGTACTACAAAAATTCACTGTAGCCTTCTGTGGAAAGGCACCAGGAAAACTCACGAGCATTATTAGAACAGTGCCCTAAATAGTCTGCCAAGACAGCCAATCCAAACCTCATTTTCACTCAAAGATACAAAAATGAATCATTTTCTCCCTCTACTTCATCTTGGAAATTTTCCTGTATCTAAGTGATTTAATGTCTGCTCCCCTTCCAAGAGCCACAGTCTGATGTTTCTTGTGTTCTAGTAGTGACTTCCTCTCCAGGGTTCCCTCATCCAAGTGTGACCCAAAACAAACAGCGAGGTCTGTCCCACTCTTCCCATGTAAACATATGCATTATTCAAAAAGGCTCAGAAGTGCAAAAGACTTTACTAAACAACGGTCAGAGACAGAGCTTACAGCATCATATTCTTCAACCTGTTAAGAAGGGCCTGATCGATTTATCATGAAAGGGAAACTAAGATTTCACAAGGTGTAAGAAAAAAATGGATTTGGAAATTACAACTTATTTCCTCCAGATCTCTGATATCAATTTATCCTCTGTATTCTCTTGTCCAACTCTGACCAAATCTCTTTAAGAATCATTTTTTTTCCATGTATACTTCTGAAAACAGAGACACAGTTACCTTTTTTTAAAAAGAACAATGTCACACAATGACCGTGCCACCCACTCTTATATCTCACAGCTATCACTCTGTTATTTCCCTTGCAGGCCATTTTGGGAACATAAAAAATACATCAGCAATGCCTGAGTAATGCCAAGGGAAGTAGGAGTATATTTCAAAGTGAAAATGCAAGGGAGATGAAAATCCATTTCTATATTTTCTGTGTTTTCAGTGCAGTGTGTGAGTGATTTTTATGATAAACACAAACCTACACCACACATCTTTCTTTGGTTCTTACACACCACTATTGTCCTGGAAATTAAGAAACTGTCAAATATAAACCAAACAGAGTTGACAGGAGAAAAAGTCATTCCAGCAAGAGAACTAAAACTAGGATTCCCCTCCCGCAGGCATTTTTAGTATTTTATTTTGCTCCAATTCAGGCCACCATTTGTAAAACAGGGGTGAAAAAGATGACATATTCTTAAGCAATTCACTTGGACAAAATTACAAAATAATAATGCAACCATTCCACATTAAAAATTACAACCAAAGGGATATTCCACAAAACATACTTATTTAATCAAATCAGTATTTTCCAGTATATTTTTTAGCAGCTCCCATGACTAAAAAAGTCAAAAATTAGAAGTTTAGGGATCAAAGAGTTTCCTGTCATTCATTACCATGGTAAATTGGTGCTTCACTGAGCTTATTAAAAAATGCTTCAGCAATGAAAGCACAGTAGGCTTTCATTTTATGATGTACCTAAAGCGTCAAGACAAAACAGCATCAGGGAAGGAGCATCACTAACATTCCTGTTCCCAGTATGTGAAAGCTAACACACTGGTTTTCACCAGCTCTTGGGTTACGAGGCTTGAGAATATCAGCAGTTTTACTATAGTAAACAAGCTATCAATTTCTCCTCATGCCATAGGTTTAATATCTAAAGTAAGTTTCTCTAATTCCATGGTGTTTACTTATTCTCAGTTCTCCTTCATCCTCCTTTCCTCCTTCACAGGAACAAATAGAAAAAAAAATCTTTTCAACAGAAAACACAACTCACCTCAGAAAGAAAAAAAAAGACAGAAATAGACTTGATGCTGACGAGCAAACAATTGCCGTTCACCAGGATGGAAATAAATCAACACTAGAGCTCAGAAATGTGGAGACCACCACAAACAAGAAAAGTTTCAGAAATGTTAGGTTTTTATTATGAAAACCAGATAGCATTTCTCATAGCTGGCAAACTTATTAATCAAGAGATGTTTTCAAATAACACTGGATCTTCTGGAAAATTTTCAGGGTAAAAGCAAGAGAAATCACCTTTCCCCAGCTTGTGTCATTCAGAGGAATCAAGATACAGACCCAACTCTTACTGCAACCTCTTCAGAGTAGCAACTTCTGGACTTCAAAAATCATCACGTCAAAACTATCATGTTTTTACCCAGAGGCAAAGCTCATTTATTCAACCTGAATCAATTTATGATAATATATTTTCAAAGTTTCATTTTGTGGCAGGATGGGAACACAAAATCACAACAGCATTTTTCTGATACAAGTGTTTTATCAAAACCTTCAAGTGAAAATAAAAGTCAAAAAGTTTGAAATACAAATGAAAGGATAACTTTAAAGGATACTACCAAGATGAATTTAAAATGCAAATTGAGTTTTGTTTTTTTAGTTCTTGTTGCAGACTAAATACTTCCAAAGACATAATGAAGATCCAGCACCTCATTTTTTCAAGCTCTCATCCTAATGAAAAATAGCAAAGACATTTTGGTAATGCACAAGAGAAAACAACCAACGGAACTACTCATAGTTATGATTAGAGATAATCGTATCTCCTTTTACTTACTGACCCTGTATGATCAAAACATGTTTCAGGGAAATGTTGATAAGTTGGTCCCCACTGGAAGTGTTACTTAGAAAATCCCTGATCTTCATGCCTGTGGGACTGAAACTTCTGGCCTCAAGCAACGGTTTGTTTCTCCAGGAAACATGCCAAAAGTGTTATCAGCACTTGTGTAAGGCTCCAAATTTTCCTGTTTCAAGTAGACCAGGGCTGTTCTCCTGTCATTTCTCGCACACTGCCAGAAGACCAACTTTCCATAGTTTCTGAAAGCTTCATACAGCTCAACAGCAAGGAACATGCTTTGATACTGACAGGTTGGCAGGGAAAGGTTACACTTTACACATATTCATCTTGGTGTTCAGGCTCAAAAATCAAACATCAGTCACCAGCCTGCTGCAGACTTGAGATGCGTTGGCCAAAAGGCATCAGTCCCTGCTTCACATGCTTTCCAACGCCGCCATTCGCCACTCCAGGATCAAGGCATGAGAGCACACGCACGCTGCACACATTTCATCATCACCTCTTCCTGTACACTCCACGAACCCTTTGGATTTTGCCTCTCACAGATCACACGTGCCATTTTACACACCTCCCTACATCCTCTTCACACTCAGGCAGCTCGTTTCTTCTTCCCCTCCTGACAAGGCATGCTCAGCCTCATGCTCTAGCACAAACAGAAACCTAAGCTATGGCTGTGATTAAAAAAAACAAAGCATGGGGAAAAAAAGTGTTCCCATCTCCTTGTCTCAGTGTGAACCACAGGATACTGAGAAATGTTCGACTTCAAGCTCCAGCCTCAGAAGTGCTCTTTGACATGAGAAATGCCTAGAAGTGGTTAATTAATGGCTTGAATTCAAAGCTCTGACTAATGTTGCATCTAACCTATCATTTATATCTGAAGCTACAGTGCAGTTCATAAGGAAATGATTGCGCTTTCCCAACCTACCACCCGTGGGTTTGATTCACAGAGCAGTTTCAGTGCACTTGAGCTACATTCCTTTTAGAGGAAAACAGAACATCAGTTCTGTTTTCTGAAAACCAGTGTGTTAGCTTTCACATACTGGGAACAGGAATGTTAGTGATGCTCCTTCCCTGATGCTGTTTTGTCTTGACGCTTTAGGTACATCATAAACATTCTGTTTTCCTTTTAGAGGAAAACAGAATACATCCAGATGCATTTGAAAGGCAATCCAACTGCTAACAATGACTTGATATTTGGATGGCTTCAAGCTGTATGACTGATAGAAACCTTTAGTCCAGATCACCAAAAAAAAATAAACCTAGCTTAGAAGTAAATGCTAAGGGGCCTCAGCATCACCTTTTGACTTTCTGATTCTTCCAAAAGTTCAAACAACATCCATAGAATTAAACCTTCTTTCCGAGTTAGTACGGTATCAGACTGGCTCATCCAGTTCCTTCACAGACATATTCGTACCAGCTCAGCTTTAGCGACACCAGAAATAGCCCAGAACCCCAGCGAAGGTCACACCACTTACCAGGCCACTGCAAGTGCTGATCGCTGCTGTCCCGCTGCCGGAGCCAGGCTGCCACGCTGTGCCAAGGAAGTGGCAAGGGACTCCCGAGTGAGTTGAAATCTTCGCACTGGTGTGGTTGCCACGTCTCCTTTCTACTACGTAGTTATGGGAAAGAAAACCCATGTGGACAGTTAAGTTAAAAAACAGATCCTTCTCCTCATGATTAATTTTGTAATACACCACGTTTTCACTTTTTCCGAGATCTCTCTTCTTCCTTGGGCTTGAGATGTGGTGGTGTAGATTAAAAGAAAGAAAATGCCCACTTGCATCTACCCTTGCTGGATGAACCACGTGGTATTCTGGCACTGTCTTCACAAATTGCTCTGAGAGAAAGGGAAAAAAAAAAAGGAAACAAAACTAAGGTGAGTGCTAGCCTGTTAAAGGGAAACTCAAGAGTGCAATTCACCACAACATCCTACTGACACAAAGGAAGGCAGTGCACAGATGACCATGGAACACATTCCTCATCTGGGCTTTCTATTCTCCCATTGTAACATTCAGTTTAGAAGCTACATTCTTCTTTTCAAATATTTCATCACCATTTATATAAAAGACTGATTGTCACACACAGCCCCCTTCCCAATCCCACAAGGGCGGGAAACCCTCCATGTCCTAGGTCTCCAGGACATGGTACTCTGATCAAGGTGATCATCTGCACACATCCAAAAATCTAACCACAGAGCCTTGCAAATACACAAATGCAAAGAGAACACCAATTGATTTGATTATTTGTACTAACAGCACCTCAGTAGCATCAGCTTTAGCATCTACCGCAGCTGCAGATTTAGAATTTCAAAGAAGGGTTTGAAGATAATGAAGTAATCATGCTCTTTTTTATAAGGAGTTCCGAGCAGGGTAGGATTGGAAATCTTAGCACTCATCAGGATCTAGCAGGGGAAGAGAGATTATTGACATTGTTGTCCCCTACTACAACAGGGGAAGCATACATAAGATACAGAAGAAACACCACCTGTACCCAATTTTATTTTTTTCAAATTACTGTGAAATGCAAAAGCCTCATGCAAATAACACAAATCCATGTAAAACACAATCCATATGAACTCATACCCTAAGGGCCAGATCTGCTGGCATACTTGAATTCTACCCAAGAAATGACAATCTGAACACATTTAATTAAAAAGAAGTTATGATGACACACATTAATCCAGTTTTTCTTTACCCAGAGTTGTTCCTCATTCCCAAAGTCCCAGCCACTTACACATGAAGTGACTAGACCTCATTCATTAACTAAGCTGCTTAACAAAGCAATTAGCCTGTTCCACCTACTTCCAGACTAGGTCTGGTAAGGCAATCCTTTAAGAGGCACTTCTCCCTCCACTGCCTGCACCTTCAAAGCCACAGAGGAGAAACCCTGCCTAAGCAGACAGCTGTCTGGATTCATCCCCTTCAGGAAGCAACACATCTCATTTGTCCTCATTAGCTGCAGTTTAAGACATGGCAGCTTGCATTTCCTCAGGCCATGGACCCCTGAGACACATGCACTGAAACGTTTCCAACAGAAAAGAAAGCAAAACAAAATACACAAAACCCCCGCTTCCCAGCACATATACAACTACATCAGAAATCTGGCGTTGTCTCAGTGGCATCTTTACTTCAGAAGCAAGCTTATTCTCTCACACAACGGATTTCTTTGTACACAAGCCTTCCCACCAGCCTACAGTGACTTGGAGCCTTTGCAGGACAAGCCACAGCAGTGGAGTTTTGGGCCTTCACAGTGGCAGTCTTGACAACACGGACACTAATGCCTACCACAGGTTCTGAGAGACATCTGGCCTTGTCCACATAAGGGGACTGAGACACTGGAAACTCAGAGCACATCTTCATGCCTGCAGTTGGCACAGCCTATAAACAGCACAAAAGGTGCCAGATGCCTGGTAAACCAGCAGCTGAAGCTAAACCAAGGTTCCCCTTTCTTCACACTCCAGAGTGAAGCAAAATAAAGGCAGGTAGAAGAGATAAGAAACACTGAAAAATACAGCTTATCTGCAGATGTTAAATTGTAAGACTTCTGGGAAGTCCCACATCCCATACTGTGCTAGCAAAGACAGGCTAACAGAGAATGCTGCAAGACCAAGCCCCCATTTCTATGGTTTTCAGCACAACTCATTAAATAATCAAATTAAATGCCTGAAGGAAAACTTACTCACTTGCTGTCACTGTGCGATTTTCCTCTGCCTGATGTCTTGAACTTAATTTGTTGTGGCTTAACTGCTAAACTCCATGCAAGGCCAAGGACTTGTGGTTTTGGATTTAAAACTATTCAAGGAAGTTTTTTACTTCATCACTACAGCAATTAGTGTACAGAAGTTAAAAGAAAAGTAGACCATCAACATAGATGGAAAATAATACTGAACCATTGGATTGTCAAAGCACAGAAGTCAAACTCCTTCCACCCACTCGTTAAATACTTGTTTAGTCACTGGAAAGGGGAATTATGCTGCAATAATAATGTACTGTAATATAACTGAAGAAATTAATTATTAAAAAGCCTCCAAAAGACCAGAGGGAATAAGACTACAACACAAACTTCTAACAGAATGAGGCTAACAATATTTCTGCAAGCAATCACAATAAGTACATTTTTGTCTAGACTGCTGGGTAAAAGTTAGCAAAGGCAATCCTACCTGTAACAGAAAAATTTACTGAGCTCCACACTAAGTCTAAGATAGCATAGTTTCTGCCTGGAGGAGAGTGTAAAACAAAGACAGGAGGTACAATTTCGATGATTCCTTTCTTCCCTTCTAGGAAAGAAGAACTAAATACATGCAACCCAGACTGCTCAAAATTAAGGGCTGCATCCTTCAACACTGAATGCCTCTATTTTCCTATAGTAACATGAATTCCTATTAAAACACCACAAGTTCCCATAAAACTTTGCAGTAGCTAACATAAATGGAAGGAATAAATGCCAGTGCCACTGACAAGCCATGGCGGTGGCATGTCACAGCACCCCCCTTGGACACCCAGCATACTCCAGGGAAGTCCTGCCTGTCGAGTGGGCACTGCTCAGGATTTACAGGCCAGGAAAGGTGGCTCTGTAGCTCTAGAGAATGTTTTGTCTTTCCAGAACTACAGCCCCACGCTGGCTTGTGTTGGTGCTGCGAACAAGACAGAAGCAGGGCAATGAGCAGCAGACTAAGAGTCAGGACTTTGCTCTGCAATCAGTGTCTGCTCAGGCCCTCTGGGCACACAGGACAGGCAACATTCAGGCCCTTCATAATTGTTTGAGGAGCCCAAGTATTGTTTAAGTTGTCAGAGAAATCTTCCCTGCAGACCTTCCTAATTCTGCATCATTGAAAACATCTGATAATATTCAAAACCACTCCTGTCTGTTCTGCTCCTCTGTGGATTCTAATTCACCACACATGGCAGAGAATTGCCATATTAAGAAGGGCTGTACACAAAGTGAATAAACTAGGATAAAGAGAAAAAAATACATGGTCTGTCACACATGACAGGAAAACCGCAATTTACTTTAGATACCTAACATGTTCTCTGACAAAATTCCTTTAAAATGTGACACATCATCATTTACCATTGTTTCATCTCCATCTTTGTAGTTTGTGTACATCTGCCCCTCAGACCCTCTGGCTTCTTTTCAAACCACTCCCTGGGATAGGAAGTAGTGTGGCTCATCTTGTTAGGAAGCATCATGCCCAGGAAACACACCAAGCTCCAATGCCCCATGGAAGAGAGAAGGCCTTATCACTCAGCAAGGGCATCCCTAACTGTCCCATCTATCACACTCATGGATGTGGAGGAAGCAGAATACTTCAGTGGTACCAGATACAAACTTCAGTCCACACTTCACACTGCAAGAATCCTTCCTTTGCAAAAAATTAGCCACATTTTTAACTGCCCCACTATTTAATGCTATTTGCAAACTTTTCGAAAATACTGTTTTAATGCCTAGAAAGTTAAATTAATTCTACATTCATTTCCAAATGCCTGACAATTAAATAGCTACTACATGCTAACACAACCATCCCTGTTCTGTCCCACATAGAGTCACAGCGATGTAATTGCTGCTAGCATCCACCTTCAATGAATCCAACAGGAACCAGCTTCAGGATAATTGAGAAGTTCACTTTTCAGGGCACCTTATTTAAACACTTTTCATTTTCACGATCTCTGAGGGGTACAGAAGATTTTCTCTTCTGTGTTCAAGCTCTCCTGCCAGCACCACAGCTGTTGATTGCATCAGGAAGCAAAATTTTCTCATACACTTTTGGGTCTTCTACCACCAGGCAGAGTCTTCCAACTACTCATAATTTTTCTCCCTTGGGAGCCACTTCTCCTGTTTTCCTTAAACAGTCAAAAGCTAAAATAAAAAATAAAATTCCTGTCTTACACTCTCCACAGCAAAAGAGGGAGAAAACCCAACTGTGAGGGCAGCCTCAAAGAGACCCCTCCCGCGCATGAAGTCTGACTTGCAATCTACCATCCTCACTGAACGTGAGAAACTCACAGCGGGTGTTGAACCCTGATAACACCAATCCTTCTGGAGCGCCTGCTGCTTTGGTACAGAAGCGATCACTTGTTTAGAAATAAGTAAATAATCAGGACAGTAAACTTCTTCAATTTAGTAGCACAAAACGATTCTGGGATTTAGAGAGCTGCCTCTAAACGAGGAAGATCAGCAAAAAGCAGGGTTTAACAATTAATACCTTCATCTACACAGCCAAACTCGATGACCGCCCAGGAGCCGCAGGAAGGCGCAGCCAGAGCGCGATGCCCTGGGTGCGGAGCTCCGTGCCGAGGGCAGCGCTGGGAGGGCGCCCGGGCAGCACCGGGGGCCGACACGGCCCGGCTCGCCGCCCCTCCCGCCCGAGCAGCGCCACGGAGCCGCGGCCGCTCCCGCTGGAAGCGCACCCTCGGCGGGACCCGCGCCCGCCGCGCTCCCGTCCCGCCCGCCGCCACTGACCTTGCCCGCCGTCGGGGAACGGGGCGCTGCCGGCCCGCGGGGCCCTGCCCAGGCAGGGCGCTTGGGCGTGGAGGACGAGGAGCCAGAGGGAGACCATGCGTGCCGCCCGGCTCCGCGGGACACATGGCATGGTGCGGGCGGGGAGCTGCGAGCGGGGCGCCTATCGGGGCCGCGGCATGGCCGGGCGGCTCCCGGCGCCGCCGGACACAGGCGCCGCTCCGCGCAAGGGCTGCGCGGGGCCGTCCCGGTGTCTGGTTTCTGACGGCGGAGGGAGGAGGGCTGTGGGGAGGGAGCAGCTCCCGGGATCCCCCGCCTCGGAGCCGCCGGGGTTAACGCGGCGGGACGAACCGGGCCGGGCTGGCGGGGAGGGAGGAGAGGAGAGGCCGCCAACAGGGGCTGCCTGCCCCCCCTCCGCCCTCCACCGCGGCCGAAGTGGGGCGTTCTCCCCCGCAGCCCTCGGGGAGGGCCGCCCGCGCACGGCAGCGTCTCCTCGCTGGTCTCACGCCCGTGGTCTCTTCTGAGGGGCCGGGGCAAGGCGCCTCGCAGCCCCGCACACGCCCTGGCAGAGTTTCCCCAGCCGCCGGGGAAGTGTTCGAGGCACGCGGGAGTTTGACGCGTTTTCCACCACTTTCTGATGCGGTGGGAAGGGATGGCCCCACCTGAAGCCCCTCGGGGTCAGCAGCCAGAGCCCAGTTTCCAGGCTGCCTCACAGAATCACAGCGTCAGTTAGGTTGGAAAAGACCTCTGCGATCACCGAGTCCAGCCTGTGACTGAACATCAAAATCTCAGCTAAACCATGGTACCAAGAGCCACATCCAGTGTTTTCTTAAACACCTCCAGGGATGGTGACTTCACCTCCTCCCTGGGCATCTAATCATCCTTCCTTGTGAAAAAATTCTTCCTGGTGTCCAACCTAAGCATTCCTTGATGCCTAAGACTCCTCAGAGTGCCGATACCATTCTGTGTTTTAGCAGTGTGCTGGCACATTGGGGTTACTTCTGAATGTCCTCCCTTTGTATAGAAAGTTCTTAAATAGCCTTGGCACCTCCATTCTTAAGTGCATGCTACGGGCTCTCTGCCAAGAGTCTCCTCAGGTGGCCTCTGCTATGGTTACTGCCGAGCCAAGACTCCATAGATGGGTGCCCACTTTGGTGCTGTCCCATGCTTGAGACCTGGGCTGGGTTCTTCATCTGCTTTGATAGCCTCCTGCTTAAAGTTGACTCTGCCATGGACTTATTATATATTTTCATGGCAACCTGTGCTTAATTATGCTCATTCGTCTGCTCAGTTTTCCCAAGATGAATGGCTGTCACAGTTGAGCTGTGAGAACTGTGGACTCCAGACTCCAGAGCACAAAAATGCAAAAAAAAGAGTTAAAGCTCCAAGGTATTCTAAACCAGCTAGAAATGTGGCTTCCCCCAGACAGATAACTCTGGAAACAGACCATATTTATAAAAGAGTCATAATTGATTTAGGAGTCATCATGTGCTCTCTTTTAGATAATGGAAGGACACAGACCATGCAAAAGACATGGAATATTTGATATCCAACAGCACTTGCCAAGAGAAGATTTGTTAATTGCTAGGTATTTATTTCAATATAGCTGTCTAGGTATTCTGCATATGAAATAATATTATTTCATCTGTTACAGTGACAAGTTTCCTGGTACTCTTGCCATTAGGATTCTTAGTCTAGTCACACAGTGGGCACTAGGCTGTTTTGTGAGACTGGGTATTGTAGCCTGATAAGCTCTTTATCAGCACTTCCCTGAAATTAATTTAAAGCTAAGTATGACCTGAAATTAATATAACATTTATAATATTTAGCATCTAAAAAACACTTGACAATTTTTGCATATAAAATGCCACACAATTTGACTTTAATATTTTGAAATAAGTCAGTCGGTGAATACGAAAGAATCTACACTAAATGAAATAAAAAGGAAAAAGACTGTAAAGTGAGGAGAACAGGCTAGGAGCATTGGAAAGAAGGTACGACAGTTCAGGGGCATATGTTTACAGAGTACTGGTTTAACATACTTCTTGAAGGCCATCATAAAAATAGCCCTTCTGTGAGAGGCATTTAACTATTTGCTTCCATTTTCAGTCGTCTCTTTAGGTAGGTGTTCAGTCGTAGGTGAATCTGATGGGAGGCAACTAGTATTTCATGCAGGATTCCATCTTGGCTTCTCCCTCAGCAGGAAAACTTAAGTCCTGTTGCCTATAATTCTCTCCAGCCCTGGAAGTGAAGGAGAACTAAAAGCTTTAGGAACTCAAGAGAGTTTGTGGGAATGCAATTTATTTTGATTTTTTTTTTCTTTTTTTTTCTTTTTAAATTTTTTTTTTAATGACAAAAATTTGTAGATCCAGAAGTTGTACAGAGTGGAGAAAGAGAGCTGTGGGAATCTGGTCTGAGACATCTATAACTCTCTGGGCTTTGTGCCAGCATGCACATACACAGAAGAAATGATTCACTGGGTGTAGTGTCAGAAAATACCCAGGGGGACAGTAGGGTTCCTGCTTCAGGGATGGTGTGGCTGTAGCTGACACAGTCACAGTGTCCAAAACACAGCACTGTACCAGCTACTAAGTAGAGAACTACATCTATCCCAGCTGAAAACAGGACACACACACAGAGAGTCAAAATGTGAAGCCATGGCACAAGTCGAAAGCACTCTCTTGCTATGAGTACATACTGAGGCCAGCTATTTTAAGTGAACAGAATTTATGGCACTGCATCTTGCCAGTGGTTTCCTGTTCCAAAGAGGCACAACCTGAGGTTTTGGAGTATTTTTTGAAAGTCAGTGCATTTTGGTTTTTTTGCTAACTCAACCTCAATTATAAAGAGAAAAAGAGCACAGCACCACATCAGCTGTGTTCTTTTGGCAACAAAGTTATTGCAGTTCAGTGGGTGCAGCTCCGCACAGAAGAGCCTGTACATTTATTGAAAGGTCACAGTCAAGAGACACAATCAAGCCTGGACTGACAAACCAGAAACAATATCCAGACTCTTTTAAATGTAAGTAGACTTCCAGGACAGCCATAAAAGAAATGCATGTATTGCAATTTATATGTATGTAGAAATGTTTACAGAGAGACAGAAAAGCAGAGGTTCAGAGCAGCAAGGAACTAAAACACAAATTATATGATTTGACATAGAGGAGTTGCTTCAAAATGAAGTCCATGTGAAGACAGTCAGGAAATTTTGCTTTCTCAGGAATGAGAGTCTCCTGCCCAAAATTTAAAGATATAAAATTATATAATACACACTTGATTCTCTGCTCTTCCAGTCAGCAGGGAGAGAAGATGCTTCTGGAGGATAACACATCCCTTTCTGTCACATCCAAGGTGAAACACTATTCAGACCTGACTGTTAATAATCCAGGCAGCTTAACAGTTTGCTTGGACTAGAAATGGTAAGAAGGTGGATCACACCTAGTGTGGTGGGCTTAGACTATGCTGTGATTCTGTGATACTGTGACTATTGGCAGGGATATGAACTGAAAGAGAATGACTCTGAATCCCAAGGACCCTGTGGAGTTTGCTGGGTACTTGCAATTGTTGATTTACGGCAGATTTATACAGAGGTTTGTGAGTACATTTTTTAAATTTTTCTTTTTTAAATCTTTAATCTTATTCCCTATTTCTCATCAGGGATGCAGCCTCTTAACACAGCTAACTATTGGTAATTGAGCCAGAGACATCATTGGATCTCTCAACTTACATTTCATTATAGTCTTTACAGATTTTTGGGACTTCATAAGTTCCTCTTGCAAAAAAATATATATATATATTTGCTGACATTCCATTTCTGGTTTGTCTGTGGGCAGACTCAAGTAACAGAATGAAGCAAACTCTAAAGTAGTCGGTGATTCTTTAACATGAAGTTTTTTTGTATGCTCACACTCGGATTCCTGGTGAGTCTTCAAACGTGGATTGTTATTTATAACCAGTAAATTAATTCACAAAATTATAATTTCGTGCTTGGACTATGTGACTTTAAAAACTCGTTGGTCATACTATCCATATTAACCAAATAAAAGCATGTTTCTGGTGCAACAGGTCACTTTGAATTAACTTTTTATGAAAGTTCGTGCCAGAAAAATATGTTCTCAGTGGTCTGCCTAGAAAGCAAATTATGAGAGGATGATGACCATGATTAAAGTTGGGTTGTTTTGGTTTTTTGTTTTGGGGGTAGGGGGGGAAGTGGTGTTGTTTGTTTGGGTTTTTTTAAATTAAAACCTATCTCTATGTCCAGATAATACTTTCTGGAGGATATGTCTTGGTCCATGAATCATGGTATGACCATTGTGTTACCTGAGACTTTGTAATGAAAGCCTGTTTACATTTCCTACTACACTCTTAAGAAAAGAATTGCCATGAAAATCTTCCCATGGTGGACACACACCAAGTCACACCAAATTCACTCTCAGGATGGAAAAGGTAAGAGTTGTAAAATCCAGTTGAAAACGTGACTGTTAACAGTTACTGTCTGAATTTAGTCAAAAGGATGAGACTGTAGCCCTGAGCTCATAAAAAAAACCAAAGGGAGACCATAGCAGTTCCAGAAATTAGAACTGAGAAACTAAACTAATATGAAATATCCCTTTCCTGTTTTCTAGTTTCTTTCTGCTGATTCTCCAGAATTTTGTTTGAGGGAAGATGCCATAAAAATAATTATTTGTAAAACAGAATTCAATTGCAAGAATGCAACATTTAAAAAATAATATAAAGTAAATACATACTAGTAAATCTTTTTAATAAAGTTTGTTCTAGAGCTTTACTATTACTACTTTTTGCTTCAGTGTGTCAAATTTTAAAAAAAAAACCCTCTTACTACTACAAAAATATCCTGAGAAATAGTCCCCTGTTTCTGTATTTAGTGATACATTCAATATTTTAAAAATCTGCTTTAAGCTGCAAAAATGCCTTTCATATTGAAAACAGAACACCATCTCCCTTGCCAAAACATTTCAAAGGAGCATACAGCTGGTTCGGTCACTGTTGTAATTATAATAAATCTTTTGTTTGTGTATGAGGTCTGTAAAGGGAGTGAAAAATTATAGGAATTTTTTGGTGTAAATTGTAGGAAAATTACCATTTTCAGCAAATGTTTATTTGGCATTTTTATCTGAAACATTTTTTTAAATGCTATTTGAGAAACACCTGCAGGACACTGACACAATATAGTCAAAACCAATGGGGACTTTCTGTTGGTGGTCTGAACTGGTGCTTTTTTAAGTTTACTGTACTGATTGATGCTGCCTGCAGGCAAACTAGCAATCTCAGCCCCATGGATTATTTTAGCACGGTACTATAGACACACAAAAAAAGCCTCTGCCTGATTTGTTTGGGATTAACAGAATACACAAAGCAGCTATTTTTTCACCGCTATCACTAGAATTACCTCATGGAAGCCTCTGCCTGTCAAGTTTGCTACAGTTTTCAGAAAGTTTGAGTAAGTAACACCAATTGCACTGACACTTGGATAAAAAGAAGACTCTGGGAAGTTACATGGTAGCAACAAGTCTTTGGCAGCGTAGATGGAATGAATAGAGAAAAAACAGAAGACAGTATCTTCCAAAACAATAACCCTTGTTACTGTATCTGATGAGTTTTGCAATCCTTTTTGAAAGCTGATGGAAGTGTTTGTTCTGACAGTGTGTTAATAAATCATTATTTCTTTTATTATTTATCTAGGTGTTACAAGTTCTCTTACCTGCCTCTGAAACTTCTCTGAGATGGAGAATGACAAAAGAAAAAACATCCAAGACTAAGGAGTTTTTCTGGGAGTCAAAACATGAGCAAAAACCTTGGACTATCATTTCACACCTGCAGCCCTGAGTTCAAAATCCACTACCGGTGTTCCCAGGAGGTACCTGAGTTCACACTCCATTGCTTTTTCTGGGTGGCTAACAGAAAAAGCAACATAACATTTGACATTATTTCCCTCCTCTTACCCTTTCTGAATCATTATTACTGTTCAGTCTCAGCAATGTATCACCAAGATGTGCCAAGCAGAAAAAATGGTGGAAGAAATTATTCTATGCAAGACATGTTTGCTGCAATTTTTCCAGTGACATATTTAAAATTGGGTGTGAAGATAGCAATGTGATGAGAATAGGTCAGAATTCAATCTAGAAAAATCCACTCCTGCCCTATCAATCTTACTAATAATTTACCAAGTGAACCTGTCATTGTCTCTGCATGGCTCAAGTACAGCTTATTTTTTCCTTGTGGGCAAATACTAGCAGGAGTAAGAGAAGAGGGAAAAATTGAACAAGAGCTTGCTTATTTCAAATATTTTACTAACCTTGGTTTTGGGTAAGTGCTGACTCTAGTGCTAAGGCAGCCATTGCTGCTGTGGGCTGGGGCGCACCTCACCCTCTTCACTCTTTACAAAACCTCTACAGGTCTGTTTGAAACTCAGTATTTTCTCATTGCTCATTTATATGGTGGTTCTGCTGCTGGTGTTAGGTATCAGTGGCTTTCTCTTCTGCATGTACTGTTTTACAGTTGACCGTGCAACACTGATGGGACTGATGGGGTTGTTATATTTCACCACAAGGATGATTTCCTCTGGTTGAGAGAATTTGAAAAACTTGCTATTCAGCAGGCTAAGAGATGCAGCTTAATGTCATTGAAAATGCCACCCCAATGCAGCCTTAGTCAGTGATTAAGAGGTATGGAAGCCTAGGAAAAAAATCCATACTTTGGAAAAAGTGTGAAAATATGCTGGATTTGGTTGGGGTGAAGTTATTTTTCTTCAAAGTGGCTGGTATGGAGATAAGTTTTGGATTTGTCCTGAGCAGTGATGATAACAGAGAGATGCTTTAGTTACTGCTGAGCAGAGCTTACACGGAGCCAAGGTCGTTTCTGCTTCTCACACTGCCACACTGGCAGGGAAGCTGGGGCTGCTGGGGGGATTGGGAGGAGGCACAGCTGGGAGAGGTGACCCCAACTGAACAAAGGGATGTTCCAGACTATGTGATACCATGTTCAGTCTATAAAGTGGAGGGAAGAAGAGGAAAGGGGGCATGTTTGGCATGGTGACATTTGTCTTATCGAGTCACTGTTACACGTGATGGGCCCTGCTCTCCTGGAGATGCCTGCCCATGGGAAATGGGGAATTAACTCCTTGTTTTGCTTTGCTTGCATGTGCAGCTCTTGCTTTCCCTAATAAGCTGCCTTTATCTCAACCCCCGAGTTTTCCAGCTTTTACCCTTCCAATTTTCTGCCCAATTATGCTGGTGGGGCAGTGAATGAGTGCTGGCTGGTTCTACAGGGTCCCTGCAGATACAAATCAAAGTGATGAGTGGACTGGTGATAACAAATGGCAGACACGACTGTCTTTGCAGGAAGTTCAGTGAGATAAATCAATGGAGAAATAATATACTTGTTAAATGTTCCGTAAATCTCCCCCAGATGGCTGATTCACAGTGCCTTACTTAGGTATATTCAGAATCTATTTGGTTTTCAAAATGCTCAGTTATCTTGATTTATTTAAAAGCAGAACACAAGAAGGAAAGCCTCGGTTCCTATTCCCATCGATTGCTCTCTGTTTCTGCTGCCAGCTTGGTGGGGAAGCGATTTCTGGGCCCCGCGCAAGACAGGGGGGCCCCCTGCGGGCGGGATCCCTCTGCCTCCGGGGAAGCGGCTGCTGCTGCTCTTGCCTTCGCCCACGCGCTGCACCGATAGCCGGGCTTTACAGCTCCCTTGTCCGTGTAGTTCACTTTAAAATTAGGGAGAAACACCGTCTCCCGACGTCCCAAAAGCAGGAGAGGCGTTCGTGGCTCGTGAGGATTCGTGGGCAGTGCGGTCTTTCAGGGGACGGCGAAGCGCGGTCCGGCTCGGTGCCGGGGTTTCTCAGGCGCGAAAGCGCAGGTGGTTTCGGGCTCACCCTGCGGGTGCGACATCCCCAAAACTTGTCCCCACGCAGGAGGGGACAGGTTCTGTGATCAGGGAGCTGATCCGCGGGGTGCACATCGGGGAGAGGGGATCACATCGAGGAGAGGGGATTACATCGGGGGAGTTGGGATCACATCGGGAGAGGGGGGATCATATCGGGGGAGGGGGCATGATACTGGAGGAGAGGACATCACGTAGGGAGGAGGGCATCACACCGGGAGAGAGGACATCGTCTCTGGCTGGGTGCTTGCCGCACTGAGCCCTCGGGAGCGCCGGGCTGGTTCACACGCGCGGTTCCCCGCAAGATGTGCGGGACGGGATGGGACGAGACGAGACGGGATGGATCGGGACGGGACGCGGTGGGACGGGCCGGGCCGGGACAAGACGGAACGGAACGCGGCGGGAAGGAACGGGACGGGACGCGGCGGAACGGGGGCGGTGCGCGGGGAGCAGCCGCGGGGGCAGCGGGGCGCGGCGGCCGCGCTCAGCACCGGGGAGAGCTCCGCGCCCACCGCGCATGCCCCGCCCCGCCGGCGCGGATAAAAGCGCGGCGCGGAGCCGAGCGGCGCCAGCGGTGGCACCTGCGCAGCCGGCAACGCGCGGTCCCCGGACCCTGCCGCCGCTCCAGCAGCCCGCCCGCCGCTGGTCAGCGTCTGGGGAAAAAGCTCCCGCGGACCCGTCTCCCACCCTGGCATGGGATGGGCGAGCCCTGCGAGCGCGGTCCCTGCTCGCCAGCCGCTGGCATAAAGGAAGGAGCGCACCGGGAGTCCTGGGACACGCCGCTGGGCTTCCTGGAGGGCGCTCAGATGGACAACGGGAGCAACGTGTCCTTCTTGCAGCTCTTGAAGAATATCAACCTGGAGCGAGCTGACGGGATGCAGGGGGACAGCTCTGATGTGGTGAGGATTGTCATCTCGCTGGTGTATTCCGTGGTGTGCGCCCTGGGACTGGTGGGCAACCTGCTGGTGCTCTACCTGATGAAAAGCAAGCAAGGCTGGAGGAAATCCTCCATCAACCTCTTTGTGACCAGCCTGGCAGTGACTGACTTCCAGTTTGTGCTGACCTTGCCGTTCTGGGCAGTGGAGAACGCGCTGGACTTCAACTGGCTCTTCGGCAAGGCAATGTGTAAGATCGTCTCCTATGTGACAGCAATGAATATGTATGCCAGTGTATTCTTTCTCACTGCCATGAGTGTGGCTCGATACCGCTCTGTGGCTTCAGCCTTGAAGAATCAGCGTCGAGGAGACCCACTGGGTGGCTGCTGCTCTGCCAAGTGGCTTTGTGCACTCATCTGGCTGTCGGCTGTCCTGGCTTCCCTGCCCCATGCCATTTTTTCCACCACTGCCACTGTCTTTGATGATGTTCTCTGCCTTGTCAAGTTCCCAGAGGGCCAAGGCAACAATGCCCAGTTCTGGCTGGGTCTGTACCACATCCAGAAGGTGCTGCTGGGCTTCGTGGTACCGCTGGTCATCATTAGTCTCTGCTACTTGCTCCTGGTGCGCTTCATCAGTGACAAGCACGTGGGCAGCACCTGCAGTGGCCCCAGCATCAGGCGCCGCTCCAAAGTGACTAGGTCAGTGTCCATCGTGGTGCTGTCCTTCTTCTTGTGCTGGCTGCCTAACCAAGCACTTACAACGTGGGGGATACTCATCAAACTCAACGTGGTGCACTTCAGTAATGAATACTTTCTCTCCCAAGTGTACCTCTTCCCCATCAGCGTGTGCCTGGCACATTCCAACAGCTGCCTCAATCCCATCCTCTACTGCCTCATGCGCAGGGAGTTCCGCAAGGCACTGAAGAGCCTCCTCTGGAGGATCACCTCACCTTCCCTCACCACCATGCGCCCTTTCACTGACACCACCAAGCCTGAGAAGGAGGAGCAGGCCCTGCCTGCCATGATGCCTGTCCACCCTGTCCCTGCTGCTCCCCGTGCTGCAGCCATCCAAGCAGAGGTGGCCTATTACCCTCCGGGGGTGGTGATGTACAACAGCCGCTACGACCTGCTGCCTGCCAGCTCCATGGAGCAGCACTGCTGAGATGGCAGGGGGCTCTGGGGGTGGGACAGTGCCAGATGTGGCCTGGGGATATTGAATGCCTGGTCAGGACAAGGGGAGGAGGGATGAGTAAAGGAGGACTTCTGTGTGAGAGATGCTCTTTTGTGGTTTTGTCTGCCCTCGGAGACCCTTGATGGACATTGTTGTCTGGAGAATGCACCCTGAGCTGGAGAGCAGGGCTAGGAGGAGGCAGTGGTGGGGTGTCTCTATGAAATGCCTTTTAGTGCTTGTACCTCTTCTGGGGAACAAGAACTGGTGAGGCTTATGGGACTCCAGCCAGGGAGGATGCAGGATGTGCAAAGCACCACAGGAAGGAGAGGGGCTGATTGGGGTGGGCTGAGGCTGGAAGGTGTCAAACATGTCCCTTCAAGCTGGAGCTGCAAGCAGCAAGAGGCTAGCAGCCCTTGCACCCTTTGTGTTTGTCTGTGCCAGGGAGAGGAGCTGAGCTGCTTTCTCACTGCTGCAGGACCCTGTAAACAGTGCAGGCCTGACGGGTCACTGCTCCCCAGGTTCCACTGAGGGCACAGGGAGCCTCTCTTCTATTTCAAACCCGCCCTGAGGGGAACTGTCAGGACAAGTTCAGGCTTGGCCCCTTTCCTCTCTTCTAGGGGCTTAAGAAAGAGAGGGGACAAGACTGTGCTCGCCTCCACATCAGTGCAGGATCTGCTTTTCCAGCTACCCCCTCCTCCTCAGCTGCTGCCAGGGTATAGAGCAGCCTAGACAGTCAAGGAGAAACCCAAGGACAGAATTTGCAGCTTCACAAGTTGCTTTGCCTGGGTTTGGAGGGAGGGTGTGAGCCTCCCTAACATTGTTCCTCAGCCTCTCTCCAGGCCACTGAGGGGAAAGGAAACCTCACAGCCCCAGACCATGTGTAGCAAGACAGCATCTCCCCCAGGACAC
Source organism: Aphelocoma coerulescens (assembly GCF_041296385.1). Taxonomy (NCBI): domain Eukaryota; kingdom Metazoa; phylum Chordata; class Aves; order Passeriformes; family Corvidae; genus Aphelocoma; species Aphelocoma coerulescens. The sequence goes on from NW_027184085.1 coordinate 11,674,210, forward strand.
TGAGGTTGCAGGCTTAATTTTTGCTGCACTTCAGACTGTTCATATTTCACTACAGGAAATCAGCACAATTGTAAATAAAATTAAAACAAACAAACAAAAAACCAAGGGGGAAAAGAAACAATCCTAGTCACTTCAAATCACTTGCTCTGGGATACTTCTGGTTCACTTAAAACCAAACACAAAGGTTTTAGTTCTGCTGAGGGTTTTCACTGTCACTTGCCAGTGTTTCTGTGAAGTTCAGTTCCTCTAGTCTGAGCAGCCCTAGGGCCTACAGTGCTTATGTAGCCTAGAGAATGTCAGGGATTGGCCTGTCCCAGTCTCTGTTCCAGAGAAATGACTAGCAAATAATTTGAGGCTCTTCTGAATCAAACTTCTAGGGGGATGAAAAAAGTGTATTTTTAAGCTGTGAAAGTTTTTATGATAAAGTTATATATCTACTTCTTAAAATATTTTTTTAAATTATGGGGAAAAGAATTTGAAATCAAAATATTTGTTTTAAAAGATAGAAAAATGCAACAGTTCTGGTTTTGTTTTCAGAACACAAGTTCATTAATCCCTAATATTGCATATAAGATGATTATTTAAATATAATTTTCAAAACTCTTTTCTATTTCCAACCCCTTTCCATGCAGTCTAACTCCAGCATCTGCCTGACTCTGCTAAAAAGGCATTTATGCAGAGGGTTGTTTGTCACCTCTAAGTATTGACATGGAGCAAACTTGCTATTTCTGTCCAGAGAAAACTGCAACGCCACAGTGGCAATTACTCTTTTCAGACTCTGTAATGTTTACTCTATATGTTGATAACTCCTGTTGTAAAATTCATGTTTGATCTGAAAGCAGCTTATTCTGCTATTTGTAAGGAGAAGTTGTTCTCTTTTTTTTCAAGGCAGAACAGACTTCTCCAGCCTTGAGCACTTGCTAGGGGGGAAGATACTGATTTACAAGTTGTCTGAAGAAAAGCAGAAGTGAGCTGGTGGCTGATGGGCGTATTTACACAGATGCAAAGACTCCGAAGAAATCAGACATATCCACAGAAGAACTTAAGCATCTAAGTACTGTACAACTGCCTCTCTAACCTCCTAAATCCTGACTTGGTTGACAGGTGAAGTCTATAGGTACTTAAAGTTTTTTCTAGTAAAATTTTTGTGCCTAGAAATCTGTTCCTGAGCATGCCTAACTCTGCTTGATTCTGTAGCACTTATTTCTGTGCTTTATGGGGATATCTCTGTTAGGACTGGCCACAGTGTGTATCCTGTGAGGGAGGTAACTTTGCATCCCAACACAGAAGACCCTGTGCCAGGCCACACTAAGCCAGGAGCGTTTGTGAACTTAACTCATTCCCCCCATCCCTTTAAATCTGTGCCTGGATGTGCTGCTTCTGTCCCAGCTTCAATGTATGTGCAGATTATGCTCCTTCCCCTTCCCTTGTGAAATGCTAAATTAGTGGGCACAGCTATCCCCCACCGCTTGAGAGATTCAGCTCCCCCTTTCCCACATCCCAGGGGAATGGTTGAATCTCTGGGCCCCTTTGTGAATGTGCTCATGTTCTCTGGCTTGAAACAGTTCCCTGTTGCATGAATTGCTGGCTGTTGCTGGAGCATAAGGTCAGTGAAAGCCCTCAAACACTGCTTGGCAGTGGTTAGGGGGCAATCTCCAAAGAGGAACTGTGAAGAGTTTTTTTCACTTCAACTACAGAATAGGAATTAGATCCAGATCTGGGTTCTAGGTCTCCTCTTCCCAAGAACAGTGGTTAACTCACTCACAGGTCCTGGTTCAATTAAAGTTCCAGTATGCTCTTCAGGAGCCTGAGGTTTTTCTAGACCTGCAGGTAAAGCAGCTTAATGTGCTAAAGGATTTGCAAAAAAACTGCATTTTTCTTCTGGGAGAAAGCCCTAATATCTGTGTTTCAGGGTAAGAAAGCTGCACTGCTGTATGAGAAAAGGACACCATGAACTCTTAAGTCCAGAGTTCAGAGAGATATAATTGCATTTCTATAGGCCAGGAAAAAGTATCTAAATTAAGGACATGGGAGGAATCTCACAGCCAGATGCTCTTCTTGCTGTTTGCTTTTGAACAACAAAATTTCTTGCTTAACTTATTGGAAATTTATTCCCTATCTGATGTTTAACTGTTCTTGTGCATTAAATAAACAGCTGTCCAAATGTCTAAAGTGTAACTACGAATTTCAGTAGATAGCAAGCTGCCTGATAGACAGCCTCTGTGGTGCTCAGCATGGCAAAACCCATGTACTTTTGTGGATGTCAATGCAGACATAATTTTGTGCCAGGAAAACAACACAGTAAAACAGGTGGTGTTCAGAACAATGCATAGTTAGCCCAGAATGCTGGCAATGTACCATTCTCAGAGGAAACCCCAGGTGCCTGATCACTAGAGACATAAAAATGTCACATTTGGCCGATCACCCAAACATGAAAATACCTTGAGTGTGTAGGGACTATGAAATTAGAAGGCAACTCTCTCTCAAGTCACTGATCCACCAGGTGTAGGTCATGGATCTGCTGTTTGAATGAGGCACAACCCATCCACACTTGGCCAAATGCTGGTTTAGGCCACACCAGCAGCCCAGGCTATGCAGGTCAGTGTGTGTCCAGCACAGCCAAAGAGCACACCTCTAGCAACGCGTGCACAGAGAGAAATTTTGCTTCACCTGTGCTGTGAGTCCTAGATAACAGCATGAAATCTGTTCTCTGTGTTGCACAGGCAGGGGCACCAGCCTGGGCCTTGGCAGAAGGTGCAGTTTTTCTGTGTGCATAGGGTGCGTGGCCTCAGCAGAGAGTTTTTCCAGCTCAACAACAACAACAACAACAAATCCTACCAAGTATCTGGGGGTTCATAAGTAAAGAGTAAAACACACTTCAAAAACACTCCTGTTTCCTGCAAATGTTCGTGTCTTCATTTGTAACAGTCACCTTTTCGTGGACTAAAATAAACATTGCTGAAGGCTACGAAACAGTACTTAGAGAGTTCTTGACAAGATTTTTATTCTTGGTCTCCTCCTGTTACGAATTCCTGTTAGGGTGCTGGTGGAGAGGTACACATGGTTATAGCAGGGTGGGGACCTGAAGGTG